>NC_048265.2:29810025-34810025 GCF_005286985.2 Setaria viridis
GGTGGATTTTTTCGCAACGAATGCATGCAATCTTCCTAATTAGACCTTAGAACATGTTTGGGAGTGTTTTGGGCATTCGGTTCCGGCACGAAAAATGATGCAAAACGGGTGCATTTCGGCACCCGAATGCACTATTCCCGGGTAGCGAAATTCGGGTGGATTTTTTCGCAACGAACGCATCCAATCTTCCTAATTATACACTAGAACATGTTTGGGAGTGTTTTTGAGCATTCGGTTCCGGCACGAAAAACGATGCAAAACGGGTCCATTTCGGCACCCGAATGCACTATTCCCGGGTAGCGAAACTCGGGTGGATTTTTTCGCAACGAACGCATCCAATCTTCCTAATTATACACTAGAACATGTTTGGGAGTGTTTTTGAGCATTCGGTTCCGGCACGAAAAATGATGCAAAACGGGTGCATTTCGGCACCCGAATGCACTATTCCCGGGTAGCGAAACTCGGGTGGATTTTTTCGCAACGAATGCATGCAATCTTCCTAATTATACACTAGAACATGTTTGGGAGTGTTTTTGAGCATTCGGTTCCGGCACGAAAAACGATGCAAAACGGGTGCATTTCGGCACCCGAATGCACTATTCCCGGGTAGCGAAACTCGGGTGGATTTTTTCGCAACGAACGCATCCAATCTTCCTAATTATACACTAGAACATGTTTGGGAGTGTTTTTGAGCATTCGGTTCCGGCACGAAAAACGATGCAAAACGGGTGCATTTCGGCACCCGAATGCACTATTCCCGGGTAGCGAAACTCGGGTGGATTTTTTCGCAACGAACGCATCCAATCTTCCTAATTATACACTAGAACATGTTTGGGAGTGATTTTTGAGCATTCGGTTCCGGCACGAAAAACGATGCAAAACGGGTGCATTTCGGCACCCGAATGCACTATTCCCGGGTAGCGAAACTCGGGTGGATTTTTTCGCAACGAATGCATGCAATCTTCCTAATTAGACCTTAGAACATGTTTGGGAGTGTTTTTGGGCATTCGGTTCCGGGACGAAAAATGATGCAAAACGGGTGCATTTCGGCACCCGAATGCACTATTCCCGGGTAGCGAAATTCGGGTGGATTTTTTCGCAACGAACGCATCCAATCTTCCTAATTATACACTAGAACATGTTTGGGAGTGTTTTTGAGCATTCGGTTCCGGCACGAAAAACGATGCAAAACGGGTCCATTTCGGCACCCGAATGCACTATTCCCGGGTAGCGAAACTCGGGTGGATTTTTTCGCAACGAACGCATCCAATCTTCCTAATTATACACTAGAACATGTTTGGGAGTATTTTTGAGCATTCGGTTCCGGCACGAAAAACGATGCAAAACGGGTGCATTTCGGCACCCGAATGCACTATTCCCGGGTAGCGAAACTCGGGTGGATTTTTTCGCAACGAATGCATGCAATCTTCCTAATTAGACCTTAGAACATGTTTGGGAGTGTTTTTGGGCATTCGGTTCCGGCACGAAAAATGATGCAAAACGGGTGCATTTCGGCACCCGAATGCACTATTCCCGGGTAGCGAAATTCGGGTGGATTTTTTCGCAACGAACGCATCCAATCTTCCTAATTATACACTAGAACATGTTTGGGAGTAGCGAAATTCGGGTGGATTTTTTGAGCATTCGGTTCCGGCACGAAAAACGATGCAAAACGGGTGCATTTCGGCACCCGAATGCACTATTCCCGGGTAGCGAAACTCGGGTGGATTTTTTCGCAACGAACGCATCCAATCTTCCTAATTATACACTAGAACATGTTTGGGAGTGTTTTTGAGCATTCGGTTCCGGCACGAAAAACGATGCAAAACGGGTCCATTTCGGCACCCGAATGCACTATTCCCGGGTAGCGAAACTCGGGTGGATTTTTTCGCAACGAACGCATCCAATCTTCCTAATTATACACTAGAACATGTTTGGGAGTGTTTTTGAGCATTCGGTTCCGGCACGAAAAACGATGCAAAACGGGTGCATTTCGGCACCCGAATGCACTATTCCCGGGTAGCGAAACTCGGGTGGATTTTTTCGCAACGAACGCATCCAATCTTCCTAATTATACACTAGAACATGTTTGGGAGTGTTTTTGAGCATTCGGTTCCGGCACGAAAAACGATGCAAAACGGGTGCATTTCGGCACCCGAATGCACTATTCCCGGGTAGCGAAACTCGGGTGGATTTTTTCGCAACGAACGCATCCAATCTTCCTAATTATACACTAGAACATGTTTGGGAGTGTTTTTGAGCATTCGGTTCCGGCACGAAAAACGATGCAAAACGGGTGCATTTCGGCACCCGAATGCACTATTCCCGGGTAGCGAAACTCGGGTGGATTTTTTCGCAACGAATGCATGCAATCTTCCTAATTATACACTAGAACATGTTTGGGAGTGTTTTTGAGCATTCGGTTCCGGCACGAAAAACGATGCAAAACGGGTGCATTTCGGCACCCGAATGCACTATTCCCGGGTAGCGAAACTCGGGTGGATTTTTTCGCAACGAACGCATCCAATCTTCCTAATTATACACTAGAACATGTTTGGGAGTATTTTTGAGCATTCGGTTCCGGCACGAAAAACGATGCAAAACGGGTGCATTTCGGCACCCGAATGCACTATTCCCGGGTAGCGAAACTCGGGTGGATTTTTTCGCAACGAACGCATCCAATCTTCCTAATTATACACTAGAACATGTTTGGGAGTGTTTTTGAGCATTCGGTTCCGGCACGAAAAACGATGCAAAACGGGTGCATTTCGGCACCCGAATGCACTATTCCCGGGTAGCGAAACTCGGGTGGATTTTTTCGCAACGAATGCATGCAATCTTCCAAATTAGACCTTAGAACATGTTTGGGAGTGTTTTTGGGCATTCGGTTCCGGCACGAAAAATGATGCAAAACGGGTGCATTTCGGCACCCGAATGCACTATTCCCGGGTAGCGAAATTCGGGTGGATTTTTTCGCAACGAACGCATCCAATCTTCCTAATTATACACTAGAACATGTTTGGGAGTGTTTTTGAGCATTCGGTTCCGGCACGAAAAACGATGCAAAACGGGTCCATTTCGGCACCCGAATGCACTATTCCCGGGTAGCGAAACTCGGGTGGATTTTTTCGCAACGAACGCATCCAATCTTCCTAATTATACACTAGAACATGTTTGGGAGTATTTTTGAGCATTCGGTTCCGGCACGAAAAACGATGCAAAACGGGTGCATTTCGGCACCCGAATGCACTATTCCCGGGTAGCGAAACTCGGGTGGATTTTTTCGCAACGAATGCATGCAATCTTCCAAATTAGACCTTAGAACATGTTTGGGAGTGTTTTTGGGCATTCGGTTCCGGCACGAAAAATGATGCAAAACGGGTCCATTTCGGCACCCGAATGCACTATTCCCGGGTAGCGAAACTCGGGTGGATTTTTTCGCAACGAATGCATGCAATCTTCCTAATTAGACCGTAGAACATGTTTGGTAGTGCTTTTGGGCATTCGGTTCCGGGAAGAAAAATGATGCAAAACGGGTGCATTTCGGCACCCGAATGCACTATTCCCGGGTAGCGAAATTCGGGTGGATTTTTTCGCAACGAACGCATCCAATCTTCCTAATTATACACTAGAACATGTTTGGGAGTGTTTTTGAGCATTCGGTTCCGGCACGAAAAACGATGCAAAACGGGTCCATTTCGGCACCCGAATGCACTATTCCCGGGTAGCGAAACTCGGGTGGATTTTTTCGCAACGAACGCATCCAATCTTCCTAATTATACACTAGAACATGTTTGGGAGTGTTTTTGAGCATTCGGTTCCGGCACGAAAAACGATGCAAAACGGGTGCATTTCGGCACCCGAATGCACTATTCCCGGGTAGCGAAACTCGGGTGGATTTTTTCGCAACGAATGCATGCAATCTTCCTAATTAGACCTTAGAACATGTTTGGGAGTGTTTTGGGCATTCGGTTCCGGCACGAAAAATGATGCAAAACGGGTGCATTTCGGCACCCGAATGCACTATTCCCGGGTAGCGAAATTCGGGTGGATTTTTTCGCAACGAACGCATCCAATCTTCCTAATTATACACTAGAACATGTTTGGGAGTGTTTTTGAGCATTCGGTTCCGGCACGAAAAACGATGCAAAACGGGTCCATTTCGGCACCCGAATGCACTATTCCCGGGTAGCGAAACTCGGGTGGATTTTTTCGCAACGAACGCATCCAATCTTCATAATTATACACTAGAACATGTTTGGGAGTGTTTTTGAGCATTCGGTTCCGGCACGAAAAACGATGCAAAACGGGTGCATTTCGGCACCCGAATGCACTATTCCCGGGTAGCGAAACTCGGGTGGATTTTTTCGCAACGAATGCATGCAATCTTCCTAATTAGACCTTAGAACATGTTTGGGAGTATTTTTCTGGGCATTCGGTTCCGGCACGAAAAATGATGCAAAACGGGTGCATTTCGGCACCCGAATGCACTATTCCCGGGTAGCGAAATTCGGGTGGATTTTTTCGCAACGAACGCATCCAATCTTCCTAATTATACACTAGAACATGTTTGGGAGTGTTTTTGAGCATTCGGTTCCGGCACGAAAAACGATGCAAAACGGGTCCATTTCGGCACCCGAATGCACTATTCCCGGGTAGCGAAACTCGGGTGGATTTTTTCGCAACGAACGCATCCAATCTTCCTAATTATACACTAGAACATGTTTGGGAGTGTTTTTGAGCATTCGGTTCCGGCACGAAAAACGATGCAAAACGGGTGCATTTCGGCACCCGAATGCACTATTCCCGGGTAGCGAAACTCGGGTGGATTTTTTCGCAACGAATGCATGCAATCTTCCTAATTAGACCTTAGAACATGTTTGGGAGTGTTTTTGGGCATTCGGTTCCGGCACGAAAAACGATGCAAAACGGGTGCATTTCGGCACCCGAATGCACTATTCCCGGGTAGCGAAATTCGGGTGGATTTTTTCGCAACGAACGCATCCAATCTTCCTAATTATACACTAGAACATGTTTGGGAGTGTTTTTGAGCATTCGGTTCCGGCACGAAAAACGATGCAAAACGGGTCCATTTCGGCACCCGAATGCACTATTCCCGGGTAGCGAAACTCGGGTGGATTTTTTCGCAACGAATGCATGCAATCTTCCTAATTAGACCTTAGAACATGTTTGGGAGTGTTTTTGGGCATTCGGTTCCGGCACGAAAAATGATGCAAAACGGGTGCATTTCGGCACCCGAATGCACTATTCCCGGGTAGCGAAACTCGGGTGGATTTTTTCGCAACGAACGCATCCAATCTTCCTAATTATACACTAGAACATGTTTGGGAGTGTTTTTGAGCATTCGGTTCCGGCACGAAAAACGATGCAAAACGGGTCCATTTCGGCACCCGAATGCACTATTCCCGGGTAGCGAAACTCGGGTGGATTTTTTCGCAACGAACGCATCCAATCTTCCTAATTATACACTAGAACATGTTTGGGAGTATTTTTGAGCATTCGGTTCCGGCACGAAAAACGATGCAAAACGGGTGCATTTCGGCACCCGAATGCACTATTCCCGGGTAGCGAAACTCGGGTGGATTTTTTCGCAACGAATGCATGCAATCTTCCTAATTAGACCTTAGAACATGTTTGGGAGTGTTTTTGGGCATTCGGTTCCGGCACGAAAAATGATGCAAAACGGGTGCATTTCGGCACCCGAATGCACTATTCCCGGGTAGCGAAATTCGGGTGGATTTTTTCGCAACGAACGCATCCAATCTTCCTAATTATACACTAGAACATGTTTGGGAGTGTTTTTGAGCATTCGGTTCCGGCACGAAAAACGATGCAAAACGGGTCCATTTCGGCACCCGAATGCACTATTCCCGGGTAGCGAAACTCGGGTGGATTTTTTCGCAACGAACGCATCCAATCTTCCTAATTATACACTAGAACATGTTTGGGAGTGTTTTTGAGCATTCGGTTCCGGCACGAAAAACGATGCAAAACGGGTGCATTTCGGCACCCGAATGCACTATTCCCGGGTAGCGAAACTCGGGTGGATTTTTTCGCAACGAATGCATGCAATCTTCCTAATTAGACCTTAGAACATGTTTGGGAGTGTTTTTGGGCATTCGGTTCCGGCACGAAAAATGATGCAAAACGGGTGCATTTCGGCACCCGAATGCACTATTCCCGGGTAGCGAAATTCGGGTGGATTTTTTCGCAACGAACGCATCCAATCTTCCTAATTATACACTAGAACATGTTTGGGAGTGTTTTTGAGCATTCGGTTCCGGCACGAAAAACGATGCAAAACGGGTCCATTTCGGCACCCGAATGCACTATTCCCGGGTAGCGAAACTCGGGTGGATTTTTTCGCAACGAACGCATCCAATCTTCCTAATTATACACTAGAACATGTTTGGGAGTGTTTTTGAGCATTCGGTTCCGGCACGAAAAACGATGCAAAACGGGTGCATTTCGGCACCCGAATGCACTATTCCCGGGTAGCGAAACTCGGGTGGATTTTTTCGCAACGAATGCATGCAATCTTCCTAATTAGATACACTAGAACATGTTTGGGAGTGTTTTTGGGCATTCGGTTCCGGCACGAAAAATGATGCAAAACGGGTGCATTTCGGCACCCGAATGCACTATTCCCGGGTAGCGAAATTCGGGTGGATTTTTTCGCAACGAACGCATCCAATCTTCCTAATTATACACTAGAACATGTTTGGGAGTGTTTTTGAGCATTCGGTTCCGGCACTCGGGTGGAAAAACGATGCAAAACGGGTGCATTTCGGCACCCGAATGCACTATTCCCGGGTAGCGAAACTCGGGTGGATTTTTTCGCAACGAATGCATGCAATCTTCCTAATTAGACCTAGAACATGTTTGGGAGTGTTTTGGGCATTCGGTTCCGGCACGAAAAATGATGCAAAACGGGTGCATTTCGGCACCCGAATGCACTATTCCCGGGTAGCGAAATTCGGGTGGATTTTTTCGCAACGAACGCATCCAATCTTCCTAATTATACACTAGAACATGTTTGGGAGTGTTTTTGAGCATTCGGTTCCGGCACGAAAAACGATGCAAAACGGGTCCATTTCGGCACCCGAATGCACTATTCCCGGGTAGCGAAACTCGGGTGGATTTTTTCGCAACGAACGCATCCAATCTGCCAAATTATACACTAGAACATGTTTGGGAGTGTTTTTGAGCATTCGGTTCCGGCAGGAAAAACGATGCAAAATGGGTGCATTTCGGCACCCGAATGCACTATTCCCGGGTAGCGAAACTCGGGTGGATTTTTTCGCAACGAATGCATGCAATCTTCCAAATTAGACCTTAGAACATGTTTGGGAGTGTTTTTGGGCATTCGGTTCCGGCGAGAAAAATGATGCAAAACGGGTGCATTTCGGCACCCGAATGCACTATTCCCGGGTAGCGAAATTCGGGTGGATTTTTTCGCAACGAACGCATCCAATCTTCCTAATTATACACTAGAACATGTTTGGGAGTGTTTTTGAGCATTCGGTTCCGGCACGAAAAACGATGCAAAACGGGTCCATTTCGGCACCCGAATGCACTATTCCCGGGTAGCGAAACTCGGGTGGATTTTTTCGCAACGAACGCATCCAATCTTCCTAATTATACACTAGAACATGTTTGGGAGTGTTTTTGAGCATTCGGTTCCGGCACGAAAAACGATGCAAAACGGGTGCATTTCGGCACCCGAATGCACTATTCCCGGGTAGCGAAACTCGGGTGGATTTTTTCGCAACGAATGCATGCAATCTTCCTAATTAGACCTAGAACATGTTTGGGAGTGCATTTTTGGGCATTCGGTTCCGGCACGAAAAATGATGCAAAACGGGTGCATTTCGGCACCCGAATGCACTATTCCCGGGTAGCGAAATTCGGGTGGATTTTTTCGCAACGAACGCATCCAATCTTCCTAATTATACACTAGAACATGTTTGGGAGTGTTTTTGAGCATTCGGTTCCGGCACGAAAAACGATGCAAAACGGGTCCATTTCGGCACCCGAATGCACTATTCCCGGGTAGCGAAACTCGGGTGGATTTTTTCGCAACGAACGCATCCAATCTTCCTAATTATACACTAGAACATGTTTGGGAGTGTTTTTGAGCATTCGGTTCCGGCACGAAAAACGATGCAAAACGGGTGCATTTCGGCACCCGAATGCACTATTCCCGGGTAGCGAAACTCGGGTGGATTTTTTCGCAACGAATGCATGCAATCTTCCTAATTAGACCTTAGAACATGTTTGGGAGTGTTTTTGGGCATTCGGTTCCGGCACGAAAAATGATGCAAAACGGGTGCATTTCGGCACCCGAATGCACTATTCCCGGGTAGCGAAATTCGGGTGGATTTTTTCGCAACGAACGCATCCAATCTTCCTAATTATACACTAGAACATGTTTGGGAGTGTTTTTGAGCATTCGGTTCCGGCACGAAAAACGATGCAAAACGGGTCCATTTCGGCACCCGAATGCACTATTCCCGGGTAGCGAAACTCGGGTGGATTTTTTCGCAACGAACGCATCCAATCTTCCTAATTATACACTAGAACATGTTTGGGAGTGTTTTTGAGCATTCGGTTCCGGCACGAAAAACGATGCAAAACGGGTGCATTTCGGCACCCGAATGCACTATTCCCGGGTAGCGAAACTCGGGTGGATTTTTTCGCAACGAATGCATGCAATCTTCCTAATTAGACCTTAGAACATGTTTGGGAGTGTTTTTGGGCATTCGGTTCCGGCACGAAAAATGATGCAAAACGGGTGCATTTCGGCACCCGAATGCACTATTCCCGGGTAGCGAAATTCGGGTGGATTTTTTCGCAACGAACGCATCCAATCTTCCTAATTATACACTAGAACATGTTTGGGAGTGTTTTTGAGCATTCGGTTCCGGCACGAAAAACGATGCAAAACGGGTGCATTTCGGCACCCGAATGCACTATTCCCGGGTAGCGAAACTCGGGTGGATTTTTTCGCAACGAACGCATGCAATCTTCCTAATTATACACTAGAACATGTTTGGGAGTGCATTTTTTGGGCATTCGGTTCCGGCGGGTGGATTTTTTCGAAAAATGATGCAAAACGGGAAGAAAAATGATGGGTGCATTTCGGCACCCGAATGCACTATTCCCGGGGGTAGCGAAATTCGGGTGGATTTTTTCGCAACGAACGCATCCAATCTTCCTAATTATACACTAGAACATGTTTGGGAGTGTTTTTGAGCATTCGGTTCCGGCACGAAAAACGATGCAAAACGGGTCCATTTCGGCACCCGAATGCACTATTCCCGGGTAGCGAAACTCGGGTGGATTTTTTCGCAACGAACGCATCCAATCTTCCTAATTATACACTAGAACATGTTTGGGAGTGTTTTTGAGCATTCGGTTCCGGCACGAAAAACGATGCAAAACGGGTGCATTTCGGCACCCGAATGCACTATTCCCGGGTAGCGAAACTCGGGTGGATTTTTTCGCAACGAATGCATGCAATCTTCCTAATTAGACCTTAGAACATGTTTGGGAGTGTTTTTGGGCATTCGGTTCCGGCACGAAAAATGATGCAAAACGGGTGCATTTCGGCACCCGAATGCACTATTCCCGGGTAGCGAAATTCGGGTGGATTTTTTCGCAACGAACGCATCCAATCTTCCTAATTATACACTAGAACATGTTTGGGAGTGTTTTTGAGCATTCGGTTCCGGCACGAAAAACGATGCAAAACGGGTCCATTTCGGCACCCGAATGCACTATTCCCGGGTAGCGAAACTCGGGTGGATTTTTTCGCAACGAACGCATCCAATCTTCCTAATTATACACTAGAACATGTTTGGGAGTGTTTTTGAGCATTCGGTTCCGGCACGAAAAACGATGCAAAACGGGTGCATTTCGGCACCCGAATGCACTATTCCCGGGTAGCGAAACTCGGGTGGATTTTTTCGCAACGAATGCATGCAATCTTCCTAATTAGACCTTAGAACATGTTTGGGAGTGTTTTTGGGCATTCGGTTCCGGCACGAAAAATGATGCAAAACGGGTGCATTTCGGCACCCGAATGCACTATTCCCGGGTAGCGAAATTCGGGTGGATTTTTTCGCAACGAACGCATCCAATCTTCCTAATTATACACTAGAACATGTTTGGGAGTGTTTTTGAGCATTCGGTTCCGGCACGAAAAACGATGCAAAACGGGTGCATTTCGGCACCCGAATGCACTATTCCCGGGTAGCGAAACTCGGGTGGATTTTTTCGCAACGAACGCATGCAATCTTCCTAATTATACACTAGAACATGTTTGGGAGTGTTTTTGAGCATTCGGTTCCGGCACGAAAAACGATGCAAAACGGGTGCATTTCGGCACCCGAATGCACTATTCCCGGGTAGCGAAACTCGGGTGGATTTTTTCGCAACGAATGCATGCAATCTTCCTAATTAGACCTTAGAACATGTTTGGGAGTGTTTTTGGGCATTCGGTTCCGGCACGAAAAATGATGCAAAACGGGTGCATTTCGGCACCCGAATGCACTATTCCCGGGTAGCGAAATTCGGGTGGATTTTTTCGCAACGAACGCATCCAATCTTCCTAATTATACACTAGAACATGTTTGGGAGTGTTTTTGAGCATTCGGTTCCGGCACGAAAAACGATGCAAAACGGGTGCATTTCGGCACCCGAATGCACTATTCCCGGGTAGCGAAACTCGGGTGGATTTTTTCGCAACGAATGCATGCAATCTTCCTAATTAGACCTTAGAACATGTTTAGAACATGTTTGGGAGTATTTTTGGGCATTCGGTTCCGGGAAGAAAAATGATGCAAAACGGGTGCATTTCGGCACCCGAATGCACTATTCCCGGGTAGCGAAATTCGGGTGGATTTTTTCGCAACGAACGCATCCAATCTTCCTAATTATACACTAGAACATGTTTGGGAGTGTTTTTGAGCATTCGGTTCCGGCACGAAAAACGATGCAAAACGGGTCCATTTCGGCACCCGAATGCACTATTCCCGGGTAGCGAAACTCGGGTGGATTTTTTCGCAACGAACGCATCCAATCTGCCAAATTATACACTAGAACATGTTTGGGAGTGTTTTTGAGCATTCGGTTCCGGCAGGAAAAACGATGCAAAATGGGTGCATTTCGGCACCCGAATGCACTATTCCCGGGTAGCGAAACTCGGGTGGATTTTTTCGCAACGAATGCATGCAATCTTCCAAATTAGACCTTAGAACATGTTTGGGAGTGTTTCTGGGCATTCGGTTCCGGCAAAAAAATGATGCAAAACGGGTGCATTTCGGCACCCGAATGCACTATTCCCGGGTAGCGAAATTCGGGTGGATTTTTTCGCAACGAACGCATCCAATCTTCCTAATTATACACTAGAACATGTTTGGGAGTATTTTTGAGCATTCGGTTCCGGCACGAAAAACGATGCAAAACGGGTGCATTTCGGCACCCGAATGCACTATTCCCGGGTAGCGAAACTCGGGTGGATTTTTTCGCAACGAATGCATGCAATCTTCCTAATTAGACCTTAGAACATGTTTGGGAGTGTTTTGGGCATTCGGTTCCGGCACGAAAAATGATGCAAAACGGGTGCATTTCGGCACCCGAATGCACTATTCCCGGGTAGCGAAATTCGGGTGGATTTTTTCGCAACGAACGCATCCAATCTTCCTAATTATACACTAGAACATGTTTGGGAGTGTTTTTGAGCATTCGGTTCCGGCACGAAAAACGATGCAAAACGGGTCCATTTCGGCACCCGAATGCACTATTCCCGGGTAGCGAAACTCGGGTGGATTTTTTCGCAACGAACGCATCCAATCTTCCAAATTATACACTAGAACATGTTTGGGAGTGTTTTTGAGCATTCGGTTCCGGCAGGAAAAACGATGCAAAACGGGTGCATTTCGGCACCCGAATGCACTATTCCCGGGTAGCGAAACTCGGGTGGATTTTTTCGCAACGAATGCATGCAATCTTCCTAATTAGACCTTAGAACATGTTTGGGAGTGTTTTTGGGCATTCGGTTCCGGCACGAAAAATGATGCAAAACGGGTGCATTTCGGCACCCGAATGCACTATTCCCGGGTAGCGAAATTCGGGTGGATTTTTTCGCAACGAACGCATCCAATCTTCCTAATTATACACTAGAACATGTTTGGGAGTGTTTTTGAGCATTCGGTTCCGGCACGAAAAACGATGCAAAACGGGTCCATTTCGGCACCCGAATGCACTATTCCCGGGTAGCGAAACTCGGGTGGATTTTTTCGCAACGAACGCATCCAATCTTCCTAATTATACACTAGAACATGTTTGGGAGTGTTTTTGAGCATTCGGTTCCGGCACGAAAAATGATGCAAAACGGGTGCATTTCGGCACCCGAATGCACTATTCCCGGGTAGCGAAACTCGGGTGGATTTTTTCGCAACGAATGCATGCAATCTTCCTAATTAGACCTAGAACATGTTTGGGAGTGTTTTTGGGCATTCGGTTCCGGCACGAAAAATGATGCAAAACGGGTGCATTTCGGCACCCGAATGCACTATTCCCGGGTAGCGAAATTCGGGTGGATTTTTTCGCAACGAACGCATCCAATCTTCCTAATTATACACTAGAACATGTTTGGGAGTGTTTTTGAGCATTCGGTTCCGGCAGGAAAAACGATGCAAAATGGGTGCATTTCGGCACCCGAATGCACTATTCCCGGGTAGCGAAACTCGGGTGGATTTTTTCGCAACGAATGCATGCAATCTTCCTAATTAGACCTAGAACATGTTTGGGAGTGTTTTTGGGCATTCGGTTCCGGGAACGAAAAATGATGCAAAACGGGTGCATTTCGGCACCCGAATGCACTATTCCCGGGTAGCGAAATTCGGGTGGATTTTTTCGCAACGAACGCATCCAATCTTCCTAATTATACACTAGAACATGTTTGGGAGTGTTTTTGAGCATTCGGTTCCGGCACGAAAAACGATGCAAAACGGGTCCATTTCGGCACCCGAATGCACTATTCCCGGGTAGCGAAACTCGGGTGGATTTTTTCGCAACGAACGCATCCAATCTGCCAAATTATACACTAGAACATGTTTGGGAGTGTTTTTGAGCATTCGGTTCCGGCAGGAAAAACGATGCAAAATGGGTGCATTTCGGCACCCGAATGCACTATTCCCGGGTAGCGAAACTCGGGTGGATTTTTTCGCAACGAATGCATGCAATCTTCCAAATTAGACCTTAGAACATGTTTGGGAGTGTTTCTGGGCATTCGGTTCCGGCGAAAAAAATGATGCAAAACGGGTGCATTTCGGCACCCGAATGCACTATTCCCGGGTAGCGAAATTCGGGTGGATTTTTTCGCAACGAACGCATCCAATCTTCCTAATTATACACTAGAACATGTTTGGGAGTGTTTTTGAGCATTTGGTTCCGGCACGAAAAACGATGCAAAACGGGTCCATTTCGGCACCCGAATGCACTATTCCCGGGTAGCGAAACTCGGGTGGATTTTTTCGCAACGAACGCATCCAATCTTCCTAATTATACACTAGAACATGTTTGGGAGTGTTTTTGAGCATTCGGTTCCGGCACGAAAAACGATGCAAAACGGGTCCATTTCGGCACCCGAATGCACTATTCCCGGGTAGCGAAACTCGGGTGGATTTTTTCGCAACGAATGCATCCAATCTTCCTAATTATACACTAGAACATGTTTGGGAGTGTTTTTGAGCATTTGGTTCCGGCACGAAAAACGATGCAAAACGGGTCCATTTCGGCACCCGAATGCACTATTCCCGGGTAGCGAAACTCGGGTGGATTTTTTCGCAACGAACGCATCCAATCTTCCTAATTATACACTAGAACATGTTTGGGAGTATTTTTGAGCATTCGGTTCCGGCACGAAAAACGATGCAAAACGGGTGCATTTCGGCACCCGAATGCACTATTCCCGGGTAGCGAAACTCGGGTGGATTTTTTCGCAACGATTGCATGCAATCTTCCTAATTAGACCTAGAACATGTTTGGGAGTGTTTTTGGGCATTCGGTTCCGGCACGAAAAATGATGCAAAACGGGTGCATTTCGGCACCCGAATGCACTATTCCCGGGTAGCGAAATTCGGGTGGATTTTTTCGCAACGAACGCATCCAATCTTCCTAATTATACACTAGAACATGTTTGGGAGTGTTTTTGAGCATTCGGTTCCGGCAGGAAAAACGATGCAAAATGGGTGCATTTCGGCACCCGAATGCACTATTCCCGGGTAGCGAAACTCGGGTGGATTTTTTCGCAACGAATGCATGCAATCTTCCTAATTAGACCGTAGAACATGTTTGGTAGTGCTTTTGGGCATTCGGTTCCGGGAAGAAAAATGATGCAAAACGGGTGCATTTCGGCACCCGAATGCACTATTCCCGGGTAGCGAAATTCGGGTGGATTTTTTCGCAACGAACGCATCCAATCTTCCTAATTATACACTAGAACATGTTTGGGAGTGTTTTTGAGCATTTGGTTCCGGCACGAAAAACGATGCAAAACGGGTCCATTTCGGCACCCGAATGCACTATTCCCGGGTAGCGAAACTCGGGTGGATTTTTTCGCAACGAACGCATCCAATCTGCCAAATTATACACTAGAACATGTTTGGGAGTGTTTTTGAGCATTCGGTTCCGGCAGGAAAAACGATGCAAAATGGGTGCATTTCGGCACCCGAATGCACTATTCCCGGGTAGCGAAACTCGGGTGGATTTTTTCACAACGAATGCATGCAATCTTCCAAATTAGACCTTAGAACATGTTTGGGAGTGTTTCTGGGCATTCGGTTCCAGCGAAAAAAATGATGCAAAACGGGTGCATTTCGGCACCCGAATGCACTATTCCCGGGTAGTGAAATTCGGGTGGATTTTTTCGCAACGAACGCATCCAATCTTCCTAATTATACACTAGAACATGTTTGGGAGTGTTTTTGAGCATTTGGTTCCGGCACGAAAAACGATGCAAAACGGGTCCATTTCGGCACCCGAATGCACTATTCCCAGGTAGCGAAATTCGGGTGGATTTTTTCGCAACGAACGCATCCAATCTTCCTAATTATACACTAGAACATGTTTGGGAGTGTTTTTGAGCATTCGGTTCCGGCACGAAAAACGATGCAAAACGGGTCCATTTCGGCACCCGAATGCACTATTCCCGGGTAGCGAAACTCGGGTGGATTTTTTTGCAACGAACGCATGCAATCTTCCAAATTAGACCTTAGAACATGTTTGGGAGTGTTTTTGAGCATTCGGTTCCGGCAGGAAAAACGATTTAAAATGGGTGCATTTCGGCACCCGAATGCACTATTCCCGGGTAGCGAAACTCGGGTGGATTTTTTCGCAACGAATGCATGCAATCTTCCAAATTAGACCTTAGAACATGTTTGGGAGTGTTTCTGGGCATTCGGTTCCAGCGAAAAAAATGATGCAAAACGGGTCCATTTCGGCACCCGAATGCACTATTGCCGGGTAGCGAAATTCGGGTGGATTTTTTCGCAACGAACGCATCCAATCTTCCTAATTATACACTAGAACATGTTTGGGAGTGTTTTTGAGCATTTTGTTTCGGCACGAAAAACGATGCAAAACGGGTCCATTTCGGCACCCGAATGCACTATTCCCGGGTAGCGAAATTCGGGTGGATTTTTTCGCAACGAACGCATCCAATCTTCCTAATTATACACTAGAACATGTTTAGGAGTATTTTTGAGCATTCGGTTCCGGCACGAAAAACGATGCAAAATGGGTCCATTTCGGCACCTGAATGCACTATTCCCGGGTAGCGAAACTCGGGTGGATTTTTTTGCAACGAACGCATCCAATCTTCCAAATTATACACTAGAACATGTTTGGTAGTGTTTTTGGGCATTCGGTTCCAGCATGAAAAACGATGCAAAACGTGTGCATTTCGGCACCCGAATGCACTATTCCCGGGTAGCGAAACTCGGGTGGATTTTTTCGCAACGAACGTGATGAGGACATATCACAGGTGAAACAATTCTTTACCATGATTGTATTTGATACATTTGATGAATCAACAGTTACTAATGTGGTTGTATCCGAGCAGGTTATGTCCTCATCAGATGGTGGATAAGAAAGATGATAGGTCTCGAGTCTGGCACCCTAAAAGAAACAACAATGAATAAGGCGATAATCAGGAATCGGCAGCTGATGTCAGCATGGTGTTCATCTTGCCGATGGAGTTCATGGCTCCCGCCGATCGGGACGACACGATGAGGATGAAGGAGCAGATGGCGCAATTAGCTTTGGAGCCAATGACAGCCACTTTTGAGAAACCCGAAGACAAAAAACGGCAACACCTCAAAGCCCTATTCCTCAAAGGACACATCAATGGACGACCTGTCACCAGGTTACTAGTATATGGAGGCGCTGCAGTCAACATCATGCCGTATGCCATGTTCCGGAAGTTGGGGAAAAGCAACGAATATCTGACCAAGATGGACATGATGCTCAAAGACTTTGAAGGCAACATGTCTCCCGCCCGCGGAGCGCTCTGCGTCGACCTCACCATCGGTAGTAAGACCATTCCCACTACTTTCTTTATTATTAATGGCAAAGGGTCCTACAACATGCTGCTCCGTCGTGATTGGATACACACGAATTGTTGTGTCCCGTCTACAATGCACCAATGCCTCGTACAATGGGTTGGCGACAACATCGAGATAATCACCGCCGATTCCACCTACAATGTTGCAGCGGCCAACGCGCAACAGTGGAGCTGCGAACACGTCAAGTGCATATCCGGTAGAATTTGGGACACCGATTTCTTGAGAGTGTCCGATTTTGGCCTACAGCTGATCTGAGCAGTCGGCTCTGAAGATTCAGATTAGATGGATCAGTTCGTCTAAGAAGACGGGAAGCTTGGGCACGGATTTACGTCGGCCGATTCATTGGAGATGGTAGATTTAGGAGATGGTAGCAAGCCAAGGCCGACGTACATTAGTGCTAGCTTGGATCCCGAGTACAAATATAAATTGACAAGTTTATTAAAAGAATTTAAAGATTGTTTTGCTTGGGAATACCATGAGATGCCTAGTCTAGACTGGTCCATTGTCGAACACCGGTTGCCTATAAATCTAGGATATCGGCCGTATCAGCAGCCTGCACGACGATGCAACCCTAAAATTCTACCTAATATAAAGGCTGAAATTACAAGATTGATTGAAGCGAAATTTATTCGGCAATGCCGTTACGCCGAGTGGATTTCTAATATTGTACCCGTATACAAGAAAAATGGAAAGCTGCGCGTGTGCATTGACTTCAGGAATCTTAATCAGGCTACTCCGATGGATGGGTATCCAATGCCGACAGCCGATGTTTTGATAGATGCCGCCGCAGGACATCATCAGTTTCATGGACGGTAACGATGGGTACAAGCAAATATTAATGGCCGAAGAAGATATTTCAAAGACAGTTTTCAGGTGCCTGGGCCACCTCGGTCTATTCAAGTGGGTAGTGATGACCTTCGGATTAAAAAACGCCGGCGCCACATATCAACGGGCCATGAACTATATATTTCACAAGCTTATTGGTGTACTGGTAGAAATCTACATCGATTACGTCGTGGTCAAGTCAAAAGGATATCAGGAGCATCTGGCCGATTTGCGAGAAGTGTTGGAGTGCACAAGGAAGCATGGCTTGAAAATGAACCCAAACAAGTGTGTGTTCGGTGTGTCGGCCGGACAATTTTTGGGCTTCATGGTCCACGAGCACGGGATAGAAGTCAACCGGAAGATCATAGTTGCCATCAACAAGGTTGTAGCCCCGCAGAATAAAACTGAGTTGCAGTCCCTAATCGGCAAGGTCAACTTTATCAGAAGATTCATATCCAACTTGTCCGGGCGTATTCAAGCTTTCACTCCTTTGTTGAAGTTGAAACCCGATCAGGAATTCGTGTGGGAAGAAGAACAGTGCAAAGCATTAGAAGACATCAAGCAATATCTAATTTCGCCACCTGTATTAGTCCTGCCACAAGCTGACAAGCCGTTCAAACTATACTTGTCGACCGATGAGCGGGCTATCGGATCGGCGCTGGTACAGGAGTTCGAAGGAAAAGAACGGGTGATATATTATGTCAGCAAAAGACTCCTGGACGCCAAAACAAGATATTCCCAGGTAGAACGGCTGTGCCTGTGTCTGTATTTCTCATGTACCAAGCTCAGGCATTACCTGTTATCGGCAGAGTGCATAGTCGTATCCAAGGATGACGTAGTAAAGTACATGCTATCACTGCCAATTTTGAAATGGCGGATTGTAAAGTGGATCCTAACTCTGTCAGAGTTTGACCTAAGGTACGAATTGGCCAAAGCTATCAAGGGTCAAGTCATGGCCAATTTCATGGCTCAGCATTGCAGACCGGAAGTCGCTGTCGTTGAACCAGTTCCATGGACTTTATACTTCGATGGTTCTTCGTGTGGGGCCGGATCAGGAATCGGCATCGTCCTCATACCGCCTCAGGGGGCAAGTTATGATTTCTCTCTACCGATAGAGGCATCCGCGACCAATAATCAAGCGGAATACCGAGCCGTCCTAATAGCTATTCAATTGTTAAGAGAGATCAAAGCTGACGCGGTGGAAATTTTTGGGGATTCCATCCTCATTGTGGATCAATTAACGGGGAGATCTGAATGCAAAGATGATGTCTTGATGATTTACTATGAGGATTGCCTCCAACTTTTAAAGGATTTCAAGTCTGCGGTTATTGAGTATATTCCTAGAAATTACAATGAAGAGGCCAATAGGCTTGCCCAACACGCATTCGGGTATCGGCCGATTCAAGGCGCCATGACTCTGAAACTTGCGGCCGACGATTGGTGAAAGGAGATCGCCGATTACTTGAAAGATCCATCCAAGAAAGTAGATCGACGAATATGCTTTCAGGCCACCAAATATGTGCTGCTCGAAGATGATTTGTTTTACCGGATGATTGATGGAGTTTTGCTCAAATGCCTAGGAACAGAAGAAGCAAAGGTCCTGATGGGGGAAATTCATGAGGGCGTGTGCGGAGCTCACCAATCGGCTCACAAAATGAAGTGGATGATTAGAAATAACAGGTATTATTGGCCGACGATTCTCGAAGATTGCTTCAAATATTATAAAGGTTGTCAAGATTGTCAGAAGTTTGGCAACGTGCAGCACGCACCAGCCTCTGCTATGAATCCGATAATCAAACCATGGCCGTTTAGAGGTTGGGGAATAGACCTCATCGGACAGATTTATCCTTCATCAAGCAAGGGACACAAGTTTATATTAGTAGCCACTAACTATTTTACCAAGTGGGTGGAGGCAGTTCTGTTGAAGGCCGTGACATCGGCCGCTATGGTCGATTTCGTAAGGGACCATATTGTTTATCAATTCGGTATCCCTGAAACCATCACGACTGATCAGGGGACGATGTTCACCTCAGGAGAGTTTGAACAGTTCGCCGCCGATATGGGGATTAAATTGTTGAATTCTTCTCCGTATTATGCCCAAGCTAACGGTCAGGCCGAGTCATCCAATGATGGGATAATCAAGTTGATCAAGAGGAAGATAGAAGAACAACCCAAGAAGTGGCACCTGTCTTTAACTGAGTCTTTATGGGCTTACAGGATGGCCTACCACGGGGCCACTAAAATATCTCCTTATCAGTTAGTATATGGTCACGAGGCAGTATTGCCTTGGGAATTAAGGATGGGGTCAAGGCGCATATCGCTTCAAGATAAGTTGACGGCCAATGACTATTCCCTCCTCATGAAGGGAGAGCTTGACGATTTAGCAGGTCAGCGATTAAGGGCCCTGATCAGCATTGAAGAAAACAAGAAAAGGGTGGCCAGGTGGTACGACAAGAAGGTCAAGGTCAAACAATTCTCCCAAGGAGATTTGGTATGGAAGTTGGTGCTGCCGATAGGATCTAAGGATCCCAAATTCGGTAAGTGGTCGCCCACTTGGGAAGGGTCGTATAAAATCGGCCGATGTGCCTCGAGAAACGCATATATACTGGAAACTATCGAGGGGGAAGAATTCACAAGAGCCTTGAATGAAAGATATCTAAAGAGATACTATCCCAGTATATGGGCGGATGCATAACCAACAATAGGGTGTATCAAGACGACATGGCCAACTCTTATTGGCTCGTGTTTATATAGCCGATGCAAAGATGACATCACCTTAAGGACGAAACATTCAATTAGTTTGGCTGATTCATTATTCGGTACAAGCAACGGGGTACATGGCCGATGCGGTACAAGTCGCCCTTAGAACAAAAAGTACCAACACATCTATTGACCACACTTTTTCTTAATCTCCCTCTCGATCCGGCCTAATTTTATAAAGAGGCGGGTGCTCTTTTCCTCCAGATCCGCCATGGAGGCTTCGACTTCAACTTGACGAGGAAGTGGGTGGCTCCTGTCAAGCGGTGGTTGGGATGTTCCCGCGGCGGCATCCTCAAGGGTGACCTGACGACGAAGCGGATGACTTCTTTCAGTTGGCGGCCATTTGGAGCAGTTGGCATCTATGTGGTCCAGGATCTTCTGAATGTCAGCGGGGATATGATCTTTGAGTTCTTCGTAATAGGTCATAATCAGATCTCTGTCCGCCTGCGTCAGTGGTTCGTCGGAATGCATGATCTCGATCGCTTGTTCCAGGTCAGGACTAAGGCGTCTCGGCTAAAAAGCAGCAAACAACCACCCAGCGTTAGATTAATTGAAATACCAGGCGGGGAAACAGAGGAAGATTTCGTACCTGATTGACGAAGAAGGAAGAAGACGAAGAAGACATCTTGGCATCTAGTTTGGGGGTATGGGAATCAAGTCGCTAGAGGAAAAAACAATGGGCAATGCGGATGCCTTTAGGAACAACGCAGGGTCTTGTATTTATAGAAAGAAACGGATGAGGGGTTGGTAAGATGCGTCCCATCGGAATAAAGGATCATTAAATGAAAAGGCTGCCGTAGAGGACAGTCCAAGTTTGAATCTGCACGTCAACGGCAAAAGGACATTAATGTTTTTACAGAGCATTCAGTGCTTTTACAATTTACCCGAGGAGGGCATTAATAGCCGCGATCGCTCGCTACCTAACCTGATCAGCTGAGTCTAAGGTCCTCTGGTCATCTTCGGCCCATCCAGGGACTTCTGGCATATGGCGATGGAGCTTGATTGCTTCGTGGGCCAGGCTCTGCCTCTCTTGCTTCAGCTCCGCGATGACAGAGGGAAGGTCTTGGAGTGTTTTCTCTTCAACGGCTATGGCTTTGGTCACCTGCTCCATCTCCTTGGAAAGCTCTGCCCTTCGCCGTTTAAGGCGATCTATAGCACCAACAATATCTGGGCGAGAGCTTTCAAGGAAACTGATTTGTTGATGCACCTCTTGGGCTCGATGTTTATAGGAATCTTCCTCCACGGGCGTTCACTAGTTTGGCGCGATCAGCCATGTGGTGCAAGGCCCTGAACACTGGAATCCGCATTGATTCGATGTATGCGGTGGGTGCCAAAGCCTCTTCTGCCTCTTCTGGAACTCGGCCTCTGATTTCACTGAGAAGTTGCCGAATCGGCGAGGCGCCTTCCACTAGTCGGCCAATGTCATCTTGGATGAGGGTCCGTATGCTCTCAAGCTTGGCACGGACGTCATCGGCGAAAGAATGAAGAATGAACAATGCATATTAGCTGACGGTAATGGGAAATCGACCGATTTGGGTGGCAGTTTTCTTACCTCTTTGAAGCGGATTTCTTCTGCTTGCGCTGGCGAGAGTGCTACCCTCATCTCAGGAACTGGCGTGACTGGTTCATCAGAGGAAGAAGATTCGACGATTATCGGTGCCCTACTTGGGCCAGCCTCCTGGAAAGATACGGGAAGCTTATTTTTATAAGTATAATGCAAATTATTAAGTCTGACAAGATATAATAACTGCCATACCTCTGTGAGTCGCTCGGGCGATGGTTGTTGGAAAGGTACAATTGATGTGCCCAGGGTAGCCTGCATCAAAATTGGTTAGTTTTTGGTTAAGTATCTAAGATTGAGTTAAAATACTCTCTACCTCGGTGGGAGGAATTGTTGGCGTTCCGATTTCTGCCTGGAATGTAGCCGATTGCTGTGGAGATTGCACTGGGGCGATTTGCGCAGCATGACAGAAAGAAGAAGTTAATATCGATGGAATACTTAGAAGGATGTAAGGCATACGAAGTTACCTGAACAGCTTCTACCAGTAGTGATGCAGCAGCCGCTCCAGGCTCTGTTGCAGCCTGGGGATCGACTTCCTCAATAGTAGGCAGAATCGGCGCAGCTAAAGATTGAGCCGATGTCGCCACCGATTGTTCGGCCAGTTCTATACGGGCGCGCACTCGGCGGCTCATCTTCTTTGAAGAGATTTTCTTCGGTGTTTGTTTTGATCGGCTGGTGGTGATGTCTTCGATGGTTGGGGCATGATAGTCGATGAGTGAAAATGATGTGTATGGGTGGCGATTCTCTCTCGGTCTACCACTCCGGCTGCGCGTTGGAGGAAGTCGACTTTTAAACTACAAAAGGAAAATAAGAATTAGCAGCGAATTTGTAACATAAAAGGAAATGATGTTGAAATTGGCTGAGAAGGGAGCATTTACCGCTGCGTTTGGATCGATGTTGTCATGATCCAGATCATTGCAATACGTTGCAGGGGATGCACAAAAGAGGTGTTGCTTCAATTCTGCCCACCATAGTTTGAATTGTTGGACAGCAAAAGGAGCCACTATCCAATTGTTTAGATCAATGGTACTGGAGTCTGGCACTAGATTGCACAGCCAATTGTAATCGAGGCCCTTGGTGAGCTCGTCTCGGAATTTTGCGTGGCCGGCAAAGTAAACTTGAATCGTCAGCTGACCGAGGCCGAACTGCTGTGCTGCAACTGATGGGTTGTAAAACTCATAAGTTGGGGAATCCTTCCCGGAGAAGAAGTTCGCTGGTAAGATCCCTGGCTTGATCAAGGCGTCCGTGAGATCATTGTCAAAGGAGTTGGACGTCGAGTCATAACAGAAGGGAAGATCAAAAGGTGGTTCTGTTCTCTAGTACGGGTACCAACTGGTAGTTTCTTCACTAAAGCTGTTGTAAAAACATCTGAAATACTCAGCTAACGGGTGGCGGTGAACTGGCAACCAGGGAAAGCTGATGCTACTTCACTAAAAGAAGTGCACCGTCATCGTACTGTGGGGTTTTCCTCTGACTCAATGTTAGGGAATGTGTTGGTCTCTATTTGCTGCTGGGAGATCTTGCTCATATACAAATTGAGCCAGAGGGTGATGAACCACCAGAGGCCACCAGGGTTACCAATCGGCTCTCCCTTTGACAGTTTGACGCCGATCTGGTGCATCATGTGGTAGGCCGATCCTAACAGGTGTTTCCCTAGAGGGACGCTGGATCCTCTTGACAGAGTTTGGCCAGAGCTTGTATGTTGGAAGAAGGGCTGACTGCTCTGCCACAGAAAAGGTGTTTCTCTAGCCACATCATCAAGAAGGCTATGTATTCTCTCTCTAAGATTGTCCCGGTCCTCATGTTTTTATTGATATACCCCTCCACCCACCGATTCCTTTCATTTCTAGCCGATGGGTTGGCTTGACCAGATAATTAAAAGGTGTATCGGGGGAGCAAATATCGAGGCCGGTCAGCATCAGAACATCGGCCAGAGTAGGGGTCATGGGTCCGTGCCCGAAGAGAAATGCATTAAGCGCGTCGGACCAAAAGTAGGAGGCTGCTATCACCAAGGGTTCATTCTTCTCCATCTGGGACAAAGATAGATTGATGCACTGGCCGATTTTTAACTCATCCCATTGAACTCGCTAGGAGTTGGCCATTCTTTGGTACCATTCTTTCCAGTCAGGGGTTTCATTCGGCCAAGATCTAAAAGTGCCCGACCACTAGTTCAAATCCATAGGTGATTGCTTAAAAGGAATTCTATGGGTTTCGAAATTAATCAGATCAGTCGGGTCTGGGTTCCCCATAGGGTCTAAGCAGATGAGACCAGGAGCTTCGGAAAGACGGACGGTGATTTGGTGTCTGGCCGCCTAAAAAAGGTAAAAAAGGAAGAACTAAGAATGGATCTAAAAGGTGCATGGGCGGTGAAAAGTAAAAGAGAAAGGTTTCGGATGTTTACCTCTGGGATGAAGCTCATTGTTGCTGATGGGGTCGCCGATGGAACCGCTGTCGCTGATGGAGCTGCCGGCGGAGCCTCCGTTGCTAGCGGAGTTGCTGATGGTGCCGCCATTGAGGGGATGAAGCGGAATGCAGATGAAAGGAGGATCGCTGGAGAATGCGATTGGAAGCCAAAAGGGTGCTGGGAGAAGATGGAAAGTGATGCGTCGGGAATGAAGTTACTGAGCTCGTGGAGAAGAAGCGACAGGGAACGCTAGTATTTAAAGACGGTCTGAGAGAAGGGCTAAAGGCGGGATTTTTACCGCGCCATCTACACGAATTTCGGGGGAGCAGTTGTCTCAGGCGCCTAGTTCAAAAAAATTGCAATCATCAGGTAGAAGACCGCGAAAACAGAAGGAGATTTTTGCTGCGTTCATTTCGGAGGAGAGGTTAAAAAAGAATTTTGAAGTAAAAGTCATGTTTTACTCTGAAACTGGGGGGCATGTGTTGACGCCAGATTTTGACACATTTTGAATCGGCGTCAAGAGAGGAAAGGATTGGCCGATGCGGCAGATTAAAAGGTTACAATTGGGAATCGGCCGATTGACGCTACAGTTGGGAATCGACCGATTGGCGCTACAGTGTTTCGAGCGATTGGCAGATGGTGGGGATCGACCGATTGGAAGGTTGGAGCGATTGGGCCAATATGGGCTTAAGGTGGGCCAGAAAAAGAAGATAAAGAAAGATTGGCATGTGAGAGTATGATAACCAACTCCAATACAAGTTGCGTTTGTAAATATTCGTTTTTGTTTAAAATTAGAGATAGATCCTAGTCGGTTAGGAAATCAGTTGCAACAGGCTATAAATAGCCATCTTTAGAGATTTGTAAAATAACAAATCAATCAATACAAATAGTCTTCTTTTTCATCGTACTTTACTTTCAAGCCGTCGACTTCGCCAATACTTCTTTTTCTTTCACGAGTTTGTACGGTTTGGCAGGGCTGCATCGATACGATCTCCGGCCGATTCTGTAAGTTCATTCCGTTTATTGAGTAATATCTAAGCTTTAACTTCGGGCGCATCGCTATCGTTTCGTTTAGATTTATTCACCAGTTATCGATATTTACTAGAATTATAGGTTTTATCTATTGTTCTAGTTTTATCACCAGTTATCCAGCTTGAGATTTGAACTGTCGGCTTTATTATTATTATTCCTATTTATCATCATACAACCGATTAGATCTATTTCAAGTGTTGCATTTGTAGCGTTATTTAGCCTACTCTGGTAGTTTCTTCATAATCGTTACGTGATTATCGGCTGTCCTATAGCTGGTCATCTTCATAGCCAATCGGCCGATTCGTTGATACGCTTTTTGTGGCGGAACCGCCCAACTTAAGCTGGTTTAAGTGCGCCTAATCGCCGTCGGAACGGCAATTATCCGAAACGCACCTAAAACAGCATAAGTCCGGTAGTCCGTCGAGTGTCCCTAGGACTCCTCGAAGGATCCACGGCGTGTCTCATAACCATACATCAGGATAATATCCGCGATGGGATAATATCAACAAACATTACATTTTTACATACATATGTAAAAGGTACGAGTTATTACAGGACATAGGTTGAAACAAACTTAGTGATGCAGTGTTAGACAACCTCTAAGATTTAAACATAAATAGTTCAGGAGAAGATGCGCAAGTAGAACTTTTTCTCTAGGGTATTGTGAGACTCAGGTCAATACCCTAGGGCTTCGGGGTCTCCTCCTCTGTAGCCTCCTGTGGAGCTTCTGAAAGATAGCCACAAGGGGAAAACCCTGAGTACGGGGTACTCAGCAAGTCTTACCCGACTAACCAATATAATAGTTTTCTTTGGAATGCATGTCAGCCTTTGGGGTTTGCTTGGTTGACACAACTTTTGCCGAAAAGCTTACTATGAGTAATGCCTTAGTTTTATCTTTTATTTGGGGTTAAGTTATTACCTAACCATTCTAAATGATAACAGAAGTGAAAACAACCATAGCTGTTAAATCATACATCACTTGATAACAGAAAGATACATATTGCATGAATTGATACTACGATGCTCAACAGTGATCAAGTGCATTCATAACCGAGAATTGCGGCGATCCGGATCTAATTACATCCTGCAGGAGAGTACCCTGATCACCAGCGTTATACGACTGTCCAGGTCGTATCTAACAACCTCTCGATTAGCAAATTCAATGATTAGGAATACGACTACCCGGACCTAGGGATGCACCCCCACATGGGACCCCACGTCTGGCCTGATCTCCATGTGAGTTTTAGGCTACACCCCTGCCAATCTCCAGCACATCAAGCGCGGGTACGAAGTATTCCTGACCGGAGAATTTACTAACCTACTGGGCTTTACTAGTCCCATACCCAGTAAGTGATCAGATGCTTATCACTTGATCAAAGGTTAAGACAACGAATCGGGCCTTAACCAAATTAATCTAGCAGACAGAACTACATCTCTAGCTTCTGCCCGTTTTCACTTTCCAAGTTATCCTTCATAAGCAACATGTATGACTTAAGAGTTTTCCTTAAGGTTGGTAAACCAAGCATGTAAGCAAGTAAGCAATTCTAGACTTGGGTATCTTCTAAGGTTTGAACAAGTGGCAAAGATGTCCTTAAAACAAGGCATGATCATACACAAGAATAGGTTTCAAGCAACTCCTAGACTTAGTGCATACATATAGCAAATAACCTATATTAAGTCACATGAAATAACGACTCCAAAATAGATAGGTATAAATGCACCGGGCCTTGCCTTGTTTGTTAAAAAGATTAGTAGACTCCGACGGGTGGGCTTCACAGGGAACTAACTCAAAAACTTCTTCGGATTCCGAAGGTCCTTCTGAAAATTCCCAATAATCTCCTTCCGGTGCTTCGGGATCTATGGCATAATACATGCAGGGGTTAGAAATGCAAAATTTTTGAATAACAGACTATACAACTTTCCTTCATGATAAAGTTGCAAGCCAACAAGGACTATACGACTTATCATGATAAAGTTGCAAGCCAACACATAAAAATCCAAAAAAGATTAACCTACAATTTTATTTTCTTATTTAACCCTCCTTATAGCCTTTTCTTTTATTTTTAGAAAAAGTTATAATTATTTTCTAACTTGAAAATCTAATTTCCTATGAGTTAAGAATAATTTGTGATTAAGAAAGTGTTATTCATATTTTATGCATTTTATAAATATTAAGTATTTATTTAATTACCTTAAAAGGAAGGCATTAAATAAATACCCGAATTTTTTATTATTTTTCTAGGGTGTAAAAATTTTAATGCATAAAGGAAAATAAAACAAGCCTAACAAAATTGGTTTCACTAATTTTGGACACTCCTATAAATTTCTGTGATTTAAATGGTGTAAAACGGATTTAAACGAATTATTTCACTAAAGGAAATCTAATTTTTCCCGAAAATACTTTTCTCACCCAGCCCTTCTCTACCCTCTCTCACGCGCACTGGGCCCCACGGCGCGGACCCCACCTCTCCTATTCATTTCTACCCGCCGGCCCTATTCTCCCCTTAACGGGCCTCATGGGCCATTTTCTTTTTCTTTTTCTTCCTCCAGCCCGACATCGGCCTATCGGCCCACTTTTCTCTTTTTTTTTTCTTTCTTCGCGAGGTCGGCCCGCGAGCTGCTCCGGCCTCCGGCCCTTTTTCTTTTCCGGCCACCCGAGCGCACCTCACTGGGCCTCCAGGCCATGGCCCAACCGACGACTGCGTCGCTCCGGCCTCTTTCCGATTTCAGCTGACCCGCGCGCTTTACTGGGCCTCCACGACGCGCCGGCCCAACAGACGGCCGCGCCGCTTCCGGCCTCTCTCTCTTTCCCCCTCTCTTCCCACTGCCGCGCGGGCCCAACGCCCGGGTGCTTCTTCCTCCTCTCGCCAAAACGCGCCCGTGACAGGGGGCGGCGCAACCCGCTGGCCGGCGCCCCACCGGCGGCGAAGCTCGGTCAGGACAGCACCCCTACACCTTCACGTACCCGTGCGCAGTGACAGCTCCCCGGGAGATGGCCGGAGCCATCCCCTCCATGGCGACGGGCGACGACACCCTCAGCCGGTGGTGACTACTCACGACAACGGCATAATCTACTCAAACATCTACCCTACACCATCCTAGGACCCTAAGGACTCGACTACGACTACTCAAGAAGGAAGAGAGGCAGCGCGAGGTGGTTCTCACCGTGAGCGGGCGGCGCGACGGCGGCGGACAGAAGCGGCAGCGAGCACGGTTATTCCGGCATGGATGTTGGACAACAACTGGTCTGGGGTGTAGCTGGGGTGTCTGTGGAGGAGTGGGCGAGAGGAATCGACGGGAGGCGAGACGTGGCGGTGGGATTTTACTCGGCGGCGGTGCTTGACAGAGGAGAAGCTGGCGGCGGTAAAAAGGACGGCGGTGAAACGGCGGCGCGGGAGCGGTAATTATATGAACGGTTTACCGTGCGCATGGCTGCCACCGTGGTCTACCCCTAGGCTTATGTGGTGAGGAGGTGTGATAGAGTCGGAGTGCCCGATCTTTCGGTGAGTGGAGATAAATTCGACTTGGTTTAAGTAGACCCTCACGATCCGACTACGACGAGCGAACCCGAAGCGCCAATGCAATCGCTGAACCAACTTCCTGTGGTTACCAACCTTGCTGGCGCAAGATCAGCCTGATCACGAAGATCAATTCCTGTTCGCAATCGAAGAACGAACAAGAAAGAGAGGCGAGCAATCTAAATATCACTCGAAGGTGGAGTTCTGAATCACACAAGGATAGCGCGTATTTGCGCGTGTTCAAGAGTAGCTAAAGCTAGATATAAAACAAAACTCAAGTCGTAAACAAAAAGGACTCGGACTAAATAACGGGGGCGCAGCCCCTGGAGTCCGAAGGGGTCACGCGCGCCCAACCCTAGGCGCCCCACCTGGGCTGCCCTGTTGGGCCATCTTCTTATTCCGATGGGCCTTCGTTCCTTAATAGCATGATGAAGTTTAATTCTCTCGCACGGGCTCGAGTGATAGGCCCAACTGGATGAGCAACTGTAGGCGCCTGAGGTGGAGGAGCAACTGGAGGCGCCTGAGGTGCTGCTGGTGTAGATGTACTCGTGGTGTCCTCATCATCCTCCCCTTCTTGAACTGAAGTCATCCTCGACGGCAACTCCTCATCTTCGCCCACATATGGTTTCAAATCTGCAACATTAAAACTCGTGGAAACACCAAACTCCGCAGGCAGGTCAAGGATATAAGCATTATCATTAATCTTGGTTAGCACTTTAAAAGGACCAGCAGCACGTGGCATCAATTTAGAACGACGTAAGGTAGGAAAACGATCCTTTCTCAAATGCAACCAAACCAGATCACCCGGTGCAAAAGTAACATGTTTTCTCCCTTTACTACCCGCAACCTGATATTTAGCATTAGCAGCAGCAATGTTTTGTTGAGTTTGCTCATGCAAGCTAATCATTTGATCAACATGTGCAACGGCATCTATGTGTGGGGCGTCCTCGGCATCAAGTGCAAACAAATCAATAGGCGCCCGAGGAATATAACCATAAACAACTTGAAAAGGACACATCTTTGTAGAAGAATGCGTTGCATGATTATAAGCAAACTCAACATGAGGCAAGCAATCTTCCCAACGTTTCAAGTGTTTATCTAAAACAGCCCTAAGCATAGTGGACAAGGTTTGATTAACCACCTCAGTTTGTCCATCAGTCTGAGGGTGACAAGTGGTGCTAAACAGCAATTTAGTTCCCATTTTATTCCACAGTGATCTCCAAAAATGACTGAGAAACTTAGCATCACGATCAGAGACTATTGTATTTGGAATACCATGCAAACGAATAATCTCGCGAAAGAACAATTCAGCAACATTGCTAGCATCATCAGTCTTATGACAAGGTATAAAATGAGCCATTTTGGAGAAACGATCAACAACCACAAAAATACTATCCCTCCCCTTCTTAGTTCTAGGCAATCCCAAAACAAAGTTCATAGAAATATCAAGCCAAGGGGAAGTAGGAATAGGCAAAGGCATGTACAAACCATGGTTGTTCAATCGTGACTTAGCTTTCTGGCAAGTAGTGCAGCGTGCAACAAGGCGCTCAACATCAGCGCGCATCCGGGGCCAAAAGAAGTGGGTAGCCAGCACTTCACGCGTCTTGTAGACGCCAAAGTGCCCCATGAGACCGCCTCCATGCGCTTCCTGTAACAACAAACGACGAACCGAGCTAGCTGGAACACACAGCTTGTTAGCGCGAAACAGGAACCCATCCTGTCTGTGAAATTTGCCCCATGGTTTGCCATGAATACAGTGGGCGAAAGCATCTTTAAAATCAGCATCATGCACATATTGATCCTTCACAGTTTGCAAGCCAAAGATTTTAAAATCTAACTGTGACAGCATGGTATAGCGACGAGACAAAACATCAGCAATGACATTTTCCTTCCCGCTCTTGTGTTTAATAATGTAAGGGAAAGACTCAATGAATTCTACCCATTTAGCATGACGACGGTTCAGGTTTGTTTGGGTACGAATATGTTTTAAAGCCTCATGATCAGAATGAATTATAAACTCGCGATGCCAAAGGTAGTGCTGCCAAGTATGCAAAGTACGCACTAAAGTATAAAGCTCCTTATCATAAGTAGAATAATTCAAGCTAGCACCACTTAATTTCTCACTAAAGTAAGCAACCGGTTTTCCTTCTTGTAACAAAACACCACCTAGCCCAATACCGCTAGCATCGCATTCAAGCTCAAACACTTTAGTAAAATCAGGCAACTGCAAGAGAGGAGCATTGGTTAACTTATCTTTCAAGGTGCTGAACGCAACCTCTTGCGAATCACTCCAAGCAAAGGGAACATCCTTCTTTGTAAGCTCATGTAGAGGCGCTGCAATGGAGCTAAAATCACGAACAAACCGGCGGTAGAAACCTGCAGGGCCAAGAAAGCTTCGAATTTGTGTGACCGTCGTTGGTGTAGGCCACTCCCGAATGGCATCAATCTTGCTGCTATCCACCTCAATGCCCTGTGGAGTAACAATATAGCCAAGAAACGAGACACGTTGTGTGCAAAACATGCATTTTTCGAGGTTAGCAAATAAATGGGCCGCACGCAATGCATCAAAAACAGCACGCGTGGCAAGCAAAACAGGAGCATTGAACTTGATTTCAGAATTAATAGCTGTCGATGGTTCAAGTTGTTTAGCAGTTTTAGCGGCTCTAGCAAGATCATCTTTAAGAATTTGTTCAGGTGTCATTGGATGTATAATTATTTTCTGACCCTTAAACATGAAAGAATAGTGATTTGAACGACCATGATGCAAACTATCAGTATCATATTGCCAAGGTCGCCCAAGTAACAGAGAGCATGCTTCCATGGGAATAACATCACAATCGACAAAATCAGAATAAGCACCCATGGAGAAAGGAACACAGACTGATCGAGTAATTCTAATTTTCCCACCATCATTAAGCCATTGAATGTGATATGGATGTGAATGCTTACGAGTGGGTAAAGACAACTTTTCAACCAGCGTGGTACTCGCCAAATTATTGCAGCTGCCGCTGTCGATGATGATGCGAATCGACCGCTCCTGCACAACACCCTTGGTATGGAAAAGAGTGTGTCGCTGATTCTTCTCGGACGGGGCGACCTGTGTACTAAGAACACGCTGCACAACAAGACTTTCATACCTATCGGCGTCGCCTGGGTTCACATGTACCTCCATAGCTGCATGGTCAGTGGCAAGCATCGCATGTCGAGTATCTTCAGAATCACTAGCGGAAGAATACTCACCATCGTCACGAAGAAGCAAAGTGCGCTTGTTCGGACAGTCCCGAATCACGTGGCCAAATCCTTTGCAACGATGACACTGAATATCCTGTGTACGGCCTGTGGGAGGGGCGGCGCCTATGGAAGGGGCAGTGCTTGCAGGTTTGGCCGTACGCTCGCGCGGTGTAGTGGTGGGCGTGGGTGGCGCAGGGAGAGCGGGTGCGGAGTTGGATGTCGAGCTTCTTCCTGCAAAAGAGTTAGAATATGTCTTCGAGCGGCGTCCCTACACTTCACGTTCAGCTTTGCAAGCATATTCAAATAATGTTGTCATATCTATGTAGTCCTTATAATCAAGTATATCCTGAATTTCGCGGTTCAAACCACCACGAAAACGTGCCATAGCAGCATCATTTTCCTCCAATAACCCACAACGAATCATGCCTATTTGTAATTCCTGGAAATATTCCTCAACAGATTTGGAACCTTGCTGAAAACGTTGCATTTTATTAAGCAAATCTCGGGCATAATAAGAAGGCACAAATCTATGGCGCATAGCAGTTTTTAATTGCTCCCAAGTGGTTGGAATGGTATTGGGATGTTTGTGTTTATATTCACGCCACCAAATTAAAGCAAAATCAGTAAATTCACTAATAGCAGCTTTAACTTGAGAATTAGCAAGAATATCATGGCATGAAAATTTCTGTTCAACTTCTAATTCCCAATCAAGATATGCAGCAGGATCATATTTGCCATTAAAAGGTGGAATTTTAAATTTAATCTTGGAAAAGGAATCATTACCGGGACGGTGTGGCACGCGGCGGGCATGGCCTCGGCGGTCGCCATCGTCCTGGTCCGAGTCACCACCATAACCCTGCTGCAACTCTGCGACTGTTGTGTGCAATGCATCGAGTCTTGCCACCACTGAGTCGAGTGTGGCCTTAGCGGCCGTCTGTGCAAGGTCGAGCTGATCACACCGCTCGGTCATCGAGGAGATCGTCGAGTCCAGCCGTTCATGAATCGTCTGAATCTCGGTGACAAGCCCTTCAACTTGTGCCCGTATGCCCTGCAGCTGGTTAGCCCCCGCGTCGACATCATCTGCCATGGTTAGCGCAAATACAAGAACACAAGCGATGACAAAATAGGGGTGTAACGGCTCACAAGGCGCTCACACTAGTGCTGTTATCAAATTCTTATCCGTTCTTACCACGCACACAGGGGCGAACTGCAACCAACCGGTAGAACTCGCGAAAGATTGGAGGAGCGATTGCCTGGAGAAACAAAATATGCTCGTCGTAGAACTATGTGGAGTTCTGGGAAGGCTGCACTCAAATGAAGGATTAGCACAATCAAACAATAATGCAAAGTTGAAAGATAGTGCCAAACACGTAACAAGGGTTGCTGGTAACAAGGGAAATCGAAAGAACAGAGGCAAAGGTGGAGAGGGCGCACCTCTTTTGTTTTTATTTTTTTGTTTTTTTTTCACAGAGGGTGCCCCAAAACTGATAATATGAACACAGAGGATCTCAAACAGCAAATTGTGGCACACACTTTTTTCGAAAGTACAGGGGCAAATTGTGAAACTCTCTCTCTCTCTCTCTCTCTAGAGTAAGGCGGACCTCAGAAAAATGTACCAAGAAAGAGAGATACGGATATGAAAAGCTAGCACGGAATGCGTGGGGGGGTGTGGCGGAACCGCCCAACTTAAGCTGGTTTAAGTGCGCCTAATTGCTGTCGGAACAGCAATTATCCGAAACGCACCTAAAACAGCATAAGTCCGGTAGTCCGTCGAGTGTCCCTAGGACTCCTCGAAGGATCCACGGCGTGTTTCATAACCATACATCAGGATAATATCCGCGATGGGATAATATCAACAAACATTACATTTTTACATACATATATAAAAGGTACGAGTTATTACAGGACATAAGTTGAAACAAACTTAGTGATGCAGTGTTAGACAAGCTCTAAGATTTAAACATAAATAGTTCAGGAGAAGATGCGTAGGTAAACTTTTCTCTAGGGTATTGTAAGACTCAAGTCAATATCCTAGGGCTTCGGGGTCTCCTCCACTGTAGCCTCCTGTGGAGCTTCTGAAAGATAACCACAAGGGGAAAACCCTGAGTACGGGGTACTCAGCAAGTCTTACCCGACTAACCAATATAATAGTTTTTCTTTGGAATGCATGTCAGCCTTTGGGTGTGCTTGGTTGACACGATTTTTGCCGAAAAAGCTTACTATAAGTAAAGCCTTAGTTTTATCTTTTATTTGGGTTAAGTCATTACCTAATCATTCTAAATGATAACAGAAATAAAAGCAATCATAGCTGTTAAATCATACATCAGTTGATAACAGGAGAATACATATTGCATGAATTGATACTACGATGCTCAACAGTGATCAAGTGCATTCATAACCGAGAATTGCGGCGATCCGGATCTAATTACATCCTGCAGGAGAGTACCCTGATCACCAGCGTTATACGACTGTCAAGGTCGTATCTAACAACCTCTCGATTAGCAAATTCAATGATTAGGAATACGACTACCCGGACCCAGGGATGCACCCCCACATGGGACCCCACGTCTGGTCCGATCACCATGTGAGTTTCAGGCTACACCCCTGCCAATCTCCAGCACGTCGAGCGCGGGTACGAAGTATTCCTGATCACAGAATTTACTAATCTACTGGGCTTTACTGGTCCCATACCCAGTAAGTGATCAGATGCTTATCACTTGATCAAAGGTTAAGACAACGAATCGGGCCTTAACCAAATTAATCTAGCAGACAGAACTATATCTCTAGCCTCTGTCCGCTTTCAATTTCCAAGCTATCTTCTATAAGCAACATGTATGATTTAAAGTTTTCCTTAAGGTTGGTAAACCAAGCATGTAAGCAAGTAAGCAATTCTAGACTTGGGTATCTTCTAAGGTTTGAACAAGTGGCAAAGATGTCCTTAAAACAAGGCATGATCATACACAAGAATAGGTTTCAATCAACTCCTAGACTTAGTGCATACAATAAGCAAATAACCTATAACTAGTCACATGAAATAACGACTCCAAAATAGATAGGTATAAATGCACCGGGGCTTGCCTTGTTCACTAAAAAGATTAGTAGACTCTGACGGATTGGCTTCACAGGGAACGAACTCAAACACCTCTTCGGATTCCGAAGGTCCTTCTGAATATTCCCAATAATCTCCTTCCGGTGCTTCGGGATCTACGGCATAATACATGCAGGGGGTTAGAATGCAAAAATTTTTTTTGAATAACAGACTATACAACTTTCCTTCATGATAAAGTTGCAAGCCAACAAGGACTATACGACTTATCATGATAAAGTTGCAAGCCAACACACAAAAATCTAAAAAGATTAACCTATAATTTTATTTTTCTTATTTAACCCTCCTTATAGCTTTTTTCTTTTATTTTTAGCAAAAGTGGTAATTATTTCCTAACTTGAAAATCTAATTTCCTATGAGTTAAGAATTATTGGTGATTAATAAAGTGTTATTCATATTTTATACATTTTATAAATATTAAGTATTTATTTAATTACCTAAAAAGGAAGGCATTAAATAAATACCCAAATTTTTATTATTTTTCTAGGGTGTAAAAATTTTAATGCATAAAGGAAAATAAAACAAGCCTAACAAAATTGGTTTCACTAATTTTGGACACTCCTACAAATTTCTGTGATTAAAATGGTGTAAAACGAATTTAAACGAATTAAATTACTAAAGGAAACCTAATTTTCTCGAAAAACTCCCGGAAAAACTTTTCTTACTCAACCCTTTTCTACCTTCTCTCACGCACGCTGGGCCCCACGGCGCGGACCCCACCTTTCCTATTCAATCTACCCGCCGGCTCTTCTTTTCCCCCCGACGGGCCCCGCGGGCCGTTTTCTTTTTCTTTTTCCTTTCCGGCCCGACACCGGCCCACGGCCTTCTTTCCTTTTTCTTCTTTTATTTCGCGACGTCGGCCCGCGAGCTGTTGTGGCCTCCGGCCCTTTTCCCTTCCGGCCACCCGAGCGCACCCTACTGGGCCTCCAGGCCACGGCCCAACCGGCGACTGTGCCGTTCCGGCCTCCTTCCGAGTTCAGCTGACCCGCGCGCTACTGGGCTGCTACGACGCGCCGGCCCACAGACGGCCGTGCCGCTTCGGCCTTCTTCTCCTTCCCCCCTTCTCTCTGACGCGCGGGCCCGCCGTCACCAGCACCTTCTCCTACCTCCTGCCAAAACTCACCCGTGACAGGGGGCGGCGCGGCTCGCCGGCCGGCGCCCCACCGGTGGCGAAGCTCGGTCTAGACAGCACCCTTACACCATCACACACCCGTGCGCAGCGACAGCTCCCCGGGAGATGGCCGGAGCCATCCCCTCCACAGTGACGGGCGGCGACTCCCTCGGCCGGTCGTGGCTACTTGCGACAACGGCACAACTAACTCAAACAACTACCTCTACTCCATCCTAGGACCTTAGAGACTCGACTACGACTACCCAAGACAGAAGAGAAGCAGCGCAAGGTGGTTCTCACCGAGAGCGGGCGGCGCGACGGCGGCGGACAGAAACGACGGCGAGCACGGCTACTCCGGCGTGGAGGTTGGACAAAAACTGGCCCGGGGTGTAGCTAGGGTGTCTGTGGGGGAGTGGACGAGAGGAATCGACGGGAGGCGAGATGTGGCGGTGGAATTTGCTCGGCGGCGGTGCTTTGACAGAGGAGCGCGGGCGGCGGTAAAAAGGGAGACGGTGAAATGGCGGCGCGGGAGCAGTAATTATTCAAGCGTTTAACCCCGCACATGGACGACACCGTGGCCTACCCGTAGGCTTGCGTGGTGAGGAGGTGGCCTAGCTAGTCGCTCTGGCAGTCGACCGACGGCGGTGGCGGTGACACGTCTGGGTGCTCTGTCACCGCCCGTGACCTTCAGAACCAAGTCGTGGTCGATCTTCAATCCGACAGCCTCCAGCACCTTAACAGAAGTTGGAGATAATCTCAAGCCCGTCATCTTTTGTTTTGGCTCTGGCTCAAGATAAACATCGAATTCACTTCAATTTTGATTTGTTTCTCGGTTTCCTTTGAAGTTCACTGAAGAAACTGACATTCAGTTCGTCAGTTATAACAGTGGTGTTGATCTCACTTTGGGAACCAAATTAAGGACTCAATTCTTGTTCTGTCAATCCAACTTCTTCCTAAACATGTTCTACTATGTCCCAATGTTCCATTTTGCTCATGAACAAGTACCCCTCTTTAGCTACATTTCTCTGAATTTAAGCCCAAAGTTGATGTTGTGCTGTTGTTCAGACTTAGCCATATTCAGAGTTTCACTTAATTGTGATTTTGTGCTGACTTTGAGCTTGAGTTTGACTTCCTTCCCTTCACTGTTCCTGGCCAACAACACATGAATATTGTAGTCCAAAGTTCATACTTCAACATAGTGTAGTTGTCCTGGTGCACTTATTTGCAAAATTCTCCAGAATTCAATTTTCAAAAGGGACTCTGAGGCTGTTTCCTCTGAATGCCTATTTTCGGATGGTGAACAGTACTTCACTGTTTCTTTTTCTTTCTTTGATTCCTTTGAGCTATTTAGCACCAATTTCGGTCCTGAATTTTTGATCCCTAAGTTCTAAACATTCTTACACTTGTAGTCTATATTTTTGCCGAATTTTTCTGAATTTCGAATTTGAAATTCAAATTTCGGTCAAATTTGACCGAATTTGATTTTTTTTGCCAATTTCTTTTCTTTTTCTTTTGGAATTGCTTCTAATTTCTCAAAGTCATTGCAATGCCTCAAATGGCAACTATTACAGCCTCTCCCCCTTAACAGAATCTCGTCCCGAGATTCCCGGGGTTAAATCCTTGGTTTTGAGAATGGAAAGGAAACTGCGTCAGGTCAATTATTCTTTCTTTTTCTGTACAAGGATACTGGGGTGGTGGTTTTTGTTCATCTGTTTCTGACGGTTTCAAATAATTCCGGATATTTAGACTCTAGGTCTTCAGCTTTTTCCCAAGTAGCTTCATCCGGAGTATGGTTTTTCCATTGTACTTTATAAAACGTGATACTTCGAGTTCGAGTATCTCGTGTCTTTTGATCCAGAATTTTAATAGGTCTCTCTTCATAGGTTAGATCCGGCTCGAGCTCAATTTCTGGATCTTCTAAAATTTCTTCTGGGACTCTTAAGCACTTCTTAAGCTGGGATACATGAAATACGTCATGTATAGAAGCAAGTTGGTCTGGCAATGACAGCTTATATGCCACTGGACCCTTTCGTTCCAGAATTTCATAGGGACCAATATATCTCGGGGCTAACTTACCCTTTACTCCAAAGCGTTGTATGCCTTTCATTAGGGATACCTTTAAGTATACAAAATCTCCGGCATAAAATTCCAAGGACCGTCTTCTTTTGTCCGAATAACTCTTTTACCGGGACTGGGCTATTTCTAAATGCTTGCGAATCTTCTGGACCTTCTCCTCGGTTTCCATAACCAAGTCCGATCCCAGATGTGTCCTTTCTCCTACTCCTGACCAATTTAGAGGAGTTCGGCATCTTCGACCATACAAGGCTTCGAAAGGTGCCATCTTAATGCTAGCTTGATAGCTATTATTATAGGAGAACTCGGCTAGGGGCAAACATTCATCCCATAGCTTAGAGAAGGTAAGGACACATGCTCTTAACATGTCTTCCAGAATTTGATTGACCCTTTCTGTCTGTCCTCCAGTTTGAGGATGATAGGCAGAACTTCTAATTAGAGTAGTACCCATGTCCTTTTGCAATCGTTCCCAGAATCTGGAAACAAACTAGGAACCTCGATCGGAGATAATGGTCTTCGGTAATCCGTGCAAGGATACAATCCGGGCTATATAGAGCTTGGCATATGTCGATACCGGATAAGTAGTCTTGACTGGAATGAAGTGAGCCGACTTAGTAAGGCGGTCGACAATAACCCAGATGGAATCATATCCTTTTGAAGTGGTAGGTAGTCCCACTATAAAATCCATAGAAATATCTTCCCATTTTCAGACAGGGATTTCTGAAGGTTACAAACCTGCCGACTTTTGTAGTTTGGGTTTAACTCTTTGGCAAGTGTCACATTCTGATACATATCTTGCAATTTCAGGTTTCATTTTGGCCCACCAAAATCTTTGCTTTAAATCTTGGTACATTTTATTGGTTCCGGGATGAATGGAGAACTTGGACAAATGTGCTTCTTCTAGGATTAATCTCCTCAGGTCCTCATCTTCAGGGACTACTATCCTGTTCTTGAAGTACAGTCCTCCATCCTCTTCTTGATTAAATTCGGGAATCTTCCCCTCAGCTTTTCGCTGATGAAGTGTCTTAATCCATGGATCTTCTTTTTGGGCTGTTATAATTCTTTCTTTTAAGGTATCTTGAACCATAATATTCTGAAGTGTGCCTTGTTTAACTATTTCCAAACTTAATTCTTCCATTTCTTCACACAAGGTCTTTAGGTTAGACTGGACGGTAGTGCAGTGGCATTGGGCCTTTCTGCTCAAGGCGTCGGCCACCACATTAGCCTTACCAGGATGATAATGGATTTCCAGTTTATAATCTTCAATCAATTCCAGCCACCGTCTCTGCCTCATGTTCAAGTCCGTTTGGGTAAAGATATATTTCAAACTTTTGTGGTCAGTAAAGATACGACATTCACTACCTAAAAGATAGTGTCGCCATATCTTTAATGCATGCACTACGGCAGCAAGCTCTAAATCATGGGTAGGGTAATGCTCTTCATGACGCTTCAATTGATGAGAAGCATAAGCAATAACCCTGCCTTCTTGCATCAGAACACACCCGATGCCTGTTCATGAGGCATCACAGTATACATCAAAGGGTTTCTCTATGTCAGGTTGAGCTAGTACTGGGGCTGTAGTCAGTAATTTCTTCAAGATTTGGAATGATTCCTCACACTCAGGCTTCCATTCAAATTTTATGTCCTTCTTTAATAACTCTGTGATTGGTTTAGAAACCTTTGAAAAATCGGGAATGAATCTACGATAATAGCCAGCCATTCCCAAGAAACTTCTTACTTCATGGACAGAGGTTGGTGATTTCCAATCCAGTATATCCTTGACCTTTCCGGGATCTACTTCGATTCCTTTTTCGGAGAGTATATGCCCAAGGAATGGAACTTTCTTTAGCCAAAATTCACACTTACTGAACTTGGCATACAACTGATGTTCCAGGAGTCTATTTAGAACAATGCGCAAGTGTTGCGCATGTTCCTCCTCATTTTTAGAAAAGACAAGGATATCGTCTATAAAGACGACCACAAATTTGTCTAGCTCCGGCATAAATACTGAATTCATGAGGTACATAAAATGCGCTGGGGCATTTGTCAGTCCAAAAGACATAACCAAATACTCATATAGTCCATATCGGGTTGAAAAGGTTGTTTTTGATATGTCTTCGGGTTTTATCTTAATCTGATGGTACCCTGACCGAAGGTCGATTTTCGAAAAGACCTTAGCTCCGGACAACTGATCGAATAACAAGTCAATCCGTGGTAGTGGGTACTTGTTTTTAATGGTCACCACATTCAAAGGGCGGTAATCCACACATAACCTTAATGTGCCATCCTTCTTTTTAACAATTAGAGCTGGGCAGCCCCATGGTGAAGTGCTAGGTCGGACAAAACCCTTATGCAACAGTTCTTGGAGTTGTGTTTTTAACTCTGCTAGCTCTTTAGGTGGCATTCGATATGGTCTTCTAGAGATAGGAGCAGTGCCTGGTTCTAACTCAATAGTGAATTCTACTGCTCTATCAGGTGGTAGCCCAGGCAAATCTTCTGGAAATAAGTCTATAAACTCATTAACCACAGGAATAGATTCTAGAGTCATTGCTCTAGTCTTTTTGACCATCTGGTCCAAACAAGGATAAGCGGGTAATTGGAGCTCGAAAGAGTGGCCTTGATCATCTTTCATGCTAACGACCCGAGTAACCATATTAAGTTGAACTTTATGTTCTTTCATCCAATTTACTCCCAAAATAAGATCTATTCCTTGATCTTCCAGAATTAAAGGATAAGCTCCCACCTTATTTCCTTCTAGGTTTAAAATCACATTGCGAGCTACTTGATTCGTATTCTGTGTGGCCCCAGTAGCTTGAATAGCATACTTGACATTTAATGTATGAACCTCTAGTTGATGTTGTGTAACAAACCTTCTACTTATAAAGGTATGCGATGCGCCGGAATCAAATAAAACCATAGCAGGATAATTGTTAACAAGATACATACCTGCTAGGATAGGCTCTCCTTCTGGAATTTCTTCTACAGTCATATAGTGAGCTTGTCCCGTCTTGGTGTTGACGAACTTGCGACGGACAAACTTTTGTCCAGTGCCTTGGCCCGAGGTTTGAGCCTTTAAGTTTGCGTTTCCCCCAACTTTGGGAAAACGACAGTCTCGGGCGAAGTGTCCTGGCTTTCCACAGTTGAAACAAACCTGTGGAGTTCCTGATGGAGTAGGGTTACGAAACCCAAGTGGTGGTGCAATCCCAGGACGAGGGGCAGCACTGGGGGCTCTAGCATTCCAAGATTGGAAAGGCCATTGCTGAAATGAAGGACGATACATGGGTCGGGGAGGACCTCGATATACCATCCTCATTCTCTGGGGAGCATTCCCAAAGTTTCCAGAAGGAGCATTCTTCCTTTTTAATGCTTCTTCTTTCTTCAAGGTTTCATCCAAAATTTTCATCTTTTCTTCCGCGGTAATGGCTGTACTCACCGCAGAGCTGTAATCGGCGAAAGTGCAGGTGGATAACTTTTCTTGCATTCTTGCGTTAAGTCCTCGGAGATAACAATCCCTCTTTCTGGATTCAGTATTGACATGCTCTGGTGCATATTGGGCTAGGTGATCGAACTCACTGGTATATGCCAGAATACTGCGAGTTCCTTGTTGCAGTCCTAAGAACTGTTCCAGTTTCATTCTCATGACACCTTCCAGTACGAACTGTGTCCGGAAAGCTTCCTTAAAATCCTCCACGTGACTTCCCTACCCACTGGCTGCCTGGCCAAATGACTGGTCCACCAAGTTGCTGCGGGACCTTGAAGCTAAAGTCCTACAAATTCGGCCTTCTGAGTGGTAGTACATTGGGGGATTACTCGAAACTTTTGTTCCATGGCTTGAAGCCACTCGTTAGCTTCCAGTGGATGCTCGGCCTTCAAGAATACTGGGGGACGGGTTTCCAGAAATTGGGTGTAGGACACACCCTGCTTCGGGTCTCGCCTACGTCCACCGTTGCCAGTGTTTTGTACTATCATCTGGAGTAATCGGGCCTGTTCTGCCCCAGAGTTCATCAGACTGGCTATGGCGTCAGCCAGCGTGGGTGCTCTTGGTAAATCCTCTTCCTGACCTCCAGAACCTGAAGCGCGTGGTTCTCTAGGATCCGTCATGCTGCCAAGAGTAACAAGATATTAATATCTAAGGTGCATTTTATCAACAACTTTCTGCACACTACTATGCCACACATCACAGCATGCTCACACACAAACCATACTTATATACATACTTATTTATATTACATGCCCAGGAGTTAATTTTTACAAAACCCCTTCGTACCACTTGTCCAACACACATATCTTACAAGAATATATTACAACACTTTCAAACCAAGTTCACTTCAACCAGGGAAAATGCCTAGCTCCTCGGCATTTAGTCCCAGTCGAGCCATGGCTTCCTGAAGGACATCTTGGTCTACGGTCATCAACGTTTGGCCTGGGGGAGCGACGGGTGGAGCTTGATTGATGGAATTTTCACTTCCGGACTCTGGCCAAAGTCGCTCCAAGTGCGGGAAGTATCAGAGGTGCTAATTCCAGAGTTTCCTTCCATTTCTTCAGGATCCTCTTCCTCTTCTCCGCCTTTCGGTTCTTCTTCTCCCCATTGCTGCATGGGTCCATAGCCCTGAGGATCTAGTCCATCTGCATTGGCATTGGCCCAAGCGAACTGTTGATTTCCCGCAGGGACTTCACCCTGGTCGTCCTCCATGTCCACGTCAAACCCTTCCAGATTCTCATGAGCATATAGATCTATCTCAGGATCTGCTAGTGGCACCGGATCTTCTTCTACTTCTATCACAGGGACTAGTTGATCCGCTTCCTCCGGGTTCGGCGGTTGAGGCTCTTCTGGTGGGGGAGGTGGGGGGACATTGACAATATTCTGGGCAGGTGCCTGGGCCTGCATTTCTTCCAGGGCTAGACGAAGTGACAGAATCTCGTCTAGCTGTTGGAACCTTTCCGCCTCCAGCCTATGGACATTTGATTCAGCTTCTTCCCTTGCTCTATCCGCCATGCTCCTGCTGGCTTCGATGAACCCTTGCATCACCCTAAGTTTTTCTTCATAATCTTCAATTCTTCTGGATTGCTCTCGCATTACCTTTTCCATCTCATGCTCTCTTGCCATTGCTGCCCTCTTGTACATCTCCTTGTCATATCGGGCACCCATCACTTCCATCTTAGCATCTTCGTTCTTCTGCCTCTGATTATAATATTCTCTGATGCAAGCTTGATGCAGATTGTACATAGCTGTCATATAATCAGAAGCAGCAGCAACTAACACATCGTGCTCCACTCGGGAAGTGTTCTTCAAGGCTTTAATCCTCCTCCTCCATACCCCATCAATATTGCTTGTGGCCAGTATCTTCTTTTCGCCAATAGTACTCTGGGGGATTGTGAAAACCCAATTCTTGTAATGTTTTCCAAAGCAATTGTACGAACCCCGGCTTATCCAAGTAATGACCGCGGGTCCACCCATCCTTATCCGTGTAGCCTTCTTCAAACATCCTATAAAAGAAACGGGGTCAGGTCTAACGGCACTCACCAAACCCAAAAAGTTTTAAAACATGCAATGCAAACATGATGCAACGATTCCTACGTACTTTCAGACTTATATACACACTCGTAGGAAAATTGGTGGCATCGTAATTTCTCTCCCTAAATAATAAACTACCGAATACTAGCGACACGCAGCAAACAGTTAGCATCTGCAAAACAAACAACCAGTTAACACTACTGCCACCTGTGACTCCTGTTTTTATTTTTTTTAAAATAGAGTCTCAGTGTTTAAAAGGTAATATCTGTTGATTATCTCAACCTACGGCTCTGATACCAGCTGTGGCGGAACCGCCCAACTTAAGCTGGTTTAAGTGCGCCTAATCGCTGTCGGAACAGCAATTATCCGAAACGCACCTAAAACAGCATAAGTCCGGTAGTCCGTCGAGTGTCCCTAGGACTCCTCGAAGGATCCACGGCGTGTTTCATAACCATACATCAGGATAATATCCGCGATGGGATAATATCAACAAACATTACATTTTTACATACATATATAAAAGGTACGAGTTATTACAGGACATAAGTTGAAACAAACTTAGTGATGCAGTGTTAGACAAGCTCTAAGATTTAAACATAAATAGTTCAGGAGAAGATGCGTAGGTAAACTTTTCTCTAGGGTATTGTAAGACTCAAGTCAATACCCTAGGGCTTCGGGGTCTCCTCCTCTGTAGCCTCCTGTGGAGCTTCTGAAAGATAACCACAAGGGGAAAACCCTGAGTACGGGGTACTCAGCAAGTCTTACCCGACTAACCAATATAATAGTTTTTCTTTGGAATGCATGTCAGCCTTTGGGTGTGCTTGGTTGACACGATTTTTGCCGAAAAAGCTTACTATAAGTAAAGCCTTAGTTTTATCTTTTATTTGGGTTAAGTCATTACCTAATCATTCTAAATGATAACAGAAATAAAAGCAATCATAGCTGTTAAATCATACATCAGTTGATAACAGGAGAATACATATTGCATGAATTGATACTACGATGCTCAACAGTGATCAAGTGCATTCATAACCGAGAATTACGGCGATCCGGATCTAATTACATCCTGCAGGAGAGTACCCTGATCACCAGCGTTATACGACTGTCAAGGTCGTATCTAACAACCTCTCGATTAGCAAATTCAATGATTAGGAATACGACTACCCGGACCCAGGGATGCACCCCCACATGGGACCCCACGTCTGGTCCGATCACCATGTGAGTTTCAGGCTACACCCCTGCCAATCTCCAGCACGTCGAGCGCGGGTACGAAGTATTCCTGATCACAGAATTTACTAATCTACTGGGCTTTACTGGTCCCATACCCAGTAAGTGATCAGATGCTTATCACTTGATCAAAGGTTAAGACAACGAATCGGGCCTTAACCAAATTAATCTAGCAGACAGAACTATATCTCTAGCCTCTGTCCGCTTTCAATTTCCAAGCTATCTTCTATAAGCAACATGTATGATTTAAAGTTTTCCTTAAGGTTGGTAAACCAAGCATGTAAGCAAGTAAGCAATTCTAGACTTGGGTATCTTCTAAGGTTTGAACAAGTGGCAAAGATGTCCTTAAAACAAGGCATGATCATACACAAGAATAGGTTTCAATCAACTCCTAGACTTAGTGCATACAATAAGCAAATAACCTATAACTAGTCACATGAAATAACGACTCCAAAATAGATAGGTATAAATGCACCGGGGCTTGCCTTGTTCGCTAAAAAGATTAGTAGACTCTGACGGATTGGCTTCACAGGGAACGAACTCAAACACCTCTTCGGATTCCGAAGGTCCTTCTGAAAATTCCCAATAATCTCCTTCCGGTGCTTCAGGATCTATGGCATAATACATGCAGGGGTTAGAAATGCAAAATTTTTGAATAACAGACTATACAACTTTCCTTCATGATAAAGTTGCAAGCCAACAAGGACTATACGACTTATCATGATAAAGTTGCAAGCCAACACACAAAAACCTAAAAAGATTAACCTATAATTTTATTTTTCTTATTTAACCCTCCTTATAGCTTTTTCTTTTATTTTTAGCAAAAGTGGTAATTATTTCCTAACTTGAAAATCTAATTTCCTATGAGTTAAGAATTATTTGTGATTAATAAAGTGTTATTCATATTTTATACATTTTATAAATATTAAGTATTTATTTAATTACCTAAAAAGGAAGGCATTAAATAAATACCCAAATTTTTATTATTTTTCTAGGGTGTAAAAATTTTAATGCATAAAGGAAAATAAAACAAGCCTAACAAAATTGGTTTCACTAATTTTGGACACTCCTACAAATTTCTGTGATTAAAATGGTGTAAAACGAATTTAAACGAATTAAATTACTAAAGGAAACCTAATTTTCCCGAAAAACTCCCGGAAAAACTTTTCTTACTCAACCCTTTTCTACCTTCTCTCACGCACGCTGGGCCCCACGACGCGGACCCCCCCTTTCCTATTCAATCTACCCGCCGGCTCTTCTTTTCCCCCCGACGGGCCCCACGGGCCGTTTTCTTTTTCTTTTTCCTTTCCGGCCCAACACCGGCCCACGGCCTTCTTTCCTTTTTCTTCTTTTATTTCGCGACGTCGGCCCGCGAGCTGTTCTGGCCTCCGGCCCTTTTCCCTACTGGGCCTCCAGGCCACGGCCCAACCGGCGACTGTGCCGTTCCGGCCTCCTTCCGAGTTCAACTGACCCGGAGGTTGGACAACAACTGGCCCGGGGTGTAGCTAGGGTGTCTGTGGGGGAGTGGACGAGAGGAATCGACGGGAGGCGAGATGTGGCGGTGGAATTTGCTCGACGGCGGTGCTTTGACAGAGGAGCGCGGGCGGCGGTAAAAAGGGAGACGGTGAAACGGCGGCGCGGGAGCAGTAATTATTCAAGCGTTTAACCCCGCGCATGGACGACACCGTGGCCTACCCGTAGGCTTGCGTGGTGAGGAGGTGGCCTAGCTAGTCGCTCTGGCGGTCGACCGACGACGGCGGCGGCGACACGTCTGGGTGCTCTGTCACCGCCCGTGACCTTCAGAACCGAGTCGTGGTCGATCTTCAATCCGACGGCCTCCAGCGCCTTAACAGAAGTTGGAGATAATCTCAAGCCCGTCATCTTTTGTTTTGGCTCTGGCTCAAGATAAACATCGAATTCACTTCAATTTTGATTTGTTTCTCAGTTTCCTTTGAAGTTCACTGAAGAAACTGACATTCAGTTCGTTAGTTATAACAGTGGTGTTGATCTCACTTTGGGAACCAAATTAAGGACTCAATTCTTGTTCTGTCAATCCAACTTCTTCCTAAACATGTTCTACTATGTCCCAATGTTCCATTTTGCTCATGAACAAGTACCCCTCTTTAGCTACATTTCTCTGAATTTAAGCCCAAAGTTGATGTTGTGCTGCTGTTCAGACTTAGCCATATTCAGAGTTTCACTTAATTGTGATTTTGTGCTGACTTTGAGCTTGAGTTTGACTTCCTTCCCTTCACTGTTCCTGGCCAACAACACATGAATATTGTAGTCCAAAGTTCATACTTCAACATAGTGTAGTTGTCCTGGTGCACTTATTTGCAAAATTCTCCAGAATTCAATTTTCAAAAGGGACTCTGAGGCTGTTTACTCTGAATGCCTATTTTCGGACGGTGAACAGTACTTCACTGTTTCTTTTTCTTTCTTTGATTCCTTTGAGCTATTTAGCACCAATTTCGGTCCTGAATTTTTGATCCCTAAGTTCTAAACATTCTTACACTTGTAGTCTATATTTTTGTCGAATTTTTCTGAATTTCAAATTTGAAATTCAAATTTCGGTCAAATTTGACCGAATTTGATTTTTTTTTGCCAATTTCTTTTCTTTTTCTTTTGGAATTGCTTCTAATTTCTCAAAGTCATTGCAATGCCTCAAATGGCAACTATTACAGGGGGGTGCGGTATGCGTGGGGGGTGCGGAGTTGCCCCGGAGAGTCGTGACCCAGGGGGTTCACAGCGCGCGCAAAAGGAGTTTCCACCGAAACAAAACCGGATCACCTTCCTTCTCCCTGTTGGACTCTTTTTTTTTTGCTTCTTTCCTTTTTTTTGCCACTTTCCTTTTTTTTCTGATTGCTTTCTATCTTTCGTTTTTTTTGGATAGGGGAGGGGGCGATCGGAGGGGTGGGATGGTGCGGCGCGGTTGTCGCGAAGGGGGGCGGTGGGCGTGGCGTGGTAGGGTTGGCGAGCAGCGGAACGGCGGCGGCAGCGAAAACTAGGGTTAGAGGAAAAACGAGAAACAAGAGATTAAATACAAGTAACCAGCCACAATTGAACGAGTAGGCACACAAATTCAACAAAGACACTTATTGAAAGAATGTGCGAGGCTAAACGGTTGCTGGGACAAGGATCTAACCTGAAAAAATTTCTTTTGGTTTTTGTGGACTGTAGGAAGGGAAAAACACTCGGTAAAACTCACCGATCAACCTGGAAAGCTGATACCACTTGATAGAGTCGGAGTGCCCGATCTTTCGGTGAGTGGAGATAAATTCGACTTGGTGGAAGTAGACCCTCACGATCCGACTACGACGAGCGAACCCGAAGCGCCAATGCAATCGCTGAACCAACTTCCTGTGGTTACCAACCTTGCTGGCGCAAGATCAGCCTGATCACGAAGATCAATTCCTGTCCGCAATCGAAGAACGAACAAGAAAGAGAGGCGAGCAATCTAAATATCACTCGAAGGTGGAGTTCTGAATCACACAAGGACAGCGCGTATTTGCGCGTGTTCAAGAGTAGCTAAAGCTAGATGTAAAACAAAACTCAAGTCGTAAACAAAAAGGACTCGGACTAAATAAAGGGGGCGCAGCCCCTGGAGTCCGAAGGGGTCACGCGCGCCCAACCCTAGGCGCCCCACCTGGGCTGCCCTGTTGGGCCATCTTCTTATTCCGATGGGCCTTCGTTCCTTAATAGCATGATGAAGTTTAATTCTCTCGCACGGGCTCGAGTGATAGGCCCAACTGGATGAGCAACTGTAGGCGCCTGAGGTTGAGGAGCAACTGGAGGCGCCTGAGGTGCTGCTGGTGTAGATGTACTCGTGGTGTCCTCATCAAGGTGGCCTAGTCGTCGCGCTGGCGAGCTACCGAGAGCGGCGGCGGCGACACGTCGAGCTCGGCTCTGCTTCTCTTCCCTTTTCTGATTTCTGGCGCCCAAAATTCAGAGCTTCTCCACGGTGGATTTCCAATCCGACGGTGCACCGGTGTCTTAACCGAAGTTGCAGATAATCTTGAGTCCTCCAACTTTTATTTTGGTTTGACCCCGAGATAAACATCCAACACAGTGCAATTTGAATTCTTTTACCAGCTCCAACTGAATTTCTACTGAACTTCGAGTTTCAGTTCATCAGTTCATGACAGTGTCACTGATCTTACTTTGTGCTCGAGTTTAGTAATCCAATTCTCTTCCTTTAAGTCCAACTTCTTCCCAAACATGTTCTACAACATCCCAAAGTTCCATTTTGCTCATGAACAAGTACCCCTTTTGATCTACATTGCTCTAAATTCAAGTCCAAAGTTGATGTCATATTGCTGTTTCAGACTTAACCAATTTCAAACTTGTCAGTTAACTGTGACAGTGTGCTGACTTTGAGCTACAATTTGAAATGGTTCCCTTCCATGTTCCTGGCCAACAACACCCAAATCTTGTAGTCCAAAGTTCATACTTCAATATAGTGTAGTTTTCCTGGTGCATTTATTTGAAAAATTTTGCAGAATTCAATTTTGAAAACAGACTCTGCTGCTGTTTTGCTGAACTCCTATTTTCGGACGGTGAACAGTAAACATCCTTTTTTTTTTCTTTTCTCTGATTCCTTTGAGATAATTAGCACTATTTCAATTCCGAATTTTTGATCCTTCAGTTCCAAACACTCTTACACTTGTATTCCATATTTTTGACAAATTTTTCTGAATTTCAAATTTGAAATTCAAATTTCGGCCAAATTTGACCCGAATTTGATTTTCGGCCCATTTCTTTTTCTTTTCTTCTTAATTTGCTTTTAATTTTCCAAAGTCACTTACATGACTAGCTTGGCAACTGTTACACTTTTCGAGATAGATCGGAACTTTAGTCGATCGAAACCCCTAAGATTTAGTACGTTTCTTTCCTTGTCAATCAATAGGTCAGATTGACTGGCACGCCGCGCGAACCGCACCAGGGCTATCACCCGAACAGGAGCTAAGCAGATTATCCCGGGTCGTGTGTCCAACGCTGAAGGTCATCGGCCGACTTTTAGCGCCAACAACCTGTAGGGTAGAATGATCATAAGTGAACCAGTTCCGTGGGATAAGGTAAGCATCTTCCTCACCCGACGAGTCATCATCTATGGCACCATTGGCCTCTTCTCCTTCCCTCTCTACCTGCTCAACTAACTCAAGGATATCTTCCCCCTCAAGAGCCTCCCTATTTGGCTCACAGGTTGCAACATTATCCTCTGCATCTCTCTCTTTTGTCCCATCTTCGTCATTTTCTTCATTTGGTCCATCAGTACTCTCCACACCTTTCTCGGCTTGAACTTCAGCACCTCCCACTCCTTCTTCAATCTGACTGTTAGACCCAACCTTCATGAACACTTGAACATACAATATGAGCGGTAAACCACACGTGCAACCATTTACATAAGGTCGGTAGTTCTGGGTTCCTTTAAGAGGAATCAGCTCCCTAAATTTTATATCAGGCCGTCGCCTCACTATATCCCTAAGAGATAGATCCACTTGATCTATATCAGGATCAAAAGCCTTACAAAACCATTTGGATATTGAACCTCAAGTCCTCTTTCTTGCTCTTGATAAATTCTTGCAGAATGACTGAAATTCAGACAAATTTATCCCTTCTGGACCATATCTAACCTCCCCTGACCATAGAACACTTGGAAAAATAAACTTTCCGACATGCCTGCCAATATACACAACACGAACAGTGGACATTACTCTCAAGAATTTAAATTAGTTAACTCCAACGGCACCTACATGTCAATATAAGGTACAAATATCTAACTCTATCATTGACAATAATAACTATTTTAGAGTTATCCAAAATTACGAACTAAATCATTTCATTTTACCCGATCAATATACACGATACTACCATAAGCAATTAGGGGGTGTTTGGATAGCAGAGGCTAAACTTTAGCCCTGTCACATCGGATGTTCGGATACTAATTAGGAGGACTAAACATAAGCTAATTATAAAACTAGTTGCGGAACACCTAGGCTAAATGACGAGACGAATCTATTGAACCTAATTAATCCATCATTAGCGAATGGTTACTGTAGCACCACATGATCAAATCATGGACTAATTAGGCTTAATAGATTCGTCTCGCGATTTAGCCTAGAGGTTGTGTCATTAGTTTTGTAATTAGTTTAGGTTTAATACTCCTAATTAGTGTCCAAACATTCGATGTGACGGGGGCTAAAATTTAGCCCCCTCCTCCCAAACACCCCTTACTAATTATTACTAAATTAATCTAACCCTAAACAAAAATTCTAACTAAATCTAATAATTTTAACTACCCCTGAAACAACTACATTCTAAATACCTATACATAACATAACCCTAGCATTGCAAATAATATTTATCTAAAATTAATCTACATAAATCAACAAACTAATCTAAACTGACTAAGGTACATCTTTTTATGTCTCAAATCCACTAGACTAACTAAAAACTATATTTTTTTATGTCTCCAACGAACTAAACTAACTAAACTAACTACTAGATCTATCTACTACGAGCTAATCTAAACTAGAGGATTAGAAAAAAATACCTCGAACGAAGCGAGGAACGGGGCTTCAATCTCCCCTCCCCTCCTCCCTCCCTCCCTTTCTTTCCCTTCTCCTTACTCCCTTCCTTCTTCTCTCCCTCCCTCCCTTCCTCTTCTCTCGCACGAGCTTTCTCTCCTGCTTTTGGGCGCGGGGGGCGGGGGTAGGGACCAAATGAGTGGGCCTACGCTCGGGGGTGGCCGGGCCGTGCGTTTTAAATGCTGGGGAGCTACCGCCGTTTGAACTGGTGGTAGCTTTTCCCGCTTCCGCTAGTTCAAATGACGGGGCTTGCTACCGTCGTCTCGAACGGCAGAACAGCCTCGTCCCCCACACCGCTAGAATCTATGTGCGGCCTGCCGGATGGGAGGGTGGTAAGCGGAATTCCGCGCTAATGTGGCAGGTACGGGGAGCTACCGCCGTTTCACCCGGCGGTAGCTCCTCTTACCGCTAGTTGAGACGGTGTTAGCCTGTTACCACTATTTCAAGCGGCGGCATAGGTTTATTTTTACAATTTTTTCGTTCTACTATTTATTTATGTAAAATCATAAAAAAAATATAAAAATAAAAAATTCTAACAGTTATAGTTAATCGGCCCAACAACCATCGTTCCGGTCGCCCTGATGGAACCGGGCGCAGCCCAAATTAGAGCCTCGGTTGCCTTTGGAAGGCTTCGGCCCAACTCCCAAAACCCTCGCCGCCGCTTCCCACCTCCGTCCATTTCTCCGTTGATCCGCTTCGCCGGCCGCCGCCGTCGCTTGCGCTTCCTCTTTTCCGTTCGCCACTCGCCAGCCCGTCTCCATCTGCTTCTTAAGCTTTCCCATTCGCCGCCGCCGCCACGCCTCCTAAGAGGCACGCCCCACTTGTCTCCCCGGCCGTATGAACCAGAGATGCTGCCCCCGCCTCCGACCGCTGTACTTTCTCCGCCGCGGCATCCACTCCACCTCGGCGCCCATTCCGGCCGACGCCGCCACAGACGCCACCCTCTTGGGCCGCCTCACCCGCCTCCTCCTCCTGCATCGCTTCTCCGCCGCCGCCCGCCTCCTCTCCTCCTCCGGCCCCCTCACCCCTTCACTCCTCCATGCAGCCCTGCGCCGGGTCCGTCTCGACCCCGACGCCGCGCTGCACCTCTTCCACCTCGCCCCGTCCCGCCCATCCCTGCTCGCGCACGCCCAGCTGCTCCACATCCTGGCCCGCGCCCGCCGCTCTGCCGACGCTCGCGCTCTCCTGGCTTCCCTCCTCTCCCCTCGGCCTCCGGCCCCGCCTCTCTTTCCGCACCTCGTCGAGGTCTACAAGGAGTTCACCTTCTCCGCGGCCTCCTTCGACCTGCTCCTACGCGCGCTCGCCAACGCCGGTCACCTGGATGGCGCCCTCCAGGTGTTCGACGAAATGAGGAAGCTCGGGTGCCGCCCCACCGTTCGGTCCTGCAACAGCATGCTCAACAGGCTAACGCAGGTTGGGGACCTGGGCACCGTGGTGGCCGTGTTCGAGCAGATGCAGCGTGTCGGGACTCTGCCAGACGAGTTCACGGTGGCGGTCATGGCAAAGGCGTACTGTAGGGATAGGGGAGTGGCACATGCAATCGAGTTTGTGGAGGAGATGAAGAAGATAGGTGTGGATGCGAACTTGGTGGCATATCATGCACTGATGAATGGGTACAGTGAGATGGGGCGGACCGAGGATGCAAGAAGGGTGTTGGATTCGCTGCCCAGCAGGGGTTTGTCACCAAATGTAGTGACATATACCTTGCTTGTGAAGGGATATTGTAAAGAGGAGAAGATGGAGGAGGCTGAGGATGTCATAAGGGAGATTAGGAAAAATAAGCATCTTGCGGTTGATGAAGTCACCTATGGTGCAGTGATTAATGGCTACTGCCAAAGGGGAAGGATGGAGGATGCAGTTAGATTACAGAATGAGATGATTCATGCTGGGCTCCAGGTAAATCTGTTTGTGTACAACACAATCATCAATGGGTACTGCAAGTTGGGCAGAATGGTGGAAGCACATAAGATTTTGCATGAAATGGAAGGTGCTGGTGTGAGGCCAGACACATACAGTTACAATAGTCTAGTTGATGGGTATTGCAGAAAGGGTTTGATGACCAAGGCTTTTGAAATTTGTGATACGATGGTAAGGAATGGATTCACATTGACAGTAGTAACATATAATGCACTTTTGAAAGGTTTTTGCTCACTTGGCTCGATTGATGATGCACTTAGACTGTGGTTCTTGATGTTGAAGAGAGTTGTTGCACCTAATGAGATTAGTTGTAGCACTTTGTTTGATGGTTTCATCAAGGCAGGTAAAACTGAGAAGGCCTTGAACCTTTGGAAGGAAACCTTAGCAAGGGGATTAGCAAAAAACATAACTACATTTAACACGGTTATCAACGGGTTGTGTAAGACTGGGAGGATGCTTGAAGCAGAAGAGCTTCTTGGCTGGATGAAGGAATCGAGATGTCCTCCCGATAGTATAACTTACAGAACAATAGTTAGTGGTTATTGTAAGACAGGTGATATGGTTGGAGCTATTCGCATTATGAAGGAAATGGAAACTTTAGGTTTTGTTCCTTCAATCGAATTGTTCAATTCTTTGATAACTGGACTCTTCATAGCTAAGCAATGTGGAAAGGTGGACGATATACTCTTTGAAATGAGTACAAGGGGACTTTCTCCTAACACAGTTACTTATGGAGCTCTGATAGCTGGATGGTGTAAAGAGGGAGATCTGCAGAAAGCGTATAACCTGTATTTTGAAATGGCAGGGAAAGGCCTGACTCCAAACCTTTTTATTTGTAGTTCTTTAGTGAGCTGTTTCTATAGAAAGGGGAAGGTTGATGAGGCAAATTTGGTGCTGCAAAAACTTGTAGATACCGACATGATTCCAGATATCAGTGCAACCAGACTTGAGATTGGGAAATTAGCAAATGCACTTGATACTGTTGCTGGTGGAAATCTTCATTCTGCAAAAATAATGTGGAACATTGTTATTTTTGGTCTATGCAAATTGGGAAGGATTGAAGATGCTAAAAACATGTTTGCAAATCTAAAAACCAAGGGATTTGTTGCTGATAATTTCACTTATTCTAGCCTCATCCATGGTTGTTCCACTTCAGGATTTGTTGATGTAGCTTTTGATCTGAGGGATGAGATGTTAAGTGTTGGTCTCACTCCAAATATCGTAACCTACAATTCACTCATATATGGTCTTTGCAAGTCTGGGGAGTTATCAAGGGCAGTTAGTCTTTTTAAGAAGTTGCAGTCAAAGGGTATCTCCCCTAATGCTATCACCTACAATACACTAATTGATAAATATTGTAAGGATGGTCACATAACTGAAGCCTTTAAGTTAAAACAAAGGATGATAGAGGATGGTATTAAGCCTACTGTGTTCACCTATTCTATACTGATTCATGGTCTTTGTATTCACGATTATATGGAAGAAGCAATCAAGCTTCTTGACCAAATGATTGAGAATAATGTAGATCCAAATTATGTTACATATTGGACGCTGATTCAAGGTTACATTAGATGCGGTAACATGAAAGAGATTTCAAAGCTTTATGATGAGATGCATATCCGTGGACTTCTTCCCACCCTTGTGGCTGGAGATGTAAAACAAGCATGTCCTGTTATATACAACCAGAATGGGAAAACAAGTCACATGAAGATGTACTGCTAGTGCTAACTGCTAACACATTCGTTGCATGTCTACATTCTCTTGGAAGATGCTGATGACTTATGGTTTGTATGATAAGGCAAATCATAAGGATCCATTTACAACTTAGATGATTCCGTAAGTTACTTTTACCTGGTATTCTTACATATCTCTTATGTAATTATTAGTAAAATTCTGGTTATAGTCATTGCTCATACCAAATTAGGCACTGTTAGAATGCTTTTCGCAAATCAAGACTGTTAGAAATGTGTTTCACAAACCTGATACAATTCTACTCATTAACCAATTTGAAAGTCAATTCGATCAAGGAGAATCTTAGTGGATTAATTTTATTAGAGCACTGGATCAAGATTCAAGCAATTTGAGGTGTGGACAAGCATGGCGGCTTCTGTAATCAGAAAATGAAGGTAGCACATTTTCCTGTGATATTTAAGAGTCTTTGAGGTGGTATTTAGTCTACCCTTTTTCTTTTAAGATCGTGTATTTAATGAACTTATCTAAATTTCATTTCAGGGTTCGCTGAGAGAAAAAGGAGAAAGACACAATGGATTGAATTTGGAAGAGTTGACCAAACTCTTATGTGCCATAATAGGTCTGTATCGATTTTCATTTTTCTTTTCAATTCACATGCTTGTGGCAAACTTTACATTTGCCATTCATTTGTGAATCCGTTCCAGATATAATGAGAAACTGCTGGAGTATTTTGCTTGTTGCACTTGAATCATATTGAATATAATGGGATAAATAATTTTATGTCCTGATTGTACAGGACCAGGAAGATCATAAGTTGAACAATAAATACGAGGTGCAAATTTAACTTGTACACAAATTTTGAGAGTAGGATAACACCTTTTTATCTAATGTTATCATATTTATTCTAGTTCAGTTCTCCCTTTAACACCAACGGTAGATAGGAACCGAACTGTCTCACGACGTTCTAAACCTTATGAACTTTTGTCCTCTAGATATGCAGTTATGCACCACTGGACCTGTTGCATGTCATTATGTAAAAATGCAACCATAATTTTGCAAGCAGCTCTTAGTGGATTGCTGGCCTCATCTTGTTGTGAGAAAACTGGTTCCGGAACTATTAGACTAAACTAAAGGACTTCTGCTGAGCACTTTGAAATGATACATCATACAGGGAACTGTGGCATTTTTATCTTGATTGTGGTGGTAACCATTGGCTTCTTATTGCCTCTCTCTTGTTGGGAAATATGTAGTGCTTTTTTGATCCCTCTTCCCAACTGCTCCAGTACTATAGGCAACTGAGCACTTCATGTTTCAGATGGGCACTAAATTTTTCCATGCATTTTTAAAGGTGCTGGTGTTAGTTGTAGTTTGTTAAATGCATGTTATAATGAATAATTTCAACTGAGTTTTGATATGTGTGGCATCATATCTGTGGATTTTAAAGGGTTATTCATGCAAGAAAGTTCCAAATGCTAAAAGGCATCGCTGGGAAACATTTCGTTAGTCTTATTTTCATGTGATAAAGTACAAAGAATACAGCAACAACAAAGCTAAGTCCCAAGCAAGTTGGGGTAGGCTGTAGCTGAAACCCAATATGATCCACCTAGTCCCAAGCAACTTGGAGTAGGCTAGAGCTGAAACCCAACATGAGCCTATACAAAATTACAAATGCCTATCGTTCAACTGGCATCAATATTCAGTGTAATAATTCATGACATGCAAACCCCAACTTTCTATATGAATATGACTATCTATGTCTGGCATTTGTTCAGATAATACTAAGTTCTCGCTAGATAGTTCTGTTCAGAAACTACTGGAAGTTTCTGAGTTTGCTTGCTCATTTATTCATCTCTGGTGATTTGCACTTGCTCTACTTCTGGATTTTGAGTGGGTATTTTCATCTACAATTTGAATGGGAAACTGATAGGGCTTGTTTTCAAGTGTTATACTTCATCCATGTATGTGATATTTTCCATGCTCATTTTAGGTTGTCTGAAATGTTACCTGTGCTTTACTTGATGTCCTTCCAAGGTGTTCTAATTTGCCTTCTTCCTATGCTTCTCTACGTCTATAACACAAATGGTTTAATGGTCAATGCATAGCTGCCATAATCTAGCTCTTGCTATAATGCTCTACTTTTAATTTCCCATATCCTCTAGGTTCCATTGTCTTACATTGTCTCTGTAAAGAATAAAATTAGTCATCTGATGCATCATTAAAATATAACTTCTCTTCCATTTAATTCGAGGTTTAGATGTTTCGTAGCTAGTGTTCTTTGATCTGCCAAGCTGATGCCGCTACCACATGCTTTATTCATTCTGAATTCTAGTCCTTCATCCAGCAGCTGAAAGATGGATCAGTTATATGCCAATGTGGAATCGAGCAATTGTTGGTTGCCAAGCAATATCCTCAGCAAATTGCAAATGCAGCTACATCTGGTAATATTATCTTGTTTTTGGCTCAATTAATTACAAACTAAGCATAACATCAATGCCTCGTGCAGAAGTTCTTTTGAGAACGTTCTGTTTTTCATTTGAACCATCCATTATTACAATTTTGGTGAAGACAACTATTTTCCATGTTGAGCTACATCTATTGTGGCATTACCTATGGCATGTTGTAATATTTTACGCATGTTTCCCATAGTCGAGTGCTTTCTTTTATGTGTCAGGCCATGTCATCTAACTCTATCTCCACATGTCAGTTAATTTAACAAATTTGCACATAGCATTCTGAGTGAAAAAGAAAAAGCTGAGAATTCTATTTCCTTTGTCGTAGTAGCTAAACATGTTCCATCTGAAGCATTTATTAAGAAATGTCTTGTTAGCTTTCAACAGATACTATCATGTAGACCATAAGCAAAGAAATATACTTTTCTGTGGTTTCAGTAGACAGCCAAGTGGGCATGGTTTTTGCAATCAAAAGATGAGGCAGAGAACTAAATGGGTTAGCATCGTGCCCAGATAGAGGCTTCACTCTATGGGAAGGTTGAAGAGGTATGTACACCAACCCATCATCTCTTGCTCATTTGTTCATGAAATTGAACCTTCTATATTGTTGTTTCCAGAGCAACGGTGGTTCTGGTGCGAATGTCAAACTCCTTGTTTGGCAGCAGCAAAAATTGAACAACTCTATCAATAGGTCTGCAAGTATCTTCCCTAATGTCATTTAGATGCTTCAGAGACATGTCACCTATGTGAGGAACTGAGCGTTTCTGGGGCGAGTTTTGTTGAGTTGCATCCCTTATTGCAATTAAGATACCTTAAGTCACATTTGACTGTAGCAACGAATGAAAAGTAAAGCTAACGTTGCTACCTTCACTATTTAAGACCTCCAGTGATGTTGCTCCGAAAAATTTCTTGTCTTACTTCCGTACTATATTGTTTTGGAAAATAGAGCACTGTTTTTCAGGGCTAATATATCTCTACCGACCCTTTATTCCTTTGTAGAAAAACAACTTTCGGGATTATATTTTCTTCACCAAACGGATTACAGGGATCTAACACATTTTCATTTTACTTTGTGGGATCTTGTGGAAAGTCGTTCAGACTCTGAAATTAGAGTAAAAGGCTCAATAGGCTGCAGAAAGGCTCGTCAGATATTAGAAGACTTCCTCCTGCAGTTCATGGAAAACTTTTCACACAATATAAAGTGCTTAACAACACGTCCGGCTCCGGCCTATACACAACTATACAAGCATATATGATAGAAACAGGATTCAGTGTCTTGCATAGCCATAGTCATGCACATTGGTGTACACTACCATGTGTACACTGCTAGCTAAAGAAGGCGAGATGTCTTCCTTGGTTTTTCTTATTAACAAATTAATCTCATGCCATAGCTACGATTGCAATAATTTATCTGAAAACCGAAGTAGAAGGATTGCGATGCCGAGGAAAATAATGGTGGCTTCAATGACTGCATCTAAGGCCATCAGCTGCTCTGCTGCAATCTTAGAAGTTTCACGCCCACGCACCTGTCCAACATGAGCTTTGTTATAAGTAGCAATCCACGGAATTCTTTTTCTTTTTACTGCATGATCTAACATATCTGTGAGTGAAAATTATGGTGTTACATGATATAGTGACACTAACATTTTCTGGTACAAATAAATTGTGACAAACAACAAGCACATGACATGAAAGTGAAACAGTGTTGCTGTTATTCTTTCGAAAATATCCGGACCCAACACTAACAGTTACAACATGTACACTTCCTACTTACGTGTTAGCTAAAGAAAACAAAGCAAACTTGGTGAATATCGTTAACATGTACTTTCAAAAAAAATGAGCCTACCAGGGACTGCTAACTTTTTATACTGCATAAAGAAAAGTTAATGATCCATGATATCAGGGAAGAAATTCAAACCTCTAAAAGATAACTCAATTTAATGGGGAGGTTCTGCTCTGCATGTTGAATACAGTAACGCAACATATCCAATATAGCCAGATCAGTTTGGTAATCATCAGATCCTGTGTAGAATATATCAGATGTAGTACACTCATAATACTGCATATTAAAAGTTTGAAACATGATACAAGCCATGATGAAGTACCTGGTATATCAAAAATTTGCTGGACAGGAATTCCTAGTAGATCTACTAACTCGTTTTGAACACGAGCACGTTGTAGTATCGATAGTCTATCACCATGTGTGACTACAACAACAGGTTTATCATCTGCAGTAATGTTTATCATAATCACATTCTTGTCTACTAAGCATTCAAATATCAACGGAAGACAATGTCCACAAAACAAGTTGACAATACAAAACAATAATTTATATGTAATGATATATATGGCAAAAACACAACAATATGTGTATGCATTTTCCATAGCACGAGTCATACCGGTTACACGAGTATGATAGTAACGAAATGTATATTATTCCTCAATATATGTGAAAAAACTATTTTAGTAAAATAATTTCTATTGTAAAAGGAAGATCAAACATATTAGTGAAAAGTCTACGTAACCCCTCAACCGTCCACGTCAACCCCACCTACAAAACCGGATATTATACACTCTAAACAAGTAATACCGTTTAAATGACCAGCTGAAGTGGTTTTGCCACCGTGGCATGCAATATCGTTTAAATGACCCGGTGAAGTGGTCTTGCCACCGTGGCAAGCTACGTTGAATAGGACGGGACCCATACCGGTCAAGGCAGGTCAAGCCTGCCCAGGCCACGGTCAAGGCCGACGGAGCCGCGTTTGACCGCCGGCTTCCTCGCCGGCGGCGAGCCCTCCCGGCGACGCGAAGCACACCTACAGGACCACCTCGAGCACGCGCACACATCTAGATACTTTCCAGGGTGGAAAACTGGCCGGAGCATGGCCGGCGACGAGCGGGGCGGGGCTTTATGCGCGGCCGCTGCGGAGCGGCGGCGGCACCGGCGCCGGCGGCACGAGGTGCGGGCGGAGGAGGCTATCAAAGGCTGAAGGGGCTCACTGGGGTTCGATTTGAGGCGTCGCTTGGGGTCGAGGACGGCCGGAAGGTGGTCGTCGGCGTGCGGGTGGACCTTCTGGCGGCGGTGGCTCGGGCGGACCGGAATCCGCCGATTCCCGGCCGAGGGTCAGCCGGCGCTCGAAGGGGAGTGGCGTGGAGTGAAGCCTAGAATGTGTTGATGGTTTGTGGGGGAGAGATTTGAGGATGGAGAAGGGTGGCCGGAGTATTTGACCGACGGAGGGGCTCGTATCGGCGGCAATGGCGGCCGGGGAAACTCAAATTCCCGGCTGGTGCGGGGACGGTGAGCGGCGTGGATGGACCGAGGAGGGAGCTGAGAAGGCTTGTGAGCTGTGGTTGCGGGGGATTGAGCGGAACTGGCCGGAGCGCGGCGAATTTGGCCGGCGCGGGGCTCTGCTCGGCTTGGTTTGGCGCTGGTGGGAGGGAGAAGGTAAAGGGGATAAAGGGAAAAAAAAAAGAAAAACTGACAATTGGGTCCTATCCAACTTGGCATGCCACAGTGGCAGAACCACGGGTCATTTGAACAGCATTACACAGTTTAGGGTGTATAATATCCGGTTTTGTACGTGTGTGTGAGGTCATTTAAACGGTATTACATAGTTTACGATGTGTAATATCCGGTTTTGTGTGTGGGGGGTATGGACAATTGGGAGTTATCAGACTTTTTCCAATATATTACTCCCTCCGTTCCAAATTGCAAGTCATTCTAACTTTCTTGGAGAGTTAAAGCATCTCAAGTTTGACCAAACTTATACAATAAAGTGCTAACATTCATGATATCAAATAGGTACCATTAGTTTCTTCATTAAATATATTTTCATAGTATATCTATTCGGTGTCATAAACTTTTGTGATCTTCTCTATAATTTTAGTCAAATATAAAATAGTTTGACCCTCCAAAAAAGTTGGAATGACTTATAGTTTGGAACGGAGGGAGTAGCAATCACTACCTCCAATTGATAAGAATGGATACATAAATGTTTCACGCAGTATGTCAATATAATCTTTCGTGTTACTCTCAATTGCCTGAAGGATAGAAACACCGTCAACAACAAATATCACAATGTTAACCTTCCTGGCAACGAAGAAAACTGAATTGATTCCCGAATGGTTTAATGTCCTTAGTTTTATTGCCTTCATTAATATCCCTGCTAAAAGTGCAGAATAAATTCATTGAGCCATGTGTTTCTATCTTAAGGCTACAAGAAAATTAAGAAAATGAAGCATATGTACCAAGCAATACTGGGAGTTGCTAGCGCCCGGATGTCCGATGGGAACTTTCCCATCGGACGCTCCGTTGCAACATTCAAAAACAACATCTGCAACATCGAAAGTATGAGGTTGCAACATTGAAAAATATGCGAAAAATCGTTCAATGTAAACATTGTTTCTGATTAAAAAATTTCCCACCGCAACATCAAGCGCATGTTTCATGCAACATTTCCAAACAAAAAATCACCATATGATAGGTTAAACACTTGCAACACGTGTGCAAAGCATATGCAACATCTAGATCTACTTTGCAACATCAACATGAAATTCTTGCAACATTTTTTTGAAACATCCAAAACACGTGAAACATACACTTGCAACATGCAGAAAGATCTCGTCGGCCATGGAGACCGCTTCCCGCCACGCGCGCCATGGCTGCCGGCCTCGCTCACTGACAGCCTCGTCGCGCTATGCGCCATGTCGGGAGGCGGCGGACGGCGCGCAGAGGAGGTTGGGGCCATGCCCGAGAGGATGCGGATGACGAGCTCCAAGCGCGGGGGCCTCCATGGCCGGCGAGGCGGGGGCGCGGTCCAGGCACGGCGAGGTGCCTCCATGGCTGGTGGGGTGGGGGCGAGCTTCGGGGCACAACGGCCTCCATAGCCAGCAGGGTTGGGGCGAGGTCCAGGCGCGGCACCCACCATGGCCGGTGTGGCGAGCTCCAAGGAGAAAGCAGAGCAGGAGTGAAGAATTTTGGAGGAAAGTATAGCGGGCAACCCAGCATGCAGCACTGCAGCAAATAGATAACTCTCGATCGGACTTGAGCTTGCAACTAGCTTGGTTGAAATGATACTTCGGGTCCATCGCCCTGACGCCGTTTGAGTGGACCTGAGCGTCCGATATTTTCCGTCCGCGTCGAACGTAGGATGGTTAGCATTACCGTACATAAAAATATTGTAGATCCCTTGCTAAACGTGTAACAGGCTCTTGAAATAATTCATTTCATGGTTTTCTATTAAGGAATTAACTCAAACATATCTTTTCAAGTAGAATTAATTGGGTATCAAGAAGCATTAGGTGAAAATGAAAAAAAATCCTCGGCTAAGATAAGAGAATAAAACTACAAACTGCTTACCCCGTCGCTATCTCCCCATGGCTGATTCCCTTTGTCATCCACTTCTGCAGTGTCTTGAAATTTTTTTGTGGGTTGCTTGATAAGCTTTGTGTATCATAAATACATATTGCAGTTGAATTCCTTGGAAATGGATACTCACGAAGGAAGACTGTACCCTTTGATTTTGAACTTCCTAAATAAACAGTAATAGTAAAATCAAGTACAGTCGCGCATCATGATGAAACAACACCTAGGAAAAGGTTAAAACCTTACCTGACACCTGTGCTCTATCTGGTGCAGAAGGTTCATCATCCTTGTCAAAGACCCTTGTAATTTGGTTCACAAGGGTGCTCTTGCCAGCACCTCTAGGGCCCACTAATAGCAGTGTAGTGATCTCAGGCAAGACATAATCCCCAGCTTTTGCATCGCCAGCTCCCTCAGTGCAATCCCCAGGCTCATACCTGGTCATAGACTGAGTTTCTAATAAAACACAGACTAAGTTTCTAATAAAACACTCACTGAGTAAAAGATTAATAAAGTGAACTTTCTTAGGGTCTTACTAGCACATCGCAACACTGTTCTGTTAGTTGCCGATAATTAATCTCTCCTAGTAATTAGATTTGGTGGTTTAATTGACAAACTCAGAAATTTCAGTCTTGAAACAGATCGTAGTTGTTTGATAAACAGATAGAATATTAAGTTCAAGATGCGATCATTGTACTTTGTATTAGAAACTGTAATGTGACGATAGCTGCATTCTGCTTTTATAAACCATAATTCAACACCAAAACATGGTTTTGGGAAAGACGAGCAGAAACGGAGACATTTATTGTTAGAATTTCGGACTCTACCAATTATATTGTTAAAAAAAAGAGAAAAAAATCAAGTTACCTCCTGATGAACTCTTTCGCCTCCCGGCCGAAGTGTCGAGCATCCACCTTGGTGTGGTCGTAGACTGAGCACTCATCGGATTCTTCGTCATCGTAAACTGGCAAGACGGCCACGTACTCGGCGAACTCTACACCTCGACAAACAGGTAGTTCAATAAAGTGATCATTCCAAATTGGGAACTGTGAGATCATAGGGTAGTGGCAGAGCAATCACCAGGAGGAAGGATCTCCGATGAGCATGACGGTGAGGAGGGGATGCTAGTGGGGTGAGATCGCCGCTGCCGCCCATGGAATTTACCTCGAATTTTGCAGAGTTTGGGGTTTCCTTGGAAGGTGGTTTGGGGGCGGCAAAGATTGAAAAAGAGGAAGGAGGGTGGAGGTGTCAGGGAACAATCTTTGTTTCTTGATATTGTAAATAAAACCGACATTTGCATCGTAGCCATCAACTTTGTTGTAAATAATTCCAATGCTCATTCTTATTTTGAACTAATCATGTTATTTTCTTAATGGCTAAGGAAGTTATCATGTATCATCTACTTGGCACTGGTAGAAGAGCAATCTAAGAGGTGAGAGAGCCTAGAGAGATTGAGAGAGTCCAGTTCCCCTAGAGAGAGAAAGTTCGGGAATTCCCGGAATCAAACGTCAAAATCCTCAGAGAAATAGGGGAATCAGTTCGTCTGCTAAGGATCGATCTCTCCTAATTCGCTCAAAGTTTTGGTGACGAATTTGAGAATGAGCGGGGATTTTTCTCAGAATTTGCTCGCCGCGTGAAGAGAGAGGGTTAGGGGTTCCCAGAGAGAGATCCCCCGATGGATCACCGCCTATGATCGCACTTTGCCACATCAAGTAGGAGAATGCAGCCAGGTCGGCGCCTCACGATGGCCTTCCATGGAGGAACTCCGAGAAGAGGATGTAGAGGATTGTTGGATGATTTCACCGGTGAGCGCCCTATGAAAGTGGGCACCCCAATTTTGCATGGAGGTAGGGCTGAACCACGATCATGTGATGGTAGTCTGGACAGGGGTGAAAGGTGAAGATAGCTGTAAAGGGTCCTATCAAAATGGTAGAAATCATAGGAGAGAAAGAAGGAAGCAGAGGAAATTAGGAGGAGTCTGTTCAAGGGATCTACGCCATCGAGTGAGGATAGAGAATTGGAGGAAGTGATGAAGAATCTTGAAGCAGCAATTGGAAGAATTTCGAGCTCAAATCCATGGCGGATGTGCCTACTAGCAGGAGGATAGAGGAAGGTGGAGAGAGTTGGTGGGAGGGAGACGAAGGCAAATGGGTTGCTAGCCCAAACAAACTGACCCAACTCACCAGACACAAAGGAGTTTGGGTCCAACCTCTCGGACTTGTTCAACCACTCCTACAATCTGTCCACCACATGGCTCTAGGTCCCCAAGTCTAGGGTTCTAGAGGCGACGGAGGTGGGGGTCCCAATGAGGAAGGCGGAGGTGAGGAGATTTGGCTAGAGGCGAAGAGGATCCAACACACAAAGATGACATTCACCAATTCCACATCATTTGTGGAAGCTACGATGAATAGACGCCTAGGGATGGATTGGGGAGGAATAGCTCCATTCCAAGGAGGAGGCCACTACAGAGGTGGGGAAGCCGACCGATGGGTAACAACATGATAGGAACCCGCTAGGGTTTGTTCCCAATCTTTTGATGAGAGAAGGTGGATAACTCAATTTGGGGATGGAGACGACATTCACGGTCCGACTACAACCATCCAAGGATGCTGCGCCTTAGCAACCGATATACCACCTCCAATGGTCGCCGCGATCTTGTGGAGCACGATCAACCAAACCACTAGGGTAATTATTGCAAGCAATCAAGGAACAAGTAAGAACAAGTAGAACAAGAAACTCAATTGCAAATATGGAGATGGAAACCAATCTAAAATCAAAAAGTTGATGTTCTGAATCGAGTAGAACGGATGGTCTAGTCGACACACGCGTCTACAAGGAAGTAGCAATGGCTAAACTTTCAACAAAACAAAATCCGAGTGTTCATGGTGGCGGCTAAGGGGTATATGAATGTGGGAGGATGACCACCAGGGTGTTGGGGTCGTGATCCAATCCTAGGATGAGTTCCTAATGGACCCAACTTGATACACGGCCCATTGGGCCAAAATAAGGCGACGCAACACCTTTGATAGAAAAACCTTTTAGTAGTAATTTGATCATTGCGGTCCCTTCAGGAAATATATGAACATGAGTCTGGATGTATATAAAAATAGACTTCAGAAGGATTCCATGGAGTACTTGAACGCCCAAAACGGAGTCCGGATGAGATCGTGGCGGCCGTCACAAGTTGGCACGATGCTGCAGTCCGAATCCAGACCCAAAACGTGTTGGATTTGATCTCTTTCTTTCCTTGGGCCAAAAGTGACGTCGTGGCCTGGTGGGATTCCAAGGAGTACTTGAACGCCCAAAACGGAGTCCGGATGAGATCGTGGCGGCCGTCACAAGTTGGCACAATGCTGCAGTCCGAATCCAGACCCAGAACGTGTTGGATTTGATCTCTTTCTTTCCTTGGGCCAAAAGTGACATGGTGGCCTGGTGGAGGACATTGGGATTACTTAGACTTGGTCCCCAATCAACTTCTTTGGTCCTCCATGCCTTCCATATGTGTTTAACATTCTTTTTGATCCACGTATGTATTTCTAAAAATGTTAATGAACACACATCATGGTGCAGCATCAATTCATCAAATGTATCAAATACAATCATGATAAAGAATTGTTTCACCTATGAATCAAAAGTTGCCAATATGGTTGTATCCGAGTAGGTGATGTCCTCGTTATTCTCCCCTTCTTGGCTGTAAGTCATCCTCGATTTGCTCCAACGGCATTCAAAGGTGCTTGCTTTGATGTTGGAATACAGAGCGACAGCTATGTTGCACGGTCACAACCAGCAATGCTCCCTTCGTTAGGCTTACCCTGTTGCATATGGGAAAAACTAGAAAAATTTTGCAAGATATTATTAGTGTTAGTGCAGGCCCCTATTTGATCATGGTATTGTTGCCCAAAAGGATATTTTAGATTAGAGCAAATATAAACTTTATGCACCAAATATTCTCCTTTGTTGTCATATTTGCCAATTGGATGAAGCGAACAATAATTAAAACTTGGCAAATCAGAATCAAATTTAAGTTTCTTTTTTAGACAATTTAGATTACATAGAATATAAAATTCAATATAACCCAAAGTATTTAAAGAGGATAGTAAATTCAGTTCATCTTGTGCACAAGTAATCGGATGAAAAAGCTTATCATTAGCACATTTGTATGGTTCCAAACTAAAAGTATCACACTTATTCACTACTTGTGGCATAGGATTAAGAGAATCATCAGCACACAAGTCCTATTTATCATAAGGAACAACAAGTACATTTTCTGACAAAGGAAAATCAGCAGTTGGTTCCACTATTTGATATGGCAGGGGCTGTTCCCAATCTTTCGATGAGAGGAGGGGTAACTTCGATTTGGGGGTGGAATCAACGTTGGCTGTCCGACTACAACAATCACAGGATGCTGCGCCTTAGCAACAGGTACACCGATTCCGACGTTGGCTGTTCTTGCTGGGCCAAGAACACCCTTGAACCTGCTAGCAATCGAGAACAAGCAAGAACAAGATGAACAAGCAAATAAACCCACGGATTTGAAACAAATGAAACCTGAATCACGAGTTGGGGTCTTGAATCAAGCAAATCGGGTGGTCTGGTCGACACACGCGTTCACTAGGAAGTAGCAGTAGCTAACTTGCATCTAAAACAAAACCCCCCAGTTCATCCTGGTGGCTGCTAGATGTATTTATACATGGGCAACAGCAAGGAGGCGTGGGAGGGTGTAAACCCTAAGCTGGAAAGGGCCCCTAGTGGGCTGCACGAGATATAAGGGTTTCAGCCCAAGACTGGAAGGCCGAACGTCTCTTTGTCAATTCTGCTCAGCTCCGGTGGAATTTCGTCCTGAGGTTGGATCCATCTGAAAGTGAACTTTAAGAGCTTTCCAATGAGTACTCATATGCCTCAAACAACATCCGGAGTTGAGAAATATTGCCACGTCAATTTGATGTTGCCTGGCTGTACGAACTTGAAGTCTAAACTTGATGTCCGATCTTGTGCTTTCTTATTGTGTGATCTTGATGCCCAAACTGATTGGTTGATCCATTAGGCTCCTCTCCATCATTCCTAATAATAATAAAATCATCACAATGACTTAGTAGCATCCAATTCTGAGATGAGGGTTTATGGACAGTGAGGAATGAGTTAACCTGATAATTTAGCTCTCGTGCACGGGCTCTTGTCAGTGGTCCTTGCTGCATAGTAGGCGTGGTTGTATCATTGGAAGGGATGTCCTCATCATCCTCCCCTTCTTGCATGTGAGTCGTCCTCGACTCAAGTTCATCTTCCTCACCCAAATATGGTTTTAAATCTGCAATGTTAAATGTGGGGCTGACCCCAAAATCTGCAGGCAACTCAAGTTTGTAGGCATTATCATTGATCTTAGCTACAACTTTAAAAGGACCAGCAGCTCTCGGAAGCAACTTTGACTTTCTCAAATCAGGAAACCGATCCTTTCTCAAGTGCAGCCAAACCAAATCACCCGGTTCGAAAGTAACATGCTTCTTTCCTAAGCTACCAGCAAGTTTATATTTAGCATTCATGTTCTCTATGTTCTCTTTTGTGGTCTCATGTATTTTTAACATCAACTCAGCACGTTGTTTAGCATCAAAATTCAATCTCTCAGAAGTTGGTAAAGGCAGCAAATCAATAGGGGCACGAGGCACAAAACCATAAACAATCTCAAAAGGGCTCTTTTTAGTAGTAGAGTGTTGTGAACGATTGTAAGCAAACTCAACATGAGGCAAACATTCTTCCCACAATTTTATGTTCTTTTTCAAAACTGCCCTAAAAGCATGGTAGATAAAGTTCTATTCACAACCTCGGTTTGTCCATCAGTTTGGGGATGACAAGTAGTGGAAAAAAGCAACTTAGTACCCAATTTAGCCCACAAAGTTCTCCAAAAATGACTAAGAAATTTTGCATCACGATCTGAAACAATTGTGTTTGGTACACCATGCAAACGAACAATCTCACGAAAGAACAATTCAGCAACATGAGTAGCATCATCGGTCTTATGACATGGTATAAAATGTGCCATCTTAGAAAATCTATCCACAACCACAAAGACACTATCCCTCCCCTTCTTTGTTCTAGGCAGTCCTAAAACGAAATCCATAGAAATATCCTCCCATGGTGCATTAGGAACAGTTAGAGGCATGTACAATCCGTGAGGATTAAGGCGTGACTTAGCTTTTTGGCATGTTGCGCAGCGAGCAATGAATCTCTCCACATCCCTCCTCATCTTGGGCCAAAAGAAATGATCAGCAAGGATGCTTTCCGTCTTCTTTGCACCAAAGTGTCCCATCAGCCCTCCTCCATGCGCCTCCTGCAATAATAACATACGCACGGAGCTAGCTGGAATGCATAGCTTGTTAGCTCGAAATACAAATCCGTCATTGAGGACGAATTTGTTCCATGTCTTTCCCTCCTTGCAATTCAACAACACATCTTTAAAATCACCATCATGGGCATATCGCTCTTTTATTGTTTCCAGGCCAAAAATTTTGAAATCAAGTTGTGAAAGCATGGTATAACGTCTAGACAAAGCATCAACAATTACATTTTCCTTCCCTTTCTTGTGTTTGATGACATAAGGAAAGGACTCAATGAATTCAACCCAGCGAGCATGCCTACGGTTCAGTTTTGCTTGACTTCGAATATGCTTCAATGATTCATGATCAGAATGTATAACAAACTCTTTGGGCCATAAATAATGCTGCCATGTTTCTAAAGTCCGAACTAGAGCAAGCAATTCTTTATCATAAGTAGAATAGTTCAAACTAGGCCCACTCAACTTCTCGCTGAAATATGCTACAGGTTTTCCTTCTTGTAACAAAACACCTCCCAAACCAATTCCACTAGCATCACATTCAAGTTCAAAAGTTTTAGTGAAATCAGGGAGTTGGAGCAAAGGGGCATGGGTTAACTTATCTTTCAATGTGTCAAAAGCACTCTTGTGTGCTACAGCCCAAGTGAATGTAACGCCCTTCTTGGTGAGTTCATGCAATGGGGCTGCAATGGTGCTGAAATCCCTCACAAAACGGCGATAAAATCCAGCAAGCCCGAGAAAGCTTCTCACTTGTGTGACCGTTGTGGGAACCGGCCAGCTATGTATTGCTTCAACCTTGGCTTGATCAACTTCAATTCCCTGTGGGGTCACAACATAGCCAAGAAAAGAGACTCGATCCGTGCAAAAGGTGCACTTCTCAAGGTTACCAAACAAACGTGCATCACGTAGAGCATTAAAAACATCACGCAAATGATCAAGATGTTCCTCAAGTGATCTGCTGTATATCAAGATGTCATCAAAATATACCACAACAAATCTGCCAATGAAAGCGCGTAAAACTTCATTCATTAGTCTCATGAAAGTGCTGGGTGCATTAGTGAGACCAAAAGGCATAACTAACCACTCGTATAGACCGAATTTAGTTTTAAATGCTGTTTTCCATTCATCTCCTAGCTTCATGCGAATCTGGTGGTAACCACTACGCAAATCAATTTTTGAGAACAAAATGGAGCCACTTAATTCATCAAGCATATCATCTAGCCTAGGAATAGGATGACGATATCTGATTGTAATGTTATTAATCGCTCGGCAATCTACACACATGCGCCATGATCCATCTTTCTTAGGAACCAAAAGAACAGGAACAGCGCAAGGGCTAAGAGACTCACGCACATAACCTTTATCGAGCAATTCTTGCACTTGGCGCTGAATCTCTTTAGTTTCCTCGGGGTTGGTCCTGTATGGCGCACGGTTGGGCAATGAGGCTCCGGGAATAAGGTCAATCTGGTGCTCAATCCCACGGGTTGGTGGCAGCCCTGGTGGGACCTCATTTGGAAAAATGTCCGCATACTCCTGCAAAAGGTTAGTAACTGCAGGAGGCAAAGAAGAAGGTATCTCCTGAAGTGAAAACAAGGTTTGTTTGCAAATCAAAGCATAGCAAACAGCAGTATTAGCATCAATCTCATCCAAATCAGATTTGGTTGCAATGAAACATGACCCTTTCAGCTTGATCTCATTTTTATTATTGTGGGCAGATTTAGTGTTCTTCTTTGTGTGCTTTTTAAGTTCATGTGCTACAATCTGATTTTCACTCTTAGCATGCTCCTGATTCATTACTTTACTAGCTCTAGCAAGTTCATCTTTCAAAATAGCTTCAGGAGACATTGGATGCAAAACAAGTTTCTTGTCATTATGCATAAAAGAGTATTGATTTGTTTTACCATGATGCAAAGAATCAATGTCAAATTGCCATGGTCGTCCTAACAACATAGAGCATGCTTGCATGGGCACGACATCGCAGTCAATAGAATCATGATAAGAACCAATAGCAAAATTAACTCTCACCAACCGTGTTACCTTCACCTTACCGCTGCTGTTTAGCCATTGAATGTAGTAAGGTTGTGGATGTGGCTGGGTGCACAATGCAAGCTTCTCCACCATTTCAGCACTTGCCAAGTTGTTGCAGCTCCCTCCATCAATGATGACTCGGCAAGAACGCTCCTTGATCACACACTTGGTTTGAAACAAAGTGTGGCGCTGATTTTGTTCAGCCTTCTCCATTTGTGCACTCAACACTCGCTGCACCACAAGGCTCTCATAGTTTTCAGCATGTTCCGTTCCAATGTGCTCCTCATTTTTGTTGTGCTCCTCATCTTCCCCTACATTGTTAGCTGCAAGCAAAGCATATGTTTCTTCATCTAAATCACTAGCAGAGGAATACTCACCATTAGGACGCACAACTAGCACGCGTGCACTTGGGCAGTCCTTGCGCACATGACCGTAACCTTTGCAGCGGAGGCATTGAATGTCTCTCATTCTCCCTGAGGATGCAATTGAGGATGAACTCTTGGTTGGTGCAGCAGCTGCCCCCTTTGTGGGTTCAGGAGGGCATGGTGAGGAGTTCGTTGTCAAAGGTCGTGGTTTGCTGCTTGATGAAGATGGGGCAGCGACTCGGTACAGTTGGGCAGTGGGGTTGGATGGTGTCCAAGAGGTAGCACGACCTGCAGAAATGTTAGTTCTCGTGCTAGCTCTCCGTCCCTGTACTTCCCTTTCAGCTTTACAAGCAAGATGAAACAAACGAGTGATCGAATTGTATTCTTTGTAAGCCAAAATATCCTGAATTTCCCGATTCAGCCCACCCATAAACCTAGCCATAGTTGCATCCTCATTTTCTACCAAACCACAACGAAGCATCCCTGTTTGCAACTCTTGATAGTACTCTTCTACAAATTTGTTTCCCTGTCTCAAAAGCTGAAGCTTATGCAAAAGATCACGTGCATGATAAGAGGGAACAAATCTAGCTCGCATAACTCTTTTCATAGCATCCCAAGTTTGTGGAGTGTTGTTTGGGTGGCTGCGCACATATTCGCTCCACCAAATAGAAGCAAAATCAGTAAACTCACTAGTAGCAGCCCTAATACGTTTGTTTTCAGGAAAATCATGACATGCAAATTTTTGATCAACAGCTAGCTCCCAAGTGAGATATGCATTGGGGTCATATTTTCCATCAAAAGAGGGCATGCTGAATTTAATCTTCCCTAAAGAATCATCATTGTCGCGTACCTCACGTCGTGGTTGACGAGCATGTCCACCATGTCGACGGCGGCGCTGCTGCTGGTTATGTTGGCCATTTACCTCCCCATCAAGCTCCGTGTCAGCTGAATATTCTTCCTCATCTTGCCCAGCAATGCTACCCTCAGTGTTGTTGTTGTTGCGCCGTCCCGAACCATCACGACCCACCTGGTCCATCCTATCCAAACGTGCCAAAATACCTACAAGAGAGGTGTTAAGAGCCCCAAGCGTGTTCGCCATTGAGGTCAGCTTGGTGTTGGTGTCGATCTGCGTGGCCTCCAATTGGCCAAGGCGTTCGTTGGTAACTCGAACATCCTCATCAAGGTGTTCAGCATGCACCCTTACTTGGCGTTCAAAGTGTTGAATGATGCCCCTTGTTCGAGGTGAATGAACTTGTCCATCATCCTCATTTCCTGCCATGGTTAGACAAGGGAAAAAAATGTCCTACCAACTAGTGGAACTAGGTGACAGCAAACTCCATGCTCTCAATCTTGTTCCATCAAGTTCTTACATGTTCTTACCACGCTAGGAAGTTGGTGTTGGCAGCCGGCAAGAACAGCACAAAATGTTACACAAGCACAGCCCTGTGACGTAGTAGATAATTTGTGGAGCTATAGGTGGCTGCAAGAAAAAAAAAATCAAGGAACAGCTAGAACCACGTTAGCCAAAGCAAGTTGAATAAATGTTCACAATGGTACTGTGCTGGTCCTAGGCTAAACCATATTAGAGACGTGAGCCTAGACACAAACGTAGTCACCCAACAGCGGCAAACAAGGCATACAAAGAGAGTAATGCAGCAACAAGAACTCTTTTTCTTCCTTTCTTCTTTTCCTTCTTGTTTCTTCCTCTTTTTTTTTTCTTTCTTTTTTTTTCTTTTCTTTTCAGGGGCCTCAAATGTTATGTTTGGCACAATGAAACAAAACAATTACTTCACATAGCCCTCCTTGCTTTTAGATGCACAGATTACACAGCAGATATGCGGAAATCTCCGTAGCGTTTGCAAGGCGCTCAGAAAGTATTTGGCGGCAAGGTTAATTTTCCCTGAAAGAGCACAAAGTAACCTTTCCAGAATGTATCTAAACACTTGAATCGGAGATTGGATGCAAGAAATAGAGCTGATTTCTTCTCGTGCAGATCTGGAAGTGGGGATTGCGAAAATAGTGGGCAAATGCAGCAGCGTGAAAAGGTGGGGGGAAAGTGGCAGCGAATCTAATGGTGATAAAAATGTGACAAGAACTCAAAACTCTAATGGATTAGAACTTAAGAACCAGCACTTGACACCATGATGCAACCACAAACTCAACAAGCCAAGAACTAGGTAGAACAGCAAGGGCTCCAACTAGTTTTGTTTTTGGGATTTCAGATCTAGCCTATCTATCTTTTTGGGTATTTTTGGACTGTAGGTAAAGTAAAGAATGGGTAGTTACTCTCACCGATTAACCTTGCTCTGATACCACATGATATGGCAGGGGCTGTTCCCAATCTTTCGATGAGAGGAGGGGTAACTTCGATTTGGGGGTGGAATCAACGTTGGCTGTCCGACTACAACAATCACAGGATGCTGCGCCTTAGCAACAGGTACACCGATTCCGACGTTGGCTGTTCTTGCCGGGCCAAGAACACCCTTGAACCTGCTAGCAATCGAGAACAAGCAAGAACAAGATGAACAAGCAAATAAACCCACGGATTTGAAACAAATGAAACCTGAATCACGAGTTGGGGTCTTGAATCAAGCAAATCGGGTGGTCTGGTCGACACACGCGTTCACTAGGAAGTAGCAGTAGCTAACTTGCATCTAAAACAAAACCCCCCAGTTCATCCTGGTGGCTGCTAGATGTATTTATACATGGGCAACAGCAAGGAGGCGTGGGAGGGTGTAAACCCTAAGCTGGAAAGGGCCCCTAGTGGGCTGCACGAGATATAAGGGTTTCAGCCCAAGACTGGAAGGCCGAACGTCTCTTTGTCAATTCTGCTCAGCTCCGGTGGAATTTCGTCCTGAGGTTGGATCCATCTGAAAGTGAACTTTAAGAGCTTTCCAATGAGTACTCATATGCCTCAAACAACATCCGGAGTTGAGAAATATTGCCACGTCAATTTGATGTTGCCTGGCTGTACGAACTTGAAGTCTAAACTTGATGTCCGATCTTGTGCTTTCTTATTGTGTGATCTTGATGCCCAAACTGATTGGTTGATCCATTAGGCTCCTCTCCATCATTCCTAATAATAATAAAATCATCACAATGACTTAGTAGCATCCAATTCTGAGATGAGGGTTTATGGACAGTGAGGAATGAGTTAACCTGATAATTTAGCTCTCGTGCACGGGCTCTTGTCAGTGGTCCTTGCTGCATAGTAGGCGTGGTTGTATCATTGGAAGGGATGTCCTCATCACTATTAGTTGCTCTTCATTAGCATGCAGAGCGGATATAATTTGGACATAATGGGTCATATCATTGTTGCAAGTATTCACAAATACTAGAATCTCCTTTTCAGCATTGGGAGCAAGACAAAACAATTGACCAATATGGCTATAAGAATTGCTAATTAACAAGGTTTGAATTTAAGAATTGAGCCCTCTCATGAACCTACTCATAACATCTTTCATGCATTTATCTAATCCACCATATATGATATAAATTTTAAATCATGGAAGTATTCTTTAATAATCCTACTACCTTACCTCAAATTGTCTAATTTTGCAAGAAAATAATCAGCATAATATTCAGGAATGAATGCATCTCTAAAAAAAAATTTGAAGTCTTCCCAAGATTCTAGAATTTTGTTGTGCAAATGTATTTTCATTGTAGAAAAGCAAATTCAGTCAAAACATTAGAGGCACTATAAATCTTTTGTTTCTCAGACAGATCATGCTCATCAAATTCATCATCTACTTTTAACTTCCAATCAATGTAAGCTTTAGGATCAAACTTATCATCATATAATGGCAAGTGTTGAATGACATCTTGGACTTGAGGGTCTAGTTTCAATAGCTCAGAAATGTTCGTATCACCTGCCATGATTAGTAGAAAACAAGAAACACAAAAATAATATGTATCCTCCTGTCAACTACAAGGATGTGTCAGTTGTAATTCTCTCAAACTCAAGTTGTTAAAATAGGCCCTTACAAGTTCTTACCAAGCCAAACAGGAGGTGACAGCAACCAACAAGTTTGCAACCATGGAGCCAAGTGTATCGGTGCCGCAGCAACAAAAACCTCTCAAGCTGTAGTCGAATATGTGGAGCTGTAGGTGGGCTTAAGCAAGAGAAAATACTAGCACCACATTAGTCACAAAAGCAAGCTGAGTAATCGTTCAACGACGGTACTATGCTGGTCCTAGGCTAGACTGTGCTAGAGACGCGAGCCTGGACACAAAGAATGTCACAAAGCACCACCAAAAGAAAAGAGGAACAAAATGAACAACCCCTATTTTTTTCTTTGTTTCTGTTTTTTTTCCTTTCCTAATTTTTCTCCTTTTCTTTTCTTTTCTTTCTTTTTTTTACACAATTACAGCTGCAACAACTAGCTTGGAATTCATGACAAACTGATCCAAATTGGAATCTTGATAGATATAAAATCAACAAATAGCAGCGTAACGGTGGAAGCGACCAAAATGTGATAAGAATTCGAAACTCTAAAAGACTAGACACTAAGACCAGCAACTCGACACAACCAATGCAACCAAAAACTCAACAAGCCCTAACTAAGCAGTGCTAGCAAAGGCTCAAAGGGTTTATAGGATTATGGGTAAACTAATCTACTATTTTTTTGGCTTTTTTCTGGACTGTAGGAAAATGAAAATAGCAAAGGATTGAAAGTCTCTCACCGATAAACCTTACTCTGATTACCAACCGATAGGAACCCGGTAGGGTTTGTTCCCAATCTTTCGATGAGAGAAGGTGGATAACTTGATTTGGGGATGGAGACGACGTTCACGACCTGACTACAGCCATCCAAGGATGCTGCACCTTAGCAACCGATACACCACCTCCAATGGTCGCCACGATCTTGTGGAGCATGATCAACCAAACCACTAGAGTAATTCCTGCAAGCAATTGAGGAAGAAACAAGAACAAGTAGAACAAGCAACTCAATTACAAATATGGAGATGGAAATCAATCTGAAATCAAAAAGTTGGGGTTCTGAATCGAGTAGAACGGATGGTCTAGTTGACACACGCGTCTACATGGAAGTAGCAATGGCTAAACTTTTAACAAAACAAAAACTGAGTGTTCCTGGTGGTGGCTAAGGGGTATATGAATGTGGAAGGATGAGCACCAGGGTGTTGGGGTCGTGATCTAACCCTAGGATGAGTCCCTAATGGACCCAACTTGATACACGGCCTATTGGACCAAAATAAGGCGATGCATCACCTTTGATAGAAAAACTATTTGTAGTAATTTTATTATTGTGGCTGCATTAGGAATGGTATGGATATGATTCTAGATCCATATGAAAATAGACTTCATAAGGATTCCATGGAGTACTTGAACTCCCAAAACGGAGTTCGGATGAGATCGTGGCAGCCATTGCAAGTTGGCACAATGTTGTAGTCCGAATCCAGACCCAAAACATGTTGGATTTGATCTCTTTCTTGCCTTGGGTCAAAAGTGATGTGGTGGCCTAGTGGAGAACATTGGGAATACTTGGACTTGGTCCTCAATCAACTTCTTTGGTCCTCCATGCCTTTCATGTGTGTTTAACACTCTTTTTGATCCACGTATGTATTTCTAAAAATATTAATGAACACACATCATGTTGTAGCATCAATTCATCAAATGTATCAAATACAATCACGACAAAGAATAGTTTCACCTATGAATCAAAAGTGGCCAATATGGTTGTATCCGAGTAGGTGATATCCTCATCACAACAAAGGTGGCCCGGGAGATCGCTAAGGAGATGACCGCTGTGGAATGGATCGAGGGGAGGAAGTGGATTACAGGTATGTGACCCGAGGTTTCAATGAGTGTAGAGGTGGGGGGGGGGACCATAACAGTGAGGATGAAATCTGAGGAGGGATGTACCAGTGTAGAGGATGTGGAGATCAATGAAGGTTTGGGAACCGAGGTAGGGATTTCCGTAGGGGAGATGGAGGTGGTTGTTGACGCTTGTTATTGACACACTTTCACCCCCTGTTTATCTTCACTAATGACATAAATTTAATACCTAAACTATCAATCACACCTAATAAACCGGTCATTTTCACATGTGCAACATTTTTTGGAGGATATTCTATTTTCCCAAGAAATTGGACCTAAAAGTGTATTTTTGGATAAAGCTTGAAACAAGAAACAAACTAGACGAAGACGAAGGCTAGCAGGCCTAGGAAGGGCATAGGCCGATTGGCCCACGGTCTCCTGGCCCCTCTCGCGCTTGTTTTTGGCAAGCAATCCTCGAAGATGACTTAAGGGCTAAGTTTATGAAGATATGGCAGGTATCAAAGAGGATCAAGTGGAGATTTGGAAAGTTATCAAAGATCAATGTCATCCCGAAGCTACTGACGTGACAGACCCACATGCAAGTGAAAATAAGACTTCAGGGCATCTAACAAGACTTGGGGACGAAGTAGGACATGAGAGGGCAAAAGCAAGGCTCAAGCCGATCGGCCTGGACCCAGCTAGGCCGATTGGCCTAGGGTTTTCCTTCGCCCCCTTACCTTCCAATTTTTTCCACGCGCTCTTCAGACTATAAATACCCCGAAAATCCACCGAGTCCCATATCCAAGATGATGTACTCGACATGAAGCAGCAGAGAAGCTAAAGGAGCTTGAGGGACACCACTTCAGAGAGCCCAGGGCCATGTAGTTGTCTAAGGATTAGCATAGCTAAACCCTGGCTGGCATGATCACCATGCGTGGAAGATCCATACTGGAGTTTTGGAGCTAGGAGTCATCAATATCATGGTAGGATCCCAGTGGTGATCTTGTGATGTACAATCATTCTTGGTGAAGTAATAGAGGTGTTCATATTCTTAGCGATCCAAGTATCTCCTTCTATGGTTTTATGTTCTTTCGGGTTTGCTTGCTTTTCAATCTATGATCGATGATAGATTCCTTAGGGTGTTCTTGTGGTTGTGGTCACCAAATTTGCATGCCTGATCTACTGATGAGTGTAACATATTCTTTTGATCGTGCCCTTAAGCTACCTACGCTGATAGAGGCAGGATCTTTCTTGTGTAAGGTGGGGGTTTTCGGGAGCCGGACCGGAGGTATGATTTAAAGATGCTTTTTACTAAGATCATATCTATTTTGCTTTGCTATCCATGCTCAGAATTACAACATATGCATAGTTTAGGTTGCTCTAGATTGGTTACCTCTACTCTTTATGTTATCTGTCTATATATGCTTAGTAGATTGGATTTGAATCACTCATCAACAACAAGTTCATACTAACAATACTAGTTGAAATAGATCTTGTGCTATAAGTTACACAGATTGATAAACCTTGGGGAAATACTCTGAGGGGAGAGCTACAACTAATCCGTGCACTTACGGTTCACAAATTGGCATGCTAACTACCATCAACAAGCTTTCTTTCATTGTTGCCGAGGAACTAATAGTCAAGTTTCTAGTTTCATTATGCATCTGTAGATACAACTTTTTTGTTCATGATTTTTCAGTCTTTTCTTTTAATCTTTCTATTTTTGTTCAATCTCAATCAAAAGTTTAATCTAGTTCTTGTATATATGTGTTTTATTTCATTAATGCTAACAGGAGATGGACGGCTACCTCTCCAACAAACCGAAAAACTTTGTGGATGATCTAGAAAACTTTTTAGGCAAGGAAGATGTTTAGTAGAAGCAAGGAAGCTGGAGATTGAAGCTTCAACTATCAAAGAAGAATTGGAAGTGTCAGAAACATCATCATTGTCATCATCTACTCCAAAGTTGACACCACAAGCAAGTCCAAGAGGGATGCTAGTTATGCTAGTTGCACCAGTAGCAACAGAAGTACCTGCAATGGGAGATCAACCTAAGCCAGAGCGTGCCATCGGGGAGCTGTGCATCCTAAACATCACTGATTTACCTATCCATGAGTTGGACGGCATTGGGCAACCATTCACAATCCAAACTTTCAAGTTATTCATGAAGGTTGCAAACAACGATGCGTGGGCATCATCTAGGCGCCTGTTCCTAGTTCAACCAGCTGGAAATTCTCAAGGTGTGTTGTAGGTGGGGAATGATCAACTACTCATAGGGAAGATCAACTCGCTGATGAGAAGACTGGAGAAGATGGAAATAAAGGAAGCTCAAACTACAGACCTGAAGGTAGCAAAAGTAAGATCAACATGTGAAGAGTGTGGTGCTATGGCCATGTTGGGAAGCACTATCCAGAGGAAGCAAAATTGCTAGACTACATGAAGAAGGAAGAGTGGTTTCCACCATCCAACTATTGGTATAGGCAGAATAGACCTCAATTCAATACAAGCTCATTCATCCAGAACACAGTGCTTCTACGCATTCAGCTGAAGGAGTTCATGGAGGAGCAATGCAATATCAACAAAGACACTATCACAAAGTTCCAAGATATGGACAAGGTTCTAAAAAATATTGATAGTAAAGTGATAGAGGTCGGAACACTACAAGAAATCTTCCGACTAGTGACGAACCAAAAAGTGTCATAAACCCATTTTTTGCATCATAAACCATGATTTATGATGCGAGAGTGACAAAAACCCTTCATCATTAGTCGAGCATCATAAACCGCGACTAGTGACATTCCTTATTTCAGTACGTCACTAAGATAATGACGAATAAAAATTTGTCCCACATATCGTCACATCATAAAACTGTTTCGAAGGTTCCTCGACGTTGGACAAGAATCCAATGTGGCTCCGACGTGGCAGGGGTGTTATGACGATTTTGGTTCATTACAAATTAAAACTCAGTCCATGTAAGAGCCTTTATGAGCCTAATTTTGTTGGGCCATTTTTAGCTCATTTTAGGTTTCCGCGCTATTTTTTGGGCCGAAAAATGTTTGTTGCACGCCATATTGGGCCGTTCTTTCAGGCCCTAGCCTATCTAACAAAGAGCCATTATTGCATTTTACAGTGTCATATTGGGCTATTTTTTTCTGGGCCCTAGCCCATTATTGCATTTCGTAGTGCCATATATTCAATTTTGGCTGCTGATCACCATCATAATCACAGACATAAAAACAGCTCATTTTCAACTTCCATATTGTTCACATCACAATCAATGAATAGTTCAACAACAATAATGCAACATAGAACAAGTTCAGCATCAACAATGCAACATACAACAAAAGTTTATCAGCAACAAACAACAAGTTCACCAGCAACACACTTCAATTGAGGGAAGGATCACCTGGATCTGACTGGTGCTGAAGTGAATCAGGCTAAAAATCAGATTATGCAACTGCTTTGTGGTGTTTTTCAAAGCTTCGGGCTCTTCTGTCTAAGACTTCAATGTTGTTTCTTGCATTTCAGCCCTCAATCTCAGTGCACCCATCACAGACTCCTGTTCAGCAATCTTTTGCTGAAGTTGTGCCCCCCCTTATTTCTCACTCTCAAGATCAGCTTGGATTTCTTCTACCTATAGCGTTGTACCAACCTTAGTCCTTTTCTTCAAGGGTGGGTGAATACCAGCAACCTCCCGAGGTGTCCTAGATTGGACAACTTCAGCCACTGCTTCAGTAGCAGTCTTTGGTTGGTCGTCTCCAGGTTGGGTGACAATTTGTTCCATGTGAGCCTAATAAAAGAAAGAAAATGAATGGTCTCACAAGAGTACTCACAAATGTTTCTACTGTTGTTGTTGCAAAGAAAAATGCAAAGTAAACAAGTACTTACAATGGCTGTCTATACTGGAGCAGTGTAGCCATTTTTGCTGCAATGGAAGTTCTTGAAAAGATCAATTGGAGTTGGGTCTCCTTCAACTTGCTTCTCTCTCTAATATGATATGAAAATAGGCATAAACTGTTAGCTTGAAACAAGGAGCATGAGCAGGTTCATCAAATAAAGTACAGAACAAAAACATGACTTGTTCAGTTGCTTACCACAACATGAGCCTGTGCAACGTAGCTTCTAGATCTTGTGCACTGAGGATACCTGACCGGTCTATGATTACCAGTGTTTGTAGTACACCTCTCCTTTACAATAATGAAAACTCGTGTAAGAGTAATGAATAAGAGGAACAAATTAGTACATGCAAATGTGCTAGTGGCAAGTTGAAGTTCTATCATACCCTGTGAGATTGGCTAGACCACATCATAACCAGTTTGTTGCACTAGTCTTCATTCATAGTGGTCACAGGAGTTTTGGTTGGGACTTCATTTGCTGCAAGACCATTGAAGTACTTTTTCTTGAGCCGGTACCTCCCCTGTCTTTGTTACGACTTGAGCATGTCAGTGCATGCCTCTATGATAGGTTGACTGGTGGTGTCAATGTCAAATTATCCCTATATTAAGTACAACACAAGAGTAGTCAGAAAAATAGATGAAAAGAAAGGATGCAAACAACTATGGTAGTAGATGAGTCGATATATACACACCGCCAGTTTGCCAATGTAGTCCTTGAGATATTTTTTATTCTAAGCCTTGTAGTCCTTCCAGCGAGTAAGGATCAGTATATGCCCATGCAGTACGATCCCACCCTCTGATGCAAACTTTGCAGCTTGCATTGGTGCCTCTGGCCGTTTGAGCCCTTCTTGAACTTGGATCGGAAGCTTGGTGTGTAACCCTTTGCTTCACCTGTCCAGATCTCTACCCAACCTTCTTCAATCATGTGGCACTTGTACTCTTGTGGAAGGGCGTGCATCACCTAACAATTGTGTTATGGTCATACAGGTGGTGTGTGTTAATAATGATTTTGTTGCTAATTATGATATTCCAATTTTTTGGTTTTGGAAAAAAGAGATCAAATGACTTTCCTTCGCCAGTCATCATGTCGATGATGTCCTCAGTGTTGGGATACGAGGTAGGCTACGCTTAGCGCAAAACAAAATTTTTCTAACCCATAAACCAGGAAAACTGTCGTATATAGATCACGGGATTACCACTCGACGCACTGGTGCGGAAGATGTAGAATCATGTCGGGGCATCGAAGTTGATCAGCGTAGTCAATCACATCGACATCGAGCAGCTCCTCAGCAGCTCGTCCATGTACAATGAGGTCGTCCTCGTGCTGCGGCTCATCATCGGCTCGTCGTGCTCGTCGGTGGCTCATCCAAGTGCTGCAGGTGCAACACCTCCAAGGTATCCACACGTGCAGGGAGGAAGCATCGCAAGCCGGATTGCTAGGTCCGTGAGTTGCAACAGGGCGAGGACGTGGGAGGTGCGGCGGCTGTTGGTTCAGCCAAAAGGGATCAAACCCTAGGGCTTCCCCACCCCACTATTTATAGAGGTTCCTGACGGGCCTCTAGGTCCAAGGCCCATTTGTACTCCTAAACCTGGTCCAATTTGGATCACATCCGAATTGGGCTTCCAACCCCTTAAGTGTGTGACCATATAGGTTCGAATACGTATAGACATAGTCCGAGTACTCCTACTTAGCCCAATAGTCGGTAGCCGCCTCTAGCAAGATATGCCAACTCCTATACGCACACGAAGATCATATTAGATGAACCGTCACAGCATCACGTACATGCTATTCCCTTTGCCTCACGATATTTGGTCTAGCTCCAAGCTGACCGCTCTTTCTCGATCTTGTGATTCGGAATCCCTTTTTGTAGGTTAACTTAACCGTACGTAGCATGGCCATGCATTTTCGGATCCGATCACTCGAGGGGCCTAGAGATGTCACTCTCAATTAGAGAGGGGCAAATCCCATCTTGATTTGACCATACCTCATAGCATACTTCTTAACAAACTCGAAAGCTACCTTTTTAACTACCCTGTTACGGTGGAGCATTTGATAGCCCCTAAGTAAGATGATCCACATCTTGAGTACATGCGACAATCTCAGGTCTAAGGACAAAGCATACATGTTGTGTAAAGAGAGAACTACTTCTCGTGTTGGGTCAGTCCTAGCACATGTCTCTACATGTGCCTACAGTATTAGTTTGACATCTCCTATCCATGACTTGTGAAACATAGCCATCAACTAATACATGTACTAGTCTAATATTCATGTGTGTCCTCACATGAACTCCGACTAGGGACAACTTTAGAATAACCATACAAGTAAAGAGTTTCACATACAATTCACATAATTGCAAATCAATTCAAGTAGCTTTTAATGGATATTCAAGGAACACAATATAAAACATGGATACAAATGGAATATCATCATCTCGATGATTGCCTCTAGGGCATACCTCCAACAGTCTCCCACTTGCACTAGAGTCAATCTAGAAGGTATCTAATACTCGTAGCTCCTACATGCGCATCATGCTTAGCCTGCGGGAGTGGGTTTGTCAATGGATCAGAAATGTTCAGATCCGTGTGTATTTTGCATATCTTGATCTTACCTCGGTTAACAAAGTCTCGAATGAGATGAAATCGTCACATTACGTGTTTGTTCTTCTGGTGATTTCTTGGCTCCTTTGCTTGCGCAATAGCCCCATTGTTATCACAGTAGAGATTCAATGGGCTGGATGCATTCGGGAACACACCAAGCTTGATAAGAAAGTTCCTTATCCAAACACCCTCCTTCGCGGCTTCGGAAGTCGCGATGTACTTGGCTTCTGTCGTAGAATCGGCCACCGTCTCTTGTTTGAAACTCTTCCAACTAACAGCACCACCGTTTAGCGTGAACACAAATCCTGATTGTGACTTTGAATCGTCTCTGTCGATTTGGAAACTAGCATCGGTGTAACCTGTTACGACGAGCTCCTCCTCACCTCCATAGACGAGAAACATATCTTTAGTCCTTTGTAAGTACTTAAGAATGTTTTTCACTGCTATCCAGTGACTCTCACCTGGATCAGACTGGTGTCTGCTTATCATACTTAGCGCATATGCAACATCTAGGTGAGTACTTGTCATTGCATACATGATAGATCCGAGAGCCGAAGCATATGTCACTCTACTCATACGATCCCGCTCATTAGTAGTCGAAGGACACTAAGTCTTGCTAAGGTGTATGCCATGTGACATATGCAAGAACCCTTTCTTTGCCTCTTCCATGTTGAACCGTTTCAACAGTTTGTCAATGTAAGTATCTTGGCTTAATCCTAAAAGCCTTCTCGATCTATCTCTATAGATTTTGATGCCCAGAATATATGCCGCTTCCCCTAAGTCCTTCATCGAAAACTATTTTTCAGTGAAGTCTTTACGGACTCAAGCATAGGAATGTTGTTTCCAATCAGTAGTATGTCATCCACATATAAGATTAGAAATACTACAGAGCTCCCACTAACCTTCTTGTAAACACAAGACTCTTCTTCGTTCTTAATGAAGCCAAACCCTTTGACCACTTCATCAAAACGAATGTTCCAACTCCTAGATGCTTGCTTCAACCCATAAATGGATTTCTGAAGTTTGCATACCTTTCAGCATTGTTTGGATCAACAACATTCGGGTTGTATCATATACACGTCCTCAGTTAGGTTTCCATTTAGGAAAGCTGTCTTGACATCCATCTGCCATATCTCATAATCGAAATATGCAGCTATAGCTAGAATAATCCGAATGGACTTAAACATCACTACGGGCGAGAAGGTCTCATCGTAGTCAACTCCTTGAACTTTTCGAAAACCTTTTACAACAAATCTTGCTTTATAGATGTGAACATTTCCATCCATGTTCCTTTTCTTCTTATAGATCCACTTGCACTCTATGGCTTTAACACCATCAGGCGGGTCAACCAAGTTCCAAACTTGATTGTCTCCCATGGACTCTATTTCGGATTGCATGACACTCTGCCATTTTTTGGAGTTTGGGTCCATCATTGCTTCTGCATATGTCACAGGCTCATCATTGTCCAACAATAATATTTCCCGCTGTTCGCGGAGCCTTGCCAACCTTCATGGTTGTGGTGGTGCTTCTCTTGCCATGGGTATCTCAACTTGTTCTGCTACGTTAGCATCACTCGTTGATTCTTACCTGATTGGCTCATCTCGAACTTCTTCAAGATGCAATGTCTTTTCACTCTTTTCCCTTTTGAGAACCTCTTTCTCTAGGAAAATCCCATTCCGAGCGACAAACACTTTGCCCTCTGATCGGTTGTAGAAATAATATCCTAAAGTTTCCTTTGGATATCCCATGAAAATGCACTAATCCGACTTGGGTGTGATCTTGTCCGACTCAAGTCGCTTGACAAATCTTTAGAAAAGATAAACTGGGAGTCTTTCCAGTCCACATCTCATATGGTGTCTTAACTACGAATTTGGACAGTACCCTATTAAGTGTGAAAGCTGCTGTTTCTAGAGCGTATCCCCAAAATTCTGACTGGCTCATCATTGATCGAATCATGTCTAATAAAGTTTGATTACATCGCTCAGATACACCTTTTCTCTGAGGTGTTCCAGGCGGCGTAAGCTGTGGAACAATTTCGCAACTCTTCAAATGATTGCTAAATTCGTGGCTCAAATACTCGCCTCCACGATTAGATCGCAAGGCCTTAATTTTCTTGCCACGCTGATTTTCAACTTCATTATGAAATTCCTTGAACTTTTCAAAGGTTTCAGACTTGTGCCTCGTTAAGTAGACATATCCATATCTACTAAAATCATTAGTAAAAGTTAAGAAGTATTGGTACCCTCCTCTGGCTATCATGCTCATTGGTCCGCATACATCGGTATGTACGAGTTCCAACAAGTCTAATGCTCTCTTAGGAAATCTGTGAAAGGCGTCTTGGTCATCTTGCCTAGCAAGTAAGCCTCACATGTCTCGTATGATTCAAAATCAAACGAAGTTAAAAGTCCATCAGAATGGAGCTTCTTCATGCATTTTTCACTTATGTGACCCAAACGACAATGCCACATGTAGGTAGGACTCACATCTTTAGGCCGAGGCCTTTTAGCATTTATGTTACAGACAGGTGAACCATCAAGATTTAAACAAATAATCCATTCACAATGGGTGCAAAAGATATAAACATATCATTCTTATAGATCACACAACCATTGTTTTCACTCGCAAATGAATAACCATCCTTCATCAAACATGAAGGAGACATAATGTTTCGATTTAAATTAGGAACAAAATAACAATTATTCAATTCCATGATAAATCCTGACGGGTGACGGGAGGTGGAGTTGCATCGTCCCGACGGTCAATGCAGCAACTCTTGCATTATTGCCCATGCAGAAATCAACTTCTCCCTTTTCAACGCTTATACTTCTTATCATTCCCTGCATCGAATTGCAAATATGAGCAACCGATCCGGTATCAAATACCCAAGAATTAATAATTGTATCAGCGAGAAATATGTTTTCTACAACATTAACAACAAGCGTACCTGAGGTGGAAGTACTCTTATTTCCGCCATTCTTCAACGAAGCTAGGTACTGCTTGCAATTTCTCTTCCAGTGACCAGGTTCGTGACAATAAAAGCACTCTTTATCTGGAGCAGGTCCAACTTTAGCCTTGGGCGCTGGGTTTGGCTTGGACACTCTAGCCTTGCCCTTCTTCTTCCAAGAATTACCCTTTTTCTTGAAGCTAGGCTTGTTCTGTATAGCCAGCACATGGCTGCTACTAGCTCTTTTTTAATATCAACTTCTGCTGTCTTGAGCATACCACACAGTTCATTCAGATCCTTCTCTGTCCCATGCATATGGTAGTTCGAGATGAAATTCCCATAGCTAGGCGGAAGAGATGAAAGAATGAAATCAGTGGCCAACTCCTTGCCCATTGGGAAGTCCAGCTTCTTCAATCGCTTAGTGTAACCAACCATCTTGATTACGTGTGGTTCTACTGCTGCGCCTTCTGCTAGCTTTCACTCCAAAAAAGCCTTGGACACATTGAACCTTTCAGTCCTAGCCTGTGTCTAGAACATATCCTTGAGCACCATGATCATATCGTGTGCTTCATGATTTGTTTTGAATTGCATCTATAGCTCAGGTTCCATGCAAGCAAGCATAAGGCAGCTTACCTCAAGATTAGCATCAAATGCTTTCTTGTAAGCAGCCTTAACGGCAGCAGATGCATCATCAGTAGGTACTTGTGGTAATGGGGTGTCTAGAACATCTTCCTTTTTATCGGCCCTGAGAACAATTATCAGGTTACGGATCCAATCCGAGTAGTTTGTTCCATTCAACTTTTCCTTCTCAAGGACTGAATGCAAAGCAAACGGTGTGGTGTTGCTAGGTGCCATTTAATCTACAACAAAAGTAATGCAAAATACACTAAGACAAACGTATCCATGATAGAGCAAATCACATTAAACTATTTAACAGAATCTACTCCCACTAAAATCAATATCCCTCTATTGATACTTAGTGATTCAGGATCCACAACTAACAAGTCTACTAGTGAGCTTTAGCATCACCACTAGCAAACAAGGTAGACCGGTAAGCAACTTCTTGCTAATCATATCACATATGACTCCTGTTGTTGGGTGACATCTCCATGTCTCAGCGTCCAACCTTTATGCCCCAAGGTCCTTAACCGTTAAGATGACCTTATTAAGCAAACCAACACTTATGCGTGTAGGTGTCCGACACGAACCCGTCTGGTTAAGGAAAACTAGTGGCACCCTAATTTCATAGACCCACCACCAATTGTACATGACATGGGATGGTGCAAATTTTAGTTGGGAGGGCATACAAACTTAAACTTTTTGAGGGATCGTTCTACTTCTAACATCACATCATGCGGGAAGTAAAACATAAGGAATAACATTCACACAGTTGTGACACGGTATGGCCCGTTCTCTTATGGTGATCTCTATCTCCATAGAACCTGTTCACCATGGTGATCTCCATCTCCATGTTCCATGTGCGCCATCCTCCTGGTGATGAGTCCTCCAAGAACTAGAACATGCTATTACACCTAATAGCTAGTAATGAAGATTACATGGTTGCTTGGATCATCACAGATTGGTACACAGATCATTAAATACATTAAGGTGACAACACATATGACTCCAGCTGTGTTGCCGTATGCGCGACACGCAGGTCACGAAAGAGTTACACACATGCATCACATACACAAAGGTCGATCATAAAATCATAACATCCTGCAAAATAGAGTTAGGCGTTCTAACATTCCAAACTTCAGAGGCCCGAAACTCCATCTTCCAAGCCGAATTTGGGAAATCTAATTTCGCTGAAACTAAATTTTATGTGTAGCTTTTTCTGTAGATCAATTTTCATATAAAATTCGCCTCGATCTGAGATCGTACCAAAAAGTTACGGTTGTTTTACCGAAGCACACACACACCGCAAAATTCCGACCCGGTAGTAGATCCAATCTATTATTGCACATCTCATGTGCCTGGCGTATGAACTTGGGTTTCGATTCGATCAATCACATTGATCTTCGCTCGCTACAACATGGCATTACGCGTATCACTTAACTCCGATGGCGGAAATCCGACCGGTAGGAGTATGTCGTTACACGACCATTGCAGCAAGAACACGAAACCAGGTCATAGATCAATCTGAAAAATCACATATCTCCATATGCTCACATCCCGAATCCATAACAAAATAGCTACAGCTCTGATACCACTGTTGGGATACGAGGTAGGCTACGCTAGCGCAAAATAAAATTTTTCTACCACGTAAACCAGGAAAACTGCTGTATATCAATCACGAAATTACCACTCAACGCACTGATGCGGAAGATGTAGAATCACGTCAGGGCAGCGAAGTTGATTAGTGTAGTCGATCACATCGACATCGAGTAGCTCCTCAGCAGCTCATCCACGTACAGCGAGGTCGTCCTCGTGCCGCGGCTTGTCGTAGGCTTGTCGTGGCTCGTCGGCGGCTCGTCCAAGTGCTGCAGGTGCAACACCTCCAAGGTATCCACATGTGTAGGGAGGAAGCATCGCAAGCCGGACTGCTAGATCCGCAAGTTACAACAGGGCAAGGGTGTGGGAGGCGCGACGGCTGTTGGTTCGGCCAAAAGGGATGAAACCCTAGGGTGCCCCCACCCCTTTATTTATAGAGGTTCCTGACGGGCCTCTAGGTCCAAGGCCCATTAGTACTCCTATCCAATTCGGATCACATCCGAATTGGGCTTCCAACCCCTTAAGTGTGTGACCCTATAGGTTTGGATACGTATAGACATGGCCCGAGTACTCCTACTCAGCCCAATAGTCGGTAGCGGCCTCTAGCAAGACGTGCCAACTCTTACATGCACACGAAGATCATATCAGATGAACTGTCACAACATCACGTACACGCTATTCCCTTTGCCTCACGATATTTGGTCTAGCTCCATGCTAACCGCTCTTTCTCGATTCTGTGATTCGGAATCCCTTTTTGTAGGTTAACTCTTAACCGTACATAGCATGGCCATGCATTTTTGGATTCGATCACTCGAGCGACCCAGAGATATCACTCTCAATTAGAGAAGGGAAAATCCCATCTTGATTTGACCATGCCTCATAGCATGCTTCTTGACAAACCCAAAAGCTACCTTTTTAACTACCCTGTTACGGTGTAGCGTTTGATAGCCCCTTAGTAAGTCGATCCACATCTTGAGTACATGTGACAATCTCAGGTCTAAGGACAAAGCGTACATGTTGTGTAAAGAGAGAACTATTTCATCCCATCTGAAACTCTTGCCTAAACTAAAGCTAATTCCTTTGCCCTAGTCACTCTAGGAGGCATACTGTCAGAGGCATCAAGTGCTTGAATTCTCTTGGGCAACCCTCTTACCCCGCTGATAGATATGCTATCATTGATATAATTGGACAAATTACACAAACAAAAATAATGAGAAGCAATCCCACATAACTGATACAAGAAATTTGGTCAGCCACAACAGATACCTCGTGTTGGCATCCTTGGTCAGATTCATGCCGTTCCTGAGACGGGTCATACTTCGGATCTGGATCTTCAGTTCTTCTTTCACTTCTTATTTTATTGGTATCCTTTATTTGTCCTTTTATAGCCTCTTTAAGGATGCTCGCAACTTTTCCAACACCTTTGATGACAATATCTTCTGGTTCCTTGAGATACATGCAGCCCTCTTCTACTCATAAGGAGTCAGCTCTGGTTCTTTATGTTAGGAAAAGAAAGAAACTTCTGTAAAATTGTCCAACCACTGTAAATGAAACAAACTCCTATACAAGAAACAAACTGCTACAAAATCTAAAGGTAGAGTGCACCAAAACAAGATCCAATATAGGATGTTCCTAGCCAAAACAAGAGCTAGGAAATGATGTTCCTACCCAACCTTATACGAGCCGAAAGGGCAAACTACTGTAAAAGAAATAAATTAATGTAAAATCATAAAGGTACTGCCCCCAAAACAAGATCCATGATAGGATGTTCCTACCCAACCTTGTACTAGCCCAAAAGACAAACTAGTAAAAGAAACAAACTAGTGTATACATGGTAACTGCTAGATCTGCAAACAAACAATAAAGTAAAAGCCATAAAAAATACCAAGCAAGGAAACACTTTAATTGTAACAACGGGGATGCTTAACTGGGGAGGAAAATATTGTACCTGGTTGTTGATGTCTCCTTCGTACGACCTTCCCGCCTGGTGCCATTGTGTTGCCGCAGGTCTTACGAAGGGAGATGGGAAACGGGCGGCAACTATGAGGGGAAGATTGTGGATGGCGGTGAGCAGGTGAAGATTTGAGATGGAGGTGAGGAGGAGGTGAAGATTTGGGATGAGGGCTAGGAGGAGGTGAAGATTTGGGATGGAGGCGAGGAGGTGAAGGGGAACTGATGTCGGAAAGTTTTTGGATGTGGAAGATTTGGACGGAGGGAGGGAAGGGACATGGTATTTGGCCAATTGGTTGGATGACCCTATCACATTACCAATATACCCTTTTACTATGGTGGTGGATGAAACGGGGTGTTGTTGGGAAGGGGGAGGAAAATTGATCATTTCACATCCATCACACATCTTGGCCCGGGCGTCTGGATATTTGAATAGCGCATTGTAAAAATTTTGGGGCTGGTTCACGCCTGGTAACAGCGACCAAAGGATGTTCCGCTTAGTAGAATATGCCAAACAAAAATCCGAATAGTGGAATATCTAGTAGTCTATTCATGGACGTTTCTTATTCTTCGTACAATCAGCGTAACCTGTACCAAAACTTTATTAGTAGAATCAGGGGAATCTGGACCTAGATTCAACAAAATATCATTCGAAATCATTTGTATATCACGAAAACACCTTCAAAAAGCCGGATATTCCGTTATTTGGTACCACTCCCTCCATTTATGTACTGCTCCGCTTATATTGAAGTACGTTGTTAGGTACTACTCCCTCCTTCTATAAGTCGTATGCACATAACCTCCTGTTATTTGGTGTGCTTACTATGATTCGAAAACCTTATACCATACCTTCCATTGGATGTGTTTACTACTTAATCATGTGCACATTGGAAATCAAACAACCCTCCATTCGGTTGCATGTGCTTACTTACATGTCAACATTGGAAACAAAAGAAATCTCCCTTCGATTGGGTGTGCATACTTATTCATGTGCACATTAGCAATCAAACATCACTTTTACTGATTGGATTTGCTAACTACTCAATCATGCACACATTGGAGATCAAACATCCCTCCCTTTGGTTGCATGTACTTACTTACACACATGTCAACATTGGAAACCAAAGAAATCTCCCTTTGATTGGGTGTGCTTTCTACTTAGGGCGCCTTTGGTACAGCTCCAAAAACGGCTCCCGAAGCTGTTTTCGCCGGAGCCGAACCAAACACCAAAAAATGGAAACAGCTTCACTGAGAAGCACTCCAGAGCCAGAGCACTTTTTGCACTGCACGCACGGAGCCGGAAAAATGGGCTCCGATGGCTCCTTCCCACTTGCGCCAGGGAGATGGCCCACAAGTTTCTCAAAATTACGTCAATTGCCATCGCAAATAACAGGCGCTAGGCCTTCAGGCCTCCGCACGCACTTTCTCCCCCCGTGTCGCTTTCTCACCTCGCGCAACAGTAGCGCCGGTGGCACAATGTCCCAGGGCTGGCGCCCAACGGCGGCGCGCAGGGAAGGTCCTTCGAGCAGTGAAACCGGCGGATCGAGCCTTGCTGACCTCGATCCGGGGGTTGAGGGCGGCGGAGGCGCCGCATCTCGGCCGGATGCGGCCCTTCCCGGACCGGCGGCGGCCGGCCAACAGCGAGGGCAGCAAGCGGCTGGCCAGTCCAGGGGTGAGACGGCTCACCAAGCATCGACGGTGGGCGGAGGAGTGTGGCCCGGCGACGGCCCCCCCTGTGCTGTCGGCAGCGCCCCCCCCCCCCTTGCTGTCGGCGGTGGGCTGCTTGCTGGTTCGATGGCAGGCGGTGGAATGGGGCCGGATTGGTGGAGCAGCGCAGCGGCGGCCGCAGCTCTCGGGTCGGAGTGGCTATCTAACATATTGGCGGCGGTGCCGGTGCCGGCGCCGGCATCAGCAGCGAACGAGTTCGAAGAGGCAATGTCGGTGCCAGTTCGAGGAGCCTCTGCTCGCCGCGGAGGAGGACGTGGTGGCCGAGCACCTAGAACACTAGCGCCGATTCCTGCTGCCCCAGTAACCGTCGATGATGGAAGGGAAAAGTTATTGAGCATATCTGCAGCAACAAGAATAAGAAATTTTCAATTGATAAACTGCTACATGACATCATTCAGACAACGCATTCGATAAATTATGCTGCATTTGGCATTGTAAAGGTTTATTATATTGGAACCAGAAAATGGTATTGTGTGACATACCTATGTGTGAAAATGGTACCGTCGAAATAATGGCATTCTGTCCTAGCATACAATGACATAAATATCTATCAGAACCAGAAATAATGGTTGAAGACAAGCATGCGTATATATAGATTATAGAGTATAAATATCACAGAAGTGCAAAATGTTCACTAATAAAATAAGATATTGAGGAAACAATGAATACCAGATTTGTCCATCACAATTTGCATATCTAGCAGGACACACAGTGCAAATCCTTTAGAACGTTGTTATTATCACAATAACGACATATAGCTTCCAGAACTCGTCGTACTGTTGTTCCTTCCCTGGATATTCTAGCAAGATTGTGTAGACAAATCCCTGACCAAAAGTTTGGGCTTCCTGATTCTTCTCTGTTTTGAAAAATAATTTAAAAGAGATAAGATATTAGATAAACTTAGCACAACATAAACTTCTAAGTAGTCTATATGCCTGAACTTGTTTACATTGTCAAACTTAATTCACTGTGGGCAGCTCTAATATCATTCCATGAAGAAATCCTTGTCAAAATGGAAACAGCAGGAGGTTCATTACCTCAGAAATCCTTGTCATACATCTCTAGGTGAAAATTGTATGTCTTGTTATTTGGTGCTTACGGCACTGATTTGCAACAGAGACGCCGCTTGGTGTGATGAGAACACTAGAATAGTCTATGAGATTTTTGCAGACGAAGTTCAAAAAGGAAATCGGTCAAGCACTCATTTGAATAAGACAGGTTATAAGAATGTCATCCAAAGGTTTCATGAGAGGACTGGTACTCTGTATACTAGAAAACAATTCAAGAATAAATGGGATAAATTAAAAATTGATTATGGAATTTGGAAGCAACTTACCAATAAGGAGACTGGCATAGGATGGGATGAATCAGGAAAAAATATAGTTATGCCAGAGAGTTGGTGGAAGGAAACAACAAGAGTAAGTGCAACTTATTTTTCATGCTTAACAATGTTCCATTGTTTTGGTGAATGATTTCTTTCTGTACTGACAATTATTCTTGCATTACAGAAAGTAAAGGGATGTACTAGATTTAAGCACAGAGGGCTCCAAAATGAGGAATGTTTGGGAATTATGTTCGAAGATCTTCGTAACACCGGGGATGATCATTGGTGTGCTTCTAGTGGTGCAAGACCTTCTCAAACAAATTTGGATTGTGATGCTTCTCCCATTAACCTTGATGATGAGGATGAAGCTGACAATGATGTTGACAGTGAACCAGAGGAGGTGACACCTACTACTGTGAGAGGGAAGAGAGGTAGAGTGGCTGATAACAAGAAGGGAAAGAAACCTAAGACAAGTGGAGGTCTTTGGTTTCAATAACAAATGGGCAAGATTGTGGAGATGAATGAGCGAACAACTGCATCCTGTGAGTCCATTGCGAGGAGGGAGGACAAATCTGGTTGTTCAATCCAGGATGTCATGGCATTGGTGAAGGAATGTGGTGCTGTTCCAGGAACAAATGAACATTTCATTGCATCACTTGTTTTTACCAAAAAAGCTGAAAGAGAGATGTTCATGACATTGGACACACCTGAAGAGAGATTTGATTGGTTGACTAGAAAGCATGACTGGATGACTAGAAATGATGTGCCTAAGTAGAGCAACCACTGTATCCTTGCAATTAATGCTATTTATTTGTTGTTCTAGTTTAATGGTTTGTAATATGTAGGTTTTGTATGACTTTCCATTGCTACTATTTGGAGTTGTAATAATGATACTGTTTTAATGTTTATTCTTTGTGTAATGAATAGATCTGATTATTCTTCTCATGAGACTAATGAAAGTGATTCTAATGATGATGAATGGACTATGAAAACTCTTGCATTGTTGAGGGGTGCTCAAAATATTCAATTTATGACTGCTATGCTTGCTTCCAAATATTTCTTGACATATCATGAAAAAAATGAGAATAGAACTCCATCACAGAGTGGCTTTGGTTGGACTATGGAAAAACTTCAGACTCCAGGACAGAGCCTTAAGATGTTCAGGATGGACCCACACCTATTCTACCAGCTGCATGATTTGCTAGCGAGTTCATATGGTCTTGAGTCATCTGTGCACATAAATTCTATGGAATCACTTGCTATGTTCCTCCTTGTGTGTGGCCAAGGTATGTCGAACAGTGCTATCGATGGTATATTCAACCATTCTTCAGAGACCATCAGTAGAAAATTTGAGGAGGTTTTGAATTGTGTGGTGGGTATGTGTAAGGACTACATAAGACCTATTGATCCTAACTTCAGTACTACACACTCAAGGATAAGTAATGATCAGAGGATGATGCCACATTTCAAAGATTGCATTGGTGCACTAGATGGTACTCACATTTTGGCAACACCACCTCCTCATGACCTCATAAGATATATTGGCCGAAGTGGCAAAGCGACACTAAATGTTCTTGCTGTTGTTGATTTTGACTTGCGATTTACATATGCATCTATTGGACAGCCTGGATCTATGCATGACACCAATGTGTTATTCCATGCACTAAGACATGATTATGACAAATTCCCTCACCCTCCTGCAGGTAGGTTCATATTCTCTTATAGTTGTCATAAGTGTGCACATGGACATATTTAGAATGTAACTCATATAATTTTACATATGTGCTTAGGAAAATATTACAATGTTGATGCTGGGTACCCGAATAGACCTGGCTACTTGGCTCCATACAAGGGCGCAAGGTACCATGTGCCAGAATGGAGGAGGGGTCCTGCTCCAAGCGGTGAGCATGAGCTCTTTAATCATTTGCATTCAAGTCTTCGTAATGTGGTAGAGCGTGCTTTTGGAGTGTTGAAAATGAAATGGAGAATACTTCTCAAGATGCCGACTTTTCCATTGGAGAAGCAAATGATGATCATTGCTGCAACCATGTGCCTCCATAACTTCATTCGTGAGAACAATGCACAAGATAAACATTTTCGCAAATGTGATTGGAATCTTGATTATGTGCCTACCATACCATCAAGATATGCATGACATCTTCCTTCCCAAAATGCAAGCGATACATCAACTTCTGAATCGAATGATCGAGCAATGGATAGATTCCGTGATGACCTTGCAAGGGCGATATTTCTGTCCAGATCATCATGAGCATTATGTTGGCTTCTATGGTTGATGCGAGGATTATGCCTTATCTTTTGTAAAAACCACTACTATTAATGCTGAGAACTATGCCTCATCTTTTGTAAAATCCAGTAGCTAGTAATTGCAAATGAGCAAAGACGTGACCATCACAAAGACACAAACCATCTAAAAGATGAGATCTAGAAAATATTTCTATTTATTTTTTTAATTTATATGAACTAAAATTATAAATGGAAGAAAAACATACAATTCAGCTAAACAATCAAGTCATATATCAAGGGGCATATTCGACATTTGACACCTCCAATCCATTCATGAAAAACAGGGTGGAGCTATTTTGCCAAACGTTTTCCAAAACGGCTTCAGCTCCACCAGAGAAGCCACTCCACCAGAGGAGCCAGAGCCGGAGCCGTTTTTAGAGGAGCCGGAGCCCTGCCAAACTGGCCCTTATTCATGTGCACATTAGCAATCAAACATCATTTTGCCCGATTAGATTTGCTAACTACTCAATCATGCGCACATTGGAGATCAAACATCCCTCCCTTTGTTGTATGTGCTTACTTACACACATGTCAACATTGGAAATCAAAGAAATCTCCCTTCGATTGGGTGGGCTTACTACTTATTCATTTGCACATTGGCAATCAAACATCATTTCCCCCCATTGGATTTGCTAACTACTCAATCATGCGCACATTGGAGTGTGGCGGAACCGCCCAAATTAACTTAGCTAAAATGCACTTAAGTCGCCTAACACGTGATCATGTACTTTAAACAAGCCAATTGGGTCATCCATCAGATTTCATATGATAAACCACGTACTCAGGATTGAAAAGCATTACTCACACGAAGGTGAGTGGTTACAGAGATTACAACATTCCCAACACAACAACATAGTTAAACATTTTATTACATCAGAGTTTTTTGAAATTCAGATAGTGTTTGCAAGGTTGTAAACAATGAAGAAGTAAAATATGCGGAAGCTAAATGTTGATACATAATACCATGGTGAAGCCGACCATGATATCAATGACCCCTGTTGTGACATCCTGGCCCAAGGCTTAATAGGATTGATAGAATACTCATACAAATAAGTTGCAACTTCTTTTTCGGAAGCTCATCCTCAAAGAACTCCGGGGTTAAGCGTGCTTGGCCCGGAGTAATTTCAGGATGGGTGACCGATCGGGAAGTTCTTCCTGGGTGCGCACGAGTGAGCACAAAGTGCGTAGAAAAGACTTGTGTTGGTCTGTGAGGGAATTCTTGATCTCCTGAGAGCTGGGGTCACAAAATTTTCCCGCGCCTATAGCGACCTACGTATATTTTACTTTGTTTAATTAATAGAGTCGTATGATTTATTATTGTGCATTTTACAAGTTTAAGTTTTTTTTTATCATTTTAGAAAATAATAAAAAGCTAATAAATAATAGAAAACTAGAGCATTGCATTTTTAGCATGAGTGATACATACATCGGAAGCAATTTTGGATGTAACGTGTAGTTGTTTGTCCTTGGGGCTTGTTGAAAAAATACATGAAAAGTGTTGAGTTGCTTTGTATGTGGGCTGACCGAGACTGAGATTGGAGCACTGCATGGAGATGTTGCGGGCAAAATTGCTTTGCATGTGGACGCAAGGTATATTCCAAAAGAAAGGTTCGCATGCGCTAGCGGAGGCGTGGAGCGACCGGGCAACGGAGCCGAGGCTGATCCACGGGGTTGGCTCTAGGGGGCGGGAGGGGGGCAGGTCGTGCGACCGCACGGTGCCCACAAAGCTGGGAGGCCCATGACCATATAGATAATTAGTATATATAATTTGATTGGTGAATTTTGTTTCAGCCTTTTTAAATGGCCTGCGTAACAACTGCGGCTTGCCTTCCATCTGTGCCAGATTGGGCCTGCCAAATTGCTTGCCAAGCTTGCCAAATCCGCTTGGCTATGCCGCTGTGGATTTCGATTCGATCAGGGCATCAGGCGATCAGAGCAAGCCAGGCCTTCCAGGCGATTAGGGCATACCTGCGTTGGAGCTTGAATACATGCGCCCGCCCGCCGTATACCTGCGTTGTATATTTTTCGTGGCCTGCATTGGAGCCTGAATACCTGTGTCGGAGCCTGAATATTTGAGTCCTGAATCCGTGCCGCCACCCACTGCCGATCTGATCATCGGCTTGTCGGTACTTGGTCGTCGCGTGGGTCAGCGCCTCATCGGGTGCAGGAGGCGATCAGGTGAGCGTTGCGTCTCAGACTCTCAGCGTCTGGAGCACCGAGTGCCGCGTCAAACCATCAAAGTGATAGGATGTCAAGGTTGGATTGCCGAGTGCCGCTTCTACCTTCTGGAGCAGTGGAGCACGTCTTGGTCTCTTGGAGCACCGAGCACGTCAGAGGCGACCGCTTCCATCTTTGTTTTCTTTTATGTCAATTTCGTCAAAAAGCAATCATCTAATTAATATTATTTCTTTGTGTAGTAATTCCATCCTTCGTCAATTGCGTAGAAGGAGTAGTCGTTTACAGTCTTGAAGGAGCAATGCCTTTTGCTTCCGTGTGCCGTAGCCTGCAGGCAACGTTTCGTTTGATCATCACAGTAAGCAACACACCGATTGATTAATATCTCTGTATATATGTTTACCTCCAATTACATATTTGTTTACCTCCAATTTTTATTCTTTAGAGGGCAATATTTGGCAATCCCATAAGTCGTACAGTTCAAAGTGCATAGTGCAATTAGGGCATTGTGATCTAAGAGTTGAGACTATTCAGTGGATAATCATTATCTCAAGTTCTCAACTAGGTAATTTACTAACTTTTGATATCTTTGTATATATTTGGTGGATATAAATATGCATTCATGCTAGCTGATACCTTTATATATATGTACTTTTATTTTTAACATAATTGATAGAATTCTAATTTGTTTTTGTTTGATGTGATCATCGTCATGAAGAATAATGTCACGTGATGATAGGAGTTGGATGCGCTTGCCTCGTTCTTCACCTGAGTGGCAGGAGAAAGTCCAAAATTTTGTAGACATCACATTTGGTGGGACATCAAGAGGTGGAACTGTTGCGTGTCCATGTCCTAGATGTGTATGCATGGCAGACAGATTGTGGTCTCTGGTTCAGCTTCATTTGCTTGCTAGAGGGTTTGATGAAAGCTTTATCAGGGAAGGGGAAGGTTCAGATGTGGGATTACACAACAAAGACACACGACCAGCTGATGTAGAAGTACACAATGATGCACCACCACTAGATGATGTAGAAGTAGACAACAAATCCACACCACATGAAGTTAGAGTAGACAACGAAGAAGGTGCACCGAGTGATCATGGTGTCACTAATTTGGTGAGATCCCTAATCAGAGGTGCTATACATGGAGAGATCAAAGTTACTGATGACAATGAGCAGCGGAATGAACATGTGAAGATCTTCTTCAAATTATTACAGGAGGTAGAAAAGCAATTGTATCCAGGTTGCAAGGATCCTACTAAGGTCTCTTTTATTGTGGAACTTTTCCAGGTTAAGTGCTTGTATGGTATTAGTAATAAAGCATTGGAGGGGGTACTTAATCTATTCTCAAGGTTTTTTCCTAAAGGCCACTGTGTCCCAAACACAATGGAGAAAGTGCAAAGGGTGGTTCGAGATCCATGTCCCAAATGTGGCGAGTCTTGGTGGAAAACGCCCGACGACGGTGCTCACAAGGATGATTTGGATGGTGATGCTGATACAACAAATAAGAAGCGTGTCCCACGTAAAATCCTGCGGTACTTTCCTCTTACTCCTCGGCTACAAACATTATATATGACAGAGAGCACATCATCACAAATGCGATGGCATAAGGAAGAATTGGTCGATGATGGAAAAATGCGTCACCCTGCTGACTCGAAGGCATGGAAGCATGTGGATAAGAAGTATGGTTGGTTTGCAAAGGAAGCTCGTAATATTAGGCTAGGTCTTGCTTTTGATGGCTTCAACCCCTTTGGCATGCAAAATGTTACATACACCACATGGTCTGTTATCCTCATCCCTTACAATTTGCTAGCTTGGTTGTTTGAGAAGCAACCTTATTGGATGATGTTGATGTTGATACCTGGTCCAAAATCTCCTCGAATGAATATTCATGTATATTTGAGGCCCCTCGATTGATGAGCTAAAGGATCTTTGGGAAAAGGGTATTGATCCATGGGATGACAAGGTAAAAAAGAATTTTAAACGGCATGCTATTCTGCTTTGGACAATTAATGACTTTCCTGCATATGCAATGCTTTCTGGTTGGAGCACAAAAGGCAAATTTGCATGTCCATACTGCCACAAGGATACAGATTATTTGTGGTTGAAATTTGGGAACAAGCACTGCTACATGGGACATCGTCGTTTTTTGCCCTTGGACCATCCATGGCGCATGAACAAGATGAGCTTCAACAATGAGGTGGAAACCAGGGAGGCTCCAGTACCACTGTCTAGTCAGCAGGTATTGGGCCAGTATGAAACTTTTGATCAAGTGATATTCGGAAAGGTGACAGCAAAAAAGAGGAAGCGTGATGAAGATAAAACATGGCACAATTGGATGAAGAAGGGTATTTTTTTTGAGCTCCCTTACTGGTCTTCTATGCTCATAAGGCATAATTTGGACGTGATGCACATTGAGAAAAACATATGCGAGAGCATATTGGGTACTTTGCTTGAAATTGAAGGTAAATGTTAGGACAACAAGAAGACCCGACTTGACATGGAACAGCTAGGGATAAGGCAAGATCAGCACCCTGTCATTGATAATGATAATTATACCTTGCCACCAGCCTTGTACTTTTTAGATAAGGATGACAAGAAAAGTTTATGCCAATTTCTACATGGAGCGAAGATGCATTTTAGGTTTAGCTCCAATATAAGGAGATGAGTTGACGCAAATGCATGTAAGGTGTCTGGACTCAAAACTCATGACTACCATATTATTCTACAGAAACTGTTACCCTTAGTCGTCAGAAAGATTTTGCCTGAAAATGTTGTCATGCCATTGATTCAACTTAGCAGGTTCTTCACTACACTTTGTTCGAAGGAGCTGGTGGAAGAAGATCTTGACAAACTTAGCAGTTCAATTAAAGTGACTCTTTGCTGGCTTGAGATGGTATTCCCACCTGTGTTTTTTGATATCATGATTCATTTGCCAGTTCATCTAGCTGAAGAGGCTAAACTTGGAGGGCCCATGTGTTATAGATGGATGTATCCAATTGAGAGGTATCTATGTACTGTTAAAGGCTATGTGAGAAACACAGCGCACCTAGAAGGTTCAATAGCCGAGGGATACATAGTCAAGGAGTGCCTTACATTTTGCTCTAGATTCTTGGATGTCGACACCAAGCTGAATCGCACTGATCGTCATGAAAGTACATCAGTGAATGAGCCACCATCTGGTTTGAGCATATTTGGAGAAATGGATTACAAGGGCAAAGGACAGACTATCGAGATATTTGGTGGAGATGAGGTTCGGAAGATGAGGCACTACATAATTAGTAACTGCAATGAAGCTAGACCATGGGTCAAGTAAGTTGCAATATACCATCATTAATTATTGTACTATTTGTTTCTAGCATCAACTAATTAATTAATTGGCTATTTTGATGCAGCGAGCATATGGAAGAACTAAAAAAAATAGTATAAGGAATCTTAATAAACGACACGAGGAGCACTTTGTAAGGTGGTTCGAGGGCAAGGTTAGTTCTATTTTTATTCCATGTGATGGTTAGAATGATGTACTAATTAACTGGCATGTGTTTTCAAACTAAGTTTGCAGATCACCAAACTATATGAGAAATGGGAAGCAAGTGAACTGATGTATGCCTTTTCTCAAGGATCGGACCATCGAGCTCGTGTGTTCAATAGATGCTACATCAATAACTTGCTATTTCGAATGACTGCCATTGAGAGAAACCTCGTCACGCAAAACAGTGGTGTGCTTGTGAGGGGTGATGGTACTACTAGCAACATGACCTAGTATGGAGTGATTAGTGTAACAGTTGCCAAGCTATTCATGTAAGTGACTTTGGAAAATTAAAAGGAAATTAAGAAGAAAAGAAAAAGAAATGGGCCGAAAATCAAATTCGGGTCAAATTTGACCGAAATTTGAATTTCAAATTTGAAATTCAGAAAAAATTTGTCAAAAATATGGAATACAAGTGTAAGAGTGTTTGGAACTGAAGGATCAAAAATTCGGAATTGAAATAGTGCTAATTATCTCAAAGGAATCAGAGAAAAGAAAAAGAAAAGGATGTTTACTGTTCACCGTCCGAAAATAGGAGTTCAGCAAAACAGCAGCAGAGTCTGTTTTCAAAATTGAATTCTGCAGAATTTTTCAAATAAATGCACCAGGACAACTACACTATATTGAAGTATGAACTTTGGACTACAAGATTTGGGTGTTGTTGGCCAGGAACATGGAAGGGAACCATTTCAAATTGTAGCTCAAAGTCAGCACACTGTCACAGTTAACTGACAAGTCTGAAATTGGTTAAGTCTGAAACAGCAATATGACATCAACTTTGGACTTGAATTCAGAGCAATGTAGATCAAAAGGGGTACTTGTTCATGAGCAAAATGGAACTTTGGGATGTTGTAGAACATGTTTGGGAAGAAGTTGGACTTAAAGGAAGAGAATTGGATTACTAAACTCGAGCACAAAGTAAGATCAGTGACACTGTCATGAACTGATGAACTGAAACTCGAAGTTCAGTAGAAATTCAGTTGGAGCTGGTAAAAGAATTCAAATTGCACTGTGTTGGATGTTTATCTCGGGGTCAAACCAAAATAAAAGTTGGAGGACTCAAGATTATCTGCAACTTCGGTTAAGACACTGGTGCACCATCGGATTGGAAATCCACCGTGGAGAAGCTCTGAATTTTGGGCGCTAGAAATCAGAAAAGGGAAGAGCAGCAGAGCCGAGCTCGACGTGTCGCCGCCGCCGCTCTCGGTAGCTCACCAGCGCGACGACTAGGCCACCTCCTCACCACGTAAGCCTAGGGGTAGACCACGGTGGCAGCCATGCGCACGGTAAACCGTTCATATAATTACCGCTCCCGCGCCGCCGTTTCACCACCGTCCTTTTTACCGCCGCCAGCTTCTCCTCTGTCAAGCACCGCCGCCGAGTAAAATCCCACCGCCACGTCTCGCCTCCCGTCGATTCCTCTCGCCCACTCCTCCACAGACACCCCAGCTACACCCCAGACCAGTTGTTGTCCAACATCCATGCCGGAATAACCGTGCTCGCCGCCGCTTCTGTCCGCCGCCGTCGCGCCGCCCGCTCACGGTGAGAACCACCTCGCGCTGCCTCTCTTCCTTCTTGAGTAGTCGTAGTCGAGTCCTTAGGGTCCTAGGATGGTGTAGGGGTAGATGTTTGAGTAGATTATGCCGTTGTCGTGAGTAGTCACCACCGGCTGAGGGTGTCGCCGCCCGTCGCCGTGGAGGGGATGGCTCCGGCCATCTCCCGGGGAGCTGTCGCTGCGCACGGGTACGTGAAGGTGTAGGGGTGCTGTCCTGACCGAGCTTCGCCGCCGGTGGGGCGCCGGCCGGCGGGTTGCGCCGCCCCCTGTCACGGGCGCGTTTTGGCGGGAGGAGGAAAAAGCACCCGGGCGTTGGGCCCGCGCGGCAATGGGAAGAGAGGGGGAAAGAGAGAGAGGCCGGAAGCGGCGCGGCCGTCTATTGGGCCGGCGCGTCGTGGAGGCCCAGTAAAGCACGCGGGTCAGCTGAAATCGGAAAGAGGCCGGAGCGGCGCAGTCGTCGGTTGGGCCATGGCCTGGAGGCCCAGTGAGGTGCGCTCGGGTGGCCGGAAAAGAAAAAGGGCCGAAGGCCGGAGCAGCTCACGGGCCGACCTCGCGAAGAAAGAAAAAAAAGAAAAGTGGGCCGATAGGCCGGTGTCGGGCCGGAGGAAGAAAAAGAAAAAGAAAACGGCCCACGGGGCCCGTTAAGGGGAGAATAGGGCCGGCGGGTAGAAATGAATAGGAGAGGTGGGGTCCGCGCCGTGGGGCCCAGTGCGCGTGAGAGAGGGTAGAGAAGGGCTGGGTGCGAAAAGTATTTTCGGGCGATTTCGGGAAAAATTAGATTTCCTTTAGTGAAATAATTCGTTTAAATCCGTTTTACACCATTTAAATCACAGAAATTTATAGGAGTGTCCAAAATTAGTGAAACCAATTTTGTTAGACTTGTTTTATTTTCCTTTATGCATTAAAATTTTTACACCCTAGAAAAATAATAAAAAATTCGGGTATTTATTTAATGCCTTCCTTTTAAGGTAATTAAATAAATACTTAATATTTATAAAATGCATAAAATATGAATAACACTTTCTTAATCACAAATTATTCTTAACTCATAGGAAATTAGATTTTCAAGTTAGAAAATAATTATAACTTTTTCTAAAAATAAAAGAAAAAGCTATAAGGAGGGTTAAATAAGAAAATAAAATTGTAGGTTAATCTTTTTTGGATTTTTATGTGTTGGCTTGCAACTTTATCATGATAAGTCATATAGTCCTTGTTGGCTTGCAACTTTATCATGAAGGAAAGTTGTATAGTCTGTTATTCAAAAATTTTGCATTTCTAACCCCTGCATGTATTATGCCATAGATCCCGAAGCACCGGAAGGAGATTATTGGGAATTTTCAGAAGGACCTTCGGAATCCGAAGAAGTTTTTGAGTTAGTTCCCTGTGAAGCCCACCCGTCGGAGTCTACTAATCTTTTTAACGAACAAGGCAAGCCCCGGTGCATTTATACCTATCTATTTTGGAGTCGTTATTTCATGTGACTTAATATAGGTTATTTGCTATATGTATGCACTAAGTCTAGGAGTTGCTTGAAATCTATTCTTGTGTATGATCATGCCTTGTTTTAAGGACATCTTTGCCACTTGTTCAAACCTTAGAAGATACCCAAGTCTAGAATTGCTTACTTGCTTACATGCTTGGTTTACCAACCTTAAGGAAAACTCTTAAGTCATACATGTTGCTTATGAAGGATAACTTGGAAAGTGAAAACGGGCAGAAGCTAGAGATGTAGTTCTGTCTGCTAGATTAATTTGGTTAAGGCCCGATTCGTTGTCTTAACCTTTGATCAAGTGATAAGCATCTGATCACTTACTGGGTATGGGACCAGTAAAGCCCAGTAGGTTAGTAAATTCTCCGGTCAGGAATACTTCGTACCCGTGCTTGACGTGTTGGAGATTGGCAGGGGTGTAGCCTAAAACTCACATGGAGATCAGGCCAGACGTGGGGTCCCATGTGGGGGTGCATCCCTGGGTCCGGGTAGTCGTATTCCTAATCATTGAATTTGCTAATCGAGAGGTTGTTAGATACGACCTGGACAGTCGTATAACGCTGGTGATCAGGGTACTCTCCTGCAGGATGTAATTAGATCCGGATCGCCGCAATTCTCGGTTATGAATGCACTTGATCACTGTTGAGCATCGTAGTATCAATTCATGCAATATGTATCTTTCTGTTATCAAGTGATGTATGATTTAACAGCTATGGTTGTTTTCACTTCTGTTATCATTTAGAATGGTTAGGTAATAACTTAACCCCAAATAAAAGATAAAACTAAGGCATTACTCATAGTAAGCTTTTCGGCAAAAGTTGTGTCAACCAAGCAAACCCCAAAGGCTGACATGCATTCCAAAGAAAACTATTATATTGGTTAGTCGGGTAAGACTTGCTGAGTACCCCGTACTCAGGGTTTTCCCCTTGTGGCTATCTTTCAGAAGCTCCACAGGAGGCTACAGAGGAGGAGACCCCGAAGCCCTAGGGTATTGACCTGAGTCTCACAATACCCTAGAGAAAAAGTTCTACTTGCGCATCTTCTCCTGAACTATTTATGTTTAAATCTTAGAGCTTGTCTAACACTGCATCACTAAGTTTGTTTCAACCTATGTCCTGTAATAACTCGTACCTTTTACATATGTATGTAAAAATGTAATGTTTGTTGATATTATCCCATCGTGGATATTATCCTGATGTATGGTTATGAGACACGCCGTGGATCCTTCGAGGAGTCCTAGGGACACTCGACAGACTACCGGACTTATGCTGTTTTAGGTGCGTTTCGGATAATTGCCGTTCCGACGGCGATTAGGCGCACTTAAACCAGCTTAAGTTGGGCAGTTCCGCCACAATTAGAAGAATGATCTCAGTCGAATTCCCTGCAGAAAAAGAAGTTTTATTGTTTTAGTGTGATTGGTATGATGTGCTGGCTGCTAGTACCAACAGATGTAGAGGATATAGTAGGGATAAATATGGTGTTATCGATATCGATACTTCTAGGTTCCGATATTCAAATGAACCTTACATTCTAGCAACAAAAGCTGAACTGGTGTTTTTTGTCAACCTCGTGAACAAGCCGGGATGGTCTTGTGTTCTTGTGGTGAGACCAAGAAATTTGTTTGCCATGCCAAAAGCAGAAAATGAGGGTGACATGGAAGTTGATCTACTTCATGTGGGAATCCAAGACATGGATTTATTAGGCCCAAATGAGGATTTTTCAAATTGGACAAGAGCAGACAAGGAAGGCACAACTGGCGATGCCTCCGTTATTAATCAGGTGCATGGCGAAGCAGTTCTCGAGCCCGATGATGCAGTCTTACTTGATTAGGATGATGATGATGAAGATGACACTTACATTGACGATGGAGTTGTTGCACTAGTTGTGGTAGAAAGCCTAGAAGATGATTTCTTTGTTTAAAACTTATCTTTTGTTCAACAGTGATGTTTTTCTGAGTTTTTGTTCAAAACTATCACATTGTCTGGGTAATGAATAGCTGGAGTTGGTCTTTAAACTGTTATACTCATGTTTGTTTTCTATGATAAGCACAAATATCAGCAAGCTGGATAGTTTTTTATTTTCTAAAATTGTCATGGAAGATGCAGATGGTGATGGTAAAATTGTCACGGAAGATGCACACAAGTAATAGATTTTTAAGTGATTTTTTCTTTTCATAGTTACATTGTTTTTAAGTGATTTCAGCATTAATTATGGATATTTTAATTACGAGGGATGCCAATGCATTAATTATGGAAATTTTTGGAACTTTAAAATCTATCCATCTAAATAGATCTCCGATGAAATAGAAGATATTATTCAGAAATAGCATAGTCCAAGGAAAAACCACTTAAAAACTTTATCGAACTATGAACAACCATCATATTTGCAAATAAATGTATTCCTAAGCTTAATGCACGAAAACAATGAGAGATTAGCTAAAGGAGTACTACTACCACTACTCCTAGTTAGGCCTCGATATCGAGCTGGCTTGGCTCGGCTCGGTCCGGCTACTAGGATAATGAGATGGCTTGAGCTGGCTCGTTATAACTAACGAGCTAAAAAATGGGCTCATCTCAGCTCGGCCAAAAGCTCGAGCCACCTCGTTTTGCTTGTGAAATACAAAGCTTTAAATCTCAAAATACAAATTTTAAATTGTGCTACTATAAAGTTTGTGATTTTTTTTAAAAAAAATTGAAATCACAAAGTTTTACATCTTATAAAGTATAAAGTTTTAAAGGTGCTAGTAGGTTTCTGAATTTGCATCTTATAAAGTGGGACGCTCCATCAAGCAGAGAATTTTGTTCCTTCACGGCTACCTCCTCCCCGTTCCCCTCCACCAAGTCCTCCCTCGACCCAACCAAATCCCCCACCGTGCTCGCCGCCCAATGCCGCCACGGGCCGCCTCGAGTTCTAGCGGCCGCCGCCCCCTCGCCAGCACGATGGGGAACACCTGCGTCGGGCCTAGCACGCGCTCAGAGTGCCACAGCTTCTTCAACTCCGTCTCCCTCGCTGTGCTCTAGCGCCCCGCTGCCGCAGCCCGCGTCAAGCCATCCCTGACCCGGAGCCCACCCCTTCCACTCCCTCCTTGACCTCGTCCAGCGCCCCTGATCCCATCACCATCCTTGATAGAGTCGGAGTGCCCGATCTTTCGGTGAGTGGAGATAAATTCGACTTGGTGGAAGTAGACCCTCACGATCCGACTACGACGAGCGAACCTGAAGCGCCAATGCAATCGCTGAACCAACTTCCTGTGGTTACCAACCTTGCCAGCGCAAGATCAGCCTGATCACGAAGATCGATTCCTGTCCGCAATCAAAGAACGAACAAGAAAAAGAGGTGAGTAATCTAAATATCACTCGATGTTGGAGTTCTGAATCACACAAGGATAGCGCGTATTTGCGCATTTTCGAGATTAGCTAAAGCTAGATGTAAAACAAAACTCAAGTCGTAAACAAAAGGGACTCCTGAGTAAATAAAGGGGGCGCAGCCCCTGGAGTCCGGAGGAGGCGCCACGGCAGGAGGGGGACGCGCGCGACCAGGGGGAGGGCCGTGGCTCCCAACCCTAGGCGCCCCACCTGGGCTGCCCTGTTGGGCCATCTTCTTATTCCGCTGGGCCTTCGTTCCTTAACAGCATGATGAAGTTTAATTCTCTCGCACGAGCTCGAGTGATTGGCCCAACTGGATGATCAACTATAGGCGCCTGAGGTGGAGGAGCAACTGGAGGCGCCTGAGGTGCTGCTGGTGTAGATGTACTCGTGGTGTCCTCATCATCCTCCCCTTCTTGAACTGAAGTCGTCCTCGACGGCAACTCCTCATCTTCGCCCACATACGGTTTCAAATCTGCAACATTAAAACTCGTGGAAACACCAAACTCCGCAGGCAAGTCAAGGATATAAGCATTATCATTAATCTTGGTTAGCACTTTATAAAAACCAGCAGCACGTGGCATCAATTTAGAACGACGTAAAGTAGGAAAATTATCCTTTCTCAAATGCAACCAAACCAGATCACCCGGTTCAAAAGTAACATGTTTTCTCCCTTTACTACCCGCAACCTGATATTTAGCATTAGCAGCAGCAATGTTTTGTTGAGTTTGCTCATGCAAGCTAATCATTTGATCAACATGTGCAGTGCCATCTATGTGTGGGACGTCCTCGGCATCAAGCGCAAACAAATCAATAGGCGCCTGAGGAATATAACCATAAACAACCTGAAAGGGACACATCTTTGTAGAAGAATGCGTTGCATGATTATACACAAACTCAACATGAGGCAAGCAATCTTCCCAACGTTTCAAGTGTTTATCTAAAACAGCCCTAAGCATGGTGGACAAGGTTCGATTAACCACCTCAGTTTGTCCATCAGTCTGAGGGTGACAAGTGGTGCTAAACAGCAATTTAGTTCCCATTTTATTCCACAGTGATCTCCAAAAATGACTGAGAAACTTAGCATCACGATCAGAGACTATTGTATTTGGAATACCATGCAAACGAATAATCTCATGAAAGAACAATTCAGCAACATTGCTAGCATCATCAGTCTTATGACAAGGTATAAAATGAGCCATTTTGGAGAAACGATCAACAACCACAAAAATACTGTCCCTCCCCTTCTTAGTTCTAGGCAATCCCAAAACAAAGTCCATAGAAATATCAAGCCAAGGGGAAGTAGGAACAGGCAAAGGCATGTACAAACCATGGTTGTTCAATCGTGACTTAGCTTTCTGGCAAGTAGTGCAGCGTGCAACAAGACGCTCAACATCAGCACGCATCCGGGGCTAAAAGAAGTGGGCAGCCAGCACTTCATGTGTCTTGTAGATGCCAAAGTGCCCCATGAGACCACCTCCATGCGCTTCCTGTAACAACAAACGACGAACCGAGCTAGCTGGAACACACAGCTTGTTAGCGCGAAACAGGAACCCGTCCTGTATGTGAAATTTGCCCCATGGTTTGCCATGAATACAGTGGGCGAAAGCATCTTTAAAATCAGCATCATCCACATATTGATCCTTCACAGTTTGCAAGCCAAAGATTTTAAAATCTAACTGTGACAGCATGGTATAGCGATGAGACAAAGCATCAGCAATGACATTTTCCTTCCCGCTCTTGTGTTTAATAATGTAAGGGAAAGACTCAATGAATTCTACCCATTTAGCATGACGACGGTTCAGGTTTGTTTGGGTACGATATGTTTTAAAGCCTCATGATCAGAATGAATTATAAACTCGCGATGCCAAAGGTAGTGCTGCCAAGTATGCAAAGTTCGCACTAAAGCATAAAGCTCCTTATCATAAGTAGAATAATTCAAGCTAGCACCACTTAATTTCTCGCTAAAGTAAGCAACCGGTTTTCCTTCTTGTAACAAAACAGCACCTAGCCCAATACCGCTAGCATCGCATTCAAGCTCAAATACTTTAGTAAAATCAGGCAACTGCAAGAGAGGAGCATTGGTTAACTTATCTTTCAAGGTGCTGAACGCAACCTCTTACGAATCACTCCAAGCAAAGGGAACATCCTTCTTTGTAAGCTCATGTAGAGACGCTGCAATGGAGCTAAAATCACGAACAAACCTGCGGTAGAAACCGGCAAGGCCAAGAAAGCTTCGAATTTGTGTGACCGTCGTCGGTGTAGGCCACACCCGAATGGTATCGATCTTGTTGCTATCCACCTCAATGCCTTGTGGAGTAACAACATAGCCAAGAAACGAGACACGTTGTGTGCAAAACATGCATTTTTCAAGGTTAGCAAATAAATGGGCCGCACGCAACGCATCAAAAATAGCACGCAAATGATCTAAATGCTCTTGCATAGACTTGCTGTAAATAAGGATATCATCAAAATAGACAACTACAAACAATCCTATGAAGGGCCTCAGAACTTCATTCATCAAACGCATAAATGTGCTGGGAGCATTTGTCAAACCAAACGGCATAACCAACCATTCATATAACCCAAATTTTGTTTTAAAAGCCATTTTCCATTCAACACCTAATTTCATTCGAATCTGATGGTAGCCACTACGCAAATCAATCTTAGTGAAAATAATGGCACCACTAAGCTCATCTAGCATATCATCAAGGCGTGGTATAGTGGTAATGTTATTAATAGCAGGACAGTCTACACACATACGCCATGAGCCATCTTTCTCTGGAACAAGTAACACGGGAACGGAGAAAGGGCTAAGAGACTCACGAATATAACCCTTGTCAAGCAACGCCTGTACCTAGCGCTGGATTTCCTTCCTCTCATCCGGATTTGTACGGTACGGTGCGCAGTTCGGAAGCTGGGCGCCGGGAATGAGGTCGATCTGGTGCTCAATGCCACGAAGTGGTGGGAGTCCCGGTGGCAAATCTTTTGGAAAGACATCAGCGTACTCCTGCAAAATGTTAGCAACCGCAGGGGGAATATCCAGAGATGGTGCATCATCAAGTGAAACGAGCACACTAGAGCATATAAGGGCATAGCATGGCAAAGGAGCATCGCGTAACTCATCAAAATCAGCACGTGTAGCAAGCAAAACAGGAGCATTCAACTTGATTTCAGAATTAACAGAGGTCGATGGTTCAAGTTGTTTAGCAGTTTTAGCAGCTCTAGCAAGATCATCTTTAAGAATTTGTTCAGGTGTCATTGAATGTATAATTATTTTCTGACCCTTAAACATGAAAGAATAGTGATTTGAACGACCATGATGCAAGCTATCAGTATCATATTGCCAAGGTCGCCCAAGTAACAGAGAGCATGCTTCCATGGGAATAACATCACAATCGACAAAATCAGAATAAGCACCCATGGAGAAAGGAACATGGACTGATCGAGTAATTCTAATTTTCCCACCATCATTAAGCCATTGAATGTGATATGGATTTTGATGCTTACAAGTGGGTAAAGACAACTTTTCAACCAGCGTGGTACTCGCCAAATTGTTGCAGCTGCCGCTGTCGATGATGATGCGAATCGACCGCTCCTGCACAACACCCTTGGTATGGAAAAGAGTGTGTCGCTGATTCTTCTCGGACGGAGCGACCTGTGTACTAAGAACACGCTGCACAACAAGACTTTCATACCTATCGGCGTCGCCCGGGTTGACATGGACCTCCATAGCTGCATGGTCAGTGGCAAGCATCGCATGTTGAGTATCTTCAAAATCACTAGCGGAAGAGTACTCACCATCATCACGAAGAAATAAAATGCGCTTGTTCGGACAGTCCTGAAACACGTGGCCAAATCCTTTGCAACGATGACACTGAATATCCCGTGTACGGCCTGTGGGAGGGGCGGCGCCTGTGGAAGGGGCAACGCTTGCAGGTTTGGCCGTTCTCTCGCGCGGTGTAGTGGTGGGCGTGGGTGGCGCAGGGAGAGCGGGTGCGGAGTTGGATGTCGAGCTTCTTCCTGCAAAAGAGTTAGAATATGTCTTCGAGCGGCGTCCCTGCACTTCATGTTCAGCTTTGCAAGCATATTCAAATAATGTTGTCATATCAGTGTAGTCCTTATAATCAAGTATATCCTGAATTTCGCAGTTCAAACCACCACGAAAATGTGCCATAGCAGCGTCGTTTTCCTCCAATAACCCACAACGAATCATGCCTATTTGTAATTCCTGGAAATATTCCTCAACAGATTTGAAACCTTGCTGAAAACGTTGCATTTTATTAAGCAAATCTTGGGCATAATAAGAAGGCACAAATCTGTGGCGCATATTTTTTTTTCTTTTCTTTTTTTTCAGGGGGCCCCAAAACGGAGAAATAGGGGTAAAATGACTCGAAAACAGCAAGGCACCACACACACTTTTACCCGAAGTACAGAGGTATTTTGGTAAAAAAAAGATGGTGCGCGCGGCGTACCCGCGTGATCGGATCGGTGTCCGTCTCCCGTGCGGACTGGTCTCTTTCTTTCTTTTTTTTTGTTGGTTGTTGTCTTTCCTTTTTTTTTTGACTTGCCAAACACATAAGGCAGGGCGGAGAAGGTGATCAGGGGAATACGGCGCGGCTGCCTCGCGATTCGGGAAAGGGCGGCGGTGTGCTACGGTTCAAGACAACGGAAGGGAAAAATAAAAGATGAAAAAAACACAAAGTAACCAGCAACAATTGATTCGGAAAGCACACAAATTCAACAATGCAAATTATTGAAAGAAGGTGCAAGGCTCAAAAAGGGTTGCTGGGACAGAGATCTAACCTGAAAAGAAATTTTTGTTTGGTTTTTGTGGACTGTAGGAAGGGGAAAAACACTCGATAAACTCACCAATCAACCTGGAAAACTGATACCACTTGATAGAGTCGGAGTGCCCGATCTTTCGGTGAGTGGAGATAAATTCGACTTGGTGAAAGTAGACCCTCACGATCTGACTACAACGAGCAAACCCGAAGCGCCAATGCAATCGCTGAACCAACTTCCTGTGGTTACCAACCTTGCCAGCGCAAGATCAGCTTGATCACGAAGATCGATTCCTGTCCGCAATCGAAGAACGAACAAGAAAAAGAGGCAAGCAATCTAAATATCACTCGAAGGTGGAGTTTTGAATCACACAAGGACAGCGCGTATTTGTGCGTGTTCGAGAGTAGCTAAAGCTAGATGTAAAACAAAACTCAAGTCGTAAACAAAAGGGACTCCTGACTAAATAAAGGGGGTGCAGCCCCTGGAGTCCGGAGGAGGCGCCACGGCAGGAGGGGGGCGCGCGCGACCAGGGGGAGGGCCGCGGCTCCCAACCCTAGGCGCCCCACCTGGGCTGCCCTGTTGGGCCATCTTCTTATTCCGCTGGGCCTTCGTTCCTTAACAGCATGATGAAGTTTAATTCTCTCACACGGGCCCGAGTGATTGGCCCAACTAGATGATCAACTATAGGCGCCTGAGGTGGAGGAGCAACTGGAGGCGCCTGAGGTGCTGCTGGTGTAGATGTACTCGTGGTGTCCTCATCAATCCTCTCCAGAGGATCGGCCTCCTCGTCGGCTGTGTCCTGAAGTACGACTCCAAGCGGCTCAAGGACCTCTACACCCTGGGTAAGAAGCTCGGGTAGGGGCAGTTTGGCACTACCTACTAGTGCGTCGAGAAGGCCATGGGGAAGCAGTTCGCCTGCAAGTCCATCGCCGCTGCTGGGCCTTAGGCTACGTGGGCTCGATGGAGCGTCCCGCAGGACACATGGCCGTCATCTAGGCGGTGCTGCACTGGGCGCACGGTGCGGCATAATCTCCCGCTACCACGTCCAATAATAATGGCGCCACCTCACGTAAATCACGCCTTTACATTTTTTCCCTCCCCTTGTTACGTGACTATTCATCTTCCTTCCTAATACCCTTGCTAATCCAATAAGGTGGAAGAACAGATAGTCGTAGCCGCCAGGCACCAATTAGGTTTTTGGGCTTCGACCAAGGGGAAGAAGATGGTGACCCCTCCGGAGGAACCGGTGAGAGCGGCAATGGGGACACCTGCGTCGTTGTCAATGTCCACACCTGTAGCGGCGAAGGCACTTGTGTTGGGATACAAGCTAGGCTACGCTAGCGCAAAATAAAACTTTTCTACCGCGTAAACTAGGAAAACTACTGTATATGGATCACGGGATTACCACTCGACGCACTGGTGCGGAAGATGTAGAATCGCGTCGGGGCAGCAAAGTTGATCAACGTAGTCGATCACATTGATGTCAAGCAGCTCCTCAGCAGCTCATCCACGTGCAGCAAGGTCGTCCTCGTGCCGCGGCTCGTCATGGCTCGTCAGCGGCTTGTCCAAGTGCTGCAGGTGCAACACCTCCTGTAGGGATACGAGGTAGGCTACGCTAGCACAAATTAAAATTTTCTACCACGTAAACCAGGAAAACTGTTGTATATGGATCACAGGATTAACACTCGACGCAATGGTGCGGAAGATGTAGAATCGCGTCAGGGCAGCGAAGCCGATCAGCGTAGTCAAACACGTAGTCGATCACGTCGATGTCGAGCAGCTCCTCAGCAGCTCGTCCACATGCAGCAAGGTTGTCCTCGTGTCGCGGCTCGTCGGAACATCATCGTGGCTCGTCGGCGGCTCGTCCAAGTGCTGCAGGCGCAACACCTCCAAGGTATCCACACGTGCAGGGAGGAAGCGTCGCAAGCCGGACTGCTAGATCCGTGAGTTACAACAGGTGAGAGCGTGGGAGGCGCGGCAGATGTGTTTCGCCAAAAAGGTGTAAACCTTAGGGCGCCCCCACCCCTCTATTTATAGAGGTTCCTAATGCCTGCGCGCATATATTAGGGAGTCCTTGCTTCTTGTAAAGGTTAGACTAGTTTTTATTTGTGAGTTTTCTTGTCGAAAGACAGAACCCAAGGGGGCCATCCCCTCCATCTCGTGAAGAGAATTATCATGGGATCCCTACGAGGATTTGTGTTGGTGTGTGATTAGGAATCAATTCTTCCTGGGCTCGCATTGGTTCCTGCTGGAATCTCCTCTCTGGATCGTGCCCTAATTGGTGCACGGGTTGGAGAGTTTTGCTCCTGTGGATTGCATCTACAATCAAGTATTTGTAGGACAATTCTCATTATCGTTGATACTCAGCTATTTCTGACATTTTCCTGATACCCTACTGCTAGTACTGAACCGCTGCTATACTATCTTGGTTTGGTCACCTAAGATAAATCTGTTGAGGCTTATGTTGGCTATCAGTATCAGATTACAGCTGCTGGCTTCTATTGCCGTGGAATCCATCTATACTAGCAAGTTATGGCTGCTGGCTTGCACTAGAATATAATCTTTATTTACGTGAATTTTCTTTGGTCCTGCATGAGTCTAATTAGCAGCAAGAAAGTTCTGCTTGTTCGTGTGATTACTGCTGGCCGATAATTGAACACTCAGATATACAGCCGCGATTAGTCTGTACTATCGATTATCTCCCAACCTGAATATATTATTGAGTCAGCGACACTGTATACATCAGAGGCATATCAGTTTTGCTATTTGACTCGACTGAAATTCAGAGAAGACATACCCAGTATTGTTCATTCCATGAAAGATTGAGACATATCTCGGGTATCGTAAGCATGTCCTTATCAGGTGGTATCAATTTGCTAGGTTACTCATGGTACTTTTGAAGATTTTGCTACTGATTTGTACTACTTGGCTGAGAAAATTAAGTTTGTTCCGACATTGCATTCACAAGCATCTCCTTCTTATTATGATTGGGAGGATGCTATTATGGGATTCTATTGGACAGGTGAATTACCAACAAGCTAGTAGGTAAATTTTGCAAAGCTGACCTTCTCTGACCATGTTTTTCATTGGTGGATGAAATTGCAGCAAGAATATATTGATGAGGGTGATGATCATATCCTGACATGGAAACTGATGAAGGAATTGTTACGACGTATATTTGCTCTATCACCTGAGAGGCATGTCTGTCACAAGACGAAAGTTGCTACTAGTCATGTTCAGAATCCTCAAGTCACCAAGCAAGGTGTGCATTTATCTTGGAGTGATTCTATTATTGGTGATGAGTGCTTCAAAGTTCTTAAACAGCAAGATGCTATAAATAGACAATATGCCGAGAAGAAGGAGCTAAATGCTACTAGTCCTAGACTCAAGGTCTCTACTACTATGCATGCTGCCACTGAGGATTACGAAGGATGATAATATTATTTCTTGTAACCAATCTGAGAAGAAATCTACAAGTGCCCTTGCTCGAAGTGTTACTTCTCCCAAAGATCACAAAGTTGGGGTTCTGAATCGAGTAGAACGGATGGTCTAGTTGACACACATGTCTACAAGGAAGTAACAATGGCTAAACTTTTAACAAAACAAAACACAATCTGTTTGTGGTGGCTATGGTGATATATGAGAGGCTAGAGGATGACCAAAATATGGTGGGGGTCATCCCACAACCCTAGGATGTGTCCCTAATGGACCCAACTTGATACACGGCCCATTGGGCCAATATAAGGTGATGCAACACCTTAGACAGAAAAATCTCATGGTAGTAATTTGACAATTACGACCACCTCAGAACAGTTATGGACATGAGTCTAGATCCATATGAAAATAGATTTTATATGGACATGGTAGTAACTTGTAGGGATCCCATGATAATTCTCTTCACGAGATGGAGGGGATGGCCCCCTTGGGTTCTGTCTTTCGACAAGAAAACTCACAAATAAAAACCAGTCTAACCTTTACAAGAAGCAAGCACTCCCTAATATATGCGCGCAGGCATGGACTTGGATTCGGTGTCAGAAATTGACATTTCACCAAACTTCTCGACGAGATCCTCCAGAGCTTGACGCTTGACGCTTGAGCTTCGTGGCATGCTACTTATTTTCCGAGGTTGGCGTGACGTGGCAATGAAAGTTTCCAATGTTGTTAGCGACACAAACCCTGAAGCCAAAGATGAACGTCACACCTGCTTCAAACGTAATGATTCTCAGCGAGATCCCCTACCTACCGCGCCAGCTATCGGTGTTTAGACCTAGCAAGCTACCGAGGGGAGTGCCTGCAGTAGTAATTAGTGCATAGGGCTCGCCGAGATCAGGAACTTAAAGGTGAACTCTAACACACAATTTAGAAAGGTTCAGGCCGCTAGATTGCGTAATACCCTACGTCCTGTATGTTGGTTGTAATGAATTGCTTTGGAGGGGGTCCCTGCCTCACCTTATATTGCCAGGGTAGGGTTACAAGTCGGTTGTTTACTAGAATACTAGTCGGATTCGACTAGTGAGTCCTACTCTAATTGCTACAAGTAGTTTCCTATTCCTCGACTAGTTCTTGTCTTGCCACATAGACCACGCTGTCTTGCACCGTAGTCTCCATATCTGATACGTCTTGGTGTCCAGCACTGTATCTAGGACTGTCCAAATCATCTGGTGGGCCCATAGATGTATGTACGACAGTTGGCGTCGTAGGTTCCATGGACACTATCTCTCGAAGAGTGAGCTTATGGGACTGCTTAGTAGTAGTACCCGGGGTTCCGTCAAAGATGATGTTGACGGTGTTGGATGGATTTTGGAGCATGCCATTGTCACTCTCGTCTTCATCTTCCTTGGCCTTGCCCTTGTTTCTGGTGCCAGATGGCTCTGGCAGGTCCTTCATGACTCTTCGTAGACTGAAACAATCTATCGCAGAGTGCTTGTGGTATCGGTGCAATGGGCATTGTTTCTTCAGGAGCTTGTTGAACGAGGGCCTATCTTGATTCTTGCCGCAACCTTTCTTGGACGACTGCGAAATTGCCGCGACATTATTGTCTGGTTTTCGCTTGCGGTTGTGACCTCCCGAGTAGTTATTTCGGTTGTCATTGTTGGGGTGATTGTTGTAGTTCTTGTCATTGCGTTGGTCATTGTTCTAATTGTTGTTGTTCTAGCACTTGTTGCGATTCGACTCGAACCTTTTGATCTCCCTATCTTCTTCATTTTCCCACATTTGTACCATGATCTTGAGAGATTTGACATCAGTGGGGCGTCTTCTGCCGAAGTCCTAGAACATCCGGTGGTCGTGGAGGCCGTTCTAGAAGCAGTCTATAACGTCGCGCTTCATGACATCCATGATTGTGGCCTTCTTGTCGAAGAAGCAATGTAAGTAGCTTCGCAGGGTCTCACTTTCTTGTTGTTTAACTTGAGACAAGTCGATCCTATTGCCAGGACGCTGCATTGCCCCTGCTTAGTTATTGGTGAATGCTACCTTGAAGTCATTCCACGAGTCGATGGAGTTCTTATCCAATGATTCGAGCCATATGCGTGGTGCCGCCTTCATGCAGATGGGGAAGTAGATGACTTTGGTGTCGTCGTTATCCCCAGCTGCTTGTACTAATAGTGAGTAGCACTGGAGCCACTAGACTAGGTCTTGCTTGCCATTGTACTTAGTGATACCCGGGGGTTTGAACTTTTTGGGTAGAGTTGTCCACCTCAAACTTCTTGAGAAGGCGGGGAACCCGACAGTGTCATCTCCTGGGTGTTTGACTTCTTGCTCGCGCTCGTTGTGCCGTCCGTCGATGATTGTACGGGCATCATGGCTGGCATTGATCTTGTTGCGAAGGTCTTCTACTTGGTGTTCAGGATCTAGGTTAGCCCCACGATGGCCACGGCCACCCAAGGGTCCTACCCGACTACCTTTAGCTCTAGCTTGGCTTGGTCTGGCGTCTCAGAGTTGACTTGGTCTGGATAGAGGTCCTCTATGGCTACTGCCATGTTGACTTCGCTGGGATTGGGAGCGTTGGACTAACTATATTGGATTCTGCTGATCGAGATGTTCATACGCGAGTTCCATCAGTTCAGCTAACTGTCTTGTGTACATGTTCTGAGGCATCGAGCGAGTGATGAGATCAATAGACGCGATGGTATCCAGGGTTGTATGATGATGACATGTTGAACTGATTCAAAGGTGTTATCCAGACAATGGTGTTCTACTCTTGCAGCATTTCTTGCTCGTCGTCAAGTTCTTTGAGCTTCAGTCTCTTCTCCGACAATGTTGGCAGTGAGCTCATCCTGTGAGACATCATTCGGGTGACACTCATGCCGTGGGTTTCTGTCCTGTTGCTCTTTTTCTTCATCCTCTTGTCCATTAATGAGAGCGAAGAGTTCTCATTCTGGAGAGTAGCTTCCTGAAGTCGAGGTGATGACTTCCTTGGTGCCGCCCTTTTCGTAGATGGGCGACAAAGGAGTTCCCTCCTAGTACGGGAGGGTGTCGAGGTAGGTGATGAGGCGTGAATCATCGTCTTTGGCGAGATTAGGTGGCTTCAATGTTGGGCCAGTAGACGAATCTGCCTTGGGGAGTTGATGTGATCACCAGGCCCTGCTGCGGACATGATAAGGGGTCTTCTCATCCGGTTCCAAGTAGTAGTCGAAATCCTCGATCATATCCGTATTGGATTGTGATCTAGATAGAACAGACTGATAAGTAGTGGTCGTGTTGCGGAGTTCGAATAGGAATCGACTCGGGTGGTAGTCCGACTCACTTGAGGCTTATGCGTTGGCTCATCAAAGACAATCCGACTGGTGGGAGAAGTCGAGTTGTACTCCGACTCGTCCCCCCAACCTCTGACTAAGTTAAAAATTGAAAATTCATCAAAATTCTCGACGAGATCCTCTAGAGCTTGACGCTAGAGGTTCATGGTTTGCTGATTCTTCTCCGGGATTTGTGCAATATGGCGGTGGAAATTTCCAATACCATCTTCGATGCAAACCTAGGAGCCGAAGATGAACATCACGCCTGCTTCAAACGTGACGATTGGCTTGATGATAACTTGGGCCATCGAGTGGATTCTCGTTGTGGTCTTGTACCTGGCACGCCAGCTATCGGTGTTTAGACCCGGCAACCTACCGGGGGTGTACCCGAGGTAGTGTTTGAGTCAGTGGGGCTCGTCGGGATCAAGAACTCGAAGGTAAACGCAGGCACACGATTTAGACTGGTTCGGGCCGCTGAATAGCGTAATACCCTACGTCATGTGTGTTGGTTGGATTGAATTGCTTTGGTGGTGATCCTGGTCTCACCTTATATTGCCGGGGGCAGGGTTACAGGTCAGTTGATTTATAAGAATACTAGTCGGATTCAACCAGATGAGTTCTACTCCTATTGCTAAGAGTACTTCTCCTAATCCTCGACTAGTTCTTGTCTTGCCATGTAGATCATGGCAGATACGTCTCAGTGTCCAGCCCTTTGTCCAAACCTTCTGCTGGGTCCATAGATGTATGTATGAGGAGTACGATGGTGACGCGTTTGAACTACTTCCACTACAAGAAATGTGTAGCTTTTTGACATCCTGTTATGTCATAATATATGGAATTTATGTCATAATTTATGATTTGTCACATCCAATTGACGAAAATCCAAACGTCATAAAACCATCGTGACAAATTTATTATGTGACGTCTGTATTTAATGTCATAAGTACATGACATTGGTTTATTGCCTTGCGCCATGCCAATTAGGTAGATGACATGGCGCTGACGTGACAAGTCAATAAATGTCATAAAATTAAAATACGGCCTGTTAAGGTCCAACTGGTTGGGCAGGCTTATAACAGGGCAAAAATACCGCAGCCCACTTTGTTTTGTAGTTTTTGGCCCATTTAGATTTTTGAAATTTTATTTTCAGCCCATTTTTTCAATCGCAACTAGCCCACATAAATTTTTTCCAGCCTAATTTTTCTATCAGCCCACACATGTTTTTTTTCAGTCCAACATAACATGAAACAAAACAAGTTTTTTTTGCCAGCCCAAAGCAAACTTTGCTCGGCTAGCCCACATGTTTTTCTTTTTGACTGGGCTGACCCATACCAAATTTGCCTGGGCCAGCCCACAAACAACCAGCATAGAGATCAACAGATGATCAAATTCAAATCAATATATCTAGCAGCCAGACAATAATTTTTCATATCCAGAAGCCACATAATTTAATAATAGAGATATTACATTCCATACAAGAAGATTCAAATGATTGGATCTTGCAATCGGACAATAATTTCTAGTAAATATTCAATGCGAGCTATAGCCAATCAAGCAGACGACATCCTGCAGATGAGGAAATCAAAAAATTAATTCTAAGAAAAATAAATAAACTAGTATATGCTGTAACTAATAACTAACAAAAAGTAGATAAGGCAGTGAGAATCAAAAGTGTATCAATAGGCATCTAACATAAAGGACAGCAATAATCAAACGGAAACGCTATGGTCAGGGCGCCCGGACGGTCGGACGCTCCCCACCGCTCCGTTCCTTCTACCATCCTTTTCTTCCCCATCCCTTTTCTTCTTCAACCTTCCATCCTGAAGTATTTCTCATCCATTCTGGCGGCGGCACGCTCCCCAACCCCGGCAGGCTCGTCCCGCACCCCGGTGGCCTCGTCCCCCACCCCAAAGGCGACGCGCTCCCCCACCACGGCGTCCTCCTCGTCCACCCCGACGGCGGCGCGCTCCTCCACTCCGGGAACCTAGTCCCCCACCCTGGCAGCGCCCCTCCCCCCACTCCGGCGTCCTCAACCAACCGGGAGCACCCTACGCCCCGGATCCGGTGGCTCTCTCCCCGACCCCGGCGAGATCTGAGCGGGAAAGGATCGAGCGGCGGCCATGGTGGACGACCTTCGGCGGCAGACTGGTTGTCGTGGATCTGAGTGTTGCAATAGGTACCTCATGGTGTTGCAATAGTTATTTTTAGATGTTGCAACGATGGTTTTTAATGTTTCATCTGTTTTGCACCGGATCTTGTGGCCCTCAACCCGACCCCGGCGAGATCCAAGCGGGGAAGGATCGGGCGGCGGCCATGGTGGACGACCTTCGGCGGCAGGCTGGTTGTCATGGATATGAGTGTTGCAATAGGTACCTCATGGTGTTGCAATAGTATTTTTGGATGTTGCAACGGTGGCTTTTGATGTTTCATCTAGTTTGCAATAGTCTGACTTGCCAGCAATCGGGTGTTGCACCAACTTGTTCATGATGTTGCATATAGTTGTTTTCTTTGTTTCGTCTCTTCTTCTTTCATTGTTGCGATGTTGTAAGAGATATTTTTTTTATTGTTGCAATGTCAAAAGTGTATCAAATGTAATGAAGGAATCACTTCGTAGTTGTTGTAACAATTCATCCAAAGCTACTGAGAAAAGAACTGAACAACACTTGCTTATTTATAGTGATCTGCTACTGTCTTATTAACAAAGAAATATTCACCATCTATTGTGAATATGACCTCAAGAGCAGCTTCAGCAAATCAGTAAAGGGCGGTTAAAACTTCAAAGAGCATTTTTGAAGATAAACTGATCAGCAAGCATTGCCTAGCACCGCTGATCTAATCAAGCAGCAGCCTGAACTACAAACCGAGAGCACGCCTACATGAATCCAAAGGAAAACAATAAAGGGAAGAGAAATAGTCAATACTTTCGCTTCTTCCTCCAGGCCTCGTGCTTTCCACCGGTGGCCCGGCGCTTGTGCAATGAGTCACGAGAGATACCTGCACGGACACATCCAAATCAACAGCCGATACAACCATTAGCATTGCTCAAAAGTCAAACAGGAGAACCACCGCGACTATATCTCTCAAACCGGAGAACCACCACGGCATCTATGTCAGCACAAGTAGAATGAGAAGCGAGGAAAGTGGGATCTCACCTATGGACGCCGACAGAACCGCCCAGAGCAGGCGGATCTGGCACGAAAAGGGGGCGGACCAATGGTGGAGGAGCCAGAGGAGCCGGACGGGGATCGACAGTGGATCTGGGATCTCACCTATCGGAGGCATGGTCCAGATGCCGGCTAACAACGTTGTTGGCCACCGCGGTCGGAGTCGGGGTCGTTCCGGGGGCGTTAACGCTGCTGGCCGCCGCGGTCGTGCCGTCCCAGGTGCCGAAAAAATCCACGCGTCCCTACGCAGGATCTAACCGTCCCTTTGCCGTCCGCCGCACGCACGCCGCTAAATACGCGTGCCTCGATTGCCAGCGAGGACGACCACGTCGCAGCACCATGCTCGCCGCTGAGGAATGGCTGCCATGCCTAGACGCATGCTCCAGCGCGGGGCCTGGAGTCCTGGACGCCTGTGCGCTACAGCCACCGTCGTGAACCGGAAGGAGAATAGGGCCTTGTTTAGTTGCCCAAATTTGGGATGCCAAAAATACTGTAGCAATACTGTAGCGTTTCGTTTGTATTTGTGAATTATTGTCTAAATATTGACTAATTAGGCTTAAAAGATTCGTCTCGCAAAATACAACAAAACTGTGCAATTAGTCTACATTCAGTACTCCATGCATGTACCACAAGTTTGATGTGATGGGCAATCTTGTTTTTGCATAGTGCCAAATTTGGGATTTTGGAGTGAACTAAACATAGCCTAGGAGGAAAAAAGAACTAGGGTTTCAAGAGGACATCGCTAGGTGGGTGTTTTAACATGTGCCTGTGCAATCTCGGCCGTCGATACGGATCGGGTGGCTCTGATCGTCCAAAGCCAAAATGGGCCTAGTTTGCCATGCGGAGGAAGGAGATTCCTAGCCTAGGCCCAGATTTTTGGGCCTAAGGCCCAGTCGGTGGCTTTGATTTTGCGCAATGCATAATTCAATGTAGAATTCTAATAAATTAACAAAAAATATGTATATTTTGACTTTGTCAAAATGGTGAAGTACAGAAATTTCCAACAATACTTTCATGGTTTATTGGTAGTAAATCCATTTTTAAGTAACCACAAATTCAATGGTAATTCAACGAATAATTGCAATAATAAGTCGTCCACAGTCTTCCTTTCCAAAAAAAATCATCCAACAAAAAAGTCATAAACTACAAAGTTGTAGATCTCATCAAGATCTACAGTTTTCGTTTTGATCCTTTCTCCATATGAGCTCGTTTGAATAAATCAAAAATTTAAATTTCAAAATATGACAACTTCAAATAGAACTTTGGGATAGTATATGTGATTTCAAATGAAAAAGTCATCAATAACAAAGTTGCATAACTTATAAAGATCTACAACTTTTGTTTTTGTCATTTCTCCATTCGCCTTTGATTTAACAATTCGAAATTTGAATTTTAAAATATGGGAACTTTGAACGGATTCTTGGGATAGTAAATAATTTCAAACAAAAAAGTTGTCATCAACAAAGTTGTAGAACTCATCGATATCTACAACTTTTGTTTTTCTTATTTTTCTCTCCGACTTTGTTTGAATAGAGTGAGATTATATGTTCATCACAAATAGAAATATCTCTCGCTTAGTCACATAACTATGTGTGAGATGTATCCATTTGTAAACAATGTGCACTATCGCTTTGTTAAAATCTTTTAAAAGTTTTATTATTAGAATTGAATTTCAATATATGAGAACTCCAGACATAATTTTAGGACCATAAATGAATTCAAATAAAAAACTTGTCAACAATAAAGTTTTAGGTTTCATCGAGATCTATAACTTTGCTTTAAGTCATTTCCCCATACGAGTTTGTTTGAAAAAAATTCAAAATTTTTGGATGTTTCTTTGGTTGTTTCCTATTCTCTTCTTGTAGCAGTAGTAGTCCCTCGGACTATATCCAAGTTGTTCTTTGAAATACAACAAGCTCAAAAAGTCTATTTGTGCCCTGTCAATATTAGCCTGAACTAGGTGCTCATCTTGTCCTCTTGGCCCCAAGCACTGCACCATTACTTGCCACATCTCACCTGACAAATTGCCTAATCTGTATGTGCACATAGATATCAAAACCCCCACATCAATGAATGAAAATGTAATACTACTAGTGCTATGAGAAAAACTAATCAGTAGTAATCAGCTCTGTGATTTATAAAAGCATGCGCCAATGAGGCAGCATCAAATCGATTGTACGCAATTATTTTTTTACTCACTAATTAATACACCCTTGTGAAGTAACTTGCAAAATAATTATTTTATATACCCCTAATTACATTTTTACATGTAATATACAGGATCTAAGTTGTCATGTAGGAGTTTCAGGAATTTTTTAACAGATTTAATATTTTCTATCATTTAAATGAATTTCTATATGCTTATTGAAAGTAATTCCAAGTCGAACTATGTGCACCTCCAATAAGATTCAAAAAATGCACAAAAATTATATTTAGGAAATGTTGCTAGGATCTTAGGGAACATCTTTGATTTGATCCCCCTCCAAATTCCTCACGAATTCGGTTTGAATTTTGAATTTTCCCCAAAACTGTGTTTGAGTTAGGGTTTCAGTTTTCTCCAAAATCCGTGATGAATACTTGAGCTTTTTGATATCTTTTCCAGGGATGGTTGCGCATCTATGGCTCATGTTTCATCTCAATTCATGAAGTTTTGAGGGAGTATTTTTCGTTTGAAGTTTGGTGCCTTGTTCTTAGTGTTCTTGCATTCTTCTTTCTGTTGTTGTTGTTCGTATGTACAAGGTGTCGGGTAGCAGCAGCATGCGCACGCACTCGCGCACCTGAGTTGCACGTGCACCAGGCTTGCACGCCGCAGCAGCCCAGGCCGAGCGGGCCGCAGCGGAGGCAGCTGGCCAGGCGGGCCGCGTAGCATGCCAGCTCAGGCTTTGCAAGCCTACACGAGCGAGCGCACCAGGCCACGTTCCTGGCTCAGGCAGCAGGTGGGGAGGCGCAAGACTTGCGGCCCAGTACGAACAGGCAGCCCAGCAGGACCTGCTTAGCACACGGGCCGGAGCAGCACCAGGAAATCAGGCGAGCGGGCCAGCACAGTACCAGGAGGCCCATGCAAGCCGATCTACGCAAGCACAGTGAGCTTGATCTTTTTAGTACTCTATTAATTCTTGCACTTTGCTAGTTAATCGTTGTCATCTTGCTTAGCTACTTAAATAATACTTTCACATGAGATTCCTGTTGGCCTATCTGGAAGAAAAATTAAATAGGGCAGAAGTAAATAATAGAAAAAGAAAAATCTGACCTAGTGGCAACAGGACATGCCAACATGGACTAATGTATTTAAAATAATTCAATAAAATAATTTGTGACGCACAACCTTTATCATATATTTATGACATTCAAAAATTAGTCCTTATGACATAGAAAATATTGTCACCGAATAGAAGTAGACTAGTAATATGACATTTGTTGTGACATACAACTTTCTATTGTCACTAAGTCAAAATGCCTAAATTAGAATGTCATAAACCGGATGATATAATGACATTATGATGTGTTGTCATACTAAATACGTCAAAAAACCACACATTTCTTGTAGTGTTCAAAGGCGTTATCCAGGTTCTGGATTGGTAGGTCTGCTGCAAGGCGGTGGCGGCGCTCTTTTCTTGCGGCGTTTATTGCTTATCATCGAGTTCTTTGAGCTTCGGTCTCTTCTCCAATAACGTTGGCAGTGAGTTCATCCTACGAGACGTCATCCGAGTGACGCTTATGTCGCGGGTTTCTGTCCCGTTGCTATTCTTTTTTATCCTCTTGTCCAGTAATGACGGCGAAGAGTCCTCACTGTGGAGAGTGGCTTCCCAAGCTTGAAGTCATAACCTCCGTGGTGCCGCCTTCCTCATAGATGGGCGATAGAGGAGCTCCCTCCTGGTACGTGAGAGTGTCGAGGTAGGCAATGAGGCGCGAATCATCATCTTTGGCAAGAGAGGGTAGCTTCATGTTGGGCTAGTAGACGAATCTGCCTTGGGGAGTTGATGTGATTTTCAGGCCCTATTGAGGAAATGAAAAGGAGTCTCCTCGTCTAAATCCAAGTAATAGTCGACGTCCTCGATCGTATCTGTATCGGATTATGATCTAGACAGGGCAACCTGATAAATAGTGGTCGCGTTGTGGAGTCCGAACGGGAATCGACTTGGGTGGTAGTCCAACTCGCACGATGGCTTATGTGCCAGCTCGTGAAAGTCAATCCGACTGGTGGAAGAAGTCGAGTTGAACTCGGACTCGTCCCCCCAGTCAAAAATTGAAAATTCAATGAAACTCTTGATGAGGTTCTCCAGAGCTTGGTGCTGGAGCTTCATAGTTTTTTGCTTCTTCTCCAGGGTTGACGCGATGTGGCGATGGAAATTTCCAACGCTGTCTACAATGCAAACCCAGAAGCCAAAGATGAATGTCACACCTACTTTGAATGCGACGATCGGCTTGATGATAACGTGTGCCGTCGAGGTCGCCCGTGGATTCTCGACGAGGGCCCCTACCTGGCGCGCCAGTTATTGGTGTTTAAACCCGGCAACCTACCGAGGGGGTGCCTGATGTAGTGTTTTGGTTAGTGGGGCTCGTCAAGATCAGGAACTTGAAGGTAAATGCAGACACACGATTTAGACAAGTTTGGGCCGCTAGATTGCGTAATACCCTACGTCCTATGTGTTGGTTGGATTGAATTGCTTTGGGCAGGGTCCGTGCCTCACCTTATATTGTCGGGGGTAGGGTTACAGGTCGGTTGCTTACAAGAATACTAGTCGGATACAACTAGAGGAGTTCTACTCTTATTACAACGAGTACTTTCCTAATCCTCGACTAGTTCATATCTCTCCTTGTAGACTATGCCATCCTGCATCATGGTCTCCATGTCAGATGTGTCCCGGTGTCCAGCCCCATATTTAGGACTATCCAAACCTTCTGGTGGGCCCATAGATGTAGGTACGACACTCCCGACCAGTCATGACGTGAAGAAGAAGCCATTGCTAAAGACTAGTGATGGACTCTGCATTGCTGATTCATGGTAACAATGTCTTCCTTAGTGCCCGGTGAACCACATTGGTCTCAGGAGTAAGCATGTTAGGCGTGCGATATGCTCGGCTAGAAGGGAACAGCTCCACAAAAAATTTGGCCATATCCTTGTCCGAAGGGAACGATCCACCAAGCAAACTACAACGAGGTGGTTCAAGATCCTCGTAGACAATGTGGTGTAGGGACATGTTACAAGTATTGACTCCAAGACTATCAGCAATTGGTGTTGTCTAATTCTATGTGGAACTCCCTGAAACATGACCTGAATGTACTCTCTACTCTCAGGAATGTACACCGTAGCATAGAAAACTAGGGCCCAATCCTCAATATACTGATGATGCCCTGAGACCAAATCAGCCAATCAGGGTAGTTGATCGAAGTATCCCTTAATATCCTCACCTCCTGCGGCCACGTTCATATGATTCCAGTTTATAATCTTGTGCTCAAATAGTTTGGTGGACAACTTTTTGTAGTTATAGTAGAAAGTTCGCTGAATGACATTCCTAAATTTTGGTTCGACCCGTTTGTCATGGAATTTTTCAAACCACACATCCTCAGACACAAATCTAAGCCTTTTAATCATTTGGTAGCTATGCATGCTCATGTCAATCATCCTTAGCACCTCTTCTGGTGGAGGGTAAAGAGGTACCTCATTCTGCTCCCTGGGGTTGGGTGTAGGAAACTCAACAGGGCCGATGCCACGTAGATTGCTATTGCTCGGAAGGTGCCGAGGTTGACCCCATGTGCAGCGGGAAGGCACTGAGGTTGACCCATCCCATGTATGGCAGGAATGGGTAGGAAGAGACTCCCATGTAATTGATTTTCCCCTTTGCCGCGTCTAAGCACCAAGCGTGCCTGCAGAATTCACCTACAACTTCCTTTGTCACTTCACCAGAGGCGGGTCAAGCGCCTTTCCATTTCTCTTGCCACCATCTCGGACCATCTACAAGATCTTTCTCAAATTAGTTAGCGCAATGATCTCAAAAAATTTAACGAATCCCCCTTTCAACGACAAATAGCTGTGGAATCGGGGTGAGTGATAATGGATTGCGGTAGTGGCGGTGCACGACCGCGGTTGCGAGTGGCTGCAGCAGGTGGTGGTGATAGTGGCAGCTAAACCCTACCAAGGGAAAGCGCCGCAAGTGACCTTGCAGTAAATGGGAACGACGAGTCAGCAGGAGTGACACGGCATTGGATAAAGTCATAAAGATATAGTGCGCACCCAGACAAGAAGATGGGTTGAAGTTTCTGTTGGGATACGAGGTAGGCTACGCTAGCGCAAAACAAAATTTTTCTACCACGTAAACTAGGAAAACTGTTGTATATGGATCACGGGATTACCACTCGATGCACTGGTGCGGAAGATGTAGAATCGCGTTGGGGCAGCGAAGTCGAACAGCGTAGTTGAACACGTAGTCGATCTTGTCGACATTGAGCAGCTCCTTAGCAGCACGTCCACGTACAGTGAGGTCCTCCTTGTGCCGCGGCTTGTCGTGGCTCATCGGCAGCTCGTCGTGGCTCGTCGGCGGCTCATCCAAGTGCTGCAGGTGTAACACCTCCAAGGTATCCACATGTGCAAGGAGGAAGCGTTGCAAGCCGGACTGCTAGGTTCGCGAGTTGCAACAGGACGAGGGTGTGGGAGGCACCGGTGGCTATGGTTCGACCAAAAAAAAAGGGTGTACCTAGGGCGCCCCCACCCCTCTATATATAGGGGTCACTGACAGGCCTCTAGGTTCGAGGCCCATTACTACTCCTAAACCTGATCCAATTCGGATCACATCCGAATTGGGCTTCCAGCCCCTTAAGTGTGTGACCCTATAGGTTCAGATACCTATAGACATGGCTCGAGTACTCCTACTCAGCCCAATAGTCGGTAGTGGCCTCTAGCAAGATGTGCCAACTCCTATATGCACACAAAGATCATATCAGACTAACCATCACAACATCACATACATGTTATTCTCTTTGCCTCACGATATTTGGTCTAGCTCCAAGCCGACCACTCTTTCTCGATCCTGTGATTTGGAATCCCTTTGTAGGTTAACTCTTAACCTCACGTAGCATGGCCATGCATTCCAGGATCCGATCACTCAAGGGGCCCAGAGATATCTCTCTCAAATAGAGAGGGACAAATTCCATCTTGACTGACCATGCCTCATAGCATGCTTCTTGACAAACCCGAAAGCTACCTTTTTAACTACCCTGTTACGGTGTAGCGTTTGATAACCCCTAAGTAAGTCGATCCACATCTTGAGTACATGCGACAATCTCAGGTCTAAGGAGAAAGCGTACATGTTGTGTAAAGAGAGAACTACTTCTCGTGTTGGGTCAGTCCTAGCACATGTCTCTACATGTTCCCACATTATTAGTTTGACATCTCCATGTCCATGACTTGTGAAATATAGTCATCAACTAATACATGTGCTTAGTCTAATATTCATGTGTGTCCTCACATGAACTTCGACTAGGGACAAATTTAGAATAAATGGGTAAAGAGTTTCACATACAATTCACATAATTGCAAATCAATTCAATTAGCCTTTAATGGATATTCAATGAACACAATATACAAATCATGGATACAATCAGATATCATCATCTCTATGATTGCCACTAGGGCATATCTCCAACAGTTTCCTACCCAACCTTGTTCTAGCATAAGGATGTTCCGTTGTTTGAGAATACACCGAACCGGATAAACAGTTAGCCATATAGTGGTTCGAGGATTTTGAAAGTAGGATGTTCCGGTGTTTGAGAATACACCGATGTAACGGTGTTTTAGAATACACCGAACCAGATAAACAACCAGCCAAATGTGTGCGTTCAAAGATTTTTTGGAAGTAGGATGTTCTGGTGTTTGGCAATACACCAAATCGGATAAACAGCCAGCCAAATGGGCGTTCGAAGTGATGAGGACATCACCATCAACGATACATCCACGCCGACACAAGTACCAGTTTCTGGTCCTACTACTCGTGCCCGTGCTCGTCAACTTAATCATCAAGTAAGTTCACTCTTGAGTTCTGATGAGGACACCACGAGTACATCTACACCAGCAGCACCTCAGGCGCCTCCAGTTGCTCCTCCACCTCAGGCGCCTACAATTGATCATCCAGTTGGGCCAATCACTCGGGCCCGTGCGAGAGAATTAAACTTCATCATGGTGTTAAGGAACGAAGGCCCATTGGAATAAGAAGATGGCCCAACAGGGCAGCCCAGGTGGGGCGCCTAGCGTTGGGCGCGCGTGACCCCTCCGGACTCCAGGGGCTGCGCCCCCTTTATTTAGTCCGAGTCCTTTTTGTTTACGACTTGAGTTTTGTTTTACATCTAGCTTTAGCTACTCTTGAACACGCGCAAATACGCACTGTCCTTGTGTGATTCAGAACTCCACCTTCGAGTGATATTTAGATTGCTCGCCTCTTTTTCTTGTTCGTTCTTCGATTGCGGACAGGAATCGATCTTCGTGAACAGGCTGATCTCGCACCGGCGAGGTTGGTAACCATCGGGAGTTGGTTCAGCGATTGCATTGGCGCTTCGGGTTCGCTTGTCGTAGTCGGATCGTGAGGGTCTACTTCCACCAAGTCGAATTTATCTCCACTCACTGAAAGATCGGACACTCCGACTCTATCAAGTGGTATCAGCTTTCCAGGTTGATCGGTGAGTTTTACCGAGTGTTTTTCTTCCTACAGTCCACAAAAACCAAAACAATTTTTTCAGGTTAGATCCTTGTCCCAACAACCGTTTAGCCTCGCACATTCTTTCAATAAGTGTCTTTGTTGAATTTGTGTGCCTCCTCGTTCAATTGTTGCTGGTTACTTGTGTTTAATCTCTTGTTTCTCGTTTTTCCTCTAACCCTAGTTTTCGCCGCCGCCGCCGTTCTGCTGCTCGCCATCCACGCCGCGCCCACCGCGAAAACCGCGCCGCACCACCCCACCCCTCCAATCGCCCCCTCCCCTGTCCAAAAAAAAAGTAAAGTGCAAAAAAACAAAAAAAGGAAAGAAGCCAAAAACAAAAAAAAAGAATCCAACAGGGAGAAGGAAGGTGATTCGGTTTTGTTTCGGTGGAAACTCCCTTTGCGCGCGCCGTGAACCCCCCTGGGTCACGACACTCCGGGGCAACTTCCCCCCCCCCACGCATTCCGTGCTAGCTTTTCATATCCGTATCTCTCTTTCTTGGTACTTTTTTCTGAGGTCCACCTTACTCTAGAGAGAGAGAGAGAGAGAGAGTGTGTGCCTTACTCTGAGGTCCGCCTTACTCTTGGTATCTCTCTTTTTTTTACCGGAATACCCCTGTACTTTCGGAAAAAGTGTGTGCCACAATTTGCTCCTTGTGATCCTCTGTGTTCATATTATCAGTTTTGGGGCACCCTCTATGAAAAAAAAACAGAAAAAAAACAAAAGAGGTGCGCCCTCTCCACCTTCGCCTCTTTTCTTTCGATTTCCCTTGTTACCAGCAACTCTTGTTACGTGTTTGGCACTATATTTCAACTTTGCATTATTGTTTGATTGTGCTAATCCTTCATTTGAGTGCAGCCTTCCCAGAACTCCACATAGTTCTACGACGAGCATATTTTGTTTCTCCAGGCAATCGCTCCTGCAATCTTTCACGAGTTCCACCGGTTGGTTGCAGTTCACCCCTGTGTGCGTGGTAAGAACGGATAAGAATTTGATAACAGCACTAGTGTGAGCGCCTTGTGAGCCGTTACACCCCTGTTTTGTCGTCGCTTTGGTTCTTGTATTTGCGCTAAGCATGGCAGATGATGTTGACGCGGGGGCTAACCAGCTGCAGGGCATATGGGCACAAGTTGAAGGGCTTGTCACCGACATTCAGACGATTCATGAACGGCTGGACTCGACGATCTCCTCGTCGACCGAGCGGTGTGATCAGCTCGACCTTGCACAGACGGCCGCTAAGGCCACACTCGACTCAGTTGTGGCAAGACTCGATGCATTGCACACAACAGTCGCAGAGTTACAGCAGGGTTATGGTGGTGACTCGGACCAGGACGATGGCGATCGCCGAGGCCGTGCCCGCCGCGTGCCACGCCGTCCTGGTAATGATTCCTTTTCCAAGATTAAATTTAAAATTCCACCTTTTAATGGAAAATATGATCCTGCTGCATATCTTGATTGGGAATTAGAAGTTGAACAGAAATTTTCATGCCATGATATTCTTGCTAATTCTCAAGTTAAAGCTGCTATTAGTGAATTTACTGATTTTGCTTTAATTTGGTGGCGTGAATATAAACACAAACATCCCAATACCATTCCAACTACTTGGGAGCAATTAAAAACTGCTATGCGCCACAGATTTGTGCCTTCTTATTATGCCCGAGATTTGCTTAATAAAATGCAACGTTTTCAGCAAGGTTCCAAATCTGTTGAGGAATGTTTCCAGGAATTACAAATAGGCATGATTCGTTGTGGGTTATTGGAGGAAAATGACGCTGCTATGGCACGTTTTTGTGGTGGTTTGAACCGCGAAATTCAGGATATACTTGATTATAAGGACTACACAGATATGACAACATTATTTGAATATGCTTGCAAAGCTGAACGTGAAGTGCAGGGACGCCGCTCGAAGACATATTCTAACTCTTTTGCAGGAAGAAGCTCGACATCCAACTCCACACCCGCTCTCCCTGCGCCACCCACGCCCACCACTACACCACGCGAGCGAACGGCCAAACATGCAGGCGCTGCCCCTTCCACAGGCGCCGCCCCTCCCACAGGCCGTACACGGGATATTCAGTGTCATCGTTGCAAAGGATTTGGCCACGTGATTCGGGACTGTCCGAACAAGCGCACTTTGCTTCTTCGTGACGATGGTGAGTACTCTTCCGCTAGTGATTCTGAAGATACTCGACATGCGATGCTTGCCACTGACCATGCAGCTATGGAGGTACATGTCAACCCGGGTGACGCCGATAGGTATGAAAGTCTTGTTGTGCAGCGTGTTCTTAGTACACAGGTCGCCCCGTCCGAGAAGAATCAGCGACACACTCTTTTCCATACCAAGGGCGTTGTGCAGGAGCGGTCAATTCGCATCATCATCGACAGTGGCAGCTGCAACAATTTGGCGAGTACCACGCTGGTTGAAAAGTTGTCTTTACCCACTCGTAAGCATCCACATCCATATCACATTCAATGGCTTAATGATGGTGGGAAAATTAGAATTACTCGTTCAGTCCGTGTTCCTTTCTCCATGGGTGCTTATTCTGATTTTGTCGATTGTGATGTTATTCCCATGGAAGCATGCTCTCTATTACTTGGGCGACCTTGGCAATATGATACTGATAGCTTGCATCATGGTCGTTCAAATCACTATTCTTTCATGTTTAAGGGTCAGAAAATAATTATACATCCAATGACACCCGAACAAATTCTTAAAGATGATCTTGCTAGAGCTGCTAAAACTGCTAAACAACTTGACGCATCGCCATCTGTTAATTCTGAAATCAAGTTGAATGCTCCTGTTTTGCTTGCCACACGTGCTGATTTTGATGAGTTACGCGATGCTCCTTTGCCATGCTATGCCCTTATCTACTCTAGTGTGCTCATTTCACTTGATGATATCTTTGGATATTCCCCCTGCAGTTGCTAACATTTTGCAGGAGTACGCTGATGTATTTCCAAAAGATTTGCCACCGGGACTCCCACCACTTCGTGGCATTGAGCACCAGATCGACCTCATTCCCGGCGCATAGCTTCCGAACCGCGCACCGTACCGTACAAATCCGGATGAGACGAAGGAAATCCAGCGCCAGGTACAGGCGTTGCTTGACAAGGGTTATATTCGTGAGTCTCTTAGCCCTTGCTCCGTTCCCGTGTTACTTGTTCTAAAGAAAGATGGCTCATGGCGTATGTGTGTAGACTGTCATGCTATTAATAACATTACCATTCGCTACCGATACCCTATACCACGCCTTGATGATATGCTAGATGAGCTTAGTGGTGCCATTATTTTCACTAAGATTGATTTGCGTAGTGGCTACCATCAGATTCGCATGAAATTAGGTGATGAATGGAAAACGGCTTTTAAAACGAAATTTGGGTTATATGAATGGTTGGTTATGCCGTTTGGTTTGACAAATGCTCCCAGCACATTTATACGTTTGATGAATGAAGTTTTGAGGCCCTTCATAGGATTGTTTGTAGTTGTCTATTTTGATGATATCCTCATTTACAGCAAGTCTATGGAAGAGCATTTAGAACATTTGCGTGTTGTTTTTGATGCGTTGCGTGCGGCCCATTTATTTGCTAACCTCGAAAAATGCATGTTTTGCACACAATGTGTCTTGTTTCTTGGCTATGTTGTTACTCCACAGGGCATTGAGGTGGATAGCAGCAAGATTGATGCCATTCGGGAGTAGCCTACACCGACAACGGTCACACAAATTCGAAGCTTTCTTGGCCTTGCAGGTTTCTACCGCCGGTTTGTTCGTGATTTTAGCTCCATTGCAGCGCCTCTACATGAGCTTACAAAGAAGGATGTTCCCTTTACTTGGAGTGATTCGCAAGAGGTTGCGTTCAGCACCTTGAAAGATAAGTTAACCAATGCTCCTCTCTTGCAATTGCCTGATTTTACTAAAGTGTTTGAGCTTGAATGCGATGCTAGTGGTATTGGGCTAGGTGCTATTTTGTTACAAGAAGGAAAACCGGTTGCTTACTTTAGCGAGAAATTAAGTGGTGCTAGCTTGAATTATTCTACTTATGATAAGGAGCTTTATGCTTTAGTGCGCACTTTGCATACTTGGCAGCACTACCTTTGGCATCGTGAGTTTATAATTCATTCTGATCATGAGGCTTTAAAACATATTCGTACCCAAACAAACCTGAACCGTCATCATGCTAAATGGGTAGAATTCATTGAGTCTTTCCCTTACATTATTAAACACAAGAGCGGGAAGGAAAATGTCATTGCTGATGCTTTGTCTCGTCGCTATACCATGCTGTCACAGTTAGATTTTAAAATCTTTGGCTTGCAAACTGTGAAGGATCAATATGTGGATGATGCTGATTTTAAAGATGCTTTCGCCCACTGTATTCATGGCAAACCATGGGGCAAATTTCACATACAGGACGGGTTCCTGTTTCGCGCTAACAAGCTGTGTGTTCCAGCTAGCTCGGTTTGTCGTTTGTTGTTACAGGAAGCGCATGGAGGCGGTCTCATGGGGCACTTTGGCGTCTACAATACGCATGAAGTGCTGGCTGCCCACTTCTTTTGGCCCCGGATGCGCGCTGATGTTGAGCGCCTTGTTGCACGCTGCACTACTTGCCAGAAAGCTAAGTCACGATTGCACAACCATGGTTTGTACATGCCTTTGCCTGTTCCTACTTCCCCTTGGCTTGATATTTCTATGGACTTTGTTTTGGGATTGCCTAGAACTAAGAAGGGGAGGGACAATATTTTTGTGGTTGTTGATCGTTTCTCCAAAATGGCTCATTTTATACCTTGTCATAAGACTGATGATGCTAGCAATGTTGCTGAATTGTTCTTTCACGAGATTATTCGTTTGCATGGTATTCCAAATACAATAGTCTCTGATCGTGATGCTAAGTTTCTCAGTCATTTTTGGAGATCACTGTGGAATAAAATGGGAACTAAATTGCTGTTTAGCACCACTTGTCACCCTCAGACTGATGGACAAACTGAGGTGGTTAATCGAACCTTGTCCACTATGCTTAGGGCTGTTTTAGATAAACACTTGAAATGTTGGGAAGATTGCTTGCCTCATGTTGAGTTTGCTTATAATCATGCAACACATTCTTCTACAAAGATGTGTCCTTTTCAGGTTGTTTATGGTTATATTCCTCGGGTGCCTTTTGATTTGTTTGCACTTGATGCCGAGGACGCCCCACACATAGATGCCGCTGCACATGTTGATCAAATGCTTAGCTTGCATGAGCAAACTCAACAAAACATTGCTGCTGCTAATGCTAAATATCAGGTTGCGGGTAGTAAAGGGAGAAAACATGTTACTTTTGCACCGGGTGATCTGGTTTGGTTGCATTTGAGAAAGGATCGTTTTCCTACTTTACGTCGTTCTAAATTGATGCCACGTGCTGCTGGTCCTTTTAAAGTGCTAACCAAGATTAATGATAATGCTTATATCCTTGACCTGCCTGCGGAGTTTGGTGTTTCCTCGAGTTTTAATGTTGCAGATTTGAAATCATATGTGGGCGAAGATGAGGAGTTGCCGTCGAGGATGACTTCAGTTCAAGAAGGGGAGGATGATGAGGACACCACGAGTACATCTACACCAGCAGCACCTCAGGTGCCTCCAGTTGCTCCTCCACCTCAAGCGCCTACAGTTGATCATCCAGTTGGGCCAATCACTCGGGCCCGTGCGAGAGAATTAAACTTCATCATGGTGTTAAGGAACGAAGGCCCATCGGAATAAGAAGATGGCCCAACAGGGCAGCCCAGGTGGGGCGCCTAGGGTTGGGCGCGCGTGACCCCTCCGGACTCCAGGGCTGCACCCCCTTTATTTAGTCCGAGTCCTTTTTGTTTACGACTTGAGTTTTGTTTTACATCTAGCTTTAGCTACTCTTGAACACGCGCAAATACGCGCTATCCTTGTGTGATTCAGTACTCCACCTTCGAGTGATATTTAGATTGCTCGCCTCTTTTTCTTGTTCGTTCTTCGATTGCGGACAGGAATCGATCTTCGTGATCAGGCTGATCTCGCACCGGCGAGGTTGGTAACCATCGGGAGTTGGTTCAGCGATTGCATTGGCACTTTGGGTTCGCTCGTCGTAGTCGGATCGTGAGGGTCTACTTCCACCAAGTCGAATTTATCTCCACTCACCGAAAGATCGGGCACTCCGACTCTATCAAGTTCCTATCCATCATATGTAGATCTTGAAGACACGTGCACTCTTGTTTTAGTTAGGAACCAGGGAGAAGACCGAAAGAGAAAAGGATTCATGCAGGCTGGATTTGGACTGCAGGACAGCAACAACTTGTGATGGTCACCACGATCACATACGGACTCGGATTGGGGTACTCAAGTACTTCATGGAATCTTTATGAAGTCTTTTTTTATATGGATCCAGACTGAAGTCTATATCTATTATGAGGTGGCCGCAATGACTGAATTACTACTGAGAGGTTTTCTGTCCAAAGGTGTTGCGTCACCTTATTTTGGCCCAATGGGCCGTGTATCAAGTCGGGTCTATTAGGGATGCGTTCTAGGATTGGAGCACGACCCCAACACCCTGGTGGTCATCCTCCCACCTTCATATACCTCTTAGCCACCACCAAGAACGGTTGGGTTTTGTTTAGATCAAGTTTAGCTCTCGCTACTTGCTTGTAAGCGCACGTGCTGGATCAGCCGCCCGTCTTCTCATCTTTGGAAACCCACCTTATTTGAGATTGAGTTCGAAACCTTCATCTACATCTAGTAATTTAGTACTTGTTATACTTGTTTTTGCTAGTTCTTTGATTGCTTGGAGGATGAGTGCCCTAGTGGCTGGGTGACGCTCCACAAGATCGTGGCAGCCATTGGAGGTGGTGTATCGGTTGCTAAGACGCAGCATCCTTGGAAGGCTGTAATCAGGCTGTGAACATTGTCTCCATCCACCAATCGCATTATCCCGCGCCTCTCATCGAAAGATCAGGAATAAATCCTAGCGGATTCCTATCACGATGATTTTGGGAGGCGTCACTGGATGTTCCGGTGTTTTACAATACAACGAGCCAGATCAATAGCCAGCTAAGTGCGCTTTTGAACCTATTAAGATGCAACAAAAGGATTTTCCCACAACTACTATGATAAAAGGTCTACATGCACATATCAGTTCATATCTTATACAACAAATAAGTTCAAATCGGATCGACTAAAACATTCATTGATTTCACATCCTTGTCCTCATCACTGTTAGGTGCAGGATTTTCATCTTCATCATGGTATTGCCAGATAGTCTCATCCTCCTCCTCATCGTTAGAATTGAATCCATCCACATCAGATAGAACCTGCTGGTGAATGGAAGTAACTTGAGCCACTGGAACGATAGTCCACTCCTCCTCCTCACTAGTAATAGGCACCGGAGCCTCCGAACCATCACAAATACCATCATTCAAGGTTTCTTCAATTACATCATCTTGATATCCAAGTACCATACCACTAGGTGCTGTGTCCTGCTCATTTTCATTAAAGCTCCACAAATACCTATGCACAAATTTTTGCACCACTCTCCATGGGTCTTGTAGCAGGGCTTCTGGCAAGTAAAACACCTTCATTGCTTACTTAGCAAAAATGTAGGGATCACTTTTGTACTAGTGCCTTCTAGTATTAATGCTTGTGAAATACATACCCTTTCTAATCCTCGGTTCCCTCTTGGTCCCTCCTAGATCATACCAATCACACTGGAATAATACAATAGTTCAATTTATGCCACGCCCTGATGAGTGATACTACAGCTCAATAATTTCTTTTAGATAACCATAAAACACAAATGGCTCACTATTATGAAAGCCTACAATCATAATCCCACTGTTCAGTGTCTTCTGATTTTCCTCTCGGGCATGTGTGTGGTATAGGACATGGCCAACACGACATGCTGAATATTTTCTTCCTCGCTTGTCTGATAAATGCATATAGGTCCTCAGAGACCTATCCTTCAGGAATCTTTTCAATCTATACAACAAAACCATAGTTTTATATATATTTTTATATATAGGTCCTCACCAGCTAATATAACTTTGTTCTGAAAAAGCAGAAAAGTTACATGCAGTTTAAACCATCGGGCAAATTCTTTCTGAATTCTACAGTTAATAATGTGGTTTGACACACCTTTTGCTTCTAACTAATCTCTATATATCCTGCAAAAACACATCCATCAGAAACTAGACTGAAATAATTGCAGTACAATCATTGCATGACAGATTACGTACCCGATATATGGCTCAACCTCTTTGCAATTATTTAGCACATACCAAACCAGCTTGTCGTAATCTGAATCAGGAATGAAATCTTCACTTCTCTAATTATATCAACATTTTTCTGGAAACAAGATAAGTCACCTTCTCGTAACAAATCAGCATTCTTTCTACTCCTACCCTCCTGATTGAATCATCTGCCAATATCATCATTCGCAAAGTACCTTGAGCAAAATGTTAAGGCCTCATTAGGAACATATGCTTCTGCAATGGATCCTTCAGGCCTAGCCATGTTTCTCATGGAATGCTTCAATGTGCATAGCCCTCTTTCGACGGGATACATCCATCCATATTGTACCGGGCCTCTTAGGATTGCTTCCTCAGGCAAATGGATAGCCAAGTGCATTATAACATCAAAGAAGATAGGAGGAAAATTTTTCTCAAGCTTGCACAAAATTATTGGGATATCTGTTTTTAGTTTATTCAAAACATCCAACTTCAAAGTTTTGCAACATAATTAATGAAAGAAGTTTCCTATTTCCGAAACAGCTGAGTATGTCTCTTTATCCATTAAACCTCGAAGGGTAGATGGCAAAATCTTTTGGAGTAGGATATGACAATCATGAGTTTTTAGTCTTTGGAGTTTGCTTCCATCAGGGGTAATACATCTTGATAAGTTAGAAGCATATCCATCTAGGAACTTCACCTGACTTATAAAATCACAGAACACCTTCTATTTCTTTTTACCCATTGTATATGGAGATTTTGGCATTTTGAAGGACTGAAAACGCGACCAAAGGGGGGGGGTGAATGGGAGCTTCAAATATTTCTTTTGAAATCTTAGGCCTCTATCCAAATTCAAACCCCAAATCCAAGCAAGTAGAAGAAGAGAGATCCACAAGCCAACAAGGTGGTTGGCTGTCTATGGTTACAATCAAAAGACACAGTGGGACCCTCGAGAAGCACCGGAAGCAAACTCAAAAGCTTGAGATGAGAACAGAACACAAAACACCTTTGTCGAAACTTCCGACACTATATCGGAACTTCTGACACCTATCGGAGGTACTGGGAAACTCCTGATAAGGGTTTACGGGTTTTTAGAAATTAACCCTTTGGAACTTCTGTTACTGTGTTAGAACTTCCGACTCTGTATCAGAACTTCCGATCCTCTGTCGGAACGTCCGACAGCACAAAAAACAGCCTTCGTGAGGAGAGAAGAAAAATCCAAAACTCGATCAAACAACCTCCAAAAATCATGAAATTTGAACCATAGCATCACATAAACATAAAAAAGCTATTCATAAAAAACTCCTCAAAAAGATTTGTCAAATAATGGGAACTCCAAATCTTGTAAAGAACACCACTCTTTCAACCCTAGAACTTGAATCGCCCCGATCTATGAACTCGTGAGGTTTTGATCAAATCCCTTCAGTGGAAAGGTTCAACTCACGTCCTAGTTCATAAGGCGAATCAACCAAAAACGTGAGAGGGAGAAAAAGGAGAAAATAATAAGGTGAAGAACACGAGTGAGAATTGCACAAAGCTATCATCCCCCAACACACGGAGGACATGAGGAGGTTAGGGCCTCCATTTCTGCAACAAAAACTCGGTTCAATACATGAATTCGGTGCTCAAAACATCCGAGGACCTCTAGAGAGATAAACTAGAGAGAGAGAGACTAGACTAATGAACTACTAAAACCCTAGATAGATGATGTGCTTAGAGAGGTGTTGAAACAACCAGCCCCCCATCCCTATTTATAGTCTTGAACTAGTTACTAAATTACCCCTATAGCTACTACTAGGATAACTACCCACGAAGGGGCATTTTTGTCCAAGTTTTTGTGCGCTCATCGGACAGACATACCACCTTCATGACTTTGCTTTTCCTCAATGCAAGCTTCACGATGATGCCACGTTCCCTCCTTCTCGAAGCTCCGGCCACACCGGCTCACTCCCAATTTTGAGGCCCAAACCGGCAAATCTGCCTGCGTGGTGGGTTTTGAGGCCCAAACCACCCAAACTGTCCATCTTCACTTGGCCACAACACGACCTCCTCGATGTCGACGCGTGTCCGGTCTCCGCCAAGCCTTTGATGCCTCCAAGTCTTTCGCTCCCAGCTCCCGGGCCGTCTACTTGACTTACCTCCCTCCCGCTTGACTCGATCGACGCCGTCTCTGTCCGTCATGCTCTCTTGCCATTCTGTGCACCATGTGGACCGCACATGACTCTGCCTGGACTCCTTGGGTCCATCGGTCCAAGCCTACTTGCGTTCATCCTTCACCGCCCTTGGTCCATCGGCATGAACCTTTCACTTGACCTTTACCGTATTCCGTCGGCTGTCACACCACATCCTACACCTGCACATCACAAGCCAAGAGCAACATCAATCCAACACAACGTTGTCAATCACTCATCATCCAAGGGTGACCACCATTGGTCCTCACATTTTGCATGACTCCCCTTCCGTAGTATTCAGCCTGTGTAGATGTGGTCTAATGCCTATCTCTTCCATATCAACCCTAGCATTGATCGTGTCCTTTGTTTCCCAGCAATTTTATGCAATATTCCAATAAGGTTTTCACATATCTTTTTTCATTGTGCATGACATCAAGATTATGTGGTAGCTTTAGAGTTCTCTAATACGGCAAGTCAAACAAACAAACCCTTCGGCTCCAACACTGTTCAGGTTCCCGCTTCTTTTTCTGACCTTGAGGAGGCTTTCCTGGTTTAACGTCTCTAACCTTCTCCAGTTGCTGCTAAAGCTCCTCAATAGTAAATTTCTCTAGCCTCTCTCAATTTTCAGTATTACCATCAAACTCTGCTTTCTTTCTACTCCATGGATGGTCAGTTGGATGGAAACAACGATGGCTAATATAACATATCTCGTTCTTCAATCTCCTTGAGATCCTTGTCATGATGCACACAGGCATAATAACCTTTCATGACTCACCCCGCCAAATGTGCTCAGTGCTAGATAATCATGTATGCACCAAATAACCACATCATGCGGTTTAAAGGATCATTGACTACAAGCATCGTATGCATCGATACCCTTCCAAAGGTCCAACAACTCATCTACGAGGTTGCAAGAAGACATCAAAATCCTTTGATGGAGAACTTGGCCCAGGGATCAATAATGCCATCATGAAGTTTGATTCTTCCATGCATACCCATGGTGGCATGTTATATGGCACAACAAATATTGACCACATACTATATGAGTTGGTCATGTTGCCAAATGGATTGAAATCATTGGTTGCAAGCTAAGTCTAATGTTCCTAACATCTTTTACAAATTCCGACCAATTTTTATCGAAGTCTTTCCATGCCTCACCATCAGCTGGATGGCTAAGCTCATTGTCCACCAGTTGAATCGCTTCAACTCATGCCATTGTGCATACTTTATGATTTTTGATGAAAGAAACATCCTCTTCAGCCTTGAAACTAGTGGAAAATGCCTCAATACCTTCTAAGGAACACGCTTCTTGTTGTCTGTATCTTTCCATCTTGAATCCGCTTCACAACACACTGGGCACACATCATGTTCGGCTAGCGTCTTGGGAAACAATACACAATTATTCTTGCAAACATGGATAGATTCATAGACGAGTCCCATGGCACGTATGTACTTCATTGCATCATTGTAAGATGTCGGAACACATGCTTCTGGGAAAGCAAGGGATACAACCTTTAGAATCATAATGAATGCGACATTGCTGATCTGATAGAAAGACTTGATATGAAGTAACTTCACAACAAATGCAAATTGTGTATATTTAGATCCCGGTGACACCTTATAGTTTATATGTTCCTTTATAAATTCTAACATTTTCCCTCAAAGCTCTTTAGTGTGGCACATGTCAGCTATCATTTCAGGAAGTCCATCGTCAGTGCCTTCATCCTCCTCCATACCCGATATGTGTTCGTTTTCCTAAACTATTTCCTGATCACCATCATCCTACAAAACTGCATTATCCACAACCCCCTCATCTGGCAGAATTGCAATTTCCCCAACCCCATCATCCTGTAGAATTGCATTTTCCTAAACCCCATTATCCTAGAGATTTGCATTTTCCTAAACAATATCCTCGAATGTTTCTCCATGATGGATCCACCTAGTGTAGGTTCTTGCCATCCCATTCAAAAGTAATTGTAGGTTCACCTCATCTACAGTACATCTAGACTAATTCAGGCATCCACGACATGGGCATAATATTTGTTCATCATTAGAGTATCTACTCTTAACAAATTCTATGAAATCATTGACCCCTTTCTCATGCTCGGGGGTAAATAGTCAAAATGTTGGAGGTATGCCCTAGAGGCAATCATAGAGATGATGATATTCCATTTGTATCCATGATTTGTATATTGTGTTCATTGAATATCCATTAAAGGCTACTTGAATTGATTTGCAATTATGTGAATTGTATGTGAAACTCTTTACTTGTATGGTTATTCTAAAGTTGTCCCTAGTCGGAGTTCATGTGAGGACACACATGAATATTAGACTAACACATGTATTAGTTGATGACTATGTTTCACAAGTCATGGACATGGAGATGTTGAACTAATAATGTGGACACATGTGGAGACATGTGCTAGGACTGACCCAACACGAGAAGTAGTTCTCTCTTTAAACAACATATACGCTTTGTCCTTAGACCTGAGATTGTCGCATGTATTCTAGATGTGGATCGACCTACTTAGGGGCTATCAAACGCTACGCCGTAACAGGGTAGTTATAAAGGTACCTTTCGGGTTTGTCAAGAAGCATGCTATGAGACATAGTCAAATCAAGATGGGATTTGCCCCTCTCTGATTGAGAGTGATATCTCTGGGTCCCTCGAGTGATCGGATCCGAAAATGCATGGCCATGCTACGTACGGTTAAGAGTTAACCTACAAAGGGATTCCGAATCACAGGATCGAGAAAGAGCGGTCGGCTTGAAGCTAGACCAAATATCGTGAGGCGAAGGGAATAGCATGTATATTATGTTGTGATGGTTCGTCTGATATGATCTTCATGTGCGTATAGGAGTTGGCACGTCTTGCTAGAGGCCGCTACCGACTATTGGGCCGAGTAGGAGTACTCGGGCCATGTCTATACGTATCTGAACCCATAGGGTCACACACTTAAGGGGCTGGAAGCCCAATTCGGATCTAATCCGAGTTGGATTAGGTTTAGAAGTACTAATGGGCCTCGGACCCAGAGGCCCGTCAGGAACCTCTATAAATAGAGGGGTGGAGGCGCCCTAGGGTTTACACCTTTTGGCGAAACACACCTGCCGCGCCTCCCACGCCCTCGCATGTTGCAACTCACGGATCTAGCAGTCCGGCTTGCGACGCTTCCTCCCTGCACGTGTGGATACCTTGGAGGTGTTGCGCCTGCAGCACTTGGACGAACCGTCGACGAGCCGCCGACGAGCCACGACGAGCCGACGACGAGCCGCGGCACCGGAGGTGATCTTGCTGCACGTGGACGAGCTGCTGAGGAGCTGCTGAACGTTGACGTGATCGACTACGTACGACTACGTTGATCGACTACGTACGACTACGTGATCGTCTTCACTGCATCGACGCATATCTACATCTTCCGCACCAGTAGTGCGTCGAGTGGTAATCCCGTGATCCTTATACGGCAGTTCTTCCTGGTTATACGCGGTAGAATTTTTGATTTGCGCTAGCGTAGCCTACCTCGTATCCTAACACAAAAACCGTGTATCCAACGTCTATCCATCTGGGAAATTTTGGCAAACTCAACTCAAAATTACTAACCAGATTGAAAGACCTTAATGTGAAATGAAATTTTGGTGAATTCAGCTTAAAATTACTGACTAGATTGATGTGCCGCAGCAGGAAGCACTAGATTTATGCTGTCGTAGGAGTAAGCCGCCACGAGGAGGCTCAGATCTCTGCCAGAGTGCTCCCTCCTGGCCACCTTCTCTCTGTTCTTCTTTTTTCCCTATCCGGGAGCACAGCAGCGGATAAACTATTTTTTGGCTTTAGTGCACGCTTTGCTGCCGCTAAATACCACACTGACCTGAAACTTACCTTACATGTGGGACCTGGTCACGGTAAGGACTTCCCATTCGATTGGTAACAGGTTCGACCCACGGGAGGAGCACGTTTTCCATTGTATTTTACTGTCCTATTTATCAGCTTAAACTTACATGTGGGACCCTTGTTAGTTTATGTCATTTTTGCGGAGCTTATATCATCACAAGACCACCATGTAACAGTGAGTAACGATTCTTTTTAGCTATAGTGGCAACTTTTATGTTGTTCAATAACTTTGTTATTAAATTTGCTCAGATGTCAAACTTTATGATGTTTTCAGCCAGAAATGTCATAGATCTATGACGAGAACAAATGTGTCATAATTTTTTTTATCATAGATCAACACATTTCTTGTAGTAGAAGTTTGAACCACCAAGTAGCGAACATGATGAAGATGCTAGAGACTCAAGTTACACAATTAGTTGGGCCTTTGACAAGCAATGAAGGGAAATTGCCAGGGCAACCAAGGAATCCATAGACAGCTAAAGCTATTCAAACTTGCTCAGGCAAAGAAATAGAAGGTCCTGAACGTCCGACGGGAGCTAGAAAGCCTAAATTAGCTGCTGAAGCAGAGATGACTTGAAAGGATAAGATACCTAACCCAGCTCTGAAGATCAAAACAGAAGTGCTAGACTTTGAGATGCTTGATCAAGATGACACCAAAATTCTGCCAGCAAAACTATGCCATCATCTAGGTAAAACTAAGGAAAAGTTTGAAAAAATTGTTGAAGTTGTGCACAGGTTGATGATAAATATGCCACTGCTGGACACTCTACAAGTTCCAACCTACGCTTGCTACTTCAAGGATATACTAACAAACAAACAAGATATCCTGCAGTTCAATACAGACCACATCAAGACGACAGAAGAGTGTAGTGTTGCGATAGCTGATCAAGCTCCTGAAAATAAAAGAGACCTAGGATGTCCAACCATCATGTGTTCAATTGGAACGTTGATGTTCCAAAGAGCATTATGTGATCTTGGCACAAGTGTGAGCGTCATGCCTAAAGCTGTGTTCAAGAAGCTACGCCTACCGATGCCGAAACCAATTGCTATGTGCCTGGAGTTAGCAGACAACACCGTTCACTATCCTAAAGGCATCCCTGAAGATGTACTTGTGAAGATCAGGAATCACTTTGTCCCTGTTGACTTCATGATACTCGAGATGGGAGAAGCAGCTAAATCCCCACTCATAATTGGAAGGTCGTTCTTGAAGACCGCAAGAGCAAACATAAACGTTGGAAAGGGCAACATCAAGCGATATTAATGGCACCCTAAGCGCATTCAAGTTTTGTCCACACTAAGTATATACCATCACATCGCCATGTCAAGCAGGAGGAGAAGAACAAGAAGGCAGAAGAAAAGAAGCTAGTGCAATTTGTTGCTATCGTCCACAAGAAGTAAGAATGTCAGCCTATGAAGACCAAAAAGATAGCCAAGCCTATGCCTGCACCAAAGCCCAATATGGTGCATAAGTGGATGTGTTGGCGCTAAAAATCGGCCGATGATCCTCAGCGTCGGACACACGACCCGAGAGAATCTGCTTAACTCCTGTTCGGATTATTGCCTTGGTGCGGTTCGCGTGGCATGCCAGTCAGTCTGACCTATTGATTAACAAGGAAATATAAGTATTAAATTCCAGGGATTCCGATTGGCTAGAGTTCCGATCTGTCTTCAAAGGTGTATCAGCGAATCGGTCGATTCAGTGTAGTGGTAACCAGCTATGGAACAGCCGATACCATGTAGCGTTTGTAGAGAAAAAAAACTACCATAGCAAACTAAACAACGCTAGAGAAACGACACTTGGGATAAATTTAATCGGCTGTATGATAACGGAGAAGGAAAGCAATAAAAGCCGCAATTCGTATCTCAAGCTGGATAACTAGTGATAAAAACTAAAATAACAGGTAGAACCTACGATTCTAGTAGATATCGATAATTGGTGAATAAATCTAAACGAAACAATAGTGATGCACTCGAAGTTAAAGCTTAGATATTACTCGATAAACGGAACTTACAGAATCGTCCGGAGATCGTGTCGATGCATCCCTACCAACCCATATGAACTCGTGAAAGAAAAAGTATTTTGGCGAAGTCGCTGACTTGAAAGTAAAGTACGAGGAAAAAGTAGGTTTGTTGTATTGATTGATGTGTTGTTTTATAAATCTCTAGAGACGGCTATTTATAACCTGTTACAACTAATTTCCTAACCGACTAGGAACTATCTCTAATTTTAAATAATAATAAATATTTACAAACACAACTCCTATCGGAGTTGGTTATCATATCCCATGGGCCAACCTTCTTCTTTAGCTAATCTTTTCTCCAGCCCACTTTAGGCCCATACATGCCAAGCTACTCCAGCTTCCAATCGGCCGACCTTTACCGACTCCGTTTGTCAATCGGCCGAAACACTGTAGCATCAATCGGCCGATTCCCAACTGTAGTTTTTAACCTACCGCATCGGCCAGTATTTTCCTCCCTTGATGCCGATTCAAAACACGTGTCAAAATCCAACGTCAACACATGCCCCCCAGTTTCAGAGTAAAACATAACTTTTGCTTCGAAATTCTTTTTAATATTAACTTTCTCTCTGAGACAAGCGCGGCAAAGACTCCTTTCTGTTTTGTAGTCTTTTACCTGATGATTGCAATCTTTTCAAACTGGGCGCCTGAGGCAACCGCTCCTCCAAAATTTGTGTACACGGCACGGTAAAAATCCTGCATTTACCCTTTCTCTCCAACTGTCCTTAAAGATAAGCATTCTCCGCCACTTCTTCTCCACGAGCTCAGAAATTTCCCTTTCCCCAGCGAATCACCTTCAATCACATTCCAGCGCCCTTTCGCCTCCCGGTCGCATCCTTCCGGCGATCATTCTTTTGTCCTCACCCTGCTTCATCCTCTCCAATAGCGGCTCCATCAGCGACCATGAGCTTTGTTCAGAGGTAAACATCTGAAGCTTTACCTTTTACCTTTCACTGTTCATGCGTTTTCTTAGATCTGTTCTCAATTTCCCTTTTTATCTTCCTTAGGCGGTCAGGCAGCAAATCACTATCCGCATTTCTGATGCTCCTGGTCTTATCGGCCTAGGTCCTATGGGGAATCCAGATCCCACTGATTTGATCAATCTAGAAACCCATAGGATTCCCTTTAAGCAGTCGCCCATGGATTTGAACTAGTGGACGGGCGCATTTAGATCTTGGCCGAATGAAACTGTTGGCTGGAAAGAATGGTTCCAAAGAATGTCCAACTCCAAAAGAGTTCTTTGGGACGAACTGAAAATTGGCCAATGTATAAATCTGTCTTTGTCCCAGATGGAGAAGAACGAACCCCTGGTGATGGCGGCTTCTTACTTCTGGTCGACGCACTTAATGCGTTTCTTTTTGGACACAAACCCATGACCCCGACTCTAGCAGACATCCTGATGTTGACCGGCCTCGACATCTCTTCCCCTGATTCGCCTTTTGATTTTCTGGTCAAACCGACCCATCGGCTGGAGACAAAAGGAATCAGCGGGTGGAAAGGATATATCAATAAAAACATGAAGACTAGGCCGATTGGCGACAGAGAGTATACGGCCTTCTTAACGATGTGGTTAGAGAAGCACTTCTTTTGCGGCAAAGCAATCGGCCCTTCTTCTAATATACAAGCTTTGGCCGAAGCCTTGCCAAGAGGATCCACTGTCCCTCTAGGAAAACACTTGCTAGGATCGGCTTACCATATGATGCATCAGATCGCCATCAAGCTGTCAATCGGAGAGCCGATTGGTAATCCTGGTGGTCCCTGGTGGTTTATTACTCTCTAGCTCAATTTATACATGAGTAAGGTTTTCCGGCAGCAAGTAGAGACCAAAACATTTCCCAATATTGAGTCAGAGGAAAACCCAACAATACGACGACGGTGCACTTCTTTTGGTGAGGCGGCATCAACTTTTCCTAGCAGCCAATTTACTCCTACCAAAATAGCCGAGTATTTCAGATGCTTCTATAACGGCTTTAGTGAAGAAACCACAAGCTGGTATCCATACCAAAGGGCTGAACCACTCTTTGAACATCCCATCTGCTTTGACTCGACGACTAGCTCTTTTGACAATGAGCTCACAGATGTCCTGATCAAACCAGGGATCTTACCAGCGAACTTCTTTTCAGGGAAGGATTCTCCAACTTATGAATTTTATAACCCATCGGTGGCAGCACAACAATTTGGCCTCGGACAGTTGCCGATTCAGATTTACTTTGCTGGCCGCGCAAAGTTTCAGGATGAGCTTACCAAAGGACTTGATTATAATCGGCTATGCAGTCTGGCACCAGACTCCAGTACCATTGACTTAGCCAATTGGGTGGTGGCTCCTTTTGCTGTCCAGCAATTCAAATTATGGTGGGGTGAATGGAAACATCATCTCTTCTGTGTATCCCCCGCAACATACTACAATTTCCTAGATCCCAACAACATTGATCCAAATGCAGTGGTACTAACCCCTTTTTAGCTGATTTTAATATCATTTCTTTTGTACTGCAAGATTACCGCTGACTTTTATTTTTCCTTGCAGTCTGGAAGCCAACTTCCCCCAGTGTGCAGCCATAGTGGTAAGCTGATAGAAAATCGTCATCCGTATACATCATTTCCACTCATCGGCTTTCAAGCCCCGTCTGTTGAAGACATCACCACTAGCCGATTGAAGCAGAAGCTAAAGATATCTTCTTCCAAGAAGACAAGCCGCTGGGTGCGCGCCCGTATAGAATCGGCCGATCAATCTGTGGTGGCACCGGCTGGGTCTTTAGCCACACTAACTCCGCCGATTGTCGAAGAAGTCGACCCCCAGGCCGCTACAGAAGCTGGAGTAGCAGCTGCGTCATTGTTGTTAGAAGCCATTCAGGTAACTTTACACGCCTCATATTTTTCCAAGTATATTGTCAGCATTAATCTCTTCTTTCTGTTAGGCTGCACAAGTCATTCCAAAGCAATCTCTACAGCAATTGGCCATACTCCAAGCAAAGACTGAAACACCAACAGCCCCTTCCACTGAGGTAGAGAATATTATATTTACTCAAATCTCTTAATCCTCAGCCGAAACCTGATCGATTTCTGATGCAAGCCACTTTAGGTACGTCAATCGTACCCTTCCAACGATCATCGGCCGGACAACTCGCAGAGGTAGAGCAGCTACTATCCATCATCGGATTTAATCATTGCTTCATACTTACAGAGATCTATCTCTTGTAATTTTCCAGGAGGCTGGCCCAAGTACAGCGCCGATAATCGTTGAATCCTCTTCTTCTGATGAGCCAACCGTGCCAATTCCCGAAACGAGGGTAGCGCTCCCGCCAACACAAATAGAAGAAATCCGTTTTAAAGAGGTAAGAAACTTAATGTCTAAATCAGCCGAATTTTTGCCGCCCTCAGCTAATCCGTCTCTTTATTTTATCAGGAGCAGGACACTCCCAACAACAACCTCTTTTCCTTTGCGGTCGCACTCTCCGATGATGAGGAGGACGCCTCGCGCTAGGTTGCTCTGTTGGAGGTATGCCCTAGAGGCAATCATAGAGATGATGATATTCCATTTTGTATCCATGATTTGTATGTTGTGTTCATTGAATATCCATTGAAGGCTACTTGAATTGATTTGCAATTATGTGAATTGTATGTGAAACTCTTTACTTGTATGGTTATTCTAAAGTTGTCCCTAGTCGGAGTTCATGTGAGGACACACATGAATATTAGACTAGCACATGTATTAGTTGATGACTATGTTTCACAAGTCATGGACATGGAGATGTTGAACTAATAATATGGACACATGTGGAGACATGTGCTAGGACTGACCCAACACGAGAAGTAGTTCTCTCTTTAAACAACATATACGCTTTGTCCTTAGACCTGAGATTGTCGCATGTATTCTAGATGTGGATCGACCTACTTAGGGGCTATCAAACGCTACGTCGTAACAGGGTAGTTATAAAGGTAGCTTTCGGGTTTGTCAAGAAGCATGCTATGAGACATGGTCAATCAAGATGGGATTTGCCCCTCTCTGATTGAGAGTGATATCTCTGGGCCCCTCGAGTGATCGGATCCGAAAATGCATGGCCATGCTACGTACGGTTAAGAGTTAACCTACAAAGGGATTCCGAATCACAGGATCGAGAAAGAGCGGTCGAATTGAAGCTAGAGGGAATAGCATGTATATTATGTTCTAATGGTTCGTCTGATATGATCTTCGTATGCGTATAGGAGTTGGCACGTCTTGCTAGAGGCCGCTACCGACTATTGGCCCGAGTAGGAGTACTCGGGCCATGTCTATACGTATCCGAACCCATAGGGTCACACACTTAAGGGGCTGGAAGCCCAATTCGGATCAGATCCGAGTTGGATTAGGTTTAGAAGTACTAATGGGCCTCGGATCCAGAGGCCCGTCAGGAACCTCTATAAATAGAGGGGTGGGGGTGCCCTAGGGTTTACACCTTTTGGCGAAACACACCTGACGCGCCTCCCACGCCCTCGCCTTTTGCAACTCGCGGATCTAGCAGTCCGGCTTGCGACGCTTCCTTCCTGCACGTGTGGATACCTTGGAGGTGTTGCGCCTGCAGCACTTGGATGAGCCACCGACGAGCCGCCGATGAGCCACGACGAGCCGACGACGAGCCGCGGCACCGGAGGCGATCTTGCTGCACGTGGACGAGCTGCTGAGGAGCTGCTGGACGTGATCGACTACGTACGACTACGTGATCGTCTTCACTGCATCGACGCATATCTACATCTTCCGCACCAGTAGTGCGTCGAGTGGTAATCCCGTGATCCTTATATGGCAGTCATTCCTGGTTTTACGCGGTAGAAATTTTGATTTGCGCTAGTGTAGCCTACCTCGTATCCCAACATGCTCTGAGTTCCATTCCTGATGAGGTTCGCACCAAGCTCCGGAGTATACGGATCCTTCTCCAGGATGATATCGGCCGATTGGTGAAAGATGCTTCGCCAATTTGGCATCTCTTCAGCGAAATCAAAGGCTGAGTCCCAGAAGAAGCAGTAGAAGCTCTAGCACGCGCAGCATACATCGAGCCAATGCAAATCCCGGTGTTCAGAGCTTTATGGGATATGGCCGATCGTGCCAAACTAGCAAAGGCACGTGAAGAGGAGGATTCCTACAGACACCGAGCTCAAGAAGTACACCAGCAAATCGACGTTCTTGAAAACTCTCACCCGGACATCGTTGGCACCATAGATCGCCTCAAACGGCGAAGGGCAGAGCTTGCCAAGGAAATGGAGCAGGTGACCAAAGCGATAGCCGCCGAAGAGAAAAGACTCCATGATCTCCCATGTGTTATCTCTGATCTAAAGCAGGAGAGGCAGAACCATTGCCCACGAAGCTATCCGACTTCACCGCAATATGCCAGAAGTCGATTGGCCGACGATGATCAAAGGATTTTAGATTCGACCAATCAGATCCGGCAGCGGGCAATCGCGGCCATTAATACTCTCCTCGGGTGAATGTAACGAACATTGAATGCTTTTGTACAAACACTTAATGCTCTTTTGCTATTGCCATGTGAATTCAACCTTGAACAGTCTTCTCTCGCAGCTTTTCATTTAATAGCCCTTTAGCCGACGGGACGTGTTTTACCAACCGTTACCCTTCGTCCTCTTCCTCTATAAATATAAGACCCCCGTATTTTCCCTAGGGGCATTCGCACCTTACCTAGACTTCCATCCTTAAGTTTCCATACTCTTAAACCAGGTGTTGAGATGTCTTCCTCTTCTTCCGTCAATCAGGTATGAAATCCTCCTTCGTCGTTCTGCCCAACGCTCATCAATCTAATGACGGGTGATTGTTTGTCAATCCTCCTAGCCGAGACGCCTTAGCCCTAGCCTGGAACGGGTTATTGAGATCATGCACTCCGAGGAGCCACTGATGCAAGCGGACAAAGATCTGATTGAGGCCCATCGCGAAGAACTCAATGATCACATCCCTGCCCATGTCCAGAAGATCTTGGATCATATTGAAGCCAACTGCACCAGGTGACCACCGACCGAGAAAAGCCACCAGCTACCTCGTCAGGTCGTTCTTGAAGACACCATGGCAGGGACATCCCGACCGCCTCTCAAAAGAAGCCACCAACTTCCTCGTCAAGTTGCCATTGAAGCCGCCATAGAGGATTTGGAGGAAAAGAGCACCCGTCTCTTAATAGAACTAGGCCGGGTTTAGAGAGACATTAATAAGAACAAAGCTCAGCTGAAATGTGGTTAATGAATGTATTGGTACTTTTGGTCTAAGGGCGACTTGTACTGTGTTGGCCATGTATCCTATTGCTGTACCGAATAATAGATCGGCCAGACTGGTCAAAGGTTCCGTCCTCAAGGCGATGTCTCCTTGCATCGGCTATATGAACACGAGCCAATAGGAGTCAGCCACAGCGTTGCGACACGCCATATCATCAACTACGTGTCCACCCATATGCTAGGATAATATCTCTTTAGATACCTTCCATTTAAAGCTCTTGTGAATTCCTCTCCTTTGATAGTCTCTAATATGTACGCATTTCCCCGAGCGCATCGGCCGATTCTATACGGCCCTTCCCAAGTAGGCGACCATTTACCAAATTTGGGATCTTTAGACCCTATCGGCAGCACCACCTTCCATACCAAGTCTCCTTGGGAGAATTGCTTGACCTTGACATTCTTGTCGTACCACCTGGCCACCCTTTTCTTATTTTCTTCGATGCTGATAAAGGCCCTCAATCGCTGACCCGCCAAATCGTCGAGCTCCTCCTTCATAAGGAGGGAATAATCATCGGCTATCAACTGATCTTGAAGTGATGTGCGTTTGGATCCGGTCCTCAATTCCTAGGGTAACACTGCTTCGTGACCGTATACCAACTGATAAGGAGATATTCTAGTAGCTCTGTGGTAGGCCATCCTGTAGGCCCATAAAGATTCAGTCAAGGATGCGTGCCACCTCTTGGGCTGCTCCTCTATCTTCCTCTTGATCAACTTGATTATCCCCTTATTGGATGACTTGGCCTGACCGTTAGCTTGAGCATAATACGGAGAAGAATTCAACAATTTAATTCCCATATCAGTGGTGAACTCTTCAAACTCTCCCGAAGTGAACATTGTCCCTTGATCGGTTGTGATGGTTTGAGGGATACCGAACCGATAAACAATGTGGTCTCTCACAAAATCGATCATAGAGGCCAATGTCATGGTTTTCAGGGGAACTGCGTCCACCCACTTGGTAAAGTAATCAGTGGCTACTAATATGAACTTGTGTCCCTTGCTTGATGGAGGATAAATCTGTCCGATGAGGTCTATTCCCCAACCCCTAAACGGCCATGGCTTAATTATTGGGTTCATAGCTGAGGCTGGTGCACGCTGCACGTTGCCGAACTTCTAGCAATCCTGACACCCTTTATAATATTTAAAGCAATCCTCGAGTATCGTCAGCCAATAATAACTGTTGTTCCTGATCATCCACTTCATGTTGTGAGCTGATTGATGAGCTCCGCATACGCCTTCGTGAATTTCTCCCATCAGAACTTTCACCTCTTCCGTTCCAAGGCACTTGAGCAGAACCCCATCAATCGTCCGGTAAAACAAATCATCCTCAAGTAACACATATTTCGTGGCCTAAAAACGTATTCGCCGATCCATTTTCTTGGACGGATCTTTCAAGTAATCGGCGATCTCCTTTCACCAATCGTCAGCCGCTAGCTCTAGAGTCATGGCACCTTGAATCGGCCGATACCTGGAAGCATGTTGGGCAAGCCTGTTGGCCTCTTCATTGTAATTTCTGGGAATATGCTCAATAACCGCAGACTTGAATTCTTTTAACAACCGAAGGCAATCTTCATAATAAATCCTTAAGACATCATCTTTGCATTCAGATTTCCCGTCAATTGGTCGACAATGAGCATGGAATCCCCAAAAATCTCCACTGCATCGGCTTTGATCTCTCTCAATAATTGAATACATTTTAGGATAGCTTGGTACTCTGCCTAATTATTGGTAGCGGACGCCTCTATCGGCAGAGAGAAATCATAACTTGCCCCCTGAGGCGATATGAGGATGATGCTGATTCTTGATCCGGCCCCACATGAAGAACCGTCGAAGTACAGTGTCCATGGAGCTGGCTCGACGACGGTGATTTCCAGCCACAATGCTGGGCCACGAAATCGGCCATAACTTGGCCCTTGACAGCTTTGGCCGATCGTACCTCAGGTCAAACTCTGATAGAGCAAGAATCCATTTTCCGATCCTTCCTTTTAAAATTGGCAATGACATCATGTACTTTACCACGTCATCTTTGCACACGACTATGAACTCCGCCGATACCAGGTAGTGCCTGAGTTTGGCAGATGAGAAATATAGACAAAGGCACAGCCGTTCCACTGGGGAATATCTAGTCTCAGCGTCTAGGAGCCTTCTGCTGACATAATAGATTACCCTTTCTTTTCCTTCAAATTCTTGTACCAGCGTCGATCTGATAGCTTGTTCTTCGGCCGACAAGTATAGTCTGAACAGCTTGTCAGCCTGTGGTGGGACCAACACCGGTGGTGAGATCAGGTAGTGCTTGATGTCTTCTAACGCTTTTTGTTGTTCTCCCCCCACACAAGTTCTTGGTCGGGTTTCAATTTCAACAAAGGGGTGAAGGCTTGAATGCGCCTGGATAAGTTGGATATGAATCTTCTAATAAAGTTAACTTTGCTGATTAGGGACTGTAGCTCAGTTTTGTTCTGCGGGGCTACAACTTTATTGATGGCAGCTATAATCTTCCGGTTGACTTCTGTTGACACCGAATCATCGGACTTCTATAATTAGTTTCGGAATATGAAGCCTTCATACTCCGAAACTGGAGGGCCTATGTTGATACCAGATTTTAATCGAATCCCTTAATATAGAATGTGAGGCCATCAGTGTCATATGCAACTATTCTCTGCATGCGTATATATATTGGAAGGTACTAATCAATATGTGAGGTGATCAAGGAAAGATCTGGCACGTACATGCAAGTTGGCTGAAACAAGCAAGGCATATTAGAGGCTCACGTGTGGAAGAAACAAGGAGCAAGGACCTGATGGCAATACGAAAAAGGAAGCTTAATTAATTGGACTTTACGTAAGGAAAGTTAGAGTCCGTGTATCTTAATATTTCTTTTTGTTTAGATATTTCGTATCAGGTAGTTTTGATAGGTTCCTTCTAGGAGTTATTAGTTCAGAGTATAAATATGTACCTCCGGTCATTGTAAAATAAGGACACAATCAATAATACAACATATTTACCTTTATCTTTCGGCTTCACACCATTGCTCTAGGAGTAGGAGTAATGTAGCTTCTCGACTAGTTCCTTCTAGCAAGCTCGGCTGCATCGACCTCGATCTCCAGCGAGCTGCAAGTTCCGTCACCAGGTGTTCTAGGCTTTAACCACCGGGCGCATCGTTGTGGTTTTGTCTAGTTTCATCTGCCAGTTATCGAGTATCTTGGATCTTTGACTTATGGTGCATCGCTTCTGTCTCCATCTACGGTATTCACCAGTTATCCCGCCTTGATTAAGTCTCCATCAGCTGATATTTATCTGTTCTATCATCTTGCCGTTCAATTTGCTTTAATTAGCTTTAGATCGGTTCATCATAGACGACAGATCACTTAAGAGCCTGTTGCATCTTAATCTTGGTTACCCCTTCGAGTGCTGCTGGGAGTAAGTTCCGTTGTGATTGGATTCATCGGCTGGCGGGGTTCAGATTAACGTCCTGCTAAATATTTCTAGACTGTAACTATCGGGCGCATCGCTGTGGTTTCACCTAAAAATATTGGTGGTGACGTTAGTATAGATCTCATCGGCTTGTGGCTTTAGCTATGGTGGAGCAACAACTCAACAACATCCTGTTTTCTATCGGCCGTCTGACTGATGGTTATTGTAAATTATATTAAATCGGCTGGATGGCCGATGAATCACTCACATTCATCAAGGTACTGGAATCGGCTTCGCAGCCGATATATTCGTCATGATTTATTTTGTTGCACCATTATCGCTACTATGCTAGGATTATATCGGCTCCTGATAGGCCAGTTGCCTCGGACTTCACAACAACTATCATCTCTTTGTCAGTTGAATGGTCAAACTGACTGGCACGCCCGCGCACACCACGCGCGCCGATTTGGATTCTACACTGGAGTTAAGTAGATCTCCCAGGTTCTCATGTGCTGATGCAGGGTCCACCACCACTAGGATTTTGCGTCAACACATTTTGGCACGCTCGGTGGGACCAATCAAACTATAATATTGATGTTGGAAGCCGATAAGATATGTCTATCGGCTACATGCTATTCAGGTGGATTTAGTGCCAAGCTAATTATGGAGGCGTAATGATGGGAAAGGAAATTCATTGCAAGCAAACGTATTCATTTTAGATTACAAGGGACTAACAATTATTAAAATATTCAGGATGCTTTCATGCAAAATACATGGCCGGGTTAACATCGGCTAGAGTTGTTTTCCTCCCTAGTAGTGAAATCTCTTACGTCAAAAGAAAAAGAGGCCTGATAGAAAAGAAGCTGCTTGGAGGGGAATCTTAGGCCTGCAAGAAATAAATAAGTTAATCAAAATTCATTTGGAAAGAGGAAAGTGGGACCAGTTATCTCTTGATGCTTCATCGGCTGTTTCTTTTCTATGGTAGGATGGGCAGCCGATAGAGGATATACAAGCTGGAGGTTGACACCATACTGCACGCTCCCCATCAGCTGATGCGTCATGCTCGGCATCAACGACGCACCGATTATCCTGCTCACATTCATATCGCTGCGGCCGCGGTGCGCCTGGCCTACTTCAAGCAGCCAACATATAAGGACGGTGGGACACGGTTATAAGACTCACATGTTTATTCAGATAAAAAGAGTATATTCGGCAGCTGTATCGAGTTCATCGGCCGATTGAAGAGAAGCATTGGCGGATTGGTTAAAAAAATATACAGCAGTCGATTGTAGAGAAAGGCATCGGCCGATTAGCATCAGTCAGCTAGAATTATAAAAAAAAATAGAGAGAGGCATCGGCCGATTAGCGTCAGCCTGTTGGAATTAAAATAATAAAAAAAAGGCATCAGCCGATTAGCGTCAGCCTGTTGGAATTAAAAGAAAAAAAAATAGAGAGAGGCATTAGCCGATTAGTAACCAGCAAGCTTTTGGTGTCAACAACTTCTATCCCGCGCTCATGGACCATGAATCCTAGAAATTGTCCGGTCGAAACATTGAAGGCACATTTGTTTGGGTTCATCTTCAATCCATGCTTCCTTGTGCACTCCAATACTTCTCGCAAATCAGCTAGATGCTCCTAATGTCCTCTTGACTTGACCACGACGTTGTCGATGTAAATCTCCACCAGGACACCAATAAGCTTGTGGAAAATATAATTCATAGCCCGTTGATATGTAGCTCCGACGTTTTTTAAACCGAAGGTCATCACCACCCACTCGAACAAACCGAGGTGGCCTGGACACCTGAAAGCCGTCTTTGAAATGTCTTCTTTGGCCATTAATATCTGATTGTACCCAGCATTACCATCCATGAAACTGATGACTTTATGTCCTGCGACGGCGTCTATCAAAACATCGGCTGTTGGCATTGGATACCCATCCATCCGTGTAGCCTGATTAAGATTCCTGAACTCAATGCACACGCACAACTTTTCATTTTTCTTGTATACGGGCACAATATTGGAAATCCACTCGGCGTAACAGCACTGCCGAATAAATCCTGCTTCAATCAATCTTGTAATCTTGGCCTTTATATCACGTAGGATTTTAGGGTTGCACCATCGTGCGGGCTGCTGATACAGCCGATATCCTAGTTTTATAGGCAATCGGTGCTCAACAATGGACCGATCTAGACCAGGCATCTCATGGTATTCCCAAGCAAAATAATCTTTAAATTCTTTTAACAATTTGTCAATTCACGCTTATACTCGAGGTCTAAACTAGCACTAATATCGTCGGCCTTGGCTTGCTGCCATCTCCTAAGTCCACCATTCCCAATGAATCGACTGATGCAAATTTGTGCCCAAGCTTCCCGTCTTCTCGGATGAACTGATCCATCTAGTCTGATTCTTCAGAGCCGACTGCTTGGATCGGCTGTAGGCCAAAATCGGACACCCTTAGGAAATCGGTGTCCTAGGTTCTGCCAGATATGCACCTGACATGTTCGCAGCTCCACTGTTGCGCATCAGCCATAGCAACACTATAGGTGGAATTGCCGGTGACTATCTCGATGTTGTTGCCGACCCACTAGACGAGGCACTAGTGCATTGTAGACGGGACATAGCAATTCATGTGTATCCAATCTCGCCCGAGCAACATGTTATAGGATCCTTTGCCATTAATGATAAAGAAAGTAGTGGGTAGGGTCTTACTGCCGATGGTGAGGTCGACGCAGAGTGTTCCGTGGGCCGGGGACACGTTGCCTTCGAAATCCTTGAGCATCATGTCCATCTTGGTCAGATCTTCATCACTTTTGCCTAATTTTCGGAACATAGCGTACGGCATGATATTGATCGCGGTGCCTCTGTCTACCAGTAGTCTAGTGACTGGTCGCCTGTTGACGTGTCCTTTGAGGAACAGAGCTTTGAGATGTTGTCGTGTTTCATCCTCGGGTTTCTCAAAAGTGTCTGTCATTGGCTCCAAAGCCAATTGTGCCATTTTCTCCTCTATTTCTGTTGTGTCGTCCTGATCGGCGGGAGCCATGAACTCCATTGGCAAGATGAACACCATGCTGACGTCAGCTGCCGATCCCTGATTGTCATCTCCCTCATCGGTTTTTCTTCTGGGGCGCCGGACTCGAGACCTATCCTCCTTCTTATCCATCATCATCTGTTCTTCTTCTTGTTGTTCCAATTGGCGCAAACGCTGGATTCTTTGTTTCTGGGATTTGGTCAAGCTGTCTGGGCACCATCTGGGGTTCACCAGTTTGACCAGTAGTTTTGCACGCTCCCAGTCTGGTTCTCGTCCTAGGGGGTTTTCATCATACACTCTGGCATCGGCTATCTTCTCAAGCAGATCATGTGCGCTGGCCCTACCTCCCAGTCGATCGTGCTGGTCAACTCTGCCCCCCTGTCGATCATACAGTTCAACTCTACCCCCCAGCCGATCACGCACTGAAACGCGCCGATCCTCTTGTTCGCGCTAGTATCTGCTGATTGGCTCTGATCCTCGATCCCTGGATCATGACCTCTTGAACGGGCGACCACTGCGATATTGACCGTTGCACTCAGGGCAATTATCGGCTGATGGTAGTCTGAGGTTGTTTTTCCCAGCAGTGGATGAAGAACGTGCACCGCCAGTGATCTTCATGTCGGCGCATCATCTCTTCATGGCGTCTCGAACTTTCTTGCTGCCACTGATACTTGCTGAGTAAGTATTGGTAGGTGATAGGTCTACGTGATCTCTCTGATTTTTCGCCCTCATCTTCGACCCATCCTTTTCCTTTGACATCCTCAACTGTGGCCTGATTTCTGGGGTCCGTGGCACCACTTCTCTTAGCCAATTCTGATGTCAGCACCTTGGTCTGGGGCTCGTTCCTTCCCGCATCGACCATGTTAGTAGGGAAAGGATGCTGATCAATCTTCATCGGATTTACTGGCTTTGTCGGAACTTCGAACTTGAGTCTGCCTTGCTCAATGGCCAATTGTATATGCTGTTGGAAGATCTTGCACTCGTTCGTGTCATGGGAGGCATTGTGCCATTTGCAATACTTCATCTTTTTGAGCTACTCGGTCGATGGAATCTTGTGATAAGGTGAAAGCTTGATCTGCCCCTCTTGGAGAAGTAAATCGAAGATTTTTTTCGGCCTTTGACGTGTCAAAGCCAAATGCTTCTGGTTCTTTCTTTCCAAACGGGCACGATATCGGCTTCTTCCCTTTTACCCATTCTGCTAGGCCGATTTCCGCCTCTTCCTCCGATTCAGACCCCTCCAAGTATGCCACTTTTTTCTAAAAATTCTGTCGTTGGTCAAAAGGGCGCACCTCTTGACCGGACAGTCAGTGGACAATCTGACTTAAGCTTTCGAACTCTTGGGAGGTGTACTTTTCTTTAATGTGTGGCAGGAGACCTTGGAAGGCGATATCGGCCAGTTGAGCGTTAGTCAGGACTAGGGTGTAGCACTTGTTCCTAATTTCTCTTAACCTCTATACGTAACTGGTCACTGGTTCATCGCTCCTTTGCCTGAGGCTGGTCAGATCTGAGAGCTTCATCTCGTGGACCCCCGCATAGAAGTACTTATGGAATTGCTTCGCCAGATCGGCCCAAGTGACAATGGAATTGGGTGGCAGCGTAGTGAACCACTGGAAGGCCGATCCGGATAGGGATGACGAGAATAATTGTACACGTAGAGCATCTTGCGTGGTGGCTTCCCCACATTGGATAATGAATCTGTTTACGTGCTCCACAGTTGACGTGTCATCCAATCCTGAGAATTTAGTGAAATCAGGAACCTTATACCGATGGGGAAACGGCAACAGGTCATAGGCAGGCAATTATGGCATCTTGTACGTATAGGTTTGCACCTTTGGTTTCAACTCGAATTGATCCTAAATTACTTTCTGCTATCCTTGTGGTCCAATCCACCTGCTGCTGATGCATGACCGATTGAGGAATCGGTACATGCTGCTGGACTGGCGGTGCCATGGCTGGATGATGGATCAGAGCGTGCTGCAGATTTTGTGGTTGCGTAGTCGGCTGAGCAACCGATAGTTGATGGCACGGGGGATCTGCCACTCCATCGTATAGTATCATCAGCTTCGTGCTCCTGAGTGTTTCTACAGTGTCTGCCCCCCTGCCGATTTCAAACGAAGCCGGCTGGTATTGTGGGACCGTCGGCCGAATGGCCGATTGGAATGATGCTTGGACCGGAGAGTTCCCGTAACTGGTTGACTGATCTAGCCCGACTGTCATCACTGGTGCCCCCCAAGGCAATGAGTTTGAGGGCAGTGATTGCACGGAGGAAATTTGAGCAGACTGGGATGGCGCTTGCGATTGGTAGCATGGCGCACCGTTGTACCCAAGGGGTATTGAAGCGTTGTGTCCTCCATGTTGCATTGGCGTCGGTTGAGGGGCCGAGTAAGACGTGCCCAGGACTGTTGAGAAGCCTCTGATTGGAGCTACGATGGGCGGGGCGTACGCTGGTCCTTCATACCCCTAAGCTACTCCGCTGACCAAGGAACTGATGACGGCATTATATACCGTGTTGGTCATTACTGTGGACCGGTCGATCATAGCCTGGTAAACAGACTGTTGAATCATGTCAGACATCTTCCCCGAGTCCTCAGCGATGGTGATGTGGCGGGGAGTTGGAAGAGGAGCTTTCTTGACGGTCTCCCCGCTTCTGGTACGACTAAAGGATTGCAAGCATGTCTTCCTGTATTCTTCTAGGTGTCTTGCCAATTCTTCCTTCTGGTCGTCCTTGAGATCTGCTTCAGTAACTTCGTTTGTGTTGTTTTCGGAGATCTCGGCAGCCTTCGACATGTTGGATGTTGTTTCTGTCCCACTAGGTGTGCCAAAAGTGTGTTGGCGCTAAAAATCGACCGATGATCCTTAGCGTCGGACACACGACCCGGGAGAATCTGCTTTGCTCCTATTCGAGTTATTGCCCTGGTGCGGTTCGCGCGGCGTGCTAGGCAATCTGACCTGTTGATTGATAAGGAAATAAAAGTATTAAATTCCAGAGCAAACTAGACAATGCTAGAGAAATGACACTTGGAATAAATCTAATCGGCTGTGTGATAACGGAGAAGGAAAGCAATAAATGCCAACAATTCGTATCTCAAGCTGGATAACTGGTGATAAAAACTAAAATAACAGGTAGAACCTACGATTCTAGTAGATATCGATAACTAGTGGATAAATCTAAATGAAACAATAGTGATGTGCCCGAAGTTAAAGCTTAGATATTACTCGATAAATGGAACTTACAGAATTGGCCGGAGATCGTGTCGATGCAGCCCTGCCAACCCGTACGAACTCGTGAAAGAAAAAGTATTTTGGCAAAGTCGCTGACTTGAAAGTAAAGTACGAGGAAAAAGTAGATATGTTGTATTGATTGATGTGTTGTTTTACAAATCTCTAGAGACGGCTATTTATAGCCTGTTACAACTGATTTCCTAACCGACTAGGATCTATCTCTAATTTTAAATAATAACAAATATTTACAAACACAACTCGTATCGGAGTTGGTTATCGTATCCCACGGACCAACCTTCTTCTTTAGCTAATCTTTTCTCTGACCCACTTTAGGCCCATATTGGCCAAGCCGCTCCAGCTTCCAATCGGCCGACCTTTACCGACTCCGTTTGTCAATCGGCCGAAACACTGTAGCGTCAATCAGCCGATTCCCAACTATAGCTTTTAACCTACCGCATCGGCCAATCTTTTCCTCCCTTGATGCCTATTCAAAACACGTGTCAAAATCCGACGTCAACAGGATGCCAAAGACTGCAGTGCCAACACCGGGCGCTAGTCCGAAGTGAATAATTAAAGGGTCTAGCTATAGACTATAAATGAAGCGCTTTGCGGGTGGCAACCTGATTCGTTGTGTCAAGAATAAGCTACTCGGAGGACAGCCCTAAAGTCATTTGAATTTTCAAGTAAGTGAGTCACATATTTTGCTATGTCGTATTTGGTAAACATTTACTAAGTGAAACCTTTGGTCAAGACAATTTTTGGAGTTTTATTCGCTTGGTCATTTTCTATTCCTCTCTTTTTCATAAACCAATGATATGAGCCATCCCAAATTTTATTTTATTTTTCTTGGAAAAGCAGAACCAAATATCCAGATCCTACCATACTTTTCATCTTGACCATTTTGATTAGCTTGACTTGTTCCTCATGATAAACAGACGAGTAGAGCCCACATTATTCTTACTTTGTAAATTGTGACGCATGCTAGGACTCGTGTAACCCCAGGATTTTGGTTTGCTTAAACTTGAAAAATGTAACAGTTTTCCTAGAACTAGAACTATTTCTTGGCCACCTCTGATTTATTTCATTCAAAATCTCTCTCTCATTATTAGCCAAAATTAGAACCTAAACCCACTACCCCGCGGTTGAAATTGAAATTGCTTCATCTCAATTAATGAGAATGAACGATACCGGTGCAACCAAAATTAAGGTAGTCAGAAATCTTTTCGACTTACATTTGTTTTTGATGCATCAAAACTCCTCTAAAATGTATTTGAACTCATTGCTAGCTCTGAGTTAATTTTTAATTTTCAAAATTAGAGGAGGATTAAGCATCTAAACATGATTTGAAGGGTCTATGAGCTTCATTTATACTAAAGGTTTGATTTGAGATCACAAGAATCATTATGGAGACACTCCTACCTACCACCACATGCAAAAGAATACAAAGGAGTTGGCAGCCATGTCTCTTTGTGCAGGTCACAAGACAAGATGATGGGCATAATTGAAGGAAGGACACACCTATGACACATAGGTACCAAATATTGAGCAAGGTGACAACATTTTCAATCCAAAGGAGAGGAGTAGGTTGCTTGGATGGTGCATTCATGTGAAGGAGTTGAAAAATTCGGTGCAATAATTACCAAGCAAGCATGGAAAGAAAGGAGACAAGGAGGGGAGGTGAAAAGATGCCAGGCCGATCGGCCTGAGCTCTTTTTAAGCTCCCTCACACCCCCCCTTTGGTAGTTAAGCCGCTCTCTCACTTGTTCATCATATTTTTCATCCAAAACACCAAACACAACAGCACATAGGCTCTGAAAAATTTGAAAACCAAAACTCCACAAAAAATTTCAGCAAGCACCTCTTGTTAGTCTTTGCTCTTGTGCATATTTTTTGTCAGAAACCCCGACAGAGTGTTTTTCTTGAAGTGTGTACCAATGAAGAACATTGGAAAGCTTTTTCAAAGGTTGAGCAAGTCATGATCATCAGCTGAGGCTTCATCTATGTCAAGCGCTTCACAGCGGCACTCAGTCTCTAGGTCGTCGTAGGGCAATGATGTCAACATGGCGCCACCCTGGAGTGACCGAATGCTTCTCGGTGGAATGCAGGAAACTAGAAGCTCTTCCATGCAGTTTGATGAACTATGTGGAATACCTGAAGCCGCACCACAAACTTCAAGGAGAGCAACTCGCTCTCAACATGGCTTCACTAAGAAGAAGTCAGAGTATGGCTTCACAATAAAAAGCAAGGATGAAAAGGAGAGGCTGAAAAATATTGAAGGAAGAATTTTTGCCAACCACGACTTCGATGATGATTTTTTTCAGAAGATTGGGTTTCACAATGATATGTACAAGCTTCTGAGCAACATTGGTTGGATGCAATTTGCCCTCAATGGCCCTGTCAGCGTGCAATTGGATGTGGCAGTTGAAATGTTCATGACCATGAAAAAGGTCATGAGATGGAAGGAAGAAGGGGATGCACAAGTTCCATGCATATCCTTTAGAATAAAGGATGAAGAAAAGATTATCACATGTGAAGGCATTACAAAACTGCTGGGTTTCAATCCATAGGCCCCAAAGTTTGGAAAAGTAGAAGAAGAATTTACTTGAAGGAGTTTTGTAAGAATATTTTCAAGGAAGATAATAAGCAAAGGAAAAATATTTGCAACCCCATCTTGCAGATATTTCATTTCTGGATGAGCCATCGTATGTCAGGAAGGATGAAGGAGACCAAGATTACTCATTCTAAGATTAACTAGCTTTATTGTGCAATAGTGGGGAAGCAAGTAATTGATCCCTCTCACTTGATGATCAACACATGGCTTGTTGAATCTACATCCGGAACCAGAATAGTTGGTTCAGGATGCTACCTTCCTATGATAGCATCATCTTTCAAGCCGAATATTGAAAGGCTCCCCAAATGGTTAATAAAAGTAGGACGCATAGACACCAGGACTATGAAAAATGCACATTTGATTGGTGGTGACGAAGAAAAAGGCTATACAGTTGGAGTCACCGATGTAAAATTGCGCGATAGAAGACTTGGAATATATCATGTGGGCAAAACCAATTGGAGAGAAGAGGAAATATTAATTCCCACAAAGAAGGACAAAAGAGGGAAAACAATTGATTAAGGTTCATCCTCACAAGTAGCTCCAGAAGTACCATTACCTCCACCCAGCTCAAGCTACTAGCATACTGAGTTCCAGAGTGCACCTAGCTACGAGGGAGTCTTGAAAGGATGGCAGCAGTAGCAATGGCCAAAGGTGCCAGTAGAGGCATGGGCGCAAGGCCCATATTCACAGCCAGGATATCAGCAGCCAGCTTACCCACCACTACCACCATACGCTTATCATGTCTTTCTGCCACCTCCCTACCAAGGACGTCCCCCACATGTTACACTGTCTTCTCAGTTTAGCCACCTGCCATAGCCAAAGAGGTGCACACACCATAAGCATGTACGTACAAAGGAATTTACAAGATGTAGATACTATGAGGCAAGCCGCTGACAGGATTGAAGATGGAAACATGAGCATTGCTTATCAGTTTGGCATAAAGGGAATTGTGCCTCTAGATTAGTATCAAGGTGGAGCGTAGGAGCACTACGAGCAGGGATTTCACGAGCACCAGCAGCAAGGGGAGCCACATTATAAGCCGCCGCAGGATGATTTGGATTGAAGACCGATGGACCAAATAAATATGCACACCTGTGGTTTGAGTTTTCTTTTCTTTGATTTAATTTAGCATGTGTGTTAGGTGTGCGTAGTGCTTTCTATTTTGTTTTTATTCTCTCTTTATTTTCAGTTTGTGAGTTTTATTTCACCATGGCATGCTTAAATAAAAAAATGCATCACCTGAACATAATGCTATGTGATTAATTGTGATGGTTTAAATTCTTGTCATGTTGAAAGATGATGATCTTTGCCACTTTTTTTAATTTTTGTACTTCATTATTGCACCTTTGAACTAATGCTCCCTGTAATGTGATCTAAAATTGACCTAAATACCAGCTTATCTTTTTGTGGAGGTTATGATAATTTGGACCCATGTATTTATTTATCGCTCTTTGTTTTAAATGGATCAAAGGCTCTTTTTTTAATATAATTGCACTGACCTTGTCAATAATACTTCTTGCAATTGTTCTACCCATCCAAAACCAAATATTTATATCATCATAAACTATAGATCGCAAGATTTATTTTTGGGTGAATTGATTCAGGATTTACTTCTATGGTATGAGACTTAGAAGCTGGTCATTCCTTTGTGTAACCTTTTATTGCTTGCCTTTCTGTCCATGCCTTGTGAATTTCTACAAATGGTAATCTCGCAAACCTCGCTGGGCATCCAATCCTAAACCCAAATATACCATTTTTATGACTACCTCAAGCACAACCCAATATGAGTATGGAAAATATTTTGACAAAGATTCAGAAGATTAATTAGTGCCTTTTCAAGAAAATCAGGACCTGGAGGCATCCACCAGTGCGGAGAATAAAAAGTGAAAGAAACGGAGGTCAGAAGGGGCCAGGACGATCGGCCTGGGGTGTTTTCCCCTCTGCTGCCTTTGAAATTTGACGTGGGAGTCCCTCCAGAGGAATAAATTAATTTTTTGCAGAAGATGGAAAATTTTAAAACTTACACTAGCAATTTATCTTTCTTCCTTTTCATGCTTGAGGACGAGCATCGTCTAAGCATGGGGGAGAGTCATTGCATTATCTCTGACTACTATTGAGTAAGTATTATGTTGCAAAGAGTTCTGAGAAGCAAAAAGAAAAAAAATATACAAAAAAAGGAAAAATAAAAAATGAGAACAAGAAAAAGAGAAATCAAGTACTCCTCAGTTCTTTGAGCTTCATAAAAGTCCCCGGTGCTTTCAAGATTAAGGATTATTCCATACTCATTTTTCCAACCATGTGCAATCTGATTACAAGAACTTCATCTATGTCTCATGATCACCCTTTGCCCTTGCACATGTCCACTATCTAAATGTGTGTGTTCATTCTCTCCCTCTCCATAAGCAATTATTTTCCATGACCTTTTTGACAAGTCTCAATAAGATTGATCAGAAGTCTTTCTTATTTTAATAATATCCTAATTATAATATTTTTTCTAGGACTAACTTTCCCAAAGATCCAGACAAAACCTTACACGTATTATATGAGTGATGACAGGTTGGAGAAGTTCTAGTACATGTTTGAGAGACTTGATGAGCTGAGAGAACATTGAGCAATTGCAATGAAGTTTAAATTGTTGATCTTAGTTCAGTTTCTTTTTGAAAATTTTTTATTGAAAATCTTCTGAGATTTGTTTAAATTGGAGAGCAAGAGAATTCATTTATTGCGGGATGTGCTTAAATGATATCTATCCTCGGAGAAGTTCTAGTACAGATTTGAGAGACTTGATGAGCTGAGAGAACATTGAGCAATTGCAATGAAGTTTAAATTGTGGATCTTGATTCAGTTTATTTTTGAAAAAGTTTTATTGAAAATCTTCTGAGATTTGTTTAAATTTGAGAGCAAGATAATTCATTTATTGTGGGATGTGCTTAAATGATATCTATCCTCCATATTAGAAAAGGCTGGTTAGAACTTGAATATTAATTGAGAAATCCTATGAGAGCATTATGTTTTCTTGTGTGTGATCAAGTGCAGGATTGAACACCGAAAGGCAACGATGATTTTTATTGAAGACTTACTCGAGGACGAGCAAGGTTTAAGCATGGGGAGATTGTTGACGCTCATTATTGACATACTTTTATCCCTATTTATCTTTAAGAATGACATGAATTTAATACCTACACTATCAACCACACCTAATAAACCGATCATTTTCACATGTGCAACATATTTTGGAGGATATTCTGTTTTCATAGGAAATTGGACCTAAAAGTGTATTTTTGGATAAAGCCTGAAACAAGCAACGAACTAGACGAAGACGAAGGCCAGCAAGCCCAAGAAGGGCCTAGGCCGATAAGCCTATAGGGGTGCTAGCCGGTCGACCTAGGGTCTCATAGTCCCCTTCTCGAGCTCGTTTTTGGCAAACAATCCTCCAAGATGACTTAAGGGCTAAGTTTGTGAAGATATGGCAAGGATCACTTTGGGATCAAAGAGGATCAAGTGGATATATGGAAAGTTATCAAACATCAATCTCATCCCAAAGCTACCGACGTGTCAGGCCCACATGCAAGTGAAAACAAGACTTTAGAGCATCTAAGAAGACTTGGGGATGAAGCAAGATGCTAGAGGGAAAAAGGAAGGCCCAGGACGATCGGCCTGGACCTACCCAGGATGATTGGCCTGGGGGTTTCCTTCCCCCCCTCACCTTCCAACTTTCGGCACGTGCTCTCCAGACTATAAATGCCAAAATCCAAGATGACGTACTTGATGTGAAGTAGTAGAGAAGCAGAAGGAGCTTGAGGGACACCACTTCAAGAGCCAAGGGTCATGCAGTTGTCTAGGGATTAGCATAGCTAAGCCCTGGCCGGCGTGATCACCCTGCGAGGAAGATCCACGCCAAGGTAGGATCCCGGTGGTGATCTTGTGATCTACAATCATTCATGGTGAAGTAATAGATGTGTTCATGTTCTTAGCGATCTAAGTATCTTCTTCTATAGTTTTATGCTCTTTCGGGTTTGCTTGCTTTTCAATCTATGATTGATGATAGATTGCTTAGGGTGTTCTTGTGGTCATGGTGCCCAGATTTGCATGCCAGATCTACCAATGAGTGTAATATATTTTTTTGATTGTGCCCTTTAGCTATCTACGCTGATAGAGGTGATCGTGACAGGATCTTTCTTGTGTAAGGTGGGGGTTTTTGGGAGCCGGACCAGAGGTGTACATTTAAAGATGCTTTTTACTAATATCATATTTGTGTTGCTTTGCTATCTGTGCTCAGAATTACAATATATCCATAGTCTAGGTTGCTCTAGATTGGTTACCTGTACATGCTTAGTAGATTGGATCTAAATCACTCATAAACACCAAGTTCATACTAAGAATGCTAGTTGAAATAGATCTTATGCTATAAGTTCCCTGGATTGATAAAACTTGGGGAGTACTCTGAGGGAAGAGCTACAATTGATCCATGCGCTTGCGGTTCACAAATTGGCATGCTAACTGCCGTCAACAGTAGTCATCATACGGGCTTCAACAGAGGATACCCCATGGATGAAGCGAGCTTTGGGCTAGGGAAGCGAAGAGTGGAGGACACAGATGAGTCAAAACAAACCGGAGAAGATCATCTAAGACTCAAGCTAATAAGGGATCATCGAAGACCTGACTTGACCAATTACCACCATAGATCAAATTGGAAGGGAGCTAGAGATAATTGGTTGTGTTTCAGGTGCAACTAGGGTGGACATCACCGATCCAATTGCACCAATCCGCTGCTATGCTACAACTACAAATAAATTGGCCATATGGCTCCAAATTGTCCCAGAGTTAAGATAAATAGGGGACTAGAATTGTGTCGATACAGATTGCCACGGGAGATGTTCTATAGTACTCATGTCTCAATAGAAGAGGAGGAAGTTCAAAACTGGCCCATTAGTGCAATCATGAAAATCAATGTTAGGAGTGGATCAGTGGATAAAGTAATCACTGAACTCAGATATCTCATAAACTCAACCTGGAATTGGCAGGTCAGAAAGATTGGCAAAGGGAATATTTGTTTGAGGTGCCCACGGCGTAGGATTTCAAGCTGGACCAAGTTTACAGAATTCCAATGCAAAAGCTCAGATATGAAGTTGTTTGTGGAGGAGTGAGCTGGATTGTTTTGATAAGTTGTGTTATGTGTGGGTAAAAGTGTAAGGAAAACGTGGTGGACGTAGCTTATTTTTTGGGAGGTTGACAAGAAAAAGTCTCTAGGGATTAGGCCCCATTACGATGAAAGTTGGATGTAAAGACCTGGCCAAAATCAAAGGAACCTCCAATATTTACTTCAATGGGAAGGCATACAAAATATCTTGGATCATGGAAACTGATAAAATAGCAGCAAGTAAGAAGGGTAGTGAGAGAGATCAAAGGAAAGATGAATATGAGGAGGAAGAGGAAGAATCTTATAGCTATAATCCAAAATGGGAACAACTCCAACAAAACTTGGGATTCTAATCTGTTGGTCGAGGGGGTGATGGGTGGCAATCCACATCCCAAGCTGGTTACGTAGAAACAGGTGGAAAGAACTAGTAGGCGTGTAGTGTGGAGAAGCAAGGGGCGGGGGAGGATGCACTACAAGAAATTCTCCGGTCTATGACAAACCTAAAAGTGTCAAGAACGCATCTTTTGCATCATAAATCATGATTTATGACGCTCGAGTGATGAAAACCCTTCATCATCAATCGAGCATCATAAACTGTGACTGGTGACATTCCTTATTTTGGTGCGTCACTAAGATAATGACGAATGCAAATTCATCCCACAAGTCGTCATAAACAGGCTCCTACGTAGGATGCCACGTCGGACCACAGTCCAATGTGGCATGACAACTGTGACGAACTGTTTTGTCATAGATTGAATTAGGTCTAGTTCTTGTTGGATCAAGCCCAATAATTGCTATCATCATAGATTTATTTAGTCCTAATTCTTGTTACATCGAGCATAATAATTGCTGTCGTCATAGATTGGTTTAGGCCCAATACTTGTTGGATCAAGTGCAACATATGCTGACCCCATAACTTTGTTTAGATCCAATTCTTAACAGATTTAGCCAAACATTTGTTGTCATCATAACTTTGTTTAGGCCCGCGAAATAATAGGTTGAGGGGGTGAGCCCACGAAATTTTGGGCCCATTTATTTTCGGGTGTAGCCTAAGTAGCGCTTAATTAAAATATTTTCTAATTTAATATTACATACTGTGGGGATATACCCCCAGGTACCATAAGGAAGGTAGAAGATGGAGCCCAACCGGGACTCTTCATTACAGTTATAATTCTATTAGATCTCTTGTATTGTAACCGACTAGGACTTTCCATGTAACCCCACCCTCCGAAGTATAAAAGGAGAGGCATGGGTCCCTAGATCAAGAGAACCATCTCAGGACTTAGAGCCTAGAACACCACAAAACACATGAGCACAGGGTGCAATACAATTCACCCTAATAGGACGTAGGGTATTACGCTACTCTGGCAGCCCGAACCTATATAAATCCTGTGTCTTTGTGTCCCTGTGTTACCATCTTGCTCCTGGTCTAGCGATCCCTTCCACACAATCCACCACCTTGGTCTACCCCGTGGTGGACTGCCGAATTATTCCCCCGACAGTTGGCGCACTAGGTAGGGGTGGCGCCGAGATCCTTTGGTGAGCTCGATGGCTGTCATTAACATCTGCCATCAGATTCAAGATCGAGTGAGTCATTCTTAATGTTGAAATCAGATTGATCTAGTTTTGCAGTAGCTAATTACATGTTGAATTGTTTTTTCTGATCTATACAAGCAGCATGCATCTTCTCCGGATCAAGCACCACTTGGCCATAGGCCTATGCGTGTTGTTAGCCCTGGCCGCAACATGCATGAGGTAGGAAGATGCCACAAGCCTGTGCTTTGATCATCGCTGATGCCAAATTGCCAATACATGCATGAAACGGATCATGATCCATACACACTCAAGCGTATAGGGAAGAGTCTTTCTTATTTTGAACCCATGCAAAGATTTTTCTCATCTTCAGCTGCTAATCCAATTAGATTGGATCTAATTAATTGCATGATTAGGAAGCATATTTGTTTTCTTGTCTTTAATCTAGTCTAATCCGGTTGCTTTGGATCTGCTCTTCTATATAAGGAATAGCATGCACGGTGGATGTATCTAGCACTTCATCGCCATCGCCGCTATCAGGCACCTTGCAGTTGTTGACCGCAACAACATCATTGGACAGCATGCAGGAGCCGCGGCAGCTACAGCTGTTGCACAACCACTATAACGACAACTCTAATATGGGTGCCGCACTTTTGCATGGAGGAAGACGTCACCTGTACTGGAGCGTATGCAGCATGAACCTCCAGAACAGACATACGAGAAGAACATTCTCCTTTCTTACTATTTCAAATTTTCATTCTTATGTTTAACTCAAGGTCAACAATTTGTACCCTTAATTGTTCCCATTGGCTAATGTATGTGTTCCAACTACATGCATACATGGATTGGAGTTGCATTTCCAAGGCACCCGAGGATGGATCCCGAAGCTGTGCCAACGATGGCATGCTGTGGGATGCATCTTGGGCATACTTGGTGCACTCGGAGGCAGCATCAACACTCGACGCCGACGCACCTATGACAAGTTCAACCACTCAAACCCGACATGAGCTAGTCGGGGATGAGTCCCTCACAACTAAGAACCAGTCAAGACTTCCGACTAGTTAGATTCATTATTGATATCGACCGCCTAGTGGGGGCAATGACCAGGACGATGTGCGGACTCTTCGACTCGAACACAAACAAGCTAAGTCATGTTTTAATAAACATTTTATTTATACCTCCTCGACTGCATGCACAACCAGCCAAGCGCTAGACCCTATGGGTGCTCATGCTGCACATGTTGCACATTAATTATATTTATTCGTTGTCTACTCTTAACGATTGCTAAAGTATCCAAGGAGAACACACCTTAAATTGAGGACTTAGATCTCCTTGTGATGCTAAAGTGCTACGCATGAACGAGAACACGCCATAGAATATTTCAAGATGAAGGAACCAGACGCAATACTTTTGGACCCTCAACCAGATTATTCTAATCTGCTCGCGGCTCGGGGGCTAAGTGTATACACTTCACTAGGACTTTCCATGTAACCCTACCCTCCGGAGTATATAACGAGGGGCATGGGTCCCTAGATCGGGAGAACCGTCTCAGGACTTTGAGCCTAGAACACTACAAAACACATGAGTGCATGGTGCAATACAATCCACCCCAACATGACCTAGGGTATTATGCTACTCTAGCAGCCCAAACTTGTATAAATCTTGTGTCTTTGTGTCCCTACGTTACCATCTTGCTCCTGGTCTGGCGATCCCCTCCACACAATCTACCACCTTTGTCTACCCTGTGGTGGACTGCCGGACTATTCCCCCGACACATACAAATCAATTCTATAATTGACAGCCCAAATAATTCATACATACCACACATACAAATAAATATTTCTCATCACACATCACACACATTATTATTCATGTCTAAAGAACAAGCACAAGTATATTGTCCATAAGAGATAACAAACCACTACACATGATATCTCTATGACCAAAAACAAAGCTATCCTAAGCAGCTGGGAGGACATGAGCAGATGCCTAAGAAACACATTGACCTTACCCTCTGAAGTTTAACAATTGATGAAGGAGGTACTTGTTTGTCTTACTGCTTTCTTCAAACTCTCAATCTCCTCAGACTGGATTTTTATTGCTGCATCTGAAGCTTGTGCCTTCATCTTCAAGTCGCTCAACATTTGCTCCTATTCAACAACTTGTTGTCTTATTTCTATAGCTTCTTGCAAATCTTGAGGACCGGAATTTGGTACTGCAACTCTATGGATTGTTTTCAATATTTCAGCCTACAAATGAAAAGAGCAGAAGTCAAACTTCAATCTTATACAAAGGAACTGAATTAAGTAAAGAATACAAGAGTAGGATAATCACTTTTTAGTTACATACTAGGACATGTGATTGAATTTCAGCAATGTAGGAACATGGAACTAGGCCCTGCACAATAAGTATTTGGTCAATTGTCTTATATATAAGGAGCAGAATGTACCATGATCATAGAAATGTAGATGTTGGCCTTGTAGAGAGATCTAGAGTGGCCAAGGTAAGAGAAGGACTCAAATCTAACACAATACACGATGAAATTTATTATTCGCTAAAGAAATACTCCAGTGGCATGGGGATCATGGACACCTCTAGGTGTAACTAGGCTCCGCTCGATACAAAAATAAACTTGAGCAAAGTGCTCTCCGATGAAGCAGATGTAGATTCAGAAAATTGGAGGGGGACTACAGAGAAAAGAAATGAGATTCTCAATGGTGGAGCTCGAAGATGCAGTGGCACATGGTTGGACGGAGCAGCTGGTGCTTGCGTGGCATTCTTGCTCAACTGCTCAGCTGCGCCAACATGGGCGTAGCGCTGCAGGGAGGTTCTGTTCCTCCGAGACTGCAGCCGACCATCTAGCACCTTGGTGCCCGCCACCCGTGGAGCTTACCTCCACCACTAAGGTACCCACGGTCACCGAGGTTGGCCGCCACCGCAGACTTATTTGGACTTTACAACCAGCAGAGAGGAGAGTGCTGATTTTGGAAATACAAGGCAGGAGTTTGGAGGGGAACTGTGGTAGCCATATTTTTATTATTTGGGGGGGAGGGGAGGAGAGCGAATACAGAATTTGAAGATCCCACTTTCAAGTTCCTTGGTGTGAAATGAAAATTTGGTAAGCTACACTTGCTCCGGTGTCACTGACAATATTGTGCGCTCTTATCGAACCCATTTGTCAGCGAAGCTGAATGCGTTTCATCTTGCATACAACATAGGCAGGAGACGATATCTAAAAGAGGCCCACGCTTCAATGAACCCAAGGCACTTCAATGAAAGAGGCCCAAGCTTTAGTGAACCCAAGTCGCTTCAATGAAAGAGGCCCATGCTTCAGTGAACTCATGTGGATGTAATGATTTTCTTTCTTTTTATCCTGACAAAAGTGCACTCGTATACCAGCAGAATATTTTCATGCCTACCCATGAACGAAAGCCTGCATATTCCACCTTGTACGTGTGACAGGATTCCTGATCAGTGTAGGTCTGCATATTCTGAGCATCCCATGTATTTTCATAGGTCATGGCTATTGTAATTCCGTGAGGCATGAGCTGTGAGAAGGTGCACTATTGAGAGACCAAGTTGACATGTGCCTTGGTCTATTTGTGATGAGTGATTGACTAGATGGTTTGAGGCTTTACCGGTTGAGTCCATATTCCATATGCACTTGATTATGCTAACGGCTAACCGGAGGTGTGAGTTGTGTTGTGGTGTTTGTATAAAATATATCTTGTGTGTTGTGTCTCTTGGCTTGTGATGTGCAGGTGTAGGATGCGACATGTCGGTTGACGGCATGAGGTGAAGGTCAAGCGAAAGGTTCATGCCGATAGACTAGGGCTTTGAAGGGTGGACACGAGTAGGCTTGGACCGAGGGACCCGAGGAGTCCGGGCAGAGTCATGGGCAATCCATATGGTGCATAGAAGAGCAAGAGTACACGGATGGGATGGAGATGGCGTCAATCGAGTCAAGCGAGACAGAGGCGAGTCGAGTAGGCGGCCCGGGAGCCAGGAGCAAAAGACATGGAGGCGTCGAAGGCTTGGCAGAGGTCGGACACACGTCAACATCGGTGAGTCATGTCATGCGCGGCATGCAAGAGGGTTTGACCGGTTTGACCTCAAAACTAGGGTGAATCACGCCTTATGGGGCATGCGAGAGGGTTTGACCAGTTTGGCCTCAAAACTAGGGATAAGTCATGCCTGCGGGGTCTGTAAGAGGGTTTGACTGGTTTGGCCTCAAAACCGGGGGATGAGTCAGGTGCAGCTGGATGGCGTCGAGTCGGAGGATGCATGGCACCATCTAGAAGCTTGTGTCAAGGCGAAGCAAAATTGTGAAGGCGTTGGGTCCGTCCGATGTTCGTGGAAATAGTTGGACGATTTTACCCCTGAAGGGTGTTTGAGTTGTGTCCTTCATGTAAGGGCATTCTGGATATTTTTTGGATGCCTATATATATGAGAGATGGCTAGTTGAGGTAGCCATCATTTTGGTTGTTTTGGTGGTGGGCTTCTCATTTGTTTGTGAGAGCCTTTGGTACAGGGAGAGAGGGAGAGAGGAGGGATCTTTGTGTTGATCTTTTTGCCATCCTAGCTTCGTTTGTGCTTAGGATTTGCTTGTAACCGGACATGGTGAAGTAATCCAAAGATCAATTTCATGCCATCTTGTTCCATCCTCTTTGAATCTGAAATTTATCGTTTTCGGTATTTTCATAGGTATTTTTGTGGATTTTTCGTTCTTTGCGATTGGCAGTGATTTGGGGTGTTTTTCTTGGAGCAAATCAGTGCTAGGACATGTGCAATAACATCTAGGATGATCCCCTAGCAAATCCATGCACGAGCACTTTGGATTTTGAGATTTCCCGAAATCCCCTCTCTTGTGTTCTTGGACAAATCCACAAAATCGAGGGTGAAATCTTGATCTTCTTGGGAAGATCTTTTGGGCAAAGATTCCCCACCTGTATTTCTAGCTATGGCTATGATCTTGTTGTATTTGAACCCCATTTGACTCATTCTCAAGTTTGAGTTCATAGAGTGTTCATGAGCTTTTTGTGCCCTTCTCCAAATCCTTAGAATTTGGTGATCAATTCTTGGACTTTTTGAATTGAGCCTTTGGGAATAGCTTTGGTATGTTGTTGTGAGTCTATGGTTCAAATTTCGTAATTTTTGGAGGTTTTTTGATTGACTTTCAAATTTTCCAACTTCGAAGGTTATTTTTTGGACTGCGGAATTTTCCTGAAAATATTTCGGAAATTTCTGAAAATCCGAAATTCTCCGAAGGATTTTTTGGAAAATTCGGTCCGGAATTTTCCGAAGGATTTTCCAAAAATTTTTGTAGGTGCAGATTCTCTGAAGGTTTGTGCAAATTCTCCGGAAGTTGCGGAATTTTCCGAAGAGTTTTTGGGAGTTTTCCGTACTTTTATGTTGGTTTTCGAATTTCTTCTTCCGACTCTTGTTTGGGTTCTTTTTTACTTTCGCTAGTCTCAAATTAGGTTCCTAGTATCATTCCTAGGTCCATTAGCTCCTGCATAACTAAAGGGACTTGAGATTGCTAGAAGAGAGGTTTGTGGATTGGTTTGGGACTTTAGCCGAGGTTCATTAAGGAAATTTGAATTTGCTGTCATTCACCCCCCCTGATCACCCGTCCCGGTCCTTCAATTAGTATCATAGCTTGGTTAAGAATCACGTAACCTTAATCGACTTTGTGATCCACAGGACGACAAGGTAAAGGGTGCTTTTGCTTGCGGATTTGGTTTTCACAATTTGAGCTTGCTTTTGACTAATCATAACCGGTGCTTTGAGCTATGGCACCAAGCTCTTCTTCTTGTGCTTCATTGTCCTCAGGTAGGAGAAGTTCGGAGATTGTGTTGGAACCAAAAGTGGAGGCGGTAATGGATCTCCTCGAAAACTACCAGGATGGTGATCTCACGAAGGGTGAGTTCTACCGGGGGCTAAGAGACATGAGCCAAGGTACGCTTGCAAAATGCATCATGGTTCTATGCAATCGTGTTGATGATTGTGAAGATGAAAATGAGAGAAACATAGAACTTTGTGATGTTTTGCATAGGAAGAATGAGAAGATGAAATGTTCTCTTGCTAGGTTGAAATGTGGAATTGCTCATTGGAAGTCATGTGCTTTAAATCCTTGCAATTCTTGTGATAACTTGCTTAAAATGAATGATGAATTGAAGTGTTCTCTTGCTTGCTTGAAATCTGAGAATGACTTGTTGAAATCTAATGCCTCTCTTCCATGTAATTCATGTGTTGCTTTGAATAATGATCTTGATAAAGCTAGAGATGAAATGGATTTGTTGAGGTGCAATGCTTCTTTACCATGTGTTGCATGTGAGTCTTTGCTTGCTGAAATTAACGAACTAAAATTGACTCACACCACATGTGTAGATCAACTTGAGCATGCTAGGGCTGAAATTTATGCAATGAAGTCTATACCCTGTAGCATGTGCTCTTTGGTTCTTGATGATGATGTTTGCCTTACTTCTTGTGATAATCATGATATGGTACTTAATTTGAATGACGATGTTTGTTCATGCGGTCTTATTTGCACATCATGCATTGAATTGAAAAATGAAGTTTTGGCTTTGAAGCAAATGCGCGATGATATGAGCACCAAGTTGGTTGAGCACATTGACATGAGTGCCAACCTTTAGAAAGAAAATGAACTCTTGCGTACCACATATGCTAAGTGCATTGAAAAGGAGATGGATAATTTAAGAAATGCTCCATGTGGTACTTGTGATAGCCTTAAATATGAAAATGAGGTTTTGACCACAAGATGCAAGAGTCTTAGTGCTAAGTCTTTTGATTCTCATAATTTTTGTCACTCCGATGTTGGTGTTTCCAAAATCGCTTCTTCTCAATCGGAGTTGGCCTCTTGTGTTGAGTGTGAGTCTTTGGACGATATCACTTGTGCTAGTGCTTTGGATAGCTCTTCTATAGCTACTCCTAAGCTTGTTGCTTCTTTGAGTATTGCCCAAGACAATTCAAGTGGCAAAGGTGCTTCTCACTTTTTTGGAACTCATACTCCCAAACCGAAGTTCCATTGCACCTTTTGCAAGAAAGATGGGCATACCGTTGAGTTTTGCTTTTGCCGTGTCAAGCATGAGCGACGTGTGCGTGCCAAAGCTTTTAGGAAGCCATGTGGCCTTTCCCATGGCACGTGTGAACCTAATGTGGGCACCAAGTCAAATGGTGTTGTTGATGCTTCTTGCTCTAAGTCCCAAGGGACCACTCACTTGAATGAGAATGGTGATTCGTCCTCTCGGACCGTGCCTCTAAATAGGCCTTTGTACCATTGCTCTTATTGTGAGAAAGATGGGCATCAAGAGAGCTTTTGTTATCATTGTGCAAGACAAATGCGGTGAACTCGTGCTTATAGGCCTTTGGTTGTTCATAGCTCATCTCATGGCATGAGCACTTGTGAGCCTAGTAAGAAATCACATTTCATTGATGGGTTTTGTGTCTCCTTTTCTAGTGAGTTAGATCATGCTCGTGGACATGCTTCTAGTTCTTCTTATGTTGGTCCACGACATGATTCTCATGGTGCTTGTGTTGGTTCTTCTCTTAAGACCTCGGGGGATCATTGCCTTTTTTCTAGTGGCAGCACTTGTTCTTCTTCTCAAGTTGCTCCTTTGAGGCATGTTCCAAGGGTGTTCAAAATCATCATATTTGAACCGGCGTTTGCATCATGCTAACCCACATAATAAGTTGAGTGCATCTTTTACTCATGTAACTAAGTTTTGGATTCCCAAGTATCTTGGTAACCCTTTGGGACCCAAGACTCGATCTTCTTTGTCCCCTCATGTGTAGGTATGGGGATGCGGGTGGACAATATGAGCTCGAAAGGACTTGATCTTTTGCTTAAGGTGATCAAGACTTGATGGTTCTCCACACCGTTTCGATGTACACTTGTATAGTGAGTTTTTTCCTTTCGTGTATACTACTCACTTGTGGACTATTTTGCATGTCTTATGCTTATATCATGTTGTGAATATACCATGGTAGGCTAGCCACCTTTTCATATTAGCATGTGTGATCTTCATGTATAACTTGTCATGCTAGCTTTTTAATATATCTTGGTGGATGATCCACATGAACATCGTACCATGCTTTAGCTTAGTGTTTGTATTGGGTATGGCATATTGTTCATTTGGTATCATTTTAGCTTAGTATCTTTGTATAATCCTTTGCACCTTGTTGACATGTTTGCTTGCCTAATCTTTTATTCATATATGTAGAATCATGTTGCAATGCTTTAATTCCTCTCATTGGTATCATCATTGCATTGTGTGACATGAATTGAGCTTTATCTTGCTTTTGGGCTTCCCTTGTCTTTGGGTTGCATTTTCTCTTCTTTTTGATTGGAGTTAGAGCTTTTCTTTTGCCCCTTCTTTTTCTAGCTTTTCTTTGCTAGGTGTCTTTGGTTGAGGGGGAGTTTGGCTTCATTCGAGGTGGAATTTGGAACAATGACTTGCTTTGATTTTTGATATCCACTTTTGATATTTTAATTGGTGTCACATTTGATCTTTCAATTGGATTTTATTTTCTTCAAGTGATATCAATTTTTGATCCTTCAATTGGTATCTTTTCTATGATACTCAATTGGGGTCCTTGGCGGTTCTTCTTTTGCCATAGAGCTTTTCCTAGATTGGTTTGACCCCTCATGAGCTTTCTTGATTTGAGTCGAACCCCGTCTCTTTTAGCATCGCATTGCATTTGTACCATATTGCACCTTGTACACTTTGCACTAGATGAGCTTCTCCTATATATTCTTAGCATTTCCTTATGCTATTTGTGAGCTAGTGCATTGGTTGGTGATTATGTAGCAATGTGCAGCATATGCTCTTGATGATATTGTCATATAACCATGTTGAACTAAATGCTTTTGTGAATCAAATATTAATCTTGAATAATGAATTCTGAAATGCTTAGCACCCATGACTAGCTACCTGTTTATGCATTGCTCTTGCCTAAATGCTAGTTCCATGTTTAGCTTTTGCTTGGAATTCATATTCTTTTCAATTGAATCAAAGATCTATGTATCATTGCAAATGTTTAGCCTATGATGCATTTCTTTGGGAAGCATGGCTTCTTTATGTCGCAAAGGCACTTCATGTAACTTGTTTAATGTGAATGATGAAAAATGATGATAAAAAAAATTCAGTAATTGATCATGTTATTGTGCTTAATGTTGATATCCTTTCTTGCTTAATTGTTACATGTTGTCTACCAAAAGAAGTAGGCACATGGTTTCAACAAGCCTTAACATGACTTGTGATGCATATGTGGGTGTTTGCAATGATTTCTTGTTGAGATTGTATCTTCCTTTTATGAGCTTTGATGGCCTAGTTTACTTCTTGCTTAAGTGATTCATGACTACGTGCTTGCTCATGTGGTGATACTTTTATAAACTGCAAAACTTGACAAATTGCTTCATTTTTTTTGCTTATATCATAATATCCTCTTGATGGCGATGCAATTGCTCTTTATGATCTACCTGCTTGTGCATTATCTCACTTGTAGCCTTTATAAGTGCTTTGTGATATATTTGAGAAGTTTGGTATGTTGTATACCTCATGGCATGCATTTTGTGCTCCCATGCGTATCCTATGTTTGCATTTAAGGGGGAGTCTTGCATTTAATGGGGAGTTTTGCATTTGAGGGGGAGTATGCATTCTTTTGCTCTTGTGCATGCATTTCATTGTGACACATTTTCAGGGGGAGTGCATATGTTCAGGGGGAGCTTGTGAGTTTTGTCCTCTCTTTTGCTCTTTTGCTGGTTGTGTTGAGCTTTTACTTCTTCTTGAGGAATCGGCATTTGGTTTGAGCTTTTGATCGTCACATGATTGGTGTTGAGCCCATTCTGCCTCTTCTTGTGGGATCAAGTGTTTTCGATCTTCACATGATTGGTGTTGAGCCCTTTCTGCCTCTTCTTGAGGGATCATGTGTTCTTTGTCTTTGGGGACTGATACTTTACTAAGTTGATTTTGCCTTTGTGATGTTTCTCATGCCAAGTGACTTTAATATTTTCCTTTACATGGCTTTTGATCACTTGGACCAGAGTTTTGCCTAATTGATTTCACAACTTGGCTTTTACGACTCTTCTCATCTCAAGTGACTTTGATCTTGGCTTTTGATCACTTGGATGAGATTTTCGGCTTTTGCCTCTCAAACCATTTCTTGCGCTTGAATGTTGTCAACACACTCATCAAGGGGGAGATTGAGAAATCAAGTTGATATGAACCTTGATTTGAATGTGATGAGTGTTTGACAAATGTTGAAATGGCTTTGATGGCAGTTTGGGATTCATGTAGCTCTTATGTCTTTTGCTTGACTCTTCGGTTGTGTTAAGTCTTGTCTCTTCTTTGGGAACCGAGAGTTTTTTGTTTGGAGCTTGCATGATCCTTTCTCATACCAAGTTGCCTTGTGTTTGCTTTTACTTGGTGTTTGGGCACTTGAATGAGTTCTCTTTTGCTTTCAAATCATCTTTCGTCAATGCACTTATCAAGGGGGGGATTAAGAGACCAAGTTCACATGTGCCTTGGTCTATTTGTGCTGAGTGATTGACTAGACAATTTGAGGCTTTACCAGTAGAGTTCGTATTCCATATGCACTTGATTATACTAATGGCTAACTGGAGGTGTGAGTTGTGTGAGTTGTGTTGCGGTGTTTGTATAAAACATATCTTGTGTGTTGTGTCTCTTGGCTTATGATGTGCAGGTGTAGGATGCGACATGGCGATCGACGGCATGAGGTGAGGGTTAAGAGAAAGGTTCATACCGATGTACTAGGGCTGTGAAGGGAGGACACGAGTAGGCTTGGACTGGGGGACCCGAGAAGTCTGGGTGGAGTCATGGGCGAGCCACATGGTGCACGGAAGTGCAAGAGTACACGAACGGGATGGAGATGGCGTCGGTCGAGTCAAATGGGATGGAGGCGAGTCGAGTAGGTGTCTCGGGAGCCGGGAGCAAAATACTTGGAGGCATCAAAGGCTTGGTGGACGCCGGACACGCGTCAATATCGATGAGTCACGTCGTGTGCGACATGCAAGAGGGTTTGACTAGTTTGACCTCAAAACCGGGGTTGAATCACGCCATACGGGGTGTGCGAGAGGGTTTAACCAGTTTGACCTCAAAACCGGCGATGAGTCACGCATGTGGGGTGTGCAAGAGGGTTTGACTGGTTTGACCTTAAAACTGGGGGACTAGTCCGGTGCAGCTGGACGGCGTTGAGTCGGAGGATGCGTGGCACCATCGCGAAACTTGCGTTGAGGCGAAGCGAAGTCGTGAAGGCGTCGGGTCCGTCCGATGTATGAGAAAAAAGTTGGATGATTTTACCCCTGGAGGATATTTGAGTTGTGTGCTTCATGTCAGGTCATTCTGAACAGTTTTCGGATGCCTATATATATGATAGATGGCTGGTTGGGGTAGCCATCCTTTTGGTTGTTTTGGTGGTGGGCTTCTCATTTGTTTGTGAGAGCCTTTGGTAGAGTGAGAAAGGGAGAGAGGAGGGATCTTTGTGTTGATCTTTTTTCCATCGTAGCTTTGTTTGTGCTTAGGATTGGCTTGTAACCGGACATTATGAAGTAATCCAAGATCAATTTCGTGCCATCTTGTTCCATCCTGTTTGAATCTGAACTTTATCTTTTTCGGTATTTTCGGAGGTATTGTTGGGGATTTTTCGTTCTTTGCGATTGGCAGCGATTTGGGGTGTTTTTCTTGGAGCAAATCGGTGCTAGGACATGTGCAAGAATATCTAGGATGATCCCCTAGCAAATCCATGCATGAGCACCTCAAATTTTGAGATTTCCCGAAAATCCCCTTGTGTTCTTGGACAAATTTGCAAAATCGAGGGTGAAATCTTGATCTTCTTGGGAGGATCCTTTTTGCAAACATTCGCCACATGTATGTGCAGCTATGGCTATGATCTTGTTGGATTTGAACCCCATTTGACTCATTTTCATGTTTGAGTTCATGGAGTGTTCTTGAGCTCTTTGTGCCCTTCTACAAATCTTTTGAATCTGGTGACCAATTCTTCGGCTTTTTGAATTGAGCCTTTGGGAATAGCTTTGGAATGTTGTTGTGAGTCTATGGTTCAAATTTTGTGATTTTTGGAGGTCATGTGATTGAGTTTCGGATTTTCCAACTTCCTCACAAGGCTGTTTTTTGGACCTGCGGAATATTCTAGAAAATATTCCGAAAATTTTCGAAAATCCAGAATTCTCCGAAGGATTTTTTGAAAAATTCCAATTTTTTTGGAAAATTCCGTAGGTGCGGATTCTCCGAAGGTTTGTGCGGATTCTCCGGAAGTTGTGGAATTTTCCGAAGAGTTTTCCGAAGTTTTCCATACTTTTGTGTTGGTTTTCGAATTTTTTCTTTCGATAGTTGTTTGGGTTCTTTCTTGCTTGCACTAGTCTCAAATTAGGTTCCTAGCATCATTCCTAGGTCCATTAGCTCCTGCATAGCTAAGGGGACTTAATATCGCTAGAAGAGATGTTTGTGGATTGGTTTGGGACTTTAGCCGAGGTTCATTGAGGAAATTTGAATCGGCTACCATTCAACCCCCGCTGGTCGCCCGTCCCGGTCCTTCAACTGTGTTGTTGATCGGTCATGTTGCTTTAATATATAGGCGTGCCCCCAATGCCTTTGCTCATCGGCTCTTCATCTTTCACATTGTTACTGGTTGTGGAAGGCCTCCAATGCCTTTGTTTTGCTGGTGAGCTCATAGCTGATAGTATTGCAAAGATAAATGATCTACATAATCACCCTAGGGTTGCCCAGGGACTCCCAGTCACCGGCCTCGAAGATGTTGAAGCGACTAACATGGACGAAGATGACGACCTCGTTCCATCTCTGACAGGTGCGACCATGAATGCAATCAACATCCTGGGAGGATGGAAGAACGGCGAAGACAAGATTGGAGGAGTTGTCATTCGGCATCCTGAAATGGTGATGGCCCAGCTAAGCGCCTACGCAGACCGACTCAGTGTACCAAGGAGTGTGCTGGTGCTGCTCGGTGACATAAGCTACCACCACACGATCGATAACACCATTCCAGACACCAGGGTGGAGCAGCACAACCTGGTTGACGGTGAGTTCCAGATGCATAGGTGGGGCATCAATTTCGATGATCCTGAAATGCACATAGAAATTAGTGTGATCAAAGAGATGGGAAATGTCGAATGGGCATACAAATTGATACAGAGACTAGGGAGAGAGCACTGTACTTGCAATGAGAGGAATGCAGTAGGGTTTTCTTGCGCTAACAGGAGATGTAGAAGGATTTTCTTGCGCTTAAGGCTAGCTGAAGAATTGCTAGAGCAACCAAAGGAGACATGGAGGTCTGTCGCATCTATAACAAAATCACCGCTCCTTCACCGGCAAGCCTCCCAAAATAGTCGAATGCGTGGATGTGGAACGTGGACGGTTGCCACGTTAATCCTCAGGGAAAAATTAAAAGTTGTTACAATTTTTGAGGAAAAATATGTATTACTTGTAATAGGTCGGACTTTCCATGAATATATTTTGTACAAGACCGAACTTTGTCGATCATGTCTTACTGGAGTAGGGGAGACGTTTGTGATTCTTTGTGAGGTGGAGACGTACGATCCCTTGTCCGAAAAGTGAATAGGCTGGACTAACATTTTCGATCCTTTGTTGGAAAAAAGATGATTGGTTTGAATTTGGACAAGGTGAGCAAGGATTTCCTTCCTTTTGAGAGAGAGCCAAATAGGATCACATTATGGGGGTAGGCAAGGTGAGCAAGGATTTTCTTGCTGTTCGGAAAAAGATGATGATGAATGGGGGCGGGAAAGCCTCAAGCCGATCGGCCTGGGCACCTCCAAGCCAATCAGCTTGAGAGGTTTTTGTCTCCTCTAGTACTGCGCTTCGCGTGACGACCTTGTGGCAGCGGTGGATGATGTTTGCGTGGTGTTTCCTCTCTTCTCCAACTCCTTTTCCTTGTAATCCAGGAGGGGATATTTATCATCCTTCATAGAAGGCGGCTCTAGGTCGATGGTTGGTGGAAAAACCCTAGATATGTCGTGGACTTCACGCTGAAGAAACGGGAGCTCAACCAGGCCCTGGAATAGGCTAGGTTGATCGGCTTGTAGGGTCCTAGGCTGATCGTCCTAGGCCCTTTCTGGCCCTCCTGGTCCTCTCCTTCCTCATGTAGGCTTCCCTCGACGATCCATGTCGAAATATCCATTAAGCTCTTTATGAAAACCCCCTGATTATATCATATTTCCATTGAAAACACAATATGCTCCAAAATACAACACATATACAATAATGGGGTTATTTCAAGTGCCAAGTGGCGGGTTAGTACAAGAATATGCATGAAAACACTAGTTAAATAGCACTAAAAGTGTGCCAATAATGAGTGTCAACATGCCTCATCTTGTAGGCACACTGAACCCGACATGTGTTGACATGGCTCTCTATCCCTAGCAGAAGGGTTTTCTTGCGCTTGAGGCTGACTGGAGAAGAAGTGGAGGCACCACCGCACCTTCGCCGGCAAGCCTCCCAAAACAATCGGCACTAGACGATGTGACATTACACAACGTTGGAACATGGACGGTTGCCACGTTAGTCCTCGGGTACAAATTAGAATTCGTTACAAATTCTGCGAATACATTTTGCACAAGACCAAAGACGGTTGCGATTCTTGGTGAGGTAGAGATGTATGATCCGTTGTCAAACAAGTGAATAGGTCGGACTAAAATGTTTTATCCTTTACTTGTTATAATATTCATCCCATATTTACTCTGTCCCTAGCAGAAGGATTTCCTTGCTTTTGAGAGACAGCCAAGTAGGATCACATTATTTGTTAATATTAATCCCATATTCATTTTCAACCTCTCCAAAAATCAGTGCATCATTCCAACTACAAATCATATTAAATTCGATCCATCTTGGCCTCTCGGGGTTTGTGAGCAGGAGAACCACCCCTTGAGACTAGAAATTGGTTTCAAGTGCGAGGAACCAAGTCTACATGGGAACTAAGGAAGAGAAAAAGGGTGAGGGAGATGAAATAGAGCAAACCAAGCCGGAAAACAGGGGATTGATCTTCGTACTAGAAAACATGGGATTTCCCTAAAGATTCACAGAGCAGGAAAAAAGGGGATTGATCTTACAAACAAAAGAACACCCATGTTCCAATGATATCTAAAGTTACTAATTAATAGCATAGTAAAGATAAATGATCTAATTAATCTCCCTAGAGTTTCCCAGGCCCTCCCAGTTGCGGGTCTTGAAGAGGTTGAAGCGGGTCACACGGTGAAAGATGACGACCTCGTTCACCACTGCCATCTACGTCCATGACGCCAGTCAACATCCTGGGAGGATGGAATCACGGCGAAGACATGTAGGGAGGTGTCATTGTTCGCCAAGCAAATGTTATTATGGCCCAGCGAAGTGCCAATGCAGACTAATGTAGTGTACCAATGATCGTACTAGTGTTGCTCGGTGACATAAGCCGCCGCCACCCCCCGGTCGACCTCACCCTCCCGGAGATCAAGATGTTGCACCACGGGCATAGAGACGGTGGTGACCAGCATCGGAGGTGGAGCAGCCATGTCGATGATCCTAAAAAGCACATAGAAATTAATTTGATCAAAGAGGCCGGCTAAAGAAGAAGTGGAGGGCTATCACATTTATAACAAAACCACCGCTCCTTCACCTCCTAAAACAACCATCGCCAGAACATGGACAGTTGCCACGTTGATTTTGGGGTTAAAATAAGAATTCGTTACGATTCTTAGAAAGGTTAGACGGAAATTACATTATCGAAAAAGTGAATAGGCCAGACTAAAATGTTCTATCCTTTTTCAGGGAAAAGTGAAACCACTTGCCTGTATGAGTGTGGAGTTAGTCGAAAACATTTGAGCAGCACAGTGGTGGATAGCAACTGCCGCATAGCCCTTGGCATGTATTCAAAACCTTGAGGCTTGTCAATTTTTGCTCACCTATTATCTGTTGGCTCCACCATTACACGTGGCAATGAAAAAGTTTTGTTGTCCCTAAGTAGTAAAGCTTGCCTTGCCAGGTCTTGGCAAGCGAGGATATCGGGCAAGCTTGGGCAAGACAACCAAGTAGACCCAGAGTTTCATCCATGGTTTCATTGCAATGAGATTGGCAAAGGGACAATATATCATGAGCACAATGTTCAGAAACATAAGGTAACATAACCAAAGTGACACTTCCAAAATACATCATCAGTAAAATGTTTAGAATCATAAGGCAATCCTATGGTACTTTCACTCTAAGTACCATTAGCTACCAAAATATAAAAGCACCATCCCACCTCTGAACCATCTACGTAATTAGCCTTGCCACCAAGCATCAACCAACGGTTAGGGTTGAGAAAGGTCCATGAATACTTCACCACAGCTCTCAACTCGTGATCGCACTTGTTTTCAGAATGCCAACGGGTAGTGTCGCAGGAAGATGTCTCCGAACAATAGCGACCAACGGAAGAGGATGATGGAATACTCGGAATCTTCAAAAAAGTCATTGTAACTTGAAATCAAAGTTTAGTTTTGCACTTCATAAACTATAGCCTATCAACTTCTAACACCAATCAGAATGCAAACCTAAGGGTAGGACGAAATCAGAATCTACTGCCTTCAACCCAAATCCCCAATTCCAGAAAATCCCCTTCCTCCTGACAAAAGGGGAAAGTAACGGCACCAAATAGGGGACTGACCTGATCGTAGCTCCTACTCCTCCCTTCACTACTAGGATGTGCCATTCCCGTTGCCCGTTGCAGATCTACGCACCAACGCCTCTAGGCTCAAGTCTTTACCACATTCAATAGGAGCGTACCGGCGAGCCCCTTGCAGTGTACGTCGTTGCAGATATACCCGTTGCTTTAGCCTGCAACTGGAAAGTGGACCACACTTATTAGAACTGTAATATAAATATACTTCCTTTTTCAAAAACCATAAACTGCATCATGTCTCAGTGGTAGTACTAACTCATCAGAATCAAGGTCATAGGTTCGACCCCTGCCTCGGACACTCTTACCTTTTTATTTTTCTTTCTTTTTTATTTTAGACTGAGTTGTGGGACCCTATTAGATTTTATGACGAATCGGAACACCTTATTTGTCAAGTCATGCTTGCATCAGAATCCCTCTCGGTTTATGACCTTTTCGCACACCTTATTTTTCAACAAATGCTTACATGTGGGGCCATGGTTGGTTTATGACGTTTTTGTGGATCTTATATCATCACAAAACCACCATGTAACAGCGAGTGACGTTTTCTTTTTAGGTTGAGTGGCAACTTTTATGACGTTCCATAACCTTGTCACTAAATTTGCTCGGATGTAAAATTTTATGACGTTTTCAGCCAAAGACATTATAGATCTATGACGAGAACAAATATATCATAAAATTTTCATCATATACAAGAAGATTTCTTTTAGTGATGTGATCATGGTTGTGGGAAGGGGGGTTCTGAAGAAGTGGAAGTGATGTACGAGGAAAGTGACAACATGACAATTGACATAGAAATTGTTAACCTGAATCAGCTGGAGGGGGGACATGATGGTGTTGAGATCATCCAGAAAGGGGGTTTCACAAGCTCCGTAAATGAGGATGAGATAGATGACAAGGATGGCGTGGGATGGGAAGGGGCGTAGTAGGAATGGTGGAGGTCATGGCAGGAATGAATATGGAGGGGTGAGCTGCTGATGAGGACATGACATGCTTAGATACGACCATTAATGCTAAAGATAAGGTGAGGATAACTCTTGATTTGGTGGAGTATCAACACACTCGATCCAGCTTTCTTACTAGTAAGATCCGAACCCTGCAATCAAAGCACCACTTCTCCTTTGGTTATTATCAACCGTGCATAACCCGATTAACCTAGCCATAAAGGTTAATCCCTGCCTACGAATCGAAGAACACAAGCAAGAACAAGGTAGATGCAATCTGAATATTGCTAATAATATGGAGCACATGAGTTGAGGCCTCACAAACTGATAAAACAACGAAATTGTTCAAAGACAGATTAATCTAAGCAAAACCCAAGCGTCTAGGTAAGGGGTGGAGGCCAAGGGGATGGATGACCTAGGGCACCCTTGGGTCGTGCTCCTACTAGTGGGGGCACAGGCAAAGTGACCCTAGGCCGTCCCCATGAATTACGAGACCTGTAGCCTAGTAAAATGTGATGCAACATCTTGGTAGATTTTGTACGTCCACTTGTTTTGACGATTACCGTTGTTTCAGAAGGAAATTTGACTTGAGACCAAAGCCATTGGAAAGTATATCTTCTAATGTTTCCATTCATATGTAGAATGTCAAAAATGGACCCTAGAACCTTAGGTTGTTCTAGGGTTGGTAGGCTACCTAGAACGTCCTCAGATGCCGTAGAGGACGAAGTAAGAACAACAAGACAGGATTGGAAAAGGCAGGGAAAAGAGAAAAAGGAAAAGGATAAAAATAGTAGATGTATTTGTGTTTGATCTACTGGATTCTTCTCGATCAGCTGTGGCCCTTTATATTTATAGAGAGGGGAGGTCTTGGCCTAGTAAGAGTCGAAACACTTCCAAATTTCATATCAAAATACACCTCCTAACTTGAACTACACAGACAAGGTGTGGAACTTTCTGAAGCCATAACTTCCTCATCCGAACTATAAATCGGACATTCTATGTATGCATTTTGATCTACTCGATGAGAGCTACGTAATGGTAAAGTTCAATTTGCATTTTGAGCACTTCACCCAAACCGGTTTGGTACCAGTCTGACCAGGTCCGCCAATTTTGATCGTCACCACTATCACGGTACTTTGGCCAGAACACTTTGGCCAAAACAAAACATTAACATATCTGCCTGTCACGGTAACTTGCTACTTTGTTATTGCAAAAGGACGGAGGTATTGCAATAGCATATATTCTTATTGGTCCAAAATTGTTGCCTGTGACACATTTTCTGAAATTCTATAAAGCAATTTTATGATTTGTTAGAAATAGGAGGGTTTTATTAAATATTTATGTGTGGGCAATGGAGTCATCTGCATTTACCTTTTGCCCAACAAGCATCAACAGGCGCCATAAGTCTAGCTGGGCCCCGAGAGTCCACAATACTATTGCCGGCCCATTTTGCCCAGCAAGCATCAACAGGAGCAATAAGTCAGAAAAATTCTTGCAGTAATTTCAAGCTTCCACGAGAGTTGAACAGCAGGAGCAAGTTACCGCTGTCATGTGCACAATGCCATGCAATCAGCCAATCAGAAAGACAAAACAGAGTAATTGCAGCCGATCAGCATTCAGCAAGGAGTCGCATTACCACCATATGTACACATGGTTTTTCGCTTACTGCACTGCGCAGGATCGTTTTGCATAGCCTACCACTTGTTCAGTTAAGCCTAGAGAACGATGTTCACCAATGCATATTAACAAAATGGATCAGAAGATCCTAGCATCAGCATAATTCTCTAACGGTTTACCTTACAAAATTCCTGTCCACACAGATCAATTCACCTCAGTAACTGCTGAAGCCAAGGATTGCCAGCTGCATCTTTCTGCATGTCAACTTTCAGTTTGGCAGCCATCTCCATGGCCTTGCTCTGATCCATCTCATCTATAGGCAATGCTGCGAGTTCCTCCAGGAAAAGCTGAGCCCGAGCAGCCCCTCTGGTCACGTCATCTGGGCTAAATACCCTCTTGCGCTTTGACCCAACCTGCATGGGACAACACTTGCTAGGTTAGGAAGAGGTTCGAGTTTCAGCACAGTATGGGTAGGATACCCCATGCAAACCGAAGCTCCCATGAATTAAGCAGCCGATAGAAGTAATTATTTTACCCTATTTGCAGAAACAGCCATAGGAACTCCAAAAATTTAGTAATGCGAGAATTCTGACTCCTATGTTCGTTTCTTTATGCTAAGATCACTCACATAGGAAGAAGCAGGTCATTTTATTTGTTATCGAATCTATAGCATTTATTTTGAATTTTTTTTAGTTATTGATACCTATAGCATTTATTTTGAATTTCTTAGTTGTAGATACCTCGTCTATCGAATCATCAGAAAAGGTGGGTGTAGTAGAAAAGTCTTCTAACTCTGATGCTTTGCTTTTTGCAAGAGCAATAACAGCTTCTGGAAAATTAGCAAATTCTGCAACGTGAATACCAAAACTTTGGTCACATGCCCCAGGTTCAACCTACAACATAAATTGAAAAATATTGTAAGAAGAATATCTGTCGAGGCATCATTTCACACAACTAATGCTGACTTGCTTCTGTAAACTAAAAAAGGGAAGTTTAGATGTGGTTCAGAATTTCACATCATGAGATACCTTGTAGAGCATAGTTAACTTCCGACTTGATGGGTCTATGTGAGCACCCACGTGATAATTTGAAATTCCGATATCAGAAACTTGTTGATGCTCATCATCATTTCTCTGTGCTAATGCAGTTAATTCATGGAAATGGGTTGCAAACAAGGTAGGTGCTCGAGTCACTTCCACTAGATGCTCACAGATAGCCCATGCGAGACCTGATAAAAAATAATATATCAATCCCATAAGAATTAGAAGTTCCATTTTTCTGGAAGTCTGAGCATATTGCAGCATTAGGTAACCATAGCTGATTAACTAGTATCTCCATTGGAGTGTGAAAAGGGAAATCCTTGTAGAAATGGATACTTAATTTAGAAATGGTAATAGGTATGTTTCATCCAGTGATGTGTCTGATAACAAATAGATTTTGCATATTGATAATTACAGACAAAAATGGATGCAACAAACTTTGAGAGGACAGCTCAGGTTAACTCCATCCAAAATCAACCATAGCCGAGCATTGAGAGGAGCAATTAGCAAATACAATTTTTTGCCCACAAACGATTCTTTACGTTTAACTGTACAGGAGCTTCATTCCAAGCAAAGCTCCATTGATTGATGACTAAATTCAAAAAAAATTTCATCAGTGGGGGTCTCCCCCGCTGTATAGCTTTCAAACAAAAAGACTAAATTCAAATTTTCAGCACTTTTCATAACCAGAAAAAACGCCAACCATAAAAACATTCTTTGTTCTACGTTTTAATTCAAAATAATTTAAAAGGAATACAGAAATTTTACTTTCCCAAATCAGGCTGGTGGGACTGATTAACACCACTAACCAGTGCCTTCGGTAAATGTTACACTAACATCAAGCACAAGGAAGGGTACAAGGAAATACTAGTACTTTTTGTCTAAGACATGTTCTAACCAGTGGCGGAACCAGGGGGGTGCCAGCAGGGGCCAGGGCACCCCCTAACGTCTATAAATTTTTCGAGACCCCCCTTGTGCAGTTGATGACTCTACACATCCAAGTCGCCTATTCCCATTCGGCCAAGAGTACAAGCAGATACATATAGCCGCACAGAATGAATTAGACGACTTTAACTTCATCCATAGGCAAATTAGTCAACTTAGGTGAACCACACGACAGGAATCAGAGCTGCCGATTGAAGCAACAATGGACAGGAACGCTGGTCACTAGGATACTGCCAGAGCTACGCAAGACAGCTGTCACCTGACCCCGAGCCACGATTGCGCTGGTGCAATGCACACACGGCACGACCCCATGGCATAGCAGAAGGTTGATCGGCTACACAATAGGCAATTATAATCCCTAGTCTTCTTTCTGTTTGTTTTTTTTTTCTTGTTGCAGTTAGTGAATCAGCTACACAGGGAGAGGGTTTGTTTATTGATTCTTCTTTAAAGAGCATCAATTCTTTACTGGTGTTTTGATCCTGGTTTTTACAAAGAAAATGTTTGTTCATGTAAAATTTTATTGTATCTTATTAAAACGGAAAATCTTTTTTATCTTCTAAACCCTTAATAAACACATATGAAACGAAAGTTAAGCATATATATACAATTATTTTTATAGCTATTGGTGGTCTACATTGTGAAATATTGATCGAGTTTGTCTGCCCCCCCCCCCCCCCCCCTCATAATAATTTCCTGGTTCCACCACTGGTTCTAAGAAAATACTAAGTGTAAAATATACAATGCTAGTACAACAACCTTATAAGTATGTGGATTGCCTGCTTCAAATCTATTACTAACATCAGGAGCAGACACAGGCCCTCAAAAATTTGAAAGTAAAAGTCGATATAGCTTAGAAATAATGCAGATGAAACTTTGCGCATGCAAAAAAGAAACAAAACCAAAGATGATTATCAAACTTGAAAGAGAAAAACATGAAAGGTTTACAACACTGACCAAATCCATCATATGTGGAAGTTCCACGTCCCAGCTCATCAATAATTATAAGAGACTTATCAGAGGCGCCTTTCAGGATGGATGCTGTTTCAAGCATCTCTTGCATAAAGGTTGATACACCATGAAGCTGTCAAAAAATGTAAAAATAACAGTTTGCAACATTATATTTTGCAGAAGTATATAAATTTTAACGCTTGCTCAAAAGTATTCCTATAAGAACAGACCCTGCCATTATTATCCATTTAATTTAAATAAAAAAGAAATTTTACACAAATGGCATATAAGGATTTGTATATGCTCTAATGTGCCAGGTGAATATTCACATTTTAATTAGGATCAAGAGATTTAGAGGAAGAAAGTATTGAGAATCCCTTCCATCACTAGCCCTTATACGCTAGGGATATTCGTACGAAACATGATGACTACGAATTGATAGTTGCAGACGACTGTAGATAAGGTTGTGGCTTCAGCTCCTTGGCTAAGAAAAATAATTTGTACAATTTTTAGTCTTCAGAAAAAATAAACTTGATTGATAAGCAAAGGTGCTACTCTTCTAGTTTATGTTATCATGTTTCCTGCTCATGTGCATCTTTGATTTGCTACATTTGTATGACTATGAGTAGCTAAGGCAAGAGAATATAATGTAAAGCTGTACAGTATGAGAAATTGCAAGTTGCAACAGAAGTTTAAATAAGAACCAAAAGCATTTCCAATATAGAAATTAAAATAACAAAATATTTTGACAACAAAACCAGCTTACTTGACAATCACCAGCACCAACACGAGCAAAAATACAATCTCTCACACTAACACTTGCTTCATTGCAAGGAACAAATGAACCAACTTGTGCCATCAGGACGTTTACACCAACCTGGTTCCATATGAAAAGTAATGAAGCAGTAAAAGGTATTATTAGTTTCTTCAAATTATATATTTGAAACAACATAAATTAGATTTCAGTAGCCCACGTCCAAGAAAGAAGATCGAGGAGCTATGAGAAATTGAAGGAAATTCAAATTATATGTTTGAACATGCCCAAATGTACTCCAGCAGAATCAAACTGGTTTGTGTTTGATTAACCAAAATGCACAGATCAAGGAGTTACAGAATAATGCTCACACTTTTTAATTTATTGTATTCTTAGGATAACAGATCTGGTTTAGCATCGATTCTTCAAAAAGTGCTAATCAAGAGGAGTCACAGACACAGGCTCACATAACAAAATTTGTACCAACAGCATTTTAAATAGCTGAGGTCCTAGCGAAACCCTTCTTTAGCAGTTATGAAGAATTTAAGTTCTGGGCAATCCATCTCCTACAAGAAGCTGTGACAAGTTCTTGGATCAAATATGTATGAGTAGAACTACTCAATAAGTCACCTCACATGGCTATCCTAAAACAGGAACACGGATGGCATAAGGCGTGAAGCACACCAGCACATTGTTATTGTGTTGCATTGTAATGCATCCGTCATGCATGTAGGGTGGACGTGGTAAAATAATCATCACTAACAGTTGGTAGCTCAATAAATATGGTTATAAGAATGGAACAACACATCAAGATGTGGATGCATGTATCAATAAATTATGTATCTATACATTAAAGTGCACAAATGTTTTGTGCACCTTGTTTTAGTGGAAACAGAACTAAATGCTCTACTAAAATTAGTAAATAACTATATGTAAATTTTGCACAACTGACAAGAAATGCTAAATTATTCACTCTTATTCATGCATGATTGGTCATAGTAACCCTTCTCAATTACTAGGCTTTATAAATAAATGTGCCTAAACTGGCTTATCATCTCACATGATCCCCATTCTCTGCCAATATAATGTAATGCATATTCACAGAGATGAAGGTGTCTACATAATTATTTTCATAGAAAGAATTACGGTAATTAGATTATTATAACAGTAGAGACCAATAATCCAAGAACTTATTCGCCTGCCGTTTTTTCCCTCCTGAAGAATGTTGGTCTGCTATTTAAATTGTAAACATAGATTGAATAATGTTGTGAAATTAAATAGCATTTTAGAGTATTCTGGTGCCGACCACTCCTATGAACCAGTACATAATGCAACAAGTACCGTCCTTGTTATATTAACATCCACAATGAAAGATATTTTTCATATTATCCTTATGTTTGTAAATGTATGATGTTTTGGATATCGACAGTCACCAATGTGCAAATTTGACCATGACTTCTTACACAAATATGATAAAAAAGATTTATAAAAATTACTATATCATGAAAGTATCTTACACACAGATTCAGTGACACTATTTTCAAATGATCAATACAGATAGCTTTACTCAAAATCAACGGCCAGAGCTAGAGAAGTTTGATTGCACGCATTCTAAAACGCCATACATTTATGAACAGAGCTAGTATCATGCAGTACTGGACAGGCCATGTTTCCTATACATGAATCCATAACATTTATCAATAAATTCCTTGAATGGGTCGTCATGAATTTTATCATGGAACTACAAATCTAACCTGTCTTATAAACGTGGATTTTCCTCCCATGTTTGGCCCAGTGATGATCTGAAACCAACTTTTCCCTCTTACCTGTTTAAAGCAATTGAAGCATCACTAATTTCACTGACCAAGTGCTGTTATCGCATATATCATATCACACGATACATACCAGAGTGCAATCATTGGGTATAAAGTTAACGCCATCTTGTGCTTCCAGACAAGGATGTCTGCTACCTTGTAGAATAATATCTCCTTCATCCTGTATTATGTTCTCAAGATTAGATCTGCATTTGAAACTTCTCCTTTTCACAGGGTTTTAGAAAGTGTTTCTTACCGATGCTGTAATGTCTGGCCTTACATAAGGAACTGGGCAACTAGTTGCCAAATCAGCAAAACTTTGTAAAACATCCAACTCTGACAGAACCGCAGCAAAATTTTCAAATACCTGCACCAAGAATTGAAATTTATCACAATCATGTAGAAAGAAAAAATTCTGAAGGTAATAGAATTTATAGTGTACCTCTGAGAAGGTGCCTGAAACCCTCACTACATCATCAACAACCTTTTTCTGACAACTTGTGTACTCACTAAGCAGTGCCTGGTATTGATCACCTAGCTTTTTCAGCTTCGGACTAGTGAACTTCACACCATCTTTACGAGTTTCTATGATTATGTAGTTGCTAGTGAGTTTCTTCCTGACTTTCTGCTCCTCTTTCTTTGAGATTCTGAACACATGTCCAAATGGTCCTTTTTCTAGCTTCAGATGCTTATCAACAGAAAGATCCAGATCACTAGCTGTATGAATGTGCACATTATTTATGTGATCTTCAACAACAGAAAGCTCATCCTTCAGCACAGCTAAGTCAGAAGAATATAATGGAGATATTCTGTACTCTCCATTGTCCAGCTGATCAAGGTCAATAGCTGTCTCAACAAGAGAAGCAAACCTACCAAATCGATTCTCTGTCATCCATTCTTCCAATGGGTCAAGAAACTTTGTCTTTATCAATGTGGAAAATTGGCCATTGTATTGCTGAAGAACACCCTTGACGTATGAGATTCTGGAACAAGACTGCAAACCAATGAGCAAAAGGGTTAAAAAATTGTGGTAAAAGGAATGATCTTAGAAGGTGTTGCCCTTGCTTAAGAAAGGTTCCTGCAAGGCTATGCGCAAATACAGAGCAACAAGTACTACAAAGGTTCAGTGCACTCCTTTCATTACATATTAATAGCCTTATACTAACAGCTAATAAACCAATATTACTCAATATTACTGTATTAAATTTATTTCCTAATACATTTTCAGCCAAACAATCATCTTTGCATGCCATTAACAGAAGTAACAGTAGGTTGAAGCAAAAACCTGGTAAAGCTTAACAACAGGCTGCAGATTAGCTGATTTCTTTCGGAGAGAATGTGTTAGACGATCAATATCTGATATCCTTTTAAGTTGTTGCCTGAGTCCCTGACGAAGCTCTGGATCTTCTACGATAGCCTGAACCATATCTAATCTGTTATTGATTTCATTTATATCTAATAGAGGTTGTTTCAGCCATCTGTTAAGCAATCTCTTTCCCATCCCAACAGTACAGGTTCTGTTCATCAAACCAAACAAACTGAAGTTCTTGTTCATATCAGTTTTCCCTTCTGTGATGTTTAATGCTCGCACCGCAGCAGAATCAAGTCTCATGTAGCAGTTCAGATTGTACTTCTCAATTGTGTAACTTCCATAGTTAGTATCATCTGCTAGCAACTCGGCATAAGATAACAGAGCTCCAAGGGCACCAAGAGCATAGTCAAACTGAGATAGCAGGTCACGAACAGGTTCAACAGAACCCCTGATTATTCTACCAAGATCTTGTGCAAGATCCCTGGATTTGAAGTCAACCTTCTTTTTTTCAGTCAATAGAACATTACAATTACTAATGGCATCTTGAAGGGGGTTCAAATCAATGGATTTTTCACAATCCGCTGGGAGAAGACACTCCTTGCAACCTAATGCAACAAGTGCTGATTCAACATTTGTGAATCGGCTATCTTCAGGGAACTCAGCTAACCCAAGCTTCCTGTTGGTCATATCCAGAAAACTAAGCCCTACATACAGCTGACCTTCCCGGAAAACTGGAAACAAAGCAACAATGACTGGTGAATCTTGCATGTCGTTATTTGCAAACAGAATGTCTTCAAAACTACCAATATTTCCAGGTGTTCCAGACTTTGTTAACCTCCAACTCGACCCACTTCCCTCATAGAGCTCCAATGTACGGTCAGTCCGCTCCAATAAAATGTTGCGGGCAATGGTCTCAAACATAGCCTTGCTCACACTAGCACTTGAGATTCCATCAGAGCTGCTACCTAATTGACGCAAGGCTGACATTGTGTGGTAGTACGTCCTTGCAATAAACGTGGCATTCTCACCATGAGCAGTGTAATAATCCTGAACCACATTTAAGCACTAGTTATAGCATGCCATTTTACAGTGGAAGGTTAGTGCACATAGGGATCAAATTCCCAAAGATAAAACAGCTAAATTTAACTCTGCCCGAACACGGTATCCCTTAACAGTTCTGATTGCTGAAGTATGAAGATAGCTTTGGCGTGCAAACAGAATGCAGGAAAAAAGGTCGATAGTAGAAAACAAGTCTGGATTTATATTTGCATGTTTTCACGAACTTACTGTTACTAAACATTTTGGCCCCTTCTGAGGAAATATTTCTCAAGTGTTAACCATTGCTTTAAATGCACTTTCAAACAGGACAAAAATCATATTGGACACTGGAATATGTAAGTATGTAAGCCAAAGTATGCTGCATTGCTTCCAAATGTCAAATACCTCCCTATTTAGCAACCTCATCATTACTGGATTTAAGTTATTTACGACTTTTAAACATATATGAGTGGAACTGACATACTAGGACTAAATCCCTAAATTATGGCTGAGACCAATTCATATGATACATGGACTGTCAAGAAAATTTAGTTGACAAAGTAACATTATCATCGTTATGTAATGGTTCATCTGCAATCTATGTGTTCACTTACCAGGTGAATAAAAAGCACAATAGCCCATATTTCCTAACAGTAATGAACACTACCAGAGCTATTTCCCCCATTTCTCTAGCACATCGTATTGCTCATGAAAAACAAAACGGTTCACATCGCCATGTATTGGAAAGTATGGCACCATCAACTCGAAGCACTTACCCTGCGATCGAAGAGACGAACGGCGCGGGGGTCCTGCCAGACCAAAAGTAGAATAAATAAGAAAGGGGAAATAAACAAATCATGCAACAGAAAATATCCCAAAATAGTCGCCCAAAACTAGGAAAAAGGAGAAATCGAGAGAGGCGCACCTGCGGCAGCCTCTTGAAGAAGGAGATGAAACCCTGTGCTTGCCTCGCATCTGTCCAGCCACAACAGAATAAGGCGAAAACAGAGTGAGTGACCCGACGAATCGAACAGGAAAAGGGGGCCGCGCGCGCGGGCGAACGGACGGACGGACCTAGCTTGAGCTCCGGGAGGTTGCCGCCCTCCGGCGTGAAGTCGTCTCCATCCATCGCCAAGCTGTCGTATCCCTCACCCAGAGCGCAGAGGCTGTAGTGGTGGTGGTGGTGGTGGCGGCGGCAGCGTTGCGGGGTGCCGAGTGCGAGCGATGTGCTCGAAGAAATGCGCGCGTGGGCGGCGGGAAAAGGTGGGTTTTCGCGGGAGACGAGGGGGAAGGCGCGCGCGTGGTGGTGGCCTGGTGGGGACTCCCGCGGCGAGAGAGGGAGGTTTTGAGGGGGGCGAAGCGGCGGGCGGCGGGCGTGCAGAGGTGCGGAAATCGGGGAATGTTGCTCCCGAGGTTGTAGAGGAGCTTGCAGCAGGTTTTCAACAGGTTATCCCATGCTATCACTTCGTACTTCCATTGCTACGCAATTTTTTTAAAAAATATTTTTTATCTTTTAAACATCTAAAGGTGCGACTTTGGTCCCTTATATTTTAATTAGGACAAACCAATTGAAAAATCGACGGTACATCGCTCAATCATGGTAGAAACTATCCTAACCATTCATCTATTTCGTTTCTCGGGTGATATTATCTCTTAGTACATGTATTTTTCTTATATTTTATTTTTCCCTCAAAAGTGTTTGTACGGGTGTCATGAATCTTACCTGCCCAATGTGACATAAAATCACAGGAGAGAACATAGAAGAGCCAATTCCTTGTATGCCACTAACTAAATTTTATAGCGTTTCCTTATGTGTCATCAAAATTCTACAGTTCCCTGTGTGCCAATGGATAAAACTTCACATCCCTCCTATGTCATTTCTGTTAGTTGGCTGTTAGGAGAGTGTTAAGTGGCAAGCAGAACGACAATTTTGCCCTTCTAGAATGAAAAAATAGTTGATGTTCTTAAACGCATGTATACTTTTTGTTACATAGAATGTACAGTACCAGTGAACCAGGAACATCATCGACATTTGAGATCGTATAAAAATTGGAAAAATTCTGATATAACGTAAACCAGTTCTTTTACTTCATGTTGTTAGCATGGGTGCCACCACTTGCAAGCAACGAAAGGATGAGGCTCCGCACGGCGCACGCCCTCCGTGCATGGCAGACACTGCTAGTCTCCTTTATTCCCTTTCACGCACAATGTTGAAATCTGATACTTAGAACGGCAAAATTGTCGTTCCGCGTACCACTTAATCCTCTCCTGACAGCCAACAAACGGAAATGGCATAAGAGGATGTGAAATTTATCTAATAGCACACAGAGAAATTGAAGAATTTCGATGGCACACAAGGAAACACTATAAATTTTAGTGGCATACAACGAATTGGCTCAAGATAGAATAGTCCAAGTATCAGGTACTAAATTTTTTAGGAGGTCACATCGGATGTTCGGACGCTAATTAGGAGGACTAAACATGAGATAATTATCAAACTAACTGCAGAACCCCTATACTAATTCGCGAGACGAATCTATTAAGCCTAATTAATCCATCATTAGCAAATGGTTACTGTAGCACCACATTGTCGAATCATGGACTAATTAGGCTTAATAGATTCGTCTCGCGAATTAGACTCCATCTGTGCAATTAGTTTTGTAATTAGACTATATTTAATACTCCTAATTAGTATCCAAACATCCGATGTGACAGGTACTAAAGTTTAGGTGGGAGTATCCAAACACCCCCTTAGTCCCGGTTGGAAGGGTGGAAATCTCTCAAAAAACTATCCAGGATAAAGCAATCGAGACAAAAGGGGGTGTCTTTTATCCCGGGTCCCTCAACTGGGACTAAATATCAGCCGGGGCTAAATGGGCTACCACGCCAGGTGCTGTACAGGCCCCCTTTTATCCCGGTTAGTAATTGTCGGGCATGCACTCAGGCTCACGAGTAGACCTTGAACGGACTACTAAGGGACGTACTCGGACATGATCAAGACAAGGGGATAGGCGTATGTCGGGCATACACCCCAGTTCCACGAGTAGGCCTTGGACGGCCCACCAAGGGACGTACTCGGACAAGGTCAGAACAAGGATGGGCGTATCCTTCTCGGACTAGTCTTGTATGTTTATGAAAAACTACTCGGGCCAAATACCGAGTAGAACTCTGTAATAGTACCCGACTAGGACTCAGACTTGTAACCCTACCCTCCCGCGTATATAAGGCCGGGCAGGGACCCCCCTCAAGACATCGACTCAAGACATCTATCTTTCTCACGATTAATACAAACCAATACACAGGACGTAGGATATTACGCGATCTAGCGGCCCGAACATGTGTAAATCGTGTTCCTTGCGTCACCATTGATTCCTTGATTCTCGACAACCCTTACCGCACAAAAGACCACCTAGGGTACCCCCTAAGCGGGTTGCCGGTCTAAAACACCGACAGCTGGCGCACTAGGTAGGGGAGCTCGTTGAGTTTCTCAGCACGAGCTCAATGGCAACAGTCGTCATCAAGCCTGTTTTCATCATCGAAGCAGGCGTGACGTTCGTTTTTGGATCCTGGCTCTGTGTCGCCGACGGTGCCGGATCGTTTCGACGCTAGATCATCAACATCCAGGAGAAGAAATTAGAAGATCCAATCAGGAAAAATCAAATTTTCAAAATCAACAACCTCAAGTTCGACTACGCGTCGGACTCGACTTCAGTTCGGACTAGTCGGTCCCAGCCACTCCCCAAATCGACTTCGACTCCAAAATGGTTTCCACATGGACTCCGCAATGTAGCCGAAGTCTACCAAAGTTCCTTTACTCGAACCCTACTCGAACACGGGAACGGTGAAGACAGTGACTCCGACTCGGTCTATCTCCCAGAGATCCCACTGACAGGACCAGCCCAGGGACTGGTAATAACTTCGACATCGCAAGGCAGATTCGTACACTGGCCGGGATTGAGACCATCTCTCTTCGCCCACGACTATGAATCACGCCTTGTCGCTCACATAGACAACCTCCCATATTAGGAAGGCGTCCCACTCATTTCAAGCCGTGAGGAAAGTTCCACAGAAATTGCAACATCAAGTTCCGGAAGCTATTACCCAGACAGAGAGGTTTTTGTTATCACTCAAAATAACAACCCGGGTACTAGCCAGAATAGAACACCTAGGCGATTGGCACAACTCGACAACGTCTCAGAAGATGAGTCAACAGCTAACGCCCCACAAGACAAAACTTCTGATCAAAGGAATCAAAGAAGGATACGCAACGCTACTCAAGCTGAGCGACGGTAGACGCTGGCTACAAATATTCCCATCACAAACCTCGAAAGAGCATTTGATGCAGTACAGGCTCAAGAACATACCACCCCACTCGCAGCAATCGCTTCTATCAATCTTTTAACAACGTTAATACCTCGAGACAGGGACAATGAAGCCATAGCTCAGCTCGTACAGCGCGGCAACGGACTAATCGCACAACTCGCAGAACAAGCTTACAAGCTACTCGACAAAGGATCGCCGATCCCATCTGTTCCCCGCATCGCAGCTCATCAAGAAGGCAGTAGAGGTGCTACAGCCAACAACAATGATGCTCAGAGAAACGACAATGAAGTCATCAACCAACCTCGGCAACACAGCCAAGGTCCGAGTAAACACAATGCCCCAATACGCCAAAAGGACGTTAGAGAAGTCAGCTGCACTAACTCCTTGAAGAGTCCCCACCCTACTCGGAAAAACCACGAAGTATCAAAATTCAGCGATTTACGAGAAATATTCAACAGTCGGCGTGAGCGAGAAGTCGACAACTTCAACCACTTTCCCGCTTTCACAAATCAGTAATGAGGACAAGACTACCCGGGAAGTTCAAACCAATAGGAATCACCAAGTATGATGGCAAGCAAGACCCCATTCAATGGCTATGATGCTACTCACTAGCAGTCCAAGCAGCTGGGGGTAATAACGACACCAAAGTTATCCACTTTCCGATATGCATGGAACCCGCACCACTGACATGGCTCAAGTCCTTCAAACCCAAGTCAATCGACTCTTGGGTAGATTTGACAAAGGCTTTCACCAACAACTATGCCGGCTCCATGGCTAGACCAGGCAACAAGATCGACTTGAGTCAAATTAAGCAAAAAGAAGGTGAAACACTACGCGACTACCTACGACGATTCTTTGAAAAGAAGGCTACTATAGTTGACATCTCAGAAACAGACGTCATCGAGTGCTTCCAGAATGGACTCTACGATCGACGAACATACCAAGACTTCAGTAGACGACGACCAGCTAATGTAAAAGACCTCAAAGTCACGGTACAACAGTGGGCAGATGAAGAGGACAAAGAGAGAGAACGGTTCGGCTCTCATCGCAACTGTGGACACGACAACAACAACAATGACCAGGATCGAACTCGACACAATGATACTCGAAACAACTTTTTGAGTAATCAGAATCGCAAAAGGAAGCTCGACAACACCGTTGCTGCCATGACTAACTCCGAGAAAAAGGGATCCCGCAAAAATGATGAAGGGCCAACCTTCACCGAGCTACTCAAAAAGCAGTGCCCATGGCACCTGACTAGCAAACACTCGGCAATAGACTGCTACAGCATGCGCCGAATAATGCAAGACTTACCCGCACCACCACCTACTGAAGAATACAGCAAGAAAAAAGTGTTGGGATACGAGGTAGGCTACGCTAGCGCAAATCAAAATGTTTAACCGCATAAACCAGGAAAACTGTCGTATAAGGATCACAGGATTACCACTCGACGCACTGATGCGGAAGATGTAGATTTGCGTCGATGCAGCGAAGTCGATCAGCATAGTCGTACGTAGTCGATCACGTCGACGTCCAGCAGTTCCTCAGCAGCTCGTCCACGTGCAGCATGATCGCCCTCGTGCCGCGGCTCGTCGTGACTCGTCGGCGACTCATCGGCGGCTTGTCCAAGTGCTGCAGGCGCAACACCTCCAAGGTATCCACACGTGCAGGGAGGAAGCGTCGCAAGCCGGACTGCTAGGTCCGCGAGTTGCAATAGGCGAGGGTGTGGGAGGCAAAGCAAATGTGTTTCGCCAAAAATGTGTAAACCCTAGGGCGCCCCCACCCCTCTATTTATAGAGGTTCCTGACGGGCCTCTGGGTCCGAGGCCAAGAGAGCATGAGATGGAAAAGGCAATGCGAGAGCAATCCAGAAGGATTGAAGATTATGAAGAAAAACTTAGGGTGATGCAAGGGTTTATCAAAGCCAGCAGGAGCATGGCGGATAGAGCAAGGGAAGAAGCTGAATCCAATGTCCATAGGCTGGAGGCAGAAAGGTTCCAACAGCTAGACGAGATTCTGTCACTTCGTCTAGCCCTGGAAGAAATGCAGGCTCAGGCACCTGCACAAAATATTGTCAATGTCCCACCACCTCCCCCACCAGAAGAGCCTCAACCACCGAACCCGGAGGAAGCGGATCAACTAGTATCTGTGATAGAAATGGAAGAAGATCCGGTGCCACCAGTAGATCCTGAGATAGATCTATATGCTCATGAGAATCTGGAGGGTTTTGACGTGGATATGGAGGACGACCAGGGTGAAGTCCCTGCGGGAAATCAACAGTTTGCTTGGGCCAATGCCAATGTCGATGGACTAGATCCTCAGGGCTATGGACCCATGCAGCAATGGGGAGAAGAAGAACCCGAAGGCGGAGAAGAAGAAGAGGATCCTGAAGAAATGGAAGGAAACTCTGGAATTAGCACCTCTGATACTTCCCGCACTTGGAGTGACTACGGACCGGAGTCCGGGAGTGAAAATTCTATCAATCAAGCCCCACCTGTTGCTCCCCCAGGGCAAACCTTGATGACCGTGGACCAAGACGTCCTGCAGGAAGCCATGGCTCGACTGGGGCTAAATGCCGAGGAGCTAGGCATTTTCCCTTATGATGGTTGAAGTGAACTTGGTTTGAAAGTGTTGTAATATATTCTTGTAAGATATGTGTGTTGGACAAGTGGTACGAAGGGGCCTTGTAAAAATTAACTCTAAGGCATGTATTATAAATAAGTATGTGTGTAAGTATGTTTTGTATGTGAGCATGTTGTGATGTGTGACATGTTAGTGTGCAGAAAATTGTTGATAAAATGCACCTTAGATATTAATATCTTGTTACTCTTGACAGCATGACGGATCCCAGAGAACCACGAGCTTCAGGTTCTGGAGGTCAGGAAGAGGATTTACCAAGAGCACCCACACTGGCTGACGCCATAGCCAGTCTGATGAACTCTGGGGCAGAACAAGCCCGATTACTCCAGATGATAGTACAGAACACTGGCAACGGTGGACGTAGGAGAGATCCGGAGCAGGGTGTGTCCTACACCCAATTTCTGGAAACCCGTCCCCCAGTATTCTTGAAGGCCGAGCATCCACTGGAGGCTAACGAGTGGCTTCAAGCCATGGAACAAAAATTTCGAGTAATCCCCCAATGTACTGCCGCTCAGAAGGCCGAATTTGCAGGGCTTCAGCTTCAAGGTCCCGCAGCAACTTGGTGGACCAGTCATCTGGCCAGGCAGCCAGTGGGTAGGGAAGTCACGTGGGAAGATTTTAAGGAAGCCTTTCGGACGCAGTTCGTACCGGAAGGTGTCATGAGAATGAAACTAGAACAGTTTTTAGGACTGCAACAAGGAACTCGCAGTATTCTGGCATATACCAGTGAGTTCGACCACTTAGCCCAATATGCGCCAGAGCATGTCAACACTGAATCCAGAAAGAGGGATTGTTATCTCCGAGGACTTAACGCAAGAATGCAGGAAAAGTTATCCACCTGCACTTTCGCCGATTACAGCTCCGCGGTGAGTATAGCCATTACCGCGAAAGAAAAGATGAAAATTTTGGATGAAACTTTGAAGAAAGAATAAGCATTGAAAAGGAAGAATGTCCCTTCTGGAAATTTTGGGAATGCTCCCCAGAGAATGAGGATGGTATATAGAGGTCCTCCCTGACCCATGTATCGTCCTTCATTCCAGCAACGACCTTTCCAGTCCTGGAATGCTAGAGCTCCCAGTGCTGCCCCTCATCCTGGAATTACACCACCTCTCGGGTTTCGTAACCCTACTCCTTCAGGAACTCCATAGGTTTGTTTCAACTGTGGAAAGTCAGGACACTTCGCCCGAGACTGTCGTTTCCCCAAAATTGGGGGAAACGCAAACTTGAAGAGTCAGACCTCGGGCCAAGGCACTGGACAAAAGTTTGTCCGTCGCAAGTTTGTCAACACCAAGACGGGACAAGCTCATTATATGACTATAGAAGAAATTCCAGAAGGAGAGCCTATCCTAGCAGGTATGTATCTTGTTAACAATTATCCTGCTATGGTTTTATTTGATTCAGGCGCATCGCATACCTTTATAAGTAGAAAGTTTGTTACACAACATCAACTAGAGGTTCATACCTTAAATGTCAAGTATGCTATTCAAGCTACTGGGGTCACACAGAATACAAATCAAGTAGCTCGCAATGTGATTTTAAACCTAGAAGGAAATAAGGTGGGAGCTTATCCTTTAATTCTGGAAGATCAAGGAATAGATCTTATTTTGGGAGTAAATTGGATGAAAGAACATGAAGTTCAAATTAATATGGTTACTCGGTTCGTTAGCATGAAAGATGACCAAGGCCACTCTTTCGAGCTCCAATTACCCGCTCATCCTTGTTTGGACCAGATGGTCAAAAAGACTAGAGCAGTGACTCTAGAATCTATTCCTGTGGTTAATGAGTTTCTAGATGTATTTCCAGAAGATTTGCCTGGGCTACCGCCTGATAGAGCGGTAGAATTCACTATTGAGTTAGAACCAGGCACCGCTCCTATTTCTAGAAGACCATATCGAATGCCACCTAAAGAGCTAGCAGAGTTAAAAACACAACTCCAAGAACTGTTGGATAAGGGTTTTGTCCGACCTAGCACTTCACCCTGGGGCTGCCCAGCTCTTTTTGTTAAAAAGAAAGATGGCACATTAAGGTTATGTGTGGATTACCGCCCTTTGAATGCGGTAACCATCAAGAACAAGTATCCGCTACCATAGATTGATTTGTTGTTCGACCATTTGTCCGGAGCTAAGGTCTTTTCAAAAATCGACCTTCGGTCAGGGTACCATCAGATTAAGATAAAACCCGAGGACATACCAAAAACAGCCTTTTCGACCCGATATGGACTATATGAGTATTTGGTTATGTCTTTCGGACTAACAAATGCCCCAGTGCATTTTATGTACCTCATGAATTCAGTATTTATGCCGGAACTAGACAAATTTGTGGTCGTCTTTATAGACGATATCCTTGTCTTTTCTAAAAATGAGGAGAAACATGCACAACACTTGCGCATTGTTCTAAATAGACTCCGAGAACACCAGTTGTATGCCAAGTTTAGTAAGTGTGAATTCTGGTTAAAGAAAGTTCCATTCCTTGGGCACATACTGTCCGAAAAAGGAATCGAAGTAGATCCCGGAAAAGTCAAGGATATACTGGATTGGAAGTCACCAACTTCTGTTCATGAAGTAAGAAGTTTCTTGGGAATGGCTGGCTATTACCGTAGATTCATTCCCAATTTCTCAAAGGTTTCTAAACCAATCACAGAGTTATTAAAGAAGGACATAAAATTTGAATGGAAACCTGAGTGTGAGGAATCATTCCAAGTCTTGAAGAAATTACTGACTACAGCCCCAGTGCTAGCTCAACCTGACATAGAGAAACCTTTTGATGTATACTGTGATGCCTCAGGAACAGGCATCGGGTGTGTTCTGATGCAAGAAGGCAGGGTTGTTGCTTATGCTTCTCGTCAATTGAAGCGTCATGAAGAGCATTACCCTACCCATGATTTAGAGCTTGCTGCCGTAGTGCATGCACTAAAGATATGGCGACACTATCTTTTAGGTAGTGAATGTCGTATCTTTACCAACCACAAAAGCTTGAAATACATCTTCACTCAGATGGACTTGAACATGAGGCAAAGACGGTGGCTAGAACTGATTAAAGACTATAAACTAGAAATTCATTACCATCCTGGTAAGGCTAATGTGGTGGCCGACGCCTTGAGCAGAAAGGCCCAATGCCACTGCACTACCGTCCAGTCTAACCTGAAGACCTTGTGTGAAGAAATGGGAGAATTAAGTTTGGAAATAGTAAAACAAGGCACACTTCAGAATATTATGGTTCAAGATACCCTAAAAGAAAGAATCATAACAGCCCAAAAAGAAGATCCATGGATTAAGACACTTTATCAGCAAAACGCCGAGGGGAAGATTCCCGAATTTAATCAAGAAGAAGATGGGGGACTGTATTTCAAGAACAGGATAGTGGTTCCTAAAGATGAGGACCTGAGGAAATTAATCTTAGAAGAAGCACATTTGTCCAAGTTCTCCATTCATCCCGGAACAAATAAAATGTACCAAGATTTAAAGCAAAGATTTTGGTGGGCCAAAATGAAACCTGAAATTGCAAGATATGTATCAGAATGTGACACTTGCCAAAGAGTTAAACCCATACTACAAAAGTCGGCAGGTTTGTTACAACCTTCAGAAATTCCGGTCTGGAAATGGGAAGATATTTCTATGGATTTCATAGTGGGATTGCCTACCACTTCAAAGGGGTATGATTCCATCTGGGTTATTGTCGATCGCCTTACTAAGTCAGCTCACTTTATTCCAGTCAAGACTACTTACCCGGTGTCGACATATGCCAAACTCTATATAGCCCGGATTGTATCCTTGCACGGAGTGCCAAAGACCATAATCTCCGATCGAGGTTCCCAGTTTGTTTCTAGATTCTGGGAACGACTGCAAAAGGACATGGGTACTACTCTCATTAGACGTTCTGCTTATCATCCTCAAACTGGAGGACAGACAGAAAGGGTCAATCAAATTTTAGAAGACATGTTAAGAGCATGTGTCCTTACCTTCTCTAAGCTATGGGATGAATGTTTGCCCCTAGCCGAGTTCTCCTATAATAATAGCTATCAAGCTAGCATTAAGATGGCACCTTTCGAAGACTTGTATGGTCGAAGATGCCGAACTCCTCTAAATTGGTCAGGAGTAGGAGAAAGGACATATCTGGGATCGGACTTGGTTATGGAAACCGAGGAGAAGGTCCAGAAGATTCGCAAACATTTAGAAGTAGCCCAGTCCCGGCAAAAGAGTTATTCAGACAAAAGAAGACGGTCCTTGGAATTTTATGCCGGAGATTTTGTATACTTAAAGGTATCCCCAATGAAAGGCGTACAACGCTTTGGAGTAAAGGGTAAGTTAACCCCGAGATATATTGGTCCCTATGAAATTCTGGAACGAAAAGGTCCAGTGGCATATAAGCTGTCATTGCCAGACCAACTTGCTTCTATACATGACGTATTTCATGTATCCCAGCTTAAGAAGTGCTTAAGAGTCCCAGAAGAAATTTTAGAAGATCCAGAAATTGAGCTCGAGCCCGATCTAACTTATGAAGAAAGACCCATTAAAATTCTGGATCAAAAGACACGAGATACCCGAACTCGGAGTATCACGTTTTATAAAGTGCAATGGAAAAACCATACTCCGGATGAAGCTACTTGGGAAAAAGCTGAAGATCTAGAGTCTAAATATCCGGAATTATTTGAAACCGTCAGGAACTGAGGAACAAGAACCACCACCCCACTATCCTTGTACAAAAAAAGAAGGAATAATTGATCTGACGCAGTTTCCTTTCCATTCTCAAAAACCAAGGATTTAACCCCAGGAATCTCGGGATGAGATTCTGTTAAGGGGGAGAGGCTGTAATAATTGCCATTTGAGGCATTAAAGTAACTATGAGAAATTAGAAAGAAATTCAAGAAGAAAAGAAAAAGAAATGGGCCAAAAATCAAATTCGGGTCAAATTTGGCCAAAATTTGAATTTCAAATTTGAAATTCAGAAAAATTTGTCAAACATATGGAATACAAGTGCAAGAATGTTTGGAACTAGAGGATCAAAAATTTGGAATTGAAATCGTGTTAATTATCTCAAAGGAATCAGAGAAACAAAAAGAAAAGGGACGTGTACTGTTCATCGTCCGAAAATAGAGTTCCAGAAAAACAGCTTCAGAGTCTATCTTGGAAATTGATTTCTGAAGAAATTTCCAAATAAGTGCACCAGAACAACTACACTATATTGAAGTATGAACTTTGGACTACAATATTCAGGTGTTGTTGGCCAGGCACAGTGAAGGGAAGGAATTTAATTTCGAGCCCAAAGTCAGCACTTTGTCACACTGATCTGACACTCTGAAAAATGACTAAGTCTGAAACCAGCATAAGGATCAACTTTAAATTCAAAATCAGAGCAATGGGGATCAAGAAAGGTACTTGTTCATGAGCAAAATGGAACATTGGGACATTGTAGAACACAATGAGGACGAAGTTGGACTGGGAAAGGAAGGATTGGACCACTAAATCGAAGCACCAAGAGAGATCGGCGCCACTGTCAAACTGACGAACTGAATTTCTGATTCAATCAAATTCAGAACAAACTCGAGCAACATCTCCAAAATTCCGCTGGTTTGATGATTATCTCGGGATGGAGCCAAAATAAAAGATGGAGAGTTTGAGATTATCTCCAACTTCTGTTAAGGTGCTGGAGGCCGTCGGATTGAAGATCGACCACGACTCGGCTCTGAAGATCACGGGCGGTGACAGAGCACCAGACGTGTCGCCGCCGCCGTCGTCGGTCGACCGCCAGAGCGACTAGCTAGGCCACCTCCTCACCACGCAAGCCTACGGGTAGGCCACGGTGTCGTCCATGCGCGGGGTGAATCGCTTGAATAATTACTGCTCCCGCGCCGCCGTTTCACCGTCTCCCTTTTTACCGCCGCTCGCTCTCCTCTGTCAAAGCACCGCCGCCGAGCAAATTCCACCGCCACATCTTGCCTCCCGTCGATTCCTCTCGTCCACTCCCCCACAGACACCCTAGCTACACCCCGGGCCAGTTGTTGTCCAACCTCCAGACCGGAGTAGCCGTGCTCGCCGCCGCTTTTGTCCGCCGCCGTCGCGCCGCCCGCTCACGGTGAGAACCACCTTGCGCTGCTTCTCTTCTGTCTTGAGTAGTCGTAGTCGAGTCTCTAGGGTCCTAGGATGGAGTAGAGGTTGTTGTTTGAGTCGGTTGTGCCGTTGTCGTGAGTAGCCACGGCCGGCCGAGGGAGTCGCCGCCCGTCGCCGTGGAGGGGATGGCTCCGGCCATCTCCCGGGGAGCTGTTGCCACGCGCAGAGCCGTATAGGTATAGCAGTGGTGTCGCGACCTAGTCCCGCCGCTTTTGGCGGGAGGAAGGAGAAGAACCTGGGTGCTCGGGCCCGCGCGACAGAGAGAAGAGGGGAAGGAGGAGAAGGCCGAGGCAGTGCGGCCGGTTGCTGGGCCGCGACCTTGAGGCCCAGTAACGCGCGCGCGCGATCGACCAAAAAGCGGAAGAGGCCGGAGGCACAGCAGCAGGCAGGCCGGGCGCGCGGTCGGTTGTGGGCCGATGCGTCGCGGAGGCCCAGTAAAGCACGCGGTTCGGCCGGAAAAAGAAAAGGGCCGGCGTGTCGTTAAAGCCCAGTGAAGCAGGCCGCGCTCGCGAAGTAAAAGAAGAAAAAGAAAGTAGGCCGTTGGGCCGGAGCTGGGCCGCAGAAGAAGAAAGAAAAAGAAAAATCGGCCCGCGAGGCCCGTCAGGAGTAAGGGATAAGGCCGGCGGGTAGAAGGAATAGGAAGAGTGGGGTCTGCGCCGTGGGGCCCAGTGTTCGTGAGAGAGGGTAGAGAGTGGGTGAGTAAGAAAAGTTTTCTGGGTGATTTTCGGGAAAAATTAGATTTCCTTTAGCGAAATAATTCGTTTAAATTCGTTTTACACCATTTTAATCACAGAAATTTGTAGGAGTGTCCAAAATTAGTGAAACCAATTTTGTTAGGCTTGTTTTATTTTCCTTTATGCATTAAAATTTTTACACCCTAGAAAAATAATAAAAATTTGGGTATTTATTTAATGCCTTCCTTTTTTTTTGGTAATTAAATAAATACTTAATATTTATAAAATGTATAAAATATGAATAACACTTTATTAATCACAAATAATTCTTAACTCATAGGAAATTATATTTTCAAGTTAGGAAATAATTACTACTTTTTCTAAAATTAAAAGAAAAAGCTATAAGGAGGGTTAAATAAGAAAAATAAAAGTGTAGGTTAATCTTTTTAGATTTTTGTGTGTTGGCTTGCAACTTTATCATGATAAGTCGTATAGTCCTTGTTGGCTTGCAACTTTATCATGAAGGAAAGTTGTATAGTCTGCTATTCAAAAATTTTGCATTCTAACCCCCTGCATGTATTATGCCGTAGATCCCGAAGCACCGGAAGAAGATTATTGGGAATTCTCAGAAGGACCTTCGGAATCCGAAGAAGTGTTTGAGTTTGTTCCCTGTGAAGCCAATCCGTTAGCTTCTACTAATCTTTTTAGCGAACAAGGCAAGCCCCGGTGCATTTATACCTATCTATTTTGGAGTCGTTATTTCATGTGACTAGTTGTAGGTTAATTGCTATATGTATGCACTAAGTCTAGGTATTGCTTGAAACCTATTCTTGTGTATGATCATGCCTTGTTTTAAGGACATCTTTGCCACTTGTTCAAACCTTAGAAGCTACCCAAGTCTAGAATTGCTTACTTGCTTACATGCTTGGTTTACCAACCTTAAGGAAAACTCTTAAGTCATACATGTTGCTTATGAAGGATAGCTTGGAATTTGAAAGCGGACAGAAGCTAGAGATATAGTTTTGTCTGCTAGATTAATTTGGTTAAGGCCCGATTCGTGTCTTAACTTTTGATCAAGTGATAAGCATCTGATCACTTACTGGGTATGGGACCAGTAAAGCCCAGTAGATTAGTAAATTCTATGATCAGGAATACTTCGTACCCGCGCTTGACGTGCTGGAGATTGGCAGGGGTGTAGCCTGAAACTCACATGGAGATTGGGCCAGACGTGGGGTCCCATGTGGGGGTGCATCCCTGGGTCCGGGTAGTTGTATTCCTAATCATTGACTTTGCTAATCGAGAGGTTGTTAGATACGACCTGGACAGTCGTATAATGCTGGTGATCAGGATACTCTCCTGCAGGATGTAATTAGATCCGGATCGCCGCAATTCTCGGTTATGAATGCACTTGATCACTGTTGAGCATCGTAGTATTAATTCATGCAATATATAATCTCCTGTTGTCAATAAATGTATGATTTAACAGCTATGGTTGCTTTTACTTCTGTTATCATTTAGAATGGTTAGGTAATGACTTAACTCAAATAAAAGATAAAACTAAGGCCTTACTCGTAGTAAGCTTTTTCGGCAAAAGTTGTGTCAACCAAGCACACCCAAAATGCTGACATGCATTCCAAAGAAAACTATTATATTGGTTAGTCGGGTAAGACTTGCTGAGTACCCCGTACTCAGGGTTTTTCCCTTGTGGTTATCTTTCAGAAGCACCACAGGAGGCTACAGAGGAGGAGACCCCGAAGCCCTAGGGTATTGACCTGAGTCTCACAATACCCTAGAGAAAAGTTTATCTACGCATCTTCTCCTGAACTATTTATGTTTAATCTTAGAACTTGTCTAACACTGCATCACTAAGTTTGTCTCAACTTATGTCCTGTAATAACTCGTACCTCTTAATTATGTATGTAAAAATGTAATGTTTGTTGATATTATCCCATCGCGGATCTTATCCTGATGTATGGTTATGAAACACGCCGTGGATCCTTCGAGGAGTCCTAGAGACACTCAACGGACTACCGGACTTATGCTGTTTTAGGTGCGTTTCGGATAATTGTTGTTCCGACAGCGATTAGGCGCACTTAAACCAGCTTAAGTTGGGCGGTTCCACCACACGACAGCTCTCTGAAACTCGGACTCAGACGGAAGCCCGAGTACGGGACCCTGAGTACTCTTCACAACATGAGGAGCTGCACCCAAGGCGGTACCTAAGACAATAGCATCAGTCAACTTAATACTATGACTATAATACCAGGACCACGGCTACATACCTGGAGCAGTTGGTTCCTTGGATTTCTCCACATCAACTACAGCCAGAGCTCCGCCAGTAGATGCTGACAAAGATACATTCCCAGAACCCGAAGCAGCTGAGGGGTCCTTCACCGAACGGATCACTTCTTGAAGCATAGACATGGTAGCTCCAAGGCGACTAGCATCAACTCCGAATACTTCTTCGACAGAGAAATCCTCCAAAGGAGCAAAAAGAGTAGTCGGGGGACACGACTCTACTCCTGCCTGCACAGGGATAGTCTCCTCCGCATCCCTATATCAAAATATAAAGTCATCACATGGCTTCAAGAAAGGTCGAAGATACACACAAAGGATAAACAACTCACCGAGTTGATCGTGGCGGCAATCGCACACGCTTCTTCTTGGCAACAGGCAGCCGAGTACTCGGCGCCACGGGAGCAGCTGCTGGCACTTTCTTCTCACCAAGACCTGGAAAAAACAGGGTCAAGACTACAACAAACTCAGACAAACAAAAAATAGTCCAGAAGAAAGCTCACCACTAGCAATCACATTGGATAACAAAGAACCAGTAGCAACTACTAGTGATACTTCCTTCGCAATGCCAGCCTCTCTGGCAGGCAAACCTAGAACTGCCTGACTAGGGATTGGCAGCACGTTAGTTGATATCCTTTCCAGAACCAAAGAAATCATCAAAGGACTACAGGGTAAACTTTACCAAGTTACCAATAAGTACACGAGTGAGCATCTTGTACCAGTTTGGATTGCTAGGAATTTACCCTACTAAGCAGTACCAAGGTGGTGGGCAGGAGTACTACGAGTAGAGATATTATGAGCATAGTAGCAAGGGGAGCCACGTCAAGACGAGGTGAATGAAGACATGGATTAGAGACCGATGGGACTGAATAAAATATGTGCGCATGTGGTTTGATTTTCCTTTTCTTTTCTATATTTATTTCGGCATGTGTGAGTATGGTGTGCGTGTAGTGTTTTATGTTTTATTTATTTTCAGCATGTGTGTTTGTTTTATTTCACCATGGCTTGCTTAAATAAAATTTGCATCACCTACACCTAATGTTATATGATTAATTTGTGATAACTTAAATTCTTGTCATGTTGAAAAATGATGATCGTTGTTGCTCTGTTTAATTTTTGTACTTAGTTTTTGCACCATTAAACTAATGCTCTCTCTAACATGATCCAAAATGACCTAATTACCATCTTATGTTTTTTTGCAGGTTATGATAATTTGAGACTCATATACATTTATTGCTCTCTCTTTTAAATGAATGAAAGGCTCTTTATTTTTGGTTATCATTGCACTAACCTTGTCAATGATATTTTGTATCATGATGAACCATAGATTGCAAGACTTATTTTTGGGTAAATTGATTCCGGATTTATTTCTATGGTATGAGACTTAGAAGCAGGTCATTCCTTTGTGTAACCATTTCTTGCTAGTCTTTTGTCCATGCATTGTGAATTTCTACACTAGAAATCTCGCAAACTTTGCTGGGCATCCAATCTAAACTAAAAATATTATTTTTGTGATTACCTCCTTGACCACAACCTAATATGAGTATGAAAAATATTTTGATGAAGATCCAGAAGATCGATTGGTACTTTATTAAGAAAAACAAGATTTGGAGGCATCTACCATTGAGCAGAATAAAAATTGAAAGAAACAAAGGAAAGAAGGGGCCAAGCCGATCGGCCTGGACACTCTCAGGCTGATCGACCTGGGTGGTTTTCCCCTCTGGAACCTTTGAATTTGTGTGGATGACCTTCCAGAAGAATAAAATAATTTTCTACAGAAGATCTAAGGTTTTTGAACTTACATTAGCAATTTATCATTTTCCTCTTTCATGCTCGGGGATGAGCATCATTCAAGCATGGTGGGAGAGTCATCATATTATCTCTGACTACTGTTGAGTAAGTATTATGTTGCAAGAAGTTCGGAGGAGCAAAAAGAAAAGGGACTGTCTAGACATCCGTTGATAGATTTTTTGGGTCCAAATCTGTTACATTTTTATCAAATCACAAGCTAACACATTAGCAAGAAAAATATGACAGATTATGAGACATAAATCTATCAAGTTTCATTAAAGGCAACATAAACCTTAACGTGTGCACCAATAAACGAAAATCCAGTAAGAACTTAGCCATCAACCATAACGGATTGCACATACAAAATGAATAAGACAATAGCCCGACGGAGCTCAACAAAACCTTTGTGGAAGTTGCATTTTAACATTAAAAAATAGTCAACAAGAGCCCAACAAAACTTTTGCAGAAGCTTACTTGCAACAGAGGAAAGAAAAACAACAACAACAGAGCACACGGGGCAGCCCCCCTCCCCTAACACACCAAGAAATCTTCCTAAGTGAAAGGGAGCACAACAATGATGATAGAGGCAAGCAAGCAGATTTGGCAGGGAAGGGATTGCAATACATGTAGACAAATTCTCCCCCTATCCCTTCAAACTTTTGATTCTCCCTTGGAAAAACTCTGATTAGATTCAAGTCCCCTCAAAAGAATCTTTGCAAATCAAGGGTTTTCTACATGTGGGTATTGAACAGGGGTGAAAATATATGGTATCTTTTGCAATACATGTATGTGTATTAGATATATGAACATGGAGATTTGATTGCTTGCAATAGAAAACAATCACATGTACAAATCTTGTTGTGTTACTAACCTTTTTTATGTTATCAAATCTATAACAGGAAGCAGATCATGGGAATCAGCTGCAACAACACAAGCTAAAGAAAACAAACTACAACAAATTCAATTGACAATGCTAGCAAGCAAGAAGGAACCAAATGGAGAACACAAATCATAGTTACTTATAGGCAAACAACACTTAATCTTCGGTTCAGAGTAGAAGAACTTCAAAGAAATACATAAATTATGTTGCTTCCTGCAGGAAACACCATCAACAAATATGGATGAAGATATAGAATGTACTCAATTACCAAAGCAGGATAGAGGTGCACACAAAAAAATACTCAGAGGCAACAGAAAAATATGAATGCAATGTTTATATTCAGTTTTTATTGAATCTAACAACATACATGCATGTGCATTACATCTATGTTTGTTGACAGGACACCAAACAACATCAAATTAGCACAATGAGCTGGGCACAACTTTTGATTTTTCTCAAATGATTTGTAGTCAATTGCTTCTTCCAATGATAACAACAGAAAGCAACATTATGGATACAAATGATCAACTATCAACATACATGATGGATGCACCCATAGACAGCTTTACAGGACTTCTAATAGCACCAAATTATTTTGAGGTACAAGTTTTATTATCACTTCTTTGGTTTCTCAATTGGTAATAAGTATCTCCGTGCGTAACATTTTTGGTTTACTACAAACTAAAGGGAAAATTGTTGCTTTGTAGAACAACATGCTGATCACAACAAGCAGGATAAGCAAAGAAAGAACTAATTATACATCAAATGTGTCTAATAGCAATGAAAATGACTATACAGGCAACACGAATGAAAGAACATTAAACTACAACAATCAGGTAACCAGAAAATTAACAACATACAACAGGGTGCAGAGAAAATAGAAAACTAACAACTAATAACCTGGTTTTACTGCAGATTGATATTTCGGATCCTACGGAGGAAGAACTTGAGGAACGCTGGGACAAAGATCTGTTCAAGCAAATACAAGAGACTGAGGTAAGGTGTTTTTGTATATAGAACCAAAAGTTACTTTTTCATACATACATGACTAAAAAAATGAAATATACATTATAAATAGGGACAGGAAAGCATGGGCAGCAAACACGTCAAGAAATACAAGAAGAGCTAGAAGAACAAGAAGAAGTTGAGAACAAATTTCAAGCAGATGATCAAAAAAAACTTGAAGAAGAAGATGTTGACAACTTTTTGGAAAATGAAAAAATAGCATCAAGTCAGGGGGAAGCTGTAGAGATAGATAGCAAATATGTTCCGCATGAAGGGATGGAATTTAATACAATAGATGAAGGGCATAAATTCTTGGCTGGATTTGCATTAGTGATAGCTCATCATGTGCGGACACAAAACAAAAGAAACAACAAGGTCATACGAATCACCTACAAATGCAACAGATAAGGACTACAAGACACATCAAAAGAGGGCAACACACAAGAGGAAGAGGTAACAACATAGAGAGACACAAATGTGCTAGTTAAGATAAATTGCAGGTGTTGTATGGTAATCTCAGAAAGGAAAGGCATATGGATAGTTACAAGGCTGAACCTAGAGCACAACCATCCATTGAGTACAGGAGCTTAGTATTTTAGAGCACACAAAAATATGACATACCAGGAGAAGAAGATGATAAGGACCCTACATGAATGCAATATTCTGGCCAAGAAGATGATGTACCTATGATCATTCCTCCGTGGTGGTCTTGGGGCAAAACCATACAGGGATAAAGATATCTCAAACTACGGAGGAAAAATTAGTAGATAGACTAGTCAGAATGACATGAAGCAAGCTAACATGCACTTCAATTTTGTTCTAAATGAAATTTATCTCATTTTAACTAAATTTATAAAATATAATAACATGTGAAATACTAAATAAGTGCAAAATAAGACATATTTCATGGTGGATTAATGAAACTAGTTTGATGTGATAGACGGTAGATGTTGATGCTTATGTTTTTTAAAAAACTCAATGAAAGTTTAAAAATTTAATTCAGAATGAAGTTAAAGAGAACGTATTGAATAAGAGGGTGTGAAAACCTTTACAACATGATTTATAACATACAAAAAAATATTCTTCATGATTTATAACATACAAAAAAGATTTTTTTCTTATTTTTTAAAAAAATCGGTAATGCTTTTGTGTTCTTTACAGTACCAATTGTGCCATTCATCTCATTTTGATTCATGTGAAATCTTATAGTTTCCTAATATATTCACGACATATTCATTCTATTTTTTAGTGTACCTGTACCAATGTTAGGAATCTTTCCAATTTGACATGACTTAAAGTTCATGTCCTATTCACTCGATTGGACTTAAAGTAATAAGAAAAACTACGCAAAGGACTGTACTGTACTCCGTGCCACTTATTTCAAAATTCAAGATTCAAAACATAACCGTTTAAATTGTACATGTATTGTTATTTTTAAAAGATATTACTTTTAAGTTGACATTGCATTTACCAATCAGGTACGACATTTCTTTTTAGAGAGTGCACCTTGGTACAACATTCTTTTCTAACATATCATGGTACCGTAGATGTTCAAACCATGAATACTCTGTCTGTTCCGTGTATAAACCTGTTGTACCACAAATAATATACCAACAAATTTATCACTAACATACCAAACACCAAATATTTAAGGTCAATTGTTTTTCCTTTTTACATATATGTACAAATAAGTACAAAACAACACCAAATACATTGGCACAACTACATCAAGTGGAAAAAGAAAAATCAAAAAAATCAGTACAAACCTCTGCAGCCTTCAACCACATCAACGAGTTGCCCCCACCCCCGCATCCCAAGGCTGATGGCTAGAGCCTGATGTACCTACGTAAGGCTCACGCCTGTGGACGAGGGGCCGAGGCCACGGGAGCAAGTTGGGCATGGAGCACTAGACGGCCGCGCTCCTACGCTAGTGCTCCACTAGCCTGCGCCAGGGCCCCTTCGCCTCGCCGCTGTCTCTTCTGCGACTTGCTGGATCCAACCATCATGGCGTGCCTCGACCCACGCTGTGCCAAATCCAATTGCGGGGACCGTGCCCCCGTCTCACCAGCCACTGGGCTTCGAGGAGAGAGGTAGAGGAGAGAGATGTTCAGATAACTTTGAAAATGCTTGTGAAGGGATGGATGGGTACATTGATGATGCATTTTCTATACATGTACATGGGGCCTGCTTGCACAATTCTACATATAAATCAGACAATCTACCCACTGATACGAATCGCACAGTACTGAAATGGAACATGAAGAGACAAGATAACACCTATCTCTACGAGAAAAAGATTTTGGTAAAAAAAATTGCGTAGTACTATGGTCATGCAGCAGGATCGATTCGTGTTTATCATTTAAGAAGCCCAAGGCTATGAAACGTGAACAGTCCAGTCGGCATCATGGACTCCAAACAACCGACGACGGGTTCTTAAACGAGGTAGCCTACCCACCCCGCAAAATCACCGTTCGTGGCCGGTGTGACCCAGCTGCAATTTTTTGCGAACTAACATCAATTTGTCTGCAAAGTCTACTGGATAAGAGAAAAACCCGCGAGAACCTGTAATGACCTGCATGCCGTAGTTTCATTCCCTTGCCGTTGCACGTCGGCCTTCCACTACCGGAAAACTCAATATTCATCCTGAGGCTTAGTACCGGTTGGTTTTTAACCTGGTACTAATCTGAGCATTAGTACCGGGAATAAAGGCTAGTTTTTCAGGAGCCCTCCGTGACCCCCTTTAGTACCGGTTGAAGCCACCAACCGGTACTAATGTGCCTGAGGACCTTTAGTACTGGGTGGATGCTTCACTCGGTATTAATTGGTAACCTTTAGTACCGCTTGAAGCCCCCAACCAGTACTAACCTCCCTCCTATAAATCAGGCGTCGTCTTCCTCCTGCCCAAGCCATTTCCTCCAGCTCGGGCTTCATCCATTCATGGCAAAATAGGGGAGGTGCTACCAGATTTTTGACCATTTCGTGGGATTTCACTCATTCAAGTATTCTAAAGGTTAGAAACTTCATCCTCCCTTGATACATGGTTAGTATACTAAGTTTATGCTTTGGAGTTAGAGTAATTTGTGATTTTTAGAATAAGGTACCATGGAGAAAATTTTCATTTATATGCATGTGTTATATATGTTTGAGCTACAATTTTTGGATGCTATGTTTCATATTAGTCAAAAAAATTGATCAATATGGGGTTAGAGGGATAATTTCATAGTTTAGTCCTTTAGAAATATGAGCTAAATAAATTATGGGGAAAAATATAATTTACTCATATTTTAGTCATTTGCAAATATGAGTGAGATAAACTATGTTACATAGAGATAATAAGATTAAATAGAGTTATGTAATTAGTCATTTTTAGAATAAGCTATAATGGAGAAAAATTTCAATTATATGTAACGTTTGAGCTAAATAAATTATGAGAAAAAATATAATTTGTTCATAGTTTAGTCATTTGCAAATATGAGCTAAATAAATTGTGATACATAGAGATGGCTGCTACTGCTGGAGGGAGTGGCGATGGTGGGGGCAATCGTTGTTGCTCTCACGACAAGGGGAAAACTATAGTTGGCCCTTATGATAAGTCAAAGAAAATAAGTACGTGGGAGAGAGAAATGCTTCGTTATTTAAGCGAGTTTGTAAGATCGTTTTTTAACATCCGGAATTTTTTTGAAATGTTAATGTTTGCAAAAATGTGGCTTTTCAAAAAAAGAATCATGCTTCATGTGTTTGCTCAAAATTATAAGGTTGTCTTCTTGTGCTCTTTCTAAATTCCTAGTAATTAATTTAATTAAATTGCTTTGTGTGCTAGGACAATCTCCATATTAGCGTGATTTGATTCTTAATTGGTTTCTTGCTTCTTTGTGTGTGGTTTATTTGAATTCTAAATTCAAATATAAACCAAAAGCTAATTAAACTAACTACCCTATCTAACTTTTGGATAGGCCTAAACCACCTCCCAGCTCTTTACATGCAAACTCAGTCAACCCACTAACTTACCCGACCTGCTCTTTTCAAAGTGCCCTAAAATTTCTTAAATGAATTATGATGATATTTTCCGACTCCATGAATTAATACTTTGCTATTTAATTCATTACCAGAAAATTGATAAAATTCATTTGTTACAAACTTGCGAAATAATTTTTTATCAATTTATTTCGCGGTTCAATAATGTCACCCAAACTCATCTGTAGTCCTAACCTCCTTCTACAAATATCTAATCCTCACCCTCACTCCTGTCAATCCTCTCAAGCCACCGCCGCCATCTTCTCTCTTTCTCCTCTCCTCAGTTCTTTCTTCTCTGGCAAGAAGTTATCGCTAGCAGCTCATCCTCTCTGCTCATCTTCCACCCGAAACAAGCAGAGGGCAAGTGCTCCCAGCGATCTCCAGCAGCCTCCAAGAACCAGACCTCCAGCTACTTCTGTGATGAGGACACCACGAGTACATCTACACCAGCAGCACCTCAGGCGCCTCCAGTTGCTCCTCCACCTCAGGCGCCTACAGTTGATCATCCAGTTGGGCCAATCACTCGAGCCCGTGCGAGAGAATTAAACTTCATCATGCTGTTAAGGAACGAAGGCCCAGTGGACTAAGAAGATGGCCCAACAGGGCAACCCAGGTGGGGCGCCTAGGGTTGGGAGCCACGGCCCTCCCCCTGGTCGCGCGCGCCCCCCTCCTGCCATGGCGCCTCCTCCGGACTCCAGGGGCTGCGCCCCCTTTATTTAGTCGGAGTCCCTTTTGTTTACAACTTGAGTTTTGTTTTACATATAGCTTTAGCTACTCTCGAACACGCGCAAATATGTGCTGTCCTCGTGTGATTTAGAACTCCACCTTCGAGTGATATTGAGATTGCTCGTGTCTTTTTCTTGTTCATTTTTTGATTGTGTGCAGGAAACGATCTTCGTGATCAGGCTGATCTCGCACTGGCGAGGTTGGTAACCATCGGGAGTTGGTTCAGCGATTGCATTGGCGCTTTAGGTTCACTCGTCGTAGTCGGATCGTGAGGGTCTACTTCCACCAAATCGAAATTATCTCCACTCACCGAAAGATCGGGCACTCCGCCTCTATCAAGTGGTATTAGCTTTCCAGGTTGATCAGTGAGTTTTAATGAGTGCTTTTCCCTTCCTACAGTCCACAAAAATCAAAACAAATTTTTTTTCAGGTTAGATCCTTGTCCCAGCAACCGTTTAGCCTCGCACATTCTTTCAATAAGTGTGTTTGTTGAATTTGTGTGCTTACTCGTTCAATTGTTGCTGGTTACTTGTGTTTAATCTCTTGTTTCTCATTTTTCTTCTAACCCTAGTTTTCACCGCCGCCGTTCCGCTGCTCGCCAATCCTACCACGCCGCACCCACCGCCCCCCCTCGTGCTGTCCCCTCGCGCGAACACCCCCCACCCCTCGTGCCGCACCCCCTGGTCGCGACTAGACAACTACGCCGCGCCATCCCACCCCTCCGATCGCCCCCTCCCCTGTCAAAAAAAAAGATATAAAGCAATAAAAAAAAGGAAAGTGCAAAAAAAAAGGAAAGAAGCAAAAAAAACCAACAGGGAGAAGGAAGGTGATCCGGTTTGGTTCGGTGGAAACTCCCCTTGCGCGCACCGTGAACCCCCCTGGGTCGCGACCCTCCAGGGCAACTCCGCACCCCCCTCCCCACGCTTATCGTGCCCTTCCCCACGCACCCCGTGCCAGCTTTTCATATCCGTATCTTCTTTTTACCGGAATACCCCTGTACTTTCAGAAAAAGTGTGTGCCGCAATTTGCTGTTTAAGATCCTCTATGTTCATATTATCGGTTTTGAGGACTCCTGAAGAAAAAAAAAATAAAAAAACATCCAAAAAATAGCTTTTTGTTGCGCCCTCTACACCTTTGCCACCTTCCTTGTTCAACTTTCGCACTTGTTTCCAGCAGCATTTGTTTCATGTTTAGCACTATAATTCAACTTTGCATTATTGTTTGATTGTGCTAATCCTTGACTTGAGTGCAGCCTACCCAAAACACCACATAGTTCTACGACGAGCTGACTTTGTTTCCAGGCAATCGCTGCTCCAATCTTTCGAGAGTTCCTCCGGTCGGCTGCAGGTTGCCCCTGTGTGCTAGGTAAGAACGGATAAGACATTGATAACAGCACTAGTGTGAGCACCTTGTGAGCCGTTACACCCCTATTTTGGCGTCGGTTTTGTGTTTGTGCTAACCATGGCAAGTGAGGACGACAAGCAGGATGAACAGCTGCAGGACATGCGGACACAGATTGAAGGAATTGCCGTAGACATCAAGACGATGCATGAACGGATGGATTCCACGGTCACTACGGCGAACGAGCGGTTCGATCAGCTCGACCTCGCGCAGACAGCCACCATGACCATGCTCGACACCATCGTGTCACGCCTCGATGCATTGAACACGATGGTCACAGATTTCCAGAAGGATTACGGTGGTGACACGGAGCAGGACGGTGGAGACCGTCGAGGCCGTGCTCACCGTGTGCCACGCCGTCCCGGTAATGATTCTTTTGCTAAGATAAAATTTAAAATTCCATCTTTTAATGGCAAATATGATCCTGCTGCATATCTTGATTGGGAATTAGAAGTCGAACAGAAATTTACATGCCATGATATTCCTACTAGTTCTCAAGTTAAAGCTGCTATTAGTGAATTTACTGATTTTGCTTTAATTTGGTGGTGTGAATATAAACAAAAACATCCTACTACAGCTCCAACCACATGGGATCAATTAAAAGCTGCTATGCGACACAGATTTGTACCTTCTTATTATGCCCACGATTTGCTTAATAAAATGCAATGTTTTTAGCAAGGTTCACAATCTGTAGAGGACTATTACCAGGAATTGCAAAAAGGCATGATTCGTTGTGGGTTAGTTGAGGAAAATGACGCTGCTATGGCATGTTTTTGTGGTGGTTTAAACCGTGAAATTTAGGATATACTTGATTATAAGGAGTATTATGATATGACCACATTATTTGAATTTGCTTGCAAAGCTGAACGTGAAATGCAGGGACGCCGCTCGAAGCCATATTCTAACTCTTTTGCAGGACAAAGCTTGACATCCGGTTCAGCACCCGCGCCCCCTACACCGTCCACGCCCACCACTACACCGCGTGAGCGGGCAGCCACTTCTGCAGGTGCTCCCCCGTCCACAGGCGCAGCGCCTTCCATAGGCCGCACATGGGATATTCAGTGCCATCGTTGCAGAGGATTTGGCCACGTGTTTCGGGACTATCCGAACAAGCGTACCTTGCTCATTCGTGATGATGGTGAGTATTCTTCCGCTAGTGATTCTGAAGATATTCAACATGCTATGCTTGCCACTGACCATGCAGCAAAAGCGGAAGTACATGTCAACCCGGGCGACGCCGATAGGTATGAAAGTCTTGTTGTGCAGCGTGTTCTTAGTACACAGGTCGCTCCGCCCGAGAAGAATCAGTGACACACTCTTTTCCATACCAAGGGCGTTGTGCAGGAGCGGTCGATTCGCATCATCATCAACAGCGGCAGCTGCAACAATTTGGCGAGTACCGCGCTGGTTGAAAAGTTGTCTTTACCACTCGTAAGCATCCAAATCCATATCACATTCAATGGCTTAATGATGGTGGGAAAATTAGAATTACTCGATCGGTCCGTGTTCCTTTCTCCATGGGTGCTTATTCTGATTTTGTCGATTGTGATGTTATTCCCATGGAAGCATGCTCTCTATTACTTGGGCGACCTTGGCAATATGATACTGATAGCTTGCATCATGGTCATTCAAATCACTATTCTTTCATGTTTAAGGGTTAGAAAATAATTATATATCCAATGACACCTGAACAAATTCTTAAAGATGATCTTGCTAGAGCTGCTAAAACTGCTAAACAACTTGAACCATCGACCTCTGTTAATTCTGAAATCAAGTTGAATGCTCCTATTTTGCTTGCTACACGTGCTGATTTTGATGAGTTACGCGATGCTCCTTTGCCATGCTATGCCCTTATATGCTCTAGTGTGCTCGTTTCACTTGATGATGCACCATCTTTGGATATTCCCCCTGCGGTTGCTAACATTTTGCAGGAGTACGCTGATGTCTTTCCAAAAGATTTGCCACCGGGACTCCCACCACTTCGTGGCATTGAGCACCAGATCGACCTCATTCCTGGCGCACAGCTTCCGAACCGCGCACCGTACCATACAAATCCGGATGAGACGAAGGAAATCCAGCGCCAGGTACAGGCATTGCTTGACAAGGGTTATATTCGTGAGTCTCTTAGCCCTTGCTCCGTTCCCATGTTACTTGTTCCAAAGAAAGATGGCTCATGGTGTATGTGTGTAGACTGTCGTGCTATTAATAACATTACCATTCGCTACCGATACCCTATACCACGCCTTGATGATATGCTAGATGAGCTTAGTGGTGCCATTATTTTCACTAAGATTGATTTGCGTAGTGGCTACCATCAGATTCGCATGAAATTAGGTGATGAATGGAAAACGGCTTTTAAAACGAAATTTGGGTTATATGAATGGTTGGTTATGCCGTTTGGTTTGACAAATGCTCCCAGCACATTTATGCGTTTGATGAATGAAGTTCTGAGGCCCTTCATAGGATTGTTTGTAGTTGTCTATTTAATTTGATGATATCCTCATTTACAGCAAGTCTATGGAAGAGCATTTAGAACATTTGCGTGCTATTTTTGATGCGTTGCGTGCGGCCCATTTATTTGCTAACATCGAAAAATGCATGTTTTGCACACAACGTGTCTCGTTTCTTGGCTATGTTGTTACTCCACAGGGCATTGAGGTGGATAGCAGCAAGATCGATGCCATTCGGGCGTGGCCTACACCGACGACGGTCACACAAATTCGAAGCTTTCTTGGCCTTGCAGGTTTCTACCGCAGGTTTGTTCATGATTTTAGCTCCATTGCAGCGCCTCTACATGAGCTTACAAAGAAGGATGTCCCCTTTGCTTGGAGTGATTCGCAAGAGGTTGCGTTCAGCACCTTGAAAGATAAGTTAACCAATGCTCCTCTCTTGCAGTTGCCTGATTTTACTAAAGTGTTTGAGCTTGAATGCGATGCTAGCGGTATTGGGCTAGGTGCTATTTTGTTACAGGAAGGAAAACCGATTGCTTACTTTAGCGAGAAATTAAATGGTGCTAGCTTGAATTATTCTACTTATGATAAGGAGCTTTATGCTTTAGTGCGCACTTTGCATACTTGGCAGCACTACCTTTGGCATCGCGAGTTTATAATTCATTCTGATCATGAGGCTTTAAAACATATTCGTACCCAAACAAACCTGAACCGTCGTCATGCTAAATGGGTAGAATTCATTGAGTCTTTCCCTTACATTGTTAAACACAAGAGCGGGAAGGAAAATGTCATTGCTGATGCTTTGTCTCGTCGCTATACCATGCTGTCACAGTTAGATTTTAAAATCTTTGGCTTGCAAACTGTGAAGGATCAATATGTGGACGATGCTGATTTTAAAGATGCTTTCCCCCATTGTATTCATGGCAAACCATGGGGCAAATTTCACATACAGGACGGGTTCCTGTTTCGCGCTAACAAGCTGTGTGTTCCAGCTAGCTCGGTTCATCGTTTGTTGTTACAGGAAGCGCATGGAGGCGGTCTCATGGGGCACTTTGGCGTCTACAAGACGCATGAAGTGCTGGCTGCCCACTTCTTTTGGCCCCGGATGCGCGTTGATGTTGAGCGCCTTGTTGCACGCTGCACTACTTGCCAGAAAGCTAAGTCATGATTGAACAATCATGGTTTGTACATGCCTTTGCCTGTTCCTACTTCCCCTTGGCTTGATATTTCTATGGACTTTGTTTTGGGATTGCCTAGAACTAAGAAGGGGAGGGACACTATTTTTGTGGTTGTTGATCGTTTCTCCAAAATGGCTCATTTTATACCTTGTCATAAGACTGATGATGCTAGCAATGTTGCTGAATTGTTCTTTAGCGAGATTATTCGTTTGCATGGTATTCCAAATACAATAGTCTCTGATCGTGATGCTAAGTTTCTCAGTCATTTTTGGAGATCACTATGGAATAAAATGGGAACTAAATTGCTGTTTAGCACCACTTGTCACCCTCAGACTGATGGACAAACTGAGGTGGTTAATCGAACTTTGTCAACCATGCTTAGGGCTGTTTTAGATAAACACTTGAAATGTTAGGAAGATTGCTTGCCTCATGTTGAGTTTGCTTATAATCATGCAACGCATTCTTCTACAAAGATGTGTCCCTTTCAGGTTGTTTATGGTTATATTCCTCGGGCGCCTATTGATTTGTTTGCGCTTGATGCTGAAGAGGCCCACACATAGATGCCGCTGCCCATGTTGATCAAATGATTAGCTTGCATGAGCAAACTCAACAAAACATTGCTGCTGCTAATGCTAAATATCAGGTTGCGGGTAGTAAAGGGAGAAAACAAGTTACTTTTGAACCGGGTGATCTGGTTTGATTGCATTTGAGAAAGGATTGTTTTCCTACTTTACGTCGTTCTAAATTGTTGCCACGTGCTGCTGGTCCTTTTAAAGTGCTAATCAAGATTAATGATAATGCTTATATCCTTGACCTGCCTGCGGAGTTTGGTGTTTCCACGAGTTTTAATGTTGCAGATTTGAAACCGTATGCGGGCGAAGATGAGGAGTTGCCGTCGAGGACGACTTCAGTTCAAGAAGGGGAGGATGATGAGGACACCACGAGTACATCTACACCAGCAGCACCTCAGGCGCCTCCAGTTGCTCCTCCACCTCAGGCACCTACAGTTGATCATCCAGTTGGGCCAATCACTTGGGCCCGTGCGAGAGAATTAAACTTCATCATGCTATTAAGGAACGAAGGCCCAGCGGAATAAGAAGATGGCCCAACAGGGCAGCCCAGGTGGGGCGCCTAGGGTTGGGAGCCGCGGCCCTCCCCCTGATCGCGCGCGCCCCCCTCCTGCCGTGGCGCCTCCTCCGGACTCCAGGGGCTGCGCCCCCTTTTTTTAGTCGGAGTCCCTTTTGTTTACAACTTGAGTTTTGTTTTACATATAGCTTTAGCTACTCTCGAACACGCTCAAATACGCGCTGTCCTCGTGTGATTCAGAACTCCACCTTCAAGTGATATTGAGATTGCTCGCGTCTTTTTCTTGTTCGTTTTTTGATTGCGTGCAGGAAACGATCTTCGTGATTAGGCTGATCTCGCGCTGGCGAGGTTGGTAGCCATCGGGAGTTGGTTCAGCGATTGTATTGGCGCTTCGGGTTCGCTCGTCGTAGTCGGATCCTGAGGATCTACTTCCACCAAATTGAAATTATCTCCACTCACCGAAAGATCGGGCACTCCGCCTTTATCACTCTCTCCACCTGCTTGCCATCTCACGCAAATCAGCAAGCACGCCGGTTCCTTTTCCCATCCATCGCAAGCAGCACGCCTCCTTCTGGCCTCTTTCTCCTTTCTCTGTTTGCTTCCACCGCAAGAGCAAATCCACAGCTAACAGCCACTCCTCTTCCCAAATCGCAAGAAGCTAGCGGCTGCAGGCATGGCGTCACCTCTTTTCCTCTTGCTCAAGCGCCACCACTCTCTTCTTCTCTGTTCTTTCCTTTCTTCCAGCGCAGAAGCAATTAGCAGATCATCTCCTCTCCCCACCGATCAGCAGCCCAATTATTCTCCTTTCTTCTCCAATCGGCAACCACCACTACCAACTGTCTCTCCGTGCCCATCTCAAGCCAGCGCCACCAGTTCACCTGCTCCGCCAAGCCGGAGGGCCAGTGCCACCTCCGCCCTGGAAAGCTGCTGCCTTGGGGTCGTGACTGCCGTTTTGGGGTGGCCGGCGAGGAGCGCCACCGCCACAGCAACGACGGCCTGCATCTTCGACGCCAACCCTTCTGCGCCCTCGACACCAAGCTGCTGCCCTGCCTCTCTTCCACAACGACAGGGCTGCCATCCACCCCGTCCACAACCTGTTCGATGGAATGTGCCAAACTGCACAATGATGTTGCTGCGATGGCCACGTCGTCCTCGATGCTGAGCTGCTGCTACCCCTCCTTCAAGCCGCAGCTGCCAAGACACCGCCGTTCCGCGAGTCCACGGCGAGCCCTGCGACGCCTACACCGCCGACCCCCGGTGAGCACCGCCATGAGCTGCCTGCCTGTCCTCTCTATTCCTTGCTGACCAGCATGTCGCCGATGAGACCTCCGAAGCCGCCGCTTGCCCACCTACTCTGTCCGGCCGTCGTGCCGTGGTTTTGTGCAGGGACCTCGTCGGCACCGCTCGCTCATTGCCGCCAATCCCTTGTCCTCGCCGCGGCATGGCCTTGCCGTGACCCCGCGCGCTATCTATCAAGCTGCCATCTTTTCCCTATCTGAACCCGAGCTCTGTCCTGTCCTGCTCGGTGGTGCTTCAAACCATGCCAGCAAGGCTGAGACCACACAGGATTGGTTTACATGCCTTGAACGTGTTTAGCTTAAGCTTGCTTCCTTGATGTTCAGCTCCAGCGCGTGAGCATGCTGGTGTTGCAGACCTGTACTGCTAGCTTTTTGTTTCGGGCCACAAACCATACAAGCAGTAGCTACCGTTTGTAATCCCATATGCCATGTAACGTGACCTTCTGACCTGCTGACACATGGCCTGTGTTTTCTTTTCTTTTTCGGAATTAATTAAATCAAGCAAAGGATTTGTCTTTGAAAATTCATATAAAATCAACCGTAGCTTAGAAAAATATGAAACTAGTTTCATTATTTTTCTAAAATCATGGAGCACTCGCTAGAATAGCTTTTGGAGTTATTTGGTTCTTTATTGCTTCTCTGTTGGAGTTTATTTGTAAATAGATCCTCGTTATTTATTTTAATCACATAATTAGGATCCCGATCCGAAGGACTTGGAGGATTCCGAAGACCCAAGCTACTTCAAGAGGAGGTTAAGCGAAAGATACTCCAGGTTCACGCCCATTCCTACTTGAATACCTATTAGGCATTGTTTAATTAATATGCTAGCGCTTTATTTCTTGCATGATGATCATGAATCTTGCACAACCTTATTTTATGTCGTATACCTTTATTATCCTACTACTATATTATATATGCTATATATACGCAGAGCTGTGCATGCATGTGTATGAGATATTGGGATTAGGATTATTGGGTGTGTGGGGTTAAAACCGGTAGGAGAACACATTTTTGGGATACTTGATGGGGGTGAGCTTTACACAACCCAATCTTCGCATTGAGGGCTTGGGGTCCGCTCTCAGGCGTTCCCTGTTTGGTACCTGTTGCGAGTACACAGTTGAGGAGCATAGGAGTTGGTCGTGATACCTATTATGGGTGTAGTTGCGGACCACGTTGTGGAGACTCTTTTGGGAGTCAGGAGTTCTCCTCGGTCTGAAACCGAGTGGATCGCGATGTTTCACGGGAATATGTTAAACGTGCACACCACTTGCCGACTATGGGTTTAGGTTCAGGCCGAGACTAGTAAGTGCGGTACCATACCTACTATAGGATAAAGTATCAGTGTAGGGGGGAGTCGTGCTAATCTTTTGCCCCCTGTGATTTGCTTTTGCCCACGATTGGTCCCGGTGGGAGTGCTTCACAGTTCCGGGGTGGTCTTCTGCGGGGAACCGCAATTGAGCCTGGATGCAGGGTGGTATCGTAACTACTAGGTTCTTCATCCGGTAGGGTGATGTTCTCTCGGTCGACGGATTGTTTGGGTTCACTCCGAGATGGGTCCAAGTGTACACACTCTGCAGAGTTAAAACTATAAGTATAGCCGCGCCCTCGGTCATGGACAACCCTGTGTCACGACGATTCATTTATTTTGGGAAATCCCTACCCCCCTTTAGCTACATAAGAGTGTTATGAGCCGCAATTGCAGTCGGTGTCGGTGTTTAGACCCGGCAACCTACCGAGGGGGGTGCTCGAGGTAGTATTTAGTGCGTGGGGCTCGTTGAGATCAGGAACTCGATAAACCAATATTATCCCGAAAACCCCCTTCTAGACCTTTCCTACGTACCCCCGTGGAAGGGCTATTGTTTCTTTGGTGTGTGGAAGGGCTATTGTCTCGGCAGTTTGTTGCGTGTGTAGAACTTGCGGTGCACTGCCTCGTCGTCAGATCGCGCAGCAAGAGTTATCAAGTTCACAGATCCTTCAAGAAGATCGGGCCACATCTACTCGTCACATGTAATCCCTAGGCGTGTCCACATCACAGACTTGTCTAGATAGGAGTAGTTTGGGTAGTTTAAGGAACTCCTCAAAGTTGCTGATGACTTCTTTTCTAGAAGCCGCCAAGAGGACAGACTTGTCCAATGAGTTGAATAACTCAAAAGATGACTTGCAGACTTGTTATTACAAGACGTATGTGGGAAATTTAACCCCTAGTAAGCTTTGTGCAGATTTGTGATTACAAGCTGCGAGTTGGGTGATAGTACCCGGGGGAGCTGAATAGCTCTGCGAACCTACTTTTGCAAGTTGCAATTAGGTAGAAATAAGTAGTCGATTTAAGAAAAAATAAATCTGCTTTATTAAATTGTAACTGTACAACTGAGGCTGATGGCCAATTTACATGAATTTGTAAACTAGGGTTAGAATCGACAGAGTTGCTCGATGTTCCACGAGTTGTCAAAGTCTTCGCTAGAGAGGTGCTGAAGCCTATACGATCCAGGTCCAATGACCTTGGAGATGATGACAGGATCCTCACATGGCGAATTTAGCTTGTGCTTGGTGCCTTGGATACGCTTGAGGACCATATCGTCTGTGTTGAATGAACGTTCTTTGACATCGCAGTCGTGATAGCGGTGGATTCCTTCAAGTTACCTTGAAGACTGGACGAGTGCTGCACAGCATGCTTCTTCGAGGCTGTCTAAGTCTAGATGGCTTGTTTCTTCTTCTGCGCCCTCCTCGTACTACTCGACTACTAGAGATTTCCATATGACGTTAGCGGGGAGGACGGCTTCTGATCCGTAGATAAGAAAGTAGGGCGAGTGCCTTGTAGGCTTGCACGGCTGGGTGTGAAGTCCCTAGAGGACATTACGTAGCTCCTTGAGCCACTTGCCCCCTTTTGTGTTGCCAATGTCGTGTAGTATTTTCTTGAGAGCCTCCATGAATTATCCCATTGGCGCGCTCAACCTAGCCGTTAGCCCACGGATGGGCGATAGAGACGTATCGGACGTCAATTCCCCTGTTGTCATAGTACTCCCAGAACTTGTAGTTGTTAAAATTGGAGCTAAGGTTTGTGATAATGCAGTTGGGGAAGCCATAGCGGTGGACGATTTCATCGAGGAAGTCGAGTACCCTGTCTGCCTTGGGGCAGGTTACTGGCTTTACCTCGATCCACATGGTAACCTTGTTGATCACCACCAGTACTCGGTTGAATCCTCCAAGCACCGCAGGTAGTGGGCCAATCATGTCTAGCCCCCAGCATGCGAAGGGCTAAGAGGGTGGTATGGTGATCAGCTTGTAGGCAGAGATGTGTTGTTGCTTGGTGAAGAATTGACATCCTTGGCATCGGCGGACCAATTCCTCGACGTTAGTGAGAGCTGTAGGCCAATAGAATCCCGCTCTGAAAGCTTTGCCCACAATCGTTCTTGATGATGCGTGATTGCTACAAATACCTTTGTGAATCTCCTCCTGTATGTCCTTACCGTCTTGCCGTGAGACACATTTCATGAGGATTCCTAACAATGTGCCTCTTCTGTAGAGCCTATCCCCAACTAGAACATAGTTCTTGCCATATCGTGGGACTTGTTCTACTTCTATTTTCTCTGGAGGTAACTTGTGCTCTTTGATGTAGTCGATGAGTTCTCTAGTCTACATCTACCATCATAACCTCCTGGTCTGGTGTGTCGTAACCTCGATTGGTGGTTGTTGATGGCGCTGGGTCCGTTATGAATGGGCACGCTTTCGTGAGTGCTGGCACGAAAGGTTCAAGTTATATTGTGTTTTTCTGCAGGTACACTAATCGCGTTTGCGTAGGAAACGATATTAAAAACCCGACTAGTTATTATAGGGAGAGACGTAATTGTTGCTTACCACCAGCACTAACCACGTAAGTTCAAAACTTTTTGGCAATTGTTCGGTTGAGAGGATGATTTAGGTCATGCATTCATCATCAAATAAAATTCGTGAAACCAAAAAGCTAAATCATCCTCGCATTTGTGTTTAAAGTTTTATCCTGCGTTAAGGATTATCTAGCTGCTCTTTTCAGCACGTTTGCCTTGTAAAATTCTTTTGGTTTGTTTCCATGTGTGATCTCCAGAAACTTTATATAAGAAATTTTTGTAAAAGCCTTTAATTAAGCTACTTGTGAAATTTGGTAATTTTTGCTCAAAGGATCTATGAGCAATGATAAAAATTGTAACTCCTTGTTGACTGAAATATCCAGTTTGTGCACCTGTTGTAGTTTTACTTTTTCAACTTCCTTAAGGACACTTTTTGCTAGGCACTGCTTAATAAAAGTTGTGAATAACTGATTGGTGAACATTGTGGTAAAATTTCAGCTTAGTTGGATCTCCGGTTTGGGAATTATGCTCAGTTTACTACCGCTCTGTCTCCGAAATTGCAGCATGTACCACCTGTTAAAAACCGGAGTATATCACCCTGGTAGGATCTGTTTTCACTCCACCTCTGAATACCAAACTTGTTACTAATTATCTGAGGAAAATGCTGGTAAAAATTGAAAGTTTTTCAATGAGTCCTTGTTGAGTTATGAGCTTTTCTCTAGCCTACCAGAATCTGCTATTTGTTTCAAGTTTTGATCTCACGTCTCTTTTATCGATCTTTGGTTCCAGATGGTCGCTACTGGGCACGTGGTTCGCGGCGCGGATGGCACCTCCCACTCCGCGTGCCTACACTTCAAGGATTTTCCCGCTATCTTGTGGGATACCTTGAGGTAGTTTGGGTACCAGTCGCCGCCCCTTTATGCGGGACGCGAGTACCTGGAGCACGGGGTGCAAAAGTGCAGCGTGCGCGTGATCGTACCTTCGCCCCTAGAGCAGCCACAGTGGCCACAGATTGAGGTCTTGACCTACGGTTATACCCTTGAGGAGACTTGGGAGTCTGTTGCCCTGCAGGCCCTCACTGAGTTCTGCAGACTACACCCTTTCGAGCTCCTCTTGGATCCGATTGGCTTGTTCCTCGCTAGGGACAGGCTGAATGCGGAGTGGCTGGACAGAATTAACAACCTAGAGCTGTTGGCTGCCACACACCCGTAGCGCACGATTTTTGTTGGGATACGAGGTAGGCTACGCTAGCGCAAAACAAAACTTTTCTACTGCGTAAACCAGGAAAACTGCCGTATATGGATTACGGGATTACCACTCGACGCATTGGTGCGGAAGATTTAGAATCGCGTCAGGGCAGCAAAGTCGATCAGCGTAGTCAAACACGTAATCGATCACGTTGACGTCGAGCAGGTCCTTAGCAGCTCGTCGACGTGCAGCAAGGTCGTCCTCGTGCCACGGTTCGTCGTGGCTCGTGGGTGGCTCGTTGTGGCTCGTTGGCGGCTCGTCCAAGTGCTGCAGGTGCAACACCTCCAAGGTATCCACACAGGCAAGGAGGAAGCGTCGCAAGCCAGATTGCTAGGCCCGCGAGTTGCAACAGGGCGAGGGTGTGGGAGGCACGACAGATGTGTTTTCGGCCAAAGGGATTAAACCCTAGGGCGCCCCCACCCCTCTATTTATAGAGGTTCCTAACGGGCCTCTGTGTCCGAGGCCCATTAGTACTTCTAAACCTAATCCAATTCGGATCACATCCAAATTGGGCTTCCAGCCCCTTAAGTGTGTGACCCTATAGGTTCGGATAAATATAGACATGGCCCGAGTACTCCTACTCGGCCCAATAGTCGGTAGCGGCCTCTAGCAAGATGTGCCAACTCCTATACACACACGAAGATCATATCAGACGAACCGTCACACCATCACGTACCTGCTACTACCTTTGCCTCACGATATTTGGTCTAGCTCCAAGCCGGTCGCTCTTTCTCGATCCTGTGATTCGGAATCCCTTTGTAGGTTAACTCTTAACCGTACGTAGCATGGCCATGCATTTTCGGATCCGATCACACGAGGGGCCCAAAGATATCACTCTCAACCAGAGAGGGACAAATCCCATCTTGATTTGACCATGCCTCACAGCATGCTTCTTGACAAACCCGAAAGCTACCTTTTTAACTACCCTATTACGGTGTAGTATTTGATAGCCCTTAAGTAAGACGATCCACATCTTGAGTACATGCGACAATCTCAGGTCTAAGGACAAAGCGTACATGTTGTGTAAAGAGAGAACTACTTCTCGTGTTTGGTCAGTCCTAACGCATATCTCCACATACGCCTACATTATTAGTTTGACATCTCCATGTTCATGACTCGTGAAACATAGTCATCAACTAATACATGCGCTAGTCTAATATTCATGTGTGTCCTCACATGAACTCCGACTAGGGACAACTTTAGAATAACCATACAAGTAAAGAGTTCCACATATAATTCACATAATTGCAGATTAATTCAAGTAGCCTTTAATCAATATTCAATGAACACAATATACAAATCATGGATACAATCAGATATCATCATCTCTATGATTGCCTCTAGGGCATACCTCCAACAATTTTCACCTTAGCGCGGTGTATGAATGCGCTATACCAACTGATCGAGCTCCAAGGGAGAGCTATGGCTACCTTGGCTCGGATAGCTGTGGATACCCAGGAGGCTCTCACTACCACCAAGAGAGATTTGGTGGATCAGTCGTATGAGCTCATCCAAAGGGGTATGCGGATCTCCGACATGAAGACCCGGATCACCGAGCTGGAGGAGGAGGTGACTGATATGGAGCACGACATGCAGGTGCTCGTAGAGGAGAAGTTAGAGGTTGAGATGGAGCTATTTGTTGTTGATGCCGGATTTTGTCACGTGTTTAGATCGGCGTCAAAGGAGAGGAAGGCGGCCGATGCGGCAAGCAAGAAGCTACAGTTGGGAATTGGCCGATTAGAGCTACAGTATTTCAGCCGATGGGCTGAGGGAGTCAATGAAGACTGGCCGATTGGGAGCCAGAATGGCTTGGCCGATGTGGGCCGAAAGTGGGCCAGGATGATAATTAGTTGAAGATGAAGATTGGCCCGTGGGAAAATAATAACCAACTCTGATGCGGGTTGCATTCTTTTGTAAATATTTGTTATCTTTAAATTAGAGATAGATCCTAGTTGGTTAGGAAATCAGTTGTAACAAAGTATAAGTAGCTGCCTTGTAAGGCTTGTAAAAAACAACACATCAATTAAGAAAACAATCTACTTTTTCCTTGCACTTTACTTTCAAGTCGGCGACTTCGCCGAACCCTTTTCTTTTCATGAGTTCGTACAAGTTGGCAGGGCTGCATCAACACAACCTCCGGCCAATTTGTAAGTTTCGCTTATCGAGTAATATCTAAGCTTTAACTTCGGGCACATCGCTGTTGCTTCGTTTAGATTTATTCACCAGTTATTGATATTAACTAGAATTATAGGTTTTACATGTTGTTTTAGTTTTATCACCAGTTATCCAGCCTGACATACGAACTGTCGGCTTTCATCATTATTTTTGTCTGTTATCATATAGCCGATTAGATCTGTTTCAAGTGTTGCATTTGTAGCATTGTTTAGGTTGCTCTAGTGGCTTCTTTTACAATCGCTACGTGATTATCGACTGTTGAATAGCCGGTCATCTCTACAGTAATTCAGTCGATTCACTGATGCGTCCTTCAAAGTAGATCAGAAATTTAGCCGTTTGAAACCTTAGAATTTAATACTTTTCTTTCCTTATCAATCAACAGGTCAGATTGACTGGCACGCCGCACGAACCGCACCAGGGCGATAACCCGAACAGGAGCTAAGCAGATTCTCCCGGATTGTGTGTCCGACGTCAAGAGCTATCGGCTGATTTTCAGCGTCAACACACTTTTGGCACGCCCAGTGGGACCAGAAGCAAGATCCAAACATGTCGAAAGCTGCTAATGTCTCGGAGGATAACGTCATCAAAATCACTGAGGCAGATCTCAAGGATGACCAGAGGGATGAGGTGGCAAAGGCTATGGAAGCTTACAAGAAGGCATGCCTACAATCCTATAGTCGCACCAGAAGCGGGGAGACCGTCAAGAAGGCTACTCTTCCAACTCGTCATATCACTGTCGCCGAGAACTCAGGGAAGATGTCTGAGATGATCCAGCAGTCTGTCTATCAGGCCATGATCGATCAGTCTAAGGTGATGACCAACACAGTGTACAACGTCGTCGTCAGCTCCATGGTCAACGGTGTGGCTCAGGGGTATCAGGGACCAGTGTACGCCCATCCCATCATCGTGCCGGTCAGAAGCTTCTTAACGGTGCCAAATATGTCTCAGTCGCTCCTCAGCCGATACAGAAGCAGAGTGGGGGATGCAACGCTACAATACCCCTCGGTTATAATGGTGCAACGCCCTATCCATCACAAGCGCCATTTTACACTGCACCAGTTCGCCCCGCACAACCGCCGTATGCAACCTCAGTGCCGTGGGGGATGGCAGGACTACCCACCGACCTGGATCCGTCCACTAGTTACAGAAAATCTCCGATGCAGATGTCATTTCCTTCGGCCTGTCGACCAATACCCCCCGCAATACTTGCAGACTACCTCGGAAATCGGTAGGGGGGCAAGCGTTCCAGATCCACTCAGAACTGCGGCGTCGATAGCATTGTACGATGAGGCAGCGGAAGCACTGCGTCAAGTTGACCCAATGTGGTAGCAGCCATCGGCTCCTCAGCCAATAGTCCAGCCGCAAGATCTGCAGCACGTACCAGCCTATCACCCAATTGTGGTTTCGCAAGTTCAACAGCACGTGCCGATTCCTTAACTAGTTGTGCATCAGCAACAGCAGCATCAACAACAAGTGGACTGGGTCGCAAGGATAACGAATATAATACAAGACCAGTTTGGGTTGAAGCCAAGGGTACAGGCTTATACATACAGGACGCCGTACCCACCCGCATACGATCTGTTGCCGTTCCCTCATCGGTACAAAGTGCCGACTTCACCAAGTTATCGGGCCAAGAAGACACGTCCACAGTGGAGCACATTAATAGATTCATCATCCAGTGTGGAGAAGCTGCTGTACAAGACGCTCTAAGGGTGCGTCTGTTCTCGTCATCCCTGTCCGGGTCGGCCTTTCAATGGTTTACGACACTACCACCCAACTCCATAGTCACTTGGGCCGATCTGGAAAAACAATTCCACAAATACTTCTATGCGGGGGTCCACGAAATGAAACTCTCAAATTTAACTGGCCTCAAACAGAGAAGGGATGAGTTGGTGATCAGCTACATATAGAGGTTCAGGGAGGTCAGGAATAAGTGCTACAACGTGGTTTTGACCGACACCCATGTTGGAGGTATGCCCTAGAGGCAATCATAGAGATGATGATATTCCATTTGTATCCATGATTTGTATATTGTGTTCATTGAATATCCATTAAAGGCTACTTGAATTGATTTGCAATTATGTGAATTGTATGTGAAACTCTTTACTTGTATGGTTACTCTAAAGTTGTCCCTAGTCGGAGTTCATGTGAGGACACACATGAATATTAGACTAGCACATGTATTAGTTGATGACTATGTTTCACAAGTCATGGACATGGAGATGTTGAACTAATAATGTGGACACATGTGGAAACATGTGCTAGGACTGACCCAACACGAGAAGTAGTTCTCTCTTTAAACAACATATACGCTTTGTCCTTAGACCTGAGATTGTCGCATGTTTTCTAGATGTGGATCGACCTACTTAGGGGCTATCAAACGCTACGCCGTAACAGGGTAGTTATAAAGGTAGCTTTCGGGTTTGTCAAGAAGCATGCTATGAGACATGGCCAATCAAGATGGGATTTGCCCCTCTCTGATTGAGAGTGATATCTCTGGGCCCCTCGAGTGATCGGATCCGAAAATGCATGGCCATGCTACGTACGGTTAAGAGTTAACCTACAAAGGGATTCCGGATCACAGGATCGAGAAAGAGCGGTCGGCTTGTAGCTAGACCAAATATCATGTGGCAAAGGGAATAGTATGTATATTATGTTGTGATGGTTCGTCTGATATGATCTTCGTGTGCGTAGTTGGCACGTCTTGCTAGAGGCCGCTACCGACTATTGGGCCGAGTAGGAGTACTCGGGCCATGTCTATACGTATCCGAACCCATACGGTCACACACTTAAGGGGCTGGAAGCCCAATTCGGATCAGATCCGAGTTGGATTAGGTTTAGAAGTACTAATGGGCCTCGGATCCAGAGGCCCGTCAGGAACCTCTATAAATAGAGGGGTGGGGGCGCCCTAGGGTTTACACCTTTTGGCGAAACACACCTGCCGCGCCTCCCACACCCTCTCCTGTTGTAACTCGCGGATCTAGCAGTCCGGCTTGCGACGCTTCCTCCCTGCACGTGTGGATACCTTGGAGGTGTTGCACCTGCAGCACTCCGACGAGCCACGACGAGCCGACGACGAGCCGCGGCACCAGAGGCGATCTTGCTGCACGTGAACGAGCTGCTGAGAAGCTGCTGGACGTGATCGACTACGTTGATCGACTACGTACGACTACGTGATCGTCTTCACTGCATCGACGCATATCTACATCTTCTGCACCAGTAGTGCGTCGAGTGGTAATCCCGTGATCCCTATACGACAGTTCTTCCTAGTTATACGCGGTAGATTTTTTGAATTGCGCTAGTGTAGCCTACCTCGTATCCCAACAGTGGTATCAAGAGCCGTAGCTGCTTAGTTTTGGATTCGGGATGTGTTATGCGAGTTTTCTGTTTGATCTATGTCCTGGTTTCGTGCCCTTGCTGCAATGGTAGTGTAACGACATACTCCTACCGGTCGGTTTCCGCCATCGGAGTTAAGTGATACACGTAAATCCAGTTGCAGTGAGCGAAGATCAATATGATTGGTCGAATCGAAACCCAGGGTCATACACCAGGCGCATTAGATGTGCAATGGTAGATGAGATCTACTGCCGGGGTCGGGATTTTTGCCGTATGCGTATGCTTTGGTAAATCAGCCGTAACTTTTCGGTACGAGGATTGGGGCGAATTTTATATGAAAATTGATCTACAGAAAAAGTTACACATGAAATTCAACCGCTTCGCCGTTTTTGGCGAAATTAGATTTCCCAAATTCGGCTTGGAAGATGGAGTTTCGGGCCTCCGAAGTTTGGAACGTTAGGGCGCCCTAACTCTATTTTGCAGGATGTATGTATGTATCTTGTGATCAGTATGGCCCCATTGTGTATGTGATGCATGTGTGTAACTCATTCGTGACCTGCGTGTCGCGCGTACGGCAACACGGCAGGAGCCATATGTGTTGTCACCTTAATGTATTTAATGGTCTGCGTACCAATCTGTGATGATCCAAGCAACTATGTAATCTTCATTACTAGATTCTTTACTAGCTATTAGGCGTAATAGCATGCTCTAGTTCTTGGAGGACTCATCACCAGGAGGATGGCGCACATGGAACATGGAGATGGAGATCACCATGGTGAACATGTTCTATGGAGATGGAGATCACCATATGAAAACGGGCCATACTGTGTCACAGCTGTGTGAATGCTATTCTGTTTATGTTTTACTTTCTGCATGCTGTGATGTTAGAAGTAGAACGATCCCTCACAAAGTTTAAGTTAGTATGCCCTCCCAACTAAAACTTGCACCGTCCCATGTCTTGTACAATTAGTGGTGGGTCTATGAAATTAGGGTGCCACTAGTTTTCCTTGACTAGACGGGTTTGTGTCGGACACTTACACGCATAAGGGTTGGTTTGCTTAACAAGGTTATCTTAACGGTTAAGGACCTTGGGGCATAAAGGTTGGGCGCCGAGACATAGAGATGTCACCCAACAACAGGAGTCATATGTGATATGATTAGCAAAAGGTTGCTTACCGATCTACCTCGTTTGCTAGCGGTGATGCTAAAGCTCACTAGTAGACTTGTTAGTTGTGGATCCTGAATCACTAAGTTTCAATAGAGGGATATTGATTTTAGTGGGAGTAGATTCTGTTAAAATAGTTTAATGTGATTTGCTCTATCATGGATACATTTGTCTTAGTGTATTTTGCATTACTTTGTTGTAGATTAAATGGCACCTAGCAACACCACCACATCGTTTGCTTTGCGTTCGGTCCTTGAGAAGGACAAGTTGAATGAAACAAACTACTCGGATTGGATCCGTAACCTGAGAATTGTTCTCAGGGCCGACAAAAAGGAAGATGTTCTAGACACCCCACTACCACCAGTACCTGCTGATGATGCATCTGCTGCCGTTAAGGCTGCTTACAAGAAGGCATTTGATGCTAATCTTGAGGTAAGCTGCCTTATGCTTGCTTGCATGGAACCCGAGCTGCAGATGCAGTTTGAAACAAATCATGAGGCACACGATATGATCGTGGCGCTTAAGGACATGTTCCAGACACAGGCTAGGACCGAAAGGTTCAATGTGTCCAAAGCCTTTCTGGAGTGCAAGTTAGCAGAAGGCGCAGCAGTAGGACCACATGTAATCAAGATGGTTGGTTACACTCAGCGATTGGAGAAGCTGGGCTTCCCAATGGGCAAAGAGTTGGCCACTGACTTCATTCTTTCATCTCTTCCGCCTAGCTATGGGAACTTCATCTCGAACTACCATATGCATGGGACGGAGAAGGGTCTGAATGAACTGTGTGGTATGCTCAAGACAGCAGAGGTAGACATTAAGAAAAGCGCTAGTACCAGCCATGTGATGGCTGTACAGAACAAGCCTACCTTCAAGAAGAAGGGCAATTCTTGGAAGAAGAAGGGTAAGGCTGGAGTGTCCAAGCCAAACCCAGCGCCCAAGGCTAAAGCTGGACCTGCTCCAGATAAAGAGTGCTTTTACTGTCATGAACTTGGTCACTGGAAGAGAAACTGCAAGCAGTACCTAGCTTCCTTGAAGAATGGCGGAAGTAAGAGTACTTCTACCTCAGGTACGCTTGTTGTTAATGTTATAGACAACATATTTCTTGCTGATACAATTATTAATTCTTGGGTATTTGATACTGGATCGGTTGCTCATATTTGCAATTCGATGCAGGGAATGATAAGAAGTAGAAGCGTGGAAAGAGGAGAAGTTGATTTCCGCGTGGGCAATAATGCAAGAGTTGCTGCTTTGACCGTCGGGACGATGCAACTCCACCTCCCGTCAGGATTTATTATGGAGTTGAATAATTGTTATTTTGTTCCTAGTTTAAGTCGAAACATTTTGTCTCCTTCATGTTTGATGAAGGATGGTTATTCATTTGCGAGTGAAAACAATGGTTGTGTGATCTCTAAGAATAATATGTTTATGGCTTTTGCACCCATTGTGAATGGATTATTTGTTTTAAATCTTGATGGTTCACCTGTCTGTAATGTAAGTGTTAAAAGGCCTCGACCTAATGATTTGAGTCACACCTACTTGTGGCATTGTCGTTTGGGTCATATAAGTGAAAAGCGCATGAAGAAACTCCATTCTGATGGACTTCTAACTTCGTTTGATTTTGAATCATACGAGACATGTGAGGCTTGCTTGCTAGGCAAGATGACCAAGACGCCTTTCACAGGTTTTCCTGAGAGAGCAGTAGACTTGTTGGAACTCGTACATAGTGATGTATGCGGACCAATGAGCACGACGGCTAGAGGAGGATTCCAATACTTCATAACTTTCACTGATGATTTCAGTAGATATGGCTATGTCTACTTGATGAGGCACAAGTCTGAAACCTTTGAAAAGTTCAAGGAATTTCAGAATGAAGTTGAAAATCAGCGTGGCAAGAAAATTAAGCGGTGTTGAAGCGGTTCAGCATGGAAGAGGCAAAGAAAGGGTTCTTGCCTATGTCACATGGCATACATCTCAGCAAGACTCAGTGTCCTTCGACTGCTGATGAGCGGGATCGCATGAGTAGAGTGCCATATGCCTCGGCTATTGGATCTATCATGTATGCAATGATAAGTACTCGCCCATATGTTTCATATGCGCTAAGTATGACAAGCAGACACCAATCTGATCCAGGTGAGAGTCACTGGACAGCGGTGAAAAACATTCTTAAGTACTTGAGAAGGACTAAAGATATGTTCCTCGTCTATGGAGATGAGGAGGAGCTCGTTGTAACAGGTTACACCGATGCTAGTTTCCAAACCGACAGAGATGATTCAAAGTCACAATCAGGATTTGTGTTCACGCTGAATGGTGGCCGATTCTACGACAGAAGCCGAGTACATCGCGGCTTCGGAAGCCGCGAAGGAAGGTGTTTGGATAAGGAATTTCCTCATTGAGCTTGGTGTGTTTCCGAATGCGTCCAGCCCATTGAATCTCTACTGTGATAACAATGGGGCAATTGCGCAAGCAAAGGAGCCAAGGAACCACCAGAAGAACAAACATGTAATGCGGCGATTTCATCTCATTCGAGACTTCGTTAACCGGGGTGAGATCAAGATATGCAAAATATACACGAATCTGAACATTTCTGATCCGTTGACAAAACCACTCCCGCAGGCTAAGCATGAAGCGCATGTAAGAGCTATGGGTATTAGGTACCTTCTAGATTGACTCTAGTGCAAGTGGGAGACTGTTGGAGGTATGCCCTAGAGGCAATCATAGAGATGATGATATTCCATTTGTATCCATGATTTGTATATTGTGTTCATTGAATATCCATTCAAGGCTACTTGAATTGATTTGCAATTATGTGAATTGTATGTGAAACTCTTTACTTGTATGGTTACTCTAAAGTTGTCCCTAGTCGGAGTTCATGTGAGGACACACATGAATATTAGACTAGCACATGTATTAGTTGATGACTATGTTTCACAAGTCATGGACATGGAGATGTTGAACTAATAATGTGGACACATGTGGAAACATGTGCTAGGACTGACCCAACACGAGAAGTAGTTCTCTCTTTAAACAACATATACGCTTTGTCCTTAGACCTGAGATTGTCGCATGTTTTCTAGATGTGGATCGACCTACTTAGGGGCTATCAAACGCTACGCCGTAACAGGGTAGTTATAAAGGTAGCTTTCGGGTTTGTCAAAAAGCATGCTATGAGACATGGCCAATCAAGATGGGATTTGCCCCTCTCTGATTGAGAGTGATATCTCTGGGCCCCTCGAGTGATCGGATCCGAAAATGCATGGCCATGCTACGTACGGTTAAGAGTTAACCTACAAAGGGATTCCGGATCACAGGATCGAGAAAGAGCGGTCGGCTTGTAGCTAGACCAAATATCGTGAGGCAAAGGGAATAGCATGTATATTATGTTGTGATGGTTCGTCTGATATGATCTTCGTGTGCGTATAGGAGTTGGCACGTCTTGCTAGAGGCCGCTACCGACTATTGGGCCGAGTAGGAGTACTCGGGCCATGTCTATACGTATCCGAACCCATAGGGTCACACACTTAAGGGGCTGGAAGCCCAATTCGGATCAGATCCGAGTTGGATTAGGTTTAGAAGTACTAATGGGCCTCGGATCCAGAGGCCCGTCAGGAACCTCTATAAATAGAGGGGTGGGGGCACCCTAGGGTTTACACCTTTTGGCGAAACACACCTGCCGCGCCTCCCACGCCCTCTCCTGTTGCAACTCGCGGATCTAGCAGTCCGGCTTGCGACGCTTCCTCCCTGCACGTGTGGATACCTTGGAGGTGTTGCACCTGCAGCACTCCGACGAGCCACGACGAGCCGACGACGAGCCGCGACACCGGAGGCGATCTTGCTGCACGTGAACGAGCTGCTGAGAAGCTGCTGGACGTGATCGACTACGTTGATCGACTACGTACGACTACGTGATCGTCTTCACTGCATCGACGCATATCTACATCTTCCGCACCAGTAGTACGTCAAGTGGTAATCCCGTGATCCCTATACGGCAGTTCTTCCTGGTTATACGCGGTAGATTTTTTGAATTGCGCTAGTGTAGCCTACCTCGTATCCCAACAACCCAGTTGGCCGACACCACCTTCCAGGGACTCCTACTGCACATCAAAGAGAAATAAGCTTCTCAGGAGTTTGAGCCAAATCATTCACCGACTACCCGGCCAGGAGGTGTGCCCCTTTGACCAACGAAGAAATTTTCAGAAAAAGGTGGCGTACATGGAAGGGTCCGAATCGGAGGAAGAAGTAGAAATCGGCCTGGCAGAGTGGGTAAAAGGGAAAAAACCAATATCATGCCCGTTTAGTAAAAAGGAACCGGAAACATTTGGTTTCGACACATCCAAGGCCGATAAGATCTTCGACTTGCTGCTGCAAGAGGGATAGATCAAGCTCTGACCCTACCACACAATTTCGTCGGCCGAGCAGCTCAAGAACATGAAGTATTGCAAGTGGCAAAATGCCACATCTCACGACACCAATGAGTGCAAAGTCTTCCATCAGCAGATGAAGACTTAAATTAGTTATCGAGCAAGGAAGACTTAAATTCGAGGTCCCCACGAAGCCACCAAAGCCGATGAAGATCGACCAGCACCCCTTCCCTGCTAACATGGTCGACGCTGGAAGAAACGCGCTCCAGACCAAAGTGCTGACGTCAAAATCGGCCAGAAGAAGTGGAGGGGTCGACCCGAGAAATCAAACCTCGGCCGAAGATGTTAAAGGGAAAGGCCAGATGGAAACTGAAGGCGAGAACTCGGAGAGACCATGTTGGCCTATCCCATCCCGGGATCTGCTCAACAAGTATTAGAGGCAATGGGAGGACACAAGGCGTCGGGAGGAGATGGTGCGCAGACATGAGGATCACTGGAGATGCCCGTTCTTCATCCACTATTGGGAAAATAACTTCAGACTACCATCGGCTGATAATTGCCTTGAATGCAACGGTCAATATCGCAGCAGCCGCCCGTTCAAAGGGTCACACTCCGAGGATCGAGGATGAGAGCCGATCAACAGAAACAGGCTCGAGCGAGAGGATTGGCGTGTTTCAGTGCGTGATCGGCTGTTGGGCAGAGTAGACCAGCGCAATCGGCTGGGGGGCAGAGCCAGTACACATGATCGGCTGCATGAGGTGGCCAATGCAAGAATCTCAGGCGAAACCCCCTTAGGGTGAGAGTCGGACTGGGAACGCGCTAAGCCACTGAGCAAACCAGTGAACCCCAGATGGTCTGACTAAGTCCCAAAAAAGGAGAGTCCAACGTTGGCGCCAATGGGAACAGCAAGAAGAGGAACAAAGGCAAGCGGTGGACAAGAAAGAAGTCAGACCTCAAGTTTGGCACCCCAGAAGGAAAGCCGATGAAGAAAACAACGATTAGGATTTGGCTGCTGATGTCAACATAGTATTCATCTTGTTGATGGAGTTTATGGCTCCCGTCGACCGTGACAACGCAGCTGAAATAGAGGAGCAAATGGCACAATTGGCTTTGGAGCCAATTGTCGGGCATACATCCTAGGCCCATGAGTAGGCCCTGTGCGGCCCACTAAGGGGCGTACTCGGACACAATCAAGACTAGGGGGCTACGCGGCAAGAAGCGTATCCCACTCGGACTAGTTAGGTGTGCATATGGAAACTACTCGGTCTACACCGAGTAGAACTTTGTAATCGTACCCGACTAGGATTCAAACTTGTAACCCTACCCTCACGAGTATATAAGGGCGGGTAGGGACCCCCCTCAAAGACAACTCCTTCAACACATCCAAGTTCAATACAATCAACTCACAGGACATAGGGTATTACTCAATCTAGCGGCCCGAACCTATCTAAATTGTGTCCCTTGCATCACCATTGACTCCTTGATTCTCGACGGCCCTTACCGCAAAAAAGACCTCCTAGGGTACCCCCTAGGTGGGTTGCCGGTCTAAAACACCGACAGCTGGCACGCTAGGTAGGGGAAGTCGTCGAGTTTCTCTGCGCGAGTTCGATGGCACCTGTCGTTATCAAGCCTGCATATGCTAGGATAGTATCTCTTCAAATATGAGTTCGATGGCCACTCTTTTCTTATTTTCTTCGATGCTGATCAAGGCCCTCAATCGCTGACCCGCCAAATCATCGAGCTCCCCCTTCATGAGGAGGGAATAATCATCGGCTGTCAACTGATCTTGAAGTGATGTGCGTCTGGACCCCATCCTTAATTCCCAAGGCAATACTGCCTCGTGACCGCATACGAATTGATAAGGAGATATTTTAGTGGCTCCGTGACAGGCCATCCTGTAGGCCCATAAAGATGCAGTCAAGGATGCATGCCACCTCTTGGGCTGCTCCTCTATCTTTCTCTTGATCAACTTCATTATGCCTTTATTGGATGACTCAACCTGACCATTAGCTTGAGCATAATACGGAGAAGAATTTAACAATTTAATTCCCATATCGGCGGTGAATTCTTCAAACTCTCCCGAAGTAAACATTGTCCCTTGATCGGTCGTGATGGTTTGAGGGATACCAAACCAATAAATAATGTGGTCTCTCACAAAATCGATCATAGCGGCTGATGTCACGGTTTTTAGGGGAACTGCCTCCACCCACTTGGTAAAGTAGTCAGTGGCTACTAATATGAACTTGTGTCCTTTGCTTAATGGAGATAAATCTGTCCGATGAGGTCTATTCCCCAACCACTAAATGGCCATGGCTTAATTATTGGGTTCATAGCCGAGGCTGGTGCACGTTGCACATTACCGAACTTCCAGCAATCCTGACACCCCTTATAATATTTAAAGCAATCCTCGAGTATCATCGGCCAGTAATAACCATTGTTCCTGATCATCCACTTCATCTTGTGAGCTGACTGATGAGCCCCACATACGCCATCGTGAATTCCTCTCATCAGAACCTTTGCTTCTTCTACCCCAAGGCATTTGAGTAGTACTCCATCAATCGTCCGGTAAAACAAATCATCTTGAAGTAACACATATTTCATGGCCTGAAAATGCACTCGCTGATCCACTTTCTTGGACGGATCTTTTAAGTAATCGGCGATCTCCTTTCTCCAGTCGTTGGCTGCAAGCTCTAGAGACATAGCCCCTTGAATCGGCCGATACCCGGAGGCATGTTGGGTGAGCCTATTATCTTCCTTGTTATAACTTCTAGGAATATGCTCAATAGTCGCAGACTTGAACTCCTTCAATAATTGGAGGCAATCTTCATAGTAAATGATTAAGATATCATCTTTGCATTCGGACTTCCCAGTTAATTGATCCACAATGAGCATGGAATCCCCAAAATCTCCACTGTGTCGGCCTTGATTTCTCTCAATAATTGGATACCCTTTAGAACAGCCTGGTACTCCGCCTGATTATTGGTGGCGGACGCCTCTATCGGCAGAGAGAAATCATAACTTGCCCCCCGAGGAGATATGAGGATGATGCCGATCCCTGATGCGGCCCCACATGAGGAACTGTTGAAGTACAGTGTCCATGGAGCTAGCTCAACGACATCGATTCCCGGTCCACAATGCTAGGCCATGAAATCGGCCATTACTTGGCCCTTGACAGCTTTGGTTGATTCGTACCTCAGGTCGAACTCTAATAGAGCTAGAATCCACTTTCCAATCCTTCCTTTCAAAATCGGCAATGACAACATGTACTTGACCACATCATCTTTGCACACGACTATGCATTCTACCGATAACAGGTAATGCCTAAGTTTGGTCCATGAAAAATACAGACAAAGGCAGAGCCGTTCCACTGGGGAATATCTAGTCTCAGCGTCTAGGAGCCTTCTGCTGACATAATAAATTACTCTTTCTTTCCCTTCAAATTCCTGTACCCGCGCCGACCTAATAGCTCGTTCATCGGCCGACAAGTATAGTTTGAATGGCTTGTCAGGCTGCGGCGGAACCAACACTGGCGGCGAGACCAGGTACTGCTTGATGTCATCCAACGCCTTTTGCTGTTTCTCACCCCACACGAATTCCTGGTCGGGTTTTCACAACAAAGAGGTGAAGGCTTGAATGCGTCCGGACAAGTTGGATATGAACCTCCGGATAAAGTTAACCTTGCCGATTAGGGACTGTAGCTCAGTTTTGTTCTGCGGGGCTACAACTTTATTGATGGAAGCTATAATCTTCCGGTTGATTTCTATCCCATGCTCGTGGACCATGAATCCCAGAAATTGTCCAGCCGAAACGCCGAAGGCACATTTGTTTGGGTTGATTTTCAATCCATGCTTCCTTGTGCACACCAATATCTCTCGCAAATCGGCCAGATGCTCCTGATGCCCCCTTGACTTGACCACGACGTCGTCGATGTAGATCTCCACCAGGACACCAATAAGCTTGTGGAAAATATAATTCATAGCCCATTGATATGTAGCTCTGGCATTTTTTAAACCGAAGGTCATCACTACCCAGTCAAACAAACTGAGGTGGCCTGGGCATCTGAAAGCCATCTTTGAAATGTCTTCTTTGGCCATTAATATCTGATTATACCCAGCATTACCGTCCATGAAGCTGATGACTTTGTGTCCCGCGGCGGCGTTTATTAAAACATCAGCCATCACCATTGGATACCCATCCATCGGCGTAGCCTGATTAAGATTCCTAAAATCAATGCACACACGCAGTTTCCCATTTTTCTTGTATATGGGTACAATATTGGAAATCCACTTGGCATAACGGCACTGCCGAATAAATCCTGCTTCAATCAATCTTGTAATCTCGACCTTTATATCAGGTAGAATTTTAGGGTTACACCGTCGTGTAGGCTGCTGATACGGCCGATACCCTGGTTTTATAGGCAACCGGTGCTCAACAATGGACCGGTCTAGACAAGGCATCTCATGGTATTCTCAAGCAAAACAATCTTTAAATTCTTTTAACAAACTCGTTAATTCACACTTATACTCGAGGTCTAGACTAGCACTAATAGACGTTGGCCTTGGCTTGCTGCCGTCTCCTAGGTCCACCATCTCCAATGAATCGGCCAACGTAAATCCATGCCCAAGCTTCCCGTCTTCTCGGACGAATTGATCCATTTAGTTTGATCCTTCAGAGCCGACTGCTTGGATCGACTGTAGACCAAAATCAAACACCCTCAGGAAATCGGTGTCCCAAATCCTGCCAGATATGCATCTGATGTGCTCGCAGCTCCACTGTTGCGTGTCGGCCATGGCAAAGCCATAGGCGAAATCAGTGGTGACTATCTTGATGTTGTCGCCTACCCACTGGACAAGGCACTGGTGCATTGTAGACGGGATGCAGCAGTTTGCGTGGATCCAATCTCGCCCGAGCAACATGTTATAGGACCCTTTGCCATTAATAACAAAGAAAGTAGTGGGTAGGGTCTTATTGCCGATCGTGAGGTTGACGCAGAGTGCTCCTCGGACCGGGGACATGTTGCCTTTGAAATCCTTGAGCATCATGTCCGTCTTGGTCAGATCTTTATCACCTTTGCCTAATTTTTGGAACATAGCATACGGCATGATGTTGACCGCAGCACCTTTATCCACCAGTAGCTTGGCAACTGGCCGTCCGTTGACGTGTCCTTCGAGGAACAGAGCCTTGAGATGTTGGCGTTTTTCATTCTCAGGTTTCTCAAAAGTGGCTGTCATTGGCTCCAAAGCCAATTGTGCCATTTGCTCCTCTATTTCTGTTGCGTCGTCCCGATCGGCGGGAGCCATGAACTCCATCGGTAAGATGAACACCATGATGACGTCAGCTACCGACCCATGATTGTCGTCTTCTTCGCCGGTTTTCCCTTTGGGGCGCCAAACTCGAGACCTGCCCCCTCTCTTATCTATTGTTTACCTCTATTCTTCTTACTGTTATTCCCATTGGTGCAAACGCTGGACTCTTCATTTGTAGGATTTAGTCAAACTGTCTGGGTACCATATGGGGTTCACTGGTTTACCCGGCGTTTTGCATGCTCCCAGTCTGGCTCTCGTCCTAGGGGGTTTTCGTCCGAGACTCTGGCATCGGCCATGTTCTCCAGCCGATCATGTGCGCTGGACTTGCCTTCCAGTCGATCTTGCTGGTCAACTCTGCCCCCCAGCCGATCATGCACTAAAACGCGCCGATCTTCTTGTTCGCATCTGTATCTACTGATCGGCTCTAGTCCTCGATCCCTAGAGCGTGACCTCTTGAACGGGCGACCGCTGTGACACTGACCATTGCACTCGGGGCAATTATCGGCCGATGGTAACCTAAGGTTGTTCTCCTAGAGGTGGATGAAGAACGGACACCGCCAGTGACCTTCGTGTCGGCGCATCATCTCCTCATGGCGTCTCGATCTTTCTTGCTGCCGCTGATACTTGCTGAGTAATTCTTGGGAGGTGACAGGGTTAGGTGACCTCTCCGATTTTTCACCCTCGACTTCGATCCGTCCTTTTCCTTTGACATCTTCGACCGTGGCCTGATATCTAGGGTCCACAATGCCACTCCTCCTGGCCGATTCTGACGTCAGCACCTTGGTTTGGAGCGCGTTTCTTCCTGCATCGACCATGTTAGCGGGGAAAGGATGTTGATCGATCTTCATTGGCTTTACTGGCTTTGTCGGAACTTCGAACTTGAGTCTCCCTTATTCAATGGCCGATTGTATCTGCTATTGGAAGATCTTGCACTCGTTCATGTCGTGGGATCTGGCATATTAAAATTAGTAATTTTAATTTAGTAATAAGTCATAAATGGTCATAATACTTATGTTAACTTAAAAATTGGAAAAAAATAAATATTTTGACCATCCAAAACCTTAGAAAAATAGTGCCTATAGTGTTATTAACATATTTACCATGACTATAACATGTACTTGTTTAATTGTATCTAAATTTATTGTTTAATATTTAATGGTTCTAAAAAATGAAATATTTAATATTTTAACCATGCAAAATTAGTTCTTGTTTAATAGGGTGATTTTTTTTGCAAATAGTATTGTTAATAAATAAAAAATTGCATAAACCCATAGAATACATTACATATCATTACAATGGTTCAAATACATTACACATCATGATCATCTAATTGAACGTTCATAACCTTCCTCTTGACGAACGTCCTTGGTTGTAATCGTGACGTAAGTATGGAGCGTCTCTTTGGCTAATAGAATGATTGGGCCAACCTTGACTAAAAATGGAGGAAGATCATCGAACTAATCATAATCTTTTGAAATGTCAGTCTTGTCCTCAACTCCAATGATTTTTCTTTTCCCTAGAAGAATTATGTGGCACTTTGGCTGGTCATCTTACTTACTAGCACCCTTTTGTTTTGGTTTGCTTGACATATCCTTCACATACAAAACTTGAGTCAAATCATTGGCTAGGACGAATGGTTCATCTCTGTATTCAATCTTGTTGAGGTCCACTATTGTCATCCCATAATTATCTGTTGTTACGCCTTCTCCAATAAGTTTCACCCATTGGCACCGAAATAGTGGGATTTTTAAAGATCCATAGTCGAGTTCCCATATCTCCTCAATGACACCATAGTATTTGTTTTTTCCATTGTTGTCTATTGCATCTATACAGACACCACTATTTTGATATGTGCTCTTTTGATCTTAGGCTCTCGTGTAAAATGTGTACCTACTTATCTCGTATCCTTGGAATGTCGATACTGAGATAGATGGACCCCTAGCCAACCATGCTAGTTGTTCTTTAATCGTATCATTATCCTTTAGTCGTCGCCACAACCAAGAGGCGAAAGTGTCAATATGATGACGTATAATCCAAGCCTCAGTCTTCCCTTGGTTTAAGGACCGTACAATGGTCTTGTGCTCCTCCATATATGGAGCCACCAGGGATGATTGTTGCAGGACCGTGAAGTGTGCTTTACGAAATGTACTCTCATCAATGTCCATCCTAGCTTTCCTCCCTAGTATGCCCTTTCCTTTGAGTCTCCCCTTATGTCATGATACAGGGACTCCAATCAAACTCAGGTCATCAATAAAGTCAACACAAAACTCAAGAACCTCCTCTGTTCCATATCCCTTTGCGATGTTTCCTTCTGCACGGGCACGATTACGAACATACTTCTTTAGAACTAACATAAACCTCTTGAAAGGGAACATATTATGTAGAAATACAGGATCGAGAATAAAAATCTCTTCAACTAGGTGAACTAGAAGGTGTGTCATGATATTAAAGAAGGAAGGTGGAAAGACCATCTCAAAGCTGACAAGGTATTGCACCATATCATTCTTCAGCTTTAGTAGATTGTTTGGATGGATTGCCTTCTGAGAAATCATATTGAGGAATGCACATAGCTTCACGATTGCCATTCTCACATTCTCTGGTAGAATACCCCTCAGTGCAACAGGCAGCAATTGTGTCATCAGGACATGGCAGTCATGAGCCTTAAAATTTATGAATTTCTTCTCTTTAATATTTATTATTCCTTATATATTTGAGGAGTAGTCTGATGGGACCTTGATATTGTTCAAGCACTCAAACATCCTTTCCTTCTCTTTGTTGTTAAGAGTATACCTGGTAGGATGCAAGTAATGTCCATCATCTCTCTTTTACTGATGTACGTCATCTCGTTGTTTCATATGTTTCAGGTCCCGATGTGCTTCAATTGTATCCTTTGCCTTTCCATATGTACCCAGGAAGCCAAGCACATTCACGCAAAGATTTTTCGTCAGGTGCATCACATCGATTGCGTTATGGAACTCAATGACTTTCCAATAAGGTAGCTCCCAAAATATAGACTTCTTCCACATGGGTGCATGTCTGTCCTCGTTGTTCCGAAGAGGTTGGCTACTAGAGCCCTTGCCAAAGACTACCCTCACATCTTTAATCATAGAAAATACATGTTTAGCATTACGGTGAACGGGCTTAGTACGTTTTTCTTCCTCGCCTTCAAAATGCCTTCCCTTTCTTTCTTAATGGGTGCTTAGTAGGAACAAATCGATGATGGCCCGTGTACACAACCTTCATACAATGTTTCAAATACATGTTGCAAGTATCATATAAACAGTGCATGCAGGCTCGATATCCCTTGCTTGTTTGTCCGGACAGATTATCAAGTGCCGACCAATCATTGATGGTTACAAACAGCAATGTTCGTAGATTAAAAGTCTCTTTTTTATCCTCATCCCACACACGTACACCTTCTTCATTCCATAATAGTAAAAGTTAATCAATCAACGATCTTAGATAAACATCAATAGTGTTGCCAGGTTCTTTTGGGCCTTGGATAATTACCGACATCATAATGAACTTCTACTTCATGCACATCCAGAGCGGAAGGTTGAACATACATAAGGTCACAGGCCAAGTGCTATGACCACTACTAAACTCACGGAATGGATTGAATCCATCCATACTTAAACCAAACCATATGTTCCTTGCATCCTTTTCAAACTTGGGAAATTCTCTGTCAACTATTCTCCACTAGGACCCATCAGCAGGGTGTCTGATGATTTCATCTTGCTTATGTTCTTCTTTGTGCCAACGCATCAACTTTGCATGTGCCTTGTTTCTGAACAAACGCTTCAAGCGCGGTACTACAGGGAAAATACCACATTACCTTTGCAGGAACTTTCCCTAAGTAGAGGGCAAACAACCTTTTTCGTTAGGTATGTTGAGGATGGCAATTTGTTCCCCTCGAGAAGCATGTTTTTTATGATTTTCATTAACTCATCAAAACCCTTGTCAGAAACTCCATTTTTTGCCTTTCATTGCAGCAGTTCCAGTGTGGTACCCAACTTTTTGTGCCCCTGTTTGCAATCTGGGTACAATAATTTCTTATGATCATCTAACATATGCTCGAACTTCTTTGACTCCTTCACATTCTCGCAGTCTTCCTTTGCATCTCGCAACACTTGACTTAGATCCTCAATAGAACCTTCAGCCTCGCCCATCTCTTCTTCAGCCTCGCCCATTGGAGCATCTACAAAGGCACCTCCTTGAGTCCAGTTAGGAATGTTGTCATCTTATTCTTCATCATCATCTTCCATCATAACTCCTCTTTTTCCCGTGCTTGGTCCAAACAAAACAGTTAGGCATGAATAGTCTTTCTGGATGAGTAATCCTTCTCATTTTTGCAAGTTATGCATGGACAATAAATGAAATCGGACGGCGGTTTGTTGGATTCTGCCAGATCGAGAAAACCACACAATCCATTAATGTACTCCATGGAGCGTTTGTCTGCATTTTACATCCATTGCCGATCCATCTACAAAGTATTACCGAACCATTAAGATATTCTGATCGTGCATATTATTATGAAGCATAATAAACTCTGACCTTGAAGATGTCCTTTGTCATTTTTCTACAACTAGAACTTCTTTCAATGGTCTAGAGTTTACCCTATAGTCTTTGAGAACCTTCTTCCATTATATATCTCCGAATGATAACTCATGCATCTCATACCTTGTATCCTTTGAGTTTGATCACCCAAACCATATTCGAAACTTCCAAAAATACCTTTGGATAAATAGTATTTCGCCGGGCATAGTGGAGGTCTAAACTAGGTAGGAAGAAACTTGGGCTACTTATGTGAGCCAGGTACAAACATGAAAATAACTTCTAGATATAATCCTACACTCAAGGAGATGAACCATAAAAACTGAGCAAACTCAATAAGAATCATGCACTCAGGCATTCAACACATTATATATAGTCTTATCTCAAGGCTGACTCCTATAACTTTTAAGATCTCGCACACTTATCGGTAGCTACTTCATGGCATGTCAAACAGGGTAGACTCTACTCTTAGTGGTTCAAGATCCTCTCATTTCCATCCATGTGCCAACTTTCGTCTCAGCCTTCTTGGTTTTCGTGGAAACTTGCTTCGATGTAGGTAAGCTAGAAGATTTCAAGGCAAGAGAGGTAGAATTAATATAAGCCAAGGTGGTATATATCAAATAGAGCATTTAGAATGTTCCTACACTATTGACCAATCTAGGGTTGCATGCTACAGTCAAGTACTGCTCTGATACCAACTGAAACGAATCGGATTTTTATTTTTGAGAATCGACTCCCTGTACCCTTGTGATAGTCCCTGGAACAGTAGTTATTACGTACAGAACTCATTTTAACATAATATCATTTCCATACAATGAAATTAGAGTACAAAGTTGAATATTTACATCCATAATAATGTGGAATACAAATATGGTACAAGCCCCTTAGGCTAAATGACAAGTAGAAATCCTACGAATCAGTAGCAAGGGTTTCAAGTCTTCTTCTCCAAACTTTACCACAAGCATCCTTGAGCGAAGCAACGCAACCCTTCCTTCATGAATTCTTCGTGTACAGACTTTCACTCCAAGTCCAAACCTGCACACTCACAAACTGTACCAAGGAATGGGACAGGTCCACGTCACCATCCGTATGCAAGCTTTAAATGGTCTAATACTAGTATTCAAAAGTAGTAAAGGAATAGGCTTGGGTTTCCTATGTAGCAGCAAGCATAAAGAATAAACTTCCATATCCACCATCCTATCTCCCAACACATTAGGAACTCCTGGCACCCTAGGGCCCCTATCACCATCATCCTATATCCATCACTAGGGTTGATGCGAAGAATCCCTCTGGTCGCGTCTCAACAATTACAGCCGGATCCTAAAGGGAAAGGGAGCAGCTTCACCTCTTCCCGATTGTTTTCCATACATCTATGGGCTCACTAGAAGGTTTGGAAAGTCCTAGATAGAGGGCTGTATACCGAGATGTGTTAGACATAGAGACTACGGTGCAGGGCGGCGTGGTCTACGTGGCAAGACAGAAACTAGTCAAGGATTAGGAAACTGCTCGTAGCAATTAGAGTAGGACTCACTAGTCAAATCTGACTAGTATTCTTGTAAAGAACTAACCTGTAACTCTGCCCCCTATAATATAAGGCGAGGCAGGGACCCCCTCCAAAGCAATTCAATACAACCAACACACAGGACGTAGGGTATTACGCAATTTAGCGGCCCGAACCTATCTAAATCGTGTATTCGAGTTCACCTTCGAGTTCCTGATCTCAACGAGCCCCACGCACTAAACACTACCTCGGGCAACCCCCTTGGTAGGTTGCCGGGTCTAAAATACCGATAGCTGGCGCATCAGGTAGGGGATCTTGCTGAGAATCCACTGGCAAACTCGATGGCCCAAGTCATATTCAAGCCTATCGTTGCATTCAAAGCGGGCACGATGTTCATCTTCAGCTCCTAGGTCTGCGTTGCAGATGGCGCTGGAAACTTCCACCGCCACATCGCGTCAGCCTCGGAGAAGAAGCAGCACTCCATGAAGCTCCAACACCAAGCTCTGGAGGATCTCGTAGAGAAATTCAACAAATTTTTAATTTCTGACCTAGTCAGAGGCTGGGGGACAAGTCCGAGTACAACTCTACTCCTCCCACTAGTCGGACTGGTTTTCACGAGCCGACGTTTAAGCCACTGTGCAAATTGGACTACGACCCAAGTTGATTCCCGTTCGGACTCTGAAATGCAGGTGCTGTTTACCAAGATACCCTGTCCAGATCACAATCCAACACGGATATGATCGAGGATCCCGACTACTACTCCGATCCGAGCGAGACCCATTTAGTAGGTCCGTAGCAGGGCCTCGTAATCACATCAACTCCATAAGACAAATTCGTCTACTGGCCTAATATGAAGCCACCCGCTCTGGCAAGAATGACGACTCACGTCATCGCCTACCTTGATACCCTCCCTTACTAGGAGGGAACTCCTCTATCACCCATCTACGAAGAAGAAGGCTCCACGGAGGTCATCACATCAAGTTCAGGAAGCTATTCTCCGGGGCGAGAACTTTTTGCTCTTGTTGCTGCATAAGAAGGCGAGGATGAAGACCAACCAGAGAGAAATCTGCAGCATGCATCACCCAGATGACATCTCGCAGGATGAGCTCACCGCCAATGTCGGAGAAGAAACTGAAGCTCAACGAACTTAATGACGAGCAAGAAACACTACAAGAGCAAAGTGTCGCCACCGCCTTGCAGCCAACTTGCCGATCATGAACTTGGATCATGTGTTTGAAGCAGTTGAATCGCGTCAACACCGTACTCCTCTTGCCACAATCGCGTCCATGGATCTTATTACTCAGGCAATGCCATAGGACAAGTATACTAGGAAGCTGGCTGAATTGGTGGAGCGCGCGTACGAACAACTTGATCAGCAAAACTTGATACATTCAGTCCCACACACCCCATCCCAGCTTGGCAGTAGCCATAGGCGCACTCAATCCAGACCAAGTCAAATTGGAGGTGCCAGACCAAGCCAAGCTGGAGTAGAGGGCAGTCGGGCGGGACCCTCGGGAGGCCGTGGCCAACGTAGGCCCAACCCAGAGCCTAAAAAGGATCTCCGTCACAAGATCAACGCCAGCCGTGACGCCTGTACAATCATTAACGGACGTCACCACGAGTGCGAGCAAGAAGTCGAATAGCAATGAGAGGATTCCAACAGGTTTCCCACCTTCAGTAACATCCCGTTGGGGCGCTCAACCTGGCCGTTGGCCCAGAGATGAGCGATAGAGATGTATCGGACGTCGATCCCACTATTCTCACAGCATTCCTAGAAATCATGGTTGTTGAAGTTTGAGCCTAGGTCTGTGATGATGTGATTGGGGAAGCCGTAGCGATAGACAATCTCGTCAAGAAAGTTGAGTACCCTGTCTGCCTTGGGACAGGTTACTGGCTTCACCTCAATCCACTTAGTGAACTTGTAAATTGCCACGAGTACTCGGTTGAAGCCCCCGGGCGCCATACGCAAAGGACCAATCATGTCTAGCCCCCAGCATGCGAAAGGCTAGGAGGGTGGTATGGTGATCAATTTGTAGGCTAGGACATGTTGCTGCTTGGCGAAGAATTGACAACCTTGGCAGCGGCGGACTAGTTCTTTGGCGTTAGCAAGAGCTATAGGCCAATAGAATCCTGCTATGAAAGCTTTGCCCACGATCGTTCTTAATGATGCATGGTTGCCGCAGATGCCCTTGTGGATCTCCTTCAATATGTCCTTGACATCTTGCTGTGAGACGCACTTCATGAGTACTCTTGATGATGCGCCTTGTTTGTAAAGCTTTTCCCCGACTAGAACGTAGTTCTTGCCATGCCGTGAGACCTGCTCTGGAGGCAACTTGTGCTCCTTAATGTAGTCGATGATAGGGAATCTCCAATCTACATCGATCATCATAACGTTCCGGTTTGGTGCATCGTTGCCTTGATCAGTGATTTCTGAAGGTGCTGGCTCCACCAGCTGAAACTTGAGCACGAGTAGATCTGAGCTTGGACAAGATGTCCATGGCTATGTTGTTGTCATGAGCTACGTGTTGGAACTCCAAACCAGAAAACTTGTCATAGTATTCCCACTGTTCTCACAGTATTCCCAGAAATCATGGTTGTTGAAGTTCGAGCCTAGGTCTGTGATGATGCGATTGGGGAAGCCGTAGCGATGGATGATCTCGTCGAGGACGTCGAGTACCCTGTCTGCCATAGGATAGCTATTAGCTTCACCTCGATCCACTTGGTTAACTTGATGATCACCATGAGTACTCGGTTGAAGCCACCGGGCGCCATAGGTAGAGGGCCAATCATATCTAGCCTCCAGCATGCAAAAGGCCAGGTTGGTGGTATGGTGATCAATTTGTAGGCTAGGATATGTTGCCGCTTGGCGAAGAATTGACAACCTTGGCAGCGGCTGACTAGTTCTTCGGCGTTAGCGAGAGTTGTAGGTCAATAGAATCTCGCTCTGAAAGCTTTGCCGACGATCGTTCTTGATGATGCGTGGTTGCCATAGATGCCCTTGTGGATCTCCGCCAGTATGTCCTTACCATCTTGCCGTGAGACGCACTTCATGAGTACTCTTGTTGATGCGCCTCGTCTGTAAAGCTTTTCCCCAACTATAACGTAGTTCTTGCCGCACCGTGAGACTTGCTCTGCTTCAGTCTTGTCAGGAGGCAACTTGTGCTCCTTAATGTATCGATGAAAGGGATTTTCCAGTCTACATCAATCATCATAATCTCCGGGTCTGGCGCATCATTGCCTCGATTGGTGGTTTTTGAAGGTGCCAGCTCCACCAGCTGAAACTTGAGCATGACTAGATCTGAGCTTCGATAAGATGTCCGCGGTTATGTTGTTGTCATGAGCTATGTGATGGAACTCCAAATTAGAAAATTTGTCACAGTATTCCCATTGTTCCCACAGTATTCCTAGAAATCATAGTTGTTGAAGTTCGAGCTTAGGTCTATGATGATGCGATTGGGGAAGCTGTAGCGATGGACGATCTCATTGAGAAAGTCGAGTACCCTATCTGTCTTGGGACATGTTACTAGCTTCACCTCGATCCACTTGGTGACTTGTCAATCGCCATGAGTACTCGGTTGAAGCCCCCGGACGCCGTATGCAGAGGGCCAATCATGTCTACCCCTAGCATGTGAAAGGTCAGGAGGGTGGTATGGTGATCAATTTGTAGGCAAGGACATGTTGTTGATTGGCAAAAAGTTGACAACCTTGGCACTGGTGGACTAGTTCTTCGGCGTTGGTGAGAGTTGTAGGCCAATAGAATCCCGCTCTGAATGCTTTTCCCATGATCGTTCTTGATGATGCGTGGGTACTGTAGATGCCCTTGTGGATCTCCTCTAGTATGTCCTTGCAATCTTGGCATGAGATGCACTTTATGAGTACTCCTGATGATGCGCCTCATTAGTAAAGCTTGTCCCCGACTAGAACGTAGTTTTTGCCATGCCATGAGACTTGCTGTGCTTCTGTCTTGTCGGGAGGCAACTTGTGCTTCTTAATGTAGTTGATGAAATGGATTCTCCAGTCTACATCGATCATCATAATCTTCCGGTCTAGCGTATCGTTGCCTTGATCGGTGGTTTTTGAAGGTGCCGGCTCCACTATGGATGGCTTGTGTAGCTCAGGGACAAAAACCCCAGCTGAAACTTGAGCATGAGTAGATCCGAGCTTGGACAAGACGTCTGCGTCTACATTATTGTCACGAGCCACGTGATGGAACTCTGAACTAGAAAACTTGTTTTCCAACTTGCGTACTTGAAGACAATACGCATCCATATTGTCCTTGTGGCGATCCCACTGATCACTGACTTGATTGATGACTACGAGTGAGTCACTGTAGACCAACAACCACTTGATTACCAGTGAAACTGCCAGGCGGAGCCCGTGTAGAAGCGCTTCATATTCAGATTCATTGTTGGATACCTCCCAGAAGATTTGCAGCACATATTTGAGTTGTTTGCCTTTGAGAGAGATTAAGAGTACTCCTGCGCTAGCGCCCTCGAGCTTGAGTGATCCATCAAAGTACATGATCCAGTGCTCTGGGCGTTTTACCGGTGTAGGTACTTGATTTTCCCGCCACTCTGCCATGAAATCGATTAGTTCTTGCGACTTGATAGCAGTCCTTGACTTGAATTCTAGGAACAAGGCTCCGAGTTCTACTGCCCACTTAGAGATTCTTCCTGTTGCATCTCGATTGTGGAGGATTTTTCCCAAGGGGAAGTCTATGATGATGGAGATATTGTGTTCCTGGAAGTAGTGTCTTAGCTTCCGTGAGGTGAGTAGTATTGCGTATAGCAGCTTTTGGACTTGTGGGTACCTTGTTTTTGAATCTGACAACACCTTGCTGACGAAATAGTCGGGGCTCTGTACTTTATATACATGGCCTGATTCTGATCTTTCGACTACGATCGCCGTGCTGGTGACATTAGTAGTCACGGTGATATAGAGTAGCAAGTCTTCATTGGGAGTATTCCCCATTCTCTAAGCCTTGAGATGAATCTTTTGAGAGCTGCCATGCATCCAGTTAGCTTCTGGATGTGCTTGATGCACGATGGAGCGTGCAAGTTGGTGATGGCAGCAATCTTTTCGGGATTAGCCTCGAATCCTCGATCACTAATGATGAACCCGAGTAGTTTTTCGGAAGGTACACCAAACACACATTTTTTTGGGTTCAGTTTCCACCGGAAGCTTCACAAGTTTGCGAATGTTTCCTCCAGATCCGCAATCAGGTCATTAGTGTTTCTAGTCTTGACGACCACGTCATCCACGTACGCCTCTACGTTGCGATGAAGTTGCTTTTTGAAGCACTCCTGTATGGCTCACTGATACGTGGCGCCTTCGTTCTTCAACCCGAAGGATATTGTAATGTAGCAGAAGGCTCTGTACGGGGTGATTAATGCCGTCTTGATCTAGTCTTTTCCTTGAGAGCTATCTGATGATACCCCGAGTAGCAGTCAAGAAAGTATAGTAGAGTGCATCCAGCTATCGAGTCGATGACTTGATCAATCCTAGGGAGCCCGAAGGGATGCTTTGGACAGTGCTTGTTGAGGTTCGTGTAGTCGACACACATCCTCCACTCGTTGTTGTTCTTTCGCACCAAGACGGGGTTGGCCAGCCACTCTGGATGATAGACTTCTTTTATGAAGCCAGCCGCGAGTAGTTTGGCCCATTCTTTTTTGATGACTTCTCTCCTATCTCGGATGAATCGTCGTAGTCGTCGTCGCTTGGGCGTAGCTTTGGGATCCACATTCAGTGAGTGCTCAATCAACTCCCTGAGAACCCCTGGCATATTAGATGGCTTCCATGCAAAGATGTCTCGATTGGCCTGGAGGAAGTTGACGAGCGCATCTTCCTATGTGGGGTCCAGCCCTGAGTCAATTAAGGCTATTTTGGAGCTATTACTAGTGCCAAGGTCAGTGGCTTTGATATCGACGTCACTTGTAGGCTTGACCTTGGTTGCCCCCGACTTCTTCTCTGGGATCTCGAGTTCTGTTGGGGACAGTTTCTTGGAAGCAGCAAAGACTTGCATCATCGAATTTGGCACCTGAGTAGTCGCTGCCACCTCCATAGCTTCTGTCTCGTAGTCGTATGATCTGTTAAAGTCTCCGTGCAAGGAGAGTACTCCCTTGGGTCCCAGCATTTTGAGTACTAGGTACACATAATGTAGGATGGACATGAATTTGGCTAGTGCTGGTCTTCCGAGGATAGCGTGATATGATGTTTCAAAATCAACCACCTCAAACTAGATGTACTCAGTCCAGTAGTGATCCTTGGACCCGAAGGTAACTAGCAAAACCACCTGACCAATGGGTATAGCCGCGTTGCCCAGGACAATCCCGTAGAATGGAGAGTTCATCGAGGTGAGCATATCTATTACGTCAAGGTCCATCTTCCTCAAAGTCTTTGGAAAGAGCACATTGAGGCCACTACCACCATCGATGAGTACTTTCGTGAGTCTGGAGCCTACAACTACTGGATCCAGGACGAGAGGGTAGCGTTCTGGGTTAGAGAAAATAGTCCACTGATCCTTCCTTGAGAAGGTGATCGGCACCTCGAACCACTTGAGGAACATAGGTGTCGCGGGTTCAATGGACATGATTTCTCGGAGAGCTAGTTTCTGGGACCGCATGGAAGAAGTATTTGGTGTGTCGTCGAAGATAACATTTACGATGTTGAACGGGTTCTGGAATTTCCGGTTGTCATCCTTATCTTCATCTTTTTTGGCCTTCCCCTTGTCCTTAGCTCCAAAAGGTTCTGGCAGATCTTTCATTACTCTACAAAAACTATAGCAGTCCATCACAGAGTGCTCAGAGTGTGGTTTTCATGGGCACTGCTTTTTCAGGAGCTCCTTGAATGGAGTCCTTTCTTGATTTCCACCACTTTTCTTGGAGGACTGGGACATTATCGCGATAGTATTGTCTGGCTTCCTCTTGCGGTTTTGACTACTCGAGTAGTTGCTTCGGTTGTCGTTGGGGCAATTGTTACGGTTCTTGTCGTTGCATTGGCCGTTGTTCTGGTTGCTGTTGTTCTGGCCTCTGTTACGACTAGACTTGAACCGCTTGATCTCTTTGTCTTCTTCATCCGCCCAGGCTTGGATCATAATCTTGAGGGACTTGATATCTTTCCGGCATCTCCTGCCAAAATCTTGGAACATCCGGCGATCATAGAGACCGTTCTGAAAGCAATCTATACCGCCCCGCTCTGTGATGTCCACAATAGTGGCTTTCTTGTCGAGAAAATGACGTAGATAACTACGTAGGGTCTCACCTTGTTGCTATTTGATTTGCGACAAGTCGATCCTATTGCCAGAACGTTGCATTGCCCCTGCGAAGTTGTTTGTGAATGCCACCTTTAGTTGACTCCACGTGTCAATGGAGTTCCCTTCTAGAGATTCGAGCTATATGAGTGGCCCTGCCTCCATGCAAACGGGTAAGTAGATGACTTTGGTATCATCATTTCCTCCCACCACCTGGACTAATAGCAAGTAGCACCTCAACCATTGGACTTTGTCTTGCTTGCCGTCGTATTTGGTAATACCTGGAGGTTTAAACTTGTCAGGTAGAACCATTTTGTGTACTTTTTTTGATAAGGCGGGAAACCCGTCAGAGTCTTCTCCCAAGTAGTCGACTTCCTGCTCGCCTTTGCGACAGCGCCCTTCAATGATGTCACAAGCATCGCGATTATTGTTGAGCTTCTTACGAAGGTCATGTGCTGGTTTCTTAGGCTATGGTTGGGGCCCACGGTGGCCATGGCCTCCTGAGGGTCCCGCCCGACTACTTTTTTCCCTATGCTGACTTGGTCTGAGGTTCTGAAATCCGGGAACCTCGTTTCGACTTGGTCTAGCATCCTCGTTGTGACTAGGTCTGGCGCTAGTGCCATAATAGGAAGAGGTGCATCGAACTGACTGGATCAGGCTCTATCATCAAGTTGCTCCTACACATGCTCCGCCAGTAGAGCCAGTTACCTGGTGTACTTGGTTTGCGGCATTGCCCGAGTAATCAGGTCTATGGATGCGATGGTGGCGAGAGGAGTGTGATGGTGACGTGATTGAACTTCTTCAAACACATGATCTAAGTTCATAATCGGTAGGTCAGATGCTGTTAGTTTACGAGGTAGGCTACGCTAGCGCAAATCAAAATTTCTACCGCGTAAACCAGGAAGAACTGCCGTATAAGGATCACGGGATTACCACTCGACGCACTACTGGTACGGAAGATGTAGGTTTGCGTCGATGCAGTGAAGACGATCAATGTAGTCGTACGTAGTCGATCAACGTAGTCGTACGTAGTCGATCACATCAACGTCCAGCAGCTCCTCAGCAGCTCGTCCACGTGCAGCAAGATCGCCCTTGTGTCGCGGCTCGTCGGCGGCTCGTCGTGGCTCGTCGGCGGCTCGTCCGAGTGCTGCAGGCGCAACACCTCCAAGGTATCCTCACGTGAAGGGAGGAAGCGTCGCAAGCCGGATTGCTAGATCCGCGAGTTGCAACAGGCGAGGGCGTGGGAGGCGCGGCAGATGTGTTTCGCCAAAAAGGTGTAAACCCTAGGGCGCCCCCACATCCTCTATTTATAGAGGTTCCTAACAGGCCTCTAGGTCTGAGGCCCATTAGTACTTCTAAACCTAATCCAACTCGGATTAGATCCGAATTGGGCTTCCAGCCCCTTAAGTGTGTGACCCTATGGGTTCGGATACGTATAGACATGGCCCGAGTACTCCTACTCGGCCCTATAGTCGGTAGCGGCCTCTAGCAAGATGTGCCAACTCCTATACGCACACGAAGATCATATCAGATGAACCATCACAACATAATATACATGCTATTCCCTTTGCCTCATGATATTTGGTCTAGCTTCAAGCCGACCGCTCTTTCTCGATCCTGTGATTCGGAATCCCTTTGTAGGTTAAATCTTAACCGTACATAGCATGGCCATGCATTTTTGGATCCGATCACTCGAGGGGCCCAGAGATATCACTCTCAATCAGAGAGGGGCAAATCCCATCTTGATTGACCATGTCTCATAGCATGCTTCCTAACAAACCCGAAAGCTACCTTTATAACTACCTTGTTACGGCGTAGCGTTTGATAGCCCCTAAGTAGGTCGATCCACATCTTGAATAGATGCGACAATCTCAGGTCTAAGGACAAAGCGTATATGTTGTTTAAAGAGAGAACTACTTCTCGTGTTGGGTCAGTCCTAGCACATGTCTCCACATGTGTCCACATTATTAGTTCAACATCTCCATGTCCATGACTTGTGAAACATAGTCATCAACTAATACATGTGCTAGTCTAATATTCATGTGTGTCCTCACATGAACTCCGACTAGGGACAACTTTAGAATAACCATACAAGTAAAGAGTTTCACATACAATTCACATAATTGTAAATCAATTCAAGTAGCCTTTAATGGATATTCAATGAACACAATATACAAATCATGGATACAAATGGAATATCATCATCTCTATGATTGCCTCTAGGGCATACCTCCAACAGTCTCCCACTTGCACTAGAGTCAATCTAGAAGGTACCTAATACCCATAGCTCTTACATGCGCATCATGCTTAGCCTGCGGGAGTGGTTTTGTCAACGGATCAGAAATGTTCAGATCCGTGTGTATTTTGCATATCTTGATCTCACCCCGATTAATGAAGTTTCGAATGAGATGAAATCGCCGCATTACATGTTTGTTCTTCAGGTGGTTCCTTGGCTCCTTTGCTTGCGCAATTGCCCCATCATTATCACAGTAGAGATTCAATGGGCTGGACGCATTCGGGAACACACCAAGCTCAATGAGGAAATTCCTTATCCAAACACCTTCCTTCGCGGCTTCCGAAGCCGCGATGTACTCGGCTTCTGTCGTAGAATCGGCCACCATCTCCTGTTTGGAACTCTTCCAACTAACAGCACCACCATTTAGCGTGAACACAAATCCTGATTGTGACTTTGAATCATCTCTGTCGGTTTGGAAACTAGCATCGGTGTAACCTGTTACAACGAGCTCCTCCTCACCTCCATAGACGAGGAACATATCTTTAGTCCTTCTCAAGTACTTAAGAATGTTTTTCACCGCTGTCCAGTGACTCTCACCTGGATCAAATTGGTGTCTGCTTGTCATACTTAGCGTATATGAAACATCTGGGCGAGTACTTATCATTGCATACATGATAGATCCAATAGCCGAGGCATATGGCACTCTACTCATGCGATCCCGCTCATCAGCAGTCGAAGGACACTGAGTCTTGCTGAGATGTATGCCATGTGACATAGGCAAGAACCCTTTCTTTGCCTCTTCCATGCTGAACCGCTTCAACACTTTGTCAATGTAAGTATCTTGGCTTAAACCTATTTCAGACATCAAGAGAGAACCAGCATCCATTTCTTGAAGTATCATTCAAAAGTACTCGAAAACAACTACAAGGGTACATAAAAGTTCAAGGCTCCTCTGGAGAGACAAATTCAGACATCTTGGATGCGATTGGCTCCACCTCCTCGAGGTACTGCGCATATGCCTCTTATGTGCAGTTGCGAGCCACGCCATCACTAGCCGCCGACAAATCCATCCTCAGGTAGTATGACTTCACCATAGTAAGGACTTGTTTGCAAACAGCCTTGCAGAGACCTACCACTTTACCCGGGGCTGCCTTCAATCGCTCAACTAGCGATTGGGGTCCTGCGTCCTCTTCAACAGGGGCAATGGCATTCACCAGATCTTGAGCTACCACAGACAACTCTTGGAGTTCGCCCTGAAGTCTTCCTATGGTCTGGACATGATCTCTGCATGCCACCATGGCCATAGCAAGCATCACCCCATTCTGAATCTTCCTGTCGCGCTGATGCTCGGAAGCAGCCTTTGCTTCTGTCAGCGCAGCCCGAAGACATTCAGCTTCATCAGCCACTCGGTCATGCGCATTCCTCCAGTCAAGGAGTTGGCTACTTGCAGCAGCCTCTTGCCTCTTGAGCTCTGCAAACACAGCTAAGTTTAAATAGCAACCGACTATAGTCGGACATACTCGAAAGATACAAAGTACTCACCTTGATACTTTTTGTTCAAAGACTTGTAGCGGCTCTCCAGCTTCTGCTGCAAGACTTCGTGATCTGACCACTCCACAGCAAAGGATCTCACTCCAGTTTCATGGACCCTTAAGGCTTCTGTAAGTCGGGCACACTCCTGCTCCAATTGATGGCTTCGTTCTTGCAGGGACCGAATGTGTAAATCAATGCGATCAGTCAAAGATCTTGAAATTACTCAATCTGTTCAACAAAGCAAAAGAAACACACCTGGAAGCTTCAAAACACATCAACAGCTTTCTGGAACTCTGACTCCGATAGTGGGCTGAGCATCGGCCTTCAAGTACTCTCCGCAAGATGCGGAGCAGCACCACAAGCAGTACCTGAAAAGATTATCATCAGTCACCTGACTACTACGACTACAATACCAGGACTATGGATACATACCTGGAGCATTTGATTCTTTGGATTTTTCTACATCCACTACAGTCAGAGCTCCGCCAGTAGATGTCAACATAGAAGCTTTCCCAGAACCCGAAGCAGCGGAGGGAACCTCCACCGAACGAATCACTTCTTGAAGCATAGACATGGTAGCTCCAAGGTGACCAGCGTCAACTTCGGGTACTTCCTCAACAATAAAATCCTCCAAGGGAGCAGATAAAGTAGTAGGGGGATACGACTCTACTCCTGTCTCCACAGGGATAGTTTCCTCCGTATCCCTACATCACAGCACAGTCATTATACGACTTCAAGACAACTTAAAGATATACACCAAGGACAAACAAACTCACCGAGTTGAGCGTGGCGGAAACCGCACACATTTCTTCTTGATGATGTGTGGCCGAGTACTCGGTGCCACAGGAGCAGCCGCTGGCGCCGTCTTCTCACCAAGACCTGGGAAACACGGAGTCAAGACTACAATACAATTCAGACTAACACAGCTAGTCGCGAGAGAAAGCTTACCACTGGCAATTACATTGGACAACAAAGAGCCAGTAACAACTACTGGCGACACCTTCTTCGCTACTCTAGCAGGCAATCCTAGGACTGCCTGGTCAGCAACTAGTAGAGCGGCAGCCAACGGAGCATGCGCGGTCAGCTCGAGGGCTACTTCAGCATCCACTGGTGGCACCTCCTCTGGCACCTTCTCAACAGACGCAATACCAACGCCTGGGTCGGTCACGACTACTTCTCCACAAGCAGCCTCATCATCACCAAGTGCCGCATCGACAGCCTTTCGAACACAACAAAGTAATCACAAGATTGCAAGATCAAGTCTAAGATTAAAAGTAAATACACGGCTACATACCTTGGCACCGTGAGATTTCTCAGGAGTAGAAGCAGACTTAGCCATAGACATCTTGCGGACTACTCTGTATTTCTTCATAGGAGGAGAGGGCTCGTTCTCTGACTCCTCAACGACAGTTTCTTCTTCTTCCGACTGCGCCAAGTAGCCGGCAAGAACTCGGGACTGCAAAAAAAAGGTGTCGATATTTAAAACAAATATCGCAAAGGTCAAAAAGTACAAGTCAAGTGCAAGGACATACCACTTCTGGCTCATACCAGGCATCATACTGCCGAAGAGCTGCAGGGATTACTGGTACTCCCTGGTAGTTCCTGAAGAACTTGGCCAACAGCGCCTCCACATCATCTCAGATATATACTCATCGGACATACGCGATGGATCCTTGTGTACTCACTCCCCGAGTGAGTCCGTTTCTGAAGCGGCTGAACTCTTCTCTTCAGAAGACTGGCCGCCATGTTAATCCTAGTGAGACCAAGTGCTTTGAACTCGGTAATCTGCTGCAGCAAATGCTCCAGCTCCGGGGTATCTTCGGTTTCGCTCACCCAGTTCTCTGCATGCTTCAGCACGTGACCAGTAACCACCGACAATCGAGGATCATGGTTCCAACCATAGAACCACCTTTTCTTCCACTCCCCATGGGAGTCAGTCAAATTGTACTCAATATACGTGCCCGAGTTCCTGAGTTGGAACCCGACGCCTCCAAAGACCTCTGTCCTAAGTGCACTAGACTGAGGTTTACAGTGAAACAATTTCCTAAATAGCTCAAGGCTCGGAGGAACTCCCAAGTAAACTTCGTAGAGGTGTATGAAAATTAACATATGCAGTACACCATTGGGATTCAAGTGAACAAGTGGAAGCTTATAATACTCGAGGATACCTCTGAAGAAGTCAGAGGTAGGCACGGCCAACCCTCTCTCTACGAAGTGTGCAAGCATCACTGTCTCGTCGGGGTGTTGCTCGAACTGCCACGCATTCAGAAAAGCAGGGCGCCACTCGAGTACCTCCTTCGTCTGCAGAAGCTTGGCGTCGACTAGCGCCTGCACGGCCTCCTCCTTCATCACCGAATGCTGCCACGTCGCCCCAGGCGGTGGCAGCACAGTCTGGTTCGTCGGCGCACCTTGGGCGCCGGCAGCACCAGTTCCTTCCCCTTCTTGGACTTCACCTTACCCACCGCTGGACCCTTGCCTTGGATCTTCTCGGGTTTCTTGCCCATCTTCTTAGTGCAAATCTGTCGATTTCAACCTCAGCAAACTACACTCACCCTCGGATCTCTCTCAAAGAACAGCAATGGCGGCGGCGGCACTTGGCAATCGCGACGGCGGAGGAAAATAGGAACGGAAAAGTAGGAGGAAGAAGAGAAACAGATCTAACTACAGTGGGGCGTAAACCTAACCAAAAGGGGGCCCTCCAGTTATATCTCCGTCACCTCCAGATTCTAAGCGTCAGTTACGCAACGGATGGATTTTAAGCAGATTAATTGCCTTAAACACCCAACAGCTACTCTTTTCAATGGATTGTTGACCACTTCAACAACAAAAATCGCCTAAGTGCTCGGGGGCTGCGGGTACCGTACCCGATGGTCAGCTTTTTCTTTTTCAGATTTCCGAGGGCAAAATAGTCAAAAAGCTGGATTGACCCTAAGCCTGACTCTTTGACTCAACCTAAGGCTCGGGGCTACTCCATATGGAGTGCGATTGACATTGCACTACCATATAAAAACTCTCGGAATAGAAGCAGCTCAAAGGAACAAGAAGAGTACCTTCCAGCCACACGACAGTACTCGAGAGCTTCGGACACCAACCTCTACAAAACTGCTCAGATAGTGCCCCAAGTACTCGAGATTGTGGCGCACGACTACAAAGTACTCGGGGCATGTCGAGCATGCATCCCAGGCCCACGAGTAGACCCTGGACGGCCCACTAAGGGACGTACTCGGATATGATCAGGACAAAGGATAGGCGTATCCCACTAAGGGACCATACCGAGTAGAATCTTTAGTAGTACTCGACTAGGACTCGGGCTTGTAACCCTGCCCTCCCGTGCATATAAGGGCGGGCAGGGACCCCCCTCAAAAGAGAACAACTCTGGTTCATCCCAAGATCAATAGAAACCAACACACAGGACATAGGTATTACGCGATTTAGCAGCCCGAACCTATCTAAATCATGTTCCATGCGTCACCATTGATTCCTTGATTCTCGACGATCCTTACCGCACAAAAGACCACCTAAGGTACCCCCTAGGCGGGTTGCTGGTCTAAAACACCGACATGGTGTGCCTATAGATGTATGGCCGACAGCTACACTGCAATCCAGGAGTGCTTCAAGAAACAGCTACACTACAATGTAGAGGCATACATGGATGACATGGTCGTAAAGATTAGAAACCCCGACGACTTAATTGGGAATCTGGAAGAAACCTTCACAAGCTTGCAAGAATTCTGGTGGAAGCTAAACCCAACAAAGTGCATTTTCAGCGTACCCTCTGAAAAACTACTCGGATTCATCATCAGTCACCAAGGGGTTGAAGCTAACCCCGAGAAGATCTCCGCCATCACTTATATGGTGGCTTGCAACAAATTTATCTCAAGGCTTGGAAAACAGGGACTACCCTTCTTCAAACTACTCAAGCAGCAAGACAAATTCCAGTGAACCAAGGAGGTAGACCAAGCCCTCCAATGGTTGAAGAACTTATAAAAGCCACCGATCCTCACGGTGCCAAATCCCAATGAAGACTTGCTGCTCTACATCGCCGTGACTACTAACATCATCGAGGCCTGTCTACTTCGTCAGCGAGGTGTTGTCAGATACCAAAACCAGGTACATGCCAGTCCAAAACCTGTTGTATGCAATACTACTCACCTCGCAGAAGCTACGACACTACTTCTAGGAACACAACATCTCTGTCGTCACAGACTTCCCCTTGGGAGAGATCCTTCACAATCGGCATGCAATAGGAAGAATATGTGGGTAGTAGAACTCGGAGCAATTTCCCTAGAATTCAAGTTGAGGCTATGGCGGAACCGCCCGAATTAACTTAGCTAAAGCACACTTAGGTCACCTAACACGTGATCATGTACTTTAATCAAGGTTAACTCGGTGATGCGTTGGATTTCATCCGATAAACCACTTCACACAGGATCGAGAAAGCATAGCTCACATGAAGGTGAGTGGTTCCACAGATTACAATAGTCCATCCAGATTAAACAAGTGCATCAAATTATTACAACCTCAAGTTCGAAATTCAAACATCGTTTGCAGAGTTTCAAGCAGAAATAAATAAGCGGAAGCTAAGTGTCATTGCATGATATCATGATGAAGCCGATCATGACATCAATGATCCCGATCCTCGCCGTCCGAGGAGGGATCCACTCAACCGTCCAACCAGGAGGAAGCTGGGGAGGCCAAGTGCCACTTGGAGCAAGCTTAGAGGCGTCAACATCACCTGAAAGAGATATGCCACAACCAGTCTGAGCGACTATGCTCAACAAGACTTAACTGACCGGTGGTACTATTCCTCCAACACCTAGACATGCAAGCTTTTTGGCTAGAGGGGTTTGTTTTTGCCAAAAGCAACTAGTGTAGGTCCTTACTTTCCATATTTTAGCCACAAATTCTACGTTCATTTACCAGTCTAAGTTAGCAACTATACTAAACAAGCATAGTTTTCAAACAATTAGTGCAGATAATCATATTAGATCATCCTCATCTTTCATTCTTACTCAGTGTAGCATAGCGATCAAGTAGTCCCATACTATGAGAGGCAGACGAATCGATTCAAATTTCTTAACCATGCATGGCGAACCTAATCCCACGACATCCACGCACCGCAAAGGGTTGCTTCATTTGTTAGCCGTCCCCATCAATTCGCAAACCCATGTTGGGCCCACTTCCCTTGGTACAAGGCTCCATAGACCTAGCCTCTGCCCTTCTATGACCGCACTTGCCACCACATGCGGCCATAAGGGAACTCCATTCCAGAGACAGTGGAACGATCCGCTTACATTTCGGTTCAATCAGGTACTAGGCTTCCCCATCCCATACTAGGTATGAGATTAGTACTTTCAAACACTTGATCACGAACACTATCACATCTCAACCTTAGTCCAATTTCATGTAGACAGACGGGGCAAACCACCGAGTATCGAACATAAGCCCAGCCCCGTCCATCGTCCTTATAGTTGGAACATAAGTAAAGCAATCAACTCCTATAACTCGCAAGTGACAGGAAATCACTCGACTTTTACCGAGTCCTATTAAGCATTGCAACTACTCAACTTAACATACTAGTGTTCAGATCAATGGTACTATATTCATGCATCTATGGTTTCAATCAACTCCTAGAACGTAAATGCGCAGACAAGGCAAACAATTGTATTGCAAGTAATTTAAAACATAGGAATTCATGCTCCGGGGCTTGCCTTCATGCGGGGAGGTAGCAAACGGGTATTCGGCTTGCTCGGGCTCGGCTCCGACGGGCTGCAGATCAGCTACGGCTCCTTCTTCTGACGCCAGGTGAAGCTCGTAAGTCCCGTCAGCAAGGTTCAGCTCTACATGAAATGCAATGCATCAAATTAAATTCCTAAACTTTCTCATAGGATGTAAAACACGAGTTAGTACTGAAGAAGAAGTTATATTAGGGCCACATTCACCTAAATAAGGTTCTACACCTTCTTTATCTACATAAGGAAGGTGGGGTGTGGTGCGAAGCTGGGGGTTGATTTGATGGTGATTGTGTACATATATGCACCTCAACTTTATTAAACTTTAGATCGGAAAGTTATCCTATTTTTGAATGTTCTTTTGTACCTCTTCCAATATTACCTTTATTACCTTAAGGTAGCATATACTTAAACATTTTTAAAATAGCAACCTTAATGAAACTGGTCATGAAATTTTAACTGTGAGTTATAGGGGTGATACAGAGCCTTTGATGAATTTTTCACAATTTTTAGTGAAGAGCATCTTTTTCTATGCATTTACCTTATTTATTCTCCCCTAAATAGGAAAGTGGTCCTTATCTCTATTTATGGTCGGTTCCATATTTTTCCCACAAACTAAGTATACCACTGACTTATTCCAAAAGGTTTCATATTTTTATCATCTCTGGTTTAATTATTATGCAAAAGGCAAAAACAAGCTTAGATTTCCATGACAAAACTAAAACAGAGAATTAAACATCTGAGCTAGGCTCCAAATCATTTTTCCAAGCTTTTACTTTCTGAAACAAACACTTGAGAGTTGGATTTAACTTTTTAGCATTTTTCTATGATTTGTTATGATTTAAATAGCTTATACAAGAACTAAAACATATAACATTAATTTTAGCAGTGACATGTGCCAAAATTATTTTTATTAAAAACTACTCTTTACACCAAGTCTAGCAAAATTGGTTTGACATTTTTCCGAAATTTCTACGAGTTTAGTGAATTTTCAAATTTAAACATATATTCTGCCGATATAAAAAGATAAACCGCGGCAAACTTACGATCTAGCCACTAGGTCTACGGTTTAATTATGCAAAGGCCCTTGGTTTTTGCACTAAAAACCCTAATTCGACTTTCTCAATCACAATCGGGTCCTTGGGTGCGGGTGGCGGCGGTCGGCCAAAATTCCGGCGACTTGCCAGCGGCCTTGGAATGGTAAGGGGTCGGGAAGGCTTACGGGCTCAACTTGGGTCGGTTTGAAGTAGTTGGGGGTGACGAGGAGGCTCGGTCGGGGTGGAACGCGGCGGTAGCTAATGGCGGCGGTGTTCAAGCGGCGGCGATACTCTTCGTGGGCAATCGACGGGCTCTAGAGCTGCGCCAGGGAGAGGCGAAGCGGCGAGTGGTGTCGGCATGGTGCGGGGTCGAGTAGAAGGGGGAGCTCCATGGTGAGCTCATGCGGCGGCGTGTGAGCGCGGAGCAGAGGAGCTTGCGGCGGTGGAGCCTGGCGAGCGAGTAAGGTGCTGGACGGTGTTGGGGGGAAATATTAACGACCTCATTATGCTCCTTAAAACAACAATCATGAAGGCCCAAACCCACCTGCGGTAATAACTATCACCGCAGACCCGGCATGGGCAAGGAGCATCCCACTCCGTCTCACCCGACCCAAGGCCCTGGGATCGGACACGCCCGACCCCTCGATGATAAAACTCCGTCTCGCCCGACCCACGGTCCCAGGGTCGGGTGCGCCCAACCTCGCCGCAAGGCTCCATCTCGCCCGACCCCGGGTGTAGGGAGTCGGACTCATCCGGGCCCACAAGACAGGGGTTCGCCTTGGGCGCAGACCGGCAGACGAGGGCGCGGATCTCGTGGGCCCCCTACCAATCTTGCCATAAATGCGCCATGGCTCTAGCGCGTAGAAAGGCGCTCGCGCCTCTCGACGTGACCCGCCACAAGTACCCGGGCGGAACACTGTAGCCACGACCGCACAGGCTACAGTGGCCACGGCTCCCCCTGATTCACCATAGGGCACTCATTGCATGTGCCACCCAGCACAGGAGGGAGCGCCACCCATTCTCGTGCTCGGCCTATTCGGCGACAGGGACGCGACGTCCGTGTTCCATGGGCCGTAAGCAGGACAACAGGGGTCAACCGTCCCCCTCAACGTGCACAGTTGCCACGGCCGAACACCATCATCATGCTCGGTGGCGACGGTCGTCCGGAGGATCATCGACAGGATCTGACGACAGCCGCCCTCCTCCGATGGCCGCGTTGACAGGGGACGAAGGCTGAGGCAGAAGGCGGTGACCCAGGGACTTGGTCCTTTTCCTTGTCTTTTACTTCACTTAGCTTATCTCTTTTACTCCTCCTCACACCTAGCTCACCTGTAACCCCGGTACCCTCCTTGCGCTATAAAAGGAGAACCAGGGGCCCCGAGACAGGAGGACTCTCAAGCCAATAGAACACACACACTCACCTCACGAGCATCAGTGCACACCCAAGAGACTTGGGACTAGTTTCCTCTCTCGCCTGTTTGTAACCCCTACTAGAGACCTTGCGTGAGTAACACGAGCAGCTCCTCATACTGGACGTAGGGCTTTCCTAGCCCGAACCAGTCTAACCGCATGTCTTCTCACACCACCATCCGAAGCTTTACGCGCATAAAAGAAATTTACTAGCCGTAGTCTTGATCCGCTAATCTCGACAATGACAGTTGGCGCGCCAGGTAGGGGAGGCGCGTACATCACCGACTTCAGATGGCTAGCTTCGCTTTGGGCTCCCTCGTCCGCTTCGGGAGCTTGGATTTCCTCACCACGGGGGAGGGAATCGAGCTGATCCCTCTCCTTATCCTGCCCGCTCGCCCCATCATTCTAGGCTCCATCGCCACGATAGTGGTGAGCGGCCCTTTGGGGGAGGGGCCCTTCAGGCTGCGCAATGCCGCGGCGACTTACGGTAACGTCTTGGCACGGTCCATGACCGTGCCACCCACGAGCAACCAGCTCGCGGGCGTGGCGAGGACAGCCTCCAATGCTGGCTCCGACAACGGGAGCCACCACCCTTCGCGCGAGTGCTTCATGGCTGATGCGCACTCCGTGGGGTCCAACGACGACGGCGCCGAAGGGAGCCGGCGCTCTCCCCCGCCGCACGCCTCAGCTACGACTGGGGCCCTTGCCAGGGTCCCGGTACGGCCACGACAGTCAGAGGCGCGCGCGGCCCCCCACCAGCAGGACGAGCACCCCTGCAATAAGGGTGGGCACGACAATGGGCGCGCGACGTCCAGTGACGCATTTGCGCGAACGAAGATCACACTCACCTCTTCACCCGCGCTAGCCAAAACATTACCGCAACAGCGGCCCTGCTCCGACGACTCCCAGAGCCAGCGATGCCTAAGGAGCATCAGGCGCACCAGGAGGTGCGCAACCTGCTCGAGTGCGCCGCCGTCCAGCAAGCGGAGAGCTCTGTGCCCCGGTGTCGCAACGCCAGTAGGGCAGTGCCCACCGCGCCTCTCGAGAGGCGGGGGGAGTCTGTCCACCAGCCTCTCCCCAGGGCGAATCAGGCCGCACCCGCTCGACGGACACCGCTATCCGCAGGAGGCGGGGCTCAGTCCGTTCACCCCCGTGTCGGCCCGTCCGCAACGCCCGCGACACTCTGAACGCGTGGAGGTGCTCCCACACGGATAGAGAGGATGGAGTGGACCGCAGCTATCACGTCCACCGTGGTGGCTGCTACGACAGCGAAGAAGATCGCACCCCGAGCCTTGACCCAGCGGGGCCCAAGGCCTTCTCCGCGCGTATTCTGAACACGCCATTCCTGGCACGCTTCAGGCAGCCCCAGGACATGGCCAAGCACTCCAGGGAGATGAACCCCGGGCTGTGGCTCAGCGACTACCGGCTTGCATGTCAAGCCGGTGGGGCGGATGATGACCTGTTCATCATTCGCAATCTCCCTCTCTTTCTAGCTGACTCAACACGAGCATGGCTGGAACACATCCCCTCGGGTCGGATCCGTAACTGGAATGACCTGAAGGAGATTTTCGTGGGAAACTTCCCGGGCACATACATGCGCCATGGCAGTTCCTGGGACCTCCGGAGCTGCCGCCAGGGGTCGGATGAGTCCCTCCGGGACTACATCCGGCGTTTCTCCAGGAAGCGCACCGAGCTCTCCAACGTCGCGGATGCCAACGTCATCGGTGTTGGGATACGAGGTAGGCTACACTAGCGCAAATCAAAATTTCTACCGCGTAAAACCAGGAAGAACTGCCGTATAAGGATCACGGGATTACCACTCGACGCACTACTGGTGCGGAAGATGTAGATATGCGTCGATGCAGTGAAGACGATCACGTAGTCGTACCTAGTCGATCACGTCAACGTCCAGCAGCTCCTCAACAGCTCATCCACGTGCAGCAAGATCGTCCCCCGGTGCCGCGGCTCGTCGTCGGCTCGTCGTGGCTCGTCGGCGGCTCGTCCAAGTGTTGCAGGTGCAACACCTCCAAGGTATCCACACGTGCAGGGAGGAAGCGTCGCAAGCCGTACTGCTAGATCCGCGAGTTGCAACAGGCGAGGGCGTGGGAGGCGCGGCAGGTGTGTTTCGCCAAAAAGGTGTAAACCCTAGGGTGCCCCCACCCCTCTATTTATAGAGGTTCCTGACGGGCCTCTGGGTCCGAGGCCCATTAGTACTTCTAAACCTAATCCAACTCGGATCAGATCCGAATTGGGCTTCCAGCCCCTTAAGTGTGTGACCCTATGGGTTCGGATACGTATAGACATGGCCCAAGTACTCCTACTCGGCCCAATAGTCGGTAGCGGCCTCTAGCAAGACATGCCAACTCCTATACGCACACGAAGATCATATCAGACGAACCATCACAACATAATATACATGCTATTCCCTTTGCCTCACGATATTTGGTCTAGCTTCAAGCCGACCGCTCTTTCTCGATCTTGTGATTCGGAATCCCTTTGTAGGTTAACTCTTAACCGTACGTAGCATGGCCATGCATATTCGGATCCGATCACTCGAGGGGCCCAAAGATATCACTCTTAATCAGAGAGGGGCAAATCCCATCTTGATTGACCATGTCTCATCGCATGCTTCTTGACAAACCCGAAAGCTACCTTTATAACTACCCTGTTACGGCGTAGCGTTTGATAGCCCCTAAGTAGGTCGATCCACATCTAGAATACATGCGACAATCTCAGGTCTAAGGACAAAGCGTATATGTTGTTTAAAGAGAGAACTACTTCTCGTGTTGGGTCAGTCCTAGCACATGTCTCCATATGTATCCACATTATTAGTTCAACATCTCCATGTCCATGACTTGTGAAACATAGTCATCAACTAATACATGTGCTAGTCTAATATTCATGTGTGTCCTCACATGAACTCCGACTAGGGACAACTTTAGAATAACTATACAAGTAAAGAGTTTCACATATACAACTTTAGAATAACTATTCATTCTTTCGTCTCTTCCGCCTAGCTATGGGAACTTCATCTCGAACTACCATATGCATGGGACGGAGAAGGGTCTGAATGAGCTGTGTGGCATGCTTAAAACAGCAGAGGCTGACATCAAGAAAAGCGCTAGTACCAGCCATGTGATGGCGATACAGAACAAGCCCAGCTTTAAGAAGAAGGGCAATTCTTGGAAGAAGAAGGGCAAGGCTGGAACGTCCAAGCCAAACCCACCGCCCAACCGCCCAAGGTTAAAGCTGGACCTGGACCTGCTCCAGACAAAGAGTGCTTTTACTGTCATGAACTTGGTCACTGGAAGAGAAACTGCAAGCAGTACCTAGCTTCCTTGAAGAATGGCAGAAGTAAGAGTACTTCTACCTCAGGTACGCTTGTTGTTAATGTTATAGACAACATATTTCTCGCTGATACAATTATTAATTCTTGGGTATTTGATACCGGATCGGTTGCTCATATTTGCAATTCGATGCAGGGAATGATAAGAAGTAGAAGCGTGGAAAGAGGAGAAGTTGATTTCCGCGTGGGCAATAATGCAAGAGTTGCTGCTTTGACCGTCGGGACGATGCAAGTCCACCTCCCGTCAGGATTTATTATGGAGTTGAATAATTGTTATTTTGTTCCTAGTTTAAGTCGAAACATTTTATCTCCTTCATGCTTGATGAAGGATGGTTATTCATTTGCGAGTGAAAACAATGGTTGTGTGATCTCTAAGAATAATATGTTTATGGCTTTTGCACCCATTGTGAATGGATTATTTGTTTTAAATCTTGATGGTTCACCTGTCTGTAATGTAAGTGCTAAAAGGCCTTGGCCTAATGATTTGAGTCCTACCTACTTGTGGCATTGTCGTTTGGGTCATATAAGTGAAAAGCGCATGAAGAAGCTCCATTCTGATGGACTTCTAACTTCGTTTGATTTTGAATCATACGAGACATGCGAGGCTTGCTTGCTAGGCAAGATGACCAAGACGCCTTTCACAGGATTTCCTGAGAGAGCAGTAGACTTGTTGGAACTCGTACATAGTGATGTATGCGGACCAATGAGCACGACGGCTAGAGAAGGATTCCAATACTTCATAACTTTCACTGATGATTTTAGTAGATATGGCTATGTCTACTTGATGAGGCACAAGTCTGAAACCTTTGAAAAGTTCAAGCAATTTCAGAATGAAGTTGAAAATCAGCGTGGCAAGAAAATTAAGGCCTTACGATCTGATCGTGGAGGCGAGTATTTGAGCCACGAGTTTAGCAATCATCTAAAGAGTTGCGGAATTGTTCCACAACTTACGCCGCCTGGATCTGATCCGAGTTGGATTAGGTTTAGAAGTACTAATGGGCCTCGGATCCAGAGGCCCGTCAGGAACCTCTATAAATAGAGGGGTGGGGGCGCCCTAGGGTTTACACCTTTTTGGCGAAACACACCTGCCGCGCCTCCCACGTCCTCGCCTGTTGCAACTCGCGGATCTAGCAGTCCGGCTTGCGACGCTTCCTCCCTGCACGTGTGGACACCTTGGAGGTGTTGCGCCTGCAGCACTTGGACAAGCCGCCGACGAGCCACCGACGAGCCACGACGAGCCGACGACGAGCCGCGGTACCGGAGGCGATCTTGCTGTGCACGTGGACGAGCTGCTGAGGAGCTGCTGGACGTGATCGACTACGTACGACTACGTGATCGTCTTCACTGCATCGACGCATATCTACATCTTCCGCACCAGTAGTGCGTCGAGTGGTAATCCCGTGATCCTTATACGGCAGTTCTTCCTGGTTATACGCGGTAGAAATTTTGATTTGCGCTAGCGTAGCCTACCTCGTATCCCAACACCGAGGGAAGTCTCCGAGCACTCCTTGAACATCAAGGCCGGCTCCAAACCGATAAAGCAAGGCTTGCGACGCTTCGACGAGGAGAGGCGCAAGGCCATCGGCGAGGAGCTCCAGAAGCTTTTGGCGGCCGGATTCATCAAGGAAGTGTACCACCCCGAGTGGCTAGCTAATCCTGTTCTTGTACGAAAAAGAATGGGAAATGGAGGATGTGTGTTGATTATACCGGTGTAACGACTTAGGTTTAAATCAGTTGAGTTTAATCTTAAGACAAGTTCCCTGATCTCGGCAACTCAAACTCCTTTAGCCACTATGGCTAAGTCTGGAAAATCAGTCTGATCTCACGCCTTAGGGCGGACTCATCTTTGGCAAGTTGAGCTAAACGTCCTGAAATTCCTTTATGGAAGTTGGAGGACGAAGTCCCTGCTACAACTTTGTTAGTTGGACCTTGGTCCAGTTCACCCGGATGCAAATGCAAATGCAGGAGTTAGCACTTTTAGACGGTCATTTCAACAGCAACACTTGCAAGTTAAAGCTCGGACGATGGTAGCAAAGCTACAGAAAAGGTGGGGAAGTTCACTTGAGTTGGTGGAGGGCAAGGAAAAAGGGTCAAATGGGAAGAAACTGGTGATTTGATCTTTAGACTAGAGGAATAGATGTGCCGGGGGTCCTCAGACTTAATGCAGAGTAGTCCCCGATTTTTACACATATACCCTCGGGTCAAGGGAAAGGATACAGCCGAGCCCTCGGGCGAGGCGGAGAAAGGATCGGCAAAACAGATAGGGTCGGGCGAGACGGAGAAAGGGGTCGGGCGAACAGACAGGGGTCGGACGAGGCGGAAAAGGGTCGGACGAGGCGGAAAAGGGTCGGCAGCTTACCTTCGTCTTACAGGTGAAGCTTGGGGTCCTGAAAGAGCAGACTTGGGTGGAGGAACTGGAGCACTAAGACTTGCAACGGCGATGTCCGGCGGTGCTCCAGCGGCGGCGGTGCTTCTTGTGGACCACAAGCAAGCTCTTGTGCAGCGCGGAGGAGCAAGCGGCTGGGCGGATTGGGGAAAGCGGTGTGGAGCGGAGAGGAGAGTTCCTCCGGAACTTAGGCAGTAGCGCTTTGAGCACAAAGCAGAGGAACGGTAGAAAGGCAGCGGTGGCGAAGGGGACTCCGGCGGGACTCTAGCATTTTCTTTTATAGCTGCACGGAAGAGAGAGGGTTGGAGCGGCACGAAAACTGGGAAGAAGCGATGGAGTGCGCTGCAGGGGTGGCGATTGAGCAGCGGGGCGGTGGAGTAGGACTTCGGGGATGACACCGTTGGTCATTGGGCACCAGAGACAGGGCGGCGCAGGCGCGGTTTTGCCGGTGGTTGAGATTTGGCGGAGGCGGGCGTCGGCGTGCGGCGGATCTGATGGATGTGATCGGGGGAACGGCGCTAGAAGCGAGGGCGTACATGTGAGAAGACAGGTAGGCTGCAGTCGCACGAGCGAGCGCGAAGCAACAGACTGTCGGGGCGCAGATCTGGCAAGGTGGGAAAGGAGCTGTCACGGCCGGGGTCGGGGTTGGCGGAGGAGGAATCATCGCGTAGCGCAGTTCGGGGCGGTGCGACTGTGGAGGGGCGGCGGAAAAGCCGGGAGGCATCGGGCCTTGCAGCCGGAGGTCCGGCGGGGTGATGATGGGCGCGAGCTGTGAGACGCTGCAGAAAGGGTAGCAGAGGAGCTTCCGCTGCGATTGGAGAAGGGGGCGCGGGAATCCATCCGGTCGCGGGCGGCGATGGGGCGAAGCGGCGGGGGTCGGAAGAGTTGAGCCACGCGGCGGGGGAACTCTGAAGTGGGAATGCCACTCGAGTGCGTCTGTCTCGGGAGATCTGGGGGAAAGATCTTGTGGGTCCACCGGTCAGTCTCAGTTGGTCCACTGCTCAGATTGAAAGAGACACTTCAGGGAAAGAGATCTGGGGAAACGGTGGAGAGGGGTCGGGTCCTCAGGGGTCGGAACCGGGGCTGGAGGTTGAGCACTTAAACTCGGGAAGCTGAGATAGAGGATCAGGGACTCGGATTAGATTAACTCGAGAGATTTGGGGTCGGTCATCACAGCCTACCCCACTTAAAAAGAATCTCGTCCCGAGATTCGAATGTAGAAGTAACTGGTAGGGGTGTGCAGTCCTTACCTCCTTGGTTGGAAAGGAAACCTGGGAAATGCTTGTTCAAGTACTCTTCTATTTCCCATGTTGCTTCATCCTCGGTGTGGTTATTCCATAAGATCTTGTACATTTTTACCACTTGGCGTCAGGTGCGCCTCTCCTTATGGTCAAGAACTTTGGCCGGGTACTCGGCATAGGTCAAGTCGGGCTCGATTTGAAGTTGCTCTTGCTCTAAGATCACGGCTGGGACTTGGACACATTTCTTCAGTTGAGATACATGGAAAACATCATGTATGGCCGAGAGCTGTTCTGGGAGTTGGATCCGGTAGGCAACGGGTCCACAAATTTCCACAATCTCATATGGGCCAATGTAACGGGGAGCCAACTTTCCTTTTACTCCAAACCATTGCACTCCTTTGGTCGGAGAGACTCGAAGATACACATGATCACCAATGTCAAACTGCAGGGGTCTTCTTCTCCTGTCGGAGTAACTCTTCTGTTGAGATTGGGCAGCCTTGATATTTGCTTGAATTACCTTCACTTGCGCTTCTGCTTCTACCACTAAGTCAGGGCCATAGGTCTGTCTTTCGCCAGCTTGTGACCAATTCAACGATGTCCGACATCTCCGACCATACAAAACTTCAAACGGTGCCATCTTCAAACTGGTCTGGTAGCTATTGTTATAGGAGAACTCTGCCAATGGCAAGCACTTGTCCCAATTTTTGTCATAATGGATGACACAAGCTCTCAACATGTCTTCAAGAATCTGATTGACTCTTTCGGTCTGACCATCGGTTTGAGGGTGATAGGTTGAGCTACAGATGAGCTTGGTGCCCATTGATGCTTGTAGCTGTTCCAAAAAGCGTGCTACAAACTGAACTCCTCGATCAGAGATGATCGTCCTAGGCACACCGTGTAGGGAAACAATGCGGTCAAGATACAACTCTGCATACTTCTTGGCCGTGTAGGTGGTCTGGACAGGAAGGAAGTGGGTAGACTTAGTCAGGCGGTCCACAATCACCCAGATGGAGTCATGTCACTATGAGGTAAGGGGTAGTCCAACAATGAAGTCCATGCTGATGTCTTCCCATTTCCAAGAGGGAATAGGTAGGGGCTGCAGGGTACCTGCTACCTTTAGATGGCTGGCCTTTACGCGTTGGTAGGTGTCAAACTCTGAAACATATCGGGCAATTTCTGGTTTCGTTCCACTCCACCAGAAGATCTGACGGAGATCATGATACATCTTATTGCTGCCAGGATAGAGCGAGAACTTAGAGAGATGAGCCTCATCTAGGATTTGCTTTCTCAGATTGGGGTCGGCTGGTACAACAAGTCGGGTTCCATAATACACCTTCCCAGTCTCATCCTGTCGGAATTGCTTATACCCTTCATCCTTCAATGAAATCTTCTTCGTGATACGCCTTACTTCCTCATCCTCTAACTGTGCTGACCCAATTTGGTCTTCCAAAATAGATTCAAGAGATATGTGGCCGAGGGTTCCATGGGAAACAATTTCCAAACTGAGTTTTCCCATCTCATGACACAGTGTCTCGGTGAAGGTTGTTGCCGACTGTTGACACCGGATTTTGACCAATCCTATAAATTCAGAGTACGAGATAATCGGAGTCACGTACAACAATAAGAAGCAAGCATGCATGCACATGGGCACGGAGTCAAAATCGGCTTCATTGGATTGATCAGCAAGGAGAGGCAAGGATGATAGAAAGGAAAGGCCAGCACGTATGGATAAAAATAATTAGAATATACAACATGGATTCTGGTGCACTTTGCATGCCATGTGTGGGAGGCTTCCATAATAATTATGCATGCCGATCTGTGCATGTACGGAAGGTTGTTTCATAGAATAAAATATTTTAGAGATAGAGTTGGGTTAGTTAGAGATAGAGTTTTTTATTAGAAAAGATTGTGTACGTGACTTGCCTTGTGCGTGGTTAGATGCCAATTATGTAACGTCCGCCCTATAAATATAAAGGGACGTGGCCATTGTAAAGAATAATCACACGATCAATAATACAACATATTTACCTTTACCTTTTGGCTTCACACCATTGCCCTAGGAGTAGGAGTAATGTAGATTCTTTACGAGTTCCTTCTAGCAAGCTGGGCTGCATCGACCTCGATCTCCGGCGAGCTGCAAGTTCTGTCACCAGTTGTTCTAGGCTTTAACCACCGGGCGCATCGCTGTGGTTTCGTCTAGTTTCATCTACCAGTTATCGAGTATCTTGGATCTTTGACTTACGGCGCATCGCTTCTGTCTCGATCTACGGTATTCACCAGTTATCCTGCCTTGATTAAGCTTGCATCGGCTGATATTTATCTGTTCTTTCGTCTTGCCGTTCAGTTTGCTTTAATTAGCTTTAGATCGGTTCATCATAGACGATAGATCATTTAATAGCCTGTTGCATCTTAATCTTGGTTACCCCTTCGAGTGTTGTTGGGAGTAATTTCCATTGTGATTGGATTCATCAGCTGGCGGGGTTCAGATTAACGTCCTGCTAAATATTTCTAGACTGCAACTACCGGGCGCATCGCCGTGGTTTCACCTAAAAATATTGGTGGTGATGTTAGTTTAGATCTCATCGGCTTGTGGCTCTAGCTATGGTGGAGCAACAACTCAACAGCATCATGTTTCCTATCGGCCGTATGGCTGATGGTTATTGTAAATTATATTAAATCGGCCCGATCGGCCGACTCCATCGAACTTCGAGAGAATTATCTCCACCTTGTCAGTTGAATGGTCAAACTGACTGGCACGCCCGCGCACACCATGCGCGCCGATTTGGATTCTGCACTGGAGTTAAGCAGATCTCCCAGGTCCTCATGTGGTGATGCAGGGTCCACCACCTTCAGGATTTTGCGTCAACACATTTTGGCACGTCCGGTGGGACACGAGGAAGCATTGGCTGATTAAAAATGCATCGGGCAATTGGAATAAAAAAAGGAGTTGTATCGGCTGATTATAGAAAATATCGACCGATTACAAAAATCGGCTGGCTTCTTTATTTACATTGCTTGTTTTCAGCCGATGGACATAAAAGAGCAGCGGATGGACAAAGGAACAAATGAAAAAAAAAAAGAAAGAGAAGCAGTCGGCCGATGGGAAAGGAATAAATGAATTTTAAAAAAGGGAGCAGTCGGCCGATGGAATATAATCGGCAAGCATAGTGGCCGATGGAATTATTTTTTAGCTAATGGAACTTTTTTTTCAGCCGATAGAAGTATTTTTCAGCTGATGCAACATTTTTTTAGCCGATTGGAAAAGCTCCAGCGGGTGGGCAAGAGTGAAATAAAAAAATGCATCGACAGTTGTATCGGCTGATTGGAAGAATTAAAAGGGATCGGCCGATTGGAAATTGCATCGGCGGATGGAAAATGGGATCGGCCGATTGGAGTTGTATCAGCTGATTAAGAAAAAAAAATAATGGCCGATCGTAGAGAAAGACATCAGCCGATTAGCATCAGTTAGTTGGAATTGGAAGAAAATAAAAGTGGCATCGGCCGATGGAAAATTGGTATTGACGATTGAAGGAAAAAAAACAGAGAGCGTGGCATCGGCCGATGGAAAATTGGTTCAGCCGATTGAAAAAAGAAAGAAAGAAATAAAAAAGTGGAGCATCGGTCATTCGTGTGTCAAAAAAAAACAAAAAAAAAAGAAAGGGACATCGGCCAGTCATGCGTCTCCTTATTGATAAAAAATCGGCCGATTGAAAATTGGATCGGCCGATCAAAAGTTCTATTGGCTGATTAAAATATATATATATATACACACATCGGCTGATTGAAATAAGGAAAGCATTGGCTGACTGGTTCAAAAGATGTATCGGCCGATTAAGATAAGGGAAGCATCGGCTAATTAAATACATCAGCCGATTGGGATATATATATATATATAAAAAAAAGGTTATCGGCTAATTGAGAAAAGTGCATCTGCCGATTTGGATAAAAAAGGGGAGTTGAATCGGCTGCTCAAGCATCGGCTGCCTATTTAATATTCTTCCACAGCTGATGGGAGAGATGGAAGATTTTTCAGCTGATGCAATATTTTTCAGACGATGGAATTGCTAACGTTGGCTGGCCATATAAATAGCTAATGTTGGTTTTTTTTTGTTATTGGCCAGTTCAAAGGAAAGCATGGATCAGCTGGCCGATGGAAAGAGCCGATGGAAAAAAAAAATTTCCAAAGAAAGCAAGTATCGGCAGGTATAATGACCGATGGGATATTGAAGAGAAGTAAATAAAAGAGGAAAAAGGAGAGCAGCTGATAGGAGTTCAGCCGATGGGCAAAGGAATAAATAAAAGAAGAAAAAATAAGGGGAAGCAGCTAGCTGATGGAGACTCCAACCAACCGGCAACCAAAAAAAAAAAACAGTCAACGGATGGAAGGAATTCAGCCGATTGCTACTTGCCATATTTTCAGCCGATGGTGCTACTTTGTTCAGCCGATAATACTACTTGCTTGCCATATTTCAGCCGATGAAGCTAAATTCCAGCTACTGATATGAAAGCTCTTCCGGCCGATTGGTTCAAGCAAAATTGCATCGGCTGATCCCGATTGGTTCAAGCAAAATTGCATCGGCTGATTGGTTCAAGCAAGATAGTATCGGCTGCTTATAAAATATATTGGATATTAATTTCAAAGCATGAAATATTCATACTTCAAAACTGGGGGGCCTGTGTTGACAACAAAAGCTTGCTGGTTACTGCACCAAGTTTTGGTGTCAACGGACTAATTTGTTGTTTCTACTGCCAGCAATGCCGATGGTGTTCTTTATATTTGAAGAGGAGTCGACTTGGCTTTGGATATTGCAATCAGACGTCATTAGCTCTGAAGACAAGTATCAGACTTCTATAATTAGTTTCGGAACATGAAGCATTCATACTCCGAAACTGGGGGGCCTGTGTTGACACCGGATTTTGACCAATCCTATAAATTCAGAGTATGAGATAATCGGAGTCACGTACAACAATAAGAAGCAAGCATGCATGCACATGGGCACGGAGTCCAAATCGGCTTCATTGGATTGATCAACAAGGAGAGGCAAGGATGATAGAAAGGAAAGGCCAGCACGTATGGATAAAAATGATTAGAATATACAACATGGATTCTAGTGCACTTTGCATGCCATGCGTGGGAGGCTTCCAGAATAATTATGCATGCCGATCTATGCATGTACGGAAGGTTGTTTCATAGAATAAAATATTTTAGAGATAGAGTTGGGTTAGTTAGGGATAGAGTTTTTTATTAGAAAAGATTGTGTACGTGACTTGCCTTGTGCGTGGTTAGATGCCAATTATGTAATGTCCGCCCTATAAATATAAAGGGACGTGGCCATTGTAAAGAATAATCACACGATCAATAATACAACATATTTACCTTTACCTTTCGGCTTCATGCCATTGCCCTAGGAGTAGGAGTAATGTAGATTCTCGATGAGTTCCTTCTAGCAAGCTGGGCTGCATCGACCTCGATCTCTGGCGAGCTGCAAGTTCCGTCACCAGTTGTTCTAGGCTTTAACCACCGGGCGCATCGCTGTGGTTTCATCTCGTTTCATCTACCAGTTATCGAGTATCTTGGATCTTTGACTTACGGCGCATCGCTTCTATCTCGATCTACGGTATTCACCAGTTATCCCGCCTTGATTAAGCTTGCGTCGGCTGATATTTATCTAATCTTTCATCTTGCCGTTCAGTTTGCTTTAATTAGCTTTAGATCGGTTCATCATAGACGATAGATCATTTAATAGCCTGTTGCATCTTAATCTTGGTTACCCCTTCGAGTGTTGTTGGGAGTAAGTTCCATTGTGATTGGATTCATCAGCTTGCGGGGTTCAGATTAACGTCCTGCTAAATATTTCTAGACTGCAACTACCGGGCGCATCGCCGTGGTTTCACCTAAAAATATTGGTGGTGATGTTAGTTTAGATCTCATCGGCTTGTGGTTCTAGCTATGGTGGAGCAACAACTCAACAGCATCGTGTTTCCTATCGGCCGTATGCTGGTTACTGCACCAAGTTTTGGTGTCAACACCGACAAACAGTTGCAAAAGGTCTTGCGGCTAAGAGCATCGGCCACCACATTGGCCTTGCCAGGGTGATAGTGCACTTCCAAATCATAGTCTTTTATCAACTCCAACCATCTTCTTTGGCGCATGTTGAGGTTGGCTTGAGTGAAGATGTACTTGAGGCTCTTGTGGTCGGTGTAGATGTTGCAGTGGGTGTCCATCAGATAGTGTCTCCATATCTTTAAGGCATGAATCACTGCTGCCAACTCAAGATCATGGGTCGGGTAGTTCAGCTCATGAGGTCGTAATGCCCGTGAGGCATAGGCAATGACTCGGTTGTCTTGCATAAGAACACACCCAAGTCTAGTGCCTGAGGCGTCACAGTACACATCAAACGGCCTAGAAGGGTCGGGTTGAGCCAAAACCGGGGCTGTGGTCAGCAAGTGCTTCAGGGTCTTGAAGGCTTCCTCACACTTGTCATTCCACACAAATCTGACCTCTTTCTTCAGCAGCTCTGTCATCGGCTTAGCTATCTTGGAGAAGTCCGGTATGAAACGCCGATAGTAGCCCGCTAGTTCAAGAAAACTTCGGATCTGGTGCACTGAGGCGGGCGGCTTCCAGTCCATGACTTCCTGTACCTTGCTGGGGTCGACGGCTATGCCATTCCGAGAGGTAGTGTGTCCCAAGAACTTGACACTATCTAACCAAAATTTACACTTGGAGAATTTGGCATAGAGCTGATGATCTCTCAACCGTTGGAGAACTACATGAAGATGACCGGCATGTTCTTCTTCGTCCTTTGAGTACACTAGGATATCATCAATGAACACCACCACAAACTTGTCCAACTTGGGTATGAACACCGAATTCATGAGATACATGAAATAGGCGGGTGCATTGGTGAGTCCAAAAGATATGACAAGGTACTCGTAGAGTCCATATCTTGTGGAGAAGGCGGTTTTAGGAATGTCACAGGGTCGGATCTTGATTTGGTGATAACCGGAACGAAGGTCGATCTTGGAGAACACTCTTGCTCCAGCTAACTGATCAAACAGAACATCAATGCGGGGAAGTGGGTACTTATTCTTGACAGTCACCGCATTGAGGGGTCGGTAGTCCACACACATGTGTAGACTCCCGTCCTTCTTCTTCACAAACAGAGCTGGGCAACCCCAGGGTGATGTACTGGGTCGGATGAAGCCTTTTTCCAACAGATCATGCAACTGGGTCTTCAACTCAGCCAGCTCAGCCGGTGGCATCTGATAGGGTCTCTTGGATATCGGAGCGGTGCCGGGGATCAACTCTATGGAGAACTCCACATCTTGATCGGGCGACATGCCGGGCAAGTCCTCTGGAAACACATCCGAGTACTCACAGACAACAGGGAGGCTTTCTAGCCGGGCTTCCGATAGAGGGTACGCACAGGGAAGTGCGGACTTAGGGTGTTTCAAGGGTAGGGTAGAACTGCCATGAAAGGGTGAGTTGATGTGGAGAGTTCGGGCAGCTGCATCTAGAACCACTTGGTGTCTGGTCATCCAATCCATCCCAAGGAAAATATCTATTCCTTCCAGGTCAAGGATGATAAGATTTTCCTTGAAAAGAGTTTGGCCTAGCTGGAGAGGTACAAGAGTAACGATCTAGCCTGAGGCTATCTTCCTTCCAGGAGTGGAGATCACATATGATCCTTTAGTGTGACCAACACTCAGCTCACATCTTTCTCTAGTCTTACTCCTGATGAAGCTATGGGAGGCTCCCGAATCAAACAACACAAGAACAATTTGATTTAAGACAAGGAAAGTACCCGTCATCACTAGCTCACCTTCGGGGAGCTCGGTCAAGCTGGTGTAGTTGAGCCGTCCTTAGCGGACTTGCACCTTGGGCCTTCTTCCTCTGTTCGCCATGGGGTTCTGGCCGGGCTGCTGATTCCTGTTCCTGGGGCAATCCTTAGCGAAATGCCCTTCATTGCCGCAGGTGAAGCAGCGGTTACCATTGGCAGGACGTGGTGGTGGCGGTAGGGTCGGCCGGGGCGCCTGTGGTTGGAAACTAGGAAAACAAGGTGCTGCCGCTGGCGGGGGTTGGGCAACCCATCTTCCCAATTGCTGGGGTCGGCTGGGCGCCTGTGGAGGAACCATCCTGAACCTTCGAGCGGGCGGGCTCGGATATGCCATGGAGGCCTTTCTCTTCTGGTCGGCTTTGAGAGCCTGCAAGCAGTCCTCTTGCGGGATGGCCAAGTTGACCAACTCGTTATAGGTGTCCACCTTAATGGGGTTCAACTTCTCTCTGAGCTCCAGGCTTAGCCCTCTGCGGAATCTGTCCTGCTTCTTCTCGTGTGTGTCCGCATGATAGCCGGCATAACGGCACAGGTCATTGAAAGCTTGGGTGTAGTGCAGGACATCTCGGTTTCCCTGAGTAAGAGCTAGGAACTCGTTGAGCTTGTGCTCCAGGAGACCTTCCAGGATGTGATGCCCGCTGAACGCAGTCTTGAACTCGTTCCAGCTGACAACATGATCGGCCGGCAACATAGCATGGTAGTGATCCCACCAGAGCCGGGCAGAACCACGTAGCTGTTGAGCCGCAAACTGGGCTTTGTTGTGGTCAGGGCACGAGGCGGTGAGGAGCTCGAACTTGGATTCGATTGTACGAACCCAGGCATCGGCGTCAAGTGGGTCTTGCGTCTTCTGGAACAAAGGCAGCTGCGTCCCGAAGAAGTCCTCATAGCGAGCAACATGAGGCTGCTGCTGAGCCCTTCCCCCATGGGGCTGCTACTGTTGTCCTTGTACCAGATGCCTCAGCAGCTCGGTTGGAGCCGCTAAGATCGCCTCCAGCGGAGACGGGGGCGGGGGTGGGGGAAGATCCTGCCGTTGCTCACTGCTGCTGGGCACAGAGCTAGATCTGGTGCGATGTGCCATCTGCAAGAGTCAATGTTCCATTAATTCCATAACCTCAGAAGTATTCCAAACAGATGGGAACACACGTGTTTAAATCGTCAAATGCGACTCTTGCCGACCATGCAACACAACACAGCTTTATGAAGGAGACACACACTTCCTCTTGCCATCTTAGTTAGCAACTATCTTAGTTCCGCACATGACTTCGGGCGAACCATAACCAGATTCTAGGAGTTCCATTATATCTGACCTTAGGCCAAGGGGTTGGGCTAGGCGAAACAACACAAAAAGGGGTCGGCGAAACGAACCGCACAAGAAGGGGTCGGGCAAGGCGGAGAAGCGCCTCGAGGGGTCGGGCGCGTCCGACCTCGCGACCCAGGGTCGGCCAAACTTTGGACAGACCCACAGAAGAGTGTGTGGTCACAGCACAAACTCACACAGTCTGGCATCCCAAACGTGTTGCAAAAGAGTCAAAGGTCAAGCAAAGATCTGATTTCAACTGAGATCATTACATTGCTGGTCTTAAAACACAAGAGGAAGTACTCAACTCAAGGCTAACCTATTACCTGACTATCCAAAACTTAGGTTGCCAAGGAGTACAACAAAAGATTAGCTCCCTACATCTTTCCATCTACGAGGGAACAGTGTGAGTCGAAGAAGGGGCGTCGTCATCCTCAATGTCCATGCTGGACGCTCCCTCGACCTCCTCAGGGTCTTCTTGCTCTTCCAACTGCATCTGAAGGGCGTGCATGTCGTTGAGCTCGGCGTGGTGCTCGTCCAGATGGGCATTGGCAACCGCTAGCTCCATCTCTACTTCCATCTTCTCTTCTGATAGCTCGATCATGCCATCCACCAGATCGGTTACTTCTCCCTCGAGTTCGGAGATTTGGTCTTGCATGTCGTGGATTTGGATGCCTCTCTGGATGAGTTGATAGGTTTGTCCCACCAGGTCTCTCTTGGCGGCGTTGAAGTGCCCCTGGGTGTCAACGGCGATCCGAGCCAAGAACCAAAACATCATGAGATAGAATTCTAAGAAGAAAGGGGTCGGACAGAAAGCATTCGGATTCGACCGAGCACAAGCTGGAAGAAACTAGAAATCCTTAGAACCGAAGAGGAGCTTTTCCAAGGCAAGGTTGCTTTCGAGTGAGCGGTTAGCAAACTCACACGAAGGTGAGCGGTTTCAGAGAATACAACAAGTCCACTGATTTAAACAATTTGACCATTTAGTTCAACATTAAAACAAACATCAGAGTTTTACAAGGTGCCAAAGAAAACAACAAAAGGTAGAAACCAACGGAAGCTACTTCGTAAGGGTCGAACATCTTTGGTGAGGCTAGCCAAGACGTCAGTGATCCCTCTCCTCGCCGTCCGAGGAGGGATCCCACTCGACCGTCCAACCCGGAGGGAGTTAGGGCGGCCAAGTGCCAACAGAAGCGGACTCGGGAGCAGCGATGTGGCGGAACCACCCCGGATTAGCTTGATTAAGCAGGGTTAAGCCGCCTAACATGCGACACTCCTGCCTAAACCGAGCTAACACGAAGTGCCGTCGGATTTCATCCGATTTAACCACTTAAACAGGATCGAGTTTAGCAAACCCACACGAAGGTGAGTCGTTACAGAGAATACAACAAGTCCACTGAGTTAAACAAGTTTTTACCCATTTAGTTCGGCCATAAAATCCAACATCAGAGTTTTACAAGATTCAAAAGAAACAGAGAAACACTAGCGGAAGACTTCGTCGGGGTCGGATGTCCGGGCGAGGCCAGCCAGAACATCACTGCGTCCTCTCCTCGCCGTCCGAGGAGGGGTCCCACTCGACCGTCCAGCCTAGCGGGAGCTGGGGCGGCCAAGCACCAACCAGAGAGGGGTCGGACGCGGCAACTTCACCTGAAAACAGAAGCCACAACAAGGCTGAGCTACTAAGCTCAACAAGACTTAACTGATAGGAGTAAGGGCTACTCCTCCTTCTAGACATGCAAGGCTTCTTGGCTGAGGGGTTTGTTTGCCAAAGCACTAAATAACCCTATTTCAAGTTTTAGCTCCGGTTCTAGGTTCATTTACCAGTCTAGGTTGTGCAACCTATTCTAAGCAATCATAGAGCCAAACAAGATGTGTAGATATAACAACAAACATTGCCATCATCAGATTCCTCATTTACTCAGGGTGACATAGCGATCAAGCAATCTCAGACTGTGAGAGGCAGACGAATCGATTCGAGTTCTTTAACCATGCATGGTGAACCTAGCCTCACGACATCCGCGCACCCGGAGGTCGCTTCCTGTGTCGGCCTTCCCCATCAATCCCCTAACCCGTGTCGAGCCCATTTCCTTTGGTGCAAGGTTCCACAGACTCGGCCTCTGCCGTCCTGTGACCACGCTTGCCACCACGTGCGACAACCAGCAGGGGAAACTCCGTTCCAAGAACAATGGGGCGACCGCTCACGTCTAGGTTCAATCCGGTACTAGGCTTCCTCATCCCATACTAAGTATGAGGCTAGTACTTTCAAACACTTGATCACGAACACCACCACTGTCGGGCCTTAGCAAGATTTCATAGACAGACGGGGCGACCATCCGACCACCAAAAAGTTACCAAAACCCTGCCCCGTCCATCGTCCTTATAGTTATAGCAGGAGAGTAAACATGCAACTCCTACAACTCGCGAGTGACAGGAAATCACTCGACTTTTACCGCCTCCTAGTTAAGTAATGCAGCTACTCGGTCCAACAGCTAGTGTTCCGATCATGGGGACAACTAAGTCATGCATCTAGGGTTTCACACAACTCCTATACGTAAATGCACAAGCATGTTACAGAAGGCATGTGCAAGTTTGGCAAAACATGAAGGATTTTCATGCAATCGGGGCTTGCCTTCAAGCAAGGAGGATGGAAACTGCTCGACTTCGGGGGCGACTTCGGCTTCGGAGGACAGGAGCTCGGCTACAGCTTCTTCTTCTGGCGCCGGGTGAAGCTCGTAGAAACCGTCGGCGAGGTGCAGCTCTACACGAATGCAATGCAAGGGTTAGCATAGACGGTTATTTCAACAGCAGCACGGGCTCGCCTGAGCCCAGAAACTTGCGACAAAGAGTAGGAGGTGATGGTGGTTTGAGAGCTGATGATGATCAAGAGGTAAGGGTAGGAAAGGAACTAGTGGTCTGATCCTTGAACTAGAGGATGTGATAACTGGGGGAGTCCTTAGACGCAAGCGCTGAAGGGTTCCCAAGTTTCACACATACACCCTCGAGTTGAAGAAAAAGATCACAGCCAAGCCCTCGGGCGAGGCGAATAAGGGTCGGCGGAACAGACAGGGTCGGGCGAGACGGAACCGGGGTCGGGTGGATAGGAGGGGTCGGGCGAGGCGGACTGGGGTCGGCAACTCACCTTCTTCCTGAAAGGAAAGCTTAGGGTCGGGAAGAAGCAGACTTGGGCGGAGGGACTAAAGCTTGAACAGAAGCTAAGACTGGCAATGCTCCGGCAGCGGCGCTGCTTCTTGCGGATCACAAGAGAGCTTTCACGCAGCACGGAGGAGCAAGCTGCTGGGTGACCTGGAGAACAGAGAGAGAACTGAGAGAAGAACTCCTCAAGAACTGGGTGGGTGGCGCTAGGAGCTTGAGCAGGGAGCTAGAGAAGGCTAAAGGCAACAAGGGCGGAGGGAACTCTGGCGACGGGGGCATTCCTTTTATAGCTGCTGGAGCAGAGGAACGGAAACGGCGCGGGGAGAGAGAAGGGGAGCGGCGTGAAGGCCGGGGAGAAGCAATGGAGTGCTCTGCTGGGGCGGCGATTGAGCGAAGAGGGTGGTGGCGCAGAACTCCGGGGGTGACGCCAGCGATCATTGCGTTCTGCCGTCAGGGCGGCGTAGGAGCGGGTAGACTGGTGGTTGAGATTTAGCGGAAAGCGGGCGTCGTCGTGCGGAAGAGGTGATAGAAGCGACCGGTTTAACGGTGCTAGAATCGAGGGCGCACAGGTGAGAAGACAGGCGGACACGGGCGCGGGGGAGAGCGCGGAACAACAGATTGTCGGGCGGCTTCTGACAGAGCGGGGGAAAGGAACTGTCGCGGCCGCGGTCGGGGTTGGCGGTGGAGGAATCGTCGTGTAGCGGCGACCGGGCGGCGCAACTGTGGCTGAAGGGACGGAAAAGACGGGCGACATCGGGCTCTGGGGCCGGGATCTGGTGGCGTGATGATGGGCGCGGAAGGCGAGGCTCTGCAGAAAGGGGTGCAGAGGGCTTCTGCTGCCATTGGGGAAAAGGGGGCGCGGGAACCCAGTCGGTAGCTTGCCAGAGACAAAACTGAGCGGCAGCGTCGGAGAAGACGAGCCACGCGGCAAGAAGACTCTGAGGCGGCCATGCAACTCGAGTGCGGCTGTCGCGGGGGATCTGGAAAAGATCTCGCGGGTCCACCAGTGGATAGATCGGACGGGTGAGAAAGATTAGCAGAATCCGACGGTGGGCTGAGCTTGCCGGGGTCGGGAGAGGAGCGAAGCGGGAAGGGGTCGGATCTCAGGGGTCGGGACCGGCGGAAAACTGAGCACTTAGGTGCGGTCAAGCAAGACAGATGACGAGGATCAAGGGCTCTGATCAAGACTAACTGGAAAGGCTTAGGGGTCGGTCGTTACAGCCTACCCCTCTTAAAAAGAATCTCGTCCCGAGATTCAAGGATAAAGGGGTGTGTTGTCCTTACCTCCTTGATGGGACAGAAAACCTGGGAACCGCTTGTTCAGATATTCGTCCGTCTCCCATGTTGCTTCATCCTCGGTGTGGTTTCTCCAGAGGATCTTGTACATCTTTACCACTTGGCGTCGGGTGTGCCTTTCCTTTTGGTCAAGAACTCGATCTGGGTACTCGGCGTAGGTCAGGTCGGGCTCTACTCGAAGTTGTCCTTGCTTTAAGATCTCTGCTGGAACTCGGACACATTTCTTCAGTTGAGACACATGAAAAACATCATGTATGGCCGATAGCTGTTCTGGGAGTTGGATCCGGTAAGCAACGGGTCCACATATCTCCACAATCTCATAAGGGCCGACATAGCGGGGAGCTAACTTGCCTTTTATTCCAAACCGTTGCACTCCTTTGGTCGGGGAGACTCGAAGGTACACATGATCACCAAGGTCGAACTGCAGGGGTCTTCTCCTCTGGTCGGAGTAACTCTTCTGTCGAGATTGGGCAGCCTTGAGATGTGCTTGAATTACCTTCACTTGCTCTTTGGCTTCTGCCACTAAGTCAGGGCCATAGACCTGTCTTTCCCCTGGTTGGGACCAGTTCAAGGGTGTCCTGCATCTTCGGCCATACAGGGCCTCAAACGGTGCCATCTTCAAACTGGCCTGATAGCTGTTATTGTAGGAGAATTCTGCTAAGGGCAGGCACTTGTCCCAGTTTTTATCATAGTGGATAACACAGGCTCTTAACATGTCTTCAAGAATCTGGTTGACTCTCTCGGTTTGGCCATCGGTTTGAGGATGATATGTTGAGCTTCGGATGAGCTTGGTGCCCATAGAGGCTTGTAGTTGCTCCCAAAAACGTGCCACAAACTGAACTCCTCGATCAGAGATGATAGTCTTGGGTACACCATGTAGGGAAACTATACGGTTGAGGTATAACTCTGCATATTGCTTGACTGTGTAGGTGGTACGAACAGGAAGGAAATGTGTTGTCTTGGTCAGACGGTCCACTATAACCCAGATGGAATCATACCGTTGTGTTGTAAGGGGTAATCCAACTATGAAGTCCATGCTGATGTCTTCCCATTTCCAAGAGGGAATAGGTAGCGGCTGCAAGGTTCCTGCTACCTTCAAATGACTGGCCTTGACACGTTGACAGGTGTCACATTCCGAAACATAACGAGCTATCTCTGGTTTCATACCACTCCACCAAAAGATTTGACGGAGATCATGGTACATCTTATTGCTGCCAGGATGGATTGAGAACTTGGAAAGATGAGCTTCATCTAGGATTTGCTTCCTCAACTCGGGGTCGGCGGGCACTATTAGCTGGTTTCCATAATACACACTTCCCGTTTTGTCCTGACGGAATTGTTTATACCCCTCATCCTTTACTGAGATCTTACTGATGATCCGTTTTATTTCTTCATCCTTAACTTGTGCTGACCAAATTTGGTCCTCCAAAACTGAGTCAAGGATGATGTGACCAAGGGTTCCATGAGGAACAATCTCTAGACTTAGTTTTCCCATCTCATGACACAGAGTTTTGGTGAAGGCTGTTGACAACAAGCAGTTGCAATGGGGTTTGCGACTGAGGGCATCGGCTACCACATTGGCCTTGCCAGGATGATAGTGCACTTCCAACTCATAATCCTTTATCAACTCCAGCCATCTTCTCTGACGCATGTTGAGGTCGGCTTGAGTGAAGATGTACTTGAGGCTCTTGTGGTCGGTGTAGATGTTGCAGTGAGCTCCCATTAGGTAATGCCTCCATATCTTCAAGGCATGTATCACTGCTGCCAACTCAAGGTCATGGGTCGGGTAGCTTAGCTCATGAGGTCGTAACGCACGTGAGGCATAGGCAATGACTCGGCTATCTTGCATAAGAACACATCCGAGTCCAGTGCCAGAGGCGTCACAGTATACGTCATACGGCCTAGAGGGGTCAGGCTGAGCCAAAACTGGGGCGGTGGTCAGCAAGTGCTTCAGGGTCTTGAAGGCCTCTTCACACTTGGTGTCCCACACGAATTTGACCTCTTTCTTCAGCAACTCGGTCATCGGCTTAGCTATCTTGGAGAAATCCGGTATGAAACGCTGATAGTAACCTGCCAATCCAAGGAAACTCCTGATCTGGTGTACCGAGGCAGGAGACTTCCATTCCATGACTTCTTGCACTTTACTGGGATCCACGGCGATACCGTCCTTGGAGATAGTGTGTCCCAGAAACTTGACACTATCTAACCAAAACTCACACTTGGAGAACTTGGCATAGAGCTGGTGATCCCTCAGCCGTTGGAGAACTATATGAAGATGGTCGGCATGCTCTTCCTCGTTCTTCGAGTACACTAGGATATCATCAATGAACACCACTACAAACTTGTCCAGCTCGGGCATAAACACCGAGTTCATAAGGTACATGAAATAAGCGGGTACATTGGTGAGTCCAAAGGACATTACTAGGTACTCGTACAGTCCATATCTGGTAGAGAAAGCTATCTTGGGTATGTCGCAGGGTCGAATCTTTATTTGGTGATAACCAGAACAAAGATCGATCTTGGAGAACACTTTTGCTCCAGCTAACTGATCGAACAAGACATCAATACGTGGCAGTGGGTGCTTGTTCTTGACTGTTACCGCATTGAGGGGTCGGTAATCCACACACATACGTAGACTGCCATCTTTCTTCTTCACAAACAGGGCGGGGCAACCCCAAGATGATGTACTGGGTCGAATGAAGCCCTTTTCCAATAGATCATGCAACTGGGTCTTCAACACGGCTAACTCAGCGGGTGGCATCCGATAGGGTCTCTTAGATATCGGGGCTGTGCCAGGAATCAACTCGATGGAAAACTCCACTTCTCTGTCAGGTGGCATACCCGGCAAATCTTCTGGAAACACATCAGGGTACTCACAGATAACAGGGAGGTCTTCTAGATGGGCTCCCAATAGAGGGTAGGCACGAGGAGTCGAAGACTCAGGATGGGTCAAGGATACGGTAGAACTACCATGGGAGGATGAGCTGATGTAAAGAGATCGGGCTGATGTATCTAGAACAACATGATGTCGGGCCATCTAATCCATACCAAGGATGACATCTATGCCTTCTAGGTCAAGGATGATAAGGTTTTCCTTGAAGAGGGTGGGACCTAGCTGGAGAGGTACAAGAATAATGACCTGATCCGACGTTATCCTTCCTCCAGGAGTGGTGATCACATAGGGTTCCTTAGTGTGACCGACACTTAGCCCACATCTTTCCCTTGCCTTATTCCCGATAAAGCTATGAGAGGCTCCCGAATCAAACAACACAACAACAGCTTGATTTAAAACAAGGAAAGTACCCGTCATTACTGGCGCACCTTCGGGGAGCTCGGTCAAGCTGGTGTAGTTGAGTCGGCCTTGTCGGACTTGCACCTTGGGCCTTCTTCCTCTGGCTGCCATGGGGTTCTAGCCTTGCTGCTGATTCTTGTTCCTGGGGCAGTCCTTTGCAAAATGTCCTTCATTGCCGCAGGTAAAACAACGATTACTGGCTGCTGGGCGAGGTGGCGTTGGCAGGGTCGGCCGGGGCACTTGCGGTTGGAAGCCTGGAAAACGAGGCGTTGTTGCTGGCGGGGGTCGGGCGATCCATTTCCCTGACTGCTGGGGTCGGCCAGGGGCTGGTGGAGGGATCATCCGGAACCTTCGAGTCAGTGGACTCGGAAATGCCACAGAGGCCTTCCTCTTCTGGTCGGCCTTGAGAGCTTGCATGCAGTCCTCCTGAGAGATGGCCAGGTTGACCAACTCGTTGTAGGTGTCCACCCTGATGGGGTTCAGCCTTTCCCTGAGCTCCAAGCTCAGTCCTCGGCGGAATCTGTCCCGCTTCTTCTCGTCTGTGTCCGCATGATAGCCAGCATAACGGCATAGGTCATTGAACGCTTGGGCGTAATGCAGCACATCCCGGGTTCCTTGGGTGAGGGCCAGAAACTCGTTGAGCTTGCGCTCCAGGAGACCTTCGGGAATGTGATGCGCTTTGAACGCCGTCTTGAACTCGTTCCAGCTGACCACGTGGCCAGCCGGCAGCATGGCATGGTAGTGGTCCCACCAAAGCCGTGCGGAGCCACGCAGGTGCGGAGCCACGCAGCTGTTGAGCTACGAACTACGCCTTGTTGTTGTCGGGGCATGGAGCGGTGAGGAGCTCGAATTTGGATTCGATCGTACGAACCCATGCGTCAGCATCGAGCGGTTCTTGTGTCTTTTGGAATAGCGGGGGCTGGGTCCCCAGAAAGTCCTCATACTGTGCGATATGCGGCTGCGGTTGTGCTCTTCCACCATGTGGCTGTTGTTGTTGTCCTTGCACCAGATGCCTTAGCAGCTCAGTTTGAGTTGCTAGGATTGCCTCCAATGGCGATGGGGGCGGGGGCGGGGGAAGATCCTGTCGCTGATCACTACCACTGGGCACAGATCCAGACCTAGTGCGGTGCGCCATCTGCAAGAGTTAACGCCCCATTAATTTCATAACCTTAGGTGTACTCCAACAAATGGAACGTATGAATTAGATCCCTTAATGCGACTCTTGCCAATGGTGCATCACACGTCCTCATAGAGGAAGCACATTCCTCCCATTTTCAGCATAGATAACCTCTACTTGACCTGGTACTCCACTTCAGGCAACACATGCCACATACAGACTCCTAGGATCTAATCCACTCAAACCAAGGGGTCGGACACGGTCCGTACTTGAAAAGGGTCGGACGAGGCGGAAACTGTCTCAAAGGGTCAGCACACTCTGGCTCGCAAACTGGGGTCGGCCAACTGAACAGGCTCCCCGAAAACAGCATACGGTCACGGCGCAACTCACTCAACCTAGCATCCACACCATACAAAGAGGAGAAAGCTATGCACCCGGGTTAACTTTATATACAATGGTGTTTCAACACAAGGAGCACTCAACTCGAGGCTAACCTATTACAACTTTTCCAAAATCTAGGCTGCCGAGGAGTACAACAAAAGATGGTTCCCGGAGAACCCTTAATCTACCAATGGACACTATGAGTCGGAGAAGGGGCGCCATCTTCCTCTATATCCATGCTAGATGCTCCCTCATCCTCCTCAGGGTCCTCCTGAGCTTCGAGCTACATGTTGAGGGCATGCATATCTTCGAGCTCAGCTTGGTGCTCCTCCAAGTGGGCATTGGCGACTGCCAACTCCATTTCCACCTCCATCTTTTCCTCCGAGAGCTCTATCATGCCGTCCACGAGGTCGGCAACTTCTCCTTCTAGCTCGGAGATCCGATCTTGCATATCGTGGATCTGGATACCACGCTGGATCAGCTGGTAGGTTTGGCCTACCATGTCTCTTCTTGCTGCCTGGAGGTAACCGTGGGTATCTGCAGCCGTCCAGGCGAAGAGGGTCATGGCTCTTCCCTGAAGCTCTATCAACCGGTAGAGAGCGGCCATACACCGGATGTTGGTGGAGATGGTGACCATGGCGCAGGTGGTGGCCAACACCTCGATGTTCTCGACGCGGTCAAGCCATGCCGGGTCCAGCCGGTTCCTGACGGGGAAGAGGCCGATCGGGTCTAGCGTGATCTCCACGAGATGCAACTGACAGAACTGGGTGAGCAACTGAAGGGCGGCGGACTCCCATGTATCTTCCGGAGCGAGACCATAGGCTATTATGCCAAGAGAGGGCCAGTCGGGCCGTACAAGGGGAGGTGGTACCAACGCTTGCACTTGGCACGTCTGAATGCCCTGTTCCATATATAACCGCCCGGCATACAAGGGCGGGGACTGATACCCAAACCACTTCAGCGTATCCCACAGAATCGCGGGAAACCCCTTGAAATGCAGGCACGTTGACTGGAAGGTACCGTCCGCTCCAAAAACAACATGCCCGGGAACAGCCATCTGGAACCAAGAAAACCGAAAACCACGTGAGATAGATTCCATGGGTCAGGGGTCGGATAGAGAAGCATACGGGTTCAACCGAGAGCAACTAAGAGAAACTAGAAATCCTTAGATCCAAAAGAACTCTTTCGAACAGGGTTGCTGTTGAGAAAGAAAACATTACAGATTTTAGGTATGACGCATGCACGGCCTACCTTACTCTTAACCAAAAACAACTGCCCGAACGTTGGGTCTTACGCGGTCAGCGCCGGTGACAAGGCAACAATACGTCTCTCCCTATAATAACTAGTCGGTTCTAGTAACGTCTCCTAACGAACGCGGTTAGCAACCTGCAGAAAACACCACACACGAACCTTTCGTGCCAGCACCCACGAAAGCGTTCCCAAACATTACCGCTCACTATAGGAACGGCACCCATGCGTTTAAGGCTGCATGGACAGCACTCAACCGTGGAAATAGGCTCCTTTTTGAATGGATCCATATAACCCTTCGCATACGCGTGATGCGGAATCGGCACACGTATAACAAATGTGGCGAAACAACCGTGCTGATAGGTTCGTTGGAATCGAACCGTACCAACCTTCGTATGGAACACATACGGAACCTGCGCACGTGTAATAGACGTGGGCGAAAACAACCGCGAAGATAGGGTCCTTTGAATGGAGCTCCCTATCAACCCTCGCATGCTCGCGATGCGGAACTCGGCACACGTATGATAGACGTGGCGAAGTGCTAGAAGGGTTAGAAAAAAAAATAACCAAATACTTATTAGTCACCTAAAACAACCCCAAAATCCCCTAGGGCCTCTCGCACTAAGTCATCCTTAACGATCGTACGAGATTTTCAAAAGTTTCTTGCAACTTTTATCCTTTTCAAAGAAGTGTTTAGGGCTCATTGGGTTCTCTGAAATGCTAAACACGGCTCTGATACCAGCTGTGGCGGAACCACCCCGGATTAGCTTGATTAAGCAGGGTTAAGCCACGTAACATGCGACACTCCTGCCTAAACCGAGCTAACACGAAGTGCCGTCGTTGAGCTCGGCGTGGTGCTCGTCCAGATGGGCATTGGCAACCGCTAGCTCCATCTCTACTTCCATCTTCTCTTCTGATAGCTCGATCATGCCATCCACCAGATCGGTTACTTCTCCCTCGAGTTCGGAGATTTGGTCTTGCATGTCGTGGATTTGGATGCCTCTCTGGATGAGTTGATAGGTTTGTCCCACCAGGTCTCTCTTGGCGGCGTTGAAGTGCCCCTGGGTGTCCACGGCGATCCGAGCCAAGAACCAAAACATCATGAGATAGAATTCTAAGAAGAAAGGGGTCGGACAGAAAGCATTCGGATTCGACCGAGCACAAGCTGGAAGAAACTAGAAATCCTTAGAACCGAAGAGGAGCTTTTCCAAGGCAAGGTTGCTTTCGAGTGAGCGGTTAGCAAACTCACACGAAGGTGAGCGGTTTCAGAGAATACAACAAGTCCACTGATTTAAACAATTTGACCATTTAGTTCAACATTAAAACAAACATCAGAGTTTTACAAGGTGCCAAAGAAAACAACAAAAGGTAGAAACCAGCGGAAGCTACTTCGTAAGGGTCGAACATCTTTGGTGAGGCCAGCCAAGATGTCAGTGATCCCTCTCCTCGCCGTCCGAGGAGGGATCCCACTCGACCGTCCAACCCGGAGGGAGTTAGGGCGGCCAAGTGCCAACAGGAGCGGACTCGGGAGCAGCGATGTGGCGGAACCACCCCGGATTAGCTTGATTAAGCAGGGTTAAGCCGCCTAACATGCGACACTCCTGCCTAAACCGAGCTAACACGAAGTGCCGTCGGATTTCATCCGATTTAACCACTTAAACAGGATCGAGTTTAGCAAACCCACACGAAGGTGAGTGGTTACAGAGAATACAACAAGTCCACTGAGTTAAACAAGTTTTTACCCATTTAGTTTGGCCATAAAATCCAACATCAGAGTTTTATAAGATTCAAAAGAACAACAGAGAAACACTAGCGGAAGACTTCGTTGGGGTCGGATGTCCGGGCGAGGCCAGCCAGAACATCACTGCGTCCTCTCCTCGCCGTCCGAGGAGGGGTCCTACTCGACCGTCTAGCCTGGCGGGAGCTGGGGTGGCCAAGCACCAACCAGAGAGGGGTCGGACACGGCAACTTCACCTGAAAACAGAAGCCACAACAAGGCTGAGCTACTAAGCTCAACAAGACTTAACCGATAGGAGTAAGGGCTACTCCTCCTTCTAGACATGCAAGGCTTCTTGGCTGAGGGGTTTGTTTGCCAAAGCACTAAATAACCCTATTTCAAGTTTTAGCTCCGGTTCTAGGTTCATTTACCAGTCTAGGTTGTGCAACCTATTCTAAGCAATCATAGAGCCAAACAAGTGTTGGAGGTATGCCCTAGAGGCAATCATAGAGATGATGATATTCCATTTGTATCCATGATTTGTATGTTGTGTTCATTGAATATCCATTGAAGGCTACTTGAATTGATTTGCAATTATGTGAATTGTATGTGAAACTCTTTACTTGTATGGTTATTCTAAAGTTGTCCCTAGTCGGAGTTCATGTGAGAACACACATGAATATTAGACTAGCACATGTATTAGTTGATGACTATGTTTCACAAGTCATGGACATGGAGATGTTGAACTAATAATGTGGACACATGTGGAGACATGTGCTAGGACTGACCCAACACGAGAAGTAGTTCTCTCTTTAAACAACATATACGCTTTGTCCTTAGACCTGAGATTGTCGCATGTATTCTAGATGTGGATCGACCTACTTAGGGGCTATCAAACGCTACGTCGTAACAGGGTAGTTATAAACGTAGCTTTCGGGTTTGTCAAGAAGCATGCTATGAGACATGGTCAATCAAGATGGGATTTGCCCCTCTCTGATTGAGAGTGATATCTCTGGGCCCCTTGAGTGATCGGATCCGAAAATGCATGGCCATGCTACGTACAGTTAAAAGTTAACCTACAAAGGGATTCCGAATCACAGGATCGAGAAAGAGCGGTCGGCTTGAAGCTAGACCAAATATCGTGAGGCAAAGGGAATAGCATGTATATTATGTTGTGATGGTTCGTCTGATATGATCTTCGTGTGCGTATAGGAGTTGGCACGTCTTGCTAGAGGCCGCTACCGACTATTGGGCCGAGTAGGAGTACTCGGGCCATGTCTATACGTATCCGAACCCATAGGGTCACACACTTAAGGGGCTGGAAGCCCAATTCGGATCTGATCCGAGTTGGATTAGGTTTAGGAGTACTAATGGGCCTCAGATCCAGAGGCCCATCAGGATCCTCTATAAATAGAGGGGTAGGGGTGCCCTAGGGTTTACACCTTTTGGCGAAACACACCTGCCGCGCCTCCCACGCCCTCGCCTGTTGCAACTCGCAGATCTAGCAGTCTGGCTTGCGACGCTTCCTCCCTGCACGTGTGGATACCTTGGAGGTGTTGCGCCTGCAGCACTTGGACGAGCCGCCGACGAGCCACGACGAGCCGACGACGAGCCGCGGTACCGGAGGCGATCTTGCTGCACGTGGACGAGCTGCTGAGGAGCTGCTGGACGTGATCGACTACGTACGACTACGTTGATCGACTACGTACGACTATGTGATCGTCTTCACTGCATCGACGCATATCTACATCTTCCGCACCAGTAGTGCGTCGAGTGGTAATCCCGTGATCCTTATACAGCAGTTCTTCCTGGTTTTACGCGGTAGAAATTTTGTTTTGCGCTAGCGTAGCCTACCTCGTATCCCTACAACAAGATGTGTAGATATAACAACAAACATTGCCATCATCAGATTCCTCATTTACTCAGGGTGACATAGCGATCAAGCAATCTCAGACTGTGAGAGGCAGACGAATCGATTCGAGTTCTTTAACCATGCATGGTGAACCTAGCCTCACGACATCCGCGCACCCGGAGGTCGCTTCCTGTGTCGGCCTTCCCCATCAATCCCCTAACCCGTGTCGGGCCCATTTCCTTTGGTGCAAGGTTCCACAGACTTGGCCTCTGCCGTCCTGTGACCACGCTTGCCACCACGTGCGACAACCAGCAGGGGAAACTCTGTTCCAAGAACAATGGGGCGACCGCTCACGTCTAGGTTCAATCCGGTACTAGGCTTCCTCATCCCATACTAAGTATGAGGCTAGTACTTTCAAACACTTGATCACGAACACCACCACTGTCGGGCCTTAGCAAGATTTCATAGACAGACGGGGTGACCATCCGACCACCAAAAAGTTACCAAAACCCTGCCCCGTCCATCGTCCTTATAGTTATAGCAGGAGAGTAAACATGCAACTCCTACAACTCGCGAGTGACAGGAAATCACTCGACTTTTACCGTCTCCTAGTTAAGCAATGCAGCTACTCGGTCCAACAGCTAGTGTTCCGATCATGGGGACAACTAAGTCATGCATCTAGGGTTTCACACAACTCCTATACGTAAATGCACAAGCATGTTACAGAAGGCGTGTGCAAGTTTGGCAAAACATGAAGGATTTTCATGCAACCGGGGCTTGCCTTCAAGCAAGGAGGACGGAAACTGCTCGACTTCGGGGGTGACTTCGGCTTCGGAGGACAGCTGCTCGGCTACAGCTTCTTCTTCTGGCGCCGGGTGAAGCTCGTAGAAACCGTCGGCGAGGTGCAGCTCTACACAAATGCAATGCAAGGGTTAGCATAGACGGTTATTTCAACAGCAACACGGGCTTGCCTGAGCCCAGAAACTTGCGACAAAGAGTAGGAGGTGATGGTGGTTTGAGAGCTGATGATGATCAAGAGGTAAGGGTAGGAAAGGAACTAGTGGTCTGATCCTTGAACTAGAGGATGTGATAACTGGGGGAGTCCTTAGATGCAAGCGCTGAAGGGTTCCCAAGTTTCACACATACACCCTCGAGTTGAAGAAAAAGATCACAGCCAAGCCCTCGGGCGAGGCGGATAAGGGTCGGCGGAACAGACAGGGTCGGGCGAGACGGAACCGGGGTCGGGTGGATAGGAGGGGTCGGGCGAGGCGGACTGGGGTTGGCAACTCACCTTCTTCCTAAAAGGAAAGCTTAGGGTCGGGAAGAAGCAGACTTGGGCGGAGGGACTAAAGCTTGAATAGAAGCTAAGACCGGCAATGCTCCAGCGGCGGCGCTGCTTCTTGCGGATCACAAGAGAGCTTTCACACAACACGGAGGAGCAAGCTGCTGGGTGACCTGGAGAACAGAGAGAGAACTGAGAGAAGAACGCCTCAAGAACTGGGTGGGTGGCGCTAGGAGCTTGAGCAGGGAGCTAGAGAAGGCTAAAGGCAACAAGGGCGGAGGGAACTCCGGCGACAGGGGCATTCCTTTTATAGCTACTGGAGCAGAGGAACGGAAACGGCGCGGGGAGAGAGAAGGGGAGCGGCGCGAAGGCCGGGGAGAAGCAATGGAGTGCTCTGCCGGGGCGGCGATTGAGCGAAGAGGGCGGTGGCGCAGAACTCCGGGGGTGACGCCAGCGATCATTGCGTTCTGCCGTCAGGGCGGCGTAGGAGCGGGTAGACTGGTGGTTGAGATTTGGCGGAAAGCGGGCGTCGTCGTGCGGAAGAGGTGATAGAAGCGACCGGTTTAACGGCGCTAGAATCGAGGGCGCACAGGTGAGAACACAGGCGGACGCGGGCGCGGGGGAGAGCGCGGAACAACAGATTGTCGGGCGGCTTCTGATAGAGCGGGGGAAAGGAACTGTCGCGGCCACGGTCGGGGTTGGCGGTGGAGGAATCGTTGTGTAGCGGCGACCGGGCGGCGCAACTGTGGCTGAAGGGACAGAAAAGACGGGCGACATCGGGCTCTGGGGCCGGGATCTGGTGGCGTGATGATGGGCGCGGGAGGCGAGGCTCTGCAGAAAGGGGTGCAGCGGGCTTCCGCTGCCATTGGGGAAAAGGGGGCGCGGGAACCCAGTCGGTAGCTTGCCAGAGACAAAACTGAGCGGCAGCGTCGGAGAAGATGAGCCACGCGGCAGGAAGACTCTGAGGCGGCCATGCAACTCGAGTGCGGCTGTCGCGGGGGATCTGGAAAAGATCTCGCGGGTCCACCGGTGGATAGATCGGACGGGTGAGAAAGATTAGCAGAATCCGATGGTGGGCTGAGCTCGTCGGGGTCAGGAGAGGAGCGAAGCGGGAAGGGGTCGGATCTCAGGGGTCGGGACCGGCGGAAAACTGAGCACTTAGGTGTGGTCAAGCAAGACAGATGACGAGGATCAAGGGCTCTGATCAAGACTAACTGGAAAGGCTTAGGGGTCGATCGTTACAAGCGACTTCACCTGAAAAGAACAGCGACAACAAGGCTGAGCTACTAAGCTCAACAAGACTTAACCGACAGGGAGTAAGTTACTCCACCACTTCTAGACATGCAAGGCTCTTTGGCTGAGGGGTTTGTTTGCCAAAAGCACTATGTGGATCCTTATTTTCAAAGTTTTAGCTCAGATTCTAAGTTCATTATCCGATCTAAGTTTGTGTAACGGCCTCGGATGAAAATCCTTCGCGTCAATCTTAATCCGAGTCCCTGATCACCTGTCTTAGTTTTTCCAAGCCTAAGTGTTCCACCTCCAGAGCTCCCGACCCCTTCGATCCGACCGCTCGCCATGTTCTCCCCAGTTCCGACCCCGCCGACCCCGAACCCACCGTCGGATCTTCCTAAGCCATCCCACAACGTCGCCCTTCAGTTCGAGCCGTGGACCACCGCGACTGACCGATGGGCCCACGAGATCTTTTCCCCCAGATCTCCCGCGACAGGCGCACTCGAGTTGCATGCCCGCTTCAGAGTTCCCCAGCCGCATGGCTCAACTCCTCCGACGCCCGCCGCTCCGCCTCGTCGCCGGCCCACGACCAGATGGATTCTCGCGCCCCCTTCCCCAATCGCGGCGGAAGCTCCTCTGCTACCCTTTCTGCAGCACCTCGCCGCCCGCGCCCATCATCACATCGCCAAATCCCGGCCGCAGAGCCCGATGCCACCCGTCTTTTCCGTCACCTCGCCACAGTCGCGCCGCCCCGGTCTTCGCTACGCGACGATTCCTCCCCCGCCAACCCAGACCGCGGCAGCGACAGCTCCTTTTCCCGCCCTGTCAGAAGCCGCCCCGACAATCTGTTGCTCCGCGCTCGCCCGCGCGACCGCAGCCGCCTATCTTCTCACCTGTGCGCCCTCGTTTCTAGCGCCGTTTTCCCGGTCACTTCCATCAGATCCACCGCACGATGACGCCCACCTCCGCCAAATCTCAACCACCAGCAGACCTGCGCCTGCGCCGCCCTGACGTCAGTGCCCAATGACCGCCGGTGTCATCCCCGATGTCCTGCTCCACCGCCCTCGTCGCTCAATCGCCGCCCGGGCAGAGCACTCCATCGTCCCCGGCCTTCGCGCCGCTCCCCCTTCCCTCTTCCGCGCAGCTATAAAATGGGATGCCGGAGTTCCACCGGAGTTCCCCTTTGCCATCGCTGCCCTCTCTCTTGCTCCCTGTTCGAGCTCACAGCACCACCACCTAAGTCTGAGGAACTCTTCTCTCTGCTCAAACACCACCCTTTTCCCAATCCGCCAGCCACTGCTTTCAGTGCCGCCCAAGAGCTTGCTGTGATCCACAAGGAGCACCGCCGCCGCTGGAACACCGCCGGACATCCTCGCCGCTATCCCAAGCCCCTTAGTCCTTCCGCCCAAGCCTTCTCTGAAAGACGAAGGTAGGCTGTCGACCCTTGTTCGCCTCGTCCGACCCCTCCTATCCGCCCAACCCCGGTTCTGTCTCGCCCGACCCTGTCTGTTCCGCCGACCCTTCTCTGCCTCGCCCGAGGGCTCGGCTGTATCTTTTTCTTTGAACCGAGGGTGTATGTGTAAAACTTGGGGACTTTTCAGCGTTAAATCTGAGGACCCCTAGCACATCTATTCCTCTAGATTAAGGGCCAGATCATAAGTTCCTCCCCTCCGACCCTTACATCTTGATCTCCATCAACTCCATTGAACCTCCCCACCCTCCTGTAACTTGCCGCAAGTTTCTGGGCTCAAACTTGCAAGTGTTGCTGTTCAAATAACCGTCTATGCTAACCAATGCATTGCATTCGTGTAGAGCTGCGTCTCGCCGACGGCTACTACGAGCTGCACCCGGTGCCAGAAGACGACGGTGTAGCTGAGTTCTTGCTTCCCGAAGCCGAAGCTGCCCAAGAAGACGAGCAGTTCCCTTCCTCCTTGCTCGAAGGCAAGCCCCGGATGCATGAATTCCCCTATGTTTTACCAGACTTGCGCATGCCTTCTTTAACATGCTTGTGCATTTACGTATAGGAGTTGTTTGGAACCATAGATGCATAACTTAGCTCCCTTGATCTGAACACTAGCTGTTGGACCGAGTAGATGCTTTGCTTAAATAGGGAACGGTAAAAGCCGAGTGATTCCCTGTCACTCGCGAGTTGTAGGAGTTGGATGTTTACCGTCTGTTACAACTATAAGGGCGATGGACGGGGCAGGTTTTGGGTAACTCTTTGGCGGTCGGTTGATCGCCCTGTCTGTCTATGAAACTTGTTAAGGCCCGACAGTGGTGGTGTTCGTGATCAAGTGTTTGAAAGTACTAATCTCATACCTAGTATGAGATGGGGAAGCCTAGTACCTAATTGAACTAGGGTGTGGCTTATATCCCATGGTGCATCATGTGGGTGCAAGTGCGGTCACAGTACGGCAGAGGCCGGGACTGTGGAGCATTGCATGCCAAGGGAAGTTTGGACCTGACACGCGCCTGGGAATTGACGGGGACGGCCGACACAGGAAGCGGCCCTTGCGGTGCGCGGATGTCGTGAGATTAGGTTCGCCATGCATGGTTAAGAAACTCAAATCGATTCGTCTACCTCTCACAGTTTGAGACTGCTTGATCGCTATGTCACCCTGAGTAAATAAGGAATCTGATGATGACATGGTTTTGTTGATGATGTATATACCTTTGGTTGGCTCTATGCTTGCTTAGAATAGGTTGCAAACGTAGACCGGATAATGAACTTAGAACCGGAGCTAAAACTTGAAAGTAGGGATACACCTAGCACTTTTGGCAAACAAACCCCTCAGCCAAAAAGCCTTGCATGTCTAGAAGAGGTAGTTTAGAGCGCTCCCGGTCAGTTAAGTCTTGTTGAGCTTAGTAGCTCAGCCTTGTTGTGGCTCTTCTTTTTCAGGTGAAGCTGCTGCCTCTGAGCCTCCTTCTGCTGGCACTTGGCCACCCCAACTCCCTCCGGGTTGGACGGTTGAGTGGGATCCCTCCTCGGACGGCGAGGAGAGGGATCATTGATGTCCCGGTTGGCCTCACCAGGGATGTCCGACCCCGACGAGTTCGCTTCCGCTAGTTGCTTTACCTTTTGTTGTTGTTTTTTTTGCTGAACCTCATAAAACTCTGATGTTGTTTTTATGGCCAAACTAAATGGTTAGTTTGTTAACTCAGTGGACTCGTTGTATTCTCTGGAACTGCTCACCTTCGTGTGGGTTTGCTATTCAGTCCTGTTCAAGTGGTTAAATCGGATGAAATCTGACGGCACTTCGTGTTTACTTGGTTTAGGCATGAGTGTCGCGTGTCATGCGGCTCAATCATGTTTAACTAAGCAAATCCGAAGTGGATCCACCACAGTTGGCAACTTACTCTAAACAAACATAGAACCAACCAAAGGGTAGATAACATCATCAAGACCATGTCATCATCAGATTTCATTATTACTCAGTGTAGCATAGTGATCAAGTAGTCTCAAAATGTGAGAGGCAGACGAATCGATTCGAGTTCTTTAACCATGCATGGTGGATCTAACCTCACGACATCCACGCACCACCGAGGGTCGCTTCCTGTGTCGGCCTTCCCCATCAATTCCCTAACCCGTGTCAGGCCTATTTCCTTTGGTGCAATGTTCCACAGACCTAGCCTTTACTGTTCTGTGACCACACTTGCCACCACGTGCGGCCGCAGGGAAAACTCCGTTCCAAGGACAATGGGGCGACCGCTCACGTCTAGGTTCAATCCGGTACTCGGCTTCCTCATCCCATACTGAGTATGAGGTTAGTACTTTCAAACACTTGATCACGAACACCACCACTGTCGGGCCTTAACAAGTTTCATAGACAGACGGGGCGATCAGTCGACCACCAAAGAGTTAACCAAAACCCTGCCCCGTCCACCGTCCTTATAGTTGTAACAGAAGGAGAACCAACCAACTCCTACAACTCGCGAGTGACAGGAAATTACTCAACTTTTACCGCTTCCTATTTAAGCATAGCAACTACTCGGTCCAACAGCTAGTGTTCAGATCAGGGAACTAAGTCATGCATCTACGGTTGCAAACAACTCCTATACGTAAATGCACAAACAAGAAGAAGAAGGCATGCGCAAGTTTGGGAAAAACTGGGTTCATGCTCCGGGGCTTGCCTTCAAGCGAGGAGGAAGGGAAAGGGTCCTCGGCTGGGGCGGCTTCAGCTTCCGGAAGCGGGAGCTCTGCTACAACTTCGTCTTCTGGCGCCGGGTACAGCTCGTAGACGCCATCGGCGAGATGCAACTCTACACGAAATGCAAATGCAGGAGTTAGCACTTTTAGACGGTCATTTCAACAGCAACACTTGCAAGTTAAAGCTCGGACGATGGTAGCAAAGCTACAGAAAAGGTGGGGAAGTTCACTTGAGTTGGTGGAGGGCAAGGAAAAAGGGTCGGATGGGAAGAAACTGGTGATTTGATCCTTAGACTAGAGGAATAGATGTGCCAGGGGTCCTCAGACTTAACACAGAGTAGTCCCCGATTTTTACACATATACCCTCGGGTCAAAGGAAAGGATATAGCCGAGCCCTCGGGCGAGGCGGAGAAAGGGTCGGCGAAATAGACAGGGTCGGGCGAGACGGAGAAAGGGGTCGGGCGGACAGACAGGGGTCGGACAAGGCAAAAAAGGGTCGGACGAACAGAAGGGGTCGGACGAGGCGGAAAAGGGTCGGCAGCTTACCTTTGTCTTACAGGTGAAGCTTGGGGTCGGGAAAGAGCAGACTTGGGTGGAGGAACTGGAGCACTAAGACTTGCAGCGGCGATGTCCGGCGGTGCTCCGGCGGCGGCGGTGCTTCTTGTGGACCACAAGCAAGCTCTTGCGCAGCGCGGAGAAGCAAGCAGCTGGGCGGATTGGGGAAAGCAGTGTGGAGTGGAGAGGAGAGTTCCTCCGGAACTTAGGCGGTAGCACTTTGAGCACGAAGCAGAGGAACGGCAGAAAGGCAGCGGTGGCAAAGGGGACTCCGGCGGGACTCTAGCGTTCCCTTTTATAGCTGCGCGGAAGAGAGAGGGTTGGAGCGGCACGAAGACCGGGAAGAAGTGATGGAGTGCGCTGTCGGGGTGGCGATTGAGCAGCGGGGTGGCGGAGCAGGACTTCGGGGATGACACCGTCGGTCACTGGGCACCAGAGCCAGGGCAGCGCAGGCGCGGTTTTGCCGGTGGTTGAGATTTGGCGGAGGCGGGCGTTGGCGTGCGGCGGATCTGATGGATGTGATCGGGGGAACGGCGCTAGAAGCAAGGGCGCACAGGTGAGAAGACAAGCAGGCTGCGGTCGCGCGAGCGAGCGCGAAGCAATAGACTATCGGGGCGCAGATCTAGCAAGGCGGGAAAGGAGCTGTCGCGGCCAGGGTCGGGGTTGGCGGAGGAGGAATCGTCGCGTAGCGCAGTTCGGGGCGGCGCGACTGTGGAGGGGCGGCGGAAAAGCCGGGAGGCATCGGGCCTTGCAGCCGAGGGTCTAGCGGGGTGATGATGGGCGCGAGCCGTGAGACGCTGCAGAAAGGGTAGCAGAGGAGCTTCCGCTGTGATTGGAGAAGGGGGCGCGGGAATCCATCCGGTCGCGGCCGGCGATGGGGCGGAGCGGCGGGGGTCGGAAGAGTTGAGCCACGCGGCGGGGGAACTCTAAAGCGGGCATGCCACTCGAGTGCGTCTGTCTCGGGAGATCTAGGGTAAAGATCTTGTGGGTCCACCGGTCAGTCTCGGTTGGTCCACTGCTCAGATTGAAAGAGACACTGCTGGAAGACTTAGAAGGATCCGGCGGGGTGAGTTGGGGTTGGCAGGGTCGGAACTGGGGAAACGGTGGAGAGGGGTCGGGTCCTCAGGGGTCGGAACCGGGGCTGGAGGTTGAGCACTTAAACTCGGGAAGCTAAGATAGGGGATCAGGGAGTTGGATTAGATTAACTCGAGAGATTTGGGGTCGGTCGTCACAGGATGTCAGATGAAAATCCCTTGGGGCAGCAACCAGAATGGGAGCGCGCCAAACCGTCAGCTAAACCAGTGAACCCCAGGTGGTGCCCTGATGGATTGACCAAATCCCAAAAATGAAGGATCCAGCATCTCCGCCAATGGGAACAACAGGAGGAAGAGCAACAACAGATGATAAACAAAAAGAACGACAGGTCTCGGGTTTGACGCCCCAAAAGGAATGACAGGGAAGGCGACGACAACCTAGAATCGGCAGCCGATGTCAGCATGGTTTTCATTTTGCTGATGGAATTCATGGCTCCTGTTAACCGACATGACACGTCAGAGATGGAAGAATAGATGGTGCAATTGGCTCTGGAGCCAATGACAGCCACGTTCGAGAAACCCGAAGATGAAAAACGGCAGCACCTCAAGGCGTTGTTCCTCAAAGGACATGTCAACGGCCGACCTGTCACCAGACTACTAGTAGATGGAGGCGTTGCAGTCAACATCATGCCGTATGCCATGTTCCGGAAGTTGGGAAAAAGCAATGATGATTTGACCAAGACAGACATGATGCTCAAGGACTTCGAAGGCAACGTGTCTCCCGCCCGCAGCGCGCTTTGCGTTGACCTCACCGTCGGTAGTAAGACTCTTCCCACCACTTTCTTTATTATTAATGGCAAAGGGTCCTACAACATGTTACTCGATCGTGACTGGATACACGCTAATTGCTGCGTCCTGTCTATAATGCATCAATGCCTTGTACAATGGGTTGGCGACAACATCGAAATAGTCACCGCCGATTCCGCCTACAGCGTTGTGGCGGCCGATGCACAACAATGGAGCTGCGAGCATGTCAAGTGCATATCCGGGAGGACTTGGGACATCGATTTCCTGAAAGTGTCTGATTTTGGCCTACAGCCGATCCAAGCAGTCGGCTCTGAAGATTCAGATTAAGTGGATCAATTCGTCCGGGAAGACGGGAAGCTGGGACACGGGTTTATGTCGGCCGATTCGTTAGAAATGATAGATTTAGGCGATGGCACCAAGCCAAGACTGATGTACATTAGTGTTAATTTGGATCCGGAATACAAATGTAAATGGACAAATTTATTGAAAGAGTTTAAAGATTGCTTTGCTTGGGAATATCATGAGATGCCTGGTCTAGACCGGTCCATTATTGAACACCGGCTGCCCATAAAGCCGGGATATCGGCCGTATCAGCAACCCGCATGGCGGTGTAATCCTAAAATTCTACCTGATATAAAGGCCGAGATCACAAGGCTGATTGAAGCAAAATTTATTCGGCAATGCCGTTATGCCGAGTGGATCTCCAACATTGTGCCCGTATACAGGAAGAATGGGAAACTGTGCATGTGCATTGACTTTAGGAACCTTAATCAGGCTACGCCGATGGACGGATACCCCATGCCGACAGCCGATGTGTTAATAGATGCCGCCGTGGGTCATAAAGTAATTAGTTTTATGGACAGAAACGCCAGGTACAATCAAATATTAATGGCCGAAGAAGACATTTTGAAAACGGCTTTCAGGTGCCCAGGCCACCTCGGTTTGTTCAAGTGGGTAGTGATGACTTTTGGGTTGAAGAACACCGGCGCTAGATATCAATGAGCCATGAATTACATATTTCACAAACTCATCGGCGTACTGGTAGAGATTTACATCTACGACGTCGTGGTCAAGTCGAAGGGACACCAGGAACATCTGGCCGATTTGCAGTAGGTATTGGAATGCACAAGAAAGCATGGGTTCAAGATGGACCCGAACAAATGCGCTTTCGGCGTATCCGTCGGACAGTTTTTAGGATTCATGGTTCATGAGCGTGGGATAGAGATCAACCGGAAACCATAGCGGCTATCAGTAAAGTCGTGGCCCCACAAAATAAAACCGAGGTGCAGTCCTTGATCGGCAAAGTCAATTTCATCAGGAGATTCATATCCAACCTGTCCGGACGCATCCAAGCTTTCACGCCATTACTGAAGTTGAAACCCAACCAAGAATTCGTATGGGGAGAAAAACAACGCAAGGCACTGGAAGACATCAAACGATACTTAGTCTCACCACCCGTATTGGTCCCACCACAAGCTGATAAGCCATTCAAGCTATACTTATCGGCCGATGAACGAGCTATCGGATCGGCACTGGTACAGGAGTTTGAAGGAAAGGAACGGGTGATATATTATGTTAGCAGAAGACTTATGGACGCCAAAATGAGATACTCGCCGGTAAAGCGACTGTGCTTGTGTCTTTACTTCTCATGCACCAAACTCAGACACTACCTATTGTCGGCAGAGTGCGTAGTCGTATGCAAAGAGCTTACTTGTTGTCCACTAGAAGCACCGCCGTCGCCAAAAACTTAGCGCCTTAGTCGTTCTGCCTGAGCTTGCTTCTTCCCAACCCTAAGACTTCACCAGTAGGCCCAAAAGTAAGCTGCCGACATTTGTCCGTCTCGCCCGACCCCTCTCCGTTTCGCCCAACCCCTAGTCCGTCTCGCCCGACCCCTCTCTGTTTCACCCGACCCCTCTCCGTTTCGCTCGACCCCTATCTGTTTCGCCCGACCCTTGTCTGCCTCGCCCGAGGGCTCGGCTGTATCCTTTTTCTATTGACCAAGGGTATCTGTGTAAAATTCCGAGGACTCCTCCGTGTTAAGTCTGAGGACCCCGGTACAGTTATTCCTTAGGTCTAAGGGTCAGATCGCAAGTTTTTCTGATCTGACTCTGTGTTCTTGTCCTCAATCAACCAAAGCTTGAAAAATTCTTCTTAAATCGAGGAAAAATCCGAAAAGTGTGAAATCACTTGGGTTAGAATCCTCTTCCTGAGTAGAATCCAATAAAATGGGATTTCACACCTTTCCTATAGTTTTGCTACAGTTTTGGGGCTACCTCTTGCAAGTGTTGTTGAAATAACCGTCTAAGTATTTTAACCCCTGCATTTGCATTCCGTGTAGAGCTAAACCTCGCCGACGGCACGTACGAGCTGCACCCGGTGCCAGAAGACGGAGCTGTAGCCGAGCTGCCGCCTGCAGGAGCTGAAGCCGACAGCGCCGAAGACCTGTTTGCTTCCACCCCACTCGAAGGCAAGCCCTAGAGCATAAACTTGCGCATGCCTTCATTTGTATGTATGTGCATTTACGTTATAGGAGTTGTTTGAAACCATAGATGCATGACTCAGTTCCCTTGATCTGAACACTAGTATGATAAGTCCGAGTAGTTGCAGTGCTTAACAGGACTCGGTAAAAGTCGAGTGATTCCCTGTCACTCGCGAGTTATAGGAGTTGCTTGCTCTCCTTCGGGTTACAACTATAAGGACGGTGGATGGGGCAGGGCTCTGTGAACTATTTTGGTGGTCGGTGGATCGCCCCGTCTGTCTACATGAATCTGATTAAGGTCAGAAAGTGTTGGTGTTCGTGATCCAGTATTTGAATGTACTAATCTCATACCTAGTATGGGATGGGGAAGCCTAGTACCTGATTGAACTAGGGCGTGGCTTATACCCATGCTGTCCCTGGAACGAGGTTCCCATGGTGCATCATGTGGGTGCAAGTGCGGTCACAATACGGCAAGAGGTCGGGACTGTGGAGCATTGCATGCCAAGGGAAGTTTGGACCTGACACGTGCCTGGGAATTGATGGGGACGGCCGACACAGGAAATGACCCTCTGTGGTGCGCGGATGTCGTGAGATTAGGTTCGCCATGCATGGTTAAGAAATTCGGAGCGATTCGTCTGCCTCTCACAGTTTGGGACTACTTGATCGCTATGCTACACTGAGTAACGATGGAACATGATGATGATGTGAACCTTGATGCTTGCTCTTTAATTTTGGAAACCATGTTTGTTTAGCATAAGTTGCCAATGTAGACTAGTTAATGAACTTAGAATCGGAGCTAAAATATTGAGAGTAAGGACCTACTGTAGTTGCTTTTGGCAAAACAACCCCTCAGCCAAAGAGCCTTGCATGTCTAGAAGTTGGTGGATTAGTTTCCCACCGGTCGGTTAAGTCTTGTTGAGCTTAGTAGCTCAGCCTTGCTTGTGGCACATCTTTTAGGTGATGTTGAAGCTCCCGAGTCTGCCGCGTGTGGCACTTGGCCTCCCCAGCTTCCGCCTAGGTAGACAGTCGAGTGGGATCCTTCCTCGGACGGCGAGGATAGGGATCGGTGATGTCCTGATTAGCCTCATCAGGGACATCCGACCTCGGCGCTAGCTTCCGTTGTTCATGAACTCTGTAAAACTTTGGTTTCTGAACTCTAAGTGAATGATCTGTTGTATTCTCTAGAACCACTCACCTTCGCGTGAGCTATGCTAACTCGGTCCTGTATAGTGGTTTTATCGGATGAAATCCGATGGATTGCCGAGTTAAATTGATTAAAGCATATGATTGCGTGTTAGGCGACTTAATTGTGCTTTAGCTAAGTTAATCCGAGCGGTTCCGCCACAACTGGTCTCAACAAGGCGTGTCCAAAGGATCCGTTTCCTTTGCCACGTATAGATCAGATAGTCGACTCAACCGCAGGGTGCAAAACCCTTAGTTTCCTTGACGCGTATTCCGGCTACCATCAAATCGCGATGAAAGAGTCCGACCAGCTCGCGACCTCTTTCATCACCCCCTTCGGTCCCTATTGCTACGTTAAGATGCCATTCGACCTCAAAAATGCGAGGGCTACATTCCAACGATGCATGCTTAAGTGTTTTGGGGACCTCATTGGGCAAACCGTTGAAGCCTACGTGGATGACATCGTAGTCAAGTCCAAGAAGGGCGACCAACTCATCCCCGACCTTGAACTAGCCTTTGAAAGGTTGAGGGACAAGCGCAACAAACTCAACCCGGAAAAGTGCGTTTTGGGGGTTCCGAGGGGCATGCTGCTGGGCTTCATCGTCTCCGTGCGCAGGATCGAAGCCAACCTAGAGAAAATAACGGCCATCAGCGACATGGGGCCAATCCAAAACATAAAGGGAGTTCAGCGCGTCACAGGATGCTTGGCGGCCCTAAGCCACTTCATCTCGCGCCTTGGCGAGCGGGGGCTCCCTCTCTACCGACTCCATAAGAAGACCAACCGCTTTGAGTGGACCGCCGAGGCCCAGGAGGCGCTTGACCGGCCCAAGAACCTTCTGACGAAGGCCCAGATCCTGGTCTTGCCAACCGACGGGGAGCCAATCCTGCTCTACATCGCGGCGACCACCCAGGTGGTTAACGCGGCCCTAGTGGTGGAGCGAGAAGAGGAGGGACACGCCCTCAAGGTGCAGCGCCCAGTGTACTTTGTCAGCGAGGTCTTGTCCAAGTCCAAGGCCCGCTACCCGCAAATCTGGAAGCTCATCTACGCCGTCCTCATCACGAAGAGGAAGTTGCGCCACTACTTCACCTCCCACCCGGTGGTGGTCGTCTCGTCGTTCCCTCTCGGCGAGGTGATCCGAAATTAGGACACCATAGGGCGGATCGCGAAGTAGGCGCTCGAGCTTATGGACCAGGACATCACCTACGCCTCCCGGACAGCCATCAAATCCTAGGTACTCGCCGACTTTGTCATAGAGTGGACAGAGATCCAGACGCCATCCGCGCCGGAGAAGCAGGAGTACTGGACAATGTACTTCGACGGGTCGTTGATGAAGGCTCACGCCGGAGCAGGTCTGGTCTTCGTCTCTCCCCTCAGAGTGCGCATGAGGTACATGATCCGCCTCCACTTTCCTGCATCTAACAATGTCGCTGAGTACGAGGCTCTCCTCAACTTACTTCACATCGCCATCGAGCTGGGCATCTGACGGCTGGACATCCAAGGCGATTCTTAGCTAGTCGTTGAACAAGTCATGAAGGAGTGGAGCTGCCATGACCCCAAGATGGCAGCGTACTGCAATGAAGTCTGCAAGCTCGAAGACAAGTTCGACGGACTAGAGCTCAACCACGTTGCAAGGCGTTTCAATGAGGCAGCTAACGAACTAGCAAAGGTGGCATCCGGCGGAAAGCCCGTCCCTGATGGTGTCTTTGTCACTGACCAATACAAGCCCTCGATCCGTTACAAAGGAGCTGGGAAGGGTCGGCGATGCGCCACCTGCCCCGGACTCGGGCGCCGACCTGGGAGAGGTCGACAACGCGCCACCTGTCCCGGACTCAGACGCCAACCCTGGAAAGGTTGGCGACTCTCCATCTGTCCTGGACCTGGAGGCCGATCCCTCTGACCCCGAAGTCATGCAGATCGACGCAAACCCAGCAGAGGGGCCTGACCCCCCGCCTGACTGGAGAGCCTCGTACCTCGACTACCTCATCCGTGAGACGCTCCCGACGAACAAGACAGAGGCACACAGGATTGCACGTCGCGCCAAATCCTTTGTCACCATCAACCAGGAGCTTTACAAGCGGAGCCACACCGGCATCCTCCAGTGCTGCATCCCGCTCGAGCAGGGAAAGGTGTTGATACAGGGCATCCACGCCAGGGCCTGCGGCCTCGGCCACCACGCCGTGCCAAGAGCCCTCGTCGCGAACGCCTTCCGACAGGGATTCTACTGGCCGACGGCAGTAGTCGACGCCACCCACGTGGTGCACACCTGCGAGGGGTGCCAATTCTTCGCGCGCCAAACCCATCTGCCCGCACAGGCGCTCTAGACCATCCCCATCACGTGGCCGTTTGTGGTCTGGGGACTGGACCTCGTCGGACCCTTCAAGAAGGCGCCCAGGGGCTTCACCCACTTACTTGTTGCCGTTGACAAGTTCTCAAAGTGGAACGAGACGCGGCCCGTCGTGCAGATCAAATCCGAGCAGGCGGTACAATTCTTCACCGACATCATCCATCGCTTCGAAGTCCCCAACTCCATCATCACGGACAACAGCACGCAGTTCACTGGGAAGAAGTTCCTCAAGTTCTACGACGACCACCACATCCAAGTGCACTGGTCGGCCGTGGCACACCCCCACACGAACGGGCAGGTCGAGTGGGCCAACTGCATGATACTCCAGGGTCTCAAGCCACGGATCTTCGACTGCCTCAAAAAGTTCGGTGGCCGGTGGGTCGTGGAGCTCCCCGCGGTCCTATGGAGTCTGAGGACAACCCCCAGTAGGGCGACTGGCTTCAACCAGTTCTTCATGGTCTACGGGTCCGAGGCAATCCTCCCCACCGACCTGGAGTACGGATCGCCAAGGGTCAAGGCATACGATGAACAAGGGAATCAGGCATCGCTCGAGGACGCGCAAGACCAGCTCGACGAAGCGCGCGATGTGGCCCTGCTGCACTCGGCCAAGTACCAGCAGGCTTTACGACGATACCACAGCTGCAAGGTACGAGGCTGAGCCTTCAACGTCGGCGACTTGGTGCTTCACCTCGTCCAGGACAACAGAGGCCGGCACAAGCTGACCAATCCATGGGAAGGTCCCTTCATCATCGCGCATGGTACTGCGGCTAGGCACATACAAGCTGGCGACCCCCGACGGGCAGATCTTCATGAACGCTTGGAACATAGAGCAGCTAAGACATTTCTACCCTTAGTTATCATTTCCAGGTTTGTACATACATACTTCTGTAACCGTTTAATTCACGGAAAAGGGCAGTTTTGAGTCGATTTTGTTCGAGTTTCATCCCAGGCTTAGGAATATCCGACCTTGGCTCTGCCCTAGGGTCGCATATCCCTTGAGGGCTATTAGGGGCTCTGGCCCAAGTCACTTGATGTCTTCTCAAAAAACCATTTCTCCGAACCGACTCTCTTCCTAAATGTTTGGGTGTGAAAAGGAAAGAGTGCACGAACGATGCTCAGGCAAGGCTGATCGGACTATGAAAAAACCTACGCCCCAGCGGCTACGGTGCCTTCGCTCATCAGCGCTTACTGACGCTCCCGACCCGCACTCTAAACTTTCCAAACCCAAAAAACAAGAAAGAGGATCGAAAACTTTTTTCGAGAAATTATAGGAAAGGCCTCTGCGGCCATCACGAAAGCAAGTTCAAAGTTAACTAACATATTTACATTCTGGGGCGTCTAAGCCCGATACAGCTAACTCGTCCCTGGGTCCTTTGGCGGGATGGCCTCATCCTCCAGAAGCTTCGCCAAGGCCTCTGCTGGGTTGAGCACCGATGCATCAATTTCGTCCAGCTCGGCCTCGGAGTAACCGGAGGCGTATCCCCCGCTCATTCCAGCGAAGTTGATGCTGGAGTAGTAGGAGCCAAAGACGCCGAAAGCTCGCCTCACTCCAATGTGAAGTGCCTCCCGAGCGATCTCACGGGCCCGCCGGTACGTCCCAACGACACGAGCTTCCAACGAGCTCGTCCCCTCCCCCTAGAACATGCTGAGGCTATCACAGACAACACGGACCGCGTCCCGCAGGTTGCCGTGCTCGACGCGCTCCGCATCGAGGATCTCCCTCAGCCAAACAAGGTCATCTATGAGGCACGTCCACAAAAGTCTGCCAAGTTAGAAACCATCACAGAGCCGCAAAAACAAAGGAACGAGAAGAGCCTTACCCTCAGATTGAGCCTTCAGCTGACGCTCCCGGTTGAGCCCCTGGGTCACGGTGGTCTGAAGCCCCTGCACTTGCACATGGAGCTGACTGACCTCCGCCCCAAGGTCGGCCGCTATCTTCTCGGCCTCAGCCTTCCGGATCGCCTCGGAGTCCCGCTCCTGCCAAGCCTTCTGCCGCTCACGCCGGATACGCTCGACGGTTTTCTGAAGGGCCTCATGGTCCCCCTTCAGCAGTGCGAGCTCCTCGGCATCATGGTGGGCCTTCTCAGCAGCGGCCTAGAACTCCTTGAGATTGAGGCAAGCCTTCTCGATGATGGCCTGGAACTTATCCTCCGCCTTCCGTACGTCCTCCCGCGCCGCCTGCTCGCGCCTGCGAAGGTCAGTGATGACCTGCTGAGCAGCGGCGAGCTGCGCGGTTAGCTCCCCGGTCCGCTACCACTCCGCGAAAAAGTGATCCCAGAGCCCCCGCTCGAAACGGAGGAATTTGGACTTCCCCCGGCTACATTCCTGGAGGGCCTACAAAACAAATTATGCTCAGCAATGGAGAAACGAGAGGAAAATAACCACCTGGGAGAACACCGTACCTGGCCACCGGGGATGACGACGCCGTCAAGCTCCCCTATCGTGGATGAAAGGGCAGCGCGGACATTGGCAAGCCCGCCCTACACCGCCTGCCACTTACCCCACTCCTCGGCGTCATCCAGCACGAAGAGGGGCCTCTACGGGTCCTCACGGGACCTCCAGCGTAGGGTAGGCCCACCCCACGCCTTAGGGATGGGATTAACCGGGACAAGGGTGGAAGCCGCTCTAGCCGACCCCGGCGCTGCCGTCCCCGACGCTGCTGCTGGGGCAGGCGCCACCGCCCCTGACGCCGCCAGCCTCATCGACGACCCCAGCACATGCGCCGCTGTCTCTGTCGAAGTCGTTGCGGCCATCGTCAACGTCGACGCGCGTCCCACTCTTTCCGCCACCGCCACCGTCTCCGTCGCGGCTGCCGGAGCGGGCGTTCCCGTTCCTACCGCCACCGCGGCCTCCGTCGCGGCCACGGGGGCAGGTGTCCCTGCCTCCATCGTGGCTGCTGGGGCAGGTGTCCCCACCTCTGTTAGGAAACGAGGTAGGCTACACTAGCGCTATTCAAAATTTCTACCGCGTATAACCAGGAAGAACTGCCATATAAGGATCACGGGATTACCACTCGACGCACTACTGGTGCGGAAGATGTAGATATGCGTCGATGCAGTGAAGACGATCACGTAGTCGTACGTAGTCGATCACGTCCAGCAGCTCCTCAACAGCTCGTCCACGTGCAGCAAGATCGCCTCCGGTACCGCGGCTCGTTGTCGGCTCGTCGTGGCTCGTCGGCGGCTCGTCGGCGGTTCGTCCAAGTGCTGCAGGCGCAACTCCTCCAAGGTATCCACACGTGCAGGGAGGAAGCGTCGCAAGCCAGACTGCTAGATCCGCGAGTTGCAACAGGCGAGGGCGTGGGAGGCGCGGCAGGTGTGTTTCGCCAAAAAGGTGTAAACCCTAGGGCGCCCCCACCCCTCTATTTATAGAGGTTCCTGATGGGCCTCTAGATCCGAGGCCCATTAGTACTCCTAAACCTAATCCAACTCGGATCAGATCTGAATTGGGCTTCCAGCCCCTTAAGTGTGTGACCCTATGGGTTCGGATACATATAGACATGGCCCGAGTACTCCTACTCGGCCCAATAGTCGGTAGCGGCCTCTAGCAAGACGTGCCAACTCCTATACGCATACGAAGATCATATCAGACGAACCATCACAACATAATATACATGCTATTCCCTTTGCCTCACGATATTTGGTCTAGCTTCAAGCCGACCGCTCTTTCTCGATCCTGTGATTCGGAATCCCTTTGTAGGTTAACTCTTAACCGTACGTAGCATGGCCATGCATTTTCGGATCCGATCACTCGAGGGCCCCAGAGATATCACTCTCAATCAGAGAGGGGCAAATCCCATCTTGATTGACCATGTCTCATAGCATGCTTCTTGACAAACCCGAAAGCTACCTTTATAACTACCCTGTTAGGGTGTAGCGTTTGATAGCCCCTAAGTAGGTCGATCCACATCTAGAATACATGCGACAATCTCAGGTCTAAGGACAAAGCGTACATGTTTTTTAAAGAGAGAACTACTTCTCGTGTTGGGTCAGTCCTAGCACATGTCTCCACATGTGTCCACATTATTAGTTCAACATCTCCATGTTCATGACTTGTGAAACATAGTCATCAACTAATATATGTGCTAGTCTAATGTTCATGTGTGTCCTCACATGAACTCCGACTAGGGACAACTTTAGAATAACCATACAAGTAAAGAGTTTCACATACAATTCACATAATTGCAAATCAATTCAAGTAGCCTTCAATGGATATTCAATGAACACAACATACAAATCATGGATACAAATGGAATATCATCATCTCTATGATTGCCTCTAGGGCATACCTCCAACAGTCTCCCACTTGCACTAGAGTCAATCTAGAAGGTACCTAATACCCATAGCTCTTACATGCGCATCATGCTTAGCCTGCGGGAGTGGTTTTGTCAACGGATCAGAAATGTTCAGATCCGTGTGTATTTTGCATATCTTGATCTCACCCCGGTTAACGAAGTCTCGAATGAGATGAAATCACCGCATTACGTGTTTGTTCTTCTGGTGGTTCCTTGGCTCCTTTGCTTGCGCAATTGCCCCATTGTTATCACAGTAGAGATTCAATGGGCTGGACGCATTCGGGAACACACCAAGCTCAATGAGGAAATTCCTTATCCAAACACCTTCCTTCGCGGCTTCCGAAGCCGCGATGTACTCGGCTTCTGTCGTAGAATCGGCCACCGTCTCCTGCTTGGAACTTTTCCAACTAACAGCACCACCATTCAGCGTGAACAGAAATCCTGATTGTGACTTTGAATCATCTCTATCGGTTTGGAAACTAGCATCGGTGTAACCTGTTACAACGAGCTCCTCCTCACCTCCACAGACGAGGAACATATCTTTAGTCCTTCTCAAGTACTTAAGAATGTTTTTCACCGCTGTCCAGTGACTCTCACCTGGATCAGATTGGTGTCTGCTTGTCATACTTAGCGCATATGAAACATCTGGGCGAGTACTTATCATTGCATACATGATAGATCCAATAGCCGAGGCATATGGCACTCTACTCATGCGATCCCGCTCATCAGCAGTCGAAGGACACTGAGTCTTGCTGAGATGTATGCCATGTGACATAGGCAAGAACCCTTTCTTTGCCTCTTCCATGCTGAACCGCTTCAACACTTTGTCAATGTAAGTATCTTGGCTTAAACCTATAAGCCTTCTCGATCTATCTCTATAGATCTTAATACCCAGAATATATGCCGCTTCCCCTAAGTCCTTCATCGAAAAACTATTTTTCAGTGAAGTCTTTACGAATTCAAGCATAGGAATGTTATTTCCAATCAGTAATATGTCATCCACATATAAGATTAGAAATACTACAGAGCTCCCACTAACCTTCTTGTAAACACAAGACTCTTCTTCGTTCTTGGTGAAGTCAAACCCTTTGACCACTTCATCAAAATGAATGTTCCAACTCCTAGGGTCTTGCTTCAATCCATAAATGGATCTCTGAAGCTTGCATACCTTTCCAGCATTTTTCGGATCGACAAAACCCTCGGGCTGTATCATATACACGTCCTCAGCTAGGTTTCCATTCAGGAAAGCTGTCTTGACATCCATCTGCCATATCTCATAATCGAAATATGCAGCTATAGCTAGAATAATCCGAATGGACTTAAGCATCACTACGGGTGAGAAGGTCTCGTCGTAGTCAACTCCTTGAACTTGTCGAAAACCTTTTGCGACAAGTCGTGCTTTATAGATGTGAACATTTCCATCCATGTCTTTTTTCTTCTTATAGATCCACTTGCACTCTATGGCTTTAACACCATCAGGCGGGTCAACCAAGTTCCAAACTTGATTGTCTCCCATGGACTCTATTTCGGATTGCATGGCACTCTGCCATTTTTCGGAGTCTGGGTCCATCATTGCTTCTGCATATGTCGCAGGCTCATCATTGTCCAACAATAATATTTCCCGCATTTCGCGGAGCCTTGCCGACCTTCGTGGTTGTGGCGGTGCTTCTCTTGCCATGGGTATCTCAACTTGTTCTGCTACGTTAGCATCACTCATTAATTCTTGCCCGATTGGCTCATCTTGAACTTCTTCAAGATGCACTGTCTTTCCACTCTTTTCTCCTTTGAGAAACTCTTTGTCTAGGAAAACCCCGTTCCGAGCGACAAACACTTTGCCTTCTGATCGGTTGTAGAAATAATATCCCAAAGTTTCCTTTGGATATCCCACGAAAATGCACTTATCCGACTTGGGTGTGATCTTGTCCGAATGAAGTCGCTTGACAAACACTTCACATCCCCAAACCTTTAGAAAAGACAGACTAGGAACCTTTCCAGTCCATATCTCATATGGTGTCTTAACTACGGATTTAGATGGTACCCTATTAAGTGTGAAAGCTGCTGTTTCTAGAGCGTATCCCCAAAATGACAATGGTAGGTCCGACTGGCTCATCATTGATCGAACCATGTCTAACAAAGTTCGATTACGTCGCTCGGACACACCGTTTCTCTGAGGTGTTCCAGGCGGCGTAAGTTGTGGAACAATTCCGCAACTCTTTAGATTATTGCTAAACTCGTGGCTCAAATACTCGCCTCCACGATCAGATCGTAAGGCCTTAATTTTCTTGCCACGCTGATTTTCAACTTCATTCTGAAATTCCTTGAACTTTTCAAAGGTTTCAGACTTGTGCCTCATCAAGTAGACATAGCCATAGCTACTAAAATCATCAGTGAAAGTTATGAAGTATTGGAATCCTCCTCTAGCCGTCGTGCTTATTGGTCCGCATACATCACTATGTACGAGTTCCAACAAGTCTACTGCTCTCTCAGGAAATCCTGTGAAAGGCGTCTTGGTCATCTTGCCTAGCAAGCAAGCCTCGCATGTCTCGTATGATTCAAAATCAAACGAAGTTAGAAGTCCATCAGAATGGAGCTTCTTCATGCGCTTTTCACTTATATGACCCAAACGACAATGCCACAAGTAGGTAGGACTCAAATCATTAGGCCGAGGCCTTTTAGCACTTACATTACAGACAGGTGAACCATCAAGATTTAAAACAAATAATCCATTCACAATGGGTGCAAAAGCCATAAACATATTATTCTTAGAGATCACACAACCATTGTTTTCACTCGCAAATGAATAGCCATCCTTCATCAAGCATGAAGGAGACAAAATGTTTCGACTTAAACTAGGAACAAAATAACAATTATTCAACTCCATAATAAATCCTGACGGGAGGTGGAGTTGCATCGTCCCGACGGTCAACGCAGCAACTCTTGCATTATTGCCCACGCGGAAATCAACTTCTCCTCTTTCCACGCTTCTACTTCTTATCATTCCCTGCATCGAATTGCAAATATGAGCAACCGATCCGGTATCAAATACCCAAGAATTAATAATTGTATCAGCGAGAAATATGTTGTCTATAACATTAACAACAAGCGTACCTGAGGTAGAAGTACTCTTACTTCCGCCGTTCTTCAACGAAGCTAGGTACTGCTTGCAGTTTCTCTTCCAGTGACCAATTTCATGATAGTAAAAGCACTCTTTATCTGGAGCAGGTCCAGCTTTAGCCTTGGGCGCTGGGTTTGGCTTGGACACTCCAGCCTTGCCCTTCTTCTTCCAAGAATTGCCCTTCTTCTTAAAGGTAGGCTTGTTCTGTACAGCCATCACATGGCTGGTACTAGCGCTTTTCTTAATGTCTACCTCTGCTGTCTTGAGCATACCACACAGTTCATTCAGACCCTTCTCCGTCCCATGCATATGGTAGTTCGAGATGAAGTTCCCATAGCTAGGTGGAAGAGATGAAAGAATGAAGTCAGTGGCCAACTCTTTGCCCATTGGGAAGCCCAGCTTCTCCAATCGCTGAGTGTAACCAACCATCTTGATTACATGTGGTCCTACTGTTGCGCCTTCTGTTAACTTGCACTCCAGAAAGGCTTTGGACACATTGAACCTTTCGGTCCTAGCCTGTGTCTGGAACATGTCCTTGAGCGCCACGATCATATCATGTGCCTCATGATTTGTTTTGAACTGCATCTGCAGCTCGGGTTCCATGCAAGCAAGCATAAGGCAGCTTACCTCAAGATTAGCATCAAATGCCTTCTTGTAAGCAGCCTTAATGGCAGCAGATGCATCATCAGCAGGTACTGGTGGTAGTGGGGTGTCTAGAACATCTTCCTTTTTCTCAGCCCTGAGAACAATTCTCAGCTTACGGATCCAATCCGAGTAGTTTGTTCCATTCAACTTGTCCTTCTCAAGGACCGAACGCAAAGCAAACAATGCGGTGGTGTTGCTAGGTGCCATTTAATCTACAACAAAAGTAATGCAAAATACACTAAGACAAACGTATCCATGATAGAGCAAATTACATTAAACTATTTTAACAGAATCTACTCCCACTAAAATCAATATCCCTCTATTGAAACTTAGTGATTCAGGATCCACAACTAACAAGTCTACTAGTGAGCTTTAGCATCACCGCTAGCAAACGAGGTAGATCGGTAAGCAACTTTTGCTAATCATATCACATATGACTCCTGTTGTTGGGTGACATCTCTATGTCTCGGCGCCCAACCTTTATGCCCCAAGGTCCTTAACCGTTAAGATAACCTCGTTAAGCAAACCAACCCTTATGCGTGTAAGTGTCCGACACAAACCTGTCTAGTCAAGGAAAACTAGTGGCAACCTAATATCATAGACCCACCACTAATTGTACAAGACATGGGACGGTGCAAGTTTTAGTTGGGAGGGCATACTAACTTAAACTTTGTGAGGGATCGTTCTACTTCTAACATCACAGCATGCAGAAAGTAAAACATAAGCAGAATAGCATTCACACAGTTGTGACACAGTATGGCCCGTTTTCATATGGTGATCTCCATCTCCATAGAACCTGTTCACCATGGTGATCTCCATCTCCATGTTCCATGTGCGCCATCCTCCTGGTGATGAGTCCTCCAAGAACTAGAGCATGCTATTACGCCTAATAGCTAGTAAAGAAGCTAGTAATGAAGATTACATAGTTCCTTGGATCATCACAGATTGGTACGCAGACCATTAAATACAATAAAGTGACAACACATATGGCTCCTGCCGTGTTGCCGTACACGCGACACGCAGGTCACGAATGAGTTACACACATGCATCACATACACAAGGGGGCCATACTGATCACAAGATACATACATACATCCTGCAAAAGAGAGTTAGGCGTCCTAACGTTCCAAACTTCGGAGGCCCGAAACTCCATCTTCCAAGCCAAATTTGGGAAATCTAATTTCGCCAAAAACAACAAAGCGGTTGAAATTCATGTGTAACTTTTTCTGTAGATCAATTTTCGTATAAAAATCGCCCCGATCCGAGATCGTACCAAAGTTACGGCTGATTTACCGAAGCATACGCATACGGCAAAATCCCGACCCCGGCAGTAGATCCCATCTACTATTGCACATCTAATGCGCCTGGCGTATGACCCTGGATCTCGATTCGACCAATCATATTGATCTTCGCTTACTGCAACTGGATTTACGTGTATCACTTAACTCCGATGGCGGAAACCGACCGGTAGGAGTATGTCGTTACACTACCATTGTAGCAAGGACACGAAACCAGGACATAGATCAAGTAGAAAACTCGCATATCTCCATATACACACATCCCGAATCCAAAACTAAGCAGCTACGGCTCTTGATACCATTGTTAGGAAACGAGGTAGGCTACACTAGCGCTATTCAAAATTTCTACCGTGTATAACCAGGAAGAACTGCCGTATAAGGATCACGGGATTACCACTCGACGCACTACTGGTGCGGAAGATGTAGATATGCGTCGATGCAGTGAAGACGATCACGTAGTCGTACGTAGTCGATCACGTCCAGCAGCTCCTCAATAGCTCGTCCACGTGCAGCAAGATCGCCTCCGGTACCGCGGCTCGTCGTCGGCTCGTCGTGGCTCGTCGGCGGCTCGTCGGCGGTTCGTCCAAGTGCTGCAGGCGCAACTCCTCCAAGGTATCCACACATACAGGGAGGAAGCGTCGCAAGCCAGACTGCTAGATCCGCAAGTTGCAACAGGCGAGGGCGTGGGAGGCGCGGCAGGTGTGTTTCGCCAAAAAGGTGTAAACCCTAGGGCGCCCCCACCCCTCTATTTATAGAGGTTCCTGATGGGCCTCTGGATCCGAGGCCCATTAGTACTCCTAAACCTAATCCAACTCGGATCAGATCCGAATTGGGCTTCCAGCCCCTTAAGTGTGTGACCCTATGGGTTCGGATACGTATAGACATGGCCCGAGTACTCCTACTCGGCCCAATAGTCGGTAGCGGCCTCTAGCAAGACGTGCCAACTCCTATACGCATACGAAGATCATATCAGACGAACCATCACAACATAATATACATGCTATTCCCTTTGCCTCACGATATTTGGTCTAGCTTCAAGCCGACCGCTCTTTCTCGATCCTGTGATTCGGAATCCCTTTGTAGGTTAACTCTTAACCGTACGTAGCATGGCCATGCATTTTCGGATCCGATCACTCGAGGGCCCCAGAGATATCACTCTCAATCAGAGAGGGGCAAATCCCATCTTGATTGACCATGTCTTATAGCATGCTTCTTGACAAACCCGAAAGCTACCTTTATAACTACCCTGTTACGGTGTAGCGTTTGATAGCCCCTAAGTAGGTCGATCCACATCTAGAATACATGCGACAATCTCAGGTCTAAGGACAAAGCGTACATGTTGTTTAAAGAGAGAACTACTTCTCGTGTTGGGTCAGTCCTAGCACATGTCTCCACATGTGTCCACATTATTAGTTCAACATCTCCATGTTCATGACTTGTGAAACATAGTCATCAACTAATATATGTGCTAGTCTAATGTTCATGTGTGTCCTCACATGAACTCCGACTAGGGACAACTTTAGAATAACCATACAAGTAAAGAGTTTCACATACAATTCACATAATTGCAAATCAATTCAAGTAGCCTTCAATGGATATTCAATGAACACAACATACAAATCATGGATACAAATGGAATATCATCATCTCTATGATTGCCTCTAGGGCATACCTCCAACAGCCTCCACCGCCGCTGCTGTCCCCATCGCGGCCGCGGGGGCGGACTTTCCCTCCTCCGCCACCACCACCGTCTCCGTCGCGGCCACTGGGGCAACTACCCCCATCTCCACCGTTGCCATCTCCGCCGTCGCTGTCAGAGCCCCCTCCATGGCCGACGCCTCCCCCGTAGGCTCCTCCTCTGCCTCGTCATTGAGGTCTATAACCTCGCCAGCCGGAGGAACCCCAGGGCAACACCTTGTCCCGCAGGGTCGGACGCGGAGGCAGAAGGCGGAGCAGGGGTCGGACCCTGCCCTGTGCCTGACTACGACACCCTTCCTCTGGTCGCCGCCACAGAGGCCGCCTCTGCGATAGGCCCCGCGGTGTCCCCGGCGATACCGCCGCTCGCCGCCGGCGGGGTCGCGGCTCGCCCCACGGAGGTGGACGACACCCGTAGTGCCTTCTTCGGCGCCATCGGCGGGATGAAGTCCCAAGGGGCGGCGCTGCGAAACAACAACAACATCATCAAAAACAGCTCAATGCCGGGAATGGAATAAGGTGCTCGAGGAATTTCCACTTACACCGCCTCAGCGCGATGACAATGGGCGCGCTTCGCCTCCATGCTCGACGCCGACCCCGGGGAATCTGGCAGCGACCGCTTGCCGCTACTCCTCTACTCGCGTGACGCAGGCAGAGGGTTGGGGGTCGGCTCTGTCGACTCCCAAGGCGCGCCCCGCGCCGACCCCTGGGGTGCGGCCCCAGAGCCCTGCGGTGTCGGGTCCTGGGCAGGCGGTCCGCTAGGCTTGTCCCCTGTAGCCGGTTGGGGGTGCTGCTCCCGGATGACGAGCGCGCCCGGCCAGGGGCCAGAATATACTCCTCCTCCTCCTCCTCCTCCTCCTCCTCATCGTTGTCATTGTCGTCGTCTGACACGACCTTGCCCCACCACCATCGTTGGAGCTCCTTGGCGGCTTTCTTCTTCTTCTTCGATGTCTCTTTGTCCTTACGCCTCTTCTGCTTCTCGACGAGGAGGCGGTTCTGCTGCCGCCGCTCTACGTCCTCTGGCACCGATGGGCGCGAGTGCACGACCCGGGTCATGTGGCGCTGCAGACACGAGAATTCTGTGTCAGAGCAACGAACCAAGAAATGCAGGAGAGAAGAACGAGAGCGCGAAGTCATCACCAGCTTGACAAAATTCTCATCAGGGCGCATCGGAGGGTGACTGGGCACCGGGTAATCGGCGTCCTTGTCATCCAGTGCCTCCCGAACTCGCTGCCGGATCTCGGTGTTGGCAAGCGCGCCCGTCGCAAGGACGGTGCCCTCAGTCGGCGCGCTGGGAACCATGTCGGCAAGTGAGCAAACCCGGAGGATCAGCAGCACCACCCTCTGAGCGTGGTACGCCCCGATGACTCCGGCCCCGGTTAGACCTTTTTCCTTCAGGTGCTCGATGGCCTGAAGCAGACCGGTGATCCGCTTCTTCTCCTTCTCGACCGGACTGTACGACCACAGCTTCGGCGCCGCTTCGATGACGCGGCCGGTGAACGCCGGCAAGGGGGAATCAGAGTAGTTCTTCACATAGAACCACTACTGATGTGGGACGTCGCGGTCTTCATCGCCATATATTCCTTGGCGCGGTTTTGGCGCAGGTGGATGGCGGCGCACCCTATCGGCACCGGGGTCGTCCGCTGCTGGCTCCCTTTCTTCTCGGTCCTCTGGTACAGGCTGACCGCGAAGAAGTACTTCCAGAGCGAGAAGTTGTCTCGATGTCTAGGAACCCCTCGCATAGCGCGATGAACGCCGCGATGTGTTGGATCCCATTGGGATTGAGATGCTGCAGCTCGAGCCCGTAGTAGTGCAGCAACCCGCGGAAGAAGCGGCTCAGCGGGGTCACGAACCCCCTCTCGTGGAAGTGCATGAACGAAATAAAATAGCCGCCGGGCGGACTCGGCACATCTTCCCTCTCGGGGAACCTCCATTCATCCCTCTCGGTCCTCTCGCAGAGGAGGCCTTTCCTCATGAGGCCGTTGGCGCGTGAGGTAGCGAAGCTCGAGCGCGTCCAGGACTCCATCGCTAAGGGGAGAAAGGTTCGACAGCGGAGGGTGAGGGAAGCCGCTGCGCTAGGTGGAGGAAGGCGAACAGCGCACAAGAAGGCAAAGGGCGCGCGAGAAGGCGAAAAGGTTTGAGAGCAGGTGCGGGCGGAACCGGCGAGGCAGACCCCCGTCTTATAGGCAGGCACGTGGGAAGCGAAAGGGGTGGTCTTGTCGCAGTTAATGCAGCGCCAGGTATGCCCCATCCCGCCCGCCTTTTTCAGAGTCCGTGCACACGATCTGCTGCAGGAAAACATCTCTGCCTCCCTCGTTTCGCGGGCTGGCACCTTCCACCACTTCGCGTCCCAGAGAACGCGCGTGCACAACCTCCTCCACGTCCGGCCCAAGGCCCACCAATAGGTAAAAAAGGGATAGGGGGCTGAAAATGCCCCTACGGCCCATTACGGTCTAGGGGTTCGAAGGCTGGCCCACTATGGGTCCGACAGTCGCCGCAGGACATCCCCGAGCGAGGGGTGAGAAGGGACGGGTCCTCTAGCAGCCATCAGCCGGGCACACGACAGCTTAGGGCATCCCGACCTCACGTTCGAGTCCAGACCGGCATCAAAGTTCATGGTTTTTCCTCAAAGAAAGGCAACGAGCCCTCGGATCCGATCGGACGGACTCGGGAACAATATGAACAGGCCGACTGGAATTTGGGGTACGCCACCAGCTTGGCCCAAGCTGAACCCCCTAGAACGGGGACCGGGACCACACTCGAATCGACCCGTTCGTAGCTCAACGAGCACCACGATTCATCCGGTGAGGATAGCGTGGCATGGCTCACCCCCTCCGTCTCAGCGAACGTCCTTGAGGGGTAGCGATCAAAAGTCGATCTAGCCTCCCGACCGGTCTCCTGTAATGCACGAGGGCTCGGGGGCTAGCATCACAACCAATGACCACGTGTGTGGTCGCGATTTGAGGTCTCGAGGCGGGAGTGCCCTACAAAACAATAAGGAATCCTCCCGCACCAAGTCATCCACAAGATGCCCCACCTGATCAAACTCCCCGGCCAAGCTGAACAAACAACACTCGCTATCCCTGGTCAATTGCAGCATGCAGGGCGAGCAGAGATCCCCGACGAATGATGAAAGCAGCCTCTGGAGGAGCATCCTCGCTCCACCACAGGCTCGGGGGCTACTGTTGGGGGAAATATTAACAACCTCCTTATGCCCCTTAAAACAACAATCATGAAGGCCCAGACCCACCTGCGGTAATGGCGATCACCGCTGACCCGGCCTGGGCAAGGAGCATCCCACTCCGTCTCGCCTGACCCAGGGCCCCAGGATCGGACACACCCGACCCCTCAATGATGAAACTCCGCCTCGCCCGACCCACGGTCCCAAGGTTGGGTGCGCCCAACCCGTCGCCGCAAGGCTCCGTCTCGCCCGACCCCGGGCGTAAGTGGTCGGACTCATCCGGAACCACAAGATAGGGGTCCGCCTCAGGCGCAGACTAGCAGATGAGGGTGCGGATCTCGTGGGCCCCCCCACCAATCTTGCCATAAATGCTCCACGGCTTTGGCGCTTAGAAAGGCGCCCACGTTCCTCGATGTGACCTGCCACAAGTACCCGAGTGGAACACTGTAGCCATGACCGCACAGGCTACAGTGGCCGCTGCTCCCCCTGATTCGCCATAGGGCACTCATTGCATGCGCCGCCCGGCACAGGAGGGAGCGCCGCCCGTTCTCGTGCACGTCCTATCCGGCGACAGGGACACGACGTCCGTGTTCCATGGGCCGTAAGCAGGACAACAGGGGTCAGCCGTCTCCCTCAACGTGCACAGTTGCCACAGCTGAACACCATCATCATGGCTCGGCGGCGACGGTCGTCCGGAGGATCGTCGACAGGATCCGGCGACAGCCGCCTTTCTCCGATGGCCGCGTTGAAAGGGGACGAAGGCCGGGGCAGAAGGTGGCAACCCGGGGACTTGGTCTGTTTCCTTGTCTTTTACTTCACTTAGCTTATCTCTTTTACTCCTCCTCACACCTGGCTCACCTATAACCCCGGTACCCTCCTTGTGCTATAAAAGGAGAACCAAGGGCTCCGAGACGGGAGGACTCTCAAGCCAACAGAACACACACACTCACCTCATGAGCATCAGTGCACACCCAAGAGACTTGGGACCGGTTCCCTCTCTCACCTGTTTGTAACCCCTACTACGGACCTTGCGTGAGTAACACAAGCAGCTCCTCAAACTGGACATAGGGCTTTCCTAGCCTGAACCAGTCTAACCCCGTGTCTTCTCACGCCACCATCTGAAGCCTTATGCGCATAAAAAAAATTTACTAGCCGTAGTCTTGATCCGCTAATCTCGACAATGACAGACGGGGTCAATTTGAGCGGAGAGAGAGGCGAAGGGGAGTGCCGTAGTGCCGGCAGGGTTTATATAGGCGCTAGGGCTCGTGGCTGGCCGGTGGGCTGGAGGGGAGCAGGGCACGTGCTATCGCGGCTATTAATAGTGACGAAGCCATTGGTGGATAGAGGAGGGAGAGGGGCGCAGCAGGCGAGGCGATAGGCGCGGGCGAAGTGATGCAAGTGTGTGCGGCAACCGCGGCTTTGCCGGGACGCGTCACTGGCGAGGCGGGGAGGAGTTGTTGTGGCCGGGGTGGCGGTTGGTGGAGGCGGCGGCGTCATGGGTGTCGGTGTTTTAGACCGGCAACCCGCCTAGGGGGTACCCTAGGTGGTCTTTTATGCGGTAAGGGCCGTCGAGAATCAAGGAGTCAATGGTGACACAAGGAACACGATTTAGACAGGTTCGGTCGCTAGATCGCGTAATACCCTACGTCCTGTGTGTTTGTTTGTATTGATCTTAGATGCACTTGGAGTTGTTCTGCTTGAGGGGTGTCCCTGCCCGCCCTTATATACACGGGTGGGCAGGGTTCCAAGATCGAGTTCTAGTCGAGTACAATTACAGAGTTCTACTCAGTAAGGTCTAAGTACTTTCCATACACATACTTAACTAGTCCGGGTGGGATACACCTATCCCCTTGTCTTGATCATGTCCGAGTACGTCCCTTAGTGGGCCGTTCAAGGTCTACTCGTGGGCCTAGGGTGCATGCCCGACAAGCCCCTGAGTACTTTGTAGTCGTGCGCCGCAGTCTTGAGTACTGTGGACACTATCCGAGTAGTTCGTCGTAGAGGTTGCAGCGTCCAAAGTGCTCGAGCACTGTCGCGTGGCTGGAAGGTACTCTTCTTGCTCCTTTGAGTTGCTTCTTATTCCAAGAATTTTATATGGTAGTGCGATGACAATCGCACTCTATATGGAGTAGCCCCCGAGCCTTAGGTTGAGTCGAAGAGTTAGGCTTAGGGTCAATCCTGTTTCTTGGTTGTTTTACTCCTGGTAGTCTAAGAAAGAAAATTCTAACCATCGGGTACGGTACCCACAGCCCCCGAGCACTTAGGCGATTTTTGTCGTTGAAGTGGTCAAAATCCGTTGATAGGAGTAGTTGTTGGATGTTATGGCATTAAATCTATTTAAAACCTTTTCGTTGCGTAACTGACGCTTGGAATCTGGAGGTGGCGGAGATATAACTGGAGGGCCCCCTTTCGGTTAGGTTTACGCTCCACTGTTAATAGATCTGCTTTTCTTCCTCCCTCACCTTTCTGCTCCTCTTTTCCGCCGCCGCGATTTGTCTAGTGCCACTGTCACCATTGCAGCTCTTTGAGAGAGATCTGAGGTTATCATGCTCCTGCTGCGGCCGCGATCATCTTATGCATGCCAAGAAGATGGGGAAGAAACCCGAGAAGACTCAGGGAAAGGCTCCAGCGGCGGGCAAGGTGAAGTTGAAAAAAGGGAAGGAACTGGTGTTGCCAGCGCCGAAGGTGGGACCGACGAACCAGACTGCACCGCCGCCGCCTGGAGTGATGTGGCAAAACTCCGTGATGAAGGAGGTGGCCGTTCAGGCACTTGTCAACACCAAGCTTCTGCACCCGAAGGAGGTACTCGAGTGGAGGCATGCCTTTGCTAACGCGTGGCAGTTCGAGAAGCATCCAAATGAGATGGTTATGCTTGCTCATTTTGAGGAGAGGGGATTGGCCGTGCCTACCTCCGACTTCTTCAGAGGTATCCTCGAGTACTACAAGCTTCAACTTGTTCATCTGAATCCCAATGGTGTGCTGCATATGTCAATTTTTGTACACTTGTGTGAGGTCTACCTGGGGGTTCCTCCTAGCCTTGAGCTATTTAGGAAGCTGTTTCGTTGCAAGCCTCAGCCTAGTGTCGTTAGGATAGAGGTATTTGGAGGCGCCGGGTTCCAACTCAGGAACTCGGGCATGTGTATTGACTACAATTTGACTGACTCTCATGGGGAGTGGAAAAGGAGATGGTTCTACATTGGAAACCACGAGCCTCACCTGCCAGTAGTCACAGGTCACACCCCCAAGCATGCAGACAACTGGGTGAGCGAGCCTGAAGATACCCCAGAGCTCGACTACTTGTTGACCCAGATTGCCGAGTTGAAAGTACTGGGCTTGACTGGAGTTAATGTGGCGGCCAGTTTTCTCAAGAGAAGAGTTCAACCTCTTCAGAAACAGGCTCACTCAGGGGGTGAGTACTCGGGATTTGATGATCCATCGCGTATATCCGCTGAGGATATATCTGACGATGATGTGGAGGCCCTGCTGGCCAAGTTCTTCAGGAACTATCAAGGAGTACCAGTTATTCCTTCAACTCTTCATCAGTATGATGCTTGGTATCAGCTAGAAGTGGTATGATCTTTTCACTTGACTTGTACTTTTTGAACTTTTGGGATATTTGTTGAATATCGACTTGTTTCTGTAGTTCCAAGTTCTTGCCGGCTGTCTAGCGCAGTCGGAAGGAGAAGAATATGTTGTTGAGGAGTCAAAGGATGAGCCCTCTCCTCCTGTAAAGAGACGCCGAGTAGTCCACAAGAGATCTGCTGCTAAGTCGGCCTCGACTTCAACTCCTGAGAAATCTCAGGGTACCAAGGTATGTACTCGTGTACTTATTGGTAACTTGGTAAAGTTTACCCTGTAGTCCTTTGATGATTTCTTTGATTTTGGAAAGGATGTCGACGTGACTCCTAGTGGTGATGAGGCTACTTTCGAAGACGTAGTCGTGACCGCCCAGGGTGTCGGTGTTGCGTCTGTTCAGAAGGTGCTAGAGGAGGTGCCGCCAGCAGATGCTGGAGTAGCCCCCGAGCTGACAGTCCAGGCTCCATTGGCTAACGTGCCGCTAGTCCCTGGTCAGGCAGTTCTGGGTTTGCCTGCCGGAGGGGCTCGCGTTGCGAAGGAAGTATCACCAGTAGTTGCTACTGGTTCTTTGTTATCCAATGTGATTGCTAGTGGTGAGCTTTCTTCCCGATCATTTTTTGTTAGTCTGAGTTTGTTGTAGTCTTGACCCTGATTTTTCCAGGTCTTGGCCAGAAGATAGCACCAGCAGCTACTCCCATGGCGTAGAGTACTCAGCCGCCTGTTGCCAAGAAGAAGCGTGTGCGATTGCCGCCATGATCAGCTCGGTGAGTTGTTTATCCTTTGTGTGTATCTTCGAGCTTTCTTGAAGCCGTGTGATGACTTTATATTTTGATATAGGGATGTGGAGGAGACTATCTCTGTGGAGGCAAGAGTAGAGTCGTGTCCCCCGACTACTCTTTCCGCTCCTTTGGAGGATTTGTTTAGCGAAGAAGTATCTGGAGCTGATGCTAGTCGCCTTGGAGCTACCATGTCTATGCTTCAAGAAGTAATCCGTTTGGTGGAGGACCCCTCAGCTACTTCGGGTTCTGGGAATGTATCTTTGTCGGCATCTACTAGTGGAGCTCTAGCTGTAGTTGATGTGGAGAAATCAAAGGAACCAGCTGCTCCAGGTATGTAGCCATGGTCCTGGTATTATAGTCGTAGTATTAAGTTGACTGATGTTATTGTCTTAGGTACCGCCTTGGGTGCAGCGCCACATGTTGTGAAGAGTACTCAGGGTCCCGTACTCGGGCTTCTATCTAAGTCCGAGTTTCAGAGAGCTGTCGATGTTTTTCGAAGGTTCCAGGTGTGTTTTCTTCGCTTGTCTAACAGATTTAGTAACTAAGGGACTTGACCGTTTGCTTTGCCTTGCAGGATCTGTATGACAGGACACAAAGGAACGCTCAGGCCCTTCAGGAGCGAAATGAACTATTGGAGCAAGAGTGTGCCCAGCTTACGGAATCCTTGAGGGTTCATGAAGATGGAGCAAAATCCTTTGCTATTGAGCGGTTAGATCATGAAGTCTTGCAGCAGAAACTAGAGAGCCGCTACAAGTCTTTGAATAAAAAGTATCAAGGTCAGTACTTTCCATGTTCTGCGTACGTTCGACTGTAGTCGGTTGTTTGAACTTGCTCATTTTTGCAGAACTCAAGAGGAAGGAGGCAACTACGAGTAGCCAACTCCTTGACTGGAGAAACACGCAGGAACGAGTAGCGGATGAGGCTGAACATCTTCGGGCCGCGCTGACAGAAGCACAGGCTGCCTGCGAGCATCAGCGAGACTGGAAGATCCAAAATGGAGTGATGCTTGCTATGGCCATGGTGGCCTGTAGGTATCATGCCTAGACCGTGGGAAGACTTCAAGGCGAGCTCCAAGAGTTAACTGATGCCTCTCAAGACTTGGTGAATGCCATTGCCCCCTTGGAAGAGGATGCAGGACCTCGATCACTAGTCGAGCGCTTGAAGGCCGCTCCGGGTAAGGTGGCCGGCCTCTGCAAGGCTGTTTGCAAACAAGTCCTTGTTGTGGTCAAGTCGTACTACTCGAGGGCAGATTTGGCGGTGGCTGGTGACGGCGTTGCTCGCAATTGCACAGAGGAATCCTATGTGCAGTACCTCGAGGAGGCTGAGCCAATCGCGTTGAAGATGTCTGAATTTGTATCTCTGGAGGAGCCTTGAATTTTTATGTACTCTTGTAAGCTTTCGAGTACTTGTATTGACATTTTATCTAAAATGAGCACTTTGTCCAACATTTTGTTATGTGAAGTGGTCTAAGTGCTGAGTTTGAGTAGTTACGCTATTGTCGAGTACTATGCTTTGTTGTTCTTTGAACAGGAGGTGCACGGGTGTACTGTACTCTTTTATCCTTTGTGGAGTGAATGCCTTCACATGGGCAGAGTCAGAGATCATCCAGACTCATCGTTCACGAGCGCATAGTAACTCCTGGGTGGTTGGTAGTGTAGCACTTGGCTATAAATAGACTGCCATGGAGAGCGACCTGGATCAGACTTTGAGTAGCGATGGATTGCCTTCGGTTGCTATTGTTTGAGTGTAGAGAGCTGTCAAAGAGTGCACCGGTGCTAGAAGATTCCTCATAGATTGAGACCACCTTCCCTCAACAGACTCTAGCACTCGTAGGGATAGCCGCGATGCTAGAAGAATCCTCGTAGGAGGTTTCATCGCGCGCCTCATCTTGCAGCTTGTGACCCAGTCGGGTACGCGCTGGAACTCGCGGGTGATGGGTGATGAGTGCCGCAGTCTTTATCCTGCTCACTTAGAGGTGGAGGTGTAGCCGTAGAGTGGGTTGGGTCGACAAGGCTAGTAAAAGAGCAGCCTTGTTTCCTTCTTTACGCGGCACACGGGATTCATCATTGCCGCTGTCAAGGCAGCGGTGGTGCAGGAGTACCTGGCATTGCCATGGGTAGAGGACCTGGATATGACTGTGTGATGCGCAGCTTCCTTGTGTGTAGGCCTTTCCCATTGTAGCCGGTAGACCTGAATGGCCTTGTGATATTGTAAAAGCCTAAGGCTTAAATGCAGCCCGCCAGTAGGCAATTGCTTGTAGTCCTTTTGTATTGTACTTCGAGTACCTTTACTCGTATGTATTTTTGGATTTGAGTAAAAAACTACTCTGCCCTTGAGGCTTTGTGCCAGATCTGGAATGTTGAGTTTGGTAGTCTTGTACCAAGAGTAGCATATCTTGTATTCGATAATCGAGCTGTTGGCTCGAGTAGTTGAAATGAGTTTCTGCTTGAAGTGATAACTTGGGTTCTTTTGGTTTACTACGGGTAGTAGCGATAGAGGTGTTCTATATTCCAAGAATTTGGTACTTGTTCTTCTGAGAGCTCTTGTAGTTTGTAAGATCCGGGTCCCGTAACCTTGGATACGATGTAAGGACCCTCCCATGGTGAATTGAGTTTATGCAACCCTGACGTGTCTTGGATTCGTTTGAGGACCATGTCACCTAAGTTGAAAGATCGTTCTTTAACGTTGTGGTCGTGGTAATGCCTTAGCCCATCAAGGTATCTGGCAGATTGTACTAGTGCTGCGCATCTTCCTTCTTCTAGGCTGTCTAGATCTGTTCGCCTTGTTTCGTCTGCCGTTTCTCCATCGTATTGCTCGACTGAGGGAGATTGCCACATGACGTCTGCGGGTAATATAGCTTTTGAGCCATATACGAGGAAATAGGGAGAGAGCCCAATAGTCTTGCATGGTTGGGTTCATAGTCCCCATAGAGCATTGGGTAATTCCTTGAGCCATTTGCCTCCTTTTGTATTGCTGACATCGTGTAGTCATTTCTTAAGAGCTTCGAGTCTCATGCCATTGGCACGCTCGACCTGTCCATTGGCTCGTGGGTGAGCGACTGAGACGTAGCGAACGTCAATTCCACTGTTCTCGCAGTATTCCCAGAAGTCGTGATTGTTGAAGTTGGACCCTAGGTCTATGATGATTCTGTTTGGAAGCCGTAACGATGTACGATTTCATCCAAGAAGTCGAGGACTCAGTTTTCTTTGGGGCAAGTGACTGGTTTGACCTCGATCCACTTGGTGAATTTGTCAATTGCCACGAGTACTCGGTTGAATCCTCGTGGCGCAGTTGGTAATGGCCCTATCATGTCGAGCCCCCAGCAGGCAAACGACCATGTTGGAGGTATTGTGACTAGCTTGTAGGTAGGGACATGTTGCTGTTTAGTGAAGAATTGACAGCCTTTGCACTTCCAAACTAACTGTTTAGCATCGGCCAGAGCCATTGGCTAGTAAAAACCTGCTCTGAAAGCCTTGCCAACTATTGTTCGTGAGGATGCATGGTTGCCACAGATCCCCTTGTGAATTTCTTCTAGGATTGCTTGGCCATCTTCATGGGTAAGACACTTCATGAGTACCCCTGATGATGCACCTTTTCTGTAGAGCTTGTCTCCAACTAGAATGTAGTTTTTTCCTCGTCGGGAAATTTTCTCAGCTTGATTTTTGTAAGAAGGTAACTTGTGATCCTTGATATAGTCGATGAAGGGTGTCCTCCAGTCGACTTCTATCATCATGATTTCTTGAGTGACGTTAGTAGTCTGGACTACTGGAGGTGTAACTTGTTCAGGTATGGACGGCTTGTGCATTTCGTGTATGAAAATTCCTGCTGGAACCTCTGCACGAGTAGAGCCCATTTTTGATAACACGTCAATGGCTATGTTGTTGTCGCGGATGATGGGATGAAATTCCAAGCCTGAGAACTTGTTTTCCAATTTGCAAACTTCTTTGCAGTAAGCATTCATGTTATCCTTGTTTCGATTCCACTCGTCGTTGACTTGATTTATAACAACTAATGAGTTGTCGTATGCCAATAGTCTTTTGATGCTGAGGGAGATTGAAAGACGAAGGCCGTGTAGTAGTGCTTCATACTCGGCTTCGTTGTTTGAGGCTTCCCAGAAGATTTGTAGTACGTACTTGAGTTGGTCTCCCTTTGGGGATATGAGAAGTACGCCTGCGCCGGCTCCCTCGAGTTTGAGGGATCCGTCAAAATACATTACCCAGTGCTCTGGCCGCTCGACTGGTGTTGGTACCTGATTTTCAGTCCATTCAGCCATGAAGTCAACCAAAGCTTGGGATTTGATGGCTGTCTTTGGTTTAAAATCCAAGGTTAGAGCTCCGAGTTCAACTGCCCATTTGGAAATTCTACCTGTGGCGTCTCTGTTGTGGAGACTTTCGTTGAGCGGGAAGTCAGAGATGACTGTGATGCTGTGTTCTTGGAAGTAATGGTGCAGTTTTCGTGAGGTGAGCAGAATTACGTATAGAAGTTTCTATATCAGCGAGTATCGAGTTTTGGAGTCCAAGAGTACTTCACTGACGAAGTACGCAGGTCTTTGGACTCTGTAAACATGGCCTAGTTCAGACCGTTCAACTACTATTGCCGTACTGATGATGTGAGTAGTAGCTGCTATGTATAGGAGCAAGTCCTCATTTGGAGATGGAGCAGTGAGGATTGGAGGCTTTGACAAAATTTCTTTGAGTTGTGTTAATGCCTTGTTTGCCTCTTCTGTCCACTTGAACTTGTCCTGTCATTTGAGAAGCTTGAAGAAGGGTAGTCTTCATTCTCCAAGTCTCGAGATAAACTGATTGAGAGCCGCCATGCAGCCTATGAGTTTTTGCACATCCTTGATGCTAGCTGGTGCGTGCATGTTTGTGATGGCAGATATTTTCTCCAGGTTGGCCTCAATGTCGCGGTGGGTAATGATGAACCCAAGTAGTTTGCCAGAAGGTACTCCGAAAACGTACTTGGTGGGATTGAGTTTCCATCGGAAAGCTCGTAGACTTGAGAAAGTTTCCTCCAAATCGGTGGTGAGTTCCTCCTGGTTTCGTGTTTTGATGACTACGTCATCCACGTAAGCTTCAACATTGCGATGTAACTGCTTTTCAAAGCACATCTGTATAGCTCATTGATAGGTTGCCCCTGCATTTTTTAGTCCAAATGACATTGTCTTGTAGCAAAAAGCCCCAAATGGTGTAATAAAGGCTGTTTAAGCTTGATCTTCTTCTTTGAGGCTTATCTGATGATAGCCTGAGTAACAGTCGAGAAAGCATAATAAAGCGCACCCAGCGGTGGAGTCAACTCTTGGTCAATCCTGGGTAATCCAAAAGGGTCTTTTGGACAGTGTTTGTTGAGGTCGGTGTAGTCGACGCACATTCTCCACTCGTTGTTTTTCTTGCGAACGAGTATTGGATTGGCTAGCCAGTCAGGGTGAAAAACTTCTTTGATGAACCCTGCCCCGAGTAGCTTGGCTAGTTCTTTTTTGATCGCGTCTCATCTGTCTTGGGCGAACCTGCGGAGTCACTGCCATTTTGGAGTAGCTTTGGGATCAACATTTAGAGAGTGCTCAATCAGCTCCTTGGGCACACCGGGCATGTTAGCTGGCTTCCATGCGAAGATATCATGGTTAGCCCGAAGGAAACTGATGAGCGCGAATTCCTATTTAGGATCTAGCCCTGTTCCGATCAGGGCTATCTTGGAAGAGTCGCCTATCTGGAGATCGACTTCTTTGAAGTCTTGCTCGCTTGCTGGCTTTACTTTTGTGGATCCCGACCTATTTTCTAGGATCTCGAGGTCGGTTGGGTGAAGTTTCTTCGACACCGTGAAGACTTGTTGCATGGGACTAGGCGCTTGGGAGGTTGCGGCAATCTCCACGGCTTCGGTGTCGCACTCGTAAGATCGTCGTAGATCTCCTCGTAGCGTTAGTTCTCCCTTGGGGTCTGGCATCTTGAGTACCAAGTAAACATAGTGTGGTATGGCCATGAACTTAGCTAGTGCTGGCCTTCCGAGTATGGCGTGCTAAGATGTCTCGAAGTCGGCAACTTCAAATCTGATATACTCGGTGCGGTAGTGTTCCTTAGTTCCAAAGGTAATTGGGAGGACGACTTGTCCTAGTGATATAGCTGCGCTTCCTGGTACGATGCCGTAGAAGGGTGAATCCATTGGGGTGAGCATTTCCGTGACGTCGAGTCACATCTTTCTTAGTGTTTTGGAGAAAATGACATTGAGTCCACTTCCACCATCGATGAGTACCTTTGTCAGCTTTGACCTTGCCAAAACGGGATCGAGTACTAGAGGGAATCGGCCTGGCTCGGAGAATTTCGTCCACTGGTCTTTTCTACTGAAGGATATGGGTACTTCTGACCATTTAAGCGGTGTTGGATCTGTTGGCTCGATGGTCATGATTTCCCTGAGTACGAGTTTGCTGGCTCGCTTGGATGCGGTGCCTGGGATTCCGCCAAAGATGACATTGACTATCTTGGAGGCGGTTTGGAAGTCGCCCTCTTCTTCTTCATTGTTGTGGACTTTGTTCTTGCCCTTGTATTTTGTCTTGCTGTATTCTTTAGGAGGTAGTGGTGTGGGTAAGCCTTGCATTACTCGGTGCATGCTGTAGCAGTCTATTGCCGAGTGTTTGCTAGTCGGGTGCCATGGGCACTGCTTTTTGAGTAGCTCGGTGAAGGTTGGCCCTTCGTCGTTTTTGTGGGATCCCTTTTTCCCAGAGTTAGTCATGGCAGCAATGGTGTTTTCGGACTTCCTTTTACGATTCTGATTACTCAAAAAGTTATTTTGAGTATCATTGTGTCGAATTCGATCCTGGTCATTGTTGTTGTTGTCGCGTCAATGGTTGCGATGAGAGCCGAACCATTCTCGCTCTTTGTCCTCTTCATCTGCCCACTGTTGTACCATGACTTTGAGGTCTTTTACATTAGCTGGTCGTCGTCTACCGAAGTCTTGGTATGTTCGTCGATCGTAGAGTCCATTCTGGAAGCACTCGATGACGTCTGTTTCTGAGATGTCAACTATAGTAGCCTTCTTTTCGAAGAATCGTTGTAGTTAGTTGCGTAGTGTTTCACCTTCTTTTTGCTTAATTTGACTCAAGTCAATCTTGTTGCCTGGTCTAGCCATGGAGCCGGCATAGTTGTTGGTGAAAGCCTTTGTCAAATCTGGCCAAGAGTCGATTGACTTGGGTTTGAGGGACTCGAGCCATGTTAGTGGTGTGAGTTCCATGCATATCAAAAAGTGGATAACTTTGGTGTCGTTATTGCCCCCGGCTGCTTGGACTGCTAGTGAGTAGCATCATAGCCATTGAATGGGGTCTTGCTTGCCATCATACTTGGTGATTCCTGTTGGTTTGAACTTCTCGGGTAGTCTTGTCCTCATTACCCGATTTGTGAAAGCAGGAAAGTGGTTGTGGTTGTCGACTTCTCGCTCATGCCAACTGTTGATTATTTCTCGTAAATCGCTGAAATTTGATACTTTGTGGTTTTTCCGAGTAGGGTGGGGACTCTTCACGGAGTTAGTGCAGCTGACTTCTCCAACGTCCTTCTGGCGTATTGGGGCATTGTGTTTACTCGGACTTTGACTGTGTTGCCAAGGTTGGTTGACGACTTCGTGGTCGTTTCTCTGAGCATCATTGTTGTTGGCTGCAGCACCTCTACTGCCTTCTTGATGAGCTGCGATGCGGGGAACAGATGGGATCGACGATTCTTTGTCGAGTAGCTTGTAAGCTTGTTTTGTGAGTTGTGCGATTAGTCCGTTGCTGCGTTGTACGAGCTGAGCTATAGCTTCATTGTCATTGTCTCGAGGTATTAACGTTTTTAAAAGATTGATAGAAGCGATTGCTGCGAGTGGGGTGGTATGTTATTGAGCTTGTACCGCATCAAATGCTCTTTCAAGGTTTGTGATGGGAATATTTGTAGCCAGCATCTGCCGTCGCTCAGCTCGAGTAGCGTTGCGTATCCTTCTTTGGTTCCTCTGATCAGAAGTTTCGTCTTGTGGGGCGTTAGCTGTTGACTCGTCTTCTGAGACGTTGTCGAGTTGTGCCAATCGCCTAGGTGTTCTATTCTGTCTAGTACCCAGGTTGTTATTTTGAGTGATAACAAAAACTTCTCTGTCTGGGTAGTAGCTTCCGGAACTTGATGTTGCAATTTCTGTGGAACTTTCCTCACGGCTTGAAATGAGTGGGACGCCTTCCTGATATGGGAGGTTGTCTATGTGAGCGACAAGGCGTGATTCATAGTCGCGGGCGAAGAGAGATGGTCTCAATCCTGGCCAATGTACGAATCTGCCTTGCAATGTCGAAGTTATTACTAGTTCCTAGGCTTGTCCTGTCAGTGGAATCTCTGAGAGATAGACCGAGTCAGAGTCGCCGTCTTCACCATTCCCGTGTTCGAGTAAAGGAACTTTGGTAGACTTCGGCTACATTGCGGAGTCCATGTGGAAACTATTTTGGAGTCGAAGTCAATTTGGGGAGTGGCTGGGACCGACTAGTCCGAATTGAAGTCGAGTTCAACGCGTAGTCGAACTCGAGGTTGTTGATTTTGAAATTTTGATTTTTTCTGATTGGATCTTCTGATTTCTTCTCCTGGATGTTAATGATCTGGCGCCGAAACGATCTGGCGCCATCAGCGACACAGAGCCAGGATCCAAAAACGAACGTCGCGCCTGCGTCGATGACAAAAATAGGCTTGATGACGACTATTGCCATTGAGCTCACGCTGAGAAACTCGACGCGCTCCCCTACCTGGCGTGCTAGCTGTCGGTGTTTTAGACCGGCAACCCACCTAGTGGGCTGATGAAGAGGACAAAGAGCGAGAACGGTTCGGTTCCCACCGTAACCGTGGACGCGACAACAACCACAACAATGAAACAGAAAGAACTCGGCATAACGACGCTCGGAACTCCTATCCGAGTAATCACAATCGCAAAAGGAAGCCCGACAACACCGTTGCCGCCATGACCAGCTCCGGCAAAAAAGGACATCGCGGAAACGACGAAGGGCCAACCTTCACAGAGCTACTCAAAAAGCAGTGCCCATGGCACCCGAGTAGCAGACACTCCACAATAGACTGTTACAGCATGCGCCGAGTCATGCAAGACTTACCCGCACCACCAACTCCCGAAGAGTACACTAGAAACAGAGATAAGGGTAAAAATAAAGCCCGCAATGACAAAGATGACGAAGGCGACTTCCAGACAGCTGCAAAAACCGTCAACGTCATTTTCGGGGCATTCCAGGCACCGCATCCAAGCGAGCTAACAAACTCGTACTCAGGGAGATCATGGCCAATTTCTTTCAGCTGAAAAGACCAATGGACAAAATTTTCAGAACCAGGCCGTTTCCCACTAGTCCTGGATCCAGTCATGGCAGGTTCAAAGTTAACTAAAGTACTCATCGACGGCGGAAGCGGCCTCAACGTCATCTTCGCCAAGACATTAAGGAAAATGTGCCTCGACATCACTGAAATGCTCACCCCAACGGATGCACCTTTCTACGGCATTGTACCTGGAAACGCGGCCATACCACTCGGACAAGTTGTCCTTCCAGTCACCTTCGGAACTAAGGAACATTACCGCACCGAGTACATCAGATTCGAGGTCGCCGACTTCGAGACATCTTACCATGCCATACTTGGACGGCCAGCACTCGCCAAGTTTATGGCCATACCACATTATGTATACCTGGTACTCAAAATGCCAGACCCCAAAGGGGAGCTCACGCTACGAGGAGATCTCTGGAGATCCTACGAGTGTGACACCGAAGCCGTGGAAATTGCTGCGACTACTCAATCTCACAGTCCCATGCAGCAAGTCTTCACAGCTTCCAAGAAACTCCAGCCAACTGAACTAGAGATCCCAGAAAACAAGTCGGGCTCTACAAAGGTGAAACCCGCCAATGAGAAAGACTTCAAAACAGTCGACCTCCAGACCAGTGATCCTTCCAAGACAGCCCTGATCGGAACAGGGATAGATCCTAAATAGAAATTCGCGCTCATCAGTTTCCTTTGGGCTAACCATGATATCTTCGCTTGGAAACCGGCTGACATGCCAGGTGTGCCCAAGGAACTGATTGAGCTTTCTCTCAACGTCGATCCCAAAGCTACTCCAAAACGGCAATGACTACGCCGGTTCGCTCAGGACAGACGAGAAGCAATCAAGAAAGAGTTAGCCAAGCTACTCGCAGCAGGATTCATCAAAGAAGTCTTTCATCCTAACTGGCTCGCCAATCCTGTGCTTGCTCAAAAGAAAAACAACGAATGGAGAATGTGTGTCGACTACACCGACCTTAACAAACACTGCCTGAAAGATCCTTTTCGACTACCCAGGATCGATCAAGTGGTTGACTCCACCGCTGGGTGCGCCTTGCTATGCTTCCTCGATTGCTACTCCAGCTATCACCAGATAAGCCTAAAGAGGAAGATCAAGCCAAAACAGCATTCATCACGCCCTTTGGAGCCTTCTGCTACAAAACAATGTCCTTCGGACTCAAAAACTGTTGGAGGTATGCCCTAGAGGCAATCATAGAGATGATGATATTCCATTTGTATCCATGATTTGTATGTTGTGTTCATTGAATATCCATTGAAGGCTACTTGAATTGATTTGCAATTATGTGAATTGTATGTGAAACTCTTTACCTGTATGGTTATTCTAAAGTTATCCCTAGTCGGAGTTCATGTGAGGACACACATGAATATTAGACTAGCACATGTATTAGTTGATGACTATGTTTCACAAGTCATGGACATGGAGATGTTGAACTAATAATGTGGACACATGTGGAGACATGTGCTAGGACTGACCCAACACGAGAAGTAGTTCTCTCTTTAAACAACATATACGCTTTGTCCTTAGACCTGAGACTGTCGCATGTATTCTAGATGTGGATCGACCTACTTAGGGGCTATCAAACGCTACGCCGTAACAGGGTAGTTATAAAGGTAGCTTTCAGGTTTGTCAAGAAGCATGCTATGAGACATGGTCAGTCAAGATGGGATTTGCCCCTCTCTGATTGAGAGTGATATCTCTGGGCCCCTCGAGTGATCGGATCCGAAAATGCATGGCCATGCTACGTACGGTTAAGAGTTAACCTACAAAGGGATTCCGAATCACAGGATCGAGAAAGAGCGGTCGGCTTGAAGCTAGACCAAATATCGTGAGGCAAAGGGAATAGCATGTATATTATGTTGTGATGGTTCGTCTGATATGATCTTCATGTGCGTATAGGAGTTGGCACGTCTTGCTAGAGGCCGCTACCGACTATTGGGCCGAGTAGGAGTACTCGGGCCATGTCTATACGTATCCGAACCCATAGGGTCACACACTTAAGGGGCTGGAAACCCAATTCGGATCTGATCCGAGTTGGATTAGGTTTAGGAGTACTAATGGGCCTCGGATCCAGAGGCCCATTAGGAACCTCTATAAATAGAGGGGTGGGGGCGCCCTAGGGTTTACACCTTTTTGGCGAAACACACCTGCCACGCCTCCCACGCCCTCGCCTGTTGCAACTCGCGGATCTAGCAGTCCGGCTTGCGACGCTTCCTCCCTGCACGTGTGGATACCTTGGAGGTGTTGCGCCTGCAGCACTTGGACGAGCCATCGACGAGCCGCCGACGAGCCACGACGAGCCGCGGCACCGGAGGCGACCTTGCTGCACGTGGACGAGCTGCTGAGGAGCTGCTGGACGTGATCGACTACGTACGACTACGTTGATCGACTACGTACGACTACGTGATCGTCTTCACTGCATCGACGCATATCTACATCTTCCGCACCAGTAGTGCGTCGAGTGGTAATCCCGTGATCCTTATACGGCAGTTCTTCCTGGTTATACGCGGTAGAAATTTTGATTTGCGCTAGTGTAGCCTACCTAGTATCCCAACAAAAACGCAGGAGCAACTTACCAGAGGGCCATACAGATGTGCTTCGAAAAGTAACTTCATCGCAATGTCGAAGCCTATGTTGATGACATCGTCATCAAAACAAGACACCGGGAGGAACTCATTGCCGATTTGGAGGAAACTTTCTCCAGTCTCCGCGCCTTCCGATGGAAACTCAATCCCACTAAGTGCGTCTTTGGAGTACCTTTCGGCAAATTACTCGAGTTCATCATTAGCCACCACGGCATTAAGGCCAACCCGGAGAAGATATCTGCCATCACAAACATGCAGGCACCAGCCAGCATTAAGGATGTGCAGAAACTCACAGGCTGCATGGCCGCTCTCAACCGGTTCATCTCGAGACTTGGAGAACGGGGACTACCCTTCTTCAAGCTTCTCAAACGCCAGGACAAGTTCAATTGGACGGAAGAGGCAGATAAGGCATTCACACAACTCAAAGACTTTCTGTCAAAGCCTCCTGTACTCACCACTCCCTCACCGAACGAAGACTTGCTCCTATACATCTCCGCTACTAATCATGTCGTCAGTACGGCAATAGTAGTCGAACGGTCTGAACCGGGCCACGCTTACAAGGTCCAACGACCTGTCTACTTCGTCAGCGAAGTACTCTCGGACTCCAAAACTCGGTATCCACCGATACAAAAACTCTTATATGCTATTCTGCTCACCTCTCGGAAGCTGCGCCATTACTTCCAAGAGCACAACATCACCGTCATCTCCGATTTCCCGCTCGGCGAAATTCTCCATAATAGAGATGCCACGGGTCGAATCTCCAAATGGGCAGTCGAACTCGGTGCTCTCACCTTGAACTTCAAGCCAAGGACAGCCATCAAGTCTCAGGCTTTGGTCGACTTCATAGCTGAGTGGACCGAAAATCAAGTTCCAACTCCAGTCGAACGACCAGAACATTGGGTAATGTACTTCGACGGATCCCTCAAACTTGAAGGGGCCGGCGCAGGTGTCTTACTCATCTCCCCCAAGGGAGACCAGCTCAAGTACATGCTGCAGATATTCTGGGAAGCATCTAATAACGAAGCCGAGTACGAAGCACTGCTATACGGCCTTCGCCTCGCAATCTCCCTCGGCATCAAATGACTACTGGTGTACGGCAGCTCCCTAGTCGTCATAAACCAAGTCAATGACGAGTGGGACCAAAACAAGGACAACATGGACGCTTATTGCAAAGAAGTTCGTAAACTGGAAAGCAAATTCTCCGGCTTGGAGTTTCATCACATTGTTCGCGACAACAACGTTGCCGCCGATGTTTTATCCAAAATGGGCTCAACTCGTGCAGAAGTTCCAGCAGGAATTTTCGTACACGAACTACGCAAGCCGTCCATACCTAAACAGGTCACACCGCCAGTAGTCCCGACTACTGATGTCTCCCGAGAAATCATGATGATAGAGGTCAACTGGAGGACACCCTTCATCGACTACATCAAAGATCACCAGCTACCATCCGACACGAATAAACCTGAGCAAATCTCCCGACGCATAAAGAATTACGTTCTAGTCGGAGACAAGCTCTACCGGAAAGGTGCATCATCTAGAGTACTCATGAAGTGCATCACTAGAGAAGATGGCCCAGAAATCCTAGAAGAGATTCACAGAGGAATCTGCGGCAACCACGCATCTTCAAGGACACTAGTTGGCAAGGCTTTCAGAGCGGGCTTCTACTGGCCAATGGCTTTGGCCGACGCCAAACAGCTAGTTCAGAAATGCAAAGGTTGTCAATTCTTCACAAAACAGCAACATGTGCCGGCCTACAAGCTAGTCACAATACCTCCAACATGGCCATTTGCCTGCTAGGGGCTCAACATGATTGGCCCGTTACCAACTGTGCCAGGAGGATTCAACAGAGTACTCGTGGCAATCGACAAGTTTACCAAATGGATCGAGGTCAAACCGGTCACTTGCCCCAAGGCAGACCGAGTCCTCGACTTCTTGGATGAAATCATACACCGCTATGGTTTTCCCAACAGGATTATCACAGACCTTGGGTTAAACTTCAATAATCACAACTTTTGGGAATATTGCGAGAACAGCGGCATCGACGTCCGCTATGTCTCGGTTGCCCATCCGCGAGCCAACGGACAAGTCGAGCGTGCTATTGGCATGATACTCAATGTTCTGAAGAAACGACTACATGACGTTGGCAACACCAAAGGTTACAGGACCCGGATCTTACAGGCTCCAGGAGCTCTCAGGAGAACAAGTGCCAAATTCTTGGAATATCAAACATCCCTGTCGCTACTACCCATAGCAGCACCCGAGTAGTCGCTTCAAGGCCGCTACTCGGGCCAACTGCCTGACTACTAACTTCAAGATAGCTTCGACATGAGTTCTCTACCACAAGGATCATTGCCCCAGTACAAAACTCTTCTCATTAATCTCTATTGAAACAAGAGTACATCATGTTACATACGAGTACAAGGACTCGGCTTACACGAAGACTACAAGCAACTGCCTATTGGCGGGCTGCATTTAAGCCTCAGGCTTTTACTATATCACAAGGCCACTCAGGTCTACCGACCGCAGGAAGGGCCCACACGCAAGGAAGCTGCGCAAAATGCAGCCATGCCTAGGTACCCTACCCCAAGCAATGCCAGGTACTCCATCACTGCCACCGCCTTGACAGCGGCAACGCCAAATCCGGTAAGACGCGCCGCACCTCCACCTCTTTCAGAGCGGGATAAAGACCGCGGCACTCATCACCCATCACTCGTGAGTTCGAGCGCGTACTCCACTGGATCACGAGCTGCAAGATGAGGCGTGCGACGAAACCTCCTATGAGGATTCTTCTAGCATCGCGGCTATCCCTACGAACGCAGGAGTCTGTGGAGCGAAGGTGGCCTCAATCTACGAGGAATCTTCTAGCACCGGTGCACTCTTTGATGGCTCTGTACACTCAAACAGAAGCAACCGCAGGCAATCCATCGCTACTCAGGAGCTTGAGTTGGTTCGCCCTCCAGATGGCCCTATTTATAGCCGAAAGCCCCAACTACCACCTACTCAAGAGTCACTATGCACCCGTGATCAATGAGTCTGACGACTCCTGACTCTACCCATGTGACTGCACTCATGCCACAATGGACAAAGGAGTATAGTACACCCGTGCATCCGCCAAGGACAAAAGAGCACAGTACACCCGTGCATCCACAAAGGACAGACGAGTATAGTACACCCGTGTCCCTCAGAAGGCGAGTACTCAAACAGCATTCCGACTACTCAGCACTCGGGACTAGTACAAGCCAAGCATGGCCTACATCTCGGGGGCTTCAACTACTCTGACCCCAAGTCGAGCGAGGCGGAGTTTTTTACCCTCGAAGAGATCAGGCTCAGCTGACCCCGAAGGACTCAAGGTCAGGTAGGATGAATCTTCCCCCCTAGAGTGTCGGGCCCAGCCTACTCCAGTACTCTGGATTGGACAAAACGGAGTAGAGCTACTCCTCGCAAGACAACGAGTTTCAAAAACCAAAGGCTCGATATTCAAAAGTATCAAAGTATTCGGTACAAGAACAAGAGTACACACAAAAGCTCAAAGCTCCTCTAAGGAGACAAACTCTGACATCTTGGCGGCAATGGGCTCTGCCTCCTCGAGGTACTGCGCATATACTTCCTCTGTGCAGTTGCGAGCCACGCCATCTCCAGCTGCCGCCAAGTCTGCCCTCGGGTAGTAGGACTTCACAACTGCAAGAACCTGTTTGCAAACAGTCTTGCAGAGTCCCGCCACTTTACTCGAGGCAGCTCTTAGTCGCTCTACTAGCGATTGCGGCCCTGCGCCTTCCTCCACGGGGGATATGGCATTCACCAAGTCCTCGGCTGCTCCAGACAGCTCTTGGAGTTTGCCCCAAAGTCTTCCCAAGGTCTGGGCATGATCTCTACATGCCACCATGGCCATGGCAAGCATCACACCATTTTGCATCTTTCGGTCCCGCTGATGTTCGCAAGCAGCTTGTGCTTCCGTCAGCGCCGCCCGAAGATGTTCGGCTTCATCTACTACCCGGTCGTGAGCGCTTCTCCAATCGATGACTTGGATCCTTGCAGTCGCTTCCTGCTTCTTGAGCTCTGCAAAAGAAAGAACTCAGGCCACAGCCAACTACAGTTGAACACACTCAGACTAGTTGACATGCTCACCTTGATACTTCTTGTTCAAGGTTGATAGAGTCGGAGTGCTCGATCTTTCGGTGAGTCATCAGTCTTATGACAAGGTATAAAATGAGCCATTTTGGAGAAACGATCAACAACCACAAAAATACTGTCCCTCCCCTTCTTAGTTCTAGGCAATCCCAAAACAAAGTCCATAGAAATATCAAGCCAAGGGGAAGTAGGAACAGGCAAAGGCATGTACAAACCATGGTTGTTCAATTGTGACTTAGCTTTCTGGCAAGTAGTGCAGCGTGCAACAAGGCGCTCAACATCAACGCGCATCCGGGGCCAAAAGAAGTGGGCAGCCAGCACTTCATGCGTCTTGTAGACGCCAAAGTGCCCCATGAGACCGCCTCCATGCGCTTCCTGTAACAACAAACGACGAACCGAGCTAGCTGGAACACACAACTTGTTAGCGCGAAACAGGAACCCATCCTGTATGTGAAATTTGCCCCATGGTTTGCCATGAATACAATGGGCGAAAGCATCTTTAAAATCAGCATCATCCACATATGGATCCTTCACAGTTTGCAAGCCAAAGATTTTAAAATCTAACTGTGACAGCATGGTATAGCGACGAGAAAAAGCATCAGCAATGACATTTTCCTTCCCGCTCTTGTGTTTAATAATGTAAGGGAAAGACTCAATGAATTCTACCCATTTAGCATGACGACGGTTCAGGTTTGTTTGGGTACGAATATGTTTTAAAGCCTCATGATCAGAATGAATTATAAACTCGCGATGCCAAAGGTAGTGCTGCCAAGTATGCAAAGTGCGCACTAAAGCATAAAGCTCCTTATCATAAGTAGAATAATTCAAGCTAGCACCACTTAATTTCTCGCTAAAGTAAGCAATCGGTTTTCCTTCTTGTAACAAAACAGCACCTAGCCCAATACCACTAGCATCGCATTCAAGCTCAAACACTTTAGTAAAATCAGGCAACTGCAAGAGAGGAGCATTGGTTAACTTATCTTTCAAGGTGCTATACGCAACCTCTTGCGAATCACTCCAAGCAAAGAGAACATCCTTCTTTGTAAGCTCATGTAGAGGCGCTGCAATGGAGCTAAAATCACAAACAAACCGGCGGTAGAAACCTGCAAGGCCAAGAAAGCTTTGAATTTGTGTGACTGTCGTCGGTGTAGGCCACGCCCGAATGGCATCGATCTTGCTGCTATCCACCTCAATGCCCTGTGGAGTAACAACATAGCCAAGAAACGAGACACGTTGTGTGCAAAACATGCATTTTTCGAGGTTAGCAAATAAATGGGCCACACACAATTCATCAAAAACAGCACACAAATGATCTAAATGCTCTTCCATAGACTTGTTGTAAATGAGGATATCATCAAAATAGACAACTACAAACAATCCTATGAAGGGCCTCAGAACTTCATTCATCAAACGCATACATGTGCTGGGAGCATTTGTCAAACTAAACGGCATAACCAACCATTCATATAACCCAAATTTCGTTTTAAAAGCCGTTTTCCATTCATCACCTAATTTCATGCGAATCTAATGGTAGCCACTACACAAATCAATCTTAGTGAAAATAATGGCACCACTAAGCTCATCTAGCATATCATCAAGGCGTGGTATAGGGTATCGGTAGCGAATGGTAATGTTATTAATAGCACGACAGTCTACACACATACGCCATGAGCCATCTTTCTTTGGAACAAGTAACACGGGAATGGAGCAAGAGCTAAGAGACTCACGAATATAACCCTTGTCAAGCAACGCCTGTACCTGGCGCTGGATTTCCTTCGTCTCATCCGGATTTGTACGGTACGATGCGCGGTTCGGAAGCTGTGCGCCGGGAATGAGGTCGATCTGGTGCTCAATGCCACAAAGTGGTGGGAGTCCCAGTGGCAAATCTTTTGGAAAGACATCAGCGTACTCCTGCAAAATGTTAGCAACCGCAGGGGGAATATCCAAAGATGGTGCATCATCAAGTGAAACGAGCACACTAGAGTATATAAGGGCATAGCATGGCAAAGGAGCATCGCGTAACTCATCAAAATCAACACGTGTAGCAAGCAAAACAGGAGCATTCAACTTGATTTCAGAATTAACAGATGTCGATGCATCAAGTTGTTTAGCAGTTTTAGCAGCTCTAGCAAGATCATCTTTAAGAATTTGTTCAAGTGTCATTGGATGTATAATTATTTTTTGACCCTTAAACATGAAAGAATAGTGATTTGAACGACCATGATGCAAGCTATCAGTATCATATTGCCAAGGTCGCCCAAGTAACAAAGAGCATGCTTCCATGGGAATAACATCACAATCGACAAAATCAGAATAAGCACCCATGGAGAAAGGAACACAGACTGATCGAGTAATTCTAATTTTCCCACCATCATTAAGCCATTGAATGTGATATGGATTTGGATGCTTACGACTGGGTAAAGACAACTTTTCAACCAGTGTGGTACTCGCCAAATTGTTGCAGCTGCCGCTGTTGATGATGATGCGAATCGACCGCTCCTGCACAATGCCCTTGGTATGGAAAAGAGTGTGTCACTGATTCTTCTCGGACGGAGCGACCTGCGTACTAAGGACACGCAGCACAACAAGACTTCCATACCTATCGGCGTCGCCCGGGTTGACATGTACCTCCATAGCTGCATGGTCAGTGGCAAGCATCGCATGTCGAGTATCTTCAGAATCACTAGCGGAAGAGTACTCACCATAATCACGAAGAAGCAAAGTGCGCTTGTTCGGACAGTCCCAAAACACGTGGCCAAATCCTTTGCAACGATGACACTGAATATCCCGTGTATGGCCTGTGGGAGGGGCGGCGCCTGTGGAAGGGGCAGTGCTTGCAGGTTTGGCCGTTCTCTCGCGCGGTGTAGTGGTGGCCGTGGGTGGCGCAGGGAGAGCGGGTGCGGAGTTGGATGTCGAGCTTCTTCCTGCAAAAGAGTTAGAATATGGCTTCGAGTGGCGTCCCTGCACTTCACGTTCAGCTTTGCAAGCATATTCAAATAATGTTGTCATATCTGTGTAGTCCTTATAATCAAGTATATCCTGAATTTCGCGGTTCAAACCACCACGAAAACATGCCATAGCAGCGTCGTTTTCCTCCAATAACCCACAACGAATCATGCCTATTTGTAATTCCTGGAAATATTCCTCAACAGATTTGGAACCTTGCTGAAAACATTGCATTTTATTAAGCAAATCTCGGGCATAATAAGAAGGCACAAATCTGTGGCGCATAGCAGCTTTTAATTGATCCCAAGTGGTTGGAATGGTATTGGGATGTTTTTTTTATATTCATGCCACCAAATTAAAGCAAAATCAGTAAATTCACTAATAGCAGCTTTAACTTGAGAATTAGCAAGAATATCATGGCATGAAAATTTCTGTTCAACTTCTAATTCCCAATCAAGATATGCAGCAGGATCATATTTGCCATTAAAAGGTGGAATGTTAAATTTAATCTTGGAAAAGGAATCATTACCGGGACGGCGTGGAACGCGGCGGGCACGGCCTCGGCGGTCGCCATAGTCCTGTTTCGAGTCACCACCATAACCCTGCTGCAACTCTGTGACTGTTGTGTGCAATGCATCAAAGCGTGCCACAACTGAGTCGAGTGTGGCCTTAGCGGCCGTCTGTGCAAGGTCTAGCTGATCGCACCGCTCGGTCGTTGAGGAGATCATCGAGTCCAGCCGTTCATGAATCATCTAAATGTCCGTGACAAGCCCTTCAACTTGTGCCCGTATGCCCTGCAGCTGGTTAGCCCCCGCGTCGACATCATCTGCCATGGTTAGCGCAAAGACAAGAACAAAACCGACGACAAAACAGGGGTGCAACGGCTCACAAGGCGCTCACACTAGTGCTATTATCAAATTCTTATCTGTTCTTACCACGCACATAGGGGTGAACTGCAACCAACCGGTGGAACTCGTGAAAGATTGGAGGAGCGATTGCCTGGAGAAACAAAATCTGCTCGTCGTAGAACTATGTGGAGTTTTGGGAAGGCTGCACTCAAATGAAGGATTAGCACAATCAAACAATAATGCAAAGTTGAAATATAGTGCCAAACACGTAACAAGAGTTGCTGGTAACAAGGGAAACCGAAAGAACAGAGGCAAAGAAACGGCCAAGGTGGAGAGGGCGCACCTCTTTTGTTTTTCTGTTTTTTTTGCAGGGTGCCCCAAAACTGATAATATGAACACAGAGGATCTCAAACAGCAAATTGCGGCACCCACTTTCTCTCTCTCTCTCTCTCTAGAGTAAGGCGAACCTCAGAAAAAGTACCAAGAAAGAGAGATACGGATATGAAAAGCTGGCACGGGGTGCGTGGGAAAGGGCGCGGTTTGCGTGGGGTCGTGACCCAGGGGGGTTCACGGCGCGCACAAAGGAATTCCATCGAAACAAAACCGGATCACCTTCCTTCTCCTGTTGGATTTTTTTTTGCTTCTTTCCTTTTTTTTTGCCTTTTCCTTTTTTTATTGCTTTCTATCTTTTTTTCTTTTTTTGGACAGGGGAGGGGGCGATCGGAGGGGTGGGATGGTGCGGCGCGGTTATCGCGAGGGGGGGGGCGGTGGGCGTGGTGTGGTAGGATTGGCGAGCAGTGGAACGGCGGCGGCAAAAACTAGGGTTAGAAGAAAAAAATGAGAAACAAGAGATTAAACATAAGTAACCAGCAACAATTGAACGAGTAAGCACACAAATTCAACAAAGACACTTATTGAAAGAATGTGCGAGGCTAAACGGTTGCTGGGACAAGGATCTAACCTGAAAAAAATTTGTTTTGGTTTTTGTGGACTGTAGGAAGGGAAAAACACTCGGTAAAACTCACCGATCAACCTGGAAAGCTGATACCACTTGATAGAGTCAGAGTGCCCGATCTTTCGGTGAGTAGAGATAAATTCGACTTGGTGGAAGTAGATCCTCACAATCCGACTACGACGAGCAAACCAGAAGCGCCAATGCAATCGCTGAACCAACTTCCTATGGTTACCAACCTTGCCAGCGCAAGATCAGCCTGATCACGAAGATCGATTCCTGTCCGCAATCGAAGAACGAACAAGAAAGAGAGGCGAGCAATCTAGAAATCACTCGAAGGTGGAGTTCTGAATCACACAAGGACAGCGCGTATTTGCGCGTGTTCGAGAGTAGCTAAAGCTAGATGTAAAACAAAACTCAAGTCGTAAACAAAAGGGACTCCGACTAAATAAAGGGGGCGCAGCCCCTCGAGTCCGGAGGAGGCGCCATGGCAAGAGGGGGGCGCGCGCGACCAGGGGGAGGGCCGCGGCTCCCAACCCTAGGTGCCCCACCTGGGCTGCCCTGTTGGGCCATCTTCTTATTCTGCTGGGCCTTCGTTCCTTAACACATGATGAAGTTTAATTCTCTCGCATGGGCCCGAGTGATTGGCCCAACTGGATGATCAACTGTACGCGCCTGAGGTGGAGGAGCAACTGGAGGCGCCTGAGGTGCTGCTGGTGTAGATGTACTCGTGGTGTCCTCATCAAAGGTCTTGTAGTGGCTCTCCAGTTTTTCGTGCAGAACCGCGTGATCCGCGCGTTCCACGGCAAAGGACTTTGCCCCGACTTCATGAACCCGAAGAGCCTCTGTCAGTCGGGCACATTCCTGCTCCAACTGACGGCTTCTCTCCTGAAAGCATCCAAGTATGGTATGATAAGCTTCAAAAGCCTCACGACTACTCAGGTCATACAACAAAGGAAATCTACCTGGAAGCTTCGGAAAACATCGATTGCTCTCTGGAACTCCAAATCAGAAGGCAGGCTAAGTACTGATCTTTGGGTACTCTCCACAAGATGAGGAACCGTACCCAGAGTAACACCTACAACGTTTACCACGTCAGCTATCGACTACGACTACAATAAACAGACTACAGGCACTTACTTGGAGTAGTCATTTTCTTGGCTTTCTCAACATCTACTACGGCCAGCGATCCGCCAGTAGACGACGATAAAGCAGCGCTCCCCAAACCTGATGCAGTAGCAGGAACCTCCACCGAGCGAATCATGTCCTGAAGCATTGACATAGTAGCTCCAAGACGGCCGGCATCAACCTCGGGTACCTCTTCAACTATTAAGTCTTCTAAAGGAACAGATGTTGTAGTCGAGGTATCCGGTGCTACCCCTGTTTCTACAGGGATAGTCTCCTCTGCATCATTACACCAAAAAAAAGTGTCACTACACGACTTCAAGACAATCCAATGGTAGACAAGGAGGCTCACCGGGTTGAACGTGGCGGTAGTCGCACACGCTTCTTCTCGGCGATAGGTGGCCGAGTACTAGGCGCTGCGGACGCTGTCTTCTTGCCAAGGCCTACAAATCAGAAGTTAAGACTACAATACTACTCGACGAATACAAGCAGAGGGGACAACGCCTACCACTGGCGATCACATTGGATAGCAAGGTACCAGTAACGCATACTGGCGACACCTCTTTTGCTGTACCCGCTACTCCAGCAGGCAACCCCAGGACCGCCTGATCCACAATAGGCAGCATGGCAGCCGATGGAGTTGGCGTGGTTAACTCGGGGGCTACCCCAGTGTCTGTTGATGGTACCCTCTCCAGCACCATGTCAATAGCCACATCACCGACTTCTGGGTCGGTTCCGGCCATTTCTTCAGAAACAGCCTCATCATCAACAAGCGCCGTATACACAGCCTTCATGAACCAAGACAAGATTTGCTACATCAATAACAAGTTCAAATCCATCACTAACAGACAGGTTACCGACTACATACCTTGGTACCCCAGGACCTCTCAGGAGTTGAAGTAGACTTAGCCGCAGACATCTTGCGGACTACTCTGCATCTTTTAACAGGTGGAGATAGCTCGCCCTCAGACTCCTCAACGACAGCTTCCGACTCTTCTTCCGACTGCGCCAAGTAGCCGGCAAGAACTCAAGACTTCACAACAACAAAATTGGTATTAGCACCAAGAATCACAAGTCAAAAGCAACAAGTCAGGAGCAAACGACATACCACTTCTGGCTCATACCAGGCGTCATACTGGCGAAGGGCTGCAGGGATTACTGGTACTCCCTGATAGATCCTAAAAAACTTAGCCAGCAGCGCCTCTACATCATCATCGGATATGTCCTCGTCGAACATACGCGACGGATCCTTCAGACCTACGTACTCACTTCTTGAGTGAGCATGTTGTTGGAGCGGCTGAACCCTTCTCTTTAGGAAACTGGCCGCCACGTTGATCCCAGTCAAATCGAGTGCCTTCAACTCGGTGATCTGCTGCATCAGGTGATCGGGCTCAGGGGTATCCTCGGGCTCGCTCACCCAGTTCTCTGCATGCTTGGGTGCGTGACCGGTCACCACAGGCAAGTAGGGTTCATGGTTCCCGATGTAAAACCACCTTTTCTTCCACTCCCCATGGGAGTCGGTCAGAGTATACTCAATATACGCGCCCAAGTTCCTAAGCTGAAACCCGGCGCCTCCAAAAGACTTCCGTCCGCTGAGCACTCGGCTGAGGCTTACAACGGAATAGCTTCCTAAACAACTCAAGACTTGGAGGTACTCCCAGGTATACTTCGCACAGATGTACAAAAATAGACATGTGCAGTATACCATTGGGATTCAAGTAGACAAGTTGGAGTTTATAGTACTCAAGAATACCTCTGAAGAAGTCGGAGGTGGGCACCGCTAATCCCCTTTCCACAAAATGCGCAAACATCACTGTCTCGGCAGGATGTTCCTCAAACTGCCACGCATTGGGAAACGTGGGGCGCCACTCAAGAATCTCCTTCGGCTGAAGGAGCTTTGCATCAACTAGCGCTTGGACAGCTTCCTCCTTCATCACCGAGTGTTGCCAAGTCACCCCAGGTGGCAGCGGTGCAGTTTGGTTCGTCAGCCCAACCTTCGGTGCCGACAGCACCAACTCCTTCCCCTTGTTGGATTTGACCTTGCCCGTCACCGGAGCCTTGCCCTGGATCTTCTCGGTTTTCTTGCCCATCTTCTTGGTGCGCATTCGATGGACTCAACCTCAAGATAAGAGAGGGCTCACACTCGGAGCTCTCTCACAAAGTGGCAATGGCGAAGGCGGCGACACTGGCAGCGGCAAAACACCGGGCGGAGGCGCAGTAGGGGAAGGAAAAAGAGATCTGATTACCGTACGGCGTAACAGCAACCGAAAGAAGGCCTTCCAGTTTTATCTCCGCCGGATCCGGTTTTCCACGCGTCAGTTGCGCAACGGACAGATTAATCGCGTATCAGTCGCCTTAAACATCCAATGGCTACTCTATTCAACGGACTGCTGACCACTTCAACGACAGAAATCGCCTAAGTGCTCGGGGGCTACGGGTACCGTACCCATTGGTCAGTTTTTTCTTTTCAAAATCTCCAAGGGTAAAATGGACAAAAGATGGTTTGACCCTAAGCCTGACTCTTCGACTCAACCAAAGGCTCGGGGGCTACTCCATATGGAGTGCAATTGACATCGCACTACCATATAAAACTACTCGGGAATGAAAACAACTCAAAGCTGCAGAAAAGAGTACCTTCCAGCCACGCGACAGTACTCGAGCACTTCAGTCTGCAAAACTACTCGGGTAGTGCCCGCAGTGCCCGACTATGGCGCACGACTACAAAGTACTCGGGGGCTTGTCGGGCGCACTCCCCAGGCCCACGAGTAGGCCTTGGACGGCCCACTAAGGGACGTACTCGGACAAGATCAGAACAAGGATAGGCATATCCTTCGCGGACTAGTCTTGTATGTTTATGGAAAACTACTCGGGCCAATACCGAGTAGAACTCTGTAATAGTACCCGACTAGGACTCAGACTTGTAACCCTACCCTCCCGTGTATATAAGGCCAGGCAGGGACCCCCCTCAAGACAACTCTAGATCATCAATCTCCAAGATCAATACAAACCAACACACAGGACATAGGGTATTACGCGATCTAGCAGCCCGAACCTGTCTAAATCGTGTTCCTTGCATCACCATTGATTCCTTGATTCTCGACGACCCTTACCGCATAAAAGACCACCTAGGGTACCCCCTAGGCAGGTTGCCAGTCTAAAACACCGACACCCACCTTGCCGCAGGTGAAGCAGCGGTTACCATTTGCGGTGGAAGGTTGGGCTGAGGCGCCTGCGGCTGGAAACCGGGGAAACAAGGTGCTGCCGGTGGTGGAGGGCAAGTAACCCATCTCCCAGGCTGCGTGGGCCTGCGAGGTGCTGAAGGGGGAACCATCCTGAATTTCTGAGCAGGCGGGCTAGGTGATATCATGGGAGCTTTCCACTTTAGGTTGGCCTTGAGGGCCTTCATACAGTCTTCCTGGGAAATGGCCAGATTCACCAGCTCGTTGTAGGTATCCACTTTGATGGGGTTTAGCCTTTCCTTGAGTTCGAGACTCAAGCCCACCAATCCCGCTTCTTCTCATCCGTATCCGCGTGATAGCCGGCATAGCGGCACAGGTCATTGAAGGCCTATGCGTAATGCAGGACATCACAGCTTCCCTGGGTGAGATCCAGGAACTCATTGAGCTTACACTCCAGTAGGCCCTCAGGGATATGGTGGCCCCTGAAAGCGGTCTTGAACTCGTCCCAGTTGACGACGTGGTCAGCCGGCAGCATGGCGTGGTAGTGGTCCCACCAGAGGCGGGCGAAACCACGCAGCTGCTGGGCTGCGAACCAGGCCTTGTTCGGATCCGGGCATGGAGTGGTGAGGAGCTCGAATTCGGACTCAATCGTGTGAATCAAAGCATCAGCATCCAGCGGGTCCTCCGACTTGTGAAAGATCAGGGGTTGCGTGCCCAAGAACTCCTCATAACGAGCGGCCTGGGGCTACGGGGGACCTTGTCCTCCCTGGAGCTGCTGCTGCTACCCTTGGACCAAGTGTCGCAGGAGTTTGGTTTGGGCAGCCAGAACATCCGCGAGCGCCGGTGGAAGGGGCGGTGGTTGGGGTGGGGCTTGGTTATCTCTGTCACCAATTGAGACCGACCCCGAACGCGTGCTGCGCACCATCTACAAGAGTGTACTTTCCCACTAGTCACATAATCCGAAAGCTTGCTTAATCACAAGTAAAAATTATGTGCTGAATCACAAGCATCCATCTTGCCAATAGTGAGAAAGATAGCAATAACATCCTTTATTGAGTAGGTGCATATCTCTTCTTGGTTATGCACATGGTTTGTTATCTTTTAATGAGTAGGTGCATATCTCTTCTTTCCATCCTTGGTTAGTAGTGAGATAATTCCGTACTCAGCAACTTATCGCTTCATGCTGGCTAACCGATTCGGGAAGTGTCGTGGTCTAAGAGCAAGGTTAGCGTGTTGCTATGCAGGTTGTTTTTCAGCAACGGGGCGGTAAAAATTTGGTTCTAACGCGAGTTTAACAGATCCAAAGGGGCTGAAATTTTATGAGCAGCTAGAGCACAAGTTTTTGCACAACTTTGATATTTGACACTCACCTTAAAAGTGGACAAAAGTAGAAGTAAAAGTGAGATGAAAACAGCGACTGAAATCTACCAAGATTACTATCATGACAAGGCAAGTCCGACCTATGACAAGTTTCTTAATACAAGCAGGGTTCTCAACTCGAGGCTAACCTATTACATGATATGAACCCGCTAGGGTTGATTCCCGATCTTTTGATGAGAGGCGTGGGATAACTCGATTGGTCGATGGAGACGACGTTCACGGCCCGACTACAGCCTTCCAAGCTGCGCCTTAGCAACCGATACACCACCTCCAATGGCTGCCGCGATCTTGTGGAGCGCGTCACCCGGCCACTAGGGCACTCGTCCTGCAAGCAATCGAAGAACAAGCAAGAACAAGTATAACAAGCAACTCAATTGCAAATATAGAGATGGAAACCAATCTGAAATTGATAAAGTTGGGGTTCCGAATCGAGTAGAACGGATGGTCTAGTCGACACACGCGTCTACAAGGAAGTAGCAATGGCTAAACTTACATCAAAACAAAACCCAATCTGTTCGTGGCGGCTCTAATCCTTATTAATACCTAGGAGGACGACCAGGGGGGTGTTGGGGTCGTGCTCCAACCCTAGGACACGTCCCTAATGGACCCAACTTGATACATGGCCCATCGGGCCAAAATAGGGCGACGCAGCACCTGTGGACAGAAAACCTCTCGGTAGTATTTCGATGATTACGGCCGCCTTAGAATAGATATGGACATGAGTCCAGATCCATATGAAAATAGACTTTATAAGGATTCCAGGAAGTACTTGAACGCCCAAAACGGAGTCCGGATGAGGTCGTGGCGGTCGTTGCAAGTTGGGCCAGAACTGTAGTCCGAATCCAGCACCAAAACGTGTTGGATTGGATCTCTTTCTTTCCTTGGGCCAAAAGTGACGTGGTGGCCTGGTGGAGGACATTAGGAATACTTGGACTTGGCCCCCAATATACTTTGGTCCTCCATGCCTTCCATGTGTGTTTAACACTATTTTTGATCCATGTATGTATTTCTGAAATTGACAACGAATACACATCATGGTGCAGCATCAATTCATCAAATGTATCACATATAATTATGATAAAGAATTGTTTCACCGCGGAGTCAAAAGATGCCAATATGGTTGTATCCGAGCATGTGATGTCCTCATCATTCTCCCCTTCTTGGCTGCAAGTCGTCCTCGACTTGCTCCAGTGGCATTCTAAGGTGCTTGTTTTGATGTTGGAGCACGGAGCGACGGCCATGCTGCATGGCCACAACCAGTAATGCTCCCCTTCTTTGGTCTTACCCTGTTGCATATGGGAAAAACTAGAAAAACTTTGCAAGACATTATTAGTGTTAGTGCAGCCCTCTATTTGATCATGGTATTGTAGCCCAAAAGGATATTTCAGAGTGGAGCAAACATAAACTTTATGCACCAAATATTCTCCTTTGCTATAATATTTGCCAATTGCATGAAGCGAACAATGATTAAAACTTGGCAAACCAGAACCAAATTGAAGTTTCTCTTTTAGACAATTTAGATTACACAAAACATCAAATTCAATGTAACCCAAAGTATTTAAAGAGGATAGCAAAGTCAGTTCATCTTGTGCACAAGTAATAGGATGAAAAAGCTTATCTTCAGCACATTTGTATGATTCCAAACTAAAAGTATCACACTTATTCACTACTTGTGGCATAGGAGTAAAAGAATCATCATCACACAAGTCTTGTTTATCACAAGGAACAGCAAGTAATTCATTTTGTGACAAAGGAAAATCAACAGTGGGTTCCACTATTTGTTGCTCATCATTAGCATGCAAGGTGGACAAATTTTGGACATTATGGGTCACATCATTATTGCAAGTATTCACAGATAATAGAATCTCCTTTTCAACATTGAGAGCAAGGCAAAACAATTGACCAATATGTATGTATGATTTGCTTAGCAACAAGGTTTGAATTTCAGAATTGAGCCCTCTCATGAACCTACACATAACATCTTCCATGCACTCATCTAATCCACCATACATGATACAAATTTTAAAATCATGGAAGTATTCTTTCACAGTCCTACTACCTTGCCTCAAGTTGTCTAATTTTGCAAGCAAATAATTAGCATAATATTCAGGAATGAATGCATCTCTAAAAACAAATTTGAAGTCTTCCCAAGATTCTAGAACTTTCTTGTGCCTACAAATGCGTTTCCATTCAAGCAAAGCATATTCAGTCAAAACATTAGAGACAATATAAATCTTTTGTTTCTCGGACAGGTCATGCTCATCAAATTCATTATCTACTTTTATCTCCCAATCAATGTAAGCTTTAGGATCAAACTTACCATCATATAACGGCAAGTGTTGAATGACATCTTGAATATGAGGGTCTAGTTTCAACAGCTCAACGATCTTCGTATAACCTGCCATGATTAGTAGAAAACAAGAAACACAAAAATAATATGTATACTCCTGTCAACTACTATGATGTATCTTTTGTAGTTCTCTCTAACTCAACTTGTTTAAACAAGCCCTTACAAGTTCTTACCAAGCCAAACAGGAGGTGACGGCAACCAACAAGTCTACAACCGTGGAGTGAAGTGTATCGGTGCCGCAGCAACAAAAAAAACCTGTCAAGCTGTAGTCGAATATGTGGAGCTGTAGGTGGGCTTAAGCAAGGAAATATACTAGCACCACGTTAGTCACAAAAGCAAGTTGAGTAATCATTCAACGGTGGTACTGTGCTGGTCCTAGGCTAAACCATGCTAGAGACGTGAGCCTAGGCACAAAGGTAGTCACTGAAAAGAGAAACTAGCACAGCACAAAGAAATCAACAGATTCAGCCCCTTCTTTCTTCTCCTTCTCTTGTCTTTTTCTTCTTCTTCTTCTTTTGTTTCTTTTTTTTGTTTCTTTTTTTTTGCAGAGGCCTAAAACTTTGTTTGGTACTATAACAACCCAAACAATAAGGCTATTGCACACAGCCCCTTCGAATATTAGATTTAACAACTCTTGTTAATACAGCAGATGCGGAAATCTCTAAGACGATTGTGGAACGCTCAGACTGAATTTTGCTACAAGATCAGATCCATTGGAAAGAAGACAACTTCAAGTTTCCAGATTGTATTTAAACACCCAAATCGGACATCATATGAAACCGTGGTGGTAGAAACGAAGCAATGATGTATATGGTGATGGTGGATCTCGTGGTGACCAAAACGTGATAGAACTCAAAACTCTAAAGGAATAGACACTAAGACTAGCAACTTGACGCAACCGATGCAACTAAAAATTCAACAAGCCCTAACTAAGCAATGCTAGCAAAGGCTCAAAGGGTTTATAGGATTGCAGGTAAACTAATCTACTATCTTTTTTGTGCTTTTTCTGGACTATGGGAAATTAAAAACAGCAAAGAACTAGAAGTCTCTCACCGATAAACCTTGCTCTGATTACCAACTGATATGAACCCGCTAGGGTTGATTCCCGATCTTTTGATGAGAGGCGTGGGATAACTCGATTGGTCGATGGAGACGACGTTCACGGCCCGACTACAGCTTTCCAAGCTGCGCCTTAGCAACCGATACACCACCTCCAATGGCTGCCGCGATCTTGTGGAGCGCGTCACCCGGCCACTAGGGCACTCGTCCTGCAAGCAATCGAAGAACAAGCAAGAACAAGTATAACAAGCAACTCAATTGCAAATATAGAGATGGAAACCAATCTGAAATTGATAAAGTTGGGGTTCCGAATCGAGTAGAACGGATGGTCTAGTCGACACACGCGTCTACAAGGAAGTAGCAATGGCTAAACTTACATCAAAACAAAACCCAATCTGTTCGTGGCGGCTCTAATCCTTATTAATACCTAGGAGGACGACCAGGGGGGTGTTGGGGTCGTGCTCCAACCCTAGGACACGTCCCTAATGGACCCAACTTGATACATGGCCCATCGGGCCAAAATAGGGCGACGCAGCACCTGTGGACAGAAAACCTCTCGGTAGTATTTCGATGATTGCGGCCGCCTTAGAATAGATATGGACATGAGTCCAGATCCATATGAAAATAGACTTTATAAGGATTCCAGGAAGTACTTGAACGCCCAAAACGGAGTCCGGATGAGGTCGTGGCGGTCGTTGCAAGTTGGGCCAGAACTGTAGTCCGAATCCAGCACCAAAACGTGTTGGATTGGATCTCTTTCTTTCCTTGGGCCAAAAGTGACGTGGTGGCCTGGTGGAGGACATTAGGAATACTTGGACTTGGCCCCCAATATACTTCTTTGGTCCTCCATGCCTTCCATGTGTGTTTAACACTATTTTTGATCCATGTATGTATTTCTGAAATTGACAACGAATACACATCATGGTGCAGCATCAATTCATCAAATGTATCACATATAATTATGATAAAGAATTGTTTCACCGCGGAGTCAAAAGATGCCAATATGGTTGTATCCGAGCATGTGATGTCCTCATCATTACATCACCATCCAAAATATAGGTTGCCGAGGAGTAATAACAAAAGATCAACTCACTACAACAAAAACCTAGAAGTCATCTAAGTTGCCCAGGGAGGAAGCGTTGTGCACCGGAGAAGGGGCGTCACCAACTCGGGGTGGAGACTGAACGCCCTCGAAGTCCATGCTCGAGACACCCTCGATCTCCTCAGGGTCTTCCTCCTCCTCCTCCTCCTCCATCGGGTCATTCTCCCCCTGCTGCTCCTGTGCATGGATTGCATTTAACTCGGTGTGGTGCTCATCCAAGTGCGCATTGGCAATAGCTGTTGCCGCTGAAAATCGGTCGATAGCTCTCGGCGTCGGACACACGACCTGGGAGAATCTGCTTAGCTCCTGTTCAGGTTATCGCCCTGGTACGGTTCGCGCGGCGTGCCAGTCAATCTGACCTGTTGATTGACAAGGAAAGAAAAGTATTAAATTCTAAGGTTTCGGTCGGCTAAAGTTCCGATCTGCTTTGAAGGACGTATCAGCGAATCGACCAAATTACTGTATAGATGACCAGCTATAAAACAGTCGATAATCACGTAGCGATTGTAAAAGAAGCCGCTAGAGCAACCTAAACAATGCTACAAATGCAACACTTGAAACAGATCTAATTGGCTATATGATAATAGACAAAAATAATGATGAAAGCCGATAGTTCGTATCTCAAGCTGGATAACTGGTGATAAAACTAAAACAACAGGTAAAACCTATAATTCTAGTTAATATCGATAACAGGTGAATAAATCTAAACGAAACAACAGTGATGCACCCAAAGTTAAAGCTTAGATATTACTCGATAAGCGGAACTTACAAATTAGCCGGAGGTCGTGTTGATGCAGCCCTGCCAACTTGTACAAACTCATGAAAAGAAAAGGGTTTGGCGAAGTCGCCGACTTGAAAGTAAAGTGCGAGGAAAAAGTAGATTTATTTTGTTGATTGATGTGTTGTTTTTTACAAGCCTTACGAGGCAGCTATTTATAACTTGTTACAACTAATTTCCTAACCGACTAGGATCTATCTCTAATTTAAAGATAACAAATATTTACAAATGAACGCAACCCACATCAGAGTTGGTTATTATTTTCCCATGGGCCAATCTTCATCTTCGACTAATCATCATCCTGGCCCACTTTTAGTCCACATGGGCCAAGCCGTTCTGGAACCCAAACGGCCAGTCTTCATTGACTCCCTCAGCCCATCGGCTGAAACACTGTAGCTCTAATCGGCTGATTCCCAATTGTAGCTTCTTGCTTGCCGCATCGGCCGCCTTTCTCTCCTTTGACACCGATCTAAACATGTGTCAAAATCCAGCGTCAACAACAGCTAGCTCCATCTCAACCTCTAACTTCTCCTCTGCGAGCACCTGCATGTCGTGCTCCATATCTGTCACCTCCTCCTCCAACTCGGTGATCCAGATCTTCATGTCGGATCCAATGCACCTGGCCTTATCGGTCTTGGCCCCATGGGGAATCCAGATCCAACCGAGTTGATTAACTTGGAAACACAAAAAATCCCCTTCAAGCAATCATCCATGGATGTGAACAACTGGATAGGCACATTCAGGTCCTGGCCGAACGAGACCCCCGGTTGGAGAGAGTGTTTCTTGAGGATGTCAAACTCTAAGAGAGTTCTTGTGACGACCGACCCCTAAACCTTCCAAGTTAATCTCAATCAGAGCCCTTGATCATAGTCATCTGTCTTGTTTTACCGCGCCGAGTGCTCAGCTTTCCGCCCGGTTCCGACCCCGGAAGACCCGACCCCTTCCCGTTTCGCTCCTCTCCCGACCCCGGCGAGCTCAGCCCACCGTCGGATCCTTCTAAATCTTCCTCAACGTCCATTCTATCCGCCAAGTGGACCCGTGAGATCTTTTCCCCTAGATCCTCCGCGACAGGCGCACTCGAGTTGCATGCCCACTTCAGAGTCTCCCTGCCGCGTGGCTCGTCTTCTCCGACGCCCGCCGTGCAGTTTTGTCTCTGGCTCGCGACCAAGTGGGTTCTCGCGCCCCCTTCCCCAATGGCAGCGGAAGCCCCTCTGCACCCTTTCTGCAGAACCTCGCCTCCCGCGCCCATCATCACGCCACCAGATCCCAGCCCCAGAGCCCGATGTCGCCCGTCTTTTTCATCACTTCAACCACAGTCGCGCCGCCTGGTCTCCGCTACACAACGATTACCGCATCGCCAACTCCGACCGCGGCAGCGACAGCTCCTTTCCCCACCCTGTCAGAAGTCGCCCGACAATCTGTTGCTCCACGCTTGCCCGCGCTCCCGCGGCTGCCTGTCTTCTCACCTGTGCACCCTCGATTCTAGCACCGTTAAACCGATCGTTTCCATCAAATCTTCCGCACGGCGACACCCGCTTTCCGCCAAATCTCAACCACCGGTCTACCCGCTCCTACGCTGCCCTGACGGCAGAGCCCAATGACTGCTGGCGTCACCCCCGGAGTCCTGCACCACCGCCCTCTTCGCTCAATCGCCGCCCTGGCAGAGCACTCCATTGCTTCTCCCCGGCCTTCGCGCCGCTCCCCTTCTCTCTCTCCCGCACCGCTTCCTTCTCAGTTCCAGCGGCTATAAAAGGAATGCGCCAGCCGCCGGAGTTCCCTCCGCCATTGTTTCCTTAGCCATTCTCTCGCTCCCTGCTCAAGCTCCTAGCGCCACCCACCAAGTTCTTGAGGAGCTCTGCTCTCAGATTCTCTCTCAGTTTTCTCCAAGTCACCCAGCCGCTTGCTCCTCCTTGCTGCGTAAAAGCTCTCTTGTGATCTGCAAGAAGCACCGCCGCCGCCGTAGCATTCCCAGTCTTAGCCGTTGTTCAAGCTTTAGTTTCCCCGCCCAAGTCTGCTTCTTCCCGACCCCAAGCTTTCCTTTCAGGAAGAAGGTGAGTTGCCGACCCCAGTCCGCTTCGCCCGACCCCTCCTATCTGCCCGACCCCGATTCCGTCTCGCCCGACCCTGTCTGTTCCGCCGACCCTTATCCGCCTCGCCCGAGGGTTCGGCTGTGATCTTTTTCTTCAACCCGAGGGTGTATGTGTAAAACTTAGGAACCCTCCAGCGCTTGCGTACGAGGACCCCTAGTACATCACATTCTCTAGTTCAAGGATCAGATCATAAGTTCCTTTCCGACCCTTGCCTCTTGATCATCACCAGCTCTCTTGAACCTCCATACCCTCCTGCTCTTTGTCGCGAGTTTCTGGGCTCAGGCGAGCTAGTGTTGCTGTTGAAATAACCGTCTATGCTAACTTTGCATTGCATTCGTGTAGAGCTGCACCTCGCCGACGGCTTCCACGAGCTGCACCCAGCACCAAAAGGAGAAGGTGTAGCCGAGCTCCTGCCCGCCGAAGCCGAAGTCGCCCCAGAAGTCGAGCAGTTTCCTTCCTCTTTGCTCGAAGGCAAGCCCCGGTTGCATGAAAACCCATGTGTTTTATCAGACTTGCGCATGCCTTCTGTAACATGCTTGTGCATTTACGTATAGGAGTTGTTTGAAACCCTAGATGCATGACCTAGTTATCCCCATGATCTGAGCACTAGCTGTTGGACCGAGTAGTTGCCCTGCTTAACTAGGAGACGGTAAAAGTCGAGTGATCTCCTGTCACTCGCGAGTTGTAGGAGTTGTATGTTTACTCTCCTGTTATAACTATAAGGACGATGGACGGGGCAGGGTTTTGGTAACTCTTTGGTGGACGGATGGTTGCCCCGTCTGTCTATGAAAACTTGCTAAGGGCCGACAGTGGTGGTGTTCGTGATCAAGTGTTTGAAAGTACTAGCCTGATACTTAGTATGGGATGAGGAAGCCTAGTACCGGATTGAACCTAGACGTGAGCGGTCGCCCCTGTTCTTGGAACGGAGTTTCCCCTGCTAGTTGTCGGACGTGGTGGCAAGCGTGGTCACAGGACGGCAGAGGCCGGGTCTGTGGAACCTTGCACCAAAGGAAATGGGCCCGACACGGGTTAGGGGATTGATGGGGAAGGCCGACACAGGAAGTGACCTCCGGGTGCGCGGATGTCGTGAGGCTAGGTTCGCCATGCATGGTTAAAGAACTCGAATCGATTCATCTGCCTCTCACAGTTTGAGATTGCTTGATCGCTATGCCACCCTGAGTAAATGAGGAATCTGATGATGGCATGTTTGTTGATATACCTACACCTCTTGTTTGGCTCTATGATTGCTTAGAATAGGTTGCAAAACCTAGACCGGCTAATGAACTTAAAACTGGAGCTAAAACTGGAAAATAAGGTTTTACTTAGTGCTTTGGCAAACAAACCCCTCAGCCAAAAGCCTTGCATGTCTAGAAGTGTGGAGTAGCTTACTCCTATCGGTTAAGTCTTGTTGAGCTTAGTAGCTCAGCCTTGTTGTGGCTCCTGTTTTTCAGGTGAAGTTGCTGCTCCCAACCCCTCTCTTGCTGGCGCTTGGCCGCCCCAGCTCCCGCCGGGCTGGACGGTCGAGTGGGACCCCTCCTCGAACGGCGAGGAGAGGAACCTGTGACGTCCCGGTTGGCCTCACCAGGGATGTCCGACCCCGACGATTTCTTCCGCTAGTGGTTTTATCTTTTGCTGTTTTCCTTGGAACCCTGTAAAACTCTGATGTTGGATTTTATGGCCGAGCTAAATGGGTAAACTTGTTTAACTCAGTGGACTCGTTGTATTCTCTGGAACCACTCACCTTCGTGTGGGTTTGCTAGACTCGATCCTGTTCAAGTGGTTAAATCGGATGAAATCCGACGGCATTTCGTGTTAACTTGGTTTAGGCAGGAGTGTCGCATGTTAAGCGGCTTAACCCTGCTTAATCAAGCTAATCTAAAGTGGATCCGCCACAGCTGGTATCAGAGTCGTGTTTAGCATTTCAGAGAACACAACAAGCCCTAAACACTTCTTTGAAAAGATAAAAGTTGCAAGAAACTTTTGAAAAATCTCGTACGATCGTTAAGGATGGCTTTAGTGCGAGAGGCCCTAGGGGATTTTGGGGTTGTTTTAGGTGACTAATAATTACTTGGTTATTTTGCTAATCCCTCCAGCACTTCGCCATGTTTGTCATACGTGTGCCGAGTTCCGCATCACGAGCATGCGAAGGTTGATAGGGAGTTCTATTCAAAGGACCCTATCCTCGTGGTTGTTTTCGCCCACGTCTATCACACGTGCGCAGGTTCCGTATGAACTCCATACGAAGGTTGGTACGGTTTGATTCCAACGAACCTATCAGCACGGTTGGTTCGCCACGTTTGTCATACGTGTGCCGATTCCGCATCACGAGTATGCGAAGGGTTATATGGTTCCATTCAAAGGGAACCTATTTCCACGGTTGAGTGCTGTCCATGCAGCCTTAAACGCATGGGTGTCGTTCCTATAGTGAGCGGTAATGTTTGGGAACGCTTTCGTGGGTGCTGGCACGAAAGGTTCGTGTGTTGGTGTTTTTTCTGCAGGTACGCTAACCGCGTTCGTTTAGGAGATGTTGTAGAATCGACTAGTTACTATAGGGAGAGACGTAATTGTTGCCTTGTCACCAGCACTGACCGCGTAAGACCCGAGTTCGGGCAGTTGTTTTTGGTTATGTGTAAGGTAGGCCGTGCATGCGTCATAATTAAAAAGCTGTAAGGTTTCCTTCTCAACAGCAATCTCGTTCAGAAGAGTTCTTTTGGATCTAAGGATTTCTAGTTTCTTTTAGTTGCTCTCGGTCAAAACCGTATGCTTCTTTGTCCGACCCCTGATCCTTGGAGTCTATCTCACGTGGTTTCGGTTTCTTGGTTCCAGATGGCTGTTCCCGGGCATGTTCTTTTTGGAGCGGACGGTACTTTCCAATCGACGTGTCTACATTTCGAGGGATTTCCTGCGATTCTGTGGGATACGTTGAAGTGGTTTGGGTACCAGTCCCCGCCCTTGTACGCCGGACGGTTATATCTGGAGCAGGGTATCCAGACGTGCCAAGTGCAGGCGGTGGTACCTCCTCCCCCTGCTCGGCTTGACTGGCCCTCTTTCGGCATTATAGCCTATGGCCTCGCTCCTGAGGATACATGGGATTCTGCCGCCCTTCAGCTTCTCACCCAGTTCTGTCAGTTGCACCCCTTGGAGATCACGCTCGACCCGATCGGCCTTTTTCCCGTCAGGAACCGGCTGGACCCGGCATGGCTTGACCGCGTCGGGAACATTGAAGTGCTAGCCACCACATGCGCCATGGTCACCATCTCCACCAATATAAGGTGCATGGCGGCTCTTTACCGGCTGATAGAGCTTCAGGGAAGAGCCATGACCCTCTTCGCCCGGACAGCAGCAGATGTTCAGAGGTACCTCCAAGCGACACGAAGAGATATGGTAGGCCAAACCTACCAGCTTATTCAACGGGGTATCCAGATTCACGACATGCAAGACCAGATCTCCGAGCTTGAGGGAGAAGTCGCCGACCTAGTGGACGGCATGATAGAGCTATTGGAGGAGAAGATGGAGATGGAAATGGAGTTAGCAGTTGCCAATGCCTATCTAGAGGAGCATCAAGCTGAGCTCGATGATATGCATGCCCTCAACATGCAGCTCGAAGCTCAGGAGGACCCTGAGGAAGATGAAGGAGCGTCCAGCATGGATATCGAGGAAGATGGCGCCCCTTCTCCTACTCATAGTGTCCATTGGTAGATTGCGGGTTCTCAGGGGATCATTCTTTTGTTGTACTCCTCGGCAGCGTAAATTTTGGAAAGGTTGTAATAGGTTAGCCTAGAGTCGAGTACTCCCTGTGATTGGAACATCGTTGTATATAAAGTTAATTCTGGTGCCTGGCTTTTTTTTCATCTTTGTATGGTGTGGATGCTAGGCTAAGTAAGTTGTGCCATGACCATATGCTGTTTTCGGGAACCTGTTCTGTTGGCCGACCCTAGTTGGTGAGACCGAGTGCGCCGACCCTTGAGGCAGTTTCCGCCCCGTCTGACCTTTTTAAGTAGGGATCATTGCCGACCCCTTTTTCTCGGGAGGATCGCCTAGCCCAACCCCTTGGCTTGAGTTGGATCATAGGAGTCTGTATATGACCTGTTTTGCCTGAAGTTGAGTACCAGGTCAAAATAAATGTTATCTACTCTGAGAATGAGAAAAGTGTGTTTTCCCTATGAGGACGTGTGTTGCACCATTGGCAAGAGTCGCATTGAAGGAATTAATTTATACGTTCCATTTGTTGGAGTACACCTAAGGTTATGAAATTGATGGAGCATTAACTCTTGCAGATGGCGCACCGCACCAGGTCTGGTTCTGTGCCCGGCAGTAGCGATCAGCGACAGGATCTTCCCCCGCCCCCGCCCTCATCGCCACTGGAGGCAATCCTAGCAACTCAAACTGAGCTGCTAAGGCATCTGGTACAAGGGCAACAGCAACAGCCACATGGTGGAAGAGCCCAGCAGCAGCCGCATATCGCTCGGTATGAGGACTTTCTGGGGACACAACCCCCTTTGTTCCAAAAGACACAAGAACCGCTCGATGCTGACGCCTGGGTTCGTACGATCGAATCCAAGTTTGAGCTTCTCACTGCTCCATGCCCCGACAACAACAAGGCTCGGTTTGCAGCCCAACAGCTGCATGGCTCCGCACGGCTTTGGTGGGATCACTACCATGCCATGCTACCGGCTGGCCATGTAGTCAGTTGGAATGAGTTCAAGACGGCGTTCAAGGCGCATCACATTCCAGAAGGTCTCTTGGAGCGCAAGCTCAACGAGTTTCTGGCCCTTACCCAAGGAACCCGAGATGTGCTGCATTACGCTCAAGCTTTCAACGACCTGTGCTGTTATGCCGGCTACCATGCGGACACGGACGAGAAGAAGCGGGACAGATTCCACCAAGGACTGAGCTTGGAGCTCAGGGAAAGGTTGAACCCCATCAAGGTGGACACCTACAATGAGTTGGTCAACCTGGCCATCTCTCAAGAAGACTGCATGCAAGCTCTCAAGGCCGACCAGAAGAGGAAAGCCTCTGTGGCATTTCCGAGTCAGCCGACTCGAAGGTTCCGGATGGTTCCTCCACAAGCCCCTGGCCGACCCCAGCAGTCAGGAAGGTGGATTGCTCGACCCCCGCCAGTAACAGCGCCTCGTTTTCCAGGCTTCCAACCGCAGGTGCCCCGGCCGACCCTACCAACACCACCCCGCCCGGCAGCCAGTAACCGTTGTTTTCCTGCGGCAATGAAGGGCACTTTGCAAAGGACTGCCCCAGGAACAAGAATCAACAGCAAGGTCAGAACCCCATGGCAACCAGAGGAAGAAGGCCCAAGGTGCAAGTCCGACAAGGCCGACTCAACTACACCAGCTTGACCGAGCTCCCCGAAGGTGCGCCAGTAATGACGGGTACTTTCCTCGTTTTAAATCAAGATGTTGTTGTGTTGTTTGATTCGGGAGCCTCTCATAGCTTTATCGGGAGTAAGGCTAGGGAAAGATGTGAGCTGGATCTCGGTCACACTAAGGAACCTTATGTGATCGCCACTCCTGGAGGGAGGATAACATCGGATCAGATTGTTATTCTTGTACCTCTCCAGCTAGGCCCCACCCTCTTCAAGGAAAACCTTATCATCCTTGACCTAGAAGGCATAGATGTCATCCTTGGTATGGAGTGGATGGCCCGACATCATGTGGTTCTAGATACATCAGCCCGATCCCTCTGCATCAGTTCACCCTCCCATGGCAGTTCTACCATATCCTTGACCCATCCTGAGTCTGCGCTTTCTTGTGCCTACCCCCTATCGGGAGCCCGTCTAAAAGACCTCCCTGTTATCTGTGAGTACCCTGACGTGTTTCCGGAGGATTTGCCAGGTATGCCACCTGATAGAGAAGTGGAGTTTTCCATAGAGTTGATTCCTAGCACAGCCCCTATATCTAAGAGACCCTATCGGATGCCACCCGCTGAGTTAGCCGAGTTGAAGACCCAGTTGCATGATCTGTTGGAAAAAGGCTTCATCCGACCCAGTACATCATCTTGGGGTTGCCCTGCCCTGTTTGTGAAGAAGAAGGATGGCAGTCTACGTATGTGTGTGGATTACCGACCCCTCAATGCTGTGACCATCAAGAACAAGTATCCACTGCCACGCATTGATGTCTTGTTTGATCAGTTAGCTAGAGCAAAAGTGTTCTCCAAGATCGATCTTCGTTCTGGTTATCACCAAATCGAGATCCGACCCTGCGACATACCCAAAGCAGCTTTCTCTACCAGATATGGACTGTACGAGTACCTAGTCATGTCCTTTGGACTCACCAATGCACCCGCTTATTTCATGTACCTCATGAACTCGGTATTCATGCCCGAGCTGGACAAGTTTGTAGTGGTGTTCATTGATGATATTCTAGTGTACTCGAAGAACGAAGAAGAGCATGCCGACCATCTTCATATAGTTCTCCAACGGCTAAGAGATCACCAACTCTATGCCAAGTTCTCCACAAGTGTGAGTTCTGGTTGGATAGTGTCAAGTTTTTGGGACACACTATCTCTAAGGATGGTATTGCCGTTGACCCCAGTAAGGTGCAGGAAGTCATGGAATGGAAGCCATCTGCCTCAATGCACCAGATCAGAAGTTTCCTTGGACTGGCTGGCTACTATCGGCGTTTCATACCGGATTTCTCTAAGATAGCTAAGCCGATGACCGAGTTGTTGAAGAAAGAGGTCAAATTTGTGTGGGATAACAAGTGTGAAGAAGACCCCTGCAGTTCGACCTTGGTGATCATGTGTACCTTCGAGTCTCCCCGACCAAAGGAGTACAACGGTTTGGAGTCAAAGGCAAGTTAGCTCCCCGTTATGTTGGCCCTTATGAGATTGTGGAGATATGTGGACCCGTTGCTTACCAGATCCAACTCCCACAACAGTTATCGGCCATACACGATGTTTTCCACGTATCTCAACTGAAGAAATGTGTCCGAGTTCCAGCAGAGATCTTAGAGCAAGAACAGCTTCAGGTAGAGCCCGACCTGACCTACGCCGAGTACCCAGATCGAGTTCTTGACCAGAAGGAAAGGCACACCCGACGCCAAGTGGTAAAGATGTACAAGATCCTCTGGAGAAACCACACCAAAGATGAAGCAACATGGGAAACGGACGAATATCTGAACAAGCGCTTTCCAAGTTTTCTATCTCATCTAGGAGGTAAAAACGTCACCCGCTTTTGATGCCTAAATCTCGGAACGAGATTCTTTTTAAGAGGGGTAGGCTGTGACGACTGACCCCTAAACCTTCCAAGTTAATCTCAATTGGAGCCCTTGATCATAGTCATCTGTCTTGTTTTACCGCGCCGAGTGCTCAGCTTTCCGCCCGGTTCCGACCCCGGAAGACCCGACCCCTTCCCGTTTCGCTCCTCTCTCGACCCCGGCGAGCTCAGCCCACCGTCGGATCCTTCTAAATCTTCCTCAACGTCCGTTCTATCCGCCCGGTGGACCCGCGAGATCTTTTTCCCCAGATCCTCCGCGACAGGCGCACTCGAGTTGCATGCCCGCTTCAGAGTCTCCCTACCGCGTGGCTCGTCTTCTCCGACGCCCGCTGCGCAGTTTTGTCTCTGGCTCGCGACCAAGTGGGTTCTCGCGCCCCCTTCCTTAATGGCAGCGGAAGCCCCTCTGCACCCTTTCTGCAGAACCTCACCTCCCGCGCCCATCATCACGCCGCCAGATCCCGGCCCCAGAGCCCGATGTCACCCGTCTTTTCCGTCACTTCAAATCTTCCGCACGGCGACGCCCGCTTTCCGCCAAATCTCAACCACCGGTCTACCCGCTCCTACGCCGCCCTGACGGCAGAGCCCAATGACTGCTGGCGTCACCCCCGGAGTCCTGCACCACCGCCCTCTTCGCTCAATCGCCGCCCCGGCAGAGCACTCCATTGCTTCTCCCCGGCCTTCACGCCGCTCCCCTTCTCTCTCTCCCGCGCCGCTTCCTTCTCAGTTCCAGCGGCTATAAAAGGAATGCGCCAGCCGCCGGAGTTCCCTCCGCCATTGTTGCCTTAGCCATTCTCTCGCTCCCTGCTCAAGCTCCTAGCGCCACCCACCAAGTTCTTGAGGAGTTCTGCTCTCAGATTCTCTCTCAGTTTTCTCCAAGTCACCCAGCCGCTTGCTCCTCCTTGCTGCGTAAAAGCTCTCTTGTGATCTGCAAGAAGCACCGCCGCCGCCGTAGCATTCCCAGTCTTAGCCGTTGTTCAAGCTTTAGTTTCCCCGCCCAAGTCTGCTTCTTCCCGACCCCAAGCTTTCCTTTCAGGAAGAAGGTGAGTTGCCGACCCCAGTCCGCTTCGCCCGACCCCTCCTATCCGCCCGACCCCGGTTCCGTCTCGCCCGACCCTGTCTGTTCCGCCGACCTTTATCCGCCTCGCCCGAGGGTTCGGCTGTGATCTTTTTCTTCAACCCGAGGGTGTATGTGTAAAACTTAGGAACCCTCCAGCGCTTGCGTACGAGGACCCCTAGTACATGACATTCTCTAGTTCAAGGATCAGATCATAAGTTCCTTTCCGACCCTTGCCTCTTGATCATCACCAGCTCTCTTGAACCTCCATACCCTCCTGCTCTTTGTCGCGAGTTTCTGGGCTCACGTGAGCTAGTGTTGCTGTTGAAATAACCGTCTATGCTAACTTTGCATTGCATTCGTGTAGAGCTGCACCTCGCCGACGGCTTCCACGAGCTGCACCCAGCACCAAAAGGAGAAGGTGTAGCCGAGCTCCTGCCCGCCGAAGCCGAAGTCGCCCCAGAAGTCGAGCAGTTTCCTTCCTCTTTGCTCGAAGGCAAGCCCCGGTTGCATGAAAACCCATGTGTTTTATCAGACTTGCGCATGCCTTCTGTAACATGCTTGTGCATTTACGTATAGGAGTTGTTTGAAACTCCTAGATGCATGACCTAGTTATCCCCATGATCTGAGCACTAGCTGTTGGACCGAGTAGTTGCCCTGCTTAACTAGGAGACGGTAAAAGTCGAGTGATCTCCTGTCACTCGCGAGTTGTAGGAGTTGTATGTTTACTCTCCTGTTATAACTATAAGGACGATGGACGGGGCAGGGTTTTGGTAACTCTTTGGTGGACGGATGGTTGCCCCGTCTGTCTATGAAAACTTGCTAAGGCCCGACAGTGGTGGTGTTCGTGATCAAGTGTTTGAAAGTACTAGCCTGATACTTAGTATGGGATGAGGAAGCCTAGTACCGGATTGAACCTAGACGTGAGCGGTCACCCCATTGTTCTTGGAACGGAGTTTCCCCTGCTAGTTGTCGCACGTGGTGGCAAGCGTGGTCACAGGACGGCAGAGGCCGGGTCTGTGGAACCTTGCACCAAAGGAAATGGGCCCGACACGGGTTAGGGGATTGATGGGGAAGGCCGACACAGGAAGCGACCTCCGGGTGCGCGGATGTCGTGAGGCTAGGTTCACCATGCATGGTTAAAGAACTCGAATCGATTCGTCTGCCTCTCACAGTTTGAGATTGCTTGATCGCTATGTCACCCTTCACATAATTGCAAATCAATTCAAGTAGCCTTTAATGGATATTCAATGAACACAATATATAAATCATGGATACAAATGGAATATCATCATCTCTATGATTGCCTCTAGGGCATACCTCCAACACATCTATGGTTTCAAACAACTCCTATACGTAAATGCACAAGCATGCTTAAAGAAGGCATGCGCAAGTTTGGTAAAACACAGGGGATTTATGCATCCGGGGCTTGCCTTCGAACAAGGAGGAGCGAAGCTGCTCTTCTGCTTGGGCGGCTTCGGCTTCTAGAGGCAGGAGCTCGGCTACACCTTCGTCTTCTGGTGTCGGGTGCAGCTCGTAGAAGCCGTCGGCGAGACGCAGCTCTACACGAATGCAATGCATTGGTTAGCATTTAGATGGTTATTTCAATAGCAACACTTGCAAGTTTGAGCCCAGAAACTTGCAGCAAGTTACCGGAGGGTGGGGAGGTTTGCTTGAGTTGGTGGAAATGAAGATATAAGGGTCGGATGGGAAGGAACTGATGATCTAACCCTTAATCTAGAGGAATAGATGTGCTAGGGGTCCTCAGACTTAACGCTGAAAAGTCCCCAAGTTTTACACATACACCCTCAGTTCAAAGAAAAAGATATAGCTGAGCCCTCGGGCGAGGCGGAGAAAGGTCGGCGGAACAGACAGGGTCGGGCGAGATGGAATCAGGGTTGGGCGGATAGGAGGGGTCGGACGAGGCGAACAAGGGTCGGTAGCTTACCTTCATCTTACAGATGAGGCTTGGTGTCGGGAAAGAACAGGCTTGGGCAGAAAGACTAAGGCTTGGGACCACGGCGAGGATGTCCGGTGGTACTCCAGCGGCGGCGGTGCTTCTTGTGGACCACAAGCAACCTCTTGTGCAGCACGGGGAGCAGTGGCTGGTGGATTAGGGAAGGTGGTGTTTGAGTGGAGAGGAGAGTTCCTCAGACTTAGGCGGTGGCGCTGTGAGCACAAACAGGGAGCAAGCGGGAGGGCAGCGATGGCGAAGGGGAACTCCGGCGGGGCTCCAGCATTCCCTTTTATAGCTGCACGGAAGAGAGAAGGGGGAGCGGCGCAAGGACCGGGGAAGAAACGAGGGAGTGCGCTGCCGGGGCGGCGATTGAGCGACGAGGGCGGTGGAGCAGGACTTCGGGGATGACACCGGCGGTCATTGGGCACCGATGAAAGGGCGGCGCAGGCGCGGGTTTGCCGGTGGTTGAGACTTGGCGGAGGCGGGCGTCGTTGTGCGGTGGATCTGATGGAAGTGACCGGGGAAATGGCGCTAGAAACGAGGGCGCACAGGTGAGAAGACAGGCAGCTGCGGTCGCGCGGGCGAGCGCGGAGCAACAGATTATCAGGGCGGAGCTTCTGACAAGGCAGAAAAGGAGCTGTCGCTGCCGTGGTCTGGGTTGGTGGAGGAGGAATCATCTCGTAGCGAGGACCGGGGCGGCGCGACTGTGGAGGGGCGACAGAAAAGACGGGTGGCATCGGGCTCTGCAGCCAGGATCTGGTGATGTGATGATGGGCGCGGGCGGCGAGGTGCTACAAAAAGGGTAGCAGAGGAGCTTCCGCTGCGATTGCGGAAGGGGGCGCAAGAATCCATCCGGTCGTGGCCGGCGACAAGGCGAAGTGGCGGGCGTCGGAGGAGTTGAGCCACGCGGCTAGGGAACTCTGAAGCGGGCATGCAACTCGAGTGCGCCTGTCGTGGGAGATCTGGGAGAAAAGATCTCGTGGGTCCACCGGTCAGTCTCGGTGGTCCACGGCTCAGATTGAAGGGAGGCGTTGTGGGAGGACTTAGAAAGATCCGGCGGTGGGTTGGGGTCGGTGGGGTCGGAACTGGGGAAAACACGATGAGGGGTCAGATCACAGGGGTCGAGACCGAACTGGAGGTTGAACACTTAGACTTGGTAAACTGAGACAGGGGATCAGGGACTCGGATTAAGATTAACGCGAAGGATTTTAACCGAGGTCGTTACAGCCTACCCCCCTTAAGAAGATGTGGCGGATCCACTTCGGATTTACTTGGTTAAACATAATTAGGCCGCATGATACGCGACGCTCATGCCTAAACCGAGTAAACACGAAGTGCCGTCGGATTTCATCCGATTTAACCACTTGAACGGGACCAATTAGCAGACCCACACAAAGGTGAGCGGTTCCAGAGAATACAACAAGTCCACCGAGTTAACAAATTAAACTATTTAGTTTGACCATAAAACAACATCAGAGTTTACAAGGTTCCGAAGAAAAACAACAGAAGGTAAAACAACTAGCGGAAGCTAACTCGTCGGGGTCGGACATCCCTGGTGAGGCCCACCAGGACATCAGTGATCCCTCTCCTCGCCGTCCGAGGAGGGATCCCACTCAACCGTCCAACCCGGAGGGAGTTGGGGCGGCCAAGTACCAGCAGAGGGAGGCTCAGAGGCCGCAACTTCACCTGAAAAAGAAGAGCCACAACAAGGCTGAGCTACTAAGCTCAACAAGACTTAACCGACAGGGAGCGCGCTAAACTACCTCTTTTAGACATGCAAGGCTTTTTGGCTGAGGGGTTTGTTTTGCCAAAAGCGCTAGGCATATCCCTACTTTCAAGTTTCAGCTCAAGTTCTAAGTTCATTATCCAGTCTAAGTTAGCAACTTGTTCTAAGCAAACATAGAACCAACCAAAGGGTGTAAATAGCATCAATAGAACCATGTCATCATCAGATTCCTTATTTACTCAGGGTGACATAGCGATCAAGCAGTCTCAAACTGTGAGAGGCAGACGAATCGATTCGAATTTCTTAACCATGCATGGCGAACCTAATCTCACGACATCCGCGCACCACAAGGGCCGCTTCCTGTGTCGGCCGTCCCCATCAATTCCCAGGCGCGTGTCAAGTCCAAACTTTCCTTGGCATGCAATGCTCCACAGTCCCGGCCCCTACCGTACTGTGACCGCACTTGCACCCACATGATGCACCATAGGAACCTCGTTCCAGGGACAGCAGGGGTATAAGCCATGCCCTAGTTCAATCAGGTACTAGGCTTCCCCATCCCATACTAGGTATGAGATTAGTACTTTCAAACACTTGATCATGAACACCACCACTGTCGGGCCTTAGCAAGTTTTACAGACAGACAGGGCGATCAACCGACCACCAAAGAGTTACCCAAAACCCTACCCCGTCCATCGTCCTTATAGTTGTAATAGAAGAGGAAAAAACCAACTCCTATAGCTCGCGAGTGACAGGACATCACTCGGCTTTTACCGTTTCCTATTTAAGCAAAGCATCTACTCGGTCCAACAGCTAGTGTTCAGATCAAAGGAAAACTAAGTCATGCATCTACGGTTCCAAACAACTCCTATACATAAATGCACAAGCATGTTCAAGAAGGCATGTGCAAGTCTGGTAAAACATAGGGGATTCATGCATCCGGGGCTTGCCTTTAAGCAAGGAGGAGGGAAACTGCTCGTCTGCTTGGGCAGCTTCGGCTTCTGGAGGCAGGAGCTCGGCTACACCTTCTTCTTCTGGCGCCGGGTGCATCTCGTAGTAGCCATCGGCAAGACGCAGCTCTACATGAATGCAATGCATTGGTTAGTATTTAGACGGTTATTTCAATAGCAACACTTGCAAGTTTGAGCCCAGAAACTTGCGGCAAGTTACAGGAGGGTGGGGAGGTTCAATGGGGTCGATGGAGATCAAGGTATAAGGGTCGGATGGGGAGGAACTTATGATCAGACCCTTAAACTAGAGGAATAGATGTGCTAGGGGTCCTCAGACTTAACACTGAAAAGTCCCCAAGTTTTACACATATACCCTCGGTTCAAGGAAAAAGATACAGCCGAGCCTTCGGGCGAGGTGGAGAAGGGTCGGCGGAACAGACAGGGTCGGGCGAGACGGAACCGGGGTCGGGCGGATAGGAGGGGTCGGACGAGGCGAACAAGGGTCGGCAGCTTACCTTCGTCTTATAGAGAAGGCTTGGGCAGAAGGACTAAGGTGATGAGGACATCAACACCAACGATACATCCACACCTACACAAGTACCAGTTTCTGGTCCGATAACTCGCGCCCGTGCTCGTCAACTTAATCATCAAGTAAGTTCACTCTTGAGTTCCTGTCCATCCTATTTAGACCATGGAGACGCGTGCACTCTTGTTTTGGTTAGGAATCATGGAGAAGACCGAGAGGGAAACGGACTCGCGCAGGCTGGATTCGGACTCCAGGACAGTACCAACTTGTAATGGTCACCACGGTCGCATACGGACACGGATTGGGGCGTTCAAGTACTTCACGGATTTGTTATGAAGTCTATTTTCATATGGATCTGGACTCAAGTCTATATCTGGTCCTAGGCGGTCGCAATGACCAATTTACTACCGATCGGTTTTCTGGTGCTGCGTCACCTTATTTTGGCCCAATGGGCCGTGTATCAAGTTGGGTCCATTAGGGACATGTCCTAGGGTTGGAGCACGACCCCAACACCCTCCTGGTCGTCCTCCTAGGCATTAATAAGGATTAGAGCCACCACAAACAGATTGGGTTTTGTTTAGATCAAGTTTAGCTCTCGCTACTTGCCTGTAAGCGCGCGTGCTGGATCAGCCGCCCGTCTTGCTGTCTTCGGAACCCCACCTTATTGAGATTGAGTTGGAAACCTTCATCTTCATCTAGTAAATTCAGTACTTGTTATACTTGTTCTTGCTAGTTCTTCGATTGCTTGCAGGACGAGTGCCCTAGTGGCCGGGTGACGCGCTCCACAAGATCGCGACAGCCATTGGAGGTGGTGTATCGGTTGCTAAGGCGCAGCTTGGAAGGCTGTAGTCGGGCCGTGAACGTCATCTCCATCCACCAATCGAGTTATCCACGCCTCTCTCATCGAAAGATCGGGAATCAACCCTAGCGGGTTCATATCAGTTGGTAATCAGAGCAAGGTTTATCGGTGAGAGACTTCTAGTTCTTTGCTGTTTTTAATTTCCTATAGTCTAGAAAAGGCCAAAAAAAATTAGTAGCTTAGTTCTCCATAATCCCAAAAAACCCTTTGAGCCTTTTACTATTACTGCTTAGTTAGGGCTTATTGAATTAACAGTTGCATCGTCGTGTCAAGTTGCTGGTCTTAGCGTCTAGTCGTTTAGAGTTTCGAGTTCTTGTCACGTTTGTGTCACTATCGCAGATTCGAGTTTATTTGTTTCTCTCCACAAATCAGATTGGATTTTCCAAATTCCTTTATTTTGTTTACCACTATTAACCAAATCACATCCTTGGAGCTTTCATCCACGTCCATACTTCCATCTCCAAAAAAGAAAATCCCACAAGTTCAAATCAGAATTCGTTTCGGAGTCCTGTTTCACCTTGAGAAGAAAAGCACCATATTTCCTTTGTTAGGAGTCCGAATAAGGAGTTTGAATACAATCTGGAAACCTGAACTTATCCTCTTTCCAACGGATCTGTCCTTGGTCCCAAATTCTTTTTGAGCACTTCGGAATCACCCTGGAGATTTGCATATCTGCTGGATTTGCAAAACAGCCACTTGTTTGACTTTGCTACTGAATCACCCTTTCCAAGGAAATATTTAATTTTTGTAAGTAGCTTGTTATCTCTTGTTGCAAAATTTGAGCTCTGTGCTACTTGGAAAAAAAAGAAAAGAAAAAAAACAGAAACAAAGAAAGAAAGAAAAAAAAAACAGAAAGAAAGAAAGAAAGAAAGAAAGAAGAGAAGGGTTTTTCTTTTGTTGTTTTTCCTCTCCTTGTGATCCTTCCTTGCTGCAGCTTAGTGACTTCGTTTGTGTCCAGGCTCGCATCTCTAGCACGTACTAGCCTAGGACCAGCACAATAACGTCGTTGAGCGTTTGTTCAATTTGCTTGCAACTAACGTGGTTCTAGTACTTCCTTGCTTCAGCCCACCTATAGCTCCATATATTTCGACTACAGCTTGACAGGTCCTGTTGTTGCGGCACCGATATACTTCATTCCACGGTTGCAAACTTGTTGGTAGCCGTCCCTCCTGTTGAGCAAGGTAAGAATTGGTAAGAGCTTGTGTAACGGGTTGAGAGTGAGCGCCTTGCAGTAGCTACATCCTAATAGCTGTAGGGTTTTTATTTCTTCACCTGTTTTCTTGTTGCCTTTGTTTGTCTAACCATGACAGGATCAGAGGATAGTCAAAATATGCCACATTCTCCCCGCACCAAGGGCATCATACAACATTTTGAAAAGCTAGTGAAGGGGCACGTCGAGGGGCTCGATGATGATTTGCAGGTGACGAATGAGAAGATTGGGCAGTTGGAGGCCACGCAGCTTGCCACCAACACCAAGCTTACAGGGCTGGAGACGTCAGTCGCTCGTATTGACAAAAGCCTTGCTGCTATTTTGAGGCGCTTTGATGAGATGCACGCCAAAAACACTAATGGACATGATGGAGATAACAACACGGATGAGCGTGTCGAGGACAATTGGGATGCTGATACTGAACAAGATGACCCAGATGCTCATGATCGCCGACGACTACGCAATAATCGCAGAGGTATGGGTGGTTATCGACGACGCGAGGTACATAATAATGATGATGCTTTCAGTAAGATAAAATTTAAGATACCTCCTTTTGATGGTAAATATGATCCTGATGCGTATATTACTTGGGAAATTGTTGTTGATCAAAAGTTTGCATGTCATGAGTTTCCTGAAAATACACGTGTTAGGGCTGCTACTAGTGAGTTCACTGATTTTGCTTCTGTTTGGTGGATAGAACATGGCAAGAAAAATCCTAATAACATGCCACAAACATGGGATGCTTTGAAACGGGTCATGCGAGCTAGATTTGTTCCTTCTTACTATGCACGTGATCTTTTAAATAGGTTGCAACAATTGAGACAGGGTGCTAAAAGTGTAGAAGAATATTATCAGGAGTTACAAATGGGTATGCTGCGTTGTAACTTAGAGGAGGGTGAGGAACCTGCTATGGCTAGATTTTTGGGTGGTTTAAACCGTGAAATTCAGGACATCCTTGCTTATAAAGATTATACTAACGTAACCCGTTTGTTTCATCTTGCTTGTAAAGCTGAAAGGGAAGTGCAGGGGCAACGTGCTAGTACCAAGACTAATATTTCTGCAGGAAAATCTACATCATGGCAGCCGTGTACGACTACTTCTTTGACCGGACGTGCACCTCCACCCGCTCACTCTCCGAGTCGGCCGGCACCACCATCTCTGTCCAGCGACAAGCAACGTGCTCCTCCCACAAATTCAGCAACCAAGACTGCCCAGAAACCAGCCACTAGTACCACTTCGGTTGCATCCACGGGTAGAACAAGAGATGTTCAGTGCCATCGATGCAAGGGCTTTGGACACGTGCAGCGTGACTATCCTAGCAAGCGTGTTTTGGTTGTCAAAGAAGATGGTGGGTATTCCTCTGCTAGTGATTTTGATGAAGATACACTTGGTTTGCTTGCTACTGACCATGCAGGTAGTGAGGAACAACCAGAAGAAGAGATTGGTGCAGAGGATGCAGATCATTATGAGAGCCTCATTGTGCAGCGTGTGCTTAGCGCACAAATGGAGAAGGCGGAGCAAAATCAGCGGCATACACTGTTCCAAACAAAGTGTGTCATTAAAGAGCGTTCGTGCCGTTTGATAATTGATGGAGGTAGCTGCAACAACTTGGCTAGCAGCGATATGGTGGAGAAGCTTGCACTTGCAACCAAACCGCACCCACATCCATATCATATTCGATGGCTCAACAATAGCGGTAAGGTTAAGGTAACGAGACTGGTGCGAATTAATTTTGCTATTGGATCATATCATGACGTTGTTGAATGTGATGTTGTGCCTATGGAAGCTTGTCATATTCTGCTAGGTAGACCATGGCAATTTGATACGGATTGTATGCATCATGGTAGATCAAATCAGTATTCTCTCATACACCATGATAAGAAAATTGTTTTGCTTCCTATGTCTCCTGAAGCTATTGTACGTGATGATGTTGCTAAAGCTAAGAAAACTAAAACCGAGAGCAAAAAAAATGTCAAATCTGTTAGTAGTAAGAAAGATGAGATCAGATTGAAAGGACATTGCTTGCTTGCTACTAAATCTGATATTAATGAATTGGTTGCTTCCACTTCTGTTGCCTATGCTTTGGTATGCAAGGATGCTTTGATTTCGGTTCACGACATGCAGCATTCTTTGCCTCCTGTTGTTGCTAACATTTTGCAGGAGTATGCTGATGTGTTTCCAAGTGAGATCCCAGCGGGGCTGCCACCGATACGAGGGATTGAGCACCAAATTGATCTTATTCCTGGTGCATCTTTGCCAAACCGTGCGCCATACAGGACAAATCCGGAAGAAACGAAAGAAATTCAGCGACAAGTGCAAGAACTACTCGACAAAGGTTATGTGCGTGAGTCTCTTAGTCCTTGTGCTGTTCCGGTTATTTTAGTGCCTAAGAAAGATGGAACATGGCATATGTGTGTTGATTGTAGAGCTATCAATAATATAACCATTCGATATCGACACCCTATTCCACAATTGGATGACATGCTTGATGAACTTAGTGGTGCTGTTGTGTTTTCCAAAGTTGATTTGCGTAGTGGGTACCACCAGATTCGTATGAAATTAGGAGATGAATGGAAAACTGCTTTTAAAACTAAATTTGGTTTATATGAGTGGTTAGTCATGCCTTTTGGGTTAGCTAATGCACCTAGTACTTTCATGAGATTAATGAACGAGGTTCTTCGTGCTTTCATTGGAAAATTTGTTGTGGTCTATTTTGATGATATATTGATTTATAGCAAATCTATGGATGACCACCTTGATCACTTACGTGCTGTTTTTAATGCTTTACGAGATGCGCGTTTATTTGGTAACCTTGAGAAGTGCACCTTTTGCACCGATCGAGTGTCTTTTCTTGGTTATGTTGTGACTCCACAGGGAATTGAGGTTGATCAAGCTAAGGTAGAAGCTATACAGGGATGGCCTGTACCGAAGACTATCACGCAAGTGCGGAGTTTCCTAGGACTTGCTGGTTTCTATCACCGTTTTGTGAAGGACTTCAGCACCATTGCTGCACCATTGAATGAGCTCACGAAGAAGGGAGTGCCTTTTAGTTGGGGCAAAGTACAAGAAAACTCCTTCAACATGCTGAAAGATAAGTTGACACATGCACCCCTCCTCCAACTCCCTGATTTTAATAAGACTTTTGAGCTTGAATGTGATGCTAGTGGAATTGGATTGGGTGGTGTTTTGTTACAAGAAGGCAAACCTGTTGCATATTTTAGTGAAAAATTGAGCGGGCCTGTTCTGAATTATTCTACTTATGATAAGGAATTGTATGCTCTTGTTCGCACATTAGAAACATGGCAGCATTATTTGTGGCCCAAAGAATTTGTTATTCATTCTGATCATGAATCTTTGAAACATATTCGTAGTCAAGGACATCTGAACCGTAGACATGCTAAGTGGGTTGAATTTATTGAATCTTTTCCTTATTTTATTAAGCACAAGAAAGGGAAAGAGAATGTTATTGCTGATGCTTTGTCTAGGAGATATACTTTGCTGAATCAACTTGATTACAAAATCTTTGGATTAGAAACAATTAAAGACCAATATGTTAATGATGCTGATTTTAAAGATGTGTTGCTGCATGGCAAAGATGGAAAAGGATGGAACAAATTCATCGTTAGTGATGGTTTTGTGTTTAGAGCTAACAAGCTATGCATTCCAGCTAGCTCCGTTCGTTTGTTATTGCTACAGGAAGCGCATGGAGGTGGCTTGATGGGGCATTTTGGAGTGAAGAAAACGGAGGACGTCATTTCTTTTGGCCAAAGATGAGAAGAGATGTGCAGAGGTTTGTTGCTCGTTGCACGACTTGCCAAAAGGCTAAGTCACGATTAAATCCACACGGTTTGTATTTGCCTCTACCTGTTCCTAGTGCTCCTTGGGAAGATATTTCTATGGATTTTGTGTTGGGTTTGCCAAGGACTAGGAAGGGCCGTGATAGTGTGTTTGTGGTTGTTGATAGATTTTCTAAAATGGCACATTTCATACCATGTCATAAAACTGATGATGCTACCCATATTGCTGATTTGTTCTTTCGAGAAATTGTTCGTTTGCATGGTGTGCCCAACACCATTGTTTCTGATCGTGATGCTAAATTTCTTAGTCATTTTTGGAAGACTTTATGGGGAAAACTAGGAACTAAACTTTTATTTTCTACTACATGTCATCCCCAAACTGATGGTCAAACTGAAGTTGTCAATAGAACTTTGTCTACTATGTTACGGGCTATTTTAAAAAAGAACATTAAGATGTGGGAAGATTGTTTGCCTCACATTGAATTTGCTTATAATCGTTCGCTGCATTCTACTACAAAGATGTGCCCATTTCAGATTGTATATGGTTTCTTGCCTCGTGCTCCTATTGATTTGATGCCTTTGCCATCTTCTGAAAAATTAAATTTTGATGCTACTAAGCGTGCTGAATTGATGTTAAAACTGCATGAAACAACTAAAGAAAACATAGAGCGTATGAATGCTAAATATAAGTTTGCTGGTGATAAAGGTAGAAAGGAACTAATATTTGAACCTGGTGACTTAGTTTGGTTGCACTTGAGAAAGGATAGGTTTCCTGAATTGCGAAAGTCTAAATTGATGCCTCGGGCTGATGGACCCTTTAAAGTCTTGGAGAAAGTTAATGATAATGCATATAAGCTCGATCTGCCTGCCGATTTTGGGGTTAGTCCCATATTTAACATTACAGATTTGAAGCCATATTTGGGAGAAGAAGAAGAGCTTGAGTCGAGGACGACTCAAATGCAAGAAGGGGAGGATGATGAGGACATCAACACCAACGATACATCCACACCTACACAAGTACCAGTTTCTGGTCCGATAACTCGCGCCCGTGCTCATCAACTTAATCATCAAGTAAGTTCACTCTTGAGTTCCTGTCCATCCTATTTAGACCATGGAGACGCGTGCACTCTTGTTTTGGTTAGGAATCATGGAGAAGACCGAAAGGGAAACGGACTCGCGCAGGCTGGATTCGGACTCCAGGACAGTACCAACTTGTGATGGTCACCACGGTCGCATACGGACACGGATTGGGGCGTTCAAGTACTTCACGGATTTGTTATGAAGTCTATTTTCATATGGATCTGGACTCAAGTCTATATCTGGTCCTAGGCGGTCGCAATGACCAATTTACTACCGATCGGTTTTCTGGTGCTGCGTCACCTTATTTTGGCCCAATGGGCCGTGTATCAAGTTGGGTCCATTAGGGACATGTCCTAGGGTTGGAGCACGACCCCAACACCCTCCTGGTCGTCCTCCTAGGCATTAATAAGGATTAGAGCCGCCACAAACAGATTGGGTTTTGTTTAGATCAAGTTTAGCTCTCGCTACTTGCCTGTAAGCGCGCGTGCTGGATCAGCCGCCCGTCTTGCTGTCTTCGGAACCCCACCTTATTGAGATTGAGTTGGAAACCTTCATCTTCATCTAGTAAATTCAGTACTTGTTATACTTGTTCTTGCTAGTTCTTTGATTGCTTGCAGGACGAGTGCCCTAGTGGCCGGGTGACGCGCTCCACAAGATCGCGGCAGCCATTGGAGGTGGTGTATCGGTTGCTAAGGCGCAGCTTGGAAGGCTGTAGTCGGGCCGTGAACGTCGTCTCCATCCACCAATCGAGTTATCCACGCCTCTCTCATCGAAAGATCGGGAATCAACCCTAGCGGGTTCATATCAGTGGGCTTGGGATAGCGGCGAGAATGTCCGGCGGTATTCCGGCGGCAGCAGTGCTTCTTGTGGATCACAAGCAAGCTCTTGAGCAGCACTGAAAGGAGTGGCTGGTGGATTGGGGAAAGGTGGTGTTTGAGCAGAGAGGAGAGTTCCTCAGACTTAGGTGGTGGCGCTGTGAGCACGAACAGGGAGTAAGAGAGAGGGCAGCTAGGGCAAAGGGGAACTCCGGCGGGGCTTCGGCATCCCATTTTATAGCGGCGCGGAAGTGATAAGGGGGAGCGGCGTGAAGGTCGGGGAAGAAACGATGGAGTGCTCTGCCGGGGCGGCGATTGAGCGACGAGGGCGGTGGAGTAGGACTTCGGGGATGACACCGGCGGTCATTGGGCACTGACATCAGGGCAGCGCAGGCGCGGGTTTGCCGGTGGTTGAGATTTGGCGGAGGTGGGCGTCGTCGTGCGGTGGATCTGATGGAAGTGATCGGGAAAATGGCGCTAGGAACGAGGGCGCACAGGTGAGAAGACAGGCGGTTGCAGTCGCGCGGGCGAGCGCGGAGCACCAGATTGTCGGGGCGGCTTCTGACAAGGCGGGAAAAGGAGCTGTCGCTGCCGCGGTCTGGGTTGGCGGGGGAGGAATCGTCGCGTAGCGAGGACCGAGGCGGCGCGACTGTGGAGAGGTGACAGAAAAGATGGGCGGCATCGGGCTCTACAGCCGGGATCTGGTGATGTGATGATGGGCACGGGCGGCGAGGTGCTGCAGAAAGGGTGGCAGAGGAGCTTCTGCCGCAATTGGGGAAGGGGGCGCGAGAATCCATCCGGTCGTGGCCGGCGACGAGGTGGAGCGGCAGGCGTCGGAGGAGTTGAGCCACGCGGCTGGGGAACTCTGAAGCGGGCATGCAACTCGAGTGCGCCTGTCGCGGGAGATTTGGGGGAAAGATCTCGTGGGTCCACCGGTCTGTCTTGGTGGTCCACAGCTCAGAACGAAGGGAGGTGTTGTGGGAGGACTTAGAAAGATCCAACGGTGGGTTGGGGGTCGGCGGGGTCGGAACTGGGGAAAACACGGCGAGGGGTCGAATTGAAGGGGTCGGGAGTTCTGGAGGTTGAGCAAACAACCTTGGTAAACTGAGACAGGTGATCAGGGACTCGGATTAAGATTAACGCGAAGGAGTTTTATCCAAGGCCGTTACAGCCTACCCCCCTTAAGAAGAATCTCATCCCAAGATTCGGATGTAGAAGTAACCGGTCGGGGTGTGTAGCCTTTACCTCCTTGGCTGGAAAGAAAACTGGGGAAGTGCTTGTTCAAGTACTCTTCTGTTTCCCACGTTGCTTCATCCTCCGTGTGGTTCCTCCAGAGGATCTTGTACATTTTGATCACTTGGCGTCGGGTATGCCTCTCTTTCTGGTCAAGGATCTTGGCCGGATACTCTGCATAGGTTAGGTTAGGCTCGATTTGAAGCTGCTCCTGTTCTAAGATCTCAGTTGGAACTTGGACACATTTCTTCAGCTGAGACACGTGGAAAACGTCGTGTATGGCCGATAGCTGTTCTGGGAGTTGGATCCGATAGGCCACGGGTCCACAAATTTCCACAACTACATATGGGCCAATGTAACGGGGAGCCAGTTTCCCTTTTACTCCAAACCGTTGCACTCCTTTGGTTGGGGAAACTCGAAGATACACATGATCACCAATGTCAAACTGTAGGCGCCTTCTTTGCCTGTCGGATTAACTCTTCTGTCGAGATTGGGCAGCCTTGAGATTTCCTTGAATCACCTTCACTTGTTCTTCGGCTTCTACCACTAAGTCAGGGCCATAAATTTGTCTCTCTCCCACTTGGGACCAGTTCAATGGTGTCCAGCATCTCCGTCCGTACAATGCTTCAAACGGTGCCATCTTCAAACTGGCTTGGTAGCTGTTGTTGTAGGAGAACTCCGCCAATGGCAGGCACTTGTCCTAGTTTCTATCATAGTGGATGACACAAGCTCTTAACATGTCTTCAAGGATCTGATTGACTCTTTCAGTTTGACCGTCGGTTTGAGGATGATAGGTTGAGCTACGGATGAGTTTGGTGCCCATGGATGCTTGTAGCTGTTCCCAAAAGCGTGCTACAAACTGAATTCCTCGATCAGAGATGATGGTCTTAGGCACACCGTGTAGGGAAACTATGCGGTCGAGGTACAGCTCTGCATACTGCTTGACTGTGTGGGTGGTGTGGACAGGAAGGAAGTGGGCGGTCTTGGTCAGACGGTCCACTATAACCCAAATGGAATCATGTCGCTGCGATGAAAGAGGCAGTCCAACAATGAAATCCATGCTGACATCCTCCCATTTCCAAGAGGGAATAGGTAGGGGCTGTAAAGTACCTGCTACCTTTAGATGACTGGCCTTGACATGTTGGCAGGTGTCACACTCTGAAACGTACCGGGCAATTTCCTGTTTCATTCCGCTCCACCAGAAAGTTTGGCGTAGATCATGGTACATCTTGTTGCTGCCTGGGTGGATGGAGAACTTGGAGAGATGAGCTTCATCTAGGATCTGCTTCCTCAAGTTGGGGTCGGCGGGTACAACCAGTTGGTTTCCATAATATACTTTTCCAGTTTCATCCTGCCGAAACTACTTATATCCTTCATCTTTCAAGGAAATCTTCCTGGTGATCCGCATTACTTCCTCATCCTCCACTTGTGCTGACCTTATTTGGTCTTCTAAAATAGAGTCAAGGGCGATGTGGCCGAGGGTTCCATGGGAAACAATTTCCAAACTGAGTTTTCCCATCTCATGATACAAGGTTTCGGTGAAGGTTGTTGCCAACAAGTAGTTGCAACAGGGCTTGCGGCTAAGAGCGTCGGCCACCACATTAGCCTTGCTGGGGTGATAGTGTACTTCCAAATCATAATCCTTTATCAACTCTAACCATCTTCTTTGGCGCATGTTGAGGTCGGCTTGGGTGAAGATATACTTGAGGCTCTTGTGGTCGGTGTAGATGTTGCAGCGGGTGCCCATCAGATAATGTCTCCATATCTTTAAGGCATGGATCACTGCTGCCAACTCAAGATCATGGGTTGGGTAGTTCAGCTCATGAGGTCGTAACGCTCGTGAGGCATAGGCAATGACTCGGTTGTCTTGCATAAGAACACACCCAAGTCCAGTGCCAGAGGCGTCACAGTACACGTCAAACAACCTAGAGGGGTCGGGTTGGGCCAAAACTGGGGCTGTGGTCAGCAAGCGCTTCAAGGTTTTGAAGGCTTGTTCACACTTGTCGTTCCACACAAATCTGACATCTTTCTTCAACAGCTCTGTCATTGGCTTAGCTATCTTGGAGAAGTCCGGTATGAAACGTCGATAGTAGCCTGCCAGTCCAAGGAAACTTCGGATCTGGTGCACTGAGGTAGGAGGCTTCCAGTCCATAACTTCCTGTACCTTGCTGGGGTCGACGGCTATGCCATTCTTAGAGATAGTATGTCCCAAGAATTTGACACTATCCAACCAGAATTCACATTTGGAGAACTTGGCATAGAGCTGATGATCTCTCAGCCGTTGGAGAACTACGCGAAGATGGTTGGCATGTTCTTCTTCGCTCTTCGAGTACACCAGGATAGCATCAATGAACACCACTACAAACTTGTCCAACTCGGGCATGAACACCGAGTTCATAAGGTACATGAAGTATGCGGGTGCATTGGTGAGCCCAAAAGACATGACCAGGTACTCGTAGAGTCCATATCTTGTGGAGAAGGCAGTCTTAGGGATGTCACATGGTCGGATCTTGATTTGGTGATAACCTGAACGAAGATCGATTTTGGAGAACACTCTAGCTCCAGCTAACTAATCAAACAAGACATCAATGCGGGGGAGTGGGTACTTGTTCTTGATAGTCACCGCATTGAGAGGTCGGTAGTCTACACACATGCGTAGACTGCCATCCTTCTTCTTCACAATCAGGACCGGGCAACCCCAGGGTGATGCACTGGGTCGGATGAAACCTTTTTCCAACAGATCATGCAACTGGGTCTTTAACTCAGCTAGCTCAGCTGGTGGCATCCAATAGGGCCTTTTGGAGATGGGGGCGGTGCCGGGGATCAACTCTATGGCAAACTCCACATCTCTATCAGGCGGCATGCCGGGCAAGTACTCTAGGAACACATCAGGGTACTCAGAGACAACAGGGAGGCTTTCTAGCCGGGCTTGTGATAGAGGGTACGCACAGGGGAATGCGGACTTAGGAGGGTTCAAGAACAGGGTAGAACTGCCATAAAAGGGTGAGTTGATGTGGAGGGTTCGAGCGGCTGGGTCTAGAACCACTTGGTGTCTGGTCATCCAATCCATTCCAAGAATGATATCTATTCCTTCCAGGTCAAGGAGGATAAGATTTTCCTTAAAAAGGTTTTGGCCTAGCTGAATAGGCACATTGACACTCATCCTATCAGATGTGATTATTCCACCCGGGGTGGATATTCTAAAAGACCCTCTGGTTTGGCAGTCTTGTAACCCACACTTGTCACGGGTCTTTCGCCCGATAAAACTATGTGAAGCTCCCGAGTCAAACAAAACCAAAGCTGAAAAACTATGAATCAGAAAGGTACCCGTCATTATCGGCGCACCTTCAGGAAGCTCTACTGCGTGGGTGAAGTTCAGTCGACCTTGGCGAACTTGCACCTTGGGCCTCTTTCCTTTGTTGGGCGTTGCATTGCTCTGCCCTGGGCGCGGGCTCTGATTTCTGGGGCAATCCTTGGCGAAATGCCCCACATCGCCGCACGCAAAACAGCGGTTACCCGTTGCAGGGCGTGGGGGTGGCGGCAGGGCCTCTGGTTGGAAACCAGGAAAATGGGGCGCTGCTGCTGGCGGGGGTCGGGCAATCCACCTTCCTGACTGCTGGGGTCGGCTGGGCGCCTGTGGTGGAACCATTCTGAAATGCTGCGCAGGTGGGCTGGGCGTTGGTAGTGGGGCTTTCCTCTTCCTCTCCGCTGCCAGAGCCTTCATGCAGTCCTCTTGGGAGATGGCCAGGTTGACCAACTCATTGTACGTATCCACCCTTATCGGGTTTAACCTTTCTCTGAGCTCCAAGCTCAGCCCTCTGCGGAATCTGTCCCACTTCTTCTCGTCGGTGTCCGCGTGATATCCAACATAACGACACAGATCGTTGAAGGCTTGTGCGTAGTGTAACACATCTCGGTTTCCTTGGTGAAGAGCCAGGAATTCATTGAGCTTGCGCTCCAGGAGACCCTTCGGAATGTGGTGCGCTCTGAACGCAGTCTTGAACTCGTTCCAGCTGATGACATGGTCTGCTGGCAACATGGCGTGGTAGTGATCCCACCATAGCCGAGCGGAACCACGTAACTGCTAGGCTGCAAACCGAGCCTTATTGTGATCGGGGCACTGGGCGGTGAGAAGCTCGAACTTGGATTCGATGGTGCGAACCTAGGCGTCTACATTGAGCGGGTCTTGGGTCTTCTGGAACAATGGGGGCTGCGTCCCCAAAAAGTCTTCATAACGAGCAACATGAGGTTGCTGCTGAGCCCTTCCACCATGGGGTTGCTGCTGTTGTTGCCCTTGTACCAGATGTCTCAGCAGCTCGGTCTGAGCCGCTAAGATTGCCTCTAGTGGAGACGGGGGTGGAGGTGGGGGAAGATCCTGTCTTTGCTCGCTGCTGCCGGGCACAGAGCCAGATCTGGTGCGATGCGCCATCTGCAAGAGTTAACGTTCCATTAAATTCATAATCTTAGAATTGAGTGACTTGGCATAGTTAATCTAAAGAAGAGCTTTTCCGAGCAAGGTTGCTTTTGAGGAGGGTGACTTGGCAGATTTTTAGCTTATGTCGCATGCACGGCCTACCTCGTTCTTAACCAAAACAACTGCCAAAACTTGGTCTTACGCGGTTAGTGCCGGTGGCAAGACAACCAGTACGTCTCTCCTTATAATAACTAGTCAGTTCTAGCAACGTCTCCTAAGCGAACGCGGTTAGTGTACCTGCAGAAAACACGACCACATGAACCTTTCATGCCAGCACCCACGAAAGCGTTCCCAAACATTACCGTTCACTATAGGAATGGCACCCATGCGTTCAAGGCTGCATGGACAGTACTCAACCGTGGAAATAGGTCCCCTTTGAATGGAACCGTATAACCCTTCGCATACTCGTGATGCGGATTCAGCGCACGTATAATAGACGTGGCGAACAACCGTGATGATAGGCTCGTTGGAATCGAACCGCACCAAACATATAGAACCTGCGCACGTATGACAAACGTGGGTGAAACAACCGCGATGATAGGGTCCTTTGAATAGAACTCCCTATAATCCCTCGCATACTCGTGATGCGGAACTCGGCACACGTATGATAAACGTGGCGAAGTGCTGGAAGGGTTAGCAAGATAACCAATTAAATATTAGCCACCTAAAAACAACCCCAAAATCCCCTAGGGCCTCTCGTACTAAAGTCATCCTTAACGATCGTACGAGATATTTTTCAAAGAGTTTCTTGCAACTTTTATCTTTTAAAGAGGTGTGTAAGGGCCTATTATGTTCTCTGTCTTGCTAAACCGGCTCTGGTACCAGCTGTGGCGGATCCACTTCAGATTTTCTTGATTAGTCATGATTAAGCCGCCTGATATGCGACTCTCATGCCTTAACCAAGTAAACACGAAGTGCCGTCGGATTTCATCCGATTTAACCACTTGAACAGGACCGAATAGCAAACTCACATGTAGGTGAGCGGTTCCAAAGAAAACAAAAAGTCCACTGAGTTAACAAATTAACCGTTTGGTTTGGCCATAAAACAACATCAGAGTTTACAAGGTTCAGAAGAAAAACAACAGAGGTAAAACAACGCACGGAAGCTACTTCGTCGGGGTCGGACATCCCTGGTGAGGCCAACCGGGACGTCAGCGGTCCCTCTCCTCGCTGTTCGAGGAGGGATCCCACTCAACCGTCCAACCCGGAGGGAGTTAGGGCGGCCAAGTGCCAACAGAGGCCGCAACTTCACCTGAAAAAGAAGAGCCGCAACAAGGCTGAGCTACTAAGCTCAACAAGACTTAACCGACAGGGAGTACGCTACTCCACCACTTCTAAACATGCAAGGCCTTTTTGGCTGAGGGGTTTGTTTGCCAAAAGCGCTAGGTATATCCCTACTTTCAAGTTTTAGCTCAGGTTCTAAGTTCATTATCCGGTCTAAGTTTGCAACCTACTCTAAACAAACATAGAACCAACCAAAGGTATATACATCATCATCAAGACCATGTCATCATCAGATTCCTTTAATTACTCAGGGTGACATAGCGATCAAGCAGTCTCAAACTGTGAGAGGCAGACGAATCAATTCGAGTTTCTTAACCATGCATGGCGAACCTAATCTCACGACATCCGCGCACCACAAGGGTCGCTTCCTGTGTCGGCCGTCCCCATCAATTCCTAGGCGCGTGTCAGGTCCAAACTTCCCTTGGCATGCAATGCTCCACAGTCCTGGTCTCTACCGTAATGTGACCGCACTTGCACCCACATGATGCACCATGGGAACCTCGTTCCAGGAACAGCAGGGGTATAAGCCACGCCCTAGTTCAATCAGGTACTAGGCTTCCCCATCCCATACTAGGTATGAGATTAGTACTTTCAAACACTTGATCACGAACACCACCACTGTCGGGCCTTAGCAAGTTTCATAGACAGACGGGGCGATCAACCGACCACCAAAGAGTTACCCAAAACCCTGCCCCATCCATCGTCCTTATAGTTGCAACAGAAGAGGAAACAACCAACTCCTACAACTCGTGAGTGACAGGGAATCACTCGGCTTTTACCGTTTCCTAGTTAAGCAAGGCATCTACTCGGTCCAACAGCTAGTGATCATATCAAGGGGTCTAAGTCATGCATCTTGTTAGGATACGAGGTAGGCTACGCTAGCGCAAATCAAAAATACTACCGCGTATAACCAGGAAGAACTGCCGTATAAGGATCACGGGATTACCACTCGACGCACTACTCGTGCGGAAGATGTAGATATGCGTCGATGCAGTGAAGACGATCACGTAGTCGTACGTAGTCGATCAACGTAGTCGTATGTAGTCGATCACGTCAATGTTCAGCAGCTCGTCCACGTGCAACAAGATCGCCTCCGGTGCCGCGGCTCGTCGTCGGCTTGTCGTGGCTCGTCGGCGGCTCGTCGACGGCTCGTCCAAGTGCTGCAGGCGCAACACCTCCAAGGTATCCACACGTGCAGGAAGGAAGCGTCGCAAGCCGGACTGCTAGATCCGCGAGTTGCAACAGGCGAGGGCGTGGGAGGCGCGGCAGGTGTGTTTCGCCAAAAGGTGTAAACCCTAGGGCGCCTCCACCCCTCTATTTATAGAGGTTCCTGACGGGCCTCTGGGTCCGAGGCCCATTAGTACTTGTAAACCTAGATCCGAATTGGGCTTCCAGCCCCTTAAGTGTGTGACCCTATGGGTTCGGATACGTATAGACATGGCCCGAGTACTCCTACTCGGCCCAATAGTCGGTAGCGGCCTCTAGCAAGACGTGCCAACTCCTATACGCACACGAAGATCATATCAGATGAACCATCACAACATAATATACATGCTATTCCCTTCGCCTCACGATATTTGGTCTAGCTTCAAGCCGACCGCTCTTTCTCGATCCAGTGATTCGGAATCCCTTTGTAGGTTAACTCTTAACCGTACGTAGCATGGCCATGCATTTTCGGATTCGATCACTCGAGGGGCCCAGAGATATCACTCCCAATCAGAGAGGGGCAAATCCCATCTTGATTTGACTATGTCTCATAGCATGCTTCTTGACAAACCCGAAAGCTACCTTTATAACTACCCTGTTACGGCGTAGCGTTTGATAGCCCCTAAGTAGGTCGATCCACATCTAGAATACATGCGACAATCTCAGGTCTAAGGACAAAGCGTATATGTTGTTTAAAGACAGAACTACTTCTCGTGTTGGGTCAGTCCTAGCACATGTCTCCACATGTGTCCACATTATTAGTTGAACATCTCCATGTCCATGACTTGTGAAACATAGTCATCAACTAATACATGTGCTAGTCTAATATTCATGTGTGTCCTCACATGAACTCCGACTAGGGACAACTTTAGAATAACCATACAAGTAAAGAGTTTCACATACAATTCACATAATTGCAAATCAATTCAAGTAGCCTTTAATGGATATTCAATGAACACAGTATACAAATCATGGATACAAATGGAATATCATCATCTCTATGATTGCCTCTAGGGCATACCTCCAACAGTCTCCCACTTGCACTAGAGTCAATCTAGAAGGTACCTAATACCCATAGCTCTTACATGCGCATCATGCTTAGCCTGCGGGAGTGGTTTTGTCAACGGATCAGAAATGTTCAGATCCGTGTGTATTTTGCATATCTTTATCTCACCCCGGTTAACGAAGTCTTGAATGAGATGAAATCGCCGCATTACGTGTTTGTTCTTCTGGTGGTTCCTTGGCTCCTTTGCTTGCGCAATTGCCCCATTATTATCACAGTAGAGATTCAATGGGCTGGACGCATTCGGGAACACACCAAGTTCAATGAGGAAATTCCTTATCCAAACACATTCCTTCGCAGCTTCCGAAGCCGCGATGTACTCGGCTTCTGTCATGGAATCGGCCACCGTCTCCTGCTTGGAACTCTTCCAACTAACAGCACCACCATTCAGTGTGAACACAAAATCCTGATTGTGACTTTGAATCATCTCTGTCGGTTTGGAAACTAGCATCGGTGTAACCTGTTACAACGAGCTCCTCCTCTCCTCCATAGACGAGGAACATATCTTTAGTCCTTCTCAAGTACTTAAGAATGTTTTTCACCGCTGTCCAGTGACTCTCACCTGGATCAGATTGGTGTCTGCTTGTCATACTTAGCGCATATGAAACATCTGGGCGAGTACTTATCATTGCATACATGATAGATCCAATAGCCGAGGCATATGGCACTCTACTCATGCGATCCCGCTCATCAGCAGTCGAAGGACACTGAGTCTTGCTGAGATGTATGCCATGTGACATAGGCAAGAACCCTTTCTTTGCCTCTTCCATGCTGAACCGCTTCAACACTTTGTCAATGTAAGTATCTTGGCTTAAACCTATAAGCCTTCTCGATCTATCTCTATAGATCTTAATGCCCAGAATATATGCCGCTTCCCCTAAGTCCTTCATCGAAAAACTATTTTTCAGTGAAGTCTTTACAGACTCAAGCATAGGAATGTTATTTCCAATCAGTAATATGTCATCCACATATAAGATTAGAAATACTACAGAGCTCCCACTAACCTTCTTGTAAACACAAGACTCTTCTTCATTCTTGGTGAAGTCAAACCCTTTGACCACTTCATCAAAACGAATGTTCCAACTCCTAGATGCTTGCTTCAATCCATAAATGGATCTCTGAAGCTTGCATACCTTTCTAGCATTTTTCGGATCGACAAAACCCTCGGGTTGTATCATATACACGTCCTCAGCTAGGTTTCCAATCAGGAAAGCTGTCTTGACATCCATCTGTCATATCTCATAATCAAAATATGCAGCTATAGCTAGAATAATCCGAATGGACTTAAGCATCACTACGGGCGAGAAGGTCTCGTCGTAGTCAACTCCTAAACTTGTCGAAAACCTTTTGCGACAAGTCGTGCTTTATAGATGTGAACATTTCCATCCATGTCCTTTTTCTTCTTATAGATCCACTTGCACTCTATGGCTTTAACACCATCAGGCGGGTCAACCAAGATCCAAACTTGATTGTCTCCCATGGACTCTATTTCGGATTGCATGGCACTCTGCCATTTTTCGGAGTCTGGGTCCATCATTGCTTCTGCATATGTCGCAGGCTCATCATTGTCCAACAATAATATTTCCCGCATTTCGCGGAGCCTTGCCGACCTTCGTGGTTGTGGCGGTGCTTCTCTTGCCATGGGTATCTCAACTTGTTCTGCTACGTTAGCATCACTCATTGATTTTTGCCCGATCGGCTCATCTTGAACTTATTCAAGATGCACTGTCTTTCCACTCTTTTCTCCTTTGAGAAACTCTTTCTCTAGGAAAACCCCGTTCCGAGCGACAAACACTTTGCCTTCTGATCGGTTGTAGAAATAATATCCCAAAGTTTCCTTTGGATATCCCACGAAAATGCACTTATCCGACTTGGGTGTGATCTTGTCCGACTGAAGTCGCTTGACAAAGACTTCACATCCCCAAATCTTTAGAAAAGACAAACTAGGAACCTTTCCAGTCCATATCTCATATGGTGTCTTAACTACGGATTTAGATGGTACCCTATTAAGTGTGAAAGCTGCTGTTTCTAGAGCGTATCCCCAAAATGACAACGGTAGGTCCGACTGGCTCATCATTGATCGAACCATGTCTAACAAAGTTCGATTACATCGCTCGGACACACCATTTCTCTAAGGTGTTCCAGGCGGCGTAAGTTGTGGAACAATTCCGCAACTCTTTAGATGATTGCTAAACTCGTGGCTCAAATACTCGCCTCCACGATCAGATTGTAAGGCCTTAATTTTCTTGCCACGCTGATTTTCAACTTCATTCTGAAATTCCTTGAACTTTTCAAAGGTTTCAGACTTGTGCCTCATCAAGTAGACATAGCCATATCTACTAAAATCATCAGTGAAAGTTATGAAGTATTGGAATCCTCCTCTAGCCGTCGTGCTCATTGGTCCGCATACATCACTATGTACGAGTTCCAACAAGTCTACTGCTCTCTCAGGAAATCCTGTGAAAGGCGTCTTGGTCATCTTGCCTAGCAAGCAAGCCTCACATGTCTCGTATGATTCAAAATCAAACGAAGTTAGAAGTCCATCAGAATGGAGCTTCTTCATGCGCTTTTCACTTATATGACCCAAACGACAATGCCACAAGTAGGTAGGACTCAAATCATTAGGCTCAGACCTTTTAGCACTTACATTACAGACAGGTGAACCATCAAGATTTAAAACAAATAATCCATTCACAATGGGTGCAAAAGCCATAAACATATTATTCTTAGAGATCACACAACCATTGTTTTCACTCGCAAATGAATAACTATCCTTCATCAAGCATGAAGGAGACAAAATGTTTCGACTTAAACTAGGAACAAAATAACAATTATTCAACTCCATAATAAATCCTGACGGGAGGTGGAGTTGCATCGTCCCGACGGTCAACGCAGCAACTCTTGCATTATTGCCCACGCGGAAATCAACTTCTCCTCTTTCCACGCTTCTACTTCTTATCATTCCCTGCATCGAATTGCAAATATGAGCAACCGATCCGGTATCAAATACCCAAGAATTAATAATTGTATCAGCGAGAAATATGTTGTCTATAACATTAACAACAAGCGTACCTGAGGTACAAGTTCTCTTACTTCCGCCATTCTTCAAGGAAGCTAGGTACTGCTTGCAGTTTCTCTTCCAGTGACCAAGTTCATGACAGTAAAAGCACTCTTTATCTGGAGCAGGTCCAGGTCCAGCTTTAACCTGGGTGCTGGGTTTGGCTTGGACGTTCCAGCCTTGCCCTTCTTCTTAAAGCTAGGCTTGTTCTGTATAGCCATCACATGGCTGGTACTAGCGCTTTTCTTGATGTCAGCCTCTGCTGTTTTAAGCATGCCACATAGCTCATTCAGACCCTTCTCCGTCCCATGCATATGGTAGTTCGAGATGAAGTTCCCATAGCTAGGCGGAAGAGACGAAAGAATGAAATCAGTGGCCAACTCTTGGCCCAGTGGGAAGCCTAGCTTCTCCAACCGTTGAGTGTAACCAACCATCTTGATTACTTGTGGTCCTACTGCTGCACCTTCTGCTAGCTTGCTCTCAACAAAGGCCTTAGACACATTGAACCTTTCAGTCCTGGCCTGTGTTTGGAACATGTCTCTAAGCGCCATGATCATATCGTGCACCTCATGGTTTGTTTCGAACTGCATCTGCAGCTCGGGTTCCATGCAAGCAAGCATAAGGCAGCTTACTTCGAGGTTAGCATCACATGCTTTCTTGTAAGCATTCTTAGCAGCAGCGGGTGCATCATCAGCGGGTTCTTCTAGTAGTGGGTTCTTTTTTCTCAGCCCTGAGAACAATTCTCAGGTTACGGATCCAATCCGAGTAATTTGTTCCATTCAACTTGTCCTTGTCAAGGACCGAACACAAAGCAAACGGTGTAGTGCTGCTAGGTGCCATTTAATCTACAACAAAGTAATGCAAAATACACTAAGACAAACATATCCATGATAGAGTAAATCACATTAAACTAGTTTAACAGAATCTACTCCCACTAAAATCAATATCCCTCTATTGAAACTTAGTGATTCAGGATCCACAACTAACAAGTCCACTAGTGAGCTTTAGCATCACCGCTAGCAAACAAGGTAGATCGGTAAGCAACTTCTGCTAATCATATCACATATGACTCCTGTTGTTGGGTGACATCTCCATGTCTCGGCGCCCAACCTTTATGCCCCAAGGTCCTTAACCGTTAAGATAACCTTGTTAAGCAAACCAACCCTTATGCGTGTAAGTGTCCGACACAAACCCGTCTAGTCAAGGAAAACTAGTGGCACCCTAATTTCATAGACCCACCACTAATTGTACAAGACATGGGACGGTGCAAGTTTTAGTTGGGAGGGCATACTAACTTAAACTTTGTGAGGGATCGTTCTACTTCTAACATCACAGCATGCAGAAAGTAAAACATAAACAGAATAGCATTCACACAGTTGTGACACAGTATGGCCCGTTTTTCTTATGGTGATCTCCATCTCCATAGAAGCTGTTCACCATGGTGATCTCCATCTCCATGTTCCATGTGCGCCATCCTTCTGGTGATGAGTCCTCCAAGAACTTAGAACATGCTATTACACCTAATAGCTAGTAAAGAAGCTAGTAATGAAGATTACATAGTTGCTTGGATCATCACAGATTGGTACGCAGACCATTAAATACAATAAAGTGACAACACATATGGCTCCTGCCGTGTTGCCGTACGCGCGACACGCAGGTCACGAATGAGTTACACACATGCATCACATACACAAGGGGGCCATACTGATCACAAGATACATACATACATCCTGCAAAACAGAGTTAGGCGCCCTAACGTTCCAAACTTCGGATGCCCGAAACTCCATCTTCCAAGCCGAATTTGGGAATTCTAATCTCGCCAAAAACGGCAAAGCCCTTGAATTTCATGTGTAACTTTTTTTGTAGATCAATTTTCATATAAAATTCGTCCCGATCCGAGATCGTACCGAAAAGTTACGGCTGATTTACCGAAGCATATGCATATGGCAAAAATCCCGACCCCGGCAGTAGATCTCATCTACTATTGCACATCTAATGCGCCTGACGTATGACCCTGAATTTTGATTCGACCAATCATATTGATCTTCGCTCACTGCAACTGGATTTACGTGTATCACTTAACTCCGATGGCGGAAACCGACCGGTAGGAGTATGTCATTACACTACCATTGCAGCAAGGGCACGAAAACAGGACATAAATCAAACGGAAAACTCGCATATCTCCATATGCACACATCCCGAATCCAAAACTAATGCAGCTACGGCTCTGATACCACTGTTGGGATACGAGGTAGGCTACGCTAGCGCAAATCAAAACTTCTACCGCGAATAACCAGGAAGAACTGCCGTATAAGGATCACGGGATTACCACTCGACGCACTACTGGTGCGGAAGATGTAGATATGCGTCGATGCAGTAAAGACGATCACGTAGTCGTACGTAATCGATCAACGTAGTCGTACGTAGTCGATCAACGTAGTCGTACGTAGTCGATAACGTCAACGTTCAGCAGCTCCTCAGCAGCTCGTCCACGTGCAGCAAGATCGCCTCCGGTGCCGCGGCTCGTCGTCCGCTCGTCGTGGCTCGTTGGCGGCTCGTTGACGGCTCATCCAAGTGCTGCAGGCGCAACACCTCCAAGGTATCCACACGTGCAGGGAGGAAGCGTCGCAAGCCGGACTGCTAGATCCGCGAGTTGCAACAGGCGAGGGCGTGGGAGGCGCGGCAGGTGTGTTTCGCCAAAAGGTGTAAAGCCTAGGGCGCCTCCACCCCTCTATTTATAGAGGTTCCTGACGGGCCTCTGGGTCCGAGGCCCATTAGTACTTCTAAACCTAATCCAACTCGAATCAGATCCGAATTGGGCTTCCAGCCCCTTAAGTGTGTGACCCTATGGGTTCGGATACGTATAGACATGGCCCGAGTACTCCTACTCGACCCAATAGTTGGTAGCGGCCTCTAGCAAGACGTGCCAACTCCTATATGCACACGAAGATCATATCAGACGAACCATCACAACATAATATACATGCTATTCCCTTCGCCTCACAATATTTGGTCTAGCTTCAAGCCGACCGCTCTTTCTCGATCCTGTGATTCGGAATCCCTTTGTAGGTTAACTCTTAACCGTACGTAGCATGGCCATGCATTTTCGGATCCGATCACTCGAGGGGCCCAGAGATATCACTCCCAATCAGAGAGGGGCAAATCCCATCTTGATTTGACTATGTCTCATAGCATGCTTCTTGACAAACCCGAAAGCTACCTTTATAACTACCCTGTTACGGCGTAGCGTTTGATAGCCCATAAGTAGGTCAATCCACATCTAGAATACATGCGACAATCTCAGGTCTAAGGACAAAGCGTATATGTTGTTTAAAGAGAGAACTACTTCTCGTGTTGGGTCAGTCCTAGCACATGTCTCCACATGTGTCCACATTATTAGTTCAACATCTCCATGTCCATGACTTGTGAAACATAGTCATCAACTAATACATGTGCTAGTCTAATATTCATGTGTGTCCTCACATGAACTCCGACTAGGGATAACTTTAGAATAACCATACAAGTAAAGAGTTTCACATACAATTCACATAATTGCAAATCAATTCAAGTAGCCTTTAATGGATATTCAATGAACACAATATATAAATCATGGATACAAATGGAATATCATCATCTCTATGATTGCCTCTAGGGCATACCTCCAACACATCTATGGTTTCAAACAACTCCTATACGTAAATGCACAAGCATGCTTAAAGAAGGCATGCGCAAGTTTGGTAAAACACAGGGGATTTATGCATCCGGGGCTTGCCTTCGAACAAGGAGGAGCGAAGCTGCTCTTCTGCTTGGGCGGCTTCGGCTTCTAGAGGCAGGAGCTTGGCTACACCTTCGTCTTCTGGCGCCGGGTGCAGCTCGTAGAAGCCGTCGGCGAGACGTAGCTCTACACGAATGCAATGCATTGGTTAGCATTTAGATGGTTATTTCAACAGCAACACTTGCAAGTTTGAGCCCAGAAACTTGCGGCAAGTTACAGGAGGGTGGGGAGGTTTGCTTGAGTTGGTGGAGATTTAGATATAAGGGTCGGATGGGAAGGAACTTATGATCTGACCCTTAATCTAGAGGAATAGATGTGCTAGGGGTCCTCAGACTTAACGCTAAAGAGTCCCCAAGTTTTACACATACACCCTCGGTTCAAAGAAAAAGATACAGTCGAGCCCTCGGGCGAGGCGGAGAAAGGTCGGCGGAACAGATAGGGTCAGGCGAGACGGAACCGGGGTCGGGCGGATAGGAAGGGTCAGACGAGGCGAACAAGGGTCGGTAGCTTACCTTCATCTTATAGATGAGGCTTGGGGTCGGGAAAGAACAGGCTTGGGCGGAAAGACTAAGGCTTGGGACAGCGGCGAGGATGTCCGGTGGTACTCCGGCGGCGGCGGTGCTTCTTGTGGACCACAAGCAAGCTCTCGTGCAGCACGAGGAGCAGTGGCTGGTGGATTAGGGAAGGTGGTGTTTGAGCGGAGAGGAGAGTTCCTCAGACTTAGGTGGTGGCGCTGTGAGCACGAACAGGGAGCAAGCGGGAGGGCAGCGATGGCGAAGGGGAACTCTGGCAGGGCTCCGACATTCCCTTTTTTAGCTGCGCGGAAGAGAGAAGGGGGAGCGGCGCAAGGACCGGGGAAGAAAAGAGGGAGTGCGCTGCCAGGGTGGCGATTGAGCGACGAGGGCGGTGGAGCAGGACTTCGGGGATGACACCGGCGGTCATTGGGCACCGATGACAGGGCGACGCAGGCGCGGGTTTGCCGGTGGTTGAGACTTGGTGGAGGCGGGTATCGTTGTGCGGTGGATCTGATGGAAGTGACCGGGGAAACGGCGCTAGAAACGAGGGTGCACAGGTGAGAAGACAGGCGGCTGTGGTCGCGCGGCCGAGCGCGGAGCAACAGATTGTCGGGGCGGAGCTTCTGACAAGGCAGAAAAGGAGCTGTCGCTGCCATGGTCTGGGTTGGCGGAGGTGGAATCCTCGCGTAGCGAGGACCGGGGCGGCGCGACTGTGGAGGGGCGACGGAAAAGATGGGCGGCATCGGGCTCTGCAGCCGGTATCTGGCGATGCGATGATGGGCGCGGGCGGTGAGGTGCTGCAGAAAGGGTAGCAGAGGAGCTTCCGCTGCGATTGGGGAAGGGGGCGCGAGAATCCATCCGGTCGTGGCCGGCGAGGAGGTGGAGCGGCGAGCGTCAGAGGAGTTGAGCCACGCGGCTAGGGAACTCTGAAGCGGGCATGCAACTCGAGTGCGCCTGTCATGGGATATCTGGGAGAAAAGATCTCGTGGGTCCACCGTGTTGGAGGTATGCACTAGAGGAGATCATAGAGATGATGATATTCCATTTGTATCCATGATTTATGTTGTGTTCCATGAATATCCATTAAAGGCTACTTGAATTGATTTGCAAATTATGTGAATTATGTGTGAAACTCTTTACTTGTATGGTTATTCTAAAGTTGTCCCTAGTCGGAGTTCATGTGAGGACACACATGAATATTAGACTAGCACATGTATTAGTTGATGACTATGTTTCACAAGTCATGGACATGGAGATGTTGAACTAATAATGTGGAGACATGTGCTAGGACTGACCCAACACGAAAAGTAGTTCTCTCTTTAAACAACATATACGCTTTGTCCTTAGACCTGAGATTGTCGCATGTATTCTAGATGTGGATCGACCTACTTAGGGGCTATCAAACGCTACGCCGTAACAGGGTAGTTATAAAGATAGCTTTCGGGTTTGTCAAGAACCATGCTATGAGACATGGTCAATCAAGATAGGATTTGCCCCTCTCTGATTGAGAGTGATATCTCTAGGCCCCTCGAGTGATCGGATCCAAAAATGCATGGCCATGCTACGTACGGTTAAGAGTTAACCTACAAAGGGATTCCGAATCACAGGATCGAGAAAGAGTGGTCGGCTTGAAGCTAGACCAAATATCGTGAGGCAAAGGGAATAGCATGTATATTATGTTGTGATGGTTCGTCTGATATGATCTTCGTGTGTGTATAGGAGTTGGCACGTCTTGCTAGAGGCCGCTACCGACTATTGGGCCGAGTAGGAGTACTCGGGCCATGTCTATACGTATCCGAACCCATAGGGTCACACACTTAAGGGGCTGGAAGCCCAATTCGGATCTGATCCGAGTTGGATTAGGTTTAGAAGTACTAATGGGCCTCGGACCCAGAGGCCCTAGGGTTTACACCTTTTTGGTGAAACTCATCTGCTGCGCCTCCCACGCCCTCGCCTGTTGCAACTCACGGATCTAGTAGTCCGGCTTGCAACGCTTCCTCCCTGCACGTGTGAATACCTTGGAGGTGTTGCGCCTGCAGCACTTGGACGAGCCGCCGACGAGCCACGACGAGCCGCCGACGAGCCACGACGAGCTGACGATGAGCCGCGGCACGAGGGAGATCTTGCTACACATGGACGAGCTGCTGAGGAGTTGCTGGATGTCGACGTGATTGACTATGTACGACTACGTTGATCAACTTCGCTGCATCGACGTGAATCTACATCTTCCGCACCAGTAGTGCGTCGAGTGGTAATCCCATGATCCTTATACGGCAGTTTTCCTGGTTTACACGGTAGAATTTTTTTAATTTGCGCTAGTGTAGCCTACCTCATATCCCAACACACCGGTCAGTCTCGGTGGTCCACGGCTCAGATTGAAGGGAGGCAGTTTGGGAGGACTTAAGAAAGATCCGGCAGTGGGTTGGGGTCGGCGGGGTCGGAACTGGGGAAAACACGGCGAGGGGTCGGATCACAGGGGTCGGGACCGAACTGGAGGTTGAACACTTAGACTTGGTAAACTGAGATAGGGGATCAGGGACTCGGATTAAGATTAACGCGAAGGATTTTAACCGAGGTCATTACAGGTAGGGCGGCCACAGGCGACGGGCGATGGGGGCGGGGCAGCGACAGGCAGGTAGGCGACGGGCGACGGGGACAGGGCGGCGATGAGCGACGGGGGCGGGACGGCGATGGGCGACGGGGCGGGGCGGCGACGGGCGGCACGGTGACGGGCGACAAGCGGCGGGACGGCCACGGGTGATGGGCGGCACGACGACAGGGGCGGGGCAGCGACAGGCAGCACGGTGAGGCGGCGACGGGCGGCGGGGAGGCGGCGAGCGACAGGTGACGGGGGTGGGGAAATAGTCACGAGTGGGAACTCGGGAGGAATAGAACGAAATGTTTTTTGTGTAACAAGTGGCATTGGTGGGTAATTACCCACCAACTCCACGAGGAGGTTCAAAAGAGGTTGTTTTGGAGTAGCAAAAGAGGTGCTCCAAAACTCCAGTTCCATTTGCACTACAGCTCCATGGAGTTGGCTGCTCCATGGAGTTTTGGAGTTGAGGTGTTTGGCTGGATTTCTTGGTGGAGTTGCTGGAGTTTTGGAGTGGAGCCATGCCAAAGACCCTGTAAGTATATTGTCAACATTAAATTCCACTTCTTATCAGGTTGCGCAAATTCTTCCGGAGCAAACCGTTCACCAATCGACCGATCCTCGAGCAGAGACCATACCAGCAAGCCTTCCAATCGAGGTAAAGAATGTGCCCTTTTACTTGATTCTTTCAATCTTTAACTAAAAACTGACTGATTAGTTTTGGCGCAGGACATCCCGGACACATCGATTGTACCTTCCAAGCAACCATCGGCCGCACGATTTTCAGAGGTAAGATACCTGATACCCATTCTCAGATCCACTTATCCTTTCATGCTCATAGAGACTTTTCCTGTCATTCTCCACGAGGCTGGTCCAAGCACCGCGCCGATTATTGTCGAATCCTCCTCTTCTGATGAACCACTCGCGTCGATTCCTAATATGGGAGCAGCACTCCTGCCAACCCAAGAAGAAGAGATCCGTTTTAAAGAGGTAAGGACTCTCTGTTTTCACCAGCCGATTTCCTACTTCTGACGGCTAAAGCACTTTTTTCCCTTTATTTTTCACAGGAACAAGATACGCCCAACAACAGCCTCTTCTCCTTCGCGGTCACAGTTTCTGATGATGAGGAAGTCGCCTCCTGCCAGATAACTTTGGGCTCCATACCAGAAGAGGTTTGTGCCAAGCTCCAGAACATACGGGCCCTTCTTCAAGACGATATCGGCTGATTGGCGGAAGACGCTTCGCCGATTCGGCGAATATTTAATGAAATCAAAGGTTGAGTCCCAGAGGATGCAGAAGAAGCTCTTGCACCCACGGCATACATTGAGTCGATGCAAATCCTGGTGTTCAAAGCTCTGCAACATATGGCCAATTGCGCCAAGCTGGAGAAAGCGCGCGAAGAAGAGGAGACTTACAAGCGCCAAGCTCAAGAGGTACACCACCGGATCAACACTCTCGAAAACTCCCGTCCAAGCATTGCCAGCGCCATAGATCAATTCAAACGGCGTAGAGCAGAACTCGCCAAGGAGATGGAGCAAGTTGTGAAGGCCATAGCCGCTGAGGAAAAGAAGCTCCAAGACCTCCCGGCCGTCATCACTGATTTAAAACAGGAAAGGCAGACTCTTGCCCACGAGGCCATCCGACTCCACCGCAATATGCTAGAATTTCCCGGATCAGCCGATGACGACCAGCGAATACTAGACTCTGCAAATCAGATCCGCCTGCGGGCGATCGAGGCCATAAATGCCCTTCTTGGATAAATGTACTGAACATTGAATGCTTTTTGAATGTTTCGTAAGGCATTAACGCTTTTAACGTTTCTGTGTGAATACGAATCTGAATGGCTTTTCTCCGCAGCTTTTAACCCAATGATCGTTTGTTTTGAATGACTCCTCCTACCAACCGTTGCTTCTCATCGTCTCCTCCTATAAACACGAGGTCCCGCATCTTCTCCCAGAGGCATTCGCACAACATCCATACACTTGCCCTCTGCTAAACATTTTCAGATGCCTAGCGAGGCATCCGGATGGCCTCTTCCTCCTTCATCAATCAGGTACAAAATCAACCTTTGCACTCTCCGACTGATTTTCATTGTCAACTAACTGCCTATTGTTCCTTCAGCCAAACCGGCTTAGCCCCGGTCTTGAACAGGCTATCGAGATCATGCACTTCGACGCACCGCTGACACAGGCGGACAAAGATCTGATCCAAGCCCATCGCGAAGAACTCAAGGACCACTTCCCCGCCCACATCAAGAAGATCGTGGATAGTATTGAAGCCAACACCTCCAGGAAGCCATCTTAGCCGCCAGTTGAGAGGAGCCACCAACTCCTCCACCAAGTTGCCCTTGAAGACGCAATGGCAGACGTGGAAGAAAAGAGCACCCGCATCCTACTTGAATTAGGCCGGTTTCAGAGGAGAATCGACCTGAATCAAACCCAGCCAAAACGCTGTTGAATTGCTGCGGTCTTTGAATGTATTGGTACTTTTTATTCTAAGGGCGAATTGTACCATGTTGGCCATGTATCCAGTTAATATACCAAATGATAATCGACTTGGACATGGTACTACCGAGGTGTCTCCTTCAGTTGATGACCCCCTTTAATATGGCCGTTTAGACATCGGCCGACCCAGTTTTCAACTCCCAAAGTAGTACTGCTTCGTGCCCATATACTAACTGGTAAGGAGACACCTCGGTGGCGCCGTGGCAAGCCATCCTGTAGGCCCACAAGGACTCATTCAGCGTTGTATGCCACCGCCTTGGTTTTTCCTCTATCTTTCTTTTAATCAACTTGATGACCCCCTTGTTAGACAATTTAGCCTAACCATTGGCCTGAGCATAATACAAAGAAGAATTTAGCAACTTAATTCCCATGTCAGCAGTGAACTCCTCAAACTCTCCTGAAGTAAACATTGACCCCTGGTCAGTCGTAATAGTGTGAGGAATACCGAACCGATAGATAATATGCTCCTTCACAAATTCAAACATGTTAGCCGATGTGATGATTTTTAGAGGAACGGCCTCCACCCACTTGGTGAAATAATCAATAGCCACCAATATGAATTTATGTCCTTTACTCGATGGAGGATAGATTTGTCCGATGAGGTCGATTCCCCAACCTCTAAACGGCCACGGCTTTATTATTGGCTTCATAGCCGAAGCCGGTGCTCGTTGCACGTTGCCGAATTTCTGACAATCCTGCACCCCTTATAATATTTAAAACAGTCTTCGAGTATCGTCGGCCAGTAATAACCATTATTTCTAATCATCCACTTCATCTTGAAGGCCGATTGATAGACCCCACATACACCTCCATGAATTTCTCCTATTAGAGTTTTCGCTTCCTCTACTCCAAGGCATTTGAGTTGTACCCCATCAATCGTCCGATAAAACAGATCATATTCAAGTAGTAAATATTTCGTAGCCTAAAAGCGTATTCGTCGATCGACTTTCTTGGATGGATACTTTAGATAATCGGCAATCTCCTTCCTCCAGTCGTCGACCGCAAGCTCCAGGGCCATGGCACCTTGAATCGGCCGGTAACCGGAAGCATGTTGGGAAGCCTATTAGCTTCCTCATTGTAATCCCTGGGAATATGCTCAATAACTAGAGGCACTCTTCATAATAAATCCTCAGAATATTGTCCTTGCATTCAAATTTCCCAGATAATTGGTGCACAATAAGCATGGAATCCCCAAATATTTCTACCGTGTCGGCTTTAACCTCCCTCAACAGTTGGATGCCTTTTAGGACAGCCCGGTATTCTGCTTGATTATTAGTTGGCGGATGCCTCAATCGACAGAGAAAAATCATACCTTGCCCCTCGAGGTGATATGAGGATGATGTCGATTCCTGACCCGGCCCCATAGGAAGATCCATCAAAGTACAATGTCCATGGAGATAGCTCGACGACAACAATCTCTGGTCCACAGTGCTGGGCTACGAAGTCGGCCATTACTTGACCTTTGACAGCCTTGGCCGATTCGTACCTCATGTCAAATTCTAAGAGGGCCAAAATCCACTTTACAATTCTACCTTTCAAAATCAGCAGTGATAGCATATACTTGATGACATCATCTTTGCACACGACTACGCACTCTGCCGATAACAGGTACTGCCTGAGCTTGGTACAAGAAAAATATAGGCAAAGGCACAACCGTTCCACCAGAGGGTATCTGGTCTCAGCGTCCAAGAGTCTCCTGCTGACGTAATAAATCACCCTTTCTTTCCCCTCGAACTCCTGGACCAGCGCCGAGCCGATAGCTCGCTCATCAGCCGACAGATATAGTCTGAAAGGCTTGTCAGCCTGCGGAGGGACCAACACCGGAGGGTAGATCAGGTACTGTTTGATGTCATCTAATGCTTTTTGCTATTCTATGCCCCAAACAAACTCTTGGTCGGGTTTTAATTTCAATAATGGAGTGAAAGCTTGAATGTGCCCAGACAAGTTTGATATGAACCTCCAGATGAAGTTGACCTTGACGATTAAGGACTGTAGCTCAATCTTGTCTTGCGGGGCCACAACTTTGTTGATGGTGTCTATAATCTTGAGGTTGATCTCGATGCCGCGCTCGTGAACCATGAAGCTCAGAAATTGACCAGCCAAAACATCAAAAGCACACTTGTTTGGATTCATTGTCAACCCATGCTTCCTCGTGCACTTCAATACCTTGCGTAAATCGGCCAGATGCTGTTGATGCCCCTTTGACTTGACGATGACATCATTAATGTAAATCTTCACCAGGACACCAATAAGCTTATGAAATATATAATTCATGGCCCGTTGATATGTAGCTCCAGCATTCTTCAAACCAAAAGTCATGACTACCCACTCGAACAAACTGAGATGACCAGGGCACCTGAAGGCCGTTTTTGAGATATCTTCTTCGTCCATTAGTATTTGATTATACCAGGCGTTACCATCCATAAAACTGATGACCTTGTGCCATGCGGTAGCGTCTATCAAAACATCAGCCGTCGGCATCGGGTATCCATCCATCGGCGTAGCTTGGTTAAGATTTCTGAAGTCAATGCACACACGTAGCTTTGGTTGATGCGAAGCTTTTGCAGCCAAAACTTCAACTCGAGTGGAGGCCTGCCTTCGGCAACACGTGGCAGTTCGAGGAGCATCCAAACGAGACTGTCATGCTTGCACACTTTGTTGAGAGAGGATTGGCAGTGGCTGCTTCTGACTTCTTTAGAGGTATCCTCGAGTACTATAAGCTTCAGCTGGTTCACTTGAACCCTAATTGTGTGCTTCATATGTCCATCTTTGTACAACTGTGTGAGGTATACCTGGGTGTTTCTCCTAGTCTTGAGCTTTTTAGGGAAATTGTTTTGTTGTAAGCCTCAGCCTAGTGCGATTAGGACAGAAGTTTTTGGAGGCAGCGGGTTCCAACTTAGGAACTCGGGCGCTTATCTTGACTACAACTTGACGGACTCCCATGGGGATTGAAAGAGGAAGTGGTTTTACATTGGGAATCATGACCCTTGTTTGTCGGTAGTCACTGGTCATGCCCCAAAGCATGCGGAGAACTGGGTGAGCGAGCCTGAAGATACTCCTAAGATTGCCAACTTGTTGAGTCAGATTGCCGAGTTGAAGTCGTTGGGCTTGACTGGCATTAATGTGGCTGCCAGTTTTCTCAAGAGGAGAGTTCAGCCTTTGCAGCAGCGGGCTCACTCAGGTTCGGAGTACTCGGGATTTGATGATCCTTCACGTATGTCTCCTGACGATATATCTTATGATGACATGGAGGCGTTGCTAGCAAAGTTCTTCAGGAACGATCAGGGAGTACCGGTTATTCCTGGAGCCCTTCGCCAATTTGATGGTTGGTATGGTCCACAAGAGGTATGTTCTTTTGCTTGACTTGTGTTTTTCGAGATGTTGGGACATCTTTGAGAAACAACTCGTTTGCAGTCCTAGGTTCTCTCCGGCTATCTGGCGCATTTTGAGGAGGAGTTAGTCGTTGATGAATCAGAAGACGAGTCTTCCCCTCCTGCGAAAAAACGTCGAGTAGTTCGGAAGAGGCCTACTGTGAAGTCTGCTTCAACCTCGAGTTTGACCCCTGAGAGGTCGTAGAGTACCAAGGTATGTAGTCGTGCCTTCATTGGTAACTTTTGGTAGAGTTGTCCTGTAATCCTTTGATGATTTTAGTTGATTGAGAAAGTTGTCGACGTGACCCTTGATGGTGATGAGGCTACTACTGATGAGGTAGTCGCTACCGCCAAGCGTGGTGTTAGTGTTGCATCTGTTGAAGAATTGCCAGTGGGGGTGCCGCTTGCGGACTCTGGAGCAGCCCCCAAGCCAGCAGTCCCGACCCCATCGGCTACTAAGTTGCCAGTCCCTAACTAGGCAGTTTTAGGTTTGCCTGCTGGGGTGGCGGATGTTGCGAAGGCAGGATCACCAGTGATTGCTAGTGGTGAGCTTTTCTCTGACTATTTTTGTTAGTCCGAAATTACTATAGTCTTATCTCTAATTTTTCCTGGTCTTGGCGAAAATGTTGTACCCTCGGCTAATCCTGGATTGCCGAGTACTCGACTGCCTGCTGCTGAGAAGAAGCGCGTGCAATTGCCGCCACGGTCATCTCGGTAAGTTTTTTGAATCTTTCTTTGTAACGTATCCTTGAATTTTCTGAAAGGCGTGTGATGACTTTGTATTTTGATGCAGGGATGCAGAGGACACTATCCCTGTGGACGCAGGAGTGGAGTCTTGTCCTTCGACTACTCTTTCTGCTCCCTTGGTTGATTTGTCCGTTGATGATGTATCCGAGGTTGACACTAGTCATTTTGGTGCCACCATGTCCATGCTTCAAGAAGTACTCCGCTCGGTGGAGAACCCTGCGGTTCCTTTGGATTCTGATGGTGTACCCTCCTCGACGTCTACTGGTGGTATTCTGGCTTTAGTTGATGTGGCTAAGGCCAATGAGGCACGTGCACCAGGTATGTAGTCCAGATACAGGTGCTGTAGTCGTTGTATTGTGCCCTGAAATGACTAATCTGTGTCATTTTTGGTACAACTTTGGGTGCAGCTCCAGAGCCTCATGTTGTAAAGAATAATGAAGGTCCAATACTCGAGCTTCCATCGGAGTCAGAGTTTCGGAGAGCTATCCAGAGTTTTTCAGGTGTGTTGCCTCTTTTATATGACTGTTTTTGCTGAAAACTTAACGATTTGCTTTTATTTGTAGGATCTATATGATAGAGCTCAAAGGAATGCTTGGGCCCTCCAGGAGCGAAATGATTCTATGCAGCGGCTAGCACAACTAGAGCAAGAGTTTAGCCGTCTCACTGAGTCCTTGAAGGTTCATGAGGAGGCTGTGAAGTCTTTTGCCGTTGAGCGTAGTGATCACGAGGTATTGCAAGAGAAGTTGGAGAATCACTACATGTCTTTGAACAAGAAGTATCAAGGTGAGTACTTGCGATTCTTTGAGTATTTCCTGACTGTACTTGGGGTTTTTGAACTTGTTGGTTTTTGTAGAGCTCAAGAGAAAAGAGGCTGTGGCGAGTAGCTAGCTTCTTGATTGGAGGAATGCACATGATCGAGTAGCTGACGAGGCTAATCATCTTCGGGCATCACTGCCGAAGCTCAGGCTGCATGCGAGCATCAGAGGGACAGGAAGAACCAGAATGGAGTTATGCTTGCTATGGCCATGGTAGCCTGTAGAGATCATGGCCGGACCATAGGAAGGCTTCGAGGCGAGCTCCAAGAGTTGACTGATGCCACTCAAGATGCTGTTAATACTATTGCTCCTCTTGAGGATGACGCAGAGCCCCATTCACTAGTCGAGCAGTTGAAGACTGCTCCGGGCAAGGTTGCTGGCCTCTACAAGGCTGTTTGTAAACAAGTCCTTGCGATGGTCAAATCTTATTACCTGCGAGCGGATTTGACGGCGGCTGGTGATGGCGTTGCTCGGAACTGCATGGAGGATGCTTATGTGCGATACCTTGAGGAGGCTGAGCCAATTGCTTCGAAGATGTCTGAGTTTGTTATCTTTGGAGGAGCCTTAGGCTTATGTAGCCTTGTAATCTGCCGAGTACTCGAGACCATGTTTTGAATTTTGTTTGAAATGAATGATTGTCCATCCTATCATTGGGAGCAACTCCGAGTACTTAGTCGGGTAGTTGCGCGGTTGTCAAGTACTCTGTCCCTTTATTCTTGGAGGGGGGGTGCACGGGTGTACTGTACTCTTTTGTCTTTTGTGGCGTGAATGATTTCATGTGAATGGAGTCAATGAGCATCTTGACTCATCAGTACTTTTGTTGTCACGAGCGAATAGTAACTCCCGAGTGGTTGGTAGTTGTGGTGTTCGGCTATAAATAGTCTGCCATGGAGGTCGATCAGGATCAGGCTTGAGTAGTGATGGATTGCTTTCGGTTGCTGTTATTTGATTGTAGAGAGCCTTCAAAGAGTACTCCGGTGCTAGAAGATTCCTCATATCCTCATAGGAGGGTTCGTCGCGTGCTTCATCTTGCAGCTCGTGATCTAGCTAAGTCCATGCTGGAACTCGTGAGTGATGGGTGATGAGTGCCGCGACCTTTATCCCGCTCTCTTAGAGGTGGAGGTGTGGCATGCAGTGTGGGATGGCTCGCCAAGGCTAGCAAGAAAGCAGCCTTGTTTTTTCTCCCTTATGCAGCACTCGGGATTCATCGTTGCCGCTGTTGAGGTAGCGGCGGTGAAGGAGTACCTGGTGTTGTTTGGGAGGAGGACTTGGATATGGCTGCGATTTGCGCAGCTTCCTTGCTTGTGGGCCCTTCCCTTTGTAGTAGTCGGTAGGCCTGTCTGGCTTTGTGATATTGTAAAAGCCTGAGGCTTAAATGCAGACCGCCAGTAGGTAATTGCTTGTAGTTTTTGCTGTGCTGTTATGTTGTATTCTGAGTACCCTTACTCTATTATGAGTAATTACATGTAACTTCAAAATTTTCTGCTTGAATCAATCTCGAGTAGAAAATTGCGTTGCCTTTTGAAGTTTTGGAACTTGTACTGAGGCTGGGGTGCCTGCTGACCTTTTAGTAAAGTCTTGTGTTAAGAGTAGAGAATCTGTAGTCGGTAGTCGGGCTGTCGGCTCCGAATAGTTGGAATGAGTTTGTTTTTGAAATGCTTGAGGCGAAGGCTCGAGTACGTTTGTCTACTATAGCTAGTAGCGACAGAGATGTTCTATATTCTAGGAATTTGGTACTTGTTCTCCTGAAAGTTCTTGTAGTCTGTAAGATCTGGTTCCTGTGACCTTAGATACGATGTAGGGACCTTCCCATGGTGAATTGAGTTTATGCAACCCTGATGTGGCGGATCCACTTCGGATCTACGATTCTTGGTTTTATTGCTTAAACATGATTTAGCCGCCTGATACGCGACGCTCATGCCTAAGCCGAGTAAACACGAAGTGCCATCGGATTTCCTCCAATTTAACCACTTGAACAGGAACATTTTAGCAGACCCACACGAAGGTGAGCGGTTCCAGAGAATACAACAAGTCCATCGAGTTAACAACTTAACCACTTATTTTGGTTAGGAAATAAACATCGGAGTTTTACAAGGTTTTCAAGAAAGACAACAGAAGGTAAAACCACTAGCGGAAGCAAAACGTTGGGGTCGGACGTCCTTGGTGAGGCCAGCCGGGACATCACTGATCCCTCTCCTCACCGTTCGAGGAGGGATCCCACTCGACCGTCCAACCCAGAGGGAGCTGGGGCGGCCAAGTGCCAGTGGGAGAAGAGTCGGGAGCAGCAACTTCACCTGAAAAACAGGAGCCACAACAAGGCTGAGCTACTAAGCTCAACAAGACTTAATCGATAGGGAGTAAAGCTACTCCACAGAACTAGACATGCAAGGCTTTTTGGCTGAAGGTTTTGTTTGCCAAAAGCACTAAATAAAACCCTATTTTCAAGTTTTAGCTCCGATTCTAAGTTCATTAACCGGTCTAGGTTTTGCACCTTATTCTAAGCAATCATAAAACCAACCAAGGTATGTATATATCAACAAAACCATGTCATCATCAGGTTCCTCATTTACTCAGGGTGACATAGTGATCAAGCAGTCTCAAACTGTGAGAGGCAGACGAATCGATTCGAGTTCTTTAACCATGCATGGTGAACCTAACCTCATGACATCCGCGCACCTGGAGGTCGCTTCCCGTGTCGGCCTTCCCCATCAATTCCCTAACCCGTGTCGGGCCCATTTCCTTTGGTGCAAGGTTCCACAGACCCGGCCTCTGCCATTCTGTGACCACGCATGCCACCACGTGCGACATCCAGCAGGGGAAACTCCGTTCCAAGAACAATGGGGCGACCGCTCACGTTTAGGTTCAATCCGGTAGTAGGCTTCCTCATCCCATAATAAGTATGAGGTTAGTACTTTCAAACACTTGATCACGAACACCACCACTGTCGGGCCTTAGTCAAGTTTCATAGATAGACGGGGCGATCAACCGACCACCAAAGAGTTACCCAAACCCTGCCCCGTCCATCGTCCTTACAGTTGTAACAGAAGGGTAGACAACCAACTCCTACAACTCGCGAGTGACAGGAAATCACTCGACTTTTATCGCTTCCTATTTAAGCAAGCAGCTACTCGGTCCAACAGCTAGTGTTCAGATCAGGGAAGCTACGATATGCGTCTAGGGTTCCAAACAACTGCTCGACTTCTAGGGCGGCTTCGGCTTCAGAGGGCAGGAGCTCAGCTACACCGTCGTCTTCTGGCGCCGGGTGCAGCTCGTAGAAGCTGTCGGCGAGGCACAGCTCTACACGAATGCAATCCATTAGTTAGCATAGACGGTTATTTCAACAGCAACACTTGCAAGTCTGAGCCCAGAAACTCGCGACAAAAAGCAGGAGGGTGGGAAGGTTCAAGGGAGCTGGTGGAGATCAAGAGGTAAGGGTTCGAGGAAAGGAACTTATGATCTGATCCTTAAACTAGAGGATTTGGTGTGCTAGGGATCCTCAGACTCAACGCTGAAGGGTCCCCAAGTTTTACACATACACCCTCGGTTTGAAGAAAAAGGTTACAGCCGAGCCCTCGGGCGAGGCGGAGAAGGGTCGGCGGAACAGACAGGGTCGGGCGAAGCGGACAGGGGTCGGACGAGGCGGACCAGGGGTCGGCAGCTTACCTTCTTCCTACAAGGAAAGCTTGGGGTCGGGAAGAAACAGGCCTGGGCGGAGGGGCTAAGGTTTTGAACAACGGCTAGGTCCTGCAGTACTCCGGCGGCGGCAGTGCTTCTTGTGGATCACAAGTGAGCTCTTATGCAGCACGGAGGAGCAAGCGGCTGGATGGCTTGGGGAAAACGGAGTGGAGCGGAGAGGAGAGTTCCTCAGGAACTAGTGGAGTGGCGCTGGGAGCTCGAGCAGGGAGCAAGAGAAATGGCGGAAAGGCAGCGATGGCAGAGGGAACTCCGGCGGGGCTCGCGCATTCCCTTTTATAGCGGCTGGGAAGGGAGAAGGGAAGCGGCGCGGGAGTGAGAAGGGGAGCGGCGCGAAGGCCGAGGAAGAAGCAATGGAGTGCTCTGCCTGGGCGGCGATTGAGCGACGAGGGCGGTGGAGCAGGACTTTGGGGATGACGCCAGCGGTCATTGGGCTCTGGCGTCAGGGCGGCGCAGGAGCGGGTATGCTGGTGGTTGAAATTTGGCGGAGGCGGGCGTCGTCGTGCGGTAGAGTTGATGGAAGTGACCGGGTTAATGGCGTTAGAATCGAGGGTGCACAGGTGAGAAGACAGGCAGCCGCGAGCGCGCGGGTGAGCGCGGAGCAACAAATTGTCGGGCGGCTTCTGACAGGGCGGGGAAAGAAGTTGTCGCTGCTGTGGTCAGGGTTAGCGGAGGAGGAATCGTCGGGTAGCGAAGACCAGGCGGCGCGACTGTGTCGAGGTGACGGAAAAGACAGGCGACATCGGGCTCTGCGGCCGGGATCTGGCGATGTGATGATGGGCGCGGGAGGCGAGGCGTTGCAGAAAGGTTGCAGAGGGGCTTCCGCTGCGATTGGGGAAGGGGGCGCGAGAATCCATCCAGTCGCGGGCCAGAGATGAGGCGGAGCGGCGGCGTCGGAGAAGTTGAGCCACGCGGTGGGGAAACTTTGAAGCGGGCATGCAACTCGAGTGCGCTTGTCGCGGAAGATCTGGGGAAAAAAGATCTCGTGGGTCCACCGGTCAGATAGAATGGGCGTTTTGGGTAGACTTAGAAGGATCCGACGGTAAGTTGGGGTCGGCGGGGTCGGAACTGGAGACAAGCGGAGAGAGGTCGGGTCTTAGGGGTCGGGACCGGTCTGGAGGTTGATCACTTCGGCTCGGAAGCTAAGACAGGTGATCAGGGGCTCGGATTAGGGTTAACTTGGAAGATGTGGGGTCGGTCATCACACCTGACGTGTCCTGGATTCTCTTGAGGACCATGTCGCCTAAGTTGAAGGATCGCTCCTTAACATTGCGGTCGTGGTATCATCTTAACCCATCGAGGTATCTGGCTTATTGAACTAATGCTGCACATCTTGTTTCTTCTAGACTGTCCAGATCCGTGCGTCTTGTTTCTTCTGCCATTCCTTCATTGTATTGTTTGACTGGAGGAGACTGCCACATGATGTCCGCGGGTAAGATAGCTTCTGAGCCATATACTAGGAAATAGGGGGAGGGCCCGGTAGTCTTGCCTGGTTGGGTTTGTAGTCCCCACAGAGCATTAGGTAGCTCTTTGAGCCATTTGCCTCCTTTTGTATTACCAATATCGTGTAGCCTTTTCTTGAGAGCTTCGAGTATCATGCCGTTAGCATGCTCAACTTGTTCGTTGGCTCATGGGTGAGCAACTGAGACGTAGCGGACATCAATTCCACTATTCTCGCAGTACTCCCAGAAGTCATAGTTGTTGAAGTTGGATCCCAGGTCTGTGATGATTCTGTTTGAAGAGATACTATCCTAGCATATGGGTGGACGCGTAGCCGACGATATGGCATGTCGAGTCGTTGTGGCTGATTCCTATTGACTCGTGTTCATATAGCCGGTGCAAGGAGACATTGCCTTAAGGGAGAAACCTTTAACCAGTCTGGCCAATTTATTATTCGGTACAGCGATGGGATACATGGCCGAGATGGTACAAGTCGCCCTTAGACCAAAAGTACCAATACATTCATTAACCACATTTCAGTTGAGCTTTATTCTTATTAATCTATCTTTGGACCCAACCTAGTTCTATTAAGAGACGGGTGCTCTTTTCCTCCAAATCCTCCATGGCGTCTTCAAGGGCCACGTGGCGAGGTAGCTGATGACTTCTCTCGATCGATGGTGGAGTTGGTTTCCTGATGTTGTTGGCTTCGATGTGATCCACGATTTTCTTGACATGGGCTGGAAGATGATCTTTAAGTTCCTCGCGATGGGTCGCAATCAGATCTCTGTCTGCCTGCGTCAGTGGTTCCTCAGAGTGCATGATCTCGATAGCCCGCTCCAGGTCAGGGCTAAACCGAGTCTGCTGAAAAGACCATAGGCGGTCAGTCGTCAAGAAGAATTGATCAAGGAGCGTCAAAGGGATTTCGTACCTAATTGACGGAGGAGGAAGAGGACATTTTTGCGCCTGGTTGGGGATCTGCAAACGGTTGAGGAAAATATAGAGGGGTGGACGAGATGTGAGTGCCCCGGGGAAGAGCAGAGAGACCTCGTATTTATAGGAGGGAAAAAGGTAAGGGGCAACGGTTAGCAAAGGCATCCATTCAAAGCAAACGACCATTGGGCTAAAAGTTGCGAAGAGGAAACGTTCAAATTCATATTCACACAACAAACGGCAAAAAGAGCATTAAATGTTTATACAGAAGTTTTCAGAGGACAATTCGATGTTTGATACACTCATTCGAGGAGGGTATGGATGGCCATGATCGCCGACTGGCGGATCTGATCTGCTGAGTTCAGGACCCGTTGGTCGTCTTCGGTCGATCTGGGGACTTCTGGCATGGTTCGATGAAGCCGGATGGCTTCGTGGGCAAGGTTCTGCCTCTCCTGCTTTAGATCGGCAATGACAAATGGAAGATTATGGAGTTTCTTCTCTTCAGTGGCTATAGCCTTTGTCACCTGCTCTATCTCCTTGGCAAGTTCTGCCCTACGCCGTTTAAGACGGTCTATGGTGCCAATGATGTCCGGGTGGGAATTTTCAAGTGCGCCAATTCGGTGATGTACTTCTTGAGCTCGGTGATTGTAGGAATCCTCCTCTTCACATGCCTTTGCTAGCTTGGCACGATCAGCCATGTGCCGTGGGGCTCTGAACACCGGGATTTGCATTGACTCAATGTATGCTATGGGTGCTAGAGCTTCTGCTGCATCCTTCGGGACTCGGCCTTTTATCTCATTGAAGATCTGTCAAATCGGCAAGGCGTCTTCCACCAATTGGCTGATGTCTTCCTGAAGGACTCGAATGCTCTGGAGCTTGGCACGAATCTCATCAGGAATTGAGCTTAGAGCCACTTGTCGGGAGGCTACCTCTTCGTCATCGGAGTCGGCGACTGCAAATGAAAAAGGCTATTTTTGGGCGTATCTTGCTCCTATTAAAAAAAAAGGGGGAAAGAGCAGTTTAACCAATGACAATGGAGATCAGTTGGAATGAACGCCGAGGGCCCTTTCTTGTTTAAAGCAGATTTCTTCCATTTGTGTTGGTAGGGTTTCCATCCTCATTTTGGGAATTGGTGTTGCTGGCTCATCAGAAGAAGAAGACTCGACAATTATCCGCGTTCTACTTGGACTAGCTTCCTAGAGAGTTACAGGAGGAGAGTCTCTGTAAGTATGAAGTAATAGTTAAATCTAATGATGAATAGTAGTTGCTCTACCTCTGCGAGTTGTCTGGCCGATGACCGTTGGAAAGGTACGATTGACGCACCCAAAGTGGCCTACATCAGAAATCGGTCAGTTTTCGGTTAAGGATTAAGAGACTTGAGTAAAACAAGTATGTTGAAGGGACTACTGGTGTTTCCTGAAGAAGGACTCAGATGCTCTGGAGCTTGGCACGAATCTCGTCGGGAATTGTGCTTAGAGCCACTTGTCGGGAGGCTACCTCTTCATCATCAGAGACGGCAACCGCAAATGAAAAAAGGCTATTATTGGGCGTATCTTGCTCCTGTTAAAAAAAGGGGGGAAAGAGCAGTTTAACCAATGACAATGGAGATCAGTTGGAATGAACACCGAGGGCCCTTTCTTGTTTAAAGCGGATTTCTTCCATTTGTGTTGGTAGGGTTGCCATCCTCGTTTCGGGAATTGGTGCTGCTGGCTCATTAGAAGAAGAAGACTCGACGATTATCAGTGCTGTACTTGGACCAGCTTCCTATAGAGTAATAGGAGGAGAGTCTCTATAAGTATGAAGCAATAGTTAAATCTGATGATGAATAGTAGTTGCTCTACCTCTGCGAGTCGTCCGGCCGATGACCGTTGGAAAGGTACGATTGACGCACCCAAAGTGGCCTGCATCAGAAATCGGTCAGTTTTCGGTTAAGGATTAAGAGTCTTGAGTAAAATAAGTATTCTCTACCTCAGTTGAAGGGATTGCTGGTGTTTCGGTCTCTGCTTGGGGTGTGGCCGATTGCCGCAGAGATTGCTCTGGAATGATTTGCATGGCCTAACAGAAAGTGGAAATTAATACTGATAGTATACTTGGAAAAATACGAGGCGTGTAGAGTTACCTGAACAGCTTGTACCAATAAGGACACAGCTGTTGATCCGGCTTCCGCAGTGACTTGGGGATCGACCTCCTGAGCAATCAGGAGGGTTTGTACGGCTGAAGACTCGGCTGGTAAAATCGCTGATTGATCGGCTGGTTCTGTGCGGGCGTGCACCCAGCGGCTTGTCTTCTTTGAAGAAGATATCTTTAGTTTCTGCTTCAATCAGCCGGTGGTGCTGTCTTCGATGGACGAGGCCTGAAAGCTGATGATTGGAAATGATGTATACGGATGGTGATTCTCTATCGGCCTGTTGCTACGGCTGCGCGTTGGGGGAAGTTGGCTTCCAGACTGCAAGAAAAAGGAGGAATCAGTGGTAATCCTGTAGCACAAAAGATACAATGTCAAATCGACCAGAAAGTTTGGTACCGCTGCATTTGGGTCGACGTTGTTAGGATCCAGATCATTGCAATATGTTATGGGAGATACGCAGAAGAGGTGTTGCTTCCATTCACCCCACAATAATTTGAATTGCTGAACAGCAAAAGGAGCCACCACCCAGTTGGTCAAATCAATGGTACTGGAGTCTGGTGTCAGACTGCATAGCCGATTATATTCAAGTCCTTTGGTGAGCTCATCCCAGAACTTTGCGCGGCCACCAAAAATAAATCTTAATCGGCAACTGTCCAAGGCCAAATTGCCGTGCTGCCACTGATGGGTTATAAAATTCATAAGTTGGAGAGTCCTTCCCCGAAAAGAAGTTCGCTGGCAGGATCCCTGGTTTGATCAGGACGTCTATAAGCTTATTGTCAAAGGAGTTGGTTGTCAAGTTGAAACAAATGGGATGCTCAAAGAGTGGCTCAGCTCTTTGGTATGGATACCAGCTTGTGGTTTCTTCACTGAAGCTGATATAAAAGCATCTGAAACACTCAGCTGTTTTGGTCGGAGTAAATTTGCTGCTAGGAAAAGCTGATGCTGCCTCGCCAAAAGAAGTGCAACGTCGTCATACTGTTGGATTTTCCTCTAACTCAATATTGGGAAATGTTTTGGTCTCTACTTTTTGCCGGAAAACTTTGCTCATGTATAAAGTGAGCCAGAGAGTAATGAACCACCAGGGGCCACCAGGGTTCCCAATCAGCTCTCCGGTTGACAATTTGATGGCGATTTGATGCATCATATGGTAAGCCGACCCTAGCAAATGTTTTCCTAGAGGGACAGTGGATCCTCTTGCCAGAGCCTCGGCTAGGGCTTGTGTATTGGAAGAAGGACCGACTGCTTTGCCGCAGAAGAAGTGTTTCTCTAACCACATCATTAGGAAGGCCATGTATTCTCGGCCCAGTCTTCATGTTTTTATCAATATATCCTTTCCACCTACTGATTCCTTTTGTCTCCAGGTGATGGGTTGGTTTGACCAAACAATCAAAGGGCAAATCGGGGGAAGAGATGTCGTGGCCGGTCAGCATCAAGACGTCTGCTAAAGTGGGGGTCATGGGCCCGTGTCCAAAAAGAAATGCATTGAGTGCGTCAGACCAGAAGTAAGAGGCCACCATAACCAAGGGTTCGTTCTTCTCCATCTGAGACAAGGACAGATTTATACATTGGCCGATTTTCAGTTCGTCCCAAAGAACCCTCTTAGAATTGGACATTCTTTGGAACCACTCCGTCCAGCCAACAGTTTCGTTCGGCCAGGATCTGAATGCGCCTGTCCACTGGTTCAAGTCCATGGGTGACTACTTGAAGGGAATCCTGTGGGTTTCTAAGTTAATCAAATTGGTGGGATCTGGATTCCCCATAGGACCAAGGCTGATAAGATCGAGTGCATCAGAAATGCGGATGGTGATTCGCTGCCTGACCTCCTAAGGAAGGTGAAAAAGGGAAAACTGAAAATAGATCTAAAAGGCGCATGAGCGGTGAAAGGTAAAAGGGTAAAGCTTTGAATATTTACCTCCGGAATGAAGTTCATGGTTGCTGATGGAGCCACCATTGGAGAAAATGAAGTGGGATGAGAATGAGAGAAGGATCGCCGGAGGGATGCAACCGTAACGTGAAAGGGCGCTGGAAGGTGACGGGAGATGATTCGCCGGAAAAGAGGAGTTTCTGAGCTCGTGGGAAAGAAGCGGCAGGGGATGCGTGTATTTCAAGTCGGTTCGAGAGAAGGGTAAAGGCGGGATTTTTACCGTGCCATCTGCACAAATTTCAGGGCAGTGGTTGCCTCGGGCGCCCAGTTCGAAAAGATTATAATCATCAGAGAGGAGACTACAGAACAGAAAGGAACTTTTGCCGTGCTTGCCTCGGAAAAAGAGTTAAAATTAAGAAGAATTTCGAAGCAAAAGTTGTGTTTTACTCTGAAACTGGAGGTCATGTGTTGATGCCGGATTTTGACATGTATTTTAAAATCGGTGTCAAAGAAGGAGAAAGACGGGCCGATGCGGCGGGCTAAAAGCTACAGTTGGGAATCGGCTGATTGAAGCTACAGCGTTTCGGCCGATTGGCAAAAGGGATCGGTAAAGGTTGGCCGGTTGGGAGCGGGAGCGGCTTGGCCAGTATGGGCCTAAGGTGGGCCAGAGAAAAGATCAGCTGAAGAAGGAGATTGGCCTGTAGGGATATGATAACCAACTCCGATACGAGTTGTGTTTGTAAATATTTGTTATCATTTAAAATTAGAGATAGATCCTAGTCGGTTAGGAAATCAGTTGTAACAGGCTATAAATAGCCACCTCTAGAGGTTTGTAAAAACAACACATCAACCAATACAACCAGTCTACTTTTTCCTCGTACTTTACTTTCAAGTCGGCGACTTCGCCAAAATACTTTTTTCTTTCACGAGTTCGTACAGGTTGGTAGGGCTGCATCAACACGATCTCTGGCCAATTCTGTAAGTTCCGCTTACCGAGTAATATGTAAGCTTTAACTTTGGGTGCATCGCTGTTGTTTCATTTAGATTTATTCACCAGTTATCGATATCAACTAGAATCGTAGGTTCTACCTGTTATTTTAATTTTTATCACCAGTTACCCAGCTTGAGATATGAACTATCAGCTTTTATTGCTTTTGTTCTTTGTCATCATACAGCCGATTAGATCTATCCCAAGTGTTGTTTCTCTAGCGTTGTTTAGTTTGCTCTAGTAGTTTTTCTTTACAATCGCTACACGATATTGGCTGTTTTATAGCTTGTCACCTCCACAGTAAATCAGCCGATTTGCCAACACGCTTTTAAAGACAGATCAGAACTTTAGCCGATCGGAGCCCCTGGAATTTAATATTTTTATTTCCTTATCAATCAACAGGTCAGATTGATTGGCACGCCGCGTAAACCGCACCAGGGCGATAACCCGAACAGGAGTTAAGCAGATTCTCCCAGGTCGTGTGTCCGACGCTGAGGATCATCGACCGATTTTTAGCACCAACACATTTGTTCTAACAAAATTCCTAACGGACTTGATTAGGGAAGGTCCCACGAACAATCAACCAAACGAAGAGCTTGATCACACCCACATCGACATCTACCTCAACCTGTCCGGTGATGGCAATGAGGAGGAACAAATTGTCGAGGGAGGCAATGATGGGTAACAAGGCAAGGTATAGCAATTATTATACGTAAACATGATTTGAATTCTCTACTTATCAAGATTATTGGGAATTAATAGTTCTTTCATTTTCAGTCATCTGGATCGAGCAGGCCTAAACGAAAACGAGGCTCGAAGAAGAAGTTAGACGGTAGTATCATCATCATGGAACTTAATGAAGAGGGTGAACCAACTGCTCCAGATAATGCTAAGACCAAATTGATGAATCAAATTGGGTTTCTTGTTAGGGATAGTGTGGCGGAACCACCCAAATTAACTTAGCTAAACCACAATTAAGTCGCCTGACACGCGATCATATGCTTTAATCAAGTTAACTCGGCAGTCCGTCGGATTTCATCCGATAAACCACTATGCAGGACCGAGAAAGCAGAGCTCACACGAAGGTCAGTGGTTCCAGAGAATACAATAGATCATCCAAAATTAAACAAGTACATTAATATTACACCATCAGGTTAAAAATTCAAACAAGTTTACAAAGTTCTTTAAGCAGCAGAAAATAAACCAACGGAAGCTAGCGCCGGGGTCGGATGTCACGATGAGGCCGATCATGACATCACTGGTCCCTGTCCTCACCGTCTCAGAAGGGATCCCACTCGACCGTCTACCAAGGAGGGAGCCTGGGAGGCAAAGTGCCACAAGCAACAAACTCAGGGGCTTCAACATCACCTGAAAGATGTGCCACAAGCAAGGCTGAGCAACTAGCTCAACAAGACTTAACCGACCGGTTGCATTAATCCACCAACTTCTAGACATGCAAGGCTTTTTGGCTGAGGGGGTTTGTTTTGCCAAACGCGACTATAGTAGATCCTTACTTTCAATACTTTAGCCACAAGTTCTACGTTCATTTACCAATCTAAGTTAGCAGCTATACTAAACAAGCAATGGTTTCCAAGCAATTAACCAAGTAACAATATTTAGATCACCATCATCTTCCATTCTTACTCGGTGTAGCATAGCGATCAAGCAGTCCCAAACTATGAGTGGCAGACGAATCGATTCGAATTTCTTAACCATGCATGGCGAACCTAATCTCATGACATCCGCGCACCATGAAGGTTGCTTCCCTTGTCGACCGTCCCCATCAATTCCCAGACTCGTGTCGGGCCCACTTCCCATGGTACATGGCTCCACAGACCCGGCCTCTGCCGTTTTATGTCCACACTTGTCACCACATGCGGCCGCAGGGGAAACTCTGTTCCAGAGACAGTGGATTGAACTGCTCACGTCCTGGTTCAATCAGGTACTAGGCTTCCCCATCCCATACTAGGTATGAGATTAGTACTTTCAAATACTTGATCACGAACACCATCACCTTTCGACCTTAGAGGATTTCATGTAGACAGACGGGGCAAAGCACCGAGTATCGAACATAAGCCTGGCCCCGTCCATCGTCCTTATAGTTGTAGCAAGAAGAAGCAAGCAACTCCTATAACTCGCGAGTGACAGGAAATCACTCGACTTTTACCGAGTCCTATTTAAGCAAGCAGCTACTCGGCCTATCATACTAGTGTTCAGATCAAAGGGAAACTAAATCATGCATCTATGGTTTCAAACAACTCCTGGAACGTAATGCACACATATAAGAACGAAGGCATGCGCAAGTTTAGAAAGACTGGGTTATGCTCCGGGCTTGCCTTCAAGTAGGGTGGAGGCGAACTGGTCTTTGGTGTGCTCGGGCGCGACTCCTGCAGGCGACGGCTCTGCTACGGCTTCATCTTCTGGCGCCGGGTGCAGCTCATACGTGCTGTCGGCGAGGTTCAGCTCTACACGAATGCAATGCAAGGGGTCAGTTGTATTCATGTTTGCACAGAGAGAGAGAGAGAGAGAGAGAGACTGCGTTTGGGGCGGTTCAGTGCATTAGGCGAGTTATTTACTCCTGAATGTTTTTATGTACCTCTTTCAAAATTACTTATTTTCACAAGAAACTGGACAGAACAAGGATTTCAACAAAAGTGATTTCACATTTTTATGATTTTTCCTCGATTTAAGATGTAATTTCCAAGCTTCTGTCAATTTAGAACAAGTTAAAAGAGTCGGATTGGGGAAAAACTTACAATCTGACCCTTAGACTTAAGGAAAAACTGCATCGGGATCCTCAGATTTAACACAGAGAAGTTCCCAGAATTTTACACAGATACCCTCGGCCAAAAGAAAAAGACACAATCGAGCCCTCGGGCGAGGCGGACAACACTCGGGTGAGGCGGACAGCACTCGGGCGAGTCGGGCGAGGTGGACAGGGGTCGGGCGAGACGGATAGGGTTAGGCGAGACAGACAGGGGTCGGCAGCTTACCTTCGGTCCCACTGATGAGGTATCGGGGTCGGGAAGAAACAGGCCGAGGCGGAATGGCGGAAGGCGGTAAGTTTCGAGCGGCGGTGGGGTCCGGCGGTGCTCCGGTGGCGATGGTGCTTCTGGTGAACAACGAGCAAGCTCTAGAGCTGCGCGAAAGGATGGCGAAGCGGCTGGTGGGGTCGGCAAGGCGGGGTGTTGGGCGGAAGGGGGAGCTCCACGACGAGCTCAGGCGGTGGCAGTTGGGCGCGAAGCAGAGGAGTGTGCGGCGGCGAGTGCGATGGAGAAGAACAAGCAAGCAGTGTGGCAAGGGCGGTGATAGCGAAGGGAACTCCAGTAAGAGGCTTCGGTACCCCTTTTATAGCTATGCGGGGGTGCTCGGAGGAAGGAAACGAGCTCGAGTGGGCACGAGGATAAGATCGAGGAAGAAGAAGTGCTCTGCCGCGGCAAAGATTGGCCGGCGCCTCCATTGGTCAGAGAAGCAGAGCTCCGGGGACAGGATCCTCGGCATTGGGCAAGGGAGATAGCGTCAGGCAAACGCGGTTTTGCCGGGCGGAAGGATTGGCGAGGTTGAGCGTGTGCCTGGTCGCGTCAAGCGCAGGATTGGGTGCGGCGATTCGGCCGGTGTGCGGTAGTGGTGTACAGGAGGGAGGGAGGGACACTTCAGGCGAGGGCACTGCAGGCGAGTGGTGCGACGCGAGCATGCACGGAACTTGCGGCGCGGCCAAGGTACGCTACTGGTGAGGCGGGGGAAGGAGTTGTCACTGCCTGCACGGTGGTTGGCGGAGATGGTAGCGTCGCGGGGCACGCGCGCGACAACGCGACTGAGGGGTGACGGGAGGGTCAAAAGGCATTGGGGCACAGGACCGGGGATCTGGGTGAGACGGATGCGTGCGTGAGGTAAGGCGGTACCGGCGCGGTAGCGGCCGGTCTTCGACCGCAGAGTGGCCGGGGCGACGGCGGAGCTGTGAGCAGTGCACCTGGTGCGGCCGGCGAGGCCTCGGGCGAGACGAGATGAGGCGGAGGGGTCTGCAGGGTGCTTCTGCTAGCGACTAGGAAAGGGGCGCGCTGATCCATCTTGTCACGAACAGCGACTGGGCGAGGCGACGCTCGCCGGTGAGGTCACGCCACGCGGCGGCGGCGCTCTAAAGCGGGGCGCACGTGCGCTCTAGTTCTCTCCGTCCGACGGATCCGCGAGATCCTTTGCCGGGCCCATCTTCCAGCCTCTTGGTCTCCCGATTTTCAAACTACGCCACATTGGCTCCCTTTATAAGAGTTGTAGTACACAGACTAAGGTCCAACTTTTGTAATTTGACCGAGTTCAAAAACGCGGTTGATTTGGAGATCCAACTCTTCAAAGTTTGGAGGAACTCCTGTTCTCAGGACTTAGAGAAAAACGGCAGTTTGGCTGGTTTTCAAGGGTTGGGGCTGATTTGAGCTGTAGATTTGGAAACCTTGGTCCAATTAACAAAGTTGCTGTAGGAACTTCGCTCTCCAACTTCTACAAAGGGTTTTCTTGATGCTCCGTTCAACTTTCCAAAGATAAACCCGCCTTAAGGCGCTAGGTTGGGTTGGGTTTCAGACTTAGCCGGAATGGCTAAAGAGGCTGAGTTGACCCAAACTAGGGAACTTTGACCTGGATTTTGAAGGCTTTTGGGGCAGATTCCGAACTTGCTCCTTAAAGCAAAGTTGTTAAGGTCCTGAAGCTCTAAAACTTTGGTACAGGGCTGAGCTCAAGATAACATTGGAAACCTCTAATTAGAGAGCCCTAAGGCTTGGACTTTGCCTAAAAGTTGCCAATAAGCTTTCAGAATTGGAAAAGTCCTGAAATTGATGAGAGCGTGGTCCCCACAAGCACAGTCCCCATAAGCGTGGTTCTTGAGCGAGAGAAGGAAATGATATGGGAGCAAATAAAAGAAAACTTCATGTTCTAAGGTGTAGATGAAGAAAAAGTGAAAGATTGGGGCTTTCGGAAGGGTGCAATTGCTTTTCAGACATACAAGAAGAATCTGAACAAAGACTACATAAAGAAGGGTCTTACACCAGATTGTAGGAAGCACCCGAAATTTAGAGATCACTGGGATTCATTTGTGCAGTTCAAGCAGTCACAAAAGAGCTCTAAGGCAATTAAAATTAACACCGACAATGCTTGTCGGAAGAAATACTTTCATCGTCCTTGGCCAGGAGGTTACAAGAAGGGGCTCATCAAATGGCAGAGGATGGAATATAACATAATTGCTAAAGTAATCGTACCGACGACTCTCAAATGGCTGAAGCGAGCAAAGGATTGGTATTATGCTCATAGTGGCATGCTTAATCCCGAAGATGGATCAATTGTGTTCGGCCAAGAATTAAGAGAAGCGGATATGAGGCTTATTGAGTTAATAAAGGTTACGGCCGAAGGATCTTTCATGCCTGATCGAGATAAGGACGAGCTGACTATGGCACTAGGTAATTCAGAACACCTTGGACGTTGCCGAGGCAAAGGATTAATTCCATGGAAGTTTGTCTTTTGTGACCACATCAATTTCTACAGAAGTCGCTAAAGAAGTAAGGCCGAACACGCACGACAGCTACGAGAGTTGCAAGAACATGTAGCTTTGATAGAAGCAAGAATGGAGGAAGCCATTGACTGGTGTGTGGCTACAGCTCTTAGCAAATAAGCCAGTGAACAAACAGCTGCATCATCAATAGCTAATGTCGACGTAAGCCCCTCTCAGCGTCGAAGCAGCGTTGCTTCCACGAAAGTCCTAGCTGGAGGATCTTCTAACATGGTTGAGGACAACCAATGCCACCCCATGGACAACATCACTGGAAGGACCCCTTGTGAGCTTGTTACTCCCGTGAAAAATAAGCTTATCGTGGTGGCTTATGGTGTGGCTGAACAACCAACCCAAGGCCAAACAATTCATGGCGTGGAGATTCCAGCTCGCGGTTACGCCAAAGTTGGGGTGGACTGAGTGGTTGACGATTGGGATGACCTTGAACTGGAGGTACTTGGAGGTGATAAGGAAAAGAATCTAGGAGAAGCCATCCACGGTTGGATTTTATGGCCCAAGCGCTACATAAGGATTCCGCAATTGAATCCCCCAACTTTGGGATCATCTCCTTAGGGCTCAATGGCAAGTTCACCTACGCCATCTGCTAGGGCACCTCTCCACTAGCTGACAGGGATCCTAGCATGATTCCACTAGCTGACATGGATCGTAGCATGAGTCCACGCTCTCCACCAGCTGACAGGGATCCTAGCATGAGTCCACCTCCCCCATATTATGAGCATGGCTACATAGTGAAAGACGCCTTCAGTTCCACCTACTTCGGCTACAAAGAAGAATCAGAAGAAGTCAAAGGAGAAGCAACCAAAACCTAAGAAAGCTTATGAGAAGACTAATGCAGAAATCGATGCAGTAGTGGATGCTGAGGTTGAACCTCACTTGGCACCAAAGCCTCCTGTGAAGAAAGATCCACCACTTGATAAGGTTAAATTTCAGGCTTTCATTAGAAACCTGGAAAAAAGCCAGAGAAACCACCACTATTTGACTACGACTGCTCAATAACAAAGTCTTATCAGAAGAAGAAAAGGGGGTCAAGTATTCCACAGCTTGGAACCCAATCCAACCAATTGATTGCCCCGCTCCAGGTGCTTTCGGAGTTTGATAATAACCTGCTTCTATTCGCGAAGGATACAAATCTCACTGCCGCTCAAGTTCGAGGGGAGGATCACATCCTAATGCACGCTGGGGCTGGTAAATGGAAATTTAAGTTAGGGGAAAGAGCTTGTGTGGCTGCGTTGGTGGACAGTCTTCCAATGAGGATGTATAAATTGCACCAATAGTACATGAAGGCTTTAGCCAACGGTTCACTCATGCTCAAAGTTTGAATTAGATATCAACATTATTTCCATGGGAAAGCCATTATAAATGTGCCGCTCGAGGAACTCTATTTCCTTTACAATCAATACGCACTTGACAAGTCACTTATCAGTTTTTGGATTCTTGGATTCTGTAAGTTTTTAATTTGCTCTAACTTCAAAATCCCCGTTGTAGTCATTGTGCGATGTCTTAACTCCTATTCTATTTTGTATCATGCAGAACTTGCCGGAGGAAAGGATACTATGACATCGGCTTCATGGACCCGGATGTTATAAATGAGGCAATTGTAAGAGATAGACCAAATGGACCTTGAAGAATATATATAAGTTTCTAGACAACCAACATTACAAGAAGTACATACTTCTACCATACAACTTCGAGTGAGCGTGTTTCCCATCTCTTTTCTTTTTCGATCTAGTAGTTAAACATAAGACTAACTAGCTTTGGCTATGCATATATGTACAGCTTCTACTGGATACTCCTTGTTATTGTGGTTGATCGAAGTGCGGTCTATATCATGGACTCTTTGAGGAAATCGAGATCAATAAAAGACCTCATAGACATTCTTGACAAAGCATGTGCTCGCTTCCGTCGACATCATGCAGCTGAATTCGAGGAAATTGATTTCAAGCTTGAATTCCCGGTATGTATTGAATTTGCACATTTTGTGTCACTTCCTTGAGCACAACAAATATTTCATAACTTCTTTTGCCATATATATAGTGTTTGAGACAGAATCTGGGGAATAATATATGTGGATACTACGTATGTGAGTTCATCCATAGCTTTGTAGGTCCCATGCGTCTAACCGACCACAAATTCAGGGGGCATTTAATTTTTTGCCACCGCATGCAATATTCACTTATCCCCTCTCGCATTCACCCCTCTCACGTCGTGGCAAATCTATTGCCACCACCCCTCTAATAGTGGCAAAAAATTAGATATCACCAAATTCAGAGTACGTATACAAATTTCTTAATAATAAATTAGTTCTAATTATGCAGACCCATTGATCTACTATATAATAACCTTTGCCAATGACACCGACGAGAGACATGAAGGAAGCACTGCTCAAGACAGAAAAACTCAAAGCAATTCAAGAACAACTTAGTGGATTTCTTCTAGACGAGGTAGTAAATACAGCGGGGGAGTCCCATAATGACAGTCATGACTTAGGTATAGAATAGTTGATCCAAATGTTGAACTTTAAGAGTCAATGCAATGTAATATTATTTATAATGGTGTATGTGTTGGGATACGAGGTAGGATACACTAGCGCAAATCAAAATTTCTACCGCGTAAGACCAGGAAGAACTGCCATATAAGGATCACGGGATTACCACTCGACGCACTACTGGTGCGGAAGATGTAGATTTGCGTCGACGCAGCGACGACGATCAACGTAGTCGTACGTAGTCGATCACGTCAACGTCCAGCAGCTCCTCAGTAGCTCATCCACGTGCAGCAAGATCGCTCTCGTGCCACGGCTCGTCGTGGCTCGTCGTGGCTCGTCGTGGCTCATCGTGGCTCGTGGGCGGCTCGTCCAAGTGCTGCAGGTGCAACACCTCCAAGGTATCCACACGTGCAGGGAGGAAGCGTCGCAAGCCGGACTGCTAGATCCGTGAGTTGCAACAGGCGAGGGCGTGGGAGGAGTGGCAGATGTGTTTCGCCAAAAGGTGTAAACCCTAGGGCGCCCCCACCCCTCTATTTATAGAGGTTCCTAACGGGCCTCTGGGTCCGAGGTCCATTAGTACTTCTAAACCTAATCCAACTCGGATCACATCCGAATTGGGCTTCCAGCCCCTTAAGTGTGTGACCCTATGGGTTCGGATACGTATAGACATGGCCCGAGTACTCCTACATGGCCCAATAGTCGGTAGCGGCCTCTAGCAAGACGTGCCAACTCCTATACACACACGAAGATCATATTAGACGAACCATCACAACATAATATACACGCTATTCCCTTTGCCTCACGATATTTGGTCTAGCTTCAAGCCGACCACTCTTTCTCGATCCTGTTATTCGGAATCCCTTTGTAGGTTAACTCTTAACCGTACGTAGCATGGCCATGCATTTTCGGATCCGATCACTCAAGGGGCCAAGAGATATCACTCTCAATCAGAGAGGGGCAAATCCCATCTTGATTGACCATGTTTCATAGCATGCTTCTTAACAAACCCGAAAGCTACCTTTATAACTACCCTGTTACGGCGTAGCGTTTGATAGCCCCTAAGTAGGTCGATCCACATCTTGAATACATGCGACAATCTCAGGTCTAAGGACAAATCGTATATGTTGTTTAAAGAGAGAACTACTTCTCATGTTGGGTCAGTCCTAGCATATGTCTCCACATGTGTCCACATTATTAGTTCAACATCTCCATGTCCATGACTTGTGAAACATAGTCATCAACTAATACATGTGCTAGTCTAATATTCATGTGTGTCCTCACATGAACTCCGACTAGGGACAACTTTAGAATAACCATACAAGTAAAGAGTTTCACATACAATTCACATAATTGCAGATCAATTCAAGTAGCCTTTAATGGACATTCAATGAACACAATATACAAATCATGGATACAAATGGAATATCATCATCTCTATGATTGCCTCTAGGGCATACCTCCAACAGTCTATAACATTAACAACAAGCGTACCTGAGGTAGAAGTACTCTTACTTCCGCCATTCTTCAACGAAGCTAGGTACTGCTTGCAGTTTCTCTTCCAGTGACCAAGTTCATGACAGTAAAAGCACTCTTTGTCTAGAGCAGGTCCAGGTCCAGCTTTAACCTTGGGCGTTGGGTTTGGCTTGGACGTTCCAGCCTTGCCCTTCTTCTTCCAAGAATTGCCCTTCTTCTTAAAGCTAGGCTTGTTCTGTATAGCCATCACATGGCTGGTACTAGCGCTTTTCTTAATGTCTACCTCCGTTGTCTTGAGCATACCACACAGTTCGTTCAGACCCTTCTCCATCCCATGCATATGGTAGTTCGAGATGAAGTTCCCATAGCTAGGGGGAAGAGATGAAAGAATGAAGTCAGTGGCCAACTCTTTGCCCATTGGGAAGCCCAGCTTCTCCAATCGCTGAGTGTAACCAACCATCTTGATTACATGTGGTCCTACTGCTGCGCCTTTTGCTAGCTTGCACTCCAGAAAGGCTTTGGACACATTGAACCTTTCAGTCCTAGCCTGTGTCTGGAACATGTCTTTGAGCACCACGATCATATCGTGTGCCTCATGATTTGTTTCGAACTGCATCTGTAGCTCGGGTTCCATGCAAGCAAGCATAAGGCAGCTTACCTCAAGATTAACATCAAATGCCTTCTTGTAAGCAGCCTTAACGGCAGCAGATGCATCATCAGCAGGTACTGGTGGTAGTGGGGTGTCTAGAACATCTTCCTTTTTATCGACTCTGAGAACAATTCTCAGGTTACGAATCCAATCCGAGTAGTTTGTTCCATTCAATTTGTCCTTCTCAAGGACCAAACGTAAAGCAAACGATGTGGTGGTGTTGCTAGGTGCCATTTAATCTACAACAAAAGTAATGCAAAATACACTAAGACAAACGTATCCATGATAGAGCAAATCACATTAAACTATTTTAACAGAATCTACTCCCACTAAAATCAATATCCCTCTATTGATACTTAGTGATTCAAGATCCACAACTAACAAGTCTACTAGTGAGCTTTAGCATCACTGCTAGCAAACAAGGTAGATCGGTAAGCAACTTTTGCTAATCATATCACATATGACTCCTGTTGTTGGGTGACATCTCCATGTCTCGACGCCCAACCTTTATGCCCCAAGGTCCTTAACCGTTAAGATAACCTTGTTAAGCAAACCAACCCTTATGCGTGTAAGTGTCCGACACAAACCCGTCTAGTCAAGGAAAACTAGTGGTACCCTAATTTCATAGACCCACCACTAATTGTACAAGACATGAGACGGTGCAAGTTTTAGTTGGAAGGCCATACTAACTTAAACTTTGTGAGGGATCGTTGTACTTCTAACATCACAGCATGCAGAAAGTAAAACATAAACAGAATAGCATTCACACAGTTGTGACACAGTATGGCCCGTTTTCATATGGTGATCTCCATCTCCATAGAACCTGTTCACCATGGTGATCTCCATCTCCATGTTCCATGTGCGCCATCGTCCTGGTGATGAGTCCTCCAAGAACTAGAACATGCTATTACGCCTAATAGCTAGTAAAGAAGCTAGTAATGAAGATTACATAGTTGCTTGGATCATCACAGATTGGTACGCATACCATTAAATACAATAAAGTGACAACACATATGGCTCCTGCCGTGTTGCCGTACGTGCGACACGCAGGTCACGAATGAGTTACACACATGCATCACATACACAAAGGGCCATACTGATCACAAGATACATACATCCTGCAAAAACAGAGTTAAGCGTCCTAACGTTCCAAACTTCGGAGGCCCGAAACTCCATCTTCCAAGCCGAATTTGGGAAATCTAATTTCGCCGAAAATGGCAAAGCGATTGAATTTCATGTGTAACTTTTTCTGTAGATCAATTTTCATATAAAATTCGCCCTGATCCGAGATCGTACCGAAAAGTTGCGGCTGATTTACTGAAGCATACGCATACGGCAAAAATCCCGATCCCGGCAGTAGATCTCATCTACTATTGCACATCTAAAGCGTCTTGCGTATGACCCTGGTTTTCGATTCGACCAATCATATTGATCTTCGCTCACTGCAACTGGATTTACGTGTATCACTTAACTCTCATGGCGGAAACCAACCGGTAGGAGTATGTCGTTACACTACCATTGCAGCAAGAGCACGAAACCAGGACATAGATCAAACTGAAAACTCGCATATCTCCATATGCACACATCCCGAATCCAAAACTAAACAGCTAAGGCTCTGATACCACTGTTGGGATACAAGGTAGGCTACACTAGCGCGAATCAAAATTTCTACCGTGTAAGACCAGGAAGAACTGCCGTATAAGGATCACGGGATTACCACTCGACGCACTACTGGTGCGGAAGATGTAGATTTGCGTCGATGTAGTGACGACGATCAACGTAGTCATACGTAGTCGATCAACGTAGTCGTACATAGTCGATCACGTCAACGTCCAGCAGCTCCTCAGCAGCTCGTCCACGTGCAGCAAGATCGCCCTCGTCCCGCGGCTCGTCGTCAGCTCGTCGTGGCTCGTGGGCGACTCGTCCAAGTGCTGCAGGTGCAACACCTCCAAGGTATCCACACGTGCAGGGAGGAAGCGTTACAAGCCGGACTGCTAGATCCGCGAGTTGCAACAGGCGAGGGCGTGGGAGGCGTGGCAGATGTGTTTCGCCAAAAGGTGTAAACCCTAGGGCGCCGCCACCCCTCTATTTATAGAGGTTCCTAATGGGCCTCTGGGTTCAAGGCCCATTAGTACTTCTAAACCTAATCCAACTCGGATCACATCCGAATTGGGCCTATGGGTTCGGATACGTATAAACGTAGCCCGAGTACTCCTACTCGGCCCAATAGTCGGTAGCGGCCTCACGATGTGCCAGATGTGCCAACTCCTATACGCACACAAAGATCATATCAGACGAACCATCACAACATAATATACATGCTATTCCCTTTGCCTCACGATATTTGGTCTAGCTTCAAGCCGACCGCTCTTTCTCGATCCCGTGATTCGGAATCCCTTTGTAGGTTAACTCTTAACCGTACGTAGCATGGCCATGCATTTTCGGATCTGATCACTCGAGGGGCCCAGAGATATCACTCTCAATCAGAGAGGGGCAAATCCCATCTTGATTGACCATGTCTCATAGCATGCTTCTTGACAAACCCGAAAGCTAACTTTATAACTACCCTGTTACGGCATAGCGTTTGATAGCCCCTAAGTAGGTCGATCCACATCTTGAATACATGCGACAATCTCAGGTCTAAGGACAAAGCGTATATGTTTTTTAAAGAGAGAACTACTTCTCGTGTTGGGTCAGTCCTAGCACATGTCTCCACATGTGTCCACATTATTAGTTCAACATCTCCATGTCCATGACTTGTGAAACATAGTCATCAACTAATACATGTGCTAGTCTAATATTCATGTGTGTCCTCACATGAACTCCGACTAGGGATAACTTTAGAATAACCATACAAGTAAAGAGTTTCACATACAATTCACATAATTGCAGATCAATTCAAGTAGCCTTTAATGGATATTCAATGAACACAATATACAAATCATGGATACAAATGGAATATCATCATCTCTATGATTGCCTCTAGGGCATACCTCCAACAGTATGCACAAGCTATCTATATATATAATATTATCTCAAATGTAATATTATAGACCAAATACAATTATATATATAATAGCGTATTAGATCTAGTATACGTAAAGGAAATAAATATGAATATAGAATAAAGAAATAGAAAATAAAATGAGAAAAGAAAAGGAGAGAAAAGGGCGTTAGTACCGGTTGGCCTCTGCCACGTGCGATGTGGCAGCCAATTTAGTACCGGTTGGAAAGACCAACTGGTACTAAAACTGATACTAAACCCCCCTAGTACCGATTTAGCACTACCGGTTTGCACAACTGGTACTGAAGGGGGTTTGGAACCGGTACTGAAGGCGGTTTCTCCAACAGTGTTCTCCCCCCTTCATCTCTCCTAATGCGCTGGGGTGCCTGAATGCGACGTGTTCTTCTTCCATGCATGTGCAGAACCAGAACGCCTTGTCCGCCACTACCAGTAGTAGATGTGGACGTAGGCGGAGCATGAGGTTGTCAAAAAGGACCGCACTGCTGCCGCAGCTCCTCACCTCCATCGCCAAGGCTGTCGGAGAGGACCGTACCACTAACCTACCCGAGGAGCTCCTCACCCTCATCTTCGACCTTCTCAGCTCCGACGACCGCAAGAGCTGATCCCTCGTCTGCTACCATTGGCTTGCCGCCGAGGCTAGCTCACGCCACCACCTCGCACACGGTGCCGGGGCACCGCTCCTCACCAACTCCACGCCTCCTCTCGCGCTTCCCGACCATCTCCAAGCTCGCACTCAAGTGCGACCGCGGCACCAAGAGCGTCGGCTACCTGGCCCTCACGCTCATCACCAACCGCCTCGGCCCGTAGTGGTGGAGCTTGAGGTACTAGTCGGGGGGCAGCTACATGGTAATTTGTTCTAAAAATCAATGAACTGTAGCTGGTTTACTATTCATACAATGGACATTGTCATTGTTCAGGGGTGACCATGGCCCCCTCTGAACTACACTAAGCTCTGCCAGTGTCAGCTCAGGCCTGCGCCTTAAGCTCCACTCCCTGCACACTATGACTAACGACGAGGTCGCCATGCTCACCACCATGGCAGCCAACCTCCAAATGCTCTCCGTTGGCTCTTGCACCTTCGAGCCAAGGGAATTGAGGTTGTCTCTGCTCCTGCCTCTAGCTCGAGGAGCTCTCCATCAAGCACCTCCGCAACCTCGCTGACTCGGAGCCCATCGCTATTTATGGTCCATGCCTCAGTCTGTGTCACTCAAGGAGCTCTGTAACGGCAATGCTTCTCCTGTTTGATCATGATCACCCAGTCGCCAAAACCTCAAAACACAGGCGACTGGGACCTGCTCCAAGTTCCTCACGTGGAGTGGACATGCATAGTAGTGGACAAACACACTTGATGCGGACGTAGGATGGCTGCTGCGAGTTTGCCACCAGTGACCAGACCACATAATACATAACTGCAAAGCAGATGGATTTGTGGCCAGCTACAAACCTGCGAAATTAAGCTGGTTTCGGCTTTGACTTCTCGCTACAGTAACTGAGCACTATGTTGCACTGTTTTCTACTGTAGCGTGAAGTCGGAATGCAAAACGAGGCAAAAAAAGAACTAGGAAGAGAGGAAGCCGGTGGAGCCGAAAAAAGTAGCTTACCCAGCTTCGACTTCGGCACGCGCTACGATCCGCTATAGTAGCACACAGTGTCGAAGCTGGAGCGGAACCGACGTAAGCCACACCAAATGAGCCCTAATTTTGTGGCCAGATTTATGGGTCAGCGGCTGCCCACAATCCGCCCCGCCTGTAAGCCTAGTGGGCTCCAAACGACCAGCGGTGCCGCGCGAGTGCTTCCTTCCTTTTTATTTTTACCCTTGGGCCTCGACACCTCTCCCATAAAGCGAATTTTTTTTATTTTTAACCTTTTTTAAATATAATTTTAAAAATAACCTCAGCGAAAGATTATTAGCGACGGGTGACCATTTTGCCCGCACCAGACCATCTGGCACGGCAGTAAGCCTCTACCGCGCCACATGCACTACCGCGGTGGATCCCTGCCACTCTAGCGCGGCGCGGCACTGGGCCAGGTAGGCGCTGACGTAGGCAGGCGCGTGCCGCGCCAGCCCACCTGGCGCAGCAGCACCCCTCATACACACACGCGCTGGCTCCTTCCTCCCTACGTCCCTCCTCTCTTCTTCCTCCAGAACACCCGCGCCCAACCATTCCACACACCGTCGGCCGCCTCCACCCCCAAATCCACCCAAAATCCAGCGATTTCAGTGGGGGAAAAGAGTGAGAATTGGTCAACACTTTGTGTGGAAGGTATCCCCCAACTTTTTCCCTTGGTTTAGCGTTGCATTTGGTAGATCGAAGTATGTTTAGGTAAGCTAGGGTTAAGTTGTTGATTTAAAACTTTGATGAAATGCAATGTTGTTATGTGTTAGATGATGCATAGTTCAAATGCAATAGAGTCTCTGCCCGCGATATTGACATGTAGAACTTGTTGAATGTTTCGATTTAGGTATATATTTATCCAATTGTGTAGTGTACATGACATGTGTATTTTTTTTGTTTGCAATATGTTCAATTAATATGTCCAATATATTTAGTTTATAATATAGTTTATATGGTAAAGTGTTTGTATTTTGCAGATGGATTGTTTAATTTGTATGTTTGATGGTGGATTGTGTAAGTTGGTATGCAATTGTGTAGTGTACATGACATGGTGTACATGACATTTTTTTGCAATATGTTCAATTAATTTTTCTCATATTTTTGTTTCTTAATTTAGTTGCTATAGTTGATATGGTTAAGTGTTTGTATTTTGTAGATGGAGTGTTTGTATTTTGTCAAATTGATGTATACAGTTCGTATGGTGAAGTAGATGGATTATGTGTTTAAAGTTTATTTGTGTATTAATTTACGGGCACTTGATGTGTAGGTGAGATGACGTCATCCGGTTGTGAATACAAGTGGGATAGGTGGTATGTGTGTTACGTGGGCAAGTCCAATGCTGGTGGTCCCATACCTCCTACCCTTCTGATACCTCTTTGTAGATGTGGCGTGCAAGCTGAGGTGAAACAATCACGGCATCCAAAGATAGCCGGAAGAGCCTTCTATGTGTGCAAGTGGACTTTTGATCCAATGCCTGCCGCGCCGTGTGATTTCTTTCAGTGGATAGATGGACCCAACAAATATGATCGTAGGATCCGCCTATTCCTATACCATAGCACAGAGCTTAAACCATACCATCAGTTTAGGCGTTGGGTTCCTCGTCCACCAAACCCACCTAGAATGACCGAGGAGGAGAAGCAGGAGGCTGCTTGTATGTGTGTGAGGGATCCTCCCATATGCAAGTGTGGAGTTCCTGCTAAGCTTATGCGTCCTAACTTAGGGGTCCAGCTAAGTTCACTCCATTCTTTCGATACTCGCTAAAGACTCATGTAAGTTTATTATGAGAATGTTAGTATGACATGTAGCTAGCAATGACAGTTTTATTGATTTATGGTAACTTTTAATCTGGGCACCGGTTTTAAGCAGGATGGGTGGTCGTTGTCTGATTTCAATGAGTATATCTACGGCCCAAAGGCAATGTGGCCAACAGAGGAGCAAGTGTGCGAGTTCGAGAGTGGAAAGGCACCATGGCCATGTGTGTCCTCACCTAGTTGTAGATGCAAGTCTGGTATATTGGCAACAAAAGGTGTGGTGCCTTCTGAGCTTGGATATGGTTTGTTCTGTGGCAATGTACATGGCGACTACTGGGTGAGTAACTACTCGTGTCTTTTGTATTTTTGAGGTTGGATCTTGTTTCAAATTTGTAAGAATATGAAAATCTTGTTGTAGGAGGGAAGGACATGTGATTGGGAAGATTTTTCTGGTCGTTATGATTTATTGTTAAAGTTGGGTAGTACATCGGAACCATGGAAGTCAAGAAAAAAACAAGAACTGATAGAAAACATTATAAAGGAGTATGATATGCCTATACTTGACGGCGACTTGCTTTGAGGGAAAATATACCAAGATATGGTTAAGGAGACTGGAGTGGAGCCCGAAGGATTTTATGCGAGGGAAACTATTATTAAGTATTGGAGGCAGAACAAAACCATGTATCCATGACCTCTAACTGAAAATGAGAAGAGGGAAAATAGGAGGAAGCTGCAGGAGCAGAGGGAGTTGGAGAAACAAAGGTTGAGGGAGGAGAGAGATCACTTAGGTTTTGTGGTTGATTCGAATGCGAAATACCCTAAGGGTTCATGGGAAGAATATTTGCAGCAGGTTAGGGCAAGGAAGAGAAGGACTGAAATGGAAGAGTTAGAAGAAAAGGCGGAAGAGGCACAAATGGAGGTGATGAAGGCACTTGTTGCCAATTTACTTGTTGGTATGGTTAATGTGGATAAGAAAGGGAACGAAGTTGTTATTGCGGAGGATGATGATGATGACGAGTTACTATGTGAATATGACTCCGACTAGACGAACATGTTGATTGAGTTGGATCATGTTTCTCTTTAGTTGTCAAAACCATGTTCATTTATAAGACAACTATGTTTATTGTGAGAACTACGATTATTTGTGAAATGCAATGTTCATTTGTGAGAGAACTACGTTTATTGTGAGAATTATGATTATTTGTTGACAAAACATATTATATGTTATTTGCATTGAGTATGCGTGCGTGGTCACGGTCAATGTTTGCATTTTGATAGTATGTTACAAGGGCTATTTCATTCCATACCGCGAGGCATTCCTTATTTTCTTCCTTAATCAACGACCAAATTTGAAAATTTATAATTTAGACAGAAGCAATTGATTTGTGTAAATTGAAGTGAGGTATTTCTTTGTTCACTAACGTCTCCTAAAAACCCTTTGCCTAAAAGCTTGTGAGGAGGTATTCACTCTTAGGTTAGTCTCCTATAAACCCTTGCCTAACCACTAGCATCTGCCGCGCCAGATAGGGTGGCGTAGCAGGTCTATGCTGCCGCACCAATTGCATATAACTTTCAGTAGGTTCCAGTGGGTGGGGGTCTGGCTGGCGCGGTAGAAGGTAGCTGCCGCGCCAACCGCAAATAACTTTCAGTAGGGTTTCGGCGGGGTGGAGGGGGCTGCCGCGCCAGGCCAGCTGGCGTGGCAGAAGGTAGCTGCTGCGTCAACCGCAAATAACTTTCAGTAGGTTTTTGGCGTGGTGGAGGCGGCTGCCGCGCTAGGACGGCTGGCGCGATAGCCTTTGTCGCACCAGCCTGGCTGATGCGGTAGGAGTTAGCTGCTGCGCCAACTGCATATAACTTTCAATAGATTTTCGGTGGGTGGTCGAAGGAGGCTGCCGCGCCGGGCGGCCTGGCGTGGCAGGAGTGAGCTGCCGCACCAAGTGCAATCCACTTTCAGTAGGTTTGTAGGGGGAGGGGGCCGCCGCGCCACTCCGGCTGATGAAACTAAAATAAACTTTTTGTTGTGTTTTTTCTGATGCGAATGTAGCTAATGTAATTGTTTGCTTCATGAAATTGTTCTCTCTCTCTTCTAGGATGCGTGAGCCGAGCAGTACCAACATTTACAAAGAAGACCACGAAGCACAAGTATGTCACGAAGCAAACATAAACCATTATACGGACAAAAATGAAACTAAAATCCAGTTTAGTCTTTTACGCATGTGACAGTTCTGATAGTCTTGTACACACAAATAGCATGAATTGCAACATAGTCCTACAGTATTGTACACCTAGTTCAACACACTTGAGACATGCAAATTTCATTGTCGTGGCCGCCGTTGAACTGGAGGGCTAAAAGGATCTCTCAGGCGACACTCCCTCCTTGGATGCATGGGCAGCACATTGGCACTGCCAACGTCGGTGTGGTCCCAGAAATGACGCCGATGGGGCATCCAAGTACGAGGTGCAGGTTCCTACGAAAAAATTGAGCAGAAAGCATGAAGGTGTATGATACTGTGGGAATTGAACTTAACAATCCAGAATAGAATTTGGGGAAACTGGTGAATGTACCTGGCTGGACTCTCCCTGCATCTGAGTCACAGGTGGAGCATCGATCATGCCAGAGATCTCCAGTTCCTCACCATATGTAGGGTCATCATCCTCGGACTGGTTACCTTCAGAGTCCTCGCTTCCCTGAGGGGACGCGGGTGTCTTGCCTTATGACCTCCTACTATGACCTGCAGCAGTGGAGGGTGATGCAGTCATTGGGGGAGTCGCCAATGGAGTCCGCCATGATCCCGAAGAGGTACCCTGGCCATTGCCCCTGTGGTGCACATCTGTGGACGACATGCGGTTCATCCACATGGCTATTCACCTGCAGCTTTTCCGAACCCTCTGCAACATGTAAGCAGCATACATTCACCACTATGATGTTGAGAGGGTTACGAAGGTAGTACGGGCATTAGTGCAAACTAGGTTGGGCTTGTACCTCTGCGAACTTACAAAGCACACCATCACCGGAACCGATTGGGCACTCCATGATCACGCCCGCCTCGTTTGCAAGCCTTGCAAGCTGCTGTCCCTGTACGCATAGTTTTGATCCCATGATTTATTAATGTTACGATACTATGATTACATTCCTTCGGTCTGGATTTGGACAAACTGAAATCTTACCATGTAGTCATGGAGATGTTGGAGGTATGCCCTAGAGGCAATCATAGAGATGATCATATTCCATTTGTATCCATGATTTGTATGTTGTGTTCATTGAATATCCATTGAAGGCTACTTGAATTGATTTGCAATTATGTGAATTGTATGTGAAACTCATTACTTGTATGGTTATTCTAAAGTTGTCCCTAGTCGGAGTTCATGTGAGGACACACATGAATATTAGACTAGCACATGTATTAGTTGATGACTATGTTTCACAAGTCATGGACATGGAGATGTTGAACTAATAATGTGGACACATGTGGAGACATGTGCTAGGACTGACCCAACACGAGAAGTAGTTCTCTCTTTAAACAACATATACGCTTTGTCCTTAGACCTGAGATTGTCGCATGTATTCTAGATGTGGATCGACCTACTTAGGGGTTATCAAACACTACGCCGTAACAGGGTAGTTATAAAGGTAGCTTTCGGGTTTGTCAAGAAGCATGCTATAAGACATGGTCAATCAAGATGGGATTTGCCCCTCTCTGATTGAGAGTGATATCTCTGGGCCCCTCGAGTGATCGGATCCGAAAATGCATGGCCATGCTACGTACGGTTAAGAGTTAACCTACAAAGGGATTTCGAATCACAGGATCGAGAAAGAGCGGTCGGCTTGAAGCTAGACCAAATATCGTGAGGCAAAGGGAATAGCATGTATATTATGTTGTGATGGTTCGTCTGATATGATCTTCGTGTGCGTATAGGAGTTGGCACGTCTTGCTAGAGGCCGCTACCGACTATTGGGCCGAGTAGGAGTACTCGGGCCATATCTATACGTATCCGAACCCATAGGGTCACACACTTAAGGGGCTGGAAGCCCAATTCGGATCAGATCCGAGTTGGATTAGGTTTAGAAGTACTAATGGGCCTCGGATCCAGAGGCCCGTCAGGAACCTCTATAAATAGAGGGGTGGGGGCGCCCTAGGGTTTACACCTTTTTGGCGAAACTCATCTGCCGCGCCTCCGACGCCCTCGCCTGTTGCAACTCACGGATCTAGTAGTCCGGCTTGCGACGCTTCCTCCCTGCACGTGTGGATACCTTGGAGGTGTTGCGCTTGCAGCACTTGGACGAGCCGCCGACGAGCCACGACGAGCTGTTGACGAGCCACGACGAGCCGCGGCACGAGGGCGATCGTGCTGCACGTGGACGAGCTGCTGAGGAGCTGCTGGACGTTGACGTGATCGACTACATACGACTACGTGATCGTCTTCACTGCATCGATGCATATCTACATCTTCCGCACCAGTAGTGCGTCGAGTGGTAATCCCGTGATCCTTATACGGCAGTTCTTCCTAGTTTTACGCGGTAGAAATTTTTATTTGCACTAGTGTAGCCTACCTTGTATCCCAACAGTGGTATCAAGAGCCGTAGCTGCTTAGTTTTGGATTCGGGATGTGTGCATATGGAGATATGCGAGTTTTCGGTTTGATCTATGTCCTGGTTTCGTGCCCTTGCTGCAATGGTAGTGTAACGACATACTCCTACCGGTCGGTTTCCGCCATCGGAGTTAAGTGATACATGTAAATCCAGTTGCAGTGAGCGAAGATCAATATGATTGGTTGAATCGAAATCCAGGGTCATACGCCAGACACATTAGATGTGCAATAGTAGATGAGATCTACTGCCGGGGTCGGGATTTTTGCCGTATGCGCATGCTTCGGTAAATCAGCCGTAACTTTTCAGTACGATCTCGGATCGGGGCAAATTTTATATGAAAATTGATCTACAAAAAAAGTTACACATGAAATTCAACCGCTTTGCCGTTTTTGGCGAAATTAGAATTCCCAATTTCGGCTTGGAAGATGGAGTTTCGGGCATCCGAAGTTTGGAACGTTAGGACGCCTAACTCTGTTTTGCAGGATGTATGTATGTATCTTGTGATCAGTATGGCCCCCTTGTGTATGTGATGCATGTGTGTAACTCATTCGTGACCTGCGTGTCGCGCGTACGGCAACACGGCAGGAGCCATATGTGTTGTCACTTTATTGTATTTAATGGTCTGCGTACCAATCTGTGATGATCCAAGCAACTATGTAATCTTCATTACTAGATTCTTTACTAGCTATTAGGCATAATAGCATGTTCTAGTTCTTGGAGGACTCATCACCAGGAGGATGGCCCACATGGAACATGGAGATGGAGATCACCATGGTGAACAGGTTCTATGGAGATGGAGATCACCATATGAAAACGGGCCATACTGTGTCACAACTGTGTGAATGCTATTCTGTTTATGTTTTACTTTCTGCATGCTGTTATGTTAGAAGTAGAACGATCCCTCACAAAGTTTAAGTTAGTATGCCCTCCCAACTAAAACTTGCACCTTGTACAATTAGTGGTGGGTCTATGAAATTAGGGTACCACTAGTTTTCCTTGATTAGACGGGTTTGTGTCGGACACTTACACGCATAAGGGTTGGTTTGCTTAACGAGGTCATCTTAACGGTTAAGACCCTTGGGGCATAATGGTTGGGCGCCGAGACATGGAGATGTCACCCAACAACAGGAGTCATATGTGATATGATTAGCAAAAGTTGCTTACCGATCTACCTTGTTTGCTATCGGTGATGGTAAAGCTCACTAGTGGACTTGTTAGTTGTGGATCCTGAATCACTAAGTTTCAATAGAGGGATATTGATTTTAGTGGGAGTAGATTATGTTAAAATAGTTTAATATGATTTGCTCTATCATGGATACGTTTGTCTTAGTGTATTTTGCATTACTTTGTTGTAGATTAAATGGCACCTAGCAGCACTACACCGTTTGTTTTGCGTTCGGTCCTTGAGAAGGACAAGTTGAATGGAACAAATTACTCGGATTGGATCCGTAACCTGAGAATCGTTCTCAGGGCTGAGAAAAAGGAGATGTTCTAGACAACCCACTACCTGAAGAACTTGTTGATGATGCACCCGCTGCTGCTAAGAATGCTTACAAGAAAGCATGTGATGCTAACCTCGAAGTAAGCTGCCTTATGCTTGCTTGCATGGAACCCGAGCTGCAGATGCAGTTCGAAACAAACGATGAGGCGCACGATATGATCGTGGCGCTTAGAGACATGTTCCAAACACAGGCCAGGACTGAAAGGTTCAATGTGTCTAAGGCCTTTGTTGAGAGCAAGCTAGCAGAAGGCGCAGCAGTAGGACCACACGTAATCAAGATGGTTGGTTACACTCAACGGTTGGAGAAGCTAGGCTTCCCACTGGGCCAAGAGTTGGCCACTGATTTCATTCTTTCGTCTCTTCCGCCTAGCTATGGGAACTTCATCTCGAACTACCATATGCATGGGATGGAGAAGGGTCTGAATGAGCTGTGTGGCATGCTTAAAACAGCAGAGGCTGACATCAAGAAAAACGCTAGTACCAGCCATGTGATGGCGATACAGAACAAGCCTAGCTTTAAGAAGAAGGGCAATTCTTGGAAGAAGAAGGGCAAGGCTGGAACGTCCAAGCCAAACCCACCGCCCAAGGTTAAAGCTGGGCCTGGACCTGCTCCAAACAAATAGTGCTTTTACTGTCATGAACTTGGTCACTGGAAGAGAAACTGCAAGCAGTACCTAGCTTCCTTGAAGAATGGCCGAAGTAAGAGTACTTCTACCTCAGGTACGCTTGTTGTTAATGTTATAGACAACATTTTTCTCGCTGATACAATTATTAATTCTTGGGTATTTGATACTGGATCGGTTGCTCATATTTGCAATTCGATGCAGGGAATGATAAGAAGTAGAAGCGTGGAAAGAGGAGAAGTTGATTTCTGCGTGAGCAATAATGCAAGAGTTGCTGCGTTGACCGTCGGGACGATGCAACTCCACCTCCCGTCAGGATTTATTATGGAGTTGAATAATTCTTATTTCGTTCCTAGTTTAAGTCGAAACATTTTGTCTCCTTCATGCTTGATGAAGGATGGTTATTCATTTGCGAGTGAAAACAATGGTTGTGTGATCTCTAAGAATGATATGTTTATGGCTTTTGCAACCATTGTGAATGGATTGTTTGTTTTAAATCTTGATGGTTCACATGTCTGTAACGTAAGTGCTAAAAGGCCTCGGCCTAATGATTTGAGTCCTACCTACTTGTGGCATTGTCGTTTTGGTCATATAAGTGAAAAACGCATGAAGAAGCTCCATTCTGATGGACTCCTAACTTCGTTTGATTTTGAATCATACGAGACATGTGAGGCTTGCTTGCTAGGCAAGATGACCAAGACGCCTTTCACAGGTTTTCCTGAGAGAGCAGTAGACTTATTGGAACTCATACATATCGATGTATGCGGACCAATGAGCACGATGGCTAGAGGAGGATTCCAATACTTCGTAACTTTCACTGATGATTTTAGTAGATATGGCTATGTCTACTTGATGAGGCACAAGTCTGAAACCTTTGAAAAGTTCAAGGAATTTCAGAATGAAGTTGAAAATCAGCGTGGCAAGAAAATTAAGGCCTTACGATCTGATCGTGGAGGTGAGTATTTAAGCCACGAGTTTAGCAATCATCTAAAGAGTTGCGGAATTGTTCCACAACTTACGCCGCCTGGAACACCTCAGAGAAACGGTGTATCCGAGCGACGTAATCGAACTTTGTTAGACATGGTTCGATCAATGATGAGCCAGTCGGACCTACCGTTGTCATTTTGGGGATACGCTCTAGAAACAGCAGCTTTCACACTTAATAGAGTACCATCTAAATCCGTAGTTAAGACACCATATGAGATATGGACTGGAAAGGTTCCTAGTTTGTCTTTTCTAAAGATTTGGGGATGTGAAGCGTTTGTCAAGCGACTTCAGTCGGACAAGATCACACCCAAGTCGGATAAGTGCATTTTCATGGGATATCCAAAGGAAACTTTGGGATATTATTTCTACAACCGATCAGAAGGCAAAGTATTTGTCGCTCGGAATGGGGTTTTCCTAGAGAAAGAGTTTCTCAAAGGAGAAAAGAGTGGAAAGACAGTGCATCTTGAAGAAGTTCAAGATGAGCCGATCGGGCAAAAATCAATGTGTGATGCTAACGTAGCAGAACAAGTTGAGATACCCATGGCAAGAGAAGCACCGCCACAACCACGAAGGTCGGCAAGGCTCCGCGAAATGCGGGAAATATTATTGTTGGACAATGATGAGCCTGCGACATATGCAGAAGCAATGATGGACCCAGACTCCGAAAAATGGCAGAATGCCATGCAATCCGAAATAGAGTCCATGGGAGACAATCAAGTTTGGAACTTGGTTGACCCGCCTGATGGTGTTAAAGCCATAGAGTGCAAGTGGATCTATAAGAAGAAAAAGGACATGGTGGAAATGTTCACATCTATAAAGCACGACTTGTCGCAAAAGGTTTTCGACAAGTTCAAGGAGTTGACTACGACGAGACCTTCTCGCCCGTAGTGATGCTTAAGTCCATTCGGATTATTCTAGCTATAGCTGCATATTTCGATTATGAGATATGGCAGATGGATTTCAAGACAGCTTTCCTGAATGGAAACCTAGCTGAGGACGTGTATATGATACAGCCCAAGGGTTTTGTCGATCCGAAAAATGCTGGAAAGGTATGCAAGCTTCAGAGATCCATTTATGGATTGAAGCAAGCATCTAGGAGTTGGAACATTCGTTTTGATGAAGTAGTCAAAGGGTTTGACTTCACCAAGAACAAAGAAGAGTCTTGTGTTCACAAGAAGGTTAGTGGGAGCTCTGTAGTATTTCTAATCTTTTATTTGGATGACATATTACTGATTGGAAATAACATTCCTATGCTTGAGTCCGTAAAGACTTCACTGAAAAATAGTTTTTCGATGAAGGACTTAGGGAAGCGGCATATATTCTAGGCATTAAGATCTATAGAGATAGATCAAGAAGGCTTATAGGTTTAAGCAAAGATACTTACATTGACAAAGTGTTGAAGCGGTTCAGCATGGAAGAGGCAAAGAAAGGGTTCTTGCCTATATCACATGGCATACATCTCAGCAAGACTCAGTGTCCTTCGACTGCTGATGAGCGGGATCGCATGAGTAGAGTGCCATATGCCTCGGCTATTGGATCTATCATGTATGCAATGATAAGTACTCGTCCATATGTTTCATATGCGCTAAGTATGACAAGCAGACACCAATCTGATCCAGGTGAGAGTCACTGGACAGCGGTGAAAAACATTCTTAAGTACTTGAGAAGGACTAAAGATATGTTCCTCGTCTATGGAGGTGAGGAGGAGCTCGTTGTAACAGGTTACACCGATGCTAGTTTCCAAACCGACAGAGATGATTCAAAGTCACAATCAGGATTTGTGTTCACGCTAAATGGTGGTGTTGTTAGTTGGAAGAGTTCCAAGCAGGAGACGGTGGCCGATTCTACGACAGAAGCCGAGTACATCGCGGCTTCGGAAGCCGCGAAGGAAGGTGTTTGGATAAGGAATTTCCTCATTGAGCTTGGTGTGTTCCCGAATGCGTCCAGCCCATTGAATCTCTACTGTGATAACAATGGGGCAATTGCGCAAGCAAAGGAGCCAAGGAACCACCAGAAGAACAAACACGTAATGCGGCGATTTCATCTAATTCGAGACTTCATTAACCGGGGTGAGATCAAGATATGCAAAATACACACGGATTTGAACATTTCTGATCCGTTGACAAAACCACTCCCGCAGGCTAAGCATGATGCGCATGTAAGAGCTATGGGTATTAGGTACCTTCTAGATTGACTCTAGTGCAAGTGGGAGACTGTTGGAGGTATGCCCTAGAGGCAATCATAGAGATGATGATATTCCATTTGTATCCATGATTTGTATGTTGTGTTCATTGAATATCCATTGAAGGCTACTTGAATTGATTTGCAATTATGTGAATTGTATGTGAAACTCTTTACTTGTATGGTTATTCTAAAGTTGTCCCTAGTCGGAGTTCATGTGAGGACACACATGAATATTAAACTAGCACATGTATTAGTTGATGACTATGTTTCACAAGTCATGGACATGGAGATGTTGAACTAATAATGTGGACACATCTGGAGACATGTGCTAGGACTGACCCAACACGAGAAGTAGTTCTCTCTTTAAACAACATATACGCTTTGTCCTTAGACCTGAGATTGTCGCATGTATTCTAGATGTGGATCGACCTACTTAGGGGCTATCAAACGCTACGCCGTAACAGGGTAGTTATAAAGGTAGCTTTCGGGTTTGTCAAGAAGCATGCTATGAGACATGGTCAATCAAGATGGGATTTGCCCCTCTCTGATTGAGAGTGATATCCCTGGGCCCCTCGAGTGATCGGATCCAAAAATGCATGGCCATGCTACGTACGGTTAAGAGTTAACCTACAAAGGGATTCCGAATCACAGGATCGAGAAAGAGCGGTCGGCTTGAAGCTAGACCAAATATCGTGAGGCAAAGGGAATAGCATGTATATTATGTTGTGATGGTTCGTCTGATATGATCTTCGTGTGCGTATAGGAGTTGGCACGTCTTGCTAGAGGCCGCTACCGACTATTGGGCCGAGTAGGAGTACTCGGGCCATGTCTATACGTATCCGAACCCATAGGGTCACACACTTAAGGGGCTGGAAGCCTAATTCGGATCAGATCCGAGTTGGATTAGGTTTAGAAGTATTAATGGGCCTCGGATCCAGAGGCCCGTCAGGAACCTCTATAAATAGAGGGGTGGGGGCGCCCTAGGGTTTACACCTTTTTGGCGAAACTCATCTGCCGCGCCTCCCACGCCCTCGCTTGTTGCAACTCACGGATCTAGCAGTCCGGCTTGCGACGCTTCCTCCCTGCACGTGTGGATACCTTGGAGGTGTTGCGCCTGCAGCACTTGGACGAGCCACGACGAGCCGCTGACGAGCCACGACGAGCCGACGACGAGCCGCGGCACGAGGGCGATCGTGCTGCACGTGGACGAGCTGCTGAGGAGCTGCTGGACGTTGACGTGATCGACTACGTACGACTACGTGATCGTCTTCACTGCATCGACGCATATCTACATCTTCCGCACCAGTAGTGCGTCGAGTGGTAATCCCGTGATCCTTATACGGCAGTTCTTCCTGGTCTTACGCGGTAGAAATTTTGATTTGTGCTAGTGTAGCCTACCTCGTATCCCAACAGGAGAGATGCATGCTTAGGCTGTGTCCCATAGCGTGTCACCGTACACGTCAGCTATGTCATCGGATGAGTTGGACGGTGCATCCTCAATGGGCACATTACTCCAAGAAGGCTTCACTTTAGTTCTCGTGGAAGTACAGTACCATCATATGTACTTATTGTTTGGTCCTGCTCGCCAGTAAGGCCCATCTTCAGGATCGCATCTTGCCTGTTCTCCCACAGGACGAGGTACTGAGCATGCTTCACCCTCCAATCATTCTCCTTGTACCTCTTCTTGCGGTCGATCCTGCATCACAAATTAGTCAAGTTATTAGCATAACATGTTACATACGTGTATCGAAAAAGCAAAGTAGGTAATGAATCCTGCATACCTGTGCAGTTGTTGCCAAGTCGATAATTCCAAAGGAGCGAAAGGTTGCATCCTACCAAACTGCCACATCACCCTATGCGGCATGTGGAACTCTACGACATAGTACAAGATCATTCGAGTCGTGCACCTCCACAACTCTCTGTCTCTGTAGCACATCGGTGAAAATACGATTTGGCACAGCTGTTAACGGTCGTATGGTTTCCATTCAGCCTTCAAAAATTGGTACACAATAGTTATTTCATAGGTCATTATATGGAATAGAGCTTAAAAAACTCTGGTGCCCAAATTACCTGGTGCTGCATGACAACATCCAACTCGTTTGTGTAGGCCCTGTAGCGCCTATTTGGATTGCCACGAACGGGCTGCACATGCTTCCACACATGATAGAATGTGGGATGAGCATCGTTTCGATGCCATTGCTAGAATTTCTAGTAAATCCAATTGTTAGCATGGTATAGAAGTTTTGAGAACTGTAAAGCGGAAAAGGAAAGTCGCCATTGTGACTTACATCAACGCAAAGATGGCAAGGTCAACCCATGGGCATTCACTCCAAAATCCAGATCTGCAGCATATAGGTGCACCCTCCAACATTTGAATCCCTTGCAGTGCGTCTGCAAGCCTCACATAGCTGCCTGTACAGCCAGGCGAGAACCGTTGAGCCCCAACTGTACAGGGCTATGTTGTCCCAATCCTGACCCAAAATTGGGAGAACCATCCAAGATACCATGTTCCCGACTGCATCAGGAAGAAGGAATGTGCTGACAAAGTGCCATAACCAAACACAAGCGTATCTCTGCACAACCTCGTCATTTGCTCCCTGCGGGCAAACTTTGAAGTGCTCCCTCAACCATGCGAAGCTCACACCGGAGTTCTTCTTGGAGTTGTCTCCTTCCTCTGGCTCTAGCAGCCTAATCCCAATATGCATTGCTACCATGTCACGCCAATTCTCGTTCTGTATGATTCCCGTCACTAGATGCCCCGCCAGTGGAAGACCAAGTATCATGGCGATGTCCTGCATCGTGATGGTCATTTCTCCAAATGGGAGGTGGAAGGTGTGAGTCTCCGGACGCCACCTGTCAACCATAGCGGTCAACAACGGTCCGTCCATTGGAGGGACACCCACAACAACCTGAACCGCAATGTCCAGGAATCCTGCTCTCTGCAGGTACTACGCGTAGCGCTCATCCCACCTAAATGGTAAGTGCACTCTCGCCCTTAGTGGCTTCAAATCCTACAAAACAACCAAATAATTGGATATAAGATTATTACTTACCAACAAGCAAATAGACAGATAGAAAAGGTGGTTTCGAAAAAAAAATGAAAAGTGAATGCATTTGAGATGAAAACTAGAATCCAAACTACATAAGCTCATCAACTATAGGAATAAAGGGTTGCTAAAGTGCTAAGTAACACAAATATGATATAAATGTCATTTTAGTGTGAAATTGTGCTCATTGTACACAACAAACTGGAATAAGTGTTTTTCATCACCGTTTTCAAGTTCAAACTTAATGTCAGCGGAGAATTACACATAATAATATTAAGGGACAGTCTTAGCATCAATTTATAAGAATTTCATAACAACTAATCATATTTTCGACATGCAAGTGAAAACGCATGTTAAGCACTATTGTGACAAATTATCAAGCATTGATAAGAACTGATGTAGTACCTCATGCAGGTTGGCGAGGTGGTAGGCGTAGTGTTGCAAGTCGTACGTGGTCTCAAGAAATGGGTACGCTAGGGCCGCCATCCGAAAAAACAACAAACAACATTCGTTAGTAAAAAGGTTCATTGTATGATAAGGACAGTAACAATGAAAATTTACTATCAATAAATGATATAATGATAATCATGCAAAATACGAGCAACGCGCCTACCCTTATGTTGGAAGAATGTGGCCTATTATTTTTCGCCCTAGATTTCGTGGCCTTAAAATTTCTATTGCGACATGTGAAATTCTTAATGATGTTGTAGCACTTTGAGCAACAATTTTTCGACTTGTCCACATCAAAATCACCAGTGCCATAATCTGCAGAAAACCTCCCTCGTGACACATCCATGTCGCCTCTCAAACGCTTCTTCTACCTGCTTCCTACTTTATTTCTCATCAAATTAGGGTTGGGGACGTACCCTACCCCTTCATATGCCGGCCATTGTGACAGATCAAGGTAAGGTTGAAAGTTAGATTCCCATATTCTGACGGTGTGCTCCCTAGAGTACAACGGTGACATGTACAAGGGACTTTCATAGTTAAGATCTCTTGCCTTACAAGCTGTAATGAAGTGTGAACATGGACGATGCAACAATTGAGGAACATTGCAGGTGCACGAAACTTCATTCAGATCCACTCTGTAGTGTCAGCCTCCATAGTTCTCACCCCCAACGTTAGTAGTACCGCAACTTCTTATAGAATACACCATCCTTTCTGGCCCGTACGGTTCTGCTAAGTGGTGCACGGATCTAAACTCAGCCTGTGATAAAAATTCATCTACAACCTTCCCAATCCTATGGCCTTCATCCAACATTGCATGTGCCTTTTGTCATCGGTCCACAAAGTAGGCGTTGCATTTTTCGAATGAGTATTCAATAATTTTAGAGACGGGCCTACTTTGGATGCCTTTGAAAATAGCGTTTAGTGATTCCGAGTAGTTCGTGGTCATAATACCCTAACGCATCCCTCCCTCATCGAAAGCCTGCGCCCATTTATCCTTATCCTCTATTTCACCTTTCAACCATTCTTTTGCGTCATCGTTCGAGTCCTTCACTAGATTTTCTAACTTCTCACTAAATTCTATCTCCGTATGTACGTTGCATAAAGTCTTCAATTTTCCAATCACGTAGTTGGTCTTCTGTTGACGCGACATGTTGGTAGTAAAGTGCCTCGTGCACCACCTATGCACAAGCGGTGGAAAACCATCCATGTGGACGTTCACACAATTTAGGAGCCCATGGTGCCTATCTGATATCATACACACTTGCCGTGAAGGTCTAAGTACGTGTCGCCGAACCAGTTTCAAAAACCATGACCAACTCTTATTTTTCTCTCACTCTCAGCCAAGGCAAAAGCAAGAGGCACAAGCTGCTATTCTGGATCGACACCAACTGCCATCAGTAGTGTACCCTTATACTTTCCAGTCAAAAATGTATCATCCACCAGTATCACAGGATGACAATATTGAAATGCCTCACTACATTGAGGAAAGCACCAAAATACCCTTTGGAGCAAGTGCTTCAAAACTTCATTGTCAGGATGTATCATGCCACATGAGTTAATGAACCATTTAATCCCGGGATTGTAGTAGGCCATAGCCATGAGTGCCCTAGGAACCATGCCATACGACTCCTTCCAGTCCCCCCAAAGCAGGGCAACAGCGTGTTGCTTTGCCCGCCAAGCATTTGAATACTTGACACGGTATCTAGTAAAAGCGAAGATGGACTCCACGAGGGATGGCACCGATGTCTCGCTGTCTTTACGGATAATGCCTAGGTACGCCGTCCAAGGTACTTTGTTGTACACTAGATGTGCACTTTCTTCGGCTGTGAAGAAACGACAAGTATGCGATTACACAACATTTGAAATCCTCCATTGTTCGATGCTTGATATTAGCCAAGACCATACACGCTAATGGCATCCTTTCTTGCACATCACATTATACCTTAAGTTCTTATCGGAGTGAACTACGCTAAAAGGTCTATGTAACCTTACTGCGTAATCAGCCAAAAAATAACTTCAGCTCCTCAAGACTTTTGAACTTCATTCCCTTCTTAATCACTGGACTCTCACTAAATGGTATCCCTTCGGAATTCACCATACTAGATTCACATATGGCTTTGTGGACCATACTGATATCCTTGTCATTGGGAACGGATGGCAGTTTGGCATCACGTTCCTTCAACAACCGCAGCTCGTTCTGGGTGTAAGAAAAACATTGATCCATACGACCAATGCCTTCTACATCATACACGGTTGCGGTGTCGAACTGCGGTCCATCTTCTTCATATTCTAACTCCTCGTCCTCATTTTCATGCCCACTACTCTGAGATGGTGACTCCTCCTCTGCCTCGACACCTACTACCCCATCTTTCTTGAATTCACTATCTTCGAAACCCATAGATACATCATCATCATCTATATTTGCTTCATCCCTCTCAAAAGTGTTATTGGGAAAATTATCATTGGCAATGGCCAAGTTAAAAATAGATTTTGTTTCACCTAACACGTGTTGCAAAATTTCTGACTCCTGAGTACCATTACCATTCACTACTGGCACTTCATCCCTCAAAACAACATTTGGGCCAGGCATACGAACAATTTCAACATTTGGGCTGAATCGCCGGAGATTTGGAGGGTTTGGGGGTGGGGCGACGGCCGGCGGCGTGGAGGAGTTCGGGCGCGGGTGTTCTGGAGGAAGAAGAAATGAGGGAGGGAGGGAGGGAGGAGCCGGCGCGCGTGTAGACGGGGCGCTGCCACACCATGCGGGCTAGCGCGGCACGCACTTGCCCACGTCAGCGCATACCTGGCCCAGCGTCGCGCCGCGCTTGTTGGGATACGAGGTAGTCTACACTAGCGCAAATCAAAATTTCTACCGCGTATAACCAGGAAGAACTGCCGTATAAGGATCACGGGATTACCACTCGACGCACTACTGGTGCGGAAGATGTAGATATGCGTCGATGCAGTGAAGACGATCACGTAGTCGTACGTAGTCGATCAACATAGTCGTACGTAGTCGATCACGTCCAGCAGCTCCTCAGCAAGATCGCCTCCGGTACCACGGCGTCGGCTCGTCGTGGCTCGTCGGCGGCTCGTCCAAGTGCTGCAGGCGTAACACCTCCAAGGTATCCACACGTGCAGGGAGGAAGCGTCGCAAGCCGGACTGCTAGATCCGCGAGTTGCAACAGGCGAGGGCGTGGGAGGCGCGGCAGGTGTGTTTCGCCAAAAGGTGTAAACCCTAGGGCGCCCCCACCCCTCTGTTTATAGAGGTTCCTGATGGGCCTCTGGATCCGAGGCTCATTAGTACTCCTAAACCTAATCCAACTCAGATCAGATCCGAATTGGGCTTCCAGCCCCTTAAGTGTGTGACCCTATGGGTTCGGATGCGTATAGACATGGCCCGAGTACTCCTACTCGGCCCAATAGTCGGTAGCGGCCTCTAGCAAGACGTGCCAACTCCTATACGCACACGAAGATCATATCAGACGAACCATCACAACATAATATACATGCTATTCCCTTTGCCTCACGATATTTGGTCTAGCTTCAAGCCGACCGCTCTTTCTCGATCCTGTGATTCAGAATCCCTTTGTAGGTTAACTCTTAACCGTACGTAGCATGGCCATGCATTTTCGGATCCGATCACTCGAGGGGCCCAGAGATATCACTCTCAATCAGAGAGGGGCAAATCCCATCTTGACTGACCATGTCTCATAGCATGCTTCTTGACAAACCCGAAAGCTACCTTTATAACTACCATGTTACGGCGTAGCATTTGATAGCCCCTAAGTAGGTCGATCCACATCTAGAATACATGCGACAGTCTCAGGTCTAAGGACAAAGCGTATATGTTGTTTAAAGAGAGAACTACTTCTCATGTTGGGTCAGTCCTAGCACATGTCTCCACATGTGTCCACATTATTAGTTCAACATCTCCATGTCCATGACTTGTGAAACATAGTCATCAACTAATACATGTGCTAGTCTAATATTCATGTGTGTCCTCACATGAACTCCGACTAGGGACAACTTTAGAATAACCATACAAGTAAAGAGTTTCACATACAATTCACATAATTGCAAATCAATTCAAGTAGCCTTCAATGGATATTCAATGAACACAACATACAAATCATGGATACAAATGGAATATCATCATCTCTATGATTGCCTCTAGGGCATACCTCCAACAGCGCTAGCGTGGTAGGGATCCACCGCGTTAGTGCATGTGGCGCGGCAGAGGCTTCCTGTGGTATCTCTACCTATTATTAAAGCAAGTAACGTCTCTGCCTGGATTTTCGTCCGTCGTGGTTATTTTACAAAAAAGTCCCTTGACTTTTTAGTAATCAACCCGTAGTCCAAATGTTGAAAAGAGGGGAGCTCGGGTAGAAAAAGAAGGGAAGGGAGGGGGTTAACGGGAAAAACACTTCTCCTTTCTTCACAACAGAGAGGCGGAGGGAGATTGGGCGCGGGCGGCCGGCAGCGTCGGTGGTGCGGCGGCTGGCGTCGTGAGCTCGGCCGCAGCCGTGAAGAATAGGAGGAGGGAGAGTGTGAAGGGAGGTCCTCTCTCCTCCTCACCTCGGCGAAGGAAGCGCTGGAGGTGGCGACAGATCTGGCGCAAGACGAGGGAGCTCCTCGGGGAGGTCGGCGGTGCGGTCCTCCTCTGCGACCTCGACGATGGAGGCGTGGAGCGGCGGCGGCGGCGTTGGGAGAGCCGGCGAAGGGGACGGCGATGGGGGCGGGGGCTTGCGGCGGCGCAGGCACCGACCACGCAACGTAACCAAGAATGGCCGCCCGCGTCGCCGCCACCCTCGTCGCGCTCCTCGTCGCCCTCTTCGCCGTCGCCGCCATGGCGCAGGCCCCGGCGGCGGCGCCCAAGATGGCTCCGCTGCCGCCGCTGCCCAAACGGGCCCCGATGGCCTCCCCGCCCGCACCGCCCATGGGGAGCCCGGCCTCCGCTCCCTCGGCCTCCGTCCCGGCCATGAGCCCGATGGGCGGGGGCCTCGGCGACGCGCTGCCCCCGGCCGGAGCCTCCGCCATGACCCCGGCAGCGGCACCCGCAACGGAGAAGAGCGCCGCCGCGTCTGCTGCTGCCGCCAACTTCGTCGCCGTCGCTGTAGCTGTGGTCGCTGCCGTAGTGTTCTAGACGACGATGTGGCCTGTGGCGGTGGAGGCCAGGCGCTCTGCTGTGCTCGGCTCTCCTCCGCTGTTGATACATGTACTCTGTTTCTTCGTTTTTTGGTGAATTCTTTATTTATTATATTTAGTTTGTTGTTTCCGAGCCTGAGACAGAGATGAGGATATGTAATCCAATTTTCAGACGGCAGCTGATTCTATGCTTATATGAGCCTGCTGGTATGGAAGAAGCAAAGGAGAGCCCGTATTGAAGCTGCTAAGCTGCGAATTGATGCGATTAGGAAGGCCCCTGCTGCTCCACCTGCAAGCGCAAATCATTCACAGCCTGGTGTAAGAAATGGAGATGCCTGTCCTCCACAGAAATCAGCCAGGAAGAAACGTGGGGGAAAGAAGATGGATGACATAGATCGAATCATACTCGGTCACGATTTGGTAGAGATGCCAGATAGTCCAGATGGCAGGAAGAAGAGACGAAAAATAGGTTCCTGCGACGGTATTGATTGGGAAGATTGCATTATTGAGCTCCTGCTACTACATGGTGCAAATGAAGCAGAGATAGAACAAGGCCAGTACAGAAGATTGTTGGAGTTGCATGTATTCAGTGCATTAAGTGGAGGAAAATTGGAAAATGGTGATGCAGCGTCTCAAGTCTTCAGTATATGACCGCGATTTTGCTGAATGAACATAGGTCCTTACCATTCTGTATTCACATTCTTTTAGTGCTGAATGCAAATTTTTTTAAGTTCAATCAAGCTAATTGTGGGAAGAACATATTATGATAGAGTAATAATTACAGACCACGATCGCTTTTGTTCTTCCCTGCTAATACCGATTAGAAAGTACAGTTTAGGAATGATATGGCCCCTAACAATTCCAATTTTTTATATAAACGGGGATTGTGTAATTTTGTACATTGCTATATGGCTTATGAATGACATATATTTTTAGTGTTGCATTCATAATTGTTTTATTGCTAACATGAGTGCATCACAGCTGAAGCCACCAAGTGAAAAGATGGATTGGTGCAATGCCATTTCCGAAGAAGTTTGTGTTCAAATAGCGTGGCCATCGGAGGCTGATTTAACTCTCTTACTTGAATAAAAAAATGTTTTAATTTAATGGGTATTTGAGTTGAAGGAAATAATTAAGTCAAAATTCTTTTGGTTTTCATTAAATGTGTAGACATCCAATAAGTGGAATAAAATTTAGTGATGGAAATAAAAAATGTCATTAGTTTGAAAAAACACAATTGATCTTTTACCGTAGCAACGCACGGGCATTTTGCTAGTATATTAAAAAAATTAAAAATAAAAAAATTCCCATAAAGCCTGCGTGATCCAGCTCCCCGGTGGCTCAATTTCAGAACTCTTCTCCGTCGTTCCCAATTCCACCTGAAACTCGGACGCGCCCCTTAAAATCTCCCAAACCCCCGCAGGCAACAACCGGCGACGATCCATGACGCCGGTGCACAAGCCCCGCAAGCGCGGCCCGCCGGCTCCATCTCCGCCTCCACCCGCGGCACGCCCCGTCCAGCTCCCGCCGCCGGGCTTCATCGCCGACCGCGCGGAGGCCGCGGCGCGCGTGGAGCGTCTGCTGCGCTACCAGTTCCGCGACCGCGCCCTCCTCGATGAGGCGCTCACGCACCAGTCCTTCTCCGACACGGCGACTTCCTACCAGCGGCTCGAGTTCGTCGGGGACGCCGCGCTCGGCCTCGCCTTCACCAACTTCCTCTACCTCACCAACCCCACCCTCGGTCCCGGCGCGCTCTCCACGCTCCGCGCCGCCAACATCTCCACCGAGAAGCTTGCGCGTGTCGCCGTCCGCCACGACCTCTACCCGCTGCTCCGCCGCAAGTGCGCCCGCCTCGACCTCCTTGTAAGCGCATAATCGGCCTGGACTCCCCACGAACTGTGTAAATCTCGGAGTATATAGGAAGCTCTGCTGTTGGGTTGGCTTTGCGTGGCAGGTCAAGATCCGGGTGTAGATAGTTGCTAAAACTGTCATGCCTTTTTCTGCTAGAATTGTATTCGTTGCAAAGTCCTGTAGTGCTGTGCCTACTGACCTCGAACACACACTAAAATTTAGTTTATTTTTATATTCTCATCTTCTGAAGCAATTGATGTTTTTGATCTAGTTTTTTTTCTTAGGGCCTGTTTGGATACAGGCTCATAAACTTGTTTAGTACCTGTCACATCGAATGTTTGGATACTAATTAGGAGTATTAAATATAGTCTAATTACAAAACTAATTACACAGATGGAGTCTAATTCGCGAGACGAATCTATTAAACCTAATTAGTCCATGATTTGACAATGTGATGCTACAGTAACCATTTGCTAATGATGGATTAATTAGGCTTAATAGATCCGTCTCGCGAATTAGTATAGGGGTTCTGCAGTTAGTTTTATAATTAGCTCATGCTTAGTCCTCCTAATTAGCGTCCGAACATCCGATGTGACCCCTCCTAAAGTTTAGTACCTCGCATCCAAACACCCCCTTAAGTTCATAGTAAACCCTCTGTTTTTTAATTTTGCTCTGTAAGTATCTCATCTCCACTTAATATTTTATTTGTAAGATACCATATGTTTTTATGATTTATTTTTATTGGGCCATGTGCAGGTAGGCCAGTTTATTGATTCAGTGAAGGAAGAACTAAACGAGGACCTTGCCACTGCACCCTATGGTGGTAGTGTGGTTAAAGCTCCCAAGGTTCTTGCGGATATTGTTGAGTCCATCGCTGCTGCTGTCTACGTTGATTGCAAATTTGACCTTGAGAAGCTTTGGAAGGTTTTTATTTTATTTATTAGTTATGTTTACTTCATTCCGTACACAAATGTATTCAGTTTTGTACATTGACATAGACTCTGAAAAATCACTTTTGACCAGTATTTTTATTCTTATTAGATCAGAAAAAACTACAGCATAAAGCTGATTTCATGGTTTACTAAAACAACCATGCTCATTAGCAAAGAACACATTGTATTTTTCACCTTCATTCGGTAGACAACAGATTATGACCTGCAATCTAACACTATGAAGATAGAGTAGAGGAGCCCTTGAATTTAGTTGTCAATGCTTCACTCCTAGGTTGATAAGTTATTGGCATCACAGGCAGCTGAAATTACCATCTGTCCCTTACAAGTGTGTGCCTGGTTGGTTAGAGTCCCTTGTCTGGAATGAGAATTGTTGAAAGTGTAGTTTTGCATCAGGTATGTCAAAGAATTGTTTAGTTTTTGAAATATAGTTTAAAAGTCTAGTTTGGTCAAGTATATATTTATATCCTAAAATTATTTATTAATGGAAAATTATTCTTATATTAATTCTGTTATCTTGTATGATACCTTTTACCTACAACTGTAGTCCAGAAATTTATCTTTGCAATCATTGAAATGATTATATATAGATTAGTTGGATGAAATTTGTCTGCACGCTATTTGAAATGACTAGGAATAGAGATTAGTTTACTTGGATTAACTGTTGTAGTGACAGCTTTACTGTATGTTTATGTTTCTATTTTATGGTTCAGGTTACAAGGTGGCTCTTTGAGCCAATTGTCACAGCAGAAACCATAGATGAACAACCTGTGAGAACATTGCATGAGTTATGCCAGAAACATGGCAAAGTTGCACAGTTTAAGACATGGCAGAGAGGTGGGATGATGGTGGTAAATGTATTTGTTGGTGGGGAGATGGTTGGGCTTGGCTCCTCGGAGCAGAAGGTAATTGCTAAGCTCAATGCTGCACGAGATGCGTTAGGCAAGCTTGTCAGTGGTGCAAAGCAGCAAGTATTGATCACCGGGGTTGGCAATGGATTGGGGGATGAGGTTGGAGAGCTCAGGGAGTGTAAACATAAACTTACTGAGCACTGCATCGGAAAGAATTGGCCAAAACCCATCTTTAAGTAAGATTCTCAACGTCTTGAATCAATTTTTAGACATGAGCTCATTGCAGTGTAAACATATGCTCCTTTCTTATCAATTTGTAGACATGATTAATAATGTGCTGATTTCTCAATGTCTCCCCTCATTGCCAGCTTCATGAGTTGTTTGCTGACTGCATGACGCATGCACATTCTCCAAATGTATATGATATTAGAATGTGGATTTAATTTTAGAGAAGTTGATAATATTTGTTGTCTTATCAATCTTGTTAATTATTTGGTTACTTTATTCTGCACCTTGTATTTAAATTTTTCTGTCAGCCTAATTTCATTCCTGTATCATTTAGCACTGGCCAGAGTATAGTAACTTATTCTTTTTTACTACAGCTGGATCAAACTTGGAAACATGATCATATCTTGTATGTGTCCATCTCAGGTGAAAACACCACAAATATTAGGAAATCTTGCAAATTCGAAAAACTAGTACTGAGGTGCCTTTTTTGGTTCAAAATTTGGCACACCTATAGGTGAGACTATGATATAAATCCACACAAAATTTAAAGTTCAAAGTTGATCTGGTTTAATACAAAAATGACAAATTCATGTGCCAAGCATGGGAAGACTGCATACGCAGATGAAATGTCTTTTTTTTAATCTATTAAATGAAACTGAATTTGGACTTGAATTTTTTTTGTGAGTGTATATCGTTACATCATCCAGGGTTGTGCGTAATTTAAAAATTTCTCCAAGCTTGTAGGTATGGTTTTTGACGAACTTGCAAAATTTCTAATGTTTGTGGTGTTTTCACTAGAGAGGCACCCATTTGTGCAAACCACTTGCGTGCCAAATCACCATGGTTGACCAAAAAGACTTATGACTGGTTTTGATTTCAAGAGGGCCTTTTGAATAAAAATTTCTGGATCATGGTGACTTTGTCTGGAAACTAATATGTAACTTAAATGACAAACCTTTCTGGTGATCTGGTCATTTATTAAAAGGCTAGAAATATACTGAAGACAGCAAAACTTCAGTGACTTCTAAGGAAATGCAATTGTTACCATTTGTTACAAAGTTTTGATCTTTGATGCATATGTATGACTCGAGTATCCTCACATGTTAACAAGCTGGTAACTCATCAGTTTGCTTTTCAGGTTGGAAAGAGAAGGCGGCCCTGCACATGAAAGGAAGTTTGTGTGTTCTGTTCAGGTAGAAACCCAAAATGGCACTTTTGTAACAATAGGTGATCCTATGTCAAGGTTAAAGGATGCAGAGAACTCCGCTGCACAGAAGATGGTGGAACTACTATTGCAGTTGTGAGATCTTTTCATGTACATGGCTAGGTCACTTGTAACCTCCTTTTGGAAAAAAAACATATTTTCTTCAAGGATAGATACCTATTATGGCAGCTCTGTGGAACTGTGGATTATGCCAGTTTGGTACCATTCATAGTTGAGCATTTTTCTAAACCATGTATTTTTAGGATGCATAAATCTAGACAACTTATGCTAGATAGTTTTTGGGAAACTGGTTTGTCCATTACCTGAACAGTTCTGGCTTTGTCCTGTTTTATGTTGCAATGTTCAGTGTTGAATGTTTTGTGGATTTTATGTTTGGATCGTTTCAAAAATAGAAAATTACTATATTCTGCGAGGGAAAGGAGGAAATTATTGAGTCCTAACCATTTTCTTTGGGAAAAAACCTGGTTTTGGTGCACTAGCTGTTCTTAATTTATTCCTTGGTGAAGTTTCAAATAGATTGTGCATTCAATAAACTTTTTTGAAGATTCCATTGAGCTTTTGAAAATTGTATAGCTAGATTGTCTTGAAAAGTAGCTTCATAATATTATATTTCACATATATCTTATACTGCTAATTAATGGTTGAAGCAGGTCATGTTGTTGCCCAAAACAGCACCCTTTTGTCATCATTATTTTGAAGGAAACTGTGTTTGTCATGTTGAGGTGGTTGTAGCAGGCTGAGGCTCATGAAACTTTGTAGCCTTGTCCATAACAAGTGGTCATTTATTCATTTAGGAAATTTGTCTATGGCACACACATTTCAATGATTTTGTATGTTGGACACTTGTTTTCTTGACCTAAAGTCAAGTTTTTTTTTTTTTTTTTTGCAGAGTCCAACAGACAGGTTGGTTTTATTCATTTTGGTTTCTCACAAGCACTACTGTTGACTGCTACATGTTATACTTATTTTTTTTGTTAGTGTAGTTTCACATTGTCTTTTGTTTGTATGATAAAATTTCTTTGCTACTTATATTGTTGCCTTTCTGATACGCATCTCACCAACTACGTCCTACTTGATTTAACTTAAATGTTACTTGCACAATATATGGGAAACAGTACCAGTGTTCTGCTTTGTCAGGTAAATCCCAAAAGCTGGTTGCATTATGTCTTTTGGTGATGCCATTTTCTGTTTCCCTGTGGTGTTGGGAATATTGGTGAGTCTAAGAGTATTATGTCAAAGAAATTACATGCAACATCTTTTAGAGATATAAATTGCTGGTAAACATTTATTGCAGCTTCATTGAGGTTTACGGTTGCTTATATGTAGTAACTAGTTCTTGTTTACTGCTTCTATACCTGACGTGACATCAGTACATGCAGTCAATAGTTTTAAAGTAAATTTACATTTCCAAAACTTCCGAAATCAACAATATTTGCTTATTCATGCTTTTCAGGCTTTAGTCCTCAAGATGCATGGATAGTCCCGTAAGATGGGATGGGAGTTCAGTTGCTTGTTGAGATCTTACAATTGGCAATTGAAGTCAAATATGGAGGATATATCTACATAGAAAACCTGTGGGAAAAGATGATGCTGGAACTTCAATGTTTAGGAAAAGATCATATTTTTTTTATCACTATGGAAGCTTGGAAATTTGAAGGTAATGAAAGATAAATATTTACATGATTCATAACATAATTGTGATTGATCTCCATTCAACAGATCAGGTACAAACAAGAACCTCCTCTTGTACTACATGGAATCACTTGCATGCTTGAAGCTGGAGATTAGATTGGATAATTTGACGGACATGGAATGGAAAGCCAACTTTTTGTGCATTGTTTTGACTTGTGGAGCCCGCAGGAGGGAAAAGTAATGATGGACCCTGTATGCATTACCACAAAAGGCAATTATCTGTGCCCACACTCGGGTTACCCGGTATATCATTCCACAATATCCAGCACTCTTTCTGGGAACCATTATATACAATCTAGATCCACAATATCCTCTCAGATCAACAAATATATGAAGTAAGATATCTTAAAACGTGCAGAGCTCTTCCTGTTGTTTTTTCTGACCCTATTCAGTGGTTTATTTATTTTCGTGGGCAGGACCAGAATTGCCTATTATATTGTTCAAGAAAAAAATGATAACGTAGTTTCAGAGCAGATTAACTAACCATAAAAGAGGATTACTTGGGATATTAAGGCCATTCCTCTTTTGTTGAAAATATAAATTCATCTCAGTTACTGTAGTATAGTGCCCAATGTCAGAAATTTCTGACATTATCATTTATCAAAATGAGTCATCAGTCAAAGAGGGAGCTCCAACCTGGATTAACTGAATCAGGAGCATCTTCTGAAGATTCTTGACAAAAGTCAGCTTTTTGAAGCTGTCCAGGAGTTGGAATAGTGAAATTCACAACTTAAGAGTTCGTGCTGCATTTATGGTTTGTTTGCTAGAACTTTACAGATTGGATATTCTAGACTTCTAGGCGTTCACTTTCAAACTGAAATACATGTCCTGACACTAAATTTCTAGAATTCAAACTATTTCTGACACGTGCAACTATTTCTGTTACGCCTTGAACTGCATGCACGGGTAGAGGTTGTGACCTTTTGGGGGAAAAAGGCATCTTCATTTGCAAATGCCCTTGTTCTTCCATGCCCAGCTCCGCCTGATCAACAATCGGTCAAACCAAGCACAGTTCAAGCAATCAGAAGCTCCCCCAAGCATGAACAAGCGCGCAGAAAGAGTGAGAAGCACGAATCCTAGGGACAGGGAGCCCAGGCGCTGCATCTCTGTGGCTGAGCTGCACCGCGCAGAACCACTTCGCGGCGGCCAGGCGCGAGATACAGTGCTTGGAGTAGTTGGAGTCCATCTATTCGGTGCGAGCGGGCTGATACTGCTCCCATTCCTTGCCGTATCCTCCTCTAGCGGTGGCTGCAGGCTGTAGCTCAGGAGATTTTGGGTTCTCGTGCCGCCGTTATCGCACGCTACACCGCCCCCCGAGCCCCCAGCGCATTGCCGCTCCCACGCGCAACGAGAAGAGGCATGTTGTAACCGCCATCAGTGATGGTTCCACCTCGTCCTCGTGGAGTCGTGGTCTAATGTTGGGTTGGCCTAAGGAGAGGAGGATATTTGGTCCTTCATAAAAAATCTGACATGGGATAAAGGACATGGATTATGCTAACGGAATGGGCGGTGGTGTCATGAAAAGCATGAAAGTTAAGGAGGTAAAATTTTCTTAGGATCATAGAAAGAAGCGCATTTTAATCTAGTGTCAAATAGGGTTGCTGGAACATAAGAATACAGGAAATGACATATCTCTTCACCATTTGTTCTTCCAATTTTTCTTCTAAAGTTATATGATCTTCAGGAACGGGTATTCCAGTTAAATTGTGGTGCACATGAATCCCAAAATTCATTTGTGTAAAACATAGACAAACCTACTAAAACATATTAGAATGCACAACCATCGCTGCAGCAACACACATGATACACCTGTTGGAGGTATGCCCTAGAGACAATCATAGAGATGATGATATTCCATTTGTATCCATGATTTGTATGTTGTGTTCATTGAATATCCATTGAAGGCTACTTGAATTGATTTGCAATTATGTGAATTGTATGTGAAACTCTTTACTTGTATGGTTATTCCAAAGTTGTCCCTAGTCGGAGTTCATGTGAGGACACACATGAATATTAGACTAGCACATGTATTAGTTGATGACTATGTTTCACAAGTCATGAACATGGAGATGTTGAACTAATAATGTGGACACATGTGGAGACATGTGCTAGGACTGACCCAACACGAGAAGTAGTTCTCTCTTTAAACAACATATACGCTTTGTCCTTAGACCTGAGATTGTCGCATGTATTCTAGATGTGGATCGACCTACTTAGGGGCTATCAAACGCTACGCCGTAACAGGGTAGTTATAAAGGTAGCTTTCGGGTTTGTCAAGAAGCATGCTATGAGACATGGTCAATCAAGATGGGATTTGCCCCTCTCTGATTGAGAGTGATATATCTGGGCCCCTCGAGTGATCGGATCCGAAAATGCATGGCCATGCTACGTACGGTTAAGAGTTAACCTATAAAGGGATTCCGAATCACAGGATCGAGAAAGAGCGGTCGGCTTGAAGCTAGACCAAATATCGTGAGGCAAAGGGAATAGCATGTATATTATGTTGTGATGGTTCGTCTGATATGATCTTCGTGTGCGTATAGGAGTTGGCACGTCTTGCTAGAGGCCGCTACCAACTATTGGCCCGAGTAGGAGTACTCAGGCCATGTCTATACGTATCCGAACCCATAGGGTCACACACTTAAGGGGCTGGAAGCCCAATTCGGATCTGATCCGAGTTGGATTAGGTTTAGAAGTACTAATGGGCCTCGGATCCAGAGGCCCGTCAGAACCTCTATAAATAGAGGGGTGGGGCGCCCTAGGGTTTACACCTTTTGGCGAAACACACCTGCCGCGCCTCCCACGCCCTCGCCTGTTGCAACTCGCGGATCTAGCAGTCCGGCTTGCGACGCTTCCTCCCTGCACGTGTGGATACCTTGGAGGTGGTGCGCCTGCAGCACTTGGACGAGCCATCGACGAGCCGCCGACGAGCCACGACGAGCCGACGACGAGCCGCGGCACCGGAGGCGATCTTGCTGCACGTGGACGAGCTGCTGAGGAGCTGCTGGACGTGACGTGATCGACTACGTACGACTACGTTGATCGACTACGTACGACTACGTGATCGTCTTCACTGCATCGACGCATATCTACATCTTCCGCACCAGTAGTGCGTCGAGTGGTAATCCCGTGATCCTTATACGGCAGTTCTTCCTAGTTATACGCGGTAGAAATTTTGATTTGCACTAGTGTAGCCTACCTCGTATCTCAACAGTGGTATCAAGAGCTGTAGCTGCTTAGTTTTAGATTCGGGATGTGTGCATATAGAGATATGCAAGTTTTCAGTTTGATCTATGTCCTATTTTCGTGCCCTTGCTGCAATGGTAGTGTAACGACATACTCCTACCGGTCGGTTTCCGCCATCGGAGTTAAGTGATACACGTAAATCCAGTTGCAGTGAGCGAAGATCAATATGATTGGTCGAATCGAAATCCAGGGTCATACGCCAGACGCATTAGATGTGCAATAGTAGATGAGATCTACTGCCGGGGTCGGGATTTTTGCCGTGTGCGTATGCTTCGGTAAATCAGCCGTAACTTTTCGGTACGATCTCGGATTGAGGCGAATTTTATATGAAAATTGATCTACAGAAAAAGTCACACATGAAATTCAACCGCTTTGCCGTTTTTGGCGAAATTAGAATTCCCAATTTCGGCTTGGAAGATGGAGTTTCGGGCATCCGAAGTTTGGAACGTTATGACGCCTAACTCTGTTTTGCAGGATGTATGTATGTATCTTGTGATCAGTATGACCCCCTTGTGTATGTGATGCATGTGTGTAACTCATTCGTGACCTGCGTGTCGCGCGTACGGCAACACGGCAGGAGCCATATGTGTTGTCACTTTATTGTATTTAATGGTCTGCGTACCAATCTGTGATGATCCAAGCAACTATGTAATCTTCATTACTAGCTTCTTTACTAGCTATTAGGTGTAATAGCATGTTCTCAGTTCTTGGAGGACTCATCACCAGAAGGATGGCGCACATGGAACATGGAGATGGAGATCACCATGGTGAACAGCTTCTATGGAGATGGAGATCACCATAAGAAAAACGGGCCATACTGTGTCACAACTGTGTGAATGCTATTCTGTTTATGTTTTACTTTCTGCATGCTATGATGTTAGAAGTAGAACGATCCCTCACAAAGTTTAAGTTAGTATGCCCTCCCAACTAAAACTTGCACCGTCCCATGTCTTGTACAATTAGTGGTGGGTCTATGAAATTAGGGTACCACTAGTTTTCCTTGACTAGACGGGTTTGTGTCGGACACTTACACGCATAAGGGTTGGTTTGCTTAACAAGGTCATCTTAACGGTTAAGGACCTTGGGGCATAAAGGTTAGGCGCCGAGACATAGAGATGTCACCCAACAACAGGAGTCATATGTGATATGATTAGCAAAAGTTGCTTACCGATCTACCTTGTTTGCTAGCGGTGATGCTAAAGCTCACTAGTAGACTTGTTAGTTGTGGATCCTGAATCACTAAGTTTCAATAAAGGGATATTGATTTTAGTGGGAGTAGATTCTGTTAAAATAGTTTAATGTGATTTGCTCTATCATGGATACGTTTGTCTTAGTGTATTTTGCATTACTTTGTTGTAGATTAAATGGCACCTAGCAGCACTACACCGTTTGCTTTGCGTTCGGTCCTTGAGAAGGACAAGTTGAATGGAACAAATTACTCGGATTGGATCCGTAACCTGAGAATTGTTCTCAGGGCTGAGAAAAAGGAAGATGTTCTAGACAACCCACTACCAGAAGAACCTGCTGATGATGCACCCGCTGCTGCTAAGAATGCTTACAAGAAAGCATGTGATGGTAACCTCGAAGTAAGCTGCCTTATGCTTGCTTGCATGGAACCCGAGCTGCAGATGCAGTTCGAAACAAACCATGAGGCGCACGATATGATCGTGGCGCTTAGAGACATGTTCCAAACACAGGCCAGGACTGAAAGGTTCAATGTGTCTAAGGCCTTTGTTGAGAGCAAGCTAGCAGAAGGCGCAGCAGTAGGACCACACGTAATCAAGATGGTTGGTTACACTCAACGGTTGGAGAAGCTGGGCTTCCCACTGGGCCAAGAGTTGGCCACTGATTTCATTCTTTCGTCTCTTCCGCCTAGCTATGGGAACTTCATCTCGAACTACCATATGCATGGGACGGAGAAGGGTTTGAATGAGCTGTGTGGCATGCTTAAAATAGCAGAGGCTGACATCAAGAAAAGCGCTAGTACCAGCCATGTGATGGCTATACAAAACAAGCCTAGCTTTAAGAAGAAGGGCAATTCTTGGAAGAAGAAGGGCAAGGCTGGAACGTCCAAGCCAAACCCACCGCCCAAGGTTAAAGCTGGACCTGGACCTGCTCTAGACAAAGAGTGCTTTTACTGTCATGAACTTGGTCACTGGAAGAGAAACTGCAAGCAGTACCTAGCTTCCTTGAAGAATGGCGGAAGTAAGAGTACTTCTACCTCAGGTACGCTTGTTGTTAATGTTATAGACAACATATTTCTCGCTGATACAATTATTAATTCTTGGGTATTTGATACCGGATCGGTTGCTCATATTTGCAATTCGATGCAGGGAATGATAAGAAGTAGAAGCGTGGAAAGAGGAGAAGTTGATTTCCACGTGGGCAATAATGCAAGAGTTGCTGCGTTGACCGTCGGGATGATGCAACTCCACCTCCCGTCAGGATTTATTATGGAGTTGAATAATTGTTATTTCGTTCCTAGTTTAAGTCGAAACATTTTGTCTCCTTCATGCTTGATGAAGGATGGTTATTCATTTGCGAGTGAAAACAATAGTTGTGTGATCTCTAAGAATGATATGTTTATGGCTTTTGCACCCATTGTGAATGGATTGTTTGTTTTAAATCTTGATGGTTCACCTGTCTGTAACGTAAGTGCTAAAAGGCCTCGGCCTAATGATTTGAGTCCTACCTACTTGTGGCATTGTCGTTTTGGTCATATAAGTGAAAAACGCATGAAGAAGCTCCATTCTGATGGACTCCTAACTTCGTTTGATTTTGAATCATACGAGACATGTGAGGCTTGCTTGCTAGGCAAGATGACCAAGATGCCTTTCACAGGATTTCCTGAGAGAGCAGTAGACTTGTTGGAACTCGTACATAGTGATGTATGCGGACTGATGAGCACGACGGCTAGAGGAGGATTCCAATACTTCATAACTTTCACTGATGATTTTAGTAGATATGGCTATGTCTACTTGATGAGGCACAAGTCTGAAACCTTTGAAGAGTTCAAGGAATTTCAGAATGAAGTTGAAAATCAGCGTGGCAAGAAAATTAAGGCCTTACGATCTGATCGTGGAGGCGAGTATTTGAGCCACGAATTTAGCAATCATCTAAAGAGTTGCGGAATTGCTCCACAACTTACGTCGCCTGGAACACCTCAGAGAAACGGTGTGTCCGAGCGACGTAATCAAACTTTGTTAGACATGGTTCCATCAATGATGAGCCAGTCGGACCTACCGTTGTCATTTTGGGGATACGCTCTAGAAACAGCAGCTTTCACACTTAATAGAGTACCATCTAAATCCGTAGTTAAGACACCATATGAGATATGGACTGGAAAGGTTCCTAGTTTGTCTTTTCTAAAGATTTGGGGATGTGAAGCGTTTGTCAAGCGACTTCAGTCGGACAAGATCACACCCAAGTCGGATAAGTGCATTTTCATGGGATATCCAAAGGAAACTTTGGGATATTATTTCTACAACCGATCAGAAGGCAAAGTATTTGTCGCTCGGAATGGGGTTTTCCTAGAGAAAGAGTTTCTCAAAGGAGAAAAGAGTGGAAAGACAGTGCATCTTGAAGAAGTTCAAGATGAGCCGATCGGGCAAGAATCAATGTGTGATGCTAACGTAGCAGAACAAGTTGAGATACCCATGGCAAGAGAAGCACCGCCACAACCACGAAGGTCGGCAAGGCTCCGCGAAATGCGGGAAATATTATTGTTGGACAATGATGAGCCTGCGACATATGCAGAATCAATGATGGACCCAGACTCCGAAAAATGGCAGAATGCCATGCAATCCGAAATAGAGTCCATGGGAGACAATCAAGTTTGGAACTTGGTTGACCCGCCTGATGGTGTTAAAGCCATAGAGTGCAAGTGGATCTATAAGAAGAAAAAGGACATGGATGGAAATGTTCACATCTATAAAGCACGACTTGTCGCAAAAGGTTTTCAACAAGTTCAAGGAGTTGACTACGACAAGACCTTCTCGCCCGTAGTGATGCTTAAGTCCATTCGGATTATTCTAGCTATAGCTGCATATTTCGATTATGAGATATGGCAGATGGATGTCAAGACAGCTTTCCTGAATGGAAACCTAGCTGAGGACGTGTATATGATACAGCCCAAGGTTGTCGATCCGAAAAATGCTAGAAAGGTATGCAAGCTTCAGAGATCCATTTATGGATTGAAGCAAGCATCTAGGAGTTGGAACATTCGTTTTGATGAAGTGGTCAAAGGGTTTGACTTCACCAAGAACGAAGAAGAGTCTTGTGTTTACAAGAAGGTTAGTGGGAGCTCTGTAGTATTTCTAATCTTATATGTGGATGACATATTACTGATTGGAAATAACATTCCTATGCTTGAGTCCGTAAAGACTTCACTGAAAAATAGTTTTTCGATGAAGGACTTAGGGTAAGCGGCATATATTCTGGGCATTAAGATCTATAGAGATAGATCGAGAAGACTTATAGGTTTAAGCCAAGATACTTACATTGACAAAGTGTTGAAGCGGTTCACCATGGAAGAGGCAAAGAAAGGGTTCTTGCCTATGTCATATGGCATACATCTCAGCAAGACTCAGTGTCCTTCGACTGCTGATGAGCGGGATCGCATGAGTAGAGTGCCATATGCCTCGGCTATTGGATCTATCATGTATGCAATGATAAGTACTCGCCCAGATATTTCATATGCACTAAGTATGACAAGCAGACACCAATCTGATTCAGGTGAGAGTCACTGGACAGCGGTGAAAAACATTCTTAAGTACTTGAGAAGGACTAAAGATATGTTCCTCACCTATGGAGGTGAGGAGGAGCTTGTTGTAACAGGTTACATCGATGCTAGTTTCCAAACCGACAGAGATGATTCAAAGTCACAATCAGGATTTGTGTTCACACTGAATGGTGGTGCTGTTAGTTGGAAGAGTTCCAAGCAGAAGACTGTGGCCGATTCTACGATAGAAGCCGAGTACATCGCGGCTTCGGAAGCTGCGAAGGAAGGTGTTTGGATAAGGAATTTCCTCATTGAGCTTGGTGTGTTCCCGAATGCGTCCAGCCCATTGAATCTCTACTGTGATAATAATGGGGCAATTGCGCAAGCAAAGGAGCCAAGGAACCACCAGAAGAACAAACACGTAATGCGGCGATTTCATCTCATTCGAGACTTCGTTAACCGGGGTGAGATCAAGATATGCAAAATACACACGGATCTGAACATTTCTGATCCGTTGACAAAACCACTCCCGCAGGCTAAGCATGATGCGCATGTAAGAGCTATGGGTATTAGGTACCTTCTAGATTGACTCTAGATTGACTCTACGGATCTTGCGCAATTGCCCCATTATTATCACAGTAGAGATTCAATGGGCTGGACGCATTCGGGAACACACCAAGCTCAATGAGGAAATTCCTTATCCAAACACCTTCCTTCGCGGCTTCCGAAGCCGCGATGTACTCGGCTTCTGTCGTAGAATCGGCCACCGTCTCCTGCTTGGAACTCTTCCAACTAACAGCACCACCATTTAGCGTGAACACAAATCCTGATTGTGACTTTGAATCATCTCTGTCGGTTTGGAAACTAGCATCGGTGTAACCTGTTACAACGAGCTCCTCCTGACCTCCATAGACGAGGAACATATCTTTAGTCCTTCTCAAGTACTTAAGAATGTTTTTCACCGCTGTCCAGTGACTCTCACCTGGATCAGATTGGTGTCTGCTTGTCATACTTAGCGCATATGAAACATCTGGGTGAGTACTTATCATTGCATACATGATAGATCCAATAGCCGAGGCATATGGCACTCTACTCATGCGATCCCGCTCATCAGCAGTCGAAGGACACTGAGTCTTGCTGAGATGTATGCCATGTGACATAGGCAAGAACCCTTTCTTTGCCTCTTCCATGCTGAACCGCTTCAACACTTTGTCAATATAAGTATCTTGGCTCAAACCTATAAGCCTTCTCGATCTATCTCTATAGATCTTAATGCCCAGAATATATGCCGCTTCCCCTAAGTCCTTCATCGAAAAACTATTTTTCAGTGAAGTCTTTACGGACTCAAGCATAGGAATGTTATTTCCAATCAGTAATATGTCATCCACATATAAGATTAGAAATACTACAGAGCTCCCACTAACCTTCTTGTAAACACAAGACTCTTCTTCGTTCTTGGTGAAGTCAAACCCTTTGACCACTTCATCAAAACGAATGTTCCAACTCCTAGATGCTTGCTTCAATCCATAAATGGATCTCTGAAGCTTGCATACCTTTCCAGCATTTTTCGGATCGACAAAACCCTCAGGCTGTATCATATACACGTCCTCAGCTAGGTTTCCATTCAGGAAAGCTGTCTTGACATCCATCTGCCATATCTCATAATCGAAATATGCAGCTATAGCTAGAATAATCCGAATGGACTTAAGCATCACTACGGGCGAGAAGGTCTCGTCGTAGTCAACTCCTTGAACTTGTCGAAAACCTTTCGCGACAAGTCGTGCTTTATAGATGTGAACATTTCCATCCATGTCCTTTTTCTTCTTATAGATCCACTTGCACTCTATGGCTTTAACACCATCAGGCGGGTCAACCAAGTTCCAAACTTGATTGTCTCCCATGGACTCTATTTCGGATTGCATGGCACTCTGCCATTTTTCGGAGTCTGGGTCCATCATTGCTTCTGCATATGTCGCAGGCTCATCATTGTCCAACAATAATATTTCCCGCATTTCGCGGAGCCTTGCCGACCTTCGTGGTTGTGGCGGTGCTTCTCTTGCCATGGGTATCTCAACTTGTTCTGCTACGTTAGCATCACTCATTAATTCTTGCCCGATTGGCTCATCTTGAACTTCTTCAAGATGCACTGTCTTTCCACTCTTTTCTCCTTTGAGAAACTCTTTCTTTAGGAAAACCCCGTTCCGAGCGACAAACACTTTGCCTTCTGATCGGTTGTAGAAATAATATCCCAAAGTTTCCTTTGGATATCCCACGAAAATGCACTTATCCGACTTGGGTGTGATATTGTCCGACTGAAGTCGCTTGACAAACACTTCACATCCCCAAATCTTTAGAAAAGACAAACTAGGAACCTTTCCAGTCCACATCTCATATGGTGTCTTAACTACGGATTTAGATGGTACCCTATTAAGTGTGAAAGCTGCTGTTTCTAGAGCATATCCCCAAAATGACAACGGTAGGTCCGACTGGCTCATCATTGATCAAACCATGTCTAACAAAGTTCGATTACGTCGCTCGGACACACCGTTTCTCTGAGGTGTTCCAGGCGGCGTAAGTTGTGGAACAATTCCGCAACTCTTTAGATGATTGCTAAACTCGTGGCTCAAATACTCGCCTCCACGATCAGATCGTAAGGCCTTAATTTTCTTGCCACGCTGATTTTCAACTTCATTCTGAAATTCCTTGAACTTTTCAAAGGTTTCAGACTTGTGCCTCATCAAGTAGACATAGCCATATCTACTAAAATCATCAGTGAAAGTTATGAAGTATTGGAATCCTCCTCTAGCCGTCGTGCTCATTGGTCCGCATACATCACTATGTACGAGTTCCAACAAGTCTACTGCTCTCTTAGGAAATCCTGTGAAAGGCGTCTTGGTCATCTTGCCTAGCAAGCAAGCCTCACATGTCTCGTATGATTCAAAATCAAACGAAGTTAGAAGTCCATCAGAATGGAGCTTCTTCATGCGCTTATCACTTATGTGACCCAAACGACAATGCCACAAGTAGGTAGGACTCAAATCATTAGGCCGAGGCCTTTTAGCACTTACATTACAGACAGGTGAACCATCAAGATTTAAAACAAATAATCCATTCACAATGGGTGCAAAAGCCATAAACATATTATTCTTAGAGATCACACAACCATTGTTTTCACTCGCAAATGAATAACCATCCTTCATCAAACATGAAGGAGATAAAATGTTTCGACTTAAACTAGGAACAAAATAACAATTATTCAACTCCATAATAAATCCTGACGGGAGGTGGAGTTGCATCGTCCCGACGGTCAAAGCAGCAACTCTTGCATTATTGCCCACGCGGAAATCAACTTCTCCTCTTTCCACGCTTCTACTTCTTATCATTCCCTGCATCGAATTGCAAATATGAGCAACCGATCCGGTATCAAATACCCAAGAATTAATAACTGTATCAGCGAGAAATATGTTGTCTATAACATAAACAACAAGCGTACCTGAGGTAGAAGTACTCTTACTTCCGCCGTTCTTCAACGAAGCTAGGTACTGCTTGCAGTTTCTCTTCCAGTGACCAAGTTCATGACAGTAAAAGCACTCTTTATCTGGAGCAGGTCCAGGTCCAGCTTTAACCTTGGGCGGTGGGTTTGGCTTGGACGTTCCAGCCTTGCCCTTCTTCTTCCAAGAATTGCCCTTCTTCTTAAAGCTGGGCTTGTTCTGTATCGCCATCACATGGCTGGTACTAGCGCTTTTCTTTATGTCAGCCTCTGCTGTTTTAAGCATGCCACACAGCTCATTCAGACCCTTCTCCGTCCCATGCATATGGTAGTTCGAGATGAAGTTCCCATAGCTAGGAGGAAGAGACGAAAGAATGAAATCAGTGGCCAACTCTTGGCCCAGTGGGAAGCCTAGCTTCTCCAACCGTTGAGTGTAACCAACCATCTTGATTACGTGTGGTCCTACTGCTGCGCCTTCTGCTAGCTTGCTCTCAACAAAGGCCTTAGACACATTGAACCTTTCAGTCCTGGCCTGTGTTTGGAACATGTCTCTAAGCGCCACGATCATATCGTGCGCCTCATGGTTTGTTTCGAACTGCATCTGCAGCTCGGGTTCCATGCAAGCAAGCATAAGGCAGCTTACTTCGAGGTTAGCATCACATGCTTTCTTGTAAGCATTCTTAGCAGCGGCGGGTGCATCCTCAGCAGGTTCTTCTGGTAGTGGGTTGTCTAGAACATCTTCCTTTTTCTCAGCCCTGAGAACAATTCTCAGGTTGCGGATCCAATCCGAGTAGTTTGTTCCATTCAACTTGTCCTTCTCAAGGACCGAACGCAAAGCAAAAGATGTGGTGGTGTTGCTAGGTGCCATTTAATCTACAACAAAAGTAATGCAAAATACACTAAGACAAACGTATCCATGATAGAGCAAATTACATTAAACTATTTTAACAGAATCTACTCCCACTAAAATCAATATCCCTCTATTGAAACTTAGTGATTCAGGATCCACAACTAACAAGTCTACTAGTGAGCTTTAGCATCACCGCTAGCAAACGAGGTAGGTCGGTAAGCAACTTTTGCTAATCATATCACATATGACTCCTGTTGTTGGGTGACATCTCTATGTCTCGGCGCCCAACCTTTATGCCCCAAGGTCCTTAACCGTTAAGATAACCTTGTTAAGTAAACCAACCCTTATGCGTGTAAGTGTCCGACACAAACCCGTCTAGTCAAGGAAAACTAGTGGCACCCTAATTTCATAGACCCACCACTAATTGTACAAGACATGGGACGGCGCAAGTTTTAGTTGGGAGGGCATACTAACTTAAACTTTGTGAGGGATCGTTCTACTTCTAACATCACAGCATGCAGAAAGTAAAACATAAAACAGAATAGCATTCACACAGTTGTGACACAGTATGGCCCGTTTTTCTTATGGTGATCTCCATCTCCATAGAACCTGTTCACCATGGTGATCTCTATCTCCATGTTCCATGTGCACCATCCTCCTGGTGATGAGTCCTCCAAGAACTAGAGCATGCTATTACGCCTAATAGCTAGTAAAGAATCTAGTAATGAAGATTACATAGTTGCTTGGATCATCACAGATTGGTACGCAGACCATTAATTACAATAAAGTGACAACACATATGGCTCCTGCCGTGTTTCCGTACGCGCGACACGCAGGTCACGAATTAGTTACACACATGCATCACATACACAAGGGGGCCATACTGATCACAAGATATATACATACATCCTGCAAAAGAGAGTTAGGCGTCCTAACGTTCCAAACTTGGGAGGCCCGAAACTCCATCTTCCAAGCCGAATTTGGCAAATCTAATTTCGCCGAAAACGGCAAAGCGGTTGAAATTCACGTGTAACTTTTTTTGTAGATCAATTTTCGTATAGAAATCGCCCCGATCCGAGATCGTACCGAAAAGTTACGGCTGATTTACCGAAGCATGTGCATACGGCAAAATCCCGACCCCGGCAGTAGATCACATCTACTATTGCACATCTAATGCGCCTGGCGTATGACCCTGGATCTCGATTTGACCAATCATATTGATCTTCCCTCACTGCAACTGGATTTACGTGTATCACTTAACTCCGATGGCGGAAACCGACCGGTAGGAGTATGTCGTTACACTACCATTGCAGCAAGGGCACGAAATCAGGACATAGATCAAACAGAGAACTCGCATATCTCCATATGCACACATCCCGAATCCAAAACTAAGCAGCTAAGGCTCTTGATACCACTGTTGGGATACGAGGTAGGCTACACTAGCGCAAATCAAAATTTTCTACCGCGTATAACCAGGAAGAACTGCCGTATAAGGATCACGGGATTACCACTCGACGCACTACTGGTGCGGAAGATGTAGATTTGCGTCGATGCAGTGAAGACGATCACGTAGTCGTACGTAGTCGATCAACGTAGTCGTACGTAGTCGATCACGTCCAGCAGCTCCTCAGCAGCTCGTCTACGTGCACAGCAAGATCGCCTCTGGTACCGTGGCTCGTCGTCGGCTCGTCGCGGCTCGTCGGCGGCTCGTCCAAGTGTGCAGGCGCAACACCTCCAAGGTATCCACACGTGCAGGGAGGAAGCGTCGCAAGCCGGATTGCTAGATCCGCGAGTTGCAACAGGCGAGGGCGTGGGAGGCGCGGCAAGTGTGTTCAGCCAAAAGGTGTGAAACCCTAGGGCGCCCTCACCCCTCTATTTATAGGGGTTCCTGATGGGCCTCTGGATCCGAGGCCCATTAGTACTCCTAAACCTAATCCAACTCGGATCAGATCCGAATTGGGCTTCCAGCCCCTTAAGTGTGTGACCCTATGGGTTCGGATATGTATAGACATGGCCCGAGTACTCCTACTCGGCCCAATAGTCGGTAGCGGCCTCTAGCAAGACGTGCCAACTCCTATACGCATACGAAGATCATATCAGACGAACCATCACAACATAATATACATGCTATTCCCTTTGCCTCACGATATTTGGTCTAGCTTCAAGCCGACCGCTCTTTCTCGATCCTATGATTCGGAATCCCTTTGTAGGTTAACTCTTAACCGTACGTAGCATGGCCATGCATTTTCTGATCCGATCACTCGAGGGGCCCAGAGATATCACTCTCAATCAGAGAGGGGCAAATCCCATCTTGATTGACCATGTCTCATAGCATGCTTCTTGACAAACCCGAAAGCTACCTTTATAACTACCCTGTTACGGCGTAGCGTTTGATAGCCCCTAAGTAGGTCAATCCACATCTAGAATACATGCGACAATCTCAGGTCTAAGGACAAAGTGTATATGTTGTTTAAAGAGAGAACTACTTCTCGTGTTGGGTCAGTTCTAACACATGTCTCCACATGTGTCCACATTATTAGTTCAACATCTCCATGTCCATGACTTGTGAAACATAGTCATCAACTAATACATGTGCTAGTCTAATATTCATGTGTGTCCTCACATGAACTCCGACTAGGGACAACTTTAGAATAACCATACAAGTAAAGAGTTTCACATACAATTCACATAATTGCAAATCAATTCAAGTAGCCTTTAATGGATATTCAATGAACACAGTATACAAATCATGGATACAAATGGAATATCATCATCTCTATGATTGCCTCTAGGGCATACCTCCAACACAATCAAGATGGGATTTGCCCCTCTCTGATTGAGAGTGATATCTCTGGGCCCCTCGAGTGATCGGATCCGAAAATGCATGGCCATGCTACGTACGGTTAAGAGTTAACCTATAAAGGGATTCCGAATCACAGGATCGAGAAAGAGCGGTCGGCTTGAAGCTAGACCAAATATTGTGAGGCAAAGGGAATAGCATGTAAATTATGTTGTGATGGTTCGTCTGATATGATCTTCGTGTGCGTATAGGAGTTGGCACGTCTTGCTAGAGGCCGCTACCGACTATTGGGCCGAGTAGGAGTACTCGGGCCATGTCTATACGTATCCGAACCCATAGGGTCACACACTTAAGGGGCTGGAAGCCCAATTCGGATCTGATCCGAGTTGGATTAGGTTTAGAAGTACTAATGGGCCTTGGATCCAGAGGCCCGTCAGGAACCTCTATAAATAGAGGGGTGGGGGCGCCCTAGGGTTTACACCTTTTGGCGAAACACACCTGCCGCGCCTCCCACGCCCTCGCCTATTGCAACTCGCGGATCTAGCAGTCCGGCTTGCGACGCTTCCTCCCTGCACGTGTGGATACCTTGGAGGTGTTGCGCCTGCAGCACTTGGACGAGCCATCGACGAGCCGCCGATGAGCCACGACGAGCCGACGACGAGCCGCGACACCGGAGGCGATCTTGCTGCACATGGACGAGCTGCTGAGGAGCTGCTGGACGTGACGTGATCGACTACGTACGACTACGTTGATTGACTACGTGATCGTCTTCACTGCATCGACGCATATCTACATCTTCCGCACTAGTAGTGTGTCGAGTGGTAATCCCGTGATCCTTATACGGCAGTTCTTCCTGGTTATACGCGGTAGAAATTTTAATTTGCGCTAGTGTAGCCTACCTCGTATCTCAACAACACCTAAGGTGGCGTTTGGTTCAGCCAATGGCGTGGTAATGGTAACGTTATCAACTACTGCTGCTATCTGTTATAGAGTAACCATTCACTTGTTTTGTTTGATCCTCCCTCTGTAACGGTAATCACTTTCTTTTCGGTGTTTGGCTGGAACAATGGTAACGGATAGCAGAGTGCTCTGGACGCACGCTTACTGGGTAGCACATGCATAACAAAACAACCATGGTCTGCTACTTTTAACTGACGCTTACATAACAAAGCATCCATAATTAACGGAACATCTCTTCTAGTCACAAAAGATGAAATCTAATACAAAAATTTTGCACTACTGGACTTCCAGAAATTCAGATGATAACATAATAGCATGTCTTAGGATTTGAAATGCTTCACGAATTCAAATGTCCAAATGAACAAGTCTAGAAGTTGATATGCCGATGACTCTTCACGAAATGCTCCTGAGATTCTTAAGTGATAATTTGACAACAAGTCACTTCCTTTGAACTTCATCTGAAGAAGAGGAGAACAGATACGAACATGAGTACAAGCAAGAATACTACATTGTTTTGGCATATTATAAAAATGTAAACAGAATACAAGAAAGATTCTGGAGCAAGAGACAGGAATTAAAGCTCTAGAATATTACATTATTTTTGCTCACATGCAAGAATCAGTAGCATAGGCTGCTCACATGCTCAATTCTACACAGAATCTACCCAATCATCAAAGATGCTAATACAGAAACTCAGGTTGTTGTCCCTGAAAAATCTATACTCATGAGACTAATGGTGCAAACAGGCTAAACATGATCTCCATGATTAAAAACTAGAGCCAATCCATCAATTTAGTATACCAATACAAGAACTCCTAGGAAGTCTAATTGTCTTTAGTTCACCAAACCACTCATCAGACAGGTATACGATCCCAAACAGAGAGCAACAAAGCATTTCATGCTAGACAGCCATGGTATATAATTGCTAGACAGGACAAGAGAGAGCAAAGCAGGTACAGAAATTAGCTAAATCATGAGCATGCATTTGAAACTACGATGGAAGTGCTGGCAGAAATAAAGTAAACTTACCAGCGATCATGTTCTGGATGAATTCTCTCCTAAGAGTCTCTGGAAGAAGTCGGATGAAGGGAGCGCCAAACCTCGTTCGACAAAGTGCGCGAAGATGACTGTTTTATTGGAGAAGCTCTCCATGGGCCATGGGTTGCTATAGGCTTGGAGAAGCTCTCCATGGGCCATGGGTTGCTATAGGCCTCCCTCCAGTAGGGCGGAGTCTTACTCCTGGAAGGAGATCAACATCCACTAGTACCTGGATATTTGCCTCCATGACAGATTTCTTCCAGGTGCAGGCTTGATTCAGTGGCGCCGTCTAGTCTATCTTACCGTACTTCGGCGCCGGCAGCTAGATTTCGTTCTCCTTCTTGGCGGCCTTCCTCTTCTTGGTCTCCGCCGCCTTACTGGAGGATGCTTTCTTCGATGCCATTGTCACATGGGTCTTCTTGCGCATAAGCACGGGGGCTAGGCAGTGGGGAAGGATGGCACTCGAGCTCAGAATGGCAAGCGGTGATGCTAGAGCTACAGTACGGAAGATGAACGGGCATAATGGCTTGGGTGAAATGGAAGGATGAGTTCCTCCATTATTTATAACCGTGGCACAATTAACCAAGAGGCGGGAGTTACGGGGAATATTCCATTTTTAAAGCCCTCAGTTATCACTGGATGGTTTCCAATTTCTTCGGAAGAGATAAGGTTACTATTGACGAACGATCACATTAACCAGTGGTTGATCCTTATACCCAAACTAGTCATCTAACGGCTCGGGGGCTGTGTGCCATGTGCCCGTCGGTTAAAAAGTTTTCTTTGGGTTTCAAGGCAAAAGAGATGTAAAATTACAAGATTGACCCTCAGCATGATTCTTCAATTCAACCTAAGGCTTGGGGGCTACTTCATATGGAGTGCGATTTTCATCGCACTTCCATATAAATTCAAGGTTGAAGATTCAAGACTAAGTTAAATGAGGCTTGAGAACATTCTAGCCGCATGGCAGTACTCGAGTGCATTTGAAGATTCAATCTGATGGAGCACTCAAGGGAGCACCACAAACAAGTCGGGGACGTCTACAGAAGTACTCGGGACTGTTACATTTGACTAAAAAGTACTCGGAGGCATGTCGGTCATACATCTATGGGCCCACCGGAAGGTTTGGATAGTCCTACAATACGGGGCTATACGCCGAGACGTGTCAGACATGGAGACTACGGTGCAGGGCGGTGTGATCTACGTGGAGGACAAGAACTAGTCGATGATTAGGAAACTACTCGTAGTCTAAACAACTTCAATCAATACAATCCAACCAACACACAGGACGTAGGGTAATAAGCGACATAAGCAGCCCGAACCTGCCTAAATCGTGTATTTGAGTTCACCATCGAGTTCCTGATCTCACCAAGCCCCACTCATAAAACACTACCTCGGGTACCCTCCTTGGTAGGTTGCCAGGTCTAAACACTGACAGAGCAATCTTCTGTGATCCCTTCCGCAACGGGAGCTAGGTCCGCCTGTGAGTAAAAGGACTTCACAAATGCCAGTAACTGCTTGGAGACCAACTCGGCTATCTTCTGGATGTAGCCAGTAAACTTGGCAGGCATCTCCTTGAGTATCTCCAACAGAGGGCGGGGCTCTACACCTTCGGCAAGGGGCTCCACCATATCCATAATGGGCTGAGCTGCTTTAGTTAGCTCCTTTAGAGCAAGCTTTGTAGCCTCCAGCTCAGCCTCTCGCTCCTGGATGGTCTTCATGGCATTCACCAAGTCGACCTTCCCGTTCGCGTGCATCTTCCTCTCCTTTCTCCAGGTGATGTCCCAAGTTTTCGTACTACACTGACAACTTGTCATGCTGGTCTATCACTTGGTAGTAGGAGTTTTGCCAGTCAGTGGCTTGGCCTTGGAGTTCTCCTTTGTCTTCTTGAGCACTGCAGGAACAAACATAAAAGGAATTCAGTATCAATAAGTAGAATCAGTACTTGAAGACCAACGGGAGAAGACCAATTACCTTTCAGTTGATGCTTCAAAGATTTGTTGTGCTTCCGGAGGCAATCTTTCTCCTCCTTGAACTGTTGGATGGTGTTCCCATACTCGGCGGCTTGATCATCATACTTCATCAGCAGCTGGGAGGAGTACCCGCTCCTTAGCCAGCTTCTGGGTGAGTGCCTTAGCCCGTATGATTGTATCCCTGTAGCCCCGGAGCATTTGGTACTTTCAGTGAGAGCACTTGATTACATCCTGCAAAACAGAGTGAGTACTCGTGTTAGGATACGAGTACCAAATTCAAAGCTAAAGAATCAATGGGATCAAAAAGACTTACTGCTACATATTTGGCTACCTGGCGGTACATCTCCATTATCGTGGCCTCCATCTCTATGTCGAGGAGCAGATCATCAATTAGCTGAATATCTTAGAGGTTAACTCCTTCAGCTATCCATGGCTCCTCGTGCGGTTCTGCATCTACCATGCCAAGTGGAACCAGGGCATGGCTAGTCGACGGTGCTGGCTCGGAAGGTGCGATTGAGGCCAACACTTCCAGCCCCTCCATGGCTTCGACCTCTACCTTTGGCTCGGGGGCTACAAGAGTAGCCATGATGCCAGAAGTAGTCACCACCGCGGCTTCAGTTCCTACCTCCGGCTCGGGGGGCTACGAGAGTAGCCACGACACCAGAGGTAGTCACCACTATAGCCTCGACTACTGGCTCGGGGGCTGTCACTAAAGCATCATTCAGTGAAGAAATTACATCTTGCATTAATACGGCAACAAGGGATACAACACATGGATTCGTTGCCAGTATGGGTCGTTCCTCTGGCGGCAGACTTGTAGTAGCCGGGACGATGTCCTGGACCGAGTGGCTACTTCCATCGGTCGCAGGCTTCAAGCTTAGCCCTCCACGCTCCACGCTAGAGGATTTCCTACAAAAGACAAGTTGTCAAAAGATATACGACAAGTGAGTAACAAGCCACAATTAGTACTCGAATGAAGTTCCAGTACTTACTTTGAGGATCTCCTCACTTTTAGAGAGGAATACCCTAACAAGCGCATTGGCTTTCTGGTCGGCGACGGCTTCTTTGGTGCGGCTTGTTGGGTTGCAGTGTGATCCTCGCTAGCCTTGGTTGCCACCTCCATCTCTTGAGTAGTCTGGGTGCTGGCAGGGTTCACCCTGGTAATGGGAGGTTTTTGGTTGTCTTCGATCTCGATGACCTGCTCAATTGATGGCAGCTGCTGCTGCACGACTTCGGTAGTCGTCGTCTCTGCCTCAGTCACCTCCCCGACTACCTGCAGTCCACCAATGCCATATTGAATAGACATGGTGGTAAGGGATTCACTTACAAGAACTCGATCCTCTGGATGTTGTCCTTCTTCGAAGGTTATTACCAGTGGAGGCACGTCCCCGGTGGTGAGAGAATTCTTCACCGCACACTTCACAGTGACGGTCCGCTTCCTCTTTGGCGGTGGTGCCAGTCCAGCCTCCAGGTCATCCTTAGCCGTGCGCTTTGATGATGACCTGGAGGAAGACCCAGTCTTGTCAGACGGCCGGGCCTTGATCACAAATTCCTCCACAGTTTCAGAGTCAGAGCTTCTGAAGGACTCGAAATCATATTATTCCTCCTCTTCGACTTCGCTCTGCACGCTTGCAGCTATGTGCACGCATGGAGCGGCATCAGAACCCTCTGATCCAGGAGGAGGAGCGGAGCAGAACAAATGTACATCATCCTGCATGGGAAGATAAGTAGAACATCAACAGATACAACAATCAGTACTCGCGGGCTGCAGCCACGGGTACTTACACTGCTTGGTGGGTTGGCGACGCAGTACTCCTGCACAATCATCAGGATCTCACTTGCATGCTTGAAAGGTGCCTCAATCGCGCCATGACTTTGTTGATACTGAGCTCCTCTGGTGACATCCTGGATGGATCATTGGGGCCCGAGTAGTCATAGCCCCATGTGCACAGAGTTGCAGGGGTTGAATCCGCCTCTTCATGAAGCTGAAGGCCACCACAAACCTGTCAGCCCTTGTTGTTTAAGCTTGGCAATTCTGTCTAGGAGCTCGGGTAGCTACAAGCAGTCCCCGTGTGCAAGCTCATCTAACCACCCATTGTTCCAAGTCGGGCGGTGGCCTGTTAACTTTAGGAGCTTGGGCTCTTGGTTGCCGATGTAGCACCACCTTTCTTTCCAGCCATAGTGCGAGTCAATCAACTCGTAGTCTAGACATAGGCCCTTGACCTTCTCCCTGATTTGGATTCCCGCTCCTCCGACTACTTCTATGTGCTCTCGCTTGTGCTGGGGCTTGACTCGGAAAAACTTGCGGAACAACAGGAAATGTGGCTAGATCCCTAGGAAGGCTTCGCATAGATGAACAAAAATGGTAGCGTGCAAGATGCTGTTGGGGTTGAGGTGCACCAGTTCTATCTTGTAGTACTCGAGGAGGCCACAAAAAAAATCGGAGGCAGGCAAAGCTAAACCGCGCTCACTGAAGTGGGAGAAGATTACTGTCTCATTGACGTAAGTCTCCAACGGCCACAGGTTGTCGAATGCACACCTTCAGTTGATGACATCCTTATCCTGGACGAGGTTGGCCGCTACCAATGCCTTGATTTCTTCGTCCTTCAGCACGGATTTTTTCCAAGTGCATGCAGGCAATGGCAGGGTAGTCTGGTCAATCTTGCCATATTTGGGAGCCGACAGTTGGATCTCCTTTTTCTTATCAGCCTTCTTTTTCCCACCTTCCACCACCTTGCTTGAAGATGCCTTGTTCCCCATCCTTGTTGCTACGAGGGTCTTCATTTGCATGCACTCGGGGGCTAAGTGGTAGGGGACGGTAGCACTTGGGCTCAAGGATCGGGCAGCTGCGGCGCTAGGGCTACAGTGTGGAACATGAAGAGCAGATGGCACAGGTGAAACAGAAGGGTTATTTTCCTCTATTATTTATAACCGCAGTGCAGTAAACAACAGCGAGATTAATAGGAATATTCCATTTTAATGGCCCGATGATTTGGCACCTTGTTGACAGTTTCCATTATTTTCGGAAGAGATAAGGTTACTGTTGGCAAACGGTTACGTTGACAAGAGGTTGACCCTTATACCCACCAAACTAGTCCTGTAACGGCTCGGAGGCTGTGTGCCACGTGCCCATCGACTAAAAGTTTTTTCTTTGGGTTTTAAGGATAAAGAGATGCAATTTACAGATTGACCCTCAGTTTCATTCTTTGATTCAACCTAAGGTTCGGGGCCTACTCCATATGGAGTGCGACTTTTGTCGCACTTCCATATAAAACTATAAGATTGAAGATTCAAGACCAAGTTAAACGAGGCTTGAGCACATTCTAGCCGCATGGCAGTACTCGAGTACATTTGAAGACTCAACCTGATGGAGTACTCAAAGAGCACCAAAAACTAATCGGAGAAGCCTACAAAAGTACTCGGAACTGCTGCATTTGACTAAAATGTATTCGGGGGCTTGTCGTAGTTACATCTATGGACCCACCAGAAGGTTTTGGATAGTCCTAGATAAAGGGCTGGGCACCAAGACATGTCAGACATGAAGACTACGATGCAGGACGGCGTGGTCTACGTGGAAAGATAGGAACTAGTTGAGGATTAGAAAACTACTTGTATTAATTAGAGTAGGACTTGTTTAGTTAAATTCGACTAGTATTCTTGTAAACAACCGACCTGTAACCCTGCCCCGGCAATATAAGACGAGGTAGAGACCCCTTCCAAAGCAATTCAATACAGCCAACACACAGGACGTAGGGTATTACGCAATCTAACGGTCCGAACTTGTCTAAATCGTGTGTTCAAGTTCACCTTCGAGTTTCTGATCTCGGCGAGCCCTACGCACTAAACACTACATCGGTTACCCTACTCAGTAGGTTGCCGGGTTTGAACACCGAATTATGAATTGATTTAGCTATTTGCTTCTCCATGATGAGGGTCACATGCCTATTCTTCCTATGTATATCATATAAGGGGAATCGGGCGCTCCGCCAAATATCGTGCTTGCTTTTCCTCTGGCAATTGAGGGTTCGATGGCAAACTATCAAGATTGTGCTTGCCGATCCATGGAGATGAGAGGATGCAATAGTTATCTTTGTACCACTACATGTGGTTCAGCGATCCTAAGTTGAGAAAATCGGACCATCTCCATATCACAGGTAGGAGCTGGAGCCACAGGCGGCGGCGGCGTCTCGAGGCCACGGGCTTGTGGGGGCGAAGGGGGTCGGGGGGGGGGGGGATTGGATAACGCAGGATGTCAAGCGCTATCGGCTGTGGTGGGATTTCTACTGGGCGTATTCGTTACCGTTGTGATCTGTTACAGGGTTGCTCAAAACAAACGTCAACTAACGGAACCTGTTTGCGGTGTGAACCGATCATGGAGGAAAATCGCTAAATCAAACACCTCCTAATTTGGATTAAATCCAAAATGAGATTTCACTAACAAATATATCAAGGATCTCTGAAAATTATGTGAAAAGTCGCGGCATAGTTTATTACCATGCTTAAATCGAATTTTTTTTGGCAACTTCTGATTAATGGTAATTTAATTGTATTTATTTCTACAAATCCAAATTAAGTCAAACCATCCAAGAAAACAAAGAGGTTTTTTAATTTAACGTTAATGCATATAAAAATAATTAAGATTCCTCATCTTTGCTCACCTCCTAATACAGCCGAGCGATGACAAGCTCTTTGGTCATTGCGGCGACCAAGTGGAGGACATGGGAAAGCGCATGCCAACAGCCATCCAACAATTCTTTACAAAAGTTTTGCTCCATCATTTCTGCATCAAGTTTGTGTCTACGGCAGCCAACATATAGTTCGCTGCATCACCAAACACACGCTGACTTCGATTTAAAGAACAGATCGAGAGGGATCCGATATGCTGCGGAGATCATGGAGCTGCAGTTGCTCGTGCAGAGTTCAAAACATAAGCACGAATGCTGTGGAATAAACTTGTACCACGAATCTGAACACAGAAGGGCAGTGTGAGGCTGCTACTTGCAGATGCAGAATGATTCCACGGTCGTCTGATACTCTGATTCGTCTCCTTGCCTTCGGTGTTTAGAAACGAAGGCACGTCCCTGTGCATTCCACGCAGGGATACGGTGGCTTTTCACTTTTGTGTGTTTGGGGCTTTGGGCGTTCCCACACTTGGTTTAATTTTCTTTTCTTTCTGTTGTGTTCAGGATCTCACGTCACTGTAAATCCGCCTACCCATGTGAGGGCGGTATTCTATAGAATATCTTGTCACCGTGTTACGGGTTCGGAAAGGAAAACCTTTCTTTGCTTGCCACGAAGTAAACTTTCGATGTTGCAGTAAGTTAGCAATGTCTGAGTACCGTGTTTTTTTCTAGAATGCTTAATGTATCCAACTTTAAGTATGAACTAGGGTTTGTCAAACTGGTTTGGCAAGTGTTGATCAATGTTTATTTAATTATCACATTATTTTTTTGAAAGTTCAATATAGGACTAAATCATAAATAGCTTGTATGGCTAGTGAGGTGGTTGTACCCCTTACACACCAGGGATTATATCCTATGTTTGATAGCATGTGTGTCTCGTCAATGTGATTATTTTTTAATGAGACATTTGTGTTGAGTATATCAATCTAAAGATCTGAAAGCGTCCAATTTTTCGTATGCTTTTATAGGGTAAGTGTATGTTTCACCAAAAACAAGGGGTAATGTAAATAAAACTGATCTAAAAAACATGAAAAATGTCTCGGACCAACAGTTTCGCTAATTAAACATGGGTAAATGTGGACAATTGTCACCTCGTAGGTGCTGGCCTGATAGAAAGTCAGCTCTGCATGCTGGAGGGGAAACAATGTACTAGCAAACGTGACCATGCTTATTGTTGCAACCATACTCTATGCAACGCGCACACGCTTCGGTTTCAGCTACTCGTTACACATATTTTTATTTGATGAAAGTGGTTTTAGTTACATGCTCTTTGCTTCGGAACTCACGTACTCAACCGGCGGGTTCGTGAAACACGCTGCCGACTTTTGATTTGCCATTTGGTTCTCTCTCACCTATATATTTAAGCTTTCCTTTCCCTCCTGAGAGACACACAGAAACTCATCAAACTCAACCAGCTCCTCCATCCCCTCCCTTAATCCGATTCATTCTCAATAAAGCAATTGCATCATGAGAAGCTTCGCCGTGCTTTTGATCATGGCACTAGCCACCGTCGTCGCGCCGCCGGTTGCCATCGCTAGCCGAGCAGGGCTTCCGGCCAGGAGCAGCCGGTTCCTGGCAGCCAACGCCGCCCCGGTCGTCTACGACTGCTCCAAGAAATCGGCCTCCGTCTGCCTCGCGCCGGGGAGCCCAGGGGCGACGTGCTGCGGCGGCCAGTGCGTCGACACCGTCTTCAGCCCGTACCACTGCGGCGGCTGCAACAAGGTGTGCAAGAACCGGCACGGCACTTGCTGCGGCGGGAACTGCGTCGACCTGGACTCCGACAAGGACAACTGCGGCAGGTGCGGGAACCAGTGCAGCAAGAAGTGCAGCTATGGTTTCTGTGACTATGCTTAGTATACCCCAAGATTTAACTCTGAAAGCTTTCTGGAGATCTAGCTGGTTGCGTATGATTATATTCTGGATGGAAATAGGAAAAGTTGAAATACTTGTTGATTGGAGTTAAGAAGTACTCTTAAGGTCCTGCTTTGAAAGCGGAAGAGAGGTTGATGCGTGAAGTTTTTTAGATTAAATTTGTCCTAAAAATTTCGATCCCATATCAAACTTCTCTTTCCACACATAAGTGGCTGTAAGATGCCACCAGAAGTTGTAACAAAGTTATGAGGTTGTTTCCGAAGGGAAATAGGTAGGCTACTCTAGTATTACATCTACCGTATCACCTAGGAAACTTGCGAGTAAAAGGGTCATGGATCGTTACCACTAGACGTGCAGCGTAACAGAGAGTTGGAGTAGTGTTGGAGTAGCCAATCCAACATAGATGCGTATCGGTGTAGAGGAACTAGTCGATCACGATTGTCTCCTCCTCACCCTCGCACCAGCAGCCATCTTGCGCCGTCGTAGCTGATCAACACAACAGCAACAACATAGCACCTCCACAGAGTCCACACATATGGGGAAGGAACGCTTGCGCCGGTGTGCTAGCACCGCGCGCGTGGCAGGGGTCTCGGGCTCAGGCCGAGAGGAAGTGGCAGCTAGGGTTGCAGTGTGGTGGGATAGTGTGCCCTTAGCCCCACCCCTCATATTTATAGAGCACACTAATGGGCTTCCAAGCTGAAGGCCCATTAGTTACCCTAATTCTTTATGGATCAATTATGGGCCTTTATTCCGAATTGTTATGATTGCCTCTTGAGCACATCACCAACAATCTCCCACTCGAACTAGAGACAATCATATGGGCAAGTTCTTTCATTCAAACCCCTTAAGTGTGTGACCTGTTAGGTTCATGTGCAAACGGTCGTGAAATGGAAACCGTTTCCAAACCACAAGTCACCAGCGGTACCTAACAGGACATACTGACTCCCGAATGTACATAAAGATCTTACCGGCCGAACCTAGGTACGTTCATTCACATACATTACCCTTTGCCTCACGATACCATTCAAGCTCAAGGCGAGATACGTGTAGCTCGACCATTCACTCGATCAAACAGTGGATTCAATTTATGACTAACATTTAGTCATTGTTATCGTACATACATCTATGGGCCCATCAAAAGGTTTGGATAGTCCTATATATAGGGCTGGGCACCGAGACGTGTCAGGCATGGAGACTACGGTGCAAGACGGCGTGATCTATGTGGCAAGACAGGAACTAGCTGAGGATTAGGAAACTACTTATAGTAATTACAGTAGGAGTTGTCTAGTCGGACCTGTAACCCTACCCCTAACAATATAAGATGAGGTAGGGAACCCCTCCAAAGCAATTCAATACAACCAACACATAGGATGTAGGGTATTACGCAATCTAGTGGCTCGAATCTATCTTAAATCGTATGTTTGAGTTCACCTTTGAGTTCCTGATCTCGGCGAGCCTCACGCACTAAACACTACCTCGGGCACCCCCCTCGGTAGGTTGTTGGGTCTAAGCACCGACAGCTGACACACCAGGTAGGGGCTCTCGCTATGAATCCGCTGGCGAACTCGATGGCTCAAGTCATCATCAAGCCTACCATTGCGTTCGAAGCGGGCGCAACATTCATCTTTGACTCCTAGGTTTGCATCGCAGACAGCACTGGGAACTTCCACCGTCACATTGTGCTATCCGTGGAGAAGAACCAACACGCTATAAAGCTCCAACATCAAGCTCTCAAGGATCTCGTCAAGGAATTCGGCGAATTTTTATTTTTTGACCTAGTCAGAGGCTGGAGAGACGAGTCTGAGTACAGCTCGACTTCTCCCACTAGTCAGACTGGTTTTCATGAGCTCGCGTTTAAGCTATCGTGCGAATCGGATCATGACCCAAATCGATTCCCGTTCGGACTCCGAAACATGGGTGTTGTTTACCAAGTTGCCCTATTCAGATCACAATCCAACACGGATATGATCGAGGACCCCGACTACTACTTGGACCCGGATGAGGAGACGCCTTTATCAGGTCCGTAGTAGGGCCTAGTAATCACATCAACTTCACAAGGCAGATTCGTCTACTAGCCCGACATGAAGCCACCTGCTCTTGCCAAGAACGATGACTCACATCTTATCACCTACCTTGATACTCTCCCTTACCAGGAGGGAACTCCTCTATCACCCATCTACGAAGAGACGGCTCCACAGAGGTCATCATGTCAAGTTCGGGAAGCTATTCTCCAGAATGAGAACTCTTCACTCTCATTGCTGCACAAGAAGGCGAAGTGGAAGAGCAACCAGAGAGAAATCCGCGGCATGAATGTCACCCGGATGATGTCTCGCAGGATGAGCTCACTGCCAACGTTGTCAGAGAAGAAACTAAAGCCCAAAGAACTCGATGGCGAGCAAGAAACGCTGCAAGAGCAGAGTGTCATCGTCGCCTTGCAGCAAATTTGCCAATCATGAACTTGGACCATGCGTTTGAAGAAGTTCAATCACGTCAACATCATACTCCTCTTGCCACCATCGCATCCATTGAATTGATTACTCGGGCAATGCCATGGGACAAGTACACTAGGAAACTGGCGGAGCGCGCGTACGAACAACTCGATCAACAAAACCCACTGCACTCAGTTCCGCATACCCCATCCCAACATGGCAGTAGCCATAGGCGCACTCCATCCAGGCCAAGTCAAATTGGAGATGCCAGACCAAGCCAAGCTGGAGCAGTGGGTAGTCAGGTGGGACCCTTGGGAGGCCTTGACCACTGTGGGCCCAACCTAGAGCCTGAACGCCCAACACAGGATCTTCGTCACAAGATCAACGACAGTCGCGACGCCCGTACAATTATTGACGGATGCTGCCATGAGCACGAGCAACAAGTCGAGTACCCAGGGGAGGATTCTGATGGGTTCCCCACCTTCTCAAGATGAGTAAGGAGGACGGTTCTACTTGGGAAATTCAAACCTCTAGGCATCACCAAGTACGATGGCAAACAGGACCCAGTCCAATGGCTGCGGTGCTACTCACTATCGGTATAGGCACTAGAAGGGAACGATGACACCAAGGTCATCTACATCCCCATTTGCATGGAGGCAGCGCCACTCACATGGCTCGAGTTACTAGACAAGAACTCCATCGACATGTGGAAGGATCACAAGGTGGCATTCACCAACAACTTCGTAGGGGTGATGCAGCATCCTAGCAATAGGATCGACTTGTCTCAAGTCAAATAGAACATGGCGAGACTCTGCACAGTTATCTATGCCGATTCTTTGATAAGAAGGCTACAATCATGGACATCACAGAGCGTGACACCATTGACTACTTCCAGAACGGTTTCTATGACCGCTAGATGTTCCATGACTTTGGCAGAAGACGCCCTGAAGATATCAAATCTCTTAAGATCATGATACAGGCGTGGGCAGATGAAGATGATGAGGACATCACCTGTTCAGATACAACCACATTAGTAACTTTTGATTCACAGGTGAAAAAATTCTTTACCATGATTGTATTTGATACATTTGATGAATCGATGTTGCACCATGATGTGTGTTCGTTGTCAATTTCAGAAATACATACATGGATCAAAAATAGTGTTAAACACACATGGAAGGCATGGAGGACCAAAGAAGTAGATTGGGGGCCAAGTCCAAGTATTCACAACGTCCTCCACCAGGCCACCACGTCACTTGTGGCCCAAGGAAAGAAAGAGATCCAATCCAACACGTTTTGGCGCTGGATTCGGACTGCAGCTCTACCCCAACTTGCAACGGCCGTCACGACCTCATCCGGACTCCATTTTGGGCGTTCAAGTACTCATTGGAATCCTTATGAAGTCTATTTTCATATAGAGCCAGACTCATGTACATATCTATTCTAAGGCGGCCGCAATCATCAAAATACTACCGAGAGGTTTTCTATCCAAAGTTGCTACGTCGTCTTATTTTGGCCCAATGGGCCGTGTATCAACTTGGGTCCATTAGGGACATATCCTAGGGTTGGAGCACGACCCCAGCACCCCCCTGGTCGTCCTCCTAGCTATTAATAAGGATTAGAGCCGTCACGAACAGATTGAGTTTTGTTTTGATGTAAGTTTAGCTATTGCTAATTCCTTGTAGACACGTGTGTCGACTAGACCATCCGTTCTACTCGATTCAGAACCCCAACTTTGTGATTTCAGATTGGTTTTCATCTCCATATTTGCAATTAAGTTGCTTGTTCTACTTGTTCTTGCTTGTTGTTCGATTGCTTGCAGGACGAGTGCCCTAGTGGCCGGGTGACGCGCTCCACAAGATCGCAGCAGCCATTGGAGGTGGTGTATCGGTTGCTAAGGCGCAGCTTGGAAGGCTGTAGTCGGGCCGTGAACGTCGTCTACATCGAACAATCGAGTTATCCCACGCCTCTCATCGAAAGATCGGGAATCAACCCTAGCGGGTTCATATCAGTTGGTAATCAGAGCAAGGTTTATCGGTGAGAGACTTCCAGTTCCTTGCTGTTTTTTAATTACCTATAGTCCAGAAAAGCACAAAAAAGATAGTAGATTAGTATACCTGTAATCCTATAAACCCTTTGAGCCTTTGCTAGCATTGCTTAGTTAGGGCTTGTTGAGTTTTTAGTTGCATCGGTTGTGTCGAGTTGCTGGTCTTAGTGTCTATTCCTTTAGAGTTTTGAGTTCTATCACGTTTTGGTCACCACGAGACCCACCATCACCATATACATCATCGCTTCATTTCTGCCACCACGGTTTCATATGATGTCTGATTTGGGAGTTTAAATACAATCTGGAAACTTGAAGTTGTCTTCTTTCCTACGGATCTAACCTTGCAGCAAAATTCAATCTGAGCGCTCCACAATCGTCTTAGAGATTTCCGCATCTGCTGTATTAACAAGAGTTGTTAAATCTAAAATTCGAAGGGGCTGTGTGCAATAGCCTTATTGTTTGGGTTGTCATAGTACCAAATAAAAGATTTAGGCCTCTGCAAAAAAAAAGAAACAAAAAAAGAAAGAAAAAAGAAGAAGAAGAAGAAGAAAAAAGACAAGACAAGGAGAAGAAAGAAAGGGCTGGATCTGTTGATTTCTTTGTGCTGTGCTAGTTGCTCTTTTCAGTGACTACCTTTGTGCCTAGGCTCACGTCTCTAGCATGGTTTAGCCTAGAACTAGCACAGTACCACCGTTGAATGATTATTCAACTTGCTTTTGTGACTAACGTGGTGCTAGTATATTTCCTTGCTTAAGCCCACCTACAGCTCCACATATTCGACTACAGCTTGACAGGTTTTTTTTGTTGCTGCGGCACTGATACACTTCACTCGGTTGTAGACTTGTTGGTTGCCGTCACCTCCTGTTTGGCTTGGTAAGAACTTGTAAGGGCTTGTCTTTACAAGTTGAGTTTGAGAGAATTACAACCAACATATCATAGTAGTTGACAGGTAGTAGTTGACAGGAGGATACATATTATTTTTGTGTTTCTTGTTTCCTACTAACCATGGCAGGTGATACGGAGATTTTGGAGCTGATGAAACTAGACTCTCATATTCAGGGTGTTATTCAACACTTGCCGTTATATGATGGTAAGTTTGATCCTAAAGCTTACATTGATTGGGAGATAAAAGTAGATAATGAATTTGATGAGCATGACCTGTCCGAGAAACAAAAGATTTATATTGCCTCTAATATTTTGACTGAATTTGCCTTGCTACAATGGAAACACATTTGTAGGCGTAAGAAAGTTCTAGAATCTTGGGAAGACTTTAAATTTCTTTTTAGAGATGCATTCATTCCTGAATATTATGCTGATTATTTGCTTGCTAAATTAGACAACTTGAGGCAAGGTAGTAGGACTGTGAAACAATACTTCCATGATTTTAAAATTTGTATCATGTATGGTGGATTAGATGAATGCATGGAAGATGTGATGAGTAGGTTCATGAGAGGGCTCAATTCTGAAATTCAAACTATGTTAATTAGCAAATCATGCATGCATCTTGCTCAATTGTATTGTCTTGCTCTCAATGCTGAAAAGGAGATTCTTTTATCTGTAAATACTTGCAAGAATGATGTGACCCATTATATCCAAAATTTGTCCACTCTCCATGCAAACGAAGAGCAACAAATAGTGGAACCCATTACTATTTTTCCTTTGTCACAAAATGAATTACTTGCTATTCCTTGTGATAAAGAGGACTTTTGTGCTGATGATTCTTTTACTCCTATGCCACAAGTAGTGAATAAGTGTGATACTTTTTGTTTGGAACCATACAAATGTGCTGAAGAAAAGCTTTTCCATCCTATTACTTGTGTACAAGATGAACTGAATTTGTTGATACTTTGGGTTATATTGAATTTGATATTCTGTGTAATCTAAATTGTCTACAAGAGAAACTTAAATTTGATTCTGGTTTGCCAAGTTTTAATTATTGTTCGCTTCATCCAATTGGCAAATACGACAGCAAAGGCGAATATTTGGTGCATAAAGTTTATATTTGCTCTAATCTGAAATATCGCAACAATACCATGATAAAATAGAGGGCTGCACTAACACTAATAATGTCTTGCAAAGTTTTTTCTAGTTTTTCCCATATGCAACAGGTTAAGGCCAAAGAAGGGGAGCATTACTTGTTGTGGCCATGCAGCATGGTTGTCGCTCCGTGCTCCAACATCAAAGCAACTACCTTAGAATGCCTTTGGAGCAAGTCGAGGACAACTTGTAGCCAAGAAGGGGAGAATGATGAGGACATCACCTGTTCAGATACAACCACATTAGTAACTTTTGATTCACAGGTGAAAAAATTCTTTACCATGATTGTATTTGATACATTTGATGAATCGATGTTGCACCATGATGTGTGTTCGTTGTCAATTTCAGAAATACATACATGGATCAAAAATAGTGTTAAACACACATGGAAGGCATGAAAGATCAAAGAAGTAGATTGGGGGCCAAGTCCAAGTATTCCCAACGTCCTCCACCAGGCCACCACGTCACTTCTGGCCCAAGGAAAGAAAGAGATCCAATCCAACATGTTTTGGCGCTGGATTCGGACTGCAGCTCTACCCCAACTTCCAACGGCCGCCACGACCTCATCCGGACTTCGTTTTGGCCGTTCAAGTACTCCTTGGAATCCTTATGAAGTCTATTTTCATATGGATCCGGACTCATGTCCATATCTATTCTGAGGCGGCCGCAATCATCGAAATACTAGCAAGAGGTTTTCTGTCCAGAGGTGCTACGCCATCTTATTTTGGCCCAATGGGCCGTGTATCAACTTGGGTCCACTAGGGACATGTCCTAGGGTTGGAGCACGACCCCAGCACCCCCCTGGTCGTCCTCCTAGGTATTAATAAGGATTAGAGCCGCCACGAACAGATTGGGTTTTATTTTGATGTAAGTTTAGCCATTACTACTTCCTTGTAGACGCGTGTGTCGACTAGACCATCCGTTCTACTCGATTCAGAACCCCAACTTTGTGATTTTAGATTGGTTTTCATCTCCATATTTGCAATTGAGTTGCTTGTTCTACTTGTTCTTGCTTGTTCTTCGATTGCTTGCAGGACGAGTGCCCTAGTGGCCGGGTGACACGCGGCACAAGATCGCGGCAGCCATTGGAGGTGGTGTATCGGTTGCTAAGGCGCAGCTTGGAAGGCTGTAGTCGGGCCGTGAACGTCGTCTCCATCGACCAATCGAGTTATCCCACGCCTCTCATCGAAAGATCGGGAATCAACCCTAGCGGGTTCATATCAGAAGAAGACAAGAAGATTGAGCGATTTGAGTCTAGTCGCAACAAGGGGCCAGAATAACAACAATCAGAATAATTGACAGCGCAATGATAAGAACCACAATGATCACCCCGACAATGACAATCGAAATAACTAATCAAGAGGTTAGAATTGAAAGAGGAAACCAGATAATACTATCGCGGCAATGTCACAGTCATCCAAGAAAGGCGGCAGAAATCAAGAAAGGATTCCATTTAGCAAGCTCTTGAAGAAGCAATGCCCATAAGCACTCTGCGATGGATTGCTACAGTCTATGAAGAGTCAAGAAAGACTTGCTGGAACCTTCTGGAAACAAGGACAAGGGCAAGGCCAAAGAAGACGAAAATGATGGTGACAACGGAAAATTCCATAACTCTTCCAACACCATCAATGTCATCTTTGGCAGCACACCGGGTACTGCTACTAAGCGGTCCTAGAAGCTAGCCCTCCGAGAGATCATGTCCATTGAACCAACAATGCCTACGTTCCTCAAATGGTCTGAGGTTCCAATTACCTTCTCCAAGAAGGACCAATGGACTAGTTTCTCATAACCAAGATGATATCCTCTTGTCCTAGACCCAGTAGTCACTGGCTCCAGACTCACTAAAGTACTCATTTGATGGTGGTAGCGGTCTCAACGTACTCTTCGCCAGGACATTGGGGAAGATGGGCCTCGACATTACTAACATGCTCACCCCAATGAACTCTCCATTCTACGGGATTGTCCCAAGCAACATGGTTGTACCCTTGGTGAAGTGGTTTTGCTAGTTACCTTTGTGACCAAAGAACACTACCGGACCGACTACATCAGGTTCGAGGTGGCAGACTTGAAAACATCGTATCATGCTATCCTTAGAAGACCTGCATTGGCCAAATTCATGGCCATCCCGCACTACATGTACCTAGTACTCAAGATGCCGAGAGCCAAGGGAGTACTTTCTCTACGCGAAAACTTGAAGAGATCATACAACTGCGACACAGAAGCCATGGAGCTAGCAACAACTACTCAAGTGCCAAATTTGATGATGCAAGTCTTCGCCGCCTCCAAAAAACTATCCCCGTCAGAACTTGAGATCCCAGAGAAGAAGTTAAGGGCAACAAAGGTCAAGCCGGCATGTGAAGTCAACATCAAAGCCATTGACCTTGAAACTGGTGATAGCTCCAAGACAACCCTGATTGGCTCAGGGCTGGATCCTAAATAGGAAAGCGCGCTCGTTAGCTTCCTTTGGGCCAAATGTGACATCTCGCGTGGAAGCCAACAGATATGCCGGGGGTGCCCAGGGAGTTGATCGAGCATTCGCTCAATGTGGATCCAAAAGCTACACAGAAGAGACAACGACTACATCGATTCTCCCAGGACAGAAGGGAAGCAATCAAAAAAGAACTGGCCAAACTACTCACGGCCGGCTTCATAAAAGAAGTCTATCATCCAGAGTGGCTGGCCAATCCCGTTTTGGTGCGAAAAAACAACAACAACAGTGGAGGATGTGTATTGACTACACAAACCTCAACAAGCACTATCCAAAGGGTTCCTTTGGGCTCCCTAGGATTGATCAAGTCATCGGCTTGATAGCTAGATGCACCCTACTCTGTTTCCTCGATTGCTACTCAGGGTATCACTAGATATCTCTCAAGGAAGAAAACCAAATAAAGATTGCGCTTATCACCCTGTACGGAGCTTTCTGTTATATAACAGTGTCCTTCGGATTGAAGAACGCAGGCACTACCTATCAACGGGCAATTCAGGAGTGCTTCAAAAATAGCTACACTACAACTTAGAGGCGTACATGGATGACGTGATCATGATGACCAGAAATCCCGATGACTTGATTGCGGATTTGGAAGAAATCTTCGCAAGCTTGCGAGAGTTCCAGTGAAAACTAAATCCCACAAAGTGCATTTTCAGTGTACACTCCGGAAAACTAATCGGGTTCATCATCAGTCACTGAGGGATTGAAGTCAACCCCAAGAAGATCTCTGCCATCACTGATATGAACATGCCATTGTGCATCAAAGATGTCCAGAAGCTGACTTGATGCATGGCATCCCTCAACAGATTCATCTCAAGGCTTGGCTACTCAAGTGGTAAGACAAGTTCCAGTGGACTGAGGAGGTAGATCAAGCCTTGCAACAGTTGAGTAACTTCCTCTCAAAGCCACCAGTCCTCACGGCGCCAAATCCCAATGAAGACTTGCTACTCTACATCGCCGCAACTACTAATGTCGTTAGCACGTCAATTGTGGTTGAAAGACCAGAACTAGGCTATGTATACAAAGTACAGGGGCCCATCTACTTCCCGCTAGTTCAAAAATTGCTATACGTAATACTACTCACCTCGTGGAAGCTACAATATTACGTCCAGGAACACAACATCTCCATCATCCACTACAAGGTTTTCTTACTAGCGCAACGACACGAAATTATTGCAATAGGGGTCATTTCGTTGCAATAGGGGTCTATTGCAATGATTTCGTGTCGTGGCGCTAAAAATCATGTTGTCGTGTAAAAAGGCATTGCAATATGCTATTACAATGACATAGGTAGCCGTCGCAATAAGGCTGGGTTATTGCGACGACGTGTGTCATCGCAATAAGTGGATATTACAACGCCCATTGTCGTTGCAATAGTGGTTATTGCAACGGTAGGGGTCGTTGCTATAGAGGCTATTGCAACGACATTGTGCTGTTGCAAACAAGCAATAATGCAACGCAAGGATGTTGTTGCAATACGAGACCTATGCTGTTGCAATATGCTAATAGGCTATCTCAACGAAATACTAGTTGTGGCTATATGCGCCAACCGTATCCCAATGAAATATGGGTCATCAATATATGCTCAATGGATATGGCAACGGCGAGAAAGCATTGCAATATGGGGTACAAGGTATCGCAACGATGTACGTGCTGTCATTATATGCTTCAACCATATCGCCATGAAATGTGTCTTGGTTATACACTCAATGGATATAGCAACGACATGAAATCGTTGCAATAGGGGGTACAAATAATCGCAACGATGTTTAAAAGTGGTTATATGCTTCAACCATATTGCAACGACATATGCCGTGGTTATATGCTCAATGGATATAGCAACGGAGTGAAATCGTTGCAATAGGGGGTCCAAGGTATCACAACGGTGTACATGCCGTCGTGATATGCTTCAACCATATCGCGATGGAGTATGTTGGTTATATGCGTACAGGGTATTGCCACACAATATGGGTCGTGGTTATACACTCAATGGATATCGCAACGGAAAATATGTCATCGTCATATGCTTGTTGGTCGTCAGCTAAAACGAAAAATCCAAAACAATAATTGATGCCACATATATATCATTAATTAAATCAATCCATCGTTCATGCACACCATTCATGATAAAACAGAATATTCAACACACGAAAATACTCTTGTCCATTCATCTCCCATCCCAGCATTCATGATAATCAACTTTTCTTCGAGGTCTGCTTGTAACCTGTAGGCAACCTTGAGTCTTATTGCCCCTCCGTAGCTTCACTAGCCTACTGAAGCGAAGAGAAACAAACAAGTGAATTAAAACTTGTGAAGCTAATTTGTCTTGGAATCAATATGCAGCAATATTGAAAGCACAATTCCAGTTCGTACTAGTTGCACTTTCCTTTTGCCTGCTCGTGTTTTAGCACCAGATATAAGCTGTTGTGTACTAATGTATGATCTGGATCCTGCAATAGCTCCTGCACCTTTACCACGATTATCATTGAATAGAGTCTTTGCAATGTTGGCAGTTTTAGCATTTCTGGTTGGAGTCGAAGTGCTATTTTCGGTTGTGACAATGGTGGTTGGAGCATTCTGGATCTTAATAAAGGTCTTGGAACAATGTTAGCTGAAATATAATGCAAAAAACAATCAAGATTGGAATGCTTGTTCGATGTTGTTACCTAGTTTGCTGCTTCTTGATTATGCACTACTTGTGTTGCAGCAAGGTTTTCCTCAGTCCTCCCAGCTTCATCAGGAGTTGTATTATTGTTGGTTTGAGGGGTATGCTGCACAATTTAAAAGTGGGCAGGCAAGAGATTAGCAACATATGTATATATATTTTAAATCACATCCAATTATTGTTGATACCTGGTTCCTAGTTTCTTGGCTATGCAGTACTGGCCTTGCTTCAATGTTATCCTCGCTGGTCCCAGCATCAACTTCAGTTGTATTATTTTTTTTTGCCGGTGTACGCTGCTGATTTTAAAAGAGGGGAGGCTAGATATAAGTGAGATTATGCAAATTTATAACACAACAGAAATAAACATGCACAAATCATGTTCTGGTTACCTCTCCCAGTAAAGCCTGACGATAAGGCACCATCATTGTTTCAACTTCCCCCATCAATTCTTGTCTAAGCGCGGCTTTAAGTTGTTCTCTCTCTGCTTCCTTTTCAGCTTCATGCTTCTGCATTTTTTCATGTAACTAGCGTTCCTGTTCTTCGAGCCTCTCTATTCTCTCCTGAATCATTCTCTTCTCAAGGGCTGCTTGCTTTCGTTTTGTATTCGACAAGTAACCATGGTCACGTGACCTGCTATATTTGGCTCCTGTTGTTTCCATGTATGTTTCCTGGAAAACTTGGTCTTCCTTAGCAGGTCCAGAAGTGTGACTACTCTGGAAAACTTCTTCTTCTTCATCTGATTGTGCTAGAGATAATTTTCTGCTTGTACTAGTCTGATGGCAAGAAACAATCAATTGTAACATTAATTTGATCATGGCTTCATACCAAAAAATAGTTGGTGATGTACAGGCAATGTTATGATCAAATTAGCACTCAATACTCACATAAATACTCTCAGCTAACTGATTTGTCCATCTTTCTTTCCTAGTGTTAGTAGTCTTCCAAAGTTCCAAAAGCGGTGGCTTAACATCAGTTACTGGATCTCTCTATGATTGCAACATTAAACACCAATAATATATCATTGTGTAATGTACTGAAACTTGAGAATAAGTAAACAAATCTTTACCTTTTCCCAACTCCACTGCGAGAAAGGTTTGGAACCCCCCGAGTGAGTTGTTCTCAGCATGCCGCGATTCGAAGAGTTCGTGCTGCTGTTATTTTGCACAATCAACCCGTAAAGTAACGGTTAGCGATGAGAAGTTGAACTCATGATTGTGTTCTTTTACTTACAAAAGAGGGCGTACCTTGAAGTCATTAGTTGCATAGTACATGTTCAAATAGTGCCACTCCACAATGTCTATGTCTGCAGGCTTATGTTTCATTCTCTCATCATAACTGTTGTATGCCTTGTATGTAGAATGCAAAACGGATCGCCAACTTTTGTAGCGTGCATTGGCAACCTTCCGTATCTTTTTTTCAGACTCCCAGTGGTCTCGAGGTCCCAATGATCCTAGTGGGAAAGAAAACTTGTTATGTATGCTACATTCATAATATATGTTTCCAAGAAAAAAGAGGGAACAAGACTAGTATATATAAAATATTATAATGCAGCATGAGGTGGCCATTGACATACCATTACAGATTTTGCGATATCCTCCTTGATAGATGAACACACATCTTTCCAATTTCTAACTCCAATTAGTGGAGCCTTCTGCTTTGTATACAGAACAACCTCATCCACAAAGGTACGTCTATTATCTCCACAGGGACCACCTACTTTTTCGGAAAATTCGATTTTCAGTTTATTCTCCAAGCCACTCTTCGATCTCTTGGCCACCACAGCTAGCCCTTTCAAGCATCCTCGGCCAACTTTCTTCCCACCTACTTACAATCCAAAAATAGAAACTATATACATTAAGTCGTGCACAATAAGAGCATAAAAAACTGCACAAGGTGTGAAACATTTACTAACCTTTTGTCTGCTTTGGTTTCCTAGCATGAGTTGGCCATTGTTGTGGCGGCGTGTCGCTACTACCATTACTTTCCTCACGTACTTTTGTACGCTTTGCTTGACCTCTATTATAAGCCACTGAACAAATGAAAAATAGGTGCACTTAATGGATTGTACAATTTTCATCATAAATAAGAATTAATTCAGAGGCAAAAGGATTTACAAATATCTTTCAGAAGGCCTTTGTGCCTTAACCATTTAGAGTATGCTTTTATTGTATCATCCCTGTATTCATCGTATAGACCTGCAAGTTACCAACACATACAATTATGTGAGTACATTGTACCATTATAGACACATGTGCATAGTGTAGTACAAACAACATACATACCACATTCTGGGTCTTAGGCATCAAGCCAACTTTGTATTCATCAACGTCATGATCATTACTAGAATCATCATCAGCATCACTAACATCATCTGACTCATTCACCCTTGGTCGTTTCAGGGGTGTAATGTTGGTAGCTCCAACCACTTCTTGTTTTGATATTATCAACCTTAGTTTCCTTTCTTCAGATGATTTCATGTTCTCAAGCAAGCACTCTACATCTTTGGTGGAATCAATTGGCAGGACAGATGCATTAGCATTTCCTATTCTCTTCTTGTACTAGTAGTAGTCCCGCATACCAAATCCAAGTTCTTCTTTCAAACTCAACAACCAGACGAAGTCTACTTGTTTCCTGTCAAATTTAGTCCTAACCCGGCGCACTAATTGTCCATCTGCCCCCAAGCAATGTATCATTACCTCCCACTCACCTGTCAACTCGCATGATCTGTATGTGCACATAGATATCAAAACCCCGTATCAATGAATGAAGATGCAGTACTACTAGTGCTATGCGAAAAAAGAATCAGTAGTAATCAGCTCTGTGATTTATAAAAGCATGCGCCAATGAGGCAGCATCATTGTACGCATTAGTTCTTTAGATATTTTCTGCCCTAACCCTACAAGGCGTTAAAGGTGGACGCGAACCTGTAACGTCGGTCTTCAATCTCAGCCTCCTCCTCGACTACGACCGTACTTGGTCGTGTGCTCCGTTCTGCATCGCCGGTCATGGAAGGAGAAGAAGTCGCCATGGATGGAGTCGCTTGGGCAGAGAAGGGCCATCGCCCCCCTAACGCAGCCGCCGTACTTGGTTGTGTGTTCAACTTCATCGCTGGCCATCGAAAGAGGAGGATCCACCATGGATGGAGTCGCTTAGGCAGAGAGGAACTATCGTCCCCCTTGATGATATTCTCCATCGCCGGTCATGGAAGGAGGAGTCGCCATGGATGGAGCCTCCATTTTGGGGGCAAGTGGGGAGGAGGTTGAGATATTTGAGGATTTTGGAAAACGTAGGAGGGAAACATTGCACTAGTACTAAAAATTTTAGGCACAACCTTGGCAGAATGTAGTGGGTCCCACCTATCCTTTTGATTCCATAGTTTTTTGCACTAGGAGTCACCATGGATGGAGCCACCGTTTTGGGGGCAAGTGGGGAGGAGGTTGAGATATTTGCGGATTTGGAAAAACGTAGGAGGGAAACATTGCACTAGTACTAAAAATTTGAGGCACAACCTTGGCGGGATGTTGTGGGTCGCACCTGTCCTTTTGATTTCATAGTTTTTTGCACTCACGTTTGGTTTCAACAAACCTATCTACAATTTGCACTCATGTTTGGTTTCAACAAACCTATCTACAATTTTATCTAAATTTGTGCCGTTATTATTCATGAATGTAGGTTGGAGGATGCATGACTATCTCACCATGTACCTATGATCCCTCAATTGAAAATGAATTAGAAATGAGCCAAATTAATCACAAACATAATTCCAGCACTACAAGTTGAGCCAACCAGTCATGAACATCATCAGGAAAAAGCAAAAGAAACGATAAAGCTACACTACAGCACAACTGCATACAAAGAGAGAATTACTGATCGATCCCCATTCTCTTTTCGAACTCCACAATTTCGTGGCGTATCCTGTAGTCCTCATTGCAAAATAGCATAGCTTGTTCCCACCCCTTAACCTTGCCACAGTCGCCTCGAGCGCACGGAAAGTCGTCGTGAACTAGTGTCGGTGGAAGCGGTTCAACATGCATGCGCCACGTAACACTGTTGACTAGGTAGGCGGCCTCCTCGCAGCACACCCGGCAGCCATTGTTGCGCAGCTTCTTTGGGCCTGCGCTCCTAGTTGCCACCGAATCATCCTCGCATTCGAGGCAGCAGATTACATCTTCATGATGTCATCGTCCGCGGCGCCGGCGTTGTTCTTGTACAACATCAAGGCATACAGATAGGTCCCCACATTGTGCCCACCCGCCGTGGCGCGGGAGAGCTCGTTGAGAGATGGGTCGGTGCCGGCGAAGAAATCTGCTATCCCTTTGAGGGTGCAGGCCTACGGGTTTCCCACACCAACCAGAAGAGCGAGGAGGTTGTAGTACCTATCAGGATCGAGCCACTCCAAACCCTCCATGTAGATTCGTAGCATTACCACGTGCTGACCGATAGATGGGTCGCCCCACGCATGTTCCATGACCCTGCAGACCACCCGTAGGTTGCCGAGGTCTTCCATGGGCTTGAAGGAGGTCGCAGCAACGTCGTCAGCGATGATAATGAGCACCTCCATAGGGAGGTCTGTGAGCAATAGGCATTGTGTAACACCCCAAGAAAAACAAACGCCACCTTAGGATGCTACTAAGCCACACCGGACAAAAGGGACAGATTTTGACAGCATCTTCCCTAAATCAGGAACACTGCGGAAGCAAGAAACAATAAGATATGAAAATGGATAAAGCACACTAGCATAAATAAAAGATCCTAACATGAAATTCAAACGATTAAGGCAAGGTTTAACAAAGCTTAACCATCATTAAGCAACAAATAGACTCTCATAGAGAAGGACTTAAATATTACAGTATCACACTAGAGGATTTTGATTAAAGAGAAGTGTGTGACGTGCTGCTACTTCCCAACCCCCAAGCAAAGCATCCATCCATCAAGTACCTGAGAGGGTAACAAAAAAATAGGGGTGAGATATAAAATCTCAGCAAGTAACTAGCTTTAACAAGCTATTTAAACTACAAGTTCATTAGACCATGGTTTAACTATTATCAGTAAGTGTATCTCCTCAATGAATAATAATAATAATAATAATAATAATAACTCCAACACCCTCATACATAAATAAAACCAATTCGTCACCAAACCTTGGAGAAAATTCACTTCTCACCACCACTGCCAAATAAATACCATAGAAAACCGATAGCACCCTAAATGCAAATGCAATGCAAATGCCATGTCTCCTGCCTTCATACTCAACAAAGTATGAAGCTGCACCGTTATGCCCAATAAACGATGCTGTACCGGTACGGTCGCGGCTATCAAGCGGCGAATTAACTCCATATGCCATGCATTGTGATGCAATGAAATGCAATGCCAAGACAGATCGCACAAAGAGAGTATACACCGCATATACCAGATAAGTCTCTCCTCATTTGACAACATAATCCTCATCATAATTATGCTAACAAGAGCCATTACCAAGTCATAAAGTAAAGAATAAGGCATATGTAATAACAACAGTAAGATGTGCATAAACTTGTAATTGAATGGATGATATTGGATAAGTTATCATTCTGAAATTTAAAGTGGAGGTAGAAAAAATAGCAAATTAAAGCTTGTAGCAACCACCGCTACGTTACTTGCCTCCCAATGAAGGAGATAGCCGCTCTAAGCGTGATCCGGAGCGTTACCACCTGTTTTGACACAATAAGATCAGAACATATCCTCAAACAACCATGTGCACACAGCAAGTAAAGCACCCATATAGCCCAACCCGTCAAACAAGCGACGATGGTAAACATCACCTAGGTTAACCGCAGCAGTGCTGCTTCACTTTTTTGTATCTTTAAAATTACAAAAGATATGACAGCAAGCAAATACATCTTAGAAAACTAAGGGAGAAATCTTACAACTTTGTTCAGATCCTTTATTTTTAGCATAATCCAAAGAGGGGTAAAACTGCAGTTGAATGTGAAGTACAGAATCTGTCTGAAATTTCGGGCAGCAGCATACAAAAATTCATATCTCCCAAACCCCTTGTCCAAAAATTCTAAAATTTTGTCAGGACATATATCTCTGAGAAACCTAAAACTTTGTTATTATGGGTTTCCACGAATTCCATCCTTAAGATCATCTAATACATCTCTGAACATCTGCTGTCAAAAATCTGGACATTCAGAAACAGCGTCCAAACAATATTCAATAACTGAAGGTATACTCCACCAAAAAATATGAAACTTGGACAGCAGTTACATCTCATAATTCTCTACAACTTTTGTATGATCCACTTTTGGAGGAGAAATCGTTTAGGTCACCAAAACTACAAGGACAGCAGCACTGCCCGAGCTACAGGACAGCACACCTTAAATCGACCTTCAAACCGTGTTTTCCCCAACAAATCCACTAATCCTCAGGACCAAGAACCTCCTAAAAACATCAATTAGCAGATCTAAAGTGGATTCACCTCACCTTGGTCGTTCCCCAAACCCTAGGGCAGCGGGAAGATATGGGGAAAGGACCGATCTACATGGAAGATGCACCTTTCTTGCTCCTCTTGTTGTCCTCGATCCGTTTTGCTAGTTCCCCCCAAGGGTTTGCTGCTGTAGAGAGGGGATTTAGGGAGGGGAAGCCATGGGAGAGCAGGGAAGGAGGAAGAAACGTGAGAAGGAAGAGAGGACCGGTCTGGATAAGATGGGAGGGGGGCAACGGGCCAGGGAAAGGGTTGGGCTGGCTGGGCCTTTGATTTTTTTTTTTAGTGTGTTACATTCTCCCCTCCTTTAAAGAATTCGTCCCCGAATTTAACTACTCAAAGGTATACCAACTTGATAAATTAAAACTTACCGCTCTCAAAGAGTTGTGGGTACTTCTTGCGCATTTGGTCCTCGAGCTCCCAAGTCGCTTCACGCTCCGACTGATTACTCCATAGAACCTTGACATATTTGATGGTCCTCTTTCTCATGACTCGCTCGGATGAGTCTAAGATACGTTCTGGGTGACATTCCACAATTAGATTTGGCTCCACAATAAGTGGCTCCAAATCAATCTTGTGCTCAGGATCCCTCAAATATTTTCTTAACATAGATACATGGAAAACATTGTGCACTTGCTTCAATGATTCTGGAAGCTGCAAGCGATATGCCAAACTGCCAACACGGGCTGTGATCACAAACGGACCAATGTACCTTGGGCTAAGCTTTCCTGTGGTGCCAAACCTCACAACACCTTTGGTTGGCGATACCCTAAGAAGAACATGGTCACCCACTGCAAACTCTAGATCTCGCCTCCTCACATCAGCATAACTCTTCTGCCGGCTCTGAGCAGCCAACAGATTCTGTCGTATCTCCCGCACCTTTTCAGATGTCTCTCGGACCCAATCTGGACCAATCAAAGATCTCTCACCCAAAGTTTCCCAGCATATGGGAGAAATACACTTCCTACCATACAAAGCCTCAAATGGAGCCATCTTGATACTAGCTTGATAGCTGTTATTATAAGCGAACTCTGCCAAAGATAGATGATCCTCCCAACTACCTTTCCATGAAAGAACACAAGCACGAAGCATGTCCTCTAAGGTCTGAATAGTCCTCTCCGACTGACCATCAGTCTGAGGGTGGAAAGCAGTGCTAAGAGTCAAATTTGTGCCCAATGCACTATGCAAGCTTCGCCAAAAGTTAGACACAAACTTGGGATCTCGATCAGAAACAATGGACTTTGGCACACCATGAAGCCTTAGCACTTCTCTCATGTATAAGGGAACCAAATCTGGTGCTGAACTAGTTGACTTCATCGGAATGAAATGTGCAGACTTAGTGAGTCTATCCACAATAACCCATATGGCATCTCTCCCTCGAGGTGAGCGAGGTAACCCGACCACGAAGTCCATGGTGATATGTTCCCATTTCCACTCAGGGATCTCCAAAGGCCGTAATAAACCCGCAGGCTTTTTACGTTCTGCCTTAACTTGCTGACAAATTCCACAAGATGCTACATATTTGGCAACATCAACTTTCATCCTTTTCCACCAAAAATTTTTCTTTAAATCCCGATACATCTTGGTCTCACCAGGGTGAATTGTGTAAGGTGTTCGATGTGCCTCCCTAAGTATATCCATCTTCACATCAGAATTTTGTGGCACACAAAGACGCCCTCTAAAACGAATAGCACCATGTTCATCTATGCTGAACTCCCGTGGTCTACCCCCTAAAATTCTCTTTCGAACCTCTTGAAGCAAACGATCATGTTGTTGAGCCTCACGCACCTGATCAACTATGGGAGACTGAATAAGCATTTGAGTCTCTTGATGTGCAACGCCCGCATAACAAAACGAAACCCCCATGCGATCCATATCAACAATCAAGGACATCACTGTCTTAGGAACACCTGTCCTACTAAGAGCATCTGCCACCACATTTGCCTTTCCTGGATGGTACTGGATAGTGAGATCATAGTCCTTAATCAATTCTAACCATCTCCGTTGCCTCAAGTTGAGTTCTTTTTGTGTGAAAATATATTTGAGACTTTGGTGATCTGTAAATATATCACATGACTCTCCATAAAGATAATGCCTCCAAATCTTTAGAGCAAAAATAACTGCAGCCAACTCTAAATCATGTGTGGGGTAATTTTGCTCATGCTTCTTCAATTGCCTTGATGCATAAGCAATCACTTTACCTTCTTGCATAAGCACACAACCAAGCCCGATTCGAGAAGCATCTGTATACAAAGTGAAGCGTTTGCCGCTCTCAGGTAATGTCAATATAGGAGCATTCACTAACTTATTCTTTAGAGTTTGGAAACTGGCCTCACACTCTTTAGTCCATATGAATGGAACACCCTTCTTAGTGAGATTAGTCATTGGCTTAGCAACAATTGAGAAACCCTGCACGAAACGCCGATAATAACCTGCAAGCCCAAGAAAGCTCCGAACTTCTGTTACATTGGTCGGTCTTTGCCATTCCACCACTGAGGCAACGTTTTTAGTATCCACCTTAATGCCATGTTGATTAATGACATGACCAAGGAAGCTCACTTCAGAAAGCCAAAATGCACATTTCTTCAACTTTGCATAGAACTTGTTCTTCCGGAGTGCATCCAAGACAAGACTGAGATGAACCTTATGCTCCTCCTCTGACTTGGAGTAAACTAAGATATCATCGATGAATATCACAACAAAAACATCCAAGTACTCATGCAACATCCTGTTCATGGCCTCCATAAAAACAGCAGGGGCATTTGTTAGTCCAAAAGACATAACCACATACTCATAATGCCCATACCTGGTATTAAAAGCTGTCTTCTCAATATCCTCTTCCTTGATACGTAGTTGATGGTAACCAGATTGCAAGTCAATCTTAGAGAATACCTTGGCACCTCTCAATTGATCAAAGAGAGCATCAATACGAGGCAAAGGGTACTTGTTCTTGATTGTTACTTGATTAAGTGCTCGATAATCAACACAAAGTCTTTTAGTGCCATCCTTCTTTTCTACGAACAAGACTGGGGCAGCCCAAGGTGACGTGCTTGGTCGGATAAACCCTTTAGCAAGAAGTTCATCCAATTGCTTCTTTAACTCCACCTGCTCCATAGGAGCCATCTTGTATGGTGTCTTATATATAGGTTGCGTTCCAGGAACCAACTTTATGTGGAAAATAGCCTCTCTTTCAGGAGGCAAACCTGGGAGCTCATCTGGGAAAACATCTGGATAGCGACAAACCACTAGAATATCATCCACTCGCAAGGGAACCTCCTGATCACCAATCATCACAAAAAGAATACCAGTTTTTTGTGTCCATCGATTAGGAAATAACTGACACAACAAGGAGATAGAGTACTTCAAACCACTCCCTTGAAAGATCATCTCTCGTCCTGATGGTGCTTGCAAAGTGATTGTTTTCCAGAAACAAGAGATAACGGCCTTATACTGGGAGAGCCAGTCCATGCCAAGAATCACATCAAAAGGCTCCAACGGAATCACCACTAAGTTAGCAATAAAATCCTCATCCGCAAGAGTGACAACACAGCCTGGACAAACTATAGAACTCGAAACAAGCCCTCTAGCAGAACTAACAACGATAGCCTCCCCAATCCTTTCAACAAAAAGACCCAAACGACCAACAAAAGCCTCTGAGATGAAAGAGAAACTAGCTCCAGAATCAAAAAGAGCATGAGCATCATAAGAATCAACTGAGATGATACCTGTTACCACGTCACCACGATCTCTAGCGTTAGTGGCAGGCATAACATATGCCCCTGGAACGCCAGAAGAAGAAGAGGCACCCGAAGTAGGACCCGTCGGAGTGGGAGCCCATGGAACCATGGGTGCTGAAGGAGTAGCATGGGGCATCCAGTAAGCCCCAGTCTGAAGTGTAGGGGCAGCTGATGGAGTCACCGGTGGCGCTAGCAAGTACTGAGGTGTAGGGGCAGGTAGGTACTGCTGCGGTGGCGGTGCAAGTAGGTGCTGCTGCGGTGGTGGTGCAGGTAGGTGAGGAGTAGAAGATGCAGCCGCCATCATATGGAATGCACCATTGGGAGCTGAAGAAGACACTAGCTCCCAACGAAGCTTGGCATCAGGATTCTTCCTACAAACCACGTCCTTGTGATCTTGACCACAAATAGAGCACTTGCCGGACCATCGGCACTCTCGAAGACGATGCGCATCTCCACATTTGAAGCACACCATCCCCGTGCCAGGTTTGGGAATGGCACGATACTGAGGAGTACTCCCTCTTGGAGTACGAGACTGAGCTGAACCACCACGGTACGGCTGGTGACGCTGAAACTTGCCCTTCCTATGAACATGACCACCAGAATGGACCTTCTTGTCACCCTGACCACGAGACTGGTCACCACTCAAAGACTTATTTAGATCAGCTGTGACCTGAAGCTGCATCTCAACTCCCAAGGCTTTCTCTACCATGGAGCGAAAGTCTGTGACTTCAAAGGCACCCAACACATGGCGAATTGAAGGCTTAAGGCCTTGACGAAATTGCCTTGCTTTCTCTGCATCATCATGGGCCACATGTGGAACAAAGCGAACAATCTGGTTGAACCCCACCTCATACTCAGCCACTGTCTTCCTTTCCTGCACATAGTTATTTAGCTCAATTTTCATCTTGTCCAGGAAGGTCACTGGGTAAAACCTCCTCTCAAACTGCCTAACAAACTCAGGCCAAGTTAAAGAACCATGCGCAGCCGTGCGAGCTGACTGCACACCCTTCCACCAAATCTGTGCCTCACCCTTTAGTAATTGTGCCCCATAACGAACACGATCATGAGCTGACACCTCAAAAGCTTCCATCTTATCCTCCACATATGACAACCAATCAGCAGCCTGAATAGGAGTACCACTGCCATCAAAACTATCCAGCTTCATGCCAACCCACTCTCTCAGCGAGACACCACTCTCAGGGCCAACTGGGGCAGCAACTTCCTGAGTAGAGGTAGTAGGATTAGGTTGTGCTGCACCCGCACGAGCAGCCTGCCTCAAAGTCCTCATCTCATTTTGCATCTCACGCATTGCGGCAAGTAATTCTGCTTGACTAGTGCCATCAGCTTGGGCACCGCTCGTTGGTCGTGCCCGACCTTGCTTCTTAGGCGGCATAACTGCAGCCACCATAAGACACAAACACCACTCTGATTGCTTGACTAGTGCCATCAGCTTGGGCACCGCTCGCTGGTCGTGCCCGACCTTGCTTCTTAGGCGGCATAACTGCAGCCACCATAAGACACAAACAACACAAATATCAAGCTCCAACAATTTAAAGTATGCATAAAGACAAAATAATCCATACACACCAATGTACCCGTACCCAACCTACAAGTGCAAGTGTGTCAAATTAGACTTTATTTTTCCTAGGATTAAATTAACCTAAGCTCTGATTACCAACTGTAACACCCCAAGAAAAACAAACGCCACCTTAGGATGCTACTAAGCCACACCGGACAAAAGGGACAGATTTTGACAGCATCTTCCCTAAATCAGGAACACTGCGGAAGCAAGAAACAATAAGATATGAAAATGGATAAAGCACACTAGCATAAATAAAAGATCCTAACATGAAATTCAAACGATTAAGGCAAGGTTTAACAAAGCTTAACCATCATTAAGCAACAAATAGACTCTCATAGAGAAGGACTTAAATATTACAGTATCACACTAGAGGATTTTGATTAAAGAGAAGTGTGTGACGTGCTGCTACTTCCCAACCCCCAAGCAAAGCATCCATCCATCAAGTACCTGAGAGGGTAACAAAAAAATAGGGGTGAGATATAAAATCTCAGCAAGTAACTAGCTTTAACAAGCTATTTAAACTACAAGTTCATTAGACAATGGTTTAACTATTATCAGTAAGTGTATCTCCTCAATGAATAATAATAATAATAATAATAATAATAACTCCAACACCCTCATACATAAATAAAACCAATTCGTCACCAAACCTTGGAGAAAATTCACTTCTCACCACCACTGCCAAATAAATACCATAGAAAACCGATAGCACCCTAAATGCAAATGCAATGCAAATGCCATGTCTCCTGCCTTCATACTCAACAAAGTATGAAGCTGCACCGTTATGCCCAATAAACGATGCTGTACCGGTACGGTCGCGGCTATCAAGCGGCGAATTAACTCCATATGCCATGCATTGTGATGCAATGAAATGCAATGCCAAGACAGATCGCACAAAGAGAGTATACACCGCATATACCAGATAAGTCTCTCCTCATTTGACAACATAATCCTCATCATAATTATGCTAACAAGAGCCATTACCAAGTCATAAAGTAAAGAATAAGGCATATGTAATAACAACAGTAAGATGTGCATAAACTTGTAATTGAATGGATGATATTGGATAAGTTATCATTCTGAAATTTAAAGTGGAGGTAGAAAAAATAGCAAATTAAAGCTTGTAGCAACCACCGCTACGTTACTTGCCTCCCAATGAAGGAGATAGCCGCTCTAAGCGTGATCCGGAGCGTTACCACCTGTTTTGACACAATAAGATCAGAACATATCCTCAAACAACCATGTGCACACAGCAAGTAAAGCACCCATATAGCCCAACCCGTCAAACAAGCGACGATGGTAAACATCACCTAGGTTAACCGCAGCAGTGCTGCTTCACTTTTTTGTATCTTTAAAATTACAAAAGATATGACAGCAAGCAAATACATCTTAGAAAACTAAGGGAGAAATCTTACAACTTTGTTCAGATCCTTTATTTTTAGCATAATCCAAAGAGGGGTAAAACTGCAGTTGAATGTGAAGTACAGAATCTGTCTGAAATTTCGGGCAGCAGCATACAAAAATTCATATCTCCCAAACCCCGTGTCCAAAAATTCTAAAATTTTGTCAGGACATATATCTCTGAGAAACCTAAAACTTTGTTATTATGGGTTTCCACGAATTCCATCCTTAAGATCATCTAATACATCTCTGAACATCTGCTGTCAAAAATCTGGACATTCAGAAACAGCGTCCAAACAATATTCAATAACTGAAGGTATACTCCACCAAAAAATATGAAACTTGGACAGAAGTTACATCTCATAATTCTCTACAACTTTTGTATGATCCACTTTTGGAGGAGAAATCGTTTAGGTCACCAAAACTACAAGGACAGCAGCACTGCCCGAGCTACAGGACAGCACACCTTAAATCGACCTTCAAACCGTGTTTTCCCCAACAAATCCACTAATCCTCAGGACCAAGAACCTCCTAAAAACATCAATTAGCAGATCTAAAGTGGATTCACCTCACCTTGGTCGTTCCCCAAACCCTAGGGCAGCGGGAAGATATGGGGAAAGGACCGATCTACATGGAAGATGCACCTTTCTTGCTCCTCTTGTTGTCCTCGATCCGTTTTGCTAGTTCCCCCCAAGGGTTTGCTGCTGTAGAGAGGGGATTTAGGGAGGGGAAGCCATGGGAGAGCAGGGAAGGAGGAAGAAACGTGAGAAGGAAGAGAGGACCGGTCTGGATAAGATGGGAGGGGGGCAACGGGCCAGGGAAAGGGTTGGGCTGGCTGGGCCTTTGATTTTTTTTTTAGTGTGTTACACATTGCCTCCCCGACGCCATGAACATGGAGAGGTGGAGGGTTACCAAATCTAAGGGGGAATGGTGGAAGGGGGCGACGGCGGGGTACAAGCCGAGTTCTTGAAAAGCTCTTTTTTGCGATATGGTGAGGAGATTACGGAGAGGGGCACAGGAAGAGTTATTGATATTCCCTGCTGTCGGTGCCTTGGGAACTACCGAACAAGAAGTGGAGGAGACAAGGAGATTTGGCGGCGCAGGATTTTCTCGGGTATGGCATGCAACCGCGTGTTGGAACAAGCCTCGCAATAACTTCTTAACATCCCGTCCCGTCTCATCCAGCTGCTGTTCATTTCAATTTTCAATCACGTCCCGTCCGATAATAATGCGTGGCCTTGCAAAAAGTATGAAGCAAAAGTATTAACTGCACCCATCCCAATCTCATAGGCATACAAAGGGGTACAGTTAGCATGGTGTATGCATGTGTATGTGTACATGCATTCATAGGCATACGTTGTGTATGTGTTTTGTAAAAAGAAAATGATGTAATCGCTTATGTCTATATCTCTTAAAGCAATTTATTTAACTATAATGTAATTGAGAAAACAAGAATCATCGATGTTGAGCAATTTTGGTTTGCTGTCTCATGAGTGGCCGCGGAATGCTTCAAATTGTGCAAGGTTTCATTGTACTGTTTCCAAGGATGCCACATCTCCCATGAGCACACAACCGCTGCTGTTCATTTCAATTTTGAATCACTACCCATCATACTATAGGCGAGGGGATGGGGAGATAAGGAGGCACCACCGTTTCTTGGATACAGGCGACCGTGTGACCGTGTGGACAGCAACAAGCAAAAGATACGCTAAATTCACAGCTTATACTGAGATTTAGAATGAGAACACGTACATGCACATGATGGTAAAAAGATCGATCTTCATTAACCACATATAGCCCTGCTAATAAGATTCTAACCCAAGTTATAACCCCACCACTCCATTCTCACAAGAAAATAAATATAACCAAATCTCCATCATCACACAGCACACCGCCCCAAACTTTCCATTGCATAAGTTATACAAACTGCCTGTCAAATATTGTTACAACCCAATAAAAACCCATTAGGTAGTTTTTTGTTTGAGTTTGTATGCAACTCTTGACACGGAGCCCACATGTTTCAGTCAATTTCTCTAAAATTTTAAGGTGTGAACACGAGGTTTTAGTTTTAGGCTCCGACTCTTCACATGCGAGGCTCTAGGCTTTTATGGATTCTTAATAGGTCTCAACCCTGGGTTGAGAGCCTTTTGGACCCCAAAATGCATAATACCACACACCCCAAACACCATCTAAACTATTTGTTCGTAAAACCCAAACAAAATCATCAATTAGGCCAATCCATTACAAACCAACCCAAATGAGCTTATTATAGAAACTAAACCAATAAAACCAATATATCCAACCCAATTATATTAACAGGGCTACATATGGAGTACTAGTATGAAGTATTTTGCCGTGTGCGTGTGCTTCGTAAATAAGCTGTAACTTTTCGGTACGATCTCGGATCGGGGCAAATTTTATATGAAAATTGATCTACAGAAAAAGTTACACATGAAATTCAACTACTTCGCCATTTTCTGTGAAATTATATTTCCCAAATTCGGCTTGGAAGATGGAGTTTTGGGCCTCCGAAGTTTGGATCGTTAGAACGCCTAACTTTGTTTTGCAGGATGTATGTATCTTGTGATCAGTATGGCCTCTTTGTGTATGTGATGCATGTGTGTAACTCATTCGTGACCTACATGTCGCGCGTACGGCAACACGGCTGGAGCCATATGTGTTGTTACTTTAATGTATTTAATGGTCTGCGTACCAATCTGTGATGATCCAAGCAACTATGTAATCTTCATTACTAGCTTCTTTACTAGCTATTAGGCGTAATAGCATGTTCTAGTTCTTGGAGGACTCATCACCAGGAGGATGGCGCACATGAAACATGGAGATCGAGATCACCATGGTGAACAGGTTCTGTGGAGATGGAGATCACCATAAGTAAACGGGCCATACTGTGTCACAACTGTGTCAATGCTATTCTGTTTATGTTTTACTTTTTGCATGTTGTGATGTTAGAAGTAGAACGATCCCTCACAAAGTTTAAGTTAGTATGCCCTCCCAACTAAAACTTGCACCGTCCCATGTCTTGTACAATTAGTGGTGGGTCTATGAAATTAGGGTGCCACTAGTTTTCCTTGACTAGACGGGTTTGTGTTGGACACTTACACGCATAAGGGTTGGTTTGCTTAACAAGGTTATCTTAATGGTTAAGGACCTTGGGGCATAAAGGTTGGGCGCTGAGACATGGAGATGTCACCCAACAACAAGAGTCATATGTGATATGATTAGCAAGAAGTTGCTTACCGATCTACCTTGTTTGCTAGTGGTGATGCTAAAGCTCACTAGTAGACTTGTTAGTTGTGGATCCTGAATCACTAAGTATCAATAGAGGGATATTGATTTTAGTGGGAGTAGATTCTATTAAAATAGTTTAATGTGATTTGCTCTATCATGGATACGTTTGTCTTAGTGTATTTTGCATTACTTTTGTTGTAGATTAAATGGCACCTAGCAGCACTACACCGTTTGCTTTGCGTTCAGTCCTTGAGAAGGACAAGTTGAATGGAACAAACTACTCAGATTGGATCCGTAACCTGAGAATTGTTCTTAGGGCTGAGAAAAAGGAAGATGTTCTAGACAACCCACTATCAGAAGAACCTGCTGATGATGCACCTGCTGCTGCTAAGAATGCTTACAAGAAAGCATGTGATGCTAACCTCGAAGTAAGCTGCCTTATGCTTGCTTGCATGGAACCCGAGCTGCAGATGCAGTTCGAAACAAACCATGAGGTGGATGATATGATCGTGGTGCTTAGAGACATGTTCCAAACACAGGCCCACACTGAAAGGTTCAATGTGTCTAAGGCCTTTGTGGAGAGCAAGCTAGTAGAAGGCGCAGCAGTAGGACCACATGTAATCAAGATGGTTGGTTACACTGAACGGTTGGAGAAGCTGGGCTTCCCACTGGGCCAAGAGTTGGCCACTGATTTCATTCTTTTGTCTCTTCTGCATAGCTATGGGAACTTCATCTCGAACTACCATATGCATGGGAAGGAGAAGGGTCTGAATGAGCTGTGTGGCATGCTTAAAACAAGAGAGGCTGACATCAAGAAAAACGCTAGTAGCAGCCATGTGATGGCTATACAAAATAAGCCTAGCTTTAAGAACAAGGGAAATTCTTGGAAGAAAAAGGACAAGGCTCGAACGTCCAAGCCAAACACAGCGGCCAAGATTAAAGCTGGACCTGGACCTGCTCCAGACAAAGAGTGCTTTTACTGTCATGAACTTGGTCACTGGAAGAGAAATTGCAAGCAGTACATAGCTTCATTGAAGAATGGCGGAAGTAAGAGTACTTCCACCTCAGGTACGCTTGTTATTAATGTTATAGACAACATATTTCTCGCTAATACAATTATTAATTCTTGGGTATTTGATACCGGATCGGTTGCTCATATTTGCAATTTGATGCAGGGAATGATAAGAAGTAGAAGTGTGGAAAGAGGAGAAGTTGATTTCCGCGTGGGCAATAGTGCAAGAGTTGCTGCGTTGACCATCTAGACAATGCAACTCCACCTCGCGTCAGGATTTATTATGGAGTTGAATAATTGTTATTTCGTTCCTAGTTTAAGTCGAAACATTTTGTCTCCTTCATGCTTGATGAAGGATGGTTATTCATTTGCGAGTGAAAACAATGGTTGTGTGATCTCTAAGAATGATATGTTTATGGCTTTTGCACCTATTATGAATGGATTGTTTGTTTTAAATCTTGATGGTTCACCTGTCTGTAACGTAAGTGCTAAAAGGCCTCGGCCTAGTGATTTGAGTCCTACCTACTTGTGGCATTGTCGTTTGGGTCATATATGTGAAAAATCCATGAAGAAGCTCCATTCTGATGGACTTCTAACTTCGTTTGATTTTGAATCATACGAGACATGTGAGGCTTGCTTGCTAGGCAAGATGACCAAGATGCCTTAAACAGGATTTCCTGAGAGAGCAGTAGACTTGTTGGAACTCGTACATAGTGATGTATGCGGACCAATGAGCACGACGGCTAGAGGAGGATTCCAATACTTCATAACTTTCACTGATGATTTTAGTAGATATGGCTATGTCTACTTGATGAGGCACAAGTCTGAAACCTTTGAAAAGTTCAAGGAATTTCAGAATGAAGTTGAAAATCAGCGCGGCAAGAAAATTAAGGCCTTACGATCTGATCGTGGAGGCGAGTATTTGAGCCACGAATTTAGCAATCATCTAAAGAGTTGCGGAATTGCTCCACAACTTACGTCGCCTGGAACACCTCAGAGAAACGGTGTGTCCGAGCGACGTAATCGAACTTTGTTAGACATGGTTCCATCAATGATGAGCCAGTCGGACCTACCGTTGTCATTTTGGGGATACGCTCTAGAAACAGCAGCTTTCACACTTAATAGGGTACCATCTAAATCTGTAGTTAAGACACCATATGAGATGTGGACTGGAAAGGTTCCCAGATTGTCTTTTCTAAAGATTTGGGGATGTGAAGTGTTTGTCAAGCGACTTGAGTTGGACAAGATCACACCCAAGTAGGATAAGTGCATTTTCATGGGATATCCAAAGGAAACTTTGGGATATTATTTCTACAACCGGTCAGAGGGAAAGTGTTTGTCGCTCGGAATGGGGTTTTTCTTAGAGAAAGAGTTTCTCAAAGGAGAAAAGAGTGGAAAGACAGTGCATCTTGAATAAGTTCAACATGAGCCGATCGGGCAAGAATCAATGAGTGATGCTAACTAGCAGAACAAGTGGAGATACTGTCGGTGTTTTAGACCGGCAACCCGCCTAGGGGGTACCCTAGGAGGTCTTTTACGCGGTAAGGGTCGTCAAGAATCAAGGAATCAATGGTGACGCAGGGAACATGATTTAGACAAGTTCGGGCCGCTAGATCGTGTAATACTTTACGTCCTGTGTGTTGGTTTGTATTGATCTTGGGGATTGATGATCTAGAGTTGTTCTCGTGTATCCTGGGCTTGGGTGTTGAGGTATGACCTTGAGGTCTGACCCGCCGAGCTAGGTACCCCTGCCCTCCTTTATATAGTCCAGGGGGCAGAGTACTAGTCGAATTACAAGGAGTCCTAGTAGGAGTACTCGGGACTAGTCCTAGTCGGATTACAGGGGAATCTTAGTAGGAGTCTGACTTCTTCCTTCCTTGCGGGTACTGGGGATGTATCCCTAACAAGCCCCCGAGCGCTTCATAGTCGAATGCAGCAGTCTTCGAGTAGTCTTGAGATATTCGCCGAGTAGTCTTGGTGCTCTTCGAGTACTTTGTCAGGCTGAATCTTTCAATGCTTCTCAAAGCTGCCATGAGGCTATGGTGTGCTCAAAGTCTTGATCAACATGATATTGTAGTCTTCGTGTATGGAGGGCGGCGAAAGTCACACTCCATATGAAGTAGCCCCCAAGCCTTAGGTTGAATCGTAGAATCAGGCTGAGGGTCAAAATCTTGAATCTTCCTCTCTTGACTTGAAAAAATCGATTGTTGGGTGTAGCTTATTAGCCCCCGAGCCTTGGATTGATTGAATAATCAACCCGAGGGTCTTGAGTCTTCACTTAGGTCATCATTCGAGTAGTCTTGCGGCGTCCAGCCCCCGTGCTTATGCGCCAGGTAAGTCGTTGGAGCCACGTCGAGTAGCTTTGCAGCGTTCAGCCCCCGAGCTTGGGAGCTAGCTGAGCCACTGGAGATATTCCGAGTACTGATTGGTGCTTATCCCCCGAGCTCGGGAACTAGCCTGTGCCGTTGGAGGCTAGTGGGCATCGCGACGAGCATCGTCGCCAAAGCTTGACCTGAAAGAAAAAATGCGTACATTATGTAGCATATTTGTAGGATTTTAAAACTGCTGAAATTTATTCAGTGATCAGTATGAAAGTTGTGTCATGCTCTTATTCCAGTCATACTCTTCCCGAGTAGTTAGCCTATTATGCTTAGGCTCTCAGTCTCTGGCTAGCCGTTGCCGCTGCGTGTGTGAGATCGGCCTCGTATACGCGTATGGGCTTAGGCGTGACAGATGCACCTGAGGCTTTCACGAGTTAAGGCGTGTACTACTCGAGAAGAGTAGTGACCTTAAGAGAAGACAAAAGTGAGAGGAGTCGCTGCTGCGACAAGAAAGAGACTGTATGATTGCGAGTCAAGCTCTTGTTTCAGTCATACTCTTCCCGAATAGTTAGCCTGTTACGCTCAGGCTCTCAGTCTCTAGGTAGCCGTTGCCGCTGCGTGTGTGAGGTCGGCCTCGTATACGCGTATGGGCTTAGGCGTGACAGATGCGCCTGAGGCTTTCATGAGTAAAGGCGTGTACTACTCGAGAAGAGTAGTGACCTCAAGAGAAGATAAGGAAAATTCGTTGTTGCGATAAAAAGAGAGTGCGGTAGCACGAAAGAGTTTGCTGCCCTTCGGCGAATAGAGCGCGTGTTGCGCGCAAGAGTTTCCGGCGAGTAGAGTGCGTGTTGCACGCAAACGGAGAATAAGCCGAAAAATAATTTAGAAAAGTGACTTAGCTTGATTCGTGGATGATTGTTGACGAAGCCGTGACGGTCGTTGACGAAGTCGACTAGTCGGAGGCGATTCTGACTAGTTGTTGGTGATGCAAAGTTTGCCCTGACGAATTTTTAGTCGAGACGAGTTGAAGTCGTCGACGAGCTTCCCGTAGCTGTCGGAGTGGTCGGCAAGCTGATCGTGGTTGTCTTGACGTGGGCGAGGAGTAGTTCATTTTGTCTCGCCCAACCCAAGGTCCCGGGGTCGGACATGCCCGACCCCTTGAGGGTGGAACTCCGCCTCGCCCGACCCTTGGTCCCGGGGTCGGATGCGCCCGACCCCTTGAGGATTGAATTCCGCCTCGCCCGACCCTTGGTCCCGGGGTCGGATGCACCCGACCCCTTGCCGCAAGGCTTCGAATCGCCCGACCCCCGGCTGAGGGTCGGACTAATCCAAGATCTCGAGACAAGGATGCATTTTGAGCATAGACCAGGCTTGGCTGGAGTAGTCAGCGTGCTTACGACATAGTCGATGAAATCATCGGTGAGCCGCCCGTAGTCGTCGGCGAGCTTGCGATGTAGTCGGACTTTCGAGTTGTAGTCAAACTCAGAGTCGCTGTCGGACTTCGAGTCGTAGTCGGACCCAGAGTCACCGTCGGACTCCAAGTTGTAGTCGGACCTGGAGTCACCGTTGGAGTTCGACTTCGAATCACAGTGGAACTCGAGGTCGCCGTCAAAGTTGACGATCTGGCGCTGGAACGATCCGGCGCCGTCTGCGATGCAGAGCCAGGATCCAAAAACGAAGGTGGCGCTGGCTTCAATGAAGATGACAGGCCCGATGATGACTTTCGCCATTGAGTTCGCGCTGAGAAACTCGACGAGTTCCCCTACCTGGCGCGCCAGCTGTCGGTGTTTTAGACCGGCAACCCGCCTAGGGGGTACCCTAGGTGGTCTTTTATGTGGTAAGGGTCGTCGAGAATCAAGGAATCAATGGTGACGCAAGGAACACGATTTAGACAAGTTCGGGCCGCTAGATCACGTAATACCCTACGTCCTGTGTGTTGGTTTGTATTGATCTTGGGGATTGATGATCTAGAGTTGTTCTCGTGTGTCCTGGGCTTGGGTGTTAAGGTATGACCTTGAGGTCTGACCCGCCGAGCTAGGTACCCCTGCCCTCCTTTATATAGTCCAGGGGGCAGAGTACTAGTCGGATTACAAGGAGTCCTAGTAGGAGTACTCGGGACTAGTCCTAGTCGGATTACAGGGGAATCCTAGTAGGAGTCTGACTTCTTCCTTCCTTGCGGGTACTGGGGATGTATCCCTGATAGATACCCATGGCACCGCCACAACCACGAAGGTCAGCAAGGCTCTGCGAAATGTGGGAAATATTATTGTTGGACAATGATGAGCCTGCGACATATGCAGAAGCAATGATGGAACCAGACTCCGAAAAATGGCAGAGTGCCATTCAATCCGAAATAGAGTCCATGGGAGACAATGAAGTTTGGAACTTGGTTGACCCGCCTGATGGTGTTAAAGCCATAGAGTGCAAGTGGATCTATAAGAAGAAAAAGGACATGGATGGAAATGTTCTAATCTATAAAGCACGACTTGTCGCAAAAGGTTTTCGACAAGTTCAAGGAGTTGACTATGATGAGACCTTCTCGCTAGTAGTGATGCTTAAGTCCATTCGGATTATTCTAGCTATAGCTACATATTTTGATTATGAGATATGGCAGATGGATGTCAAGACAGCTTTCCTGAATGGAAACCTAGCTGAGGACTTGTATATGATACAACCCGAGGGTGTTGTCGATCCGAAAAATGCTGGAAAGGTATGCAAGCTTTAGAGATCCATCTATGGATTGAAGCAAGCATCTAGGAGTTGGAACATTCATTTTGATGAAGTGGTCAAAGGGTTTGACTTCACCAAGAATGAAGAAGAGTCTTGTGTTTACAAGAAGGCTAGTGGGAGCTCTGTAGTATTTCTAATCTTATATGTGGATGACATATAACTGATTGGAAATAACATTCCTATGCTTGAGTCCGTAAAGACTTCACTGAAAAATAGTTTTTCGATGAAGGATTTAGGGGAAGTGGCATATATTCTGGGCATTAAGATTTATAGAGATAGATCGAGAAGGCTTATAGGATTAAGCCAAGATACTTACATTGACAAAGTGTTGAAGCGGTTCAGCATGGAAGAGGCAAAGAAAGGGTTCTTGCCTATGTCACATGGCATACATCTCAGCAGGACTCAGTGTCCTTCGACTGCTGATGAGCGGGATCGCATGAGTAGAGTGCCATATGCCTCGGCTATTGGATCTATCATGTATGCAATGATAAGTACTCACCCAGATGTTTCATATGCACTAAGTATGACAAGCAAACACCAGTCTGATCCAGGTGAGAGTCACTGGACAGCGGTGAAAAACATTCTTAAGTACTTGAGAAGGACTAATGATATGTTGCTCGTCTATGGAGGTGAGGAGGAGCTCGTTGTAACAGGTTACAGCGATGCTAGTTCCAAACCGACAGAGATGATTCAAAGTCATAATCAGGATTTGTGTTCATGCTAAATGGTGGTGCTGTTAGTTGGAAGAGTTCCAAGCAGGAGACGGTGGCCGATTCTACGACAGAAGCCGAGTACATCGTGGCTTCGGAAGTCTCGAAGGAGGGTGTTTGGATAAGGAATTTCCTCATTGAGCTTGGTGTGTTTTCGAATGCGTCCAGCCCATTGAATCTCTACTGTCGTAACAATGAAGCCAAGGAACCACCAGAAGAACAAACACGTAATGCGGCGATTTCATCTCATTCGAGACTTCATTAACAAGGGTGAGATCAAGATATGCAAAATACACATGGATTTGAACATTTCTGATCCGTTGACAAAACCACTCCCGCAGGCTAAGCATGATGCGCATGTAAGAGCGATGGGTATTAGGTACCTTCTAGATTGACTCTAGTGCAAGTGGGAGACTGTTGGAGGTATGCCCTAGAGGCAATCATAGAGATAATGATATTCCATTTGTATCCATCATTTATATTGTGTTCCTTGAATATCCATTAAAGGCTACTTGAATTGATTTGCAATTATGTGAATTGTATGTGAAACTCTTTACTTGTATGGTTATTCTAAAGTTGTCCCTAGTCGGAGTGAGGACACACATGAATATTAGACTAGCACATGTATTAGTTGATGACTATGTTTCACAAGTCATGGACATGGAGATGTTGAACTAATAATGTGGGCACATGTGGAGACATGTGCTAGGACTAACCCAACACGAGATGTAGTTCTCTCTTTACACAACATATACGCTTTGTCCTTAGACTTGAGATTGTCGCATGTACTCAAGATGTGGATCGACTTACTTAGGGGCTATCAAACGCTACGCCGTAATAGGGTAGTTATAAAGGTAGCTTTCGGGTTTGTCAAGAAGCATGCTATAAGACATGGTCAATCAAGATGGGATTTGCCCCTCTCTGATTGAGAGTGATATCTCTGGGCCCCTCGAGTGATCGGATCCAAAAATGCATGGCCATGCTACATATGGTTAAGAGTTAACCTACGAAGGGATACCGAATCTTAGGATCGAGAAAGAGCGGTTGGCTTGAAGCTAGACCAAATATCATGAGGCAAAGGTAATAGCATGTATATAATGTTGTGATGGTTCATCTGATATGATCTTCGTGTGCGTATAGGAGTTGGCACGTCTTGCTAGAGGCCGCTACCGACTATTGGGCCGAGTAGGAGTACTCGGGCCATGTCTATACGTATCCAAACCCATAGGGTCACCCACGTAAGGGGTTGGAAGCCCAATTCGGATGTGATCCGAGTTGGATTAGGTTTAGGAGTACTAATGGGCCTCGGACCTAGAGGCCCGTTAGGAACCTCTATAAATAGAGGGGTGGGGGCGCCCTAGAGTTTACACCTTTTGGCGAAACACATCTACTGCGCCTCCCACGCCCTCGCCTGTTGCAACTCACAGACCTAGCAGTCCGGCTTGCGACGCTTCCTCCCTGCAAGTGTGGATACCTTGGAGGTGTTGCACCTGCAGCACTTGGACAAGCCACCGATGAGCTACGACGAGCCACCGATGAGCTACGACGAGCCGCCGACGAGCCACGATGAGCCGCGGTACGAGGACGATCTTGCTACACGTATACGAGCTGCTGAGGAGCTGCTGGACGTCAACGTGATCGACTATACGTACGACTACACTGATCGATTTCGCTACATCGACACGAATCTACATCTTCCGCATCAGTGCGTCGAGTGGTTATCCCGTGATCCTTATACGGCAGTTTTCCTGGTTTACGCGGTAGAAATTTTTTGATTTGCGCTAGTGTAGCCTACCTCGTATCCCAACAGCTTGTCCCTTGGCGGTGGCTGCTGCTGGTTGTTGTTGTTGTTGTTGTTGTTGTTTTCAGCTGAGCCTGCATGGTGGCCACGGTGTTGGTCAGGTCCGCAAGGAGCTGAGTCTGAGCTACGAAGAACTGTTCCATCCCTGCAGGTGCTTGTTGATTCTGCTACGAAGCGGGGTTGGGATTGCTATTGTTGTTCCTATGATGAGGCACTACGGGCTGGTCAACTCCTGATCCGAACTTGGTGTTTACCATCTGAGCGTTAGGGACAATGGATTTAGATATGTGTGTGAAGAGGTAACTGAGAAAGATAAAGTGACAAGATATACAAGTAAGACAGATTCGGTTAGCGTCCAAAATTAGTGAAAAATTACTAGCTCTTAATTCTCTAGATTTATAAACCAACCCAACTAGAATCACCTCAATCGGATATCCAGATCTCGAGATATAAAATTAACAAGCTGACAGTATTGGGCGACAATTCCAGATTCTGATTGCTCCACTGATTCGCACATATCTCCACAAATTCTAAAAAATTTACAGAAAATACTCCACGAAATTCTGGAACTAACCCCACTGATTTCGTGTCATTTGGACCTTTGTAGCTCGAGATTTAGTGAAAACAGTACTGACATGTCACTTAGTGATGAGAACAGAATTGAACATCTTATAACTTGCGTGACGGATGGATTTAGAATAATGGGAGATCAAGATTAAGAAAGATTAAGAAGCTGATTTTGAATAGAACTAAAACCCAACCAAGCACTTTTTTTACTAAGACCGGTATCGTGTGGCAGTCACCTCCACACACCGCACTCATTACAAAGATCCAACTCAAACATTTAGCACAAGAACAAGCATCTAAGCACACTTTAAACTAAACAAACTCGAGCGACGACTAATGATTACAAGAATTTAAACTTAACACTCCTAATTCCTAAAGACCTTCTGCTGCGGCGCTGGGCGAGTCATAGCGGGGGCGCTTGGGCGATGGTGATGAAGCGAGATACTCTGCATCCTCTTTGCGGCGGCGGTGCCCCTATTGTAGAAGCCACTAGTACATCCCTCTCCCACCTAACTTCATGCAGCTCCCGTTGAGTAGCAAAAAGGGTGTTGTTGGCTTCATTCAAGGTGGTAAGAGTTGCAGATAGGTACTTTCGAAGGTAGTCCGTGGCCATGTCGACTCCATCATGCGTAGCTATGAAAGTCCTTGCTTCACCATTGGCCCTGGACGGAAGGTACCGGCGATATGTATACTGCAGTCGCGAACGTTCCTCATAAGAGAGGACCTCAAGCGCTCTCCTAGCTGCCTCGGCTATGCTAGCCTCCATGGTTCTCCTCATCACCACATCATGGTGAACAGACACCACCTCCCATCCTCTTTCATGCTCCTCATGGAGGGTAACCTTCACCTCCCAGAATGTAGGGTAGCGAGGGTGTGTGTACCGTGCACACTTGTAGACAGGCCTCATAGTATATCCCAAATGGTGACAAGTCCATCTCAGCATGTCAGCCATGTGTACTCCTTGTCCATAATCCTCCTTCACCTATTTGATCCATCATTCGGGCTTAGGAGCTTGTGTGGCTGCTTCTGGTTCGGGCTCGGGATCACATCTTGGTTTTGGATCATCTTCTGGCTCAGGTTCTAGGTTCTCTTCTGGTTCGGGTTCCTCGTCCGATATGTTGATGATAGGTACAGGTGTTGGGGCTGGTGCTGGTGCTGGCGCAGGTGCTGGATCCGGCTCCACGGGTATGGCATCCTCGTCAGTCACATCCCCCAGGTGCTGAAAGTAGTAGACCTCCTCTTCTCTAGACTCCATGGGGTGATACGGCGCGATGTCGTGGCGCGGGGGATGGGTGCTCCTGCAGGCTGTCAACCTGGTGCGAGCCATCTAACACAAAGAAAAAGAATTTAATAAAATTTTGAATGAACAAGGGTAGAAGCAAAATAAAGGATTAAGAAGCAGAGCAGTAAGGATGAGATAAATCAAGGTTAAGGTTATTTAAGAAGATTTAAATTAAGAAGTAGGTAGGGATGGCTACTAGATAATTATAATCCTTAATTGCGATCATTTTCTAGCTAGGCTAACGTCCTACAGTAAACACGGCTCTGGTACCACTTTTGTCACACCCGATTTTAAGGACAAAACCGAGTGCTCTCAATACATGTGCGCCAGGATCAAGTTATACACATGTATGACATAAGTGAATAACAAAGATAGTGCTAAAGCGAATAAAGAGAGTATTAAACATTATTACATGACCGAAAGTCTTAATAAAACACAAGCCTAAATTATTATGCAGCGGACTCCGAAGAAGACAACGACACCACAGGCAGCTGACTGAAGAACCGTACGCCTAGAACTCCTCAAAGTCATCAATGTAGTCCACCAGATTATCTTGGTCTGAACAGCGGTTTTGCAAGGGTGAGTACACTTATGGTTGATACTCAACAAGTCATGGGGAATAGTGTAGTGTAAGGCCAATCAAGGTATGGCTAAGGCTAAATCAGCAATTAACTAAATATAAGTTTATAGCACCCGAAATTAAACAAGAGCATAAAGTAAACAACATATGCACGAAATGACAACAATTTAAGTCCATCTTTTGATAATATTATCATGTGAGGATCCAGGCCGCTCTTAACCATGAGCATGACTGTTCGATCAGTTTTACACTCTGCAGAGGTCGCACATCTTTACCCACAAGTCGCGTAAAAGTTCAAAAGAACTTTGGACCCAACCATATGGTGTTTGCAAGGCACCATACCACACTTCCGAGGTGTGATTGCATAGGGACGCTATGAGGCCTTTACAAAGATTCGCTAGTAAGTGGTAACCCGCTAAGGTTTCAGGCCGAAGCAGAGCATAACAGTCCCCTAGTAGGTATAGTGTCTTAGCAAAGTCCACTTCCCAAGAGAGCGAGTGCTATACCCCGTCAACGCACTCCCATGTTGCCCTTTCGGTAAGATTACCCCAGACTAGAGTTTCTAATTATTCAGCCAAGACTAGAGCCATTTAGTCTTGTGGTAGCACTGTTTTCCTAGGTGGTTCTCCATGTTCCGATTAAACACTTGTGATCTTGTATTAAGGGAAGGTATAACAAAAGTAAAGAAAGATTAATCATTGAGTTCAGTTAAACCACCATATACCAAATAAGCACTAAGAATAAGCTACCCAAGATAAAATTAGATCCGGTTGGTCAAGGCAAAGGTAAATTAAATCTAGGCGAACCTAAATTGGGACCCATCAATTTATTCTTAACATGTGCATAGCATAATTGTTGAGTACAAGAAAGTAAAAGTGTATAGGACTGAAAAGTAGTGATCAAGTACATGACTTGCCTTCTTGGCCTTGCTCTTGCTGTTCGTACTCCTCGAAGGCTTGATCTTCAAATCCCTCGAACTGTTAAATGGCTACACGCGTCACACGAGCACATACAAGCAAGCAAAGGCATAAAGTAAGAAAACAGTACACCAATCTCAATTAAACATAGAAAAAAATCTTGAAAGATCAATCTACACTTTAAAACGAACACGTGGATATAATGAACATGAAAAACGGAGTTAAGATGCAAAAGATAGGATTAAAACAAGATCTAGGGGCTTTTCTGCGAGAAAACAGAACTTCTAGGGTCAAACTATGAAAAACTGAGGACTTATATGTAGTGACACATATGAACCGAAGGTTTAACATGCAAAAACGCAACTTAGGATGGCAGGTTCATTTTAGAGAAACTCAAGGGCTTAAGCGGAAGAAAACAGGACCAAAACACAATTACTTACGAACTGGATTGGACTGTGGCTTGATTTGCAGAAAAGGTGAAGGCTTCAGTGCAAAAGAGATGCGGCGTGGCACGATTGACCGGTACGTGATCCGGTTGACCTGCTGTGGGCCGTCGGATCTAGATTTGACGGTCTCGGACGCCGGTGAAGCGAAGCGGCGGCGGAACAGGCGGCGAGCGGCGATAAGCGGCGATGAGCGGCGGCGGTTCACCGAAGGAACGTGAATACGGCACGTTCGACGGCGGTTTGACTCGCGGAGACCACAAAAAGCGAGAGGGAGACGCCCCAAACTTGTTTGAGTTGATGGAGAGGTCAGGGGGCGCGGCGGAGCTCACCTTTAGCGGGGATTTGCGGCGGCGCAGAGGCAGCTGGCGTTAGCTAGGGTTTGAGGCCGGGGGGGGGGGGGGGGCGCGACTTATATAGGGGGAGATAGGCGGCGGGGTTCGGGTAGGAGGCGGATTCCGTGCGGGGAACTCGCGTGGCAGTTGCGGGAGGCGGGCAGAGTCCAGGCGCGGTCGGGGAGGAGTCCCGGCTACATTCGGCCGAAGGACGGGGATGGCGGGTGGGCTCCACCCATCAGTCCTGTGGAAGGGAGGCCGGTGCTGCTAGGCAGGCTGGCAAAACGGTCCGAGCGAGTGGCGTGGGCCGACGAGGGAAAAGGGGGAAACGGGCAGCTTCGCAGGCCGGAGGAAAAGGCGGAGCGGGCCAGTCGAGCTGATGGTGCTGGGCCGCAAGGAGCTAGAGCCGGGCTGAAAGAAAGAAGGAGGAGAAGGATGCAACCCAAGAGGAGAAAAATAAAAGGAGAAAGCAAAGTTTTTGAAAATTGGAAATTGAATTTGAGATTTGAATTTGATTCAAACACAAGCAACCAAAAAAATTATGCACCATCATGAATGCACAATAAACTCCTATGGTGAATTAACTTAATTTAGAGAAAATGAAATTAAATGCCTAGAAATTTAAATGACAACCTAATTAAGCAAATTTTAGTGAATTTGAATTCTTTAAATTTTTGGGTGTTACAAATTGTGCAGGAGCCGGAGCACCAAACTGGACCTGACATTACACAGTGACGCAAAACTTGAGACACCCCGATATGGTGATGGTGGACATGACACATTAGTATAAATTATGAGGATAGCTTTCGCATGCTTTTGTACCTAGCATATCATATACTCCTGACAACGACCAAGGGACAATGTAAGCAAAATGAGGTCACACAATGCAACATGGAATATGTAAGCAAGTGTCCTCCTGTTGCCGGTGGTCCTCTAAATGACATAGATCAAACACACGACACTAGGACATAGATCCTCCTGCAGCACGACGTTGTTCCACAGGATTCGCACCACAAGATACACGGTGTCCTCACGACACTCCCGATAGGCGAAGTTGTGGAGCATCTTTGGGCTGATGGTCCCGCTCGCCGTCGTTCCTTCTTCGCCCTCCAAGCGACCGATGTACATCTTGGCCATGTCGGCGGCAGTGGCGCCGCCAGTGTTCCTGTACAACATCAGAGCGTACAGATATGCTGCCACATTGAGCCCGCCCATGGCGGCGTGGGAGAGTTGATCAAGGGACGGTTGGTATCCCTTGAAGAAGTCTGGAATCCCTGTGAGCAAGGAGGCCTCCAGGTTCCCCACATCAAGCAGTAGATGGAGTAGGGAGTAGTACCTACCCGGCTGGTTCCACTGCATCTCCTCCTAGCACCGTAGCAGTGCCACGCACCGTCCGATGGCGCGCTGGCTGCACACGCGGCGCATGACCATGCAAGTCGCCTGTAGCCTGCCGAGATCCTCCATGGGCTGGTCCGAGGTCGCAGCAAGGTGGATGGCGATCACAGTGAGCAGCTCTGAAGGGAGCATTTCCAGCGATGGTTGTTGCCTATTCGCCACCATGAAAACACGCGCTAGAGTGACGGAGGAGGCTAAGATGGAAGGAAATAGAAGGGGGTGCGGTGGAAGGAGGAGACAGGACTCGTGTCGGTGTTTAGAACAGCAACCCACCTGGGGGGTACCCCAGGTGGTCTTTTGTGCGGTAAGGGCCGTCGAGAATCAAGGAGTCGATGGTGATGCAAGGAACATGATTTAGACAGGTTCGGGCTGCTAGATCGCGTAATACCCTACGTCCTGTGAGTTGATTGTATTGATCTTGGATGAGTCGGAGTTGTTGTCTTTGAGGGGGTCCCTGCCCACCCTTATATACTCGGGAGGGTAGGGTTACAAGTTTGAATCCTAGTCGGGTACGATTACAGAGTTCTGTAGACTGAGTAGTTTCCATATGCACACCTAACTTGTCCGAGTGGGATACACCTCTTGCCACGTAGCCCCCTTCTCTTGGTCATGTCCGAGTATACCCCTTAGTGGGCCGTTCAGGGCCTACTCGTGGGCCTAGGGTGCATGCCCGATAAGCCCCTGAGTACTTTGTAGTCGTGCGTCGTAGTTCCGAGTACTTTGAGGCCACCATCCGAGTAGTTCTTTGTAGTGGTTGTAGTGTCCAAAGTACTCGAGTACTGTCATGTGGCTGGAAGGTACTCTTATTTTCCTTCGAGTTGCTTTTGTTCTAAGAATTTATATGGTAGTGCGATGACAATCGCACTCCATATGGAGTAGCCCCCGAGCCTTAGTTTGAGTCGAAGAGTCAGGCTTAGGGTCAAATTTGCTTTCTAGCTGTTTCTCTTTGGTAGTCTAAAAAAGAAAACTTTGTCCATCGGGTACGGTATCCGCAGCCCCCGAGCAGTTAGGCGATTCTGTCAATGAAGTGGTCAAACCCTTTAATTTGAGTAGCCATTGGATATTATGGCAATAAATCTATTTTATATCTGACCATTGCGTAACTGACGCTTGGAATTCGAACGTGAAGAAGATATAACTGGAGAGCCCCCTTATGGTTAGGGTTACGTTTCATTGTAGCGGATCCGTTTTGTCCTTTCCCCCCTTTTTCCTGTTCTTCCTCACGCCGTCGCAATTTTCTAGTGCCGCCGTCGCCATTGCTATTTTTGAGAGAGATCAGAGATCGGCTCCTCTTGTCTTTGCTGCGGGTGAGATCGTCTGATGCGCATCAAGAAAATAGGGAAGAAACCCGAGAAAACTTAGGGCCAAGCTCTGGCGGCGGGTAAGTTGAGATCCAAATTGAAGAAGGGAAAATAGCTGGTGCTGCTGGCACTGAAGGTTGGTCCGACGAACCAGACTGTGCGGCCACCGCCTGGGATCACGTGGCAGAATTCCGTGATGAAGGAGGTGGCTGTTCAGGCGCTAGTTGATGCCAAACTTCTCTAGCCAAAGGAGGTACTCGAGTGGAGGCCTGCTTTTGGTAACGCGTGGCAGTTCGAGGAGCATCCGAATGAGACTGTCATGCTTGCACACTTTGTGGAGAGAGGACTGGCAGTGCCTACATCTGACTTCTTCAGAGGTATCCTCGAGTACTATAAGCTTCAACTGGTTCACTTGAACCCGAATGGTGTGGTTCATATGTCTATCTTTGTACACCTATGTGAGGTATACCTAGGTGTTCCTCCTAGTCTTGAGCTTTTTAGAAAACTGTTTCGTTGTAAACCTCAGCCTAGTGTGATTAGGACATAAGTTTTTGGAGGCGCTGGGTTCCAACTTAGGAACTCGAGCACTTATCTTGACTATAACATGACAGACTCCCATGGTGATTGGAAGAGGAAGTGGTTTTATATTGGGAACCATGACCCTCATTTGCCGGTAGTCACTGGTCATGCCCCAAAGCATGCGGAGAACTGGGTGAGCGAGCCTGAAGATACTCCTGAGATTAACAACTTGTTTAGCAAGATTGCTGAGTTGAAGTCGCTGGGCTTCACTGGCATTAATGTAGCTGAAAGCTTTCTTAAGAGGAGAGTTCAGTCTTTGCAGCAGCGGGCTCACTCGGGATCAGGGTACTCGGTATTTAATGATTCATCGTGCATGTCTCCTAAGGATATATCTGATGATGATGTGGAGGTGCTGCTAGCCAAGTTCTTTAGGAATTATCAGGGAGTACCGGTTATTCCTGGAGCCCTTCGCCAATTTGATGCCTGGTATGGGCCACAGGAGGTATGTTCTTTTGCTTGACTTGTATTTTTTTGAGATGTTGAGGCATCATTGAGTAACGACTTGTTTGCAGTCCCGGGTTCTCTCCGGCTATTTGGCACATTCTGAGGAGGAGTTAGTTGTTGAAGAGTCAGAAGATGAGCCTTCTCCTCCTGCAAAGAAACATCGAGTAGTTCGCAAGAGGCCTGCTACTAAGTCTGCCTCAACCTCGAGTTTGACTCCCGAGAAGTCATAGAGTACCAAGGTATGTAGTCGTGTGTTCATTGATAAATTTTTGGTGGAGTTTATCCTGTAGTCTCTTGATGATTTTAGTTGCCTGAGAAGGTTGTCGACGCGACCCTTGGTGGTGATGAGGCTACTTCCGATGAGGTAGTCGCGACCGCCAAGGATGTTGATGTTGCATCTGTTGAAGAAGTGCTAGTGGAGGTGCCACCAGCGGATGCTGGAGTAGCCCCCGAGCCAACAGTCCAGACCCCATCGGCTACCGAGTTGCTGGTCCCTAACCAGGCAGTTTTAGGTTTGCCTGCTGGAGTGGCGGATGTTGTGAAGGGAGGATCGCTAGTAATTGCTGCTAGCTCTTTATTGTCCAATGTGATCACTAGTGGTGAGCTTTCTTTCCATCTATTTTCGTTAGTCCGAATTTATTGTAGTCTCGACCATGTTTTTGCAGGACTTAGTGAGAATATCGCACCTTCAGCTGATCTTGTGGTGCCAAGTACTCGACCACCTGTTATTGAGAAGAAGCGCGTGCGATTGCTGCCACGGTCAACTCGGTGCGTTTTTGAATCTTGCTTTGTAACGTGTCTTCGAGTTTCTAAAAGGCGTGTGGTGACTTTTGTACTTTGATGCAGGGATGCAGAGGACACTATCCCTGTGAAGGCAGGAGTGGAGTCTTGTCCCTCGACTATTCTTTCTACTCCCTTGGTTGATTTGTCCGTTGATGATGTATTCGAGGTTCACACTAGTCGTCTTGGAGCCACCATGTCCATGTGTGGCGGAACCGCCCTAATTAACTTAGCTAAAGCAAAATTAAGTCACCTGACACGCGATCATATGCTTTAATCAAGTTAACTCGGCAGTCTGTCGGATTTCCTCTGATAAACCACTACACAAGACCGAGAAAGCAGAGCTCACATGAAGGTGAGTGGCTCTAGAGAATACCATACATCATCCAAAATTAAACAAGTACATTAAGATGGAATTTAACCGCTTCGCCATTTTCGGCAAAATTAGATTTCCCAAATTTGGCTTGGAAGATGGAGTTTCAGGCCTCCGATGTTTGGAACATTAGAACGCCTAACTCTGTTTTGCAGGATGTATATATCTTGTGATCAGTATGGCCCTTTGTGTATGCGATGCATGTGTGTAACTCTTTTGTGACCTGCGTGTCGCGCGTACGGCAACACGGCTGGAGCCATATATGTTGTCACTTTAATGTATTTAATGGTCTGCATACCAATCTGTGATGATCCAAGCAACTATATAATCTTCATTACTAGCTTCTTTACTAGCTATTAGGCGTAATAGCATGTTCTAGTTCTTGGAGGACTCATCACGAGGAGGATGGCGCACATGGAACATGGAGATGGAGATCACCATGGTGAACAGGTTCTGTGGAGATGGAGATCACCATAAGAAAATGGGTCATACTGTGTCACAACTGTGTGAATACTATTCTATTTATGTTTTACTTTCTGCATGTTGTGATGTTAGAAGTAGAACGATCCCTCATAAAGTTTAAGTTAGTATGCCCTCCCAACTAAAACTTGCACCATCCCATGTCTTGTACAATTAGTGGTGAGTCTATGAAATTAGGGTGCCACTAGTTTTCCTTGACTAGACGGGTTTGTGTTGGACACTTACATGCATAAAGGTTGGTTTGCTTAACAAGGTTACTTTAACGGTTAAGGACCTTGGGGCATAAAGGTTGGGCGCTGAGACATGGAGATGGCACCCAACAACAGGAGTCATATGTGATATGATTAGCAAGAAGTTGCTTACCGATCTACCTTGTTTGCTAGCGGTGATGCTAAAGCTCACTACTAGACTTGTTAGTTGTGGATCCTGAATCACTAAGTATCAATAGAGGGATATTGATTTTAGTGGGAGTAGATTCTGTTAAAATAGTTTAATGTGATTTGCTCTATCATAGATACGTTTTTCTTAGTGTATTTTGCATTACTTTTGTTGTAGATTAAATGGCACCTAGCAACACTACACCGTTTGCTTTGCGTTCGGTCCTTGCGAAGGAAAAATTGAATGGAACAAACTACTCGGATTGGAGCCGTAACCTGAGAATTGTTCTTAGGGCTTAGAAAAAGGAAGATGTTCTAGACAACCCACTACCAGAAGAACCTGCTGATGATGCACCTGCTGCTGCTAAGAATGCTTACAAGAAAGCATGTGATGCTAACCTCGAAGTAAGTTGCCTTATGCTTGCTTGCAGGGAACCCGAGCTGCAGATGCAGTTCAAAACAAACCATGAGGTGCACGATATGATCGTGGTGCTTAGAGACATGTTCCAAACACAGGCTAGGACTGAAAGGTTCAATGTGTCTAAGGCCTTTGTGGAGAGCAAGCTAGCAGAAGGCGTAGCAGTAAAACCACACGTAATCAAGATGGTTGATTACACTCAACGGTTGGAGAAGCTAGGCTTCCCACTGGGCCAAGAGTTGGCCACTGATTTCATTCTTTCGTCTCTTCCGCCTAGCTATGGAAACTTCATCTCGAACTACCATATGCATGGGACGGAGAAGGGTCTGAATGAGCTGTGTGGCATGCTTAAAATAGCAAAGGTTGACCTCAAGAAAAGCGCTAGTAGCAGCCATGTGATGGCTATACAGAACAAGCCTAGCTTTAAGAAGAAGGGCAATTCTTGGAAGAAGAAAGGCAAGGCTGGAACGTCCAAGCCAAACCCAGCACCCAAGGTTAAAGCTAGACCTGGACCTGCTCCAGACAAAGAGTGCGTTTACTATCATGAACTTGGTCACTGGAAGAAAAAATTGCAAGCAGTACCTAGCTTCGTTGAACAATGGCGGAAGTAAGAGTACTTCCACCTCAGGTACGCTTGTTATTAATGTTATAGACAACATATTTCTCACTGATACAATTATTAATTCTTGGGTATTTGATACTGCATCGGTTGCTCATATTTGCAATTCGATGCAGGGAATGATAAGAAGTAGAAGTGTGGAAAGAGGAGAAGTTAATTTCCGCGTGGGCAATAATGCAAGAGTTGCTGCGTTGACCGTCGAGACGATACAACTCCACCTCCCGTCAGGATTTATTATGGAGTTGAATAATTGTTATTTCATTCCTAGTTTAAGTCGAAACATTTTGTCTCCTTCATGCTTGATGAAGGATGGTTATGTTGGGATACGAGGTAGGCTACACTAGCGCAAATCAAAATTTTCTACCGCGTATAACCAGGAAGAACTGCCGTATAAGGATCACGGGATTACCACTCGACGCACTACTGGTGCGGAAGATGTAGATTTGCGTCGATGCAGTGAAGACGATCACGTAGTCGTACGTAGTCGATCAACGTAGTCGTACGTAGTCGATCACGTCCAGCAGCTCCTCAGCAGCTCGTCTACGTGCACAGCAAGATCGCCTCTGGTACCGTGGCTCATCGTCGGCTCGTCGCGGCTCGTCGGCGGCTCGTCCAAGTGTGCAGGCGCAACACCTCCAAGGTATCCACACGTGCAGGGAGGAAGCGTCGCAAGCCGGATTGCTAGATCCGCGAGTTGCAACAGGCGAGGGCGTGCGAGGCGCGGCAAGTGTGTTCAGCCAAAAGGTGTGAAACCCTAGGGCGCCCCCACCCCTCTATTTATAGGGGTTCCTGATGGGCCTCTGGATCCGAGGCCCATTAGTACTCCTAAACCTAATCCAACTCGGATCAGATCCGAATTGGGCTTCCAGCCCCTTAAGTGTGTGACCCTATGGGTTCGGATACGTATAGACATGGCCCGAGTACTCCTACTCGGCCCAATAGTCGGTAGCGGCCTCTAGCAAGACGTGCCAACTCCTATACGCATACGAAGATCATATCAGACGAACCATCACAACATAATATACATGCTATTCCCTTTGCCTCACGATATTTGGTCTAGCTTCAAGCCGACCGCTCTTTCTCGATCCTATGATTCGGAATCCCTTTGTAGGTTAACTCTTAACCGTACGTAGCATGGCCATGCATTTTCTGATCCGATCACTCGAGGGGCCCAGAGATATCACTCTCAATCAGAGAGGGGCAAATCCCATCTTGATTGACCATGTCTCATAGCATGCTTCTTGACAAACCCGAAAGCTACCTTTATAACTACCCTGTTACGGCGTAGCGTTTGATAGCCCCTAAGTAGGTCAATCCACATCTAGAATACATGCGACAATCTCAGGTCTAAGGACAAAGCGTATATGTTGTTTAAAGAGAGAACTACTTCTCGTGTTGGGTCAGTCCTAACACATGTCTCCACATGTGTCCACATTATTAGTTCAACATCTCCATGTCCATGACTTGTGAAACATAGTCATCAACTAATACATGTGCTAGTCTAATATTCATGTGTGTCCTCACATGAACTCCGACTAGGGACAACTTTAGAATAACCATACAAGTAAAGAGTTTCACATACAATTCACATAATTGCAAATCAATTCAAGTAGCCTTTAATGGATATTCAATGAACACAGTATACAAATCATGGATACAAATGGAATATCATCATCTCTATGATTGCCTCTAGGGCATACCTCCAACAGTCTCCCACTTGCACTAGAGTCAATCTAGAAGGTACCTAATACCCATAGTTCTTACATGCGCATCATGCTTAGCCTGCGGGAGTGGTTTTGTCAACGGATCAGAAATGTTCAGATCCGTGTGTATTTTGCATATCTTGATCTCACCCCGGTTAACGAAGTCTCGAATGAGATGAAATCGCCGCATTACGTGTTTGTTCTTCTGGTGGTTCCTTGGCTCCTTTGCTTGCGCAATTGCCCCATTATTATCACAGTAGAGATTCAATGGGCTGGACGCATTCGGGAACACACCAAGCTCAATGAGGAAATTCCTTATCCAAACACCTTCCTTCGCGGCTTCCGAAGCCGCGATGTACTCGGCTTCTGTCGTAGAATCGGCCACCGTCTCCTGCTTGGAACTCTTCCAACTAACAGCACCACCATTTAGCGTGAACACAAATCCTGATTGTGACTTTGAATCATCTCTGTCGGTTTGGAAACTAGCATCGGTGTAACCTGTTACAACGAGCTCCTCCTGACCTCCATAGACGAGGAACATATCTTTAGTCCTTCTCAAGTACTTAAGAATGTTTTTCACCGCTGTCCAGTGACTCTCACCTGGATCAGATTGGTGTCTGCTTGTCATACTTAGCGCATATGAAACATCTGGGCGAGTACTTATCATTGCATACATGATAGATCCAATAGCCGTTTCATATGGCACTCTACTCATGCGATCCCGCTCATCAGCAGTCGAAGGACACTGAGTCTTGCTGAGATGTATGCCATGTGACATAGGCAAGAACCCTTTCTTTGCCTCTTCCATGCTGAACCGCTTCAACACTTTGTCAATATAAGTATCTTGGCTCAAACCTATAAGCCTTCTCAATCTATCTCTATAGATCTTAATGCCCAGAATATATGCCGCTTCCCCTAAGTCCTTCATCGAAAAACTATTTTTCAGTGAAGTCTTTACGGACTCAAGCATAGGAATGTTATTTCCAATCAGTAATATGTCATCCACATATAAGATTAGAAATACTACAGAGCTCCCACTAACCTTCTTGTAAACACAAGACTCTTCTTCGTTCTTGGTGAAGTCAAACCCTTTGACCACTTCATCAAAACGAATGTTCCAACTCCTAGATGCTTGCTTCAATCCATAAATGGATCTCTGAAGCTTGCATACCTTTCCAGCATTTTTCGGATCGACAAAACCCTCAGGCTGTATCATATACACGTCCTCAGCTAGGTTTCCATTCAGGAAAGCTGTCTTGACATCCATCTGCCATATCTCATAATCGAAATATGCAGCTATAGCTAGAATAATCCGAATGGACTTAAGCATCACTACGGGCGAGAAGGTCTCGTCGTAGTCAACTCCTTGAACTTGTCGAAAACCTTTCGCGACAAGTCGTGCTTTATAGATGTGAACATTTCCATCCATGTCCTTTTTCTTCTTATAGATCCACTTGCACTCTATGGCTTTAACACCATCAGGCGGGTCAACCAAGTTCCAAACTTGATTGTCTCCCATGGACTCTATTTCGGATTGCATGGCACTCTGCCATTTTTCGGAGTCTGGGTCCATCATTGCTTCTGCATATGTCGCAGGCTCATCATTGTCCAACAATAATATTTCCCGCATTTCGCGGAGCCTTGCCGACCTTCGTGGTTGTGGCGGTGCTTCTCTTGCCATGGGTATCTCAACTTGTTCTGCTACGTTAGCATCACTCATTGATTCTTGCCCGATTGGCTCATCTTGAACTTCTTCAAGATGCACTGTCTTTCCACTCTTTTCTCCTTTGAGAAACTCTTTCTCTAGGAAAACCCCGTTCCGAGCGACAAACACTTTGCCTTCTGATCGGTTGTAGAAATAATATCCCAAAGTTTCCTTTGGATATCCCACGAAAATGCACTTATCCGACTTGGGTGTGATCTTGTCCGACTGAAGTCGCTTGACAAACACTTCACATCCCCAAATCTTTAGAAAAGACAAACTAGGAACCTTTCCAGTCCACATCTCATATGGTGTCTTAACTACGGATTTAGATGGTACCCTATTAAGTGTGAAAGCTGCTGTTTCTAGAGCATATCCCCAAAATGACAACGGTAGGTCCGACTGGCTCATCATTGATCGAACCATGTCTAACAAAGTTCGATTACGTCGCTCGGACACACCGTTTCTCTGAGGTGTTCCAGGCGGCGTAAGTTGTGGAACAATTCCGCAACTCTTTAGATGATTGCTAAACTCGTGGCTCAAATACTCGCCTCCACGATCAGATCGTAAGGCCTTAATTTTCTTGCCACGCTGATTTTCAACTTCATTCTGAAATTCCTTGAACTTTTCAAAGGTTTCAGACTTGTGCCTCATCAAGTAGACATAGCCATATCTACTAAAATCATCAGTGAAAGTTATGAAGTATTGGAATCCTCCTCTAGCCGTCGTGCTCATTGGTCCGCATACATCACTATGTACGAGTTCCAACAAGTCTACTGCTCTCTCAGGAAATCCTGTGAAAGGCGTCTTGGTCATCTTGCCTAGCAAGCAAGCCTCACATGTCTCGTATGATTCAAAATCAAACGAAGTTAGAAGTCCATCAGAATGGAGCTTCTTCATGCGCTTATCACTTATGTGACCCAAACGACAATGCCACAAGTAGGTAGGACTCAAATCATTAGGCCGAGGCCTTTTAGCACTTACATTACAGACAGGTGAACCATCAAGATTTAAAACAAATAATCCATTCACAATGGGTGCAAAAGCCATAAACATATTATTCTTAGAGATCACACAACCATTGTTTTCACTCGCAAATGAATAACCATCCTTCATCAAACATGAAGGAGATAAAATGTTTCGACTTAAACTAGGAACAAAATAACAATTATTCAACTCCATAATAAATCCTGACGGGAGGTGGAGTTGCATCGTCCCGACGGTCAAAGCAGCAACTCTTGCATTATTGCCCACGCGGAAATCAACTTCTCCTCTTTCCACGCTTCTACTTCTTATCATTCCCTGCATCGAATTGCAAATATGAGCAACCGATCCGGTATCAAATACCCAAGAATTAATAACTGTATCAGCGAGAAATATGTTGTCTATAACATAAACAACAAGCGTACCTGAGGTAGAAGTACTCTTACTTCCGCCGTTCTTCAACGAAGCTAGGTACTGCTTGCAGTTTCTCTTCCAGTGACCAAGTTCATGACAGTAAAAGCACTCTTTATCTGGAGCAGGTCCAGGTCCAGCTTTAACCTTGGGCGGTGGGTTTGGCTTGGACGTTCCAGCCTTGCCCTTCTTCTTCCAAGAATTGCCCTTCTTCTTAAAGCTGGGCTTGTTCTGTATCGCCATCACATGGCTGGTACTAGCGCTTTTCTTTATGTCAGCCTCTGCTGTTTTAAGCATGCCACACAGCTCATTCAGACCCTTCTCCGTCCCATGCATATGGTAGTTCGAGATGAAGTTCCCATAGCTAGGAGGAAGAGACGAAAGAATGAAATCAGTGGCCAACTCTTGGCCCAGTGGGAAGCCTAGCTTCTCCAACCGTTGAGTGTAACCAACCATCTTGATTACGTGTGGTCCTACTGCTGCGCCTTCTGCTAGCTTGCTCTCAACAAAGGCCTTAGACACATTGAACCTTTCAGTCCTGGCCTGTGTTTGGAACATGTCTCTAAGCGCCACGATCATATCGTGCGCCTCATGGTTTGTTTCGAACTGCATCTGCAGCTCGGGTTCCATGCAAGCAAGCATAAGGCAGCTTACTTCGAGGTTAGCATCACATGCTTTCTTGTAAGCATTCTTAGCAGCGGCGGGTGCATCCTCAGCAGGTTCTTCTGGTAGTGGGTTGTCTAGAACATCTTCCTTTTTCTCAGCCCTGAGAACAATTCTCAGGTTGCGGATCCAATCCGAGTAGTTTGTTCCATTCAACTTGTCCTTCTCAAGGACCGAACGCAAAGCAAAAGATGTGGTGGTGTTGCTAGGTGCCATTTAATCTACAACAAAAGTAATGCAAAATACACTAAGACAAACGTATCCATGATAGAGCAAATTACATTAAACTATTTTAACAGAATCTACTCCCACTAAAATCAATATCCCTCTATTGAAACTTAGTGATTCAGGATCCACAACTAACAAGTCTACTAGTGAGCTTTAGCATCACCGCTAGCAAACGAGGTAGGTCGGTAAGAAACTTTTGCTAATCATATCACATATGACTCCTGTTGTTGGGTGACATCTCTATGTCTCGGCGCCCAACCTTTATGCCCCAAGGTCCTTAACCGTTAAGATAACCTTGTTAAGTAAACCAACCCTTATGCGTGTAAGTGTCCGACACAAACCCGTCTAGTCAAGGAAAACTAGTGGCACCCTAATTTCATAGACCCACCACTAATTGTACAAGACATGGGACGGCGCAAGTTTTAGTTGGGAGGGCATACTAACTTAAACTTTGTGAGGGATCGTTCTACTTCTAACATCACAGCATGCAGAAAGTAAAACATAAAACAGAATAGCATTCACACAGTTGTGACACAGTATGGCCCGTTTTTCTTATGGTGATCTCCATCTCCATAGAACCTGTTCACCATGGTGATCTCTATCTCCATGTTCCATGTGCGCCATCCTCCTGGTGATGAGTCCTCCAAGAACTAGAGCATGCTATTACGCCTAATAGCTAGTAAAGAATCTAGTAATGAAGATTACATAGTTGCTTGGATCATCACAGATTGGTACGCAGACCATTAATTACAATAAAGTGACAACACATATGGCTCCTGCCGTGTTGCCGTACGCGCGACACGCAGGTCACGAATTAGTTACACACATGCATCACATACACAAGGGAGCCATACTGATCACAAGATATATACATACATCCTGCAAAAGAGAGTTAGGCGTCCTAACGTTCCAAACTTGGGAGGCCCGAAACTCCATCTTCCAAGCCGAATTTGGCAAATCTAATTTCGCCGAAAACGGCAAAGCGGTTGAAATTCACGTGTAACTTTTTCTGTAGATCAATTTTCGTATAGAAATCGCCCCGATCCGAGATCGTACCGAAAAGTTACGGCTGATTTACCGAAGCATGCGCATACGGCAAAATCCCGACCCCGGCAGTAGATCACATCTACTATTGCACATCTAATGCGCCTGGCGTATGACCCTGGATCTCGATTTGACCAATCATATTGATCTTCCCTCACTGCAACTGGATTTACGTGTATCACTTAACTCCGATGGCGGAAACCGACCGGTAGGAGTATGTCGTTACACTACCATTGCAGCAAGGGCACGAAATCAGGACATAGATCAAACAGAGAACTCGCATATCTCCATATGCACACATCCCGAATCCAAAACTAAGCAGCTAAGGCTCTGATACCACTGTTGGGATACGAGGTAGGCTACACTAGCGCAAATCAAAATTTTCTACCGCGTATAACCAGGAAGAACTGCCGTATAAGGATCACGGGATTACCACTCGACGCACTACTGGTGCGGAAGATGTAGATTTGCGTCGATGGAGTGAAGACGATCACGTAGTCGTACGTAGTCGATCAACGTAGTCGTACGTAGTCGATCACGTCCAGCAGCTCCTCAGCAGCTCGTCTACGTGCACAGCAAGATCGCCTCTGGTACCGTGGCTCGTCGTCGGCTCGTCGCGGCTCGTCGGCGGCTCGTCCAAGTGTGCAGGCGCAACACCTCCAAGGTATCCACACGTGCAGGGAGGAAGCGTCGCAAGCCGGATTGCTAGATCCGCGAGTTGCAACAGGCGAGGGCGTGGGAGGCGCGGCAAGTGTGTTCAGCCAAAAGGTGTGAAACCCTAGGGCGCCCCCACCCCTCTATTTATAGGGGTTCCTGATGGGCCTCTGGATCCGAGGCCCATTAGTACTCGTAAACCTAATCCAACTCGGATCAGATCCGAATTGGGCTTCTAGCCCCTTAAGTGTGTGACCCTATGGGTTCGGATACGTATAGACATGGCCCGAGTACTCCTACTCGGCCCAATAGTCGGTAGCGGCCTCTAGCAAGACGTGCCAACTCCTATACGCATACGAAGATCATATCAGACGAACCATCACAACATAATATACATGCTATTCCCTTTGCCTCACGATATTTGGTCTAGCTTCAAGCCGACCGCTCTTTCTCGATCCTATGATTCGGAATCCCTTTGTAGGTTAACTCTTAACCGTACGTAGCATGGCCATGCATTTTCTGATCCGATCACTCGAGGGGCCCAGAGATATCACTCTCAATCAGAGAGGGGCAAATCCCATCTTGATTGACCATGTCTCATAGCATGCTTCTTGACAAACCCGAAAGCTACCTTTATAACTACCCTGTTACGGCGTAGCGTTTGATAGCCCCTAAGTAGGTCAATCCACATCTAGAATACATGCGACAATCTCAGGTCTAAGGACAAAGCGTATATGTTGTTTAAAGAGAGAACTACTTCTCGTGTTGGGTCAGTCCTAACACATGTCTCCACATGTGTCCACATTATTAGTTCAACATCTCCATGTCCATGACTTGTGAAACATAGTCATCAACTAATACATGTGCTAGTCTAATATTCATGTGTGTCCTCACATGAACTCCGACTAGGGACAACTTTAGAATAACCATACAAGTAAAGAGTTTCACATACAATTCACATAATTGCAAATCAATTCAAGTAGCCTTTAATGGATATTCAATGAACACAGTATACAAATCATGGATACAAATGGAATATCATCATCTCTATGATTGCCTCTAGGGCATACCTCCAACAGGTTATTCATTTGCGAGTGAAAACAATGGTTGTGTGATCTCTAAGAATGATATGTTTATGGCTTTTGCACCCATTGTGAATGGATTGTTTGTTTTAAATCTTGATGGTTCACCTCTCTGTAACGTAAGTGCTAAAAGGCCTCAGCCTAATGATTTGAGTCCTACCTACTTGTGGCATTGTTGTTTGGATTTTCTGAGAGAGCAGTAGACTTGTTGGAACTCATACATAGTGATGTATGCGGACCAATGAACACGACGGCTAGAGGAGGATTCCAACACTTCATAACTTTCACTAATGATTTTAGTAGATATGGCTATGTCTACTTGATGAGGCACAAGTGTGAAACCTTTGAAAAGTTCAAGGAATTTCAGAATGAAGTTGAAAATCAGCGTAGCAAGAAAATCAAGGCCTTACAATCTGATCGTGGAGGCGAGTATTTGAGCCACGAGTTTAGCAATCATCTAAAGAGTTGCGGAATTGTTCTACAACTTACACCGCCTGGAACACCTCAAAGAAACGTTGTATCCAAGTGACGTAATCGAACTTTGTTAGACATGGTTCGATCAATGATGAGCCAGTCGGACCTACCGTTGTCATTTTGGGGATACGCTCTAGAAACAGCAGCTTTGACACTTAATAGGGTACCATCTAAATCTGTAGTTAAGACACCATATGAGATGTGGACTGGAAAAGTTCCCAGTTTGTCTTTTCTAAAGATTTGGGGTTGTGAAGTGTTTGTCAAGCGACTTCAGTCGGACAAGATCACACCCAAGTCGGATAAGTGCATTTTTGTGGGATATCCAAAGGAAACTTTGGGATATAATTTCTACAACCGGTCAGAGGGCAAAGTGTTTGTCGCTCAGAACGGTGTTTTTCTAGAGAAAGAGTTTCTCAAAGGATAAAAGAGTGGAAAGACAGTGCATCTTGAAGAAGTTCAAGACGAGCCGATCGGGCAAGATTCAATCACAGATGCTAATGTCGTAGAACAAGTTGAGATACCCATGGCACCGCCACAACCACGAAAGTCGGCAAGGCTCCGTGAAATGCGGGAAATATTATTGTTGGACAATGATGAGCCTGCGACATATGCAGAAGCAATGATGGACCCAAACTCCGAAAAATGGCAGAGTGTCATGCAATCCGAAATAGAGTCCATGGGAGACAATAAAGTTTGGAACTTGGTTGACCCGCCTAATGGTGTTAAAGCCATAGAGTGCAAGTGAATCTATAAGAAGAAAAAGGACATGGATGGAAATGTTCACATCTATAAAGCACAACTTGTCACAAAAGGTTTTCGACAAGTTCAAGGAGTTGACTACGACAAGACCTTCTCGCCTGTAGTGATGCTTAAGTCCATTTGGATTATTCTATCTATAGCTGCATATTTTGATTATGAGATATGGCAGATGGACGTCAAGACAGCTTCCTGAATGGAAACCTAGCTGAGGACGTGTATATGATACAGCCCGAGGGTTTTGTTGATTCGAAAAATGCTGGAAAGGTATGCAAGCTTCAGAGATCCATTTATGGATTGAAGCAAGCATCTAGGAGTTGGAACATTCGTTTTGATGAAGTGGTCAAAGGGTTTGACTTCACCAAGAACGAAGAAGAGTCTTGTGTTTACAAGAAGGCTAGTGGGAGCTCTGTAGTATTTCTAATCTTATATGTGGATGACATATTGCTGATTGGAAATAACATTCCTATGCTTGAGTCCGTAAAGACTTCACTGAAAAATAGTTTTTCGATGAAGGACTTAGGGGAAGCGGCATATATTCTGGGTATTAAGATCTATAGAGATAGATCGAGAAGGCTTATAGGATTAAGCCAAGATACTTACATTGACAAAGTGTTGAAGCAATTTAGCATGGAAGAGGCAAAGAAAGGGTTCTTGCCTATGTCACATGGCATACATCTCAGCAAGACTTAGTGTCCTTCGACTGCTGATGAGTGGGATCGCATGAGTAGAGTGCCATATGCCTCGGCTATTGGATCTATCATGTATGCAATGATAAGTACACGCCCAGATGTTTCATATGCGCTAAGTATGACAACCAGACACCAGTCTGATCCAGGTGAGAGTCACTGGACAGCGGTGAAAAACATTCTTAAGTACTTGAGAAGGACTAAAGGTATGTTCCTCGTCTATGGAGGTGAGGAGGAGCTCGTTGTAACATGTTACACCGATGCTAGTTTCCAAACCGACAGAGATGATTCAAAGTCACAATCAGGATTTGTGTTCACGCTAAATTGTGGTGTTGTTAGTTGGAAGAGTTCCAAGCAGGAGACGGTGGCCGATTCTACGACAGAAGCCGAGTACATCGCGGCTTCTGAAGTCGCGAAGGAGGGTGTTTGGATAAGGAATTTCCTCATTGAACTTGGTGTGTTCCCGAATGCGTCCAGCCCATTGAATCTCTACTGTGATAACAATGGGGCAATTGCGCAAGTAAAGGAGTCAAGGAACCACCAGAAGAACAAACACATAATGCGGCGATTTCATCTCATTTGAGACTTCGTTAACCGGGGTGAGATCAAGATATGCAAAATACACACAGATTTGAACATTTCTGATCCGTTGACAAAACCACTCCCGCAGGCTAAGCATGATGCACCTAGAGGGAACCAAGGCTGCTCTTTTGCTAGCCTTGCGGGACCAATCTACTCTACGGCCGCGACACTCATCACCCATCACTCACGAGTTCCAGCGCGTACTCCACTGGATCACGAGCTGCAAGATGAGGCGTGCGACAAAACCTCCTACGAGGATTCTTCTAGCATCGCGGCTATCCCTACGAGCGCAGGAGTCTGTGGAGCGAAGGTGGCCTCAATCTACAAGGAATCTTCTAGCACCGGTGCACTCTTTGATGGCTCTCTACACTCAAATAGAAGCAACCGAAGGCAGTCCATCGCTACTCAGGAACTTGAGTTGGTCCGCCCACCAGATGGCGCTATTTATAGCCAAAAGCCACAACTACCACCGGCCCAAGAGTTATTGTGCACCCGTGATCAATAAGTCTGACAACTCCTGACTCTGCCCACGTGACCGCACTTACGCCACAACAAACAAAAGAATGCAGTACACCCGTGCAACCACAAAGGACAAAGGAGTACAGTATACCTGTCCCTCAAAAGACGAGTACTCAAAAAGCATTACGACTACTCGACACTCGGGACTACTACAAGCCAAGCATGGCCCACATGTCGGGGGCTTAGCCGACCCCAAAACTCAAGGTCGGGCGTGTTGGAGGTATGCCCTAGAGGCAATCATAGAGATGATGATATTCCATTTGTATCCATGATTTGTATGTTGTGTTCATTGAATATCCATTGAAGGCTACTTGAATTGATTTGCAATTATGTGAATTGTATGTGAAACTCTTTACTTGTATGGTTATTCTAAAGTTGTCCCTAGTCGGAGTTCATGTGAGGACACACATGAATATTAGACTAGCACATGTATTAGTTGATGACTATGTTTCACAAGTCATAGACATGGAGATGTTGAACTAATAATGTGGACACATGTGGAGACATGTGCTAGGACTGACCCAACACGAGAAGTAGTTCTCTCTTTAAACAACATATACGCTTTGTCCTTAGACCTGAGATTGTCGCATGTATTCTAGATGTGGATCGACCTACTTAGGGGCTATCAAACGCTACGCCGTAACAGGGTAGTTATAAAGGTAGCTTTCGGGTTTGTCAAGAAGCATGCTATGAGACATGGTCAATCAAGATGGGATTTGCCCCTCTCTGATTGAGAGTGATATCTCTTGGCCCCTCGAGTGATCGGATCCGAAAATGCATGGCCATGCTACGTACGGTTAAGAGTTAACCTACAAAGGGATTCCGAATCATAGGATCGAGAAAGAGCGGTCGGCTTGAAGCTAGACCAAATATCGTGAGGCAAAGGGAATAGCATGTATATTATGTTGTGATGGTTCGTCTGATATGATCTTCGTGTGCGTATAGGAGTTGGCACGTCTTGCTAGAGGCCACTACCGACTATTGGGCCGAGTAGGAGTACTCGGGCCATGTCTATACGTATCCGAACCCATAGGGTCACACACTTAAGGGGCTGGAAGCCCAATTCGGATCTGATCCGAGTTGGATTAGGTTTAGAAGTACTAATGGGCCTCGGACCCAGAGGCCCGTTAGGAACCTCTATAAATAGAGGGGTGGGGGCGCCCTAGGGTTTACACCTTTTGGCGAAACACACCTGCCGCGCCTCCCACGCCCTCGCCTGTTGCAACTCGCGGATCTAGCAGTCCGGCTTGCGACGCTTCCTCCCTGCACGTGTGGATACCTTGGAGGTGTTGCGCCTACAGCACTTGGACGAGCCGCCGACGAGCCGCCGACGAGCCACGACGAGCCGCCGACGAGCCACGACGAGCCGACGATGAGCCACGGCACCGGGGGCGATCTTGCTGCACGTGGATGAGCTGCTGAGGAGCTGCTGGACGTTGACGTGATTGACTACGTACGACTATGTTGATCGACTACGTACGACTACGTGATCATCTTCACTGCATCGACGCATATCTACTTAGTGCGTCAAGTGGTAATCCCGTGATCCTTATACGGTAGTTCTTCCTTGTTTTACGCGGTAGAAATTTTGATTTGCGCTAGTGTAGCCTACCTAGTATCCCAACAGTGGTATCAGAGCCGTAGCTACTTAGTTTTGGATTCGGGATGTGTGCATATGGAGATATGCGAGTTTTCCGTTTGATCTATGTCCTGTTTTCGTGCCCTTGCTGGAATGGTAGTGTAACGACATACTCCTACCGGTCGGTTTCCGCCATCGGAGTTAAGTGATACACGTAAATCCAGTTGCAGTGAGCGAAGATCAATATGATTGGTCGAATTGAAATCCAGGGTCATACGCCAGGCGCATTAGATGTGCAATAGTAGATGGGATCTACTGCCGGGGTCGGGATTTTTGCCGTATGCGTATGCTTCGGTAAATCAGCCGTAACTTTTCGGTACGATCTCGGATCGGGGCGAATTTTATATGAAAATTGATCTACAGAAAAAGTTACACATGAAATTCAACTGCTTTGCCATTTTTGGCAAAATTAGATTTCCCAAATTCGGCTTGGAAGATGGAGTTTCGGGCATCCGAAGTTTGGAACGTTAGGGCGCCTAACTCTGTTTAGCAGGATGTATGTATGTATCTTGTGATCAGTATGGCCCCCTTTGTGTATGTGATGCATGTGTGTAACTCATTCGTGACCTGCGTGTCATGCGTACGGCAACACGGCAGGAGCCATATGTGTTGTCACTTTATTGTATTTAATGGTCTGCGTACCAATCTGTGATGATCCAAGCAACTATGTAATCTTCATTACTAGCTTCTTTACTAGCTATTAGGTGTAATAACATGTTCTAAGTTCTTGGAGGACTCATCACCAGAAGGATGGCGCACATGGAACATGGAGATGGAGATCACCATGGTGAACAAGTTCTATGGAGATGGAGATCACCATATGAAAACGGGCCATACTGTGTCACAACTGTGTGAATGCTATTCTGTTTATGAAAACGGACCATACTGTGTCACAAGTTCTATGCAGAAGGCGCAGCAGTAGGACCACACGTAATCAAGATGGTTGGTTACACTCAACGGTTGGAGAAGCTAGGCTTCCTACTGGGCCAAGAGTTGGCCACTAATTTCATTCTTTCGTCCCTTCCGCCTAGCTATGGGAACTTCATCTCGAACTACCATATGCATGGGACGGAGAAGGGTCTGAATGAGCTGTGTGGCATGCTTAAAACAGCAGAGGCTGACATCAAGAAAAGCGCTAGTACCAGCCATGTGATGGCCATACAGAACAAGCCTAGCTTGAAGAAGAAGGGCAATTCTTGGAAGATGAAGGGCAAGGTTGGAATGTCCAAGCCAAACCCAGCGCCCAAGGTTAAAGCTGGACCTGGACCTGCTCCAGACAAAGAGTGCTTTTTCTGTCATGAACTTGGTCACTGGAAGAGAAACTGCAAGCAGTACCTAGCTTCCTTGAAGAATGGCGGAAATAAGAGTACTTCTACCTCAGGTACGCTTGTTGTTAATGTTATAGACAACATATTTCTCGTTGATACAATTATTAATTCTTGGGTATTTGATACCGGATCGGTTGCTCATATTTGCAATTCGATGCAGGGAATGATAAGAAGTAGAAGCGTGGAAAGAGGAGAAGTTGATTTCCGCGTGGGCAATAATGCAAGAGTTGTTGCGTTGACCGTCGGGACGATGCAACTCCACCTCCCGTCAGGATTTATTATGGAGTTGAATAATTGTTATTTTGTTCCTAGTTTAAGTCGAAACATTTTGTCTCCTTCATGCTTGATGAAGGATGGTTATTCATTTGCAAGTTAAAACAATGGTTGTGTGATCTCTAAGAATAATATGTTTATGGCTTTTGCACCCATTGTAAATGGATTATTTGTTTTAAATCTTGAGGGTTCACCTGTCTGTAATGTAAGTGCTAAAAGGCCTCGGCCTAATGATTTGAGTTCTACCTACTTGTGGTATTGTCGTTTGGGTCATATAAGTGAAAAGCGCATGAAGAAGCTCCATTCTGATGGACTTCTAACTTCGTTTGATTTTGAATCATACGAGACATGTGAGGCTTGCTTGCTAGGCAAGATGACCAAGATGTCTTAAACAGGATTTCCTGAGAGAGCAGTAGACTTGTTGGAACTCGTACATAGTGATGTATGCGGACCAATGAGCACGACGGCTAGAGGAGGATTCCAATACTTCATAACTTTCACTGATGATTTTAGTAGATATGGCTATATCTACTTGATGAGGCACAAGTCTGAAACCTTTGAAAAGTTCAAGGAATTTCAGAATGAAGTTGAAAATCAGCGCGGCAAGAAAATTAAGGCCTTACGATCTGATCGTGGAGGCGAGTATTTGAGCCACGAATTTAGCAATCATCTAAAGAGTTGTGGAATTGCTCCACAACTTACATCGCCTGGAACACCTCAGAGAAACGGTGTGTCCGAGCGACGTAATCGAACTTTGTTAGACATGGTTCCATCAATGATGAGCCAGTCGGACCTACCGTTGTCATTTTGGGGATACGCTCTAGAAACAGCAGCTTTCACACTTAATAATGTACCATCTAAATCCGTAGTTAAGACACCATATGAGATATGGACTGGAAAGGTTGCTAGTTTGTCTTTTCTAAAGATTTGGGGATGTGAAGTGTTTGTCAAGCGACTTCAGTCGGACAAGATCACACCCAAGTCAGATAAGTGCATTTTCGTGGGATATCCAAAGGAAACTTTGGGATATTATTTCTACAACCGATTAGAAGGCAAAGTGTTTGTTGCTCGGAACGGGGTTTTCCTAGAGAAAGAGTTTCTCAAAGGAGAAAAGAGTGGAAAGACAATGCATCTTGAAGAAGTTCAAGATGAGCCGATCGGGTAAGAATCAATGAGTGATGCTAACGTAGCAGAACAAGTTGAGATACCCCATGGCAAGAGAAGCACCGCCACAACCATGAAGGTCAGCAAGGCTCCGCGAAATGCGGGAAATATTATTGTTGGACAATGATGAGCCTTCGACATATGCAGAAGCAATGATGGACCCAGACTCCGAAAAATAACAGAGTGCCATGCAATCCGAAATAGAGTCCATGGGAGACAATCAAGTTTGGAACTTGGTTGACCCGCCTGATGGTGTTAAAGCCATAGAGTGCAAGTCGATCTATAAGAAGAAAAAGGACATGGATGGAAATGTTCACATCTATAAAGCACGACTTGTCGCAAAAGGTTTTCGACAAGTTCAAGGAGTTGACTACGACGAGACCTTCTCGCCCGTAGTGATGCTTAAGTCCATTCGGATTATTCTAGCTATAGCTGCATATTTCGATTATGAGATATGGCAGATGGATGTCAAGACAGCTTTCCTGAATGGAAACCTAGCTGAGGACGTGTATATGATACAGCCCGAGGGTTTTGTCGATCCAAAAAATGCTGGAAAGGTATGCAAGCTTCAGAGATCCATCTATGGATTGAAGCAAGCATCTAGGAGTTGGAACATTCATTTTGATGAAGTGGTCAAATGGTTTGACTTCACCAAGAATGAAGAAGAGTCTTGTGTTTACAAGAAGGCTAGTGGGAGCTCTGTAGTATTCTAATCTTATTTGTGGATGACATATAACTGATTGGAAATAACATTCCTATGCTTGAGTCCGTAAAGACTTCACTGAAAAATAGTTTTTTGATGAAGGATTTAGGGGAAGCGGCATATATTCTGGGCATTAAGATTTATAGAGATAGATCGAGAAGGCTTATAGGATTAAGCCAAGATACTTACATTGACAAAGTGTTGAAGCGGTTCAGCATGGAAAAGGAAAAGAAAGGATTTGTGTTCATGCTAAATGGTGGTGCTGTTAGTTTGAAGAGTTCCAAGCAGGAGACGGTGGCCGATTCTACGACAGAAGCTGAGTACATCGTGGCTTCGGAAGCCTCGAAGGAGGGTGTTTGGATAAGGAATTTCCTCATTGAGCTTCGTGTGTTCTCGAATGCGTCCAGCCCATTGAATCTCTACTGTCGTAACAATGGGGCAATTGCGCAAGCAAAGGAGCCAAGGAACCACCAGAAGAACAAACACGTAATGCGGTGATTTCATCTCATTCGAGACTTCATTAACCGGGGTGAGATCAAGATATGCAAAATACACACGGATTTGAACATTTCTGATCCGTTGACAAAACCGCTCCCGCAGGCTAAGCATGATGCGCATGTAAGAGCTATGGGTATTAGGTACCTTCTAGATTGACTCTAGTGCAAGTGGGAGACTGTTGGAGGTATGCCCTAGAGGCAATCATAGAGATAATGATATTCCATTTGTATCCATGATTTATATTGTATTCCTTGAATATCCAGTAAAGGCTACTTGAATTTATTTGCAATTATGTGAATTGCATGTGAAACTCTTTACTTGTATGGTTATTCTAAAGTTGTCCCTAGTCGGAGTTCATGTGAGGACACACATGAATATTAGACTAGCACATGTATTAGTTGATGACTATGTTTCACAAGTCATGGACATGGAGATGTGGAACTAATAATGTGGGCACATGTGGAGACATGTGCTAGGACTGACCCAACATGAGAAGTAGTTCTCTCTTTACACAACATATACACTTTGTCCTTAGACTTGAGATTGTCGCATGTACTCAAGATGTGGATCGACTTACTTAGGGGCTATCAAACGCTACGCCGTAACAGGGTAGTTATAAAGGTAGCTTTCGGGTTTGTCGAGAAGCATGCTATAAGACATGGTCAATCAAGATGGAATTTGCCCCTCTCTGATTGAGAGTGATATCTCTGGGCCCCTCGAGTGATCGGATCCGAAAATGCATGGCCATGCTACGTACGGTTAAGAGTTAACCTACGAAGGGATTCCGAATCACAGGATCGAGAAAGAGCGGTCGGCTTGAAGCTAGACCAAATATCGTGAGGCAAAGGGAATAGCATGTATATTATGTTGTGATGGTTCGTCTGATATGATCTTCGTGTGCGTATAGGAGTTGGCACGTCTTGCGAGAGGCCGCTACCGGCTATTGGGACGAGTAGGAGTACTCGGGCCATGTCTATACGTATCCGAACCCATAGGGTCACACACTGAAGGGGCTGGAAGCCCAATTCGGATCTGATCCGAGTTGGATTAGGTTTAGAAGTACTAATGGGCCTCGGACCCAGAGGCCCGTTAGGAACCTCTATAAATAGAGGGGTGGGGGCGCCCTAGGGTTTACACCTTTTGGCGAAACACACCTGCCGCGCCTCCGATGCCCTTGCCTGCTGCAACTCGCGGATCTAGCAGTCCGGCTTGCGATGCTTCCTCCCTGCACGTGTGGATACCTTGGAGGTGTTGCGCCTGCAGCACTTGGACGAGCCGCCGACGAGCCGCCGCCGAGCCGACGATGAGCCGCGGCACCGGGGGCGATCTTGCTGCACGTGGACGAGCTGCTGAGGAGCTGCTGCACGTTGACGTGATCGACTACGTATGACTACGTGATTGTCTTCACTGCATCGACGCATATCTACATCTTCCACACTAGTAGTACGTCGAGTGGTAATCCCGTGATCCTTATACGGCAGTTCTTCCTGGTTTTACGCGGTAGAAATTTTGATTTGCGCTAGTGTAGCCTACCTAGTATCCCAACAGGGCGAGGCGGAGTTTTCACCCTCGACGAGGTCAGGCTTAGCCGACCCCAAAACTCAAGGTCGGGCGAGGCAGAGTTTTCACCCTCGAAGGGGTCAGGCTTAGCCGACCCCAAAACTCAAGGTCGAGCGAGACGAATCCCCTCTCCAGAGGGTTGGGCCCAGCCGAGTTGCAATACTTCGGAATTCGAAAAAATGGAGTAAAAACTACTCTTCGCAAGACAACGACACAACAAATCCAAAGGCTTGGCATTTCAAAATATCAATGTACTCGAATACAAGAGTACGCAAACAGCTCAAAGCTCTTATAAGGAGACAAACTCCGACATCTTGGATGCAATAGGCTCCGCCTCCTCGAGGTACTGCGCATAAGCCTCCTCTGTGCAGTTGCGAGCCACGCCATCACCAGCTGCCGCCAAGTCATCCCTCGGGTAGTAGGACTTCACAACCGCAAGAACCTGTTTGCAAACAGTCTTGCAAAGTCCCGCCACTTTACTCGGAGTAGCCCTTAGTCGCTCTACTAGCGATTGCGGTCCTGCGCCTTCTTCCACGGGGGCTATGGCATTCACCAAGTCTTCGGCCGCTCCAGACATCTCTCGGAGTTCGCCCTAAAGTGTTCCCAAGGTCTGGGCATGATCTCTGCATGCCACCATGGCCATGGCAAGCATCACGCCATTCTGCATCTTTCAGTCCCGCTAATGCTCGCAAGCAGCCTGTGCTTCCATGAGCATGGCCCGAAGATGTTCGGCTTCATTTGCCACTCGGTCATGAGCGTTCCTCCAATCGATAACTTGGCTCCTTGCAGCCGCTTCCTGCTTCTTGAGCTATACAAAACAAAGAACTCAGGCCACAGCCAATCACAGTTGGACACACCCAGAGTAGTCGACATGCTCACCTTGATACAAGGACGTGTAGCGGCTCTCCAGTCTTTCCTGCAGAACTGCGTGATCCGTGCGTTCCACGACAAAGGACTTTGCCCCAACTTCATGAACCCGAAGAGCTTCTGTCAGTCGGGCACATTCTTGCTCCAACTGGCGGCTTCTTTCCAGAAAAATCCAAGTATGGTGTAATCAGTTTAGAAGCCTCACGACTACTCGGGTCATGCAATAACATCAACAATATCTACCTGGAAGCCCCGGAAAACATCAATGGCCCTCTGGAACTCCAAGTCAGAAGGCAGACTGAGTACTGGCCTTTGGGTACTCTCCACAAGATGGAGGAATCATACCCAGAGCAGCACCTGCAACATTCACCATGTCAGCTACCAACTACAACTACAATAAACATCCCACAGGCACTTACCTGGAGCAATCGCTTGTTTGGCTTTTCCAACATCTACTACGGCCAGTGATCCACCAGTAGATGATGACAAAGCAGCACCTCCTGAACCTGATGCCGTAGCAGGAACCTCCACTGAGCGAATCACGTCCTGAAGCATTGACATAGTAGCTCCAAGATGGCCAGCATCAACCTCGGGTAACTCTTCAACCATTAAGTCCTCCAAAGGAACAGATGTTGCAGTCGAGGTATCCGGTGCTACACCTGTTTCTACAGGGATGGTCTCTTCTGCACCAAAAAGCGTCATTACATAATTTTAAGACAACCCAACGTCTTTCAAACAGACAAGAAAGCTCACCGGGTTGAACGTGGCGGCAGTCGCACACGCTTCTTCTCGGCGACAGCGGCCGAGTACTAGGAGCCGCGGGAACAGCCGCTGGCACCGTCTTCTCACATAGACCTACAAAACCGAAGTCAAGACTACAGTACTACTCAAATGAATACAATCGGAAGGGACAACGCTTACCACTGGCGATCACATTGGACAGCAAGGTACCAGTAGCAAGTACTAGTGACACCTCCTTCGCCGTACCCGCTACTCCAGCAGGCAGCCCCAGGACCGCCTGGTCAGCAATGGGCGGCATGGCAGCCGATGGAGTTGGCGCGGTTAACTCTGGGGCTACCACAGTTTTTGTTGATGGCACCCTCTCCAGCACCGTGTCAACAGCAGCATCACCGACTTCTAGGTCGGACACGGCCATTTCTTTAGAAACAACCTCATTTTCACCAAGCACCGTATCTACAGCCTTTACGAACCAAAAACAAGATTCACCACATCAATAACGAATTTCAAGTTCATCAGTAATACACAAGTTACCGACTACATACCTTGGTACCCCGAGACTTCTCAGGGGTTGAAGCAGACTTAGCCGCAGACATCTTGCGGACTACTCTACGTCTCTTAACAGGAGGAGAAGGCTCGTCCTCCGACTCCTCGACAATAGCTTCCGACTCTTCTTCCAACTGCGCCAAGTAGCCGGCAAGAACTCAGGACTTCAAACAACAAATCGGTATCAGCAACAAGAATCACAAGTCAAAGAAGAACAAGTCAGGAGGAAAATACTTCCCACTTCTGGCTCATACCAGGCGTCATACTGACGAAGGGCTGCAGGGATTACTGGTACTCCCTGATAGTTCCTAAAAAACATAGCCAGCAGCACCTCTACGTCATCATCAGATATGTCCTCATCAGACATACGCGATGGATCCTTCAGACCTGCGTACTCACTTCCCGAGTGAGCACGTTTTTGAAGTGGCTAGACCCTTCTCTTCAGGAAGCTGGCCGCCACGTTGATCCCAGTCAGATCGAGTGCTTTCAACTCGGTAATCTGCTGCATCAGGTGATCGAGCTCAGGAGTGTCCTCGGGCTTGCTTACCCAATTTTCGGCATGTTTGGGCGCGTGACCAGTCACCACAGGCAAACGAGGATCGTGGTTCCCGATGTAGAACCACCTTTTCTTCCACTCCCCATGGGAGTCGGTCAGATTATACTCAATATACGCACTCAAGTTCCTGAGTTGGAACCCGGCGCCTCCAAAGACTTCCGTCTGTTGGGCACTCGGCTGAGGCTTGCAACAGAACAACTTCCTAAACAAATCGAGACTTGGAGGTACTCCTAGATAAACTTCGCACAGATGTACAAATATAGACATGTGCAGTACTCCATTGGGATTCAAGTGGACGAGCTGAAGTTTGTAGTACTCGAGAATACCTTTGAAGAAGTCGGAGGTGGGCACCGCCAATCCCCTTTCCACAAAATGCGCAAGCATCACCGTCTCGGCAGGATATTCCTCAAACTGCCACGCATTAGGAAACGCGGGGCGCCATTCAAGGATCTCCTTCGGCTGAAGGAGCCTTGCATCAACTAGCGCTTGGACAGCTTCCTCCTTCATCACCGAGTGTTGCCAAGTCACCCCAGGTGGCGGCGGTGCAGTTTGGTTCGTCGGCCCCACCTTCGGCGCTGGCAGCACCACCTCCTTCCCCTTCTTGGATTTGACCTTGCCCAACGCCGGAGCCTTGCCCTAGATCTTCTCGGATTTCTTGCCCATCTTCTTGGTGCGCATTCGACGGACTGAACCTCAAGGTAGAAGGGGCTTCACACTCGGATCTTTCTCCAAAAAGCATGGCAATGGCGGCGGCGGCGGTTTTTACGGAGGGAAAATGCAGAGCGGAGGTGCAGAGGAAAAACAAGAACAGATCTAATGCCCATGCAGCGTAACAGCAACCGAAAAGGGGTTTTCTAGATTTATCTCCGCCAGCTCCGGTTTCCACGCATCAGTTGCGCCACGGATAGATTAAATCGCGTATTAACCGCCTTAAACACCCAACGGCTACTCTATTCAACGGGCTGTTGACCACTTCAACGACAAAGATCGCCTAAGTGCTCGGGGGCTGTGGGTACCGTACCCGTTGGCCAGTTTTTTCTTTTCCCAAGATCTACAAGGGTAAAATGGACAAAAGCTTGCTTGACCCTAAGCGTGACTCTTCGACTCAACCTAAGGCTCGGGGGCTACTCCATATGGAGTGCGATTGACATCGCACTACCATGTAAAATTACTCAGGAACAGAAACAACTCGAAGCTGCAGAAAGAGTACCTTTTAGCCACGCGACAGTACTCAAGCACTTTAGTCTGCAAAACTACTCGGGTAGTGCCTGCAGTGCCCAAGACTATGGCGCATGACTACAAAGTACTCGGGGGCTTGTCGGGCATACTCCCCAGGCCCACGAGTAGGCCTTGGACGGCCCACTAAGGGACGTACTCGGACAAGATCAGAACAAGGATAGGCGTATCCTTCTCGGACTAGTCTTGTATGTTTATGGAAAACTACTCGGGCCAATACGGAGTAGAACTCTGTAATAGTACCCGACTAGGACTCAGACTTGTAACCCTACCCCCCTGCGTATATAAGGCCGGGCAGGGACCCCCCTCAGGACACACAAGAACAACTCCAATTCATCAATCCCCAAGATCAATACAAACCAACACACAGGACGTAGGGTATTACGCGATCTAGTGGCCCGAACCTGTCTAAATCGTGTTCCTTGCGTCACCATTGATTCCTTGATTCTCGACGACCCTTACCACATAAAAGACCACCTAGGGTACCCCTAGGCGGGTTGCCGGTCTAAAACACCGACATCCATCTTGCTAATAGTGAAAAGGATAGCAGTCTTATCCTTTATCGAGCAGGTGCATATCCTTTCTTTTCCAATTTAGTCAACACTCGGATTGCTCTCGACATCTTTCCACTTTATTCTTGCTAACCGACATTGAGAGTAGCGTGATCGATGGGGGCCCGCAAGATCCGCACCCTCATCGGCTGGTCCACACACATCCTCGGGCGAGGCGAAGCTCTGTCCCGTGGGTCCAGATACGTCCGACCCTTAGCGCCCAAGGTCAGGCGAGGCGGAGCTTTGCAACAAGGGGTCGGGCGCGACGAAGACCTTCTTCGAGGGGTCGGACGCGTCCGACCCTGTGACCCTGGGGTCGGGCCAAGTTTAACAGATCCGAAAGAGCTAAAAACTCACGAGCAGCTACCGCACAAGTTTTCATAACTGTGATATACAAAGCGCACCCCAAAAGTGGCAGAAGTGGAAACAAAAGCGGGGTGGAAACAGAAACTGATTCAGCCAAGATAACTGCTACCAAGATCATTTCATGACAAGTTTCTTTACACAGGAAAAGTACTCAACTCAAGGCTAACCTATTACATCACCATCCAAAAATATAGGTTGCCAAGGAGTACAACAAAAGACCAACTCACTACCTCCACAATCTAAAAGTCATCTAGGTTGCCTAAGAGGAAACACTATGCGTCGGTGAAGGGGCTTCACCAACTTCAAAGTCCATGCTCAAGACTCCCTCTATCTCCTCGGGCTCCTCCTCCTCCTGAGCCATAGGCTCATACAGCTGCATCTCTAAGGCGTGGATGGCATTGAGCTCAGCATGGTGCTCATCCAAATGCACATTAGCGTCAGCGAGCTCCATCTCAACCTCTAATTTTTCCTTAGCAAGCAGCACCATATCCTGCTCCATGTCGGTCATCTCTTCCTCTAGCTTGGTGATCCAGGTCCCCATGTCGGAAACCCGTATACCCCTCTTGATGAGCTGATACGACTGTTCCACCAAATCTCTCTTGGTGGTATTGAGATGCTCCTGGGTGTCTACAGCTATCCGAGCCAAGACAGCCATAGCTCTCCCCTAGAGCTCAACCAGTCAGTACAACGCATTCATGCACCGTGTCATGGTGGAGATGGTGACCAGCAGGTGTGAGGCTGCCAACACCTCGATGTTATTCACCTGGTCAAGCCAAGCTGTGTCCAGCCTGTCCCTGGCAGGGAACAAGCCAATCGGATCCAACAGGACCTCGAAATGGGGTAGCCGGCAAAACTGGGTGAGTGCCTGTAAGGCAGCGGACTCCCAACTATCCTCGAGGGTATGACCATAGGTCAAAACCTCAATCTAGGGCCACTCGGGCTTCACTGGTGGTGGAGGTACAACCACTCGCACGCTGCACCGCTGTACTCCGTACTCCTGGTACTCGCGTCCCGCATAAAGAGGCGGCGACTAGTACCCAAACCACCTCAAGATGTCCCACAAGATAGCAGGAAAACCTTCAAAGTGTAGGCACGTGGAGTGGGAGGTGCCATCCATGCCACGAATCATGTGCCTGGGAGCAGCCATCTGGAACCAAGGACCAAAGAAGAAGCGTGAGATTGAAACTCCAAAAAGGAAAAACAGATTCCGGTGGGCTAGAGAAACAACTCATAATTTGACAAGGACTCATCCAAAAATTCCCAGATTTTACCAACATTCTCTTTTGATAGTTGGCAACAACTTAGATATTCAGAAGTGGAGTGAAAACAGATCCTAACAGGGTGTTACACTCAGATCTTTGACAGGCAGTACATGCTGGAAAGGACAGCTAGAAAATCCTTAACGCGAAGAACAGCTTCAACACAAGGGCAAGATTGGTTTAAGGGTTTGGGTTCATGGATTTTAGTTCATGATGCAAGCACGACCTACCTCGTCCTTTCAACCAAAATAATTGCAAAAAAATTTTGGACTTACGTGGTTAGTGCCGGTGGCAAGGCAACAATTACGCCACTCCCTATAGTAGCTAGTCGGGTTTCTAATATTGCTTTCCTACGCGAACGTAGTTAGTGTACCTACAGAGAAACACAACCACATGAACCTTTCGTGCTAGTACTTCACGAAAGTGTCCCCATTCATTACCGTTTGCTATAGAAATGGCACTCATGCGTTTAACGCTGCATGAACAGCGTAACAACTCTGGAAATAGGCCCCCTTTGAATAGGACCATATAACCCTTTGCATACCCGTGATGCGGAATCATGCGCACATATCATAAATGTGGGTGAACAACTGTGATGATAGGCCCGTTGGAATTGAACTATATTGCCCTCCGCATGAATTAACATACGGATCCTGCGCACGTATAATAGGCATGGGCGAAAACAACCGCGATGATAGGTTCCTTTGAATAGAACTCCCTATCAACCCTCGCATACTCGTGATGCGGAACTCGGCGCACGTATGATACATGTGGGCGAAGTGCTGGAAGTTAGCAAAATAACCAATAGCTAATAGCCACCTTAATAACCCGAAAATTCCCCTAGGGCCTCTCGCACTAAGTTCATCCTTAACGATCGTACGAGATTTTTCAAACACATTTCTTGCAAATTTTTTATTTAGAAAGAGGTGTTTAAGATCCATTATCTTCTCTATCCTACTAACCTGCTCTACCACCAGCTGTGGCGGAACCACCCTAATTAATTTAGCTAAAGCACAATTAAGTCGCCTGACACGCGATCATATGCTTTAATCAAGTTAACTCGGCAGTCTGTCGGATTTCCTCTGATAAACCACAACACAAGACTGAGAAAGCAGAGCTCACACGAAGGTGAGTGGTTCCAGAGAATACCATAGATCATCCAAAATTAAACAAGTACATTAAGATTTTTACAACATTGAGTTCAAAATTCAAACATAACTGTAGAGTTCTTTAAGTAGTGGAAAAATAAACCAACGGAAGCTAGCACCGGTGGTCGGATGTCACGATGAGGCCGATCATGACATCACTGGTCCCTATCCTCGCCGTCCGAGGAGGGATCCCACTCGACCGTCCACTCAAGAGGAAGCTGGGGAGGCCAAGTGCCACAAGCAGCATACTCAGGGGCTTCAACATTACCTGAAAGATGTGCCACAAGCAAGGCTGAGCAACTAGCTCAACAAGACTTAACCAACCGGTGGTACTAATCCACCACTTCTAGACATGCAAGGCTTTTTGGTTAAGGGGTTTGTTTTGCCAAAAGCGACTACAGTAGGTCCTTACTTTCAATATTTTAGCTCCCAGTTCTAAGTTCATTTACCAATCTAAGTTAGCAGCTATGCTAAACAAGCAAAAGTTTCCAAGCAATTTATGACAAGCATTCATATTAACATCACCATCAAGTTCCATTCTTACTCAGTGTAGCATAGCGATCAAGCAGTCCCAAACTGTGAGAGGCAGACGAACCATGCATGGTGAACCTAATCTCACGACATCCGCGCACCATGAAGGTCGCTTCCTTTGTTGGCTGTCCCCATAAATCCCCACACCCGTGTCGGGCCCACTTCCCTTGGTACAAGGCTCCACAGACCTGGCCTCTACCATTCTATGACCACACTTGTCACCACATGCGGCCGCAAGGGAAACTCTGTTCTATAGACAGTGGATCGAACCGCTCACATCCTGGTTCAATTAGGTACTAGGCTTCCCCATCCCATACTAGGTATGAGATTAGTACTTTCAAACACTTGATCACAAGCACCATCACCTTTCGACCTTAGACGATTTCATGTAGACAGATAGGGCAAACCACCGAGTACCAAACATAAGCCCGGCCCCATCCATCATCTTTATAGTTGTAGCAAGAAAGAAGCAAGCAACTCCTATACCTCACGAGTGACTGGAAATCACTCGACTTTTACCGAGGCCTATTTAAGCAAGCAGCTACTCGGCCTATTATACTAGTGTTCAGATCAAGGGAAACTAAATCATGCATCTACGGTTTCAAACAACTCTTGTAACGTAAATGCACACATATAACAATAGAAGGCATGCACAAGTTTAGAAAGACTAGGTTATGCTCCGGGCTTGCCTTCAAGCAGGGCTGAAGCGAACTGGTCTTTGGTGTGCTCGGGCTCGACTCTTGCCGGCGGCGGCTCAGCTACAGCATTGTCTTCCGGCGCCGGGTGAAGCTCGTACGTGCCGTCGGCGAGGTTCAGCTCTACATGAAATGCAATGCAAGGGGTCAGTTGTATTCATGTTTGCACAGAGAGAGAGAGAGACTGCGTTTGGGGCGGTTCGGTGCATTAGGCGAGTTATTTACTCCTGAATGTTTTTATGTATCTCTTCCAAAATTACTTATTTTTGCAAGAAATTGGACAGAACAAGGATTTCAACAAAAGTGATTTCATGATTTTCCCTCGATTTAAGGTGTAATTTCCAAGCTTCTGTTGATTTAGAACAAGTTAAAAAAAGTCGGATCGGGGAAAACTTACGATCTGACCCTTATACCTAAGGAATAACTGTACCGGGGTTCTCAGATTTAACACAGAGAATTCCTCAAAATTTTACATAGATACCCTCGGTCAAAAGAAAAAGACACAACCAAGCCCTTGGGCGAGGCGGACAACACTCGGGCGAGTCAGGCGAGGCGGGCAGGGGTCGGGCAAGACGGATAGGGATCGGCAGCTTACCTCCGGTCATACGGGCGTGGTCTTGGGGTCGGGAGGAAACAAGCTGAGGCTGAACGAGGAACGACGGCGTTGCGGTGGCGGTGGTGCTTCTTGTGGACAACGGGCAAGCTCTTGTGGTCTTGGGGTCGGGTGGTGCTTCTTGTGGACAACGGGGTCGGTGAGGCGCGGGGTTGGGTGGAAGGGGGAGCTCCACGATGAGCTTAGGCGGTGGCACTTGATGTGAAGCAGAGGAGTGTGCGGCAGCGAGCGCGATGGAGAAGAATAGAGCAAACAGTGCGGCAAAGGCGGTGGTAGTGAAGGGAACTCCGGTAAGAAGCTTTGGTACCCCTTTTATAGCTACAGGGGTGCTCGGAGGAAGGAAATGAGCTCGAGCGGGCACGAGGATAAGATCGAGGGAGAAGAAGTGCTCTATTGCGGCGGAGATTGGTCGGCGCCTCCATTGGCCAGAGAAGCGGAGCTTCGGGGATAGGATCCTCCGGCATTGGGCAAGGGAGGTAGCATCAGGCAAGCGCGGTTTTGCTGGGCGGAAGGAGTGGTGAGGTCGAGCATGTGCCTGGTCACGTCAAGCACAGCATTGGGTGCGGCGGCTCGGCCGGTGTGCGACAGTGGTGTACAGGAGGGAGGGAAGGGCACTGCAGGCAAGGTGACAGGGCAAGCGGTGTGACGCGAGCATGTGTGGAACTCGTGGCGCTGCCGGGGTACGCAACTGGCGAGGCGGGGGAAGGAGTTGTCACTCCCTACGCGGTGGTTGGCGAAGATGGCAACATCGCGAGGTGCGCGCACGGCAACGCGACTGAGGGGTGACGAGAATGTCGTTGTCAAGATTTGCGGATCGAGACTTAGACTAGTAAATTTCTTTTATGCGCGTAAGGCTTCCGATGGTGGCGTGGGAGACACGGGGTTAGACTGGTTCGGGCAAAGGAAGGCCCTACGTCCAGTATCGGGAGATGCTCGTGTTACCCACGCGGGGCTCTGTAGTAGGGGTTACAGATGTGCGAGAGAGGGAACGGATCCCAGATCTCTTGAGTGTGCTTGTGCTCTAAGGGAGTGTGAGAGCGTTCTGTTGGCTTGAGGAAAAGAATCTAAGTCCCCGTCTCAGGACCCCCGGTCCTCCTTTTATAGTGCAAGAAGGAGCTCGGGGTTACAGGTGAGCTGGGCGTCAAGAGGAGGGGTAGAAAGGATAAGCTAAAGAGAAAATAATACATGGGGAGGGTCCCTATGCCGCCGCTCTTGCTCCAGCCTCCGGTCCCTGTCAGCACGTCCGGCGCGGGACGGTGATTCCTTCCCGATCTTGTCGATGATCTCCCAAGTCGTCGTCGCCGTCGAGCGTGATGATGATCCTCAGCCTCGGTATCCGTGCCCGCCAGGGAGGAAGCCCGATTCTGTTGCCCCGCCGATTACCGTAAGACCCGGACGTCGCATCCCTGAGACTGTCGTTGGGAGCACAGGGCGCGAGAGCGAGCGGTGCGCCCTCCTGTGTCGTTCGGTGCAGCTCATGAGTACTTTGTGACGAATCAGGAGGAGCCGCGGCCACTGCAACCCGCGCCGCACGGCCGTGCACCGGTATTCGTGACCGGTTATGTTGGGGACACCGCTCCCTTTTTGGCTTGGCAGGGCCGCGGCGCATTTATGGCGAGGTCGATAGGGGGACCCACGAGATCGTTATCCTGATCCTCTAGTCCGCGCCTGAGGGGAATATCCGTCTCGTGGACTCGAGTGAGTCCGACCCCCGCGTCCAGGGTTAGGCGAGGCGGAGTTTCTGTGGTGGGGGTCAGGCGCTCCCGACCCCGGTTCCCTGGGTCGGGCGAGGCGGAACCTTGCAGCGAGGGGTCGGGCGCTCCCGATCCTAGGACCGCGGTCGGGCGAGGCAGAGTCCCTCCATCGAGGGGTCGGGAATGTCCGACCCGGGGCCCTCGGTCGGGCTAGATGGAGTGGGATGTTCTCTGCCTTCACTAGGTCGGATGTAATCGTAATTACCGCAGGTGGGCCTTGGCCTTCATGACTGTCGCTCTAAGCGGTATTAGGAGGTCGTTAATATTTTCCCCCAACAGTAGCCCCCGAGCCTGTGGTGGAGCAAAGGTGCTCCTCCAGAGGCTTTTTTGGTCGGGGATCTCTGCTCGCCCTGCAAGCTGTGGTGGATCAGGGGTAGGGAGTGTTGTTGGTTCGGCTTGGCCAGGGAGTTCAATCAGGAGAGGTGTCCTGTGGATGACTTGTGGCAGGAGGACTCCTCATTGCTCCGTAGGGTGCTCCCGCCTCGATTCCTCAAATCGCGACCACACGCGTGGTCACTGGTTGCGACGCTAGCCCTCGAGCCCCCGCGCGTTGCAGAAGACCGATCGGGAGGCTAGATCGGCTTTTGATCGTTACCCCTCAAGCGTCCATTCGTAAGGACAGAGGGGATGAGCCGTGCCACGCTATCCTCGTTGGACGAACCATGGTGCTCGTTGAGCTGCGAACGGGTCAGTTCGAGTGGAGTCCCGGTCCCCGTTCAGGGGGGTCCGGCTCGGGCCAAGCTGGTGGCGTACTCTAGATTCCGGCTGGCCAGTTCATATAGTTCCCGAGTCCGTTCGATCAGATTCGGGGGCTCGTTGCCTTTCTTCGGGGAAAAACAAGGAACCTAGACGCCAGCCCGGGCTCGAACGTGAGGTCGGGACGCCCTTGGCTTTCGCTCGCCTGGGTGGTGGCCGCTAGCGGACCGGTCCCTTCTCACCCCTTGCTCGTGGGCATCCTGAGGCAGCCGTCGAACCCGTAGCGGACCAGCCTTCAAACCTCTGGATCGTAAATGGGCCGTAGGGGCGTTTCCAGCCTCGTATCCCTTATTACCTTTCGGTGGGCCTTGGGCTGAATCGGGGTGGATGTTGTGTGCGCGTCTTCCGGGAGACGGAGTTATGGAGGGTGCCGACCCGCGAATCGAGGAGGAGAGGATGTCTCTGCGGCCGATCATGCACGCGGTTTCCGAAAGGAAAGTGGGCGTGATGGGGGCGTACCTGGCACCACATTTATGGCAACAAGGGCGTCAGTTCCGCTCCCTTCGCGCCTTCCCTATAAAATGAAGGCTCCGCCTTGCTGGTTCTGCCCACCTTCTGCTTTCAAGTCTTTTCTCCTTCCCAGCTCATCCACGCCCGCTTCGTCTTCCTCCGCTCGGCGCTACGCCCTTTCTCCCCATCCCCGTCGAGTTCCTTCCTCCTTCGGCGATGGGATCCTAGGGGATTTCACACTTCAACTCCTCGTGCGCCGAAGGCCTGGTGAGAAAAGGCCTCCTTTGTGAGAGGACGGAGGTGGGCGAGTGGGAGCTGCCGGGGTCAGAGCAGGTGCCGACGCCTCCCGCCAGCTACGTCGTCTCCTTCGCCCACTTCCACGAGCGGGGGTTCGCGACTCCGCCGAGCCGCTTCTTCCGCGGGCTCCTCCATTACTACGGGCTCGAGCTGCAGCACCTCAACCCCAACGGGATCCAGCATATCGCAGCGTTCGTCGCACTGTGCGAGGGGTTCCTGGGCATCAAGCCCAACTTCTCGCTGTGGAAGTACTTTTTTACAATCAGCCTGTACCAGAAGACGGAGAGGAGGGGGAACCAGCAGCGGTCACCCCTGGTGCGGATTGGGTGCGCTGGGATCCATCTCCGCCATACTCGCTCCAAGGAGTACATGGCGGTGAAGACCGCGGCGTCCCACAAGGGGTGGCACAATCAGTGGTTCTATGTGAAGAACTACTTGACCTCCCCCCTACCGGAGTTCACCGGCCGCACCATCGACGTGGCGCCGGAGGTGTGGGCGTACGGACCGGTCGAGAAGGAGAAGAAGCGGATCCTCAACCTGCTGCAAGCCATCGAGCAATTAAAGAGGAGAGGGCTTACCGGAGCCAGGGTCATCGGGGCGTACCATGCCCGGCGGGTGGCGCCGCTGATGCTCCAGGCTCGTTCGCTCGCCGACATGACTCCGGGCGCGTCGACCGAGGGTACCGTCTTGGCGACGGGTGCGCTCACCACCTCCGAGATCCGACAGCGTATCTAGGAGGCGTTGGAGGACAAGGACGCCGACTACCCGGTGCTCGGGCACCTGCCGATGCGCCCGGACGAGGGCTTCATCGACTTGGTAAGGAATTCATGCGCCGGCCTTCTTTTTTCGTGTTTCTTGGTTGTCGCTCTGACGCGGGGCCATTTTGTGTTTGTAGGGTATGCTGACCCGGGTTGTGGACTCGCACCCGCCGGTGCCGGAGGATGCTGATCGGTGGCTGCAAAACCGTCTCCTTGCTGAAGAGCAGAAGTGCCGCAAGGACAAGGAGACGGCGAAAAAGAAGAGGAAGGCCGCCAAGGAGTTCCAACGGCGGCGGCGAGGGCAGGTCGTGTCGGACGACGATGACGACGACGATGATGACAATGAGGAGGAGGAGGAGGATGATGATGAGGAGGAGGAAGAGCTTTCTTTATCCCCTTGGTCGGGTGCACTCGTTATTCGGGAGGCGCGTCCGCCAGCGGCCATGAGGGATGAAGCGGGCGGACTGTCCACCCGGGGCTTGGTTCCGCAAGGCTCCGGGGCCATACCCCAGGGATCGGCGCGGAGCGCCCCTTAGGGGTTGGCATGGGGCGCCCCCCAGGAGTCAGCGCAGAGCGTCCCCCAGGGGTCGGCGCGGGGCACTCCGCAGAAATCGGCGCAGAGCGTCCCCTAGGGGTCGGCGCGGGGCATCCCCCAGGAGCCGGCGCGGGGTGCCCCCCAGGAGTCGGCGCGGAGCGCTCCCCGGAGGTCTACGGAGCCCGCCCCCGCCATTGCGCCAGCGGCCCAAGAGCAGAGGAGCGGCAACAAGAGGCCACTGCCGAATGCCCCGGGGTCGGCGTCCGGCTCGGAGGCGAAGCGCGCGCGCCGTCCTTGCTCCGGGGGAACGTGAGTTGGATTTCCTCGTGAACCTCATTCCTTTCCCTACCTTGCGTTTATTTCCGCTGACATTCGTGATTTTGTAGCACCGCCCCCCGTGGCCTCGTTCTTCAGCTGGCGCCCGAAAAGGCGCTGCGGGTGTCGTCCGCCTCTGCGGAGCGGACCGCGGCCCCGCTCGCGGCGAGCGGCGGGGTCCCCGGTGAGGTCGCGGATCCCGCCGCGGGAGCAGCTTCCGTGACGGCGACCGCTGGAGTAGTGGCACCATCGGGCGCGGGAGAGGGCGTGGACCCCATTCCGCCTTTCGCCTCTTTGGCCGACCCTTCGGTGCAGAGCATCGTTCCCAGGGCCCTCAGGCCGGGGAGGTGATCGACCTCGACGCCGACGAGGCGAAGGGAACGGTGGCGACGGGAACAGGGACGGATGTCCCTGCAGCCGCGATGGGGACGGTGGCAGCGACGGAGGAGGGAGGGCCTACCTCCGCGGCCACGGCGGAGGAGGCGGTGGTGACGGAGGCGGGGACCTCCGCCCCGGGGTTCCCGGCGGAGGTGGCACGGGCGGCGGGGGTGGAGGTGCCCGCTCAAGGGGCTCTGGTAGGGGCGGAGGAGCCTACCTCGGCGGTTGCGACGGAGGGCGAGGTGGCCGCGGGGATACTTGTTCCACCGCCTGCATCAGAGGTGGTGGCGCCGGCTGGCGGGTCCGCGGCGGCCGTGACGGCGAACCTGGTGGTTTCCGGGATGATGGAGCCTGCTTTGACGGTGGCGTCAGGATCGGCTCCCACCTTGGCTTTGGCCACTTCCATTCCCAGGGTGTGGAAAGGGTCTGTCCTACGTTGGACGTCCCACGAGGACCCGCCGAGGCACCTCTTCACCCTGGATGACGCCGCAGAGTGGCGCAAGTGGCAGGTGGTGCAGGGCAGCCTCGCCAACGCCCGCGCGGCTCTATTCTCGGTGTTGGGGGAGTTGGACAACGTCTTCCTCCCTGGTAGCCAGGTACGTTACCTCTCCTGTCGGTGATTGTCCCTTTCCCGTTGCCTTACCCCTGATGGTGTATTGCTTTGTAGGCTCTCCAAGAATGCAGTCGGGGGAAATCTGATTTCCTCCGGCTGGAGCGGGGGCTCTGGGAGCGCTTCAACTTGGAGAGGGAGTGAACTAGGGATCTAACCATGCAGGTTGCTGCCGCCCAGGGGGCCATTAATGACCTGCTAAGGCGCGAGCAGGCGGCGCAGGAGGACGTGCGGCGGTCGGAAGCCAAACTCCAAGCCGTCGTCGATAAGGCCCGCCTCGACCACAAGGAACTCCAGGCTGCTGCTGCCGAGAAGGCCTGCCTTGATGCCGAGGAGCTCGGACGGCTGAGGGGAGATCTTGATGCCCTTCAGAAGACCGTCGAGCGCATCTGGCGCGAGCGGCAGAAGGCCTGGCAGGAGCGGGATTCCGAGGCGGCCCGGAGGAGTGAGGCTAAGAGGATGGCGGCCGAGCTTGGCACGGAGGTCGGTCAGCTCCGGGCGCAAGTGCAGGGGCTCCAGACCGCTGTGTCTCAGGGAGCCGACCGGGAGCGTGAGCTGAAGGCCCGGTCCGATGGTGAGACTCCTTTTCATTTCTGCATCTCCGTGGTGTTGCTGTGATTTCTGACTTGGTGGGTCTTTCCGGGTGGTTCTTGGAGACGAAATCGCCAAGCTGAGGGAGTTGCTTGACGCGGAGCGCGGTGAGCACGGCGCCCTGCGGGATGCGGTCTGCGTCGTCAGCGACGGACTCGGCGTGGTCCAGGGGGAGGGGTCGAGCTCGCCGACGGCTCCTGTCCTCAGGATGTACCACTGGGCCCACGAAATCGCCGTGGATGCGCTCCACACCGGTGTGCGGCGAGCCTTCGGGGTCTTCGGCTCCCATTACTCTGGCATCAACTTGCCGGGATAAGCGGAGGATACGCCGCCGGCTACTCCGAGGCCGAGCTAGATGAGATCGACGCGTCGGTGTTCAATCCGCGGAGGCCCTGGCGAAGCTCTTGGAGGATGAGGTCGTCCCCCCTGAAGATCCCCCGGCAAGCTAACTGTACCGGGCTGGCACCCAAGTTGTAAATACGTTAGTCCAAACTCATTTTGTAACGGCCATGGGGGCCTTTTCCATAACTTATCGTATAAAAGTTCTCGATTCCCTTTCTTGTTTTTTTTGGACTTGGAAAGTTTAGAGTGCATTGTCGGGCATATTAGTAAGCTTTGATGAGCGAGGGTACCGTAGCCGCTGGGGTGTAGGTTTTTTCGCAGTTCGATCAATCTTGCCTGAACACCATTCGTGCACTATCTCCTTTTTATGCCCAAAAGTTCAGAAAGGGGGGCTCGGTTTGGAAGGAAAAACATTTTTTAGATGGTGCCAAGTGGCTTGGGCCGGAGCCCCCAATAGCCCCTGAGGGATATGCGACCCTGGAGCGAAGCCAGGGTCGGATATCCCTGAGCTCGACAGAAAAAGCGTTGAACAGAACTGGCTTGAAATTCCTTTTTCTGTAAAAAGAAATCTTCGACTTTACAGAAAAGTTTATGTACAGAACTTGGAAACGAAAACTAGGGGTAGAAACGCCTTAGCTGTTCTATGTTGCAAGCATTGCCGAAGATCTGCCCGTCGGGGGTCGCTAGCTTGTAGGTGCCTGGCCGTAGTACTTGTGCGACGATGAAAGGACCCTCCCATGGGGGAGTCAGCTTGTGCCGACCCCTGTTATCCTGGATGAGGCGGAGCACCAGGTCACCAACGTTGAAGGCTCGGCCTGGCACCTTGCAGCTGTGGTAACGTCGTAGAGTCTGCTGGTATTTGGCCGAGTGCAGCAGGGCCACGTCGCGCGCCTCATCGAGCTGATCTTGTGCGTCTTCGAGTGATGCCTGGTTCCCCTGTTCATCGTACGCCTTAACCCTCGACGATCCGTATTCTAGGTCGGTGGGCAGGATGGCCTCGGACCCGTAGACCATGAAGAACGGGGCGAAACCAGTCACCCGATTGGGGGTTGTCCTCAGGCTCCAAAGGACTGCGGGAAGCTCGGCGACCCACCGTCCGCCAAACTTTTTGAGGTGGTCGAAGATCCGCAGCTTGAGACCCTGGAGTATCATGCCGTTTGCTCGCTCAACATGCCCGTTCGTGCGGGGGTGCGCCACGGCCGACCAATGTACCCGGATGTGGTGGTCGTCGCAGAACTGGAGAAATTTCTTCCCAGTGAACTGCGTGCCGTTGTCGGTGATGATGGAGTTGGGGATTTCAAAGTGGTGGATGATGTCGGTGAAGAACTGTACCGCCTGCTCAGACTTGATTTGCACAACTAGTCTTGCTTCGATCCACTTAGAGAACTTGTCGATCGCAACAAGCAGGTGGGTGAAGCCCCCGGGCGCTTTCTTGAAGGGCCCGACGAGATCCAGCCCCCAGACCGTGAATGGCCACGTGATGGGATGGTCTGGAGCGCCTACGCGGGCAGATGAGTTTGGCGCGCAAAGAACTGGCACCCCTCATAGGTGCGGACTGCATGGGTAGCATTGGCGACCACCGTCGGCTAGTAGAAACCTTGCCGGAAAGCGTTGCCGATGAGGGTTCTTGGCACAGCGTGGTGGCCGCAGGCTCCGGCATGGATGTCCTAGATCAATGCCTTTCCCTGTTCGATCGGGATGCAGTGCTGGAGGATGCCGGTGTCGATTCTCTTATAGAGCTCCTGGTCGATAATGGCGAAGGATTTGGCGCGACGCGCGATCCTACGGGCCTCCGTTTTGTTCGCCGGCAGCGTGTCGCGAACGAGGTAATCGAGGTGTGGGGCTCTCCAGTCGGTTGGGGGGTCGGCCCCCGCCGCGGGGTCTGCCACGATTTCCATGACCATGGGGCTGGAGGGGTCGGCTTCCGGGGCCGAGTCAGGCGAAGCGGTGCCGACCCCGTCAGGGCTGGCACCCGGGCCTGGGATAGGTGGCGCGCTGCCAACCTCCCCTAAATCGGCACCCGAGCCCAAAGCTGGTGGCGCTTCGCCGACCCTCGCCGGTTCCTGGTAACGGATTTAAGGCTTAAACAGGTCGCTGACGAAGACGCTGTCGGGGACGGACATTCGGCCGGATGCTGCCTTCGCCAGCTCGTCGGCGGCCTTGTTGAAGCGCCTTGCGACGTGGTTGAGCTTCAGCCCGTCAAACTTGTCTTCAAGCTTGCAGACCTCGTTGTAGTAGGCTGCCATCTTGGGGTCGTGGCAGCTCCACTCCTTCATAACTTGTTCGACGACTAGTTGGGAGTCGCCCCGGATGTCTAGACGACGGATGCCCAGCTCGATGGCGATGCGAAGCCCGTTGAGGAGGGCCTCGTACTCGGCAACATTGTTGGACGCAAGAAAGTGGAGGCGGATCATGTACCTGATGCGCACGCCTAGAGGAGAGACAAAGACGAGGCCCGCTCCAGCACGGGCTCTCATCAACGACCCATCGAAGTACATCGTCCAGTACTCCTGCTTCTCCGACGCCGATGGTGTTTGGATCTCCGTCCACTCTGCTACGAAATCGGGGAGTACCTGGGACTTGATGGCGGTGCGCGGGGCGTAGGTGATGCCCTGGTCCATGAGCTCGAGCACCCACTTCGCGATTCGTCCCGTGGCATCCTGGTTCCGGATCACTTCGCCTAGTGGGAACGACGAAACAACCGTTACCGGGTGGGAGGTGAAGTAGTGGCGCAGCTTCCTCTTCGTGATGAGGACGGCGTAGATGAGCTTCTAGATCTGCGGGTAGCGCGCCTTGGACTCGAACAAGACTTTGCTGACGAAATACACCGGGCGTTGCACCTTGAGAGCGTGTCCCTCCTCTTCTCGTTCCACTACCAGGGCCGCGCTAACCACCTGGTTGGTCGCCGTGATGTAGAGCAGGAGGGGCTTGCCGTCGGTCGGTGGGACCAGGATCGGGGCCTTCGTCAGGAGGTCCTTGAGCCAGTCAAGTGCCTCCTGGGCCTCGCCGGTCCATTCGAAGCGGTCAGTCTTCTTCTAGAGTTGATAGAGAGGAAGCCCCCGTTCGCAAAGGCGTGAGATGAAGCGGCTCAGGACCGCTACGCATCCCGTGACGCGCTGGACCCCCTTTATGTTTCGGATTGGCCCCATGACGCTGATGGCCGCTATCTTCTCTGGATTGGTCTCGATGCCGCGCACAGAGATGATGAAGCCTAGCAACATGCCCCTTGGAACTCCGAAAACGCATTTTTCGGGATTGAGCTTAATACGCTTATCCCTCAGCCTTTCGAAGGCTAGTTCAATGTCAAGGATGAGCTGGTCACCCCTCTTGGATTTGACTACGATATCATCGACGTAAGCCTCAACGGTCCGCCCGATGAGGTCCCCGAAACATTTCAGCATGCATCGCTGGAACGTAGCCCCTGCATTTTTGAGGCCGAATGGCATCTTAACGTAGCAGTAGGGGCTGAAGGGGGTGATGAAAGAGGTAGCGAGCTGGTCGGATTCTTTCATCACGATCTGATGGTAGCCAGAATACGTGTCAAGGAAGCTAAGGGTTTTGCACTTGGCGGTTGAGTCGACTATTTGATCTATGCGTGGCAAAGGAAACGGATCCTTCGGACACGCCTTGTTGAGACCGGTATAATCAACACACATCCTCCATTTCCCATTCTTTTTTCGTACAAGAACAGGGTTAGCTAGCCACTCAGGGTGGTACACTTCCTTGATGAATCCGGCCGTCAAAAGCTTCTGGAGCTCCTCGCCGATGGCCTTGCGCCTCTCCTCGTCCAAGCGGCGCAGTCCTTGCTTCACTGGCTTGGAGCCGGCCTTGATGTCCAAGGAGTCCTCGACGACTTCTCTCGGAATGCCGGGCATGTCCAAGGGCTTCCACACGAAGAGGTCGTTGTTCGCGCGGAGGAAATCGACGAGCGCGCTTTCCTATTTGAGGGATAGGGTAGCACCGATCCGCACGGTCCTGCCGTCGGAGCTGCTAGGGTCGAGGAGGACCTCCTTGACGCCTTCGGTGGCCTTGAAGGAGGTGGCTGACTGCTTGGAGTCGGGCTGGTCCTCGGCACCCTCCATGAGCTGGACCGCCAGATCGCCCGTGAAGGTGATGGCTGCGGCGTACTCGCAGCATTCCACGTCGCACTCGTACGCCTTTTGGAAAGACGTGCCAACGGTGATGACCCCATTGGGCCCCGGCAGCTTGAGCTTGAGGTAGGTGTAGTTGGGGATGGCCATGAACTTCGTGTAGCATGGTCGCCCCAAGATGGCGTGATAGGTTCCACGGAACCCCACCACCTCGAAGGTGAGGACCTCCTTCCTGTAGTTGGAGGGGGTCCCGAAAGTGACAGGCAAGTCGATTTGCCCGAGAGGCATCGCCTGTTTTCCCAGCACGACGCCATGGAACGGTGCCTTGCTGGGATGGAGGCGGGAGCGGTCAATCCCCATAGCGTCGAGGGTCTCGACGTAGAGGATGTTGAGGCCGCTGCCTCCATCCATGAGCACCTTGGTGAGGCGCGTCGTGCCGACGATGGGGTCGATGACGAGGGGGTAGCATCCTGGGTGCCGGACGCATCCCGGGTGGTCGGACCGATCGAAGGTGATGGCCGGTCCCGACCAGTCGAGGAAGGCCGGCGTTGCCAGGCTCGGTCGCGTAGACCTCTCGGCGCTCCAGCTTCTGCTAGCGCTTGGAGTCATACGCCACCGGGCCGCCGAAGATCATGAAGCAGCCGTCCACCTTGGGAAGCCATCTTCCTTCTCTTCATCACCCTTCTTCTCTTCATTGGGCTTCCGCTTCCGGTCGCCCTTCACTAGATTGCCTACAAAGTACCTCTTCATGAGGTTGCAGTCTTTGTAGGCGTGCTTCACGGGGAACTCGTGGTTCAGGCACGGTCCCTCAAGCAATTTGTCAAAGAAGCCAGGAGTTGCCGGGGCGCGTGTACGTGCCTTGGAAGTTTCCTATAAATACCTACTTCAGGTCGTTCCAGCAGCGGATCCGTCTCGAAGGGATATGTTCTAGCCAGGCTCGTGCCGAGTCATCTAGGAAGAGTGGTAGGTTGCGGATGATGAATAGATCATTGTCCACCCCGCCGGCTTGACATGGGAGCCGGTAGTCGCTGAGCCAGACCCCAGGGTTCGTCTCCCCCGAGTATTTGGCTACGTTCGTCGGTTGCCTAAAGCGCGGCAGAAAAGGTGCGTTCAGGATGCGCGCGGAGAAGGCCTGGGGCTGCGGTCCTCCTCGCTGTCGTAGCGCCCGCCACGGTGGACGTGGTAGCCGCGATCTACCCCATCCTCCCTGTCTGCGCAGGAGCGCCTCCACGCATCCAAGGTGTTGCGGGCGTCGCGGACGGGGCCGACGCATCGATGAACGGATCGAGCTCCGCCTCCCGCGGGTGGTGGTGTCCACTGGGCGGACGCAGCCTGGTTTGCCCTAGGAGGAGGCAGGTGGACAGACTCCCCCCGTCTCTCCGGGGGCGCATCGAGCACCACCCTGCTGGCGTTTTGTCCGTGTCGCCGGGACGCGGAACTTTCTGCCTGCTGGACGGTGGCGCATTCGAGCAAGTCGCGCATCTCTTGGCGCTCCCGTCGCTCCTTGGGCGTCGCCAGCTTGGGGAGTTGCCGGAGTAGGGACGCCGCGGCTACAACGTTCTGGCTGGCACGGGCGAAGAGCTGAGGGTGCTCTTCATCCGCGCAGATGCGCTGCTGGACGTCGTGCGCCCGCTGTCACGCTCCGCCTTCGTGGTGGGGGTGCTCAACCTCCTGGCGGGACGCCGCGCGCGCCTCCAGCTGCCGAAGGCGCTCCGGGGCCCTTGGCAAGGCCCCGGTCGTAGCTGCAGCGCGCGGAGGGGGAGTCCCCTGTCTCCTCTCGGCGCCGTCGTCGTTGGACCTCTCAGAGTGCACATCGGCCATGAAGCACTCACGCGAGGGGTGGCGGCTCCCGTTGCTGGAGCCGGCATCGGAGATTGTTCTCGCCACGCCTTCGAGCTTGGTGCTCACGGGTGACACGGTCATGGACCGCGTCAGGAGATGACCGTAAGTCACCGCGGCATTGTGCAGCCCGAAGAGCCGACCACCTGGGAAGGGCCCTTCGGGGGGCCAGGGATGGCGGGATGAGCGGGCAAGATGAGGAGAGGGATCAGCTCGATCCCCTCCCCGGTGGCGAGGAAGTCCAGACTCCCGAAGCGGATCAGGGAGCCCGGAGTGAAGCTGGTGTCGTGGCTGGCCATCTAAAGCCGGAGACGTACGCGCAAAGGTCCCCTACCTGGCGCGCCAACTGTCGTTGTCAAGATTCGCGGATCGAGACTTAGACTAGTAAATTTCTTTTATGCGCGTAAGGCTTCGGATGGTGGCGTGGGAGACACGGGGTTAGACTAGTTCGGGCAAAGGAAGGCCCTACATCCAGTATCGGGAGATGCTCGTGTTACCCACGTGGGGCTCTGTAGTAGGGGTTACAGATGTGCGAGAGAGGGAATTGATCCCAGTTCTCTTGAGTGTGCTTGTGCTCTAAGGGAGTGTGAGAGCGTTCTGTTGGCTTGAGGAAAAGAATCTATGTCCCCGTCTCAGGACCCCCGGTCCTCCTTTTACAGCGCAAGAAGGAGCTCGGGGTTATAGGTGAGCTGGGCGTCCAGAGGAGGGGTAGAAAGGATAAGCTAAAGAGAAAATAATACATGGGGAGGGTCCCTAGGCCGCCGCTCTTGCTCCAGCGCGGGAGCGTGATTCCTTCCTGATCTTGTCGATGATCTCCCTAGTCGTCATCGCCGTCGAGCGTGATGATGATCCTCAGCCTCGGCATCCGTGCCCACCGGGGAGGAAGCCCGATTCTGTTGCCCCGCCGATTACCGTAAGTTCCGGACATCGCATCCCTGAGACTGCCGTTGGGCGCACGGGGCGCGAGAGCAAGCGGTGCGCCCTCCTATGTCATTCGGCGCAGCTCATGAGTACTTTGTGACGAATCAGGAGGAGCCGCGGCCACTGCAGCCCGTGCCGCACGACCGCGCACCGGTATTCGTGACCGGTTACATTGGGGACGCCGCTCCCTTTTGGCTTGGCAGGGCCACGGCGCATTTATGGCGAGGTCGATAGGGGGACCCACGAGATCGTTATCCTGATCCTCCAGTCCGCGCCCCAGGGGAATATCCGTCTCGTGGACCTGAGTGAGTCCGACCCCCGTGTCCAGGGTCAGGCGAGGCGGAGTTTCTGTGGTGGGGGTCGGGCGCTCCCGACCCCGGTTCCCTGGGTCGGGCGAGGCGGAACCTTGCGGCGAGGGGTCAAGCGCTCCCGATCCTGGGACTGCGGTCGGGCGAGGCGGAGTCCCTCCATCGAGGGGTCGGGATTGTCCGACCCCGGGGCGCTGGGTCGGGCGAGACGGAGTGGGATGTTCTCTGCCTTCACTGGGTCGGATGTAATCGTAATTACCGCAGGTGGGCCTGGGCCTTCATGACTGTCGCTCTAAGCGGTATTAGGAGGTTGTTAATATTTTCCCCCAACAGGAGGGCCAAAAGGCGTTGGGGCACGGGGTCGGGGATCCGGGTGTGTCGGAGAAGGGGTGTCACCAATGTCAATGTCCATGCTTGAGACTCCCTCTACCTCGTCGGGGTCTTCCTCCTCCTCCTCATCCTGTACCATAGGTTCATCCAGCTGCATCTCCAAGGTGTGGATAGCATCGAGCTCAGCGTGGTGCTCAGCCAACTGCTCATTAGCAACCGTGAGCTCCATCTCAATGTCCAATTTTTCCTCAGCAAGCTCTATCATATCTTGCTCCATATCAGTCGCTCTTTTCTCTAGCTCGGTAATCCTGGTCTGCATATCGGAGACCTGTAGCCCCTCTGGATAAGCTGATACGACTGCTCCACCAAATCTCTCTTGGCGGTGTTGAAATGCTCCTGGGTGTCTACAGCTATCCATGCCAAGACAGCCATAGCTCTTCCCTGAAGCTCAACCAGTCGGTACAAAGCAGTCATGCACCGTGTCGCGGTGGAAACGGTGACCAGCGGGTGTGAGGCTGCCAACCTATCAAGCTCTCACATATATTCTTCTCAATATGCATCACAATGAGATTATGGCGTATAAGCAAAGAATCCCAGTAAGGAAGTTGAAAGAAAATACTCTTCTTCCTCCAGTTATGCCATCTATTATCTTCATTACGCTGCTTCCTCTTCCTCGAAGTAGTCGCTCCAAAAGTGACTTGCTCGAATGTCTTGTACTGGTCCACTACTTCTGCACCACTCAGGGGCACTGGAGCCGCCCTCATTTCTACCTTATTATTGAAGCTCAACTTGTTCCTCCGCCACCTGTGGTCCGTAGGCAAGAAACGACGATGGCCCATGTAGCAATGCTTTGTACCATATTTTAGCCACAAGTAATTGATATCCTTGTGACAATAAGGACAAGCAAACCTGCCTTTTGTGCTCCAACCAGACAACATCGCATATGCAGGAAAATCATTAATTGTCCAAAGTAGCATTGCACGTAGAGTAAAATTTTCCTTTTTTTCTGCATCCTAAGTATCAACTCCATTGTCCCATAACTCTTTAAGCTCATCGATCAGAGGCTGCAAATATACATCAATGTTATTTCCTGGAGATTTAGGCCTAGAAATTAGCATCGACATCATCAGATAGGATTGTTTGAAGCACAACCAAGGAGGCAGGTTATAAGGAATCAGGATCACTGGCCATGTAGTGTAAGTCACATTCAACATACCAAATGGATTGAAGCCATCCGATGCAAGTCTCAGCCTAACATTACGTGGATCACTTGCAAATGCAGTATACTTGGCATCTACGTGCCTCCATGCCTTTGAGTTAGCTGGGTGCCGCACTTTACCATCTTCAACCAATTCTTCCTTGTGCCAACACATATGCGCCGATATTGTCTCATTCATATATAATCTCTGCAGTCGAGGAATAAGTGGAAAATACCTCAGTATCTTACGAGGTAAGAGCTTCTTATTTACTCCACCAGTGGCATCACCACCACACTCTAAATATGTATCTTTCCACCTACTCTCCCCACATTTTGGACATCCGTTCAGCTCCTCGTACTCTTCTCCACGGAATAACACGCAGTCATTAACACAAGCATGAATCTTTGGGTAGTTCAGTCAAGGTCTCGAACTACCTTTCGAACTTTGTCCAGGCTATCTGGGACACAATGGTCCTTGGGGAGCACATGGCAGAATAATAACCGTACTTGCTCTAGAGCATTGTTGCTAATACCGAACATGCACTTAATCTGATATAGCCTCACAATAAAAGATATTTGGGTAGCCTCCTCACAACCTGGGTACAGTTCTTTCCTAGCTTCTTCATTAACTTGAAAATTTTTCTTGCTGACTCATTTGGCTCTTGATCACCTCTAATTTCACCATGTATGGTACCACTAATTAGCGATGAAAGCAGTTTAGTGGATGACATGCCATTATCATGATCACCTTCTTCATCTTCACAAACGTCCCGATCATCATCATTCATAACAACACGTTTAGCAGATCTGGCAGTATGATGCTTTTTTATGTAATGCGGATTGAACCCTCTGGTATTCAAGTGCAACTCAACAAATTCTTTATTTTGATATGCCATGTGACGACATCGTCTACATGGACAGGGTGCAGTCTGTCCTGGTAAGGGGCCAGCATCAAAGGTATCTTCAATGAATTTAGCAACTCCGTTTTGCCACGCAACATCTGTATGTGACAATTCCATGCAACTACGATCCTCATGTTCATGTGCCATATTGCAAAAAACCCAACTAATAATATTTTAAGCACAGACTTGTCGTATACTACTATACAAATCTTGAATAGGTTCCTCCATCGGTATTATTACTATCAACTAGTATTATAAAAATTGAATGAATATATGTACTAATAATTGAATAACTCAAGTTTTTCGGCATGCACATTAATTAATTAATTAATTAATTAATTGTGATAGGTCTGGATCGATTTTATACCTTGCATTGAGAGGATGGAATCGGACAATGCCCGTGTCATCCCGCGCATCGAGAGATCGTAGAGGACTAACAAGGGGACCCTTCAATTCCTTGGCACTCGGTAACTCGCGAGCTAGGGATCGGAAGACTACGTACGGTAGGCGGCGACCGCACGACGAAGGGGAGGAGTCGTGCGAAGAAGGAGGGGAGGCGATGAGAACGTGGAGGACTAACAAGGGGACTCTTCCTTGGCACTCAGCAACTCATACACTAGGGAAGACGATGGCAGGCGGCGGTCGCGCGGTAGCATCACGCGAGGAGAAGCGGAGGAGAGGAGTCGTGCGAAGAAGGAGGGGAGGTGACACTAGGACGACATAGACCAGGATTAGGCCTCTTAGCTCGTGAAAGAAAGGCTTGCCATATGTGTGGGCAAAAATAAAGGCCCACGAACATGTCCAAGCTAGCGGCACCCACAAACTCATCTATTGCAACCATGTGTTCCCCTATATTGCAACGACTATATATTATTGCAATAGCACCTCCTGTATAGCAACGGTTTCAGTATTTGTTGCTATAACCAAGATTTCTTTTGCAACAATACCATTTTCGTTGCTATATCTAATACTAGTTGCAACAATTCATATTAGCGTTGCAATATCTCAGACTCATTTGCAACATTGTATATTTTTGTTGCAATAACTAAGATTTCTTTTGCAACCATACTATTTTAGTTGTAATAACTAAGATATCTTTTGCAACAACACTGAGTTCGTTGCTATATCTAAGACTCTTTTGCAACGCACGATAGTACTTATCACAACGTGTTATAATCGTTGCAATATGGACAACTAATTGCCACCACTATAAAATAGCGTGGCAATACGTCGCCGCAATTACAACCAACAAATATTCATTGCGATATAGCGTGCTTATAGCAACGACTAAGTTGTTGTCGCAACGCTACACAAATGGTAGCAATATGACACCCCAATTGCAACCAAAATGGACTATTGTCGTAATAACCCCTATATATTGCAACGAAAGTCGCCTATTGCAAAAAAATTGGTCGCATTAGTGACAAAACCTTGTAGTGATCATAGAGTTCCCCTTGGGAGAAATCCTCCACAATCGGGATGCAACAAGAAGAATATCCAATTGGGCGGTAGAACTCGAAGCACTGTCCCTGTAATTCAAGTCAAGGACTGCCATCAAATCCCAGGCACTTGTCGATTTCATGGTAGAATGGTGGGAAAATGAACTACCAACTCCAGCAGAGCAACCAGAGCATTGGGTTATGTACTTCGATGGATCACTCAACCTCGAGGGCCTTGGCGTAGGAGTACTCTTAATATCTCTAAGGCGGACAACTCAAATATGTCTTGCAAATCTTCTGGGAGTATCCAACAATGAAGCTGAATACGAGGCGCTTTTGCACGGGCTCTGCCTAGCAGTATTGCTGGGAATCAAGTGATTGTTGGTTTACGGTGACTCACTGGTGGTAATCAATCTTGTCAAGGAAGAGTGGGATCTCCACAAGGATAACATGGATGCGTACTTCCTGGAGGTATGCAAGTTAGAGAACAAGTTCTCTGGTCTGGAGTTCCACCATGTAGCTCGCAACAATAATGTAGCCACGGACGTCCTATCAAAGCTCAGATCTACTTGAGCTCAAGTTCCGAATGGGTCTTCGTCCATGAGCTACACAAGCCATCCATAATGGAGCCGGTGCTATGAAAACCCACTTATCGAGGTCACGACGCACTAGATCAGGAGGTTATGATGATAGTGTAGGGATACGAGGTAGGCTACACTAGCGCAAACCAAAATTTCTACCGCGTAAAACCAGGAAGAACTGCCATATAAGGATCACGGGATTACCACTCGACGCACTACTGGTGCGGAAGATGTAGATTTGCGTCGATGCAGTGAAGACGATCAACGTAGTCGTACGTAGTCGTACGTAGTCGATCACGTCAACGTCCAGCAGCTCCTCAGCAGCTCGTCCATGTGCAGCAAGATCGCCCTCGTGCCGCGGCTCCTCGGCGGCTCGTCCAAGTGCTGCAGGCGCAACACCTCCAAGGTATCCACACGTGCAGGGAGGAAGCGTTGCAAGCCGGACTGCTAGATCCGCGAGTTGCAATAGGCGAGGGTGTGGGAGGCGCGGCAGATGTGTTTCGCCAAAAAGGTGTCAACCCTAGGGCGCCCCCACCCCTCTATTTGTAGAGGTTCCAAACGGGCCTCTGGGTCCGAGGCCCATTAGTACTTCTAAACCTAATCCAACTAGGATCAGATCTGAATTGGGCTTCCAGCCCCTTAAGTGTGTGACCCTATGGGTTCGGATACGTATAGACATGGCTCGAGTACTCCTACTCGGCCCAATAGTCGGTAGCGGCCTCTAGCAAGACGTGTCAACTCCTATACGCACACGAAGATGATATCAGATGAACCATCACAACATAATATACATGCTATTCCCTTTGCCTCACGATATTTGGTCTAGCTTCAAGCCAACCGCTCTTTCTCGATCCTGTGATTCGGAATCCCTTTGTAGGTTAACTCTTAACCGTACGTAGCATGGCCATGCATTTTCAGATCCGATCATTCGAGGGGCCCAGAGATATCACTCTCAATCAGAGAGGGGCAAATCCCATCTTGATTGACCATGTCTCATAGCATGCTTCTTGACAAACCCGAAAGCTACGTTTATAACTACCCTATTACGGCGTAGCGTTTGATAGCCCCTAAGTTGGTCGATCCACATCTAGAATACATGCGACAATCTCAGGTCTAAGGACAAAGCGTATATGTTGTTTAAAGAGAGAACTACTTCTCGTGTTGGGTCAGTCCTAGCACATGTCTCCACATGTGTCCACATTATTAGTATACATGTGCTAGTCTAATATTCATGTGTGTCCTCACATGAACTCCGACTAGGGACAACTTTAGAATAACCATACAAGTAAAGAGTTTCACATACAATTCACATAATTGCAAATCAATTCAAGTAGCCTTTAATGGACATTCAATGAACACAATATACAAATCATGGATACAAATGGAATATCATCATCTCTATGATTGCCTCTAGGGCATACCTCCAACAGTCTCCCACTTGCACTAGAGTCAATCTAGAAGGTACCTAATACCCATAGCTCTTACATGCGCATCATGCTTAGCCTGCGGGAGTGGTTTTGTCAACAGATCAGAAATGTTCAGATCCGTGTGTATTTTGCATATCTTGATCTCACCCCGGTTAACGAAGTCTCGAATGAGATGAAATCGCCGCATTACGTGTTTGTTCTTCTGGTGGTTCCTTGGCTCCTTTGCTTGCACAATTGCCCCATTATTATCACAGTAGAGATTCAATGGGCTGGACGCATTTGGGAACACACCAAGCTCAATGACGAAATTCCTTATCCAAACACCTTCCTTCGCGGCTTCCGAAGCCGTGATGTACTCGGCTTCTGTCGTAGAATCAGCCACCGTCTCCTGCTTGGAACTCTTCCAACTAACAGCACCACCATTTAGAGTGAACACAAATCCTGATTGTGACTTTGAATCATCTCTGTCGGTTTGGAAACTAGCATCGGTGTAACCTGTTACAACGAGCTACTCCTCACCTCCATAGACGAGGAACATATCTTTAGTCCTTCTCAAGTACTTAAGAATGTTTTTCACCGCTGTCCAGTGACTCTCACCTGGATCAGATTGGTGTCTGCTTGTCATACTTAGCGCATATGAAACATCTGGGCGAGTACTTATCATTGCATACATGATAGATCCAATAGTTGAGGCATATGGCACTCTACTCATGCGATCCCGCTCATCAGCAGTCGAAGGACACTGAGTCTTGCTGAGATGTATGCCATGTGACATAGGCAAGAACCCTTTCTTTGCCTCTTCCATGCTGAACCGCTTCAACACTTTGTCAATGTAAGTATCTTGGCTTAAACCTATAAGCCTTCTCGATCTATCTCTATAGATCTTAATGCCCAGAATATATGCCGCTTCCCCTAAGTCCTTCATCAAAAAACTATTTTTCAGTGAAGTCTTTACGGACTCAAGCATAGGAATGTTATTTCCAATCAGTAATATGTCATCCATATATAAGATTAGAAATACTACAGAGCTCCCACTAACCTTCTTGTAAACACAAGACTCTTCTTCGTTCTTGGTGAAGTCAAACCCTTTGACCACTTCATCAAAACGAATGTTCCAACTCCTAGATGCTTGCTTCAATCCATAAATGGATCTCTGAAGCTTGCATACCTTTCCAGCATTTTTCGGATTGACAAAACCCTCGGGCTGTATCATATACACGTCCTCAGCTAGGTTTCTATTCAGGAAAGCTGTCTTGACATCCATCTGCCATATCTCATAATCAAAATATGCAGCTATAGCTAGAATAATCCGAATGGACTTAAGCATCACTACGGGCGAGAAGGTCTCGTCGTAGTCAACTCCTTGAACTTGTCGAAAACCTTTTGGGACAAGTTGTGCTTTATAGATGCGAACATTTCCATCCATGTCCTTTTTCTTCTTATAGATCCACTTGCACTCTATGGCTTTAACACCATCAGGCGGGTCAACCAAGTTCCAAACTTGATTGTCTCCCATGGACTCTATTTTGGATTGCATGGCACTCTGCCATTTTTCGGAGTCTGGGTCCATCATTGCTTCTGCATATGTCGCAGGCTCATCATTGTCCAACAATAATATTTCCCGCATTTCGCGGAGCCTTGCTAACCTTCGTGGTTGTGGCGGTGCTTCTCTTGCCATGGGTATCTCAACTTGTTCTGCTACGTTAGCATCACTCATTGATTCTTGCCCGATCGGCTCATCTTGAACTTCTTCAAGATGCACTATCTTTCCACTCTTTTCTCCTTTGAGAAACTCTTTCTCTAGGAAAACCCCATTCCGAGCGACAAACACTTTGCCTTCTGATCGGTTGTAGAAATAATATCCCAAAGTTTCCTTTGGATATCCCACGAAAATGCACTTATCTGACTTGGGTGTGATTTTGTCCGACTGAAGTCGCTTGACAAACACTTCACATCCCCAAATCTTTAGAAAAGACAAACTAGGAACCTTTCCAGTCCATATCTCATATGGTGTCTTAACTACAGACTTAGATGGTACCCTATTAAGTGTGAAAGCTGTTGTTTCTAGAGCGTATCCCCAAAATGACAACGGTAGGTCCGACTGGCTCATCATTGATCGAACCTTGTCTAACAAAGTTCGATTACGTCGCTCGGATACACCATTTCTCTGAGGTGTTCCAGGCGGCGTAAGTTGTGGAACAATTCCGCAACTCTTTAGATGATTGCTAAACTTGTGGCTCAAATACTCGCCTCCACGATCAAATCGTAAGGCCTTAATTTTCTTGCCACGCTGATTTTCAACTTCATTCTGAAATTGCTTGAACTTTTCAAAGGTTTCAGACTTGTGCCTCATCAAGTAGACATAGCCATATCTACTAAAATCATCAGTGAAAGTTATGAAGTATTGGAATCCTCCTCTAGCCGTCGTGCTCATTGGTCCGCATACATCACTATGTACGAGTTCCAACAAGTCTACTGCTCTCTTAGGAAATCCTGCGAAAGGGGTCTTGGTCATCTTGCCTAGCAAGCAAGCCTCACATGTCTCGTATGATTCAAAATCAAACAAAGTTAGGAGTCCATCAGAATGGAGCTTCTTCATGCGTTTTTCACTTATATGACCAAAACGACAATGCCACAAGTAGGTAGGACTCAAATCATTAGGCCGAGGCCTTTTAGCACTTACATTACAGACAGATGAACCATCAAAATTTAAAACAAATAATCTATTCACAATGGGTGCAAAAGCCATAAACATATCATTCTTAGAGATCACACAACCATTGTTTTCACTCGCAAATGAATAACCATCCTTCATCAAGCATGAATGAGACAAAATGTTTTGACTTAAACTAGGAACGAAATAACAATTATTCAACTCCATAATAAATCCTGACGGGAGGTGGAGTTGCATCGTCCCGACGGTCATCACAGCAACTCTTGCATTATTGCCCACGCGGAAATCAACTTCTCCTCTTTCCACGCTTCTATTTCTTATCATTCCCTGCATCGAATTGCAAATATGAGCAACTGATCCGGTATCAAATACCCAAGAATTAATAATTGTATCAACGAGAAAAATATTGTCTATAACATTAACAACAAGCGTACCTGAGGTAGAAGTACTCTTACTTCCGCCATTCTTCAACGAAGCTAGGTACTGCTTGCAGTTTCTCTTCCAGTGACCAAGTTCATGACAGTAAAAGCACTCTTTATCTAGAGCAGGTCCAGGTCCAGCTTTAACCTTGGGCGTTGGGTTTGGCTTGGATGTTCCAGCCTTGCCCTTCTTCTTCCAAGAATTGCCCTTCTTCTTAAAGCTAGGCTTGTTCTGTATAGCCATCACATGGCTGGTACTACTTCTTTTCTTAATGTCTACCTTTGCTGTCTTGAGCATACCACACAGTTCATTCAGACCCTTCTCCGTCCCATGCATATGGTAGTTCGAGATGAAGTTCCCATAGCTAGGCGGAAGAGATGAAAGAATGAAGTCAGTGGCCAACTCTTTGCCCATTGGGAAGCCCAGCTTCTCCAATCGCTGAGTGTAACCAACCATCTTGATTACATGTGGTCCTACTGCTGCGCCTTCTGCTAGCTTGCACTTTAGAAAGGCTTTGGACACATTGAACCTTTCAGTCCTAGCCTGTGTCTGGAACATGTCTTTAAGCACCACGATCATATCGTGTGCCTCATGATCTGTTTCGAACTGCATCTGCAGCTCGGGTTCCATGCAAGCAAGCATAAGGCAGCTTACCTCAAGATTAGCATCAAATGCCTTCTTGTAAGCAGCCTTAACGGCAGCAGATGCATCATCAACAGGTACTGGTGGTAGTAGGGTGTCTAGAACATCTTCCTTTTTATCGGCCCTGAGAACAATTCTCAGGTTACGGATCCAATCCGAGTAGTTTGTTCCATTCAACTTGTCCTTCTCAAGGACCGAACGCAAAGCAAACGATGTGGTGGTGTTGCTAGGTGCCATTTAATCTACAACAAAAGTAATGCAAAATACACTAAGACAAACGTATCCATGATAGAGCAAATCACATTAAGCTATTTTAACAAAATCTACTCCCACTAAAATCAATATCCCTCTATTGAAACTTAGTGATTCAGGATCCACAACTAACAAGTCTACTAGTAAGCTTTAGCATCACCGCTAGCAAACAAGGTAGATCGGTAAGCAACTTTTGCTAATCATATCACATATGACTCTTGTTGTTGGGTGACATCTCTATGTCTCGGCGCCCAACCTTTATGCCCCAAGGTCCTTAACCGTTAAGATAACCTTGTTAAGCAAACCAACCCTTATCCGCGTAAGTGTCCGACACAAACCCGTCTAGTCAAGGAAAACTAGTGGTACCCTAATTTCATAGACCCACCACTAATTGTACAAGACATGGGACGGTGCAAGTTTTAGTTGGGAGGGCATACTAACTTAAACTCTGTAAGGGATCGTTCTACTTCTAACATCATAGCATGTACAAAGTAAAACATAAACAGAATAGCATTCACACAGTTGTGACACAGTATAGCCCTTTTTTCTTATGGTGATCTCCATCTCCATAGGATCTGTTCACCATGGTGATCTCCATCTCCATGTTCCATGTGCGCCATCCTCCTGGTGATGAGTCCTCCAAGAACTAGAACATGCTATTACGCCTAGTAGCTAGTAAAGAAGCTAGTAATGAAGATTACATAGTTGCTTGGATCATCACAGATTGGTACACAGACCATTAAATACATTAAGGTGACAACACATATGGCTCCTACCGTGTTGCCGTACGCGTGACACGCATGTCACGAATGAGTTACACACATGCATCACATACACAAAGGGGCCATACTGATCACAAGATATATACATACATCCTGCAAAATAGAGTTAGGCGTTCTAACATTCCAAACTTCGGATGCCCGAAACTCCATCTTCCAAGCCGAATTTGGGAAATCTAATTTCGCCGAAAATGGCAAAGCGGTTGAATTTCATGTGTAACTTTTTCTGTAGATCAATTTTCATATAAAATTCGCCCCGATCCAAGATCGTACCGAAAAGTTACGGCTGATTTACCGAAGCATACGCATACGGCAAAAATCCCGACCCCGGTAGTAGATCCCATCTACTTTTGCACATCTAATGCGCCTTGCGTATGACCCTAGATTTCGATCCGACCAATCATATTGATATTCGCTCACTGCAACTGGATTTACGTGTATCACTTAACTCCGATGGTGGAAACCGACCGGTAGGAGTATGTCGTTACACTACCATTGCAGCAAGAGCACAAAACCAGGACATAGATCAAACTGAAAACTCGCATATCTCCATATGCACACATCCCGAATCCAAAACTAAACAACCTGGCTCTGATACCACTGTAGGGATACGAGGTAGGCTACACTAGCGCAAACCAAAATTTCTACCGCGTAAAACCAGGAAGAACTGCCATATAAGGATCACGGGATTACCACTCGACGCACTACTGGTGCGGAAGATGTAGACTTGCATCGATGCAATGAAGACGATCAACGTAGTCATACGTAGTCGATCACGTCAACGTCCAGCAGCTCCTCAGCAGCTTGTCCACGTGCAGCAAGATCGCCCTCGTGCCGCGGCTCGTCGGCGGCTCGTCGTGGCTCGTCGGCGGCTCATCCAAGTGCTGCAGGCGCAACACCTCCAAGGTATCCACACGTGCAGGGAGGAAGCGTCGCAAGCCGGACTGCTAGATCCGCGAGTTGCAATAGGTGAGGGCGTGGGAGGCGCGGCAGATGTGTTTCGCCAAAAAGGTGTCAACCCTAGGGCGCCCCCACCCCTCTATTTATAGAGGCTCCTAACGGGCCTCTGGGTCCGAGGCCCATTAGTACTTCTAAACCTAATCCAACTCGGATCAGATCCGAATTGGGCTTCCAGCCCCTTAAGTGTGTGATCCTATGGGTTCGGATACATATAGACATGGCCCGAGTACTCCTACTCCCAATAGTTGGTAGCGGCCTCTAGCAAGACGTGCCAACTCCTATATGCACACGAAGATCATATTAGACGAACCATCACAACATAATATGCATGCTATTCCCTTTGCCTCACGATATTTGGTCTAGCTTCAAGCCGACCGCTCTTTCTCGATCCTGTGATTCGGAATCCCTTTGTAGGTTAACTCTTAACCGTACGTAGCATGGCCATGCATTTTCAGATCCGATCATTCGAGGGGCCCAGAGATATCACTCTCAATCAGAGAGGGGCAAATCCCATCTTGATGGACTATGTCTCATAGCATGCTTCTTGACAAACCCGAAAGCTACCTTTATAACTACCCTATTACGGCGTAGCGTTTGATAGCCCCTAAGTAGGTCGATCCACATCTAGAATACATGCGACAATCTCAGGTCTAAGGACAAAGCGTATATGTTGTTTAAAGAGAGAACTACTTCTCGTGTTGGGTCAGTCCTAGCACATGTCTCCACATGTGTCCACATTATTAGTTCAACATCTCCATGTCCATGACTTGTGAAACATAGTCATCAACTAATACATGTGCTAGTCTAATATTCATGTGTGTCCTCACATGAACTCCGACTAGGGAAAACTTTAGAATAACCATACAAGTAAAGTGTTTCACATACAATTCACATAATTGCAAATCAATTCAAGTAGCCTTTAATGGATATTCAATGAACACAATATACAAATCATGGATACAAATGGAATATCATCATCTCTATGATTGCCTCTAGGGCATACCTCCAACAGATAGATGTAGACTGGAGAACTCCCTTTATCAACTACATCAAGGAGCACAAATTACTTCCAGACAAAGCAGAAGCAGAACAAATCTCACGACGTGGCAAGGACTATGTTCTAGTCTGGGACAAGCTATACAGAAGAGGTGCATCATCCGGAGTACTCATGATGTGCGTCTCACGACAAGATGACAAGGACATACTGGACGAAATAAACAAAGGCATCTGCGACAACCACGCATCCTCACAAACGATCGTGGGCAAAGATTTCGAAGCAGGGTTCTATTGGCCTACAACTCTCGCTGACACTGAGGAACTAGTCCGTCGATGCCAAGGATGTCAATTCTTCGTCAAGCAAGAACACATCCCTACCTCCAAACTAATCACTACACCACCCTCTTAGCCCTTTGCGTGCTGGGGGCTAGACATGATTAGCCCACTACCTACTGTGCCTGGAGGGTTCAATCAAGTACTGGTGACCATCGACAAGTTTACCAAGTGGATAGAGGTGAAGCTAGTACCCTGCCCCAAGGCAGACAGAGTACTCGACTTCCTCGATGAAATCATCCACCGCTACGGTTTCTCAACCGTGTTATCACAACCCTGGGCTCCAATTTCAACAACCACAAGTTTTGGAAGATAATAGTGGGATTTACATCCGATACGTCTCTATCGCTTATCCGCGGGCCAACGGCCAGGTTGAGCACGCCAATGGGATGTTACTGGAAGCTCTCAAGCAAAGACTACATGATATTGGAAACACAGAAGGGGGCAAGTGGCTCAAGGAGCTGCCTAATGGCTACGGATATTTGCACCCAGCCGTGCAAGCCTACAGGGCACTCTCCCTACTTCCTAGTCTACAGATCAGAAATTATTCTCCCCACTAACATCATGTGGAAATCCTTAGTAGTCGAGCAGTACAAGGAGGGCACAGCAGAAGAAACAAGACATCTAGACCTAGACAGCCTCGAAGAAGTTTGCTGTGCAGCACTCGTCCAGTCTCTAAGGTACCTTGAAGGAATCCATCATTATGATGATCGCAACATCAAAGAACATTCGATCAATACAGGCGATATGGTCCTCAAGCATATCCAAGACACCAAGGGACTACACAAGCTAAATTTGCCATGGGAGGGACCGTTCATTGTATCCTAGGTCACTGGACCTGGGTCGTACAGGCTCCAACAACTCTCTGGCGAAGACGTTGAAAACTCGTGGAACATCGAGCAACTTTCGTTTCTACCCTTAAGTTTACATATTCATGTAAATTGGCCATCAGCCTCAGTTGTATAATTACAATTCAATAAAGTAGATTTATTTTTTGTTGTAAAATGACTACTTTATTTCTACCTAATTGCGACTTGCAAAAACAAGTTCGTTGAGCTATTCAGCTCCCCGGGTACTATCACCCACCTCGTAGCTTGTAGTAGCAAGTCTATACAAAATTATTTAGCTTCCGAGGCAGAACTGCTCACATACGGCTTGTAATATCAAATCTGCAAAGTATCTTCTGAGTCATTCAACTCATCAGGCAAAAATGTCCAGACACGGCTTGTAGAGACAAGTCTGCAGTTAAAATCATGAGTTATTCAACTCTCGAACAAGTCTGTCCTCTCGGCGGCTTCCAGAGAAGAAGTCGTTAGCAATTTGGGAGTTACTTAGACTACCCAACCTACTCTTATCTAGACAAGTCTGTCTAGTCGCAGCTTCTAATAACAAGTCTGCAGTTCCAGGCTTTCGAGAGCACAACATATGAACAACCTAGAGAGGTTGCAAGGATAGGCTCTAGATAAGGAAATCCTGAAGATTCTACTCGCCTGTGAGGTCTGACTACACGGATACCTTGAGTCCTTTCTCCAAAAAGGAGTTGCATCTTAAAGTACTCTACACCATGTATCTGAGGAGGCTCACAAGAGTAGCCTTGTGCGCAAACACTTACGACTACCGTATGAGCAACCATCAGGGTAGTTCATAAGAGGCACTAAAAAACAACAAGTCGACAACAATAAAATTACAACAAGATTTCAAATAATTTACATTTCATTCATATCATGTTTATATTACAAAGAACTAATACAGAGACTACTCAAGGTCCAATTTACTAGCTACTTCCTTTGCGATAGGAGCCACCTCTTGCAGGTACTGTTGGAACTGCTCATTAGAGTAGTCTTCTGCGATCCCTTCTGCAATGGGAGCTAGGTCCACCTGCAGGTAAAAGAAATTCACAAAAGCCAGTAACTGCTTGGAGACCGACTCGGCTATCTTCTGGACGCAGCTGGTAAATTTTGCAGGCACCTCCTTGAGTATCTCTGACAGAGGGTGGGGCTCCACACTTTCAGCAGGGGCTCCACCATATCCGTAATGGGCTGAGCTGCTTTAGTTAGCTCCTTCAGAGCAAGCTTTGTAGCCTCCAGCTCAGCCTCGCGCTCCTGCATGGTCTTCATGGCATTCACCAAGTTGACCTCCCCATCTGCGTACATCTTCCTCTCCTTCTCTAGCTGATGTTCCAAATTTTCCTATAGTGCTGACAACTTGTCATGTTGGTCTATCACCTGGTCGTAGGAGTTTTGCAAGTCAGTGGCTTGGCCTTGGAGATCTTCCTTTGTCTTCTCGAGCACTGCAGGAACAAACACAAAAGGAATTTAGTATCAATAAGTAGAATCAGTACGTGAAGACCAACGGGGGAAGATCAATTACCTTTCAGTTGATGCTTCAAAGATTTGTTGCGCTTTCGGAGGCAATCTTTCTCCTCCTCAAACTGCTGGATGGTGTTTCAAGTACTCGGCGGCTTGACCGTCGTACTTCATAAGTAGCTAAGAGGAGTACTCCCACTCCTTAGCTAGCTCCTGGGTGAGTGCCTCAGCCCGCATGATTGTATCCCCATAGCCCTGGAGCATTTGGGACTTCCGGTGAGAGCGCTTGATTACATCCTGCAAAATAGAGTGAGTACTCGTGTCAAGATGCGAGTACCAATTTCAAAGTTAAAGAATCAACGTGATCAACAAACTTATCGCTGCCTATTGGTCTACACGGCGGTACATCTCCATTATTGTGGCCTCCATCTTTATGTTGAGGAGGGGGTCGCCGATTAGCTGAATATCTTCAAGGTTAACTCCTTCAGCTATCCATGGATCCTCGTGCACTTCTGCATCTGCCATGCCAAGTGGAACCAGGGCATAGCTGGTTGATGGTGCCGGCTCGGAAGGTGCGATAGAGGCCAACACTTCCAGCCCCTCCATGGCTTCGACCTCTACCTTTGGCTTGGGGGCTACAAGAGTATCCATGATGCTAGAAGTAGTCACCACCGCGGCTTCATTCCCTACCTCCGGCTCGAGGGCTATGAGAGTAGCCACAACACCAGAGGTAGTCACCGCTATAGCCTTGGCTACTGGTAGCTCGGTGGCTGGCACTAAAGCATCATTAACAAAGAAATTACATCTTGATTAATGCGGCAACAAGGGATACAACACCTAGATTCATTGCCGACACAGGTCATTCCTCTAGCGGCAGACTTGTAGAAGCCAGGACGATGTCCTAGACCGAGTGGCTACTGCCATCGATTGCAGGCTTCAAGCTTGGCCCTTCACACTCAACGCTAGAAGATTTCCTACAAAAGAGAAGTTGTCAGAAGATATACGACAAGTGAATAACAAGCAACAATGAGTACTCGAATGAAGTTCTATTACTTACTTTGAGGATCTCCTCACTTTCAGAGAGGGCTCCCTTGACAAGAGCATCGACCTGATGGTTGATGATGGCTTCTTTGGCGTGGCTTATTGGGTCACAGTGCAATCCTCACCAGCCTTGGTTGCCACATCCATCTCTTGAGTAGTCTGGGTGCTAGCAGGGTTCGCCCTGGCATGGGAGATTCTTCATTGTCTTCGATCTCGATGACCTCCTCAATTGATGGTAGCTTCTGCTGCACGACTTCGGTAGTCGTCCTCTCTTCCTCAGTCACCTCCCCAACTACCTACAATCCACCAATGCCGTATTGAGTAGACACGGTGGTAAGGGATTCACTTACAAGTACTCGATCCTCAGGATCTTGTCCTTCTTCGAAGGTTATTACCGGTGGAGGCACGTCCTCAGCGGTGAGAGGCTTCTTCACCACATGCTTGACTGTGATGGTTCACTTACTCTTTGGTGGCAGTGCCAGTCCAACCTCTAGATCATCCTCAGCTGTGTGCTTTGATGATGACCTGGAGGAAGACCCAACCTTGTCAGACGGCCAGGCCTTGATCATGAATTCGTCCATAGTTTCAGAGTTAGAGCTGCTGAAGGACTCAAAATTGTCTTCTTCCTTCTCTTCAACTTCGCTCTGCACGATTGGAGCTGTGTGCACGCGTGGAGCGGCATCAGAACCCTCTGATCTAGGAGGAGGTGGAGTAGAGCAGAACAAATGTACATCCTCCTGCATGGGAAGACAAGTTAGATCATCAACAGCTACAACAATTAGTACTCGGGGGATACGGGCACGGGTACTTACACTGCTTGGTAGGTTGGTGGCATAGTACTCCCGCACAATCATCGGGATCTCGCTTGCTTGCTTGAAAAGGTGCCTCAATCATGCCATGACTTTGTTGATACTGAGCTCCTCTAGTGACATCATGGGTGGATCATTGGGGCCCAAGTAGTTGTAGCCCCATGTGCAGGGGTTGAAACCGCCTCTTCATGAAGCTGAAGGCCACCCCAACTCCTATCAGCCCTTGTTGTTTGAGCTTGGCAATTCTCTCTAGGAGCTTGGGTAGCTGCAAGCAATCCCCGTGTGTAGGCTCATCTAACCACCTGTTGTTCCAAGTCAGGTGGTGGCCTATTAACTTTGGGAGCTTGGTCTCGTGGCTGCCGATGTAGCACCACCATTCTTTCCATCCAGAGTGCGAGTTAATCAACTCATACTCGAAATATAGGCTCTTGACCTTCTCCCTCATTTGGATCCCTGCCCCTTCGACTACTTTTGTGTGCTCTCGCTAGGGCTGGTGCTTGACTCGGAAAAACTTGCGGAACAACAGGAAATGTGGCTGGATCCCTAGGAAGGCTTCACAAAGATGAACCAAAATGGCAGCGTGCAATATGATGTTGGGGTTGAGGTGCACCAGCTCTATCTTCTAGTAGTCAAGGAGGCCACGGAAAAAATCAGAGGCATGCAAAGCTAAATCGCACTCAATGAAGTGGGAGAAGATTACTGTCTCATCAACGTAAGTCTCCAGCGTCCATGGGTTACCAAATGCACACCTCCAGTTGATGACATCCTTATCCTGGAGGAGGTCGGCAGCTACCGGTGCCTTGATGTCTTCCTCCTTCAGCACGGATTTCTTCCAGGTGCATGCAGGCAATGGCGGGGCAGTCTGGTCCATCTTGCCATATTCGGGAGCCGGCAGTTGGATCTTGTTTTTCTTATCAACCTTCTTTTTCATGCCTTCCACCACCTTGCTCAAAGATGCCTTGTTCCCCATCCTTGTTACCACGAGGGTCTTCTTTCGCATGCGCTCAGGGGCTAAGTGGTGGGGGATGGCGACGCTCGAGCTCAAGGATCAGGCAGCGGCAGCTCTAGGGCTATAGTGTGGAAGATGAAAGAGAAGATGGCACATGTGAAATGGAAGGGTTGTTTTCCTCCATTATTTATAACCACAGTGTAGTAAACAACAACAAGATTAATGGGAATATTCCATTTTAATGGATCGATGATTTCGCACCTGGTTGACAATTTCCATTATTTTTGTAAGAGATAAGGTTACTATTGGCAAATGGTCACGATGACAATTGGTTGACCCTTATACCCACCAAACTAATCGTATAATAGCTTAGTGGTTGTGTGCCATGTGCCCAATAGGCTAAACAAATTTTTCTTTGGGTTTTAAGGATGCAATTTATAGATTGACCCCTAGCTTGATTCTTCTATTCAACCTAAGGTTCGGGGGCTACTCCATATGGAGTACAACTTTCATCGCACTTACATATAAAACTACAAGATTGAAGATTCAAGACCTATTTAAATGAGGTTTGAGCACATTCTAGCCGCATGGTAGTACTCGAGTACGTTTGAAGACTCAACCCGATGGAGTACTCAAATAGCACAAAAAACTAGTTGGAGAAGCCTACAAAAGTACTCGGAACTGCTGCATTTTACTATAAAGTACTTGGGGGCTTATCGTACATACATTTATGGGCCCACCAGAAGGTTTGCACAGTCCTAGTACAGGGCTAGGCACCGAGACATGTGAAGTATGGAGACTACAGAGCAGATCGGCGTGGTCTACGTGGCAAGATAGGAACTAGTCAGGATTAGGAAACTACTCGTAGTAATTAGAGTAGGACTTGTCTAGTCGAATCCGACTAGTATTCTTGTAAACAGGCCACCTGTAACCCTGCCCCCGGCAATATAAGGCAAGGCCGGGACCCCCTCCAAAGCAATTCAATACAACCAACACACAAAATGTAGGGTATAATGCAATCTAGTGGCCCAAACCTGTCTAAATCGTGTGTTCGAGTTCACCTTCGAGTTCCTAATCTTGGTGAGCCCCACATATTAAACACTACCTAGAGCACCCCCCTCGGTACGTTGCCGGGTCTAAACACCGACAATTATGATTAACTCTTTAATCATATTGGCATGGCCATGCACTTCCTAATCCAACTATCTCGAGGGGTCCAGAGAGATCTCTCCTATTATTTAGGAGGGGCAAATTCCATCTTGATCCACTCACATCCCATTCCATGTTTCATGATACACCCAGAAACTACTTTTATGACTACCCAGTTACGGAGCAGTGTTTGGAAGTCCCAAAGTACATCAGTACACATAGTGAGAAACATTGGCAATCTCAGGTCTAAGGATTTAGCAGGTATACTACTCGAGACCAACTAATGGCACATACAAAATAACAATCCTAGCAGTGTCTCGGGGTGGGTCAATCCAACACCATGTTCACTAACATGTGTTCACATTATTAATCGATATCTCCTTATCTATGATCCGTGAAACGTGATCATCAATTAATACATGTGCTAGTCTATATCATTATTGTCCCACATAATGATATAGACTAGGGATCATTTAGAATAATATCATAATCAACAAAGAGTTCCACGACCAAGTCACATACTTGTCAATCAGTGTAAATGATAGTTACTCAAAGAATGAATAACACTTTATTCAATAGTACATAAACATACTCATGACACAAGTCTCCCACACACACTAGGATCACTGATGTAAGTATCTAATACCCATAGATCTGGTGTGTGCCTCATGCTTTGGCTATAGAAGAGGCTTCGTCAACGGATCAGAAACATTCAAATCCGTGCGTACCTTGCAAATCCTCACATCACCTCGATCAATAATCTCCTGGATGAGGTGATAGTGCCTCAGTATATGTTTGTACTTTTGGTGTGATTTAGGCTCCTTTGCAATGGCTCCACTATTATCACAATAGAGATCCATTGAACTGGACGCACTAGGGACAACACCCAATTCGAAAACAAATTTTCTGATCCAAACAACTTCCTTCACAGCTTCAGAAGCTGCAATATACTCAGCCTCTGTCGTCGAATCTGCTACCGTCTCTTGCTTGGAATTTTCCAGCTCATTGCCCCTCCATTGAGCATAACACAAAACTGGACTGCGATTTGGAATCATCCTTGTCTGTTTGGAAGCTAGCATCGATGTAACCTTTTACAACGAGCTCTTCGTCACCTCCAAACACTAGGAACGCATCTTTAGTTCTTCTGAATTACTTAAGGATGCTCTTCACAACTGTCCAATGAGCCTCACCATGATCTGATTGGTACCTACTAACACTTAGATTATAGGAGACATCTGGGTGCGTGCATAGCATGGCATGCATGATGGATCCAATAGCCGAAGCATAAGGAATCTCTTTCATCCTCTCTTGCTCATCACGTGTTGAAGGACACTGATCCTGGCTAAGAGTATGCCATGTGACATTGGCAAGAAACCTTTCTTAGAATCTTGCATATTGAAATGATTCAATATCTTGTCAATGTACGTGTCTTGGCTTAATCCAATTAGCCTTTTTGATCTATTCCTATAGATCTTTATAACCAAAATATATGTCGCCTCTCCTAAATCTTTCATTGCTCTTCCTTAATGAAATTTAACACCCTCAAGCATTGGAATATCATTTCCAATCAACAATATGTCATCCATATATAGGACCAGAAAAACAAGTGCGCTTCCACTGACCTTCTTGTAAATACAAGGCTCTTCTACATTTTTTATGAAACCAAACCTTTTGACCGCTTCATCAAAACGAAGATTCCAACTTTGAGATGGTTGCTTCAATCCATAAATGGACTTTTGAAGTTTGCATATCTTCCCAGCATTTTTAGGATTGACAAAAACCTCAGGTTGTGTCATGTACACATCCTCACTTAGGTTTCCATTAAGGAAAGTTGTTTTGACATGCATTTGCCATATCTTATAATCAAAATATGCAACAGCTGCTAGGAGAATCCGAACAGACTTTAGCATTGCAACGGGCGAAAATGTTTCATCATAGTCAACACCTTGAATTTGCTTGAAACCTTTCACTACCAATCGTGCCTTATAGACGTGAACATTTCCATCCATGTCTGTCTTTTTCTTAAAAACCCATTTGCAAATGATAGGTCTCACACCGTTGATCAGATCAACCAAGTTCCAAACTTGATTTCATCCATGGATTCTATCTCGGATTCTAGGGCTCCAAGCCATTTCTCATAGTCGGGTTCCATCATTGCTTCTATATAGGTCATGGGATCATAATTGTCCAACAATAATATGTCACACTGCTCCATTGTTAGGAGTGTCAACTTTTGAGTTGCACGATGTGCCCTTGTAGACCTTCATGGGGCTAGTGCTTCAATAATAGGTTCAGGTTGCACAACATCTTGTACATCCTGTGTAGGTTCAGTGGGTGCTCAAACATTTTGAGGTGTATCTTGAATTTCTTCAAGTTGCACCTTGCTCCCACTAACTCCCTTTGAGAGAAACTCTTTCTCCAAGAAGACACCATTGCGAGCAACAAACACTTTGCCTTCTGCTCTATTATAAAAATAATATCCTTTAGTTCCCCTCGGATATCCCACAAAGAAGCATTTGTCCAATTTTGGAGTGTGTTTGTCTAACATCAAACATTTGACATAAGCCTCATATCCCCAAACTTTGAGGAAAAACAATCTGAGACGCTTCTCGGTCCACATCTCATATGGTGTCTTCTCAACTGACTTAGTTGGAACCCTGTTTAGTGTAAATGCAGTAATTTTTACAGCATAATTAGTTGCAACTGTGTTCAATGTAAACACAACAGCTTCTAGAGCATAACCCTAAAAAGATAGTGGAAGATCAGTGTGGCTCATCATCGACCTAACCATGTGTAACAAGGTTCGGTTCCTCCGCTCGGAAACCCCATTCCATTGAGGCGTTCCAGGCGGAGTCAACTATGGAACAAATCCATGGCTAAAATATTCACCTCCACAATCAGATTGTAGAAATTTAATTGTCTTGCCCAGTTGATTCTATACTTCATTTTAAAATTCTTTGAACTTTTCAAATGATTCAGACTTGTGCCTCATTAGATAGACATACATATATCTACTAATGTCATCAGTGAAGGTGATGAAGTACTGAAATCCACCTTTGGCTACAGAACTCATTGGTCCACATACATCAGTATGTACAAGTCCCACCAAGTCACTTGCCATCTCACTTTGACAAGTGAAAGGATCTTTAGTCATCTTCCCAAGCAAACATGACTCGCACGTGTCAAGTGATTCAAAATCAAATGAGCTCAATAAACCATCTTTATGGAGTTTTTCAATGCGTTTCTCATTTCTATGACCGAAGTGACAATGCCAAATAAAAGTGGTATTCAAATCATTTTGTCGAGCCCTTTTTGTATTAATGTTACAGACAGATTTATCCTCAAGATCAAGAATATATAATCCATTCACCAATGGACAATGAGCATATAAAATATCATTATAATAAATTCAACAATGTTTGTTCTTTATTACAATCTCATAACCATCAATTTCTTTCAAACATGAAGAAGAGATAATGTTCTTACTCAGAGAAGGAATGCAATAATAATTATTCAATTCCAAAACTATTCTTGAGGGTAACGATAAGTGGTAAGTGCCGACCACAATAATAGCAACCTTTGCTCCAGTGCCAACATGAATATCCAGCTCACCTCTTGCTAACCTTCTAGTCTTACTTAGTCCCTGCAACGATTTGGAAGTGTGAATCATCAATCCAGTATCAAATACCAAAGATTCACTAGAAGATGTAGCAATATGAATTTCTATAACATTTATACCTGAAGTGGAAGTCTCACTTCCCTTCTTCTTCTTATCCTCCAAGTACTTCTTGCAGTTCCTAGACCAATGTCCCTTGAGATGACAGTGGAAGCATTCATCATCAGAAGGGCCAGATTTGCCCTTTGTCTTAGGATTAGAGCTTGGGGGCTCATTGGGAACAACCTTTCCCTTGCCTTTGTCTTTGGGAGGCGTCCAACGCTTCCTCTTTTTGTTCTCCTTTTGAACCATCATCACATGAGTGGGGTTTTTCTTAATGTTTTCCTCTGCAATCTTCAGCATGCCATGCAACTTATCCAACGTTTTCTCCATGCCATTCATCTAATAGTTCAGAATGAACGACTCATAGCTTGCTGGGAGTGACTGGGGAATGACATCTATAGCCAGGTCATCCTTGAGTTCAGAACCAAGTTTGTCCAGAGTTTTAATGTAACCAATCATCTTGATCACATGGGGACTAACCGAGCTACCCTTCGTCAGCTTGCACACAAACAAGGACTTTGAGATGTTGTACCTCTTAGCCCTAGCTTGGTTCTCAAACATTCCACATAGCCCTTCAATCATAGTGTGAGCACATCCACATGCTCATACTACTTCTGCAGATCAGAGGACATGGTGGCAAGCATGAGACAGCTGACATTGAGTGCATCATCACAATGCTTCTGATAAGCTCTGCGAGCTGCAGCATTGGCATCATCAGGGAGATCATTTGGGTTTGGTTGCTCATGAACATACTCAGTTTTCTCTTGTCTGAGAATAATTCTCAAGTTGCGGTGCCAATGAATAAAGTTAGCTCCATTGAGCTCTTCCTTCTCAAGCACAGATCGCAAATTGAAACCGGAATTGTTACTAGCAGACATGCTCTACAACACAGGATAAAAAATGCAAAGTTTTAGCACTAAGTTATGTACCAATCTTCTATTAACCAATTTAATAAAAGACACTTCCACTATATCAACATCGTCTTCCTTCTAACCACATATAGTGGTCCAAGATCCATGTTCATTAAAATCCTAGTGAGCTTTGGGTTCACTTCTAGAAAAATAGTGACATAGGTAAACAACAATTTGTTAATCATATCTCTATATGACTCTTGTTTGTTGGGTGGCATCCAATGCCCCAGCCCCCAACTCCATGCCATAAAGCCCAAAACCATTTTGATAGCTTTGCTGAGTAAACAAATATTATGCTTGTGGATGTCCAACATCCACTCTATTCATAGTGATAGATGATGGTACTTTGCTTTGGCAAACCTACCACACAACGATCAAAATTTTATAGCTGCAGCTATTGGTAAAAGGCATAAAAAACTTAACTTTTCTAAGGGAAGCTATTCTATCATGACAAAAACATCCACCACATGTAAAGCATGAACAGAATAGTAAGATAGGAAAGTAAATATCACAGGCATATAATCATATTATATTGTGAATAGTATGGCCTTTGGAATCATAGTGGTCTCCATCGCTATGGTTCCACCGTGATCTCCATCGCCATCCTTCCTGCCTTGTGGTGATCTCCATCGCCACCATGCTTGAAAAGCCTCCATGAATGTATGTAGAGCTACTACATCTAATAGCTGATAAATAAATTACAGGAGCGAACAAGCATCACAAGTCCACACGTAGGTCGTTGTACAATAATGGAACAACCTCAACCCGGTTGTGTTAACTTGCACAAAATAGGCTGCCAAATGTTACACACAGATCATCGTATGACATTGAGGCCATACCATTCACATCATACCCTGCAAAAATGTGTTAAGTGTAGAACGTCTTCTACCAAAACATTATGAGGATATCACTATAGCAGATAGCAATGGCGGTCCCGCTATTAAAACATCACAGAATTACATAGATCACATCTATGAAAATGCTATGAAAATCTCATTATCTGATTGATCAAATCAACCCAAATCTGAGTCATTCAGAATGCCTCAATTTTCACTAGATCAATCCCATTGATCAACGCGACAGATGTACATGAGAAGACCACAACACATGACCTTGATATGTTGCCTTAATCCATTGACTGTGCACATGACTAGCCCTGATGGTGATTCCAGCCGGTGGGAACAAGTCACACGCACAACAAAGAAGGAGCACGAACTAATCTTTTTTGACATAGTGTAATCTACTCGAACCTATTCCATCCCCTTATGACCAATTGATCTAATCAAGCCATGCATCAAAAGATCCATCACATGAACCTAACCATAATAGATCACATCTACTATGTGACAACTCTACCTTGATTAGGTTTAGTTAAACCTAAGAAAGTCATTAGTCACTAAGTAGAGGAAGTGAAAGGTCCAAATTGGCCCTAAAAAGCTCTTTTTGGAGTTAAATAGAAAACTTGAGTTTCTGTATACAACTTAAATTTTATCCCAAATAAGAGTTGTAAAACTTTTAATTTAAAATAAATTTTATTAATAACACTTTGGCTAATTTGGAGTGGGAGAAGGTCAAAAAAACGGATCAAATTAGGAGTACATAAAAATCCTGCAAATGACCAAAGTCCTGGAATTCATGGTTTTCCCTCAACTTTGCAACCTGTTATCTCACTATTCTATATCTGACCTCAAGTTAGACTTTTAATAGAAGTTGTAGTTCCTTGAGTGTGTTACAACTTTGTTACACTGACCCAGGTCCAAATCGCAACCAAACCTGCTCAAAAACTTGGTCAAAACCAGGTAAAACAATCAACTCAGACTACTTACACCCCAGCGCTAAGTCTGGAAAACGTCCAAAGCGCGCATCTTGGCAAGCCCGTTCCTCCTAAAAGCTGAACTGAACTTGAGAAAAGTTCATAATAGAAGTTGGAGTTCTAAGATCGAAGAACATTTTCTTCAATTACATCTTGGCCTGATTCAGTTGCAAAGGTACTCAAAATCTGAGCTAAATTTGGCCATAATGCTGAAAAACAGCAAAACTAAGATCTGTCTAAGTCCCCGGAGGCCGGCGTTCTGCCAAACTTTGCAACTCCGTAGTTTCAAATCCATTTTGATTTGAAGAAAACTCCTTTTGTAAAGTTTGGAGCTGGATGTTAGGTCTACATGTTTTACTTTTGGAGTTTCATGAGTTCTTTTGAAAAGTTTGGAGAAAAAGCCCCAAAACCGGCCCTTTTTGACTGCCCCGAGGAGCACCCCACCCAGCACGTGCCCGGAGCGCGCCCGCATGTTCGCTCGTGCACTGCCCGCCGCGTGGCCGCTGTCCACCGGTGAGCTCGCCGTCACCCAACCGGCGGCTGTGACATGATAACTCATGCGCTCGGCTGCCTAGTAGGCGACCACGCTTATCCCGCTCCTTGGCGTCACGCATCGCCTTTGCCCCATCCCAAGCAAGCTTTGCCTGCCGGAGGATGCCACGCCGCCGCCTCGGACCGGCCAAGCTCCGACCGCCTATCGATGCCCGGACAGCGACCGCACCAGCGCCTCGCTTTGCCAACCCACGGTCGCGGCAAAGCCACGCTTGCACGCCCCGAATCCTCCTAGGCCAATGATCGGGAGATCCTATCCCGTGGTCTCCGCACCCCGACTAATGGCACCACCGCCAATGGACCTCCGGCCCGCAGCCCAAAGCGCCCTCCGATCCTATCCACCTGCGCCCGAAGCTCCACCTCACTTCCCCTCTCCTCCCCGGCTCTATAAAAGCCACCCTCACCTCACCGCGACCTCACTCCGCTCGCCCAAACCATGCCGCTCACCTGTTTCTCTGCGCCACCGCCGACCCTCCCGTGGAGCCCCTGTCCCTGCCGCTCCCCGCACCTCGACACCTTCATCGAGAGTTCCGCCACCACCACGCGCTCCTATGTGAGCCACTTGTTGCGCTCCCGGAGCCCCGCCATCGCCGAACCTCCGCCGGGACCCTACCGCCGAAGCCGCCTCCCATCCCCAAGCCATTCCACCGCCGCTGAGCTCGCTCCGACGCCCCAATTGCCGCCAATCCCTCCATGGTGAGCTCCTGCATCTTCCCCGCCTGTTCTTGCCCTCGATTAACCCCGAGACTCGTCAAAATTGAGCCAAAATAGCCGCCGGCCGCCGCAAGGGCCTCCTTGTGTCTTTTACCTTTTTCTAGGGGCCTTAGCGCAGGAACTAGGGACCCCTACGTGAATAAACCATAGACACGAGTGTTAGATTGTAAGTTGTTTTCGGTATATTGGTTTAAATTGATAGAAAATAGGATAAACTTTGTAAATGCACCATAAATCGTAGACAAATCAAAAAAATACCAAACCACTTTTGTTGGACTCAATGAACTATCTAGTTTCATACAAAAATAATCTTGCCCATGTTACTATTGGAAATAAAACCCTATAGTTTTAATTCTTGCTTAGGCCTTTTAAATCATAGTAAATCGAAGAAAAATGCTAAAAAGGTCAGTCCAATTTTGAGGCCTATGTTTCAGTGAGTAGAAGCTCACAAAAATAGTGAAGACCCTGGAGTAGAACTTTAACTCAATGTTTTAACCTTATATTTGAAATCTAGGGTTAAATCTTTATTTTTGCACAAGTTCTTATCCAGAACTGAGAAAACCCACTTGGAGTACCTTAGTTTCGAAGTGTAGTTTGTAGGAAAAATATGGAACTTGGTCAGAAACAGAAAGAAACCCACCTTCCTTTTTAGAGCAAGATAAATAGGAGAAAAATATGGGAAATAAATATGCTTCTCTAAAAATCATGAAAAATTCATCAAAGTCTCTGTAACATGCCTTCAATCCACTGTTAAAGTTTCACCCTCAGAATCACTGTAGATTTTGAGATAAAAATGGTTAAGTGCATGCTACCCTTGGTAATAAAATGATTTTAATTCTTTTTGTGATAATACAATGGATCCCAAATTTTTATAGTAACTCATTGATGACATAAGTAAGGTGCTGTAATTTTCTCAATATCATATGGGACTGTTTGCTTCTGGAACAAAATTTTGGATAAGGAATCAGTTTATGTGAATAAAGAAATGTAAGTCCTAAGAAACTTAATGGGTAATTTTTGGGAGAGGTAAAAAAAAATATTCAGAAATAAATGACTCTCCAAATGAACTCCAAACCATCCTAAAAGCTACCCCACCTTCCTTGTGAAACTCTAAGTTGTAAGAATCTTAAGTATGTACACAATCACCATCAAAGTCAACCCCGAGTTTAAACCACAACATACCTTACTTCATGAAGTTAATAAAAGATAGAACCTTGTTTAGATGAATGTGGTCACAATGCACTTTCATTTTAGCAATAATCGTGCCTTGCATCATTCATACAAAAGCATGGAAAAATCTGAACTCTCTGCATATGCATGTCATGTAGAAGCTAATATCACTGACGGAACCTATGAGCTCCACCCTACGCTAGAAGAGGAACCCACTACAACACTACATCATGCGGAAGTTGAGCCCAAGCTAGATCAAGACCCCGAGGACCCGCTAACCTTTCCTAAACCTGAAGGCAAGCCCGGTGCGTGCTTCCCTGTTTTAAATTATGCAATATGTTGATGCTTATGATTGTGCATTTACGTTTGTAGGAATTGATTGAAACCATAGATGCATGAACTTAGTACCTTATTTTGAACACTAGTTGCTAAGGTCGAGTAGTTGCTGTGCTAAATAGGACTCGGTAAAAGTCGAGTGATTGTCTATCACTCATGAGTTGTAGGAGTTGTTTGTTTACTCATGCTACAACTATAAGGATGACGGACGGGACTGGGAAATGGTTCCGATGTGGTGGTTTGCCCCGCCTGTCTAGTAATGAACTTGCTAAGGTCGAAACGTGTCGGCGTTCGTGATCAAGTGTTTGAAACTACTAATCCCATACCTAGTATGGGATAGGGAAGCCTAGTACCTGATTGAGCTGGGGCATGGCTTGTATTCCTACTGTCCTTGGAACGTCGTTCCCATGGTGCATCTTCTGGGTGCAAGTACGGTCACAGTACGTCAAGAGGCCGGGACTATGCAGCATTGCATGCCAAAGGAAGTTTGGACCTGACACGTGCCTAAGGGATCGATGGGGACGACTGACAAGTGAAGCAACCCTTCGTGGTGTGTGGATGTCATGAGATTAGGTTCACAGTTTGGGACTGCTTGATCACTATTCTTCACTGAGTAAAGATGGAACATGATGATATTTATCTTGATGCTTGGTCTTTAATTGTTTGGAAACAATGCTTTCTTAGTATAAGTTGCAAATCTAGACTGGTTAATGAACCTAGAACTTGAGATAAAATATTGAAAGTAAGGACCAACTTTAGGTGTTTTGGCAAAAACAAACCCACAGTCAAAAAGCCTTGCATGTCTAGGAGTTGGTAAAGTACTTATGTGGCGGAACACCTCGGATTAACTCAACTAAAGCACGGTTAAGTCGCTTAACACGCGATCCTCATGCCTTAATCAAGTTAACTCGATGTGCCGTCAGATTTCATCCGATTTAACCACTTAACAGGACCGAGTTAGCATAACTCACATGAAGGTGAGTGGTTCTAGAGAATACAACCGATCCACAAATGGGTTTAACATTTCATTACACACTGGTTGAAAATCAGAGTTTTAAGAGTTCTAAGGGAGACAACAGAAGGTAAAAACGTCGTGGAAGCTAGCATCAGGGGTCGGATGTCCCTGGTGAGGCCAGACAGGACATCAGTGATCCCATTCCCCGCCGTCCGAGGAAGGATCCCACTCGACTATCCACCCAGAATGGCGCTGGGGTGGCCAAGTGCCAGCAGCAAGCTCTGAAGTTTCAACTTCACCTGAAAGAGATGCCATAAACAAGGCTGAGCTTCTAAGCTCAACAACACTTAACCGACCGGTGAAGAACTACTTCACCACTTCTAGACATGCCAGACTCTTTGGTTGAGGGGTTTGGTTTGCCAAAAGCGTCTATGTTAGGTCCATATTTTCATAGTTTTAGCTCAGATTCTAAGTTCATTAACCAGTCTATGCTGGCAACTTACACTAAGCAAGCATAGATCCAACATTATGTATATAAGCTCAACATCAAGACCATGTCATCATCAGACTCCTTCATTACTTAGTGTAGCATAGCGATCAAGCAGTCTCAAATTGTGAGAGGCAGACAAATCGATTCGAGTTCTTTAACCATGCATGGTGAACGTAACCTCATGACATCCGCGCACCACCAAGGGTCACTTCCTATGTCGGCCGTCCCCATCAATCCCCTAACCCGTGTCGAGCCCACTTCCCTTGGTGCAAGGTTCCACAGACCTAGCCTCTGCCGTTCTATGACCACACTTGCCACCACGTGCGGCCGCAGGGGAACTTTGTTCCAGAGATAGTGGATCAAACCGCTCACGTTTAGGTTCAATCAGGTACTAGGCTTCCCCATCCCATAATGAGTATGAGATTAGTACTTTCAAACACTTGATCACGAACACCACCACTGTCGGGCCTTAACAGATTCAATAAACAGACGGGGCGATCAGCCGACCACCAAAAGAGTTAACCATAACCCTGCCCCATCCATTGTCCTTATAGTTGTAAACAGAAGAGAAACAACCAACTCCTATAACTCGCGAGTTATAGGGAATCACTCGACTTTTACCGAGTCCTATTAAGCATTGCAACTACTCGACCCAACAGACTAGTGTTCAGATCAAAGGAACTATGTCATGCATCTATGGTTGCAAACAACTCCTATACGTAAATGCACAATCATGAGAAGGAAGGCATGTGCAAGTTTAGAAAGTTGGGTGCATGCTCCGGGGCTTGCCTTCAAGCGGGGTGGAAGGGAACTGGTCTTCAGCAGGTGCTACTTCGGCTTCTGGGATTGGCGGCTCTGCTACAGCTCTGTCTTCAGGCACCGGATGTAGCTCGTAGGTGCCGTCGGCGAGATGTAACTCTACACGAATGCAGATGCAGGAGTTAGCACTTAGACGGTTATTTCAACAATACTTGCAAGCTTAAGCTCAGACACTTGTAGCAAAGCTACAGGAAAGGGGGGGGGAACAGGGTAGAAGGGTCGGATAGAGATAAACTTATGATCTGACCCTTAAACTTAAGGAATAACTATACCGGGGTCCTCGTACTTAACATAGAGAAGTCCCCGATATTTTACATAGATATCCTCGGGTCAAGCAAAAGATACAGCCGAGCCCTCGGGCAAGGTGGATAAGGGTCGGCGAACAGACAGGGTCGGGCGAGATGGAAAAAGGGGTCGGGCAAACTGAAAACGGGTCGGCAGCTTACCTTCAGGTCTACTGGTGAAGGTTTTGGGGTCGGGAAGGAGCAGGCTCGGGCAAAAAGACTAAAGCGCTAAGGCTTGAGCGGTGACAAGGTTCAAAGGTGCTCTGGCAGCGGAGGTGCTTCTTGTGGACCACAAGAAAGCTCTAGCACAGCGCGGAGGAGCAGACGGCTGGTGGGTTGGGGAGAAGCGGGTTTGAGCAGAGAGGGGAACTTCTCAAGAGCTCAGCGGCAGGGCTCAAGTGCGCTCAGAGTAGGGGCGGTGAAACAGCGATGGCGAAGGAAACTCCGGTGGGACTCTGGTATGCCTTTTTATAGCTGCGCGGAAGAGAGAGATTTTTGAGCAGCACGAAGACCGGGAAGAAAAGGATGGAGTGCGCTGCGATGGCGGTGATTGGGCGGCGATGGATGGCGGAACAGAGCTTCGGAGATAGGGTCTTTGGCTATTGGGTACTAGAGACAAGGCCGGCGTAGGCGCGGCTTTGCCGGGACTTAGATTTGATAAAGGCGGGCATGGTCTGGTCGTGTCGAGCAGCGGATTTGACTGGCATGTGACAGGGAAGAAGGCGCTGCCAGCGAGGTTGCAGCAGGTGAGGTGATAGGGCGAGTGGCGGTGCGGGCGAGCGCAAACAGCGTCTTGCCGGGCACATCACTGGTGAGGCATAAAAAGGACCTGTCTCTGCCGGAGTCGTGGTTGGCGAGGCAGGTATCCTCGCGGAGCAAGCTCATGGGCGGCGCGACTGTGGAGGGGCGGAAAAACCGGAAGGCATCGGGGCCTGCAGCCGGGGATCCGGCAAGATGATGGGCGCGGTTCGCAAGGCGGTCTGACGCAGCAGCGGCAAAACTCTGCCACGGCGGTGATGGGGCACCTTGGCGCGGCCGGCACGGGCGCAAGCGAGACGAGGTGAAGCAGAAGGGTTGCAGGGGGCTTCCGCTACGATTGGGGAGGAGGACGCGCTGATCCATCCTGTCGCGACCGGCGACTGGGCAAGGCGGCGGGCATCGGTGAGATCAAGCCACGCGGCGGGGGAGCTCTGAAGCGGGCGCGTGCTGCTTAGGCACGTCTGCCTCGAGAGAACTGGGGAAACATTGCGGGTCCACCAGTTAGTCTTGGTTTCTCCACTGCTTCAAGATTGAAAGGAACACTGCCTTTGGACTTAGAAAGAACTGGCAGTTTTGGGTTGGGTTTTCAGGGGTCGGGACCGGGAACCAGATCGTGAGCGCTCAAACTCAAGAAAGCTGAGTCAGCGGGATTAGGGACTCGGGTTAAGATTAACTCGGCTGATTACCAAGGTCGTTACAGCCTACTCCCCTTAAAAAGAATCTCGTCTTGAGATTCAGGTGTAAGGGTAACCAGTGGGGGTGTGCGGTCCTTACCTCCTTAGTTGGAAAGGAAACCTCGAAAGTGTTTGTTCAGATACTCCTCTATTTCCGAGGTTGCTTCTTCCTCTGTGTGGTTGTTCCATAGTATCTTGTACATTTTCACAGTCTGCTATCGGGTGTATCTTTCTTTACGGTCGAGGACCCTTGCCGGGTACTCGGTGTAAGTCAAGTCGGACTCGATTTGAAGTTGCCCCGGTTCCAAGACCTCAGTTGAACTTGGACACACTTCTTCAGTTGGGATACATGGAAAACATCATGTATGGCCGAGAACTGTTCCGGTAGGTGGATCCGGTAAGCAACGGGTCCACAAATTTCCACAATCTCATAGGGACCAATGTATCGGGGAGCCAATTCCCCTTTTATTCCGAACCGTTGCACTCCTTTGGTTGGGGAGACTCGAAGATATACGTGATCACCAATGTCAAACTACAGGGGTCTCCTCCTGTAGGAGTAACTCTTCTGTCGAGATTGGGCGGCCTTGAGATTGGCTTGGATTATCCTTACTTGCTTTTCAGCCTCTACTACTAAATCAAGGCCATAGGTCTGTCTTTCTCCAACTTGTGACAAATTCAAAGGTGTCTGACATCTCTGACCATATAGGGCTTCAAATGGTGCCATCTTTAAGCTAGTCTGGTAGCTGTTGTTATAGGAAAACTCTGCCAAGGGTAAGCACTTATCCCAATTCTTTTCATAATGGATGACACAAGCTCTTAACATATCTTCAAGGATCTAATTTACTCTTTCGGTCTGACCATCTGTTTGAGGATGATAGGTAGAGCTATGAATGAGCTTGGTGTCAAGCGATGCTTGTAGCTGTTCCCAAAAACGTGCTACAAACTGAACACCTCGATCAGATATGATCATTCTAGGCACACCATGTAGAGAAACAATGCGGTCAAGATACAACTCCGCATATTTCTTGGTCAGGTAGATGGTGTGAAAAGATAGAAAGTGGGCAGACTTGGTAAGGCAATCCACAATAACCCAAATGGAGTCATGTCGCTGCGATGTAAGGGGCAGTCCAACAATGAAATCCATGCTGATGTCTTCCCATTTCCAAGAGGGAATAGCTAGTGGTTGTAGGGTACTTGCTACCTTCAAATGGCTAGCCTTGACACGTCTGCAAGTGTCACATTCCGAAACATAGCGTGCAATCTCTGGCTTCATTCCACTCCACCAGAAAGTTTGACGGAGATCATGATACATCTTATCACTGCCAGCATGGATTGAGAACTTTGAGAGATAAGCTTCATCTAGGATTTGCTTCTTCAGATTGGGGTTGGATGGTACGACAAGTCGATTTCCATAGTACACTCTTCCATTCTCATCCTATCGGAATTTCTTGTACCCTTCATCCTTCCATGAAATCTTCCTTTTGATTAGCCTTACTTCCTCATCCTCTAACTGTGCTGACCCAATTTGGTCTTCCAACACAGACTCAAGGGATATATGTGTGACAACCGACCCCAAATCTCTCGAGTTAATCTTAATCTGAGTCCCTAATCCCCCTATCTCAGCTTTCCCGAGTTTAAGTGCTCAACCTCCAGTCCGGTCCCGACCCCTGAGAACCGACCCCTCTTTGCTGGTTCCCAGCTCCGACCCCTGCCGACCCCAACCCATACCGCTGGATCTTCCGAAGTCTCTCAACAGTGTCTCCCTTCAATCTGAGCAGTGGACCAACCGAGACTGACTGGTGGACCCACAAAATCTTTCCCCCAGATCTCCCGCGACAGACGCACTCGAGTGGCATGCCCGCTTCAGAGCTTCTCCGCCGCGTGGCTCAACCCTTCCGACCCCCGCCGCTCCGCCCCATCGCTGGCCACGACCGGATGGATTCCCGCGCCCTCTTCCCCAATCGTAGCGGAAGCTCCTCTGCTACCCTTTCTGCAGTGTCTCGCGGCTCACGCCCATCATCACCTCGCCGGACCCCCGGCTGCATAGCCCGATGCCTCCCGTCTTTTCCGCCGCCTCTCCACCATCACGCCGCCCCGGATGCGCTACACGACGATTCCTCCTCTGCCAACCCCGACCCCAGCCGTGACAGCTCCTTTCCCGCCTTCCCAGATCAGTGCTCCGACAGAATGTTGCTTCGCACTCGCCCGTGCAACCGCAGCCCGCCTGTCCTCTCACCTGAGCAACCTCGCTTCTAGCACCGTTCCCCCGGTCACATCCATCAGATCCGTCGCTCGACAACGCCCGCCTCCGCCAAATCTCAACCACCAGCAAAACCGCGCCTACGCCACCCTATCTCTGGTGCCCAATGGCCGACGGTGTCTGTGGCGGATCCACTTCGGATTTGCTTGATTAAACATGGTTAAGTCGCCTGATATGCGACACTCATGCCTTAACCAAGTAAACACGAAGTGCCGTCGGATTTCCTCCGATTTAACCACTTGAACAGGACCGCGTTAGCAAACTCACACGAAGGTGAGCGGTTCCAGAGAATAGAATAAGTCCACCGGTTAACCATCTTAACCATTTAGATCAATTCCGAAAACAACATCAGAGTTTTACAAGGTTTATAAGAAAAACAACAGAAGGTAAAATAACAAGCGGAAGCTACTTCGTCGGGGTCGGTCATCCCTGGTGAGGCCAACCGGGACGTCAGTGATCCCTCTCCTCGCCATCCGAGGAGGGATCCCACTCAATCGTCCAACCCGGAGGGAGTTGGGGCAGCCAAGTGCCAACAGAGGGGGGCTCAGGGGCAGCAACTTCACCTGAAAAGAAGAGCCACAACAAGGCTGAGCTACTAAGCTCAACAAGACTTAACCGACAAGAGGAAACTACTCCACCACATCTAGACATGCAAGACTTTTTGGCTGAGGGGTTTGTTTGCCAAAAGCGCTAGGTGTATCCCTACTTTCAAGTTTTAGCTCAAGTTCTAAGATCATTATCCGGCCTAAGTTTGCAACCTATTCTAAGCAAACATAGAACCAACCAAAAGTATATATATATCTTCATCAAAACCATGTCATCATCAGATTCCTTTGTTACTCAGGGTGACATAGCGATCAAGCAGTCTCAAACTGTGAGAGGCAGATGAATCGATTCGAGTTTCTTAACCATGCATGGCGAACCTAATCTCACGACATCAGCGCACCACAAGGGTCACTTCCTGTGTCGGCCGTCCCCATCAATTCCCAGGCACGTGTCAGGTCCAAACTTCCCTTGGCATGCAATGCTCCACAGTCCCGGTCTCTACCGTACTGTGACCGCACTTGCACCCACATGATGCACCATGGGAACCTCGTTCCAGGGACAGCAGGGGTATAAGCCACGCCCTAGTTCAATCAGGTACTAGGCTTCCCCATCCCATACTAGGTATGAGATTAGTACTTTCAAACACTTGATCAAGAACACCACCACTGTCGGGCCTTAGCAAGTTTCATAGACAGACAGGGCGATCAACTGACCACCAAAGAGTTACCCAACACCTTGCCCCGTCCATCGTCCTTATAGTTGTAATAGAAGAGGAACAACCAACTCCTACAACTCGCGAGTGACAGGAAATCACTTGGCTTTTACTGTTTCCTATTTAATCAAAGCATCTACTTGGTCCAACAGCTAGTGATCAGATCAAGGGATCTAAGTCATGCATCTATGGTTCCAAACAACTCCTATACGTAAATGCACAAGCATGATAAGGAAGGCATGCACAAGTTTGGTAAAATACAGGGAAATCATGCATCCGGGGCTTGCCTTCGAACAAGGGGGAGGGAAGCTGCTCTTCGGCTTGGACAGCTTCGGCTTCTGGAGGCGGGAGCTCGGCTACACCTTCATCTTCTGGCGCCGGGTGCAGCTCGTAGAAGCCGTCGCGAGACGCAGCTCTACACGAATGCAATGCATTGGTTAGCATTTAGACAGTTATTTCAACAGCAACATTTGCTAGTTTGAGCCCAGAAACTTGCGGCAAGTTACGGGAGGGTGGGGAGGTTCGCTTGAGTTGGTGGAGATCAAGATATAAGGGTTGGATGGGAAGGAACTTATGATCAAACCCTTAATCTAGAGAAATAGATGTGCTAGGGGTCCTCAGACTTAACGCTGAAAAGTCCCCAAGTTTTACACATACACCCTCGGTTCAAGGAAAAAGATATAGTCGAGCCCTCGGGCGAGGCGGAGAAAGGTCGGTGGAACAGACAGGGTCGGGCGAGACAAAACCGGGGTTGGGCGGATAGGAGGGATCGGGCGAGATGAAACCGGGGTCAGCAGCTTACCTTCATCTTGCAGATGAAGCTTGGGGTCGGGAAAGAACAGGCTTGGGCGAAAAGACTAAGGCTTGGGCAGCGGCGATGATGCCCGGTGGTACTCTGGCGGCGGCGGGGCTTCTTGTGAACCACAAGCAAGCTCTGTGCAGCACGGGGAGCAAGAGGCTGGGCGAATTGAGAGAGCAGTGTGGAGCGGAGAGGAGAGTTCTTCAGACTTAGGCGGTGGCGCTATGAGCACGAACAGGGAGCAAAGCGGGAGGGCAGTGATGGCGAAGGGGAACTCTGGCGGGGCTCCGGCATTCCCTTTTATAGCTGCACGAACAGGGGAGTGCGCTGCCGGGGCGGCGATTGAGCGACGAGGGTGGTGGAGCAGGACTTCGGGGATGACACCGGCGGTCATTGGGCACCGATGACAGGGCGGCGCAGGCGCGGGTTTGCCGGTGGTTGAGATTTGGCGGAGGCGGGCATCGTCGTGCGGTGGATCTGATGGAAGTGACCGGGGAAACGGCGCTAGAAATGAGGGTGCACAGGTGAGAAGACAGGCGGCTGCGGTCGCGCGGGCGAGCGCGGAGCAACAGATTGTCGGGGGTGGAGCTCTGACAGGGCGGGAAAGGAGCTGTCGCTGCCGTGGTCTGGGTTGGCAGAGGAGGAATCGTCGCGTAGCGCAGACCGGGGTGGCACGACTGTGGAGGGGCGACGGAAAAGACGGGCGGCATCGGGCTCTGCAGCCGGGATCTGGCGAGGTGATGATGGGCGCGGGCGGCGAGGTGCTACAGAAAGGGTAGCAGAGGAGCTTCCGCTGCGATTGGGGAAGGGGGCGCGAGAATCCATCCGGTCGTGGCCGGCGACGAGGCGGAGCGGTGGGCGTCGGAGAAGTTGAGCCATGCGGCAAGGGGACTCTGAAGTGGGCATGCAACTCGAGTGCGCCTTCGCGGGAGATCTGGGAGAAAGATCTCGTGTGTCCACCAGTCAGTCTCGGTGGTCCACTGCTCAGATTGAAGGGAGGCGTTGTGGGAGGACTTAGAAAGATCCGGCGGGCGAGTTGGGGTCGGCGGGGTCGGAACTGGGATAAAAACGGCGAGGGGTCGGATCACAGGTCTCGGGACTGACTGGAGGTTGAGCACTTAGACTTGGTAAACTGAGACAGGGGATCAGGGACTCGAATTAAGATTAACGTGAAGGATTTTAACCGAGGTCGTTACAGCCTACCCCCCTTAAAAACAATCTCATCCCGAGATTCAGATGTAGAAGTAACCGGTGGGGGTGTGTAGTCCTTACCTCCTTGGTTGAGGAGGAAACCTGGAAAAAGTTTATTCAAGTACTCTTCTGTTTCCCACGTTGCTTCATCCTCGGTGTGATTCCTCTAGAGGATCTTGTACATTCTAACCACTTGGCGTCGGGTGCGCCTCTCCTTCTAGTCACGGACCTTGGCCGGGTATTTTGCATAGGTTAGGTCAGGCTCGATTTGAAGCTGCTCCTGTTCTAAGATCTCGGTTGGGACTTGGACACATTTCTTCAGTTGAGACACATGGAAAACATCATGTATGGCCGAGAGCTATTCTGGGAGTTGGATCCGATAGGCAACTAGTCCACAAATTTCCACAATTTCATATGGGCCAATGTAACGGGGAGCCAATTTCCCTTTTATACCAAACCGTTGTACTCCTTTTGTCGGGGAGACCCGAAGATACACATGGCCACCAATGTCGAACTGTAGGGGCATTCTTCTCCTGTCAGAGTAACTCTTCTATCGGGATTGGGCAGCCTTGAGATTTGCTTGAATTACCTTCACTTGCTCTTCGGCCTCTACCACTAAGTCAGGGCCATAAATTTGTCTCTCTCCAGCTTGGGACCAATTCAATGGTGTTCGGCATCTTCGCCCATACAATGCCTCAAACGGTGCCATCTTCAAGCTGGTTTGGTAGCTATTGTTGTAGGAGAACTCTGCCAATGGCAAGCACTTGTCCCAATTTTTGTCATAGTGGATGACACAAGCTCTCAACATGTCTTCAAGGATCTGATTTACCCTTTCGGTTTGACCGTCGGTTTGAGGATGATAGGTTGAGCTACGGATGAGTTTGGTGCCCATGGATGCTTGTAGCTGTTCCCAAAAGTGTGCTACAAACTGAACTCCTCGATTAGAGACGATGGTCTTAGACACACCGTGTAAGGAAACTATGCGGTCAAGATATAACTCCGCATACTGCTTGACCGTGTGGGTGGTGTGGACAGGAAGGAAGTGGGCGGTCTTGGTCAGACGGTCCACTATAACCCAAATGGAATCATGTCGCTACAATGTAAGGGGTAGTCCAACTATGAAATCCATGCTGATATCTTCCCATTTCCAAGAGGGAATAGGTAGGGGCTGTAGGGTACCTGCTACCTTTAGATGACTGGCCTTGACGCGTTGGTAGGTGTCACACTCTGAAACATACTGGGCAATTTCCGGCTTCATTCCGCTCCACCAGAAGGTTTGACGAAGATCATGGTACATCTTATTACTGCTTGGGTGGATTGAGAGCTGGGAGAGATGAGCTTCATCTAGGATCTGCTTCCTCAATTTGGGGTCGGCTGGTACAACCAGTCGGCTTCCATAATACACTTTCCCAGTCTCATCCTGCCGAAACTGCTTATACCCTTCATCTTTCAAGGAATCTTCCTTGTGATCCGCCTTCCTCATCATCTACTTGTGCTGACCTTATTTGGTCTTCCAACACACACTCAAGGGCGACGTGGCCGAGGGTTCCATGGGAAACAATTTCCAAACTGAGTTTTCCCATCTCATGACACAAAGTTTCGGTGAAGGTTGTTGCCGACAAGCAGTTGCAAGAGGTCTTGCGGCTAAGAGCATCGGCCACCACATTGGCCTTGCCGGGGTGATAGTGCACTTCCAAATCATAGTCCTTTATCAACTCTAACCATCTTCTTGGCGCATGTTGAGGTCGGCTTGGGTGAAGATGTACTTGAGGCTCTTGTGGTCGGTGTAGATATTGCAGTGGGTGCCCATCAGATAATGTCTCTATACCTTTAAGGCATGGACCACTGCTGCCAACTCAAGATCATGGGTCGGGTAGTTCAGCTCATGAGGTCGTAATGCCCGTGAGGCATAGGCAATGACTCAGTTGTCTTGCATAAGAACACACCCAAGTCCAGTGCCAGAGGCGTCACAGTACACGTCAAACGACCTAGAGGGGTCGGTTTGAGCCAAAACCGGGGCTGTGGTCAGCAAGCGCTTTAGGGTCTTGAAGGCTTCTTCACACTTATTGTTCCATGCAAATTTGACCTCTTTCTTCAGCAGCTCAGTCATCGGCTTAGCTATCTTGGAGAAGTCCGGTATGAAACGCCGATAGTAGCCTGCTAGTCCAAGGAAACTTCAGATCTGGTGCACTGAGGCAGGAGGCTTCCAGTCCATGACTTCCTGTACCTTGCTGGGGTCGACGGCTATGCCATTCCTAGAGATAGTGTGTCCCAAGAACTTGACACTATCTAACCAAAATTCGCACTTGGAGAACTTGGCATAGAGCTGGTGATCTCTCAGCCGTTGGAGAACCACATGAAGATGATCGGCATGTTCTTCTTCGTTCTTCAAGTACACCAGGATATCATCAATGAACACCACTACAAACTTGTCCAACTCGGGCATGAACACCAAATTCATGAGATACATGAAGTATGCGGGTGCATTGGTGAGTCCAAAAGACATGACCAGGTACTCGTAGAGTCCGTATCTTGTGGAGAAGGCAGTCTTAGGGATGTCACATGGTCGAATCTTGATCTGGTGATAACCTGAACGAAGATCGATCTTGGAGAACACTCTAGCTCCAGCTAACTGATCAAACAAGACATCAATGCGGGGGAGTGGGTACTTGTTTTTGATAGTCACCGCATTGAGAGGTCAGTAGTCTACACACATGCGTTGACTGCCGTCCTTCTTCTTCACAAACAGGGCCGGGCAACTCCAGGGTGATGCACTGGGTCGGATGAAACCTTTTTCCAACAGATCATGCAACTGGGTCTTCAACTCGGCCAGCTCAGCTGGTGGCATCCGATAGGGTCTTTTGGAGATAGGGGCGGTGCCGGGGATCAACTCTATGGCAAACTCCACATCTCTATCGGGCGGCATGCCGGGCAAGTCCTTTGGGAACACATCCGGGTACTCACAGACAACAGGGAGGCTTTCTAGCCGGGCTTGCGATAGAGGGTACGCACAGGGAAGTGCGGACTTAGGGTGTTTCAAGGACAGGGTAGAACTGCCATGAAAGGGTGAGTTGATGTGGAGGGTTCGAGCAGCTGGGTCTAAAACCACTTGGTGTCTGGTCATCCAATCCATCCCAAGGATGATATCTATTCCTTCCAGGTCAAGGATGATAAGATTTTTCCTTAAAAAGGTTTTGGCCTAGCTGGATAGGCACATTGACACTCATCCTATCAGATGTGATTATTCCACCTGGGGTGGATATCCTAAAAGATCCTCTTGTTTGGCATTCCTGTAACCCACACTTGTCATGGGTCTTTCTCCTGATAAAACTATGTGAAGCTCCTAAGTCAAACAAAACCAAAGCTGAAAAACTGTGAATCAGAAAGGTACCCGTCATTATTGGCGCACCTTCAGGAAGCTCTGCTGCGTGGGTGAAGTTCAGTCGACCTTGGCGAACTTGCATCTTGGGCCTCTTCCCTTTGTTGAGCGTTGCATTGCTCTGCCCGGGGCGCGGGCTCTGATTTCTGGGGCAGTCCTTGGTGAAATGCCCCACATCGCCGCAGGCAAAGCAGCGGTTACCCGTTGCAGGGCGTGGGGGTGGCGGCAGGGTTGGCCGGGGTGCCTGTGGTTGGAAACCAGGAAAATGGGGCGCTGCCGCTGGCGGGGGTCGGGCAACCCATCTTCCTGACTGCTGGGGTCAGCTGGGCGCCTGGGGTGGAACCATTCTAAAACGCTACGCAGGTGGGCTGGGCGTTGGCAGTGGAGCTTTCCTCTTCCTCTCGGCTGCCAGAGCCTTCATGCAGTCCTCTTGTGAGATGGCCAGGTTGACCAACTCATTGTACGTATCCACCCTTATCGGGTTTAACCTTTCTCTGAGCTCCAAGCTTAGCCCTCTATGGAATCTGTCCCGCTTCTTCTCATCGGTGTCCACATGATATCCGGCATAACGGCACAGATCATTGAAGGCTTGGGCTTAGTGCAACACATCTTGGTTTCCTTGGGTAAGAGCTAGGAATTCATTGAGCTTGCGCTCCAGGAGACCCTCTAGAATGTGATGTGCTTTGAATGCTGTCTTGAACTCGTTCCAGTTGACGATATGGTCGGCTGGCAACATGGCGTGGTAGTGATCCCACCAAAGCCGGGCGAAACCACGTAGCTACTGAGCTGCAAACCGGGCCTTGTTGTGGTCGGGGCACTGGGCAGTGAGAAGCTCGAACTTGGATTCGATGGTGCGAACCCAGGCGTCTGCATCGAGCGGGTCTTGTGTCTTCTGGAATAATGGGGGTTGCGTCCCCAAGAAGTCTTCATAAAGAGCAACATGAGGTTGCTGCTGAGCCCTTCCACCATGGGGCTGCTGCTGTTGTTGCCCCTGTACCAGATGCCTCAGCAGCTCGGTCTGAGCCGCTCAGATCGCCTCCAGTGGAGACGGGGGTGGGGGTGGGGGAAGATCCTGTCTTTGCTCGCTGCTGCCGGGCACACAGCTAGATCTGGTGCGATGCACCATCTGCACGAGTTAACGTTCCATTAAATTCCATAAACTCAGAAGTATTCCTTAACGGATAGGGGCGCACAAGTTAAATCCTTTAATGCAACTCTTGCCGATAATGCAACACACGGCCTCATAAGGGAGATACACTCTTCCCATTATCATCTTAGTTAGCATCCATCTCAGCTCTACACATGACTTTGGGCGAACCCTAACCAGATTCCAGGAGTTCCATTATGTCTGACCTTAGGCCAAGGGGTCGGGTTAGGCGAAACACTCAAGAAAAGGGGTCGGCAAAACGAACCACACAAAAGGGGTCGGGCGAGGCAGAGAACTGCCTCGAGGGGTCGAGCGCATCCGATCTCGCGACCTGGGGTCGGCCAAACTTGGACAGACCCACAGAAAATGGCGTGTGTGGTCACAGCACAAACTCACACCGTCTGGCATCCCAAATGTGTGGCAAGGAGTCAAAGGTCAAACTTAGGATCTGATTTTACTGGGATCTTTACAAGGTTGTTACTAAAACACAAGGAATACTCAACTCAAGGCTAACCTATTACAGGACTATCCAAAATTTAGGTCGCCGAGGAGTACAACAAAAGAATGGGTTCCCTACAACTCTCCATCTACGAGGGAACACTGTGAGTTGGAGAAGGGGCGTCATCCTCTTCAATGTCCATGCTGGACACTTCCTCAACCTCCTTAGGGTCTTCCTGTGCTTCCAGCTACATCTGGAGGGCATACATGTCATCGAGCTCGGCGTGATGCTCGTCCAGATGAGCATTAGCAACTGCCAGCTCCATTTCTACTTCCATCTTTTCCTCTGACAGCTCAATCATGCCATCCACCAAATCGGCTACTTCTCCCTCAAGCTCGGAGATTCGGTCCTGCATGTCATGGATTTGGATGCCTCTTTGGATGAGCTGATATGTTTGGCCCACCATGTCTCTTCTGGCGGCATTGAGGTGTCCCTGAGTATTTACGGCGATCCGAGCAAGGACAGCCATGGCCCGTCCTTGGAGCTCAATCAGCCAATATAGGGCTGACATACACCTGACATTGGTGGAGATGGTGACCATCGAGTGGGAGGTGGCCAGCACCTCGATGTTGCTGACGCGGTCGAGCCACGCCGGGTCTAACCGGTTCCTGGCAGGAAACAGGCCGATTGGGTCTAGGGTGACCTCCAGCGGGTGCAGCTGACAGAATTGAGTGAGGAGTTGTAGAGCAGCTGACTCCCAGGTGTCTTCCAGTGTGTGGCCGTATGTTGAGATTCCAAAATGGGGCCAGTCGGGCCGCACAGGAGGGGGAGGTACTACTGCCTGCACGTTGCACCTTTGGACGCCTTGCTCCAGGTACAACTGTCCCGCATACAAAGGTGGAGACTGGTACCCGAACCACTTCAAGGTGTCCCACAAGATAGCGAGAAAACCCTCGAAGTGCAGACACGTCGAATGAGAGGTGCCATCTGCACCATACAGAACGTGTCCGGGGGCGGCCATCTGGAACCAAGAACCAAAACAACGTGAGATGAGCTCTAAGAGCCAGGGGTCGGACAGAAAAAGCATCCGGATTTTAACCGAGAACAAGCTGGGAGAAACTAGAAATCCTTAGAACCAAAGAAGAGCTTTTCCGAGCAAGGTTGCTTTTGAGGAGGGTGACTTTACCGATTTTTAGCTTATGTCGCATGCACGGCCTACCTCGTTCTTAACCAAAACAACTGCTAAAACTTGGCTTACACGGTTAGTGCTGGTGGCAAGGCAACCAGTACGTCTCTCCCTATAATAACTAGTCGGTTCTAGCAACGTCTCTTAAGCGAACGCGGTTAGTGTACCTGCAGAAAAACACAACCACATGAACCTTTCGTGCCAGCACCCATAAAAGCATCCCCAAACATTACCGCTCACTATAGGAACGGCACCCATGCGTTCAAGGCTGCATGGACAGCACCCAACCGTGGAAATAGGTCCCCTTGAATGGAACCATATGACCCTTCGCATACTCGCGATGCGGAATCAGCGCACGTATAATAGACGTGGCGAACAACCGTGATGATAGGCTCGTTGGAATCGAACCATACCACCCTTCGTATGGGTTAACATACGGAACTTGCGCACGTATGATAAACGTGGGCGAAACAACCGCGATGATAGGTTCCTTTGAATAGAACTCCCTATCAACCCTCGCCTACTCGTGATGCGGAACTCGGCACATGTATGATACACGTGGCGAAGTGCTGGAAGGTTAGCAAGATAACCAAATAAATATTAGCCACCTAAAACAACCCCAAAATCCCCTAGGGCCTCTCGTACTAAAGTCATCCTTAACGATCGTACGAGATTTTTCAAGGAGTTTCTTGCAACTTTTATTTAAAAGAAGTGTGTTAGGGCCTATTGTGTTCTCTATCTTGCTAAACCAGCTCTAGTACCAGCTGTGGCGGATCCACTTCGAATTTGCTTGATTAAACATGGTTAAGTCGCCTGATATGCGACACTCATGCCTTAACCAAGTAAACACGAAGGGCCGTCGGATTTCCTCCGATTTAACCAGTTGAACAGGACCGTGTTAGCAAACTCACACGAAGGTGAGCGGTTCCAGAGAATACAATAAGTCCACCGGTTAACCATCTTAACCATTTAGATCAATTCCGAAAACAACATCAGAGTTTTACAAGGTTTATAAGAAAAACAACAGAAGGTAAAATAACAAGCGGAAGCTACTTCGTCGGGGTCGGTCATCCCTGGTGAGGCCAACCGGGACGTCAGTGATCCCTCTACTCGCCGTCCGAGGAGGGATCCCACTCAACCGTCCAACCCGAAGGGAGTTGGGGCGGCCAAGTGCCAACAGAGGGGGGCTCAGGGGCAGCAACTTCACCTAAAAAGAAGAGCCACAACAAGGCTGAGCTTGTTGGGATACGAGGTAGGCTACACTAGCGCAATTCAAAATTCTACCGCGTATAACCAGGAAGAACTGCCGTATAAGGATCACGGGATTACCACTCGACGCACTACTGGTGCGGAAGATGTAGATATGCGTCGATGCAGTGAAGATGATCACGTAGTCGTACGTAGTCGATCACGTCCAGCAGCTCCTCAGCAGCTCGTCCACGTGCAGCAAGATCGCCTCCGGTGCCGCGGCTCGTCGTCGGCTCGTCGTGGCTCGTCGGTGGCTCGTCGGCGGCTCGTCCAAGTGCTGCAGGTGCAACACCTCCAAGGTATCCACACGTGCAGGGAGGAAGCGTCGCAAGCCGGACTGCTAGATCCGCGAGTTGCAACAGGCGAGGGCGTGGGAGGCGCGGCAGGTGTGTTTCGCCAAAAGGTGTAAACCCTAGGGCGCCCCCACCCCTCTATTTATAGAGGTTCCTGATGGGCCTCTGGGTCCGAGGCCCATTAGTACTTCTAAACCTAATCCAACTCGGATCAGATCCGAATTGGGCTTCCAGCCCCTTAAGTGTGTGACCCTATAGGTTCGGATACGTATAGACATGGCCCGAGTACACCTACTCGGCCCAATAGTCAGTAGCGGCCTCTAGCAAGACGTGCCAACTCCTATACGTACACGAAGATCATATCAGACGAACCATCACAACATAATATATATGTTATTCCCTTTGCCTCACGATATTTGGTCTAGCTTCAAGCCGACCGCTCTTTCTCGATCCTGTGATTCGGAATCCCTTTGTAGGTTAACTCTTAACCGTACGTAGCATGGCCATGCATTTTCGAATCCGATCACTTGAGGGGCCCAGAGATATCACTCTCAATCAGAGAGGGGCAAATCCCATCTTGATTGACCATGTCTCATAGCATGCTTCTTGACAAACCCGAAAGCTACCTTTATAACTACCCTGTTACGGCGTAGCGTTTGATAGCCCCTAAGTAGGTCGATCCACATCTAGAATACATGCGACAATCTCAGGTCTAAGGACAAAGCGTATATGTTGTTTAAAGAGAGAACTACTTCTCGTGTTGGGTCAGTCCTAGCACATGTCTCCACATGTGTCCACATTATTAGTTCAACATCTCCATGTCCATGACTTGTGAAACATAGTCATCAACTAATACATGTGCTAGTCTAATATTCATGTGTGTCCTCACATGAACTCCGACTAGGGACAACTTTAGAATAACCATACAAGTAAAGAGTTTCACATACAATTCACATAATTGCAAATCAATTCAAGTAGCCTTTAATGGATATTCAATGAACACAATACACAAATCATGGATACAAATGGAATATCATCATCTCTATGATTGCCTCTAGGGCATACCTCCAACAGAGCTACTAAGCTCAACAAGACTTAACCGATAAGAGGAAACTACTCCACCACATCTAGACATGCAAGGCTTTTTGGCTGAGGGGTTTGTTTGCCAAAAGCGCTAGGTGTATCCCTACTTTCAAGTTTTAGCTCAGGTTCTAAGATCATTATCCGGTCTAAGTTTGCAACCTATTCTAAGCAAACATAGAACCAACCAAAAGTATATATATATATCTTCATCAAAACCATGTCATCATCAGATTCCTTTGTTACTCAGGGTGACATAGCAATCAAGCAGTCTCAAACTGTGAGAGGCAGACGAATCGATTCGAGTTTCTTAACCATGCATGGCGAACCTAATCTCACGACATCAGCGCACCACAAGGGTCGCTTCCTGTGTCGGCCGTCCCCATCAATTCTCAGGCACGTGTCAGGTCCAAACTTCCCTTGGCATGCAATGCTCCACAGTCCCGATCTCTACCGTACTGTGACCGCACTTGCACCCACATGATGCACCATGGGAACCTCATTCCAGGGACAGCAGGGGTATAAGCCATGCCCTAGTTCAATCAGGTACTAGGCTTCCCCATCCCATACTAGGTATGAGATTAGTACTTTCAAACACTTGATCACGAACACCACCACTGTCGGGCCTTAGCAAGTTTCATAGACAGACGGGGCAATCAACCGACCACCAAAGAGTTACACAACACCTTGCCCCGTCCATCGTCCTTATAGTTGTAACAGAAGAGGAACAACCAACTCCTACAACTCGCGAGTGACAGGAAATCACTCGGCTTTTACCGTTTCCTATTTAAGCAAAGCATCTACTTGGTCCAACAGCTAGTGATCAGATCAAGGGATCTAAGTCATGCATCTATGGTTCCAAACAACTCCTATACGTAAATGCACAAGCATGATAAGGAAGGCATGCACAAGTTTGGTAAAACACAGGGAAATCATGCATCCGGGGCTTGCCTTCGAACAAGGGGGAGGGAAGCTACTCTTCGGCTTGGACGGCTTCGGCTTCTGGAGGTGGGAGCTCGGCTACACCTTCGTCTTCTAGCACCGGGTGCAGCTCGTAGAAGCCGTCGGCGAGACGCAGCTCTACACGAATGCAATGCATTGGTTAGCATTTAGACGGTTATTTCAACAGCAACACTTGCAAGTTTGAGCCCAGAAACTTGCGGCAAGTTACGGGAGGGTGGGGAGGTTTGCTTGAATTGGTGGTGATTAAGATATAAGGGTCGAATGGGAAGGAACTTATGATCAGACCCTTAATCTAGAGGAATAGATGTGCTAGGGGTCCTCAGACTTAACGCTGAAAAGTCCTCCGACCCCTTCTGTTCGTCCGACCCCTTGTCCTCCTCGTCCGACCCTGTCTGTCCGCCCGACCCCTTTTCCGCCTCGCCCGACCCTATCTGTCCACCCGACCCCTTTTCCGCCTCGTCCGACCCTATCTGTCCGACCAACCCCTTTCTCCATTTCGCCCGACCCTATCCGTTTTGCCGAGCCTTTCTCCACCTCGCCCGAGGCTCGATTGTATCCTTTTCCTTGACCCGAGGGTATATGTGTAAAAATCAGGGACGTCTTTGCGTTAAGTCTGAGGACCCCCGGCACATCTATTCCTCTAGTCTAAGGATCAGATCACAAGTTCTTCCCATCCGACCCTTTTATCTTGCCCTCCACCAACCCAAGTGCACCTCCCCACCTTTTCTGTAGCCTTGGTACCGGTGTTCGAAGCTAAAACTCGCAAGTGTTGCTGTTAAAATTACCATCTAAGTGCTAACCCCCTGCATTTGCATTTGTGTAGAGTTGCATCTTGCCGACGGCGTCTACGAGCTATACCCGGCGCCAGAAGACGAAGCTGTAGCCGAGCTCCCGCTTCCACAAGCCGAAGCCGCCCCAGCAGAAGATCAGTTCCACTCCTCCTCGCTTGAAGGCAAACCCCGGAGCATGAACCCAGTTTTTCCCAAACTTGCGCATGCCTTCTTCGTCATGTTTGTGCATTTACGTATAGGAGTTGTGTGCAACCATAGATGCATGACTTAGTTCCCTTGATCTGAACACTAGTTTGTTGGGTCCGAAGTAGTTGCTATGCTTAAATAGGAAGCGGTAAAAGTTGAGTGATCTCCTGTCACTCGCGAGTTGTAGGAGTCGGTTGTTTCTCTTCTGTTACAACTATAAGGACGATGGACGGGGCAGGGTTTTGGTTAACTCTTTGGTGGTCGGCTGATCGCCCCGTCTGTCTATGAAACTTGTTAAGGCCCGACAGTGGTGGTGTTCGTGATCAAGTGTTTGAAAGTACTAACCTCATACTCAGTATGGGATGAGGAAGCCGAGTACCGGATTGAACCTAGACGTGAGCGGTCGCCCCATTGTCCTTGGAACGGAGCTCCCCTGCAGCCGCACGTGGTGGCAAGTGTGGTCACAGAACGGCAGAGGCCGGGTCTGTGGAATATTGCACCAAAGGAAATGGGCCCGACACGGGTTAGGGAATTGATGGGGAAGGCCGACACAGGAAGCGACCCTCGGTGGTGCGCCGATGTCGTGAGGTTAGGTTCACCATGCATGGTTAAAGAACTCGAATCGATTTGTCTGCCTCTCACAGTTTGAGACTACTTGATCGCTATGCTACCCTGAGTAATAAAGGAATATGATGATGACATGGTCTTGATGATGTTATATACCTCTAGTTGGTTCTATGTTTGCTTAGAGTAAGTTACCAACTTAGACCGGTTAATGAACCTAGAATCTGAGCTAAAACTTTGAAAATAAGGATCTACTTAGTGCTTTTGGCAAATAAACCCTTCAGCCAAAGAGCCCAACATGTCTAGAAGTGGTGCAGTAGCTTACTCCCTGTCGGTTAAGTCTTGTTGAGCTTAGTAGCTCAGCCTTGTTGTGGCTTTTCTTTTTCAAGTGAAGTCGCTGCTCCCGAGTCCGCTCCTGTTGGCACTTGGCCGCCCCAACTCCCTCCGGGTTGGACGGTCGAGTGGATCCCTCCTCGGACGGCGAGGAGAGGGATCACTGACGTCTTGGCTGGCCTCACCAAGGACGTCCGACCCCTACGAAGTAGCTTCCGCTTGTTTTTACCTTGTGTTGTTTTCTTTTGCACCTTGTAAAACTCTGATGTCTGTTTTGTGGTTAAACTAAATGGTCAAATTGTTTAACTTATTGGACTTGTTGTATTCTCTGGAACCGCTCACCTTCGTGTGAGTTTGCTAACTCGGTCCTGTCAAAGTGGTTAAATCGGAGGAAATCCGACGACATCTCGAGTTAGCACGATTAAGGCCGAGTGTCGCATGTTAGGCAACTTAACCGTGCCTTAATTAGGCTAATCCGAGGTGGATCCGCCACAATATGGCTGAGGGTTCCATGGGAAACAATTTCCAAACTGAGCTTTCCTATCTCCTGGCACAGGGTCTCTGTGAAGTTGGTTGCCGTCAAGCAATTGCAATGAGTCTTGCGGCTAAGAGCATCGGCCACCACGTTGGCCTTGCTGGGGTGATGATGCACTTCCAAATCATAATCCTTTATCAACTCCAACCATCTTCTCTAGCGCATGTTGAGGTCAGGCTGAGTGAAGATGTACTTGAGGCTCTTGTGATCGGTGTAAATGTTGCAGTGGGTGCCCATCAGATAGTGTCTCCATATCTTTAAGGCATGAATCACTGCTGCCAACTCAAGATCATGGGTCGGATAGTTTAGCTCATGAGGTCATAACGCCCGCGAGGCATAGGCAATGACTCGGTGGTCTTGCATAAGAACACACCCAAGTCCAGTGCCAAAGGCGTCACGGTCTACGTCAAACGGCCTGGAAGGGTCGGGTTGAGCTAAAACTGGGGCTGAGGTCAGTAGATGTTTCAAGGTGTGGAAGGCTTCTTCACACTTGTTGCTCCACACAAATTTGACCTCCTTCTTTAGTAGCTCAGTCATTGGCTTAGCTATCTTGGAGAAATCCGGGATGAAACGTCGATAGTAGCCTGCTAGTCCAAGAAAACTTCGGATCTGGTGAACTAAAGTGGGTGGCTTCCAGTCCATGACTTTCTGTACCTTGCTGGGGTCAATTGCTATGCCATCTCGAGAGATGGTGTATCCCAAGAACTTGACACTCTCTAACCAGAATTCACACTTGGAAAACTTGACATAGAGCCAATGGTCTCTTAACCATTGAAGAACCACATGAAGATGCTCGGCATGTTCTTCTTCGCTCTTCGAGTACACCAGGATATCATCAATGAACACCACCATGAACTTGTCCAGTTCGGGCATGAACACCGAATTCATGAGGTACATGAAATAAGCGGGTGCATTGGTGAGTCCAAAAGACATAACCAGGTACTCGTAGAGTCCATATCTTGTGGAGAAAGCAGTTTTGAGAATGTCACAGGGTCTGATCTTGATTTGGTGGTAACTGGAACGAAGGTCAATCTTGGAGAACACTCTGGCTCCAACTAATTGATCAAACAAAACATCAATGCGGGGAAGTGGATACTTGTTCTTCATAGTCACCGCATTAAGGGGTCGGTAGTCCACACACATGCGTAGACTTTCATCCTTCTTCTTCACAAACAGGGCCGGGCAACCCCAAGGTGAAGTACTGGGTCAGATGAAGCCTTTCTCCAACAGATCATGCAACTGGGTTTTTAACTCGGCTAGCTCGGCGGGTGGCATCCGATAGGGTCTCTTTGATATCGAGCGGTGCCGGGCTGTAGTTCAATGGTGAACTCGATATCTCTATTTGGTGGCATGCCAGGTAGGTAATCTGGGAACACATCCAGGTACTCGCAGACAACAGGAAGGTTTTCTATCCGGGCTTCTGATACAGGGTACGCATAAGGAGTTGCGTACTCAGGGTGGGTCAAACGTAGGGTAGAACTGCCATGAAAGGGGGAGTTGATATGGAGAGCTCGGCCAGCTACATCTAGAACCACTTGGTGTCAGGTCATCCAATCCATCCCCAAGATGATATCTATCCCTTCTAGGTCAAGGATGATAAGATTCTCCCTAAAAAGAGTCGGGCCTAGCTGGATAGGTACAAGGTTAACTATCTTGTCTGAGGCCATCTTCCCTCCCGGGGTGGAGATCACATAGGACCCTTTTGTGTGACCAACGCTCAGCTTACATTTCTCACCAGTCTTATTCCCGATGAAGCTATGGGATGCTCCCAAGTCAAACAAAACAACAATAGTTTGATTGGACAAGGAAGGTACCCGTCATCACTGGCGCACCATCGGGGAGCTCGGTCAGGCTGGTGTAGTTGAGCCGACCTTGGCGAACCTGCACCTTGGGCCTTCTTCCTCTATTGGCCGTGGGGTTTTGGCCAAGTCGCTGATTCTTGTTTCTGGGGCAGTCCTTGGCAAAGTGCCCTTCGTTGCTGCAGGTGAAACAGCGGTTGTCATTCACAGGGCGCGGCGGCGGTAAGGTCGGCCGGGGCGCCTGCGGTTGAAAACTGGGGAAATGAGGTGCTGCTTGCAGTGGAGGGCAAGCAATCCATCGTCCCGATTGCTATGGCCTGTGGGGCACCTGAGGGGGAACCATTCTGAACCTTCGAGCGGGCGAGCTCGGTAATACCACTAAGGCCTTCCGCTTCTGATCGGCCTTGAGGGCTTGCATGCAGTCATCTTGAGAGATGGCCAGATTCACCAACGCATTATAGGTTGGGATTCAACCTCTCTTTAAGCTCCAGGCTTAAGCCTCTGCGGAACCTATCCCTCTTCTTCTCGTCGGTATCCGCGTGATAGCCGGCGTAGCGGCATAGGTCGTTGAAGGCTTGTGCGTAGTGTAGGACGTCACGGCTTCCTTGGGTAAGGGCCAAGAACTCGTTGAGTTTGCGCTCCAAAAGACCTTCAGGAATGTGGTGTCCTCTAAAAGCGGTCTTGAACTCATTCCAGCTTACAGCATGGTCGGCTGGCAACATGGCATGGTAGTGGTCCCACCAAAGCCGGACGGAACCACGTAGCTGTTGAGCCGCGAACCGGGCTTTGTTCTGGTTGGGGCATGGGGCGGTGAGGAGTTTGAACTTGGATTCGATCGTACGAACCCATGCGTCAGCATCGAGCGGGTCTTCAGTCTTGTGGAAGGTCGGGGGCTGCATGCTCAAGAAGTCCTCATAACGAGCAACTTTAGGTTGTTGATGAGCCCTCCCTCCATGGGGCTACTGTTGTTGCCCTTGTACAATGTGCCTTAGAAGCTCCGTCTGAGCCGCTAGGATGGCTTCCAGCGAAGGTGGGGGCAGAGGCGGAGGAAGGTCCTGCCTCTGCTCGATGCCACTGGGCACAGAGCCAAATCGGGTGCGGTGCGCCATCTGCAAGAGCCAACGTTCCATTAATTCCATAACCTCAGAAGTATTCCAATCATGCAGGAACGTATTGTTAAGTCCTCAATGCGACTCTTGCCGATAGTGCAACACAACAACATTTCTCATTAAGGGGATATACACTTCTTCTTGCCATCTCAGGTAACAACTAGCTCGGTCCTGTACACAACCTCGGGCGGACCAAAACCGTATCCATGGGTTCCACTTTATCCGACCTTAGGTGCTCGGGTCGGGCGAAGTGAAACTGGGCAACAAGAGGTCAGGCGAGGTGGAGACCTGCCTCGAGGGGTTGAGCGCATCCGACCTTGCAACTCGGGTCCGGCCAAGCTTTGGACAGACCCACAGAACGGAAACTTGTGTGTGGTCACAGCACAAACTCACACATCTTGGCATCCAAGACGTGTCACAAAGGGTCAAAAGTCAAACCAAGAACTGATTTCATCAAGACCATTTCATTGTTGTTCTCATAGCACCGGAGGAATACTCAACTCAAGGCTAACCTATTACATTGCTACCCAAAACTTAGGTTGCCGAGGAGTACAACAAAATATTAGCTTCCTGTTCTCAACCTAAAAGTTATTTAGGTTGCCGACTGAGGGAACACTATGAGTCGGAGAAGGGGCGTCACCATCTTCAATGTCCATACTGGATGCTCCTACTACCTCTTCAGGATCCTCTTGTTCATCCAGCTGCATCTCCAGGGCATGGATAGCATCGAGCTCGGTGTGGTGCTCATCCAAATGAGCATTAGCAACTGCGAGCTCCATCTCAGCTTCCATCTTTTCTTCAGCAAGCTGGATCATGTCATCCTCCATGTCTGTCACTTCTTCCTCAAGCTCGGAAATCCTGGCTCGCATGTCATGGATCTGTATGCCTCTTTGGATGAGCTGATAGGACCGCTCCACCAAGTCTCTCTTGGCGGTGTTGAAATGCCCTTGGGTATCTATGGCTATCCGAGCCAAGACAGCCATAGCTCAGCCTTGAAGCTCAATCAGCCGGTACAGGGCTGACATGCACTTGGTGGTGGTGGAGAGGGTGACCAACGAGTGGGATGTTGCCAACACCTCCATGTTGTTGACGCGGTCAAGCCAGGCCAGGTCCAGCCGATCCCTGGCGGCAAACAAGCCGATCGGGTCCAAAAGGACCTCAAGCGGGTGTAACCAGCAGAACTGGGTGAGAGCCTGCAGGGCAGCCAACTCCCAGGTGTCCTCCAGAGCGTGACCATAGGTCAAGACCTCGAGCGGGGGCCACTCGGGCTGTACAAAAGGTGGAGGTACAACCATCTGCACGTTGCATCTCTGCACTCTGTGCTCCTGGTACTCCCGTCCCACGTACAGAGGCGGGAACTGGTACCCAAACCACCTTAAGGTGTCCCACAAAATAGCAGGAAAACCCTCAAAGTGTAGGCACGTAGAGTGGGAAGTGCCATTAGCGCCGTAAAACACGTGTCCGAGGGCAGCCATCTGGAACCAAGAACCGAAGCAATGTGAGATAGAAACCCCAAGAAGAACAGATCGGGAAGGAAAAGCACTCGGTGTTTTGAACAGAGCGCAAGCTGGAAAGGTAGCTAGAAATCCTTAAAGCGAAAAGGAGCTTTTACCAAGGCAAGGTCGTTTTAGGGAGGTGGTTTCACTGATTTTAGTTCATGACACATGCACGACCTGCTTTGTCCTCTTAACCAAAACAACTGCCAAAAACTTTGGTCTAACGCGATCAGTGCCGGTGGCAAGGCAACCAGTACGTCTCTCCCTATAGTAGCTAGTCGATTTCTAGTAGCATCTCCCTAAGTGAACGTGGTTAGTGTACCTACAGAAAAACATAGCCACCTGAACCTTTCGTGCCAGCACCCACGAAAGCGTCCCCAAGCATTACCGTTCACTATAGAAACGGCACCCATGCGTTTAATGCTGCATGGACAGCACAACAACCGTGGAAATAGGTCCCCTTTGAATGGAACCATATAACCCTTCGCATACTCGAGATGCGGAATCAGTGCACTTATAATAGATGTGGGAGAACAACCGTGATGATAGGCTCGTTGGAATCGAACCATACCACCCTTCGTATGGATTAACATACGGAACCTGCGCACGTATGATAAACGTGAGCGAAACAACCGCGATGATAGGGTCCTTTGAATAGAACTCCCTATCAACCCTTGCATACTCGTGATGCAGAACTCGGTACACGTATGATACACGTGGCGAAGTGCTGGGGTTAGCAAAATAACCAAATAGTAATAGCCACCTAAAATAACCCCAAAATCCCCTTAGGGCCTCTCGTACTAAAGTCACCCTTAACAATCGTACAAGATTTTTCAGCCTTTTTCTTGCAAATTTTTACTCTAAAAGAACGCGTTTTGGGACCCATTGTGTTCTCTGTCCTGCTAAACCAGCTCTGGTACCAGCTGTGGCGGAACACCTCGGATTAACTGAACTAAAGCATGGTTAAGTCGCTTAACACACGATCCTCATGCCTTAATCAAGTTAACTCGATGTGCCGTCGGATTTCATTCGATTTAACCACTTAACAGGACCGAGTTAGCATAACTCACACGAAGGTGAGTGATTCCAGAGAATACAACCGATCCACAAATGGGTTTAACATTTCATTACACACTGGTTGAAAATCAAAGTTTTACAAGTTCTAAGGGAGACAACAGAAGGTAAAAACATCGCGAAAGCTAGCATTGGGGGTCGGATGTCCCTGGTGAGGCCAGACAGGATATCAGTGATCCCATTCCCCACCGTCCGAGGAAGGATCCCACTCGACCGTGCACCCAGAAGGGAGCTGGGGTGGCCAAGTGCCAGTAGCAAGCTCTGAAGTTTCAACTTCAGCTGAAAGAGATGCCACAAACAAGGCTGAGCTTCTAAGATCAACAAGACTTAACCGATCGGTGAAGAACTACTTCACCACTTCTAGACATGCCAGGCTCTTTGGCTGAGGGGTTTGGTTTGCCAAAAGCGTCTATGTTAGGTCCATATTTTCATAGTTTAAGCTCAGATTCTAAGTTCATTAACCAGTCTATGTTGGCAACTTACACTAAGCAAGCATAGATCCAACATTATGTATATAAGCTCAACATCAAGACCATGTCATCATCAGACTCCTTCATTACTCAGTGTAGCATAGCGATCAAGCAGTCTCAAACTGTGAGAGGCAGACAAATTGATTCGAGTTCTTTAACCATGCATGGTGAACGTAACCTCACGACATCCACGCACCACCGAGAGTTGCTTCCTGTGTTGGCCATCCCCATCAATCCCCTAACCCGTGTCGGGCCCACTTCCCTTGGTGCAAGGTTCCACAGACCCGGCCTCTGCCGTTCTGTGACCACACTTGCCACCACGTGTGGCCGCAGGGGAACTTCCTTCCAGAGACAGTGGATCGAACCGCTCACGTTTAAATTCAATCAGGTACTAGGCTTCCCCATCTCATAATGAGTATGAGATTAGTACTTTTAAACACTTGATCACGAACACCACCACTGTCGGGCCTTAACAGATTCAATAAACAGATGGGGCGATCAGCCGACCACCAAAAGAGTTAACCATAACCCTACCCCGTCCATTGTCCTTATAGTTGTAAACAGAAGAGAAACAACCAACTCCTATAACTCGCGAGTGACAGGGAATCACTCGACTTTTACCAAGTCCTATTAAGCATTGCAACTACTCGACCCAACAGACTAGTGTTCAGATCAAAGGAACTATGTCATGCGTCTATGGTTGCAAACAACTCCTATACGTAAATGCACAATCATGAGAAGGATGGCATGTGCAAGTTTAGAAAGTTGGGTGCATGCTCCGGGCCTTGCCTTCAAGCAGGGTGGAAGGGAACTGGTCTTCGGCGGGTGCTACTTCGGCTTCTGGGATTGGCGGCTCTGCTACAGCTCCGTCTTCAGGCACTGGATGTAGATCGTAGGTGCCGTCGGCGAGATGTAACTCTACACAAATGCAGATGCAGGAGTTAGCACTTAGACGGTTATTTCAACAACACTTGCAAGCTTAAGCTCAGACACTTGTAGCAAAGCTACAGGAAAAGGGGGGGGAACAGGGTAAAAGGGTCGGATGGAGATAAACTTATGATCTGACCCTTAAACTTAAGGAATAACTATGCTGGGGTCCTCGGACTTAACACAGAGAAGTCCCCGATATTTTACACAGATACCCTCGGGTCAAGAAAAAGATACAGCCGAGCCCTCGGGCGAGGTGGATAAGGGTCGGCGAACAGATAGGGTCGGGCGAGACGGAAAAAGGGGTCGGGCGAACTGGAAAGGGGTCGGCAGCTTACCTTTAGGTCTACTGGTGAAGGTTTTGGGGTCGGGAAGGAACAGGCTCGGGTGGAAAGACTAAAGCGCTAAGGCTTGAGCGGTGACGAGGTTCAAACGTGCTCTGGCAGCGGTGGTGCTTCTTGTGGACCACAAGAAAGCTCTAGCATAGCACGGAGGAGCAGATGGGTGGTGGGTTAGGGAGAAGCGGGTTTGAGCAGAGAGGGGAACTTCTCAAGAGCTCAGCGGCAGGGCTCAAGTGTGCTCAGAGTAGGGGCGGCGAAACAGCGATAGCGAAGGAAACTCCAGTGGGACTCTAGTATGCCTTTTTATAGCTACGCGGAAGAGAGAGATTTTCGAGCAGCACGAAGACCGGGAAGAAAAGGATGGAGTGCACTGCCATGACGGTGATTGGGCAGCGATGGGTGGCGGAACAGAGCTTCGGAGACAGGGTCTTTGGCTATTGGGTACTGGAGACAAGGCCGGCGTAGGCGAGGCTTTGCCGGGACTTAGATTTGACAAAGGCGAGCATGGTCTGGTCGCGTCGAGCGGCGGATTTGACTGGCATGTGATAGGGAAGAAGGTGCTGCCAGTGAGGTTGCAGCAGGCGAGGTGACAGGGCGAGCGGCGGCGCGGGCGAGCACTAACAGTGGCTTGCCGAGGCACATCACTGGCGAGGCGTCAAAAGGAGCTGTCTCTGCCGGAGTCGTGGTTGGCGAGGGAGGTATCATTGCGGAGCGAGCTCGTGGGCGGCGCGACTGTGGAGGGGCGGAAAAACCAGAAGGCATCGGGGCTTGCAGCCGGGGATCCGACGAGATGATGGGCGCGGTTCGCAAGGCGGTCTGACGCAGCAGCGACAAAACTCTGCCATGGCGGCGACGGGGCACCTTGGCGCGGCCGCCGAGGGCGCGAGCGAGACGAAGCAAAGTAGAAGGGTTGCAGGAGGCTTCCTCTGCGATTGGGGAGGAGGGCGTGCTGATCCATCCTGTCACGGCCGGCGACTGGGCGAGGCGGCGGGCATCGGAGAGATCAAGCCACGCGGTGGGGGAGCTCTGAAGCGAGCGCATGCTGCTCAGGCGCGTCTGCCTCAAGAGAACCGGGGAAAGATTGCGGGTCCACCAGTCAGTCTCGGTTTCTCCACTGCTCCAAGATTGGAAGGAACACTACCTTTGGAATTAGAAAGAACCGGCAGTTTTGGGTTGGGTTTTCAGGGGTCGGGACTGGGAACTGGATTGTGAGCGCTCAAACTGAGGAAAGCTGAGTCAGCAGGATTAGGGACTCGGGTTAAGATTAACTCGGCTGATTAACCAAGGTTGTTACAAGTTATCACCTGTCAGGTTAGTCTTGCTGAGTACTAGTTGCTCAGCCTTGCTTGTGGCTATGTTTTCATGTAGTGTTGTGTACGAGGAAATGGTTGCTAGCTTTACTTGGCCGACCCATCTTCCTCCGGGTTGGTCGGTCGAGTGGAAACCAGCCTCAGACAACGTGGATTGTTGAAATGAATATCATGGTCGGCTTCACCATGGTATTATGTATCGTCGTGTAGCTTCCGCTGTTTACTTCTTCGTTGTTTACAACCTTGCAAACTTGTTTGGATTTCAAAAACTCTAATGTAATAAAGTGTTGAACTATGTTAATATGATGGGAATGTTGTAATCTCTATGCCACTCACCTTCGCGTGAGCAATGCTTCTCGATCCTGAGTAAGTGATTTATCGGATGAAATCCGACGGACGACCAAGTTGGCTTGCTTAAAGTGCATGATCGCGTATTAGGCGACTTAAGTGCATTTTAGTTAGGTTAATTTGGGCGGTTCCACCACAGCAGGCATCAGAGCTCAAAGCATGGTATGGAGAACAATAGACCTTAAACACCCTTTTCTGAATAAAACTTGCAAGAAACTAATTTGAAAAATTCATAAGTTCGTTAAGGATGAACTTAGTACGAGGAGCCCTAGGGGAATTTTTGGGATATTTAAGGTGGCTAGTAACTATTGGTTATTTTTACCAACTTCCAGCACTTTTCACCCACGTTTATCATACGTGTGCAGAATTCCGCATCGCGAGTATGCGAAGGGTGATAGGAATTCGATTCCAATGAGCCTATCATCACGGTTGTTTTCGCTCACATTTATTACACGTGCGCAAGTTTCGTATGTTAATTCATGCGAAGGGTGGTATGGTTCGATTCCAATGAGCCTATCATCACGGTTGTTCATCCACGTCTATTATACGTGCGCAAGATTCTGCATCACGAGTATGCGAAGGGTTATAGGGTTCTATTCCAAAGAACCTATTTCCATGGTTGTTGCGTTGTCCATGCAGCGTTAAACGCATGGGTGTTGTTTCTATAGTGAACGGTAGTGATTGTGGATGCTTTTGTGAGTGCTGGCATGAAAGGTTCATGATGTGATGTGATTTTCTGTAGGTACACTAACCACGTTTGCATACGAAGTGATGATTAGCGACTCGACTAGATACTATTGTGAGAGTTGTATTGTTGCCTTGCCACCGGCACTAACTACGTAAGTCCAAAGCTTTTTGGAAATGGTTTCAGTTGTGAGGACGACTAGGGTGTGCATGCATCATGAAATAAAAATTGCAACCTAAAATGATGAAATTCAATCTCGCCTATATATTTAAGAGTTGCACCGCGATAAGGATTTTCTAGCTGTCCTTTTCAGCAATGCTAGTCTTGTTAATATCTTTCGAGTTGTTTCCAGCTGTTAACTCTAGAAACTCTATATAATAAAGTTGTGTCAAATGTCCTAAATGAAGTGCTGTCAAAATTTCATAAACTTTAACCTCCTAGGTTGAGAGTTATGATCAGATTTGTAAACCCTGGTTGGCTGAAAACACCGAGTGTGCACCAGTTGGAGTTTCAATTTTTTGACCACATTAAGGACCTTTTCTGTTAGGCATCCTTTAATCAAAGTTGCTAATTACTTAATGAAGAACTTGGTGGTAAACTTTCAGCTCTACTGGGTCTCTGGTTTAAGAGTTATGCTCAGTTTACTTCAGCTCTATTTTAGAAAATTCCAGCATGTACCACTTGATAGAAACCTGAGCTTATCACCTTGTTAGGTTTTTTTTTTAGCTCTACCTTTGAATACCAAACTTGTCACACCCTACCTAAAGAACATGATGGTAAAATTTGAGGAATTTTGGATGAATACTTTCTGAGTTATGAGTTTTTCTCTAACTTACTATAAATCTGTTTTGATTTCCGAGTATTGATTCCGTTTCTCACTTGTCCTTTGTTACAGATGGCTGACCCTGTGTACGTTGCTATTGGTGTGGACGGCACCTCGCACTCGATGTGCCTCCACTACAAGGGTTTTCCTGCCATACTGTGGGACACGTTGCGTTCATTCGGGTACCCATCACCGCCTATTTACGTGGGATGTTCGTACCAGGATCACAGGATACCCCGGAGCTGCGCGCACATGAAGGTGCCCCCACCCCCTGACTAGCCACAGTGGCCACCTTTAGAGGTTGTGGCTGAGGGGCACACGTTGGAGGATACATCAGAGTTTGCAGCTTTGCAGGAACTGACACAGTTTTGCAGGGAGCATCCCCTTGAGATTGTGTTGGACCCGATTGGCTTGTTTCCCACCAGGGATAGGAGAGATGCGGATTGGTTGGACTGCATGGAGCATATGGATTTGTTGGGTATCTTGGACCCACACGCACGATATTTACTTCAGCCTGCTGCATGAATGTGCTCTATCGGATGATTGAGATGCAGAGTAGAGCTATGACCACCGTGATTGGGATGGTAGTGGCCAATCAGGTTGCTCTCACCACCGTGCAGAACGGTATGGTGGATTTGTCGCTTGAGTTGGTGCAGAAGGATGTCCAGATTTCTGATCTGCAGACCCGGATTTTTGAGTTAGAGGAGGAGATAGAGGACATGGAGCATGACATGGAGTTGTTGGCCAATCAGTTCTATGATGTGAACATGGAGTTGGCAGATGCTAATGATCATCTACAGGAGCACCACGCTGAGCTTAACACTATTCACACCTTAGAGGTGCAGCAGGATGAGCCTATGGCTTAGGAGGAGCCCGAGGAGCTTGAGGGCTTTTTGAGCATGGATTTGGAGGAGGCCGCTCCATAGCCCCGAGGTTGCGATGCTACCTCTCCTGCACTTAGCTTTGCCTCAGTAGGCAACCTCGACGACTTCTAGATGTGTCGTCGTGTCGTGAGTAGTTTCTTTTTGTTTTACTCCTCACTGACCTATATTTTGGCTAGTGATGTAATAGGTTAGCTTTGAGTTGAGTATCCTTGTGTTGAAAAACTGGTTGCAAGCATGGACTTGCCGTTGTTATGGGTTAGTTGTAATGTCTGAAAATTTTGGCAGAATTTTAGTGGCTGTTTATCCTTAGTTTTAACCCTGTGTCCACTCCTTTTTGGTTCGAGGTTTGAATACCAAAGTTGTGCAAAAACTTATGTTCTAACTGCTCGTAAAATTTCAGCTCCTCTGGATCTGTCAAACTCATGTTAGAACCAAAACTCCGCCGCTCAGCTTGCTGGAAAAATCAGCCAGGACAGCAACTCGCTAAGTTGACTAAGTGACCCCTTTCCTTCCTTTTCGGTCAGCAAGCGTAGAATCACAATTGTTACATATGACGTGACCTAGCCGTTGCCCAAGGATGAGAAACTTTGTGCACTTCGAAGAAGAGATATGCACCTACTTAATAAAAGATATAATTGTTGTTTTCACACTATCAGCAAGACCAACGCTTATGATTCCGCACATAATTTTTTCCTTGTTTAAGCAAGCTTTTGAATTCTGTGACTAATGGGAAGATGAATCTTGCAAATGGTGCACAGCACATGCTCCAGCTCTCTTCCTAGTAGCAATGAGCAAAGGCAGGTGCCTCCATTGCTTCCACCTCTGCCCACGCTAGAGGCGATCTTAGCCGCTCAAATTGAGCTGCTGAGGCACATAGCCCAGGGGCGGCAGTAGCAGCCCCAAGGAGGAAGAGCTCCTCAGCAACCTCATGTTGCTCGCTATGAGGACTTTTTGGGGACACAACCTCCTGTATTCCATAAGATGGACGATCCACTCGACGCCGACACCTGGATTCGTGCCATCAAGTTCAAGTTCTCCCTCCTCACCGCGCATTGCCCAGACAAGAACAAGGCTCAGTTTGCAACATAGCAGCTGCGTGGTTCTGCCCTCCTCTGGTGGGACCATTATCACGCCATGCTGCCAGCCGACCACGTCGTCAGCTGGAACGAGTTTAAAATGGCATTGAGGGGCCATCATATCCCTGAGGGTCTCCTGGAGCGCAAGCTCAATGAGTTCCTGGCTCACATCCAGGGAAGCCGCGATGTCATGCAATATGCGTAGGCTTTTAAGGACCTGTGTCGCTGTAGGGATACGAGGTAGGCTACACTAGCGCAAATCAAAATTTCTACCGCATAAAACCAGGAATAACTGCCGTATAAGGATCACGAGATTACCACTCGACGCACTACTGGTGCGGAAGATGTAGATATGCGTCGATGCAGTGAAGACGATCACGATCACGTAGTCGTACGTAGTCGATCACGTCAACGTCCAGCAGCTCCTCAGCAGCTCGTCCACGTGCAGCAAGATCGCCTCCCGTGCCGCGGCTCGTCGTGGCTCGTCGGCGGCTCGTCCAAGTGCTGCAAGCGCAACACCTCCAAGGTATCCACACGTGCAGGGAGGAAGCGTCGCAAGCCGGACTGCTATATCCATGAGTTGCAACAGGCGAGGGCGTGGGAGGCGCGGCAGGTGTGTTTCGCCAAAAAGGTGTAAACCCTAGGGCGCCCCACCCCTGTATTTATAGAGGTTCCTAACGTGCCTCTGGGTCCGAGGCCCATTAGTACTTCTAAACCTAATCCAACTCGGATCAGATCCGAATTGGGCTTCCAACCCCTTAAGTGTGTGACCCTATGGGTTCGGATACGTATAGACATGGCCCGAGTACTCCTACTCGGCCCAATAGTCGGTAGCGGCCTCTAGCAACACATGCCAACTCCTATACGCACACGAAGATCATATCAGACGAACCATCACAACATAATATACATGCTATTCCCTTTGCCTCACGATATTTGGTCTAGCTTCAAGCCGACCGCTCTTTCTCGATCCTGTGATTCGGAATCCCTTTGTAGGTTAACTCTTAACCGTACGTAGCATGGCCATGCATTTTCGGATCCGATCACTCGAGGGGCCCAGAGATATCACTCTCAATCAGAGAGGGGCAAATCCCATCTTGATTGACCATGTCTCATAGCATGCTTCTTGACAAACCCGAAAGCTACCTTTATAACTACCCTGTTACGGCGTAGCGTTTGATAGCCCCTAAGTAGGTCGATCCACATCTAGAATCCATGCGACAATCTCAGGTCTAAGGACAAAGCGTATATGTTGTTTAAAGAGAGAACTACTTCTCGTGTTGGGTCAGTCCTAGCACATGTCTCCACATGTGTCCACATTATTAGTTCAACATCTCCATGTCTATGACTTGTGAAACATAGTCATCAACTAATACATGTGCTAGTCTAATATTCATGTGTGTCCTCACATGAACTCCGACTAGGGACAACTTTAGAATAACCATACAAGTAAAGAGTTTCACATACAATTCACATAATTGCAAATCAATTCAAGTAGCCTTCAATGGATATTCAATGAACACAACATACAAATCATGGATACAAATGGAATATCATCATCTCTATGATTGCCTCTAGGGCATACCTCCAACAGTCGCTACACAGGCTCCCATGCAGATTCTGATCAGAAGAAGAGGGACCGCTTCCGCAGAGGCTTGAGTCTTGAGCTCAAGGAAAGGCTGAATCCCATCAAAGTGGATTCCTTCAATGAGCTGGTGAACCTGGAAATTTCCCAGGAGGATTGCATGGAAGCTCTCAAGGCCGACATGAAGCGGAAGGCTCCAATGCTATCACCTAGCCCGCCTGCTCAGAAGTACAGGATGGTTCCCCCTCAGGTTGTTGGGATACGAGGTAGGCTACACTAGCGCAAATCAAAATTTTCTACCGCGTAAACTAGAAAACTGCCGTATAAGGATCACGGGATTACCAGTCGACGCACTAATGCGGAAGATGTAGATTCACGTTGATGCAGCGAAGTCGATTAGCGTAGTCGTACGTAGTCGATCACGTCGACATCTAGCAGCTCCTCAGCAGCTCGTCCACGTGCAGCAAGATCACCCTCGTGCCGTGGCTCGTTGGCGGCTCGTCGTGGCTCGTCGGTGGCTCGTCGTAGCTCGTCGGTGGCTCATTGTAGTGCTACAGGCGCAACACCTCCAAGGTATCCACACGTGCAGGGAGGAAGCGTCACAAGCTGGACTGCTAGGTCCGCGAGTTGCAACAGGCGAGGGCGTGGGAGGCGCAGTAGATGTGTTTCGCCAAAAAGGTGTAAACCCTAGGGTGCCCCCACCCTTCTATTTATAGAGGTTCCTAGCGGGCCTCTAGGTCTGAGGCCCATTAGTACTTCTAAACGTAATCCAACTTGTATCACATCCGAATTGGGCTTCCAGCCCCTTAAGTGTGTGACCCTATGGGTTTGGATACGTATAGACATGGCCCGAGTACTCCTACTCGGCCCAATAGTCGGTAGCAGCCTCTAGCAAGACGTGCCAACTCCTATACGCACACGAAGATTATATCGGACGAACCATCACAACATTATATACATGCTATTCCCTGTGCCTCATGATATTTGGTCTAGCTTCAAGCCAACCGCTCTTTCTCGATCCTATGATTTGGAATCCCTTTGTAGGTTAACTCTTAACCGTACGTAGCATGGCCATGCATTTTCGGATCCGATCACTCGAGGGGCCCAGAGATATCACTCTCAATCAGAGAGGGGAAAATCCCATCTTGATTGACCATGTCTCATAGCATGCTTATTGACAAACCCGAAAGCTACCTTTATAACTACCCTGTTACGGGGCAGCGTTTGATAGCCCCTAAGTAAGTCGATCCACATCTTGAGTACATGCAACAATCTCAGGTCTAAGGGCAAAGCATATATGTTGTGTAAAGAGAGAACTACTTCTCGTGTTGGGTCAGTCCTAGCACATGTCTCCACATGTGCCCACATTATTAGTTCAACATCTCCATGTCCATGACTTGTGAAACATAGTCATCAACTAATACATCTGCTAGTCTAATATTCATGTGTGTCCTCACATGAACTCCGACTAGGGACAACTTTAGAATAACCATACAAGTAAAGAGTTTCACATACAATTCACATAATTGCAAATCAATTCAAGTAGACTTTAATGGATATTCAAGGAATACAATATAAATCAGGGATACAAATGGAATATCATCATCTCTATGATTGCCTCTAGGGCATACCTCCAACACAGGCATCTCGCAGGCCACCACAGCCTGGGAGATGGGTTGCTCGACCCCCAACGCAGGCAGCACCGCATTTCCCCGGATTCCAGCCATAGGGGCCACAGCCTACCCTTCCAATGCCACCGTGCCCTACCACTGGAAACCACTGTATCACTTGCGGGAATACAGGACACTTTATCGAAGACTGTCCCTGCAACAAGAATCCATGGCCTGGCCAGAGCAATGTGATGGGTTACAAAGGGAAGAAGCCCAGGGTGCAGGTCCGACAAGGTAGGTTGAACTTCACCAACCTTGCCAAACTCTCGGAAGGTGCACCGGTGATGACGGGTACATTCTCTGTCCATAACCAAACCGTCCTTATTCTATTCGATTCAGGAGCATCTCATAGTTTCATCGGGACTAGAACCAATGTTAGGTGTGGGTTGAATTTGTGTCACACAAAGGGGTCATATATGATCTCTACCCTGGGTGGGAAAGTAGCCTCATACCAAATGAGCTGCAATGTACTTATCAAGTTAGGAAGAACCCTTTTTAAGGAAAACCTCCTTATCCTAAGAACCCTTTTTAAGGAAAACCTCCTTATCCTTGGTTTAGAGGGGATATATATTATCTTGGGTATGGATTGGATGACTCAGCACCGAGTGGCATTAGACATCTCTACCCGAGCAGTCCACATAAATTCACCCAGATATGGTAGCTCAACCATACACTTACCCTACCGAGAGTGCGAAAATTCTTGTGCCTATCCCATGGCTGAAGCTCGATTGGAGGACATTCCAGTGGTATGTGAGTATCCCGATGTGTTTCCCGATGATTTGCCAGGTATGCCACCAAATAGAGATATCGAGTTTGCTATTGAGTTGCAACTAGGCACAGTCCCGATTTCAAAGAGGCCATATCGGATGCCACTCGCAGAGCTGGTAGAATTGAAAACCCAGTTACATGAGTTGTTGGAAAGGGTTTCGTTCACCCATGTACATCACCTTGGGGCTGTCCAACTTTGTTTGCAAAAAAGAAGGATGAGAGTTTGCGCATGTGTGTAGACTACCGACCTCAATGCAGTAACAATAAAGAATAAGTACCCATTACCCCGCATTGATGTTTTGTTCAATCAGTTAGCTGGAGCCAAAGTATTTGCCAAGATTGATCTTCACTCCTGCTACCATCAAATCAAGATTCCGATCATGCGATATTCCCAAGATTGCTTTCTCTACACGGTGTGGACTCTACGAGTACCTAGTTATGTCATTTGGGCTTACTAATGCGTTGGCTTATTTCATGTATCTCATGAATTCGGTGTTCATGCCCGAGTTGACAAATTCATCGTGGTATTCATCGACGATATCCTGGTATACTCAAAGAATGAGGAGGAGCATGTAGAGCACCTTCACACTATTCTTCAACACTTAAGGGATCACCAATTGTATGCCAAATTTTCCAAGTGTGAATTTTGGCTGGGATAGTGTTAAATTCTTGGGACACACTATATCCAGCGATTGCATTGCAGTAGACCCAAGCAAAGTCCAAGAGGTAATGGACTGGAAGCCACCCACTTCAGTTCATCAGATTTGATGTTTCCTCGGTTTAGCGGGCTACTACTGGCGATTTATTCTTGACTTCTCGAAAATAGCTAAGCCAATGACTGAACTGCTAAAGAAAGGAGTTAAGTTTGTGTGGAGCGACAAATGTGAAAAAGCTTTCCACACATTGAGGAGATTGTTGAACTCTACACCAGTTCTAGCTCAGCCAGACACCACTAAGTTGTTCGACATTTATTGCGATGCCTCTGGCACTAGACTTGGATGTGTTCTTATGCAAGACAACCAAGTCATTGCTTACGCCTCGCAAGCATTATGGCCGCATGAGCTGAATTATCCTACTCATGACCTTGAATTAGCAACAGTTGTTCATGCTCTGAAAATGTGGAGGCATTATCTTATGGGGACTCATTGTAATATCTATACGGATCACAAGAGTCTCAAGTATATTTTCACTCAAGGTGATCTTAACATGCGTCAAAGAAGATGGTTGGAATTGATCAAGGACTATGATCTAGAAGTACATTATCACCTCGACAAAGCCAATGTAGTTGCAGATGCTCTCAGCCGCAAGGCCCATTGTAGCTGCTTGTCGGCAACCAACTTTGCCGAGACATTATGTCATGAGATGGCTAAGCTCAATTTGGAAATTATCCCCCATGGCACCTTAAGTCATATTTCCATTGAGCCTACCCTGGATGACCAAATTGTCCTATCGCAATTGGAGGATAAAGAAATAAAACTCATCAAGAAGAAACTTGCGCAGAAAGATGAGGGATATAAGAACTTCCGACAGGATTGGAAGGGAGTTGTACACTATGAAGATCGGCTAGTTGTTCCAAACAACCCTGATCTTAAGCAACAGATTATGGATGAAGCACATCTTTCCAAATTTTCAATTCACCCTCGTAGCACCAAGATGTACCATGATCTCTGGCAAAATTTCTGGTAGAGTGGGATGAAACCAGATATTGCACGTTACGTCTCGGAATGCAATACCGGTCAATGAGTTAAAGCGAGCCACTTGAAGGTAGCTAGCACCTTGCAGCTGCTACCTATTCCCTCATGGAAGTAGGATGATATAAGCATGGACTTCATAGTTGGGTTACCTAATACCTCTCACAAGCATGACTCCATATGGATTATAGTAAACCGACTTACTAAAACAGCGCATTTCCTTCCGGTACACACCACTCACACCATACAAAAATATACAGAGTTGTATCTTGACCGAATTGTTTCCCTACATGGTGTGCCGAAAACGATCATCACGGATCGTGGTAGTCAGTTTGTAGCATGCTTTTAGGAATAACTGCAGTCATCGCTTGGCACTAAGCTGATTCGTAGCTCCACATATCACCCCCAGACAGATGGACAAACTGAAAGAGTCAATCAGATATTGGAAGATATGCTACGCGCTTGTGTCATTCATTACGACAAGAGTTGGGATAAATGTTTGCCCTTAGCAGAGTTTTTGTATAACAACTGTTACCAAGCAAGCTTGAAGATGGCGCCTTTCGAAACCTTGTATGGATGAAGATGTCAAACCCCATTAAGTTGGTCACAACTAGGAGAAAGAATGGTTTATGGACCTAACTTGGTAATGGAGGTAGAAGAAAAAGTGAGAGTTATCCAAGAAAACCTTAAGGCCGCCCAGTCTCAACAAAAGAGCTATTCTAATAAGAGGAGGAGGCCTATACAATTTGAAGTTGGCGATTATGTATACCTCCGAGTATCACCGACTAAGGGCATACAACGCTTCGGAGTAAAAGGAAAATTGGCTCCATGCTATATTGGCCCATATGAGATTGTGAAATTTTGTGGACATGTAGTGTACCAGGTTAAACTCCCGGAGAAGCTTGCTGTGATACACAATATTTTCCATATCTCGCAACTCAAAAAGTGTGTTCGAGTTCCAACAGAAATTCTTGCACCAGAGGAATTGGAAATCGAACTCGATTTGTCTTACAAGGAGTATCCTATTAAAATCCTCGATCAGAAGGAAAGACACACTCAAAAACAACTGGTGAAAATGTTCAATATTTAGTGGAGTAATCATATGGAAGATGAAGCAACGTGGGAGATAGAGGAATACCTCAACACTAACTTTCACAGTTTTCTTTTCGATCAGGGAGTTACGTTGCACAAACCACACTAGTTCCTTCTTCACTCGAATCTCGGGACAAGACTCCTTTAAGGGGGTAGGCTGTGACAACTCTACCTTGATTATGTGTAGTTAAACCTAAGAAAGTAATTAGTCACTAAGTAGAGGAAGTGAAATGTCCAAATTGCCCCAAAAAAGCTCGTTTTGGAGTTAAATAGAAAACTTGAGTTTCTGTAAACCAACTTAAATTTTCGCCCAAATAAGAGTTGTAAAAATTTTAAGTTCAAACAACTTTTATTAATAACACTTTGGCTAATTTGGAATGGGAGAAGGTCAAAAACAAGGATCAAATTAGGAGTACATCAAAATCCTGGAATTCATGTTTTTCCTCAACTTTGCAACATGTTATCCCACATCTAACCTCAAGTCAGACCTTTAATAGAAGTTGTAGTTCCTTGAGTGTGTTACAACTTTGTTACACTAACCCAGGTCCAAATCGCAACCGAACCTACTCAAAAACTTGGTCAAAACCGGGTAAAACAGTCAACTCAGACTACTTACACCCCAGCGCTAAGTTTGGAAAACGTCCAGAGCGCGCATCCTCGCAAGCCCGTTCCTCCTAAAAGCTGAAATGAACTCCAGAAAAGTCTAGAATAGAAGTTGGAGTCCTAAGATTGAAAAACATTTTCTTCAATTACATCTTGGCCTGATTCAGTTGGGAAGCTACTCAAAATCTGAGCCAAAGTTGGCCAAAATGCTGAAAAACAGCAAAACTGAGATCTGTCTAAGTCCCCGGAGGCCGGCGTACTACCAAACTTTGCAACTCTGTAGTTTCAAATCCGTTTTGATTTGAAACAAACTCCTTTTGTAAAGTTTGGAGCTGGATGTTAGGTCTACATGTTTTACTTTTGGAGTTTCACGAGTTCTTTTGAAAAGTTTGGAGAAAAAGGCCCCAAAACTGGCCCTTTTTTACTGCCCCGAGGAGCACCCTGCCTAGCGCACGCCCAGAACACGCCCGCATGTTCGCCCGTGCACCGCCCGCCGCGTGTCCACTGTCCACCGATGAGCTCGCCGTCGCCCAACCGGTGGCCGTAACACGACAACTCGCGCGTCCGGCTGCCCAGTAGGCAAGCGCGCTTATCCCGCTCCCTGGCATCGCGCATCCCCTTCGCCGTGTCCCGAGCAAGCTCCACCCGCCGGAGGATGCCACGCCGCTGCCTCGAACTGGCCAAGCTCCGACCGCCTATTGACACCCAGACAGCGACCGCACGAGCGCCTCGCTCCGCCAACCCACGGCCGCGGCAAAGCCGCACTTGCACGCCACGAATCCCCCAACGCCAATGACCGGGAGATCCTATCCCGCCGTCTCCGCACCCTGGCCAATGGCGTTGCTGCCAATGGAGCTCCGGCCCGCAGCCCACAGCACCCTCCGATCCTATCCGCTCGCGCCCGAAGCTCGGCCTTACTTCCTCGCTCCTCCTTAGCTCTACAAAACTACCCTCGCCTTGCCACGACCTCACTTTGCTTGCCCAAACCACGTCGTCCCCTATTTCTCTGCGCCACCACTGACCCTCCCATGGAGCCCCTGTCTCTGTCGCTCCCTACACCTCAACACCTCCACCGAGAGCTCCGCCACCACCACACGCTCCTATCTGAGCGAAGCCGTCGTCGGAGCTCTACCGGGACCCCGCCGCCGAAGCCACCTCCCATCGCCAAACCATTCCACCGCTGCCGAGCCCGCTCTGATGCCCCAATCACTACCAATCCCTCCCCGGTGAGCACCCGCATCTTCCCCGCCTTTTCTTGCCCTCGATTGACCCCGAGACTCGCCGGAATCGAGTGGAGCTCGCCGCCGGCCGCCGTTAAGGGCCTCCCTATGTCTTTTACCTTTTTCCAGGCGTCTTAGCGCAAGAACTAGGGACCCCTGCGTGAATAACCATAGACACGAGGGTTAGATTGTAAGTTGTTTTTTGGTTTATTGTTTTAAATTGACAGAAAATAGGATAAACTTTGGAAATGCACCATAAATCATAGAAAAATCAGAAAAATACCAAACCACTTTTGTTGGACTCAGTGAACTGTCTAGTTTCATACAAAAATAATCTTGCCCTTGTTACTGTTGGAAATAATACCTTATAGTTTTAATTCTTGCTTAGGCCTTTTAAATCATAGTAAATCAAAGAAAAATGCTAAAAAGGTAAGTCCAATTCCGAGGCTTATGTTTCAATGAGTAGAAGCTCAAAAAAATATTGAAGACCCTGGACTAGAACTTTAACTCACTATTTTAACCTTACATTTGAAATCTAGGGTTTAATCTTTCTTTTTGCACAAGTTCTAATCCAGAGCTGAGAAAAATATGAAGCCACTTGGAGTAGCTTAGTTTCGAAGTGCGGTTTGTAGGAAAAATATGCAACCTGGTCAGAAACAGAAAGAAACCCACCTTCCTTTTTAGAGCAAGATAAATACGAGAAAAATATGGGAAATAGATGTGCTTCTCTAAAAATCATGAAAAATTCACCAAAGTCTCCGTAACACGCCTTCAATCCACTGTTAAAGTTTCACCTTTAGAATCACTGAAGGTATTGAGATAAATGGTTAAGTGCATGCTACCTTGGTAATAAAATAATTTTAATTCTTTTTGTGCTAATCCAATGGATCTCAAATTTTTACAGTAACTCATTGATGACATAAGTAAGGTGCTGTAATTTTCTCAGTGCCATATGTTACAGTTTGCTTGTGGAATCAAATTTTGGATAAGGAATCGGTTTAAGTGAATAAAGAAATATAAGTCCTAAGAAACTTAATGGGTAATTTTTGGAAGAGGTACAAAAAAAAACATTCAGAAATAAATGACTCTCCAAATGAACCCCAAACCATCCTAAAAGCGACCCCACCTTCCTTGTGAAACTCTAAGTTGTAAGAATCTTAAATATATACACAATCACCATCAAAGTCAACCCCGAGTTTAAACCACAACACACCTTACTTCATGAAGTTAATAAAAGTTAGAACCTTGTTTAGATGAATGTGGTTGCAATGCACTTTCATTTCAGCAATAAGTCATGCCTTGCATCATTCATACAAAAGCATGGAAAAATTTGAACTCTCTGCATATGCATGTCGTGTAGAAGCTAATATCATCTACGAAAACCTACGAGCTCCACCGTACGCTCGAAGAGGAACCCGCTGCAGAGCTACATCACGCGGAAGTTGAGCCCGAGCTAGATCAAGACCCTGAGGACCCACTAACCTTTCCTGAACCTGAAGGCAAGCCCCGGTGCATGATTCCCTATTTTAATTTATGCAATATGTTGATGCTTATGATTGTGAATTTACGTTTGTAGGAATTGATTGAAACCATAGATGCATGAACATAGTACCTTATTTTGAACACTAGCTGCTAAGGTCGAGTAGTTGCTGTGCTAAACCGGACTCGGTAAAAGTCGAGTGATTGTCGGTCACTCACGAGTTATAGGAGTTGTTTGTTTACTCATGCTACAACTATAAGGATGACGGACGGGACCGAGAAATGGTTCTGATGTGGTGGTTTGCCCCGTCTGTCTAGTAATGAACTTGCTAAGGTCGAAACATGTCAGCGTTTGTGATCAAATGTTTGAAAGTACTAATCTCATACCTAGTATGGGATAGGGAAGCCTAGTACCTGATTGAGCTGGGGCATGGCTTATATTCCTGCTGTCCTTGGAATGTCGTTCCCATGCTGCATCATGTGGGTGCAAGTGCGGTCACAGTATGGCAAGTTAAGATTTTTTACTGATTTCAACACTCGGGAGTTGTTGAAGTCAGTTTCAATTGCTTCAGATTTTGATTCTTGTTTTGAACCTATTTCACTCCAAACTAGCAAAAGTACTAATAAGAAAAGTTTCTTAGGAGTGTAAAACTCTACAACTTTTAATTTGAAAATTTGTAATTTTCTATACAAAATTTCATGTTTTGATTTAAACCCCAATTTGAGCTTTTAAGGACAAATTTGACCTTTCACTTGCTAGATTAGTGTCTAAGCCTCCTATTCCAGCTTAACCAACTAGAGTTGTTACACGAGTACTGCCATCTTATCTTGAGTAGGGTGGGGCTTGCAGTGGAAAAGCTTGCGGAACAAACGAAAATGGGACTGTGTCCCCAAATATGTTTCACAGAGATGCACAAAAATTGCGATATGCAATATCCCATTGGGGTTCAGATGAACAAGTTAAAGGTCATAAAAGTTGAGGATACATCTAAAGAACCCCAACGTACGAACAGCGAGTCCTCTCTCCACAAAATGAGCCCAAATCACCATCTCCTTTGAATGGGTCTCAAAATTCCAAGCATTTCCATAGGCGCACCTCCAATTCACGACAGCCTCCTCCTGCAACAGTTTTGCATCCACCAACTCTTGGATAGCCTCTTTCCTTATGGTGGACATCTTCCAAGCACACGCTTGATTCGGCAGGGCAGTCTGATCCGTAGGCCCACATTTGGGTGGAGGAAGCTATGGCTCTTTCTCTTTCTTGGATTTCTTCGTCAATACCTCCACGGCATTTCCCTTGGACTTGTCGATTTTCTTCCCCATCTTCTTCACACGTATCACCACGGGGTGTGTAAGGGGAGGAAGAGAAAGCTACTTGAGGTTGCTAGTTTTGGCTGATGGCGACGGTGGCGCAAGCGGTGGCGCTAGGGTTTTTTCAAAGATGGAGAGTGACAGATGCGAATGGCTGGAAGCGTAAACCACGGAGGCTACCAGCCTTATCTTTTATAAACAATGCAATGGATCTATAACGGCCCTGAGATTCTGGCAACGCAGCCGGTAATTTCGCAATGGTCTGATACTCTCAAGATTTATCATGAGATTCAAGTCCAACTATCACGTTGATTATGGTTGACCCCTTCATCACCTGAGCATAGTCGATCAAAGCGCTCGGGGGCTGCATACACTTCGCCCATCGCATAAAATTTTCTTTTTCTTCAGAGATTAAGGAAAGACGAAGCAAATTCAATTTGACCATCAACCTGATTCTTCGATTCAACCTAAGGCTCGAGGACTACTCCATATGAAATACGATTTCATCGCACTTCCATATAAAGACTTGAAGACAAATAACTCAAAACCAATGTCAGAATGAGGCAGGAGTACCTTCTAGCTGCATGACAGTATCTGGGTACTCGAAGACTAGCGACAACAGAAGTACTCAACGAGCACTAAAGACTAGTCGAGCAACGTCTGCTGAGTACTCGAAACTGTTTCATTTGACTACAAAATACTCAGGGGCTTGTCAACCATACACCCCCAGGCCCACCAGAAGACTTGTACGAACCCACTCAAGGGGACGTACTCGAAACGTATCAGGACATGAAGACTACACTATAGGACAATGTAGACTACATGTAACTCATAAAGGACTAGTTGGAATACAAGGAAACTACTCTATCGAGTTAGAGTAGGATTCTGTAGTCTTGTCTGACTAGTACTCTTATACCAAAGACTACCTTGTAACCTTGCTCCCCCAATATTAAGGGCGAGCAAGGACCCCCTCAAAAATAGGTTCAATCGAATACAAGTATACAACATACAGGATGTAGGGTATTACACGATCTAGCGTCCAAACCTGTCTAAATTGTGTTCCTGCGTCGCCATCGACTCCTTAATTTTGGCGACACCCACCAACCAAAACTCTATCTCAGGTACTCCCTTGATAGGTTGCCGGGTTAAAACACCGACAAAAGGTTCTCACTAGATTAAGCATAAAGTTCTCCTTTAGATCCTACTCAAAGATCATCACTAAGTCAAACTGCTCTAATGAGAGAATTTCATAATGATTATGAATCTTCCATTGGGATGGAAGGTTGCGAAGGGTTCTTGACAACTACAGGTCTACAACCCTCACTACCACAGGCCTGTGCTCCCTGGGGGACAACCCATACAGCCAGCAGGTTGGCCCATTGTCGCCCGTCAAGTAAGGATGAAAACGATTACGGAAATTACTTACCGATCGAGCTTCGTTTCCGTAAAATATGAGAAATGGTGAGACGAAAATGGTACAGCTCGAAAATGAAAACGATACGGAAACGATATTTAATTGATACCACCGAATAGATCAGTATACCGAATTAGCTAGGAAATTTTCCTTGAAATTCCGAATTCAGAAAAAAGTCCAGATCCTTCAGGCCCAAAATGGCCCAAGAGATCCTCAGTCTCGCCTTCTACTCGCACCTCGGGGTCTCGTTATACAGAGTCTGGTTTCCTCCAGTCGAATTGCATTCACGAGGTGGTACTAAAAAATTCCGTGTACTGGCTGTCTTCCGCGGAACTTTTTTTATTGCTATATTTTTTATTTTAGCATTTTGCAAAAATATATAGTCTGATGAAAAAATTGCAAAACTAGGCTATTGCCGCCGGTCCAGCCGCACCACACTTTTAAAAAATCATAACTAATTCATATCAACTTGGAAGGAGATAAACTTTATATAAAACTTGTAGATCTCAATGAGATCTACAACTTTGTAGTTAAAACGTTTTTTATTTGATGTCATATTAGTACTCAAATAATCAACACAAGTTTCAGATCTAAAATTCAATTTTTAGATCTGAAATTGGGCAGCACACTTTCAAAAAATAATAACTAATTCATACGAGCTCAGATAGAAATAAGATTTATATGAAAATTGTAGCTCTCGACGAGATTTACAACTTTGTAGTTCATACTATTTTCATTTGGAGCCATTAATTGCTGAAATAATTGACACAAGTTTTAGATCTAAAAATTAAATTTTAGATCTAAAACTTGTGTTGATTATTTGAGTACCAATATGACATCAAATGAAAAAAGTTTTAACTACAAAGTTGGAGATCTCGTCGAGATCTACAAGTATTATATAAAGTTTATCTCCATCAAAGTTGATATGAATTAGTTATAATTTTTTAAAAGTGTGGTGCAGAGGGGTGTACCCCTTACCGCCGGCCCAGCCGGCGACAATAGCCTAGTTTTACAATTTTTTCATCCGACTATATATTTTTGCAAAATGCTAAAATAAAAAATATAAAAATAAAAAAAGTTCCAGCGCGTGGGCCATGCGGTGCTGAGCTGTGTGGGCCGCAGTGGGCTTGTTGCCAGCCTGCTCAGGGAGCAGCATTCTCCCAATCGCAGGCTCCCTGGTAGCACACGAGATGCCATGCATGCTCTACGGTCATGTACTCACTAGGAAGACCAGCGCGCTGCGCCGCGCTCGTAAAGGATGAGCTTCTGTGCTGTTTGGGACAATGGAAATGCTGGATAAGGAGAGGGGGAACAAAATAACATGAGCTTAGAATCCCAACATCTTTATCTCAAATTAACAACATAGGTAGGGGACATTTGCAGCCTATAATAATCTATTAAACAAGTGTACAGTCATAGCAAGGTTCATCATCCACGAAGATCACTTTGAAAGGAATTATGGACACGACTGTATCAAACAGCCATAACATGTGCAGAGAATCTTGTTGTCAGAAAGCACACCAAGGTTCAGATATATCAGATAAATCTACAATGAAATTCCTACTGCTTCAAGACAACCCACACAACCCTGCGAAAGATCAAGGAGGAAAGGAAATGTAAAATGTCACCTTTTCTGTTACCATCTAAACAGAAAGGTGAGAAGAAAGAGGTCACTGCAGCCTGTAGTATTTGGAAGGGGAAAAATAATAAACTCAAACATCTCTTCAACAGTTATCAAGCGGATATTATCTGTAACACAAAACCATACAATACAATACTTTCATGACCATGGACCACCTATGTGAGAAGGTTCAGAAAGCTTAGGCTATGAGGTAATTAAGAGCAACACAACTTTGGAAAATAGGGAATACTGCATAATAACTTATTAGATGGTAATTAAGAGCAACACAACTTTGGAAAATAGAGAATACTGCATAATAACTTATTAGATCAATTAAAAAATAATTTTAAGGGCGGTACAGTACCATGTTACAAATAAAAGTTTCAGGAATTGGCATGATTATAACAACCATTAATATCCTTACGCATTGTACAGATTAAATGGATACTCATAGGTGTGCAGAAACAACATGTTAGTTAAAATAGAAATTTGAAAATAGTAATAAAGAAACTAAAACCAATGCATTGCCCTTTTGTACAGCTTAGTATTTATGTCTTCCACTTGGTTTCTTTCCTGAACAAATTCAGTGAGATTTTTTTAACCCTCGCCCATGACATAAACTTGCATGGACTACTTGTATTGTCTTACCGACCTCATAGATAAGCATAGAGGCCCTTCAGCCTCTGCAAAAGTCATCACCTGAATTTCCATAGAAATCGCCAAGTCAATTAATTTATACTCTAGATAATTTCACTGCACCAGGAAACAATGAAGCTGGTCTTAGCAATATGAAAAAGGGCATGCAGTTAGAACTTAGGCAAGATAGAATAAAGGATTGAAACTACTTGTTAGTTGGCAAGTATTTTTTTCCCCCATTTGGTGAGACACAGTTGAAGATTTTAAAATGAGCATTCAAATCAGAATTTATCCTTGAAAAGTAGGGAAGCAATCGGTGAGAAATTTTCCTTCATGTGCGCTTATTTCCTGATCCTAGAGAAGCCTGTGTGCTCAATATCCTACACCATCTGGAAATCAGACACATTGTAAGCAAGAGATTAATTATAAACTGGAAGGTAGTGTGGCACTGACCTCTTCAGGTCTTTGTTTGCATCCCTGGGATGCCTCCTCAACATTTTGGAAGTGCCATGACGATCGATGTTGACACCCTGTTGTACTGCACAGCCGCCTCCACGAATGCTCCACAGAAGAAGAAACCAAGCTTGTGGCTCCAGTTGTGGTTTTCTAAAGGTGACAGGACGGCCAACGAACTTAATTAAAGAAGCAGCAATAGGGTCGATTCTGATTCTCTGAACATTGAATAGGCAAAGTTTCAGAGCGCGATGTTTTGAAACGATTTCAGAGAGTGAAGTTGCACATGAGAGCCGGGACGGGAAGGCCGACACCAAATGGGTTGGTGATTCTGAATCCACTATACGGGCTGTGAAGGTCTCTGAATAGGGCCTGCCGTTAGCACCATGAGAGACCCCGGATCCAACACGCCCACGCCGGGAAGTCGTCGTCTCGTCTGCGACGGAGCATCGGAGCCCATGGTGAGAGGCAAGTCTGTGCGATGGGAAGGAGAAAGCCTTTCCACAGCTGTCTTTTTGGCGGCGCTGACATCCGGCGGCAGGTCGGCGTGGCTCGGAGAAGGAGGGGAAAGCGTCGAGGATCCCATTTTCCGCCATGGCTTGGGAAGGGTTGCCGTGGGCCCTGACGTCGGATACTCGGTAAGACAGTAATAATATCGGCAGAGACGGGGGGACCTGTACGGCTTTGGGACGATGTTTAAGCAGATGAACTATAAACCCCGATATGAAGCCCAAGAAGTGCCCACTTGACTTTTGTATGTATACTGAGAGCGCTAGTTATATAATTATGTTCCGTTCCATTACATTACATGATGTTACAATGCATCGCGAGAAGAGGCAAGGGCTCAGTGCCTTTGACTTTTTTTGACCACCACATATAGTTCGGAAGTTTAATATTTTTTGCAGGGCATGCACAAGGAGAATAATAATGGGCAGGGACTTGCAAGTTGAAGTTTAAAGTTCAGAAATAAAATAATAATCAGGAAAAATATATTCTAATATTTACTTTGTATTTATCATTCCTGTGATTCATATGGATGACAATAACTAGGAAATAATATTTGGTAGGAGCAAGGAAAAAAAAGAAAAAGGTAGAAGAAGGGGAAGAGTGTCCAGAAGTATGATTTGCAAAACCCAGAAAATATGGATATAAATTGTTGGTGAGTAAGAAATGTTAGATAAAAAAGTTGGTTTAATTCTAAAATTGTTCACGAGTCAAGAAATGTTGATTTATGTTAACAATTGTTTGCAAACATTAAAAAGTGATGGTGAGTGTCTAAAATAAATTAAAGAAAATTTTGATCTTCACGAGCTGATATTCTTCCTTATTCTAGATGATAGCAACTTCTTCTGGTTTCTTTTCTTTTGCCTTTTTTGTTCTTCTCCTCCTGCTTCACATGATGATGTGGCAGTATATACTTGCTAGAAATTATATTGCATACCTCAAAGCATAGGTGAAACTTGAATGCGCTCATAGTGCCATTAATATCAAATTTGATCTCACCTTTCCCAACATCTATGTTTGCTCTTGCGATCTTCAGGAACGGCCTTCCCAGGCTGAGTGAGGATTTAGCTCCTTCTCCCATCTCGAGTATCATGAAGTCAACAGGGACAAAGTGATTCCCGATCTTCATAGGTACATCTTTAGCAATACCTTCAGGATAGCGAACGGTGTTATCTGTCAACTGCAAGAACATAGCAGTTGGTTCTTGCTTTGGCAGGCGTGGATTTTTGAACACAGCTTTAGGCATGACGCTCAAACTTGCGCCAAGATCACATAATGCCATTTCAAACATCAGCGCTCCAATTGAACATGGGATGGTTAGACATCCAGGATCTCTTTTCTTCTCGAGAGCTTGATTAGCGATCGCAGCACTGCACTCTTCTCTCATCTTGATGTGGTCTGTAGTAAACTACGAAATCTCTCGCTTGTTTGTCAGTATATCATTGAAGTAGAGAGCATAGGTTGGAACTTGTAGAGCTTACAGTAGTGGCATGTACTAAATTAACCTAACTTTGCCTCGGAGGTTTCATCCACGTCCATACTTCCATCTCCAAAAAGAAAATCGAACAAGGAAACAATACACTAGGGTTGAATCCCGATCTTTTGATGAGAGAAGGTGGATAACTCGATTTGGGGATAGAGATGACGTTCACAGCGACTACAACCATCCAAGGATGCTGCGCCTTAGCAACTGATACACCACCTCCAATGGCCGCCGCGATCTTATGAAGCATGATCAACCAAATCACTAGGTTAATTCCTGCAAGCAATCGAGAAACAAGCAAGAACAAGTAGAACACGCAACTCAATTACAAATATGGAGATAAAAATAAATCTGAACTCATAAAGTTGGCGTTCTAAATTGAGAAGAACGGATGGTCTAGTCAACACACGCGTCTACAAGGAAGTAGCAATGGCTAAACTTTCAACAAAACAAAATCCAATCTATTTGTGGCAACTCTAATCCTTATTAATACCTAAGAGGATGACCAGGGGGGTCCTGGTGTCATGCTCCAACCCTAGGACACGTCCTTATTGGACCCCACTTGATACAAGGCCTATCGGGCCAAAATAAGGTGACGCAACACCTTGGATAGAAAAACCTCTCGGTAGTAATTTGATCATTGCAACCGCCTCAGGAAAGATATGGTCATGAGTCTAGATTCATATGAAAATAGACTTCATAAGAATTCCAAGAAGTACTTGAACACCCAATAAAGAGTCCGGATTAGGTCGTGGTAGCCGTCGCAAGTTGACACAGTGCCGCAGTCCGAATCCAGCCCCAAAACATGTTGGATTTAATCTCTTTCTTTCATTGGGCCAAAAGTGACGTGGTGCCCTGGTGAAGAACGTTGAGAATACTTGGACTTGGCGCCCAATAAACTTCTTTGGTCCTCCATGCCTTCCATGTATGAGAGCTCAGGCACTTGAGTGGGAGCTAACCAAGGAGAGGGAGTACTCCCTCCCGGCTTGTGATGAAATATGACGGTCAAGTTGCCAAGTACCAGAACATCATCCATCCGTTCGAGGGGAGAAAGACCGCCTCCAGAAGAGCAGCAAAACCTTGAAGCATCAACTAAAAGGTAATTGGCCTTCCCCTATTATTCATTGAGTATTGATTCTGCTTGGTTAGTGCTAAATTCCCTTTATGTTGTTCTTGTAGAACTCAAGAATATAAAGGAAGATCTCCAATGTCGAGCCACTAATTGGCAGAACTCCTATTATAGAGTGACGGAACAGCACGACAAATTGTCTGCTCTATATGAGAACTTGGAGCACTAACTGGAGAAGGAGTGGAAGATGTGCGCTGATGGGGAGGTCGACCTAGTGAACGCCATGAAGGGCATCCAAGAGCGCAAGGCTGAGCTAGTGATCACAAAGGTTGCTCTGAAGGAGCTAATTGAAGCCACTCAGCCTATTGTTGAGATGGCGTAGCCCCCAGCGGAAGGCATGGAGACTCAGCCTCTGTCGGAGGTACTTAAGGAGGTGCCTGCCAAGATTACCGGCTACGTCCAAAAGATAGCAGAGTCTGTCTCGAAACAATTGCTACCTATTGTGAAATCCTTCCACACACAGGCAAATCTAGCTTCAATTGCAGAAGGGATAGCACAAGACTGTTCTGATGAGCAATTTCAGCAATACCTATAAGAGGTGACCCCTATTGCCAAGGAAGTATCCAGTCAATTAGACCTTGAGTAATTTTGTGTAAAATAGTAAACATCAGATCATTGTAATATAAACATGACATGAAATGAAATGTAAATTATTTGAAGTCTTGTTGCAAGTTTTATTGATGTCGACTTGTGTCTGTTTCTTTTCAGTGCATCTCACAAGCTACCCTGATAACTGCTCGTATGGTAGTTGCGAGTGTTTGCGCACAAGACTACTTTTGTGAGCCTTCTTAGATACACGGTTTAGAGTAATTTTAGGATGCGACCCCTTTCTGTGGAGTACGAGTACTCGGCGCATCTAGTTTCGGTGTTTAGACCTGGCGACCTACCGAGGGAGGTGCCCGAGGTAGTGTTTAGTGCGTGGGGCTGGCTGAGTTTAGGAACTCAGAGGTGAACTCGAACACACAATTTAGACAGGTTTGGGCTACTAGATTGTGTAATACACTATGTCCTGTGTGTTGCTTATATTGTATTGGATTGAACTTTCTTGGAGGGGGTCCTTTCCTCTCCTTGTATTGCTGGGGGTAGGGTTACAGGTTGTATGTTTACAAGAATACTAGTCGAATTCGACTAGTGAGTCCTACTCTAATTGCTACGAGTAGTTTCCTAATCCTTGACTAGTTCTTATCCTCCATGTAGACCATGCCGTTCTGCACCGTAGTTTCCATGTCTGACATGTCTCGGTGTACAACCCTATACCTAGGACTGTCTAAACTTTCTGGTGGACCCATAGACGTATGGATAACAAGCCCCCGAGTACTTTTTAGTCAAATGCAGCAGTTCTGAGTACCTTTGTAGGCTTCTCCGACTAGTTTTTCATGCTCTTCGAGTACTCTATCGGGTTGAATCTTTAAACGTACTTAAGTACTGCCATGCGGCTAGAATGTGCTCAAGCCTCATTTAACTTTGTCTTGAATCTTCAATCTTGAATTTTTTATGGAAGTGCAACAAAAGTTGCACTCCATATGGAGTAGCCCCCGAGCCTTAGCTTGAATCGAAGAATCAGGCTGAGGGTCAGTCTGTAATTTTAGATCTCTTTTTCCTTAAAACCCAAAGGAAAAACTTTTAGCCGATGGGCATGTGGCACACAGCCCCCGAGCCATTACACGACTAGTTTGGGTATAAGGGTCAACCACCGGTCAACGTGATCGATCGCCAACCATAACCTTATTTCTTCCGAAAAATTTGGAAACCGCTGGCCAAGTGTGAAATCTTTGAGCATTTAAAAATGGAATATTCCTATTAATCTCGCCATTTGTTTAACTGTGGTCCGGTTATAAATAACGGAGAAAATCATCCCATCCATTTCGCCTGAGCCATCTGCTCTTTCATCTTCCACACTATAGCCCTAGTGTCACCGCTTGCCTGATCCTCGAGGTCAAGTGCCACCGTCCCCACCACTTAGCCCCTTAGCGCATGCGCAAGAAGACCCTCATGGAAGCACAAATGGGGAAGAAGGTAACGTCCAGCAAGGCGGCGGAGAGCAAGAAGAGGAAGGCAGAGAACAAGAAGCAAATCCAGTTGCCAATGCCCAAGTACAGCAAGACTAACCAGACGGCCCTACCATTGCCCGCGTGTGCTTGGAAGAAGTTCATGCTGAAGGAGAACGACATCAAGGCACTAGTGGCAACCAATCTTCTCCAAGGGCAAGACTTCATCAACTGGAGGGCTGCCTACGGCAACCCCTGGCCAATGGAGAACTACACCTATGAAATGGTAATCTTCACCCATTTCATTGAACATGGATTGTCATTACTGGCTTTAGATTTTTCTGCGGGCTTTTGGAATACTACAAGTTGGAGCTAGTTCACTTCAACCCCAACTTTATTATGCACATTATAATTTTTGTGCATCTGTGCGAAGCTTTTCTGGGGATTCAGCCGCACTTCTAGCTATTTCAAAAGATCTTCAGAGTCAAGCCCCAGCCTAGGATGGAACATACTGAAGTAGTGGAGCTGGGATCCAAATGCAGGAGAAGGAAAAAGTAATAGGGGTGTTGGTCCCGATCTTCCGCTAGGTAGGGTATGTTGGATTTGTGGAGACTCGACGTTGGCGATTTAGGGCTCTTGCCGAAACAGATTCACCCTGTGATCGTTACACCACTGCTCTGTTGGTTATCACCCCCGTCCAGGACGCGGATGACCTCGCCAAGAAGGCTAATCTCTGCAAGCGAATCCAAGAACACAAGCAATAACAAGAAGAACACAATCCAAATTGCAGATGAATGATTAAGCACTCAAGTTGAGGTTTCACAAACCAATTGCAGCAGCCTAGTCGGTCCGGTGCAAGGCAAACTCTATCACAAAGTGTGAAGAATGAATCTAAGCAAAACCTAACCCTCGAAGGATGGTGGCTAATAAGAAAATAAGGGTTTGTGGCATGCATACCCCAAGGGACGGGCCCCCTAATGGGCTCAACAGGATACATGGGCCAATGGCCCAAAGACGGTAACGCAGCACCCGGACAGATTCTAGATGCCAACTTCTTTCAACGATTCCCGTTGACTCCGGCCGTATTTTGCAGTGGGACTGGTTCCATTGGGAGCTCCTCGAAATCATCTTTCCATCCATATAAAGAACGTCCAAAACAGCCTCCGTATGCTACTAGGGCGTCCAATTTACTACTTGCTGCTCCTGGAATCCAAGGCTGAAACGAACCCGAGTTGTATTGCATCTCCAACTTGATTTGGGCGCCCTTGCTGGTCTCTTCCACTTCCAAAACTCTCTCCATGTCCTTGCTGGTCCACTCCTAAGTTCCTAATCATAATTATATCATTAGATAGTATCTCATTCTTATAATCATGAAAGGACATACCTAAGAACGAGCTTACCTGTTGATTCATTAGTCGTGCTCTAGCTCGAGTGATTGGTCCTTGTACAACTTGAGGAGTATCGTGTGCATCCAAAGGAGTTATGTCCTCATTAGAAAGGCCTATATTTGGAGTAGGGTTGATTGACTCGCATTGCGGCTGGAAGGAGAGGTGGTGCTACATCGACAACCACGAACCCAAGCTTCCCAAGGTGACTGGCCACCGCCCTATCTAGAACAACAGGTGGTTAGATGAGCCTACTATTGGTGCTGAAAATCGGCCAATAACCCTCAGCGTCAGACACACGACCTAGGAGAATCTGCTTAACTCCTATTCGGGTTATTGCCTTGGTGCGGTTCGCGCGGTGTGCCAGTCAATCTAACTTGTTGATTGACAAGGAAAGAAAAGTATTAAATTCTAGGGGTTTCGATCGGCTAAAGTTTTGATCTGTCTTGAAAAGTGTATCAGCAAATCGGCCAATTTACTGTAGAGATGACCGGCTATTAGAGCAGCTGATGATCACGTAGCGATTGTAAAGAAACTACTAGAGCAATTTAAACAACGCTACAGATGCAAATCTTGAAACAGATCTAATCGGCTATGATAATAAATAAGAATAACAGTCATAAAGCTGACAGTTCGAATCTCAAGCCATATAACTGGTGATAAAACTAGAGCAATAGATAAAGCCTACAATTCTAGTTAATATCGATAACTGGTGAATAAATCTAAATGAAACAACAGCGATGCGCCCGAAGTTAAAGGTTAGATATTACTCGATAAGTGGAACTTACAAATCGGTCGGAGATCATGTCGATGCAGCCTTGCCAACCCGTACGAACTCGTGAAAAGAAAAGGTTTTGGCGAAGTCGTCGACTTGAAAGTAAAGTTCGAAGAAAAAGTAGATTTATTGTATTGATTGATGTTGTATCTACAAGCCTCACGAGGCAGCTATTTATACCCTGTTACAACTAATTTCTTAACTAACTAGGATCTATCTCCAATTTTAAACCATAACAAATATTGACAAACACAACTCGTATCGGAGTTGGTTACCATCTCCCCACGGGCCAATCTTCTTATTTAGCTAATCATCATCTTGGCCCACCTCAGGCCCACACTGGTCAAGCCATCCTGACTTCCCAATCAGCCAGCCTCTACTAACTCCTTCTGTCAGTCGGCCGAAACATTGTAACTTTAATCGGCCAATTCCCAGTTGTAGCTTCTAGCCGCCGCACTGTCCGCCTTTCTTCTCCTTTGACGCTGATTCCAAACACGTGTCAAAATCCGGCGTCAACACATGCCCCCCCAGTTTCGGAGTAAAACACAACTTTTGCTTTGAAACTTTTTCAACCCTAACTCCTTCCCCAAAGAAAACGCAACAGTAAGCACGGCGAATGCTTCCTTTTTGCTCCGCAGTTCTCTCTCTGATGATTGCGATTTTTTGAACGAAGCGCTTGCAGGCAACCGCTATCCCTGAAATTTGTCTAGACAGCACGGTAAAAATCCCGCCTTTACCCTTCTCTCGAACCATCCTTAAATACTCGCATCCTCCGCCGCTTCTTCTCCACAAACTTAGAATCCTTCCCTCTCCAGCAAATCACCTCCCGTTGCATTCCGGCGTCCTTTCAGCTTCCAGCTGCATCCCTCTAGCGATTCTCCCTTCATCTTCTGATCTCCTCACTCTTGTTTATTCTAATGGTGATCCCATCGGCGACCATGGCCTTCATCCCAGAGGTAAAATACCCCGAAATTCTTTCCCTTTTTACCTTTTTACTATTTCACTCATTTTTTCTAGATATGTTCTTAGCTTTCCCTTTATATCCTTCTCAGGAGCTTAGGTAGAGGATCACCATCCCTATCTCTCACGCACCCGGCCTCATCGGTCTTGGCCCCATGGGGAATGCAAATCCCACTGAATTGATCAACTTGGAAACCCACAGGATCCCCTTCAAGCAATCGCCCATGGATCTAAGCCACTGGACAGGCGCATTTAGGTCTTGGCCGAATGAAACCCTTGGCTGGAGGGAATGGTTTCAAAGGATGTCCAATTCTAAGAGAGTTCTCTAGGATGAACTAAAAATCGGCCAATGCATAAACTTATCTCTGTCTCAAATGGAGAAGAATGAACCCTTGGCCATTGCAACTTCCTATTTCTGGTCTGACACCCTCAATGTGTTCCTCTTTGGACATGTGCCCATGACTCCTACTTTGGCCAACGTCCTGATGCTGACCGGTCTCGACATCTCTTCCCCCAACTCACCCTTTGATTTCCTGATCAAACCAACTCATTGTCTATAAATAAAGGGAATCGGTGGGTGGAAAGGCTATATTGAGAAAAATATGAAGACCGGGCCTATCGGGGCTTTTTTGATGATGTGGCTAGAGAAACACTTCTTCTGCGGCAGAGCAGTCGGCCCTTCCTCCAATACACAGGCTTTGGCCGAGGCCCTAGCAAGAGGTTCTACTATCCCTTTGGGAAAACACCTGCTAGGATCGGCTTATTATATGATGCACCAAATCGCTATCAAGCTGTCATCCGGAGAGCTGATTGGGAACCCTGGTGGTCCTTGGTGGTTTATCACCCTTTGGCTTAACTTATACATGAGCAAGGTCTCCAGGGAACGAGTCGAGACCAAGACGTTCCCCAATATTGAGTCAGAGGATGACCCAACATCAAGACGGCGTTGTACCTCCTTTGGTGAGGTAGTGTCAGCTTTTCCTGGTAGTAAGTTTATCCCCACAAAGACAGCCGAGTATTTCAGATGGTTCTACATTGGCTTCAATGAAGAAATTACAAGCTGGTATCCATACTAGAGAAATGAGCCACTCTTTGAAAACCCTGACTACTTCGATTCAAGCACCAATTCTTTCGAGAACGAGCTTATGAATATCTTGATCAAGCTTGGGATTCTACCAGCAAACTTCCTCTCAGGAAAAGACTCCCCAACCTATGAAAAACAATGTGCAGCTTGACGCCAGATTCCAGCACCGTCGACTTGATCGAATGGGTGGTAGCCCTCTTCTCTGTCCAACAATTCAAGCTATGGTGGGGTGAGTGGAAACAATACCTCTTCTACGCATCTCCCGCAATATATTGCAACGATCTAGACCCCGCCATTATTAATCCAAATGCAGAGGTACCAATCTTTTCGGCCGATTTGACACTGTATTCTTTGTGCTACAGGATTAGCACCGATTTCCCTCTTCTCTTGCAGTCTGAAAGCCAACCCCCTCCAACACACAGCCTTAGTGGAAGGACAATAGAGAATCGTCACCCGTACACTTCATTTCCAATCATCGGCTTTCACGCCCTGTTGATTGAAGCAGAAACTGAAGATATCTTCTTCAAAGAAAACAAGCCGCCGGGTGCGCGCCCGCATAGAATCGGCTGATCAATCGGCGACGTTGCCGGCCGAGTCTTCAGCTGTACTGACTATGCCGGTCACTTAGGAGGTCGACGCCCAAACAGCTATAGAAGCTAGATTGGCAGCTGCATCCTTGCTAGTAGAAGCTGTTCAGGTAACTTTATATGCTGCACACCTTTCTAAGTATACTATCAATGTTAAATTCCATTTCCTACTAGGCTGCGCAAATCCTCCCGGAGCAAACCATGCATGAATTGGCCAACCCTCAGGCAGAGACCGACACACCAGCAATCCTTTTAGCTGAGGTAAAGAATATTCACTTTATCCAAGTTTCCCAATATTTAGTCGAAACTGACCGATTTCTGGTGTAGACCACCCTGGGCACATTGATCATACCTTTCCAGCAGCCATCAATTGTGCAGTTTACAGAGGTAAAATAACTGATACCCATTCTTAGATTCAATTACCCCTTCATACTTATAGAGACATCCTTCAGGAGGCTGGTCCAAGTACTACGCCAATCATTGCGGAGTCTTCTTCTGATGAACCAGCCATGCCGATTCCCGAGACGAGGACAACACTTCCACCAATGCAAACAGAAGAAATCTGCTTTAAGGAGGTAAAAACTTTTAACACCTTATCGATCGATTCTCTACTTCTGCCGGCTAAAGCACTCCCCCTCTTTTGCCTTTATAGGAACAAGACACACCCAACAACAGCCTCTTTTCATTCGCGGTTGGTATCTTTGATGATGAAGAGGTCGCCTCCCATCAGGTGGCTGTGGGTTCACTTTCGAAAGAAATACGTGTCAAGCTCCAGAATATCCGAACCCTCCTTCAGGATGACATCGGCCGATTGGTAGAAGACGCTTTGCCGATTCGGCAGATCTTCAACAAAATAAAAGGCCGAGTCCCAAAAGACGCAGAAGAAGCTCTTGCACCCGCGGCATATATTGAATCGATGCGGATCCTGATGTTCAGAGCTCTGTGGCACATGGCTAATCGCACCAAGCTGGCAAAGGCATATGAAGAGGAAGAATCCTACAAGCACCGTGCCTAAGAGGTACCTCACCGAATCGGCGGCGCACTTGAGAATTCTCGCCCAGACATCGCAACATGCCGGAAGTCCCTGGATCGGCCAACGACGACCAAGGAGTATTAGACTCGGCAGACCAGATCCGCCAGCAGGCAATTGCGACCATTAATACTCTCCTTGGGTGAATGTATCAGACATTGAATCGTCCTTTGAATGCCTCTGTATAAACATTTAATGCCCTTTTGCCGTTGCCGTGTGAATTCGAACTTGAATGTTTCTCCTTCGTAGCTTTTTAGCCCAACGGTCATTTGCTTTGAATGGATACCTTTACTAACCTTTGTCCCTCATCTTTTCTTCCTATAAATATGAGGTCTCCATGTCTCTTCCAGCAGCACTCACATTTCGTCCATTGTTCTACCCTCTGCTTAATCGCTCTTAGATTCCCAATCAGGCGCCAAGATGTCTTCCTCTTCCTCCGTCAATCAGGTATGAAATCACCCTTGCACTCCTTGACAGATTCTTGCCGATGACTGACTACCAACTGTTGTTTCAGCCAACCCGGCTTGGCCCTGGCCTCGAGCAGGCTATTGAAATCATGCACTCTGAGGAACCGCTGACGCAGGCGGATAAAGATTTGATCGAAGCCCACCGAGAAGAACTTAAAGACCATCTTCCCGCCCACATCAAGAAGATTGCGGATCACATCAAAGCCAACAGCTCTAGGAAGCCACCTCAACTGCCAATTGAAAGGAGCCACGAGTTACCCTACCAGATTGTTCTTGAAGACGCCATGGTGGATATGGAGGAAAAGAGCACCTATCTCTTAATAGAACTAGGACGGATCCAAAGAGAGATCAATACAAGTAAAGCCTAGGTAAAACGTAGTTAATCATGTTGTAACTTAATGGATGTATTGGTACTTTTGGTCTAAGGACGACTTGTACTATGTCGGCCATGTACCCAATCATCGTACCGAACAATAATCGGCCTATTTGATCGGAGGTTTCATCCTCAAGGCGATGCCCCCTTGCATTGGCTATATAAACACGAGTCAATAGGAATCGGCCATAACGACCCGACAACCCGACATGCTGTATCATTAGCTACGCGTCTACCCATATGCTGGGATAGTATCTTTTCAAATATCTCCCATTTAAGGCCCTTGTAAATTCTTCTCCTTCGATGGTCTCTAATGTGTATGCATTTCCTGGCACATATCGACTGATTTTATACGGCCCTTCCCAAGTAGGCAACCACTTGTCATATTTGGGATCCTTAGACCCTATCGGCAGGACCAATTTCCATACCAAATCCCCTTGGGAGAACTGCTTGAGCTTGACCTTCTTGTCATACCACCTGGCAAATCTTTTCTTATTCTCTTCAATACTGATCAAGGCCCTCAATCGCTGACCCACCAAATCATCCAGCTACCCTTTCATGAGGAGAGAATAATCATCGGCTTTCAATTGATCTTGAAGTGACGTGCGTCTAGACCCAGTTCTCAATTTCCAAGGTAGCACCGCCTCATGTCCATACACTAATTGATAAGGAGAAAGCTTAGTAGTGCCATGGCAAGCCATCCTGTAGGCCCACAAAGACTCACTCAAAGTCGTGTGCCACCTTCTTGGTTGCTCCTCTATCTTCCTCTTGATAAACTTGATTATCCCTTTATTGGATGATTCAGCCTGACCATTAGCCTGAGCATAATACGGAAAAGAATTTAACAACTTAATTCCCATGTCGGCGGTGAACTCCTCAAACTCTCCTGAAGTAAACATTGTTCCCTGATCAGTTGTAATGGCCTGAGGAATATTAACGATAGATAATGTGCTTCTTTACGAATTCAATCATGACGGCCGATGTCATGGTTTTCAGGGGACTGCCTCCACCCATTTGGTGAAGTAATCAGTAGCCACCAATATAAACTTGTGCCCTTTGCTTGATGGAGGATAAATCTGTCCGATGAGATCGATTCCCCAACCTCTAAAAGGCCACGGCTTAATTATTGGGTTCATAGCCGAAGCTAGTGCTCATTGCACGTTGACGAATCTCTGACAATCCTGACATCCCTTATAATATTTAAAGAAATCTTCGAGAATTGTCGGCCAATAATAACCATTGTTTCAAATCATCCACTTCATCTTGTAGACCGATTGATGGGTCCTGCACACGCCTTCGTGAATTTCTCCCATCAGAATCTTTGCTTCTTCTAACCCAAGGCATTTGAGTAGCACCCCATCAATCGTTTGGTAAAAGAAGTCATCTTCAAGTAGTACATATTTTGTAGCCTGAAAATGTACTCGCCGGTCAACTTTCTTGGACGGATCCTTTAAGTAATCGGCGATCTCCTTCCTCCAATTGTCGGCTGCAAGCTCGAGGGTCATGGCACCTTGAATCGCTGATACCCAGAAGCATGTTGGGCAAGCCTATTTGGCTTCTTCGTTGTAATCCCTGGGAATATGCTCAATAATTGCGAACTTGAACTCCAGTAACTGGAGGCAATATTCGTAGTAAATCCTCAATATATCATCCTTGCATTCAGACTTCTTGGTTAATTGATCCACAATGAGCATGGAATCCCCAAAAATTTCCACCGCGTCGACCTTGACCTCCCTCAATAATTGAATCCCTTTTAGAACAGCTCGGTATTCCGCTTGATTATTAGTAGCAGATGCTTAAATTGGCAGAGAGAAATCATAACTTGCCCCCCGGGGTGATATGAGGATGATGTCGATTCCTGATCCGGCCCCACATGAAGACCCATCGAAATATAGTATCCACGGAGTTGGCTCGACAACGGCAATCCCTGGTCCGCAATGCTGGGCCACGAAATCGGCCATTACTTGACCCTTGATAGCTTTGGCCGATTCGTACCTTAGGCCAAACTCTAAGAGAGCCAGAATCAACTTTCCAATTCTTCCTTTCAAAATCGGTAGTGATAACATATACTTGACCACATCATCTTTGCACATAACTACGCACTCTGCCGATAACATGTAGTGCCTGAGTTTGGTATAAGAAAAATATAAACAAAGGCACAACCGCTCCATTGGAGGATATCTGGTTTCGGTGTCCAGAAGTCTTCTACGGATGTAATAGATTACTCTTTCTTTCCCCTCGAACTCCTGGACTAGCGCCGATCCAATAGCCCGTTCGTCGGCCGATAGGTACAATTTGAATGGCTTATTAGCCTGTGGATGGACCAATACTAGAGGTGAGATCAAGTATTGCTTGATGTTGTCCAATGCTTTCTGTTGTTCTACACCCCAGACAAATTCTTGATTGGGCTTCAATTTCAACAAAGGGGTGAAAGCCTGAATACGCCCAGACAAGTTAGATAGGAACTGTCGGATGAAGTTGACCTTGCCGATTAAGGACTGTAGCTTGGTCTTGTCTTGTGGGGCCACAACCTTGTTGATGGCGGCTATAATCTTCTGATTGATATCGATGCCGCGCTCGTGGACCATGAAACCTAGAAACTGGCCAGCCGAAACGCTAAAGGCACATTTGTTAGGATTCATTTTCAACCCGTGCTTCCTAGTGCATTCCAACACTTTCCGCAAATCAGCTAGATGCTCTTGATGCCCCTTTGATTTGACCATGACATCATCAATGTAGATCTCAACTAGGACACCAATAATCTTATGGAATATATAGTTCATGGCCCGTTGATATGTAGCTCCAGTATTTTTCAAACCGAAAGTCATCAGCACCCACTCGAATAAACCGAGATGGCCTGGACATTTGAAGGCCGTCTTTGAAATATCTTCTTCGGCCATTAATATTTGATTATACCCCGTATTACCATCCATAAAGCTGATGACTTTGTGTCCTGCGGCCGCATCTATTGAAACATCAACCGTCGGCATCAAATATCCATCCATCAGCGTAGCTTGATTAAGATTCCTGAAGTCAATGCACACACGTAGCTTTTCATTTTTCTTATATACGAGCACAATATTGGAAATCCACTCGGCATAGCGACACTGTCGAATAAACCCTGCTTCAATCAATCTTGTAATCTCGACCTTTATATCAGGTAGAATTTTAGGGTTACACCATCGTGCAGGTTGATGATATGGCCGATACCTTGGTTTTATAGGCAACCGGTGTTCGACAATGGACCGGTCTAGACCAGGCATCTCATGATACTCCCAAGCAAAACAATCTTTAAAATTCCCTTAACAAACTTGTTAACTCACACTTATACTCGGGGTCTAACTTAGCACTAATATACGTTGGCCTCAGTTTGCTGCCGTCCCCAAGGTCCACCATCTCCAGCGAATCAGCCGACGTAAACCCGTGCCTAAGCTTTCCATCTTCTCAGACGAACTAATCCATTTAATTTGATTCTTCAGAGTCGACTGCTTGGATCAGCTGTAGACCGAAATCGGACACCTTCAAGAAATCAGTGTCCCAAGTTCTACCAGATATGCATCTGACGTGTTCGCAGCTCCACTGTTGCGCGTCGACCGCGGCGATGCTATAGGCGGAATCGGCGGTGACTACTTCGATGGTATCGCCGACCCAGTGGACGAGGCATTGGTGCATTGTAGATGGGATACAGCAGTTCACATGGATCCAATCCCGCCCGAGCAACATATTGTAGGACCCTTTGCCATTAATAACAAAGAAAGTGGTGGGTAGGGTCTTACTTCTGATGGTGAGGTCGACGCAGAGTGCCCCTGGGCCGGAGATATATTGCCTTCGAAATCCTTGAGCATCATGTCTGTCTTGGTTAGATCTTCTTGTCCTTTCCCAGTTTGCGAAACATAGCATACGGCATGATGTTCACAGCAGCGCCTCCATCCACTAGCATCTTAGCGACTGGTCATGCATTGACGTGTCCTTTAAGGAACAGGGCCTTGAGATGTTGGTGTTTTTCATCTTCGGGTTTCTCAAAAGTGGCGGTCATTGGCTTCAAAGCCAACTGTGCCATATGTTCCTCTATCTCCGCCGCGTCGACTCGGTCGGAGGGAGCCATGAACTCCATCGGCAAGATGAACACCATGCTGACGTCAGCTGCCGAATCATGATCATTGTCTCCTTCATTGGTTTTTCTTCTGGGGTGCTAAACTCGAGACCTGTCCCTTTTCTTATCCACCGCTTGCCTTTGTTCTTCTTCTTGCTGCTCCCATTGGTGTAAATGTTGGACTCTCTGTTTTTGGGACTTAGTTAAACCATCTGGGCACCATCTTGGGTTTACTGGCTTGCTAGGTGATCTTGCACGCTCCCAGTCTGGCTCTCGCCCCAGGGGGTTCTCATCTAAGACTCTTGCATTGGCCATTTCCCCAAGTCGATCATGTGCGCTGGTCCTGCCCCCAGCCGATTACGCTGGTTAACTCTACCCCTAGCCGATTATGCTGGTTAACTCTGCCCCCCAGCCAATCATGCACTGAAACACTCCAATCTCCTTGCTCGTGCCTATTTTTGCTGATCAGCTCTGGTCCTCGATCCCTGGAGCGTGATCTTTTGAACGGACGGCTGGTACGATACTGACCGTTGCACTCAGGGCAGTTATCGGCCGATGGTAATCTGAGGTGATTCTCCCAGCAGTGAATAAAGAACGGGCACCTCCAGTGATTTTCGTGTCGGTGCATCATCTCCTCACAATGCCTTGTGTCCTCTCGTTGCCGCTGGTTTTTGCTGAGTAAGTCTTGGGTGGTGACCGGTCGACGTGGTCTTTCTGGTCCTTCGCCTTTGATTTCCATCCATTTTTTCCCTTTGACATCTTCAGTCGAGGCCTGATTTCTAGGGTCCACGGCGCCACTCCGTCTGGCCGATTCTGACGTCAGCACCTTGGTTTGGAGCGTGTTTTTCCCACGTTGACCATGTTAGCAGGGAAGGGGTGCTGATCGATCTTCATCGGCTTTGCTGGCTTCATCGGGACTTCAAACTTGAGTCTTCATTGCTCAATGGTTGACTGTATTTGTTGACGGAAGATTTTGCAGTCATTGGTGTCATGAGATGTGGCATTGTGCCACTTGCAATATTTCATCTTTTTGAGCTGCTTGGCCGACGGAATCATATGGTAAGATGAGAGTTTGATCTATCTCTCATGAAGCAGCAAGTCAAAGATTTTGTCGACCTTGGACGTGTCGAAGCTAAATGTCTTCGGTTCCTTTTTGCCGAATGGGCACGATATTGGCTTTTTCCCTTTTACCCACTCTGCCAGGCCGACCTCTGCTTGTTCTTCTAATTCGAACCCTTCCACATATGCCACCTTTTTCTGAAAGTTCCTTCGTTGGTTGAAGGGGTGTATTTCCTGGCCGGATAGCCGATGAACGATTTGGCTCAAGCTTTCAAACTCCTGGGAGGCGTACTTCTCTTTGATGTGTGGCAGGAGTCCTTGGAAAGCGATATTGGCTAGCTAGGCATCAGTCAAGACCAGGGTGTAGCACTTGTTCCTAACTTCCCTGAACCTCTGTATGTAGCTAGCCACTGACTCGTCGCTTCTTTGCTTGAGACTGGTTAGGTCTGAAAGTTTCATCTCGTGGACCCCCGCATAGAAGTACTTATGAAATTGCTTTTCCAAATCGGCCAAGGTAACAATGGAGTTGGGTGGCAGTGTAGTGAACCACTGGAAGGCTGATCCGGATAGGGACGACGAGAACAGGCGCACTCTCAGAGCATCTTGTGTAGCAGCCTCTCTACACTGGATGATGAATCTATTAACGTGCTCCACTGTCGATGTGTCATCCAGGCCTGAGAACTTGGTGAGGTTGGGGACTTTGTACCGATGAGGGAACGGCAACAGGTCGTAAGCAGGTGGGTACGGCGTCTTGTACGTGTAAGTATGTACTTTTGGCTTTAACCCAAACTGATCCTGAATTACCTCCACTATCCATGCAGTCCAGTCCACCTACTGCTGATGCACAACCAGCTGAGGAATTAGCACATGCTGTTGGACTTGCGGTACCACGATCATGTGATAGACTGGAGTGTGCTGCAGATCTTGTGGCTGGGCTGTCGGCTGAGGAGCCGATGGTTGCTGACATAGTGCATCTGTCGCCTCATCATATAATATGATTGGTGCCGCAGTTCTGAGTGATTCTGAAGTGCCTGCCCCCTGCCAATTTCTAAAGTAGTCGGCTAGTATGGTGGGGCTATCGACCGAGAGGCTGATGGGAATGATTCCTGAACTGGAGATCTCCCGTAACTAGTGGATGGGTCTAGATCGGCAGGTGTCGCTATTGCTCCCCACGGTGCTGAGCTTGAAAATGGCGATTGTACCAGGGGAATCGGTGCAGGATAAAACGACGCTTGTGACTAATAGAGCATTGCACCGTTATATCCCAGGGGAATTGAAGTATTGTACCCTCCACTTTGCATCTGCATCGGCTGGAGAGCACAGTAAGATGTATTTGGCACCGTTGACAAGCTCCTGATTGGTGCCATGATAGGCGGGGTGTAAGCTGGTCCCTGATACCCTTGAGCCGCGCCGTTGACCATGGAACTAACGACGGTGTTGTACACAGTGTTGGTCATCACCTTGGACTGATCGATCATAGCCTGATAAACAGACCGCTAGATCATCTCATACATCTTTCCTGAGTCCTTAGCGACGGTGATATGGCAGGGAGTTGGAAGAGGAGCTTTCTTGACAGTCTCCTCGCTTCTAGTATGACTAAAGGATTGAAGGCATGTCTTCCTGTATTCTTCTAAAGCTCTTGCCACTTCCTCCTTCTAGTCGTCCTTCAGATCTACTTCAGTGACTTTGATGATGTTATCTTCAGAGACCTCAGCAGCTTTGACATGTTGCATCTTGTTTCGGTCCCACCGAGTGTGCCAAAAGTGTGTTGGTGCTGAAAATTGGCCGATGACCCTCAGCGTCAGACACACGACCCGGGAGAATCTGCTTCACTCTTGTTTGGGTTATTATCCTGGTGCGGTTCATGTGGCATGCCAGTCAATCTGACCTGTTGATTGACAAGGAAAGAAAAGTATTAAATTCCAGGGACTTCGATTGGCTAAAGTTCCGATCTGTCTTGAAAAGCGTATCAGCGAATCGGTCGATTTACTGTAGAGATGACAGGCTATTAGAGCAACCGATGATCACGTAGTGATTGTAAATAAACTACTAGAGCAATTTAAACAATGCTACAAATGCAACACTTGAAACAGATCTAATGGGCTATATGACAATAAATAAGAATAACAGTAATAAAGCCGACAGTTCGAATCTCAAGCAAGATAACTAGTGATAAAACTAGAGCAATAGATAAAACCTATAATTCTAGTTAATATCGATAATTGGTGAATAAATCTAAATGAAACAACAGCGATGCACTCAAAGTTAAAGCTTAGATATTACTCGATAAGCGGAACTTACAAATCGGCCGAAGATCGGGTCGATGCAGCCCTACCAACCCGTACGAACTCGTGAAAAGAAAAGGTTTTGGCGAAGTCGCCGACTTCAAAGTAATGTACGAAGGAAAAGTAGATTTGTTGTATTGATTGATGTTGTGTTTACAAGCCTCATGAGGTAGCTATTTATACCCTCTTACAACTAATTTCTTAACCAACTAGGATCTATCTCCAATTTTAAACGATAAAAAAATATTCACAAACACAACTCGTATCGGAGTTGGTTACCATCTCCCCACGGGCTAATCTCCTTCTTCAGCTAATCTTCATCTTGGCCACACCGGTCAAGCCATGCTGACTTCCCAATCAGCCAGCCTCTACCAACTCCTTTTATCAGTCGGCCGAAACACTGTAACTTTAATCGGCCGATTCCCAACTGTAGCTTCTAGCTGCCGCACCAGCTGCCTTTCTTATCCTTTGACGCCGATTCCAAACATGTGTCAAAATCCGGTGTCAACACCTACCCATGGAGATAGCTTGCAACTACCCGATCTCCTAAAGAAGATATATGTACTTAAGCAGCAAGGGCTGACAGGAGTCGGGGTAGCCTTTAGTTTTATGAAAAGGCGGATCCAACCCCTACAATTGCGGTGCACCTGGCGGTACGACTACTCCGGCCCCAATGATCCATCCCGGATGTCACCATACGACCTCTCCATGGATGAAGTCATAGCATGATTGAGGTGCTTGTTCAAACATGCATGCAAAATCCCCATGATCTTGTGAGAGTACTACGCCGCCAACCCGCCAAGTAGTGTAAGTACTCGTGGCCACAACCCCCGAATACTAATTTTTATAACTGTTGATGTGCTGAGTTGTCCTCTCATGCAGGAAAAGGTACATTTGTTCTGTTCCACACCTCCTCCTCCCGGATCAGATGGTTATGACATCGCTCCACGCATGCACATGACTGCTAGTGTATAGAGGAGAGGAGTCAGAGGAGTTCACATCCTTCAGCAGCTCTGACTTCGAGGCTGCCGAAGAATTTGTAGTCAAGGCCTAGCCGTCTGACAAGGCTAGGCCCTCCTCCGGGTCATTGAAGTGTGTAGTTGATGATCTGAAGGCTAGGCTGGCGTCGCCATTGAAGAACAGGTGCACTGTCATCGTAAAGTGTGTAGCGAAGAAACCTCTGACCGCCGAGGATGTGACTCCGCCAGTAATCACCTTCATAGAAGGACAAAATCCTGAGGATCAAGTACTCGTAAGTGAATTTGTCATCACCAAGTCTACTAAATATGACACTGGTGGATTGCATGTAGTCGGGGAGAACACTGAGGCGGAGCGAACGACTACAGAAGTCGTGCAGCAGCAACTGCCAGCGATCAAGGAGGTAATCGAAATTGATGATGATGAAGAACCTCCCGTTGCTAGGGTCAACCCAGTTAGCATGAAAACTACCCAAGAAGAGGAGACGACGACCAAGGCTGGCGAGGATCCAGCTACAATCAAACAAGCCGCGCCGAAGAAGCCATCCCTCGCTATCAGGCCCATGCACTTGGCGGGGGAGCCCTCCTTCAAAATAAAGAGGTCCACAAGGTAAGTACTAGAAAGTCATTCGAGTACTAATTGTGACTTGATATTGCCTTGTAATATGTCTTTTGACACTTGTAATTTTCAGGAAATCCACCAGTGTAGAAAGTGGAGGCATGAGCCTGAAGTCTGTCACCGATGGCAGTAGCCACTCGGCCCAAGATCTCGTCTCTGTGCCAACAAGTTCACCGTCCGAGGAGCAGCCAGTGTTTGGAAGTAACTCCAGGTGTTGTATCCCTTGTTGCCGCACTAATGCATGATGTAATTTCATCACTAAATAATACTTTAGCGCTAGCCCCCGAGCTGCCAGTAGCCAAACCCGTAGCGGCGACTACCTCCGGTGTCGTTTCTACTTTTGTAGCCCTCGAGCCAGAGATAGTGTTGGGGATAGATCCCCAGTACCTGCAAGGAAGGAAGAAGTGTGGTAGAATCACCCTAATTAACCTGGCTAAAGTGTTCTCAACTTCGCCTCACATGCGAACCGACACTTTAATCAAGCCAATTTGGTAGTCTATCGGGTTATACCCGATAAACCACTTGTCTCGGATCGAAATGAAAAGAATCTCACATGAAGGCGAGTCTAGAGATTACAACATTCTAGTACTTAGTAGATAAATGCAAATTCAGTTATTACACAACAATTGTTCAAAAGTGCATAAAGTAAATTGTGCAGAGTTTAAGCAGGGGAAAAATGATGGCAACTAAACATCGAAGCAGAAACATCATGGCGAAGCCAACCATGATGTTAGTTACCACGATCCTCGTCGACTGAGGATGGGTCCCACTCGACCATCCAACCCGAAGGGTGCTGGGTCAGCCAAGTCACACTTTCAGCAAAAGCACTAACATCCAAGTTACTTAAAAGTAAAGCCACAAGCAAGGCTGAGTATACTAATACTCAACAAGACTTACCCGTCAGGTGGTATCTAATATAATCCACCAACTTCTAGACATGCAAGGCTTTTTGGCTGAGGGTTTTGTTTTGCCAAAAGCATCTAAAGTAGATCATTACTTTCAAATTTTAGCATCAGGTTCTAGTTGATTATCCATTCTAGGTAAGCACCTATTCTAAGCAAGCATGTTGATCAAACATTTTATTCCAAGCATCATCATTTAAATAACCATTCTCTGTTCCACTTGTTACTCAGTGCAGAAGTGGGTCAAGCAGTCTCAAACTGTGAGAGGCAAATGATTCAAATCGAGTTTCTTAACCTTGTAAGGTGAACCTAATCCTACAACATTGCATACCACAATAGGTCCACACATGTCAGCCGTCCTCATCAATTCCCAAGCACGTGGCCAGGGCCCACTTCCGTTGGATACAAGACCCCACGGTCCTGGAACATTGCCGTACCATGACTGCACTTGTACCCACATGATGCATCAGGGGAAACTTTGCTCCAGAGAGAGCGGGGAGTATGTCCACGTCCTGGTTCAATTAGGTACTAGGCTTCCCTATCCCATACTAGGTATGAGATTAGTACTTTCAAACACTTGATCACAACTCTAAACACATTTCAACCTTAGCACATTTGTCACTAGACAGACGAGGCGATCCACCAAATTAGAACCAAAGCCCAGCCCCTCCCCTCATCCTTATGGTTGCAGTAAAAGTAAGCAAGCAACTCCTATAACTCGCGAGTGACCGAAAATCACTCGACTTTTACCGATTCCCTATTTAGCATAGCAACTACACGACTTAACATACTAGTATTCAGCACATAGGTACCTAGGATCATGTAACTAAGGTTTCAAGCAACTCCTATGAACTTAAATGCACAAACATAAGTAGCATGGATATTGCATGAAATTTAAAATTAGGGTTATGCTCCGGGGCTTGTCTTCCTGTTCTAAGTTAGTGGGGAGCTCGCTTGAAGCTTGAGTGGGCTCTTGCTCGGCCTCGACGTGATCCAGCTCGATAGGTACTTCTTCAGTCACTGGGAGCAGCTCGTAAGTTTCGTCCGCAAGATTCGCTTCTACACGAGATGCATATGCAATATTCAAGTTTCATGATTTTTACAGCAAGAAGCATTCATAAGATTTTGTAGAGTATAAGTTTAACATGTGACCCACATCAAGATTTAAACTGAGTTCCTTGTGAATTAAAGTGTTTTATGATTTAATTTTCGGGTTGACTTTGATGGTGATTGTGTACACATATAAGGTTTTAAAAACTTAGATTTCATAAAGAAAGGGTGGGGTCACTTTAGGGTTCCTCAAAACTCATTTGGAAAGTTATCCTATTTCTGAATTTTTAAACAACTCAAACTATCATAATTTAAGTGTAACTACATGCATTTATTTGAGCAAAGTAAAACATGTAGCAACTAGAAGCTAGTATTTTTCCTAGTGAGACAGAGGCATCAAGTACCTAACAAAGTGATCTTGCATTTTTATCTATTTCCTTCCATTTATAGAGAAATAACAAGATCACACATAGCATCGCAAGGTTTGCCTTAAACTAGTGTGTTCAACACCTAAACTAGGGTCACCAGATTCATATATAGAACAAGCATGACACAAGTGCTGTAACAGAGGTGGATATACATTTTTACCATTTTTGTGTGATTTATGGGGCATTTATGTGCTTAAACCCAAAATAAAAACCTAACGGAAAAACACAATAGTAACATGTCCAAAACTATTTTTTTGTAAAACTACTCATCACCAGGAGTCTAACAAAGTTAGTTTCACATTTTTAGTATTTTTCTACAATTTGCTATACATTTTCAAAGTTTTAGTCGATTTAAACAAAAATAAAAACATAAAAGAGAAAACACGTTTCACAAGAGGGTCCTTGAAAGTTTTGAACTATTACATACAAGTCCTAGCATTTAACACTAAGGACCCTAGGGTTTTTCAGGGGCTCGCAATGGAGTCCCTGGCCAGCTAGTGGCTTGCCGGTGGAATTCCCGATGAGCGGCGGTGCTAAGGGGGAAGAGGATGGCTCGGGCGTGTCGAGGGGCTCACCTCTAGCCTGCGGAGTGTAGAAGTCATGGGAGGAGGGTCGCCAGAGATGGCAGTTCCATGGTGAGGTGCGGGCAGTGGAGGAGAAGGTTCTTCTCAAGCGCCGACGAGGGCGGAGAAGGGTAGGCCTGGGCTCGGTAGGCTGCAGTGATGCTCTGGAGGGGCTGTGGTGGGCTCTGGAGGTGGTGACACAGCTCGGGAGGGGGAGCTCCACGGCGGGGTGCTCTACTGGCTCATTGAGATTCTGGCGAAGGGGAAGAAGGCGACGGGGTTCACCGGTGATGGCCCTTGGGCTCCTTTTATAGGCGCGGGAGATTGCAGAGGAGATAAGGACGAGCGGGGGCGCTCGAGCTGCGGCTGGGGAACATGGGCGTGGTGAGGCATTAGCTCATAGAGTAGCGGTGGCGGCATTGGGCAGAGGCAGCGTGTGGCACGTGGGGTGATCACTGGGGGTTGGCCAGGAAGGATATGGACAGATTCTGCCCCTTTGCTTCGCGCGCTGAGTGGTGGAGGCGGCAAACTAGTCCAGTCCTGACACCAGTGGCATTGGCTAGCGGAAGGGCCAAGCGGAGGCGGCGTCATGGCGGTGGTGCACATGGGCACGGGTGGAGAAGCACGACAACAACTGGGCAATGGAGATGTGCGGCAGGGGGTCAGAATATGCGTGGGTGGGGGTTGGGCAAACGGTCGGGGTGAGTTGTCCTTTCACGGTCGGCGGTTGGCGGGAACAGTTGTGCTGGTAGGGCGGCGCCGTGTGGTGCGCCACGATGCGCCGTTCGTCATCACCATGATCGCGAGCACGTGGGCAGGCGCGTGGTGTGTGGGGCAGCAAGATTTGGGGGGATTTTGCACAAAATCTTTAAACCAAACTTGAAAAACTTCAAATCTAAAAGTTGTTGTGCACACTTCAAACTCCAACTCTTAGAAAGACATCAAGTCCAAATCTGGTTTAAATCTGGTTTACAAAGATTCATACCATGTAATCCTACTAGGACTCCTACCTTGTAACCGACTAGTAATCCCGCCCCTTAGTATATAAAGGAGGGCAGGGGTACCTAGATCAATAGGCGAAGACCTCATAAAACCACAACAGAGAACAAAATCCTCAACACCAAATAACACCCAAGCACAAGGTGCAATATACAACACCCCAAACAGTACATAGGGTATTATGCTACTCTGGTGGTCCGAACCTGTATAAATCTGTGTCTCGTGTCCTTGCTTTTACCTTCAAATTTTAGGTCCATCGATCCCCTACCAACCAATCTACTACCTTGGGATACCTCTTAGTAGGTTGCCGGCTATAAAATACGGACATGTAGCACGCCAGGTAGGGTTGATCGTCGAGATCATCGGGCGAGCTTGAAGGACCTCATCATCAAAAACAATCTAGTCGAAGAAGCAAGTCACCAGGTCGGAGTTCTGAGTAGACAAATCTACGTCGAGACAGAATTGATGCGCTCCACGTTCCAATCAAAGACCGAGTCGGTTTCCACCACAGGCTGCTACATATGGCTTGTCGATCAAGTCATGCGCAGATTGAGGCAAATAATCAAGTCGCCGACGACTACTTCGACTACTCGTCTCGACTAGAAAACTAGTCGAGGCCTCAAACTGTCAAAAACTAGTCGGAATCAACTCTGACTAATCGACTTCATCAATAAATCATCACGGCTTCATCGACGACTGCCACGGCTTCGTCGACAATCGTCCACGAATCAAGCTAAGTCACTTTTTTAATTATTTTATATAAATTTTTTAGCTTGTTTTCCGCATGCAGGGCAATGCGCTGACTTTCTTATTTGTGTATGCCTCTCCATGGGAATTACCCTCTAGAGCTACACTTTGCCAATTATTCCTGGGGCATGTTGACCGACAGCCATGGGCTTGGTACATGGAATTATGGAGGCTATCGCCATGGGTTTGGTGCGCCGAGTTCCGTAAGCTCCACCACAGTCTTGGTACACTGAATTAGGAGGCTCTGCCATGAAGTTTGGTGCACTACGTCCTGGAGGCTCGTAGCGGCTACACCCTAAGGAGGCACAAATTCTATGCGTGACAACACACGCTCTTCTCACCAAAAGGCAGAAAAGTCTCAATGACTACTTTAAGCGCAATTGTGCTCTCTTTTTGTCACAATGCCGACTACTTATTTTAAATGTCTTCTCTTAGTGGTCACCAATATCCTTAAGCATAACACGCCTTAATTCGTGATAGCCTCAGATCTTCTATCATGCCAAAATGCTAGGACGATCTGCATAGCAGCAGTGCTAGTACGCATACACGAGACAAAGATCTCACATGCAGTGGTAATGGCTAAATAGGGACTGAGAGCCTAAATGTAATAGGCTAACTACTCAGGAGAAATATGGTCAAAACAAGAGCAAGACACACAACATTTACATTATATTCATCACTAAATAAATTTTAGTAGTTCCAAATTTTACAAATATTCTACATAATGTATGCACTTCTTTTTTCAGGTCAAGTTTCAGGGACGACTCTCCAGAACGCTCTGCGTACCTATAATGGCTCCACTAGCTCCCAGGCTCGGGGGCTAAGTGCCAATTACTACTCGGAATAAATCCAGTGGCTCAGCTAGCTTCCAAGCTCGAGGGCCAAAGCATCAATTACTACTCAAAATACCTCCGGTAGCTCCGCTAGCTCTCAAACTCGGGGGCTAAGCGCTAATAACTACTCGATGTGGCTCCTACGGCTCACCTGGCTCATAAGCTCAGGGGCTGGACGCCACAAAATAACTCGGATGATGACTTGCATGAAGACTAAAGCTCGCTAGACCCTCGGATTGATTAATTAATCATTCCAAGGCTCAGGGGCTGATAAGCTACACCCAACAGTTGATTTTTTCAAGATGAAAGAAGAAGATTCAATTATTGACCCTCAACCTGATTCTTAGATTCAACCTAAGGCTCGGGGGCTACTCCATATGGAGTGTGACTTTCGCCGCCTTCCATATCACATTCCAACAATAAAGATTACAAAATCAAGATGATTAAGGGCTTGAGCACACCATAGACTCATGGTAGCTTTCAGGAACTGTGAAGATTCAACCAGACAAAGTACTCAAAGAGCACCAAAACCACTTGGCGAGGATTTGAAAAGTACTCAATGCTGCTGCATTTGACTATGAAATGCTTAGAAGCTTGTCGGGGATAGAGCCTCAGTACCTGCAAGGAAGGAAGAAAACGGACTCCTACTAGGATTCCTCTGTAATCCTACTAGGACTCATACCATGTGATCCTACTAGGACTCCTACCTTGTAACTGACTAGTAATCCCACCCCTTGAGTATATAAAGGAGGGCAGAGGTCCCTAGATTAGTAAGCAAAGACCGCATAGAACCACAATAGAGGACCAAATCCTCAACACCAAACAACACCCAAGCGCAGGGTGCAATATACAACACCCCAAATAGGATATAGGGTATTATGCTACTCTGGCAGCCCAAACCTATATAAATTGGTATCTTGTGTCCTCGCTTTTACCTTTGAGTTCTAGTTTCAACGATCCCCCACCAACCAATCTACTACCTCGGGATACCCCTCGGTAGGTTATCGGGTATAAAACACTGATAGATGGGGACTGAAGCGGTGGAGGTGACTACTTCTAGCGTCATGGCTATGCTTGTAGTGTGGCAGATCCACCTCGGATTAGCATAATTAAGGCACGGTTAAGTCGCCTAACATACGACACTCGGCCTTAATCGTGCTAACTCGAGATGCCGTCGGATTTCATCCGATTTAACAACTTTGACAGGACCGAGTTTAGCAAAACCCACACGAAGGTGAGTGGTTCCAGAGAATACAACAAGTCCAACAATAGATTACAAGTTGTTACACACTTTGTAAAAATCAGAGTTTAACAAGTTCTGAAGAAACAACAGAAGGTAAAAACAAGCAGAAGCTACTTCGTCGGGGTCAGACATCCTTGGTGAGGCCAGCCAGGACGTCAGTGATCCCTTTCATCACTGTCCGAGGAGGGATCCGACTCGACCGTCCAACCCGGAGGGAGTTGGGGCGGCCAAGTGCCATTAGGAGCGGACTCAGGAGCTGCGGCTTCACCTGAAAAAAAGAAAGCCACAACAAGGCTAAGCTACTAAGCTCAACAAGACTTAACCGACTGGGAGTAAGCTACTCCACCACTTCTAGACATGCAAGGCTCTTTGGCTGAGGGGTTTATTTGCCAAAAGCACTATGTAGATCCTTATTTTCAAAGTTTTAGCTCAGATTCTAAGTTCATTAACCGGTCTAAGTTGGCAACTTTAAGCCACATAGATCCAACCAAAAGGTATATAAACATCATCAAGACCATGTCATCATCAGATTCCTTTATTACTCAGGGTAGCATAGCGATCAAGTAGTCTCAAACTGTGAGAGGCAGACGAATCGATTCGAGTTCTTTAACCATGCATGGTGAACCTAACCTCATGACATCCGTGCACCACCGAGGTCGCTTCCTGTGTCTGACCACCAAAAGTTAACCAGAACCCTGCCCCGTCCATCGTCCTTATAGTGGTAACAGAAGAGAACAACCAACTCCTATACTCGCGAGTGACAGGAAATCACTCGACTTTTACCGAGCCCTACTTTAAGCATTGCCACTACTCGAACCCAACAGACTAGTATTCAGATCAAGGGAACTAAGTCACGCATCTATGGTTGCAAACAACTCCTATACGTAAATGCACAAACATGATGAAGAAGGCATGCGCAAGTTTGGGAAAACTGGGGTTCATGCTCCGGGGCTTGCCTTCAAGCGAGGAGGAAGGGAACGGGTCTTCTGCTGGGGCGGCTTCAGCTTCTGGAAGCGGGAGCTCGGCTACAGCTTGGTCTTCTGGTGCCGGGTACAGCTCGTAGACGCCGTCAGTGTTGGGATACGAAGTAGGCTACGCTAGCGCAAATCAAAATTTCTACCGCGTATAACCAGGAAGAACTGCCGTATAAGGATCACGGGATTACCACTCGACGCACTACTGGTGCGGAAGATGTAGATATGCGTCGATGCAGTGAAGACGATCACGTAGTCGTACGTAGTCGATCAACGTAGTCGTACGTAGTCGATCACGTCCAGCAGCTCCTCAGCAGCTCGTCCACGTGCACAGCAAGATCGCCTCCGGTACCGCGGCTTGTCGTCGGCTCGTCGTGGCTCGTCGGCAGCTCGTCGATGGCTCGTCCAAGTGCTGCAGGCGCAACACCTCCAAGGTATCCACACGTGCAGGGAGGAAGCGTCGCAAGCCGGATTGCTAGATCCGCGAGTTGCAACAGGCGAGGGCGTGGGAGGCGCGGCAAGTGTGTTCAGCCAAAAGGTATAAACCCTAGGGCGCCCCCACCCCTCTATTTATAGAGATTCCTAATGGGCCTCTGGATCCGAGGCCCATTAGTACTCCTAAACCTAATCCAACTCGGATCAGATCCAAATTGGGCTTCCAGCCCCTTAAGTGTGTGACCCTATGGGTTCGGATACGTATAGACATGGCCCGAGTACTCCTACTCGGCCCAATAGTCGGTAGCGGCCTCTAGCAAGACGTGCCAACTCCTATACGCATACGAAGATCATATCAGATGAACCATCACAACATAATATACATGCTATTCCCTTTGCCTCACGATATTTGGTCTAGCTTCAAGCCGACCGCTCTTTCTCGATCCTGTGATTCGGAATCCCTTTGTATGTTAACTCTTAACCGTACGTAGCATGGCCATGCATTTTCGGATCCGATCACTCGAGGGGCCCAGAGATATCACTCTCAATCAGAGAGGGGCAAATCCCATCTTGATTGACCATGTCTCATAGAATGCTTCTTGACAAACCCGAAAGCTACCTTTATAACTACCCTGTTACGGCGTAGCGTTTGATAACCCCTAAGTAGGTCGATCCACATCTAGAATACATGCGACAATCTCAGGTCTAAGGACAAAGCGTATATGTTGTTTAAAGAGAGAACTACTTCTCGTGTTGGGTCAGTCCTAACACATGTCTCCACATGTGTCCACATTATTAGTTCAACATCTCCATGTCCATGACTTGTGAAACATAGTCATCAACTAATACATGTGCTAGTCTAATATTCATGTGTGTGCTTACATGAACTTCGACTAGGGACAACTTTAGAATAACCATACAAGTAAAGAGTTTCACATACAATTCACATAATTGCAAATCAATTCAAGTAGCCTTTAATGGATATTCAATGAACACAATATACAAATCATGGATACAAATGGAATATCATCATCTCTATGATTGCCTCTAGGGCATACCTCCAACAGTCTCCCACTTGCACTAGAGTCAATCTAGAAGGTACCTAATACCGATAGCTCTTACATGCGCATCATGCTTAGCCTGCGGGAGTGGTTTTGTCAACGGATCAGAAATGTTCAGATCCGTGTGTATTTTGCATATCTTGATCTCACCCCGGTTAACGAAGTCTCGAATGAGATGAAATCGCCGCATTACATGTTTGTTCTTCTGGTGGTTCCTTGGCTCCTTTGCTTGCGCAATTGCCCCATTGTTATCACAGTAGAGATTCAATGGGCTGGACGCATTCGGGAACACACCAAGCTCAATGAGGAAATTCCTTATCCAAACACCTTCCTTCGCGGCTTCCGAAGCCACGATGTACTCGGCTTCTGTCGTAGAATCGGCCACCGTCTCCTGCTTGGAACTCTTCCAACTAACAGCACCACCATTTAGTGTGAACACAAATCCTGATTGTGACTTTGAATCATCTCTGTCGGTTTGGAAACTAGCATCGGTGTAACCTGTTACAACGAGCTCCTCCTGACCTCCATAGACGAGGAACATATCTTTAGTCCTTCTCAAGTACTTAAGAATGTTTTTCACCGCTGTCCAGTGACTCTCACCTGGATCAGATTGGTGTCTGCTTGTCATACTTAGCGCATATGAAACATCTGGGCGAGTACTTATCATTGCATACATGATAGATCCAATAGCCGAGGCATATGGCACTCTACTCATGCGATCCCGCTCATCAGCAGTCGAAGGACACTGAGTCTTGCTGAGATGTATGCCATGTGACATAGGCAAGAACCCTTTCTTTGCCTCTTCCATGCTGAACCGCTTCAACACTTTGTCAATATAAGTATCTTGGCTCAAACCTATAAGCCTTCTCGACCTATCTCTATAGATCTTAATGCCCAGAATATATGCCGCTTCCCCTAAGTCCTTCATCGAAAAACTATTTTTCAGTGAAGTCTTTACGGACTCAAGCATAGGAATGTTATTTCCAATCAGTAATATGTCATCCACATATAAGATTAGAAATACTACAGAGCTCCCACTAACCTTCTTGTAAACACAAGACTCTTCTTCGTTCTTGGTGAAGTCAAACCCTTTGACCACTTCATCAAAACGAATGTTCCAACTCCTAGATGCTTGCTTCAATCCATAAATGGATCTCTGAAGCTTGCATACCTTTCCAGCATTTTTCGGATCGACAAAACCCTCAGGCTGTATCATATACACGTCCTCAGCTAGGTTTCCATTCAGGAAAGCTGTCTTGACATCCATCTGCCATATCTCATAATCGAAATATGCAGCTATAGCTAGAATAATCCGAATGGACTTAAGCATCACTACGGGCGAGAAGGTCTCGTCGTAGTCAACTCCTTGAACTTGTCGAAAACCTTTTGCGACAAGTCGTGCTTTATAGATGTGAACATTTCCATCCATGTCCTTTTTCTTCTGATAGATCCACTTGCACTCTATGGCTTTAACACCATCAGGCGGGTCAACCAAGTTCCAAACTTGATTGTCTCCTATGGACTCTTTTTCGGATTGCATGGCACTCTGCCATTTTTCGGAGTCTGGGTCCATCATTGCTTCTGCATATGTCGCAGGCTCATCATTGTCCAACAATAATATTTCTCGCATTTCGCGGAGCCTTGCCGACCTTCGTGGTTGTGGCGGTGCTTCTCTTGCCATGGGTATCTCAACTTGTTCTGCTACGTTAGCATCACTCATTGATTCTTGCCCGATTGGCTCATCTTGAACTTCTTCAAGATGCACTGTCTTTCCACTCTTTTCTCCTTTGAGAAACTCTTTCTCTAGGAAAACCCCGTTCCGAGCGACAAATACTTTGCCTTCTGATCGGTTGTAGAAATAATATCCCAAAGTTTCCTTTGGATATCCCACGAAAATGCACTTATCCGACTTGGGTGTGATCTTGTCCGACTGAAGTCGCTTGACAAACACTTCACATCCCCAAATCTTTAGAAAAGACAGACTAGGAACCTTTTCAGTCCATATCTCATATGGTGTCTTAACTACGGATTTAGATGGTACCCTATTAAGTGTGAAAGCTGCTGTTTCTAGAGCGTATCCCCAAAATGACAACGGTAGGTCCGACTGGCTCATCATTCATCGAACCATGTCTAACAAAGTTCGATTACGTTGCTCGGACACACCGTTTCTCTGAGGTGTTCCAGGCGGCGTAAGTTGTGGAACAATTCCGCAACTCTTCAGATGATTGCTAAACTCGTGGCTCAAATACTCGCCTCCACGATCAGATCGTAAGGCCTTAATTTTCTTGCCACGCTGATTTTCAACTTCATTCTGAAATTCCTTGAACTTTTCAAAGGTTTCAGACTTGTGCCTCATCAAGTAGACATAGCCATATCTACTAAAATCATCAGTGAAAGTTATGAAGTATTGGAATCCTCCTCTAGCCGTCGTGCTCATTGGTCCGCATACATCACTATGTACGAGTTCCAACAAGTCTACTGCTCTCTCAGGAAAACCTGTGAAAGGCGTCTTGGTCATCTTGCCTAGCAAGCAAGCCTCACATGTCTCGTATGATTCAAAATCAAACGAAGTTAGAAGTCCATCAGAATGGAGCTTCTTCATGCGCTTCTCACTTATATGACCCAAACGACAATGCCACAAGTAGGTAGGACTCAAATCATTAGGCCGAGGCCTTTTAGCACTTACATTACAGACAGGTGAACCATCAAGATTTAAAACAAATAATCCATTCACAATGGGTGTAAAAGACATAAACATATTATTCTTAGAGATCACACAACCATTGTTTTCACTCGCAAATGAATAGCCATCCTTCATCAAGCATGAAGGAGACAAAATGTTTCGACTTAAACTAGGAACAAAATAACAATTATTCAACTCCATAATAAATCCTGACGGGAGGTGGAGTTGCATCGTCCCGACGGTCAACGCAGCAACTCTTGCATTATTGCCCACGCGGAAATCAACTTCTCCTCTTTCCACGCTTCTACTTCTTATCATTCCCTGCATCGAATTGCAAATATGAGCAACCGATCCGGTATCAAATACCCAAGAATTAATAACTGTATCAGCGAGAAATATGTTGTCTATAACATTAACAACAAGCGCACCTGAGGTAGAAGTACTCTTACTTCCGCCGTTCTTCAACGAAGCTAGGTACTGCTTGCAGTTTCTCTTCCAGTGACCAAGTTCATGACAGTAAAAGCACTCTTTGTCTGGAGCAGGTCCAGGTCCAGCTTTAACCTTGGGCGGTAGGTTTGGCTTGGACGTTCCAGCCTTGCCCTTCTTCTTCCAAGAATTGCCCTTCTTCTTAAAGCTGGGCTTGTTCTGTATCGCCATCACATGGCTGGTACTAGCGCTTTTCTTGATGTCAGCCTCTGCTGTCTTGAGCATACCACACAGCTCATTTAGACCCTTCTCCGTCCCATGCATATGGTAGTTCGAGATGAAGTTCCCATAGCTAGGCGGAAGAGACGAAAGAATGAAATTAGTGGCCAACTCTTGGCCCAGTGGGAAGCCTAGCTTCTCCAACCGTTGAGTGTAACCAACCATCTTGATTACGTGTGGTCCTACTGCTGCGCCTTCTGCTAGCTTGCTCTCAACAAAGGCCTTAGACACATTGAACCTTTCAGTCCTGGCCTGTGTTTGGAACATGTCTCTAAGCGCCACGATCATATCGTGCGCCTCATGGTTTGTTTCGAACTGCATCTGCAGCTCGGGTTCCTTGCAAGCAAGCATAAGGCAGCTTACTTCGAGGTTAGCATCACATGCTTTCTTGTAAGCATTCTTAGCAGCAGCGGGTGCATCCTCAGCAGGTTCTTCTCGTAGTGGGTTGTCTAGAACATCTTCCTTTTTCTCAGCCCTGAGAACAATTCTCAGGTTACGGATCCAATCCGAGTAGTTTGTTCCATTCAACTTGTCCTTCTCAAGGACCGAACGCAAAGCAAACGATGTGGTGGTGTTGCTAGGTGCCATTTAATCTACAACAAAAGTAATGCAAAATACACTAAGACAAACGTATCCATGATAGAGAAAATTACATTAAACTATTTTAACAGAATCTACTCCCACTAAAATCAATATCCCTCTATTGAAACTTAGTGATTCAGGATCCACAACTAACAAGTCTACTAGTGAGCTTTAGCATCACCGCTAGCAAACAAGGTAGATCGGTAAGCAACCTTTGCTAATCATATCACATATGACTCCTGTTGTTGGGTGACATCTCTATGTCTCGGCGCCCAACCGTTATGCCCCAAGGTCCTTAACCGTTAAGATGACCTCATTAAGCTAACCAACCCTTATACGTGTAAGTGTCCGACACAAACCCGTCTAGTCAAGGAAAACTAGTGGTACCCTAATTTCATAGACCCACCACTAATTGTACAAGACATGGGACGGTGCAAGTTTTAGTTGAGAGGGCATACTAACTTAAACTTTGCGAGGGATCGTTCTACTTCTAACATCACAGCATGCAGAAAGTAAAACATAAACAGAATAGCATTCACACAGTTGTGACACAGTATGGCCCGTTTTCATATGGTGATCTCCATCTCCATAGAACCTGTTCACCATGGTGATCTCCATCTCCATGTTCCATGTGCGCCATCCTCCTGGTGATGAGTCCTCCAAGAACTAGAGCATGCTATTACACCTAATAGCTAGTAAAGAATCTAGTAATGAAGATTACATAGTTGCTTGGATCATCACAGATTGGTACGCAGACCATTAAATACAATAAAGTGACAACACATATGGCTCCTGCCGTGTTGCCGTACGCGCGACACGCAGGTCACGAATGAGTTACACACATGCATCACATACACAAGGGGGCCATACTGATCACAAGATACATACATACATCCTGCAAAACAGAGTTAGGCGTCCTAACGTTCCAAACTTCGGAGGCCCGAAACTCCATCTTCCAAGCCTAATTTGGGAAATCTAATTTCGCCGAAAACGGCAAAGTTGTTGAAATTCACGTGTAACTTTTTCTGTAGATCAATTTTCGTATAGAAATCGCCTCGATCCGAGATCGTACCGAAAAGTTACGGCTGATTTACCGAAGCATACGCATACGGCAAAATCCCGACCCCGGCAGTAGATCCCATCTACCATTGCACATCTAATGCGCCTGGCGTATGACCCTGGATCTCGATTCGACCAATCATATTGATCTTCGCTCACTGCAACTGGATTTACGTGTATCACTTAACTCCGATGGCGGAAACCGACCGGTAGGAGTATGTCGTTACACTACCATTGCAGCAAGGGCACGAAATCAGGACATAGATCAAACAGAGAACTCGCATATCTCCATATGCACACATCCCGAATCCAAAACTAAGCAGCTACGGCTCTTGATACCACTGTTGGGATACGAGGTAGGCTACGCTAGCGCAAATCAAAATTTCTACCGCGTATAACCAGGAAGAACTGCCGTATAAGGATCACGGGATTACCACTCGACGCACTACTGGTGCGGAAGATGTAGATATGCGTCGATGCAGTGAAGACGATCACGTAGTCGTACGTAGTCGATCAACGTAGTCGTACGTAGTCGATCACGTCCAGCAGCTCCTCAGCAGCTCGTCCACGTGCACAGCAAGATCGCCTCCGGTACCGCGGCTCGTCGTCGGCTCGTCGTGGCTCGTCGGCGGCTCGTCGATGGCTCGTCCAAGTGCTGCAGGTGCAACACCTCCAAGGTATCCACACGTGCAGGGAGGAAGCGTCGCAAGCCGGATTGCTAGATCCGCGAGTTGCAACAGGCGAGGGCGTGGGAGGCGCGGCAAGTGTGTTCAGCCAAAAGGTATAAACCCTAGGGCGCCCCCACCCCTCTATTTATAGAGATTCCTAATGGGCCTCTGGATCCGAGGCCCATTAGTACTCCTAAACCTAATCCAACTCAGATCAGATCCGAATTGGGCTTCCAGCCCCTTAAGTGTGTGACCCTATGGGTTCGGATACGTATAGACATGGCCCGAGTACTCCTACTCGGCCCAATAGTCGGTAGCGGCCTCTAGCAAGACGTGCCAACTCCTATACGCATACGAAGATCATATCAGACGAACCATCACAACATAATATACATGCTATTCCCTTTGCCTCACGATATTTGGTCTAGCTTCAAGCCGACCGCTCTTTCTCGATCCTGTGATTCGGAATCCCTTTGTATGTTAACTCTTAACCGTACGTAGCATGGCCATGCATTTTCGGATCCGATCACTCGAGGGGCCCAGAGATATCACTCTCAATCAGAGAGCGGCAAATCCCATCTTGATTGACCATGTCTCATAGCATGCTTCTTGACAAACCCGAAAGCTACCTTTATAACTACCCTGTTACGGCGTAGCGTTTGATAACCCCTAAGTAGGTCGATCCACATCTAGAATACATGCGACAATCTCAGGTCTAAGGACAAAGCGTATATGTTGTTTAAAGAGAGAACTACTTCTCGTGTTGGGTCAGTCCTAACACATGTCTCCACATGTGTCCACATTATTAGTTCAACATCTCCATGTCCATGACTTGTGAAACATAGTCATCAACTAATACATGTGCTAGTCTAATATTCATGTGTGTCCTTACATGAACTTCGACTAGGGACAACTTTAGAATAACCATACAAGTAAAGAGTTTCACATACAATTCACATAATTGCAAATCAATTCAAGTAGCCTTTAATGGATATTCAATGAACACAATATACAAATCATGGATACAAATGGAATATCATCATCTCTATGATTGCCTCTAGGGCATACCTCCAACAGTCAGTGAGATTCAACTCTACACATGTACCCTTGGGTCAAGGAAAAATATACAGCCAGGTCCTCGGGCAAGGCGGAAAAAGGGTCGGCAAAACGGACGGGGTCGGGCGAGACGGAGAAAGGGGTCGGACGAACGGACAGGGTCGGCCGAGGCAAAAAAAGGGGTCGGGCGGACAGACAGGGTCGGCCGAGGCGGAAAGGGGTCGAACAAACAGAGAGGGTTGGGAGAGATGGAAAAGGGGTCGGGCGGACAGACAGGGTCGGCCGAGGCGGAAAAGGGGTCGGGCGGACAGACAGGGTCGGCCGAGGCGGAAAGGAGGTCGGTAACTTACCTTTGGTTTAAGGGTGAAGCTCGGGGTCGGGAAAGAGCAGACTTGGGCGGAAGGATGGAAGCACTAAGACGTGGGCAGGCGACGATGTCCGGCGGTGCTCCGGCGGCGGCGGTGCTGCTTGTGGACAACAAGCAAGCTCTTGCGCAGCGCGGAGGAGCAAGCGGCTGGGTGGATTGGGAAGGGCGGGCGTGGAGCGGAGAGGAGAGTTCCTCAGGAACTTAGGTGGCAGCGCTTGAGCACGAAGCAGAGGAACGGCGGTAGGGCAGCAGTGGCGAAGGGGACTCCGGTGGGACTCTAGCATTCCCTTTTGTAGCTGCGCGGGAAGAGAGAGAGAGAGCTGGAGCAGCATGAAGACTGGGAAGGAGCGATGGAGTGCGCTGCCATGGTGGCGATTGAGCAGCGGGGCGGCGGAGCAGGACTTCAGGGAGGACACCTTCGGCCATTGGGCACCAGAGACAGGGTGGCGCAGGTGCGGTTTTGCCGATGGTTGAGATTTGGTGGAGGCGGGCGTCATCGTGCGGCGGATCTGACGGGTGTGACAGGAGGAACGGTGCTGTGAGTGAGGTTGCGCAGGTGAGAATACAGGCGGGCTATAGTTGCACGGGCGAGCGCGAAGCAACAGTCTGTCGAGGCGCAGATCTAGAAAGGCGAAAAAGGAGCTATCGCGGCCGGGGTCGGGGTTGGCGGAGGAGGAATCGTCGCGTAGCACTTCTGGGGCAGCGCGACTGTGGATAGGCGGTGGAAAAGCCGGGAGGCATCGGGCCTTGCAGCCGGGGGTCCGGCGAGGTGATGATGGGCACAAGCCACGAGGCGCTGCAGAAAGGGTTGCAGAGGGCTTCCGCTGCGATTGGAGAAGGGGGCGCAGGAATCCATCCGGTCGCGGCCGGCGACGGTGCGGAGCGGCGGGGGTCGGAGGAATTGAGCCACGCGGTGGAGAAGCTCTGAAGCGGGCATGCCACTCGAGTGCATCTGCACCAGGAGATCGGGGAAAGATTTTGTGGGTCCACCGGTCAGTCTCGGTTGGTCCACTGCTCAGATTGAAAAGAGACATTGTTGGGAATACTTCGAAGGATCCGGCGGGATGGGTTGGGGTCGGCAGGGGTTGGAGCTGGGAACCAGCGAAGAGGGGTCGGATTCTCAGGGGTCGGGATCGGACTGGAGGTTGAGCACTTAAACTTGGAAAAGCTGAGATAGGGGGATTAGGGACTTGGATTAAGATTAACTCAAGAGATTTGGGGTCGGTCGTCACATGTAGACCCCGACCTAGAAGCGGAGGCTGAAGCTATTGGAGTCCTTCAAGTGTTGGGCTCCATCCCACCTGCAGAGGTGGGGTCTGTCATCTAGCTGTGCCATGGCCTCCACCCTACCTTTTGAAGTGGGTCCATCGGCTAGCCATTCCTTTGGGTTCGCTCGAAGAGCACGAAGAACCATGGATAGCTTCAGGGGTGAACTTGGAAGATATCTAGCTCATTGTGGACCCACTGCTCACCATAGATCAAGAGGCCACGATGATGGAAATGTAACACCGTGTAGGCGAATATGCAGTGGTAAGCTTCCTTCTAATTTGTTCATAACTTGACATTGGTACCCGTTCCTTACACAAGTACTTTCTTTGTTTTGCAGGATTTTATCAAGCGCTCTTGCCGAAAATTGGAGATGCTCCAAGGCTATGGCCACACCATCATGCGAGCTTAGCCACTTGAGCGAGAACTTGCCAAGGACTAGGAGTACTCCTCCGGGCTACTAATGCAGTACGACGGCCAAGCTGCTGAGTACCGCAACCTTGTGCAACAAGCTGTGGATGAGAAGGATTGCCTCCTGAAGCACAACAAGATGTTCAAGATCAGTTGAAAGGTAACTTGTCTTCTCCTAGTTGGTCTTTGAGTACCAATTTCTCTTGGTGGTACTGAATTGTTTCTTGTGTTGTTTTTGCAGCGCTTGAGAAAACCAATGAAGATCTCCAAGGCCGAGCCAGAGATTGGCAAAACTCCTATTATCGAGTGATGGACCAGCACGAGAAGCTATCTGCTCTGTACAGCAACTTGGAGCACCGCCTAGAGAAGGAGACAAAGATACATGCTGAAGGAGAGGTCAACCTAGTGAACACTATGAAAAGCATTCGGGAGCACGAGGTTGAGCTAGAGGCTACCAACTTGCTCTGAAAGAGCTAACTGAAGCTGCTCAGCCCATCGCTGATATGGTGGAGCTCCCAGCGGAATGCGTGGAGCCCCGCCCTTTGGCGGAAGTACTCAAGGAGGTGCCTGCCAAGATCACCGGCTACATCCAAAAGATGGCAGAGTCGGTCTCGAAGCAGCAGCCTATGGTGAAGTCCTTCTACCCACAAGCGGACCTGGCTCCAATTGTGGAGGGGACTGCACAAGATTGTTCTGATGAGCAATTTTAACTGTACCTACAAGAGATGGCTCATGTCGCTAAGGAAGTAGCCATCCAAATAGACCTTGAGTAGTTCTATGTAAAGAAGTAGGTATCAGATTAGTGTAATATAAACATTATATGAAGGAGAATGTAAATTAAAGTCTTATTGCAAATCTCATTGTTGTTGACTTGTGTATATTTTTGTTTAGTGCATCTCCCGAACTACCCTGATAACTGCTTGTACGGTAGTCGTGAGTGTCTGCGCGCAAGGCTACTCTTCTGAGCCTCTTTAGATACATGGTGTAGAGTACGTTTAGGATGCAACGCCTTTCTGTGAAGTGCAAGTACTCAAGGTATCTAGGTAGTCATACTCTTTAGGCGAGTAGACTCTTCAAGATTTTATCAACTAGAGCCTATCTTTGCAACCTCTCTGGGTTGTTCTGATGTTGTTCTCTTGAAATCCTGGAACCACAGACTTGTTATTACAAGTTGCGACTAAACTTGTCTAGATAGGAACTCTGGTAGTCTAAATAACTCCCGGATTGCTAATGACTTCTTTTTCTAAAGGCCCTTGATGAATAGATTTGTCCAATGAGTTGAATAACTCATGAAATTAACCACAGACTCGCTTTTGCAAGCCGTGTCTGGACAATTTTGTCCAATGAGTTGAATAACACAAAAATATGTGTGCAAACTTGTAACTACAAGTCGCATGTGGACAATTTTGGCTAGGAAGCTAGATAGCTTTAAACAGACTTGTGATTACAAGCTGTGGGTTGGGCAATAGTGCCCGGAGAGCTGAATAGCTCTGTGAACTTGCTTTTGCAAGTCGTTATTACACAGAAGTGGTCATTTTATGATGAAAAATAACTCTACTTTATAAAATTGTAATTATAAAACTATGTCCGATGGCCAATTTACATGAATATGTAAACTAAGGGTAGAATTGACAAAGTTGCTTGATATTCCATGAGTTATCGACATCTTCACCAGGAGAAGTGTTGGATCCCATACGACCTAGGTCTAGTGACCTTGGAGACGATGAAAGGACCCTCCCATGGCAAATTTAGCTTGTGTAGTCCCTTGGTGTCTTGGATACGCTTGAGGACCATATCGCCTGTGTTGAATGCATTCTCCGGCACTTCATATTCAGATTCATTGTTGGATACCTCCCAGAAGATTTGCAATACATATTTGAGTTATTCGCCTTTGGGAGAGATTAAGAGTACTCCTGCATTAGCGCCCTCGAGCTTGAGTGATCCATGAAAGTACATGACGCAATGCTCTGGGCGCCTTGCTAGCATTGATACTTGTTTTTCCCGCCACTCTGCCATGAAATTGACTAGTGCTTGTGATGTGATTGCAGTCCTTGATTTGAATTCCAAGGACAAAGCTCCGGGTTCTACCACCCACTTGGAGATTCTTCGTGTTGCATCCTGATTGTGGAGAATTTTTCCTAAGGGGAAGTTAGTGATGATGGAGATGTTTTGTTCCTGGAAGTAGTGTTGTAGCTTCCGTGAGTTGAATAGAATTGTGTAAAGCAATTTTTGAACTGGCGGGTACATAGCTTTGGAATCTGATAACACCTCGCTGACTAAGTAGATGGGCCTCTGTACTTTGTATACATGGCCTGGTTCTGGTCTTTCAACCTCAATCGCCGTGCTGACAACATTGGTACTCGCAGTGATATAGAGTAGCAAGCCTTCATTGGGATTTGGCACCCCCAGGACCGGTGGCTTTGATAAGAAGTCCTTCAACTATTGTACGGCTTGATTTGCCTCCTCGGTCCACTAGAATTTGTCTTGTCGCTTGAGTAGTTTGAAGAAGGGTTGTCCCTATTCTCCAAGTCTTGAGATGAATCTTTTGAGAGCTGTTATGCATCCAATCAGCTTCTGGATGTCCTTGATGCACGAAGGGCATGTAGGTTGGTGATGGTAGAGATCTTCTCAGGGTTAGCCTCAGTGTCTCGGTGACTGATGATGAACCCGAGTATTTTTTTCATACGGTACACTGAACACGCACTTTGTTGGGTTCAATTTCCACCAACATTCTCGCAAGCTTTCGAAGGTTTCTTCTAGATCTGAAATCAAGTCGTTGGGATTTCTAGTCATTACGACCACATTGTCCATGTACGCCTCTACGTTGCGGTGTAGTTGTATATGACTCTTGGATTTTGCATTGATATGTGGTGCTTGCATTCTTCAACCCAAAGGACATTGTTATGTAGCAGAAAGCTCCGTATGGGGTGATGAAAGAAGTCTTGATTTGGTCTTTTTCCTTGAGAGCTATCTGGTGATACCCTGAGTAGCAATTGAGGAAGTAGAGTAGGGTGCATCCAGCTATCGAGTCGATGACTTGATCAATCCTAGGGAGCCCGAAGGGATTCTTTGGATAGTGCTTGTTGAGGTCTATGTAATCGATATGCATCCTCCACTCGTTGTAATTTTCCTCCACACCAAGAAAAGATTGGCCAGCCACTCTGGATGATAGACTTCCTTTATGAAGCCCATCGTGAGTAGTTTGGCCAACTCTTTGTTGATTACTTCTCTTCTGTCTTGGGCAAATTAGTGTAGTCATTGTCGTTTTAGCGTAGCTTTGGGATCCACATTTAGTGAGTGCTTGATCAACTCCCTAGAACTGTCTTTCGTACATGTTTTGAGAAGGTGTGGAAACTATCAGAGTCCTCTACCTAGTACTCGACTTCCTACTCATGCTCGCGACGACATCCTTCAATGATTGTATGGGTGTTGCGACTGTTGTTGATATTTTGACGAAGGTCCCATAGTGGGCGTTCAGGCTCTAGATAGGGCCCACGGTGGCAACGGCCTCCCGAGGGTTCCACCCAACTACCCTCTGCTCCGACTTGGCCTGGTCTGGCATCTTCTTTTCAACTTGGTCGCTTATTGCTACTGCCATGCTAGGATGAGGTGTGAGGAACTGAGTGTATTGGGTTTTGTTGATCAAATTGCTGATAGGCATGCTCCGCCAGCTGAGCCAGTTGCCTAGTGTACTTGATTTGTGGCATTGCCTGGGTGATCAAGTAGATGGATGCGATAGTGGCGAGAGGAGTATGATGTTGATGCAATTGAACTGCTTCAAACGTGTGATCCAAGTTCATGATTGGTAGTTCAGCTGCGAGGCGACGGCGACGCTCCGCTCTTGGCGTTCTTGCTCGCCGTTAATTCCTTTGAGCTTCAGTTTCTTCTCCTTCTATGTTTGCGGTAAGCTGATCCTGCGAGAGATCATCTGGGTGACGTTCGCGTCATGGATTCCTTTCTGGTTGCTCTTCATCTTTGCCTTGTTGTGCGGCAACAATGGCCAGGAGTTCCCGCTCCAAAGAATAGCTTCCCGAACTCGACATGATGACCTCTATGGAGCTATCTTCTTCATAGATGGGCGACAAAGGGGTACCCTCCTAGTATGTGAGGGTATCGATCTAGGTGATAAGGCATGACTCGTTGTCCTTAGCAAGAGCAGGTGGCTTCATGTTGGGCCAGTACACGAATCTGCCTTGTGGAGTTGATGTAATCACTAGGCCCGGTTCTAGACTTGATAATGGAGGCTCCTCATCCGGTTCCAAGTAGTAGTCAAGGTCCCCGATCAAATCCGAGTTGAATTGTGATTTGGATAGGGTAGCTTGGTAAACAACACCCAAGTTTTGGAATCCAAAAAGGAATCGACTTGTGTTGTAGACCGATTTGCATGATGGCCTGAGCGCCAGCTCGTGGGAACCAGTCTAACTAGCTGGAGAAGTCGAGTTGTACTCGGACTGATCCCCCCAGCCTCTAACTTGGTCCGAAATTGAAATTTTGCCGAATTTCTCGACAAGATCCTCCAGAGCTTGTCACTGGAGGTTGATGGCGTGCTGCTTCTTCTCCAGGGCCGGTGCAAGTGGCGGCGTAAGTTTCTAGTGCCATCTGTGATGCAAACCCAGAAGCCAAAGATGAATGTCGCACCTACTTCAAACACGACGGTGGGCTTGATGATGACTTGAGCCATCGAGTTCGCCAGTGGATTCTCAGCGAGATCCCCTATCTGGCACACCAGCTATCGGGGTTTAGACCCGGTAACCTACCGAGGGGGGGTGCCTGAGGTAGTGTTTAGTGCATGGGGCTCGCTGAGATCAGGAACTCGAAGGTGAACTTGAACACACGATTTAGACAGGTTCAGTCTGCTAGATTGCGTAATACCCTACGTCCAGTGTTGGTTGTATTGTATTAGATTGAACATGTTTGGAGAGAGTTGTTGCCTCTCCTTATATTGCTAGGGGCGGGGTTACAGGTCGGTTGTTTACAAGAATACTAGTCGGATTCGACTAGTGAGTCATACTCTAATTGCTACAAGCAGTTTTCTAATCCTCGACTAGTTCTTGTCCTCCACGTAGACCACGCCGTTCTGCACCGTAGTCTCCATGTCTGACACATCTCGGTGTACAACCTGTACCTAGGACTGTCCAACTGTTCTGGTGGGCGCATAGATGTATGGATGACATCTGGGTAGTCAAACTCTTTAGGAGAGTAGACTCTTCAGAATTTTGTCAGCTAGAACCTATCTTTGCAACCTCTCTGGGTTGTTTAGATGTGCTACCAAAAACCTAAAACTGCGGACTTGTTATTACAAGCCGTGACTAGACAAACTTGTCTAGATGGATTAGCTTGGGTAGTCTAGATTACTCCCAAACTGCTGATGACTTCTTTTTTGAAGGCCGTCGAGGGGATAGATTTGTCCAAAGAGTTAAATAACCCACGAATTTATATGCGGACTTGTCTTTGCAGGCCACATCAGGTCATGTTTGCCCAATGAGTTGAATAACTCAAAAGTTGTTTTGAAGACTTCTTATTACAAGTCGCGTGTAGGAGATTTTGCCCTTGGAAGCTAAATAGCTGAGCACAGACTTGTTATTACAAGCTGCGAGTTGGGCAATAGTACCCGGAGAGCTAAATAGCTTCTACGAACTTGCTTTTGCAGGTCACAATCAGGCAGAGATAGGTAGTCATTTTACAAAAAAAAATGAATCTGCATTATTAAATTGTAAGTAATACAACTAAGGCCGATGACCAATTTACATGAATATGTAAACTAAGGGTAGAATCGACAAAGTTGCTCGATGTTCCATGAGTTGTCGACGTCTTCACCAGAGAGGTGTTGGAGCTATAGGACCCAAGTCTAGTGACCTTAGAGGTGATGAAAGGACCCTCCCATGGTGAATTTAGCTTGTGCAAGCCCTTGGTGTCTTGGATACGCTTCAGGACCATATCGCATGTGTTGAACGAACATTATTTTACGTTGCGATCATGATAGCGGCGGATTCCTTCAAGGTACCTTGCCAATTGGACGAGCGCTACATAGCGAGCTTCTTTGAGGTTGTCTAAGTCAAGACGCCTTGTTTCTTCTGGTCCTCCCTCCTCGTACTACTCAACTACTAAAGATTTCCACATGATGTTGGCGGGGAGGATGTCTTCGGATCCGTAGACTAGGAAGTAGGGTGAGTACCTTGTAGGCTTGCATGGCTGGGTGCGGAGCCCCTCGAGGACATTGGGTAGTTCCTTGAGCCACTTGCCCCCTTTGTTGTTTCCAATATTGTGTAATCTTTTCTTGAGAGCCTCCAGTAACATCCCATTGGCATGCTCAACCTGGCCGTTGGCCCATGAATGAGCGACAGAAACATACCGGACGTCAATTCTGTTGTTCTCGCAATATTCCCAGAACTTGTGGTTGTTGAAATTGGAACCTAGGTGTGTTATAATGTGATTGGGGAAGCCGTAGCGATGGACAATTTCATCGAAGAAGTTAAGTACTCTGTCTACCTTGGAGCAGGTTACTTGCTTCACCTCGATCCACTTGGTAAACTTGTCGATCACCATAAGTACTCGGTTGAATCCTCCAGGCACCGTCGATAGAGGGCCAATCATATCTAGCCCCCAGCATGCGAAAGGCTAAGAGGGTGGTATGGTGATCAGCTTGTAGGTAGGGACGTGTTGTTGCTTTGCGAAGAATTGACACCCCTGGCATCGGTGGACTAGTTCCTCGGCATCAGCGAGAGCTGTAGTCCAATAGAACCCTTCTATAAAAGCTTTGCCCACAATTGTTCATGAGGATGCGTTGTTGCCGCAGATGCTTTTGTGGATTTCCTCTAGTATTTCCTCACCATCTTGTCGCAAGACGCACTTCATGAGTACTCCAGATGATGCACCTCGTTTGTAGAGCTTGTCTCTAACTAGAACATAATTCTTGCCACGTCATGAGACTTGTTCTTCTTCTGTTTTGTCTGGAGATAACTTGTGCTCCTTGATGTAGTCGATGAAGGGGGTTATCCAGTCTATATCGATCATCATAACCTCCCGGTCTGGTGCATCGTGACCTCGATCGGTGGTTTTGATGGTGCCGGCTCCGCTATGGATGGCTTGTGTAGTTCATGGATGAAGACCCTAACTGGAACTTGAGCATGAGTAGATCCAATCTTGGATAGGATGTCTGTGGCTACGTTGTTGTCATGAACCACATGGTGGGACTCCATGCCGGAGAACTTGTTCTCTAACTAGCGTACTTCCAGGCAGTACACATCCATATTGTCCTTGTGGCGATCCCACTCATTGTTGGTTTGATTGATTACCACCAGTGAGTCACCGTAGACCAACAATCGCTTGATTCCCAGCGAGACTGCCAGGCGGAGCCCGTGCAGAAGCGCTTTGTATTCAGCTTCATTGTTGGATACCTCGTAGAAAAATTGCAAGACGTATTTGAGTTTTTCGCCTTTGCGAGAGATTAAGAGTACTCCTATGCTGGCGCCCTCAAGCTTGAGTGATCTATCAAAGTACATAACACAATGCTCTGGGCGTTCTGCTGCTATTGGTACTTGATTTTTCCCACCATTTTGCCATGAAATTGACTAGTGCCTGTGATTTGATGGTAATCCTTGACTTGAATTTGAAGGATAATGCTCCAAGTTCTACTGCCCACTTGGAGATTCTTCCTATTGCATCCCGATTGTGGAGGATTTCTCCAAGGGGAAGTCTGTGACGATGTAGATGTTGTGTTTCTGGAAACAGTGTCGTAGCTTCCGCAAGGTGAGTAGTATTGCATATAGCAATTTTTGAACTAGCAGGTACCTTGCTTTGGAATCTGACAACACCTCGCTGACAAAGTAGATGGGCCTCTGTACTTTGTATACATGGCCTGGTTCTGGTCTTTCAACCTAGATCACCGTGCTAACGATATTGATAGTAGTGGCGATGTAAAGCAGCACGTCTACATTGGCATTTAGTGCCGTGAGGACCGGTGGCTTTGACAGGAAGTCCTTCAACTGTTGCAGAGCTTGGTCCGCCTCCTCGGTCTGTGGGAATTTGTCTTGCTGCTTGAGTAGTTTGAAGAAGGGTAATCTTTGTTCTCTAAGCATTGAGAAAAATATGTTATGGGCCGCCATGCATCCAAACAGCTTCTACACGTCCTTGATGCACGATGGGGCATGCAAGTTGGTGATGGTAGAGATCTTCTCGGGGTTAACTTTAATCCCTCGATGACTAATAATGAACCCGAGTAGTTTTCTAGAGGGTACGCTAAAAACGCACTTTGTTGGGTTTAGCTTCCACCGGAATTCTCAAAAGCTTGCGAAGGTTTCTTCCAAATCTGCAATCAAGTTGTCAAGATTTTTGGTCTTCACGACCACATCATCCACGTACGCCTCTACATTATGGTGTAGCTATTTCTTGAAGCACTCCTGTATTGCCCATTGATAGGTAGCGTCTGCATTCTTCAACCCGAAGGACATTGTAGTGTAGTAGAAAGCTCCGTATGGAGTGACCAACGCGGTCTTGATTTGGTCTTCTTCCCTGAGAGCTACTTGGTGATACCCTGAGTAGCAATCGAGGAAGCAAAGTAGGGTGCATCTAGCTGTCAAGTTGATGCCTTGATCAATCCTAGGGAGCCCGAAGGGATACTTTGGATAGTGTTTGTTGAGGTCCATGTAGTCGATGCACATCCTCCACTTGCTATTGTCTATCTTTCGCACCAAGATGGGGTTGGCTAGCCACTCTGGATGATAAACTTCTTTTATGAAGCTCACCGCGAGTAGTTTGGCCAACTCCTTTTTGATTACTTATGTTCTGTCTTGGGTGAATCGACATAGTTGTCGTCTTTTTGGCATAACTTTAGGATCTATATTTAGTGAGTGCTCGATCAATTCCCTTGGCACCCCCAGCATATCTGATGGTTTCCATGTGCAGATGTCTCGGTTGGACCAAAGGAAGCTAATGAGCGTGGCTTCCTATTTAGGATCCAGCCCTGAGCTAATCAGAGCTATCACCAGTCTCAAGGTCAATGGCTTTGATGTCGACTTCACTCCAGCTTGACCTTGGTTGCCCCCGACTTCTTTTCTGGATTCTCAAGTTCCGACGGGAATAGTTTCTTGAAAGCAGTGAAGACTTGCATCATCAAATTTGGGACTTGAGTAGTTGCTGCTAGCTCCACAGCTTCCATGTCGTAGTCATAGAATCTTTTCAAGTCTCCGCACAGAGAGAGTACTCCCTTGGGTCCTGGCATCTTGAGTACTAGGTACACGTAGTGCGGGATGGCCATGAATTTGGCCAATGCAGGTCTTCCGAGGATAGCGTCATACCATGTTTCAAAATCTGCCACCTCGAACATGATGTACTCTGTCCGGTAGTGTTCTTTGGTCTCATAGGTAACTGGCAAAACAACCTAACCAAGGGGTACAGCCGCATTACCTGGAACAATTCGTAGAAAGGAGAGTTCTTTGGGGTGCGCATGTCCGTACTGTCGAGGCCCATCTTCCTCAATGTTTTGGCGAAGAGTACGTTGAGACTGTTACCACCATCGATGGGTACTTTGGTGAGTCTAGAGCCTGTGACCATTGGGTCCAAGACAAGAGGATATCATCCTGGATATGACAAACTAGTCCATTACTTCATCCTGGAGAAGGTGATTGGCACCTCGGACCACTTGTGGAACGTAGGTGTTGCTGGTTCAATGGACATGATCACTCGAAGGGCTAGCTTCTGGGACCGCTTAGTAGCAATACCCAGTGTGCCACCAAAGATGACGGTGATTGTGTTTGACGGGTTCTAAAATATGCCGTTGTCACTGTTGTCTTCATGTTCTTTGGCCTTGCCCTTGTCCTTGTTTCCAGAAGGTTCTAGCAAATCTTTCATGACTCTTGTCGTTGCCGAGATTAGCAGATCAAGACTACGACAAGTAAATTTCTTTTATGCGCGTAAGACTTCGGATGGTGGAGTGAGAGGACACGGGGTTAGACTGGTTCGGGCAGGAATAGCCCTACGTCTAGTATGAGGAGCTGCTCATGTTACTCACGTGGGGTTTGTAGTAGGAGTTACAAACAGGTGAGAGAGGGAGCTGGTCCCAAGTCTCTTGGGTGTGCACTGATGCTCGTGAGGAGAGTGTGGGGCTTCTATTCTCTTGAGCGTCCTCTTCGTCTCGGGGCCCCTTGTTCTCCTTTTATAGCGCAAGGAGAGCTCAGGGGTTACAGGTGAGCCAGGTGTCTGGAGAAGTAAAAGAGATAAGCTAAGTAAAGTAAAATACAGGGAAAAAGAACCGAGTCCCCGTGTTGCCGCCTTCCGCTCTGGCCTTTGTCTCCCGTCAGCGTGGCCGCCGGAGAGGGGGCTGTCGTCGGATCCTATCGAAGATCCTCCAGGCGACCGTCGTTGCCAGGCATGATGATGGTGTTCGGCCGTGGTAACTGTGCTTGTCGTGGGGACGGCCATCCTCTGTAGCCCTGCATGTTGACTAGGATGCGTGGCCAATACGTCTCTGTCAACGGACCATCCGTGAAATCGGGCGGCGCTCCCTCCTGTGTTGGGGGCGCGGGGAATGAGTGACCTATGACGGACAGGAGAGATGGCGAACTGAGGCGATGCCGCGGTAGATTGTGCGGTCATGGATACAGTGTACCGCACGGGTACTTGTGGCGGGTCACATCGAGGAGCGCGAGCGCCTTTCTGCGCGCCTGAGCTGCGGCACATTTATAGCGAGATCAGTGAGGACCCACGAGATCCGCACCCTCGTCTGCTGGTCTGCGTCCGAGGTGGATCCTTATCTTGTGGGCCCGGATGGGTCCGACCCCTTACGCCCGGGGTCGGGCGAGGCGGAGCCTTGCGGTGAGGGGTCGGGCGCATCCGACCCTAGGACCGTGGATCGGGCGAGGCGGAGTTTGCTAGCGAGGGGTCGGGTGTGTCCGACCTTGGGATCTTGGGTCGGGCGAGGCGGAGTGGAATGCTCCTTGCCCATGCCGGGTCGGCGGGTGTCTCTGTTGCTGCAGGTGGGCCCGGGCCTTTATGATTGTTGTTTAACGGGCATAAGGAGGCCGTTAATATTTCCCCCCAACAACTCTGCGCAGACTATAGCAATCCATCGCAGAAAGGTTATGATATGGGTGCCATGGGCACTACTTCTATACGAGCTCGCTGAATGGAGTCCTTTCTTGATTTCTACCATCTTTCTTGGATGATTGGGACATTGCTGCGATAGTATTGTCTGGCTTCCTCTTGCGATTCAGACCACCCGAGTAGTTACTTCGGTTATCATTGTTGGGATGATCATTATGGTTCTTGTTGTTGCGCGGGCCATTACTTTGATTGTTGTTGTTCTGACCCTTGTTAAGACTAGACTCGAACCTCTCGATCTCCTTATCTTCTTCATCTGCTCATGCCTGTATCATGATCTTGAAAGATTTGATATCCCCGGAGCGTCTCCTACCAAAATCTTGGAACATACGGGGGTCATAGAGACTATTTTGGAAGCAATCTATGGCGTCGCGCTCCGTGATGTCCATGATTGTAGCCTTCTTGTTGAAGAATCGATGTAGATAACTATGTAGGGTATTGCCTTCTTCTTGTTTGACTTGCAACAAGTCGATCCTGTTGCCAAGACATTGCATGGTGCTTATAAAGTTGTTTGTGAATGCCACCTTGAGGTCCTTCCACGTGTTGACGGAGTTTTCATCTAATGACTTGAGCCACGTGAGTGGCGCTGCCTCCATGCAGATGGGGAAGTAGAAGACCTTGGTGTCGTCGTTGTCTCCTGCCGCTTGTACTGACAGTGAGTTGCACCAAAACTATTAGATTGGATCCTGCTTGCCATCGTATTTATTGATACACGGAGGTTTGAATTTGTCAGGTAGAACTATCTTCCTTACTCGTCTTGAGAAGGTGGGGAACCCGTTAGAATCCTCTCTTGGGTACTCAACTTCTTGCTCGCGCTCATGGCGGCATCCGTCAATAATTGTACGGGCGTTGCAGCTGGCGTTGATCTTGTGACGGAGGTCACGTACTGGATGTTCAGGCTTTGGGTTGTGTCCACAGTGGCCATGGCCTCCCGAGAGTTCCACCCGACTACCCTCTGCTATAGCTTAACTAGGTTTGGCGCCTCCAATTTGACTTGGTCTATATTTAGTGCGTCTATGACTACTGCCATGGTGTTTTTATCTAATGACTCGAGCCACGTGAGTGATGCTGCCTCCATGCAGATGGGGAAGTAGAAGACCTTGGTGTCGTCATTGTCTCCTGCCGCTTGTACTGACAGTTAGTTGCACCACAACCATTGGATTGGATCCTGCTTGCCATCGTACTTGGTGATACCTGGAGGTTTAAATTTGTCAGGTAGAACTGTCTTGCTTACTTGTCTTGAGAAGGTGGGGAACCCATCAGAATCCTCTCCTGGGTACTAGACTTCTTTCTCATGCTCGCGGCGGCGTCTCTCAATAACTGTACGAGCATCGCGGCTGGTGTTGATCTTGTGACGGAGGTCACGTACTGGACGTTCAAGCTTTGACTTGTGTCCACGGTGGCCACGGCCTCCCGAGGGTTCCACCCAACTACCCTCTGCTCTGGCTTGACTTGGTTTGGCACCTCCAATTTGAGTTGGTCTGGATTGAGTGCGTCTATGACTACTGCCATGGAGATTTTATCTAATGACTCAAGCCACGTGAGTGGCGCTGCCTCCATGCAGATGGGGAAGTAGAAGACCATGGTGTCATCGTTGTCTCCTGCCACTTGTACTAAAAGTGAGTTGCACCACAGCCATTGGATTGGATCCTACTTGCCATCGTATTTGGTGATACCCGAAGGTTTGAATTTTTCAGGTAGAACTGTCTTCCTTTCTTGTCTTGAGAAGGCTGGGAACCCGTCAGAATCCTCTCGTGGGTACTTGAATTCTTGCTCGTGCTCGTGGCGGCGTCCGTCAATAATTGTACGGGCGTCGCGGCTGGCATTGATCTTGTGACGGAGGTCATGTACTGGATGTTCAGGCTTTGGATTGTGTCCACTGTGGCCATGGCCTCCCGAGGGTTCCACCCGACTACCCTCTGTTCCGGCTTGACTTCGTTTGGCGCCTCCAATTTGATTTGGTCTGGATTGACTGCGTCTATGACTACTGCCATGCCGGGATATGGTGTGTGGAATTAAATGTATTGGGTTTAACTGATCAAGTTGCTCGTATGCGCGCTCTGCTAGCTCAGCCAGTTGCCTAGTGTAATGAGGTCAATGATGTGATGGTGGCAAGAAGAGTACGGTGTTGACGCGATTGTAGTGCTCAAACGCATGATCCAAGTTTACAATTGGCAAGTCAGCTGCAAGGCGGTTGTGACGCTATGCTCTTGTAGAGTTTCTTGCTTGTCGTCGAGTTTTCTAAGCTTCAGTTTCTTCTTCGACGATGTTGGCGGAGAGCTCATCCTGCGAGACGTCATCTGGGTGATGTTTGTGTCATGGATTCCTTTCTGGTTGCTCTTCATCTTCACCTTCTTGTGCAGCAACAAGGGTGAAGAGTTCCCGCTTTAGAGAATAGCTTCCCGACCTTGACGTGATGACCTCTATGGAGCCGTCTTCTTTGTAGATGGGCGACAGAGGAGTTCCCTCCTTGTATGGGAGGGTATCAAGGTAGGCGACAAGGCGTGACTCATTGTTTTTGGCGAGAACAAGTGGCTTCATGTTGGGCTAGTAGACGAATCTGACTTGTGGAGTTGAAGTAATCACCAGGCCTTGTTGTGGACCTGATAATGGAATCCCCTTGTCCGGATCCGACTAGTAGTCGAGGTCCTCAATCAAATCCGTGCTGAATTGTGATCTGGATAGGGTGGCTTGATAGACAGCACCCATGTTTCGATCCGAACAGGAATCAACTTTGGTCGTAGACCGATTCGCATGATGGCTTTAGTGCCAGATCGTGGGAACTAGTTTGACTAGTGGGAGAAGTCGAGTTGTACTCAAACTCGTCCCCGCAGCCTCTGACTACATTAGAAAATGAAATTTCATCGAATTTATTGATGAGATCCTACAGAGCTTGACGCTGAAGTTTGATGGCATGCTGCTTCTTCTCTAGAGCCGGCACAATGTGGTAGTGGAAGCTTACGGCACCGTTAGTGACGCAAATGTAGCAGCCGAAGATGAATGTTGCGCCCGCTTCGAATGCATTGGTGAGCTTGATGATGACTTGGGCCATCGAGTTCGCCAGTGGATTCTTAGTGAGATCCCCTACTTGGCGCGCTAGCTATCGGTGTTTAGACCCAGCAACCTACCGAGGGGGGTTCCAGAGGTAGTCTTTAGTGCATGGGGCTCGCCGAGATCAGGAACTCGAAGGTGAACTCGAACACATGATTTAGATAGGTTCAGGTCGCTAGATTACATAATACACTGAGTCCTGTGTATTGGTTGTATTGAATTGCTTTGGAGGGGGTCCCTACCTCACCTTATATTGCCGGGGGTAGGGTTATAGGTCGGTTGTTTATAAGAATACTAGTCGGATTCGACTAGTGAGTCCTACTGTAATTGCTACGAGTAGTTTCCTAATCCTTGACTAGTTGTTGTTTGCCATGTAGACCATGTTGTACTGCACCATAGTCTCCATGTCTGACACATCTCGATGTCCAGTCCTATATCTAGGACTATCCAAACCTTCTGGTGGGTCCATAGATGTAGGTATGACAGTAACATACGAACACAAAATTGTCTATGAGCATTCTGTGCAGCGAGATTAGCGCTATGAGAGACATGCACTTCTCTTGCAATTGGGTGCAATTAGTCTCAAATGCCCATCATAGAAATGTGCTCCCAATTTCCATGCACACATGTCCCACATATTTGATGCACAGCACAGCTTCAACCGTTCAACATAGTACATGTCGGTGAGTGAGAGTAACACAGGCCAGATGTTGACAGGGGTGTCTCATAAATCAGCCTCCTCTAGGAGTGATGCTTCTAGGCATATTTGATCAATAGCGAGAAGCCAATAGGATCAACATCTTTAATTGAAATAGTTTCTGACTTTGACTCCACTCCTCTGCCATATAGAAATGCCTCCATCACATGAGATAGTGCTGTCACATCGACCCATCTCGCTCGAATCACCTGGCTGCCTATGTCAAAGATGCCATCCACAAGGGCTTGGGCTGTAATTGTTGTGCATATGCTTCTACCTATCGATGGAGGTGGAACTTCAATGCAGTTTTCCTCCAGTTTTGTAGCAGTGCAGGATATGTTTATGCGACTGGAATGGTCCCACACGTATTCAATCTCATGATGCCCCACGAGGTAGTTAAAACCTTGCTGTAGCTTCCCATTACTGAACTCGAAACATATCATCATAATTGGCTGGGTCTCCAGCCACCGCATGGAACAAGACTCGTACCTACATGCAAGCATTCACAGGGTTGACCATGCGAGCGTATATGTGAGCATGTGTATTCATAGCAATGAGACACTTACTTTTTGCACGTTGTTCATCAGAATGAGGATGGTAGAGATCGACTGCCTCCAACTGATAAGGATGGTGGCGGTCCCTTCTTGCCTCCTCGGGTCCCACGCCCCTATGAGTGGCGGTGCTTCCCCGCCCCTGACCATGACCACCTCTGGCTGACTTGCGGATGGTGCGACGTCGAAGAGGCACCTAATTGGCGATTCCGATTTGTTCCGCCAAATCCAAATCATCACATGATGTGTTCGTTGTCGCTCTAGGAGAAAACGAATCGCTCGGCTCCAAATTCGTCAGCCCTGGAGCTTTCTCCTCTTCATTAGAGGATGCGAAATACGCCCTTGCTCTAGAAGACGATGGTGCCATGGGGAGAGGAAGAGGTGCACTACTAGACTGGGATTTTTTTGTGCTTGCAAGAATGAAGTAGCTTACTCGACAAGAAAAGACAATAGGGTAATAATATAAAATGGCACCGCCCTTATTAACAACTGGCCACCTCAAAGTAGTGTAAAATCATAAAGTGGTCCTCCAATCTCTCCATGAGTGCCACATCATCACGCTTCATTTCATGATTCCCTAGGCCCTCCTCAAAGGGCATTTCGTATTTCTAATACATTAATTTCATTTCATGATAACATTTAATTTATTGTTGAAACTGCCACACACAATGCTAAGTTTCATTGGTTGTTGTTTCCGGTGTTACATGCAGAGTCTCTCTTCATCTTTAGATGTTTAGGTTCATTAGTGATTGAAATACAAAATTTCATTTCACGAATTCAAATAAACAATTTCATTTCCAATACATACAAGCCATATCATTTAAACAAGCGATACATTATACTGACATCAAATGTGCCCATGTCTAAACAAGCTAAATATCATTGTTATATAGGAAATTCCAGTCTGGTTGATAGTAGTTAAACAGATGCTCCGGTGTACACAAATAGACACATGTACTTGTTACTTAAGAAGGTCCATTCTGCAAAACATCAATACACCAGAACTTCGCCTATGGCTTCCACTCCCTCATCATTACTCTTTCTTGGAACTGCAACCTCTGCCTCATCCATAACTTCCCCCTTCTCTATCTATTATGAGTTTTCCGTTGTTCTCCCTCTACCTTCTTCTTTGGCTATCTAGTCAATCTCTCCTCAATCGTGGGTCCTTCTTGGGCAAATCTTATGCTAGATCTTGTTGTAAGCATCACTAATAAGATTAGTGATCCAAAAGATTTCACCAGGTTCAAAGCGACATAAGAGTTGGAACTATACTTGTTTAGGTGAGGCACAACCTTTTGACCCTTGTATTTTGAAATCCGAACATATCAATGAATCTGGAGCAATGACACTGTCATCCATCATGGATTACTAGTGTTTTGAGGTCTCTTTTCGAGCACTAGCTGGGAAAAGGATTAGGTTGATTGGTTGCGGCGGATCTGGACGCCTAGTCACCCTAGATAACGGAGATGAGAGAACCGTGCTCCTGCTGAATCCTTTGTCTCACCAGGAACACATTATCCTTCCTTGACTTCCAACATGGTGCAATATGGGTGCTCTTGATGTTTGTATCTTAGGCTTGGAAACATCAACTAGCACAGAGTCATTTCTTGTGTTATCCAACTTTTGGCCCCTGAAATCGACTCTAGTGCTAGGGTCATTGCCCGTCTGCATCTAGCATTTGGGAAGCCAATCCGATTGGACTACCATACCTTCAGAAGCTTTCTAGTGCAGTTCTTCTGAACACATGCAGATCTACTTGGGGCATCATCTTCCAGTACTTCCTCAAGACATTGGACTCTGGTTATCATGGGTTCTTGACATTAGACTCTTCTCTATTACAAGGTTAAGACTGATTGTTCTTTGTTGTTTGAGAGAAGAGGATGCATTGCACCTGGAGCTGGGACATCAACGAGAGAGATGTTGAGGTGGTGGGATTTACTCTGCATGCATTCAGCGATGACATTTGACAGCCTATTCCCTGGGAGATAGCTCTAGAGTTCAAGAATAAGATCATCCTGTTTGGACCTAGCAAGTACATTGTTGTACAAGAGCATGCCATTTGTGGCCTACCTAACCTGAAGGGAGATCATATTTACTGGGAGAGGATTGGTATGATGAAGAGGAGCAATATTGGCTCTACCAGCAGGGACTAAGAAATGTGGCTGGCGTCAATGATTCTGCGATCCGCATTACGTAGGTTCTTGGGAACTAGATTTGGTCACGAGGAATATGGTTGTTGCCTAGCTATGAGTAGATTACCCGTGCCTCCCGTTGTATTATCAAACAACACATTTGTATATATATACTATCAATATCTATATTATTAGTGTTCCTTAATTTGCAGCATATATAAATTCTTAATGATAAATATGCTAGAATCAAATTGAAAGTAGATTAAACTAAAGCGGCATAATCATATGGCATACCATAGCCATTCATCGCTAAAAAGTTCATAATCATCATTCTTACTTATCCTAATCTGCCAGATAGTACTATCAGCTACCAAAATCAAAGCACGATCCTACCTCTCAACCATCTACCTCAGCAATAACAACAAACATCACAGCAGCAACAAGTAGCAAATATCACAACAGCAACAAGTTTCATAAGATGGCATGTCATAGCCATTCATCATATAAAGTTCATAATCATCATTAATATCTATCCTAATTTGCCACATAGTATTATCAGCTACCAAAATACAAGCATGATCCTACCTCTCAACCGTCTGCCTAGCAATAACACCAAACGCCACATTCTACCCTTAATCAACCCTGAATGACCTTATATATTTGGCCTGTAGCAGCGATTGCTTAATTTTCTTTGCCACATTGGTGGGTTGTTCCAAGTGTCCCTTCACCTTCTGCAGCTCAGTGGTAGTCACTTCAAGCTCCATGTTACCTTTTGCGCATTCTTCCTTCCACATCCTTGCATCGTTTTCAGCTTTCAGATTGCTATTGCGATTTCTTATTTTTAGCTTCGACAGCAATGCATCGTTTCTAATTTTCTTCCTCGTGTTCATCAGCTCATTAGTTGTCTCCCCAAAGTATCGCTTCATCATGTAATTCTCATAGATTGTGTCATCGACCTCCTTCTTTGCAGTTCTACATGCTTCTTCCCACAACATTGCTTTCTCTTCAGCTTTTGCCTTCCTCTTCACCAGCTTCACCAGAATATCTTTAGTCGTAGCATCCCATTCAATATCAACTAACTTAAACATCGAGCATTTCTCCCCTCCACACTGCAGACAACAATTACGTTGATACAATTCGCCATTTACAACACTAACATTAAGAGTACAAGCAAGGTTTATTAGAATTAGAATAATTTATCGTTTACCTCCCAGCAGGATGCATAGCAGCGCCCAAGGTTGTCAAATGTCCAAACATACTTCACACAGAGAGCGAACCCGTGCTCGCATTTGTTTTTAGGATGCATAACGATAACATCAGGCGATGGTGATCTAGTGCTATCAGTCACTCCAGGCACATGTGGCAACTAATAAAATATAAGAACCTATCAAATTATCAATTAACTGCATCACCAAAGTCATCGTAACTTCTAACACCAATCCGAATGCAAATTTAAGGGTACCACGAAATCGGAATTTAGTATCTTCAACCCATATCCCCAAATCCAAAAATCCCCTTCCCTGGGACATTATAGAAAATTAGCGGCACAAACCAGAGGACTGACCTGACCGTACCTCCTCATCCTCCCATCACTACTAGGATGCACCATTCCCACCGCGAGCCATTGTAGATCTGCGCAGCGACGTTAGCTCTAGTCTTTGTCACAGCTAATAGGAGCGTGGTGCCGGTGAGTCTCTTGTAGTAGTGTACGCCGTGTCGAGAAATGAGAAATATATAGCCGATGCTTGGACCTGCAACTAGTATGCGGACCACACTTATTAGAAGCAAAATATATGAAATGTATCCTTTCTAAAAACATACATAGTTCATGTCTCAATAGTACTGCTGTCTCACCACAATAAAGAGGTCATAGGTTTGAGCTTTTCTATGAACACTCGTTCCTTTTAATTTTCCTTCCCGTTTTTCATCTCAGACTAACATAACTTACCAAATTTTCTACCACCAATTCACCTGAAACTTACATGTGGGTCCAGTTGCAGTAATGAATTCCCATTCGATCGATAACATGTGTTGATGCCAGATTTTGACACGTGTGAAATCGGCGTCAAGAAAGGAAGAAATCAGGAGATGCGGCAAGACACAGAGGTCACGATTGGAAATCGGCCGATTGGTGCTACAGTTGAGGATCGGCCGATTGGTGCTGCAGTGTTTTCGCGAATGGAGTTGGTGGGAATCGGCCGATTGGGAGGCTGGAGCAATTGGGCCAGTATGGGCTTAAAGTGAACTATGAAGATAAAGAGGGAGTCAGTCCATGAGAGCGCGATGATCAACTCCAGTACGAATCACACTTGTAAATATTCGTTTTCGTTTAAAATTAGAGATAGAGTCCTAGTCGATTAAGAAATCGGTTGTAACAGGCTATAAATAGCCACCTTCATAGATCTGTAATCATCACAAAATCAATACAACAACATACTATTTCCTCATACTTTACTTTCGAGCAGGCGACTTCGCCAATACTTTTCTTCTTTTCACGAGTTCGTACGGGTTGGCAAGGCTGCATCAACTTGATCTCCGGCCGATTCTGTAAGTTCCGCTTATCGAGTAATATCTAAGCTTTAACTTCGGGCGCATCGCTGTTGTTTCGTTTAGATTTATTCACTAGTTATCGATATTTACTAGAATTCTAGGTTTTACCTGTTATTCTAGTTTTATCACCAGTTATCCAGCCTGGAATTAGAACTCTTGGCTTATTCATATCTTATTTGCTTGAAATCTATCACTCTTGGCATAGCCGATTAGGTCTGTTCCTGGTGTTGCTACTGTAGCGTTGCTTGGTTTACTTTAACAGTATCCTTCGTCAACGTTATTTTGTGATCGGCTGTATTATAGCCGATTTCTTTATTACGGCAAATCGGCCGATTCGCTGATAAGCTTTCTCGATATCGGAACCTTAGCTGATTGCAACCTCTGGGATCTGACACGTTTCTTTTCTTGCCAATCAACAGGTCAGATTGGCTGGCACGCCGCGCGAACCGCACCAGGGTGATCACCCGAACAGGAGTTAAGCAGATTCTCCCGGGTCGTGTGTCCGATGCTAGAGATTCGATCGGCCGATTTCTAGCGCCAACAACATGTTTGACCAACGGGAGGAGCATGTTTTCCTTTTTTATTTTACCGCCCTATTTGTCAGCTTAAACTGATATATGGGACTCTAGTTGGTTTACGATGTTTTCGCGGATCGTGTATCGTCACAAAACCATCATGTAACAGCAAGTGACGTTTTCTTGGCTTGGGTGGCAACTTTTATGATATTTCGTAACCTTATCACTAAATTTGCTTGCATGTATAATTTTATGACTTTTTCAGCCAGAAACGTCATATATCTATGACGAGAACATATATATCGTAAAATGTTTATTGTAAACCGGAAGATTTGTTATAGTGAAGTAAAGTTGTCATCGATCTCAATTACTCTATTCTTCCTTATCCTTATCCTTATCCTTCTTTGCTTCTTCCGATCCCCAAATAACCTTCTCTGATTCCTTCCCCTGCTATCCTGCTGCTAACATTGATGCCTTGCGTGATCGCCGGCTATTTGTCGAGATCCTCGCGCGGAGGGAGCCGGCAGCGCTTCGTGTGAGTCGGTGCCGCGAGCGTCGCAGCAACCGCTCACGGTAGAGGTTCCCACGGCCGTGCGTGGAGGACCAGGCTGCCGGCTTGTTGGCTCTAATTAAATTGTGATGGAAGAAGACAAGATGGCTTTGGCGGGGTATGTAAAATCGACCCATAGATGAACTCAGAACTGAAGTTCTTTGCCTTGTGTTGCCGATCTATTTCTTTTTGTTCTGGGCTCACCATGGATTGAAACCATATCGATGCCGCTTACCAGTGAGGTCAACAAGAGGCATTTTCGCAATCAAAGCAAAGATGGAATTGGACTCAGATGGTCATCGCGGATCCCATGCTTGTTGCCTGTGGCTGCTTTAATGGACGGAGGATTTGAATCTTCCGTGTTTGTTTCGAGCAAGCAAGGTACAAGCATGTTCCCAGTTCTTGTTGATGGAAGCATATGCCATGCCTTCGATCAGTCCGTGGAGGCCGACGGCCTTTCATTCCAATCACACACGGCCACATACGAACTCATGTGGAGAGCGTACGTGTCTAATAACGTGTTGAAAATGAAAAGAGATTGAAAAAATGAATCTGATGATTTGAATGAATGGTATGGTTACATATTGTATGTATTTATAAAGAGGAAAGCAAATGCTCAAAGAGCATCATGCTCCTTGGGAGTTCACCTCTCACTCGTAATATTAATTCTAACAAAAAAAGAAATGGAGAGGGACAGTAGATTTTTTAGATTGTCTTTCAACGGTAGATATATATAGATTGTCTTTTGTTTCCTCAATTTTATCAAACATAATAGGCTGGCCCTTGGGCTGGATAATAATTAGGACTGGGCATACTTAACCGAGAACGAACCGAATTCCCCGAGAGGGAACTGAAATAACTGAAACTGAGAAAATCTATCACTGGTTCGGTTCCAGTTCCTTACTAATCGAGTTAAGTCCAGTTAATTCGGTCCTTACTACTCGATCCTTACTAATCGAGTTAAGTCCAGTTACTGATCTGTTCGGTTCGGTTTGACCGAATGCCCAGTCCTGCTGGTTACGGTGTCTGTGTTCAATGAACTCCCTCGTGCCACGTGGTCCTTGATCATTTTGCACTTGCTAATTCTCGCATGAATCTCGGGGAATATCCACACCAAGTACGATGAATCATGTACATTTATATAGTTTTGCTGTTGAGCAAAGTACGCCCATGCTTGTACTTGCAGGCAACTCGGCTATCTCATGTCATGATTTGTTGGTGTAAAATGGAAGGCATCGCACTATGCATACCACGTACTGCTGGGGGTTCATGCCCTCTGCTTTGTTTTCTCATGCCCCATGTCCATAACTGAAAGCATGGCACATGTGAGGGCGGCCGTAAATTCATCAGGTGATTGCAGCCAACCACAGCGAGCCGGCGATCAATGACTGGGTTGCTTTGAACTCCAAATTTCATCGAAAGTCAACGGCCGATATTTTAGCCCGCTGACTTTTATTTCCTATGATCATCCGTGTCTTCTATATAAGCGCCTTGCTCCCGAGTCCCAAGACATTCTCCCAACACACAAACACTCACGAGTCACGACGACACAACTCGCCGTCACTCACCACAACCACAAGAAGTAAACAAGTCTTCAGTCTTCACCATGGCGAAACTTATGGTCGTCCTTCTGCTCGTGTTGCTCGCTGCCACGGTCACTGATGCCGGCAGCGCCACCATCGCTGCTGGTCGCCAAGCAAGGAGGAGCCGTTTCCTGCTCGCTAACAGCGCAGCCTACAACCCGCCGCTGCCGTCGCCGTACGCGTGCTCCAAGAAGTCGGCTGCCGTGTGCCTCGCTCCGGGCAGCCCTGGTCCGGCGTGCTGCCGCGGGCAGTGCGTGGACACGACAGCCAGCGCCGACCACTGCAGTGGCTGCAACAAGGTCTGCAGGCAGGACCGCAGCACGTGCTGCGGTGGGCGCTGCGTCGACCTGCTCTCCGACAAGGACAACTGCGGCACGTGCGGGAACCAGTGCAACAACAAGTGCAGCTATGGTTTCTGTGACTACGCCATGTAATGTGCGAGAGATAAATATAATAAGCATATAGTGTATATGTGTGATATCTAATTGTGTGTGAGAGACTGAACACGTATATGAGAAGGTTTGATCGATTTATACGTCGTGTAATTGACGTACCTACATCTGAGGCGGTGGGAGCTGCTACAATATAAAGATTTGAATGTACGTATATGAAGTTATTAACGATATACACTGCAACTGACTCTCGAGGTTCTGTGTTGTGCCCGGAAATGACTTTATTGTAGTTCCATTTGTATTTGATTACATGGAACAAACAAACTGTTCACTTTTAAAAGGTGTCAATGAGCTCTAGACCGAATCCTCCAATTATATATGTGTTTCAATCTTAGTAGTCATATAAAATCTAGGTTGTTTGGTTTAATTTGCTTGGTGCGTCTAGCTAGTAAAGGTGATAAAATCCAAACTACCACTGAAGAGACCTCAAATATTCGCAGCAGTAAAGCGAACCACATCAGGTTTAAAAGCGTTGTTTGTGGCAGTAAAGCGGTTCACATCAGGCTTAAGGTAATTTTGCTGGTGGACATTCTTTAATGTTGAAATTTGCTGCTGGACACTCCTCAATTTTGCATTTACCAATGGACACTCTTTGTCGTATATACATCTATGGATCCAGCAGAAGGTTTGGATATTCCTAAATATGGGGCTGGACATCGAGCTACATATGACATGGAGACTATGATGCAGGATGGCGTAGTCTACATGGAAAGACAAGAACTAGTCAAGGATTAGAAAAAGTACTCATATTATTAAGAGTATAACTCCTCTAGTCGAATCCGACTAGTATTCTTGTAACCAACTGACCTGTAACCCTACCCCGGCAATATAAGGTGAGTCGGGACCCTCTCCAAAACAATTCAATCCAAAACGTAGGGTATTACGTAATCTAGCAGTCCAAACGAGCCCCACTAACCAAAACACTACCTCAGGCACCCCCGGTAGGTTGCCGGGTTTAAACACCGACAGCTAGCACGCCAGGTAGGGGAACTCACTCAGAATCCAATGGCAAACTCGATGGCATAAGTCATCATCAAGCCAATCGTCGCGTTCGAAGCAGGCGTGACATTTATCTTCGGCTCCTGCGTTTGCATTGCAGACGGTGCTGGAAATTTTCACCGCCACATGGTGTCGACCCCAGAGAAGAAGCAGCAAACCATGAAGCTCCAACGCCAAGTTTTGGAGGACCTCATCGAGAATTTTGGCGAATTTTCAAATTCTGACCTAGTCAGAGGCTGGGGGGATGGGTTCGATTTCAACTCAACTTCTTGCGCCAGTTGGATTGACTTTTACCAGCCGACACATAAGCCATCGTGCAAGTCGGACTACCACCCAAGTTGATTCCCGTTTGAATTCCGCAACATAACCACTATCTGATACATTTGGACAATCTGTTACAGTTACGATCGAGGATTATGACTACTACATGGAGCCGGACGAGGAGACTCTTTTATCAGGTCCACAATAGCGTCTAGTAATCACATCAACTCCCCAAGGCAGATTCGTCTACTAGCCCAACATGAAGTCACCTGCTCCTGGCAAAAATGATGATTCGCACCTCATCGCCTACCTCGACATTCTCCCGTACCAGGAGGGAGCTCCTCTGTCGCCCATCTATGAAGAAGGCGGCACCATGGAGGTCATCACTTCAAGCTCGAGAAGTTACTCTTCAAAGCGAGAACTCTTCACCGTTATTATTGGATAAGGGGATGAAGAAGATCAAAGAGCAACGAGATAGAAACCTGCGACATGAGCATCACCCAGATGACATCTCGCAGGATGAACTCACCGCCAACGTTGTTCAAGAACAGATCGAAGCTCAAAGAACTTGAGGATGAGTAAGAAACACCGCAACAGCAGAGCGCTATCACCGCCTTACAGCAGACCTGCCAATCCAGAACCTAGATAACGCCTTTGAAGCAGTTCAAATGTGTCATCATTGTACTCCCCTGGCTACCGTCGCGTCTATTGATCTCATCACCCGCGCAATGCCTCAGAACAAGTACACAAGACAGTTGGCTCAATTGGCGGAATTTGCGTACCAACAACTCGATCAGCAGAATCTGATATAGTCAGTCCAAAGCTCCCCATCCTAGCGAAGTCAACATGGCAGCAGCCATAAAGGCCCTCCGTCCAGACCAAGTCACCTCGGAGGCGCCAGACCAAGCCAAACTGAAGATGGAGGTAGTCAGGCTAGACCCTCGGGAGACCATGACCACCGTGGGGTCAACCCTGATCCTAAACGCCTAGTAGAAGACCTCCGCAACAAAATCAATGCTAGCCGTGATGCTCGTAGCATCATCGACGGATGCCGCCACGAGCGCGAGCAAGAAGTTGAACACGCAGGAGATGATACTGATGGGTTTCCCACCTTCTCCGAACGTGTGAGGAGGATAACTCTACCCGAAAAGTTCAAATCCTCGGGTATCACAAAGTACGATGGCAAGTAAGACCTAGTCCAATGGCTCCAGTGCTACTTGTTGTTAGTACAAGCAGCTGGGGGAAACGACGACACCAAAGTCATCTACTTCCCCGTCTACATGGAGGCGGCACCACTCACATGGCTCAAATCATTGGATAAGAACTTCATCGACTCGTGGAAGTACCTCAAGGTAGCGTTCACCAACAAACTACGCAGGGGAAATGCAGCGTCCTAACAAAAGGATCGACTTATCTCAAGTTAAACAACAAGAAGGCAAGATCCTACGGAGCTATTTACATCGCTTTTTCAACAAGAAGGCCACAATTGTGGGTATCACGGACCGCAACGTTATAGACTGCTTCCAGAATGGCCTCCACGATCGCAGGATGTTCCAGGACATCGGTAAAGACGCCCCGTTGATTTCAAATCTCTCAAGATCATGGTACAAGCGTGGGCAGATGAAGAAGACTGAGAGATCGAAAGGTTCGAGTCCAATCGTAACAAGGGCTAAAACAACAACAATTAAAAAAATGGCCAACGCAACGACAAGAACCGCAATGATAGCCCCAACAATGACAACCAAAATAACTACTCGGGGGGTCACAACCGCAAGCGAAAGCCAGACAATACGGTCGCGGTAATTTCACAGTTGTCCAAGAAAAGTGGCACCAAGAATCAAGACAGGCCCTCATTTAACAAGCTCCTGAAAAAATAGTGCCCATGGCACCCATACCACAAGCACTCTGTGATAGATTGTTTTAGTCTACAAAGAGTCATGAAGGACCTGCCAGAGCCATCTAGCACCAAAGACAAGGGTAAGACCAAGGAAGACGAAGACGACGGTGACAATGGCAAGTTCCAGAACCCATCCAACATCGTCAATGTCATCTTCGGTGCAAACCCAGGTACTGCAACTAAGTTGTTCCAGAAGCTCACTCTTCGAGAGATAATGTCAATTGAACCTATGATGCCAACGTTCCTCAAATGGTTCGAGGTGCCAATTACCTTCTCCAGGAAGGACCAATGGACTAAATTCTCAGACCCAGGATGGTATCCCCTCATCCTGGACCCAGTTGTCGCTGGCTCTAGACTCACTAAAATACTCATTGACGGTGACAGCGGTCTCAACGTCCTGTTCACCTAGACCCTAAAGAAAATGGGCCTCGACGTTACCAATATGCTCACCTCAACAAACACCCCATTCTATGGGATTGTTCCAGGCAACGCGGTTGTACCCCTCGGACAGGTGATTTTGCAAGTTACCTTTGGGACCAAAGAACACTATTGGACAGAATACATCCGGTTAGAGGTAGCGAACTTTGAAATATCATACCACATCATCCTCGAAAGGCTAGCACTAGCCAAATTCATGACCATTCCGTACTACGTGTACTTAGTACTCAAGATGCCGGGACCCAAGGGAGTACTCTCTCTGCGCGGAGACTTGAAAAGGTCGTACGACTATGATAGGGAAGCCGTTGAGCTAGCAGCAACTACCCAAGTACCAAACTTGATGATGCAAGTCTTCATCGCATCCAAGAAGTTGTCCCTGTCACAGGTTGAAATTCTAGAAAAGAAGTCTAGGGCAACCAAGGTCAAGCTGGGAAGTGAAGTAGATGTCAAAGCCATTGACCTTGAGACTGGTGATAGCTAGAAAACAGCCCTGATTGGCACAGGGCTGGATCCCAAATAGGAAAGCGTGCTTCTCAGTTTCCTCCTTGACAACAGAGACATCTTCGCATGGAAACCAGTGGACATGTCGGGGGTGCCTAGGGAGTTCATCGAGCACTCACTCAACATAAATCCAAAAGCTACACCAGAAAGGCGATGCCTATGATGGTTCGCCTAAGACAGAAGGGAAGCCATCAAGAAAGAGGTAGCCAAACTACTTGTGGTGGGTTTAATAAAAGAAGTCTATCATCCAAGATTGGCTTGCCAATCCTGTCCTAGTACGAAAGAAAAATAACAATGAGTGGAGGATGTGTGTTGACTACATAGACCTCAACAAACACTGTCCAAAGGATCCATTCGGGCTTCCTAGGATTGATCAAGTCATCGACTCCATAGCTAGATGCACCCTCCTCTGTTTTCTTGATTGCTACTTAGGGTATCACTAGATAGCTCTCAAAGAGGAAGACCAGATCGAAACTGCGTTTATTACCCCATATGGAGCCTTTTCCTACACAACAATGTTTTTCATGCTCAAGAATGCCGGCACGACATATCAACAGGTCCTCCATGAGTGCTTCAAGAAGCAACTACACCACAATATGGAGGCTTACATGGATGACATGGTCGTAAAAACCAGAAATCCTGATGACCTAATTGCGGATCTAGAAGAAACCTTCGCACATCTGCAAGAATTTCGATGGAAGCTCAACCCAACAAAGTGCGTCTTCGGTGTGCCTTCTAGGAAACTACTCGGGTTCATCATTAGTCACTGAGGCATTGAAGCTAACCCCGAGAAGATCTCCACCATCACCAATATGCATGCCCTATCAGGCATCAAGGGTGTCCAAAAGCTGACTGGATTCATGGCGGCCCTCCACAGATATATCTCACGGCTTGGAGAATGGAACCTACCCTTCTTCAAACTACTCAAGCGGCAAGCAAATTTTTAGTGGACTGAGGAGGCAAATCAAGCCCTACAACAATTAAAGGACTTCCTATCAAAGCCACCGGTCCTCATGGCGCCAAACCCCAGCGAAGACTTGCTGTTGTACATCGAGGCGACTACCAATATCATCAGCACGACGATTGTGGTTGAAAGACCAGAACTAGGTCGTGTATACAAAGTACAGAGGCCTGGTTACTTCGTCAGCGAGGTGCTTTCAGATTCCAAGGCTAGATATCCGCCAGTCCAAAAATTGTTGTACGTAATACTACTCACCTCATGAAAGCTACGACACTACTTCTAGGAGCACAACATCTCTGTCGTCACAGATTTCCCTCTTGGAGAAATTCTCCACTATCGGGATGCAACAAGAAGAATATCTAGAGGGAGGTAGAACTTGGAGCATTGTCCCTGGAATTCAAGTCGTGGATTGAAATCAAGTCCCAGGCCCTAGTTGATTTCATGGCGGAATGGTAGGAGAATCAACTACCAACGCTAGCAGAGCGTCTAGAGCATTGAGTCATGTATTTTGACGGATCACTCAAACTCAAAGGCGCTAGTGTAGGAGTACTCTTGATATCTCCTAAAGGCGAACAACTCAAATATATCCTGTAAATCTTCTAGGAAGTATCCAACAACAAAGCTGAATATGAATCACTTCTGCACGGGCTCTGCCTCGCAGTCTCACAAGGAATCAAGCAATTGTTGGTCTATGGCAACTCACTGGTGGTGATCAATCAAGTCAACGATGAGTGAGATTGTCATAAGGAGAATATGGATATGTATTGCCTACATGTACGCAAGCTAGAGAACAAATTCTCTAGTCTGGAGTTCCAGCATGTAGTTTGCGACAACAATGTTGTCGCGAACATCCTATCCAAGCTTAGATCTACTCGTGCTCAAGTTCCAGCAGGGATTTTCATCCATGAACTACATAATCCATCCATAACGGAGCTAGCACCATCAACAACCACTGATTGAGGTCCTACCGCACCAGATCGAGAGGTCATGATGATCAATGTAGACTGGAGAGTTCCCTTCTTCGACTACATCAAAGAGCATGGGCTACCGCCAAACAAGACAGAGGTAGAGAAAGTCTTACGGCACAACAAGGGCTATGTTTTAGTCGAAGACAAGCTTTATAGAAGAGGCGCAATGTAAGGAGTACTCATGAAGTGCATCTCACGGCAAGATGGAAAGGACATACTGGAGGAGATCCACAAAGGTGTTAGCGGCAACCACACGTCCTCACACATAATCATGGGTAAAGCTTTCAGATCAAGGTTTTCTTAGCCTACAGCTCCGCTGATGCTGAGGAACTAGTTCGCCAATGCCAAGGGTGCCAATTGTTCACTAAGCAACAGCACGTCCCAGCCTACAAGTTGATCACCATACCACCCTCTTGGCCCTTCTTATGCTGGGGGCTTGACATGATTGGCCCACTGCCCATGGCGCCTGGAGGATTCAATCAAGTACTGGTGACAATTGACCAAGTGGATCGAAGTGAAGCCAGTAACCTGCCCCAAAGTAGACAGAGTACTCAACTTCCTTGAAGAAATTGTCCACCGCTACAGCTTCCCCAATCGCATTATCACAAACCTAGGCTCCAACTTCAACAATCACGAGTTCTGGGAATACTGTGAGAACAGTGGGACCGATATCCGATATGTCTCTATCACTCATCCATGGGCCAATGGCCAGATTGAGCGCGCCAATGGTATGATACTGAAGGCTCTCAAGAAAAGGCTGCACGATATTGAAAACATGAAAGTAGGCAAGTGGCTCAAAGAACTACCCATTGTCCTTTGGGAGCTCCGTACCCAGCCATGCAAGCCTACAGGGCAATCACCCTACTTCCTAGTCTATAGATCCAAAGCTGTCCTACCTACCGATGTCATGTGGAAATCTCCAACAGTTGAGCAGTATGAGGAAGGTGCAACAGAAAAAACAATGCATCTAGACTTAGACAGCCTCGAAGAAGCTTGTTGTGCAACACTCATCCAGTCTGCAAGGTACCTTGAAGGAATCCGCCACTATCATGATCATCAAAGAATGTTCAGTTAACATAGGCGATACGGTCCTCAAGTGTATCCAAGACAACAAGGGGCTGCACAAGATAAACTCACCATGGGAGGGACTATTCGTCGTCTCCAAGGTCACTGAACCAGGGTCGTATAGGCTCCAACATCTGTCTGGTGAAGACGTCAACAACTTGTGGAACATCGAGCAACTCTGCCGATTTTATCCCTAATTTCGATTTACATATTGATGTAAATTAGCCGTCGCATTCAACAAAGCAGTCAATGTTTTTGTCGTAATTCGACTACTTATTTTGGCTTTATCGCGACTTACAGAAGCAAGTTCATGTAACATCCCTAGTTCACGAAAAACAATTTAGAGGTTAATTAAAGTGTCTGAGCACTCAAATCACCACTAAACCTCAAATGGCCACTTGTAAAATTCAAATTTCAAGTAAACTTGGAAAAGCACCATAAAAGGGCAAAATAAAGTCAAATGGGACCAAACAAGAAACCAATGTGAAAGCCAAAAAATTTTAGGTTGGAAAGGTAGAAAAACACCCCAAAGTTCAAATTCCAACTTTTGAAAGCTATTCAAATTCACCAAGTGTTGAAAAATGCCTCAAAAAGCACTCAAAGGGGTAGAAGTGGAAAACCAGATTTTACATAACAACTTAAATTTTGGCCAATATGAAAGTTGTAGAAAATTTCAAAAAAAACAACTTTTGTTATTTGCATCTCTTCTAATTTTGAGTGGAAGGCCTCCAAATTTCAGTTCCAAACCAACAAACTTTGGGGAAACTTTCAAAACAAGCCGTGTTCAGCGTTCTACCAAAGTTTGCCCAGCTTTATCTCCAAATCTAGCATGTTTTTAACCAGGCAGCCTTTGTAGAAGTTGTAGAGTAGGGTTTGGGCAACAAGTTTTGTATTTAGAATTTTTGAAGTTTCAATTCAAAATTTGGAGAAACTTTGCCCCAAATCAGCAGCCTTCACATGCCACCGCGTCACCCACGAGCCCCCACGATACGGTGATCGCGCATGATGCGTTGCGGCGTGCCACGTCGCGACATCCTGTTCACGCAGCGCCTCCGACCAACCATCATCAGCGATGGGACCCGACGACCTCACCACTCGCCCAGTCACCGGCCGGTGGCATCTACCCTTGCACACGGCAGGATCCCCTCCAACCACTCATCGCGCGGTGTCCACGCGCGCCTCTACCACGCCCGTGCCCGAACGCCATGTCGCCGCCCGCCCTTGGCTCCACTGCTCGGCCACTCATCGCCGGTGAAGTGACAACACGGGAGAGCCACTCCTCATGCGCGATAGAAGGAATCCCCGGAACACCAAATCTTTCTCCGCCACTCACCGCTGCTCGCCCACACGCGCTCGCCACCGTGGCCAACCGTCGTGCCCCCAGCTCTCCTCCGCCAGTCGCCAACCACCTACGTGCGCCCCCGGTAGACCCCAGCCCTCACCACCGCCCCCTATCCCCTCCTCGCACCCTCCAGCGCCTATAAAAGGCACCCTTGCCCCTCAGCGGTGCTTCCCCCGCTGTTTTCCCCCTCCGCTAGAAGCTCTGCCGCACCGCTAGTAGTGCCGTCGTGGAGCCCTCCCCTCCAGCCAGCCTCGCCGCCTTCTAAGCCCGCAGGTGATCCACACGCGAGCCCTCCAGCCTCCCGAGCCACCCCTCGACCCCCACAGCCCCCACCGGTGCCGGAGAAGAAGCCCCTCCGCCATGCCCGAAGCCTCACCATGGACTACCGCCGCTAAGCCTCCTCCGCCCATGTTTCCTTCAGCGCATCGTCTCGCGGTGAGCCACTGAACACACGTGTGCCCTTCCTACACCCCCTCGCCGCTACCGCTTGCCGGAATCCTGCCGGCCGGGCCAAGCACCCAATTGCTTGGTCGAAAGTCTTTCCAGGGTCTTAAATGCAAAGCAGAGGGACCTCGTTGTGAGGGTTCAAAAAATCCAGGGCCCCCTTCACGAAACACTTTTCCCTTTTCTGTTTTAAAATAGATTAAAAAGGCTAAAACTTTGAAAATGTGTAGGAATTTGTAAAAAAATGGTAAAAATGTGAAATAAATTTTGTTAGAATCCTGATATATCTGTCTCACTAGGAAAAATACTTTTTTTGTAATATACATGTTTACCTTGCTTAAATAAATGCAAGTTGTTTAATGTACTTTATGTGTGATAAATAGTTTTCATGCTCATTAAATTCTAGAAACTTTACAGTAGCCTCCGTTAGTGTTTTTAATCCTTTTGTAAAATTTGTGGAACCATACTAATGTTGAATCTCTAGTTAAAAATCTTTCTTCATGTTCTACAATTTAATGAGGTTTGGTTTTTAGTAAATTTTGTGAAAGTCCAATGCATCTCAAATTTCTACAGTAGATCACTTGTGCAATAATAAAGCTTTTGTAAAAATTTTAGAACCATATCTTATCAGGTTCTTCCAAAAATAGTTATTGAAGTTTAATAGCTAGATAATTGGTGAATAAAAAATGTTAAATAGGAAGGGTAGAATGGTAAATGCTAGTTTAAGTTGTTTAAAAATTAACAAACAGGATAACTTTCCAAATGAATGTTAAGCAACCCCAAAAATGACCCCCACTTTCCTTTGTTAAGTTTAAGTGGTTAAAACTTTATATGTGTACACAATCACCATCAAATCAAACTCGAGGTTTAGATCACAAATGCACTTTGCTTTATGAAGAAATCAAGTTTAAATCTTTGTCTAGGAGGAATGTGGTCGTTATGGACTTTATACCTCTGCAATAATATGTGAAGTGCATCATGCATGTGAAAGCATGAAAACTTGAACTGTTGCATGTGCATCTGATGTAGAAGCGAATCTTGCTTACAGGACGTACGAGCTACTTCCAGCAACTGATGAGGAACCTTCTGCGGAGCTACACTAGATCAAGGTCGAACAAGACCCCAACCAAGCTTCCAACGACCCGCAAACTAACCTAGTTCAGGAAGGCAAGCCTCGGAGCATAACCCTGGTTTCCAAAATTATGCAATACTTATGTTACTTATGTTCATGCATTTAAGTTCATAGGAGTTGATTGAAACCTTAGCTGCATGAACTTAAGTACCTATGTTTGAACACTAGTATGATAGGTCGAGTAGATGCAATGCTAAATAGGAACTCAGTAAAAGTCAAGTGATTTAATGTCACTCACGAGTCATAGGAGTTGCTTGTTTACTTATGTTAAAATCATAAGGATGACGAGCGGGACTGGGTAATTGGTTCTGAATTGGTGGAATTGCCCCCATCTGTCTAGGAGAAAGCTGCTAAGGTCAAAATGTGTTTAGAGCTGTGGTCAAGTATTTGAAAATACTAAGCTCATACCTAGTATGGGATGGGAAAGCCTAGTACCTGATTGAACCGGGATGTGAGCAGCTTGCCCTACTTGGTTCCCCTGATGCATCATGTGGGTACAAGGGTAGTCACGGTACGGCATCGTCCGGGACCGTGGGACATTGTATCCAAGGGAAGTAGGCCTAACACGTGCTTGGGAATTGAAGGAGATGACTGACATATGTGGTCCTGTCATGGTACACGACTGTCGTGGGTTTAGGTTCACCTTGCAAGGTTAAGAAACTCGATTCGAATCATCTGCCTCTCACAGTTTGAGACTACTTGACTGCACTTCTGCCGGGTCTGTGGAACCTTGCACCAAAAGAAGTGGACCCGACACGGGTTAGGGAATTGATGGGGAAGGCCGACACAGGAAGCGACCCTCGGTGGTGCACGGATGTCGTGAGGTTAGGTTTACCATGCGTAGTTAAAGAACTCGAATTGATTCTTCTGCCTCTCATAGTTTGAGACTGCTTGATCATAATGCTACACTGAGTAATGAAGGAGTCTGATGATGACATGGTCTTGATGATGAGCTTATATATGTACAGTTGGATCTATGTTTGCTTAGTATAAGTTGCCAACATAGACTAGTTTATGAACCTAGAATCTAAGATAAAACTTGAAAATAAGGATCTAACATAGAGCTTTGGCAAACAAACCCCTCAGCCAAAGAGCCTTGCATGTCTAGAAGTGGTGGAGTAGCTTTTCCCACCGGTCGGTTAAGACTTGTTGAGCTTAGCAACTCAACCTTGTTGTGGCTTCTCCTTTCAGGTGAAGTTGCAACTTCAGAGCTTCCTGCTGGCACTTTGCCGCCCTAGCTCCCTTCGGGTTGGACAGTCGAGTGGGATCCTTCCTCGGACGGTGGGGAATGGGATCATTGATGTCCTAGCTGGCCTCACCAGAGACATGCGACCTCGACGATAGCTTCCGCCATGTTTTTACCTTCTGTTGTTTCTTTCAACGTTTGTAAAACTCTAATTTTTACCAGTATGTAATAACTTATTAATTCAAATGTGGATCCATTATATTCTTTGGAACCACTCACCTCCGCGTGAGTTATGCTAACTCGGTCCTGTTAAGTGGTTAAATCGGATGAAATCCGACGGCACATCGAGTTAACTTGATTAAGGCATGAGTGTCGCGTGTGAAGCAACTTAACCGTGCTTTAGTGAAGTGAATCCGAAGTGGTTCCACCACAGCTGGTACCAGACCAAGTTTAGCAGGACAGAGAACATGATGGGTCCTAAAACACGTTCTTTTTGAATAAAAATTTGCAAGAAAAATGTTGAAAAATCTCGTACGATCGTTAAGGATGACTTTAGTACGAGGGGCCCTAGGGGATTTTGGGTTTGTTTAGGTGGCTATTACTTATTGGTTATTTTGCTAACCCCCATCACTTCGCCACGTGTATCATACATGTGCCGAGTTCCGCATCACGAGTATGCGAGGGTTGATAGGGAGTTCTATTCAAGGGACCCTATCATCGCGGTTGTTTCACCCACGTTTATCACACGTGCGCAGGTTCTGTATGTTAATTCATACGAAGGGTGGTATGGTTCGATTCCAATGAGCCTATCATCATGGTTGTTCGCCCATGTCTATTATATGTGTGCAAATTCCACATCTCAAGTATGCGAAGGGTTATACGGTTCTATTCAAAAGGGACCTATTTCCACGGTTGTTGTGCTGTCCATGCAGCCTTAAACGCATGGGTGCCGTTTCTATAGTGAACGATAATGCTTGGGGATGCTTTCATGGGTGTTGGCATGAGAGGTTCAAGTGGTTGTGTTTTCTGCAGGTACACTAACCGCGTTCACTTAGGAAACGCTGCTAGAAATCGACTAGCTACTATAGGGAGAGACGTACTGGCTGCCTTGCCACCGGCACTGACCGCGTAAGACCAAAGCTTTTGGTAGTTGTTTTGGTTAAGAGGACGAAGTAGGTCGTGCATGCGTCATAAACTAAATCTGTGAAATCACCTCCCTGAAACCACCTTGCCTTGGAAAAGCTCCTCTTCGCTTTAAGGATTTCTAGCTACCTTTCCAGTTCGTGCTCTAGTGAAAGTCCGAGTGCTTTTCCTGCCTGATCTGTTCTTCTTGGGGTTTCTATCTCACGTTGTTTTGGTTCTTGGTTCCAGATGGCTGCCCCCGGACACGTGTTTTATGGTGCTGACGGCATTTCCCACTCTATGTGCCTACACTTTGAGGGTTTTCCTGCTATTCTGTGGGATACCTTAAGGTGGTTTGGGTACCAGTCCCCGCCTCTGTACGTGGGACGGGAGTACCAAGAGCATGGAGTGCAGAGATGCAATGTGCAGGTGGTTGTACCTCCACCTCCTGTACAGCCCGAGTGGCCCCCGCTTGAGGTCTGGACCTATGGTCAGGCTCTGGAGGACACCTAGGAGTCGGCTGCCCTGCAGGCCCTCACCCAGTTCTGTTGGTTACACCCGCTTGAGGTCACCTTGGACCCAATCACCTTGTTTCCTGCTAGGGATCGGTTGGACCCAGCCTGGCTTGACCGTGTAAACAACATGGAGGTGTTGGCAACCTCCCATTCGTTGGTGACCATCTCTACCATCACCCGGTGCATGTTAGCACTGTACCGGCTGATTGAGCTTCAAGGCCGAGCTATGGCTGTCTTGGCTCGGATAGCCGTAGACACCCAAGGGCTTTTCAACGCCGCCAAGAGAGACTTGGTGGGACGGTCATATTAGCTCATCCGGAGAGGCATACAGATCCATGACATGCAAGCCAGAATCTCCGAGCTCAAGGAAGAAGTGGCAGACATGGAGGATGGCATGATCCAGCTTGCTGAAGAGAAGATGGAAGTTGAGATGGAGCTCGCAGTTGCTAATGCTCATTTGGACAAGCACCACGCCGAGCTCGATGCTATCCATGCCCTGGAGATGCAGCTGAACGAACAAGAAGACCTTGCTAAGGTAGTAGGAGCGTCCAGTATGGACATTGAAGATGGCGACGCCCCTTCTACAACTCATAGTGTTCCCTCATAGGTTGAGAGCTGTAGGAAGCTAATCTTTTGTTGTACTCCTCGGCAACCTAAGTTTTGGATAGTGATGTAATAGGTTAGCCTTGAGTTGAGTGTTCCCCCTACATTGTGAGAATAGCAATGAAATGGTCCTAGTAAAATCAGTTTTGACTTGACTTTTGACCCTTTGCGACACGCCTTGGATGCCAAGTTGTGTGAGTTTTGTGCTGTGACCACACACAAGTTTTCTGTGGGTCTGTCCAAAGATGGCCGACCCCGAGTCGCAAGGTCGGATGCACTCGACCCCTCGCAACAGGTTTCCGCTTCACCTGACCCCTTGTTGCCGAGTTTCACTTCACCCGACCCGAGTGCCTAAGGTCGGATATAGAGGAACCCATGGGATACGGTTTGACTCGCCCAAGGTTGTGTGCTGAACCAAGCTGGTTGCTAACTGAGATGGCAAGGAGAAGTGTATATCTCCTTAATAAGAAATGTTGTGGTGTTGCACTATCAGCAAGAGTCGTATTTGAGGATTTAACATATACGTCCCCGCATAATTGGAATACTTCTGAGGTTATGGAATTAATGGAACGTTGACCCTTGCAGATGGTGCACTGCACCCAATCTGGCTCGGTGCCCAACGGTAGCGAGCAGAGGCAGGACCTTCCTCCACCTCTGCCCCCACCTTCGCTGGAAGCCATCATAGTGGCTCAGACTGAGTTGCTAAGGCACATTGTACAAGGGCAACAGCAGCAGCCCCATGGAGGGAGGGCTCATCAGCAACCTCAAGTTGCTCGTTATGAGGACTTCTTGAGCATGCAGCCCCGACCTTCCACAAGACTAAAGACCCACTCGATGCCGACACGTGGGTTCATACGATCGAATCCAAGATTGAAATACTCACCGCCCCGTGCCCTGACCAGAACAAGGCCCGGTTCGCATCTCAACAACTGCGTGGTTCTGCTCGGCTTTGGTGGGATCACTACCATGCCATGGTGCCGGCCGACCATGCTGTCAGCTGGAAGGAGTTTAAGACCGCTTTCAGAGGGCATCACATTCCAGAAGGTCTCCTGGAGCGCAAACTCAATGAGTTCTTTGCCCTTACCCAAGGAAGCCATGACGTCCTACACTATGCACAAGCCTTCAACGACCTGTGTCGTTACGCCGGCTATCATGGGGATACCGATGAGAAGAAGAGGGACAGGTTCCATAGAGGATTAAGCCTGGAGCTAAAGGAAAGGTTGAATCCCATCAAGGTGGATACCTACAACGAGTTGGTGAATCTGGCCATCTCCCAGGAAGACTGCATGCAGGCTCTCAAAGCCGACCAGAAGCGGAAAGCCTCCGTGGTGTTACCGAGCCCACCCACTCGACGATTTAGGATGGCTCCCCCTCAGGTGCCCCACAGGCCAACACAGTCGGGATGATGGATTGCTCGCCCTCCACCACCCGCGGCACCTCGTTTCCCCGGTTTCCAACAGCAGGCGCCCCAGCCGACCTTACTGCCGCCTCGCCCTGTGAATAGCAACCGTTGTTTCACCTGCGGAAATGAAGGGCACTTTGCCAAGGACTGCCCCAGGAACAAGAATCATCAGCCTGGCCAAAACCCCACGGCCAACAGGGGAAGAAGGCCCAAGGTGCAGGTTCGCCAAGGATGGCTCAACTACACCAGCTTGACTGAGCTCCCCGATGGTGCGCCAGTGATGACGGGTACCTTCCTTGTCCATAATCAAACTGTTGTTGTTTTGTTTGATTCGAGAGCCTCCCATAGCTTCATCGGGAATAAGACTGGTGAGAGATGTAAGCTGAGTGTTGGTCGCACAAAAGGGTCATATGTGATCTCCACTCCGGGAAGGAAGATATCCTCAGACAAGATAGTTACCCTTGTACCTATCCAACTAGCCCAAACTCTTTTTAGGGAGAATCTCATCATCCTTGACCTGGAAGGAATAGATATCATCCTTGGGATGGATTGGATGACCCGACACCAAGTGGTTCTAGATGTAGCTGCCTGAGCTCTCCACATCAACTCACCCTTTCATGGCAACTCTACCCTATCCTTGACCCTCCCTGAGTACGCAACTCCTTGTGCGTATCCTGTATCAGAAGCCCGGGTAGAAGACCTTCCTGTTGTCCGTGAGTACCTGGATGTGTTTCCAAATGACTTGCCTAGCATGCCGCCAGACAGAGATATCGAGTTCGCCATTGAACTGCACCCTGGCACCGCCCCGATATCGAAGAGACCTTATCGGATGCCACCCATCGAGCTAGCCGAGTTAAAAACCCAGTTGCATGGTCTGTTGGAGAAAGGCTTCATCTGACCAAGTACTTCACCCTGGGGTTGCCGAGCCTTGTTTGTGAAGAAGAAGGATGAAAGTCTACGCATGTGTGTGGACTACCGACCCCTCAATGCGGTGACTGTCAAGAACAAGTGTCCACTTCCCCGCATAGATGTCCTATTTGATCAATTGGCTGGAGCCAGAGTGTTCTCCAAGATTGACCTTCGTTCCGGTTATCACCAAATCAAAATCAAACCCTATGACATTCCCAAAACTGCTTTTTCCACAAGATACGGACTCTATGAGTACTTGGTTATGTCTTTTGGACTCACCAATGCACCCGCCTATTTCATGTGTCTCATGAATTCGGTGTTCATGCCCGAACTGGACAAGTTCGTGGTGGTGTTCATTGATGATATTCTGGTGTACTCTAAGAGTGAAGAAGAACATGTCGAACATCTTCATGTGGTTCTTCAACGATTGAGAGATCATCGGCGATATGCCAAATTCTCCAAGTATGAATTTTGGTTAGAGAGTGTCAAGTTCTTGGGACACACCATTTCTCGGAATGGCATAGCAGTTGACCCTAGCAAGGTACAGGAGGTCATGGACTGGAAGCCACCCACTTCAGTTCACCAGATCCAGAGTTTTCTTGGACTAGCAGGTTACTATCGGTGTTTCATTCCGGATTTCTCCAAGATAGCTAAGCCGATGACTGAGCTGCTGAAGAAAGAAGTCAAATTTGTGTGGAGCGACAAGTGTGAAGAAGCCTTTAGCACCTTGAAACACTTGCTGACCTCAGCCCCAGTTTTAGCTCAACCTGACCCTTCTAGGCCGTTCGACGTATACTGCAACGCCTCTGGCACTGGACTTGGGTGTGTTCTTATGCAAGACAACCGAGCCATTGCCTATGCCTCGCGGGCGTTATGACCTCATGAGCTGAACTATCCGACCCATGATCTTGAGTTGGCAGCAGTGATTCATGCCTTAAAGATATGGAGACACTATCTGATGGGCACCCACTGCAATATCTACACCGATCACAAGAGCCTCAAGTACATCTTCACTCAAGCCGACCTTAATATGTGCCAGAGAAGATGGTTGGAGTTCATAAAAGATTATGAATTGGAAGTGCATTATCACTCTAGCAAGGCCAATATGGTGGCCAATGCTCTTAGCCGCAAGGTTCATTGCAATTGTCTGATGGCAACCAACTTCACAAAAACCCTGTGCTAGGAGATGGGAAAGCTCAGTTTGGAAATTGTTTCCCCCGGAACCCTCGGCCATATATCCCTTGAGTTTGTTTTAGAGGACCAAATTGGGTCAGCACAGTTAGAGGATGAGGAAGTAAGGCAAATCAAAAGGAAGATTTCATGGAAGGATGAAGGGTCTAAGCAATTCCGACATAATGAGAATGGGAGAGTGTACTATGGAACCCGACTTGTCGTACCATCCGACCCCAATCTCAAGAAACAAATCTTAGATGAAGCTCATCTCTCCAAATTCTCAATCCACCCTGGCAGCAATAAGATGTATCATGATCTCCATCAAATTTTTTGGTGGAGTGGAATGAAGCCAGAGATTGCCCACTATGTTTCGGAATGTGACACTTGCCAACGTGTCAAAGCCAACCATTTGAAGGTAGCGGGTACCCTGCAACCCCTACCTATTCCCTCTTGGAAATGGGAAGACATCAGCATGGACTTCATTGTTGGACTGCCCCTTACATCGCAGCGACATGACTCCATCTGGGTTATTGTGGATCGTCTTACCAAATCTGCCTACTTTCTTCCTATTCACACCACCTACCTGACCAAGAAATATGCGGAGTTGTATCTTGACCGCATTATTTCCCGTACTGTGTGCCCAAGACAATCATCTCTGATCGAGGTGTTCAGTTTGTAGCGCGTTTTTGGGAACAGCTACAAGCATCGCTTAGCACTAAGCTCATTCGTAGCTCTACCTATCATCCTCAAACCGATGGTCAGATGGAAAGAGTAAATCAAATCCTTGAAGATATGTTAAGAGCTTGTGTCATCCATTATGACAAGAATTGGGATCAGTGCTTACCCTTAGCAAAGTTTTCCTATAACAACAGCTACCAGACTAGCTTGAAAATGGCACCGTTTGAAGCCCTATATGGTTGGAAATGTCGGACACCGTTGAATTGGTCACAAGTTGGCGAAAGATAGACCTATGACCCTGATTTAGTATTAGAAGAAGAAGAACAAGTGAAGATGATTCAAGCAAATCTCAAGGCCGCCCAATCTCGACAGAAGAGTTACTCCAATAGGAGAAGGAGACCCCTGTAGTTTGACATTGGTGATCACGTATATCTTCGAGTCTCCCCGACCAAAGGAGTGCAACGGTTTGGAATAAAGGGAAAATTGGCTCCCCGTTACATTGGTCCTTATGAGATTGTGGAAATCTGTGGACCCGTTGCTTACCGGATCCAAATCCCAGAATAGCTTTCGGCCATACATGATGTTTTCCATGTATTCCAACTAAAGAAGTGTGTCCAAGTTCCAACTGAGGTCTTGGAATAGGAGCAACTTAAAATCGAGTCCGACCTGACTTACACCGAGTATCCGGCCAAGGTCCTCGACTGAAAGGAGAGACATACCCGACAGCAGAAAGTGAAAATGTACAAGATACTATGGAACAACCACACAGAGGAAGAAGCAACCTGGGAAACAGAGGAATATCTGAACAAACACTTCCGAGGTTTCCTTTCCAACCAAGGAGGTAAGAACTGCACACCCCCACTAGTTACCCTTACACCCGAATCTCAGGACGAGATTCTTTTTAAGGGGGGTAGGCTGTAACGACCTTGGTTAAATCAGCCGAGTTAATCATAATCCGAGTCCCAAATCCAGCTGACTCAACTCTTCCTGAGCGGGAGCGCTCAAAGTCTGGTTCTCAACCCCAACCCCTCTGAAAACTCAACCCAAAACCGCTGGTTCTTTCTCAGTCCAAAGGCAGTGTTCCTTCCAATCATGGAGCAGTGGAGAAACCGAGACTGACTGGTGGACCCGAAATCTTTCCCCGGATCTCCCGAGGTAGACGCGCCCGAGTAGCATGCGCACGCTTCAGAGCTTCCTCGCCGCATGGCTTGATCCCTCTGACGCCCGGCGCTTCGCCCAGTCGCTAGCCGCAACAGGATGGATCAACGCGCCCTCCTCCCCAATCGCAGCGGAAGCCCCCTGCAACCCTTTCTACTTCGCCCTGTCTCGCTCGCGCCCTCGCCAGCCACGCCAAGGTGCCCGTCACCACCGTGGTAGAGTTTTGCCGCTGCTGCGTCAGACCGCCTCGCGACCCGCGCCCATCATCTCGCTGGATCTCCAGCTGCAAGACCCGATGCCCTCCGGCTTTTCTGCCTCTCCAGAGTCACGCCGCCCACGGACTCGCTCCATGACGATTCCATCCTCGCCAACCCCGACTCCGGTCGCGACAGCTCCTTTACTCGCCCCACTAGTGACGTGCTCCGGCAATGCCGCTGTTTCGCGCTCGCCCGCACCGCCGCTCGCCCTGTCACTTTGCCCGCTGCAACTTCGCTTAGAGCGCCTTCGTTCCAGTCACACGCCTGTCAAGTCGCCGCCCTCAAATCCACCGCTCGATGCGACCAACCCACGCGCTCCTCTGCCAAATCTAAATCCCGGCAAAACCGCGCCTGCGCCGCCTTGTCTCCAGTGCCCAATGGCCGAAGACCCTGTCTCCGAAGATCTGTTCCTCCACCCATCACCGCTCAATCGCCGCCATGGCAGCGCACTCCATCCTTTTTTTCCAGTCTTCGTGTTGCCCGAAATCTCTCTCTTACGCGCAGCTATAAAAGGAAATACCAGAGTTCCACCGGAGTCCCTTCGCCATCGCTGTTTCACCGCCCCTACTCTCAGAGCACTTGAGCACTCCCGCTGAGCTCTTGAGAAGTTTCCCTCTCCGCTCAAGTCCGCTTCTCCCCAATCCACCCAGCTGTCTGCTCCTCCGCGCTGTGCTAGAGCTTCCTTGTCGCCCACAAGAAGCTCCGCCACCGCCAGAGCACCGTTAAACCTCGCCGCCGCCCCAAGCCTTAGTGCTTTAAGTCTTCCACCCAAAGTCTGTTCCTTCCGACCCCAAACCTTCACCAGTAGACCTGAAGGTAAGCTGCCGACCCCTTTCCGGTTGGCCCGACCCCTTTTTCGTCTCGCCCGACCCTATCTGCTTCGCCGACCCTTATCCGCCTCACCCGAGGGCTCGGCTGTATCTTTTCCCTTGACCCGAGGGCATCTGTGTAAAATATCAGGGACTCCCCGATGTTAAATCTGAGGACCCACGACCCAGTTATTCCTTAAGTTTAAGGGTCAGATCACAAGTTTATCCCCATCCGACCCTTTTATCCTGTTCCCCACCAACTAAAGTGAACTTCCCCCACCTCTTCTGTAGCCTTGCTACAAGTGTCCGAGCTTTAACTTGCAAGTGTTGTGGAAATAACCGTCTAAATGCTAACTCCTGCATTTGCATTCATGTAGAGTTACATCTCGTTGACGGCGTCTACGAGCTACACCCGGCGCCTGAAGACAGAGCTGTAGCAGAGCTACCAATCCCAGAAGCCGAAGCAGCCCCAGTCGAAGACCAGTTTCCCTCCCCTCCACTTGAAGGAAAGCCCCAGAGCATGAACCCATCTTTCCAAACTTGTGCATGCCTTCCTTCTCATGATTGTGCATTTACGTATAGGAATTGTTTGCAACCTTAGATGCATGCCATAGTTCCTTTGAAGTGTACACTAGTCTGTTGGGTTCGAGTAGTGGCAATGCTTAATAGGACTCGGTAAAAGTCGAGTGATTTCCTGTCACTCGCGAGTTCTAGGAGTTGGTTGTTTTCTTCTATTACAACTATAAGGATGATGGACGGGGTAGGGTTATGGTTAACTCTTTTGGTGGTCGGCTGATCGCCCCGTCTGTTTACTTTAATCTGTTAAGGCCCGACAGTGGTGGTGTTCGTGATCAAGTGTTTGAAAGTACTAACCTCATACCCAGTATGGGATGGGGAAGCCTAGTACCTGACTGAACCTGAACGTGAGCGGTCGCTCCACTATCCTTGGAACGAAGTTCCCCTGCGGCCGCACGTGGTGGCAAGTGTGGTCACAGAACGGCAGAGGCCGGCTTTGTGGAACCTTGCACCAAAGGAAGTGGACCCGACATGGGTTAGGGAATTGATGGGGAAGGCTAACACAGGAAGCGACCCTCGGTGGTGTGCGGATGTCGTGAGGTTAGGTTCACCATGCATGGTTAAAGAACTCGAATCGATTCGTCTGCCTCTCACAGTTTGGGACTGCTTGATCATAATGCTACACTGAGTAATAAAGGAGTCTGATGATGACATGATCTTGATGATGAGCTTATATATGTACAGTTGGATCTATGTTTGCTTAGTATAAGTTGCCAACATAGACTGGCTAATGAACTTAGAATCTGAGCTAAAACTTGAAAATAAGGATCCAACATCGAGCTTTGGCAAACAAACCCCTCAGCCAAAGAGCCTTGCATGTCTAGAAGTGGTGGAGTAGCTTTTCCCACCGATCGGTTAAGACTTGTTGAGCTTAGCAGCTCAACTTTGTTGTGGCTTCTCTTTTCAGGTGAAGTTGCAACTTCAGAGCTTGCTGCTGGCACTTTGCCACCCCAGCTCCCTTCGGGTTGGACGATCGAGTGGGATCCTTCCTCGGACGGCGGGGAATGGGATCCTTGATGTCCTAGCTGGCCTCACCAGAGACATGCGACCCCGACGATAACTTCCGCCATGTTTTTACCTTCTGTTGTTTCTTTCAACCTTTGTAAAACTTTGATTTTTACCAGTATGTAATAACTTGTTAATTCAAATATGGATCCATTATATTCTCTGGAACCACTCACCTCCACGTGAGTTATGCTAACTCGATCCTGTTAAGTGGTTAAATTAGATGAAATCTGACGGCACATCGAGTTAACTTGATTAAGGCATGAGTGTCGCATGTGAAGCGACTTAACCGTGCTTTAGTGAAGTTAATCCGAGGTGGTTCCGCCACAACGTTGCACCACGATGTGTGTTCGTTGTCAATTTTAGAAATACATACGTGGATCAATAATAGTGTTAAACACACATGGAAGGTATGGAGGAACAAAGAAGTAGATTGAGGGACAAGTACAAGTATTCCCAACATCCTCCACCACACCACCACATCACTTTTGGCCCAAGGAAAGAAAGAGATCCAATCCAACATGTTTTGACACTGGATTCGAACTGCAGCTCTACCCCAACTTACAACAGCCACCACGATCTCATCCGGACTCTGTTTCAAGCATTCAAGTACTCCATGGAATCCTTATGAAGTCTATTTTCATATGGATCCAGACTCATATCCATATCTATACTGAGGTGGCCGCAAGCACCAAAATACTACCAAGAGGTTTTCTGTCCAGAGGTGTTGCGTCGCCTTATTTTGACCCAATGGGCCGTGTATCAAGTTGGGTCCATTAGGGACATATCCTAGGGTTGGAGCATGACCCCAACACCCCCTTGTCGTCCTCCTAGTTAAATAAGGATTAGAGTCGCCACAAACAGATTGGGTTTTGTTTAATTCAAGTTTAGCTCTTGCTACTTGCTTGTAAGTGCGCGTGCTGGATCAGCCGTCCGTCTTCCTGTCTTTGGAACCCCACCTTATCGAGATTGAGTTAGAAATCTTCATCTTTATCTAGTAAATTTAGTACTTGTTATACTTGTTCTTGCTAGTTCTTCGATTGCTTGCAGGACGAGTGCCCTAGTGGCCGGGTGACGCGCTCCACAAGATCACGGCAGCCATTGGAGGTGGTTTATTGGTTGCTATGGCGTAGCTTGGAAGGCTGTAGTCAGGCCGTGAATGTCGTATCCATCGACTAATCGAGTTATTCCATGCCTCTCATGGAAATATCGGGAATCAAACCTAGCGGATTCATATCAGTTGGTAATCAGAGCAAGGTTTATCGGTGAGAGACTTCTAGTTCTTTGCTGTTTTTAATTTACTATAGTCCAAAAAAAAGTCAAAAAATTAGTAGACTAGTTCCCCATAATCCTAAAAACCCTTTGAGCCTTTTACTATTACTGCTTAGTTAGGGCTTATTGAATTAACGGTTGCATCATTGTGTCAAGTTGCTGGTCTTAGCGTCTAGTCGTTTAGAGTTTCGAGTTCTTGTCACATTTGTGTTACTACCACGGATTTGAGTTTATTTGTTTCTCTCAACAAATCAGAGTGGATTTCCGCATTCCTTTGTTTTATTTACCACTTTTAACCTAACCTCACCTCGGAGGTTTCATCGATGTTAATACTTCCATCTCCAAAAAGGAAATCCAACAAACTTAAAATAGAATTCGATTCGGAGTCCTGTTTCACCCTGAAAAGAAAAGCACCATATTTCCTTTGTCCGGAGTCCGAATAAGGAGTTTAAATACAGCCTGGAAATCTTAACTTGTGCTCTTTCCAACAGATCTGACCTTGGTCCCAAATTCATTCTGCGCATCTGCTGGTTTTGCAGAACAGCCACTTGTTTGACTTTGCTGTTGAATCACCCTTCCAAAGGAAATATTTCATTGCTGTAACTAGCTTGTCATCTATTTTTGCAAAATTTCAGTTTTGTGCTACTTGAAAAAAAACAGAAAAGCAAAAAAAAGGAAAGAAAGATAGAAAGAAAGAAAGAAAGAAAAGAACGATAAAGAAGAAGAGAAGGGTTTTTCTTTTGTTGTTATTCCTCTCCTTGTGATCCTTCTTTGCTACAGCTCAGTGACTTCGTTTGTGTCCAGGCTCGCGTCTCTAGCACGTACTAGCCTAGGACCAGCACAACAACGTCGTTGAGCATTTGTTCAATTTGCTTACAACTAACGTGGTTTTAGTACTTCCTTGCTTTATCCCACCTATAGCTCCAAATATTCGACTACAGCTTGACAGGGTTTTTGTTGTTGTGGGACCAATACACTTCTCTCCACGGTTGCAAACTTGTTAGTTGCCGTCACCTCCTGTTTGGCTTGGTAAAAACTTGTAAGGACCTATTTTAAACAAGTTGAGTTTGAGAGAATTACAACCAACACATCATAGTAGTTGATAGGAGGATACATATTATTTTTGTGTTTCTTGTTTTCTACTAATCATGGCAGGTGATACGGAGATTTTTGAGCTGTTGAAACTAGACCCTCATATTTAGGATATCATTCAACACTTGCCATTATATGATGGTAAGTTTGATCCTAAAGCTTACATTTATTGGGAGCTAAAAGTAGATAATGAATTTAATGAGCATGACCTATCTGAGAAACAAAAGATTTATATTGCCTCTAATATTTTGACTGAATTTGCCTTGCTACAATGGAAACACATTTATAGGCGTAAGAAAGTTCTATAATCTTGGGAAGACTTCAAATTTGTTTTTAGATATGTATTGATTCCGAAATATTATGCTAATTATTTGCTTGCAAAATTAGACAACTTCAAGCAAGATAGTAGGACTATGAAAGAACACTTCCATGATTTTAAAATTTGTATCATGTTTGGTGGATTAGATGAATGCATGGAAGATGTTATGAGTAGGTTCATGAGAGGGTTCAATTCTGAAATTCAAACCTTGTTAATTAGCAAATAATACATACATATTGGTCAATTGTTTTATCTTGCTCTTAATGCTGAAAAAAAGATTCTATTATCTGTGAATACTTGCAAGAATAAAGTGGGCCATAATCTCCAAAATTTATCCACTCTGCATGCTAATCAAGAGCAACAAATAGTGGAACCCACTTCTGATTTACCTTTGTCACAAGTTGAATTATTTGCTGTTCCTTGTGATAAAGATGATTTCTGTGCTTATGATTCTTTTACTCCTATGCCGCAAGTAGTGAATAAGTGTGATAATTTAGTTTGGAACCAAACAAATGTGCTGAAGATAAACTTTTTCATCCTATTACTTGTGCACAAGATGAATTGAATTTGCTATTCTCTTTAAATACTTTGGGTTATATTGAATTTGATGTTCTGTGTAATCTAAGTTGTCTAAAAGAGAATCTTAAATTTGATTTTGGTTTGCCAATCTTTAATCATTGTTCGCTTCATCCAATTGGCAAATACGACAGCAAAGGAGAATATTTGGTGCATAAAGTTTATATTTGCTCTAATCTGAAATATCCTTTTGGGCTACAATACCATAATCAAATAGAGGGCTGCACTAACACTAATAATGTCTTGCAATGCTTTCCTAGTTTTTCCCATATGCAACAGGGTAAGACCAAAGAAGGGGAGCATTACTGGTTGTGGCCATGCAACATTGCTGTCACTCTGTGCTCAAACATCAAAGCAAGCAGCTTAGAATACCATTGGAGCAAGTCGAGGACAACTTGCAGCCAAGAAGGGGAGAATGATGAGGACATTGTTGGAGGTATGCCCTAGAGGCAATCATATAGATGATGATATTCCATTTGTCTCCATGATTTATATTGTGCTCATTGAATATCCATTAAAGGCTACTTGAATTGATCCGCAATTATGTGAATTGTGTGTGGAACTCTTTACTTGTATGGTTATTCTAAAGTTGTCCCTAGTCAGAGTTCATGTGAGGACACACATGAATATTAGACTAGCACATGAATTAGTTGATGACTATGTTTCACAAATCATGGACATGGAGATGTCAAACTAATAATGTGGGCACATGTGGAGACATGTGCTAGGACAGACCCAACACGAGAAGTAGTTCGCTCTTTACACAACATGTACGCTTTGTCCTTAGACCTGAGATTGTCGCATGTACTCAAGATGTGGATCGACTTACTTAGGGGCTATCAAACGCTACACCGTAATAGGGTAGTTAAAAAGGTAGCTTTCGGGTTTGTCAGGAAGCATGCTGTGAGGCATGGTCAATCAAGATGGGATTTGCCCCTCTCTGATTGAGAGTGATATCTCTGGGCCCCTCGAGTGATCGGATCCGAAAATGCATGGCCATGCTACGTACGGTTAAGAGTTAACCTACAAAGGGAATCCGAATCACAAGATCAAGAAAGAGCGGTCGGCTTGAAGCTAGACCAAATATAATGAGGCAAAGGGAATAGCATGTACATAATATTGTGACGGTTCGTCTGATATGATCTTCGTGTGCGTATAGGAGGTTGCACGTCTTGCTAGAGGCCGCTACCGACTATTGGGCTAAGTAGGAGTACTTGGGCCATGTCTATACATATTCGAACCCATAGGGTCACACACTTAAGGGGCTGGAAGCCCAATTTGGATATGATCCGAGTTGGATCATGTTTAGAAGTGCTAATGGGCCTCGGACCCAGAGGCCCGTCAGGAACCTCTATAAATAGAGGGGTGGGGCTGTTGGATGTATGCCCTAGAGGCAATCATAGAGATGATGATATTCCATTTGTATCCATGATTTGTATATTGTGTTCATTGAATATCCATTAAAGGCTACTTGAATTGATTTGCAATTATGTGAATTGTATGTGAAACTCTTTACTTGTATGGTTATTCTAAAGTTGTCCCTAGTCGGAGTTCATGTGAGGACACACATGAATATTAGACTAGCACATGTATTAGTTGATGACTATGTTTCACAAGTCATGGACATGGAGATGTTGAACTAATAATGTGGACACATGTGGAGACATGTGTTAGCACTGACCCAACACGAGAAGTAGTTCTCTCTTTAAACAACATATACGCTTTGTCCTTAGACCTGAGATTGTTGCATGTATTCTAGATGTGGATCGACCTACTTAGGGGCTATCAAACGCTACGCCGTAACAGGGTAGTTATAAAGGTAGCTTTCGGGTTTGTCAAGAAGCATGCTATGAGACATGGTCAATCAAGATGGGATTTGCCCCTCTCTGATTGAGAGTGATATCTCTGGGCCCCTCGAGTGATCGGATCCAAAAATGCATGGCCATGCTACGTACGGTTAAGAGTTAACCTACAAAGGGAATCCGAATCACAGGATCGAGAAAGAGCGGTCGGCTTGAAGCTAGACCAAATATCGTGAGGCAAAGGGAATAGCATGTATATTATGTTGTGATGGTTCGTCTGATATGATCTTCGTGTGCGTATAGGAGTTGGCACGTCTTGCTAGAGGCCGCTACCGACTATTGGGCCGAGTAGGAGTACTCGGGCCATGTCTATACGTATCCGAACCCATAGGGTCACACACTTAAGGGGCTGGAAGCCCAATTCGGATATGATCCGAGTTGGATTAGGTTTAGGAGTACTAATGGGCCTCGGATCCAGAGGCCCATCAGGAACCTCTATAAATAGAGGGGTGGGGGCGCCCTAGGGTGGACATCCTTTTGGCGAAACACACTTGCCGCGCCTCCCACGCCCTCGCCTGTTGCAACTCGCGGATCTAGCAGTCCGGCTTGCGACGCTTCCTCCCTGCACATGTGGATACCTTGGAGGTGTTGCGCCTGCAGCACTTGGATGAGCCATCGACGAGCCGCCGACGAGCCACGATGAGCCGACGACGAGCCACGGTACCGGAGGCGATCTTGCTGTACGTGGACGAGCTGCTGAGGAGCTGCTGGACGTGATCGACTACGTACGACTACGTGATCATCTTCACTGCATCGACGCATATCTACATCTTCCGCACCAGTAGTGCGTCGAGTGGTAATCCCATGATCCTTATACGGCAGTTCTTCCTGGTTATACGCGGTAGAAATTTTGATTTGCGCTAGTGTAGCCTACCTCGTATCCCAACAGTGGTATCAAGAGCCGTAGCTGCTTAGTTTTGGATTCGGGATTTTTGCATATGGAGATATGCGAGTTTTCTATTTTATCTATGTCCTGGTCTCGTGCCCTTGCTGCAATGGTAGTGTAACGACATACTCCTACTGGTCGGTTTCCGCCATCGGAGTTAAGTGATACACGTAAATCCAGTTGCAGTGAGCGAAGATCAATATGATTGGTCGAATCGAGATCCAGGGTCACACGCCAGGCGCATTAGATGTGCAATAGTAGATGGGATCTACTGCCGGGGTCGGGATTTTGCCGTATGCGTATGCTTCGGTAAATCAGCCGTAACTTTTCGGTACGATCTCGGATCGGGGCGATTTTTATACGAAAATTGATCTACAGAAAAAGTTACACATGAATCTCAACCGCTTTGCTGTTTTCGGCGAAATTAGATTTCCCAAATTCGGCTTGGAAGATGGAGTTTCGGGCCTCCGAAGTTTGGAACGTTAGGACGCCTAACTCGGTTTTGCAGGATGTATGTATGTATCTTGTGATCAGTATGGCCCCCTTGTGTATGTGATGCATGTGTGTAACTCATTCGTGACCTGCGTGTCACGCGTACGGCAACACGGCAGGAGCCATATGTGTTGTCACTTTATTGTATTTAATGGTCTGCATACCAATCTGTGATGATCTAAGCAACTATGTAATCTTCATTACTAGATTCTTTACTAGCTATTAGGCGTAATAGCATGCTCTAGTTCTTGGAGGACTCATCACTAGGAGGATGGCGCACATGGAACATGGAGATGGAGATCACCATGGTGAACAGGTTCTATGGAGATGGAGATCACCATATGAAAACGGGCCATACTGTGTCACAACTGTGTGAATGCTATTCTGTTTATGTTTTACTTTCTGCATGCTATGATGTTAGAAGTAGAACGATCCCTCACAAAGTTTAAGTTAGTATGCCCTCCCAACTAAAACTTGCACCGTCCCATGTCTTGTACAATTAGTGGTGGGTCTATGAAATTAGGGTGCCACTAGTTTTCCTTGACTAGACGGGTTTGTGTCGGACACTTACACGCATAAGGGTTGGTTTGCTTAACGAGGTCATCTTAACGGTTAAGGACCTTGGGGCATAAAGGTTGGGCGCCGAGACATAGAGATGTCACCCAACAACAGGAGTCATATGTGATATGATTAGCAAAAGTTGGTTACCGATCTACCTCGTTTGCTAGCGGTGATGCTAAAACTCACTAGTAGACTTGTTAGTTGTGGATCCTGAATCACTAAGTTTCAATAGAGGGATATTGATTTTAGTGGGAGTAGATTCTGTTAAAATAGTTTAATGTAATTTGCTCTATCATGGATACGTTTGTCTTAGTGTATTTTGCATTACTTTTGTTGTAGATTAAATGGCACCTAGCAACACCACCATGGAACCCGAGCTGCAGATGCAGTTCGAAACAAACCATGAGGCGCACGATATGATCGTGGCGCTTAGAGACATGTTCCAAACACAGGCCAGGACTGAAAGGTTCAATGTGTCTAAGGCCTTTGTTGAGAGCAAGCTAGCAGAAGGCGCAGCAGTAGGACCACACGTAATCAAGATGGTTGGTTACACTCAACGGTTGGAGAAGCTGGGCTTCCCACTGGGCCAAGAGTTGGCCACTGATTTCATTCTTTCGTCTCTTCTGCCTAGCTATGGGAACTTCATCTCGAACTACCATATGCATGGGACGGAGAAGGGTCTGAATGAGCTGTGTGGTATGCTCAAGACAGCAGAGGCTGACATCAAGAAAAGCGCTAGTACCAGCCATGTGATGGCGATACAGAACAAGCCCAGCTTTAAGAAGAAGGGCAATTCTTGGAAGAATAAGGGCAAGGCTAGAACGTCCAAGCCAAACCCACCGCCCAAGGTTAAAGCTGGACCTGGACCTGCTCCAGACAAAGAGTGCTTTTACTGTCATGAACTTGGTCACTGGAAGAGAAACTGCAAGCAGTACCTAGCTTCCTTGAAGAATGGCGGAAGTAAGAGTACTTCTACCTCAGGTACGCTTGTTGTTAATGTTATAGACAACATATTTCTCGCTGATACAATTATTAATTCTTGGGTATTTGATACCGGATTGGTTGCTCATATTTGCAATTCGATGCAGGGAATGATAAGAAGTAGAAGCGTGGAAAGAGGAGAAGTTGATTTCCGCGTGGGCAATAATGCAAGAGTTGCTGCTTTGACCGTCGGGACGATGCAACTCCACCTCCCGTCAGGATTTATTATGGAGTTGAATAATTGTTATTTTGTTCCTAGTTTAAGTCGAAACATTTTGTCTCCTTCATGCTTGATGAAGGATGGTTATTCATTTGCGAGTGAAAACAATGGTTGTGTGATCTCTAAGAATAATATGTTTATGGCTTATGCACCCATTGTGAATGGATTGTTTATTTTAAATCTTGATGGTTCACCTGTCTGTAATGTAAGTGCTAAAAGGCCTCGGCCTAATGATTTGAGTCACACCTACTTGTGGCATTGTCGTTTGGGTCATATAAGTGAAAAGCACATGAAGAAGCTCCATTCTGATGGATTTCTAACTTCGTTTGATTTTGAATCATACGAGACATGTGAGGCTTGCTTGCTAGGCAAGATGACCAAGACGCCTTTCACAGGATTTCCTGAGAGAGCAGTAGACTTGTTGGAACTCGTACATAGTGATGTATGCGGACCAATGAGCACGACAGCTAGAGGAGGATTCCAATACTTCATAACTTTCACTGATGATTTTAGTAGATATGGCTATGTCTACTTGATGAGGCACAAGTCTGAAACCTTTGAAAAGTTCAAGGAATTTCAGAATGAAGTTGAAAATCAGCGTGGCAAGAAAATTAAGGCCTTACGATCTGATCGTGGAGGCGAGTATTTGAGCCACGAGTTTAGCAATCATCTAAAGGGTTGCGGAATTGTTCCACAACTTACGCCGCCTGGAACACCTCAGAGAAACGATGTGTCCGAGCGACGTAATCGAACTTTGTTAGACATGGTTCGATCAATGATGAGCCAGTCGGACCTACCATTGTCATTTTGGGGATACGCTCTAGAAACAGCAGCTTTCACACTTAATAGGGTACCATCTAAATCCGTAGTTAAGACACCATATGAGATATGGACTGGAAAGGTTCCCAGTTTGTCTTTTCTAAAGATTTGGGGATGTGAAGTGTTTGTCAAGCGACTTCAGTCGGACAAGATCACACCCAAGTCGGATAAGTGCATTTTCGTGGGATATCCAAAGGAAACTTTGGGATATTATTTCTACAACCGATCAGAAGGAAAAGTGTTTGTCACTCGGAACGGGGTTTTTCCTAGAGAAAGAGTTTCTCAAAGGAGAAAAGAGTGGAAAGACAGTGCATCTTGAAGAAATTCAAGATGAGCCGATTGGGCAAGAATCAATGAGTGATGCTAACGTACCAGAATAAGTTGAGATACCCATGGCAAGAGAAGCACTGCCACAACCACGAAGGTCGGCAAGGCTCCGCGAAATGCGGGAAATATTATTGTTGGACAATGATGAGCCTGCGACATATGCAGAAGCAATGATGGACCCAGACTCCGAAAAATGGCAGAGTGCCATGCAATCCGAAATAGAGTCCATGGGAGACAATCAAGTTTGGAACTTGGTTGACCCGCCTGATGGTGTTAAAGCCATAGAGTGCAAGTGGATCTATAAGAAGAAAAAGGACATGGATGGAAATGTTCACATCTATAAAGCACGACTTGTCACAAAAGGTTTTCGACAAGTTCAAGGAGTTGACTACGACGAGACCTTCTCGCCCGTAGTGATGCTTAAGTCCATTCGGATTATTCTAGCTATAGCTGCATATTTCGATTATGAGATATGGCAGATGGATGTCAAGACAACTTTCCTGAATGGAAACCTAGCTGAGGACGTGTATATGATACAGCCCGAGGGTTTTGTCGATCCGAAAAATGCTGGAAAGGTATGCAAGCTTCAGAGATCCATTTATGGATTGAAGCAAGCATCTAGGAGTTGGAACATTCGTTTTGATGAAGTGGTCAAAGGGTTTGACTTCACCAAGAACGAAGAAGAGTCTTGTGTTTACAAGAAGGTTAGTGGGAGCTCTGTAGTATTTCTAATCTTATATGTGGATGACATATTACTGATTGGAAATAACATTCCTATGCTTGAGTCCGTAAAGACTTCACTGAAAAATAGTTTTTCGATGAAGGACTTAGGGGAAGCGGCATATATTCTGGGCATTAAGATCTATAGAGATAGATCGAGAAGGCTTATAGGTTTAAGCCAAGATACTTACATTGACAAAGTGTTGAAGCGGTTCAGCATGGAAGAGGCAAAGAAAGGGTTCTTGCCTATGTCACATGGCATACATCTCAGCAAGACTCAGTGTCCTTCGACTGCTGATGAGCGGGATCGCATGAGTAGAGTGCCATATGCCTCGGCTATTGGATCTATCATGTATGCAATGATAAGTACTCGCCCAGATGTTTCATATGCGCTAAGTATGACAAGCAGACACCAATCTGATCCAGGTGAGAGTCACTGGACAGCGGTGAAAAACATTCTTAAGTACTTGAGAAGGACTAAAGATATGTTCCTCGTCTATGGAGGTGAGGAGGAGCTTGTTGTAACAGGTTACACCGATGCTAGTTTCCAAACCGACAGAGATGATTCAAAGTCACAATCAGGATTTGTGTTCACACTGAATGGTGGTGCTGTTAGTTGGAAGAGTTCCAAGCAGGAGACGGTGGCCGATTCTACGACAGAAGCCGAGTACATCGCGGCTTCGGAAGCCGCGAAGGAAGGTGTTTGGATAAGGAATTTCCTCATTGAGCTTGATGTGTTCCTGAATGCATCCAGCCCATTGAATCTCTACTGTGATAATAATGGGGCAATTACGCAAGCAAAGGAGCCAAGGAACCAGCAGAAGAATAAACACGTAATGCGGCGGTTTCATCTCATTCGAGACTTCGTTAACCGGGGTGAGATCAAGATATGCAAAATACACACGGATCTGAACATTTCTGATCCGTTGACAAAACCACTCCCGCAGGCTAAGCATGATGCGCATGTAAGAGCTATGGGTATTAGGTACCTTATGTCGGGACTACAACCCAGACCCACGAGTAGGCCTTGGACGGCCCACTAAGGGACGTACTCGGACATGATCAGAATAAGGATGGGTGTATCCTACTCGGACTAGTCTTGTATGTTTATGGAAAACTACTCGGGCCGATACCGAGTAGAACTCTGTAATAGTACCCGACTAGGACTCGGACTTGTAACCCTGTCCTCCCGTGTATATAAGGCCGGGCAGGGACCCCTCCTCAAACAACAATCCTCAAGACCAGAACATACATCAATACAAACCAACACACAGGACATAGGGTAGCTCCGCCTCGCCCGAACCTGTCTAAATCGTGTTCCTTGCGTCACCATTGATTCCTTGATTCTCAACGACCCTTACCGCATAAAAGACCACCTAGGGTACCCCCTAGGCGGGTTGCCGGTCTAAAACACTGACAGCTGGCGCGCCAGGTAGGGGAACTCGTCGAGTTTCTCAGCGCGAACTCAATGGCGAAAGTCATCATCAGGCCCGTCTTCTTCATCGAAACCGGCGCCACCTTCATTTTCAGATCCTAGCTTTGCGTCGCCGAAGGCTCGGGATCATTCCGACACCAGATCATCGACACTCAGGAGAAGAAACCAGAAGAATTGACCAGAAAAAATCAGGATTTCAAAGTCAACAAGCTCAAGTTTGACTACATGTCGGATTCGACTTCGCCTCAGACTACTCCAATGTCTTGCTCAAGGGTTGGGCTCCGCCGACCCCAGCACTTGGGGTCGGGCGAGGCGGAGCCGCCCTCGAGGTCGGGCGAGGCGGAGCTACCCTTCCACAGGGTCGGGCTCCGCTGACCCCAGCACTCGGGGTCGGGCGAGGCGGAGCTACCCTTCCACAGGGTCGGGCTCCACCGACCCCAGGCCTCGGGGTCGGGTGAGGCGGAGCCTTCCTCGGGGTCGGGCGAGGCGGAGCTACCCTTCCACAAGGTCGGGCTCCGCCGACCCCAGGCCTCGGGGTCGGGCGAGGTGGAGTCTCGCTCAGGGGTTAGGCTCTCCCGACCCCAGGACTCGGGGTTGGGCGAGGCGGAACTACTCCTCCGAAGGGTCCGGCGCTCCCGACCCCGGGACTCGGGGTCGGGCGAGGCGGATTTCCACTCAGGGTCAGGTGAGGCAGAGCTACTCCCTCAAAGGGTCGGGCTCAGCCGACCCCAAACCTCAAGGTCAAGCGAGATGAATCCCCTCCCCAGGGGGTCAGGCACTGCAGAGTTGCAATAGATCGAGTTTCGACAAAATGGAGTAAACAATAACTACTCTTTGCAAGAAAACGACAAAAATCGCCTAAGTGCTCGGGGGCTGCGGGTACCGTACCCGTTGGTCAGTTTTTTCTTTTTCAAGATCTCCGAGGGTAAAATGGGCAGAAGCTGGTTTGACCCTAAGCCTGATTCTTCGACTCAACCTAAGGCTCAGGGGCTACTCCATATGGAGTGCGATTGACATCGCACTACCATATAAAAAACACTCGGGACGGAGACAACTCGAAGCTATAGAAAGAGTACCTTCCACCATGCGACAGTACTCGAGCACTTCAGTCTACAAAAACTATTCGGGTAGTGCCTGCAGTGCACAAGACTATGGCGCACGACTACAAAGTACTCGGGGGCTTGTTGGGACTACTCCCCAGACCCACGAGTAGGCCTTGGACGGCCCACTAAGGGACGTACTCGGACATGATCAGAATAAGGATGGGCGTATCCTACTCGGACTAGTCTTGTATGTTTATGGAAAACTACTCAGGCCGATACCGAGTAGAACTCTGTAATAGTACCCGACTAGGACTCAGACTTGTAACCCTGCCCTCCCGTGTATATAAGGCCGGGCAGGGACCCCTCCTCAAACAACAATCCTCAAGACCAGAACATACATCAATACAAACCAACACACAGGACATAGGGTATTACGCGATCTAGCGACCCGAACCTGTCTAAATCGTGTTCCTTGCGTCACCATTGATTCCTTGATTCTCGACGACCCTTACCGCATAAAAGACCACCTAGGGTACCCCCTAGGCAGGTTGCCGGTCTAAAACACCGACACCTTCTAGATTGACTCTAGTGCAAGTGGGAGACTGTTGGAGGTATGCCCTAGAGGCAATCATAGAGATGATGATATTCCATTTGTATCCATGATTTATATTGTCTTCCTTGAATATCCATTAAAGGCTACTTGAATTGATTTGCAATTATGTGAATTGTGTGTGAAACTCCTTACTTGTCAAACGCTACGCCGTAACAGGGTAGTTATAAAGGTAGCTTTCGGGTTTGTCAAGAAGCATGCTATGAGACATGGTCAATCAAGATGGGATTTGCCCCTCTCTGATTGAGAGTGATATCTCTAGGCCCCTCGAGTCATTGGATCCAAAAATGCATGGCCATGCTACGTACGGTTAAGAGTTAACCTACAAAGGGATTCCAAATCACAGGATCGAGAAAGAGCGGTCGGCTTGAAGCTAGACCAAATATCGTGAGGCCAAGGGAATAGCATGTATATAATGTTGTGATGGTTCATCTGATATGATCTTCATGTGCGTATAGGAGTTGGCACGTCTTGCTAGAGGCCGCTACTGACTATTGGGTCGAGTAGGAGTACTTGAGCCATGTCTATACGTATCCGAACCCATAGGGTCGCACACTTAAGGGGCTGGAAGCCCAATTCGGATGTGATCCGAGTTGGAATAGGTTTAGAAGTACTAATGGGCCTCGGACCCAGAGGCCCGTTAGGAACCTCTATAAATAGAGGGGTGGGGGCGCCCTAGGGTTTACACCTTTTTGGCGAAACTCATCTGTCGCGCCTCCCACGCCCTCGCCAGTTGCAACTCACGGATCTAGCAGTCCGGCTTGCGACGCTTCCTCCTTGCACGTGTGGATACCTTGGAGGTGTTGCGCCTGCAGCACTTGGACGAGCCGCCGACGAGCCACGACGAGCCACCGACGAGCCACGACGAGCCACGGCACGAGGGAGATCTTGCTGCACGTGGACGAGCTGCTGAGGTGCTGCTAGACGTCGACGTGATCGACTATGTACGACTACGTTGATCGACTTCGCTGCATCGACGCGAATCTATATCTTCCGCACCAGTAGTGCGTCGAGTGGTAATCCTGTTATCCTTATACGACAGTTTTCCTGGTTTATGTGGTAGAAATTTTTGATTTGCGCTAGTGTAGCCTACCTCGTATCCCAACACTACCCCAACTTGCAACAGCCGCCAAGACCTCATCCGGACACCGTTTTAGGCGTTCAAGTACTCCATGGAATCCTTATGAAGTTTATTTTCATATGGATCCAGACTCATATCCATATCTATTCTGAGGCGGCTTCAATCACCGAAATACTACCTTGAGGTTTTCTATATAGAGGTGTTGCGTCGCCTTATTTTGGCCTAATGGGCCGTGTATCAAGTTGGGTCCATTAGGGACATGTCCTAGGGTTGGAGCACGACCCCAACATGCCCCTGGTCATCCTCCTAGGTATTAATAAGGATTAGAGTCGCCACAAATAGATTGGGTTTTGTTTAGATCAAGTTTAGCTCTTGCTACTTGCTTGTAAGCGCGCGTGCTGGATCAGCCGTCTGTCTTCCTATCTTCGGAACCCCACCTTATTAAGATTGAGTTGGAAACCTTCATATTTATCTAGTTAATTCAGTACTTGTTATACTTGTTCTTGCTAGTTCTTCGATTGCTTGCAGGACGAGTGCCCTAGTGGTTGGGTGACGCGCTCCACAAGATCGCGGCAGCCATTGGAGGTGGTGTATCAGTTGCTAAGGTGCAGCTCGGAAGGCTGTAGTCGGGCCATGAATGTCATCTCCATCGACCAATCGACTTATCCCATGCCTCTCATCAAAAGATCGGGAATCAACCCTAGCGGGTTCATAACATAGTGGGACCCGTCATTGGTCGGCGAGGATCGCAGTAACTGATGTCATGGCAGGCTTCACCATGGCATTACTATATCGACATCTAGACTACCACTTGTTTCCGCTACTTGAACTCTGAAAACTCTACCTTTATGCATTTTAAATCTTGAGTTGTAATAATTGAATTTGGGACCTGTAAGAATTATCTGGATTGTTGTAATCTTTGGACTCGCCTTCGTGTGAGTATGCTTTATTTCGATACAAGATAAGTGGTTTATCGGGTGAAACCTGATAGACTACCATTTTAACTTGATTAAAGTGTCACTCGCATATGAGGCGACGTTGAGCACACTTTGGCCGGGTTAATATGGGTGGTTCTGCCATAGTTCTAGTACTCCTAATGAGCTATTCAGCTCCCTGGGAAAAATCTCCCAATCATGACTTGTAATAACAAGTCTGCATAATTCCAACGAGCTATTTAGCTCCCTTGGCAAAACTTGCCTAAATACGGCTTGTAATAACAAGTCTGCAAAATTTTAGAGTGATTCAACTCACTAGACAAAATTGTCCAATTGCGGCTTACAAAGCAAGTTTGCAGTAATCTTCATGAGTTAGTTAACTCATTGGACACATCTATCCCTTAGCGGCTTATGAAAAAAATCCATCGGTACCTCAAGAGTTAATTAACTACCTGAGAGATTATCCATCAGACAAGTTTGTCTAGTCGCGGCTTGTAATAACAAGTCTACAGTTCCAGGCTTTCCAGAGCATAACATCAACACAACTCCGAGAGGTTGTAAAGATAGGCTCTAGTCATTGAAACCCTGAAGAGACCTCTATTAGAGAAGTCTGCACCCCAGGCAACTTGAGTATTGGTGCACCACAACAAAGGTACACATAACAAGAGTACTCGAACTAGTGCCTGATGAGGCTCATCAAAGAAGCCTGTTGCGCAGACACTCACATCTACTGTACGAGCAAATGTCAGGGAAGATTGTGAGATGCACTAAAACTAACAAGTCGAAAGTAGCACAGATTGCAACAAGACTTAGAAATATTTACATTACAAAGCATTCATATCATGTTTACAACAAAAAACTAATGTTTGCCTTGATACAGAACTACTCAAGAACTAGATGATTGGCTACCTCTTCAGCAATTGGGGCCATCTCCTACATATATTGTTGAAGGGCTTCATCAGTGCAGTCACCCACCACGCCCTCAGCAACGGGTGCCAAATTGGCTTTCAGGTAGAATGACTTCACAAAGATCAACACTTGTTCGGAGATCGACTTGGCCATCTTCTGGATGTAGGTGAACAATTTGTCTAGCATGTCCTTGAGTATTTCTACTAGAGGACGCGGCTCCACACCTTCAATTGGAGGCTCTATCATGTCTACAATGGGCTAGGCGGCTTCACAGATTTGCTTCAGAGTAAAGGAAGCATTCTCCGCCTCTGCCTCATGGCTCTTCAAAGTCTCCATAGCTTGAACAAGGAGAAAATCTAGAAGGATCATCAAGGCCGGTGTACTCATAGCCTAAATGACATCGCTGCTGCAGTGACTAAATCCGTCCCTTCATAAAGTTGAATGCAACACCAAGACTAGTCAGACCTTGTTCCTTCAAATCTACTATTCGCTTGACCAGCTCAGGTACTTGTAGGAAATCAACATGTTTTGGCTCATCAAGCCAGCAGCTGTTCCATGAGGGGCGATGCCCTGTCAGTTTGGGTAGTTTCGGATCATGGTTGCCAATGTAGCATCACTTCTCCTTCCACCCGGTATTGGAGTCTATCAACTCGTAATCAAGATATTGGCTGCTCATTCTCTCCCACATCTGGATCCCGGCACCTCCAACCAGGTATGATCTTTTGAGGGTTGCAGCTTCACACGGAAAAATTTCCGAAACAATTGAAAGTGCGGCTGATCCCCATAAAGGCTTCACACAAATGTGCAAAGATTGCAGTATGGAGGATCCCATTGGGGTTCAGATGCACTAACTCCAATTTGTAATCATGTAGTAAACCACAGAAGAAATCTAACGAGGGTAATGCAAGGCCCCGCTCAATGAAGTGGGCAAAAATTATCATCTCATCGGGATATGACTCCAAAGGGTAGGTGTTACCATATGCAGATCTCAAATTGATGAGTTCCTAACCTTGGAGTAAATTGGTGGCTACGAACACCTTGATATCCTCCTCATTCAGGATTGACCGTTTCCAAGCATAGACAGGATTCGGCGGTGCATTCTGATCGGTCTTCATGTACCCAGGCGCCGGCAACTACAGCTCCTTCTTGTCAGACCTTTTCTTCTTCTCGCCCTCGCTCTCTTTGGATGCAGCAACCTTCCTTCCCATTTTTGATGCCATGAGCGTTTTTCAGTCGAATTCGCTCGGGGGCCGCTTGGTGGGGAGACGGTGGCGCAAGTGTTCAAAGATCAAACAATGGCAGCGGCGCTATGGCTATAAAGTGGAGATTGGAAAGGTAACTGGCAAAGGTAAAACGGAACGGATAACTTCCTTCGTTATTCATCACTGTGGCACGGTAACAATGGTGCAAATAAAGGGATTTTGATTTAAAGGATTCCCAGAATCTAAGACACCTAATTGGCAGTTACCTTTATTTCAGGAAGAGATAAGACTTCCTTTCCAAGATGGTCACATTGACCAGACATTGAAACTAGTCGACTAAAAGGCTCGGGGGCTGTGTGCCACATCTCCATCGATAAAAAAGTTTTTTCTCTAGATTTTAAGGGAAAAATGATGCAAATTATAGATTGACCCTTAGCCTGATTGTTCGATTCAACCTAAGGCTCGAGGGCTACTCCATATGTAGTGCAACTTTCATCGTACTTTCTAGCCACATAAAATTCAAGATTGGAGGATATGAGACTGAGTTAAATGAGGCTCGAGTACATTCTAGCCGCATGATAGTTTTTGGATACCTTTGAAGATTCAACTAGATAAAGTATTCGAAGAGCACTAAAACTAGTCGGTGAAGTCTACAAAAGTACTTGGAACTGCTGCATTTGACTAAAAAATACTCGAGGGCTTGTCGTACATACATCTATGGGCCTACCAGAAGGTTTGGACAGTCCTAAATATGGAACTAGACAACGAGGTACATCAGACATGGAAACTATGGTGCAGGACGGCATAGTCTACATGAAAAGATAGGAACTAGTCGAGGATTAGAAAAAGTGATAGGAACCCGCTAGGGTTGATTCCCGATCTTTCGATGAGAGGATGTGGGATACCTCGATTGGTGGATGGAGATGATGTTCACAGCCTGGCTACAGCCTTCCAAGAATGATGCGCCTTAGCAACCGATACACCACCTCCAATGGCTGCCGCGATCTTGTGGAGCGCGTCACCCGATCACTAGGGCACTCGTTTTGCAAGCAATCGAAGAACTAGCAAGTACAAGTATAATAAGTACTGAATTTGCTAGATGAAGATGAAGGTTTCAAACTCAATATCAATAATGATGGGGTTCTGAAGACAAGAAGACGGGTGCTAATCCAGCACGCGCACTTACAAGCAAGTAGCGAAAGCTAAACTTAATCTAAACAAAACACAATTGTTCTTGGCGGCGACTAAGGGGTATATGAAGGTGGGAGGATGACCACCAGGGTGTTGGAGTCATGCTCTAATCCTAGTACACATCCCTAATGGACTCGACTTGATACACGGCCCATTGGGTCAAAATAAGGTGACGCAACACCTTTGGATAGAAAACCTCTTGGTAGTAATACGGTTATTGCAACCACCTCAGAATAGATATAGATTTCATTCTAGATCCATATGAAAATAGACTTGCTAAGGATTCCATGAAGTATTTGAACGCCCCAATCTGAGTTTGTATGCGACCGTGGTGACCATCACAATTTGGTGTTGTCCTGCAGTCCGAATGCAGCCTGCGCGAATCCTTCTCCCTTTCGATCTTCTCCCTTGTTCCTAACCAAAACAAGAGTGCACGCATCTCCATGGTCTACATATGATGGAGAAGAACTCAAGAGTGAACTTACTTGATGATTAAGTTGACAAGCATGGGCGCGAGTAATAGGACCAGAAACTAGTACTTGGGTCGGCGTGGATGTATCGTTGATGGTGATGTCCTCATCATCCTCCCCTTCATGCATTTCAGTCGTCCTCGACTCAAGCTCTTCTTCTTCTTCCAAATATGGCTTCAAATCTGCAATGTTAAATGTGGGTGTGACGACCGGCCCCAAATCTTCCCAGTTAATCTTAATCCGAGCCCCTGATCACCTGTCTAGTTTTCCGAGCCTAAGTGTTCAACCTCCCGACCGGTCCCGACCCCTGAGACCCGACCCCTCCCCGCTTCGCTCCGGTTCCGACCCCGCCAAACCCAGCTCACCGTCGGATCCTTCTAAGTCCTTCCCAAAACGTCCGTTCTATCTGACCGGTGGACCCGCGAGATCTTTTTCCCCCAGATCTTCCGCGATAGGTGCACTCGAGTTGCATGCCCGCTTCAGAGTTTCCCTTCCGCGTGGCTCAACTTCTCCGACGCCCGCCGCTCAGCCTCGTCTCTGGCCCGCGACCGAATGGATTCTCGCGCCCCCTTCCCCAATTGCAGTGGAAGCCCCTCTGCAACCTTTCTGCAACGCCTCGCCTCCCGCGCCCATCATCACATCGCTAGATCCCGGCCGCAGAGCCCGATGTCGCCCGTCTTTTTCGTCACTTCGACACAGTTGCGCCACCTGGTCTTCGCTACCCGACGATTCCTCCTTCGCCAACCCCGACCACGGCAGCGACCGCTCCTTTCCCCGCCCTGTCAGAAGCCGCCCGACAATCTGTTGCTCCGCGCTCGCCCGCGCGCCCGCGGCTGCCTGTCTTCTCACTTGTGCGCCCTCGATTCTAGCACCATTAACCCGATCACTTCCATCAAATCTACCGCATGACGACGCCCGCCTCCGCCAAATCTCAACCACCGGCATACCCGCTCCTGCGCCGCCCTGACGCCAGAGCCCAATGACCGCTGGCGTCATCCCCGAAGTCCTGCACCACTGCCCTCGTCGCTCAATCGCCGCCCAGGCAGAGCACTCCATTGTTCTTCCCCAGCCTTTGTGCCGCTCCCCCTTCTCACTCCCGCGCCGCTTCCCTTCTCTCTTCCCAGTCACTATAAATGGGAATACGCGAGCCCCGCCGGAGTTCCTCCACCATTGCTGCCTTCCGCCATTTCTCTTGCTCCCTGCTCGAGCTCCTAGCGCCACACACTAAGTTCCTAAGGAACTCTCCTCTCCGCTCCACTCCGTTTTCCACAAGCCATCCAGCCGCTTGCTCCTCCGTGCTGCGTAAGTGTTGTGATACGAGGTAGGATACACTAGCGCAAATCAAAATTTTCTACCGCGTATAACCAGGAAGAACTGCCGTATAAGGATCACGGGATTACCACTCGACGCACTACTGGTGCGGAAGATGTAGATATGCGTCGGTGCAGTGAAGACGATCACGTAGTCGTACGTAGTCGATCGCGTCCAGCAGCTCCTCAGCAGCTCGTCCACGTGCACAGCAAGATCGCCTCCGGTACCGCAGCTCGTCGTCGGCTCGTCGTGGCTCGTCGGCGGCTCGTCGGCGGCTCGTCCAAGTGCTGCAGGCGCAACACCTCCAAGGTATCCACACGTGCAGGGAGGAAGCGTCGCAAGCCTCCGCGAGTTGCAACAGGCGAGGGCGTGGGAGGCGCGGCAAGTGTGTTCAGCCCAAAAAGGTGTAAACCCTAGGACGCCCCCACCCCTCTATTTATAGGGGTTCCTGACGGGCCTCTGGATCCGAGGCCCATTAGTACTCCTAAACCTAATCCAACTCGGATCAGATCCGAATTGGGCTTCCAGCCCCTTAAGTGTGTGACCCTATGGGTTCGGATACGTATAGACATGGCCCGAGTACTCCTACTCGGCCCAATAGTCGGTAGCGGCCTCTAGCAAGACGTGCCAACTCCTATACGCACACGAAGATCATATCACACGAACCATCACAACATAATATACATGCTATTCCCTTTGCCTCACGATATTTGGTCTAGCTTCAAGCCGACCGCTCTTTCTCGATCCTGTGATTCGGAATCCCTTTGTAGGTTAACTCTTAACCGTACGTAGCATGGCCATGCATTTTCGGATCCGATCACTCGAGGGGCCCAGAGATATCACTCTCAATCAGAGAGGGGCAAATCCCATCTTGATTGACCATGTCTCATAGCATGCTTCTTGACGAACCCGAAAGCTACCTTTATAACTACCCTGTTACAGCGTAGCGTTTGATAGCCCCTAAGTAGGTCGATCCACATCTAAAATACATGCGACAATCTCAGGTCTAAGGACAAAGCGTATATGTTGTTTAAAGAGAGAACTACTTCTCGCGTTGGGTCAGTCCTAACACATGTCTCCACATGTGTCCACATTATTAGTTCAACATCTCCATGTCCATGACTTGTGAAACATAGTCATCAACTAATACATGTGCTAGTCTAATATTCATGTGTGTCCTCACATGAACTCCGACTAGGGACAACTTTAGAATAACCATACAAGAAAAGAGTTTCACATACAATTCACATAATTGCAAATCAATTCAAGTAGCCTTCAATGGATATTCAATGAACACAACATACAAATCATGGATACAAATGGAATATCATCATCTCTATGATTGCCTCTAGGGCATACCTCCAACAGTCTCCCACTTGCACTAGAGTCAATCTAGAAGGTACCTAATACCCATAGCTCTTACATGCGCATCATGCTTAGCCTGCGGGAGTGGTTTTGTCAACGGATCAGAAATGTTCAGATCCGTGTGTATTTTGCATATCTTGATCTCACCCCGGTTAACGAAGTCTCGAATGAGATGAAATCACCGCATTACGTGTTTGTTCTTCTGGTGGTTCCTTGGCTCCTTTGCTTGCGCAATTGCCCCATTGTTATCACAGTAGAGATTCAATGGGCTGGACGCATTCGGGAACACACCAAGCTCAATGAGGAAATTCCTTATCCAAACACCTTCCTTCGCGGCTTCCGAAGCCGCGATGTACTCGGCTTCTGTCGTAGAATCGGCCACCATCTCCTGCTTGGAACTCTTCCAACTAACAGCACCACCATTTAGTGTGAACACAAATCCTGATTGTGACTTTGAATCATCTCTGTCGGTTTGGAAACTAGCATCGGTGTAACCTGTTACAACGAGCTCCTCCTGACCTCCATAGACGAGGAACATATCTTTAGTCCTTCTCAAGTACTTAAGAATGTTTTTCACCGCTGTCCAGTGACTCTCACCTGGATCAGATTGGTGTCTGCTTGTCATACTTAGCGCATATGAAACATCTGGGCGAGTACTTATCATTGCATACATGATAGATCCAATAGCCGAGGCATATGGCACTCTACTCATGCGATCCCGCTCATCAGCAGTCGAAGGACACTGAGTCTTGCTGAGATGTATGCCATGTGACATAGGCAAGAACCCTTTCTTTGCCTCTTCCATGTTGAACCTCTTCAACACTTTGTCAATATAAGTATCTTGGCTCAAACCTATAAGCCTTCTCGATCTATCTCTATAGATCTTAATGCCCAGAATATATACCGCTTCCCCTAAGTCCTTCATCGAAAAACTATTTTTCAGTGAAGTCTTTACGGACTCAAGCATAGGAATGTTATTTCCAATCAGTAATATGTCATCCACAGAGCTCCCACTAACCTTCCTGTAAACACAAGACTCTTCTTCGTTCTTGGTGAAGTCAAACCCTTTGACCACTTCATCAAAACGAATGTTCCAACTCCTAGATGCTTGCTTCAATCCATAAATGGATCTCTGAAGCTTGCATACCTTTCCAGCATTTTTCAGATCGACAAAACCCTCGGGCTGTATCATATACACGTCCTCAGCTAGGTTTCCATTCAGGAAAGCTGTCTTGACATCCATCTGCCATATCTCATAATCGAAATACGCAGCTATAGCTAGAATAATCCGAATGGACTTAAGCATCACTACGGGCGAGAAGGTCCCGTCGTAGTCAACTCCTTGAACTTGTCGAACACCTTTTGCGACAAGTCGTGCTTTATAGATGTGAACATTTCCATCCATGTCCTTTTTCTTCTTATAGATCCACTTGCACTCTATGGCTTTAACACCATCAGGCGGGTCAACCAAGTTCCAAACTTGATTGTCTCCCATGGACTCTATTTCGGATTGCATGGCACTCTGCCATTTTTCGGAGTCTGGGTCCATCATTGCTTCTGCATATGTCGCAGGCTCATCATTGTCCAACAATAATATTTCTCACATTTCGCGGAGCCTTGCTGACCTTCGTGGTTGTGGCGGTGCTTCTCTTGCCATGGGTATCTCAACTTGTTCTGCTACGTTAGCATCACTCATTGATTCTTGCCCGATTGGCTCATCTTGAACTTCTTCAAGATGCACTGTCTTTCCACTCTTTTCTCCTTTGAGAAACTCTTTCTCTAGGAAAACCCCGTTCCGAGCGACAAACACTTTGCCTTCTGATCGGTTGTAGAAATAATATCCCAAAGTTTCCTTTGGATATCCCACGAAAATGCACTTATCCGACTTGGGTGTGATCTTGTCCGACTGAAGTCGCTTGACAAACACTTCACATCCCCAAATCTTTAGAAAAGACAAACTGGGAACCTTTCCAGTCCATATCTCATATGGTGTCTTAACTACGGATTTAGATGGTACCCTATTAAGTGTGAAAGCTGCTGTTTCTAGAGCGTATCCCCAAAATGACAATGGTAGGTCCGACTGGCTCATCATTGATCGAACCATGTCTAACAAAGTTCGATTACGTCGCTCGGACACACCGTTTCTCTGAGGTGTTCCAGGCGGCGTAAGTTGTGGAACAATTCCGCAACTCTTTAGATGATTGCTAAACTCGTGGCTAAAATACTCGCCTCCACGATCAGATCGCAAGGCCTTAATTTTCTTGCCACGCTGATTTTCAACTTCATTCTGAAATTCCTTGAACTTTTCAAAGGTTTGAGACTTGTGCCTCATCAAGTAGAAATAGCCATATCTACTAAAATCATCAGTGAAAGTTATGAAGTATTGGAATCCTCCTCTAGCCGTCGTGCTCATTGGTCCGCATACATCACACTGTACGAGTTCCAACAAGTCTACTGCTCTCTCAGGAAATCCTGTGAAAGGCGTCTTGGTCATCTTGCCTAGCAAGCAAGCCTCACATATCTCGTATGATTCAAAATCAAACGAAGTTAGAAGTCCATCAGAATGGAGCTTCTTAATGCGGTTTTCACTTATATGACCCAAACGACAATGCCACAAGTAGGTAGGACTCAAATCATTAGGCCGAGGCCTTTTAGCACTTACATTACAGACAGGTGAACCATCAAGATTTAAAACAAATAATCCATTCACAATGGGTGCAAAAGCCATAAACATATTATTCTTAGAGATCACACAACCATTGTTTTCACTCCCAAATGAATAACCATCCTTCATCAAACATGAAGGAGATAAAATGTTTTGACTTAAACTAGGAACAAAATAACAATTATTCAACTCCATAATAAATCCTGACGGGAGGTGGAGTTGCATCGTCCCGACGGTCAAAGCAGCAACTCTTGCATTATTGCCCACGCGGAAATCAACTTCTCCTCTTTCCACGCTTCTACTTCTTATCATTCCCTGCATCGAATTGCAAATATGAGCAACCGATCCGGTATCAAATACCCAAGAATTAATAACTGTATCAGCGAGAAATATGTTGTCTATAACATAAACAACAAGCGTACCTGAGGTAGAAGTATTCTTACTTCCGCCGTTCTTCAACGAAGCTAGGTACTGCTTGCAGTTTCTCTTCCAGTGACCAAGTTCATGACAGTAAAAGCACTCTTTATCTGGAGCAGGTCCAGGTCCAGCTTTAACCTTGGGCGGTGGGTTTGGCTTGGACGTTCCAGCCTTGCCCTTCTTCTTCCAAGAATTGCCCTTCTTCTTAAAGCTGGGCTTGTTCTGTATCTCCATCACATGGCTGGTACTAGCGCTTTTCTTTATGTCAGCCTCTGCTGTTTTAAGCATGCCACACAGCTCATTCAGACCCTTCTCCGTCCCATGCATATGGTAGTTCGAGATGAAGTTCCCATAGCTAGGAGGAAGAGACGAAAGAATGAAATCAGTGGCCAACTCCTGGCCCAGTGGGAAGCCTAGCTTCTCCAACCGTTGAGTGTAACCAACCATCTTGATTACGTGTGGTCCTACTGCTGCGCCTTCTGCTAGCTTGCTCTCAACAAAGGCCTTAGACACATTGAACCTTTCAGTCCTGGCCTGTGTTTGGAACATGTCTCTAAGCGCCACGATCATATCGTGCGCCTCATGGTTTGTTTCGAACTGCATCTGCAGCTCGGGTTCCATGCAAGCAAGCATAAGGCAGCTTACTTCGAGGTTAGCATCACATGCTTTCTTGTAAGCATTCTTAGCAGCGGCGGGTGCATCCTCAGCAGGTTCTTCTGGTAGTGGGTTGTCTAGAACATCTTCCTTTTTCTCAGCCCTGAGAACAATTCTCAGGTTGCGGATCCAATCCGAGTAGTTTGTTCCATTCAACTTGTCCTTCTCAAGGACCGAACGCAAAGCAAAAGATGTGGTGTTGCTGCTAGGTGCCATTTAATCTACAACAAAAGTAATGCAAAATACACTAAGACAAACGTATCCATGATAGAGCAAATTACATTAAACTATTTTAACAGAATCTACTCCCACTAAAATCAATATCCCTCTATTGAAACTTAGTGATTCAGGATCCACAACTAACAAGTCTACTAGTGAGCTTTAGCATCACCGCTAGCAAACGAGGTAGGTCGGTAAGCAACTTTTGCTAATCATATCACATATGACTCCTGTTGTTGGGTGACATCTCTATGTCTTGGCGCCCAACCTTTATGCCCCAAGGTCCTTAACCGTTAAGATAACCTTGTTAAGCAAACCAACCCTTATGCGTGTAAGTGTCCGACACAAACCCGTCTAGTCAAGGAAAACTAGTGGCACCCTAATTTCATAGACCCACCACTAATTGTACAAGACATGGGACGGCGCAAGTTTTAGTTGGGAGGGCATACTAACTTAAACTTTGTGAGGGATCGTTCTACTTCTAACATCACAGCATGCAGAAAGTAAAACATAAAACAGAATAGCATTCACACAGTTGTGACACAGTATGGCCCGTTTTTCTTATGGTGATCTCCATCTCCATAGAACGTGTTCACCATGGTGATCTCCATCTCCATGTTCCATGTGCGCCATCCTCCTGGTGATGAGTCCTCCAAGAACTAGAGCATGCTATTACGCCTAATAGCTAGTAAAGAATCTAGTAATGAAGATTACATAGTTGCTTGGATCATCACAGATTTGTACGCAGACCATTAATTACAATAAAGTGACAACACATATGGCTCCTGCCGTGTTGCCGTACGCGCGACACGCAGGTCACGAATTAGTTACACACATGCATCGCATACACAAGGGGGCCATACTGATCACAAGATACATGCATACAACCTGCAAAATAGAGTTAGGCGTCCTAACGTTCCAAACTTCGGAGGCCCGAAACTCCATCTTCCAAGCCGAATTTGGCAAATCTAATGTCGCCAAAAACGGCGAAGCGGTTGAAATTCATGTGTAACTTTTTTTGTAGATCAGTTTTCGTATAGAAATCGCCTCGATCCGAGATCGTACCGAAAAGTTACGGCTGATTTACCGAAGCATACGCATACGGCAAAATCCCGACCCCGGCAGTAGATCCCATCTACTATTGCACATCTAATGCGCCTGGCATATGACCCTGGATCTCGATTTGACCAATCATATTGATCTTCCCTCACTGCAACTGGATTTACGTGTATCACTTAACTCCGATAGCGGAAACCGACCAGTAGGAGTATGTCGTTACACTACCATTGCAGCAAGGGCACGAAATCAGGACATAGATCAAACAGAGAACTCGCATATCTCCATATGCACACATCCCGAATCCAAAACTAAGCAGCTATGGCTCTGATACCACTGTTGTGATACGAGGTAGGCTACACTAGCGCAAATCAAAATTTTCTACCGCGTATAACCAGGAAGAACTGCCGTATAAGGATCACGGGATTACCACTCGACGCACTACTTGTGCGGAAGATGTAGATATGCGTCGGTGCAGTGAAGATGATCACGTAGTCGTACGTAGTCGATCGCGTCCAGCAGCTCCTCAGCAGCTCGTCCACGTGCACAGCAAGATCGCCTCCGGTACCGCAGCTCGTCGTCGGCTCGTCGTGGCTCGTCGGCGGCTCGTCGGCGGCTCGTCCAAGTGCTGCAGGCGCAACACCTCCAAGGTATCCACACGTGCAGGGAGGAAGCGTCGCAAGCCGGATTGCTAGATCCGCGAGTTGCAACAGGTGAGGGCGTGGGAGGCGCGGCAAGTGTGTTCAGCCCAAAAAGGTGCAAACCCTAGGACGCCCCCACCCCTCTATTTATAGGGGTTCCTGACGGGCCTCTGGATCCGAGGCCCATTAGTACTCCTAAACCTAATCCAACTTGGATCAGATCCGAATTGGGCTTCCAGCCCCTTAAGTGTGTGACCCTATGGGTTCGGATACGTATAGACATGGCCCGAGTACTCCTACTCGGCCCAATAGTCGGTAGCGGCCTCTAGCAAGACGTGCCAACTCCTATACGCACACGAAGATCATATCAGACGAACCATCACAACATAATATACATGCTATTCCCTTTGCCTCACGATATTTGGTCTAGCTTCAAGCCGACCGCTCTTTCTCGATCCTGTGATTCGGAATCCCTTTGTAGGTTAACTCTTAACCGTACGTAGCATGGCCATGCATTTTCGGATCTGATCACTCGAGGGGCCCAGAGATATCACTCTCAATCAGAGAGGGGCAAATCCCATCTTGATTGACCATGTCTCATAGCATGCTTCTTGACGAACCCGAAAGCTACCTTTATAACTACCCTGTTACGGCGTAGCGTTTGATAGCCCCTAAGTAGGTCGATCCACATCTAAAATACATGCGACAATCTCAGGTCTAAGGACAAAGCGTATATGTTGTTTAAAGAGAGAACTACTTCTCGCGTTGGGTCAGTCCTAACACATGTCTCCACATGTGTCCACATTATTAGTTCAACATCTCCATGTCCATGACTTGTGAAACATAGTCATCAACTAATACATGTGCTAGTCTAATATTCATGTGTGTCCTCACATGAACTCCGACTAGGGACAACTTTAGAATAACCATACAAGAAAAGAGTTTCACATACAATTCACATAATTGCAAATCAATTCAAGTAGCCTTCAATGGATATTCAATGAACACAACATACAAATCATGGATACAAATGGAATATCATCATCTCTATGATTGCCTCTAGGGCATACCTCCAACAGTAAGAGCTCACTTGTGATCCACAAGAAGTACCGCCGCCGCCGAAGCACTGCCGGACTTAGCCGTTGCTCAAAGCCTTAGCCCCTCCACCCAAGTCTGCTTCTTCCCGACCCCAAGCTTTCCTTGTAGGAAGAAGGTAAGCTGCCGACCCCAGTCCGCTTCGCCCGACCCCTCTTATCCGCCCGACCCCGGTTCCGTCTCGCCCGACCCTATCTGTTCCGCCGATCCTTATCCGCCTCGCCCGAGGGCTCGGCTGTGACCTTTTTCTTCAACCCGAGGGTGTATGTGTAAAACTTGGGAACCCTTCAGCAATTGAGTCTGAGGATCCCTAACACACCAACCCTCTAGTTTGAGGATCAGATCATAAGTTCCTTTCCCGACCCTTACCTCTTGATCTCCATCAGCTCCCTTGAACCTCCCCACCCTCCTGCTTTTTGTCGCGAGTTTCTGGGCTCAGACTTGCAAGTGTTGCTGTTGAAATAACCGTCTATGCTAACTAATGCATTGCATTCGTGCATAGCTGTGCCTCGCCGACGGCTTCTACGAGCTACACCTGGCGCCAGAAGACGACGGTGTAGCTGAGCTCCTGCCCGCTGAAGCCGAAGCCGCCCCCGAAGTCGAGCAGTTCTCTTCCTCCTTGCTCGAAGTCAAGCCCCGGTTGCATGAAACCCCCATTGTTCTCCAAACTTGCGCATGCCTTCCTTAAAACATGCTTGTGCATTTACGTATAGGAGTTGTTTGAAACCCTAGATGCATGACTTAGCTTCCATGATCTGAACACTAGCTGTTGGACCGAGTAGTTGCCTTGCTTAACTAGGAGACGGTAAAAGCCGAGTGATTCCCTGTCACTCGCGAGTTGTAGGAGTTGGATGTCTACCCTTCTGTTACAACTGTAAGGACGATGGACGGGGCCAGGTTTTGGGTAACTCTTTGGTGGTCGGATGATCGCCCCGTCTGTCTATGAAAACTTGCTAAGGCCCGACAGTGGTGGTGTTCGTGATCAAGTGTTTGAAAGTACTAACCTCATACTTAGTATGGGATGAGGAAGCCGAGTACTGGATTGAACCTGAACGTGAGCGGTCGCCCCATTGTTCTTGGAACGGAGTTTCCCCTGCTGGTTGTCACACGTGGTGGCAAGCGTGGTCACAGAACGGCAGAGGCCGGGTCTGTGGAACCTTGCACCAAAGGAAATGGGCCCGACACGGGTTAGGGGATTGATGGGGAAGGCCGACACAGGAAGTGACCTCCGGATGCGCGGATGTCGTGAGGTTAGGTTCACCATGCATGGTTAAAGAACTCGAATCGATTCGTCTGCCTCTCACAGTTTGAGACTGCTTGATCGCTATGTCACCATGAGTAAATGAGGAATCTGATGATGACATGGTTTTGTTGATATATACATACCTTGATTGGTTCTATGATTGCTTAGAATAGGTTGCAAAACCTAGACCGGTTAATGAACTTAGAACCGGAGCTAAAACTTGAAAATAGGGTTTTACTTAGTGCTTTTGGCAACCAAACCCCTCAGCCAAAAAGCCATGCATGTCTAGAAGTGTGGAGTAGCTTTACTCCTGTCGGTTAAGTCTTGTTGAGCTTAGTAGCTCAGCCTTGTTGTGGCTCCTATTTTTCAGGTGAAGTTGCTGCTCCCGACCCTTCTCCTGCTGGCACTTGGCCGCCCCAGCTCCCTCCGGGTTGGACGGTCGAGTGGGATCCCTCCTCGGACGGCGAGGAGAGGGATCAGTGATGTCCCGGCTGGCCTCACCAGGACGTCCGACCCGACGATTGCTTCCGCTAGTGGTTTTATTTTCTTTTGTCTTTCTGAAAACCTTGTAAAACTCTAATGTTTATTTCATAACCAAACTAAGTGGTTAAGTTGTCAATTCGGTGGACTTGTTGTACTCTCTGGAACCGCTCACCTTCATGTGAGTCTGCTAAAATGGTCCTGTTCAAGTGGTTAAATCGGAGGAAATCCGACGGCACTTCGGGTTTACTCAGCTTAGGCATGAGCGTCGTGTATCAGGCGGCTAAATCATGTTTAACCAAGAAGATCCGAAGTGGATCCGCCACAGTGGGACTAACCCCAAAAACTATAGGCAGATCGAGCTTATATGCATTATCATTAATTTTCTCTAACATTTTAAATGGTCCTGAGCTCTAGGCATCAATTTAGACTTTCTCAAGTGCAACTAAACTAAATCTCCAGGTTCAAAAATTAGTTCCTTTCTACCTTTATCACCAACAAACTTATATTTAGCATTCATACTCTCTATGTTTTCTTTAGTTATTTTATGCAGTTTTAATATCAATTCAGCACGCTTAGTAGCATCAAAATTTAGTTTTTCAGAAGATGGCAAAGGCATCAAATCAATAGGAGCACGAGGCAAGAAACCATAAACAATCTAAAATAGGCACATCTTTATAGTAGAATGTAGTGAACAATTATAGGCAAATTCAATATGAGGCACACAATCTTCCAACATCTTAATGTTCTTCTTTAAAATAGCCCTTAACATAGTAGACAAAGTTCTATTTACAACTTTAGTTTGATCATCAGTTTGGGGATGACATGTAGTCGAAAGCAAAAGCATAGTTCCTAGTTTTCCCCATAAAGTCTTCCAAAAATGACTAAGAAAATTAGCATCACGATAAAAAACAATTGTGTCGGGGACACCATGCAAACGACAATTTCACGAAAGAACAAATCAGAAATATGAGTAGCATCATCAGTTTTAGGACATGGTATGAAATGTGCCATCTTAGAAAATCTATCAACAACCACAAATACACTATCGCGTCCCTTCCTAGTCCTTGGGAAACCCAACACAAAATCCATATAAATATCTTCCGAAGGAACGCTAGGAATAGGTAGAGGCAAATACAAACCATGTGGATTTAACTATGACATACCCTTTTGACAGGTCGTGCAACGAGCAACAAATCTCTCCACATCTCTTCTCATCTTTGGCCAAAAGAAATGATCAGCAATGTCCTCCATTTTTTTTGCTCCAAAATGCCCCATCAAGCCACCTCCATGCGCCTCTTACAGCAACAACAAATGAATGGAGCTAGCTGGAATGCATAGCTTGTTAGCTCTAAACACAAACCCATCACTAACGATGAATTTGTTCCATCCTTTCCCATCTTTACAATGTAGCAACACATCTTTAAAATCAGCATCATGAACATATTGGTCTTTAATTGTTTTTAATCCACAGATTTTGTACTCAAGTTGATTCAGCAAGGTATATCTCCTAGACAAAGCATCAGCAATAATGTTCTCTTTCCCTTTCTTGTGCTTAATAACATAAGGAAAAGATTCAATAAATTCAACCCACTTAGCATGTCTACGGTTCAATTTTCCTTGACTACGAATATGCTTCAAAGATTCATGATCAGAATGAATAACAAATTCTTTGGGCCACAAGTAATGCTGCCATGTTTCTAATGTGCAAATAAGAGCATACAATTCCTTATCATAAGTAGAATAATTCAAAATAGGTCCGCTCAATTTTCACTAAATTACGCAACAGGTTTGCCTTCTTGCAACAAAATACCACCCAATCCAATTCCACTAGCATCACATTCAAGCTCAAAAGTCTTATTAAAATCAGGAAGTTGGAGGAGGGGTGCATGTGTCAACTTATCTTTCAGCATGTTGAATGAGTTCCTTCTTACTTTGCCCCAACTAAAAGGCACTCCCTTACTTTGCCCCAACTAAAAGGCACTCCCTTCTTCGTAAGCTCATTCAATGGTGCTGCAATGGTACCGTAGTCCTTTACAAAATGGCGATAGAAACCAGCAAGTCCTAGGAAACTCCGCACTTGTATAATAGTCTTTGGTACAGGCCATCCCTGTATAGCTTCTACCTTGGCTCGATCAACCTCAATTCCCTGTGGACTCACAACATAGCCAAGAAAAGACACTCGATTGGTGCAAAAGGTGTACTTCTCAAGGTTACCAAATAAACGTGCATCTCGTAAAGAATTAAAAACAACGCCATGTTCCATCTTTCAAGATGTTCATCCATAGATTTGTTGTAAGTCAATATATCATCAAAGTAGACTACAACAAATTTTCTAATGAAAGCACCCAAAACCTCGTTCATTAATCTCATGAAAGTACTAGGTGCATTAGTTAATCCAAAAGGCATGACTAACTGCTCATAAAAACCAAATTTAGTTTTGAAAGTAGTTTTCCATTCATCTCCCAATTTCATACGAATCTGGTGGTACCCACTATGCAAATCAATTTTGAGAAACACAATAGCACCGCTCAATTCATCAAGCATATCATCCAAACGTGGAATAGGGTGTCGATACCGAATGGTGATATTATTGATAGCTCTACAATCAACATACATACGCCATGTTCCATCTTTCTTAGGTACTAAAATAATCAGATCAGCACAAGGACTAAAGGACTCACGCACATAACCTTGGTCAAGTAGTTCTTGCACTTGTCGCTGAATTTCTTTCGTTTCCTCCGGATTTGTGCTCTATGGCCTACAGTTTGCCAAAGATGCACCATGAATAAGATCAATTTGGTGCTCAATCCCTCGTATTGGTGGCAGCCCCGCTGGTATCTCACTTGGAAACACATCAGAACACTCCTGCAAAATGTTAGCAACAGCAGGGGGCAAAGAATGTTGCATATCGTGAAGTGAAATCAAAGCATCCTTGCATACCAAAGCATAGGCAACAGAAGTGGAAGCAACCAATTTATTAATATTAGATTTAGTAGCAAGTAAGCAATGTCCTTTCAATCGTATCTCATCTTTCTTACTACTAACAGATTTGGCATTTTTATCGCAATCAGTTAGTTTTTGTAGCTTTAGCAACATCATCACGCACAATAGCTTCAGGCGACATAGGAAGCAAAACAATTTTCTTATCATGGTGTATGAAAGAATACTAATTTGATCTACCATGATGCATACAATCCATATTAAATTGACATGGTCTATCTAGCAGAATATGACAAGCTTCCATAGGTACAACATCACATTCAACAACGTCATGATATGATACAATAGAAAAATTAATTCGCATCAGTCTCGTTACCTTAATCTTACCACTATTGTTGAGCCATCGAATGTGATATGGATGTGGGTGCGGTTTGGTTGTGAGTGCAAGCTTCTCCACCATATTGCTACTAGCCAAGTTATTGCAACTACCTCCATCAATGATCAAATGGTACGAACGCTCTTTAATGACACACTTTGTTTGAAGCAGTGTATGCCGCTGATTTTGCTCCACCTTCTCCATTTGTGCACTAAGCACACGCTACACAATGAGGCTCTCATAATAATCTGCATCCTCTGCACCAATCTTCTGTATTGGTTGTTCCTCACTAACTACATAGTCAACAACAAGCAAAGCGAGTGTATCTTCATCAAAATCACTAGCAGAGGAATACCCAGCATCTTCTTTGACCACTAAAACACGCTTGCTAGGACAGTCATGCACGTGTCCAAAGCCCTTGCATCGATGGCACTGAACATCTCTTGTTCTACCCATGGATACAACCGAAGAGGTACTAGTGGCTGGTTTCTGGGCAGTCTTGGTTGCTGAATTTGTGAGAGGAGCACGTTGCTTGTCGCTGAACAGAGGTGGTGGTGCCGGACGACTCGGGGAGGGAGAGGGTGGAGGTGCACGTCCGGTCAAAGAGGTAGTCATGCGCGGCTGCCATGATGTAGATTTTCTGCAAAAATATTAGTCTTGGTACTAGCACGTCACCCCTGCACTTCCCTTTCAGCTTTATAAGCAAGATGAAACAAACGGGTTACGTTAGTATAATCTTTGTAAGTAAGGATGTCCTAAATTTCATGGTTTAAACCACCCAAAAATCTAGCCATAGTATGTTCCTCATCCTCCTCTAAGTTACAATGCAGCATACCCATTTGTAATTACTAATAATATTCTTCTACACTTTTAGCAGCCTGTCTCAATTGTTGCAACCTATTTAAAAGATCATATGTATTAAGAAGGAACAAATCTAGCTCGCATGACCCGTTTCAAAGCATCCCATGTTTGTGGCATGTTATTAGGATTTTTCTTGCCATGTTCTATCCACCAAACAGAAGCAAAATCAATGAACTCACTAGTAGCAGCCCTAACACATGTATTTTCAGAAAATTATGACATGCAAACTTTTGATCAACAACAATTTCCCAAGTAATGTATGCATCAAGATCGTATTTACCATCAAAATGAGGTATCTTAAATTTTATCTTACTAAAAGCATCATCATTATTATGTACCTCACGTTGTCGGTAACCACCCATACCTCTTCGATTATTACATAGCCATCAGCGATCATGAGCATCTTGGTCATCTTGTTCAGTATTATCATCCCAGTTGTCCTTGGCACACTCATCCTTCTTGTTATCTCCATCATGCCCATTAGTAGTTTTGGCATGCATCTTATCAAAGCGCCTCAAAATATCAACAAGGCTTTTGTCAATACGAGCGATCGAAGTCTCCAACCTTGTAAGCTTGGTTTTGGTGGCAAGCTGCGTGGCCTCCAACTTCCCAATCTTTTCATTCGTCACTTGCAAATCATCATCAAGCCCTTCCACGTGCCCCTTCACTAGCTTTTCAAAATGTTGTATGATGCCCTTGGTGCGGGGAGAACGTGGCATATTCTAACTATCCTCTAATCCTATCATGGTTAGACAAATAAAGGCAACAAGAAAACAGGTGAAGAAATAAAAACCCTATAGCTATTAGGATGTACCTACTGCAAGATGCTCACTCTCAACCTGTTACACAAGCTCTTACCAATTCTTACCTTGCTCAACAGGAGGGGACAACAACCAACAAGTCTGCAACCATGGAATGAAGTGTATCGATGCCACAACAACAAGACATGTCAAGTTGTAGTCGAAATATATGGAGCTGTAGGTGGACTGAAGCAAGGAAGTACTAGCACCACGTTAGTCACAAAAGCAAGCTGAATAATTCAACGGTGGTACTGTGCTAGTCCTAGCCTAGACCGTGCTAGAGGCGCGAGCCTAGACACGAAGGAAGTCACAACACATCACCGAAAAAAAAGACAAGCACAATGAACAACCCCTTGTCTTCCTATTCTGTTTTATTCTTTCTTTTCTTTTTCTTTTTTTCTCTATTTTTTTCTTTTTCTTTAGGGGATCCTCAAAACGGATTATATGAACCAAAAGACTTCACAAGAGTCACACACCACTCTCTCTCTCTCTCTCTCTCTCTCTCTCTGGAGTAAGCCGAGCTAATATGGATATGCAGGACGTGGAGAAATTGAGTATAGGTATGACTTCTGCTGCACAAATATGTACTCAGATTCTGACTCAAAATAGCAACAAGGCAGCTATCAATTTGGATTCAAAACCAATTCCAACTCGAACTCAACACCACGTGGGATTTGGTCTCCAACAACTCAGGAGTAAACCGAGCAAATAGGGATATGATGAACTGCTACGTGATTAATATGGATATGAAGAACAACACACAACATGGCCAAACAACCAACTCGGACTTGAGCTGCTAACCGATTCCAACTCGGTCTTTAACAAGATCAGGACTTAGTCTCGACCAACCCTAGCACAAGGACACGCACGATTAGCTGAGTCCACGTCGGACTTGAACTCCAAACTGCACTCAAATTTGACCAACAGAGAGATCAAAAGGTAGCACACGGCTGTGACTAGAACGTGACAAGAACTCGAAACTCTATAGGACTAAAACTAAGACCATCAACTCGACACAACCGATGCAACCGAAAACTCAACAAACCCTAACTAAGTAGTGCTAGCAAAGGCTCAAAGGATTTCTAGGATTGTGGGTAAATTAATCTACTATTTTTTAGCTTTTTTCTAGACTATAGAAAAATGAAAAAAGTGAAGAATTGGAAATCTCTCATCGATAAACCTTGTTCTGATACCAACTGATAGGAACGATTCCTGATCTTTCGAAGATAGGGTGTGGGATAACTTGATTGGTAGATGGAGATGACGTCTTAAAAGGTATCCAGCTATTGAGGGAGGTCAAGGCTGACGCAGTAGAGATATTTGGGGATTCCATGCTTATTGTGGATCAGTTAACTGGAAAATGCGAGTGCAAGGATGATATTTTAAGAATTTATTATGAAGAATGCCTCTAGAGAATACCACGAGGAAGCTAATAGGCTTGCTCAGCACGCTTCCAGTTACTGGCCGATTCAAGGTGCTATGGTTCTGGAGCTTGTGGCCGATGACTGGAGGAAGGAAATTGCCAACTATCTGAAAGATCCGTCAAAGAAAGTCGATCGGCGAGTACATTTTCAAGCTACAAAATACGTACTGCTTCAAGATGATTTGCTTTACCGGATGATTGACGGGGTATTTCTCAAATGTCTTGGAGTGGAGGAAGCGAAAACTTGAATGGGAGAAATTCATGAAGGTGTGTGTGGGGCCCATCAATCGGCTTTCAAGATGAAGTGGATGATCAGAAATAATGGATATTACTAGCCGCCAATACTTGGAGACTGCTTTAAATATTATAAAGGGTGTCAGGATTGTCAGAAATTTGGCAACGCGCAGCGAGCACCAGCCTCGGCTATGAACCCAATAATAAAGTCGTGGCCGTTTAGAGGTTGGAAATTGATCTCATTGGACAGATTTATCTACCATCGAGTAAAGGTCATAAATTCATATTGGTGGCTACTGATTATTTCACCAAATGGGTGGAGGCAGTTCCTTTACAAATTGTGATGTCGACCAACATGATTGAATTTGTGAAGGAGCACATTATTTATCGGTTCGGTATTCCTCAGACTATTACGATTGACCAGGGGTCAATGTTTACCTCAGGAGAATTTGAGGAGTTCACTGCCGACATGGGAATTAAGTTGTTAAATTCTTCTCCATATTATGCTCAAGCCAATGGTCAAGCTGAATTGTTTAACAAGGGGGTGATTAAATTGATTAAAAGAAAGGTTGAAGAACAACCAAGGCGGTGGCATACGATGCTGAATGAGTCCTTGTGGGCCTACAGGATGGCTTGCCACAGTGCCACCAAAGTGTCTCCTTACCAGTTAGTGTATGGGCATGAAGTAGTATTGCCTTGGGAATTGAAAACTGGGTCTAGATGCACATCGCTTCAGGATTAGTTGACAGCCGATGACTATTCTAGGCTCATGAAGGGAGAGCTGGAGGATTTGGCAAGTCAGCGATTGAGAGCCTTGATCAGTATTGAGGAAAATAAGAAAAGAGTCGCCAGATGGTATGACAAGAAGGTCAAGGTCAAGCAGTTTTCCCAAGGGGACTTGGTCTGGAAGTTGATCCTGCCGATAGAATCTAAAGATCCCAAATATGGAAAATGGTCGCCTACTTGGGAAGGGCTGTACAGGATTAGCCGATGTGCGCTGGGCAATGCATACATATTAGAGACCATTGAGGGAGAAGAATTTACAAGGGTTCTAAATGGAAGATATTTGAAGAGATACTATCCCAGCATATGGGTGGACGCTTAATACGGCGTACCGGGTTCTCACGGCCGATACCTATTGACTCGTGTTCATACGGCCGATGTGGAGGGCATCGCTTTGAGGATGAATAAGGCAAAAAAGTATTCATGCAAATAAGTTGATTACTGTTCAGTACATTAACTGGATACATGGCCGACATGGTACAAGTCACCCTTAGAATAAAAAGTACCAATACATTCAGGAATTGCAATAATTCAACAGTGTTTTGGTTGGGCTTGATAGGTCGATTCTTCTCTGAAACTGGCCTAATTCGATCAGAATGCGAGTGCTCTTCTCTTCCACTTCCACCATTGCGTCCTCAAGGCCAACTTGACAGGGCAGTTGGTGACTTCTTTCCGCCGGCGGCTGGGTTGGCCTCCTGCAGGCGTTGGCTTCAATGTTGTCTACAATCTTCTTGATATGCGCGGGGAGGTTGGTCCTTGAGTTCTTCACAATGGGCTTGGATCAGATCTTTGTCCGCCTGGGTTAGCAGTTTGTCGGACTGCATAATCTCAATAGCTCGTTCAAGACCGGGGCTGAGCCGGTTTGGCTGAGGGGGTAATAGACAGTCAATTGACGGTGAAAATTTGTCGAGGTGCGTACAGGTCAATTTTGTACCTGATTGACGGAAGAGGAAGAAGCCATCCGGGTACCTAACTGGAAATCTGGAAATGTCTAGCAGAGGGCGTGTGTATGGGTGCTATGCGAATGCCCCTAGAGAGGATGCGGAGGTCTCGTATTTATAGGACGAGGGGCGACAGGCAATGGTTAGTAGAAGAAAGCATTCAAAGCGAACGACCATTGAGTTGAAAAGTTGTGGAGAGAGCCGTTTAGATTCACATTCAAGAAGGAAACATCAAAAAGTGTCAATGCTATACAGGACATCCAAAATGTCATTTGAATTCAGTACGATACATTCAAAAGGCTATTTAAGTTCAAATGCGACTATCCGAGGAGGCTATTTATGGCCTCAATCACCCATAGGCGGATCTGATCTACTGAATCTAATACCCACTGGTTCTCATCAGCTGATCCGGGAACTTCTAGCATATTGTTGTTAAGTCGGATGGCCTCGTGAGCAAGGGTCTGCCTTTCTTCTTTCAAATCGGCGATGGTGGCTGGGAGATCTTGAAGCTTCTTTTCTTCGGCAGCGATGGCCTTTACAATTTGCTCCATCTCCTTGGCAAGTTCTGCTCTGTGCCGTTTTAGCCGATCTATGGCGCTGACAATGCATGGATGGGAATTTTCAAGAGCACGGATCCGGTGGTGTACCTCTTGAGCATGGTGTTTGTAGGATTCCTCTTCTTCACGTGCTTTTTCTAGTTTGGCATGATCAGCCATATGTCGCAAAGCTCTGAAAACCGGGATCTGCATTGACTCGATGTATGCCGCGGGCGCAAGAGCTTCTTCTGCATCTTCTAGGACTCGGCCTTTGATTTCATTGAATATTCATCGAATCGGAGAAGCGTCTTCCACCAATCGGCCAATGTTGTCCTGGAGAAGGGTTCGTATGTTCTAGAGCTTGTCGCGGACCTCTTCTGGTATTGAGCCCGAAGCTGTCTGGCATGAAGCAACTTCTTCATCATCAGAGACTGCAACCGCAAAGGAGAAAAGGCTATTGTTGGGCATGTCTTGTTCCTGTGAGACATATAAAAAAATAAGAAGTGCTTTAGCCGTCAAGAGTAAAAAATTAGCTGGTAGAGGTAAAGGGTCCTTACTTCTTTGAAATGGATTTCCTCTGCCTGGGTTGGCAGGATTGCTGCTCCCATTTCAGAAATCGACGGCGGCAATTCATCAGAAGAGGAGGATTCAACAACGATCGGTGCAGTACTTGGGCTAGCCTCCTGGAAAATGGGAGGAGAAGTGTTTATGAGTATGAAAAGGTATTGGATCTAGGTATAGGTCTTAGTTATCTTACCTCTAGAAACCGCGCAACCGATGATTGCTGGAAGGGTATGATCAATGTGTTTGGGACATCCTGTGCCAAAAATCAATCAGTTTTAGTTCAAAGATTGGGGAGATCAAGTGAAAACCACACTCTTTACCTCAATTGGGAGGTTTGCAGGTACAATCTCTTCTCGAGGATCAGCTGTTTGATGAGTGGTTTGCTCTGGAAGAAGTTGTGCAACCTGATAAGGAGACATGGAATTAATGTTGACAATATGCTTAGAAGAGTTAGGAGCATGCGAGATTACCTATACGGCTTCCACCAGCAGAGATGCAGCTGCCGATCTAGCTTTTGAAACCGCTTGGTGGTCAATCTTCTGAAATGCCGGTAGAACTTCTGATGGGGCTGGCACAGCTGACGGCTCGGCCGTTAGCGTCGCCAATTGATCGGCCGTCAGAGTTACTATTGATTCAGTACGGGCTTGTACTCAGCGGCTTGTTTTCTTTGAAGTGGACATTTTCAGCTTGTGGTTCAATTGGCTAGTGGCTATGTCCTCCATCGATGGTGCGTGATAGCCGATGAGCGGGTACGGTGTGTACGGATGATGGTTCTCTATCGGCTTACCACTTCGGCTGCATGTTGGAGGTGCCTGGCTATCGGACTGCACAAAAAGAGAAAGTCAATAATGAGAACTTTTTGGCATAAGGAGACAAAAATGAGAAATCGGCCGAGAAACTTTCGTTACCTCTGCGTTTGGGTCGATGTGAGCAGGGTCCAGCTGATTACAATATATTGCAGGAGCTGCGCAAAAGAGATGTTGTTTCCACTCGGCCCACCATAATTTGAATTGTTGAGTGGAGAAAGGTGCTACCAGCCAATTGTTCAAGTCAATAGTGCTGGAGTCTGGTATCAGGTTGCATAGTCTGTTATATTCAAACCCTCTTGAAAGCGGCTCTCGGAATTTCACCCGGCCGACGAAGTAAATCCCAATGGGCATTTGTCCTAGGCTGAATTGTCGTGCTGCTACCGACGGATTATAGAACTCGTATGTCGGAGAGTCTTTTCCAGAGAGGAAGTTTGCTGGTAAAATCTTGGGCTTGATCAAGATGTCCATAATCCTGTCTTCAAAAGAATTGGTGGCCGAGTCAAAGCAGTCAGGATTCTCAAAAAGTGGGTCTTCTCTCTGGTAAGGGTACCAGTTCGTGGTGTCTTCATTGAAGCCGATATAAAAGCATCTGAAATATCCGGCTGTTCTTGAGGGAGTGAACTTGCTGCCAGAGAAAGTTGATACAGCTTCACCAAAAGAGGTGCAACGGCGTTGTGACGATGGGTCGGTCTCTGATTCAATATTGGGGAAGGTCTTGGCTTCGATCCGTTCTCTAGAGATTTTGCTCAAGTATAAGTTAAGCCAAAGGGTGATAAACCACCAGGGACCACCAGGGTTCCCAATAGGCTCTCGAGATGATAGCTTCACGATGATCTAATGCATCATATAATAAGCCGACCCCAGCAAATGTTTTCCCAAAGGGATAGTGGCACCTGTTGCTAGCGCTTCAGCCAAGGCTTGCGTGTTGGAGGTAGGACCAACTGATTTGCCGCAGAATAGATGTTTCTCCAGCCACATCATCAAGAAGGATGTATACTCTCTGTCAGTAATGGGTCTGGTCTTCATGTTCTTCTTGATGAAACTTTTCAACCCGCCGATGCCTTTTGTTTCCAACCGGTGAGTGGGCTTGATTAGAAGATCAAAGGGCGCATCGGCGGAGAAAATGTCAAGGTTGGTCAACATCAAAACATCGGCCAAAGTGGGAGTCATCGGTCCGTGGCCGAAAAGGAATGCGTTGAGGGCGTCAGACCAGAAATAAGACGCCGTAATAACTAGGGAGTCATTCCTCTCGATTTGAGATAGGGACAAATTTATACAATGGCTGATTTTTCCCTCATCCCAGAAAACTCTCTTGGAGTTTGACATCCTCAAGAACCATTCTCTCTAGCTAGGGGTTTCGTTCAGCCACTGAATGTGCATGTCCAGTTATTCAAATCCATAGTTGATTGCTTGAAAGGAATTCTGTGAGTTTCCAGATTAATCAGCTCGATTAGATCAGGGTTTCCTATGGGAATGAGTTCGATGAGACCAGGTGCGTCAGATATGGCGATGGCGATTCTTTGCCTGAGCTCTTGAGAAGATATGTGAAAAACTAAGAACAGATCTAAGATTCGCGAAACAGGTGAAAAGTGAAAAGGGAAGAGTTTCGCGGAATTTACCTCCAGGATGAAAACCATGGTGGCTGAAGGAATCACCATTGGAGTTTGAGGGACTGGCACGATGGATCAAAGGATGAGAGGAGGTCACCGGAGGGCACTGGAATGCACCTGAAAGTGGAATGGGCGCCGGAGTACGTTGGAAGATGGTTTGCCGGGAGGGAAACCTTTTTAGCTCGGGGAAGAAGAAGTGGTGGAGGAAATGGATATTTAAAGGATAGTTCGGGAGAAGGGTAAATGCGGAATTTTTACCACGCCGTCCGCGCAAATTTCGAATGGAGTAGTTGCCCGCGGGCGCTTTGTTCAAAAAAATTGCAATCATCCGGAGTGAAAAGGAGTTTTGCCACGTTTGCTGTTGCATTTTCTCTGGATGAAGGAGTCGGAGTTGAGAGAATTTCAGAGCAAAAGATATATTTCACTCTGAAACTGGGAGGCATGTGTTGACGCTAGATTTTTGACACGTGTTATGGTCGGCGTCAAAGAGGAGAAAGTGGCCGATGCGGCAAGCAAGAAGCTACAGCCGAGGAATCGGCTGAGAAAGTGGCTGACTGCGATGCGGGTTGTGTTCATGTGTAAATATCTGTTATCTTTAAATTAGAGATAAATCCTAGTCGGTTAGGAAACTAGTTGTAACAGGGTATAAATAGGTACCTCGTAAGGCTTGTAAAATAACACATTAATCAACAATACAGATCTACTTTTTCCATATACTTTACTTTCAAGTCGGCGACTTCGCCAAATCCTTATCTTTTCATGAGTTCGTATGAGTTGGTAGGGCTGCATCAACATGACCTCTGGCCAATTTGTAAGTTTCACGTATCGAGTAATATCTAAGCTTTAACTTCGGGTGCATCGTTGTTGTTTCGTTTAGATTTATTCACCAGTTATCGATATTTACAAGAATTACAGGTTTTACCTGTTACTTTAGTTTTTATCACCACTTATCCAGCTTGAGACATGAATTGTCAGCTTTTTATCAATATTCTTTGTTTATTATCATATAGCCGATTAGATCTGTTCCAATTGTTGCTTTTGTAGCATTTTTTAGATTACTCTAGCAGTTTCTTTTACAATTGCCACATGATCATCGGTTGTGCTATAGCCGGTCATCTCTACAGTAATTCAGCCGATTTGCTGATACATCCTTTGAACAGATCGGAACTTTAGCCGATCGAAACCTTGGAATTTAACACTTTCCTTGTCAATCAACAGGTCAGATTGATTGGCACGCCGCGCGAACCGTACCAAGGCTACAACCCAAATAGGAGTTAAGCAGATTCTCCTGGGTCGTGTGTCCGACGCAGAGGCCGGAGTCTTTGTTCGATTTTTAGCATCAACAGTCATCCACATAGAGAAGGAGATAGGCCATATAAGCTCCATGGTGATAGACGAACAGCGAGGTGTCAGACCTAGCTTCCGCAAAACCGAGTTGAGTGAAGTAGGAGGCGAACCGACTGCACCAGGCCTGAGGTGCCTGCTTGAGTCCATACAAAGACTTGTTGAGGTGACACACATAATCCGGAAGAGCAGAACCTCAAAACTAGCAGGTTGAACACAATATACGATCTCTGATAGAGTGTCATGCAGGAAAGCGTTCTTCACATCAAGTTGATGAACAGGCCAGCCACGCGAAACAGCAAGAGACAGCACAGTTCGGATGATGGCAAGCTTGACCACCGGACCGAAAGTTTGAGAAATTGACGCCCGGGTGATGGGTGAATCCGTGAAGAACCCACCGCTCCTTTCTCGAGAGAACTGTCATCCTTGTACTTATGCTTGAAGATTCACTTCCCAGTCACCACATTGGCCCGAGGAGGACGATTGATCAAAATCCCAAGTGTGGTTCGATAGGAGTGCCGAGTTGTCCTCTTCCATAGCTGCGCGCTAGTTGCGATCGGCGAGCGCAGCCCGGTAGCTCTGGAGGATGACGGACAATGAACAGACCTGAAACAGAGCAGGCAGACGGAACCAAGTTTGTCGCGGGTGGTCATGGCATGCTGGTTGGTCACCATAGGAGCTGGGATAGCCCCAGTAGGAAGCCGAGTGGGAGCCACGAGGACCAGAGCGAGGCCCAACAGGCGGCAAGGATGCCCCCACAGGTGGTGCGGGCACCCCCGCAGGCAAGGTGGACGACGTGGGAGCCCCAAAAGGGACCTGAGCGGGGACCACAGGGGTCGGTGGCACCGCAGGCCACCCGGAGTAGACGAAACCGTTGTAGCGGTGCATCGTGGCGGCAGGGGAACCACAAGGTGGGCTGCAGCCGGTTGCAACAGATGACGTGCGCTACCCGGCGTCGCTCGCATCCAGTAGCACAGGAGCTGGAGAGCGCTGCTGGGAAGCGTCGACGGGGCTGCCAGCAGCAATATGGATGCAGCTGTTGGCGACATCGGTGTAACACCTCTGGTGTTAGCATAGTAATTAAGGACTAATCACCTGCATAATGATGGTCATTAACATTGTTATGTGTGCATTTTGTCATGATTTAATTTTTGTGAGCTTTATTGCACTGATGATGTGGTTATCTTTCAAAAGTAAGATAAATGAATGGTTTAAGCTAAATTAGTAATTAAATATTAATAAAAGGTCTAAATGTCAAAAACATAAAAGTTTTCTCTAACATAGTTGAAAATGTCAAATAAACAAAAATTAGATCATAAACATGTTTAAATATTGACACAAGTCAAACCCTTCCATTTCAAGAGAAGGTAAGAAATCTAAGTGTTGCTTATTCAAATTTTGCTATATTTGAGCAATCTTTAAAAATTACTTTTTCAACCCATCTGACTTTTGACCAACATAAAGGTTGTAGTATGAAGTATGTATTTTCATTTGGATGTGTTTTGGTCGAGTGAAAGGTTTGTTTGGATGTCCAAAATCCTGATCAAAATCCAGTCAAACCACTGATTTGGTCTTCACTTGAAAATTCTCTTTTAAGTCCTGAAATTGGTTCAAACATGCCACGAGAAGTGTTTTTCTCTATATTTTTTATAAGAACTTTCAAACATTATAGGACTTGTTGTCCTATACAATGAACTGACATGCACGGTATGTTTGACATGATCAACAAAATATCTATTCACATCAGCTGGTTGTGGCTGCAGCTGCAGCAGCCCAGTACTGTAGCTACTACTAATTGGGACACTGGCTATGATCCTGATGTAGCTGCATTGTGCTAGCTGTGCCAAACACGTTGTTTGGCTCCCAAATCTCTGTTCAAATATTGAACCTCTGAAATTCTAGTGAAAAATAGAGTTTATTCAAAGTTTAAGCCTTAATAACTGGCAACACATTGAACTTTAGAACAATCACCCTTACTGAAAGTTGAACATAATTGCATGTACTACAACTTTTGTATAGAACTTGAGCGGAGGTTATACACGAAATTTTTGAGTTCTCATCGATCGAAGTCGGCCAGTTGAAAACGCCAAAGTGGCCGACCGGGGCAGAGACCGCGCACCACGCGGCCGCCGGCGTCCGGCCCTCCGCCGCGTCGGCCAACCCCCGGCCGTGACACCCTGCAGCGCCGCGCCCACCACCTCCCTTGGCTAGACGCCCCCGGCCATTTTAACCAGGCCCGGCCTCCTTCTCCTCTTCTTCCCCGCGCCACCCCCGCCATTGCCACACCGAGCCGCCTCACCTCGCCAGCCCGATTCGTCAGCTACGCGCCACCATCCCCAAATCCCTCGCGTCCACGACTCCTTCACCTCCCAAAGAACTCTCCCGAGCACTCCTGGTAGCCGCTCACCAACCCCATCGTGGGGGATTCTAGTTTTTCCGGCCGCCGCCGCCACTACACCTCCATTGTCGCCGAGTCTCATCGCCGTCCAAATCCTCCGTCCTCCGGGTGCCTCTCTCAAATCACCTCGACCTGCAGACGCTAAACCTCCCCAGTCTCTACATAGAGCTACCTCAAGTTCCGGCCGTGGTCCATCTCGTCGAGAATCAGCCTTTTCCCTGGCCGCCCGTGCGCCACGAACGCCATGGCCACTTCGCCATGGACGGCACGCCTCAGGCCACCGCCACACCAACGAACCACATAAACGGAACCCCGGTGAGCTCCTGGTGCCCATGCCCTCGCCATCTCGCTGTTTTAGCTTAGTTGCTGCGCGTGTTTCCGTGCATGTCGCCGGGCGGCGGCGCACGCTCGCCGTGGAAGGACCTAGGGCTAGGTTTTCGGGTATTTTAGTAGTGATTAGTTGCTCCTAGGTAAGGGGAAGCTCGCAGGGTAGATTTTGGGGAGAGAGGCGTGGCAGCCGCGCCGCCGTCGCCGTGCCGCCGCCGCCCGCCGTGTGTGCGCACGCATGCTGAAGGAAGAAGAAGAGGGGAGGGACTTATCTGCGAGAGAAAAAGAACGTCAGGGGGTTACGGCTAAAACGCAGGATTTATGTGCGAGGTGGAATTTAGGCCCTGTTTGGAGTCGCTTATTTCCCACTTATTGGTGGAAATAAGCGATAAACCCACCCAAACGCCTTGCTTATTCCCCGCTTATCAGGTAAGCCGCTTAGTGGAAAATCTGAAATACAACTAGCACCCAGCTTATCTCATACGCGGGTCAGACCACGCTTCTGGGGCAAGCGGAGCAATTTTCCCCCGGATACCCTCGGGCAACGGTCTCCAGGCGACGGCCGCCGCTCCTCCCGCAACCGCTGGCGCTCCAGATCCCGCCGCCGCCGCTCCAGATCCCGCCGCCGCCCCCCTGCAGATCCCGCCGCCGCCCCTGGGGTCGGTCGGCCCGCTTCCCTACCTCCGGCGGCCGCCCCTGCCAGGCTCCCGCCGCGGGCCGCCTGGGCGCCGCCCCCGGCGCCGGACGCCCCCGTTCCCAATACATAGCATCCACAATCTCTCCGGGGTGGGGACAACTCGTCAGCAAACGGGGAGCCCAGCATCCGTCGCATGGCGTAATGGCGTTCCGAGATGCCGCCGCCGCCGCGCGTTCTCCCTGCCGCCTGGATTGCGAAGAGAGGCGAATGGAGAGGAACAAAAAAGGATTCTTTCCCTTCTTCGAGTCTTTGTCGGAGTTGGTCGATGGCGGCCGTGGTGCTCCGCCGGCTCAGAAGAAGAAACAGAGGAGGGTCTCCTGCCGACCTGCCCGGTTCGGTTAAAAAAAACAGAGGAGGGTCAGCGGGCGAAGAACGCCAGCTGCATGTGGCTGCGCGACCCAGAGTGCGTGTCTGTACACGGTGACCATGTTGCCCGTGCCCCTCCTGGGTGAAGGATCTGCTTGCGAGGATGCCGTGCCGGCGGATGAGGGCTCAGGTTGGCACGACAGGCGTTCGTTCTGATTCATGGCTGGCTTCTTCAGGGAGCAGTGATGCCAAACTGGGCGTCCAGAAGAGCAGACAGATTGGGTGATAGACGAGCGCGAGGTGTTTGTGGGAATGCGCTTTAAGGTGCTACACTGTGTCGCATTGCTAAGATTGGGGCACAACCTCTGCCTCTCTGGGATTAATATTGCTAGCTCCATCTGAATGAGGAACATCTGCTGCTTCTGTCAGACCGATTCTGACAGGTCGAGCTCCCCAACCAGTTGGTGCCTGAAGCAACAAGAATCCAAATTGTGGATTCGTTGTTGTACCCATGATGGATGTTTCCATACTACACCAATCTATCATATGAATTTTATATTATTGTGATGTAATTTCTATTTAACAAACTCCAAAAGCATTAGAATTATTGTCTTCTACTCAGATTCACAATAAAAATGAGCTATTATCATCCTTAGGGGCATTCAGGTCAATTTACCAACCAGGACAGACAATCGACACAAAATAATCAGGATTGCCAAACACCCTGCTTATTCAGACAGCAGATTCTCCAGGCAGCGGCTTATCAGATAAGCTTGCTTGCCAGATAAGCGAGTTCCAGAAAAGCGACTCCAAACAGGGCCTTAGGCTAGGGGGTTGAGCGCTAGATTCAGGGACCCGGTTGTGGAAGGAAGGTTAGATCTTTTAGAAAAAAAGTTTCCAGGGACCTGTGTGTAAACCTAGTTTGGTTGTTTTTTTTTAAATCGGCTGGAACTTTAGAAATATGTATAAAATCGTTAGGCTTCTGATGCAGTATAGTTTTATATAAAAATGACTTTATGCATGTCACTGTTATAGATCTGGCCCTAGATTTTATCTTGTAAAAATCTTGCTATATGCTTAATAAATCGTGTAGTATTCTAAAATTTTGAAACGGGTTTTGTTAGTTTCGTAGTGATGTTTATGCTCTAGATCTGCAACTTGAATTCATGGAAAGTGTAGTTTTCACGCAGTTTTAGAACTACTTCCTAATTGACTGCTGAATCTGGTTAAAAGCATAGAAAATTATAGAAACATGATAAAAATGCACTGATTATATGTTTCATCTAGGAAAAATGCTACTTTGTATCACATGTATAATTTTGTTGCTAATTAAAATGCATCTTGCTAAATACCTTTTAATTAGAATAAATATTTGTGGCACTCTAAAAATTATTGAAAATTCACGGTAGTATAGCCTTGTGTTGAAAACTAATCTTTGAAGGTTGTAGCACCAGAAGGCTAGCAGAAAATAGTTAGGCTTTATTTTATAATTCTGCAGACTAGCAATAATAGATATTTAGCAGATCTTCTAGTAGGCAAATTGTACTGAAATTTTGGTGACAACATGTTGATATGATTAGTGATGCTCCGTAAAATTTACATGTGCAGAAGGTATGTCTAGAATTAGTTTTTATTTACTTTACACTCTATAGCTTTAAATATGTTAAAAATAATCCCTATAGCAAAAGAGCATGAATTTGGGCTGAAAAGTAGGTTTCATGTTATACTTCAAATCTGTTACTTCTCATAATTAATGGAACTATAGTTACTATTCTAGGCATTTTATCTTATTTCGTTGAAATCCTGCTTAAATGAATAGTAACATAAATTGTTATGGATAAAAATGCATCTAGATGTTTAAGATTTTGTTTATTGGATAGTAGTTGATAAAGTTTTTTTGTGAAGTAATTAAGATTAGTTTGTTGTATGATTGAGTTGTTGCATTCCTAACATTTCATCGCATACTTGCATTCATCTAGAACAGGTAACTGAAGGCGCGGTGTACGAGCTTGTCATCGAGGAGCAGCAGGAGGAGCAGTCGCAACAAGAGCAGCACGAAGACCTGTCCCAAGGTTCAGAAGGGCCCATGGCCTAGTTGATAGTAATTATACCGCTCAGGAAGGCAAGCCCCAGAGCATTACACTTAATTTCAGTATGCAATGGTTAAGTATTGTGCATAAGTTTCTAGGAGTTGATTGAAACCTTAGATACATGATTCCTAGGTTCCCTCTGTTAATTTACTAGTAGGTCGTTAGTACTGTCATGCTTAATTAAGGATTCGGTAGAAGTCAAGGAATTTTCTATCACTCGCGAGATATAGGACCTTTGATACTTATGGTAAAAGTTACTTGAGTATGAATCACTGAGGAAAGAAAAATGGAGGCCAGGCGGAGATGAGTTGGTTGAGGATATGACATGGATTGGTCAGGCGGAGATGAGTTGGTTAAGGATATGGCATGGATTGGAAGTAAGATTCCGCCTGTGTCCGTTAAGGTCCGAACCGTTGTTGGCTGTGCTGATCAAGTTTGAACAGTACTGATCACATGCCGGGAGTAGGAGGTAGTCAAAACCGGTAAACCTACGTAGCTTGGTGTGTGAAAACAGCTTGAGCTTGATCCTGACTTCAGCATCGAGTACTAGTCTATAACTCATGATTGACCCTAGGTGGTATCGGTGGGGACTGGTACTTGAGGGTCGCGGGGCGGTTCAAATGTTAGCATTCGCCAAGAGAACGGTTGCCATGCGTTGCTCGACAGGGCATGTATATGTCGTGTGATTAGGTTTACTTTGCAAGAATTAAATCGAATCGATTCGCCGTACCTCTTGGATAAGAGAACCTTCACTTGGTCACTCGTAGTAATGGAAATGAAATGGTGATGACATGATATATGTTTAAGATATTTTTTATCAATCAATGTTGTATACCATGCTTGCTCTAGTTTGTATGCGAACCTAGTTGGTACTTGCTACATATTAAACCTGAGCTAAAATATTGAAAGCAAGGATCTCCTTGTGGTAAGGTTCTTTCTACAAATGAAACCTAGCAAACCAGAAGCCTTGCTAAGTATTAGTATACTAAGGTTGTCTCGACCCTATTTCAGGTGGTGTTGCTTCTCTATGATGGCATATCGGTGGGCTCAATGTGTTGTCCGCTGCTCAGTTGATGTTTCTAGCTTTTCCATCTATCTTATTTTATCTTACTTTCAGTTTTCTTTCCGTTGTGCATTTAAAAGCTCTATATCATTCTTGTATTTGAACTCTATTTGTAAAACTTAGCTGTTGTACCATAATTTATGTAAACTCTATGATGTTTTTATTATCTCTGCTCACCTTTATGTGAGACTTTGTGGTGTATTGTTTTGATGGAGATATTCAATAGTTCAATCAGGATTTACCTGACAGACTCTCAAATTATACCATTTTAAGTGCGTGCTGACCGGATTAACTATAAAGAGGATAGTTAGCACACTTTAACCGGTTTAATTTGGGTGGTTCTTCCATAGTCGGGGCGGTCAGCGAGAGCCTTGAGGTGGCCAGGCCCGGCTGCGCAGGGGTTGGGGGTGATGCCCCGGTGGGAGCGGTGCCGCCAAAAGCAACCGCACATGGTTATGCGGGAATGGCGATGGTGGAACCTACAAGGAGAAGATGCTGTGGGCAGCGGCATAGAGTTAGTGAAATCCACTAGGAACTCGAAGTCCTCCTGAGCAGAGGAGACGGCCCTTCAGCAAAGGGAAAAGAAGCTTCATCGAAGATGACATGGCGTGAGATGATGACCCGATTGGACTGGCGATCAAGATAGCGGTATCCCTTCTGGTGTGGGGAGTAACCGAGGAACACGCATAGGGCCGAACGGGAGCGAGCTTGTGAGGGGCGGTGGCTGAAAGGTTTGGGTAGCACTTGAAGCCCAAGACGCGAAGGTACTCATACTTCGGAGGGGAGCCGAAAAAAGTGAAGTGTGGTGTGGAGAAGTTGAGCGTCTTGGTGGGGAGGTTGTTCAGCAAATAAGTAGCAGTGCTGAGAGCCTCGACCTAGTAGGAGGGGGAACACTAGCCTAGAACAATAGGGAGCGAATGGCACTATTAGTAACACTAATCATGCATTCAGCTTCACCGTTCTGTGGCGAGGTGTAGGGCACAACATGCGAACGTCAATGCCATGGGTAAGGAAGAACGTGCGGGCGCTAGAGTTATCAAATTTGCGATCGTTGTTGCACTGAACTCCCTAGATGGTGGCACCAAACTGCGTAGCAATGTAAGAAAAAAATGGCGAGGGTGGTGAAAGTGTCAGATTTTTGCCGGAGTGGAAACGTCCACAAGTAATATGAGTAATCATCCAAGATAACTAGATAATATTTGAAACCAGAGACCCTAACAATAGGTGAGGTCCAAAGGTCATAATGAATTAATTGAAAATTATGAGTAGCCCAAGATGATTACACATGGAATGGAAGACGAGTATGATGGCCTAACTGACAAACATGGCAGGTAGTATCACCTGCACCTTTATTACAAGGGATAGCAGATGAATGCGCTAATTTGGACAAAATTTCATGTCCCTGATGGACAAGACACCGGTGCCAAAGCGAAGATGTGGTGGCAGCAAGGAAGACGCCGGCAGACACAATGGGTATAGGGGACTGGAGCTATCACATCGGATGATCTCTCTTTGAGAGGGCAGTTCCTTCACAAAACATCTAGGGGGGTCAAACCCGATAGAGAATTTATTATTGGAAGTAAACTGGTGAACAAAAATAAGATTCTTAATAAGATTCGGTGAAATGAGAACATTATTAAGATGAAGCTTATGTGCAAGGGAGGTGGTGCTAGTTGCAGTGATAGGAAGTAAGCTGCCATTTTCAACAATAATGGAGGAGAGAGAAGATGAGTGTGGAGTGAAGGAGTGGGAGAGTGATATGAACCTGCTAGGGTTGATTCCCGATCTTTCGATGAGAGAGGTGTGGATAACTCGATTGGTGGATGGAGACGACGTTCACGGCCCGACTACAGCCTTCCAAGCTGCGCCTTAGCAACCGATACACCATCTCCAATGGCTGCCGCGATCTTGTGGAGCGCGTCACCCGGCCACTAGGGCACTCGTCCTGCAAGCAATCGAAGAACAAGTAGAACAAGCAACTCAATTGCAAATATGGAGATGAAAACAAATCTGAAATCACAAAGTTGGGGTTCCGAATCGAGTAGAACGGATGGTCTAGTCGACACACGCGTCTACAAGGAAGTAGCAATGGCTAAACTTACATCAAAACAAAACCCCAATCTGTTCGTGGCGGCTCTAATCCTTATTAATACCTAGGAAGACGACCAGGGGGGTGTTAGGGTCATGCCCCAACCCTAGGACATGTCCCTAATGGATCCAACTTGATACACGGCCCATTGGGCCAAAATAAGGCGACGCAGCACCTGTGGACAGAAAACCTCTCGGTAGTATTTCGATGATTTCGTCCGACTCAGAGAAGCTATGGATATGATTCCAGATCCATATAAAAATAGACTTCATAAGGATTCCAAGGAGTACTTGAACAGCTAAAACGGAGTCCGGATGAGGTTGTGGCGGCCGTTGCAAGTTGACATAGAGCTGCAGTCCGAATCCAGCCCCAAAACGTATTGGATTGGAACTCTTTCTTTCCTTGGGCCAAAAGTGACGTGGTGGCCTGGTGGAGGACGTTAGGAATACTTGGACTTGGCCCCCAATCTACTTCTTTGGTCCTCCATGCCTTCCATGTGTGTTTAACACTATTTTTGATCCATGTATGTATTTCTGAAATTGACAACGAATACACATCATGGTGCAGCATCAATTCATCAAATGTGTCACATATAATTATGATAAAGAATTGTTTCACCTCGGAGTCAAAAGATGCCAATATGGTTGTATCCAAGCATGTGATGTCCTCATCATTCTCCCCTTCTTGGCTGCAAGTCGTCCTCGACTTGCTCCAATGGCATTCTAAGGTGCTTGTTTTGATGTTGGAGCACGGAGCGACGACCATGCTGCATGGCCACTACCAGTAATGCTCCCCTTCTTTGCCCTTACACTGTTGCATATGAGAAAAACTAGAAAAGCTTTGCAAGACATTATTAGTGTTAGTGCAGCCCTATATTTGATCTTGGTATTGGTGCCCAAAAGGATCTTTCATATTAGAGCAAAAATAAACTTTATGCACCAAATATTCTCCTTTGCTATCGTATTTGCCAATTGGATGAAGCGAACAATGATTAAAGCTTGGCAAACCAGAATCAAATTTAAGTCTCTCTTTTAGACAACTTAGATTACACTGAACATCAAATTCAATATAACCCAAAGTATTTAAAGAGGATAGCAAATTCAGTTCATCTTGTGCACAACTAATAGGATGAAAAAGCTTTGCTTCAGCACATTTATATGTTTCCAAATGAAAAGTATCACACTTATTTGTTACTTGTGGCATAGGAGTAAAAGAATCATCATCACACAAGTCTTCTTTATCACAAGGAACAGCAAGTAATTCATTTTGTGATAAAGGAAAATCAACAGTGGGTTCCACTATTTGTTGCTCATCATTAGCATGCAAGGTGGACAAATTTTGGACATTATGGGTCACATCATTATTGCAAGTATTCATAGATAATAGAATCTCCTTTTCAACATTGAGAGCAAAACAATACAATTGAGCAATATGCATGCATGATTTGCTAATTAACAAAGTTCGAATTTCAGAATTGAGCCCTCTCATGAACCGACTCATCACATCTTCCATGCATTCATCTAATCCACCATACATGATACAAATTTTAAAATCATGGAAGTATTCTTTCACAGTCTTACTACCTTGCCTCAAGTGGTCTAATTTAGCAAGCAAATAATCAGCATGATATTCAGGAATGAATGCATCTCTAAAAAGAAATTTAAAGTCTTCCCAAGATTCTAGAACTTTCTTACGCCTACAAATGTGTTTCCATTGTAGCAAGGCAAATTCAGTCAAAATATTAGAGGCAATATAAATCTTTTGTTTCTCGGACAGGTCATGCTCATCAAATTCATTATCTACTTTTATCTCCCAATCAATGTAAGCTTTAGGATCAAACTTACCATCATATAACGGCAAGTGTTGAATGACATCTTGAATATGAGAGTCTAGTTTCAACAGCTCAAAAATCTCCGTATCACCTGCCATGATTAGTAGAAAACAAGAAACACAAAAATAATATGTATCCTCCTGTCAACTACTAGGATGTGTCGGTTGTAATTCTCTCAAACTCAACTTGTAAAAACAAGCCCTTACAAGTTCTTACCAAGCCAAACAGGAGGTGACGGCAACCAACAAGTCTACAACCGTGGAGTGAAGTGTATCAGTGCCGCAGCAACAAAAAACCTGTCAAGCTGTAGTCGAATATGTGGAGCTGTAGGTGGGCTTAAGCAAGGAAATATACTAGAACCACGTTAGTTGCAAGCAAATTGAACAAATGCTCAACGACGTTATTGTGCTGGTCCTAGGCTAGTACGTGCTAGAGACGCGAGCCTGGACACAAACGAAATCACTAAGCTGCAGCAAGGAAGGATCACAAGGAGAGGAAAAACAACAAAAGAGAAACCCTTCTCTTCTTCTTTCTTTCTTTCTTTCTTTCTATTTTTCTTTTCTTTCTTTCTTTTTTTTTCTCTTTTTTTTTTCAAGTATCACAGAGCTCAAATTTTGCAACAAGAGATAACAACCTAGCAATTAAATATTTCCTTGGGAAGGGTGATTCAGTAGCAAAGTCAAACAAGTGGCTGTTTTGCAAATCCAGCAGATACGCAAATCTCCAGGGTGATTGCGAAGTGCTCAAAAATAATTTGGGACCAAGGTCAGATCCTTTGGAAAGAGCACAAGTTAAGGTTTCCTAGATGTATTTAAACTCCTTATTCGGACTCCTAACAAAGGAAATATGGTGTTTTTCTTCTCAAGATGAAACAGGACTCCGAAACGAATTCTGATTTGAACTTGTGGGATTTTGTTTTTGGAGATGGAAGTATGGACGTGGATGAAAGCTCCAAGGATGTGATTTGGTTAATAGTGGTAAACAAAACAAAGGAATTTGGAAAATCCAATCTGATTTGTGGAGAGAAACAAATAAACTCAAATCTGCGATAGTGACACAAACGTGACAAGAACTCGAAACTCTAAACGACTAGACGCTAAGACTAGCAACTTGACACGACAATGCAACCGTTAATTCAATAAGCCCTAACTAAGCAGTAATAGTAAAAGGCTCAAAGGGTTTTTTGGGATTATGGAGAACTAAGATACTAATTTTTTTTGGCCTTTTGTGGACTATAGGAAATTAAAAACAGCAAAGAACTAGAAGTCTCTCACCGATAAACCTTACTCTGATTACCAACTGATATGAACCCGCTAGGGTTGATTCCCGATCTTTCGATGAGAGAGGCGTGGATAACTCGATTGGTGGATGGAGACGACGTTCACGGCCCGACTACAGCCTTCCAAGCTGCGCCTTAGCAACCGATACGATAGAACAAGCAACTCAATTGCAAATATGGAGATGAAAACAAATCTGAAATCACAAAGTTGGGGTTCCGAATCGACTAGACCATCCGTTCTAGTTGATTCGGAACCCCAACTTTGTGATTTCAGATTTGTTTTCATCTCCATATTTGCAATTGAGTTGCTTGTTCTACTTGTTCTTGCTTGTTCTTCGATTACTTGCAGGACGAGTGCCCTAGTGGCCGGGTGACGCGCTCCACAAGATCGCGGCAGCCATTGGAGGTGGTGTATCGGTTGCTAAGGCGCAGCTTGGAAGGCTGTAGTCAGGCCGTGAACGTCGTCTCCATCCACCAATCGAGTTGTCCACGCCTCTCTCATCGAAAGATCGGGAATCAACCCTAGCGGGTTCATATCAGAGAGGATACCAGCATCGGATGCCATCTGGTTGGTCACGCCGGAGTCGAAATACCAATCATGCTATTGCGGCTGCTGGAGGGACATGGTGCTGAAGTTCGCCGCGAGGGACTGCTGATCCCAATAGGAGTGACTGCGGGGCTATACAAGCCTAGAGGTGGGACGACCCACTGGCCATAGAGCACCTGCTGGTGGGCTGCAAGGGCCTATTGTTGCTGGATCAGGAGCACTTGTTGCTACTGCTGTTGGCTGATGGGGCGGCCTGGCCCTGGGGCTCCCCTAGCCCGTGTCACATCTGTATGGCACCAGACTAGGGGTGGTAGTAGCTGGGCCAGGGGGCACCCTAGGCTACACCAGATGGTCCAACACCCCAGAGCTGGAGCTGACAGTGCCGCCTGCACTACCAGTGCCGCTGTTGCCGCCTTTCCCATCGCGCTTGTCGCCCCTAGAACTAGAAGGAGGCTGTTGCGGTTGGGAGGAAGAGTCGGCCTTGGAGTTGGCGGCGCCAAAGGATGTGATGAAGGCGCCGGCAAGCTCAATCGTGACCATGGTGAGCTCCTCGTTCCTCACCTGAAGGAAGATGGGGAAGGGGCGACTACGCCGAACATGTTGGCAGATGTCCATGTAGTGCTCGTTAGATCACGTTCAAGACAAGAGTTCGGTCGGTGATTCGGTGATGTGATCACCAAGGTCGCGGAGGGAGTCTTCCATGGTCTTGAAGCGGCGACAGTATTGGTGATGGAGAGGTCCCCCCTGGGAGAAGTTGCGGAACTCAGCATCAAGGAAGAGAGACCGTGTCTCTTGATTGCCGAGAAACTGAGACTTGAAGGAAAGCCATGTGGCACGAGCAGTGGCATCACGCTCCATGACCGAGCTCGGTGGAGAGAGTCCCCATGAGTTAGGAGCGAACCACGTAGTCCATGTGCACCCAATCTGGAGAATCAAGGGCGATGGTGTCGGAGAGGACGTCAGGCTGCAAGGAGTACTTCCCAAGTGTCAGCAGAAAGGACTCGCACCACAGAGGGAAGTTGGTGGAGGTGATGTCGAGGATGATGGGCATGAGGTGGCAGATGTTCTTGACCGCCATAGCTTGCGCATGGAGGATAATTAGTGCAGCAGCCTCATGCTGGAGCAGGGCTTCACGAGGGAAGCTGTCGACATCAGAGATGTCATCGTTGTCGGGGGCCTCGGACTAAGGTGGATTGGATGTGGTGGGCTCCTGGGCGGCGCGCGCGGGCCTCAGCCACGTCACGCTCCTCGAGTGCAGCAGCCACCTCGCGCTCGGCGTCCTCAGCGTTGGTGAGCATAGCGTCACGGGCGGCCTTGGCTTCCCATGCAAGCGCTTCGACGACGGCCTGCTCCTCCTTGGTGAGGGCACAATTGTTGACGGGGGAGGCACTGCCAGCAGCTGCGCCGGAGGCAGCGGTAGGGGAGGGCGTGGCAATGGCTGGCGGGACAAGGCCCATCATGGCTGCGATGGCACGCACGCAGCTGGAAGGGGCGCAAGGGCGCACGCCGGAGAGAAGAGTAGTGCTGGGAAGAACGGCACGCTAAGATGCTGAATCAAGTACAACCCGGACTCGTGATACCATGAAAGTAATAGAATTGCGTGAAATAGTAGATTGGATTGATAGAGGGATTGCCGTACATATATAAAGGGGTGAGGAGATCTTGAGGTTTATGGAAATAGAATTAATCAAGATCTCCTCATATCCCTCTTAACTATCTAGGGCTGGCCAGCGCTAGGCGCCTGAGCTCAGGCCCAATACACACACATCCTCTGCTTTTGAATATATGACATTTTAGATCAAACTAAATAGTTTAGAAATAAATTGTTAACTTGCTCTCTTTAAAGCTATATTAGTTTGTTCTAAATATCATATATAAAGAAAAGGAAAACTAAAGGGAGTACTAACCAGCGAAGTGCAGCCAGAGCACGAGGACCTATGAACTTACTGCATGACTTGTTTTATCATACCTTGCAGGATTCAAGAATCCTTATGGAACTTGACCTAGGACAAAATTTAGCAGAAAAAGATCCAAAACAAGATACAGACGAGAAAAAAAATGAAGTTTAACAGATAGTTATTTCACTAACACTTAGTAGCATCTGAAAATTTATAAAATGTTATAATGCAGAAGTGAAGTATATCTGTAATATGGGCATACGGAATAAATGAATTGCTCATACATACACGTCATCCTTCTACTCAATTACAAAAGTCATTATTATACTAACACTGGAACACACGACACAACCATGTGCAGCTAACCCTATAGGTCGAAAATTTACAGTACATCAAGCTCTCCAAAATTGCAGAATTTCCTTTACGAATTCTTCTTTCCGTCAGAATGGGACATGCGGAGGTCAATTGACTGCAGTTGGTTCCTCAAATCCCCGTTCTCTGCAATGAGACGGTCATACTCCATAAGTAATCCTTCAGATTGTTTCTGTAAAGCAACAGAATTAGCTTCAGCAGTTTTTAGTTCCTCTGTTTTCTTTTGGGACTGGTTCTTGAGCAATTCCACTTGTTCCTTCAAACTAGCAATCTCTTTCTGGTATCCTTGAATCTCCTCGGTGCCTCCAAGTTTTGCTTCTTCTAATGTCCGGCTCTGCTTTGTTACAGCCTCCATGTTTTTGTTCATCGTTCTCAACTCTCTAATATAGTGATGTAGCCGGTCAATAATTAATCCAAGAAACAGAGAATATCCTGCAAGAAAGAGAGCAAGCATTTAAGTTTTTGTTGAATATACAAAACAGTAATTCTAGAAAGCTAATTACTCTAGTTCCAGAAATATGAATGACTGAAAACAGGTAAAAATATGGCTATTATTTTAAAGGGCAAGCATTGGTCTGAACTGTAACTATTGCCAAAAGCCGATGGGTTTGAAATATTTACATATAACTCTTTAAACAGCATTAGAACAAAATCAAATATGTTAATGGGAATAAAAAAGAAGAAAGCTTTAACAAATCAGAGTACAAATGTAGAAAGTTTAAGCACATTGTCTGTCACTAATGCCTGTGAGTTTGAAGGGCTTGCACATCAAAACGTGCTAGGAGGATTATCAAAATCAAAAGGGCCTTTGCCAAAAGAAATAGGAAAACAAATTGCATTTAAAAAGAATAATATATAAAGGACTTCCAAAAAAACTACTATCCAGTGTTTACACATACAACCTATTCGTACAACTTTACAACTATACAATCATAGGGTCAAATCTCTTGGGTGGCTCATTCACTTTTGAATCAACAGGCAAAAACATCTTGTTGTAACAGACTTGTACAAACGGGTTGCATGTGGCCAAAACACTTTGTTGTAACAAACTAGTAAAAGTGGGTTGTATGTGGCCAAAACATCTTGTTGTAACAGACTTGTACAGATGGGTTGTACGTGAAGCATGTCAATCACTAGACTAATTTTATCCAGTACAGAGAAAAAGATTAGTCAGAATCTGAATCATTTGTTCTGTGAAGTGCCTCAGTGGGAATGCAATGTGGAAGGACCTCTTAGTCACTAACAAAAAACAAGAAATTACAGGTTTTGTAATGCAAAATATTTTTGCATCACTAAAGCAATTGATAAAGGTATTCTGATCAAAACAGCATGCTTCCATAGAGTGGAGGGGGTACAAAGGATGCTAAGATAACTCTGATCATAATGTAAGAAGCTAGTTCTAATTCCTTCATAAATCATAATGTAACCGGATCCAATGTGCATATATGAATATGATAAAAATATGCAAGTAAGAATATTTCAGATTACATATTCACATCGTTATCGGTATTAGCAACAAACATTAGGTTGCTAAAATATGGACATTAGACATTTGTTTAAAGTATGGGCAAGATTAGCTATTTAGCATCAACAGGTGAGCTATGTGACCAAACTATGAATTCAACAAATTTCCCCCTGATTACTGGGAATTGTTCCCCGGAAGTGCCAACCCATGCTCAAGAGGTGTTCAGAGCAAATCCAAATATATTTTTCATTGTACTTTCAGATGTGACCGTGGAGCCTGAACAATGATCAGAGTGTCCCATTCCAACATGAAACCTTTGCCGAATTCTAACTTGGTGTTATGACCACAGCTCGTTAGTACAAGTAAAGCTCCAGCGAGTAATGTCTAGATGAATAATCCCGTTGCAATAGCCTGCTAGTAGTATTACACTGAGGACAATATTGCACTAGCAAATTGAACTTCGGTTTTTACTTCCGTAGTGAACAGGCATTTTTCTATTTCCGTAGTGTATCTGGTCAAGAACATAAAAAAGAGGTGTAATAATATGCAGACATGCCAAAGGCAAATTCAACTTCGGTTTTTACTTCTGAACAGGCATTTTTCTATTTCCGTAGTGTATCTGGTTAGAGCATCTTGGAAGTAGTGAACGGGCATTTTTCTGAACAGGCATTTTTCTATTTCCGTAGTGTATCTGGTTAGAGCATCTTGGAAGTAGTGAACGGGCATTTTTCTATTTCCGTAGTGTATCTTGTTAGAACATTAGCATCCAGCGATAGGTTCGACTTTTCGTGGGAGCAATAATATGCGGATATTACATGTCCTATATGATTTTACAACTTGCTGCTAATTAAATTTGCTGTAGAAGTTGGCAGAAATCGTAAGCGCCCCACCACGAGAACAACTCACAATTTGTTGTCCCCCCATTCGTTTACCAATACAGGTGTGGTGTGGTGTGGCGATCTCAAATCGCGATCCACGAACTAAAGAAGAAGGGGAAAAAAAGAGTAGAAGGAAATCAGGTAGCAGAATTACCCATGAGCGACGCCTCGAGGAGCTGCCTGCTGGCGAGCACCTGGTCGGTGGGGGTGAGCTGTCCGAGCTCCCCCGCGCGGCGCCTGATCTTGGCGACGCTGAACCCCGCGGATGCCAGGACGAGGAGCATGGTGGCCGCGACGGTCCTGGCCATGACGGGCCCGCGCCCCCGCTTGGCGCGGTCGATGGCAAGCAGCGCCAGGCGGCGCGCGGGCGTGCGGAAGAGCAGCGCCAGCGCCAGCGCCGCCTCCGCGGCCAGCAGCGTGAACAGCAGCTGGATCATGGCTGGCGACGGGCGACGCCCCCGCCGGACGGTGTGTGTGGGGGGGCCTTGGGGAGTGGAGCGAGGAGTCTGGGGATCTTGGCCCCGGGGTGGGGGTCTGGGGTGGATTGGAGTTTTGGAAGGTTATGCAAGAGATTAGGGAACCCTAAAAATATTCGTCTATCCTAAGATAGCTAGATCTTTTGGTCTCTTATGAAGAAAGTTTGTGTTGGGGAATCGGCCATAAGTCCTAAGCTCAAGGGACCGTGCGATCCCAAAAAGTCCCAAATTTGCTAGGGTCCCTTCGAACACGGACAGACGTGGCTCTCTCCCTCTCTTCTCTCTCCACCCGGAAGTACAAGACAACAGGCACTGGCGCATACCCAGGAAAGGTACGCGTAGGATGCCAAAGAACTCCCGAGAGGAACGGGGTCCCCTGGCCTGAAACGATTAGCGAAGTTGATGAGACTCCACCATCAACTTCCACAAGTGTCACACCCGATTTTAAGGATAAAATCGAGTGCATTAAATACATGTGCGCCAGGATCAAGTTACACACATGTACGACAATAGTGAATAGCAAAGACAGTGCTAAAGCGAATAGAGAGAGTATTAAACATTATTACATGATCGAAAGTCTCAATAAAACATAAGCCTAATTTATTACGCAGCGGAACTCCAAAGACGATGACGACTCCACAGGGAGCTGACTGAAGAAACTTACACCTAGAACTCCTCAAAGTCATGTAGATACTCCTCTTCCCAATTAGCTTGGTTTGAACAGTGGTTTTGCAAGGGTGAGTACACTTATGGTTGGTACTCAACAAGTCGTGGGGAATAGTGTAGTGTAAGGCAAATTCAAGGTACGGCTAAGGCATAATTAGCATTCGCTTTTAATTAAGTTGGTCAAGTTTTATTAGCAATTAACTAAGTATAAGTTCATACCACCTAAAATTAAACGTGGTCATAATAAAGTAAACAACATATGCATGAGATGACAACAAGTTAAATCCATCTTCCAATAATATTATCATGTGAGGGTCCAGGCCGCTCTTAACCGTGAGCACGGCTGATCGATCAGTTTTACACTCTGCAGAGGTGGCACATCTTTACCCACAAGTCGCGTAAAAGTTCAAAAGAACTTTGGACCCAACCATGCGGTGTTTGCAAGGCACCATACCACACTTCCGAGGTGTGATTGCATAGGGACGCTACGAGGCCTTTACAAAGATTCATTAGTCAGTGGTAACCCGCTGGCGTGCACAACCCATCCCAGGCAAAAATGCAACGACTCAGTCCCCCCTCTTGCCTCATCACGATAAGGTCACCCCAGACTAAGGTTTCTAATTATTCAGCCAAGACCAGAGCCATTTAGTCTTGTGGTAGCACTGTTTTCCTGGGTGGTTCTCCATGTTCCGATTAAACAGTAATGATCTTATATTAATGAAAGGTATAACAGAAGTAAAGCAAGATTAAACATTGTGTTTAGTTAAACCACCATACCAAGTAAGCACTAAGCATGAACTACCCAACATAAAGTAAACTGGTTGGTCAAGGCAAAGGTAAATCAATCTAGGCGAACCTTAATTGGGACCCATCAATTTAATCTTAACATGTGCATAGCATAAATGTTGAGTACGAGAAAGTAAAGGTGTATAGGACGAAAAGTAGTGATCAAGGACACGACTTGCCTTCTTGGCCTTGCTCCTGCTGTTCATACTCCTCGAAGCCTTGATCTTCAACTCCCTCGAACTGCGGGACGTCTACACGCGTCACACGAGCACATACAAGCAAACATGGGCAAAAAGTAAGAAAACAGTACACAAATCATAGTTAAACAGAGAAAACCAGCTTGAAAAGTTGATCTACGCTTTAAAACGAACACGTGGATATAAAGAACGCGAAAAACGGAGTTAAGATGCAAAAGATATGTTTAAAACAAGATCCAGGGGCTTTTCTGTGAGAAAAATAAAACTTTTAGGGCCAAACCGCGAAAACCGAGGGCTTATACCTAATTATGCGTATAAACCGAAGGTCTAACATGCAAAAACTCAAATCCGGATGGCGGGTTGATTTTTGGAAAGTTCAAGGGTTAAACCGAAAAGTGCGAGGGCAGATATGTAAATATTTTTCAACGCGATCTGGACCGCGGGTTGATTTGCGAAAAAGGCGGGGGCTTAAGAGCAAAAAGGCACGGCGCAGCACAGTTGACCGTTACGCGGTCTTGTTTGACTCGCTATCGACCGTCGGATCGAGATCGGACGGCCACGGTCAACGATGACTCGCGGCGACGGCGGAAAAGGGGCAGTCGGCGACTGCGAGCGGCGGCGGGCGACGACGAGCGGCGGCGGGGTCGCCGGAGTTGACCGAAAAGGCGCTCTGGGGCACGGTTTGGTGCGCGGATTGCACCAGAAGGAAGAAGGGAACACTGCGAACCCGTTTAGGGGGTCCTCGGCGACCGGGGCTCACCGGAGGCGATGCTTGACGGCGGGAAGAGGCGGCGGCGCTGGAGCTTTGGGGCGCTAGGGTTTCAGGCGTAGGCGCGGGGTACTCGAGGCTGGGGAGGGGCGGCGGCTTTTATAGGGGCGGAGGGCTTAGAGATAGAGGCGGCCCCGGGTTTGAATCGCGGCGGATTCGGAGCGGGGGCCGACGGGATTCCGGAGATGGCGGCGCGGCGGTTGCGGGGAGTCCCGGTCGGATACGGCCGGAGGTAGGCAATGACGAGCGGGTCCCACTCGTCGGTGGCCGCGGGCGATAGGCGGGCCGGAGCGGCTACGTGGGCCGGCGCGCGCTCGCAAGCTGCGGAGGAAGCGGCGAGCAGGCGAGCTGCTCGGGTGAAGGGAGCTGGGCCGGCGAGAAGGGGAAATGGAGCGGGCCGAGCGGCTGGTGCTGGGCTGCCGGCAGAGGAGAGGCGCTAGGCCAGCCAAGGGTGGAGCGGCCGGAGGAGCTGCAGCTCGGCTGGGCTGAAAGAAGAAAGGGGAAGGGAAGGAAGAGAAGATTGCGGCCCAGGAGGAGAAGAAGAAAAAGAAAAAGAAAGAGAAAAGGAAAAAGGTTTTGGAAATTGAATTTAAACTTGAAATTCAAATTTTTGGTTCAAACTCCAACAATCAAAAATTATGCTCCAGCATGAATACACAATTAACTCCTATGATGAATTTAATTAAATTAAAGAAAATGAATTTAAATGCCTAGAATTTAAATGACACCCTAATTTGAGCAAAATTTTAATGAATTTGAATTATTAAAAATTTTGGGTGTTACAAATCCTACCCCCCTTAAGAAGAATCTCGTCCTCGAGATTCGCAAGATCTTGCAAAGAGATGGGGAAATTCCTTCTGTAACTCGTCCTCTCTTTCCCAAGTTGCCTCGTCCTCTGTATGGTGACTCCACTGAACCTTGCACATTCTGATCGTCCGATTCCTCGTAACCCTCTCTGAAGTATCCAAAATCTTAACGGGGTATTCCGTGTAAGTGTGGTCATCCTGAACATTCAATTCCTTCATAGGCAACTGTTCCTCGGGAACTCTGAGGCACTTCTTAAGTTGTGAGATATGGAACACGTCGTGTACATCTGACAACTGATTAGGCAACTCCAATCGATAGGCTACCTGTCCCACTCTCTCAAGAATCTTGAACGGACCGATGAACCGAGGTGACAATTTCCCTTTGACCTTGAATCTGCGCATACCCCTGATGGGCGATACCTTGAGATACACATAATCACCTACCTCAAAGGTCGATTCTCTTCTCCTGGTGTCAGCATAACTCTTCTGTCGAGATTGTGCAGTCCTCAAGTTTTCTCGGATAATCTGGACCTGTCTTTCTGCCTCTTGTATAATTTCTGGCCCGAATAACTGACTCTCTCCTGTCTCACTCCAATAAAGGGGTGTTCGGCACTTTCTACCATACAAAGCTTCAAACGGCAACATTTTAAGACTGGCTTGATAACTGTTATTATAGGAGAATTCTGCATAGGGTAAACTCTTGTCCCAACTACCTCCATGCTTCAATGCACATGCTCTTAACATATCCTCCAATATTTGATTTGTTCTCTCGGTCTGTCCATTCGTCTGAGGGTGATAAGCGGAACTGAAATTCAATCTTGTACCTAGAGATTCATGCAACTTCTGCCAGAAATGTGACGTGAACTGAGTACCTCGGTCAGACACTATCTTCTTGGGCACACCATGCAAACACACAATCCTTGCCATATACAACTCTGCTAGCTTGGACCCGGTGTAAGTAGTCCTTACCAGTATGAAGTGAGCTACTTTGGTCAATCGATCCACTATGACCCATATGTAGGGATACGAGGTAGGCTACGCTAGCGCAAAACAAAATTTCTACCGCGTAAAACCAGGAAGAACAGCCGTATAAGGATCACGGGATTACCACTCGACGCACTACTGGTGCGAAAGATGTAGATATGCGTCGATGCAGTATAGACGATCACGTAGTCGTACATAGTCGATCAACGTAGTCGTACGTAGTCGATCACGTCCAACAGCTCCTCAGCAGCTCGTCCACGTGCAGCAAGATCGCCTCCGGTACCGCGGCTCGTCGTCGGCTCGTCGTGGCTCGTCGGCGGCTCGTCCAAGTGCTGCAGGCCAACACCTCCAAGGTATCCACACGTGCAGGGAGGAAGCGTCGCAAGCCGGACTGCTAGATCCGTGAGTTGCAACAGGCGAGGGCGTGGGAGGCGCGGCAGGTGTGTTTCGCCAAAAGGTGTAAACCCTAGGGCACCCCCACCCTGATGGGCCTCTAGATCCGAGGCCCATTAGTACTCCTAAACCTAATCCAACTCGGATCAGATCCGAATTGGGCTTCCAGCCCCTTAAGTGTGTGACCCTATGGGTTCGGATACGTATAGACATGGCCCGAGTACTCCTACTCGGCCCAATAGTCGGTAGCGGCCTCTAGCAAGACGTGCCAACTCCTATACGCACACGAAGATCATATCAGACGAACCATCACAACATAATATACATGCTATTCCCTTTGCCTCATGATATTTGGTCTAGCTTCAAGCCGACTGCTCTTTCTCGATCCTGTGATTCGGAATCCCTTTGTAGGTTAACTTTTAACCGTACGTAGCATGGCCATGCATTTTCGGATCCGATCACTCGAGGGGCCCAGAGATATCACTCTCAATCAGAGAGGGGCAAATCCCATCTTGATTGACCATGTCTCATAGCATGCTTCTTGACAAACCCGAAAGCTACCTTTATAACTACCCTGTTACGGCGTAGCGTTTGATAGCCCCTAAGTAGGTCGATCCACATCTAGAATACATGCGACAATCTCAGGTCTAAGGACAAAGCGTATATGTTGTTTAAAGAGAGAACTATTTCTCGTGTTGGGTCAGTCCTAGCACATGTCTCCACATGTGTCCACATTATTAGTTCAACATCTCCATGTCCATGACTTGTGAAACATAGTCATCAACTAATACATATGCTAGTCTAATATTCATGTGTGTTCTCACATGAACTCCGACTAGGGACAACTTTAGAATAACCGTACAAGTAAAGAGTTTCACATACAATTCACATAATTGCAAATCAATTCAAGTAGCCTTCAATGGATATTCAATGAACACAACATACAAATCATGGATACAAATGGAATATCATCATCTCTATGATTGCCTCTAGGGCATACCTCCAACACCATATGGAGTCATACCCATCTCGGGTGCGAGGCAATCCCACAATGAAATCCATCCCAATTTCTTCCCACTTCCATTCCGGCACCTTCAATGGCTGAAGTAACCCAGCTGGCCTCTGGTGTTCAGCCTTGACCTTTTGACATATGTCGCAAATGGCTACATGTGCAGCTACATCTTTCTTCATTCCGGGCCACCAATACTTTTGCTTAAGATCCTGATACATCTTGGTACTTCCGGGGTGAATGGAATAGGCTGAATCGTGAGCTTCTTTCAAGATCGTCTCACGGAGATTTTCCACATCGGGTACCCAAATCCTTCCTTTGACCCATAAGGTTCCCTGAGAGTCTTCTGTAAAGTCTGTGGCTCTTCCTTCCTTTACCATCTCCTTAACCTCCTTGACCTTGGCATCCTCAAGTTGTCCCTTTCGTATCTCTTGTTCTAAAATCGACTCCACTCCCATCGTTGCTCCCTCAGTATGCGCAACGACGCACAAGTTGAGCCTCTCAAAATCTTTCATCAACTCGTCAGGTAGCTGGAATGCTAAGGCTAAGTTAGCATGACCCTTCCGACTCAAAGCGTCTGCAACCAAATTAGCCTTACCAGGATGATAGTGAATCTCTAGATCATAGTCATTGATAAGCTCTAACCATCATCGCTGTCTCAGATTGAGGTCCTTCTGAGTGAAGATATACTTGAGACTCTTGTGATCAGTATAGATCTGACACTTAGTCCCCAGAATGTAGTGTCTCCAAATCTTCAAGGCATGTACCACTGCGGCTAACTCCAAATCATGAGTCGGGTAATTCTGCTCATGTTTCCTCAATTGCCTGGAAGCATAGGCGATTACATGACCTTCCTGCATTAGAACACAGCCTAAACCCTGTTGAGATGCATCACAATATATGTCAAACCCTTTATGCAGATCTGGCATTACCAATACTGGAGCTGTGGTCAACCTCTTCTTCAGTTCCTCGAAACTGGCCTGACATGCCTCTGTCCATTTGAATTCCCTTCCTTTTTCTAGTAGCGTAGTGAGGGGCTTCACTATCTTGGAGAATCCTTCAATGAACCTGCGGTAATAGCCTGCAAGTCTGAGAAAACTCCTAATCTCAGTTACTGTCTGCGGTGGATTCCACTTCAAGACATCCCTAACCTTGCCTGGATCCACTGCAATTCCACCATCGGAGATGATATGACCAAGGAAAGAGACCTCCTTCAACCAGAACTCACACTTACTAAATTTTGCATACAACTGATGCTCCCTCAACTTCTGAAGCACTAACCTCAAATGTTCCTCATGTTCTTCCTTACTCTTGGAGTAAATCATGATATCATCAATAAACACCACAACGAACTTATCCAGGTACTCCATAAATACCTTATTCATCAGATACATGAAGTAAGCTGGAGCATTTGTCAGCCCGAATGACATTACCGTGTACTCAAAGAGACCATATCTGGAGGTAAAAGAAGTCTTGGGTATGTCGGACGGCCTGATCTTCAACTGATGATAACCTGATCGCAAGTCGATCTTGGAGAATACCTTGGCTCCTCTCATCTGATCGAACAGATCCTCAATGCGAGGCAATGGGTACTTGTTCTTGACGGTTACCTCGTTCAGTGCTCTATAATCCACACACATCCTCTGGGTACTGTGGTTCTTTGGCACAAAGATAACCGGTGCTCCCCATGGTGATGAACTAGGCCGAATAAACTGTTTTGCTGATAATTCCTCTAATTGTTGTTTCAATTCTTTTAATTGCTCAACCGACATTCTATAAGGGCATTTGGAGATAGGTGCAGTACCAGGTAAAAGATCAATAGTAAATTCAATTTCACGGTCAGGTGGCATACCTGGTAAATCGTCGGGGAATACATCCGGGTAGTCACACACCACTTTGATATCTTGCAATGATCTTCCAGCCAACTGATTAACTGCACAATCTGCTGCTGAGGGTAGAGTAGCTACAAACTCCACTTTCTCTCCATCAGGACCTGTTAGCAAAACTGACCTCTTGGCACACTGAATCGTTGCATCAAAAGCGGCTAACCATCTCATTCCCAGAATTACATCGATTCCACCGGACTCAAGTACGATAAGATCAACCGGAAAATCTATCCCCATTATTCTCAGCTTAACTTGCGGACAGATGTATTGAGCCTTCATTGACCCACCAGGTGAACTCACTAGCATATGACGCCTCATGGTATGCATGGGTAAATTATGCTTTGCTACATAATGACTAGTGACAAAAGAATGCGATGCTCCAGAGTCAAACAAAACTGATGCGGGGGCAGAGTTGACAAGGAACATACTGAGCACTACATCTGGAGCCTCCCGAGCAGTCTCGGCGTCCATGTGATTCACCTTGCCACGAGCAAAGCTTTGCTGCCCCTGATTGCCTTGTGGGGTCTGGTTCCCATTCCTCGGTTGCTGCATCTGATTCTGCTGAGGAGCACTACTGTTCTGCACGGGGGTAGCTGGCCCACCTTTCTTAGGACAAGAGTTGGCATAGTGACCAACCTCGCCACACTTGAAGCAAGTAGGGCCTACTAGAGCATTGGGCCTTGCTAGAGTGCCAGTGGGGGTCATCTGGCGATTCTGCGAAAAGCTGGGGCGCAGAGTCTGCATAGTCTGCATCCCTGGACGCTGGAACTGGGGGCTGGGGTGCTGGAATGACTGCTGAGCGGGGCGCTGGAATGACTGCTACCTAAAATTCCCACTTGGACCCCCTGCGCGGAGCGGTGTCCCTTGCTGTGGAGCAAAGCGAGGGCGTGTGTTGCTTCTTGATGTCGACTGGGAGTCAAATTTCCTATTCATCTCCCCGAGCTCATTCCTCTTGTGCTCCAGGCCAATTGCTTTGTCTAGCATCTTTTGGAAGCTAGGGAAGGTGTGCGACATCAGCTGGTATTGGAGTAGTCCAATCAAACCATCCAAGAACAGCTCCTGCTTCTGCTCATCATCAACAACATCCTCAGGTGCATAGCGGGACAACTGGACAAACTTGTCCCTGTACTCAGCCACTGTCATTTTACCCTGCTTAAGAGCAAGGAACTCCTTCTTTTTGAGCTTCATTAATCCAGAAGGAATGTGGTGACTTCTGAAGCTAGTCCTGAATTCCTCCCAGGTAATGCCATTAGCGTTGGCATGGGTGGTGCTGTAAGCATCCCACCAATCTGCAGCTGGTCCTTCCAGGCATCCTGAAGCATACAGGACCTTCTCCCTGTCAGAACACTGGGTGATATTCAGCATCTTCTCCACGGTTTTCAACCAGTCATCAGCATCTAACGGGTCTGGAGAATGTGAGAACGTTGGGGGCTTGTGGCTCATGAACTCCCTGTGCCTATCCCTTGGCGGTGGCTGCTACTGGTTGTTGTTGTTGTTGTTCAGCTGAGCTTGTAAGGCTGCCACGGTGTTGGTCAGTCCGGCGAGAAGCTGAGTCTGGGCTGCTAGAAACTGCTCCATCCCTGCAGGTGCTTGCTGATTCTGTTGCGGAGCGGGGTTGGGGTTGCTGTTGTTGTCCCTGTGATGAGGCACTGCGGGACGGTCAACTCTTGATCCGGATCTGGTATTTACCATCTGAGCGTTAGAGACAATAGATTTAGATAGGTGTGTGAAGGAATAACTGAGAAAGATAAAGCGACAAGATATAAAAGTAAAACAGATTCTGTTAGCTCCGTTTAATTAGGTGTGGCCGTCAGAAGAAGTGTCCATAATTACTGAAAAATTACCAAGTCGTAACTTATTAAATTTGTAAACCAACCCAACTAGAATCACCTCAATTGGACTTCTAGATCTCGGGTTACAAAATTAACAAGCTGACAGTGTCGGTCGACAGTTTCAGATTCTGATTGCTCTACTAATTCGCATACATCTCCCAGAAAGATCCTCCAAAAATTCTGAAAAATTTACAAAAAATACTCCACGCAATTCTGAAACTAACCCCACTGATTTCATGTCATTTGGACCCCAACATCTTTACCCACAAGTCGTGTAAAAGTTTAAAAGAACTTTGGACCCAACCATGCGGTGTTTGCAAGGCACCATACCACACTTCCGAGGTGTGATTGCATAGGGACTCTACGAGGCCTTTACAAAGATTCATTAGTCAGTGGTAACCCGCTAAGGTTTCGGTGTCTGGCGTGCACAACCCATCCCAGGCAAAAATGCAACGACTCAGTCCCCCCTCTTGCCTCATCACGAGTAAGGTCACCCCAGACTAAGGTTTCTAATTATTCAGCCAAGACCAGAGCCATTTAGTCTTGTGGTAGCACTGTTTTCCTGGGTGGTTCTCCATGTTCCGATTAAACAGTAATAATCTTATATTAATGAAAGGTACAACAGAAGTAAAGCAAGATTAAACATTGTGTTTAGTTAAACCACCATACCAAGTAAGCACTAAGCATGAACTACCCAACATAAAGTAAACCGGTTGGTCAAGGCAAAGGTAAATCAATCTAGGCGAACCTTAATTGGGACCCATCAATTTAATCTTAACATGTGCATAGCATAAATGTTGAGTACGAGAAAGTAAAGGTGTATAGGAAGAAAAGTAGTGATCAAGGACACGACTTGCCTTCTTGGCCTTGCTCCTGCTGTTCATACTCCTCGAAGCCTTGATCTTCAACTCCCTCGAACTGCGGGACGTCTACACGCGTCACACGAGCACATACAAGCAAACATGGGCAAAAAGTAAGAAAACAGTACACCAATCATAGTTAAACAGAGAAAACCAGCTTGAAAAGTTGATCTACGCTTTAAAACGAACACGTGGATATAAAGAACGTGAAAAACGGAGTTAAGATGCAAAAGATATGTTTAAAACAAGATCCAGGGGCTTTTCTGTGAGAAAAATAAAACTTTTAGGGCCAAACCGCGAAAACCGAGGGCTTATACATAATTATGCGTATAAACCGAAGGTCTAACGTGCAAAAACTCAAATCCGGACGGCAGGTTGATTTTTGGAAAGTTCAAGGGTTAAACCGAAAAGTGCGAGGGCAGATATGTAAATATTTTTCAACGCGATCTGGACCGCGGGTTGATTTGCGAAAAAGGCGGGGGCTTAAGAGCAAAAAGGCACAGCGCGGCACAGTTGACCGTTACGCGGTCTTGTTTGACTCGCTATCGACAGTCGGATCGAGATCGGATGGCCACGGTCAACGATGACTCGCGGTGGCGGCGGAAAAGGGGCAGCCGGCGACGGCGAGCGGCGGCGGGCGACGACGAGCGGCGGCGGGGTTGTCGGAGTTGACCGAAAAGGCGCTCTGGGGCACGGTTTGGCGCGCGGATTGCACCAGAAGGAAGAAGGGAACACGGCAAACCCGTTTAGGGGGTCCTCGGTGACCGGGGCTCACCGGAGGCGATGCTTGACGGCGGGGAAGAGGCGGCGGCGCTAGAGCTTTGGGGCGCTAGGGTTTCGGGCGTAGGCGCGGGGTGCTCGAGGCTGGGGAGGGGCGGCGGCTTTTATAGGGGCGGAGGGCTTAGAGATAGAGGCGGCCTCGGGTTTGAATCACGGCGGATTCGGAGCGGGGGCCGACGGGATTCCAGAGATGGCGGCGCGGCGGTTGCGGGGAGTCCCGGCCGGATACGGCCGGAGGTAGGCGATGACGAGCGGGTCCTACCCGCCAGTGGCCGGGGACGATAGGCGGGCTGGAGCGGCTACGTGGGCCGGCGCGCGCTCGCGGGCTGCGGAGGAATCGGCGAGCGGGCGAGCTGCTCGGGTGAAGGGAGCTAGGCCGGCGAGAAGGGGAAATGGAGTGGGCCGAGCGGCTGGCGCTGGGCTGCCGGCAGAGGAGAGGCGCTGGGCCAGCCAAGGGTGGAGCGGCCGGAGGAGCTGCAGCTCGGCTGGGCCAAAAGAAGAAAGGGGAAGGGAAGGAAGAGAAGATTGCGGCCCAGGAGGAGAAGAAGAAAAAGAAAAAGAAAGAGAAATGGAAAAAGGTTTTGGAAATTGAATTTAAACTTGAAATTCAAATTTTTGGTTCAAACTCCAACAATTAAAAATTATGCTCCAACATGAATGCACAATTAACTCCTATAATGAATTTAATTAAATTAAAGAAAATGAATTTAAATGCCTAGAATTTAAATGACACCCTAATTTGAGCAAAATTTTAATGAATTTGAATTATTCAAAAATTTGGGTGTTACAACAAGGCCCATGGATACGGTTGGGCCAGGCGTGCATCAACCCTAAGGGTGTGTTTGTTGCACCAATCCCACTTCCGGTACGGAGGGTACCCGTCCAGGGCTGCCACGTCTGTCCTAAGTACGGAAACCCTCGTACCACAGAAAGCGAAGACACAAGATCAGAGTGCCCCAAAAAGGGGTGCCACGGGTAGGAGGGGCCGTATCGCGGGTAGATGGGTCTTCAACCCAAAAAGTTCATTTTCCCAAGGCTATAAATGGACGAGCCCTTAGCTCATTTAAGACACAACATTCTAGCTACTCAGTCACCTAGAAGCTCTTTGGATAAGTGTTCTATCCTAGAGCCGCCCTGTACTATTTGGACATTTTGTAACCACCAACAATTGGCGTCCTCATCGCCTTCCTCTAGGAGAATAAGGATGTGTTCGCCTGGACCCCCTCCGATCTTTGAGGCATCGGCCGGAGTCTCATAGAGTACCACCTAAACGTTGACCTGAAGAAGAAGCCCCACAAATAGAAGGTGCGGAAGATGTCGATGGAGCGGAAGGAGGCGGCACGCGTGGAGGTGCGCAATCTACTTGACGCGAACGTGATTCGGGAAGTCATCCACAAGGAATGGCTTGCCAACCTAGTTCTGGTGAAGAAGAACAACGACAAATGGTGAATGTGCATGGACTTCACCGACCTCAACAAAGCGTGCCCGAAGGATGATTTTCCACTATCTCGCATCAACTAGATCGTGGACTCCACCTCCGGAAGTGAGAGGCTTAGCTTCCTAGATGCCTACTCCGATTACCATCAGGTGTGGATGGTGGAAGACGACGAGCCTCGGACCATCTTCATCACCCTGTTAGGGACATATTGTTTCATGCGGATGCCTTTCAGTCTCTGAAACGCCGGAGCAACCTTCATGCGCCTGGTGCAGCTGATGTTCGACACCCAGTTGAGAAGGAATTCGGAGGCCTACGTTGATGACATCATCGTCAAAAGCAAGAATGAGCAAGACTACCTCTCCAATCTGTAGGAGACCTTCACCAACCTACAGAGGACGGGCCTTTGACTCAAACCTGAGAAGTGCACATTCAGGGTGCACTCCGGAAAGCTGCTGGGCTACCTCATCTCCCAGGGGGGGATCGAAGCCAACCCCGATAAGATTCAAGCCATTCAGGAGATGGCGCCCCTGAATAATGTGCAAGAAGCACAACGCCTCATGGGACGGCTCGTGGCCCTGAGCCATTTCATCGGAAGGTAAGCAGAGAGGAGCCTCCCCTTCTTTAAGGTGCTGAGAGGCTCCCATTCGGGAGATGGCGCCCCTGAATAATGTGCAAGAAGCACAACGCCTCATGGGACGGCTCGTGGCCCTGAGCCATTTCATCGGAAGGTAAGCAGAGAGGAGCCTCCCCTTCTTTAAGGTGCTGAGAGGCTCTGACCCTTTTCGCTAGACGGAGGAGCAGTAGCATGCCTTCCATGAGCTCAAGCTATACCTGGAACATCCGAAGGTGCTCACGAGTCCTACCCTAGGGACCCTGCTCCCTTCTCTACATCGCCACGGCAGAAGGTGCCGTTAGCGCCGTCCTGGTGGAGGAAGTCTCCTACAATAGGAGGGAGGAACAGGCCCCGGTGTACTACGTCTCCGAGGCGCTCGCGGGGGGCAAACTGCGCTACACTGAGCTGGAAAAGATGGCATGCGCGGTCATCATGGCTTCCCGAAAGCTCAAGCACTACTTCACCGTCCACCCCATTACGATCCCGACATCATACCCCCTGCGTGAAGTCTTCTAAAGTAAGGAAGCCATTGGGCGCATCAGTAAGTGGGCAGCAGAGGTAGCCCCATTCACGCTCTCTTTCATTTCCCGAAGCGGCATCAAGTTGCAAGCCCTCGCGGACTTCATCGCTAACTGGATGCCGACGACCCCGGCTGGCGGTCCCCCGTGATGGAGCTAGTCTGGATAGGTCTCGTCGATGGAGCATGGGGTGCCTCCAAAGCGGGAGCCGCAGCAGTTCTATCCTCTCCGACATGGTAGGAAATTTGCTACGCCCTCCGCCTTGATTTTCCCTGCACCAACAACATGTTGGAGTACAAGGCCCTCATTCTTGCCCTGTAGAAGGCGGCCACCCTCGGAGCCTGACGCCTCCGCGTCAAGAGAGACTCCCAGGTCATCACGCTCCAAGTGGAGAAGGAATACTAGGCTCGGGAACCTGAGCTTGTGGAATACCTCCGTCTAGTTTGGAACCTGGAGCGAAAGTTCCAAGGCTTGACGGTGACGTACATCCCCTGGGTGGAGAACGAGCTCGCTAATGCCTTGGCAAAGGCGGCGGCCCAAGGCCCCTACTTCCTCCGGAGGTGTTCTATCATGTCGCCACCTCTCCGACGATCAGGATGGAGGATACTGGTGAGCTCAAGGAAGTGGCGGCTATTCACAATGAGGACTAGCGCTCCTCCATCATAGCGTTCTTGGAGCAGTGGTATGTCCCCGAAGATCACACGGAGATGCGCCACCTGCAACAATGGTGCGCAACTACTAGCTAATTGTTGGGGCCCTCTATAAGGTCAACGTCTATGCCCCCCTTTCTTCGATCCATCCCTAGGGAGAAGGGGTGCCAAATGCTTGAACAAATGCATTCTAAGACGTTTGGAGCGCATTCGGCAACCAGATGCCTCATCGGAAGGGTATTCCAATAGGGTTTCTATTGGCCCATGGCACTCCGCGACACCGAGGAAATAGTCAAGTGGTGTGACAGCTGCCAAAGAATGAGCAAGATGAGCCGCCTTCCAGCCACTCAGCTCCAGCCGTTAGCTCCTGTTTGGCCATTGGCCCGATGGGGCATTGACATCATCGGGCCGATCCCTATGGCCCTGGGGGGCTTCTGCTTCGCGGTGGTGTCCCTCAAGTACTTCTCCAAGTGGGTGGAGGCAGAGCCTATCACTGCAATCAAGTCCGCCAACATCGTTAAATTCTTTTGGATGAACATCGTGTGTCATTTCGGCGTTTCCCGGGAGGTCACTGTTAGCAGTTCGACTCCGAGCGCTTCCATCAATATTGTGAGGAGTTAGGCACTAAGGTTTATTTTGCCTTAGTGTATCACTTGTAGTCCAACGGGGCATGTGAACGGGCCAACGAAAGCATCTTTGAGGTGTTGAGCAAGCGCATCTTCGGGAACCCAAGGGGATGAGGGCTAACGAGCTCCCGAGTATCTTATGGGCTTACCGCACTTCCGCAATGCGACCCACCGGTTTCACCCCTTTCTAGCTCCTATTCGGAGAAGAAGCCATGGCCCTAGAGGAAGCATCCCGCAACACCTTCCGAGTCTCCAAGGAGCTCATGGAGGAAACAAGAATTTAGGCCACAACCAACCTTGAGAAGTACCAAGCGGAGACAAAGACCTGGCATGATAAGAAGACGCGGGATTGAGCCTTTGCGGTAAGGAACCTAGTGCTACGCCACCGCAGGAACTCCGAGACCCTAGGCAAGTTTGAGAGAAAGTGGGAAGGGCCCTACATCGTCACCATGAGCAACCGTCTAATCTCCCCAGACGACAAAGAAGATCCACACTTGTGGAATGCCAACCTCCTCTTTCGGTACTATCCATAGGGGGTCCCACGGCGGTGGCATCATGGGAGGACCATGACGTTTGGAGCTTTTTTTCTATTTTTTCCTCAATTTTTTCTCTTCATTATGTCTCTTTTTGACCTTTTTGCCCCAGCGAGGCTGCATGGGTAGCACAACATGTCCCGTCGTCTAGCTGCTAGCAACATCTTTTGGCTCACTGCTAGGTTGCCGGGAGCCACCAACACCTACCAACTCCAGTGTGCCGATCCCAAGCATCAAGAATACTTCCTTCGGCTCATCCTCGCCGTTCCTCTCTAGAAGCGATATCGCACCTCATTTTTTCCGGACGGGATGCTTTCTAACGACTCGCATGGAGCGGCTAAGGGCCGAGACCCTCAAGCGCTAGCATAGCACCGCACGCTCGCTCATTTTTTCTAGAAGGGATGCTTTCTGATGAGTCACACGGAGCGACTAATGGCTGAGGCCCTCGAGCACCGGTGTAGCACTGCATGCCCGCTTGTTTTCTGGAAGCGATGCTTTTCAACGAGTCGCACAGATTGGCTAAGGGTTGAGGCCCTCGAGCGCCAGTGTAGCACTGCATGCCCGCTCATTTTCCGGAAGTGATGCTTTCCGATGAGTCGCACGGAGCGGGTAAGGGCTGAGGCCCTCGAGCGCCAGCGTAGCACTGCACGCCTGCTCATTTTTCGGAAGCAATGCTTTCCAACAAGTTGCATGGAGCATTTAAGGGCTAAGGCCCTCGAGCGCCGGTGTAGCATCGCACGCCCGCTAATTTTTCACAAGCGATGCTTTCTGATGAGTCACATGAAGCGGCTAAGGGCTGAGGCCCTTGAGCACCAGCGTAGCGCTACATGCATGCTCATTTTTCGGAAGCGATGCTTTCCGACGAGTTGCATGGAGCGGCTAAGGTCAACGAGTTGCACGGAGCGGCTAAGGGCTGAGGTCCTCGAGAGCTAGCGTAGCACCACTTGCCCGCTCATTTTTCTGGAAACGATGCTTTCCGACATGTTGCACGGAGTGGCTAAGGGCTAAGGCCCTCAAGCACCAGTGTAGCACTGCACAGCCACTTGTTTTCTGGAAGTGATGCTTTTCGACGAGTCGCACGGAGTGACTAAGGGCTAAGGCCCTCGAGCGCTGACGTAGCAACACACGCTCACTTGTTTTCCGAAAGTGATGCTTTTCGATAGGTCGCACGGAGTGGCTAAGGGCTGAGGCCCTCGAGTGCCGGCGTAGCACCGCACGCCCGCTCATTTTTTGGAAGCGACGCTTTCTGACGAGTCGCATGGTACGGCTAAGGGCTGAGGCCCTTGAGCACTGGCATAGCACCGCACGCCACTCGTTTTGTGGAAGCGATGTTTTCTAACAAGTCGTATGAAGCGGCTAAGGGCTGAGGCCCTCAAGTGTCGGCGTAGCACCGTATGCCCGCTAGTTTTTTTCGGAAGTGATGCTTTTTGACGAGTCGCACGGAGCGGCCAAGGGCCAAGGCCCTCGAGCACCAGTGTAGCACCGCACGCCCTCTTGTTTTCCGGAAGCGATGCTTTTCGACGAGTCGCATGGAGCGGCTAAGGGCTGAGGCCCTCGAGCGCCGGCGTAGCACCGCACGCCCGCTCATTTTCGGGAAGAGATGCTTTCCGACGAGTTGCACAGAGCGGGTAAGGGCTGAGGCCCTCGAGCGCTGGTGTAGCACCGCACGCTTGCTCATTTTCTGTAAGCGATGCTTTCCGACGAGTTGCACAGAGAGTTTAAGGGCTGAGGCCCTCGAGTGCCGGTGTAGCATCGCAGGCTCGCTCGTTTTCTGGAAGCAATGCTTTCCGACAAGTTGCACAGAGCAGCTAAGGGCTGTGTCCCTTGAGCACCGGCGTAGCACCACACGCTCGCTCGTTTTCCAGAAGCGATGCTTTCCGATGAGTCACACGGAGCAGCGAAGGGCTGAGGTCCTTGAGTGCCGGCATAGCACTGCTTGCTCGCTCATTTTTTGGGAAGCGTTGCTTTCCGATGTGTCGCACAAAGAGGCTAAGGGCTAAGGCCCTCGAGCGCCAGTGTAGCACCGCGCGCTCACTCATTTTTCGGAAGCGATGCTTTTCGATGAGTCGCACTGAGCAGCTAAAGGCTGAGGTCCTCGAGCACCGGTGTAGCACTGCGCTACCGCACGCTAGTTTCGATCGAAAGCGATGCCTTTTGGTGAAACGAGATCCTTGTCCAGTTGAAGGTGCTACCCTCTCGGAAAGAAAAGGAAACAATAACCAACCACGAGCGCACAAAGCCACCACTTTGGGGTGAATTTTCAAATTAATAGCCAGATGTTTACAGATTACGAGTCGTGGCACGAACAAAAATCACCTAACCTAGATCTCTGCAGTTCAGGTAGTCTAAGAAGCTGCGTCGAGCGTGGCCACAAGTGCATGCACCCGAACATGGCCCAGACCGGCCTTGGGGAGGATGACGGCAGACCGTCCGACGCATTGATGCTGTAGAAGACTCGCCGATTAGAACATTCGGCCCAAGATCCACGAAAAAGGCGGCCCAAGCAGCCCTCTGGGAAGCAGCGGCATCAACGGCTTCCGAGGATGCTCCACTACCTAGGATTTCTTCTGCAGCTTGGCGTCTCACAAATGCAGCGTCTAATTCCACCTGAGGATTGCTCTCGGAAAGATCCTGCTCTGACCAGTCGATACCGCAAGATGATGAAAATGATGACCCGAGTGCCTCCTAATTACCCATCTCCTCTACGGGAAAACGACCACTTCGGGGCCCCTCTGAAATGAAGGAATCATACCCGGCCTAGACAGGAACAACAGTGGTAAGCTAACCATTGTACTGTTAGGATATGAGGTAGGCTACACTAGCGCAAATCAAAATTTTCTACCGCCTAAACCGGGAAAACTGCCGTATAAGGATCACGGGATTACCACTCGACGCACTGATGCAGAAGATGTAGATTCGCATCGATGCAGCAAAGTCGATCAGCATAGTCATACATAGTCTATCACGTCGACATCCAGCAGCTCCTCAACAGCTCATCCACGTGCAGCAAGATCGCCCTCGTGCTGCGGCTCATCGTCGGCTCGTCGTGGCTCGTCGGCGGCTCGTCGTGGCTCGTCGTAGCTCGTCGGTGGCTCGTCCAAGTGCTGCAGGCGCAACACCTCGAAGGTATCCACACGTGCAGGGAGGAAGCGTCGCAAGCTGAACTGCTAGGTCCGCGAGTTGCAATAGGCGAGGGCGTGGGAGGCGCAGCAGATGTGTTTCGCCAAAAAGGTGTAAACCCTAGGGTGCCCCCACCCCTCTATTTATAGAGGTTCCTAATAAGCCTCTAGGTCCGAGGCCCATTAGTACTTCTAAACCTAATCCAACTCGGATCACATCCGAATTGGGCTTCCAGCCCCTTAAGTGTGTGACCCTATGGGTTCAGATACGTATAGACATGGCCCGAGTACTCCTACTCGGCCCAATAGTCGGCAGCGGCCTCTAGCAAGACCTGCCAACTCCTATACGCACACAAAGATCATATTAGACGAACCATCACAACATTATATACATGCTATTCGCTTTGCCTCATGATATTTGATCTAGCTTCAAGCCGACCGCTCTTTCTCGATCCTATGATTCGGAATTCCTTTGTAGGTTAACTCTTAACCGTACGTAGCATGGCCATGCATTTTCGGATCCAATCACTCGAGGGGCCTAGAGATATCACTCTCAATCAGAGAGGAGCAAATCCCATCTTGATTGAACATGTCTCATAGCATGTTTCTTGACAAACCCGAAAGCTACCTTTATAACTACCTTGTTACGGCGTAGCGTTTGATAGCCTCTAAGTAAGTCGATCCACATCTTGAGTATATGCGACAATCTCAGGTCTAAGGACAAAGCGTATATGTTGTGTAAAGAGAGAACTACTTCTCGTGTTGGGTCAGTCCTAGCACATGTCTCCACATGTGCCCACATTATTAGTTTAACATCTCCATGTCGATGACTCGTGAAACATAGTCATCAACTAATACATGTGCTAGTCTAATATTCATGTGTGTCCTCACATGAACTCCGACTAGGGACAACTTTAGAATAACCATACAAGTAAAGAGTTTCATATACAATTCACATAATTGCAAAGCAAATCAATTCAAGTAGCCTTTAATGGATATTCAAGGAACACAATATAAATCATGGATACAAATGGAATATCATCATCTCTATGATTGCCTCTAGGGCATACCTCCAACATGTACAAGGGCAATTTACATTTTTTCAGCTCCCTCCCGGCTCTAAGGGAGGGGGAGGAGTGGGGGGACACACCCCCACTCTGGGCTCCATGCTGAAACACAACATAGACCCGGAAGAGAGCCGGGGAGTTTTTGCAAGGTGGAAAATATACATAGCTATTTTTTATTGATCATAGTAAGAAGGGAAAAGAATTACACCTCCCGATCGGTAGAATCCTAGGTGGAAAAACCCTCCCCTCTTAACGAAGGGGACGAGGGGCCTCGTCGGGGGCCCTACTATTAGACGCACCCAATTTAGTTTCTCCTACTAGAGAAGCCGCAGAAATGGATCCAGAAGAATCTAGGCCCCCCGAATGAGGGGATAAGCATGGAAGCTAGTCAGGCTTTAACTGGTCCAAAAGGTGGCCGCATTCTTCGACAAATTCGGAAAAATCTTCTTTGAGGTGATGCTAACAATCGGGTTGGAACGGCTGCCTCTCCAACCACTCCGACTAGTCCTGCAAGAAGGAGCCCGTAACCAACACTCCGTGATGAAGGAAAGCCTTCGGGAAAACTTCCAAAATGGCTGCGGCCCGAATGTCCGGACGATCGGGGAATCCTTTCTTGGAGCGTGGTTTTTCTCAGGGGGATGGTTGGAAACTTCTGACAATGCCTTGGTGGCTGGACAAAACAAACTAAAGAAGAATAATAGTAAGGAAAACGCCAACTTTCTTTCATTCATTAGCCCTGAAAGTGTGTCGGGCCGGAGGGCTGGGTTACATTCTGATAATTTTTTACAAGGCGGGAGCCCACACAAAAGCTAAGTGAAACCATCAAAAGAAGCCTAGGACAACAAAAACTAACACCCGGTGGGAGCCTCGGGCGCCAAGGGGCTGGCTAGCGAAGAGTTCAAACTTGGGGATTGCTCCGAAGGTCCTTATTACCTACAGGGACCTCAGATCGGCCAGGGTCACCCCCACGTCAGCCATGGAAATGGCTTGGGCCTATGTAACAACTAGGACATAGGCTAGTTCGCTCCCGCGGCTCAGCCAGTACTCCCTGAGGGCCTTTGATAGGGAGTTCACAGCCCGAACCTGCTCGAGGAAGGCCGCAGCGTCATCAGGCAGGTCCTGGATCCTCTCCTTCACGGCTCAGAGATAGTCGCATCCAGCTTTGTGAATTGCTAGGAGGGCCACCCGCCAAGAGATCTGCGCACAAAAAATTGACAAAACTGGTGGCTCTAGGAACGATGCTCTTGATTCCACAGCAGAGCCAGCCGATGCTCTCCACGAGGTCACCCCGGTCATGTGACCGAGGATCGACGTCGACAACGATCAAGGGAAGAGCCTTGCTCATCTCCTTCACAGCGGACCAGGCCCCAAGTGTCCCTTGGCAGAGCTGCTCCGAGATCGCATTGCTCTCTGGTCCGCCTCCTCCCACATGGACTTCTTTGCGGCCAAGTCGTGGAGGGCCACAGCTTGGGCTACCTCAGCCAACGAAGCCTTCTCCGTGGCCTCTTTTTTCGCCTTATGGGCCTTTGCTAGTGCCGCCTTGATAAGTACCCGCTAGGGTTGATTCCCAATCTTTCGATGTGAGGGCATGGGATAACTTGATTGGTGGATGGAGATGACGTTCCTGGCCTAACTACAGTCTTTCAAGAACGCTGTGCCTTAGCAATCGATACACCACCTCCAATGGTCATTGCGATCTTGTGGAGTGCGTCACCCGACCTCTAGGGCACTCCTCCTGCAAGCAATTGAAGAACTAGCAAGAACAAGTATAACAAGTACTGAATTTACTAGATGAAGATGAAGGTTTCAAACTCAATCTCAATAATGATGGGGTTCCGAAGACAAGAAGACGGGTGGCTGATCCAGCACGCGTGCTTACAAGCAAGTTGCAAAAGCTAAAATTAATCTAAACAAACCTCCAATCTGTTTGTGGCCGCTCTAATTCTTATTAATACCTAGGAGGACGACCAAGGGGCCTGGTCGTCCAGGTGTCATGCTCCAACCCTAGGACACGTCCTTATTGGACCTGACTTGATACAAGGCCCATCGGGCCAAAATAAGGCGACACTGCACCTTTGACAAAAAAACCTTTTGGTAGTAATTTGATCATTGCGACTGCCTCAGAAAAGATATGGATATGAGTCTAGATCCATATGAAAATATAATTCATAAGGATTCTAAGGAGTACTTGAATGCCCAAAACGGAGTCTGGATAAGGTCGTGGAGGCCGTCGCAAGTTGGCACAGTGTTGCAGTCCGAATCCAGCCCCAAAAAGTGTTGAATTTAATCTTTTTCTTTCCTTGGGCCAAAATTGACGTGGTGGCCTAGTGGAGGACGTTGGGAATACTTGGACTTAGTCCCCAATAAATTTTTTGGTCCTCCATGCCTTCCATGTATGTTTAACACTATTTTTGATCCACGAATGTATTTCTAAAAATGACAATGAACACACATCATGGTCCAGCATCAATTCATCAAATGTATCAAATACAATCATGACAAAGAAGTGTTTCACCTTTGAATCAAAATTTGCTAATATGGCTGTATCCAAATAGGTGATATCCTCATCATTCTCCCCTTCTTGGTTGCAAATCGTCCTTGACTTGCTCCAATGGCATTCAAAGGTGCTTGCTTTGATGTTGGAGCACGGAACGACAGCTATATTGCACGGCCACAACCAGCAATGCTCCCCTTCTTTAGGCTTACCTTGTTGCATATGGAAAAAACTAGGAAAACTTTGCAAGACATTATTAGTGTTAGTGCAGCCACCTATTTGATCATGGTATTGTAGCTGTAACGACCGACCCCTAAGCCTTTCCAGTTAGTCTTGATCGCAGCCCTTAACCTTAGTCAGCTGTCTTGTTTGACCGCACCTAAGTGCTCAGTTTTCCGCCAGGTCCCGACCCCTGGATCCGACCCCTTGCCGCTTTGCTCCTCTTCCGACCCCGGCGAGCTCAGCCCACCGTCGGATCCTGCTGATCTTCCTCACCCGTCCGATCTATCCACCGGTGGACCCGTGCGATCTTTTCCAGATCCTCCGCGACAGCCGCACTCGAGTCGCATGGCCACCTCAGAGTCTTCCTGCCGCGTGGCTCGTCTTCTCCGACGCGGCCGCTCAGTTTTGTCCCTGGCAAGCAACAGAGTGGGTTCCCGCGCCCCTTTTCCCCAATGGCAGCGGAAGCCCTCTGCACCCCTTTCTGCAGAGCCTCGCCTCCCACGCCCATCATCACGCCACCAGATCCCGACCCCAGAGCCCGATGTCGCCCGTCTTTTCCGTCCCTTCAGCCACAGTTGCGCCGCCCGGTCGTCGCTACACGACGATTCCTCCACCGCCAACCCTGACCGCGGCCGCGACAGTTCCTTTCCCCGCTCTGTCAGAAGCTGCCCGACAATCTGTTGTTCCGCGCTCTCCCCCGCGCCCGCGTCCGCCTGTCTTCTCACCTGTGCGCCCTTGATTCTAACGCCGTTAAACCGGTCGCTTCTATCACCTCTTCCGTACGACGATGCCCGCTTTCCGCCAAACCTCAACCACCAGTCTACCCGCTCCTACGCCGCCCTGACGGCAGAACGCAATGATCGCTGGCGTCACCCCCGGAGTTCTGCAGCACCGCCCTCCTTGCTCAATCACCGCCACGGCAGAGCACTCCATTGCTTCTCCCCGGCCTTCGCGCCGCTCCCCTTCTCTCTCTCCGCGCCGTTTCCTTTTCCCTGCTCCAGCAGCTATAAAAGGAATGCCCCCGTCGCCGGAGTTCCCTCCGCCTTTGTTGCCTTCAGCTTTCTCTAGCTCCCTGCTCAAGCTCCTAGTGCCACCCACCCAGTTCTTGAGAAGTTCTTCTCCCAGTTCCCTCTCAGTTCCTCCAAGTCACCCAGCAGCTTGCTCCTCCGTGCTGCGTAAGAGCTCTCTTGTGATCCGCAAGAAGTAGCGCCGCCGCCGGAGCATTGCCAGTCGTAGCCCTTGCTCGAAGCTTTAGTCCCTCCGCCCAAGTTCGCTTCTTCCCGACCCCAAGCTTTCCTTTCAGGAAGAAGGTGAGTTGCCGACCCTAGTCCGCCTCGCCCGACCCCTCCTATCCGCCCGACCCCAGTTCCGTCTCGCCCGACCCTGTCTGTTCCGCTGACCCTTATCCGCCTCGCCCGAGGGCTTGGCTGTGATCTTTTTCTTCAACTCAAGGGTGTATGTGTAAAACCTGGGAACCCTTCAGCGCTTGCGTCTAAGGATCCCAGTTATCACATCCTCTAGTTCAAGGATCAGACCACTAGTTCCTTTCCTACCCTTACCTCTTGATCATCATCAGCTCTCTCGAACCACCATAACCTCCTACTCTTTGTCGCAAGTTTCTGGGCTCAGGCGAGCCAGTGTTGCTGTTGAAATAACTGTCTAAGCTAACCCTTGCATTGCATTCGTGTAGAGCTGCACCTCGCCGACGGTTTCTACGAGCTTCACCCGGCGCCAGAAGAAGAAGCTGTAGCCGAGCTCCTGTCCTCCGAAGCCGAAGTCGCCCCCGAAGCCGAACAGTTCCCGTCCTCCTTGCTTGAAGGCAAGCCCCGGTTGCATGAGAATCCTACGTGTTTTGCCAAACTTGCGCATGCCTTCCGTATAGCATGCTTGTGCATTTACGTATAGGAGTAGTGTGAAACCCTAGATGCATGACTCAGGTAACCCATGATCTGAGCACTAGCTGTTGGACCGAGTAGCTGCATTGCTTAACTAGGAGACGGTAAAAGTCGAGTGATTTCCTGTCACTCGCGAGTTGTAGGAGTTGCATGATTTACTCTCCTGTTATAACTATAAGGACGATGGACGGGGCAGGGTTTTGGTAACTTTTTGGTGGTCGGATGGTCACCCCGTCTGTCTATGAAATCTTGCTAAGGCCCAACAGCGGTGGTGTTCGTGATCAAGTGTTTGAAAGTACTAGCCTCATACTTAGTATGGGATGAGGAAGCCTAGTACCGGATTGAACCTAGACGTGAGCGGTCGCCCCATTATTCTTGGAACGGAGTTTCCCCTGCTGGTTGTTGCACGTGGTGGCAAGCGTGGTCACAAGACGGCAGAGGCCGAGTCTGTGGAACCTTGCACCAAAGGAAATGGGCCCGACACGGTTTAGGGGATTGATGGGGAAGGCCGACACAGGAAGCGACCTCCGGGTGCGCGGATGTCGTGAGGCTAGGTTCACCATGCATGGTTAAGGAACTCGAATCGATTCGTCTGCCTCTCACAGCTTGAGATTGCTTGATCGCTATGTCACCCTGAGTAAATGAGGAATCTGATGATGGCAATGTTTGTTGTTATATCTACACATCTTGTTTGGTTCTATGAATGCTTAGAATAGGTGGCACAACCTAGACTGCTAAATGAACCTAGAACCGGAGCTAAAACTTGAAATAGGGTTACTTAGTGCTTTTGGCCAACAAACCCCTCAGCCAAGAAGCCTTGCATGTCTAGAAGGAGGAGTAGTCCTTACTCCTATCGGTTAAGTCTTGTTGAGCTTAGTAGCTCAGCCTTGTTGTGGCTTCTGTTTTTCAGGTGAAGTTGCTGCGTCCGACCCCTCTCTGGTTGGTGCTTGGCCGCCCCAGCTCCCGCCAGGCTGGACGGTCGAGTGGGACCCCTTCTCGGATGGCGAGGGGAGGACTCAGTGATGTTCTGGCTGGCCTCGCCCGGACATCCGACCCCGACGAAGTCTTCCGCTAGTGTTTTCTCTGTTGTTCTTTTGAATTTTGTAAAACTCTGATGTTGGATTTTATGGTTGAACTAAAATGGGTAAAACTTGTTTAACTCAGTGGACTTGTTGTATTCTCTGTAACCACTCACCTTCGTGTGGGTTTGCTAAACTCGATCCTGTTTAAGTGGTTAAATCGGATGAAATCCGACGGCACTTCGTGTTAGCTCGGTTTAGGCAGGAGTGTCGCATGTTAGGCGGCTTAACCCTGCTTAATCAAGCTAATCCGAGGTGGTTCCGCCACAGTAGCCCAAAAGGATATTTCAGATTAAAGCAAATATAAACTTTATGCACAAAATATTCTCCTTTGCTGTCATATTTGCCAATTGCATGAAGCAAACAATGATTAAAACTTGGCAAACCAAAATCAAATTTAAGTCTCTCTTGTAGACAATTTAGATTACACAGAATATCAAATTCAATATAACCCAAAGTATTTAAAGAGGATAGCAAATTCAGTTCATCTTGTGCACAAGTAATAGGATGAAAAAGCTTATCTTCAGCACATTTGTATGGTTCCAAACCAAAAGTATCACACTTATTCGCTACTTGTGGTATAGGAGTAAAAGAATCATCAGCACACAAGTCCTCTTTATCACAAGGACAACAAGTAAATCATTTTGTGACAATGGAAAACCAGCAGTGGGTTCCACTATTTGTTGCTCTTCATTAGCATGGAGTGTGAACAAATTTTGGACATAATGGGTCACATCATTCTTACAAGTATTCACAGATAATAGAATCTCCTTTTGAGCATTGAGAGCAAGACAAAACAATTAACCAATATGGCTATAAGAATTGCTAATTAACAAGGTTCGAATTTCAGAATTGAGCTCACTCATGAACCTACTCATAACATCTTCCATGCATTCATCTAATCCACCATACATGATATAAATTTTAAAATCATGGAAGTATTCTTTCACAGTCCTACTACCTTGCTTCAAGTTGTCTAATTTTGCAAGCAAATAATCAACATAATATGCAGGAACAAATGCATCTCTAAAAAGAAATTTGAAGTCTTCCCAAGATTCTAGAACTTCTTGTTCCTACAAATGTGTTTCCATTCTAGTAAAGCATATTCACTCAAAATATTAGAGGCAATATAAATCTTTTGTTTCTCGGATAGGTCATGCTCATCAAATTCATTCTCTACTTTTAACTTCCAATCAATGTACGCTTTAGGATCAAACTTACCATCATATAACGGCAAGTGTTGAATGACATCCTGAATATGAGGGTCTAGTTTCAACAGCTCAAAAATTTCTGTATCATCTGCCATGATTAGCAAAAAACAAGAAACATAAAAATAATATGTATCCTCTTGTCAACTACTAGGATGTGTCGGTTGTAATTCTCTCAAACTTAACTTATTTTAAAACAAGCCCTTACAACTTCTTACCAAGCCAAATAGGAGGTGACGGCAACCAACAAGTCTGCAACCATGGAGTGAAGTATATCAGTGCTGCAGCAACAAAAACCTATCAAGTTGTAGTCAAATATGTGGAGCTGTCAGTTGGCTTAAGTAGGGGAAAATACTAGCACCACGTTAGTCACAAAAGTAAGCTGAGTAATCGTTCAACGGTGGTACTGTGCTGATTCTAGGCAAGACCGTGCTAGAGATGCGAGCCTGGACACAAAGGAGGTCATGAAGCACCACCGAAAGAAAAGAGGAACAAAAGGAATAGCCCCTGTTTTTTTTCTTTGTTTCTATTTTTTTTCCTTTTTCTTTCCTATTTTTTTCTTTCTTTCATTTTCTTTATTTTTTCACACAATTGTAGTAGAAGCAACTAGCTTGGAATTCATGACAAGCTAAACCAAATTGGAATCTTGATAGATATGAAATCAACAAACAGCAGCAGCAACAGTGGAAGCGACAAAAACGTGATGAGAACTCGAAACTCTAAAAGACTACACACTAAGACCAGCAACTCGACACAACCGATTCAACTGAAGACTCAACAAGTTCTAACTAAGCAGCACTAGTAAAAGGCTCAAAGGGTCTTTAGGATTAAGAAAAACTAATCTAATAATTTTTTGGGTTTTTTTACTGTAGGAGGTTAAAGACAGCAAAGAACTGAAAGTCTCTCACCGATCAACTTTGCCCTGATACCAATTGATAAGTACCCGCTAGGGTTGATTCCCGATCTTTCGATGAGAGGGCGTGGGATAACTCGATTGGTGGATAGAGATGACATTCACGGCCAGACTACAGCCTTCCAAGAATGCTGCACCTTCGCAACCGATACACCACCTCCAATGGTCGCTGCAATCTTGTGGAGCGCGTCACCCAACCACTAGGTCACTCGTTCTGCAAGCAATCGAAAAACTAGCAAGAACAAGTATAACAAGTACTGAATTTACTAGATAAAGATGAAGGTTTCAAACTGAATCTCAATAATGATGCGGTTCCGAAGACAAGAAGACGGGCAGCTGATCTGGCACGCGTGCTTACAAGCAAGTAGCAAAACCTAAACTTAATATAAATAAAACCCCCAATCTGTTTATGGTGGCTCTAATCCTTACTAATACCTAGGAGGACGACCAGGGGACCTAGTCATCCTAGTGTCATGCTCCAACCCTAGGACACATCCTTATTGGACCTGACTTGATACAAGGCCAGTCGGGCCAAAATAAGGCGACGCAGCACCGTTGATAGAAAAATCTCTTGGTAGTAATTTGATCATTGCGACCGCCTCAGGATAGATATGGACATGAGTCTAGGTCCATATGAATATAGAATTCATAAGGATTCCAAGGAGTACTTGAATGCCTAAAATAGAGTCGGGATGAGGTCGTGGCGGCCATCGCAAGTTGGCAAGTGCTACAGTCCGAATCTAGCCCCAAAACATGTTGGATTTGATTTCTTTCTTTCCTTGGGCCAAAAGTGACATGGTGGCCGGGTGGAGGATGTTGGGAATACTTGAAATTGACCCCCAATCAACTTCTTTGGTCCTCTATGCCTTCCTTGCGTGTTTAACACTGTATTTAATCCACGTATGTATTTCTGAAAATGACAATGAACACACATCATGGTGTAGCATCAATCCATCAAATGTATCAAATACAATCATGACAAAGAATTATTTCACTTTTGAATCAAATGTTGCTAATATGGTTGTATCCGAGCAGGTGATGTTCTCATCACGCATCCAACTTCTGCACGCGGGTCTCAGCGGCACTCTCACGGGAAGCGAAGGAGGCCGCGGAGGCCGCCTACGCCAATACGGCCACCTGAAAGGAGTGTATATCCACAGTGGTAAGGAAAAGTGAGGGGACGAGCACTGAAGAGACAAGAGGCGGTGAATGACCATTCCTGCACGCCTAAGGCAGCTAGCACCTCGTGCACCTCCTCGGCCGGGAGATCCCAGGTCAGTCCCTGGAAGGTGGGAAGCCAAAGCCCGAACACCATGGAGACCAACCTCTTTCGGGGACCTGGGTGTCCCATTAGGTCCTCCAGAATGACCAGCCCTGCCCACATTGATGGAGCGCAGAACAGGCCCTTCCCCCGACCCGGGTGGGGGACCGAAACATCTTTAGGAGCGGGGCTCCTTTCCTCTCCGTCATCACCGCCTGTCTCCTTGCCGGAACAGATCACCATCTCCTCCTCCACGGCGGATGGACCAGCGTCCCCTACAGGTGACAGTAAGAGCGCCCATTGAGCCATCCATTAAGAAAGCAGAGACAACATAGCCCGCATTGGGGAATCAAACAGCTTACATATCTCCTCCTCCTCGTCATTGCTGAAGTCGGGGCAAAGCCCCGGGACTCAGAATGAAGGATGAGGCCCACAGGAGGTGGAGCCCGATCCGCCCACGTGCGATGCCAGTGGAGCAGAACGAGAGGAAGGGGGAGACGGAGTAGGGGGTCCATCCTCACAGGTCTAGGAGAAGGAGTACCGCGGGAGGACTCCTTAGTGGGCGCCTCCTCATCTCACCCCTCCTCTTCGCCTGCCACCTCCTCCGAGCGGCGAGAGGAAGGAGCTGCGCCCCCGGTCTGATCACGCGACACCATGCTCGCACCTCGACCATGGCTCCTCTCCCCCTTCAGAGCCTTCTCTGGAGGTTGGGGCATTCTGGAGTCGCCACGCCCCTAATGGCGAGGATCCGATTCACTCGCGAGCCCAACACCAGCGAGGCCTAGGCGTTGTGCTCCAAAGGTAGGTAAGGGCCCAACAACTCTATCGCCTTCTCCTCTACCTCTTGTAGAGTCAGGTCTGCAGGGATCAGCACTTGGGGGTCAGCGGAGAGCTGTAGCAAGTCTCAGAGCACGAAAGAGTGGCACTCACTAGGAAGGGTCCACTTAAACCTCTTTTGGAAGTAAGAATTCCCCTGCTGGTCCCGGCCCACTACGGTGGGAGTTTAGCCGTCGCCGACCGCCAGAAACTCCTATCCGCCGGCCAAGGGCCAAATCCCTGCTGTGAGAAATTCCTCGGCAAGGTTCCGCATCGCGAAACATCTCGCAATCCTCCCCACCAACGCGATTTGAGTGCGGAGGCTGTCATCCACGGTCAAGGAGGGAAGAGACACGGACTTCAGTTTCTGGCAGGTGGACCTATTTCGGGAAGTGGATGGGACCTCCTGGTAGAACCATTGGGACAGCCAAGTGGTCTCCCGGTGGTCCTTGTACGCCTTGGCCAGGACTACAGCTTGGTCCTAGGGGTGGAAGAAGACCTGGCCATGCACACCTCCTTATTCATGCCCTCGAAGATGTGGAACTTCCGACAGACGGAGGTGGCATGAAGGCGGGCGGAGGGGATAGCGTCTTCTGCCTAGATGCGCACTCGAAGGTGCTGAGATGCACCAAGGAGTTGGGGAAGATGTGCTGGATCTTGAGTTTGTAGTAGGCCAGAACGGAGGAGAGGAAGTCCGAACACAGGAAATGAAGCCCACACTCGTACTGCTTGACGAACACCACCACCTCGTTAGGCTTGGGGGTGGGACGCTCTCCAATCTGGGAGGGCGAACAAGCCTCTGGTCCGAAATGAGCCTCCGCTCTACCATGACGCTGAGAAGGTTGTCATTGACTAGGCTCCGGGGGAGCTCTTGGGTTATCGGGTGCTCCGTCTTCATTTTCTTCATCCTCGGAGCCTCAACCTCTGAAGGGGGATCCCTTTTCGGAGCCATTTCGGGAAGCGGGGAAGAGACCGTCTCGAAAACTGATGGCGACGGTGGGAAATGCGAGCAGGTGGCAGGGGGCGCAAGGCGAGTGTGAGGTGAGGGGAGCGGGTGTGGTCAAAAGTCTTAGGAGCCAAGTAAGAAAAAAAACCAGGGGGGAGAGCGGTCAAATTTATAGCTTGGAGGGTGGGGTGGGACGGGTGCGGCCTGCATGGCAACCAAACCCAGCCGCAGTCTCAAGGAGCCAACAGGAGGCGGACACGCATCACCCCATGCCACAATGAACGCCTCGCACCCTAAGACTCCTCGGGCTCGCAGTACGAGCAGACCCCTCGGCTCCCACTTTTGTCTCCATGCCACTAGTCTTGGACCCAAGAAGTTTTCTCCCACCTCACCGCAGAGGTCCAAACCCGCAACCCAAGATCATAGACCTCGAGACAGCAAGGACTCATACCTATGCCTTTCGTTCCCATGGACCTTTCCTCTCTGTTGGCTTGGGAATTCAGCTTGAAAATGCCCGACCGAAAAGGCCCCGGCGACCACCGCGAGCTAAGTCTTGGCACCCATCGGGAAAGGGCTGCTGTTGGGGAATCAGCCATGAGTCATAAGCCCAAGGTACCATGCAATCCGGAAGAACCCCGAATCTGCTGGGGCCCCTCCAGACATGGACAAACAGGGTTCTCTCCCTCTCTTCTCTCTTTCTCCATCCAGAAGTCCAAGACAGCAGACAAGGGTGCATACCCAGGGAAGATACGTGCAGGATGCCGGAGGAAGCCTGAGAGGGCTGGGGGTCCCCCAGCCCAGAAATGATTAGCGAAGTGGATGGGACTCCACCATCAACTTCCTCAAGGCCCACGGGTATGGTTGGGCCAAGTGTGCGTCAGTCCTAAGGGCGGGTTTGTTGTACCGACCCCATCTCCGGTACGGAGGGTCCTTGTACTGGGCCACCATGTCCGCCCTAAGTACGGAAATCCCCCATAGCACGGAAAGTGAAGGCACAAGACCAGAGTGCCCCTGAAAGGGGTGCCACGGGTGGGAGGGGCCGTATCAAGGGTAGAAGGGTCTTCTAACCAAAAAGGTTCATTTTCCCAAGGCTATAAATGCGATCCTTGGGCTCGTCTAAGACACAACATTCTAGCCACTCAGTCCCCTAGAAACTCTTTGGACAAGTGTTGTGTCCTAGAGCCACCCTCTACTATTTGGGTATTTTGTAACTACCAATAGTTTGACTACCAAAGTTGTAGCCACCGCAGTTAGACACATTCACCTTGTGGTCGTGCCCTTAAACTGCCTGTGCCGATAAGGGAATCATGATAGGGTCTACTTCCGTGTAGGGTGGGGGTTTTCGGGAGGTTGACCAGAGGAAGTAGTTTAAAGATTGCTTTGGATGAGATGCATGATGTGCTTGCTCATTGGCTAGAACTGCAACTAGAAGATGATAGGCTCTTGCTATCCTTGGTGGTGTTATATCATATATATATGTGGATGTGATCTACCTTTACTCATGATATTAATCTTTACAACAAGTTTGCCTTCATATGCAATCAATGCTTTATGTTAGGATTGATCCATTAGATTAGATGGAAAACCCTAGTCAGTTTGATGCTAATCGACAGATTGATCAACCTTGGATGGAATACTCTAAGAAAAAAGCTACGATGATCCGTGCGCTTGCAGTTCACAAACTAGCGTGCTAACTACCATCAACACCAAGATCCACATACTTTCTTCTAGTCAGTTCTGGTTCTACCTTGCAATCATGGTACCACTCCCTCAAGGTGACAACTAGCTACCGGTTATACCATCCAGTGCATTGCTTTGGTAAGAACCTTGTAAGAGTTTGGTAAGACGCTTGAGATATTGTGTAGTTCCACCTTTCCACCACCTGTTAGTTGATAGGGATAACACATTTGCGCTATCTTTTGCTACTTCTAACAATAACATGTTGTTCATATCCATCAACTTATGATGGTATAGGTGCTGATGAGTACATTAAGTAGGAAATATCAATAGATAAACATATTTATGAATCGTTTTATGTGTGCAAGATGCAACTAGTGCTTGCGACGTTCTACTTTAACTTGGTGGGAGACCTTAAGTCTATCAGATAAACCTCAAACTTGGGACGATATGAAAGTTCTTATTAGATAAACTTTTGCTAATCCATCTCATATAATTAATTCATATGATGAGGTGCATCATTTACAGGATCAGTCTCCTGTTGTATCCCTTGCTATGCCTAACCTTTTGCAGGACTATGAACAAAAGCAAGAGGATGAGGAGGACGTGAAAGAAAAAGAGAATCTCACAACATCATGTGCAAAATCAAAACCATCACTTTAAAATGCACCTATTACTCCAGCTGACAGGTACTGCCCATGGTGCTGCACTCACGGACGGTGAGAATTCTCTTGATGTGCTAAATTTTTTCACCAATCATGCTCTCATAGAGCAACTGTCAGTGGAACCTTCTCTTGATTTATCTTCACCACAAGATTATTTATGTCCTGTGCCTTGTGATAAAGATGAATTTTGTGACAATGCTTCTGTTGTACCAATGAATAATCATATGGTATATGTCCTATGGAATCAAACACTTGTGCTGAAAGTAGACATGTCATTCATATTACTAGTGATCAAGATGAGCTGAAATTATTGTTTTCTTTAAATATTTTGTGTTGCATTGAATTTGATATTTTGTGTAATCTAAGTTGTTTAGAGGAGAGACTTTTTGGATATGCTGATTTGACATGTTTTTCTAGACACACATATCGTGTTGTTAGCAAATATAACATCAACGGACAATACATGATACATCGCATTTACATTAGTAGCAATATGGAATCTCCATTCTTGTGCAAGGTTGTAATCAACTAAATGGATCCAGTACTGCTAATATTATTATGCCATCTATTCCTATGCTGCCCAATACTGCTAATATTATTATGCCATCTATTCCTATGCTTCCCCTTGTTAGTACTAACCTTTTGCAAGATAGAGTTGACAAGGGTGCTATTGTCAATGAACGTGTGCATTTCGATCAAGGAGCCTACATGTTTACTAATATCTCTATAGGAGAAGACAATCCGGAAGATTGGAGAAATGATCATATTCCTTATCATGATATTGCGAGTAATATGTACCCGCTAGGGTTGATTCCCGATCTTTCGATGTGAGGGCGTGGGATAACTCGATTGGTGGATGGAGATGATGTTCACGGCTAAGAATGCTGCGCCTTAGCAACCGATACACCACCTCTAACGGTCGCCGCAATCTTAAGAAGCACGATCAACCAAACCACTAGGGTAATTCCTGCCAGCAATCAAGGAACAAGTAAGAACAAGTAGAACAAGAAATTTAATTGCAAATATGGAGATAGAAACCAATCTGAATCACAAAGTTGGGATTCTGAATCGAGTAGAACGGATGGTTTAGTCGACACACGTGTCTACATGAAAGTAGCAATGGCTAAACTTTCAACAAAACAAAACTCAATCTTTTTGTGGTGGCTCTAATCCTTATTAATACCTAGGAAGATGACCGGGGGGTCTTGGTGTCGTGCTCCAACCCTAGGACACGTTCTTATTAGACCCGACCTGATACAAGGCCCATTGGGCTAAAATAAGGCGACACAACACCTTTGATAGAAAAACCTTTCAGTAGTAGCTTGATCATTGCGGCCGCCTCAGGATATATATGGATATGAGTCTAGATCCGTATGAAAATAGAATTCATAAGGATTCCAATGAGTACTTGAGCATCCAAAACAGAGTCCGGATGGGATCATGGCAGCCGTCACAAGTTGGCGCAGAGCTGCAGCCCGAATCCAGCTCCAAAACGTGTTGGATTTGATCTCTTTCTTTCCTTGGGCCAAAGGTGACGTGGTGGCCTGGTGGAGGATGTTGGGAATACTTGGACTTCGTCCCCAATCAACTTCTTTGGTTCTCCATTCCTTCCATGTGTGTTTAATAATCTTTTTGATCCATGTATGTATTTCTGAAAATCACAATGAACACACATCATGGTGCAGCATCAATTCATCAAATATATCAAATACAATCTTGATAAAGAATTGTTTCACCTTTGAATCAAAATTTGCCAATGCGGTTATATCCGAGTAGGTGATATCCTCACATTCTCCCCTTCTTGCTTGCAAATCATCCTCGACTTGCTCCAATGGCGTTCAAAGGTGCTTGCTTTGATGTTGGAGCACGGAACAACGGCTATATTGCACGGCCACAACCAGCAATGCTCCCTTTCTTCAGGCTTACCCTGTTGCATATGGGAAAAACTAGGAAAATTTTGCAAGACATTATTAGTGTTAGTGCATCCCCCTATTTGATCATGGTATTGTATCCCAAAAGGATATTTCAGATTAAAGCAAATATAAACTTTATGCTGTGGCCGATACGCAACAATGGGGCTGCAAATATGTCAAGTGTATATCCAGAAGAACTTGGGACACCGATTTCCTAAAAGTGTCCGACTTTGGCCTACAACCGATCCGAGCAGTCGGCTCTGAAGATTCAGATTAGATGGATCAGTTCGTCCGAGAAGATGGGAAGTTGGGGCACAGGTTTACATCGGCTGATTCATTAGAAATGATAGATTTAGGTGACGGCACCAAGCCAAGGCCGATGTACATTAGTGCTAGCTTGGATCCAGAATACAAGTGTAAATTGACAAATTTATTGAAGGAATTTAAAGATTGCTTTGCCTGGGAATATCATGAGATGCCTGGTTTAGACTGGTCCATTGTTGAACACCAGTTGCCCATAAAGCCAGGATATCGGCCATATCAGCAACCCACACGACGGTGCAATCCTAAAATTCTACCTGATATAAAGGCTGAGATTACAAGGCTAATTGAAGCGAAATTTATTCGGTAGTGCTATTACGCCGAGTGGATCTCCAATATTGTACCCGTATACAAGAAAAACGGAAAGCTGCGCATTTGCATTGACTTCAGGAACCTTAATAAGGCTACACTGATGGATGGGTATCCAATGCCAACAACCGATGTGTTAATAGATGCCGCCGCGGGACATAAAGTCATCAGTTTTATGGACGAAAACGTCGGGTTCAATCAAATATTAATGGCCAAAGAAGACATTTCAAAAATGGCTTTCAGGTGCCCGGGCCACCTCGGTTTATTCGAGTGGGTAGTAATGACCTTTGGATTAAAGAACGCCGATGCTACATATCAACGGGCCATGAATTATATATTTCACAAGCTTATCGGTGTACTGGTAGAGATCTACATCGACAACGTCGTGGTCAAGTCAAAAGGACACCAGAAACATCTGGCTGATTTGCGGGAGGTATTGGAACGCACAAGGAAGCATGGGTTGAAAATGAACCCAAACAAGTGCGCTGTCGGCGTGTCCGCCGGGCAGTTTCTGGGATTCATGGTTCATGAGCGTGGGATAGAAGTCAACCGGAAAATCATAGTGGTTATCAATAAAGTTGTGGCCCCACAAAATAAAACTGAGTTGCAATCCTTGATTGGCAAAGTCAATTTCATCAGAAGATTCATATCCAACCTGTCCGGGCGTATTCAAGCCTTCACACTGTTACTGAAGTTGAAGCCCGACCAAGAGTTTGTATGGGGAGAAGAACAACGAAAGGCACTGGAAGACATCAAGCAATACCTAATCTCGCCACCCGTACTGGTCCTACCGCAAGCTGACAAGCTGTTCAAGCTATACTTATCGGCTGATGAACGAGCTATTGGATTGGCGTTGGTACAGGAGTTCAACGGAAAGGAACGGGTGATATATTATGTTAGCAGAAGACTTCTGGACGCCGAGACAAGATTTCCTAGGTAGAGCGACTGTGCCTGTGTCTTTACTTCTCATGTACCAAACTCAGGCACTACCTGTTATCGGCAGAGTGCATAGTCGTATGCAAAGATGATGTGATGAAATACATGCTGTCGTTGCCGATTTTGAAAGGGCAGATTGGAAAATAGATCTTGGCTTTGTCAGAGTTTGACCTAAGATATGAATCGGCCAAAGCTGTCAAAGGTCAAGTCATGGCCAATTTCATCGCCCAACACTGCGGACCAGAAGTCGCTATCGTTGAGCCGGTCTCGTGGACTCTATACTTTGATGGTTCGTCATGTGGGGTCGGGTCAGGAATCAACATCGTTCTCATATCACCTCGGGGGGCATGTTATGATTTCTCTCTGCCGGTAGAAGCATCGGCGACCAATAATCAGGCAGAATACCGAGCCGTCCTAAAAGGGATAGAGTTATTAAGAGAGATCAAGGCCGACGCAGTGGAAATTTTTAGGGATTCCATGCTCATCGTAGACCAATTGACGGGGAGATCCGAATGCAAAGATGATGTTTTGAGAATTTACTACAAAGATTGCTTCCAACTTTTAAAGGAATTCAAGTTCGCGGTTATCGAGCATATCCCCAGAAACTATAATGAGGATGCCAATCGGCTTGCCCAACATGCATCCGGGTATCGGCCGATTCAAGGCGCCATGACTCTGGAACTCGCAGCCGACGATTGGCGAAAAGAGATTGTCAATTACTTGAAAGATCCATCCAAGAAAGTGGATCGGCGAGTGCGTTTTCAAGCCACAAAGTACGTATTACTAGAAGGCGACTTGTTCTACCGAACGGTTGACGGGGTTCTGCTCAAATGCCTGGGGACAGAGGAGGCAAAGATCCTGATGGGAGAAATCCACGAAGGCGTGTGCAGAGCTCACCAATCGGGCCATAAGATGAAGTGGATGATTAGGAATAACGGATATTATTGGTCGACGATCCTTGAAGACTGCTTCAAATATTATAAAGGGTGTTAGGATTGCCAGAAGTTTGGAAATGTACAACGTGCGCCCGTATCGGCCATGAACCCGATAATCAAGCCATGGCCGTTCAGAGGTTGGGGAATAGACCTCATCGGTCAAATTTATCCTCCATCAAGCAAGGGACATAAGTTCATATTATTAGCTACTGACTATTTTACCAAATAGGTGGAGGCGATCCCACTAAAGGCCGTGATATCAGCCGCCATGGTCGATTTCATAAGAGACCACATTGTCTATCATTTTGGTATCCCTCAAACTATCACGACCAATCAAGGAACGATGTTCACTTCGGGAGAGTTCGAGGAATTCACTACCGATATGGGAATCAAATTGCTAAGTTCTTCTCCATATTATGCTCAGGCTAATGGCCAAGCTGAGTCGTCCAATAAGGGGATAATAAAGTTGATCGAAAGAAAAAATTGAGGAACAACCTAAGAAGTGGCATTTGTGTTTGACCGAAGCTTTATGGGCTTACAGGATGGCCTGCCATGGGGCCACTAAGATATCCCCTTATCAATTGGTGTATGGTCATGAAGCAGTATTGCCTTGGGAGTTAAGAACGGGGTCAAGACGTACATCACTTCAGGATCAGCTGACAATCGATGATTACTCCTCACTCATGAAAAGGGAACTCGATGATTTGGCAGGCCAACGACTGAGGACCCTGATCAGCATTGAGGAAAATAAAAAGAGAGTGGCCAGGTGGTATGACAAGAAGGTTAAAATCAAGCAATTCTCCCAAGGGGATCTGGTTTGGAAGTTGGTGTTGCCGATAGGGTCTAAAGATCCTAAGTTCGGTAAGTGGTTGCCCACTTGGGAAGGGCCGTATAAAATTGGCCGATGCGCTTCGGGAAACGCATATATTCTGGAGACGATTGAGGGAGAAGAAGTCACAAGAGCCTTGAACGGGAGGTACCTGAAAAGATACTGTCCCAGTATATGGGTCGATGCATAAGTGGTTGCGGAGCACATCAAGATGAAACGGCCAGCTCTTGGAGAATTGTGTAGCCGATGTAAAAACAAAATCTCCTCGAGAAAAAAGATATTCGTTTAGGTTGGCCGATTTATTATTCGGTACAAATGATAAGATACACGGCCGACACGGTACAAGTTGCCCTTAGAACAAAAAATACCAACACATCTATTAACCACGCTTTTTCTTAAGTTCCCTCTCAACTCGACCTAATTCTATCAGGAGGCGGGTGCTTCTTTCCTCTAGATCTTTCATCGCGGCTTCAGCCTCAATTTGGTGTGGAAGAGGATGACTCTGATCCAGCAGCGGTCGAGATGTTCCTGCCGCGGCGTCTTCAAGGACGACCGGGCGAGGGAGTGGATGACTCCTATCTATTGGCGGCCGCCTATTGCAGTTGCCATCAATGTGATCCCAGATTCGCTGGACTTCAGCAGGGATATGGTCTCTGAGTTCTTCATGGTGGGCTCTGATCAAGTCTTTGTCTTCCTGCGATAACGGTTCATCGGAGTGCATGATTTTGATCGCCCGTTCCAGTTCGGGGCTAAGACGTCTCGGCTGAAAGATTAACATATAACCGCTCAACGTGAGACTGGTTAAAGGATCAGACCGGAGGAGGGAGAACATAGGAAGATCTCATACCTAGTTGACGGAAGGAGAAGAAAAGGAGGACAATGGAATAAAGTACCAGAGGGGTAAAAGATGAGCAAGGCGAATGCTCTTGGAAGCGATACGGGGTCTTGCACTTATAGAAAGAAAAAGGGGGGAAGGTTTGGTAAGACGCGTCCCATCGGAGTAAAAAGGGTAATGAATGAAAGGCCGCCGTGAAGGATGGGTCAGGATTGAATTCGTACGTCAAACGATCAAAAGACATTAATGTTTTTACAAGAGCAGCCAACACTTTTACAGTTCATCCAAGGAGGTAAATTATGGCCGCAATCGCCCATTGTCTAACTTGATCGGCCAAGTCTAAGACTCGCTGGTCATCATCGGCTGATCCAGAGACTTCTGACATATGGCGATGAAGTCTAATTGCCTCGTGGGCTAGATGCTGTCTCTCTTGCTTTAGATCGGCGATGACAGAAGGGAGGTCTTGGAGTCTCTTCTCTTCAACGGCTATGTCCCTGGTTACTTGCTCCATCTCCTTGGCAAGCTCCGCTCTTCGGCGCTTGAGGCGATCTATAGTACCAACAATATCCGAGCGGGAGTTTTCAAGGAAATGGATCCGATGGTGTACCTCTTGGGCCCGGTGCTTGTACGAGTCTTCCTCCTCACGAGCTTTGGCCAGCTTGGCACGATTGGCCATGTGGCGCAGAGCCCTGAACACTGGGATCTGTATTGATTCAATATATGCGGTGGGCGCTAGAGCTTCTTCCGCCTCTTCTGGAACTCGATCGTTGATGTCACTGAAGAGCTGCCGAATCGGCGAGGCGTCCTCCACCAATCGGCTAATGTCTTCTTGGAGGAGGGTCCGTATATTCTCAAGTTCGGCACGGACGTCATCGGGGATTGAGCTCAGGGTGATCTGACGTGAAGCAACCTCTTCGTCATCAGAAAGCATGACCGCAAAGGAGAAGAGGTTGTTATTGGGAGTATCCTGCTCCTGCAAAAGAGTAAGAGTGGAAAGAATAGGTTAGCCGACGGTAATAGGAAATCAGCCGATTCAGGTAATAGATCTCTTACTTCTTTGAGGTGAATTTCTTCTACTTGCGCCTGCGGGAGTGCTGCCCTTGGTTCAGGAGCTGGTGCGACTGGCTCATCAGAGGAGGAGGATTCGACGATTATTGGCGTCCTGCTCGGATCGGCCTCTTGGAGAGCCTTCCTGGCCCATGGCTATTGAGAAAGTACAATTGACGTGCCAATAGACTGCATCAGGAGCGGTCAAGCCTTTGGTTAAGTATTAAAGAATTGAGTTAAGAGATTCTGTACCTCACTGGGAAGAAGCACTGGTGCTCCGGTTTCTGCTTGGGGCGCCGCTAATTGCTGTGGAGCCACCGGGGCAGTTTGTGTAGCCTAATATAGGGAAGAAGTCAGTATCGGGAGGATACTCAGGAGGACGTGAATACAAGGTTACCTGAAAGGCTTCTAATAGCAGAGATGCGGCAGCCGCTCCGGCTTCTGTAGCAGCGTGGGGATCAACCTCCTCGATGACTGGGAGGATCGGCGCAGCCAAAGATTCCGCCGATGCCACCGCGGATGGATCGGCCGATTCTGTGTGGGCGCGCACTCGGTAGCTTGTCTTCTTTACAGCCTTCTTCGAGGTCTGTTTCAATCAGTAGGTTATGTCATCAATTGAGGGGGGCGTGGTAGCCGATGAGGGGGAACTCCGTGTATGGGTAACGAGAAAGCCGACCGCTCCGGCTGCGTCTTGGAGGGAGTCGACTCTCGGACTGTAAGGAAAATAAGAGTTAGTGGTATAAAAAGGAAAAAGGTGTAAAAATTGGCTAAGGAAGAGACGGTACCTCTGCGTTCGGGTCAATGTTGTCGGGGTCCAGGATGTTGCAATATATTGCTGGGGATGCACAGAAGAGATGTTGTTTCCATTCTGTCCACCATAGTTTGAACTGTTGGACAGCAAATGGGGCTACTATCCAATTGGCTAGGTCAATGGTACTGGAGTCAGGCACCCGGTCGTACAACCGACTATAATCAAGACCTTTAGTGAGCTCGTCCCGGAATTTTGCACGACCGGCGAAGAAAGCATAAATCGGCAGCTGACCCAAGCTGAACTGATGTGCCGCAACGGATGGGTTGTAAACCTCATAAGTAGGGGCGTCCTTCCCCGAGAAAAAATTCACCAGTAAGATCCCTGGCTTAATCAGATCATCCGTGAGGTCATCGTCAAAAGTGTTGGTCGTCGAGTCATAGCAAGGGGGGAGCTCGAAAAGTGGTTCTGATCTCTGGTATGGGAACCAGTTGGTGGTCTCCTCACTAAAGCCGTTATAGAAGCATCTTAACTATTCGGCTACCTTGGTGGCGATGAATTGGCAACCAAAGAAAGCCGATGCTGCTTCGCCGAAGGAGGTGCATCGACGCCATACGGTGGGGTTTTCCGCTAACTCAATGTTGGGGAAAGTCATATGCTCCACCCGTTGCTGTGAGATCTTGCTCATATACAAATTGAGCCACAGATTGATGAACCATCAGGGGCCACCTGGATTTCCAATCGACTCTCCCTTGGATAATTTGACACCAATTTGATGCAGCATATGATAGGCTGATCCCAGCAGGTGTTTCCCGAGGGGAATAGACGCTCCTATTGATAATGCTTCAGCCAAAGCCTGCGTGTTGGAAGATGGACCAGCTGCTCTACTGCAGAAGAGGTGTTTTTCCAGCCACATCATCAAGAAGGTCGCGTACTCCCTCTCTATGACTGTCCCGGTCCTCATGTTGTTTTTGATGAACCCCTTCCACCCGCCAATTCCTTTTGTTTCTAGCCGATAGGTCAGCTTGACCAAATAACGAAAGGGGGTATCAGGAGAAGAGATGTCAAGGCCGGTCAACATTATGACATCAGCCAGAGTGGGGGTCATGGGCCCATGTCCGAAAAGAAACGCGTTGAGAGCGTCGGACCAAAAATAAGAGGCTGCTATCACTAAGGGTTCATTCCTTTCCATCTGGGACAAAGACAGATCGATGCACTGGCCAATTTTTCGCTCATCCCATTGAACCCTCTTAGAGTTGGCTATCCTTTGATACCACTCTTTCCAGCCGGGGGTTTCATTCGGCCATGATCTGAAAGTGCCTGACCAATGATCCAAGTCCATGGTTGACTACTTAAACGGAATCCTATGGGTTTCCAAGTTGATTAAATCAGTTGGGTCTGGGTTTCCCATAGGACCTAGATAGATGAGACCAGGGGTTTCGGTAAGGTGAATGGTGATTTGGTGCCTAACCATTTAAAAAAGGTAAAGAGAGAAGAACTAAGAATAGATCTAAAACAAATGTTTGGACAGTAAAGGTAAAAAAGAAAGTTTCAGTAAATACCTCTGGGATGAAGGTCATCATAACTGGCGGAACCGCTAGTGGAGCTACTGTCGCCGAAGCTGTCGGTGGGACCTCTGTCGCTGATGAAGCTGCTGCCGCCGCCGATGAAGCTACTGCCGCCGGGATCTCTGGTGCTAGTGAAGTTTCTGATGGCGCCGCCATTGGTGAGATGGTGTGGAATGTGGATGAAAAGGAGTCGCTGGAGGAGGAGATTGGAAACGAAAGAGGCGTCAGAGGAGGTGAAACTAGTGCGCTAAGAAAGGAAGTTATTGGCTTGTGAAGAAGAAGTGCGGAACGTGCTGGTATTTAAGGACGGTCCGAGAAGGGGGTAAAGGTGGGATTTTTACCGCGTCGTCTACATGATTTTCTGGGGAGTGGTTGTCTCAGGCGCCCATTTCGAAAAGATTGCAATCAGCAGGCAGAAGACCGCGAAACGGAAGGATATCTTTAATGCGTTTTTGGAGGAGAAGTTGAAAAGAATTTTGAAGTAAAGATTATGTTTTACTCCGGAACTGGGGGCATGTATTGACGTCAGATTTTGACACGTATGGAATCGACATCAAAAAGGAGAAAGGATTGGCTGATGCGGCAAAGTTGAAAGGTCACGATTGGGAATCGGCCGATTGGTGCTACAGTTGGAGATCGGCCGATTGGCGCTGCAGTGTTTTGGTGGACGGAGTTGGTAGAGATCGGCCGATTGGAAGGCTGGAGCAATTGGGCCAATGTGGGCTTAAAGTGGATCAGAAAGAGAAGACGAAGGAGGATTGGCCCGCAGGAGTACAATAACCAATTCCGATATGAGTTGTACTTGTAGATATTCGTTTTCGTTTAAAAATAGAGATAGATCCTAGTCGGTTAGGAAATTGGTTGTAACAGGCTATAAATAGCCATCTTTAGAGATCTGTAAACAACACATCAATCAATACAACAATCTACTATTTCCTCATACTTTACTTTCAAGTCGGCGACTTCGCCAAAACCTTTCTTCTTTTCACGAGTTCGTACGGGTTAGCAGGGCTGCATCGACACGATCTCCGGCCGATTCTGTAAGTTCCGTTTATCGAGTAATATTGTCGTTGTCAAGATTGGCAGATCAAGACTTAGACTAGTAAATTTCTTTTATGCGCGTAAGGCTTCAGATGGTGGCGTGGGAGACACGGGTTTAGACTGGTTCGGGCAAGGGAAGCCCTACGTCCAGTATCGAGGATGCTCATATTGCCCACGCGGGGTTCTGTAGTAGGGGTTACAGATCGACGAGAGAGGGACTGGTCCCAAGTCTCTTTGTGCTTGTGCTCTCAGGGAGCGTACTAGTGTGCTGTGGCTTGTGGGAGAAGAAGCCGCCCCTTTCTCCGGCCCCTGGTGCTCCCTTTTATACCGTAAGGGGGCGGCCGGAGTTACAGCTGAGACCGGACGATTGAGAGTAGTAAGAGTGTGAATGTAGTACGGTAAAAATACAGCAAGAAGGGAGGAACCAAGTTCCTAGGCGCCCGGCGCCTTCGCCGGCCCCTGACAAGCGCCGGCACGCATGCTGGAGGAGGGGGGCGGCCGTGTGCCAACTGTCGTCACGCCCTACGGATAGCCCCTTCGACGTCCGTAGGCGTCGGGTTATGATGAAGGTGTTTCGTCATTACTTCGGTGTCCGCTGGGGTGGACGGCGGATGCCACCATCCTGATGATGGCTTCTGGAGAGAGGGCGTCACATCCCCGCTGCCGGGCGCGCGGGACCCGAGGGCACGCGGGGCCCGAGGACAGGCGAGTCTTTCCTCCGCTCCGATCGGCGCAGGCCATGAGTACCCTGCGGTGAATGGAAGGGAGCCACCAGCACTGTAGCTTGTTCAGTGTGGTCGTGCATGGGTACTTGCAGTGGGTTGCGTGAGGAGCACGGTCATCCTTCCCCCTGCCAGGCCTGCGGCGCATTTATGACAAGGCCGACAAGGGGGACCCACGGGATCGTTATCTTGTCCACCGGGTCCGCATCCGAGGGGGATGTCCGTCCTGGGGGCGCCAGCGAGTTCGACCCCTGTGCTCGGGGTCGGACGAGGCGGAACCTTGTGGTGAGGGGTCGGGCGCCCCCAACCCCGGGGTCGCAGTCGGACGAGGCGGAGCCTCGCGGAGGGAGGTCGGACGCTCCCGACCCCGGGACCGCGGTCGGGCGAGGCGGAGCCTCGTGGCGGGAGGTCGGACGTTCCCGACCCTGGGACCTAAGGTCGGGCGAGGTGGAGCTTTTATTATGCTGGGTGGACCTGGGCCTTCGTCTTTGTTCTTTTAAGCGGTATTTACGAGATCGTTAATATTTCCCCCCAACAGTAGCCCCCGAGCCTGTGGTGGAGCAAAAGTGCTCCTCCGGAGGCTTCTTTCGATGTTTCGCCGCAGATCTTGTTTATGGTGCATTTGCTTTATCCCAGCTTGGCCGGGGAACCTGCGAATCGCGACCACACGCGTGGCCGTTGGTTGCGATGCTAGCCCCCGAGCCCCCGCGCGTTGCAGGAGACCGGTCGGGAGGCCAGGTCGACTTTTGATCGTTGCCCCTCAAGCGTCCGTTCGCTAGGACGGAGGGGTTGAGTTGTGCCACGTTATCCTCGTTGGACGAACCGTGGTGCTCGTTTGAGCTGCGAACGGGTAGGTTCGAGTGGAGTCCCGGTCCCCGTTCGGGGGGGTTCGGCTCGGGCCAAGCTGGTGGCGTACTCCAATCTCCCGTCGGCCAGTTCATATAGTTCCCGGGTCCGTTCGGCCAGATCCGGGGGCTCGTTGCCTTTCCCTGTGGAAACACCATGAACTTTATGCTGGTCAGGACTCGAATGTGAGGTCGGGACGCCCTTGGCTTTCGCTCGCCTAGGTGTTGGCCGCTAGCGGACCCATCCCTTCTCACCCCTCGCTCGGGGGGTGTCCTGAGGTAGCTGTCGAACCCGTGGCGGGCCAGCCTTCGAACCTCTGGACCGTAATGGGCCGTAGGGGCATTTTCAGCCCCGTATCCCTTTCTTACCTTTCGGTGGGCCTTGGGCTGGAACGGAGCGGTCGTTGCGTTTGGGCCGAACATGGGGGACGTCGTGGGCGTGCTTTTCGGGAGACGGAGTTATGGGGAGTGTCGTCCCGCGGATCGAGGAGGATTGGATGTTTTTGCGGCCCATCACGCGTGCAGTTTCCGAAAAGGAAGTGGGCGTGGCAGGGGCGTACCTACCGCCGCATTTATGGTGGCAGGGGTGTCGATTTGGCTTCCCCCGCACCTTTCCTATAAAAACGGGAGCCCGCCTCGCTGGTTCCGCCCGCCTTCTGCATTTGAGCCCTTTTGTCCTTCAGCCTCACGCTTAGCTCACCCGCGTCCACTTTGCCTTCCTCCGCTCCAAGCTGCGCCCTTTCTTCCCACCTCCGTCGAGCTTTCTCCTCTTCCGGCGATGGGTTCTTGGGGGATCTCCCATTTCACCTCCTCGTGCGCCGAGGGCCTAGTGCGGAAAGGCCTCCTCTGTGAGAGGACGGCGGCGGGCGAGTGGGAACTGCTAGGGACGGAGCAAGTGCCGACACCTCCCTCCGGCTATGTCATCTCCTTCGCTCACTTCCATGAGCGGCGGTTCGCTTCTCCCCCGAGCCGCTTCTTCCGGGGGCTCCTCCACTACTACGGGCTCGAGCTCCAGCACCTTAATCCCAACGGGATCCAGCATATTGCGGCGTTTGTCGCACTGTGCGAGGGGTTCCTGGGCATCGAGCCCAACTTCTCGCTGTGGAAGTACTTTTTCACAGTGAGTTTGTACCAGAAGATGGAGAAGAGGGGGAGCCAGCAGCGGTCGCCTCCGGTGCCGATTGGGTGCGCCAGGATCCACCTCCGCCATACTCGCTCCAAGGAGTATATGGCGATGAAGACCTCAGCATCCCACAAGGGGTGGCACAACCAGTGGTTCTATGTGAACAACTACTCGAACTCCCCCCTGCTGGGGTTCACCGGCCGCACCATCGACGTGGCGCCGGAGGCGTGGGCATATGGGCCGGTGGATAAGGAGAAGAAACGGATCTCCGACCTGCTGCAGGCCATCGAGCGGCTGAAGAGGAGCGGGCTCAGCGGCGCCGGGGTCATTGGTGCATATCATGCCCGGCGAGTGGCGCCGCTGATGCTCCGGGTCCGCCCGCTTGCCACCATGACTCCCGACGTGCCGACCGAGGGCACCGCCTTGGCGGTGGGTGCGCTTGTCACTTCCGAGATCCGGCAACGGATTCGGGAGGCGCTGGAGGACAAGGACGCCGAGTACCCGATTCCCGGGCACCCGCCGATGCGCCCGGACGCGGGCTTCATAGACCTAGTAAGGGGTTGGGGCGTCGACCTCCTTTCTTTGCGTCTTGCGATTGTCATTCTGACATGGGGCCGTTTTGCGTTCGTAGGGCACACTGACCCGGGTCATGGACTCGCTCCCGCCGGTGCCGGAGGACGCTGAACGGCGGACGCGCAACCGTCTCCTTGCCAAGGCGCAGAAGCGTCGCAAGGACAAGGAGACGGCGAAGAAGAGGAAGAAGGCCGCCAAGGAGTTCCAATAGCGGCGGAGGGGGCCGGTTGTGTCAGACGATGACGACGACGATGACGATGATGATGAAGAGGATGAAGATGAGGAAGATGATAAGAGGAGGAGCTGATTTCCTCCTTCCGATCGGGCGTACTCGTAATTCGGGAGGTGCGCCCGCAGACGGCCGCGGGGGGTGAAGCGGAGGAGGCGTCCGCCCGGGACTTGGCTCCGCAAGGCCCTGGGGCTGCACCCCAGGGGTCGGCACGGAGCGCCCCCCAGGAGTTGACGTGGGACGCCCCCCAGGGGCCGGCGCGGGGCGTCTCCCAGGAGCCAGCGCGGGACGCTCCCCAGGGGTCGGTGAGGGGTGCCCCCCGGGGGTCGACACGGGGCTCCTTCCTGGAGCCGGCGCGGAGTGCCCCTCGGGGGTCTTCGGAGCCTACCCCCGCCGCCGCTCTGGAGCCGGCGCGGGGCGCCCCCCAGGAGTCCGCCCCGGGCGTTCCCCGGGGGTCCGCGGAGACCGCCTCTACCGTCGCGCCCGAGACTGGAGGGCAGCGAAGCGGCGACAAACGGCCGCTGCCGGATGCCCCAGGGTCGGCGTTGGGCTCTGAGGCGAAGCACGCGCGCCGTCCTTGCGCTTCAGGAACGTAAGTTGGCCTTCCTTGCGTCTCGTTCCTCTCCCCTTCTCTCGTTCGTTTCTACTGATGTTTGCTCGTTGATGTGCAGCGCCGCTCCTCGTGGCCTCATCCTGCAGCTGGCGCCTAAGAAGGCGCTGTGAGCGTCGTCCTCCTCCGGGGGACGGACCGTGGTCCCGCCCGCGGCGAGCGGCGGGGTCCTCGGTGAGGCCGCAGACCCCTCCGCGGGGACGGTCCCGGTGACGGCGGCTGGCGGAGTGGCGGCGATGTTGGCCGCGGGAGGGGGAGCGGACCCTACTCCGTCTCCGGTTCCCCCGGTCGTCCCTATGGCGCAGGGCATCATCCCCCCTGGTCCATAGGCTGGGGAGGTGATTGATCTTGACGCCGACGAGGTGGAGGGGACAACGGCGATGGGAGGTGGGACGGATGCCCCCGCAGCCGTGGCGGGATCGGCAGCGGAAGGGGCGCCTGCTCCTAAGACCGCGGCGGAGGAGGCAACGGCGACGGAGGCGGGGACCTTCGCCCCGATCATCCCCGCGGAAGTGGCTCCGGCGGCGGAGGCGGAGGGGCCCGCTGGGGGGACTCCGGCAGGAATGGAGGAGCCTCCCCAGGTGGCTGCGGCGGAGGGCGAGGTAGCCGCGCGGATACCTATCATGCCGCTTGCGTCGGAGGCGGCGCCGCCACTGGGCGACCCTACGGCGGCCTCGGCGGCGACGAGTGTGCAGGCGCCGGGGCCGTCGGTGAACCCGGCGGCTTCCGGTGTGATGGTGCCGACCTCGACGGCAGCGTCAGGATCGGCTCCTACCTCGGCCTCGGCTCCTCCCATTCCCAGGGCATGGAGAGGGTCCGTCCTTCGCTAGTCATCCCGTGAGGACCCACCTAGACACCTCTTCAACCTGGACGATGCCGCGGGGTGGCACAAGTGGCAGGCGGTGCAGGGTGGCCTCGCCCATGCCCGCGCGGCTCTGTCCTCGGTGTTGGGGGCTCTGGACAACACCGTTCTCCCTGGTAACCAGGTATGTTGCTTCTCTTGTTGGTGATCATCATCTCCCATTGCTTTGTCCCTGATGGCACGTTGCTTTGCAGGCCCTCCAAGAGTGCAGTCGGGGGAAATCTGATTTCCTCCAGTTGGAGTGGGGGCTGTGGGAGCGCTTCAACATGGAGAGGGAGCGCACCAGGGAGCTGTCTATGCAGGTCGCTGCCGCCCAGGGGGTCATCGGTGACCTGCAAAGGCGTGAGGGTGTGGCGCTGGAGGAGGCGTGGCGATCGGAGGCCAAGCTTCAAGCCGTCATCGACAAGGCCCGTCTTGACCATGAGGAGTTCCAGGCTGCTACTTAGAGGGCCCGCCACGACGCTGAGGAGCTTGCACGGCTGAGGGGGGAGCGTGAAGCCCTCCAGAAGACCGTCGAGCGCATCTGGCGCGAGCGGCACCAGGCTTTGCAGGACCGGGACGCCGAGAAGGCCAAGAAGGAGGAGGCTGAGAAGGTGGCGGCTGACCTTCGCTCGCAAGTGCAGGGACTCCAGACCGCCGTGTCTCAAGGAGCCGACCGGGAGCGCGAGCTGAAGTCCTGGGCCGACGGTGAGACTCCTTTCCGTTCCCGCGTTCCCGTGGTGTTGTGGTTTGTTCTTGACTTGGTGGGCTTTTCTGGATGATTCCTGCAGGCGAACTCGCCAAGCTGAAGGGCTTGCTCGACGTGGAGGGCAGTGAGCACGGCGCCCTGCGGGATGCGGTCCGCGTCGTCTGCGACGGCTTCGGTGTGGTTCCGGAGGAGGGGTCGAGCTCTCTGCCGGCTCGTGTCCTCGGGGTGCGCCACTGGGGTCGCGAGATCGCTGTGGACGCGCTTCACACCGGCGTGCGGCGAGCCTTCGGGGTCTTCGGCTCCCACTATTCCGGCATCAACTTTGCCGGGATGAGCGGAGGGTACGCCGCCGGTTACTTTGAGGCTGAGCTGGACGAGATCGACGCGGCGGTGTTCACCCCGGCGGAGGCCCTTGCGAAGCTCCTGGAGGATGAGGCCTTCCCTTCTGCAGACCCCCCGACAAGTTAGCTGTACCGGGCTTGCGCCCAAATTGTAACTATGTCAGTTTCGAACTTGTTTCGTGATGGCCATACGGGCCTTTTTATAACTTTGCCGTGCTAAAGTTTCCGACCCCCTTTACTATTCCTTTGGGCTTGAAAGTTTAGAATACGTTGTCGGGTGTGTCAGTAAGCTTTGATGAGCGAAGGTGCCGTAGCCGCTGGGGCGTAGGTTTTTTCGCAGTCCGATCAATCTTGCCTGAGCACCGTTCGCGCATTCTTCTCTTTTTGCATCCAAAAGTCTAGAAAGGGAGTGTTCGGTTTGAAAAAAAAAAAATTTCTTTTAGATGGTGCCAAGTGGCTGGGGACGGAGCCCCTGATAGCCCCCGAGGGGTATGCGGCCCTGGAACGAGGCCAGGGTCGGATACCCGTGAGTTTGACGGGAAAAGCCTGAACCGAGACGGCTTGGGGTTTCTTTTTCCGCAAAAGAAAAAATTATCAAAATTGCAGACAAGTTTGTGCAGAACTTGGAAATAAGAGCTATGGGTAAAAGCGCCTTAGCTGTTCTATGTTCCAGGCGTTGCTGAAGATCTGCTCGTCGGGAGTCGCCAGCTTGTAGGTGCCTGGCCGTAGTACCTGCACGACGATGAAAGGGCCTTCCCATGGGGGAGTCAACTTGTGCCAACCCCTGTTGTCCTGGACGAGGCGGAGCACCAAGTCGCCGACATTGAAGGCTCGGCCTTGCACCTTGCAGCTGTGGTAACGCCGTAGGGCCTGCTGGTACTTAGCCAAGTGCAGTAGGGCTATGTCTCGTGCCTCATCGAGTTGATCTTGTGCGTCCTCGAGTGATGCCTGGTTTCCTTGTTCGTCGTATGCCTTGACCCTTGGCGATCTGTACTCTAGATTGGTGGGCAAAATGGCCTCGGACCCATAAATCATGAAGAACGGGGTGAAGCCCGTCGCCCGGCTGGGGGTCGTCCTCAAGCTCCAAAGGACTGCGGGCAGATCCGCAACCCACCGTCCGCCAAACTTTTTAAGGCGGTCGAAGATCCGTGGCTTGAGACCCTGGAGTATCATGCCGTTGGCTCGCTCGACTTGCCCGTTTATGCGGGGGTGTGCCACGGCCGCCCAATCCACTCGGATGTGGTGGTCGTCGCAGAACTGGAGGAATCTCTTCCCGGTGAACTGCGTGCCGTTGTCGGTGATGATGGAATTTGGGATCCCGAAACGGTGGATGATGTCGGTGAAGAATTGTACCGCCTGCTCGGACCTGATTTGCGCCACCGGTTTTGCCTTGATCCATTTGGAGAACTTGTCGACGGCGACAAGTAGGTGGCTGAAGCCCCCGGGCGCCTTCTTGAAGGGTTCGACAAGATCCAGCCCCCAGACCGCGAACGGCCACGTGATGGGGATGGTCTGCAGCGCCTGCGCGGGCAGGTGAGTCTGGCGCGCAAAGAACTGGCACCCTTCACAGGTGCGGACCACCTGGGTAGCGTCAGCGACTGCGGTCGGCCAGTAGAAACCTTGTCGGAAGGCGTTGCCAACGAGGGTCCTTGGCGCAGCGTGGTGACCGCAGGCTCCAGCGTGGATATCCTGGATCAGCGCCTTTCCCCGCTCGATCGGGATGCAGCGCTGGAGGATCCCAGTGTGGCTTCTCTTGTAGAGCTCCCGGTCGATGATGACGAAGGATTTGGCGCGGCGCGCGATCCTACGGGCCTCCATCTTGTCTGCCGGGAGCGTGTCACGGACGAGGTAGTCGAGGTATGGGGCTCTCCAGTCGACTGGGGGGTCGGCCCCCACCGCGGGGTCTGCCGCGATTTCCATGACCACGAGGTCGGACGGATCGGCTCCCGGGGCCGAGTCGGGCAAAGCGGTGTCGACCCCCTCGGGACTGGCGCTCGGGCCTGGGGTAGGTGGCGTGGTGCCGACCCCCCTGACTCGAGGCCTGACCCCAGGGCCGGGGGTGCTTCGCCGACCCCTGCCAGTTCTGGGTAACAGATTGAAGGCTTCAACTGGTCGCTAACGAAGATGCCGTCGGGGACGGGCATTCAGCCGGATGCCGCCTTCGCCAGCTCGTCGGCGGCTTCATTGAAGCGCCTTGCGACGTGGTTGAGCTCTAGCCCGTCGAACTTGTCTTTGAGCTTACAGACCTCGTTGCAGTAGGCTGCCATTTTGGGGTCGTGGCAGCTCCACTCCTTCATGACTTGTTCGACGACTAGCTGGGAGTCGCCCCGGATGTCCATCCGACGGATGCCCAGCTCGATGGCGATGCGGAGCCCGTTGAGGAGGGCTTCGTACTCGGCGACATTATTGGATGCAGGAAAATGGAGGCGGATCATGTACCTGATGCGCACGCCCAGAGGAGAGACGAAGACGAGACCCGCTCCGGCGCGGGCCCTCATCAGTGACCCATCGAAGTACATTGTCCAGTATTCCTGTTTCTCCGATGTCGATGGCGTTTGAATCTCCGTCCACTCTGCCACGAGGTCGGTGAGTACCTAGGACTTGATGGCGGTGCGGGGGACGTAGGTGATACCCTGGTCCATGAGCTCAAGCGCCCACTTCGCGATCCTCCCCGTGGCGTTCGGGTTCCGGATTACTTCGCCTAGCGGAAATGACGAAACAACCGTTACCGGGTGGGAGGTGAAGTAGTGGTGCAGCTTCCTCTTCGTGATAAGGACGGCGTAGATGAGCTTCTGGATCTGTGGGTAACGTGTCTTGGATTTGGACAAGACCTCGCTGATGAAATACACCGGGCGTTGTACCTTGAGAGCGTGTCCCTTCTCTTCTTGTTCCACCACCAGGGCCGCGCTAACCACCTGGGTGGTCGCCGCGATGTAGAGCAGGAGGGGCTCACCGTCGGTAGGCGGGAGTAGGACCGGGGCCTTCGTCAGGAAGTCCTTGAGTCGGTCAAGGGCCTTCTGGGCCTCGCCGGTCCATTCAAAGCGGTCAGTCTTTTTCAGGAGTCGATAGAGAGGAAGCCCTCGCTCACCGAGACGCGAGATGAAGCGGCCTAGAGCCGCCAAGCATCCCATGACGCGCTGGACTCCCTTTATGTTCTGGATTGGCCCCATGTCGCTGATGGCCGCTATCTTTTCCGGGTTCGCTTCGATGCCGCGTACGGAGACGATAAAACCTAATAGCATGCCCCTTGGGACTCCGAACACACATTTTTCGGGATTGAGCTTAATACGCTTATCCCTTAGCCTTTCAAAGGCTAGTTCAAGGTCGGGGACGAGCTGATCGCTCCTCCTGGATTTGACTACGATGTCATCAACGTAGGCCTCAACGGTCCGCCCGATGAGGTCCCCGAAGCACTTCAACATGCATCGCTGGAAAGTAGCCCCCACGTTTTTGAGGCCGGAAGGCATCTTGACGTAGCAGTAGGGTCCAAAGGGGGTGATGAAGGAGGTGGCGAGCTGGTCGGCCTCTTTCATCGCGATCTGATGGTAGCCGGAATATGCATCGAGGAAGCTGAGGGTCTCACACCCGGCGGTTGAGTCGACTATTTGATCTATGCGTGGCAAAGGAAACGGGTCCTTTGGACACGCTTTGTTGAGACCGGTATAATCGACACACATCCTCCATTTCCTGTTCTTTTTTGGTACAAGGACAGGATTAGCCAGCCACTCGGGGTGGTACACTTCCTTGATGAACCCGGCCGTAAGAAGCTTCTGGAGCTCTTCGCTGATGGCCTTGCGCCTTTCCTCGTCGAAACAGCGCAATCCTTGCTTCACTGGCTTGGAGCTGGCCTTGATGTTCAAGGAGTGATCGGTGACTTCCCTCGAAATGCCGGGCATGTCCGAGGGCTTCCACGCGAAGACGTCACTGTTCGCGCGGAGGAAGTCGACGAGCGCACTTTCCTATTTGGGGGACAAGGCCGCACTGATCCGCACGACTCCTCCGTTGGAACAGCTGGGATCGAGGGGGACCTCCTTGATGCCTTCGGTGGGCTCGAAGGAGGTGTTCGGCTGCTTGGAGTCGGGCCGGCCCTCGGGGGCCTCCGCAAGCTGGACCGCCAGGTCGCTCATGACGGTGATGGCCGCGACGTACTCGCAGCACTCTACGTCGCACTCATACGCCTTCTGAAAGGTCGTGCTAACGGTGATGACCCCGTTGGGCCCCGACAGCTTGAGCTTAAGGTAGCTGTAGTTGGGGATAGCCATGAACTTTGCGTAGCATGGCCGTCCCAAGACGGCGTGGTAGGTTCCGCGGAACCCTACCACCTCGAAGGTGAGGACCTCCTTCCTGTAGTTGGAAGGGGTCCCAAACGTAACGGGCAAGTCGATTTGCCCGAGAGGCATTGCCTGCTTCCCTGGCACGACGCCATGGAAAGGCGCCTTGCTGGGACGGAGGCGGGAACGGTCGATTCCCATAGCGTCGAGGGTCTCGGCGTAGAGGATGTTGAGGCCGCTGCCCCCATCCATGAGCACCTTGGTGAGGCACGTCGTGCCGACGATGGGGTCGACGACGAGAGGGTAACACCCCGGATGCCGGATGCATCCAGGGTGGTCGGACCTGTCGAAGGTGATGGCCGGCCCCGCCAGTCCAGGAAGGCCGGAGTCGCTGGCTCGGCCGCGTAGACCTCCCGGTGCTCCAGCTTCTGCTGGCACTTGGTGTCGTATGCCGCGGAGCCGCCGAAGATCATGAAGCAGCCGTCCACCTTAGGGAAGCCGTCTTCCTTCTCTTCGTCGCCCTTCCTTTCCTCATCGGGCTTCCGCTTCCCATCGCCCTTCACCGGATTGCCCACGAAGTACCTCTTCATGAGGTTGCAGTCTTTGTAGGCATGCTTCGCGGGGAACTCGTGGTTTGGGCACAGTCCCTCAAGTAGCTTATCGAAGAAGCCGGGAGTGCCCTCGGGGGGGCGGTTGCCCTCGCTTGCGCTCGACAGCGGCCACGAGGGGGGCCTCGCGCCACTTTTTGCTCTTCTTCTTCTGCTGGCGGTTGGAGGTGCCTTCGTCAGCATCCTCCTCCCGCTTCGCCTTGCCTTTGGAGCGGTCGAAGATCGCTCCAACAGCCTCTTCGCCCGAGGCGTAGCTGGTGGCGATGTTGAGGAGTTCCTCCGTGGTTCGTGGGCCTCGGCGCCCCAGCTCGTGGATGAGGGGCCGGCAGGAGGTTCCCGCTAGAAAAGCCCCTATGACGTCGGCGTCCGCGACGTTGGAGAGCTCGGTGCGCTTCCTAGAGAAGCGCCGGATATAATCCCGGAGGGACTCGTCTGCCCCCTGGCGACAGCTCCGGAGGTCCCAGGAATTGCCGGGGCACGTGTACGTGCCTTGGAAGTTCCCTATGAAAACCTCCTTCAGGTCGTTCAAGCTGCGAACTCATCCCGAAGGGATATGTTCTAGCCAAGCTCGCGTTGAGTCGGCTAGGAAGAGGGGTAGGTTGCGGATGATAAACAGGTCATCATCCGCCCCGCTGGTTTGACATGCAAGCCAGTAATCGCTGAGCCATACCCCAGGATTCGTCTCCCCTGAGTATTTGGCTATATTTGTGGGTTGCCTGAAGCGTGGCGGAAAAGGCGCGTTCAGGATGCGCGCTGTCACACCCGATTTTAAGGACAAAATCGAGTGCATTAAATACATGTGCGCCAGGATCAAGTTACACACATGTACGACAATAGTGAATAGCAAAGACAGTGCTAAATCGACTAAAGAGAGTATTAACCATTATTACATGACCGAATGTCTCAAATAAACCACAAAGTCTAATTATTACGCAGCAGAAACTCCAAAGACAACGACGACTCCACAGGCAGCTGACTGAAGAAACGTACGCCTAGAACTCCTCGAAGTCGTGTAGATACTCCTCTTCCCAATTAACTTGGTCTGAACAGCAGTTTTGCAAGGGTGAGTACACTTATGGTTGGTACTCAACAAGTCATGGGGAATAGTGTAGTGTAAGGCTAATTCAAGGTATGGCTAAGGCATAATTAGCATTCGCTTTTAATTAAGTTGGTCAAGTTTTATTAGCAATTAACTAAGTATAAGTTCATACCTCCCGAAATTAAACATCATCATAAATAAAGTAAACAACATATGCATGGAATGATAACAAGTTAAATCTATCTTCCGATAATATTATCATGTGAGGGTCCAGGCCACTCTTAACCGTGAGCACGGCTGATCGATCAGTTTAACACTCTGCAGAGGTGGCACATCTTTACCCACAAGTCGCGTAAAAGTTCAATAGAACTTTGGACCCAACCATGCGGTGTTTGCAAGGCACCATACCACACTTCTGAGGTGTGATTGCATAGGGATGCTACGAGGCCTTTACAAAGATTCATTAGTCAGTGGTAACCCGCTAAGGTTTCGGTGTCTGGCGTGCACCACCCATCCCAGGTAAAATGCAACGACTCAGTCCCCCCTCTTGCCTCATCACGAGTAAGGTCACCCCAGACTAAGGTTTCTAATTAATCAGCCAAGACCAGAGCCATTTAGTCTTGTGGTAGCACTGTTTTCCTGGGTGGTCGCTCCATGTTCCGATTAACAAATAATGATCTTGTCTTAACGAAAGGTATAACTGAAGTAAAGCAAGATTAAGCATTATGTTTAGTTAAACCACCATACCAAGTAAGCACTAAGCATGATCTACCCAACATAAAGTAAACCGGTTGGTCAAGGCAAAGGTAAATCAATCTAGGCGAACCTTAATTGGGACCCATCACTTTAATCTTAACATGTGCATAGCATAAATGTTGAGTACGAGAAAGTAAAGGTGTATAGGACAAAAAAAGGTAGTGATCAAGGACACGACTTGCCTTCTTGGCCTTGCTCCTGCTGTTCGTACTCCTCGAAGGCTTGATCTGCAACTCCCTCGAACGGCGGGACATCTACACGTGTCACACGAGCACATACAAGCAAACATGGGCAAAAAGTAAGAAAACAGTACACCAAACATAGATAATCAGAGAAAACAAGCTTGAAAAGATGATCTACGCTTTAAAACGAACACGTGGATATAAAGAACGCGAAAAACGGAGTTAAGATGCAAAAGATATGATTAAAACAAGATCTAGGGACTTTTCTGTGAGAAAAACAAAACTTTTAGGGCCTATCCGCGAAAACCGAGGGCTTATACGTAATTACGCGTATAAACCGAAAGTCTAACGCGTAAAAACATCAAATCTGGACGGCGGGTTGATTTCTGGAAAGCTCAAGGGTTAAACCGAAAAATGCGAGGGCAGATCTGTAAATACTTTCAACGCGATCTGGACCGCGGGTTGATTTGCGAAAAAGGCGGGGGCTTAAGAGCAAAAGCGGCGCGGCGCGGCTCGGTTGACCGGTACGCGACCGGATTGACTGGCCATGAGCCGTCGGATCTTGATCCGACGGTTGCGGTCGTCGATGACATCGCGGCGGCGGCGGAAAACAGAACGGCGGCGGCGAGCGGCGGCGAGCGACGGCGAGCGGCGGCGGGTCGCCGGAGTCGACCGAAATAATGCCACGGGCATCCGTTTCGCGCGCGGAAGGCACCAGAAGAAAGAGGAGGGCGCGGCGAACTCGTTTTGGGTGTCCTTGCCGATGGGAGCTCACCGGAGGCGGCGAACGACGGCGGGGAAAAGGCGGCGGCGCTTGAAGCTCGGGCGCTAGGGTTTGGGGCTTCGGGTGCGGGTGCTTGAGGCCGGGAGGGGGGCGGCGGCTTATATAGGGGCTTGGGGATAGAGGCGGCACGGGTTTAAACCCCCCCGGAGGATTCGGAGCGGAGGGAGTCCGGGGCGGAGACGGCGCGCGGCGGTTGCGGGAGTCCCGGCCGGATTCAGCCGGAGGAGGGAGATGACGGGTGGGGTCCACCCGTCAGCGGACGCGGGCGGCAGGCAGGCCGGAGCGGAGTCGCGGGCCGGCGCGCGCGCTCGTGGGCCGCGAGGCGGGGGGTGAAGCGGCGGGCCGCGGCAGCGAGAAGCTGGGCTGGCAGGAGGAAAAAGAGGAGGGGGGCTGGCGAGCGGGCGAGCTGTGGAGGTGGAGGCGGGGTGCTGGGCCGCGGAGGAAGGAGCGACGGGCCGGCGAGGTGAGCGGGCCGACCGGCGCTGCTGGCGTTGGAGAGAAGGAGCTGGGCCGAAAGAAGAAGAAGAAAGGGGAGGAAAGGTGGATGCGGCCCAGGAGAGGAAATAGAAGAGAGGGAGAAAGGAGAAAGTTTTGGAAATTCAAATTCAAATTTGGAGATTCAAATTTTTGATTCAAACTCAAGAAATCAAAAATTATGCACCAGCATGAATGCACAAATAATTCCTATGATGAATTAATTAAATTAAAGAAAATGAATTTAAATGCCTAGAATTTAAATGACACCCTAATTTGAGCAAATTTTAATGAATTTAAATTATTCAAAATTTTGGGTGTTACACGCGCAGAGAAGGCCCGGGGCCCAGCCGGGCCGGGGCTCGGGCTGCGGTCTTCCCCGCTGTCATAGCGCCCGCCACGGTGGACGTGGTAGCCTCGATCTACCCTGTCCTCCCTGTTCGCGCGGGAGCGCCTCCGCGCGTTCAGGGTGTCGTGGGCGTCGCGGACGGGGCCGACGCGCTGGTGGACGGATTGAGCCTCGCCTCCCGCGGGTGGTGGCGTCCGTCGGGCGGACGCGGCCTGATTTGCCCTAGGAGGGGGTTGATGGACAGAGTCCCCCCGCCTTTCCGGGGGAGGGTCGGGCGTCACCCTGCTAGCGTTCTGCCCGCGTCGCCGGGACACGGAACTTTCCGCCTGCTGGACAGCGGCGCATTCGAGCAGGTTGCGCATCTCTTGGCATGCCCGTCGCTCCTCGGGCGTCGCTGGTTCGGGGAGTTGCCGGAGCAAAACCGTCGTGGCTGCGACATTTTGGCTGGCGTGGGCGAAGAGCTGCGGACGCTCTTCGTCCGCGCAAATGCGCTACTGGACGTCGCGCGCCCGTTGTCGTGCTCCGCCCTCGTGGTGGGGATGCTCGACTTCTTGGCGGGCGCCTGCGTGCGCCTCCGGCTGCTGAGAGCACGCCGGTGCCCTTGGTAAGGCTCTGGTCGTAGCCGCGGCGCGCGAGGGGGGAGTCCTCTGTCTCCCCTCGGCGCCGTTGCCGTTGGACCCCTCGGAGTACGCGTCGGCCACGAGACACTCACGCGAGGGGTGGGGGCTCCTGCTGCTGGAGCCGGTGTCGGAGATCGTCCTCGCCACGCCTGCGGGCTCGTTGCTCGCGGGCGACGCGGTCATGGACCACGCTAGGAGGTGTCCGTAAGCCCCCGTGGCGTTGCATAGCCCGAAGGGCCATCCTCCTGGTGAGGACCTTCTGGTATGCGACCGGCCGCTCGCCGATGGGGTCGAGGGCAGCAGGGCGAGCGGGCAAGACGAGGACAGGGATCAGCTCAATCCCTTCCCCAGTGGCGAGGAAGTCCAGGCTCCTGAAACGGATCAGGGAGCTCGGAGCAAAGCTGCTATCGTAATTGGCCATCTGAGGCTGGGAATGTACGCGTAAAGGTCCCCTACCTGGCGCACCAACTGTCGTTGTCAAGATTGGCGGATCAAGACTTAGACTAGTAAATTTCTTTTATGCGCGTAAGGCTTCAGATGGTGGCGTGGGAGACACGGGTTTAGACTGGTTCGGGCAAGGGAAGCCCTACGTCCAGTATCGAGGATGCTCGTATTGCCTACGCGGGGTTCTGTAGTAGGGGTTACAGATCGACGAGAGAGGGACTGGTCCCAAGTCTCTTTGTGCTTGTGCTCTCAGGGAGCGTACTAGTGTGCTGTGGCTTGTGGGAGAAGAAGCCGCCCCTTTCTCCGGTCCCTGGTGCTCCCTTTTATACTGTAAGGGGGCGGTTGGAGTTACAGCTGAGACCGGACGATTGAGAGTAGTAAGAGTGTGAATGTAGTACAGTAAAAATACAGCAAGAAGGGAGGAACCAAGTTCCTAGGCGCCCGGCACCTTCACCGGCCTCTGACGAGCGCCGGCATGCATGCTGGAGGAGGGGGGCGGCCGTGTGCCAACTGTCGTCGCGCCCTACGGATAGCCCCTTCGGCGTCCGTAGGCGTCGGGTTATGATGAAGGCGTTTCGTTGTTACTTCGGTGTCCGCTGGGGTGGACGGCGGATGCCACCATCCTGATGATGGCTTCTGGAGAGAGGGCGTCACATCCCCGCTGCCGGGCGCACGGGACACGAGGGCGCGCGGGGCCCGAGGACAGGCGAGTCTTTGCTCCGCTCCGATCGGCGCAGGCCATGAGTACCCTGCGGCGAATGGAAGGGAGCCGCCAGCACTGTAGCTTGTTCAGTGTGGTCGTGCATGGGTACTTGCAGCGGGTTGCGTGAGGAGCGCGGTCATCCTTCCCCCTGCCAGGCCTGCGGCGCATTTATGACGAGGCCGACGAGGAGGACCCACGGGATCGTTATCTTGTCCACCGGGTCCGCATCCGAGGGGGATGTCCGTCCTGGGGGCCCCAGCGAGTCCGACCCCTGTGCTCGGGGTCGGACAAGGCAGAACCTTGTGGCGAGGGGTCGGGCGCCCCTGACCCCGGGGTCGCAGTCGGACGAGGCGGAGCCTCGCGGAGGGAGGTCGGACGCTCTCGACCCCAGGACCGCGATCGGGTGAGGCGGAACCTCGTGGCGGGAGGTCGGACGTTCCCGACCCTGGGACCTAAGGTCGGGCAAGGCGGAGCTTTGATTATGCTGGGTGGACCAGGGCCTTCGTCTTTGTTCTTTTAAGCGGTATTTAGGAGATCGTTAATATTTCCCCCCAACAAATATCTAAGCTTTAACTTCGGGCGCATCGCTATCATTTCGTTTAGATTTATTTACTAGTTATCGATATTTACTAGAATTCTAGGTTTTACCTGTTGTTCTAGTTTTATCACCAGTTATCCAGTTTGAGATTAGAACTTTCGGCTTGATTGTCATTGTTTTCATCCACTATCTTTGCATAGCCAATTAGATCTATTTCAAGTGTTCCTCCTGTAGCATTATTTAGTTTACTCTAGCAGTTTTCTTTATAATCACTGCGTGGTTGTCGGCTTTATAATAGCCGATTATCTTTTTATAGCAAATTGGCCGATTCGCTGATACGCTTCCTCGAGATCGGAAACTTAGCTGATCACAACCCCTGGAATTTGACACGTTTCTTCCTTGCCAATCAACAGGTCAGATTGGCTGGCACGCCACGCGAACTGCACCAAGGCGATCACCCGAATAGGAGCTAAGCAGATTCTCCCGGGTCGTGTGTCCGACGCTAAGAGTCAATCGGCTGACTTTTAGCGCCAACAGTTTCCATTTAGCCAAAGCATATTTTGTTAAAGCTCTTGCAGCAGCTAAAATTATTTGATGTTTAGACAAGTCATAATTATCAAATTCAGTATCCACCTTAAGCTCCCAATTAATGTATGCACGAGGGTCAAAATTTCCATGAAAAGAAGGTAGAGTATTATTGACCTCAGTGAGAATATCATCATGTACCTCCAGTGGGTATGCTCTCATATATTGTCGAGGTTATGAACATCCATGGTGTAGGCTCCCAGGTCCCACGTGTGTTATCGGGCCTACCATTGTTAGTGGATAGTAGAAAGATTCACAAGAAGTTGCCTACCAACTAAAGAAAATAGGTAGTAGAAGATTGTTATTTTCACTCAAACCTGTCCATTCAAGTTCTTATATGTTCTTACCAAGCCAAACAGGAGGTGAGGGCAACCAACAAGTCTGCAACCATGGAAGAAAATGTATCGGTGCTGAAGCAAGAACCCCTGTCAAGCTGTAGTCGAATATGTGGAGCTGAAGGTGGGCTAAAGCAAGCAAAATGAACAAATGCTCAATGACGTTATTTGTGCTGGTGCTAGGCTAGTACATACTAGAGACACAAGCCTGGACACAAACGAAGTCACTGAGCTGTAGCAAAGAAGGATCACAAGGGTATGAATAACAACAAAAGAAAAATCCTAATCTTCTTCTTTCTCTTTCTTTTCTTTCCTTCTTTCTATCTTTCTTTTCTTTTTTTTCTATTTTTTCTTTTCAAGTAGGATAAAACTGAAATTTTGCAACAAGAGATAACAGGCTAGTTAAGAAATTAAATGTTTTCTTGGAAGGGTGATTCAGCAGCAAAGTCAAAAAGTAGTTGTTTTGCAAAACTAGCACATGTGCAAATCTCCAGGGCGATTCCAAAGCGCTAAGAATGAATTTGGGACCAAGGTCAGATCCATCGAAAAGAGCACAAGTTAAGATTTCCAGATTGTATTTAAACTCCCTATTCAGACTCCTGATAAAGGAAATATGATGCTTTTCTTTTTAGAAAAAAAATATAACTTCGAATCGAATTTTATTTTGAACTTGTTGGATTTCCTTTTTTAGATGGAAGTACGGACGTGGCTAAAACCTCCAAGAATGTGGTTAGTGTAATGGTGGTAAATAAAATAAAGGAATTTGGAAATCCACTCTGATCATGGAGAGAAACAAATAAACTCAAATCTGCAATGGTGACACAAACGTGATTATAACTCGAAACTCTAAACGGCTAGACGCTAAGACTAGCAACTTGATATGACGATGGAACCATTAATTTAATAAGCCCTAACTAAGCAGTAATAGTATCAAGCTCAAAAGGTTTTGGGGATTATGGAGAACTAATCTACTATTTTTTTGGCTTTTTCTGCACTATAGGAGATTAAAAACAGCAAAGAACTAGAAGTCTCTCACCGATCAACCTTGCTCTGATTACCAACTGATAGGAACCCGCTAGGGTTGGTTCCCGATCTTTTGATGATAGAAGGGGGATAACTCGATTTGGGGATGGAGATAACATTCACGACCCGACTACAACCATCCAAGGATGCTACGCCTTAGCAACCGATACACCACCTCCAAAGGTCACTGCGATCGTGTGGAGCATGATCAACCAAACCACTCAATTGGAAATATGGAGATAGAAACCAATCTGAATCACAAAAGCTGGGATTCTGAATCAGTAGAACGGATGGTCTAGTTGACACACACGTCTACATGAAAATAGAAATGGCTAAACTTTCAACAAATCAAAATCCAATATATTTATGGCAGCTCTAATCCTTATTAATACCTAGGAGGATGATCATGGGGTCCTGGTGTCGTGCTCCAACCCTAGGACATGTCCTTATTGGACCTGACTTGATATAAGGTCCATCGGGCCAAAATAAGGTGACACAACACCTTTGATAAAAAAAAAACCTTTTGGTAGTAATTTTATCATTGCGGCTGCCTCAGGTTATATATGGACATGAGTTTGGATCCAAATAAAAATAGGTTTCATAAAAATTCCAAGGAGTACTTGAACACCCAAAACAGAGTCCGGATGAGGTCATGGCAGCCGTCGCAAGTTGGCGCAGTACTGCTGTCCGAATCTAGCCTGAAAACGTGTTGGATTTGATCTCTTTGTTTCCTTGGGCCAAAGGTGATGCGGTGGCCTAATGTAGGATGCTAGGAATACTTGGACTTGGCCTCCAATCAACTTCTTTGGTCCTCCATGCCTTCCATGTGTGATCCACGTATGTATTTCTGAAAATGACAATGAACACACATCATGGTGCAGCATCAATTCATCAAATGTATCACATACAATATTGATAAAGAATTGTTTCACCTTTTAATCAAAATTTGCCAATGTGGTTGTATTCGAGGAGGTGATGTCCTCATCAGCGAGTTCAATAGTTTTTGCAACCCCATTTTTCTTCGCGTTGTGCAGGATCAACTTTGAGCACAATCAACGCCGAGGACGGCTTTTCTCTCAAGAAAGGGAGGATGATGAGTACACGACACGTATGCATAGAACCATGCTTAGAGAATGGCATGAAGACGAAGGAGACCAGTAAGGCTGTTCAAGTGGAGAAGGAGATCCAAATCTCATCAGTTTCGAGTCCCCAAGGTGGAGACCCAAAGCAAATCAATGTTCGAGTCCACCTCAGAGTCCAGAAGAAGTCTGCACCAAAAATGACACCCAGGTCACATACGGGATCCGTTTTAGGCGTTCTACATGTACATGGAAAGATAAAGAGATAAGCTTTCCAATAGCACCGGTCTCAGACCTAAATTTGCTCGGAGTCAATAGGAATTATTGAAATAAATGGACGTCCAGAATCTACCAGGGTTCTGCGCCACCGTCTTTTAGGCTGTTGGGCTGTGTATCGTATTGGATCCCATGGGGACAAGTCCAAGGGTAGCCGCCATCACATTATGGTTTGCATTTTGCTTAGATTAATATGTCATTAAATAGTTTCGTCGTGTATCGGTTTGTAGAACCTCAACTTCGTGTGCTTAATTCAAGATTTTCTGCAATTGAGTTGCATTCTTCCTTGCTCTTACTTGTGTTCTTGATTCGCTGGTAGGAGGTAGCCTTCATAGTGAGGTCAACCAAGCTGAGCATAGTTGGTAATAAGAGGGAGGTGGTGCTTCGATTGCGTTCGGATCTTGCTGATAAGAAGTCGAATCAAGTGTGTTGCTACTCTGTCAAATCGAGTCAAATCGAGAGTTATCCAGTTATCTGACGGAAGACGGACACGATAGGGCGTCGCCGCGACACCCGTTGTTTTTCGACAAATGATGCAATCCTTATTGTTTGGATGCAGGTACGGTGGATCGAATTAAAAATAGAGAAGCTTCACGTGTCAGGGTGGTGGAAAATCCTTTGCTGAGAAGGCTCGTCCCAGGGTGGCAAGTGGCATGCTCACCTAGGATGAATTTATTTTTTTGATCGATGATTTTTCGTTGCTTCTGCATCTCACCCTTCCTCTTTTTTCTGGGCTTTTCTGCTTTTTCGTGGCAACGGTGACGTGTTGCTGCCTCGATTTCGCAAAGCCGCAGTGACGTAGCTCTAGCAGTGGATCTGCATTCTAGCCAACCTTGATCACCGGTCTTTTAAGAAAAAAAAACACTGCTACAGTGCCTGTACTTCCTATTGTTCGAGTGCGTAAGCTCTAGAGTCAGGACACTTCGTTGAAGTTCTTCCAAACTAGCTTCTAGGTTTATAATCTTTTATAATAGTAATGCTAGCTTTTGCAAGCATGTGCGTCTCCACCAGGGGCGAAGCCAGCCTTGTAGTTCGCCGGTATTAGCATCATTTTCTACCGGTATTATTAAAGTTACAAAAAGTGTTTGAACAGTATTTTGCAGTAAATTTTCTAAAATCTCTCGGTGCTAGCTGACACCAACAGCAAGTTGTAGCTTCGCCCTTGGTCTCCTCAAGTTTCATAGGCTTTTTCTCAAATAAATACGACCTTAGTGACTTAGATAGGATATTTCTAACCTTTTTACTAAAAGTTTAACGAACTCCATTTTACTTCCATTTAGTTCTTATGGTGCATTTCAGTTTACTTAACGCCATTAACAAGATTATTTTTCATCATTTGCTCCTAAACATTCTTGTTTTTGCCATGTATAAATGTAAGTTCGCATGGTTTTATCGGTTAGAATAGCTAGTATTAGCGACACTGATCTCGGTATTATTCTAACTGCCTTGCCTTTCCGTCAAATTGAAGAAGAACAAAGGTGCGTGCTCCGTCGTGCTTGCCATGATGCTGCTGAGTTCTGACCTTACTCCATGCTGATCTATATACTCATGTGAGGTGAGGGCCAAAGTTGACGATTCAGTCAACCTAAAATCCTCCATGCCAATCTTTGTCATGGCCCGCAGGAGATTCAGTTTGGGCGCTATCTCCTGTCAATTTTCCCAAAATGATCTTGGCCAAGTCCAGCTTCGTTCCTTTCCTACTAGGGAAAACCGCTGATTAGGAGCATCTAGTTTACAGTCATACGGAAGTTCCGTCCGGTCAATTTCTGAACTTCCCGTCAATTTCCAACCGACCGCACCGTTAGCATATATCTAGCCCGCCAGAAGGTTTGTACAAGCCCATACGAGAAGAAATACACCGAGATATACCAGAACATGGAGATTACGATACAGGGTGGCGTAGTCTACATAGGGTGGCGTAGTCTACATGAACTATCAGGAGACTAATCATAGATAAGGAAACTACTCTTCCGAATTAGAGTAGAACTCTGTAGTTGTATTCGACTAGTACTCTTGTAAAACAACTACCCTGTAACCCTGCTCCCTCGAAATATAAGGGCGGGCAGGGACCCCCTCTAGACAAGTTCAATCCAATACAACCAAACAAAACACATGAGGTAGCGTATTACGCGATCTAGCGGCCCGAACCTATCTAAATTGTATATCTACGTACACCATCGAGCTCCTGATTTCAACGACACCCACCAATAAAACTATACCTCGAGTAATCCCTTGGTAGGTTGCCAGGTTAAAACACCAACACGCACCATTCCCACGTGAGGTGTAGCAGGTACGATGCATGTTCCATTCTTTTTTTACTAAATAAATTAAATAAAAAATAGTACCAAAAAGTATATAAAAACTTTTGTATTTTTTTTATATATGAAAAGTTTTGCAGAAGAATTTCGTAGTGAAAACTAAATTTAAATGGAAAAATAAAATAAAAACTTAGAGAACAAATTTTTGGGACAAAAAAATGAAAAACTTTTGAAAACAAAGTTTCTGAAAAAAACTTTGACACAAAATTTATGAGAAAAAATCAAATTGAAAAATGGAGAAACAAAAAATTTGGGAGAAAAACAAGGACTATTTTTTTAAAAAATTAGATAGAAATAAGAATAAATTAAAAAAAGTAAAATAAAAAACCTAACGTGATGGCCGGCGAGGTCGTCTCCGCACCGCCGCACAGGTTCAGCCAGCGCGGAAGGTACCGGCCTGCCTCCGCTGCCCTGGGTAGAGCCACGCTCACCAATGCTGGACCTCCTGCGGCACCCCTAGGTGGAGCCTCACTAGGGCCCGCCGCGCCTCCGGTGGAGCTACTGCCGATCTTTCTACTACGCCTTGTAGGTGGAGCCTCCTTGCGAGCACCCTTGGCGGAGCTCACCGTGCTGCACTGGAGCATTGTCGCTCCACCAAACTCTCTGGCGCCGTCAGCCCGCTCGTGGAGCTTCCTGTTGGTCGGGAAAGCCTCCTCGGTGGTGGATCCGAGGGATAAGGAGAACCGGAGAAGGAGAATGGGAGGAGAGAGAGCGCAAAGGGAAAAGAAAATGAAAGTGGTGGATCCGCATGTATGGCCATCGGTGGGAGTGGCAATGACCGAGAGGACGAGTTTGTTCGGTCAAGTGTAAAATTAGCTTCGCGTGCCCAATCTAATATCCACGTAGAAAAAAAAATCAGAATTGTAGTTAGGTGTAAAAGGTTAGAACTAATCTAAGTGAGTGGGGTCAAGGAAACCACCTATAGGTTAAACGGACAATATATGGGTATACTTTATGGCAGTATAAAACGAACATTCTTTTCATAAATTATTTTTAAATCTAGATGTCTCAAATAGAGATTTAAAGTACTTAAACTACAAGGTCCACCATCTCTAATGAATCGGCCGACGTAAATCCGTGCCCAAGCTTGTCGTCTTCTCGGATGAACTGATCCATTTAATATGATTCTTCTGAGTTGACTGCTTGGATTGGCTGTAAACCAAAATCGGACACCTTCAAGAAATCGGTGTCCTAGTTCCTACCAGATATGCATCTGACGTGCTCGTACCTCCATTGTTGCGCATCGATTGCTGCAACACTATAGGCGGAGTCGGCACTAACTACTTCAATGGTGTTGCCGATCCACTGGATGAGGCATTGGTGCATTGTAGACAGGATGCAGTAGTTTGCGTGGATCCAATCTCGCCCGAGCAACATATTATAGGACCCTTTACCATTAATAATAAAGAAAGTGGTGGGTAGGGTCTTACTGTCGATGGTGAGGTCGACGTAGAGTGCCCCCTGGGCCGGAGATATGTTGCCTCCGAAATCTTTGAGGATCATATCCATCTTGATTAAGTCTTCTTCTCCTTTGCCCAGTTTGCAGAACATAGCGTATGGCATGATGTTCACGGCAACGCCTCCGTCTACCAACTGCTTAGCGGCCGGTCATTCGTTGACTTGCCCTTTGAGGAACAGAGCCTTGAGATGCTGGCGTTTTTCATCCTCAGGTTTTTCAAAAGTGGTGATCATTGGCTCCAAAGTTAATTGAGCCATCTGCTCCTCTATTGCTGTCGCGTTGTCGCAGTCAATGAGAGCCATGAACTCCATCGGCAAGATGAAAACCATGTTGACGTTAGCAGCCAAATCTTGATCGTCGATTTCTTCATCAGCTTTTCTACTAGGATGCCAAACTTGAGATTTGACTCCTCTCTTGTCTACCGCTTGCGTTTGTTCCTCTTCTGGTTGTTCCCATTGGCGCAAATGCTGGACTCTCCTTTTTTGGGACTTAGTTAGACCGTCTGGGCACCATCTGGGGTTCACTAGTTTGCTCGGCAGCTTAGCGCGTTCCCAGTCTGGCTCCCACCCTAGGGGATCTTCATCTGAGACTCTCGCGTCAGCCATCACTCCCAGCCGATCATGTGCACTAGCTCTGTCCCCTAGTTGATTACGCTGGTCTATTCTGCCCCCCAGCTGATCACGCACTGAAACGTGCCAATCCTCTTGCTTGAGATTGTTTCTGCTGATCGGCTCTTGTCTTCGATCCCCGAAGCGTGATCTTTTGAACGAGCGGCTGCTACGATATTGACCGTTGCATTCAGAGCAGTTATCGACTGATGGTAGCCTGACGTTATTTTCCCAACAGTGGATGAAGAAAGGGCATCTTCAGTGATCCTCGTGTCGGCGTATCATCTCCTCCTGGCGCCTCGTGTCCTCCCATTGCCTCTGATACTTGTTGAGTAGATCCCGGGACGTTTGACGGGCCGACGTGGCCTTTCTAAGCCTTCTCCTTCGGTTTCCATGTGGCCTTTCCCTTTAACGTCTTCGGCCGAGGTTTGATTCCTGGGATCCATCGTCCCACTTCTTCTGGCCAATCATGTTAGCACTTTGGTTTGGAGCGTGTTCCTTCCAACGTCAACCATATTAGCAAGGAAGGGGTGCTGGTCGATCTTCATCGGCTTTGTTGGCTTTGTGGGGACCTCAAATTTAAGTCTTTCTTGCTCAATAGCCGACTGTATCTGCTGACGGAAGACTTCGCACTCGTTGGTGTTGTGAGACGTGGCATTGTGCCACTTGCAATACGTCATCTTCTAGAGCTGCTCAGCCGACAGGATTGTGTGGTAGGCTGAGAGCTTGATTTGTCCCTCTTGTAGTAGCAAGTCGAAGATCTTATCGGCCTTAGATGTATTGAAACCAAACTTTTCGGGTTTCTTTTTTACCGAACGGGCATGATATTGGCTTTTTTCCTTTTACCCACTCTGCCAGGGTGATTTCTGCTTCTTCCTCTGATTCGGACCCTTCCACGTACACCACCTTTTTTGAAAATTTCTTCATTGGTCAAAGGGACGCACCTCCTGGCTGGATAGCCGGTGAACAATTTGGCTCAATCTCTTGAACTCTTGGGAAGCGTATTTTTCTTTGATGTGCGGTAGGAGTCCTTGGAAAGCGATGTCGGCCAACTGGGCGTCGGTCAAACCAGGCTGTAGCAGTTGTTCCTGACCTCTCTAAACCTCTGTATGTAGCTGATCACCGACTCGTCGCTTCTTTGTTTGAGGCCAGTTAAATCTGAGAGTTTCATCTCATGTACCCCGCATAGAAGTATTTATGAAATTATTTTTCCAGATCGGCCCAAGTGACTATAGAGTTGGGTGGTAGTGTTGTAACCATTGAAAGGCCGACCCGGACAGGGTTGACGAGAACAGACATACCCTTAGTGCATCTTGTGCAGCAGCTTCTCCACACTGGATGATGAATCTGTTGACGTGCTCCACCGTGGACGTGTCATCTTAGCCTGAGAATTTGGTGAACTCGGGCACTTTGTACCGATGAGGGAACAACAACAAATCGTAAGCGGGTCGGTACGACATCCTATATGTATAAGTCTGTACCCACAAAGCGTGCCAAAATGTGTTGACGCAAAATCTTTGCGGTGGTGGACCCTGCATCAGCACATGAGGACCTGGGAGATCTGTTTAACTCTAGTGCAGAATCCAAATCGGCGCGCGTGGTGTGCGCGAGCGTGCCAGTCAGTTTAACCATTCAACTGATAAGGTAGAGATAATCCTTCTTGGTGAGCGTGAGTAGCTCATCGGCTATGCAGCCGATTCAACACAATTGGCGATAACCATCGACTGGAGAGCCGATAGGAAACAGAACGCCATCGAGTTCTTGCTCCACCATAGCCAGAGCCACAAGCCAATGAGATTCAAACTAATGTTGCTAGCAATATTTTTAGGTGAAACCACAGCGATGCACCCGGTAGTTGCAGCCTAGAAACACTCAGCAGGATATCAATTTAAACCCCGCCAGGCGATGAATCCAATCATAATGAAACTCAATTCCAGTGGCACTCGAGGGGCAACCAAGATTAAGATGCAACAGGCTATTAAAAATAGATCTATCATCTATTCCGACAGAATTAATAACAATTGATGTGTCGTAAATGGTAAGACGATAGAACAGATAAATATCAGCTGATGCAAGCTTAAGCAAGGCAAGATAACTGGTGAATACCGTAGATCAAGATAGAAGCGATGCGCCGTAATTCAAAGATCCAAGATATTCGATAACTGGTAGATGAAACTAGACGAAACCACAGTGATGCGTCCGGTGGTTAAAGTCTAGAACACCTGGTGACGGAACTTGCAGCTTGTCGGAGATCGAAGTCGATGCAGCCCAGCTTGCTAGAAGGAAGTCGTCGAGAAGCTACATTACTACTCCTAGGGCAATGGCGTGAAGCCAAAAGGTAGATGTGTAAATATATTTGTTTATTGATCGTGTGATAATTCTTTACAATGGCCACGTCCCTTTATATTTACAGGGCGGATGTTACATAATTGGCATCTAACCACGCACAAGGCAAGTCACGTACACAATCTTTTCTAATAAAAAACTCTATCTCTAACTAACCCAACTCTATCTCTAAATATTTTATTCTATGAAACAACCTTCCGTACATGCAAAGATCAGCCGCATGCATAATTATTCTGGTAGCCTCCCACATTTGGCATGCAAAGTGCACCAGAATCCATGTTGTATATTCTAATCATTTTTATCCATACGTGCCCTTCCTTTATATCAGCCTTGCCCTCTATTTGCCGATCAATCCAATGAAAGCCAATTTGGACTCCACGCCCATGTGCGCGCATGCTAGCTTCTTATTGTTGTATGTGACTCCAATTATCTCGTACTCCAAATTTATGGGATTCAACACAGGCCCCCCAGTTTCAGAGTATGAATGCTTCATGTTCCGAAACTAATTATAGAAGTCCGATACTTATCTTTAGAGCTAATGGCGTCTGATTGCAATATCCAAAGTCACGTTGACTCCTTTTGAAATATAAAGAACACCATGGGCTTTGCCGACAGTAGAAACAACAGATCAGTCTGTTGACACCAAAATTTGGTGCAGTAATCAGCAAGCTTTTGCTTTCAACACAGGCCCCCCAGTTTCGAAGTATGATTGCTTCGAAATTAATATCCAATATATTTTATAAGCAACCGATACTATTTTGTTTGAACCAATGAGTCGAATTTTTTTTATGAGCCAAGCAATCAGCCGATGCTTATCGCCAAGCAATCAATCGGCCGAAGCAATCAGCCGATGCTTTTTGCCAAGCAGTCAATCGGCCGATGCATTTTTTTTAATTAGCCGATAGAATTTTCAATGGTCCTATCCAATTTTCAATCGGCTGATGCAATTTTCAATCGGCCGATCCAATTTTCCAATCGGCTGATGCAGCTTTCAATCGGCCGATCCAATTTTCCAATCGGCTGATGCAATTCCCAATCGGCCTCTCAGCCGATACTCTTTGTAGTCAGCAGCCGATACTTTTATATCAGGTGATACTTAGAGCCATCACGTAATCAGCATGCAAATTACTATTTCCATTTGCTGAAAAATAATTTATATGCTGAAAAATTCTTTCATCTCTCCCATGGGCTGTGGGAAAAAATTAAATAGGCAGTCGATGCTTATTTTACCAAGTAGCCGATGCAATTTTTTATCGTCACTTGTAGCCGATGCACGAAATAGATCGTCCAAATATTGAGAGGGAATCCATCAGTCGGCAATCATTTAATAATTGTAGTCATAGGAGACACTGGAGCTTTCTTTGGACATTAATTTTGCTGCCCTTATTTGTAAATAAACATCCATCGGTTAAGACGCAGTAAAGGACTTCATCGGCTCCTTTTCATCCATTCGTTGTATAAAATAACTCCATCGGCTCAAGAGTTGTTTCAGCCGTCGCCATCAGAAAAGCTTCTATAGTCCTGGCTGTGTACGATGTCATAGACCAAACTTGCCCCTAGCCGATTGGTTTTCCTCTCCACGGGGTAAATAATATCTGAACTGGACTTTCAGCCACGTAGCCACGTAGATGAATAGATCCTTGCGCCACATGCATGCTCTAAAACAATACCAGTTGCTTCACCGGTCGCCGAATATCGGCCAAACCAAAAGCGAATCGGACGTTAGTCTTGGTGATGGAATAATATTATCTTTATCGGCCGTCATAGCACTTTCGTCGGTCTTGTATTTTCGAGTGCTGATGCTCTTTTGACAATGAAATCGGCTAACGCTCCTTTGTCCAATAGAATCGGCCGATGAACTCTTCTGCCGATATTATTTTGTATGTCTGATGTTTGATAAAAACAATTCTCCTAGAGCGGAGTCACCGATACGTTGTTTGAAACTTGATCACCAATTGCCATTAAAATGTCAATAGTATCCCACCGAGCGTGCCAAAATGTGTGTTGACATTGAAAATCGGACGAAGACCCCACCTTGTGCGTCAGACACACGATCCGGGAGAATCTGCTTAACTCCTGTTCATGTTGTCATCCTGGTACGGTTCGCGCGGAGTGCCAGTCAATCTGACCTGTTGATTAACAAGGAAAGCGTCAAATTCCAAAGTTTCGATCGGCTAAAGTTCCGATCTGTTCAAAGGGTGTATCAGCGAATCGACCGATTTTACTATGGAGATGACCGGCTATAAAACAGCTGAGGATCACGTAGCGATTGCAAAAGAAACCACTAGGGCAACCTACACAATGCTACAAAAGCAACACTTGAAATAGATCTAATCGGCTATATGATAAAAGACGGAAATAATGATAAAAGCTGACAGTTCGTATCTCAAGCTGGATAACTGGTGATAAAACTAAAACAACAGGTAAAACCTATAATTCTAGTTAATATTGATAACTAGTGAATAAATCTAAACGAAACGACAGCGATGCGCCCGAAGTTAAAGCTTAGATATTACTCGATAAGCAGAACTTACAAATTGGCCGGAGATTGTGTTGATACAGTCCTGCCAACTTGTACGAACTCGTGAAAAGAAAAGAATTTGGCGAAGTCGCCGACTTGAAAGTAAAGTGCAAGGAAAAAGTAGATTTGTATTGTTAATTTATGTGTTTTACAAGCCTTACGAGGCACCTATTTATACCTTGTTACAATTGATTTCCTAACCGACTAAGATCTATCTTTAACTTAAAAGATAACAAATATTTACACATGAACGCAACTCGCACCGGAGTTGGTTATTATTTCCCCACGAGCCAATCTCCATCTTCGACTGATCACCATTCTGGCCCATTTCTAGCCCGTATTGGCCAAGCCGCTCTGGCTCCCAATCGGCCAGCCTTCACTGACTCCCTCGGCCAATCGGCCGAAACACTATAGCTCTTATCGGCCGATTCCCAATTGTAGCTTCTTGCTGGTCGTATTGGCCGCATTCCTTTCCTTTGACGCCGACGCTAACACGTGTCAAAATCCAGCGTCAACAACATGTAATGACAACAATATTTCAGTACAAAGACTAGGCGGTAGGAACATCATAGCAGAAAGCAAGATTCATAGCATTTAGAGGCATATTTACACAAGCTTTAATAAACGGACCTCATATGTGTACCGATGCCTCTGATCAACATATCTGACATTGACATACCTAAAAAGTTGAAAAATTGGTGAAGGAGGTGATAAAACTACGAGAAACATGATTGAAAATGGGCATATTGAGTTAAGCAAAAAGGCTCTATATGCCCCTCACAATAATTACCTCAGGGATAAAAGTTTATACACGAGGTCTTGGTATGGGGATCATCACTATTGTCCAAACTGGAACAAGACTAACATGCGACAGTAGGGCATAACTATTGTCCAAATATACCTGTTTGGCAGCGACATTCAAAACTGGAACAAGACTAACATGCACCAAATAAAGAGAATTGCCACAGTCACCTCTCTGGTCAGCGACCAACCTCTGATCAGTAACCACCGCCGGCCACCTGCGTTAGCCAAAGCCCAACTTTCTCTTATTTCTCTCTTCAGCTTCCTCCAAGAAACGGTTGAACCAGAAAACTTTTGAATGTATGCACACCTGACCAACGAGAAAACTTTTGCATGTATACCTGACTAATGTGCGCGGAGTCACAAGATACAAGATCCCAGGACATTAGCAAAATGACCTCTAGCAGTTTGGCATGAAAATAACAGAGATTTGCACTCGGATTTATTTTCTAACGATGACTCTCCGATCTGCTACGTACCTGACACTTCAACCCTTTGAAACATGGAGGCACATTCGGCTTACCTGCTCAGCGACATCGAGGTACTCGGTAGCTAGATGTCGGGAGCAGAGCAAGGGGAGGAGGCCGTGGCAAACGACGGCGTCGAAGGCACACGGCATGGCGTCGTAGAGATGCGTGATGGCATGCATGGAGAGTAGAATCACGTCGTGGGCAGCCTCCGCGCCATCGCCGTCGCTTCCGGCGGGCCACCAGCGCCCGCGCGGCTGCCTTCATAGGGAAGTACCGGCGTCACCGGCCGTCCCCATCGCCATCGCCGCCCCCATCAACCGCGACCGTATCGGCATCACTGGCGTGTTCCTGCAAAAAATCAGGGGAAGTGGTGTTGGGATACGAGGTAGGCTACACTAGCGCAAATCAAAATTTCTACCGCGTATAACCAGGAAGAACTGCCGTATAAGGATCACGGGATTACCACTCGACGCACTACTGGTGCGGAAGATGTAGATATGCGTCGATGCAGTGAATACGATCACGTAGTCGTACGTAGTCGATCAACGTAGTCGTACGTAGTCGATCACGTCACGTCCAGCAGCTCCTCAGCAGCTCGTCCACGTGCAGCAAGATCACCTCCGGTGCCGCGGCTCGTCGTCGGCTTGTCGTGGCTCGTCGGCGGCTCGTCGATGGCTCGTCCAAGTGCTGCAGGCGCAACACCTCCAAGGTATCCACACGTGCAGGGAGGAAGCGTCGCAAGCCGGACTGCTAGATCCGCGAGTTGCAACAGGCGAGGGCGTGGAAGGCGCGGCAGGTGTGTTTCGCCAAAAGGTGTAAACCCTAGGGCGCCCCCACCCCTCTATTTATAGAGGTTCCTGACGGGCCTCTGGATCCGAGGCCCATTAGCACTTCTAAACCTAATCCAACTCGGATCAGATCCGAATTTGGGCTTCCAGCCCCTTAAGTGTGTGACCCTATGGGTTCGGATACGTATAGACATGGCCCAGTACTCCTACTCGGCCCAATAGTCGGTAGCGGCCTCTAGCAAGACGTGCCAACTCCTATACGCACACGAAAATCATATCAGACGAACCATCACAACATAATATACATGCTATTCCCTTTGCCTCACGATATTTGGTCTAGCTTCAAGCCGACCGCTCTTTCTCGATCCTGTGATTCGGAATCCCTTTGTAGGTTAACTCTTAACCGTACGTAAAATGGCCATGCATTTACGGATCCGATCACTCGAGGGGCCCAGAGATATCACTCTCAATCAGAGAGGGGCAAATCCCATCTTGATTGACCATGTCTCATAGCATGCTTCTTGACAAACCCGAAAGCTACCTTTATAACTACCCTGTTACGGCGTAGCGTTTGATAGCCCCTAAGTAGGTCGATCCACATCTAGAATACATGCGACAATCTCAGGTCTAAGGACAAAGCGTATATGTTGTTTAAAGAGAGAACTACTTCTCGTGTTGGGTCAGTCCTAACACATGTCTCCACATGTGTCCACATTATTAGTTCAACATCTCCATGTCTATGACTTGTGAAACATAGTCATCAACTAATACATGTGCTAGTCTAATATTCATGTGTGTCCTCACATGAACTCCGACTAGGGACAACTTTAGAATAACCATACAAGTAAAGAGTTTCACATACAATTCACATAATTGCAAATCAATTCAAGTAGCCTTTAATGGATATTCAATGAACACAATATACAAATCATGGATACAAATGGAATATCATCATCTCTATGATTGCCTCTAGGGCATACCTCCAACAGTCTCCCACTTGCACTAGAGTCAATCTAGAAGGTACCTAATACCCATAGCTCTTACATGCGCATCATGCTTAGCCTGCGGGAGTGGTTTTGTCAACGGATCAGAAATGTTCAGATCCATGTGTATTTTGCATATCTTGATCTCACCCCGGTTAACGAAGTCTCGAATGAGATGAAATCGCCGCATTACGTGTTTGTTCTTCTGGTGGTTCCTTGGCTCCTTTGCTTGCGCAATTGCCCCATTGTTATCACAGTAGAGATTCAATGGGCTGGACGCATTCGGGAACACACCAAGCTCAATGAGGAAATTCCTTATCCAAACACCTTCCTTCGCGGCTTCCAAAGCCGCGATGTACTCGGCTTCTGTCGTAGAATCGGCCACCGTCTCCTGCTTGGAACTCTTCCAACTAACAGCACCACCATTTAGCGTGAACACAAATCCTGATTGTGACTTTGAATCATCTCTGTCGGTTTGGAAACTAGCATCGGTGTAACCTGTTACAACGAGCTCCTCCTCACCTCCATAGACTAGGAACATATCTTTAGTCCTTCTCAAGTACTTAAGAATGTTTTTCACCGCTGTCCAGTGACTCTCACCTGGATCAGATTGGTGCCTGCTTGTCATACTTAGCGCATATGAAACATCTGGGCGAGTACTTATCATTGCATACATGATAAATCCAATAGCCGAGGCATATGGCACTCTACTCATGCGATCCCGCTCATCAGCAGTCGAAGGACACTGAGTCTTGCTGAGATGTATGCCATGTGACATAGGCAAGAACCCTTTCTTTGCCTCTTCCATGCTGAACCGCTTCAACACTTTGTCAATGTAAGTATCTTGGCTTAAACCTATAAGCCTTCTCGATCTATCTCTATAGATCTTAATGCCCAGAATATATGCCGCTTCCCCTAAGTCCTTTATCGAAAAACTATTTTTCAGTGAAGTCTTTATGGACTCAAGCATAGGAATGTTATTTCCAATCAGTAATATGTCATCCACATATAAGATTAGAAATACTATAGAGCTCCCACTAACCTTCTTGTAAACACAAGACTCTTCTTCGTTCTTGGTGAAGTCAAACCCTTTGACCACTTCATCAAAACGAATGTTCCAACTCCTAGATGCTTGCTTCAATCCATAAATGGATCTCTGAAGCTTGCATACCTTTCCAGCATTTTTCGGATCGACAAAACCCTCGGGCTGTATCATATACACGTCCTCAGTTAGGTTTCCATTCAGGAAAGCTGTCTTGACATCCATCTGCAATATCTCATAATCGAAATATGCAGCTATAGCTAGAATAATCCGAATTGACTTAAGCATCACTACGGGCGAGAAGGTCTCGTCGTAGTCAACTCCTTGAACTTGTCGAAAACCTTTTGTGACAAATCGTGCTTTATAGATGTGAACATTTCCATCCATGTCCTTTTTCTTCTTATAGATCCACTTGCACTCTATGGCTTTAACACCATCAGGCGGGTCAACCAAGTTCCAAACTTGATTATCTCCCATGGACTCTATTTCGGATTGCATGGCACTCTGCCATTTTTCGGAGTCTGGGTCCATCATTGCTTCTGCATATGTCGCAGGCTCATCATTGTCCAACAATAATATTTCTCGCATTTCGCGGAGCCTTGCTGACCTTCGTGGTTGTGGCGGTGCTTCTCTTGCCATGGGTATCTCAACTTGTTCTGCTACATTAGCATCACTCATTGGTTCTTGCCCGATCGGCTCATCTTGAACTTCTTCAAGATGCACTGTCTTTCCACTCTTTTCTCCTTTGAGAAACTCTTTCTCTAGGAAAACCCCGTTCCGAGCGACAAACACTTTGCCTTCTGATCGGTTGTAGAAATAATATCCCAAAGTTTCCTTTGGATATCCCACGAAAATGCACTTATCCGACTTGGGTGTGATCTTGTCCGACTGAAGTCGCTTGACGAAGACTTCACATCCCCAAATCTTTAGAAAAGACAAACTGGGAACCTTTCCAGTCCATATCTCATATGGTGTCTTAACTACGGATTTAGATGGTACCCTATTAAGTGTGAAAGCTGCTGTTTCTAGAGTGTAACCCCAAAATGACAACGGTAGGTCCGACTGGCTTATCATTGATCGAACCATATCTAACAAAGTTCGATTACGTCGCTCGGACACACCGTTTCTCTGAGGTGTTCCAGGCGGCGTAAGTTGTGGAACAATTCCGCAACTCTTTAGATGATTGCTAAACTCGTGGCTCAAATACTCGCCTCCACGATCAGATCGTAAGGCCTTAATTTTCTTGCCACGCTGATTTTCAACTTCATTCTGAAATTCCTTGAACTTTTCAAAGGTTTCAGACTTGTGCCTCATCAAGTAGACATAGCCATATCTACTAAAATCATCAGTGAAAGTTATGAAGTATTGGAATCCTCCTCTAGCCGTCGTGCTCATTGGTCCGCATACATCACTATGTACGAGTTCCAACAAGTCTACTGCTCTCTCAGGAAAACCTGTGAAAGGCGTCTTGGTCATCTTGCCTAGCAAGCAAGCCTCACATGTCTCGTATGATTCAAAATCAAACGAAGTTAGAAGTCCATCAGAATGGAGTTTCTTCATGCGCTTTTCACTTATATGACCCAAACGACAATGCCACAAGTAGGTGTGACTCAAATCATTAGGCCGAGGCCTTTTAGCACTTACATTACAGACAGGTGAACCATCAAGATTTAAAACAAATAATCCATTCACAATGGGTGCAAAAGCCATAAACATATTATTCTTAGAGATCACACAACCATTGTTTTCACTCGCAAATGAATAATCATCCTTCATCAAACATGAAGGAGACAAAATGTTTCGACTTAAACTAGGAACAAAATAACAATTATTCAACTCCATAATAAATCCTGACGGGAGGTGGAGTTGCTTCGTCCCGACGGTCAACGCAGCAACTCTTGCATTATTGCCCACGCGGAAATCAACTTCTCCTCTTTCCACGCTTCTACTTCTTTTCATTCCCTGCATCGAATTGCAAATATGAGCAACCGATCCGGTATCAAATACCCAAAAATTAATAATTGTATCAGCGAGAAATATGTTGTCTATAACATTAACAACAAGCGTACCTGAGGTAGAAGTACTCTTACTTCCACCATTCTTCAACGAAGCTAGATACTGCTTGCAGTTTCTCTTCCAGTGACCAAGTTCATGACAGTAAAACCACTCTTTGTCTGGAGCAGGTCCAGGTCCAGCTTTAACCTTGGGCGCTGGGTTTGGCTTGGACGTTCCAGCCTTGCCCTTCTTCTTCCAAGAATTGCCCTTCTTCTTAAAGCTAGGCTTGTTCTGTACAGCCATCACATGGCTGGTACTAGCGCTTTTCTTGATGTCCACCTCTGCTGTCTTGAGCATACCACACAGTTCATTCAAACCCTTCTCCGTCCCATGCATATGGTAGTTCGAGATGAAGTTCCCATAGCTAGGCGGAAGAGATGAAAGAATGAAGTCAGTGGCCAACTCTTTGCCCATTGGGAAGCCCAGCTTCTCCAATCGCTGAGTGTAACCAACCATCTTGATTACATGTGGTCCTACTGCTGCGCCTTCTGCTAACTTGCACTCCAGAAAGGCTTTGGACACATTGAACCTTTCGGTCCTAGCCTCTGTCTGGAACATGTCCTTGAGCGCCACGATCATATCGTGTGCCTCATGATTTGTTTCGAACTGCATCTGCAGCTCGGGTTCCATGCAAGCAAGCATAAGGCAGCTTACCTCAAGATTAGCATCAAATGCCTTCTTGTAAGCAGCCTTAACGGCAGCAGATGTATCATCAGCAGGTACTGGTGGTAGTGGGGTGTCTAGAACATCTTCCTTTTTCTCAGCCCTGAAAACAATTCTCAGGTTACGGATCCAATCCGAGTAGTTTGTTCCATTCAACTTGTCCTTCTCAAGGACCGAACGCAAAGCAAACGATGCGGTGGTGTTGCTAGGTGCCATTTAATCTACAACAAAAGTAATGCAAAATACACTAAGACAAACGTATCCATGATAGAGCAAATTACATTAAACTATTTTAACAGAATCTACTCCCACTAAAATCAATATCCCTCTATTGAAACTTAGTGATTCAGGATCCACAACTAACAAGTCCACTAGTGAGCTATAGCATCACCGCTAGCAAACGAGGTAGATCGGTAAGCAACTTTTGCTAATCATATCACATATGACTCCTGTTGTTGGGTGACATCTCTATGTCTCGGTGCCCAACCTTTATGCCCCAAGGTCCTTAACCGTTAAGATAACCTTGTTAAGCAAACCAACCCTTATGCGTGTAAGTGTCCGACACAAACCCGTCTAGTCAAGGAAAACTAGTGGCACCCTAATTTCATAGACCCACCACTAATTGTACAAGACATGGGACGGTGCAAGTTTTAGTTGGGAGGGCATACTAACTTAAACTTTGTGAGGGATCGTTCTACTTCTAACATCACAGCATGCAGAAAGTAAAACATAAACAGAATAGCATTCACACAGCTGTGACACAGTATGGCCCGTTTTCATATGGTGATCTCCATCTCCATAGAACCTGTTCACCATGGTGATCTCCATCTCCATGTTCCATGTGCGCCATCCTCCTGGTGATGAGTCCTCCAAGAACTAGAGCATGTTATTACGCCTAATAGCTAGTAAAGAATCTAGTAATGAAGATTACATAGTTGCTTGGATCATCACAGATTGGTACGCAGACCATTAAGTACAATAAAGTGACAACACATATGGCTCCTGCCGTGTTGCCGTACGCACGACACGCAGGTCACGAATGAGTTACATACATGCATCACATACACAAGGGGGCCATACTGATCACAAGATACATACATACATCCTGCAAAACAGAGTTAGGCGTCCTAACGTTCCAAACTTCGGAGGCCCGAAACTCCATCTTCCAAGCCGAATTTGGGAAATCTAATCTCGCCAAAAACGGCGAAGCGATTGAATTTCATGTGTAACTTTTTCTGTAGATCAATTTTCATATAAAATTCGCCCCAATCCGAGATCGTACCGAGAAGTTACGGCTGATTTACCGAAGCATACGCATACGGCAAAAATCCCGACCCCGGCAGTAGATCTCATCTACCATTGCACATCTAATGCGCCTAGCGTATGACCCTGGGTTTCGATTCGACCAATCATATTGATCTTCTCTCACTGCAACTGGATTTACGTGTATCACTTAACTCCGATGGCGGAAACCGACCGGTAGGAGTATGTCGTTACACTACCATTGCAGCAAGGGCACGAAACCAGGACATAGATCAAACAGAAAACTCGCATATCTCCATATGCACACATCCCGAATCCAAAACTAAGCAGCTACGGCTCTGATACCACTGTTGGGATACGAGGTAGGCTACACTAGCGCAAATCAAAATTTCTACCGCTTATAACCAGGAAGAACTGCCGTATAAGGATCACGGGATTACCACTCGACGCACTACTGGTGCGGAAGATGTAGATATGCGTCGATGCAGTGAAGACGATCACGTAGTCGTACGTAGTCGATCAACGTAGTCGTACGTAGTCGATCACGTCACGTCCAGCAGCTCCTCAGCAGCTCGTCCACGTGCAGCAAGATCGCCTCCGGTGCCGCGGCTCGTCGTCGGCTTGTCGTGGCTCGTCGGCGGCTCGTCGATGGCTCGTCCAAGTGCTGCAGGCGCAACACCTCCAAGGTATCCACACGTGCAGGGAGGAAGTGTCGCAAGCCGGACTGCTAGATCCGCGAGTTGCAACAGGCGAGAGCGTGGGAGGCGCGGCAGGTGTGTTTCGCCAAAAGGTGTAAACCCTAGGGCGCCCCCACCCCTCTATTTATAGAGGTTCCTGACGGGCCTCTGGATCCGAGGCCCATTAGCACTTCTAAACCTAATCCAACTCGGATCAGATCCGAATTTGGGCTTCCAGCCCCTTAAGTGTGTGACCCTATGGGTTCGGATACGTATAGACATGGCCCGAGTACTCCTACTCGGCCCAATAGTCGGTAGCGGCCTCTAGCAAGACGTGCCAACTCCTATACGCACACGAAGATCATATCAGACGAACCATCACAACATAATATACATGCTATTCCCTTTGCCTCACGATATTTGGTCTAGCTTCAAGCCGATCGCTCTTTCTCGATCCTGTGATTCGGAATCCCTTTGTAGGTTAACTCTTAACCGTACGTAGCATGGCCATGCATTTTCGGATCCGATCACTCGAGGGGCCCAGAGATATCACTCTCAATCAGAGAGGGGCAAATCCCATCTTGATTGACCATGTCTCATAGCATGCTTTTTGACAAACCCGAAAGCTACCTTTATAACTACCCTGTTACGGCGTAGCGTTTGATAGCCCCTAAGTAGGTCGATCCACATCTAGAATACATGCGACAATCTCAGGTCTAGGGACAAAGCGTATATGTTGTTTAAAGAGAGAACTACTTCTCGTGTTGGGTCAGTCCTAACACATGTCTCCACATGTGTCCACATTATTAGTTCAACATCTCCATGTCTATGACTTGTGAAACATAGTCATCAACTAATACATGTGCTAGTCTAATATTCATGTGTGTCCTCACATGAACTCCGACTAGGGACAACTTTAGAATAACCATACAAGTAAAGAGTTTCACATACAATTCACATAATTGCAAATCAATTCAAGTAGCCTTTAATGGATATTCAATGAACACAATATACAAATCATGGATACAAATGGAATATCATCATCTCTATGATTGCCTCTAGGGCATACCTCCAACAAGTGGCAGGCGCGGGGGAGGTGGGGAGGCGGTGGGTCGAAAAGTGCGGTGCGGAGGTGCCATCAGCGGCGTGGGAGGAGGGGCAGGAGGTGGCGGCGAATTTACGAGGCGGGATCTGGGGAACGGTTTCGGAGGCGAGGGGAAAACGGATGGAGCATTAACGAAATTGAAAGGGGCAGAGGCATTCGTGGGCTACCTCCGCGACCACGATGCCGCGCGTCGCCACCCGCTGCCGTGGCTATGGCGATGTATATCCGGTGGTAATTTTATCGTGGTGGAGAGGAAATGGAGCAGCTCGAGGCTGACGGGTAGCAGGACGAGGGTAGGATCTCAGGAGGTGCCAGCTCGGGCCGGGTGCGACGTGGCCAGGCTCAGGGGCGCGGTAGGACCCCTCGTTAAGAGGCACGAAGCAAGTGCGTCTTTATCCTTCAGGCTTCCAACCAGTGGGATGAGGGCATGTAGCTCAGCACCTCAAGACAGAGCATCTCGGGCCGCGGGCACGCAGCAAGGGCGAGCGGCGGCGGGGGTTCCTCGCAAAATGTCAAGCAGGCGTCTTTCCGCAAAATCAGCACGATTTTTGAATTTTCTCTTCTTGGTGTAGGAATATTTTGGAGCACAGGGGACGCCGCGCAAGAAAAAGAAACGCGTTTATTGTAGAAAGGGGCCTCCCCTGGACTCGAAACAGATAAGCGGAGAACCTAAGGGGTTTATCGCAAAGCTGCATGCTACTGTGGCAGCCTCGGGACCGCCGGATCGTCCGCGTTCAGACGGTCGTGAAAAGGAGGCGATGTAGCCAGGCCGGGAGGCGCGGCAGCACCCCGGAATAAGGGGAATTGATGTGAAAGATGAAGAGATTTTGATGCACTGTCTACTGTTGCAAATTTCCAGCTCGTTCTCGGACACCCTGTCCCAGAGTTCCCATTTGTTGAATTAGCTCCAACCGTCCAACGTGACATCATGACAATGTTCATACTTTCCGTTTCTGAATGCGAACTAAAGGTGACAAATCCCAAACTTACGATTAACACCTTTAAGTTATGGGCGTTAGTGGCGACACTAGGATCTGATCCTACTGATGGATTCCTCACCTTCATTACTTTCCGAACACACTTGCTGTCGATAAGCATTCATGACCAACTTTACCAGAACCAGTCATGATCCACCGAAACCAGAGACTGAATTGATGTATTAGCTTTTGACATCTCATCCCCTCTAGCCACACTACCGGTAAACAGCTTGAACACTTCTTGGCGGGCTCCAACCCCACTTTCACTTGCACGACCTCAACACCCCAAAATTTCAAACTATTGCGTGATCAAACACGAAAAGAAGCCGTCTGCCCTTTACCGGGTTCGATTTTCCGGCTTTCAGGGCTGCACAAAAGCAAGCGATTAGGTGACAGAAAGAACTCCGGCCAATCATAGAATCATCTCCCTTTGCAAGGGCTGCTTCTCTAGCATCTCATGGCTTTGAATTTGAGCAGTGGGAGGAGGAGATGGGCGTGCCGAGCGGCGAGCAGAGGAGGGAAGGGAGGCGCAGGCTGCCGCCATTTCCACGTCCACCACGTCCCGAGCCAGGTCTGGGCCTCGCCTCTCCTCCGGTGGCCGACTCGCTTCTCGCTGCTGCCTTATCTGTTGGTCCTTCCGGTGCTTTTCTTAGCCGTGCTTGCATTTCTCGTGTGTTTCGGCTGGTTCACCCTGGTCTATTTCGTGTCGTCCTTGTGGAGCAAAGAAAATGATCATGAGCTATGCGTGAGCCGGAGCGCGAACAGTGCCAGCGATGGTGGTGAACCGCGCGGGGAAGACGGAGAGGAAAGAGCTGTGGAGCGAGTAACAGAGCCTGATGGTGATTATGGCCTGTCAGAAGTTTGTGTTGAAGGGCAGGAGATAAAAGAGGTGTTCGAAGATGGATTCTCTGAAGAATTTCAGCTCATATCACGGATGGCTTCACCCGAAATCTTTATCGATGACAAAGAGCATGCCAATGAGGAGAAAATTGTGAAAGAAGTGGTGATGTTTGAGACAAACAAGGAGCTAAAAGCATTTTCTGAATTGGATGATTCTTTAGAGAAGCATCAGCAGGTAATGGATAGTCCAATTGAGTGTTTTCTTGAAGAACTTAATGCTAGATGCAGAGAGTTTAGCACCTCACTTAATACTGCGAAATTAGTCGATGTGCCATATGTTGGAGAAGAATTTGTTGCAAACAGGAAGGAAATGTCAGTTTTGTGTTCGTTGGAGATTTTGGAATTTATTGACAAGCATGATACTGCAGAAATAGTTGTTGACAGCGCTGGGAGTGATTTTGAGATTCCAGAGGTTCCTTCTTCCGATGATTCAGCCCACCATGGTATTTTAAACGAACACAGGAAGGATGTCAACCAAGAACAGAGCATAGCAGAAATATCAGTTAACAGTGTTGTTAACCATAACAGGATACCTGAAGGCATCCTTGACGAATGGCAAGAAACACAAAATCTAGTAACTGAGCACAACAAGGTACCTGAAGATGATTCCATGGAAGAAGATGGAAAGCAGATCGTTAGTACTTCAGATGAACCTCAAGATTCTTTATGTGAAACAGTCAGGTTGGCAGGTTATGTGTGTGAAAATGAATCTCAAACTTCTGCATCTGCTGTTTGTGACCAAGCTACTAGTGACCAAGATTGTGAACTTGAAGAAGAGGGTATTAAGAACAAGAGAGTAGAGACATCAAATTCTGCATCTGATGTTTGTGATTTCGCCGACAACCATTGGAGAATAATAGAACAACTTGATGGCTTTGCAAGGGAAGAAAGTATTCACAAGGACGGTTTACTAGAGAATTCAGCCCATGAAACGATTAGTGATGAGGATGATGATAGAAATGATAATTGTACCTCCACGGTGAGTACAAAAGGAAGTTTGACTTTATTTTCTTTGTTAGAGCAGAACTGCTGATTAAGGTATTGCTGAATTTTGTTGGGCTTATGTTTCAACTGAATTTGAAAGGGATCTTCACGTAGACTGCCGTTCATTAAGAGGTCCCCGTCACAGTGGTGGAATTTATGTGGAGTCCTTGATGTGTTTGCTGGAGGTGAAGACTATTGAGGTGAGAAGCTGGTCCCCACTATCATTTCTCCTTTGTCATGCCCCCCACATTTGTTATGCTTTTTTTTTCTAGCTCTTGGCAACTATTCGTTTTGGTCAGTTTAGATATGTGAAAAATTGAAAAGCCATATGGCACATTTGTTTGAACAAAGTATAGTACCCCTTTCTTCTTCTTGCGATGATTGCAGAATATGTAGGCAGCTGAGGAATCTATTGCTGCAAAATTATTCCATTTTATCGACTGCTCTCATCTTAATGTCCTTTCATATCTCTACCTATAATTATAGGTGGTTGCAGTCATACATTTGACTACTACCAAAACTATACATTGGACTGTCTTCAGTATGAAAGTTTGTTAATTCGCTTTGTAGAACATCCATATCACATTTTATCTCAGGACTCAATCCTAATATGTTACCAACTTTTGTGCAGATTTTCAGAGGCCGTCAGGGAGGCATTAGGTCCATCCTATTATGCTATCAACAGTATTTCTCATGGCTTGAGTTTTGTTTTTCTTTAATTACCTGCCTTCGCTCTTGGCACTATTATGTGCGCTGCTGTGGCTTTGACTGCTTGTTTGTTTTATATTTTTCATTCACTATGTTTTGGGAAGCTTTAGGCCTCTATGAAATGTTGATTTTTTTTGGGACTAAAGGATTGCATTGATGATTTGCGGTGAGCCCACATCTTTTTGAGTTTTTGACTGATTGTTTTTCTTTCTTCTTTTGGCCAAAATTGGCTGTTGTAATTCTTCCTTCTTCCTTCATCCTAGAGATTGAAGAAAGCTATACTGATTGTAATTGGTATGAAATGGAAATACATCTTGTAATTTGTAAACATGCTTTTGTTTCGGCCAGTCTAGTACTCGTCTTTATGGAAGATTCAGCACGAGAGCTGCTGTCGCCAAATAGAAAATTAGTTTACACTCTATGGAATGGTTGCATTCGTAGACTTATATTTTTTTTTGAAAATGGATAAATATCCGGACTCTGCGACCGTACAGTCAAGTTTTATAGTATTCAATTCTCAGCACATCAGCTGATAACACAAATAAGTATAGATAAAATTTGCTACAGGACACTAAAAGTGACCCCTCTTTGCTAGCGGACATGCAAAATAGAGCAGTTTGCTGGAAGACACTTTTGTTTGTGCCAATTTTGCTGGAAGACACTTTGAGGAGAGAGAATACTTTTTTTGATATCCAGTGCCCCTGCTCGTCCACGTTCCGTACGTGGTTCTCGGCGATGCCGAGGTTGATGAGTCCGTCAGGGTTGGACGCGGCGTGGTATGGGTTGTCGGTGCAGCGGCGGAGGCCGGCGTAGTAGAGCAAGTCCTCGTCCTTGGAGCGGACGACGGCACCGTGGGCGGAGAGCTCGGGGAGCGCGGCACGTGGGGTGAGGAGGCCCCGCGAGTGGGAGTGGTGGATCGGGGAGGCGGCCGTGGAGTTGGCGCTCCCCGCGGCGGAGGGGCAGGCGAGGCCCGGCGGCAGGGACCCGGGCGCTGCGGCCGGGGGGCGGTGGATCAGGGAGCGCGCAGGGGATGAGGGAGCCGAGCATGAGGCTGCCCCAGCCCTGCACCACCCCCTGCAGCGACACCACGATGCGCATCCCGCCGTCCGCGCACGGCCGCACCACCCTGTCGCATGATGCTGACGGTGGCGGCGGCGGCGGGTTCTTCTTCCTGCTCTTGCGGGCTGCGGTGGGTTCTTCTCAAAAGTGTGAATTGCCAGGTTTAATTTTAACTTGAGATAGGCAGCTTGAACTCAGATATTTATTTCTAAGTAAGTTATGTGCCATCTTCCTTTAGCAATTTAAATAGCCATTTGCTAATGAGACATTTAATTTTAATATATAAGTCTGCTATTCCCAGACCCCTTTATCTTTTGGATGGTATAAGATATCCCATTTAGTTAGGCTATATTTTTGTTTATCACTATTGTCTTACCAAAAAAATCTGGATCGATAGACAACTAGCCTTTTCAAGACACCTTTAGGGATTTCAAAGAAAGACATCATGAACATAGGAAGGCTACTAAGGACGGAATTTAATAAAATCAGCCGACCTCCATAGGACAAGTGTTTAGCCTTCCATGTACTTAGTTTGCGTTTGAATCTTTCCTTGATAGCACTCTAATCCGCATTATGGAGTTTGTTGTAGTGATCGGGATACCTAGGTACCTGAAAGGGTACGATCCTAGTTCACAGCCAAACAATTGAGTATATTCTTGCTTATAATGTTTAGCTTCTCCATAGCAAAAGACTTCACTTTTATGAAAGTTAATCTTCAAGCCTGACAATGGTTCAAAGATAGAGAGCAAAAGCTTCATATTCTTAGCTTGCTCTAGATGGTGATCCATAAATACGATCATGTCATCTGCATATTACAAAATAGATAATCCTTCTTCAACCAAGTGATGAATGACTCCTTTAATTTGGCCATCATCCTTAGCCCTCTTAATCAATATGGAATGATTCCTTTAATTTGGCCATCATCCTTAGCCCTCTTAATCAAGATGGAGAGCATATCTGCCACAATGTTGAATAGGGCAGGTGATATGGGTCTCCTTACCTAAGATCCTTTTTTGTTTGGAAGTAGTGCCCAATGTCATCACTACCTCCCGAGACAATTTTCAATCTATAAACACCATCGTGGGCAAAATCCCTTCATTCTAAGTGTCTATTGTAAAAAAGGCCATTTTACTTTATCATAGGCCTTCTCAAAGTAAATTTTTAGAATAACGCCATTGAGTTTTTTAGTGCTTAGTTCATGGATAGTTTCGTGCAAAATTACTACTCCCTCCATAATAATATTCCGACCGGGCATAAATGTTATTTGGGAGGGTCTAACTACATTGCTAGCCACTCCCATGAGTCTATTAGTAGCCACCTTGGTGAAAATCTTGAAACTCACATTAAGTAGGAATATTGATCTAAATTATTGCATTTTGGTTACTGTTGGCGCTAGAAATCAGCTGATCGAATTCCCAGCGTCGGACACACGACCCAGGAGAATCTGCTTAGCTCCTGTTCGGGTGATTGCCCTGGTGCGGTTCGCGCGGCGTGCCAGCCAATCTGACCTGTTGATTGGCAAGGAAATAAACGTGTTAGTTCCCAGAGGTTGCGATCGGCTAAGGTTCCGATCTCGATAAAGCTTATCAGCGAATTGGCCGATTTGCAGTAATAAAGAAATCGGCTATGATGCAACCGATTACCAGGCAACGTTTATAAAGAAAACCGCTAGAGTAATCTAAACAACGCTACAGTAGCAAACCTAGGAACAGATCTAATCGGCTATGCATGAAATAGGTAGATTAAACAGCGAAGTACAAGAAAAAGCCGAATTTACTGATTCCTAGCTGGATAACTGGTGATAAAACTAGAACAACAGGTAACACCTAGAATTCTAGTAAATATCGATAACTGATGAATAAATCTAAACGAAACGACAGCGATACGCCCGAAGTTAAAGCTTAGAATTTACTCGATAAGTGGAACTTACAAGATCGGCCGGAGGTCAAGGTGATGCAGCCCCGCCAACCCGTACGAACTCGTGAAAAAGGAGAAAAAGTGTTGGCGAAGTCGCCTGCTTGAAAGTAAGTACGAGGAAATAGTAGTTTGTTGTATTAAGTTGATGATGATTACAGATCTACAAGGGTGGCTATTTATAGCCCCGTACAAACGACTTCTTATCCGACTAGAACTCTATCCCTAAATTTAAACAGAAAACAAATATTTACAAGTACGATTCGTACTATTTTTACGCGCTTCATGGGCTGACCCCCTCTTCATCTTCATAATCCTTTTTAAGCCCACATCGGCCCAACTGTTCCAACCTCCTAATCGGCCGATCACCTCTTTGGCAAGGGGGTAACCGATCAGGACCCACATGTCGAGGGCTCAGACTCATTCCGACCCTGGGAACTAAGGTCGGGCAAGGCGGAGATCCTCCCTTGGAGGGTCAGGCGCGTCCGATCCCAAACCTTAGGGGTCGGGCGAGGCGGAGATCCTCCCTTGGAGGGTCGGGCATGTCCGATCCCAAACCTCAGGGGTCGGGCGAGGCGGAGATACTCCCTTAGAGGGTCGGGCGCGTTCGATCCCAAACCTCAGGGGTCGGGTGAGGCGGAGATCCTCCCTTGGAGGGTCGGGCGCGTCCGATCCCAAACCTCAGGGGTCGGGCGAGGCGGAACTCCAAGGATCAATCGGCCGATCCTTGACTTTAGCATTAATTGGCCGATCCTTGACTGTAGCACCAACCAACCGATCCTTGACTGCAGCACCAATCGGCTGATTTCCAATTGTCGCCCTTGTATCTCGCCGCATCTCCTAATTTCTTCCACTTCCAACGCCGATTTTACACGTGTCAAAATCTGGCGTCAACACATGCCCCCTAGTTTCGGAGTAAAACATAGTCTTTACTTCAAAATTCTTTTCAACTTCTCATCCGAAACAGACGCAACAAAAACGTCCTTCCATTTCGCGGTCTCCAATCTGATGATTGCAATCTTTTCGAAATGGGCGCCCACGACAACCACTACTCCCAAAAAACTCGAAACGCCGGCGCGGTAAAAATTCCACTTTTACCCCTTCTCAGACCTTCTTTAAATATCAGCACATCCCGTACTCCTTACGAGCTCACGTCCTTCTTCCTCAGCGCACAGGCTTTCTTCTTCCTTCAATACTTTCCTTAGTCCTCCAATTCTCCAGGGCCTCCTTCCTTTCGCATTCCCTCCTACTTTTCCAATGGCGGCACCTTCAGGCACCTCACCAACGCGCGAAGCTCCAGAAATGGTGCCTTCGGCGGAGGTTCCAGTAGCGACAGCGGTGGCTCCATCGACGGAAGAAGGAGCTCCATCAGCAAAAGTTGAAGCTTCATCCGAGATCCCATTGGCTGCTTCATCGTCTGCAGCTGCACCGGCGACTCTGCCAATTACGAGGAGTTTCATCCCGGAGGTCATTACCGAAACTTTCCCTTATCAGTAATGCATTTACTTCAGATCTATTTTTTACCCTCGCACCCCCTTTCCCTTTTTAGGCGGTTAGGCATCGCATCACCATTCGTCTTACAGAAAACCTTAGCCTTATCTACCTTGGGCCCATGGGAAATCCAGATGCAACCGACTTAATCAATTTGGAAACCCATAGGATCCCCTTCAAACAATCAACTATGGACCTAGATCACTGGTTGGGTACCTTTAGGTCTTGGCCGAACGAAACTCCCGGTTGGAGGGAATGGTACCAGCGGATAGCCGCCTCCAAGAAGGTCCAATGGGACGAGCTCAAAATTGGCCAATGCATTGATCTATCTTTGTCCCAAATGGAACGGAATGAGCCGTTAGTGGTGGCAGCTTCTTACTTCTGGTCCGATGCACTCAACGCATTCCTGTTTGGACACGGACCCATGACCCCCACATTGGCCGATGTAGTCTTGCTGACCGGCCTGGACATTTCTTCCCCGGACACCCCTTTCCGCCTTATAACCGCAACATCACATCGGCTGGATACAAGGGGAATCGGCGGGTGGAAAGGTTTCATCAGATGCAACAAAAGGGCCGGATCTATCGAGAACAGAGAGTACACGGCCTTCCTGATGATGTGGCTAGAGAAGCACTTCTTCTGTGGGAGAGCAGCCGGTCCATCTACCAACACCCAAGCTCTGGCCGAAGTATTGTCGATGGGGACTTCTGTTCCTCTTGGAAAACACTTACTGGGAGCAGCCTACCACATGCTTCACCAAATCGGCATCAAGTTATCCCAAGGGGAGCCGATTGGAAACCCAGGTGGACCCTGGTGGTTCATTAACCTATGGCTGAACTTGTACATGAGCGAGATCTCTTAGCAGCGAGTGGAATGCATGACATTCCCCAGCGTCGAATCGGCAGAGAATCCCACTGTCCGACGCCGGTGTACGTCTTTCGGCGAAGCGGCATCGGCCTTCTCTGGTTGCTCGTACTCTGCTACCAAGGTGGCCGAATACTTCCGGTGTTTTTATAACGGCTTCAATGAAGATGCAACTGTCTGGTTCCCTTATCGGAGAGATGACCCAATCTTTGAACTCCCTTCTTGCTTCGACTCAACCACCGGCCGATTCGACGAAGATCTCACAGATGAACTAATTAAACTGGGGATCTTACCGGCCAACTTCTTCTCAAGAAAGGATGCCCCTACATATGAATTCTACAACCCCTCTGTTGCAGCACGACAATTCGATATGGGTCAACTGCCGATTCAGGCATACTTCATCGGCCGAGCAAAGTTCAGAGCTGAGCTCACCAAGGGTCTTGACAACAGTCGGCTGCGAGATCGGATACCAGACTCCAGTACCATAGACTTGAATGACTGGATAGTAGCCCCCTTTGCTGTCCAACCATTCAAGCTATGGTGGGCCGAATGGAAACAGTACCTGTTCTGCGCCTCTGCATCGACATACTGCAATCTCCTGGATCCATCCAACATCGATCGGAATGCCGAGGTATTTTTTCCCCTAGCCGATTTTCATTCCTTTATTAATGCGGTTAAATATGTACACTAACATCTTGCTGTTTGCTTCAGTCTGAAAACCGCGCTCCCCCAACACACAGTCGGAGTGGCCAGCCGATAGAGGACCATCACCCATACACCATCTTCCCCCTTATCGGCTATGATGCCCCTTCCGTGGATGTGATTGCCGGCCGATCGAAGCAGGCGCAGAAGAAAGTTACCAAGAAGACCAGTCGCCGAGTACGAGCTCGTATAGAACCGGCCGACCCTCCTATGATCACATCGGCAGAAACTTCGGCCGCATTGCCCCTTCCAGTTGCTGGAGAAATAGATACTCAAGTCGTCACGCAAGCTGGGGAAGCCGCTGCATCATTACTGGTGGAGGCCATGCAGGTAAACTTGTTGTCTGATCCTACCGATTACCATCTCTATACCGACTCATCTTATTTTAGACGGCACAAATCACTTCTGTGGACTCACAGCAATTGGCAGCAACCCAATCGGTCATCAACACGCCCACGCTTCTATCTGCCGAGGTATACTACTCTTCAACCAATTTTTCTATTATTTAGATAATAGTCTTATTCAATCTTTTGACACAGGTCACTGGTACGCTTAGCGCCCCACCTAACCAACCAATGGTCATCTTTCGGGAAGCTGACCCGAGCAAAGCACCAATCATCGTGGAGTCTTCTACTTCTGACGAACCATTGGTACCAGCCCCTGAATCGAGGATAACGGCCTCCCAAACGCAGTTTGAAGAAATCCATTTCAAGGAGGTAAGAGATTTCTCACCCTTACTCAGCCAATTTGCTATCATCACCGGCTGATTTGCTCTTCTTCTTGACTCACTATTTTTCAGGAACAGGACACCCCCAAAAACAGCCTCTTCTTGTTCGCGGTTGCACTCTCCGATGACGAGGAAGTCGCCTCTCGCCATGTCACTTTGAGCTCTGTTCCTGATCACGTCCATGCCAAACTCGCAAGCATCCGATCCCTTCTTCAAGAGGACATCGGCCGATTGGTAGAAGACGCCTCGCCGATTCGACAACTTTTTGGTAACGTCAACGGGCGAGTACCAGAAAAAGCGGAAGAGGCCTTGGCGCCGGCCGCATATATCGAGTCAATGAGGATTCCGGTCTTTAGGGCCCTGCACCACATGGCCGATCGCGCCAAGTTGACCAAGACTCGCGAAGAAGAAGACATGTACAAGTGTCAAGCTCAAGAGGTGCATCAACAGATTCACTTTCTGGAAGACTCGCGCCCGGGGATCGTCGGCACGATAGATCGCCTCAAACACCGAAGGGCAGAGCTTGCCAAGGAGATGGAGCAGGTGACCAAAGCAATAGACGCTGAAGAGAAAAGGCTTCAGGAACTCTCTTCTGTCATCGCCGATCTGAAACGAGAGAGGTAGCACCTAGCTCACGAAGCCCTCAAACTCCACCACCATATGTCAGAAGTCCCCGGATCGGCAGAGGATGACCAACGGGTCCTGGACTCTGCAGATCAGATCCGGTGCCGAGCGATCACAGCTATCGATGCCCTTCTGGGTGACCTGTAAAAGTACTGGCAGTTCTTGTACGAACATTTAATGACTCCTTTGACCGTCCTTCGCGGCGCCCCCTTATTTATTACCTTTTTCACTTCTAATGGGACGTGTCTTACCAAACATCCACGCCTTCCTTTCTTATAAACACCGGCCTAGGTGATCGTTCTGAGAGTACCTGTCTAGCTCAGCTTCATCTTCCCCAACCTATTCACGTCGGTGAGCCTTCCAGTCATGTCTTCTCCATCCTCTACCTCTTCCTCCGTTAATCAGGTAAAAGATTTGCCTTCATTCTCTTTCTTAGTTTAGCTCTTCCGAAGGAATCATCTTTTTCGGCGGCTATATGTATATTGTTGCCTGCTGCAGCCACGAAGCCTTAGCCCTGAACTCGAACGAGCCATCGGACTTGTACACTCCGACGAACCGTTGTCACAAGAAGACAAGGATTTAATCAGAGCTCATCGCGACGAACTCCAAGAGCATGTCCCTGCCGACATCCGACGGATCTGGGACTTTCTGGACAGCAACGACCACCGGCGACCTCAAGCCGACCGAAGTCATCCACTTCCTCATCAAATCGTCCTTGAAGATGCAGCAGCAGGAACATCACGCCCGGCCATGGACCGGAGTCACCCTCTCCCCCGTCAAGTCGAAGCGGAGGCTTCGATGAAAGAGATAGAAGAAGAGTTCATCCGTCTTCTGATAGAACTAGGTCGGGCTGAGAGAGAGCTTAAGAAAAAGCGTGGTTAATTATTTTTTGTTCTAAGGGCGACTTGTACCTTGTCGGTCGTGTAACCCACCGTCCGTACCGAATGAAATATATCAGCCAATTTAGACGATTACGTTTTTTCTCTAGACGAATCCTTTTGTATCGGCTGTGTGTTGTTCATCGTGGTCGATCCTTATGCTCCGACCCATATACTAGGGTAGTACCTTTTCAAGTATCCCTAGTAAACTCTTCTCCTTCGATTGTTTCCAGAATATAAGCGTTTCCTGGAGCACATCTGCCGATTTTATAAGGCCCTTCCCACGTAGGGGACCACTTACCAAATTTAGGATCTTTCGAGCCGATCGACAACACTAACTTCCATACCAGGTCCCCCGGAGAGAATTGTTTGACTTTGACCTTCTTATCATACCACCTGGCCACTTTCTTTTTGTTTTCTTCGATGCTTATCAAAGCTCTCAACCGTTGGCCAGCCAAGTCATCAAGTTCCCTTTTCATCAGTGAGGAGTAGTCATCGGCCGCTAACTGGTCCTGGAGCGAAGTGCATCTCGACCCTGCTCTCAATTCCCATGGTAGTACCGCCTCGTGACCGTACACCAACTGATAAGGGGACATCTTGGTGGCCCCATGGCAAGCCATCCTGTATGACCATAGAGCTTCAGTCAGACATAAATGCCATTTTTTTGGCTGCTCCTCTATCTTCCTCTTGATTAACTTAATTATCCCTTTGTTGGAAGATTCAGCCTGGCCGTTAGCTTGGGCATAATACGGAGAGGAGTTTAACAATTTGATTTCTATATCGGCCATGAACTCCTCGAATTCTCCCGATGTAAACATCGTCCCTTGATCGGTTGTGATAGTCTGGGGGATGCCGAAACGGTAGACGATATGGTCTCTTACGAAGTCAACCATGGCAGCCGATGTTACGGCCCTTAACGGAATTGCCTCCACCCATTTGGTGAAATAATCAGTGACCACCAGAATGAACTTGTGCCCTTTGCTTGACGGAGGATAAATTTGGCCGATAAGGTCTATTCCCCAACCTCTAAACGACCATGGTTTGATAATGGGATTCATGGCCGATGCGGGCGCACGTTGGACATTCCCGTATTTCTGATAATCCTGGCATCCTTTATAATATTTGAAGCAATCTTCGAGGATCGTCGGCCAGTAATACCCATTATTCCTAATCATCCATTTCATCTTATGTGCCGATTGGTGGGCTCCACACACTCCTTCATGGATTTCTCCCATCAGAGTCTTAGCCTCCTCCGTTCCTAGACACATGAGTAGGACGCCATCGATTGTTCGGTAGAACAAGTCGTCCTCCAGTAACACATATTTGGTAGAATGAAAATGTACCCGCCGATCCACTTTCTTAGACGGATCTTTCACGTAATCGGCAATCTCTTTTCGCCAGTCATCGGCCGCGAGCTCTAGAGCCATAGCGCCTTGGATCCGCCGATACCCAGATGCGTGTTAGGCGAGCTTGTTGGCATCCTCGTTGTGATTCCTTGGGATGTGCTCAATAACTGCCGATTTGAATTCTTTCAGAAGCTGCAGGCAATCTTCGTAATAAATCCTCAACACATCGTCCTTGCATTCGGACTTCCCTGTTAATTGATCCACGATAAGCATGGAATCTCCAAAAACTTCGACAGAATCGGCCTTGACTTCTCTTAGCAATTGTAATCCCTTCAGTACAGCTTGGTATTTTGCTTGATTGTTAGTGGCGGATGCTTCTATCGGCAGAGAAAAATCATAGCTTGCCCCCCGAGGCGATATGAGGACAATGCCGATTCCTCATCCGACCCCACATGACGATCCATCAAAGTATAAGGTCCAAGGTACCGGTTCCACGAAGGTAGTCTCTGGTCCGCAGTGTTGGGCAACGAAATCGGCCATGACCTGACCCTTAACGGCCTTTGCCGATTCATATCGAAGGTCAAACTCTGACAGAGCCAAGATCCATTTTCCAATTCGTCCCTTCAAAATCGGCAGTGATAGCATGTATTTTACCATGTCGTCCTTGCATACGACCACACATTCCGCTGACAGCAAATAGTGCCTGAGTTTGGTGCATGAGAAGTAAAGGCATAGGCACAACCGTTCCACTGGAGGATACCTTGTTTCGGCATCCAGAAATCTTCTACTGACATAATAAATTACCCGTTCCTTTCCCTTGAACTCCTGGACCAGAGCCGACCCAATAGCTCGTTCATCGGCTGATAAATATAGTTTAAACGGCTTACCAGTTTGAGGAGGGACCAATACCGGTGGTGAGACCAAGTACTGCTTGATATCTTCCAATGCCTTGCGTTGCTCTCCCCCCATATGAACTCCTGGTCGGGCTTCAACTTTAGTAATGGTGTGAAGGCTTGGATTCGCCCAGATAGATTAGATATGAATCTTCTGATGAAATTCACCTTGCCGATTAGAGATTGCAGCTCAGTTTTATTCTGTGGGGCCATGACTTTGTTGATGGCCGCTATGGTCTTCCGATTGATCTCTATTCCCTGCTCGTGCACCATGAATCCTAAGAATTGTCCGGCGGATACGCCGAAGGCGCACTTATTCGGGTTCATCTTCAGCCCATGTTTCTTAGTGCATTCCAATACTTGTCGTAAATCGGCCAGATGCTCCTGGTGTCCTTTTGACTTGACTACAACGTCGTCGATGTAGATTTCTACTAGTATGCCGATAAGTTTGTGAAATATGTAGTTCATGGCTCTCTGATATGTAGCGCCGGCATTTTTCAAGCCGAAAGTCATTACCACCCACTCGAACAAACCAAGGTGACCTGGGCATCTGAAGGCCGTTTTGGGTATGACTTCTTCGGCCATAAGTATCTGATTGTACCCAGCGTTTCCATCCATGAAACTAATAACCTTGTGTCCCGCGGCGGCATCTATCAGCACATCGGCCGTCAGCATGGGGTATCCGTCCATTGATGTGGCCTGATTGAGGTTCCTGAAGTCGACGCATAGGCGTAGCTTTCCATTCTTCTTGTATAGTGGTACAATGTTGGAGATCCATTCGGCATAACGGCATTGCCGAATAAATTTTGCTTCGATTAGCCGCGTTATTTCGGCTTTTATGTCTGGTAGGATTTTAGGATTGCAATGCCGTGCAGGCTGTTGATACGACCGATACCCTGGCTTTATGGGTAACCAATGCTCAACGATAGATCGGTCTAATCCGGGCATCTCATGATACTCCCAAGCAAAGCAATCCTTAAATTCTCTTAACAAACTTATCAGTTTACATTTGTATTCCGGATCTAAATTTGCACTAATATATGCCGTCTTGGTTTGGTGCCATTGCCTAAGTCTATCATTTCTAATGAATCGGCCAACGTGAACCCGTGTCCCAGCTTCCCATCTTCTCGGGCGGACTGATCCATTTTAGTCTGAGTCTTCGGAGCCGACTGCTCGGATCGGCTGTAGGCAAAAATCGGACACCTTCAAGAAGTCAGTATCCCATACTCTCCCAGATATGCACTTGACGGTTTCGCAGCTCCACTGCTGCGTGTCGGCTGCCGCGATGCTGTATGCGGAATCGGCGGTGACCACCTCGATGTTGTCGCCGACCCATTGTATGAGGCATTGATGCATTGTAGATGGGATACAGCAATTTGCATGTATCCAGTCTCGGCCAAGTAGCATGTTGTAGGACCCCTTGTCGTTAATGATAAAGAAAGTAGTAGGAAGAGTCTTACTGCCGATGGTGAGGTCGACGCAGAGAGCGCCGCGAGCGGGGGATACGTTGCCCTCGAAGTCCTTGAGCATCATATCTGTCTTGGTCAGGTCATCATCGCTCTTCCCAAGCTTCCGGAACATGGCGTACGGCATGATGTTGACTGCAGCCCCTCCGTCTACCAGTAATCTGGTGATGGGTCGGCCGTTGACATGCGCTTTAAGAAACAATGCTTTCAGGTGTTGCCGTTTGTCTTCTTCGGGCTTCTCGAATGTGGCTGTCATTGGCTCCAAAGCCAATTGTACCATCTGCTCTTCCATCGCCGACATGTCCTGTCGGTCGGCGGGAGTCATCAATTCCATTGGCAGTATGAAAATCATGTCGATGTCGGCTGCCGATTCGTCACCTGCCGATTCGTCGCCTACTCTCTCGTTTCTTTTGGGGCGCCATACCTGAGACCTGCCTTTCTTCTCATCCGTCGTGTACTGTTGCTCTTCCTCCTGCTGTTCCCACTGGCGGAGACGTTGGATTCTTCATTTTTGAGACTTGGTCAACCCATCGAGGCACCACCTGGGGTTCACCGGTTTGGTTCGTGGTCTAGCATGTTCCCATTCCGGTCCACGTCCTAAAGGGTTCTCGTCTGATACCCGAGCATCGGCCATCTCTTCAAGTCGACTGTGGACGCTAACCCTGTTTTCTGGCCAGTTATATCGATCGAATCTGCCCCCCGGCCCATCATCGCGCCTGCCTTCCGACCGGTCATATCGGTCAATTCTGCCCCCCAGCCGATCACGTACTGGAGGGTGCCGGTCGTCTTGGTTGCGCCAGTTCCTGCTGATCGGCTCTGGTCTCCCATCTCTGGAGCGAGACCTGCTGAACGGCCGATTGTTACGATACGGGCTGTTGCACTTCGGGCAATTATCGGCCGAAGGCAACCTGAGGTTGCTTTCCCAACAGTGGATGAAGAACGGGCATCGCCAGTGAACTTCATGTCGCCGCATTGCTTCTTCCCGAGATCTTGAGCATTCATGTTGCCGCTGATATTTGTTGAGCAGGAATTGGGAAGTGATAAGTGGTTCTCCTGATCCGTCGTCATCGTCCTCCATCCGCCGTTTCCCCTTGATGTCTTTAGGCGCCGCTTGATTTTTGGGGACTACGGTGCCGCTCTTTTTAACCGATTCGAATGTCAGCACCTTGGTTTGGATGACTTGATGATGAGTGAAGGCGTGTGGCGTCTGATGTGTCATAGCCGGCTGCGTAGTCAGGATCGGCTGTTTGAACGAGCCTCCCGCTTCGTCATATAGTATGAGTGGTCTTGTAGCCGCCTGGAAAGATGCCTGGAGTTGAGGACTTTCATGGCTGGTCGGTTGATCCGGGGCGGCCGTCACTGATGGTGCCCCCCAAGGCACTGGATTTATCGAAGGAAACTACGTGGAGGACAACTGAATGGGACGTGGCTGGAAGCATTGTGTGCCATTAAACCTCATAGGGATCGATGATGAGGAAGCTCCAGAACCCCCAACTGGAATTTGGATCGGCTGAGAAGCCGAATAAGGTATATTCTTGTTCGGAGCTGTAATCGGCGGAGCATATGCCGGCCCCTGGTACCCTTGAGATACACCGCTAGCCAAGGAGCTGATGATGACATTGTATACCGTATTAGAAAGCACCGGGGATTGATCGATGAAAGCTTGATAGACGGATTGCTGGGCCATCTCGGACATCTTGTCCGAGTCCTCGGTGATTGTGATCTGGCGGGGAGTTGGAAACAGAGCCTTTTTGATAGTCTCCCCGCTCCTGGTGCGACTAAAGGACTGCAGACATGTCTTCCGGTAGTATGCCGTCTGCCTCTCTAGTTCTTCCTTCTGGTCATCCCTGAGATCTGCCTCTGTCACTTCGATGACGTTATCTTTGGAGACTTCATCAGCTTTCGACATGGTGGCGGTTGTATTTGTCCCACCGGGCTTGCCAAAAGTGTGTTGGCACTAGAAATTAGCTGATCGAATTCCCAGCGTCGGACACACGACCCGGGAGAATCTGCTTAGCTCCTGTTCGGGTGATTGCCCTGGTGCGGTTCGTGCGGCGTGCCAGCCAATCTGACCTGTTGATTGGCAAGGAAATAAACGTGTCAGTTCCCAGAGGTTGCGATCGGCTAAGGTTCCGATCTCGATAAAGCTTATCAGCGAATTGGTCAATTTGCAGTAATAAAGAAATCGGCTATGATGCAACCGATTACTAGGCAACGTTTATAAAGAAAACCGCAAGAGTAATCTAAACAACGCTACAGTAGCAACACTAGGAACAGATCTAATCGGCTATGCATGAAATAGGTAGATTAAACAGCGAAGTACAAGAAAAAGTCGAATTTACTGATTCCTAGCTAGATAACTGGTGATAAAACTAGAACAACAAGTAACACCTAGAATTCTAGTAAATATCGATAACTGATGAATAAATCTAAATGAAATGACAGCGATACGCCTGAAGTTAAAGCTTAGAATTTACTCGATAAGCGGAACTTACAAGATCGGCCGGAGGTCAAGTTGATGCAGCCCCACCAACCCGTACGAACTCGTGAAAAAGGAGAAAAAGTGTTGGCGAAGTCGCCTGCTTGAAAGTAAGTACGAGGAAATAGTAGTTTGTTGTATTGAGTTGATGATAATTACAGATCTACAAGGGTGGCTATTTATAGCCCCGTACAAACGACTTCTTATCTGACTAGAACTCTATCCCTAAATTTAAATAGAAAACGAATATTTACAAGTACGATTCATACTATTTTCACGCGCTTCATGGGCTGACCCCCTCTTCATCTTCATAATCCTTTTTAAGCCCACATCGGCCCAACTGTTCCAACCTCCTAATCGGCCGATCACCTCTTTGGCAAGGGGGTAACCGATCAGGACCAACATGTCGAGGGCTCAGACTCATTCTGACCCTAGGAACTAAGGTCAGGCGAGGCGGAGATCCTCCCTTGGAGGGTCAGGTGTGTCCGATCCCAAACCTTAGGGGTCGGGCGAGGCGGAGATCCTCCCTTGGAGGGTCGGGCACGTCCGATCCCAAACCTCAGGGGTCGGGCGAGGCGGAGATCCTCCCTTAGAGGGTCGGGCGCGTCCGATCCCAAACCTCAGGGGTCGGGCGAGGCGGAACTCCAATGATCAATCGGCCGATCCTCGACTGTAGCATTAATTGGCCGATCCTTGACTGTAGCACCAACCAACCAATCCTTGACTGCAGCACCAATCGGCTGATTTCCAATCGTCGCCCTTGTATCTCGCCGCATCTCCTAATTTCTTCCACTTCCAACGCCGATTTTACACATGTCAAAATCTGGCGTCAACCCATGCCCCCCAGTTTCGGAGTAAAACATAGTCTTTACTTCGAAATACTTTTCAACTTCTGATCCGAAACAGACGCAACGAAAACATCCTTCCGTTTCGCGGTCTCCAACCTGATGATTGCAATCTTTTCGAAACGGGCGCCCACGACAACCACTACTCCCGAAAAACTCGAAATGCTGGCGTGGTAAAAATTCCACTTTTACCCCTTCTCAGACCTTCTTTAAATATCAGCACATCCCGTACTCCTTACGAGCTCACATCCTTCTTCCTCGGCACACAGGCTTTCTTCTTCCTTCAACACTTTCCTTAGTCCTCCAATTCTCCAGCGCCTCCTTCCTTTCGTATTCCCTCCTACTTTTCCAATGGCGGCACCTTCAGGCACCTCACCAACACGCGAAGCTCCAGAAATGGTGCCTTCGGTGGAGGTTCCAGTAGCGACTGCGGCGGCTCCATCGACGGAAGAAGGAGCTCCATCGACGAAAGTTGAAGCTTGATCCGAGATCCCATTGGCAGCTTCATCGTCTGCAGCTGCACCGGCGACTCCGCTGATTACGAGGAGTTTCATCCCGGAGGTCATTACCGAAACTTTCCCTTATCAATAATGCATTTACTTCAGATCTATTTTTTACCCTCGCACCCCCTTTTCCTTTTTAGGCGGTTAGGCATTGCATCACCATTCGTCTTACAGAAAACCTCAGCCTTATCTACCTTGGGCCCATGGGAAATCCAGATCCAACCGACTTAATCAATTTGGAAACCCATAGGATCCCCTTCAAACCGCTTCGCCGTTTTCGGCGAGATTAGATTTCCCAAATTCGGCTTGGAAGATGGAGTTTCGGGCCTCCGAAGTTTGGAATGTTAGGACGCCTAACTCTGTTTTGCAGGATGTATGTATGTATCTTGTGATCGGTATGGCCCCCTTGTGTATGTGATGCATGTGTGTAACTCATTCGTGACCTGCGTGTCGCGTGTACGGCAACACGGCAGGAGCCATATGTGTTGTCACTTTATTGTATTTAATGGTCTGCGTACCAATCTGTGATGATCCAAGCAACTATGTAATCTTCATTACTAGATTCTTTACTAGCTATTAGGCGTAATAGCATGCTCTAGTTCTTGGAGGACTCATCACCAGGAGGATGGTGCACATGGAACATGGAGATGGAGATCACCATGGTGAACAGGTTCTATGGAGATGGAGATCACCATATGAAAACGGGCCATACTGTGTCACAACTGTGTGAATGCTATTCTGTTTATGTTTTACTTTCTGCATGCTGTGATGTTAGAAGTAGAACGATCCCTCACAAAGTTTAAGTTAGTATGCCCTCCCAACTAAAACTTGCACCGTCCCATGTCTTGTACAATTAGTGGTGGGTCTATGAAATTAGGGTGCCACTAGTTTTCCTTGACTAGACGGGTTTGTGTCGGACACTTACACGCATAAGGGTTGGTTTGCTTAACAAGGTTATCTTAACGGTTAAGGACCTTGGGGCATAAAGGTTGGGCGCCGAGACATAGAGATGTCACCCAACAACAGGAGTCATATGTGATATGATTAGCAAAAGTTGCTTACCGATCTACCTCGTTTGCTAGCGGTGATGCTAAAGCTCACTAGTGGACTTGTTAGTTGTGGATCCTGAATCACTAAGTTTCAATAGAGGGATATTGATTTTAGTGGGAGTAGATTCTGTTAAAATAGTTTAATGTAATTTGCTCTATCATGGATACGTTTGTCTTAGTGTATTTTGCATTACTTTTGTTGTAGATTAAATGGCACCTAGCAACACCACCGCATCGTTTGCTTTGCGTTCGGTCCTTGAGAAGGACAAGTTGAATGGAACAAACTACTCGGATTGGATCCGTAACCTGAGAATTGTTTTCAGGGCTGAGAAAAAGGAAGATGTTCTAGACACCCCACTACCACCAGTACCTGCTGATGATGCATCTGCTGCCGTTAAGGCTGCTTACAAGAAGGCATTTGATGCTAATCTTGAGGTAAGCTGCCTTATGCTTGCGGACACGATATGATCGTGGCGCTCAAGGACATGTTCCAGACAGAGGCTAGGACCGAAAGGTTCAATGTGTCCAAAGCCTTTCTGGAGTGCAAGTTAGCAGAAGGCGCAGCAGTAGGACCACATGTAATCAAGATGGTTGGTTACACTCAGCGATTGGAGAAGCTGGGCTTCCCAATGGGCAAAGAGTTGGCCACTGACTTCATTCTTTCATCTCTTCCGCCTAGCTATGGGAACTTCATCTCGAACTACCATATGCATGGGACGGAGAAGGGTTTGAATGAACTGTGTGGTATGCTCAAGATAGCAGAGGTACACATCAAGAAAAGCGCTAGTACCAGCCATGTGATGGCTATACAGAACAAGCCCAGCTTTAAGAAGAAGGGCAATTCTTGGAAGAAGAAGGGCAAGGCTGGAACGTCCAAGCCAAACCCACCGCCCAAGGTTAAAGCTGGACCTGGACCTGCTCCAGACAAAGAGTGCTTTTACTGTCATGAACTTGGTCACTGGAAGAGAAACTGCAAGCAGTACCTAGCTTCCTTGAAGAATGGCGGAAGTAAGAGTACTTCTACCTCAGGTACGCTTGTTGTTAATGTTATAGACAACATATTTCTCGCTGATACAATTATTAATTTTTGGGTATTTGATACCGGATCGGTTGCTCATATTTGCAATTCGATGCAGGGAATGATAAGAAGTAGAAGCATGGAAAGAGGAGAAGTTGATTTCCGCGTGGGCAATAATGCAAGAGTTGCTGCGTTGACCGTCGGGACGATGCAACTCCACCTCCCATCAGGATTTATTATGGAGTTGAATAATTGTTATTTTGTTCCTAGTTTAAGTCGAAACATTTTGTCTCCTTCATACTTGATGAAGGATGGTTATTCATTTGCGAGTGAAAACAATGGTTGTGTGATCTCTAAGAATAATATGTTTATGGCTTTTTCACCCATTGTGAATGGATTATTTGTTTTAAATCTTGATGGTTCACCTGTCTGTAATGTAAGTGCTAAAAGGCCTCGGCCTAATGATTTGAGTCCTACCTACTTGTGGCATTGTCGTTTGGGTCATATAAGTGAAAAGCGCATGAAGAAGCTCCATTCTGATGGACTTCTAACTTCGTTTGATTTTGAATCATACGAGACATGCAAGGCTTGCCTGCTAGGCAAGATGACCAAGACGCCTTTCACAGGATTTCCTGAGAGAGCAGTAGACTTGTTGGAACTCGTACATAGTGATGTATGCGGACCAATGAGCACGACAGCTAGAGGAGGATTCCAATACTTCATAACTTTCACTGATGATTTTAGTAGATATGGCCATGTCTACTTGATGAGGCACAAGTCTGAAACCTTTGAAAAGTTCAAGGAATTTCAGAATGAAGTTGAAAATCAGCGTGGCAAGAAAATTAAGGCCTTACGATCTGATCGTGGAGGCGAGTATTTGAGCCACGAGTTTAGCAATCATCTGAAGAGTTGCGGAATTGTTCCACAACTTACGCCGCCTGGAACACCTCAGAGAAACGGTGTGTCCGAGCAACGTAATCGAACTTTGTTAGACATGGTTCGATCAATGATGAGCCAGTCGGACCTACCGTTGTCATTTTGGGGATACGCTCTAGAAACAGCAGCTTTCACACTTAATAGGGTACCATCTAAATCCGTAGTTAAGACACCATATGAGATATGGACTGGAAAGGTTCCTAGTCTGTCTTTTCTAAAGATTTGGGGATGTGAAGTGTTTGTCAAGCGACTTCAGTTGGACAAGATCACACCCAAGTCGGATAAGTGTATTTTCGTGGGATATCCAAAGGAAACTTTGGGATATTATTTTTACAACCGATCAGAAGGCAAAGTGTTTGTCGCTCGGAATGGGGTTTTCCTAGAGAAAGAGTTTCTCAAAGGAGAAAAGAGTGGAAAGACAGTGCATCTTGAAGAAGTTCAAGATGAGCCGATCGGGCAAGAATCAATGAGTGATGCTAACGTAGCAGAACAAGTTGAGATACCCATGGCAAGAGAAGCACCGCCACAACCACGAAGGTCAGCAAGGCTCCGCGAAATGCGGGAAATATTATTGTTGGACAATGATGAGCCTGCGACATATGCAGAAGCAATGATGGACCCAGACTCCGAAAAATGGCAGAATGCCATGCAATCCGAAATAGAGTCCATGGGAGACAATCAAGTTTGGAACTTGGTTGACCCGCCTGATGTTGTTAAAGCCATAGAGTGCAAGTGGATCTATAAGAAGAAAAAGGACATGGATGGAAATGTTCACATCTATAAAGCACGACTTGTCGCAAAAGGTTTTCAACAAGTTCAAGGAGTTGACTACGACGAGACCTTCTCGCCCGTAGTGATGCTTAAGTCCATTCGGATTATTCTAGCTATAGCTGCATATTTCGATTATGAGATATGGCAGATGGATGTCAAGACAGCTTTCCTGAATGGAAACCTAACTGAGGACATGTATATGATACAGCCCGAGGGTTTTGTCGATCCGAAAAATGCTGGAAAGGTATGCAAGCTTCAGAGATCCATTTATGGATTGAAGCAAGCATCTAGGAGTTGGAACATTCGTTTTGATGAAGTGGTCAAAGGGTTTGACTTCACCAAGAACGAAGAAGAGTCTTGTGTTTACAAGAAGGTTAGTGGGAGCTCTGTAGTATTTCTAATCTTATATGTGGATGACATATTACTGATTGGAAATAACATTCCTATGCTTGAGGCCGTAAAGATTTCACTGAAAAATAGTTTTTCGATGAAGGACTTAGGGGAAGCGACATATATTCTGGGCATTAAGATCTATAGAGATAGATCGAGAAGGCTTATAGGTTTAAGCCAAGATACTTACATTGACAAAGTGTTGAAGCGATTCAGCATGGAAGAGGCAAAGAAAGGGTTCTTGCCTATGTCACATGGCATACATCTCAGCAAGACTCAGTGTCCTTCGACTGCTGATGAGCGGGATCGCATGAGTAGAGTGCCATATGCATCGGCTATTGGATCTATCATGTATGCAATGATAAATACTCGCCCAGATGTTTCATATGTGCTAAGTATGACAAGCAGACACCAATCTGATCCAGGTGAGAGTCACTGGACAGCGGTGAAAAACATTCTTAAGTACTTGAGAAGGACTAAAGATATGTTCCTCGTCTATGGAGGTGAGGAGGAGCTCGTTGTAACAGGTTACACCGATGCTAGTTTCCAAACCGACAGAGATGATTCAAAGTCACAATCAGGATTTGTGTTCACGCTGAATGGTGGTGCTGTTAGTTGGAAGAGTTCCAAGCAGGAGACGGTGGCCGATTCTACGACAGAAGCCGAGTACATCGCGGCTTCGGAAGCCGCGAAGGAAGGTGTTTGGATAAGGAATTTCCTCATTGAGCTTGGTGTGTTCCCGAATGCGTCCAGCCCATTGAATCTCTACTATGATAACAATGTGGCAATTGCGCAAGCAAAGGAGCCAAGGAACCACCAGAAGAACAAACAAGTAATGCGGCGATTTCATCTCATTTGAGACTTCGTTAACCGGGGTGAGATCAAGATATGCAAAATACACACGGATCTGAACATTTCTGATCCGTTGACAAAACCACTCCCGCAGGCTAAGCATGATGCGCATGTAAGAGCTATGGGTATTAGGTACCTTCTAGATTGACTCTAGTGCAAGTGGGAGACTGTTGGAGGTATGCCCTAGAGGCAATCATAGAGATGATGATATTCCATTTGTATCCATGATTTGTATGTTGTGTTCATTGAATATCCATTGAAGGCTACTTGAATTGATTTGCAATTATGTGAATTGTATGTGAAACTCTTTACTTGTATGGTTATTCTAAAGTTGTCCCTAGTCGGAGTTCATGTGAGGACACACATGAATATTAGACTAGCACATGTATTAGTTGATGACTATGTTTCACAAGTCATAGACATGGAGATGTTGAACTAATAATGTGGACACATGTGGAGACATGTGCTAGGACTGACCCAACACGAGAAGTAGTTCTCTCTTTAAACAACATATACGCTTTGTCCTTAGACCTGAGATTGTCGCATGTATTCTAGATGTGGATCGACCTACTTAGGGGCTATCAAACGCTACGCCGTAACAGGGTAGTTATAAAGGTAGCTTTCAGGTTTGTCAAGAAGCATGCTATGAGACATGGTCAATCAAGATGGGATTTGCCCCTCTCTGATTGAGAGTGATATCTCTGGGCCCCTCGAGTGATCGGATCCGAAAATGCATGGCCATGCTACGTACGGTTAAGAGTTAACCTACAAAGGGATTCCGAATCACAGGATCGAGAAAGAGCGGTCGGCTTGAAGCTAGACCAAATATCGTGAGGCAAAGGGAATAGCATGTATATTATGTTGTGATGGTTCGTCTGATATGATCTTCGTGTGCGTATAGGAGTTGGCACGTCTTGCTAGAGGCCGCTACTGACTATTGGGCCGAGTAGGAGTACTCGGGCCATGTCTATACGTATCCGAACCCATAGGGTCACACACTTAAGGGGCAGGAAGCCCAATTCGGATCTGATCCGAGTTGGATTAGGTTTAGAAGTACTAATGGGCCTCGGATCCAGAGGCCCATCAGGAACCTCTATAAATAGAGGGGTGGGGGCGCCCTAGGGTTGGTACCTTTTGGCGAAACACACCTGCCGCGCCTCCCACGCCCTCGCCTGTTGCAACTCGCGGATCTAGCAGTCCGGCTTGTGACGCTTCCTCCCTGCACGTGTGGATACCTTGGAGGTGTTGCGCCTGCAGCACTTGGACGAGCCGCCGACGAGCCACAATGAGCCGACGACGAGCCGAGGCACCGGAGGCGATCTTGCTGCATGTGGAGGAGCTTCTGGACGTGGCGTGATCGACTACGTACGACTACGTTGATCGACTACGTACGACTACGTGATCGTCTTCACTGCATCGACGCATATCTACATCTTCCACACCAGTAGTGCGTCGAGTGGTAATCCCGTGATCCTTATACGGCAGTTCTTCCTGGTTATACGCGGTAGAAATTTTGATTTGCGCTAGTGTAGCCTACCTCGTATCCCTACAGTGATTGCCAGCCGATCGAAGCAGGCGCAGAAGAAAGTTACCAAGAAGACCAGTTGCCGAGTACAAGCTCGTATAGAACCGGCCGACCCTCCTATGATCACATCGGCAGAAACTTCAGCCGCATTGCCCCTTCCAGCTGCTGGAGAAATAGATACTCAAGTCATCACGCAAGCTGGGGCGGCCGCTGCATCATTACTAGTGGAGGCCATGCAGGTAAACTTGTTGTCTGATCCTACCGATTACCATCTCTATACCGACTCATCTTATTTTAGACGGCACAAATCACTTCTGTGGACTCACAGCAATCGGCAACAACCCAATCGGTCATCAACATGCCCACGCTTCTATCTGCCGAGGTATACTACTCTTCAACCGATTTTTCTAGTATTTAGATAATAGTCTTATTCAATCTTTTGACACAGGTCACTGGTACGCTTAGCGCCCCACCTAACAAACCAATGGTCATCTTTCGGGAAGCTGACCCAAGCAAAGCACCAATCATGGTGGAGTCTTCTACTTCTGACGAACCATTGGTACCAGCCCCTAAATCGAGGATAACGGCCTCCCAAACGCATTTTGAAGAAATCCATTTCAAGGAGGTAAGAGATTTCTCACCCTTACTCAGCCGATTTGCTATCATCACCGGCTGATTTGCTCTTCTTCTTGACTCACTATTTTTCAGGAACAGGACACCCCCAACAACAGCCTCTTCTCGTTCGCGGTTGCACTCTCCGATGACGAGGAAGTCGCCTCTCGCCATGTCACTTTGAGCTCCGTTCCTGATGACGTCCGTGCCAAACTCGCAAGCATCCGATCCCTTCTTCAAGAGGACATCGGCCGATTGGTAGAAGACGCCTCGCCGATTTGGCAACTTTTTGGTGACGTCAGCGGGCGAGTACCAGAAGAAGCGGAACAGGCCTTAGCGCCGGCCGCATATATTGAGTCAATGAGGATTCCGGTCTTTAGGGCCCTGCGCCACATGGCCGATTGCGCCAAGTTGACCAAGACTCGCGAAGAAGAAGACACGTACAAGCGTCAAGCTCAAGAGGTGCATCAACGGATTCACTTTCTGGAAGACTCTCGCCCAGGGATCGTCGGCACGATAGATCGCCTCAAGCGCCGAAGGGCAGAGCTTGCCAAAGAGATGGAGCAGGTGACCAAAGCAATAGATGCCGAAGAGAAAAGGCTTCAGAAACTCCCTCAAACTCCACCGCCATATGTCAGAAGTCCCCGGATCAGCAGAGGATGACCAACAGGTCCTGGACTCTGCCGATCAGATCCGGCGCCGAGTGATCGCAGCTATCGATGCCCTTCTGAGTGACCTGTAAAAGTACTGGCAGTTCTTGTACGAACATTTAATGACTCCTTTGACCGTCCTTCACGGCACCCCCTTATTTATTACCTTTTTTACTTCCGATGGGACGCGTCTTACCAAACATCCACGCCTTCCTTTCTTATAAACACCGGCCTAGGTGATCGTTCCGAGAGTACCTGTCTAGCTCGGCTTCATCTTCCCCAACCTGTTCACGTCGGTGAGCCTTCCAGTCATGTCTTCTCCATCCTCTACCTCTTCCTCCGTTAATCAGGTAAAAGATTTGCCTTCATTCTCTTTCTTAGTTTAGCTCTTCTGAAGGAATCATCTTTTTCAGCGACTATATGTATATTGTTTCCTGCTGCAGCCACGGCGCCTTAGCCCTGAACTCGAACGAGCCATCGGACTTGTACACTCTGACGAACCGTTGTCACAAGAAGACAAGGATTTAATCAGAGCTCATCGCGACGAACTCCAAGAGCATGTCCCTGCCGACATCCGACGGATCTGGGACTTTCTGGACAGCAACGACCACCGGCGACCTCAAGCCGACCGAAGTCATCCGCTTCCTCATCAAATCGTCCTTGAAGATGCAGCAGCAGGAACATCACGCCCGGCCATGGACCGGAGTCACCCTCTCCCGTCCTTATGCTCCGACCCATATACTAGGGTAGTACCTTTTCAAGTATCTTCCGTTCAGAGCCCTAGTAAACTCTTCTCTTTCGATTGTTTCCAGAATATAAGCGTTTCCTGGAGCACATCTGCCGATTTTATACGGCCCTTCCCACGTAGGGGACCACTTACCGAATTTAGGATCTTTCGACCCGATCGGCAACACTAACTTCCATTCCAGGTCCCCCGGAGAGAATTGTTTGACTTTGACCTTCTTATCATACCACCTGGCCACTTTCTTCTTGTTTTCTTTGATGCTTATCAAAGCTCTCAACCGTTGGCCAGCCAAGTCATCAAGTTCCCTTTTCATGAGTGAGGAGTAGTCATCGACCGCTAACTGGTCCTAGAGCGAAGTGCGTCTCGACCCTGCTCTCAATTCCCATGGTAGTACCGCCTCGTGACCGTACACCAACTGATAAGGGGACATCTTGGTGGCCCCATGGCAAGCCATCCTGTATGCCCATAGAGCTTCAGTCAGACATAAATGCCATTTTTTCGGCTGCTCCTCTATCTTCCTCTTGATTAACTTAATTATCCCTTTGTTGGAAGATTCGGCCTGGCCGTTAGCTTGGGCATAATACGGAGAGGAGTTTAACAATTTGGTTCCCATATCGGCCATGAACTCCTCGAATTCTCCCGATGTAAACATCGTCCCTTGATCGGTTGTGATAATCTGGGGGATGCCGAAACGGTAGACGATATGGTCTCTTACGAAGTCAACCATGGCAGCCGATGTTACAGCCCTTAACGGAATTGCCTCCACCCATTTGGTGAAATAATCAGTGGCCACCAGAATGAACTTGTGCCCTTTGCTTGATGGAGGATAAATTTGGCCGATGAGGTCTATTCCCCAACCTCTGAACGGCCATGGTTTTATAATGGGATTCATGGCCGATGCGGGCGCACGTTGGACATTCCCGTATTTCTGACAATCCTGGCATCCTTTATAATATTTGAAGCAATCTTTGAGGATCGTCGGCCAGTAATACCAATTATTCCTAATCATCCATTTCATCTTATGTGCCGATTGGTGGGCTCCACACACTCCTTCATGGATTTCTCCCATCAGAGTCTTAGCCTCCTCCGTTCCTAGACACTTGAGTAGGACGCCATCGATTGTTCGGTAGAACAAGTCATCCTCCAGTAACACATATTTGGTAGCATGAAAACGTACCCGCCGATCCACTTTCTTAGATGGATCTTTCAGGTAATCGGCAATCTCTTTTCACCAGTCATCGGCCGCGAGCTCTAGAGCCATAGCGCCTTGGATCAGTCGATACCCAGATGTGTGTTGGGCAAGCTTGTTGGCATCCTCGTTGTGATTCCTTGGGATGTGCTCAATAACTGCCGATTTGAATTCTTTCAGAAGCTGCAGGCAATCTTCGTAATAAATCCTCAACACATCGTCCTTGCATTCGGACTTCCCTGTTAATTGATTCACGATAAGCATGGAATCTCCAAAAACTTCGATAGAATCGGCCTTGACTTCTCTTAGCAATTGTAATCCCTTTAGTACAGCTCGGTATTCTGCTTGATTGTTAGTGGCGGATGCTTCTATTGGCAGAGAAAAATCATAGCTTGCCCCCCGAGGCGATATGAGGACGATGCCGATTCCTCATCCGACCCCACATGACGATCCATCAAAGTATAAGGTCCAAGGTACCGGTTCCACGAAGGTAGTCTCTGGTCCGCAGTGTTGGGCAACGAAATCGGCCATGACCTGACCCTTAACGGCCTTTGCCGATTCATATCGAAGGTCAAACTCCGACAGAGCCAAGATCCATTTTCCAATTCGTCCCTTCAAAATCGGCACTGACAGCATGTATTTTACCACGTCGTCCTTGCATACGACCACACATTCCGCTGACAGCAAATAGTGCCTGAGTTTGGTGCATGAGAAGTAAAGGCATAGGCACAACCGTTCCATTGGAGGATATCTTGTTTCGGCGTCCAGAAGTCTTCTACTGACATAATAAATTACCCGTTCCTTTCCCTCGAACTCCTGGACCAGAGCCGACCCAATAGCTCGTTCATCGGCTGATAATATATAGTTTAAACGGCTTACCAGTTTGAGGAGGGACCAATACCGGTGGTGAGACCAAGTACTGCTTGATATCTTCCAATGCCTTACGTTGCTCTTCCCCCCATATGAACTCCTGGTCGGGCTTCAACTTTAGTAATGGTGTGAAGGCTTGGATTCGCCCAGACAGATTAGATATGAATCTTCTGATGAAATTCACCTTGCCGATTAGAGATTGGAGCTCTGTTTTATTCTGCGGGGCCATGACTTTGTTGATGGCCGCTATGGTCTTCCGATTGATCTCTATTCCCTGCTCGTGCACCATGAATCCTAAGAATTGTCCGGTGGATACGCCGAAGGCGCACTTATTCGGGTTCATCTTCAGCCCATGTTTCTTAGTGCATTCCAATACTTGTCGTAAATCGGCCAGATGCTCCTGTTGTCCTTTTGACTTGAGTACGACGTCGTCGATGTAGATTTCTACTAGTATGCCGATAAGTTTGTGAAATATGTAGTTCATGGCTCTCTGATATGTAGCGCCGGCGTTTTTCAAGCCGAAAGTCATTACCACCCACTCGAATAAACCAAGGTGACCTGGGCATCTGAAGGCCGTTTTTGGTATGTCTTCTTCGGCCATAAGTATCTGATTGTACCCAGCGTTTCCATCCATGAAACTAATAACCTTGTGTCCCGCGGCGGCATCTATCAGCACATCGACCGTCGGCATGGGGTATCCATCCATTGGTGTGGCCTGATTGAGGTTCCTGAAGTCGACGCATACGCGTAGCTTTCCGTTCTTCTTGTATAGTGGTACAATGTTGGAGATCCATTCGGCATAACAGCATTGCCGAATAAATTTTGCTTCGATTAGCCGCGTTATTTCGGCTTTTATGTCTGACAGGATTTTAGGATTGCACCGCTGTGCAGGCTGTTGATACGGCCGATACCCTGGCTTTATGGGTAACCAATGCTCAACGATAGATCGGTCTAATCCGGGCATCTCATGATACTCCCAAGCAAAGCAATCCTTAAATTCTCTAAACAAACTTATCAGTTTACATTTGTATTCCGGATCTAAATTTGCACTAATATATGTCAGCCTTGGTTTGGTGCCATCGCCTAAGTCTATCATTTCTAATGAATCGGCCGACGTGAACCCGTGTCCCAGCTTCCCATCTTCTCGGGCGGACTGATCCATTTTAGTCTGAGTCTTCGGAGCCAACTGCTCGGATCGGCTGTAGGCAAAAATCGGACACCTTCAAGAAGTCAGTATCCCATACTCTCCCGGATATGCACTTGACGGTTTCACAGCTCCACTGCTGCGTGTCGGCTGCCGCGATGCTGTATGCGGAATCGGCGGTGACCACCTCGATGTTGTCACCGACCCATTGTACGAGGCATTGATGCATTGTAGATGGGATACAGCAATTTGCATGTATCCAGTCTCGGCCAAGTAGCATGTTGTAGGACCCCTTGCCGTTAATGATAAAGAAAGTAGTAGGAAGAGTCTTACTGCCGATGGTGAGGTCGACGCAGAGAGTGCCGCGAGCGGGGGATACGTTGCCCTCGAAGTCCTTGAGCATCATATCTGTCTTGGTCAGGTCATCATCGCTCTTCCCAAGCTTCCGGAACATGGCGTACGGCATGATGTTGACCGCAGCCCCTCCGTCTACTAGTAATATAGTGATGGGTCGGCCGTTGACATGCCCTTTAAGAAACAACACTTTCAGGTGTTGCCGTTTGTCTTCTTTGGGCTTCTCGAATGTGGCTGTCATTGGCTCCAAAGCCAATTGTGCCATCTGCTCTTCCATCGCCGACATGTCCTGTCGGTCGGCGGGAGTCATGAATTCCATCGGCAGTATGAAAACCATGTCGATGTCGGCTGCCGATTCGTCGCCTCCTCTGTCGTTTCTTCTGGGGTGCCATACCTGAGACCTGCCTTTCTTCTCGTCCGTTGTGTACTGTTGCTCTTCCTCCTGCTGTTCCCACTGGCGGAGATGTTGGATTCTTCGTTTTTGAGACTTGGTCAACCCATCGGAGCACCACCTGGGGTTCACCGGTTTGGTTCGTGGTCTAGCACGTTCCCATTCTGGTCCGCGTCCTAAATGGTTCTCGTCTGATACCCGAGCATCGGCCATCTCTTCAAGTCGACTGTGGATGCTGACCTTGTTTTCTGGCCGGTTATGTCGATCAAATCTGCCCCCCAGCCTATCATCGCGCCTGCCTTCCGACCGGTCATATCGGTCACTTCTGCCCCCCAGCCGATCACGTACTGAAGGGCGCCGGTCGTGGAATTGGGAAGTGATGCGTGGTTCTCCTGATCCGTCGTCATCATCCTGTATCCGCCGTTTCCCCTTGATGTCTTCAGTCGCCGCTTGATTTCTGGGGTCTACGGCGCCGCTCTTTTTAGCCGATTCGAATGTCAGCACCTTGGTTTGGAGCGAATTCTTTCCCGTGTCAACCATGTTAGTGGGGAAGGGGTGCTGGTCGATCTTCATCGGCTTGGCTGGTTTTATTGGCACTTCAAACTTGAGTCTGCCCTGCTCAATGGCCGACTGTATCTGCTGCCGGAAGATTTTGCATTCATTCGTGTCATGGGAGGTAGCGTTGTGCCACTTGCAATACTTCATCTTCTTCAGCTGTTCGGCAGAAGGAATCGTATGGTACGGCGAGAGCTTGATCTGTCCTTCCTGGAGGAGGAGGTCGAAGATTTTATCGGCCTTTGATGTGTCAAATCCGAACGTTTCCGACTCTTTCTTGCCGAACGGATATGATATCGGCTTGTTCCCTTTAATCCATTCCGCAAGGCCGATTTCTATGTCTTCTTCGGTTTCTACCTCTTCTAAGTATGCCACCTTCTTCTGGAAGTTCCTCCGTGGATCGAAAGAACGTACTTCTTGACCAGACAATCGGTGGACGATTTGGCTCAAGCTCTCAAACTCCTGTGAGGCGTATTTTTCTTTGATGTGAGGTAGGAGACCTTGGAAGGCTATATCGGCCAACTGTGCATTAGTCAGGGCCAGAGAGTAGCACTTATTTCTGATTTCCCTGAATCTTTGTACATATGAGGATATCAGCTCATCGCTTCTCTGCCTGAGGCTGGTCAAATCGGACAGCTTTATCTCATGTACCCCGGCGTAGAAGTATTTATGAAATTGCCTCTCCAGATCGGCCCATGTAATTATCGAGTTGGGCGGTAAGGTGGTGAACCACTGGAAGGCCGACCCAGACAGGGATGACGAGAAAAGGCGCAATTGTATTGCATCCTACGCCGCTGCTTCCCCGCATTGGATGATGAATCTGTTCCCGTGTTCCACGGTTGAGGTGTCGTCCAGCCCCGAAAACTTAGTGAAATCAGGAACTTTATACCGATGGGGAAACGACAGTGAGTCGTATGTAGGCGGGTACGGTGTCCTGTATGTGTAGGTCTGCACCTTCGGTTTTAAGCCGAATTGCTCTTGAATCACCTCCGCTATGCGTGCTGACCAGTCCGGCTGTTGCTGGTGTACCGTCGGCTGGGGAACTGGTACGTGCTGGTATATTGGCGGCGGGATGACTTGATGATGAGTGAAGGCGTGCGGCGTCTGATGTGTCATAGCCGGCTGCGTAGTTAGGACCGGCTGTTTGAACGAGCCTCCCGCTTCATCATATAGTATGAGTGGTCTTGTAGCCGCCTGGAAAGATGCCTGGAGTTGAGGACTTTCATGGCTGGTCGGTTGATCCGGGGCGGCCGTCACTGATGGTGCCCCCCAAGGCGCTGGATTTATCGAAGGAAACTGCACGGAGGACAACTGAATGGGATGTGGCTGGAAGCATTGTGTGCCATTCAACCCCATAGGGATCGATGATGAGGAAGCTCCAGAACCCCCAACTGGAATTTGGATCGGCTGAGAAGCCGAATAAGGTATATTCTTGTTCGGAGCTATAATCGGCGGAGCATATGCCGGGTCCTGGTACCCTTGAGATACACCGCTAGCCAAGGAGCTGATGATGGCATTGTGTACCGTATTAGAAAGCACCGGGGATTGATCGATGAAAGCTTGATAGACGGATTGCTGGACCATCTCAGACATCTTGTTCGAGTCCTCGGTGATTGTGATCTGGCGGGGAGTTGGAAACGGAGCCTTTTTGATAGTCTCCCCGCTCCTAGTGCGACTGAAGGACTGCAGACATGTCTTCCGGTAGTATGCCATCTGCCTCTCTAGTTCTTCCTTCTGGTCGTCCCTGAGATCTGCCTCTGTCACTTCGATGACGTTATCTTCGGAGACTTCAGCAGCTTTCGACATGGTGGCGGTTGTATTTGTCCCACTGGGCGTGCCAAAAGTGTGTTGGCGCTAGAAATTAGCTGATCGAATTCCCAGCGTCGGACACACAACTCGGGAGAATCTGCTTAGCTCCTGTTCGGGTGATTGCCCTGGTGCGGTTCGCGCGGCGTGCCAGCCAATCTGACCTTTTGATTGGCAAGGAAATAAACGTGTCAGTTCCCAGAGGTTGCGATCGGCTAAGGTTCCGATCTCGATAAAGCTTATCAGCGAATTGGCCAATTTGCAGTAATAAAGAAATCGGCTATGATGCAACCGATTACCAGGCAACGTTTATAAAGAAAACCGCTAGAGTAATCTAAACAACGCTACAGTAGCAACACTAGGAACAGATCTAATCGGCTATGCATGAAATAGGTAGATTAAACAGCGAAGTACAAGAAAAAGCCGAATTTACTGATTCCTAGCTGGATAACTGGTGATAAAACTAGAACAACAGGTAACACCTAGAATTGTAGTAAATATCGATAACTGATGAATAAATCTAAACGAAACGACAGCGATACGCCCGAAGTTAAAGCTTAGAATTTACTCGATAAGCGGAACTTACAAGATCGGCCGGAGGTCAAGTTGATGCAGCCCCGCCAACCCGTACGAACTCGTGGAAAAGGAGAAAAAGTGTTAGCGAAGTCGCCTGCTTGAAAGTAAGTACGAGGAAATAGTAGTTTGTTGTATTGAGTTGATGATGATTACAGATCTATAAGGGTGGCTATTTATAGCCCCGTACAAACGACTTCTTATCCGACTAGAACTCTATGCCTAAATATAAACAGAAAATGAATATTTACAAGTACGATTCATACTATTTTCACGCGCTTCATGGGCTGACCCCCTCTTCATCTTCATAATCCTTTTTAAGTCCACATCAGCCCAACTGTTCCAACCTCCTAATCGGCCGATCACCTCTTTGGCAAGGGGGTAACCGATCAGGACCTACATGTCGAGGGCTCAGACTCATTCTGACCCTGGGAACTAAGGTCGGGCGAGGCGGAGATCCTCCCTTGGAGGGTCAGGCGTGTCCGATCCGAAACCTTAGGGGTCGGGCGAGGCGGAGATCCTCCCTTGGAGGGTCGGGCACGTCCGATCCCAAACCTTAGGGGTCGGGCGAGGTGGAGATCCTCCCTTAGAGGGTCGGGCACGTCCGATCCCAAACCTCAGGGGTCGGGCGAGGCCGAGATCCTCCCTTGGAGGGTCGAGCGCGTCCGATCCCAAACCTCAGGGGTCGGGCGAGGCGGAGATCCTCCCTTAGAGGGTCGGGCGCGTCCGATCCCAAACCTCAGGGGTCGGGCGAGGTGGAGATCCTCCCTTGGAGGGTCGGGCGCGTCCGATCCCAAACCTCAGGGGTCGGGCGAGGCGGAGATCCTCCCTTGGAGGGTCGGGCGCGTCCGATCCCAAACCTCAGGGGTCGGGCGAGGCGGAACTCCAAGGATCAATCGGCCGAACCTCGACTGTAGCATTAATTGGCTGATCCTTGACTGTAGCACCAACCAACCGATCCTTGACTGCAGCACCAATCGGCTGATTTCCAATCGTCGCCCTTGTATCTCGCCGCATCTCTTAATTTCTTCCACTTCCAACGCCGATTTTACACGTGTCAAAATCTAGCGTCAACAGTTACCCCTTTAATTTGGGAAGGAGAGTAATTACTCGAAAATTGAGGTTGTGTAGAGGCAGATACTCCGCATAAAATGATGTGAAAAGCGTCATGAGGTCTTTTTTTTATAATATCCCAGAATACTTAATAAAATTCTGCTGGGAAACCATGAGGGCTAGTGGATTTATTGTGCTCCATCTGTGTAACATCCGCAAAAATCACCATCTTAAATCACGTGTTAAAAATTGCTCTCAAAATCTTTTTACCGCTGAGCTCCCGGAAATCCAAACTATTCCCGGCAATTTCGTCGTCCCGGCACCCAAGCCAACAGCCATCATTTTTTTCTTCTTCCGTAATTTTTGCCGCGTGCCAGTAGACAGACCGCCGCGCGTGCTCCGACCGCGTGCCGCAATCGCCGCCGGCATCCCCTTTCTTTTTCTCTCTTCCTCCCTTTTTTTTCCTTTTTCTTTCTGTCTCTCTTTTCCTCCTTTCTTCTTCCTTCTTCCTCCTTCCTTCTTCTCTTTCCTCCTCCTTCTTCCTGGCGCCACCCCTTTCTTCCTCCTGGCGCCTGGCGCATTAACTCCCAGGCGCCCGGCCTCCCTGGCGCCCGGCCTCCTGGCGCCGGCCCCCAGCCCCACCGGCCCCAGTCTCCAGCCCCGCCCACGTTGCCCCAGCGTCGGCCCCTGTGCGCCGGCTCCCTGCGCCAAGGCAGTGCACCCAGCGCCGACGCCGGCTCCCGTGCCACGCCTCCAGCCCCCCCTTGCGCCGCCCGCCGCACATCGCCGGCCCAGCCCCATCTCACCATCGGCCACCCCTTCCCTCGCGGGCCTATAAAAGGTGACGCCCCACCTCTCCCCATCCTCCATCCATGAGCGCCACCGCCCCTCCCCCACCGAGCAGCCGCCCTCCTCCCTGCGCCTAGCCACCGCCGTCGCCCGTACGCCGCCGCCGTGCCGTGCGCCGCCCCCAAACCCATCCCGGCCGCACCTTCCTCCCTACCAAAATCCCCAAGGTAAGTAGCAAAATGGGGCCCCCTCCACTTCCTCTACCCTCCCTCTGCCCCACGGCTCGCTGCCGGCGAAGCCACGGCCGGCCGCCGCCAGCCACCTTCCCTCTCTCTCTCTCCAAGTTTCTGGAGGAAGAAGAACTGAAATTCCGCAAATTCCGATCTAACCCCCACCTTTTGCCAAATTCCAAATAAGTCCTCCTACCACTCTCAAGCACTTCTCACAGATAAGCCCCTCCACCTCCAGGAATATTTACAAATAGGTCCCTGGTTCCTCGCAAATCAGTCCTAAACCTCCCTTTTAAGTCCCTAATACCTGTTTAACTCATCATTTCATGCGCCAAAGTTCCTCCAATTATTCCCAAATTCGACCACGTCATCCTCTAGGATACTTCCACCGATCCATATCCAAATTTCCCAAAAATACTCATCCTACCTATTTTCCGTTCGTGTTTTTTGTTCAGAGCTCAACGGGTAAAACCTTATTTTCTTTTATTTATTTGTGTGCCCGCTTGTGTGTGTCGTAGATCGCGGAGTACCCGAGGAGGAGCACGAGGAGGAGTTTGACCGCAAGCCCGAGCCTGACGACCAGCAGCACGAGCCGGAACTCCCGGAAAGCTTTGAGGACGACAAGTCCAGTCTCACCCTTTGATGCATATTAAATTCCTAGTTTTTCAAACACAACCTATCGGCCTGTTTTATAAAATGCATATTGTTTTATTGCAAGACATGGTTGGATAGTCACCCCTTGATTGTTATGATTATTCCTTGTTGACCTATGCTTATCTCTAAATATGACTTGCTCTGTGTAGATGATAACTACTGCTAGAATGCTTCGGAATTTGTTACTCAACTTCAATCATGATTACAATAGTTTATTTGGAGAATAAATGCGTGAGTGTGTTCAAATAGGAAAATGGGTTTCCAGGTTCAAAGGCAAGGAATGTGTAGATGGGATGGATCGGTGTTTCTTGCGTGAAATGCCAGAAGGTTGGGCTCATACCTTAGTGGTTGAGCAAAGTTGGGAGATATCCATCTTGTAATGATTAAGGACCGAGTTGATGTGTCATCTTGCCTAATTCAACCATCATGCAACCACTCGACCGTTGTATGGGCAACGGCTTAGCATAAATCCCACTAGCTAAACTGATAGTCTTCGGGTGTGCTGGTGAGCAACGGGAGCCCATGGAAAAAGAGTAAGATCTTAGTGACTTAGATCCCGGTTACGGCCTCGTGGATGAGCCGTTAACCCCTTGGGTGCTTCCGTGTGGACTAGCCAGTCTTAACTAAGGTGGTTAATAGCTTTGTTAGGATCCGCACCGGCACTAAGGTGCTCGTGCTGCGGTACCCTACTTGTGGGAAAAGTGTACAACCTCTGCAGAGCTAAAACCTATCCGGGTAGCCGTGTCCACGGCATTGGACGAGTTACGGCTTGGTCGCATAACTAGCACTTGGGAATGGATGGTTTCATGGTGTGTGTGTTGGATTTTGGAAGTGTTCGGCAGTTGTGCCATGAGCTATGGCGGACGGGGAGTCCGATAGCAATAAAATTTGGATCCTTTGTGTAGGGTCAACCCCACTCATTATTTCGGTTACTAAAGAAAAGCTTATAAAAACTCTTTTGGAAAATGAACCCGTGCATGTGTTGAAAATCTAGCTTTGTTGCAAATGAACCTTAGCCTATCCTTCTTATATCCTATGCATATACTTGATTGTATCCCCCTCTGTGGATGGGGTTGGAATTGTTGAGTACTTTTGTACTCACCCTTGCTTCGTCGCTACAGAAGAAGACCCGAACTTCATCGTCGAGGAGTTTGAGTAGGAGGTTGTGTTCGCACCCAACGCTGCCTGTGGTGTTGGCCTTCGCAAGATGCTTCTGCTGCTGTGTAGTCCCGAGTGCTGTCTTTTGACAGTCGCTTGGTTAGCCATTGTTATTTATTTCCTTCTTATCGCTGCGTGGCTTTCACGCCCACTCCCTCGGGAGTTGTACGGTAACTGAATTATCTGTTGAATAAAGGTGCTATCAGCCTCCTGGGACTGATATTTGCAACACATTTAGTCTAAAATATCCGTTGTTGGCTGTAGGACGCGACCTTAGGACTGGAATAGCCCTTTGACTAAAATAAATGACTTACAAAATTTCTTTCTACCTCTGCTCTATTGCAAAACTAATTTGCACCCTGGTTCTTTTCCAGATGGCCGAAGAAGGATGGGTCAACAGCCACTACCTGGAGGAGCCCAGTTTTCCCAAGTTGCTGTTCACCTGCATGGACCGCCTTGGAATTTATGAGCGTCCGGAGTACACCAGCAGGGAGTACGAGGACCGCAGGACCCCTCGGTGTGAGATGATTATCTACAACGGGCGAAGTAGCCGCTACCCCGACATCCAGCCATGGAATGTGACTACCACTGGCTTCCGCCACAAGGATACTTATCAAGTGGCAGCCCGGAAGGCTCTCCGTTTCCTGTGCTAGATCTACGAGAGGCACATCGGCCGCACTCCGATGAGGTTCTACCCGCCTGTCAAGAAGAACCGCCCGGTCTGGCTGGCCCAGGTGAGGACTTTGGAAGGACGTGGACAGCGCGAGGATGACCCCACCGTGCTCCACATGGCTGCCTACCTTCTCACCTTGGATGAGCTCTACGACGAGTAGGCTGCTAAGCTGAAGCAACAGACTCATAGGGCCGATGACGCAGAGGTTATGGTGAGGAGGCTTCAGGTGAAGCTAGCCGCCGTCGAGTCACAAGCCGCAGCCGCCCAGAGCAATGAGGCTGCTGCCATTGAGGCCCTCAAGGAGGCCAAGGATCAGCACTCCAAGGAGCTGAAGGACACCCACCTCACCATTCGTGCCAGAAGGAGGATGGTGGCCCTCGAGGATAAAGAGGCCCCGATCCTTGATGGGGTTCCCATCGCCCAGGGCTCCAGCAAGCGGAAGAGCCCGGATGCCACCCCAGCACCCCCGCCGTCAGAAAGAGGCTCTGAGGTGGCCGATGGAGAAGCGCTGGAACCCCCTCCAGCGGGGGGGACTCTAAAGGATGAGGTGTTGTCCCTTCTCATTCCTTTGGAAGACCACTCCGTCCAGGGAGAAGACTCGTCCCGCGAGTAGTATGCCTAGCCCAGAGTCACCCAAAGGAATGAAGCCATCACGGTCCGCAGCTTAGAGTTGTACCCCCTTTAGTTGTGTTGTTGTACTCGGTCGTGTAGTGCGTGTTTTGGCCTTATCCTAGAAGTGTTGTACCCCCCCGTGGCAAAATAAATAAAATTGTTTATGCTTGTTGTGTGTTAGTCTGTGTGCTTGTCGACAGGAGGGGGATTCTGTCTCTTCGAAAATACAAAATAATTACCTTAAAGATCACTAAAATCCAAATCCTACTCTCTTAATGTCTCACTCAATCTGCAGATGCCGCCCAAGCGTGCCACCAGGACCTCCCCGAGTCAGGCCCATGCCACCCCCAGTACTGAAAGGCAGCTAGAAAGGCAAGAGCCGCCTCCGGCAGTGCTTCCTAAGAGCAGGAAGTAAGTCAGCCCGAAGGTAGGGGAGAAAGCCAAGTAGGAGCACAACATCCACCGCCCCCACCGGTTATTGATCTGGTTCAAGTTATGAACAACCAGACCCTTCTACTAGAAGCTCTGGCCAATGCCATCACCCGCTAGAGGCCCCATGGGGAGAATATGAATGAGAAGTTGACGGACTTCCTCCAAACCAAGCCACCCACTTTTGGTAGGTCCATCAACCCTCTGGACACAAACGATTGGCTGCGAGTCATTCAGAGGAAGCTGGAGCCATTTGGTTGCAAGGGCAGGGACAAAGTCCTCTTGGCCACCTACCAGCTCACTGGAACTGCTCTAGCTTGGTGGGAGAACTACTGCTCTGCCGCCCAGGATGCCTCCACTATCACCTGGGATGAGTTCGTGATGGAATTTCGCCGCTATCACATCCCCGCGGCCACCATGAAGTGCAAGGTGGATGAATTCCGTGAACTTTGCCAAGGCAACAAGTCTATGGAGGAGTACACCTTCCAGTTCATGGAGCTGGCCCGTTATGCTCCGGAAGAGGTGGACAAGGATGAGAAAAAGCAAGATATGTTTATGAAGGGCCTGAATGCAGATTTGAGGACCCTCCTGACACCCAACACCTTCCCAGACTTCAACACCTTGATGAACAAAGCCATTCTAACTGAGAGAGCCAAGGCAGAGGAAAGAAAGGACAACAAACGCAAGTTCATGGAGAACAAGGTACATCACCAGGACCGATTCCAGAAACTGAGAAGTTTCAGCTTTCCAGGACTTAAGCCCCAGATGCCTATATAGTATAGGACTCAAACTCAAGCCTCTGGGTCTCACCAGCCAAACGTGCCTTTCAGGAGCCAGAGTAGCATCAAGACCCTGCAAAGCAGCGCCGGCCAAGTCACTAGCAACACCAAGGAATGTTTCAACTGCCGTGAGCCAGGGCACTTCGTCGCCAACTGCCCATATGCCAACAAGCCAGCAGCCTCAGCATTCTCCAAGTTTGTGAATGGACCAAGGCCAGCCTTGTTAGGAGCCAACCGTGTTCCAGTTTGCAGCAATAACCCAAGCAATAATAGCAACAACCAGCAGATGAGGCCGCCACAACAGTCCTTTGGACGAGCCCGCGTCAACCACATCAATGCGCAAGAGGCTTAGAAAACACAAGGTGACATACCTGGTGAGTTCTAGTCAACTCAGTCTTGGTGACAATACCCTTTAATTCTGAAGCATCACAATCCTTCATACCATCCAATTTTAAGGGAAGGCACTATATACCCACAGTACTACTAAAGTTACCCCTGTTAACCCGAACACCTGGAGCTGACATTCAGTGGATTAGGTTGTTCCTGGGCAAGGATCAATTTAAGTGGGGTAGAGTTTCTAATGGACCTAGTAGTACTTAAGTCTAAAGGAATAAATGTAACCCTTGGGAACGAGAAGGTGTTCTAAGAAAAAGTTTCCCCATCTTTTAAGCACTCAGCCAAATCTCGAGGACGAGATTCAATTTAAGTGGGGTAGGTTTGTAACATTTGCAAAAATCACCATCTTAAATCACCCGTTAAAAATTGCTTTCAATATCATTTTACCGCTGAGCTCCCGGAAATCCAAACTCTTCCTGGTGATTTCGCTGTCCCGGCACCCAAGCCGACAGCCATCATTTTTTTTTCTTCTTCCGTAATTTTCGCCGCGTACTAGTCGACAGACCACCGCGCGTGCTGCGACCGCGTGCCACAATCGCCGCTGGCATCCCCTTTCTTTTTCTCTCTTCCTCCCATTTTTTTCCTTTTCCTTTTCTTTCTCTCCCTCTTTTCCTCCTTTCTTCTTCCTTCTTCTTCCTCCTTCCTTCTTCTCTTTCCTCCTCCTTCTTCCTGGCGCCACCCCTTTCTTCCTCCTAGCGCCCGGCGCATTAACTCCCAGGCGCCCGGCCTCCTGGCGCCGGCCCCCGACCCCGCCTACCCCAGTCTCCGGCCCCGCCCACATCGCCCCTGCGCCGACCCCTGCACGCCGGCTCCCTGCGCCAAGGCCGCGCACCCGGCGTTGACGCCGGCGCGCCTGCTGGCCTCGCCACCCGGCGCCGGCTTCCGCACTGCGCCTTCGGCCCTCCCTTGCGCCGCCCGCTGCCGGCCCCTACCTCCCCGCTCCCAGCCCCTCCGACGCCACCCGCCGCACGTCATCGGCCCCGCCCCATCTCACCACCGGCCGCCCCTTCCCTCACGAGCCTATAAAAGGTGACACCCCACCTCTCCCCATCCTCCATCCATCAGTGCCACTGCCCCTCCCCTATCGAGCAGCCGCCCTCCTCCCTGCGCCTAGCCACCACCGCCGCCTAAGCGCCGCCGCCGTGCCGTGCGCCGTACCCAAACCCATCCTGACCGCACTTTCCTCCCTACCCAAATCCCCAAGGTATGTAGCAAAATGGCCCCCCCTCCACTTCCTCTACCCTCCCTCCACCCCAGAGCTCGCTGCCGGGGAAGCCACGGCCGGCCGCTGCCGGCCACCTTCCCTCTCTCTCTCCACGTTTCTGGAGGAAGAAGAACTAAAATTCCCCAAATTCCGATCTAACCCCCACCTTTTGCCAAATTTTAAATAAGTCCTCCCACCACTCTCAAGCACTTCTCACAGATAAGCCCCTCCACCTCCAGGAATATTTCACAATAGGTCCCTGGTTCCTCGCAAATAAGTCCTAAACCTCCATTTTAAGCCCCTAATCCCTGTTTAACTCATCATTTTATGCGCCAAACTTCTTCCAATTAATAACAAATTCGACCACGTCATCCTCCAGTATACTTCCGCCGATGCATATCCAAATTTCCCAAAAATACTCATCCTACCTATTTTCCGTTCGCGTTTTCTGTTCGGAGCTCAACGGGTAAAACCTTATTTTCTTTTATTTATTTGTGTGCCCGCTTGTGTGTGCTGTAGATCGCGGAGTACCCAAGGAGGAGCACGAGGAGGAGTTTGACCATGAGCCCGAGCCCGAGGACCAGCAGCACGAGCCGGAACTCCCAGAAGGCTTTGAGGACGGCAAGTCCCATCTCACTCTTTGATGCATATTCAATTCTTAGTTTTTCAAACACAACCTATCGGCCTGTTTTATAAAATGCATATTGTTTTATTGCAAGACATGGTTGGATAGCCACCCCTTGATTGTTATGATTATTCCTTGTTGACCTATGCTTATCTCTAAATATGACTTGCTCTGTTTAGATGATAACTACTGCTAGAATGCTTAGGAATTTGTTACTCAACTTCAATCATGATTACAATGGTTTATTTGGAGAATAAATGCGTGAGTGTGTAGATGGGATGGATGGGTGTTTCTTGTGTGAAATGCCAGAAGGTTGGGCTCGTACCTTAGTGGTTGAGAAAAGTTGGGAGATATCCATCTTGTCATGATCAAGGACCGAGTTGATGTGTCATCTTTCCTAATTCAACCATTGTGCAACCACTCGACCATTGTATAGGCAACTGCTTAGCATAAATCCCACTAGCTAAACTGATAGTCTTCGGGTGTGCTGGTGAGCAACGGGAGCCTATGGAAAAGGAGTAAGATCTTAGTGACTTAGGTCCCGGTTACGGCCTCCTGGATGAGCCGTTAACCCCTTGGGTGCTTCCGTGTGGACTAGCTAGTCTTAGCTAAGGTGGTAATGGCTTTGTTAGGATCCGCACCGGCACTAAGGTGATCGTGCCGCGGTACCCTACTTGTGGGAAAAGTGTACAACCTTTGCAGAGTTAAAACCTATCCGGGTAGCCGTGTCCACAGCATTGGACGAGTTACGGCTTGGTCACATAACTAGCACTTGGGAATGGATGGTTTCATGGTGTGTGTGTTGGATTTTGGAAGTGTCCGACAGTTGTGCCATGAGCTATGGCGGACGGGGAGTCCGATAGCAATAAAATTTGGATCCTTTGTGTAGGGTCAACCCCACACATTGTTTCGGTTACTAAAGAAAAGCTTACAAAAACTCTTTTGGAAAATGAACCCGCGCATGTGTTGAAAATATAGCTTTGTTGCAAATGAACCTTAGCCTATCCTTGTTATATCCTATGCATATACTTGATTGTATCCCCCTTCGTGGATGGGGTTGGACTTGTTGAGTACTTTTGTACTCACCCTTGCTTCGTTGCTACTGAAGAAGACCCGGACTTCATCACCGAGGAGTTTGAGCAGGAGGTTGTGTCCGCACCCATTGCTGCCTGTGGTGTTGGCCTTCGCAAGATGCTTCTGCTGCCGTATAGTCCCGAGTGCTGTCTTTTGGCAGTTGCTTTGTTAGCCGCTGTTATTTATTTGCTTCTTATCGCTGCGTGGCTTTAACGCCCACTCCCTCTAGAGTTGTACGGTAACTGAATTATCTATTGAATAAATGTGCTATCAGCCTCCTGGGACTGATATTTGCAACACATTTAGTCTCTACTTATGTGGGGACGCTTCAATCTGGAACACAACCTCTTTTACCGCTTTCTCTGTAAATGGTGTCATGAGGATACTATTTTCATCTGCAGTCACCTGAGGTATGTCATGGTTTTGATGCTCCACCATGGTAAAATCATTAACCTCTGGTGGTCCGAACAAATCCTTATAATAGTTTGTGATATAAGCTTTTAATTCAATATCACCAACTATTATGCCATGTTCTTATTCTAATGTAAAGATATGTTGTTTTCTATGCTTGCCATTACCAAACAAATGGAAATATTGGGTGTTGTCATCACCTTTCAATAGGTCTTTAGTTTTAGCTCTCTCGTACCATTTAATTTCCTCTTACCTCAATAAGTGAACTAATCATTCATTGAGGTAGTGTTTCATATTTAACTCATGGTCAGAGAGCACCATTTTCTCAGCTATTTTATCTAAATCATCGATCATTAGGATTATTTTTTCTTGTCCTTTTTATTATGGCTAGCTATATTAAATTGTCGAAGAGCTCTAATTTTATTCTGCCATATATCCATAGCAGTGGTTCCTTTGGTTTCAGATTGCCATTTATTAGCATCAGATCATAGAAACCATCTCTAATAAGCCAACCACATTCAAATTTAAATAATGGTTGTTGTTTATTGTGGGAAGAAGCACCTGTGTTTAATATCAAAGGTGTGTGATTTGAGTTACTTCTATCTTTGGCATGTACTGTTGTGAGGGGAAACTTATGTTCCCACTCTGTACAAACTAAGACCCTCAAAGGTTGGATTATCCCCGCTACTCGCCCAAGTGTATTGACGACCCGACATTTCTATTTCTCTGAGATCAAGAGTTAAAATCACCATGTTAAATAAATCTGGCCTTTTTGCATCAAAGTTGTCCTTGTTTTTATCTTGAGGATAGCACATTATATTAAAATCCCCACTAATTACGTACAGTAAGGATTCTTTGTTACATATGCGGGCCATCTCAATTAGGAAACTTTCCTTCTGTTCCTTTTGAGCAGGACCATAAACTACAAACAATACCCACTTGTAGCCATCATTTTTATTTCGAAGTGTGAACTTAACATAAAAGTCCCCCTTTTCCATGGATCCAATGGCAAACACTGTAAGGTCAACACCAAGGAGAATGCCCCCGGATCGACCATGTGGTGCCATGCTATGCTATATAAATTTTTTGCCACCATAAAGTTTTGTAAGGATCCCATCTGGGAAGTGGTCCTGAGCCGTTTCCATGAGGGCAACGAAATATATTTGCTCCTCTTTAACTAAATCCTCCAAGAACCCATATTTAACCAAGTCCGCAAGACCTCTGCTATTCCTGAAGATCCCTTTCATTTGAAACTTAGCTTAGATGGTGTTATTGGTTTTTTAGCCGATGAGGCCGCCTTATTATTCTTTTTCCTAGGATTGGATTTTTCCTCCAGGGTGTAGCAATTAGATTACTACAAATGTGGTCTAGGCCCTCCTCGTGCACACTCTCATCAGAATCCCCACAAGCGTGGTGGAGCTGTGCATCTAAGTAGTCCTGTTCTCCCTCGTCCAGATTAATTTTAGGAGAGAGAGACCTATTGCTACCAACATTTAATTTAGCTGCCAACTTAAGTCTATCAATTTCTATGTTTTTTTAAAGAAGTAACAGAAGATATAACACTATTATCTCTACCCATAGAAACACCTAGGTTGGCAATTCTAGAAACAATATTGTAATCTGAAATTGAAGGAAAAGATGGGCAATTACCTTGTTCAAGTGAATTTTTCTTAGCCACCAAATTAATTGCCTTTTCTACCATGTTTGTGTCATCCATTGTAGAAGCCCTTTTACTGGATCTTTTCATCAACTCAATACCCGTGTTATTTGTAGTAGAAATCACTTCTATTCCAATGACGGTGTCAGGAGGTTGAAGAGCATTTGCCATTGCCACATTGGTGAGATTAGCCCGTTTTCTATTCTTTTTGGAAAGAGGTTGGAGCATGTGTCGAGGTAGTCCAAGAAATATGTTTGAAGAACTAACATCTTGTTGAACAGCCCCCATAGCAATCAATGGTTCACAATGACTAGCAATCTCTCCGCTTGCCTGTGTATTCAGTTCCTTCGAAGGCACACCATCAAATGTAAGGTTGGCCTCCATGACAGAGCCCCTTGTATGTTATCCTCTTCGATTGGGCAGTGAACCTGATGGGATTGCTTCAGCGTCATCTGCCAGTTCTGATTCAGCAGCACCAGCTCCCAACTCTGATGCAGCTCCATCCAGTTCGAGATGAACCTCAGATTCCAAGAGAAAAAAGTTAGGGATAGCCAGTGATTTTTACACAGCTATCTCAGCCTTTTCTAATTCTAAGTGTTGGATTTTGTTTGCAGCCACCCAATCCCACTTTATCGGAATTGCTCGAGCTAATACGCTTTTGACTAGGTCAGCCGGTACATCAACTTCAATAATTTCGATAAGAGCAGGAGCAGAAACCTTACGAGGAGCCTTAGCTGCTGAAGTGTATGGAATATGGAAGAACCCAAGCCCATCACCGGCGGGGCCGCAGTAAGTAGCCGCTGGTTTCGGGCCATGCAAAAGTGGACATTGGTTGGTGAAATGCTCCTCCTCACATATCTCACAGTATAGCACAAACTTTTTCTTCTTCTTCGATACAGGTTCACCTGCTGGCTGAGGAACCTTGTGCTTTTCTATCATTGATTCAGAGCTTTCTCCCTTCTCTTTTCCTTGCCTATTGTGATCATCGGCAGGGGCTTTGTCACTATGGGAGCCGCCATGACCAACACCATGGGCGCCACCAGCATTCCCATCACGTTGTGCACGACCAGTATGCCCTTCACCTCGCCCTCCCTGATCAAGATCAGGACCAGCACGATCACGACTGCGACCCCGGCCGTAAGGTCTTGAAAGTCGGCCACCACCATGCAGGGCACGAAACTGGCTGCCATAGTTGCATCCTTGTCGTTGATCGCCTTTGCCGCCGCCAGCGCCACCAGCAATCCTCGTCGCTATTGCTCCGCCGCCAGCCATTAGCACCTGCGTTGCGTGATAGCCGCCGGCACAGGGACGGTAATCCTGGGTTGCGTAAGGACCATAATTCATTTGGGCCAACGCTAGAATCCAGCCCAACCGAGGGTCCAGTAGCTTGCTTGTTTGAATTTTGAATTGACTTCAACTCTGGATCTGATATCTGAACGCGTTGGATCTTCGCCGGTGCCGGCGAGGAGCGCGGTTGCCGCACAGCCTCCGCAAGCTTTGGCACCAGGAAATCTCCAAGTGTTCGTGGAGGTGAGCATTGAGGATTGGGTAAAGGACCCTTCCATGCAGTTCTCTTGTTCCACGGCCAGCACCCCCTTTTCTGCTGCCTGCTGGTTTGTCGTTCCCCAGCTTGAGTAATCTGCATCTGTTCGGCAAGTATTTCATGGCCTGCACACACAGAGGAACGTACCTGAGAAGAATCTAGCATCACCAAGGTCAACATCAGTCTCCGAATCGGATTCAACTCAGAATCTGCCTTGTAGTTGTTCCAGCGCCGGATACACCTTCTTAGGCCGCCATGATGAAGAAACCATCTCCTCTATCGAGTCTGACAACCTTCGTCACCCAGCCTCTTCTTCCTCAAACGATCTCGTATCCATTTTGTTGGAGTATGTTTTCTCCTTGAACGCAGATCGAGTGGTTCGCGAGAGGAGGCCATGGCGTCGCCTCATCTCCTGGGTCAGAGCTCCAATATGGGGAGTCGATGCAGGAGGACTGGCGCACTCATTCCTGAATTATCTTCGTAGACTTACATATATATCTTGACCTTGATTGAATAAAATCAGAGAATCAAATTAATGGAGGGAAGTACGGTATTAAATAAATCCAAGGTTTTATTTGTGTTTGAATATATTTGCACGACTGGAATTGTGTTTCGCTGCAAGTGAAGGGTTCAGTCCAGCACCTAACCTGTTCAAAGTTCAGAGCTCAAAGTAAAGAGCCGACCTGTTCCAAGGGTGTTGGTGGAAAGAATGAAGTTGACAGCCTTAGTTGACTATAGTGTTTTTTTCCTGTTTGCATCAAGCTGATATATAATTGTGAAATAGGAATCAAACATTGGTGGGTGAGACAAGATTTCGGCAAAGAAATTTAGTTGAAATGGGTAAACTTTTTACTTTATTCTTCGAGCTTGCCATTCTTGTGTTCCTCTCTGATTTTGCGTGATTGTTCACATGTCAGCACCACGACGAACAATCGGTGCCGGTAGCATTAGGCATCCCACGGAACAAAACACCAACCCAACCACCATCAAAGACGGACGCCACCGAACATCCGCCTCGTCGTCGTATCAGCTGCAGACCCGCCCGTAGTTCGGACGCATTACTGCTCTGCTGCGGTGGGCCGACGGGACAGGAGGCAGCAGTATGCAAGGCCGATTTGGCCAATTCAGAAGCTCAATTATTGGGCGGCCACGAGTAGAAATTTCAAATCAAATCAAGTACAGTGTGGAAGATTACTAAGGCTGACAGATGTTGATAATGATGAACTCATTAAGTTGCATTATGTATGGACAATTGGACATAATCGTTTACCATAAAAGAAAACGTAACTAACTATATGAGCATTTGCTGGTTTAGAGACTGGAACTCATGTAACTAGATTTAAGCAACCAATTTAATGTGATCCAAATTTTGGCAAGGAGATTATGGTTCCAAAGGCATGCAATAGTTTTTATATTCTACTAGCAAAACTAAAACTATCCGTGCGTTGCTACGGATAAAAACGATGTACACTATTCTTTTTTAATAGGCCTATTTGCAAAACTATTTTTTCTTTTGATAGTTCTATTTGAGTTGCCATCTCCAGTTTGATACAGATAACTGTTCGATTCCCGTGTAGAGTAACTATTCTAGAAAAATAATTGGTGCATGTACATGAAGACATTAATACTGAGGTGCATGTATATGATAGCAAGGAGTACATAATGACATGATTCATTACATGATAAGTAGGTTTATTTTCTTTGGTCATTGTGTCATGGTGAAATAGGTCTATCAAAAGAGAATGGAGGGACTATATAATTTGATTAGTTTTTTAAATGCGTGACATATTATGTATTTTATGTATCTTTCTAGGCATTTTTTGAAAAAGAAACATTTTTATAATAATTTTATCACACTAACAATAGAGATAATCTTCTATGATATATTATGCGCTCTAATATTTTAATTTTTTTTGCTATGATCGTTTCTGTGGTTTTCTACTTGGCTCTCTTTTTATAATAAAAGTAGAGAAATGTGAGCACCTGTGAACAATGACAAAAAACAAAACATATACACGATAACAATTAATCACTTTATTTTTTCTTGGAAAAAAACAGGGACTCATCGATATGCCACTCATGAACAGCGCAATGCGGCGGGCCAGCAGCCCCATCCATCCTCGTTATCCACACTTGCTAAATAAATTAGAAAACACAATTTTATCCACGCGGTGGACATATGAGTTGCATGGTGCTACTCTCTCTCGGCCGCTGGAATCGGCATTGGGCAGGTATCGCTCGGCCGCGCTGAGGTGCCGTTGTGGCTTGCTGGAGGCGCCTGCAAGTGGTGCCGCTGTGGCTTGGTGCAGGCAGCGTATAAGCGGCCGGGTAGCACGGCGCAACGACATTATGGCGACGACGCCGAGCCTCAATCCTTCGACTGGGGTGGCTCATAGCGCCTACACCGCACCGCATCTTGCTTGGTGGATGGGCGGATGCCGGCGAGCTGGATACACTTGTAGAGAATAGAACTTTCATCCAGCTTAATATGGCTCGATCATTTTGGATCCAGGACTAAAGGAGTTTTAGTCCTAGTCAAACGGCCACCACTGACGATCACCTTCGACGGGAGCTTTAGTGGGTTGGTAATATCAACCGGGACTAAAGAATTCCCTTTAGTCCTAGTTATAACGGCTATTAAAAATGAGGGAATCTGGTGGGGCATTGAGTCCCGGTTAGAGTTACCAACTGGGGCTAAAGATTTAATCCCGGTTGGTAATTTTAACTGGGACTAAATGGAGCTATTTAGTCCGGGTTGGTGTTACCAACCAGGACTAAACGCCCCGCCTATAAAAGTTAGCTTCTTCCTCCCCGAGCCCGAGCCACTCAGACAGAGAGCTCGGGCTCCTTCTCCATGGCGACCAAGGAAGTTTAGGGAGGCGCTGTCCGATATTTTTTCAACAATTTGGTGAGGATTTAACTTATCCAAAGTATTGTAAAGGTTAGCTACTTCATCCTCCATTTATTGTTATTATGCTTTGTTTTATGATTTAGATAGAGAAAATTGAGTTTTTTAGAATAAGGGAGAATGGAGAGGATTTTTTATTTATACATATTTTTGAGCTAGAATTTGATGGATAGCTTGCTTGTTATATATGCTTCGTATTAGATAAAGAACTTGATAAATATTAGGTATGGAAAAAAATAGAGTAAATGTGTTTACAACAAACATGAGGTAAAAAAATTGTAGGTCAAAAAATAGAATTTGGTCCTTGCTACAATTTTTTGGATAGTTTGTATGTTAAATTAGAGTGATATAAAAATTACACTGGTCAACCTTCGTATCATTCACTAGTTCAACAAAAATAAAAAAGCTAGAATTCTGAAATAGGATAAAAAAGATACATTAAAGACTCATAATGAACTTCACGGAGTCAAGAATCCTAAAATAATGGTAGAACAACAGAACTTCGAGTCCAGAAACTCTGAATAAATATCACAAAAAAATCTTAAAATAGTTTTCCAAATGCTTTTTGTAGCCACATTTTCATAATAGAACTATGGTGGCCCAATAGCCTGTTCAGGTAGAAATTTGTTCACTGACCTTACCCATCGGCTTTTGGTTGGTTTTGGATTGTCAAAATGGGCCATGCTTAGTGAACAGATCTTTTGTCTGGATAGGCTATTAGGCCACCGTACTTCTATTATGAAAATGTGGCACTTGCTCCAAAATACGTTTCGACAATTATTTCAAGATTCCATTATGATATTCAGCTAGAGTATGTGGACTCGAAGATTTTCTATTGTACCATTATTTAAGAATTCTTGATAACGTGAAGTCCCCTATGAAGTGTTTGTAGTCTTTAATATATCTTTGTTGTCTTGTTCCAAAATTCTAACGTTTTTATTTTTGTGAAACTATAGATACGAAGGTTGACTGGTGTAATTTTCATGTCACTCTAATTTAACAATAATTCTATTTCTTTGACCAATAATTTATTTATCTCATATTTATTACAAGGACTAAATATTATAAACACATTTACTCTATTTTTTCCTACCAAATATTGATCAAGTTATTTATCTAATACGAAGCTCTATGTTCCTTTTTATGTAATACGATGCAGATAGACTGGCAATGGATGTACCAGCTCCGCTCCTCCAATACCAGAGAACAATGTCTACACATGGCATGAATGTGCTTATAGTATTTTCTGGTACTGGAGGAGCGAGGTGGCTCTCCATAGACTTGGCTGGGAGCAACCGTCACCACAGAGATGGTTTAGAATGCGAACATTCTGTTCTGTTCTACCATTATTTTAGGATTCTTAATTGCATGAAGTCTACTTTGGAATATTTATAGTATTTAATGTACCTTTATTGTCTTGTTCCAAGATTCTAACATTTTTATTTTTGTCAAGTTAGTGAATGATATGAAGGTTGATTGGTGTAATATCACTCTAATTTAACAATAATTATATTTTCTTTGTCCAATAATTTATTTATCTCATGTTTATTACAAGGACTAAATATTATAAACACATTTACTCTATTTTCCCAACCTCATATTGATCAAGTTCTTTATCTAATACGAAGACCTATATCCATTTTTCACGTAATACGATGTAGATGGCATTTCAATGGATGTACAACACAAACAGATGGATCAAGGAGTTCATTGATGGTTTGCATTATTTTTTTAAGTGGCCAAAGCCAACTAGCTAGAGAAGGGATTCATATATTGTCCATGCTTCCAATGCAGCAACTAGAAGGACTACTCTTCCTAGCTAACTCTTCACATCCACTTGTTTAGTTACGGTTTCATGCCTAACTATTTGGTTTGGACCAAGCACGGTGAAAGAGGGGTTATAATAGAAAATGGCAAAGAAGAGGAGGGTGATAACAACATTCCGACTGGACTACAGGTCAAGCCTTTGCAGATACTACAATGGGCGAGGCTGACGAAGAAGGGTTTGTAGAAGACGAACCTATTGATGATCTTGGTCAGGTGCTACGAGATGCACAAAAAGACAGCGAAACTGAGAAGGAATCAGAAAAGTTGTAGCGAATGATAGATGACCACAAAAAATTGTTTTACCCAGATTGCAAGTAGCGGCATAAAAAGCTGGGTAGTACATTGGAAATGCTGCAATGGGAGGTAAAAAATGGTGTGTCTGATAAGGCATTTCAGGGAATATTGAAAATTGTAAAGAACATGCTTCCCGAGAATAATGAATTGCCATTCACAACATAGAAAGTAAAATATGTTGTTTGCCCTCTGGGATTGGAGGTTCAGAAGACACATGCATGTCGTAATGATTGTATCCTCTATCGTGGTGATGAATATGAGAAATTGGATGCTTGTCCTATGTGCGGCGCGATGCGGTATAAGATCAGGCGAGAAGATCCTAGTGATGTCGAGGGACAGCCTCCCATGAAGAGAGTCCTGCTAAGGTGATGTGATACTTCCCTATAATACCATGTTTGAAGCGTTTCTTCAAAAATAAGGCGAATGCTAAGTTGATGCAATGGCACAAAGAAGAATGTAAGCAAGATGACATGCGGAGACACCTCACTGATAGGGCCCAGTGGAGATCAATTGATATAGAATTTTCAGACTTTAAAAGGGGTGCAAGGAACATAAAGTTTGATTTAAGTACGAATGGTTTCAATCCATTCGGTGAGTTGAGTAGTGGTCATAGTATTTAGAATGTGACCCTATGCATGTTCAACCTTCATCCTTTGTTGTGCATGAAGTAGAAGTTCATTATGATGCTGGTGCTTATCCAAGGTCCAAAACAACCTAGCAACAATATTGATCTGTATCTAAGACCGTTGGTTGAAGAAATTTTACTGCTCTAGAATGAAAATGGTGTACATGTGTGGGATAAGGATAAACAAGAGAGTTTGACCTACGAGCATTGTTGTTCATAAACATCATTGATTGGCATGCGCTGAGTAACCTTTCAGATAGACAAACAAGGTATATCGAGTTTGCACCCACTATTTAGACGAAATAGACAGCATGTATTTGAAACACTGTTGGAAGGTCGTGTATATGGGTCATCGTCGATTTCTTCCTGCTAAGCACGCCTTAAGAAAGAAATGGATGCATTTCAAAGGGGCGGTAGACCATCATAAAAAGCCTGCATACCATAATGGAAAGCGTGTATTTGAGATGATAAAGGATGTAAGGGTAGTCTTTAGAAAGGGTCTTGGTAGCGAACCTGTTCCGAACGATGATAACGGACGTGCACCCATGTGGAAGAAGAAGTCTATATTTTGGGCTACCTTATTGGGAAATGCTAGAGGTCCGTAACTCAATTGACGTGATACACCTGATAAAGAATCTTTGCGTGATTGTGCTAGGCTTCCTAGGTTGTTATGGGAATTCAAAAGATACATTGGATGCACGACAAGACTTGAAATGTATGAAGCAACGTGATGACCTTCATCCGGAAAAGAGAGATAAAGGACAACACTACTTACGTCCTGCTAGTTACATTCTTAGTAAGGAAGAGAAAGATAGCATGTTTGATTGTTTGAACAGTATCAAGGTTCCATTTGGGCACTCCTCGAATATAAAGGGAATAATAAATATGAAAGAAAATAAGTTCACAAATCTAAAGGCCCATGACTGCCACATGTTGCTGACATAGTTGCTTCCGGTTGTAGTGAGGGGTGTTCTACCAAAGAATGTACGATTGATGCTCGTAAAGCTATGCGCATTCCTCAATGCGATTTCGCATAGTGTAATCGATCCAACCAAGCTACTAAAGCTATAGAATAATGTGGTATAATGTCTTGTCAGCTTTGAGTTGGTATTTCCACTATCTTGCTTAATATTATGATGCAACTCCTGGTTCACCTAGTCAAAGAGATTACTATTCTCGGTCTAGTATTCTTGCACAATATGTGGCCTTTTGGGAGGTTCATGTCAGTCTAAAAAATATGTTTTTAATCGTGCCCATCCAAAAAGAAGCATCGCCAAGGGATATGGAACATAGGAGGTCAATGAGTTTTGTGTTGATTTTATTATCTCAATTAATTCAATTGGGGTTCTAGTATCACGCCACGAGGGGAGGCTACGGGGAAAGGGCACCATTGGAAGGAAATCAAATTTGAGCACTGATAGTGATTTGTTTCCTAAAGCACACTTCACGGTTCTGCAACAATGGATATCGATGAACATAAGCAGATTCTATTTTCTCAATGCCCGACGAAATCTGATGCTTGGATTATACGTCATCACATGGATAGTTTTCCCTCTTGGTTGCGTCAACAACTTATGAGTAACTCCACGATTCACGAACAACTCACTTAGTTAGCTAGGGGACCTTCTAGCACAATCGAAAAATTCCAAGGTTACGAGAAAAATGGTTATACATTTTACAGAAGAGCCCAAGACCAAAAAAGTACCAACCAAAATAGTGGTGTCCGTGTAGATGCCATAGACAGTAACGAGAGCAAGGACTCGTATTATGGTGTCATAGAGGAGATTTGGGAACTCGACTACGGACCACTGAACATCTTTGTTTCGTTACCAATGGGTGAAGCTAACTGGAGGTGGCGTAACTAAAGATCAGTATAGAATGACAATAGTGGACCTGACCAAGACTGGATATAAAGATGAATCATTTGTCCTTGCCAATGATGTGCATCAGGTTTTCTATGTGAAGGACATGTCTAGCAAACCCAAGAATAATTCAAAAGATGAAGAAAAACCATGGAAGCCAAAGCGCCACATAGTTCTTCCAGATAAAATAGTAATCATGGGAGTAGAGAACAAAATAAACCAGTTAGATGATTATGATCAGTTTAATGGCATGCCTCCATTCGCTGTCGAAGTTGACCCAAGTATCATGCTAGCCAAAAAAGAGGCTTTGTACTTATGCCGCGACCATGACCAAGAAACTTTCATCAAGAAGAAGTTTCTTACGTTACATTGTGATGCACGATATATGGTCCATCTTTATGTAATACTCTATGGTCATCAAAACCGTGTAAGCGGAAACTAATGTCCAAGTTAATTACTCATTTATGTAATGCACTATATATGATCATCCTTTATGTGAGTTTTTGGCAATATAAATAATATTAAAAAGGTGCAAAATAATTATATGGTCAAAACATTAACTTGATCACATAAGCTAATAGGATATATTTATGCATGTTTAAAACATTGATTTTTTTCATTTTTTCTTGATTAAGTAAAAATATTAAATCAACTTAAAACATATTAAGAATTGTAGTTTAGTACTATTTTTGAGTACTTCTTAAAAATAGTAATCTAAAAAAATATTTCAACATCTCATCTACTCTGCTACATTTATTACGCATTTATAAATTTGTAGCATTTTAATTAAACTAATTGTTGAAATAAAAGGGTGGAAATAATGGTTGGTGCGGAGAAGGAAAATGGGAGGGACCTTTAGTCATAGCTGGTAATACCACCCGGGACTAAAGGAGGGCATTTTTCATCTCCCGAGCAATAGCCCCCCTTTAGTCCGAGGTAGTATTACCAGCCAGGACTATGGAGGCTATAAAACAGCCCGCCTTTCTTCCTCCTCCGGACTTAGAAAAATTTCATTGTCCTTGCGCGATCCGCTGTCTAGGCTCATCTCCCTCGTCCCAGCGCTGTCGTCCTCTGGCCTCCTGCCGTATCACCAATGCTAGCCCGCTTGATCCACGCTATCGCATCATCATCGTTACTCCTCGCCTCGGCGTGTCGCGGCACCAATCCGCGGCCCCCTCCCCCGGCTGGCCCTCGCGCGCCGCCACCACCAGCCGGGCGCCGACGCGCCGCCGCCTCCCTCCTCCTCTGAGCCTGCCTCCACACCGACGCTGCTGCCCTACTCTTGGCATCCCCAACACCCATGCGTCGCCGCCTCCTCCTCCTCCTCCGTCATCCCGGCGCTAGGATCCTCCACACCGCGCCAGCCCCGGTCACCGTCCGATCCTTCTCTATGCACCACCGCCCCTTCGTCCTCTTCAATTCGCCGCTGCTCTGCCATCTGCCGCAACAAGCTCCCTGGGGCGCCTCGGCTCATCGCCACCTACCCGTCCGTCACCATCGGCTCGGGTTGAGGTACGCCGCGCCGCCCCTGCTTGCTGGGTTAATGATTTTTGTTTTCTTAGAAAATTAGTTGAAATTAGAAAAAATAGTAAAAAGTAGAAGAATTAGTATAACTTAGTGTAAAATAGTATAAATTAGTATAACTTAGTGTAAATTATTATAAATTGGTGTAAATTAGTATAAATTAGGAAAATTAGTATAACTTGGTGTAAATTAGTATAAATTAGAAAAATTAGTATAAATTAGTATAACTTAGTGTAAATTAGTATTAATTAATGTAAATAATGTAAATTAGTATAAATTAGAGAAAATAGTCTAAATTAGTATAAATGCTTAGAAAAATGTTTAATACGACTTTCTACAAAATTAGTATTTTTTTATCAATTTCCTTTTCCTACTAGAGAAGTTGATTTATAATTGCGTGTATATGTATTGTACTAGTTAGGACAAGTTTTTTTATAACTATCTTTTAGTGTAAATTTTGATACTAGTTGGGACAAGTTTTGTATAGTTTTCTTTTAATGTATGTTTATAAGAGTTTTGTATATACATTTCATGGTTGTTCTATGATTTCATGTATATCCATGGTTGTTGCATGATTTCATGTGTATAACTAATTGTATTATTAGTTAAGATGGGAGACAAAAAGGATGAAAGGTTCCTAATGGAGCAGATTATTGCTAGTAGTAGTGGCTCAAGCGTTCCCAGAACCTACATCAAAGATGAGGGTAGCCAGGCGGACAGGTACCTCAACATGTTCGGTGATGGCAATGATGAGCAAGAGCATGGCATTGATGACAATGCAAAACAAGATATTGCTGTGATGGAAGGTTCCGACGAGATATATATCATTTTCATTATTTCTATTACTTCATATTCATTATTACTATGTACTAATTAACGAATCTTGAACTTTTAGCCCTCTGGATCGATGACACAAAAGAAGCCACGAGGTCGTACAAAGGTAATGGAGGGAAGGCTTCAGATCACCGAAGTGAAAGAAGAAGGCCAGCCAATTGCTCCCAAAAAAGTCACTAGAAAGGTTGTGAGTCAATGCGGGGTTATTGTAAGGGACAACGTGCCCATCAGCATTCGAGAATGGAAGTCCAGTAAAAAAGATGATCCATACGTGCTCCCGTAGACACAGAAAGGTATGTTGAGGGTAGATGTCAAGAAACACTTCACACTTCCTTACGATGCCAATGAAAAAGATCTAAAAGATTGGACGCTCAAGAAGATGGAAACCCAATTTCAGAACTTCAAGAAGAATCTAGATACCAACTATAGCAAGAAGGGACAAACTCCAGATTTTAATGACTGGCCAAAGTTAAAAGATCACTGGAACTCATTTCTGGAATACAAGAGGAGTGAAGATAGTACGAACACGGTTTGTGTTAACACAGGCAATGCCCATCAGAAGGAGTACGATCATTGTCTAGGGTAAGGTGGTTACAGAAGTGCAATTCTCAGATGGAGAAAGATGGAAAAAGACCTAATCAATCGAGGTATCGTACCAGTGACTATTGACTGGCCCCATCGATTGAAGAATTATATTGGTATTATGCTCATGGAGGCACCCTTAGCCCTTAGGATGGAACACTTGTTTTCAATGAAACAATACATGGGAAGGCCCTCAAGCTTATCAAAAACATTGAAGATTCTAAAGCAGGAAAGTTCAAGACTGATAGAGAGAATGATGAGCTAACTTTGGCGCTCGGGAATCTCAAACACCCAGGATGTTGCCGAGGCTTCAGGGTGGTTCCGTGGAAGTATGCTTTCCATAGGGACATCGTCACGTACAGAAGCAAAAAGAGAAGAAAGGAACAACAAGAGGAGAGGTGGCGGCGCATGTTAGACAAGAATGTACATGAACTAGATGAAAGAATGCTGGAAGAAGTTCAACGGTGAGTGGCACAACACTTAATGAGATGGCCCAATCTGGAGCATTGCCGGATCCCAACGTCGTTGTCAGCCCTTGTCAATGATGAAGCAGCTGTGCTTCCACAGGGGTCTTCAATGAGAACATGCCAAGCTTACCTATGGTTGTGCAGGACAACCAATGGTACCTTGGGGATGACATCACTCAGGGAACCTCATGTGTGCTGTACAGACCATTTGGCTACATCACAATTAAGGTATACATATATATAATATATACAATTATCTCAATTGATCCATGTATCGGGAATTTAATAACTTCTTTATTTCTCCTATATGTAAAGGTGGCATACATAAATGATCTACCAATCCTGCCAGGACAGACAAGCCATAGCATGGCGATTCCACCTAGCTAGCTACTTCACTGTTGGGGTGGAGTAGATTTGTGATAGTAAATATGAAGGCCTAGAGCTCGACCTCCCAGGAGGTGATAGGGAAAGGACACTAGGGGATGCACTTCACGGTATCATTCTACGACACATACTAAATCATCATCGTTGGTTAGGAGGCATCATTTCTTTCCATAGATCCGCAGCCACCATCTCCTCAGAACTCAAAACCGTCATCTCTAGCACATCCACCTCAAGGACCATGACCCTTTGAGTTAGGCAAGCCTCTAATCAGGTTTGAATTAGTACAGAAGCTCACAACTAAGTTGTATTAATTCTATCAGCGGTACATGGAGCAGTCAGCCAATGACAGGACCACGTTCGCTCTTCTTGTTAAACTGATTGATTATTTCGGTGATGATGAGCAACTGTTATGGTTGGAATTCAAAGATATTTATGAAGTGTACCATCAAGATGCCGTTGATGTCTCTCTTATAAGCATCTAGGTTCTGTAAGTGTGTGTTTATTACATGTTAATTTTGGCTCAGATCATTATTGTGTGTGTGTGTTGTCCCACTAACTTTGTCTTTCATTTTATGTAGGATGCAAATTCAGAGGTGCCGCCGAGAATCGTACTTCAGTGTTGGCTTCATGGACCCAGGGCTTGTTAACCAACAGTAGATACGGGATCACCTAAAGTCCACATTGGACCGAATATACAACTTCTTGGAGCAACAGAATTACAAGCAATACATACTACTGCCATACAACTTTAAGTAAGTGTGGGTACGGTCTATTTTCGTTTTCCTTTCCTAACCTAATTAGTGTTTTTTAGTTCTAATATGAACATTTATGTATGCAGTTTCCACTGGATTCTTCTTATAATTGTGATTGATAAAAGCAACATTATTGTGTTTGATTCGTTGAGGAAATCAAAGGACGAGTGCCAAGAAATTCAAGACTACCTTAACTTGTAATAATTTTGGACCTTTATCTCTATGCAAAAGTTTGTTTCCTAAATTTTCACTTAAGACTATACCATGCATTATTTTAATGCGCAGCGCATGGAAACAATTCCATAAGACTCACCATGGTGATTTCAAAGAAAAAATTACATTTAGTACAACTTTTTTGGTATGTATGAAGTTTGCACATTTTATACATTCTATAACATGAATATTTCATATATAACTTATTTTTTCCACTAATGTGCTTGATATAGGAACAAGGGAATAATTTATGTGGATACTACGTCTGTGAGCATATACACCATTTCATGAGGGAAAAGGTGCTATTGAACGATATAACTATATCTAAAATAAACCTATTAATAATTAATCATTTTCTAGCTCCTTATATTTAATTGTTGGTGTAACATTCACAAATTTCCAAATTACAGATGTGGCATATTAGGAAAGAACTCTAGGAGAATGATAGGCTTTTGGCAATCCAATAAGCTCTCATAGGATTTCTGGTGGACGAGGTGATAAAATCCCAAAGGAGAATTTAATTATGATGAACATTCAATAGCCGTACTAAAGAACTCCACGCCGGGAGGATCCTAAGAATTAAGAGGACAAATTATTGTATATATAGTAATTGCATAAATACTAGTTTGATGTGCATAATATACTAAGAATTGTATATATAGTAGTTATAATTAATATTATGCATATACTATCATGAAATATATATACGACATGCATACAATACAAGCGTATATGTGTAAGTAGTGTATGATAAAGATGTATATGTATAGATATATATAAGTGAAGCAACAATTAGCATTAATATGGAAAAGAATTCAGGGTAAAAAGAAAAAAGGTCTTTAGTCCCGGTTGGTAATATGAACTGGGACTAAAGGGGCCACGTGCATGTGCCTTCATGGCGGCCCCTTTAGTCTCGATTGGTATTACCAACCGGGACTAAAAGGGGTCTTTAGTCTCGGATCATTGACCCGGGACTAAAGAGGGGGATCTTTAGTGTAGGGTCTTCCTTATGGAAAACCTGTGGATTACCTGTATTAGTCCCTAGATTAGTAGCCGATATAGTCCTCACTACAGATTAGTGTCAAAGCAATAAAAGATGCATACAATTATGGAAAATATTGTTTTACCCTTTAGTGGCGGAGAGCGGTGCGGTTACCCATTCCACAAGCAGAATGAAGTTAGGTCACCATAGTCCTTAATCCAGGATAACGAAAGCAAGTCCGAGTACACTTATGCATGGTACTTAACAAATCCTAGCGTTGAAATTATATTAGATGCAGGGATGATCAAGGAGAGGTTATGAGGTTTTGTTTTATCAGAAGAAACTCATTTTATGCAGGGTGAGGTGAGTTTTGGAAAAGAATAAGAAGAAAGCATGATCTTTAAGTTGTTGGCCCTAGAGGGGGAATTTTACCTCCCCTACCAGTTCCCAAGTTTTAAAGAGCGCCAGAGACCATCAGGGTCCTTCTGGGCTAGCTAACACCTCATTAAAAATTACTCTCTTAGGGCCTCGGCCCTATCTCACCAGCACACGATTTGAAAATAGATGATTACAAATCAACAGGATCTTTGACTATGTGGGCTCATAACCATGAACCTCGGCTATCCAGATATATTATACTCTACGCAGAGGTGTATACTTTATCCATACGTTCTGTCAGCCCATACCTCAGCTTCACGTAGTGTCGTACATACATCTATGGGCCCACCAGAAGGTTTGGATAATCCTAGATATAGGGCTGGACATCGAGACGTGTTAGACATGGAGACTACAGTGCAGGACGGTGTGGTCTACGTGGCAATACAGAAACTAGTCGAGGATTAGGAAACTACTCATAGCAATTAGAGTAGGACTCACTAGTCGAATTCAACTAGTAAACCTATAAACAACCGACCTATAACCCTGTCCTTGGCAATATAAGGCGAGCTCGAGGCAGGGACCCTCTCCAAGGCTGTTCAATCCAATTAAAAAAAACCAACACACATGACGTAAGGTATTACGCAATCTAGCGGCCCGAACCTGTCTAAATCGTGTGTTTGAGTTCACCTTCGAGTTCCTGATCTCAGCAAGCCACACACTAAAGACTACCTTAGGCACCCCCCTCGGTAGGTTACCAGGTCTAAACACCAACAGCTGGCATGCTAGGTAGGGGATCTCGCTGAGAATCCACTGGCGAACTCGATGGCCCAAGTTGTCATCAAGCCCACCGTCGCGTTCGAAGCAGTTGTGACATTTGTCTTCAGCACCTGTGTTGGCGTCGCTGACGGTGCTGGAAGCTTCCGCCACCACAATGCGCTGGTCCTGTAGAAGAAGCAGCACGCCATCAACCTTCCGTGCCAAGCTCTGGAGGATCTTGTCGAGAAATCGGACAAATTTCAATTTTTGACCTAGTCAGAGATTGGGGGCACGAGACCGAGTACAACTCAACTAGTCGGATTGGTTTTCACCAGCCGGCACTCAAGCCATCATGCGAATCGGTCTACAACCCAAGTCAATTCCCATTCGGACTCCAAAACACAGGTTCTATCTAACAAGTGTAACGACCGACCCCTAAACTTCCCCGAGTTAGTCTTGATCGCAGCCCTTGATCCTAGTCATCTGTCTTGCTTGACCGCGCCTAAGTGCTCAGCTAGCCGCCTAGTCCCGACCCCTGGATCCGACCCCTTCCCGCTTCGCTCCTCCCCCGACCCCGGCGAGTTCAGCCCACCGTCGGATTCTGCTAATCTCCCTCAAACGTCCGATCTATCCATCGGTGGACCCGTGCAATCTTTTCCAGATCCCCCGCGACAGCCGCACTCGAGTTGCATGGCCGCCTCAGAGTCTTCCTGCCGCGTGGCTCGTCTTCTCCGACGCCTGCCGCTCAGTTTTGTCTCTGGCAAGCGACCGAGTGGGTTCCCGCGCCCCCTTCCCCAATGGCAGCGGAAGCCCTCTGCACCCCTTATGCAGAGCCTCGCCTCCCGCGCCCATCATCACGCCACCAGATCCTGGCCCCAGAGCCCGATGTCGCCCGTCTTTTCCGTCCCTTCAGCCACAGTCGCGCCACCCGGTCGCCGCTACACGACGATTCCTCCACCGCCAACCCCGACCGCGGCCGCGACAGTTCCTTTCCCCCGCTCTGTCAGAAGCCGCCCGACAATCTGTTGTTCCGCACTCTCCCCCGCGCCCGCGTCTGCCTGTCTTCTCACCTGTGCGCCCTCGATTCTAGCGCCGTTAAACCGGTCGCTTCTATCACCTCTTCCGCACGGCGACGCCCGCTTTCCGCCAAATCTCAACCACCAATCTACCCGCTCCTACGCCGCCCTGACGGCAGAACGCAATGATCGCTGGCGTCACCCCCGGAGTTCTGCACCACCGCTCTCTTCGCTCAATCGCCGCCCTGACAGAGCACTCCATTGCTTCTCCCCGGCCTTCGCGCCGCTCCCCTTCTCTCTCTCCGTGCCGTTTCCTTTCCTCTGCTCCAGCAGCTATAAAAGGAATGCCCCCATCGCCGGAGTCCCCTCCGCCCTTGTTGCCTTCAGCCTTCTCTAGCTCCCTACTCAAGCTCCTAGCGCCACCCACCCAGTTCTTGAGGAGTTCTTCTCTCAGTTCTCTCTCAGTTTTCTCCAAGTCACCCAGCAGCTTGCTCCTCCGTGCTGCGTAAAAGCTCTCTTGTGATCCGCAAGAAGCAGGGCCGCCGCCGGAGCATTGCCGGTCTTAGCTTCTGTTCAAACCTTAGTCCCTCCGCCCAAGTTCACTTCTTTCCGACCCCAAGCTTTCCTTTCAGGAAGAAGGTGAGTTGCCGACCCCAGTTCGCCTCGCCCGACCCCTCCTATCCGCCCGACCCCGGTTCCGTCTCGCCGATCCTATCTGTTCCGCCGACCCTTATCCGCCTCGCCCGAGGGCTTGGCTGTGATCTTTTTCTTCAACTCGAGGGTGTATGTGTAAAACTTGGGAACGCTTCAGCGCTTGCGTCTAAGGACCCCCCCAGTTATCACATCCTCTAGTTCAAGGATCAGACCACTAGTTCCCTTCCTACCCTTACCTCTTGATCATCACCAGCTCTCTCGAACCACCATAACCTCCTGCTCTTTGTCGCAAGTTTCTGGGCTCAGGCGAGCCAGTGTTGCTGTTGAAATAACTGTCTAAGCTAACCCTTGCATTGCATTCGTGTAGAGCTGCACCTCGCCGACGGTTTCTACGAGCTTCATCCGGCGCCAGAAGAAGAAGCTGTAGCCGAGCTCCTGTCCTCCGAAGCCGAAGTCGCCCCCGAAGTCAAGCAGTTCCCGTCCTCCTTGCTTGAAGGCAAGCCCCGGTTGCATGAAAATCCTACGTGTTTTGCCAAACTTGCACATGCCTTCTGTAACATGCTTGTGCATTTACGTATAGGAGTTGTGTGAAACCCTAGATGCATGACTCAGTTAACCCATGACATGAGCACTAGCTGTTGGACCGAGTAGCTACATTGCTTAACTAGGAGACGGTAAAAGTCGAGTGATTTCCTGTCACTCGCGAGTTGTAGGAGTTGCATGTTTACTCTCCTGTTATAATTATAAGGACGATGGACGGGGCAGGGTTTGGTAACTTTTTGGTGGTCGGATAGTCGCCCCGTCTGTTTATGAAATCTTGCTAAGGCCCGACAGTGGTGGTGTTTGTGATCAAGTGTTTGAAAGTACTAGCCTCATACTTAGTATGGGATGAGGAAGCCTAGTACCGGATTGAACCTAGACGTGAGCGGTCGCCCCATTGTTCTTGGAACGGAGTTTCCCCTGCTGGTTGTCGCACGTGGTGGCAAGCGTGGTCACAGAACGGCAGAGGCCGGGTCTGTGGAACCTTGCACCAGAGGAAATGGGCCCGACATGGGTTAGGGGATTGATGGGGAAGGCCGACACAGGAAGCGACCTCCAGGTGCGCGGATGTCGTGAGGCTAGGTTCACCATGCATGGTTAAAGAACTCGAATCGATTCGTCTGCCTCTCACAGTTTGAGATTGCTTGATTGCTATGTCACCCTGAGTAAATGAGGAATCTGATGATGCCAATGTTGTTGTTATATCTACACATCTTGCTTGGCTCTATGAATGCTTAGAATAGGTTGCACAACCTAGACTGGTGAATGAACCTAGAACCGGAGCTAAAACTTGAAATAGGGTTTTACTTAGTGCTTTTGGAAAACAAACCCCTCAGCCAAAGAGCTTGCATGTCTAGAAGGAGGAGTAGCCCTTACTCCTATCGGTTAAGTCTTGTTGAGCTTAGTAGCTCAGCCTTGTTGTGGCTCCTATTTTTCAGGTGAAGTTGCTGCGTCCGACCCCTCTCTGGTTGGTGCTTGGCCGCCCCAGCTCCCGCCAGGCTAGACGGTCGAGTGGGATCCTTCCTCGGACGGTGAGGAGAGGAGCCAATGATGTCCCGGTTGGCCTCACCAGGGATGTCCGACCCCGACGAAGTCTTCCGCTAGTGTTTTCTCTGTTGTTTCTTTGAAAACTTGTAAACCTCCGATGTTGGATTTTATGGCCGAACTAAATGGGTAAAACTTGTTTAACTCAGTGGACTTGTTGTATTCTCTGTAACCACTCACCTTCATGTGGGTTTGCTAAACTCGATCCTGTTTAAGTGGTTAAATCGGATGAAATCCGACGGCACTTCGTGTTAGCTCGGTTTAGGCAGGAGTGTCGCATGTTAGGCGGCTTAACCCTGCTTAATCAAGCTAATCCGAGGTGGTTCCGCCACAGCTGGTATCAGAGCCGTGTTTAGCATTTCAGAGAACCCAACAAGCCCTAAACACTTCTTTGGACAGGATAAAAGTTGCAAGAAACTTTTGAAAATCTAGTACGATCGTTAAGGATGACTTAGTGCGAGAGGCCCTAGGGGATTTTGGGGTTGTTTTAGGTGACTAATAAGTATTTGGTTATTTTGCTAACTCTTCCAGCACTTCGCCACGTCTATCATACGTGTGCCGAGTTCCGCATCACGAGCATGCGAGGGTTGATAGGGAGCTCCATTCAAAGGACCCTATCTTCGCGGTTGTTTTCGCTCACGTCTATTACATGTGCGCAGGTTCCGTATGTGTTCCATACGAAGGTTGGTACGGTTCGATTCCAACGAACCTATCAGCACGGTTGTTTCGCCACGTTTGTCATACGTGCGCCGGTCCCGCATCACGAGTATGCGAAGGGTTATACGGATCCATTCAAAGGGAGCCTATTTCCACGGTTGAGTGCTGTCCATGCAGCCTTAAACGCATGGGTGCCGTTCCTATAGTGAGCGGTAATGTTTGGGAACGCTTTCGTGGGTGCTGGCACGAAAGGTTCGTGTGTGGTGTTTTCTGCAGGTTGCTAACCGCGTTCGTTTAAGGGATGTTACTAGAACCGACTAGTTATTATAGGGAGAGACGTATTGTTGCCTTGTCACCGGCGCTGACCGCGTAAGACCCAAAGATCGGGCAGTTGTTTTTGGTTAAGAGTAAGGTAGGTCGTGCATGCATCATATCTAAAGGTTGTACGGTTCCCTTCCTCAACAGCGACCCTGTTCGAAAGAGTTCTTTTGGATCTAAGGATTTCTAGTTTCTCTTAGTGCTCTCGGTTAAACCCGTATGCTTCTCTATCCGACCCCTAACCCTTGGAATCTATCTCACGTGGTTTTCGGTTTTCTTGGTTCCAGATGGCTGTTCCCGGACATGTTGTTTTTGGAGCGGATGGTACTTTCCAATCGACGTGCCTGCATTTCGAGGGGTTTCCCGCGATTCTGTGGGATACGCTGAAGTGGTTTGGGTACCAGTCCCCGCCCTTGTATGCCGGGCGGTTATATATGGAACAGGGCATTCAGACGTGCCAAGTGCAAGCGTTGGTACCACCTCCCCTTGCACGGCCCGACTGGCCCTCTCTTGGCATAATAGCCTATGGTCTCGCTCCGGAAGATACATGGGAGTCCGCCGCCCTTCAGTTGCTCACCCAGTTATGTCAGCTGCATCCTATGGAGATCACGCTAGACCCGATCGGCCTCTTCCCCGTCAGGAACCGGCTGGACCCAGCATGGCTTGACCGCGTCGGGAACATCGAGGTGTTAGCCACCACCTACGCCATGGTCACCATCTCCACCAACATCCGGTGCATGGCCGCTCTCTACCGGTTGATAGAGCTTCAGGGAAGAGCCATGACCCTCTTCGCCTGGACGGCTGCAGATACCCACGGGTACCTCCAGGCAGCAAGAAGAGACATGGTAGGCCAAACCTACCAGCTGATCCAGCGTGGTATCCAGATCCACGATATGCAAGATCGGATCTCCGAGCTTGAAGGAGAAGTCGCCGACCTCGTGGACGGCATGATAGAGCTCTCGGAGGAAAAGATGGAGGTGGAAATGGAGTTGGCAGTTGCCAATGCCCACCTGGAGGAGCACCAAGCCAAGCTCGAGGATATGCATGCCCTCAACATGCAGCTCGAAGCTCAGGAGGACCCTGAGGAAGATGAGGGAGCGTCCAGCATGGATATAGAGGAAGATGGCGCCCCTTCTCCGACTCATAGTGTCCATTGGTAGATTAAGGGTTCTCAGGGAACCATCTTTTTGTTGTACTCCTCGGCAGCCTAGATTTTGGAAAAGTTGTAATAGGTTAGCCTCGAGTTGAGTGCTCCATGTGTATATAAGGTTAACCCTGGTGCATAGCTTTCTCATCTTTGTATGGCGTGGATGCTAGGTTGAGTAAGTTGCGCCTTGACCGTATGTCGTTTTCGGGGAGTCTGTTCAGTTGGCCGACCCCAGTTTGCAGAGTGCGCCGACCCTTTGAGGCAGTTTCCACCTCGTCCGACCCTTTTCGAGTACGGACCGTGTCCGACCCCTTGGTTTGAGTGGATCAGATCCTAGGAGTCTGTATGTGGCATGTGTTGCCTGAAGTGGAGTACGAGGTCAAGTAGAGGTTATCTATGCTGAGAATGAGAGGAATGTGCTTCCTCTATGAGGACATGTGATGCACCATTGGCAAGAGTCGCATTAAGGGATTTAATTCATACATTCCATTTGATTGGAGTACACCTAAGGTTATGAAATTAATGGGGCGTTAACTCTTGCAGATGGCGCACCGCACTAGGTCTGGATCTGTGCCCAGTGGTAGTGATCAGCGATAGGATCTTCCCCCACCCCCGCCCCCATCGCCATTGGAGGCAATCCTAGCAACTCAAACTGAGATGCTAAGGCATCTGGTGCAAGGACAGCAACAACAGCCACATGGTGGAAGAGCACAGCCGCAGCCGCATATCGCACGGTATGAGGACTTTCTAGGGACACAGCCCCCGCTGTTCCAAAAGACACAAGAACCGCTCGATGCTGACGCATGGGTTCGTACGATCGAATCCAAGTTCGAGCTCCTCACCGCTCCATGCCCCGACAACAACAAGGCGCGGTTTGCAGCTCAGCAGCTGCGTGGCTCCGCACGGCTTTGGTGGGACCACTACCATGCCATGCTGCCGGCTGGCCACGTGGTCAGTTGGAACGAGTTTAAGATGGCGTTCAAAGCGCATCACATTCCCGAAGGTCTCCTGGAGCGCAAGCTCAACGAGTTTCTGGCCCTCACCCAAGGAACTCGGGATGTGCTGCATTACGCCCAAGCTTTCAATGACCTATGCCGTTATGCTGGCTATCATGCGGACACAGACGAGAAGAAGCGGGACAGATTCCGCCGAGGACTGAGCTTGGAGCTCAGGGAAAGGCTGAACCCCATTAGGGTGGACACCTACAATGAGTTGGTCAACCTGGCCATCTCTCAGGAGGACTGCATGCAAGCTCTCAAGGCCCACCAGAAGAGGAAGGCCTCTGTGACATTTCCGAGTCCGCCGACTCGAAGGTTCCGGATGATCCCTCCACAAGCCCCTGGCCGACCCCAGCAGTCAGGGAAATGGATCGCCCGACCCCCGCCGGCAACAACGCCTCGTTTTCTAGGCTTCCAACCGCAAGTGCCCCGGCCGACCCTGCCAACGCCACCTCGCCCGGCAGCCAGTAATCGTTGTTTTACCTGCGGCAATGAAGGACATTTTGCAAAGGACTGCCCCAGGAGCAAGAATCAACAGCAAGGTCAGAACCCCATGGCAACCAGAGGAAGAAGGCCCAAGGTGCAAGTCCGACAAGGCCGACTCAACTACACCAGCTTGACCGAGCTCTCCGAAGGTGCGCCAGTAATGACGGGTACTTTCCTTGTTTTAAATCAAGCTGTTGTTGTGTTGTTTGATTCGGGAGCCTCTCATAGCTTTATCGGGAGTAAGGCAAGGGAAAGATGTGGGCTAAGTGTCAGTCACACTAAGGAACCCTATGTGATCGCCACTCCTAGAGGAAGGATAACGTCGGATCAGGTCGTTATTCTTGTACCTCTCCAGCTAGGTCCCACCCTCTTCAAGGAAAACCTTATCATCCTTGACCTAGAAGGCATAGATGTCATCCTTGGTATGGATTGGATGGCCTGACATCATGTTGTTCTAGATACCTCAGCCCGATCTCTTTACATCAGCTCACCCTCCCATGGTAGTTCTACCATACCCTTGACCCATCCTGAGTCTTCACTTCCTTGTGCCTACCCTCTCTTGGGAGCCCGTCTAGAAGACCTCCCTGTTATCTGTGAGTACCCTGATGTGTTTCCAGAAGATTTGCCGGGTATGCCACCTGATAGAGAAGTGCAGTTTTCCATAGAGTTGATTCCTGGCACAGCCCCAATATCTAAGAGACCCTATCGGATGCCACCCGCTGAGTTAGCCGAGTTGAAGACCCAGTTACATGATCTGTTGGAAAAAGGTTTCATCCGACCCAGTACATCATCTTGGGGTTGCCCCGCCCTGTTTGTGAAGAAGAAAGATGGCAGTCTACGTATGTGTGTGGATTACCGACCCCTCAATGCTGTGACAGTCAAGAATAAGTACCTGCTGCCACGCATTGATGTCTTGTTCGATCAGTTAGCCGGAGCAAAAGTGTTCTCCAAGATCGATCTTCGTTCTGGTTATCACCAAATAAAGATTCGACCCTGCGACATACCCAAGACAGCTTTCTCTACCAGATATGGACTGTACGAGTACCTAGTCATGTCCTTTGGACTCACCAATGCACCCTCCTATTTCATGTACCTCATGAACTCGGTGTTTATGCCCGAGCTGGACAAGTTTGTAGTGGTGTTCATTGATGATATCCTAGTGTACTCGAAGAATGAGGAAGAGCATGCCGACCATCTTCATATAGTTCTCCAACGGCTGAGAAATCACCAGCTCTATGCCAAGTTCTCCAAGTGTGAGTTTTGGTTAGATAGTGTCAAGTTTCTGGGACACACTATCTCCAAGGATGGTATCGCTGTGGATCCCAGTAAAGTGCAAGAAGTCATGGAATGGAAGTCTCCTGCCTCAGTACACCAGATCAGGAGTTTCCTTGGATTGGCAGGTTACTATCGGCGTTTCATACCGGATTTCTCCAAGATAGCTAAGCCGATGACCGAGTTGCTGAAGAAAGAGGTCAAATTTGTGTGGGACATCAAGTGTGAAGAGGCCTTCAAGACCCTGAAGCACTTGCTGACCACCGCCCCAGTTTTGGCTTAGCCCGACCCCTCTAGGCCGTATGACGTATACTGTGACGCCTCTGGCACTGGACTCGGATGTGTACTTATGCAAGACAGCCGAGTCATTGCCTATGCCTCACGTGTGTTACGACCTCATGAGCTAAGCTACCCGACACATGACCTTGAGTTGGCAGCAGTGATACATGCCTTGAAGATATGGAGGCACTACCTAATGGGAGCTCACTGCAACATCTACACCGACCACAAGAGCCTCAAGTACATCTTCACTCAAGCCGACCTCAACATGCGTCAGAGAAGATGGCTGGAGTTGATAAAGGATTATGAGTTGGAAGTGCACTATCATCCTGGCAAGGCCAATGTGGTAGCCGATGCCCTCAGCCGCAAACCCCATTGCAACTGCTTGTTGTCAACAGCCTTCACCAAGACCTTGTGCCACGAGATGGGAAAACTAAGTTTGGAGATTGTTCCTCAAGGAACCCTTGGTCACATCGTCCTTGATTCAATTTTGGAAGACCAAATTCGGTCAGCGCAAGTAAGAGATGAGGAAATACAACGAATCATCAGTAAGATTTCAGTAAAGGATGAGGGATATAAGCAATTCCGACAGGACAAAACGGGAGGCGTGCATTATGGAAACCGACTGGTAATACCCGCCGACCCCGAATTGAGGAAGCAAATCCTAGATGAAGCTCATCTTTCCAAGTTCTCAATCCATCCTGGCAGCAATAAGATGTACCATGATCTTCGTCAAAACTTTTGGTGGAGTGGAATGAAACCAGAGATAGCTCGTTATGTTTTAGAATGTGACACCTGTCAACGTGTCAAGGCCAGTCATTTGAAGGTAGCAGGAACCTTGCAGCCGCTACCTATTCCCTCTTGGAAATAGGAAGACATCAGCATGGACTTCATAGTTGGATTACGCCTTACGACACAACGATCTGATTCCATCTGGGTTATAGTGGACCGTCTGACCAAGACAGCACATTTCCTTTCTGTTCGTACCACCTACACAGTCAAGCAGTATGCAGAGTCGTACCTCGACCGTATAGTTTCCCTACATGGTGTACCCAAGACTATCATCTCTGATCGAGGAGTTCAGTTTGTGGCACACTTTTGGGAGCAACTACAAGCATCTATGGGCACCAAGCTCATCCGAAGCTCAACATATCATCCTCAAACCGATGGCCAAACCGAGAGAGTCAACCAGATTCTTGAAGACATGTTAAGAGCCTGTGTTATCCACTACGATAAAAATTGGGACAAGTGCTTGCCCTTAGCAGAATTCTCTTACAATAACAGCTACCAGGCCAGTTTGAAGATGGCACCGTTTGAGGCCCTGTATGGCCGAAGATGCAGGACACCCTTGAACTGGTCCCAACCAGGGGAAAGACAGGTCTATGGCCCTGACTTAGTGGCAGAAGCCGAAGAGCAAGTGAAGGTAATTCAAGCACATCTCAAGGCTGCCCAATCTCGACAGAAGAGTTACTCCGACCAGCGGAGAAGACCCCTGCAGTTCGACCTTGGTGATCATGTGTACCTTCGAGTCTCCCCGACCAAAGGAGTGCAACGGTTTGGAATAAAAGGCAAGTTAGCTCCCCGCTATGTTGGCCCTTATGAGATTGTGGAGATATGTGGACCCGTTGCTTACCGGATCCAACTCCCAGAACAGCTATCTACCATACATGATGTTTTCCATGTGTCTCAACTGAAGAAATGTGTCCAAGTTCCCGCAGAGATCTTAGAGCAAGGACAGCTTCAGGTAGAACCTGACCTGACCTATGCCGAGTACCCAGATCGAGTTCTTGACCAAAAGGAAAGGCACACCCGACGCCAAGTGGTAAAGATGTACAAGATCCTCTGGAGAAACCACACCGAGGATGAAGCAACATGGGAAACGGACGAATATCTGAACAAGCGGTTCCCAGGTTTTCTGTCCCATCAAGGAGGTAAGGACAGCACACCCCTTGATCTTTGAATCTCGGGACGAGATTCTTTTTAAGAGGGCTAGGCTGTAACGACCGACCCCTAAACCTCACCGAGTTAGTCTTGATCGGAGCCCTTGATCCTAGTTATCTGTCTTGCTTGACCGCGCCTAAGTGCTCAGCTAGCCGCCTGGTCCCGACCCCTGGATCCGACCCCTTCCCGCTTCGCTCCTCCCCCGACCCCGGCGAGTTCAGCCCACCGTCGGATTCTGCTAATCTCCCTCAATCGTCCGATCTATCCACCGGTGGACCCGTGCGATCTTTTCCAGATCCCCCGCGACAGCCGCACTCGAGTTGCATGGCCGCCTCAGAGTCTTCCTGCCGCGTGGCTCGTCTTCTCCGACGCCTGCCGCTCAGTTTTGTCTCTAGCAAACGACCGAGTGGGTTCCCGCGCCCCCTTCCCCAATGGCAGCGGAAGCCCTCTGCACCCCTTCTGCAGAGCCTCGCCTCCTGCACCCATCATCACGCCACCAGATCCCGGCCCCAGAGCCCGATGTCGTCCGTCTTTTCCGTCCCTTCAGCCACAGTCGCGCCGCTCGGTCGCCGCTACACGACGATTCCTCCACCGCCAACCCCGACCGCGGCCGCGACAGTTCCTTTCCCCCGCTCTGTCAGAAGCCGCCTGACAATCTGTTGTTCCGCGCTCTCCCCCGCGCCCACGTCCGCCTATCTTCTCACCTGTGCGCCCTCGATTCTAGCGCCGTTAAACCGGTCGCTTCTATCACCTCTTCCGCACAGCGACGCCCGCTTTCCGCCAAATCTCAACCACCAGTCTACCTGCTCCTACGCCGCCCTGATGACAGAACGCAATGATCGCTGGCGTCACCCCCGGAGTTCTGCACCACCGCTCTCTTCGCTCAATCGCCGCCCCGGCAGAGCACTCCATTGCTTCTCCCCGGCATTCGCGCCGCTCCCCTTCTCTCTCTCCGCGCCGTTTCCTTTCCTCTACTCCAGCAGCTATAAAAGGAATGCCCCCGTCACCGGAGTCCCCTCCGCCCTTGTTGCCTTCAGCCTTCTCTAGCTCCCTGCTCAAGCTCCTAGCGCCACCCACCCAGTTCTTGAGGAGTTCTTCTCTCAGTTCTGTCTCAGTTTTCTCCAAGTCACCCAACAGCTTGCTCCTCTGCGCTGCGTAAAAGCTCTCTTGTGATCCGCAAGAAGCAGCGCCGCCGCCGGAGCATTGCCGGTTTTAGCTTCTGTTCAAACCTTAGTTCCTCCGCCCAAGTTCGCTTCTTTCCGACCCCAAGCTTTCCTTTCAGGAAGAAGGTGAGTTGCCGACCCCAGTTCGCCTCGCCCGACCCCTCCTATCCGCCCGACCCCGGTTCCGTCTCGCCGATCCTATCTGTTCCGCCGACCCTTATCCGCCTCGCCCGAGGGCTTGGCTGTGATCTTTTTCTTCAACTCGAGGGTGTATGTGTAAAACTTAGGAACCCTTCAGCGCTTGCGTCTATGGACCCCCCAGTTATCACATCCTCTAGTTCAAGGATCAGACCACTAGTTCCCTTCCTACCCTTACCTCTTGATCATCACCAGCTCTCTCGAACCACCATAACCTCCTGCTCTTTGTCGCAAGTTTCTGGGCTCAGGCGAGCCAGTGTTGCTGTTGAAATAACTGTCTAAGCTAACCCTTGCATTGCATTCGTGTAGAGCTGCACCTCGCCGATGGTTTCTACGAGCTTCACCCGGCGCCAGAAGAAGAAGCTGTAGCCGAGCTCCTGTCCTCCGAAGCCGAAGTCGCCCCCGAAGTCGAGCAATTCCCGTCCTCCTTGCTTGAAGGCAAGCCCCGGTTGCATGAAAATCCTACGTGTTTTGCCAAACTTGCACATGCCTTCTGTAACATGCTTGTGCATTTACGTATAGGAGTTGTGTGAAACCCTAGATGCATGACTCAGTTAACCCATGACATGAGCACTAGCTGTTGGACCGAGTAGCTGCATTGCTTAACTAGGAGACGGTAAAAGTCGAGTGATTTCCTGTCACTCGCGAGTTGTAGGAGTTGCATGTTTACTCTCCTGTTATAACTATAAGGACGATGGACGGGGCAGGGTTTGGTAACTTTTTGGTGGTCGGATAGTCGCCCCGTCTGTTTATGAAATCTTGCTAAGGCCCAACAGTGGTGGTGTTCGTGATCAAGTGTTTGAAAGTACTAGCCTCATACTTAGTATGGGATGAGGAAGCCTAGTACCGGATTGAACCTAGACGTGAGCGGTCGCCCCATTGTTCTTGAAACGGAGTTTCCCTGCTGGTTGTCGCACGTGGTGGCAACCGTGGTCACAGAATGGCAGAGGCGGGGTCTATGGAACCTTGCACCAGAGGAAATGGGCCCGACACGGGTTAGGGGATTGATGGGGAAGGCCGACACAGGAAGCGACCTCCGGGTGCGCGGATGTCATGAGGCTAGGTTCACCATGCATGGTTAAAGAACTCGAATCGATTCGTCTGCCTCTCACAGTTTGAGATTGCTTGATCGCTATGTCACCCTGAGTAAATGAGGAATCTGATGATGGCAATGTTGTTGTTATATCTACACATCTTGCTTGGCTCTATGAATGCTTAGAATAGGTTGCACAACCTAGACTGGTGAATGAACCTAAAATCGGAGCTAAAACTTGAAATAGGGTTTTACTTAGTGCTTTTGGCAAACAAACCCCTCAGCCAAAGAGCCTACATGTCTAGAAGGAGGAGTAGCCCTTACTTCTATCGGTTAAGTCTTGTTGAGCTTAGTAGCTCAGCCTTGTTGTGGCTCCTGTTTTTCAGGTGAAGTTGCTGCGTCCGACCCCTCTCTGGTTGGTGCTTGGCCGCCCCAGCTCCCGCCAGGCTGGACGGTCGAGTGGGATCCTTCCTCGGACGGCGAGGAGAGGAGCCAGTGATGTCCCGGTGGGCCTTACCAGGGATGTCCGACTCCGACGAAGTCTTCCGCTAGTGTTTTCTCTATTGTTTCTTTGAAAACTTGTAAACCTCCGATGTTGGATTTTATGGCCGAACTAAATGGGTAAAACTTGTTTAACTCAGTGGACTTGTTGTATTCTCTGTAACCACTCACCTTCGTGTGGGTTTGCTAAACTCGATCCTGTTTAAGTGGTTAAATCGGATGAAATCCGATGGCACTTCGTGTTAGCTCGGTTTAGGCAGGAGTGTCGCATGTTAGGCGGCTTAACCCTGCTTAATCAAGCTAATCCGAGGTGGTTCCGCCACACCAAGCTACCCTATTTAGATCGCAATTCAACTCGGATTTGATTGAGGACCTCGATTACTACTCGAATCCAGACGAGGAGACTCCATTATTAGGTTCACAACAAGGCCTCGTGATTACATCAACTTCAGAAGGCAGATTCTTCTACTGACCCAACATGAAGCCACCCATCCTTGCCAAGAATGATGAGTCACGCCTTATCGCCTACCTTGATGCACTCCCGTACCAGGAGGGAACTCCTCTGTCACCTATCTATGAAGAAGACAGCTCCATGAAGGTCATCATGTCAAGTTTGGGAAACTACTCTCCGGAGAGAGAAGTCTTCGCTCTCGTTGCCGCACAAGAAGGCAAGGATGAAGATCAACTAGAGAGAAATCCATGGCATTAACGCCACCCAGATGATGTCTCGTAGGATGAACTCACAACCAACATAGTTAGAGAAGAAACTAAATCTCAAAGAACTCGATGACGAGCAAGCAATGCTGCAAGAGCAGAGTGTCACCGCCGCCTTGCAGCCAAGTTGCCAATCATGAACTTGGATCACGTGTTTGAAGCAGTTCAAATGCGTCAACACCGTACTCCTCTTGCCACCATTGCATCCATTGATCTTATTACCCGAGCGATGTCGCAAGACAAGTATACTAGGCAACTGGCTGAGTTGGTGTAGCGTGCATAAGAGCAACTTGATCAGCAAAATCCAATGCACTCAGTTCCACACACCCCATCCCAGCATGGTAGTAGCCATACGCGCACCCAATCCAAACCAAGTCAAATTGGAGGACTCAGACCGAGCCAAGTCGGAGCAGAGGGTAGTCAGGCGGAACCCTTGGGAGGCTGTGGCCACCGCAGGCACAACGCAGAGCCTGAACGCCCAGAACGGGACCTTCGTCAAAATATCAACGCCAGCTGTGATGCCCGTACAATCAATGACGGACGCTGTCGCGAGCGCGAGCAAGAAGTCGAGTACCTAGGAGAGGATTCAATTGGCTTCACCACTTTCTCAAGACGAGTACTAAGGATAATTCTATCCAAAAAATTTAAACCTCCGGGTATCACCAAGTATGACGGCAAGCAGGATCCAGTTCAATGGCTGTGGTTCTACTCACTGTCAGTACAAGTGGCAGGAGGGAACGATGACACCAAGGTCATCTACTTCCCTATCTGCATGGAGGCAACGTCACTCACGATCGCCCCAACAACAACAACCAAAATAAATACTCGGGAGGTCAGATGCGCAAGAGGAAGCTAGACAATATTGTCAAGGCAATGTCCCAATCATCCAAGAAAGGTGACAAATCAAGAAAGGACTCCATTCAGCGAGCTCCTGAAGAAGCAGTCCTATGGCACCCGTATCATAAGCACTCTTTAATGGATTTCTATAGTCTGCGCATAGTCATGAAAGATCTGCTAGAACCATCTAGGAATAAGGATAAGGGTGAGGCCAAAGAAGACGAAGATGATGGTGACAACGGTAAATTCCGGAACCCTTCCAACACTATCAACATCATCTTCGGCGGCACACCAGGCATCGCTACTAAGCTATCCCAGAAACTAGCCCTCCGAGAGATCAGGTCCATTGAACCAGCAACACCTACATTCCTCAAATGGTCCAAGGTGCCAATCACCTTCTCCAGAAAGGATTAGTCAACTAGTTTCTCAGACCTAGGACAATATCCTCTCGTCGTAGACCCAGTAGTTGCTAGCTCCAGGTTCACCAAAGTACTCATTGATGGCGGTAGCGGTCTCAATTTACTCTTCGCCAAGACTTTGAGGAAGTCGGGGCCAACCAAGGTCAAGCTGGCATTTGAAGTTGACATCAAAACCATTGAACTTGAGACTGGCGAAAGCTCCAAGATAGCCCTAATTGGCTCAGGGCTGGATCCTAAATAGGAAGCCGCGCTCGTTGCTTCCTCCGGGCCAACCGAGACATCTTCACATGGAAGCCATTAGACATGTCGGGGGTGCCCATGGAGTTGATCGAGCACTCACTAAATGTGGAGTCCAAAGCTACACCAAAATGACAACGACTACGTTGATTCACCCAAGATAGAAGAGAAGCAATCAAAAAGGACTTGGTCAAACTACCCGCGGCGGGCTTCATAAAGGAAGTCTATCATCCAGAGTGGCTAGCCAATCCCATATTGGTGCACAAGAAAAACAACAACGAGTGGAGGATGTGTGTCAACTACATAGATCTCAACACGCACTGTCCAAAGGGTCCCTTCGGGCTCCCTAGGATTGATCAAGTCATCAACTTGACAGCTGGATACGCCCTACTCTGCTTCCTCGATTACTACTATGGGTATCACCTGATAGCTCTCGAGGAAGAAGACCAAATCAAGACTGCATTCATCACCCCATATGGAGCTTTCTGATACACTACAATGTCCTTCGGGTTGAAGAATGCAGGCGCCACCTATCAACGGGCAATCCATGAGTGCTTCAAGAAATAGCTACACTGCAATGTAGAGGCATACATAGATGACGTGGTTGTAAAGACCAGAAATCCTGAAAACTTGATCGCGGATCTAAAAGAAACCTTTGCAAGCTTGCGAGAATTCCGATGGAAGCTAAACCAAACAAAGTGCGTGTTCGGTGTACCCTCCGGAAAACTACTTTGGTTCATCATCAGTAACCGAGGGATCGAGGCTAACCCCAAGAAGATCTCCACCATCACCAATTTTCACGCCCCATCGTGCATCAAGGACTTCCAGAAGCTGGCTGGATGCATGGCGGCCCTCAAGAGATTCATCTCAAGGCTTGGAGAATGGGGACTGCCCTTTTTTTAACTACTCAAGCAGCAAGACAAATTCCAATGGACTAAGGAGGCAAATCAAGCCCTGTAATAGTTGACGGATTTTCTATCAAAGCCACCATTCCTCACAGCACCAAACCCCAATGAAGACCTACTGTTGCACATCGTCGTGACTACTAGTGTCGTCAGGATAGTGATCATGGTTGAAAGACAAGAACCAGGTCATGTATATAAAGTACAAAGGCTCGTCTACTTCATCAGAGAAGTGCTGTCAAACTCCAAAACTAGGTATCCGCCAGTTCAGAAACTGCTTTATGAAACAATACTTACCTCGTGGAAGCTACGACAGTACTTCCAGGAACACAACATCTCTGTCGTTACAGACTTCCCCTTGGAAGAAATTCTCCACAATCCTGATGCTACAGGAAGAATCTCCAAGTGCGTGGTAGAACTCGGAGCATTGTCCCTAGAATTAAAGTCTAGGACCACCATCAAGTTACATGCACTAGTCGATTTCATGGCAGAGTGGTGGGAAAATCAAGTACCGACGCCAGCAGAGCACCGAGAGCATTAGGTCATGTATTTTGATGGATCTCTCATGTATTTTGATGGAGAATCAAGTACTCTTAATCTCTTCCAAAGGTGAACAACTCAAATATGCCTTACAAATCTTCTGGGAGGTATCCAACAATGAAGTTAAATACGAAGCGCTTCTGCACGAGCTTCACCTGGTAGTCTCACTGGGAATAAGCAATTGTTGCTATACGATGACTCACTGGTGGTAATCAATCAAGTCAACGATGAGTGGGATCACGACAAGGACAACATGTATGCATACTGCCTAGAAGTACGGAAGCTAGAGAACAAGTTCTCTAGTCTGGTGTTCCACCACGTGGTTTGCGACAACAACGTAGTCACGGACGTCTTATCCAATCTTGGATCTACTCGTGCTCGAGTTCTAGCTGGGGTCTTCATCCATGAACTACACAAGCCATCCATAAAGGAGCCGACGCCATCAAAAACCACCGATCAAGGTCATGATGCACTAGACCGGGAGGTTATGATGATCGGTGTACATTGAAGAACCCCCTTCGTCAACTACATCAAGGAGCACAAGTTACCTATAGACAAAACAAAAGCTAAACAAGTCTCATGATGCGGCAAAAATTATGTTCTAGTTAGATACAAGCTCTACAGAAGAGGCACATCATTAGGAGTACTCATGAAGTGTGTCTCATGGTAAGATGGAAATGATATACTTGAAGAAATCCACAAAGGCATATGTGGCAACCACGCATCCTCAAGAATGATCATGGGCAAGGCTTTTAGAGTAGGACTCTATTGGCCAACAGCTCTCGCTGACGTAGAAGAATTAGTCCGCCAATGCTAAGGGTGTCAATTCTTCACCGAGCAACAACATGTCCCTGCCTACAAGCTGATCACCATACCACCCTCTTGGCCCTTTGCATGCTGGGAGCTAGACATGATTGGTACACTACCTACAGCGCCTGGAGGCTTCAACCGAGTACTCGTAGCTATCGACAAGTTTACTAAGTGGACTGAGGTGAAGCCAGTAACCTGCCCCAAGGCAGACAGAGTACTCGACTTCCTCAATAAAATTGTCCATCGCTACGGCTTCCCTAATCGCATCATCACACACCTGGGCTCAAATTTCAAAACCAAAGGTTCTGGGAGTGTTGCGAGAATAGCGAGATTGACATTCGGTATGTCTCTGTCACTCATCCGCGGGTCGACGGCTAGGTTGAGCGCGCCAACGGGATGTTATTGGAGGCTCTTAAGAAAAGACTACATGACATTGAAAACATCAAAGAGGGCAAGTGGCTCAAGGAACTACCCAATGTCCTCTGGGGGCTTCGCACCCAGCCATGCAAGCCTACAGGGTACTCGCCCTACTTTCTGGTCTACAGATCTGAAGCCGTCCTCCCCACTGACATCATGTGAAAATCTCTAGTAGTCGAGCAATACGAGGAGGATGCAGCAAAAGAAACAAGACGTCTAGACTTAGACAGCCTTGAAGAAGCTTCCTGTGTAGCACTCATCAAGTCAGCAAGGTACCTTGAAGGAATCCGCCGCTACCATGATCGCAACGTCAAAGAGCATTCGTTCAACACAGGCGATATGGTCCTCAAGCGTATCCAAGAAACCAAGGGCCTGCACAAGATAAATTCACCATGGCAGGGTCCTTTCATCGTCTCCAAGGTCACTAGACCTAGGTCGTATAGGCTCCAACACCTCTCTGGGGAAGACATCAACAACTCATGGAATATTAAGAACTTTGTCGATTCTACCCTTAGTTTACATATTCATGTAAATTGGCCATCAACCCCAGTTGTCTAATTACAATTTAATAAAGTAGAGTTATTTTTCATCGTAAAACAACAACTTCTGCATAATTACAACTTGCAAAAGCAAGTTCGCAGAGCTATTCGGCTCTTCGGGTTTTATCGCCTGACCCGCAGCTTATAATAACAAGTCTTTACAAAGCTATTTAGCTTCTGGGGCAAAATTGTCCACATGCGGCATGTAGTAACAAGTCTACACACATATTTCATGAGTTATTCAACTCATTGGACCTGTCTATCATCCACGACCTTCAGAAAAGAAGTCATCAGCAATTCGGGAGTTATTTAGAGTACCCGAGTTCCTATCTAGACAAGTCTGTCTAGTCGCAGCTTGTAATTACAAATCTGTAGTTCCAGGCTTTCGAGAGCACAACATCTGAACAACCTAGGGAGGTTGCAAAGATAGGCTCTAGCCAAAGAAATCCTAAAGAGTCTACTTGTCAAAGAAGTATGACTACTCAGATGCCTTGAGTACTTGCACTCTGCAGAAAGGAGTCGCATACTAAGGTACTCTACATCGTGTATTTGAGGAGGTTCACAAGAGTAGCCTTATGCGCTGACACTCATGACTAACGTACGAGAACTATCAGGGTAGATTGGGAGATGCACTAAAACCAAAAACACACAAGTTGACAGCAATGAAATTTGCGATAAGACTTCAAATAATTTAGATTTTCATTGACATCATGTTTATATTACAATAATTTGATGTCTACTCCTTTACATAAAACTACTCAAGGTCTATTTGACTGGCTACTTCTTTGGTGACAGGAGCCATCTCTTGCAGGTACTGTTGAAACTGCTCATCAGAATAGTCTTGTGCAATCCCCTCCGCAACTGAAGCTAGGTATGCCAGCAGCTGCTTCGAGATCGACTCTGCCATCTTTTGGATGTAGCTGATTATCTTGGCAGGCACCACCTTGAGTACTTCCGCCAGAGGGCGGGGCTCCACGCCTTCCGCTGGGGCTCCACCATATGTGCTATGGCCTGAGTGGATTTAGTTAGCTCCTTCAAAGCAAGCTTGGTAGCCTCTAGCTCAGCCTCACGCTCTCGGAGAGTCTTGATGGTGTTCACCAAGTCAACTTCTCTGTTGGCGCGCATCTTTCACTCCTTCTCTAGGCAGTGCTCCTGGTTCTTGTACAGAGCGGATAATTTATCATGTTGTTCCATCACTCTATAGTATGAGTTTTGCCAATCAGTAGCTCGGCATTGGAGATCTTCTTTTATCTTCTCAACCGCTGCAAGAACAACACAAGGAAGAATTCAGTATCATCAAAGTACAAATCAGTACTCGAAAGACCAGATAGGGAGGACAATTTACCTTTCAATTGATGCTTCAACATCTTGTTACACTTCTGAAGGCGATCTTTCTCCTCCACGGCTTGCTGGACAAGGTTGTGGTACTCAGCGACTTGGCCATCGTTCTTCATGAGCAGCTGGGAGGAGTACACCCGCTCCTTGGCCAGTTCCCACTCAAGTGCTTGAGCTCGCATTGCGGTATCTCCATAACCCTGGAGTATCTCTGACTTTCAGTGGGAGCGCTTGATCAAATCCTCTAAAATAAATCAAGTACTCATGTAAGGAATGAGTAATGATTTCAAGTTATGGACAGCACAGAAGGAAACTTACCGCTACGTATTCGCCTACATGGCGGTACATTTCCATCATCATGGCCTCTCACTCGATGGTGAGTAGTGAGTCAACGATGAGTTGGATATCCTTCAGGTTCAGCCTCTCTGCTATCCATGGTTCCTCGTGCTCTTCGGCAATTGATGCATTGAGTGGAACCAAAGCGTGGCTGGCCGATGGACTCGCCTCAGAAGGCAGGATGGAGGCTACGGCACGGCTAAACGATGGACCCGCTTTAGAAGGCAAGACTGAAGCGAGCACTTGAAGGGCTCTAGCAGCTTCAGCCTCTACTTCTGACTCGGGAGCTACAAGGGTAGCCACAACACCAGAAGTAGTCGCCACCGCAGCTTCGGTACCTACCTCCAGCTCGAGGGCTATAAAAGTAGCCACAACACTAGAAGTAGTCGCCGCGATGGGCTCGGCTATTTGCAGCTTGGGGGCTGGCACTAGGGTGTCATTCAGTGATGAAATTACATCGTGCATAAGCAGAGAAACAAGGGATACAACACCTGGAGTTATTTCTGGTGCGGGCTGCTCCTCCGGTGGTGGACTTGGAGGTGCCGAGATGAGGTCTTGGGCCGAGTGGCTACCGCCATTGGTTGTAGGGTTCGGGCTCGAGCCTCAAATTTCCACGCTGGAGGATTTCCTAAAAAAGACAAGTGTTGGAAGACATATTACGAGGCAATGTCAAAATCACAATCAGTACTCTAATGACATTCTAGTACTTACCTTGTGGACCTCTTTATTTTCAAAAAGGGCTCCCCCGCCAGGCTTATAGGCTTGACAATGCATGACAGCTTCTTCGGTGCGGCTTGTTGGATCTTAGAATGATCCTCACCAGCCTTAGTCATTGTCTCCACCTCTCAGGTTGTTTGCACGCCAACGGGGTTGGCCCTAGCGATGGGAGGCTCTTCATCCTCTTCGATCTTGATGACCTCCTCAATCGCTGTCAGTTCCTGCTGCACGACTTCTGTAGTCGTCTTCTCCGCCTCTATCACCTCCCCGACTACCTACAATCCACCAATGTCATATTGAGTAGACATGGTGGTAAGGAATTTACTTACGAGTACTTGATCCTTATGATCTTATTCTTCTCTGAATGTGATTACCGGAGGAGGGACGTCTTCAGTGGTGATAGGCTTCTTCGTCACACGCTTCGCGGCGATAGTGCGCCTCTTCTTCAATGGCGGCACTAGACCAGCTTCGAGATCATCCTCCGCTACTCACTTGGATGAGATGGAGGATGACCTGGCTTTGTCTTGTAGCCAGGCCTTGATCACAATATCTTCAGTAGCCTCTGAGTCAGAGCTGGTGAAGGAAGAGAACCCTTCGGACTCCTCCTCGACTACCACCTGTATGCTTGTGGTCGTGTGCACGCACGGAGCGGCGTCAGAACCATTCGATTTGGGAGCAGGAGGAGCGGAGCAGAACAAGTCAGCGCAACAACAATTACTAAAAATCAATACTCGGCGGCTGCGGTCATAGGTACTTACACTGCTTGGCGGGTTGGCGACACCATACTCCTGCATGATTGTTGGGATCTTGTTCGCATGCTTGAACAAACACCTCAATCGCACCATAACTTCATCCACGGTGAGGTCTTCTGATGGCATCTGGGATGGATCGTTGAGGCCGAAGTAGTCGTACCCCTAAGTGCATCGTAGATGAAGGGGTTGGATCCGCCTCTTTATGAAACTAAATGCCACTCCTACTTCTGTCAGCCCTTGTTTCTTGAGTATGGCTATCTTCTCTAGGAGATCAGGTAAGTACAGACTATCTCCATGGGTAGGCTCGTCGTCCAACCACTAGTTGTTCCAAATCAGGCGGTGGCCTGTGACCTTAGGAAGTCTGGGTTCGTGGTTGCCGATATAGCACCACCTCTCCTTCCAGCCAGAATGCAAGTCAATTAACTCGTAATCCAACTATAAGTCCTTGGCTTTCTCCCATATTTGAATCCCTGCCCCACTGACTACTTTAGTATGCTCCATCTTGGGCTTTGGCTTGACTCTGGAAATCTTCCGGAACAGCTGGAAATGCGGCTTGATTTTGAGGAAGGCTTCACAAAGATGCATAAAAATTATAATGTGCATAATGGAGTTCGGGTTGAGGTGGACCAATTTCAACTTGTAATATTCCAAAAGCCCGCAGAATAAATCTGAAGTGGGCAAAGCCAAGCTACGCTCAATGAAGTGCGTAAAGATTACCATTTCGCCGGTGTAGGTCTCCATTGGCTAGAGGTTACCGTAGGCCGCCCTCCAGTTGATGAAGTCTTGACCTTGGAGAAGATTGGCTACTACCAGTACCTTGATATCCGCCTCCTTTAGCACAGACTTTTTTCACGCGCACGCAGGCAATGGTTGGACCGTCTGGTCAGTCTTGCCGTACTTGGGAGCCGGCAGCTGGATTTCCTTCTTCTTCTCTACCTTCCTTTTCTTGCTTTCCATTGCCTTGCTTGATGTCACCTTCTTTCCCATTCATGCTACCACGAGGGTCTTCTTGCGCATGCGCTCGGGGGCTAAGCAGTGGGGGACGGTGGCGCTCAAGCTCGAGGATCAGGTAGTAGCAGCACTAGGGCTACAATGTGGAAGATGAAAGAGAGCATGGCTCGAGTGAAACAGAAGGGATGATTTCCTCCGTTATTTATTACCATAGCATAGTTAAAATAGAGGCGAGATTAATGGCAATATTCCATTTTTCATCGCCCGAAGATTTCGCACCCGGTTGACGATTTCCACTATTTTTGGAAAAACGATAAAGTTATTGTTGGCGAACGGTCATGTTAACCAGTGGTTTGACCCATATCCCAAACTAGTCGTGTAACGGTTCGGGGGCTATGTGCCACGTGCCCATCGGCTAAAAAGTTTTTTCTTTGGGTTTTATGGGGAAAAGAAATGCAAGATTACAGAATGACCCTCAGCCTAATTCTTCGATTCAATCTAAGGCTTGGGGACTACTCCATATGGAATGCGACTTTCATCGTGCTTTCTTATAAAATTCAAGATTGAATATTCAAGAGTAAGTTAAATGAGGCTTGATGTAACGACCTGGATTAATTAAGCTGAGTTTAATCTTAAGACAAGTTCCCTAATCTGGTCGACTCAGCTTTTCTTGAGCTATACCGGCTAAGTCTGGTTTTCAGCCCAACCTAGCACCTTAGGGAGGGTTTATCCTTAGAAAGACGAGCTGAACATCCAGAAAACACTTTTTAGAAGTTGGAGAATGAAGTCCCTGCTTTAGCTTTGCTAATTGGACCTTAATCCAATTCACCTCCGAAGATTCCCCAAATTTGCAGCTCAATCAGCCCCGACCCTTGAAACCCATCAAACCGCCGTTTTCTCTAAGTCCCAAAACCTGTGTTCCTCTAAACCTTGGAGCTTTGGATCTCCGAATCCACTGTGTTTTTTGACTCGGTCCAATTACAGGAGTTGGGCCTTGGCCTGAGTTCTACAACTCTTGTTAAGGGAGTCAAAGTGGTGAAGATTGGAAATTTGGGAGAGCAAGAGACTGGAATATGGACCCAGAAAAGGATCCCGCAGATCTCTTGGGCCAAGCGCGCCTGAGCGCGCGTGCGCCCTGTTTCAGAGTGCCGCCGCCGCGTGGCGTAACCTCACCGACGAGCGCTGCCTCGCCCAGTCGCCGGCCGTGACAGGATGGATAAGCGCGCCTCTTCCCAATCATGTGCAGAAGCACCCTGCAGACTGTCCGCCTCGTCTCGTCTCACCCGAGGCCTTGCCAGCCGTGCCAGGCGCCCTACCTCCACTGCGACCGAAGATTGGACGCTGCCGTACCAGTCCGCCTTGCCTCCCGCGCGCATCTCCTCACTAGGATCCCTGGCCACGCCCCAACGCCTTCCGGCTTTTCCGTCGTACCTCAGTTGCGTTGCCCACGCACGCGCCCCGCAACGATACCACCTTCTCCAACCACTGCGCCAGCAGAGAAAATTCCTTTCCCCCGCCTCGCTAGTAGCGTGCCCCGACAATGCCGCTAGTCCCGCGCATGCTCACATCGCGTTGCTCGCCCTGTCACATCACCTGCAGTGCCCCTCTCTCCCTCCTATCCTCCAATACCGAGTTGCCGCACCCAATCCGGCGCTTGACGCGACCAGGCACACGCTTGACCTCACCAGTCCTTCCATCCAGCAAAACCGCGCCTGCCGAGCGCTGTCTTCCTCGCGCAATGCCGTAATATCCTGTCCCCGGAGCTCCGCTTCGCCGGCCAATGTGATGCTCACCAATCGCCACTGAGGTAGAGCACTCCTTCTCCCTCGATCTTATCATCGCGCTGCTCGAGCTCGTTCACTTCTGCACAGCTATAAAATGGGTACCAGAGCCTCCTACTGAAGTTCTCTTCACCATCTTTGCCCTTGCCGCACCCTCCTCTATTTCGTGCTCAAGCGCTGCCGCATAAGCTCTTTGAGGAACGCTCCCTCTTCGCTCAACACCCGCCTTTCCAACCCCACCAGTTGCTTGCTTCCTTCGCGCTGTGCTAGAGCTTACTTGTTGTCCACAAGAAGCACCGCCAGACCTCGCCGCGGCCCGAGCCATAGCGCCTTTCATCATTCCGCCTGAGCTTGCTTCCTCCCGACCCCAAGACTTCATCAGTAGGCCCAAAAGGTAAGCTTCTGACCCTTGTTCGTCTCGCTCGACCCTGCCTGTTTCGCTCGACCCCTATCCGTTTCGCCCGACGCCTATCTGTTTCGCCCGACCCTTGTCCGCCTCGCCCGAGGGCTAAGCTGTATCTTTTTCTTTTGACTGAAGGTATCTGTGTAAAATTTTGGGGACTTCTCTGTGTTAAGCCTGAGGACTGTATAGTTGTTCCTTAGGTCTAAGGGTCAGATCATAAGTTTTTCCCGATCCACCTCTTTTATCTTGCTCTAAATCAACAAAAGCTTGGGAAATTCATCTTAAATCGAGGAAAAATTAGAAAAATGTGAAATCACTTGGGTTGGAGTCCTCTTTCTGAGTAGAATCTAGTAAAATGGGTTTCACACTTTTCCTGTAGTTTTTGCTATAGTTTCTGGGCTAAATCTTGCAAGTGTTGTTGAAATAACTGTCTAAATGTTTGACCCTTGCATTTGCATTCCGTGTAGAGCTAAACCTCGCTGACGGCACATACGAGCTACACCCGGTGCTAGAAGACGGAGTTGTAGCCGAGCTGCCACCTGCAGGAGCTGAAGCCAAGCACCCAGAAGATCAGTTTGCTTCCACCCCACTCGAACGCAAGCCCCGGAGCATAACCTAGTCTTTCTAAACTTGCGCATGCCTTCATTTGTATGTATGTGCATTTACATTATAGGAGTTGTTTGAAACCATAGATGCATGACTTAGTTCCCTTGATCTAAACACTACTATAATAGTCCAAGTAGTTGCAGTGCTTAACAGGACTCGGTTAAAGTCAAGTGATTCCCTATCACTCTCGAGTTATAGGAGTTGCTTGTTCTCCTTTGTCACCACTATAAGGACGGTGGATGGGGTAGGGCCTTGTGAACTATTTTGGTGGTCGGTGGATTGCCCCGTCTGTCTACATGAAATTGATTAAGGTCAGAAAGTGTTAGTGTTTGTGATCAAGTGTTTGAAAGTACTAATCTCATACCTAGTATGGGATGGGGAAGCCTAGTACCAGATTGAACTAGGGCGTGGCTTATACCCCTGCTATCCCTGGAACGAGGTTCCCATGGTGCATCATGTGGGTGCAAGTGTGGTCACAGTACGGCAGGAGGTCGGGACTGTGGAGCATTGCATGCCAAGGGAAGTTTGGACCTGACACGCGCCTGGGAATTGATGGGGACGGCCGTCACAGGAAGCGACCCTCTATGGTGCGCGGATGTCGTGAGACTAGGTTCACCATGCATGGTTAAGAAATTCGAATCGATTCATCTGCCTCTCACAATTTGGGACTGCTTGATCGGTATGCTACACTGAGTAAAGATGGAACATGATGATGATGTGAACCTTGATGCTTGTTCTTTAAATTGTTTGGAAACTATGTTTGCTTAGCATAAGTTGCTATGTAGACTGGTTAATGAACTTAGAACCTGAGCTAAAATATTGAAAGTAAGGACCCACTGTAGTCGCTTTTTGGCAAAGCAAACCCCTCAGCCAAAGAGCCTTGCATGTCTAGAAGTTGGTGGAGTAGATCCCACCGGTCGGTTAAGTCTTGTTGAGCGTAGAGTGCTCAGCCTTGCTTGTGGCACATCTTTCAGGCGATGTTGAAGCTCCTGAGTTTGCTGTTGTGGGCACTTGGCCTCCCCAGCTTCCTCCTGGGTGGACGGTCGAGTGGGATCCCTCCTCGGATGGTGAGGATAGGGACTAGTGATGTCATGATCGGCCTTATCAGTGACATCCGACCCCGGCGCTAGCTTCCGCTGCTTATGGACTCTATAAAACTCTGATTTTCAAAACAGTGTTGTAATAAATTGATGAACTTGTTTAAAGTTGGATGATCTGTTGTACTCTCTGGAACCACTCACCTTTGTGTGAGCTCTGCATTTCTCGATCCTGATCAGTGGTTCTATCGGATGAAATCCGATGGACTGCCAAGTTAACTTGATTAAAGCATAAGAGCGCATGTCAGGCGGCTTAATTATGCTTTAGCTAAGTTAATTAGGGCGGTTCCACCACACTTGAGACATTCTAGCCATATGGTAGTACTGTCGATGTTTTATATCCAGCAACCTATCGAGGGGTACCCTGAGGTAGTAGATTGGTTGGTAGGGAATCGTCAGACTTGGAACTCGAAGGTAAAAGCGAGGACACAAGATACGGATTTATACAGGTTCGGGCCGCTAGAGTAGCATAATACCCTACCTCCTATCTGGGGTGTTGTATATTGCGCCCTACGCTTGGGTGTTGTGTAGCCTAATTGCTGGCTATTGATGATGGTTCTGAGCTGCCGATCTAGGTACCCCTGCCCTTCTTTATATACTACAGGGGGCAGGATTACTAGTCGGTTATGAGGAGGAGTCCTAGTAGGATTACATGGTATAAGTCCTAGTAGGATTATAGAGGAATCCTTGTAGGAGTTCGTCTTCTTCCTTCCTTGCGGGTACTGGGGATCTATCCCCAATAGGCCCCCGAGCACATCATAGTTGAATGTAGCAGCCTTGAGTACTTTCCAGATCCTCGCCAAGTAGTTTTGGTGCTGTTCGAGTACTTTGTCTAGCGGAATCTTCAAAGTTCCTCAAAGCTGCCATTAGATTATAGTGTTCTCAAGCCCTTGATCGTCTTGATTTTGTAATCTTCATCTTTGGAATGTGATATGGAGGGTGGCGGAAGTCGCACTCCATATGGAGGAGCCCCCGAGCCTTAGGTTGAATCGAAGAATCAAGCTGAGGGTCAATGAAATCTTGAATCTTCTTCTTTCATCTTGAAAAAATCAGTTGTTGGGTGTAGCTTATCAGCCCCTGAGCCTTGGAATGATTAAATAATAAATCTGAGGGTCTTTAGTCTTCATGCAGTCATCTTTCGAGTAGTCATTTGGTGTCCAACCCCCAAGCTTATGCACCAGGTGAGCTATAGGAGCCACAGCTATTAGTTATTGGCACTTAGCCTCCGAGTTTGAGAGCTAGCAGAGCTACCGGATGTATTCTGAGTAGTAATTGGAGCTTTAGCCCCCGAGCTTGGAAGCTAGCTGAGTCACTTGAGATATTCTGAGTAGTAATTTGAACTTAGCCCCTAAGCCTGGGAGTTAGCGGAGCCATAATAGGTACGCTCAGCATCCCGAAGAGTCATCGCCAAAACTTGACCTAAAAAAAGGAATGGATACATTAGTAGCATATTTGTAGAATTTGGAACTACTGAAATTTATTCAGTGATGAATATATTGTCAATTTTGTGTGTCATGCTCTTGTTTTGGCCATATTTCTCCGGAGTAGTTAGCCTATTACATTTAGACTCTCAGTCCTTGTTTAGCCATTGCCATTGCGTGTGTGAGATCTTTGTCTCGTGTAGACGTACTGGCACTGCTGCTACGGAGACCTTTGTCTCGCGTCCTAGCGTTTAGGCATGACAGAGGATCCGAGGCTATCACGAATTGAGGTGTGTTCTGCTTGAGAGTATTACGCAATCTAGCAGCCCGAACCTATCTAAATCATGTGTTCGAGTTCCCAGTGGACCATCCAGGTTTTATATTCATACGGTCCAAAGCGGACCATCCAAGTTTTATATTCCAGAGGCTCTAGTTTTGATGGCTATTCAAGTCAAGAAAACATGAGGATCCATCTTTATAAGTCGGAACATTCAGTTTTTACTTAACAAGTTCAACAAAGGAGTTATAGGACGGTTCTAAATTATTTTGGAATGTATTCAGATGCACAGTGGTAAACTATTATCTTCCCACCTTACAAATATCATGGGTCAAAGATGATTGGAACACATCTAATCAAATCAAACTACTACACATTTACCTTTTTTTTGATTTTTGAACAATAACTTCTTCCAACATCTCTTTTTGTTCATCTACTATTCTCCGTGACCATACATGGTGTCGTAGACTTCCTGGTCAATTCTCCATGACCATACATGGTGTCATAGACTTCTTGGTCAACGTAAGGAATGCTGGTTACGTCCACGCTTTGTTGGAGTCCCTTTCGGGTGAGAGTATCAACTTCTTCGCTAATTTGCTGGTAAACTAGTTGCTCTTCTTCATGTAAGTGCATTGGATATCCATTGCTAATTTGATTGTAAATCTAGTCGCTTTTCACCATGTAAGCGTGATTGTTATCCATCTCGAGCAAGCATTTCATATTTGCAAACAAAGCTATAAAAAGAGTAAAATGTGGGTTGTCCTCGAATTTGGCTAGAGGGCCATCCAGATCCCTAATCTTCAAAATCAACATTTAGGTCACTAAAGTCGTTGACCATTTCACGTGAGGTCAAAATCACAGTTACTTATGTTAAACATCCTACATGGAAGGCTAATTGGGTGATGACATGTAGGGCCTGCATGTCAGGACCACCTATCTTCTCTCACTTCCTCACCTCTCTCTCTGCTCTCCCTCATAAACATCATCTCCTCCTCCTTCCCAATGCCGTCGCTCACCCGACCCCACTGCTACCTCTACATCGCCGGAAGGCGCACACAGGACTGGGTGAAGGAGGCCGCAAATGCACGGTAGCATCCTTAAGTAGGTGGACGGTGAGCCCTCACACGGGAGCTCAAGGAATATGGGGTCTCTATCATGTTGAAAAGCTCCTTCTCCTTCACTGATGGTGGCAGCGGTAGATCTATTGCTGCGTGTAAGGAAAATGGTCCTAGGTCGTAATGATTTTGCTGATTAATGACAACATAGTCATTGGAACTATTGTATTTGCAGAATGTACCTTTGTAGGTGTTTTATAGGTCCTGAGGATGAATTCCAAAGCTATCAAATGAGAAGAAAAAGAAAGACTTAGAAGAATTCTATAACATCCAAATGATAGTAAAAATCTAGCGATAGTCTTATTCTAAGCCTTACAAATGATGGTATTGAAGCTGAGGCAAAGACACGTGAAGACTTGAAGCGAATCCTACTAGAAATGTGTACCAACGCATTCCACCAATTCATACAGTGATGACTGTCAAAGTCACCGAATCAGTCAGTGACCATAAGGAGCAGCAGCAGGGCCAAGGCACTGTGGTCATCAGATCATACGACGTGAAGAAGTAGTTGGGGTAGCGGATGAGTCGGTGATGGATGGAAAAGGAACACTACTAGATTTTTGGTCTATTGCAATGGCGGAAAAATGTTGCAATATGCCCAAAACCGATGCAATATATAGCAATTGCAATGGCGACTGGTTGGTTGGCAGGTGTGGCAAGTATTGGCGGTGCAATAGCTCTTTGCAACGTTTTTTGTGGGCCATTGCAACTTATGGTAATTTCCACACACATTTTTGTTGCATTATAGAGTATGGCAATGGAGGATTTCGTTGCATTAGCATGTATTGCAATGCAAGCAGTCATTGCTATAGTACGTAGTTGCAACGTACAAACTCGGTGGTAATATGGTATTTCGCAACGATTTACATGGTGGCAATAGAATATATTGCCACGGAAATTTGACATTGTGACATATCCTATGGCAACTAAATTTCTTTTGTGGAAATAAACTATATTGCAACGAAACCATTTTCGGTGGCAATAATTAGTTTTGCAACGGAAACTATTATGTGGGGACTGTTTCTATGGCAACACAATTGCTTTCGTGGCAATAACTTATATTGCCACGGAAACATGTTTGGTGGTGATAATTCGGTTTGCAAAGGAAAATATTACGTTGTGACAAGATCATATGGCAACACAATTGGTTTCGTCAAAATAAACAATATTGCCATGGAAACATATGTGGTGGCAATAATTCATTTTGCAACGGACAATATTTAGAAGCAAGATAATATGTTGCAACGAATTAGCGGTGAAGGTTATTATGTATTATTGCAACTTTTATCTTCCGTGACAATAAGTTGTTGTGCACTTGAAAGTATATAGATGCAATAAAAGATGTTGCAACGAACTCGGGTTGCTGCAATTATTTGTTTTTGCAACAGGTGGATGTATTTCTTTTTGCAACTGGAAGATGTTTTTCGCAATGGATTGCATTTTATATATTTGTATATTGAATCATTTGTGCAACAAAATGATTTCACTGAAATATGAATTGCATCATCATGAATATAAAACGAAGCCATCTCGACATTCATAAAGTCAAAGTGCCAAATACATATTCCAAATCCAAAATAGTTCATAACTAGTGTTGATATATCAACAATACTAAATCCTTGTAATGTAGGCTACAGGAATCATGCAGTACATTGATTTTCCTTGTGTTAACCATGTCATGACTCCGAGCCCATGCGATCCATTGAAGAAGAATGTTCTTGTCCAAAAGAAAAGAATGCAGTGCATCAGTAGATCATGGTAATTTGTCTTGTGCTTGTGGACACGTGGTCTGGCATAGAGCATATTATTCGCACACAGGAGACTGCTCTAAGTTTACTGATGCACTTAAAATAGATTATAAATCAAGTTTACTTCTGAATACCTGTTGGCTTCTTGTGCGGACACATTTTGCAGCAGCATTCAGTAGTTGCCGTGTACTAATATATGTTCCTACCACATTGTTGCCTTTGCTGTTTTGAAAAAGACCTCGAGACACTGTACTAGTTCTATGTTTGCTAGCATTTTTCTCAACTGTTGGCGTAGCATCACTTGGGATGATGCTCCTCGGGTCAGTCTGCATAGGAAAAATAGGTGGAAGGAATTTAGGGGCAAAACACATTCCAATATGCTAATTTGTGTAACAAATATCCAAATTGCCTTTACCTGTAGTAACAGGGTTTCTCTCTGTTCAGCAAACTTTGATAGCATCTCTTTCATGATATCTTCCCTAAGTGCTTGCCTTTTGTTATTTCCCTCTTCTTGAATCTGTAGCAATTTTTTTCCAATATCCTTTCCCTTTCAGCCTTTTCATTTGCAAGTTGTTCTTCTAACTTGTCAACCTTTTGTTGGAGCGCATTATTTTTATGGTTGGCCGCTTCTGTAGCACGGGCTTGCTCTTGGATTTGAGCTTTCAGCAATTCACTGCGTGATGGAGTTTTAGACAAGTAACCATGACCATGGGTTCTGTGGGTTTTGCATCCTGTACTTTGCTTGTAGCATATTTGGAAAATATTGTTTTCCTCTGCAGTCGAGATGGGATTTGTATCATCATTGCGTTCTCTCTCGGAAAGCATTAGGCATGCATTGTCCTAATTTAAACAGCAGCATTGGTGTCGGTATTGGACATTAAAAATAATAAGAATCATGTTGTTAAAAGTAAACTATGTAGATTATTGACATACACAGCCTTAGATGCTTCATCTGACCATTGCCCATTCTTCATATGAGTACTCAACCAAAGATTTAAATCACTTGGTTCTTCTCCTGTATTTGGGTCTCTCTAAGATGGCATGAATGAAGCACATTAGCTTGACATGTATGCAAAAAGACCATACAACAAGTCTAAGCATAACCTGCTCATGGCTCATGTTGGAAAATGATCTCGACCCCATGACATGGTTCGTCTTTGCTTCTTTACAGTTCTTGGAGTTCTGGTTGCTAGCTTTCTCTACAGGGCGGTGTAAGTAAAAAAATACATCAGTACTGCATTGATTGAACTAGTAATAAATACATGTGATATATGGAAGGACAAAAAGGATATGCAATGTCAAGGTCTTCTAGCTTGTGTTTCATTCTTGCTGCATAACTGTCGTACGCCTTGTGCGTGGCACTGAGTGATGATCTCCATCCTTTGTATCGTACCATCGCGATGGCCTAAATATTTTCCTTTTCATCATCAACGTCTACAAGCTCCCACCTATTCTGTTTATGTGAGAACACATTCAGACGGAGAAGTATTTGGCTATTTGAGGATTATTATAGCAATCAGGCAATAGAATTAAACATCGTACGTACCAGTATGTCGGATGCTATAGAATTTTTCACATTTCCATTTGTTGACTCCAATAAGTGGAGCCCTTTTCCATGTAAACATTACAATTTCATCCACAAATGAACGAGCGTTAGGGCCTACGGGACCTCCCAGCTTTGTGAAAAATTTGATTTTAAGTTTCTGTGATCCGCTCCTTGTCTTCTTTATGGCTGCTGATAAACCCTTAACGGCACCACGTCCTCCTTGCTTGCACCCTTCACTGGAGTCTCCTATGAATTCATTAAATAAAAACTGGTCAGAAAATTACAGCAATGTAGATTACATTAAAATAAAATTTGCAATACATAACACACCTTTCTCTCTTTTTTGTCATGCCGAGCATGAGATGGCCTATCTGATGGTGCTGATTGCATGGCTGCAAGACCTTCGTCATCAGAAAGGTTTTGAACTTCGTCATTGTCATCTTGATCTAAATAAGATACTGCATATCATACAATGGATCCACATCAGTCTAAACATTTTTTGTTCACAAGTAATATTAACTTTGTTTGCTGAATGAATGAATAGAAACTACTAATGTCTTGAAGATACTCTTTACGCCTTAACCATTCTTTATATGTCTCGATGGTTTTGTCCCTGTAATCATCTTTAAATTCTGCACGTAACGAATATGTAAGTGCAATGGATAATACAACACATAGCTTATATAAATTGTGACTGGAGGAATTGTACCTACCTGTGTCTGGTTATCCTACTGCAGGTTTTGAAGCCACATCTTGTAAGCATCTATTTGTTCTCCTATCCTTTGTCCTTCTGTAGTTGTTTCCCTTCGTCGCTTCAAGGGAGTTATGGTTACCTGCAAGTTAGTCTGTTGATCCCTTGTTAGGAGGATCCTGATTTTCCTATCTTTTGAATTGCTTTGTAACATGGCTGGGATTTGGTGGTCATAATCAAGAGGGACGAGGGCTGCTGTGTTCCTGCCACATCGCTCCTTATAGTATAATGAGGCACGTCCATAGTAGCCGAGCTTTGACTTCAAACAAACCAAGTTAAAAAATGTGATATTAGACCTATCACAAGTGAACTGGGCAGTTTCATGACCCGAAGGTGCCCCGGTGCAATTGATAATTACACGCCACCTCTCACCAGTGAGTCTACAATCAAACTCATATGGAACCATTCACTGACCAAGGTAATGTCCTTACTCTTACATAGGAATATTAATCTATAAATTCAATGGAGGACTATATATAGCCCTAGCACTAGAAACTAGGCATGTATCGAGATGTTCCAATTTGAGATAGGAATATAACCCTAGGCATGTATCCAGATCATCCAATATCACATAGGACTATAAGCCTATGCGAATTTTCAATTGGATTTGCAATAGCCTGAGAAAACATACCTGGTTCGGGGAGGTTCAATAAAAAACTCATCAGGACCATCGTCTTCAGTCGCCATCTCTTGGTCGCCAGCGGAGTGGGGTAGAGTCGGCCTCCTGCCGCCGAATCCCATTGCCATCTGTTGGTCACCGGCAGTGTGGGGCGGACTCGGCCTCCTGTCGTCATCTTCAGTCGCCATCTCGACAAGGAACCAAGAGTCATCGGCTCGTGACCCCCCTCTCCCCCACGAACGTCAAGGAAACATGATTAATGGCGCCACAATTTTAGTAGATGGGGATTGGTAAAAATATATGGAAGGGTTATTTCAGCGGGGCTAGGGGGGAAATTTGGGTAGAGCAAGCAAGAAAAATTTGGCTGGGGAGAAGGAGGAGGTGTTTTGGTATATCTTGACACATTATGTTTCATGCGTGTTTAATTGGAACATTTGAGCAATGTGTTCAATATTGAAATCACTATGCACATTGCTTCATCTGTACATGTATATATTCACGTGGTGATCTACATGGTGATAGTGTGGCACACAATAAGCATATATAACTAAAGATAGTGTGGCACACAATAAGCTCCCCTTTGGCATGGTTCATCCAAAACGGCTTCACCGGTGAAGCCAATGCCTGTGAAGCCAATAAACATTAGGCAGATCCCTTAGTGAGAGAGAAAGCATTAGGATTGCATTGGAAAGTATATCAATTAGCGTAGAATAGAGATGAACAATCTAATGAAACTAAGTTGACACCATAAAGTTCTTTGCATGACTTATAATTTGGTCAAACTTGACATACTTGAGTCTCCAAGATTCTTGGAATGACTTACAATTTGGTCAAACTTTAGATACTTGACTCTCCAAGATGGAATGACTTATAAGGGCACGTACAACGGTCATCTTTTTGTCATTTGGGCTCGTGCTCCCAAGGCGTGTTTGACCATCTTGATCTATGAGTGTATAGTAAAATTAAATAGTTTGCAGATAGCATAAAAGATAACTCACGATATAATTTGTCTGTATTGTTATCCCTATGTGACTTATACAGACGGCAGCAGCTTAAACTATTGAACATGCCCTAATTTGGTCAAAGTCCAAGTTTCTTGCAATGACTTATACATAGAGTCAACCCATATGCACGCTCATGATATTTAGGATCACATGCGCGTAGCAAAATGAAGCTTTTCTAGCAAACTTGTCTTTTCTTCGGTTTCCATAATTGCTCCACCTGTCACTGCCTATTGTAGCGCGCTAGTAGCCCCAAGGAGTTGGCAGGCTCAGCGATGCACACGTGCACAAGCTAGCATCAAAGATCTTCTCCTCAACACTATGCCATTGCACCGCATGTGTTAGCCAATGTCAGTAGCTCTGCGGTACTGCGCCCGTGCCATGAGTACATCGTGCGCGCAGGTTCCTCATGCATACCCCATTTAACACAGCAGTTGATTCCCTGCCTCACGTCGTTTCGCGCCGCGCAGCCACCCTTTAATCGGTCCTTCGTTTGCTCTGTCCCTTTGTTCCCCCAGTCAAGAGGCATCTCGTCTCCCAGTGTGCGATTGCGTTAATGCTCTGTCTCTCATGCATGCACACATATATAAGGGCCCTCCTACAACAGGCCCTCTACACCCTCCTACAACAAGCGCTCTGCACCCTCCCGCAACATGTTGTCGCCACCATGCCTTGCCACTAGAAGACTACTTGGGCCATGCTCAACCCTTCCTCCTCCGCTCCTCGCTCCCCGACGATGTGTCCTTCCCCACCGTTGTTCGATGATTCGGACCGCTCCTCCTCCCCACCTCACTCGACGCCGCCGCCACCGCCTCCCCCGCTGTTGTCCGACTCAACGGACCTCGAGGTCAACCTCGAGGACGATCCAGATCAGGAGACTGATTCAGAAGAGGAGGATTTGGTGATAGCTCAGCAGGGGCCATATCCGGAGGAGGTTGTCGTCCTCCACTCCTTGGAGACGGTGCGCAAAGAAGAGGAGAACCGGTGCCTGCACGCCATCACAAGAAAGGAGACTGAGGACTGCATCCTTAGGTGCATTCTCGAGATCTCCACTGTAGAAGCGGAGCACGCCACCCAGAGAGGAGCAACGAGTGGTGATGGAGGTGGAACGCCACCGGCTTGTGGCTGCAAGGAAAGAGCGGGAGGAGACGGCGGCGCCTAAGGAGAGGAAGGGGCACCAGAACTAGTTTATGTAAATATTGTCTATGTAATGAACTGGTCTTTTGTTTCGGTTGTCGAACTTGTTCTTTTTATGTTTTAATGATAGTGGTAATGGTAACCAGTTAGTAGTTTTATCTTGTTCTTGGAGTTTTTGCCAATGTTACCAGTTAGCATAGTAACCTAAAAACACGGTGCAAAGGATCCAACACTCACTTGAGTAGGTAATAGTAGAAGCTAGCTAGTGGAATCAATGTAAATAGCAGAAGCTAGCTAGCCCATTTACATGTACACATCTAGTACTCACTTACTGCTAAGTGGCACATCTACACAAGCGGCTTAAAACCAAATGCGCATCTACACACAAGAAGAAACCCCGGAGATAGTGGCATGTAATCATACGTAGTTACATGTAATCATATGTTTCACAAGTCTTAACTAAAATTGTTGGGAATTTGGTAGGTTCTACAATGTTCATTAATCTCAAAAAATGCACAATATATGTAGTAAAAAATGAAAGGTAAAAAATAAGGACCACTGCTGAAGCGGGCTCGATGAGGCTCAACCTCATAGGGAGCCCAATAGAAGGCTCAACCACAGAGGGAGCCCAACTGAGCCACCAAGAACAAGCAGTCAGGTAGCGAATCAGGTGGCGTATGAGATGGCAAGTTAGAGGATTTTGATGGTGCTTGTGCGCCTCCATTTTTAAGTATGGCAAGGAGCTTCTTCGTGAGCGAGGTGGTACTAAAAATTGTGGCCATGAACTCTGGTGCACCAGATTTCGTACGTGGGCTGGCCTATTACGAATTCGTCCCCGTTCCCCCGTCTCGCTCACTTCTTCCCACATGAGGCCCCAAATCGCTCCGCCCCGAGCTCCTGCGCCGGCCGCCGCTCTTCTGCCGCACCGAGATCAAGCGCTGCCTTCCGGTGAACTTGGGATTCGACGCCGCCTTCCGGTCAACGGGTCGGTCGCCGGACGCTGGGGAATGGGTTGGTCGCCATATCCCAAATTGTCAGTTTATTATATTGTCAGATTCACCATTAATTTCAAAGAACTACAAATTATGACAATTAAACAAAAAACACATCTTCCGCTCCATCCACAGTAGAATTCAAAAGCGCAATGTATCCATCATCGATGTAGTCGTTCGTGTCATCTTCTTCATCTTCATTTGCTAAGTCAATAGTTGCTGGTTCAGGAACAGACTCAGGAAGAGCCTTTTCAATAACAGATGCATCATCGGTGAAACCTTTAACACCAGTCCTAGTCCAGTTTGTCAAATCTTCATGTGTGCCCGATTCGATCATATCTCCCACTCCGACATTGAGTGAATCAACATCAATTTCTTCCTGGTTGTCTAATTTGGGCATGAAGAACACATTTCTGGGGTTCATTCTAATAACAGTGCACCAATCTTGTTTCTTTGAACCTTTCACATAAAACACTTGCTGAGCCTGTGTCCCCAAAATGTAAGGTTCATTTAAATATCGCAATCGAGTTGTATCGATATCTATAAAACCATATCGATCCTTGTTTAATCCTCTACCTTTGCTCCTACTGGCAGCAAGCACATCATACCAGTCACATTGAAATAGGATGACTTCCTTTTGTGTCGGGAAATCTAGTGCGTAAATTTTTTTGACCACACCATACTAGTCGATGTTGCCAGTAGTAGGATCACCATTCACAACAACACCAGAATTTTGTGTAGTCAAATTCTTCTCTACATGAGCAGTTCTGAACAGAAATCCATTGATGAAGCACCTATTGAAAACACATGCCCGATGGTCTGGTCCCTAAGAAAGTGCATGCATGGCATCACTTGTTTTTCTTTCTGCATAAAGTATGTTGATCTGCAAGAAGTATAAAAGAACAATGTATAAGTACATGAGCACCAAAAGTAATAAAACCTGTGAGGAAATTGTACTTCACCTTACGCTCGAACCAGCTTACAAATTATTCTATATGACGTTGTTCAACATTGCTGACATAGTGTTTTCTGAGTAAATCCTTATGCATACTACAATAACGGGCAAAAAGAGGGGAATACAAAGTCAACAAAAAAACATGTATGTGCATACTCCAATGTAAGTAAATTAAACTTACTACTTACTTGGCCCATGGAATAACTCATCACAATTTTTTAATATCCAGTGCCTCATCCGCTGCATATCTAGCCTAGAAATTTGCTTAATTGCAAATCTTTCTTAGTATAATCAATGTTGCTGAATATGCTTAAATTTGCTAGTGGTTCATTCACTACAGCCCTTTCATGACGCTCTGGATGATTAATCTTTGTGTCCACATCATCCAAAAAGCGAGAGCAAAAAGTCATGCACTCCTCTAATATATATCCCTCTACTATTGAACCTTCAGGATAGGCTTTGTTCTGCACATAGCCTTTCAACATACGTAGATACCTCTCTATTGGATACATCCAACTATACCATACAGGTCCTCCTAGTTTAGCCTCTTCAGCAAGATGAATTGGCAAATGCATCATGATATCAAAAAAAGCTAGTGGGAAGATCATCTCCATACGACAAAGAGTCTCTCTAATCGAAATGTTCAATTTTTCTAACTCTTTGGTGCTCAACTCCTTAAAACATATTGCATTGAAGAACCTACTAAGCTCAATCAGTGGTTTAACAAGCTCTTGTGGCAGTATGTGATGAACCACAATGGGTAATAGTTTCTGAAATATAACATGGCAGTCATGAGTTTTAAGTCCAGAAAGCTTACACCTCGGCACATCCACACATCTCTTGATATTAGATGCGTAACCATCAGGCTGTTGGGATACGAGGTAGGCTACACTAGCGCAATTCAAAAATTCTACCGCGTATAACCAGGAAGAACTGCCGTATAAGGATCACGGGATTACCACTCGACGCACTACTGGTGCGGAAGATGTAGATATGCGTCGATGCAGTGAAGACAATCACGTAGTCGTACGTAGTCGATCACGTCCAGCAGCTCCTCAGCAGCTCGTCCACGTGCAGCAAGATCGCCTCCGGTGCCGCGGCTCGTCGTCGGCTCGTCGTGGCTCGTCGGCGGCTCGTTCAAGTGCTGCAGGCGCAACACCTCCAAGGTATCCACACGTGCAGGGAGGAAGCGTCGCAAGCCGGACTGCTAGATCCACGAGTTGCAACAGGCGAGGGCGTGGGAGGCGCGGCAGGTGTGTTTCGCCAAAAGGTGTAAACCCTAGGGCACCCCCACCCCTCTATTTATAGAGGTTCCTGACGGGCCTCTGGATCCGAGGCCCATTAGTACTTCTAAACCTAATCCAACTCGGATCAAATCCGAATTGGGCTTCCAGCCCCTTAAGTGTGTGACCCTATGGGTTCGGATACGTATAGACATGGCCCGAGTACTCCTACTCGGCCCAATAGTCGGTAGCAGCCTCTAGCAAGACGTGCCAACTCCTATACGCACACGAAGATCATATCAGACGAACCATCACAACATAATATACATGTTATTCCCTTTGCCTCACGATATTTGGTCTAGCTTCAAGCCGACCGCTCTTTCTCGATCCTGTGATTCGGAATCCCTTTGTAGGTTAACTCTTAACCGTACGTAGCATGGCCATGCATTTTCGGATCCGATCACTCGAGGGGCCCAGAGATATCACTCTCAATCAGAGAGGGGCAAATCCCATCTTGATTGACCATGTCTCATAGCATGCTTCTTGACAAACCCGAAAGCTACCTTTATAACTACCCTGTTACGGCGTAGCATTTGATAGCCCCTAAGTAGGTCGATCCACATCTAGAATACATGCGACAATCTCAGGTCTAAGGACAAAGCGTATATGTTGTTTAAAGAGAGAACTACTTCTCGTGTTGGGTCAGTCCTAGCACATGTCTCCACATGTGTCCACATTATTAGTTCAACATCTCCATGTCCATGACTTGTGAAACGTAGTCATCAACTAATACATGTGCTAGTCTAATATTCATGTGTGTCCTCACATGAACTCCGACTAGGGACAACTTTAGAATAACCATACAAGTAAAGAGTTTCACATACAATTCACATAATTGCAAATCAATTCAAGTAGCCTTTAATGGATATTCAATGAACACAATATACAAATCATGGATACAAATGGAATATCATCATCTCTATGATTGCCTCTAGGGCATACCTCCAACACAGGCATCTTGACACCTTGCAGAAATTTGCATAGATATACCTTGTCATCTTGACCCAAACTGTACAACGCTGGAGGCAAAGTGTATTTGTCATTCATCACCAAAGGATGTTGATCCTTCCTCATGCCCAAATGTTGCAAGTTCAGACGAGCCTTCTCGCTATCCTTGGATTTTCCTACCATGTCAAGCAAGGTCCCCAGTATGCTCTCACATATATTTTGTTCAATATGCATCACATCCAAATTTTGCCTTACAAGCAACTTTTTCCAGTAAGGCAGTTCAAAAAAAATACTCTTCTTCCTCCAATTATGCCATCTATTGTCCTCTTCATGCTGTTTCCTCTTTTTAGTCGTGTTCCCAAATGTCACTTGCTCAAAGCTTTCACACTGTTTTAGCACATCTTCCCCATCCAGTGGCACTGGAGGCTCCCTAGTTTCCACCTGGTTGTTAAAGCTAATCTTGTTGTGGCGCCACTTGTGATCCATTGGTAAAAAGCAGCGATGACCCATGTAGCAATGCTTTGAACCAAATTTCAGCCATAATTAGTAGTATCCTTGTGGCAGTATGGACATGCAAACTTGCCTTTTGTGCTCCAACCAGATAGCATGCCGTATGCTGGGAAGTCATTAATTGTCCAAAGTAGAACAGCACGCAGAGTGAAATTCTTCTTTACCTTTGCATCCAATGTCTGAACACCGTTGAGCCAAAGATCCTGGAGATTTTGGCCCTGGTATCAACATTGACATCATCCAGAATGGTTGTTTCAAACACAACCAAGGAGGCAAATTGTAAGGGATTAGGATCACAGGCCATGTAGTGTATGTCATGTTCAACATCCCAAATGGATTGAAACCATCATATGCAAGACCCATCCTAACATTACGAGGATCCAAAGAAAATTCCTTATAAATTTCATCCATGTGTTTCCATGCCATGGAGTTAGCAGGGTGCCGCATTTTTCCATCTTGAACAAGTCCCTCCTTATGCCAACGCATATATTCAGATGTGGTAACTCTCATGTATAACCTTTGCAGACGAGGGGTCACTAGAAAATACCTTAGGATTTTTTGTGGAACACGCTTCTTAGGTGCAGCATCACCACTAGCTGCCTCCTTCTCACTTGAACCAACACCTTTCCATCTAGTCTCTCCACATGTTGGACATTTATCCAAGTCAACATATTGTTTCTAAATAAAACACAATCATTGATATGTGCATGTATCTTTTCATAGCCCAGCCCAAGATCACAAACTACCCTTTGCACTTTATCCAAACTATCTGGAACACAATGACCTTCAGGGAGCACAAGCGAGAATAGCTGAAGCACAGCCTCCAGAGCACTGTTACTGATACCAAACATGCACTTAATCTGAAATAGCTTGACAATGAATGAGACCTTAGTAGCCTCCTTGCAACCTGGATATAGTTCCTTCTGCGCCTCAGTTAACAACTTAAAGAATTTCTTAGCGTTTTCATTTGGCTCTTCAATTCGGATTTCTCCATGTATTGCACCACTGATTAGTGAGGAAACCAAATCATTCATAGACAGACCATCCCCTGATTCACCATCATTGCCAACTCCTTCAGTGATGCTTGCATATCAATCCTTTTCTTCTCCTTCCCCTTGGATGAAACATTCTGAAAATCCCCTAAAAATAAAATGATTTCTAATTTCCTCAACTGTTCTGTATGACATGGAACGGCATCTTGAACATGGACATGGTGCTGTATCTCCTTTACAAGTGCCTGCAAATCTAGTCTCCATAAATTTCTTCAATCCTTTTTGCCACTGATCTGATACTTGTGGCAGCCACATCCAACTCCGATCATCATTATGTGACATTAATCTCCTGCATATATAGTTAGTTTCTCATATCAGTACGCTAATAAGTCACTGCTTTCTCCATCTATATATATAATTACCTCCACGTCGTCCGACGTCCGGCCGTCACCACCCTGCTGCCACTGCAACTAGACCCTGCTGTTGTTGCCGCCCTGTAATTACCCTAGGGAAATGACAAGGGTAATGACGCCAAACAACAGGCACGAACGCAACAACCAGGGTCATAAGATAATGCAAAGCCAAGCGCCATGAAAAACCTAAAGCCCATCCCAACCTTTTTTTCCTCCAACGCCTCCCCTCCGTCCTCGTCCAGTCCGCCTCCTCTCGTCGAGCCCAGACCTCCTCCCCATCCTCCTTCTGTCATCCTCCGCCAAGATTCGCACACCTCCCCCTAGATCCGGTCCCCTCCCAAGTCCCAGCCACTCCCTATTCGCACCGCCCGGGTCAATGAAGGAGTACCATCGCGACGCTAGGGGTCATTTTGCTCGGGGGAACAAGGTCATAAAGATGGAGACGCCGTCGAAGGCCTACATCGCGGGAGGACGGGGCCGTCGTGGCGAGGCTTCATCCTCACATCGTCAACAATTGCACAGCGACGTCAACAGGTAGCCTACCACGCGGTTGGTTTCGAGGGGGTATACCCCGGGGAAATCTTTTCAGGTGAAGATAACTGCTGACTCCGACTATGATTCTAATGTAGTTATCATCGGCCTAAACTCTGAAACTGAGTTCGACACAGAGACGGATGACGATATTGATCATATGTGCGACCAGTGCATCGATGAAATCATAATGTTCTTACTTTTTTCTATATTTTTATCTATGTATCCCTCATTTGTACTACAATTCAAAGATGGTTAAGATAGTCATTGAACCATTGAACATTTATCTATGTAGCTATGTGTTGCACGTTGACCCCTGAACCATTGAACATTTAGGCAAGATTTAGGCAATATTTGGGAGACTGATTCAACATTGATCATTGAACATGACAGGATTGTGAACAGGGGAATGTCTATGTTTTTATCTATGTATCTATGTCAGAATGTCAATCATGCATAAAACCCTGAAACATTAATCATTGAACATTAAAAGAATCTGAACATTGAATGTCAGAATGTATTACAGACTGATTTTATTTAACTGTTTGATGTATTGCAGACTGATTTCGATGAGTTGAAATCTGCTTTCAAGAAGTATGCGAATCATGCGAATGAAAAGTACAACAAAGTGGTGCGGGAGCGCCATGACCTTGCCAAGAAGCTTGACATAACTAAAGAGAAGGCAAAAATATTAGTTGTAGCAGTTAAGAGGCTTGGCAAGAAGAAGGTAGACAATAAGTAGGTCTTGGTTCACAAAGTGTTTAGTTTCATCTGTAACATAACCTCTAGTGCTATGATCCCCATCTGCCATATTCTTGTGGACTGCCTGTGTGCATGGTGGAAAAACGTTGCTTGATAAGCCTCATTTTGATCAATGTGTTTGCTATGATCCCTATTTGTTATGTTACCTTTGATCAATCTGTTGGTCTAGCTAACAAATACATTTACAGTATAAATTACTGATTGAATGAGATTACTGGAATAACTGTCAAAGCCTTGCAACATTGCCTACCTATTACAACGAATTTTTATAGAATTTATTTCTGTAACTAACATAGAATTTATTTCTTTTACTTCGGCTCCTATCCATCAGCCAACTATTGCGTAGCGTGGTGGTGAGGTGCTCGAGTCCAAACTCTGGAGATCCTGGTTCAATTCAATATTGCCATGGGCTAAACAAATTCGTTGCAATATTGCTTCCTACTTGCTACATTACGTATTTCGTGGAAATAACCCTTACATATTGGAATGCGAAAAAAAAACTTTATAACAATGAAAAAAAAATCATGGCAATTTGTTCAGCAACTCGCAACCATTTTCAACTCGTTGCGACAACACTGACCTATTGCAACAGATTTTCCGTTGTTGCCTTGGGCTATGTGGCAACGTGACAAATTCGTTGCAAAAATGTCAAAGCCTTGCAACATTACGTATTTCGTGTCAATAACCCGTCGATATTGCAACGAAAAAAATTAATGATTGCAACGAAAAACATACGTGGCAATATCGCCTACCTATTGCAACAAATTTTCAAATGGTGGCAATAACGCCTACCGGTTGCAACGAAAACTCAAAATCATTGCAATAACCCCTACCTGTTGCAATGAAATTTGAGTTGATGGGATGATGGCGGTGGCAATAGCCCTAAAATCTAGTAGTGGAAGGAAACGGCTCAGGAAGTCACCGATCCATTCCGTGATGTTCAAGGGTGTCACCAAATCAATCAGTGACGCATGGGGCTCGGGCGTCAGTGGCTCAACTGCTAGTTGGAGTTTGACCACCGATTCATTCGATGCTGCACACTGAGGTTCACCATATCAGTCGGTGACTGCACATTCTTGACCATTGGAGCAGCGGCTTGATTTTGGGGTTGAGGCTATATATACATCATTGCTTAGACATTTGATGGGTGTTAGAGCTTGAAGAAGATATAGGCTTGTATTCCACATATACACAAGTTCTCTATCCACCAAATTGCTCAAGAGAAGATTAAGGGAATTAGCATAAGGCTTAGATCTTGATTAGTGCTAGTTTAGGCCTATTAGCGTATTGCTTTAGGGATTAACCTAGAGTTAGGTGAGGTTTGCACACTTTCTTGTTATCTGTGCTTACGTGCACCAAGAGTTGTAAATCCTAGGCTTGTAAGTCATGTGAGACTCTCCAATCCGCGTTTGTGGAGTGGCCGCGTGTGGTTGTAAATGTGAGGAACGACTCTTGGCGTTTTGCCAAAGCTCTACCAAGTGAAGAGCAGTGTAGCATCCGAGAGAGGCTAGGCGGAGACCCACTTGCACGTGGGGAAGGCCCGTCGGCTATCCTACAAAGTTACTTGACCAGGGAGCTTATGCCCTTGCGTGGGCATTCCCTTGAGAGGGGCTCCAACAATGAGGACTAGTGGAACATTTTACTTTCCGATACCTCAGTAAAAATCACTGTGGCGCCATGAAGAGAGTTTGCCTTCTCTAATTCATTTACCTTCCGCATTTCTTATTACACTTACATTCCGCGTTTACCTTTCCTAGAATTTCTATGTGCAGTTTATAGGATTGGAAACTAGGGTGCAAAACTCTTTTTTGGTAGAGATAGCAACACATAGAAAAATCAAGTGCACATCAAGATAGAAATTGGAATAGGTTTTTATATATGTTTGGAACCTTAGTTTTTAGAACATCCACTTCAACCCCTCCAAGGATGTCACGGTACCTTCACTATGCATTGTGAAAAGGCGAGCACGTCAACATGACAAGAGCGAATGGCAGACGACGGCCGTGGCTGCAAGCCTTCGTGGGCGGATGGTGATGGTGGCGGCTATGGTTCACTTGTGGGAGTGTAGGGCCGCGGGCGCGAATGGTGGCACGAGTGTAAGGCAGTGGAGGCGAAGGAGAATAGGGTTCATTTTTTTTCCATTTTTTATTAGAAAATGTGTGTCATGAGAGAGACCATGTGGGAGAAAATGTGGACCTGACATGTGGGCCTCACATGTCAGGTCCACAACATCGTCCGATCAACCTGCCACGTAGAATGTTTAACGCAAGTAAATTTAATTTGGATCTCACGTGAAACAATTTATTAAGTTTATACTTCACGTAAAATGATTAGTAAGTTTAGGAATCTAAGTGTGCATTTTTATGTTTGCGGACTTAGATGACACTACGATCCAAACTTGAGGACCAGCTGTGCATTCTACTCTCGTAAAATATGGAACTTCCGATTTCTAAAAAGCCCGGAGCATCGGTTTCCCCTGAAGCTCGGCAAAGAGAGCCTTCGCGGTGTTTACATTTTTACTCACATCTTAAAATGGAAAAAAGTAATTTGCAAGCAGTAAGTACTGGCGAAATTGCTGAAAGCAGACAACAGGCTGGTCTCACAAAGTTATATGCGAGGATTTTTCCGGAGAGACCAAAACTTGCGAGAACATACAAGATCGTATTCTACTCGAGATTTGGAACATAGAACCTTCAACTTACTCAAGCCAAGCTAGAATATAATCTCTTTTTGACCCCTAACCTTACCCTATTGTTGCAGAAAAGCTAGCAGGTTAGCGAGGCTTCCAACTTTGCAAGCACGCTACACATTTCCTTTTCTTTTCTTTGGTAGATTGCTCTGACCACAATCCTGTAACTACTCCAACGATGTCACGATCTTGCTGCTTGTTATTTCTTGTTGTCCTAGTCAGATTTGCCCAGAATTCTAAAGCTTAGAAAAGAAGATAACATCATGAGAGCGTGCGGTCCAAACTAGACAATGACCTGAAGCTCCCCTATTTAAACTCACCGTACTTCCACACTTCGACTACAACAAAGTGTCACAAATTGAAACGCAATTTTGCAATTCAGAAATTCTAATCCACTACTGGGCCGATGGCCCCACTACTGGAAAACGGGCCTTTAGTCCCGGTTGGTAGGGAGCAAATCTCCCGAAAATCCATCTGGGATAAACCAATCGAGACGCAAGGGGGTCTTTAGTCCCGGATCACTCAACCGGGACTAAAGACCCCGTTTAGTCCCGGTTGGTCGTGTGGCAGGCCCTTTAGTCTCGGTAGGATTTTCCAACCGGGACTAAAGTCTTGCTTGAAATTTCAAGCGCGCGCCATGTAGGCGCATGCATGGCGCCTGTAATTTCGTGCATCACGTACGTACCCCTTTACTTAACCTTTAGTAGTTGAGACTTTTTTAAATAAAATTAAACTAGTATTTCAACCAATATATATACAATTATTATAATATATACAATTCTTAGCATACTATACAAATCTTAGCGTATTATACAAATCAAACTATCTACGATCTTCCCATCGAGGTGTTGCTTGGAGTGTCTAATTTTCATCCATCATAATAAAATTCTCTTTTTGAATTTACCACCTCGTCCACTAGGAATCCAATGAGACCTTCACATATTGCCGCTACTCTTTCCTTCTTCAAGAGTTCCTGTTGAATATTTAACATCTATAATTTGGAAACATGTGAATTTTACACGAACAATTAAATATAAGGAGGTAGAAAATAATTATAGTTCTATTTTGCATACTTTATAGTTGTGCGGTGTCGTCTTTCCCTTGGGTCCCGCAAAATTGTGCATGTGCTCACAAATGTAGTAGTCACATAGATTATTCTTGGGTTCCTGTCTTAATCACTTCAGTGTGGAAAAAATAAGTTATGAAATATTCATGTTATAGAATGTACAAAATATGCAGACTTCATACATACCGGGAAGTCTGTATGCCATGTAATTTTTTAATTGAATGGACCTTTGTGTGTCCTGATGAATTCTCTCTATGTGCTGCGTATTAAAATAATGAATGATATAGTGTTAGGTGAAAATTTAGGAAACAAACTTTTGCATAGAGATAAAGGTCCAAAATTATTACAAGCCTAGCATGTCTTGCATGTCTGTACTCCACCGGATCTTTCCTCAACGAATCTAGTGGTAGCTGTGTATGTAAATGTGGCTTCTTTCAAGCTCAAGTATAATGAGGATCCAGTGGTAGCTGCGTATGTAAATGTTCATATATATTAGTGGTAACTAACATTAATTAGGTAAGGAAAAAGGAAACGAAAATAGACGGTATACACACACTTACTTGAAGTTGTATGAAAGTAGTATGAAATCCATGAATTTTTGTTTGTCTAGGAAATTGTATACTTCCACGAAGGTTTTGTCCGACGCATGCTATATCTGTTTTTGGTTAACTACGGATGGATCCATGAAGAAAACATGGAGGTACGCTTCTCGTTGGTACATCTGAATTAACATCATACATAAAATGGAAAACGAAGTTAGTACGGCGATCCACGCACAAAAAATAATGATGAGCTAAAATTTACATGTAGATAAATGGACACTTATAGAACCCAGGTGCTAATAAGAGAGACGTCCAGGGCATCATGATGGTACACTTCATATATATCCTTGAATTCTAGCCACAGTACTTTCTCGCCTTGGCTGTAAAAATCTATCAGTTTTACCTTAAGGCCGAACATCTCCCTCCAGTTGGTGGACAATTTCATATACCATTGATGGAATTCGTACATCTTTATTGATACCTTCCATACCAACTCAGGCCTTACCAGAGGCTTGCCTAGCTCAAAGACCCGTCTCGGTTCAACTGCCGGTGCAGCTGGCAACTCAACTTGGCCTAGACATTCATCAAGTCCCATACCTGTTTCTTCCATTAATTTCAATACTTGCTGCTATCTTTTTAGTGCATTTTTCTTGTAGATGCCCGAGGTTGGGGACAGCACCACTGCAAGATGACTTTCCTTTTCTTTTTTTCCTCTCATCATCCTTGACTAACGCCCGTTCATAGTTTTATAGTAGTGGTATCCTCTTCTTGGCAACTTCTTGCATCCTGATAAAAAAATTTAAGTCTCTTCGATCTACTGGCGGTAGCTCCATCTTCCTTTGTTTTTTTTCTTCGACCTGTTTCTTGAACCACTCCCTGGCCTCTGCTTGGATTTTGGCCTAGCGTTCCGCATGAGCCATTACCTCCCAGCGTTCTTCATGAGTCACTTTAGGCTCCTTTGTTTTCTTCTTTCTCTATCTTGGCTTGGGAGGCGGTGGTCATGACTTCTTAAGTAGTGCTGCATGTTCCTTGCTCGGGGCTACTCTTAGTCCCGATGACGGTGATCGGTGAGGGGTGTTGTTGTCGTCATCGTCGTCGCTCCCACCACCTGGATGTGGTGAAGATGGAGACCTTGATCGAGCAGGAAGCGACGGTCCTGGTGATGATGACGGTCCTGGAGCAAGTTGTGCTGGAGATGACGGTCTTGAACTTTGAGGAGATGCCTCTGTGTCATGGATGATGATGTAGCTTTGCGCCATAGAATGTTCCCGTGAAGCACGTCTTCTAGTGTCCTTTCCCTGTCGCCTCCCGAGAGGTCAAGCTCTAGGCCTTCATATTGGTTATCAGCAAGCTGCTCTAGGCCGACGCTGGCATAGCCAAGTGGAATCTCCATACCATGGCTTGTCTGCCCTGCCAGGATTGGTAAGGCACTCCCGTACACCACCTATGCATATAGCAGAAATAAAAAAGTTATTAAACTTCGATCCCAAGGCGTGGATCGATTGAGAAGATTGCATAAATATTATGTATAAGTATACCTTAATGGTGAGGTTGCCGACTAGTGTATGCAGCTCACATGAGGTGCGTTGCATGATGGTATCCACAGTGAACCGTTGCTCGTCCACGGGTAATCTTGGTGTCTGTGGATCGGGAATCCCTGTAGAAGCACAGTTGTTCCCGAGATGTTGAGAAGGGCTAGCAAAGTTTTGATCCGGCAGTGCTCTAGATTGGACCAACTCCACAACTACATGGGCCACTCGACGATTTATTTCCTCCTGCATGCTTACTACTTGTGAATGCACTTTGGATTCTAGCATGTGTCGCCAGCTCTCCTCGATTTGTTCCTTTCTTCGTTTGCGGCTTCTGTATGAGGCACTATCACCTCGAAAAGCAAACTTCCACGGAACAACCCCGAACCCTCGGCAATGTCCTGGGTGCTCGAGATTCCCAAGGGCCAATGTGAGCTCATCATTCTCTCAGTCCACCTTTAACCTCCTAGCCTTAGCATCTTCAATTTTCTTGATAAGCCTTTTGGCCTTCTGATGAATTGTCTCATCGAAGATCAATGTCCCATCCTCTTGAATCAAGAAGCCTCCATGAGCGTAATACCAATTTTTTGATCGAACGGGCCATTCAATAGTTGCTGGTACGATACCCCGATCAATCAGGTCTTGTTCCATCTTCTTCCATCTAGGAATTGCTGTGCCATAACCACCTCGCCCTAAACGATGAAGGTACTCCTTCTGACCAGCATTTGCAGCGTTGGTCTTGACCTTATTCACACTGTCTTCGCTCCTCTTGTATTCGACAAATGCCTCCCAGTGGTCCCTCAACTTTGGCCACACATTGAAATCTGGAGTTTGGCCCTTCTTAATGTAGGTGGCATCCAGCATCTTCTTGAATGTCTCGAATTGTGTGGCCATCTTCTTCAGCGTCCACGCTTTCACATCTTTTTCAATATATCCTTTGGGAAATGTGAAATGTTTCTTGATATCTTCCCACAACATATTATTTTTTGTATGCAGCAGCGCGTATGGATTAGTACTTTTGCCCTTCCATTCCATAATGCTGATGGGCACATTGTCCCTTACAATTGCCCCAATCTGACTCACGTACTTTGTTGCCACTTTTTCAGAAGAAACTGGCTTGCCCTCATCTATGACTTCTTCCACCACAGCAAGATTTTGCTGGGGCTCGGGCTCTTCATTGCCATAGCCGGACATGTTGAGGAACATGTTCGCCTGGTTACCCTCTTCATATGTGTACATTATGGGAAGGATCGAGCCACTAGCATCACCAACAATAATCCGCTCCATTAGATACCTTGCGGTCTTGTCGTCTACCATCTCAACTACTTTAAACACACATGAAATGATAGTTGCATGTACGTTAAGGTATATACATGAAATCATAGAACAGCCATGAAAAAAAAACAAACTGATTGAAACATACACATGAAACCATACACGAAATGAAACTTACAACAAATACACAAGAATGTCTTGAATGAAACTTAATTACATGAAATATCTTTAATGTGTTGCATGAAATCATAGTTACATGTACGTGTACCGATCATAGTTTTAATTAATCTTGTCAAAGCTTAAGTAGAGTGTTTAGAAGTTAATCTAGCACTTAAATGGACCAAAATACCCTTTAAAAGCTTAAATTAGTGGTGGATCACAAATTCAGATTTTATATAACAACTTTGATTTTTGGCAATATAAGAGTTGTAAAACGTTTCAAAGCAAACAACTTTGCTTATTTGAACTTTTGCTAGTTTGGAGAGGAAGATGTTCAAAAATCAGTTTGAAGTTCAATGTTAATTCAAAAACCTTGTCCAATTCACTAGTCCTTAAGTACATGTCTGTTAGGGAAGTTTAAAACCTATTATCTCTATATCTAGACCTGGTTTGAAGCTGAAGCCTTTATAGAATTTGTAGAATGAACATTAGACAACAACTTTGTTAATTTGAGCATTGACCAATTCGCAAAAGAATCTTTTCAAAATTCGAGTCAAAAATCAGCCCCAGCTCAAATTCAGCTCACACTGCTTTAAGTTCTAAAAGATGTGAGTGTCTTCTAAAGTAGCTTATAAATTACTACAAAATCTAAAACTATTCTGGACCTGATCCTTTTGTAAGAGTTTGAGTGTGAAGTGTGTAAAACAATGTTGTCCATTTGACCTTTGTCTAAATAAGAGCCAAACCCTTTCAAAACTTGAGTTAAAGTTCAGCTAAAATATTAAATACAACTTCATTCAAAGTTCTGCCAAGTCCTTGAAAACGGCGTTCCACCAAAAGTTCCTACCATCCCATTTTCAAATCTATCAAGTTTCTCATGTTCCGGCTTCCATAAAGGTTATAGCATATACCCTAACATCCAACTTTCATTTTTGAAAATGCAAGCGCGTAGTACAAACTTGCTGAGAAAACACACATTAAACACGACACCTTCGCCATGACACGCATCACAAAAATCACGTGTGCATTAGTGAGCATTATGAACACCCGTTTGTGCATAGTTAAGCATCATGAGCATCATTTATGTATAAATGAACTTTGTGGCCATGCATTGTTAAGTGCCCAGAATTTTATTATTTATTATTAAAAAAACAAATTTGTGAAGAGACCTCAATTCTTCAATTCAACTGTGCCCCAAACTATTTTATTCAAATACTATATACCATTCAGAGATGTTTGCTTGGGTTAAAAATACATTAAAGGTTCAATCTTAGCTATTTTGTTTTGTCAATTTTGTGCAAACCATCAAAGCTTTTGAGTTGATTCTTGTTGCATTAGATTCTCCATGATTTTATATTTCCAAGGAGTATTTTTGGGGAATTTTTGGATACCTGTATCTGGGTTGTTTAAGGGAGCAAAGTTGAACCATTTTATTTCTTGGTAGGCCCACACGTCAGCACCTTCTTCCACCTGTCTCCTCTGCCTGGGCGCCAGATGGCTGGCATGCAGTACGAGGAACACCGGTTAGCCCTCCCTTAGAGCTTTCAGGGCTCCTCCTCCGCCCATAAGCCAACCGGGCATCTCCCATGTGCCCCTCCCTACTTCCCCATGCCTCCCATCGTCCCTGGTTGGCCGGCGCTCCTCCTGGACGGCATGAGTGCCACCAGGCGCAAGACCTCCGGCAACACCCCTGCCCTCCAATGGCCGCGCCCGCTACTGTGTCATCCTTATCCTCACGCTCGTCCTTATCATCTCGCCATTGCCCTCCTATAAAGCAGTTCCTCCTCCCACCATCATTGACAGTACACCAGCTCCATTTTTTTCCCCATCTTCATCGGCCAAATCCACAGCTATCGGAAGCTCTCGGATCAATTCCTCACAGCTGCGCCTTCCCCATGATGCTACGCATCCGTTTTGCCCTTTCCCGGGCTCTCTCCCTCGCCAAATGGAGCTCCCCACGGTAAGCCCCCTTCCACACCTTCGGTTGCCATGGATACTCCCTGCGCACCGCCCCTATCCCCCGTTGCCGGCCCTTCTGTGTAACGACCTTGGTTAATCCGCCAAGTTAATCTTAAGACAAGTCCCTAATCCAGCTGACTCAACCTTTCTTGAGCTTGAGCGCCTATAGTCCGGTTCTTAGCCCTGACCCCTGAAATCCAACCTAAAAACTGCCGGTTCTCTCTAAGTCCCAAAGATAGTGTTCCTTCAAAATCTTGGAGCTGTGGAGAACCAGAGACTGAGTGGTGGACCCACAACCAGATTCCCGGTTCTCTCGAGACAAACGCGCCAGGGCAGCGTGTGCCCCGCATTAGAGCTTCCCCACCGCGTGGCTCGATATCTCCGACGCGCGCCGCCTTGCCTAGTCGCTGGTCGCGACAGGATGGATTAGCGCGCCTTCCTCCCAATCGCAGCGGAAGCTCCTACAACCCTTTCTGCCTCACCTCGTCTCGCTCGCACCCTCGCCGGCCGCGCCAAGGTGCCCCGTCACCGCCATGGCAGAAGTTTTGCCGCTGCCGCGCTAGACCACCACGCGTCCCGCACCCATCACCTCACCCGGATCCCCGGCCGCGCGCCCCGATGCTTTCCAGCTTTTCTGCCTCTCCACAGTCGCGCCGCCCATGAGCTCGCTCCACGATGATACCGCCCCTGCCACTCATGGCTCCAGCAGAGACAGCTCCTTTTTCCGCCTCGCCAGTGATGTGCCCCGGCAAGCCGCTGTCTGCGCTCGCTCGTGCCGCCGCTCGCCCTGTCACCTCGCCTGTTGCGACCTCTCTTACAGTGCCTTCCTTCCTGTCACGTGAGTCAAGTCGCCACCCACAATCCGCCGCTTGACGCGACCAGACCCTGCTCGCCTCCGCCAACTCTAAATCCCGGCAAAACCGCGCCTGCGCCGGCCTTGTCTCCAGTGCCCAATGACTAAAGACCCTATCTCTGAAGCTCTGTTCCACCACCCATCGCCACTCAATCGCCGCCAAGGTAGCGCACTCCATCCTTTTCTTTCCGATCTTCATGCTGCTCAAACTCTCTCTCTTCCGCGCAGCTATAAAAATGAGTATCAGAACCCTTACCGGAGTTTCCTTTGCCATCGCTGTTTCACCACCCCATACTCTGCTCGCACTTGAGCACTACCGCTTGAGCTCTTGAGAAGTTCCCCTCTCCGCTCAAACCCGCTTCTCCCCAACCCACCAGCCACCTATCCTCCGCGTGGTGCTAGAGCTTGCTTGTTGTCCACGAGAAGCCCCGCCGCCGGAGCACCGTTGAACCTCACCGCCGCCCAAGCCTTAGCGCCTTATACCTTCCGCCCAAGTCTGTTCCTTCCCGACCCCAAGACTTCACCAGTAGGCCTAAAGGTAAACTGCCGACCCTGTCTGGTTCGCCCGACCATTTTTCCGTCTCGCCCGACCCTGTCTGTTTCGCCGACCCTTATCCACCTCGCCCGAGGGCTCGGCTATATCTTTTTCTTTGACTCGAGGATATCTGTGTAAAATTTTGGGGCCTTCTCTGTGTGAAGTCTGAGGACCCCGGTACAATTATTCCTTAAGTTTAAGGGTCAGATCAAAAATTTATCCCCATGCGACCCTTTTATCCTGTTCTCCACCAACTGAAGTTGGACTCCTCCACCTTTCCTGTAGCTTTGCTACAGGTCCTGGGCTAAAGCTTGCAAGTATTGTTGAAATAACCGTCTAAGTGCTAACTCCTACATTTGCATTCGTGTAGAGCTACATCTCGCCGACGGCACCTACGAACTACATCCGGCGCTAGAAGACAGAGCAGTAGCTGAGCCGTCGATAGCAGGAGCCGAAGCAGAACCCGCTGAGGACCAATTCACCTCCACCCCGCTTGAAGGCAAGCCTTGGAGCATGAACCCAACTTTCTAAACTTGCACATGCCTTCCTTCGTATGTATGTGCATTTACGTATAGGAGTTGTTTGAAACCATAGATGCATGACTTAGTTCCTTTGATCTGATCACTAGTCTGTTGGGTTCGAGTAGTCGCAATGCTTAATAGGACTCGGTAAGAGTCGAGTGGTTTCCTGTCACTCGCGAGTTATAGGAGTTGGTTGTTCTTCTTCTGGTTACAACTATAAGGACAATGGACGGGGCAGGGTTTGGTGAACTCTTTTGGTGGTCGGCTGATCGCCCTGTCTGTTTACTTGAATCTGCTTAAGGCCCGACAGTGGTGGTGTTCATGATCAAGTGTTTGAAAGTACTAATCTCATACCCATTATGGGATGGGGAAGCGTAGTACCTGATTGAACCTGGACGTGAGCGGTTCGATCCACTGTCTCTAGAACGGAGTTCCCCTGTGGCCGCATGTGGTGGCAAGTGTGGTCATGGAACGGCAGAGGCCGGGTCTGTGGAACCTTGCACCAAGAGAAGTAGGCCCGACACGGGTCAGGGAATTAATGGGGACGGCTGACCCCGACGCTAGCTTCCGCTATGTTTTATCTTCCGTTGTTTTTCGAACCTTGTAAAACTCTGATTTCAAACCAATGTGTAATGAATTGTTGAACTAATTGTGGATCTGTTGTATTCTCTGGAACCACTCACCTTCGTGTGAGCTATGCTAACTCAGTCTTGTTAGGTGGTTAAATCGGATGAAATCCGACGGATTGTCGAGTTAACTTGATTAAGGCATGAGATTCGCGTGTCAAGCGACTTAACCATGCTTTAGTTGAGATAATCCGAGATGTTCCGCCACATTCTGGTGAGCTTCCTAGCCTCTATGCGCTGCCCCTCTCTCTCCCTAAGCCGCGCCATCTCCTCTCCCTGCCACCGTTTGCCCAAGAGCCATGGCCGGCAAGGTTTCTGAATGTCGTGCCTGTTCCATTCCTGTTTATGCGTGTGTGTGCTAAGGGTGTTAATGAAGAAGCAGGAGAAGTACAGGGGGGGTATGGGAAAAATCCAAGAACCTTTGCGTGATTAAATCGTAGACCTCGGGCCTAGTTTGCAAATTGACCTCGATTTTCTTTATTTGCTAGATCTAAAAAGGCTGAAAGTTTGAAAGGGCATAGAAAAATGTAGAAAAATGGCAAAAATGTGATTCTTTTTTTCATAGATTCCTGGTGATGTCTAGGTTCATTGAAAAATAATCATATGCCTACTGCTGATCTGTATTTAGCACTAGATTTTATTTTGTTCATAAGCCAATAAATACCCCTTAAATCACACAAAAATGGTAAAATGCCAAATGCACCTCGGCTAGCTTAGTTGTGTTAAGCTTATTCTAAAAATGAATTTTGTAGCACTAGTTCAAATGTTTAACACACTGACTTGGAGCCAACATTGAAATGTTTTCCATAATAAATAGAATAAGACAGAGAAAAATATGAAACCACTTTTGTTAGATCATGGATGCAAAACACTCACTGGGAAAAATAACGGTCACTATATGAAACTTGATGAAAGATACTTAACTTTTTGTACAAGTTTAAATGTAGGAAAATATGGAAAAATAGATGTCCTTCACTATAAATCCTGAAAAAATTACAGCAACCTCTGGTGCACTTGTATAACACACTATGAAAATTTCAAAAGCAAACTCTTGGTGGAACTAGAGATAAAAATAGTTAAATGAAATCAACCATAGGGTTTTATTGTAATTTTATTTATTTTTGTAGAAGTCCAATGAGTCCCAAATTTTTACAGTAACTCACTAGTGACTTTAGGAAGCCGCTGGAAGTTGTTTTGTGAAGAAAAGAAGTTTAAAATCTTGTCTAAATAAATGTGGTCGAAAATACACCCCATGCTTGTGCCTTAGTTAATAAGATGAAACTTACACATAAAAGCTTGTTTTTGAAATCTTGCTTTTCCATCTCGTGTAGAAGCTAACCACGCTTACATAACGTACGAGCTCGGCCTGAAACGCGAAGCAGCAAGGTGTCTGCTGAGCTGAATGTGATCAAGGAAAATCAAGATCTGAACCAAGTTCGGAAGAGCCCAAGGCTGAGTTAGGGCAAGAAGGCAAGCCATGGAGCATAACCCTAGTTTCTAAAATTATGCACTGCTTATGCTAGTTATGTTTGTTCATTAAGTTTATAGGAGTTGTTTGAAACCTTAGTTGCATGATCCTAGGTACCTATGTGTTGAATATTGGTATGTTAAGTCATGTAGTTGCTATGCTAAATAGGTACATAGTAAAATTCCAGTGATTTCCAATCACTCGCCATCCATGTGTTGGAGGTATGCCCTAGAGGCAATCATAGAGATGATGATATTCCATTTGTATCCATGATTTATATTGTGTTCCTTGAATATCCATTAAAGGCTACTTGAACTGATTTGCAATTATGTGAATTGTATGTGAAACTCTTTACTTGTATGGTTATTCTAAAGTTGTCCCTAGTCGGAGTTCATGTGAGGACACACATGAATATTAGACTAGCACATGTATTAGTTGATGACTATGTTTCACGAGTTATGGGCATGGAGATGTTGAACTAATAATGTGGGCACATGTGGAGACATGTGCTAGGACTGACCCAACACGAGAAGTAGTTCTCTCTTTACACAACATATACGCTTTGTCCTTAGACCTGAGATTGTCGCATGTACTCAACATGTGGATCGACTTACTTAGGGGCTATCAAACGCTACGTCGTAACAGGGTAGTTATAAAGGTAGCTTTCGGGTTTGTCAAGAAGCATGCTATGAGACATGGTCAATCAAGATGGGATTTGCCCCTCTCTGATTGAGAGTGATATCTCTGGGCCCCTCGAGTGATCGGATCCGAAAATGCATGGCCATGCTACGTACGGTTAAGATTTAACCTACAAAGGGATTCCGAATTATAGGATCGAGAAAGAGCGGTCGGCTTGAAGCTAGACCAAATATCGTGAGGCAAAGGGAATAGCATGTATATAATGTTGTGATGGTTCGTTTGATATGATCTTCGTGTGCGCATAGGAGTTGGCACATCTTGCTAGAGGCCGCTACCGACTATTGGGCCGAGTAGGAGTACTCGGGCCATGTCTATACATATCCAAACCCATAGGGTCACACACTTAAGGGGCTGGAAGTCCAATTCGGATGTGATCCGAGTTGGAATAGGTTTAGAAGTACTAATGAGCCTCGGACCCAGAGGCCCTTTAGGAACCTCTATAAATAGAGGGGTGGGGGCGCCTTAGGGTTTACACCTTTTTGGCAAAACACATCTGCTGCGCCTCCCATGCCCTCGCCTGTTGCAACTCGCAGACCGAGCAGTCTGGCTTGCGATGCTTCCTCCCTGCATGTGTGGATACCTTGGAGGTGTTGCACTTGCAGCACTACGACGAGCCATTGATGAGCTATGACAAGCCGCCGACGAGCCCCGACGAGCCGCCGACGAGCTACGACGAGCCGACGACGAGCCGCAGCACAAGGGCGATCTTGCTGCACGTGGACGAGCTGCTGAGGAGCCGCTGGACGTCGACGTGATCGACTACATACGACTACGCTGATCGACTTCATTGCATCGATGCGAATCTACATCTTCCACATCAGTGCGTCGAGTGGTAATCCCGTGATCCTTATACGACAGTTTTTCCTGGTTTACGCGGTAGAAAATTTTGATTTGTGCTAGTGTAGCCTACCTCGTATCCCAAAAGTGGTATCAGAGCTATAGCTGTTTTGTTTTGGATTCGGGATGTGTGCATATGGAGATATGAGAGTTTTCAGTTTGATCTATGTCTTGGTTTCGTGTTCTTGCTGCAATGGTTGTGTGAAGACATACTCCTACCGGTCGGGTTTCCGCCATCGGAGTTAAGTGATACACGTAATGCCAGTTGCAGCGAGCGAAGATCAATATGATTGGTCAAATCGAGATCCAGGTTCATATGCCAAGCACATGAGATGTGCAATAGTAGATTGGATCTACTACCGGGTCGGGATTTTGCCGTATGCGTGTACTTCGGCAAATCAGCCGTAACTTTTTGGTACGATCTCGGATCGGGGTGAATTTTATATGAAAATTGATCTTTAGAAAAAGTTACACATGAAGTTTAGTTGCTTTGCCATTTTTGGTGAAATTAGATTTCCCAAATTCGGCATGGAAGATGGAGTTTCGGGCCTCCGAAGTTTGGAACGTTAGAACGCCTAACTCTGTTTTGCAGGATGTATGTATCTTGTGATCAGTATGGCCCCTTTATGTATGTGATGCATGTGTGTAACTCATTCGTGACCTACGTGTCGCGCGTACGACAACACGGCTGGAGCTATATGTGTTGTCACTTTAATGTATTTAATGGTCTGCGTACCAATCTATGATGATCCAAGCAACTATGTAATCTTCATTACTAGCTTCTTTACTAGCTATTAGGCGTAATAGCATGTTCTAGTTCTTGGAGGACTCATCTCCAGGAGGATGGTGCACATGGAACATGGAGATGGAGATCATCATGGTGAACAGGTTCTATGGAGATGGAGATCACCATAAGAAAACGGGCCATACTGTGTCACAACTATGTGAATGCTATTCAGTTTATGTTTTACTTTCTACATGCTGTGATGTTAGAAGTAGAACGATCCCTCACAAAGTTTAAGTTAGTATGCCCTCCCAACTAAAACTTGCACCGTTCCATGTCTTGTACAATTAGTGGTGGGTCTATGATATTAGGGTGCCACTAGTTTTCCTTAACTAGACGGGTTTGTGTCAGACACTTACACGCATAAGGGTTGGTTTGCTTAACAAGGTTATCTTAACGGTTAAGGACCTTGGGGCATAAAGGTTGGGCACCGAGACATGGAGATGTCACCTAACAACAGGAGTCATATGTGATATGATTAGCAAGATGTTGCTTACCGATCTACCTTGTGTGCTAGCAGTGATGCTAAAGCTCACTAGTAGACTTGTTAGTTGTGGATCATAAATCACTAAGTATCAATAGAGGGATATTGATTTTAGTGGGAGTAGATTCTGTTAAAATAGTTTAATGTGATTTTCTCTATCATGGAAATGTTTGTCTTAGTGTATTTTTGCATTACTTTTGTTGTAGATTAAATGGCACCAAGCAGCACTACACCGTTTCCTTTGCGTTCGGTCCTTGAGAAGGACAAGTTGAATGGAACAAACTACTCGGATTGGATCCGTAACCTGAGAATTGTTCTCAGGGCTAAGAAAAAGGAAGATGTTCTAGAAAACCCACTACCAAAAGAACCTACTGATGATGCACCTGCTGCAGCTAAGAATGCTTACAAGAAAGCATGTGATGCTAACCTCGAAGTAAGCTGCCTTATGCTTGCTTGCATGGAACCCGACCTGCAGATGCAATTCGAAACAAACCATGAGACACACGATATGATCGTGGCGCTTAGAGACATGTTCCAAACACAGGCCAAGACTGAAAGGTTCAATGTGTCTAAGGCCTTTGTGGAGAGCAAGCTAGCAGAAGGCGTAGCAGTAGGACCACATGTAATCAAGATGGTTGGTTACACTCAACGGTTGGAGAAGCTGAGCTTCCCACTGGGCCAAGAGTTGGCCACTGATTTCATTCTTTCATCTCTTCCGCCTAGCTATGGAAACTTCATCTCGAACTACCATATGCATGAGCTGTGTGGCATGCTTAAAACAGCAGAGGCTGACATCAAGAAAAGCGCTAGTAGCAGCCATGTGATGGCTATACAAAACGAGCTTAGCTTTAAGAAGAAGGGCAATTCTTGGAAGAAGAAGGGCAAGGCTGGAACGTCCAAGCCAAACCCAGCACCCAAGGTTAAAGCTGGACCTGGACCTGCTCCAGAAAAAGAGTGCTTTTACTGTCATGAACTTGGTAACTGGAAGAGCAATTGCAAGCAGTACCTAGCTTCGTTGAAGAATGGCGGAAGTAAGAGTACTTCCACCTCACGTACGATTGTTATTAATGTTATAGACTGTTGGGATACGAGGTAGGCTATACTAGCGCAAATCAAAATTTCTACTGCGTAAAACCAGGAAGAACTACCGTATAAGGATCACGGGATTACCACTCGACGCACTACTGGTGCGGAAGATGTAGATTTGCGTCGATGCAGTGAAGACGATCAACGTAGTCGTACGTAGTCGATCAACGTAGTCGTACATAGTCGATCATGTCAACATCCAGTAGCTCCTGAGCAGCTCGTCCACGTGCAGCAAGAGCGCCCTCGTGCCGCGGCTCGTCGTCAGCTCGTCGTGGCTCGTCGGCGGCTCGTTGTGGCTCGTCGGCGGCTCGTCGTGGCTCGTCGGCAGCTCGTCCAAGTGCTGCAGGCGCAACACCTCCAAGGTATCCACACGTGTAGGGAGGAAGCGTCGTAAGCCGGACTACTAGATCCGCGAGTTGCAACAGGCAAGGGCGTGGGAGGCGCAGCAGGTGTGTTTCTCCAAAAAGGTGTGAACCCTAGGGCGCCCCCACCCCTCTATTTATAGAGGTTCCTAACGAGCCTCTAGGTCCGAGGCCCATTAGTACTTCTAAACCTAATCCAACTCGGATCACATCCGAATTGGGCTTCTAGCCCCTTAAGTGTGTGACCCTATGGGTTCGGATACGTATAGACCTGGCCCGAGTACTCCTACTCGGCCCAATAGTCGGTAGCGGCCTCTAGCAAGACGTGCCAACTCCTATAAGCACACGAAGATCATATCAGACGAACCATCACAACATAATATATACGCTATTCCCTTTGCCTCACGATATTTAGTCTAGCTTCAAGCCGACCGCTCTTTCTCGATCCTGTGATTCAGAATCCCTTTGTAGGTTAACTCTTAACCGTACGTAGCATGGCCATGCATTTTTGGATCCGATCACTCGAGGGGCCCAGAGATATCACTCTCAATCAGAGAGGGGCAAATCCCATCTTGATTGACCATGTCTCATAGCATGCTTCTTGACAAACCCGAAAGCTACCTTTATAACTACCCTGTTACGACGTAGCGTTTGATAGCCCCTAAGTAGGTCGATCCACATCTAGAATACATGCGACAATCTCAGGTCTAAGGACAAAGCGTATATGTTGTTTAAAGAGAGAACTACTTCTCGTGTTGGGTCAGTCCTAGCACATGTCTCCACATGTGTCCACATTATTAGTTCAACATCTCCATGTCCATGACTTGTGAAACATAGTCATCAACTAATACATGTGCTAGTCTAATATTCATGTGTGTCCTCACATGAACTCCGAATAGGGACAACTTTAGAATAACCATACAAGTAAAGAGTTTCACATACAATTCACATAATTGCAAATCAATTCAAGTAGCCTTTAATGGATATTCAATGAACACAATATACAAATCATGGATACAAATGGAATATCATCATCTCTATGATTGCCTCTAGGGCATACCTCCAACAGTCTCCCACTTGCACTAGAGTCAATCTAGAAGGTACCTAATACCCATAGCTCTTACATGCGCATCATGCTTAGCCTGCGAGAGTGGTTTTGTCAACGGATCAGAAATGTTCAGAGCCGTGCGTATTTTGCATATCTTGATCTCACCCCGGTTAACGAAGTCTCGAATGAGATGAAATCGCCGCATTACGTGTTTGTTCTTCTGGTGGTTCCTTGGCTCCTTTGCTTGCGCAATTGCCCCATTATTATCACAGTAGAGATTCAATGGGCTGGACGCATTCGGAAACACACCAAGCTCAATGAGGAAATTCCTTATCCAAACACCTTCCTTTTCGGCTTCCGAAGCCGCGATGTACTCGGCTTCTATCGTAGAATCGGCCACCGTCTCCTGCTTGGAACTCTTCCAACTAAGAGCACCACCATTTAGCGTGAACACAAATCCTGATTGTGACTTTGAATCATCTCTGTCGGTTTGGAAACTAGCATCGGTGTAACCTATTACAACGAGCTCCTCCTCACCTCCATAGACGAGGAACATATCTTTAGTCCTTCTCAAGTACTTAAGAATATTTTTCACCGCTGTCCAGTGACTCTCACCTGGATCAGATTGGTGTCTGCTTGTCATACTTAGCGCATATGAAACATCTGGGCGAGTACTTATCATTGCATACATGATAGATCCAATAGCCGAGGCATATGGCACTCTACTCATGCGATCCCGCTCATCAGCAGTCGAAGGACACTGAGTCTTGCTGAGATGTATGCCATGTGACATAGGCAAGAACCCTTTCTTTGCCTCTTCCATGCTGAACCGCTTCAACACTTTGTCAATGTAAGTATCTTGGCTTAAACCTATAAGCCTTCTCGATCTATCTCTATAGATCTTAATGCCCAGAATATATGCCGCTTCCCCTAAGTCCTTCATCGAAAAACTATTTTTCAGTGAAGTCTTTACAGACTCAAGCATAGGAATGTTATTTCCAATCAGTAATATGTCATCCACATATAAGATTAGAAATACTACAGAGCTCCCACTGACCTTCTTGTAAACACAAGACTCTTCTTCATTCTTGGTGAAGTCAAACCCTTTGACCACTTCATCAAAACGAATGTTCCAACTCCTAGATGCTTGCTTCAATCCAGAAATGGATCTCTGAAGCTTGCATACCTTTCCAGCATCTTTCAGATCGATAAAACCCTCGGGCTGTATCATATACACGTCCTCAGCTAGGTTTCCATTCAGGAAAGCTGTCTTGACATCCATCTGTCATATCTCATAATTGAAATATGCAGCTGTAGCTTGAATAATCCGAATGGACTGAAGCATCACCACGAGCGAGAAGGTTTCATCGTAGTCAACTCCTTGAACTTGTCGAAAACCTTTTGCGACAAGTCGTGCTTTATAGATGTGAACATTTCTTCTTATAGATCCACTTACACTCTATGGCTTTAACACCATCAGGCGGGTCAACCAAGTTCCAAACTTGATTGTCTCCCATGGACTCTATTTCGGATTGCATGGCACTTTGCCATTTTTCGGAGTCTGGGTCCATCATTGCTTCTGCATATGTCGCAGGCTCATCATTGTCTAACAATAATATTTCCCGCATTTCGTGGAGCCTTGCTGACCTTCGTGGTTGTGGCGGTGCTTCTCTTGCTATGGGTATCTCAACTTGTTCTGCTACGTTAGCATCACTCATTGATTCTTGCCCGATCGGCTCATCTTGAACTTCTTCAAGATGCACTGTCTTTCCACTCTTTTCTCCTTTGAGAAACTCTTTCTCTAGGAAAACCCCGTTCCGAGCGACAAACACTTTGCCTTCTGATCGGTTGACCATCGGGACGATGCAACTCCACCTCCCATCAGGATTTATTATGGAGTTGAATAATTGTTATTTCGTTCCTAGTTTAAGTCGAAACATTTTGTCTCCTTCATGCTCGATGAAGGATGATTATTCATTTGCGAGTGAAAATAATGGTTGTGTGATCTCTAAGAATGATATGTTTATGACTTTTGCACCCATTGTGAATGGATTATTTGTTTTAAATCTTGATGGTTCACCTGTCTGTAATGTAAGTGCTAAAAGGCCTCGCCTAATGATTTGAGTCCTACCTACTTGTGGCATTATGGTTTGGGTCATATAAGTGAAAAACGCATGAAGAAACTCCATTCTGATGGACTTCTAACTTCGTTTGATTTTGAATCATATGAGACATGTGAGGCTTGCTTGCTAGGCAAGATGACCAAGACGCTTTTCAGAGGATTTTCTGAGAGAGTAGTAGACTTGTTGGAACTCGTACATAGCGATGTATGCGGACCAATGAGCACGATGGCTAGAGGAGGATTCCAATACTTCATAACTTTCACTGATGATTTTAGTAGATATGGCTATGTCTACTTGATGAGGCACAAGTCTAAAACCTTTGAAAAGTTCAAGGAATTTCAGAATGAAGTCGAAAATCAGCATGGCAAGAAAATTAAGGCCTTACGATCTGATCGTTGAGGCGAGTATTTGAGCCATGAGTTTAGCAATCATCTAAAGAGTTGCGGAATTGTTCCACAACTTATGCCGCCTAGAACACATCAGAGAAACGGTGTATCCGAGCAACGTAATCGAACTTTGTTAGAAATGGTTCGATCCTTGATGAGCCAATCGAACCTACCGTTGTCATTTTGGGGATACGCTCTAGAAATAGCAGCTTTCAAACTTAATAGGGTACCATCTAAATCTGTAGTTAAGGCACCATATGAGATGTGGACTAGAAAAGTTCCCAGTTTATCTTTTCTAAAGATTTGGCGATGTGAAGTGTTTGTCAAGCGACTTCAGTCGGAAAAAGATCACACCCAAGTCAGATAAGTGCATTTTCGTGGGATATCGAAAGGAAACTTTGGGATATTATTTCTACAACCAGTTAGAGGGCAAAGTGTTTGTCGCTCGGAACGGGGTTTTCCTAGAGAAAGAGTTTCTCAAAGGAGAAAAGAGTGGAAAGATAGTGCATCTTGAAGAAGTTCAAGATGAGCCGATCGGGCAAGAATCAATGAGTGATGCTAACGTAGCAGAACAAGTTGAGATACCCATGGCACCGCCACAACCACGAAGGTCGGCAAGGCTCCGCGAAATGCGGGAAATATTACTGTTGGACAATGATGAGCCTGCGACATATGCAGAAGCAATGATGGACCCAGACTCCGAAAAATGGCAGAGTGCCAGGCAATCCGAAATAGAGTCCATGGGAGACAATCAAGTTTGGAACTTGGTTGACCCGCCTGATGGTGTTAAAGCCATAGAGTGCAAGTGGATCTATAAAAAGAAAAAGGACATGGATGGAAATGTTCACATCTATAAAAAACGACTTGTCGCAAAAGGTTTTCGACAAGTTCAAGGAGTTGACTACGATGAGACCTTCTCGCCCGTAGTGATGCTTAAGTCCATTCGGATTATTCTAGCTATAGCTGCATATTTCGATTATGAGATATGCCAGATGGATGTCAAGACAGCTTTCCTGAATGGAAACCTAGCTGAGGTCGTGTATATGATACAACCCGAGGGTTTTTTCTATCCGAAAAATGCTGGAAAGGTATGCAAGCTTCAGAGATCCATTTATGGATTGAAGCAAGTATCTAGAAGTTGAAACATTTGTTTTGATGAAGTGGTCAAAGGGTTTGACTTCACCAAGAATGAAGAAGAGTCTTGTGTTTACAAGAAGGTTAGTGGGAGCTCTGTAGTATTTCTAATCTTATATGTGGATGACATATTGCTGATTGGAAATAACATTCCTATGCTTGAGTCCGTAAAGACTTCACTGAAAAATAGTTTTTCGATGAAGGACTTAGGGGAAGCGGCATATATTCTGGGCATTAAGATCTATAGAGATAGATCGAGAAGGCTTATAGGATTAAGCCAAGATACTTATATTGACAAAGTGTTGAAGCGGTTCAGCATGGAAGAGGCAAAGAAAGGGTTCTTGCCTATGTCACATAGCATACATCTCAGCAAGACTCAGTGTCCTTCGACTGCTGATGAGCGGGATCGCATGAGTAGAGTGCCATATGCCTCGGCCATTGGATCTATCATGTATGCAATGATAAGTACTCGCCCAGATGTTTCATATGCGCTAAGTATGACAAGCAGAGACCAGTCTGATCCAGGTGAGAGTCACTGGACAGCGGTGAAAAACATTCTTAAGTGCTTGAGAAGGACTAAAGATATGTTCCTCGTCTATGGAGGTGAGGAGGAGCTCGTTGTGACAGGTTACACCGATGCCAGTTTCCAAACTGACAGAGATGATTCAAAGTCATAATCAGGATTTGTGTTCACGCTAAATGGTGGTGCTGTTAGTTGGAAGAGTTCCAAGCAGGAGCCGGTGGCCGATTCTATGACGGAAGCCGAGTACATCGCGGCTTCGGAAGCCGCGAAGGAGGGTGTTTGGATAAGGAATTTCCTTATTGAGCTTGGTGTGTTCTCGAATGCATGTCTAGGTGCTTACCTAGAATGGTTAATCAACTAGAACTTGGTGCTAAAACTTGAAAGTAAGGACCTACTTTAGAAGCTTTTGGTAAAACAAACATCTCAGCCAAAAAGCCTTGCATGTCTAGGAGTCGGTGGAGTAGTTACCACCTGACGGGTACGTCGGGCATACACCCTAGTCCCACGAGTAGACCTTGGATGGCCCACTCAGGGGCGTACTCGAACATGATCAGAACAAGGGATAGGTGTATCCCACTCGGACTAGTCAAGTATGTTTATAGAAAACTACTCGGGCCTTACCGAGTAGAACTCTGTAATAGTACCCGACTAGGACTTAAGACTTGTAACCCTGCCCTCCTGTATATATAAGGGCGGGCAGGGACCCCTCCCCTCAACAACCCCAGTTCATCAAGATAAACCAACACACAAGACGTAGGGTATTATGCGATCTAGCGGCCCGAACCTGTCTAAATCGTGTTCCTTGCATCACCATTGATTCCTTGATTCTCAATGATCCTTACCACACAAAAGACCTCCTAGGGTTCCCCTAGGCGAGTTGCCGGTCTAAAACACCGACAGCTGGCGTGCCAGGTAGGGGGACTCGTCGAGTTTCTCAGCGCGAACTCAATGGCAAGGGTCATCATCAGGCCCGTTTTCCTCATCGAAGCCGGTGCCACCGTCGTTTTCGGATCCTAGCTTTGCGTCGCCGACGACTCAAGTTCGTTCTGGCACCAGATCGTTGATGCTCATGAGAAGAAACTAGAAGATCCGATCGGAAAAAACCAACATTTCAAAATCGACGAGTTCGAGTTCGACTACGCGTCAGATTCGACTTCACCTCGGACTACTCCGACCCTCTACTCAGGGGTCGGGCGCAGCTGACCCAAGGACTCAGGGTCGGGCGAGGCAGAGTTCCCACCCTAGTGTCCAAGTCGATTTCGACTTCAAAGAGGTTCCCGCACAGACTCCGCAACGCAACCAAAGTTCACCAAGGCTTTCTTACTCGAACCCGATTTGAACTCGGGCATGACGAAGACGTCGACTCCGACTCGTCTTATTCGCCGGAGATACCATTATCTGGTCCAGGCCAAGGATTGGTAATAACTTCAACATCACAAGGCAGATTCGTCCACTAGCCAGGGTTGCGACCATCTTTTCTTGACCACGACTACGACTCGCGCCTTGTCGCCCATATAGACAACCTCCCATATCAAGAAGGCGTTCCACTCACTTCCAACCGAGAGGAAAGCTCCACAGAGATTGCAACATCAAGCTCCGGAAGCTACTACCCGGACATGGAGATACTTGTTATTACTTAGAATAACAACCCGGGTACTAGCCAGAACAGAACCCCCAGGCGATTAGCACAACTCGACAACATCTCCGAAGATGAGTCTACAGCTGACGCCCCTCACAATGAAACCTTCAAGCAATGTAACCAAAGAAGGACGCGCAACGCTACTCGAGCTGAGCGACGACAGTCGATGGCTACAAATATTCCCTTTACAAATCTTGAAAGGGCTTTCAACGCAGTTCAGGCTCAGGAGCACAATACTCCACTCGCGGCTATCGCCTCAATCAACCTTTTACCAACGTTGAAGCCTCAGGATAGGGATAATGAAGCCACATCTCAACTCGTGCAGCGCGGCAACGAACTGATCGCACAACTCGTGGAGCAAGCTTACAAGTTACTTGACAAAGAAACACCAATTCCATCTGTTCCTCGCATCACAGCTCACCAAGACGGTAGCAGGGGGGCTGCAGACAACAACACCACCCCAAGAAACGGCAATGAAGTCAACAAACCTTGGCAACACAGCCAAGGTCCAAGCAAGCATAAGGCCCCTGTTCGCCATAAGGATGTTGGCGAGGTCAGCTGCACCAACTCGGTCAAAAGCATCCGCCCTACTTGGAAGAACCACGAAGTGTCCAACTTCAGTGATCTACACGAAATTCTCAACAGTCGGCGCGAGCGAGAAGTTGACAACTACAACCACTTTCCTGCTTTCACAAACCGGGTAATGAAAGAAAAATTACCTGAGAAGTTCAAGCCAACCGGAATCACCAAGTATGATGGCAAACAAGACCCAATTCAATGGCTACGATGCTACTTGCTAGCCGTCCAAGCTGCTGAGGGCAATAACGATACCAAAGTTATCCACTTCCCCATATGCATGGAACCCGCACCACTGACCTGGCTTGAGTCGCTCAAACCCAAGTCCATTGACTCCTGGGCAGATTTGACAAAACCTTTCACCAATAACTTCGCCGGCTCCATGGCTAGACCTGGCAACAAGATTGACTTAAGTCAAATTAAGCAAAAGGAAGGCGAGACCCTACGCAACTATCTGCGACAGTTATTCGAAAAGAAGGCTACCATAGTTGACATCTCTGAAACAGACGTCATCGAGTGCTTCCAGAATGGACTCTACAATCAATGAACATACCAAGACTTCAGTCGCCGACGACCAGCTGATGTCAAAGAACTCAAAGTCATGGTGCAGTAGTGGGTGGATGAAGAAGACAAAGAGCGAGAACGGTTCGGCTCCCACCGTAACCATGGACGCAACAACAACAACAACAACGACCAAGATAGAACTCGACATAATGATACTCGAAACAATTATTCGAGTAATCACAATCGCAAAAGGAAGCCCGACAACACTGTTGCTGCCATGATCAACTCCAGGAAAAAGGGACCCCGTAGAAACGATGAAGGGCCAACCTTCACTGAACTACTCAAAAAGCAGTGCCCATGGCAACCGACTAGCAAGCACTCGGTGATAGACTGCTACAGCAGGCGCCGAGTCATGCAAGACTTACCTGCACCACCACCTCCTGAAGAGTACACCAAGAAAAAAGATAAGGGCAAGAACAAAGCCCACAACGATGAAGACGAAGAAGGCAACTTCCAGACCGCCTCAAAAACCGTCAACGTCATCTTCGGCGGTATCCCAGGCACTGCATCCAAGCGAGCCAACAAACTCGTACTCAGGGAGATCATAGCCATCGAACCAACAGATCCAACACCATTAAAATGGTCAGAAGTTCCCATTTCTTTCAGCAGAAAAGATCAATGGACCAAGTTCTCAGAACCAGGCCATTTCCCACTAGTTCTGGATCCGGTTGTGGCAGGCTCAAAGTTAACCAAGTTCTCATCGATGGCGGAAGCAGACTCAACGTTATTTTTGCCAAGACATTGAGGAAGATGTGCCTCAATGTTACAGAAATGCTTACCCCAACAGATTCAATTTTTCTATAGCATTGTGCCTGGAAATGCGGCTATACCACTAGGACAAGTCGTCCTTCCGATTACCTTCGAAACCAAGGAGCATTACCGTACCGAGTACATCAGATTTGAAGTTGCCAACTTCGAGACATCTTACCATGCCATACTCGGAAGGCCAGCACTCGCCAAGTTCATGGCCATACCACACTATGTTTACCTGGTACTCAAAATGCCAGGCCCCAAGGGAGAACTCACGCTACGAGGAGATCTATGGTGATCCTACGAATGCGACACTGAAGCCGTGGAAAGTGCTACAACTAGTCAAGCACCTAGTCCCATGCAACAAGTCTTTACAGCATCAAAGGAGCTCCATCCAACCAAACTAGAGATCCCGGAAAACAAGTTAGGGTCTACAAAGGTGAAACCCGCCAGTGAGCAAGACTTCAAAACAGTTGACCTCCAGACGGGTGACCCTTCCAAAATAGCCCTGATCGGAATGGGGCTAGATCCTAAATAGGAATTTGCGCTCGTCAGCTTCCTTCGGGCTAACCACGATATCTTCGCTTGGAAACTGGCTAACATGCCAGGTGTGCCCAAGGAGCTGATCGATCAGGTGGTTGATTCCACCACTGGGTGCGCTTTACTATGTTTTCTCAACTTCTACTCCGGCTATCACCAGATAAGCCTCAAAGAAGAAGATAAAGCCAAAACAGCGTTCATCACGCCTTTCGGAGCTTTCTGCTACAAAACAATGTCCTTCGGACTAAAAAATACAGGGGCAACTTATCAAAGGGACATATAGATGTGCTTCGAAAAGTAGCTTCACCGCAATGTTGAATCCTATGTCGACGACGTAGTCGTCAAAAGAAGAAACCGGGAGGAACTCATTGCTGACTTGGAGGAAACTTTCTCTAGTCTACATGCTTTTCGATGGAAACTCAATCCTACTAAGTGCATCTTTGGAGTACCTTCCGGCAAATTACTCGGGTTCATCATTAGCCATCGCGGCATTGTTGCCAACTCGGAAAAAATATCTGCCATCACAAACATGCAGGCACCAGCTAGCATTAAGGATGTGTAGAAACTCACAGGCTGCATGGCCGCTCTCAACCCGTTCATCTCGAGACTTGGAGAACGGGGACAAGTTCAAATGGACGGAAGAGGCAGGCAAGGCACTAACACAACTCAAAGACTTTCTGTCAAAGCCTCCTGTACTCACCGCTCCTTCTCCGAATGAAGACTTGCTCCTATACATCTCAACTACTACTCATGTCGTCAGCACGACAATAGTAGTCGAACGGTCTGAATTGGGCCACGCTTACAAGGTCCAACGACCTATCTACTTCATCAGCGAAGTACTCTCGGACTCCAAAACTCGGTATTCACCGATACAAAAACTCTTACACGCAATTTTGCTCACCTCCCGGAAACTACACCATTACTTCCAAGAGCACAACATTACAGTCATCTCTGACTTCCCGCTCGGTGAAATTCTCCACAACAGAGATGCCACGGGTAGAATCTCCAAATGGGCAGTTGAACTCAGAGCTCTCACCTTGGACTTCAAGCCAAGGATAGCTATCAAATCCCAAGCTTTGGTCGACTTCGTAGCTGAATGGACTGAAAATCAAGTGCCAACACCAGTCGAATGGCGAGAACACTGGGTAATGTACTTTGACGGATCCCTCAAACTCGAAGGGGCCGGCGCAGGCGTATTGCTCATCTCCCTCAGGGGAGACCAGCTCAAGTACGTACTAGAGATATTCTGGGAAGCATCTTACAATGAAGCCGAGTATGAAGCACTACTCCACGGCCTTCGCCTTGCAGTCTCCCTCGGCATCAAACGACTACTGGTGTACGACGACTCTCTAGTCGTTATAAACCAGGTCAATGACGAGTGGTACCGGAACACGAACAACATAGATGCTTACTGCAAAGAAGTCCGTAAACTGGAAAACAAGTTCTCACGCTTGGAATTTCATCACATCATCCGCGACAACAATGTTGCCGCCGATGTCTTATCCAAAATGGGCTCAACTCGTGCAGAAGTTCGAGTAGGAATTTTCGTACACGAACTGCGCAAGCCCTCCATATCTACAAGTCACACCGCCAGCAGTCCCGACTGCTGATGTCTCTCGTGAAGTCATGGAAGTCGACTGGAGGACACCCTTCATCGACTACATCAAAGATCACCAGCTACCATCCGACAAAAATAAAGCTGAGCAAATCTCCCGGTGAGTAAAAAATTACGTTCTAATCGGAGACAAGCTCTACAGAAAAGGTGCATCGTCTGGAGTACTCATGAAGTGCGTTACCGGAGAAGATGGCCAAGAAATCCTAGAGGAAATTCACAGAGGAATCTGTGGCAACCACGCCTCCTCGAGGACACTAGTTGGCAAGGCTTTCAGAGCAGGTTTCTACTGGCCAATGGCTCTGGCCGACGCTAAACAACTAGTTCAAAAATGCAAAGGTTGTCAATTCTTCACAAAACAGCAACATGTACCGGCCTACAAGCTAGTCACAATACCTCCAACATGGCCGTTTGCCTGCTAGGGGCTCGACATGATAGGGCCGTTACCAACTGCACCAAGAGGATTCAACTGAGTACTCGTGGCAATCGACAAATTCACCAAGTGGATCAAGGTCAAACCAGTCACTTGCCCCAAGATAGACTGGGTCCTCGACTTCTTGGATGAAATCATACACCGCTACGGTTTTCCTAATAGGATTATCACAGACCTAGGGTCAAACTTCAACAATCATGACTTTTGGGAATATTGCGAGAATAGCGGCATCGACGTCCGCTATGTCTCGGTCGCTCACCCGCGAGCCAATGCACAAGTTGAGCGTGCTAATGGCATGATACTCGATGCCCTGAAGAAAAGACTACACGATGTTGGCAACACCAAAGGTGGCAAATGGCTCAAAGAGTTACCCAATGCTCTGTGGGGCCTACGAACCCAACCGTGCAAGACTACGGGACTATCGCCCTATTTCCTCGTATATGGCTCGGAAGCCATACTACACACTGACATCATGTGGCAATCACCATCCGTTGAACAATACGACGAAGAACTGGCAACAGAAACAAGGCGAACAGATATAGACAGTCTAGAAGAAACAAGATGCGCAGCACTAGTGCAATCTGCCAGATACCTTGACGGTTTAAGGCGTTACCACGACCGCAACGTCAAGGAAAGATCTTTCAACTCGGGCGATATGGTCCTTAAGCGCATCCAAGACACGTCAGTGTTGCATAAACTCAACTCACCATGGGAAGGTCCTTACATCGTATCAAAGGTTATGGGACCTGGATCTTATAGACTCCAAGAGCTTTCAGGAGAACAAGTACCAAACTCTTGGAATATAGAACATCTCTGTCGCTATTACCCATAGCAGCACCCGATTAATCGCCTCAAGGCAATACATGACTACTCGGGCGAACTGCCCGATTACCAACTTCAAGATACTTCAGCTTTGACAAGAGTTATCAACTCAACAAGGATCACTGCCCTGGTACAAAATTTCCGTAAAGTATTTTTTACTGAACCGAAGATACATCAGGTTACATACGAGTACAGGTACTTGGAATACACGAAGACTACAAGCAACTGCCTACTGGCAGGCTGCATTTAAGCCTCAGGCTTTTACTATATCACAAGGCCACTCAGGTCTATCGACTACAAGGGGAAGGGCCCACACTCTAGGAAGCTGCGCAAAATGCAGCCATATCCAGGTCCTCTACCCAAGGCAACGCCAGGAACTCCAGCATCGCCACTGCCTTGACAGCGGCAACGATGAATCCGGCACGACGCGCCTAGAGGGAACCAAGGCTGCTCTTTTGCTAGCCTTGCGGAGCCAATCCAATCTACGGCCACACCTCCACCTCTAAGAGAGCGGGATAAAGACCACGGCACTCATCACCCATCACCCGTGAGTTCCAGTGCGTACTCCACTGGATCACGAGCTGCAAGATGAGGCATGTGACGAAACCTCCTACGAGGATTCTTCTAGCATCGCGGCTATCCCTATGAGCGCAGGAGTCTGTGGAGGAAAGGTGGCCTCAATCTACGAGGAATCTTCTAGCACCGATGCACTGTTTGATGGCTCTCTACACTCAAACAAAAGCAGCCGAAGGCAATCCATTATCATTCAGAACTTGGTTTGGTTCGCTCTCCAAAAGACTCTATTTATGGCTGAAAGATGCAACTACCACTTGCCCCAAAGTTACTACACACACGTGATCAATGAGTCTGATGACTCTTGACTCTGCCCACGTGACGGTACTTATGCCACAAAGGACAAAAGAGTACGGTACACCCGTGCATCCACAAAGGACAAAGGAGTACAGTACACCCATGTCCCTCAAAAAGTAGAGTACTCAACAGCATTGCGACTACTCGACACTCGGAATTACTCCAAGTCAAGCGTAGCCTATGCTCACACCATTATCTCGGGGGCTTGGACTACTCCGACCATCTGCTCAAGGGTCAGGCGCACCCGACCCCAGGACTCAGAGTCGGGCGAGGTGGAGTTTCCCCCCTCGGGGTCGGGCGAGGCGGAGCTCCTCCCCCAAAGGGTCAGGCTCACCCGACCCCAGGACTCAGGGTTGGGTGAAGCGGAGTTTCCCCCCTCAAGGGGTCGGGCGAAGCGGAGTTTTCCCCAAAGGGTCAGGCTCAGCCGACCCTGGGACTTCGGGTCAGCCAGCACGGAGTAAAACTACTCTTCGCAAGACAATCACCTCAAGCAATGGGCAAATATTTATTTGTCCAAAAGTATTGTTCAAATTACTTGACACAGATTCAAGAGTACATACAAAACTCAAGGCTCTTCTAGAGAGACAAACTCTGACATCTTTGACGTGATAGGCTCCGCCTCCTTGAGGTACTGCGCATATGCTTCTTCTGTGCAGTTGCAAGCCACGCTATGACCAGTTGCCGCCAAGTCTACCCTTGGGTAGTAGGAGTTCATGACTGCAAGGACCTGTTTGCAAACAATTTTGCAGAATCCCGCCACTTTACTCGGGGCAGCCTTCAATCGCTCGACTAGTGATTGCAGCCCCGCGCCTTCTTCCATGGAGGCTATGGCGTTCACCAAGTCTTCAGCCGCTACAGTTAGCTCTTGGAGTTCGCCCCGAAGTCTTCCCATGGTCCGGGCATGATCTCTGCATGCCACCATGGCCATGGCAAGCATTACGCCATTCTGCATCTTGCGGTCTCGCTGATGCTCACAAGTAGCCTGTGCTTCCGTCAGCGCAGCCTGAAGACGATCAGCTTCATCCGCCACTCGGTCGTGCATGTTTCTCCAGTCGAGAACTTGGCTCCTTGCAGCCATTTCTTGCTTCTTGAGCTCTACAAGACAAAATAAGTTCAATGACAGCCGACTACAATTGGACATACTCGGAGTATGCAAAGTACTTATCTTGATACTTCTTGTTCAGCGACTTGTAGCGGCTCTCCAGTTTTTGCTGCAGGATCGCGTGATCCGTATGTTCCACAGCAAAAGACTTCGCTCCAACCTCGCGAACCCTCAGAGCTTCAATCAGTCGAGCACACTCTTGCTCCAGTTGATGACTTCGTTCCTGAAATAGATCCGACAATGCAATGGTGAGTTAAAAGCCTCACAACTACTCGGTCCATGTGACAACTCAAAAAGGAAATTTACCTGGAAGCTCCGGAAAACATCGATGGCCTTCTGGAACTCCAAGTCAGATGGCAGGTTGATCACTAGTTTTTGAGTACTCTCTGCAAGATGAGGAGCTGTACCCAAAATGGCACCTACAACATTTATCATCAATCAACTACTTGCTACGACTACAATAACAAGACTACAGAAACATACCTGGAGTAGTCGCCTCTTTGGCTTTTTCAAAACCTACTACGACCAGCGATCCGCCAGTGGATATTGATAAGGCGGCACTTCTTGAACCCGATGCAGTGGTGGGAACCTCCACCGAACGGATGACGTCTTGAAGCATCGACGTAGTAGCTCCAAGACGACTGGCGTCAACTTCTGTCAACTTCGGGTACCTCCTCAACAATTAAATCCTCAAAAGGAGCAGACAATGTAGTCGGGGGATCCGACCCTACCTTTGTCTCCACAGGGATAGTTTCCTCCGCATCCCTGCATCAAGAAAAGTCATTATACGACTTCAAGAAAACTTAAAGATATACACCAGCTAAGCAAACTCATCGAGTCGAGCGTGGCGGAAATCGCACATGTTTCTTCTCGACAACAGGTGGTCGAGTAGTTGGCACCGTAGGAACAGCCGCCGGCGCCGTCTTCTCGCCAAGACCTGTAAAGCGAAAAGTCAAGACAACAATTCAACTCAAACAAATGAAACTAGCCAGAGCAAAACACTTACCACTGGCGATCACACTGGACAGCAAAGAACCGGTAGCGAGTACTGGCAACACTTCCTTTGCAACACCCGCTGATCCAGTGGGCAACCCCAGGACCGCCTGGTTAGTAATGGGCAGCATGGCAGCCGACGGAGCCGGTGCGGATAGCTTAGGGGCTACCCCAACTTCTGTTGATGGCACCTTTTCTGGCGCCATGTCAACAGATTCATTACCGACGCCCGGGTCGGTCACCACTACTTCTCCAGAAGCAGCCCCATCATCACCAAGGGCCACGTCGACAGCCTTTACGAACAAGATGAATTAACCATAGAAAGTTCAAAATTATCAGCTACAGACAAGTTCACGACTACATACCTTGGTACCCCAAGACTTCTCAGGGGTGGAAGCAGACTTAGCCACAGACATCTTGCGGACTACTCTGCGCTTCTTGGCAGGAGGAGAGGATTCGTCCTCTGACTCCTCGGCAACAGTTTCTGATTCTTCTTCCGACTACGCCAAGTAGCCGGCAAGAACTTGAGACTACAAAAAACAAGTTGATATTAACAACAAATATCACAAGTGAAAAAGTACAAGTCAAGTGCAAAGACATACCACTTCTGGCTCATACCAGGCATCATACTGATGAAGGGCCGCAGGGATTACTAGTACTCTCTGATAGTTCTTGAAGAACTTGGCCAGCAGCGCCTCTACATCATCATCGGATATATCCTCATCAGACATACGCGATGGATCCTTAAGACCTGCGTACTGACTTCCCGAGTGAGCACGTTGTTGAAGCGGCTGGACCTTTCTCTTCAGAAAGCTGGTCACCACATTGATTCCAGTCAGACCGAGTGCCTTCAACTCGGTTATCTGCTCCATCAGGTGATCAAGCTCAGGAGTGCTTTCGGGTTCGCTCACCTAGTTCTCTGTTTGCTTGGGCGCGTGACCAGTCACCACAGGCAAGCGAGGATTATGGTTCCCAATGTACAACCACCTTTTCTTCCACTCCTCATGGGAGTTAGTGAAGCTGTACTCAATGTATGCGCCCGAGTTCCTGAGTTGGAACCTGGCGCCTCCAAAGACTTCTGTCCTATGGACACTAGGCTGCGGCTTATAGCGGAACAACTTCCTAAACAACTCGAGACTTGGAGGAATTCCCAAGTACACTTCGCAGAGGTGTACAAATATTAACATATGTAGTACACCATTGGGGTTCAAATGCACAAGTTGAAGCTTATAGTAGTCGAGAATACCTCTGAAGAAGTCAGAGGTGGGCACTGCCAACCCTCTTCCACAAAGTGCGCGAGCATCATGGTCTCGCCTGGATGTTCCTCAAATTGCCACGCATTTGGAAATGCGGGGCGCCACTCAAGAATCTCCTTCGGTTGCAGAAGCTTTGCATCGACTAATGATTGCATGGCTTCCTCCTTCATCACTGAATGTTGCCACGTTGTCCCAGGTGGTGGCAGCGCAGTCTGGTTTGTTGGCCCCACCTTCGGCGCCGGCAACACCAGCTCCTTCCCTTTCTTGGATTTTGCCTTGCCCACCGCCGGAGCCTTGCCTTGGATCTTCTCGGGTTTCTTACCCATCTTCTTGGTGCGCATTCGACGGACTCAACCTCAAGCTAGAGTGGCACCCTCCCTCGGATCTCTCTCAAGGGGCGGCAATGGTGGCGGCAGCACTGACGGCAGCATAAATATGGAGCAGGAGGAGAGAGGAGGCAGAAGAACAGATCTGATTACCGTGCGGCGTAAAACCAACCGAAAGGGGGATTTCTAGTTTTATCTCCGCCAGCTCCAGTTTCCACGCGTCGGTTACGCAACGGACGGATTCTAACAGATTAATTGCCAATTAATCGCCTTAAACACTCAACGGCTACTCCTTTCAACGGACTGCTGACCACTTCAATGACAGAGATCGCCTAAGTGCTCGGGGGCTGCGGGTACCGTACCCGTTGGTCGGTTTTTTCTTTTTCAAGGACTGCCAAGGGTAAAATGGACAAAAGGTGGTTTGACCCTAAGCCTAACTCTTCGACTCAACCTAAGGCTCGGGGTCTACTCCATATGGAGTGCGATTGACATCGCACTACCATATAAAATTTCTCAGGACAGAGACAGCTCAAAGGAACAGAAAGAGTACCTTCCAGCCACGCGATAGTACTCGAACACTTCAGTCCGCAACCTCTACGACTAGCTACTCAGATAGTGCCCGCAGTGCCCAAGACTGTGGCGCACAACTACAAAGTACTCGGGGGCTTGTCGGGCATACACCCCAGGCCCACGAGTAGACCTTGGACGGCCCACTCAGGGGCGTACTTGGACACGATCAGAACAAGGGATAGGCGTATCCCACTCGGACTAGTCAAGTATGTTTATGGAAAACTACTCGGGCCTTACCGAATAGAACTCTGTAATAGTACCCGACTAGGACTCAAGACTTGTAACCCTGCCCTCCCGTGTATATAAGGGCGGGCAGGGACCCCCCCCCTCAACAACTCCAGTTCATCAATACAAACCAACACACAGGACGTAGGGTATTACGTGATCTAGCGGCCCGAACCTATCTAAATCGTGTTCCTTGCGTCACCATTGATTCCTTGATTCCCGATGATCCTTACCGCACAAAAGACCTCCTAGGGTACCCTAGGCGGGTTGCCGGTCTAAAACACCGACAGGGTTATCCTTGTTGTGTATTAGTATACTTAGCCTTGCTTGTTGTTATGTTTTTCAGGTGTTGTTGTTGACTTGGTTGCCAGTGTGTCTTGGCTGTCCCAACTCCCTCCGGGTTGGACTGTCTAGTGGGACCTGTCCTCGATCGACGAGGATCGTGGTGCTTGATATCATGGCAGGCTTCACCATGGTATTTTATATCGATGTTAGACTTATCCTGGTTTTTCCGCTACTTTCGAACTGTGAAACTCTATCTTTATGCATTTGAAAAATTGGTCAGTAATAACTAAATGTGGGACCTGTAATAATGTTTCTGGATTGTTGTAATCTCTGGACTCGTCTTCGTGTGAGGATGCTTTGTTTCAAACTGAGACAAGTGGTTTTATCGGGTGAAACCCAACGGACTGCCATTTTAATTCGAGTACACTTTAGTTGGATGAAACCCAATGGACTGCCAACTGCGACAAGTGTCCATTCACGTGTGTGGTGATATTGAGTACACTTTAGTTGGGTTGATTTGGGTGGCTCCACCACAGCTGGTATTAGAGCTGGCAAAGCATACACCAGAAAAAGCAACAAGCCCTAAACACTCTTTTTCAGTGAAACTTGCAAGAAAATCATGTTTGAAAAATACGTAAGTTCATTTAGGATATAGTTAGTATGAGAAGCCCTAGGGGATTTTTGGGTTGTTTTTAGGTGGCTAATTAACGATTGGTTATTTATACTGACTCCCAGCACTTACGCAGGGGTGTGGTGATTCCTTAACAAACCCAGGGCATCGTACAAAAATACGATGGCGGCACATAATTGTTGGATGTAGGGGTATATGTGGCGGATCCACTTCGAATTAGCTTGATTAAACAGGGTTAAGCCGCCTAACATGCGACACTCCTGCCTAACCCAAGTTAACACGAAGTGACGTCGGATTACATCGATTTAACCACTTGAACAGGATCGAGTTTAGCTACCCACACGAAGGTGAGTGGTTCCAGAGAATACAACGAGTCCACTGAGTTAGGCAAATTTACTCATTTAGTTTGACCACAAAAACCAACATCAGAGTTTTTACAAGGTTCAAAGGAAACAACAGAGATAAACACTAGCGGAAGACTTCGTCGGGGTCGGACATCCCTAGTGAGGCCAATCGGGACGTCACTGATTCCTCTCCTCGCCGTCCGAGGAGGGGTCCCACTCGACCGTCCAGCCCGACGGGAGCTGGGGCAGCCAAGCGCCAGCAAGAGAGGGGTCGGGAGCAGCAACTTCACCCAAAAAATAGGAGCCACAACAAGGCTGAGCTACTAAGCTCAACAAGACTTAACCGATAGGAGTAAGCTACTCCACACTTTCTAGACATGCAAGGCTTTTGGCTGAGGGGTTTGTTTGCCAAAGCACTAAGTAAAACCCTATTTTCAAGTTTTAGCTCCGGTTCTAGGTTCATTTACCAGTCTAGGTTTCGCAACCTATTCTAAGCAATCATAGAACCAAACAAGGGTTAAACATATATCAACAAACATGTCATCATCAGATTCCTCATTTACTCAGGGTGACATAGCGATCAAGCAATCTCAAACTGTGAGAGGCAGATGAATCCATTCGAGTTCCTTAACCATGCATGGTGAACCTAGCCTCACGACATCCGCGCACCCGGAGGTCGCTTCCTGTGTCGGCCTTCCCCATCAATCCCCTAACCCGTGTCGGGCCCATTTCCTTTGGTGCAAGGTTCCACAGACCCGGCCTCTGCCGTCCTGTGACCACGCTTGCCACCACGTGCGACAACTAGCAGGGGAAACTCCGTTCCAAGAACAATGGGGCGACCGCTCACGTCTAGGTTCAATCCGGTACTAGGCTTCCTCATCCCATACTAAGTATGAGGCTAGTACTTTCAAACACTTGATCACGAACACCACCACTGTCGGGCCTTAGCAAGATTTCATAGACAGACGGGGCGACCATCCGTCCACCAAAGAGTTACCAAAACCCTGCCTCGTCCATCGTCCTTATAGTTGTAAGAGAAAGGTAGACATTCAACTCCTAAAACTCGCGAGTGCCAGGAGATCACTCGACTTTTACCGTCTCCTAGTTAAGCAAGGCAACTACTCGGTCCAACAGCTAGTGCTCAGATCATGGGGGTAACTGAGTCATGCATCTAGGGTTTCAAACAACTCCTATACGTAAATGCACAATCATGTTACAGAAGGCATGCGCAAGTCTGGTAAAACACATAGGGTTTCATGCAACCGGGGCTTGCCTTCGAGCAAAGAGGAAGGAAACTGCTCGACTTCTAGGGCGACTTCGGCTTCGGCGGGCAGGAGCTCGGCTACACCTTCTTCTTCTGGTGCCGGGTGTAGCTCGTAGAAGCCGTCGGCGAGGTGCAGCTCTACACGAATGCAATGCAAAAGTTAACATAGACGGTTATTTCAACAGCAACACTGGCTCGCCTGAGCCCAGAAACTCTCGACAAAGAGCAGGAGGGTGGGGAGGTTCAAGGGAGCGGGTGATGATCAAGAGGCAAGGGTCGGAAAGGAACTTATGATCTGATCCTTGAACTAGAGGAGGTGGTATATTAGGAATCCTCAGACGCAGCGCTGAAGGGTTCCTAAATTTTTACACATACACCCTCGGGTTGAAGAAAAAGATCACAGCCGAACCCTCGGGCGAGGCGGATAAGGGTCGGCGGAATAGACAGGGTCGGGCGAGACGGAACCGGGGTCGGGCGGATAGGAGGGGTCGGGCGAAGCGGACTGGGGTCGGCAACTCACCTTCTTCCTGAAAGGAAAGCTTGGGGTCGGGAAGAAGCAGACTTGGGCGGAGGGGCTAAAGCTTGAACAACGGCTAAGACCGGAACTGCTACTGCGGCGGCGGTGCTTCTTGCAGATCACAAGAGAGCTTTTACGCAGCACGGAGGAGCAAGCGGCTGGGTGACTTGGAGAAAACTGAGGGAGAATCTGAGAGCAGAGCTCCTCAGGAACTTGGTGTGTGGCGCGAGGAGCTTGAGCAGGGAGCGAGAGAATGGCTGAAGGCAACAATGGCGGAGGGAACTCTGGCGGCTGGTGCATTCCTTTTATAGCTGCTGGAACTGAGAAGGAAGCGGCGCGGGAGAGAGAGAAGAGGAGCGGCGCGAAGGCCGGGGAGAAGCAATGGAGTGCTCTGCTGGGGCGGCGATTGAGCGAAGAGGGCGGTGGTGCAGGACTCCGGGGGTGACGCCAGCAGTCATTGGGCTCTACCATCAGGGCGGCGTAGGAGCAGGTAGACCGGTGGTTGAGATTTGGCGGAAAGCGGGCGTCGCCGCGCGGAAGATTTGATGGAAATGACCAGTTTAACAGCGCTAGAATCGAGGGCCCACAGGTGAGAAGACAGGCAGCCGCGGGAGCGCGGGCGAGCGCGGAGCAACAGATTGTCGGGCGGCTTTTGACAGGGCGGGGAAAGGAGCTGTCGCGGCCGCGGTCGGGGTTGGCGATGGGGGAATCATCATGTAGCGGAGACCAAGCGGCGCGACTGTGGTTGAAGTGACGGAAAAGACGGGCGACATCGGGCTCCGGGGCTGGGATCTGGCGGCGTGATGATGGGCGCGGGAGGCGAGGTCCTGCAGAAAGGTTGCAGAGGGGCTTCCGCTGCCATTGGGGAAGGGGGCGCGAGAACCCACTGGGTCGCGAGCCAGAGACAAAACTGCGCTGCGGGCGTCGGAGAAGACGAGCCACGCGGCAGGAAGACTCTGAAGCGGGCATGCAACTCGAGTGCGCCTGTCGCGGAGGATCTGGGGAACAGATCTCGCGGGTCTACCGGTGGATAGAACGGACGTTTGAGGAAAGCTTAACAGGATCCGATGGTGGGCTGAGCTCGCCGGGGTCGGGAGAGGAGCGAAACGGGAAGGGGTCGGGTCTTCCGGGGTCGGAACCGGGCGGAAAGCTGAGCACTCGGCGCGGTAAAACAAGACAGATGACTATGATCAAGGGCTCCGATTAAGATTAACTTGGAAGGTTTTAGGGGTCGGTCATCACAGCCTACCCTCTTAAAAAGAATCTCGTCTCGAGATTCAGGCATCAAAAGCGGGGTGACGTTTTTACCTCCTAGACGAGATAGAAAACCTGGAAAGCGCTTGTTCAGATATTCATCCGTTTCCCATGTTGCTTCATCTTCGGTGTGGTTTCTCCAGAGGATCTTGTACATCTTTACCACTTGGCGTCGGGTGTGCCTTTCCTTCTGGTCAAGAACTCGATCTGGGTACTCGGCGTAGGTCAGGTTGGGCTCTACCTGAAGCTGTTCTTGCTCTAAGATCTCTGCTGGAACTCGGACACATTTCTTCAGTTGAGATACGTAGAAAACATCATGTATGGCTGATAGCTGTTCTGGGAGTTGGATCCGGTAAGCAACGGGTCCACATATCTCCACAATCTCGTAAGGGCCAACATAACGGGGAGCTAACTTGCCTTTTACTCCAAACCGTTGTACTCCTTTGGTCGGGGAGACTCGAAGGTACACATGATCACCAAGGTCGAACTGCAGGGGTCTTCTTCGCCGGTCGGAGTAACTCTTCTGCCGAGATTGGGCAGCCTTGAGATTAGCTTGAATTACCTTTACTTGTTCTTCGGCTTCTGCCACCAAGTCAGGGCCATAGACCTATCTTTCTCCTAGTTGGGACCAGTTCAAGGGTGTCCTGCATCTCCGGCCATACAGGGCTTCAAACGGTGCCATTTTCAAACTGGCCTGGTAGCTGTTATTGTAGGAGAATTCTGCTAAGGGCAGACACTTGTCCCAATTCTTGTCATAGTGGATAACACAAGCTCTTAACATGTCTTCGAGGATCTGATTGATTCTCTCGGTTTGGCCATCGGTTTGAGGATGATATGTTGAGCTTCGGATGAGCTTGGTGCCCATGGATGCTTGTAGTTGCTCCCAAAAGCGAGCCACAAACTGAAGTCCTCGATCCGAGACGATGGTCTTGGGTACACCATGTAGGGAAACTATGCGGTCGAGGTACAACTCTGCATATTGCTTGACGGTGTAGGTGGTGCGAACAGGAAGGAAATGTGAGGTCTTGGTCAAACGGTCCACTATAACCCAGATGGAATCATATCGTTGTGATGTAAGGGGCAATCCAACTATGAAATCCATGCTGATGTCTTCCCATTTCCAAGAGGGGATAGGTAGCGGTTGCAGGGTACCAGCTACCTTTAAATGACTGGCTTTGATGCGTTGACAGGTGTCACATTCTGAAACATACCGAGCTATTTCCGGCTTCATTCCACTCCACCAAAAGGTTTGACGGAGATCATGGTACATCTTAGTGCTGCCAGGGTGGATTGAGAACTTGGAGAGATGAGCTTCATCTAGGATTTGCTTCCTAAGGTTGGGGTCGGCGGGTACAACTAGTCAGTTTCCGTAATGCACGCCTCCCATTTTGTTCTATCGGAATTGTTTATATCCCTCATCCTTTACTGAGATCTTCCCGATGATCCGTTGTATTTCCTTATCTCCTACTTGTGCTGACCGGATTTGGCCTTCCAAAACTGAGTCAAGGATGATGTGACCAAGGGTTCCTTGGGAAATAATCTCCAAACCGAGTTTTCCCATCTCGTGACACAGAGTCTTGGTGAAGGCTATTGACAACAAGCAGTTGCAATGGTGCTTGCGACTAAGGGCATCGGCTACCACATTGGCTTTGCCGGGATGATAGTGCACTCCCAATTCATAGTCCTTTATCAACTCCAACCACCTTCTCTGGCGCATGTTGAGGTCGGCTTGAGTGAAGATGTACTTGAGGCTCTTGTGGTCGGTGTAGATGTTGCAGTGGGTTCCCATTAGGTAGTGTCTCCATATCTTCAAGGCATGTACCACTGCTGCTAGCTCCAGGTCATGGGTTGGGTAGCTTAGCTCATGAGGTCGTAACGCCCATGAGGCATAGGCAATGACTCGATTGTCTTGCATAAGAACACATCCGAGTCCAGTGCCAGAGGTGTCACAGTATACGTCATACGGCCTAGAGGGGTCGGGTTGAGTCAAAACTGGGGCTGTGGTCAGCAAGTGCTTCAGGGTCTCGAAGGCTTCTTCGCACTTGTTGTCCCACACAAATTTGACCTCTTTCTTCAACAACTCGGTCATCGGCTTAGCTATCTTAGAGAAATCTGGTATGAAACGCCGATAGTAGCCGGCTAGTCCAAGGAAACTTCTGATCTGGTGCACTGAGGCAGGAGGCTTCCATTCCATGACTTCCTGCACCTTACTGGGGTCAACGGCGATACCATCCTTGGAGATAGTGTGTCCCAAGAACTTGACACTATCTAACCAGAACTCACACTTGGAGAACTTGGCATAGAGTTGGTGATCTCTTAGCCGTTGTAGAACTATATGAAGATGGTCGGCATGCTCTTCTTCGCTCTTCGAGTACACTAGGATATCATCGATGAATACCACTACAAACTTGCCCAGCTCGGGCATGAATACCGAGTTCATGAGGTACATGAAATAGGCGGGTGCATTGGTGAGTCCAAAGGACATGACTAGGTACTCGTACAGTCCATATCTGGTAGAGAAAGCTGTCTTGGGTATGTCGCAGGGTCGAATCTTGATTTGGTGATAACCAGAACGAAGATCAATCTTGGAGAACACTTTTGCTCCGGCTAACTGATCAAACAAGACATCAATGCATGGCAGTGGGTACTTGTTCTTGACGGTCACAGCATTGAGGGGTCGGTAATCCACACACATACGTAGACTACCATCCTTCTTCTTCACAAACAGGGCAGGGCAACCCCAAGATGAGGTACTGGGTCGGATGAAGCCTTTTTCCAACAGATCATGCAACTGGGTCTTTAACTCGGCTAACTCAGCGGGTGGCATCCGATAGGGTCTCTTAGATATTGGGGCGGTGCCAGGAATCAACTCTATGGAAAACTCCACTTCTCTATCAGGTGACATACCTGGCAAGTCCTCCGGAAACACGTCAGGGTACTCACAGATAACAGGGAGGTCTTCTAGACGGGCTCCCGATAGGGGATAGGCACAAGGAAGCGCAGACTCAGGATGGGTCAAGGATAGGGTAGAACTGCCATGGGAGGGTGAACTGATGCAGAGGGATCGGGCTGATGTATCTAGAACCACATGATGTCGGGCCATCCAATCCATACCAAGGATGACATCTATGCCTTCTAGGTCAAGGATGATAAGGTTTTCCCTGAAGAGGGTGGGGCCTAGTTGGAGAGGTACAAGAATAACAATCTGATCCGATGTTATCCTTCCTCCAGGAGTGGCGATCACATAAGGTTCCTTAGTGTGACCGACATCGAGCTCACATCTTTCCCTAGCCTTACTCCCGATAAAGCTATGAGAGGCTCCCGAATCAAACAACACAACAACAGCTTGATTTAAAACGAGGAAAGTACCTGTCATTACTGGCGCACCTTCGGGGAGCTCGGTCAGGCTGGTGTAGTTGAGTCGGCCTTGTCGGACTTGCACCTTGGGCCTTCTTTCTCTGGCTGCCATGGGGTTCTGACCTTGTTGTTGATTCTTGTTCCTGGGGCAGTCCTTTGCAAAGTGCCCTTCATTGCCGCAGGTAAAACAACGGTTACTGGCTGCCGGGCGGGGTGGTGTCGGCAGGGTCGGCCGGGGCACCAGCGGTTGGAAGCCTGGAAAATGAGGCGCTGTTACTGGCGGGGGTCGGGCAATCCACCTTCCTGACTGCTAGGGTCGGCCAGGGGCTTGTGGAGGAACCATCCGGAACCTTCGAGTCAGCTGACTCGGAAATGCCACAGAGGCCTTCCTCTTCTGGTCGGCCTTGAGAGCTTGCATGCAATCCTCTTGCGAGATGGCCAGATTGACCAACTCATTGTAGGTGTCCACCTTGATGGGGTTCAACCTTTCCCTGAGCTCCAAGCTCAGTCCTCGGCGGAATCTGTCCCGCTTCTTCTCGTCTGTGTCCGCATGGTAGCCGGCATAACGGCACAGGTCGTTGAAAGCTTGGGCGTAGTGCAGCACATCTCGGGCTCCTTGGGTAAGGGCCAGAAACTCGTTGAGCTTGCGCTCCAAGAGACCTTCTGGAATGTGATGCGCCTTGAACGCCGTCTTGAACTCATTCCAACTGACTACATGGCCAGCCGGCAGCATGGCATGATAGTGATCCCACCAAAGCCGTGCAGAACCACGCAGCTGTTGGGCTGCAAACCGAGCCTTGTTGTTGTCGGGGCATGGAGCGGTGAGAAGCTCAAACTTGGATTCGATCGTACGAACCCAGGCGTCAGCATCTAGCGGTTCTTGTGTCTTTTGGAACAAAGGAGGCTGTGTCCCCAGAAAGTCCTCATACCGAGCGATATGCGGCTGCTGTTGAGCTCTTCCACCATGTGGTTGTTGCTGTTGCCCTTGTACCAGATGCCTTAGCAGCTCAGTTTGAGTTGCAAGGATTGCCTCCAGTGGTGATGAGGGCGGGGGTGGGGGAAGATCATGTCGCTGATCGCTACTGCCGGGCACAGAACCAGACCTGGTGCGGTGCGCCATCTGCAAGAGTTAACGCTCCATTAATTTCATAACCTTAGGTGTACTCCAACCAATGGAACGTATAAATTAAATCCTTCAATGCGACTCTTGCCAATGGTGCAACACACGTCCTCATAGGGAAAACACACTTTTCTCATTCTCAGAGTGGATAACATTTATCTTGACCTGGTACTCAACTTCAGGCGAAACATGTCATACACAGACTCCTATGATCCAACTCAAGCCAAGGGGTCGGGCTAGGCGATCATTCCGAGAGAACAAGGGGTCGGTAACGATCCCTACTTAAAAAGGTCGGACGGGGCGGAAACTGCCTCAAGGGTCGGCGCACTCGGCCTCATAAACTGGGGTCGGCCAACTGAACAGGCTCCCCGAAAACAGCATATGGCGCAACTTACTTAACCTAGCTCCACACCATACAAAGATGAAAAAGCCAGGCACCAGAATTAACTTTATATACACGATGTTCCAATCACAGGGAGTACTCAACTCTAGGCTAACCTATTACAACCTTTCCAAAACTTAGGCTGCCGAGGAGTACAACAAAAGAATGATCTCCTGAGAACCCGCAATCTACCAATGGACGCTATGGGTAGGAGAAGGGGCACCATCTTCCTCGATATCCATGCTGGACGCTCCTTCGTCTTCCTCAGGGTCCTCTTGAGCTTCGAGCTGCATGTTGAGGGCATGCATATCATCGAGCTCAGCTTGATGCTCCTCCAGATGGGCATTGGCAACTGCCAACTCCATTTCCATCTCCATCTTCTCCTCCGATAGCTCTATCATGCTGTCCACGAGGTCGGCGACTTCTCCCTCAAGCTCGGAGATCCGGTCTTGCATGTCGTGGATCTGGATACCCCGTTGAATAAGCTGGTAGGTTTGGCCTACCATATCTCTTCGTGCCGCTTGGAGGTACCCGTGAACATCTGCTGCTGTCCGGGCGAAGAGGGTCATGGCTCTCCCTTGAAGCTCTATCAGCCGGTAAAGAGCTGCCATGCACCTGATATTGGTGGAGATGGTGACCATGGCGCATATGGTGGCTAGCACCTCAATGTTCCCGACGTGGTCAAGCCATGCCGGGTCCAGCCGGTTCCTGACGGGGAAAAGGCCGATTGGGTCGAGCGTGATCTCCAAGGGGTGCAGCTGGCAGAACTGGGTGAGAAGCTGAAGGGCAGTAGACTCCCATGTATCCTCAGGAGCGAGGCCATAGGCTATAATGCCGAAAGAGGGCCAGTCGGGCCGAGCAGGGGGAGGAGGTACCACCGCCTGCACTTGGCACGTCTGGATACCCTGCTCCAGATATAACCGTCCGGCGTACAAGGGTGGGGACTGGTACCCAAACCACTTCAACGTATCCCACAGAATCGCAGGGAATCCCTCGAAATGCAGACACGTCGATTGGAAAGTACCGTCCGCTCCAAAAAGAACATGCCCGGGAACAGCCATCTGGAACCAAGAAATCGAAACCATGTGAGCTAGATTCCAAGGATCAGGGGTCGGATAGAGAAGCATACGGTTTTGACCGAGAGCAACTAAAAGAAACTAGAAATCCTTAGATCCAAAAGAACTCTTCCGAACAAGGTTGCTGTTGAGAAGGAAACCTTACAGCTTTTTAGATATGACGCATGCACAGCTTACCTTACCCTTAACCAAAAACAACTGCCCAAAACTGTGGGTCTTACGCGGTCAGTGCCGGTGACAAGGCAACAATTACGTCTCTCCCTATAGTAACTAGTCGGTTCTACAACATCTCCTAAATGAACGCGGTTAGCGTACCTGCAGAAAAACACCAACACACGAACCTTCCGTGCCAGCACCCACGAAAGCATTCCCAAACATTACCGCTCACTATAGGAACGGCTCCCATGCGTTTAAGGCTGCATGGACAGCACTCAACCGTGGAAATAGGTTCCCTTTGAATGGAACCATATAACCCTTCGCATACTCGTGATGCGGAATCGGCACACGTATGACAAACGTGGCGAACCAACCGTGCTGATAGGTTCGTTGGAATCAAACCGTACCAACCTTCGTATGGAGTACATACGGAACCTGCGCACGTGTGATAGACGTGGGCGAAAACAACCACGAGGATAGGGTCCTTTGAATAGAACTCCCTATCAACCTTCGCATGCTCGCGATGCGGAACTCGGCACACGTATGATAGACGTGGCGAAGTGCTGGAGGGTTAGCAAGATAACCAAGTAATTATTAGTCACCTAAAACAACCCCAAAATCCCCTAGGGCCTCTCGGACTAAAGCCATCCTTAACGATCGTACAAGATTTTTCAAAAGTTTCTTGCAACTTTTATCTTTTCAAAGAAGTGTTTTGGGCTTGTTGTTTTCTCTGTACTGCTAAACACGGCTCTGATGCCAGCTGTGGCGGATCCACTTCGAATTAGCTTGATTAAACAGGGTTAAGTCGCCTAACACGCGACACTCCAGCCTAACCCAAGTTAACACGAAGTGCCGTCGGATTTCATCCCATTTAACCACTTGAACAGGATCGAGTTTAGCAACCCACACGAAGGTGAGTGGTTCCAGAGAATACAATGAGTCCACTGAGTTAGGCAAATTTACTCATTTAGTTTGACCACAAAAACCAACATCAGAGTTTTTACAAGGTTCAAAGGAAACAACAGAGATAAACACTAGCGGAAGACTTCGTCGGGGTCGGACATCCCTGGTGAGGCCAACCGGGACGTCATTGGTTCCTCTCCTCGCCGTCCGAGGAGGGGTCCCACTCGACCGTCCAGCCCGACGGGAGCTGGGGCGGCCAAGCGCCAGCAAGAGAGGGGTCGGGAGCAGCAACTTCACCTGAAAAACAGGAGCCACAACAAGGCTGAGCTACTAAGCTCAACAAGACTTAACCGATAGGAGTAAGCTACTCCACACTTTCTTGACATGCAAGGCTTTTGGCTGAGGGGTTTGTTTGCCAAAGCACTAAGTAAAACCCTATTTTCAAGTTTTAGCTCCGGTTCTAGGTTCATTTACCAGTCTAGGTTTTGCAACCTATTCTAAGCAATCATAGAACCAAGCAAGGGTTAAAGATATATCAACAAACATGTCATCATCAGATTCCTCATTTACTCAGGGTGACATAGCGATCAAGCAATCTCAAACTGTGAGAGGCAGACGAATCGATTTGAGTTCCTTAACCATGCATGGTGAACCTAGCCTCACGACATCCGCGCACCCGGAGGTCGCTTCCTGTGTCGGCCTTCCCCATCAATCCCCTAACCCGTGTCGGGCCCATTTCCTTTGGTGCAAGGTTCCACAGACCCGGCCTCTGCCGTCCTGTGACCACGCTTGCCACCACGTGCGACAACTAGCAGGGGAAACTCCGTTCCAAGAACAATGGGGCGACCGCTCACGTCTAGGTTCAATCCGGTACTAGGCTTCCTCATCCCATACTAAGTATGAGGCTAGTACTTTCAAACACTTGATCACGAACACCACCACTGTCGGGCCTTAGCAAGATTTCATAGACAGACGGGGCGACCATCCGTCCACCAAAGAGTTACCAAAACCCTGCCCCGTCCATCGTCCTTATAGTTGTAACAGAAAGGTAGACATTCAACTCCTAAAACTCGCGAGTGACAGGAGATCACTCGACTTTTACCGTCTCCTAGTTAAGCAAGGCAACTACTCGGTCCAACAGCTAGTGCTCAGATCATGGGGGTAACTGAGTCATGCATCTAGGGTTTCAAACAACTCCTATACGTAAATGCACAATCATGTTACAGAAGGCATGCGCAAGTCTGGTAAAACACATAGGGCTTTCATGCAACCGGGGCTTGCCTTCGAGCAAAGAGGAAGGAAACTGCTCGACTTCTGGGGTGACTTCGGCTTCGGCGGGAAGGAGTTCGGCTACACCTTCTTCTTCTGGTGCCGGGTGTAGCTCGTAGAAGCTGTCGGCGAGGTGCAGCTCTACACGAATGCAATGCAAAAGTTAACATAGACGGTTATTTCAACAGCAACACTGGCTCGCCTGAGCCCAGAAACTCGCGACAAAGAGCAGGAGGGTGGGGAAGTTCAAGGGAGCGGGTGATGATCAAGAGGCAAGGGTCGGAAAGGAACTTATGATCTGATCCTTGAACTAGAGGAGGTGGTATATTAGGAATCCTCAGACGCAGCGCTGAAGGGTTCCTAAATTTTTACACATACACCCTCGGGTTGAAGAAAAAAATCACAGCCGAACCCTCGGGCGAGGCGGATAAGGGTCGGCGGAACAGACAGGGTCGGGCGAGACGGAACCGGGGTCGGGCGGATAGGAGGGGTCGGGTGAGGCGGACTGGGGTCGGCAACTCACCTTCTTCCTGAAAGGAAAGCTTGGGGTCGGGAAGAAGCAGACTTGGGCGGAGGGGCTAAAGCTTGAACAACGGCTAAGACCGGAACTGCTACTGCGGCGGCGGTGCTTCTTGCAGATCACAAGAGAGCTTTTACGCAGCACGGAGGAGCAAGCGTCTGGGTGACTTGGAGAAAACTGAGGGAGAATCTGAGAGCAGAGCTCCTCAGGAACTTGGTGTGTGGCGCGAGGAGCTTGAGTAGGGAGCGAGAGAATGGCTGAAGGCAACAATGGCGGAGGGAACTCCGGCGGCTGGTGCATTCCTTTTATAGCTGCTGGAACTGAGAAGGAAGCGGCGCGGGAGAGAGAGAAGGGGAGCGGCGCGAAGGCCGGGGAGAAGCAATGGAGTGCTCTGCCGGGGCGGCGATTGAGCGAAGAGGGCGGTGGTGCAGGACTCCGGGGGTGACGCCAGCAGTCATTGGGCTCTGCCGTCAGGGCGGTGTAGGAGCGGGTAGACCGGTGGTTGAGATTTGGCGGAAAGTGGGCGTTGCCGTGCGGAAGATTTGATGGAAATGACCGGTTTAACGGCGCTAGAATCGAGGGCGCACAGGTGAGAAGACAGGTAGCCACGGGAGCGTGGGCGAGCGCGGAGCAACAGATTGTCGGGCGGCTTCTGACAGGGCGGGGAAAGGAGCTGTCGCGGCCGCGGTCGGGGTTGGCGATGGGGGAATCGTCGTGTAGCGGAGACCAGGCGGCGCGACTGTGGTTGAAGTGACGGAAAAGACGGGCGACATCAGGCTCCGGGGCCAGGATCTGGCGGCGTGATGATGGGCGCGGGAGGCGAGGTCCTGCAGAAAGGTTGCAGAGGGGCTTCTGCTGCCATTGGGGAAGGGGGCGCGAGAACCCACTGGGTCGCGAGCCAGAGACAAAATTGCGCTGCGGGCGTCGGAGAAGACGAGCCACGCGGCAGGAAGACTCTGAAGCAGGCATGCAACTCGAGTGCGCCTGTCGCGGAGGATCTGGGGAACAGATCTCGCGGGTCCACCAATGGATAGAACGGATGTTTGAGAAAGCTTAACAGGATCCGACGGTGGGCTGAGCTTGCCGGGGTCGGGAGAGGAGAGAAACGGGAAGGGGTCGGGTCTTCCGGGGTCGGAACCGGGCGGAAAGCTGAGCACTCGGCGCGGTAAAACAAGACAGATGACTATGATCAAGGGCTCCGATTAAGATTAACTTGGAAGGTTTTAGGGGTCGGTCGTCACAGTATAACAATTCCATAACATGCCCCCCATCATCGTATGCAAATATGATGGCTGCATATAAAAAGTGAATATGCTTCCAAGCGTATGACTGTTGCCTATACAACAGAAATCATGCGGGTGTCATTTCTATAGTGAACGGTAATGTTTGTGGACGATTTAATGAGTGCTGGCATGAAAGGTTCAGGTTGGAAATTTTCTATAGGTAGACTAATCGCGATTATGTAAGTTCACGACGAGTAGAAAAGTTCGACTAGTTATTATAGAGAGAGCCGTAAATGTTGCCTTGCCACCGGCACTAACCACATAAGTCCAAAGCTTTTTGGCAATTACTTTTGTTGAGAGGTCGAATAGGACTTGCATGCATCATGAATTAAAATTAGCAACTTAAAAGACGACAAACCGATCTTGCATAAGTATTACCTAAAAGCTTGAACATGCTAGAAATTATCTAGGTGTCATGTTCCAGCTGTACGATCTTGTTAAAAATTTTTGGTTGTTTACTTTTGTTTACTCCAGAAACCCTATATTGGAAAGTTGTGTCAAACCACTTAAACAAGGTGTTGGTAAAATTTTGTAAAAATTGACCAGTTAGATTGTGAGATACGTTCAGATTAGTAACCCACTGTTTGCTGAAAATTGTTAGAGGGAACAGTTCACAGTTTCATTTTTTCAACCTCTTTCGAATCAGTTTGGGTCAGGGGTCATAAAAGTAAACTTGTTAAGCACTTAGTAAAGAACCTCCTGCTAAAATTTCAAGGGTATTAGATAGATAGTTTGGGAGTTATGGTGGCGGAACCACTCTAATTAACTGAGTTAAAGCACAATTAAGTCGCCTAACACGCGATCATATGCTTTAATTAAGTTAACTCGGTAGTCCGTTGGATTTCATTCGATAAACCAGTCCACAAGACCGAGAAAGCATAGCTCCACCCAAGAGGAAGCTGGGGAGGCCAAGTGCCACTAGCAGCAAACTCGGGGGCGTCAACATCACTTGGAAAGAGGTGCCACAAGGCTGAGCGACTACGCTCAACAAGACTTAACCGACCGGTGGTTCTAATCCACCAACACCTAGACATGCAAGCTCTTTGGCTCTGGGGTCTATTTTGCCAAAAGCGACTATAGTAAGTCCTTACATTCAATATTCTAGCCACAGGTTCTAAGTTCATTTACTTGTCTAAGTTAGTAACTACACTAAACAAGCATAATTTCTCAAACAATTAATGACAAGCATCAATATTAAAATCATCAAGTCCGTTATTACTCAGTGTAGCATAGCGATCAAGTAGTCCCAAACTGTGAGGGGTAGACGAATCGATTCGAATTTCTTAACCATGCATGACAAACCTAATCCCACGACATCTGCGCACCGTGAAGGGTTGCTTCATTTATCAGCCGTCCCCATCAATTCCTAGACCCGTGTCGGGCCCACTTCCCTTGGTACAAGGATCCATAAACCTGGCCTCTGCCATTCTATGACCGCACTTGTCACCACATGCAGCCGCAAGGGAACTTCATTCCAGAGACAGTGGAACGAACCGCTCACGTCCTGGTTTAATCAGGTACTAGGCATTCCCATCCCATACTAGGTATGAGATCAGTACTTTCAAACACTTGATCACGAACACTATCACATCTCGACCTTAGTCCAAGTTTTCATGTAGACAGACGGGGCCATCCACCGACCACAAAAATAGTTCACAGAGCCCTGCCCCGTCCATTGTCCTTAAAGTTGTAACAAAAAGGAGAGCAAACAACTCCTATAACTCGCGAGTGATAGGTGATCACTCAACTTTTACCGAGTCCTATTAAGCATTGCAACTACTCGGCTCCAAATACTAGTGTTCAGATCAAGTGCACTAATTCATGCATCTACGGTTTCAAGCAATTCCTAAAATGTAAATGCACAATCAAGCAACCAATATATTGCAAGTAGTTAAAGATAGGAATTTTTGCTCCGGGGCTTGCCTTCAAGCAGGGCGGTAGCGAACTGGTCTTCGGTGTGCTCGGGCTCGGCTCCTGCAGGTGGCGGCTTAGCTACGGCTCCGTCTTCCTCCGGCGCTGGGTGAAGCTCGTAGGTTCCGTCTGCGAGGTTCAGCTCTACATGAAATGCAATGCATCAAGTTAAATTCTCAACTTTTCGTAGAATGCAAACACAACTTAGTGCTGAAGAAGAAGAAGTTATATAGGCCACATTCACCTAAACAAGATTCTAAACTTTCTTTACTTACATAAAGAAGGTGGGGTGTGGTATAGGCTGGGGGTTGGTTTGATGGTGACTGCGTACATATATGTAACATCACTTTATTAAGCTTTAGATTGGAAAGTTATCCTATTTCTGAATGTTCTTTTGTACCTCTTCCAATATAGCCTTTATTACCTTAAAGTAGCAGGTATTTAACAATGTTTTGCGAAAAGGTGTCATTTTCTATGCATTTACCCTATTTATTCTTCTCTAAATAGGAAAGGGGTTCACCTATGTAATTCTGGTGGTTGCCACATTTTTCCCATAAATTGAGTTACATCACTAATTTAAATCAGAAGGTTTCATATTTTTCTCAGCTCCAGATTAATTGTTATGCAAAAAGGTGAATACGACCTTTTTTTTACACATGGTAAAACTAGAATAGGGAGTTGTACACCTGAGCCAGCTCCAAAACATTTTTCCTAGCTTCTACTACTTGAAACAAACATATGAGAGTTGGTTTCATTTTTTTTATCATATTTCTATGATTTGTTATGATTTAAATGGCTTAATCAAGAATTAAAACATACCACATTAATTACAACAGTGGCATATGCTAAAAGTATTTTTTATTAAAAACTACTCTTTATTCTGAGCCTAGCAAAATTGGTTTGGCATTTTTTTGAGTTTTCTACGAATTTTGGTGAATTGTTAAAGTTAAACACAATTTCTGCCGATTAAAACATTTAAACCAAGGTAAACTTGCGGACTAGCCCCTAGGTTCACCTTTCCCAAAAACAATTGGGTCCTTGGGCGCGCGGGCGGCGACGGCGGGTAAAATCCCAGCGATGCGCCGGCAGCCTTGGGACGGTGAGTGACTGGGAGGGCTTACGGGCTCACCTTGGTCCGGTTTGAAACAATTGGGGGTGATAGGGAGGCTTGGCCGGGGCAGAACGGCGGAAGGCGGAAAGCTTCGGGTGGCAGCAGGGTCCGGCAATGTTCCGGCGGTGGTGGTGCTTCTCGCGGGCAACAAGCAAGCTCTAGAGCTGCGCGAAAAGTTGGCAAAGCGGCTGGTGGTGTTGGCAAGGCGTGAGGTCGGGCGGAAGGGGGAGCTCCACTGCGAGCTCAGGCGGCGGCGCGTGAGCGTGGAGCAGAGGAGCTTGCGGCAGCGGAACTTGGGTGAGCGGTGAGGGTTTTGGACGGTTAGCTGGAGCGGAGAGGGAGGCGAAAGGAAGCGCGGTAGCGCCGGCGGGGCTTGTGGCTGGTCTGTAGGCCGAAGAAGGGTGGGCGCGTGCTGTCGTGGCCATTAATGGCAATGGCGCCATTGGTGGACAGAAGGGATGGGCAGGCGCGGCAGGCAAGGTGACATGGCGAGCAAAGTGACGCAAGCATGCGCAGGACGAGCGGCTCTGCCGGGGCACGCTACTGGCAAGGTGGGGGAGGAGCTGTCGCGGCCTGCACGGCAGTTGGCGGAGGTGGCAGCGTTGCGGGGCGCGCGCGCAGGCAGCGTGACCGGGGGTTTGACGGGAGGGCCGGAAGGCGTTGGGGCACGGCCAGAGATCCTGGTGGGGTGGATGCGCGCGGGAGACGAGGCGGCACCAGTGCGGCAGCAACCGGTCTTTGGTCGCGGAGTTGCCGGGGCGGCGGCGGAGCCGCGGGCAGTGCGCCTAGCGCGCCCTGCGAGGCCTCGGGCAAGCGAGACGGGATGGAGCGGAGGGGTTGCAGGTCGTCATCGCACGCGATTGGGGAGCGAGGTGCGTCGATCCATCTTGTCACGGCCGGTGATTGGGCGAGGCGACGCTTGCCGGTGAGGCCACGCCACACGACGGTGGCGCTCTGGAGCGCGACGCACGCGCGCTCGGGCGCGCTCTGACCGACGGATACGCGAGATCTTTTGCTGGGCCTGTCTTCGAGCATTTGGATCTCCTGATTATCAAACCGTACCATGTTGACTCCCTTTGCAAAATTTGTAGTACACACACCAAAGTCCAACTTTTGTAATTTGACTGAGTTCAAAATCATGGTGGATTTGGAGATTCGAAACTCCAAAGTTTGGAGGAACACCAGTTTTCACGACTTAGAGAAAAAACGGCGGCTTTGACTGGTTTTCAGGGTTCTGGGCTGACTTGAGCTGCAGTTTTGAGAAGCTTCGGGGGTAAATTGGACCAAGGTCCAATTGACAAAGTTGTTGTAGAAACTTAGCTCTCCAACTTCTACAAAAGGATTTTTTTGATGTTCTGCTCAACTTTTAAGAGATAAACCCGCCCTAAGGTGCCACGTCGGGCTGATTTCCAGACTTAGCCTGGATTGCCAAAAGAGGCTAGGTTGACCAAACTAGGGGACTTTGACTTGGATTTTGAAGGCTTTCAGGATAGATTTCAAACTTGCTCCTTAAAGAAAAGTTATTAAGGTTTCAAATCTCTAAAACTTTGGTATAGGCCTCAGCTTGAGTTTATATTAGAAATTTTAAAATAGAGAGCCCCAAAGTTGGGATCTTGCCTGTTTTAAAACAAAACAACACAGATTGGTATGTCGGGTTTTTGGAGGGCTTCTGCTCATATCCAAGAAAAACACCAACAATTAAAGTTGTTAGAAAGGTTGAGTTCTACAACTCTTAGTTGGACAGATTTTAAGTTCTTAAGCAAAAATTGGAGTTACAGTTTGGGCAGCGTTTTAACCTTGTGAGGGCAAAAGGGTACTTTCACTTGCCTTATTGTTGCCAAGTTCTTCTTTAAGCACTAATGACTTGTTTTAGGATCAAAACATAGCTTAAATAATCTAGGTTGTTACAGTTATGGTCCGTTACGCCCTGCAAATTTCCAGGATACACCACCTGGTAAAGATCTGTGTAAATCATCTTGATAGAATCTGTTCCGACTCAACCCTTGAATACCAAACTTGTCACTAATTATCCAAAGAACATTTTGGTATAATATCAAAGTTTTTGGACAAATTGTTTGAGAGGAATGGTCAGATTAGTGGTGACACCCTATCGCAGAAATTTCAGACTAGACCACAATGGAAAGATCTAATCTTATGATCTTCCTAGAGGCTGTTTAAGCTAAAGTTCTGAATAACAAACCTGTGATGAAATACCTGAAGAACAGTCTGGTATAATTTCATGATATTTGGAAAAGTAACCTACAAGTTATAGTAATTAGGGAACATGATATAATTGTTGAGTTAGTAGTTCAAATATGGTTCAGGTTCTTTAAGTTGGTTGTTTGCTGAAATTATTGTGTGAACCCAATATATTGCTTAGAATGATGTGAGGAAGCGTCATGTTGCATCCATACATTGCATACATCTTAATGTAATTAAAACAAAATCATGAAAAAAATGTGCTGTCGTTTTCTCGCTGTTTAATGCCCAAAGCTGAGCCAAAAACCCAGTGATCTGCTCGTTGTCTAAAATTTAACCATGCCATCCGTATTACTCTCAACACTTGGTGCATGTGTTCTCCTCCAGTATTTCCAACCCCAATCCTTTGAGATGTCAGAAGTTTTTGACAAATTCCTTGTCATCCTCCCATGTCCACCTTCCATTTCATCACCCGAATCTCGGGATGAGAATATGTTTGAGGGGGGTAGACTTTAACAACCCTAGTTTTAATTAATCTTGTCAAAGCTTAAGTAGAGTGTTTAGAAGTTAATCTACCACTTAAAAGGACCAAAATGCCCTTTAAAAGTTTAAATTAGGGGTGGATCACAAATTCAGATTTTATATAGCAACTTTGATTTTTGCCAATATAAGAGTTGTAAAACTTTTCAAAGCAAACAACTTTGCTTATTTGAAATTTTGCTAGTTTGGAGAGGAAGATGTTCAAAAATCAGTTTGAAGTTCAATGTTAATTCAAAAACCTTGTCAAATTCACTAGTCCTTAAGTACATGTCTGTTCAGGAATTTTGAAACCTGTTATCTCTATATCTAGACCTGGTTTGAAGCTGAAGCCTTATAGAATTTGTAGAATGAACTTTAGAAAACAACTTTGTTAATTTGAGCATTGACCAATTCACACTAGAACCTTTTCAAAATTCAAGTCGAAAATAGCAACAGCTCAAATTCAGCTCACACTGCTTTAAGTTCTAAAAGACGTGAGTGTCTTCCAACTTGGCGTATGAATACTACAAAATCTAAAACTATTCTGGACCTGATCCTTTTGTAAGAGTTTGAGTGTGAAGTATGTACAACAATGTTGTCTATTTGAACTTTGTCTAAATCAGAGCCAAACCCTTTCAAACTTGAGTTAAAGTTTAGCTAAAATATTAAATACAACTTCATTCAAAGTTCTGCTAAGTCCTTGAAAACGACGTTCCACCAAAAGTTCCTACCATCCCATTTTCAAATCCATCAAGTTTCTCATGTGCCGGATTCCATAAAGGTTATAGCATATATCTTAACATCCATGTTTCATTTTTGGAAATGCAAGCGTGTAGTACAAACTTGATGAGAAAACACATGTTAAACACGACACCTTCACCACGACACGCATCACAAACATCATGTGTGCATTAGTGAGCATTATGAACACCCATTTGTGAATAGTTAAACATCATCAGCATCATTTGTGCATAAATGAACTTTGTGGCCATGCATTCTTAAGTGCCTAGAATTTATTATTTATTGTTGAAAAAAAACTAAATTTCTGAAGAGACCCCAATTTCTTCCATTCAACTGTGGCCCAACTATTTTATTCAAATACTATATACTATTTAGTGATTTTCAAATATTTTTATCAAATTTTTTAGAGATGTTTGCTTGGATTAGAAATTCATTTAATGTTCAATCTTAGCTATTTTGTTTTGTCAATTGTGTGCAAACCATAGAAGCTTTTGAGCCCATTCTTGTTGCATTGGATTCTTCATGATTTAATCTTTACAACGAGTATTTTTGGGGAATTTTTGGACACCTGTAGCTCCATAGCTGGGTCATTTAAGGGAGAAAATTTGAACCGTTTTATTTCTTCGTGGGCCTACACGTCGACGCCTTCTTCCACCTATCTCCTCTGCCTAGGCACCAGATGGCCGCCACACAGCACGAGAACGGCGGTTGGCCCTCCCTTAGAGCCTGTAGGGCTCCTCCTTCACAGATAGGCCAACCGGGTATCTTCCATGTGCCCCTCCCTTCCTCCCCATGCCTCCTGTCACCCCAGTTGGTTGGCACTCCTGTTGGACGGCATGAGTGCCACACGGCGCGAGACCTCCCGCGACACCCCTCCCCTCCAATGGCTGCACCCACTACTGTGTCGTTACAACGGCTTGTACCGACCAAAACGAAGTCGCTACATTTGGGCTGCGGTAAAGTGTCTGGAGGAGTATCTGCAAGACTTTGAGGAGTTCTACGCGTTCGTTTCTTCAGTCAGCTACCTGTGGTGTCGTTGCTACCTTTAGAGTTCCACTGCGTACTAGTTAGACTTTGTGGTTTATTTGAGAGTTTCGGTCATGTAATAATGGTTAATACTCTTTTTATTCGATTTGGCATTGTCTTTGTTATTCGCTTATGTCGTACATGTGTGTAACTTGACCCTGGCGCACATGTATTCAATGCACTTGGTTTTGTCCTTAAAACCGGGTGTGACATCACTGGATTTCAGGATGCAAAAAATAAAAACTTTACATATTTCGAACATGCAAAAATATATTAAATTAGCAAGTATATTTACAATAAGTTTGAATGAGTCATTAATTCTATACTAGTTCTTTTAGCTTTTAAAATAATTATTTTACTACATCACTATCATCAAGAAAAATTATTCAATTAAATAATTTCAACGCGACAAATTCAATTTACCTATGTGGTTAACATTGTTCATATTATTCGAATAAATCTTCACCTCAACTATTTTAAACACACATGAAATCATACATACATTAAATTAAAAATTTTATCAAGTGGTACATGAAATTATAGAACTTTACAAGGTAACTTTACATAAAGTTGAAGCAAATTTAGCGCATTACAATGTAACATTAAAAAACTTCTTCACGAAAGTTCCTTGATCATGATCGCGGCGTAAGTACAGAACCTCTTCTTTGGATAGCAAGATGCTTGGGTCAACCTCAACAGCGAATGAAGGCATGCCATCAAACTAATCATAATCATCTGATTAGTCTATTTTGTTCTCGACTCCCATAATTTTTCTTTTACCTGGAAGAACTATGTGGTGCTTTGGCTCCCATGGCTCTTCTTGATTTCTCTTCGGTTTGCTAGACATGTCCTTCACATAGAAAACCTGATGCACATCATTGGCAAGTATGAATGGTTCATCAGTGTATCCAGTCTTGCTCAAGTCCACTATTGTCATTCCATACTGATCTTTGGTTATGCCAGTTAGCTTCCCCCATTCGAGTTACCATAGTACGACTCCTTGCTACTGTTTCTATCTATAGCATCTATGCGGACACCACAATTTTGGTTCGTGCTTTTCTGATCCTGGGCTCTCATGTAAAATGTATAACCATTTATCTTGTAGCCTTGGAATTTCAAAATTGTGCTAGCAGGTCCCCTAGCTAACCAAGCGAGCTGTGGGTGAATCTCAAAGTTACCCATAATTTGTTGGTGCAACCAGGAGGGAAAAGTTTCCATGTGATGATGTGTAAGCCAGGCATCGGATCTCGCTGGGTTTTCGAAAACTAACATCTGCTTGTGTTGATCGATATACGGAGTCACAAAGGTTGACTGCTGTAGAATAGTGTAGTGTGACTTGTTGAACAAATCAGCATCATTGCTCAAACAAACTTTCCTTCCAAGGGTGCCCATTCCCCGCAGCCTCCCCTTGTGGCATGAAGTTGGAACCCCAATCGAGTTAATTGAGTCAATAAAATCAACACAAAACTTGATCACCTCTTCTATTCCATATCCCTTGGTGATGCTTCCTTCTGGACGGGCACAATTAAGAACATATTTTTTTAGGACTAACATGAACCTCTCGAAAGGCCACATATTGTGCAGGTATACTGGTTCGAGAATACCAATCTCTTTTAGTAGGTAAACAAGGAAGTGCTTCATAATATTAAAGAATGATGGTGGAAATACCAACTCAAAGCTGACAAGACATTGCACCACATCGTTTTGTAGCTTTGGTAGCTTGGATGGATCGATTGCCTTCTGCGAAATTGCATTGACAAATGCGCATAGCTTTACGAGAGGCAATCGAACATTCTCTAGTAGAACACCTCTCAGTGCAACTGGAAGCAACTGGGTCATCAACATGTGGCAGTCATGGGCCTTGAGATTTGTGAACTTCTTATCTTTCATATTTATTATTCCCTTTATATTCGAGGAGTACCTAGATGGGACCTTCATACTATTCAAGCATTCAAACATGCTATTCTTCTCTTCCTTGCTAAGAGTAACTCGCAGGACGTAAATAGTGCTATCCGTTATCTCTTTTTTCCGGATGTAGGTCATCTTTTTACCCCATGGCTTTCAAGTCCTGTCGTGCTTCCAATGTATCTTTTGAGGTCCCATAAACACCCATGAAGCCTAGCACGTTCACGCAAAGATTCTTCATCAGGTGCATCACGTCTATTGCGTTGCGGACCTCTAGAATTTCCCAACAAGGTAGCTCCCAAAATATTGACTTCTTCCACATGGGTGCACATCTGTTATCGTCATTTGAAATAGGTTTGCTACCAAAACCCTTTCCAAAGACTACCCTTACATCCTTTAATATCTTAAAGACACGCTTTCCATTATGGTGTGCAGATTTTTTACGATCATCTGGCGCCCCTTTGAAATGCATCCCGCTCTTTCTCAGCTAGTGGTGGGCAAGGAGCCATGATGACTCGTATAGATGACCTTCTTATAGTGCTTCAAATACATGTTGTCTGTGTTACCTAAATAGTGGGTGCAGGCTCGATATCCCTTATTTGTCTATCCTGAAAGGTTACTCACTGCAAGCCAATCATTGATATTATGAACAACAATGCTCGTAGGTTAAAGATCTCTTGTTTCTCCTCATCACACACACATACACATTCCTGCCAGAGCTATAAAAGTTCATCTACCAACAGTCTTAGGTACACATCAATGTCGTTGCCAACTTGTTTTGGGTCTTGGATAAGCGTCGGCATCATAATGAACTTCCACTTCATGCACAGCTAAGGAGGAAGGTTGAACATACATAAGGTCACAGGACAAGTACTACGACCACTACTCAACTCACCGAATGGATTGAATCCATCAGTACTTAAACCAAACCTTATGTTCCTTGCATCACTTTCAAAGTCCAGGAATGCTTTATCAATTGATCTCCACTGGGCCCAATCAACAAGGTGTCTCAGCATTTCGTCTTGCTTACATTCTTCTCTGTGCCATCGCATCAACTTAGGATTCGCCTTGTTCCTGAACAAGCGCTTCAAGCGTGGTAGTATACGGAAATATCACATCACCTTCATGGGAACTCTCTTCTTGGGAGGCTAACCCTCGACATCACCAGGATCATCTCGCCTGATCTTATACCGTAGCGCTTTGCACATAGGACAAGTATCCAATTTCTCGTATTCAGCGCCATGATAGAGGATACAGTCATTAGGGCATGCATGTATCTTCTGAACCTCGAATCCCAGAGGGCAAACAATCTATTTAGCTTCATATGTTGTGGATGGCAATTCATTATTCTCAGGAAGAATCTTCTTGACAATTTTCAATATCCCCTGAAATACCTTATCGGACACACCATTTTTTGTCTTCCATTGCATAAATTCTAGTGTGGTACCTAGTTTTTTATGGCCCTGCTGGCAATCTGGGTACAATAATTTTTGGTGATCATCTATCATGCGCTGCAACTTTGCTGCTTCCTTCTTTGTTTCGCAATGTCTATGTGCATCCCGTAGGACCTGACCAAGGTCATAAGTATGGCCATCTTTTGCGAACTCATCTTCATCAACCTCACCCATTGTAGTATCTGCAAAAGCTTAGCCTGCAGCCCAGTCCGGAATGTTGTCATCATCCTCATCCTTTTCGCTATCTTCCATTACAACCCCTCTTTCGCTGTGCTTGGTCCAAACCAAATAGTTAGGCATGAAACCATATCTAAACAAGTAGCTATGAATAGTCCCTCAGGAAGCCTGTGAATAATCCTTGTTACTGCATTGGAAGCATGGACAACATATGAACGTGTTCTTTGGCTTGTTCACTTTGGCCACTTCGAGAAAATAATGCAAGCCATCAATAAACTCCTTGCTACGTCTGTCCCCATTATACATCCACTACCAGTCCATCTGCATCGTATTACGCATGAAAATGGACTACACATGAAAATGGATTACGCATAAAAATCGATTACATACTTTCTTCCTTTTTTAATTTCTGTTGTACACAGTTAATTTTAATATGATTTTTAGCATGCAGGTCTCTAATATCTTGCCAACATTATAAATATTAGGTTATATGGTAGTTGTTTTTTGTACCAATTCAAATATATTATTTCTTCATCCTTCAATGATTACAAATATTAGGTTCTCTTGTTGCGAATAAATGTGTCATTACCATTTCACATCAAAAATCATCTTTACGTGCCTATTGATGGTTTTTTGATACGTTTTACAACTTATCTACATGCTATTCATGATTGAAAGCATGTCAAACTTTGTAGTGCAAATGATCCTGAAAGTTTAGATATAGATAGAAATACACATTTAAATTTCAGATCGAAACAACATGATACACTACGACAAACCATTCACTGAGTACTATCTAGGAGGACTTTAAGCATCCTTGGGCGGCGAAGACGAAGGTTCCGCTGACCTAGCCTCATCCTATGGTTTATTCGTGGCTCCTGCAACGGTAGTACTAAGTGGACGTGAAACACCCGGGACTGGCGGTGGAGCATAACGACCACCGAAAGGAGATTCCTGACCTGCCGCAATAGCATCTTCATAACATCTTTGCAAACAACGAAGCATTGCTTTCTCCCACGTGCTCATTTTCTTTGGCTTATCATGCAGACCAACTATGGTTTTCCCCTTGCCGCGAGAGGAACGACGATCGCCCCCACTATCGCCACTACCTCCAGCAGCAAAAGCCATCTCTATGTATAAAAATTCATACCTTACCACTACAGAACTTATTGAACTTGCAGACCATGATCATCTCGGCGAGCATTTACCCACCGGGCGGCACCGTACTTCGCCATGGAAGAGCTCCGATACCACAAGGAAGGCGACACAATCTTCCATGATGTTCGTTGCCGCTCTTCCTCGTAGAATCGGAGCTCCTCCTTGATGTTCGTTGCCGCTCGGTATGCAAGTTCAACAAGTACGAATTTGGAAAACCATATTGAATTTGACAAGATAAACCGTCTAGACAAGGGTAGCATCATTCTTAAACCACTGCAAGGATACATACTATATATGACACATATGACATACTAATTTTTTCCTCATAATTAATATGGAAATCCTCTCCATTCTACCTCACATTTACTCTCCATTCTCCCTCACATTCTAGCTCAAAATCCTCTCCATTTTCTAGTTCACATTCTAGCAAATAAACTATCCATCTCCATTCTACACATCAAGTTGTTTTAACTAATACGAATCGTATATAACAAGCAAACTATTCATCCCATTCTAGCTCAAAAACATCCATAAATACAAATCCTCTTCATTCTCCCTCTTTCTAACAAGCAAACTCATTTTTCTCCCTCTCTAAAGCCTAAAATAAAGCATAACAAGAGGATGAAGTAGCTAACCTTCACACACTTTGGATGAGTGAAATCCCCATGGAAATGAGAAAAAAAGATTCGGGTAGCACCTCCCTTAGGCTTGCATCGGTGCCATGGAGAGGAGGTGAAGCTCTCTATCTCTGTGAAGTGGACTAGTCTGGCTGGAGGAGGGAAAAGTTTTTATCCTGGTTTAAAATTCCAACCAGGGCAAAAAGGAACACCATTTGTCCTAGTTGAAGTTTACTCGTGGTTGGAACCACCAACCGGGACAAAAGCACAACCCTTTTGTCCCAGTTGGAATTACCAACCGGCCCCCGGTCGAAATTACCAACCAGCCGGGAGTAAACGTTTTGTCCCATTTGGTAACTGTTGATACCATTTTTTGACATGTGTCAAAACTAGCATCAAAAGGAAGCAGAGATGCTGATGCATGACAGAAGGACAACGGCTAGTGAAAATGGCCGATATAGTCACAAAGGTTCAGCTGATGAAAGGTGACAAAGACCCAGCCGATGAGGACGGGAGGTGTCAGCTAATGGAGGGTGACAGGGACCCAGCTGATGCGAGCAAGTGGATTCCAGCCGATCGGAGATATTGGGGTTCAACTATTAAAAGGCAAGAGAGTCTTGATCGGCGAAGATATTGCGAGACAATGGATGTAGAGTTGGTCGAGGGAGGACAAATTCGTTTTCGACTCTTGTACCAGTCGTTTTATTTAGACAAGTTTGTTTCTTTAGTTACATATATTGTATTGCATCATAATCGACTAGGACTAGGAGTCTTGAGTTTACGATATAAATAGAGACCTTGCGAGGTCTGAAAAACATGTACACACAAACAGACAAATCTACTTTATTTGTAATTTACTTTCAAGTCGGCGACTTCGCCAAAGTTCTCTTTTTCTTCACGAGTTCTTCCAAGCTAGCAGAGCTGAATCATCTTGATCTACGGCTGGATTGTAAGTTCCGTGTATATCGAGTAATTTCTAGGCTTTAACTTCTGGTGCATCGCTGTTGTTTTGTCTAGATTTATTCATCAAGTTATCGATATTTGCTAGATCTGCAAGTTTATTTGATTAAATCTTGTTGCTTTAGCTTCTATCACCACTATCCAGCTTGGAATAGATTCTGATCGGTTTCTTATCCTGTTTTTCAATCAAGGAGTGTTCTATAGCCGATTAGATGTATTTCAAGCATTGTTCGCGTAGCATTGTTTAGGTTGCGTTTCAACAGTTCATTTGCATTGATTACACATACATCGGCTAACCTAGCCGATCATCTTTTTCTATATCGGCTACCCGACCGTTACGATCTCCTAGAGCTAATCGGAACATCAGCCGATTCACTCTCGAATTTAACGTCTTCTTTTCCCTTGTCAATTAGCAGGTCAAATTGACTGGCACGCCTTGGATCGAGAGGGTTACAACCAGTACTTGAGCGAAGCAGATCTCTCAGGTTTCGTGTGTTAGTACACGAAGGCCCTCGCCCGATTTTTGCGTCAATACATTTTTGGCACGCCTGGTGGAACCACTAGCAGTTTTCAACATGTCTATTCTGGAACCTTCTGATCTCTCAAACAAAAACATCATGAAATTTACAGACGATGATCTTAAGGAGGATCAGAAAAGTGATCTTGCAAGAGCTATGGAGGAATATAAATTGATGCTTCAGAAGTCAATGGGGGAACCGGCACTTTGATGCCTCATCAAGACGGGTCAACAATGGTATTGTATAATGAGGAGGCAGGCACACTACAGCACGTTAACCTTCATCAGCGGCAAGCATCGGCTTCTCAGCTGATAGTTCAGCCGCAGCCTCAGCAACAACATCGGCTGCTCAGCTGATAGTTTTGCCACAACTGTAGCAACAAGCAGCCGATGATTCAACCGGTCATGCCGCAACAGCCATAGACTAAACAGCAGTAGGTAGATTGGGCTGCGAAGATAGCTGAAGTAATGCAAGATCAATTCGAGTTAAAACCTAAGCAGCAGACTTACATGTATAGAACGTCGTATCCACCAGCTTATGATCTGCTTCCTTTTCCCCATTAGTATAAAGTACCTGACTTTACCAAGTTCTTTGGACAAGATGATACTTCTATGGTAGAGCACATGAATCGATTCATTGTTCAATGTGGAGAAGCAGCTGCACAGGATGCGTTGAGGGTTCAACTATTCTCATCGTCTTTGTCCGGATTAGCCTTTGCATGGTTCACGTCACTTCTAGCAAATTCTATTATTTCGTGGGCCGATCTGGAGAAGCAGTTTCATAAATGCTTCTTTGCCGGAGTTCACAAGATGAAGCTCACGGATCTAACTGGTTTGAGGTAGAGGCGTGATGAGTTACTAGCTGGCTTTATACAAAGATTCGATGAAGTCAGAAACAAATGCTATAGTTTGGTCCTAAGTGATAGCTAGCTAGCTGAAGTAGCCTTTCAAGGACTCTTGCTGCACATTAAAGAAAAATACGCATCACAAGAGTTTGAAAGTCTAAGTCAGCTTGTGCATCGGATGTCAAACTAGGAAGTGCGCTCTTATGAGCAGAAGAGGAACTTCTAGAAGAGGGTTACATATGTGGAGTACTCTGATTCAGATGAAGAGATGGAAATCAGCTTGGCTGAATGGGTCAAAAACAAGAAACCAGTTTCGTGTCCATTTGGCCAGAATTAACCTGAAAATTTTGGGTTTGATACTACCAAGGCTGATAAAATATTTGATTTGTTGTTGCAAGAGGGGCAGATCAAGTTGTCGCCCTATCATACTATCCCGTCAGCTGAGGAGCTCAAAAAGATCAAATACTACAAATGGGATAATGCTATTTCTCATGATACAAATGAGTGCAAAGTTTTCCATCAGCAGATCCAATCGGCTATTGAGCAGGGAAGACTTAAGTTTGAAGTCCCTACAAAGCTAGCAAAGTCGATGAAGATCGACCAGCACCCTTTCCCAACTAACATGGTGGAAGTTGGTGGTATGGGTGCAATCCAGAAGAGTGGAGCTGTAGATCCTTAAGAACAGATATTGACCGATGACATCAAGGGAAAAGGTTGATTAGAAGAAGGAGAAAGTTCAAAGGGACCTCGTAGACCAATTACTTCTCAAGAATTGCTCAACAGATTCCAAAGGCAGCGAGAGAAAGCAAGGCACAGGGAAGAGAAGATATGTCATCATGAAGAACATTGGAGGTGCCAGTTCTTCATATACTGCTGGAAAGAAGGGATCAAACTACCATCGGCTAATAACTACCCTGAGTGCAATGGGTTGTGTCAAGATAGCCGATCGTTCAACAGGCCATGCTTTGATGACAGAAATCACAAGCCAATCATCAAAAATAGATCCAATTATGGTGACAGGCGTATTCCAGTGCATGATCGGCTGGAGGGCAGGGTCAATGTGCATAATCGGCTGGGGGTAGAATTGGTGTACCTAATTGGCTGGAAGAAAGGGCCAATGAAAGAGTCCCTGATGAGGAGCCAATGTGTCGCCAACCAAAGCGGCAGCGTGCATCACAGCATAGTTGTGCAAAGCACCCTAGATGGTGCCCAGAAGGTTTGACCAAGTCCCAGAAGAGAAGAGTTCAGCGCTTGTGCCAGTGGGAACAGCAAGAAGAAGAAGAAAAACGTGCCTTAGAAAGGAATGGAGTCAAATACCAAGTATGGCGCATCAAAACAAAAGCCGGTAATGTGGATGATAACCATAAATCGGCTGTAGATATCAACATGGTCTTCAATCTACCAATGGAGTTTGTGGCTCCAACTGATCATAGTGAAATATCGAAAGCAGAGCAAGGGATGACCCAGTTAACCTTAGAGCCAATGCCGGCTACCTTTGAGAAGCCTGAGGATGAAAAGCGTCGACACATAAAAGCTTTGTTCCTCAAAGGACAGGTTAATGGGAGGCCAGTTACCAAGCTACTAGTGGATCGAGGTGCGGCGGTAAATATCATGCCATATGCCATGTTTTGCAAGCTTGGAAAGGGCAAAGAAGACTTGACAAAAATGGATATGATGCTAAAATACTTTGAAGGAAACATCTCACTAGCTTGGGGGGCACTCTGCGTTGATTTGACGGTGGAAGTAAGACCTTACCTACCACATTTTTCGTCATTAACGGTAAAGGGTCATATAACATGCTCTTAGGTCGACATTGGATTCATGCCAATTGTTGTATCCTGTCTACGATGCATCAATGCCTCATCTAGTGGATCGGTGATTCAGTGGAAGTTGTCCCTACTGATTCCTCTTTTAGCATTGCCGCAGTCGATGCCCAGCAGTGGAGCTGTGAACTAGTAGCTTGTATATCTGGTAAAGCCTGAATACAGACTTCTTGAAGGTGTCCAATTTTGGACTACAGCCGATCCAAGCAGTTGGCTCAGAAGAATCATCTGGATGGATGAGTTCGTTGAAGATGATGGGAAGCTTGGGCACGGGTTTACGTCAGCCGATGAATTAGAGCAGGTAGATCTTGGAGATAGTAGCAAGCCAAGGCTGACGTACATTAGTGCTAAGTTAGATCCTGAGTATAAGCAAGAATTTGATTAAGTTACTTCGGGAGTTTAAAGACTGTTTTGCTTGGGAATATTATGAAATGCCCGGTATTCGCAGGGTTCTGGGGTTCTGGAGTGCACAAGGAAGCATGGACTGAAGATGAATCCAAATAAGTGTGCCTTTGGTGTATTGGCTGGACAGTTCTTGGGTTTCATGGTACATGAACGTGGCATCGAGGTTAGTCAAAGGATCATTGGTGCCATTAACAAGGTTGTTGCTCAAGAAAATAAATTTGAGCTTCAGTCATTGATCGGCAAGATTAATTTCATTCGAAGGTTCATATGAAACTTGTCTAAAAGAATTCAACCATTCAGTTCGTTGTTAAAATTAAAGGCCAATCAAGAATTTGTTTGGGGAGTGTAACAACAAAAGGCATTAGATGATATCAAGCAGTACTTAGTGTCACCTCCAGTGTTGGTACCGCCCCAGGAACATAAGCCGTTCAAGTTGTACTTATTGGCTGATGAGTGTGCCATCGGATCGGCCCTTGTTCAGGAGTTTGAGGGTAAGGAATGGGTAATTTATTATGTGAGCAGGAGACTCTTGGATGCGGAGACCAGGTATTCTTCGATCGAAAGGCTGTGCTTATGCTTGTATTTCTCCTGCACTAAGCTTAGACATTATCTATTATCGGTTGAATGCATCGTCGTATGCAAAGATGATGTTGTCAAATATATGTTGTCATTGCCAATTTTGAATGGAAGAATTGGCAAATGGATTTTGGGTCTGTCAGAATTTGACTGAAGTATGAATCAGCTAAAGCTGTTAAAGGACAAGTCATGGCCGATTTTGTTGTTCAGCACAGTGGTCCGGAGGTTGCTATCGTGGAACTAGTTCCATGGAGTTTATTCTTTGATGGATCTTCATGTGAAATCAGCTCAGGGATCAGCATAGTGCTTGTGTCACCACAGGGGAAAACTATAAGTTTTCATTGCCGATTGATGCTACCGCTACCAATAATCAGGCTGAATATCAAGCTGTTTGAAAGGGCATCAAGCTGTTGAGAGGGATTAAAGCTGATGCTGTTGAAATATTTAGGGATTCTATGCTGGTTGTCAATCAATTAATTAGAGAATATTAATGCAAGGATGACATTTTGAGAGTCTACCATGAAGAGTGCCTCCAGTTACTTAAGGAATTCAAGAGCGTGACCATTGAGCATATTCCCAAATCTTACAATGAAGAGGCTAACAGACTCGCTCAAAGTGCTTCTGGGTATCGGCCGATTTGTGGTGCTATGGCCTTAGAGCCGACGGTTGATGATTGGAGCAAAGAAATAGCCAATTATTTAAGGGATCCATCCAAAAAGGTTGACAGATGAGTACGTCTTCAGGCCATAAAATATGTGTTACTAGGGGATGATTTATATTAACGGACGATTGATGGGGTCTTGCTCAAGTGCCTTGGTGTTGAAGAATCAAAAAGCTTACTGGGCAAAATTCATGAGGGACTTTGTGGGGCTCATCAATCGGCCTTTAAAATAAAATGAATGATCAGAAATAATGGAAACTACTGGCCGACTATTTTTGAAGATTGCTTCAAGTATTACAAGGGTTGTCAAGATTGCCAAAGGTTTGGCAATGTACAGAGTGCTCCAGCATCGGCTATGAATCCTATAATTAAGCCGTGGCCATTTAGGGGTTGGGGAATTGACTTGATCGGCCAGATCTACCCATCATCAAGTTAGGGCCACAAGTTCATATTGGTAGCAACAGATTATTTTGCAAAGTAGGTTCAAGCGATTCCTTTGAAGAATGTGACATCGGCAAGCATGATCGACTTTGTTAAAGAGCACATTATCTATCGGTTCAGTATCCTTTAGACTATTACAACCAATTAAGGGACTATGTTCACCTCAGGGAAATTTGATGAATTTGCTGCTAGTATGGGAATTAAATTATTGAATTCTTCTCCTCATTATGCTAAAGCAAATGGTCAGGCGGAAGCATCCAACAAAGGGATTATCAAGTTAATCAAGAGGAGAATTGAGGAGCAACCAAGACCTTGGCATGTTACGCTAAATAAATCTTTATGGGCATATCGGATGGCCTATCATGGTGCCACAAAAGTATCCCCTTATCAGTTGGTTTATGGGCATGAAGCGGTTTTGCCATGGGAATTAAATATGGAATCAAGACGTATATCATTGCAGGATCAATTAACAGCTGATGATTACTCAATCCTGATGAAAGGTGAGTTGGAGGATCTAGCAAGTCATCGGCTAAGGGCTTTGATCAGTATCGAAGAAAATAAAAGGAGAGTGGCTAGATGGTATGATAAGAAGGTTAAAGTCAAAGAGTTTTCCCAGGGAGATCTGGTCTGGAAATTAGTGTTGATGATAGGGTCTAAAGATCCTAAATACGGAAAATGGTCGCCCACGTGGGAAGGACCATATCGGGTAAATCGGTGTGCTCTGGGCAACGCATATATTCTAGAGACACTTGAAGGGGAAGAATTCGTTAGAGCCTTAAACGAGAAATATTTAAAGAAATATTACCCCAGTATATGGGTAGATGCATAGCCGATGGCTTAAAGCTTCGGACTGTTATAGCCGATATTGAGAGTATCGCCTTTAGTACAAAAAGAAGGAAAGCAAACATGCTGTTAGCCAATGAGATACAAGTAAGCTGATTTCAGTTTGGTACGTCAGCTGATACATGGCCGACGCAATATGCGTCACCCTTAGAACAAATAATATCTGCGATCTGTAAGTTATCAAGGTACAATAAGACATTACATTGAACCCAAGAAATCTTGGATCGATTTTATCGCACGCAGGCGAACTTGGTTGTCTTCATCTTGAAGATTGGCGATTACTTGTTCCCTTTGGTGAAGCAGGCTGGATGGTGTTCCAGTTGAATTCTGGTTACGTTAATCTTATTGGTGATTTGGCTCAGTTCTTGCAAAAGCTGATCCCTTCTTGCTTCCAGAGTAGTCAATTTACTTTCGAGAATTTAAGAAGAAAGCTGAAGGTCTCGTGCTTGAATGGCCAACTGTTGCACCTACTGACTTGAACTTGCAGAGTTGATTGTAGATAACACCGGCTTGACATCCGAGGGAATGCAATCTCTAATTTGATCAAGGTTGGTCTGGATCAGATCTTTGTTCACTTGAGAGAGCTTCTCGTTGGATTGGAGGATTTGGATGATCACCTCGAGTTGGCTGTTCACCGAGTTCATCTAGGAAAAGGGAGAATAAAGAGTATAAATTGCAGATGAGAATTGATTCAGAATAGTTGATTTAGAACAAGATTGCAGAGTGATACGTGATTGATCGATGAAAAAGAAGCCATCCTGGTTGCTTGGATTCGGTCTGGTTGGAGAGTTTGTAGAGAGAAAGAGTTTGTGCAATTTTGTGAATACTTTAAAGGGAAGCATGGGTGTTCGTATTTATGAGGCAGTGTTGAAGAAATTTGAACGCTCAACGGTCGGTCAAAACAGGCGCTTTGAATGGAGTAGCCGTTGGCGAGTCAAAAAGAGCAGTAAAGGATCAGTCAGTTTGCCATTCAAGTCAACTGCAGTACGAGCATTAGAGTTTTTGCATTACAAAATAGATAAAAAATTTAAGTTTGTTACAGCAGTCCCAAGAGGGTATGGATGGCATCTATCGCACACAGGAGAATTTGATCGGCTTCTTCGACCTCTCTGCGATCGTCATCAGCTGAGCCGGGAATCGGCTGTATGTCTTATGAAGCCGATAAGCTTGTTGAGCATGCAACTGCTTCTCTTGTTCTAAGATCTTGATGGCATTTGGAAGTTGGGCGAGTTTGGTCTCTTCAGCAACGATGGTGTCTCCAACATCCTTCAGCTCTTTCATTAGCTCCGCCATTCTTGCCTTGAGCCGATCAATCTCGTTAACGATGTTAGGACAGGAGTTGCTTAAAATGCCGATTCTCTTGTGGATTTCTTCAGCACAGAGCTTGTGAGATTCCTTGTCCTTAAGCAATCACTCCTGTTGGGCTCGGTCGGCTAAGCGATGTAACACCTTCAAGACTGGAACTTGCCGATTTTCAATGAAAGCTGCGGGAATGAGGGCTTCTTCAGCTTCTTTTGTGATTTGGCCTCTAAGGCCACAGAATATATTCTATATCAGCTCTGCATCCTCAACTAGTTGGCCGATGTCTTGATTGAGGAAGTCCAATATGCTCTGGAGCTTGGTCTTCACATCTTCAGATAAGGATCCCAGAGCTAATGGGTTCGATAGGACTTCATCTTCTTCATGAACTCCTTCAATTTGGAAAGGGAAGAGGTTGTTGTCTGGTGAATCAACAAAGATCAACAAAGTGTAAGACAATAATGCTAGTTGGTGGGAAATCGGCTAGTACATGAAAAAAGTGTTTACCGTCTTCCAGCGAATTTCTTCAGCTTGTGTTGATGGTGCTGCCATATCGGATGGTGGTTCTTGGTGGATCGGCTCCTCAGAAGGTGGCTCACCCTCTGGGATTGTATTGGTTGCAGAGGCTTGGGTAATGACCAGCTCTTGAGTTGTGGCCTATGCGATGCTTGGGATGGTCTCCTGAGGAAAAGAAGATTCTATGAGAATATTTTTGATAAAAACAGAGAGCATTGAGCTCGAGCATAGTAGACAATATGATACCTCGGAGCTGATGTAGCTGATGATCCGTGGATAGTGGCCGATGCATCTGGGTTGATCTGCATAGAAGTTTGGCCAATTTTAGCAACAAAGGCTAAGAAGATCAGAGTAAAGCATACTTTGTACCTCAAGTTGCAGAGTCATAGCCGATTCAGTTCCCGGAATCTCTTCAGTTTGTTGGATGGCCGACGCAAGGGCCGGAGGTATAGCCGATTCCAGAGTACTTTGGTCTGGTGCCGAATGCACATACGTCTGAAAGAAGTAGAGTTAGTTTGGTAATTTATCTAAGAAAATTAAATAGTAGGATTACTTGGAAGCCTCCTATCAGAAGCGATGCCGCTACCGATGGGTCGATCGCTGTGGCCGATGACAAATCCTTTTGGATAAACTTCTTGTGAGTGATCTTCTTGGAGGTAGGAGCTTTGCATTTCATGGATCGGCTTGTGGCTATATCTGCTAGAGATGGAGCATTGCGGCCGATATGTGGGGTTGCCGATGCAGGTGCGTAAGAAATTGGCTTGTTACTTTGGCTCATAGCTGGAGGTGTGTTGCTAGCACTCTGCAAGAGAAAGAATGTTAGTGAAAAAGGAATCTTTACAAAAGAAAGGAGAAGAAGAATTAATAAAATTGGCAGAGTTACCTCTCCATCTGGATCGATGAAGTATGGGTTGAACTGCTGGCAGTAGACCCTTGTCGATACACAGAAAAGGTGTTGGCTCCATTCTGCCCACCAAAACTTGTACAGTCTAGTGGTGAAAGAGATGAGGTTCCACGATTCTAAGTTTATGGTGCTATCATTTTATTGGCAATTGCCCAAAAGCAAGCTGGCGGGATGCTGCCGATGCGTGATAAAATTCATAGGTCGGGTGTTGACCTTTCCCTCCAAAAAAGTTGGCTGGAAGAATTCCAGGTGTGATGATTGCTCCAAGATCTTCTGCGCTGAATGTGGCCATGGCAAAATTGAAGCTAATGGGTAACTCAAAAGAAGAGTTCTCATCATAATAAGCATACCAACCTGTTGCCTTGTCGATGATGCCATTGTAGAAGCATCTGAAAAAGATCGACCACCCCAGAAGGAGACTGTCTGTCGCCAGGGAAGACAGTGACAGCTTCGTCGTGAGATGTGCATCGGCGGGTTTCAGGATTCTCATCTTCTGGCTGATCTTTTGGGAAGGACATTTCCTTGATGTCTTGCCCCAAGACATGTTGCAGGCGTAGGTTGAGCCATAAGTTGATAAACCATCGAGGGCCGCCAAAGTTCTCGATGGGTTGTTTGGCCGATAGCTTGATGGACACGTTGTGCAGCAAGTGATAGACAGATCCAAGGAGGTGTTTCCCTAAGGGAATTGAATTCCCCATCAACAACACTTCGGCAGATTGGTAGTTGGTCCAGCCGATCTTCCACAGAAAATGAACTTGTCCAGCCACATGTTCAAGAAAGCAACATGTTCCTTAGCGTCGATAGTTCCCGTTTTGGCATGACGGCTGATGTAGCCTTTCCATCCGCCGATGTTCTTTGTTTCTAGCCGATGAGAGGGCTTGGCAGGAAGGGTGAGTGTGCTATCGGCAGAAGTGATGTCTAAGCTCATCAACATCAGAACATCAGCTAGTGTGGGCATCATCGGCCCGTGACCAAACAAAAATGCATTTAGAGCATCTAACCAGAAATATGATGCGGCAATTAGCATAGACTCGTTTCTAGTCATATTTGGTACGGAAAGGGTGATACACTAGTTGATGTTGTATTGCACCCAAAGCGATCTTTTTGAAGCTGCTATTTTGAGATACCAGTCTTTCCATCCTGTTGTATGACTAGGCAAGGATCTAAAGGCTTGACTCCAGCCAGTTAAATTTATGGATGCAAGCTTGAAGGGGATCCTATTGGTTTCTACGTTGATCAGATCTGTTGGGTCAGGATTCCCCATAGAGCCTGAGTAGACAAATCCGAGCTTATCATCTATAGGAATGGTGATCCTATTCCTAAGTTCCATAGAATGCGGACATTTCTAGATCAGATGAGGAAAAGCAAGAATGCAAAAAAAATGACGGGAGATAGAAAACATACCTCAGGGATTGAAGAAAGGCTCGCCATGGGTGGAGCGGACCTACGACTTGAAGCAACCGTTGGGGAACACGGTCGAGTCACCGAAGATTGCTTTTTTGCTCGAGGAAGGAGAAGAACAAGATATGCTTTGATGCGCGAAAGGGTGAGCCGGCAGAGGAGGAAGATGATGGCCATGGATTTATAGTCTTGCCTATGAAGGGTATGTATGGCATTTCATCCGTCGTCCGTGCGAAATACGAGAAGCTGTTGTTCGTAGGCGCTTTTTCAGGAAGGTGAATCATGGCTGACAGAATTTTGGAGCAAAAAATATATTTTACTCTGGAACCGTTGTTCACCGGTGCCTTCTCAGGAAAGTAAATCATGGCCGAGAGAATTTCGGAAGCGAAAGATATATTTTGGAGCAAAAAAAATGTGTTGACACCATTTTTTGACATGTGTCAAAACTGACGTCAAAAGGAAGCAGAGATGCTGATGCATGATAGAAGGGCAATGGCTAGTGAAAATGGCTGATAGAGTCACAAAGGTTCAGCCGATGAAAGGTAACGGAGACCCAGCCGATGAGGACGGGAGGTGTCAACCGATGAAGGGTGACGGGGACCCAGCCGATGCGAGCAAGAGGATTCCAGCCAATCAGAGATATTGAGGTTCGACTGTTAAAAGGCAAAAGAGTCTTGATCAATGAACATATTGCAAGACAATGGATGTAGAGTTGGTCGAGGGAGGCCAAATTCATGTGCGACTCTTGTACAAGTCGTTTTATTGAGACATGTTTGCTTCTTTAGTTACAGATACTGTATTGTGTTATAATCGACTAGGACTAGGAGTCTTCAGTTTAGGATATAAATAGAGACCCTAAACATGTACACACAAACAAACAAATCTACTTTATTCGTAATTTCCTTTAAGTTGGTGACTTCACCAAAGTTCTCTTTTTCTTCACAAGTTCTTCCAAGCTAGCAAGGCTGCATCATCTTGATCTCCGGTTGGATTGTAAGTTCCGCATTTATCGAGTAATTTCTATGCTTTAACTTTCGGTGCATCGCTGTTATTTCATCTAGATTTATTCATCAAGTTATCGATATTTGCTAGATCTGCAAGTTTATTTGTTTAAATCTTGTTTCTTTAGCTTTTATCACCACTATCCAGCTTGGAATAGATTCCGATCTGCTTCTTATCCTGTTTTTCAATCAAGAACTGTTCTATAGCCGATTAGATCTGTTTCAAGTGTTGTTCATGTAGCATTGTTTAGGTTGCATTTCAACAGTTCCTTTGCATTGATTACACATACATCGGCTGACCTAGCCGATCGTCTTTTTCTATATCGGCTACCCGGCCGTTACAATCTCCTGGAGCTAATCGGAACATCAGCCGATTCACTCTCGAATTTAACATCTTTTTTGCCCTTGTCAATTAGTAGGTCAAATTGACTGGGACGCCTTGGATCGAGAGGGTTACAACCTATACTTGAGCGAAGCATATCTGTTAGGTTTCATGTGTTAGTACATGAAGGCCACTGCCCAATTTTTGCATCAACAGTAACTCCAACCGGGACAAAAGGGTGGTGCTTTTATCCCGGTTGGAGGCTCCAACCGGGACTAAAGAGGGGTGCTAATGGCTGGGAACTAGCCGTTACAACCAAGACTAAAGGGGGGAGGCTTTAGTCCTGGTTGGAAATACCATCCGGGACTAAAGCTCCGTCCCATTTCAGCCTACCGTGGCGCGCTCCCTTTTGTCCCGGCCAACTTTAAACCGGGATAAAAGGGGGCGTATGGAAGGTGAGTTCTCTACTAGTGCCCGTAGTTTCCATGTAGCTCTCGTACTCCTCGTCATGCTCTTGGCATTGGCATGGCGAGTGGTGGCGGTGAGCTCTAGTGCTGCCGATGACTGCATCGGCCGGCTATGCAGTCAACTGGCTGTGGACTTCCTGATGTCCTCCGGGTACATCATGGTAGACGAGCTCACCGGATGTACGCTATTCTACTAGCTACAGGAGGTGCCGTTGGAAAATTAGACAATCGAAAGAGTAAATTCCAAACTATATTTATCATGACAAGAACAAAACCTAGCGTGCAAATCTCTAACATACTAGGCAACATCAAGCACAACAACATAATCTCAGAAAGTATGCTAAAAAAGTAGATTAGATCACAGTGTACGTACTTAGCTGTGTTGACAAGCGGTGTTGATGGAATGACGACGGTGTAGAGGATGGAGCGTAGCAGATGACGTCAAAAATGATGGCACGCCACAACGCTGGACTTGGACGGAAGACGAACCGTGGTGAAGACCCTGAGCAGTCGCGCGGAGCAATTCCCAAAAGCCTTATTTCCCTTCTCCCGGTGAAGGATCACAAGAGCAAGAGGTTCTGAAGACCTGCTCACCTGTTTGCCGGTGCACGCCGGCGCTCGAGATGGAGTAGACTACGGTGGTAGTGCAACAATGAGAAGAGGCAAAAATCCTAACTCGATTAGATGTCTTTTCGGTAGAGGCCGATAGGTCGTATATATAGAACCCATGATCTCACATCGCAATTGTGATCTAAACCGATTAAGCTTCCATATATCTCGCTGAGTTGAAGGCCAAGTAACCAAAAAATAAAATGGCTAAAGGAACTTGCGCCACCGCAAGGCTGGAGGCTGGATTTCGGTGGACCATTCACGCAGCTGTCACACGCTCGCATCCTTCGCCCCGCCCCACCCGGCCTGGCAAGGCGTGGCGTGGCGTGGTGAGCGAGCGCGCGTGTGGAGGTTTCCTTCTCTCCCCACACACATAGCTTGGAGGAGCGGAGACAACCTTCATATTTATGTTGGCCATCCTCCTCCACTAGCAATGTGGACTAAAGGTTTGCACCACTCCAACCACTTGCTCATGCCCACATGGGCCTTTGAGATTTGTTTGAAATTTCTGAAATTGCAATGGGCCAAGCCCATTATTTCATCAATCCCCCACCAGATCTCAAATGTCCATAAGAGATTTTGCCTATTTCTCATTGCTTTTTATATACCAGTGTTTCAGCAAGGACTGTTAAGTTGAACTCTCACCTAGAGCTTCAAGTTACATTCATCCACAACTTGACAATGGACTAAGCCTTGAATTGCAAGTTTTGTGCGGACAAGTTTCACTCAAATTTGGAACTAGTAACTGGTTGCCAGTAGCCTACCCGGCGGGTGGAGCATATTCGTCATACTCCTTGGTCTCTTCATGAGATTACTTGAGATCACCCAAGTCTCATAGACTGCGACGTTCTACAGTCAGGCTCATATAGGTGTGTTCTTTCAACAATGCTCTGTAGGATAGCATCTTCGCTTAATCAAGCCAATAGAAGCACACTAAAGCATATTTCTAACCTTCCTTATAATATTTGATAGTATTGCATCTTTACATAGAGAGGGTTTAATAATTACTCTCCTTAGTCAACTGATAGCTTGTTTTTCCCAAATCCTAATTCACGGGATCTCCGATCACATAGGTTGGGTTACCACTATGGCAACTCAAACAAGTCTCATACCCATCTCCCTCGATACAAATTCTATCACATTTTGTTATAGCCCTTTTGTAAAGGTATCTGCTAGGTTTTTGTCTGTTTGAATATAAGTCACACTTACTACTCTACAGTTTCTCAACTTTTTGATAGACTTCAGTCGTCTCTTGACATGTCTTGATGATTTTGCGTTATCCTTAGCACTGTTCACTTTGACTATCATCGTTTGATTATCACAGTTCATAAGGATTGCCGGCATTGGTTTATCAACCACAGGCAAGTCCATCAAGAGATCACGCAGCCACTCTGCCTCAATAGTGGCTGTTTCCAAAGTAGAAAGTTCTGTTTCCATGGTTGACCACGTTAGAATGGTCTATTTGCAAGACCTCCATGATATTGCACCACCTCCAAGGGTAAACACATACCCACTAGTGGCATATAGGTCATCAGCGTCTGAAATCCATTTCAAATCACTATATCCCTCAAGCACAGCAGGGTGCCCTGAATAGTGAATCTCATAACTCATAGTCACCACCAAGTAGCGCATAACCCTTTCAAGTGCATGCCAATGATCAGAACTAGAGTTTGACATGAACCTACTCAATTTATTCACAGAAAAAGCTATGCTGGGTCTCATTGCGCTAGCAAAGTACATGAGTAAACCGATAATCTGAGAGTATCTCAGTTGGTGTTTAGCAATTTTCTTGTTCATTGTTGTCCATATAACCAAAATGGATCAAGACCTTCTCCACATAATGGGATTGCGAAAGAGTAATCCCATTCTCATAATTAATCATCTTGATGTTCGGAATAACATCAGCTTCTCCTAGATCTTTCATATCAAAGTTCTATGATAGAAAAGACTTGACCTCATTGATCAGATCAATGTTGGTGCCAAAGATCAGTATGTCATCCATATACAAGCATAATATAACTCCTTCACCCCCACCATGGTGATAGTACTGTTGGAGGTATGCCCTAGAGGCAATCATAGAGATGATGATATTCCATTTGTATCCATAATTTGTATGTTGTGGTCATTGAATATCCATTGAAGGCTACTTGAATTGAGTTGCAATTATGTGAATTGTATGTGAAACTCTTTACTTGTATGGTTATTCTAAAGTTGTCCCTAGTCGGAGTTCATGTGAGGACACACATGAATATTAGACTAGCACATGTATTAGTTGATGACTATGTTTCACAAGTCATGGGCATGGAGATGTTGAACTAATAATGTGGACACATGTAGAGACATGTGCTAGGACTGACCCAACATGAGAAGTAGTTCTCTCTTTAAAACAACATATACGCTTTGTCCTTAGACCTGAGACTGTCGCATGTATTCTAGATGTGGATCGACCTACTTAGGGGCTATCAAACGCTACGCCGTAACAGGGTAGTTATAAAGGTAGCTTTCGGGTTTGTTAAGAAGCATGCTATGAGACATGGTCAATCAAGATGGGATTTGCCCCTCTCTGATTGAGAGTGATATCTCTAGGCCCCTCGAGTGATCGGATCCGAAAATGCATGGCCATGCTACGTACGGTTAAGAGTTAACCTACAAAGGGATTCCGAATCACAGGATCGAGAAAGAGCGGTCGGCTTGAAGCTAGACCAAATATCGTGAGGCAAAGGGAATAGCATGTATATTATGTTGTGATGGTTCGTCTGATATGATCTTCGTGTGCGTATAGGAGTTGGCACGTCTTGCTAGAGGCCGCTACCGACTATTGGGCCGAGTAGGAGTACTCGGGCCATGTCTATACGTATCCGAACCCATAGGGTCACACACTTAAGGGGCTGGAAGCCCAATTCGGATCTGATCCGAGTTGGATTAGGTTTAGGAGTACTAATGGGCCTCGGATCCAGAGGCCCATCAGGAACCTCTATAAATAGAGGGGTGGGGGCGCCCTAGGGTTTACACCTTTTTGGCGAAACACACCTGCCGCGCCTCCCACGCCCTCGCCTGTTGCAACTCGCGGATCTAGCAGTCCGGCTTGTGACGCTTCCTCCCTGCACGTGTGGATACCTTGGAGGTGTTGCGCCTGCAGCACTTGGACGAGCCATCGACGAGCCGCCGACGAGCCACGACGAGCCGACGACGAGCCGCGGCACCGGAGGCGATCTTGCTGCACGTGGATGATCTGCTGAGGAGCTGCTGGACGTGACGTGATCGACTACGTACGACGACGTTGATCGACTACGTACGACTACGTGATCGTCTTCACTGCATCGACGCATATCTACATCTTCCGCACTAGTAGTGCGTCGAGTGGTAATCCCGTGATCCTTATACGGCAGTTCTTCCTAGTTATACGCGGTAGAAATTTTGATTTACGCTAGTGTAGCCTACCTCGTATCCCAACAAGTACACACATCTATCAGCCTCGTTAATGACAAAGCCCGCAGACATTAAAGTTCTGTCAAACTTATCATGCCATTGCTTAGGTGCTTGTTTCAGGCCATACAAAGACTTCAACAACTTACACACCTTACTTTCTTGACCCTTCACCACAAACCCATTAGGCTGATCCATATAGATCTCCTCATCCAACTCTCCATTTAGTAAAGCTGTCCTTACATCCATCCGGTGGACGATAAGACTATACGAGGCAGCCAAAGAATGTAGTGCTCGAATAGAGGTCTGTCTAGTGACAGGTGAATAGATATCAAAGAAGTCTTCACCTTATTTTTGTGTGTAACCTTTGGCCACAAGCGTAGCCTTGTAATTTTCAATAGTACCATCAATCCTAAGCTTCTTCTTGAGCACCCATTTATAACTCACTAGTTTGCAACCATAGGGTCATTCAGTGAGCTCCCATGTCCCATTAGAAAGAAATCGAATCTATCTCACTTTGGACAGCTTCTTTCCAATCGTCTGCATCTGGAGATGCATATGCCTCAGTAATGGGTGTGGGAGTATTGTCTACAAGGTACACAGTGAAATCATCACCAAAGGATTTTGTAACCCTCTATCTCTTGTTCCTTCTAGGAGCTTCACTGTCATCCTTCTCTAGGATGTCCTCATGCTCATGCTCATCGGGTTGTTCAGAAGACTCAACACATGCAGTAGGTTCAGGAGTTATTTCAGTAGAAAATCTAGAGTTGCTATGCATATCTTTAAGAGGAAATATATTATCAAAAAATGTTGCATCACGAGATTCCATAATAGTGTCAACATGCATATCAGGGACCTCAGATTTAACTACTAAAAATCTATAAGGATGCTCCTCTGAGCATATCCTAAAAAGACACAATCCACTGTCTTGGGTCCTAACTTGTGCTTCTTTGGAATGGGTACATTGACTTTTGCCAAGCACCCCCAAGTACGCAAATAGGAAAGTGATGGTTTTCTCCCAATCCACATCTCATATAGAGTTTGATCTTTATTCTTGTTTGGAACTCTATTCAGGACATGACATGAAGTCAATAGAGCCTTCCGCCCACCATGCCTTAGATAAACTGGTAGTATCTAACATGGAATTAACGAAGTCAGTCAGTGTGCGGTGTTTCCTCTCAACAATCCTGTTGGACTCGGGTGAATAGGGAGGCGTCCTCTCATGCATAATACCATGTTCCTCATATAATTCATTAAAGATTTTTGGAAAGAACTCGCCACCACGATCAGACCATAGACGCTTGATCTTTCTCTCAAGTTGATTCTCAACCTCAGCCTTATAAATATTAAAGTAGTCTAATGGTTCATCCTTAGTTCGCAATAAATAAGCATAGCAAAATCTAGTTGCATCATCAATCAAAGTCATGAAGTATCTCTTTCCACTTTTTGTCAACACACCATTCATCTCGCATAGATCAGAATGTATGAGTTCTAGAGGTGCCAAGTGTCTCTCCTCAGCTGCCTTGTGAGGCTTCCGAGGTTGCTTTGATTGCACACAACTATGGCACTTAGAACCTTTGGCAATGGTGAGGTTAGGAATTAAACACATGCTGGAAAGTTGACATTAAACTAAAATTAATATGACACAAACGTGAATGCCAAGTACTTGCATCATCACTAACGTTGCCACAATTATGGTTCACGGACTTATTACAAAAGTCTGCAAGAGAAAAGCATAACAAGTCTCTGCACTAATAGCCTTTACCAACAAATTGCCCATGTTTTTGACACGACTAATTTATTGGACTCTAATACTACCTTAAACCCGTCCTTGCACAGGACCGACCTGCTCACAAGATTCTTGTTTACGGTAGGAACATGATGCACGTTCCTCAGCTACACGATCTTTCCCGAAATAAACTTCAGATCTACCGTACCAACACCATAAACAGCAGCATATGACCCATTCCCCATCAGCACGGAGGAATCCTAGGCAACCTGGTAAGAGGAAAATATGGAGATGTCATCACACACATGAACATTAGCATCCATATCAAGACACCTACTAGTTGAATGAAAAACTGAAAGAACAGTAGGTAGATTACCGTACCCATCTCCAGTGTTGCCTATGGTCACTATGTTGACATCCTTGGACCCATTGGCCCTTCTACCCTTGCGGTCTGCACGATCTAGACAATCCTTAGAGAAGTGTCCAAGCTCACCACAAGTGTAGCAGTTCATCTTAGCATGATTCTTCTTCTTCTTGAAGGTAGTAGTCTTGACGACTTTGTTCTTCCCCTTGTTCTTGCCACGTGGGAATTTCTGGACCATGTTGGCGCTGGACTAACCTTGGTCTCCTTTCTCAGCAGTATCCTTCTTTCGAGCTTTCTCCTCAACATCAAGAGATGCTACCAGATTTTCAACTGATATCTCCTGTCTCCTATGTTTCAAAGTACTGGCGAAGTTCCTCCATGAGGAAGGCAACTTTGCAACTATGCCACCAGCCACAAACTTGTCAGGTAATTGACACTTAAGAAGCTCAAGATTCTTCACAATGCACTGCACCTCATGGGCTTGCTCTACCACAGAACAGTTGTTCACCATCCTGTAGTTCATTGCTTGCATCTGTTGCATCATACCTTGCAACTAGAGCATCCCACAACACATTCGCATCTATCCTGTCTATGTAGACATCAACCAGATTGTCAGATATAATACTAATGATGCATCCCATGAAAAGGTTATTGGCATCATCGAACTTTTTCTGCACTTCAGCAGTAAGTTTGCCTTTAGGTTTGCCAAGCCTTGTGTCCCAGATGTTCATAGCTTTAAACCTGATACGAACCTTTGATTTCCACCTCTTAAAATTCACACCGGTAAATTTTTCCGACCTCAGTGACTCAGCAAAAGCAGCCATACCAATATCAATTGATTGCCTAAAATAAGGTTTTTGGATTGTTGGAAAATTAGACAATCAAGGAAACATCAAGCACACCAACATAATCTTATAAAGCATGTTGAAATAGCAGATCAGATCATGGTGTACGTACTCAGCTATGACGACAAGCGGTGCTGACGGAACGGTGATGGTGTTGTGGACAGAGCGCAGTAGACAACGTCGAAGATGATGGCACGCCGTAATGTCGGACTTGGACGGAAGACGAGCCGTGGCGAAGATCCTGAGCGGTCGCACGGAGTGCTTCCCAAAAACCTTATTTGCCCTCTTCCGGTGTAGGTGTCGGGCATGCACCCCAGGCCCACAAGTAGACCTTGGATGGCCCACTAAGGGACATACTCAGATGTGATCAGGACAAGGGGATAGGCTTATCCCACTCGGACTAGTCAAGTATGCATATGGAAAACTACTCGGGCCATGCCGAGTAGAACTCTGTGATTGTACTCGACTAGGACTCGGACTTGTAACCCTGTCCTCCCGTGTATATAAGGGCGGGCAGGGACCCCCCTCAAACAGAACAACTCCAAGTGCATCTAAAATCAATACAAACAAACACACAGGACGTAGGGTATTACGCGATCTAGTGGCCCGAACCTCTCTAAATTGTGTTCGTTGCATCACCATTGATTCCTAGATTCTCGACGGCCCTTACCGCACAAAAGACCACCTAGGGTACCCCCTAGGCGGGTTGCCGGTCTAAAACACCGACAGCTGGCGCGCCAGGTAGGGGAGCTCGTTGAGTTTCTCAGCGCGAACTCAATGGCAACGGTCATCATCAAGCTCGTCTTCAATATCGAAGCGGGCGCAACCTTCATTTTTGGATCCTGGCTCTACATCGCCGATGGTGCTGGATCATTCCGGCGCTAAATCGTCAGCGTCCAGGTGAAGAAATCGGAGGATTCGATCAGCAAAAACCAAAATTTCAAACTCGACAACTTTGAGTTCGACTACACGTCGGACTCGACTTTGGTTCAGACTAGTCGGTCCCAGTCGCTCCTCAAATCGACTTCGACAACAAAACGGTTTCCAAACGGACTTCGCAATGCAGCCGAAACCCACCAGAGTTTCCTCACTTGAATTCAATATGAACTCGGGAACAACAAAGATGACGACTCCGACTCGGCCTATCTCCTAGAGATACCATTATCCGGACCAGCCCAAGGTCTCGTAATAACTACAACATCACAAGGCAGATTTGTTCACTGGCCAGGAATGCGACCATCCCTTGCCCGCGACTACGAGTCACGCCTTGTCGCTCACATAGATAACCTCCTATACCAGGAAGGCGTCCCACTCACTTCCAACCGCGAGGAAAGTTCCACAGAGATTACAACATCAAGCTCCGGAAGCTACTACCTAGACAGAGAAGTCTTTGCTATTACTCAAAACAACAACCCGCGTACTAGCCAGAACAGAACCCCCAGGCGATTAGCACAACTCGACAACATTTCAGAAGATGAGTCTACAACTGACGCCCCACAAAATGAAACCTCCGATCAAAGAAACCAAAGAAGGCCACGCAATGCTACTCGACCTGAGCGACGACAGTTGATGGCTACAAATATTCCCATCACAAACCTTGAAAGAGCATTTGACGCACTTCAGGCTCAGGAACATACCACTCCACTTGCAGCAATTGCTTCCATCAATCTTTTAACAACACTCATACCTCGAGACAGAGACAACGAGGCCACAGCTCAGCTCGTGCAGCGCGGCAACGGACTAATCGCACAACTCGCAGAGCAAGCTTCAAAGCTACTTGACAAAGAATAACCCCTCGCATCACAGCTCATCAAGAAGGTAGCAGAGGTGCTGCAGCCAACAACAACGATGCTCAGAGAAACGACAACGAAGTCGTGAATCAGCCAAGGCAACATAGCCAAGGTCCGAGTAAACAAAATGCCCCAATAAGCCAGAAGGACGTCGGGGAAGTCAGCTACACTAACTCCGTAAAAAATATTCGCCCTACTCGGAAGAACCACGAAGTGTCAAACTTCAGTGATCTACGAGAAATACTCAACAGTCGGCGTGAGCGAGAAGTCGACAACTACAACCACTTTCCTACTTTCACAAATAGGGTAATGAAGACAAGACTACCCGAGAAGTTCAAGCCAACAGGAATCACCAAGTATGATGGCAAGCAAGACCCAATTCAATGGCTACGATGCTACTCGCTAGCAGTCCAAGCAGCTGGGGGCAATAACGACACCAAAGTCATCCACTTTCCCATATGCATGGAACCCGCACCGCTGACATGGCTCGAGTCCCTCAAACCCAAGTCAATCGACTCTTGGACAGATTTGACAAAAGCTTTCACCAACAACTACGCCGGCTCCATGGCTAGACCAGGCAACAAGATCAACTTGAGCCAAATTAAGCAAAAAGAAGGTGAAACCTTGCGCGACTACCTGCGACGATTCTTTGAAAAGAAGGCAACTATAGTCAACATTTCAGAAACAGACGTCATCGAGTGTTTCAAGAACGGACTCTACGATAGATGGACATACCAAGACTTCGGTCGACGACGACCAGCTAACGTCAAAGACCTCAAAGTCTTGGTGCAACAGTGGGCGGACGAAGAAGATAAAGAGCACGAACGGTTTGGCTCTCATCGCAACCGAGAACGTGACAACAACAATGACCAGGATCGAACCCAACACAATGATACTTGAAACAACCTTTCAAGTAATCAGAATCGCAAAAGGAAGCCCGACACACCGTTGTTGCCATGACCAACTCCGGGAAAAAGGGATCCCGTAAAAATGACGAAGGGCCAACCTTCACCGAACTACTCAAAAAGAAGTGCCCATGGCACCCGACTAGCAAACACTCGGCGATAGACTGCTACAGCATGCGCCGAGTCATGCAAGACTTACCTGCACCACCACCCCCTGAAGAATACAGCAAGAAAAAGGATAAGGGCAAGAACAAAGTCCACAACGATGAAGAAGAAGAAGGCGACTTCCAGACCACCTCCAAAACAGTCAACGTTGCCACCCGACTAGCAAACACTCGGCGATAGACTGCTACAGCATGCGCCGAGTCATGCAAGACTTACCTGCACCACCACCCCCTGAAGAATACAACAAGAAAAAGGATAAGGGCAAGAACAAAGTCCACAACGATGAAGAAGAAGAAGGCGACTTCTAGACCACCTCCAAAACAGTCAACGTCATCTTTGGTGGAATCCTAGGCACCGCATCCAAGTGTGCCAGCAAACTCGTGCTCAGGGAGATCATGGCCATCGAACCAACAGATCCAACATCGCTAAAATGGTCAGAAGTGCCCATAACCTTCACTAGAAAGGACCAATGGACCAAGTTCTCAGAACTAGGCCGGTTCCCCCTAGTACTGGATCCTGTCGTGGCAGGCTCGAAACTGACAAAGGTACTCATTGATGGCGGAAGTGGCCTCAATGTCATTTTCGCCAAGACTCTAAGGAAAATGTGCCTCGACGTCATAGAAATGCTCACCCCCAATAGATTCACCCTTCTATGGCATCGTACCTAGAAACGTAGCTATACAGCTAGGACAAGTCATCCTTCCAGTCACCTTCGAAACTAAGGAACACTATTGCACCGAGTACATCAGATTTGAAGTCACCGACTTCGGGATATCTTACCATGCCATACCCAGAAGACTAGCACTCGCCAAGTTCATGGCCCTACCACATTACGTTTACTTGGTACTCAAAATGCCAGGGCCCAAGGGAGAACTAACGCTACGGGGAGATCTACGGCGATCCTACGAATGCGATACGGAAGCCGTAGAGATCACCGCAACTTCTCAAGCACCTAGTCCCATGCAAGAAGTCTTCACAGCTTCAAAAAAACTCCATCCAACCGAACACGAAATCCCGGCAAACAAGTCAGGATCTACAAAGGTGAAACCCGCAAGCGAGCAGGATTTCAAAGCAGTCGATCTCCAGACGGGTGACTCTTCCAAGACAGCCCTGATTGGAATAGGGCTAGATCCTAAATAGGAATCTGCGCTCGTTAGTTTCCTTCGGGCTAACCATGATATCTACGATTGGAAACCAGCTGACATGCCTGGTGTGCCCAAGGAGCTGATCGAGCACTCTCTAAATTTGGATCCCAAAGCTACTCTAAAACGGCAGCGACTCCGCAGGTTCGCTCAAGACAGACGAGAAGCAATCAAAAAAGAGCTAGCCAAGCTACTCGCGGCAGGGTTCATCAAAGAAGTCTTTCACCCTGACTAGCTAGCCAATCCCGTACTCGTTCGTAAGAAAAACAACGAGTGGAGGATGTGTGTCGACTACACCGACCTCAACAAGCAATGTCCTAAAGACCCTTTCAGGCTACCCAGGATCAACCAAGTGGTCGACTCCACTGCTGGGTACGCTTTACTATGTTTTCTTGATTGCTACTCAGGCTATCATCAGATAAGCCTCAAAGAAGAAGATCAAGCTAAAACAACTTTCATCACCCCTTTCGAGGCTTTCTGCTACAAGACAATGTCCTTTGGACTAAAAAATGCAGGGGCAACCTATCAACGAGCTATTCAGATGTGCTTCGAAAAGCAACTTCACCGCAATGTCGAAGCTTATGTGGACGATGTAGTCGTCAAAACAAGAAACTAGCTAGCGCCGATTTGGAGGAAACTTTCTCCAGTCTACGAGCTTTCCGATGGAAACTCAATCCTACTAAATGCGTATTCGGAGTACCTTCTGGCAAGTTACTCAGGTTCATCATTAGCCATCGTGTCATTGAGGCCAACCCGGAGAAAATATCTGCCATCACAAACATGCAAGCACCAGCTAGCATCAAGGACGTGCAGAAACTCACAGGCTACATGGCAGCTCTCAATCGGTTCATCTTGAGACTTGGAGAGCGGGGACTACCCTTCTTCAAGCTCCTCAAACGATAGGACAAGTTTAAATGGACAGTAGAGGCAGACAAGGCACTGACGCAACTCAAAGACTTTCTGTCAAAGCCTCCTGTACTCATTGCTCCATCTCCAAATGAGGACTTCCTCCTATACATAGCAGCTACTACTCATGTCGTCAGCACGACAATAGTAGTCGAACGGTCTGAACCAGGCCACACTTACAAGATCCAAAGACCTGTGTACTTCGTCAGTGAGGTACTCTCGGACTCCAAAACTCGGTACTCACCGATACAAAAACTCTTATATGCAATCCTGCTCACCTCCCGGAAACTGCGCCATTATTTCCAAGAACACAACATCACAATCATCTCTGACTTCCCGCTCGGTGAAATTCTCCACAACAGAGATGCCACGGGTAGAATCTCCAAATGGGCAGTTGAACTCGGAGCTCTGACCTTGGACTTCAAACCAAGGACAGCCATCAAATCATAGACTAGAGGACACCCTTCATCGAATACATCAAGGATCACAAGTTACCCTCTGACAAAAACAAAGCTGAACAAGTCTCTCGCCAAGGAAAAAACTACGTTCTAGTCGGAGACAAGCTCTACAGGAAAAGTGCATCATCAGGGGTACTCATGAAGTGTGTTACCCGTGAAGATGGCCAAGAAATCATAGAATAAATTCACAAAGGGATCTGCGGCAACCACGCATCTTCACAAACAATAGTTGGCAAGGCTTTCAGGGCAGGTTTCTACTGGCCAATGGCTCTAGCTGACGCCAAACAGTTAGTTCGGAAGTGCAAGGGATGTCAATTTTTCACTAAACAACAACATGTCCCCGCCTACAAGCTAGTCACAATACCTCCAACATGGTCGTTTGCCTGCTGGGGGCTCGACATGATAGGGCCATTACCAACTACGCGAGGAGGATTCAACCGAGTACTCGTGGCAATCGACAAATTCACCAAGTGGATCAAGGTCAAACCAGTCACTTGCCCCAAGGCGGATTGAGTCCTCGACTTCTTGGACGAAATCGTACACCGTTACGGTTTTCCAAATAGGATCATCGTAGACCTAGGGTCAAACTTCAACAATCATAGACTTCTGGGAGTACTGCAAGAATAGCGGAATCGATGTCCGCTATGTCTCAGTTGCTCACCCGCGAGCTAACGGACAAGTCGAGCGTGCCAATGGCATGATACTTGAAGCTCTCAAGAAGCAACTACATGACGTCGGCAACACAAAGGGAGGCAAATGGCTCAAGGAATTACCCAATGCTCTGTGGGGACTACGAACCCAACCAGGCAAGACTACTGGGCTCTCTCCCTATTTTCTTGTATATGGCTTAGAAGCTATACTACCCGTAGACATCATGTGGCAATCTCCTTTAGTCGAACAATACGATGAAGAACTGGCACAAGAAACAAGGCACACAGATCTAGATAGTCTAGAAGAAGAAAGATGTGCAGCGCTAGTGCAATCTACCAGATACCTCGATGGGTTAAGGCGTTACCACGACCGCAACGTCAAAGAACGATCTTTCAACTTGGGCAACATGGTCCTCAAATGAATCCAAGACACGTCAGGGTTGCATAAACTCAATTCGCATGGGAAGGTCCTTACATCGTATCCAAGGTTACGGGACCCAGATCTTACAGACTACAAGAGCTCTCAGGAGAACAAGTACCAAACTCTTGGAATATAGAACACCTTTGACGCTACTACCCATAGCAAAACTTGAGTAATTGCTTCGAGCAAAAACTCGTCAACTACTCGAGCCAATAGCTCGACTACCAACTAGAAGATGTACTATTCTTGACTCAAGACTACCAACCTAACAACCATTCCAACTCTGGTACAAAGCCTCAGCGGTATAGTAATTCTTTACTCGAGACCGAAGATGCATCAAGATTACATACGAGTACAGGCACTCGAAATACAATACAAGAGGATTGCAAGCAACTGCCTACTGGCGGGCTGCATTTAAGGCTCAAGCTTTTACAATATCACAAGGCCGCTCAGGCCTGCCGACTACAATAGGTGGGACCTACACGCAAGGAAGCTGCGGAAAACGCAGCCATATCCAGGTCCTCTACCCAAGGTAACGCCAGGTACTCCTGCACCGCCGCTGCCTTGATAGCGGCAATGATGAATCTCGTGCGCCGTGCCAAGAGGGAACCAACGCTGCTCTTTTGCTAGCCTTGCTGAGCCAACCCATTCTACGGCCACACCTCGACCTCTAAGTGACCGGGATAAAGACCGCGACACTCATCACCCATCACCCGTGAGTTCTAACGCGTACTCCGCTGGATCACGAGCTGCAAGATGAGGCGCACGATGAAACCTCCTACGAGGATTCTTCTAGCATCGCGGCTATCCCTACGAGCGCTAGAGTCTGTGAAGGGAAGGTTGTCTCAATCTACAAGGAATCTTCTAGCACCGGTGTACTCTTTGAAGGCTCTCTACTCTCAAACAACAGCAACCGAAGGCAATCCATCGCTACTCAGAAGCTTGATTCGGGTCGACCTCCAGAGGTGGCCTATTTATAGCCAGGTGCTACAACTACCAACCACCCAGGAGTTACTATGCGCCTGTGATCGATGAGTCTGATGACCCCTAACTCTACCCACGTGAAAGCATTCACGCCAAAAAGGATAAAAAAGTACAGTACACCCGTGCACCCCCAGTTCAAAAAGCAGGGTACTCGACAAACACCGCGACTACTCAAAACTCAGAACTACTCCAGCCAAGCATGGCCTGCGCTCAAAACGCATCCTTGTCTCGGGGGCTTGGATAAGTCCAACCCTCTAGGCCAGGGGTTGGGCGATATGAAGCCTTACAACAAGGGGTCGGGCACATCCGACCCTGGGACCAAGGGTCGGGCGAGGCGGAGTTTCATCCTCAAAGGGTCAAGCGTGTCCGACCCCAGGATCTTGGATCAGGCAAGATGGAATAAACTACTCCTCGCCCACGTCAAGACAACCACTTCAAAAACAACAATATGTACAAGGGTTCATTCATCAGACAAAGTATTGTTTAGAGTACCCGGCCATTTACAAGAGTGCATAAAACTTCAAGGCTCCTCCAGCGATACAAATTCAGACATCTTGGATGCGATTGGCTCCACCTCCTCGAGGTACTACGCATAAGCTTCTTCTGTGCAGTTGTGAGCAACACCGTCACCAGCCGCCGCCAAATCTACCCTCGGGTAGTATGACTTGACCACAGCAAGGACTTGTTTGCAAACAGCCTTGCAGAGGTTGGCCACCTTACCCGGAGCAGCCTTCAAATGCTCGACTAATGATTGAGGCCCTGCGTCCTCTTCCAAGGGGGCAATAGCATTCACCAAGTCTTGAGCGGCATCAGTTAGCTCTTGGAGCTCGCCTCGAAGTCTTCCTACGGTCTGGGCATGATCCCTGCATGCCACCATGGCCATAGCAAGCATCACCCCATTTTAGATCTTCCTGTCATGTTGATGCTCACAGGCAGCTTGTGCTTCCGTCAGCGCGGTCTGAAGATGTTTAGCTTCATCTGCCACTCGGTCATGCACGTTTCTCCAATCAAGGAGTTGGCTACTCGCAGCAGCCTCTTTCCTCTCAAGCTCTGCAAAAACAGCCAAGTTCAAACACAACCGACTATAGTCGGACATACTCGGAAGATGCAAAGTACTCACTTTGATACTTTTTATTCAAAGACTTGTAGCGGCTCTCCAGTTTCTGCTGCAAGACTTCATTATCTGACCGCTCCACAACAAAGGATTTTGCTCCAGCTTCATGAACCCTCAAGGATTCTGTAAGTCGGGCACACTCCTGCTCCAATTGATGGTTTCGTTCCTGAAGGGCCCGAGTGTTCCTTTGCGTCTGGTCATACAGCTCCTGCAAAGCAACGCAATCGGTCAAGTCCATTAATCATTAACTCTGTTAGACAAAGCAAAGAAAACACACCTGGAAGCTACGAAAAATATCAACGGCCCTCTGAAACTCCGACTCAGATGGAAGCCCGAGTACTGGACCCTCAGTACTCTTCATAGCATGCGGAGCCGCACCCAAGGCTGTACCTAAGACACAAGCATCAGTCAACTCAATATCACGACTACAATACCAAGACCCCGGTTACATACCTGCAACAGTTGGTTCTTTGGATTTCTCCACGTCCACTATAGCCAGAGCTCCGCCAGTTGATGCCGTCAAAGTTATATTTCCTGAACCCGAAGCAGCCGAGGGGTCCTCCACCAAGCGGATCACCACTTGAAGCATAGACATGGTAGCTCCAAGGCAACCAGCATCAACTCCGGATACTTATTCAACAATCAAATCCTCCAAAGGAGCAGAAAGCGTAGTAGGGGGACACAACTCTACTCCTGCCTCCACAGGGATAGTCTCCTCCACATCCCTACATCAAAATATAAAGTCATCTCACGGCCTCAAGAAAGCTTGAAGGTACAAACAAGGACAAACAACTCACCGAGTTGATCGTGGTGGCAATCGCACACGCTTCTTCTCAGCGACAGGCGGTCGCGTACTCGGCACCACAGGAGCAGCTGCTGGTGCTATCTTCTCGCCAAGACCTGAAAACAACAGGGTCAAGACTACAACAAACTCAGACCAACAAAAAAGTCGGGAAGAGAACTCACCACTAGCAATCACATTGGATAACAAAGAACCAGTAGCAACTACTGGCGATACCTCCTTCGCAATGCCAGTCCCTCCGGCAGGCAAACCCAGGACTGCCTGGTTAGAGACTAGCAGCACAAAAGCCGATGGAGCCTGGACTGTCAGCTCGGGGGCTACTCCAGCATCTTCTGGCGGCACCCCCTCTAGCACCTTCTTAACAGACGTAACATCACCGCCCTGGGTAGTCATGACTACTTCATCCGAAGTAGCCTCATCATCACCAAGCGCCGCGTCGTCAGCCTTTTGAGGCAGACATAGTGATCAAAAAGATTACAAGTTCAAATCCATCAGCTACAAGTGAGTACACAGCTACACACCTTGGTACCTAGAGACTTCTCAGGAGGAGAAGTCGAAGCAGACTTAGCAGCAGACCTCTTGCGAACTACTCGACGTTTCTTCATAGGAGGAGAAGGCTCGTCCTCAGACTCCTCAACAACAGATTCTTCCTCTGATTGCGCCAGATAGCCAGCAAGGACTCGGGACTACATAAACAAGTTGATATTCAAAACAAATATCCCAAAAGTTCAAAAAGTACAAATCAAGTGAAAGGACATACCACTTCTGGCTCATACCAAGCATCATACTGACAAAGAGCTGAAGGAATAACTGGTACTCCTTGATAGTTCCTGAAGAACTTGGCCAGCAGCGCCTCCACATCATCATCAGATATATCCTCATTAGACATACGTGATGGATCGTTAAATCCCAAGTACTCACCCCCCGAGTGAGCCCGTTTCTGAAGAGGCTGGACCCTTCTCTTGAGAAAACTGGCCGCCATGTTAATCCCAGTCAGACCGAGTGCTTTCAACTCGGTAATCTGGTGCAGCAAATGGTCAAGCTCTGAGGTATATTCAGGTTTGCTCACCAGTTCTCTGCGTGCTTTGGTACGTGACCAGTAACCACCGGCAAGCAAGAATCATGGTTCCCAATATAGAACCACCTTTTTTTCCACTCCCCATGGGAGTCAGCCAAATTGTATTCAATATACACGCTCGAGTACCTGAGTTTGAACCCCGCGCCTCCAAAGACCTCCATCCTAAGTGCACTAGGTTGAGGTTTACAACGAAACAATTTCCTAAACAGTTCAAGGCTAGGAGGAACCCCCAAGTAAACTTCGTAGAAGTGCACAAAAATTGACATATGCAATACACCATTGGGGTTCAAATATACAAGTTGAAGCTTATAGTACTCGAGGATACCTCTGAAGAAGTCGGAGGTGGGCACTGCCAACCCCCTCTCCACAAAGTGTGCAAGCATCACCATCTCGTTGGGGTGTTCCTCGAACTGCCACGCATTCGCAAAAGTAGGGCGCCACTCGAGTACCTCTTTCGACTGCAAAAGCTTGGCATCGACAAGCGCCTGAATAGCCTCCTCCTTCATCACCGAATGTTGCCACGTCGCTCCAGGCGACAGCGGCGCAGTCTGGTTCATCGGCCCCACCTTCGGCGCCGGCAACACTAGCTCCTTCCTCTTCTTTGACTTCACCTTGCTCGCCGCTGGAGCCTTGCCCTAAGCCTTCTCGGGTTTCTTCCCCATCTTCTTGGTGCGTATCCGCCGGTTTCAACCTCAGCAAAATGCACTCACCCTCGGATCTCTCTCAAGGGAGCAGCAATGGTGGCGGCAGCACTAGACAATCGCGACGGCGCAAATGCAGAATAGAAGCGCAGGGGAGGAAGAAAAGCAGATCTGTTACAGTGGCGTGTAAACCTAACCAAAAGAAGGCCCCCTAGTTATATCTCCGCCACCTCCGGATTCCAAGCGTCAGTTATGCAACGGAAAGGTTTAAAGTAGATTAATTGCCTTAAACACCAAACGGCTACTCTTTTCAATGGGTTTTGACCACTTCAATGACAAAAATCGCCTAAGTGCTCGGGGGCTGCGGGTACCGTACCCGATGGTCAAATTTTTTTTCAGTTACCAAGGGTAAAAAGAAAGATTGACCCTAAGCCTGACTCTTCGACTCAACCTGAGGCTTGGGGGCTACTCCATATGGAGTGCGATTGTCATCGCACTACCGTATAAAAAATTCTCGGAACAGAAGACACTCAAAGGAGCAAGAAGAGTACCTTCCAGCCACGCGACAGTACTCGAGCACTTCGGACACTGCAACCTCTACGATGAAATACTCGGATAGTGCCCACAGTACTCGACACTATGGTGCACAAACGGAACAACTCCAAGTGCATCTAAGATCAATACAAACAAACACACAGGATATAGGGTACTACGCGATCTAGCGGCCCGAACCTGTCTAAATCGTGTTCCTTGCATCACCATTGATTCCTTGATTCTCGACGGCCCTTACCGCACAAAATACAACCTAGGGTACCCCCTAGGCGGGTTGCCGGTCTAAAATACCGACAGCAGGATCACAAGACCAAGAGGTTCCGGAGACCTGCTCTCCCATTCGTTGATGCAAGCCAGCGCTCGAGATGGAGTAGACTACGGTGGCGGCGCAGCAGCGAGAAGAGGCAAAAACCTAGCTCGATTAGATATCTTTTTGGTAGAGGCCAATAGGTCGTATATATAGGAGAACCTAAGATCTCACGTTGCGATCGTGATCTAAACCGATTAGGCTTCCATATATCTTGCTGACTTGAAGGTCAAGTAACCAAAAAACAAAATGGCAAAAGGAAACCGCGCCACCACAAGGCTGGAGGCCGGATTTCGGTGGACCATGCACGTAGGTGTCGCACGCCCGCGCCCTTCGCCCTGCCCCACCCTGCCCGGCGAGGTGAGGCGAGGCGAGGCAAGCGAGTGCGCGTGTGGAGATTTCCTTCTCTCCCCACACACATAGCTTGGAGGAGTGGAGACAACCTCCATATTTATGTTGGTCATCCTTCTCCTTCACTAGCAATGTGGGACTTAAGGTTTGCACCACTCCAACCCCTTTCTCATGCCCACATGGGCCTTTCAGATTTTTTTTGGAATTTTTGACATTACAATGGGCAAAGCCCATTATTTCATCAAGTGCTCCTGAGGCCCAGCCAGCGCCGCTCGTCCTATGGCTGAACGGCAGGCTAGGGTGCTCATCGGAGGCGTACGACGCGTCGGAGGAGCTCGGCGCATTTCACATCCGGCTGGATGGCGTGACGTCTTCCTCAACATGTATTGGTGGAACAGAGGTGTGTAAGCTTACTGCCATCTATGATCTATCTGAGCTTGCCTTGTTGAGATGATGCTGAGGTTGAATTTTGAGTGGGTGCAGCGGCGAAGATCCTGTTCCTGGACTCGCCAGCTGGAGTGGGGTTTTCGTACACCAACACCACTTCTGACCTCTACACCTCCGGCGACAACACAACAAGTACACTTTGATGCACTTGACACTGCCTTGCTTCCATGTTCTATTATTCTAATGCTCTGTGGCTCAATAATCAACACTATGCGAAAATAATGTTGTAGCTCATGATTCCTATGCTTTCCTGGTTAAATGGTTCAAGAGGTTCCCGCAGTACAAGTATAGGGATTTCTACATAGCCGGGGAGAGCTATGCAAGTGGAGTGGGAGTACTTGCTTTTTTTCTTCTGACCTATATATTTCGGGATGTGTCTCCTTGTCAGTCGATTGCTTTCTTGGTTTTCCGTCAGTCACTGGTATTGACCATTAGATTGCGATCAAATGGCTCCCGTCCTTACCTTTCCTTCATGTTCAACCCGAATCTACTGTCCTCTATGGTTGAGACCTCCGTCCGCGGTCCACTGAACCATCACCGCCTTCCAGTCCATGCCCCATGCTTGCCCGGCGCCCCCATCTTCTTCAACTCCAGCGCGACCATCTTCTTCTGATCTTCAACTCCGGAGCCTGACGCCCCCATAGCCACCGCATCCCGTCCGGCTCTAGTGGCACTGCCGTCTCCGCCGCCGCCCTCGGCCGCGGCCCAACACTAATCCGTCTTGCTAGACGCCCCTGCTCCTCCATCACCCACCGGGTGTCCCCCGCCACCCGGCTCCAGCAGCGCCCTCGCCGCCTCCGCTCCGCTGTCATTTCTCCCGCCTCCACCACTAGCTGGCGAACCACCCCGAAGCTCTCTCTACAGCTCGGCACTGAGGTAACTCCAAAACCCAAATCCCCCAAATTCACTCAACGCTAACCTCAAATTCTCATCCCCATTTAATTTCCAATGCAATTTTGGGTGACTGATGGATAGGCAAGATTTCAGTCACCTGAGGAGGAGTAAATCTCTATATTTTGTGTGTTCACTGAAACATCATCACAAAACTAATGAAATTGGCAGGGCACTACACTTCGTAGTTGTCCCAACTTGTGTACCAGAATAACATCGGCATCGAGAAACCGATCATAAACTTCAAGGGCTTCATGGTACTTGCGATCTCTCAACGTGTTTCATTCTTCTGTTTGGAACGACGAACCACAACCACCACACCTGAAACCATATATTAACCTAAAACCTTGTGCAGGTCGGGAACGCGGTGACCAACGACCACACCGACTACACCGGCATGTTCGAGTCGTGGTGGAACCACGGCCTCATCGCCGACGACACGTACCGGCTGTTTCGTGCCTCCTGCACCCGTCGCTGGCGTGCAACGCCATCCAGGATGCTGCCGCTGAGGAGTAGGGCAACATCGATATGTACAGCATCTACACGCCCCTATGCAACCAGACATCGTAGTCATCATCCATGCCATCATTAGAGAGCAAGAGCTGGAGGTCCATGCTGTTAGAGATATTGTTTGTAATCACATGTAACCGAGTACAAGTATTGGACTCGGATTGATCCTCTGGTTGTTGTGTTCAGGTTCGGTTGATAGCTAGATTAGAGATAGATTACTTCTTGATCTAAATTACACCAACTGAACCAGATAACAACAACCTCCTCAATTGTATTATGTTGGGATTTCTCCCTATATAAACACGCAACCATGGCAATGCCGAGATAGGCAACCACGTTCTAATCTTTTACATGTTAATCAGAGCACTTCTTCCACAATACATCTACACCACCAAATACATCCATGGCACCATCATCCTCTACTCCATCCTCAGCACATCTTGGAACTCTGTAGCTAAAAAGCTTACACGGGAGAACTACATCTTGTGGAAGGCCCAATTTCTTCCTACTATGTGTGGTGCACAGCTTATGGGGATCCTAGATGGATCTATCAAGGAACCGGCCAAGACCATGGAGTTGGTGAAGGCCGATGACAAGAAAGAAATAGTTGCCAACCCTTAATATGATCTATGAGTGGCCAAAGATCAGCAATTGCTGAGCTACCTGCTCAACTCCATCACCAAAGAAGTGCTTGCGCAAGTGGTGGTGGAGACAACTTCGGCAGGAGCATGGAGTGCGTTGTAGACAATGTTTGCAGCTCACTCAAGAGCACGATGAAACTATGCATGCGGCTATCTACTCTCAAGAAGGGTAGCATGACTTCATCAACCTACTTCACAAAGATGGTAGCCATCAAGGATGAGCTTGCCATGGTAGGAACAATCATTGATGATGGTGAGATGGCATCTCATATACTTAATGGTCTTGATTATGAATACAATCCCTTTGTTTCATCGATGCTTGATCGTGCTGATCCTTCCTCTCTCTCCGAGCTATACTCTCATTTGAAGTCTTATGAGCTGTGCCTTGAGGCCTACAATGAAGGGGGTCAGTACACGTCCTCAATGAATTCAGCTTACCATGGAGGCTTTCGAGGACATGGTAATGGAGGCATAATCGTGGACGCAACAATAGTGGTCGTGGAAACCAGCCCAAGAAAACTGTCAGCCAAATATGCAAGAAAGTTGGTCATGAAGCATCAAAGTGTTGGTATAGATACGAAGATGATGATCAAGAGAATACCAAGACGGGTAGAGCTGCAGCTACTGACTATGGTTATGATACCAATTGGTACGCAGATAGTGGTGCAACAAATCATATTACTGGAGAGCTTGACAAGCTAACGATCAATGACAGGTACAATGGTCGAGTACAAGTTCAAGCAGCTAATGCTTCCGGTATGAAAATTAGTAATATTGGTCATTCAACATTACATACCCCTGGTAGAAAATTGCATCTGAACAATATCCTCCATGTTCCTAGTGCTCACAAGAGTCTTGTTTCTGTTCATAAATTAGCATTTGATAATAATACCTTCCTTGAATTTCATCCAATTTTTTTTTATTATGGACCAGGATATGAAGAAAATTCTTCATCAAGGTAGATGCAAAGGAGGTCTATATCCCTTAGAATCCATCTCGTCAAAGGACGGAGTCAGCAAAAAGGTCTATGGAGTCAGTAAACTATCCACTTTTAAGTGGCATAATCGCTTAGGTCATTCTGCTTTTCCCATTGTTCAGCGTGTGCTTAGTAATAATAATCTCCCTTGTGATAGCATTGCTAATTCTGAGTCAGTTTGTGATTCATGTCAAATGGCTAAAAGTCATCAGCTTCCTTACTCTAGCTCAATAAATTCGTCCAAAGCTCCTCTTGATCTTATTCATTCATATGTCTGGGGTCCTGCACCTATGTCTGTTGGTCATCATTCTTAATATGTGAGCTTCATTGACGATTACAACAGATACACTTGGATTTATCTTCTGAAAAAGAAATCTAATGTCTTTCAAGTATTTAAAGACTTTCAGAATCTAGTTGAATGAAAACACAACAAAAAGATTGTATCTATGCAAACCGACTGGGGAGTGGAATATGAAAATTTGAACTCATTCTTTCAACAAATTAGTATAGCACACCGTGTTTCTTGTCCCATGCTCATCAGCAAAATGGCTTGGTTGAAAGAAAGCACTGCCATATTGTAGAAGTTGATCTTGCCCTTCTTGCAAATGCATCTATGCCTCTCAAATTTTGGGATCAAGCCTTCTTGACCACCACCTACCTAATCAATCTACTTCTAAGCAAGGTTATCAATTTTGAGACCCCTATAGAATGCTTGCTTCATGAGACACCTAACTACAGCTCTCTTCACATATTTGGGTGCACCTGCTGGACGAACTTGAGGCCTTTCAATAATCAGAAGCTTCCTTTTCACTCCATTAGATGCACATTTCTTGGGTATAGTTCTATACATAAGGGGTTCAAATGTTTAGACCCAACCACTGGTCGGATCTACATATCACGTGATGTTGTCTTCGATGAATCTTATTTTCCCTTTGCTCATCTACACCCAAATGGAGGAGCTGTTCTTAGAAAAGAAATTCCTCTTTAGCCTAATCATATTTGTAATCAAGGGGATGTAAGTTTTACTAACCGTATTACTAATGCTCCTGATTGCTCAGATATTAGCAATGTGCAGGACAATATACATACAATAGCTTTAACTAGCTGGATCCTGGCCGATGTAGAAAATCCAGGCGGCAGTCGCCAGGTTGATGTGCTGACTCCTCCAGGTGAATCACCAGGTGAATCAGGCTCGGATCCCATGCTTGATCCGCCTGCCCCTGCCCCGGTCACCACTATCCCGACAGCGCCCGCCTCCACCTCTCCGATTTCGACGCGTGGGGGGGAATTTGTTGCCACGCCAACACCCATGCCAGCTTTGCCCGCTTCCACTGCGGATTCTGTGCCCGGCACAAATACGCCTGGGCTCGGCGTGCCCAGATCTTCTGCAGTTTCTGAATCAAATGTGGATGCTTCTTCGGCTCCTGCAACACCGTCTTCTATTCCGTCGCCTATGCCTACTACAGTATCTCACCGACGTAGCAGCCTTCAAAATGGCATAACAAACCAAAGCAATTCAAGATGGAAAGCAAGATTTTCAGGTATGGCATGTTTTCAGGTATGGCATGTTTTCAGCTACTAGAGAACCGCAAGATTTTCATGAAGTGTTAAGTGATCCAAGATGGAAAGCATCTATGCAAGATGAATATGATGCTCTCATCAGGAATCAGACTTGGCATTTGGTTCAAGAAAAGGAAGGGTAAAAATATTATTGATTGCAAATGGGTATTTAAAGTTAAAAGAAAATCAGATGGTGCTATAGATAGATTGAAGGCAAGACTTGTTGCAAAGGGTTTTCGACACCGATATGGAATTGATTATGAAGATACATTCATTCTTGTCGTTAAAATTGCAACTGTGAGGTTGGTTCTATCTATTGCTATTTCAAGAGGATGGTGTCTTAAACAGTTAGATGTATAGAATACGTTTCTTTATGGTGTTCTGGAAGAAGAGGTATATATGAGGCAGCCCCCAAGTTTTGAGCATGAGGAAGGTTCACATCTTGTGTGTAAATTGGATAAGGCCATATATGGATTGAAGCAAGCACCTCGAGCTTGGTATGCTAAGCTAAATTCTAAACTTATTTCACTTGGATTTACAGCATCTAAGTTAGATACTTCCTTGTTTATTTATCAAAAGTGTGACATCATGATTTATATGTTAATTTATGTTGATGCTATCATTGTCACAAGTTCATGTAGTGATGCCATTGTGGTATTACTTGTTGATTTAAAGAAGGATTTTTCTCTAAAGAACTTGGGGAACCTCAGTTATTTTCTAGGAATAGAAGTGTAGAGAGAAAAGGATCGGCTATTGTTAACTTAAGAAAAGTATGCAAAAGTAATTATAACTTGAGTAGGTATGATTAATTGCAAACCGTCTTCTACACTATTATCTACTAGTGAGAAGCTCTCAAAGCATGAAGGTGATCTGCTAAGCTTAGACGACAGCACAAGGTATAGACGTGTAGTAGGTGCTTTGCAATACCTTACATTGACTAGATCTGATCTAGCCTTTTCAGTGAACAAAGTATGTCAGTTCTTGCATGCACCTCCTACTGCTCATTGGACTGTTGTGAAAAGGATACTTCGGTATATCAAAAATACTCTAGATATTGAGCTGAGTTTTTGTTCGTCCAGTTCTACTTTGATTAGTACTTTCTCTGATGCTGATTGGGCAAGAAGTGTTGATGATAGAAGATCTACAGGAGGTTTTGCGGTTGATTTTGGGCCTAATTTGATTTCCTGTAGTGCTAGAAAACAAGCAACTGTCTTAAGATAAAGCACGGAGGCTGAATACAAGTCAATGGCTAATGCTACTGCTGAAATAATATGGTTAGAACCTTTGTTGACAGAACTTGGTATAGTTCCTGATCAAACACTGTGCCTATGGTGTGATAATCTAGGTGCTACTTACTTGTCTACATATCCAGTATTTAATGCAGAGATAAGCATATAGAAATTGATTTTCATTTTATTCAAGAGCGTGTTGCAAATAAACAACTGTAGGTGCGTTTGATTCCTTCGAAAGAACAACTAGCCAACGGCTTTACTAAAGCATTGCCAAGCAGGATGCTAGAAGATTTCAAGAGCAATCTAAATCTCAAGAAGAAAAAGGAGTTTAGATTGAGAGGGGCTGTGAGAGATATTGTTTGTTATCACATGTAACCGAGTACAAGTATTCGACTCGGATTGATCCTCTAGTTGTTGTGTTCAGGTTGGGTTGATAGCTAGATCTTGATGTAAATTACACCAACCGAACCAGATAACAACAACCTCCTTAATTATATTATGTTGGGATTTCTCCTCTATATAAACACGCAACCATGGCAATGCCGAGATAGGCAACCACGTTCTAATCTTTTACCCATACGCCGACACGTGAGTGACGAGGATCTTCCCGTGCCTGAAAAGTTTATAGTTCGGAGTTTGCAACGCACGCTTTATGTTGCATCTTTTTCCCCTTTCCTTTCGGTTCACTGATCATCTGGTCGTCTACGCTGACTACGCGTATGCGGGTGCGTGTACTTTCAGCCATGGATGAGAGGATCGTATGACCCGTGCACTGAAAGCCACTCAACAGTTTACTACAACCGGCCGGAGGTGCAGAGGGCCCTCCACGCTAACGTCACCGGCATAAACTACACATGGGTGGCCTGCAGGTTCGTACTTGATGTGTTTGCTGGCAAGGGGTCATATCTTAGAAAATAAAGAGAAAAAAGAGTATCGTGTTGGCTAGGCCTTTCGAATGATGGATTTAATTCGTACATGAAACTTTGTAGAAAAGGTGTTACGGGGTGCTTTAAGTCGTTCCCACATTGCTTTCATATATGGGATGTATATATGCTTATTTGTCTTGTTCCATGATCGGCACGGCAGTGACCCTTTATATGATCACTGGGAAGATTCACCAAGATCCATGCTTCCTATCTACAAGGAGCTTATTGCAGCTGGCCTTAGGATATGGGTCTTCATGTTAGTTCCTCATTGCACCCTGATTGGCTAAAATTTGGCCACGCTATTTCCTTCTCAACCAGATGTTAAACAGTTAAAGCTTGCATGCTAAGTCCCAATTCAAAACACAAATGTTTTCAGGATTCCTGCAGGAACTTAATAGTTATACTCTGAAGTTATAAAATTGCATGCACTAATTCGACTGAATAATCACTTTAGAAGGTGTAGCTCGGGCATTGCGTCATCGTTAGAATATTCCCCTGTTGACCCGTCGTTTTCCTGAATAGTCGCAGGTCACAAATGGACCACTCAGTTGTCTCTTCCTCCAGCTCCTTGCCCTACATAGTGACGTTTGCGTACTTGTTGTCGTCTCACTACTAGAGAACTCGGTATTAGTACTGGTTCGTAGGGTGCATATCTCCCGAAAATGCATCCGGAATTAACCCGTCGAGATAAAAGGGGGCGGTCTTTTATCACGGGTCCCTAAACCAGGATATAAGACCCTCTTTTAGTCCCGGTTTGTAAAACCAACCGCGACTAACAGGGCTACCACGTCAAGCGCTGGATAGACCCCTTTAGTAAAACAAACCGGGACTAATGTCTCCTCTTTAGTCCCAGTTTTACAAACCGGGACTAAAGTGCATGTATACAGCGCCATGCAGGCGCCTGCATGGCGCCTACAATTTCGTGCATCACGTACCCCTTTAGTTAGTTGAGAGTTTTTTTATAATTAATGAAATCAATCAAACTATATATAGTATTTAAATGAATCAATTTAACTATTACATACTTATATATACAATTCTTATACAATTAGCTAGTAGATGTACAATTCTTGATTAGTATATATATAGTACAATTAATTCCTAGCTAACTAGCTATATAGCTCTAGGATCTTCGTCGAGGTCTTCCGATCCAGGTGTTGCTCGGTGCTTCTTAATTTCATCTACCGTAATGAAATTCTCCTTGTGGATTTATCATCTTGTCCAGCAGGAATCCTACGAGACTTTCGCATATTGTATCTATTCTTTTCTTCTCCAAGATCTTGTCTCAAATATTATGCATCTGTAATTTGGAAGTGAATAATGTTACAGGGACAATTAAATATAAGGAGCTAGAAAACAATTAACTATTAATAGTATTATTTTATATTACGTACTTCCTATTTTTCCTGCGGCGTCAACCTGACCTTGTGTGACTGAAAACTTTGCATGTTCTCACAGACTTAGTACCCACATAGATTATTCCCTTGTTCCTATCTTAAGCACTTTAGTGGGAAAAAAACAAGTTATAAAATATTCGTCATATAGAATATACAAAATATGCAAACTTCATACGTACCGGGAAGTCTGTGTCCCATGTAAGTTTTTCTTGGAATGCACCTTGGCGTCGTTTTTTGATGAATTGTTTCCATGCCCTACGGATTTAAATAATGAATGATATAGTGTTAGGAAAAAATTTATAAAACACACTTTTGTATTGAGATAAAGGTCCAAAATTGTTAATTACAAGTGTAGAATGTCTTGAATCTCTTGGTGCTCCGCTAGTGGTTTCCTCAAGGAATCGAGGACGGTAACTCAGCTTCTATCAAGCTCAATAACTATTAGGTTCCAGTGGTAACAGTGTATGTAAATATTCATTAATCAGATAAGGAAAAGGATACTAAGCTAGACGGTATACGTACATATGAACACTTACTTGAAGTTGTATGGAAGTAGTATGTAGCTCTTGCCACCTTGAAGGTCCAGCATATTGAAACATTCCACCAACATTTTATCTGTAAAATCTCATAGTTGGGTTTGGTTAACTACGGATGGATCCATGAAGTCAACATGCAAATATCCTTCTTGTCAGCACTTCTGAATTAGCCGCCTACATAAAAAGGAAGACAAAGTTAGTAGGGTGACGCATGCATAAAAAATAATGATATGGTCCAAAATTTACATATAGATAAACGGATACTTACAGAGCCCATGCGCTGATGAGAGAGATGTCTAGAGCATCTTTATGGTACACTTCGTATATATCTTTGAATTTCAGCCAGAGGCATTTCTTGCCTTCGCCGTAAAAATCTATCGGTTTTACCTTAAGGGCGAACATGGAAGTCTGGTCGGCGGACGTCTTCATGTACCATTCATGGAATTTGTACATCTTCGGTGATAGGCTCCCTAGCAACTCCGGCCTTACCAGAGACTTTCCTAGCTCAAATGTCCATCTCGATTGAAATGGCTATGAAGCTGCTGGCTCGTGACCACCTAGCTCTATACATTGATCAAGTCCCACTCCAAATTCTTCCATGAATTGCAATACTTGATCTTGTTGAGACTTGGGCATTGCTGCTATCCTTCTAGCGTCTCCTTCTGGTAGATGATGAAGGCGGCAATCAACAACACTTGAAGATGACTTTCTTTTTCTTTTTTTCCCTATATTCATCGCTTCCTTGTTTGAATGTGACATCTTTTGAAAAAATTATAATTTAGTTGGATCAATTGTTGGTTGTGGCTCCATCTCCCTTGCTTTTTTTTCAGCCCTTTTCCTGAACAAATCCTTCCATTCTGCTTGGATTTCGGACCAGCGTTCCTCTCGAGTCATTACATTCCAGCGTTCCTCAGGAGTCAATTCAGGCTCCTTATTTGTTTTCCTCTTTTTAGGTGCTGGCTTTGGAGCCGCTGGTTCCGACTTCATAATCGGGTCTCCAGCAGGTTCTTTTCTCGGGGCTGCAGGTACCTTACTTGGGACTGCTCTTATTCCCAGCGTCGTCGGTGAGCGGGGAGGAGTGTTGCTATTGTCATCGTTGCTAGCTGGATGTGGAGATGGAGACTTTGCTTGAGCATGCATCGACGATGGTCCTGGTACTGAAGGTCCTAGTGATGATGGTCCTGGAATTGACCGTGGTGGAGAATTCGGTGTTTCCATTTGAGGAGATGGTTGTGGCTCGGGTTCTTCTAGGAGGGGTGCTGCGTCCATGCCCGAGATGATGATGTAGTGCTTGTGCCATGGAATGATGCCTCCTTGAACTACATCTCCTAATGTCCTTTCCGCAACGCCTCCCGGGAGCTTGAGCCCATAGCCTTCATATTTCTGATCAACGAGCTACTCTACCGAGACACTAGCATAGCCACGTGGAATCTCCATGCCATGGCTCGGCTACGTTGCCCAGCTTGGTAAGGCACTCGCGTACGCTACCTGTACATATAGCAGAAATAAAGATGTTATTAAACTCCAATCCTGAGGCGTGGTGGATCGATGGATTGAGAAGATTATTGCATAAATATTAATTATGTATAAGAGTATACCTTATGCCGACTGGTACATGCAGCTCACAAGAGGTGCGTTGCCTGACGAAATCAACATGAACTGTTGGTCCTATGGATCGGGCTGTGCTTCTGATTGTGAAAGGGCCACTCGACGATTGACTTCATCATGCATTCTTTGTTCCATAGATTGCACTTGAGATTCTAGGTTGCGCCACCAGTTCTGCTTGGCACGATCCTTTCTTCGCTTGCGGCTTCTGTAGGAGTCTCTGTCTTCTTTGAAACCGTACTTCCACAGAATGATCCCGAACCTGCGGACACGTCCTGGGTGCTCAGGATTCCCGAGGGCCAATGTGAGCTCATCCATTTCTCGATCCACCACCAACCTCCCAGCCTTAACATCTTCAATGTTCTTGGCGAGCTGTTCGCCCTTGAGACCTATTTCCTCAGTTAAGATCAACATCCCATCCTCTGGGTTTAGTTTGCCTCCATGAGTGAAAAACCCATTTTTAGCTTGTTGGCTCCATTCATGAGTTGCTGGTACGATACCCCGTTCGAGCAGGTCTTGTTCCATCTTCTGAAATTTGGGCACTGCTGTTTTGTAACCACCTCGCCCTAGCTTATGGTGCTCTTTCTTACGACTAGCATTTTCAACGTTGGTGTTGACTTTTTGCTGACCATCGTGGCTCCTCTTGTGCTCGATAAATGCCTCCCAGTGGCCGCTCAACTTTGGAAATTCATTGAAATCTGGATTTTTGTCCTCCTTAATGTACTTTGAAACTAGAAATTTCTTGAATGTTTGAAATTGTGTGGCCATCTTCTTCAGCGCCCACGCTTTCACATCCTTTTCAATATATCTAGTGAGAAATATGAAATGTTGCTTGACCTGTTCCCACAGCATATCCTTTTTTGTTTGCGGCAACGCGTCTGGATCATTGCTTTTTCCTCTCCATTTCTTGAAGCTGATGGGCACATTGTCCCTTACAATAGCCCCGAGCTGAGTCACGTACTTGTTTGCCACATTGACGGGAGCAACCGGCCTACCGTCTTCTAACACTTCTGTGATCTTTAGCTTTTGCGATCCATCCATCACCATGCTTCGACCTCGTGACTTCTTAGGGTTCATCGATCTAGACGGCTAACAGTTCAAGATTTGTTAATTAGTACATAATAACAAAGAAGAAGACATTCTAAATGGGGTACAACATTATTAATGACATATACCTCGGCGGTATCTTCTGCAGCGGCAAGGTTTTGCTCGGGCTCTTCATTGCCATCGGAGGATATGTTGAGGTACGTGTTTGTCTGGTTACTCTCTTCTTTGGTGTACGTTACGTTATGATCTCTACCAGCAATAATGTCCTCTAGCATGAACCTTGCATTCTCGTCATCCGCCATCTCAACTCAACTACTCCAAACACACATGAAATCATAATTACATGTACGTTATGGTATATAAATAAAATCATAGAAACGTACACATGAAACCGTACATGAAATTAAACTTACATGAAAACTTCTTAATTACATGAAAACTAACATGAAATGTCTTTAATGTATTACAAGTTAATGTATATACATGAACTTATATAAGAACAACGTGAAACCATACTAATTTCTACTGAATTCTATCAAAATTGAAGCGTAATTTATTTATAGAGATTTCTACTAATTTATTGGAATTTTTCTAAAAATTGTACTGATTAGTACAATTTCTAAGAATTTCTACAAAATTTTATAACTAGATAATTTTATAACTACCAAATTCTAATTTCCTATAAAATTTTACTAATGCATAATTTTCGATCAAATATATAACTAGCAAAAAGTAAAAAACAAGGCTTGCATCATCACTGCCAAATGTATTAACTAGCTAGAGCGGCGGGTGCTAGGGTCGACGAGGCGCGAGGGTGGCCGCGGCGGCAATGCGTGCGAGGCGGATCGGCGCTCGAGGCATGGATGGAGGACGGCGCGCGGACGGAGGAGGGAGGATGGGGCACCGGATGACGGATCGATGATGGAGTACATAGGAGGACGGGAGCCGGACGGAGGAGGGGAGGACGGGACGCCGGACAGAGGATGAAGGACGGGGTGCGCCAACGGAGGAGGGAGGACGGGGCGCCGGACGGAGGAGGCTGGATGGGGCGCCGGATGGAGGTGATAGGTCGCGGACGACGACAAATGGCAGCGCGGATGGAGACGGAGGATGACGGCATGGACAGAGAGGAGGCGGCGACGGGGATGAAGACCACCGGCGGCGACGGCGACGGAGGCGGCAGTGTGACGCTCGTGGTGCCAGCGACAGAGATGATGCGGAGGCTAGAGAGGAGTAAAAATTTTGCTAAGTTACCGGGTGCGGAGGGAGTAGAAACGCCAGTTACTTTTATCCCCCCTACCATTTATCTCGATTTGTAAGAAGAACCAAGAGAAATGGGCTTTTAATCTCGGTTCTTCTTACAAACCGAGATAAACGGCCTGCCCTTTTATCTCGGTTTGTAAGAAACCGAGATAAAAGGCCTTACCTTTAATCCAGATTTTGATGCACCCGGGATTAAAGGGCAACCCTTTATCTCAGTGCGTCAGTAGAACCGGGATAAAAGGTCACGTCCAGGCCAGAACTGAAATTTACCCTTCTGTCCCGATTGTAATTATGAACCGAGATAAAAGGCCTTACCAACCGGGATAAAATATCCCTCTCCCATTTCTCATCTCCCTCTTCTTTTTTGGAAATAAATTTTTTTATGTTTTCACTGGATTTCATGTAGCAAAAATTAAAATTTTACATATTTCGAACATGCAAAAATATATTTAATTAGCAATTATATTTAAAATAAGTTTGAATGACCCATTAATTCTACACTAGTTATATTACCTTCTTAAATAATTATTTTACTGCATCACTATCATCAAGAAATTATTAATTAAATAATTTATACGTGCGAAAACAACTAATTTAAGCACACATGAAATTGTATCAAGTAGTACATGAAATTAATCATAAATGTGAAGCAAATTTAACGCATTACAATGTAACATTAAAAAACTTCTTCATCAAGAATGTTCTGTGGTCATGATCACGGTGCAAGTATGGAGCCTCTTCTTTGGATAGCAGGATGCTAGGGTCAACTTCAACAGCGAATGGAGGCATGCCTGCAAACTGATCATAATCATCTAATTGATCTGTTTTGTCCTCGACTCCCACAATTTTTCTTTTACTTGGAAGGACTATGTGGCGCTTTGGCTCCCATGGATCTTCTAGATTTCTCTTAGGTTTGCTAGACATGTCCTTCACATAGAAAACTTGATGCACCTCATTGGCGAGTATGAATGGTTCATCACTGTATCGAGTCTTGCTAAGGTCCACTATTGTCATTCCATACTGATCTTTGGTTACACCATTTAGTTTCACCCATTGACAACAAAATAGAGGGATGCACAGCGGTCCATATTCGATTTCCCATACCTCTATGAAACCATAATAAGAGTCCATGCTACTATTTCTGCCTATGGCATCTATGCGAACGCCACTATTCTGGTTCGTGCTTTTTTTATCTTGGCTCTCGTGTAAAATGTATAACCATTTATCTCGTAGCCTTGGAATTTCATGATTGTGCTAGAAGGTCCCCTGGCTAACCAAGCAAGCTGTGGTTGAATCTTAGATTTACCCATGAGTTGTTTGCGCAACCAGGAGGGAAAAGTTTCCACGTGGCTTCTTGTAAGCTAGGCATCGGATCTCGCCGGGTTTTCGGAAACTAACATCTGCTTGTGCTGATCGATATACGGAGCTACAAAGGTTGACTGCTGTACAACAGTGTAGTGTGCCTTGTTGAACAAATCAGCATCATTGCTCAAACATACTTTCCTTCCAAGGGTGCCCATTCCCCGCAGCCTCCCCTGATGGTGTGAAGTTGGAACCCCAATCGGGTCAATTGAGTCAATAAAATCAACACAAAACCCTATCATCTCCTCTGTTCCATATCCCTTGGCGATGCTTCATTCTGGACGGGCACGATTAAGAACATAGTTTTTTAGACTGACATGAACCTCTCGGAAGGTCACATATTGTGCAGGCATACTAGTCCAAGAATATTAATCGCTTTTACTAGGTGAACCAGAAGGTGAGTCATAATATTGAAGAAAGATGGTGGAAATACCAACTCAAAGCTGACAAGACATTGCACCACATCGTTCTATAGCTTTGTTAGCTTCGATGGATCGATTGCCTTCTGCGAAATCGCATTGAAAACGCGCATAGCTTTACGAGCGGAAATCGAACATTCTCTGGTAGAACACCCCTCAGTACAACCGGAAGCAACTGGGTCATCAACATGTGGCAATCATGGGTCTTGAGATTTGTGAACTTCTTTTCTTTCGTATTTATTATTCTCTTTATATTTGAGGAATACCCATACGGGACCTTCAGACTATTCAAGCATTCAAACATGCTACCTTTCTCTTCCTTTGCTGAGAGTGTAACTAGAAGGGCGTAAGTAGTGCTATCCATTATCTCTTTTTTCCGGATGTAGGTCATCCCGTTGCCCCATTTCTTTAAGGTCCCATTGTGCTTCCAGTGTATCTTTTGAGGGCCCATAAACACCCATGAAGCCTAGCACGTTGACACAACGGTTTTTCGTCAGGTGCATCACGTCTATTGCGTTGCGGATATCTAGGGTTTCCCAATAAGGTAGCTCCCAAAATATTGACTTCTTCTTCCACATGGCTGCACATCCGTCATCGTCGTTCGGAACAGGTTGGCTACCAAAACCTTTTCCAAATACTACCCTTACATCCTTTATCATCTCAAAGACACATTTTCCATTCCGATGTAAAGATTTTTTATGAGTTTCTGGTGCCCCTTTGAAATGCATCCCACTTTCTCGCTGCTGGTGGTGAGCATGGAGAAATTGATGATGACCCATATATACTACCTTCATACAGTGCTTCAAATACATGCTATCTGTGTCGTCTAAGCAATGGGTGCAGTCTCGATATCCCTTGTTTGTCTATCCCAAAAGGTTACTTAGTGCAGGCTAATAATTGATGGTTACGAACAACAGTGCTCGCAGGTTAAACATCTCTTGTTTATCCTCATTGTCACATACACCTTCTTCATTCTAGAGCTGTAAAATTTCATCTACCAACGGTCTTAGGTACACATCAATGTTGTTGCCAGGTTGCTTTGGGCCTTGGATAAGCACCGGCATCATAATGAACTTCCGTTTCATTCACATCCAAGAAGGATGGTTAAACATACATAAGGTCACAAGCCAAGTACTATGACCACTACTCAACTCACCGAATGGATTGAATCCATCAGTACTTAAACCGAAACTTATGTTCCTTGGATCACCTTTAAACTCTAGGAATGCTCTATCAATTGATCTCCACTGAGCCCCATCAACGGAGTGTCTCAGCATCTTATCTTCCTTATGTTCTTCTTTGTGCCATCGCATCAACTTAGCATTCGCCTTGTTCCTGAACAAGCGGTTCAAGCGTGGTATTATAGGGAAATACCACATCACTTTTGCGGGAACTCTCTTCCTGGGAGGTTGCCCCTTGACATCACCAGGATCATCTTGCCTAATCTTATACCACAGCACTTCGTACACGGGACACGCATCCAGATCCTCATATTCAGCACCGCGATAGAGGATACAATCATTAGGGCATGCGTGTATCTTCTAAACCTCCAATCCCAGAGGGCAAACAATCTGTTTAGCTTCATATGTTGTGGATGGCAATTCATTATTCTTGGGAAGAATCTTCTTAACAATTTCCAACATCCCCTGAAATGCCTTATCGGACACACCATTTTTGGCCTTCCATTGCATAAATTTTAGTGTGGTACCCAACTTTTTATGGCCTCCCTGGCAATCTGGTTATAGTAATTTCCTGTGATCATCTATCATGCGCTGCAACTTTGATGCTTCCTTCTGAGTTTCGCAATCTCTATGTGCATCCCTAAGCACCTGACCGAGGTCATCAGTATGGCCATCTTCTGCAAAAGATTGGCCTATAGCACAGTTCAGAATGTTGTCATCCTCCTCCTCCTCTTCACCGTCTTCCATTACAACCCCTCTTTCGTCGTGACGGGTCCAAACCAAATAGTTAGGCGTGAAACTGTATCTAAACAAGTGGCTGTGAATAGTTCCCAGGAAGCCTTTGATAGCACTTCTGGTTAGTACATTGGGCGCATGGACAAGATATGAACTCGTTCTCTAGCTTGTTCACTTTAGCCACTTCAAGAAAATTATTCATGCTAGCAATAAACACCTTGCTCCGCCTGCCCGCGTTATACATCCATTGCCTATCCATCTGCATCGTATTACGCAAGACATCAATAAAATAGATCACAATAAAACTATCCATCACATTGCTACAATTTTAGATAGAAATACACAAATTATTAGCTCATATTTAATTTACAAATAACTAAACTATTAAAAAATTCAATATTTCCCATATAATGTACTTATTCTAAAAATGGCTAATTGCATACCTCTATCTGAAAAGTACTAAAGTACAAATTACACCTACAATTTATATGCCTAATTTATAAGTATTAAAAACACATTTACTCTAATTTTTCCCTAATACATAAAATTGAAATAATCTCAATTCTACTTCACATTTACTGTCCATTGTCCCTCACATTCAAACTATCCATCACATTGTAGCTCAAAAACATGTATAAATACAAATCCTCTACATGCTTAACAACAAACAAACTAATTTTTCTCCTTCTCTAAAGTATAACAAAGCTTAACAACAATAAATGAACGGAGCATGAAGTAGCTAACCTTCACAACACTTTGGATGGGTGAAATCCCCATGAAAATGAGGAAAAAAATTTCAGCAGCACCTCCCCTAGGCTTGCTTCGGCGCCATGGAGAGGATGACCTTCTCTGTCTTTGTGGAGTGGAGTGGCTCGGGCTGGAGGAGTGGAGGAGGAAGAAAGGGTACTTGTAGGAAGAAAGGGTACTTGGTAATGCCAACTAGGACAAAAGCTTCAACCTTTTGTCCCGGTTGGAATTACCAACCAGGAGTAAAACATTTATCCCGGTTGGTAACTCCAACCGGGGGTAAAGGGTGTGTCGGGACTACTCCCCGGACCCACGAGTAGGCCTTGGACGGCCCACTATGGGACGTACTCGGACGTGATCAGAACAAGGATGGGCGTATCCTACTCGGACTAGTCTTGTATGTTTATGGAAAACTACTCGGGACGATACCGAGTAGAACTCTGTAATAGTACTAGACTAGGACTCAGACTTGTAACCCTGCCCTCCCAGGTATATAAGGCCGGGCAGGGACCCCCCTCAAAACAGATCCCTCAGGACCAGAACATACATCAATACAAACCAACACACAGGACGTAGGGTATTACGCGATCTAGCGGCCCGAACATGTCTAAATCGTGTTCCTTGCGTCACCATTGATTCCTTGATTCTCGACGACCCTTACCGCATAAAAGACCACCTAGGGTACCCCTAGGCGGGTTGCTGGTCTAAAACACCGACAGCTGGCGCGCTAGGTAGGGGGACTCGTCGAGTTTCTCAGCGTGAACTCAATGGCGAAAGTCATCATCAGGCCCGTCTTCTTCATCGAAGCCGGCGCCACCTTCGTTTTCGGATCCTAGCTCTGCGTCGCTGAAGGCTCGGGATCGTTCCGACGCCAGATCGTCGACTCTCAGGAGAAGAAACCAAAAGAAGTAACCAGGAAAAATCAAGATTTCAAAGTCAACAAGGTCGAGTTTGGCTACGCGTCGGATTCGACTTCGCCTCGGACTACCCTAGCGTCTTGCTCCGGGGTCAGGCACTCCCGACCCCAGGACTCGAGGTCGGGCGAGGCGGAGTCTCGCTCAGGGGTTAGGCACTCCCGACCCCAGGCCTGGGGGTCAGGTGAGGCGGAGCTACCCTCCCACAGGGTCAGGCTCTCCCGACCCTAGGACTTGGGGTCGGGCGAGGCGGTGCTCCACTCAGGGTCGGGCGAGGCGGAGCTACTCCCTCACAGGGTCGGGCTCGGCCGACCCCTGGACTCAGGGTCGGAGTCGCTTCGGATTCGTTGACCCTAGTAAGCATCCAAATCAGTTTCAACTTCAAAGCGGTTCCAGCACGGACTTCGCAACACGACAAAAGTTTATCAAGATTTTCTTGCTCGAACCTGAGTTGAACTCGAGCATGACGAGGACGTTGACTCCAACTTATCCTACTCACCAGAAATACCATTATCCGGTCCAGCCCAAGGGTTGGTAATAACTTCGACACCGCAAGGCAGATTCGTCCACTGGCCGGGACTGCGACCATCTTTCTTCAACCGTGACTACGACTCGCGCCTCATCGCCCATATAGACAACTTGCCATATCAAGAAGGCGTTCCACTTACATCCAACCATGAAGGAAGCTACACAGAGATTGCTACATCAAGTTCCGGAAGCTACTACCCGGACAGGGAGATACTTGTTATTACTCCAGTTAACAACCCAGGAACTAGCCAGAATAGAACCCCCGGGCGACTAGCACAAGTCAACAACATCTCTGATGATGAGTCTACAGCCGACAATGAAACTCCTGAACAGTGCAAGCAACGAAGGGCGCGCAATACTACCCGAGCTGAGCGTCGACAGTCAATGGCTACAAATATCCCTATTACAAATCTTGAACGGGCTTTCAACGTAGTTCAGGCTCAGGAGCACAACACTCCACTTGCGGCTATCGCTTCCATCAACATTTTGACAACATTGATGCCTCAAGACAATGATAACGCAGCCACAGCTCAACTCGTGCAGCGTGGCAATGGACTAATTGCACAACTCGCAGAGCAAGCTTACAAGCTGCTTGACAAAGAATCTCCAATCCCGTCCGTTCCTCGCATTACAGATGGAAGCAGGGGGGCTACAGATAAAAATGCCGCCCCACGAAATGATGAAGCAGTCAACCAGCCTCGGCAACACAGCCAAGGCCCAAGCAAGCATAAAACTCCTACACAACAGAAGGATGTAGGTGAAGCCAGCTGCACCAACTCGGTTAAAAGTGTTCGCCCTACTCGGAAAAACCGCGAGATGTCCAACATCAGCGATCTACAAGAAATCCTTAACAATCGATGTGAACGGGAAGTCGACAGCTACAACCACTTTCCGGCTTTCACAAACCGGGTAATGAAAACAAAATTACCCGAAAAGTTCAAACCGACCGGCATTACCAAGTACGATGGCAAGCAAGATCCAATTCAATGGCTACGCTGTTACTCGCTAGCCGTCCAAGCAGCCGGAGGTAACAACGATACCAAAGTCATTCATTTTCCTATATGCATGGAACCCGCACCACTGACCTGGCTCGAGTCACTTAAACCCAAGTCCATCAACTCCTGGGCAGACTTGACAAAGGCTTTTACCAACAACTTTGCCGGCTCCATGGCTAGACCAGGCAACAAGATTGACTTACAACAAATTAAGCAGAGAGAGGGCGAAACCCTGCGCGACTATCTACGGCAGTTCTTCGAAAAGAAGGCTACCATAGTAGACATCTCCGAAGCAGACGTCATCGAGTGTTTCTAAAATGGACTCTACGATCGACAAACATACCAAGACTTCGGTCGCCGATGGACAGCCGATGTCAAAGCACTCAAGCTCATGGTGCAACAATGGGCCAATGAAGAAGACAAAGAACGTGAACGGTTCAGTTCCCACTGTAACCGCGGATGCGACAACACCCACAACAATGACAGAGACAAAACTCATCACAACGATGCTCGAAATTCCTATCCGGGTAATCCCAATCGCAAAAGGAAGCCCGACAACACTGTTGCTGCCATGACCAGCTCTGGGAAAAAGGGACAGCGCAAAAACGACGACGGACCAACCTTCACGGAGCTACTCAAAAAGCAGTGCCCATGGCACCCGACCAGCAAGCACTCCGCATTGGACTGTTATAGCATGCGCCGAGTTATGCAAGATCTACCAGCCCCACCAACTCCCGAAGAGTACGCTAAAAATAGAGACAAGGGCAAAAACAAAGCCCGCAACGATGAAGATGAAGACGGCGATTTCCAACCAGCCTCAAAAACCGTCAACGTCATTTTTGGCGGCATCCCTGGCACAGCATCCAAGCGAGCCAACAAACTTGTACTCAGGGAGATCATGGCCATCGAGCCGACGGACCCCACACCGCTAAAGTGGTCGGAAGTTCCAATTTCTTTCAGCAGAAAGGATCAATGGACAAAATTTTCAGAACCCGGCCATTGCCCACTAGTCTTGGATCTAGTCGTGGCAGGCTCAAAGTTAACCAAAGTACTTATCGATGGTGGGAGCGGTCTCAACGTTATCTTCGCCAAAACATTAAGGAAAATGTGCCTCGACGTCATAGACATGCTTACTCCAACGGATTCTTCTTTCTACGGCATTGTGCCTGGAAACGCGGCCATACCATTGGGGCAAGTTGTCCTCCCAGTCACCTTCGGAACTAAAGAACATTACCGCACCGAGTACATCAGATTCGAGGTCGCCGACTTCGAGACTTCTTATCACGCCATACTCGGACGGCCGGCACTAGCCAAGTTTATGGACATACCACACTATGTCTACCTGGTACTCAAGATGCCAGGTCCCAAAGGCGAGCTCACGCTACGAGGAGATCTCTGGAGATCCTACGAGTGCGACACCGAAGCCGTGGAGATCGCTGCGACTACTCAATCTCCTAGTCCCATGCAGCAAGTCTTCACAGCTTCAAAGAAACTCCATCCAACTGAACTCGAGATCCCGGAAAACAAGCCGGGCTCCACAAAGGTGAAACCCGCCAGCGAGCAAGACTTCAAATCGATCGACCTCCAGACCCGAGATTCTTCCAAGACAGCCCTGATCGGAACATGGCTGGATCCTAAATAGGAACTCACGCTCGTCAGTTTCCTTCGGGCTAACCACGATATCTTCGCTTGGAAGCCGGCCGACATGCCAGGTGTGCCCAAGGAACTGATCGAGCATTCCCTTAATGTTGATCCCAAAGCTACTCAACAACGGCAACGACTACGCCGTTTCGCTCAAGACAGACGCGACGCCATCAAAAAAGAGTTAGCAAGGCTACTCGCGGTAGGATTTATCAAGGAAGTCTTCCATCCTGACTAGCTCGCCAATCCTGTACTTGTTCGCAAGAAAAACAACGAATGGAGAATGTGTGTCGACTACACCGACCTCAACAAACATTGCCCGAAAGACCCTTTCGGGTTACCCAGGATCGACCAAGTGGTCGACTCCACTGCTGGGTGCGCCTTACTCTGCTTCCTTGATTGCTACTCCGGCTATCATTAGATAAGCCTCAAAGAGGAAGATCAAGCCAAAACAGCGTTCATCATGCCCTTTGGAGCTTTCTGCTACAAAACAATGTCCTTCGAACTCAAGAACGCAGGAGCAACTTATCAAAGGGCCATACAGATGTGCTTTGACAAACAACTTCATCGCAGTGTCGAAGCTTATGTTGACGACGTCGTCGTCAAAACAAGACACCGGGAGGAACCCATTGCCAACCTGGAGGAAACCTTCTCCAGTCTACGCGCTTTCCGATGGAAACTCAATCCTACTAAGTGCGTCTTCGAAGTACCTTCCGGCAAACTCCTCGAGTTCATCATTAGCCATCGCGGCATTGAGGCTAACCGGGAGAAGATATCTGCCATCACAAACATGAAGGCTCCAGCCAGCATAAAGGATGTACAGAAACTCACAGGCTGCATGGCCGCTCTCAACCGATTCATCTCGAGACTTGGAGAACAGGGACTACCCTTCTTCAAGCTTCTCAAATGCCAAGACAAGTTCAAGTGGACGGAAGAGGCAGATAAGGCATTGACACAACTCAAAGACTTTCTATCAAAGCCTCCTGTACTCACCGCTCCCTCGCCAAACGAGGACTTGCTCCTATACATCTCCGCTACCACTCATGTCGTCAGCACGGCAATGGTAGTCGAACGGTCTGAACCGGGCCACGCCCACAAGGTTCAACGACCTGTCTACTTCGTTAGCGAAGTACTCTCGGACTCCAAAACTCGGTATTCACCGATACAAAAACTCCTATATGCTATCCTGCTCACCTCGCGGAAGCTGCGCCATTACTTCCAAGAGCATAACATCACGGTCATCTCCGAATTCCTGCTTGGCAAAATTCTCCATAACAGAGATGCCACGAGTAGAATCTCCAAATGGGCAGTCAAACTCGGAGCTCTTACTTTGAGCTTCAAGCCAAGGACAGCCATCAAGTCTCAGGCTTTGGTCGACTTCATAGCCGAGTGGACCGAAAATCAGGTTCCAACTCTAGTCGAGCGACCAGAGCATTGGGGCCGGCGCAAGCGTCTTACTCATCGCCCCCAAGGGAGACCAACTCAAGTACGTGCTGCAGATATTCTGGGAAGCATCCAATAACGAAGCCGAGTACGAAGCACTGCTACACGGCCTTCGTCTAGCGATCTCCCTCGGTATCAAACGGTTACTGGTGTACAGCGACTCCCTAGTCATCATAAATCAGGTTAACGACAAGTGGGACCGCAACAAGGACAATATGGACGCTTACTGCAGAGAAGTCCGTAAACTGGAAAACAAATTCTCTGGCTTGGAGTTCCATCACATCATCCGCGACAACAACGTTGCTGCCGACGTCTTATCCCAAATGGGCTCAACTCGTGCAGAAGTTCTAGCAGGAATTTTCGTACACGAACTACGCAAGCCATCCATACCTGAACAGGTCACACCGCCAGCAGTCCCGACTACTGACGGTTCTCAAGAGATCATGATGATAGAAGTCGATTGGAGGACACCCTTCATCGACTACATCAAAGATCACCAGCTACCATCCAACAAGAATAAAGCTGAGCAAATCTCCCGATGAGTAAAGAATTACGTTCTAGTCGGAGACAAGCTCTACAGGAAAGGTGCATCATCTGGAGTACTCATGAAGTGTGTCACCAGAGAAGATGGCCAAGAAATCCTAGAGGAAATACACAAAGGAATCTGCGGCAACCACGCATCTTCAAGGACAATAGTCGGCAAGGCTTTTAGAGCAGGGTTCTACTGGCCGATGGCTCTGGCCGATGCCAAGCAACTAGTCCAAAAGTGCAAAGGTTGTCAATTCTTCAAAAAACAACAACATGTGCCAACTTACAAGCTGGTCACAATACCTCCAACATGACCATTTGCCTGCTGGGGGCTCGACATGATTGGCCCGTTACCAACTACGCCAGGAGGATTCAACAGAGTACTCGTGGCAATTGACAAATTCACCAAGTGGATCGAGGTCAAACCAGTCACTTTCCCAAAGGCAGACCGAGTTCTCGACTTCTTGGATGAAATCGTACATCGCTATGGTTTTCCTAACAGGATTATCACCGATCTCGGGTCAAACTTCAACAATCATGACTTCTGGGAATATTGCGAGAACAGCGGCATCGACGTCCGCTATGTCTCGGTTGCTCATCCACGAGCCAATGGTCAAGTCGAGCGTGCCAATGGCATGATAGTCGATGCTCTGAAGAAATGACTACATGATGTCGGCAACACCAAAGGCGGTCGATGGCTCAAAGAGTTACCCAATGCCTTGTGGGGCCTACGTACCCAACCATGCAAGACTACGGGGCTATCACCTTACTTCCTGGTATATGGCTCAGAAGCCATACTACCCGCCGACATCATGTGGCAATCACCATCCGTCGAACAATATGACGAAGAGCTTGCCATAGAAACACGGCGAACGGATATCGACAGTTTGGAAGAAGCAAGATGAGCAGCACTGGTGCAATCTGCTAGATACCTTGACGGTTTAAGGCGTTATCACGATCGCAACGTCAAGGAAAGATCTTTCAACTCAGGCGACATGGTCCTTAAGCGTATTCAAGACATGTCAGGATTGCATAAACTCAATTCACCCTGGGAAGGTCCTTACATCGTATCAAAGGTTACAGGACCCGGATCTTACAGACTCCAAGAGCTCTCAGGAGAACAGGTTCCAAACTCTTGGAATATAGAACACCTTTGTCGCTATTACCCGTAGCAGCACTCGAGTACTCACTTCCAGGCAACTACTCGGGATGACTACTCGGCTATCGGCTTCAAGGGGTGTTCGCTTCAGCGCACTATCAATACAACTCTACTTTATTGAAACAACAGTACATCAAAATTACATACAAGGACTCAGCTGAACAAAGACTACAAGCAACTGCCTACTGGCGGGCTGCATTTAAGTCTCAGGCTTTTACTATATCACAAGGCCACTCAGGTCTGCCGACCGCAGGAGGGACCTACACGCAAGGAAGGTGCGCAAAACGCTGCAACGCCCTAGTGTCCTACCCAAGGCACGTCCAGGTACTCCATTACCGCCATCACCAGGACAGTGGCAACGTCAAAACCTGGAAGACGCGCCTAGAGGGAACCAAGGCTGCTCTTTTTGCTAGCCTTGCGAAGCCTATCTGCTCTATGGCCGCACCTCTACCATCTTTCAAAGCGGGATGAAGACCTCAGTACTCATCACCCATCACTCGCTGCGAGTTCCAGCGCGTACTCTGCTGGATCAGTAGCTACGAGATGAGGCAGGCGACGAACCCTCCTACGAGGATTCTTCTAGCATCGCGGCTATCCCTACGAGCGCAAGAGCCTGTGGAGGCAAGGTGGCCTTAATCTACGAGGAATCTTCTAGCACCGGTGCGCTCTTTGCTGGCTCTCTACACTCAAACAGAAGCAACCGTAGGCAATCCATTGCTACTCAGGAGCTTGAGTTGGCTCGCCCACCAGATGGCCCTGTTTATAGCCGAAGGCTCCAACTACCACCGGCCCAAGAGTTACTGTGCACCCGTGATCAATAGGTCTGACAACTCCTGACTCTGCCCATGTGACTGCACTCATGCTGCAATAGACAAAGAAGCATAGTACACCCGTGCCTCCGCAACGGACAAAAGAGCTCAGTACACCCGTACGACAACAAAGGATAGTTGAGTACAGTACACCCGTGTCCCTCAGAAGACGAGTACTTAAACAACATTACGACTACTCGATACTTGGGTCTACTACAAGCCAAGTTTAGCCTACACGATGGGGGCTCCGACTACTCCGATCCTGGGACCTGAGGTCGGGCGAGGCAGAGTTCCACCCGCGAGGGGTCGGACGAGGCGGAGTTCCACCCGTGAAGGGTCGGGCGCATCCGACCCCAGGCTTCGGGGTCAGGTGAGGCGGAGCTACTCCCTCAAAGGGTCGAGCACAGCAGAGTTGCAACACTTCGAAGATTCAACAACATTTTTCGAACGACAACGCACCCCAAAATCCAAAAATCTTGATATTCAGAAGTATCAACATACTTGGTACAAGAACAAGAATACACACAAAAAGCTCAAAGTTCTTCTAAAGAGACGAACTCCGACATCTTGGCTGCAATGGGCTCCGCCTCCTCAAGGTACTGCGCATAGGCCTCCTCTGTGCAGTTGCGAGCCACGCCATCACCAGCCGCCGCCAAGTCTACCCTCGGGTAGTAGGACTTCACAACTGCAAGCACCTGTTTGCAAACAGTCATGCAAAGTCCTGCTACTTTACTCGGGGTAGCTCTTAGTCGCTCCACTAGCGATTGCGGCCCTGCGCCTTCCACGGGGGCGATGGCGTTCACCAAATCCTCGGCCGCTCCAGACAGTTCTTGGAGTTCGCCACGAAGTCATCCCAAGGTCTGGGCATGATCTCTGCACGCCACCATGGCCATGGCAAGCATCACGCCGTTCTGCATCTTTCGGTCCCGCTGGTGCTCGCATGCAGCTTCTGCTTCAGCGAGCGTGGCCCGAAGATGTTCGGCTTCATTTGCCACTCGGTCGTGAGCGTTCCTCCAATCAATGACTTGGTTCCTTGCAGACGCCTCCTGTTTCTTGAGCTCTACAAAGCAAAAGAACATAGGCCACAGCCAACTACAGTTGGACACACCCAAAGTAGTCGCAATGCTTACCTTGATACTTCTTGTTCAAGGATTTATAGCGGCTCTCCAGTTTCTCCTGCAGAACAGCGTGATCCGCGCGTTCCACGGCAAAGGATTTCGCCCCAACTTCATGAACCCGAAGCGCTTCTCTCAGTCGGGCGCACTCCTGCTCCAGCTGGTGGTTTCTTTCCTGAAAAGACCTGAGTACATTGTGGTAAGTTTCACACCTCACGACTACTCGGGTCCTGCAGTAACATCAGCAATATCTACCTGGACGCCCCGGAACACATCCATGGCCCTCTGGAGCTCCGAGTCAGAAGGCGGGCTAAGTACTGGCCTTTGGGTACTCTCCACAAGAGGAACTGTACCCAGAGCAGCACCTACAACATTCACCATATCAGCTACCAACCACAACTACAATAACAAAATACAGGCATTTACCTAGAGCAGTCGCTTGCTTGGATTTCTCAACTACAGCCAGCACTCCGCCAGAAGATGAGGACAGGTCGGCACTTCCCAAGCCTGATGCAGCAGCAGGTTCCTCTAATGAGCGAATCACATCTTGAAGCATCGACATCGTAGCTCCAAGACGACCCGGGTCAACCTCGGGAACTTCTTCAACAATCATGTCCTCAAAAGGAACAGATGTTGTCGCCAAAGGGTCCGGTACTACCCCTGTTTCTACAGGGATAGTTTCCTCTACATCCCTGCACCGCCAAAGTGTTACTACATGATTTACAGACAATGCAACATCGTTCAAAAGGCCAAGGGAGCACACCGGGTTGAACATGGCGGCAGTCGCACACGTTTCTTCTCGGCAATAGGCTGCCGAGTACTCAGAGCCGTAGGAACGGCCGCCGGCGCCGTTTTCTCACCAAGACCTACAGAACTGAAGTCAAGACTACAGTACTACTCAAATGACTACAATTGACAAGGACAGCGCTTACCGCTGGTGATCACGTTTGACAGCAAAGTGCCAATAGCAAGTACTGGTGACACCTCCTTTGCCACTCCAGCAGGCAGCCCCAGAACCACCTGATCAGCAGTGGGCGGCATGGCAGCTGATGGAGTTGGCACGGTTAACTCGGGGGCTGCCACAGTTGTCGATGGCACTTTCTCCAGCAAGGTGTCAACGGCCGCCCCACCGACTTCAGGGTCGGACGCGGCTATCTCTTCGGAGACAGTCTCATCTACAGCCTTCATGAACCAAGACATGATTCACCACATCAATAAAGCATCTCAAGTTCATCAGTAACATACAAGTTATCGAGTACATACCTTGGTACCCTGAGACTTCTTAGTGGTTGCAACAGACTTAGCTGCAGCCATCTTGCGGACTACTCTGCGCCTCTTGACAGGAGGAGAAGGTTCATCCTCTGATTCCTCGACGGCGGCTTCTGACTCTTCTTCCGACTGTGCCACATAGCCGTCAAGTACTCGGGACTTCTAAACAACAAAACGGTGTCAGCAACAAAAATCACAAGTCAAAAGCAAACAAGTCAGAAAGGAAATACTTACCACATCTGGCTCGTACCAGGATTCATACTAGCAAAGAGCCGTAGGGATTACTGGTACTCCCTGATAGTTCTTGAAAAATTTTGCCAGCAGTGCCTCCACGTCATCGTCGGATATGTCCTCCTCAGACATACGCGATGGATCTTTCAGACCTTTGTACTCACTTCCTGGGTGAGCGCGTTTTTTAAGTGGCTGGACCCTTCTTTTTAGAAAGCTGGCTGCCACGTTGATCCCAGTCAGACCGAGTGCTTTCAACTCGGTGATCTGTTGCATCTGAAGATCCAGCTCCAAGGTATCCTCAGGCTCGCTTATCCAATTTTCCGCATGCTTGGGCGTGTGACCAGTCACCACAGGCAGGCGAGGATCATGGTTCCCAATGTAGAACCACCTTTTCTTCCAATCCCCATGGGAGTCGGTCAGATTGTACTCAATGTATGCACTCGAGTTCCTGAGTTGGAACCCGGCGCCTTCAAAGACCTTCGTCTGCTGAGCACTCGGCTGAGGCTTGCAACGGAACAATTTCCTATAAAGCTCGAGGCTTGGAGGTACTCCCAGGAAAACTTCGCACAGATGTACAAATACAGCCATGTGCAGTACTCCATTGGGATTCAAGTGGACGAGCTGAAGATTGTAGTACTCGAGAATACATCTGAAGAAGTCGGAGTTAGGCACGGCCAATCCCCTTTCCACGAAGTGAGCAAGCATCACCGTTTTCGCCGGATGTTCTTCAAACTACCACGCATTGGGAAATGCGGGGCGCCACTGCACGATTTCCTTTGGTTGAAGAAGCTTGGCATCGACTAACGCTTGGACTCCTTCTTCCTTCATCACTGAGTGTTGCCAAGTTGCCCCAGGTGACGGCGGAGCAGTCTGGTTTGTGGGCCCCACCTTCGGTGCCGGCAGCACCAATTCCTTCCCCTTCTTGGATCTAACCTGGCCCGTCGCCGGAGCCTTGCCTTGGATCTTCTCGGGTTTCTTGCCCATCTTCTTGGAGCGCATTCGATGGATTCAACCTCGCCCTAGGGAAGAGTTTTCCTCTCGGATCTACCTCACAAAAGCGGCAGTGGCGGAGGCGGCAGCACTGGTGGCGGTGGCACAGAGGAGGAAGACGCAAAACAGATCTAATGCCCGTACGGCGTTACGGCAACTGCAAAGGGGCTATTCCAGATTTATCTCCGATGGCTCCGAATTTGACGCGTCAGTTGCGCAACGGACAGATCAAATCGCGTATTAATCGCCACAAACACCCAACGGCTACTACAGTCAACGGATTGATGACCACTTCAACGACAGGAATCGCCTAAGTGCTCGGGGGCTGCGGGTACCGTACCCGTTGGTTAGTTTTTTCTTTTTCAAAATCTCCGAAGGTAAAATGGGCAAAGGTTGGTTTGACCCTAAGCCTGAGTCTTCGACTCAACCTAAGGCTCGGGGGCTACTCCATATGGAGTGCGATTGACATTGCACTACCATATAAAAACTACTCGGGACGGAGATAACTCGAAACTGCAGAAAGAGTACCTTCTAGCCACGCGACAGTACTCCGACACTTCAGTCCGCGAAACTACTCGGGTAGTGCCTGCAGCGCTCAAGACTATGGCACACGACTACAAAGTACTCGGGGGCTTGTCGGGACTACTGCCCGGACCCACGAGTAGGCCTTGGACGGCCCACTATGGGACGTTTTCGGACGTGATCAGAACAAGGATGGGCGTATCCTACTCGGACTAGTCTTGTATGTTTATGGAAAACTACTCGGGACGATACCGAGTAGAACTCTGTAATAGTACCAGACTAGGACTCAGACTTGTAACCCTGCCCTCCCAGGTATATAAGGCCGGGCAGGGACCCCCCTCAAAACAGATCCCTCAGGACCAGAACATACATCAATACAAACCAACACACAGGACGTAGGGTATTACGCGATCCAGCGGCCCGAACATGTCTAAATCGTGTTCCTTGCGTCACCATTGATTCCTTGATTCTCGACAACCCTTACCGCATAAAAGACCACCTAGGGTACCCCTAGGCGGGTTGCCGGTCTAAAACACCGACAGGGTGGCGCCGTCGGTGCCCGGAAACTAGCCGTTTTAAACGAGACTAAAGGGTGACCTGTTGAAAAAAAAACCGAGAGTAAAGGTGCACCCCATTCCAGCCTACCGTAGCGCACCCCTTTTCTCCCGGGTCGAAATTAAACCGAGACAGTAGTGTCTGTATATTCGGAAAATTTTGCCAACGATTAAATTTTTTTCAGTGATATTGAATTTCGAGTCACTGTCAACCTGTCATCAGGAAGATTATTGCTTGAAAAATATGTAGGAAAGTGAAACAAAACTGCATTTGAATTCAACTACTCGAACCATTTCTTTTCTTGGACGCGTGGATAGGCTTCTGTCCAGTAGGTATTACCCTACACGCAGGCCAGTTTTCGATTTTGGACAGCGAGATCGATCAGCAGAAAATGTGACGACCTGTCATCTTCAGCACCACAAGGACACAATTATGTTGAATTTGTATAGCTGCCTTATCTACATGAACGAATTGAATGTTTTGATCCTTTACTAATTTGGCAGCGGAGACACCGACGCAGTAATCCCCTTGACATCAACAAGATACTACATCGTTGCTCTGGGCCTTTCAACTACCACGAGCTGGTACCCGTGGTATGATAACAAGCAGGTCAGCTTCATTTTCGCTCAACTCGCCTTCCTCATATGAACCTAATGACGGACATTTATGAATTGTAGTTATTAGCTAGGTCACATTGACGGTCATTATCCGGTATCCGCACATATCCTAAAACATAACAACTCTCGGCCGGGTTGTATTTAATCTTTTGTTTGCGATTAATTTTGAATAGGTTGGCGGATGGAGTCTAGTGTTTGAAGGCTTGACCTTGGTGACCATTCGTGGTGCAGGGCACGAGGTTCCTCTTCAACGCCCTCGACATGCACTCATATTGTTTCAGCACTTCTTGCAGGGGAAGTCCATGCCGAAAAACGGAACCACCTCATAGTTGTTATTCACTAGTAGAGAATTGGCCTTTAGTCCCGGTTGGTAGGGTGCATATCTCTCGGATATCCATCCGGGATAAATCAACCGGGACAAAAGGGGGGTCTTTAGTCCCGGGTCTTTTAACCGGGAGTAAAAGACCCCCTTTAGTCCCGGTTGGTGTCACCAACCGGGACTAAAGGGGGTCCCTTTAGTCCCGGTTGGATTTTCCAACCGGGACTAAAGGGGTCCCCTTTAGTCCCGGCTCGATTCCAACCGGGACTAAATGGCGCTTGCATGGCACTGCCGTGACGCCTGAATTTTTCATGCATGCATCACGTATACGTAGTACCGCGGCCCTTTTAATTTGTTAACCTTGTAGTTGAGATTTTTTTAGAACGAAATCAACTAGTATTTAAACGAATGGGATTTGTAATTATACAATTACTATATATATACACAATCCTTATACACAATTCATATACACAATTCAACTAGCTTAGTACAAATCGATCATAATTAGCGTGTATTATATATACAAATAAATCAAAGTATCTTCCTACAATCTTCCCGTCGTGGTGTTGCTGATCGGAGTGTCTAATTATCGTCCATCGTAATAAAATTCTCCTCTTGGATTTACCACCTCGTCCATTATGAATCCAATGAGACCTTCACATATTGCCTTCAAGAGTCCTTGTTGAATATTTAACATCTATAATTTGGAAATTTGTGAATGTTACATGAACAAATACATATAAGGAGCTAGAAAATAATTAACTAGTAATATATTTATTTTACGTACTTTAAAGTTGTGCGGCGTCATCTTCGGTCCCTTGGGTCCCAAAAAACTGTGCATGTGCTCACAGATGTAGGAGCCACATAGATTATTCCCGGGTTCCTGTCTTAAGCACTTCAGTGCGGAAAAAAATAAGTTATGAAATATTCGTGTTATACAATGTAATAAATGTGCAGACTGCATACGTACCGGGAAGTCTGTGTTCCATGTAAGAGTTTTTTTGAATGGACCTTTGTGTGTCCTTATGAATTGTTTCCATGCGCTGCGGATTAGAATAATGAATGACATAGTGTAACAGGGATAAAATTTAGGAAATAAATTTTTGCATAGAGATAAAGGTCCAGAATTATTACAAGCCGTCTTGCAATTCTTGGTAGTCCACCGGATCTTTCCTTAACGAATCAAAGACAGTGACGTGGCTTCTTTCAGGCTCAATTATAATAAGGATCCAGTGGAAGCTGCATGCGTAAAATGTTCATGCATATTAGAGCTAACTAACATGTAGAGATAAGGAAAAAGACATCGAAAGTAGACGGTATACACACACTTACTTGAAGTTGTATGGAAGTAGTATGAAATCCTTGAATGTTTGTTTGTGTAGGAAATTGTATATTTCCGCAAAGGTTTTTTCCGGCGCTAATTGTATCTGTTGTTGGTTAACTACAGATGGATCCATGAAGCCTACATGTAGGTACGCCTCTCGGCGGCATGTCTGAATTAGCATCCTACATGAAATGGAAGATGAAGTTAGTACGGTGACGCACGCCAAAATTTACATGTAGAGATAATAAACGGACACTTACAGAATCCAAGCGCTGATCAGAGAGACGTCCAGGGCATCATGATGGTACACTTCGTATATATCCTTGAAGTCTAGCCACAGCACTTTCTCCCCTTCACCGTGAAAATCTATCGGTTTTACCTTCATGCCGATCATCTCCCTCGAGTTGGCGGATGCCATCATGTACCATTGATGCAATTCATACATCTTTGTTGATAGCTTCCGTACCATTGAAGGCTTTACTAGAGGTTTGCCTAGCTCATAAGTCCACTTCGGCTCAGGGGGCGGTGCAGTTGGCGTCTCAACTTGCCCTATGCATTCATCAAGTCCCAGACCTGTTTCTTCCATGAACTTCAATACATTTGCTTGTTGATCCAAGGACATTGCTTTTACCCGTTGAGCATCTTTTTTTGATAAATAGCTGAGGTCGGGGACTGGACCGCTGGAGGATGATTTTCCTTTCCTTTTATCCTTTTCATCAACCTTTACTAGAGCCCGTTCATAGTTTGACAAGAGTGGTATCCTTTTCTTGGCTCCTTCTTCCATCCTGATAAAAAAGTTTAAATCTCGCCGACTTACTGGCGATGGCTCCATCTCCCTTGCCTTTTTTAATTCGGCTTGTTTCTTGAACCACTCACTGGCCTCTCGTTGGATTTCTGCCCATTGTTCTTCATGAGACATTGCCTCCCAGCGTTCCTTACGAGCCACTTCAGGCTCCTTTGTTTTCTTCTTTCTCTGTCTTTGCTTGGGAGGCGGTTCTCGTGACTTCTTTAGTGGTGCTGCAGGTTCCTTCAAGGGGGCCGCTCTTGGTGCCGGCGACGGTGATCGGGGAGGGGTGTTGTTATTGTCGTCGTCGCTCCCAGCACCAGGATGTGGTGGAGATGGAGACCTTGATATAGATGGAAGGGACGGTCCTGGAGCAGGAGATGCCGGTCTCGAGGTATGAGGAGAAGGTCGCTGCTGGGGATCTACGGGGAGCGGTCTTGAGGTCTGAGGAGATGGCTCCGTGCCGGGAATAATGATGTAGCGTTTCTTCCATAGAATGATCCCATGAAGCGCATCTGCCAATATCTTTTCCCCGTCGCCTCCCGGGAAGTCGAGCTCTAGACCTTCATACTGGGGATCAACTATTTGCTCGACGCAGACGTTGGCGTAGCCTGTTGGAATGTCCATGCCATGACTGCTCTGCCCTGCCAGGGTTGCTAACGCACTCCTGTACGCTACCTGTACATATAGCAGAAGTAAACAAGTTGAACTCCGATCTCGAGGCCTGGATCAATTGACAAGATTGCATAAATATTATGTATAAGTATACCTTAATAGTGAGGTTGCCGACCGGTGCATGCAGCTCACATGAGGTCCGTTGCGTGATGGCATCCACGGGGAACCGTTGCTCCTCCACGGGTAACCTGGGCGTCTGCGCATCGGGGACCCCTGTAGAAGCACAACTGCTCCCGAGGCGTTGAGAAGGGCTGGCGGTGTTAGGATTCGGCATTGCTCCAGATTGGGCCAACTCCGCAACTGTGTCGGCCACCCGCCGATTGATTTCATCCATCATTCTTTGTTCTAGCATCTGCCGCCAGCTCTCCTCGATCTGTTCCTTTCTTCGCTTCCGGCTTCTGTAAGAGGCGCTGTCGCCTCGGAAAGCGAACTTCCACGGAACCACCCCGAACCCCCGGCAACGTCCTGGGTGCTCTGGATTATCGAGGGCCAATGTGAGCTCATCATTTTCTCGGTCCACCCTCAACCTCCCAGCCTTGGAATCTTCAATGTTCTTCATGAGATGTTCGGCCTTCTCACGTATTGTGTCATTGAAAATCAACGTCCCATCCTCTTGGCTTAGGGAGCCTCCATGAGCGTAGTACCAGTTCTTTGATCATTCGGCCCATTCAATAGTTGCAGGTACGATTCCCCGTTCGATCAGATCTTATTCCATCTTCCTCCACTTGGGAATTGCTGAGCCATACCCACCTCGCCCCAAATGATGGTGGTAGCCCTTCTGACTAGCATTTGCTGTGTTGGTCGTGATCTTTTTCACACCTTCTTCACTCCTCTTGTATTCAACAAATGCATCCCAGTGGTCCCTCAACTTTGGCCACGCGTTGAAGTCTGGAGTTTTGCCCTTCTTGATGTAGTGGGTGTCCAGCATCTTCTTGAATGTCTGGAATTGAGTAGCCATCTTCTTAAGCGTCCACGCTTTGACATCCTTCTCACTATATCCTTTGGGAATGTGAAATGTCTCTTCATGTCTTCCCACAGCATATTCTTTTCTGTCTCTGGAAGGGTGTACGGATTATCGCTTCTGCCCTTCCATTCTCTGATGCTGATAGGCACGTTGTCCCGGACGATTGCCCCGATTTGACTCACGTACTTCTTTGCTACTTTCTCGGGAGCAACCGGCCTGCCCTCTTCTGTAACTTCGGTGATGACAAGCCTCCCTTCCATCACCTTTGTACGACCTCGGGTCTTCTGCCCTTGTGTCGATCCGGAGGGCTAACAGTTCAAGATTCGTTAATTAGTACGTAGTAGTAGCGGTGGCGTGAAACAATACAAGAATGGTTGTATATACCTCGCCGGAACCTTCCGCCACGGCAAGTTGTTGCTACGGCTGTTGCTCTTCATTCCCATCGGCGGACATGTTGAGGAACATGTCCGCCTGGGTGCCCTCTTCATCCGTGTATGATAGTGGAACGTTGTCGCCACTACCATCACCAGCGATTATCTGCTCCATGATATACCTTGTGGTCTCATCGTCTGCCATTTCAACTATTGATGGAAACATACATGGAATCATACATGACAGTCATAGAAATCGTCTTACTAAAAATTTGTACAAAGTCCTACAAAGTCCGGAATCATACATGTATATAATGAAATCATAAAATAACATGAATCGTACAAAGTTCGGAATATTTATACAAATTTCTATGAATTTTGACGAATTTCTACAAATTTCTATGAATTTCTACAAATTTCTACGAATTTCTACGAATTTCTACGAATTTCTAAAAAATTTCTACGAATTTCTACGAATTTTGACAAATTTCTACGAATTTTGACGAATTTCTACGAATTTGTAACAATATCCACGTGCGGTGCCTAGGTTGTGACGGCGGCGATCAGGGCGGCGGAGGCGGGACGGCGGCGGTCAGGGCGGCGGTACGGCGGAAGCGGGGACGGTTCACCGGAACCACGGGCGGTGCCTACTAGGTTGTGATGGGCGGCGGGACGGCGGCGATCACGGCGGCTACTCGGCGGAGGGGACGGCGGTGCATCCTACGAATTTCTAACTTCATTTTCTCTGTATCAACTCTAACTTAACAAACTAACTAGAAATCTAACTTAACAAACTAACTAGAAATCTAAAAATCTAACTTAACAAAATTAGAAATCTAAAAATCTAACTTAACAAAATTAGAAATCTATCTAAAAATAAAACTTAATTTTCTAACTTAAAAAGAAAACCCTCCCGGCGCTGCCGGCCAGCGCGGCAGCGGACCTCTCGCGCGCGGGGCGGCGGCCGGGTCGGCGGGACGGCGGCGGCCGGGGCGGCGAGGACGGCAGCTAGCCGAGGCGACGAGGATGACGGCGGCCGAGGCGACGAGGACGACGGCGGCCGAGGCGACGACGACGACGGCGGCGTAGGCGGGACGGCGACGAGGGGCGACGAGGATGGAGCCAGCGACGAGGATGTGGAGCCGGTGGCCGGAGGCGACGAGGTGGCCGGGGGCCGGGCGCGTCGACGGACGAGGAGGGGATCGAGGCGGGCCGGTCGGGGGACGACGACGGCGCAATAGGGGACGTTGACAGCGCAATGGGGGACGACGACGGCGGCGACCGGCGAGGGAGGTGGACGGGCGGCGACGGCGGAGAACGCGCGGGACTTGGCGAAATTTTGGCTAAGTGTGTAACTGGCGGGGGTAGAAGGGAGTACAGTGCCTTTTAACCCCCCCCCCCTTTTATCCCGGTTCGTAATGGGACCCGGGACAAAAGAGCCTTTTGTCCCGGGTCCCGTCACCAACCGGGATAAAAGGCCCCCCCCTTTTATCCCGGTTGGTGACGGGACCCGGGACAAAAGGGTGCCCCCGCCAGGTGGGGCTGGGAGCGTACCCTTTTATCCCGAGTCCCGTCACCAACCGGGATAAAAGGGGGGGGCCTTTTATCCCGGTTGCAGTTGGCAACCGGGATAAAAGGGTACGTTCGGGCGGGAGACGAAACGTACCCTTTTATCCCGGTTGCCGTTTGCAACCGGGATAAAAGGGGGGCCTTTTGTCCCGGTTGCTGTTAGCACCCGAGAAAAAAGGTCTTTTTTCCTATTTTTCTTCTCCCGCCTATTTTTTGGAAATGGATTTTATTTTACCTTTTCACTGCATTTCAGGATGAAAAACAAAACCTTCACAGATTTTGTACATGCAAAAATATATTTAATTAACGAGTAAATTGACAATAAGTATGAAGTAATCATTAATTCTATACCAACTGATTTAGCCCGTAAAATATTTATTTTACTGCATTGCTGTGATCAAGAAATTATTCAATTAAATTATTTGAATGCGCAGAAAAATCCATGTTAGTATGTGGTTAACAATGTTCATGTTTATCTAAAAAATCTTCACCTAACAAATTTAATAACACATGAAATCATACATAGGGTAAATTACAAATTGTATCAATTAATACACAAAGGTCATGTACATTTAACGCATTACAATACAACGTTGTAAAATTTCTTCTTCACGAAAGTTCCTTGATCATGATCGCGGCGTAAGTACGGAGCCTCTTCTTTGGATAGCAGGATGCTTGGATCAACTTCAACGGCGAATGGAGGCATGCCATCAAACTGATCATAATCATCTGATTGGTCTGTTTTATCCTCGACTCCCACGATTTTTCTTTTACCTGGAAGAACTATGTGGCACTTTGGCTCCCATGTCTCTTCTGGATTCCTCTTGGGTTTGCTGCACATGTCCTTCACATAGAACACCTGATGCACATCATTGGCAAGTACGAATGGGTCATCACTGTATCCAGTCTTGCTCAGATCTACTATTGTCATTCCGTACTGATCTTTGGTGACGGCAGTTAGCTTCACCCAATTGCAAAGAAATAGAGGGATGTACAGCGGTCCGTATTCGAGTTCCCATATCTCCTGTATGAAACCATAATACGACTCCTTGCTATTATTTCTGTCCATGGCATCTATGCGGACACCACTATTCTGGTTCGTGCTTTTCTGGTCCTGTGCTCTCGTGTAAAATGTGTAATCATTTATCTCATAGCCTTGGAATTTGACGATTGTGGTAGCAGGTCCCCTGGCTAACCAGGCAAGCTGTGGGTGAATCTCAGAGTTACCCATAAGTTGTTGGCGCAACCAGGAGGGAAAAGTTTCCATGTGATGACGGGTAAGCCAAGCATCGGATTTGGTCGGGTTTTTGGAAGCTACCATCTGCTTGTGCTGCTCGATATACGGAGACACAAATGATGACTGTTGTAGAACAGTGTAGTGTGCCTTGTCGAACCAATCAGTATCATTGCTCAAACTTGATTTCCTTCCAAGGGTGCCCATTCCTCGGAGCCTCCCCTCGTGGCGTGAAGTTGGAACCCCAATCAAGTCAATTGAATCAATAAAATCAACACAAAACTCGATCACCTCCTCTGTTCCACATCCCTTGTTGATGCTTCCTTCTGGACGGGCACGATTAAGAACATAGTTTTTTAGGACTGCCATGAACCTCTCGAAAGGCCACATATTGTGCAGGTATACAGGTCCGAGAATACCAATCTCTTTTACTAGGTGAACCAGTAAGTGCGTCATAATATTGAAGAAGGATGGTGGAAATAACAACTCAAAACTGACAAGACATTGCCCCACATCGTTCTGTAGCTTTGATAGCTTGGATGGATCGATTGCCTTCTGCGAAATCGCATTGAGAAACGTGCATAGCTTTACGAGCGGCAACCGGACATTTTCTGGTAAAACACCCCTCAGTGCAACCGGAAGCAACTGGGTCATCAACATGTGGCAGTCATGAGCCTTGAGATTTGTAAACTTCTTTTGTTTCATATTTATTATTCCCTTTATATTCGAGGAGTACCCAGACGGGACCTTCATACTATTCAAGCATTCAAACATGCTATCCTTCTCTTCCTTGCTGAGAGTGTAACTGGCAGGACGTAAGTAGTGCTGTCCATTATCTCTCTTTTCCGGATGTAGGTCATCTCGTTGCCCCATGGCTTTCAGGTCCTGTCGTGCTTCCAATGTATCTTTTGAGGTTCCATAAACACCCATGAAGCCTAGCACGTTCACGCAAAGATTCTTCGTCAGGTGCATCACGTCTATGGCGTTGCGAACCTCTAGGATTTCCCAATAAGGTAGCTCCCAAAATATTGACTTTTTCTTCCACATGGGTGCATGTCCGTTATCGTCGTTCGGAACAGGTTGGCTACCAAGTCTCTTTCCGAAGACTACATATACATCCTTCATCATCTCGAACACACGCTTTCCATTACGGTGTGCAGGTTTTTTACGATGGTCTAGCGTCCCTTTGAAATGCATCCCGCTCTTTCTCAGCTGGTGGTGAGCAGGGAGAAATCGACGATGACCCATATAGACGACCTTCTTACAGTGCTTCAAGTACATGCTGTCTGTGTCGTCTAAACAGTGGGTGCATGCCCGATATCCCTTATTTGTCTGTCCTGAAAGGTTACTCAATGCAGGTCAATCGTTGATGGTTACAAACAACAGTGCTCGTAGATTAAAGATCTCTTGTCTATCCTCATCCCACACACGTACACCTTCTTCCTTCCAGAGCTGTAAAAGGTCATCAACCAACGGCCTTAGGTACACGTCAATGTCGTTGCCGGGTTGTTTTGGGCCTTGGATAAGCGCCGGCATCATAATGAACTTCCGCTTCATGCACAGCCAAGGAGGAAGGTTGAACATACAAAGGGTCACAGGCCAAGTACTATGACCACTACTCAACTCACCGAATGGATTGAATCCATCAGTGCTTAAACCAAACCTTATGTTCCTTGCTTCACTTTCAAAGTCTGGGAATGTTCTATCAATTGATCTCCACTGTGCACCATCTGCGGGGTGTCTCAGCATCTCATCTTCCTTACGGTCTTCTTTGTGCCATCGCATCAACTTAGCATTCGCCTTGTTCCTGAACAAGCGCTTCAAGCGTGGTATTATAGGGAAATACCACATCACCTTCGCGGGAACTCTCTTCTTGGGAGACTGCCCCTCGACATCACCAGGATCATCTCGCCTGATCTTATACCGCAGGGCTTCGCAGACGGGACAAGCATCCAATTTCTTGTATTCATCACCACGATAGAGGATACAGTCATTAGGGCATGCGTGTATCTTCTGAACATCCAATCCGAGAGGGCAAATAATCTGTTTAGCTTCATATGTTGTGGACGGTAATTCATTATTCTCGGGGAGAATCTTCTTGACAATGTTCAACATCCCCTGAAATGCCTTATCGGACACACCATTTTTTGCCTTCCATTGCACAAATTCTAGTGTCGTACCTAGTTCTTTATGGCCCTGCTGGCAACCTGGGTACAAAAATTTTTGGTGATCATCTATCATGCGCTGCAACTTTGCTGCTTCCTTCTCAGTTTCGCAATCTCTGTATGCATCTCGTATCACCTGACCAAGGTCATCAGTAGGGTCATTTTCTGCAAACTCATCTTCATCAGCCTCGCCCATTGTAGTACCTGCAAAAGCTTGGCCTGCAACCCAGTCCGGAATGGTGTCATCTTCCTCCTCCTCCTCGCCATCTTCCATTACAACCCCTAGTTCACCGTGCTTGGTCCAAACCAAATAGTTAGGCATGAAACCGTATTTAAACAAGTGGCTGTGAATAGTCCCCCAGGAATCCTTTGAATACTCCTTCCTGTTATTGCATTGGAAGCATGGACAACATACGAACCCATTCTCTGGCTTGTTCGCTTTTGCCACTTCGAGAAAATAATGCAAGCCATCAATAAACGCCTTGCTCCGCCTGTCTGCATTATACATCCATTGCCGGTCCATCTGCATCGTATTACGCATGAAAATGGATTACACTTGACAATGGATTACGCGTGAAAATCGATTAAAGATCCAAACAACATGGTACAATACAACAACATGAAGATCCAAATACACATATTTAAATTAAAGTCCCAAACAATATGATACAATACAACAAGCCATCCACTGGTTATTATCACGGAGGACTTTAAGCATCCTTGGACGGTGAAGACGAAGGTTCCGTTGACCCAACCTCATCCTTAGGTTTACTTGTGCCGCCTGAAACGGTAGTACTAAGTGGACGTGAAATACCCGGGACTGAGGGTGGAGCATAACGACCACCAAAAGGAGGTTCCTGACCCGCGGCAACAGCTTCTTCATGGCGTTGCTGCAAATAACGAAACATTGCTTTTTCCAGCGCGCTCTTTTTCTTCAGCTTATGCTGAGGGCCAACTATGATTGGAACCTTGCCATAATAGGAACCACGATCGCCCCCACCATCACCACTTCCTCCAGTAGCAGAAGCCATCTATGTACAAAAATTATTATCTTAACACTGCATAAGTTGTTCAACTTGAAGACCGTGATCATCTCGCGAGGATGTCCTCAACTGGGCGGCACCGCACTTCGTCATGAAAGAGGTTAGATGCTACGGAAAAGGGGACATGGTCACGATGTCCGTATCCACTCTTTCTCGTAGAATCGAACCTCCTTCTTGACATACGTTGCTGCTTGGCGGAGAACATCCTCGGCGAGATGAACACGGTATGCAAGTTCAACAAGTAGCAGAAGTCATCTATGTACAAAAATTCTTTCCTTACCACTACAGAAGTTGTTGAACTTGAAGACCGTGTTCATGTCGCGAGGATGTCCTCAGCTGGGCGGCACCGCACTTCATCATGAAAGAGGTTAGATGCTACGGAAAAGGGGACACGGTCACGATGTCCGTATCCACTCTTTCTCGTAGAATCGAACCTCCTTCTTGACATACGTTGCTACCCGGCGGAGAACATCTTAGCAGAAATAAACACGGTATGCAAGTTCAACAAGTAGCAGAAGTCATCTATGTACAAAATTTTTTTCATTACCACTGCAGAAGTTGTTGAACTTGAAGACTGTGTTCATTTCGCGAGGATGTCCTCAGCTGGACGGCACCGCACTTCGTCATGAAAGAGGTTAGATGCTACGAAAAAGAGGACACGGTCACGATGTCCGTATCCACTCTTTCTCATAGAATCGAACCTCCTTCTTGACATACGTTGCTGCTCGGCGGAGAACATTCTCGCCGAAATGAACACGGTATGCAAGTTCAACAAGTATATGGATTTAAAAAACCATATTGAATTTGATAAGATAAACCGTCTAGACAAGGTAGCATCATTTTTAAACACTGAAATAATGCATACTATATATGACACATCAATCTCCCTCACATTCTAGCTCAAAATACCTCTCCATTTTTCTACTTCATCATCACATTGTAGCAAATAATCTTTCCATCTCCAAAGCATAAATCAAAGCATAACACGAGGATGAAGTAGCAAACCTTCGCAACACTTGTGTTGGCTGAGTCAAATTCCCACGAAAATGAGGGAAAAAACTTCGGGCAGCACTTCCCTTGCTTTGGCACCACCGGAGAGTAGGTGAAGCTCAGCTCTCTATCAATGTGCTGGACTGGCTCGGGCTGGAGGAAGAAGAAAATCTCTGTCTCGGGATATAGTGGGGGATGAGTTTTTATCCCGGTTAAAAACTCCAACCGGGACAAAAGGAAACACCTTTTGTCCCCCGGTTGGAAGTTTAGTCCCGGTTGGATCCTCCAACCGGGATAAAAGGTGAACCCTTTTATCCCGGTTGGAGGCACCAACCGGGGACTAACCTTTTTATCCCGGTTGGTGCCTCCAACCGGGATAAAAGGGTGAGGATCCAACCGGGATAAAAGGGTCCCGCCACCGACGCCCCCCAGCTAGCCGTTGCAACCGGGACTAAAGGGGGGCCTTTAGTCCCGGTTGGAATTACCAACCGGGAGTAATGCTCCCCTCCAATTTTCCCCACCCCGGCGCACCCCCTTTTGTCCCGGGCCAACTTTAAACCGGGACAAAAGGGGTCGGATCGAAAGCCAATTCTCTACTAGTGATTTATTCGAGATGGCACAAATAAGGTGAAATAACACATTAGGCATATTTGTGTTGTATGCTTAGGGTTCCAGTAGTTAAGTTTTCCAATGTATGCCAAATGTGCACAAGCAGAAAAATGGAAGAAAAAGAAGCACGCACGAAGAGATGCAGTTCCTGTCTGTTTTTTTAGTTTAGTTGTTATAACAGTTAAGAGGATGAGATAGATAACTGGTCCCGTAAAGTCTGGACAATCTTGTTGGATCATAAGACTACGGCGCATTAGTGTTAGTTTTGGCCCCTTGTGGCCAATGCATTAGGGGTGTTTGGATACACCCTACTAAAATTTAGCACATGTCACATCGGATGTTTGGATACTAATTAGGAGTATTAAATATAGGCTAATTACAAAACTAATTGCACAGATGAAGTCTAATTTGCGAGACGAATTTATTAAGCCTAATTGGTCCATGATTTGACAATGTTGTGCTACAGTAACCATTTGCTAATGACGGATTAATTAGGCTTAATAGATTCGTCTCGTGAATTAGCACAGTCTCGTGAATTAGCACAGGGTTCTGCAATTAGTTTTATAATTAGCTCATGTTTAGTCCTCCTAATTAGCATCCGAACATCCGATGTGACACTGCTAGCATCTAGTATCCCAACATCCCCTTAGTGTGGTGGTCCCACCGTGAAAATTTGGGGATGTTCAGAATATTTTTTTATAATGGATAGAAATCTGACCTCTATATCCACAAGTGAACGTATATAACTTGCAAGAGTTGCAAGAGTTCTTAGGGTCCAAGTCTCAAACTTGAGAAGCTTATAAAACAAGATAGAAAATTAGAAGACTAAAAAAACTAGAAAGAACTTCTATATCCTGCTTCAAACTTGTTTGGTCTTTGTGCAGCAACTGTCATTAACATCTTTTATTTACTTAAAAACTCTTGATGTTGGAATCTGCCAGCAAACCATAATCTCGTGTAGAAACCGCACTAGATCATGACCTCGAACATAAGCAAACCGTCAAGAATCAATCCCAGCGCGGAACCACCTAAGGACGCCTTCAAGCAAATGTGCTGTCATCACTTGTTCATTTGTGGGTCCTTTTCATTTTCAAATATCTTACTTTTTTACCCCATTTTAAAGCTGGTATTTCTTTTGCACTAAGACCCGACTTATAGTGGGCCAAAACAAAGCCCAATTTTTATTTGTCGATTACCAACCTAGTCTCCACTTGGGCCTTAGCCATTCCAGGCTTAGTTCCCGAGTGGGCCTACCCCATATACACATCAAAGCACATTTCCATCACAACACACATCACAACCAAACACAGCTCAGCTCATTCATTACAACCAAGCACAACCCAACACATTCATTCCAGCAATGACCAAGTAACTGACAACACAACATATTCACCACTTCTCCGAAAAACAGCAAGTCGCTGGACTCACGGATTAAGGTTCCAGATAGGTTACAACAAGTCACATACGTCCAAGCAAGTTGCAAATGAATTGTCCAACCAGGTAGCACAATAAAGACGCATAGTTTCAATCCAGCCAGCAGCCGGGTAGCAAAAATAAAAATGCCAAGTCTCAGGTCCAGGTAGCAAAATGGATTTTGTACAGAGTTGTTCGGGTAGCAAATGATTCGACCACATGAATCTGTATGGAGTTAAGGAAGGACCTACTCTTTGTTGAGGCATAACAAATGGCAAAGAATGGCATTGGTCTCCTCTTCTTATTTCAAACTTTCGATCTCTTCTAACTGCTTCTGCCTTGATGCTTCAGATTCTTGCACCTTTAACTTCAAGACTTCCAATTCATTCTGTTGGTCCTCAATTTGACCTCTAAGTGCTGCATAACCCTGCTTCTTAGCCTCAACTTCAGCCTTGAGTTTTTGTACTTGTGTATCAACAACGGATGTAGCGCTCCTCTTAGGTGCTGAGGTCTTAAGGCCAACATTTTAAAGAAATTTTGTTGATGGCAAGACTTGTGCATTAGTTTTGTTCAGACAACGTGGCAAGAAATTTTGTTCAGTCATGACGGCTACCATTTGTTCCTATCATGAACCAACAAAATTAGTTTGCATTAGTATCAAGAGCATTAGTTTGTTTAACGATTTCAATTCAGAAAAAATAAACAGTCAAACAAGGCCCTTCAATTATTATTTTATTATTACCAGGTTGCCACAGAGTTAAAGAATTTGGGCATCACAACCACTGACAAGAGAAGAAAAGAAGGCAAATATATCTAATGCAACATCACTAAAGGAAATTTCTCAAAAACAAGAGATAAACCAATAGACTGCACACAAATATGCTGTAAATTCCAAATTAAGTAGTAGGACATAATGTTTAAATAAATATTCTGAATACTTTACTATTATGTATAGAGATAAGGATTATGCAAAACGAGAGAAAAAAGGAAAATGTTTAATGATATATAGGGATATATTAAAAATAGGTTCTATATAAATGGCATGTAATCACTTCGTACAATTTATAGTGGTTTTAAATAAGAAATTGTATTTGATGATGCAATAAAAACCCTTTTAAACAGAACCATTTCCGGTGAGGCAATACACTCTCAGAAATTTTAGCAAAAAGATCCATCCGCCTGCAATATTGAATTATGATGAATGGTTTTTCACCGCACAAATTCACGTTTGTTGCAAGAAGGTTTAGCATCCGTCTGTTGTATTTCGTCGATTTTGACTGTTTCTGTGGTAGTGTCATTCAACCAAGTACATTCTTTTACATAATTTCAAGCAAAGTACATGCACGAGTGTGTTTGGATTTCTTATAGCCGCTTGTTATGACCATCCTGAAACTGTTGTGATAATGTCACAATCTTCATCCGTATCAGTTTCAATAATTTCACAATCTGGCTCACCATTTTCTTGTCGTAGTCAGATTTGTCCAGCGAACTGAAATTTGGAAAAGGAAGGTAACGTTCTTGAAAGCGTGTGGGCCAAACCGTATCTGTTCCGATATTTTCAGTCTGGCTCAACTCCTCTATTTATACTACCAGTGTTAAGCATAAAATGAATTGAACTATACAGATTGTTTTCTAATTCATGATCAAATTGCCCCAAGAAGAGGTAGGAGATTTTGATCCAAGAACCGGCACCATGGCCGGTCGTTTCCATGTAGCTCCAGTACTTGTGGCTGTGCTTCTGGCATGGGCATGCCAGCTCCGGCCAACGGCGGCGGCCACGGCCATCGGCCATGAAGCAGGCCGCATCGGCCGGCTGCCCGGGCAGCCGGTCGTGGATTTCCCGATGTACTCTGGGTATGTCACCGTCGACGGGCGCGCAGGGCGAGCACTGTTCTATTGGCTCCAGGAAGTGCCTGCCGCGTCCCAGCCGGCGCCGCTCGTGCTGTGGCTGAACGGCGGGCCAGGGTGCTCGTCGGTGGCGTACGGAGCGTCGGAGGAGCTCGGCGCGTTCCGCATCCGGCCGGGCGGCGCGACGCTCTTCCTCAACAAATACCGGTGGAACAGTGGTACGCGCTTGTTTGTTTCACCGGCGGCTTTTGTCGGCGTGACTAGTGAGGATGACGTTGAACTGTGAATCTGTGAACGGCTGCAGCGGCGAACATCCTGTTCTTGGACTCGCCGGCCGGCGTGGGATTCTCGTACACCAACACCACCTCAGACCTCTACAACTCCGGAGACAGGAGAACAGGTTCGTCCTTTGGCGCTGTCTCGCTTGCGGTTTGTTCCATGGCTTTGACGTTTTGCAAAACTTTTGCACGCAGCACATGATTCTTACACCTTTCTGGTGAGATGGTTCGAGAGGTTCCCACAATACAAGTACCGCGATTTCTACATTGCCGGGGAGAGCTACGCGGGTAATGCATACTCGTTTTTCTCCATTGATTTGTGCTATCCTGTTCAGTTTGCTGGATTTCTACTTTCGCTGCAGTAAATCGCAAAATTGTCTAAAATTGACAGGGCATTACGTTCCCGAGCTGTCCCAGCTGGTCTACCGGAAAAACAAAGGAGTCAGCAAACCTCAGATAAACATCAAAGGCTTCATGGTACTGATCTCGTGCATTCATCCATACTGAAAGTGATTTTATTCCAGAAAGTCATTATACAGTGACCTGAGACCCCGTTCCAGGTCGGGAACGCCGTGACGGACGACTACCACGACCAGGTGGGCACGTTCGAGTCGTGGTGGAACCACGGGCTCATCTCCGACGCCACGTACCGGCGGCTGAAGGCCACCTGCGTCTCCACAGTGCACCACGACATCGAGCACACGTCTCCACCGTGCGACGCCGCGTACGATGCGGCGACGGTGGAGCAGGGCGACATCGACCCTTACAGCATCTACACGCCCACATGCAACCAGACGTCATCGTCGACGACGGCGAGGAAGAACTGGAGGCTCAAGGGGCATTACGTGAGTATAGTAGCTAGTTATTATATCTTCCCAAGTCCCCATCTCTGAACTCTCTTTCTCAGCTTCTTTTTCTCGTGTAAATTTAAGCAACGCTGCTTTTGCTATCCGAACGTCCCTTGGACTTGGAAATTAAACAAGTTAAGCTGGGAGTTTTGCTGGCAAAGTTTGCAACGTACGCTTTGTGGCACCTTTGTTTTCCCTTTCTTGTTTTTTTTTGTCTGCTGATCGATTTCTCGGCTGTGTACACGGCAGCCCTGGATGAGGGGATCTTATGACCCATGCACCGAAATGCACTCCACGGTGTACTACAACCGGCCGGAGGTGCAACGGGCTCTCCACGCCAACGTCACCGGCATAAACTACACTTGGACGACCTGCAGGTTTGTGCATGATGGCCACATGAAGAATAGGCTCCAAACTTATTCAGTAACACTGGTCTGTTGTTTTCGGTGGTGATAATTTGAATAGGTTGATTGCAAAAGGGCGTTATTCTTTTTAAGTAGTGGTATTCAGATTGTTACATACTTTGATTATGAACCTGCAATAATCACTGCAAAAGGGTGTTATTCTATTAAGTAGTGGCAAGTTTGTGGTTCTTGTGGTTGTGCTCATGTATACGTGTTGCTCAATGACCCGCAGTGGCATCATCAACACCAACTGGGGAGATTCACCAAGATCCATGCTTCCGATCTACAAGGAGCTTATTGCAGCTGGCCTGAGGATATGGGTCTACAGGTTCTTTGCACCCTGATTTCCTTACGCATATAGTACCGCACATTATATTAATTTCCATGCATCACAGTGAATACTTAGAGCTCCACTGCTTGCTAGACAGAGTTGTCCAAACTTCTTGTACCTCTTGTCATTGCAGCCGATTATATTATCACGCATATATCTGCTCATAAATTAAATTTGTACGACAAAATCATACTGTAATTTTGGAACCAGTTCAATATTTGGGACTATATAATCCACGACGTTATCAGATTCATTTTATATATTCTCTTGACTACTACTGAGAATCGTTGGGTCGTCCCTGTTGTCCTAAATAGTCTTTGACAAGATCTCGCTTCTCCGCTTAAGGGCCTGACCGAAACTTCTGAATCATGGGAGATGTGCACGCAAGCAGCCAGGGATTGAAGTCAGTTCATGACTCACGTGCATTGCACTGACTCAATGATTATCGTCTTAGTAGGTACAGTGAGTTCAATCGTGCAAAGAATACAAACTAACATGCAATGTGTCATATGTAAAAAGTATTCTCCAGATTGAATAGTCATTTTCTCGAGTGGAATTGTGGAATAGCAGCAGGTCACTAATGGACTACTATCCTTTGCCAACTTTGTAGTCATGTACACTGCACCAAAATTCGGTCAATTAAATATACGTTTTCCTTTGGTAGAATTCAGTGCCACTATCGACTTGTCATCAAGAAAACTGCTTTATAGCCAGAAAAAAGTTGGAAAGTGACTTAAAACTGCATTTGACTTCAGCTACTCAAATCAACATTTTATTTTACTTTGCCCTATTTTCTTTTTTCTTTGTCCTGGATCATGTAAGATGTTGATAGCAAAATGCAATGGCAGGAAATTATAATTAGAAGCCTGAAGTTTTTCCCATTATGCACACCATCAAATATGTCATTTGGTTGATCATCTTGGCTGTAAAATTAATAAAATGGTTGATCTTTTGTTTATTTCCAGTGGAGATACAGACTCAGTAGTCCCTTTGACAGCAACAAGATACTCCATCGATGCTCTGGGCCTTCCCACTGTCGTTAGTTGGTACCCGTGGTATGATAAAAAAGAGGTCAGCTTCATTCCTTCCAGCCTACCTCTCTGATATGAAACCGATGGACGCACTATATTATTTCTAAATTAGTTATGAAGGACTAATAAATTAGTCAAGTATACTTACGACAATCATATACACCTTGTAGATCCTCTACAGTATGTAGACATCACACAAGATCCATGTTAACAATTGTGCTTGTGTTGTTCTTTGCGTGATTGCGTTGAATAGGTTGGTGGATGGAGCCAAGTGTACAAGGGGCTGACCTTGGTGACCATTCGAGGGGCGGGGCATGAAGTTCCTCTCCACCGTCCAAAACAGGCGCTCATACTGTTTCGGCGCTTCTTGCATGGCAAACCCATGCCTAAAAATGGAACTGTTGTGTAGTTTCCCTTTATTTTCGTACCATGAATAAGATGAAATATCAACTTGAATTGCATGTAAGAGGATATGACAAAGCATGGAATGAATAAAGTTGCATTGTGAAATTTGCAGATGTACATGCAGATTATACATACACAAAAGTAAAGGAAGAGCATAGACAACTACAAGAACAGATGTGAAACAGTAACAACTCTTCTTGAAATACGATGAGATATGTGTAGTCGGAGTGGTTCAAGCCCGTAAAGAGGACAGGGCTGACCATATAGTAAAACTGTTATTAAGGTGATGGTCTATGATTGATGGGCACGGTAGCATGGCAGACCGACTCGACATCCTGCATGAAAAAAGATGCTCACAGTTTGGCAGTCTTCTGTGCCGTTCATTTTAAAAAAAGAATCCGAAGAACAAGCCCCTACTTATTATATTACATTTATATTAAAAATGAAAAGGTATTTGCAAGAGGAATATTTGGAGATACATCTGGGTCGTAACGGATACTCATCTCAGCGTGCTTATACATTCATGAAGGGCCATAGGGAAATACGTCTCATACAAATGGTTTTGGAAATGTACTTGTCAATCCAAACACAAAATGTTTTTTTCTAATCCTTAAAGACAGCACTGCTGAGGAATCCCCTTTAGTACCGGTCCCAAACCTCCCTTTAGTACCGATTGTGCAACAGGTACTACTATATCTATATTAAAGGACCACTAAAGGGGGTCTTTTAGTACCAGGTCAAATAACATGTACTAAAGGGGGGTCTATAGTACCGGTGGGGTACACCGACAAGTACTAAATTGGCTGCCACATCGCGTGTGGTCGAGACCAATTTAGTAATTACGAACCGGTACTTAGGCCCTTTTCTTTTCTGATTTCCTTTTCTGTTTCTTTATTATATATTAGTATTTAGTATTTGTTTAAAGAAGTTCTAATACACTAATATATATAAAGTTGTATTTGATTTATAATATTACATTTGAGATAATATTATATATAGACAAGTCTTGTGCATACATATATATATGAATAATATTACATTGTATCAACTTTTCAAGTTCAACATTTGGATCAACTATTCTGAACCCGAGTCCTAATGGTGATGCAGATTTGATCCATCATTATGGAACTTTCCCGCTGGATTTACTACCTCGTCTAGAATAAATCCACAGAGTTATTTTTGAATTGCCATGATTTTTTCCATCTCGAGGAGTGCTTCCTTCATGTGCATCATCTGCGTCATTGGCACATGTTATTATATTAGATCAATGGTTCTATATAATTGGAACTAATATATTGTTAAGAATTTTGTCTACGTACTCTAAGTTCCTGGTCGGTCACATGCTTGGGACTTACAAAGCCATGGATAAACTCACATATGTAGTATCTGCATAAATTATTCCCCGGATCCTATCTCAAACACTATATATATGGCAAAAAAAGTTATGAAATATTTGTTGTGTTAACGGAAGTGACACGAGATGTGCAAATTCAATACATACCGGGAATGGTGGCTTGACAACAAGTTCCTCCTTGAATTCACCTAAGTGATGTTGACGGAAGCGAGCTCATACTTTGTTAAGCATGACTATGAGGTTGGAGTATTGATCTCTTGGTCTCCTCAAAGAGTCCAGTATATAGACCGCGCTTCGATCAAGAACGATAATAAGGAGTATCCAATGGAAGTTGTACATATATGCATAGTCAAAGCTAGTTAGTCTTATTTTTAATTGCTAGTTCAAAAAAGAAAAGAGATGGAAAATACACTCACTTGAAGTTGTACGGCAGAAGTATGTATTTCTTGTAATGTTGCTTGTATAAGAAATTATATATATTCTTCAAGGTCTGATTTGGTTTATCTCTTGCAGTTTCCTCGTTTATAACATCCGGGTCCATGAAGCCGATGTCATAGTGTCCTTTCCTCCAGCAAGCTTGAATCTCCATCCTGCATGATAAAAAATAGAATAGGAGATAAGACGTCGCACAATGACTAGAGCGGGGATTTTGAGGTTAGAGAAAATGAAACACTTATAGAACCTTGGAACTAATGAGTGATTTGTCAAGTGCGTCTTGATTGTAAAGGAAATAAAGTTCCTCGAGCGCACATTTATAATGACATCCCCATGGAAACATCTCCAATCTGAACTTCGAGCATGAGTAAACCGTTGGTTGAAGCCTCCATGTACTATTGGTGCAATTTGTACATCTTCGTCTCCGTCAACTATGGCCACACAAGCTCTTTTCCTAACTCAAATTTCCATTTACCAGCCCTAGGGTGGTTTGTGATGTGATCCTCCCCTCGAATTAGAGTTGCGGTGAGATTTGTATCTTTGATGAATATAAGCAGGTTCTGATCAAACTCCGAAAGCACCTAGAGTGGGGCAATCGATTGGTTGGATTAGGTTCCGAGCTGTGGAATACTTGACCCTCTTTTCTTCTTTTGAAAGACTTTGTTATTGAGCGGTCGTAGTCAGATAGCATTGGTTTCTCTGGCTTTGTAGATATTTTTTAATGAAAGCCCGCAATTTAGCCTTATCAACTTGTGGATCTTCCTTCACGGGAGGCTTACGTACGAAGTGAGCTTTAACATTAGCATCCACTTGCATGTCGATCTCCGCATCAGTCATCTTGTAAGCTTTCTTGGGCTCTTGTTGCTTCTCCTTCGGCTTCTTCTGCCTCTTCTTTGTAGTTGTAACAACTCTACCTAAATTAAGTGCTTTTAAAAAGAAACCAGTGGTTAATCACTAATTAAAGAGGTGAAATGACCATTTTAACCCTAAGAAGCTCTTTTTGGAGTTTAAAATAAAACTTGAGATTTTATATGCAAACTTAAATTTTTCCCCGAATAAGAGTTGTAAAACTTTTAATTTCAAACAACTTTTGTTAAAGGCACTTTGACTAATTCGGAGTAGGAGGAAGTCAAAAATAGGAATCAAAACCGGAGTACTAAAGAACCCTATAAACCACCTAAGATCTGGAATTCAAGTTTCCTCCAACTTTGCAACCGGTTATCTCACAATTTCATATCTAAACTCAAGTCAGGCTCTTAATAGAAGTTGTAGTCCCTCGATTGTGTTCCAACTTTATTACACTGACCCAGGTCCAAATCGAATCCGAACCTATCCAAAAATCTTGGTCAAAGCTGGGTAAAACAGTCAAGTCAGCCGCTGGGCGCTACAACGCCAAGTCTGGAAAACTACTCAGAGTACACCTCTTGGCGAGGGCGTTCCTCCAAATTTCTGAACTAAACTTAAGAAATACCCTAAATAGAAGCTGAAGTCCTCAGTCTGGAGAGCAACTCCTTTAATAACACTTTGGTCTAATTTGACTTAGAAGCTGCTCTAAAGTCGACTCAAACATAGCTAAGTTCCTGAAACTTCACCCTCTCCGGCCGAATTTAACTAAGTGTGAAATTACACATTATTGGCAACTTTGGCTCGAGATATCTCCAAATCCTTTCACAATCTAAACAAGCACCTTAAACCAAGTTTGAACTACATCCAGGGTTGAACAAGTTTGCTTAAAAGAGTTTTGAAAGTTGAGTTGCAAAATGTTGAGAAAGGAGCTCCCAAAGCTGGTCGGGCTAACTACCCGAAGCAACCTCGATGCCCGCGCGCCGCGTGCCGCGTGGCCGCCAGCCACCGGCAGTTCGCCGGCACCCTATCCACGGTGAGACAGTGACAGGGCAAGCCACGGCGCCCAACCTGTGCCTGCGACAGGACGGGGCGAACGTCGGGCTGGCCAACCGCCAGCCGCGCGCGTGCCTTCCCCCTACCGCGTATCTGCTCCGCCCAACCCACGCTTCGCTTGCCTGCCGGAGAAGCCGCCACGCCGATGACGTCCCGCGCCTCCGCCCACTCGCCCAACCCCCGTAGTGGCCCTTCGCTTCGCCCGCCCGACAGACCGGAGGCACACGGCATGCTCCGCCCGAGGCCAATCGAGGCAGGAGAACGCCTAGAGCTCCACCTCCCCTGCCCAATGGCGCCGCTGGACAATGGCCGCCTCGCCCGCACACCCGGCGCTCCCTGGCCTTATCCTCCTGCCACCGGAGCCCCGCCTCGACCCTCCACTCCACCGCTGCCCTATAAAAGGGTCACGCTCGATGTCAACGCCACCCTTTGCCACTGCTTGCAACCGCGCCTGTGCTTTCTCCTCTGCGCCGCCACTAGGCTCCCATGGAGCTCACACCTCCGAGCCACCCCTCACTCTGACGACCTCTCCACCCGGTTCGCCACCCCTCCGCACACGTCTCCGAGCAGCCCGTGGCCTCCCCAACGCCACCGGTGTGCCGGAACGCCTCCTGCACCGCCGCTCGCCAAGCTCTACTGCCGCCACCGCGTTCCGACCCCCGCTGGCCATCTTCATCGCCCCAACCCTACCAAACCGAGCTTAGGTGAGCCCCTGCGCTCCTCCGGCAACTTGTTGCCCTATCCCCGCTGGCAAACCACCAGGGATTTCCTCACCGTCGCCGCGCGCACCCCCGGGGACGACATTGCGTCTTCCCCATTCTTTCCAGGGGCCTGGGTGCAAAACTCAGAGACAACTGCGTAGTTAACCCATAGACTCAGGGGGTAGCTTGCAAGTTTGCCTTTGCTTTTTATTTTAAATATAGGCCAAAAAATAGTTAAACTTTGTAAATGCCCAGTAAATTGTAGAAACATCATAAAAATTCCAAACCACTTTTGTTGGAATCCTTGCTCTATATAGTTGCTAAGAAAAATAAGTTTGCCCATGTTACTGTTGTAGTTAATATCCTATGCTTTTAAACATGGTTTAGGCCTTTTAAATCCTAATAAATAGAAGAATAGTGAGAAAAATGTAAAACCAACTATGTGATGCTTGTTTCTATGTGTAGAAGCTCAGAAAAATGGTTAGGGCTCTGGTCTAGCAATTGAAGTCACTTTCTTAACTTTAATTTGGGAATCTAAGGTTAAATCTTCCTTTTTGCATAAGTTTTGATCCAGAGCTCAAAAAAATATGAAACTAGTTGGGTTGAGTTTGTTTTGCTGTGTAGTTTGCACGAAAAATATAAGTTGTTGTGCAAATCAGAAAGAAAAACACCTTCCTTGTTAAGCATGTTTAATTAAAAGGAAAATAGAGAAAATAGTTGCCCTTCTCCAAAAATCATGAACAATTCACCAAAGCTCATGTAACATACCCTTAACATACTGGTTAAATTTCACCCTCTGTTGCACTGTAATTTCGGAGATAGAAAAAGTTAAGCTCATGCTACCTTTAATAATGAAATGCATGTAATTCCTTTTTGAGTCATCCAATGGCCCCAAAAATTATACAGTAACTTAGTGATGGCTTAAGTGAGGTGCTGTAATTTTCCGAGTACCTTTAGCTACTGTTTGGTTATGAAGTCATTTTGGTTAATTAATCAACCTAAAGGAATAAAATAAAAGCACAAATCCTAATACGATAAATAAGTGGAAATTGAAAGTGGTACATAAAAACATTCAAAAGAAAGTAACTCTCCTAATGCACTTGAACCACCCAAACACGACCTTTCACTCTCTTTATGCAACTCTAAATTGTAAGAAACAATATATGTACACAATCGCCATCAAACTCGAACTCAAGTTTAAACCGACCACATTCGTTTGAAGTTAAAAGAAAGTTAAACCTCATCGAAGTGAATGTGGTTGTTGCAATTCCTTGTCTTTAAGCCATGCCTTGTATCGTTAAGTAAACGTGCGAGTACAACTAAACTCTTGCATGTGCATGTCGTATAGAAGCAAATCTCGCCGACGAAACCTATGAGCTCCACCCGGCACCGGAGGAAGACCCCGCTGCGGAGCTTCACCACTTGGAAGGCGAGCCCGAACCGGATCAAGACCCCGAGGACCCGCTAACTTTTTCTGAAGGCAAGCCTCGGTGCATGAATTCCCTGTTTACTTTATGTAAATTGTTGATGCTTATGATTGTGCATTTATGTTGGTAGGAGTTGATTGAAACCGTAGATGCATGAACTTAGTACCTTGTTTGAATACTAGTTGCTAAGGTCGAGTAGTTGCAATGCTTAATAGGTTCCGGTAAAAGTCGAGTGATTTCCTGTCACTCACGAGTTATAGGAGTTGAATGTTTTATTTATGTTGCAACTATAAGGACGATGGACGAGGTCGGGCTTATGTTCGATACTTGGTGGTTTGCCCCGTCTGTCTAAATGAAATTGGACTAAGGTCGAAACGTGTCGGCATTCATGATCAAGTGTTTGAAAGTACTAATCTCATAGTATGGGATGGGGAAACCTAGTACCTGATTGAATTGGGGCGTGGCATACTCCCCCGGCTGTCCTTGGAACGTCGTTCCCATGGTGCATCATGTGGGTGCAAGTGCGGTCATAGTACGGCAGAGGCTAGGATTATGGAGCATTGCATGCCAAAGGCAGTTGGCCCTGACTCGTGCCTAAGGGATCGATGGGGATGGCTGACAAATGAAGCGACCCCTCGTGGTGCGCGGATGTCGTGAGATTAGGTCCGCCATGCATGGTTAACAAATGAAGCGACCCCTACTTGATCGCTATTCTGCACTGAGTACCGATGGAATATGATGATGAGATTAAGTTGATGATTGTTCTTTAACTGCTTGGAAACTATGCTTGCTTAGTATAAGTTGCTAACTAGACTGGTTAAAGAACGCAGAACTTGAGCTAAAATATTGAAAGTAAGGACCGATTGTAGATGCTTTTGGCAAAGCAAACCCAAAGCCAGAAAAGCCTAGCATATCTAGGTCTTGGTAAAATAGTTACCCAACAGGTCAGTCTTGCTGAGTATTAGTTGCTCAGCCTTGTTGTGGCTTAATCTTTTCAGGTGATGTCATGATCGGCTTCATCGTGATATCATGTATCGACATTTAGCTTCCGCTTGTTTTATTCGACTTTTCGAACCTTGCAACTAGTTTGAATTTTAGAAACTCTGATGTAATAAATTGTGGAAATAAGTTAATGTGATGGGATGTTGTAATTTCTGTGCTACTCACCTTCGTGTGAGCGATGCTTCTCGATCCTGTGTAAGTGGTTCATCAGATGAAATCCGATGGTCGATCAGGTTGACTTGCTTAAAGTGCATAATCGCGTCTCAGGCGACTTATATGCATTTTAGTCAGGTTAATTTGGGTGGTTCCGCCACAGCTGGCATCAGAGCTCGAAGCACGGTACGGAGAACAACAAACCTTAAAACACTTTTTCTGACTAAAAATTGCAAGAAACGAGTTGAAAAATTCGTAAGTTCGTTAAGGATGAGTTTAGTACGAGAAGCCCTAGGGGAATTTTGGGTCTTTTAAGGTGGCTAATAATTATTGGTTATCTTCTGACTTCCAGCAATTGTCGCCATGCTTATCATACGTGTGCCGAGTTCCACATCGCGAGTATGCGAAGGGTGATAGGAATTCGATTCCAACGAGCCTATCATCACGGTTGTTTCGCTCACGTCTATTATATGTGCGCAGGTTCCGTATGTTAATTCATGCAAAGGATGGTACGGTTCGATTCCAGTGAGCCTATCGTCACGGTTGTTCGCCCACGTTTATTATACGTGTGCATGATTCCGCATCACGAGCATGCGAAGGGTTATATGGTTCTATTCAAGGGAACCTATTTCCACGGTTGTTGCACTGTCCATGCAGCGTTAAACACATGGGTGCCGTTTCTATAGTGAACGGTAATGATTGTGGATGCTTTTGTGAGTTCTGGCACGGAAGGTTCAAGCTGTGATGTGTTTTTTTGCAGATACACTAACTACGTTACGTGCGAAACGATGCCTAGCAACTCGGTTAGTTATTATAGTGAGAGTCGTATTGTTGCCTTGCCACCGGCACTAACCACGTAAGTCCAAAGATTTTTGGCGATTATTTTTGGTTGTGAGGATGACTAGGACGTGCATGCATTAAGAAATAAAAATCGCAACCTAAAGAAATAAAACCAAGCTCGTGTGTGTCAAAAAAGGAAATGCACCGCGCTAAGGATTGTCTAGCTGTCCTTTTTCTGCCATGCACGTTTTAATAAAATCTTTCAGGTTGTTCCATATGATAACTCTAGAAAATTTATATAATAAATTTGTTTTAAATCTCCCAATTAAACTGCTGAAATTTTTTTGCAAAGTGCTACCACTTGAGTTGAGAGTTGTGATTAGTTTTGTGACCCCTTGTTGGCTGTTAGCCCTGAGTGCACACCAGTTGGAATCCTACTGTTTCGATCACCCTAAGGACTTTTTCTGCTAGGAGTCCCTTAAGCAAAGGTTTTCAGAACTTAATAAAGAACTTGGTGGTAAAATTTCAGCTTCATTAGGTCTCTGTTTTTTAAGTTCTGTTCAGTTTACTTTAGCTCGGGTTTGAAAATTCCAGCATGTACACTTAATGGAAATCTGAGATTATCACCTTGTTAGGTCCTGTTCTAGCCCTACCTTTGAATACCAAACTTGTTACACACAATCTAAAGAACATGCTGGTAAAAGTTGAGAAATTTTAGATGAATACTTGCTGAGTTATGAGCTTTTCTCTAACTGCCAGAAATCTGTTTTGATTTCCGAGTGTTAACTCCGTTTCTCACTTGTCCTTTGGTTACAGATGGCTCAGCCCGTGCACGTTGCAGTTAGTACAGATGGCACCACCTACTCGAGGTGCCTTCACTACGAGGGTTTTCCAGCCGTACTGTGGGACACCCTGCGCTCCTTTGGGTACCCGTCACCGCCGGTTTACGCGGGACGTGCGTACCAGGACCACGGGATTCCTCGGAGTCGCGTGCACGTGCGGGTGCCCCCGCCTCTGAATCAGCCACAGTGGCCACTTTTGGAGGTTGTGGCCGAGGGACACACGCTACAGGACACCTAGGAGTTTGCAGCCTTGCAGACCCTGACACGGTTCTACCAGGCACACCCTCAGGAGATCGTGTTGGACCCGATTGGGTTGTTCTCTACCCGGGATACGAGAGACCCAGACTGGTTGGATTGTATGGAGCACATGGACTTGCTCGGTGTTATGGATCCACATCGCACGATCTTTGTTTCAGCTCGTTGCCTGAATGTGTTCTATAGGATGGTTGAGATGCAGAGCCGAGCGATGGCCATGGTGATTGGGATGGCAGTGGCCAACCAGGTTGGCCTCTCTACCGTGCAGAGTGGCATGGTGGACCAGTCACTTGAGCTAGTACAGAAGGATGTCTAGATTTCTGAGATGCAGGACAAGATCACTCGTTTGGAGGAGGAGATAGTGGATATGGAGCACAATATGGAGATGTTGGCCGACCAGTTCTATGATGTGAACATGGAGCTGGCGAACGCCAATGAGCACCTGCAAGAGCACCACGATGAGCTTAATGCCATTCATGCTTTAGAGATGCAATACGATGAGCCGATGGCCCAGGAGGAGGAGCCCGGGGAGATCGAGGGATTTTTGAGTATGGACTTTGAGGAGGCCTCTCCGCAGCCTCAAGTTGGCGACACTCACTCTCCTGTCCTTAGCTTTGCCTCCGTGGGCAACCTCGACGACTTCTAGATATGTTGGCTTGTTGTTGAGCGGTTCTCTTTTGTTGTACTCCTCGGCGACCGATATTTTGGCTAGTGATGTAATAGATTAGCTTGAGTTGAGTATTAGGATGTAAAAAAACTGATCCTATGTAGGGTTTGCCGTTCCTACCATTTAGTGTAATGTCTGAAAAATTACGGCAGAACTACAATGACTGTTTCTCCTCAGTTTTACCCCTATCTCCACTCGTTTTTGAGCCAAAGTTTGAATACCAAAGTTGTGCGAAAACTTCTGTTCTAACTACTCATGAATTTTCAGCTCCTTCAGATCTGCCAAACGCTTGTTAGAGCCAAAACCCCACTGCTCAGCTTGCTGAAAAATCCACCCGGACAGCAGCTTGCTAGAACGTTTAAACGACCTATTTTCCTTCTTTTTCGGTCAACAAGTGTAAAATGAAAGTGGTTGTGTACGATGTGTTCTAACTCTCAAATAAAGATGAGAACCTTGTACACTTCGAAGAAGAGATATGCACCTACTCAATGGAAGTTTTAATTGCTGTTTTTGCACCATCGGCAAGACTAGCGTTTAACATTTCCGCACATAATGTTTCCTTATGGTTAAACAAGCTTTTGGGGTTATGTGACTAATGGAAAGGTGAATCTTGCAGATGGCGCATCGCACACGCTCCGGCTCTATTCCCAGTGGCAGCGAGGTGCCTCCCCCACCTCCGCCTCCAACCACCCTCGAGGCGATCTTGGCGGCTCAAATTGAGCAGCTGAGGCACATCACTCAGGGGAAGCAACAGCCCCAGGGAGGAAGAGCCCATCAACAACCTCATGTTGCTCGCTACGAGGACTTTCTGGGAACCCAGCCTCCTCTGTTCTATAAGACGGAGGACCCGCTTGACGCTGACGCCTGGATTCGTGCTATCGAGTCCAAGTTCTCCCTCCTCACCACCCATTGCCCGGATGAGAACAAGGTTCAGTTCGTCGCGCAGCAGTTGCGTGGTTCTGCCCTCCTGTGGTGGGATCACTGCCACACCATGCAGCCGGCTGACCACGTCGTCGGCTGGGAGGAGTTCAAGACGGCATTCAGGTGCCATCACATCCCTGAGGGTCTCCTGGAGCGCAAGCTCAATGAGTTCCTAGCTCTCACCCGGGGAGGCCGCGATGTCCTGCACTATGCGCAGGCTTTCAATGACCTGTGTCACTGTGCAGGCTACCATGCGGACTCCGATGAGAAGAAGAGGGACCGCTTTCGCAGAGGCTTGAGTCTGGAGCTCAAGGAAAGGCTGAATCCCATCAAGGTGGATTCCTACAATGAACTGGTGAACCTGGCAATTTCCCAGGAAGATTGCATGAAGGCCCTCAAGGCCGACATGAAGCGGAAGGCTCCAATGCTAGCACCTGGCCCACCTGCCCAGAAATACAGAATGGTTCCCTCACAAGCGTCTCGTAGGCCCGCATATCCTGGGAGATAGGTTGCTCGACCTCCACCGCAGGCAGCACCTCGTTTCCCTGGATTCTAGCCGCCAGGGCCCCAACCTGCTCTCCCTATGCCGCCGTGCCTAGTTACTGGAAACCGCTGTTTCACCTACGGGAATCCAGGATACTTTGCCAAGGACTGCCCCTGCAACAAGAATCAATGACCCGGTCAGAGAAATGCACTGGGCAACAAGGGGAAGAAGCCGAGGGTTCAGGTCCGACAAGGCAGGCTGAACTTCACCACCCTTGCTGAACTTCCGAAAGGTGCACCAGTGATGACGGGTACCTTTTCTATTTATAACCAACCCGTACTTATTCTGTTTGATTCGGGAGAATCCCATAGTACAAGAAAACTGCTAGAGTAATCTAAACAACGCTACAGTAACAACACTAGGAATAGATCTAAATCGGCTATGCATAAAACAATAGATTGAATAATGAAGTACAAGAAAGCCGAAAGTTCCAATTCCTAGCTGGATAACTGGTGATAAAACTAGAACATCAGGCAAGACCTAGGATTCTAGTGAATATCGATAACTAATGAATAAATCTAAACGAAACGACAATGATGCGCCCGAAGTTAAAGCTTAGATATTACTCGATAAACGGAACTTACAGAATCGGTCGGAGATCAAGTTGATGCAGCCCCGCCAACCCGTATGAACTCGTGAAAAAAGAAGAAAAGTATTAGCAAAGTCACCTGCTCGAAAGTAAGTGCGAGGAAAAAGTAGTTTATTGTATTGCTTTGGTGGTGATTACAGATCTATGAAGGTGGCTATTTATAGCCTGTTACAAACGATTTCTTAACCGACTAGAACTCTATCTCTAATTTTAAACAAAAACAAATATTTACAAGTAAGATTCGTACTCGAGTTGATCATCATGCTCTCATGGGCTGACTCCCTCTTTATCTTCATAGTCCACTTTAAGCCCATACCGGCCCAATTGCTCCAGCCTCCTAATCGGCCGATTTCTACCAACTCCATCAACAAAGGACAGCCGAGTACTCAAGCAGCATTACGACTACCCGACACTCGGGACTACTACAAGCCAAGCTTAGCCTACATGTCGGGGGCTCTGACTACTCCGATCCTAGGACCTAAGGTCGGGCGAGGTGGAGTTCCACCCCCGAAGGGTCGGGTGCCTCCGACCCCAGGACTCGGGGTCGGGCGAGGCGAAGTTCCACCCTCAGAGGGTCGGGCGCATCCGACCCCAGGACTCGGGGTCGGGCGAGGCGAAGTTCCACCCTCGGAGGGTCGGGCGCATCCGACCCCAGGACTCGGGGTCGGGCGAGGCGAAGTTCCACCCTCGGAGGGTCGGGCGCATCCGACCCTAGGACTCGGGGGTCGGGCGAGGCGGAGTTCCACCCTCGAAGGGCAATCAGCCGATCCTCAACTATAGCACCAATAGGCCGATTTCCAACCGTGACCTCTGTGTCTTGCCACATCTCCTAATTTCTTCCTTTCCTGACGTCGATTTCATACGTGTCAAAATCTGGCATCAACAGGTTCTAACTGAAATTATTACCCCAGAAGAATTGGAGATCGAACTCGATTTATCATACAAGGAATATCCTGTTAAGATCCTCGACCGGAAGGAAAGACATACTCGTAGGCAAATGGTAAAAATGTATAAAATTCAGTGGAGTAACCATACGGAGGACGAAGCGACGTGGGAAACGGAAGAGTATCTCAACACTAACTTCCGCGGCTTTCTTTTCGATTAGAGAGGTACGTTGCACCGGCCACACTAGTTCCTTTCTGCACTTGAATCTCGAGGCGAGATTCTTTTAAGGGGGGTAGGCTGTAACAACTCTACCTAAATTATGTGCTTTTAAATATAAACCAGTGGTTAATCACTAAGTAAAGAGGTGAAATGACCATTTTAACTCTAAGAAGCTCTTTTTGGAGTTTAAAATAAAACTTGAGATTTATATGCAAACTTTTAATTTCAAACAACTTTTGTTAAAGGCACTTTGACTAATTTGGAGTGGGAGGAAGTCAAAAATAGGAATCAAAACCAGAGTACTAAAGAACCCTATAAACCCTCAAAGTTTGCAACCAGTTATCTCATGATTTCATATCTAAACTCAAGTCAGGCTCTTAATAAAAGTTGTAGTCCCTCGAGTGTTCCAACTTTGTTACACTAACCCAGGTCCAAATCGAATCCGAACCTGTCCAAAAATCTTGGTCAAAGCTGGGTGAAACAGTCAACTCAGCCGCTAGGCGCTACAACGCTAAGTCTAGAAAACTGCTCAGAGTGCACCTCTTGGCGAGGGATGTCGTTGTCGAGATTTGCGGATCAAGACTTAGACTAGTAAATTTCTTTTATGCGCGTAAGGCTTCGGATGGTGGCGTGGGAGACGCGGGGTTAGATTGGTTTGGGCAAAGGAACGCCCTACGTCCAGTATCGGGGCTACTCGTGTTACCCACGCAGGGGTCTGTAGTAGGGGTTACAGGAGTGCGAGATAGGGAGCTGATCCCAGGTCTCTTGAGAGTGTGCTGGTGCTCCAAGTGGGTGTGAGTGTGTTATGTTTGCTTGAGAGAGTCCCCTGTCTTAGGACCCCCGGTCCTCCTTTTATAGCGCAAGGGGGAGCTCGGGGTTACAAATAAGCCAGGCATGAGGAGAAGTGAAAGAGATAAGCTAAGTAAAAAATAACATAAGGAGAGGGACCCAGGGCCGCCGCTCCTCGCTCCGACCTCCGGCCCCTGTCAGCGCGTCCGTCGAGGGAGGGCGGTTTCTTCCAGATCCTGTCGATGATCTCCCCGGTCGCCGTCGCCGCCGAGCACGATGATGATGTTCAGCCTTGGCATCTGTGCCCTCCGGGGAGGATGGCCAATTCTGTTACCCTGCTGATCACCCATGAGACGCGGATGTCGCGTCCCTGTCATCAGGAGCGTGGGGCGCGAGAACAAGCAGAACACCCTCCTGTGCCGTTCGGCGCGGGCCATGAGTACCCTGTGGCAAATCAGAGGGAGCTGCGGCCACTGTAGCTCGTGCCGCACGGTCGCGCATGGGTATTCGTGACAGGTTACATTGGGGGTGCCACCCCCTTTCTGCATGCCAGAGCCATGGCGCATTTATGTTGATGTCGATAGGGGGACCCACGAGATCAGCACCCTGATCCTCCAATCTGCGCCTGAGGCGGATATTTGTCTTGTGGACCCGAACGAGTCCGACCCCCGCGCCCAGGGTCGGGCGAGGTGGAGTTCTGCGGTTGGGGGTCGGGCGCTCCCGACCTCGGTCCCCTGGGTCGGGCGAGGCAGAGTTTTAGTCTTCAAGGGGTCGGGGATGTCCGACCCCGGGACTCAGGGTCGGGCGAGGCGGAATGTGGCCTCTCCCTCCCATATTGGGCCAACGGCAATCTTGCCACCTTAGGTGGGCCTGGGCCTTTACGTTTTGTTGATTCCATGGGCTAGGGGAGATCGTTAGTATTTCCCTTCAACAGTAGCCCCCGAGCCTGTGGTGGAGCGGGAACGCTCCTCCAGAGGCTACTGTGGTCGCCAGCATGGGATCCTCGCGGTTGATCCGGGACAGGGGGAGTTGTTCGGATGGTTGACCGAGGGGATTAATTGGGCAACTCATCCTGTGCGCTACTCGGTGCAAGGGGACTTCTTGTCGTTCCCTTTCGTCTGAGAGCCTTGAGTTGAGACCACCCGCGTGGCCTTAGATTGCGAGGCCAGCCCCCAAGCCCCCGCGCGTTGAAGGGGATTGGTTGGAGGTTAGGTCAACTTTTGTTCGTTCCCCCTCAAGCATCCGTTCGCTAGGACGGAGGGGGCGAGCTGTGCCACGCTATCCTCATCGGACAAACTGTGGTGCTCTTTGAGCTACTAACGGGTTGATTCGAGTGGGATCCCGGTCCCCGTTCGGTGGGGGTCCGGCTTGGGCCAAGCTGGTGGCATACCCCAGGCTCCGGCCGACCAGTTCATATAGTTCCCGAGTCCATTCGGTCGGATCCGGGGGCTCGTTGCCTTTCTTCGGGGAAAAACCATGAACTTGATGCCGGTCCAGACTCGAACGTGAGATGGAGATGCCCGGGGCTGTCACGCACCCGGGTGATGGTCGCTGGCGGACCCGTCCCTTCTCACACCTCGCTCAGGGTTATCCTGAGGCGGCTGTCGAACCTGCGGTGGGCCAGCCTTCGAACCTCTGGATCGAAATGGGCCGTAGGGGCGTTTTCAGCCCCGTATCCCTCTTTACCTTTTGATGGGCCTTGGGCTGAATCGTAGTGGATGTCGCGTCTTGGGCCGAACGTGGGGGACGTGGTGTGTGTGTCTTCCAGGAGACGAAGTCGTGGAGAGTGCCGACCTGCAAATCGAGGGAGGAGGGGATGTTTCTGCTACAGATCGTGCGCGCGGTTTCTGAAAAGAGAGCGGGCGTGATGGGAGCGTACCTGGCACCGCATTTATTATGACAAGGGCATCAGTTCTGCTTCCCTTGCGCCTTCCCTATAAAACGAGGGCTTCGCCTCGCTGGTTCCGCCCGCCATCCGCTTTCAAGTCTTTTCGCCTTCCTCGCACACCCTCAGCTCCTCTGCGCTCGCTTCGTCTTCCTCCGCTCAGCGCCGCGCCCTTTCTCCCCATCCCCCGTCGAGTTCATCCTCCTCCGACGATGGGATCCTGGGCGATTTCCCACTTCAACTCCTCGCATGCTGAAGGCCTAGTTAGGAAGGGCCTCCTCTGCGAGAGGACGGAGGTGGGCAAGTGGGAGCTTCCAGGGTCGGAGCAGGTGCCGGCGCCGCCCGCCGGCTACATCATCTCCTTCGCCCACTTCCACGAGAGGGGGTTTGCGACTCCGCCGAGCCTCTTCTTCCGCGGGCTCCTGCATTATTATGGGCTTGAGCTGCAACACCTCAACCCCAACGGGATCCAACACATCGCGGCTTTCGTCGCGCTGTGTGAGGGGTTCGTGGGCATCGAGCCCAACTTCTCGCTGTGGAAGTATTGCTTCACGGTCAGCCTGTACCAGAAGGCGGAGAAGAAGGGGAGCCAGCAGCGATCGCCCCCGGTGTCGATAGGGTGTGCCAGAATCCACCTCCACCATACCTGCTCCAAGGAGTACATGGCGATGAAGACTGCGGCGTCCCACAAGGGGTGGCACCAGCAGTGGTTCTACATGAAGAACTACTCGAACTCTCCCCTGCCGGAGTTCACCGGCCGTACTATCGAGGCGGCGCCGGAGGTGTGGGTGTACGGCCCAGTCGATAAGGAGAAGAAACGGATCCATGTCCTGCTGCAGGCCATCGAGCACTTGAAGGGGAGGGGGTTGATTGGAGCTGGAGTCATCGGGGCGTACCACGCCCAGTGGGTGGCGCCATTGATGCTCCGGGTCCGCTCGCTCGCCGACATGACCTCGGGCGCACCGACTGAGGGTACCATCCTTGCTAACGCCCGCGCGGCTCTGTCCTCGACGTTGGTAGAGCTGGACAGCGTCGTCCTCCCTGGTAACCAGGTACGATACCTTTTCCATTGGTGGTTGTCTCCTTTCTGTTGCTTTACCCTTGATGGCGTATTGCTTTGCAGGCTCTCCAAGAATGCAGTCGGGAGAAATCCGATTTCCTCCGGCTGGAGCGGGGGCTCTGGGAGCACTTCAACTTGGAGAGGCAGCGGACCAGGGAGCTGATCATGCAGGTTGCCGCTGCCCAACAGGTCATCGACGATCTGCAGAGGCGCGAGCAAGCGACGCAGGAGGATGCGCAGCGGGCGGAGGCCATGTTCCAAGCCATCGTCGACAAGGCTCGCCCCGACTGCGAGGAGCTCCAGGGCGCTGCTGCCGAGAGGGCCCGCCTTGATGCTGAGGAGCTCGCACGGCTGAGGGGAGATCTTGATGCCCTTCAGAAAACCGTCGAGCGTATCCAGCACGAGCGGCAAAAGGCCTGGTAGGAGCGGGACTTCGAGGCGGTCCGGAAGGGCGAGGCCGAGAAGATGGCGGCTGAACTTGGCGCAGAGGTCGGCCAGCTCCAATCGCAAGTACAGGGGCTCCATACCGCTGTGGCTCAGGGGGTCGACTGGGAGCGTGAGCTGAAGGCCTGGTCTAAGGGTAAGACTTCTCTTCGTTTCTTTATCTCTGTGGTGTTGCAGTGGTTTCTGATTTGGTGGGCCCTTCTGGGTGGTCCTTGCAGACGAAATCGCCCAGTTGAGGGAGGGGCTTGACGCGGAGTGCGCTGAGCACGGCAACCTACAGGATGCGGTCCGCGTCGTCTGCGATGGCCTCGGCATGGTCCAGGGGGAGGGGATGAGCTCGCTGACGGCTTGTGTCCTCGGGACATACCGCTAGGCCCGCGAGATCGCCGTGGAAGCGCTTCACAGCAGCGTGCGGCGAGCCTTCGGGGTCTTCGGCTTCCACTACTCCGGCATCAACTTTGCCTGGATGAGCGGGGGATACGCCGCCGGCTACTCCGAGGTTGAGCTGGACGAGATCGACGTGTCAGTATTCAACTTAGTGGAGGCCTTGGTGAAGCTCCTGGAGGATGAAGCCGTCCCTCCCGAAGATCCCCCGATGAGTTAACTGTATCGGGTTGGCGCCCAAGGTGTAAATACGTTAGTTCTAGACTTATTTTGTGATGGCCATAGGGGCCTTTTCCACAACTTGTCGTAAAAGAGTTTTCGATCCTCTTTCTTGTTTTTTGGACTTGGAAAGTTTAGAGCGCGTTGTCGGGCGTGTCAGTAAGCGTTGATGAGCGAAGGCACCGTAGCCGCTGGGGCGTAGGTTTTTCGCAGTCCGACCAGTCTTGCCTGAACACCGTTCATGCGCTCTCACCTTTTCATGCCCAAAAGTTCAGAAAGAGGGTCGGCTCGGAGAGGGAAAATGTTTTTGAGATGGTACCAAGTGGCTTGAGTCAGAGCCCCTGATAGCCCCCGAGGGATATGCGGCCCTAGGACGAAGCCAGGGTCGGACATCCCTGAGTTCGACGTGAACTTTGAATGGAACCAGCTCGAAATTCTTTTTTCCGTAAAAATCTTTAAATTTACAGAAATGTTCATGTACAGAACTTAGAAATGAAAACTAGGGGTAGAAACGCCTTAGTTGTTCTATGTTCCAAGCATTGCTGAAGATTTGCCCGTCGGGGGTTGCCAGCTTGTAGGTGCCTGGCCGCAGTACCTGCGCGACGATGAAGGGACCTTCCCACGGAGGGGTTAGCTTGTGCCGACCCCTGTTATCCTGGACGAGACAGAGCACCAGATCGCCGACGTTGAAGGCCTAGCCTTGCACCTTGCGGCTGTGGTAGCGTCGCAAAGCCTGCTGGTACTTGGCCGAGTGCAGCAGGGCCACATCGTGCGCCTCATCGAGCTGATCTTGTGCGTCTTCGAGCGATGCCTGGTTCCCTTGTTCGTCGTATGCCTTTACTTTCAGCGATCTGTATTCCAGGTCGGTGGGCAGGATGGCCTCAGACTCGTAGACCATAAAGAAGGGGGTGAAGCCAGTCGCCCGACTAGGGGTTGTCCTCAGACTCCAAAGGACTGCGAGAAGCTCCACGACCCACCGTCCGCCAAACTTTTTGAGGCGGTTGAAGATCCGTGGCTTGAGACCCTGGAGTATCATGCCATTGGCTTGTTCGACCTGCCCGTTTGTGCGGGGATGTGCCACGGCCGACCAGTCCACTCGGATGCGGTGGTCGTCGCAGAATTGGAGAAATTCCTTCCCGGTGAACTGCGTGCCGTTGTCCGTGATGATGGAGTTGGGGATTCCGAAGCGATGGATGATGTCGGTGAAGAATTGTACCGCCTGCTCGGACTTGATCTGCGCGACCGATCGTGCTTCGATCCATTTGGAGAACTTGTCAATGGCGACAAGCAGGTGGGTGAAGCCCCCGGGCGCTTTCTTGAAGGGCCCGATGAGATCCAGCCCCCAGACCGCGAAGGGCCACGTGATGGGGGTGGTCTGGAGCGCCTGCGCGGGCAGATGGGTTTGGCACGCAAAGAACTAGCACCCCTCGCAGGTGTAGACAATGTGGGTGGCGTCGGCGACCGCTATCGGCCAGTAGAAACCTTGCCGGAAGGCGTTGCCAACGAGGGTTCTTGGCGCGGCGTGATGGCTTCAGGCTCCGGCGTGGATGCCTTGAATCAATGCCTTTCCCTGCTCGATTGGGATGTAGCGCTGGAGGATACCGGTGTGGCTTCTCTTGTAGATCTCTTCGTCGACAATGACGAAGGATTTGGCGCGACGCGCAATCCTACAGGCCTCCGTTTTGTTCGCCGGGAGCGTGTTGCGGACGAGGTAGTCGAGGTACAGGGCTCTCCAATCGGGCCGGGGGTCGGCCCCCGCCGCGGGGTCTGCAGCGATTTCCATGACCACGGGGTTGGAGGGGTTGGCTTCCGAGACTGAGACAGGCGAAGCGGTGCCAACCCTGTCAGGGCCAACACCCGAGCCCGGGACAGGTGGCACGCTACCGACCTCTCCTGGGTCGGGGCCTGAGTCCAGAGCCGGTGGCGCATCGCCGACCCTCTCTGGTTCTTGGTAATGGATTGAGGGCTTGAACTGGTCACTGACGAAGACACCGTCGGGTACGGGCTTTTGGGCGGACGCTACCTTTGCCAGCTCATCAGCTGCCTCGTTGAAGCGCCTTGTGACGTGGTTGAGCTCCAGCCCGTCGAACTTGTTTTCAAGCTTGCGAACTTTGTTGCAGTAGGCTGCCATCTTGGGGTCGTGGCAGCTCCACTCCTTCATGACTTGTTTAACGACTAGCTGAGAGTCGCCCCAAATATCTAGCCGACGGATGCCCAGCTCGATGGCGATGCAAAACCCGTTGAGGAGGGCCTCGTACTCGGCGACATTATTGGACGCAGGGAAATGGAGGCGGATCATGTACCTGATGCGCATGCCTAGAGGAGAAACGAAGATGAGGCCCGCTCCGGCAGGAGCCCTCATCAACGATCCGTCGAAGTACATTGTCCAGTACTCCTGCTTCTCCGGCGCCGATGGTGTTTGGATCTCCGTCCACTCTGCTACAAAATCGGCGAGTACCTGGGACTTGATGGCGGTGCGGGGGGCGTAGGTGATGCCCTAGTCCATGAGCTCGAGCACCCACTTCGCAATCCATCTCGTGGCGTCCTGGTTCCAGATCACTTCGCCAAGTGGGAACGACGAAACAACCGTTACCGGGTGGGAGGTGAAGTAGTGGCGCAGCTTCCTCTTCGTGATGAGGACGGCGTAGATGAGCTTCTGGATCTGCGGGTAGCGCACCTTGGACTTGGATAAGACTTCACTGACGAAATACACCGGGCGTTACACCTTGAGGGCGTGTCCCTCCTCTTCTCGTTCCACCACTAGGGTCGCGCTAACCACCTGGGTGGTCGCTGCGATGTAGAGCAGGAGGGGCTCGCCGTCAGTCGGCGGGACTAGGATCGGGGCCTTCGTCAGGAGGTCCTTGAGTCGGTCAAGTTCCTCCTGGCCCTCGACGGTCCATTCGAAGTGGTCAGTCTTCTTTAGGAGTCGATAGAGAGGGAGCCCCCGTTCGCCAAGGTGCGAGATGAAGCGGCTCAGAGCCGCCAAGCATCCCATGACGCCCTTGACTCCTTTTATATTTCGGATTGGTCCCATATCACTGATGGCTGTTATCTTCTCTAGATTGGCTTCGATGCCGCGCACGGAGACGATGAAACCTAGCAGCATGCCCCTCGGAACCCCGAAAATGCATTTCTCAGGATTGAGCTTAATACGCTTGTCCCTTAGCCTTTCGAAGGCTAGTTTGAGGTCGAGGACGAGCTGGTTGCCCTTTTTGGATTTGACTACGATGTCGTCGACGTAAGCCTCAACAGTCCGCCCGATGAGGTCCCCGAAACACTTCAGCATGCATCGCTGGAACGTAGCCCCCGCGTTTTTTACGCCGAATGGCATCCTAACGTAGCAGTAGGGGCCGAAGGGGGTGATGAAAGAGGTAGCGAGCTGGTTGGACTCTTTCATCGCGATCTGATGGTAGCCGGAATACGCGTCAAGGAAGCTAAGAGTTTCGCACCCGGCGGTTGAGTCGACTATCTGATCTATGCATGGCAAAGGAAATGGATCTTTTGGGCACGCCTTGTTGAGACCGGTATAATCAACACACATCCTCCATTTCCCATTCTTTTTTTTGTACAAGAACAGGATTAGCTAGCCACTCAGGGTGGTACACTTCCTTGATGAATCCGGCCGCCAAAAGCTTCTGGAGCTCCCCGCCAATGGCCTTGCGCCTCTCCTCGTCGAAGCGGTGCGGACCTTGCTTTACTGGCTTGGAGCCGGCCTTGATGTTCAAGGAGTGCTCGGTGGCATGTCCGAGGGCTTCCACGCGAAGACATCGCTGTTCGCGTGGAGGAAGTCGACAAGCGTGCTTTCCTATTTGGGAGATAGGGTAGTGCCAATCCACACGGTCCGGCCGTCAGAGCTACAGGGGTCGAGGAGGACCTCCTTGATGCCTTCGGTGGCCTCAAAGGAGGTGGCCGACTGCTTGGAGTAGGGCTGGTCCTTGGCGCCCTCCGCGACTTGGACCGCCAAATCTCCTGTGAAGGTGATGGCCGCGACGTTCTCGCAGCATTCCACATCGCACTCGTACGCCTTTTGGAAAGATGTGCCAACGCTGATGACCCCGTTGGGCCTCGGCAGCTTGAGCTTGAGGTAGGTGTAGTTGGGGATGGCCATGAACTTGGCGTAGCATGGCCGCCCCAAGATGGCGTGGTAGGTTCCGTGGATTCCTACCACCTCGAAGGTGAGGACCTCCTTCCTGTAGTTGGAATGGGTCCCGAAAGTGACGGGCAAGTCGATTTGCCCGAGAGGCATTGCCTGTTTCCTTGGCACGACGCCGTGGAACGGCACCTTGCTGGGGCGGAGGCGAGAGCGATCTATCCCCATGGCGTCGAGGGTCTCGGCGTAGAGGATGTTGAGGCTGCTGCCTCCATCCATGAGCACCTTGGTGAGGCGCGTCGTGCCGACGATGGGGTTTACGATGAGAGGGTAGCGTCCAGGATGTCGGACGCGTCCTGGGTGGTCGGACCGGTCGAAGGTGATGGCGGACCCCGACCAGTTGAGGAAGGCCGGCGTTGCAGGCTTGGCCGCGTAGACTTCGCGGCGCTCCAGGTTCTGACGGCGCTTGGAGTCGTACGCTGCCGGGCCGCCGAAGATCATGAAGCAGCCGTCCACCTTGGGGAAGCCATCTTCCTTCTCCTCGTCGTCCTTCTTCTCCTTGTCGGGCTTCCGTTTCCGGTCACCTTTCACCGGGTTGCCTACGAAGTATGTCTTTATGAGGTTGCAGTCCTTGTAGGCGTGTTTTGTAGGGAACTCGTGGTTCAGGCATGGTCCCTCGAGCAGCTTGTCGAAGAAGCCGGGAGTGCCCTCTGGGGGCGGCTGTCCTCGCTTGCGCTCAACAGCAGCCACGAGGGGAGCCTCGCACCGCTACTTGCCTTTCTTCTTCTACTGGCGGTTGGAGGTGCCTTCGTCAACATCCTCCTCCCGCTTAGCCTTGCCCTTGGAGCGGTCAAAGATTGCTCCAACGGCCTCTTCGCTCGAGGCGTAGCTAGTGGCAATATTGAGGAGCTCCTCCGTGGTTCGCGGGCCTCGGCGCCCTAGCTCGTGGACGAGAGGCTAGCAGGAGGTTCCTGCCAGGAAGGCCCCTATGATGTCGGCGTCCGCGATGTTGGAGAGCTTAGTGCGCTTCCTGGAGAAGTGTCGGATGTAGTCCCGGAGGGACTCGTCCGATCCCTGGCGGCAGCTCTGGAGATCCCAGGAGTTGCTGGGGCGCGTGTACGTGCCCTGGAAGTTTCCTATGAATATCTCCTTCAGGTCGTTCCAGCAGCGGATCCGACCCGAAGGGATATGTTCCAGCCAGGCTCATGCCGAGTCGGCCAGAAAAAGTGGAAGGTTGCGGATGATGAACAAGTCATTGTCCGCCCCACCGGCCTGACATGCAAGCCAGTAGTCGCTGAGCCATACCCCGGGGTTCGTCTCCCCCAAGTATTTGGCCACATTCATTGGTTTCCTGAAGCGTGGTGGAAACGGCGCATTCAGGATGTGCGCAAAGAAGGCCTGGGGCCCCACCAGGTCAGGGCTCGGGCTACAGTCTTCTTCGCTGTCGTAGCGCCCGCCGCGGTGGACATGGTAGCCGTGATCTGCCCCATCCTCCTTGTCCGCGCGAGAGTGCCTCCGCGCGTCCAAGGTGTCGCGGGCGTCGCGGATAGGGCCAACACGTCGGTAAATGGATCGGGCCCCGCCTCCTGCGGGCGGTGGTGTCCGTCGAGCGGACGCGACCTGGTTTGCCCTAGGAAGAGGCTGGTGGATAGACTCCCCCCGCCTCTCCGGAGGTGCCTTGGGTGCTGCCCTGGTGGCATTTTGCCCGCGTCGCCGAGACGCGGAGCTTTCCGCCTGCTGGACGGCGACGCACTCGAGCAAGTCGTGCACCTCTTGGCGCGTCTTTCGCTCCTCGGGAGTAGGGCTGCCACGGCAGCGATGTTCTGGCTGGCACGAGCGAAGAGCTGAGGACGTTCTTCGTCCGCGCAGATGTGCTGCTGGACGTCGCGCGCTCGTTGTCGTGCTCCACCTTCGTTGCTGTTGGAGGTATGCCCTTGAGGTAATCATAGAGATGATGATATTCCATTTGTATCCATGATTTATGTTGTGTTCCTTGAATATCCATTAAAGGCTACTTGAATTGATTTGCAATTATGTGAATTGTGTGTGAAACTCTTTACTTGTATGGTTATTCTAAAGTTGTCCCTAGTCGGAGTTCATGTGAGGACACACATGAATATTAGACTAGCACATGTATTAGTTGATGACTATGTTTCACAAGTAATGGACATGGAGATGTTGAACTAATAATGTGGGCACATGTGGAGACATGTGCTAGGACTAACCCAACACGAGAAGTAGTTCTCTCTTTAAACAACATATACGCTTTGTCCTTAGACCTGAGATTGTCGCATGTATTCAAAATGTGGATCAACCTACTTAGGGGCTATCAAACGCTACGCCGTAACAGGGTAGTTATAAAGGTAGCTTTCGGGTTTGTCAAGAAGCATGCTATGAGACATGGTCAATAAAGATGGGATTTGCCCCTCTCTGATTGAGAGTGATATCTCTGGGCCCCTCGAGTGATTGGATCCGAAAATGCATGGCCATGCTACATACGGTTAAGAGTTAACCTACAAAGGGATTCCGAATCACAGGATCGAGAAAGAGCGGTCGACTTGAAGCTAGACCAAATATCGTGAGGCAAAGGGAATAGCATGTATATAATGTTGTGATGGTTCATCTGATATGATCTTCGTGCGCATATAGGAGTTGGCACGTCTTGCTAGAGGCCGCTACCGACTATTGGGCCGAGTAGGAGTACTCGGACCATGACTATATGTATTCGAACCCATAGGGTCACACACTTAAGGGGCTGGAAGCCCAATTCGGATGTGATCCGAGTTGGATTAGGTTCAGAAGTACTAATGGGCCTCGGACCCAGAGGCCCGTTAGGAACCTCTATAAATAGAGGGGTGGGGGCGCCCTAGGGTTTACACCTCTTTGGCGAAACACATCTGCCGCGCCTCCCACGCCCTTGCCTGTTGCAACTCACGGATCTAGTACTCTAGCTTGCGACGCTTCCTTCCTATACGTGTGGATACCTTGGAGGTGTTGCGCCTGCAGCACTTGGACGAGCCGCCGACAAGCCACGACGAGCCGTCGACGAGCCACGACGAGCCGATGACGAGCCGTGGCATGAGGGCGATCTTGCTACACGTGGACGAGCTGCTGAGGAGCTGCTGGACATCGATGTGATCGACTACGTACGACTATGCTGATCGACTTCGCTACATCGACGCGAATCTACATCTTCCGCACCAGTGCATCGAGTGGTAATCCCATGATCCTTATACGGCAGTTTTCCTGGTTTACGCGGTAGAAAATTTTGATTTGCGCTAGTGTAGCCTACCTCGTAACCTTACAGTGGTATTAGAGTCGTAGCTGTTTAGTTTTGGATTCGGGATGTGTGCATATGGAGATATGCGAGTTTTCAGTTTGATCTATGTCCTGGTTTCATGTTCTTGCTGCAATGGTAGTGTAATGACATACTCCTACCGGTCGGTTTCCGCCATCGGAGTTAAGTGATACACGTAATTCCAGTTGCAATGAGCGAAGATCAATATGATTGGTCGAATCGAAATCCAGGGTCATACGCCAGGCGCATTAGATGTGCAATAGTAGATGAGATCTACTGCCGGGGTCGAGATTTTTGCCGTATGCATATGCTTCGGTAAATCAGCCGTAACTTTTCGGTACGATCTCCGATCAGGGCGAATTTTATATGAAAATTGATCTACAGAAAAAGTTACACATGAAATTCAATGGCTATGCCATTTCGGCGAAATTAGATTTCCCAAATTCGGTTTGGAAGATGGAGTTTCGGGCCTCTGAAGTTTGGAACGTTAGGACACTTAACTCTGTTTTGCAGGATGCATGTATCTTGTGATCAGTATGGCCCCTTTGTGTATGTGATGCATGTGTGTAACTCATTTGTGACCTGCATGTCGCGCGTACGGCAACACGGCAGGAGCCATATGTGTTGTCACTTTATTGTATTTAATGCTCTACGTACCAATCTGTGATGATCCAAGCAACTATGTAATCTTCATTACTAGCTTCTTTACTAGCTATTAGGCGTAATAGCATGTTCTAGTTCTTGGAGGACTCATCACCAGAAGGATGACGCACATGGAACATGGAGATGGAGATCACCATGGTGAACAGGTTCTATGGAGATGGAGATCACCATATGAAAAATGAGCCATACTGTGTCACAACTGTGTGAATGCTATTCTGTTTATATTTTACTTTCTGCATGCTATGATGTTAGAAGTAGAACGATCCCTCACAAAGTTTAAGTTAGTATACCCTCCCAACTAAAACTTGCACCGTCCCATGTCTTGTACAATTAGTGGTGGGTCTATGAAATTAGGGTTCCACTAGTTTTCCTTGACTAGACGGGTTTGTGTCGGACACTTACACGCATAAGGGTTAGTTTGCTTAACAAGGTTATCTTAACGGTTAAGGACCTTGGGGCATAAAGGTTGGGTGCCGAGACATAGAGATGTCACCCAACAACAGGAGTCATATGTGATATGATTAGCAAGAGTTGCTTACCGATCTACCTTGTTTGCTAGCGGTGATGCTAAAGCTCACTAGTAGACTTGTTAGTTGTGGATCCTGAATCACTAAGTTTCAATAGAGGGATATTGATTTTAGTGGGAGTAGATTCTGTTAAAATAGTTTAATGTGATTTGCTCTATCATGGATACGTTTGTCTTAGTGTATTTTGCATTACTTTTGTTGTAGATTAAATCGCACCTAGCAGCACTACAACGTTTGCTTTGCGTTCGATCCTTGAGAAGGACAAGTTGAATGGAACAAATTACTCAGATTGGATCCGTAACCTGAGAATTGTTCTCAGGGCTGAGAAAAAGGAAGATGTTCTAGACAACCCACTACCAAAAGAACTTACTAATGATGCACCTGCTGCTGCTAAGAATGCTTACAAGAAAGCATGTGATGCTAACCTCGAAGTAAGCTGCCTTATGCTTGCTTGCATGGAACCCGACCTGCAGATGCAATTCGAAACAAACCATGAGACACACGATATGATCGTGGCGCTTAGAGACATGTTCCAAACACAGGCCAGGACTGAAAGGTTCAAAGTGTCTAAGGCCTTTGTGGAGAGCAAGCTAGCAGAAGGCGCAGCAGTAGGACCACACGTAATCAAGATGGTTAGTTACACTCAACGGTTGGAGAAGCTGGGCTTCCCACTGGGCCAAGAGTTGGTCACTGATTTCATTCTTTCATCTCTTCCACCTAGCTATGGGAACTTCATCTCGAACTACCATATGCATGGGATGGAGAAGGGTCTGAATGAGCTGTGTGGCATGCTTAAAACAGCAGAGGCTGACATCAAGAAAAGCGCTAGTAGCAGCCATGTGATGGCTATACAGAACAAGCCTAGCTTTAAGAAGAAGGGCAATTCTTGGAAGAAGAAGGGTAAGGCTGGAACGTCCAAGCCAAAACCAGCGCCCAAGGTTAAAGCTGGACCTAGACCTGCTCCAGACAAAGAGTGCTTTTACTGTCATGAACTTGGTCACTGGAAGAGAAATTGCAAGCAGTACCTTGCTTCGTTGAAGATTGGCGGAAGTAAGAGTACTTCCACCTCAAGTACACTTGTTATTAATGTTATAGACAACATATTTCTCGCTGATATAATTATTTATTCTTGGGTATTTGCTACCGGATTGGTTGCTCATATTTGCAATTTGATGCAGGGAATGATAAGAAGTAGAAGCGTGGAAAGAGGAGAAGTTGATTTCCGCGTGGGCAATAATGCAAGAGTTGTTGCGTTGACCGTCGGGACGATGCAACTCCACCTCCCGTCAGGATTTATTATGGAGTTGAATAATTGTTATTTCGTTCCTAGTTTAAGTCGAAACATTTTATCTCCTTCATGCTTGATGAAGGATGGTTATTCATTTGCGAGTGAAAACAATGGTTGTGTGATCTCTAAGAATGATATGTTTATGGCTTTTGCACCCATTGTGAATGGATTATTTGTTTTAAATCTTGATGGTTCACCTGTCTGTAACGTAAGTGCTAAAAGGCCTCGGCCTAATGATTTTGTTGGGATACGAGGTAGGCTACACTAGCGCAATTCAAAAATTCTACCGCGTATAACCAGGAAGAACTGCCGTATAAGGATCACAGGATTACCACTCGACGCACTACTGGTGCGGAAGATGTAGATATGCGTCGATGCAGTGAAGACGATCACATAGTCGTACGTAGTCGATCAACGTAGTCGTACGTAGTCGATCACGTCCAGCAGCTCCTCAGCAGCTCGTCCACGTGCAGCAAGATCGCCTCCGGTACCGCGGCTCATCGTCGGCTCGTCGGTGGCTCGTCGGCGGCTCGTCCAAGTGCTGCAGGCGCAACACCTCCAAGGTATCCACACGAGCAGGGAGGAAGCATCGCAAGCCGGACTGCTAGATCCGCGAGTTGCAACAGGCAAGGGCGTGGGAGGCGCGGCAGGTGTGTTTCGCCAAAAAGGTGTAAACCCTAGGGCGCCCCCACCCCTCTATTTATAGAGGTTCCTGATGGGCCTCTGGGTCCGAGGCCCATTAGTACTTCTAAACCTAATCCAACTCGGATCAGATCCGAATTGGGCTTCTAGCCCCTTAAGTGTGTGACCCTATGGGTTCGGATACGTATAGACATGGCTCGAGTACTCCTACTCGGCCCAATAGTCAGTAGCGGCCTCTAGCAAGACGTGCCAACTCCTATACGTACACGAAGATCATATCAGACAAACCATCACAACATAATATATATGCTATTCCCTTTGCCTCACGATATTTGGTCTAGCTTCAAGCCGACCGCTCTTTCTCGATCCTGTGATTCGGAATCCGTTTGTAGGTTAACTCTTAACCGTACGTAGCATGGCCATGCATTTTTGGATCCGATCACTCGAGGGGCCCAGAGATATCACTCTCAATCAGAGAGGGGCAAATCCCATCTTGATTGACCATGTCTCATAGCATGCTTCTTGACAAACCCGAAAGCTACCTTTATAACTACCCTGTTACGGCGTAGCGTTTGATAGCCCCTAAGTAGGTCGATCCACATCTAGAATACATGCGACAATCTCAGGTCTAAGGACAAAGCGTATATGTTGTTTAAAGAGAGAACTACTTCTCGTGTTGGGTCAGTCCTAACACATGTCTCCACATGTGTCCACATTATTAGTTCAACATCTCCATGTCCATGACTTGTGAAACATAGTCATCAACTAATACATGTGCTAGTCTAATATTCATGTGTGTCCTCACATGAACTCCGACTAGGGACAACTTTAGAATAACCATACAAGTAAAGAGTTTCACATACAATTCACATAATTGCAAATCAATTCAAGTAGCCTTTAATGGATATTCAATGAACACAATATACAAATCATGGATACAAATGGAATATCATCATCTCTATGATTGCCTCTAGGGCATACCTCCAACAGATTTGAGTCCTATCTACTTGTGGCATTGTCATTTGGGTCATATAAGTGAAAAGCGCATGAAGAAGCTCCATTCTGATGGACTTCTAACTTCGTTTGATTTTGAATCATACGAGACATATGAGGCTTGCTTGCTAGGCAAGATGACCAAGACGGCTTTCACAGGATTTCCTGAGAGAGCAGTAGACTTGTTGGAACTCGTACATAGCGATGTATGCGGACCAATGAGCACGACGGCTAGAGGAGGATTCCAATACTTCATAACTTTCACTGATGATTTTAGTAGATATGGCTATGTCTACTTGATGAGGCACAAGTGTGAAACCTTTGAAAATTTTAAGGAATTTCAGAATGAAGTTGAAAATCAGCGTGGCAAGAAAATTAAGGCCTTACAATCTGATCGTGGAGGCGAGTATTTGAGCCACGAGTTTAGCAATCATCTAAAAAGTTGCGGAATTGTTCCACAACTTACGTTGCTTGGAACACCTCATAGAAACGGTGTATTCAAGCGACGTAATCGAACTTTGTTAGACATGGATTTGTATATTGTGTTCCTTGAATATCCATTAAAGGCTACTTGAATTGATTTGCAATTATGTGAATTGTGTGTGAAACTCTTTACTTGTATGGTTATTCTAAAGTTGTCCCTAGTCAGAGTTCATGTGAGGACACACATGAATATTAGACTAGCACATGTATTAGTTGATGACTATGTTTCACAAGTAATGGACATGGAGATGTTGAACTAATAATGTGGGCACATGTGGAGACATGTGCTAGGACTAACCCAACACGAGAAGTAGTTCTCTCTTTAAACAACATATACACTTTGTCCTTAGACCTGAGATTGTCGCATGTATTCAAAATGTGGATCGACCTACTTAGGGGCTATCAAACGCTACGCCGTAACAGGGTAGTTATAAAGGTAGCTTTCGGGTTTGTCAAGAAGCATGCTATGAGACATGGTCAATAAAGATGGGATTTGCCCCTCTCTGAATGAGAGTGATATCTCTGGGCCCCTCGAGTGATTGGATCCGAAAATGCATGGCCATGCTACATACGGTTAAGAGTTAACCTACAAAGGGATTCCGAATCACAGGATTGAGAAAGAGCGGTCGGTTTGAAGCTAGACCAAATATCGTGAGGCAAAGGGAATAGCATGTATATAATGTTGTGATGGTTCGTCCGATATGATCTTCGTGTGCATATAGGAGTTGGCACATCTTGCTAGAGGCCGCTACCGACTATTGGGCCGAGTAGGAGTACTCGGCCCATGACTATACGTATCCGAACCCATAGGGTCACACACTTAAGGGGCTGGAAGTCCAATTCGGATGTGATCCGAGTTGGATTAGGTTCAGAAGTACTAATGGGCCTCGGACCCAGAGGCCCGTTAGGAACCTCTATAAATAGAGGGGTGGGGGCGCCCTAGGGTTTACACCTTTTTGGCGAAACACATCTGCCGCGCCTCCCATGCCCTCGCCTGTTGCAACTCACGGATCTAGCAGTCCAGCTTGCGACACTTCCTTCCTATACATGTGGATACCTTGGAGGTGTTGCGCCTGCAGCACTTGGACGAGCCGCCGACAAGCCACGACGAGCCGCGGCACGAGGACTTCGCTGCATCGACACGAATCTACATCTTCCGCACCAGTGCGTCGAGTGGTAATCCCGTGATCCTTATACGGCAGTTTTCCTGGTTTACGCGGTAGAAAATTTTGATTTGCGCTAGTGGAGCCTACCTCGTATCCCAAGAGTTGCGGGGGTGCTCGACCTCCTGACGGGACGCCGCGCGCGCCTCCGGCTGCCGAGGTCGCACCGGGGCCTTGCCAAGGGCCCCAGTCGTAGCCGCGGCGCGCGGTGGGGGAGTCCTCTGCCTCCCTTCGGCGCCGTTGTCGTTGGACCCCTCGGAGTGTACGTCGGCCATGAGGGGTAGTGGCTCCCGTTGTCGGAGCCGGCGTCTGAGACTGTCCTCGCCACGCCTGTGAGCTCGTTGCTCGCGGGCGACACGGTCATTGACCGTGTCAGGAGGTGACCGTAGGTCACCGCGGCATTGCGCAGCCTGAAGAGCCGCCTCCCTGGGGAAGGCCCTCCAGCGCGCGCCTGGCCGCTCGCCGCTGTCCCGGCGAAGTCGGGGATGGTGGGCTGAGCGGGCAAGATGAGGAGAGGGATCAACTCGATCCCCTCCTCGGTGCCGAGGAAGTCCAGACTTCTGAAGCGGATCAGGGAGCCCAGAGCGAAGCTGGCGTCGTGGCTGGCCATCTGAAGCCGGAGATGTATGCGCAAAGGTCCCCTACCTGGCGTGCCAACTGTCGTTGTCGAGATTTGTGGATCAAGACTTAGACAAGTAAATTTTCTTTTATGCGCGTAAGGCTTCGGATGGTGGTGTGGGAGACACGGGGTTAGACTGGTTCGGGCAAAGGAATGTCCTACGTCAAGTATTGGGGCTGCTCGTGTTACCCACGCGGGGGTCTGTAGTAGGGGTTACAGGAGTGCGAGAGAGGGAGCTGATCCCAGGTCTCTTGAGAGTGCGCTGGTGCTCTAAGTGGGTGTGAGTGTGTAATGTTTGCTTGAGAGAGTCCCCTGTCTTAGGACCCCCGGTCCTCCTTTTATAGCGCAAGGGGGAGCTCGGGGTTACAGATGAGCCAGGCATGAGGAGAATGGAAAGAGATAAGCTAAGTAAAAAATAACATAAGGAGAGGGACCCAGGGCCGCCACTCCTCGCTCCGGCCTCCGGCCCCTGTCAGCGCGTCCGTCGAGGGAGGGCAGTTTCTTCCAGATCCTGTCGATGATCTCCCCGGTCACCGTCGCCGCCGAGCACGATGATGATGTTCAGCCTTGGCATCTGTGCCCTCCGGGGAGGATGGCCGAATCTATTACCTTACTGATCACCCGTGAGACGCGGATGTTGCGTCCCTGTCATCGGGAGCGCGGGGCGCGAGAACGAGCGGAACGCTCTCCTATGCCGTTCGGCGCAGGCCATGAGCACCCTGTGGCAAATCAGAGGGAGCCGCGGCCACTGAAGCTCGTGCCGCACGGTCAAGCATGGGTATTCGTGACAGGTTACGTTGGGGGCGCCACCCCCTTTCTGCATGCCAGGGCCGCGGTGCATTTATGTTGAGGTCGATAGGGGGACCCACGAGATCAGCACCCTGATCCTCCAATCTGTGCCCGAGGCGGATATTTGTCTTGTGGACCCAAACGAGTCCGACCCCCGCGCTCAGGGTCGGGCGAGGCGGAGTTTTGCAGCGGGGGGTCGGGCGCTCCCGACCTTGGTCCCCTGGGTCGGGCGAGGCAGAGTTTTAGTCTTCAAGGGGTTAGGGATGTCCGACCCTGGGACTCCAGGTCGGGCGAGGCGGAATGTGGCCTCTCCCTCCCATATTGGGCCAACGGCAATCTTGCCACCTTTGGTGGGCCTGGGCCTTTACATTTTGTTGATTCCATGGGCTAGGGGAGATCGTTAATATTTCCCCCCACCAAGGCCGTTCCTCCAAATTTCTGAACTAAACTCAAGAAATATCCTAAATAGAAGTTGAACTCCTCAGTTTGGAGAGCAACTCTTTTAATAACACTTCGGTCTAATTCGACTTAGAAGCTGCTCTAAAGTCAACTCAAACATAGCTAAGTTCCTAAAACTTCACCCTCTCCAGCTGAATTTGACTAAGTGTGAAATTACAGATTTTTGGCAACTTTGGCTCGAGATATCTCCAAATCCTTTCACAATCTAAACAAGCACCTTAAACCAAGTTTGAACTACATCCAGGGTTGAACAAGTTTTCTTAAAAGAGTTTTGAAAGTTGAGTTGCAAAATCTTGAGAAAGGAGCTCCCAAAGCTGGTCAGGCTTACTGCCCAAAGCAACCTCGACGCCCGCGCGCTGGGGCATGTTCGCCCACGTGCCACGCGCCGTGTGGCCGCCAGCCACCGGCAGCTTGCCAGCGCCCTATCCACGGCGAGACAGTGACAGGACGAGCCACGGCGCCCAACCGGCGCCTGCGACAGGATGGGGCGAACGTCGGGCTGGCCAACCGCCGGCTGCGCGTGGGCCTTCCCCATGCCGCGTATCTGCTCCACCCAACCCGCGCTTCGCCCGCCCGCCGGAGAAGCCGCAACGTCGATAACGTCCCGTGCCTCCACCCGCTCGCCCAACCCCTGCAGTGGCCCTTCGCTTCACCCGCTCGGCAGACCGGAGGCACACGGCACGTTCGGCCCGAGGCCAATCGCGGTAGGAGAACGCCCGGAGCTCCGCCTCCCCTACCCAATGGCGCCGCTGGCCAATGGCCGCCTCGCCCGCGCACCCGCCGCTCCCCGACCTTATCCTCCCACCACCGGAGCCCCGCCTCGACCCTCCACTCCACCCTTTGCCACCGCTCGCAACCGCGCCTCTGCTTTCTCCTCTGCGCCGCCGCTAGGCTCCCGTGGAGCTCACACCTTCGAGCCACCCCGCACTCCGACGACCTCTCCACCCACTTCGCCACCCCTCTGCGCACGTCTCCAAGCAGCCCGTGGCCTCCCCGATGCCGCTGGTGTGCCGGAACGTCACCTGCAGCGCCACCCGCCAAGCTCTGCCACCACCGCCGCGTTCCGACCCCCGCCGGCCATCTCCGTCACCCCAACCCCGCCAAACCAAGCTCAGGTGAGCCCCTGCGCTCCTCCGGCAACTTGTTGCCGCATCCCCGCCGGCAAACCGCCGCGGATTTCCTCGCCGCCACCGCGCGCGCCCTCGGGGATGACATTGCGTCTTCCCCATTCTTTCCAGGGGCCTGGGTGCAAAACTCAGGGACCCCTACGTAGTTAACCCGTAGACTCAGGGGGTAGCTAGCAAGTTTGCCTCGGCTTTTTATTTTAAATATAGGCCAAAAAATAGTTAAACTTTGTAAATGCCCAGTAAATCGTAGAAAACATTAAAATGCCAAACCACTTTTGTAGGATTTCTTGCTCTGTCTAGTTCCTAAGAAAAATAAGTTTGCCCATGTTAATGTTGTAATTAATATCCTATGCTTTTAATCATGGTTTAGGCCTTTTAAATCCTAATAAATAGAAGAAAAGTGAGAAAAATGTAAAACCAACTCTGTGATGCTTGTTTCTATGTGTAGAAGCTCAGAAAAATGGTTAGGGCTCTGGTCTAGCACTTGAAGTCACTGTTTTAACTTTAATTTGGGAATCTAAGGTTAAATGTTCCTTTTTGCATAAGTTTTGATCCAGAGCTCAGAAAAATGTGAAATCAGTTGGGTTGAGTTTGTTTTGCTGTGTAGTTTGCAGGAAAAATATAAGTTGTTGTGCAAATCAGAAAGAAAAACACCTTCCTTGTTAAGCATGTTTAATTAAAAGGAAAATAGAGAAAATAGTTGCCATTCTCCAAAAATCATGAACAATTCACCAAAGCTCCTGTAACGTACCCTTAACATACTGGTTAAATTTCACCCTCTGTTGCACTGTAATTTTGGAGATAGAAAAAGTTAAGCTCATGCTACCTTGAATAATGAAATGCATGTAATTCCTTTTTGAGTCATCCAATGGCCCCAAAAATTTTACAGGAACTTAGTGATGGCTTAAGTGAGGTGCTGTAATTTTCCGAGTACCTTTAGCTACTGTTTGGTTATGAAGTCATTTTGGTTAATTAATCAACCTAAAGGAATAAAAGAAAAGCACAAATCCTAATACGATAAATAAGTGGAAATTGAAAGAGGTACATAAAAACATTCAAAAGAAAGTAACTCTCCTAATGCACTTGAACCACCCAAACACGACCTTTCACTCTCTTTATGCAACTCTAAATTGTAAGAAACTATATATATACACAATCGCCATCAAACTCGAACTCAAGTTTAAACCGACCACATTCATTTGAAGTTAAAAGAAAGTTAAACCTCGTCGAAGTGAATGTGGCTGTTGCAGTTCCTTGTCTTTAAGCCATGCCTTGTATCGTTGAGTAAACGTGCGAGTACAACTAAACTCTTGCATGTGCATGTCGTATAGAAGCAAATCTCGCCGACGAAACCTACGAGCTCCACCCGGCACCGGAGGAAGACCCTGCTATGGAGCTTCACCACTTGGAAGGCGAGCCCGAACCGGATCAAGACCCCGAGGACCTACTAACTTTTCCTGAAGGCAAGGCTCGGTGCATGAATTCCCTGTTTACTTTATGCAAATTGTTGATGCTTATGATGGTGCATTTATGTTGGTAGGAGTTGATTGAAACCGTAGATGCATGAACTTAGTACCTTGTTTGAATACTAGTTGCTAAGGTCGAGTAGTTGCAATGCTTAATAGGTTCCGGTAAAAGTCGAGTGATTTCCTGTCACTCGCGAGTTATAGGAGTTGAATGTTTTATTTATGTTGCAACTATAAGAACGACGAACGGGGTCGGGCTTATGTTTGATACTTGGTGGTTTGCCCCGTCTGTCTAAATGAAATTGGACTAAGGTCGAAACATGTCGGCATTCATGATCAAGTGTTTGAAAGTACTAATCTCATACCTAGTATGGAATGGGGAAGCCTAGTACCTGATTGTACTGGGGCGCGGCATACTCCCCCGGCTGTCCTTGGAACGTCATTCCCATGGTGCATCATGTGGGTACAAGTACGGTCATAGTACGGCAGAGGCCGGGATTATGGAGCATTGCATGCCAAAGGCAGTTGGCCCTGACCCGTGCCTAAGGGATCGATGGGGACGGCTGACAAATGAAGCGACCCCTCGTGGTGCACGGATATCGTGAGATTAGGTCCACCATGCATGGTTAATAAATTCGAATTGATTCGTCTGCCTCTCACAGTTTGGGACTACTTGATCGCTATTCTGCACTAAGTAACGATGGAATATGATGATGAGATTAAGTTGATGATTGTTCTTTAACTGCTTGGAAACTATGCCTGCTTAGTATAAGTTGCTAATCTAGACTGGCTAAAGAACGTAGAACTTGAGCTAAAATATTGAAAGTAAGGACTGATTGTAGACGCTTTTGGCAAAGCAAACCCAGAGCCAGAAAAGCCTTGCATATCTAGGTCTTGGTAAAATAGTTACCCAACGGGTCAGTCTTGCTGAGTATTAGTTGCTCAGCCTTGTTGTGGCTTAATCTTTTCAGGTGATGTTAATAGTTTCGCTGTTGGCACCACTTGGCCTACCCAGCTCCCTCCGGGCTGGACAGTCAAGTGGGATCCCTCCTTGGACGGCGAGGGCAGGGATTTTTGATGTCATGATTGGCTTCGTCGTGATATCAGCTATCGACGTTTAGCTTCCGCTTGTTTTATTCGACTTTTCGAACCTTGCAACTTGTTTGAATTTCAGAAACTCTGATGTAATAAATTATGGAACTAAGTTAATGTGATGGGATGTTATAATCTTTGTGCTACTCACCTTCGTGTGAGTGAGGCTTCTCGATCCTGTGTAAGTGGTTCATCGGATGAAATCCGACGGTCGACCAAGTTGACTTGCTTAAAGTGCATAATCGCATGTCAGGCGACTTTTATGCATTTTAGTCAGGTTAATTTGGGCGGTTCCACAACACTACCACACCACCAATTCCATCTAGAGAAGAGCTCCACTCCATAGCGAAGCCCTACTTAGGCTTGTGCTTAGAATAGGAGGGGGGAGAGAGAGAGAGTAGCTCAAAGGAGTGTTGAGTTCCTCAGCACTCTACACCGGTCATGTACATCTACGGATGTTGGCTTCCTTTTGAGTAAAGTAAGTGAGCATTCGTGATTCCTTCTCTAGTTTAGTAGTTTTACTTAAGTGAGATCAATTCTCTTACTTGCAAGTTTGTTGCTCCGTACTTATATGGAGTGTTGTTGTCACACCCGGTTTTAAGGATAAACCTGAGTGCATTGGATACATGTGCGCTAGGATCAAGTTACACACATGTATGACATAAGTGAATAACAAAGACGGTGCCAAATCGAATAAAGAGAGTATTAACCATTATTACATGACCAAAAGTCTCAATAAAGCACAAGCCTAATTTATTACGCAATGGACTTGGAAGATAGAGATGACACCATAGGCAGCTGACTAAAGAACCGTATGCCTAGAACTCCTCAAAGTTGCCAAGGTACTCCACCAGATTATATTGGTCTGAACAACGGTTTTGCAAGGGTGAGTACACTTATGGTTGGTACTCAACAAGTCATGGAGAACAATGTAGTGTAAGGCAAATCAAGGTATGGCTAAGGCTTAATCAGCATCAGCTTTTAATTCAGTTGGTCAAATTTTATTAGCAATTAACTAAGTGTAAGTTCATACCACACAAAATTAAACAAGAACATAAATACAGTAAACAACATATGCATAAATGAAATAACAATGACTTAAGTCCATCTTTCGATAGTATTATCATGTGAGGGTCCAGGCCGCTCATAACCGTGAGCACGGTTGATCGATCAGTTTAATACTCTACAGAGGTTGTACATCTTTACCCACAAGTCACGTAAAAGTTTAGAAGAACTTTGGACCCAACCATGCGGTGTTTGCAAGGCACCATACCACACTTTTGAGGTGTGATTGCATAGGGACACTACGAGGCCTTTACAAAGATTCCCTAACAAGAAGTTGTCCGCTAAGGTTCATGATCAGCGCAATGTATAACAATCCCCTAGTGGTATAGTGTCTTGGCAAAGCCCACTTCCCAAGAGAGCGAGTGCTATACACCAACTACTGTCTCCCCCTCTTTTCCTTTCAATAAGACCGCTCCAAACTAGAGTTTCTAATTATTCAGCCAAGACCAGAGCCATTTAGTCTTGTGGCAGTATTGTTTTCGTGGGTGGTTCTCCATGTTCCGATTAAACATTTATAATCTTGTATTAATGAAATGTATAACATAGGTAAAGCTGGATTAATCATTAGTTTGAGTTAAATCACCATAACCCAAGTAAGCAATAAGCATGAGCTACCCAACATAAAAGTAAACCCGGTTGGTCAAGGCATAGGTAAATAAAATCTAGGCGAACCTTAATTGGGACCCATCAAGATTAAAACTATCATGTGCATAGCAATGTTGTATTGAACATGAAAGTAGAGGTGAATGGGACTTAAAGAAGTGATCAAGGATACAACTTGCCTTTCTCAAACGAAAAGTTACTCTTACTGCTCTTCAGCTCTTACTGTCTTGAAACTCTTACTCTTCAAATCTTCCGAACAACAATCCTTGTACTCGAAGAAAACATCAACACAAGCATACAAAAGAACAAACAAGTACAACTAAGAACAATACACCAACATAAAAGAAAAGCTTTAAAAGAGCGTACTAGAGGATAAGGCTCGATTCTAAGATTATGTGAACGCAAGAAACGCTCAAAATGGAACTATGGCTGAAAAGATAAAGCTATCCAGAGATTTGAATTCTAAAAGAAAAGACAAGAGCTACATGCTGCATTTATTTTAGTTGAGAAAAACAATGTAAAGATATTTTAGAGAAATATCCTTAGTTAGAATTAATCAAGTCATATTTATATTTTCATAAGAAAAGACAATGTAGAACTTAGTCCAATTTTATTTATAAATATTTAAGTACAATTTATGCAAATTAAACATTTAATTTGAAAATAAAGTATATGTAAATATCTAAGCGCATAACTTTATATTTCGAGTTCAACTAGCAGATTATATTGAAACACATTTATATTCACATTAGTTGAATTAACATTTAATTTATGAAAACTTGAGATATAACCTATATAGCTTTTATTTAGAAAGCAAATTGAATAGATATTAATGAAATTGAATTTAATTTATGAAAAGCCGAGGAATCTCTCTAATGAGCTTTCAGTTGGAAGAATTGTTTAGATAAGCGTTAATCAAGTTAACTTTAGTTTATGAAAAATGATATATAACCTAAATGGCTTTTATTTAGAAAAGGATATGAAGTAGGCATTAATCAAATTGATGTTTATTATAAATAGCGGTGGATAATTCTAAGTAGATTTTATTTAGAGAAGAAACACATTTATTAGACATTAGTCAATTTAATATCAAATTTATTTTAAAAAATATGCATGAAGGAAAGCATCAACACTAACGTGTAGTTTATGTTATTATGAATCTAACGCAACTAGAACGAGGTTAAACAGAGCTTAAACATAGAATCAACGAGCTAAACGAGGTTGCAAGGACCTAGTCTTGATTAACCATAGAGTTTAGGGACTAGCATGGAAGATTCTCGAGACTCAAGAAACAGTGCTCGCGAATAGATCTATGCTTAGGGTTAGATCTAGAAAAGTTCACCGCTTGGGTTCGGTTGAAAGGATCTAACTTTTCTTAGGGCCAAGATACAAAGGAAGATGACAAAAGTTAAAGGGTTTCTCAGGGGCTAAACCGCAAACTGCCATTTCTTCTTCAACCTCCCGCGAGGGAGGCTTGGCCGGCCGGCTCACCGGTGCTTCGGGCAGTGAGAGTCAACGGCGATGATGGAGATTGGAAGAGGAGAGTGAGAGGATCGCGTGGATGTGCTCACCGGTGATAGAGGACGAGCGGCTCAACCGGAAATCGGCCGGCGGCGGTGGAGAATGGCGGCAGCTCGGGCTGTCGTGAGGCGGTGGTCCTCTAGCGACGAACCAACGACGAGAACTAGTGGAACGGGTGTGGCTCGGTCTTGCGAAGCTCATCCTGGTTCCCACTTGCTCCGGTGGTGCTCCTTGGTGACAAATCGGGCGAGCAACGACACTCGGCTCCGGCAGCTGGCGGCGGCGGCGCAAGAGAGCAGTAGGGGACGTAGGGGTGGCACGGGAGCTTGCTTTTATAGGGCGCGAAACCCTAGGGGTGCATGCACGCCGAGGGGGAAGAGGCCGGTGGTGCCATGGCCGGCTCGGCCTGGGAGCTTGCCGGGCTGGACGGAGCGGGTCGGGCCCATGGGTTCGGCCTAGGAGGATAGGATATTTGTCATGAAAGAAAAATTGATTTAATTCACAAAAATACTCCAAAAATCCAGGAAAAATCTTGCAGATAGATTGGGACACGAGGAGTCCAAATAAAATATTTGGAGCTCGTGAAAAGGATTCTAGAACCATCCAAAAATTGGATTTAGCTCTAGGAAAATGAGAATAAATTCCAGAAAATGCTGGAAAATTCTCAGAAGGGTCTAGGCATCTTCTAAACGCACTTTTGAATCTTTTGCACTTGTGAAACACCAAGATGCATCAGCATGAATGCACAGATGCAAAACATCATTATTTAATTTAGAAAAACAAACAATAATTTTTCCGATACTAAATTTCTTGTAATGAAAAATAAATGTTGGAAAAAATTTAATATTATGAGAAAATCATTGTTTAATTATTCCTTTTAATCACATCCTGAAATTTGAAAATTTCAGGGTGTGACAGTTGTAGTCTGCTACGGGTTGACAGATGTAGTTAGGCTACAGTATTAATAAGTAGCGTAGACGTGGTGTCTAGGCTAAGGGCTATCCTTGGTTTGCATTATATTCCAGAGGCTGCTAGAGGTAGGTAGCAGGTGGTGACAGCCCTGTCCGTCCTTTGTAATCCTTCATGTTTGGATATTGCATAGAGTCATTGACTGGAGGCGCCTGACTCATTTAGGTTAAGCTGGTGGTCGAAGCAAGTATTTTGACCCAAGAGATCGACCTCTAACTTATCTAAGTGCTATCCCTAGGAATCCTATCTACCCTTCGGCTATCTTTCTGGTTGGTTGTCCTTGGATACTAGAGTCGTAGGTACACACACATGTTCCCTTGGATTTGATACTCTTGGAATACTCTAAGGTGAAAGCTACAACGGTATCTGTGCGCTTCTGAATTTATTCACATCATAATTATACCAACAAGCTTTCTGGCGCGATTACTGGGGAACGGTTGTTGTTTATCTATGAACGTAGTTGTCTTCATATTTTTTTGCTTTTCTTTATTTCTACCTTTACCCCCGCTACCCATGGAAGGTTATCCTTGTACCCACCTTTTGACCCTTCAGGGTGAGTCATTAGAGCCATCCTTTCTGGAACCCCATTTCTCATCCGGCTACTAGATTCATCCCTCACTCATGGAGCTAGTTTAGGAAAATTCCTTCTCGGGACTAAGCTATGAGAACCCCTACCATCACCTGTGAGAGTTCGAGCGTTTGTGTTCTTGTCAGAGAATATCCGGCTTGACACAAGACGGTTTCAAGAGGAAGCTTTTCCCATTCTCTCTCCTAGGGAGAGCGAGAAAATGGTACCTTCGCTTAGAGGAGAGTGTGATCGATAATTGGGAAGAGCTGAGGGCTCGATTTTGCTCCTCCCTCTTTCCTCTATCTTGCATCGCTTCTTTGCGAGTTAAGGTCCTCTGCTTCTAGCATCAAGAAGAGGAATTGCTAGGAGCAACGTGGGCTCATTTCTCTGCTCTTACGCAGATTTGCCTAGTCTTGTCCATACCCGACCATGTGTTGCTACAACACTTTCAGTTAGGATTATCGGAGGATGCTGCCTGTGACTTGATGCCCTCTCCGAAGGCTTGTTTTTTGCTTAAGGATCCGACAGAAGGGAAGGAAATCTTGGATCATATCCGAGAGACTACTCCCTCAATCAATCTGCATAATGATGCCCCATCAGGAGGAGAGCGCATTGAGCAATCGTGGTCTTTCGTCAGTAGGGTTAGAGCTTTCATCTCGAGTATCTTTAAATCTCTGCTAAAGATACCTCTCCTGAACTGCAGGAATCCTGGTGAAAGAGCATCACGTGCGAATTCTACCCCTAGATTCCCTTATGGTGCTTTCTTCTGAATTTTCCTCGAGGCCATGTCTCTAGGGAGGTTGAGGAAGGAGTGGTTGAAAGAAGAGGACCATTCTTAATGACTCATATATTTCAACCACAACTTTCCGGAAGCGGTACCGTAGGAAGCCCATCACATTCGCGTGTAATGGTAACATCCAAGGTGTTTCGTATATTCTAAGGAATATGCCTCAACATTGACCATAGTATCATAGTCCCTGGCTTATCCTTTTTGGTCAAGGGATCATAGGGGCCATGCTTATCGAATCGAGTGAACCAAACTCACATTCTTATCCTCGATTACCAATCAATGCCAATCAAATCAAGTGGTTCAAACTCGCATCTCATTCCTTGTTTTTGATTGATGCCCAATAGAAGTTATATTCACACTCCATATCAAATGAACTTCTAGTGACACTCCATATCAAATCAAATGAACTTAAATAGGGAGCAGAGTTCCTCTGTTATATAAGAACATACACAACATAAGTTCCTCTATTCTCAAATAGTAATGAACAAACTATGAGCATTCTTATTAGATCACATTCTTAAGTACACATACATGATACATCCCTACAGATCCACACTCGTACAATGATACAGGCGCACACACACACAACAATGAAACCATACAAATTTTAAATACTAAAATGGTGCACTATCACCAGGCACCAACAGGCTAAAACCACTAATCCAGATGATACAAATAAAGTAATCTCTGTTACACGAAAATGTCACAACATGCAGATGCAATGCATCAGACACGGACATGGCAACGAGGAGACAATGGACACGGTATGGAGATGGATATGGCATAAGCTTATTACGGCATACCTGTGGTAGCACAGAATGCAGCAAAACAAGGTTCGCCACGGAGATAGTCCTCCAACGCACGATGCCTAGCCCTCGAGTCCAGGGTAACACGACCCGAGCAAACAATGCTAGAAGCATGCAGCAGGACGTCATGAATACGCCATGTTCGTTGGGCAAGAAAGCAATAAGGGCACACAAAGAGACCATTGCGAAGCACACGAGTGTAACTGTGGTCCTACAACAAAGCAAACACAAATTTCTTCAGCTCCTCCATTTCATCCTTGTCCGCTTCTTCCATGTCGTACAGATCATATGGATCAAGGAAGCCTAGCTGCTGTGGAGGTGGCATAGCATCAAAGTTGCCTACTCCATTCGCTTGATCAGCCATCATCCTACAGACACTTACCAACAGAATTAAAAATTATAATCAATGACCACAAGCAATGATGGTAACCTATAAACACGATGCGGAAGCTATGAGCTCACCTCTCACAGGGCGCAGAACTAAGTAGGTTGCCTAGCACAACCACTAAACAATGCGTGTAAGATGAAGAGCCGATGAGCAAAGGCCTTGGGGGCTCTCCTATTTATTGAAACACCATGACCGATCAACAACGCAGTGCACATCCTCCCAGCTCACGCCTTACGGGATTACAGTAGCCATGAAAATACCTAGGATGGTCGGAATATGTAGGCCTACACTGATCAGGAATCCTGCCAAAAATATAGGGTGGAATATGCAGGCTTTCGTTCATGGGTAGGCATGCGAAATATTCAGTAAGTACACAAGTGTACTTTGGTCAGGATAACAAGAAGGAAAATCCTGACATCTACATGAGCTAAAAAAATAGATGCATAGGCATATTAGTTGGAGAAAGCAATTGTTCCCCTTTGTGGTCAGCGACTAGAAATGCACCTAGGTTCACTGAAGCGTGGGCCTCCTCCAGGTATTCGTCTCCAGCCTATGTTGTATGCAAGATGAAATGCACCCATCTTCGCTGACAAATGGGTCTGATAAGAGCGCGCAATCTTGGCAGTGACCCCACAGCAAGTGTAACTTACCAAATTTTCATTTCGCGCCCAGGAACTTAAAAGCAGGATCTTCAAATTTTGTATTCCCTTGCCTCCCCTAAATAATAAAAATATGGCTACCGTAGTGCCCCTCCAAACTCCCGCCTTGTATTTCCAAAATCAGCACTCTCCTCTTTGATGACTCTGAAGTCCAACTAGATTTGTGGTGGCGGGTGACCTTGGCGGCCGCGGGATACCTCAACGGCGGCGGCAAGGTCCACGAACGGCGGGCATAAATGTATGGCATGGTTGGCGGCACTCTTGGAGGAACATCTCCACGTCCTTACAGCGGCTATGCCCATGCTTGCGCAACTAAGCAGGTGAGCAAGGATGTCGCGCAAGCACTGGCTGCCCTATCCAACCATGCGCCACTGCATCTTCGACCTCCACAAGTGAGAATCTCATTTATTTTCTCTAAAGTCCCCTCCAATTTTTTGGATCTACATCTTCTTCACCGGAGACCACTCTGCTCGTGTTTATTTCTGTCTGGAGCGGAGCCTAGTTGCGCCTAGATGTGACCATGGTCCCCATGCTGCTGGAGTATTTCTTTAGCAAAAAGTAAATTTCTCCGTGTATTGTGTTATTTTGAGATCCTTCTCTTACCTGACCGCTCTAGATCTATCTGCAAGGTTGGCATCTGCATTTCTATGGTCATGGTACATTCTGTTCCTTATATCTAAGACAACTATCCAAATACTTATTGTGCAGGGCCTAGTATCACATTCCTATATTGTTGAAATTCAATCACATGTCGTGGTATATAACTAAACAAGTGATTATCTTACTCCTGTATTCTTTACTTTATATAACTAAACAAGTGATTATCTTACTCCTGTATTCTTTACTTTATTCAGTTGCTTTGTTTAAGATTGAAGTTTGAGTTCTGTTGTTTTCATTTGTAGGCTGAAATATTGCAAACAATCCTTGGGGTTGCAGTACCAAATTCTGGTCCTCATGATTTGTAGTCAAGTCCCTTCCTTGATTACGTGGTCATGTAGCCAACCTCAGCTACAAGCTCAAGATCTCAAGTTTCTTTGGGAGGGCTACAAGAAGCTGCAGAACTAAGATAATAAGTTGTTGAATAGGAGCAAATGTTGAGCGACTTGAAGATGAAGGCACGAGCTTCAGATGCAGCAATCAAAATGCAGTCTGAGGAGATTGACAGTTTGAAAAAAGTAGTAAGAGAAACTGTGTACCTCCTTCATCAACTGCTAAACTTCAAGGGGTAAGGTCAATGTGTTTTTTAGGCATCTGCTTATGTCCTCCCAGCTGCTTGTGCTGGTTTGTGAGTATTGTGGTTTGTGCTCAATGTGCTTCTAGGTCAGCTTTGTTCTTGGTCAAAGAGATATCATGTGTAGTGGTTTGTGTTCTCTTATGGCCAATATGTTTGTGCTTGTTATTTGGACATTTATTTGTATGTGTGGTATGTAAAGATTAATTGTTCTATCAATTACCGAATCAATTTACATATAATATTAAATTAGATTATATTTTAATTAAGCGCTATCTGGGCTACACTCGAAAATAACTGGACCCAAAATTTTGTGGGCTTACCCCCTCGGCCCATTATTTTGTGGGCCTAAACAAAGTTATGACATCAGCAATTGTTTGGCTAAATCCTTTAAGAATTGAATCTAAACAAAGTTATGACAGTAGCCTATGTTGCACTTGACCCAACAAGAATTGGGCCTAATCAAATGTCACACCCGGTTTTAAAACAAAACCAAGTGTTACCTATATGTATGCCATGATCTAGTTTCATACATATAGTGACATCATCAGCGAATAACAGTAACAATATCATGTAAAGAAATAAAGGAAGACTATCAGAGATTTACAGCTTAATCCTAGAAACGGAGGTTCCAAACTTCACAAGCAATCTACTGGGGGTTGCGTATGCCTAGACTTAACACCATCTTCTCAACAACTCCATAGCAGCTTCCTCTTCTGAGCAACATTGGTTATAGAAAGGGTGAGCACATGTCGTAGTCAGCAAGTGTGGGGAAAATATGAATGCAAGGCTTAAACAAGGAAAGACTGACTGGTTGACTGCATTAAGCATTTTTAGTTGGTCAAATTTTATTAGCACCTAATTACTAAGGTATAAGTATATACCAACCCACAATTAACATAAACATAAGCCATAAGCATATGGCAGAAACATAACCATAAGTTAAACCACGATTTAAGTCTATCTTCAAGTTCAATTATCATGTGAGGGTCCAGGCCGCTCTTGGCCGTGAGCACGACTGATATATCATTTTTACACACTACAGAGGTTGTACACTTTCACCACAAGTCGCGCAAAAGTTCAGAAGAACTTTAGACCCAACCATGCTGTGTTGATCAGGTACTCATCACACTACCAAGGTGTGACTGCATAGGGATGATATAAGGCCTTTAAATAGATTCCCTAGTAAGGATAGCTCGCTAAGGTTTCATGATCAGCACAATGCATAAACCTCTCTCAAACTGCGAAGCTACCATAGAGCAGATCAGTTTGAGGGCAGGGCTATACACCAACTAGTCTCCCCTTCTTGCCCATTTCGGGTAAAGCTACCACAAACTAGAGTCACTAATTAATTAGCCAAGACCATAGCCATGTAGTCCTTATGGTTGTACTATTTTCCTGAGTGGTTCTCCATGTTCCAATTAAAGCATGGTGATCTTGTATTAATGAAAGGTATAGCATAAGTAAAACAAGTTTAATCATTTAGTTCATTAAAACCACCATAACCTAAGTATAGCAACTAAGCATAGCTACCCAATAGAAAAATAAACCCAGGTTGACAAGGAATGATCATAAAAACTAAGCAAACATTAATAGGACCCATCAAATTAAATGCAAAGCAATGCAAAAGTAATTAAATATAGTTATTGGGAGAAAAGCACAAGGACATACTTTCCTTTGTCCAAAGAATAGCTGCTCAGATTATCTTCAGCTCTTGCTCTTCAAAGCTCTCGAACAATGTTCCTTCTACTTGGATCAATCATCAGCGCAAACATACAATCAAACAAACAAGCACAACTAAGAACAACACACCAATCAAAAGAAAAGCTTTAAAAGAACGTACTAAATGATAGGGCTCGATTCTATGGTCATGTAAACGCAAGAAACACTGGGAACGGAACTATGGTTTAAAATATAAAGCTATCAAGAGGTTTGAATTATAAAAGAAAGAGAAAAGCCTACATGCTTCATATATTCTAATAAAGAAAACAATGTAAAGATATTTTAGAGAAACATTCTTAGCAAGTTATATTTATATATGAAAATATGATGTAGAACTTAGTCAAATTCTATTTATAAACATTCAAGTACAATTTTATGCAAATTAAATATTTAATTTGAAAAATATATCATATGGTGGGAACATCTAAGTGCGTAACTTTATAATACGTGTTGAGCTAACCAAATTATAACTCAAAAAGACATTTATATATATATTAGCCAAATTAACATTTAATTATGAAAAATCAAGATATAACCCATGTAAATAAACCGAATAAACATTAATCAATTGAACATTTATTACGAAAAACCGAAGTGTAGCTCTAATTAGATTTTATGAAAAAAACAAGCTCAATAAGTATTAATCAAATTAACATTTAATTATGAAAGCGAGATAAAGGTCTAATTAGCTTTTATTAGAAAACAAGTGCATAAGCAATTAATCATATTAATATTTTAAATAAATTTTAGGAACACAGAACAGGATTAACATTGCTTCTAACATGTAGTTTAAGTTGATATGATTCTAACAGAATAAAAACAAGGTTAAATGGAGCTAAAACGTAGGATCTATGACGTAAACAAGCTGCAGGGGTCTAATCATGATTAACCGTAGACAACAGGAGCTAGCAAAGAAGAAATCTTAGACTCAGTGAATAGTCACTGTGAATAGATTGATCACGGGGTTAGATCTGCAAAAGATCTCGGGTTGGATTAGATTAAAAGGATCTAAAAGGTTCAGGGGTCGCTCTATAATCTGTCAAGACACAAAGAATCGGCCAGATATTACAGATAGCTTGAGGGTCTTTTTGCAAAAGCATAGGAGCTAACTTGAAAAGCTCTGGGACCTTGCTTCCATGGCAGATGGCGGCTTGGCCGACCAAAATAGGCGGCACTCCGGCCGGCTAAGGCGAGGGGAAAGCGGCATGGTAGATAGAGAAGGTCAAGAGGAACTTGTAGGGGTGCTCACCGGCGTCGAAGGTGGACACGACCAGCCGGAATTTGGACTGTGGCGGGTGACGACGGCGGTTTGGATCAGGTTCGACATGGCAGAGCACCTCCGATGATGGGAACTGGTGCGGCGACTTCAGCGTGGCACAAGGAAAACCCTATTGGGGTAGGCTTGCTTTGGCTGGTGGCCCTAGTGGCGAAATAGGGCGCAGAACGTGGCGGTGGCGCAGGGCTCCAGCGAGCTCGCTCGACAGCTTTGGCGGTTTTGCTGTGCAAAGCAGGGCAGGGGAGTCTGAGGCATCAGGGGCGCAGGGCTCAAGCGGCGTCCTTTATAGGGGCGTGCGGCGCAGCCTGGCCTGGCACGCATGCCAAGGCAAAGCCTGCCGGCGGTGGCGGCAGCGTTCGCATGATGCTCCCTGGGGAGAAGCCACAACCGTGGGCTGAGCTAGGCCTGCTGTTGGGCCGAAGCAGGTCGGGTCCATAGGCTCGGCCCGATAGGATTTCTTTTCATTATTTTCCCAAATATAATTTCCTATGCGAAAACAAATCCAAAAATTGCTAGATAATGTTTTGAAAGCACGAAAAATATCCAGAAAACCCTAAAAATTCCAAAAAAAAATTCTAAAGATAGATTGGGACATGAAGAGTCAAAATAAAATAGTTGGAACTCATGAAAAAGAATTTAGAGCCTTATAATAAATATATTTAGCTCTACAAAAAGGGAGAATAAATTCCAAAAAATTCTGGATTATTCTTAGAGAAACCTAATCATTTGGACAAACGCATTTTAAAATTTTTACTCCCATGCAACACCAAAATGCATCGGCATAACACACAAAACCATTTTATTAAATTTTGAAAAATAACCAATTATTTTCCGATACTAAATTTCCTATCAACAAAATAAATGTTGAGAAAATTTTTAAAATTATGAGAAAATCATTTTTGCGAAAATCAACAAAATTCATGATGTGACGGCTCCTTCTTCATTCATATAGGCCATTATGCAAGCATGGCAGTACATGTTGCGAAATCAGCAAAGAACGTGCTGGCTTGGTTTGGCTTAATGTGGTTCCGGGAGTTGCTCTGAACCATCATCTGTGACGAACATTTGGGGTTAAAAAGAACTCTGCCGACTAAGGGCCCGTTCGGATCCCTTCGTTTAGAAGGAATTGGAATCTACTCATGGAGTAAGCTAATTATTTTGGAATGTTATTTCTAATGTGCAACTTATAGCACGCTCTTTGACTCGCTTCCCTATAGCAGAAGTGCAACACATAAGTATCTCTCACATATGGCCAACAAGAATATACAAATATATTCCACATACAATTATATTAGCTTAATTAATTTGTGTCTAAATTATGATTATTAGAATGGAATTCAATTCCAAGGATCAGGACCTAATATATTTTTTTGGAATTTACTCTGTATATAGTGTATATAGAGTAAATTCAAAAAAATATATCGCCAGCTATGTGTCATTTATTTCACTGGATGGGTTACCTCAGCAGCAATATAACATATGCAACCCTATAAATAATCTCGTTTGATGACCATCCCTGTCAATAAGGAACATTATCCTAGGCTGATCCCATGAACTCATTGTTCTATAGTCTCTACTGTTATAGCCCATATTGGCTGACTTTTCCCGGAAATTCCTTGCTGCAAAGGACCTATCAGAGCAAATTATTTGCCTTGTCGAACCCTCCCTCTCTTGCTCTTTCATTTTAACGTTCACCAGCCAACTGCCACACTCTACAGGATCCACGTCCTGGACAGACCAATGCCATCCATGGACCATGGGTTGCTTGACAGAGAACACGTCCACGTAAGCCACCACGGCGTCCTTCAATTCTGCAGCCCACGGAAGGCATGGGCGGGTCAGTGAGACTGCATTCACTGCTAACGTCGCGTCGCGTTTATCATTATGGCCGGAGAAATGCAACCACCACCTACCCGTTGCTGCTTCGATCCGTAGTGGAAATATCACACAGGAGGACGAACTCTATAAAAACAGGAGAGGCTAGCTGGCATTCGTTTTTTATTGGATGATTGCATTGCAGCTAGCCAGGAACCCATTCCTCATAATTCGGACGTGGCATCCAACAACTGCTTTGCTGGTCAAATTCTTAGCAAATTCCTTCGCAAGAAAATAGCAAATTCTAGCGCCTAATCCTAACATTAAAACTCCTGATTTTTTATATTCCTGATGTGGTACAGCGTAAGCACCGAATTAAAGCAGGTATTTATGTAACATTTGTAGCTTTCGAGCTTCCATAATTAAAATAGGAAGATTCGGAAAAATAAAATAAGTTCCTTTATGTCAAATTTTCTAAAGAAATGAAGCATTAATACACATTAAAGGCAAACAACCTTATTCAATCCAGGCTTTGTGATCTGAGAAAATGAATTTTCAGAACTAATTCTGGAACCAAGATGGAAGTAGGGTTTCCTTCAGCACAAACTTTTGGTAGGAATGATAGCAGAACATACGAAGCATATTATGGATTACAAGGTCATGCACACTCACGTACACATCAAACAATTGACGTGTACACATACACACCGCACATGTATATCTCCACGCCTCTAGTGTCAGTATTTGAATTCTGGTCGGTGGACTCATATCCATTTTCTCATTCCCATCACACCAATTCAGAGGTTCGGACTTGATACTCATGTGAAAAGAAAAGGTCTATTGTTGAAGAGATGACCAGCTTCTTTATGCCCTAAAGCTAGTGATGATGCATTGTAAATTACCTCTCAGTTACATTCTTATGAGAAAGCAGAAAAATGAAGTCCAGGAGGTCCTTGGCAACCTACCGACAGATATGCCGAACTTCCTGTCGGACGGCACTATCCGCCGGTTCCTCCGAGCAAGAAACTGGCATTTTGCCCTTGTTTACTTCCTAAGTTGGGAGGTGCCAAATTGGCATTTTGCCATAAATGCGACACTATAGCGTTTCGTTTGTATTTGTAAATTATTGTCCAAACATTAACTAATTAGGCTCAAAAGATACGTCTTGCAAAGTACAACAAAACTGTGCAATTAGTTTTTGATTTCGTCTACATTTAGTACTCCATGCATGTACCACAAGTTTGATGTGATGGGGAATCTTCTTTTTGCATAGTGTCAAAGTTGGGAATTTGAAGGGAAGTAAACAAGGTGGAGTACAGCGCAAGCTGCCAAGACTCTGAAAGAAGCTGCTAGTTGGAGACGTCAGTACGAGCCAGAGAAACTTCGTTGGGTGAATAACCTTTTTTTAACCCATGCATATAATACTTTACTTTTTTACTGCAAAGAGAAACTTATATTGTCATTTCATCTAATGCTGAATGGCCCATGCTTCTGTTTGGACCAATTTTAGGAAAACATTGTGGATAGTGAGAATTAGGCGGGACGTTTGGATACCAAGGACTAAACTTTAGTCTGTCACATCGGATGTCGGATACTAATTAGGAAAACTAAACATAAACTAATTGCAGAACCCCTAAGCTAAATCGCGAGACGAATCTAGTAAGCCTAATTAATCCATCATTAGCGAATGGTTACTGTAGCACCACATTGTCAAATCATGGACTAATTAGGCTTAACAGATTCATCTCGCGATTTAGCCTAGAGGTTGTGTAATTAGTTTTGTAATTAGTCTAGGTTTAATACTGTCCAAACATTCGATGTGACGAGGGCTAAAATTTAGCCCCCTCCTCCCAAACACCCCAGCCTAGATACCTGACTACCTCGACAAGAAAGAATGGTCTTCGTGACACTGCCAGCAATAAAGGCCCTCGTAACACTGCCAACTATAAATGTAATCAGTTGTTGTGAAGCTAAGGAAGGAAATTTAATTTTTTTTAGATGGATGCTTACTGCTCTAGAAGTAATTTGAAAACGTGAGGGGTTATATTTTTTGAAAAATAGCTGTAAGACATCGACATGGTTGTTTTCAACCTCTTTCTTTAATTGTATTTTAGTATCTTATTTACTAATCCTCACTTGTGCAACAGACTAAAACTTCAGAGAAGGAGCATATAAGATATCTAGTGTACAACCTGGAAAACCATGTTCTAAATACAGAAAATGCAAAAGAAGAGAGTGTTGTTTGCATGACTGACTTCCGAGGTTGGGCAGCATCGAGTACACCATTGTCATTGACCCGAGAATCATTACACATAATTCAAAAATATTATCCAGGACTGATTGCAGTTGCTGTTCTAACCAACCCACCAAGGATTTTCGAATCCTTTTGGAAGGTATTCGCAAACATTGAATATACCCACTCTGTTCAAAATTATAGGGTATAATTTATTTTAAAATGTAAAAAATATATATTGAAAATATAAGTTACATATTGAGCTGGTGGACATCCAGCCCATACAAACAGAATAGGGGTGCCAATCAGTTGTTAATTTAATTTGCAAAATGTTCTTGGACACTATTATGCATCTGTTCATGTACCAATAGAATTCTTGCATTATTCTATCTTTGGACCTATCAATTATAATGACTAGTGTTGATTTTGCAGGTAATAAAGCGCTTCCTCGAGCCAAAATTGCATGAGAAAGTGAAATTTGTGTACAACAACAATTCAGAGAGCCAAAGGATAATGGGTGATATGTTTGACCTGGACAAGCTGCACTCTACCTTTGGAGGAAAAAATACAGCTGGCCTTGACATCAACAAATATGCCGAGAAAATGAGAAGACGAGATCAGATAAGGGGTGCTCGGACACACTACGGGAAACAGGAAAGATGCCGAGTGCCAGGGCACTCGGCGAAGCCCCAAAAACACTCGGCAAAGCGTTTGCCGAGTGTAACACTCGGCAAATGACACACGGCAAAAATCTTGACGGCAAACACTGGTTCGCCGAGTGTTTTGTGTCGGGCACTCGGCAAAGACTTTGCCGAGTTCCCAGAAAACACTCGGCGAACAATTATTGAAAAAAAAATCATGTTCCAAACTAGCACATCCTGCTCCGCCGCCGCCACCGCCGCCACCTGCTCCGCCGCCGCCGCCACCATCCACACCGCCGCCGCCACCATCCACACCGCCGCCAGCCACCGCCACTGCTTCCCGCCACCACGCCATGAAGCAGATTCGGTGGAGGGGCCGGACGGGCGGCGAATCCGGGGCCGGGGCCGGGGGCGTCGGGCGGCGGCGGATCCGGGGCCGGGGGCGCCGGGCGGCGGGGCCTGGGGCGGCGGGGTCGGGGGCGGCGGGCGGCGGGCGGTGGTGCCGGGGGCGCCGGGCGGCGGGGGGGGGCGCTGGGCGGCGGGCGGCGGCGGGAGGGAGAGAGGAAGAGGTGGGTGACGAGTGGGAGTGACGGGGGGAAGAGGTGGGAGTAGAGTGCGGCCGGGACTTAAGGTGCGGCCGGGACTTAGTCCTTGGGGCCGGGGAATTAAGTCGCCGAGTGTCCTAGGGTGACACTCGGTGAAGGGTTCTTTGTCGAGTGTCTACCCTAGGACACTCGGCAAAACTATTTAAAAAAAAAATTAAAAATATCTACCAGTTTCAAAAAATTGTCAAAAATTTACATGAAATAATATATATTCTCTATTGACTGTACAAAAAGTTTTGTAGTCAAATCAAAACTGGACCGTCATTTTGACTCCAAATCTTATGCAATCCTTCTCAACGTTACTAATTTTCTTCTGAAATACTTCGGTTTGTAAACATGGTACGTGATGAAATGGGCAAAACATTCTCAATTTTTTTCCACAGCCTCCACCTATGATATCATCACATCATGACAAATCTCATGATTTTTAGACTTTGCTTGTTTTTTTTATAATTTAAAAATACCACTACCACACGTTCATGGTCGTGTTTCTTGAACAAGATGTTCGAAATTTCTTGTCATTTCATGGGTCAGGTCTCAAATTGGGCCGAAAAACATGAATATCATTTTTCTACTCATTTTGTTCCATAATTTGAATCACTTGCAGTTCAAATTTGACTTATACCAAAAATTCCCTTGAAATGCAATTAATTAAATAAATATAGCAAATAAATCCAAAAATATACCAAATTTTAACATGGAGTACCACATGTTGTATGTGGGAAGTAGGAAAAATTTCATGGTGAAAAGAGGAAAAAAAATTATTTTTTTGCCGAGTGTCAAAAAAAATACTCGGCGAACCCCCCTCTTTACCGAGTGTTTTTTTTACACTCGGCAAACCTCCCTCTTTGCCGAGTGTTTTTTTTGACACTCGGCAAAGAGGGGGGTTCGCCGAGTGTTTTTTATTTGACACTCGGCAAAGCCTTGATTTGCCGAGTGTTTTTTATTTGCCGAGTGTTTTTGGCTTGGCACTCGGCGAAGAGCTTGTTTGCCGAGTGCTCGAAAAAAAACACTCGGCAAAAAAAACACACTCGGCAATTTTGAACTTTCCCGTAGTGACACATGCCAATGGCAACACCCCTTCATCCTGATCTTGAATGAATTCCTGTTCCATGTGAGGAGAGCATGAATACCACTGTCAGTAGTTAATTAACTGGATGAAGCTTGAACTATATCTACCCTACATGCTCTGAGGCATGCCCACTTATTAGTGATTCAACAAGATAAGTTAATATTGAACATAGATCATGTTAACATTAAAGATCTGCATGATTTTGGTGGAGATTTGCTTTGCAGGGTTATGTTAAAGATATTTTAACAAATTGCAGGTCGTTTTACCTTTTTCTACATTCATATTATGCATCTATACACATACTGTATCTAGGTGCACCTACAATTTAGAAAGCAGGAGTATTATTTCGTTCGCTGAAGAAGCGAAAAAGTAGCATGCTAGTGCTCCACTCCGCGATGATCTTTCACGTCTCCGGAATTGAAGCTTCTCCCAGCACGAGCTCCAAGTTCCGTGCTGCGGCCGCCTGTTCCCTTCTCTCTCCCGTCTTCAGCTAGCAGTCATCTTAGAGAAAAGCTAACAATTTAGTCGATTGCCGGCTTTATACCAGTGCCACGTCATATACAATTGACCTAATTAACAGCCCGCTCATATAACGGTTGTTTATTGATGCATACCCACCGTTAAGGTCCTGTTTGGGAGGAGCTTGCTAAACCCTCCAAATGAAGTACTAAATTTTAGCCTTTTGTGGTGTTTGGAAGTGAGGCTAAAGTTTACCACCTATTCTGCCAAATGACCCTGTTACCCCTCCCTACCTGCCCCTCCCGCCGAATCTGTCTTGGGTGCTGGTGCGCTGGCCGGTTGTATGCGCCTACTCTTTTGCATGCTGAACGTTTGCATGCACCTGGCCCACCTGATGCATGCGCACTTGGGTGGTTTGCATGCGCTGTGTTGCTTTGCATGTTGCGGCTTGATTTGCATGTACCGGTTTGATTTTTTTTTACCAACGTTGGTTCAAATAGAGAAACAAAATCCATATTTATTACAAAGTTCAATCACCACGAAAGTACATAAAAAGTACATTATCCTTGCAACCCCGAGAGCAATAGTTTACGACCTATTGTACAAGGCATTTGCCAATTGATCACGAAAAGCATTCATGTTTATGTCTTCGTCTCCTCCTTGTGTATTCGTCCCATCTCCTTCACAGTTTGAACTTCCGGTTCTTGGAATAAAATTTTTATCACGATAGTACAATTCAAATTCCCTATCACCAATACCATTCTCCCTAATGAAGTTGTGAATAACCATGCAAGCAACAATAATTTTGCTTTGCTTGTGCATTGGAAAACTAGGTATACCCAAAAATATCCGCCACTTCATTTTCAATACTCCAAAGGATCTCTCGATAACGTTTCTAAGAGATGAATGTGCATAATTAAATGTCTCCTTCATACCTTTGGGCATTGGTCCGTTACGAAACTCTGGTAAATGGTACTTTGTACCCCTGTATGGAGCCAAGTATTCAGGATGGTTTGGATACCCCGAGTCTACCAGGTAGAACTTGCTTACAATTGAATACCAAATTGTTAGCTTAATGAACTATGTTTTCATTGAGAGAGTATTGTACATAAACTAGTTTACCTGCCGGAGGATGTGGAAAGGTGTCTTCGTATTTTTCCCAGGCATCACTTAACACTCTCATATCATGGACCGATCCAGGCCATCCGGTAACGACAAAAGTAAACCTCATGTCGAAGTCACAAATAGCTAGGATATTTTGAGATGTATATCCATGTCTTCTTGTATGTTGAACCACCTTATCGCTTGGAACCACAACAGGTATATGTGTCCCCTCTAAAGCTCCAATACAATTGTTGAAGTATGGAGCAAACCGAGGTTGTTGTAATCTTTGGTGCACAGACTTAAATTCTGGGTCCACTGGCTTAATATTAGCTTTTGCTAGTTTGAGAACACTGCACAAAACTCTATCGAACGTACGGCTTATCGTTTCCAATGACCTAACAAACCGATCCTCAACTTGCCTAAGTGACTGTGGTGCACCGATTATCCATAGAAACATTCCTACAGCCTCCAATGTTGACATATCTCTACTTGCCGTCAACCCATAAGTGTCTACCAGTGCATTATGTAGTTGATAAAATAAGTGAGCACTCATCCTAAACATGTTATAGCACGATGTCACATTTGAAAGTGTCTCATTGACCCACTCAATCCCCGGCACAGTTGGAACCCTTCTTGGAGCTTTATTTAGGTAAGTTTCAGCATACATACCAATTGTAAATAGGAAAAAGGCGACTTCGCGGTTCCTCTTACGAGTATTCATTATCAACTCAATAATTTCATCTTGATTACCACACTCTTCCATGGTGTAATTGTCTTCATCATCACTTGAGTACTCAGTGGAGGAACTAGCATCCTAAATAATGAAAAAATGGAACTGTTAGTCAATCTCTATTGACCATGAATTAGCCATCAAACTGAAACCAACATCAACTTGAGCTGAATTTAACATATAACAGGAATTCACTGGAATTCAATCAAAGCAACATATACAACAATTCTGTCAATTCAACATCGAACTGAATTCAACACAAACCAACAACAAACTGATTTAACTGAAGCCAACATCAAACAATAAGCCAACATCAAACAATAAACCAAGATCAAACTGAATTCAACATGAATTAAACATTAATTCAACAGATTTAGTTTCAATTCAAACAAGACAACACTCAGTTCAACATCCAACATGGACTACACTACTATCCTAACAAAGACATCCTGTATTTCAACATGAAACAAGACCAAACTCCTTCACTTGTACAATTTCTGTTGCTGACACCATCTCAGCAGGAATATGAATTTTGCTTCATCTGTTGGAATGTTCATGAAGAACTCTCTTCTGGTACCAACTTAAAAAAAGGACAGACAAGCAAAGAACTCTATGCTGTTTGGAGAAACTCCACATTCTAAAGCTAGCTGTTGACACTTCTTGATCTCTTCTCTTTCCTTAACCTCTCTGTCAACTTGTCTCTTGAACAACTTCTGTTGGTTCTGATCAGACTGTGACCATTTGTCCACAAAACTATCAATAGCCTGAACAATTGGACTTTTAGATTTTTTTTCCAGGGTTAGATGCTGTTGATCTTATGCTATTACTGCTCAGCCTCTTCCTTGTATTGATGCTAACAGGGTTGTCAACAAAATCAGCTGTTGGTTCTTCCTCTTGTTCTTCTTGGTCTTCCTCTTGTTCTTCTTGGTCTTCCTCTACTGCAGGATTGAAGGAAGTAGAACCATCTATAGTGCACTCATGGAAGATCTCCTCAAGCTGGTCAATGTACTCTGGTGCATCACCTTTCAGTTTTTTACATTCCCATTTCTTTCCCTGCAAATCAAGTTAATGTTACCTACCTGTGTGTTTTCTTCCCACCAGTTCAAGAATAGAAAGTCACAAGTATTAACTTACCTTGGTGTTATCTTCCCACCATTGATCTGATGCTGTTACATTTCCATCTGCATCCCTACCCAACCCACTGTTTGTCCACAAAGCCTTCCAGAAATAGTACAGTGTTTTCAACCCAGATAGCCTATTCCTTAACTGCCTCCTATCATGCTTCAATCCAGTCTTTAGATAATATTTTTCTTCACTGATCTTGTATCCTCTAGCTGACATGGTGCCCTTATGACAATATCCTGCTCTAACTTGCTCAACACACAAATCACATAACAAATGTGTATTGGCTTATGACAAAAAAGCCTTGTCACCTTTTATCTAGTTCATGTACAAAATGCCAAGATTGTGGACAATCAGAACAACACATTGGAAAATGTAAACAGAATAGAATATCTACAATCAGGACAATCAAGCATAGTACTGAAACAAAACCAATTCAAGCAACAAAATTGAGTCATATGCATTCATGGCTGCAATTCAATTAAATCACATGACACACAAGAATATGTACATCATACTGTCCATGATAGGGTACACAAGTCACAAGTCAATGCTACAATCATTTCAATTTAGAGACTCTCTACACAAACCGCAGTCCAATCAACAATTTAGAGTCATATGCATTTCAAGCCATCCCTACAGAACCATCCCTATAGAAACATCCTACAGAAACATCCCTACAGAGTCCAATCATTTCAAATCCTATAGAAACATCCCTAGTGCCAATCCTACATAAACAACACCGGTTCTAGCAACACAATTGAGTCATATGGATTTAGAAATTGTTACCTTGCTGCCTGGAAAACAACTTCAATGCCTTCAGCACCATCTCCATAATTTGCACCATCAAATTCATAGAATCCTTCTTCATTTGCCGGCCATCCTCCTCGACGACGACTTCCAGATGCACCAGCATAGGAAGGTGCAGTGAACAAAGACCTTGTTGCTCCACGACCGCCGCTACCCCTGCTGGATCCACCACCGCCACCGCCACCACAACTTGCGCCGCCAGCTTTCCTACCCACAGCATCGCCACCTCTGCTCCCACCAGCGTCGCCACCTCTGCTCCCAGGACCACCACCACCTCTGCCCCCACCCCGGGCTCCACCATTGCTTCCACTGCCGCTGGAACCTCTGGCCGCCCCGGATCCACCACCACCTGTGCTTCCTCCTGCGCCATTGCAGGCCATGCGCAGGCCAAGAGAACGGGCGCTGCAGCCTGGAGCAAGACCGCCGTCTCCGCGGAGGATTTCGGAGTATGAGGCGATGTCCGAGTACTCCTCCGCCTGCGAGTTGAGATCCAACGCCTAGAGGCCGGCTTGAGGACCTTGGCAGGGCTCCGCCTGGGAGAAGAAGTCGATGGCGTTGCCGGCGAACACCTCCTCTGGCTGGGAGAACTCGTCGTTGCCATGGCCATCCATGATCTCGAAGAGGAGCGGACCGGATTATGCGGATCTTGGGCGGCTAAGGTGGGAGATGGATGGCGGCTGGAGTATGTGGAGGGAGTCGCGGAACTTGGACAGCTAGGGTGAAGATGTGCGGGAGAAGGCAGCAGCGCGGGTGCGGTTTCCTTCGGATCTCAGGCAGCGACGGTTGGAGATGCACGGCGGTGAGGAGTATGCGAAGGGAGTCGCGGTGGAGGAGTGCGGGGAGGAGGTGGCGGCGCGGGAGCGGCTTGCTCCGGATCTGGGGCGGCACGGTTGAGATCTCGGGAGAAAGGGGAAGGAGGAAATGGCGGCGTGGGTGCGGGGGGACGTGGGGGGGTGGGGGAGAGGGGTATTCCAAGGGAAAATGGGAAGCGGGATCTGTTTTAGTCCATTTTAGCTACCCCCAACTGGCTTAAGGATTAGTGGGGGGCTAAAGTTTAGCCCAGCAGATTTAGTTGGGGTGTTTGGGAAGCTTGGTGACTAAAATGGACTAAAGTAGTGCTAAAATTTAGCACCCCTCTCCCAGACACCCCTTAATACAAAACCAACTCGCAATGTTTCTTGATGCGTATGTTCCATTCCAACCAGCTCCCATCTGGTTGTGACTTCCACCTCAGCACCAATCTGACGTGACAACTCTTGTAGCTTGTCTGTAAGCTTATTATACGTGGTCCTGTACTAGTGAAGCTTAAGCAACACTACTAGAGAACCAACCTTTCATATTGTACCGGTCAGTAACCCCTTTAGTACCAAGCTAAAGCAACACTACCGGAGAACTGACCTTTCGTATTGTACCGGTCAGTAACCCCTTTAGTACCGGACGCCTGACTGTACCGGACGCCTGACTGGTACCGCTTGTTCAGTACTAAATGCCATGCCATTTAGTACCGGCCAAAATGCCTGGTACTAAATGAGCCATTTAGTACTAGTTGTTAGTACCAACTGGTACTAAACTGCGAGACACATTGCGCTGTTGCGGACGGCAGTTTAATAACTAGTACTAAAGTTTATTCTTTTTTTACCATTTTGTTTTAATTTGTATTCGTATCCGACGGAGCTTTTACTAATAATATTACGTTAATATATCAACCAATTCAAATCCAAGTATCACAAGTATCAATCCATTCAAATCATTAACACTCAATAGTTCATACATCAATACTTAAGATCTTAGAGAGAACAAGTTCAAATTCATAAGAAAAAGGGTACGGTAGGAGTACATCCATGCATGCTACATATTTAATAATTTGCTTCACTTATGTAGATATGCCACATAGCTTAAGTCTCCAATCGTAAAGCCAAGAACTTCATCAATATAAGCTAGAGCATGAATCAGTGCACTCTCTAGTACTTCACAAGGATGGTCATATGCACTACCATAAATCGCGAACAATAGAGACGACGTCAACTGCAATGGCATGTAGAAAGTGAGATGAGCCTGTAGCTTAAAATCTCTGGTGTGTATTGGGTTTCCATCGGTGTAACTATAATTCAACACATCTAAGACTTGAGCTAAAATCGCATGGAAGCTCATTTCTACCAAGGTTTGACCAAAGACATCCTAAAAGAAGAAAATGACATGATGAAATATAAAAGATGTAACATAATTAAAGATAAAAGGATGTTTAGATATGTTTCATACCATGTCACATTGATTCAGCTGATAAAGCCTCTCAGTAGTCCTAGTCACATTATTTTCTCCCTCCTCGAGCGCCTTTATTCAAAAATATGAGAAGTCTCACACAAAATACCCATAATCCTTAAGCTATTGTAGGCAGGCATCCATGACAGTCCTTTCAAAAGTTGCCCTACTTGTGCTAATTGACCCCATGTGGCAATTGAAACCATCAAGACGAGTTGTCCAGGTATTCTCATCCGGTTGGCCTGTGTTTCTCGAACAGGTACTTGAAAAGAGATTTTTACTCTTTTAAAATTCTATGGACCAACTATCTCGGATTGCACTAAAGGAGAAGTACCACCTAGAGCTTGGACAACATATTTTAGCCATCTGTCGATAAGCTACATTGTATATAAGTAAATTTAGAAATTATTCATGTGTAGTAAAAAACCAATTACAAGAAGGAAATAATATTACTATGTTGGGAATTATTCCTCTACTTTGATCGCCTTTTGGCAAGTCAATGACGCAATTAGGGAAGTGAATTCTTGGAGGACGAGCCAATGTTGGCTCCTCGAAAATGTAGTGTCCACAGTGGCCACCACCACGGCGGCCACCTCCACAGCGGCCACCACCACGGCGAGAAGAACTTCCACTTGCCATAGTTAGCTCAAACTGTCCAAATAAAATTGTGATAAGATAATTTGCCACTATTTTTCTTAACTAGTCAACTTTGCCACCAATAATACATTGTTATATACACACATCATATACATTCAAATAAATCTAGGCCATCATTTCATAGCCATCCACAATTCTATCACAATGCTACCAGTGAATATCAACATGTCTTCTAAGAGATATAGCCTTACGTCATAATTTTATAATAAAGAATTATTACTTAGCATCCAATACAAATTGATATCCAATTCAAGCAAAATCATAGCCATTTTATCCAATACGGGTAGCAAAATCATTTTAATGCATCAAAATCAAAATTATCAAAAAAAAGAAAACCTAACCGGGGAGGACGCGCGGTTGAGGCGCGGGAGGGAGAGGCGTGGCGGGGGCCCATGGGGGAGGCGAGGAAGGGAGAGGCGTGGCGACACGGACGGCGGCTGGGGACGAGGTGGTGGTGGTCGGGGATGGGGCGACGGAGCACGGCAACGTGGACGGCGGTCGGGGTCGTTACTAAAGTTGCCAAATTGGCAGGAGCAGAATCTGTCCACCTCCAACAGTTTTCTTTCCCGCGCATACTGTCTTAATTTTAATAAAATGTTTCAATCATTACGATAAGGTTGTCATATGTATATATGTATATATATATATGAAATAGTAGAGGTAAGAATTCATCACAAATATTAACTAGAGTACATTACATATGAAATTCATCGTACATATGAAATTGTCTGGGATCACCCCACAACACACCCTGAACGGTGCTGGCGGGGACTCTCTCTCTTAATTGACCCAAACCTCATCACCTTCCCCCCTTACGAAGCTAGTGAATAACTGAAGTCAACTATCACGAAGGTGTCCATTCTGTTGTTTTGCAGGCAAGGACTCGCGAAGTTAAATCCCCCATGGAGCTCTCAGCGGTTTGGCTTCGGGAAGATGCCGCGACCAGAAGCCGAAGTTAGCTGACTTCGACCAAAGAAGGCAGGAAGTTTACGGAGGCTTGCTCGGTCTTGACGAAGCTTGTGAATGAGGAAGAGGGTAATCAAGACGGCCCTGGGACAACTTCATAGCAGGACGTCTCCATAATAAGAATCTTGTACAAGGATGGATATGTAATTTCACCGTGAAAGCGACATCTTGAATAGGAACCAAGTTACTGTCCTGTACGGAATATTCTTAGGATGTAGTGGTTGAGTATGGGTATAATGGGGATGCGAAAATGTAACTTTATGGCCCTATAAAGGGAGGTGAACCGTCCCTCCGGGAGGGCATTAATCACTGATAGGATAGCTACTATAACATTTGTTTGAACGACCACTATCTTCGTTTGTCATAACATTCCTACTATTGTTTGGGAGTACCCCAACATTTGGCGCCCACCGTGGTCTAACTCGTTAAACAGCCCACGATGCCACCACAACGGAAAAGGAGACCCATAGCTCAGAGAGAAGACAACACAGAAGAGTCGAACAAGCCCTAAGGGCTAAGGCAATGAGCAACCAGCCCGCAACCGAAGTCACCCACCAAAGCCACCAACCTGTGGCAAACGAAGCTGCCCACCGCACTAACGGCCACCAGCCCACAACACCCGAAGCTACTGGCCCCTCCAGCCTGGACAACGAACTGGATTCAGTCCTCCGAGAGATAGAAGAGGTCAAAAGAAAAAAGGAGCAGTTGGCACGACAAGTGCAACACCAGAGGGAGGCTGCGGCCAGGCTATCAAAGTTGAACGAGGCCAGACGGCAGCTAGAAGCACTACAGAAAGAAGTCGCGGAGCTTGAAAGCCCACTCGAGAATCCAAACCATGCCGCAGCTTATTTTTATCAAAGTCCCACTGTCGATCAGGCACAGCTCCAGCCCATCCTAAACTTCGGCCAAGGCACCCAGCACCACTCACCGGGGGTGTCCCTTGTGGTCGACACAACATCGCCGCTCTCAATAGGGCTACAAACTGCACCATGGCCAACAACTTACAAACCAACCACCTTGCCCCAATTCAACGGGCGCACAGACCCACGACAATTCTTAATGAGTTACGAAGCCGCTGTAGCTTCGGCCGTAGGGGATGATGTCGTCCTCGCCAAATCTTTCATAATTGCCTATGAGGGCGCGGCGTTGAACTGGTATTCACTGCTCCCTCCACACACGGTGATCAGCTGGCACGATCTCAAGACGAAGGTCACTCAAAATTTCCAGGGCTTCCACCACCCCCACACAGCCCAGGCAGACCTCTTTCAGTGCAAACAAAAGGACAAGGAATCACTTGCAGAGTATGTAAGAAGATACGTCCAACTTTGTTCTCAAGCACTGCACATTGAGGAATCTGTAGCAATATCCGCCTGCATCGCGGGCCTAACCCACGGCCCAACAGCGTCAAAACTATCAAGGAAGGAGCCCAAAACCATGACTGCCCTCTTTAGCAAACTCGATGAATACATCAGGTCTGATGAGGACCTCCGCAGAAGAGTGGCGGAACGCAACAAAGAGAGACAAACAAACCAAAACCGAAGCTGGCAACCTTCGCCTTACAACAAGCCTCAAAACCCAAACCAAAACCAAAACCGTATCATGAACATCGAGGGAAACCAAAACCAAAACTAGAGCCAAAACCAAAACAACAATACCCAAAGAGGGGGCCATTCTGGCAGAGGACGAGGTCGAGGAAGACAACAAAAGTCATTTTACTGTGTCAACCATGGCCATTAGAATCATCACAACATAGAGTGGTGCCCCAAAAAGAAGGAGGAGGAGAGAAAAGCTGCGGAAGAAGCTGCGAAAGCAGCCGCGTAGGCGCCCAAAACAATCCACCACACAACTTTTTACCCAGACCCAAGCTTCTACCACAACCAGCCTAGCTTCGCCAACTTCCCACAACCGATGACTTGGCCTCTTCCACCACACATACAACCCTAAGCAGACAATTCCACAGCACCCCAATCCCAACCCACCTCAAAAGCCCCAAGAAACACTACCTCCACCCCCAAGCATGCCAGCCATAATGCCTAAGCCGGAACCCAACACACAAAACAACAACCAAAATTCCTTGCCTACCTTCGGTATGATAATGCCAATCACCGGAGGCTCCTCACTCGAGTTCGAAAGCAAGAGGCAGAGGCGGAACTACTTCAGAGAGGTCAACGTGATCATTCCTGACGGACCTCCAACAAAGCCAGAATGGGCACACATGCCCATAACCTTCACCGGGGAAGATTTCAAGCTCAAGACAACCTCGCATAACGATGCGATGGTTATCAAAGCATTGATAGCGGGATGGACGGTAGGAAAAGTCCTAGTAGACATAGGCAGCTCCACGGATATTCTCTTCGCAAATGCACTCAGAGAAATGAACATTGACATGAACACGCTCAACCTAGCTGACATCCCGCTCCTCGGCTTCGACGGAAAGCCAGTGAAGGCCTTGGGAAAAATTGCCCTCCCAGTCTTGTTTGGGGACCGTGATAATGCGAGGACAGAGCACATCACCTTCGACGTGGTGGAGATGCATTACCCCTACAACGCAATACTCGGCCGTGGCTTCATCACTAAAATGGACGCAACAATCAGGCAGTTGTACCTATGCATGAAAATACCCACCCTCAAAGGGGTCCTAACGGTGTACGGTGATCAGCAAATGGCAAGGAACATAGAAAAGGGGGTAGCCCCGGGCCAAAAGAATGTCCACCATCTAGCCTCGTCAAACAAAGTTGAAAGCCTAGCAAAACAAAAGGCCCACGACGAGCCTAAGAGAGATAAAGAGAAGGTAGAAATCAGTGCGGACGGCGAAACAAAGCGGGTACTCCTAGACGGGTACATCGCAGACAGATTCGTAACAATTGGGGCGAATCTCAACCCAGATGAAGAGCGTGACCTCGTCGAGTGCCTCAACAAGAACAAAGACATCTTCGCTTGGTCTGCAAGTGATCTAAAGGGAGTGGATAGGGAAATCATTGAGCATAGCCTCGACATCAGACAAGGAGCTCGGCCAAAGAAATAGAAGCTAAGAAAAATGTCCGATGAGAAAGTCCAAGCAGTAAAGGCCGAAGTTGACAGGCTACTTGAAGCCAACGTAATCAGGCCAATCCAGTACCCCGACTGGCTAGCCAACACAGTACCAATTAAAAAGAAAAATGGCAAATGGAGAATGTGCATAGACTTCACAACAAGGCTTGCCCAAAAGACGACTACCCTTTTGAAAGAATTGACAAGGTGGTAGATGACACTGCAAACAGCGAAATGCTCTCACTACTTGACCTCTTCTCAGGGTACCACCAGATCAGAATAAAAAAAGAAGATGAAGGCAAAACAAGTTTCGTGACACCCTTTGGAACATTCTACTTTGTCTGTATGCCAGAGGGGCTAAAAAACGCAGGCCAAACATTCTCAAGAATGACGGCAACAGTCCTGGACAGTCAGCTTCGGCGCAATATCTTGACCTATGTAGACGACATCACTGTAAAGAGCACCAAACAAGGCGACCACATCACGGACCTCATAGAAACATTCGCTAACCTGAGGTCAGCCAACCTAAAGCTAAACCCAGACAAATGTGTATTCGGAGTCCAAAGAGGAAAGATCTTAGGTTGCTTGGTAACGACGAAGGGCATTGAGGCCAACCCAGAAAAAATCAGGGCGCTAGCCAACATGTCAGAGCCAACATCACTCAAGCAGGTACAACGGCTCACAGGCAGGGTCGAGCGCTAAACCGCTTCATTCCGAGAGCAGCAGAGCAAAGCCTTCCTTTCTTCAAAGCACTCCGAAGCTCCAAAACATTTGAATGGGGACACGAGCAAAGCAGAGCATTCCAGGACCTCAAGGAGTACCTGCATTCCATGACGAAGCTATGGCCACTAGAGCCCAAGTCACCACTGCTGCTGTATGTATCAGCCTCAGCAACAGCTGTCAGTGCTGCGTTGATCCAAGAAAAAGAAATCGAAGGCAAAATCAAACAGATACCAGTTTACTTCGCATCCAAAGCATTGAGTGGTTCAAAGATGCATTACTCTAAACTGGAAAAAATCGCATATGCGTTTGTCATGGCAGCATGGAAGCTACGACATTACTTTGAGGGGCATAAAATAGTCGTGGTAACCAGCCAACCTCTCCATGATCTCTTCTCAAATAGAGAAGCTTCTAGCCGCATCACCAAATGGGCGTCTGAGCTCTCGGAGTTCGTCGTCGATTTTGAAAGGCGCACGGCTATAAAATCCTAAGTGTTGGCTGACTTCGTCGTTGATTGGACCTCACCTAAGCAAGAACCAAAGCAGCTAGAAATGCCATGGGTCGTCCACTGTGACAGAGCATGGTGCCGTAAAGGAGCAGGTGTCGCAGCGGTGGTCACCTCGCCAACAGGCGTCAGAATCAAGTACGCAGCGAGGCTGGACTTCCCACCAACTGCGAAGTCAACCAACAACACCACAGAGTACGAAGGACTACTCCTGGCCTTAAGAAAAATGAAAGCCATAGGGCAGCAAACATTCGTCATCAGAACAGACTCGAAGGTAATCCGTGATCACATCGAGAAGGATAGCGAAGCCAAAGAACCAGAACTCATCAAATACCTCCAGGCAGTCTGAGCCATGGAAAAACATTTCAAGGGGTTTGATGTCAGAAACATACCGAGAGCACAAAATGACGATGCCGACAAGCTCGCAAAGGTAGCAGCGGAAGGCGAGCCAATTCCACCAGATACATTCTACAAAGTTATAACTTCGCCCTCAATCAAAGAGAAGATCCAGCCACCATCAACGCCATCCAGTGTTACGACTAGCGAGCAAGCATAATGGCTTTCCTCAAAGGTCACTTTGAACCTCAGAACGAAGCTAAATGCACACACCTAAAGCAAAGAGCAAGGGGCTACGCAATCATTGAGGGGCAACTATACAAAACAGGCATCTCAACACCATGGCTTCAGTGCATCGACTACGAAACAGGTAGCGGACTGCTCAAAGAAATACACGGCGGTTTCTGTGGAGCTCACATTGGCTCAAGAGCCCTGGCAGGAAAAGCAATTCGACAAGGGTTCTACTGGCCATCAATACACACGGACGCACATCTGCTTGTACGAAGCTGTGAAGCATGCCAAAAAACAGCAAGGCAAACACATGCACCCTCACTTCCCGTCCAGCTCATACCACCCTCGTGGCCTCTCCAGAGATGGGGGATGGACCTAGTTGGTCCATTGCCAGCAACACAAGGAAATTGCAGATTCGCAGTAGTAGCAATAGACTACTTCACCAAATGGGCCGAAGCCAAACCACTCGCCATCATCACATCAGCTTCGGTGCATAAATTTTTCTGGCAAAACATTGTCTGTCGGTTTGGAGTCCCAAGGGAGCTAACCGTCGACAATGGCAAGTAGTTTGATTGCATTTCGTTCACAGACTTTTGCGCCAGCATAGGCATGAGATAAAATTCTCGTCCGTATACCACCCACAATCAAACGGAGCTGTGGAAAGGGCCAACAACACAATATTTACAGCAGTCAAGAAATGTCTCTTCGATCAGAAAAAGGGCAAATCGGTCGATGAACTCCCAAGAGTCATATGGTCCCATAACACAACACAATCCAGAGCAACAGGCTTCACCCTATTCAGGCTCTTATTCGGGGCCGAAGCTGTAACACCTAAAGAAATAAAAAACAAAAGCCTAAGAGTCCTCAAGCATGGCGACGTCGACGAAATCACCAGAATAGAGAAAGACATGATCAAGCTTGACATCAATGAGGCCATTGAGAACCTGGACAAATACCAAGAAGAAACCCGAAGATGGAAGGATCAACGCATTCGAGAAAGATAGATCAATGTCGGTGACCTCGTCATCAAAAGGAAGAAGAATTGGAAAAACCCAGGCAAACTGCAAGAGGCCTGTGAAGGCCCTTACATTGTCGCAAAGAGTGGCAGACCCGGCTCCTTCCATCTCATAGACCAACAGGGAAACGCTCTCCCACACACCTGGAACATCGACAGTCTACGAAGATACTACCCATAATAGTACACGTTACCTCCGGCCTGCGGAGCTATAAGCAGCGCCGAAGGCAACAAAGTGATTTTAACCTTTTCTTTCTCTTTTAAGCTTACCTCGTTTGTAAGGTCATAGATTCAGGTCTGCACTCTTTTCCTTGCTAGGGGCTCCATAACGGAGGCAAGGTTTTTAACGAGGCAGAGCCATGTACACCTTTCCTACAAAGAAAGAAAAAAGATTTCCCCTAAGAATGCTTTTTGAAAGCAACAACAAGTTGCGTGACCTCGCGTCGGTGCGCAAAAAAGTTTTTCGTTTAAGAAAGCAACAACAAGTTGCATGACCTCACACCGGTACACGGAGGAGTTTTTCGTGTAAAAAAGCAACAACAAGTTGTGTGACCTCGCGCTAGTGCGCGGAGGAGTTTTTCGTTTGAGAAGCAACAACAAGTTGCGTAACCTCGCGCAAGTGCGCGGAGGAGTCTCTCGTTTATAAAAGCAACAACAAGTTGCGTAACCTCGCGCCGGTGCGCGGAGGAGTTTTTCGTTCATTTCGTTTGAGAAGCAACAACAAGTTGCGTAACCTCGCGCCAGTGCGCGGAGGAGTCTCTCATTTGAAAAAGCAACAACAAGTTGTGCGACCTTGCGCCGGTGCGCGGAGGAGTTTTTCGTTCATTTCGTTTGAGAAGCAAACAACAAGTTGTGTAAAATTGCATTCCAACACGCAAAAAACAAGCCTCTCGTATACAGCCTCGACAGAGGTCCAACGACGTTTTTTCGAAAGAACGTGCAAAAGTTTCTGCGACCTCGCAAGAGAAGAGTCCTCAAGCACAAGTTATCTAACCTCTCTCTCGCAATGTCGCAAAAGGGGGGGTGATGTTTTTCGAAAATACTTCCAAACACGTCCACTTCTAGAAACAAGTTACCACGCCAACCTCGCATGAGATCAACCAACGTAAGATCCAGCGACGCGTACAGTTATGGTTGAAGCGACCGCAAGTCGCTGTATCAACCAGCTCTCGCAACAACTAAGTCGGCGGGTTGCCCCATATGGCAACCCAGCTTCGACTTATCTAAACTTGCAGTTAGCCCACGAATAGGCGCAACTAAACTACAACATTTTAACCAAAATGCACAGGCACATGAGTATTTCATAAGGCATAACACAATCGAAAGTACTTGACCTCGTCACCTTTACATAAAAACAAAAAATAAAGACAAGTCTATAAATAAACAGTCTACTCCGCAGCATCCCCCTCTTCGTTAGTAGCACTAGGCTGCGAACGAAGCTGAGCTAATCGCTCGCAAGCCAGCCTCTTCACGTATTCCTGCCCAGAGGATGACCACATACGCTCGAACAAATTCTTCTTCGCATTCTCCACAACAAAAGACTTCGTGGCGCATACAATATCTTGGGCAGCCGGCACAACATAACTGTCCTCAGAAATATTCTTAATATGCTCGCATCCTTGTTGCTCCAGCAAGTGAAGGGCACTTTCCAGGCAGAACATGGCGGAGTAGTCGTTCAGGCCCACAAGAACCTCGAGGAGACTCTTGACCTAGTCTAGCAACCATTCGAACATGCGCTCACATCCTTCGTCCAATGGGCAATCATCGGGTTCAGCGCCAAACACACCAAGGGAGGCTTTGTAAGCTTCATGAACCTTTTCAAACATCTCCCTCAGTGTAGTTTCTATCTGGATCAACAGTTTTGCCTTCATTTCTAGCTCAGGCTCCATTTGTCCAACCTTGGCTTTCAAGCCCGAGATAACCTGACTGTCCCGCTTGGCACCTTCGCGCAAGTCTTGGATAACCTTGTCTTTCTCTTTAACCAGCATTTCAAGATCCACCACTTCTGTTGACAAGCGATCAAGCTCGTCGCCCCTAGCCTCGTAATTTTTGCCAAGTCTGCGAGAGTCCTCTTTCAACTCCGCATTCTCGACCTTGACCCTTTTCATTTCCAGGGACATAGCTACAATAGTCGGTTCAAGCGAAGCCACTTTCTTCGCATGTTCCGCAGCTGACTTCTCGCTCTTGGCAAGCCGATCCCTTGTAACCATAGATGAGTAAGACATCTGCAAAACCCAAGCAAAGAGCATTAGACCAAGTCGCATAGACGCAACAAAGGTAGTGCACATCATGTGTATCATCAAATCGGCCAGTAGGCATACCTTCTTCACGAGGTTGGCCTCCAATTTCAAAAGCTCTTCCGAGCTCATCAACTTCACAGATTGCTGAAAATCTATAAGTCAAACATTCAATTATAAGTATACCACAGTAGCAACAAAGTCCACAAGCAATAATCACTCACAAGCAGCCATTACCATCATACCCCCGCGCCTCGACGGCGACCGGAACAATCTCTTTACCCTTACCCGAAGCCGCCACACCCGCTTTCTCCCTTCTTCGAACCTCCAGCATCTGCATAGCGCTTGCAATCCTCACCCTGCTTCCCCCAATCCAAAATTAGGTTATGTGGATTATAAACCCTACCTTCAGCGCACGTCGCTAGACCCTCCGTGCGCCCGCTCAAGCCCAGACCTTCGTTAAGCCCTTGCAGACCAGCCGACAATTTCTCACCTACATCATAACATTTAACTTTCAGCCTTACATGATCCTCGCAGCTAACCTCGCCAACCTCTCCCATAGTTGCCTCCAAATCCCTCAAAAACGATGCTGAAGCCCTCCTGCAATCAAAGAACCGAAGCTTCGGCAAAACCACCTCTACATGCTTAACAGATCTAACAGCCTCGGCACTAGCACCCTTAGGATCAGATGAGAATGTGTCCACAAGCTTTGCCTTTTCAGCAGCTACCCTCTCCTCACGCTTCTCTGTTTCAACCAAAAGAGCCTCTGAGCTTGTGGAAGAAGGTGCAATCTTGCTGCTGGCCCCCGAAGGCGCATCGGCCTTAGCACTCGGTACGATAACACATGCAAAACAAGGCTTGTTATACCCTTTTTTAGTCTGAGCACCAGGGCCTACGGACGAAGGCGCATCAGTAGGAGGATGCACGGAAACAGGCACAACATATGTCGGCCTGCTCAAGTCAACAGATGAAGCCATTAACCCAGACGGCAGCACAGCAGACGAAGCTCCCACGGTAGCATCTTTCCTCTTTTGCGCTTCCAAGTTGCGGTTTTTTTGCTTCGCCTTCGCGGCTGCTTGTGACTCAACAAGTTTCGTCGGGCGAGCAGAATCAAATTTCACCTTCTTCCTTTGCTCAGCACCAGCACCTCGACGGCGCCTCTTGCCCATAACCTCGGGACAAGGTGGCACTGTGATGTCAAGCAAATCAAAAACCCGGTTGACACGCCGCCTGTGTCTCACAACAGATTCGAAAGAGCGCCTTTCGGGCTGGGTCACCGGACCCAAAATCTCGTAAGCCGTGTCCTCCACTGACTGTACAAACAGGTCTAAGTCGCCAACCTCGTCCTTATTAAGCTCGAAGCAAGGGAATGGCACAGCGTTCTCGCTCCAAGAAACCTTCTTCTCAACGAGCTTGAGTGGTTTCGCAAAATCGGCAGACAAAGGCCACGCTCGGGCAGCGACGTACTCCTCCACAAGATCACGCCTAGATATCAAGGGCCCAGCAACCCTATAGGCAGCTTCGCACTTCGTCACAATGGCTGTCTGGATAAACGAAGGAGTCGTCAGCACGTCCATCGGCCCAAACTGCGCATAGAATGGAAATCCAGTACCAAGGCCGGCCATCTCAACTCTCACATAAAACCAGTGCGTCAACCACGCGTCATCCCACTTGTTCCTCTGCGCAAAGGTAAGTTCTACCCTCGGCGGATTCCTCTTATCATTCTTTCAACGCGGCACGAAGGTACAGCATCCAAAATGGTTTTCACAAACACCCTTGCCATCATCAGAATAAGTCCTTTTCTTCTGAATATGAAGCTCATGTAACCTCACGAAACCTTCCACATCAACGCTCCCACCAAACGTGCATTGCACCCAATAGAACTTAGACAAGTTCACGATGGCGTTGGGGGTCAACTGGTGCAACCTAACGCGATAGCGATCCAATATAACTGGCAGCTGCCTATCATAGGGAAATCGAAGCCCCGCGGTAAACAGATCCCTAAAAACAACAGCTTCGCCAACCTCGGGGGTCGTAACTGCCTCATTCCCAGGGGCTCTCCCCATCCCCTTAGGAAAAAAGTTACTCTCCTCAAAAAGTGTAATGTCTTGCGAAGTCACCTGGGAGCGCCCAAAATAAAGAGTAGGAACGCACGGAACCTTCCCCCCGATGGACGCCCCCGGTCTCACCTCAACCTCAGCATCCTCCTCCTCCTCTCCCTCATCCGAGGATACAGCATGAACCTCGGTTTCTCCTGTACCTTTCGAGGCTTCGCCTATCTCACCTTCACCTTCGCCCCTATCAGATGACCAATCAGGCGAACTGCTCCCCGAAGATCCCTCTTCAGCAGAAACAAAACCATCCTTCGTATAGATTCGCTTCTTTGACCTCTTCCTCCCAGATTCCCCACTGCTCGCAGACACTGACTACGAAGCAGGGCTACCTCCACCACCAGGGGCAACCTGAAGGTCCAACTCCTCCGAAGACATTGTCTGCAACTCTGCCTGGTGCTAACTGCCACAAAAATGAAGACAACACCCCACCAAGAAAGCAAAGCCAATAAAGCACAACGAAGCTGCGCAGCGAAGGCAAAAGGCGGCGAAAAATGCAGCTCGAAAGCGACAGTGTAAAAAATGCCCCCCCTCCCGGCAAACCTTTTATAGGCACGGTAAAAACCGCCTCGAACCATTAACCGCCACTTAAGAAATGACCTTGCTACCCCCACATAACGGTAAAACGCCTCAGCCCGCGCCGCCCTTTAGGGTGACGTTTTGAGGGTGTTGTCGGGCTTTTCGCGTGATCGGTCGACGGTGCCTTGAACCTCACCCACGAAGGGGCTACTGTTGGGGATTGCCCCACAACACACCCTGAACGGTGCTGGCGGGGACTCTCTCTCTTAATCGACCCAAACCTCATCACCTTCCCCTCTTACGAAGCTAGTGAATAACCGAAGTCAACTATCACGAAGGTGTCCATTCTGTTGTTTTGCAGGCAAGGACTCATGAAGTTAAATCCCCCACGGAGCTCTCAGCGGTTTGGCTTTGGGAAGATGCCGCGACCAGAAGCTGAAGTTAGCTGACTTCGACCAAAGAAGGCAGGAAGTTTACGGAGGCTTGCTCGGTCTCGACGAAGCTTGTGAATGAGGAAGAGGGTAATCAAGACGGCCCTGGGACAACTTCATAGCAGGACGTCTCCGTAATAAGAATCTTGTACAAGGATGGATATGTAATTTCACCGTGAAAGCGACATCTTGAATAGGAACCAAGTTACTGTCATGTACGGAATATTCTTAGGATGTAGTGGTTGAGTATGGGTATAACGGGGATGCGGAAATATAACTTTATGGCCCTATAAAGGGAGGTGAACCGTCCCCCCGGGAGGGCATTAATCACCGACAGGATAGCTACTGTAACATTTGTCTGAACGGCCACTATCTTCGTTTGTCATAACATTCCTACTATTGTTTGGGAGTACCCCAACATAAATCTTACATAAATAAGATACTTAGACCATAGGATCGTCCACATTGTGATCGTTAATCATCGCAACATACAAACTATGATTAATATCAATAATGTCGATTCCTAAGAACCTATCGACATAATCTAGCACATATATGTATGCACTATCCCTAACCTTGTAGGGCATATGGAATGTCTCTCCAAATTTTCTCACAGAAGTTGTGGATGATGATAAGATAATATCAGCTTGCCAACCACCATGTACTCGACCCGGGTCAGCTCTTGTGAATGTCCAGCCAATGTTCCCTAATACCTGATGTAGGACGTCTTTTAGACCTTCATCAGCATGCATGAAACCATTATACAGTGCGTCCTTGAGTCAAATGGTAATCAATAAAAGTGTTAGTATACATATTGCAAATCATTACAAAAATAATGACTAACTGTAACTTACATACAATGGGCGATATGCTCGTGAAATCCATTTATGCATTTGTGTGACGTCCGGCTCATCGTATTTGAACGCTTTAATCTTGACTGTAGTATAGATATACGTGATTTGTTTGGTGTTCTATTTGGATCAGTGCCTGCCTCACAGCACTATATGCAACAACATGTGGTTGTTGTGCGGCAATAGAATTGACATGGATAATAATCGTTTGACCAAGTCTTTGCTCTCACATGCCTGTAGAATTAATGGATAAAGAAACCACATATCTTCCTTCTGTCGGACTCGTTTGTTCATGTAGCACCATAGGAGCTTGTTTAGTCACGTTAGTTATTACTTGTCGTAACCACTCGAATTGTGAAACAAGCTTCAATACAAATTATAAAAAACATTTATGATGTAATGAATAATAAAATCAGTATTAGAGTACAAAGGGTGTAAGTACCACGCTTCGACGTAAGTGTGGTTGTGTAATAGGCATGGGTCCATGACCGACGGGGAAGGAAGCGCCAACAGGCTGCGCTAGGGGATCGAGGGAAAATGACAGGACATATGGTTCAACAATCCTATAAAATTTTATCAAATACATATCATTCACATGAGATACAAAAATTATTGGTAAAAAAATAGAATTATTGTTAAATTAGAGTGATATGAAAATTACACCAAAAATCCTAAAATCAACATTTTTTTCCTTTCATTGCATACCGTTAGCACACTGAAAATGCTGCAGTAAAACTCTCCATTCTCCTCAATTTAAAATACTCTTCGTTCTCCTCATTCTAAAATACTCTCTATTCTCCTCATTCTAAAAAAATTAACAAGTAAGATAAAACTCATTTTAAAAAACACATCATTCTCCTAAATCTAAAATACTCTCCTCATTCTAAAAAAACGCTTCATTCTCCTCATTCTAAATAACTCTCCTCATTCTAAAAAATTAACAAATACTCAACATAAAACTAATTTCAAAAACAGAATCTCCTCCGTTCTCATCATTCTAAAAAATCAACAAGCTCAGTACTCCATTTGTAACATAAAACTTATTCTAAGAAACTCTCCATGCTCCTTATTCTAGCTAACATAAAACTCATTCTAAAAAAACTCTCCATTCTCCTCATTCTAGCTACAAAACATAAAACATAGAGTACTAACCATGAGACGAGGGAGTTGCTAACCTTTACCTCCTCCCCTAAGGTCAAGTGAAGAAGAAGCCCGAGCTCTCAGTCAAATAGTTGAGCTTGGGCTCGGGGAGGAAGAAGTAGCTCATTTTATAGTGTTATCTTTAATACCGGTTTAGGTTACATGTTAGTACCAGTTGAAGATAACAGCCGGTACTAAAATAAACACCATTTAATACCGGCTCGGCTTCCTGACGAATCTAAGCCGTTGATCACGCAGTTCACGTGCCGCCATTTAGTACCGGCTAAGACTCCAAACCGGTATTAAGGGGTTCCGGTGGTATTGTGCGTGATGACCGGTACTAACACCGCGCATTACCTGACGCGTGGGATGAATGCTTAATTTTCTAGTAGTGCAAGCTAATTACGAGCTGCCCAATCTGGAAACGTGTCCCGAATAACGTGCGCAGCGGAACATGTGCACAGTGCTGAACCATTTACTGCTCTCGGTCCGTCTTCATCCGTCCATCATGGTGGCAGCAACTGCTAACCACCTAGCTTGCGTATTCGATCATGTCTCCTACGAGCCGTATCCTTGTACCGATGCTTCCGGACCTCAAGATACCAGTCGATCGGAGAACTCTATAAATCCAGGGCAAGGTATCCCAAGTTTCTCGCTTGACATCTCGCGGTGAGCCAGCCACGCATGTACAGCAGCAGCCGCAAAGCCATGAGTTATCTGTTCCAGACCAGGAGGAGTGACGCGACGCAGAAAAAGCCAGCGTCTTCAGAAGAACAGCAGCAAAAGGTACCAAGCGGAAACTGTTGATTGATGCCCTTCCATTAATTTCCTAGTTACGTTCGTACTGTCGATGAAACGATTCCCATCTCAGCCGTCTCAATTATGTTGATCTGAACCCGCAGATAGATGATGTCCGGGAGCTGCTGGGCGACCTGCGGACGGAGATGCCGAGCTTCCTGTCGGACGGCACCATCCGCCGGTTCCTCCGGGCAAGGAACTGGAGCACGGAGCAGGCGGCCAAGGCTCTGAAAGAAGCTGTCAAGTGGAGGCGTCAGTTCAAGCCAGAGACGATTTGTTGGGTACTTGAATCTTTCGTCTCATATATGGGGGGTGTTTTGGAAATAAATTAATAAGATATATTCATTGGGCAACTTTTGAGTTATATGTACTTGATCTACTCTTGATCAGTCCTTGTGTTAGTATGTTATATACTTATGTTGAGCATGGTTAAATTTCTGCTTGGAATCAATTGTTAGGAAGACCTTGCTGGCACTGAGAACGAGGTTCGTAGAGCCTATATACCGGACTATCTCGACAAGAATGGGCGAACTGTGTTTGTGGTTATGACGTCAATAAAGGTCAGTTTAAGTCTGGACTCTGGACGCATAATATCGCTTTAATTTAATACAGTAGTTAGGCCTGAAATATACACAGTTAACTTTACACACCCAACAAAAGCACAACTGCATGCCCTTCTAAAATGGCATACATCAAAAAGTTTTTACTTTGACTAATTGTGATTATTAATATGAGCAATATCATATTGTTAGTAGACCTGGGTAAAAAGACACTTCTATATATGTTATGATTTTTCGTATATGTTCTAAATATGTTACAGTTATGGGCCTATTCGCTTCAGCTTATTCAGCCAGTTGTTTACAGCTTATTCAGCCAGCTTAAACAGCTTTTCAGCCGTCTCTGAGACTATATCTTTCCCTTAGAATCTTGAAGAAATCATAAGAAATGGATTTTGTGTTAGTCTAAAAGCCAGTTGTTTACACACACTTGCTCTTTAATTTGGCTCCAATATTGTTAGATATAGTTTATATGTCTGCATGAGCATGCATGATGATTCCAAGCACATAGATAAAATTAGTGTAATATTCGAAGTACCCACTCTGTTGGTGTACGAGAATCTAGTTTCAACAATTTTATTAGGCTCCTAATTCTCTTGAGAGATTCTAATTTTCTACTTCCTCTGTGCGGCACGTTTTCTCTTATTGGCATGGTTCCATCCTAGATGGACAGGAATATTAGTAGCATACATTCTTTTGGTCCAAGTATGAAGAGAGATTTCAGTTACCAAGCACAAAGATACACGATCAGTTGAAATAAAACTTCACCCTTTTCTGTTCTTTGTGTTGTAGCTACACTTGGTCTTGTTCATCTTATTTACTTGATTTGACATGTGCAACAGAGCTTAACTTCAACAAAGGAACATATAAAACAGCTAGTGTATAACCTGGAAAATATGGCCATGAACTCAGAAAGCGCACAAGAAGAGAATGTTATTTGGATGTGTAATTTCCGTAATTGGACACTATCATCTACGCCATTGTGGGAGAGCCGTGAATCACTGCACATAATTCAGAACTATTATCCAGGGTTGATTAGAACAGCAATTCTCAGCAACCCACCGAAGATCTTTGAATCCTTCTGGAAGGTATTTGCAAACTATTTATCAACTTATCTGTATATAAACTAACTGCAAATAAATTCCTATTCCAAAACAATGAGGTTTTGTTAAGAATATAGGTGGTCAACCATGTTTAATTTAACTTTTGTCCAGTGGTTTGAATCTGTAACATTTGTCAAGTAATTTGCATAAACTTTTTATAAATTGTCGTTAGGATTAGTATGTATATCATCAGTGTCTTCTTCAAAACATCATAATTGAGTCATAGTTTATGAGAACTGAAGAAGATGTTTGTAGAATGCTTTTTAGGACCTGATTACATTAAATCAACACAGTAACATATTTCTGCATTGATTGAGGATTTGTTTTGTGAATATTTAGTATGATATATGACACACTTCTCCTTGTAGATAGTAAAACACTTCATCGAGCCGACATTGCAAGAGAGAGTGAAATTTATTTACAGCAACAATTCAGAGAGCCAGAGGATAATGGCCGATATGTTTGACATGGACAAACTGGAGTCTGCATTTGGAGGAAGAAACACGGCTAGGCTTGATATTAACCAGTATGCTGAAAGAATGAGAAGACGGGATCAGTTAAGAGGAACTAACAAGCACGCAAACGGCAACATCTCATCTTCCTGACCAGGAATACTGAAACCTTGTATCTGTTTGCAATGTACTGAGCCATGTAAGCTAGATTCCATGAAATAGCTTAACAAGCTCGATAATTGTTAGCGCCTAGGAGGTTAATAAAACGTCCCTTACGTGCCTTCATGGTTTGTTATTTGGGCTTCTCAGTAAGTTAAACAGAACGTGAGGTCTGTAACACTGCAGCATAAGAAATTTCTACAGCTAAAAAAATAAAAAGGTGATAAAACTTCGCAGTACCACGCTTTCGGTCCGCCCCCAGGCCTCCCACCGTTTTTTTCCGCCGCCCTTCTCCCGGTTTTTCTTCCTCCCGTTCACCCTCCCTCCTCACGACTTTTCCCGTTCTTTCTTTTTTTTTTCTCGAACCGCAGCCGCCGCCGTCTCCCGTCCTCTCCGCGCCTGGCGGCCGGCGAGGCTGCGGCACGGGCTCCGGCGAGCATCCGCTTGCTGTCCAGGCTCCGTCCTATCCGCTCCCCTTCCCGCCATCCCACCTGACGAAATCCCCACCCTCGTCGCCCCTGCCGCCATCCCTTATGCCGTGTGAGCGGTGTGACCGGCGGCCCCGCAGTCCCCCGCAGACGCTCACCGGATGGAGCTCCCGCTGCCGTAGATAGATACCGGAGCGGGAGGACAGGGGAAGACGACGGGGATCTGCTCCGGGCATTCTCTGACGTGAAGGCATCATTGTTCGTCTTCCTGCTGGCGTCCCCTTCTTTCTCTCTACCATTTCATGCATCCTCTTCGAGAGCTACTCATAATTTCAAGTTAATACATTATGATCTTTGGATATCTCCTATTCTAAATGTTTGTGGCTTCAAATGTTATCTCGTTGTTCTTGATGATTGCTTGCATTATCTTTGGACGTTCCCTTTATGACTTAAGTCTGACACCTTTGCCACTCTCGCTAACTTTTTTTCTTACATGCGCACACAGTTTGGCGTGACCATGAAAGGAGTTCATTGCGACAACAGCCGTGAGTTTGACAACGATATATCACGCGCGTTCTTCCTCTCTCATGGAATACATCTGCGCATGTCTTGCCCCTACACTTTGTCCCAGAATGGTAAAGCTAAACACATTATCCGCTCCACTAATAATGTTGTTCGCTCCCTATGTTCCAGGCCAACATTTCCCCCAGATTTTGGGTTGAAGCTCTTAGCACTACAACATATCTCCTGAACATCGTTCCCACCAAGACACTCGACTTTTCTACACCCCATGTCGCCCTTTTTGGGGTTCCATTTGACATATGAGCACCTATGTTTCTTGATGAAGTAAAGTACTTTTGCGATTTAAACATTGGGCTTGATTTGATGGTGATTGTATACACTTATAATGTTTTGAACACTTGATCTTCATAAAGAAAGGTGTGTTCGTTTTAGGGTTGCCCAAGGTTCATTTGCAAGGTTATCCTGTTTCTTAATGTTCAAGCAACATAAACTAAGATGGACCATGTTACCCTTCTTCTTAATACTTGCAATTTTTACTATTTAACTAGCTATTAAATTCAAAAATTGTTTCTGGTTGCATTAAGTAAGATATGGTTCTGAAATTTGTACAGAAGCTTCATTATTACTCAAGTGATCTACCGCAAAAATTTGAGATGCATTTGACTTTTACAAAATTTACTAAAAATCAAACAACATTTAATTGCAGAACATGAAGAAAGATTTTTATCTAGACCTTCATCACTAGTGTGGTTCCACAAAGTTTACAGAAGGGTTACTAACACTAACAACTGCTACTGTAAAATTTTCCAGGATTTAAGAGCATAAAAACTATTTATCACATGAAAAGTACATTAAACCACATGCATTTATTTAAGCAAGGTAAAACATGCATTTTACAGAAGCAAGTATTTTTCTTAGTTAGCCATGTGCATAAGGAGTCTAACAAAATTATTTCACATTTTTTTCATTTTTATACAAAATCCTACACATATTCAAGCTTTCAGCCTTTTTAACCTATTTTAAAACAAAAAAGGGAAAAGTTCTTCGCGGAAGGACCCCTGGATCCTTTGAATCCTCACAACGAGGTCCCTAAGCTTTGCATCTAAGACCCTGGAAAGAGTTGGGACCGAGCAATTGGGTCCTTGGCCCAGTCGGCGGTTGCTGGCACAAAATCTGGTGAGTGGCGGTGCTAAGGGGGCGAGGGGAGGGCATAGCCGTGGTCGGGAGCTCATCGGGAGTGTTTGCGCTGAAAGAAGCTTGGGCGGAGGAGGCTCGATGGCGGTGGTTCACGGTGAGGCCTCGGGCGCGGCGGAAAGGGGTCTTCTCTGGCTTTGGCGGTGGCGAAGCAAGGCAGGCGGTGGCTTAGGAAGTTGGAGTGGTGCACAGGTTGGTCACCCAAGAGGTTCTTAGGCGTTAGGGAGGCTCGGGAGGGGGAGTTCGACAGTGGGGTGCGGTGGTGGAGCAAGGCAGCGCTTCCGCGGGGAGACTGGCAGTGGTGAAACGCCGGTGAGCAGCCACAGTACCCTTTTATAGGGGTTGAGGGGTGCGAGGAGGAGATAAGGGTGCCGGGATGAGCTAGGCAGCGATTGGGGAGCATCGGCGAGGCCGGTCACTGGCGGTGCAAGGGTACGGGCAGCGGTTGGCCGTGGCAGAGCTGCGCGCATGGGCGAGCGGCGGCCACTGGCAGAGCTGGATTATGGCGTGCAAGATCTCTCTTACCTCGCCCGCGGAATGGTCAAGCGATTTGTCACGTTAGCAACGGCGGTTGGCTGGGCGGCGCTAGCCGGTCCGGCGGCACAACGTGGCGACGAGCTCGTGCAGGGGTAGTAGAAGAGCGCGAAGGACTGGCCGGTGAAGATACTGCTGTGTGCGGGGGAGGATGGCGTTGGTGTGAGATTGGGAAGTGCTGGGGAGCCGTCGCGTCCCATTGGCGGTGAGCATTAGCCGACAGCGTTGCGCCGGTCGAATTGCTCCGCGTGGCATGGCAAGACACACCGTGCGCGGTCACCGCGCCGGGGGTACTTGTCGGTGTTTTAGACCGGCAAGCCGCCTAGGGGTACCCTAGGTGGTCTTTTATGCGGTAAGGGTCGTCGAGAATCAAGGAATTAATGGTGATGCAAGGAACACGATTTAGACAGGTTCGGGCCGCTAGCTCGCGTAATACCCTACGCCCTGTGTGTTGGTTTGTATTGCTGTATGTTCTGGTCCTGAGGATTGTCTTTGAGGGGGGTCCCTGCCCGGCCTTATATACCCGGGAGGGTAGGGTTACAAGACTGAGTCCTAGTCGGGTACTATTACAGAGTTCTACTCGGTATCGGCCCGAGTAGTTTTCCATAAACTAGTCCGAGAAGGATACGCCTATCCTTGTTCTGATCATGTCCGAGTACGTCCCTTAGTGGGCCGTCCAAGGCCTTCTCGTGGGTCTGGGGAGTATGCCCGACAAGCCCCCGAGTACTTTGTAGTCGTGCGCCATAGTCTTGGCACTGCGGGCACTACCCGAGTAGTTTTGCAGACTGAAGCGCTCGAGTACTGTCGCGTGGCTGGAAGGTACTCTTTCTGCAGCTTCGAGTTGTCTCTGTTCTTGAGTAATTTTATATGGTAGTGCGATGTCAATCGCACTCCATATGGAGTAGCCCCCAAGCCTTACGTTGAGTCGAAGAATCAGGCTTAGGGTCAAACCAGCTTTTGCCCATTTTACCCTCGGAGATCTTGAAAAAGAAAATACTGACCAACGGGTACGGTACCCGCAGCCCCCCGAGCACTTAGGTGATTCCTGTCGTTGAAGTGGTCAGCAATCTGTTGAATGCAATAGCCGTTGGGTGTTTATTGCGATTAATACGCGATTAATCTGTCCGTTGCGCAACTGACGCGTCGAAACCGGAGCTGGCGGAGATAAATCTAGAAAGACCCTTTTCGGTTGCTGTGACGCCGCAGGGGTATTAGATCTGTTCTTCCTCCTCCTCTGCGCCTTCGCTCGCTGTTTCGCCGCCGCCAGTGCCGCCGCCTCCGCCATTGCCGCTTTTTGAGATAGATCCGAGTGGAAGCCTCTTCCTTAACTTGAGGTTGAGTCCATCGAATGCGCTCCAAGAAGATGGGCAAGAAACCCGAGAAGATCCAAGGCAAGGCTCCGACGATGGGCAAGGTCAAATCAAAGAAGGGGAAAGAGTTGGTGCTGCCGGCGCTGAAGGTGGGGCCGACGAACTAGACTGCTCCGCCGCCACCTGGGGTAACTTGGCAACACTCGGTGATGAAGGAGGAAGCAGTCCAAGCGCTAGTTGATGCCAAGCTCCTTCAGCCGAAGGAAATCCTTGAGTGGCGCCCCGCGTTTCCCAATGCGTGGCAATTTGAGGAACATCCCGCCGAGACGGTGATGCTTACTCATTTTGTGGAAAGGGGACTGGCCGTGCCCACCTCCGACTTCTTCAGAGGTATTCTCGAGTACTACAATCTTTAGCTCGTCCACTTGAATCCCAATGGAGTACTGCACATGTCTATATTTGTACATCTGAGTGAAGTTTTTCTGGGAGTACCTCCAAGTCTCGAGTTATTTAGGAAACTGTTCCGTTGCAAGCCTCAGCCGAGTGCGCAGCGGACGGAAGTCTTTAGAGGCGCCGGGTTCCAGCTCAGGAACTCGAATGCGTATATTGAGTATAATCTGACCGACTCCCATGGGGATTGGAAGAAAAGGTGGTTCTACATTGGGAACCATGATCCTCGCTTGCCTGTGGTGACTGGTCACGCGCCCAAGCATGCGGAAAACTGGGTAAGCGAGCCCGAGGACACCCCTGAGCTTGATCTCCTGATGCAGCAGATCACCGAGTTGAAGGTACTCGGTTTGACTGGGATCAACATGGCAGCCAGCTTCCTGAAGAGAAGGGTCCAGCCACTTCAAAAACGTGCTCACTCGGGAAGTGAGTACGGAGGTCTGAAGGATCCATCGCGTATGTCTGATGAGGACATATCTGATGATGACGTAGAGGCGATGCTGGCTAAGTTTTTTAGGAACTATGAGGGAGTACCAGTAATCCCTGCAGCCCTTCGCTAGTATGAATCCTGGTACGAGCCAGAAGTGGTAAGTATTTTCCTCCTGACTTGTTCTTCTTTGACTTGTGATTCTTGTTGCTGACACTGATTTGTTGTTTGAAGTCCCGAGTTCTTGCCGGCTACGTGGCACAGTCGAAAGAAGAGTCGGAAGCTGTTGTCGAGGAGTCGGAGGACGAGCCTTCACCTCCTGTTAAGAGACACAGAGTAGTCCGCAAGATGTCTGCGGCTAAGTTTGCTTCAACCCCTGAGAAGGCTTGGGGTACCAAGGTATGTAGTCGGTAACTTGTGTATTACTGATGATCTTGAAATTCGTTATTGATGTGGTGAATCTTTGTTTTTGGTTCGTAAAGGCTGCAGATGAGGTCATTTCTGAAGAAATGGCCGTGTCCGACCCTGAAGTCGGTGATGCGGTTGTTGACACGGTGCCGGAGAGGGTGCTATCAACAGAAACTGTGGTAGCCCCCGAGTTAACCGCGCCAACTCAGTCGGCTGCCATGCCGCCCGTTGCTGACCAGGCGGTCCTTGGGCTGCCTGCTGGAGTAGCGGGTACAACGAAGGAGGTGTCACCAGTACTTGCTACTAGTACCTTGCTGTCCAAATTGATCGCCAGTGGTAAGCGTTGTCCCTTCTGATTGTTTTCATTTGAGTAGTACTGGAGTCTTGACTTCGGTTTTGTAGGTCTTGGTGAGAAGACGGTGCCGGCAGCTGTTCCCGCGGCTCTGAATACTCGGCCGCCTATCGCCGAGAAGAAGCGTGTGCGACTGCCGCCGCATTCAACCCGGTGAGCCTCCTTGTCTTGTTGGATGTCGTTGGATTGTCTTAAAATCATGTAGTGACACTTTTTTGGTGCAGAGATGCAGAGGAGACTATCCCTGTAGGGATAGTGCCGGATCCCTTGACTACAACATCTGTTCCTTTGGAGGACTTTATTGTTGAAGAGATACTCGAGGTTGACGCCGGTCGTCTTGGAGCTACTATGTCGATGCTTCAAGACGTCTCTCAGTGGAGGTACCTGCTGCTGCATCAGGCTCGGGGAGTGCCGGCCTATCATCATCCTCTGGCGGAGCGCTGGCTGTTGTTGAGAAATCCAAACAAATGACTGCTCCAGGTAAGTGCCTGTAATTTGTTATTGTAGTCGTAGTCGGTAGCTGATATGGTAAATGTTGTAGGTGCTTCTCTGGGTACGATTCCTCATCTTGTGGAGAGTACCCAAAGGCCAGTACTCAACCTGCCTTCTGACTTGGAGTTCCAGAGGGCCATTGATGTTTTCCGGGGCTTCCAGGTAGATATTGTTGATGTTATTGCATGACCTGAGTAGTTTGTGAGGCTTGAAACTCACCACACCATACTCGGATTTTTTCAGGAAAGAAGCCATCAGCTGGAGCAGGAATGCGCCCGACTGACAGAAGCTCTTCGGGTGCATGAGGTCAGGGCGAAGTCCTTTGCCGTGGAACGTGCGGATCACGCGGTTCTGTAGGAAAAATTGGAGAGCCGCTACAAGTCCTTGAACAAGAAGTATCAAGGTAAGCATTGTGACTACTTTGGGTGTGTCCAACTGTAGTCGGCTATGGCCTGAGTTCTTTGCTTTGTAGAGCTCAAGAAGCAGGAAGCGGTTGCGAGGAGCCAAGTTATCGATTGGAGGAACGCTCATGACCGAGGGGCAGATGAAGCCGAACATCTTCGGGTTGTGCTCACTGAAGCACAAATTGCGTGCGAGCACCAGCGGGACCGAAATATGCAGAATGGCGTGATGCTCGCCATGGCCATGGTGGCATGTAGAGATCATACCCAGACCTTGGGAAGACTTCGGGGTGAACTCCAAGAGTTGTCTGGAGCGGCCAAAGACTTGGTGAATGCCATAGCCCCGGTGGAGGAAGGCGCGGGACTGCAATCGCTTGTAGAGCGACTAAGAGCTGCCCCGAGTAAAGTGGCGGGACTTTGCAAGACTGTTTGCAAACAGGTTCTTGCGGTTGTGAAGTCCTACTACCCGAGGGCAGACTTGGCAGCAGCTGGTGATGGCGTGGCTCGCAACTGCACAGAGGAGGTCTATGCGCAGTACCTCGAGGAGGCGGAGCCTATTGCATCCAAAATGTCAGAGTTTGTCTCCTTAGAAGAGTTTTGAGCTGTTTGTATACTCTTGTATTCGAGTACATTGATAATTTGAAATGCCAAGCCTTTAAATTTGTTGTCGTTGTCTTTGCGAAGAGTAGCTCCGAAGTATTGCCACTTTGGGGAGGGTATTCGTCTCGCCTGACCTTGAGTTTTAGGGTCGGCTAAGCCTGACCCCTTCGAGGGTGAAAACTCTGCCTCGCCCGACCCTTGGTCCCGGGGTCGGATGTGCCCGACCCTTCGAGGGTGGAACTCCGTCTCGCCCGACCCCGAGTCCTGGGGTCGGATGCGCCCGACCCTTCAAGGGTGGAACTCTGCCTCGCCCGACCTTGAGGTCGGAGTAAACGAAGCCCCCGATATGTGGGCCATGCTTGGCATGTAGTAGTTCCGAGTGTCGAGTAGTCGTAATGCTGTTTGAGTACTCATCTTCTGAGGGACACGGGTGTACTGTACTCGTCTGTCCTTTGTGGATGTACAGGTGTACTGTGCTCTTTTGTCCTTTATGGATGCACGGGTGTACTGTGTTCCTTTGTCCGTTGTGGCATGAGTGCAGTCACATGGGTAGAGTCAGGAGTCGTCAGACTCATTGATCACGGGTGCATAGTAACTCTTGAGTAGGTGGTAGTTGGAGTTTCCGGCTATAAATAGGGCCATCTGGTGGTCGAACCCACTCAAGCTCCTGAGTAGCGATGGATTGCCTGCGACTGCTTCTGTTTGAGTGTAGAGAGCCATCAAAGAGTGCACCGGTGCTAGAAGATTCCTCGTAGATTGAGGCCACCTTTGCTCCACAGACTCCTGCACTCGTAGGGATAGCCGTGATGCTAGAAGAATCCTCGTAGGAGGGTTCGTCGCACGCCTCATCTTGCAGCTCGTGATCTAGTGGAGTACACGCTGGAACTCGCGAGTGATGGGTGATGAGTGCCGCGGTCTTCATCCCGCTCTGAAAGAGGTGGAGGTGCGGCCGTAGAGCAGATTGGCTCCGCAAGGCTAGCAAAAGAGCAGCCTTGGTTCCCTCTAGGTGCGTCTTGCCGGATTTGGTGTTGCCGCTGTCCAGGCGATGGCGGTCATGGAGTACCTGGCAGTGCCTTGGGTAGGGTACCTGGGCGTGGCTGCGTTTTGCGCAGCTTCCTTGCGTGTGGGCCCTTCCTGCGGTCGGCAGACCTGAGTAGCCTTGTGATATAGTAAAAGCCTGACGCTTAAATGCAGCCCGCCAGTAGGCAGTTGCTTATAGTCTTCGTGTAAGCCGAGTCCTTGTACTCGTATTGTTGGAGGTATGCCCTAGAGGCAATCATAGAGATGATTCCATTTGTATCCATGATTTGTATATTGTGTTCATTGAATATCCATTAAAGGCTACTTCAATTGATTTGCAATTATGTGAATTGTATGTGAAACTCTTTACTTGTATGGTTATTCTAAAGTTGTCCCTAGTCGGAGATCATGTGAGGACACACATGAATATTAGACTAGCACATGTATTAGTTGATGATTATGTTTCACAAGTCATGGACATGGAGATGTTGAACTAATAATGTGGACACATGTGGAGACATGTTCTAGGACTGACCCAACACGAGAAGTAGTTCTCTCTTTAAACAACATATACGCTTTGTCCTTAGACCTGAGATTGTCGCATGTATTCTAGATGTGGATCGACCTACTTAGGGGCTATCAAACCCTACACCGTAATAGGGTAGTTATAAAGGTAGCTTTTGGGTTTGTTAAGAAGCATGCTATGAGACATGGTCAATCAAGATGGGATTTGCCCCTCTCTAATTGAGAGTGATATCTCTGGGCCCCTCGAGTGATCGGATCCAAAAATGCATGGCCATGCTACGTACGGTTAAGAGTTAACCTACAAAGAGATTCCGAATCACAGGATCGAGAAAGAGCGGTCGGCTTGAAACTAGACCAAATATCGTGAGGCAAAGGGAATACCATGTATATTATGTTGTGATGGTTCGTCTGATATGATCTTCGTATGCGTATAGGAGTTGGCACGTCTTGCTAAAGGCCGCTACCGACTATTGGGCCGAGTAGGAGTACTCGGGCCATGTCTATACGTATCCGAACCCATAGGGTCATACACTTAAGGGGCTGGAAGCCCAATTCGGATCTGATCCGAGTTGGATTAGGTTTAGGAGTACTAATGGGCCTCGGACCCAGAGGCCCGTTGGGAACCTCTATAAATAGAGGGGTGGGGGCGCCCTAGGGTTTACACCTTTTTGGCGAAACACACCTGCCGCGCCTCCCACGCTCTTTTCTGTTGCAACTCGCGGACCTAGCAGTCCGGCTTGCGACGCTTCCTCCCTGCACGTGTGGATACCTTGGAGGTGTTGCGCCTGCAGCACTTGGACGAGCCGCCGACGAGCCACGACGAGCCAACGATGAGCCGCGGCACGGGAGGCGATCTTGCTGCACGTGGACGAGCTGCTGGACGTGGACGTGATCAACTACGTACGACTACGTGATCGTCTTCACTGCATCGACGCATATCTACATCTTCCGCACCAGTAGTGCGTCGAGTGGTAATCCCGTGATCCTTATAGGGTAGTTTTTCCTGGTTATACGCGGTAGAAATTTTGATTTGCGCTAGTGTAGCCTACCTCGTATCCTATCAGTGGTATCAGAGTCGTAGCTGCTTAGTTTTGGATTCGGGATGTGTGCATATGGAGATATGCGAGTTTTCCGTTTGATCTGTCCTAGTTTCGTGCCCTTACTGCAATGGTAGTATAACGACATACTCCTACCGGTCGGTTTCCGCCATCGAAGTTAAGTGATACACGTAAATCCAGTTGCAGTGAGCGAAGATCAATATGATTGGTCGAATCGAAATCCAGGGTCATGCGCCAGGCGCATTAGATGTGCAAAAGTAGATGGGATCTACTACCGGGGTCGGGATTTTTGCCGTATGCGTATGCTTCGGTAAATTAGCCGTAACTTTTCGGTACGATCTCGGATCGGGGCGAATTTTATATGAAAATTGATCTACAGAAAAAGTTACACATGAAATTCAACTGCTTTGCCGTTTTTGGCGAAATTAGATTTCCCAAATTTAGCTTGGAAGATGGAGTTTTGGGCATCCGAAGTTTGGAACGTTAGGACGCCTAACTCTGTTTTGCAGCATGTATGTATGTATCTTGTGATCAGTATGGCCCCCTTGTGTATGTGATGCATGTGTGTAACTCATTCGTGACCTGCGTGTCGCGCGTACGGCAATACGGCAGGAGCCATATGTGTTGTCACTTTATTGTATTTAATGGTCTGCGTACCAATCTGTGATGATCCAAGCAACTATGTAATCTTCATTACTAGCTTCTTTACTAGCTATTAGGCGTAATAGCGTGTTCTAGTTCTTGGAGGACTCATCACCAGGAGGATGGCGCACATGGAACATGGAGATGGAGATCACTATGGTGAACAGGTTCTATGGAGATGGAGATCACCGTATGAAAACGGGCCATACTGTGTCACAACTGTGTGAATGCTATTCTGTTTATGTTTTACTTTCTGCATGCTGTGATGTTAGAAGTAGAACGATCCCTCACAAAAGTTTAAGTTAGTATGCCCTCCCAACTAAAACTTGCACCGTCCCATGTCTTGTACAATTAGTGGTGGGTCTATGAAATTAGGGTGCCACTAGTTTTCCTTGACTAGACGGGTTTGTGTCGGACACTTACGCGCATAAGGGTTGGTTTGCTTAACGAGGTCATCTTAACGGTTAAGGACCTTGGGGCATAAAGGTTGGGCACCGAGACATGGAGATGTCACCCAACAACAGGAGTCATATGTGATATGATTAGCAAAAGTTGCTTACCGATCTACCTTGTTTGCTAGCGGTGATGCTAAAGCTCACTAGTAGACTTGTTAGTTGTGGATCCTGAATCACTAAGTATCAATAGAGGGATATTGATTTTAGTGGGAGTAGATTCTGTTAAAATAGTTTAATATGATTTACTCTATCATGGATACGTTTGTTTTAGTGTATTTTGCATTACTTTTGTTGTAGATTAAATGGCACCTAGCAGCACTACACCGTTTGCTTTGCGTTCGGTCCTTGAGAAAGACAAGTTGAAAGGAACAAATTACTCGGATTGGATCTGTAACCTGAGAATTGTTCTCAGGGCTGAGAAAAAGGAAGATGTTCTAGACAACCCACTACCAGAAGAACCTGCTGACGATGCACCCGCTGCTGCTAAGAATGCTTTACAAGAAAGCATGTGATGCTAACCTCGAAGTAAGCTGCCTTATGCTTGCTTGCATGGAACCCGAGCTGCAGATGTAGTTTGAAACAAACCATGAGGCGCACGATATGATCGTGGCGCTTAGAGACATGTTCCAAACACAGGCCAGGACTGAAAGGTTCAATGTGTCTAAGGCCTTTGTTGAGAGCAAGCTAGCAGAAGGCGCAGCAGTAGGACCACACGTAATCAAGATGGTTGGTTACACTCAACGGTTGGAGAAGCTGGGCTTCCCACTGGGCCAAGAGTTGGCCACTGATTTCATTATTTCGTCTCTTCCGCCTAGCTATGGGAACTTCATCTCGAACTACCATATGCATGGGACGGAGAAGGGTCTGAATGAGCTGTGTGGCATGCTTAAAACAGTAGAGGCTGACATCAAGAAAAGCGCTAGTACCAGCCATGTGATGGCTATACAGAACAAGCCTAGCTTTAAGAAAAAGGGCAATTCTTGGAAGAAGAAGGGCAAGGCTGGAACGTCCAAGCCAAACCCAACGCCCAAGGTTAAAGCTGGACCTGGACCTACTCCAGACAAAGAGTGCTTTTACTATCATGAACTTGGTCACTGGAAGAGAAACTGCAAGCAGTACCTAGCTTCGTTGAAGAATGGCGGAAGTAAGAATACTTCTACCTCAGGTACGCTTGTTGTTAATGTTATAGACAACATTTTTCTCGCTGATACAATTATTAATTCTTGGGTATTTGATACTGGATCGGTTGCTCATATTTGCAATTCGATGCAGGGAATGATAAGAAGTAGAAGCATGGAAAGAGGAGAAGTTGATTTCCGCGTGGGCAATAATGCAAGAGTTGCTGTGTTGACCGTCGGGACGATGCAACTCCACCTCCCGTCAGAATTTATTATGGAGTTGAATAATTGTTATTTCATTCCTAGTTTAAGTCGAAACATTTTGTCTCCTTCATGCTTGATGAAGGATGGTTATTCATTTGCGAGTGAAAACAATGGTTGTGTGATCTCTAAGAATGATATGTTTATGGCTTTTGCACCCATTGTGAATGGATTATTTGTTTTAAATCTTGATGGTTCACCTGTCTGTAACGTAAGTGCTAAAAGGTCTCGGCCTAATGATTTGAGTCCTACCTACTTGTGGCATTGTCGTTTGGGTCATATAAGTGAAAAACACATGAAGAAGCTCCATTCTGATGGACTTCTAACTTCGTTTGATTTTAAATCATACGAGACATGTGAGGCTTGCTTGCTAGGCAAGATGACCAAGACGTCTTTCACAGGATTTCCTGAGAGAGCAGTAGACTTGTTGGAACTCGTACATTGTGATGTATGCAGACCAATGAGCACGACGGCTAGAGGAGGATTCCAATACTTCATAACATTCACTAATGATTTTAGTAGATATGGCTATGTCTACTTTGATGAGGCACAAGTCTGAAACCTTTGAAAAGTTCAAGGAATTTCAGAATGAAGTTGAAAATCAGCGTGGCAAGAAAATTAAGGCCTTACGATCTGATCGTGGAGGCAACTATTTGAGCCACGAGTTTAGCAATCATCTAAAGAGTTGCGGAATGGTTCCACAACTTATGCCGCCTGGAACACCTCAGAGAAACGGTGTATCTGAGCGACGTAATCGAACTTTGTTAGACATGGTTCGATCAATGATGAGCCAGTCGGACCTACCGTTGTCATTTTGGGGATACGCTCTAGAAATAGGAGCTTTCACACTTAATAGGGTACCATCTAAATCCGTAGTTAAGACACCATATGAGATATGGACTGCAAAGGTTCCTAGTTTGTCTTTTCTAAAGATTTGGGGATGTGAAGTGTTTGTCAAGCGACTTCAGTCGGACAAGATCACACCCAAGTCGGATAAGTGCATTTTCGTGGGATATCCAAAGGAAACTTTGGGATATTATTTCTACAACCGATCAGAAGGCAAAGTGTTTGTCGCTCGGAACGGGGTTTTCCTAGAGAAAGAATTTCTCAAAGGGGAAAAGAGTGGAAAGACAGTGCATCTTGAAGAAGTTCAAGATGAGCCGATCGGGCAAGAATCAATGAGTGATGCTAACGTAGCAGATCAAGTTGAGATACCCATGGCAAGAGAAGCACCGCCACAACCATGAAGGTCAGCGAGGCTCCGCGAAATGCGGGAAATATTATTGTTGGACAATGATGAACCTGCGACATAAGCGGAAGCAATGATGGACCCAAACTCTGAAAAATGGCAGAGTGCCATGCAATCCGAAATAGGATCCATGGGAGACAATCAAGTTTGGAACTTGGTTGACCCGCCTGATGGTGTTAAATCCATAGAGTGCAAGTGGATCTATAAGAAGAAAAAGGACATGGATGGAAATGTTCACATCTATAAAGCACGACTTGTCGCAAAAGGTTTTCGACAAGTTCAAGGAGTTGACTACGACGAGACCTTCTCGCCCGTAGTGATGCTTAAGTCCATTCGGATTATTCTAGCTATAGCTGCATATTTCGATTATGAGATATGGCAGATGGATGTCAAGACAGCTTTCCTGAATGGAAACCTAGCTGAGGACGTGTATATGATACAGCCTGAGGGTTTTGTCGATCTGAAAAATGCTGGAAAGGTATGCAAGCTTCAGAGATCCATTTATGGATTGAAGCAAGCATCTAGGAGTTGGAACATTCGTTTTGATGAAGTGGTCAAAGGGTTTGACTTCACCAAGAACGAAGAAGAGTCTTGTGTTTACAAGAAGGTTAGTGGGAGCTCTGTAGTATTTCTAATCTTATATGTGGATGACATATTACTGATTGGAAATAACATTCCTATGCTTGAGTCCGTAAAGACTTCACTGAAAAATAGTTTTTCGATGAAGGACTTAGGGGAAGCGACATATATTCTGGGCATTAAGATCTATAGAGATAGATCGAGAAGGCTTATAGGTTTAAGCCAAGATACTTACATTGACAAAGTGTTGAAGAGGTTCAGCATGGAAGAGGCAAAGAAAGGGTTCTTGCCTATGTCACATGGCATACATCTCAGCAAGACTCAGTGTCCTTCGACTGCTGATGAGCGGGATCGCATGAGTAGAGTGCCATATGCCTCGGCTATTGGATCTATCATGTATGCAATGATAAGTACTCGCCCAGATGTTTCATATGCGCTAAGTATGGCAAGCAGACACCAATCTGATCCAGGTGAGAGTCACTGGACAGCGGTGAAAAATATTCTTAAGTACTTGAGAAGGACTAAAGATATGTTCCTCGTCTATGGAGGTGAGGAGGAGCTCGTTGTAACAGGTTACACCGATGCTAGTTTTCAAACCGACAGAGATGATTCAAAGTCACAATCAGGATTTGTGTTGAGTTCCAAGCAGGAGACGGTGGCCGATTCTACGACAGAAGTCGAGTACATCGCGGCTTCGGAAGCCGCGAAGGAAGGTGTTTGGATAAGGAATTTCCTCATTGAGCTTGGTGTGTTCCCGAATGCGTCCAGCCCATTCAATCTCTACTGTGATAATAATGGGGCAATTGCGCAAGCAAATGAGCCAAGGAACCACCAGAAGAACAAACACGTAATGCGGCGATTTCATCTCATTCGAGACTTCGTTAACCGGGGTGAGATCAAGATATGCAAGATACACACGGATCTAAACATTTCTAATCCGTTGACAAAACCACTCCCGCAGGCCAAGCATGATGCGCATGTAAGAGCTATGGGTATTAGGTACCTTCTAGATTGACTCTAGTGCAAGTGGGAGACTGTTGGAGGTATGCCCTAGAGGCAATCATAGAGATGATGATATTCCATTTGTATCCATGATTTGTATATTGTGTTCATTGAATATCCATTAAGGGCTACTTGAATTGATTTGCAATTATGTGAATTGTATGTGAAACTCTTTACTTGTATGGTTATTCTAAAGTTGTCCCTAGTCGGAGTTCATGTGAGGACACACATGAATATTAGACTAGCACATGTATTAGTTGATGACTATGTTTCACAAGTCATGGACATGGAGATGTTGAACTAATAATGTGGACACATGTGGAGACATGTGCTAGGACTGACCCAACACGAGAAGTAGTTCTCTCTTTAAACAACATATACGCTTTGTCCTTAGACCTGAGATTGTCGCATGTATTCTAGATATGGATCGACCTACTTAGCGGCTATCAAATGCTACGCCGTAACAGGGTAGTTATAAAGGTAGCTTTCGGGTTTGTTAAGAAGCATGCTATGAGACATGGTCAATCAAGATGGGATTTGCCCCTCTCTGATTGAGAGTGATATCTCTGGGCCCCTCGAGTGATCGGATCCGAAAATGCATGGCCATGCTACGTACGGTTAAGAGTTAACCTACAAAGGGATTCCGAATCACAAGATCGAGAAAGAGCGGTCGGCTTGAAGCTAGACCAAATATCGTGAGGCAAAGGGAATAGCATGTATATTATGTTGTGATGATTCGTATGATATGATCTTCGTATGCGTATAGGAGTTGGCACATCTTGCTAGAGGCCGCTACCGACTATTGGGCCGAGTAGGAGTACTCGGGCCATGTCTATACGTATCCGAACCCATTGGGTCACACACTTAAGGGGCTGGAAGCCCAATTCGGATCTGATCCGAGTTGGATTTGGTTTAGAAGTACTAATGGACCTCGGACCCAGAGGCCCGTTGGGAACCTCTATAAATAGAGGGGTGGGGGCGCCCTAGGGTTTACACCTTTTTGCCGAAACACACCTGCCGCTCCTCCCACGCCCTCGCCTGTTGCAACTTGCGGACCTAGCAGTCCGGCTTGCGACGCTTCCTCCCTGCACGTGTGGATACCTTGGAGGTGTTGCGCCTGCAGCACTTGGACGAGCCGCCGACGAGCCACGACGAGCCGACGACGAGCCGCGGCACGGGAGGTGATCTTGCTGCATGTGGACGAGCTGCTGAGGAGCTGCTGGACGTGGACGTGATCAACTATGTACGACTACGTTGATCGACTACGTACGACTACGTGATCGTCTTCACTGCATCGACGCATATCTACATCTTCCGCACCAGTAGTGCGTCGAGTGGTAATCCCGTGATCCTTATACGACAGTTTTTCCTGGTTATACGCGGTAGAAATTTTGATTTGCGCTAGTGTAGCCTACCTCGTATCCCATCACGTATGTAACTTGATGTACCCTTGTTTCAGTAAAGATTGATATGAAGATTTTGTATAAGGGCAAGGATCCTTGTTGTACTGATAGCTCGTCGGAGCTGACACCCCTTGAAGTCGGTAGTTGAGTAGTCATCCCGAGTAGTTGCCTTGAAGCGAGTACTCGAGTGCTGCTATGGGTAATAGCGACAGAGGTGTTCTATATTCCAGGAGTTTGGCACCTGTTCTCCTGAGAGCTCTTGGAGTCTGTAAGATCCAGGTCTTGTAACCTTTGATACGATGTAAGGACCTTCCCACGGTGAATTGAGTTTATGCAATCCTGACGTGTCTTGGATACGCTTAAGGACCATATCGTCCGAGTTGAAAGATCTTTCCTTGACGTTGTGATATCGCCCGAGTTGAAAGCCTTGCCAACTAGTGTCCTCGAAGAAGCGTGGTTGCCGCAGATTCCTCTGTGAATCTCTTCTAGGATTTCTTGGCCATCTTCTCTAGTGACGCACTTCATGAGTACTCCAGATGATGCACCTTTCCTGTAGAGCTTGTCTCCGACTAGAACGTAATTCTTTACTCATTGGGAGATTTGCTCAGCTTTATTCTTGTTGGATGGTAGCTGGTGATCTTTGATGTAGTCGATGAAGGGTTTCCTCCAGTCGACTTCTATCATCATGATCTCTCGGGAGGCGTCTGTAGTCGGGACTACTGGCGGTGTGACCTGTTCAGGTATGGATGGCTTGCGTAGTTCGTGTACGAAAATTCCTGCTGGAACTTCTGCACGAGTTGAGCCCATTTTGGATAAGACGTCGGCGGCAACGTTGTTGTCGCAGACGATGTGATGGAACTCCAAGAGGAAGAATTTGTTTTTGATCTTCCTCTTTGAGGCTTATCTGATGATAGCCAGAGTAGCAATCGAGGAATCATAGCAAGGCGCATCCGGCGGTGGAGTCAACCACTTGATCAATCCTGGGTAGCCCAAAAGGATCTTTCGGGCAGTGTTTGTTGAGGTCAGTGTAGTCGACACACATTCTTCATTCGTTGTTTTTCTTACGAACAAGCACAGGATTGGCGAGCTAGTCAGGATGAAAGACTTCCTTGATGAATCCTGCCGCGAGTAGCTTGGCTAACTCTTTTTTGATTATTTCTCGTCTGTCCTGAGCGAACCGGCGTAGTCGTTGTCGTTTTGGAGTAGCTTTGGGATCGATGTTGAGGGAATGCTCGATCAGTTCCTTGGGCACACCTGTCATGTCAGCCGGCTTCCAAGCGAAGATATCATGGTTAGCCCGAAGGAAACTGACGAGCGCGAGTTCCTATTTAGGATCCAGCCCTGTTCGGATCAGGGCTGTCTTGGAAGGTTCCTATTTGGGATCCAGCCCTGTTCCGATCAGGGCTGTCTTGGAAGGATCACCGGTCTGGAGGTCGATCGATTTGAAGTCTTGCTTTCTGGCGGGTTTCACCTTTGTGGAGCCCGACTTGTTTTCCGGGATCTCTAGTTCGGTGGGATGGAGTTTATTTGAAGCTGTGAAAAGTTGCTGCATGGGACTAGGAGATTGAGTAGTCGCAGCAATTTCCACGGCTTCGGTGTCACACTCGTAGGATCTCCGGAGATCTCCTCGTAGTGTGAGCTCTTCTTTGGGACCTGGCATCTTGAGTACCAGGTAGACATAGTGTGGTATGGCCATAAACTTGGCTAGTGCTGGCCGTCCGAGTATGGCGTGATAAGATGTCTCGAAGTCGGTGACCTCGAATCTGATGTACTCGGTGCGGTAATGTTCCTTAGTTCCAAAGGTGATTGGAAGGACAACTTGTCCCAGTGGTATGGCCGCGTTTCTGGGCACAATGCCGTAGAAAGGTGAATCCGTTGGAGTAAGCATTTCAGTGACATTGAGGCACATTTTCCTTAATGTTTTGGCGAAGATAACATTGAGGCCGCTCCCGCCATCAATGAGTACTTTGGTTAACTTTGAACCTGCCACGACTAGATCCAGGACTAGTGGAAAATGGCCTAGTTCTGAAAATTTTGTCCATTGATCTTTTTTGCTGAAAGAAATTGGAACTTCCGACTACTTTAGCGGTGTGGGGTCCGTCGGCTCGATGGCCATGATCTCCCTGAGTACGAGTTTGTTAGCTCGCTTGGATGCAGTGCCGGGAATGCCGCCAAAAATGACGTTGACGGTTTTTGAGGCTGGTTGGAAATTGCCGTCCTCATCTTCGTTGTTGCGGGCTTTGTGTTTAACCTTGTCTCTGTTTTTGGCGTACTCTTCAGGAGTTGGTGGTGCGGGCAAGTCTTACATGACTCGGCGCATGCTGTAACAGTCTAGTGCGGAGTGCTTGCTAGTCGGGTGCCATGGGCACTGCTTTTTGAGTAGCTCCATGAAGGTTGGTCCATCGTCATTTCTGCGATGTCCCTTTTTCCCGGAGCTGGTCATGGTAGCAACAGTGTTGTCGGGCTTCCTTTTGCGATTATGGTTACCTGGATAGGAATTCCGAGCATCGTTATGCCAAGTTTTATCTGTGTCTTTGTTGTGGATGTTGTCGCGTCCGCGGTTACGGTGGGAACCGAACCGTTCTTGTTCTTTGTCTTCTTCATCGGCCCACTGTTGCACCATGAGTTTGAGTTTTTTGACATCGGCTGGTCGTCGGCGACCGAAGTCTTGGTATGTTCGTCGATCATAGAGTCCATTTTGGAAGCACTCAATGACGTCTGCTTCGGAGATGTCCAATCTGGTAGCCTTCATTTCAAAGAACCGTCGCAGATAGTCGCGTAGGGTCTCACCCTCTTTCTGCTTAATTTGTCTTAAGTCGATCTTGTTGCCTGGTCTAGCCATGGAGCCGGTGAAGTTGTTGGTAAAAGTCTTTGTCAAGTCTGCCCAAGAGTCGATGGACTTGGGTTTGAGTGACTCGAGCTAGGTCAGTGGTGCGGGTTCCATGCATATGGGGAAATGAATGACTTTGGTGTCGTTGTTACCCCCGGCTGCTTGGACGGCTAGCGAATAACAACGCCATTGAACTGGGTCTTGCTTGCCGTCGTACTTGGTAATGCCGGTTGGTTTGAACTTTTCGGGTAATTTTGTTTTCATTACCCAGTTTGTGAAAGCAGGAAAGTGGTTGTAGCTGTCGACTTCTTGTTCGCGCCCACTGTTGAGGATTTCTCGTAGATCGCTGAAGTTGGACATCTCGCGGATCTTCCGGGTAGGGCGAATACTTTTAACCGAGTTGGTGCAGCTGACTTCACCCACATCCTTCTGTTGAGTAGGAGCTTTATGCTTGCTTGGACCTTGGCTGTGTTGCCGGGGTTGGTTGACTGCATCATCATTTCGCGGGGCGACATTTTTATCTGCAGCCCCCCTGCTTCCGTCTTGATGCGATCTAATGCGAGGAACGGACGGGATTGGTGATTCTTTGTCAAGTAGCTTGTAAGCTTGCTCTGCGAGTTGTGTGATTAGTCCGTTGCCACGCTGCACAAGTTGAGCTGTGGCTGCGTTATCCTTATCTTGAGGCATCAATGTCCTTAAAAGGTTGATTGAAGCGATAGCCGCGAGTGGAGTATTGTGCTCTTGAGCCTGGACCGCGTTGAAAGCCCGTTCAAGATTTGTAATAGGAATATTTGTAGCCATCGACTCTCGACGCTCAGCTCGAGTGGCATTGCGCGCCCTTCGTTGGTTACGCTGTTCGGGAGTTTCATTGTCGGCTGTAGACTCATCTTTAGAGATGTTGTCGACTTGTGCTAGTCGCCTGGGGGTTCTATTCTAGCTAGTACCCGGATTGTTATTCTGAGTAATAACAAGTATCTCCCTGTCCGGGTAGTAACTTCCGGAACTTGATGTAGCAATCTCTGTATAGCTTTCTTCATGGTTGGACGTAAGTGGAATGCCTTCTTGATATGGCAGGTTGTCTATATGGGCGACGAGGCGGGAATCGTAGTCACGGTCAAGAACAGATGGTCGCAATCCCGGCTAGTGGACGAATCTGCCTTGTGGTGTCGAAGTTATTACCAACCCTTGGGCTGGGCCAGATAATGGTATTTCTGGTGAGTAGGACGAGTCGGAGTCAACATCCTCGTCCTGCCCGAGTTCAACTCGGGTTCGAGCAAGAAAACCTTGGTAGACTTTTGTCGCGTTACGGAGTCCGTGAGGTAACCGCTCTGAAGTCGAGACTGATTTGGATGCTGACTGGGGCCGCCAAATCCGAAGCGAGTCCGACCCTGAGTCCAGGGGTCGGCTGAGCCCGACCCTTTGAGGGAGTAGCTCCGCCTCGCCCGACCCTGAGTGGAATTCCGCCTCGCCCGACCCCGAGTCCTGGGGTCGGGAGTGCCGGACCCTTCGGAGGAGTAGTTCCGCCTCGCTCGACCCCGAGTGAGGCTCCGCTTCGCCCGACCCTGAATCCTGGGGTCGGCGGAGCCCGACCCTTTGGAAGGGTAGCTCCGCCTCGCCCGACCCCGAGTGAGGCTCCGCGTCGCCCGACCCCGAGGCCTGGGGTTGGCGGAGCCCAACCCTTTCGAAGGGTAGCTCCGCCTCGCCCGACCCCGAGTGAGGCTCCGCCTCGCCCGACCCTGAGTCCTGGGGTTGGCGGAGCCCAACCCTTGGGAAGGGTAGCTCCACCTCGCCCGACCCCGAGTCCTGGGGTCGGGAGAGCCTGACCCCTGAGCGAGACGTTGGAGTAGTCCGAGGCGAAGTTGAATTCGACGCGTAGTCGAACTCGAACTCGGTGACTTTGAAATCTTGATTTTTTCTTGTCAAATCTTCTGGTTTCTTCTCGTGAATGTCGACGATCTGGCGCCGGAACAACCCCGAGCTTCCGACGACGCAAAGCCAGGATCCAAAAACGAAGGTGGCGCTGGCTTTCATGAGGAAGACGGGCCTGATGATGACTTTCGCCATTGAGTTCGCGCTGAGAAACTCGACGAGCTCCCCTGCCTGGCGCGCCAGCTGTCGGTGTTTTAGACTGGCAACCCGCCTAGGGGTACCCTAGGTGGTCTTTTATGCGGTAAGGGTCGTCGAGAATCAAGGAATCAATGGTGATGCAATGAACACGATTTAGATAGGTTCGGGCTGCTAGATTGCATAATACCCTACGTCCTGTGTGTTGGTTTGTATCGATGTATGTTCTGGTCCTGAGGATTGTCTTTGAGGGGGCTCCCTGCCCGGCCATATATATCCGGGAGGGCAGGGTTACAAGTCTGAGTCCTAGTCAGGTACTATTACAGAGTTCTACTCAGTATCATCCCGAGTAGTTTTCCATAAACATACAAGACTAGTCTGAGAAGGATACGCCTATCCTTGTTCTGATCATGTCCGAGTACGTCCCTTAGTAGGCCGTCCAAGGCCTACTCGTGGGTCTGGAGAGTATGCCCGACAGTACTCGAGTGGCACGCAAAGGCAGCGCCTTTGAGGCGATTTTGTTTCAAAAATCGAATTCAAACTTTGAATTCTTCAAAATCAAAACTTGCTGACCAGACTCCACTCTACAAGTTCTACAAAAGCCCATGTCTGAAAAACTTAGCAGAAATTGAGATGGAAGGGTTTGAAAATCGGTGTTCCACCGGACATGGCCTTGCTTGAATTTGTCCCCAAAATTTGCTAAATTTTGAACTGAAATTTGGATGCCTTCCACTCAAAGTCAGAAGATGTGCAAATAACAAAAGTTGTTTGTTTTGAAATGTTCTACAACTTTTATATTGGCCAAAAGTTGAGTTGTTATTTAAAATTTGACTTTCCACTCTTACCCCTTTTTGAGTGCTTTTTGAGGCATTTTTCAACACTTGGTCAATTTGAAAGGCTTTCAACAGTTGGGATTTGAACTTTGGGTGTTTTTCTACGTTCCCAACCTAATTTGCTTGTTTTTCACATTTGTTTTCTTGTTTGGCCCCAATTGACTTCAATTTGCCCTTTTTGGTGCTTTTCAAAGTTTAAAAGAAATTTGAAAATTATAAGCGACAATTTGAGGTTCAGCGATTTGAGTACTTAAACACTTTAGTTAACCTTTGAATTGTTTAACTTAAACTAGGGATGTTACAACATGGAATTGCTAGAGTGTGCATAAGTCTATTCAGGATAGAAACTCATCCAAAACTCACCTATGCCATTAAAAGTGTAAAAGTGATCATCCAAAGGAAATTAGCACAACCTTGGGAGTGATTAGTGCTAGGATAGACTTAGAGAAAGTGAGTGCAAAGTGTAGTTACCTTGTGATTGGTTCAAGGAGTGAACCACCATTGTAAGCTTGGAGCCCTGGCACCTTTGAACCTTGGTGGCTCACCGCTAAGGCTTTGACCCTCCGGCCTAGTGTGGTGTGACGATGACGACCGTGTGTGTGGGACAAGGAGACCCCTTCCTTCGTACAGAAGCTTCATGGTAGACATAGCGTCAAGATGACTAGAAAGAGAGGGAGAGGTGGGGCTTGCCTTTTTGGAAAGCTTCTCATCTGGCTTGGGGAGAGCCTTTGTGGTGAGACTTGGTGACCAAGAGTATATCCTTGGTGGAGCTCCAACATGGACTAGGGGTGTCATTTGCCTACTGATATCATGGAATAAATCGTCATATATCTAGTTGTGCATCTTTCCTAACCCACTTCTTTACGTTTTTGCATTTCATACTTGTAACTCTTGTGCCTTTACTTTTCTTAAAGTAGTTCCTGGTAGGATTGGCTTTAGGTTACAAAATTCTTTTTGGGTGGGAACTTTAACTAGATCAACCCTATATACACATTAGATAGCATGATGTAATTTTTGTTTTGATGCAAGTAGTGGAAGCCATAGGGGTTTTTATGTTTGCCTAAATCACCACTCCCCCTCCTAGGCTACGAGCACCGATTTCTTTCAAACTAGCTGTGGCGGATCCACCTCGGATTAGCCAAATCGAGGCACGATTAAGTCGCCTAACACGCGACAGCGGCCTTAATTAGGCTAACTCGAGATGCCGTCCGATTTCATCCGATTTAACCACTTGAACAGGACCGAGTTAGCAAACTCACACGAAGATGAGCGGTTTTAGAGAATACAACAAGTCCACTGATTTAACCAACTTAACCATTTTAGCTCAACAACAAAACCACATCAGAGTTTTACAAGTTCAAAAGAAAACAACAGAAGGTAAAACAAGCGGAAGCTAAACGCAGGGGTCGGACGTCCTTGGTGAGGCCAGCCAAGACGTCAGTGATCCCTCTCCTCACCATCCGAGGAGGGATCCCACTCGACCGTCCAACCCGGAGGGAGCTAGGGCGGCCAAGTGCCAACAGAAGAAGGCTCGGGAGCAGCAACTTCACCTGAAAAAGAAAAGCCACAACAAGGCTGAGCTACTAAGCTCAACAAGACTTAACCGACAGGGAGTAACTACTCCACCACTTCTAGACATGCAAGGCTCTTTGGCTGAGGGGTTTGTTTGCCAAGAAGCACTAAGTAGATCCTGATTTTCAAGTTTTAGCTCAGATTCTAGGTTCATTAACCGGTCTAAGTGAGCACTTACTCTAAGCAAACATAGAACCAACCAAAAGGTATATATACCATCATCAAGACCATGTCATCATCAGATTCCTTTATTACTCAGTGTAGCATAGCGATCAAGCAGTCTCAAACTGTGAGAGGCAGACGAATCGATTCGAGTTCTTTAACCATGCATGGTGAACCTAACCTCACGACATCTGCGCACCACCGAGGGTCGCTTCCTGTGTCGGCCTTCCCCATCAATTCCCCAACCCGTGTCGGGCCCATTTCCTTTGGTGCAATGTTCCACAGACCCGGCCTCTGCCATTCTGTGACCACACTTGCCACCACGTGCGGCCGCAGGGGAACTCCGTTCCAAGGACAATGGGGCGACCGCTCACATCTAGGTTCAATCCGGTACTCGGCTTCCTCATCCCATAATAAGTATGAGGTTAGTACTTTCAAACACTTGATCATGAACACCACCACTTTCGGGCCTTAACAAGTTCCATAGATAGACGGGGCGATCAGCCGACCACCAAAGTGTTAACCAAAACCCTACCCTGTCCATCGTCTTATAGTTGTAATAGAAAGGAAACAACCAACTCCTTACAACTCGCGAGTGACAGGAAATCACTCGGCTTTTACCGCTTCTTATTTAAGCATGGCAATTACTCGGTCCAACAGCTAGTGTTCAGATCAGGGAACTAAGTCATGCATTCTACGGTTTCAAACAACTCCTATACGTAAATGCACAAACAAGATGCAGAAGGCATGCACAAGTTTGGGAAAATTGGGGTTTATGCTCCGGGGCTTGCCTTCAAACGAGGAGGAGGGAAACTGCTCTTCTGCTAGGGCGGCTTCGGCTTCTGGAAGCGGAAGCTCGGCTGCAACTCCTTCTTCAGGCGCCGGGTGTCGCTCGTAGGTGCCGTCGGTGAGATGCAACTCTACACGAAATGCAAATGCAAGAGTTAGCACTTTGACGATTATTTCAACAGCAACACTTGCGAGTTCTAGCTCAGAAACTTTTGTGTAGCATAGCTACAGAAAGAGTGGGGAAGTTCGCTTGGGTTGGAGAAGAACAAGGTAAAGGGTCGGATGGAAAGAAGCTTATGATCTGACCCTTAGACTAGAGGAATAGATGTGCTGGGGGTCCTCAGACTTAACGTAGAGAAGTCCCCAAATCTTTACACATATACCCTTGGGTCTAGGAAAAGGATACAGCCGAGCCCTCGGGCGAGGCGGAGAAAGGGTCGGCGAAACAGATAGGGTCGGGCGAGACGGAATAGGGGTTGGGCGGATAGAAGGGGTCGGACGAGTCGGAAAAAGGGTCGGTAGCTTACCTTCGTCTTACAGGTGAAGCTTGGGGTCGGGAAGGAGGAGACTTGGGCAGAGGAACTAAGGCTTTGGACAGCGGCGAGGTCCGGCGGGGTTCCGGCGGTGGTGGCGCTTTTTGTGGAAACAAGCAAGCTCTTGCACAGCGCGGAGGAGCAAGCGGCTGGATGGATTGGGGAAAGCGGTGTGGAGCGGAGAGGAGAGTTCCTCAGGGACTTAGGCTGTAGCGCTTGAGCATGAAACAAAGAGCAAGGCAGAAGGGTAGCGATGGCGAAGGGGACTCCGGCGGAGCTCTGGCATTCCCTTTTATAGCTGCGCGGAAGAGAGAAGGTTGGAGCGGCGCAAAAACCAGGAAGAAATGATGGAGTGTGCTGCCGGGGCGGCGATTGAGCAGCGGTGCGGCGGAGCAGGACTTCAGGGATGACACCGGCGGTCATTGGGCACCAGAGACGGGATGGCGCAGGCGCGGTTTTGCTGGTGGTTGAGATTTGGCGGAGGCGGGCGTCGTCGTGCGGTGGATCTGATGGAAGCGATCGGGGAAACGGCGCTAGAAGTGAGGTTGCTCAGGTGAGAAGACAGGCGGGCTGCTGCTGCGTGGGCGAGCGTGAAGCAACAGACTGTTGGGGCGCGGCTCTAACAAGGCGGGAAAGGGACTATCGCGGCCGGGGTCTGGATTGGCGACGGAGGAATCGTCGCATAGCGTAGTCCGGGCAGCGCGACTGTGGAGGGGCGGCGGAAAAGGCGGGAGGCATCGGGCTCCGCAGCCGGGGGTCCGGCGGGTGATGATGGGCTCGAGCCGCGAGGTGCTGCAGAAAGGGTTGCAGAGGGCTTCCGCTGCGATTGGGGAAGGGGGCGCGAGAATCCATCCGGTCATGACCGGCGACGAGGCGGAGCGGCGGGGTCGGAGAAGTTGAGCCACGCGGCGGGGGAACTCTGAAGCGGGCATGCTACTCGAGTGCGTCTATCGTGGGGGATCTGGAAGAAAGATTTTGTGGGTCCACCGGTCAGTCTCAGTTGGTCCACTGCTCAGATTGAGCGAGAGGTGTTGCGGGAAGGCTTAGAAGGATCCGGCAGGTGAGTTGGGGTCGGCGGGGTCGGGACTGGGGAACCAGCGGAGAGGGGTCGGATCTCAGGGGTCGGGATGGGACTGGAGGTTGAGCATTTCAACTCGGGGAGCTGAGGTGGGGAATTAGGGACTCGGATGAAGATTAACTCAAGAGATTTGGGGTCGGTCGTCACACTAGATCAGTAACCTTGGAAGCAACATGTTTTAATTCCCCAAGGTATAGGGCATATTTGGTTGCCTTGCTAACTCTAGCCTGGTTAGGATTTGGAGCCATGATATCTTTAAGCCTACGTCGTATTTGGTTGCTTGGTCAGTACAATCCTGGCTAATATAATATTGTGTTTGGTTGCATGTAGAACTAATATGATAACCTTATATTTGTTATACTGGTGAATTCCCAACCTTGGTTGTCTCTTTCCCTTCTCTTGCTGCGACCTCACGCTGCTGTCGCAGTTTGAGCATATGGCTGGTCAGACCTCGCCTAACACGCCACCAACTCACCATTAGTGATCAAGATATCCTCCCAGAACTAGCAACAACAGTTGATGGCACCATCTCCTTTATTTCTTTTATCCCTATGAAGGATGCTAGCAAGAAGTGCAAGCCCCAGCGCTGCATGCCTTCATCCTGGCGGGGCTCCTCTCTTTCTCTCTTTCTCCCATCTCCAATCTGCAAAGCAAACAGCACAGGACGCAGCTCTCTCCTTTATTCGAATTTCCTCCAATCCAAGCAGCTTGAGCTCCTCCCTTTCTTTGCTCCCCTCCTAATCCTGCATTGCTCTGCGTGGAAGACAAGACCGAGAGCACCAACAGCTTGCATCTGCTGATACCTTGCTCGAGCAAAGAGTAGCACACCACCATGAAATTCACCCGCCAAGCACCTCCACTTGTAATCCATGCCGGTCTGAGCATCTCCACCCGGAAAGCTGCCGATGCGGGTGCCTACGTGTTGATCCTGTGCTGCGTGGCATCGATTCGATCAACGGCAGGCAGGAGAGGTAGCTTGTAGACCGGCGAAACCATCGGAGAGGCGTTGGCGGCGTTGTAGACATCTAAGATTTCCCAATAAGGTAGCTCCCAAAATATAGACTTCTTCCATATGGGTGCACGTCCATTATCGTTGTTCGGAACAGGTTCGCTACCAATATCCTTTCCAAAGACTACCCTTACATCCTTTATCATCTCAAATACACACTTTCCATTACGGTGTGGAGGATTTTTACGATGATCTACTGCCCCTTTGAAATGCATCCCTTTCTTTCTTAACGGGTAGTTAGCAGGAAGAAATCGATGATGACCCATATACACGACCTTCCTATAGTGTTTCGAATACATGCTATCTATATCATCAAAACAGTGGGTGTAGGTCAGATATCCCTTGTTTGTCTGTTCTAAAAAGTTACTCAGAGCAAGCCAATCATTGATGGTTACGAACAACAATGCTCACAGGTCAAAACTCTCTTCTTTATTCTCATCTCACACACGTACACCTTTTCCATTCTAGAGCAGTAAAAGTTCTTCAACCAACGGTCTTAGATACACATCAATGTCATTGCCGGATTGTTTTGGACCTTGGATAAGCATCGACATCATAATGAACTTCCACTTCATGGATAGCTAAGAAAAAAGGTTGAACATATATAGGGTCATAGGTCAAGTATTACGAACACTACACAACTCACCAAATTGATTGAATCCATCCATACTTAAACCAAACCTTATGTTCCTTACATACCTCTCAAAGTTTGAGAATGCTCTATCAACTGATCTCCACTAGGCCCCATCAGCAGGGTGTCTCAACATGTCACCTTGCTTACGTTTTTCTTTGTACCATTGCATCAATTTCGCATTCGCCATATTTCTGAAAAAACGCTTCAAACGTGGTATTATAGGGAAATACCATATCACCTTTGCATAAACTCTCTTCTTGGTAGGCTAGCCCTTAACATCATTAGGATCATGTCGTCTAATCTTATACCCCATCGCTACACACAGGACAAACATCCAATTTCTCGTATTCATCACCACGATAGAGGTACAGTCATTAGGACATGCTTAGGACATGCTTATATCTTGTAAACCTCCAATCCTAGAGAGCAAACAATCTATTTTGCTTCATATGTTGTGGACAACAATTCATTATTCTCGGGAAGCATGTTCTTTACAATTTTCAATATCTCCTGAAATGTCTTATCGGACACACCATTTTTTACCTTCCATTACATCATTTTCGGCCTCAGTCTTTCCAGCCTTACCCTAACCCTAGTGTGGTACCTAGCTTTTCATGCCCCTACTTGCAATTTGGGTATAACAATTTTTTATGATCCTCTGTCATACGCTGCAACTTTTCTTATTGCTTCCTAGTTTTGCAGTCTTTTTGTGCATCCCATAGCAGCTGACCAAGATCATAAAGGGCCGTCTTTTGCAAACTCTTCTTCGTTAGCTTCGTCCATTGTAGTATCTACAAAGGCTTGGCTTGCAGCCCAATTCGGAATGTTGTTATCATCCTCTTCTTCTTCGTCGTTTTTCATTATAACTCCTCTTTCGTCATGCTTGGTCCAAACCAAATAGTTAGTCATGAAACCATAACTAAACAAGTGGCTGTGAAGAGTCCGCTAGAAAGAGTAGTCCTTCTGGTTACTGCATTGGAAACATGGATAACATATGAATCTCTTAACTAGCTTGTTGTCTTTAGCCACTTCGAGAAAATAATGCAAGCCATCAATGAACTTCTTGGTCCATTTGTCCACGTTGTACATCCATTGTCGGTCCATCTGCATCCTATTACGTGAAAAATGGACATAGGGTTTCATCAACACAATTATAATACATAACATTACATTTTCTCATTCTCTTAACACTCTGCTCTATTCTACCATTATTTTAGGATTCTTAACTCCATGAAATCCACTATGCAGCATCTGTAATTTTCGGTATATATTCTTATTGTCTTGTTCCAGAATTGTAGCATTTTTCTTTTTATCGAACCAGTGAATGATATGAAGGTTGACTAGTGTAATTTTCATGTCACTCTAATTTAGGTTACTATAATTGCATGTATAAAAAAAACTCTCCATTCTCCCTCATTCTAAAAATTTCAATTTTCTCTATCTTTGATCATAGCAAGGATCAAATTATATTTCTTTGACCTATAATTTATTTATCCCATGTTTGTTGCAAGGATAAAATATTATAAACATATTTACTTTATTTTTTCCTACCTCATATTAATCAAGTTCTTTAACTAATACGAATCATATATAACATACAAGTTATAAAAAAAATTTAGCTCAAATGCATATATAAATATAAAAAAAACTACATTCTTCCTCATTCTAAAAATCTCAATTTTCTATATCTCTAAAGCATAAAACAAAGTATAATAACAATGAATGAAGGGAGGATGAAGTAGCTAACCTTTACAACACTTTGTATGAGTGAAATCCTCACAAAATTAAGGAAAAAAATCAGACAACACCTCTCTAAGCTTCCTTGGTTGCCATAGAGGAGTTCAAGCTCTCAGTCAATGATTGGCTTGGGCTAAGGTAGGAAGAAACTGATTTTTATAGGGCAGGTGTTTAGTCCCGGTTGATGGGACTAAAGATCACCATTTAGTCCCGGTTGAAAACACAAAACGACACTAATTGGGTAGCCTTTAGTCTCGGTTGGTGTTACCACTAGATTCCCTCGTGGGTGATAGCCATTACAACCGAGACTAAAACGGCTCTTTAGTCTCGGTTTGTATTACTAACCGGGACTAAAGAGACCCCGTCAGAGGTGGTCATTAGACCCAGTACTAAAGCTCCTTTAGTCTCGGGTCCAAAACTATTTGAAACTTACATCACTGGATGGAAGGTCATTTCTCTGCATAGTGGTGGGACCCTATATGACAGTTTAAAGCTGCAAGCTACTGTTACTGCAGCGCGACGTGGTGACTGGGCGCTCGAGCCATCCGGCGCTCCCGCTCCCCGCGGCACCGTAGATTTTCTCGTTACTACTACTAAGATTTAATTATCCCTTGCCGATTTATTTCGTTTTCGTTCCATGAGTCCAATGCAATGCTCCATCTTCTCATCTTCTTCACTGTTGGAGCTGATAAAACATTATATGGCAACTAGGCTCTACAAATACTCTAACTCTCAACCATATCATTCACGCACAAATACAAATACCAGCGGAGCATACCTGTTTAGCTACTGCCCCTTAGCTACACCTGGGCCGTACCATACATCAAGCTAAGTACGTGCGTGCACTATCCAGACAGCTTGCATGTTCATGTTTATATAAAAATACAGTTCTTATTTTTGTCTAATTAAATGTGATTAATCCACGGTTATACATGTACTCATTTGTGCAAAAGGAAATGTCCTTATATTACTAGCTTGCCTTAACACAGACGGGATCTTCCAATATTTAAATCAAAATCACCTACAAACATTTCTATACCTGTGCACACATGTATACGCGTTGTACACTATATATTCTATTTTATTTTTTAAAGCATCTCTAGCAGTTTTTAAAAACTAGTGCTCCAGCAGATCCCCTTTACCTTTCCCTTTTTCAATAATTATTAGGACAAACCAATAATTCATCCCAACTCTTCCAAAATAAAGAAAGAGTTATAAGTCTCCCAGTACGGTAGTTGGATTGGGATGAGATTATTAGGAAGCTACAAAAGCAACTCTCCCGAAAATAATGAATAAGATATTGGGAAAGATTTGTTAGAAAACTGATGGAGATGCTCTAAGAAAGCCAAGTAAGAGAAATAATTATTATGATTAAACATTCATGGCCAGTCCATCTACAAATATTTTATTATTTTTGTTTATTTGTAAAGCAAGAAATATAAAATAGTCTTTTGTAAAATATTGCTAACTTTTATGGACCACTTTGGATGAGCAAATTAAATCCCATAAAACATTCTGAAGAATTTGGGCAGCGCCTGCCTTAGTCCCAAGTCGCCGTGAGCTTGACCTCAACTATGTTATGATTGTGTCATGCATACAATTACTTGATTTTTGTTTCATATAAAACTCAATTTCTCATCAAGATGCTACTAATAAGTAATTAGCAACACATATTTCTCAACATCCGTACACATTTATTTTTAAATACGACGATACGATATGAGTACTATGAAGGACTAAAATATATTCTTTGAACACTAATTTCCATCTATCCTCAGATTATCCACTCTCCATTCATGTCAAAGTAAAAATTCTCCATTCTCCATACATGTATAAATAAAAAATCTTTTCATTCTCCTCGTTCTAAAAAATCACAATTTTTTTAGTTACAAAGCATAAAACATAGCATACTAACCATGAGAGAAGAGAGGATGAAGTTGCAAACCTTTAAACACTTGGATGAGTGAAATCCCCACAAATCGTGGAAAAAATAGGCAGCACCTCCCCTAAGTCACTATGGGAGTGAACACTACACTAAATGTGTTGATTTATGACAAAAATTTCATGACACATTTATTGTCATCATGTATCTATGACGTTTCTGGCTAAAAATATCATAAAGTTTCACATCCGAGCAAATTTAGTGACAAAGTTACGGAATGTTATAAAATTTGCCACTATAGCGAAAAAGAAATCATCACCCGCTGTTACATGGTGATTTTGTGACGATATAATCTCAAACGAAAATATCATAAACTAACTAGGGTCCCACATGTAAGTTTAAGCTGATAAATAGGATAGTAAAATAAAAAAGAAAATGTGCTCCTCCCGTGGGTTGAACCTGTTACCAATCAAAGGGGAGTCTTTACCGCAACCGAGTCCCACATGTAAGTTTTAGGTGAGTTGGTGGCAGAAGTTTTGGTAAGTTATGTTAATCTAAGATGATAAAAAGGGAAGAAAAATAAAAAGGAAAGAGTGTCCATAGTAAGGCTCGAACTTGTGACCTGTTGAAAGTGCTGAGATAGAACTACCACTGAGACATGAACTATGTATGTTTTTTAGAAAAGATATATTTTATATATTTTCTTCTAAGAAGTGTGGTCGATATGCTAGTAGCAGGCCCAAGCATCGGCTACATATTTCTCATTTCCCAACACGGCATACACTTCTGCAAGAGACTTGCCGGCACCATGCTCCTGTTGGATGTGGCAAAGACAGCTAGCATCGGTATGCAGATCTGCAATGGCTCGCAGTGGGAATTACACATCCTAGCAGTGACGGGAAGAGGAGGAGGTATGGTTAGGTCAGTCCCTTGGTTTGTGCCGCTACTTTCCCCTATCATCCTAGGGAAGGGGATTTCAGGAATTTGGGATTTGGGTTGAAGATACTAGATTCCAATTTCATCGTACCCTTAGATTTGCATTTCAATTGGTGTTAGAAGTTGATAGGCTATAGTTTATGAAGTTCATAGATAAACATTAAACATTGACTTCAGGTTACAATGACTTTGGTGATGCAGTTAGTTTATAGTCTGATAGATTCTTGTATTTTATTAGCTTCCATAGGTGCTTGGAGTCATTGATAGCACCATATTTCCGTCTCCTAATGTTATCGTTGTGCATCCTGAAAACAAGTGTGAGCATAGATTTGCTCTCCATGTGAAGTATGATTGGATATTTGACAACCCTGGGTGCCCGTACGCATCTTGCGGAAAGGTAAACGATAACTTGTTTCAATTCTAATAAACCTTGCTTGTGCTATTGATGTTAGTGTTGTAAATGGCTAATTGTATGAACGTAATTGGTGTCTACATTGTGAAGGGGAGAAATGCTCGATGTTTAAGTGGGCTGATCCTCAATGGGATGCTAGCACTAAAGGTATTCTTGTGAAGCTGATGAAAAGGAAGGCAAAAGCTGAACAGGAAGTAAGGTCGTGGGAAGAAGCATGGAGAATTGCTAAGAAAGAGGTGAATGACACAATCTATGAGATGCACAGGATGAAGTGATACTTTGGGGTGACAACCATTGACATGATGAATGTGAGGAGGAAAATTACAAATGATGAAGTGATAAAAGAGCTAAGAATGGGAAATAGTAACAGCCCGGAAGCTGAAAACGATGCAAGGATGTGGAAGGAAAAATACGCAAAGCTTGAAGCAACTTTCGCTGAGTGGCAGAAGGTGAAGGGACACTTAGAATAGGCCACAAATGTTGTGAGGAGGGTCAAGGAATTGCTGTTGTAGGCCCAGTACATAAGGTCATGTAGGGACGATTAAAGGCATAATGTGATGTTTGGTGTTATTCCTAGGTAGATAGTTGAGAGGTGGGATCATACTTGTATTTTGTTAGCTGATGATACTATCTGGCAAATTATGAAAGCTGTTAATGATGATTATAAACTTTTTAATGATCAATGTCTATGACATGCCATCTTATGAAACTTGTTGCTGTTGTGATGTTTGCTGCTTGTTGCTGCTGTGATGTTTGTTGTTATTGCTAAGGTAGATGGTTGAGAGGTGGGATCGTGCTTTGATTTTGGTAGCTAATGGTACTATCTAGCAAATTAGGATAAGTAAGAATGGTGGTTATGAACTTTGTAGCATATTTACCGTTCATAATTCAGATATGCTGCATAATTGTGGAACACTAATAATATAGTTATTGGTAGTATATATACAAACTCATTATCTAATAATACAATGGGTGGCACGAGTGTTACAAAATGAAAGATCACTGATATACTCATATCTAAGCAACAACCATGTTCCTCGTGACCAAATCCAGTTCCCAGGATCCTGCGTAATGCGTATCGCATCATTATTAATGCCTGCAACATTTCTTAGTCCCTGCTGGTAGATCCAGTATTTCTCCTCTTCATCATGCCGATTAGTTCCTAGGAAGTAAATGTGATTTCTCTTCAGGTTAGGCAAGCCAAAGATAGCATGCTCTTGTACAATAATGCACTTGCTAGGTCTAAACAGGATGATCTTATTCTGGAACTCTAGAGCTGTCTCCCAGGGAATAGACTACCAAATGTCACCGATGAATGAATGCAGAGTTAATTCCACCACCTCAACATCTCTTACATTGATATCCTAGGACCAGGTGCTGTGCATCCTATTCTCCCGAACGACAAAGATCAATCGGTCTTGATGTAGCACTGGCCCAATCTTCCAAAAGGTAATCATAAATTCGATTGGTGGAGACTCAGCGTTGACGATCCAGGCTTCTAATCAGACATGATTCGAATCCTGCAACCGCTACACCCCATCTCCTATGGTTATCAACCAAGCACAACATGATTGACCTCGCCGAGAAGGCTTTCACTGCAAGCGAATCGAAGGACACGAGCAAAAAAAGTGTAAACATGCAATCTGATATTGCAAATATGAATGAAGTAAAAAGGGTTCAAGCTCTCAATTCAAAAGGACTAATCAACATAGTCGAGGAGAAGAAGAATAGAGGTCCTGGATCACTGTAAAAGGACTTGTCGCCACAGTTACAACGAATCAATCTCAGTTTCTCAAAGGAAAACTAGAACTAAACAAAACTCGAGTTTCTAAGGTGGCAGCTACTGAGTTCATATCAAAATGGGTGAACTAGGGTTGGGGGCGACCAGGAAGGGGCACCCACAACTTGGGCTTAAGGCCCGACACGATACAAGGCCATGTTGGCCCAAAACTGGTGTTGTAGCACCTTGCCATTGTCACAAAGAATGATCCACAAACCTTCGGGAGCTAGGACCAGAACCAAATGAACGGCGTCGTCGTTCCCGTTCCAACGCATCAAAGAACGTATTGTTTCAATATCGTATGAGAGAGATATGGCCGAAAACATGCAGAGGTGTCGGCTGAATCCGAAACGAACGTGACGACCGAGCTGGTGACGAATTGTAACTTGGGGAAGACTATGACTTATGCGTGTCCAGCATGACGATGTCCTCATCATCCTCCCCTTCTTGAATTGGAGTCGTCCTTGACTCCATCCCATCATCAATCTCCTGCAAAAGGTTAGGCACAGTAGGATGCAAAGTACAAGACATAGGATTATCGGTAACACAAACATCTCGACAAAGCATAGTATAGCAAGGTGCATCATGATTATCACATAAGGCAGCAGTAGCAGCAGTGGTGGCAAGATAAACTCCCTCTTTTAACTTAATTCCATTATGTGTAGCATGAGATGGAACTAATGCATGATCCTTCTTAACAATTTCAGCAAGTTCATTATGATGTTTTCTAATATCCGCAGGAGATAAAGGAAGGAAAGTAATATTCTTGTTTGATGCATAAAAGTATATTTATTTGTTCAGTCATGGTGTAAAGTATCAACACCAAATTCCCATGGGCGGCCTAACAAAAGAGAGCATGCTTGCGTAGGTACAACATCAAAATCAGCATAGTCATTATATGAGCCAATAGAAAATGCACGCGCGCTGATCTGGTTACCTTTGTCTTACCACTATTGTTGAACCATTGTAGGTGGTACGGATGCGGGTGCGCACATATGGTCAAACCAAGTTTCTTGACCAGATATGAACTCACCAAGTTGTTGCAACTCCCACTATCAATAATGGTGAGAACACGGCGATCCTTGACGATGAGAAACATGTGGAACAAATTGCGGCGTTGGAGCTTCTCTTCCTCATGTCCCAGATGGAAAGTCAACACCCGCTGTACAAGAAGGCTCTCATAACCCGCCGAGGCAGCAAGAGAATCAATGGCAACCTCCTCCTCGTTATTTGCTTCATCTGGAACAATGTTAGTAGCAAAAACCAATTCATCTTCAACATCACTAGCACTTACATATCCTATTCCATCAACGGTGGCTATGTAAGCACGACGATTTGGGCAATCCTTTATGACATGTCTAATGCCCTTGCAGCGGTGGTACACAATTTTGTTGGAGCTGTTCGATGACGCACCAGGGGCCATAGCTTTCTTCTGTGGTTGGGACTGCATAGGAGACAAAATGCTCACCTCGGAAGCATGTGTAGTAGTAGGCGGTGTCGTTGGCGGCTGGGCAACAGAAGCCTTGGGCTTGTCGATGTTGGAACGCTGCTACAGAAAAGATCTTCCAAGGTTGGACCTAAAAGTGTGTTGTTGACGACATCCCTGTACTTCTCTTTCAGCTTTAAGAGCAAGATGATACAGTTGGTTGAATCTGCTCCAATCTTTGTAATCAAGAATATCCTGTATATCACGATTCAAACCACCAAAGAATCTAGCACAAGTATCTTCATCATCCTCATGTATATCACAACGTGCTAGACCAATGAGCAATTCCTGATAATATTCTTCTACTCCTTTTTCACCTTGTTTTAATGTTTGCAGTTTCATACACAAATCACATTGGTAATAAGGAGGAAGAAAATGAGATTTTATATGTTGTTTTAAAACATTCCAAGTCTGAGGTACATCATTAGCATTATTATTATTGCAAAGATCATTCCACAAAAAGAGAGCAAAACTAGTAAACTAACTAGTAGCAAGCCTAACTTGATGCTCGGCAGGAACTAAATAGAATTAAATTTTTGTTCAACAGAATGTTCTCAATCTAAATAAGCCTCAGGATCAACATTACCAGCAAAAGGAATCATGGTAAATTTAATTTTAGCAAAAGGATCATTATTACCACGGTGATAATTATTACCTCGCATACCACGACGATTACGCCGAAGACGGTCCATGTCACGTGCGTCATTATGAAAATCAGCGTCATCCTCCTCCTCCTCCATACTATCATCATGAGGGGTGGGTCAGCGTGGCGGCACTAGGGTAGCTCATTGCTCAACATGTTCAATCCGGGTAACCAGAATAATAATGTTGCGCATCAAGTCAACAAACTTCCCGTCAATGTAGGTGCGCTGGTCAGCAAGAAGCTTTGTAAGCTCGTCCTTGGACACACACTCATTGAAGTTCGAAGGGGACTCCACTCCATTCCCTTTTCGTGACATGGTTAGAAGATAGCAAAAGACAACACAAAAGTATAATACCTATCAACTAGCAACTAATGGGTGGTGGTGAATGTGGAAAGCAATATCTCAAATGGCTTACTACCATCTTGCAAGTGTTCTTACCAAAGCCAACAGGGCGGTACAATCTATTGTCAAGCTTGGGTGTAACAGTTGAAAGGTGAACCTGTACTAACAGAAGTATATGTGGAGCTTTGGGCAGGCACAATATGGTAGCAAGGAAAAACAATAGCTGAAGCAGATTAACAAAGTTCAATAAGTATCCAAAGTACAAGTCATAGTTGCTACCTAAGATGTGTCCCTAGAAGTAGCACAACTAGATGGAATGAGCAACGGTGGATAGAACTCACAGAACAAGCAACTAGCAAATTATGCAATTGTTTTAATTCTTTTCCCTAATTTTCCCTCTAGAACTACTAGGAAGCCACTTTTTTATTTTTCTCAACTATTTTTTATATTTTTCTCTGAATAGGAATCACACAAGATGGAACCACAAAAATTTGCAGCTTAAACAGAGGTGTGATGTGGTCTACAGAAAAATAGGCACGTTTGCTGAAAACCATGCAACAACTTAGAGGCTTGAAAACTCCCACTTGCTGATTTTTTTTGGGAAATCTAAGAATCTTATGTGTAACTTTTCATTTTGAAAATTTGAAAAGAAAATTTGCCTCAATCGGAGTTCCGAGCAAAAAGTTATGCCTATTTCAAGGAAGGTCGCCCGAAACAGGGTTTTCGGAGAGGTAGGGTGGCGGCTAAGGCAAAGTGTCCCTATCCGTCCAACGCTGATCACGGCTACGCAAAGCTTCTCAACAAGCAATATATGGACACTAACAACCCTGCTATGCAGCAATTAGGTATTCGCCAGATGAATCAAGAAGGGCTGCGATGCAAAGGCAACACAATGCGGCTTGCAACCTATCTAGCAATTGCGCGGCGAGAGTTCACACAAGGCGGTTAACAGGGCAAGTCAAGTAATGTGGGGTCTCGACTTATTTTTTGGGTAAAGGTGGTTGGGATAGTGGTGGAAACAATCAAACAGCGATGGGTGGTTGAAAGTATGACCACGAACACACTAACCCAGCAATAAGACTCAACTACGGACACAAACTCAACAAAGAGAATCTGAAATGGAAATTGCAAAGGCTAAAAAGGCAATAGGACAGCGGAAAGTGTAAATATTTTTAGCTTTTTGTGGACTATAGGTGTTGGACATGAACTGAATCTAAAGGGAAAACACGATAGTATACCTCACGGGTAACCTGAAATTCTAATACCACTTGATGTAGCACTGGCCCGATCTTTCAAAAGGTAATGATTCGAATCCCTGCAACCGCTACACCGCTACTCCGTTGGTTATCAACCAAGCACAACTTGATTGACCTCGCCAAGAAGGCTTTCCCTACAAGCGAATTGAAGGACACAAGCAAGAAAGTGTAAACACGCAATCTGATATTGCAAATATGAATGAAGTAAGAAGGGTTCACGCTCTCAATTTGAAAGGACTAATAGACACAGTCGAGGAGAACAAGAACAGGGGCCCTGGATCACTGTAAAAGGACTTGTCGCTACAATTACAACGAATCAATCTCAGTTTCTCAAAGGAAAACTAGAACTAAACAAAACTCGAGTTTCTAAGGTGGCGGCTAGTGAGTTTATATCAAAAGGGGTGAACTAGGGTTGAGGGTGACCAGGAAGGGGCGCCCACAACTTGGGCTTAAGGCCCGACACGATACAAGGCCAAGATTGCCCAAAACTGGTGACACAGCACCTTATCATGGTCACACAGAATGATCCACAAACCTTCTGGAGCTAGCACCAAAACCAAAAGAATGGTGTGGTCGTCCCGTTCCAATGCATCAAAGAACGCCTCATTTCGATGTCGTATGAGGGAGATATGGTCGAAACCGTGCAAGGGTGTCGGCTGAATCTGAAACGAACGTGACGATCGAGTTGGTGACGAATTGTAACTTGGGGAAGACCATGACTCGTGCGTGTCCAGCATGGCAATGTCCTCATCGTGTCTTGACCTTGGAGTAGAGAAGAGTTGCTCATGTCAAGAACCCATGACAACCGGAGTCCAACGGGTTAAGGAGGTCCTAGAAGATGATACCCCAAGTAGATCCGCATGTGTTTAGAAGAACTGCACTAGAAATCTTTCGAAGGTATGGTAGTCCAGTTGAATTGGCTTCCCAAATGCTAGATGTAGATAGGAAATGACCCTAGCGATGGAGAAGATTTCAAAGGCCAAAAGTTGGTTATCACTAGAAATGACTCTGCACCAGTAGGTGTTTCTATGCCCAAGATACAAGCATTGAGAGCAGCCATATGGCACCATGTCGGAAGTCAAGGAAGGATAATGTGCCCCCGACAAGACAAAGGATTCAACAAGATCACTATCTCCCATTGGTGTCTACTGCGACTAGGCATCCAGATCTGCCGCAACCAATCAATGTAGTCCTTATCCCAGCTAATGCTCGAAAGGAGACCTCAAAACACCGGTAATCCATGATGGATGCGAATGTCACTACTCCAGATTCACCGATATGTTCAGATTTCAAAATACAAGGGTCAAAACGGCGTGCCTCACCTAAATGAGCGCAGTTCCATCTCTTACAGACTCCTTTGAACCTGATGAAATCTCTTGCATCATTGATCTTATTGGAGATGCTCACAACAAGATCTGGCATAAGATTTGCCCAGAAATGACTCATGATTGAGCAGAGATTGACTGGAAAGCCAAAGAAGAAGGTAAAGGGAGAACAATGGAGGACTCGTAATGGATTGAGAAGGCGAAAGTTATAGATGAGGTAGAGGTTGTAGTTCCAAAAAGAAATGATGAGGCAGTGGAAGCGGTTGGTGAAGTTCTAGTGTATTGATGTTTTGCGGAAATGACCTTCCTAACTATCAGTTTTTTATACCGGCAACCTACCAAGGGGAGCACGCAAGGTAGTAGATTAGTTGGTGGGGAATCGCTGGACCTGGAACTTGAAGGTAAAAGCGAGGACACAAGGCACAAATTTATACAGGTTTGGGCCGCTAGATCGCGTAATACCCTACGTTCTATTTGGGGTGTTGTATATTGCACCCTACGCTTGGGTGTTGTATATTGTGCCTGTCTAGATTTTTTCTCTCTACTGATCAGACAACAATAGCATGATTTTCTTTTTCCACATCGGACTTGTACGTGGGAAAAGTCTTTGACTCCACTTCGGGTTGGATGTGAGCGTCTGGTTCCTTGCTATCGCCGGCAGTGGCAGGTGGCCACTTTGAGCGATTCTTTTCTACCTCGGATCCTGACTCATCGTTTTTGACTTGGATTTGGTAGAGGAACACGTTGAGCTAACATTTGGTTACCATGAATCGGAAACCATGCTGCATCGGATTGATCTTTGATAATGAGGCCCTTCGAGCTTACCTGATGATCTCGATGGTCACCCCTACTTGGCGTGCCAAATGTCGGTGTTTTATACCAACAACCTACTGAGGGGAATACCCAAGGTAGTAGATTGGTTGGTGGGAAATCGCCAGACCTAGAACTTGAAGGTAAAAGCGAGGACACAAGGCACGGATTTATACAGGTTCAGGCCGCTAGATCGTGTAATACCCTAAGTCCTGTTTGGGGTGTTATATATTGCACCCTACGCTTGGCTGTTGAGGTATGGGGATTTGATCCTTTGTTGTCTCTTGCTGATCCAGGTACCCCTGCCCTCCTTTATATATTTCAAGGGGCGAGATAACTAGTCGGTTACGAGGAGGAGTCCTAGTAGGATTACGCAGCATGAGTCCTAGTAGGATTATAGAGGAATCCTAGTAGGAGTTCGTCTTCTTCCTTTCTTGCGGGTACTGGGGATCTATCCCTAACACTGACTACCAACTGGCTCTATCGATTCGTGTACACAGTACCCCAGATCATCTTGTTTAACTATTGTTTACCAGATCAGAATTTCCTATATACTCCCTCCACTCCAGTTTATGGTTATAAACTTCTAATAGTTGGAGAGTACATTTGATTACAAATCCAACCATGTCAAATTTACATTAAAAAATAAAAAAATATTGGCTTAATTGTGGTCAAAGATTGAAAAATTTGAATCTTGATATGCATGTGGGCCTTATAAACAGGAACGGAGGGAGTAACGATGATATTTAGCAATTGATGGGCACATTTATCGTTTAAATGGTATGGCTTGTATGCCTTGGTAACAACAACTAATGAAACTTTGCATTGTGTGTGAACAATTTAAACTATAAATTAAGTGTTATCACAAAATGAAATTAATGTATTGGAAATACGAAATGCCCATTGATGTGTATTGGAAATCGTGAAATGAAATTAATGTATTGGAAAAAGCGTGATGATGTGACAATCATGGAGAAATTTGAGGACCGCTTTATGATTTTACACTACTTTGCGGGGGCCAGTTGTCAATAAGGGTAGTGTCCGTTTATATTATTACCCCACTCTCTTCCCTTGTTCGAGTAAGCTACTTCTACATTCTTGCAACCACCTAAAAAACCCTAGTCTTGTAGCGCACCTCTTCCTCTCCCCATGGCGCCATCATCTCCTAGAGCAACGATATGTCACATTTTTTGATAAAGAGGAGAAACCTCCAGGGCTGATGGATTTAGAGCCGAGCGATTCATTGTCTCCTAGAGTGATGGCCGACACATCCTCTGATGATTCAGAGTTGGTGGAGCAAATCAAAATCGACGATCAGATGCCTCTTAAACGTCGCACCACCCACAAGTCAGCTAGAGGTGGCCGTGGTCAGGGGCGCGGAAGCACCAGCCACTCGCCAAGGCACCACCGTCCTCATGCACCAGATCCTCCATTGTAGTCATGGTCGGTCAGTGGCAATTGATCTCTACCATCCTCATCAAGCGGTGGCCTTGGACCTCCATCGTGGTCCTCGACCGACGGCCATGGAGCAACGCTATCATCCACGGGCGGCGGCAATGGAGGGACGGCCTCGTCCAAAGGTGGCAACAATGGAGGACCTGGTGCCTCATCCGCGGGCGGCAGCTAAGAAGGTCTACCATCTTTCACAGGCGGCAGCTGTTGAGATACGAGGTAGGCTATGCTAGCGCAAAACAAAATTTTCTACCGCATAAACCAGGAAAACTGCCGTATATGGATCATGGGATTACCACTCAACGCACAGGTGCGGAAGTTGTAGAATCACGTCGGGGCAGCGAAGTCGATCAGTGTGGTCGAACACGTTGACGTCGAGTAGGTCCTTAGCAGCTCATCCACGTACAGCAAGGTCCTCCTCGTGCTGCGGCTCGTCGTGGCTCATCGTCAGCTCGTCCAAGTGCTGCAGGTGCAACACCTCCAAGGTATCCACACGTGCAGGGAGGAAGCATCGCAAGCTGGACTACTAGGTCCGCGAGTTGCAATAGGGCAAGGCAGGGGAGGTGCAGCGGCTATGCTTCGGCCAAAATGTGTGAACCCTAAGGTGCCCCCACCCCTCTATTTATAGAGGTTCCTGACAAGCCTCTGGGTCTGAGGAACATTAGTACTCCTAAACCTAATCCAATTTGGATCACATCCGAATTGGGCTTCTAGCCCCTTAAGTGTGTGACCCTATAGGTTTGGATACGTATAGACATGGCCTGAGTACTCCTACTCAGCCCAATAGTCGGTAGCGGCCTCTAGCAAGATGTGCCAACTCCTATACGCACACAAAGATCATATCAGACGAACCATCACAACATTATATACATGCTATTCCCTTTGCCTCACGATATTTGGTCTAGCTTCAAGCCGACCGCTCTTTCTCAATCCTGTGATTCGGAATCCCTTTGTAGGTTAACTCTTAACCTTACATAGCATGACCATGCATTTCCGGATCTGATCACTCGAGGGGCCCAGAGATATCTCTCTCAATCAGAGAGGGGCAAATCCCAACTTTATTAACCATACCTCACAGCATGCTTCTTGACAAACCTGAAAGCTACCTTTTTAACTACCCTGTTACGGTGTAGCGTTTGATAGCCCCTAAGTAAGTTGATCCAAATCTTGAGTACATGCGACAACCTCAGGTCTAAGGACAAAGCGTACATGTTGTGTAAAGAGAGAACTACTTCTTGTGTTGGGTCAGTCTCTACATGTGCCCACATTATTAGTTTGACATCTCCATATCCATGACATGTGAAACATAGTCATCAACTAAGACATGTGCTAGTCTAATATTCATGTGTCTCACATGAACTCCGAGTAGGGACAACTTTAGAATAACCATACAAGTAAAGAGTTTCACATACAATTCACATAATTGTAAATCAATTCAAGTAGCCTTTAATGGATATTCAATGAACACAATATACATATCATGGATACAATCAGATATCATCATCTCTATGATTGCCACTAGGGCATATCTCCAACAGTCTCCCACTTGCACTAGAGTCAATCTAGAAGATATCTATACCCAAAGCTCTTATGTGCGCATCATGCTTGGACTGCGGTACATGTTTTGTCAACGGATCAAAAATATTCAGATCCGTGTGTATTTTGCATATCTCTATCTCACCCCGATTAACGAAGTCTCGAATGAGATGAAATCGCCGCATTGTGTGTCTGTTCTTTTGGTGGTTCCTTGGCTCCTTTGCTTGCGCAATTACCCCATTGTTATCACAATAGAGATTTAATGAGCTGGATGCATTCGGGAACACACCAAGCTAGATAAGGAAGTTCCTTATCCAAACGCCGTCCTTTGCGGCTTCCAAAGCTGCGATGTACTTGGCTTTTGTTATAGAATCGGCCACCGTCTCCTGCTTGGAACTTTTTAGACTAACAGCACCACTGTTTATCATAAACACAAATCCTGATTGTGATTTCAAATCGTCTTTGTTAGTTTGGAAACTAGCATCGGTGTAACCAGTTACAATGAGCTCCTCCTCACCTCCATAGATGAGGTACACATCTTTAGTCCTTCTGAAGTACTTAAGAATGTTTTTCACTATCGTCCAGTGACTCTCACTTGGATCAGATTGGTACCTGCTTACCATACTTAGTGCATATGAAACGTCTAGGCGAGTACTTATCATTGCATACATGATAGATCTGATAGCCAAAGCATATGGCACTCTACTCATGCGATCCCGCTCATTAGCAGTCGAAGTACACTGAGTCTTGCTAAGGTGTATGCCATGTGACATAGGCAAGAACTCTTTCTTCACATCTTCCATGTTGAACCTCTTCAACACTTTGTCAATGTAAGTATCTTAGCTTAATCCAATACGCCTTCTCGATCTATCTCTATAGATCTTGATGTCCAGAATATATGCTGCTTCGCCTAAGTCCTTCATCGAAAAACAATTTTTCAGTGAAGTCTTTACGGACCCAAGCATAGGAATGTTATTTCCAATCAACAATATGTCATCAACATATAAAACTAGAAATACTATAGAGCTGCAACTTTCCTTCTTGTAAACACAAGACTCTTCTTCGTTCTTGATGAAGCCAAACCCTTTGACCACTTCATCAAAATGAATGTTCCAACTCCTAGATGCTTGCTTCAACCCATAAATGGATTTTTGAAGTTTGCATACCTTTCTAGCATTGTTTAGATCGACAAAACCCTTAGGTTGTATCATATACACGTCCTCAGTTAGGTTTTGATTCAGGAAAGTTGTCTTGTCATCCATCTACTATATCTCATAATCGAAATATGCAGCTATAGCTAGAAGAATCCGAATAGACTTAAGCATTACTACAGGCGAGACGGTCTCGTCGTAGTCAACTCCTTGAACTTGTTGAAAACCTTTTGCGACAAGTCATGCTTTATAGATGTGAACATTTCCATCCATATCTTTCTTCTTCTTATAGATCCACTTGCACTCTTTGGCTTTAACACCATCAGGTGGGTCAACCAAGTTCCAAACTTGATTGTCTCCCATGGACTCTATTTCGGATTGCATGGCACTCTGCTATTTTTTGGAGTCTGGGTCCATCATCGCTTCTGCATATGTCGCAGGCTCATCATTGTCCAACAATAATATTTCTTGCTATTTGCGGAGCCTTGCCGACCTTCGTGGTTGTGGCGGTGCTTCTCTTGCCGTGGGTATCTCAACTTGTTCTGCTACATTAGCATCACTTGCTGATTCTTGCCTGATTGGCTCCTCTCAAACTTCTTCAAAACATCTTTCCACTCTTTTCCCCTTTGAGAAACTCTTTCTCTAGGAAAACCCCGTTCCGAGCGACAAACACTTTGCCCTCTAACCGGTTGTAGAAATAGTATCCTAAAGTTTCCTTTGGATATCCCACGAAAATGCATTTATCCAACTTGGGTGTGATCTTGTCCGACTGAAGTCGCTTGACAAACACTTCACATCCCCAAATCTTTAGAAAAGACAAATTGGGAACCTTTCTAGTCCACATCTCATATGGTGTCTTAACTACGAATTTAGATGGTACCCTATTAAGTGTGAAAGCTGCTATTTCTAGAGTGAATCCCCAAAATGATAATGGTAGGTCCGACTGGCTCATCATTGATCAAACCATGTCTAACAAAGTTTGATTACGTCGCTCGGATACACCGTTTCTCTAAGATGTTCTAGGTGGCGTAAGCTGTGGAACAATTCTGCAGCTCTTCAGATGATTACTAAACTCGTGGCTCAAATACTCGTCTCCACGATCAGATCATAAGGCTTTAATTTTCTTGCCACGCTAATTTTCAACTTCATTCTAAAGTTCCTTGAACTTCTCAAAGGTTTCAAACTTGTGCCTCATCAAGTAGATATACCCATATCTACTAAAATCATCTTTAAAAGTTGTGAAGTATTGGAATCCTCCTCTAGATATCATGCTCATTGGTCCGCATACATCGGTATGTACGAGTTCCAACAAGTCTAATGCTCTCTCAGAAAAACCTATGAAAGGCGCCTTGATCATCTTGCCTAGCAAGCAAGCCTCACATGTCTCGTATGATTCAAAATCAAACGAAGTTAGAAGTCCATCAGAATGGAGCTTCTTCATGCGCTTTTCACTTATGTGACCCAAAGGACAATGCCACATGTAGGTAGGACTCAAATCATTTGGTCGAGGCCTTTTAGCACTTATGTTACAAACAGGTGAATCATCAAGATTTAAAACAAACAATCCATTCACAATGGGTGCAAAAGCCATAAACATATCATTCTTAGAGATCACACAACCATTGTTTTGACTCGCAAAAGAATAACCATCCTTCATCAAGCATGAAGGAGACAAAATATTTCGACTTGAACTAGGAATGAAATGACAATTATTCAATTCCATAATAAATCCTGACAGGAGGTGGAGTTGCATCGTCCCGACAGTCAACGCAGCAACTCTTGCATTATTGCCCACATGGAAATCAACTTATCCCCTTTCAACGCTTCTACTTCTTATCATTCCCTGCATCCAATTGCAAATATGAGCAACCGATCCGGTATCAAATATCCAAGAATTAATAATTGTATCAGCGAGAAATATGTTGTCTATAACATTAATTACAAGCGTACCTGAGGTGGAAGTACTCTTACTTCTGCCATTCTTCAACAAAGCTAGGTACAACTTGCAATTTCTCTTCCAGTGACTAGGTTCGTGACAATAAAAGCACTCTTTATCTGGAGCAAGTCCGATTTTAACCTTGGGCGCTGGGTTTGGCTTGGACATTCCAGCCTTGCCCTTCTTCTTCCAAGAATTGCCCTTCGTCTTAAAGCTAGGCTTGTTTTGTATAACCATCACATGGCTGCTACTAGCATTTTTCTTAATGTCAACCTCTGCTGTTTTAAGCATGCCACACAGTTCATTCAGATCAGTCTCCGTCCCATGCATATGGTAGTTCGAGATGAAGTTCTCATAGCTAGGTGGAAGAGACGAAAGAATGAAGTCAGTGGCCAACTCTTGGCCTATTGGGAAGCCCAGCTTCTTCAATCGCTGAGTGTAACCAACCATCTTGATTACGTGTGGTCCTACTGCTACGCCTTCTGCTAGCTTGCACTCCAAAAAGGCCTTGGACACATTGAACCTTTCAGTCCTGGCCTATGTCTGGATCATATCCTTGAGTGCCACTATCATATCATGCACCTCATGATTTGTTTCGAACTGCATCTGCAGCTCGGGTTCCATGCAAGCAAGCATAAGACAGCTTACCTCAAGATTAGCATCAAATGCTTTCTTGTAAGAAGCCTTAACGGTAGCAGATGCATCATCAGCAGGTACTTCTGGTAATGGGGTGTCTAGAACATCTTCCTTTTTCTCAGCCTTGACAACAATTCTCAGGTTACGGATCCAATCCGTATAGTTTGTTCCATTCAACTTGTCCTTCTCAAGGACCGAACGGAAAGCAAACGGTGTGGTGTTGCTAGATGCCATTTAATATACAACACAAATAATGCAAAATACACTAAGACAAAAGTGATTTACACCTAATAGCTAGTAATGTAGATTACATTGTTGCTTGGATCATCACAGATTGGTACGCAAACCATTAAATACACTAAGGTGACAACACATAAGGCTCTAGCCGTGTTGCTGTACGCACGACACGCAGGTCACGAATGAGTTACACACATGCATCACATACACAAGGGGCCATACCGATCACGAAATCATAGCATCCTGCAAAACAGAGTTAGGTGTTGTCATTGTCAAGATTAGCGGATCAAGACTTAGACTAGTAAATTTCTTTTATGCGTGTAAGGCTTCAGATGGTGGCATGGGAGACACGGGGTTTAGACTGGTTCGGGCGAAGGAATGCCCTACGTCCAATATCGGGAGCTGCTCGTGTTGCCTATGCGGGGTTCTGTAGTAGGGGTTACAGGAGTGCGAGAGAGGGAGCTGATCCCAAGTCTCTTGGGTGTACACTGATGCTCTAGGCGGGTATGAGTGTGTTCGTTTGGTTTAAGAGCGTCTGCTGTGTTTCGAGTTGTCTGTGGAGCCTCCTCTGTTTCAGGCCCCCAATTCTCCTTTTATAGCGCAAGGAGGCCACCGGGGTTACAGGCGAGACCGGGTGTGAGGAGAGGTAAAAGAGATAAACGTAGCTAGGTAAAATACAACACGAGGGGAGGGACCAAGTCCCCAGATCACCGGCATCCTCACCGGCCTTTGGCCCCTGCTGGTGCGTTTGCCGGAGGAGGGCGGCCTCCGTCGCATCCTGTCGACGGTCTTCTCAGTGGCCCTTGCAGCCAGGCGCGATGATGGTGTTTCATCATGGCACCTGTGTCCCTTGGGGGAGGCGACGAATCCCACTATCTTGCTGATGGTCCGCGGAAGGCGGACATCGCGTCCCTGCCGCCGGACGCGCGGGGCGCGAGAACGGGCGAGGCCTGCTCCGGGCGGCGCAGGCCATGAGTGCCCTGTAGCGAATCGGAGGAGGTCGTAGCCACTATAGCTCGTACTATGCGGCCGCGCATTGGTACTTGTGGCAGGTTGCGTCGGGGACGCGGATATCCCTTCTTCCTAATAGAGCTGTGGCGCATTTATGGCGAGATCGACAGGGGGACCTATGAGATCCACGCCCGAGGTGGATACTTGTCTGGAGGGCCCGGATGAGCCCGACCCCCTGTGCCCTGGGTCGGGCGAGGTGGAAACCTGCAGTGGGGGGTCAGGCGCTCCTGACCCCAAGGCCATGGGTCGAGCGAGGCGAAGCTTGGTCTTCAAGGGGTCAGGGGTGCCCGACCCCGGGACATGGGGTCGGGCAAGACGGAGCGTGATTCTGGCCTCCCATGTTGGGCCGATGGTAGTCTTTGTTACCTTAGGTGGGCCTGGGCCTTTATGTCTTGTTGTTTCCATGGGCTTCGAGAGGTCGTTAATATTTCCCCCCAACAGTAGCCCCCGAGCCTGTGGTGGAGCGGGGACACTCCTCCAGAGGCTGATTGTCGCCGTCCGTAGGGGATCCTTGCAGTCGATCAGGGATGGGAGGTGTTGTTTGCGTGGCTCCGCCGAGGGGGTTGATCAGGTGAAGCATCTTGCAAGTTACTCAGTGCGGGAGGATTTCTTGTCGTTCCCCTCTATCTGAGAGCCTTAAGTCGAGACCACCCACGTGGTCGTTGGTTGCGAGGCTAGCCTGCGAGCCCCCACGCGTTGTAGGGGACTGGTCAGGAGGCTAGCTCGACTTTTGTACGTTACCCCTCAAGCGTCCATTCGCTGAGATGGAGGGGGCGAGCCGTGTCACGCTATCCTCACTGGACGAACCGTGGTGCTCATTCAGCTACTAACGGGTTGATTCGAGTGGGGTCCTGGTCCCCGTTCGGGGGGGGTCCAGCTTGGGCCAAGCTGGTAGCGTACCCAGGCTCCGGTCGGCTAGTTCATATAGTTCCCGAACCCGTTCGGTCGGATCCGGGGGCTCGTTGCCTTTCCTTGGGGAAAAACCATGAACTTTGATGCCGGTACGGACTCGAATGTGAGATTGAGACGCCCTGGGCTGTCGTGTACCCGGGTGATGGTCGCTAGCGGACCCGTCTCCTCTCACCCCTCGCTCGGGGGTATCCTGGGGCGGTTGTCGAACCTGTGGCGGGCCAACCTTCGAACCCCTGGATCGTAATGGGCCGTAGGGGCGTTTTCAGCCCCGTATCCCTTTCTTACCTTTTGGTGGGCCTTGGGCCGGACGTGAGGGAGGTTGCGCCTTAGGCCGGACGTGGAGGAGGCTGTGCCTTGGGCCGGACGTGGAGGATATCATGCGCGCGTTCTCCGGGAAATGAAGTTGTGGAAGGCGCTGACCCGCGAATCGAGGGAGGAGGGGATGTTTCCGCCGCAGGTCGTGTGCACGGTTTCTGAAAAAGAGGCGGGCGTGACGGGGCGTACCTGGCGACGCTGGGGGCGTCCGTTCTGCTTCCCTCACGCCTTCCCTATAAAACAAGGATTCCGCCTCGCCGATTTCGCCCGCCATCTGCCGCCAAGTTTTTTCGCTTCTTCACGCGCCCTTAGCTTTCCTGCGCCCGCTTCGTCTTCCTCCGCCCAGCGCCGCAGCCTTTCTCCCCATCCTCCGTCGAGCTCCCCTTCCTCCGGCGATGGGATCCTGGGCACACTCCAACTTCGGCACCTCGCGCGCCGACGGCCTCACGAGGAAGGGCCTCCTCTGTGAGAGGACGGAGAGGGAGGAATGGCAGTTCCCCGAGATGGAGGAGGTGCCGAATCCGCCCGCCGGCCATGTTGTGTCCTTCGCCCACTTCCATGAGAGGGGGTTCGCACCTCCGCCGAGCCTCTTCTTCCGCGGGCTCTTGCACTACTACGGGCTCGAGCTGCAGCACCTCAACCCCAATGGGATCCAGCACATCGCGGCATTCGTCATGCTGTGCGAGGGGTTCCTGGGCATTGAGCCCAACTTCTCACTGTGGAAGTACTTCTTCACGGTCAGCTTGTACCTAAAGGCCGAGAAGAGAGGAAACCAGCAGCGGTCAACCCCGGTGCCGATAGGGTGCGCCGAAATCCACCTCCGCCATACTCGCACCAAGGAGTATATGGTGATGAAGACCATGGTGGCACCAACAGTGGTTCTACATGAAGAACTACTCCAACTCCCGACTGCCGGAGTTCACCGGCCGCATCATTGAAGTGGCGCTAGAGGTGTGGTCTTATGGCCCGGTGGAGAAGGAGAAGAAGTGGATCACCGGCCTGCTGCAGGCCATCGAGCACCTGAAGGGGAGAAGACTGACCAGAGCCGGAGTCATTGGGGTGTACCACGCCCGGAGGGTGGCACCGCTGATGCTCCGGGTCCGTTCGCTCACCGAGATGACCCCCGGTGCACCGACCGAGGGCACCATCCTCGCGACGGGTGCGCTCGCTGCCTCCGAGATCTGGCAGCAGGTCCGGGAGACGCTGGAGGACAAGGACGCCGATTACCCGGTGCCCGGCCACCCTCCGATGCGCCTGGACGAGAATTTCGTCGATTTGGTAAGGATTTTGTGTGCCTGTTTCCTTTCCCTGCGTGTCTTGGTTTACCGTTACGACACGGGGCCTTTTGTGTCTGTAGGGCAATATGACCTGTGTCGTCGACTCGCGTCCGCCAGTGCCGGAGGACGACGAGCGGCGGCAGCAGAACTGTCTCCTTGCCGAAAAGCAGAAGCGGCACTAGGACAAGGAGATGGCGAAGAGGAAGAAGAAGGCCGCCAAGGAGTTCCAACGGTGGCGGCGAGGACAGTTCGTGTCGGATGACGACGACGACGACAACGACGATGAAGAGGAAGAGGAGGAGGATGACGAGGAGGAGGAGGAGTTTATCCTGTCCCCCTGGTCGGGCACGCTTGTTATCCGGGAGGTGCACTCCCAAACGGCCGCAGGGGATGAAGCGGGCGGACCGCCTGCCTGGGACTTGGTCCTGCAAAGCTCTGGGGCCCCGCCCCAGGGGTCGGCGCGAGCGCCCCCCGGGGGTCTACGAAGCCGACCCCCGTCCCTGCGCCTGCGGCCCAGGAGCAGAGGAGCGGCAACAAGCGGCAGTTGCCGAATGCCCTGGGTCGGCGTCCGGCTCAGAGGCGAAGCGCACACGCCGTCCTTGCTCTGCGGGAACGTGAGTTGAATTTCCTCGCAAATCTCGTTCCTTTCTCGGCATTGGGTTTGTTCTCGCTGATGTTGTTTGTTGTTTTGTAGTGCTGCCCCTCAGGGCCTTGTCCCACCGCTAGTGCCGAAGAAGGCGTTATGGGTGTCGTCTACCTCTGCGCGGGGCGGACCGCGACCCCGTCAGCGGCGAGCGGCGGTGTCACTAGTGGGACCGTGATTCCTACCGCGGAGGCGGCTCCTGCGGTGGCAACTGGTGGAGTGGCGCCGTCACCGGGCACGGGACTGGGTCTGAACCCCGCTCTGCCCTCTGCCTCTTCAGCCGACCCCGTGGTGCCGAGTATTGCTCCTGGGGGCCCTTAGGCCGAGGAGGTGATTGACCTCGACGACGACGAGGTGGAGGGAATGACGGTGGTGGAGACGGGGGCGGTTGCCCCAGCGGCTGTGACGGGGACGGCGGCAGCGACGGAGGAGAGAGAGTTTGCCCCTGCGGCCACGGCGGGGACAGCGGCGGTGGAGGAGGTGGGGACGCCCACCTCGGCGGCTGTGACGGAGGAGGCGGCGGCGACGGAGACGGGGACGTCCGCCCGGGGAGCTGCGGCAGAGGGGGCAGCGGCAGTGGAGGCGGAGGTGCCTTCTCCGGAGGCCGCGACGAGGACAGGGACGCCGGCGTACTCGCAGCATTCTATGTCGCACTTGTACGCCTTCTGGAAAGATGTGCCGACGGTGATGACCCCGTTGGGCCCCGACAGCTTGAGCTTGAGGTAGGTGTAGTTGGGGATGGCCATGAACTTGGCGTAGCACGGCCACCCTAGGATGGCGTGGTACGTTCCATGGAAACCTACCACCTCGAAGGTGAGGACTTCCTTCCTGTAGTTGGAAGAGGTCCCGAAGGTGACGGGCAAGTCGATCTTCCCAAGAGGCATTACCTGTTTCCCCAGCACGATGTCGTGGAATGGTGCCTTGCTGGGGCGGAGGTGGGAGCGATCGATCCCCATGGCGTCGAGGGTCTCGGCGTAGAGGATGTTGAGGCCATTGCCTCCGTCCATGAGCACCTTGGTGAGGCGCGTCGTGCCGACGATGGTGTCGACAACGAGGGGGTAGCGTCCTGGCTGCAGGACGCACCCCTGGTGGTCGGACCGGTCGAAGGTGATGGCGGATCCTGACTAGTCAAGGAAGGCTGGTGTGGCAGGCTCGGCCGCATAGACCTCGCGGCGCTCCAGCTTCTGACGGCACTTAGAGTTGTATGCCGCCGGGCCGCCGAAGATCATGAAGCAGCCGTCCACCTTGGGGAAGCCGTCTTCCTTTTCTTCGCTGTCCTTCTTCTCCTCGTCGGGCTTCCATCTCCGGTCGCCCTTCACCGGGTTGCCGACAAAGTACCTCTTCATGAGGTTGCAGTCCTTGTAGGCGTGCTTCATGAGGAACTCGTGGTTCGGGCACGGTCCCTCGAGGAGCTTGTCGAAGAAGCCGGGGGTGCCTTCTGGAGGCAGCTATCCCCGTTTGTGCTCGACCGCGGCCACGAGGGGTGGCTTGCACCGCTGCTTGTTCTTATTCTTTTGTTGACGGTTGGAGGCACCTTCGTCGGCGTCCTCCTCCCGCTTCGCTTTGCCCTTGGAGCGGTCGAAGATCGCCCCGACAGCCTCTTCGCCCGAGGCGAAGCTGGTGGCGATGTCAAGGAGCTCCTCCATGGTCCGCGGGCCTCGACGCCCTAGCTCGTGGACGAGGGGCCGGCAAGAGGTTCCTGCCAGAAAAGCCCCTATGACGTCGGCGTCCGCGACGTTGGAGAGCTCGGTGCGCTTCTAGGAGAAGCACCGGATGTAGTCCTAGAGGGACTCGTTTGACCCCTGGCGGCAGCTCTGAAGGTCCCAGGAATTGCCAGGGTGCATGTATGTGCCCTGGAAGTTTCCCACGAATATCTCCTTCAGGTTGTTCCATGTGATGTCCCTGCCATGGCATCCTCGAGGATGGCTTGATGAGGGAGCAGATGACTCTTCTCGGTTGGCGGCCACCTGGAACAGTTGGCGTCCATGTGATCCAGGATCTTCTGGACATGAGCAGGGATATGATCTTTGAGTTCTTCGTGATGAGTCGCAATCAGATCTCTGTCCGCCTGCGTCAGTGGTTCGTCGAAATGCATAATCTTGATGGCTCGTTCCAGGACAGGGCTAAGGTGTCTCAGCTGAGAAGTAACAAGCAACCACCCATTGTCAGATCGATGAACGCCGGACGAAGGAACAAAAGGAGATTTCATACGTGATTGACGGAGGAAGAAGAAGACATCTCAGCGCCTGGTCTAAGAGCATGGAAATCAGACTACTTGAGGAAAGGGGGCTGGGCAAGATTTGAATGCCTTTAGAAGAGTTACGGGGGTCTCATACTTATAGAAGGAAAATACGAAGGGTGACAGTTGGTAAAACATGTCCCGTCGGAGTAAAGGATTATTAAATGAAAAGCTACAATAGAGGACAGTCCAAGTTTGAATTTGCACGTCAACGACAAAAGAACAATAAATGTTTGTACAGAGCGTTCAGTGTTTTCTACGATTCACCCGAGGAGAGCATTAATGGCCGCGATCGCCCGCTCCCGGATTTGATTGGCTGAATCTAAAGTTCTTTGGTCATCGTCGGCCGATCCAAGGACTTCTGGCATGTTGTGGTGGAGTTTGATCGCTTCATGGGCAAGGTTTTGCCTCTCCTGCTTCAGATCCACGACTACAGATGGGAGGTCTTGGAGTTTCTTCTCTTCGGCGGCTATAGCCTTGGTCACTTGCTCCATTTCCTTGCGAACTCTGCCCTTCGCCATTTGAGGCGGTCTATGGTGCCAATGATATCCGGGCGAGAGTTTTCGAGAACGCTGATTCATTGGTGCACTTCTTGAGCTTGGTGTTTGTAGGAGTCCTCCTCTTCACGTGAATTTGCTAATTTGGCACGATCGGTCATGTATCGTAAAGCTCTGAACACCAGGATCCACATTAACTCGATATATGCTGCGGGTGCTAGGGCCTCTTCTACCTCTTCCGGGACTCGGCCTCTGATTTCACAGAAAAGTTGCCGAATCGGCAAGGCATCTTCCACCAGTCGGCCGATATCATCTTGGAAAAGGATCCATATGCTCTAGAGCTTGGTGCGAACTTTGTCGGGGATTGAACTCAGAGCAACTTGGCGCGAGGTGACCTCCTCATCATTAGAGAGTGCAACCGCGAAAGAAAAAGACTATTGTTGGGAGTATCCTACTCCTAATAAAATAAAGAAACGGATTAGCTGACGGCAGTGGAAAATCGGCCAATTTGGGTGTTAAATTTCTTACCTCTTTAAAACGGATTTCTTCTGCTTGTATTGGTGGGAGTGCTGCCCTCAGTTCGGGAATCGGCACGGCTGGCTTGTTGGAAGAAGAAGATTCGATGATTATCGGCGTCGTACTCGGGCCAGCCTCCTGAAAGGTCATAAAAAATAGATCTCTATAAGTATGAAGCGATGATCAAATCTGAGGATGGATAACGACTGCTCTACCTTTGCAAGTCGTCCGGCTGGTGGTCGTTGGAAGGGCACAATCGACGCGCCCAAAGCAGCGTACATCAGAAATTGGTTAGGTGTTGATTAAGGATTAAGAGGTTTGAGCGAAACAAATATTCTCTACCTCAGTGGGAGGGATTGCTGGCATCTTGATCTCTGCTTGGCATATGGCCGATTGCTGTGAAGATTGCTCTAGGATAGTTTGCGCAGCCTAATAGAAAAAAGAAATTAATACTGACAGTATACTTGGAAAAATACGAAAGAACGGCATCCAACAAATAATGATGCAGCTGCTGCTCCAGCTTCTATAGCGACCTGAGGGTCGACTTCTTCGATAGTCGACGGAGTCGGTGCAGCTAAAGATTCAGCCGATGCCACCGGCGATTGATCAGCCGATTCTATACAGGCGCGCACTCGGCAGCTTGTTTTCTTTGAAGAAGTTATCTTCAACTTCTGTTTCAATCGGCTGGTGGCGATGTCTTCAATGCACGGGGCCTAAAAGCTGATAAATGGAAATGATGTAAACGGATGGCGATTTTCTATTGGCCTACTGCTTTGGCTACGCGTTGAAGGAAGTTGACTTCCATACTGTAAATGAAAATAAAAGTTAGTGGTAATCTTGTAGCACAAAAGAAAATGATATTGAAATCAGCTAAGAAGAGGGTAGGACCGCTACGTTTGGATCAATGTTGTCAGGATCTAGGTCATTGCAATATGTTGCGAGGCATACACAGAAGAGATGCTGCTTCCATTCTCCCCACCACAGTTTGAATTGCTGAACAGCAAAAGAAGCCACCACCCAGTTGTTTAAGTCAATGGTACTGGAGTCTGGCATCAAACTGCATAGCCGATTATAATCAAGACCTTTGGTGAGCTCGTCCCGAAACTTTGCACGGCCAGCGAAGTAAATCTGAATCAGCAACTGACCGAGGTGAAACTGCCGTGCTGCAACCGATGGATTATAAAATTCATAAGTTGGAGAATCTTTCCCAGAAAAGAAGTTTGCCGGTAAGATCCCTGGCATGATCAAGACATCAGTGAGCTCATTATCAAAAGAATTGGTCGTCGAGTCGAAGCAGAAGGGATGCTCAAAAAGTGGCTCAACTCTTTGGTACGGGTACCAACTCGTGGTTTCTTCACTAAAGCCGTCATAGAAGCATCTGAAATACTCGGCTGTCTTGGTAGGAGTAAACTGATTGCTAGGAAAAGCTGATGCCACCTCACCAAAAGAAGTGCACCGTCATCGAACTGTTAGGTTTTCCTCTGACTCAATATTAGGAAATGTTTTGGTCTCTATTTGCTGCCGGAAAACCTTACTCATGTATAGGTTGAGCCAGAGAGTAATGAACCACCAGGGGCTGCCAGAATTACCAATCGGCTCCCCAGTTGATAGTTTGACGGTGATTTGATGCATCATGAGGTAAGCCAATCCTAGCAGGTGTTTTCCTAGAGGGATAGTGGATCCTCTAGCCAGGGCTTCGGCCAAAGCTTATGTATTAGAAGAAGGGTCGACTGCTTTGCTGCAAAAGAAGTGCTTCTCTAACCATGTTGTTAAGAAGGTCGTATATTCTCTGTCGCCGATCGGCCCAGTCTTCATGCTTTTATTGATATATCCTTTCCACCCGCCGATTCCCTTTGTCTCCAGTCGATGGGTCGGTTTGACTAGAAAATCAAAAGGGGAATCAGGGGAGCAGATGTCGAGGCCGGTCAACATCACGACGTTGGCCAAGGTTGGGGTCATGGGTCCGTGTCCAAAAAGAAACTTGTTAAGTGCGTTGGACCAAAAATAAGAAGCCGCCATCACCAGAGGTTCATTCTTCTCCATCTGAGACAGGGATAGATTTATGCATTGGCCGATTTTTAGTTCATCCCAGAGAACTCTTTTGTAGTTGGACATTCTTTGAAACCATTCTTTCCAGCTGATAGTTTCATTCGGCCAAGATCTAAATGCTCATGTCAACTGGTTCAAATCCATGGGCAACTCCTTAAAGGGAATCCTATGGGTTTCTAGATTGATCAGATCAGTGGGGTCTGGATTTCCGATAGGGCCTAGGCCAATGACGCCGGGTGCATCAGAAATACGGATGGTGATTTGTCGTCTGACCGCCTAAGGTAAATAAAAAGGGAAAACTAAGAATAGATCTAAAAGATGCATGAGCAGTAAAAAGTAAGGGGTAAGGCTTCGGGTATTTACCTCTGGAATGAAGCTCATGGTCGCCGATGGAGCCGCCATTGAAGAAAATGAAGCGGGATGAAGATGAGAGAAAGATTGCAGAGAGATGCGACCGGGAGGCAAAGAGGCGCTGGGATGTGATGGAAGATGGTTCACCGGGGAAAGGAGAGTTACTGAGCTCGTGGAGAAGAAGCTGCGAAGAATGCTGGTATTCAAAGACAGTTCGAGAGAAGGGGTAAAGGCGGGATTTTTACCACATCGTCTACACGAATTTCAGAGGAGCAGTTGTCTCAGGCGCCTAGTTCGAAAAGATTGCAATCATCAGGTAGAAGACTGCGAAACCGAAAGGAGTTTTTGCCGCACTTGTCTCGGGGAGAAAGTTAAAAAAGAATTTCGAAGTAAAAGTTATGTTTTACTCCGAAACTGGGGGGCATGTGTTGACGCCGGATTTTGACACGTGTTTTGAATTAGCGTAAGGGAGGAAAAGATTGGCTAACGCGGCAGGCTAAAAGCTACAGTTGTAAATCGGCCGATTGGCGCTATAGTGTTTCGGCCGATTGGCGAACAGAGTTGATGATTGTCGACCGATTGTGAGTTGGACTGGCTTGGCCAGTATGGGCCTAAAGGGGGCCGGAGAAGAAGATTAGTTAAAGAAGAAGGTTGGCCCGTGGAGTACAATAACCAACTCCGATACGAGTTGTGTTTGTAAATATTTGTTATCATTTAAAATTAGAGATAGATCCTAGTCGGTTAGGAAATCAGTTGTAACAGGCTATAAATAGCCGTCTCTAGAGATTTGTAAACAATACATCACTCAATATAACAAATCTACTTATTCCTCGTACTTTACTTTCAAGTCGGCGACTTTGCCAAAAACCTTTTCTTTTTCACGAGTTCGTACGGATTGGCAGAACTGCATCGACACGATCTCCGGCCGATTTGTAAGTTTCGTTTATCAAGTAATATCTAAGCTTTAACTTCAGGCGCATTGCTGTCGTTTTGTTTAGATTTATTCACTAATTATCGATATTAACTAGAATTATAGATTTTATCTATTGCTCTAGTTTTATCACTAGTTATCCAGCTTGAGATTCGAACTGTCGGCTTCATTACTGTTATTCTTATTTATAGCCACATAGCCGATTAGATCTATTTCAAGTGTTGTATTCATAGCGTTGTTTATTTTGCTCTAGTAGTTTCTTTACTGTCGCTACGTGATTATCGACTGTTCTATAGCCGGTCGTCCCTACAGTAAATCGACAGATTCACTGATACGCTTTTCGAGACAGATCGGAACTTTAGCTGATCGAAACCCCTAGAATTTAATACGTTTCTTTCTTTGTCAATCAACAGGTCAGATTGACTGGCACGCCGCGTGAACCGCATCAGGGCGATAACCCAAACAGGAGTTAAGCAGATTCTCCCAGGTCGTGTGTCCGACGTTGAAGATCATCGGCTGATTTTTAGCGCCAACAGGATGAAAGATACTTCATGAAGCCCTAGGGGATTATGGGTAGTTCAGGTGGCTAATTAACTATTGGTTATCTTATACTGACTCCCAGCACATTTACTTTCTGGCAAAACTTACTTTCTTGCATAATGGTTGGCACAGGGGTACGGCGATTACTATGACGTACCCACAGCACCATATGCAAATATGGTGGCGGTACCCAAAAATAATGGTTGGCGCAGGGGTACGGTGATTGTTGTAACGTACCCACTGCATCATACGCAAGTATGATGGCGGCACATCAAAAGATAAATACGCTACCTTGCATATGAGTGTTGCCCGTACAGTGAAAATCGTGCGGGTGCCGTTTCTATAGTGAACGGTAATGAATGTGGACGGTTTCGTGAGCGCTAGCATAAAAGGTTCAATTTGTACATGTGATCTTCTGCAGGTACACTAACTGTGCTTACGATAAGTTAACGACAGTTAGAAATTTCGACTAGTTATTATAGCGAGAGCCGTATTTGTTGCCTTGCCACCGACACTAACCCCGTAAGTCCAAGCAATTAGCAGTTGTTTGTTTTGTGAGGACGAATAGGTCATGCATGCATCACTTTAAAACTTGCAAAAATGAAAATATAAAACAACCTTTGCATGAATGGCATGTTAACGAAGTAAAGTTCTCACAAAATTCTTACCGGTCACTAAGGATTATCTAGTTGCCATAGACTTTCAGCTGTCATTGTCAGAATTTTTTGGGCTAGTAAATTGTGTTTGCTCCAAAAACATTCTATAAGAAAGTTGTCTAGAAATTGGTAAGTGAGGTGCTGTCAAAATTTCATAAACGTTGGTCACCTGGAATTCGAGATATGTTTAAATTGGTAACCTACTGCCTGCTATAAATTCTAGAATGTGCAACTGATAAAGATTGAATTTTTCAACCACCTCAGGGTAAGTTTCTGTCTAGTACCATAAAAATAAATTTGTAAAGCACATAGCAGAGCACCGTCTAGTAAAATTTTACAATTCTTGGGGCACACTATATCTAGCGAAGACATAGCAGTTGATCCAAGTAAAGTGCGGGAAGAGATGGACTGGAAGCCACTCACTTCAGTTCCTCAAATTAGAAGCTTTCTTGGTCTAGTAGGCTATTACCAGTGTTTCATTCCGAACTTCTCAAAGATAGCCAAACCAACGACTAAATTGCTAAAGAAAGGGGTCAAGTTTGTGTGGAGCGAAAAATGGGAAGAAGCTTTCCACACCTTGCGAAAGTTATTAACCTCGACACCATTCTTAGCCCAACCAGACAACACCAAGCCCTTTGATGTTTACTGTGACACCTTTGGCACTAGACTTAGATATGTTCTTATGCAAGACAATCGAGTCATTGCCTACACTTCACATGCACTGCGGCCTCATGAGCAAAATTACCCGACACACAACCTTGAGCTAACAGCGGTGATTCATGCTCTAAAGATATGGAGACATTATTTGATGGGTGCTCACTGCAATATTTACACCGATCATAAAAGTCTTAAGTACATCTTCACTCAAGCCAATTTGCACATGCGTCAAAGAAGATGGTTGGAATTATAAAGTATTATGATCTAGCGGTGCATTATCACCCAGGAAAAGCAAATGTAACCGTAGATGCTCTAAGCCACAAGGCCCAGTGCAATTGCCTTTCTACAAAGAACTACACAGAAACTTTGTGTCATAAGATGAGAAGGCTTAATTTGGAAATTATTCCTCAAGGTACACTGAGCCACATCTCTGTTGAACCCACCTTGCACGATCAAATCATCCTAGCACAACTAGAGGATGAAGAAATAAAACTCATCAAGAAAAAGCTTGAACAAAGGGACAAAGGCTATAAGCATTTCTGGTAGGACCGGAAAGGAGTTGTATGGTACCATGACCGATTAGTTGTTCTAGCCAGTCCCGATCTTCAGAAGCAAATCTTGGATGAGGCACATCTCTCCAAATTCTCTTTTCACACGGGTAGCACCAAAATGTACCAAGACCATAGACAAAATTTTTGGTGGACTGGGATGAAACCGAAGATTGCTAGATATGTGTCAGGATGCGACACATGCCAAAGGGTAAAGGCTAGCCACTTAAAGGTAGCCGGTACTCTTCAACCGCACCTATACCCTCATGGAAATGGGAGGACATAAGCATGGAGTTCATTGTTGGTTTGCCCAATACCTCTTGGAAACATGATTCCATATGGGTCATAGTGGATAATCTCACTAAGATGGCACATTTCATCCCCATTCATACAACCTACTCAACCCGAAAATATGCCGAATTGTATCTGGATCACATCGTTTGCCTCCATGGAGTTCCCAAAATGATCATAACCGATTGAGGTACTCAATTTGTGGCACGCTTCTCGGAACAATTACAAGCTTCTCTCGACACTAAGCTAATCCGCAGTTCGATTTATCACCCTCAGATGGATGGGCAAACTGAGAGGGTAAATCAAATTCCTAAGGATATGCTTTGAGCTTGTATCATTCACTATGACCAAAACTGGGACAAATGCTTACCTCTGGCAGAGTTTTCTTATAACAACACCTACCAAGCTAGCTTAAAGATGGCACCATTTGAGGCCTTGTATGGTCGCAGGTGTCGAACTCCGTTGAGTTGGTCCCAAGTGGGAGAACAAGAGGTATATGGGCCAGATTTGGTAATTGAGGTGGAAAACAAAGTGAGGATAATAAGAGAAAATGTTAAAGCCGCCCAATCAAGGCAAAAGAGCTATTTTGACAACAAGAGGAAACCACTGCAATTCAAAGTTGGTGACCATGTATACCTTCGAGTTTCACTAACCAAGGGTGTGCAAAGGTTTAGAGTAAAAGTAAAATTAGCTCCTCGCTATATGGGTCCATATGAAATCACGAAAATTTGTGGACCTGTTGCCTACCGAGTAAAACTTCCACCCAGACTTTTTGCTATCCATGACATCTTCCATGTATCTCAACTCAAGAAATGTGTTCGAGTCCCAATTGAGATTTTTGAACAAGAGAAAGTATGGGTAGAACCGGACCTTTGCTATGTGGAGTTTCCGATCAAAGTTGTTGACCGCAAGGAAAGGAGAACCCGGAGGCAAGTGGTGAGAATGTTTAAGATTTAGTGAATCCACATGGGAAACCGAAGAATATCTCAACAAAATTTTTCACAGTTTCCTATTCGAACATGGAGGTACGTGCAAAGCCACAGTAGTCATGTGGTTGCACTATTTTCTTGGGTGCTTCTCCATGTTCCAATTAATACATGGTATTCTTGTAAAATAAGCATAGATAGACGAATGGTTAGGGACACTTTGTTGGGATACGAGGTAGGCTACACTAGCGCAAAACCAAATTTCTACCGCGTATAACCAGGAAGAACTACCGTATAAGGATCACGGGATTACCACTCGACGCACTACTGGTGTGGAAGATGTAGATATGCGTCAATGCAGTGAAGACGATCACGTAGTCGTACGAAGTCGATCAACGTCATGTCCAGCAGCTCCTCAGCAGATCGTCCACATGCAGCAAGATCGCCTCCCGTGCCGCGGCTCGTCGTCAGCTCGTCGTGGCTCGTCGGCGGCTCGTCGATGGCTCGTCCAAGTGCTGCAGGCGCAACACCTCCAAGGTATCCACACGTGCAGGGAGGAAGCGTCGCAAGCCGGACTGCTAGATCCGCGAGTTGCAACAGGCGAGGGCGTGGGAGGCGCGGCAGGTGTGTTTCGCCAAAAGGTGTCAACCCTAGGGCGCCCCCACCCCTCTATTTATAAAGGTTCCTGATGGGCCTCTGGATCCGAGGCCCATTAGTACTTCTAAACCTAATCCAACTCGGATCAGATCCGAATTGGGCTTCCAGCCCTTTAAGTGTGTGACCCTATGCGTTCGGATACGTATAGACATGGCCCGAGTACTCCTGCTCGACCCAATAGTCGGTAGCGGCCTCTAGCAAGACGTGCCAACTCCTATACGCACACGAAGATCATATCAGACGAACCATCACAACATAATATACATTCTATTCCCTTTGCCTCACGATATTTGGTCTAGCTTCAAGCCGACCGCTCTTTCTCGATCCTGTGATTCGGAATCCCTTTGTAGGTTAACTCTTAACTGTACGTAGCATGGCCATGCATTTTTGGATCCGATCACTCGAGGAGCCCAGAGATATCACTCTCAATCAGAGAGGGGCAAATCCCATCTTGACTGACCATGTCTCATAGCATGCTTCTTGACAAACCCGAAAGCTACCTTTATAACTACCCTGTTACGGCGTAGCGTTTGATAGCCCCTAAGTAGGTCGGTCCACATCTAGAATACATGCGACAGTCTCAGGTCTAAGGACAAAGCGTATATGTTGTTTAAAGAGAGAACTACTTCTCGTGTTGGGTCAGTCCTAGCACATGTCTCCACATGTGTCCACATTATTAGTTTAACATCTCCATGTGTTTATTATGTGAAACATAGTCATCAACTAATACATGTGCTAGTCTAATATTCATGTGTGTCCTCACATGAACTCCGACTAGGGATAACTTTAGAATAACCATACAAGTAAAGAGTTTCACATACAATTCACATAATTGCAAATCAATTCAAGTAGCCTTCAATGGATATTCAATGAACACAACATACAAATCATGGATACAAATGGAATATCATCATCTCTATGATTGCCTCTAGGGCATACCTCCAACACACTTGCCTTTCTCCAAAAAAAAGTTACTCTCACTACTCTTCAGCTCTTGCTTTCTTGAAACTCTTCATCTTCAAATCTTTCGAACAACGATCCTTCTATTTGAAGCAATCACCGGCACAAACCTACAAGCAAACAAACAAGTACAACTAAGAACAGTACACCAAAATAAAAGAAAAGCTTTAAAAGAGCGTACTAAAGGATAGGGCTCGATTCTAAGACCGTGAGGATGCAAGAAACACTTAAAACGGGACTATGGTTGAAAAGGCACAGCTGTCGAGCGATTTGAATTATAAAAGAAAAAATAAGAGCTACTCGCTTCATTTATTTTAGTTGAGAAAAATAATGTAAAGCTATTTCAGAGAAATACCTTTAGTTGGAATTAATCCAGTCTTATTTACATAGAAAAGATGATATAAAGCTTAGCCCAATTTTATTTATAAATATTTAAGTACAATTTATGCAAATTAAACATTTAATTTGGAAATAAAGTATATGTAAACATCTAAGCGCATAGCTTTATGATTCGGGTTGAACTAACCAAATTATAATTCAAAATACGACCACATCTTCTTCAACCTCCTTGCATCCGGTCAATCCTGTGGCTGGTGGATGGACTCTGGCTGGCAGCGGCGGCGGCGGCCGGGTCAAGGACACGGGCGGCGGTGGCTAGGCCTCGACGGTTGCGACGCACACGCGGCGTCAGGCGCACGAGGCCAAGGGGAAGGGCGCGGCCGGCAACGCGGGTGGCGACGGGCGCGCAAGCGAGGAGGTGGCGCGGCAAGGTGGCAGTGTGTGACGCGAGGTGAGGGCTAGGCATGGCTCAGGCTTTGGTGGTGGCGCACAGGCGAGCGGGCGTGACTATGGCAGCGGCTCAAGCGCGAGTGTGCGGGACGTGGTGGCTGAACGGGCGGTGGCGCGAGGACGACGCTCGGCGGATGGCGGCGGCAGGTTGCTCCGGCACTGGAGGGGAGAATGGTGGCGGGCGGTGTAGCGGGGCCCTAGGGCTGTGGCGGCGCTTTATATAGGGGCGCGGCACGCGGCCTGGCTTGGCACGCACACCCAAGCAAAGCGTGGCTGCGATGGCGGCATTCGCGTGCTGCTCCTAGGAGCAACCGCCAATGTGGTCTATGCTAGGCTTGCTATTGTGCCGTAGCAGGTTGGGCCCACAGGCTCGGCCCGATAGGATAGGTTTCTTTTTTTAGAAAACATTTCCCGTGTAAATAAAACTCCAAAAAATCTGGATAATTCATTTAAGCCATGAAAAATACTCTGAAAGCCACAAAATTCTAGGAAAATTCCTAGAGATGGCTTGGGATATAGGGAGTCCATATAAAATACTTGGAGCTCATGAAAAAGAATCTAGGGCCTTCTAATAAAAATATTTAGCTCTAGAAAAAAGGAGAACAAATTCTAGAAAAAGCTGGAAAATTCTCAGAAGGGTCTGGACATTGTCTAAACGCATATTAAAACTTTTTTCACTCAAGAAACACCAAGATGCATTGGCATGAGTGCAGCACACTGAACAACCTTATTTAATTTAGAAAAACAATTAATTATTTTCCCAAACTAAATTTCCTGTAAAGAAAACAAATGTTGGAAACTTTTAAAAATTATGAGAAAATCATTGTTTATTTATTCCTTTTAAGCACATCTTGAAATCCAAAAATTTCAAGGTGTGACAAGACTACCCCCTTTAACAGGAATCTCGCTCCAAGATTCGCAAAGGCTAGCAAGAGACAAGGGTTTAGGTGGGTAGCATCCATCACTTATTAACTTCCTTCCAGATCGTTCATCCTTACATAAGTTCCTGAGTCATGCTTTTTTCTTCTTCACAACTCATATAAAACAATTCAGGGGTACTTAGTCTAATTCAACTTTTTTGCTATCCATTCCTTTCCTTTGCTTTTTTGTCCCATCTTCAAAGAACTTTCTCCATTTCTTGGCAAAGTGATTTGAATAGAGCTTAATTGCTTGCCTGACTCGACTGTCATCCTTCAAGTCTTCATACACATCCTTTAGTCTTATTCTCCATTTGGCCCAAATGCTTCTTGGGGCACTGACTGATAAAATGGGACTGGATGTGGTATGAGGATTTGGTGTCTGGAATTGGTGGCATTCCTTCCCAGCACAGATATCCTAATCATCCGTCTGAGGATGATAAGAAAAACTAAAGTTCAACCTTGTGCCCATAGACTCAGGTAATCGCTGCAAAAATCCTGATGTGAACTGTGCACCTTTGTTTGATACAATCTTCTTAGGCATTCCATGTGGGCAGTCAATTTTGGACATATACAACTCTACTAATCTAGCTCCTGTATAAGTGCTCTCAACTGGTATAAAGTGAGCAACTTTGGTTAGTCTATCCGCTATAACCCATATAGAATCATATCCAGCTTGTGTGCTAGGTAATCCCACAATGAAATCCATACTAATCTCCTCCCACTTCCACTCCGTTATTATTAATGGTTGAAGCAATCCTGCTGGCCTCTGGTGTTTAGCTTTAACTCTCCGAAGGGGATCACATAGAGCAACATATTGAGCAACATCTCGCTTCATACCATACCACCAATATCGTTCCCTGAGATCTTGATACATCTTAGTACTATCAGGACGAATGGGGTACACGGAATCATGGGCTTCCCTCAATATCAGCACCTCAAGAGGTCCCAAATTCAGCACACAGATTCGCTTTCCAAGCCAAAGCGTTCCTTGATCATCTGTCCTATAGTCAGGTGCTTTCCCTTCCTTCGTTAGCTGTTTAATTTCTTTGATCTTGGCATCGTCAAGCTAGCCTTTTCGTATCCCTTGTTCCAAGGTAGGTTCCACTTCCATAGTTACTCCTTCTGTATGAGCAACTACTCCAAGGTTGAGTCTCTCAAAGTCCTTATACAACTCCTCGGGTAACAGGTGTACTAGAGCCATGTTAACATATCCCTTCCGACTCAGAGCATCTGCCACAACGTTTGCTTTTCCAGGATGATATTCTATACCCATATCATAGTCCTTGATCAACTCCAACCAATGGTGCTGTCTCAGATTGAGGTCCTTCTGAGTGAAGATAAACTTCAATCTCTTATGGTCAATGTACATCTAGCATCTGGTTCCAAGGATGTAGTGCCTCCGAATCTTTAGAGCATGAACTACTGCTGCTAACTCCAAATCATGAGTGGGGTAATTCTCCTCATGCTTCCTCAATTGCCTAGAGGCATAGGCTATAACATGTGCTTCTTGCATAAGCACACAACCTGGGCCTTGTCAAGATGCATCACAATAAATATTAAAGCTCTTGCAAATATCAGGCATCACTAGCACTGGGGTTGTAGTCAACCTCTTCTTCAACTCTTCAAAGCTAGCTTGACAAGATTCAATCCATTTGAACTCTCTTCCTTTCTCAAGTAGTGAGGCGAGTGGCTTCACTATCTTGGAGAATCCTTTTATGAATCTGTGGTAGTATCCAGCAAGTCCAAGGAAACTCCTAATCTCTACCACTATCAGAGGTGGTTTCCACCTTAACACATCTCTAACTTTCCCTGGGTTGACTGCAATACCTCCATTGGGGATGGCATGTCCAAGAAATGAAATTTCACTTAACCAAAACTCACACTTGTTGAACTTAGCATACAACTGATGTTCTCCAAGCTTCTGTAGCACAAGTCTCAAGTGTTCCTCATGCTCCTCTTCCATTCTGCTCCCTAGAAGATATTAAGGGTCCTTGAGGTTTGGTGAAATGAGGACGAGTGCTACTGCTGAATTGTCCCTTGGAGTTGAACTTCCTCTTCATCTTCGTCAACTCATGGTGCTTGTACTCCACTAATATCACCTTGTCCACAAGTTGTTGAAAATTAGGGATAGTGCGAGCCACTAACTGATACTGAATAGGTCCATTCAAGCCTTCTATAAAGTGGTCTAGCTTCCTCTCATCATTATCCACCCTTTTCTAACGCTTAGCGAGATAGCTGGATGAACTTATCTCCGTACTCACGCACAAACATCCCTTCCTGCTTAAGACTGAGAAAACTCCTTCTTAAGCTTAATCACACTGGCTGGAATGTGGTGCGCTCTGAAGTTATTCTTGAACTCTGACCAGGTGGGTAGATGTGTCTACACGGGCACCTATGTATGAATCCCACAAATCTACAGCAGGTCCTTCTAATCTTCCTAAAGCATATAGGACCTTCTCCTTATCACTAGAATGAGTGATCCCGAGCTTCTTCTCTACACTCCTAAGCCATTCACCAGCTTGTAGTGGATCTGTTGGGTGAGAGTAGGTAGGAGGTTGATGGCTCTTGAACTCCCTATGCTTGTCCCTAGGCTACACAGGTGGCAAAGAACTAGAGTTGGGCCTTCTTTTCCTCGTCTTGCTTCTGCCCAAACGGTGGTGGTGATGATAGCATCTGCTTGTGACGTTGGTGTTGCCTTCAGTTTCCTTTTTGATGTCCTCCATTGTAATAGGGAGAAAGAAAGGAATATGACAAGAATGTGGGAGGTACAAAAGAAGAACCCAACTAGGAAACTAATTGCATTGTAGGTAGAAGACCTACAATACACCAACAATCATTACAAAGAAACAAATCAGCTAATAACATAATAACAAACATCACAAGCACACTCACACAAGGATTACTAACAACTAACAAGAAACGGTGCTAATCATTGCTGTTAGAGTTAAGGGGCAACCTTTAGGACAAGTGGCATGGATAATCTAAATATTTTGAATAAAAGAAGAGTAGAAAATCACTTTGGAATAAAGAACCAAGAGAAAGAATCCAATGCGGAATTATTTGAAGAGCAAGGAGAAATACAATGGGAAAGATGGATATTCTGAAAAGAAAGTTAAGGGGGAGATAGATTTACAAGGACAAGTAGGTAAGAAAAATATCAAGGAGAATAGGGGATGAGAGGGTAGCAATACCACTAAGAAATCATGGAGGTATATTGCATGAAACAGGTAAAATCATTCAACAAGAAGCAGATGCATGTCAGAGGAAATAAAAAGACAAGGATGGAGAGTCTAACATTTGCAAAACAAGAAGTACAAATGAAAAGGGGTCATGTGAGAAGGGTGAATTATCAAGGAAGGAGAGACGAAATAAAATGGTCAAGGAGTGACAATTTTCGCAACAGAAGTAAAGGATAAGGTAGAAATTATTTTTATCGTAAAATAGGCCTTAGGAAGCGACCATCACTATCTAGGCTTACGTCCTACAATCAATGCAGCACTGATACCACTTCTGCCACACCCGGTTTTAAAACAAAACAAGGTGCTACCTATATGTATGTCAGGATCTAGTTTCATACATATAGTGACATCATTAGTGAATAACAGTAACAGTATCATGTAAACAAATATAAATTATGACTTACAAGTCTATCAGAGATATACAGCTTAATCCTGCAAACGAAGACTCCAAACTTCATAGGCAATCGACTGGGGGTTGCGTACGCCTAGAACTCAGCATCATCTTCATTAAACTTCACACAGCTTCCTCTTCTGAGCAGCAGTAAGCAAGGGTGAGTACACTTATGGTTGGTACTCAGTAAGACCACAAGAAATGACCACAATAAGGATTTAAGTCTATCTTCAAGTTTATTAATCATGTGAGGGTCCACGCCGCTCTTGACCGTGAGCACGGCTGATATATCAGTTTTACACTATGTAGAGGTTGTGCACTTTCACCGCAAGTCGTCTAAAAGTTCAGAAGAACTTTGGACCCAACCATCCTGTGCAAAGCACTTATCACACTACCAAGGTGTGATTGCATAGGGACGCTATGAAGCCTTTACAAAGATTCCCTAATAAGTGCTAACCTGCTAAGGTTTCCTCATAAGGGGATGAACCCTCCCCCAAGTGGTGCGTACACCCCTTGCCTGGACAAGCCATCGCACAACCTATGAGCCCCTCTTGCCCTTTCGGTAAGACTATCATAAAATAGAGTCTCTAATTAATTAGCTAAGACCAGAGCCATATAGTCTTGTGGTTGCACTGCTTTCCTAGATGGTTCTCCATGTTCCAAATAATACATGGTATTCTTGTAAAATAAGCATAGATAGAAGGATGGTTAGGGACACTTGCCTTTCTCTAAAGAAAAATTACTCTTTGTACTCTTCAGCTCTTGCTTTATTGAAAGTCTTAATCTTCAAATCTTTCGAACAACGATCCTTCTATTTGAAGCAATCACCGGCACAAACATATAAGCAAACAAACAAGTACAACTAAGAACAGTACACCAAAACAAAAGAAAAGCTTTAAAAGAGCGTACTAAAGGATAGGGCTCGATTCTAAGACCGTGAATATGCAAGAAACACTTAAAACGGGACTATGGTTGAAAAGGCACAGCTATCGAGCGATTTAAATTATAAAAGAAAAGATAAGAGCTACTTGCTTCATTAATTTCAGTTGAGAAAAATAATGTAAAGCTATTTCATAGAAATACCTTTAGTTGGAATTAATCGAGTCATATTTACATAGAAAAGATGATGTAAAGCTTAGTCCAATTTTATTTATAAACATTTAAGTACAATTTATGCAAATTAAACATTTAATTTGGAAATAAAGTATATGTAAACATCTAAGCGCATAGCTTTGTGATTCGGGTTGAACTAACCAAATTATTATTCAAAAACACATTTATGTTTATACTAGCCAAACTAACCTTTAATTTTGAAAGCTCGACATATAGCCTATGTAACTTTTATTTAGAAAGCAAATTGAACAAAACTTAATCAATTTAAGTTTGACTATGAATACCGAGGTATAACTCCCATTAGCTTTTAATTGGAAGAATTATTTAGATGAGCATTAATGAAATTAACATTAGTTTATGAAAAACCGATATAAACCCTACTTAATTCTTATTGAGAAAAGGCATTCAAATAGACATTAATCAAATTAATATTAAATTTATTTTCAAAGACATGCAATGATGGACAATATCACCACTATAGTATAATTTATATTTTTATGAATTTAACGCAACTTGAACGGATAGAAACTGTAATACGGGAATTAAACAAGTTCTAAGGACCTAATCGCGATTAACCATAGACTACGGGGGCAAGCAAGGAGGATATGCAAGACACAGTTAATAGTGCTCGCAAAAAGCCTAAAGGACAGGGTTAGATCTATTAAAGATCATGGCTTGTGCTAGGTTGAAAGGATCTAATCTATTCAGGGGCTTAACTGCGAAAACTAAGGGCTTAAACGTATTAAAGCTTAAAGGTCGAACCGGATCGCGAGATTACTACCTCCTCTGAGGGCTAAACTGCAAACGACCACATCTTCTTCAACCTCCTTCCATCCGGTCAATCCCGTGGCCGGTGGATGGAGTCCGGCCGGTGGCAGCGGTGGCGGCGGCCGGGTCAAGGACACGGGCAGCGGTGCTGGCTGGGCCTCGGCGGTGGCGGCGTGCACGAGGCAGGCGCACGGGGCCAGGGGAAAGGTGCGGCCAGCAGCGCGGGTGGTGACGGGCACACAGGCAGGATTGTGGAGCGGCAAGGTGGCGGTGCGCGGCTCAGGCTTGGGCGGTGGCAGCAGGTGAGCGGGCGCGACTACGGCAGCAGCTTGGCGGATGGCGGCGGCCAGTTGCTACTGCGCTCGAGGGGAGAACGGTGGTAGGTGGTGTAGTGGGGCCCTAGGGTTGTAGCGGTGCTTTATATAGGGGTGCAGCACGTGGCCTAGCCTGGCACGTACGCCTAGGCAGAGCCTGGCGGTGGCGGCGGCGGCGGCGTTCGCACGGTGGCAGCAGGCGAGCGGGCGTGACTGCGGCGGCAACTCGGCTGATGGCGGCAGCCGGTGGCTACTGCGCTCGAGGGAAGAACGGTGGTGGGCAGTGTAGTGGGGCCCTAGGGCTATGGCCACACCTTATATAGGGGCGTGGCACGTGGCCTGGCCTGGCACGTACGCCCAGGCAGAGCCTGGCGGCGGCGGCGGCGGCGTTCGCGTGCTGCTCCTGGGGAGCAGCCGCGACCATGGGCTGTGCTGGGCCGGAGCGGATCGGGCCCATGGGGTCGGCCCCATAGGATAGGTTTCTTTTTTTTCAAAAATCATTTCCCGTGTAAATAAAACTCCAGAAAATCTACATAATTCATTTAAGCCACGAAAAATACTCTGAACACCCCAAAAATTCCAGGAAACTTCCTACAGATAGATTGGGACATGGGGAGTCCAAATAAAATACTTGGAACCCATGAAAAAGAATCTAGGGCCTCCTAATAAATAAATCTAGCTCTAGGAAAAAGGAGAGCAAATTTCAGAAAAATCTGGAAAATTCTCAGAAGGGTCTAAACATCGTCTAAATGCATATTAAAACCTTTTTCACTCAAGAAATACCAAGATGCATCAGCATGAGTGCAGCACATAGAACAACCTTATTTAATTTAGAAAAATAATCAATTTTTTCCGCTACTAAATTTCCTGTAAAGAAAACAAATGTTGGAAAATTGTAAAAATTATGAGAAAATTATTGTTTATTTATTCCTTTTAATCACATCTTGAAATTCAAAAATTCAGGGTGTGACAGCCTACCTCCGCCTTCCACTCCAACCAATGCACGCCACGACGGCCCACAGGCTGGCCCAATAGCTAGCCCTGCTATGCAGCCCGATCCACCTCCCCCTCCCGTCCATCCCACTTGGCCGCGCAGCACGCCACCACTGCATTTGCCCTACTAGCCCGGCCTTCCATCCATTCCCCCTGCACCCTCTGGAGTGCACCATCTCCGCCTACGCCTCCGCCATCCCTGGCACTCGCCAAATCCTCCCCTCCGGCTAGGGAACCCAGCCATCTCCACACACCTGCACGTGCACCAGACCACGACCGCCGTCCACCTCACCCAGATCTCCTTCCTCCGGGCCGAATACGCCTCCCGAGCGAGCGTGCCACATGTGCCGGCACAACATGCATTTATTGCACCCTTCATCTTCACCGATGCGGCTCCCCTCACTCCTCCCAGCCCTCATCCACTCGCGCCACGCATCACCGTTGCCATCGCGCTAGTGTCATGCCACCCCAGCCGGATAAGCTCGGAGAGCTCCCCAAACCTTGCCGGCAGGCCCCGCCAAGCCATAAATAGCCCACCCCGTGCCCTCTCTCATCTTTGCCCCTCCCCTCTTCACCCCTCTCCTTCACTGGATTAGGACATGCCGTGCCTCCTCCACCCGCGTCGCGGCGCTCAATCCCCTAGAACCAGGATGGATCAAATCAAAGCTGAGGAGCTCCTCATGGCATTAGCCACCCGCCCTCCTAGCGATAGAGCGCACCCCTGAGTGGCCACACCTTGCCGGCCTTGCTCCGCCACTGCTAACCTCCACCGTCGCTCGCCACCGGCCAACCCCAACCACCTCACTGCGCAGGGAAGCTGCTCAGGTAGGGTCATTGTGCTACCCAAACACCCACTTGAACTACACAACCCCTCTAGCGCCCAACCCCCTCACGGCCGCACCGCTGTGGTTGCTCCCGCGAGCCCTAGCTCCACCGCCGGCCACCACCTGACGTCGACACCACCTCCCAAAAGACTGTCGTGCCCCAAACCACCCCATGGCCACTTTTGGGCCTGGCCTGAGGGCCACCTCACCCGGAGCAACATGCTCCGGCGAGCCCCTCTGCCCCCACGGTGCTCTGGCGACCAAAGCCGAGTGGCGCCACCCCAGCCTTCCACTCACGTAGACCCATGACCCACACCCTCCTCTCGGTCCACACACACGCACCCACGGGTGCACCAGCACAGCTACAGTGCGGCCCCACACTAGTCCCACACCCCTTGCCTCGTTTCCCTGCACAACATCCACATACACCGCACAAACAACCGTGCCCCTGCGGTTCACCACCCGGCACAGGAGTGTACCACATGGCCGCCACGCGGGCTGCCACGTAGGCCCAGGAGCCGCGTCATGCCATGGCCCGCCTGTCGGCCTCTCTCTTCTCTCCCCCTTGTTCTGCTACAACCACACAAGTTATTGCACACCAAATTTTGCAAACACATACATGCTAGAAATCCCCCAAAACTACCAAAAATTCACCAAAAATACTAGAGTCCATTTCAAACCTATCCATACCATGTTTACCAAAATCTCAACTCTACAGCTCCTAAAATAAATTCCCATCCCTTTTCTAAAATAAAAAGGTCCATATTTTATGTGGCCAAAAATAGGAAAGCATTAAAAATAATTCTAAAAAAATCCTAGAAAATTCTAGGAAATTACCAAACTTTCTAACCTCCAATTCTACTATTTTAACCCATGTTTGGTGTATTTCCATGATTGTTTTCTTGATTACTTATGTATAACTACGATAATGTAGAAAACGATGAGATCGGAAACGCGTTTGACAGCCAGACTACGAAGAAGAACCCCTAGATGACCCAGACTTCGAGGAAGGCAAGTCCCACAAATCATTATCATCTTTGATCCAAAGTTATTATAAGTAAAATAAACCAATTAAGGTTGGACCCGCGAGTAAGAGGGTAGCCTTGACAGAGGATCCTATCCTAAAAAGCTTACTATGGTCATATGAGGACTGGCTCAAGGGAACGTCTTTCTAGTAGATAGTACAACTGCACGTGCTAAAAAGGTACAACCTTCGGGAGTGCCTAAACATGTGCCTTGGTTCATACCCCACCAACTAAACCTACTAATCCGTCCCTAGGGGCCACGGTGGGCAACAGATAGACATGAGCAGGACCTTTGCATAGTCCCAGGTCTAGTCAGCACGGGTTGCGAGTTGAGGTCTGTAGGACCTGTTGACATTGTATGTCAAGTCATGATGCATATTTTCCCAAGATAGAGTCCACGAGTGGACATAGTGTGACCCATGTTTAGACCCCAGTCGTATCTATGGATGGAGTTAGGGAATGTTGTCTAGGAATAAACATGGGTGGGTACAGGTCTTGTAGGTCAATACCACCTCCGTACAAGTTATGGGCTAATCGAACGTGTGGGTTAAGTGTACACATCTGTGTAGAGTTAGAAAACTATTCGAATAGTCGAGGTTCTCGTAAAGATCTCACATAGTTAAAGCTCCCATTGATTAGTCATAACATGTTTTATAAAAAGAAAGAGAGACTCAGGCTTCGTCCTAAGATGTGTCTAGAAATAAGGCACAAAAGCCGGCTTAGGTAATCCCTAATGGATCCCTGATGCTCTTAAAACTTAGGGACTGGTAGGGAGGTAGATTTCCCTCCAGGACCAACAATTTATAAATATCTGCATTGTATTCTTTTCAAATGTTACAACTATATACATTGTGCATAAATCTAGCTTTCAAGCAAACTAGCAACTATTCCTTGAAATCCTGCATGAAATAATACAACAAATGTGGGATTTGCTAAGTACCTATTGTATGGTGCTCACCCTTGCCTCCGCTTCCTTTCTTTCTTCAGTGGAAGAAGTAGCTACAGAAGAAGATGAGGATCTTCCATAGGAGCCAAGCCGCTTGTAGGCTTCGGACTACTACGTAGGACTCCATTGTATAATTAAGGTTGAGGCTACGACCACTCTTGTATCATTAGTAGTATGCTTTCTCTTTTGCATATATGTAAATTATCAATAATAGTTGTACAAAGTATGGATGTGATATTTCTTGTGAGAAGTGCCCGTATCATCTACTAATCCAGGCAATGATACGAATGACATTCGGGGTCCCTTTTTAGGGGCAACCACACTATTGGTAGAGTTGGTGAAAAATTACTGCTCCAGCTGATCCCCTTTATCTTTCACCTTTTCCAATAACTATTTTTGTACAAAGTCAAATTGTTTATGTGGTTTGTATAACTTAATACATGAAATTGTTTTAGTTTGCGGATGATCTCAAACTTTGCCAGTATGTTATTGTGCTTGTTTATTTGTTTGCTCTTAATTTATACTTAAACAAATGCGTGAACTGAAGTTTGACTGTATCCTATGTCAGCCGGCCAGAGGGTCAACATCTGTAGTTGCTCCTTTTTAGTCCAACTCCAGGGTAATAAACTAAACACATGATGATTATTGACGTTCCTTCTTTTCTTAGTTTAAATCAATTACAAGATCACAATCTGACTTCAGATCCACTGTTGCTAGCTAGAAATTCTCGAATCAATGGTGCTTCTTGCAAAACTAGAACGTGATATGGCAGCGGAGTACTCAAGAAGCTCTACCAAATCCTTATGCGGCAGTGTTGATGAGTGGGAAGTTGACGCCGACAAACATGATGGGGTACAACTTTACAACGGTTTGTTGCTCACCAGCAAGAGTTAGCTACCTTGAAGAAAAAGAAGACAGAAGATTCAGAATCAACTCTAAAATTGCAGTCAACCGAGATTGAGAACTTGAAGAAGGTAGTACAAGATACTGAAGCAGTCCTTCATTAACTGCTATCCTCTGCTAGAGGTTAAGATCAATGCTCTACATTTTCTCTTGGGCTTATGACTTGGATGCAGCTTTGTTAATCTCTATTCTTTGTGAGACAGCTATCTTGTAATAGTTTGTGATATGTGATGAACAACATGGTAGTGGTTGTCTCTATCGAGAACAACAATTTATTTTCTTGTATACATAAATCTGTGGGTGTTTATTATTTTGCCAACAGGATCGGAAGTGAAATGAAATCAATTATTTATCATGCCCAATTGGGTTAATTCATGTCTTCCTTAAGTGGGCATAGCCCACATATAATTGGGCCAAAAGTGTATTTCATTCATAAATCGGGACTAAAAGCGCCACCGACAATATCCACAACTTTTGGGCTTGACCCAACAACAAATGGGCCTATTGAAATGAATATTGGGCTATCGAAACAGCATTGGCATGTGGGAATAAATTTAGGCTTGACCCAACAACAAATAGGCCTAACGGAATCAATTTTGGGCTATCGAAATAACATTGGGATGTCGTAACAAAATTGAGCTCGACCCAACAACAAATGGGCCATAGACCGGAAGATTTCTTGTAGTGGAAGAAGCCCGAGCTCTTGGTCAAATGGTCTAGCTCAGGCAGGGGAGGAAGAAGGAGAGCGATTTATAGGGTGGACATTACTAACAATTCATTTCTTACCGGTACTAACATGCCTAAACACCATTTAGTGCCGACTCTATCCACCAGCCAGTACAGAGGAATCAATCCATTGCCCCCAGTCCATGTGTCGCTATTTAGTACCGGGTGAATTCCCCAACCGATACTAAATGTGCTCTTGTGGTACTGTGCATGATACTTGGCACTAATTTCATGCATTAGTACCAGCCCAACCATCCGGTACTAACATCATCGACGAATACTCACTTATCCGGATCTCTTACATTTCCACGAGAGAACTACGAGAGATAACATACATTATCCCACACAGTTCCAGACTAATATGTTAGGCCGCTTGAACTAGAACAATTTTGTCAAAAAAGTTACAAAATTGATGGTTTTCAACAAACATTATTTCCACAAAAATATAGGTAAGATTATTGCTTACAAATTATACGATATAGCATCCTGGACTATGTAGCACAGTGAAAGGACACTATTTAAAACATGGTTGAGTAGGATCAACTGTAGTTATAATATTTTTGTTGAATAACAACAAAAGCCCCAATGCCGACAAACATTTAGGAAATGTAAGGGCGTATTTCCTTGAAGAGATTGGCTAAATTTATAAACAGACAATACAGATGGTTATCTAGGATTTGTCCTACTTAAATTAGATTCAGATAGTACTGTAGTTAGCGTCAGATCTAACAATGACGCTAGTCTATTTTGTTAGAACGAGTCTTTTTCAAATAGTTAATATGGTCTAACTATTCATTTATTTTAAATCATCATCGTCACGCCTCACAAAGAAAATAGGACGACCACTCCAATAAAAAAGACTAAACTTACAGAGTTACAGTGTAGTGGTTGTACCTCAGTAGCTGCCAACACCCCTCGAAGATTCTGGAAATGACAAAAGAGGATAGCTCCCGCCGTGATTCCTAGCTGTACGTACATAAACAATGACAATGACTGCTGTTCCTTTGCACAAGCCTCTGTCTTTGTGCACCAATAGTTGTGACTAAATTAACTGCTAGATCGAAGAAATTCAGCCGAACGACTAGTTATATCTACTGTTTACTGCAAAAATAACGAATATTGTCTCATCTACCCATCATCCATTTTGTCATAGGAGTATTCATGTTAAGTTCTCAAAACTTTAGATTTTCTACCCGCAGCCCTCAGTTTTAGCAGTATACATGGTAGGTTCTCAAAACTTTAGAATTTTTTACAGTTATGCCTCTAGAATCATGTTAGGCCCTCGAAACATTACAGCCCTCGAAACATTAGAACCATGTCCAGCTTGACTAGCCAAATCGCGAGGTCCCGGTGTCCACTAGCAAAATTAGACAAATTAATCGGTCCCAAAATTAGACAAATTAGTCATGGTGTCCAATTTTATCCCAAATTAGTATGTCTTCCTTTTCTAATCAGACAAATGTATGCATGCAATATGCGTTTGCTCATTCTTGATTTTTTTTAATAATAACCTGGTATATATTAAAGAAGCAGCAAAGTATAAAAAAGTCCTAAAAAAGGAGCCACTTACAAACAAATACCAAAGAGCTGCAAACGCACAAGCAGGCAGCAGACTGTCTTCGTCGTCGTCGAGGAGCACGCAAGCGAGGGTCACCGGAGGCGTTAGCATCACCATGGACCCATAAAGACGTTTGGGGCCGATGCGGTGGGACCTCATACGAAGGCTTGAAGTGGATGAAAACACCGGTGTTGGTTGGAGCGAAAAAGTCTCTGACCTAGTGGTTAGCCTGACTAGCACCTAGTCCGGATTCGATTCAACTGGAGCGTGTTCCCTGCTATATGCCACTTGCTAATAACCATCTGAATTAAAAGGGTGTTTAGCGGTACTTCACTTCAGAAAAAACTTCAGAAAAAACGGTTTCACTCCACCAACTCTATGAAACTCCCTACCAAACACGTTTAGCTCCACCAACTCTAACTCCACAAAAAATGTGAAGTGGAGGCCAGATCCACGTTTTTTATGGAGCACCTCAAGAGGTGCTCCAAAAACACTGATTTCAAACCCTCCTTATGGAATCATGGGGTAATTACCCACCATACTACTGATTACACATGTACCGGTTCACCAAATAATAAAAAACACTCTCCGGCAACCTCCCCTTCTTCTCCGTCGATTTTTCCCCACCGTCACCGGACAACATTGCCTCCACCCATGCGGCCACGCCACCTCTGGCACCTCGGCCGCTGCCTCCTACCAGGCATTGCCGCCCCCAGCCTGGCCAGACGCCGCCGTCTCCACACGCCACCATGCCTCCCGCGGCATCGCCTTGGCCTGCAGGGTCCTGCCCCCCCTCGCGCCATGGCCACGCCGGGGCTCCTGGCCATGCCGCGGTGGAATGCGGGGCCACACCCCTCGCACCATGGCTATAGGTCGCGGGACGGCTGCTGCTGGCTGGGCGCAAGGCGCTGAGGCTGCAGGCTGCCACGCCGTGTTAGGCTGCACCGCTACTGCGGGTCGGGTTGTGCCACCGCTACACACTGCGCGGAGCCCCGCCGCCGGCCGCTGCCGCCCCATGTCGTTGGACGGCCCGCACTAGTCCGCGACGGAGTAGTGGCATGGAGCTGTGAAGTTGGTCGATGTTGGTAAAGGAGAGAAGAGGAGAGAAATAAAAGGAGACTGACACGGAGGTCCCATTTTCAAGGGTATAATAGACCTTTCACGGCAAGACCTCCTATTTCTGGAACTGGATCCATGCTTCTTGCCAAACACGTGGATAACTTCAATATTTTTCTGAAGTTGGTGAAGTTGCTGGAGGGAGTACTGTCAACCATCCATTGACATCCTAAAGAATCTAAATATATTTCCCCGTCGCGGCAATCTAGCTACGCCGGCACCGGCCGATGAGTGGATCGGACATGCATGCACGCGCCGCTAGCTCTCGCGAGAAGATTTGGAAGCCACGCATGAAGCACATGCCGGGCCGGCCGGTCACGGATGCGCGCCGGTGGACACGTCGCAGCGCGAGGTCGGCCACCTCGCCGCCGTCCGCCGCTTCGTCCGCACGCATGCGCGCGCTCGGCTCGAGCATGTGCGCGCGGCGGCCGCTGCCCCCGGCCGGCCGCCGGCGGCGGCAACGGCAATCATTAGTCATCCATTGCCCCCGTCGCCGTAAACACGAAGCTGCACCCACATTAGCAGTACCACCTGGCCTGGATGCGCAACCGTAAACAAATAAACAAAGCGGATTGGATGCATGATAGAGCTGGACCGCACGTTCGCTAGCAACAAGACCAAGTCAGGAGCGTGAACGTGGCCGTGTCTAAACTGCTGCCGTCGTGGCGAATATTGCACGTACGCTAACTACAACCCCTTGTAGCATTGACACGTATCGGCTCGTTTTTATTTTAATGATGCTAGCTAAAGAAAAAAAATGCATGATCTGGTTCGGGCATCCGCCGTTGGTGTAACCATCGAACATGTCCAGCGTCATCTTGCGTTCCAATCATAGATTGTGTATAGGTTAATTCTCAGGTGGGTCTATCCTATGGTTTGCTTTCTTTCTCTTCCTCATGATGAGTTTATCTAGCAAATGGCATGTCTCACTTAAGGACATTGATCCTATGGGACCCAAAGAGCTAGCGGACTCTATCTTTCATGTCGTGCGATCCAGTCGGTTTTGAATTTTTGTCTCGGCGTAATTTGATAATGAAAAACACTAGCTTGTGTTCCTGCCTTTTCCCCCTTATAACGAAGATTTTCTTTGCTTTCTATATACCACTAGAATTGTTCAAGTTAGGTTCATGATGATGTCCTTATTATTGCAATGTGGTTCGAAAAAATATAGCCGTATTTTTCATTTTTCACTGCACGAAAAGGTTCATATATAGATGTACGAAATTAATGATTATTTTGGTGGCATGAACGCAACTTAATAGTTTCTTCTGTACATCTATATGATACGGTAAGTATGTCATTGCCTCGTTGGCCTTCAAACGACATCATCCCAGTCACACAGTTGTCACCCTATTGGCTTAACTATTTGTTTTGCTTCCATACATGAAGGCATCAATCTACATAGCTGCGAAGAGGTTGGTTATATTATAACCGGGAAATAATATATATGGATTGTTCCTATCTACCAAGTACAGTGAAGCACCTAGGTGTCATCTAGACCCTTTCTAGTACAGTGAAGCACCTAGGTGTCATCTAGACCCTTTCGCACCTTTAGTAAGGGTGCGTTTCGATGATAAATGATAATTGTTTACTTTTGACTAACCTGTGTGTTTTGAAGCGAATCTATAGTGGTTATCATGCTATAAGTTTATTGGAATGTGGCCCCTCAATTTGAATTGGAAAGCGGCATGGAGCTAATGTGACAAAGCTAAGGACCTTTCTAGTACTAAGTGTCACAAGGAGATGAAGGACACTTAGTGTAGTATAGGTTTTTTTTGTTTGTAGTTCATGGATCGTACTATTAAAAGGGGTTTCAATGATAGTAGCTTGACCATACAAGGCTAGCCATGAAAATGATACATACTCAGTACTCTCTAGTACTTGGTAGCTCAAACAACACATGGAAGAACTTAAGAAGCAAAGAAATCGACGAAAAATTAAAAGGAGATTGAATAGGATGAGTTGAAAGTTGAAGGACACCGTCGGATGTTCCGATGCCCCATTTTCTCGTTGGGTCGGAGCAATTTTTTCAGGCTGGAAATCTAGAGTGTATTGGTGTTTAGACCCGGCAACCTACTGAGGGGGTACCCGAGGTAGTGTTTTATGCGTGGGGCTCGTCGAGATCAGGAACTCGAAGGTGAACTTGATCACACAATTTAGATAGGTTCGGATCGCTTAGATCGTGAATACTCTACGTCCTGTGTGTTGGTTGTGTTTTATTGATTGAATTTGTTTGGAGGGTGTCCCTACCTCGCCTTATATTGCCTGGGATGGGTTACAGGTCGGTTGATTACAAGAATACTAGTCGGATTCAACTAGAATCCTACTCTAATTGCTACGAGTAGTTTTTTAATCCTTGACTAGTTCTTATCCTCCACGTAGACCACGCCGTCTTGCACCGTAGTCTCCATGTCTGACACATCTTGGTGTACAACCCCATATCTAGGACTGTGCAAACCTTTTGGTGGGCCCATAGATGTATGGACGACAAGCCCCTAAGTACTTTTTAGCCAAATGCAGCAATCTCGAGTACCTCTGTAGATACCTCCGACTAGTTTGTGGTGCTGTTTTGAGTACTCCATCAGATTGAGTCTTCGAACGTATTCGAGTACTACCATGTAGCTAGAATGTGCTCAAGCCTCATTTAACTTGGTCTTGAATCTTCAATCTTGAATTTTATATGGAAGTGCGACAAAAGTTGCACTCCATATGTAGTAGCCCCCGAGCCTTAGGATGAGTCAAAGAATCAGGCTGAGGGTCAATCTTGTAATTTCACATCTCTTTTTCCTTAAAACCTAAAAGAAAAAACATTTTAGCCGATGGGCACGTGGCACATAGCCCCCGATCCATTACACGACTAGTTTGGGTATAAGGGTCAACCACTGGTCAACATGACCGTTCGCCAACAGTAATATTATCTCTTTAAAAAAATTGGAAACTGTCAAGAGATAACTTCGGCCGTTTAAAAAGGAATATTCTTGATAATCTCGCCTATGTTTTAACTATGCCATCATTATAAATAACAGAAGAAATCAACCCTTCCGTTTCACCCAAGTCATCTGCTCTTTCAACTTCCACACTATGACCCTAGTGCTGCAACCCGCCAGTTCCTTTAGCTCGAGTGCCACCGTCCCCCGTCTCTTAGTCTCCAAGCGCATGTGCAAGAAGACCCTCATGGCCACACAAATGGGGAAGAAGGTGACATTCAGCAAGGCAGCGGAGAGCAAAAAGAGGAAGGCAGCAAAGAAGGAAATCCAGCTGCCGGCGTCCAAGTATGGGAAAACTGACAAGATGGTCCTGCCAACCCAAGCGTGCGCCTGGAAGAAGTCCGTGCTGAAGGAGGTGGACATCCAGGCATTGGTGTATGCCAATCTTCTCCAAGACCAGTAGTTTATTAACTGGAGAAAAGCCTGTGGCAACCCCTAGCCAATGGAGAACTACACCCATGAGATGGTAATCTTCACACACTTCATTGAGCGTGGTTTGGCTTTGCCGATGTCGGATTTCTTCCGTGGGTTGTTGGAGTACTACAAGTTGGAATTAGTCGATCTCAACCCCAACTCGATTCTGCACATAATATTTTTCGTGCACCTTTGCGAAGCTTTTCTCGAAATCTAGCAACATTCCAACTCTTCTGCAAGTTCTTCAGAGTCAAGCTCCAGCCCAGGATGGACCATACTGAAGTAGTGGGGGGGGTAGGCATTCAACTGCGGAAGAAGGTCAAAGGCTTGTACTTGTATTACGAGCTAATTGACTCCTTGTCGGATTTAGTAGCCCGGCAGTCCACCAGGGGTTTACCCAAGTGGTTAATTTGTAGGTGGAGGGGATTGCAAAATCAAGAACTCGAAGGTGATCACGGGAACACGAGGGACACTAGTGTTTTAAACAGGTTCGGGCCTCTAGAGAGTAATACCCTACGTCCTATTTGCTTGGTGGCTTGTATAGGCTGATGACCTAGGGTTACAAGTCGGTTTGAATCTAATCTACTAGGTTATTACATGGAAAGCAATCTGAGTTGGATTACAGCAAGTATCTCGCAATATACGGGCTGATTTGAATCGCTCAACCCTCTTGACTTGTACTCCAAGTATCTTCACATCCTTGGCTCGCATGTTTTGGTCGGGCGGGCCCACTTGTCAAGACCGGCCAGTATCCTAGTCGGTGGGACCCATGGGGTACACATATCCCTCAAGCCCCTTAGTGATGTGTAGGCGAACAAGAACCAGAGGACATCGCAGCAAAGCTTGGAATGTGGTTGGCTGAACCGGCGATGGCGTCATAGTGATGGAGAGGCTGTGCAGTGCTCAAAAAAGAAGAAAATTTGAGCGAACGCAGAGCCATACGCGCAGAGCGAAGTCAAGCGCCGAGTTGATGGATGTCAGGCATCAAGTAGGTCGAAACAATGGTCACGGAGGACGTCGCAGATGCACTCCATATGGAGTAGACCCCAAGCATTGAAGCGATTAGTATAATCGGTCCAATGGTCAAAAAGGAAGAGAAAATTGATCCCAGAAGCAGGTCCTAGTGCCTGAGCACAAGGATAGGTGAAGCCATGGAGGCACGCCAACTCGAAATAGGCACACAACCCCCGAGTACGAGGACTGGCGGAGCCACGGAGGCACGCCGAGTTGCATCCCGCCCCAAACCAGAGAGGTTGGCCGCATGATGGGAGGCACACCCAGTTGTCTGTGGCGCCCAGCCCCCGAGCTCGAGAGTCGGACGAGTTGTGGAAGCACGTCGAGTCACCTCCTGCCTCGAGCCAGAGTGGTCAGCTGGGCGACGGGAGGCACACCGAGTCATCTGCGGCGCCCAGCCCCCGAGCCAAGGAGCCGAACGAGCCACAGAAGTATGCCGAGTCACCTTCCACCCCGTGCCAAAGAGGTCGGCCAGGCGATGGGAGGCACGCCAAGTCATCTGTGGTGCTCAGCCCCCAAGCCTAGGAGCCGGACGAGTCGTGGAAGCATGTCGAGTCACCTCCCGCCCTGAGCCACAAAGGTTGGCCGAGTGACGGGAGGCACACCGCATTTGTGGCGTCCAGCCCTCCAGCCTGGGAGTTGGACGAGTCATGGAAGCACGTTGAGTCACCTCCCACCCCAAGCCATAGAAGTCAGCCGAGCGACGGGAGGCACATCGAGTCGTATGTGGTACCTAGCCCCCAAGCCTGGGAGCTGGACGAGTCGTGGAAGCACATCGAGTCACCTCCGACTGAGAGCCAAAGAGGTCAACCGAGTGACGGGAGGCACGCCGAGTCGTCTGTGGTGCCCAGCCCCCAAGCCTGGGAGCCGAATGAGTTGTGGAAGCACATTGAGTCGCCTCCCGCTCCGAGCCAGAGAGGTCAGTTGGGCAATGGGAGGCACACCGAGTCGTTTTTGAGCTGTAAAAGGACAATACAAACATTATATAACATAGTGTAGATCATTTAATAATTAAACAACTTGGAAGTTTAATTTGCTGCAGAAGTAAACTCTTGCGCATTCTGCTCTTGTAGGCTAGGTAATTTCCTTGGGTAGTTAGCCTGTTATGTTTAAGCACCTAGCCCTGCTAACCACTACTCACGGAGAGGACGGCTTATCTCAAGCTAGAGCGTTGGGGCTGACCCGATGATCGCATATAGGAGACGCGCAGGATGAGTCAAGGTTTCACGGATTAAGGCGTGTGCTACCTAGGTACTTCAGCAACTGTTAAGAGGGACGGACAAGCCGCAAAGCAACCGGAACTGTGCGGAAAAGCACTAGCATGATCTGGGCACCCGTGGGGTGTAGCCCCCAACCGCCCGTGCAGTGGACGGACCAAGCTGTATAAGCAGTCGAGGTACGACCAAGGTGGTCAGCGAAAGTCACAAAGATATAGAGAAGCCGAGGTGGTCAGCAAAAGTCATGGAGACATGGAGGAGACGAGGCATATGTGGGTATACGGAAGGCGTAAAATATTTAATTGTAAATAAGACATAGCTTGATCGTGGTAGAGTCGGAGAGTGAGCGTCGCGCCCGAGTGGGCAGCCATTAGTGAAAAGTTGTTGACAAAGCTAATGTCAGGTTCGAGTGATTGAAGGTGTCATCATTGAAGCGTCAGCGTAGGCAACTTGGAGCAGCGGTGTATGTCGTGCAGATTAGCAACTCGAAAATCCACGCTTGCATGCCAAAGGGTTAGTCGAAGGGCCGCGCAAGAAGTTGCATGGAAGGAGAGACACGAACCGCCGTGCATGCAACATCATTGCATAAAAAGGACAATATAAAATAATCCTCAAGCCAAAAGATAAAGTGCTAGCTTATGAATGGATAAGAAAAAAAAGAAGAGAAGGTATTCCCTGATCCCAAGCCGTGTATGGCGGTTGGATATTAAGACGACAACCTCATAGGGGAGAGCCGCCTGGCGGAGTCAACGTGCTTCGTCATGCGTAGTTGGTGGTGTGCATCCTCATTCGCTGTAGAACACATATGCTAACCCCGCGATTAGATCGGAGGGCGTGGGTGGATGGTCGAGCGCGAGAAAGTCCTTCATGCTCTCGAGGAAGATGATGCTGGGGCGAGATGCCATTGAGCTTCCTAGGGAGGATCTCACAATGCCCCCTACCTGGTGCGCCAACTGTCGGATTTAGTAGCCCGGTATTCCACCAGGGGGTTACCCAAGTGGTTGATTTGTAGGCAGAGAGGATCGTGAGGCCAAGAACTCGAAGGTCATCATGAGAACACAAGGAACATGAGGGTTTTAGACAGGTTTAGGCCTCCGGAGAGTAATACCCTACGTCCTGTTTGCTTAGTGGCTTGTATTGCTTTGCGATGGCGTGTGGTTTATAGATTGGATGGGATGTGATGGGATGCCCTCGGGAGGCACCCTTTGTTCCACTCTTTTCTTTTCACGAGTTCGTACGAGTTGGCAGGGCTGCATCAACACAATCTCCAGCCAATTTGTAAGTTCCTCTTATCGAGTAATATCTAAGCTTTAACTTCAAGCGCATCACTGTCGTTTCATTTAGATTTATTCACTAGTTATCGATATTAAGTAGAATTATAGGTTTTACCTGTTGCTTTAGTTTTATCACCAGTTATTCAGCTTGAGATACGAACTGTCGGCTTTTATCATTATTTCTGTCTTTTATCATATAGCCGATTAGATCTATTTCAGGTGTTGTTTTTGTAGCATTGTGTAGGTTGCTCTAATGGTTTCTTTTACAATCGCTACGTGATCATTGGCTGTTTTATAGCCGATCATCTCCACAGTAAAATCGGTCGATTTGCTGATACACCATTTGAACAGATCGGAACTTTAGCCAATCGAAACTTTGGAATTTGACGCTTTCCTTTTCAATCAACAGGTCAGATTGACTGGCACGCTGCATGAACCGTACTAGGGCAACAACCCGAACAGGAGTTAAGAAGATTCTCCCGGGTCGTGTGTCTGACACAGAAGGTGGGGTCTTCGTCCGATTTTCAGCGTCAACACACTTTTGGCACGCTCGGTGGGACCAAAGCAAGATCCAACATGTCGAAGGCTGCTGAGATCTCGGAGGATAATATCATTGAACTCACTAAAGCAGATCTCAAGAAGGACAAGAGGGAAGAGGTGGCGAAAGCCATGGAAGACTACAAGAAGGCATGCCTCCAATCCTATAGTCGCACCAGAAGTGGGGAGACCGTCAGAAAGGCTGCTCTTCCAACTCCTCGCCATATTACCATCGCCGAAGACTCAGGAAAGATGTCTGAGATGATCCAGCAGTCTGTTTATCAAGCTCTGATCGATCAGTCTAAGGTGATGACCAACATAGTGTACAACGCCATCGTCAGCTCCATGGTCAAAGGTGTGGCTTAGGGGTATCAGGGACCAGCTTACACTCCTCCCATCATTGCACCGGTCAGAGGCTTCTCAACAGTGCCAAACATGTCTCAGTCGGCTCCTCAGCCAATCCAGGTGCAGAGTGGGGTTACAACACCACAATGCCCCTAGGATATAACGGTGCAACGCCCTGTCAATCACAAGCACCGTTTTACCCTACACTAGTTCCCCTGGCACAACCTCCGTTTGTGACCTTGGCGCCATGGGGGATGGCGGGAATACCTGCCGATAAGGATCCATCCACTAGTGACGGAAAATCTCCGGTGCAAGCGTCGTTTCCTTCGGCTTCTCAGCTGATAGCCCCGCAATACCAGCAGACTACCCCAGAAGTCGGCAGGTGGGCAAATGCTCTAGATCGACTCAAAACCGCGCCGCCAATAATATTGTACGATGAGGCGGTGGATGCACTGCGACAAGTTGACCCCGTGCGACAGCAGCCATCGGCTCCTTAGCCGACAGTCCAGCCGCAAGATCTGCAGCACGTACCAACCTATCACCTAATCGTGGTGCCGCAAGTCCAACAGCACATGTCGATTCCCCAACCAATTCCTTCGCCAGTTATGCATTAGCAATAGTAGCATCAGCAACAAGTGGACTGGGCCGCAAGGATAACTGATATAATACAGGACCAATTTGGGTTGAAGCAAAGGGTACATACTTATATATACAGGATGCCGTTCCCACCCGCTTACGATCTGGTGCCGTTCCCTCATCGGTACAAAGTGCCCGACTTCACCAAGTTCTCGGGCCAAGATGACACGTCCACGATGGAGCACGTCAACATATTCATCATCCAGTGTGGAGAAGCTATTGCACAAGACACACTAAGGGTACGTCTGTTCTCGTCATCCCTATCTGGGTTGGCCTTTCATTGGTTTACAACACTGCCACCCAACTCTATAGTCACTTGGGCTGATTTGGAAAAACAATTTCATAAATACTTCTATGCGGGGGTACACAAGATGAAACTCTCACATTTAACTGGCCTCAAACAAAGAAGCGACGAGTCAGTGATCAGCTACATACAGAGGTTCAGAGAGGGCAGGAACAAGTGCTACAGCCTGGTTTTGACCGATGCCTAGTTGGACGACATCGTTTTCCAAGGACTCCTAACGCACATCAAAGAGAAATACGCTTCCCAGGAGTTCGAGAGTTTGAGCCAAATTGTTCACCGGCTGTCCAACCAGGAGGTGCGCCCCTTTGACCAATGAAGAATTTTTAACAAAAAGGTGGCGTACGTGGAAGGGTCTCGGAGGAAGAAGCAGAAATCGGCCTGGCAGAGTGGGTAAAAGGGAAAAAGCCAATATCATGCCCGTTCGGTAAAAAGGAACCCAAAATGTTTGGTTTCAACACATCTAAGGCCGATAAGATCTTCGACTTGCTGCTACAAGACGGACAAATCAAACTCTCACCCTACCACACAATCCCGTCGGCCGAGCAGTTCAAGAAGATGAAGTATTGCAAGTGGCACATGCCACATCTCACAACACCAACGAGTGCAAAGTCTTCCGCCAGCAGATACAGTCGGCTATTGAGCAAGGAAGACTTAAATTCGAGGTCCCCACGAAGCCAGCAAAGTCGATGAAGATCGACCAGCACCCCTTCCCTGCTAACATGGTTGACATCGGAAGGAACGTGCTCCAAACCAAAGTGCTGACGTCAGAATCGGCCAGAAGAAGCGGCACGGTGGACCCCAGAAATCAAACCTCAGCTGAAGACGTTAAAGGGAAAGGCCAGATGAAAACTGAAGGAGAAGGCTCGGAAAGGCCATATCAGCCCATCACATCTCGGGATTTACTCAACAAGTATCAGAGGCAACGAGAGGACACGAGGCGTCGGGAGAAGATGATGCGCCGACACGAGGATCACTGGAGATGCCCTTTCTTCATCCATTGTTGGGAAAATAACCTCAGACTACCATCGGCCAATAACTGCCTTGAATGCAACGGTCAGTATCGCAGCAGCCGGTCGTTCAAAAGATCATGCTCCGGGGATCAAGGACAAGAGCCAATCAGCAGAAACAGGCTCTCGAGGATTGGCACATTTCAGTGCATGATTAGCTGGGGGGCAGAATAGACCAGTGTAATCGACTATGGGGTAGAGCCAATACACATGATCGGCTGGGAGAGATGGCTGACGCAAGAGTCTCAGATGAAGACCCCCTATGGCGAGAGCCGGACTGGGAATGCGCTAAGCCGCCGAGCAAACCAATGAACCCCAGAGGGTGCCCAGACAGTCTAACTAAGTCCCAAAAAAGGAGAATCCAGCGTTTGCGCCAATGGGAACAGCAAGAAGAGGAACAAAGGCAAATGGTAGACAAGAGAGGAGTCAAATCTCAAGTTTGGCGTCCTAGGAGAAAAGCCGGTGAAGAAAACAACGATCAAGATTCGGCTGCTGACGTCAACATGGTGTTCATCTTGCCGATGGAGTTCATGGCTCCCGTTGACCGCGACAACGCGATAGAAATAGAGGAGCAGATGGCTCAATTGGCTCTGGAGCCAATGACCGCCACTTTTGAAAAACCCAAGGATGAAAAACATCAGCATCTCAAGGCTCTATTCCTCAAAGGGCAAGTCAACGGACGACCGGTCGCTAAGCTGTTGGTAGACGGAGGCGCTGCCGTGAACACCATGACATACGCTATGTTCTACAAACCGGGCAAAGGAGAAGAAGACTTAATCAAGATGGATATGATGCTCAAAGATTTCGAAGGCAACATATCTCCGGCCCGGGGGGCACTCTGCGTCGACCTCACCATCAGCAATAAGACCCTACCCACCACTTTCTTTGTTATTAATGGTAAAGGGTCCTATAATATGTTGCTCGGGCGAGATTGGATCCATGCAAACTGCTGCATCCCGTCTACAATGCACCAATGCCTCGTCCAGTGGATCGGCAACACCATTGAAGTAGTCACCGCTGACTCCACCTATAGTATTGCCGCAGCTGACGCGCAACAATGGAGCTACGAGCACGTCAGATGCATATTTGGCAAATTTTAATTTACAGATGATCCAAGCAGTCAGCTTAGAAGAATCAGATTAAATGGATCATTTCGTCCGAGAAGACACAAGCTTGGGCACGGATTTACATCGGCCAATTCATTGGAGATGGTGGACCTGGGAGATGGTAGCAAACCAAGGCCGACGTATATCAGTGCTAGGTTAGATCCTGAGTACAAGCATGGGTTAACAAATTTGTTAAGAGGGTATAAAGATTGCTTCGCTTGGGAGTATCATGAAATGCCTGGTCTAGACCGGTCCATTATCGAACACCGGTTGCCTATAAAGCTAGGGTATCGGCCATATCAGCAGCCTGCACGACATTGTAATCCTAAAATTCTACCTGATATAAAGGCCAAAATCACAAGACTGATTGAACCAGGGTTTCTTTGGCAGTGTTGATATGCCGAGTGGATTTCTAATATTGTCCCTGTATACAAAAAGAATGGGAAGCTACGTGTTTGCATTGACTTCAGATATCTTAACCAAGCTACACCGATGGACGGATACCCTGTAACAAACTAGCCTAATTAAGCCTTCTTTAAGCTTAAGTGAAGTCATTAGAGCATAATGGAACCAATGAACAGCTTTGTATCCAAGTCAATTGACCCCTTTGCCCCTCACAAGCTAAATGAGTGTTTAAGCCATAACTCGAATTTTTTCTTAAGAACTTAAAAGTTCACCCAACTAAGAGTTGTTAAACGTATCATTTCTAACAACTTTTGTAATTGGTGTTTGAGTTGAATCTGAGCAGAAGATGTTCAAATACTCGAATTTCAAATCAGTAACAAAGTAAAGGAAACATGAAAAACCCAAACTTTGGAGCTCCTTTTCTCACAATTCCAAATGGAAACTCAAATTGAAACTTTTATGAGAGTTTTAGTGCTTCAAGTCCTAACAACATCTATTTTTAGAGTTAGGTCAAAATCTGCCCAGAAGGTTTTTGAAAACGAGGTCAAACACAGCTAAAAGGGTCAACCCTGTCAAAAATGGCTGAAGTGTTCTAAGTCTGAAGGTTTCAGATTTTGCCAAACTTTGAAGCATTATCTTCAAATCAGCTTCGAATTTGAACTCGAGCCAATTCAAGAATTAAACTTAGATCCTAGGTCTACAACTTTTGTAAAAGGGGTAAAGGTTGTGCAGTTCAAAAATCTAGAGCTTTTGGGTCCCGAAGATTGGCCCATCGCATATTCCACGAATCCCGTTCGCACCAGAGCGTGCTCAGCTCGTGTGCGCGCACGTTCTGCTCGTCGGCTGCCCCGTGGCGACAGCCTGCTCGCGCTGCACCCCTGCCCAACCCGTGGCCGCAGCAAAGCCGCTCGGCCCGCACACGCGCTGACCCCGACGGCACGCCCGCTCCTTCCCGCCAATCGGTGTCGCGACAGCGACAGCACGCGCACCGTCTGCACCAACCTCCGGTCGGGATGTGACTACTCCTCCCTTGCCGCGCCAATGCGCCGCCCTGATAGCCCCGGGCGCTCGTGCACGCCAGCCGCTCGCGCAATGCCCGCGCGCCTCACCCGCCTCGCCCTGCACGCCCTCCTACCGCCAATGGCCGCCGCCGCGGCCAGGGCCACCAGCCAGTTGCGCGTCCTGCTCCCCCTCAGGCCCATCGGCGAGCTAGAAGCTCGCTAGGGCTATAAAGCCCTGCCAACGCTGCCCCGTGCCTACCTTCTCCACCACACACATCGCACTCGCTCAGGCCGTATGAGCTTGCCTGCGCCCGCTGCCGCCCAAGTTCCTCCGCGGAGAGCTAGCCTCCGCCGTGCACCACCCCTCACCGGTGGCCCTAGCCACTTCGCCGCCACCTCGCCGAGCTGCTGCGCTCGCCCATCTCCGCCGCCCGGACCCAGCTCCGCCGAAACACCGACGCTACCGCCCGTCCCCGCAGACGAGCAAGCCGCCGTCGCGTGTCGCCGCCGTCGGACCTCCCCACCGCTCGCAACCGCCTCAAATCAGCCGCAGGTGAGCCCCCACACCTTCCTGGCCTCTTGTTGCCCCGATCCCGCCGGCAAATCGCTGGAATTCCAACCAGCTGCTGCCGCCCGCCCGCCGAGGACTCGATTGCATTTGAAAAACGTGATTGAGGGGTCTTTGTGAAGTTTTGTTAGGACCTATGTGTGATTAGTTGAAAACCCGAGGGCCCAACCGTAAGTCTACCCAAGAAAACCCGCACGAGGACCTGGTTGTGAATCACGAGGGTACGGTTGTGATTTCAGAAAGTCCAGAGGGTCCGAATGCAAATACGTCTTGGTTTAATCTTTAATTCAGCATATTTATTCAATTACCTTTGAAAATTCACCAAAAATTGTAGAAAATCCATAAAAATGCTAAATTAATTTTGTTGGACTCAGCGAGCTGTGTAGTTTCTTATAAAAATAATTTGAGCACAAGTCACTGTTATAAATAAGGTCCTATGAATTATTTCTTGTGTAGAGTATTTAAATCTTTTTACATCAAAGAAAAATGCTGAAAAGATAAATCCAACTCTGCAGTGTATATTTCTGAGTATAGAAGCTTGGGAAAAAGTTTGAAGCCTAGCTCTGTCCTTTAAATCTCTGTTTAAGTTATATAATTCGAAATATAAGAACTAATTTATCTTTTTCATAATAATTAATTCAGAGGTGGGAAAAATGTTAAATCCACTTGGGTTAACTTAGTAATGCAGTGTAGTTTGCAAGGAATTATGAAACTTGAACTACAAGTTAATGAAACCCACTTTTCTTTTTGGAGAAAAATAAATAAAGAGGATATATGGAAAATAGATGTCCTTCTCTAAAAGTTACGAAAAATTCACCAAAGGCTCTATTTCACCCATAAAACCTGCTGGCAAAGTTTCACCTTCTTTTTGTAGATGTTTGATTCATGAAATAAAATTTGGAAGATGAACCGGTTTAAAGTGAATAAGAGAAAACCATTAAGTGATAGTAAGGATATAACGGCAATGTTGGAAGAGGTAAGAAAAAGACATTGAGAAACATAATGAACATTTCAATCTGAAGTTTAGATGACTTGGTTCTTATATATGTGTACACAGTCACTATCAAGGAAGCCGAGCTTTAAATCGTAAAAGTGTTGTATTCACGCAAAATCGATGAATGTGTCTTGCAATCAAATTTATTTTAACATATTATATGAAATGTCATTCAGATCCTTGAACTAAATTCATGTCTTGCATTGCATTCGTGTAGAACTCAATCTCGCTGACGTCACGTATGAGCTCAGACCAGAACATGAAGAAGGACACTTTCTCGCGGACCAGAACGTGATCAAGACGAACCAAGACCCGGACCAAAGTTCGGAAGAGCCCAAGTCTAATTTATGTTTAGAACAAGAACAAGCCGAAGAATAGATCACTAACTCCAAGGGTGAAGGCAAGCCCCGGAGCATAAATTCCTATATTTTAATTACTTGCAATACAATTGCTTGCCTTGCTTGTGCATTTACGTTCCAGGAATTGATTGAAACCGTAGATGCATGAGATAGGCACCCTTTTGATATGAACACTAGTATCTGAAGTCGAGTAGTTGCAATGCTTAATAGGACTCGGTAAAAGTCGAGTGATTTCCTGTCACTCGCGAGTTATAAGAGCTGATTGCTTTCTTTTTGGAACAACTATAAGGACGATGGATGGGGCCGGGCTTATGTTCGGCACTCGGTGGTTTGCCCCGTCCGTCTAAATGGAAATAGACTAAGGTCGAGATGTGCTAGTGTTTGTGATCAAGTGTTTGAAAGTACTAATCTCATACCTAGTATGGGATAGGAAAGCCTAGTACCTGATTGAACCGGCATGGACCTTTTGACTGCTGTCTCTAGAACAAGGTTCCCTTGCTGCAGCGTATGGGTACAAGTGCAGCCTCGGTACGACAGAGTTCCGAGACTGTTGGGGCATTGTACGCCAAGGGAAGTAGGATCTGGATAAATGCCGCGAATTGATGGGGACGGCATGATATATGTGAAACCGATGCGGTAGTAGCATATGTCGTGGGATTGGGTTTGCCATGCATGGTTAAGAAATTCAAATCGATTCGTCTACCTCTCACAGTTTGGGACTACTTGATCGCTATGCCACACTGAGTAAGAATGGAACTTGATGATGAGATTAATGTTGGTGCTTGTCATAAATTGCTTGGAAATTATGCTTGCTTAGAATAGTTGCTAATGTACTGGATAATAAACTTAGAATTCATGGCTAAAATATTGAAAGTAAGGACCCACAATTAGTCGCTTTTGGCAAAAACAAACCCCTCTAGCCAAAAAGCTTGCATGTCTAGGTGTTGGTGGAATAGTACCACCGGTCGGTTAAGTCTTGTTGAGCATAGTCGCTCAGCCTTGCTTGTGGCACATTTTTTCAGGTTTTGATTTGGATGAGATTGCTGCAAGTGATACTTGATCTGCCCAGCTCCCTCCGAGTTGGACAGTTCAGTGGGATCCCTCCTCGGACGGCGAGGACAGGGGTCACTGATGTCATGATTGGCTTCTTCATGATATCCAGCACTGACGTCTAGTTATCATTTGTTTTATTTCCGCTGTTGAACACTCTGCAACTGTATGTTTGAATTTTTTAATGTTGTGATGTAATAAATCGATGCACTTGCTTAATTATGGATGGACTGTTGTAATCTCTGAAACCGCTCGCCTTCGTGTGAGTTGCTTTTCTCGATCCTATAATGTGGTTTTATTGGAAGGAATCTGATGGACGTCCGAGTTGACTTGCTTAAAGTACATAATCGCGTATTAGGAGACTTAAGTGTGCTTTAGTCGAGTTAATCCGGGTGGTTCCTCCACATACCCGATGCCGACGGCTGATGTTTTGATGAATGAGGCCGCAACGCACAAAGTCATCAGCTTCATGGATGGTAATGCCAGGTATAATCAAATACTAATGGCCGAAGAAGATATCTCAAAAACGGCCTTTAGGTGCCCTGGTCATCTCGTCCTATTCGAATGGGTAGTCATGACTTTCGGTTTGAAGAACGTCGGAGCGACATATCAACGGGCCATGAATTATATATTCCACAAGCTTATTGGTATCCTGGTAGAGATATGCATTGATGATGTCATCATTAAGTCAAAGGGGCATCAACAGCACCTGGCTGATTTGGGCAAGGTACTGGAGTGCACGAGGAAGCATGGGTTGAAAATGAATCCAAACAAGTGTGCTTTTGGCATTTCGGCTGGTCAATTTCTAGGCTTCATGGTTCACGAGCGCGGCATCAAGATCAACCATAAGATTATAGCCGCCATCAACAAGGTTGTGGCCCCACAGGACAGGACTGAGCTACAGTCCTTAGTCTCCGCATGTGTGTGGACTACCGACCCCTCAATGCGGTGACTGTCAAGAACAAGTACCCACTTCCACGCATCGATGTCTTGTTTGATCAGTTAGCTGGAGCAAAAGTGTTCTCCAAGATCGATCTTCGTTCAGGTTATCACCAAATCAAGATCCGACCATGCGACATCCCCAAAACAGCCTTGTCCACAAGATATGGACTCTACGAGTACCTGGTCATGTCCTTTGGACTCACCAATGCACCCGCCTATTTCATGTACCTCATGAACTCGGTGTTCATGCCCGAGTTGGACAAGTTTGTAGTGGTGTTCATTGATGATATCCTCGTGTACTCGAGGAGCGAAGAAGAACATGCGAACCATCTTCGCGTAGTTCTCCAACGGCTGAGAGATCATCAACTCTATGCCAAGTTCTCCAAGTGTGAGTTCTGGTTAGATAGTGTCAAGTTTTTGGGACACACTATCTCCAAGGATGGCATAGCCGTCGACCCCAGCAAGGTACAGGAAGTCATGAACTGGAAGCCTCCTGCCTCAGTGCACCAGATCAGAAGTTTCCTTGGACTGGCAGGCTACTATGGGCGTTTCATACCGGATTTCTCCAAGATAGCTAAGCCGATGACAGAGTTGTTGAAGAAAGAGGTCAGATTCATGTGGGACGACAAGTGTGAAGAAGCCTTCAAGACCCTGAAGCACTTGCTGACCACAGCCCCAGTTTTGGCTCAGCCCGACCCCTCTAGGCTGTTTGACGTGTACTGTGACGCCTCTGGCACTGGACTTGGGTGTGTTCTTATGCAAGACAACCGAGTCATTGCCTATGCCTCACGGGCGTTACGACCTCATGAGCTGAACTACCCGACCCATGATCTTGAGTTGGCAGCGGTGATCCATGCCTTAAAGATATGGAGACACTACCTGATGGGCATCCACTCCAACATCTACACCGACCACAAGAGCCTCAAGTACATCTTCACTCAAGCCGACCTCAACATGCGCCAAAGAAGATGGTTAGAGTTGATAAAGGATTATGATTTGGAAGTTCACTATCATCCCGGTAAGGCCAATGTGGTGGCCGATGCTCTTAGTCGCAGGACCTTTTGCAACTGCTTGTTGGCAACAGCCTTCACCGAGACTTTGTGTCATGAGATGGGAAAACTCAGTTTGGAAATTATTCCCCATGGAACCCTCGGCCACATCACCCTTGACTCTGTTTTAGGAGACCAAATAAGGTCAGCACAAGTGGAGGATGAGGAAGTAAAACGGATCACCAAGAAGATCTCCTTGAAGGATGAAGGGTATAAGCATTTTCGACAGGATGAGACTGGGAAGGTGTATTATGGAAACCGGCTTGTTGTACCATCCGACCCCAACCTTAAGAAGCAGATCCTAGATGAAGCTCATCTCTCCAAGTTCTCAATCCATCCTGGCAGCAATAAGATGTACCATGATCTCCGTCAAACCTTCTGGTGGAGTGGAATGAAGCCGGAAATTGCCCGGTATGTTTCAGAATGTGACACCTGTCAACGTGTCAAAGCCAGCCATCTAAAGGTAGCAGGAACCCTGCAGCCCCTACCTATTCCCTCTTGGAAATGGGAAGACATCAGCATGGACTTCATAGTTGGACTGCCCCTTACATCACAACGACATGACTCCATCTTGGTTATAGTGGACCGCCTGACCAAATCTGCCCACTTCCTTCCTGTCCGCACCACCCACACAGTCAAGAAGTATGCAAAGTTGTACCTCAACCGCATAGTTTCCCTACACGGTGTACCCAAGACCATCATCTCTGATTGAGGAGTTCAGTTTGTGGCACGCTTTTGGGAACAGCTACAAGCATCCATGGGCACCAAGCTCATCCGTAGCTCAACATATCATCCTCAAACCGATGGTCAAACCGAAAGAGTCAATCAGATCCTTGAAGACATGTTAAGAGCTTGTGTCATCCATTATGACAAAAATTGGGACAAGTGCTTGCCCTTGGCAGAATTCTCCTACAACAACAGTTACCAGGCCATGTTGAAGATGGCACCATTTGAAGCCTTATAAGGCCGGAGATGTCGGACACCTTTGAATTGGTCACAAACTGGAGAAAGACAGATCTATGGCCCTAACTTAGTGGTAGAAGCCGAAGAGCAAGTAAGGGTAATTCAAGCAAATCTCAAGGCTGCCTAATCTCGACAAAAGAGTTATTCCAACAGGCGAAGAAGGCCCCTACAGTTTGACATTGGTGATCATGTGTATCTTCGAGTCTCCCCGACCAAAGGAGTGCAACGGTTTGGAGTGAAAGGAAAGTTGGCTCCCCACTACATTGGCCCTTATGAGATTGTGGAGATCTGTGGACCCGTTGCTTACCGGATCCAACTCCCAGAACAGCTATCGGCCATACATGATGTCTTCCATGTGTCTCAACCGAAGAATTGTGTCCAAGTTCCAACCGAGATCTTAGAGCAAGAGTAGCTTCAGATCGAGCCCGACCTAACCTACGCCGAGTACTTAGACAGAGTTCTTGACCAGATGGAGAGGCATACCCGGCGCCAAATGGTCAAAATGTACAAGATCCTCTCGAGGAACCACACGGAGGATGAAGGAACGTGGGAAACAGAAGAGTATTTGAACAAGCACTTCCCAGATTTTCTGTCTCGTCAAGGAGGTAAGGACTGTACACCCTACTCTTACACCTGAATCTCGCGACGAGATTATTTTTAAGAGGGGTAGGCTGTGACGACCGACCCCCAAATCTCTCGAGCTAATCTTAATCCGAGCCCCTGATCACCTGTCTTAGTTTTCCAAGCCTAAGTGTTCAACCTCCAGTCCGGTCCTGACCCCTGAGACCCGACCCCTCTCCGCTGGCCTCCAGTTCCGACCCCGCCGACCCCAACTCAACCGCCGGATCCTTCTAAGTCTTCCCCCAACACCTCCCTTCAATCTGACCGGTAGGCCCACGAGATCTTTTCCCCCAAATCTTCCGCGACAGGCGCACTCGAGTTGCATGCTCACTTCAGAGTTTCCCAGCCGCGTGGCTCAACTCCTCCGACGCCCGCCGCTCCGCCTCGTCTTCGGCCCGCGACCGGATGGAATCCCACGCCCTCCTCCCCAATCGCAGCGGAAGCCCCTCTGCAACCCTTTCTGCAGCACCTCGCCGCCCGCGCCCATCATCACATCGCCAGATCCCGGCCGCAGCGACCGATGCCGCCCATCTTTTCCGTCACCTCACCACAGTCGCGCCGCCCGGTCTTCGCTACACGACGATTCCTCCTCCGCCAACCCAGACCACGGCAGCAACAGCTCCTTTTCCCGCTCTATAAGAAGCCGCCCCGACAATCTGTTGCTCCGCGCTCGCCCGCGCGCCCGCAGCCGCCTGTCTTCTCACCTGTGCGCCCTCGTTCCTAGCGCCGTTTTCCTGGTCACTTCCATCAGATCCACCGCACGACGACGCCCGCCTCCGCCAAATCTCAACCACTTGCAAACCCGCGCCTGTGCCGCCCTGACGCCAGTGCCCAATGACTGCCGGCATCATCCCCGGAGTCCTGCTCCATCGCCTTTGTTGCTCAATCGCCGCCCGGGCAGAGCACTCCATTGCTTCTTCCCCGGCCTTCGCACCGCTCCCCTTCTCACTCCCGCGCCGCTATAAAAAGGGAATGCGCAAGCCCCGCCGGAGTTCCCCTTGCCCTAGCTGCCATCTCTCTTGCTCCCTGTTCGAGCTCATAGCACCACCACACTAAGTCCCTAAGGAACTCTTCTCTCCGCTCCACACCGCTTTCCCCAATCCACCCAGCCGCTTGCTCCTCCGTGCTGCGTAAGAGCTTACTTGTGATCCACAAGAAGCACCGCCGCCGCCGGAGCACCGCCGGACATCTCCGCCACAAGTCTTTGTGTTCCAGTTCCTCCGCCCGAACCTGCTTTTCCCGACCCCAAGCTTTCCTTGTAAGACGAAGTTAAGCTGCTGACCCCTTTTCCGCCTCGTCCGACCCTTCTGTTCGTCCGACCCCTTGTCCGCCTCGTCCGACCCCTTTTCCGTCTCACCCGACCCTGTCTGTTCTGCCGACCCTTGTCCGCTTCGCCTGACCCCTCTTATCTGCCCGACCCCTGTTCCGTCTCGCCTGACCCTGTCTGTTCGCCGACCCTTTCTCCGCCTCGCCCGAGGGCTCGGCTGTATCTTTTTCTTTGAACCAAGGGTGTAGGTGTAAAACTTGGGGACCTTTCAGCGTTGAGTCTGAGGACCCCTAGCACACCAAATCCTCTAGATTAAGGGTCAGATCATAAGTTCCTTTCCTTCAACCCTTACCTCTTGATCTCCACCAACTCCATCGAGCCTCCCCACCCTCCTGTTACTTGTCGCAAGTTTCTGGGCTCATACTTGCAAGTGTTGCTGTTGAAATAACCGTCTATACTAACTAATGCATTGCATTCGTGTAGAGCTGCATCTCGCCAACGGCTACTACGAACTGCACCTGGCGCCAGAAGACGACGGTGTAGCTCCAGGAGACCTTCCGGAATGTGATGCGCTCTGAACGCGGTTTTGAACTCGTTCTAGCTAACCACATGGCCAGCCGGCAACATAGCATGGTAGTGGTCCCACCAGAGCCGGGCGGAACCACGCAGCAGTTGAGCCGCAAACCGGGCCTTGTTATGGTCGGGGCACGGGGCGGTGAGGAGCTCGAACTTGGATTCAATCGTACGAACCCAGGCGTCGGCGTCGAGCGGTTCTTGTGTCTTCTGAAACAGAGGGGGCTGTGTCCCCAAGAAGTCCTCATAGCGAGCAACATGGGGCTGCTGCTGAGTTCTTCCGCCATGGGGCGGCTGCTGTTGCTGTTGTCCCTGTACCAGGTGTCTCAGCAGCTCGGTCTGAGCTGCTAAGATTGCCTCTAGTGGAGACGAGGGTGGGGGTGGGGGAAGATCTTGTCTCTGCTCACTGCTGCCGGGCATAGAACCAGATCTAGTGCAATGCGCCATCTGCAAGAGTTAACGTTCCATTAAATTCATAATCTTAGAAGTACTCCAACAGATGGAACGCATAAGTTAAAATTTCTTCGATGCAACTCTTGCTGATAAAGTAACACACATCCTCATAAGGGAGATACATTCTTCTTATTGCCATGTTAGTTAGCATCTATCTTAGCTGTGTACTCGACTTCGGGCGAACCATACCATACCCAGACTCCTGGAATTTCCTTACATCCGAACTTAAGCCACGGGGTCGGGCTAGGTGATCATCCCGAGAAAAAGGGGTCGGCAACAATCCACACCAAAAAGGGGTCGGGCGAGGCAGAGACTGCCTCAAAAGGTCGGGCGAGGCGGAGAACTACCTCGAGGGGTCGGGCGCATCCGATCTCGCGAACCGGGGTCGGCCAAACTTGAACAGACCCATTGAAAACAGCGTGTGTGGTCACGGCACAACTCACTTAGTCTAACATTCCAACATTTGTAAAGAGTCAAAGGTCAGACTCAGGATTTGATTTCATTGGGATCTTTTTACAGAGGTGTTCCCACATAGGGAGTACTCGACTCAAGGCTAACCTATTACAGATCTTTCCAAAATTTAGGCTGCCAAGGAGTACAACAAAAGAGGGGGTTCCTTGCAACTCTCCATCTATAAATGAACACTATGAGTAGGAGAAGGGGTGCCGTCCTCTTCAATGTCCATACTGGACGCTTCCTCAACCTCCTCGGGGTCCTCTTGGGCTTCTAGTTGCATCTGGAGGGCGTGCATATCATCGAGCTCGGCGTGATGCTCGTCCAGATGAGCATTGGCAACCGCCAGCTCCATTTCCACTTCCATCTTCTCCTCCGATAGCTCGATCGTGCCGTCCACCAGGTCAACTACTTCTCCTTCGAGCTCAGAGATTCTGTCTTGCATGTCATGTATCTGAACGCCTCATTGGATAAGCTGATAGGTTTGGCCTACCAGGTCTCTTCTGGCTGCCTGGAGGTGTCCTTGGGCATCCACGGCGGTCCGAGCAAGAATGGTCATGGCTCTTCCTTGGAGCTCGATCAGCCGATAGAGGGCTGTCATACACCGGATGTTGGTGGAGATGGTGACCATAGAGTAGGTGGTGGCTAGCACCTCGATATTTCTGACGCGGTCGAGCCACGCCGGATCCAACCGGTTCCTGGCAGGGAACAGGCCGATAGGGTCTAGGGTGACCTCCAGTGGGTGTAACTGAAAGAAACGAGTAAGGAGCTGAAGAGCGGCGGACTCCCAGGTGTCCTCCGGAGCAAGACCGTAGGCTAGTATCCCGAACGAGGGCCAGTCGGGCCGCACAGGAGGAGGAGGTACTACCGCCTGTACGTTGCATGTCTGGATGCCTTGCTCCAGGTACAGTCGTCCCGCATACAACTGTGGGGACTGGTACCCGAACCATTTCAAGGTATCCCACAAGATCGCGGGGAAGCCCTCGAAGTGTAGACACGTGGAATGGAAGGTGCCATCCGCTCCAAACAGAACGTGTCCGGGGACGGCCATCTGGAACCAAGAAACCAAAACCACGTGAGATAGACTCCAAAGGTCAGGGGTCGGACCAAGAAAGCATTTGTTTTTTTTAACCGAAAACACACTGGAAGAACTAGAAATCCTTAGAACCGAAGAAGAGCTCTCCGAGCAAGGTTGCTTTTGAGGAGGGTGACTTTACAGATTTTGGCTTATGTCGCATGCACGGCCTACCTCGTTCTCAACCAAAACAACTGCCAAAACTTGGTCTTACGCAGTTAGTGCCGGTGGCAAGGCAACAAGTACGTCTCTCCCTATAATAGCTAGTCGGTTCTAGCAACGTCTCCTAAGCGAACGCGGTTAGTGTACCTGCAGAAAACACCACCACATGAACCTTTCGTGCCAGCACCCACGAAAGCGTTCCCAAACATTACCGCTCACTATAGGAACGGCACCCATGCGTTCAAGGCTGCATGGACAGCACTCAACCATGGAAATAGGTTCCCTTTGAATGGAACCGTATAACCCTTCGCATACTCGCGATGCGGAATCAGCACACGTGTAATAGATGTGGCGAGCAACCATGCTGATAGGTTCGTTGGAATCGAACCGTACCAACCTTCGTATGGAATACATACGGAACCTGCGCACGTATGATAGACGTGGGCGAAACAACCGCGATGATAGGGTCCTTTGAATAGAACTCCCTATCAACCCTCGCATACTCGTGATGCGGAACTCGGCACACATATGATAAACGTGGCGAAGTGCTGGAAGGGTTAGCAAGATAACCAGATAAAATATTAGCCACCTAAAACAACCCCAAAATCCCCTAGGGCCTCTCGTACTAAAGTCATCCTTAACGATCGTACGAGATTTTTCAAAGAGTTTCTTGCAACTTTTATCTTTTCAAAGAAGTGTTAGGGCTTGTTGTGTTCTCTATATTGCAAACCTGCTCTGGTACCAGCTGTGGTGGATCCACTTCGGATCTACTTGGTTAAACATGATTTAGCCGCATGATACGCGACGCTCATGCCTAAACCAAGTTAACACGAAGTGCCGTTGGATTTCATCCGATTTAACCACGTGAACAGGACCATTTAGCAAACCCACACGAAGGTGAGCGGTTCCAGAGAATACAACAAGTCCACCGAGTTAACAAAATTACCCATTTAGTGTGGCCACAAAACACATCAGAGTTTACAAGGTTCAAAAGAAAAACAACAGAAGGTAAAACACTAGCGGAAGTGAACTCGTCGGGGTCGGACATCCCTGGTGAGGCCAGCTAGGACATCAGTGATCCCTCTCCTCGCCGTCCGAGGAGGGATCCCACTCAACCGTCCAACCCGGAGGGAGTTGGGGCGGCCAAGTGCCAGTAGAAGGGGGCTCGGGAACAGCAACTTCACCTGAAAAAGAAAAGCCACAACAAGGCTGAGCTACTAAGCTTAACAAGACTTAACCGACAGGGAGCGCGCTAAACTACCTCTTCTAGACATGCAAGACTTTTTGGCTGAGGGGTTTGTTTGCCAAAAGCGCTAGGTGTAACCCTACTTTCAAGTTTTAGCTCCGGTTCTAAGTTCATTATCCGGTCTAAGTTTGCAACCTATTCTAAGCAATCATAGAACCAACCAAAGGTATATATATCATCAACAAAACCATGTCATCATCAGATTCCTTATTTACTCAGGGTGACATAGCGATCAAGCAGTCTCAAACTGTGAGAGGCAGACGAATCGATTTGAGTTTCTTAACCATGCATGGCGAACCTAATCTCACGACATCCGCGCACCACAAGGGCCGCTTCCTGTGTCAGCCGTCCCTATCAATTCCCAGGCGCGTGTCAGGTCCAAACTTCCCTTGGCATGCAATGCTCCACAGTCCCGGCCTCTACCGTACTGTGACCGCACTTGCACCCACATGATGAACCATGGGAACCTCGTTCCAGCGACAGCAGGGGTATAAGCCACGCCCTAGTTCAATCAGGTACTAGGCTTCCCCATCCCATACTAGGTATGAGATTAGTACCTTCAAACACTTGATCACGAACACCACCACTGTCGGGCCTTAGCAAGTTTCATAGATAGACGGGGCAATCATCCGTCCACCAAAGAATTACCTCAAACCCTGCCCCATCCATCGTCCTTATAGTTGTAGCAGAAGGTAAACAACCAACTCCTACAACTCACGAGTGACAGGAATCACTCGGCTTTTACCGTTTCCTATTTAAGCAAAGCATCTACTCGGTCCAACAGCTAGTGTTCAGATCATGGGAAAAACTAAGTCATGCATCTATGGTTCCAAACAACTCCTATACATAAATGCACAAGCATGTTAAAGGAGGCATGCGCAAGTTTGGAAAATGTAGGGGTTTCATGCATCCGGGGCTTGCCTTCAAGCGAGAAAGGAGGAAGCTGCTCTTCTGCTTGGGCGGCTTCGGCTTCTGGGGGTAGGAGCTCGGCTACACCATCATCTTCTGGCGCCGAGTGCAGTTTGTAGTAGCCATTGGCGAGACGCAGCTCTACACGAATGCAATGTATTAGTTAGTATAGACGGTTATTTCAACAGCAACACTTGCAAGTATGAGCCCAGAAACATGCGATAAGTAACAGGAGGGTGGGAAGGCTCGATGGAGTTGGTGGAGATCAAGAGGTAAGGGTTGAAGGAAAGGAACTTATGATCTGACCCTTAATCTAGAGGATTTGGTGTGCTAGGGGTCCTTAGACTTAACGCTGAAAGATCCCCAAGTTTTACACCTACACCCTCGGTTCAAAGAAAAAGATACAGCCGAGCCCTCGAGCAAGGCAGAGAAAGGGTCGGCGAACAGACAGGGTCGGGCGAGACGGAACAGGGGTCGGGCGGATAAGAGGGGTCGGGCAAAGTGGACAAGGGTCGACAGAACAGACAAGGTTGGGCGAGATGGAAAAGGGGTCGGACGAGGCGGACAAGGGGTCGGACGAACAGAAGGGTCGGACGAGGCGGAAAAGGGGTCAGCAGCTTACCTTCATCTTACAAGGAAAGCTTGGGGTTGGGAAAAGCAGGTTCGGGCGGAGGAACTGGAACACTAAGACTTGCGGTGGAGATGTCCGGCGGTGCTCCGGCGGCGGCGGTGCTTCTTGTGGATCACAAGTAAGCTCTTACGCAGTACGGAGGAGCAAGCGGCTGGGTGGATTGGGGAAAGCGGTGTGAAGCAGAGAGGAGAGTTCCTCAGGGACTTAGTGTGGTGGCGCTGTGAGCTCGAACAGGGAGCAAGAGAAATGGCAGCTAGGGCAAGGGGAACTCCGATGGGGCTTGCGCATTCCCTTTTTATAGCGGCGCGGGAGTGAGAAGGGGAGCAGCGCGAAGGCCGGGGAAGAAGCAATGGAGTGCTCTGCCCGGGCGGCGATTGAGCGACGAGAGCGGTGGAGCAGGACTCCAGGGATGATGCCGGCGGTCATTGGGCACTGGCATCAGGGCGGCGCAGGCGCGGGTTTGCCGGTGGTTGAGATTTGGCGGACGCGGGCGTCGTCGTGCGGTGGATCTGATGGAAGTGACCGGGAAAACGGCGCTAGGAACGAGGGCGCACAGGTAAGAAGACAGGCGGCTGCGGGTGCGCGGGCGAGCGTGGAGCAACAGATTGTCGGGGCGGCTTCTGACAGGGTGGGAAAAGGAGCTATCGCTACCGTGGTCTGGGTTGGCGGAGGAGCGTTGTGTAGCGAAGACCGGGCGGCGCGACTGTGGCGAGGTGACGGAAAAGACGGGCGGCATCGGGCGCTGCGACCGGGATCTGGCGATGTGATGATGGGCACGGGCGGCGAGGTGCTGCAGAAAGGGTTGCAAAGGGGCTTCCGCTGCGATTGGGGAGGAGGGCGCGGGATTCCATCCGGTCGCGGGCCGAAGACGAGGCGGAGCGGCGGGCGTCGGAGGAGTTGAGCCACGCGGCGGGGAAACTCTGAAGTGAGCATGCAACTCGAGTGCGCCTATCGCGGAAGATTTGGGGGAAAAGATCTCGTGGGCCCACCGGTCAGATTGAAGGGAGGTGTTGGGGGAAGACTTAGAAGGATCCGGCGGTTGAGTTGGGGTCGGCGGCATCGGAACTGGAGGCCAGCGGAGAGGGGTCGGGTCTCAGGGGTCGGGACCGGACTGGAGGTTGAACACTTAGGCTTGGAAAACTAAGACAGGTGATCAGGGGCTCAGATTAAGATTAGCTCGAGAGATTTGGGGGTCGGTCGTCACAGTTACTCCAACAGATTCACCTTTCTACGGTATCGTACCCGGAAATGCAGCTATACCACTAGGACAAGTCGTCCTTCCAATTACCTTTGGAACTAAAGAACACTACCGTACCGAGTACATCAGATTTGAAGTCGCCGACTTCGAGACATCTTACCACGCCATACTCGGAAGGCCAGCACTTGCCAAGTTCATGGCCATACCACATTATGTTTACTTGGTACTCAAAATGCCAGGCCCCAAGGGAGAACTAACGCTACCAGGAGATCTACAATGATCCTACGAATGCGACATTGAAGCTGTAGAAATTGCTGCGACTTCTCAAGAACCTAGTCCCATGTAACAAGTCTTCGCAACCTCAAAGAAGCTACATCCAACCGAACTAGAGATCCCTGAAAACAAGTCGGGGTCTACAAAGGTGAAACCCGCCAATGAGCAAGACTTCAAACCAGTCAACCTCCAGACGAGCGACCCTTCCAAGACAGCCCTGATCGGAACAGGGCTAGATCCTAAATAGGAATCCGCGCTCGTCAGTTTCCTTCGGGCTAACCACGATATCTTCACTTGGAAACCGGCTGACATGCCAGGTGTGTCCAAGGAGCTGATCGAGCACTCTCTAAATGTTGATCCCAAAGCTACCCCAAAACAGCAGCGACTTCACAGATTCGCTCAAGACATACGAGAAGCAATCAAGAAAGAGTTGGCCAAGCTACTTGCGGCAGGGTTCACCAAAGAAGTCTTTCACCCTGACTGGCTCACCAACCCCGTGCTTGTTTGTAAGAAAAACAACGAGTGGAGAATGTGCGTCGACTACACCGAGCTCAACAAGCACTGCCTAAAATACCCTTTTGGGCTACCCAGGATCGATCAAGTAGTCGACTCCACCGCTGGGTGCGCTTTACTATGCTTTCTCGACTGCTACTCCGGCTATCATCAGATAAGCCTCAAAGAAGAAGATCAAGCCAAAACAGCTTTCATCACACCTTTCGGAGCTTTCTGCTACAAAACAATGTCCTTCGGACTAAAAAATGCAGGGGCAACTTATCAACGAGCTATTCAGATGTGCTTCGAGAAGCAGCTTCACCGTAATGTCGAAGCTTATGTCGATGACGTAGTTGTCAAAACAAGAAACTAGGAGGAACTCATCGTTGATTTGGAGGAAACTTTCTCCAGTCTACGTGCTTTCTGATGGAAACTCAATCCTACTAAGTGTGTCTTTGGAGTACCTTCCGGCAAGCTACTTGGTTTCATCATTAGCCATCGCGGCATTGAGGCCAACCCGGAAAAAATATCTGCCATCACAAACATGCAAGCACCAGCTAGCATCAAGGATGTGCAGAAACTCACAGGGTGCATGGCCACTCTCAACTGGTTTATCTCGAGACTTTGAGAATGGGGACTACCCTTCTTTAAGCTTCTCAAATGCCAGGACAAGTTCAAATGGACGGAAGAGGCAGACAAGGCACTAACACAACTCAAAGACTTTCTGTCAAAGCCTCCTGTACTCACCGCTCCTTCTCCGAACGAAGACTTGCTCCTATACATATCAGCTACTACTCATGTCGTCAACAAGGCAATAGTAGTCGAACGGTCTGAACCGAGCCACGCTTACAAGGTCCAACGACCTGTCTACTTCATCAGCGAAGTATTCTCGGGCTTCAAAACTTGGTATTCACCGATACAAAATCTCTTATACGCAATTCTACTCACCTCCCGGAAACTGCGCCATTATTTCCAGGAGCACACCATCACAGTCATCTCTGACTTCCCGCTCGGCAAAATTCTTCACAACTTTGACGCCACGGGTAGAATCTCCAAATGGGCAGTTGAACTTGGAGCTCTCACCTTGGACTTCAAGCCAAGAACAGCTATCAAATCCCAAGCTTTGGTTGACTTCGTAGTTGAATGGACTGAAAATCAAGTACCAACACCAGTCAAACGACCAGAACACTGGGTAATGTACTTCGACGGGTCCCTCAAACTTGAAGGGGCCGGTGCAGGCGTATAACTCATCTCCCCCAAGGGAGACCAGCTCAAATACGTACTGCAAATCTTCTGGGAAGCATCTTACAACGAAGCCGAGTACGAAGCACTGCTACACGGCCTTCACCTTGCAATCTCCCTCGGCATCAAAAGACTACTGGTGTATGGTGACTCACTAGTCGTTATAAACTAGATCAATGACGAGTGGGACCGAAACAAGGACAACATGGACGCTTACTATAAAGAAGTCCGTAAACTAGAAAACAAGTTCTCAGGCTTGGAATTTCAACACATCGTCCGTGACAATAACGTTGCCGCCGACGTCTTATCAAAAATGGGCTCAACTCGTGCAGAGGTTCCAGTAGGAATTTTCGTACATGAACTACGCAAGCCATCCATACATGAACAGGTCACACCGCCAGCGGTCCAGACTGCTGACGTCTCTCGTGAAATCATGATGATAGAAGTCGACTGGAGGACACTCTTCATCGACTACATCAAAGATCACCAGTTACCATTCGACAAAAATAAGGCTGAACAAATCTCCCGGTGAGAAAAAATTACGTTCTAGTCGGAGACAAGCTCTACAGGAAAGGTGCATCATCTGGGGTACTCATGAAGTGCGTTACCCGGGAAGAAGGCCAAGAAATCTTAGAGGAAATTCACAAGGGAATCTGTGGCAACCATGCCTCTTCGCGGACAATAGTTGGCAAGGCTTTCAGAGCAGGCTTCTACTGGCCAATGGATCTAGCCAATGCTAAACAACAACGATAGGTTGCCAATTCTTCACAAAACAGCAACATGTACCGGCCTACAAGCTAGTCACAATACCTCCAACATGGTCGTTTGCCTGCTGGGGGCTCGACATGATAGGGCCATTACCAACTGCGCCAGGACGATTCAACCGAGTACTCGTGGCAATCAACAAATTCACCAAGTGGATCAAGGTCAAACCAGTCACTTGCCCCAAGGCAGACCGGGTCCTCGACTTCTTATATGAAATCATACACCGCTACGGCTTTCCCAACATGATTATCACAGACCTAGGGTCAAACTTCAACAATCACAACTTTTGGGAATACTGCGAGAATAGCGGCATCGACGTCCGCTATGTCTCGGTCGCTCACCCGCGAGCCAATGGACAAGTTGAGCGTGCTAATGGCATGATACTCGACGCCCTGAAGAAAAGACTACATGACGTTGGCAACACCAAAGGCGGCAAATGGCTCAAAGAGTTACCCAATGCTCTGTGGGGCCTATGTACCCAACCATGCAAGACTACTGGGCTCTCACCCTATTTCCTCGTGTATGGCTTGGAAGCCATACTACCCGCCGACATCATGTGGCAATCACCTTCAGTTGAACAATATGACGAAGAATTGGCAGAAGAAACAAGGCGAACAGATATAGATAGTCTAGAAGAAACAAGATGCGCAGCACTAGTGCAATCTGCCAGATACCTTGACGGTTTAAGGCGTTACCATGACCGTAACGTCAAGGAAATATCTTTCAACTTGGGCGATATGGTCCTCAAGCGTATCCAAGACACAACAGGGTTGCATAAATTCAATTCACCATGGGAGGGTCCTTACATCATATCAAAGGTTATGGGACCTGGATCTTACAGACTCCAAGATCTTTCAAGAGAACAAGTACCAAACTCTTGGAATATAGAACACCTTTGTCGCTACTACCCATAGCAGCATCTGAGTAATCACTTCAAGGCAACAACTCATGATGACTACTCAAGCTAACAGCTCGACTACCGACTTCAAGATACATTAGTCTTGACTCAAGAATTATCAACTCAACAAGGATCACTGCCCTGGTACAAAGTTCTTGTAAAGTAATTCTTTACTCAGAACCGAAAATACATCATCATGTTTCATACGAGTAGGAGTACTCGAAATACACAAGGACTACAGGCAACTGCCTACTGGCGGGCTGCATTTAAGCCTCAGGCTTTTACTATATCACAAGGCCACTCAGGTCTGCCGATTACAACGGGAAGGGCCTACATCCAAGGAAGCTGCGCAAAACGCAGCCATATCCAGGTCCTCTACCCAAGGCAACGCCAGGAACTCCTGCATCGCCATTGCCTTGACAGTGGCAACGATGAATCCTGCGCGCCGCGCCTAGAGGGAACCAAGGCTGCTCTTTTGCTAGCCTTGCGAAGCCAACCCACTCTACAGCCACACCTCCATCTCTAAGAGAGCGGGATAAAGACCGCGGCACTCGTCACCTATCACTCGCGAGTTCCAGTGCGTACTCCACTGGATCACGAGTTGCAAGATGAGGCACGCGATGAAACCTCCTATGAGGATTCTTCTAGCATCGCAGCTATCCCTATGTTGGGGGGAAATATTAACGATCCCCTAAGACACCACTTAAGGAAGCAGACGCAGAGGCCCGGGCCCACCTAGATGTGATAAAAGCTCCGCCTCGCCCAACCAAGACGCCAGGATTGGGAACGTCCGACCCCCCTTCGCAAAGTTTCCGCCTCACCCGACTGCGACCCCGGGGTCGGGGGCACCCGACCCCTCGCCACAGAGTTCCGCCTTGTCCGACCCCAAGCAAAGGGGTCGGGCGCGCTGGGGCCCCCGGGGCAGGGGTCCCCCTCGGATGCGGTCCAGAGGAGCAAGACAGACAAAATCCTGTGGGTCCCCCCGATAGCCTCGCCATAAATGCACCGCAGGCCTGGCAGAGGGAAGGACGACCGCGCTCCTCACGCAACCCGTCACAAGTACCCGTGCACGACTGCTCTGTGCAGGCTACAGTGCCGGCGGCCAACTCCCATTCGCCGCAGGGTACTCATGGCCTGCACCGGCCGGAGCAAAGGAGAGACTGGCCTGTCCTCAGGCCCCATGCGCCCTCGGGTCCCGCACAGCAAGGATGTGACGCCCTCCCTCTGGCAGCCATCGCCTGAGCAACAGTATCCACCGTCCTCCCTATCGGACGCTGGGATAACGACGGAACGCCCTCATCATGATCTGAGGCCTACGAGTATCGAAGGAGCTATCTGTAGGGTGCAACAACACTTGGCATACGGCGGCCTCCCCCTCCAGCATGCGCGCCGGCGCTCAACCAGGGCTAGCAGAGGCGTCGGACGCCTAGGATCTTGCTCCTCCTTCCTGCCGTAAATTTTACCATTCTACGCTGTACTCTTCATAGTCCTCTTTACCCGATCCCAACTGTAACTCCAGCCACCCCCTTGCGATATAAAAGGCGGAACCTAGGGCCGGAGGGGGGATCGACTTCTTCTCCCACAAGCCATAGCACACAACGACTCTTCCTGAGAGCACAAGCATCAAAGAGACTTGGGACCAGTCCCTCTCGCGTCGACCTGTAACCCCTACTACAGACCCCCGCGTGGGCAACACGAACATCCTTGATACTGGACGTAGGGCTTCCTTTGCCCGAACTAGTCTAAACCCGTGTCTCCCACGCAACCACCTGAGGCTTATGCGCATAAAAGAAATTTACTAGTCTAAGTCTTGATCCGCTGATCTTGACAACGACAGTTGGCGCGCCAGGTAGGGGACCTCGTGGCCGCGGTCGAGCACAAGCGGGGGCAGCCGCCCCCCGAAGGCGCTCCCGACTTTTTCGACAAGTTGCTCGAGGGACCGTGCCCGAACCACGAGTTCCCCGTCAAGCACGCCTACAAAGACTGTAACCTCATGAAGAGGTACTTCGTGGGCAACCCGATGAAAGGCGACCGAAAGCGGAAGCCCGATAAGGAAAAGAAGGGCGACGAAGAGAAGGAAGACAACTTCCCTAAAGTCGACGGCTGCTTCATGATCTTCGGCGGCTCCGCAGCGTACGACACCAAGCGCCAGCAAAAGCTGGAGCGCCGGGAGGTCTACGCAGCCGAGCCTGCGACTCCAGCCTTCCTCGACATGTCCGGGCCGGCCATCACCTTCGATAGGTCCGACCACCCTGGACGCGTCTAGCATCCGGGGCGTTACCCTCTCGTCGTCGACCCCATCGTCGGCACGACGCGCCTCACCGAGGTACTCATGGATGGGGGCAGCGGCCTCAACCTCCTCTACGCCAAGACCCTCGACGCTATGGGAATCGATCGCTCCCGCCTCCGTCCCAGCAAGGCACCCTTCCATGGCGTCGTGCCAGGGAAGCAGGCGACGCCCCTCGGGCAAATCGACTTGCCCGTTACGTTTGGGACCCCTTCCAACTATAGGAAGGAGGTCCTCACCTTCGAGGTGGTGGGGTTTTGCGGAACCTACCATGCCATCTTAGGACGGACATGCTACGCGAAGTTCATGGCAATCCCCAACTACACCTACCTCAAGCTCAAGCTGCCAGGGCCCAACGGGGTCATCACCGTCGGCACGACCTTCCAGAAGGCATACGAGTCCGACATGGAGTGCTGCGAGTACGCCGCGGCCATCACCGTCACGAGCGACATGGCGGTCCAGTTTGCGGAGGTGATCGAAGATCAGCCCGACGCCAAGGAGTCGAGTACCTCCTTTGAGCCCACCGAAGGTATCAAGGAAGTCCCTCTCGATCCTGGCTGTTCCAATGGTGGGGTTGTGCGGATCAGCGTGGCCCTATCCCCCAAATAGGAAAGCGCGCTCGTCGACTTCCTCCGTGCGAACAGCGACGTCTTCGCGTGGAAGCCCTCGGACATGCCAGGCATCCCGAGAGAAGTCGCCGAGCATTCCTTGAACATCAGGGCCGGCTCCAAACCAGTGAAGCAAAGCTTGTGCCGTTTCGACGAAGAAAGGCGCAGGGCCATTGGTGAAGAGCTCCAGAAGCTCCTGGCGGCCGGGTTCATCAAGGAAGTGCGCCACCCCGAGTGGCTGGCCAATCCTGTCCTTGTACCGAAAAAGAACGGGAAATGGAGGATGTGTGTCGATTATACCGGTCTCAACAAAGCGTGTCCAAAGGATCCGTTTCCTTTGCCACGCATAGATCAAATAGTCGACTCAACCGCCGGGTGCAAGACCCTCAGCTTCCTCGACGCATATTCTGGCTACCAGATCGTGATGAAAGAGGCCGACCAGCTCGCTACCTCTTTCATCACCCCCTTTGGTCCCTATTGCTACGTTAAGATGCCGTTCGGCCTCAAAAACGCGAGGGCTACCTTCCAGCGATGCATGCTGAAGTGCTTCAGAGATCTCATCGGGCGGACTGTTGAGGCCTACATCGACGACATCGTGGTTAAATCCAGGAAGGGTGACCAGCTCGTTCCCGACCTGGAGCTAGCCTTCGAAAGGCTGAGGGATAAGCGAATTAAGCTCAATCCCGAGAAATGTGTGTTCGGTGTCCCAAGGGGCATGCTGTTAGGCTTCGTCGTCTCTGTGCGCGGCATCGAGGCAAACCCGGAGAAGATAGCGGCCATCAGCGACATTGGGCCAATCCGGAACATAAAGGGGGTGCAGCGTATCATGGGATGCTTAGCGGCTCTAAGCCGCTTCATCTCGCGCCTCGGCGAGCGAGGTCTTCCTCTCTATCGGCTCCTGAAGAAGTTTGACCGCTTCGAATGGACCAGCGAGGCACAGGAGGCACTTGACCGGCTCAAGGACCTCCTAACGAAGGCCCCGATCCTGGTCCCACCCGCCGACGGCGAGTCCCTCCTGCTCTACGTCGCGGCGACCACCCAGGTGGTCAGCGCGGCCCTGGTGGTGGAGCGGGAAGAGGAGGGGCACGCTCTTAAGGTACAGCGCCCAGTGTACTTCATCAGCGAAGTATTGTCCGAGTCCAAGACATGATATCCACAGATCCAGAAGCTCGTCTACGCCATCCTTATCATGAAGAGGAAGCTGCGTCACTACTTCACCTCCCACCCGGTAACGGTCGTTTCATCATTCCCGCTTTGTGAAGTAATCCGGAACCCAAATGCTACAGGAAGGATCGCGAAGTGGGCGCTTGAGCTTATGGACCAGGGTATCACCTACGTCCCCCGCACCGCCATCAAGTCCCAGGTACTTGCCGACTTCGTGGCCGAGTGGACGGAGGTACAAGCACCGTCAGCGCCTGAGGAGCAGGAATACTGGACGATGTACTTCGACGGGTCAGTGATGAGGGCCCGCGCCGGAGCAGGCCTCGTCTTTGTCTCTCTGTTGGGCATGCGCATCAGGTACATGAACCGCCTCCATTTCCCTGCATCCAATAATGTCGCTGAGTACGAAGCCCTACTCAACGGGCTCCGCATTGCCATCGAGCTGGGTATCCGTCGGCTAGACGTCCGGGGCGATTCTCAGTTGGTCGTCGAGCAAGTCATGAAGGAGTGGAGCTGCCATGACCCCAAAATGGCAGCCTACTGCAACGAGGTCCGTAAGCTCGAGGACAAGTTCGACGGGTTGGAGCTCAACCACGTCGCAAGGCGCTTCAACGAAGCTGCTGACGAGCTGGCGAAGGCGGCGTCCGGCCGGATGCCCGTCCCTGACGGCGTTTTCGTTAGCGACCAGTTGAAACCTTCAATCCGTTATCTGGAGCCGACAGGGGTCGGCGAAACACTCCCAGCCCTGGGGTCGGGGCCCGAGCCGGGGGAGGTTGGCAGCGCGCCACCTATCCCGGACCCGAGCACCGGTCCCGAGGGAGTCAACACCGCCTTACCCGACTCAGCCCTGGAAGCCAAGCCGTCCGACCCCGTGGTCATGGAATTCACGGCGGGCCCCGCGGCGGGGGCCGACCCCCCGACCGACTGGAGAGCCCCGTACCTCAACTACCTTGTCCGCGACACGCTCCCGGCAGACAAAACAGAAGCCCGCAGGATGTGCGCCGTGCGAAATCCTTCACCATCATCGACCAGGAGCTCTACAAGAGAAGTCACACTGGGATCCTCCAGCGCTGCATCCCGATCGAGCAGGGAAAGGTGTTGATCCAGGATATCCACGTCGGGGCTTGTGGTCACCACGCCGCGCCAAGGACACTTGTTGGCAACGCCTTCCGACAAGGTTTTTACTGGCCAACCGCGGTCGCGGATGCTACCCAGGTAGTCTGCACCTGTGAAGGATGCCAGTTCTTTGCCCGCCAAACTCACCTGCCCGCGCAGGCATTGCAAACCATCCCCATCACATGGCCATTTGCGGTCTGGGGGCTGGATCTCGTCGGACCCTTCAAAAGGGCGCCCGGGGGCTTCACCCATCTGCTCGTTGCTGTCAACAAGTTCTCCAAATGGATCGAAGCAAGACCAGTGGCGCAAATCAGGTCCGAGCAAGCGTTACAATTCTTCACCGACATCATCCACCCCTTCGGGATCCCAAATTCCATCATCACCGACAACGGCACGCAGTTCACCGGGAAGAGATTTCTCCAGTTCTGCGACGACCACCACATTCGAGTGGATTGGGCGGCAGTGGCACACCCCCGCACGAACGGGCAAGTCGAGCGAGCCAATGGCATGATACTCCAGGGTCTCAAGCCACGGATCTTCGACCGCCTTAAAAAGTTCGGCGGACGATGGGTTGCGGAGCTCCCAGCAGTCCTCTGGAGCATGAGGACGACCCCCAGCCGGGCGACGGGGTTCACCCTGTTCTTCATGATCTATGGGTCAGAGGCCATTTTGCCCACCGACCTAGAGTACGGGTCGCCAAGGGTCAAGGCATACGACGAACAGGGAAACCAGGCATCACTCGAGGACGCACAAGATCAACTCGACGAGGTGCGAGATGTAGCCCTACTACACTCGGCTAAATACCAGCAGGCCCTACGGCGTTACCACAGCCGCAAAATACAAGGCCGCGCCTTCAGCGTCGGTGATTTAGTGCTCCGCCTCGTCCAGGACAACAGGGGTCGGCACAAGTTGACTCCCCCATGGGAAGGCCCGTTCATCGTCATACAAGTACTACGACCAGGCACCTACAAGCTGGCAACTCCCAACGGGCAAATCTTCAGCAACGCCTGGAACATAGAATAGCTAAGGCGCTTCTACTCATAGCTTTTATTTCCAAGTTCTGCACAAACTTGCTGTCATTTCCGTTTTTTCTGTTTAAGCTCAGGGGCATCCGACCCTGGCCTCGTTCCAGGGCCGCATACCCCTCGGGGGCTACCAGTTTTGTTCTTCTGCGAAAAAAGAAACCCTAAGCCACCTTGGCTCAGGCCTTTTCCTTTAAGCTCAGGGGCATCCGACCCTGGCCTCGTTCCAGGGCCGCATACCCCTCGGGGGCTGCATGTTTTGTTCTTCTGCGAAAAAAGAAACCCTGAGCCACCTTGGCTCAGGCCTTTTCCTTTAAGCTCAGGGGTATCCGACCCTGGCCTCGTTCCAGGGCCGCATACCCCTCGGGGGCTGCCAGTTTTGTTCTTCTGCGAAAAAAGAAACCCTAAACCACCTTGGCTCAGGCCTTTTCCTTTAAGCTCAGGGGTATCCGACCCTGGCCTTGCTCCAGGACCGCATACCCCTCGGGGGCTATCAGGGGTCCCGACCCCAGCCGCCTGGCGCCACCTAAAAGAAACGGTTTTTTCTTTTTCAAACCGAACCCTCCCTTTCTAGACCTTTGAACGCAAAAAGAGAAGGATGCGTGAACAGTGCTCAGGCAAGACTTGATCGGACTGTGAAAAACCCTACGCCCCAGCGGCTACGGCACCTTCGCTCATCAAAACTTACTAACGCACCCGGCAACGCATTCTAAGCTCTCGAGCCCAAAGGAACAACAAAGGGAGTCGGTTTCTTTCATGCAATGAAAAGTCATAGAACAGGCCCGTATGGCCGACGCAAAATGAGTTCAAAGACTGACATAGTTACAAACTTTTTGGGGCGCGAGCCCGGTACAGCTAACTTGCAGAGGAGTTGGCAGGAGGGACGGCTTCATCCTCCAGGAGCTTCGCGAGGGCCTCCGCCGGCACAGTCACCGAGGCATCAATCTCATCCAGCTCAGCTTCAGTGTAGCCTACGGCGTACCCTTCACTCATCCCGGCAAAGTTGATGCCGGAATAGTGAGAGCCGAAGACCCCGAAGGCTTGCCGCACGCCAAGGTGAAGCGCGTCCACGGCGATCTCGCGACGACGACGGCGCACCCCGAGGACACGAGCCGGCAGAGAGCTTGACCCCTCCTCCGGAGCTACGCCAAAGTCGTCGCAAACGACACGAACCGCATCTCGCAGGGCGCCGTGCTCGCCGCGCTCCTCGTCGAGCAGACCCCGCAGCTTGGCGATTTCACCTACAGAAGCCATCCAGAAAATCCCACCAAGTCAGAGGTCAGAACATAAACAACACGGGAACATGGGAACGGAAGAAACCTCACCGTCGGCCTGGGTCTTCAACTCACGCTCCCGTTCGGCCCCTTGGGACACGGCGGATTGAAGCCCCTGTACCTGCAAGCGGAGTTGATCGTTCTCCGTGCGGAGGGCTCCACGCTCCCCCCTCAGCTGCGCGAGCTCCTCGGCATCGCGGCGGGCCCTCTCAGCAGCAGCTTTAAGCCCCTCGGCATCGTGGCGGGCCCTTTCCGCGACGGCCTGGAACTCCTCGAGGTTGAGGTGGGCCTTCTCGGTGATGGCTTGGAGCCTGGCCTCCGCACGCCGTGACTCCTCCAACGCTGCCCGCTCACGCCCTTGCAGGTCGCGAATGACCCCCTGGGCGGCGTTGACTTGCAGAGACAGGTCCCTAGTGCGCTCCCTTTCGATGTTGAAGCGCTCCCAGAGACCCTGCTGCTGTCGGAGGAAATCGGACTTCCCCCGACTGCCCTCTTGGAGAGCCTACAAAGCAACACACCGTTAAGGCAAATGGAAAAAAGAAGGTACTCATCACCAACAGCGGGAGCAACATACCTGGCTGCCAGGGAGGACGGTGTTGCCCAGAACTCCCAACGTCGAAGTCAGAGCCGCCTGGACCTGGGCGCCACCGCCCTGCAACGCCTGCCACCTGTGCCATTCGGCGGCGGCGTCCAGCGCGAAGAGATGCCTCGGCGGGTCATCGCGGGATGACTAGCGGAGGACGGACCCCCTCCACGACCTAGGAACGGAAGAAGCCGAGGCAGAGACAGGGGCCGACCCTGACGCCGCCGTCGAGGTCGGCACCATGGCGCTAGAAGCCGCCGGATCCGCCGACGGCCCCGGCACCTGCACGCTTGTCGCCGCCGAGGCCGCCAACGGTATCGCGGTGGGCACCTCCGCCTCAGCCGCCGGAGTCACTCCCACGGGGACGATCGGGGCGGAGGTCCCTGCCTCCGTCACCACTGCCTCCGTTGCCGCCGCGCCCCCGGGAGCAGGTGCCCCCTCCGCCTCTGATCCCGCCGCGGCTGCAGGGGCATCCGCCCTACCTCCCGCCGCCGCTGTCTCCTCTGCCTCGTCGGCATCAAGGTCGATCACCTCCCCGGCTTGAGAGCCCGGGGGGATCGCGCTCTAAGCTGAAGGGGCGACTGGAGGGACCGAAGGCGGAGTAGAGTCCCCTCCCCCTCCCGCGGCTGACGCCGCCGCCGCTCCGCCAGCCGCCTCCGCAGGGGCTACCTCCACGGGGGGATCCGCGGCCGCACCAGGAACCCCGCCGCTCGCCGCGGGCGGGGCCGCGGCCCGCCCCCCGGAGGAGGCCGACAACCGCAGCGCCTTCTTGGGCGCTAGCTGCAGGGTGAGGCCACGAGGAGAAGTGCTACACATCGATGGCCAGACGTCAGCAGAAACGAACGAAAAAAGAGGAGAAGAACGACACATAGGAAAAGCCAACTTACGCCCTCAAAGCGCAAGGGCGGCGCGCGCGCTTCGACTCGGAGCCGGACACCGACCCCGGGGCATCCAGCAACGGCCGCTTGTCGCCGCCTCGCTGCTCTCCGGCAACGGGCACGGCAGTGGAGGCGGGCTCCACGGACCCCCGAGGAGCGCCCCGAGCGGACTCCTGGGGAGCGCCCCGCGCCGAACCCAAAGCTACGGCGGGGGCAGGCTCTGAAGCGCCCCGAGGGGCGCTCCGTGTCGACACCAGGGGGGCATCCCTTGCCGACCTCGGGGGAGCGTCCCGCGCCCGCTCCAGAGGGACGCCCTGCGCCGACCCCGGGGGAGCGTCCCGCGCCCGCTCCTGGGGGACGCCCTGCACCGACCCCGGGGGAGCGGCCCACGCCCGCTTTTGGGGGACGCCCTGAGCTAACCCCGGGGGGGCGCCCCGCGCCCGTTCCTGGGGCACGCCCTGCGCCGACCCCTGGGAGGCATCCCGCACCTGCTCCCGGGGGACGTCCTGCGCCAACCCGTGGGGGGTGGTCCGCGCCAGCTCCTGGGGCGCGCGCTGTGCTGGCCCCTGAGGCACAGCCCCCAGGGCCTGGAGGAGCCGAAGCCCGGGTGGACGCCTCCCCCGCTTCGACTCCCACGGCCGCCTGCGGGGGCGCCTCACGAATCACCAAGGCTCCCAAACAGGGGGGAACCAGCTCTTCCTCCCCCTCTTCATCATCTTCTTCATCTTCATCATCCTCATCATCGTCGTCGTCGTCATCAGACACGACCGCCCCCCTCCGCCGCCGCTGGAACTCCTTGGCGCCCTTCTTCCGCTTCCTCGCCGTCTCCTTGTCCTTGCGGCGCTTCTGCGCCTCGGCCTAGAGACGATTGCGAGCCCTCCGGTCAGCATCTTCCGGCACCGGCGGAAGGGAGTCCGCGACCCGGGTCAGTGAGCCCTGCAAACGCAAAACAGCTCCGCGTTAGGGCAACAAATAGCGGAACACAAGGAAAGGAAGATGACACCCCGACTCCTTACCAGGTCTATGAAGCCCGGCTCTGGGCGCATCGGCGGGTGCCCGGGAATCGGGTACTCGACGTCCCTGTCCTCCAGCGCCTCCCGAAGCCATTGCCGGATCTCGGAGGCGGCAAGCGCGCCCGTCGCCAAGGTGGTGCCCTCTTCAAACATCCTATAAAAGAAACGGGGTCAGGTCTAACGGCACTCACCAAACCCAAAAGTTTTAAAATATGCAATGCAAACATGATGCAACGATTCCTACATACTTTCAGACTCATATACACACTCGTAGGAAAATTGGTGGCATCGTAATCTCTCCCTAAGTAATAAACTACCGAATACTAGCGACACGCAACAAACAGTTAGCATCTGCAAAACAAACAACCAGTTAACACTACTGCCACCTGTGACTCTTGTTTTTATTATTTTAAAATAGAGTCTTAGTTTTTAAAAGGTAATATCTGTTGATTATCCCAACCTACGGCTCTGATACCAGCTGTGGCGGAACCGCCCAACTTAAGCTGGTTTAAGTGCGCCTAATCGCTGTCGGAATAGCAATTATCTGAAACGCATCTAAAATAGCATAAGTCCGGTAGTCCGTCGAGTGTCCCTAGGACTCCTCGAAGGATCCACGGCGTGTTTCATAACCATACATCAGGATAATATCCGCGATGGGATAATATCAACAAACATTACATTTTTACATACATATATAAAAGGTACGAGTTATTACAGGACATAAGTTGAAACAAACTTAGTGATGCAGTGTTAGACAAGCTCTAAGATTTAAACATAATTAGTTCAGGAGAAGATGCGTAGGTAAACTTTTCTCTAGGGTATTGTGAGACTCAGGTCAATACCCTAGGGCTTCGGGGTCTCCTCCTCTGTAGCCTCCTGTGGAGCTTCTGAAAGATAGCCACAAGGGAAAAACCCTGAGTACGGGGTACTCAGCAAGTCTTACCCGACTAACCAATATAATAGTTTTCTTTGGAATGCATGTCAGCCTTTGGGTGTGCTTGGTTGACACAATTTTTGCCGAAAAGCTTACTACGAGTAAAGCCTTAGTTTTATCTTTTATTTGGGTTAAGTCATTACCTAACCATTCTAAATGATAACAGAAGTAAAAGCAACACAAGCTGTTAAATCATACATTAGTTGATAACAGGAGAATACATATTGCATGAATTGATACTACGATGCTCAACAGTGATCAAGTGCATTCATAACCGAGAATTGCGGCGATCCGGATCTAATTACATCCTGCAGGAGAGTACCCTGATCACCAGCGTTATACGACTGTCCAGGTCGTATCTAACAACCTCTCGATTAGCAAATTCAATGATTAGGAATACAACTACCTGGACCCAGGGATGCACCCCCACATGGGACCCCACGTCTGGCCCGATCACCATGTGAGTTTCAGGCTACACCCCTGCCAATCTCCAGCACGTCAAGCGCGGGTACGAAGTATTCCTGATCATAGATTTTACTAATCTACTGGGCTTTACTGGTCCCATACCCAGTAAGTGATCAGATGCTTATCACTTGATCAAAGGTTAAGACAACGAATCGGGCCTTAACCAAATTAATCTAGCACACAGATCTACATCTCTAGCTTCTGTCCGTTTTCACTTTCCAAGTTATTTTCTATAAGCAACATGTATGATTTAAAAGTTTTCCTTAAGGTTGGTAAACCAAGCATGTAAGCAAGTAAGCAATTCTAGACTTGGGTATCTTCTAAGGTTTGAACAAGTGGCAAAGATGTCCTTAAAACAAGGCATGATCATACACAAGAATAGGTTTCAAGCAACTCCTAGACTTAGTGCATAAACGAAGCAAATAACCTATAACTAGTCACATGAAATAACGACTCCAAAATAGATAGGTATAAATGCACCGGGGCTTGCCTTGTTCGTTAAAAAGATTAGTAGACTCTGACGGGTGGGCTTCACAGGGGACTAACTCAAACACTTCTTCGGACTCCGAAGGTCCTTCTGAAAATTCCCAATAATCTCCTTCCGGTGCTTCGGGATCTACGGCATAATACATGCAGGGGTTAGAAATGCAAAATTTTTTGAATAATAGACTATACAACTTTCCTTCATGATAAAGTTGCAAGCCAACAAGGACTATACGACTTATCATGATAAAGTTGCAAGCCAAAACACAAAAATCTAAAAAAATACTAACCTACAATTTTATTTTCTTATTTAACCCTCCTTATAGCTTTTTCTTTTATTTTTAGAAAAAGTTATAATTATTTTCTAACTTGAAAACCTAATTTCCTATGAGTTAAGAATTATTTGTGATTAAGAAAGTGTTATTCATATTTTATACATTTTATAAATATTAAGTATTTATTTAATTACCTAAAAAGGAAGGCATTAAATAAATACCCAAATTTTTATTATTTTTCTAGGGTATAAAATTTTTAATGCATAAAGGAAAATAAAAAAAGCCTAACAAATTTTGTTTCACTAATTTTGGACACTCATATAAATTTCTGTGATTAAAATGGTGTAAAACGGATTTAAACGAATTATTTCACTAAAGGAAATCTAACTTTTTTCCCGAAAATCACCCGGAAAACTTTTCTTACTCAACCCCTCTCTACCCTCTCTCACGCGCACTGGGCCCCACGGCGCGGGCCCCACCTCTCCTATTCATTTCTACCCGCCGGCCCTATTCCCTTCTTAACGGGCTTCGTGGGCCGATTCTTCTTCTCTTCTTTACTTCGAAACCTAGCATCGGCCCACTGGCCCACTCTTTCTTTTTCTTCTTTCCCGTGAGGCCGGCCTGCTACTGCTTTGGGCCTCCGGCCTCTTTCCGTTTTTCGGCCGACCCGCGCGCTTCACTGGGCCTCAGACGCGCCGCGGCCCAGCAACCACCCGCGCCCGGCCGGCCTGCTTCTGCTTCCCCCCCCTTTCTCTCCACTGACGCGCGGGCCCCGGCTCCAGCGCCTTCTCCTTCCTCCCGCCAAAACGCGCCCGTGACAGGGGGCGGCGCGGCTCGCCAGCCGGCACCCTCCCGGCGGCGAAACTAGGCCAAGACACCACCTCCAGACCTTTACGCACCCGCACGCAGCGACAGCTCCCCGGGAGATGGCCGGAGCCATTCCCTCCACGGCGGCGGGCGGCGACTCCTTCGGCCGGTCATGGCTATTCACGACGACGGCAAAACCGACTCAAACAACTACCTCTACCCCATCCTAGGACCCTAAAGACTCGACTACGACTACTCAAGAAGGAAGAGAGGCAGTGCGAGGTGGTTCTCACCGTGAGCGGGCGGCGCGACGGCGGCGGACAGAAGCAACGGCGAGCACGGCTACTTTGGCATGGATGTTGGACAACAACTGGTCTGGGGTGTAGCTGGAGCGTCTGTGGGGGAGTGGGCGAGAGGAATCGACAGAAGGCGAGACGTGGCGGTGGAATTTTACTCGGCGGCGGTGCTTTGAGAGAGGAGTGCTAGCGGCGGTAAAAAGGACGGCGGTGAAACGGCGGCGCGGGAGCGATAGATATTCAAGTGTTTCACCGCGCGCATGGGCGACACCGTGGCCTACCCGTAGGCTTATGTGGTGAGGAGGTGGCCTAGCTAGACGCGCTGGCAGACGACCGACGACGGCGGCGGCGACACGTCTTGGTGCTCTGTCACCGCTCCTCTAACGCCCGTGATCTTCAGAGTTCCATCGCGGCCGATTCCCAATCCAACGGTGCACAGATGCTTTAACCAAAGTTGCAGATAAACTCGAGCTCTCCAACTTTTATTTTGGCTCTACCCCGAGATAAACATCAAACCGGATGAATTTTGGAAGTATTGCTCGGGTTTGTTCTAAATTTTGACTGAATCAGAAATTCAGTTCGTCAGTTATGACAGTGGTGTTGATCTCACTTTGGGAACCAAATTAATGACCCAATTCTTGTTCTTTCAGTCCAACTTCTTCCTAAATGTGTTCTATAACATCCCAAGGTTCCATTTTGCTCATGAACAAGTACCCCTTTTGATCTACATTGCTATGAATTTAAATCCAAAGTTGATGCTAAGCTGCTGTTTTCAGACTTAAGCAATTTCAGCGATGTCCTTTGCAGTGGTAAGATGCCGACTTTGAGCTTGAATTTGAATTCCTTCCCTTCACTGTTCCTGGCCAACAACACTTGAATATTGTAGTCCAAGGTTCATACTTCAATATAGTGTAGTTGTCCTGGTGCACTTATTTGCAAAATTCTCCAGAAATCAATTTCCAAAATGGACTCTGAGGCTGTTTTCTCTGAATTCCTATTTTCGGACGGTGAACAGTAAACTGAGTTTTTTTTTCTTTCTTTGATTCCTCTGAGATATTTAGCACTATTTCAGTTCCAAATTTTTGATCCTTCAGTTCCAAACACTCTTATACTTGTATTCCACATTTTTGCCAAATTTTTCTGAATTTCAAATTCAAAATTCAAATTTCGGTCAAATTTGACCCGAATTTGATTTTTCGGCCCATTTCTTTTTCTTTTCTTCTTAATTTGCTTTTAATTTTCCAAAGTCACTTACATGACTAGCTTGGCAACTGTTACACCAGGTACGCCCCTGCCATGCCCGTTTGCTTTTCGAAAACCACGAGCACGATCGGCCGCGAAAACATCCTATCCTCCTCGATTCGCGGGACGGCGCTTCCATAACTCCACTTCCCGGGTAGCGCGCCCACGACGCCCCCCACGTTCGGCCCAGGCGCAACAACCGCTCCACTCCGGCCCAAGGCCCACCGGGAGGTAAGAAAGGGATACGTGGCTGAAAACGCCCCTACGGCCCATTACGGTCCAGAGGTTCGAAAGCTGGCCCAACACGGGTTCGACAGCTGCCTCAGGACATCCCCCGAGCAAGGGGTGAGAAGGGACGGGTCCGCTAGCGGCCAATACCCAGGCGAGCGAAAGCCAAGGGCGTCCTAACCTCACGTTCGAGTCCCGCCCGGTATAAAATTCATGGTTTTTCCACGGGGAAAGGCAACGAGCCCCCAGATCCGGTCGAACGGATCCGGGAACTATATGAACTGGCCGGCGGGAAATTGGAGTACGCCACCAGCTTGGCCCGAGCCGGACCCCCCCGAACGGGGACCGGGACTCCACTCGAACCTACCCGTTTGCAGCTCAAACGAGCACCACGGTTCGTCCAACACGGATAACATGGCCCGGCTCAACCCCTCCGTCCTAGCGAACGGACGCTTGAGGGGCAACGATCAAAAAGTCGACCTAGCCTCCCGATCGGTTTCCTGCAACGAGCAGGAGCTTGGGGGCCAGTTTCGCAACCAACTACCACGCGTGTGGTTACAAATTGCAGGTTCCCCCAGCCAGGCTGAGATAAAGCAAGCGCGCCATAACACAGAGCCCGCGGTGAAACAGCGAAAGAAGCCTCCGGAGGAGCACTTCTGCTCCACCACAGGTTCGGGGGCTACTGTTGGGGGGAAATATTAACAATCCCCTAAGACACCACTTAAGGAAGCAGACGCAGAGGCCCGGGCCCACCTAGACGTGATAAAAGCTCCGCCTCGCCCGACCAAGATGCCAGGATCGGGAACGTCCGACCCCCCTCCGCAAAGTTTCCGCCTCACCCGACTGCGACCCCGGGGTCGGGGGCGCCCGACCCCTCGCCACAGAGTTCCGCCTCGGCCGACCCCAAGCAAAGGGGTCGGGCGCGCTGGGGCCCCCGGGGCAGGGGTCCCCCTCGGATGCGGTCCAGAGGAGCAAGACAGACAAAATCCTGTGGGTCCCCCCAATGGCCTCACCATAAATGCGCCGCAGGCCTGGCAGAGGGAAGGACGATCGCGCTCCTCACGCAACCCGTCACAAGTACCCGTGCACGACCGCTCTGTGCAGGCTACAGTGCCGGCGGCCAACTCCCATTCGCCGCAGGGTACTCATGGCCTGCGCCGGCCGGAGCAAAGGAGAGACCGGCCTGTCCTCGGGCCCCGCGTGCCCTCGGGTCCCACACAGCAAGGATGTGACGCCCTCCCTCCAGCAGCCATCGCCTGAGCAACAGTATCCACCGTCCTCCCTAGCGGACGCTGGGATAACGACGGAACGCCCTCATCATGATCTGAGGCCTACGAGTATCGAAGGAGCTATCTGTAGGGTGCAATAACACTTGGCATACGACAGCCTCCCCCTCTGGCATGCGCGCCGGCGCTCAACCAGGGCCAGCAGAGGCGTCGGACGCCTAGGATCTTGCTCCTCCTTCCTGCCGTACTTTTTACCATTCTACGCTTTACTCTTCACAGTCCTCTTTACCCGATCCCAACTGTAACTCCGGCCACCCCCTTGCGATATAAAAGGCGGAACCCAGGGCCGGAGGGGGGATCGGCTTCTTCTCCCACAAGCCATAGCACACAACGACTCTTCCTGAGAGCACAAGCACCAAAGAGACTTGGGACCAGTCCCTCTCTCGTCGACCTGTAACCCCTACTACAGACCCCCGCGTGGGCAACACGAACATCCTCGATATTGGACGTAGGGCTTCCTTTGCCCGAACCAGTCTAAACCCGTGTCTCCCACGCAACCACCTGAGGCTTACGCGCATAAAAGAAATTTACTAGTCTAAGTCTTGATCCGCTGATCTTGACAACGACACCCTACGAGCGTAGGAGTCTGTGGAGGGAAGGTGGCCTCAATCTACGAGGAATCTTCTTGCACCGGTGCACTCTTTGATGGGTCTCTACACTCAAACAACAGCAACCGACGACAATCCATTGCTACTCAGAAACCTGATTCGGGTCAACCTCCAGAAGGACCTATTTATAGCCGAGAACTACAACTACCACCTACCCAAGAGTTACGATGCGCCCGTGATCAATGAGTCTGACGACTTCTGACTCTGCCCACATGAAGGCACTTATGCTACAAAGGACAAAAGAGTACAGTACACCCGTGCATCCACAAAGGACAAGAGTACAGTACACCCGTGCACCATCAAAAGCAGAGTACCCGACAGCATCGCGACTACTCGAAACTCAGAACTATTCTAGCCAAGCACGACCTGCGCTCACATCATTGCCTCGGAGGCTTAGATGGATCCGACCCTCTGTTCAGGGGTCTGGGACTCAAGGTTGGGCGAGGCGCAGTTTTTTTCCCTCAAGGGGTCGGCCACACCCGACCTTGAAACCTAGGGTCGGGCGAGGCGGAGTTTTTTCCCTCAAGGGCTCGGCCGCACCCGACCCTGGGACCTAGGGTCGGGAGAGGCGGAGTTCCCCCCTTTTGGGAGTGGGCTTAGCCGATCCCGCAACTTTAGGTCGGGCGAGATGGAGTAAACCTACTCTTCGCAAGACAACCACTTCAAGCAACAAAACAACGGCCAAGCATTCATTTGTCAAAATATTTTTCAAACTTGACAGATTCAAGAGTACATAAAATGCTCAAGGCTCTTCTGGAGAGACAAACTCCGACATCTTCGACGCGATAGGCTCCGCCTCCTCGAGGTACTGCGCATATGCTTCTTCTGTGTAGTTGCGAGCCACACCGTCATCAGCCGCCGCCAAGTCCACCCTCGGGTAGTATGACTTCACAACAGCAAGGACCTATTTGCAAACAGCTTTGCAGAGTCCCGCCACTTTACTCGGGGCAGCCTTCAATTGCTCGACTAGCGATTGAGGTCCTGCGCCCTCTTCCACGGGGGCTATGGCGTTCACCAAATCCTCAGCTGCTACAGTCAACTCCTGGAGTTCGCCTCGGAGTCTTCCCATGGTCTGGGCATGATCTCTACATGCCACCATGGTCATGGCAAGCATCACTCCATTTTGCATCTTCCTATTTTGCTGGTGCTCGCAAGCAGCCTGTGCTTCTGCCAGCCGCATTTCTCCAGTCGAGGACTTGGCTCCTCGCAGTAGACTCTTGCCTCTTGAGCTCTGCAAAACAGACAAGTTCAACCACAGCCGACTACAATCGGACATACTCGGAATATGCAAAGTATTCACCTTGATATTTTTTGTTCAGAGACTTGTAGCGGCTCTCCAGTTTTTGCTGTAGGACTTCATGATCCGACCGTTGTACAGCAAAAGACTTCGCTCCAACCTCGTGAACCCTCAAGGCTTCTGTAAGTTGAGCACATTCCTGCTCCAGTTGATGACCTCATTCCTGAAGGGTCCGAGTATGCAAAGCAATACGATCAGTTAAAACCATCATGGTTACTCGCTATGTAACAAAGCAAAGGAAATTCACCTGGAAGCTCCGGAAAACATCAACGGCCCTCTGGAACTCTGAGTCGGATGGTAGGCTGAGTACTAGTCTTTTAGTACTCTCCGCAAGATGAGGAGTCGCACCGAAAGAGGCACCTAAAACATTTATTATCAGTCACCTGATTGCTATGACTACAATAACAGGAATACAGAGACATACCTAGAGCAGTTGCTTCTTTAGATTTTTCCACACCCACTACAGCAAGAGATCTGCCAGTTGATAAGGTAGCACTTCCCGAACCCAATGTGGTGGCGGGAGCTTCCCCCGAACGGATGACGTCTTGAAGCATAGACATAGTAGCTCCAAGGCGACCGGCGTTGACTTCGAGTACTTCATCAACAATCAAATCCTCCAAGGGAGCAGATAATGTAGTCTGGGGATCCGACTCTACCCCTGTCTCTACAGGGATAGTTTCCTCTGCATCTCTGCATCAAAATATATCATTACACGACTTCAAGACAACTTAAAGCTATACAACAGACAAGCAAGCTCACCGGGTTGAGCGTGGCGGAAATCGCACATGTTTCTTTTCGGCAATAGGTGGTCGAGTACTTGGCGCCGCAGGAACAGCTTCCGGCGCTGTCTTCTCGCGAAAACCTGGGAAGCAGAAGTCAAGACTACAATACAACTCAGATAAATGAAACTAGTCGGGACAGAAGGCTTACCACTGGCGATTACACTGGACAACAAAGAACCAGTAGCAACTACTGGCGACACCTTTTCAACATCCGCTACTCCGGCGGGCAACCCCAGGACTGCCTGGTCAGTAACCGGCAGCGTGGTAGCCGACGAAGCCTGTGCGGTTAGCTCGGGGGCTACTCTAGCTTCCGTTGATGGCACCCTCTCTGGCACCATATCAACAGATACATTACCGACATCCGGGACGGTCACGACTACTTCTTCAGAAGTAGCCTCATCATCACCAAGTGCTGTATCAATAGCCTTTTTGAACAAGACAAAGTAGTCACAATGATTGCAAGTTCAAATTCATCAGCTACAATTGAGTACACGACTACATACCTTGGTACCCCGAGACTTCTCAGGGGTTGAAGTAGACTTAGCCGTAGACATTTTGCGGACTACTCTGCGTTTCTTTACAGGAGGAGAGGGCTCATCCTCCGACTCCTCGACAACAGTTTCCTCCTCTTCTTCCGACTGCTCTAAGTAGCCGGCAAGAACTCAAGACTACAAAACAACAGGTCAATATTAAACAAATATCACACAAGTCAACAAGTACAAGTCAAGCGCTAGAACATACCACTTCTAGCTCATACCAGGCATCATACTGCCGAAGAGCGGCAGGGATCACTGGTACTCCCTGATAGTTCCTGAAGAACTTAGCCAGCAGTGCCTCTACATCATCATCGGATATATCCTCATCGGACATACGCGATGGATCATTAAGACCTGTATACTCACTCCCCAAGTGAGCACATTTCTGAAGCGGTTGGACTCTTCTCTTTAGAAAACTGGCCGCCACATTAATCCCAGTAAGACCGAGTGCCTTCAACTCGGTAATCTGCTGCATCAAGTGGTCAAGTTCCGGGTGTCTTCGGGTTTTCTCACCCAGTTTTCTGCATGCTTCGGCGCGTGGCCAGTCACCACAGGCAAGCGAGGATCATGGTTTCCGATGTAGAACCACCTTTTCTTCCACTCCTCATGGGAGTCAGTCAAGTTATACTCAATATATGCATCTGAGTTCCTGAGTTGGAACCCGGCGCCTCCAAAGACTCCTATCCTTTGTGCACTTGTTTGAGGCTTACAGCGAAACAACTTCCTAAACAACTCGAGGCTTGGAGGAACTCCCAAATAAACTTCGCAGAGGTGTACAAAAATGGACATATGCAGTACACCATTGGGGTTCAAATGAACAAGTTGAAGCTTATAGTACTCGAGGATACCTTTGAAGAAGTCGGAGGTGGCCACCACCAACCCCCTCTCCATGAAGTGTGCGAGCATCACTATCTCGCCTGGATGTTCCTCAAATTGCTACGCATTTGGAAAAGCTGGGCACCACTCGAGTATTTCCTTCGTCTGGAAAAGCTTGGCATTGACTAGCGCTTGTACCGCCTCCTCCTCAATCACCGAATGCTGCCACGTCACTCCAGGCGGCAGCGGCGCAGTCTGATTCGTCGGCCCCACCTTCGGCGCTGGCAGCACCAGTTCCTTCCCCTTCTTGGACTTCACCTTGCCCACTGCCGGAGCCTTGCCCTGGATCTTCTCGGGTTTCTTGCCCATCTTCTTGGTGCGCATCCGCTGATTTCAACCTCAGCAAAAGGAACTCACACTTGGATGTCTCTCAAGGGGGAGCAATGGTGGCGGTGGCACTTGGCAATTGCGACAGCGTAAATGCGGAGCAGACGCGTAGGGGAGGAAGAAAAACAGATCTGATTATAGCAGGACGTAAACCTAACCGAAAGGGGGCCCTCCAGTTTTATCTCTACCACCTCCGGATTCCAAGCGTCAGTTACGCAACGGATGGATTTTAAGCGGATTAATGGTCTTAAACACCCAACGGCTACTCTTTTCAATGGATTGCTGACCACTTCAACGACAGAGATCGCCTAAGTGCTCGGGGGCTGCGGGTACCGTACCCGATGGTCAGTTTTTTCTTTTTTAAGATCTCCAAGGGTAGAACAGGCAAAAAGGCAGGATTGACCCTAAGCCTGACTCTTTGACTCAACCTAAGGCTCGGGGGCTACTCCATATGGAGTGCGATTGATGTCGCACTACCATATAAAAATTCTCGGAACAGAAATAAATCGAAGGAACAAGAAGAGTACCTTCCAGCCACGCGACGGTACTCCAGCACTTCGGTCCGCAACCACTATGACAAACTACTCGAATAGTGCCCGCAGTACCCAAGACTGTGGCGCACAACTACAAAGTACTCGGGGGCTTGTCAGGCATGCACCTCAGGCCCACGAGTAGACCTTGGATGGCCCACTAAGGGGCGTACTTGGATACGATCAGGACAAGGGATAGGCGTATCCCACTCGGACTAGTCAAGTATGTGTATGGAAAACTACTCGGGCCACACCGAGTAGAACTCTGTAATAGTACTCGGCTAGGACTCAGACTTGTAACCCTGCCATCCCGAGTATATAAGGGCGGGCAGGGACCCCCCCCCTCAAACAAGAACAACTCCAGCTCATCCAAGATTAATACAAACCAACACACAGGACGTAGGGTATTATGCAATCTAGTGGCCCGAACCTGTCTAAATCGTGTTCCCTGCGTCAGCATTGATTCCTTGATTCTCGACGATCCTTACCACACAAAAGACCAACTAGGGTACCCCCTAGGTGGGTTGCCGGTCTAAAACACCGACAGTGTATAAGGATGGTGCTTCTCTATCGGCCTACCACTTCGGCTGCGTGTTGGAGTTGCTTGGCTTTTGGATGAGAATAAGAGGTCGGACGAGAAGATTTTGTTACCTCTGCATTTGGGTCAACATGAGCAGGGTCCAACTGATTGCAATATATTGCAGGAGACGCGCAGAAAAGATGTTGTTTTCACTCACCCCACCATAATTTGAATTGTTGAGTGGAGAAGGGTGCGAACAACCAATTGTTCAAGTCAATGGTGCTAGAGTCTAGTATCAAGCTGCACAGCCGATTATACTCGAACACTCTTGAAAGCAGCTCTCGGAACTTCACCCGGCCGACGAAGTAGATCCCAATAGGCATTTGTCCTAGGCCAAACTGCTGAGCTGCCACCGATGGGTTGTAGAATTCATACGTCGGTAGATCCCGAGCTTGATCAAGATGTTCATAATCCAATCTTCAAAAATATTTGTGTCCGAGTCGAAGGAGTATGGGTACCAGCTCGTGGTGTCTTCACTAAAGCCGATGTAAAAGCATCTGAAATATTAGGCTGTTCTTGAGGGAGTAAACTTGCTACCAGGAAAAGATGACACGGCTTCGCCAAAAGAGGTGCAATGGCGTCGTGATGATGGGTCATCCTCTGATTCAATATTGGGAAAGGTCTTAGCTTCGACCCATTCTCTGGAGATTTTGCTCATATATAGGTTAAGCCAAAGGGTGATAAACACCCAGGGGCCACCAGGGTTCCCAATAGGCTCTCCGGATGATAGCTTCACAGTGATCTGATGCATCATATAATAAGCCGATCCTAGCAAATGTTTTCCCAAAGGGATAGTGGAACCTCTTGCTAGCGCTTCGGCCAAGGCTTGTGTATTGGAGGAAGGGCCAACCGATCTGCCATAGAATAAATGCTTTTCTAGCCACATCATCAAGAAGGTCGTATAATCTCTGTCAGTAATGGGCCCGGTCTTCATGTTCTTTTCGATGAAACCTTTCCATCCGCCGATGCCCTTTGTTTCCAGATGGTGAGAGGGCTTGATTAGAAGATCAAAGGGTGTATCGGGGGAGGAGATGTCAAGACCGATCAACATCAGGACATCGGCCAGAGTGGGGGTCATGGGCTTGTGGTCGAAAAGGAATGTGTTGAGGGCGTCAGACCAGAAATAAGACGCCGCTATGACCAAGGAGTCATTCCTCTCCATATGGGACAGAGATAAATTTATACAGTGGTCGATCTTCAACCCATCCCAAAAAACTCTCTTGGAGTTTGACATCCTCAAGAACCACCCTCTCCAACCAGGGGTCTTGTTCGGCCAGGATCTGAATGTACCTGTCCAGTTGTTCAGATCCGTAGTTGATTGCTTGAAGGGGATTATGTGGGTTTCCAGATTAATTAACTCGGTTGGATCAGGGTTTCCCATGGGGCCAAGACTGATGAGACTAGGCGCATCAGATATGGGAATGGTGATTCTTTGCTTAAGCTTCTGAGAAGATATAAAAAAAACTAAGAACCGATCTAAGACTCGTAGAATGGTGAAAAGTGAAAAGGGGAGAGTTACTGGGGTATTTACCTCTGGGATGAAAACCATGGTGGTTGACGAAATTGCCATTGGAGTTTGAGAGATTGGCTTGATTGATCAAAGGCTGAGAGGGAGTCACCGGAGGAATGTAACCGGAAGAGGAATGGGTGCCAGAGTGCGTCGGGAGACGATTCACCAGGGAAGAGAACCTTCAACTCGAGGAAGAAGAAGCGGCAAAAGATGGTTCGAGAGAAGGGTAAAGGCAGGATTTTTACCGTGCCATCTACGCGAAATTCGAGAAGAGCGGTTGCTTGCGGATGCTTTGTTCAAAAAATCACAATCATGAAAGAGAAGACTCCGGAGCGAAAAGGAGTTTTGCCGCGTTTACTGTTGCGCTTTCTTTGGGGGGAAGAATCAGAGTTGAGAAAATTTCGGACCAAAAGATATGTTTCACTCCAAAATTGGCAGGCATGTGTTGACATCAGATTTTGACACATGTTAACAATGGTGTCAAAGGAGAGGAAGGCGGCCGATGGGGCAAGCGAGAAAGCTACAGTTGGGAATCGGCTGATAAGAGCTATGGTGTTTCGGCCGATTGGCTGAGGAACTCAATGAAAAGTGGCCGATTGAGGCCAGAACGGTTTGGCCGATGTGGGCCTAAAATGGGCCAGGGTGTTGATTAACCGAAGATGAAGATTGGCCCGTGGGAAGATAATAATGAACTCCGATGCGGGTTGCGTTTATGTGTAAATATTTGTTATCTTTAAATTAAAGATAGATCCTAGTCGGTGTGGAAACCAACTGTAACAGGGTATAAATAGGTGCCTCGTAAGGCTTGTAAAAACAACACATCAATCAACAATACAAATCTACTGTCGATATTAACTAGAATTATAGGTTTTACCTATTGCTTTAGTTTTATCACCAGTTATCTAGTTTGAGATACGAACTGTCAGCTTTTATCATTATTTTTGTCTTTTATCATACATCTGATTAGATCTGTTTCAAGTGTTGCTTTTGTAGCATTGTGTAGGTTGCTCTAGTGGTTTCTTTTACAATCGCTATGTGATCATCGACTGTTTTATAGCCGGTCATCTCCACGGTACAATCGGCCGATTCGCTGATATACCCTTTGAACAGATTGGAACTTTAGCCAATCGAAACTTTGGAATTTGACGCTTTCCTTGTCAATCAATAGGTCAGATTGACTGGCATGCCGCACGAACCGTACTAGGGCAACAACCCGAACAGGAGTTAAACAGATTCTCCCAGGTCATTTGTCCGACGCAGAAGGTGGGGTCTTCGTCCGATTTTCAACGTTAACACCCTTGGCCACCTTATATAGCCTAACAACCTAGGGTTACAAGTCCGTTTGAATCTGATCTACTTGATTATTACATGGAAAGTAATCTGAGTCGGATTACAGCAAGTATCCCGCAATATCCAGGCTTATTTGAATCACTTGGCCTCCTTGACTTGTAATCCAAGTATATTCACGTCCTTGGCCCGCACGTTTTTGTTGGGCGGGCCCACTTGTCAGGACCGGCCAGTATCCTAGTTGATGGGGACCCATGGGGGTAACCATATCCCTCACTCCCATTCTGGCTGGAAAGAGAGGTGGTGTTACATCTGGAACCATGGGCCCCGACTACCCAAGGTGACAGGCCACCGCCTAGTTTGGAACAACCGGTGCTTGGACGAGCCTACCCATGGTGATAGCCTTCAGCTACCTGAGCTTCTGGAGAAGATCACCGTACTCAAGCAGGAAGGGATGACTGGGGTCGAGGTAGCCTTCAGTTTTATGAAGAGGTGAGTCCAACCCTTTTAATTGCGCTGCACTTGGGGATACAACTAGCTGGGCCCCAATGATCCATCCTAGATGACATCCGATGACATCTCCATGGATGAAGTCATGGTGCGATTGAGGTGCCTGTTCAAGCACGCAAGTGTGATTCTAACTATTGCTCGGGAGTTCTACGCAGCGAACTCGCCAAGAATTGTAAGTACTTGTGGCCTCAGCCCTCGAGTACTAATTTTTGTACTTGCTGATTTTCTGACTTGTCTTCTTTTGCAGGAAGAAGTTCACTTGTTTTCCTCCACCCGTCCTCCACCTGGATCGGATGGCTCCGACACTGCTCCGCGCGTACACACGATTGCTGATGTATAGAAGGTAGTCGAGAAGGAGGAGAAGGAGGAGGAGGATTTCTCTTCCTTCAGCAGCTCAGACTAAGGGATTGCTAAAGAATTTGTCATCAAGGCCCGGCCATTGAACAAGGCTAGGTCTTCCTCTGGGACATCGAAGCGCGCCGCTGAAGATGACCAGGAGGCCGGACTAGCGCCATCACCGAAGAAGAGGCGCATTGTCACCGTCAAGGATGTGAAGAAGTCGCTCACCACCAAGAACGTCCATCCTCCGGTAATCACATACGAAGGACAAGATCCTGAGGACCAAGTACTTGTAAGTAGTTTCCTTACCACCATGTCTGCTTAGTATGACAATGGATGATTGCAGGTAGTTAGGGAGGAGACAGAGGCGGAGAAGACGACTACGGAAGTCATGCAACAGAAGCTGCCGGCGATCAAGGAGGTCATCGAGCTTGATGATGATGAAGAGCCTCCTGTCACCATGCCCAACCCCGTTAGTGCGCGGACTACTCAAGCGGTGGAGATGGCAGCCAAGGCTGGTAGAGATCCAGCCACGATTCAACAAGACACACCGAAGAAGCCATCGCCCACTATCAAGCCCATGTGCTTGGCAGGAGAGCCCTCTTTGAAAATAAAGAGGTCTACCAAGTAAGTACACGCATACTTTCGTTGTCAAGATTAGTGGATCAATACTATGTCTAGTAAATTTCTTTTATGCGCGTAAGGCTTCGAATGGTGGCATGAGAGGACACGGGATTAGACTGGTTCGGGCAAGGAATGCCCTACGTCCAGTATGAGGAGCTACTCGTGTTGCCCACGCAAAGTCTGTAGTAGGAGTTACAAACGGGCGAGAGAGGGAGCCGATCCCAAGTCTCTTGGGCGTGCACTAATGCTCGTGAGGTGAGGGTGTGGGTTCTGTTGGTTTGAGAGTCCTCCTGGTCTCGAGGCCCCTGGTTCTCCTTTTATAGCGCAAGGAGGGTTCAGGGTTACAGGTGAGATCGGGTGTAAGGAGAAGTAAAGAGATAAGCTAAGTAAAGTAAAATACAAGGAGAAGGACCAAGTCCCCGGGTTGCCGCCTCCTGCTCCGGCCTTTGGCTCCTGTCAGCGCAGCCACCGGAGGAGGGCGGCTGCCGCCAGATCCTGTCGCCGGTCCTCCGGGCGACTGTTGCCGCCGGGCATGATGATGTTGTCCGGTCGTGGCAACTGTGCACGTTGGGGAAGACAGCTGACCCCTGTTGTCCTGCTTACCTCCCATAGAACACGGACATCGCGTCCCTATCGCCGGATACACTGGGCGCGAGAACGGGCGGCACTCCCTCCTGTGCCGGGCGGCGCATGCCATGAGTGCCCTATGGCGAGTCAGGGGGAACCGTGGCCACTATAGCCTGTGCGGTCATGGCTACAGTGTTCCGCCTGGCTACTTGTGGCAGGTCACGTCGAGGGGCGCAGGCGCCTTTTTGTGCGCTAGAGTCGCAGCGCATTTATGGCAAGATCGGTGAGGGGCCCACAAGATCCGCGCTCTCGTCTGCTGGTCTACGCCCAAGGCGGACCCTTGTCTTGTGGGCTCGGATTAGTCCAACCCCCTACGCCCAGGTTCGGGCGAGGCAGAGCCTTGCGGTGAGGGGTCGGGCGCACCCGACCCTAGGACCGGGGGTCGGGCGAGGCGGAGTTTCGCCATCGAGGGGTCGGGAGTGTCCGACCCTAGGGCCCTGGGTCGGGCGAGACGGAGTAGGATGTTCCCTACCCATGATGGGTTGGTGGTAATCGTCATTACTGCAGGTGGGCCTGATCCTTCATGATATTTGTTTTAAGGGGTATTAGGAGGTCATTAATATTTCCCCCCAACAAGTACTAATTGTGACCTGATTTTACCTTGCAGTGTGTCTTGACACGTGTCTTTTCCAAGAAATCTTCTAGCATGGATATTGGAGGGCAGAGCCCGAAGTCAGCAGCTGATGGCAGCAGCCGCTAAGTTCAAGACCCCATCCCAGCACCTACAATTCTGCCGCCGGAGGAACAGCCTGCACCAGAAATATCTTCTGGTGTTGTATCCCTTGTAGCTACACTTATGCATGATGTTATTGCATCATTGAATGTCACTGTAGTGCCAGCCCCTGAGCTACGAGTAGCTGAGCCTGTCATAGTGACTACTTCTAGTGTGGTGGCTACACTTGTAGCCCCCGAGCCGGAGGCGGAAAGCAAGGCACCAGGGGTGACTCCTTTTGGAGTCGTGGCTACTTGTGTAGCCCCCAAGCCAGAAGTAGAGACTGAAGCTGCTAGCACCCTCCAACTTTTGGCGTCCATCCCGCTTTCTGAGGCGGGTCCATCAACTAGTCGTGTGTTGGTTCCTCTTGGTGCGCCAATCACCAAAGAGCACGAGGAGACTTGGATAGCTGAAGGGGTGAACCTAGAGGATATCTAGCTCCTTGCTGACCCTCTCACCACCATAGAGATGGAGGCCACGATCAAGGAAATGCATCGCTGTGTAGGCGAATACACTATGGTAAGTTTCTCTTCTACGTTTGTCTTCAACTTGAAATCGGTACTCGTTCCTTATATGAGTACTTGCTCTGTTTTGCAGAAATTGATAGAACACTCCCACCGGAAGTCTGATATGATCTAGGGCTACGGATACACTATAATGCGAGCTCAAGCACTTGAGCGTGAGCTTGCCAAGGAGCGACAGTACTCCTCCCATCTACTCATGAAGTATGACGGGCAAGCCACCAAGTACCGCAACCTCATCCAGAAAGCTGCGGAGGAGAAGGACCATCCCTAGAAGTGCAACAAGATGTTGAAGCATCAGTTGGGAGGTAACTTGTTTGTTTTTGTTGGTCTTTGAGTACTATTTGCCTTTGCTAATTCTGAGCTGCTCCTTGTGTTGTTCTTGTAGAGGTTCAGAAGGTCAAAGAATATCTCCAAGAGCGAGTCACGGACTGGCACAACTCGAACTACAGAGTGACGGAGCAACATGTCAAGTTGTCCGCTCTGTACGAGAATCTAGAACACCGCATGGAGCAGGAGCGGAAGGTGCGCACCGACGGAGAAGTCGATCGGGATAACACCATGACGACCCTTCGAGATCACCAGGCTGAGCTGGCGGCCACCAAGCTTGCTCTAAAGGAGCTGATAGAAGTCGCTCAAACTATCACTAACATGGTGGAAACCCTGACAGAAGGCATGGAGCCTCGCCCCTTGGTGGAAGTACTCAAGGAGGTGCCTGCGAAGATCACCGGCTACATCCAGAAGATGACAGAGTCCATCTCAAAGCAATTGTTGGCCATGGTGAAGTCCTTCTACCTGCAAGCTAACCTAGCTCTAATTGTGGAAGGGATTGCACAAGATTGCTCTAATGAGCAGTTTCAACAGTACCTGCAAGAGGTGGCTCCTATTGGCAAGGAGGTAGCCGGTCATATAGACCTTGAGTAGTTGTATGTAAACACAATATGTCATTGTAATATAAACATGGAATGAATCAAAATGTAAATTATTTGAAGTCTTGTTGCAAATTCTATTGCTTATCAGCTTGTTTGAATTCTTTGTTTAGTACATCTCCCGAACTACCCTGATAGTTGCTCGTACGATAATCGTGAGTGTCTGCACACAAGGCTATTCTTGTGAGCCTCTTCAGATACACTATCTAGAGCACAATTAGGATGCAACCCCTTTTTGCGGAGTGCAAGTACTAGGGTATCTAGGTAGTCAGACTCTTTAGGCGAGTGGACTCTTCATGACTTTGTCGGCTAGAGCCTATCTTTGCAACCTCTCTAGGTTGTTCGGATGTTTGTGCTCCAAAGATCTAGAACTATAGACTTGTTACAAGCTGCGACTAGACAGACTCATCTAGATAAGAACTTGGGTAGTGTAGATAACTCCCGAGTTGCTGACGACTTCATTTGTAACGGCCATCGATGGACAGATTTGTCCGAGAAGCCGACTAGCTCATGAATTTATGTGCACAGGCTTGTCTTTACAAGCTGCTGCTGTCTAACAAGTTGAATAACTTAAAAAACATGTGTGCAGACTTGTTATTACAAGCCACATACGGACAATTTTGTCCAAAGAGTTGAATAACTCGAGAATATCCTTTGCATGCCTATGACTACAAGCTGCAAGCTGGGTGATAGTACCCAGGGAGCTAAATAGCTCGGCGAACTTGCTTTTGCAAGTCACAATCATGCAGAAATAGGTAGTTATTTTATGACAAAAATAAATCTGCTTTATTGAATTGTGATTGTACAATTGAGGCCTAGGATAATTTACATGACAATGTAAACTATGGCTAGAATTGACACAGGTGCTTGATGTTCCACGAGTTGTCGACTTCTTCACCAGAGAGAGTTTGTAGCCTATACGACCCAGGTCCAGTGACCTTGGAGATGATGAAAGGACCCTCCCATGGTGAATTCAGCTTGTGCAGCCCCTTGGTTTCTTTATTATGCTTGAGGACCATATCGCCTGTGTTGAACGAACGTGCTTTGATGTTGCAATTATGACTCGATGAGTGCTGCACAGCGAGCTTCGTCGAGGCTGTCTAAGTCTAGATGCCTTGTTTCTTCTGCTACGCTCTCCTCATACTGCTCGACTACTGGAGATTTCCACATGACATCAGCGAGAAGGACGGCTTCTGATCTGTATCGGATGTCAATCATGTTGTTCTCATAGTACTCCCAGAACTCGTGGTTGTCGAAATTTGAGCTCAGGTCTATGATGATGCGATTGGGGAAGCCATAGCGATGGGCAATTTCATCGAGGAAGTCGAGTACTCTGTTTGCCTTGGGGCAGGTTACTGGCTTCACCTCGATCCATTTTGTAAACTTTTCGATCACCACAAGTACTCGGTTGAAGCCCCCAGGAGCCGTAGACAGAGGGCCAATCATGTCTAGCCCCCAGCATGCAAAGGCCCAAGAGGGTGGTATGGTGATTAGCTTGTAGGCAGGGATGTGTTTTTTCTTGGCGAAGAATTGACACCCTTGGCATCGGCTGACTAGTTCTTCGACATCAGTGAGAGCTATAGACCAATAGAATCCTGCTCTTAAAGTCTTGCCCACGATCATTCTTGATGATGCGTGGCTGCTGCAGATGCCTTTGTGGATTTCCTGCAATATGTCCTTGCCATCTTGTCGTGAGACGTACTTCATGAGTACTCCTAATGATACGCTTCGTCTGTAGAGCTTGTCCCTTACTAGAACGTAGTTCTTGCCGCACCGTGACACTTGCTCTGCTTCTGTCTTGTTTGGAGGTAACTTGTGCTCCTTGATGTAGTCGACAAAGGGAGTTCTCCAGTCTACATTGATCATCATAACCTCCCGGTCTAGTGTATCATGATCTTGATCAGTGGTTTTTTGATGGTGCTAACTCCACTATAGATGGCTTGTGTAGTTCATGGATGAAGATCCCAGATGGAACTTGAGCATGAGTAGATCCAAGCTTGGACAAGACATCTGCAACTATGTTGTTATCACGAGCCACGTGATGGAACTCTAGATCAGAGAACTTGTTCTCTAGCTTGCGTACTTCCAGGAAGTATGCATCCATGTTATCCTTGTGGCGATCCCACTCGTCATTGACTTGATTGATGACCACCAATGAGTCACCGTATACCAACAAATGCTTGATTCCTAGTGAGACTGCTAGGCAGAGCCCGTGCAGAAGCACTATACCCCTCCCCCAGGTCATTTGAGCTGCTCTTGACACCCTAAAGACTTCAAGCAGCCCATGAGCAGTTAATAGTGTGCTAGAGCCAAAGTGTGATTAGTGAATTGCCAAATATCAAGATTAAGGACTTCTCTTAGTGTTGGAGGGTAGCAAGTGAGCATCTAGTTCATGGTTTAGCTGAGTGCTAGTCAAGTGAAGCATTGAAGCTTGTTACTCTTAGTGGTTGACATCAATTAGATGGTCTTGGTGACCCGGAGGTTCTTGGTGAGCTCTTAAAGATTGTGGGATCCCCAAGAAGAAGATCTTGTATACGGTTTGAAACTCGCCGTTCTAGAGATGGAGAAAGAGCATTCTTGGTGAAGCACTCGAGTCTTAGTGGTTTGGGGGAGCAAAACCCTTAGTGGGTGCTCCATGTGAATTAGGGGGGAGCATCAACTTCTCGGGGAGCGTCAACTCCTCGATACCACGGGAAAAAAAAATCCGGTTGTCTCATGTCCTCAATCTTTACATTTCAGCACTTATTTTGAGCATTTACTTCCTGCAATTTACTTGTCATTTTGCTCTTGATCAAGTTGTGCTTGCTTTGCCCATATCTTGGCTAAGGAAATGATGATTATGTTGGTGTGCTCTCCTTGCTGGGTTCTTTTGTTGCTAGTGTGCTTAATTTCTAGGCTTGAATCTTCTAGATTGGGCAACACTTGAAATTTAGGCTAAGATTTCCTTTCTTTGTTCTAAAAATTTGAAAAAATCCCAATTCATCTCCCTTCTAAGACAGGTTCATCGAATAACATGGTTGTGTTAACTACTGAATTCCGGCAAGTGCGTACTGCATGCATGTACTGACACGTATCCATAAAAATTACATCTCTTTTACGTTATACGGAGGCATAATCTGTTTCAAAGGTTCCATAGGTCTAACATGTCTGGTGTCGTCTTGCTTCACAATCATTTGTATGCCTCTTAAATCGTCTATATGCGCTCGCAGATGGATCTCTGGCTTGTGGTCTGCTCGTTTTGTCTCCATGCAATACTCCGGTCTCTTTGCCACTGTATCTGGTCGATTGGGAACGAGGGACCGGATTTCTCGTATCCTTCTACACGTGGTGCGATCCATATATGCTGATTGTGTATCTCCTTATAATTTCCCCGATTCCTTCTTTAAGAATGAGTGGCATGATCACAGCACTGTGATAGCTTACTAATTACGTCTAGATATGTAAGGTAGGCATTCCCTTGAGCCTTGAGGGAATAGAGCTATAACTCACAAATGAGTTGTCTGGGTAGCCATGGTGGGACAAATCTGCTTAAAGAAATTTTATTGTAACCATCACACTGTATATTCATGTTTCTTATATATAGTGTAATAGTGCATGCACATGTATTATTGTTGGAATCGAATGCACCATCTATTGACTACTCCCACATGAACCCTCGATAGAATACATAACACATTCCATTTGATTCTCATTTTCTCTATAGCTATGAGTACTAAAAGTATTTTAAGTTCATTTCTCTATGGATTTAAGGTGAGGGAAATTGGAATTTGGTAATTGCAAGAAACTTAACTACTATAAGCATGTTTTGGAAAAAAAAAACTATTGTGGGTAAGGATGGATTCAGATCAAATACATATAGTACTATTTTACATAGATATGAATATTATTAAATGTAAATACAAAACAAATGGTTCGAATTCAGATTCGCATATATTCGGATACCTACTTAGATTTGGAGATAGCAAGTACAAATTACTTTATCGTTGGTTTTTAAACAAAATAAGTGTACAAATAATATGAACACATAACACATGCTCATAAAGATATCTCATTGAAAATAACATATTTATCATTAAATATTCCAATAAATAAATATTTCAATAATAATATAAATATTTTAATAATAACATATATAATTTATTAATTTATAAATATAGTAAAGTACTCAAAGCTAATAAGATTAGCCATATAAAAATTAATAAAACTTAATATTTATATATCATTAATATTAAGATTAATACCATTAGTCATTAGCCATAAGCCCATAAGATAGCTTTTAAATAGTCCCATGGATGCATCATTACTAATATTAAATTAATATCATTGGTCATTTATCATTTAGATAACTTTATAATAGTTTGAATTTTTTACATTACTAGTAATGTTAGAATTTATATTGTTTGTCATAAATAATTAGTCATGGAGATAAACTTTATATGGTTTCATTGGTTGGATATTCCATACTTTTGTCGAATACAAATATAGAGTCAAATAGAGAAAAAAAATTGAAAAATGGATTGGGATACATCCATTTTAGCATCGATATTGAAATTGGATACGAATACGAAGATCCATATTGAAGTTTTAGCCTATACGAATATGAATAATTAGGATTTTTTTGACATCCATATCCATCCCTAGTTGTGGGTAGCCTAATATGACAAAGGGTTGTAACAAATAAAATAGTCTATGATAGTTTTTAGTAGCAATTACTTGCGATATATGGAGTTATCACATATGGTCTTCGCTAAAAAACTTATATTGTTATGGAGCAATTGTAGATGAATTTTATTAAAACCAAATATGTAAGTCGTAGACGAATTCAAAATAACCCAGTAACATTGATGGCCATTAAATTCTCATACATTATGTATTGTCTTTGATGTCTTGAAATGCTTTGGGAAATTGTATATATGTGATGTATTATCATCTTTAATCATTTTTTTGTGAGGACACCTTGAATCATTTTGTAGTATTCATGTCTACTTTAAGTGTAAAATAAAAATCCTTGTAAATTCCAAATTTTGCAATAGAGATAAAGTATGCGTGCAAGTAAATGTCAAATTCGCTTCAAAAAGTATTTTACTTGCACAATGCAACTTATAGACATAAACATTCAAGTGTAACCAATATCCTTTTCTTGATTATGAGACACGCACACACACATGTACACAAATAAAACCACTTGCGTGCGTAATTATTGTTAACAAGGTGGCAGCAGAGTCATAAACCATCACGCCTCCATCACATGTTTAACGAACAATTTCTGCTGCGCCTACTAAAGTAAGTTTGCCTTATGGAAAGAGGCAGTATCTAATTTATTCGTAACAAATTGACCTTCCAAAGGCTCCATATGAATAAATTTTGAGTTGTGAAAAAATAATATATATATATATATATATAAATAATTAATGCCTCAAAACACTATCGTTTTTGTCAAACTTCTAAATTAAAGTCAATGCTCTTGGTTATATGCTTTAGTGATGTCCATGTCGTCTATAACATCGGTTTTTATTACTGACGAAGGCATATATCGAGACCAGGGGCACTTTCAAGGAAATCTTTATACAAACACCAATTCGTGCTTCGGACCGGAGCATTATATTGCTTACAAATACTAACTTGTAGACATAGCTAGCTGACCACCACCGGCCTTGGACATGGTTTATGGTTAAATACTAGCAGATCAGATCGTGTTGAGCTGGATTAGTGGGTGCTGCGCACCTATGTTATCCACCAAGATTTTCTCGCATGTAATGCAGATCGTTCATATCGATGGCCACACCATGGACCGGACAATTTAATTGCGATGAGATCATACCCATTGTTGGGTTCCCAAATCAGCGCCGATTCTTAGCAATCTCCTGTTTTATTTCGTTGTCGGGCTAGCTAACAAGGCAAAGTTTCAAAATCTGGGTGTTGATTGGATGCATGATTCGGGGACACACATTAAATCGCTGTTGCCGGTGCACATGCGGGCAGATTCGCCGCTACTTTCTTCGGCCCCGTTTGGATTTACAATGCTAAACTTTATCACAGTGCTAAACTTTAGCACTCTCCCTCAAATGGAGTGCTAAAGTTTAGCACTTGGGGTTGTTTGGATACAGTGCTAAAGTTTAGTACATTGGGTGAGAAATGACTACATTGCCCTTATTTATGACTGGCTTGGGGAAAAGTGGAGAGGAGAGAGAGGGGGGCGGCATGGGAAAAAATGAGCTTGGGACCACTTTTAGCACCCATTAGCACTTTTTAGCACCCCTTGGGTGTGCTAAAGAAAATAAGGGTGCTAAACTTTAGCACACCCCTTTTAGCACCCCTGTTTGGGAGCCTAAGTGCTAAAAGGTGCTAAAAAGTGAGGTGCTAAAGTTTAGCACCCCCTCCAAACACCCCCTTCGTGTCACTGTCGATTTGTCCTTTTGCAGGGGCGTCGATCCATCTGGCACGCTGAATGTCCCTGCTATGCCACCCTTTGACCCTACAAGTTGCCCCCACGAAGAGACGATGAAGCCTGCAAGTGTGTGTATGTTTGGAGGCCAGAACCCTCGCAAATCATTGGCCCATCACAAGCAAACTAGGGCATTGCTAATGCTAGCTGCTCGGTTACATATAAAGATATTATATATAGAAATACAGTTGATCCGGTCCCGGGTAAAACAGGATATAATATAGGTCCCGTTTGGTAGAGCTTCGGCTTCTCATAAAACGGCTTCGGCTTCTTCGGTGGAGTAGCTTTTTTAGTGAAGCTGAAGCCATTTTGCAAAACGTTTGGTAAAACGGCTTCTCAATGGCAATATATGTAATTTTATGATCACTTAATGCTCTGAGAGAGAGGAGAAGCCGGTGAAGCCACTTTTTTCGGCTCCTCCTCTCTAATGTAAGCCATTTTGCGGCTTCTCCCCGGCTTTGGTAGTGAAGCCGTTTTGAAATTAGCCCTTTGGTAGGGCTTCACCAAAAATCGGTGGAGAAGCACTTTAAAAAGCTCTACCAAACGGGGGTATAATCTCGTTAACCCATAAAATATAATGTGATTGGGTGGCCGAAGGAAAGGGACCAGAACGTGCGGCCACATCCATGGTCCATCCATATATATGCTCGCCTGCAGGCAGGCTCGTCGTCGTGGATACCAGCTCTCTCTCTTCCATTGTTCCTTCCATTATTAGCCAGTCGAGCACTACAGTCGCTTCAAGATTGATCGGTGTAGCAGTTCGCCATGAGGAAGGTGTGCGCCAACCTAGACCGGGAGGACGGTTTGGACACCGTGCTCGAGGTGCCCGTCCCGGAGTCCCACCACGAGCCGTCCGCCCGCGGTGGCCGGCGCCGGCGCCGCACGGTGACCGCGTGGGTGCGGTCGCACATGGACCAGCGCCACCGGCGAGACGGCGCACCGCCGTCCCGGGCCGACGTGCAGCTCATGCTCGGCGTCATCGGCGCGCCGCTGGTACCGCAGCCCGTGGAGGCGAGGAAGGCCATGGCCGGGAAGGACATCAAGGAAGAGCCCCTTGTACGTGACCTTTAATTTACATCCCTTTGAACATCAACACGTACGTTGATCCTTTGATCGATCGATCATGAGGGCTAATAAAATAATAAAAACTTTCGTTTTCCAGGAGGTTTCGAAAGCCAAGTACATCGTGGAGCAGTACGTCGCGGCGGCGGGAGGGGAGCCGGCGCTGAGCGCGGCGACGAGTATGTACGCGATGGGGAAGGTGCGGATGAGGACTGCCAAGGGGCAGAAGGCCAAGACAGGAATGGGCGTCGTCAACGGCGGCGGCGAGGTCGCCGGCGGCTTCGTGGTGTGGCAGAAGATGCCCGAGATGTGGTGCGTGGAGATGGTGGTGGCCGGCGGCACCAAAATGAGCGCCGGCAGCGACGGCAAGGTCGCCTGGCGCCAGACGCCCTGGCAGCAAGCCCACGCATCCCGAGGGCCCCCAAGACCGCTCCGCCGATGCGTTCAGGTACCAACTGGCAATTTCTTTTTCTTCACCTTCGTGACACAAATAAAAAAAGTCTTGATCATGATTATAATTTCCTATCTAACTAATATGAAAGTAAAATAATGCAAATGGACGTGGAAGATTCGTCGAACATGCGTCCATGTGCAAGTATCTCCTTCTCCTAAGTACACCGTAATTAACTCATCGATGGCATGTGCTGCAGGGTCTGGATCCGAAATCGACGGCGAACCTCTTCTCGACAGCAACATGGGTCGGCGAGAAGTGCATCGACGACGATGACTGCTTCGTGCTCCGCGTCGACGCCGACCCCTCGGCGCTCCGCGCCCGGAGCAGCGCCGACGTTGAGGTCGTCCGGCACGCCGTGTGGGGGTACTTCAGCCAGAGGACGGGGCTCCTGGTCCGCCTTGAGGACAGCCACCTGCTGCGCATCCACGTGCACGGCGAGGCCACCGAGACCGCCTACTGGGAGACCTCCATGGAGTCGTCCATCGGCGACTACCGCGCCGTCGACGGCATCAACGTCGCGCACGCCGGCCGTACCGTCGTGTCGCTGTCCCGTTTCGGCAGCGGCGCCGACGAGGACGACGGCTCCGACGCCGCGCGCGGTAAGAGGACTTGCACGTGCATGGAGGAGACGTGGAGCATCGAGGAGGTGGACTTCAACATCATGGGCCTGTCCACAGAGTGCTTCTTGCCTCCCAGAGACATGATCCCAGCTTGCAACTCTAAACCGGTAGAGAAGGAGCAGCGCAAGAAGGACGCCGTTGCCGTTCCTGTAAATTGTGCAGCAGGACTTGACGTCATCAAGAGCAAGAACAGTGATGGCGGCGTCAGACCAGCGGCAGCGAGAAAGGCGCTTGTTCCGTCGGCGACTGGGCTTGGCTGGTTCGGGCCGGCGAAGGTTGTAGCGGTGGAAACTGTCGACGCCGCCGAGTAATCATTTTCGGCCCGCGAGATAAGACGATGTTGCATAGTTCCGGAGGCGTGTGTTGCGGCGCCCCGTCCACTAGCAAGTGAAGACCTGTATAGTTTTCTTTTCCTCTGCACAGTGCATAGTATAGGAGGGCAGTTGAGAACCACGTGGATTTTTTTCTCCACTAGAGTTCTCGTTTTGCATAGTCTGCAAAAAGAACAAAAATTCATATGTTGTACGGCGACAATTAGTGATTTTCTCCATCAAGAATCTTTTTACCAGGCGTTGTCTTGGTAACGATCGAGTTTCGGCACAGCTGACTACTCGAATTTCCAAACCATTCTATCAACAAACAAACGGCTAGATCTGTTCCTTCACCCTTGTCGGTCTTCTTCAACCTCTCATGCCATAGACAATGAATCATTTCTACTCAAGCTCCCTAGTCCCTTGTCGAATGGAGGTGAAGTAGGGAGAAGTCTGTTTAGAAGAATGAGAAAGGTGGGTGTATGGAAAATAGTTCTAGGTCATTATTTGTTATTTTGGTGATTGAGTAACAATATAGTTATTTGGACTAATGTGTTCGTCAAGATATATATTTGTAGGTTTCATAGGTTCCAAAAATAAATTAGAAGCTATCCAAACGATAGTAAAAAGGGATTTAGAATAATTCTATGCCATCAAAATTATAGTAAAAATCCAGAGTTTTTCTACTTCATCCAAATGCTGATAAAGACATGCAAAGAAACAAAGCGAATTCAATATAATCATTTTGTCTAATTGATTCAGTGATATGTGTCGGTGCAGCACCGGATCATCTGATGTTCCCCCATTTTTCTACCCTTTCAAGCAACTACTTGTTTTGGACTTATAGCTATAAACTAACAACCACCCCCCTCCCCCCGCCCCCCCCCAAAAAAAAACTACACCCCCATTTGAGGGGTGTTAGAGCTTAGATACACATAAGTGCTCTATACACCAAAATGATTAAGAGAGGATTAAGGCAATTAGCACAAGGCTTAGGGCATTATAACGTTCGGGCCGCTTAGCGCATTGCTTTAGGGATTAACCTAAAGTTAGATGAGGTTTGCACATCTTTTTGTTATCGATGCTTGCTCGCACCAAGAATTTGCGAGACCATCCAACCGTGTTTGTGGAGTGGCTACCAGTAGTTGTGAAAGGGAGGAGACATCCAAGGAGGTTTGTCGAAGCTCTACCTAGTGAAGGTAGCAGAGAACATCTTGGAGAGGCATGTCGGTTATCCACGGAGTTACCTAACCATAAACTTGGCCCTATAGGGCATTCTCTTACCAAGGGCTCCACCAAGGACTAGGGAAAGCTTTTCCGATACCTCATTAAAACCTTGTTGTGCCTGGTGTTTGTTTTCTCTACCTAATTTACCTTCGGCATTCCTTTTACAATTTACATTCCGCATTTACCTTTTCTAGAAATGCCTTGTATAGTTTATAGGATTGGAACCTTGGGTACAAAACTCTTTTACGGTAGATATAGTAACAAATAGAAAGACCTAGTGTATGTATGGAATAGAAACTGAAATAGATTTTTACATACCATGGAGCTATAATTTTTAGAACACCTAATTCACCCCTCCACCGTTCTTTCAATTGGGGAGGGGCAAATAAGAGAGATGAGCCCCCTAAGCTTTCAACCTGCATCGACCGCTACTAGCATGCTTTGTGGATAGATTGATCATTTAATTTAATTGATGGAACAGGGTTTGTTGTTTATATATTGCTTATATCTTATTTTGATGATTACTTTTACAAATTATTTGTGATTTACAAGGAAAACTTTGCCAAAATTTTCTATATTTTGAAACTTCTTTAGTTTTAGTGGATGCTTGGTAGCCCACTACCAGAGAGCAGGAAACTACTGACAACTTAATACCATCGAGGAAAGGGTGAAAACCGTCAGAAATGCATTTCCTGATTTTCCACCATCAGGAACTTGTTGACAGGAGCCCGTAGTCAGGAAAGGTCACTTTCTCCTGACGGTTGGCAGAAAGGAATCCTTTCTTGATGGCAGTTCCTGATGGTCCAGTTGAGGGTAGAAAGTTGACCAGTTCGTGACGGTACTAATAAAGATAAAAACATACACGCATGCATATTTGCACCTGTAATTACAATTTCTAATCTTCATCAAAACCAAGTTGTCTGATAGTTCCAGATACATGTCACATACAAATTCAATTGACATCCATCAACCAATTGAAATAAAATGAATAAATGGGTACTCCACTAAATATACATTCTTTGATATATAAAGTCTTTATATGATAGACTGCATGAGTACTCCACCAAACACACATTTTTGGGACTAAGGTCATCATATGATAGATTACTTTAAACTCCATAACACCTTGTGTATACATGACTCCCACGCGAGTTATGGGAATTTGCAGACAGCTCAGAGTATCTTTCAGTCAAGTAAACTAAAGATCAACTGAAATTTCACCTTTAATTTGAACTGAAGCAAGATGAAACTTTCTGCTACCTCCATCCCATTCTATTTTTTGTACCTGATCAAGTGACCAAATTAACTGAATCAGATGGAGATCCCTGTTCAAGTTGTCAAAACTGAAAATAAGGAGTAACGATCGAAGTATCAATGCACTCTAATGTCAATATTTAGTTTAATTAAAACTTTGCTCAAGTAAACTAGATAATGTGATGGAAGGGGTGGTTGCAGACGGGGAGACACCAGCCATGGCACGCCAGCACATGGACGGGGAGAGACGAAGGGAGGGGTGGGCAGTGCCGTTGATAGGGAGAAACGATGGGGCGTTGACGGTGGAAGGTTTTCAATTTTTTTGCAAAACTGCGGGTTGACCCTTTCCGTGACTCGGTCAACGATGGTTGGAAGAAACTTATCGTCCTTTAATATTAGGTAGAGATTATTTGAATCCATACTTTTGTTGAAAGGGAAAAGTGAGGTGAACTTTTAGAAAAAGGGGAACGTTCCAGCCTCTACGACAACACACAACAAAGTTTTAACAGTATTCACAACAAAGTGAGGTTATCACAATAGTGCAGAATCTACTCCCCTCATCACGTAAAAGGTTTGGAAGTGCAATGACCAGTGAGCCATGGCTGATAAGCCCATTGAGGTTTGTGACAATGAAAGTAAAGACGTATAGGAAGCGAAAAGGACAACGCCGATGCCAATATGAGAGGTATATATTGTAATTTGCAATTTTTACATGAGAACTTTATTTGAGTTTGTATTTTTAATCTTGTTGTGTTGTCTATGCTATTGACTTTACCATACCTTAATTTTATTCTGTCCTCCATCACTAACTATGGAATATGACGAGCTCATCGTCGTGGAGTCTCAACCACTCAACTAGGAGGTAGTTCACTACAACTAAGTAATATGTCTAAAAATAGAGAGATGTTCATTGAAGATAAAAAAAAAGTAGAATAAGATCATTTGTGGCACAGGTTCTAAAGTGCAGAAAAAATCCGACTGAAGTTTTGGGAGTTGCCATATTATATGGCACATCTAATTTATCAGCCTCTCATCATTGTGCTGTCTTTGACCTCTTCCTTTTGCTCACTGCTTACCACGTAAGGGTAAACACTACTTGACAAACGAAGGTCTGCTAGACATTCTATTTTTACTCTTTGCCTGGCTACACAACCTCTCGGCCTCTCAACAATGCCGACCCCATGCATACCCTCCTAAAGAAACATTCTCCAGCAATAATCAGGAACACTAGAAATATCACAAGGAGAGCTTGAGCTCGAGCAAGAAGGCACAACATCTCATCATGGATGCGACGATTGGAGAGTCTGCGCCCTCCGTGGAGAGGGCATTCGAGGGGCAGCCATACCATGGGTTCTGGGGGCAGGTGACGCTGCGAGCCATGGTCGTCGCGGTGTTGCTTGGAGGCATGTTCTCTCTGATGACATTGCGGATCTACATGCAAGTCGGGATCGTAGGGGCATTCAACATGCCTATGAACATCCTCAGCTTCGTCACTCTCAAGAGCCTTGTTGGCCTGATGCGGCGCTGCGGTATATCTGCGGTGCCGTTCACGCGCCAGGAGAATATATTCCTCCAGACCAGTTCCATCACCTGCGTTAACGTTGCACTCTCAAGTAAGTATATAACGGGTTGGTAATATAGGAAATTTCCTTGCTGTTCTTGTGTCGTAGATAAATAAGTGCATGACCAGCCATGTCAAGAATTGGTGTATGCTTTTTTGTACCTGCTTTTTGCATCGCATACAAGTCAAGGAATTGATCGAGTTTTGGCCTGTCTTCTAGGTGGTTTGGCAACGTACGTTATTTCAATGACTTCTAAGGTAGCAAAAGCTCTTAGTGATAACCCAGATCAAAGAGACATTGTTGACGACTTAACGATGGGAAGATATGGGTTGTTCCTTGTCGTCGCAGGTCTAGTGGCAGTAATGTCAATGGTGCCGCTGGTGCAGGTAATATATCTTCCATATATAGATCCCTGTATTATTTGAACCTGTCAATATCAGTACATGCGGCTGTTTGGCAATTTGCAGGTCCCCATTACTACTCCCTCCATTCCAAATTGTAAGTCATTCAAAGAATCTTGGAGAGTCAAAGCATCTCAAGTTTGACCAAAATTATAGAGAAAATTATAAAGATTTATGACATCAAATAGGTATACTATGAAAATAAAATTGATGAAGAATCTAATGATACTTAGATGACATCATAAATATTATTATATTATCATATAAATTTGGTCAAACTTGAGATGCTTTGACTCTCCAAGATTCTTGGAATGACTTACAATTTGGGATAAATGAGTATATATCAACAATCTTCCATTATTCTGACCATAATGTATTTGCCATTTCAAACATAACCAATAGCATAGGAATATAGATACATCGAATTCAAGCATCAATAGGATAGATAAAATGTCATTTGTCCTTTTTTATAAATGGACAAAACTGCAAAGATAAAACTAGTCTAAATTATAACACAATGCTGAACAAACACTCAAGGATACTACTCTCACTCAAGCATAATAACAACCACTAACGGTTTTTTTCCATCTTACATGTAGATCATGATTGTTGACTACAGACTGCTATTTCCAACCGGCTCAGTCGTGGCTCACCTTATCAATAGTTTTCATACCCCTTTGGGAGCTTATGTAGCAAAGTAAAGTTTATCCTTTCTCGATGAAACATGAATGTCTTGGATTTTTTTTTTGTTATTTTATTTGTGACCTTCTTAATAATTTTCATCTTCAGTTCAGGTTGCAAGCTAAGACTATACTGAAATCATTTATAGGAAGCTTTTGTTGGTCTCTGTTCCAATGGTTCTATACTGGAGGATCAAGTTGTGGATTTACGTTCTTTCCTACGTTTGGACTAGAACTATATAAGCGTAGGTGAGAAATCTATTCAAAAATAATTTCCCCCGCGATGCTTATTTGTGATAGTGCTACCGCAATTAGTCAATAAAAGGAATATTGTTTGAACAACCAGAAATGCTAGCTTTGTCATGGGAAAACTGTGCGGCTTCTCTGCATTGTTAAGCTTTACTTTCAACTTCTTTTCTGGAAGTTACTCCAATCTTTATTATAGATGCATTTACACGGCAACATAAAAAACAATCCACAAATGGGACACAGATTTTCTGCATTAATGGGAAGTTTGTTGAGCCAACTAGGTTTATTTGGATCACGTAGATCTGGTTGAACCTGGATGCAAGCAGCGGGACATTTCTACTAGAGCTACCAGCCGCACCACAATGTCAAGGATAGAGGGTGCAAACCCTAATAAATTGATATTCTTCTTGCTTGCCTTCAATTTGGTACATCTCCTCTCCTTATATAAAGATGCTTAATTAACACCTAAGCGGGGGAAGAGAGAAAGAGAGAGAGATGTTGATGGATGTGGCACTGGAGATGACCTCGCGGCCACGGCTTGGGCGCCAGCAATGGTAGACACAACCGAGAGAAACGTGGTAGGGAGAACCAAATCAATCTATTTGCTTGCCTTTTCTGATTACATGACCTTCATTTATATAGGTCAGGGCATGTGTACCCCTAAAAAATCTTATCTCTAAGTCAAACTTACCTAAAAAGCTAATCTAACAACTCCCCCTGAAATCTAAACAAACCAATGCATGATGACGCTAACTAAATTGCTGCCTCCATCTTCTTGCGGCATTCGTACTCCAGGACCCACACCACATAACATCTTGGGTGGACATGGGGAGTTTCCACACCCAGTACTAGATGATCAGCGGCATGAAGACTCAACCATCGAAGATGAGCAAGCAGTGAACCCAACTCTATCGCTCGGTGCCTGCAGTTGCCTTGGCCCGAATCGACTCAGTGACGTGTCAGCCGCAACCTCGCGACGCAGCCTGTCGAAGAACGCAAATGTTGGCATGGATAAATAGCGGCACCAGCTCGCCCCCTTAATTTATTTGCGTCACGGCGCGAGAGCTTGTTTGTGTCTCGTCATAGGATAGCTTATTTTGTGGCAATCAAAATTTACTACATCAGCATTACAAATTGAACTACAATTCGAAATACTGATGCTTTATACTTACAGATTCTCTTTTGATTTCTCTGCGTCATTTGTTGGTCTTGGTATGATTGTCCCACATGTTGTAAACTTTGGACTGCTTTTTGGGGGCATCATCTCTGGAGGAATCATATATCCTTACCTTGAAAGTAAAAGAGGGCAATGGTATTTCACTGAGAATCCTTCAACTTTGAATGGCATCAATGGATACAAGGTACCCATCACTAATGCATATCCAATTTTATTTGAATCGTCTTATTTTGGTTTCCTAGTTAAGAAAGAAGGTGTTCATGATGAAGAATGTCCTAAAATTCCGTGTTAATCAATTTCAGATGAACCTCAACCTATACCATGCTCTCTTCTGTATGTAATTAGCATTTTTTAGGAAATAATAAATAATAAGCAAGGGTGAAAAATCTTGTGTTCAAAACACTTTCTTGGGAAACTGATGTTGCTTACATAAACTAGTTCAAAAACATCTGACCTACCACAAAGTTGTTTACAGTTCATTTTTTAGACGACAGAGGTATGATCTTTGTACCACACACACCGGTTTAAGGTCCATTTAAGATCGAATCATAATAAAAGTATGCGCCATGCTAAATCCTCATGCTTTTCTGGATTTAAATTTTCTTGTGGTTCCATGTAAATAATTGTTTGAAGTCTTTTCTTTAGCTATGTATCATACACGTCAGTTTGATCAATTGAAGAATATTTTCTTTGAATCACACAAAGAGTATACCAAACATAATTTCACCCATCCAAAACTTTTTTCAGACTTTTGGTCATCTGGGTAGGCTTTATGGTATCGTCTGAAATAAATGAAAATTAGCTGCATTGCTTTTGGAACATCTTGTGAAGTAGTTATTTTACAAAAAAAACTGTTTTCTTTAAATTGTTCACTGCATGGCCATTCCCCTCTTCCAAAAAAAAATGGAAGAAAGTACTTTTTATTCAAGCAATGATATGGCAGTAGAGACGTTGAGCAAAAAATCCAATTAAACAGGTACACATATAATATATGTAGTATAGCTGGTACCGGGCACACACTTGCCCAAAATATCTTCCTAATTAATGCGGTCAATGCCCATATGATCTACTATATTTTATTCCCTTTAACTAGAAACTGGAATCTAGCTAGCACTAACAACAATGAGCCTAAACACACATAGGGTTGTTCCAACACTGTTTTTTGTTGAACGGCAAGAGAGCTGCCCATCATCATATGGTGATAATCTCGAATGTGAGCAATGACCTATCTACAATAAATTATTACATCTAAAGCCGTCTGCAACGGAGCCGCTCCAAGCTGGCTGATATTTTATGCAATGAACAGTAGAAAAGATGCTGCTCTAGCGCTTCACTCCTCGCTTAGCTCGCACATATCCCAAAGCTTAACTCTCTCACGGTGTGTTACCCAAAGCTGCCCCTGCTGCCCTGTTTCTCCCATCTCTCTCCTCCTGTTTAAGCCAGTACTATCTTTTACTGTTGGGATCTAACATTCGAGATGACAGAAACCATGAAGAGCCTTGGCCTTTGCATTGATCTGAATTGCAAGGGAGGTCCATGATCTGTTCGGATGTGTCCTTTCACAACCAAAGCCATCTCATACGCAGCCCCCAAGAGATGGTTTCAAGATTATGGCTTCATAACCTGGGAAACTCAATCGATGAGTTGCGTTCACCTTCATCCAAGCAATAATGCACTGTCCTCCATTCGCATTAGCTTCACCCTTCCAGAGAAAAGCCCTTGTAATCTTATCATTAGCTTTCATAGCCCATTTGGGAATATCCATACAATGAGTTGATAGATTGGCATGGCAGTTAGAACCACTGGCACCAGGATTATATCTAACATTGGTAGCAGCTGATCCTTAGTTAATTTCCTCATTGACAAAGGCAATCCCAAATAATTGCAAGAAAGTACTTCAATACAGACGAAAGTGTGTATTCCTTGGTTTCAGCCAGAGATGGTGTTCCCAAACTACAGCAAAATGTCCTAGTAGCTTTCTCCCTAGATGTCCTAGGATAACATCATCTATTAAAGAGAGCCAGTTCATAGGGCGGCATGCTAGTGGCTTTCTCCCTATATGATTTATCAACTGTTCAGTGCATCCTTCATGTGAAATGGCAACGGAAACATTTAATAGAAGGCGTCCAGCTTGACAAGGTGAGATGGACTGTGCTAGGTATGACTTTACATTTTGGTGAGAATTTTGCCTGTGAAATAGCGATGTTGCTCCAAATCCCTTCTTTTATGAACCTGTACCAAGGGTTTACAATTTCGTTTTCGGGTATTTTTGGTAACCACCGAAATTATTGGTGAAATTTAGTCGAAATTTTTTTAGAGTCTTCACCGAATTATAAGATTTTCAAACTTTTTTATCTAAACTAATGATTAGTATAACAACTATTGAGTTAAAGGATGTGCAACACAAAGAATAGAAAATATAAGTCTAGAGTACTATATTTACAATAAAGCATATGCATAAGTGTACTAGTGAATTTTGGAATTTTCTTTCGGTCACCACCGAAATTACCGAGATTCGTGAATTTTCAGCGAAATTTCGCCGAGATTAGGAGCCCTGCCTGTACTTAGGCTCAAAAGTACTCCACATTTCCTTCTATTTACTCAATAGACATAGATAATAAGAAGAAAAGCTGCAGTAGGACTTAGAGATTGAGTACATTTCTTTGACACAAGTTGGTCACATAGCTAACCCAGACTTCTCGAAAACAAAAAAAAAACAGACTTCATGCACTAGTAGAGATTTGGGCTTTAGTCCCGGTTGGTAGGGTGCAAATATCCCGAAAATCCATCCGGGATAAACCAACTGGGACAAAAGGGGGGGTCTTTTATCCCGGGTCACTCAACCGGGACAAAAGGCCCCCTTTTATCCCGGTTGGTAATACCAACCGGGATAAATGGGGTCACCCACAGCCGGCGCTGCAAAAAAAAAATTCCCGAGCTCCCAGGAGGCGAACCCACAACCTCCAGCCTCGCGCGTAGCTTCCTTGCCAACCCACCTACACACCACATCTGACTATGTAGGGGATGCTATCCTTTTGTATTAACTCTAGAAACACCAACCGGGATAAAAGACCCCCTTTTATCCCGGTTGGTGTTTCCAACCGGGATAAAAGGGTTCGAGGATTTAATCCCCTTCCAGTCACCTTCCAGTCACCTCGTTGGGGACCCTTTTATCCCGGTTTGAAAGACCAACCGGGATAAATGACCCCATTTTATCCCGGTTGGTATTACAAACCGGGATAAAAGGCTCTTGACCCTTTTATCCCGGTTGGTGTTACCAACCGGGATAAAAGGGGGGGTCTTTTATCCCGGTTGGTCTTTCAAACCGGGATAAAAGGTCTCTCAAAGTCTTTTTTTTCCCACTAGCCTTTGCAACCGGGATAAAAGGTCCCAGTTGGTGAGTCCCCCACCAGTGACCGAGTTTTAGTCCCGGTTGGTGAACCTTTTGTCCCGGGCCAACTTTAAGCCGGGATAAAAGGGGGCGCATGAAAAGCCAATTCTCTACTAGTGATGTTTAGCCTATTTAGAAGTGTAGAAGGTGTTGGCAACTACACCTGGCAAGATTATATGTAGAGAGCTATATTTAAATTCACCTTGGGCATTCTATCCATTATATTAATGTCAGCATACATTTGAACATTTGGTAATCATTTCATGAGAAAGAATGACTAATTCTTCTATATATGTTGAATGATAGATTTTCTTGGGCTTAACAATGGTCATCACCGAGGGAATATTCAACTTCATTACACTGACTACTGCAATGTTAATCGACTTCTATAAGAAAAGGCAAGAAAAGGATTCAGGGGTGACTAAATATATCTTGAAACACCCCAGCCTTAACTATGACGATCGGAAAAGGCTTGAGGTATTTATTGGTAACCGTCTCCCGGTGTTTGGAGGAGTGACCGGATACATTGGGATCGCATTAATATGTTCAGTTATTACCCCTTGGATCTTCCATGAAATCAAGTTCCATCACTTAGTCTTATTATTCATCAGTATACCTGTGTTTACCTTCAGTAATACATACGGAACAGGTCTCACAGATTGGTCAGTTGCACCAACTTATGCCAAGTTCGTACTTTTCCTTGTAGCAGCATGGTTCTCGAAACCTGGTGCAGTCATCGCTGGCATTGCAGCTTGCGCTGTAGCCATGATGTGTCTTAATATTTCTTCACAGGCTGTGCAAGACCACAGGACAGGTTATATGACACTGACTTCCCCAAGAGTTGTATTTGCTGGGCATATATATGGTATACTAATCGGTTCAGTTATTAACCCATTAATCTTTCTTTTCTTTGAGCTAAATGCCAAGAAAACTGCTCCAATTGGAACAAAAAAATCAGAGTACCCGTGCCCCTCCGCAGCAATGTATCGTGCCATTGGCCTACTTGGTATGGGAGGAGTGAAGGAGCTCCCTAAACACTGCCTCACCTTTTGTTTCATTACAGTCCTCATAACAATAGCTCTCGAGATAGTTAGATTGGTGTCTCAGAGAAAAGATTGGAAACTGCAATATTACATCCCTTGCATGACAGCAATAGCACTACCATTCCTCTCTGGACCTACCTTCACCGTCGATATGACCCTAGGTAGTATATTGTTAATCATTTGGACTAAAGTAAACAGACAAAGTGCAGAAATATTGTCATCGGCAGTTGCAGCAGGCTTAGTAAGTGGAGATGGAATATGGTATCTACCATCAGCATTACTAGGCCTCTTCAATGTGGAACCTCCAATGTGCATGAAGTTCCTAGCAAGTGGAAAAGAAGTGCAGATCGCGGATGCATTTCTAAATACTTTAGGACACAAGGAATGACATGATAAACAGAGGCAGATACGGATTTTTATGTCTTGGAATTTATTGTGGTCTTTATCATGTAACTTAATTTGCATGTAAATTTATGTTTTATAAATAAATATTTGACAAAAAGTTTCATATGGGAAGAAAAAGGCCATCCGATCTAATTCAATTGCTCAGCTCATTTCTGTGAGGACTACCACGCACTGAGTTCTTTATCCAATTTGGTACGAATTTTGACAAATTTATCAGCTGCAATGGTGGCAATGTACAATTCAAGTGATTGTCTAATGATATCGTAAACATTCACTTTGGGTACGTGTCAATTCCACTGTGTAAGTTGTAAACAGTTCATGTGCTAAGTTGTGTATTTACTAGATATGTATGCCATCTTGCCCTTGTGAGATTGTATTCCTTATATACCAAACCATATTGGTCACCCCCTCATTGAGTGGGTGGTGTTTCTCCCAAACTCTTATTCTCGATATAGTATCACGAGTACAGGTTTTACCGTAATTCTTCTGCTGCCCTACCTGTACCAAACCAAGCGCCGTGCCGTTTTACCAGTCACGCTGCCCCTCCGTGTTTCCGCCTCGTGAACCTCCGCGTATGCGTCCACACACCACCCTCTCGCCGCCGCTCCCATCAGCCGCGACACGTCGCGCTCGCGCACCATCGCAATCGCCTAGATCGCGCTCGTGCCACGCGTTCGTTCCCTCCCGAACACATCTGTACATGCTGCGCTGCTGCCTCCATACTGTGCCTTGGGCTGCCCTCCCGACGCAATTCTACTATCCTACATCGCAAACCACCTCAGTACGAACACTTGCGTGTGTTTGGGTTGTGTTATCCTAACCTTCAAGCTACCTCCGCGCACAAGCTAGTGCCTCACATAAGGTCGATCTCTCAACACGGTTATGTAATCTTTGACGAGACATATTTTCCTTTGGCGTCTGTGTCACCGAAGTCACCTAGCTAGCACTTCTTTTGATTTTCTTCTTGATGGAGACGTCCCAGTTGTGCCATGCACGGCTCCAGTATCTGCCTCCATGCCATGCACAATGCGCCCGTCACGTTCTGTGGCCGCTCCGTCGCCTTCCGATGTTGAGCAACCACGCTTCTCCGCGGACGCTCCGCCGCTTGCCGGTGTTGAGCGGCCGCGATCTGCCTCAACTTTTTTTTTTCAAAGTAACCAGAGCACTAGCCGGTCATGTAAGAACTCAGGTGGGCACACCTGCGCTGACTGTGCGCTCGAATGCGAGCGGGCTGCCCGAGCTGTCCCGGGAGGCGCCACCAACCCTTCGGCTTGGTCCCTGTGTGATCTGCCTCAGCTTCGTCGTCAGCTCGATCAGGCGGGAGTGGCTTCGTGCCCCGTCCAGCTTCGACGACGCAGTAGCTCCGCTGCTCGGCAGCTTCGAGGGGCCGTTCGTGCCTTCTCGTCCTGTGTGTGCTCCTCCTGTATCATGTTGATGTATGATACGGTGAAATTTAGACCGTTGCCTTGTTAGGCTATACTAAAGTTGAATTATTGATGTATTATATAATACTTGATGAAAGTTGGTCTGGAACTATTGCTAGATTATTCTATTTTTCTAAATCAAACGTAAAAGTATCGTCTCTTATTTTGGTACGTTGTTCAAATTGTGTTTTACCTGTCGTAATATATTGCTTGATGTCCTATGGTCATGTTGGTATATTTTATAAAACTTTATTTCTTTGAGCAGTCATTGAACGGTGTGCAGGGTGTATGGTTATGGGTGCAAAATTCCACCCATTAGATATTATAGGTGTAGATAAATATGGCGGGTTGCATCCGACCCGAACCATTGCCTGGCGTGCATGCAGCTGTTGGTGGCCTGCCAGCACGCACGCTGGGCCGCACTCACCAGCTGTCACCACCAGGAGGCCTCAGCAGCATGTGCTTCTGCTGCAGCCTCATCGTCTACGGCAAGGTCATCGAGTGGGCCGAATACGCGCCTACTGGACCAGCGCACAGCACGCAAAGCTCGGCGGGAGCTACCGGAGGCCCGAATACGCGCCTACTGGACCAGCGCACAGCACGCAAAGCTCGGCGGGAGCTACCGGAGGCCAACACCCACAGGCCTCCTGGCCAGCAGGAGCTACCGGTGGCCCACAACCTGCAGGGATTCCTGCGCCTCCTGCTGGTAGCCCAATTGCTTCTGGCGCAACTGCTACTCGCGGCCCACCGGTCGCCCAGGGAGGGAGGGTTAAAAATTGGCAACGGAGCGGGTCGGGGTTGGGTGAAGCTTCTGCAGATCCGCACCCGAAACTCAAAAATAAAATCCGCCCCCGAACCCAAACCTCATTTCGGGTGGAATTCTACACCCGCCTTCGAAACCCGTGGACAACTGAAACCTGACGAGACACTCGAAACCCGAGCAACAATGACATAGTGACAACTGACATACCACATACATATACTGATAAAGTGACAAGTCATAGTTTACAAATAAAAATGAGCAGCCACAGTTCACAAAGTGGCTACTCCAAATAAAAATGAGCAAGCCACTTCACAGTCACAATTCAGTAATTCACAAGTCCCATTTCACAAATCACAACACACAGATCACATTCACATTCACAATTTCACATTCACAGTTGACAGTTCACACTTCACAATCACAACTCACAAGTCAAAGTTCACAGTCACAATGGATGATTGGCAGTTCACATATTATTGTCAGTTCACAATAACAAGTTTATTTCTTGGCAGTTCACAAAATGACAAGAATCACAACAACACAAGAAGATTGTCAGTTCACATGAGCTCCTGGAGATTGAGGCGATGAGCTTCTGGAGTCTTGATGACTTCATTTATAACTTCAGCTGTATGTGGAGCTGGAATATAAATCAACCTGCACAAATAAGTATTGTCAGAACTAAGGAAACAAGGAAAAGAATAATGAGCAACACAGAGATAAACAAGGTTGGCTGCCATATGCTTTACCTAAGAAGAAAACTTTTCAAGTTCCAGTCATCATTCAGAAAATGGGCTGTCACTGCCATGTACCCTTTCCTCTGGTGATTTGCTGTCCATAGATCCATACTAACAGCAACACGAGAACTCAATTTCCTGAAATACTTCAACATAGATTATCTTTGAACTTCATACATATCCAAGATATCCTTCCTGATTGTGTTTCTAGACACCACTTTGAATGCAGGTTGCAATGCAGCACAGAGCTTGTGAAACCCAACATGGTCCACCATAGAAAGAGGGTACTCATGGACAATAATCATTAGTGCAAGTTCTTTCCTAGCTATATCTTGGTCAAATGTGTATTTCTCCAAAGTAACAGTGCCATCTTGTGGGTTTGCAGATAATTTAAGAGATGACTCTTTTAACCCTTTTCTAACAGCTCTATCCTGGCAAATCTCAAGGTGCCCGCACAAGTCATTTGTACCATTTCTAGTTTCTCCTCCTAACATTTTCTTACACCAGATGCATTTTTCCTTCCAATTCCCATTTCATCTAATCCTATCAAACTCTTTCCAAACTTTAGATTTTAGCTTTCTCTTACTACCAACCGCAACATCATCTTCTACCTCTATCACATCTTCTGTACCTGGAGCAGTAGAATCATATGGGGTTGTAGATGCAGGTGCTAACACACATGAACGAGTAAGAGGATGAGAAGTAGAAGCAACAGTCGCTTGCACTTGAGATCCAGATCCACCGTCCTGTGGAGATGTAGCATCAGAATGGGATCCACTTGTGGCAGGAGTCGACATTGCTGTGCAAACATAAACATACAATTTAAGTATTGGACAATGATGTAAACAGAAACGGAAATAATGTAGCTTAACATGTATTTAAACAGAAACTTGAATGTAATGAGCAAACAGAAATAATTTAAGCTTAATAGAAATAGAGACATGATTTTTTGTACATCATTGTTTTGAATACATCCAAAAAATTAGAAACAATCAGTAACTATAGCAAGTTTTAGTAAATACATTCTACAAGTTTTAGTAAATACATTCTACAAGTTTTAGTAAATACATCTAGAAACCCTTAGGTACATTCAGAAACAATCAGTATGGTTTTTGCCCGGAGAACACGATGAATGACCTCTGAACCTTAGTTACCTTACTGTTGTAGTTAACAAGGGCACAAGACCATACAATCTACACAGGTCCAACAATCTACAACACAAAGTAACAGAAGTAAAAAATAGATCAATTATGTAATCTCAATGAAGCAAAGGACAAAAAAATATGGCCACTTACCTATCTCAGTGTCTTGCAGGCGAGGGTGGCCGCACGACTATCGCGGCGCGAAGGGGGCGAGGGAAGCCAGGCGGTGCTCGCCGCTCGCGGGCGAGGGGGTAAGGGCGACGAGGGCAGGTGGCCAGCGGTGCTCGCCGCTCGTGGGAGACAGGGCGAAGGCGGCGACTAGCAAGGGGCACGGGCGGCCGGTGTCTTGGCTTGGCGGCGCTCGCACCTCACGGGTCGATGGTTGAGGGAGAGTGGGGCAAGGGTGGCTGGCGACTGGGCCTGGCGGCGGTGCGGCGCTCGCGGGGCGTGGCGGCGACCGGGCAAGGGGGAGATCCAGTGATGGGGACCGGGATTGAGGCCTCGCGCGAGACGCGATAGGGAATCAGGGTCTCGGCGATTCGGGGTTGCCGGTTGCGGCGCATCGCGCACGCAACCAGCTACTTGGAGACTCACCGGAGTGTGAGAGTGGGAGAGACGGAGAGTCACATTATATACCTAGGGTTGAGTTCGGACGTGGGCTGGGCTGTTTGTTTGGGCCGGGGCCCCGTGGGTCACCCGTGGGGGGAGGGTAAACCCGCCCCCGCACCCGCCAACTATCGGAGCCCCAAACCCGAGACCCGTGGGGCTGATTCCAGACCCGCCCCTGCCCCTGTTAGGTCTGAAACCCATGGGTCTCGGGTACAGACCCGCCCGATTGCCATTTTTAGGGAGGGTTGCATCTACGAGAATTCTATCCATCTTCCGGAAGGTGGGAATGATATTGTTGTTCTAATATTTTAGATTCGTGCAAAGATTAGCGTGGTTCACCCTGCATGCGGAGCAGTAGCAGGCGCATAGCGCAGTAGCATGCATGTAGGGACAGTTGTCGTGTCCCAAGTGGAGGGAAGTGGGTGGGATTCTAATAAGATTTCAAACTTCAAATCATGTTTTCTTTTAAACCGCACATCCAATTTGAAATACGTTTGAACCATAGTATTTTTTTAAATTAATGTGACATAATGAGATCCAATATGTTATTTTATATTTTTCAATTTACTATTTTAATATTTAATATAATAGTTCAACAATTTTAATACATCATTCCAACATTTTTAGTACGCTGTTTGAACATTTTAGTATAACAGTTCAACATTTTTAATATAGCATTTCAACATTTTTAATACATTATTTCAACATTTTTAGTATGCTATTTCAACATTTAATATAATAGTTCAACATTTTTAATACATCATTTCAACATTTTTAGTATGTTGTTTCAACATTTAATATAATAGTTCAACTTTTTAATAGATCATTTCAACATTTTTAGTATACTGTTTTGGCTGGCCGACATGGTAAAGCATTGTATTCAACATTTCTCAAAATTTATTTCAACATTTTCTAGATGAGCATGTGCAACAATTTTAAACAACTAGATTCAACTTTTTTGAATTTATCATTTGTATGCTTAGGTCAACAGTTTGTAAGCCTAGTTCAACATTTGACATTTTTGTTCAACAATTTAGTAAGCCTAGTTCAACATTTTTATCTAAGCACTCCAACATTCTTTCGAATCAACATTTCTTACTGCTCTATTTCAACATTCTGATTGTTGTATTTCAATAAAGATGGGAATATAGCTCAACATTTTGATTAAGAAGCTCAACATTTTCTTCGAAATTATCGTTGTTTCCAAAACTGACTATAATCCTATGTCTATAATTAATAGGTGGAGTAATACTGCATGGGCGATGTGAGGACCTCTCTTTCTAGTTGACTATTATTCTATGGATTATATAGTTCTGGAGTTTTTTTAGACTGCTCTTTCTTAGTCAAATATATAAGTTTGTATTCAGATGAATCATATGGATGATATGCACAAAGTAAATATTAGTATATAGATATTTTCCTAATTATTATTCCATTTCTTAACTTTCAAATTTTAACTTGCAAGTTCCCACCCGTTACTGTCCCCTTCAAACCACCTATGTATTGTGCCGTGAAAAAAGTCAAAGTTGCTAGATATCTGCATGCTCTTCGCCCATATACATGCATCAGTCCTTTAAATCGTACTAGTGTTTGGACCGTGCCCCTGCGCCCGTATAGTTGCATGATTTCAGTCTCAGTCTTATACAAAATTGTAAAATGAATAGAAGGCTGATGACAATATATTAAATAAGTATACATACACATATAATGAGCAAGCCCCTATTGTAACATAACATTTTGGTCAAACTATATCATAAGAATATTGTACCTGTGTGTGGCGGAACCGTCCAACTTAAACTGGTTTAAGTGCGCCTAATCGCTGCCGACGCAGCAATTATTCGAAACGCACTTAAAGCAGCATAAGTCCGGTCGTCCGTCGAGTGTCCCTAGGACTCCTCGAAAGATCCACGTCGTGTCTCATAGCCATACATTAGGATTGTATCCGCGATGGGATAGCATCAACAAATATTACAATTTTACATACATACACGAGGTACGAGTTAATACAAGACATAGTTTGAAGCAAACTTAACAGTGCAGTGTTAGACAGAGTTCTAGGATTTAAAACATAAACGGTTCGGATGGAGATGAGCATTATAAGACTTCTTCTAAGGGTATTGTGAGACTCGTAACAATACCCTAGGATTTCGGGGCTTCCTCCTCGGTGGACTCCTGTGGTGTTTCTGAAATTAGCCACAAGGGATAACCCTGAGTATGAGGTACTCAGCAAGGCTTACCCGACTAACCAATATAATAGTTTCTCTTGGGAGTACATGATAGCGTTTTTGGTGTACTTGGCTGATACATTTTTGCCAAAAAGCTTACTAAAAGTGAGACCTTAGCTTTATCTTTTATTTGGGTTAAGTATTTACCTAACCATTCTAGGTGATGATAAAAGATTATTTGCAAACAACAAGGGATTAAGTCATACACCAAACATTATTAGAAAGATATGGCATTCATGAATTTATGCTACGATGCTCAACAGTGATCAAGTGCATTAAGTCATACACCAAACATTATTAGAAAGATATGGCATTCATGAATTTATGCTACGATGCTCAACAGTGATCAAGTGCATTCCTAACCGAGAATTGCAGCGATCCGGATCATATTACATCCTGCAGGAGAGTACTCTGATCACCAGCTATATACGACTGTCCAGGTCGTACGTAACGAATTTTCGATTAGCAAATCCAATGATTGGGAATAAGATTACCCGGACCCAGGGACGCACCCCCACATGGGACCCCACATCTGGCCCGATCACCATGTGAGTTTCAGGCTACACCCCTGCCAATCTCTAGCACGTCAAGCGCGGGTATGAAGTATTCCTGATCAGAGGGTTTACTAACCTACTGGGCTTTACTGGTCCCATACCCAGTAAGTGATCAGATGTCTTTCACTTGATCAAAGGTTAAGATAACGAATCGGGCCTTAACCAGATTAATCTAGCAGACAGAACAACATCCTTAGCTTCTGTCCGCTTCTTAATTTCCAACTCATCTTTCCATAATTAACATGCATGACTAAAAATTTACCTTAAGTTTTGGTAAAGCAAGTATTTAAGCAACTAAGCCATTCTAGACTTGGGTTATCTACTAAAGGTTTGAACAAGTGGCAAAGATGTCCTTAAAACAAGGTATGATCATGCACAAGAATGGGTTTCAAGCAACTCCTAGACTTAGTGCATACATATAGCAAATAACCAATAATGGACACATGAAATATTGACTCCAAAATAATAGGTATAATGCACCGGGGCTTGCCTTGTTCGCTAAAAAAGTTAGCATTGTCCGAAGGGTTGGCCTCACAGGGGACCAATTCAAAGACTTTCTCAAATTCTGGGGATCCATCTGAATATTCCGAGAAATCTCCTTCTGGTGCTTCGGTGTCTATAACACAACATATGCAGGGGTTAGGAATGCAAATTTTTGAATACAAGACTATACAACTTTCCTTCATGATAAAGTTGCAAGCCAACAAGGACTATACAATTTATCATGATAAAGTTGCAAGCCAACACACAAAAACCCGAAAAGATTAGCCCACAATTTTTATTTCCTTAATTAACCTTACTTAGGGCCTTTTCTTTTATTTTCAGAAAATGTTATAAATATTTTCTAGCTTTAAAACCTAATTTCCTATGAATTAATGATAATTTGTAATTATGAAAATGTTATTCCATATTTTATGCATTTAATAAAGATTAAGTATTTATTTAAATACCTTAAAAGAAAGGCATTAAATAAATGCCCAAATTTTTATTATTTTTCTAGGGTATAAAAATTTTAATGCATAAAGGAAAATAAAATAAGCCTAACAAAATTGGTTTCACTAATTTTGGACAGTCCTAGAAATTTCTATGATTTAAAAGGTGAGATTCAGATTTAAACTAATTATTCTATAAAGGAAATCTAATTTTCCCGAAGAACACCCCCGGCAACTTTTCTCACGTGACCCTATTCTACCCCCTCTCTCTTACGCTGGGCCCGCGACTCGGACCCACCCCTTCTCCTATTCATCCTACCCGCTGGCCTACCCCCTCCTCTAACGGGCTCTCTGGGCCGATTCTTCTTTTCCTTTTCTCTTCTCGGACCGGCACCGGCCCAACGGCCCACTCTTTCTTTTCTTTTTCCTTCCGCGAAACCTGGCCTGCTGAACTCCTGGGCCTCCAGCCTTTCTTCTAACGGCCGACCGTACCGACTCCTTGGGCCTCCGGAACGCTGGCCCAACTGACGCCCGCGCTCGGCCTGCCTCTCTCTTCTCTCCTTCTCCCCACTGACGCGCGGGCCCGCGGCTCCAGTACCGTCTTCCTCCTCCCGCCAAAATAGGCGTGACAGGGGGCGGTGCGGCTCGCCGACCGGTGCCCCACCGGTGACGGGGCTAGGCCGGGGATGTATCCCCATGCCCTAGCGCACCCGTGCGCGGCGACAGATTCCCGGGAGATGGCCGGAGCTACTCCCTCCACGGCGGCGGCGCCTACGGCCGGTCATGGCTAAGCACGACAACGGCTTAGCTTACCCCGACGACTCCCTCTACGGCTTCCTAGCATCCCAAGGACCCGCCTACGACTACCCAAGAAGAAAGAAAACAAGAGCAAGGAGGTGCTCACCGTGAGCAGGAGGTGCGGTGATGGCGGACGGAAACGACAGCGGTGTAGGGTATTCCGGCAAGGATGTTGGACAACAACTCGACTAGGGTGTAGCTGGGGTATCTGTGTAGGAGTGGGCGAGAGGAATCGACGGGAGGTGAGGCGTGGCAGAGGAATTTGGTCGGTGGCGATGGCTTGGACAGAAGGGCGGCGGCGGTAAAAAGAACAGCGGTAGAAACGGTCGGCGGGAGCGGTAGATATACGAAAGATTTCACCGCGCGCATGGTTGCCACCGTGGTCTACTCATAGGCTTGCGTGGTGAGGAGGTGGCCTAGCTATCTTGAGCTGGACAGCGGCAGACGCACCGGCGGCAACACGTCCTGCTTGCTCTGTCGCCCCCCCCTCCCTTCTTATTTTCTGACGCCCGAAGTTCAGAGCTCCACCACGGCTGATTTGGAATCCGACGGTCCACAAGTCACTTAAGTAAAGTTGTAGATAAACTCAAGCTCCACAATTCATATTTAAACTCTTGCCCGAGATTTTCATTCATTTGTTGGCAATTTCAAAATGTTTGGCCTGAGGTCACTGAATTCCATTGAATTCCGATTCAGTTCGTCAGTCACTTGGTTATGGTCATTTGCCCTACTTTGTAAATCATTTCAGTAGTCCAAAACCTTTCCTTTCAGTCCAACTTCTTCCCATTTATGTTCTACAACCACCAAGGGTTCCATTTTGCCCATAAAAACTCACACCTTTTGTTCTACATTTTTCTGAAATCAGCTTCAAATTCGGCCACATATTGCTGTTTTCAGACTGTCAAATTCAGCAGTACAGTCTACCGTGACAATGTGCTGACTTTGAGCTTAAATTTGAATTTGTTCCCCTCACTGTTCCTGATCAACAACACCTGAAGATACTTGTCCAAAGTCCATACTTCATCACTGTGTAGTTGTCTTGATCCACTTATTTGGAAAATTGGTCGGAAATTAATTTCCAAAATAGACTCTGCTGCTGTTTTTCTGAACTTCTATTGTCGGATGGTGAATAGTGACTTCGGTTTTTAATTTCTTTCTTTGAGTTTTCTTGAGGTATTTGGGACCAGGTCTTGTCCCAAATCTTGATCCTCAAGTTCTAATCACTTTGATACTTCAATTCCATACTTTTGCTGAAGTTTCCTAAATTTCAAATTCAAAATTCAAATTTCGGTCAAATTTGACCCGAATTTGATTTTTAGCCAATTTCTGCTCCTTTCCTTCATGAATTGCTTCTATTTCTTCAGAGTTACTTTGATGACTAAAATGGCAGGTATTACAGCCTCTCCCCCTTAACAGAATCTCATCCTGAGATTCCCGGGGTCAAATCCTCAGCTTTGGGAATGGAAAGGAAACTGCCTCAGACATACTATCTTTTTCTTTTCTGTATAAGGAAGGTGGGGTGGTGGCTTCTGTTCATTTGATGCTGACAGCTTCAAATAGTTCAGGATATTTAGACTCTAGGTCTTCAGCCTGTTCCCAAGTAGCTTCATCTGGAGTATGATTTTTCCATTGTACCTTGTAAAACGTAATACTCCGAGTTCGGGTATCTCTTGTCTTTTGATCCAGAATTTTAATAGGCCTTTCTTCATAGGTTAGATCTGGTTCGAGCTCAATTTCTGGATCTTCTAGAATCTCTTCTGGGAACTCTTAAGCACTTCTGGTAATGATAGCTTGTATGCTACCGGACCCTTTCGTTCCAGAATTTCATAAGGACCAATGTACCTTGGGGCTAGTTTACCCTTTATTCCAAAACGTTGTACTCCTTTCATCGGAGATACCTTCAGGTACACAAAATCGCCGATATGAAATTCCAAAGACCGTCTCCTTTTATCTAAATAACTCTTTTGTCGAGACTGGGCTATTTCCAAATGTTTACGAATTTTTCGGACCTTTTCCTCGATTTCCATAACCAAATCTGATCCCAAATGTGTCCTTTCTCCTACTTCCGACCAATTCAAGGGGGTTTGACATCTTCGACCATACAAGGCTTCGAAAGGTGCCATTTTGATACTAGCTTGATAACTATTATTATAGGAGAACTCAGCTAGGGGCAAACATTCGTCCCATAGCTTAGAGAAGGTAAGGACACATGCTCTTAACATATCCTCCAAGATTTGATTGACTCTTTTTGTCTGTCCTCCAGTTTGGGGATGATAGGCAGAGCTTCTGATTAAAGTAGTGCCCATGTCTTTTTATAGTTGTTCCCAAAATCTGGAAACAAACTGGGAGCCTCGATCGGAGATAATTGTCTTTGGTACTCCGTGCAAGGATACGATCCGGGCTATATAGAGTTTCGCATATGTCGACACTGGGTATGTAGTCTTGACGGGGATGAAATGGGCTGACTTAGTGAGTCGGTCGATAATAACCCATATGGAATCATATCCTTTTCAAGTGGTAGGCAATCCAACTATAAAGTCCATGGAAATATCCTCCCATTTCCAGACAAGGATTTCTGAAGGTTGAAGCAAACCTACCGACTTTTGTAGTATGGGTTTAACTCTCCGGCAGGTATCGCACTCGGCTACATATCTTGCAATTTCAGGTTTCATCTTGGCCCACCAGAATCTTTACTTTAAATCTTGGTACATTTTATTGCTTCCAGGATGAATGGCGAGCTTAGATAGATGTGCTTCATTTAAGATCAATTTTCTTAGGCTTTCATCCTTAGGAACTACTATCCTTTTCTTGAAATATAGTCCTCCATCTTCTTCTTGAGTGAGTTCGGGAATCTTTCCTTCTGTTCTTTGTTGATAGAGCACCTTAATCCAAGGATCTTCTTTTTGGGCTGTTATGATTCTCCCCTTCAAGGTGTCTTGTACAATAATGTTCTGGAGGGCACCTTGTTTTACTATTTCCAAGCTTAAATCTTCCAATTCTTCACATAGGGTCTTAAGGTTAGATTGGATACTAGTGTAGTGGCATTGGGCCTTTCTGCTCAAAGCATCAGCCACCACATTAGCCTTACCAGGATGATAGTGGATTTCTAACTTATAATCTTTAATTAACTCCAACCACCGTCTTTGCCTCATGTTCAAATCCATTTGAGTGAAGATGTACTTTAAGCTTTTGTGGTCAGTAAAGATACGACATTCACTACCTAGAAGATAGTGTTGCCATATCTTTAATGCATGGACTACAGCAGCAAGCTCTAAATCATGGGTAGGGTAATGCTCTTCATGATGCTTCAGTTGACGAGAAGCATAAGCAATAACTCTGCCTTCTTGCATAAGAACACACCCTATCACTGTTCCTGAAGCATCACAGTACACGTCAAAGGGCTTCTCGATATCAGGTTGAGCTAGCACTGGGGCTGTAGTCAGTAGCTTCTTTAGGGTTTGAAACGATTCTTCACATTCGGGTTTCCACTCAAATTTTACTTCTTTCTTTAATAACTCTGTGATTGGTTTGGAAATTTTTGAGAAATTGGGGATGAATCTACGGTAATACCCGGCCATTCCCAAGAAACTTCTTACTTCATGTACAGAGGTTGGTGATTTCCAATCCAATATGTCCTTGACTTTTCTGGGATCTACTTCAATTCCTTTTTCGGACAGTATGTGCCCAAGGAATGGAACCTTCTTTAACCAGAATTCACATTTGCTAAACTTGGCATATAATTGGTGTTCCCGGAGTCTACTTAGAACAATACGCAGGTGTTGCGCATGTTCTTCTTCATTTTTAGAAAAGACAAGGATATCATCTATAAAGACGACCACAAATTTATCTAATTCTGGCATGAATACCGAATTCATGAGGTACATAAAATGCGCTGGGGCATTTGTCAGTTCGAAAGACATAACCAAATACTCATACAATCCATATCGGGTTGAGAAGGCTGTTTTAGGTATGTCTTCGGGTTTTATCTTAATCTGATAATATCCTCACCAAAGGTCGATTTTTGAAAAGACCTTGGCTCCAGCGAGTTGATCAAATAACAAGTCAATCCGTGGCAACGGATACTTATTTTTAATGGTTACCGCATTCAAAGGACGGTAATCCACACACAACCTCAACGTGCCATCTTTCTTTTTAACAAATAGAGCAGAGCAGCCCCATGGTGAAGTGCTAGGTCGGACAAAACCTTTATCCAGCAATTCTTGGAGTTGTACTTTTAATTCTGCTAACTCCTTAGGTGGCATCCGATACGGCCTTCTCGAGATAGGAGCAGTACCCGGTTCTAACTCAATAGTAAACTCTACCGCTCTATCAGGTGGTAGTCCAAGTAGATCTTCTGGGAATACATCTACAAACTCATTAACCACAAGAATAGATTCTAGAGTCACTGCTCTAGTCTTTTTGACCATCTGGTCCAGACAGGGATGAGCGGGTAATTGGAGCTCAAAAGGATGGCCTTGGTCATCTCTCATACTAACGACCCGATTATCCATATCAATTTGAACTTTATGTTCCTTCATCCAATTTACCCCCAAAATAATATCTATTCCTTGATCTTCCAGAATTAAAGGATAAGCACCCACCTTATTTCCTTCTAAGTTCAAAATCACATTGCGAGCTACCTGATTTGTATTTTGAGTAGCTCCGGTAGCTAGAATAGCATATTTGACAGTTAAGGTGTGCACTTCTAGTTGGTGTTGCATAACAAACTTTCTACTTATAAAAGTATGTGATGCACCCGAATCAAATGAAATCATGGCAGGATAATCATTGACAAGGTACATACCTGCCAGAATAGGCTCTCCTTCTGGAATCTCCTCCACATTCATATAATGAGCCTGCCCCGTCTTGGTGTTCAGAAATTTGCGATGAACAAACTTCTGTCTAGTGCCTTGACCAGAGGTTTGAGCCCTTAAATTCGCGTTTCCCCCAACTTTGGGAAAACGGCAGTCCCGGGCAAAGTGTCCCGGCTTCCCATAGTTAAAACAAACCTGTGGATTCCCTGGAGGAGTAGGGTTACGAAACCCAAGAGGTGGTGCATTTCCAGGATGAGGAGCATTAATAGGAGCTCTGACATTCCAGGGCTGAAAGGGCCTGTGCTGAAAAGAAGGCCGATACGCGGGTCGAGGAAGACCTCGGTATACCACCTTCATTCTCTGTGGGGTACTCCCGAAGGTTCCAAAAGGAATATTCTTCCTCTTCAAGGATTCTTCTTTCTTTAAAGTTTCATTTAAGATCCTCATCTTTTCTTGTGAAGTAATGGCTGTGCTTACCGCAGAGCTATAGTCAGCAAAGGTGCAGGTGGACAGCTTTTCCTGCATTCGTGCATTAAGCCCACGAAGATAACAATCTCTTTTTCTGGACTCTGTATTGACATGTTCCGGTGCATACTGAGCTAAGTGATCAAACTCATTGGTGTATTCCAGAATGCTACGGGTTCCTTGCTGCAGCCCTAGGAATTGCTCCAGCTTCATACGCATAATACCTTCCTTGAAGTTCTCCCATGTAACTTCCCTTCCCACTGGTTGCCTTGCCAGATAACTGGTCCACCAGGTCCCAGTGGGACCTTGGATCTGGAGTCCAGCAAACTCCGCCTTCTGGGTGGTGGTGCACTGGGGAATCACCCGAAATTTCTGCTCCATCGTCTGAAGCCATTCATTAGCTTCCAGTGGGTGCTCAGCTTTCAAGAATATTGGAGGATGAGTTTCCAGGAACTGGGTGTAGGATACACCTCGTTCTGGGTCCCGTCGGTTTCCACCATTACCGGTGTTTTGCATGATCATTTGAAGTAGTCGAGCCTGTTCGGCTCCTAAATTCATGAGGCTAGCTATAGCATCTGCCAGCGTTGGAGCTCTAGGTAAATTCTCCTCGTGGCCCCCTGACCCTGAAGCTCGTGGACCTCTCGGATCCGTCATGCTGTCAAAAGCAAACAGAGTATTAATATCTAAGTTACATTGCACCAACAGTTCCCTGTGCACACTAGTATTTCACACATCACAGCATGACTATCGTAATTACACACAAACCACCGTACTACTTCGTCTACTGCCTTTATCTTACATAAATACATCACAACATCTCTTGGTTACGATCTTGCTTCAATCATCGTAGGGGTAGATGCCTAGCTCTTCAGCATTTAGTCCCAGCCGGGCCATCGCAACCTGCAGAATATCCTGGTCCACTATCATCAGCGTCTGTCCCGGAGGAGCGATAGGTGGGGCTTGATTTACTGAGTTCTCACTCTCTAACTCTGGCCCGGGGTCACTTGAAGTGTAGGAAGTGTAGGATGCAGAGGTACTAACTCCGGAATTTCCCTCCATTTCTTCGGGGTCTTCTTCTTCTTCCCCACCTTCCTGCTCAGCTTCACCCCACTGCTGCATAGGTCCGTAGCCTTGTGGATCTAACCCATCGGCATTTGCATCGGCCTAGGCAAATTGTTGGTTTCCCATGGGAGCTTCACCCAGATCATCTTCCATGTCGACATCAAACCCTTCTAAATTCTCGTGAGCGTATAAGTCGATCTCGGGAGCTGCAGGTGGAGCAATATCACCCTCCACTCCTACAACGTCCACCAACTGGTCTGCTTCTTCTGGGTTCGGTGGCTGGGGTTCTTCCGGTGGTGGAGGCGGTGGAACATTGACTATGTTCTGAGCAGGTACCTGGGCCTGCATTTCCTCCAAAGCTAGACGAAGAGATAAGATTTCATCTAGCTGCTAGAATCTTTCTGCCTCGAGCCTATTAACATTGGATTCAGCTTCTTCTCTGGCCCTGTCTGCCATACTCCTACTGGCATCCATGAATCCCTGCATTACCCTGAGCTTCTCTTCATATTCATCTATTCTTCTAGACTGCTCTCTCATGATTTTCTCCATGTCGTGTTCCCTTGCTAATGCCGCCTTCTTGTACAACTCTTTATCATGTCTTGCACCCATTAATTCCATCTTGGCATCTTCATTTTTCTTCCTCTAATTATAGTATTCCCTGATGCAAGATTGGTGCAGGTTATACATGGCCGTCATGTAGTCGGAGACAGCAGCCACCAAGATATCATGCTCTACACGAGAAGAGTTCTTCAGGGCTTTAATCCTTCTCTTCCAGATTCCATCATCTTGGTGCTCTATAGGATAGAATCGAGCAGAGCTCGACCCTATTTCTACCTTGTGCTTCTCACATAGGTCTGTGAGAGCAGTCATAGCCGCCCTTTCAATTGTATCGTTAAACTCAAAACCCGACTCCATCACTTCTTCCAGACGCCAATTGGGGTTGGTGTCTTCATCTGGGATATGAACATAAACAGTGCAGCACTACTTGTGACACATGTCCTCCTTCCTCCAATAGTACTCTGAGGGTTATGGAAGCCTAACTCCTGCAGCATTTTCCATAGTAGCTACACAAACCCTGGCTTGTCCAGGTAATGCCCTCAGGTCCATCCGTCCTGGTCGGTGTAACCTTCTTGAAACATCCTATAAAAGAAACGAGGTTAGGTCTAATGGCACTCACGAAACCCAAAAGTTTTTAAAACATGCTTATGCAACATGATGCAACGACTCCTACGTACTCATAGACTCATATACACACTCGTAGAGAAATTGGTGGCATCGTAATCTCTCCCTAATAATATACTACCGAATACTAGCGACACACAGCAAACAGTTAGCATCTGCAAAACAAACAACCAGTTAACACTACTGCCACCTGTGACTCATGTTTTCTTTGTTTAAAATAGAGTCTCAATGTTTAAATGGTAATATCTATTGATTATCCCAACCTACGGCTCTGATACCAGCTGTGGCGGAACTGTCCAACTTAAACTGGTTTAAGTGCGCCTAATCGCTGCCAACGCAGCAATTATTCGAAACGCACTTAAAACAGCATAAGTCCGGTTGTCCGTCGAGTGTCCCTAGGACTCCTCGAAAGATCCACATCGTGTCTCATAGCCATACATCAGGATTCTATCCGCGATGGGATAGCATCAACAAATATTACATTTTTACATACATACATGAGGTACGAGTTAATACAAGACATAGTTTGAAGCAAACTTAACAGTGCAGTGTTAGATAGAGTTCTAGGATTTAAAACATAAACGGTTCGGATGGAGATGAGCATTATAAGACTTCTTCTAAGGGTATTCTGAGACTTGTAACAATACCCTAGGATTTCGAGGCTTCCTCCTCGGTGGACTCCTGCGGTGTTTCTGAAAATAGCCACAAGGGATAACCCTTAGTACGAGGTACTCAGCAAGGCTTACCCGACTAACCAATATAATAGTTTCTCTTGGGAGTACATGATAGCTTTTTCGGTGTACTTGGCTGATACATTTTTGCCAAAAAGCTTACTAAAAGTGAGACCTTAGCTTTATCTTTTATTTGGGTTAAGTCTTTACCTAACCATTGTAGGTGATGATAAAAGATTATTTGCAAACAACAAGGTATTAAGTCATACACCAAACATTATTAGAAAGATATGGCATTCATGAATTTATGCTACAATGCTCAACAGTGATCAAGTGCATTCATAACCGAGAATTGCGGCGATCCGGATCATATTACATCCTGCAGGAGAGTACTCTGATCACCAGCTATATACGACTGTCCAGGTCGTACGTAACGACTTTTTGATTAGCAAATCCAACGATTGGGAATAAGACTACCCGGACCCAGGGACGCACCCCCACATGGGACCCCACGTCTGGCCCGATCACCATGTGAGTTTCAGGCTACGCCCCTACCAATCTTTAGCACGTCAAGCGCGGGTACGAAGTATTCCCGATCAATGGGTTTACTAACCTACTGGGCTTTACTGGTCCCATACCCAGTAAGTGATCAGATGTCTTTCACTTGATCAAAGGTTAAGACAACGAATCGGGCCTTAACCAGATTAATCTAGCAGACCGAACTACATCCTTAGCTTCTGTCCGCTTCTTAATTTCCAAGTCATCTTTCCATAATTAACATGCATGACTCAAAATTTACCTTAAGTTTTGGTAAAGCAAGTATTTAAGCAATTAAGCCATTCAAGACTTGGGTTATCTACTAAAGGTTTGAACAAGTGGCAAAGATGTCCTTAAAACAAGGTATGATCATGCACAAGAATGGGTTTCAAGCAACTCCTAGACTTAGTGCATACATATAGCAAATAACCAATAATGGACACATGAAATATTGACTCCAAAATAATAGGTATAATGCACCGGGGCTTGCCTTGTTCGCTAAAAAAGTTAGCACTGTCCAAAGGGTTGGCCTCGCAGGGGACCAATTCAAAGACTTCCTCAAATTCTGGAGATCCTTCTGAATATTCCGAGAAATCTCCTTCTGGTGCTTCGGTGTCTATAACACAACATATGCAGGGGTTAGGAATGCAAATTTTTTAATACAAGACTATACAACTTTCCTTCATGATAAAGTTGCAAGCCAACAAGGACTATACAATTTATCATGATAAAGTTGCAAGCCAACACACAAAAACCCGAAAAGATTAGCCCACAATTTTTATTTCCTTAATTAACCTTACTTGGGGCCTTTTCTTTTATTTTTAGAGAATGTTAAAATTATTTTCTAGCTTTAAAACCTAATTTCCTATGAATTAATGATAATTTGTAATTATGAAAATGTTATTCCATATTTTATGCATTTAATAAAGATTAAGTATTTATTTAAATACCTTAAAAGAAAGGCATTAAATAAATACCCAAATTTTTATTATTTTTCTAGGGTATAAAAATTTTAATGCATAAAGGAAAATAAAATAAGCCTAACAAAATTGGTTTCACTCATTTTGGACAGTCCTAGAAATTTCTATGATTTAAAAGGTGAGATTCGGATTTAAACTAATTATTCTCTAAAGGAAATCTATTTTTCCCGAAGAACACCCCGGCAACTTTTCTTACGCGACACTATTCTACCCCCTCTCTCTTACGCTGGGCCCACGACTCGGACCCACCCCTTCTCCTATTCATCCTACCCGCCGGCCTACCCCCTCCTCTAACGGGCTCTTTGGGCCGATTCTTCTTTTCCTTTTCTCTTCTCGGACTGGCACCGGCCCAACGGCCCACTCTTTCTTTTCTTTTTCCTTCCGCGAAACCTGGCCTGCTGAACTCCTGGGCCTCCGGCCTTTCTTCTAACGGCCGACCGTATCGACTCCTTGGGCCTCCGGAACGCTGGCCCAATTGACGCCCGCACTCGGCCTGCCTCTCTCTTCTCTCCTTCTCCCCACTGACGTGCGGGCCCACAGCTCCAGTACCTTCTTCCTCCTCCCGCCAAAACAGGCGCGACAGGGGGTGGTGCGGCTCGCCGACCGGCGCCCCACCGGTGACGGGGCTAGGCCGGGGAAGCATCCCCATGCCCTAGCGCACCCGTGCGCGGCGATAGCTTCCCGGGAGATGGCCGGAGCTACTCCCTCCACGGTGGCGGGCGGCGGTGCCTACGGCCGGTCATGGCTAAGCACGACAACGGCTTAGCTTACCCCGACGACTCCCTCTACGGCTTCCTAGCATCCCAAGGACCTGCCTACGACTACCCAAGAAGAAAGAGAACAAGAGTAAGGTGGTGCTCACCGTGAGCAGGAGGTGCGGCGACGACGGACGGAAACGACGGTGGTGTAGGGTATTCTGGCAAGCATGTTGGACAACAACTCGACTGGGGTGTAGCTCGGGTATTTGTGTAGGAGTGGGCGAGAGAAATCAACGGGAGGTGAGGCGTGGCAGACGAATTTGGTCGGTGGCGATGGCTTGGACAGAAGGGCGGTGGCGGTAAAAAGAACAGCGGTAGAAATGGTCGGTGGGAGCGGTAGATATACAAAAGATTTCACCGCGCGCATGGTTGCCACCGTGGTCTACTCGTAGGCTTGCGTGGTGAGGAGGTGGCCTAGCTATCTTGAGCTGGACAGCGGCAGACGCACCGGCGGCAACACGTCCTGCTTGCTCTGTCGCCCCCCCTCCCTTCTTATTTTCTAACGCCCGAAGTTCAGAGCTCCACCACGGCTGATTTCGAATCCGACGGTCCACAAGTCACTTAAGCAAAGTTGTAGATAAACTCGAGCTCCTCAATTCATATTTAACTCTTGCCCGAGATTTTCATTCATTTGTTAGCAATTTCAAAATGTTTGGCCTGAGGTCACTGAATTCCATTGAATTCCGATTCAGTTCGTCAGTCACTTGGTTATGGTCATTTTCCCTACTTTGTAAATCATTTCAGTTGTCAAAAACCTTTCCTTTCAGTCCAACTTCTTCCCATATATGTTCTACAACCACCAAGGGTTCCATTTTGCCCATAAACACTCACACCTTTTGTTCTACATTTTTCTGAAATCAGCTCCAAATTCGGCCACATATTGCTGTTTTCAGACTTTGTCAAATTCAGCAATACAGTCTACCGTGACAATGTGCTGACTTTGAGCTTAAATTTGAATTTGTTCCCCTTACTGTTCCTGATCAACAACACCTGAAGATACTTGTCCAATGTCCATACTTCATCACTGTGTAGTTGTCTTGATCCACTTATTTGGAAAATTGGTCGGAAATTAATTTCCAAAATAGACTCTGCTGCTGTTTTTCTGAACTTCTATTGTCGGATGGTTAATAGTGACTTCACTTTTTAATTTCTTTCTTTGAGTTTTCTTGAGGTATTTGGGACCAGATCTTGTCCCAAATCTTGATCCTCAAGTTCTAATCACTTTGATACTTCAATTCCATACTTTTGCTGAATTTTCCTAAATTTCAATTTCAAAATTCAAATTTCTGTCAAATTTGACCCAAATTTGATTTTTAGCCAATTTCTGCTTCTTTCCTTCATGAATTGCTTCTATTTCTTCAGAGTTACTTTGATGACTAAAAATGGCAGGTATTACACTGTGTTACAATTTTACATAAGAAAGAGGATGGAAGCGTAAAGGAACAATGTGTTGATGCTCCCATTTGCATTTCTTTTTGCTCAAAGCATACTCATGCCACGTTGTACGCACTTAGTATGTTTAAGTATGACTGTTTGCTTGATATAGAGAGAAAATACTTCTCGTCCATATCTTCATGTGCAATTAAAGTGGAAACAACAAATAAAATACCACTTCCTCACAAAAGAGGATAAACCTAAGGGGGTGTTTGGTTCTTTAGTCCGGACTAAAGTTTCTATCACATCGAATGTTCTAATTAGGAGTATTAAATATAGACCAACTACAAAACCAATTGCACAGATGGAGGTTAATTTGCGAGACGAATGTATTAAGCCTAATTAGTCTATGATCTGACAATATGATGCTACAGTAAACATGTGCTAATCATGAATTAATTAGGCTTAAGAAATTCATCTTGCAAATCAGCCTCCTTCCATATAATTAGTTTTATAATTAACTCATATTTAGTCCTCCTAATTAGCCTCCGAACATTTGATGTGACATGAACTAGACTTTAGCTCAAGGATCCAAACACCCAGAAACATTAAAATATGCCATTATTGATGTACCATCCTCACATGTGCCTTAGTCTCTCTAGTAAATAGGAAGCATTACTATCCTCTAAGAAACTGTAGAAGCCTGTCAAAATAAAATCAGTTTCGAACTTGAACATGCAGAAGCCTGTCAACTGAAGATTGAAGCTTCAAATAAAAATCATCTAATTAGTGCCCTCGATTCATAGCTTTGAAGATTGAAGCTTCATATAAGAAACATCTCATTAGTGCCTTGGTTTGGATTTCAGCTTGACTGTGTTCAGAATAAACAGTATTACGACAGTTAGATGACCTTGATGCCCTTTATCCTCCTCCTTTCTCTGTTTTAGTTCCTAATCGGTGTTATTTTGACCTTCACAGTCCCATATACTTGTCCACCCTACACCAATGTCATCCCCTCCAACTCACTGCACTCTTCTTCCACCTGACGCTACCTGCCTCTAAATCTGCACTAACGTATCTCAGCAGCCATCTCTTCCTCTTCTCACCTGGACTCAGATTTCCAATAATAGATACCAATCAATCAAAGTGGTATGTACATGTTAGAGGGTGTGAGAGGTTTGGACTTATAGAATTGATGACCAAACCTAATTGGATCGCAAAAGCAGGTGTACGTGCACATTGTGTTGGAAATGAATGAACAGAGGGGAATAGCAAGAACTCTCAGTACGTAGTGACCATCAAGGTCGCATGTCTTGGATTGAGACCGGTGAAGCTGAAGGGTGGAATGGGTAGGCCGCTGGCCGGCAGCCACCACTGCAGTGCTGGTGCCGTTGCCCAGTCTGCAAGCCGGGCCTGGACAGGCAACACTCCTCAGCTGGAGCGTAACCGGGCTCTGCCTGAAATTATTGGGCCGGCTTAACGAATTGTTATTGAGCTTTATAGCTTAACGAAGTCATATAGGACGCCCCGTGCGTCTAGATGTCACAGAAAGCGACAATTCTGCCGCTGTCGTCTTATATCTGGCATGCGCGTCTGCTCCATCTGTGCATGCATGCACCACGCGTGCAAGGTGATCGATCCACTAATTCAGCCCAACAAGACTATTTCTTCGGTAGTTGTCCCTAAAAAGTGAAAAGTGTTGGTGCATACATGTCAGAGAGATAAAAACTAATGATATTATCTACATGCAAAACCGTTTGTAACTAAGAAACTATAAATCTTACGTCATCAAATTAAATTCTGATTATTATTGGATTTTTTTGAAATCTTACGTCAAGCATCAAAATTAAATTCTGATTATCATTGAATTTCTTACAATAAATCCTTCACAACAAGATCCTATGTGGCTATATTTAGATAAATTTTTTTATTCATATTTTTTTAATCAAGGTTGCATATTTTTTTTAAGAGATATGTACACGTGGAATAAATTATACGAATCTGGGGAACAAAACAATCATACGCATCAAAAATATTATACAAACTCACAGAACAAAAACATATACCCTTAAAACTATGGTGAAGTGTTCATTTGTCATTAGCGCATACTGTACATTTGAACTATGACGAACTGTTCATTTGAAGTATGGCGAACTGTTTCAAGTATTATTGTGTTGGAGATGGCTTTCTTGTTTCTTCCATTCTGTACTGTCGTGCCTGGCACTACACAAGCCTGAGGCCTGGGGCGTCTCCGTGGTGATAGCTGTGCTAACGTGTGAGTGAGTAGCGGGTGCCGCGTGTGGGCCCAGCTGGTCAGTGAGAGAGAGCAAGGTAACTCTGTAAGGTTAAGTACTGTGTCCTGTACGGCAACGACTAACTATGTTATTTCTCAAGTAATTGAAATCTGAATCACGAGGAACCTTTCCTCGGCGATCCTATCCGCCTCCTTGAGTCCTTCTTGTCTGCTCACGTCGTCCGGCAATCGTCGGCGGCCAAGGGATACGACAACTGGTATTAGAGGTCTTCGATCCTCGGCAGCACTGCAGAACTCCGTCGATTGACCGGGAAACGGCGCTGGCTTGTTGAGATCCCGAAGTTTGTCGTGCAGCACCGGCGACTTCGGTCGATTTCCCATCAGTCCACGCCACCCTGTGTTGATTTACGGGCGGTAACCACGGCGCCCCCGAAACCCTCGGTGCAGACCCAATTTCTGCTGGACGCGATGGAATCAGCAGAACACAGAGATGCGGCGCGTTGGCAACAGATGACTGACAGTATTGATCTCCTCTTCGCGCGGGTGAGTGAAATCAGTCGGGTGCAGGAACAAATCCATGTCAATCAAGAGTTGGGTGTCAAGGCAATGGAGCAGGTGCTCAAAGACCAAGCTGTACTGTCCAAACAGATCGAAGCAACGGGGAAGGCAGTGGCACAACTTACTTTGGACCGTGCAAGTGAGGAGGACTTTGATGCCGGCTCTGTTAACTCGCTGGGATCTGGACTACCTCTGCAATTTCGCCACCAGCGACCTCCCCCGCACCCTCCTGGAGGTATGCCTACCAACCGTTCAACATATGTTCCACACCGTCAATCTGTAGAGGGGCAGACGGGATATAGAAATGCAGTGCCCAAGTTGTCATTTCCAGAGTTCTATGGGCGTGATCCCAAGGTGTGGCGACATCGTTGTGAGGATTTCTTCAAATTTTATAATGTGCCCCAACATCTGTTGATCACAACTGCTACAATACATATGAAAGAGAATGCTGGCAGATGGGTGGAAGTGCAGCGCCTAAAAGGGGACCTTACTTCATGGGACATATTTATGCAGGCAGTAGAAAGCAATTTTGGAGCTTATGACTACGCTCATGCCATTTCTGAGATTTTAGAACTCAAACAGACTAGTACTGTCGATGAGTATGTTTCTGAGTTCGAATCTTTGCAATTTCTTATTGAGATGCATAATGCAGGATATGATAAGATGTTCTTTATCACTCAGTTTACAAGAGGGCTTAAACCAGAAATTGCTGCTATGGTCCAGTCTCAAATTCCTCAGAGTATGGAAACTGCTATCAGAATTGCTAAAGTACAAGAACAACTTCAGGACCGGAGTAAAGTACGACATCAGAAATTTCAGTCTGGTTCCAGGAACTTCTTGAATCCAGCAGTTAAGTACGAGCCCAAAGTTATGCCTCCTGTACCTTCTACATTGAGTAAGAAAAGGCAGAAGAGAGATTTTTGTAAGGCCAATAATCTGTGTTTCTACTGCTCTGAACCCTTTGATCCTACACATTTGGCCAAGTGCACAAAACGACCCAAGCCTCACCTGAATGCTCTAGTGGTGAATGATTTAGATGTCTCTTTGACAGATGAGGTGCTGCAACAGCTTGACATGGAGGATGCATTGACTGCAGACTTCTGTCATCTTTCCCTCAATGCAATAGCAGGAACAGATCAAGGGGAGGCTATGAAACTTAGAGCTATGGTTCAGAACAAGGTGATGCTCATATTGGTTGATAGTGGGAGCTCTCACAGCTTTGTTAGTGCCTCTTTTCTCCAGAAATGTGGCATTCAACCTACCCCTATGGCTGCTCAGCAAGTTAAAGTGGCCAATGGAGATATACTATTCACTAATACTCAAGTCCATCAGATGGAATGGTGGATCCAGGGATATACATTTCATACTGATATGAAGGTTCTGGAGTTGGGAGCTTTTGATGCCATTCTGGGTTATGATTGGTTAAAGCCTCATAGCCCAATGCTTTGTCACTGGATTAAGAAGACACTTGCTTTTGAGGACTCTGGCAGAAAGATAGTTCTTCAGGGTGTGGTCCCAACTCAACCATCTTTGCAAGAAATTTCTTCTGCCAAACTGGGGAAATGGCTGGCAGGTAATGATATTGGGGCTCTTGCCATATTTGAGGTAACTGACACTACTGCCACTACTTCTACTCCTGCACAAGTTCAACATCTTTTGGAGGAATATAGTGATATATTTGAGGACCCTACATCTTTGCCTCCACCTAGATTTCATGACCATCATATCCCTCTATTGCCAAATTCCATACCTGTCAATTCCAAACCATATAGATATTCTCCTTTGCATAAAGATGAGATAGAAAAACAGGTGAAGGCATTATTGGCAGCAGGTTTGATTGTACCCAGTACTAGCCCTTTTGCATCTCCAGTTTTATTAGTTCTAAAGAAAGATGGAACCTGGCGGTTTTGTGTAGATTATAGGAAGCTCAACTCTATCACAATCAAGAATAGATATCCCATGCCTATTATTGATGAGATCTTGGATGAGTTGGCTGGTACAAGGTACTTTACTAAGCTTGACATGAGATCAGGATATCATCAAATCCGTATGCAACCATCTGATGAGCATAAAATAGCTTTTAAAACCCACCATGGCCACTATCAATTTAGAGTTATGCCATTTGGTTTAACTAATGCACCAGCTACCTTCCAATGCATCATGAATGAAATTTTAGAGCCATTCTTAAGGAAATTTGTACTGGTATTCCTTGATGACATACTAGTGTATAGCCCTACTTTGGAATTGCATCTGGTCCATTTGAGACAAGTTCTGGAAAAGCTGAGAGAACATAAATTGTACATGAAGCTTAGCAAGTGTTCTTTTGCCCAATCATCCATGGAATATTTGGGTCATATCATTTCACACCAAGGAGTGGCAACTGACCCTAGCAAAACAGCTGCAATGAACAATTGGCCAGTACCAACTACTGTCACTGAGTTAAGAGGTTTCCTTGGGCTCACAGGCTATTACAGGAAGTTTATTAAACACTATGGCATCATAGCTCGACCCTTAACCAATTTGCTCAAGAAAAAGCAATTTGCCTGGTCTGACACAGCACAACAAGCATTTCTCCACCTTAAAGCTGCAATGGTTAGTGCACCTGTCCTGGGCATTCCTGATTTTCACAAGCAGTTCATTATTGAGACTGATGCATGTGATTTGGGAGTGGGAGCGGTATTGATGTAGGGAGATCAGCCACTAGCTTTTCTGAGTAAGGCTTTGGGACCATCTCATCAGAAGCTTTCCATTTATGAAAAAGAGTTTTTAGCTCTTATTATGGCAGTAGAGAGGTGGCGACCCTATTTGCAACGTCAGGAATTTTTAATCAAGACTGATCATAAGAGCTTATCTTATCTCTCTAAACAGCATCTCCATTCTGAAATGCAGCGCAAGGCTATGACTAGATTGATGGGACTCCAATTTAAAATTATATACAAGCAAGGCAAGGAAAATGTGGCTGCTGATGCACTTTCTCGAGTCAGCCATCTTCTGGCCATTCAGGCTGTTTCAGAGGTCAAGCCCTTGTGGGTACAAGAAGTACTCAACAGTTACACTACTGATTCTGTAGCTCAAGAATTACTCACAAGATTGGCAATACAGTCACCTAATGACCAGGGATTTTCTTTACATCAAGGTCTCATTAAATACAAGGATAAAATCTGGATTGCTCAAAATTCAGCATTGCAAACTAAAATCATTGCTGCCCTTCATTCCTCAGCTATTGGTGGCCATTCGGGGACTCAAGCTACTTATCACCGAGTGAGAAAACTATTTCAGTGGAAAGGGCTCAAGGCTGATATAGAGAATTTTGTGAAACAATGCCCAGTTTGCCAACAAGCTAAGCACACTAATACACGTCTTGCTGGACTACTACAGCCCCTACCTATTCCTACAGGAGCCTGGAAAGATTGGACCATGGATTTTATTGAAGGTCTTCCTATATCTGAAGGATACAATTCCATTTTAGTGGTGGTGGACAGGTATACTAAGTATGCCCATTTCCTTCCTCTGAAACATCCCTTTTCAGCAAAAACTGTAGCTAAAGCAGTCATGGATAATGTAGTCAAACTGCATGGGTTTCCAAAGTCTATTGTTTCAGACCGTGATAGAATCTTTACAAGTGCCTTTTGGAAGGAGTTGTTTACTCTGTTTGACACAAAACTGCTCAGAAGTATATCTTATCATCCTCAAACAGACGGCCAATCTGAAAGGGTCAATCAGTGCTTAGAAATGTACCTTCGCTGTGCAGTTCATGATTCACCAAAGCTTTGGAAAGCTTGGTTATCTCTTGCTGAAATCTGGTATAACTCCTGTTACCACACAGCAATTGGATGTTCTCCTTTTAAGGCTCTGTACGGCTATGAGGCAGATTCTGGTATGTCTTGTGCTCAACCTGATCTACCTCCATCTGAAGTTGTGGATTGGGTCAAGGAAAGAGATGCTCAGATGCTGAGTCTCAAAGAGCATCTAGCCAAAGCTCAGAACCGTATGAAACTTCAAGCTGATCGCCAGCGGGTTGACAAGGAGTATCAGGTGGGCGAGCAAGTCCTACTGAAACTACAGCCGTATGCCCAAGCATCAGTGGTGAACAGGCCTTTTCCTAAGCTGGCTATGAAATACTTTGGGCCATTCGAGGTGTTGGAACGGATTGGTCCAGTCGCATACAAACTCAAGTTACCTGAAGGATCTCTTGTACACCCAGTTTTCCATGTGTCACAACTCAAACCATTTATCCCATGCTATACCCCAGTTTACTCTGATATGCAGGCTCTGGTGGACTTGTCGGTTCATGCTCTGGAACCGGAGGCAGTTCTGGACAGGCGCCTCGTGAAGAAAGGCAACAAGGCTGTTCCTCAAGTCTTGGTGAAATGGACCCATTTGCCGAAGGAGTCGGCGACCTGGGAAGATTGGAACATCCTGACGGTGCGCTTTCCCTCGGCGGTTGCTTGTGGGCAAGCAACAACTCCAGCGGGGGGCGGTGTCGTGCCTGGCACTACACAAGCCTGAGGCCTGGGGCGTCTCCGTGGTGATAGCTGTGCTAACGTGTGAGTGAGTAGCGGGTGCCGCGTGTGGGCCCAGCTGGTCAGTGAGAGAGAGCAAGGTAACTCTGTAAGGTTAAGTACTGTGTCCTGTAAGGCAACGACTAACTATGTTATTTCTCAAGTAATTGAAATCTGAATCGTGAGGAACCTTTTCTCGGCGATCCTATCCGCCTCCTTGAGTCGTCTGCTCACGTCGTCCGGCAATCGTCGGCGGCCAAGGGATAGGACACGTACTTTATTTGTCACATATTGATGTTAGATTATAGTATTTTGTTTATAAATTTTGGATTGTTTGTAGCAAAGAATTTGTTTAAAAAGCTGTTATACGTATGTAACAGTGTCATGGTTCACGGAAAGAATTGCTTCAATGTGATTGGTGATGCCATCCCATATACAAAGAAGGTTTCAAATTTAAAAAATCCATAAATCTCAAACAAAACATCAAAACCTTCCAAATAAAACCCCACTTGACTATATTTGGATGAATTCTATTTTACAATATTTTTTAATCATGTTTGAAAAATTTTCTAAGATATGTATATATGGACAAATTATACGAATTCAAGGAACAAAACATGTGCACATCGAACAAATTTTATATACTCACAGAACAAAAATGTCAACACCTGGAACAGATTATATGAACTCATGGTCAAAATAGTTGTGCACATCGAACAATTTTATATGAACTCATAAAATAAAAAATTGTATATCTAGAACAAATTGCACAAACTCATAGAATAAGTATATATACACCAAGAACAAATTGAACAAATTCGCCGAACACAAATTTATACATTTAGAACAAATGTATTATGGACATATAACATATATTGCAATCCAAAAGATAGATAATAATATGCGCATCAGAATAAATTATTATACGCACGGACAAAGATTATATATTATATGAACTTATGAAATAGAGAAAGAATCAAACAAGAACAAATAAGGAAAAACTATCGTTAAGCTCTGTCGGAGCTTTGACAAGTCGGCAAGAGAAAGAAAAAATGAATGTGAAAAAATGGAGTGATGTAAGAAATGCTCTTTCCTTGCCAAACATCGCAAGTCTCCCACCGGCGCATGTCGATATTGCGAACAACTTATTTTTCTACACGAAAAAATATATATGCAGAATATAAGAGAAAAAAGGAAAATAAATAACATTAAAGAATAAGAAAAAGAAAAGAGAAGATAAGTTAGCGTTACCAAAACGAATAACAAAGAGAAATAATAATATAATAAAATTAATAATAAGTATAGAGAATTAGAAGAAAAAGGAAAATAAAACTTAAAATAAACAAAAGAGAAAAAACATTTGAAGAAGTAACGGAAGAACAAAATAGTTAGAAAAAAAAGAAAAAAGGAAAAAAAAGAGCAACTCACCCTCAAAGAAATAAAACAAGCCAATTTAATGATACCCATGCATGCATGCGTGTCTAGGGCCTAGGAGAAATAAAATAATAAAATTAACCAACCCATGCATTTCCGCACGGATTTGGCATCTTAGTCCTCCCGGACATGCATGTGGATTGCTAGAAGGCGACAAGTTAAGATTTTGCAGCATATACGATGTATAGCCATAGCGAGGTACTCCAACCGCAGCCGTTGGTCCTAGACAACAAGAGCGGGATTCCCATCTAGTGTGCGGCAGACGACTTCGGCCGTCTCACGTATGCGTGGAGGGTCCTCAGCCTCGGTGTCTGCATTACAACCACCTGCACCCACTAGTAGAGAATTGGCTTTCGATCCGCCCCCTTTTGTCCCGGTTTAAAGTTGGCCCGGGATAAAAAGGGGGTGCGCCACGGTAGGCAAAAATGGAGGGGAGATTTACTCCCGGTTGGTAATTGCAACCGGGACTAAAGGCCCCCCTTTAGTTCCGGTTGCAACGGCTAGTGGGGGGCTGTCGGTGGCGGCACCCTTTTATCCCGGTTGGAGGCTCCAACCGGGATAAAAGGTGAACCCTTTTATCCCGGTTGGAGCCACCAACCAGAATAAAAAGTTTAGTCCCGGTTGGTGCCTCCAACCGGGATACCCTTTTATCCTGGTTGGAGCCTCCAACCGGGACTAAACTTTCAACCGGGACAAAAGGTGTTCCTTTTTGTCTCGGTTGGAGTTTTTAACCGGGATAAAAAACTCATCCCCATTATATACGGCCAAGACAGAGGACTTTCTTCCTCCTCCAGCCCGAGCCAGTCCAGCACATTGACAAAGAGAGCTGAGCTTCACCTACTCTCCGGTGGTGCCGAAGCAAGCAAGGGAGGTGCTGCCCGAAGTTTTTTCCCTCATTTTCGTGGGAATTTCACTCGGCCAACACAAGTGTTGTGAAGGTTTGCTACTTCATCCTCGTGTTATGTTTTGATTTATGCTTTGGAGATGGAAAGATTATTTGCTAGAATGTGATGATGAAGTAGAAAAATGGAGAGGTATTTTGAGCTAGAATGTGAGGGAGATTGATGTGTCATATATAGTATGCATTATTGCAGCGGTTTAAAAATGATGCTACCTTGTCTAGACGGTTTATCTTATAAAATTCAATATGATTTTTTAAATCCATACTTGTTGAACTTGCATACTGTGTTCGCCTCGGCGAGGATGTTCTCCGCCGAGCAGCAACGTATGTAAGGAAGGAGGTTCGATTCTACGAGAAAGAGTGGATACGGACATCGTGATCGTGTCCCCTTTTCCGTAGCATCTAACCTCTTTCATGACGAAGTGCGGTGCCGCCCAGTTGAGGACATCCTCGCGAAATGATCACGGTCTTCAAGTTCAACAACTTCTGTAGTGGTAAGGAAAGAATTTTTGTACATAGATGACTTCTGCTACTTGTTGAACTTATCAAATTCAATAAGGTTTATCAAATCCATACTTGTTGAACTTGCATACCGTGGTCATCTCGCGAAGGATGTTCTCCGCCGAGCAGCAACGTATGTCACGAAGGAGGGTCGATTCTACGAGAAAGAGTGGATACGGACATCGTGACCGTGTCCCCTTTTCCGTAGCATCTAACCTCTTTCATGACGAAGTGCGGTGCCGCCAAGTTGAGGACATGCTCGCGAGATGATCACGGTCTTCAAGTTCAACAACTTATGCAGTGTTAAGATAATAATTTTTGTACATAGATGGCTTCTGCTACTGGAGGAAGTGGCGATGGTGGGGGCGATCGTGGTTCCTATTATGGCAAGGTTCCAATCATAGTTGGCCCTCAGCATAAGCCGAAGAAAAAGAGCACGCTCGAAAAAGCAATGCTTCGTTATTTGCAGCAACGTCATGAAGAAGCTGTTGCCGCGGGTCAGGAACCTCCTTTTGGTGGTCGTTATGCTCCACCCTCAGTCCCGGGTGTTTCACGTCCACTTAGTACTACCGTTTCAGGCGGCACAAATAAACCTAAGGATGAGGTTGGGTCAGCGGAACCTTCGTCTTCACCGTCCAAGGATGCTTAAAGTCCTCCTTGATAATAACCAGTGGATGACTTGTTGTATTGTATCATGTTGTTCGGGACTTTAATTTAAATATGTGTATTTGGATCTTCATGTTGTTGTATTGTACCATGTTGTTTGGATCTTTAATCGATTTTCACGCGTAATCCATTGTCAATTGTAATCCATTTTCATGTGTAATACGATGCAGATGGACCGGCAATGGATGTATAATGCAGACAAGCGGAGCAAGGCGTTTATTGATGGCTTGCATTATTTTCTCGAAGTGGCAAAAGCGAACAAGCCAGAGAATGGGTTCGTATGTTGTGCATGCTTCCAATGCAATAACAGGAAGGAGTATTCAAAGGATTCCTGGGGGACTATTCACAGCCACTTGTTTAAATACAGTTTCATGCCTAACTATTTGGTTTGGACCAAGCACGGTGAACTAGGGGTTGTAATGGAAGATGGCGAGAAGGAGGAGGAGGAAGATGTCACCATTCCGGACTGGGTTGCAGGCCAAGCTTTTGCAGGTACTACAATGGGCGAGGCTGATGAAGATGAGTTTGCAGAAAATGGCCCTACTGATGACCTTGATCAGGTGATACGAGATGCATACAGAGATTGCGAAACTGAGAAGGAAGCAGCAAAGTTGTAGCGCATGATAGATGATCACCAAAAATTGTTGTACCCAGGTTGCCAGCAGGGTCATAAAAAACTAGGTACGACACTAGAATTTGTGCAATGGAAGGCAAAAAATGGTGTGTCCGATAAGTCATTTCAGGGGATGTTGAACATTGTCAAGAAGATTCTCCCCGAAAATAATGAATTACCGTCCACAACATATGAAGCTAAATAGATTATTTGCCCTCTCGGATTGGATGTTCAGAAGATACACGCATGCCCTAATGACTGTATCCTCTATCGTGGTGATGAATATGAGAAATTGGATGCTTGTCCCGTCTGCGAAGCCCTGCGGTATAAGATCAGGCGAGATGATCCTGGTGATGTCGAGGGGCAATCTCCCAAGAAGAGAGTTCCCGCGAAGGTGATGTGGTATTTCCCTATAATACCACGCTTGAAGCGCTTGTTCAGGAACAAGGCGAATGCTAAGTTGATGCGATGGCACAAAGAAGACCGTAAGGAAGATGAGATGCTGAGACACCCCGCAGATGGGGCACAGTGGAGATCAATTGATAGAACATTCCCAGACTTTGAAAGTGAAGCAAGGAACATAAGGTTTGGTTTAAGCACTGATGGATTCAATCCATTCGGTGAGTTGAGTAGTGGCCATAGTACTTGGCCTGTGACCCTTTGTATGTTCAACCTTCCTCCTTGGCTGTGCATGAAGCGGAAGTTCATTATGATGCCGGCGCTTATCCAAGGCCCAAAACAACCCGGCAACGACATTGATGTGTACCTAAGGCCGTTGGTTGATGACCTTTTAATGCTCTGGAAGGAAGAAGGTGTACGTGTGTGGGATGAGGATAGACAAGAGATCTTTAATCTACGAGCATTGTTGTTCGTAACCATCAACGATTGGCCTGCATTGAGTAACCTTTCAGGATAGACAAATAAGGGATATCGGGCATGCACCCACTGTTTAGACGACACAGACAGCATGTACTTGAAGCACTGTAAGAAGGTCGTCTATATGGGTCATCGTCGATTTCTCCCTACTCATCATCAGCTGAGAAAGAGCGGGATGCATTTCAAAGGGGCGCCAGACCATCGTAAAAAACCTGCACACCGTAATGGAAAGCATGTGTTCGAGATGATGAAGGATGTAAATGTAGTCTTTGGAAAGAGACTTGGTAGCCAACCTGTTCCGAACGACAATAACGGACATGCACCCATGTGGAAGAAAAAGTCAATATTTTGGGAGCTACCTTATTGGGAAATCCTAGAGGTTCGCAACGCAATAGACGTGATGCACCTGACGAAGAATCTTTGCATGAACGTGCTAGGCTTCATGGGTGTTTATGGAACCTCAAAAGATACATTGGAAGCACGACAGGACTTGAAAGCCATGGGGCAACGAGATGACCTATATCCGGAAAAGAGAGATAATGGACAGCACTACTTACGTCCTGCCAGTTACACTCTCAGCAAGGAAGAGAAGGATAGCATGTTTGAATGCTTGAATAGTATGAAGGTCCCGTCTGGGTACTCCTCGAATATAAAGGGAATAATAAATATGAAACAAAAGAAGTTTACAAATCTCAAGACTCATGACTGCCACATGTTGATGACCCAGTTGCTTTCGGTTGCACTGAGGGGTGTTCTACCAAAAAATGTCCGGTTGCCGCTCGTAAAGCTATGCGCGTTTCTCAATGCGATTTTGCAGAAGGCAATCGATCCATCCAAGCTATCAAAGCTACAGAACGATGTGGTGCAATGTCTTGTCAGTTTTGAGTTGTTATTTCCACCATCCTTCTTCAATATTATGACGCACTTACTGGTTCACCTAGTAAAAGAGATTGGTATTCTCGGACCTGTATACCTGCACAATATGTGGCCTTTCGAGAGGTTCATGGCAGTCCTAAAAAACTATGTTCTTAATCGTGCCCGTCCAGAAGGAAGCATCGCCAAGGGATATGGAACAGAGGAGGTGATCGAGTTTTGTGTTGATTTTATTGATTCAATTGACTCGATTGGGGTTCCAACTTCACGCCACGAGGGGAGGCTCCAAGGAATGGGCACCCTTGGAAGGAAATCAAGTTTGAGCAATGATACTGATTTGTTCGACAAGGCACACTACACTGTTCTACAATAGTCATCCTTTGTGTCTCCGTATATCGAGCAGCACAGGCAGATGGTAGCTTCCAAAAACCTGACCAAATCCGATGCTTGGCTTACCCGTCATCACATGGAAACTTTTCCCTCCTCGTTGCGCCAACAACTTATGGGTAACTCTGAGATTCACCCACAGCTTGTCTGGTTAGCCAGGGGACCTGCTAGCACAATTGTCAAATTCCAAGGCTATGAGATAAATGGTTACACATTTTACACGAGAGCCTAGGACCAGAAAAGCACGAACCAGAATAGTGGTGTCCGCATAGATGCCATGGACAGAAATAATAGCAAGGAGTCGTATTATGGTTTCATACAGGAGATATGAGAATTCGAATACGGACCGCTGTACATCCCTCTATTTCTTTGCAATTGGGTGAAGCTAACTGCCGTCACCAAAGATCAGTACGGAATGACAATAGTAGATCTGAGCAAGACTGGATACAGTGATGACCCATTCGTACTTGCCAATGATGTGCATCAGGTGTTCTATGTGAAGGACATGTGTAGCAAACCCAAGAGAAATCCAGAAGAGACATGGGAGCCAAAGTGTCACACAGTTCTTCCAGGTAAAAGAAAAATCATGGGAGTCGAGGATAAAACAGACGAATCAGATGATTATGATCAGTTTGATGGCATGCCTCCATTTGCAGTTGAAGTTGATCCAAGCATCCTGCTATCCAAAGAAGAGGCTCCGTACTTACGCCACGATCATGATCAAGGAACTTTTGTGAAGAAGAAATTTTACAACGTTGTATTGTAATGCGTTAAATGTACATGACCTTTGTGTATTAATTGATACAATTTGTAATTTACCCTATGTATGATTTCATGTGTTCTTAAATTTGTTAGGTGAAGATTTTTTAGATAAACATGAACAATGTTAACCACATACAAACATGGATTTTTCTGCGCATTGAAATTATTTAATTGAATAATTTCTTGATCACAGCGATGCAGTAAAATAAATATTTTAGAGGCTAAATGAACTGGTACAGAATTAATGATTAATTCATACTTATTGTCAATTTACTCGTTAATTAAATATATGTTTGCATGTACAAAATCTGTGAAGGTTTTGTTTTTCATCCTGAAATGCAGTGAAAAGATAAAATAAAATCCATTTCCAAAAAATAGGCGGGAGAAGAAAACTAGGAAAAAAGACCTTTTGTCTCGGGTGCTAACAGCAACCGGGACAAAAGGCCCCCCTTTTATCCCGGTTGCAAACCCGCCCGGACGTACCCTTTTATTGTTGGAGGTATGCCCTAGAGGCAATCATAGAGATGATGATATTCCATTTGTATCCATAATTTGTATGTTGTGTTCATTGAATATCCATTGAAGGCTACTTGAATTGATTTGCAATTATGTGAATTGTATGTGAAACTCTTTTCTTGTATGGTTATTCTAAAGTTGTCCCTAGTCGGAGTTCATGTGAGGACACACATGAATATTAGACTAGCACATGTATTAGTTGATGACTATGTTTCACAAGTCATGGACATGGAGATGTTGAACTAATAATGTGGACACATGTGGAGACATGTGTTAGGACTGACCCAACGCGAGAAGTAGTTCTCTCTTTAAACAACATATACGCTTTGTCCTTAGACCTGAGATTGTCGCATGTATTTTAGATGTGGATCGACCTACTTAGGGGCTATCAAACGCTACGCCGTAACAGGGTAGTTATAAAGGTAGCTTTCGGGTTCGTCAAGAAGCATGCTATGAGACATGGTCAATCAAGATGGGATTTTCCCCTCTCTGATTGAGAGTGATATCTCTGGGCCCCTCGAGTGATCGGATCCGAAAATGCATGGCCATGCTACGTACGGTTAAGAGTTAACCTACAAAGGGATTCCGAATCACAGGATCGAGAAAGAGCGGTCGGCTTGAAGCTAGACCAAATATCATGAGGCAAAGGGAATAGCATGTATATTATGTTGTGATGGTTCGTCTGATATGATCTTCGTGTGCGTATAGGAGTTGGCACGTCTTGCTAGAGGCCGCTACCGACTATTGGGCCGAGTAGGAGTACTCGGGCCATGTCTATACGTATCCGAACCCATAGGGTCACACACTTAAGGGGCCGGAAGCCCAATTCGGATCTGATCCGAGTTGGATTAGGTTTTTGGCGACATTAGATTTGCCAAATTCGGCTTGGAAGATGGAGTTTCGGGCCTCCGAAGTTTGGAATGTTAGGACGCCTAACTCTATTTTGCAGGTTGTATGCATGTATCTTGTGATCAGTATGGCCCCCTTGTGTATGTGATGCATGTGTGTAACTAATTCGTGACCTGCGTGTCGCGCGTACGGCAACACGGCAGGAGCCATATGTGTTGTCACTTTATTGTAATTAATGGTCTGCGTACCAATCTGTGATGATCCAAGCAACTATGTAATCTTCATTACTAGATTCTTTACTAGCTATTAGGCGTAATAGAATGCTCTAGTTCTTGGAGGACTCATCACCAGGAGGATGGCGCACATGGAACATGGAGATGGAGATCACCATGGTGAACAGGTTCTATGGAGATGGAGATCACCATAAGAAAAACGGGCCATACTGTGTCACAACTGTGTGAATGCTATTCTGTTTTATGTTTTACTTTCTGCATGCTGTGATGTTAGAAGTAGAACGATCCCTCACAAAGTTTAAGTTAGTATGCCCTCCCAACTAAAACTTGCGCCGTCCCATGTCTTGTACAATTAGTGGTGGGTCTATGAAATTAGGGTGCCACTAGTTTTCCTTGACTAGACGGGTTTGTGTCGGACACTTACACGCATAAGGGTTGGTTTGCTTAACAAAGTTATCTTAACGGTTAAGGACCTTGGGGCATAAAGGTTGGGCGCCGAGACATAGAGATGTCACCCAACAACAGGAGTCATATGTGATATGATTAGCAAAAGTTGCTTACCGACCTACCTCGTTTGCTAGCGGTGATGCTAAAGCTCACTAGTAGACTTGTTAGTTGTGGATCCTGAATCACTAAGTTTCAATAGAGGGATATTGATTTTAGTGGGAGTAGATTCTGTTAAAATAGTTTAATGTAATTTGCTCTATCATGGATACGTTTGTCTTAGTGTATTTTGCATTACTTTTGTTGTAGATTAAATGGCACCTAGCAACACCACCACATCTTTTGCTTTGCGTTCGGTCCTTGAGAAGGACAAGTTGAATGGAACAAACTACTCGGATTGGATCCGCAACCTGAGAATTGTTCTCAGGGCTGAGAAAAAGGAAGATGTTCTAGACAACCCACTACCAGAAGAACCTGCTGAGGATGCACCCGCCGCTGCTAAGAATGCTTACAAGAAAGCATGTGATGCTAACCTCGAAGTAAGCTGCCTTATGCTTGCTTGCATGGAACCCGAGCTGTAGATGCAGTTCGAAACAAACCATGAGGCGCACGATATGATCGTGGCGCTTAGAGACATGTTCCAAACACAGGCCAGGACTGAAAGGTTCAATGTGTCTAAGGCCTTTGTTGAGAGCAAGCTAGCAGAAGGCGCAGCAGTAGGACCACACGTAATCAAGATGGTTGGTTACACTCAACGGTTGGAGAAGCTAGGCTTCCCACTGGGCCAAGAGTTGGCCACTGATTTCATTCTTTCGTCTCTTCCTCCTAGCTATGGGAACTTCATCTCGAACTACCATATGCATGGGACGGAGAAGGGTCTGAATGAGCTGTGTGGCATGCTTAAAACAGCAGAGGCTGACATAAAGAAAAGCGCTAGTACCAGCCATGTGATGGCGATACAGAACAAGCCCAGCTTTAAGAAGAAGGGCAATTCTTGGAAGAAGAAGGGCAAGGCTGGAACGTCCAAGCCAAACCCATCGCCCAAGGTTAAAGCTGGACCTGGACCTGCTCCAGATAAAGAGTGCTTTTACTGTCATGAACTTGGTCACTGGAAGAGAAACTGCAAGCAGTACCTAGCTTCGTTGAAGAACGGCGGAAGTAAGAGTACTTCTACCTCAGGTACGCTTGTTGTTTATGTTATAGACAACATATTTCTCGCTGATACAGTTATTAATTCTTGGGTATTTGATACCGGATCGGTTGCTCATATTTGCAGTTCGATGCAGGGAATGATAAGAAGTAGAAGCGTGGAAAGAGGAGAAGTTGATTTCCGCGTGGGCAATAATGCAAGAGTTGCTGCTTTGACCGTCGGGACGATGCAACTCCACCTCCCGTCAGGATTTATTATGGAGTTGAATAATTGTTATTTTGTTCCTAGTTTAAGTCGAAACATTTTATCTCCTTCATGTTTGATGAAGGATGGTTATTCATTTGCGAGTGAAAACAATGGTTGTGTGATCTCTAAGAATAATATGTTTATGGCTTTTGCACCCATTGTGAATGGATTATTTGTTTTAAATCTTGATGGTTCACCTGTCTGTAATGTAAGTGCTAAAAGGCCTCGGCCTAATGATTTGAGTCCTACCTACTTGTGGCATTGTCGTTTGGGTCATATAAGTGAAAACCGCATGAAGAAGCTCCATTCTGATGGACTTCTAACTTCGTTTGATTTTGAATCATACGAGACATGTGAGGCTTGCTTGCTAGGCAAGATGACCAAGACGCCTTTCACAGGATTTCCTGAGAGAGCAGTAGACTTGTTGGAACTCGTACATAGTGATGTATGCGGACCAATGAGCACGACGGCTAGAGGAGGATTCCAATACTTCATAACTTTCACTGATGATTTTAGTAGATATGGCTATGTCTACTTGATGAGGCACAAGTCTGAAACCTTTGAAAAGTTCAAGGAATTTCAGAATGAAGTTGAAAATCAGCGTGGCAAGAAAATTAAGGCCTTGCGATCTGATCGTGGAGGCGAGTATTTGAGCCACGAGTTTAGCAATCATCTAAAGAGTTGCGGAATTGTTCCACAACTTACGCCGCCTGGAACACCTCAGAGAAACGGTGTGTCCGAGCGACGTAATCGAACTTTGTTAGACATGGTTCGATCAATGATGAGCTAGTCGGACCTACCATTGTCATTTTGGGGATACGCTCTAGAAACAACAGCTTTCACACTTAATAGGGTACCATCTAAATCCGTAGTTAAGACACCATATGAGATATGGACTGGAAAGGTTCCCAGTTTGTCTTTTCTAAAGATTTGGGGATGTGAAGTGTTTGTCAAGCGACTTCAGTCGGACAAGATCACACCCAAGTCGGATAAGTGCATTTTCGTGGGATATCCAAAGGAAACTTTGGGATATTATTTCTACAACCGATCAGAAGGCAAAGTGTTTGTCGCTCGGAACGGGGTTTTCCTAGAGAAAGAGTTTCTCAAAGGAGAAAAGAGTGGAAAGACAGTGCATCTTGAAGAAGTTCAAGATGAGCCAATCGGGCAAGAATCAATGAGTGATGCTAACGTAGCAGAACAAGTTGAGATACCCATGGCAAGAGAAGCACCGCCACAACCACGAAGGTCAGCAAGGCTCCGCGAAATGCGAGAAATATTATTGTTGGACAATGATGAGCCTGCGACATATGCAGAAGTAATGATGGACCCAGACTCCGAAAAATGGCAGAGTGCCATGCAATCCGAAATAGAGTCCATGGGAGACAATCAAGTTTGGAACTTGGTTGACCCGCCTGATGGTGTTAAAGCCATAGAGTGCAAGTGGATCTATAAGAAGAAAAAGGACATGGATGGAAATGTTCACATGTATAAAGCACAACTTGTCGCAAAAGGTTTTCGACAAGTTCAAGGAGTTGACTACGACGAGACCTTCTCGCCCGTAGTGATGCTTAAGTCCATTCGGATTATTCTAGCTATAGCTGCGTATTTCGATTATGAGATATGGCAGATGGATGTCAAGACAGCTTTCCTGAATGGAAACCTAGCTGAGGACGTGTATATGATACAGCCCGAGGGTTTTGTCGATCCGAAAAATGCTGGAAAGGTATGCAAGCTTCAGACATCCATTTATGGATTGAAGCAAGCATCTAGGAGTTGGAACATTCGTTTTGATGAAGTGGTCAAAGGGTTTGACTTCACCAAGAACGAAGAAGAGTCTTGTGTTTATAGGAAGGTTAGTGGGAGCTCTGTAGTATTTCTAATCTTATATGTGGATGACATATTACTGATTGGAAATAACATTCCTATGCTTGAGTCCATAAAGACTTCACTGAAAAATAGTTTTTCGATGAAGGACTTAGGGGAAGCGGCATATATTCTGGGCATTAAGATCTATAGAGATAGATCGAGAAGGCTTATAGGTTTGAGCCAAGATACTTATATTGACAAAGTGTTGAAGAGGTTCAACATGGAAGAGGCAAAGAAAGGGTTCTTGCCTATGTCACATGGCATACATCTCAGCAAGACTCAGTGTCCTTCGACTGCTGATGAGCGGGATCGCATGAGTAGAGTGCCATATGCCTCGGCTATTGGATCTATCATGTATGCAATGATAAGTACTCGCCCAGATGTTTCATATGCGCTAAGTATGACAAGCAGACACCAATCTGATCCAGGTGAGAGTCACTGGACAGCGGTGAAAAACATTCTTAAGTACTTGAGAAGGACTAAAGATATGTTCCTCGTCTATGGAGGTCAGGAGGAGCTCGTTGTAACAGGTTACACCGATGCTAGTTTCCAAACCGACAGAGATGATTCAAAGTCACAATCAGGATTTGTGTTCACGCTAAATGGTGGTGCTGTTAGTTGGAAGAGTTCCAAGCAGGAGACGGTGGCCGATTCTACGACAGAAGCCGAGTACATCGCGGCTTCGGAAGCCGCGAAGGAAGGTGTTTGGATAAGGAATTTCCTCATTGAGCTTGGTGTGTTCCCGAATGTGTCCAGCCCATTGAATCTCTACTGTGATAACAATGGGGCAATTGCGCAAGCAAAGGAGCCAAGGAACCACCAGAAGAACAAACACGTAATGCGGCGATTTCATCTCATTCGAGACTTCGTTAACCGGGGTGAGATCAAGATATGCAAAATACACACGGATCTGAACATTTCTGATCCGTTGACAAAACCACTCCCGCAGGCTAAGCATGATGCGCATGTAAGAGCTATGGGTATTAGGTACCTTCTAGATTGACTCTAGTGCAAGTGGGAGACTGTTGGAGGTATGCCCTAGAGGCAATCATAGAGATGATGATATTCCATTTGTATCCATGATCTGTATGTTGTGTTCATTGAATATCCATTGAAGGCTACATGAATTGATTTGCAATTATGTGAATTGTATGTGAAACTCTTTTCTTGTATGGTTATTCTAAAGTTGTCCCTAGTCGGAGTTCATGTGAGGACACACATGAATATTAGACTAGCACATGTATTAGTTGATGACTATGTTTCACAAGTCATGGACATGGAGATGTTGAACTAATAATGTGGACACATGTGGAGACATGTGTTAGGACTGACCCAACGCGAGAAGTAGTTCTCTCTTTAAACAACATATACGCTTTGTCCTTAGACCTGAGATTGTCGCATGTATTTTAGATGTGGATCGACCTACTTAGGGGCTATCAAACGCTACGCCGTAACAGGGTAGTTATAAAGGTAGCTTTCGGGTTCGTCAAGAAGCATGCTATGAGACATGGTCAATCAAGATGGGATTTGCCCCTCTCTGATTGAGAGTGATATCTCTGGGCCCCTCGAGTGATCGGATCCGAAAATGCATGGCCATGCTACGTACGGTTAAGAGTTAACCTACAAAGGGATTCCGAATCACAGGATCGAGAAAGAGCGGTCGGCTTGAAGCTAGACCAAATATCGTGAGGCAAAGGGAATAGCATGTATATTATGTTGTGATGGTTCGTCTGATATGATCTTCGTGTGCGTATAGGAGTTGGCACGTCTTGCTAGAGGCCGCTACCGACTATTGGGCCGAGTAGGAGTACTCGGGCCATGTCTATACGTATCCGAACCCATAGGGTCGCACACTTAAGGGGCTGGAAGCCCAATTCGGATCTGATCCGAGTTGGATTAGGTTTAGGAGTACTAATGGGCCTCGGATCCAGAGGCCCGTCAGGAACCCCTATAAATAGAGGGGTGGGGGCGTCCTAGGGTTTACACCTTTTTGGGCTGAACACACTTGCCGCGCCTCCCACGCCCTCGCCTGTTGCAACTCGCGGATCTAGCAATCCGGCTTGCGACGCTTCCTCCCTGCACGTGTGGATACCTTGGAGGTGTTGCGCCTACAGCACTTGGACGAGCCGCCGACGAGCCGCCGACGTGCCACGACGAGCTGCGGTACCGGAGGCGATCTTGCTGTGCACGTGGACGAGCTGCTGAGGAGCTGCTGGACGCGATCGACTACGTACGACTACGTGATCGTCTTCACTGCACCGACGCATATCTACATCTTCCGCACCAGTAGTGCGTCGAGTGGTAATCCCGTGATCCTTATACGGCAGTTCTTCCTGGTTATACGCGGTAGAAAATTTTGATTTGCGCTAGTGTAGCCTACCTCGTATCACAACATTTATCCCGCGGGGGTACCCTTTTATCCCGGGTGCCACCACCAACCGGGATAAAAGGGGGGGGCCTTTTATCTCGGTTGGTGACGGGACCCGGGACAAAAGGCCCTTTAGTCCCGGGTACCATTACGAACCAGGATAAAAGGGGGGGGGGGGTTAAAAGGCACTGTACTCCCTTCTACCCCCCACCAGTTACACTTAGCAAAATTTTCGCCAAGTCCCGCGCGTTCTGTTGCGCTGTCACCGCCCGTCCGCCTCCCTCGCCGGCCGCCGCCGTCGTCGTCCCCCATTGCGCCGGCTGTCGTCGTCCCGCCGCCGACCGCGTCCAGACATCGTCATCCTCCATCGCCCCGGTCGGCCCGCCTCGATCCTCCTCGTCCGTCGCGCCCGGCCCCCACCTCATCGCCTCTGGCCACCGGCTCCATCCTCGTCGCCGCCTCCATCCTCGTCGCCGCCTCGTCGCCCCTCGTCGTCGTCTCGTCGCCGTCCCGCCTACGCCGCCGCTGTCGTCGTCGCCTCGGCCGCCGTCCTCGCCGCACCGGCCGCCGCCGTCCCGCCGCCCGGCCGCCGCCGTCCCGCCGCCCGGCCGCCGCCGTCCCGCCGCCCGGCCGCCGCCGTCCTGCCGACCCGGCCACCTCGTCGCCCCAGCCACCGTCGACGAACGCGCGCGAGAGGTCCGCCGCCGCGCCGGCCGGCAGCGCCGGGAGGGCCTTTTTTTTTAAGTTAGAAAATTAAGTTATATTTTTATGATAGATTTTTAAGTATGATTGTTAAGTTAGAAAATTAAGTTATATTTTTAAGTTAGATTTTTTAGTTAGATTGTTAAGTTAGATTTTTAAGTTAGATTTTTAAGTTAGATTTTTTTTAAGTTATATTTTTGTATATGTGTCCCCTCCGCCGTCCCGCCGCCGTGACCGCCGCCGTCACAACCTAGTAGGCACCGCCCGTGGTTCCGGGGAACCGTCCCTGCCTCCGACGTACCGCCGCCCTGACCGCCGCCGTCACAACCTAGGCACCGCCCGTGGTTCCAGGGAACCGTCCCCGCCTCCGCCGCCCTGATCGCCGCCGTCACAACCTGGGCACCGCATGTGGTTATTGCTAGAAATTCGTAGAAATTCGTAGAAATTTGTATAAACATTCCGGACTTTGTAGGATTCACGTTATTTTATGATTTCATTATATACATGTATGATTCCGAACTTTGTAGGACTTTGTAGAAATTTGTAGTAAGACGATTTCTATGACTGTCATGTATGATTCCATGTATGTTTCCATCAATAGTTGAAATGGCAGACGATGAGACCGCAAGGTATATCATGGAGCAGATAATCGCTGGTGATGGTAGTGGCGACAACGTTCCACTATCATACACGGATGAAGAGGGCACCCAGGCGGACATGTTCCTCAACATGTCCGCCGATGGGAATGAAGAGCAACAGCCGCAGCAACAAGTTGCCGTGGCGGAAGGTTCCGACGAGGTATATATAACCATTCTTGTATTGTTTCACACCACCATTACTACTACGTACTAATTAACGAATCTTGAACTGTTAGCCCTCCGAATCGACACAAGGGCAGAAGACCCGAGGTCGTACAAAGGTGATGGAAGGGAGGCTTGTCATCACGGAAGTGACAGAAGAGGGCAGGCCGGTTGCTCCCGAGAAAGTAGCAAAGAAGTACGTGAGTCAGATCGGGGCAATCATCCCGGACAATGTGCCTATCAGCATCAGAGAATGGAAGGGCAGAAGCACTAATCCGTATGCCCTCCCAGAGACAGAAAAGAATATGCTGTGGGAAGACGTGAAGAGACATTTCACATTCCCCGAAGGATATAGTGAGAAGGATGTCAAAGCGTGGACGCTTAAGAAGATGGCTACTTAATTCCAGACATTCAAGAAGATGCTGGATACCCACTACATTAAGAAGGGCCGAACTCCAGACTTCAACGCGTGGCCAAAGTTGAGGGACCACTGGGATGCATTTGTTGAATATAAGAGGAGTGAAGACGGTGTGAAAAAGATCACGACCAACACAGCAAATGCTAGTCAGAAGGGCTACCAGCATCTCCCATGTGGAGGAAGATGGAACAAGATCTGATCGAACGGGGAATCGTACCTGCAACTATTGAATGGCCCGAACGATCAAAAAATTGGTACTACGCTCATGGAGGCTCCCTAAGCCAAGAGGATGGGACGTTGATTTTTAATGACACAATACGTGACAAGGCCGAACATCTTGTGAAGAACATTGAAGATTCTAAGGCTGGGAGGTTGAAGGTGGACCGAGAAAATGATGAGCTCACATTGGCCCTCGGTAATCCAGAGCACCCAGGACGTTGCCGAGGGTTCGGGGTGGTTCCGTGGAAGTTTTCTTTCCGAGGCGACAACGCCTCGTACAGAAGCCGGAAGTGAAGAAAGGAACAGATCGAGGAGAGCTGGTGGCAGATGCTAGAATCTAAAGTGCAGGCACAAGAACAAAGAATGATGGATGAAATCAATCGGTGGGTGGCCCACGCAGTTGCGGAGTTAGCCCAATCTGGAGCATTGCCGATTCCTAACACCGCTAGCCCTTCTCAACGCCTCTTGAGCAGTTGTGCTTCTACAGGGGTCCCCGATGCGCAGACGCCCAGGTTATCCGTGGAGGAGCAACGGTTCCCCATGGATGCCATCACACAATGGACCTCATGTGAGCTGCATGCACCGGTCGGCAACCTCACTATTAAGGTATACTTATACATAATATTTATGCAATCTTGTCAATTGATCCAGGCCTCGAGATCGGAGTTCAACTTGTTTACTTCTGCTATATGTACAGGTAGCGTACGGGAGTGCGTTAGCAACCCTGGCGGGGCAGAGCAGTCATGGCATGGAAATTCCACCAGGCTACGCTAGCGTCTGTGTAGAGCAAATAGTTGATAGCCAGTATGAAGGTCTAGAGCTCGACTTCCCGGGAGGTGACGGGGAAAAGACATTGGCAGATGCACTTCATGGGATCATTCTATGGCAAAAACGCTACATCATTATTCCCAGCACGGAGCCATCTCCTTAGACCTCAAGATCGCTCCCCGTAGATCCCCAGCAGCGACCTTCTCCTCATACCTCAAGACCGTCATCTCCTGCTCCAGGACCGTCCCTTCCATCTATATCAAGGTCTCCATCTCCACCACATCCTGGTGCTGGGAGCGACGACGACAATAACAACACCCCTCCCCGATCACCGTCACCGGCACAAAGAGCGGCCCCCTTGAAGGAACCTGCACCACCACTAAAGAAGTCATGAGCACCGCCTCCCAAGCAAAGACAGAGAAAGAAGAAAACAAAGGAGCCTGAAGTGACTCGTAAGGAACGCTGGGAGGCAATGTCTCATGCGGAACAGTGGGCAGAAATCCAACGAGAGGCTAGTGAGTGGTTCAAGAAACAAGCCGAAGAAAAAAAAGCAAGGGAGATGGAGCCACCGCCAGTAAGTCGGCGAGATTTAAACTTTTTTATCAGGATGGAAGAAGGAGCCAAGAAAAGGATACCACTCTTGTCAAACTATGAACGGGCTCTAGTAAAGGCTGATGAAAAGGATAAAAGGAAAGGAAAGTCATCTTCCAGCGGTGCAGTCCGTGACCTCAGCCATTTATCAAAAAAAGATGCTCAACGGGTAAAAGCAATGCCCTTGGATCAACAAGCAAATGTATTGAGGTTCATGGAAGAAACAGGTCTGGGACTTGATGAATGCATAGGGCAAGTTGAGACGCCAACTGCACCGCCCCCTGAGCTGAGATGGCCTTATGAGCTAGGCAAACCTCTAGTAAAGCCTTCATTGGTACGGAAGCTATCAACAAAGATGTACGCATTCCATCAATGGTACATGATGGCATCCGCCGACTCGAGGGAGATGATCGGCATGAAGATAAAACCGATAGATTTTCACGGTGAAGGGGAGAAAGTGCTGTGGCTAGACTTCAAGGATATATACGAAGTGTACCATCATGATGCCCTGGACGTCTCTCTGATCAGCGCTTGGGTTTTGTAAGTGTCCGTTTATCTCTACATGTAAATTTTGGCGTGCGTCACCGTACTAACTTCATCTTCTATTTCATGTAGGATGCTAATTCAGACATGCCGCCGAGAGGCGTACCTACATGTAGGCTTCATGGATCCATCTGTAGTTAACCAACAACAGATACAATTAACGCCGGAAAAAACCTTTGCGGAAATATACAATTTCCTAGACAAACAAACATTCAAGGATTTCATACTACTTCCATACAACTTCAAGTAAGTGTGTGTATACCGTCTACTTTCGATGTCTTTTTCCTTATCTCTACATGTTAGTTAGCTCTAATATGCATGAACATTTTACGCAAGCAGCTTCCACTGGATCCTTATTATAATTGAGCCTGAAAGAAGCCACGTCACTGTCTTCGATTCGTTAAGGAAAGATCCGGTGGACTACCAAGAAGTGCAAGACATGCTAGGCTTGTAATAATTCTGGACCTTTATCTCTATGCAAAAGTTTATTTCCTAAATTTTATCCCTGTTACACTATATCATTCATTATTCTAATCCGCAGCGCATGGAAACAATTCATAAGGACACACAAAGGTCCATTCAAAGAAAAACTTACATGGAACACAGACTTCCCGGTACGTATGAAGTCTGCACATTTATTACATTGTATAACACGAATATTTCACAACTTATTTTTTTCCGCACTAAAGTGCTTAAGATAGGAACTCGGGAATAATCTATGTGGCTACTACATCTGTGAGCACATGCACAGTTTTATGGGACCCAAGGGACCGAAGATGACGCCGCACAACTTTAAAGTACGTAAAATAAAACTATTACTAGTTAACTATTTTCTAGCTCCTTATATGTATTTGTTCGTGTAACATTCACAAATTTCCAAATTATAGATGTTAAATATTCAACAAGGACTCTTGAAGGAAGAAAGAGTAGCGGCAATATGTGAATGTCTCATTGGATTCATAATGGACGAGGTGGTAGATCCAAAAGGAGAATTTTATTACGATGGACGACAATTAGACACTCCGATCAGCAACACCACGACGGGAAGATTGTAGACAGATACTTTGATTTATTTGTATATATAATACGCGCTAATTATGATCGATTTGTACTAAGCTAGTTGAATTGTGTATATGAATTGTGTATAAGGATTGTGTATATATATAGTAATTGTATAATTACAAATCCTATTCGTTTAAATACTAGTTGATTTCGTTCTAAAAGAATCTCAACTACTAAAGGTTAACAAATTAAAAGGGCCGCGGTACTACGTATACGTGATGCATGCATGAAAAATTCAGGCGCCACGGCAGTGCCATGCAGGCGCCATTTAGTCCCGGTTGGAATCCAGCCGGGACTAAAGAGTAACCCTTTAGTCCTGGTTGGTGACACCAACCGGGACTAAAGGGGGACCTTTACTCCCGGTTAAAAGACCCGGGACTAAAGACCCCCCCCCTTTTGTCCCGGTTGGTTTATCCCGGATGGATTTTTGAGAGATATGCACCCTACCAACCGGGACTAAAGGCCAATTCTCTACTAGTGACTTGTGCAGGGCCCCATGGTTGGTCATTGACCTCCACCGATCCTGCATCGGATGTTGATTCACTTGCAGATTGGCTCGCTCAAACCTGTCAACTAGATGAATCTATTTGCTACTCACACACGGTGTCTCCGCTTCTGACGAATTATCGCAGTGCATTGGCCGATCAAAATTAGCATGCTGCTATAGTAGATGAGTTCCAAGCATTGACCCGCAACGACACCTGGCGTCTTATTCCCCGATCACCTGGTGCTAATGTTGTGAGAAGCATTTCAACCTTACTCTAAGCACCAGTTCCATTCCGGTGGCACACTTCCCCGGCACAAGGCACGCCAGGTTGTTCGAGGATTCTCATAGCAGCACGGAATCGACTATGATTTGATTCTTAGTCTGGTTGTCAAGCTTGCGACTATCCAGGTTGTTCTTAGCATCCCCACATCTCACGCGTGGCCTATACACAAGCTAGACATGAAGAATGCATTCCTTGATGACCATTAAGAGGAGACCGTCTACTGCTAGTTTCGTCAACCCCTCTACTCCTGATCATGTCTACCTTTTGCAGAAATCCTTGTATGGTTTGAAGTATGCCCCCCTCCCCCCCTCGAGCATGGCACTAGCGTTTTTCCACCTACATTTGCCAGCTCGGATTTGTCACGTCGACATCTGACACCTCCCTCTTTGTTTACAAAGATGGTGAGAGTGTCATCTACTTGCTGCTCTATGTCGACAACATCATCCTTACGGCCTCCTCGCCCGTATTGCTTCAACGCATCACAAGCAACTTCACTCTGAGTTCTCCATGATGGACTGCAGAGACCTCTACCACTTCCTCGACATCTCCATCTCCCGCTCCTCCAGAGGCCTGTTCTTGTCCCAGTGACAGTATGTGCTAAAACTTCTCTAGCGAGCCGGCATGGCTGATTGTCACTCTACATGGACCCTTGTTCACACTCAGGCCTCCAAGTACAGGAAGTGCTCTCCAGTATCTCACACAAACGCGTCCCGACGTTGCATATGCTATCTAGCAGGTGTGCCTCTTCATGCATGATCCTCATGAGCCTCAGCTCACGTTGATCAAGTGGATCCTCCAGTACATGAAGGGTATATTCTCCTCCATCCTCCACTTCGGCACATGTCATGTCCAATCCCTCACTGTGTACTCTGATGTGGACTGGGATGGCTGGACGCTCCACCTCCAGCTAGTGCATCTTCCTTGGTGACAATCTGCTCTCCTATTCCTCCTAGTGCTAGACCACAGTTTCCCACTCCAGCGCGGAAGCAGAGTATCGTGTTGTCGCTCACGCCATCGCCAAGTGTTGCTCGATGCGGCAGCTCCTCCAGGAGTTTCACTTCCTGATTGCTTCTGCGACTGTTGTCTGTTGCGACAATGTGAGTGCCATCTAAATGACGGCGAACCCGGATCACCATCATCACATGAAGCATATCAAGATCGACATCCACTTCGTCGTCGAGAGGTGGCTTTGGGACAGGTCCAGATCCTTCACATCCCATTTGCTCATCAGTTCACGAACATCATGACAAAAGGCTTGACTGTACAGTTATTTATTGAGTAGTTTAGGTCCAATCTGTGTATCCGAGATCTTCCCGCTATGACTGCAGGCAGGTACTAGATATGCATTGCATCTTGCCTTGTATACTTGATCGTATTCCTTGTATACCAAACCATATTGGATATATATAGAGAGAGGTCACCCCCTCATTAGGTGTGTGGTGTTTTTTCCAAACTCTTATTCTCTACAGTATCCAATTTGGTACTTACCTGTTCATTTGAGAATGCACTTCACTTAGTTGAAAAATCATTTTTAGCAACATTATTCTCATGCATTGTGAATGTAACCCATTGCGATGACAATTACACAAAAAACCATTATGTCAGGTTAACTGAAACTGATCAAACCTTCAGCATATATCAAAGTTAGTTTTCTCGAACACTGTCTTCTGTCCTTCAGCTTACTTCTATATTTAATTTCACCTGATGAGGACATCTCTTCACTAGTTTTTGTGGTCGCCTTCAGGCAACTGTCACGTTTCAGGCCTTCATTGTGTGGTATTACGTCAATACCCTAATACCAGTTCGTTCAAAAATTACCAAATTTCACAGTTTCAGCAAAACCTTGGCACCCACAGACAACTAACACATGAGTGAACGAAACATTGATAAGCTCTGTCATGGCACTGTTAGAAAACTCGCCTTTAGTCCTGGTTGGTAGGGAGCAAATCTCCTGAAAATCTATCCGGGATAAACCAATCGAGATAAAAGGGGGGTCTTAGTCCCGGATCTTTCAACCGGAAGTAAAGCCCCCCTTTAGTCCCGGTTGGTAAAACCAACCGGGAATAAAAGGCCTGCCATGCCAGGCGCGGGATAGGACCCTTTACTCCCGGTTGGGTTTTCCAACTGCGACTAAAGTCCAGCTTGAAATTTCAGGCGTGGAGGCGCCTGTAATTTCATGCATCACGTACGTACCTCTTTAGTTAACCTTTAGTAGTTGAGACTTTTTTTATAATGAAATCAAACTATTTATAAAATTATTATATATACAATTCTTAGTATATATATACAATTCTTAGTATATATATACAATTCTTAGCATACTATACAAATCTTAGTGTATTATACAAATCAAACTATCTTTAATCTTCCCGTCGAGGTGTTGCTCGGAGCGTCTAAATTTCATCCATCGTAATAAAATTTTCCTTGTGGATTTACCACATGGTCCACCAGGAATTCAATGAGACCTTCACATATTGCCGCTACTTTTTCCTTCTTCAAGAGTCCATGTTGAATATTTAATATCTATAATTTAGAAACATTTGAATTTTACATGAACAATTAAATATAAGGAGGTAGAAAATAATTAACTATTAATAGTTTTATTTTAGGTACTTTGTAGTTGTGCGGCGACATCTTTCCCTTGGGTCCCACAAAACTGTGCATGTACTCACAGACGTAGTAGCCACATAGATTATTCCCGGGTTCCTATCTTAATCACTTCAGTGGGGAAAAAAATAAGTTATGAAATATTTGTGTTATAGAATGTACAAAATGTGCAAACTTCATACGTACCGGGAAGTCTGTGTTCCATGTAAGTTTTTCTTTGAATGGACCTTTGTGTGTCCTGATGAATTGCCTCCATGCACTGCGGATTAAAATAATGAATGATATAGTGTTAGGTGAAAATGTAGGAAATAAATTTTTGCATAGAAATAAAGGTCCAAAATTATTACAAGCCTATGTCTTGCATATCCTAGTACTCCACCAGATCTTTCCTCAACGAATTGAAGATAGTGACATGGCTTCTTTCAGGCTCAATTATAATGAGGATCTAGTGGAAGCTGCACGTGTAAATGTTCATATATATTCGAGCTAACTAACATTAATCTAGTAAGGAAAAAGAAAGCAAAAGTAGATGGTATACACACACTTACTTGAAGTTGTATGGAAATAGTATGAAATCCTTGAATTTTTATTTGTCTAGGAAATTGCATACTTCCACCAAGGTTTTGTCCGACGCATCCTGTATCTGTTTTTGGTTAACTACGGATGGATCCATGAATCCAATATGGAGGTATGCTTCTCGTCGGCACGTCTGAATTAGCATCCTACATAAAATGGAAGATGAAGTTAATACGATGACGCATGCAAAAAAAATAATGATATGAACCAAAATTTACATGTAGATAAACAGACATTTACAGAACTCAGGCGCTAATTAGAGAGGCGTCCTGGGCATCATGATGGTACACTTCGTATATATCCTTGAATTCTAGCCACATGACTTTCTCGCCTTCGCCGTAAAAATCTATCGGTTTTACCTTAAGGCTGAACATCTCCCTCGAGTTGGCGGACACCTTCATGTACCATTGATGGAATTCGTACATCTTTGTTGATAGCTTCCGTTTCAACTCAGACCTTACTAGAGACTTGCCTAGCTGAAAGGTCCATCTCGGTTTAACTGGCTGTGCAGCTGGCAGCTCAACTTGCCCTAGACATTCATCAAGTCCCATACTTGTTTCTTCCATGAATTGCAATACTTGTGCTTATTGATCCAAGGGCATTGCTGCTATCTTTTTAGTATCTTTTTCTGGTAGATGCCCGAGGTCGGGGATAGCACCGCTGGAAGATGACTTTCCTTTCCTTTGTTTCCTCTCATCAGGCTTGACTAACGCCCGTCCATAGTTGATAGTAGTGGTATCCTCTTCTTATATCCTTCTTGCATCTTGATAAAAAAATTTAATTCTCCTCGATCTACTGGCGGTGGCTCCATCACCCTTACTTTTTTTCTTCAACCTTTTTCTTGAACCACTCCCTGACCTCTGCTTGGATTTTGGCCTAGCATTCTGCATGAGTCATTGCCTCCCAGCGTTCCTCATGAGTTACTTCAGACTCCTTTGTTTTCTTCTTTCTCTGTCTTGGCTTGGGAGGCAGTGGTCGCGACTTCTTAAGTGGTGCTGCAGGTTTCTTGCTCGGGGCTGCTCTTAGTCCCGGCGATGGTGATCGGGGAGGGGTGTTGTTGTCATCGTCGTCGCTCCCACCACCAAGATGTGGTGGAGATGGAGACCTTGATCGAGCAGGAAGTGACGGTCCTGGAGCAGGTTGTGCTGGAGATGACGGTCTTGAGCTTTGAGGAGATGGTCGCTGCTGGGGATCTGTGGGGAGCGGTCTTGAGCTCTAAGGAGGTGCCCCCGTGCCGGGGATGATGATGTAGCATTTGCGCCATAGAATGATCCCGTGAAGCGCATCTCCTAGTGTCCTTTCCTCGTAGCCTCCCGAGAGGTCAAGCTCTAGGCCTTCATATTGGCTATCAGCGAGCTGCTCTTGGTGGACGCTGGCGTAGCTAGGTGGAATCTTCATGCCATGGCTTGTCTGCGCTGCTAGGATTGGTAAGGCACTTCCATACGCCACCTATACATATAGCAGAAGTAAAGAAGTTATTAAACTCTAATCCTGAGGCATGGATCGATTGAGAAGATTGCATAAATATTATGTATAAGTATGCTTAATGGTGAGGTTGACGACCAGTGTATGCAGCTCACATGAGGTGCTGTTGGCGCTAAAAATCGGCCGATGATCTTCAGCATCGGACACACGACCCGGGAGAATCTGCTTAACTCCTGTTCGGGTTATTGCCCTAGTGCGGTTCGCGCGGTGTGCCAGTCAATCTAACCTGTTGATTGACAAGGAAAGAAAAGCGTTAAATTCCAGGACTCTCGATCGGCTAAAGTTCCAATCTGTCTCGAAAAGCGTATCAGCGAATCGGCCGATTTACTGTGGAGATGATCGGCTATAGAGCAGTCGATAATCATGTAGCGATTGTAAAGAAATTACTAGAATAGACTAAATAACAACACTACAGATACAACACTTGAAATAGATCTAATCGGCTATATGGCGGTGAATAAGAATAAAAATAATGAAGCCGACAGTTCAAATCTCAAGCTGGATAACTGGTGATAAAACTAGAACGACAGAAATAACCTATAATTCTAGTAAATATCGATAACTGATGAATAAATCTAAACGAAATGACAGCGATGCGCCCGAAGTAAAAGCTTAGATATTACTCGATAAACGGAACTCATGAAAAGAAAAGGTTTTTTGCAAAATCGACGACTTGAAAGTAAAGTACGAGGAATAAGTAGATTTGTTGTATTGATTGATGTGTTGTTTTACAAATCTCTAGAGATGGCTATTTATAGCCTGCTACAACTGATTTCCTAACCGACTAGGATCTATCTCTAATTCTAAACAATAACAAATATTTACAAACACAACTCGTATCGGAGTTGGTTATTATATCCCACGGGCTAACCTTGTTCTTTAGCTAATCTTCCCTCCAGCCCACTTTAGGCCCATACTGGCCAAACCGCTCCAGCTTCCAATTGGCTGACCTTCACCAACTCCGCTTGCCAATCGGACGAAATACTGTAGCGTCAATCGGCCGATTCCTAACTGTAGCTTTTATCCTGCCGCATCGGCCAATCTTTTCCTTCCCTGATGCCAATTCAAAACGTGTCAAAATCTGGCATCAACACATGCCCCCCAGTTTCGGAGTAAAACATAACTTTTACTTCAAAATTCTTTTTAAACTTTTCTCTCTGAAACAAGCGCGGCAAAAACTTCTTTCTATTTTGCAGTCTTCTACCTGATGATTGCAATCTTTTCGAACTGGGCACCTGAAGCAACCGCTCCTCTAAAATTTGTGTAGACGGCGTGGTAAAAATCCCGCCTTTACCCCTTCTCTCGAACCGTCCTTAAATACCAACATCCTCCGCCGCTTCTTCTCCACAAGCTTAGACATTTCCCGGCGAATCAACTTCCATCACCTCTCCAGCGCCCCTTCATCTCTTGGACGCATCTTTCCGGTGATCTTTCTTTCATCCTCATCTCACCTCATTTTCTCCAATGGCGGCTCCATCGGCGACCATGAGCTTCATTCCAGAGGTAATCACCCGAAGCCTTACCCTTTACTTTTTACTGCTCATGCATCATTTTAGATCTATTCTTAGTTCTTCCTTTTTATCTTCCTTAGGCGGTCAGACAGCAAATCACCTTCCGCTTTTCTGATGCACCTAGCCTTATCGGCCTAGGCCCTATGGGGAATCCAGACCCGATTGATCTGATCAACCTAGAAACCCATAGGATCCCTTTTAAGTAGTCGCCCATGGATTTGAACCAGTGGACAGGAGCATTTAGATCTTGGCCAAACGAAACTGTTGGCTAGAAAGAATGGTTTCAAAGAATGGCCAACTCCAAAAGACTTCTCTGGGACGAACTGAAAATCAGCCAATGCATAAATCTGTCCTTGTCCCAGATGGAGAAGAATGAACCTCGGGTGATGGCAGCTTCTTACTTTTGGTCCGACACGCTCAATGCATTTCTTTTTGGACACGGACCCATGACCCCAACTCTGGCAGATGTTTTGATGCTGACCGGCCTCGACATCTCCTCCCCCGATACACCTTTTGATTTTCTGAATAAGCCGACCCATCGGCTGGAGACGAAAGGAATCGGCGAGTGGAAAGGATACATTAATAAAAACATGAAGACTGGGCCGATTGGAGACAGAGAATATACAACCTTCTTAACAATGTGGTTAGAGAAGCACTTCTTCTACGGCAAAGCAGTCGGTCCCTCTTCTAATACACAAGCTTTGGCCGAAGCCCTGGCAAGAGGATCCACTGTTCCTTTAGGGAAACATCTGCTAGGATCAGCTTTCCATATGATGCATTAGATCGCCGTTAAACTGTCAACTGGAGAGCCGATTGGTAATCCTGGTGGCATTCCGGTAGTGCGAAAATCTGCTGCACTGTCTTCACTGCCAAGCTCCTGGTAGTTCATTACTCTCTGGCTCAACCTATACATGAGTAAGGTTTTCCGGCAGCAAATAGAGACTAAAACATTTCCAAACATTGAGTCAGAGGAAAACCCAACAGTACGACGACGATGCACCTATTTTGGTGAAGCGGCATCAGCTTTTCCTGGTAGCCAGTTTACTCCTACTAAGACAGCCGAATATTTCAGATGTTTCTACAACGGCTTCAGCGAAGAAACCACAAGTTGGTACCCATAACAAAGAGCTAAACTACTTTTTGAGCTTCCCTTCTGCTTTGACTCGACGACCAACTCCATCGACAATGAGCTCACAAATGTCTTGATCAAACTAGGGATCTTACCATCGAACTTCTTTTCTGGGAAGGATTCTCCAACTTATGAGTTTTATAATCCGTTGGTTGCAGCATGGCAGTTCGGCCTCGGTCAGTTGCCAATTTAGATTGACTTTGCTGGCCTCGCAAAGTTTCGGGATGAACTTACCAAAGGCCTTGATTATAATCGGCTATGCAGTTTGGTGCCAGACTCCAGTACCATTGACTTAAACAACTAGGTGGTAGCTCCTTTCGCTGTTCAGCAATTCAAACTATGGTGGGGAGAATGGAAGTAACATCTCTTTTGTGTATCCCCCGCAATATATTGCAATGACCTGGATCCTGACAACATCGATCCAAATGCAGCGGTACTACCCTCTTCTTAACTGATTTCAATGTTGTTTCTTTTGCGCTACAAGATTACCGCTAACTTTTATTTTCCCTTACAGTCTGGAAGTCAACTTTCTCCAACGCGCAGCCGAAGCGGTAGGCCGATAGAAAATCGCTAGCTGTATACATCATTTCCACTTATCGGCTTTCAGGCCCCGACCATTGAAGACATCACCACCGGCCGATTGAAACAGAAGCTGAAGATAACCTCTTCAAAGAAGACTAGTCGTCGGGTGCGCGCCCGTATAGAATCGGCCGATCAATCGGCGGTAGCATCGGCTGAATCTTTAGCTGCGCCGACCCCGCCGACTACCGAAGAAGTCGACCCCCAGGCTGCTACAGAAGCTGGAGCAGCTGCTGCATCATTGTTGCTAGAAGCTGTTCTGGTAACTTCATACGCCTCGCATTCTTCTAAGTACTCTATCGGTATTAACTTCTTCTTTTTGTTAGGCTACGCAAATCGTCCCAGTACAATCTCCGCAGCAATCGGCCACATTCCAAGAAGAGACTAGGACGCCAGCAATCCCTCCCACTGAGGTAGAGAATATCTGTTTAAATCAAATTTCTTAATCCTTAATCAAAATCTAACCAATTTTTGATGCAGGCTACTCTGGGTACGTCGATTGTGCCCTTTCAACAACCATCGGTTGGACGACTCGTAGAGGTATAGCAGTCATTATCTATCATCAGACTTAATCACTTGCCTCATACTTATAGAGATCCGTTTCCTGTACCTTTCCAGGAGGCTGGCCCGAGCACGGCGCCAATAATCGTCGAATCTTCTTCCTCCGATGAGCCAGCCGTGCCAGTCCTCGAGATGAGGGTAGCACTCCCACCGGCAGAAGCAGAAGAAATCCGCTTTAAAGAGGTAAGAAACTTAATACCCAAATCGACCGATTTTCTATTACCGTTGGCTAATCGGTCTCTTTATTACTTGTTCTTTCTCAGGAGCAAGATACTCCCAACAATAGCCTCTTCTCTTTTGTGGTCACAATCTCCGGGTATGAGGAGGTCGCCTTGCGTCAGGTTGCTATGAGCTCACTCCCTGATGAAGTCCGTACCAAGCTCCAGATTATACGAATCCTCCTCCAAGATGACATCGGCCGATTGGTGGAAGACGCTTTGGCGATTTGGCAGCTCTTCAGTGAAATTAGAGGCTGAGTTCTAGAAGAAGCAGCAGAAGCTCTAGCACCCGTAGCATACATCGAGTCGATGCAAATCTTGGTGTTCAGAGCCTTACGGCACATGACTGATCGCGCCAAGCTAGCAAAACCTCGTGAGGAGGAGGACTCCTATAAGCACCGAGCTCAAGAAGTGCACCAAAGAATCAGCTTCCTCGAAAACTCTCGCCCGAACATCATCGGCGCCATAGACCGCCTCAAACGGCGAAGGGCAAAGCTTGCCAAGGAGAAGGAGCAGGTAACCAAGGCTATAGCCGTCAAAGGGAAGAAACTCCAAGACCTCCCACCTGTCATTGCCGATCTGATGCAAGAGAGGCAGAACCTGACCCATGAAGCAATCAAACTCCATCGTCACATGCCAGAAATTTCTGGATCAGCCAACGAAGACCAAAGGATTTTAGATTCGGCCGATCAGGTTCGACAGCGAGCGATTGCGGCCATTAATGCTCTCCTAGGGTGAATTTGTGAAAAACACTGAATGCTTTTGTATGAACATTTAATGTTCTTTAGCCGTTGTCGTGCGAATTCAAACTTGGACCGTCCTCTGTTGCAGCTTTTTCATTCAATGATCCTTTACTCCGATGGGACGCGTTTTACCAACCGTTACCCTTCATCTTTTTCCTTCTATAAGTATGAGATCCCCGTATCTCTTCTAAGGGCATTCACACCTCGCCCAGCCTCCTTTCCTCGATTAGTCTGATTTCCATACTCTTAGAACAGGCACCGAGATGTCTTCTTCTTCTTTCTCCGTCAATCAGGTATGTAATCTCCCTTTTTTCCTTCGTCCAACGTTCATCGATCTGACAACGAGTAGTTGTTTGCTACTTTCAGCCGAGACGCCTTAGCCCTGGCCTGGAATGAGCCATCGAGATTATGCACTCCGATGAACCGCTGACGCAGGAGGACAAAGATCTGATTGCGGCCTATCACGAAGAACTCAAGGATCACATCCCTGCTCATGTCCAGAAGATCTTGGATCACATGGAGGCCAACTGCTCCAGGCGACCGCCAACCGAAAGGAGTCATCCGCTTCCTCGTCAGGTCACCCTCGAGGATGCCATGGTAGGGACATCCCAACCGCCTCTCGACAGAAGCCACCAACTTCCTCGCCAAGTTGCTGTTGAAGCCGCCATGGAGGACTTGGAGGAAGAGAGCACCCACCTCCTAGTAGAACTAGGCCGGATCGAGAGAGAGATTAAGAAAAAACATGGTCAATGAATGTATTGGTACTTTTGGCCTAAGGGCGACTTGTACCGTGTCGGCCATGTATCTTATTGCTGTATCAAATAATAAATCGGCGAGACTAGTCAAAGACTCAATCCTTAAGGCGACGTCTTTTGCATCGGTTATATGAACGCGAGTCAATAGGAGTCGGTCACAACTTCTCGACAAGCTATATCATCGGTTACGCGTCCACCCATATGCTAGGGTAATATCTCTTCAGATACCTCCCATTTAAAGCTCTTGTGAATTCCTCTCCTTCGATAGTTTCTAATATGTACGCATTTCCCGGGGCACATCGGCTGATTCTATACGGCCCTTCCCAAGTAGGTGACCATTTACCGAATTTGGGATCTTTAGACCCTATCGGCAGTACCAACTTCCATACCAAATCTCCTTGGGAGAATTGCTTGACCTTGACCTTTTTGTCGTACCACCTGGCCACCATTTTCTTATTTTCTTCGATGCTGATCAGGGCCCTTAATCGCTGACCTACCAAATCATCGAGCTCCCCTTTCATGAGGAGGGAATAATCATCGGCTGTCAACTGATCCTGAAGCGACGTGCGTCTGGACCCCGTCCATAATTCCCAAGGCAATACTGCCTCGTGACCGTACACCAATTGATAAGGGGATATTTTAGTGGCCCCGTGGCAGGCCATCCTTAGGCCCATAAAGATTTAGTTAAGGATGTGTGCCACTTCTTGGGTTGCTCCTCTATCTTCATCTTGATCAACTTGATTATCCCTTTATTGGATGATTCGGCATGTCCATTAGCTTGAGCATAATACGAAGAAGAATTCAATAATTTAATTCCCATATCGGCGGTGAACTCTTCAAACTCTCCTGAAGTGAACATCGTCCCCTGATCAGTTGTGATGGTTTGAGGGATACCAAACCGATAAACAATATGGTCTCTCACAAAATCGACCATGGCGGCCGATGTCACGGTCTTCAAGGGAACTGCCTCCACCCACTTCGTAAAATAGTCAGTGGCTACTAATATGAACTTGTGTCCCTTGCTTGATGGAGGATAAATCTGTCCGATGAGGTCTATTCCCCAACCTCTAAACGGTCATGGCTTGATTATTGGGTTCATAGCTTAGGCTGGTGCACACTGCACGTTGCCAAACTTCTAACAATCTTGACATCCTTTATAATATTTAAAGCAATCCTCGAGTATCGTCGGCCCATAATAACCATTATTCCTGATCATCCATTTCATCTTATGAGCCGATTGATGAGCCCCACACACGCACTCGTGAATTTCTCCCATCAGAACCTTTGCTTTTTCCGTTCCAAGGCACTTGAGCAGAACCCCATCAATCGTCCGGTAAAACAAATCATCTTCGAGCAACACATATTTCATGGCCTGAAAACGTACTCGCCAATCTACTTTCTTGGACGGATCTTTTAAGTAATCGGCGATCTACTGTCGCCAATCGTCGGCCGCAAGCTCCAGAGTCATGGCACCTTCAATCGGCCGATACCCGGAAGCATGTTGAGCAAGCTTTTTGGCTTCTTCATTTTAATTTCTAGGAATATGCTCAATAACCGTAGACTTGAATTCTTTTAACAACCGAAGACAATCTTCATAGTAAATCCTTAAGACATCATCTTTACATTCAGATTTCCCCGTCAATTGGTCGACGATGAGCATGGAATCCCCGAAAAATTCCACTGCATTGGCCTTGACCTCTCTCAATAATTGAATGCCTTTTAGGATAGCCCGGTACTCCGCCTGATTATTAGTAGCGGATGCCTCTATCGGCAGAGAGAAATCATAACTTGCCCCCCGAGGTGATATGAGGACGATGCCGATTCCTGACCCAGCCCCACATGAAGACCCATCAAAGTACAGTGTCATGGAGCTGGCTCGACAAAGGCGATTTCTGGTCCACAATGCTGGGCTACGAAATCGGCCATAACTTGGCCCTTGACCGTGTTTGCCGATTCGTACCTCAGGTTGAATTCTAACAGAGCTAGAATCCACTTCCCAATCCTTCCTTTCAAAGTCGGCAATGACAGCATGTACTTCACCACGTCATCTTTGCACAAGACTATGCACTCTACCGATAACAAGTAGTGCCTAAGTTTCGTACATGAGAAATACAGACAAAGGCACAACCATTCTACTAGGGAATATCTAGTTTCGGCGTCCAGGAGCCTTCTGCTGATGTAATAAATTACTCGTTCCTTTCCCTTGAATTCCTGTACCAGCGCCGATCCAATAGCCTGTTCATTGGCCGATAAGTATAATCTGAACGGCTTGTCAGCCTGCGGTGGGACCAACACTGGTGGTGAAATCAGGTATTTCTTAATGTCTTCCAATGCCTTTTGCTGCTCTTCTCCCCACACGAATTCCTGGTTGGGTTTCAATTTCAACAAAGGGGTGAAGGCTCGAATACGCCTGGACAAGTTGGATATGAATCTTTTGATAAAATTAACCTTGCCGATTAAGGACTGCAGCTCAGTTTTGTTCTGTGGGGCCACAACTTTATTGATGGTAGCTATGATCTTCCGATTAACTTCTATCCTGCGCTCATCGACCATGAATCCTAGAAATTGTCCAGCCGAAACACCGAATGCACATTTGTTTGGGTTCATTTTCAATCCGTGTTTCCTTGTGCACTCCAACACTTCCCGTAGATCAGCTAGATGTTCCTGATGTCCTTTTGACTTGACCACGACATCATCGATGTAGATCTCCACCAGTACACCAATAAGTTTGTGGAAAATATAATTCGTAGCCCGTTGATATGTAGCGCCGACGTTTTTTAAACCGAAGGTCATCACCACCCACTCGAATAAACCGAGGTGGCCTAGACACCTGAAAGCCGTCTTTGAAATGTTTTCTTCAGCCATTAATATTTGATTGTACCCAGCATTACCGTCCATGAAACTGATACTTTATGTCCTGCGGCGGTGTCTATCAAAACATCAGCTGTCGGCATTGGATACCCATCCATCGGCGTAGCCTGATTAAGATTCCTGAAGTCAATGCACATGCGCAGCTTCCCATTTTTCTTGTATACGGGTACAATATTGGAAATCCACTCGACATAACGGCACTGCCGAATAAATCTTGCTTCAATCAATCTTGTAATCTCAGCCTTTATATCAGGTAGAATTTTAGGGTTGCACTGTCGTGTAGGTTGCTGATACGGCCGATACCTTGGTTTTATAGGAAATCAGTGTTCGACACTGGATCGGTCTAGACCAGGCATTTCATGGTATTCCCAAGCAAAACAATCTTTAAATTCTTTTAACAAACTTGTCAATTCACGCTTGTACTCAGGGTCTAAACTAGCACTAATATACGTCGGCCTTGGCTTGCTGCCATCTCCTAAATCCACCATCTCCAATGAATCGGCCGACGTAAATCCGTGCCCCAGCTTCCCGTCTTCTCGGACGAATTGATCCATCTAGTCTGATTCTTCAGAGCCGACTGCTCGGATCAGCTGTAGGCCAAAATCGGACACCCTTAGGAAATCGGTGTCCCAGGTTCGGCCAGATATGCACTTGACGTGTTTGCAGCTCCACTGTTGCGCATCGGCTGCGGCAACACTGTAGGCGGAATCGGCCGTGACTATCTCGATGTTGTCGTTGACCCACTGGATGAGGCATTGGTACATTGTAGACGAGATGAAGCAATTCACGTGTGTCCAATCGCGACCGAGCAACATGTTGTAGGACCCTTTGCCATTAATGATAAAGAAAGGAGTAGGTAGGGTCTTACTGCCGATGGTGAGGTCGACGCAGAGTGCTCCGCGGGCGGGGGATACATTGCTTTCAAAGTCCTTGAGCATCATGTCCATCTTGGTCAGATCTTCATCACTTTTTCCCAATTTCTGGAACATGGCATATGGCATGATATTGACTGCAGCACCTCCATCTACCAGTAGCCTGGTGGCGGGTCGCCCGTTGACGTGTCCTTTGAGGAATAGGGCTTTGAGATGTTGTCGTTTTTCATCCTCGGGTTTCTCAAAAGTGGCTGTCATTGGCTCCAAAGCCAATTGTGCCATTTGCTCCTCTATCCTTGTTGCATCATCCCGATCGGCGGGAGCCATGAACTCCATCGGCAAGATGAACACCATGCTGACGTCAGCTGCCGATTCCTAATTGTTGTCTTCCTCATCGGTTCTTCTTCTGGGGTGCTAGACCCGAGACCTGTCGTCCTTCTTATCCGTCGTCTGCCTCTGTTTTTCTTCTTGTTGTTCCCATTGGCGCAGACACTAGATTCTTCATTTCTGGGATTGGGTCAAGCCATCAAGGCACCATCTAGGGTTCACTGGTTTGACCGGCGGTTTTGCACGCTCCCAGTCTGGTTCTCACCCTAGGGGGTTTTCATCCGACACCCTAGCGTCAGCCATCTTCTCTAGCCGATCATGTGTGCTGGACCTGCCCCCTAGTCGCTCGCGCTGGTCAACTCTACCCCGCAGCTGATCACGCACTGAAAGGCGCCGATCCTCTTGCTCGCGCCAGCTTCTGCTGATCAGCTCTGATCCTCGATCCCTGGAGTGTGACCTCCTGAATGGGTGACCGCTTTGATTCTGACTGTTGCACTCGGGGCAGTTATCGGCTGATGGCAACCTGAGGTTGTTTTCCCAGCAGTGGATGAAGAACGGGCATCACCAGTGATCTTCGTGTCGGCGCATCATCCCTTCACGGTGTCTCGAACTTTCTTGCTACCGCTGATATTTTTTAAGTAAGAATTGGGAGCTGATGGGTCTACGTGATCTCTCTGATTCTTCACCCTCGTCATTGACCCGTGGTTTTCCTTTGATATCCTCAACCGTAGCCTGATTTATGGGGTCCACGGTGTCGTTTCTCTTAGCCGATTATGATGTTAGCACCTTGGTTTGGAGTGCGTTTCTTCCCGCATCGACCATGTTAGTAGGGAAAGGATGCTGGTCGTTCTTCATCGGCTTCACTGTCTTTGTCGAAACTTTGAATTTGAGCCTACCTTGCTCAATGGCCGATTGTATTTGCTGTCGGAAGATCTTGCATTCATTTGTGTCATGAGACGTGGCATTGTGCCATTTGCAATACTTCATCTTTCTGAGTTGCTCAGTTGATGGGATAGCATGATAAGGTGAAAGCTTGATCTGCCCCTCCTGGAGAAGTAAATCGAAGATTTTGTGGGCCTTGGACGTGTCAAAGCCGAATGCTTCTGGTTCTTTCTTTCTAAACGGGCATGATATTGGCTTCTTCCCTTTTACCCATTCTGCCAGGCCAATTTCCGCCTCTTCCTCTAATTCAGACCCCTCCAAGTATGCCACCTTCTTTTGAAAATTCCTCCATTGGTTGAAAGGGCGCATCTGTTGACCGGACAGTCGGTGGACAATCTGACTTAAGCTTTCAAACTCTTGAGAGGTGTACTTCTCTTTGATGTGTGGCAGGAGACCTTGGAAGGCGATATCGGCCAGCTGAGCATCAGTCAGGACTAGGGTGTAGCATTTCTTTTTGATCTCTCTGAACCTCTGTACGTAACTAGTTATTGGTTCATCGCTCCTCTGCCTGAGGCTGGTCAAATCTGAGAGCTTCATCTTGTGGACTCCCGCGTAGAAGTATTTATGGAACTGGTTCTCCAGATCGGCCCAAGTGATGATGGAATTGGGCGGCAACGTGGTGAACCACTGGAAGGCAGATCCGGATAGGGACGGCGAGAATAAATGCACTTGCAGAGCATCTTGTGTAACGGCTTCTCCGCACTAGATAATGAATCTGTTTATGTGCTCCACAGTTGATGTGTCGTCCAGTCCCGAGAACTTGGTGAAGTTGGGGACCTTGTACCGATGGGGAAACGGCAACAAGTCATTAGCAGGCGGGTATGGCGTCTTCTACGTATAGGTTTGCACCTTTGGTTTCAACCCGAATTGATCTTGAATCACCTCTACTATCCTTGCGGTCCAATCCACTTGCTGCTGATGAACGACTGGTTGAGGAATCGGCACATGTTGATAGACCGGCGGTGCGATGGCTGGGTGATGGATCATAGTGTGCTGCAGATTCTGCGGCTGCATAGTCGGCTGAACAGCCGATAGCTGATGGCGCAAAGGGTCTGCCACTCCATCATATAGTATCATTGGCGTCGCACCCCTGAGTGTCTCTGCAGTGTTTGCCTCCCTGCCGATTTCTGACGAAACCGGCTGATGTTGTGGGACCGTTGGCTGATTGGCTGATTGGAATGACACTTGGACCAGAGATTGTCTATAACTAGTTGACTGATCTGGGCTGGCTGCTGTTGCTGGTGCCCCCAAAGGCATTGAGTGGGACGGCACGTGTGATTGGTAGCATGACGCGTTGTTGTACCCCAGGGGCATTGAAGCATTGTATCCTCCATGTTGTGTCGGTGTCGGCTGAGGAGCCGAGTGAGATGTGCTTGGTAACACCGAGAAGCCTCTGACTAGAGCCACGATGGGCGGGGCGTACGCTGGCCCTTGATACCCCTGAGCTACTCCGCTGACCAAGGAACTGATGACGGCGTTGTACACCATGTTGGTCATCACCGAGGATTGGTCGATCATAGCCTGGTAAACAAACTGTTGAATCATGTCAGACATCTTTCCCGAGTCCTCAACGATGGTGATGTGGCGGGGAGTTGGAAGAGGAGCCTTTTTGATGGTTTCCTCGCTTCTGGTATGACTAAAGGATTGCAAGCATGTCTTCATGTAGTCTTCTAGGTGTCTTGCCAAGTTTTCCTTCTTGTCATCCTTGAGATCTGCTTCCGTAACTTCGATGATGTTGTCTTCAGAGATTTTAGCAGCTTTCGACATGTTGAATGTTGTATTGGTCCCACCGGGCGTGCCAAAAGTGTGTTGGCGCTAAAAATCGACCGATGATCTTCAGCGTCGGACACACGACCTGGGAGAATCTGCTTAACTCCTGTTCGGGTTATTGCCCTGGTGCAGTTCGCGCGGTGTGCCAGTCAATCTGACCTATTGATTGACAAGGAAAGAAAAGCGTTAAATTCCAGGGGTCTCGATCGGCTAAAGTTCCAATCTGTCTTGAAAAGCATATCAGCGAATCGGCCGATTTACTGTGGAGATGACCGGCTATAGAGTAGCCGATAATCACGTAGTGATTGTAAAGAAATTACTAGAACAGACTAAACAACGCTATAGATACAACACTTGAAATAGATCTAATCGGCTATATGACGGTGAATAAGAATAAAAATAATGAAGCCGATAGTTCAAATCTCAAGCTGGATTACTGGTGATAAAACTAGAACGATAGAAATAACCTATAATTCTAGTAAATATCGATAACTGATGAATAAATCTAAACGAAACAATAGCGATGCACCCGATGTTAAAGTTTAGATATTACTCGATAAACGGAACTTACAAATTGGCCGGAGATCGTGTCGATGCAGCCCTGCCAATCCGTACGAACTCGTGAAAAGAAAAGGTTTTTGGCGAAGTGGCTGACTTAAAAGTAAAGTATGAGGAATAAGTAGATTTGTTGTACTGATTGATGTGTTGTTTTACAAATCTCTAGAGACAGCTATTTATAGCCTGCTACAACTGATTTCCTAACCGACTAGGATCTATATCTAATTCTAAATGATAACAAATATTTACAAACACAACTCGTATCGGAGTTGGTTATTATATCCCACGGGCCAATCTTCTTCTTTAGCTAATCTTCCCTCCGGCCCACTTTAGGCCCATACTGGCCAAAACCGCTCCAGCCTCCAATCGGCCGACCTTCACCAACTCCGCTTGCCAATTGGACGAAATACTATAGCGTCAATCGGCCGATTCCCAACTATAGCTTTTATCCCGCCGCATCGGCCAATCTTTTCCTTCCCTCACGCCGATTCAAAACGTGTCAACATCTGGCGTCAACAGGTGCGTTGCATGATGGCATCCACAACGAACCGTTGCTCATCCACGGGTAATCTTGGCATCTGTGAATCGAGGAGCCTTGTAGAAGCACAGCTGCTCCCAAGGCGTTGAGAAGGGCTGGCGAAGTTTCGATCCGGCAATGCTCCAGATTGGGCCAACTCCGCAACTGCTTGGGCCAATTGACGATTGATTTCCTCCTGCATTCCTACTTCTTGTGAATGCTCTTTGGATTCTAGCATGCGCCGCCAGCTCTCTTTGATCTGTTCCTTTATTTGCTTGCGGCTTCTGTACGAGGCGTTGTCGCCTCGGAAAGCAAATTTCCATGGAACGACCCTGAACCCTTGGCAATGTCCTAGGTGCTCGGGATTCCCGAGGGCCAATGTGAGCTCATTATTCTCTCAGTCCACCTTCAACCTCATAGCCTTAGCATTTTCAATGTTCTTCATAAGCCTTTTGACCTTCTGATGTATTGTCTCACTGAGGATTAGCATCCCATCCTCTTGGCTCAGGAAGCCTCTATGAGCGTATTACCAATTTTTTGATCAATCGGGCCATTCAATAGTTGTTGGTACGATACCCCGATCGATCAGGTCTTGTTCCATCTTCTTCCATCTGGGAATTGCTGTACCATAAACACCTCACCCTAGACGACGATGGTACTCCTTCTGACCAGCATTTGTAGTGTTTGTCTGGACCTTTTTCACACCGTCTTCGCTCCTCTTGTATTCGACAAATGCCTCCCAGTGGTCCCTCAACTTTGGCCACACATCGAAATCTGGAGTTTGGCCCTTCTTAAGGTAGTTGGCATCTAGCATCTTCTTGAATGTCTGGAATTGTGTGGCCATCTTCTTCAGCATTGACGCTTTCACATCCTTTTCAATATCTCCTTCGAGAAATGTGAAATGTCTCTTGACACCTTCCCATAGAATATTCTTTTTTGTATCTGGGAGTGCGTATGGATTAGTTCTTTTGCCCTTCCATTCCCTGATGCTGATGGGCACGTTGTACCTTACGATTGCCCCGATCTGACTCACGTACTTCTTTGCCACTTTTTTTGGGAGTAACCGGCCTACCCTCTTCTATGACTTCTGTGATGACAAGCCTCCCATCCATAACCCTTGTACAACCTCGGGGCTTCTTACGGTTCGTCGATCCAGAGGGCTAATAGTTCAAGATTCATTAATTAGTACATAGCAATAATGAATAAGACATTATAGATAGGGTAAAACAATGGAAATGATATATACCTCGCCGGAACCTTCCGCCACGGTAAGGTTTTGCTGGGGCTCGAGCTCTTCATTGCCATTGCTGGAATCTTCCACCATAGCAAGGTTTTCCTAGGGCTCGGGCTCTTCATTGCCATAGTCATACATGTTGAGGAACATGTCCACTTGGTTACCCTCTTCATCGTTGTACATTATGGGAAGGTCGGAGCCACTAGCATCACCAGCAATAATCCGCTCCATTAGATACCTTGTGGTCTCGTCGTCTGCCATCTCAACTACTTTAAACACACATGAAATTGTAGTTACATGTACGTTAAGGTATATACATGAAATCATAGAATAACCATGGAAAAAACAAACTGATGGAAACATACACATGAAAGCAAACACGAAATGAAACTTACATGAAAACTTACAAGAAATACACAAGAATGTCTTAAATGAAACTTAATTACATGAAATGTCTTTAATGTGTTACATGAAGTCATAGTTACATGTACGTTAAAGTATATACATGAAATCATAGAACAACATGAAACCATACATGGAAGTCTTGAATGAATCCCACCAAATTTGAACTGTTTCTACAAATTTCTACTAATTCCTACTAAATTCAAGAAGGGTAAGGAGCTTGATTTGCAATTTGTATGTCTGTTTCAGCAGATCTGCAATTTGTGCCCTTTTGCAACCCTAGCGCCGCTCCTTCTATTTGTGCTGCCGCTGCCATTGTTGCCCTACCCAATCTTTGAAGAGAAATTGCTGCGGCCTTCTTCACCCCCTTTTTTCCTCAAGATTAGTTGATGTGAACCAAGAAGATGGGTAAGAAACCTGAGAAGATCCAGGGGGAGGCCACAACCACCAGCAAGAGGAGGACTAGATCCAAGAAGGGTAAGGAGCTTGATTTGCTGGCCCCCAAGTGTGGCTCAATGAACCAGACTGCGCCGCTGCCTCCTGGGGCCACCTGGCAGCATTCTGTGATGAAGGAACCGGCGGTTCAAGCCTTGGTTGATGCGAAGCTGCTTTAACCGAAGGTGGAGCTTGAGTGGAGGCCCGCATATGGAAATGCGTGGCTATTCAAAGAACACCTCAAGGAGACAGTGATGCTGGCTCACTTTATCGAGAGAGGCCTGGTAGTGCCTACCTCGGACTTCTTTAGAGGTATCCTTGAGTATTATAATCTTCAGCTAGTCCATTTGAATCTGTATGGTGTGCTGCATATGGCTATCATTCTACACTTGTGCGCAGTGTACCTGAGTACTCTGCCTAGTCTGGACTTATTTAGGAAGTTGTTTCGGTGTAAGCCACAACCCAGTGTGACTAGGATAGAAGTCTTTGGAGGAGCTTGGTTTCAGTTAAGAAACTCAGGTGCGTATCTTGAGTACGACCTGCTTGATTCGCGCGGCGATTGGAAAAAGAGATGGTTTTATATTGGGAACCATGATCCTATCTTGGCCAGTAGTCACCGGCCATGCTCTGAAACATGCGGACAACTGGGTAACGGAGCCTGATGATACCCGTGAGATCACCGACTTGATGGTGTAGATTTTCGTGTTGAGAGCTTTAGGGTTGACTGGGATCCACGTAACCGCCTATTTTCTCAAGCGTAGAGTATAGCCCTTGCAGCAACATGCGCATTGGGGCTTCGAGTACATAGGTTTTGATGATCCGTCGTGTATGTCCCCTGAAGATGTATCCGACGACGACGTGGAGGCGTTGTTGGGTAAGTTCTTTAAGAACTATCGAGGAGTGCCAGTACTCCTAGGAGTCCTCTAGCACTTTGATGGTTGGTATGAACCAGCAGAGGTATGTTTGCTTCTCTTTATTCATTGTGTAGTCGAAGATGTAGTCAGTTGATTTTGTTGACAAGTAGTACTTTTCGAGTAACAATGTTGTCTTGTGGTTTGTAGTCCTGGGTGCTAGCTGGTTTCTTGACTACGCCTTCCGAGGATAAGGAGGTAGCCGAGGGTCCGTTGACTACCGTACCTCAGCCCGTAGTCGACTTGACTATGGATGACGCACTTATGATCGAAGACGCAAGTCTTGTGGGTGCTACCATGACTATGTTGCAGGTCATCCGCTCAGTGGACCTTACAGTCCCCGAGAGTTCTGGAGGTGTGGCACCTACAATAGCTAAAGTTACGTCGACTGTGAGCATGACTGGTGCTGATGCTCTGGCACTAATTGTTGCGACAGGAGTAGGCGAAGCCGGCGCAACAGGTATGTTATTGGAGTAGAGATGCTGATGAGGGGGAGCTCCTTTATACCCAGTAGCAAACCTTGAGTTTTTCTTGTCAAGGTCTGTTATGAGTAAAGTGCTAGAGCCTCAAGTCGTCTAGAGCACTAGGGGTCCGGTACTCGAGCTGCCGCCGGAGTCAGAGATCAAGAGAGCTGTCTAGAGCTTTCAGGTGTATATAACCTATTGTCTTTGAGTAATTATATTTTGACAAGTCTTGATGCTTGTGTTGTGTTGTTGTAGGATCTGTATGACAAGGCTCAGAAAAATATTCGGGCTCTTCAGGAGCGCAGTGAAGCCGTACAGCGGGTAACGCAATTGGAGCAAGAGTGTTGCCACCTTACGGATTCCTTGAGAGTTCATGAGGAAGCCACGAAGTCTTTTGCGATTGAGAGGAGCGATCATGAAGTCCTTCAGGAGTGACTGGAAAATTGCTATAGATCTTTGAATCAGAGATATCGGGTGGGTACTCGTAGTTGTTGAGTACGTTTAATCATAGTCGTAGATTCTTCTCTGATCTGTATGTTGCTTGACGCAGAGCTCAAAGACAAGGAGGCCGCTGCGAGTAGCCAACTGCTTGACTGGAGAAATGCTCACAACCGGGTAGCCGATGAGGCTGTTCGCCTTAGGGCATCACTAGCTAAAACTCAAGCGGCTTATGAGCGTGAGAAGGAGAGAAAGCATCGGATGGGAGTGATGCTAGCATTGGCTATGATGTCCTGCAGAGGTCATGCTAGAACTGTGGAGAAGGTAAAGGGTGATCTCCAAGAGGTTACTAGTGCTGCTCAAGATGCAGTTGACATAATTGCTCTTCCCGAAGATGATGCTTAGCCTCGCTCGTTGGTCGAGAGACTAAGAGCTGCCCCGGGTAGAGTCGCTGGACTGTGCAAGATTGTCTACAAGCAAGTCCTCGCAGTTGTCAAGTCATATTACCCAAGGGCAAACTTGTCAGCGGCTGGAGATGGTATTGCCCGGAACTACATGGAGGCGCCTATGCGCAGTATCTTGAAGAGGCTGAGCCCATTGCGGCGAGTTCATATCCTTGGAGGAACCCTAGTCATTTGAACTCGTGTTGTATTTTTTGCCGAATACTTATGGATGTGCTTGAATAATTCTCTTGAAAATCTTGCTCTATCAAGAAATTTAAATTCTGATATGATTGATGATCTTTCCTGGAGAATTGTCGGTTGACCTCATAGTTAGGAAAACAAATCCGAGTAATCGAGTAGTTGTAGTATCCGGTGTGATCTTCAATTATTGGAGTTGCTGATGAGGGTATTGTAGCTATTATTGCCTTGTACTTGAGAGGGTGCATAGGTACACTGTTCACTTTTGTCCGTTGTGCTTAGTGTGGTCACGTGCGTGGAGTTAAGGCGTCTGTCTAGCCCTTGTCAGTGTCTGAGGCTATTCATCATGAGCGAGCAGTAACTGCGAGTAGTTGGCAGTTGTAGCCCTTCGGCTATAAGTGAGCCCTTGGGTACTCGATCAGGATCATGCCCTTCAGTATAGCGATGGCTTGCTTCAAGTTGCTGTTGTTTGATAGTAGTAAGCTTCTAATGAGTGCCCCAGTGCTAGAAAATTCCTCATAGATTAGAGCCACCTTCCCTCCACAGATCTTCATGCTCGTAGGGATAACCGTGATGCTAGAAGAATCCTCGTAGGAGGGTTTGCCGTGTGTCTCATCTTGCAACTCGTGATCCAGCTCAGTTCGTGCTGGAACTTGCAAGTGAAGGATGATGAGCTCCGCGGTCTTTATCTGGCTCTTTGATTAGAGGTTGAGGTGTGGCATACGGTAAGGACTTGTGCGCTGAAGCTGTCTAGGGAGCAGCTTTGGGGAGTGCACTTCATCTTCCTGGTGCTTTTGTTCCTGATCCTGCGTCGGGTACTCTTCCTATCACCGTCGAGGGAGCGGCGGTGAGGGAGTACCTGGTGTTCCAGTTGTTAGGAGGAGGAACCAGGGTAAAGCTGCCTATTGCGCAGCTTCCTTAGATGCAGGTCTTGCCTTTTGACACTGCTTGCACCTTAGTAGTCGAGCAGTCACCAGGCTTAAGTGTACCGTTGTGATATAGTAGAAGCCTGGGATTTCTATTGTAACTACCAGTAGGTAGTTGCTTGCAGTCGTTGTTGTGCAATTGTGTTGTACTTTGTATACTCCGACTTTATTGGGTAGTCGATTGTAAATCTTGCGGAGTTTCGTTAATGTGAAAAGTGCAAGTATGAAATGAAGTGAGTTTGAGTACTCCTTGACTTATGGTTGCGGCAGTCTTGTGCCTTTGAAGAACAAGTGACTAGCACTGTAGTCGTGGCTTGTTATCATAAGTCGTGGGTAGAGCGTTGTAGCCCAATAGGTGGAATGACTTGAGTCATGGCTTTGTGAAGCCGCTTAGACTTGTAGAGACGAGTCAGCGAGAGAGCGTTGAAACTCGTAGAGCTGAAGAGCTTGAGTTGCTGTGAATAGCCAACGAGTTATGATAACTCGAAGAGACTTGAAAAAAGTTGAGGGCGGAGCGCTGGGGCTCGCAGAGCTGAAGAGCTCGAGTGGCTGTGAATAGCCAACAAGTTGTGATAACTCGAAGAGACTGGATGGAATCAAGTCGAAGGCAAAGCGCTGGGGCTCGAGTGGCTGTGAATAGATGATAAGTTGTGATAACTCGAAGAGACTTGATGGAATCAAGTCAAAGGTGGAGCACTGGGGCTCGCGGAGCTGAAGAGCTCGAGTGGTTGTGAAAAGCCGAGCGGAGGCAAAGATAGGTAGTGTTTGCCAAAGAACTTTGTTGTTTAATAAATTGTGGGTTAGGACCCGAGTACATGTCTTGTAGTCTACTATGGGTAGTAGCGACACAGATGCTCTATATTCCAAGAGTTTGGTACTTCTTCATCTGAGAGTTCCTGTAATCGATACGATCCACGCCCTATGACTTTGGATATGACTAGAGACCTTCCCATGGTGAGTTGAGTTTGTGCAACCCTGATGTGTCTTGAATGCGTTTGACGACCATCTTTCTCATGTTAAAGTAACATTCCTTGACATTACGATCATGATATCGTCGTAGCCCGTCGAGATATTTAGCTGACTGAACCAGTGCTGCACATCTTATTTCTTACAGACTGTCTAGGTCTAAGCACCTTGTTTCCTCTGATAGTCCTTTGTCATACTACTCAACTGTGGGAGATTGCCACATGACGTCTGTAGGGAGGATGTCCTCTGACCCATATACGAGGAAGTAGGGAGAGTGCCTAGTAGGCTTGCATGGTTGAGTGCGTAGTCCCCAAAGAACATTGGGTAGTTCTTTGAGCCATTTGCCTCCTTTCGTGTTGCCGACATCATGTAGTCTTTTATTGAGAGCTTCGAGTAACATGCCGTTGGCACGCTTGACTTGGCTGTTGGCCCTTGGGTGAGCGACGGAGACGTATCGTACATCAATTCTGCTGTTCTTGCAGTATTCCTAGAAGTCGTGATTGTTAAAGTTGGATCTCAAATCGGTGATGATCTTGTTGGGGAAGCCGTAGCGATGTACGATCTCATCTAGGAAGTCGAGGACTCGGTCGGTCTTGGGGCAAGTGACGGGTTTGACTTTAATCCACTTGGTGAACTTGTCAATGGCTACGAGTACTCGATTGAACCCTCCTGGCGCAGTTGGGAGTGGACCAATCATGTCAAGCCCCCAGCATGCAAATGGCCATGTTGGAGGTATTGTGATGAGCTTGTAGGCGGGGACATGCTGTTGCTTGGCAAACAATTGGCAGCCTTGGCATCTGCGGACTAGTTGTTTGACGTAGGCCAGTGCCGTGGGCTAGTAGAAATCTGCTCTAAAAGCTTTGCCTACGATCGTTCGTGAAGAGGCATGATTCCCACATATTCCTTTGTGTATTTCTTCCAAGATTTCTTGACCTTCTTCTCGAGTGACACATTTCATGAGTATTCCTGAAGATGCACTCCTTCTGTAGAGCTTGTCTCCGACTAGAACATAGCTCTTGCCTCATCGTGAGACTTGTTCAGCTAGGTCCTTGTCAGAGGGTAGCTTTTGTTCTTTGATGTAGTCGATGAATGGTGATCTCCAGTCAACTTCGATCATCATGATTTTCGGTTGGGTTCTGGAGGTTTTGTGCTGGTAGTTGTTGGAGTAGTTTGTTCCAGTATGGAAGGTTTGCGAAGCTCATGTACAAAAATGCCTGCTGGAACTTCTGCACGGGTTGAGCCCATTTTTGATAACACATCAGCAGCTACATTGTTATCACGGACGACATGGTGAAACTCAAGGCCTCAGCTTATTCTCTAGCTTGCGGACTTCCTTGCAGTAGGCGTCCATGTTTTCCTTGTTGCGATCCCACTCGTTGTTGACTTGGTTAATGATGACTAGCGAGTCACCATATACCAGTAATTGTTTGATACCGAGTGATATTGCGAGACGAAGGCCATGTAGAAGTGCTTCGTACTCTGCTTCATTGTTTGAGACTTCCCAAAAGATCCGGAGAACATATTTGAGTTGTTCACCTTTTGGAAAAATCAAGAGTACTCCTACACCGGTGCCTTCAAGCTTGAGGGAACCATCGAAGTACATAACCCAATGTTCTGGCCTTTCAACTGGTGTTGGTACTTGGTTTTCCCTCCACTCTGCCATGAAGTCGACCAGAACTTGGGATTTGATTGCTGTTCTGGGTTTGAAGTCTAGAGATAGAGCTCCGAGTTCTACCATCCATTTGGAGATTCTACCCGTTGCATCCCTGTTATGAAGGATTTATCCGAGCGGGAAGTCGGTGACGACGGATATGCTGTGTTCTTGAAAGTAGTGCCGCAGCTTCCATGAGGTGAGCAGGATTACGTAGAGTAGCTTCTGCACTAGTGGGTACCTATTTTTGGAGTCCGAGAGTACTTCACTGACGAAGTAGACGGGTCTCTGGACTTTGTAGACGTGGCCTGGTTCAGACCTTTCGACTATTACTGCTGTGCTGACAACATGAGTAGTAGGAGCTATGTATAGGAGCAAGTCCTCATTTGGAGATGGAGCCGTGAGGATTGGTGGTTTTGGTAGGAAATCCTTGAGCTGTGTCAAGGCTTTGTCTGCCTCCTCTATCCATTGAAACTTGTCTTGTCGTTTGAGTAACTTGAAGAAGGGTAATCCGCATTCTCCAAGTCTTGAAATGAATCGATTGAGGGCTTCCATGCAGCCTGTAAGCTTCTGCACATCCTTGATGCTGGTTGGAGCTTGCATATTTGTGATGGTAGAGATTTTCTCCGAGTTGGCCTCAATGCCACGATGGCTAATGATGAATCCGACTAATTTTTCCGAGGGTACACCAAAAACGCATTTTGTAGGGTTGAGTTTCCACCGGAACGCTTGTAGGCTTGCGAAGGTTTCCTCTAAGTCTGCGACTAGATCATCTGGATTTCTTGTTTTGACAACTACATCATCTACATACACTACTAGATTTTTGGTCTAATGCAACGGCGGAAAAACGTTGCAATATGCCCAAAATCGATGCAATATCTAGCAATTGCAACAGCGACTGGTTGGTTGGCAGGCGTGGCAACTACTAGCGTTGCAATAGCTCTTTACAACGTTTTTTGTGGGCCATTGCAACTTATGGTAATAGCCACACACATTTTCGTTGCATTATAGAGTATGGCAACAGAGGATTTCGTTGCATTAGCATGTATTGCAACGCAAGCAGTCATTGCTATACTATGTAGTTGCAATGTAGAAACTCTGTGGTAATATGGTATTTCACAATGATTTACATGGTGGCAATAGAATATATGGCCATGGAAATTTGACATTGTGACATATCCTATGGCAACTAAATTTCTTTCATGGAAATAAATTATATTGCAACGGAACCATTTTCGGTGGCAATAATTAGTTTTGCAACAGAAAATATTACGTTGTGACAGATCATATGGCAACACAATTGGTTTCGTTGAAATAAAGTATATTGCCATGGAAACATATGTGATGGCAATAATTTTTTTTGCAACGGACAATATTTAGAAGCAAGATAATATGTTGCAACGAATTAGCGCTGAAGGTTATTATGTATTATTGCAACTTTTATCTTCCATGGCAATAATTTGTTATGCAATTGAAAGTATATAGATGCAATAAAAGATGTTGCAACAAACTGGGATTGCTGCAATTATTTGTTTTTCCAACAGGTGGATGTATTTCTTTTCGCAACTGGAAGATGTTTTTTGCAACGGATTGCATTTTATATATTTGTATAGTGAATCGTTTGTGCAACGAAATGATTTCACCGAAATATGAATTGCATCATCATGAATATAAAACCAAGCCAAATACATATTCCAAATCAAAAATAGTTCATAACTTGTGTTGGTATTTCAACAATACTAAATCCTTGTAATGTAGGCTACAGGAATCATGCAATACATTGATTTTCCTTGTGTCAACCATGTCATGACTCCGAGCCCATGCGATCCATTGAAGAAGAATGTTCCTGTCCAAAAAAAAGAATGCAGTGCATCAGCAAAAGGGTCTCATAGTGCAGTAGTATGTACTAAACAAACATGATCATGGTAATTTGTCTTGTGCTTGTGGACACATGGTCTAGCACAGAGCATATTATTTGCACACAGGAGACTGCTCTAAGTTTACTGATGCACTTAAACATAGATGATAAATCAGGTTTAGTCCTGCATACCTGTTGGCTTCTTGTGCGCACACGTTTTGCACCAGCATTCAGTAGTTGATGTGAAGTAATAAAACCTCCTGCCACATTGCTTTTGCTGTTTTGAAAAAGACCTCGAGACCTTGTATGGTCAAAGAGAAAGTAGTAAGTTCAGGAGGGGAAACAAATTCCTAGCATGCTTCAATCACTTTCTCAAACAAATTTCTTGTTGGCAATAGAACAAGTAGTAAGGTCAACAGTATTTGTTGGCAGGAATGGTAGAAAGTGCAGATGTACCTAAGCACGGAGTTGAAAGAGTACATCTTCAGGGTGGCGAGTTCATGGTATGTGTTGATGTGTTCCTAGCAAGTTTTAAAATACACAGCGTCATCCACAGCTGTATTATTGAAATCTGCAACCTTGCTCTAACACACCAAGTAATGTCTTTTTACTTATGCCCATGAGCTCATCAACCAACATATCATTGAGAGAAGAACAAGAAAGCAAATGTAGAAAACAAAAAGAAAGGAAATGTAGAAAACAAACATAGCTCACCTATTAATCTCAATGGTTGCTGCGACCTCCCACTCCCCTGGCCAAGTGATGCTTCTTCTTGTCCTTTAAACGAAACATACACCCCACGGCATGCTAAGTTAGAACATCTTTACCATCCAGAAATTCAATACCTGTTCTTGTAATGCAGAGAATTAAGTTTGTTTTTCTATCTGCTAAATACGATTAAGTAACTAAAAAACTATGTTTTTGGATGGAAGATCTTACTTGTCACTTGGTGGAGAGGGAGATATTGGAAATTGTGTAGCAGCATAGAACATGTCAGATGGCAAAAACAAATGCAGAACACACCAACAGGCATTCAGTCAATCATTCACAGATGGTTTTTACCCCCAAACTCAAACATAGTACAGATTACATGAAACAAGTTAGAAACCTTTTTCTCAACGCTTCTACTATGAAAATCTGGAGCTTCCAATGAACACAGTATAGACATTGTAATTCTTATTTGATATACAACAGATAATTCCTCATGCCCTGCACGCTGTCCCGAGGAACTCTATAATATGAAATTAATTCAGAATAGCAGCATAACAAGCATACCAAACCTTGTGTTAGTAGCTGCACATTCAACATGCTAACTTACCATAGTGGATGGAAAATCTGGCCGGTTCCAATTGCCGGCACTCCGGCTACCTAGCGTCCAGTGGCGGGCGCAGAATTCGGATCATGGGTATTCAAAATTGTAGATGGTAAGAAAAAAAATTGACAGCCTAAATTATAGTTTTATAACACAGAATTAAGTGGTTGTATCATTGATTAATAAAATTGATCACAACTTGAAATTGTCCAGCTACTAATGATCAACATATTAAAGTGCATTTTGCAAGTTGCTGTGCTAATTGCTATCCCAATTTCAGAAACAATTGGAAATGGCGAAATGCTCACCTCAATTTGACAATTTCACAAACAATAAGAGGAATCAGGACCAATGGAGAATGGACCAGAGTAGGACGTGTCGACGCGGTTAGGGACGGGGAGTCGAGCAGTCCCCTGGAGTCGGGGACGGCGGTCCAGTAGCGTCGACCTGGCGCCGGCCGCCGGCCGTTGGCCGCCCGGCCGTCCACTCGTCCAGGTCCAGTAGGTGGCAGCGTGGCGTGGCTGTCGCGGTGCTGCTGCGCGGCAGCGTAGGCCTCCGAGCTCCGCTCACAGCGGCGCTCCGTCCTCCCCCTCCCCGCCACCGAGCTCCGCCCTTGGCCTGCCGCAACGGCCGCCGGGCAGCATCGGTGGCGGCTAGGGCTAGGGTTGAAGGCTTGAAGCAACGCCTGGCCTGGATGTGGCGTGCGCGTGCTGTGCCTATGCGCCTGTGTGGCCTACTGGCCTGGCCTGTGCGTGCAATGGGAGGATGGGAGGCCGAGTGGCGAGTGGGTCGAGTGGTGAGTTGGGCTAGGAAAGGGAACGTGGCTCTCGGTGGGCTTTTTTGTTTTGTTTCACTATGTTAGCTTCTTTATTTTTGTTTTTCCATACATATACCTAGAATACACTATATATATATATATATATATGAATGTTTTTTGCAAAAATAATGGGTATTCAACTGAATACCATTGAATACAAGTGGGCCCACCCCTGCTAGTGTCGCCGCCGGGGTGAGGGATCGAGAGCGTAGAGTGTGGGGACCTCACAGTGGTGCTTACCGTGGATGTGGGTGCGCGACGTGGCCGAAATTTTGAGGATGGTGTCGGCGACCGGCAACCAAAGTCATATTTTCACCTTAAAGAGAAAAACATCTGTGCAAAAAGGTACACTTGCATTGTGGTCCATTCGTCATTCGGATGAGCACATCCACGTCACTTGTTGACTTGTATCAATGACAATCATCCGTGTTGCACCATTGATCATGTATGTCTTTTGTCCTCTAAATCCTAATGAACGTCTCACATGAAAGACCATTGCTAGCATCAAGCCTAAACATAGTAGGTTACATGGACTACAATATATCTTTCTCATCCTCTATGTGATTGACTGTGTCACTCGAAAGGCATTATTAATATCGATTCCAAACTATAGCACATCTCACTGGCTCTGTCAATGTATATATGCTTTCGAATAAGTGTGCTACTTGGAAGGTCATTATTAACGTTGCGCCCAAACTATAGCATGTGTGGAACTATGAGTATGCACTTGAGTATGCATCGGTGTAGAATTACTTTTCTAGTAATAAAGAATCAATCAAACCACCCGAACATGTGCATAATTTTGTTTTAGCAAAGGAATTGCTATTATTTGACCATTTTGAAACATGGGACCATGCTTTTGGACTAATGGGACCATTGCTATAGCCGGGGTGGCTGGATCCTCAAAGTACAATGCAAGTATCACAAATGAAAGTAACGTGGATTTGCCCATTCGGAGGACCACAATGCAAGTTATGTACATATCGTTCTTTTAGATGAGAATATATATGTCTTCTAGCATGTAAAAATTATAATTAGAATAATATCTAAATTTGATCCAAAAATTCTACAAATTCTACAAACCGTCGTCGTCCTCATTGCTGATGCGGGACCTCGTGAGGTCACCCCCTCCCTGCCGCCTGGATCGTCTTGGAAGTGGAGGTCGCATGAGGAGGTGGGGCCTGAGGCGTAGCCACACGATATGGTAGACGCGAGGCAGGCTAGAGCTTGGCTACCACCACGACAATCCGTTACTCGACCTCCAACACATATAGGAGTTGGGTGTCGGAGCAGGAAGATGTGAGCTCGATTTCAACAAATACGGAGGAGGAATGTTCAACATTGTTGGAAGGCTTGCGGTAATACGCCCAATGCCGCTTGGTATTGGAAGGGTTTTCCAATTCCAATTCCATAAACATCAAAACTAAGATATTGAGTGCACCTAATACCAATTCCAATGCCCAATCTTCAATATCTGCATCCAAATAGGGGGCTATACTTTTATATCACCTGTAAGATTTCTGATGATTGCAGGATGAAGCCATATATTGGAATCATTATTGCAAACTACAAAAAAAATTCAGCTCCATTCGTTCCCCGTCGTTGCGCGTGCTTTATTTTCCTCTGAAATCACAGCTGCCCTACCATCGCGCACTTTGTTTTCCTCCGAAATCACAGCCGCCCCGTCGCCAACCCATCCTTCCATTCCTCACCCCTCCAGGCTTCAAATCCTACGCCTCCCTCCCTGAGCTCCTGCGCCCCTCCGGGCAGTGTCTTCTCATCATCTATCTCGCCACCCTATTGTAACAACTCTACCTAAATTAAGTTCTTTTAAATCTAAACAAGTGGTTAGTCACTAAGAAAAGAGGTGAAATGTCCATTTTGACCCTAAGAAGCGTTTTTTGGAGTTTAAAATAAAATTTGAGATTTTATAAGCAAACCTAAATTTTTGCCCAAATAATAGTTGTAAAACTTTTAATTTCAAACAACTTTTGTTAAAGAAACTTTGTCTAATTCGGAGCGGGAGGAAGTCAAAAATAGGAAACAAAACTGGAATATTAAAGAACCCTATAAACCATGGAATTCAAGTTTTCCTCCAACTTTGCAATCTGTTATCTCACGAATTCATATCTAACCTCAAGTCAGGTCCTTAATAAAAGTTGTAGTCCCTTGAGTGTGTTCCAACTTTGTTACACTTACCCAGGTCCAAATCGAATCCTACCCTGTCCAAAATCTTGGTCAAAGTTGGGTAAAACAGTCAACTCAGCCCCTGGGCACTACAACACTAAGTCTGAAAAACTTTTCAGAATGCGCCTCTTGGCGAGGGCATTCCTCCAAATTTCTGAACTAAACTCAAGAAAAACCCCAAATTGAAGTCCTCAGTTTGGAGAGCAACTCCTTTAATAACACTTTGGTCTAATTCAACTCAGAAGCTTCCCTAAAATCAAGTCAAAGATAGCTAAACTCATGAAATTCAACCCTTTTGGCTAAATTGGCTAAGTCTGAATTTTCAGATTTTTGGCAAATTTTGGCTCGAGGCATCTCCAAATCCTTTCCAAGCATGGACTTTATAGTCAGACTACCCAATACCTCTCGCAAGCATGATTCCATATGGGTTATAGTAGACCGACTTACCAAAACAGCGCATTTCCTTGCAGTACACACCACCCACACCATACAGAAATATGCAGAACTGTACCTTGACCGGATTGTTTCCTTGCATGGGGTACCTAAAACGATCATCTCTGATCGAGGTAGTCAGTTTGTAGCACGCTTTTGGGAGCAATTGCAGTTTTCACTTAGCACTAAACTGATTCGTACTTCCACATATCACCCTCAAACCGATGGACAAACTAAAAGAGTTAACCAGATATTTGAAGATATGCTACGTGCCTGTGCCATTTATTATGACAAGAATTGAGATAAATGTTTGCCATTAGCGGAATTCTCATACAACAATAGTTACCAAGCCAGCCTGAAAATGGCACCTTTTGAAGCCTTGTATGGATGTAGATGCCGAACCCCGCTAAGCTGGTCGCAACCCGGAGAGCGAATAGTGTATGGACCTGACCTGGTCATGGAGGCCCAAGAAAAAGTGAGAGTTATCCAAGAAAATCTCAAGGCCATCTAGTCTCGACAAAAGAGCTATTCCGATCAGAGAAGAAGACCTATCCAATTTGAGGTTGGGGATTTTGTATACCCGCGGGTCTCACCGACCAAAGGTGTACAACATTTTGGAGTAAAAGGAAAGTTGGCTCCACGCTATATTGGCTCCACCCATAGCATATCAAGTTAAACTCCCAGAGAAGATTGCTACAATACACGATGTTTTCCATGTCTCGCAACTCAAGAAGTGTATTCGGGATCCAACCGAAATCATTGCCCCGGAAGAATTGGAGATCGAACCCGATTTAACATACAAGGAATATCCTATCTAGATCCTCGATCGGAAAGAAAGACATACTCGTAGGCAAATGGTAAAAATGTACAAAATTCAGTGGAGTAACCATACGGAAGACGAAGCAACGTGGGAAACAGAAGAGTATCTCAACACTAACTTCCACGGTTTTCTTTTCGACTAGGGAGGTACGTTACACCGGCCACACTAGTTCCTTTCTGCACTTGAATCTCGAGGCAAGATTCCTTTAAGGGGGGTAGGATGTAACAACTATACCTAAATTAAGGGCTTTTAAATCTAAACAAGTGGTTAGTCACTAAGCAAAGAGGTGAAATGTCCATTTTGACCCTAAGAAGCTCTTTTTGGAGTTTAAAATAAAACTTGAGATTTTATATGCAAACTTAAATATTTGCCCAAATAAGACTTGTAAAAATTTTAATTTCAAACAACTTTTGTTAAAAGCACTTTGTCTAATTCGGAGTGGGAGGAAGTCAAAAATAGGAATCAAAACCGAAGTATTAAACAACCCTATAAACCACAAGTCTTGGAATTCAAGTTTTCCTCCAACTTTGCAATCTGTTATCTCACAAATTCATATCTAACCTCAAGTCAGGTCCTTAGAGCAACTCCAAGAGTATTCTAAAAAATTCTTCCCCAAAACTATGTATTGGGGGTTCTCCCAAAAAAATTTTCCCCCAAAAACATATCAGTCCATAGCAGATCGCTAATAAATAGCCCCCAATATTTCAAACACAGGCCACGTCATCGTATTGGGCGCATCAGAACGGATGCGCGGGTGTGAGGGAATCAGGATTGGGGGAGGAACGCTAATGCTAAAATATACGCGGTGGTAGGCTATTTTTTAGCGTCGCTAAAAAATTGGGGAAGGTTTAGGTGGATTGTTGGAGTTCATTTCTTCTCTCTTTTTTCCTAAAAAAGGTATTGGGGTAAGATTAGCAGCTTCTTGGAGTTGCTCTTAATAAAAGTTGTAGTCCCTTGAGTGTGTTCCAACTTTGTTACACTGATCCAGGTCCAAATCGAATCCTAACCTGTTCAAAATCTTGGTCAAAGTTGGGTAAAACAGTCAACTCAGCCCCTGGGCACTACAACAGTAAGTCTGGAAAACTTCTCACACTGCGCTTCTTTGCAAGGGCGTTCCTCCAAATTTATGTACTAAACTCAAGAAAAACCCCAAATAGAAGTTGAAGTCCTCAATTTGGAGAGCAACTCCTTTAATAACACTTTGGTCTAATTCAACTCAGAAGCTTCCCTAAAATTAAGTCAAAGATAGCTAAACTCCTGAAATTCAACCCTTTCGGCTAAACTGGCTGTGTCTGAATTTTCAGATTTTTGGCAAACTTTGGCTCGAGGTATCTCCAAATCCTTTCAAAATCTGAACAAATACCTTAAACCAAGTTTGAACTACAACCAGAGTTGAATAAGTTTGCTTAAGGGAGTTTTGAAAGTTTAGTTGAAAAATCTTGAGAGGGGAGCTCCCAAAGCTGGTCAGGCTTGCTGCCCGAAGTGGCCTTGACGCCCTATCCCCGGCAAGATAGCGACAGGGGGAGAGCCACGGCGCCCAACCCGCTCCTGCGACAAGACGGGGCGAGCGCCGGGTTGGCCAACCGCCGGCCGCGCGCATCCCTTCCCCCTGCCGCGCATATGCTCCGCCCAACCAGTGCGTCGCCCGCCCGCTGGAGAAGCTGCCACGCCATCGACGTCCCGCGCCTCCGCCCGCTCACCCAATCCAGGCCATTGCCCTCCACTTCACTCGCCTGACAGACCGGAGGCACACGACACGCTCCGCCCGAGGCCAATCACGGTAGGAGAGCGCCCGGAGCTCCGCCTCCCCAGCCCAATGGCGCCGCTGGCCAATGGCTGCCTCGCCCGTGCACCCGCCGCTCCTCAGCCTTATCCTCCCGCCACCGGAGCCCTGCCTCGACCCTCTGCTCCACTGCTGCCCTATTAAAGGGTCAAGCTCGCCGTTAGCGCCACCTTTTGCCACCTCCCGCAACCGCGCCTCTGCTTTTTCCACTGTGCCGCCGCTAGGCTCTCATGGAGCTCACACCTCCACACCACCCCACACTCCGACAATTTCTCCGCCCACTTCGCTACCCCTCCGCGCACGTCTCTAAGCAGCCCGTGGCCTCACCGACGCCACCGGTGTGCCTGAACGCCGCCTGCACCGCTGCCCGCCAAGCTCTGTCGTCGCCGCCGCGTTCCGACCCTCGCCGGCCCTCTCCGCCGCCCCAACCCCGCCAAGTCGAGCTCAGGTGATGCTTGTTGCTTTGTGTAGAATCTCAGAAAAATAATTAGGGCTCTGATCTAGAACTTAAAGTCACTGATTTAACTTTATTTTGGGAATCTAAGATTAAATCTTCCTTTTTGCATAAGTTTTGATCCAGAGCTCAGAAAAATGTGAAACCAGTTTGGTTGAGTTTGTTTTGCTATATAGTTTGCAGGAAATATATGAGTTGTAGTGCAAATTAGAAAGAAAAACATCTTCCTTGTTAAGCATGTTTGATTAGAAGGAAAATAGGAAAAATAGCTATCCTTATCCAAATATCATAAAAAAATCACCAAAGCTTCTGTAACACACCCTTAATATACTGGTAAAATTTCATCCTCAGTTTCACTGTAAGTTTTGAGATAGAAAAAGTTAAGCTCATGCTATCTTTAATAATGAAATGCATGTAATTCCTTTTTGAGTCATCCAATGGCTTCCAAAATTTTACAGTAACGTATTGATGGCTTAAGTGAGGTGCTGTAATTTTCTTAGTACCTTTAGCTACTGTTTGGTTATGAAATCTTTTTGGTTAAATTAATCGAGCTAAAGGAATAAAAGGAAGCACCAATACTAATACGCTAAATAAGTGGAAATTGGAAGAGGTACATAAAAAAAAATTCAGAAGTAAGTAACTCTCCTAATGCACTTGAACCACCCAAACACGACCTTTCACTCTCTTTGTGCAACTCTAAGTTGTAAGAAACTATATATGTACACAATCGCCGTCAAATTCGAACTCAAGTTTAAACCGACCACATTCGTTTGAAGTTAAAGAAAGTTAAACCTTGTCGAGGTGAATGCGGCTATTGCAACTTCCTTTTTCTTTAAGCCATGCCTTGCATCGTTGGGTACACGCGCGAAGACAACTAAACTCTTGCATGTGCATGTCGTATAGAAGCAAATCTCACCGACGGAACCTATGAGCTCCACCCGGCACCGGAGGAAGACCCCGCTGTGGAGCTTCATCACTTGGAGGTCAAGCCTGAATCGGATCAGGACCTTGAGGAACCACTAACTTTTCCTGAAGGCAAGCCCCGGTGCATGAATTCCCTATTTTACTTTTATGCCCATTTGCGATGCTTATAATTGTGCATTTATGTTTGTAAGAGTTGATTGAAACCATAGATGCATGAATTTAGTACCTTGGTCTGAATACTAGTTGTTAAGGTCGAGTAGTTGCAATGCTTAATAGGTTCCGGTAAAAGTCGAGTGATTTCCTGTCACTCGCGAGTTATAGGAGTTGAATGTTTTATTTTTGATGCAACTATAAGGACGACGGACGGGGTTGGGCTTATGTTCGATATTTAGTGGATTGCCCTATCTATCTAAATGAAACTAATCTAAGGTCGAAACGTGTCGGCGTTCGTGATCAACTGTTTGAAAGTATTAATATCATACCTAGTATGGGATGTGGAAGCCTAGTAGCTGATTGAACTGGGACGTGGCATACCCTCCGGCTGTCCTTGGAACGTCGTTCCCATGGTGCATCATGTGGGTGCAAGTGCGGTCTTAGTACGGTAGAGGCGGGGATTATTGAGCATTGCATGCCAAAGGCAGTTGGCTCTGACACGTGCCTAAGGGATCGATGGGGACGGCTGACAAATGAAGCGACCCTTCGTGGTACGCGGATGTCATGAGATTAGGTTCGCCATGCATTGTTAATAAATTCAAATCGATTCGTCTGCCTCTCACAGTTTGAGACTAGTTGATCGCTATTCTGCATTGAGTAAGGATGGAACATGATGATGATATTAATTTGATGCTTGTTCTTTAATTGCTTGGAAACAATGCTTGCTTAGTATAAGTTGCTAATCTAGACTAGATAAAGCAGATAGAACTTGAGCTAAAATATTGAAAGTAAGGACCTACTTTAGACGCTTTTGGCAAAGCAAACCCAGAGCTAGAAAGCCTTGCATGTCTAAGTCTTGGTAAAAATAGTTTACCTGACGGGTTAGTCTTGCTGAGTATTAGTTGCTCAGCCTTGTTGTGGCTTAACTTTTCAGGTGATGTTAATAGTTTGGCTGCTGGCACCACTTCGCCTACCCAGCTCCCTCCGGGTAGGACAGTCGAGTGGGATGGCAGGGATTTTTGATGTCATGATCGACTCCGTCATGATATCGTGTATCGATGCTTAGCTTCCGTTTGTTTTATCCAACTGTTCGGACCTTGCAAACTTGTTTGAATTTTAGAAACTCTGATGTAATAAATTGTGGAACTAAGTTAATATGATGGGAATGTTTTAATCTCTGTGCTACTCACCTTTGTGTGAGCGATGCTTCTCGATCCTGTGTAAGTGGTTCATCGGATGAAATCCGACGGTCGACCAGGTTGACTTGCTTAAAGTGCATCATTGTGTGTCAGCATTTTAGTCAGGTTAATTTGGGCGGTTCCGCCACAGCTGGCATCAGAGCTCGAAGCATGGTACGGAGAACAATAGACCTTAAAACACTTTTTCTGACTAAAATTTGCAAGAAACGAGTTGAGAAATTCGTAAGTTCGTTAAGGATGAGTTTAGTACAAGAAGCCCTAGGGGAATTTTGGGTCTTTTAAGGTGGCTAATAATTATTGGTTATTTACTGACTTCCAGCACTTGTCACCACGTTTATCATACATGTGCCGAGTTCCGCATAGCGAGCATGCGAAGGGTGATAGAAATTCGATTCCAAAGAAGCCTATCATCACGGTTGTTTCGTCCACGTCTATTATATGTGCGCAAGTTCCGTATGTTAACTCATGCAACGGATGGTATGGTTTGATTCCAACGAGCCTATCATCACGGTTGTTTTCCCACATCTATTATACGTGTGCATGATTCACGAGAATGCGAAGGGTTATATGGTTCTATTCAAGGGAACCTATTTCCACGGTTGTTGCGCTGTCCATGCAGCGTTAAACGCATGGGTGCCATTTCTATAGTGAACGGTAATGATTGTGGACGCTTTTGTGAGTGCTGGCACGGAAGGTTCAAGTTGTGATGTGATTTTCTGCAGGTACACTAACTACGTTACGTATGAAACGATGCCTAGCAACTCGAATAGTTATTATAGTGAGAGTCGTATTGTTGCCTTGCCACCAGCACTAACCACGTAAGTCCAAAGATTTTTGGTGATTATTTTTGGTTGCGAGGACGACTAGGACATGCATGCATTGCAAAATAAAAGTCTCAGCCTAAAGAAATAAAACCAAGCTCGTGTATGTCGTAAAAAGAAATGAACCGCGATAAGGATTTTCTAGCTGTCCTTTTTTCCGCAATGAACGTTTTAATAAAATCTTTCAGGTTGTTCCATATGATAACTCCAAAAACTTTATATAAGAAATTTGTGTTAAATCTTCCAAATAACTTGCTGAAAATTTTTCACAAAGTGCTACCACTTGGGTTGAAAGTTGTGATCAGTTTTGTGACCCCCTGTTTGGCTGTTAGCCCTGAGTGCACACCAGTTAGAGTCCTACTATTTCGAGCTCCTTAAGGACTTTTTCTGCTGGGAGTTCCTTAATAAAAGTTTCTCATAACTTAATAAAGAACTTGGTGGTAAAATTTCAGCTTCTTTGGGTCTCTGGTTTTGGAGTTATGTTCAGTTTACTTTGGCTCGGGTTTGAAAAATTCCAGCATGTACACGTAATGGAAATCTGAGCTTATCACCTTGTTAGGTCCTGTTCTATCCCTACCTTTTAATACAAAACTTGTTACACACCATTTAAAGAACATGCTGGTAAAATTTGAGAAAGTTTGGATTAATACTTGCTGAGTTATGAGCTTTTCTCTAACTGCCAGAAATCTGTTTTGATTTCCGAGTGTTAACTCCGTTTCTCACTTGTCCTTTGTTACAGATGGCTCACCCTGTGTACGTTGCAGTTGGTGCGGATGGCACCACCCACTTGAGGTGCCTCCACTACGAGGGTTTTTCAGCCATACTGTGGGACACCCTGCGCTCCTTTGGGTACCCGTCACCGCCAATTTACGCGGGACGTGCGTACCAGGACCACGGGATTCCTCGGAGTCGCGTGCACGTGCGGGTGCCCCCGCCTCCGGACCAGCCACAGTGGCCACTTTTGGAGGTTGTGGCCGAGGGACACACGCTACAGGACATGTGGGAGTTTGCAGCTTTGCAGGCCCTGACACAGTTTTGCCAGGCACACCCCCTGGAGATTGTGTTAGACCCGATTGGGTTGTTCCCTACCCAGGATACGAGAGACCCGAATTGGTTGGACCGTATGGAGCACATGGACTTGCTAGGTGTTATGGATCCATAGCACACGATCTTTGTTTCCACTCGTTGCTTGAATGTGTTCTACAGGATGGTTGAGATGCAGAGCAGGGCAATGGCCACGGTGATTGGGATGGCAGTGGCCAACCAGGTTGCCCTCTCTACCATGAAAAATGGCATGGTGGACCAGCCACTTGAGTTAGTACAGAAGGATGTCCAGATTTCTGAGATGCAGGATAAGATCACCCATTTTGAGGAGGAGATAGTGGATATGGAGCATGATACGGAGATGTTGGCTGACCAGTTCTATGATGTGAACATGGAGCTGGCGAATGCCAATGAGCACCTGCAAGAGCACCACGATGAGGTTAATGCCATTCACGCTTTAGAGATGTAGCAGGATGAGCCGTTGGCCCAGGAGGAGGAGCCTGAGGAGATCGAGGGCTTTTCGAGTATGGACTTTGACGAGGCCGCTCCGCAGGCAACCTCGAGTTGGCGATGCTCACTCTCCTGTACTCAGCTTTGCCTCCGTAGGCAACCTCGACGACTTTTAGATGTGTTGGCTTGTTGTTGAGCAGTTTTCTTTTGTTGCAGTCCTCGGCGACCTATATTTTGGCCAGTGATGTAATAGTTTAGCTTGAGTTGAGTATTTGGGTGTTGAAAAACTGATTCTATGTAGGGTTTACCGATGCTACCAATTAGTGTAATGTGTGGAAGTTTATGGCAGAAATGTAGTGGCTGTTTCTCCTCAGTTTTACCCCTGTCTCCACTTGTTTTTTATCCAATGTTTGAATACCAAAGTTGTGCGAAAACTTTTGTTCTAACTACTCGTAAATTTTCAGCTCCTTCAGATCTGTAAAATGCCCATTAGAGCCAAAACCCCTCTGCTCAGCTTGCTGAAAAATCAGCCCGGACAGCAACTTGCTAGGACAACTAAACGACCTCTTTTCCTTCCTTTTCGGTCAACAAGCATAAAATGAAAGTAGTTGTGTACGATGTGTTCTAACCCTCGAATAAGGAAGAGAACCTTGTACACTTCGAAGAAAAGATATGCACCAACTCAATAAAAGTTTTGATTGTTGCTTTTGCACCATCGGCAAGACTAGCGTTTAACATTTCAGCACATAATGTTTCCTTATGGTTAGACAAGCTTTGGGATTATGTGACTAATGGAAAGGTGAATCTTGTATATGGCGCACCGCACACGCTCTCGCTCTGTTCCCAGTAGCAGCGAGGTGCCTCCACCGCCTCCAACCACCCTAGAGGTGATCTTGGCTGCTCAAACTGAGCTGCTGAGGCACATCGCCCAGGGGCAGCAGCAGCAGCCCCAAGGAGGAAGAGCTCATCAGCAACCTCATGTTGCTTGCTATGAGGACTTTCTGGGGACACAGCCTCCTCTGTTCCACAAGATGGAGGATCCGGTTGACGCCGACGCCTGGATTCGCGCCATCGAGTCCAAGTTCTCCCTTCTCACTGCCCATTGCCCGGATGAGAACAAGGTTCGGTTCGCCGCGTAGCAGTTGCGTGGTTCTGCCCTCCTATGGTGGGATCATTACCACACCATGCAGCCGGCTGACCACATCATCAGCTGGGAGGAGTTCAAGACGGCGTTCAGGGGCCATCATATCCCTGAGGGTCTCCTGGAGTGCAAGCTCAATGAGTTCCTGGCTCTCATCCAGGGAGGCCATGATGTCCTGCACTATGCGCAGGTTTTCAATGACCTGTGTCACTATGCAGGCTAACATGCGGACTCTGTTGAGAAGAAGAGGGACCGCTTTCACAGAGGCTTGAGTTTGGAGCTCAAGGAAAGGCTGAATCACATAAAGGTGGATTCCTACAATGAACTGGTGAACCTACCAATTTCCCAGGAGGATTGCATGAAGGCCCTCAAGACCGGCATGAAGCGGAAGGTCCCAATGCTGGCACCCAGCCCACCTGCCCAGAAATACAGAATGGTTCCCCCACAAGCATCTCGCAGGCCCGCACGGCCTGGGAGATGGGTTGCTCGACCTCCACCGCAGGCAGCACCTCGTTTCCCTGGATTCTAGCCACAAGTGCCCCGGCCTGCTCTTCCAATGCCGTCACGCCCAGTTACTGGAAACTGCTGTTTCACCTGCGGAAATCTAGGACACTTTGCCAAGGACTGCCCCCGCAACAAGAATCAGCGACCCGGTTAGAGCAATGCACTGGGCAACAAGGGGAAGAAGCCGAGGGTTCAGGTCCGACAAGGCAGGCTGAACTTCACCACCCTTGCCGAACTTCCGGAAGGCACACCGGTGATGACGGGTACCTTTTCTATCTATACCAACCCGTCCTTATTCTGTTTGATTCGGGAGCATCCCATAGTTTCATTGGGTCCAAAACCTGTGCTAAGTGTGGCCTAGGGTTCTGTCACACGAAAGGGGCATATATAATCTCTATCCCTGGTGGGAAGGTATCCTCATACCAGTTGACCCGCCAAGTACCTATCAACATAGGGAATACCCTTCTTAAGGAAGACCTGCTTATCCTTAGGTTGGAGGGGATAGATATTATTTTGGGCATGAATTGGATGACCCGACACCGAGTGACCCTAGATATCCCTGCCAGAGCAGTTCATATAAATTCACCCAAGTATGGTAGCTCAACTATACACCTAACCCACCGCGAGTACGAAACTTCTTGTGCCTATCTCGTGACTGAAGCCAGTTTGGAGGACATTCCAGTGGTGTGTGAGTATCTCGATGTGTTTCTAGAGGATTTTCCGGGTATGCCGCTTGATAGAGATATCGAGTTTGCTATTGAGTTGCAACCAAGTACTGCCCCAATTTCAAAGAGACCATACCGGATGCCACCAGCCGAGCTGGTAGAAATGAAGAATCAGTTGCATGATTTGTTGGAAAAAGGTTTTATTCGTCCAAGTACATCACCTTGGGGTTGCCCCGCCTTGTTTGTGAAAAAGAAGGACGAGAGTCTGCGCATGTGTGTGGACTACCGACCTCTCAATGCGGTGACGATAAAGAACAAGTACCCATTACCCTGCATCAATGTTCTGTTCGATCAGTTAGCTGGAGCTAGAGTGTTTTCCAAAATTGATCTTCGTTCTAGCTACCATCAAATCAAGATCCGCCCGTGCGATATTCCTAAGACTGCCTTCTCTACACGGTATGGACTCTATGAGTACTTAGTCATGTCTTTTGGGCTTACTAATGCGCCGGCTTATTTCATGTACCTCATGAATTCGGTGTTTATGCCCGAACTTGACAAATTCGTCATGGTATTCATCGACGATATCTTGGTGTACTCGAAGAATGAGGAAGAACATGCCGAGCACCTTCATACTGTACTCCAACGCTTGAGAGATCTCCAACTCTATACCAAATTCTCCAAGTGTGACTTCTGGCTGGATAGTGTTAAATTCTTAGGGCACACCATATCCAGAGACGGCATAGCAGTAGACCCAAGCAAAGTTAAGGAAGTAATGGATTGGAAGCTGCCCTCTTCAGTTCATCAGATTTGAAGTTTTCTCAGTTTAGCAGGTTACTACCGTCGTTTCATTCCTGACTTCTCAAAAATAGCTAAGCCAATGACGGAAATGCTAAATAAAGGAGTTAAGTTTGTGTGGAGTGACAAATGTGAAGAAGCTTTCCACACCCTGAGACAATTGCTGACCTCTGCGTCGATTTTAGCTCAGCCAAATACCACTAGGCCATTTGACGTATATTGCGATGCCTCTGGCACTGGACTTGGATGTGTTCTTATGCAAGACAGCCGAGTCATTGCCTATGCCTCGCAAGTGCTACGGCCACATGAGCTGAATTATCCTACCCATGATCTTGAGTTAGCAGTAGTCGTTCATGCTCTGAAAATATGGAGACATTATCTTATGGGGACTCGATGCAATATCTATACAGATCACAAGAGTCTTAAGTATATCTTCACTCAAGCAGACCTCAACATGCATTAGAGAAGATGGTTAGAATTAATCAAAGATTATGACCTAAAAGTGCATTATCACCTAGGAAAAGCCAACGTAGTTGAAGATGCTCTCAGCCGCAAGATCCATTGTAACTGCTTGTCGACGATTAATTATGTCGAGACCTTATGTCATGAAATGGCTAAACTTAAATTCGAAATTGTTCCCCACGGCACCTTAAGTCATATTTCTCTGGAGCCTACCCTGCATGACCGAATAGTTTTAGCACAATTGGAGGATGAAGAGATAAACCTTATCAAGGAGAAACTCGCATAGGAAGATGAAGGATATAAGCATTTCCAACAGGATTGGAAGGGAGTTGTACATTATGAAGCTCGACTGGTTGTTCCAAATGATCCTGATCTTAAGAAACAAATTCTGGATGAAGCACACCTTTCCAAGTTTTTGATTCACCCTGGTAGTACCAAGATGTACCATGATCTCCGACAGAATTTCTGGTGGAGTGGGGTGAAACCCGACATTGCATGATATGTTTCAGAGTGTGATACATGTCAACGACTCAAAGCAAGCCACTTGAAGGTAGCTGGCCCCTTGCAGCCGCTCCCTATTCCCTCGTGGAAGTGGGAGGACATAAGCATGGACTTTATAGTCAGACTAACCAATACCTCTCGCAAGCATGATTCCATATGGGTTATAGTAGACCGACTTACCAAAACAGCGCATTTCCTTCCAATACACACCACCCACACCATACAGAAATATGCAGAACTATACCTTGATCGGATTGTTTCCTTGCATGGGTACCCAGAACGATCATCTCTGATCGAGGTAGTCAGTTTGTAGCACGCTTTTGGGAGCAATTGCAGTTTTCACTTGGCACTAAACTGATTCGTAGTTCCACATATCACCCTCAAACCGATGGACAAACTAAAAGAGTTAACTAGATATTGGAAGATATGCTACGCGCCTGTGCCATTCATTATGACAAGAATTGGGATAAATGTTTGCCATTAGCGGAATTCTCATACAACAATAGTTACCAAGCCAGCCTGAAAATGGCACCTTTTGAAGCCTTGTATAGAGGTAGATGCCGAACCCTGCTAAGCTAGTCGCAACCCGGAGAGCGAACAGTGTATGGACCTGACCTGGTCATGGAGGCCGAAGAAAAAGTGAGATTTATCCGAGAAAATCTCAAGGCCGCCCAGTCTCGACAAAAGAGCTATTCGGATCAGAGAAGAAGATCTATTCGATTTGAGGTTGGGGATTTTGTATACTCGCGGGTCTCACGGACAAAAGGTGTACAACGTTTTGGAGTAAAAGAAAAGTTGGCTCCACACTATAGTGGTCCATATGAGATTGTAGAAATTTGTGGCCCCGTAGCGTATCGAGTTAAACTCCCAGAGAAGATTGCTGCGATACACGATGTTTTCCATGTCTCGCAACTCAAGAAGTGTATTCGGGTTCCAACCAAAATCATTGCCTCGGAAGAATTGAAGATCGAACCCGATTTATCATACAAGGAATATCCTGTCAAGATCCTCGATCGGAAAGAATGACATACTCGTAGGCAAATGGTAAAAATGTACAAAATTCAGTGGAGTAACCATATGGAAGACGAAGCAACATGGGAAACAGAAGAGTATCTCAACACTAACTTCCACGGTTTTCTTTTCGACCAGGGAGGTACGTTACACCGGCCACACTAGTACCTTTCTGCACTTGAATCTCGGGGCAAGATTCCTTTAAGGGGGGTAGGCTGTAACAACTCTACCTAAATTAAGTGCTTTTAAATCCAAACCAGTGGTTAGTCACTAAGCAAAGAGGTGAAATGTCCATTTTGACCCTAAGAAGCTCTTTTTGGAGTTTAAAATAAAAATTGAGATTTTATATGCAAACTTAAATATTTTCCCAAATAAGAGTTGTAAAACTTTTAATTTCAAACAACTTTTTTTAAAGGCACTTTGTCTAATTCGGAGTGGGGGGAAGTCAAAAATAGGAATCAAAACCGGAGTATTAAAGAACCCTATAAACCACAAGTCTTGGAATTCAAGTTTTTCTCCAACTTTGCAATCTGTTATCTCACGAATTCATATCTAACCTCAAGCTCACCATTGGCACCACCCTTTGCCACCTCCCGCAACTACGCCTCTGCTTTTTCCACTACGCCGCCACTAGGCTCCCAAGGAGCTCACACCTCCGCACTGCCCCGCACTCCGACGACTTCTCCGCCCGCTTCGCCACCCCTCCGCGCACGTCTCCGAGCAGCCCGTGGCCTCCCCGATGCCGCCGGTGTCTCGGAACGCTGCCTGCACCGCCGCCCGCCCAGCTCTGTTGCCGCGTTCTGACCCTCGCCGGCCCTCTCTGCCGCCCCAACCCCGCCAAGTCGAGCTCAGGTGAGCCCTTGAGCCTCTCTGCCAACTTGTTGCCCCATCCTCGCCGGCGAACCGCCGGGGGTTTCATCGCCGCCGTCGCGCGCACCCCGGGGACAACATTGCGTCTTCCCCATTCTTTTCGGGGTCCTGGGCGCAAAAACTCAGGGACCCCTGCGTGTTTAACCCTTAGACTCAGGGGGTAGAATGCAAGTTTGCCTCAGCTTTTAGTTTAATAATAGGTAGAAAAAGAGTTAAACTTTGTAAATGCCCAGTAAATAGTAGAAAAATAAAAAAAAAATGCCAAACCACTTTTGTTGGAATCCCTGCTCTATCTAGTTCCTAAGAAAAATAAGTTTGCTCATGTTACTATTGTAAATAATATCCTATGCTTTTAATTATGGTTTAGGCCTTTTAAATCATCATAAATAGAAGAAAAGTGAGAAAAATGTAAACCCAACTCTGTGCTGCTTGTTGCTATGTGTAGAAGCTCAGAAAAATAATTAGGGCTCTGATCTAGAACTTAAAGTCACTGATTTAACTTTATTTTGGGAATCTAAGATTAAATCTTCCTTTTTGCATAAGTTTTGATCCAGAGCTCAGAAAAATATGAAATCAGTTGGGTTGAGTTTGTTTTGCTATATAGTATGTAGGAAAAATATGAGTTGTAGTGCAAATTAGAAACAAAAACACCTTCCTTGTTAAGCATGTTTAATTAGAAGGAAAATAGGAAAAATAGCTATCCTTCTCAAAAAATCATGAAAATTTCACCAAAGCTCCTGTATCAGACCCTTAATATACTTGTAAAATTTCATCCTCAGTTTCACTGTAATTTTGGAGATAGAAAAAGTTAAGCTCATGCTATCTTTAATAATGAAATGCATGTAATTCCTTTTTGAGTCATCCAATGGCTTCCAAAATTTTACAATAATGTATTGATGGCTTAAGTGAGGTGCTGTAATTTTCTCAGTACCTTTAGCTACTGTTTGGTTATGAAATATTTTTGGTTAAATTAATCGACCTTATGATTGTGCATTTATGTTTGTAGGAGTTGATTGAAACCATAGATGCATGAATTTAGTACCTTGGTCTGAATACTAGTTGTTAAGGTTGAGTAGTTGCAATGCTTAATAGGTTCCGGTAAAAGTCGAGTGATTTACTGTCACTCGCGAGTTATAGGAGTTGAATGTTTTATTTTTGATGCAACTATAAGGACGATGGACGGGGTCAGGCTTATGTTCGATACTTGGTGGATTGCACCATCTGTCTAAATGAACCGATCTAAGGTCGAAACGTGTCGGCGTTCGTGATCAAGTGTTTGAAAGTATTAATCTCATACCTAGTATGGGATGGGGAAGCCTAGTACCTGATTGAACTGGGGCGTGGCATACCCTTCGGCTGTCCTTGGAACGTCGTTCCCATGGTGCATCTTGTGGGTGCAAGTGCGGTCATAGTACGGCCGAGGCCGAGATTATGGAGCATTGCATGCCAAAGGCAGTTGCCTCTGACACGTGCCTAAGGGATCGATGGGGATGGCTGACAAATGAAGCGACCCTTCGTGGTACGCGGATGTCATGAGATTAGGTTCGCCATGCATGGTTAATAAATTCGAATCGATTCGTCTGCCTCTCACAGTTTGAGACTAGTTGATCGCTATTCTGCATTGAGTAAGGATGGAACATGATGATGATATTAATTTGATTCTTGTTCTTTAATTGCTTGGAAACAATGCTTGCGTAGTATAAGTTGCTAATCTAGACTAGATAAAGCAGATAGAACTTGAGCTAAAATATTGAAAGTAAGGACCTACTTTAGACGCTTTTGGCAAAGCAAACCCAGAGCCAGAAAGGCTTGCATGTCTAAGTCTTGGTAAAAATAGTTTACCTGACGGGTCAGTCTTGATGAGTATTAGTTGCTCAGCCTTGTAGTGGCTTAACTTTTCAGGTGATGTTAATAGTTTGGCTGCTGGCACCACTTCGCCTACCCAGTTCCCTCCGGGTAGGACAGTCGAGTGGGATGGCAGGGATTTTTGATGTCATGATCGGCTTCGTCAAGATATCGTGTATCGACGCTTAGCTTCCGTTTGTTTTATTCGACTGTTCGAACCTTGCAAACCTGTTTGAATTTCAGAAACTCTGATGTAATAAATTGTGGAACTAAGTTAATATGATGGGAATGTTGTAATCTCTGTGCTACTCACCTTCGTGTGAGCGATGCTTCTCGATCCTGTGTAAGTGGTTCATCGGATGAAATCCGACGGTCGACCAGGTTGACTTGCTTAAAGTGCATCATCATGTGTCAGGCGACTTAAATGCATTTTAGTCAGGTTAATTTGGGCGGTTCCGCCACACCTACGCATCGCCGCCGCCCCCGTCATCCATCTCGCCGCCCCCATCGCGTCGTTGCCGCCACCCCTGCCATCCCGCTGCCTCCTTCCCAATCCCCATCCTCACTGCCCTCCGTCTCCTCCATCCGGCCATCCACTCCCGCACCGTCCGCTGCTGCCACCGTGGCTGACCAAAGGCGGAAGCGGGCCACCGCCACCAAGACCGCCTCCCTGAAGAACCAGATCCGCTCCACGGAGCGCTTCCTCCACAAGGTATTTGCCATTGCCGAGCCCCGGGGTCTCCTCGGTCGAGGTTGGGACCCTCTCACTGCTCTTTTTTCAGCCCCATGATGGGGTTTAGCTATTGCATGTGGAGCAGTGGGTGTTTGGCTGGGAGCCTCTCAGTTTTCTAGTTAATTGATTGAAACATTTCGCCAATCGTAGGTTGGACTTTAACTAAACATGGTAATTTGGATGCGATGATGAATTGCTCGGTTACTAGTTATTTTTCATTGATTGCTTCGGAGGCATATTGATGGTTCAACTGAGGCCTCCGTTCGTAGCATTCGGCTCAGTAGACTAGTTCATGTTGTAGCTGGATTACTGCTCGTTCCGGTAGCTTATAAATGTGAAACGTTAAGTATGCTGCTCAAACTGATTGGTCAGAAATGTTATGAAAGGTCTGTGTTTGTCCCTGTCAGAGAAGTGAGGAAGCATAATTGAACTTGATTTAGAAGAGTGTAGTCATGAATATGCAGCTCATGCCTCTTCCTGTGCATCTACTACATATAGTTAATTGTAGACAAACAAAATTTTCACTTCTATTGGAAACAAGTAGGAATAAACTGACAATTGATTTTATAATTCACCTCTATCAAAGGAGGTACAAGCTTAGTCTTGCCTGCACTGTTCTAAATCAAGTCCATTTTCTTTGAGCTATATTTAAGGAGGTTGCTTGTCCATTTCTGTTTTCATGGATCAAGATTCTTTTCTATTCTCCCAATTATGGCAATGAACCATAGCCCCCTTTTTGTCTAGCTGTGGTGATACGTTAATGCTATATGTTTAATTTTCTGGATCTTCAAGATGACATTAGGATTGCTCAAGAGAAGAAACTTGAAGAACTGAAGAGGCAGCAAGAGCTTCAGAATCAACAGGCTGTTCAACGGACAGTACAGCTAGAGCTTCAGATTGAAGAGCTATGGTGAGGGGTAAACTTGTCTCTACTAACTGAAGGGAAGACCCAATGTGACGAAATGCTAGAAAACTTAACTGTGCAAACTTTAGATGGTATTTTACTGAGGCAAAGTCTTCTTTGTCATGTAATATCTCTACACTTGAAATCAGAGAGTTCTCATTGAAATTTTAATAGCAGTAATGGGAACGGTCTTATACCTGCTGACCTGGCATACTGCCTTAGGTGACCTGACATCTATGCCAGACTACTGGAGGTGTTGTGTTGTTACAAAAATTAGAAGTTAATTATTTGTTGACATCACATCTTTTAAGTTTTCATGTTATATCAAGACTATTTTGGCATGTAAATAGACTAGCAGTTATTAGAGCCAGAGCATTGTATTCAAAATGTACATATTACCTTTGAACTATTAAATAAAATAGGAGCCATAAATTTGACATTAGAATTTATACACATGGAAAATTGTAAATCTGAGACGTGTACATAATGTTTCTTGAATTTTGTGTTTTCATGCAGAGGAGGCGGATGGAGCTGCTCAAAGAGCAGAAATAGAGAATGTCGAATGAAATACATGGAGCAGTTCTGCAAGCATAAGCTGTGGGGTATGTTATCTGTCTAGGTTGCACACTAGATGCCTGACGAAATTCTTTGATCTCGCTCTTACTCGCGGCATGATTTTTTATATTATGATTACATGGGACCAAATCATTGGTACTGTTGGCACCGATAGCAGCTTTTTTGTGCATGATGTGGCTGCGCCAGTGGCTACTACTACTTGCAAGTCATTACTCAGTTGTAGATGCTACTTTGTTGTGAGCAGCAGTAGTAGCAATAGTAGGTTCATGTTGGGTCCGGCAAAACTCATTTCTGCTTGGCAAAACTCATATCTGCTAGCCTCACCTTCTAAAAGATAATTTCAATGCGCAACTGGTTATCAATTAAGAGATTTTCTGTAAGCACCTCTTAAGTCTAAAGCTGATAGCATCTTGGAGAATTTTCTACAACCGATTGACAGTTATAAGGAGCAACAGTAGCAACAGCCAACAGTTGTTCTATTCTAAGTTTCTAACTTCTAAACTAGGTTATGGGAATACTCATATTTGTGTGTAGATCTTAGACCTAATGCTTGTATCTTTTATTTCTGAAACTAAATAGCATCTTGAGGATTGTGTCTATTTTACCATTGTTGTCCTTGGAGCAATATATCTTTTTGCAGCGTCACAAAATAGTTTGATCACAACATGTTGCCAATAAAATTACAGCTTCATGGCAGGTCGATTAGGTTGCTACATGAAGCATGGCAAGAAAAATGACAGCATATGGTGCTGTAATCGCTCTGTGTATTGAATGGAATTACCGGCAAGCGTGTATTATTCATCTTGTGAGAACCAGAAGCTTTTCATTACCTTCTAGATGCCACCTTGTTAATATTCAGATTGAAGTCAATATCTTTGCTCCATATGCTTCTTTTTTCCAACGAAAAAATGGCCTGTACAATTTTAAATTAGCCTGATTTTTCCCATATGCTTGGTTCTAATAGCTGTGCCCATTGACTTATGATAGCTGTGCAGGAAGGCTCTTCCAATTTGATTAATTCATGATGTGTTTGCAATGTAGGAAGGAAGATGGATAGCTAGATGAACTGTGCTGCTTCAGTTATGCTTCTCTAAAAATTCAACATGGTGTGTTTGTGCAGCTTGTCAAATATTGGTCTATGGCTGATTGCTGATTGCCATGGTCGCACCAATGCTTTGCTGCTGCTGTCCAGGTCCAGATAGCAACATACTTCCAGCCTCTGGTCAGTTGTTTGACGCATTGAGAATCATGATATTTCCATGTCCAAGATGCCAAAGTAGAAATTGTAGAAATTGAATTTTTTATAAAATCTATTTCTAAACATTTTTGTCTTCTAATGGTTCCTGGATTTGTTAATTGGCCAAAGGATACGACCACTTTTTGCAGTGTTTCAGGTTAGAAAGGGATTGCTCAAGGATGATATGCCTCATCAGAAGTTTGCACTTTACCACCGTTGGCTCCATGTTGTGAGCGTCAGTTAAAACATGCTGCAGATGTACAAATGTACAATGTTCAGGTTGACCCAGAATCCAGTTTAGTCATAGCTGAATGAAATTTGAGCCTACAATTGCTACGATACTATATTTCCTTTTTTAGTTCATAAAGAAATAGCACTTTGATATCATAATGAGGCTAGCAAGCTTGCTTTCGTTAACTCTTCTGATTGTTTTGCCCGTATGCACGTCCTAGTTAAAATGTAAAAAGCTTTTGGATAGAGGAACGTTTGTTTTCCTAGTATATTCTTTATTTTTTTTCTTCTATAAATTCATAAGAGCAATAGGGCTTGAGGCTTAATGTCTTTGAGTAATAGCTTTAGTATTGATGTTTTGCATGACATGTAACACAAATTCTGATGTAGGCTAGCGGTTAGATGGCTTCCTTTATACCGTTGCAGCCGTGGTTTGATTCGTGTTAGCCTCATATTGGCCAGCCATTTTGTTTCTATTTTTGGTTAGTACATGAAATATCCAAAGCAGCCCGGTTCTCAGTCCACCAATCTGTGGCAGCCTAACAAGTCGGCCAGACATGCGCAAGGTCCAAACTCGACCACTAGCGTGCTGGTCTAAGATCATAACAAAGAGAGTATAGTATATGACATGTGGGACCCACTTGTGAGTGATCGACCATAATAGATGGACCCACGTTGCTAGAGGCCACAATACCATTTACAAAAAATCTGAGAAAAAATCAGAATGAAAAGTTTTGTGATGTTTCTGACTGTGGCAAAAAGATCATCTATTCGCAACCATGTTTCTGATGGTGGTGAGAGCATCAATGTTTTGCAACCAATATTGTATTTCGTGGCAATGACCCTTACATATTGCCACGGAAAAAATCATTATAACAACACAAAGCACATGTGGTAACAGTATTAGCTATTTGCCACCAATTTTCAAATGGTTGCGACAACATCAATCTTTTGCAACGGAATTACACAATGGTGGTAATAACACCTATCTATCGCATCTAAATTTCAATTGTTGCAATGGGCTCTATGGCAATAGGCCAAAAATCTAGTAGTTGAAGTAGCGTGGTCGTGAGGTGCTCGAGTCCAAACTCTTGAGATCCTAGTTCGATTCCCTCATTGCGCATCTTTTAATTTTTCCATTAAGTAAAACTCGCAACCATTTTTCAACTCGTGGCGACAACACCTATCTATTGCAACAAATTTCTTGTTGTTGCCATAGGCTATGTGGCAACGTAACAAATTCAATGCAATATTACTTCCTACTTGCAACATTACGTATTTCGTGGCAATAAACCTTACATATTGCAACGCAAAAAAAACACTTTATAACAACGCAAAAAAACCGTGGCAATTTGTTCAGCAACTCACAACCATTTTCAACTCGTTGCAACAATACCGACCTATTGCAACAGATTTTCTGTTGTTGCCTTGGGCTATGTGGCAACGTGACAAGTTTGTTGCAAAAATATCAAAGCCTTGCAATATTGCGTATTTCGTGTCAATAACCCATCGATATTGCAATGAAAACAATTAATTATTGCAACGAAAAACACAAGTGGCAATATCGCCTACCTATTGCAACGAATTTTCAAATGGTGGCAATAACGCCAACCGGTTGCAACAAAAACTCAAAATCATTGCAATAACCCCTACCTGTTGCAATGAAATTTGAGTTGATGGGATGATGGCCGTGGCAATAGCCCTAAAATCTAGTAGTGATAGGCTTCTACGTAGTGGTGTAGTTGCTTCTTGAAACACATATGGATGGCATGTTGATAGGTCGCACCTGCGTTTTTTAGCCCGAAAGACATTGTTTTGTAAAAAAATACTCCAAATGGGGTGATGAAACCTGTTTTGGCTTGATCTTCTTCTTTTAGGGCTATTTGATGATAGCCTGAGTAGCAGTTGAGAAAGCAGTGCAAAGCACACCCAGCTATGGAGTCAACTACTTGGTCGATCCTGGGTAAACCAAAGGGGTCCTTTGGGCCATGCTTGTTGAGGTCTGTGTAGTCAACGCACATCCTCCACTCATTGTTCTTCTTGCGAATGAGTACAGGGTTGGCTAGCCAATCAGGATGGAAAACCTCCTTGATAAACCCTGCTGTGAGTAGTTTGGCTAGCTCTTTTTTGATTGCATCTCTTCTATCTTGGGCGAACCTTGGAAGTCGTTGTCTTTTTGGGGTAGCTTTGGGGTTGACGTTTAATGAATGCTCGATCAGATCCTTGGGCACACCAGACATGTAAGCTGGCTTCCAAGCAAAGATGTCCTGGTTAGTCCGAAGGAAACTGACGGGCACGCTTTCCTATTTGGGGTCTAGCCCTGTTCCAATCAGGGCTGTCCTGGATGAGTCACCAGTCTGGAGATCGATAGGTTTGAAGTCTTTCTCGCTTGCTGGTTTCACCTTAGTTGATCCCGACTTGTTTTCTGGGATCTCGAGTTCTATGGGGTTGAGTTTCTTTGATGCTGTGAAGACTTGTCGCATGGGATTGGGTGCTTGAGAAGTCACTGCGATTTCGACAGCTTCCATGTTGCACTCATATGATCGCCTTAAGTCTCCACGTAGTTTCAACTTGCCCTTAGGTCTTGGCATATTGAGTAACAGGTACACGTAGTGTGGTATAGCCATAAACTTGGCCAGGGCTGGTCTTCTGAGTATGGCGTGGTAAGAAGTTTCGAAGTCGGCGACCTCAAACCTGATGTACTCGGTTCGGTAATGTTCCTTGGTGCCGAAAGTGACTGGTAGGACAACTTGTCCTAATGGTATGGTAGAATTTTCTGGGACAATTCCGTAGAATGGTGACTTCGTTGGAGTAAGCATGTCCATGATGTCGAGGCACATTTTCCTTAGTGTCTTGGCAAAAATCACGTTGAGTCCACTTCCACCATCAATGAGTACTTTGGTAAGTCTTGAGCCTGCGATGACGGGATCGAGTACCAGAGGGAATCGACCTGGTTCTGAGAAACTTGTCCATTGGTCCTTTCTGCTGAAAACTATGGGTACCTCAGACCATTTGAGTGGTGTAGGAGCTGCTGGCTCGATAGCCATAATCTCTCTAAGTACTAGCTTAGTGGACCGCTTGGACGCGGTACCCGGGATTCCACCAAAAATGATGTTGACCATTTTAGAGGCAGTTTGAAACTTGCTTTCATCTTCGTCAGCTTCGTTGACCTTGCCTTTACCCTTGTCCTTCCTCTGACTAATGTCTTCATGAGGGGGTGGTGCGGGTAATTCTTGCATTACTCGGCACATGCTGTAGCAATCAATCGCCGAGTGTTTGTTGTTTGGATGCCATGGGCATTGCTTCTTGAGTAACTCGGTGAAGGAGGGCCTATCATTGTGTTTGTGTGACCCTTTCTTGCCTGAGTTGGTCATAGCTACGACAGTATTGTCAGGTTTGCGCTTGCGGTTCTGATTACCTGAGTAGTTGCGCTTGTTCATGATTGTTGTTGTTGTTGTTGTCACGGCCGCAGTTGCAATGAGAGCCGAATCTCTCACGCTCTTTGTCTTCCTCATCTGCCCATTGTTGCACCATGATTTTGAGATCTTTGACAGTGGCTGGACGATGCCTACCAAAGTCTTGGTATGTTCAATGATCGTAGAGGCCATTTTGAAAGCACTCGATGACGTCTCCTTCTAAAATGTCGAGTATTGTAGCCTTCTTTTCAAACAAACGACGTAGGTAATCACTAAGTGTCTCGCTTTCTTTTTGTTTGACTTGGCTAAGGTCAATTTTGTTGCCTGGGTGGGACATGGAGCCCGCGTAATTATTAGTGAAAGCCTTTCTCAAGTCTTCCCAGGAATGGATTGACTTGGGCTTGAGTGACTCGAGCCATGTTAACGGCGCGGGTTCCATGCATATGGGGAAGTGAATGACCTTTGTATCATCATTACCCCTAATTGCTTGAACTGCTAGTGAGTAGCATCGTAGCCATTGGACTGGATCTTGCTTGCCATCATACTTGGTGATCCCCGTCGGCTTGAACTTCTCGGGTAGTTTAGTCCTCATTACCCATGTGGTGAATGCAGGGAAGTGATCATAGTCATTGGCTTCGCATTCGCGGTGATGGTTGTTATTGAGTACCTCTCTTAGGTCGCTAAAGATTGAGGCTTCGCGATCAGCTCTGTGATGGCGAGGACTCTTTGCTAAATTGATGTAGCTAGCCTCTCCTGCATCCCTGTTTCTCCGTGGGGCCTCGCGTTCATCTCTACTTTGCCTTCGGCTATGTTGTCTTGGTTGGTTGACTACTTCGTTACTGTTTCTTGGAGCCTCGTGATTGCCACCGTGGACTGCAATGTCTCTGCTGCCATCCTAGTGGGCCGCGTTGCGAGGGATAGATGGGATTGGCGATTCCTTGTCAAGTAGTTTGTAAGCTTGTTCTGCGAATTGTGCTATTAACTCATTGCCCCTTTCTGCGAGTTGTGCTGTTAACTCGTTGTCTCTGTCGTGAGGTATGAGAGCTGATATGAGATTGATCGAGGAAATTGCTGCGAGTGGTGTGTTGTGCTCTCGAGCTTGCACTGCATCGAATGCTCTTTCGAGGTTTATGATAGGAATGTTCGTAGCTAGTAGTCGGCGATGATCTGCTCGGACAACATTGCGTGCCCTTCTTTGATTTCTCTATTCAGAGGTTTCATCTTGCGGGGTGTTAGCTGACACCTCATCTTGTGAGACGTCATCGAGTTGTTCAACCCGTCAAGGATTTTTTTGGTGGCTGGCACCTATGTCATTGTTTGGTGAGGTGATGACGAAGATTTCTCTATCTGGGTAGTAGCTTCCAGAGCTTGATGTTGCAATCTCCATAGTGCTTCCTTCTTCGCAGGTTGAAGTAAGCGGGATACCCTCTTGATAAGGGAGGTTATTCATGTGAGCGACAAGGCACGACTCATAATCTTGGGTAAGGAATGGTGGCTTCATCCCAGGCCAATAAACGAATCTACCTTGCGGAGTTGAAGTAATTACCAAGCCTTGAGCTGGGCCTGATAAAGGGATCTCCTGGATGGAGTCCGAGTTGTAGTCGCAGTCCTCAACTGTCTCTAGTCTGGGTTGGACTCGAGTAAGGAATTCTTAGTGGATCATGGCTGTGTTGTGGAGTTTGAGTGGGAGTCGACTTCGGGTCGGAGTCGGTTTGTGTGATGACTTAGACGCCAGCCGGTGTTTGCTAGTCTGAGCCGTAGTTGAACTCAATGTTGTTGACATTGAAATTTTGGATTTTCTCGATGAAATCCTCTGCTTCTTGATGAAGAAAGTTTTCACAGAGACACTTCTTTTCCTAGTTGCTGATGATGCAGCGTTGAAAGGATCCAGCACCGTCAGCAATGCAAAGTCAGGAGCAGAAAATGAAGGTTGCGCCCGCCTCGAAGGCGAATTCAGGCTTGATGATGACTGGTGCCATCAATCTCGTGTGGAGAAACTCGGTGACTTCCCCTACCTGGCGCAACAGCTGTCGGTGTTTTAGACCAGCAACCCGCCTAGGGAGTACCCAAGGTGGTCTTTTGTGCGATGGGTGTCGTCAAGAATTAAGGAGTCGATGGTGATGCAAGGGACATGATTTAGATAGGTTCGGGCTGCTAGATCGCGTAATACCCTACGTCCTGTGTGTTGGTTGTATTGAACTTGTGTCGAGTTGCACTTGTCGTTTGGAGGGGGTCCCTGCTCGCCCTTATATAGTCGGGGAGCAGGGTTACAGGGTCGAGTACATTACAGAGAAATACCACATCACATTGCATCAACTTAGCATTCGCCTTGTTCCTGAACAAGCGCTTCAGGCATGGTATTATAGAGAAATACCATATCACCTTCACGGGAACTCTCTTATACCGTAGCGCTTTGCACATAGGATAAGCATGTAGTTTCTCGTATTCAGCACCACGATAGAGGATACAGTCATTAGGGCATACGTGTATCTTCTGAACCTCCAATCCTAGAGGGCAAACAATCTGTTTAGCTTCATATATTGTGGATGGCAATTCATTATTCTCGGGAAGAATTTTCTTGACAATTTTCAACATCCCCTGAAATGCCTTATCGGACACACCATTTTTGGCCTTCCATTGCATACATTCTAGTGTAGTACCTAGTTTTTTATGGCTCTGCTAGCAATGTACAATAATTTTTGGTGATCATCTATCATGCGCTGCAACTTTGCTGCTTCCTTCTCAGTTTCGCAATTTCTATGTGTATCCCGTAGCACCTGACCAAGGTCATCAGTAGGGCCATCTTCTGCAAACTCATCTTCATCAGCCTCACCCATTGTAGTATCTGCAAAAGCTTGGCCTGCAGCCCAATCCGGAATGTTGTCATCATCCTCCTCCTCTTCGCCATCTTCCATTACAACCCCTCTTTCGCCATGCTTGGTCCAAACCAAATAGTTCGGCATGAAACCGTATCTAAATAAGTGGTTGTGAATAGTCCCCCAGGAAGCCTGTGAATAGTCCTTCTTGCTATTGCATTGGAAGCATGGACAACATATGAACCCGTTCTCTGGCTTGTTCGCTTTGGCCACTTTGAGAAAATAATGCAAGCTATCAATGAACACCTTGGTCCGTCTATCCGCATTATCCATCCATTGCCGGTCCATCTGCATCGTATTACGCATGAAAATAGATTACACATGAAAATGGATTATGCATTTTTTCCTTTTTTTATTTCTATAGTACACAATTAATTTTAATATGATTTTTAGCATGCAGGTCTCTAATATCTTGCAAACGTTATAAATATTAGGTTATATGGTAGTTGTTTTTTACCAATTCAAATATATTGTTTCTTCATCCTTCAATGATTACAAATATTAGGTTCTCTTGTTGCGAATAAGTGTGTCATTTCCATTTCGCATGAAAATTCATCTTTACGTGCCTATTGATGGTTATTTGATACGCTTTACAACTTATCCACATGCTATTCACAATTGAAAGTATGTTAAACTTTGTAGTGCAAATAATGCTGAAAGTTTAGATAGGGATAGAAATACAGATATTTAAATTTCAGATCTACACAACATTATACACTACGACAAACCATCCACTGAGTATTATCTAGGAGGACTTTAAGCATCCTTGGGTGGCGAAGATGAAGGTTCCGCTGACCCAGCCTCATCCTGTGCTTTATTTATGCCTCCTGCAATGGTAGTACTAAGTGGACGTGAAACACCCGGGACTAACGGTGGAGCATAACGACCACCAAAAGGAGGTTCCGGACTCGCTGCAATAGCATTTTCATGACATCTGTGCAAATAACGCAGCATTGCTTTCTCCCACGTGCTCATTTTCTTCGGCATATCGTGAGGGCCAACTATGGTTTTCCCTTTGCTGTGAGAGGAACGACGATCGCCCCCACCATTGCCACTACCTGCAGCAGCAGAAGCCATCTCTATGTCCAAAAATTCATACCTTAGCACTGCAGAACTTGTTGAACTTGAAGACCGTGATCATCTCGGCGAGCATTTCTCCACCAGGCGGCACCGTACTTCGCAATGGAAGAGCTCCAATTCTATGAGGAAGGGGACACGGTCTTCCATGATATCCGTTGCTGCTCTTCCTCGTAGAATCGGAGCTCCTCCTTGACGTCCGTTGCCGCTCGGTGGAGGACATGCTCACCAAGATGAACACAATATGCAAGTTCAACAAGTAAGGATTTGAAAAACCATATTGAATTTGACAAGATAAACCGTCTAGACAAGGGTAGCATCATTCTTAAATTGCTGGAAGGATACATACTATATATGACACATATGACATACTAATTTTTTCCTCATAATTAATATTGAAATCCTCTCCATTCTACCTCACATTTACTCTCCAGTCTCTCTCACATTCTTGCTCAAAATCCTCTCCATTTTGTACTTCACATTCTAAAAAATAAACTATCCATCTCCATTCTACACATCAAGTTGTTTTAACTAATATGAATCATATATAACAAGCAAACTATCCATCACATTCTAACTCAAAAACATGTATAAATACAAAATCTCTTCATTCTCCCTCTTTCTAACAAACAAACTCATTTTTCTTCCTCTCTAAAGCATACAACAAAGAATAACAAGAGGATGAAGTAGCTAACCTTCACAACACTTTGGATGAGTGAAATCCCCACGGAAATGAGGGAAAAAAATTCAGGCAACACCTCCACTAGGCTTGCTTCGGCGCCATGGAGAGTAGGTGAAGCTCTCTGTCTTTGTGGAGTGGACTGGCTTGGGCTGGAGGAGGAAGAAAAGCCTTTGTCTTGGGATTTAATGGAGGATGAGTTTTTATCCTGGTTAAAAATTCCAACAGGGATAAAAAGGAACACCTTTTGTCCTGGTTGAAGTTTACTCCCGGTTGGAAACATGAACCGGGACAAAAGGCCCTTTTGTCCTGGTTGGAATTACCGACTGGGAGTGAACTTTTTATCCCAGTTGGTAACACCAACCGAGACAAAAGGGTGGCACTTTTGTTCCGGTTGGACCTCCAACCGGGAGAAAAGGGGGGCGCCACCGATGCCTAGATTCTGGCTGTCAACCGGGACAAAAAGGGAGCCTTTAGTCCTGGTTGCAAATATCAACCAGGAGTAAAGCTCGACCCCATTCCAGCCTACCATGGTGCGCCTCCTTTTTGTCCCGGGCAACTTTAAATTGGGACAAAAGGGGGCGCATGGAAGGTGAGTTCTCTACTAGTGTGGACAATTGACCTAAAGCCAACTCCTAGGTGAAACAAAAGTAGGACTTCTAACAAAAAGAATTGCAGATTGGACTGCCATAGACCTGATCAGAACTACAATCTCCTTCCTTGTTTTTCTTCTTTGAACGATCTCCATCAAGGGATCAACCTAGCTCATCGGTTTGTGGTGCCTACAATTTAACTATGATTAGTAACAATGATGTAAAAGAAACTGCACCTAAGCATTAGGATTTATTACCATTACATCATTCTGATCATGACGGTCGAGATGGTTTTCTGTGGATGGGGAACTTGCATTTGATTTGAATTTCCATCCTCCTATCTAGAACCATCAATGTTGCTTTAGCGTGGAGCAACACGCGGGGCGAGCCGACGAGGTCGACATGGCTGCAATGCGGTGATTCAGCTTGGGGCCAAGCTAAAGTGGAGGTGGTTGTAGGGAGCTGCTGGCACAACTCCGTGCCATGGCAAAGGATTACGCTTCTAGGACAAGTCATTGAAGCTCTCTCTTGATCCGTCGTTCCCCATCTACAGTACAGAGAGGCGGAAAGGGTGACCTTGAGGCGGAAGGTTGTTTCCGGCGGTGATTCTGCTGGTCCTCTTCCTCTCCAACGGCCGGTCCGGCATCTAAGAGGGAGGTGAGCCACGGAATCAGCATGCAGATGTATATAGGCTAGGTAGGTGTCTTCCTACATCTAGGTTTTGCTCATCGTCGGTGGTTGATGGCGGGGCGGGTTTGCTTGCCGTCAATCGATGGTGTAGCTAGGGTTTTCAGGAGTGGTGGCCATTGGGAGCTACTCCGGTGAATAAAGATCCTCTTTGGGGTGATGGTGGTTGCTTCGTCTTCCTTGGCGAGGTCGTCGTGGAGGTATGTATGTGTGGCGGAACCGCCCAAATTAACTTGACTAAAATGCACTTAAGTCGCCTGACACGCGATCATGCACTTTAAGCAAGTCAACTTGGTCAACCGTCGGATTTCATCCGATAAACCACTTATAGGATCGAGAAGCATTGCTCACATGAAGGTGAGTAGCACAAAGGTTACAACATTACCATCACATTAACATAGTTCAACATTTATTACATCAGAGTTTCCAAAATTCAAACAAGTTTGCAAGGTTCAACCAGATGAAGTAAACAAGCGGAAGCTAAACGTCGATACACGATATCATGATGAAGCCGATCATGACATCAATAATCCCTGCCCTCGCCATCTAAGGAGGGATCCCACTCAACTGTCCAGCCTGGAGGGAGCTGGGTTGGCCAAGTGGTGCCAGCAGCCAAACTATTGACATCACCTAAAAGGTTAAGCCACAACAAGGCTGAGCAACTAATACTCAGCAAGACTGACCCATCCGGTGGTAAATACTATCACCAACTTCTACATGCAAGGTCTTTTTGGCTTTGGGTTTGTTTTGCCAAAAGCACTTATAGTCGGTCCTTACTTTCAATGTTTTAGCTCAGGTTCTACGTTCATTAACAAGTCTAGATTAGCAACTTACGCTAAGCAAGCATAGTTTTCCAAACAATTAAGGAACAAGCATCAAGATTAATATCATCATCATGTTCCATCTTTACTCAGTGCAGAATAGCGATCAAGCAGTCCCAAACTGTGAGAGGCAGACGAATCGATTTGAATTTATTAACCATGCATGGCAAACCTAATCTCACGACATCCACGCACGACGAAGGGTCGCTTCATTTGTCAGCCATCCCCGTCGATCCCTTAGGCACATGTTAGAGCCAACTTCCTTTGGCATGCAATGCTCCATAATCCCGGCCTCTGCCGTACTATGACTGCACTTGCACCCACATGATGCACCATGGGAACGACATTCCAAGGACAGCTGGAGGGTATGCCACGTCCCAGTTCAATCAGGTACTAGGCTTCCCTATCCCATACTAGGTATGAGATTAGTACTTTCAAACACTTGATCACGAACGTCAACACGTTTCGACCTTAGTCCATTTTCATGTAGAAAGACGGGGCAAACCACCAAGAACGGAACATAAGCCCGGCCCTGTCCATCATCCTTATAGTTGTAGCAAGAGTAAACAAACAACTCCTATAACTTGCGAGTGACAGGCAATCACTCGACTTTTACCGAGTCCTATTTAGCACTGCATCTACGCGACTTATCATGCTAGTGTTAAGATCAGAAGGGTACTAAGTTTGTGCATCTAAGGTGTCATTCAACTCCTATAAACGTAAATGCACAATCATAAGCATCAACATATTGCGTAATTTAAAAATAGGGAAGCATGCACCGGGGCTTGCCTTCAGGAAGGGTTAGCGGTTCTTCGAGGTCTTGATCTAGCTCGGGCTCTCCTTCCAAGTGATGAAGCTCCGCGGTGGGTTCTTCCTCCGGTGCAGGTTGGAGCTCGTAGGTTCCGTCGGCGAGATTTGCTTCTACACGACATGCACATGCAGGAGTTTAGTTTTAACTAGGCGCGAACACGAATGATGCACGGCATGGATTGCGGTAGAAAGGAAGTTGCCTATAGGCCAGATTCACCGAAACAAGGTTTTTACTTCTCTTAACTTCGCAAAGGAAGGTGAGGTCAGGTTTAAACTAGCGGTTGACTTTGATGGTGACTGTGTACACATTTAGATTCTTGCAACTTAGAGTTTGCACAAACAGAGAGGGATGTTGTGTTTGGGGTGGTTCAAGTGCATTTGGAGAGTTATTTAATTTTGACAGTTTTTACGTACCTCTTCCCCAAAATTTCTTATTTTTCTCAGCTCTAGATTAATACTTATGCAAAAAGTAAGATTTAACTCTAGATTTCAAATATAAAGCTAAAATAGTAACTTTAAATTCTTCTCCAGGGTCCTAAACATTTCTCTGAGCTTCAACTCATAGAAACATTCACCACAGAGTTGGATTTACCTATTTAGCATTTTTCTTCTATTTACTATGATTTAAAAGGCCTAAACAAAGAATAAAACCATAAGATATTATTTACAATAGTAATATGAACAAACTTATTTTGTAAGAAACTAGACAGAACAAGAATTCCAACAAAAGTGATTTGGTATTTTTCTGATTTTTCCTCGATTTAAGATGTAACTTCCAAGTTCCTGTCAATTTAAAACGAGCTAAAAGAGTCGGATCGGGGAAAACTAACGATCCGACCCTTAGACTTAAGGAAAATTTGTACCGGGATCCTCAGATTTAACACAGAGAAGTCCCCGAAATTTAACACAGATACCCTCGGTCAAAAGAAAAGACTCAACCGAGCCCTCGGGCGAGGCAGACAGCACTCGGGCTAGGCGGACAAAGTCCGGTCGCTTTTACGGACGAATCAGGCTCGGGAAGAGCTGGAAAGGGGTCGGCAGCTCACCTCCAGTCCTACTAACGAGGTCTCAGGGTTGGGAAGGAACAAGCCGAGGAAGAACGAGGAACAACGGTGCCTCAGGTCAGCGTCCTGGAAACTGGCGGCGGCGATCTGGCAAGACAAGGGCCTCAGAGGCTCCTTCAGCAGGTCAGCGAGCTCTAGGCGACTAAGGCAAAGCTGATGGTGAAGGAGTCGCTGCACGGGGCTGGCCGGAGTGGCAGCTCCAAGTGCGGTGGTGAGTGCGGTGGAGAAAAACAGAGAAGGTAGAGCGGCAAAGGCGGTGATGGCGAAGGGAAATTTTGGTAAGAGGCTTTGGTACCTTTTCATAGATGCGCATAAGTGTTCAGAGGAAGAAAACGAGCTCGAGCGGGCGAGAGGATAAGATCGAGGGAGAAGGAAGTGCTCTGTCGCGGCGGCGATTGGTTGGCACCTCCATTGGCTGGAGAAGTGGAGTTCCGGGGACAGGATCCTCCGGGCATTGGGCAAAGGAGATAGCGTCTGGCAAGTGCGGTTTCGTCGGGCGGAAGGATTGGCGAGGCCGGGTGTGCGTCTAGTCACGTCAAACACCGGATTGGGGGCGGTAGCACGGCCGGTACCAGGCGGTGGCGTGGCGTGCGAGGGGAAGGAAGACACGGGCGCTGGTTGGGTGGAGCGGCTCGCGTGTAGGGGGAGGGGAACAGCCTCGGCGGCGATTGGCCAGCACAGCACTCGCCCTATCTTCTCATGGGTGCGGGTAGGGCGACGGCGAGCTCGCCGGTGGATGGCGGCCACGCGGCGGGAGGCGCGCGGGCGAACATGCCCAGACGCGCTAGGTTTGGAGAAAACTTGAGCCAAGGTTTGCCAAACTAGAGTTTTTGGACTTAGGCATTTCAGCTGAGTTAGTGAAAATTTTAGGAGTTTGGCTGTCCTTGACTCAACTTTAGGGCAGTTTCTGGTTTGAAAACTAGACCAAGGTGTTATTGAAGGAGTTGCTCTTTAGTCTTAGTACTTCAACTTCTATTAAGGGCTTTTCTTGAGTTTAGTTCAAAATTTTGGAGGAACACCCTCACCAATAGGCGCACTCTGGATAGTTTTCCAGACTTAGAGCTGGAACGCCCAGAGGGCTGAGTTGACTATTTTACCCGACTTTGACCAAGATTTTGAGTAGGTTCGGTTACGATTTAGACCTGGGTCAGTGTAACAAAGTTGGAAACACACTCAAGGGACTACAACTTTTATTAAAGGTCTGACTCGAGGTTAGATGTGAACTTGTGAGATAACAGGTTGCAAAGTCGAAGAAAAACTTGAATTCCAGGACTTCGGTTGTTTGTAGGGTTCTATAACACTCCTATTTTGATTCTTGTTTTTGACCTTCTCCCACTCCGAATTAGCCAAAGTGTCTTTAACAAAAGTTGTTTGAAATTAAAAGTTTTACAACTCTTCTTTGGACAAAATTTCAAGTTTTTATATAAAAACTCAAGTTTTATATTTAACTCCAAAAAGAGCTTCTTAGGGTCAAAAAGGACATTTCACCTCTTCTGCTTAGTGACCAAAGACTTGTTTATGTTTAATTACACCTAATTAAGGCAGAGTTGTTACAGCATGCCTCTCCTTTTGCTTCAAGGCTGCAAAGCAGGTTGAGGGTTTCGCAGAAGATAGGTGGTTGATCAAGCTCAAGTTTCCCTCGATGGCGGTGGTTGTCAATGGCGAGTTGAGGTCCAAGAGCTGAAGTGTTTGGGGCATGCCCCGGTCGATGGGCGACTGCCGATGGCTCCATCCCGTCCCTCGTGACGGGTTTCTACTTTGACTCATCTCAAAGTCGGTGTGCGATGGGACTCTTCCAGCTTGCGCTTGACATCTTCCTCCATTGTGGTCACCTGCAATGGGGATCTCGAGCGTCGTCAGTTCGAAAGGACATAGGGATTTGGCTGTAATTTTTCTTTTATCTAGGGTCCTTTGTGAAGTTTGTCTGGGACAGCTGTATCCTTACCATACATCTCTGTATCCATATGAGTACTTGTACTTTTTTCATATCAAGAAATACAGATACGTATTATAAAAAAAGGATTACGCTTCCAAGAAAGTAGGAAACCAAATGGCGGGACATAGCGATTCTGTTCTAGTAGGGCAAAGGCTAGGCAGGGGCAAGTTCGGCCAGGTCTAGGCAGGGCCAAAATTTAGATAATTGAGAAAATTGATGTAGATTACCTAAATATACCCGCCGTTCTTTTAATATAAGGGTGTTATTAAATGTCTCATATATTTCAAAACAGAGAGTACATTTATACTTTGACATCAGGCCCGTACAAATGCATGCACCACTAGGAAATGGCCTTTTGTACTGGTTGGGAACCCCCATTTAGTACCAGTTTTGCAACCGGTATTGCTACTCCGGTATTAAAAGGGAGGGCCCTTTAGTACCGGGTGAAATAACCGGTACTAAAGGGGTATTAAAAATAAAAAAAGAAATCCCACCCTGCCAGCCCGATCCCGAGCCTGAGCCTGACCCACACCCTGCCCGCCTGCCCGAGCCCCCCGCCACCACCCGAGACTAAGCCCTCGCACCACCATCCCGCCCCGTCCTCCCGCCGCGCTCTCCCACCACGCTCTCCCACCACCACCCATCGCGCCCTCCCGCCACCACCCTCACGCTGCCGCATCTAGGATTAGAGAGAGAGAGAGAGAGTGCCGCCTCCTGCCATCACCACCGCATCCACGTGCCCCCACCCCTAGCATGTACTCGCCCCCGCAGCCTCGTGCCGAGCCCTCCTGCAGCCTTCCGCCGCCCGCCGTCGCTCGAAGATCCTCGCCCACAAATCTGCGCCGCTACCTCACCTTGCCCCGTCGCTGCTCCTCACTGCTAGTGAGGGGGAGCAGAGGGGGGAGGGGAGGCAGAAGGGGTGAGCGGAGGACGGGGGAGAGGAACAGAGTGAACGAAGGGAGAGGAGGGAGGGGGAGGGGTGCGCAGGCGGAGGGGCTAGAGAGAGAGGAAGGGGAAGGGAAGAGGAGGAGGGGCGTAGGTGGAGGGGATAAGGCGGAGGGGGCTGGGATAAGCCGGTCAGGCCACCAACAAAGGAGCCTTTAGTACCAGGTGGGAGGTCCACCAGGTACTAAAGGTCACCCGATACTAATGGCCCGGTACTAAAGGCCCTTAGCCACATTAGTACCAGGTGGAGGTGCCACCCGATACTAATGGGTGACCTTTAATACCAGTTGGAGCCCCTAACCGATACTAAAGGGGCTCACAGGGAGCTATCCGTTAGACCCGATACTAATGCTCACAATAGTACCGGGTCAAAACCCAACCAGTACTAAGGTGCTCGATGAAAGGCCCTTTCCCCAGTAGGGGGACCTAATTTAGTATTAATTAACTAAACTATAAGTCAAGAATACAAAGCATTACATCCAAATTAGCCCATGTGCTTCCGCTGCTCATCAATTTCCTTGCGTGCAGCAGACCTCTTGACCTCTAGATTATTCACGATTTTGATGGGATTGTCATTTGATGCCACAGCTTCCATCTTGAACTTTTTCTCTTCATCTCGTTAGATATATGGGCTTGGCCCATATAAATAATCCTTAATAAATTGAAAAGGCTCATTAGCGTTAGAGGGGTACACCATTTATTAGTCCTGTATTGCTAATGGATGAGGGTGTGGGGGTTTTCCTCCCTATAAATACGGACCGTCCATTCATGGAAAAGACGCACCATAGACTACTATACGGGAAGGCCCCTAGGTTTGAGTATTCCTAAGGTGGTCTATATGAGTTAGCTTTTGCCTCTTCTACACTGCTGCACTGGCACTGTAGCATTCTCCATTCCGTTGCATCAGCGTGCACTGACGAGCAGGAGAGCAGGTCTCTGGAACCACTCATCCTTGTGATCCTGCACCGGGAGAGGGCGAATAAGGTTTTTGGGAAGCGTTCTGCGCGATTGCTCAAGTTCTTCATCATATCTCGTCCTCCATCCAAGTCAGGCGCTTGTAGCATACCATCGTCTTCAACGCCGGCTGCTGCAATCCGTCTACAACACCATCGTTGTCCCGTCAGCACCGCTTGTCATCACAACTTCTCGGTACATGCACCATGATCCGATCTAGTATTTAATCATGTCTTCGGAGATTATGATTATGCTATTCCTGTTGCCTAGTATGTTAGAGTTTTGCATGTTAGGATTGTCTCTTGTCATGGTTTATTTATTTCATAAATTAATAAAATAATGTCCTACTTATCCAACAATCCAAAAACTTTATAATAGGCAATCTGCTGATTTTACAATGGATGGTTTTGCTGAGTCACTGAGGCCAGAAAAGTTTTCTGCCGTGAACTTTAAGAGATGGCAATCAAAGGTCTGTTTGTGGCTTAATGTGATGCACATCTGGGACACGAGAGAAGGCAAACCAGAAGGCGAACTGACTGCTGAGCAGCAGCAGAAGTTCGCAGATGCCAACAATCTTTTCTTGCGATGTATCATCAGCTTGTTCTTTGACTTCCTGGTTGATGTCTATGTAGACTTGACAGATGCGAAGGAGTTGTGTGATTCTTTGGTTACAAAGTATGGTGCAACAGATGCAGGCAGTGAGCTCTACCTCATGGAGAGCTTCCATGACTACAGGATGGTGAACAACCGTTCGACGCTAGAGCAAATGCATGAGGTGCAGTACATTGTGAAGGATCTTGAGCAGCTCAAGTGTGAGATACCCGACAAATTTGTGGCTTGATGCATAATTGCAAAATTACCTTCCACATGGAGGAATTTCGCCATAACTCTAAAACATAGGAGACAGGAGATATCAGTTGAAAACCTGATAGCATCTCTTAATGTTGAGGAGAAGGCTCGGGAGAAAGATACTGCTGATAAAGGAGATTAAGTCCAGTCTAGCACCAACATGGTGCAGAAGTTCCCACGCAACAGGAATAAAGGCAAAAATAAGGTCGTCAAGACTCCTACCTTCAAGAAGAAGAAAATGAACAAAGCCGAGTTGTCTTGCTATACCTCCGGTGAGCTGGGACATTTCTCAAAGGATTGTCCAAATCATGCAGATCGCAAGGATAAAAGGGCTAATCATGGATTTAGATCCAAGGATGTCAACACAGTGACCGTAGGTAACATTCGAGACATGTATGGTAATTTATTACCTTCTGTTCTTTCAGTTTTTCAATCTACCAGTTGGTAGCTTGATACGGGTGCCAATGTCCATGTGCGTGCTGACATATCCATGTTCTCTTCTTACCATGTCGCTTAGAATTCCTCCGTCCTAGTGGGGAATGGGCCACATGCTTCTATTCATGGTGTTGGCACGGTAGATCTGAAGTTTACTTTAGGAAAGATCGTGCAGGTGAGGAATGTGAAGCATTACCTACTATCAACAACAATCTTGTGAGCGTCTTGGTCCTATGCAAGGATGGGTTTAAGGTAGTGTTAGAGTCCAATAAATTAGTCATGTCAAAACATGTACAATTTGTTGGTAAAGGTTATGATTGTGGAGGCTTGTAATAAGTTAGTGTACCATATTCGTGGCAATCTTAGTGATGATGCAAGTACTTGGCATTCATGTGTATATCACATTAATTTTTGTTTGATGTCTCGGCTTTCCAGCATATGTTTAATTCCGAACTTCACCATTACCAAAGGTTCTAAGTACCATAGCTGTGTGCAATCAAAGCAACCTCGGAAGCCTCACAAGGCAGCCGAGGAGAGAAACTTGGCACCTCTAGAACTCATACAATCTGATCTCTGTGAGATGAATGGTGTGTTGAAAAAAGGTGGAAAGAGATACTTCATGACGTTGATTGATGATGGGACTAGATTTTACTATGTTTATTTGTTACAAACTAAGGATGAAGCATTAGACTACTTTAAAATCTATAAACCTAAAGATGGGAATCAGCTAGAGAGAAAGATTAAGCATCTAAGGTCTGATCATGGTGGTGAATATTTTTCTAAAATCTTTGATGAATTCTATGAGGAACATGGTATTATTCATGAGAGGACGCCTCCCTATTCGCCTGAATCAAATGGGGTTGCTCAGAGGAAAAACCACATGCTGATTGATCTAGTTAATACCATGTTAAACACTACCGGTTTATCTAAGGCATGGTGGGGGAGGCTTTATTGACTTTATGTCATGTCTTGAATAGAGTTCCAAATAAGGATAAAGAGCAAACTCCATATGAGATGTGGGTTGGAAGAAAACCATCACTTTATTATTTGCGCACCTAGGGGTGCCTTGCGAAAGTCAATGTACCAATTTCTAAGAAGCGCAAGTTGGGATCTAAGATAGTGGATCGTGTCTTTCTAGGATTTTCTCAAAGGAGCATTGCTTATAGATTTGTCGTAGTTAAATCAGAGGTACCTGATATGCATTTTGATACTATTATGGAATCTCATGATGCAACTGATATGAACCCGCTAGGGTGGATTCCCGATCTTTCGATGAGAGGCAGGGGATAACTCGATTGGTCGATGGAGACGACGTTCATGGCCCTACTACAGCCTTTCAAGCTGCGCCTTAGCAATCAATACACCACCTCCATATGCTTCCTGTAGCAACAACAAACGAACGGAGCTAGCTAGAATGCATAGCTTATCAGCTCTAAACACAAACCCATCACTAACGATGAATTTGTTCCATCCTTTTTCATCTTTGCAATGCAGCAACACATCTTTAAAATTAGCATCATTAACATATTGGTCTTTAATTGTTTCTAATCCAAAGATTTTGTAATCAAGTTGATTCAACAAAGTATATCTCCTAGACAAAGCATCAGCAAAAACATTCTCTTTCCCTTTCTTGTGCTTAATAATATAAGGAAAAGATTCAATAAATTCAACCCACTTAGCATTTCTACGGTTCAGATGTCCTTGACTACGAATATGTTTCAAAGATTCATGATCAGAATGAATAACAAATTCTTTGGGCCACAAGTAATGCTGCCATGTTTCCTTATAATAAGTAGAATAATTCAGAACAGGCCCACTCAATTTTTCACTAAAATATGCAATAAGTTTGCCTTCTTGTAACAAAACACCACCCAATCCAATTCCACTAGCATCACATTCAAGCTCAAAAGTCTTATTAAAATTAGGAAGTTGGAGGACGGGTGCATGTGTCAACTTATCTTTCAGCATGTTGAAGGAGTTTTCTTGTACTTTGCCCCAACTAAAAGGCACTCCCTTCTTTGTAATCTCATTCAGTGGTGCAGCAATGGTACTGAAGTCCTTCAAAAAATGGTGATAGAAACTAGCAAGTCCTAGGAAACTCCACACTTGTGTGATAGTCTTTGGTACAGGCCATCCCTGTATAGCTTCTACCTTGGCTTGATCAACCTCAATTCCTTGTGGAGTCACAACATGACCAAGAAAAGACACTCGATCGGTGCAAAAGGTGCACTTCTCAAGGTTACCAAATAAACGCGCATCTCGTAAAGCATTAAAAACAACACGTAAGTGATCAAGGTGGTCATCCATAGATTTGCTATAAATCAATATATCATCAAAATATACCACAACAAATTTTTCATTGAAAGCACGCAGAACCTCATTCATTAATCTCATGAAAGTACTAGGTTCATTAGTTAACCCAATAGGCATGACTAACCACTCATATAAACCAAATTTAGTTTTAAAAGCAATTTTCCATTCATCTCCCAATTTCATACAAATTTGGTGGTACCCACTACGCAAATCAACTTTGGAAAACACAACAGCACCACTAAGCCCATCGAGCATATCATCCAAACATGGAATAGGGTCTCGATATCGAATGGTGATATTATTGATAGCTCTACAATCAACACACATACGCCAAGTTCCATCTTTCTTAGGCACTAAAATAATCGGAATAGCACAAGGACTAAGAGACTCACAAGGACTAATAGACTCATGCACATAACCTTTGTCGAGTAGTTCTTAGACTTGTCGCTGAATTTCTTTCGTTTCTTCTGGATTTGTCCTGTATGGCACACGGTTTGGCAAAGATGCACCAGGAATAAGATCAATTTGGTGCTTAATCCCTCGTATTGGTGGCAGTCCCGATGGTATCTCACTTGGAAACACATCAGAATACTCCTAAAAAATGTTAGCAATAGCAGGGGGCAAAGAATGTTGCATGTCGTGAACCGAAATCAAAGCATCCTTGCATACCAAAGCATAGTAAGAAGGAACAAATGTAGCTCGCATGACCCATTTCAAAGCATCCATGTTTGTGGCATGTTATTAGGATTTTTCTTGCCATGCTCTATCCACCAAACAGAAGCAAAAATCAGTGAATTCATTAGTAGCAACCCTAACACGTGTATTTTCAAGAAATTCATGACAAGCAAACTTTTGATCAACAGTAATATCCCAAGTAATGTAAGTATCAGGATCATATTTACCATCAAAAGGAGGTATCTTAAATTTTATCTTACTAAAAGCATCATTATTATTATGTACCTCGCGTCATCGGTAACCACCCATACCTCTGCGATTATTGCGTAGTCATCGGCGATCATGAGCGTCTGGGTCATCTTGTTGAGTATCAGCATCCCAATTGTCCTCGACACGCTCATCCTTGTTGTTATTTCCATCATGCCCATTAGTGGTTTTGGCATGCATCTCATCAAAGCGCCTCAAAATAGCAGCAAGGCTTTTGTTAATACGAGCGACTGACGTCTCCAACCCTGTAAGTTTGGTGTTGGTGGCTAGCTGGATGGCCTCCAACTGCCCAATCTTCTCATTCATCACCTGCAAATCATCATTGAGCCCCTCGATGTGCCCCTTCACCATCTTTTCAAAATGTTGTATGATGCCCTTGGTGCGGAGAGAATGTGGCATATTCTAACTATCCTCTGATCCTGTCATGGTTAGACGAACAAAGGCAACAAGAAAACAGGTGAAGAAATAAAAACCCTACAGCTATTAGGATGTAGCTACTGCAAGGTGCTCACTCTCAACCCGTTACACAAGCTCTTACCAATTCTTACCTTGCTCAACAGGAGGGGATGGCTACCAACAAGTCTGCAACCGTGGAATGAAGTTTATCGGTGCCGCAACAACAGGACCAGTCAAGCTGTAGTTGAAATATATGGAGCTGTAGGTGGGCTAAAGCAAGGAAGTACTAGCACCACGTTAGTCACAAAAGCAAGCTGAATAATCGTTCAATGGTGGTACTGTGCTGGTCCTAGCCTAGATCATGCTAGAGACACGAGCCTGGTGTGACGATTGACCCTAAATCCTTCGAGTTAATCTTAATCCGAGTCCCTAATCCCCCTCTCAGTTTCCCCGAGTTGAGTGCTCACCCTCAGTTCTAGTCCCGACCCCTGTGATCCGACCCCTCTCCACTGGTTCCCAGCTCCGACCCCTACCGACCCCAAACCCATACCGCCGGATCTCCTAAGTCTCCCAACAGCAGTCTCCCTTCAATCTGTGCAGTGGACCAACCAAGACTGACCAGTGGACCCACAAAATCTTTTCCCCAGATCTTCCGTGACAGACGCACTCGAGTGGCATGTCACTTCAGAGTTCCCCCGCCGCGTGGCTCAACTTCTCCGACCCCGGCCACGACAGTCCCTTTCCCACCTTGTCAGAGCTGCGCCCCGACAGTCTGTTGCTTCGCGCTCGCCCACGCGACCGCAGCCCGCCGGTCTTCTCACCTGTGCGCCCTCGCTTCTAGCGCCGTTCCCTTGGTCACGTCCTTCTGATCCGCCACACGACGACGCCCGCCTTCGCCAAATCTCAACCACCGGCAAAACCGTGCCTGCGCCGCCCTGTCACTAGTGCCCAATGGCCGACGGTGTCGTCCCCGAAGTCCTGCTCCGCCGCCCCGTTGCTCAATCGCCGCCCTGGAAGAGCACTTGATCGCTTCTTCCCGGTCTTCATGCTACTCCAGCTCTCTCTCTTTTGCGCAGCTATAAAAGGGAAGGCCAGAGCTTCCCAGCTTCCGCCCAAGTCCTAGTGCTTCCCAGCTTCTACCCATGTCTGCTCATTTCCGACCCCAAGCTTCACCTGTAAGATGAAGGTAAGCTGCCGACCCTTTTTCCGCCTCGTCCGACCCCTTCTGTTCGTCCGACCCATTTTCCGCCTCGTCCGACCCCTTCTGTTCGTCCGACCCTTGTCCGCCTTGTCCGACCCCTTCTGTTCGTCCGACCCTTGTCCGCCTCGTCCGAACCCTTCTGTTCGTTCGACCCCTTCTGTTCATCCGACCCTTGTCTACCTCGTCCGACCCCTTTTATCCGCCGACCATTTCTCCGCCTCGCCCGAGGGCTCGGCTGTATCCTTTTCCTTGGCCTGAGGGTATATGTGTAAAGATTTAGGGACTTCTCTGTGTTAATTCTGAGGACCCCCAGCACATCTATTCCCTTGATCTAAGGGTCAGCTCATAAGTTCCTTCCCATCCAACCCTTATATCTTGATCTCCACCTACTCAAGTACACTTTTGTACCTTTTCTGTAGCTTTCCTACCAGTGTCCGAGCCTTAACTCACAAGTGTTGCTGTTGTTTAAACCGTCTAAAAGTGCTAACTCTTGCATTTGCATTTCGTGTAGAGTTGCATCTCGCCGACGGTGACTACGAGCTGTACCCGGCGCCCGAAGAAAGAGTTGCAGCAGAGCTCCCGCCTCCAGAAGCCGGAGCCGCCCCCACAGAAGACCCCTTCCCTTCCTCCTCGTTTGAAGGCAAGCCCCGGAGCATGAACCCAGTTTTTCCCAAACATGGGCATGCCTTCTCAATCTAGTTTTGTGCATTTATGTATAGGTGTTGTTTGAAATCATAGATTGCATGACTTAGTTCCCTTGAGCTAAACACTAGTCTGTTGGGTCCGAGTAGTTGCTATGCTTAATAGGGAGCGGTAAAAGCCGAGTGATCTCCTGTCACTCGCGAGTTTATAGGAGTTGGTTGTTTATCTTTTGTTACAACTATAAGGACGATGGACGGGGCAGGGTTTTGGTTAACTCTTTGGTGGTCGGCTGATCGCCCCATCTATCTATGGAACTTGTTAAGGCCCGACAGTGGTGGTGTTCATGATCAAGTGTTTGAAAGTACTAACCTCATACTCAGTATGGGATGAGGAAGCCGAGTACCGGATTGAACCTAGACGTGAGCGGTCGCCCCATTGTCCTTGGAACGGAGTTGCCCTGCTGCCGCACGTGGTGGCAAGTCTGGTCACAGAACGGCAGAGGCTGGGTCTGTGGAACATTGCACCAAAGGAAATGGGCCTGACACGGGTTAGGGGATTGATAGGGAAGGCCGACACGGGAAGCGACCCTCGGTGGTGCGCGGATGTCGTGAGGTTAGGTTCGCCATGCATGGTTAAAGAACTCAAATCGATTCGTCTACCTCTCACAGTTTGAGACTGCTTGATCGCTATGCTACACTGAGTAACAATGAAATATGATGATGACATGGTCTTGGTGATGTTATATATACCCTTTTGGTTGGTTCTATGCTTGCTTAGAGTAGGTTGCTAACTTAGATCGGATAACAAACTTAGAATCTGAGCTAAAACTTTTCAAATAAGGATCTACATAGTGCTTTTGGCAAACAAACCCCCTTAGCCAAAGAGCCGACATGTCTAGAAGTGGTGGAGTAGCTTACTCCCGTCGGTTAAGTCTTGTTGAGCTTACTAGCTCAGCCTTGTTGTGGCTTTTCTTTTTCAGGTGAAGTTGCTGCTCCCGAGTCCTCCCCTGTTGGCACTTGGCCGCCCCAACTCCCTCCGGGTTGGACGGTCGACTGGGATCCCTCCTCGGACGGCGAGGAGAGGGATCACTGACGTCTTGGCAGGCCTCACCAAGGACGTCCGACCCCGACGAAGTAGCTTCCGCTCGTTTTTGCCTTCTGTCTTTTTTGTTTGAACCTTGTAAAAACTCTAATATTGTTTGATGTTGAACTAAAATGGTCAATTTGTTTAACTTGGTGGACTTGTTGTATTCTCTGGAACCACTCACCTTCGTGTGGGTTTTGCTAAACTCGGTCCTGTCAAAGTGGTTAAATCGGAGGGAATCCGACGGCATCTCGAGTTAGCCCAATTAAGGCCGAGTGTCGCATGTTAGGTGACTTAACCATACCTTGATTTGGCTAATCCGAGGTGGATCCGCCACAGCTGGTATCAGAGCTGGCTTAGCAAGCCAGAGAACAAAATAGGCCCTAATCACTTCTTTTAAATAAAAGTTGCAAAGAAACCTTTTGAAAAATCTCGTACGATCGTTAAGGATGACTTTAGTACGAGACGCCCTAGGGGATTTTGGGGTTGTTTTAGGTGGCTAATACTTATTGGTTATCTTGCTAACCCTCCAGCACTTCGCCACGTGTATCATACGTATGCCGAGTCTGCATCACGAGTATGCGAGGGTTGATAGGGAGTTCTATTCAAAGGACCCTATCATTGCGGTTGTTTCTCCCACGTTTATCATACGTGCACAGATTTCGTATGTTAATTCATACGAAGGGTGATATGGTTCGATTCCAACAAGCCTATCATCACGGTTGTTCGCCACGTTTGTTATACGTGCGCTGATCCCGCATCACGAGTATGCGAAGGGTTATACGGTTCCATTCAAAAGGGACCTATTTCCACGGTTGTGTGCTGTCCATGCAGCCTTGAACGCATGGGTGTGCCGTTCCTATAGTGAACGGTAATGTTTAGGGACGCTTTCGTGGGTGCTAGCATGAAAGGTTCATGTGGTTGTGTTTTCTGCAGGTACACTAACCGCGTTTGCTTAGGAGACGCTACTAGAACCGACTAGCTACTATAGGGAGAGACGTAATTGTTGCCTTGCCACCGGCACTGACTGCGTAAGACCAAGTTTTGGCAGTTGTTTTGGTTGAGAAACAAGGTAGGCCGTGCATGCGACATAAACTAAAATCTGTGAAACCACCCTCCCCAAAAGGAACCTTGCCTTGGAAAAGCTCTTCTTCGGTTCTAAGGACTTCTAGTTTTCTTCCAGCTTGTGTTCGGTCAAATCCGAGTGCTTTTTCTGTCCGACCCCTTTTCTTCTTAGAGTTCTATCTCATGCTGTTTTGGTTCTTGGTTCCAGATGGCCGCTCCCAGACACGTTCTGTACGGCGCCGAGGGCATCTCCCACTCGACGTGCTTGCACTTCAAGGGTTTTCCCGCTATTTTGTGGGACACCTTGAGGTGGTTCGGGTATCAGTCCCCGCCCTTGTACATGGGACGGATGTACACAGCGTTCAGAGGTGCAACGTGCAGGCGGTGGTACCTCAACCCCCTGTGCGGCCCGAGTGGCCCTAGCTCGAAATCTTGACGTACGGACACGCCCTGGAAGATACATGGGAGTCGGTTGCTCTACAACTCCTCACCCAGTTCTGTCAGCTGCACCCGCTGGAGGTCACCCTGGACCCAATCGGCCTGTTCCCTGCGAGGGATCGGCTAGACCCGGCGTGGCTGGATCGTGTCAACAACATAGAGGTGTTGGCCACATCCCACTCGATGGTCACCATCTCCACCAATGTTAGGTGCATATCGGCCCTATATCGGCTGATCGAGCTTCAAGGCCAAATCAACTCATCCAAAGAGGCATCCAAATCCACGACATGCAAGACCGAATCTCCGAGCTTGAGGGAGAAGTAACCGATCTAGTGGATGGCATGATCGAGCTGTCCGAGGAGAAGATGGAGCTAGCAGTTGCCAATGCCCATCTGGACGAGCATCACGCTAAGCTCGACGATATGCACGCCCTTCAGATGCAGTTGGAAGAGCAAGAAGACCCTGAGGAGGTTGAGGGAGCGTCCAGCATGGACATTGAGGATGATGGCGCCCCTTCTCCAACTCACAGTGTTCCCTCGTAGGTCAGGAACTGTAGGATCCCATCTTTTGTTGTACTCCTCGGCAACCGAAGTTTTGGATAGTCCTGTAATAGGTTAGCCTTGAGTTGAGTACTTCCTCCTGTGTTTCAAGACCCGCAATGTAATGATCTCAATTGAAATAAGATCTTAGCCTGACCTTTGAGTCCTTTGCAACACGTTTGGGATGCCAGACTGTGTGAGTTTGTGCTGTGACCACACGCCCGTTTTCTGTGGATCTGTCCAAAGCTGGCCGACCCCGGGTTGCGAGGTCGGACGCGCCCGACCCCTCGAGGCAATTCTCTGCCTCGCCCGACCCTTCTTGTGCGGTTCACTTTGCCCGACCCTTCTCGTGCAGATCGCTTCACCCGACCCCTTCCTGAGCGGTTTGCTTCACCCGACCCCTTCTCGTGCAGATCGCTTCACCCGACCCCTTCTTGTGTTGTTTTGCCTAGCCCGACCCCTTGGCCTAAGATCGGATATAATGGAACTCCTGGAATCTAGTTATGGTTCGCTTGAAGTCGTGTGCAGAGCTAAGATAGATGCTAACTAAGATGGCAATAGGAAGTGTGTGTCTCCCTTATAAAGCTGTGTGTTGCATTGTCGGCAAGAGTCACATTTGAGGATTTAACTTGTGCGTTCCCATCTATTTGGAATACTTCTGAGGTTATGGGATTAATGGAACGTTGGCTCTTGCAGATGGCGCATCACACCATGTCCGGCTCTGTGCCCAGCAGCAGTGAGCAGAGGCAGGATCTTCCCCTGCCCCCGCCCCCGTCTCCGCTGGAGGCAATCTTAGCGGCTCGAACCGAGCTGCTGAGGCATCTCGTGCAGGGGCAATAGCAGCAACAGCCCCATGGAGGAAGGGCTCAGCAGCAGCCTCATGTTGCTCGCTATGAGGACTTCTTGGGGACGCAGCCCCCTTTGTTCCAGAGGATGCAAGACCCGCTCGATATCGACGCCTGGGTTCGCACAATCAAATCCAAGTTCGAGTTTCTCACCGCCCCGTGCCCCGACCACAACAAGGCCTGGTTTGCGGCTCAGCAGCTACGTGGTTCCGCCTGGCTCTGGTGGGATCACTACCATGCTATGTTGCCGGCCGACCATGTCGTCAGCTGGAACGAGTTCAAGACAGCGTTCAGAGGGCATCACATCCCGGAAGGTCTCCTGGAGCGCAAGCTCAACGAGTTCCTGGCTCTTACCCAGGGAAACCGAGATGTCCTGTACTACGCCCAAGCTTTCAATGACCTGTGCCGTTATGCCGGCTATCATACGGGCACCGACAAAAAGAAGCGGGACAGATTCCGCCGAGGGCTAAGTCTGGAGCTCAGAGAGAGGTTGAACCCTATTAAGGTGGATACCTACAACGAGTTGGTCAATTTGGCCATCTCAAAAGAGGACTGCATGCAGGCTCTCAAAGCCGACCAGAAGAGAAAGGCCTCCATGGCATTTCCAAGCCCGCCCGCTCGAAGGTTCAGAATGGTTCCTCCACAGGCGCCCAGCCGACCCAAGCAGTCGGGAAGATGGGTTGCCCGACCCCCACCAGCAGCAGCGCCTTGTTTTCCTGGCTTCCAACCACAGGTGCCCCGGACGACCCTGCCACCACCACCACGTCCTGCAACTGGTAACCGCTGCTTCACCTGCGGCAATGAAGGGCATTTCGCTAAGGACTGCCCTAGGAACAGGAATCAGCAGACTAGCCAGAACCCCATGGCGAACAGAGGAAGAAGGCCCAAGGTGCAAGTCCGCCAAGGATGGATCAACTACACCAGCTTGACCCAGCTCCCCGAAGGTGCGCCAGTGATGACGGGTACTTTCCTTGTCTTAAATCAAACTGTTGTTGTGTTGTTTGATTCGGGAGCCTCCCATAGCTTCATCGGGAGTAAGACTAGAGAAAGATGTGAGCTAAGTGTCGGTCACACTAAAGGATCATATGTGATCTCCACTCCTGGAAGGAAGATAGCCTCGGACCAGATCGTTACTCTTGTACCTCTCCAGCTAGGCCAAACTCTTTTCAAGGAAAATCTTATCATCCTTGACCTGGAAGGAATAGATATCATACTTGGGATGGATTGGATGACCAGACACCAAGTGGTTCTGGATACAGCTGCCCAAACTCTCCATATCAACTCACCCTTTCATGGCAGTTCTTGTAGGGATACGAGGTAGGCTACACTAGCGCAATTCAAAATTCTACCGCGTATAACCAGGAAGAACTGCCGTATAAGGATCACGGGATTACCACTCGACGCACTACTGGTGCGAAAGATGTAGATATGCGTCGATGCAGTGAAGACGATCACGTAGTCGTACGTAGTCGATCAGCGTAGTCGTACGTAGTAGATCACGTCCAGCAGCTCCTCAGCAGCTCGTCCACGTGCAGCAAGATCGCCTCCAGTACCGCGGCTCGTCGTTAGCTCGTCGTGGCTCGTCGGCGGCTCGTCCAAGTGCTGCAGGCGTAACACCTCCAAGGTATCCACACGTGCAGGGAGGAAGCGTCGCAAGCCGGACTACTAGATCCGTGAGTTGCAACAGGCGAGGGCGTGGGAGGCGCGGCAGGTGTGTTTCGCCAAAAAGGTGTAAACCCTAGGGCGCCCCCACCCCTCTATTTATAGAGGTTCCTGACGGGCCTCTGGATCCGAGGCCCATTAGTACTTCTAAACCTAATCCAACTCGGATCGGATCCAAATTGGGCTTCCAGCCCCTTAAGTGTGTGACCCTATGGGTTCGGATACGTATAGACATAGCCCGAGTACTCCTACTCGGCCCAATAGTCGGTAGCGGCCTCTAGCAAGACGTGCCAACTCCTATACGCACACGAAGATCATATCAGACGAACCATCACAACATAATATACATGCTATTCCCTTTGCCTCACGATATTTGGTCTAGCTTCAAGCCGACCGCTCTTTCTCGACCTTGTGATTCGGAATCCCTTTGTAGGTTAACTCTTAACCGTACGTAGCATGGCCATGCATTTTCGGATCCGATCACTCGAGGGGCCCAGAGATATCACTCTCAATTAGAGATGGGCAAATCCCATCTTGATTGACCATGTCTCATAGCATGCTTCTTGACAAACCCGAAAACTACCTTTATAACTACCCTGTTACGGCGTAGCATTTGATAGCCCCTAAGTAGGTCGATCCACATCTAGAATACATGTGACAATCTCAGGTCTAAGGACAAAGCGTATATGTTGTTTAAAGAGAGAACTACTTCTCGTGTTGGGTCAGTCCTAGCACATGTCTCCACATGTGTCCACATTATTAGTTCAACATCTCCATGTCCATGACTTGTGAAACATAGTAATCAACTAATACATGTGCTAGTCTAATATTCATGTGTGTCCTCACATGAACTCCGACTAGGGACAACTTTAGAATAACCATACAAGTAAAGAGTTTCACATACAATTCACATAATTGCAAATCAATTCAAGTAGCCTTCAATGAATATTCAATGAACACAACATACAAATCATGGATACAAATGGAATATCATCATCTCTATGATTGCCTCTAGGGCATACCTCCAACAGTTCTACCATACCCTTGAAACCCCCTAAGTGCGCACTTCCCTGTGCGTACCCTCTATTGGAAGCCCGGCTAGAAAGCCTCCCTGTTGTCTGTGAGTACCCGGATGTGTTTCCAGAGGACTTGCCCGGCATGCCACCCTATAGAGATGTGGAGTTTTCCATAGAGTTGATCCTCGGCACCGCTCCGATATCCAAGAGACCCTATCGGATGCCACCTGTTGAGTTGGCCGAGTTGAAGACCCAGTTGCATGATCTGTTGGAAAAAGGCTTCATCCGACCTAGTACATCACCCTAGGGTTGCCCAGCCCTGTTTGTGAAGAAGAAGGACGGGAGTCTACGCATGTGCGTGGACTACCGACCCTCAATGCGATGACTGTCAAGAACAAGTACCCACTCCCCCGCATCGATGTATTTTTTGATCAGTTAGCTGGAGCAAGAGTGTTCTCCAAGATCGATCTTTGTTCAGGTTATCACCAAATCAAGATCCGACCCTGCGACATCCCCAAAACAGCCTTCTCCACAAGATATGGACTATATGAGTACATGGTCATGTCTTTTGGACTCACCAATGCACCCGCATACTTCATGTATCTCATGAACTCGGTGTTCATGTCCGAGTTGGACAAGTTTGTGGTGGTGTTCATTGATGATATCCTAGTGTACTCGAAGAACGAAGAAGAACATGCCGATCATCTTCATGTAGTTCTCCAACGGTTGAGAGATCATCAGCTCTATGCCAAGTTCTCCAATTGTGAATTTTGGTTAGATAGTGTCAAGTTCTTGGGACACACTATCTCTCGGAATGGCATAGCCGTCGACCCCAGCAAGGTGCAGGAAGTCATGTACTATCGGCGCTTCATACCAGATTTCTCCAAGATAGCTAAGCCGATGACAGAGCTGCTGAAGAAAGAGGTCAGATTTGTGTGGAACGGCAAGTGTGAGGAATCCTTCAAGACCCTGAAGCACTTGCTGACCACAGCCCCAGTTTTGGCTCAACCCGACCCCTCTAGGCCGTTTGACGTGTACTGTGACGCCTCTGGCACTGGACTTGGGTGTGTTCTTATGCAAGACAACCGAGCCATTGCCTATGCCTCACGGGCGTTACGACCTCATGAGCTGAACTACCCAACCCATGATCTTGAGTTGGCAGCAGTGATCCATGCCTTAAAAATATGGAGGCACTATCTGATGGGCACTTACTGAAACATCTACACCGACCACAAGAACCTCAAGTACATCTTCACTCAAGCCGACCTCAACATGCGCCAAAGAAGATGGTTGGAGTTGATAAAGGACTATGATTTGGAAGTGCACTATCACCCCGACAAGGCCAACATGGTGGCCGATGCGCTCAGCCGCAAGACCTTTTGCAACTGTCTGTCGGCAACAACCTTCACCGAGACCCTGTGTCATGAGATGGGAAAACTTAGTTTGGAAATTATTTCCCATGGAACCCTCGGCCACATATCTCTTGAGTCTATTTTGGAAGATCAAATAGGATCAGCCCAATTAGAGGATGAGGAAGTAAGGCGGATCACAAGGAAGATTTCATTGAAGGATGAAGGGTATAAACAATTCCGACAGGATGAGACTGGGAAGGTGTATTATGGAACCCAACTTGTTGTACCAACCGACCCCAATCTGAGAAAGCAAATCCTAGATGAGTCTCATCTCTCTAAGTTCTCAATCCATCCTGGTAGCAATAAGATGTACCATGATCTCCGTCAAACCTTCTGGTGGAGTGGAATGAAGCCGGAGATTGCCCGGTATGTTTCAGAATGTGACACTTGCCAACGTGTCAAGGCTAGCCATCTAAAGGTAGCAGGTACCCTGCAGCCCCTACCTATTCCCTCTTGGAAATGGGAAGACATCAGCATGGATTTCATTGTTGGGCTGCCCCTTACATCGCAGCGACATGATTCCATTTGGGTTGTAGTGGACCGCCTGACCAAGACCGCCCACTTCCTTCCTGTCCACACCACCTACACGGCCAAGAAGTATGCAGAGTTGTATCTTGACCGCATTGTTTCCCTACACGGTGTGCCTAGGACGATCATCTCTGATCGAGGAGTTCAGTTTGTAGCACGCTTTTGGGAACAGCTACAAGCATCAATGGGCACCAAGCTCATCCGTAGCTCAACCTATCATCCTCAAACTAATGGACAGACTGAAAGGGTTAATCAGATTCTTGAAGACATGTTGAGAGCTTGTGTCATCCATTATGACAAAAATTGGGACAAGTGCTTGCCCTTGGCAGAGTTCTCCTATAACAATAGCTACCAGACTAGCTTGAAGATGGCACCATTTGAAGCATTGTATGGTCGGAGATGTTGAATTGGTCACAAGCTGGAGAAAGACAAACATATGGTCCTGATCTAGTGGTAGAAGCCGAAGAGCAAGTAAAGGTAATTCAAGCAAATCTCAAGGCCACCCAATCTCGACAGAAGAGTTACTTCGACAGGAGAAGAAGACCCCTGCAGTTTGACATTGGTGATCATGTGTATCTTCGAGTCTCCCTGACCAAAGGAGTGCAACGGTTTGGAGTAAAAGGAAAATTGGCTCCCCATTACATCGGCCCATATGAGATTGTGAAAATTTGTGGACCCGTTGCCTATCGGATCCAACTCCTAGAACAACTCTCGGCCATACATAATATTTTCCATGTGTCTCAACTGAAGAAATGTGTCCAAGTCCCAGTCAAGATCTTAGAGCAAGAGCAACTTCAACTTGACCTATGCCGAGTACCCGGCCAGAGTTCTCGACCAAAAGGAGAGGCGCACCCGACGCCAAGTGGTGAAAATGTACAAGATCCTATGGAATAACCACACCGAAGATGAAGCAACATGGGAAACAGAAGAGTACTTGAAGAAGCTTTTCCCAGGTTTCCTTTCCAAACAAGGAGGTAAGGACTACACACCCCCACCGGTTACTTCTATATCCGAATCTCGGGACGAGATTCTTTTTAAGGGGGGTAGGTTGTGACGACTGACCCCAAATCCTTCGAGTTAATCTTAATCCGAGTCCCTAATCCCCCTCTCAGTTTCCCCGAGTTGAGTGCTCACCCTCAATTCTGGTCCCGACCCCCGATCCCGACCCCTGAGATCGGACCCCTCTCCGCTGGTGGGGGCTCCGACCCCTACCGAGTCCAAACCCATACCACCGGATCTCCTAAGTCTCCCAACAGCAGTCTCCCTTCAATCTGTGCAGTGGACCAACCGAGACTGACTGGTGGACCCACAAAATCTTTTCCCCAGATCTTCCGCGACAGACGCACTCGAGTGGCATACTCGCTTCAGAGTTCCCCCACCGCGTGGCTCAACTTCTCCGACCCCGGCCGCGACAGTCCCTTTCCCACCTTGTCAGAGCTGCGCCCCGACAGTCTGTTGCTTCATGCTCGCCCATGCGACCGCAGCTCGCCTGTCTTCTCACCTATGCGCCCTCGCTTCTAGCGCCGTTCCCTCGGTCACGTCCTTCAGATCCGCTGCACGACGACGCCCGCCTCCGCCAAATCTCAACCACCGGCAAAACCACGCCTGTGCTACCCTGTCTCTAGTGCCCAATGGCCGACGGTGTCGTCCCTGAAGTCCTGCTCCGCCACCCCGTTGCTCAATCGCCGCCCCGGCAGAGCACTCGATCGCTTCTTCCCGGTCTTCGTGCTACTCCAGCTCTCTCTCTTCCGCGCAGCTATAAAAGGGAAGGCCAGAGCCCCGCTGGAGTCCCCTTCGCCAACGCTTCCCTCCCGCCTTGCTCTCTATTTCGTGCTCGAGTGCTATAGCCTAAGTCCCTAAGGAACTCTCCTCTCCGCTCCACGCCCACCCTTCCAATCCACCCAGCCGCTTGCTCCTCCGCGCTGCGCAAGAGCTTGCTTGTTTCCATATGAAACACTGCCACCGCCGCCGGAGCACCGCCGGGCATCGCCGTTGCCCAAGTCCTAGTGCTTCCCTCCTTCCGCCCAAGTCTGCTCTTTTCCGACCCCAAGCTTCACCTGGAAGACGAAGGTAAGCTGCCAACCCTTTTTCCGCCTCGTCCGACCCCTTCTGTTCGTCCGACCCTTTTTTCGCCTCGTCCGACCCCTTCTGTTCGTCCGACCCTTGTCCGCCTCATCCGACCCCTTCTATCCGCCGACCCTTTCTCCGCCTCGCCCGAGGGCTCGGCTGTATCCTTTTCCTTCGCTTGAGGGTATATGTGTAAAGATTTGGGGACTTCTCTGCGTTAAGTCTGAGGACCCCCAGCACATCTATTCCCTTGATCTAAGGGTCAGCTCATAAGTTCCTTCCCATCCGACCCTTATATCTTGATCTCAACCCACCTAAGTACACTTCCCTACCTTTTCTGTAGCTTTGCTACCAGTGTCCGAGCCTTAACTCACAAGTGTTGCTGTTGTTTAAACCGTCTAAAAGTGCTAACTCTTGCATTTGCATTTCGTGTAGAGTTGCATCTCACTGATGGTGACTACGAGCTGTATCCGGCGCCCGAAGAAGGAGTTGCAGCAGAGCTCCCGCCTCCAGAAGCCGGAGCTGCCCCCGCAGAAGACCCCTTCCCTTCCTCCTCGTTTGAAGGCAAGCCCCGGAGCATGAACCCAATTTTTCCCAAACTTGCGCATGCCTTCTCCATCTAGTTTTGTGCATTTACGTATAGGTGTTGTTTGAAACCGTAGATTGCATGACTTAGTTCCCTTGAGCTGAACACTAGTCTGCTGGGTCCGAGTTGTTGCTATGCTTAATAGGGAGCGGTAAAAGCCGAGTGATCTCCTGTCACTTGCGAGTTCATAGGAGTTGGTTGTTTCTCTTCTGTTACAACTATAAGGACGATGGACGGGGCAGGGTTTTGGTTAACTCTTTGGTAGTCGGCTGATCGCCCCGTCTATCTATGGAACTTGTTAAGGCCCGACACTGGTGGTGTTCGTGATCAAGCGTTTGAAAGTACTAACCTCATACTCAGTATGGGATGAGGAAGCCGAGTACCGGATTGAACCTAGACGTGAGCGGTCGCCCCATTGTCCTTGGAAGGGAGTTCCCCTGCGGTCGCACGTGGTGGCAAGTGTGGTCACAGAACGGCAGAGGCCGGGTCTGTGGAACATTGCACCAAAGGAAATGGGCCTGACACGGGTTAGGGGATTTATGGGGAAGGCCGACACGGGAAGCGACCCTGGGTGGTGCGCGGATGTCGTGAGGTTAGGTTCGCCATGCATGGTTAAAGAACTCGAATCGATTCGTCTGCCTCTCACAGTTTGAGACTGCTTGATCGCTATGCTACACTGAGTAACAATGAAATATAATGATGACATGGTCTTGGTGATGTTATATATACCCTTTTGGTTGGTTCTATGCTTGCTTAGAGTAGGTTGCTAACTTAGACCGGATAACGAACTTAGAATCTGAGCTAAAACTTTGAAAATAAGGATCTACATAGTGCTTTTGGCAAAAAAAACCCTCTCAGCCAAAGAGCCGACATGTCTAGAAGTGGTGGAGTAGCTTACTCCCGTCGGTTAAGTCTTGTTGAGCTTAGTAGCTCAGCTTTGTTGTGGCTTTTCTTTTTCAGGTGAAGTTGCTGCTCTCAAGTCCTCCCCTGTTGGCACTTGGCCGCCCCAACTCCCTCCGGGTTGGACGGTCGAGTGGGATCCCTCCTCGGACGGCGAGGAGAGGGATCACTAACGTCTTGGCAGGCCTCACCAAGGATGTTCGACCCCGACGAAGTAGCTTCCGCTCGTTTTTGCCTTCTGTCTGTTTCGTTTGAACCTTGTAAAAACTCTGATGTTGTTTGATGTTGAACTAAAATGGTAAATTTGTTTAACTCGGTGGACTTGTTGTATTCTCTGGAAGCACTCACCTTCGTGTGGGTTTTGCTAAACTCGGTCCTGTCAAAGTGGTTAAATCAGAGGGAATCCGACGGCATCTCGAGTTAGCCCGATTAAGGCCGAGTGTCGCATGTTAGGCGACTTAACCATGCCTTGATTTGGCTAATCCGAGGTGGATCCGCCACACTTGGACACAAAGGAAGTCACAACACACCACCAGAAAATAATAGAGAAGCACAAAGAGCAGCCCCTTTTCTTCCTGTTTTTCTTCTTCTTTTTTCAGGGGATCCTCAAATCTGGTTATATGAACAAAAGGACTTCACAAGAGTCACACACCATACAAACTTGTTCTGAAAGGACAGGGGTATCTCTCTCTCTCTTTGGAGTAAACTGAACCAAAAGTTTATGCAAGACGTACTCAGATTCGGACTCAAGGCAGCAATAAGGCAGCTGTCAATTCGGATTCCAAAACCAATTCCAACTCGAACTCAACACCACGTGGAATTTGGTCTTAAACAAACTTAGAGTCCTACTCAGACTTGAACACAAAGAAGTATTCGGATTCAGCCAACGGAAGGCTTATATGGTAGCACACGGCTGTGACTAGAACATGATAAGAACTCAAAACTCTAAAGGACTAAAACTAAGACCAACAACTCGACACAACCGATGCAACCGAAAACTCAAAAAGCCCTAACTAAGAAGTGCTAGCAAAGGCTCAAAGGGTTTATAGGATTGCGGGTAAACTAATCTACTAATTTTTTTTGGCTTTTTTTGGACTATGGGAAAGTAAAACAACGAAGGATTGGAAGTCTCTCACCGACAAACCTTGCTCTGATTACCAACTGATATGAACCCGCTAGGGTTGATTCCTGATCTTTCGATGAGAGGCATGGGATAACTCGATTGGTTGATGGAGACGATGTTCACGGCCCGACTACAGCCTTCCAAGCTGCGCCTTAGCAACCGATACACCACCTCCAATGGCTGCCGCGATCTTCTGGAGCATGTCACCCAGCCACTAGGGCACTCGTCCTACAAGCAATCGAAGAACTAGCAAGAACAAGTATAACAAGTACTAAATTTACTAGATGAAGATGAAGGTTTCCAACTCAATCTCAATAAGGTGGGGTTCCGAAGATAGGAAGACAGCCGGCTGATCCAACACGCGTGCTTACAAGCAAGTAGTGAGAGCTAAACTTGATCTAAACAAAACCTAAGTGTTCTTAGTGGCAGCTAAGGGGTATATGAAGGTGAGAGGATGACCACCAGGGTGTTGGGGTCGTGCTCCAACCCTAGGACGCGTCCCTATTGGACCCGACTTGATACACGGCTCATTGGGCCAAATTAAAGTGACGCAGCACCAAAAAAACTCTCAGTAGTAAATTGGTCATTGCGACCGCCTCAGACCAGATATGGACTTGGACTTTAGTCCATATCCATGTGAAAATAGACTTCATAACAAATCCATGAAGTACTTGAACGCCCCAATAAAAGTCTGTATGCGACCGTGGTGACCATCACAAATTGGTATTGTCCCGGAATCCGAATCTAGCCTGCGCGAGTCCTTTTCCCTTTCGGTCTTCTCCCTGATTCCTAGCTAAAACAAGAGTGCACGTATCTCCATGGTCTAAATAGGATAGATAGAAACTCTCAGATTATCGGTTCACTCATGATTCTAGTGTGATACTTTGAAAGAATAAGAAAATTGTGAAAGATCAACTAGGATACTCTCAGATTATCGGTTCACTCATGTACTTAGCTAGCGCAACAAGACCCAACATATCTTTTGCTGTGAGCAAATGAGTAGGTTGTTGATGCTTGTTATTGACACACTTTTAGTGCTATTTAACTAGCATTTTCATGCATATTTTTATACTAACCTGCCACTTGGCACATGGAAGAGCCCCATTATTGCGTATGTGTTGTATTTTGGAGCATATTGTGTTTTGACAGGAAATACCACATAATCAAAGGGGTTTTCATAAAGAGCATAATGGATATTTGGACATGGGTCATCGAGGGGAGCCTGCACGAGGAAGGAGAGGACTAGGAGGGCCAGAAAGGGCCCAGGCCGATTGGCCTGGGACCCTTTAGACCGATCAGCCCAGCATATTCCAGGGCCCGATCGAGCTCCCATTTCTTCAGCGTGAAGTCCATGACATATCTAGGATTTTTCCACCGACAATTGACCTAGAGCCACCGCCTATGAAGGACTATAAATATCCCCTCATGGATTACAAGAAAGCGAGTTGGAGAGTAGAGGAAACACCACGCAAACACCATCCACCGCCACCACAAGCTCGGAAAATGGAGAGAAGATTGGATCTACATGTTGGGATACGAGGTAGGCTACACTAGCGCAAATCAAAATTTCTACCGCGTAAACCAGGAAAACTGTTGTATAAGGATCACAGGATTACCACTCGATGCACTACTGGTGCGGAAGATGTAGATTTGCGTTGATGCAGCGAAGTCGATCAACATAGTCATACGTAGTCGATCACGTTGACGTCCAGCAGCTCCTCAGCAGCTCGTCCATGTGCAGCAAGATCGCCCTCGTGCCGCGGCTCATCGTCGGCTCGTCGTGGCTCGTCGGCGGCTCGTCCAAGTGCTGCAGGCGCAACACCTCCAAGGTATCCACACGTGCAAGGAGGAAGCGTTGCAAGCCGGACTGCTAGATCCGTGAGTTGCAATAGGTGAGGACGTGGGAGGCGCGGCAGATGTGTTTTGCCAAAAGGTGTAAACCCTAGGGCGCCCCCACCCCTCTATTTATAGAGGTTCCTAACGGGCCTTTGGGTCCGAGGCCCATTAGTACTTCTAAACCTAATCCAACTCGGATCACATCCGAATTAGGCTTCCAGCCCCTTAAGTATGTGACCCTATGGGTTTGGATACGTATAGACATGGCCCGAGTACTCCTACTCGGCCCAATAGTCGGTAGCGGCCACTAGCAAGATGTGCCAACTCCTATATGCACACGAAGATCATATCAGACGAACCACCACATCATTATATACATGCTATTCCCTTTGCCTCACGATATTTGGTCTAGCTTCAAGCCGACCGCTCTTTCTCGATCCTGTGATTCGGAATCCCTTTGTAGGTTAACTCTTAACCGTACGTTACATTGCCATGCATTTTTGGATCCGATCACTCGAGGGGCCCAGAGATATCACTCTCAATCAGAGAGGGACAAATCTCATCTTGATTCACCATGTCTCATAGCATGCTTCTTGACAAACCCAAAAGCTACCTTTATAACTACCCTGTTACGGCGTAGCGTTTGATAGCCCCTAAGTAAGTCGATCCACATCTTGAATACATGCGACAATCTCAGGTCTAAGGACAAAGCGTATATGTTGTTTAAAGAGAGAACTACTTCTCGTGTTGGGTCAGTCCTAGCACATGTCTCCACATGTGCCCACATTATTAGTTCAACATCTCCATGTCTATGACTTGTGAAACATAGTCATCAACTAATACATGTGCTAGTCTAATATTCATGTGTGTCCTCACATGAAATCCGACTAGGGACAACTTTAGAATAACCATACAAGTAAAGAGTTTCACACATAATTCACATAATTGCAAATCAATTCAAGTAGCCTTTAATGGATATTCAAGGAACACAACATAAATCATGGATACAAATGGAATATCATCATCTCTATGATTGCCTCTAGGGCATACCTCCAACAGTATCCCACTTGCACTAGAGTCAATCTAGAAGGTACCTAATACCCATAGCTCTTACATGCGCATCATCCTTAGCCTGCGGGAGTGGTTTTGTCAACGGATCAGAAATGTTCAGATCCGTGTGTATTTTGCATATCTTGATCTCACCCCGGTTAACGAAGTCTTGAATGAGATGAAATTGCCGCATTACGTGTTTGTTCTTCTGGTGGTTCCTTGAGTCCTTTGCTTGCGCAATTGCCCCATTGTTATCACAGTAGAGATTCAATGGGCTGGACACATTCGGGAACACACCAAGCTCAATGAGGAAATTCCTTATCCAAACACCCTCCTTCGAGGCTTCCGAAGCCGCGATGTACTCGGCTTCTATCGTAGAATCAGCCACTGTCTCCTGCTTGGAACTCTTCCAACTAACAGCACCACCATTTAGCGTGAACATAAATCCTGATTGTGACTTTGAATCATCTCTGTTGGTTTGGAAACTAGCATCGGTGTAACCTGTTACAACGAGCTCCTCCTCACGTGACGAGGAACATATCTTTCGTCCTTCTCAAATACTTAAGAATGTTTTCACTTCTGTCCAGTGACTCTCACTTGGATTAGACTGGTGTCTGCTTGTCATACTTAGTGCATACGAAACATCTAGGCGAGTACTTATCATTGCATACATCATAGATCCAATAGCCGAGGCATATGACACTCTACTCATGTGATCCCGCTCATCAGCAGTCGAAGGACACTGAGTCTTGCTGAGATATATGCCATGTGACATAGGCAAGAACCCTTTCTTTGCCTCTTCCATGCGGAACCGCTTCAACACGTTGTCAATGTAAGTATCTTGGCTTAATCCTATAAGCCTTCTCGATCTATCTCTATAGATCTTAATGCCCATAATATATGCCGCTTCCCGTAAGTCCTTCATCGAAAAACTATTTTTGAGTGAAGTCTTTACAGACTCAAGCATAGGAATGTTATTTCCAATCAGCAATATGTCATCCACATATAAGATTAGAAATACTATAGAGCTCCCACTAACCTTCTTGTAAACACAAGACTCTTCTTCGTTCTTGGTGAAGTCAAACCCTTTGACCACTTCATCAAAACGAATGTTCCAACTCCTAGATGCTTGCTTCAATCCATAAATGGATCTTTGAAGCTTGCATACCTTTCCAGCATTTTTTGGATCGACAAAACCCTCAGGTTGTATCATATACACATCCTCAGCTAGGTTTCCATTCAGGAAAGCTATCTTGACATCCATCTGCCATATCTCATAATCGAAATATGCAGCTATAGCTAGAATAATCCGAATGGACTTAAGCATCACTATGGGCGAGAAAGTCTCGTCGTAGTCTAGTCCTTGAACTTATCGAAAACCTTTTGCAACAAGTTGTGCTTCATAGATGTGAACATTTCCATCCATGTCCTTTTTCTTCTTATAGATCCACTTGCACTCTATGGCTTTAACACCATCAGGCGGGTCAACCAAGTTCCAAACTTGATTGTCTCCCATGGACTCTATTTTGGATTGCATGGCACACTGCCAGTTTTCAGAGTCTGGGTCCATCATTGCTTCGGCATATGTCGCAGGCTCATCATTGTCCAACAATAATATTTCCTGCATTTCGCGGAGCCTTGCCGACCTTCGTGGTTGTGGTGGTGCTTCTCTTGCCATGGGTATCTCAACTTGTTCTGCTACGTTAGCATCACTCATTGATTCTTGCCCAATCGGCTCATCTTGAACTTCTACAAGATGCACTGTCTTTCCACTCTTTTCTCCTTTGAGAAACTCTTTCTCTAGGAAAACCCCGTTTCGAGTGACAAACACTTTGCCCTCTGACCGGTTGTAGAAATAATATCCCAAAGTTTTCTTTGGATATCCCACAAAAATGCACTTATCCAACTTGGGTGTGATCTTGTCCGACTGAAGTTGCTTGACAAACTCTTCACATCCCCAAATTTTTAGAAAAAACAAACTGGGAACCTTTCCAGTCCACATCTCATATGGTGTCTTAACTACGGATTTAGATGGTACCCTATTAAGTGTGAAAGCTGCTGTTTCTAGAGCGTATCCCCAAAATGACAACGGTAGGTCCGACTGGCTCATCATTGATCGAACCATGTCTAACAAAGTTCGATTACGTCACTCGGATACACCGTTTCTCTGAGGTGTTCCAGGCGGCGTAAGTTGCGGAAAAATTCCGTAACTCTTTAGATGATTGCTAAACTCGTGGCTCAAATACTCGCCTCCATGATCAGATTGTAAGGTCTTAATTTTCTTGCCACACTGATTTTCAACTTCATTCTGAAATTCCTTCAACTTTTCAAAGGTTTCAGACTTGTGCCTCATCAAGTAGACATAGCCATATCTACTAAAATCATCAGTAAAAGTTATGAAGTATCGGAATCCTCCTATAGCCGTCGTGCTCATTGGTCCGCATACATTGCTATGTACGAGTTCCAACAAGTCTACTGCTCTCTCAGGAAATCCTGTGAAAGGTGTCTTGGTCATCTTGCCTAGCAAGCAAGCCTCACATGTCTCGTATGATTCAAAATCAAACGAAGTTAGAAGCCCATCGGAATGGAGCTTCTTCATGCGCTTTTCACTTATATGACCCAAACGACAATGCCACAAGTAGGTAGGACTCAAATTATTAGGCCGAGGCCTTTTAGCACTTACGTTACAGACAGGTGAACCATCAAGATTTAAAACAAATAATCCATTCACAATGGGTGCAAAAGCCATAAACATATCATTCTTAGAGATCACACAACCATTGTTTGGAAATTCAACTGCTTTGCCGTTTTCGGCGAAATTAGATTTCCCAAATTCGGCTTGGAAGATGGAGTTTCGGGCCTCCGAAGTTTGGAACGTTAGGACGCTTAACGCTGTTTTGCAGGATGTATGTATCTTGTGATCAGTATGGCCCCTTTGTGTATGTGATGCATGTGTGTAACTCATTCATGACCTACGTGTCGCGCGTACGGCAACACGGCTGGAGCCATATGTGTTGTCACTTTAATGTATTTAATGGTCTGCGTACCAATCTGTGATGATCCAAGCAACTATGTAATCTTCATTACTAGCTTCTTTACAAGCTATTAGGCATAATAGCATGTTCTAGTACTTGGAGGACTCATCACCGGGAGGATGACGCACATGGAACATGGAGATGGAGATCACCATGGTGAACAGGTTCTTTGGAGATGGAGATCACCATAAGAAAACGGGCCACACTGTGTCACAACTGTGTGAATGCTATTATGTTTATGTTTTACTTTCTGCATGCTGTGATGTTAGAAGTAGAACGATCCCTCACAAAGTTTAAGTTAGTATGCCCTCCCAACTAAAACTTGCACTGTCCCATGTCATGTACAATTAGTGGTGGGTCTATGAAATTAGGGTGCCACTAGTTTTCCTTGATTAGACGGGTTTGTGTCGGACACTTACATGCATAAGGGTTGGTTTGCTTAAAAAGGTTATCTTAATGGTTAAGGACCTTGGGGCATAAAGGTTGGGCGCCGAGACATGGAGATGTCACCCAACAACAGGAGTCATATGTGATATGATTAGCAAAAGTTGCTTACCGATCTACCTTGTTTGCTAGCGGTGATGCTAAAGCTCACTAGTAGACTTGTTAATCATATCAATAGAGGGATATTGATTTTAGTGGGAGTAGATTCTGTTAAAATAGTTTAATGTGATTTGCTCTATCATGGATACGTTTGTCTTAGTGTATTTTCCATTACTTTATTGTAGATTAAATGGCACCTAGCAGCACTACACCTTTTGCTTTGCGTTCGGTCCTTGAGAAGGACAAGTTGAATGGAACAAACTATTCGGATTGAATACGTAACCTGAGAATTGTTCTCAGGGCTAAGAAAAAGGAAGATGTTCTAGACAACCCACTACCAGAAGAACCTGTTGATGATGCACCTGCTGCTGCAAAGAATGCTTACAAGAAAGCATGTGATGCTAACCTCGAAGTAAGCTGCCTTATGCTTGCTTGCATGGAACCCGAGCTACAGATGCAGTTCGAAACAAACCATGAAGTGCACGATATGATCGTAGCGCTTAGAGACATGTTCCAAACACAAGCCAGGACTGAAAGGTTCAATGTGTCTAAGGCCTTTGTGGAGAGCAAGCTAGCAGAAGGCGCCGCAGTAGGACCACACGTAATCAAGATGGTTGGTTACACTCAACGGTTGGAGAAGCTGGGCTTCCCACTGGGCCACGAGTTGGCCACTGATTTCATTCTTTCGTCTCTTCCGCCTAGCTATGGGAACTTCATCTTGAACTACAACATGCCTGGGACGGAGAAGGGTCTGAATGAGCTGTATGGCATGCTTAAAACAACAGAGGCTAACATCAAGAAAAGTGCTAGTAGCAGCCATGTGATGGCTATACAGAACAAGCCTAGCTTTAAGAAGAAGAGCAATTCTTGGAAGAAGAAGGGCAAGGCTGGAACGTCCAAGTCAAACCCAGAACTCAAGGTTAAAGCTGGACCTGGACCTGCTCTAGACAAAGAGTGCTTTTACTGTCATGAACTTGGTCATTGGAAGAGAAATTGCAAGCAGTACCTAGCTTCGTTGAAGAATGGCGGAAGTAAGAGTACTTCCACCTTAGGTACGCTTGTTATTAAGGTTATAGACAACATATTTCTCACTGATACAATTGTTAATTTTTGGTTATTTGATACCGGATCGATTGCTCATATTTTCAATTTGATGCAGGGAATGATAAGAAGTAGAAGCGTGGAAAGAGGAGAAGTTGATTTCCGCGTGGGCAATAATGCAAGAGTTGCTGCATTGACAGTCGGGACGATGCAACTCCACCTCCCGTCAGGATTTATTATGGAGTTGAATAATTGTTATTTCATTCCTAGTTTAAGTCGAAACATTTTGTCTCCTTCATGCTTGCTGAAGGATGGTTATTCATGTTGGGATACGAGGTAGGCTACGCTAGCGTAAATCAAAATTTCTACCGCGTAAAACCAGGAAGAACTGCCGTATAAGGATCACGGGATTACCACTCGACGCACTACTGGTGCGGAAGATGTAGATATGCGTCGATGCAGTGAAGACGATCGCGTAGTCGTACGTAGTCGATCAACGTAGTCGTACATATTCGATCACGTCAATGTCCAGCAGCTCCTCAGCAGCTCGTCCACGTGCAGGGAGGAAGCGTCGCAAGTCGGACTGCTAGATCCGCGAGTTGCAATAGGCGAGGGCGTGGGAGGCGCGGCAAGTGTGTTTCGCAAAAAGGTCTAAACCCTAGGGCGCCCCCGCCCCTCTATTTATAGAGGTTCCTAACGGGCCTCTGGGTCCGAGGCCCATTAGTACTTCTAAACCTAATCCAACTCGGATCAGATCCGAATTGGGCTTCCAGCCCCTTTAGTGTGTGACCCTATGGTTTCGGATACGTATAGACATGGCCCGAGTACTCCTACTCGGCCCAATAGTCGGTAGCGGCCTCTAGCAAGACGTGCCAACTCCTATACGCACATGAATATCATATCAGACGAACCATCACAACATAATATACATGTTATTTCCTTTGCCTCACGATATTTGGTCTAGCTTCAAGCCGACAGCTCTTTCTCGATCCTGTGATTCGGAATCCCTTTGTAGGTTAACTCTTAACCGTACGTAGCATGGCCATGCATTTTTGGATATGATCACTCGAGGGGCCTAGAGATATCACTCTCAATCAGAGAGGGGCAAATCCCATCTTGATTGACCATGTCTCATAGCATGCTTCTTGACAAACCTGAAAGCTACCTTTATAACTACCCTATTACGGCGTAGCGTTTGATAGCCCCTAAGTAGGTCGATCCACATCTTGAATACATGCGACAATCTCAGGTCTAAGGACAAAGCGTATATATTGTTTAAAGAGAGAACTACTTCTCGTGTTGGGTCAGTCCTAGCACATGTCTCCACATGTGTCCACATTATTAGTTCAACATCTCCATGTCTATGACTTGTGAAACATAGTCATCAACTAATACATGTGCTAGTCTTATATTCATGTGTGTCCTCACATGAACTCCGACTAGGGATAACTTTAGAATAACTATACAAGTAAAGAGTTTCACATACAATTCACATAATTGCAAATCAATTCAAGTAGCCTTCAATGGATATTCAATGAACACAACATACAAATCATGGATACAAATGGAATATCATCATCTCTATGATTGCCTCTAGGGCATACCTCCAACAGTCTCCCACTTGCACTAGAGTCAATCTAGAAGGTACCTAATACCCATAGCTCTTACATGCGCATCATGCTTAGCCTGCGGGAGTGGTTTTGTCAACGGATCAGAAATGTTCAGATCCGTGTGTATTTTGCATATCTTGATCTCACCCCGGTTAACGAAGTCTCGAATGAGATAAAATCGCCGCATTACGTGTTTGTTCTTCTGATGGTTCCTTGGTTCCTTTGCTTGCGCAATTGCCCCATTGTTATCACAGTAGAGATTCAATAAGCTGGAGACATTCGGGAACACACCAAGCTCAATGAGGAAATTCCTTATCCAAACACCTTCCTTCGCGGCTTCCGAAGCCGCGATGTACTCGGCTTCTATCGTAGAATCGGCCACCGTCTCCTGCTTGGAACTCTTCCAACTAACAGCACCACCATTTAGCATGAACACAAATCCTTATTGTGACTTTGAATCATCTTTGTCGGTTTGGAAACTAGCATCGGTGTAACCTATGACAACGAGCTCCTCCTCACCTCCATAGACGAGGAACATATCTTTAGTCCTTCTCAAGTACTTAAGAATATTTTTCACCACTGTCCAGTGACTCTCACCTGGATCAAACTGGTGTCTGCTTGTCATACTTAGCGCATATGAAACATCTGGGCGAGTACTTATCATTGCATACATGATAGATCCAATAGCCGAGGCATATGGCACTCTACTCATGCGATCCCGCTCATCAGCAGTCGAAGGACACTGAGTCATGCTGAGATGTATGCCATGTGACATAGGCAAGAACCCTTTCTTTGCCTCTTCCATGCTGAACCGCTTCAACACTTTGTCAATGTAAGTATCTTGGCTTAAACCTATAAGCCTTCTCAATCTATCTCTATAGATCTTAATGCCCAGAATATATGCCGCTTCCCCTAAGTCCTTCATCGAAAAACTATTTTTCAGTGAAGTCTTTACGGACTCAAGCATAGGAATGTTATTTCCAATCAGTAATATGTCATCCACATATAAGATTAGAAATACTACAGAGCTCCCACTAACCTTCTTGTAAACACAGGACTCTTCTTCATTCTTGGTGAAGTCAAACACTTTGTCTACTTCATCAAAACGAATGTTCCAACTCCTAGATGCTTGCTTCAATCTATAAATGGATCTCTGAAGCTTGCATACCTTTCCAGCATTTTTAGGATCGACAAAACCCTCGGGCTGTATCATATACACGTCCTCAGCTAGGTTTCCATTCAGGAAAGCTGTCTTAACATCCATCTGCCATATCTCATAATCGAAATATGCAGCTATAGCTAGAATAATCCGAATGGACTTAAGCATCACTATGGGTGAGAAGGTCTCGTCGTAGTCAACTTCTTGAGCTTGTCAAAAACCTTTTGCGACAAGTCGTGCTTTATAGATGTGAACATTTCCATCCATGTCCTTTTTCTTCTTATAGATCCACTTGCACTCTATGGCTTTAACACCATCAGGCGGGTCAACCAAGTTCCAAACTTGATTGTCTCCCATGGACTCTATTTCGGATTGCATGGCACTCTGCCATTTTTCGGAGTCTGGGTCCATCATTGCTTCTGCATATGTCGCAGGCTCATCATTGTCCAACAATAATATTTCCCGCATTTCGCGGATCCTTGCTGACCTTCGTGGTTGTGGCGGTGCTTCTCTTGCCATGGGTATCTCAACTTGTTCTGCTACGTTAGCATCACTCATTGATTCTTGCTCGATCGGCTTATCTTGAACTTCTTCAAGATGCACTGTCTTTCCACTCTTTTCTCCTTTGAGAAACTCTTTCTCTAGGAAAACCCCGTTACGAGCGACAAACACTTTTCCTTCTGATCGGTTGTAGAAATAATATCCCAAAGTTTCCTTTGGATATCCCACGAAAATGCACTTATCCGACTTGGGTGTGATCTTGTCCGACTGAAGTCGCTTGACAAACACTTCACATCCCCAAATCTTTAGAAAAGACGAACTAGGAACCTTTCCAGTCCATATCTCATATGGTGTCTTCACTACGGATTTAGATGGTACCCTATTATGTGTGAAAGCTGTTGTTTCTAGAGCGTATCCCCAAAATGACAACGTTAGGTCGACTGGCTCATCATTGATCGAACCATGTCTAACAAAGTTCGATTACGTCACTCGGACATACCATTTCTCTGAGGTGTTCCAGGCAGCGTAAGTTGTGGAACAATTCCGCAACTCTTTAGATGATTGCTAAACTCGTGGCTCAAATACTCGCCTCCACGATCAGATCGTAATGCCTTGATTTTCTTGCCACGCTGATTTTCAACTTCATTCTGAAATTCCTTGAACTTTTCAAAGGTTTCAGACTTGTGCCTCATCAAGTAGACATAGCCATATCTACTACAATCATCAGTGAAAGTTATGAAGTATTGTAATCCTCCTCTAGCCGTCGTGCTCATTGGTCCGCATACATCACTATGTACAAGTTCCAACAAGTCTGCTGCTCTCCCAGGAAATCCTGTGAAAGGCATCTTGGTCATCTTGCCGAGCAAGCAAGCCTCACATGTCTCGTATGATTCAAAATCAAACGAAGTTATAAAGTCCATCAGAATGGAGCTTCTTCATGCGCTTTTCACTTATATGACCCAAACGACAATGCCACAAGTAGGTAGGACTCAAATCATTAGGCTGAGGCCTTTACATTACAGACAGGTGAACCATCAAGATTTAAAACAAATAATCCATTCACAATGGGTGCAAAAGCCATAAACATATTATTCTTAGAGATCACACAACCATTGTTTTCACTCGCAAATGAATAACCATCCTTCATCAAGCATGAAGGAGACAAAATGTTTCGACTTAAACTAGGAACGAAATAACAATTATTCAACTCCATAATAAATCCTGACGGGAGGTGGAGTTGCATCGTCCCGATGGTCAACGCAGTAACTCTTGCATTATTGCCCACGCGGAAATCAACTTCTCCTCTTTCCACGCTTCTACTTCTTATCATTCCCTGCATCGAATTGCAAATATGAGCAACCGATCCGGTATCAAATACCCAAGAATTAATAATTGTATCAGCGAGAAATATGTTGTCTATAACATTAACAACAAGTGTACCTGAGGTAGAAGTACTCTTACTTCCGCCATTCTTCAAGGAACTTAGGTACTGCTTGCAGTTTCTCTTCCAGTGACCAAGTTCATGACAGTAAAAGCACTCTTTGTCTGGAGCAGGTCCAGGTCCAGCTTTAACCTTGGGCGTTGGGTTTGGCTTGGACGTTCCAACCTTGCCCTTCTTCTTCCAAGAATTGCCCTTCTTCTTAAAGCTAGGCTTGTTCTGTATAGCCATGGCTGGTACTAGCGCTTTTCTTGATGTCATCCTCTGCTGTTTTAAGCATGCCACACAGCTCATTCAATCCCTTCTCCGTCCCATGCATATGGTAGTTCGAGATGAAGTTCCCATAGCTAGGCGGAAGAGACGAAAGAATGAAATCAGTGGCCAACTCTTGGCCCAGTGGGAAGCCCAACTTCTCCAACCGTTGAGTGTAACCAACCATCTTGATTACGTGTGGTCCTACTGCTACGCCTTCTGCTAGCTTGCTCTCAACAAAGGCCTTAGACACATTGAACCTTTTAGTCCTGGCCTGTGTTTGGAACATGTCTATAAGTGCCACGATCATATTGTGCGCCTCATGGTTTGTTTCGAACTGCATCTGCAGCTCGGGTTCCATGCAAGCAAGCATAAGGCAGCTTACTTCGAGGTTAGCATCACATGCTTTCTTGTAAGCATTCTTAGCAGCAGCGGGTGCATCATCAGTAGGTTCTTCTGGCAGTGGGTTGTCTAGAACATCTTCCTTTTTCTCAGCCCTGAGAACAATTCTCAGATTACGGATCCAATCCGAGTAATTTGTTCCATTCAACTTGTCCTTCTCAAGGACCGAACGCAAAGCAAACAGTGTAGTGCTGCTAGGTGCCATTTAATCTACGACAAAGTAATGCAAAATACACTAAGACAAACGTATCCATGATAGAGCAAATCACATTAAACTATTTTAACAGAATCTACTCCCACTAAAATCAATATCCCTCTATTGAAACTTAGTGATTCAGGATCCACAACTAACAAGTCTACTAGTGAGCTTTAGCATCACCGCTAGCAAACAAGGTAAATCGGTAAGCAACTTTTGCTAATCATATCACATATGACTCCTGTTGTTGGGTGACATCTCTATGTCTCGGCGCCCAACCTTTATGCCCCAAGGTCCTTAACTGTTAAGATGACCTTGTCAAGCAAACCAACCCTTATGCGTGTAAGTGTCCAACACAAACCCGTCTAGTCAAGGAAAACTAGTGGTACCCTAATTTCATAGACCCACCACTAATTGTATAAGACATGGGACGGTGCAAGTTTTAGTTGGGAGGGCATACTAACTTAAACTTTGTGAGGGATCGTTCTACTTCTAACATCACAGCATGCAGAAAGTAAAACATAAACAGAATAGCATTCACAAAGTTGTGACACAGTATGGCCCATTTTCATATGGTGATCTCCATCTCCATAAAACCTGTTCACCATGGTGATCTCCATCTCCATGTTCCATGTGCGCCATCCTCCTGGTGATGTGTCCTCCAAGAACTAGAACATGCTATTACGCCTAATAGCTAGTTAAGGAAGCTAGTAATGAAGATTACATAGTTGCTTGGATCATCACAGATTGGTACGCAGACCATCAAATACAATAAAGGTGACAACACATATGGCTCCTGCCGTGTTGCCATACGCGCGACATGCAGGTCACGAATGAGTTACACACATGCATCACATACACAAGGGGGCCATACTGATCACAAGATACAAACATACATCCTGCAAAACAGAGTTAGGCATCCTAACGTTCCAAACTTCGGAGGCCCGAAACTCCATCTTCAGAGTCATGTGTAACTTTTTCTGTAGATCAATTTTCATATAAAATTCGCCCCAATCCGAGATCGTACCGAAAAGTTACGGCTCATTTACCGAAGCATATGCATACGGCAAAAATCCCGACCCCGGCAGTAGATCTCATCTACTATTGCACATCTAATGCGCCTGGCGTATGACCCTGGATTTCGATTCGACCAATCATATTGATCTTCGCTCACTGCAACTGGATTTACGTGTATCACTTAACTCCGATGGCGGAAACCGACCGGTAGGAGTATGTCGTTACAGTACCATTGCAGCAAGGGTACGAAAAAAGGACATAGATCAAACGGAAAACTCGCATATCTCCATATGCACACACCCCGAATCCAAAACTAAGCAGCTACGGCTCTGATACCACTGTTGCGATACGAGGTAGGCTACGCTAGCGTAAATCAAAATTTCTACCGCGTAAAACCAGGAAGAACTGCCGTATAAGGATCACGGGATTACCACTCGACGCACTACTGGTGCGGAAGATGTAGATATGCGTCGATGCAGTGAAGACGATCGCATAGTCGTACGTAGTTGATCAACGTAGTCGTACGTAGTCGATCACGTCAACGTCCAGCAGCTCCTCAGCAGCTCGTCCACATGCAGGGAGGAAGCGTCGCAAGCCAGACTGCTATATCCACGAGTTGCAACAGGCAAGGGCGTGGGAGGCGCAGCAGGTGTGTTTCGCCAAAAGGTCTAAACCCTAGGGCGCCCCCACCCCTCTATTTATAGAGGTTCCTAACGGGCCTCTGGGTCTGAGGCCCATTAGTACTTCTCAACCTAATCCAACTCGGATCAGATCCGAATTGGGCTTCCAACCCCTTAAGTGTGTGACCCTATGGGCTCGGATACGTATAGACATGGCTCGAGTACTCCTACTCGGCCCAATAGTCGGTAGCGGCCTCTAGCAAGACGTGCCAACTCCTATACGCACACGAAGATCATATCAGACGAACCATCACAACATTATATACATACTATTCCCTTTGCCTCACGATATTTGGTCTAGCTTCAAGCCGACCGCTCTTTCTCGATCCTGTGATTCGGAATCCTTTTGTAGGTTAACTCTTAACCGTACGTAGCATGGCCATGCATTTTCGGATCCGATCACTCGAGGGGCCCAGAGATATCACTCTCAATCAGAGAGGGGCAAATCCCATCTCGATTGACCATGTCTCATAGCATGCTTCTTGACAAACCCGAAAGCCACCTTTATAACTACCCTGTTACGGCGTAGCGTTTGATAGCCCCTAAGTAGGTCGATCCACATCTAGAATACATGCGACAATCTCAGGTCTAAGGACAAAGTGTATATGTTGTTTAAAGAGAGAACTACTTCTCGTGTTGGGTCAGTCCTAGCACATGTCTCCACATGTGTCCACATTATTAGTTCAACATCTCCATGTCTATGACTTGTGAGATATAGTCATCAACTAATACATGTGCTAGTCTAATATTCATGTGTGTCCTCACATGAACTCCGACTAGGGACAACTTTAGAATAACCATACAAGTAAAGAGTTTCACATACAATTCACATAATTGCAAATCAATTCAAGTAGCCTTCAATGGATATTCAATGAACACAACATATAAATCATGGATACAAATGGAATATCATCATCTCTATGATTGCCTCTAGGGCATACCTCCAACAATTCATTTGCGTGTGAAAACAATGGTTGTGTGATCTCTAAGAATGATATGTTTATGGCTTTTGCACCCATTGTGAATGGATTGTTTGTTTTAAATCTTTGTGGTTCACCTGTCTGTAACGTAAGTGCTAAAAGGTCTCGGCCTAACAATTTGAGTCCTACCTACTTGTGGCATTGTCGTTTGGGTCATATAAGTCAAAAACGCATGAAGAAGCTCCATTCTGATGGACTTCTAACTTCGTTTGAGTTTGAATCATACGAGACATGTGAGGCTTGTTTGCTAGGCAAGATGACCAAGACGTCTTTCACAGGTTTTCCTGAGAGAGCAGTATACTTGTTGGAACTCGTACATAACGATGTATGCGGACCAATGAGCACGACGGCTAGAGGAGGATTCCAATACTTCATAACTTTCACTGATGATTGTAGTAGATATGGCTATGTCTACTTGATGAGGCACAAGTATGAAACCTTTGAAAAGATTAAGGAATTTCATAATGAAGTTGAAAATCAGCGTGACAAGAAAATTAAGGCCTTATGATCTGATCGTGGAGGCGAGTATTTGAGCCACGAGTTTAGCAATCATCTAAAGAGTTAGGAATTGTTCCACAACTTACGCCCTCTGGAACACCTTAGAGAAACGGTGTATCCGAGCGACGTAATCGAACTTTGTTAGACATGGTTCGATCAATGATGAGCCAGTCGGACCTACCGTTGTCATTTTGGGGATAGACTCTAGAAACAGTAGCTTTCACACTTAATAGGGTACCATCTAAATCCGTAGTTAAGACACCATATGAGATGTAGACTGGAAAGGTTCCCAGTTTGTCTTTTCTAAAGATTTGGGGATGTGAAGTGTTTGTCAAGCGACTTCAGTCGGACAAGATCACACCCAAGTCGAATAAGTGCATTTTCGTGGGATATCCAAAGGAAACTTTGGGATATTATTTCTACAACCAATCAGAGGGCAAAGTGTTTGTCGCTCGAAACGGGGTTTCCTAGAGAAAGAGTTTCTCAAAGGAGAAAAGAGTGGAAAGACAGTGCATCTTGAAGAAGTTCAAGATGAGCCGATCGGGCAAGAATCAATGAGTGATGCTAACGTAGCAGAACAAGTTGAGATACCCATGGCACCGCCACAACCACGAAGGTCGGCAAGGCTCCGCGAAATGCGGGAAATATTATTGTTGGACAATGATGAGCCTGCGACATATGCAGAAGCAATGATGGACCCAGACTTCGAAAAATGGCAGAGTGCCATGCAATCCAAAATAGAGTCCATGGGAGACAATCAAGTTTGGAACTTGGTTGACCCACCTGATGGTGTTAAAGCCATAGAGTGCAAGTGGATCTATAAGAAGAAAAAGGTGGATGGAAATGTTCACATCTATAAAGCACGACTTGTCGCAAAAGGTTTTCGACAAGTTCAAGGAGTTGACTACGACGAGACCTTCTCGCCCGTAGTGATGCTTAAGTCCATTCGGATTATTCTAGCTATAGCTGCATATTTCGATTATGAGATATGGCAAATGGATGTCAAGACAGCTTTCCTAAATGGAAACCTAGCTGAGGACGTGTATATGATACAGCCTGAGGGTTTTGTCGATCCGAAAAATGCTGGAAAGGTATGCAAGCTTCAGAGATCCATTTATGGATTGAAGCAAGCATCTAGGAGTTGGAACATTCGTTTTTATGAAGTGGTCAAAGGGTTTGACTTCACCAAGAACGAAGAAGACTCTTGTGTTTACAAGAAGGTTAGTGGGAGCTCTGTAGTATTTCTAATCTTATATGTGGATGACATATTGCTGCTTGGAAATAACATTCCTATGCTTGAGTCCGTAAAGACTTCACTAAAAAATAATTTTTCGATGAAGGACTTAGGGGAAGCGGCATATATTCTGGGCATTAAGATCTATAGAGATCGATCGAGAAGGCTTGTAGGATTAAGCCAAGATACTTACATTGAAGAGGCAAAGAAAGGGTTCTTGCCTATGTCACATGGCATACATCTCAGTAAGACTCAGTGTCCTTCGACTGCTGATGAGCGGGATCGCATGAGTAGAGTGCCATATGCCTCGGCTATTGGATCTATCATGTATGCAATGATAAGTACTCGCCCAGATGTTTCATATGCGCTAAGTATGAAAAGCAGACACCAGTCTGATCTAGGTGAGGGTCACTGGACAGTGGTGAAAAACATTCTTAAGTACTTGAGAAGGACTAAAGATGTGTTCCTCGTCTATGGAGGTGAGAAGGAGCTCGTTGTAACAGGTTGCACCGATGCTAGTTTCCAAACCGACAGAGATGATTCAAAGTCACAATCAGGATTTGTGTTCACGCTAAACGGTGGTGCTGTCGTTGGAAGAGTTCCAAGCAGGAGATGGTGGCCGATTCTATGACAGAAGTCGAGTACATCGCGGCTTCGGAAGCCGCGAAGGAGGGTGTTTGGATAAGGAATTTCCTCATTGAGCTTGGTGTGTTCCCGAATGCGTCTAGCCCATTGAATCTCTACTGTGATAATAATGGGGCAATTGCACAAGCAAAGGAGCCAAGGAACCACCAGAAGAACAAACATGTAATGCGGCAATTTCATCTCATTCGAGACTTCGTTAACCGGGGTGAGATCAAGATATGCAAAATACACACGGATCTGAACATTTCTGATCTGTTGACAAAACCACTCTTGCAGGCTAAGCATGATGCGCATGTAAGAGCTATGGATATTAGGTACCTTCTAGATTGACTCTAGTGCAAGTGGGAGACTGCTGGAGGTATGCCCTAGAGGCAATCATAGAGATGATGATATTCCATTTGTATCCATGATTTATATTGAGTTCCTTGAATATCTATTAAAGGCTACTTGAATTGATTTGCAATTATGTGAATTGTATGTGAAACTCTTTACTTGTATGGTGATTCTAAAGTTGTCCCTAGTCGGAGTTCATGTGAGTACACACATGAATATTAGACTAGCACATGTATTAGTTGATGACTATGTTTCACAAGTCATGGACATGGAGATGTTGAACTAATAATGTGGGCACGTGTGGAGACATGTGCTAGGACTGACCCAACACGAGAAGTAGTTCTCTCTTTAAACAACATATACGCTTTTTCCTTAGACCTGAGATTGTCGCATGTATTCAAGATGTGGATCGACTTACTTAGGGGCTATCAAATGCTACGCCGTAATAGGGTAGTTATAAAGGTAGCTTTCGGGTTTGTCAAGAAGCATGCTATGAGCCATGGTCAATCAAGATGGGATTTGCCCCTCTCTGATTGAGAGTGATATCTCTGGGCCCCTCGAGTGATCGGATCCGAAAATGCATGGCCATGCTACGTACAGTTAAGAGTTAACCTACAAAGGGATTCCGAATCATAGGATCGAGAAAGAGCGGTCGGCTTGAAGCTAAACCAAATATCGTGAGGCAAAGGGAATAGTATGTATATAATGTTGTGATGGTTCGTCTGATATGATCTTCGTGTGCGTATAGGAGTTGGCACGTCTTGCTAGAGGCCGCTACCGACTATTGGGCCGAGTAGGAGTACTCGGGCCATGTCTATACGTATCCGAACCCATAGGGTCACACACTTAAGAGGCTGGAAGCCCAATTCGGATGTGATCTGAGTTGGATTGGGTTTAGAAGTACTAATGGGCCTCGGACCCATAGGCCCGTTAGGAACCTCTATAAATAGAGGGGTGGGGGCGCCCTAGGGTTTGTACCTTTTTGGCGAAACACATCTGCTGCGCCTCCCACGCCCTCGCTTGTTGCAACTCGTGGACCTAGCAGTTCGGTTTGCGATGCTTCCTCCCTGCACGTGTGGATACCTTGGAGGTGTTGCGCCTACAGCACTTGGACGAGCCACCGACGTGCTACGACGAGCCGCCGACGAGCCACGACGAGCCGCGGCACAAGGGCGATCTTGTTGCACGTGGACGAGCTGCTGAGGAGCTACTGGACGTCGATGTTGATAGACTACGTATGACTACGCTGATCAACTTCACTGCATCGACGTGAATCTACATCTTCTGCATCTTTGCGTCGAGTGGTAATCCCGTGATCCTTATACGGCAGTTTTCCTGGTTTACGCAGTAGAAAATTTTGATTTGCACTAGTGTAGCCTACCTCATATCCCAACATGACATTATTAGAGCAATAAAAAGAACCCCCTTGAATCACTTGGACAGGAATGAAAGAAGAAAAGTAATTGTTGAGGGAAAGAAATATTATTGGACTGCACCTTTTATATGCAAATATGGTGCAGATGGAGTATTGAGAAGATGCATCCCAAGAGAGGAAAAAGAAGCAGTACTTAGAAAATATCATTCATCAGAGTATGGAGGACATTATGGACACTTCATAACTCAAGCATAAGTTTGGGCAAGTGAATTTTATTGGCCAGAGATGCATGAAGATGCAAAGAGGTTCGTTGCTACTTGCCCAGAATACCATAGAACATGAAATATTTCATCTAGAAATTCAATGCCTTTGAACTACAATTTGCAAGTGGATCTATTTGATGTTTGGGGTATAGATTTCATGGGACCATTCTTAAATTCACATGGATATGAGCACATCTTGGTCATGGTTTATTATGTTTCTAAATGGGTAGAAGCTATTCCATGTCAGAAGGCGTCAACAGAAGAATCAATTCATATGATCAAGATAGTAATATTTCCTAGGTATAGAGTGCCCAGAATTTTGATAAGCGATGGAGGATCGCACTTCACAAGAAAATATTTTGGCAAATGTTTATTGAAATTGGGGATCGCACATAGAGTGTCTACATCTCATCATCCTCAAACAAATGGCCATGCAAAAACTTCAAATAAGAAGCTCAAGGATATATTGAAGAATATAGTACTGAAAGGAGGGAAGGATTGGTCAAAGAAGCTAGATAGAGCTTTGTGGGCATACAGGACGGCTCATAAAACAACTATAGGTATGACCGCATATGAATTTGTCTATGAAAAAACATGTCACCTTCCCATTGAACTCGAACATAAAGCTTATTGGGCTATAAAAGAGATGAATCTTGATGTTGATGCTACAAGAATAAAGAGAAGGATTCAAATAAGTGAATTGGAAGAGATGAGGCTTAAAGCTTACCATAGTGCAAGCATTTACAAATAGAGAATCAAGGTTTTATAAGAGGCTTCATATGAAGGAATTCAAAGAACGAAACAAAGTGTTATTGTTCAACTCCAGATTTAAACTCTTCGGCAAAGGAAAATTGATGAGCAAATGGGATGGACCATACGTGGTTCATTCTGTGTCACCAACCGAAGCGGTAACAATCATGCACGTTAAGGGAGATCAATAAGTTGTGAATGGGTAGCGACTAAAAGTGTTCTTGGAGCCTGATTTTGTGCCCATCAATTATGTTGACATCTACATCATGGAGGAAGAACAAGGACATTGAGCCTGATGACACTAAAACATGTACTTTGTACATACTCTATTTTATTTCTGTTATTTTTCTTTCAAATTTTCTGTGGGACTCAACAAAATTAGGAATATTTTTAGATGACAAGTACGTGCTGCAGTAAAAGAACCGGAGGCAGAGGGGCCAAAAACCCATGGGCCGATTGGCCCAGTAGCCCCTAGGCCGATCGGCCTGGGAGGTTTTAACCTCCGATTCGGTTCCCCTTTCCCCATCTTTGGTAATTGCAATATATGGAAGTGATTTTTGTGGGAAAGGGCAGAGAAATGTTTGGAAATATTTGGATCCTTAGCCAAGACGTAAAGAATATATATTGGAGGCCAATTGAGGAGCAATTTTGCATCAACACAAGTGATCCAGAACCACCAAACCTAGAAAAAAAGTGCAATGGTGGTGACTAGGAGCACGGGAGATGAGAGGGGAGCGTCGGAGGCCAAGGGTGAGACCAGGCTGAGGACCTCTCGTAATGCTTGCATCAGCGTTGGAGGCAAGGCGCTGTCAGGAAAGCTCACGGATTGCAAGTTAATTATCATCTTGAGACAAGACAAAGTGCCCAAGAAGAAGAAAGAGGTTGTCGTCACTCCCACAAGACATTCAGCAAGGCTTCTTGGGATCAAGCACAAGAGCTACATGGAGAAGACATTTGAGTACACACCGGCTGACTATGGAGGCGATAGCAATTGGGAAGACGAAAAGAGCCCCAAATCGTGGGGTGCTGCAGGCTATGGCGACGACAAAGACAACAACACGTACGGGGACTGGGTGGAAGACAAGAAGGAGAGAAAGGAGCTAGATGGTCACCGTCAAGACAAGGGCAAAGAGAAGGATCTAGAAGATGATGAGCCAGAGTTGGAAGAGCATGACCATGCTTGTTGCCCTGTTTGCAGGAAGAACATCCAGTACCTCTTCGACGCCATCGACGACATCATGCCAACCATGCAAGAGCTGGATCACAAGGTGGAATAGAATGATTGCCGCTAGGAGGACGACTTCAAGTTCTTACAAAGGAACATGAGGAAGCTTTTCGGGATGTGTGGCAACATTAGGAAGAACAAAGCACATGGAGAAGGAAGCAGCAACTGCCCCATGTGCAATCAATGTCTGCAGCGTCACTAGTGCATTTACAAGCATCTTTCCTCTTTGTACATTATGTGGTTACAATCAGGACATCATAGATTGTAAGCGTGGGGACAGTATTGCCACTTGTATGGAGCTTTTGGATCTAGTTTGGTCGAATTAGGTCATGTGAGAGTCTAAATTAGTGTTTTTATTTCAATCAAGGTAGATAAAGTAGTAGTCTTCTTAAGCTTCTAGGAAGACTTAAGCCTAAATCGCTACTTTAGCGTCTTTGTAAGAAGAAGCATGAATAAAATTTGAGGATTGTGCAAGTGTTTTTAGTGTCTACCATTGCCTGCTTGTCTTTTACTTTGCTTTTACAACATTGGATCATGAGCCTTGTCTTGAATTTCAAATCTTTGTTGTGGAGCTTAGTAATCGATTTGTTTATGCAATACCCATGCTTTGTGATGATCTAGTGCTTTGGTTTTGATTATGCCCTATGAGTAAGGCTTGAGTTGGAGGTGATTTAAAATTTGATTGCTTATCTAAAACCCCTGCAAGAACAAGTTTGATCAAGTTCTCTACCAGGTTGAGAGTTTTATTTATCCTATCCAGTGCCTAGAATTATTTGTACCACCATAAGCAGAGTTGATGCTTTGAATTGAGTTAGGATCGCACTCTCTTGGATTGCTTTAATTCTAAGCATTGATCATGTCCTTACTTTCATCTCTGATTGCTAGCCTCGTCAATATTTAGTAATGAGAGTTCTCCATAGGAACAATCATGTCTCTACTGAATTCCTAAACCCGAAACAAAAATTTCTCAAATTTTATTACCTATTCCTTGAACACAACCCAATATACGAAGATGGTCGAGGTTTATGCAAAAATATGGAAGATGCAAGATAAGGAAGCTTCACCAGAAAGGAGAGCTAGAAAGGAGGAAAGGAGAGGCTAGGCCGATCATCCTAGGGTCCCCTGACCTCGGTTCACGTGCAGAAAATTCTTGGAAGGTCTCTGGAATATCCTAAAACAATTTTTTTATGGGGTACTGTTTAGAGGAGGTTCAGAGGAGAGATGAACAAAATAAAATAAATAAAGAAAGAAAGAAAGATAGAAAGAAAGAAAGAGAAAAAGTATTGAGAAAAGAAAGAAATAAAGAATGGAAAGAAAGAAGTAAATAAGAGGAGGAGTTTTTATTGTCATGAAGATCAAGAAAAAGTGCAAAGAAGGATTACCTTGTTTACGGAATGGATTTTCATTCAAACCATGTGCAATCGACGATGAGGACATCGCTTGTGCCTCAGAGTCACTATTTTAGTTTGCCTTTGCACATGTCCACCATTCTAAATATTCTCATCCTTGAAAACCTCACATTATGTGGATATTCTCATGATCATTGTCTCAGAAGGTAGGCGACCCATAGAGAGTTTTCTTAATTTTATAATATAAGTGTTAGTTCCTGCTAGCCTCGTCCAAGCTCCACAATATAATTGAGTGACTTTTTGAGAGATGAGAGTTAACAGAGTAAATAGGATAACCACCTTTTAATTGAGCGATATGTAAGTACTTGGAAGAGAATTTCAGTTTCAATTCTTGTTGCAGGGAGAATGTTTTATGACAAAAAGAAAGCCCTCCAAACAGAGCCAGAAGGTAAGTGTGGTTGATTCTTAAAGTTTCTTGGTTCTAAATAAAAGTTGTGGGGTAATTTTTCATAGATAAATATTTGAACACCCATACTTTGATTATCTTTGCTCCTCCTCTGATCTTTTGTTTGATGGGATAGGTGCTTGACTCACTTTCTCAGGTTTGGTTCAAGATCTTTGTTCAACCCTTTGGAGAGGTTTATACTCGCTTGACTTGCTCAAGGATGAGCAAGAGCTAAGCGTGGGGGGATTGTTGACGCTCGTTATTGACACACTTTTAGTGCTATTTAACTAGTGTTTTTAGGCATATTCTTATACTAACTTGCCACTTGGTACTTTGTTGTATTTTGGAGCATATTGTGTTTTGACAGGAAATACGACATAATCAAGGGGGTTTTCATAAAGATCTTAATGGATATTTGGACATGGGTCATCGAGGGAAGCCTGCATGAGGAAGAAAAGGACCAGGGGGCAGAAAGGGCCCAGGGCAATTGATCTGGGACCGTTCAGACCGATCGGCCCAGCCCATTCTAGGGTCCGGTCGAGCTCCTGTTTCTTCAGCATGAACTCCACGACATATCTAGGGTTTTTCCACCAACCATCGACCCAAAACCGCAGACTATGAGGGACTATAAATATCACCTCATGGATTACAAGAAAGAGAATTGGAGAGCAGAGGAAACACCACGCAAACACTATCCACCGCCGCCACAAGGTTGGAAAACGGAGAGAACATTGGATCTACAGGAGGCCACACAAAGCGGAGCACTAAAGGAGGGAGAAACCTTCCAAGCCGATCGTCTTGGGGCTAGGGCTTTCCTACCTCCATTCATCGCTGTCTTCGGTCAAGCTTATCTACAAGGCATCCTTTACCTTGGTTTGTGTCAACATGTGTAAGATCATGGGGTAAAGTATCTGTTTGTCCTCGAGGTTGTATGGAGATCATGATTTGTAATCATTGAACCTCTTGTTAAGATCTATTTGTTATCAATCATATCTTGATGATGCTCTTTCATGTAATGGCTGGCCAGCGCTACTTTAGGTTGCTTTATTGCTTAACTAGAATGATCATCATGCCGTATTCTTATTGTCCGATAGATGAGTATGTAACAACTCCACTTAACTAAACTTGGTCAAGCTGAAATTTGAGTCTTAGACGCTAATCTAGCTCGTGAAAAGTCCTTTTTGCCCTTAAGAGCTTAAGTTTGGAGTTAATTCAAAACTTAGAATTTTGTATAGAAACTTAAAGTTTCACCAAACTAAAAGTTGTAGAGTTTTACATTTCTAACAACTTTCCTTATTAGCACTTTTGCTAGTTTGGAGTGGAAGAGGTTCAAAAACTAGAATTAAAATTAGTAACTTTTGAAACTCACTTCAAAAACTCTGTGCTAAAAACAGTGAAATTCCCCAACTTTGCAACCCTTTTTCGCAAATTTTCTAATGTGAGCTCAAGTCAAACCTTTTATAAAACCTTTAGTGCTTTGACAACTTTCATTACTGGAGTTTGGCCAAAATCTGCACGAAAACCCTTCAAAAGTCAGGTCAAAGTCAACCAAAATGGTCAACCCAGCCAGAACAGCAAAAATATGCCAAGTCTGAGAGCAGTTCAAAGTTTGTGTCTTGGCAAGCTTTTTACTCACAAAACTTACACTAAACTTAAGAAAAACTCTTTATAAGAGTTTTAGTACCTAGTCTGTAAAAAAACTTTGTCAATAACACCTTGGCCTAATTCAATTGGAAAACCATTCAAAATTCGGATCAAAGACAGCCAAAACCTTGAAAATCAGCAAGCTTGGAAATCTGCCTAAGTCTAGATGACCGACGTTCTAACAAACTTTGGGACCTCATAACTTCAAATCTGTTCCGTTTTGGAAGTGGAACCTTTTGTAAGTGTTGAACTTTGACTTAAGGGCTACAAATCATAGAAAGGCAAAAGTTAATGTTTAGTTAAAAAAACTAGCTTAAGCTCGGCCTAAACTTCGGCCCTTTGGCCTACCCCACGGATGCCCGGCGCCAGAGCGTGCCCGGCGTGTTCGCCCGAGCGCCGCCCGTTGCGTGGCTCTCGCTCACCGGCGAGCTCCCCGACGGCCAACCGGTGGCCACGACGGGACAACTTGCTCGCCTTGTCGCCCAGTAAGCGCCCGACCCTATCCTTCCCTCTAGCCGCGCATCCCTTTCTCCCCGTCCCGAGCAAACCCCACCATTCCCGATGCGCCATGTCACCGCCAAGCATCAGCAAAGCCGCCTCCTCCAACCCCGGTCGTGACCGCAACAGCACAAGGCTCCCCGTTTGCCAATCCACCTACCCGGCAAACCTTAAGGGCCCCGGTGTAAAGCTGCCTCTGTTCTTGTGTTTTGTTCTGTCAGAAAAATGAATGAACTTTGGAAATGCACCAAAAATCGTAGAAAATTTAGAAAAATGCCAAACCACCTTTGTTAGACTCAGTGGGCAAAATTGTTTCATGTAAAAATAATCTTGCCCATGTTAGTGTTGAAAATAATGCTCTATAGTTTTATTTCTTGTTTAGACCTTTTTCATCTTGGTAAATCATAGAAAAATGTAAAAACGGCAAATCCACTTCTAAAGTGTTTGTATCAGTAAGTAGAATCTTGGAAAAATAATTAAAACCCTGGTGTAGAACTTTAAATCACTATTTTAAATTTATCTTTGAAATCTAAGGTTAAATCTTTCTTTTTGCATAGGTTTTAATCCAGAGTAGAGAAAAATGTGAAACCACTTGGAGTACCTTGGTTTTGAAGAGTAGCTCTCAGGAAAAATATGAAACACTAAATGTAACTTTTTGAGACATGCCTTTCTATCTGAAAAAAGATAAATAGAAGATAAATGTGGGAAATGGTTGTCCTTCATAAAAAATCATGAAAATTCACCAAAGTCTCTATAACACACTTCCAACCTACTGCTTAAGTTTCACCCTCAGAATCACTGTAGGTTTTGAGATAAAAATGGTTAAGTACATGCTACCTTTGGACAATAAAATAATTTTAGTTATTTTTGTACTAATCCAATGGATCCCAAATTTTTACAATAACTCATTGATGACATGAGTGAGATACTGCTAAATTCTCAGTGTCATTTGTTACTGTTTGAATATGGAAACAAATTTTGGAAGATGAACCGGCTTGATTGAATAAAGAAAATGTTAAGTCCTAGTAAGCTTCAATGGTAATTATTGGAAGAGGTACATAAAAATATTCAGAAATAAATAACTTTCCAAATGAACCTTGAACAACCCTAAGTGACCCCCACCTTCCTTGTGAAGCTCTAAGTTGTAAGAACCTACACAATCACCATCAAAGTCAACCTCGAGTTTTAAACCACAACACACCTTACTTCATGAAGGAAATGAAAGTTTAGAACCATGTTTAGGTGAATGTGGTCAAAATGCAACCTACACTTCAACAATAATTCATGTCTTGCATCCTTCATGTGAAAGCATGGAAAATTTGAACTATCTGCACATGCATGTCGTGTAGAAGCAAATATCACTGACGGAACCTACGAGCTCCACCCCACGACGGAAGAGGAACCCGCCGCAGAGCTACATCACATGGAAGCTAAGCCCGAGCCAGATCAAGACCCCGAAGACCAAACTTTCTCTGAACCTGAAGGCAAGCCCCGGTGCATGTTTCCCTGTTTAAAATTTTGCAATATGCTGGTGCTTATGATTATGCATTTACATTTATAGGACTTGATTGAAACCTTAGATGCATGAACTTAGTAACCTTTTTATCTGAACACTAGTTGCTAGAGTTGAGTAGTTGTTGTGCTAAATAGGACTCGGTAAAAATCGAGTGATTGCCTGTCACTCGCAAGTTATAGGAGTTATTTGTTTACTCATAGTACAACTATAAGGATGACGGACAGGACTGGGAATTGTTCCAATGTGGTGGTTGCCCCGTCTGTCTAGTAATGGACTTGCTAAGGTTAAAACGTATCAGCGTTCGTGATCAAGTGTTTGAAAGTACTAATCTCATACCTAGTATGGGATTGGGAAGCCTAGTACCTGATTGAACTGGGGCGTGGCTTATATTCCTGCTGTCCTTGGAACGTCATTCCCATGGTGCATCATGTGGGTGTAAGTGCGGTCATAGTATGGCAAAGGCCGGGACTATGGAGCATTGCATGCCAAAGGAAGTGGACCTAACACGTGCCTAGGGATTGATGGGGACGACTGACAAGTGAAGCGATCCTTCGTGGTGCGCGGATGTCGTGGGATTAGTTTCGCCATGCATGGTTAATAAATTTGAATCGATTTATCTTCCTCTCACAGTTTGGGACTGCTTGATCGCTATTCCGCACTGAGTAAAGATGGAACACGATGATGATTTTAATCTTGATGTTTGTTCTTTAATTGTTTGGAAACTATGCTTGCTTAGTATAAGTTGCTAATTTAGACTGGTTAGTGAACTTAGAATCTGAGCTAAAATAAAGTAAGGACCAACTTTAGTCGCTTTTGGCAAAAATAAACCCACCGCCAAAAAGTCTTGCATGTTGATTGTATCTACAAGTGATCCTAGATCCCTACACTACAAGGTTTTCCCCCTAATGCCACGCCACACCATTGGAACACCACTAATTTGGTAGCAACAGAGGGGTCGTATTCCAACTTTTTCGTAAAATGGTTGCAATATGCGCCTATAATGCAATGGACTAAATCTGTTGCAATATTTGTGATTAGTCGTTGTGACAGGCATTTGCTACTGCAACTAATTTAGAATTGTGTTGCAATTAGTTAGCATTATTTCCATGGCGCTTTGGAGTTGCATTAGTATTGATTTCCGTTGCAATTACTTGGTGTTATTGCAACTATATTGGATTTAGTTGCTTTTGCTTGTAACTATTGCCATGGTTGTTGTGGGTTGCAATAATCTTCCATGGTGTTGCAATTGCTAGGTGGTTATTGCAATAAGCATTTTGAATGGATGCAATAGCATGTTCCTATTGCCACGGTTTTCAGGGGTTGTAATAATCTTTTGTGGCGTTGCAATTGTTAGGTACTTATTGAAACTACAATCCTAAATGGACGCAATATCATGTTACTATTGCCACGGTTTTTTTGTGTTGCTATAGACTAATATATTTAGTGGACCTTTCTTTGTCTAGGATCCAACAGCATACGTGAGCATCACACTACAAGAAACCATTTAATCTGTGATGAACTTTCTGTGACGTTTATAGAAAACGTCATACATTTGCAAATGATCCATTCGGGCTCCAATTTGGGCCCAGTTTCTGTGACGATATGTGAATTTTCATCACAGATCTGCAAATGGCCCGTCCAGGCTCAAATTTAGGCCCGATTCCTGTGACGAACGTCGGTAACCGTCATAGATTGAAAATGAAAATCGTCACGGATTTGACGCTGTACTCAACCACAATTTTGACAAAAAAATACATCGCATACTATAAAGAAAATAAGATGCATTATTTTTTCTTAAAAACGTTGGTGTTGTGCTAGGTATAGAAAAAGAAATAAAAAATATGGTGCCAAAAAGAGCCAAAAAAAATTGCGATACGAAGGGATAGAACCAAGGACTGTCTTACTACTACGCTACACCTCTAGTTGTGATAATCTTTGGCATTAAAGTTTTTATACATACTCTCTCGTATTTGTCTATCATTTTTGGCCTTCTTCAAAGTTTACATATTCTGTGAATTTTTATTGAAAAAACCATATTCACAAGATCATTATAGAGATCGAGTAAAACCTGCCAGTGATGTGTTGGGCCTCCTATCCTGTGTAGCTTGCCTAGGCTGCTTGCGCCTGGAGCTGGGCTGCTCGATACACTAGCTGGGGTGCTGGCTTGCCTGGCCCGCGAGGCGGAGTAGCTAGGCTGCCTCGCCAGGGCCGCGACCAACCTGAACTGGGCTGGCCTGCTCCGCAAGCTGCGAGCTCCAACGTCACCGGCCTGCCCTCTGGAATTTGGTCAGCAAAAATGGAAACAAAAGGGAGAACTATCGTTGCTCAACACTGTGTTCGAACATGGGACTATAGGCGACAGCAAATGACTAGACTACAGCCACGTTTTGGAAATTTGAAGAAAATCTTTTTATATAACGTGAGGCTGATCAATTAATTTGGGTTGAAGAACATATGAATAGTTGATCTTTCTCTTTTTGATCTAGAATCAAAAATTGTACCTAGTATTTCTCCGTCATACATTATCCAAATTTGATGAGGTTTTTTTCTAAATTTTTATAAAATCGCCATATTTTTTTAATGGCATTTGTTTGTATGTTAATTGCTATTTCTTGAGTTTTTGTCATTTGACATGTTTTCTTCCAACTAAATAGAGAATAGAAAAACATGTTTTTCATACAATTGCTAATGTAACTTGATATTTTCCAATGTTATGGTTAACATAAGTTTGTGTTCAAATTTGAGGTGCGCACGAGTTCGAAAATGTAACAAGGTATTCAAATCTCAAAGTTTGACTTGAGTTATAAGAAACAATATGAGAGATATATCCATTTGTGAACAATGCATAGTGTCACTTTATCAAAATCATTTAAATTTTTTATTGTGAACTTATCGGCCAAAAATATATTTCCACATCAATTTGTAGAATTTTTTTATCACATTTAGATATTATTCTAATTATTATGTGGTAATTTGGAGATAGAAGTTTGAATTGTCCCTAGAAGACAATTGAATTATTTTATATATCTCCAAGGCATGGATTAGAATTAAATATACAAGCCTAAATATAATTTTTGTGCATTTTTTAATCTTATTGGAGGTACACATAGTTCAACGTGGAATTACTTTCGTTAAGCATGTAGAAATTCATTTAATGATAGAAAATACTAAATCTATTAAAAAATAATTGAAACTCCTACATGACAACTTAGATGTTGTCTATTGCATGTAAAAATGTAATTAGGGGTGTATAAAATAATTATTTTGCAAGTTACTTCAAAGGGTGTATTAATTAGTTAGTTAAAAATAGAAAAATAACTTTTTTGCACAACAAGTGGCAATGTAAATCCACAAATGTCAACGACAAATTAAAGGTAAGTTTGTGTCCAATTTTGAGGTGTATACGAGTTCGAACATATTATGAGGTATTCAAATCTCAAAGTTTGACATGAGTTGTATGAAACAATGTGAGAGGTCTATCCATTTTGTGAACAACGTACACTCCAATTTTTGTAAAATCTTATGAAACTTTTATGTCAAGCTTATATATCAATAAATTGATTCTATGGTAATTTTTAGAATTTTTGGAGAAGTTTTAGGTATTATTACCATTATTTTATAATAAGGTTGCAAGTAGAAGTTTGAATTATCCCTAGCAAAAATTTGAACATATCATCTATTTTCAATATATGAGCTACAATAGAACATAGATACTTAAAATATATTTTTGAAGAATTTTTTAAATATTATTTGAGATACATGTAGTTCAAATTGTAATGACTTTCAACAAACCTGCAAAAAAATCATTTAAACTGTTGAAAATAGTAAATGAGTTAGAAATTTATTGAAACTTCTACAAGGCAACTTATATGTAATCTATTGTATATAAAAAATATATTGATGCATATTAGATAATTATTTTTGTGTGTTACTTTACAATGCTGCAATAAAATGAAAAAAGCAAAAATATTAAGCAGAGAAGGAATGAAAAATGGCATGTTTCGGCCCAAATGGCCCAACTATTCTTGACCAGTCATTGCAGATTCGACGGCTCTGATCACTGCATCCCCAACGCAAACCCTAGCTCCCTCCTCCCGCACACCCCTCTTGCCCGGCCTTCATCTCCAGTGCCGCACTCCCCTTGTCTCCGACACTCGCTCCCTTTCTGCTCCTCCCACGATGCCCTCCTCGCCTCCCCCGCCCTCCTCCTCCCGCGGCCGCGCCTCCTCCTCCACCTCTGGCCTCTCACTTGCACTACTATTCCTTCCACCCTCTCCCCTCAGCCTCCTCCGCCAGCCCAAGTCCGCGCTGCTGCCAGCCCCAAGTCCGCCGCTAGCCCCAAGTCTGCACCGACACCCCGAGGCCCCATCCTCGCCGTCACCCCCCAAGTCCCCATCCGTGCCGGCACCCCCAGGCCCCAGCCACTCGAGCCTGAACGGCTGCTGCCAGACCCCATCCGCGCAAGCACCCCCAGGCCCCATCTTTCGCAACGCCGACCGCACCCCGCTGTAGCAGATCCGGGTGCTGGCTGCTGGCTGCTAGCCGGTGACAGATCTGGCCACCACGAACCCTCCTCCTTGCCTTCTCTACTCGGATCCGGCGGTAGGCTAGGCGGCTTGGTGTTGTAGAGGGGCCACCGAGGGAGCACCTTCGTCGTCGTCATCTCAGGGGTGAGGGAGGTCGGGAAGCGCCTCACACATCCGCGCCTAGGCAAGGATGCCCTCGTCATGCTCCTCAAGGTGACCACTGCTCTGTTCTACCCGCTTCTCCTCCTAGCTCATTTGATCCTCGATCTAACCCATCGCGGTTCCATTTTTGTGCCACTTTTGTGCTACTGTATTTTTGATGTGAAATACTACGTAATAGTTACATTTGTTCAACAAAACATCTAAACTAAATTACTTTTGAGAATAAGTAGTGAAAAATAACAATTTGATCAAGAACTGCACTCATTAACACTTGTTTAACTGTTTTTCCATAGGAAATATTTAGGCTATTTATCAGCACATTTGCAGACCTTGCTGAAACTAGCAGTCCATATCTTACTAGAAGGATGAAGATTTTGCAAAATGTTGGTGCGCTGCGATGTCATATGATTATGCTTAATATTGGTTGTGAGGACTTGATTCTTGATATTGTCAAAATTTTCTTCGCATCAGTGAGGTACAAGTAAATCTATTGCTGCTTGCTATTCTCTTATACTTTTATCAAACCATTATTTGAATTTGGTGCATTTGTCCATAATGTTGCTTTGCAAATGCAATTGTTCTTTGTTGAGCATATTTTAGTAGTAATTGTGAGATGTGATTTAAACATTTTCATTTCTAATACATTTATCAACTTATTTTCTGTCCACTTAGCTTTTTATGGAGAAATCTAAATCTAGGAGCTCTCAGGTCATCAAGACTTCCAATACTGTATCCCAAAAGTGCATCATTGTGTGCCTATTTAAAGAAAAACTGTATAATGGGACAAATGTGATTTACTTATTTGATGGAGTGGCTGCTTGCAATGCCTTTTTTTACAGAATTGAAAGTGCCTGATCTGAAAACTAGTGTAGCATTCAACTGTTTGAGAAAAGCGCTTGGTCTTTAGTTTGTTTGCAATGATCTTCAGCTTTCTGACTGCTTGCAATGTTTTAAATAGAAGCAGCCCCCTCCAAGCACACCCAAGCTACCGGAAGACTTTGTGAAGAGGCAGAGAGCATATTTTGTAGATGTGTATATTTCTAGAGCTATTGTTGTTTCTGGAAGCAAAGATGAAACATGAATGTAATTGTTGTTGTATCTGATTTGAATGTAAATCTCAACTAGGTAATTTACTAACTTTTGATATCTCTGTATATATTTAGTGGATATAAATATGCATGCATGCTAGCTAATACCTCTCTATATATGTACTTTTATTTTTAACATAATTGATAGAATTCTAATTTGTTTTTGTTTGATGTGATCATCGTCATGAAGAATAATGTCACGTGATGAGTTCGATGTGCTTGCCAAATTCTCAAAATCGACAGATTGTAAAGATACACCATCTGATAGGATCAAAGCCTTTTTCTCAATGTAGCTTTCAGTAGGTAATAACTTCAAAAGCACATGTTCATGCTTCCTTACATTCTGAAATATCGCTAATTTGTTACATTCTTGCCAAATTAGAGGGACCTAGTAACTGGTGACGAGCCAAATGATTTGGAGCTTTTTATATTGACGCACAGTAAGAATGGGCGATGGACAAGCCAAGAATCTAGGGATATCTATGTGAGTATATAATAGTTTGTACAAACCTTATTAAGTGATGCAAAGTGACCGCCTACAATTTCATTTTTAATTAACTACTTTTACTGTCCTCCTTTGTTAGGAATGCAAGCAGCAAAATTTCGGAGAGGGAAACAAATGGAGATGCAAACATCATCTTAGATGTGGAGCAAAACTAGATTTTCTAGTCAGCCTACAAGGAAACAAGAAACTGCAAATCAACCAAGATCTTTGCTAATGGATACTTGGCAAGGTACCCAACTAGAAGGCAATTTCAAAATGGTTCAGCCATGCTGTTGTTGCTAAAATAATACAATTTCAGTTTACCTGATGCATATACCAATGTTAATGATTTTTTCAAGAGCAAGATAGAGTTTAAGTGGAGTGCACAAGTGATGGGATGGTCAATGTCAAGCCAACCTTTGCTACAGTGCTAGACATAGCTTATTACATTTTGATGTGTTCAAACTAGCTAGTGTGAGTCGGATACCTTATGTGTTTTAGCTGTGGTGCGTTATCGACTAAGTTTGACATTGGATGGTTTCATTAATAATTTCTACGAACAAAACATATTTTGGATTAATGGATGTCTAAATGCTTCTTTCACCATATATTGTTTGGCATGCAATTATTGTTTGAAGCAAACAAAGTGTTGCAATATGTACTATAGCAACCAAACATTTATCGTGGCAATAGACGGTTGCACCTATAGCAACCACAATGTTTAGTGTGGTAATAGACAGGCTATCTCTAGCAACTAAATATTTGTCGTGGCAATAGAGGGTTCCACCTATAGCAACCACGTAGATAGTGTGGCAATAGAGAGGCCAACTGTAGCAACCAAATATTTATTGTGGCAACAGAGGATTCCACCTATAGCAACCACATAGATAGTGTGGCAATAGAAAGGCCAACTGTAGCAACCAAATATTTATCGTGGCAATAGAAGGTTCCACCTATAGCAACCACAGAGCGTGGCAATAGAGGGTCCATCTATTGCAATGCTATTGATGTGTGGCAATAAGGTCTATTGCAACACCCATTGTCATTGCTAGTGCACCTATTGCCACTCTTTGGGTATGTGGCAACAGGTATTTCTGGCAACACCCACGATGGTTACTTGTACTAGGGCTTGCAACACTACATGGTGTTGCAACAACACTCCATTGTGTTGCAATAGGGGAAAACCTATTGCAACACCAAAATGAATCGTGGTTCAAACTTTAGACCATGGTTACCTACCAACGAATTTTTTGTGTTGCAATTTTGTTGTTGCATCAGGGGTAAAACCTTGTAGTGATAGGACAAGCATTCCATCTATCTTGTTCACAACCTTTTACTCTCTGTTTGCTTTGATCTAGACTACTTAGTTCTTTTGTTAGCATAATCTTATCCTATACAAAGAACTTTTGATTACAAAGATTAGTACTTAGTTAAGCAGGCAAATCCCTTGTTCCGTGGATTGATAAACCTTGGGGGAATCTCTAAGGGGAAAGCTACAACTGATCCGTGTGCTTGCGGTTAACAAATTGGTGTGCTAACAGCCATCAACATAGGTTCATGTGAAACTCGGTTATTGATCATTGGCATGCACTTGAAAGGGTTATGCGCTACTTGGTAGGTACTATGAGTTATAGGATTCACTATTCTAGGCACCCTGCTGTGCTTGAGGGATAGAGTGACTCAAACAAGATTTCTAATGCTGATGAGCTTTATGCCACGAGTGGGCATGTGTTTACCCTTAGAGGTAGTGCATTATCATAGAGGTCTTGCAATTATACCATTTTTACGAGATCAAGCATGGAGGCAGAACTTACTGCTTTAGATACAGCCACTGTTGAGGTAGACTGGCTGCATGAGCTCTTGATGGACTTTTCTGTAGTTGAAAAACCAGTGCGGACCATCCTTATGAACTGTGACAATCAAACTATGATATTTAAAGTGAACAGTGCTAAGAATAATGCGAAGTCATCAAAACATGTCAAGAGATGACTGAAGTCTATTAGGAAATTGAGAAACTCTGGAGTAATAAGTGTGACTTATAGTCAAACAGATAAAAAAACCTGTCAGATCTGTTTACAAAAGGGCTATCACAGAATGTGATAGAAAGTGCATCAAGGGAGACGGGTATGAAATCTGTTTGAGTTGCCATAGTGGTAACCCAATCTATGTTATCGGAGATCCCGTGAATTAGGGTCTGGGAAAAACAAGCTTTTGGTTAACTGAGGAGAGTAATTATTTTAACCCTCTCTAAGTGAAGATGCAATACTCTCAAATGCTATGAGGCAAGAATGTTGTAAGGCATGTGTGTTGTAAGGCAGGTTGACTATATGCCTTAATGTGATTCTATTGGCTTTAATAAGCGAAGATGTTGTTCTACAGAGCATTCTTGAAAGAACATACTGTGGTGGATTCACTTCAGATTTACTTGGTTAAACATGATTAGGCCGCATGATACGCGACGCTCATGCCTAAACCGAGTAAACACGAAGTGCCGTCGGATTTCATCCGATTTAACCACTTGAACAAGACCAATTAGCAGACCCACACGAAGGTGAGCGGTTCCAGATAACACAACAAGTCCACCGAGTTAACAAATTAACCATTTAGTTCGACCATAAAACAACATCAGAGTTTACAAGGTTCCGAAGAAAAACAACAGAAGGTAAAACAACTAGCGGAAGCTAACTCGTCGGGGTCGGACATCCCTGGTGAGGCCCACCGGGACATCAGTGATCCCTCTCCTCGCCGTCCGAGGAGGGATCCCACTCAACCGTCCAACCCGGAGGGAGTTGGGGCGGCCAAGTACCAGCAGAGGGAGGCTCAGAGGCAGCAACTTCACCTGAAAAAGAAGAGCCACAACAAGGCTGAGCTACTAAGCTCAACAAGACTTAACCGACAGGGAGCGTGCTAAACTACCTCTTCTAGACATGCAAGGCTTTTTGGCTGAGGGGTTTGTTTTGCCAAAAGCGCTAGGCGTATCCCTACTTTCAAGTTTTAGCTCAAGTTCTAAGTTCATTATCCAGTCTAAGTTAGCAACTTGTTCTAAGCAAACATAGAACCAACCAAAGGGTATAAACAGCATCAACAGAACCATGTCATCATCAGATTCCTTATTTACTCAGGGTGACATAGCGATCAAGCAATCTCAAACTGTGAGAGGCAGACGAATCGATTCGAGTTTCTTAACCATGCATGGCGAACCTAATCTCACGACATCCGCGCACCACAAGGGCCGCTTCCTGTGTCGGCCATCCCCATCAATTCCCAGGCGCGCGTCAGGTCCAAACTTCCCTTGGCATGCAATGCTCCACAGTCCCGGCCTCTACCGTACTGTGACCGCACTTGCACCCACATGATGCACCATGGGAACCACGTTCCAGGGACAGCAGGGGTATAAGCCACGCCCTAGTTCAATCAGGTACTAGGCTTCCCCATCCCACACTAGGTATGAGATTAGTACTTTCAAACACTTGATCACGAACACCACCACTATCGGGCCTTAGAAAGTTTTACAGACAGACGGGGCGATCAACCGACCACCAAAGAGTTACCCAAAACCCTGCCCCATCCATCGTCCTTATAGTTGTAACAGAAGAGGAAACAACCAACTCCTATAGCTCGCGAGTGACAGAACATCACTCAGCTTTTACCGTTTCCTATTTAAGCAAAGCATCTACTCGGTCCAACAGCTAGTGTTCAGATCAAAGGAAAACTAAGTCATGCATCTACGGTTCCAAACAACTCCTATACGTAAATGCACAAGCATGTTCAAGAAGGCATGCGCAAGTCTGGTAAAACATAGGGGATTCATGCATCCGGGGCTTGCCTTCAAGCAAGGAGGAGGGAAACTGCTCGTCTGCTTGGGCAGCTTCGGCTTCTGGAGGCAGGAGCTTGGCTACACCTTCTTCTTCTGGAGCCGGGTGCAGCTCGTAGTAGCCGGCGGCGAGACGCAGCTCTACACGAATGCAATGCATTGGTTAGCATTTAGACGGTTATTTCAATAGCAACACTTGCAAGTTTGAGCCCAGAAACTTGCAGCAAGTTACAGGAGGGTGGGGAGGTTCAATGGGGTCGATGGAGATCAAGGTATAAGGGTCGGATGGGGAGGAACTTATGATCAGACCCTTAAACTAGAGGAATAGATGTGCCAGGGGTCCTCAGACTTAACGCTGAAAAGTCCCCAAGTTTTACACATATACCCTCGGTTCAAGGAAAAAGATACAACCGAGCCTTCGGGTGAGGCGGAGAAGGGTCGGTGGAACAGACAGGGTCGGGCGAGACGGAACCAGGGTCGGGCGGATAGGAGGGGTCGGACGAGGCGAACAAGGGTCGGCAGCTTACCTTCGTCTTACAGAGAAGGCTTGGGCGGAAGGACTAAGGGGCTTGGGACAGCGGCGAGAATGTTCGGCGGTATTCCGGCGGCGGCGGTGCTTCTTGTGGATCACAAGCAAGCTCTTGAGCAGCACTGAAAGCAGTGGCTGGTGGATTGGGGAAAGGTGGTGTTTGAGCAGAGAGGAGAGTTCCTCAGACTTAGGTGGTGGCGCTGTGAGCACGAACAGGGAGTAAGAGAGAGGGCGGCTAGGGCAAAGGGGAACTCCGGCGGGGCTCCGGCATCCCATTTTATAGCGGCGCGGAAGTGATAAGGGGGAGCGGCGCGAAGGTCGGGGAAGAAACGATGGAGTGCTCTGCCGGGGCGGCGATTGAGCGATGAGGGCGGTGGAGCAGGACTTCGGGGATGACACTGGCGGTCATTGGGCACTGACGTCAGGGCGGCGCAGGCGCGGGTTTGCCGGTGGTTGAGATTTGGCGGAGGTGGGCGTCGTCGTGCGGTGGATCTGATGGAAGTGACCGGGAAAACGGTGCTAGGAACGAGGGCGCACAGGTGAGAAGACAGGCGGCTGCAGTCGCGCGGGCGAGCGCGGAGCAACAGATTGTCGGGGCGGCTTCTGACAAGGCAGGAAAAGGAGCTGTCGCTGCCACGGTCTGGGTTGGCGGGGGAGGAATCGTCACGTAGCGAGGACCGGGGCGGCGCGACTGTGAAGAGATGATGGAAAAGACGGGCGGCATCGGGCTCTGCAGCCAAGATCTGGCGATGTGATGATGGGCACGGGCAGCGAGGTGCTGCAGAAAGGGTGGCAGAGGAGCTTCTGCCGTGATTGGGGAAGGGGGCGCGAGAATCCATCCGGTCATGGCCGGCGACGAGGCGAAGCGGCAGGCGTCGGAGGAGTTGAGCCACGCGGCTAGGGAACTCTGAAGCGGGCATGCAACTCGAGTGCGCCTGTCGCGGAAGATCTGGGGGAAAGATCTCGTGGGTCCACCGGTCAGTCTTGGTGGTCCACGGCTCAGACCAAAGGGAGGTGTTGTGGGAGGACTTAGAAAGATCCGACGGTGGGTTGGGGGTCGGCGGGGTCGGAACTGGGGAAAACACGGCGAGGGGTCGGATTGAAGGGGTCGGGAGATCTGGAGGTTGAGCAAACAACCTTGGTAAACTGAGACAGGTGATCAGGGACTCGGATTAAGATTAACGCGAAGGAGTTTTATCCGAGGCCGTTACACATACCTATATGAGTCTAGCTGTTAAATTTCGCACTCTATGAGATTTGGGTGACCTCTAGTAAGATCATGAAAGAGACCAGGGAGTATGACGTATATGCTCCACCCGCAAGGAAGGCTACTAGTAGCTAGGGGTCATGACTTTAGGTGAAACTTATTCACACAAAACTAGCGATTCAAGGCATAGTCTATTGTCAAGTTGTGGATAAGTGTAGCTTGAATCTCTAAGCAATAGTTCACCTTAACAGTCCTTGCTGAAAGACCGGTATATCAAACAGTAGTGAGAAACATGCAACACACCTAAATGGGTATTTGAGATCTGATTGGGGGATTGTTAGATATATGGGCTTGGCCCATATATATAATCCTTAATAAATCTTAAAGGCCCATTAACGTTAGAGGGGGGTACACAATCTATTAGTCCCAAATTGCTAATAGACGAAGGTGTGGGGATTTTTCTCCCTATCAATACGGACCACCCCCTCATGGAAAAGATGCACCATACACTACTATACGGGAATGCCCCTAGGTTTGGGTATCCCTAAGGTGGTCTATATGAGTTAGGTTTCCTCTCTTCTACACTGCTGCACTGCCATTGTAGTCTTCTCCATTTCGTTGCATCGACGTGCACCGGCGAGCATTGAGAGCAGGTCTTCGGAACCATGTCCTTGTGATCCTGCACAACAAGAAGGCGAATAAGGTTTTCAGGAAGCGCTCCACGCGACTGCTCAATTTTGTCATCACGGCTCGTCCTCTATCCAAGTCAGGCGCTGTAGTGTACCATCGCCTTCGCTGTGATGACCTCAAGTTCCTGTTCGCCTACACATCGCGCGAGGGCTTGAGGGATATTGGTACTCCATGGGTCCCTACCGACTAGGATACTAGCCGAACCTAACAAGTGGGCCCACCCGACCAAGGCATGCGGGTCAAGGACATGAAGTTATTTGGAGTACACATCAGGGCAACAAGACAGTCCAAATCTGATCGAATATCATGGAACCCATATTGTAGACCGACTCATATTACTTTCCATGTAACTACCGCGAGTAGATTAGATTCAAACCAACTTGTAACTCTTCGTCATCAGTCTATATAAGGTGGCTAAGGAAGCCTCCCGAGGGCAACCCAACGAATCCAATCCCAAGATCCCATCGACTCAAACATTGAGCAATACAATCCACGCATACAGGATGTAGGGTATTACCCTCCGGAGGTCCGAACCTGTCTAAAACCCTTGTATCCCTCGTGTTCTCATGATTATCTTCGAGTTCTTAGTTTCGCAACTGCCCTCACCTACAAATCAACCGCTTAGGTACCCCTTTGTGGACTGCCGGACTTATAAATCCAGCAGTGAGTCATCTATCAATAGCTGATTTCTAGTGGTTTCTCTAATTTTCTTCCCCTGTCGGACTGATCTGTCATGATCTCATCTATTTCTGTCTTTCTATTAGGTCTTGGACTTGAATTAGGATGTTTGGGTTTCAGTTTACTATCTCTACATCATCTCATTAAGGTTCGATCATAAAGAAAAATTCTCCCCCTTTATCGGTTTACAAGAACATTTCCTTTAATTAGTTTCTGTTTGTGATCGTGAAACATGAAGTCTATCTATTTCTGATGGATCTAGAAATTAGAAAATATGGTAAACTCCATCTGGCATTCGTGCAAGTTTCATGGAGATAGCATTTCGACAATTTTCATTATGAGTTCTTCCTACTTTGTAGGTGCATATTTTACATATGCAATCGAAAAAAGGTTCCATTATTTCACATGAACTGGATTGATCTGTATTCAGACAGACTAGACTGGTCACACACAAAATTTGTATTCGATCTTGAACTACTTAATAATTTGACTAATTCCAAAAGTGTCAAAATTGGTAATGCTATCCATTATCTTCTTACAGTCATTGAAGTTCAAAGAAGAGATCAAACTTTTGGGACAATAGCCTCTATTATTGGTGCGGCAGATGTATCGTTGATGCAAGGAGTGCTGCTAGATACCGCGTGCTAGCTGAGCCAATACTCTTCTAAGATCTCCATGAAATTTTGTTTATGGTATTTTTTTATTCATAACCTTCCAATGTTTGAAAGGTATAAATAACTCATCAAACTATTACGTACAGCCTCTTTGATAACATAGTGTGATTTTGCTTTTTTTCAAGAAAACTTATCAGGATAACCTTCTTACATCTTCTCAAGAAACTTTTATACATATCTTCAAAGTTCTTCGGAAGATTTCTAAAAGTTTTCTAAAGAAAACTAATTGAAGCCCAACTTATACAAACATGCTTTCCAGATAAAAGTTTTCTAGGATAGCTTTTCATGGAGATCTTTTTTAACAAATTATCAGAAAAAACTTCTTAAATACATCTTATGTAAAGAAGTTTACTAGAAAACTTATTGAAACACAACTTATATATACATTCTTTTTCAAAAGCCTCGTGAAAAAAAAACAACTTAAAATATCATGCTTCCTAGAGGTTTCTTCGTCGAATATGTCTTATGGTAAACTTGTTCTAAAAAAGTTTCACAAAAAAGAGAGTGGGATGTGCAAAAGAAAAAGGTACAAAGAAAGGAGAAATAAATAAGAGCAAAAATATCAAAGAAAGGAGGCCTTCTACAGTGAAGCAAAGGAAAAACTTTCTGCTCGTCCCTTCTCTGCTCTCAGCTCTGCGTTCTGTGTCCGCTTTACATGCTATGGAGATGCGGTTTTTAACAATCCGGGAAAGCTACCAGCCCCAACTAATATCTGCTATACATTCTATTTTTACTCCTCCCCCGGCTATACATCCTCCCAACCTCTCAACACTCCCAACCACTTGCAACCCACCCAAGAGAAAGTTCCTCCATCAAGAATCAGATCACAAGGGAGAGCACGAGCTGGAGCAAGCAGGCACAGCTCGCCATGGATGCAACAATTCAAGAGTCTTCGCCTTCAGTGGAGCGGGTATTCGAGGGGCAGCCATACCCTTCGTTCTGGGAGCAGGTGACGCTGCGTTCGATGGCCATCGCGGTGGTGCTCGCGACCGTCTTCTCTCTGGTCACATTGCGGATCTACATGACCATCGGCGTCGTAGGGGCTCTCAACATGCCTGCCAACGTCCTCAGCTACTTCTCCGTAAAGAGCCTCGTCAGCATGCTGCGGCGCTATGGCATCGCTGCAGCGCCGTTCACGCGCCAGGAGAACATCTTCCTCCAGACCTGTGTCATCACCTGCGTTAACATGGCAATCTCAGGTAAGATCGTGCTAGATTTATCGTGTTAACTCCGACTACTTTTGGCGTTGGAGTTTGATCAGGCTAGTCTTGACCTTTCTTCTAGGTGGTTTGCCAAATTACATTATTGCAATGAATTCTCAAGTGGCAAAATCTCTCAGTGATCATCCAGATGCAGCAGACATTATCGACCACGTACCGACAGGAAAATATGTGCTATTCCTTTTCCTTACTGGTCTGGTGGCAATAACGTTGATGCTGCCGCTGATGCAGGTAATTTTTTTTTTCATTTAACAGATCCCTATTGTATTTGCACTCGTCATAACCAATGCTGCCGCTGATGCAGATAATTTAGTTTTCATTGAACAGATCCCTATTGTATTGACTGCTTTGGCAAAAGTCCTTGGATCATGTGAAAACTAAACTCTCAATAATCTGTTTAACGGAAAAGGCGCTAAAAGCTAAATGAATTATATAGATATGTACATAGTACATACACTACTCTGATAGGAAAAGGGCTAAAAGCTACATTTATGTCTGACGACAATATGTTAAGCTGCATTACAATCTTAATGAAATATATATACATTGCATTCAAGAGTCAATTCGAAAACAAAGGTGGAGCTAGGCTATATCAGAAAATCACGTTGAACACAAGAACATGTAACCCCACATGCATGCATAGAGACTAATCCTCAGTAGTTTTTTTTCAATGGATGTTGTGAAATATGATAAAAACATGAGGTTTATAACAGTTTAAACACTGACATTTGGCACTTTACAACACCTGAAGCCCCTATTTGAAAATGGAGTTCAGCCATCAACACTTCTGCCAACGTGTCAATTATAACCCTCATAAAAGAGTAAGCTTGCACGCCGCCATCTGATGGGTTCTGATCTACTCCCCCGTTTTGGAAGACAAGCTGTTTTGTTTTGTTTTAAAAACAGAGAGAGTATGGTCATGCTCTTTGTGACCACCCAACATTCAAAATGAAATATGTACCACACTGGCTTGCTAGGCTGACTCGCCTGAAAACTGCCTTTAGTTGAGCGCTAATGAGGTGACGTATTGCCAATGAGTCAGTAGCATATGTAATAGATTACCTTCAAGATATCGCACACCGACAACAAAGTAATTTATTGGCATGAAGCCTGTTTCAAATAACTCCAAGGCTATTTCGTTGTATTATTCGCATGGTCCCCTTATACATGCAAAATAAAATAAAGATTCTATTATTCAGAGCCCGAAAAAAAACACTATGGTCAGGCTATGTACCACAAATGAAGTCACCTTGTCTTATTCTTCCTTCCACATTTTTCTCTTCTTATTCTTCCCTGATATCACAGTTGGCTCACCTACCGTGCCTGCCCGAAACACTCTTGGCGGAAATATCCCGCCACCAAAGCACAAACGCTTCCCACCACCACCCCTGCACTTGACATTGGCCTAGCTAACTCCCATTGTTCAAATATTATGCATAAGGATCCAAATGATCCAGTTATTATGATAGGGATTATTTGAAATTCGAGCATCTATGTACTCTATATGAATAGCACATAAGGCTCAATATATATCATCCATTATTTACGATATTCATATTTTCACACCAACACCTAACCATTGTAGCACTTCAGCACTTATGCACTCCACTATGAAAAGATTAAAGCAGACACAGAAAATTTGCATGTCCCTCCACTTATTCTTCATTGACATTTTCCCATGTATATCTAGGACATACATCATGACCATAGCCACATTACAGTTTTCTTTGATTGAGCATACCGCACTAGAATTTTTTAGAAACTTGCGACATTGAAATCATGGAAATCTTAAAATTAATGTCCATATGTGCTATGTGAATAGCAGCAACCACTCAACCACTTTGAAGCAATAAAACAAGGGTACAAGAAAACTTGAAATACATACGTGGATACATCTCCCTTGTTTCTCCCTCTACCATAACATTACAAGCTGATTTTGTTTGAAGGAATGATAAAAAGGAACTACTCAGTCACACGCGCAACTCACTGTTGGATTTTTCTTCTATCTATAGGTTATGATTGTTGATTACAGATTGCCCTTTCCAACAGGCTCTGTTGTGGCTCATCTTATCAATAGTTTTCATACCCCTCAAGGAGCTTATGTGGCAAAGTAAAGTTCTGTCCTTTCTGAATGTAAAATGAATTAAAGTTACAGGATTTATATCTTGTGTTGGTATCTTGCAGTAATGTTCCTCATCTGTTCAGGTTGCAGGTTGCAGCTATATTCAAAACGTTTCTGGGAAGCTTTTCTTGGTCTATGTTCAAATGGTTCTATACTGGAGGCGAACATTGTGGATTTCAGTCCTTTCCAATGTTTGGACTAGACCTATATAAGGATAGGTGGGAAATCTATTCCAATTATTTCCTCGACAAATATTGGTCTGCATTCTAAGCCATTTCAAGAAGTGTGCAACGTATATCTTTACTACCTCTGGTCCTAATAATTGACACTTCGACCAAAATCAGGTCAAACTTTTAAAACTTTGTCCATGAAGAGCTTTCAAAATATATATTTGATTTGAAAACAAATAAACCATAGTTGTAGCATCATCCTGGAAAGCACTTCAATGATCTTATATATTTTCTAGGTATTATAACTACACTTTAATAGAAAATTTGTGCTCATATCGAAAGGGGTCATCAAGTATTTTTAACTCGAGGCAATAGAGTTGATAGACAATGATTTAAAATGGTCATAGCTCATGTGTTCTGTATCCTCTATGATTAAGTTTTAGGGTTCATTTTATCGCCCATAAAGAAGTACCGCTGATCATAACATCTCAATAATAAAAGTTTTTACCTTAGGTAAAAAAAATTCAAGAAACGATTTAGGTACCTCTATACACACTTTTCCAAGGACCATAGCATAACTCTTTTATTGAACATATATGTAATTCCATATATATTATTTTTTGAAGGGAAAATTACATATATATTATTCAAAGTCCTAATATATAATGTCTTTATACTTACAGATTCTTTTTTGATTTCTCTGCATCATTTGTTGGTTTGGGTATGATTGTCCCCCATGTTGTAAACTTCGGGTTGCTTTTTGGGTCTATCACCTCTTGGGGATTATTATTTCCTTTCCTTGACAGTAAAAGAGGCCAATGGTATCAAACTGATAGTACTACAAGTTTGAGTGGAGCGAATGGATATAAGGTACACATGAATTTGTTGTATTTTATTTTTATCCTTTTGTTTTAATTTTTCCTAGAAATTTATAATGTCAAAGATCCAGCTGTGGGCTAGTAGGAGAAAGCATGTCCTAAAATCTTTTGTTTACCAAACTATATTGGGCCCTCCTTATTACTCCCTCCGTCAAATTGTAAGTCATTCTAAGAATCTTGGAGAGTTAAAATATCTCAAGTTTGACTAAATTTATATGATAATATAATAACATTTATGATGTCAACTAAGTATCATTAGATTCTTTATCAATTATATTTTCATAGTATATCTATTTTATGTCATAAATCTTTATATTTTTCTCTATAATTTTGGTCAAACTTGAGATGCTTTGACTCTCCAAGATTCTTGGAATGACTTACAATTTGGGACGGAGGGAGTATGTAGGTATTTAACTAGCAATTGTTAGGGAACAATTTAACGCTCACATCAATGAGGGCAAACAATCGTGTGTTATAAATACTTCCAAGCAAATCCGAGGTGGCTAACATCTAAACAAATACAAAACTATACTTTATTCTAATACAAAGACCATATTCATATACCATATCTTATTCTTGAATGTTTAGGTAAGAAACAATTTGTATTATACACTCCTATATATAACGATTTCTTTAAATCACATAAAAGATTAGAGCCTGAAAAAATTTATAGACCTTCAAAAGGTACCACTTGAGCACGCGAGGCACTTTTTTCAGTCCATTTGTCAAGTAGGCCAGCATTATTATATCATCAGAAATAGGACGAGCTGTTCTATTTGCTTCATGAACACCTTGTCAGTGTTGTTACAAGAGAGAAACAGAAGACGATGAAGATATATTTTCTTCTACCGACTACCGCGCGCGCGCGTGCATTTCTCCAAACAAAACACAGCACTAGAGAAAATTTAACCATGCACTATATTTAGAAACAATACGCCATGCACTATATTTAGAAACCACCGCGTTTGATTTGAAAGGCATAACTCCTTGTGAAATATAAACAATCTCATTGTGGCCACTCTATTCAATTACTTTAACATGATGCTCCTTTTGGCAAACATTTCGTGCCAAAGAGAGATTAAATCTTCTGTTATTTGACAGATTTTTATTGGCATAACAATGATTATCACTGAGGGAATTTTCAACTTCATTAAACTCCTTGCCGTGAGTTCAATCGACTTCTACAAGAAGAGGCAAGAAAATGATTCAGGGAAGATCAAATATATGTTGACAAGTCCCAGCCTTAACTATGATGATCGTAAAAGGCTTGAGGTACTTTTTGGTTACCAGATCCCGCATTTTATACCAGTGGCCGGATACATTGGATGTGCAATAGTATGTTCAGTCGCTATCCCTTGGATCTTCCATCATGTTACGTTCTATCATATGGCCGTACTGTTCATCATTCTTCCTGTTTTTACCTTCTGCAATACATACGGAACGGGACTCACAGATTGGTCAGTTGCACAAACTTATGGCAGGTTCTTACTCTTCATCATAGCAGCATGGATTGCAAAACCGGGTGCGGTTATCGCTAGCCTTGTAGTTTGTGGGGTGGCTGTGGCAGCTCTTAATGTTTCGTCACAGGCCGTGCAAGACCTCAAAACTGGTTTTATGACTCTGACTAATCCAAGAGCTGTAGTGGCTGGGCATATCTATGGTGTGCTAATTGGTTCTATCATTAACCCATGCATCCTTCTTGCATTCGAGGCAAATGCCAAAAGTACTGCTCCCATTGGTTCAAAAGATTCAGAGTACCCATGCCCCTCTGCATCAATCTATCGTGCAATTGGTCTACTTGGTAAGCGAGGAATGGATCAGCTCCCAGATCACTGTATCACCTTTTGTTTGATTACTTTTTTTATAACACTAGCTATCGAAACACTTAGATTGGTGTCCCAGAAAAAAGGTTGGAAACTACAAAATTTGATCCCTTGCATCACAGCAATAGCACTACCATACCTGACTGGACCTTACTACAGCATAGATATGACACTAGGTAGTGTTATGTTAATCATTTGGGGTAAAATAAACAGACGAAGTGCAGAATTACTATCGTCGGCAGTTGCAGCAGGCTTAATATGTGGAGATGGAATATGGGTCCTGCCATCATCATTACTCAGCATCTTCCATGTACATCCACCAATCTGCATGAAGTTTCTTGCCAGTGGAAAACAAGTGAATATTGTTGACTCATTCGTAAATACATTAGGAATATCACGTTGAAAGGCATGACAACTATCTACAAATGTAAATTTACAGACTCTTGGAATTAGCTGTAAAGGAGGCATTGTAGTTAGACTTTCCGTATAAAATAACGTTTGTATATATAACAGAGAATTACTGCTATTTTATCCTTTGTCATAAAAATGAAAACCATTTCATCATGGATGGAAGCATTTCTGTGAAGAAATTGGCCATTTCGTCATAAGAAACATGACACTCGGTCTTTGATGAAACCATTCCGTCATAAAAGTTTCTTTTGACGAATTTGGCACTTTCCTTGATGAAACTGATTCGTCATAGATGTGCGAACTTGTACTAGTGCCTTCACTTTTTTTTACATGAAAACACGCCAGACACCAAGCACTGAACATGCAACACCTTCTCGGGATGGCGCACGTAGAGTTCCTCTAGTGTCGAAAGGCCAGCTATAAATTTTAAACACTAAGTCTACTATATTATGGGATGAGATAGTATGCGGTTTCACGAAGGAGTTTAGAAATTGCCACTCAAAAGACCCGTTTGCATCATTGTTGGGGAATTGGACAAAGATCGTGGGCCGGAGGGATAGTTGCCACCGGAATGCTTCCGAAAGCTCGGAAGTCCCCATGTTCCCGGGGCAGGGAGATCCTCCCATCCCCCTTGCCCTCCAAGACTATTGGAAGATGAGGGGCCTCCGAGAAACTCTGAATCTCAGTTCCGGGAGCCGGTTGCTGGTTCTCGAAAATCCTAGCAGAAACGCAATCGAAACATGATGGCCGATTGTTGACGGCAGTTAGCGCACCAATTCGTGAACCGCAAATACACAGATTAGTTGTAGCTTTTCCCTTAGAGTATTCCCCTAAGGATTATCAATCCGTGGAAGAAGTGGATTGCTGGGTCTCACTTTATACCAATCTTGCTAACGAAACTGAGTGTATGTATTGTGCAGAGAGACAAACTAAACTAATAATAGAGATTGAGATAATATAGCAAAGGTTAACACAAGATAGGAGATAGAGATAGATATAAACGTTCCCTCCCTAGGATCTAGGTTCACAAGAATATGCATCTACTACATAGATGGGTGCTGCCTCACTAGCTATCATAACGGTTACGTGCTCGCTCGGCCTTTTCCCCACTGCATACTGTCACTACATAGGAATACTCAACCGCCTTGCTCATACACACTATATCAAACCATCCGCAAAGTTAAGCTAATCACCATGATTATCAAAAACTCTACTAAGAATATATGTTGTACAGAACAAGAGCTTACATATGTAGATGAAGCATTGCAACGACATAGACCATGATGCATTAATAGGCATAAACAACATGTAGCAGTTACATATCAAGGACCATAACAACCCTAAGAATTAACAGAGACTTTACCCCATGATCTTACACATGTTAGTGAATAAAGGGGTTATGGAGCACCTAGAGAACAACCTGATTGAAGATGAAGACGAGGGGAGGCACGAAGGACTCAGGTTGATCGGCCTAGGGGTTCCCTCCCTCCTCTGAAGGTCCCCTTTGACAACGAAGCTCCTGATCAGATCTGATCCCTATTTCTTCTCTTGTGGCGGCGGCAGCGGCTAGGTCTAAACTCATGGGGATCCCCCTCCTTGTTGAAAGTCCTTGGTATTTATAGCTAGCAATGTCGATTGAGGTGCCTTCGAAGCCATGTTTCCAGAAAATAACCCTAGGAACATCGTGGGCCTCCTCCTGGTGAAAGGGCACGATGATCGAGGCCAGAAACAGGCTAGGCCTATCGGCCTGGACCCCTCTGGGCCGATTGGCACACCCTCTATTGGCCTCCAATGCTCGAGCACTTCATTCAAAAGTTGTAGATCTTGTCGAGCCATGCAATTTTCCCTTTAAATGCGCCCCAATCGGAGTTCGAATGAGGAAAAAATGGCCTGTGCATGTTTCAGTTCCTCCTGTGGGCTTACAGTTCAATGTTCGTATTTGGACCTTCCAATATCCAAAGTCCGAGCGTAATTCCAACTTGTAGAAAAACCCTTCAATTATATCGTATTTCATGTGATTTTGCAAAATGCTCCAAAATACAACATGTATGCAATAATGGGGTTATTTCAACTGCCAAGTGGCGGGTTAGTATAAGAATATGCATGAAAACACTAGTTAAATGGCACTAATGTCAATAACAAGCGTCAACAATTCCCCCATGCTTAAACCTTGCTCGTCCTCGACTAAGTTAATTCTTTCTTAAAAGAAATCAGTGTTGCCTTCCAATGTCATCCCTGCACTTAGTTATACATGACAAGATATATTGCTCTCTCTCTCGAGTGTTTAGTATTAAAGTTCAGTTGTAACCGACTTGTTTTTCATTATGGAAGATAGACTATCTATAAAGAACAAAGCCACAATAAAATAAATACAATACTCTTCAAAATTAAGTGAACTTCAGACCCTTACCTTGTGTCATCGTGAAGAGTTTTTCAAAAAGATGCATGTCCAACAAAAGTGAGATTCTCTTGCAAAAGTTCATGAAAACACTCATCTCATCAAGTCACTCAAGCCTATAATAGATTATTTTTAATCTATTGTAATCATGTATGAAAGTAGAAGGCTTATGTGGAGCTTGATAGGTAAAAACAATCCTAGCAAAACATTATATCTAAAATATTATCAAATTAAGTGAGAGATCTATTGGAATTACTGAGACTTGTCAAAAAGGCCATGAAAAATAAATGTTGGAGAGGGAAAGGAATGAAACACACACATTTAGATAGGAGGACGTGTAAGTGGCAAATGAATTATTCCACATGAAGTCCTCATTATCGGATTGCACATGGTTGGAAAAATGAGTATGGATCAATCGTTAACCTTGAAAGCACTAGGAACTTTTAATGAAGCTCAAAGAACTGAGGAGCACTTTATTCTTTTTCTCCTTTATTTATTTTTTTCTTTTTCATTCCTTTTTCTTTCTTCTTTCTTTCTCTTTCTTTCTATTTCCACATTTTTTTTCTTTTTGCTCCTCAGATCTTCTTGCAACATAGTAATTTTCTCAACAGTAGTCAGAGATAATGTGATGACTCCTCCCCCATGCTTAGACAATGCTCGTCCTCAAGTATGAAAGAGAAAGAAAGATAAACTGTTGAGGTAAGTACCAAAAATCTTCAATCTTCACCAAAAAATTATTTTATTCCTCTGGAGGGTCATCCACGCCAAAATTCAGAGCGTTCAGGGGTCAAAACCACCCAGGCCAATCGGCCTAGCCCCTTCTTGCTTCCGTTTGCTCCAATTTTTATTCCACGCCCTGGTGGACGCCTCCAAATATTATTTTTCTTGAAAAGGTACTGATATATCTTTCGGGTCTTTGTCAAAATATTTTTCCATACTCAATAATAAGTTGTGGTCAAGAAGTTAGTCACAAAAATGATTTGGGTTTAGGTTGGATGCCCAGCGAGGTTTGCGAGATTCCCGATGTGGAAATTCACAATGCATGGATAGAAAGGCTAGCAATAAAAGGTTGCCCAAAGGAATGATCAGCTTCTAAGTCTCAAACCACATAAATCAATCCTAATCAACTAATTAGAATATAAGTTTGCAATCCAAAGGTCTCATCATGAAAGGGAATGTATGTATATAGTCTTTGGTAGGCTAGAACTTTGCAAGAGATTCACGAATGTAGATAGCATAACAATTAATGTTTCAATAAAGGCAAGACAAGTTATCAGGTCATTAGTAAACTTAAATCAGAGAGCAACTGAATGAATGTGGGTCTAGAATACAGTCATTTAACCTCTACAATTAAAAGAGATGGTATTTAAATCAATTTAAGTCCATATTATAGAGAGCAATTAGTCAAGGCATATACAACATCGTGTAGATAAAACAAAGTGACAACTTTCATCATTTTTCCATAAGCAAAAGCAATATAAAACATCGAGTTGAGCACATGGTCATGCCTATTTATCAAAAATAAAAAATAAATCTAGGTTGTCCTCCTAGTAGCCATGTTATTATCACACAAAGGTTGCACCAAATCGAAGGTTGAAGGCTTATATATATACAGGCATTTAGAATGAGATGGAAAAGAGAATGTGCAAGAAAAATTTACCATCATGTTGATGCTTGTGATGAAGCGTAGTGAAGCCTCCCCCATACTTAAGCGTTGTGCTTAGCATGGAAGAAGAACAATGAGTATGTTTGGCGGTCATGATCTTTGTACTCCACGTGTTATTTTTGTCCAGCAAGTCCTCCCCCATGCTTAGCATTGTGCTAGGCATGGAAGAAGAAGACAGAGCATCTTGTGATCATCCTTGATGTTGTCTTTTATAGTCCATCATGTTTCCCTTCTAACATCTTCGTCTATTAAATGTTTCATATCCATGTTTCCATGTGATGATGCTCTCGAGGGTATGATTTCATCCTAAGCTTCATAATTTCATCATGTATGCTCAATGGAAGCATTGCCCAAGCTTCTCTTCACTATCGTCATCTTTATCTCCTCTATTTAGCTATCATCATCTTGCAACCACCTTTTCCTCATGGATTTTCCCCTACATGCAGAATAGAACATATACCAAAGTATAAAACTATTGAAACGTGTATGAAATTATATTTCCAATGAGTAGTCATTCATCAAAAATGGAGTTCATATGAGAGAGTTATGCCCATTTTATTTCAGCACAACGCGCTGTCAACAACTGATTAGAGGGCGTGCGACGTTTGATAATTCGACCACAACCGCTTGTAGGAGCCTTCAAATGCCTTGCCACTTGATTTGTTGGAAAGAAGATTTCATAGGGCTACTGAATATGCAAAAAAATATTTTGTTGTTGGCCTCTGAGGTGATGCAAAATTTCGATGACAACAATAGCTTCAAGTGCGTCTCTCTGGAGATGTTGATGATCTTGATCTTGTGGTCTTTAGGGCACAAAATATCGCGCATCCTTCAGCTTCAAGGTCATCACCATTGATGCACCGACAACTAGCATAGTGGCAAAGGTGCTTCTTCTCCATAATTCTTGCTTTTACCAAAGTGATGGGATCATAGTAGGCTTCTATGCTTCATGTTGACGATCTGGATGGCTTTTTTTTTTCTTTGGTCACACCTCTTGGTTACCATAGAACTTCATCTCGGGAGAAGATTGGTGGTACTATGGTGATTTGAATTTTGTTGACTCCAAATCTGATTTCCATTGAATCATATCCCTCTTATTTATCTTCTTTTTATTTGTGAGAGCATCTTCTTTATACCTGCAAAATAATTCAAGTGCACATACTACCCCAAGGTGACGATAGGAAGTGGAAACAATTGCCAGCAAACCAAAAACCTATCCTAAGATTCTTAACTTGTGGCATAATTAGTCTAGTAAAAAGAAAGATAAAAATCTAATGGGTGTACGTGAGTGCAATGTGCATATGCATATGAGAGGAAGGCATGTAAGCAAAGACAATGTTTACACATAGTTCTAAACACCATGTTTACAACTAGGTTGTTGAATTTCTCTATAGCGATAGAGATTAATTAACCAAGGTCAAAACACCATGTCTATCCGAAGATCAATTATTCTTTATAGCACAAGAAAAAGAAAGCACATTACAAAGCTTATAAACCAACCAATGGAGCATGAAAACAAGATGAATAGTTAGCAAGCTTTATTAAACTAAATGATGATGGTCTGCAAGCAAGTTTAAACACCACGTTTACACAAGATTGCAAAAGAAAAGTGCCCATATAAAGCACTAACATGGATATGAAAATATTCATCATAAAGCATAAAGAACAACCAAGCCAACCGTATGCAAAGCATGAATGGAATGCAATGAAGGTACAAGAGAACATTTAGAATGCACACATTATGATAATGGCAAAATGCAATGCATGCAGAAATAAATAAATATGAACATGAACATGATGATGGTCTAAAAATAAAACAAGCCTAGAACAATTAGCCATATTTAATCATCATAAGGTGGTGCCATGTGTTTTATTATTCTCTAAAAGAAATGAAAACTTAATAAACGGGTTGCCTCCCGAAAAGCGCTTCTTTTATAGTCATAGAGCTCAACTTTCTCACATACCTTTTTTTGTCGCAAAGCCATGGTCCTTTATGTAAGAGCTAAACACATCCATGTAGCTTTTATTCACTTCCGATACTGTATATGATCATTTAGGCTCAATGGAAGACTTGCCCAAGCTATTTTCTCTCACATCGTTATCTCCTTCATCGTTCTTCATTGCTGCCTCTTCTTCATCGATTTTCTCTGTGTCCAGGATTGAACATGTACCAAACTTCTACTCCAGTGCCAAGTTCATCAAATTATCTTTCCAACAAGTGCTCATTCAACCAAAACAGACTATGGATGAGAGAGTTACGTCCGTTTTACTCCGGCACTGTGTTTTGTCCCGAGCTGATTTCAGAACACGCAACATTGAAAGATTTAATTATATCTCTTCGTAAGGATCTCCAAAATTAGCAATTCTTGATGCGTTGGAAACAAGACTTGATGGAGTTTCTGAATATCTAATTTTCTTCTATTGTACATGAAATGGACCCGAATTCTCATTTCTGAGAATTCAAGCCTACGCACCTCAGTGATAGACCTAGTAAGGCTATCACGTGCGAATTCCTGTCTCAGATAATATAAATCCATACAGATGCAGAAATAGAGAGGGAAATAGAGTATAACATCATTATAGATAACATGAGTATGAGTACAACTCAGCGACACATGCCGGTACAAGTCCATTAGGACTGAATCAAGAAAGGTAAAACATCTACATAGTGGAAACAAAAGCTATGGTGAACTCCATCTTCACAGGAAACTCGAGCGAAGCACGATCACTAGTCTTCCCATCCATCATTGTTGAGGTCATAATCGAGCACCGATTCCTGAAAAGCCACCATCTACCCGAGAAGTGGGTTGGCCATGTCAATTCCCAAAAGCAACAAGCCAAGGAAACGGGGGAATTATACTATATACATGGGTAAAAACCTATATATGGTTGTAGAGGTTTATGCAGCAGCAGTAGCAATCAAGGAAGCATCAAAGCAACATCATCTCCGAGGTCAACACCTCAAACAAGGAAGTTGGCACAAATCACCAGATCCTTCACCCAAGGATCCAGCACCCAAACACGCTAAGCGATGTGAGAGCTCCCTCCTCTCACATCTCAACGGCAAACGCCGGCCTATCTCAAAAAGTGTTGGAGGTATTAGTTGATGACTATGTTTCACAAGTCATGGACATGGAGATGTCAAACTAATAATGTAGGCGTATGTAGAGACATGTGCTAGGATTGACCCAACATGAGAAGTAGTTCTCTCTTTACACAACAAGTACACTTTATCCTTAGACCTGAGATTGTTGCATGTACTCAAGATGTGGATCGACTTACATAGGGGCTACCAAACGCTACACCGTAATAGGATAGTTAAAAAGGTAGCTTTCTGGTTTGTCAGGAAACATGCTATGAGGCATGGTCAATCAAGATGGGATTTGCCCCTCTCTGATTGAGAGTGATATCTGGACCCCTTGAGTGATCGGATCCGGAAATGCATGGCCATGCTACATACGGTTAAGAGTTAACCTACAAAGGAATTCCGAATCACAGGATCGAGAAAGAGCGGTCGGCTTGAAGCTAGACCAAATTTCGTGAGGCCAAGGAAATAGCATGTACATGATGTTGTGACGGTTCGTCTGATATGATCTTCGTGTGCGTATAGGAGTTGGCATGTCTTGCTAGAGGCCGCTACCGACTATTGGGCCGAGTAGGAGTACTCGGGCCATGTCTATACGTATCCGAATCCATAGGGTCACGCACTTAAGGGGTTGGAAGCCCAATTCGGATGTGATATGAGTTGGACCCAGAGGCCCGTCAGGAACCTCTATAAATAGAGGGGTGGGGCGCCCTAGGGTTTCATCTCTTTGGCCGAAACACATCTGCCGCGCCTCCCACGCCCTCACCCTGTTGCAACTCGCAGACCTAGCAGTCCGGCTTGCGACGCTTCCTTCATGCACGTGTGGATAGCTTGGAGGTGTTGCACCTGCAGCACTTGGACGAGCCGCCGACGAGCCACGACGAGCCAACGACAAGCCGCGGCACGAGGATGACCTTGCTGCACGTGGACGAGCTGCTGAGGAGCTGCTCGACGTCGACGTGATCGACTACGTGTTCGACTATGCTAATCGACTTCCCTACCTCGACGCGATTCTACAACTTCTACACCTGTGCGTCGAGTGGTAATCCCGTGATCCATATACGGCAGTTTTCCTGGTTTACGCGGTAGAAAAATTTTGTTTTGCGCTAACGTAGCCTACCTCGTATCCCAACAGTGGTATCAGAGCCGTAGCTATTTTGTTATGGATTCGGGATGTGTGCATATGGAGATATGCGAGTTTTCAAATTGATCTATGGTCTGTTTTCGTGTTCTTGCTGCAATGGTCGTGTAACGACATACTCCTACCGGTCGGATTTCCACCATCGGAGTTAAGTGATACATGTAATGCCAGTTGCAGCGAGCGAAGATCAATGTGATTGGTCGAATCAAAATCTAGGTTCATACGCCAGGCGCATGAGATGTGCAATAGTAGATTGGATCTACTATCGGGTCGAAATTTTGACGTATGCGTGTTCTTTGGTAAAAGAGCTGTAACTTTTCGATACGATCTAGGATTGAGGCGAATTTTATATGAAAATTGATCTATAGAAAAAGTTACACATGAAATTTAATTGCTTCGCCATTTTTGGAGAAATTAGATTTCCCAAATTCGGCTTGGAAGATGGAGTTACGGGCCTCTGAAGTTTGGAACGTTAGAACGCCTAACTCTGTTTTCCAGGATGGATGGATCTTGTGATCAGTATGACCCCTTTGTGTATGTGATGCATGTATGTAACCCATATGTGTTGTCACTTTAATGTATTTAATGGTCTGCGTACCAATCTGTGATGATCCAAGCAATTATGTAATCTTCATTACTAGCTATTATGTACAATAGCATGTTCTAGTTCTTGGAGGACTCATCACCAGGAGGATGGTGCACATGGAGCATGGAGATGGAGATTACCATGGTGAACAGGTTCTATAGAGATGGAGATCACCATAAGAAAATGGGTCATACTGTGTCACAACTGTGTGCATATTGTTGTTTATGTTTTACTTTCTGCAACTAGTTTTCCTTGACTAGACGGGTTTGTGTCAAACACTTACACGCATAAGGGTTGATTTGCTTAACAAGGTTATCTTAACGGTTAAGGACCTTGGGGCATAAAGGTTGGGCACCGAGACATGGAGATGTCACCCAACAACAGGAGTCATATGTGATATGATTAGCCAGAAGTTGCTTACCGACCTACCTTGTTTGCTAACGGTGATGCTAAAGCTCACTAGTAGACCTGTTAGTTGTGGATCCTTAATCACTAAGTATCAATAGAGGGATATTGATTTTAGTGGGAGTAGATTCTGTTAAATAGTTTAATGTGATTTACTCTATCATGGATACGTTTGTCTTAGTGTATTTTGCATTACTTTTGTTGTAGATTAAATGGCACCTAGCAATACCACACCGTTTGCTTTGCGTTCGGTCCTTGAGAAGGACAAGTTGAATGGAACAAACTACTCGGATTGGATCTGTAACCTGAGAATTGTTCTCAGGGCTGAGAAAAATAAAGATGTTCTAGACACCCCATTACCAGAAGAACCTGCTAATGATGCACCTACTGCTGTTAAGAATGCTTACAAGAAAGCATGTGATGCTAACCTCGAAGTAAGCTGCCTTATGCTTGCTTGCATGGAACCCGAGCTGCAGATGCAATTCGAAACAAACCATGAGGCGCACGATATGATCATGGCACTTAGAGACATGTTCCAAACATAGACCAAGACTGAAAGGTTCAATGTATCTTAGGCCTTTGTGGAGAGCAAGCTAGCAGAAGGCGCAGCAGTAGGACCACACGTAATTAAGATGATTGGTTACACTCAACGGTTGGAGAAGCTAGGCTTCCCACTGGGCCAAGAGTTGGCCACTGATTTCATTCTTTCGTCTCTTTTGTCTAGCTATGGGAATTTCATCTCGAACTACCATATGGATGGGATGGAGAAGGGTCTAAATGAACTGTGTAGCATGCTTAAAATAGCAGAGGCTGACATTGAGAAAAGCGCTAATAGTAGCCATGTGATGGCTATACAGAATATGCCTAGCTTTAAGAAGCAATTCTTGGAAGAAGAAGGGCAAGGCTGCCAAGCCAAACCTAGCGCCTAAGGTTAAAGCTCTGGACCTACTCCAGACAAAGAGTGTTTTTATTGTCACGAACTTGGTCACTGGAAGAGAAATTGCAAGCAGTACCTAGCTTTGTTGAAGAATGGCGGAAGTAAGAGTACTTCCACCTCAGGTACGCTTGTTGTTAATGTTATAGACAACATATTTCTCGCTGATACAATTGTTAATTCTTGGGTATTTGATACCGGATCAGTTACTTATATTTGTAATTCGATGCAGGGAATGATAAGAAGTAGAAGCATTGAAAAGAGAGAAGTTGATTTCCGCGTGGGCAATAATGCAAGAGTTACTGCGTTGACCATCGGGACGATGCAACTCCACCTCCTGTCAAGATTTATTATGGAGTTGAATAATTGTTATTTTGTTCCTAGTTTAAGTCGAAACATTATGTCTCCTTCATGTTTGATGAAGGATGGTTATTCATTTGCAAGTGAAAACAATGGTTGTGTGATCTCTAAGAATGATATGTTTATGGCTTTTGCACCCATTGTGAATGGATTGTTTGTTTTAAATCTTGATGGTTCACCTGTCTGTAACATAAATGCTAAAAGGCCTTGGCCTAATGATTTGAGTACTACCTACATGTGGCATTGTCGTTTGAGTCATATAAGTGAAACGCATGAAGAAGCTCCATACCGATGGATTTTTAACTTCGTTTGATTTTAAATCATACGAGACATGTGAGGCTTGCTTACTAGGCAAGATGACCAAGGCACCTTTCACAGGTTTTCCTGAGAGAGCATTAGACTTGTTGAAACTTGTACATACCGATGTATGCGGACCAATGAGCACGACAGCCAGAGGAGGGTACCAATACTTCATAACTTTTACTGATGATTTTAGTAGATATGGATATGTCTACTTGATGAGGCACAAGTCTGAAACCTTTGAAAAGTTCGAGGAATTTCAGAATGAAGTTGAAAATTAGCGTGGCAAGAAAATTAAGGCCTTGCGATCTGATCGTGAAGGCGAGTATTTGAGCCACGAATTTAGCAATCATCTAAAGAGTTGCGGAATTGTTCCACAACTTACGCCGCCTGGAACACCTCAGAGAAATGGTGTATCGGAGCGACATAATCGAACTTTGTTAGACATGATTCGATCAATGATGAGCTAGTCGGACCTACCGTTATCATTTTGGGGATACGCTCTACAAACAGCAGCTTTCACACTTAATAGGGTACCGTCTAAATCCATAGTTAAGACACCATATGAGATGTGGACTGCAAAGACTCCCAGTTTGTCTTTTCTAAAGATTTGGGGATGCGAAGTGTTTGTCAAGCGACTTTTAGTTGGACAAGATCACACCCAAGTCGGATAAGTGCATTTTCATGGGATATCCAAAGGAAACTTTAGGATATTATTTCTACAACCGGTCAGAGGGCAAAGTGTTTGTTGCTCGGAACGGGATTTTCCTAGAGAAAGAGTTTCTCAAAGGAGAAAAGAGTGGAAAGACAGTGCATCTTGAAGAAGTTTGAGATGAGCCGATCGAGCAAGAATCAACGACTGATGCTAACATAGCAGAACAAGTTGAGACACCCATGGCAAGAGAAGCACCACCACAACCACAAAGGTCAGCAAGGCTCCGCGAAATGCGGAAAATATTATTGTTGGACAATGATGAGCCTGCCACATATGCAGAAGCAATGATGGACCCAGACTTCGAAAAATAGCAGACTGCCAAGCAATCTAAAATAGAGTCCATGGGAGACAATCAAGTTTGGAACTTGGTTGACCCGCCTGATGGTGTTAAAGCTATAGAGTGCAAGTGGATCTATAAGAAGAAAAAGGACATGGATAGAAATGTTCACATCTATAAAGCACGACTTGTCGTAAGGTTTTCGACAAGTTCAAGGAGTTGACTACGATGAGACATTCTCGCTCGTAGTGATGCTTAAGTCCATTCGGATTATTCTGGCTATAGCTGCATATTTTGATTATGAGATATGACATATGGATGTCAAGACAGCTTTCCTGAATGGAAACCTAACTAAGGACGTGTATATGATGCAGCCCGAGGGTTTTGTCGATCCGAAAAATGCTGGAAAAGTATGCAAGCTTCAGAGATCCATTTATGGATTGAAGCAAGCATCTAGGAGTTGGAACATTCGTTTTGATGAAGTGGTCAAAGGGTTTGGCTTCACCAAGAACGAAGAAGAGTCTTGTGTTTACAAGAAGGTTAGTGGGAGCTCTGTAGTATTTCTAATCTTATATGTGGATGACATATTGCTGAGTGGAAATAACATTCCTATGCTTGAGTTCATAAAGACTTCACTGAAAAATAGTTTTTGATGAAGGACTTAGGGGAAGCGGCATATATTCTGGGCATTAAAATCTATAGAGATAGATCAAGAAGGCTTATAGGATTAAGCCAAGATACTTACATTGACAAAGTGTTGAAGCGGTTCAGCATGGAAGAGGCGAAGAAAGGGTTCTTGCCTATGTCACATGGCATACATCTCAGCAAAACTCAGTGTCCTTCGACTCCTGATGAGCGGGATCGCATGAGTAGAATGCCATATGCCTTGGCTGTTAGATCTATCATGTATGACAAGCAGACACCAGTCTGATCCGGGTGAGAGTCATTGGATAGCGGTGAAAAACATTCTTAAGTACTTAAGAAGGACTAAAGATATGTTCCTTGTCTATGGAGGTGAGGAGGAGCTCGTTGTGACAGGTTACACCGATGCTAGTTTCCAAACTAATAGAGATGATTCAAAGTCACAATCAGGATTTGTGTTCACGCTAAATGGTAGTTCTATTAGTTGGAAGAGTTCCAAGCAGGGGACGGTGGCCGATTCTACAAAAGAATCTGAGTACATCGCGGCTTCGGAAGCCGCGAAGGGGGGTGTTTGGATAAGCAATTTCCTTATTGAGCTTGGTGTATTCCCAAATGCGTCCAGCCCATTGAATCTCTACTGTGATAAGAATGGGGCAATTGTGCAAGCAAAGAAGCCAAGGTGTAACGCCCGTAAAATACACCCGGTTAAATCACCCGTTAGAAACACTTTCCAAAATTTTTCCGACCGCCGAGCTCCGTCAAATCTTTTCCCTTCCGTCGGACCCGCCGTCCTGGCCCCGGCCCGTCAATTCTCCATTTTTCCACTCCCCGTAATTTTCGCCGCGTGCCCGTCAATCCGTCACCGCGCGCAGACGAATCCCGAAAATTTCGCCATCTTTTTCCCCTCCCTTCCCTCTCTTTCTCTTCCTTCTTTCTTTTTCTTCCTCCTTCTTTTCCTTCTCCTTTTTCCTTCTCCTTCTTCCTCCCCTTTCTTTTCCCTTTCTTCTCTCTCCTCTTTTACTTCCTGGCACCCCCACCCACTTGCACCGGCCCCCCCCTGCCTGGCACGGGCGCCGAGGCGCCGGGCCGCGCACGCGCGCGCTGGGCCGCGCGCCGCCTCGGGCCGCGCGCCCGCGCCCGCCCGCGCCCGCGCCGCGCCGCACCCGCCGCCGCCCGCGTCGCCCCGCGCCGCGCCCGCGCCGCGCCGCGCCCGCGCCGCGCCGCGCCGCCCCGCGCCCGCGCCCGCGCGCCGCGCCCGCGCCCGCCGCGCCACCGCCGCGCCGAGCCCGTGCCGCGCCGCGCCCGCACCGCGTCACGTCGCCCGTACCGCGCCCGCTCGCGCCTTGGCGTTTAGCGCTTGCCTCGGTGCGTCGCGTCGTGTCGCCGGTCACCGGTCGCCGCCCCTGTGGCCTCGTCGACCACGCCGCCACGCCGTCCACGAGCTTCACCACTCCGGCACGCCACCGGCCAAGAGTCCGGCCGCCATCATTACCTCGGCCCTTGCCCGCCCGCGCGCCGCCTATAAAAGGAGGGAGCCGAGCCTTCACCTCCACACCCTCACCACGAGCACTTTGCCTTCCTCCACTCCCACCACCAGAACGCCGACGGTCATTTCTCCTCTCAAGCTCCTGTTTGTCCCCAGGAAGAAGAAGGGGTAAATCCCTCTCCTCACGACCCAACCCACAAATTTCCCTGATTCGCGAACCAGTCCTTCCACCATTCCAAAAATAATTACAGATAGGCCCCTACCCTCACGGTTCAGTCCTAAACCCCGTTGTAAAGCCCCTAATACTCCTTTAACCCGTCATTTCATGCGCCAAACCTCCTCCGATTAACCCCAAACTCGACCACGGCCTCCTCTCGTATATTTCCGCCGAGGCATATCAAAATCCCACGAAAATACCCTTCCTACCTATTTTCCGTTCATGTTTCCTGTTCGGAGCTCATCGGGTAAAACCCTTTTTCCTTTTATTTATTGTGTGCTCGTTTGTGTGTGCCGTAGATCGCGGAGTACCCGAGGAGGAGCGCGAGGAGGAGTTCGACCGCGAGCCCGAGCCCGAGGACCAGTACCGCGAGCAGGAGCTCCCGGAAGGCTTTGAGAACGGCAAGTCCAATCTCACCCTTTGATGCATATTTTAATACCCAGTTTTTCAGACACAACCTATTGGCCTGTTTTATAAACTGCATATTGTTTTACCGCAAGACATGGTTGGTTAGCCACCCCTTGATTGTTATGACTATTCCTTGTTGTCCCATATTTATCTCTAAATATGAGTTGCTCTGTTTAGATGGTAAATACTGCTAGAATGCTTAGGAACTCATTATCCAAATTCATACTTGGCTACACCTGTTTACTCGGAAATTATTGTGTGAGTATGTTTAACTGAGGAGTTGGGTTTTCGGGTGTTAAATGAGGTGGTGGATGAGATGGATGGGTGTTTCTTGTGTGGAACTCCGGGTTGTCAGGCTCGTACCTCAGTGGTTGAGCAGTGTGGAGATATCCATCTTGTCATGACTAAGGACCGAGTTGATGTGTCATCCTGCCTAATTCCATCATCGTACAACCACTCGACCGTTGTATGGGCAACGGCTTAGCATAAACCCCACTAGCTAAACTGCTAGGCTTCAGGTGTGCTGGTGAGCAACGGGAGGCCTTGGAAAAGGACTAAGCTCTTGGTGACTTAGGTCCCGGTTACGGCCCCGTGGATGGGTTGCTAACCCCTTGAGCGCTCTTGTGTGGACTAGTCAGGGTTGGCTAAGGTGGGTAATGTCTTTGTTAGGATCCGTACCGACACTAAGGTGATCGCGATACGGTACCCTACTTGTGGGGAAAGTGTACAACCTCTGCAGAGTTAAAACCTATCCGGGTAGCCGTGTCCACGGCATTGGACGAGTTACGGCTCGGTCACACAACTAGCTTTTGAGGATGACTGGTTTTGTACTGCGTGTGTGGGTGCGTGGAATTTTGGAAGTGTCCGGCAGTTGTGCCGTGCGCTACGGCGGACGGGGAGTCCGGTAGCGATAAAACTTGGATCCTTTGTGTAGGATCAACCCCACTTGATATATTGTTTACTAAAATGTTTTTATGAAACTTCTTTGAAATGGAACCCTGCATGTGTCTAAAATCCAGCTTTACTGCAAATGAACCATAGCTTATTCCTTGATTATTCTTGTGCATACTCTGTTGTATCCCCCTCCGTGGATGGGGTTGGACTTGCTGAGTACTTTTGTACTCACCCTTGTGTTGTTACTTCAGAGGAGGATCCGGATTTCATCGCCGAGGACTTCGAGTAGGAGGTTGCGTCTGCACCCAACGCTGCCTGTGGTGTTGGCCCTTTTGCAGGATGCTTCCGCTGACGCTTAGCTCCGATTGCAGCCCGGAGTCCGACTGGACTGCAACTTGGATTTGTGTGGTTATCGCTTTAGTCTTGCTTTGGGTGTGGCTTGCCCGCCCGCTCCTTCGGGAGTTGTACGGTTTCTGAACTATCTGTTGAATAAATGTGTTATCAGCCTCCTGGGACTGATAATTTGGATCACATTTAGTCTCTACTTATGTGGGGACACTTCAGGTGGTATCAGAGCCGTCGTTGGCCGTAGGACGTAACCATTAGGACCGGAAAAGCCTTTTTGACCAAATTAAATGATTTACAAAATTTCTTGCTACCTCTGCTCAATTGCAAAACTGATTTACACCCCGATTCTTTCCAGATGGCCGAAGAAGGATGGACCAACAGCCACTGCCTGGAGGAGCCCGGTTTTCCCAGGTTGCTGTTCGCCTGCATGGACCGCCTCGGAATTTACGAGCGCCCGGAGTACTCCAGCAGGGAGTATGAGGACCGTGGGACTCTCCGGTGCGAGATGACCATCTTTGTGGGCAGGAGCAGCCGCTTCCCCGACATTCAGCCTTGGAATGTGTCTGCCACTGGGTTCCGGCGGAAAGACACTTACCAGGCGGCAGCTCGGAAAGCCCTGCGCTACCTGTGCCAGATCTATGAGCGGCACATCGGACGCACACCGATGAGGTTCTACCCGCCTGTCAAGAAGAACCGCCCGGTTTGGCTGGCCCGGGTAAGGACTTTGGAAGGACGTGGACAGCGCGAGGATGACCCCACCGTGCTCCATATGGCTGCCTACCTCCTCACTTTGGATGAACTCTGCGATGAGCAGGCCGCTCATTTGAAGCAGCAGATCCGCAGAGCCGAGGACGCCGAGATTATGGTGAGGAGGCTCCAGGTGAGATTGGCAGCAGCTGAGGCCCGAGCCGCGGCCGCCCAAAGCAATGAGGCCCTCGCCATCGAGGCCCTCAAAGAGGCCGAGGACCGACACGCGCAGGCCCTGAAGGAAGCCCACCGCTCGGACCGCACACGGAGGAAGATGCGGATCGTGGAGGATGATGAGGCCCCAGTATTGGATGGAGTCCCTGTTGCCCAGGGGTCCGGGAAGCGGAAGAGCCCCGATGCCACACCAGCACCACCGCCTTCGGAAAGGGACTCTGAGGTGGCCAATGAGCTCCCTCCCGCGGGTGGGACCCTGAGAGATGAGGTGCTGGCCCTCCTGATTCCGCCAGAAGACCACTCCGCGCAGTGTGCAGATTCGTCCCGCGAGTAGAGTGCCCAGCCCAGAGTTTGCCCGAGGGAGTGGAGTCGTCATGGTCCGTGGTCCAAGTTGTACTCCTGAAGCTGTCCCGAGTCTGGAGTTGTACCCCCCCCCTAGTTGTGTTGTTGTACCGGTCGTGTAGCACGTGTTTTGGCCCTACCCCAAGTGTTGTAACCGCCCCGGCAAAATAATAAAATCATTTGTGCTTGTTGTTTGTTAGTCTGTGTGTTTGTCGACAGGAGGTGGATTCTGTCTCTTCGAAAATTCGAAATAATTAACTAAACATCATCTTAATATCCAAATCCAAGTCTCATGAAGGTTCGCTCAATCTGCAGATGCCTCCCAAGCGTGCCACCAGGACCTCCCCGAGTCAAGCACGTGCCACTCCTAGTGCAGAAAGGCAACAGGAAAGGCAGGGGGCCCCACCAATAGTGCACCATGAGGAGCAGGAGGTGAATCAGCCCGAGGGCAGGGGAGAGAGTCAAGTGGGAGCACAGGAGCCACCGCCCCCACCGGTCATTGACCTGGTACAAGTCATGAACAACCAGACCCTTCTGCTGGAAGCCTTGGCCAATGCCATCACTCGCCAGAGGCCCCGCGGACAGGGTATGAATGAGAAGCTGACAGACTTCCTCCGCACCAAGCCACCCACTTTTGGCGGGTCCATCAACCCCCTGGACGCTGATGACTGGCTGCGGGTCATTAAGAGGAAGCTAGAGCCATTCGGCTGTGAGAGCAGGGACAAGGTTCTCCTGGCCGCACACCAGCTCACTGGAACTGCTTTAGCTTGGTGGGAGAACTACTGCACGGCCGCCCAGGATGCCTCCACTATCACCTGGGATGAGTTTGTGACAGAGTTCCGCCGCTATCACATTCCTGCAGCTACCATGAAGCGCAAGGCGGATGAATTCCGTGAACTGCGCCAGGGCAACAAGTCTGTGGAAGAGTACACCTATCAGTTCATGGAGTTGGCCCGCTATGCTCCAGAAGAGGTAGACAAGGATGAGAAGAAGCAAGACATGTTCAAGAAGGGCTTGAACGCAGAACTGAGGACCCTGCTTACCCCTCAGATTTACCCCGACTTCAACACCCTGATGAACATGGCCATTCTGACTGAGAGAGCCAAGGCAGATGAAAGGAGAGATAACAAGCGCCGGGTCCTGGACAGCAAGACCCACCAGCAGGACAGGTTCCAGAAACCAAGAAGCTTCGGTTACCCCATGCCCAGGTCCCAAGCTCCCATGCAGTACAGGACCCAGTCTCAAGCCTCCGGTTCCCATCAGACCAATGCCCCATTCAGAAGCCAGAACCCTGTCAAGGCCCCATAGAACAGCGCCAGTCAGGTCACCAACAACGGCAGGGCATGCTTCAACTGCCGTGAGCCAGGGCACTTCATTGCCAACTGCCCCTACGCCAACAAGCCAGCTGCCTCAGCCTTCTCCAATGCAGTGACTGGGCCAAGGGCAGCAGTGTCAGGAGCCAACCGTGTTCCCGTCCGCAGCAACAACCCCGGCCACAACAACAACAACAACAACAGCCAGCAGATGAGGCAGCCCCAGCAGTCGTTTGGACGAGCCCGCGTCAACCACATCAGCGCGCAAGAGGCTCAGGAAGCTCAGGGCGTTGTACTCGGTGAGTTTCTAGTCAGCTCAGTATTGGCAACAGTACTCTTCGATTCTGGAGCATCGCATTCATTTATATCATCAAGCTTTGTGGATAAGCACCACATACCTACAGTACTACTAAAGGTACCCCTAGTAACCCGGACGCCTGGAGCCGACATCCAGTGTCGACTAGGTTGTTCCCGGGTAAGGATCAATTTAAGTGGGGTAGAATTCCTAGCAGATCTAGTAGTACTTAAGTCTAAAGGAATAGATGTGATCCTTGGAATGGATTGGTTAAGCCTACATGATGGACACATAGGATGTGCGGATAAGGTAGTGCGCCTAATTAATCAGGATGGCGTACAAGTAACCTGCCACACCCGGGGAAGTGGGCCTGACCCAATGGTTTTTAACATGGAAGCCAAAGCCATAGAAGGAGTTCCGGTAGTGAGTGAATACCCAGATGTTTTTCCTGAGGAACTACCTGGAATGCCCCCGGATAGGGATATAGAGTTTGTGATTGACCTTATCCCTGGAACCTCCCCTATAGCCAAGAGGCCCTATAGAATGGCAGCATCTGAGTTAGCAGAGCTGAAGAAACAACTAGGTGAACTGCAGCAGAATGGCTTTATCAGACCCAGCTCATCCCCGTGGGGAGCCCCAGTGCTCTTTGTCAAGAAGAAGGATGGAAGCATGAGGATGTGCGTGGATCATCGCGCACTAAATGAGGTCACTATCAAGAATAAATACCCCCTTCCCAGAATAGATGACCTATTTGACCAGTTAAAGGGGGCCAAGTATTTCTCCAAAATAGATTTGAGATCAGGGTACCACCAGCTCAAGATTAAGGAAAGTGACATCCCGAAGACAGCTTTTGTTACCCGGTATGGCCAGTTTGAATTCACAGTGATGTCCTTTGGACTGACCAATGCCCCTGCTTATTTCATGAATCTCATGAACAAGGTGTTTATGGAAGAGTTAGACAAGTTTGTCGTGGTCTTTATCGACGACATACTTATTTACTCCAAGAGTGTCCAAGAGCATGAGCAACATCTGCGAGTGGTGCTGGAGAGATTGAGAGCCCACCGACTTTATGCTAAATTCAGTAAATGTGAATTTTGGCTAGAGAAAGTGGCATTTCTTGGACACATCTTGACTGCAGAAGGAGTAGCAGTCGACCCCGAGAAGGTGGAAGCCGTCTCCAACTGGCAGCAACCCACCAATGTTAGTGAAATCAGGAGTTTTCTTGGTTTAGCTGGGTATTATCGGAGGTTCATTGAGGGATTCTCCAAGATAGCCCGACCTATGACAGAGCTACTCAGGAAGGACAAGAAATTCAGTTGGACCGAGGCATGTGAGAAGGGTTTTCAGGAACTGAAGAGAAGATTAACGACCGCCCCAGTGTTAACCCTACCGGATATCCAGCGGGACTTCGTCATTTATTGTGACGCTTCTCGCCAAGGGTTAGGGTGTGTCCTGATGCAGGATGGGAAGGTAGTGGCTTATGCCTCCCGTCAACTTAAGCCCCATGAACAAAATTACCCCACCCATGACTTGGAATTTGCAGCCGTAGTGCATGCCCTCAAGATCTGGAGACATTACTTGATCGGGAATAAGTGTGAGATTTACACTGACCACAAGAGCCTAAAATACATCTTCACCCAACCAGATCTGAATCTAAGGCAAAGAAGATGGTTAGAATTGGTCAAGGACTATAATTTGGAAATTCACTACCACCCCGGTAAGGCCAATGTGGTAGCGGATGCATTAAGCAGGAAACCCCATGGGCAGATCGGACCTAAGGACCCCCACTTACAAGAGGAAATGGCTCGATTAAATGTACATATCATCCCTCAGAATACCAGCCACAAGCTAAGTGTTCAGCCCACCCTAGAAGAAAGAATCCGAGAGGCCCAAGGCTCGGACCCGGACCTGGTGAGGATTCGCGGGCAAACCGGAGAAAACAAAGCCCCAGACTTCAGAGTGGATGAAAAGGGAACCTTGTGGTACAAGGATAGGATTTGTGTACCCAAGGAAGGTGAATTCCGGCAAACCATCATGGATGAGGCCCATAACTCAGCATATTCCATCCACCCGGAATCCACCAAGATGTACATGGACTTAAAGCAGAAGTACTGGTGGAACGGGATGAAGGCGGACATAGCCCAGTTCGTCGCTCATTGCGATATTTGCCAAAGAGATTAGGGCCGAACATCAGAAGCCAGCCGGGTTACTACAACCATTACCCATTCCAGTTTGGAAGTGGGACGAGATTGGCATGGATTTTGTAGTAGGATTGCCCAGGACTCAGAAAGGGAATGACTCCATATGGGTGATAGTGGACCGACTCACTAAGGTTGCCCACTACTTGCCCGTACGGACCACCTATGGTGGGGAGAAGCTAGCAAGGCTCTATGTGGACAACGTAGTGAAGTTGCATGGTGTACCTAGCAGAATTGTTTCAGATAGAGGGACCCAATTCACCTCTAGGTTCTGGAAGAGTCTCCATAAGGCTATGGGCACCAAACTAGACTTTAGTTCAGCTTATCACCCCCAGACCGATGGCCAAACAGAGAGAGTAAATCAGATCATGGAAGACATGTTGAGGGCATGTGCCCTTACTTATGGCAAGGATTGGGAGCAGAGTCTACCATGTGCAGAGTTCTCATACAACAACAGTTACCAAGCCAGCTTAGGCATGTCACCGTTTGAGGCTCTCTATGGAAGAAAGTGCAGGACCCCGTTGATGTGGTCAGAAGTGGGAGAGCGCACCCTGGTAGGACCTGCCTTTATTAAGGAAGCAGAAGAGCGAGTAGCTGAAGTACGAGAGAAGTTCAAAGCAGCACAGTCTAGACAAAAGAGCTACTCAGATAAGAGGAGGCGAGAGTTGAGTTTCAGTGAGGGGGACTTCGTGTACCTTAAGGTCTCTCCGATCCGAGGTACCCGAAGGTTTCAAGTGCAAGGAAAGCTGGCCCCTCGGTATATCGGACCATACAAGGTGCTAAAGAGAATTGGAGCGGTAGCCTACCGTATCCAATTGCCCGAAGAAATGTCGGATATTCACCCGGTGTTCCATGTATCCCAGCTGAGAAAATGCCTGAGAGTACCAGAAGAGCAAATACCGGTGGAGACCATAGATTTGCAGAAAGATCTGCGATATCAGGAGGTACCCGTTAAGATTCTGGACACAGTCACCAGAAGGACAAGGAATTCAGCAGTACGGATTTGCAGAGTTCAGTGGAGTAGGCATGGTGAGGAAGAAGCCACTTGGGAACGCGAGAATGCGTTGAAGAAGGAATTCCCCCATCTGTTCAGGACTCGGCCGAATCTCGAGGACGAGATTCAATTTAAGTGGGGTAGGTTTGTAACGCCCGTAAAATACACCCGGTTAAATCACCCGTTAGAAACACTTTCCAAAAATTTTCCGACCGCCGAGCTCCGTCAAATCTTTTCCCTTCCGTCGGACCCGCCGTCCTGGCCCCGGCCCGTCAATTCTCCATTTTTCCACTCCCCGTAATTTTCGCCGCGTGCCCGTCAATCCGTCACCGCGCGCAGACGAATCCCGAAAATTTCGCCATCTTTTTCCCCTCCCTTCCCTCTCTTTCTCTTCCTTCTTTCTTTTTCTTCCTCCTTCTTTTCCTTCTCCTTTTTCCTTCTCCTTCTTCCTCCCCTTTCTTTTCCCTTTCTTCTCTCTCCTCTTTTACTTCCTGGCACCCCCACCCACTTGCACCGGCACCCCCCCTGCCTGGCACGGGCGCCGAGGCGCCGGGCCGCGCACGCGCGCGCTGGGCCGCGCGCCGCCTCGGGCCGCGCGCCCGCGCGCCGCGCCGCCGCCCGCGCGCCCGCCCGCGCCCGCGCCGCGCCGCACCCGCCGCCGCCCGCGTCGCTCCGCGCCGCGCCCGCGCGTCACCCCGCGCCGCGCCCGCCGCGCCGCGCCGTCGCGCCGCCGCGCCGAGCCCGTGCCGCGCCGCGCCCGCACCGCGTCACGTCGCCCGTACCGCGCCCGCTCGCGCCTTGGCGTTTAGCGCTTGCCTCGGTGCGTCGCGTCGTGTCGCCGGTCACCGGTCGCCGCCCCTGTGGCCTCGTCGACCACGCCGCCACGCCGTCCACGAGCTTCACCACTCCGGCACGCCACCGGCCAAGAGTCCGGCCGCCATCATTACCTCGGCCCTTGCCCGCCCGCGCGCCGCCTATAAAAGGAGGGAGCCGAGCCTTCACCTCCACACCCTCACCACGAGCACTTTGCCTTCCTCCACTCCCACCACCAGAACGCCGACGGCCATTTCTCCTCTCAAGCTCCTGTTTGTCCCCAGGAAGAAGAAGGGGTAAATCCCTCTCCTCACGACCCAACCCACAAATTTCCCTGATTCGCGAACCAGTCCTTCCACCATTCCAAAAATAATTACAGATAGGCCCCTACCCTCACGGTTCAGTCCTAAACCCCGTTGTAAAGCCCCTAATACTCCTTTAACCCGTCATTTCATGCGCCAAACCTCCTCCGATTAACCCCAAACTCGACCACGGCCTCCTCTCGTATATTTCCGCCGAGGCATATCAAAATCCCACGAAAATACCCTTCCTACCTATTTTCCGTTCATGTTTCCTGTTCGGAGCTCATCGGGTAAAACCCTTTTTCCTTTTATTTATTGTGTGCTCGTTTGTGTGTGCCGTAGATCGCGGAGTACCCGAGGAGGAGCGCGAGGAGGAGTTCGACCGCGAGCCCGAGCCCGAGGACCAGTACCGCGAGCAGGAGCTCCCGGAAGGCTTTGAGAACGGCAAGTCCAATCTCACCCTTTGATGCATATTTTAATACCCAGTTTTTCAGACACAACCTATTGGCCTGTTTTATAAACTGCATATTGTTTTACCGCAAGACATGGTTGGTTAGCCACCCCTTGATTGTTATGACTATTCCTTGTTGTCCCATATTTATCTCTAAATATGAGTTGCTCTGTTTAGATGGTAAATACTGCTAGAATGCTTAGGAACTCATTATCCAAATTCATACTTGGCTACACCTGTTTACTCGGAAATTATTGTGTGAGTATGTTTAACTGAGGAGTTGGGTTTTCGGGTGTTAAATGAGGTGGTGGATGAGATGGATGGGTGTTTCTTGTGTGGAACTCCGGGTTGTCAGGCTCGTACCTCAGTGGTTGAGCAGTGTGGAGATATCCATCTTGTCATGACTAAGGACCGAGTTGATGTGTCATCCTGCCTAATTCCATCATCGTACAACCACTCGACCGTTGTATGGGCAACGGCTTAGCATAAACCCCACTAGCTAAACTGCTAGGCTTCAGGTGTGCTGGTGAGCAACGGGAGGTCTTGGAAAAGGACTAAGCTCTTGGTGACTTAGGTCCCGGTTACGGCCCCGTGGATGGGTTGCTAACCCCTTGAGCGCTCTTGTGTGGACTAGTCAGGGTTGGCTAAGGTGGGTAATGTCTTTGTTAGGATCCGTACCGACACTAAGGTGATCGCGATACGGTACCCTACTTGTGGGGAAAGTGTACAACCTCTGCAGAGTTAAAACCTATCCGGGTAGCCGTGTCCACGGCATTGGACGAGTTACGGCTCGGTCACACAACTAGCTTTTGAGGATGACTGGTTTTGTACTGCGTGTGTGGGTGCGTGGAATTTTGGAAGTGTCCGGCAGTTGTGCCGTGCGCTACGGCGGACGGGGAGTCCGGTAGCGATAAAACTTGGATCCTTTGTGTAGGATCAACCCCACTTGATATATTGTTTACTAAAATGTTTTTATGAAACTTCTTTGAAATGGAACCCTGCATGTGTCTAAAATCCAGCTTTACTGCAAATGAACCATAGCTTATTCCTTGATTATTCTTGTGCATACTCTGTTGTATCCCCCTCCGTGGATGGGGTTGGACTTGCTGAGTACTTTTGTACTCACCCTTGTGTTGTTACTTCAGAGGAGGATCCGGATTTCATCGCCGAGGACTTCGAGTAGGAGGTTGCGTCTGCACCCAACGCTGCCTGTGGTGTTGGCCCTTTTGCAGGATGCTTCCGCTGACGCTTAGCTCCGATTGCAGCCCGGAGTCCGACTGGACTGCAACTTGGATTTGTGTGGTTATCGCTTTAGTCTTGCTTTGGGTGTGGCTTGCCCGCCCGCTCCTTCGGGAGTTGTACGGTTTCTGAACTATCTGTTGAATAAATGTGTTATCAGCCTCCTGGGACTGATAATTTGGATCACATTTAGTCTCTACTTATGTGGGGACGCTTCACAAGGAATCACCAGAAGAACAAACACGTTATGCGGCGATTTCATCTCATTAGAGACTTCGTTAATCGGGGTGAGATATGCAAAATACAGATGGATTTAAATATTTCTGATCCATTGACAAAGCCTCTCCCACAGCCTAAGCATGATGCGCACATAAGAGCTATGGGTATTAGATATATTCTAGATTGACTCTAGTGCAAGTGGAAGACTGTTGGAGGTATACCCTAGAGGCAATCATAGAGATGATGATATCTAATTGTATCCATGATTTGTATATTATGTTCATTGAATATCCATTAAAGGCTACTTGAATTGATCTGCAATTATGTGAATTGTATGTGGAACTCTTTACTTGTATGGTTATTCTAAAAGTTATCCCTAGTCGGAGTTCATGTGTGGACACACATGAATATTAGACTAGTACATGTATTAGTTGATGACTATGTTTCACAAGTCATGAACATGGAGATGTCAAACTAATAATGTAGGCGTATGTAGAGACATGTGCTAGGATTGACCCAACATGAGAAGTAGTTCTCTCTTTACACAACAAGTACACTTTGTCCTTAGACCTGAGATTGTTGCATATACTCAAGATGTGGATCGACTTACTTAGGGGCTATCAAACGCTACACCGTAATAGGGTAGTTAAAAAGGTAGCTTTCGGGTTTGTCAGGAAGCATGCTGTGAGGCATGGTCAATCAAGATGGGATTTGCCCCTCTCTGATTAAGAGTGATATCTGGGCCCCTCGAGTGATCGGATTCGGAAATGCATGGCCATGCTACGTACGGTTAAGAGTTAACCTACAAAGGGATTCCGAATCACAGGATCGAGAAAGAGCGGTCGGCTTGAAGCTAGACCAAATATCGTGAGGCCAAGGAAATAGCATGTACATGATGTTGTGACGGTTCGTCTGATATGATCTTCGTGTGCGTATAGGAGTTGGCACGTCTTGCTAGAGGCCGCAACCGACTATTGGGCCGAGTAGGAGTACTCAGGCCATGTCTATACGTATCCGAACCCATAGGGTCACACACTTAAGTCTACGCTGATCGACTTCGCTGCCCCGACGCGATTCTACAACTTCCACACCTGTGCGTCGAGTGGTAATCCCGTGATCCATATACGACAGTTTTCCTGGTTTACGCGGTAGAAAAATTTTGTTTTGCGCTAGCGTAGCCTACCTCGTATCCCAACAAAAAGGGAAAGGTAGAAGCATACGAAAAGTCTAGTCAAGAGTAGCGGTAGTCAACAACACTGTCCATACCTATGGACACGGACTATAGCTATAGATTTATATACTCTGCAGAGGTTGTACACATGTACCCGCACGGATGGAGCCTGAACAGGGATCAGCCGTCCAAACCCCACCTAACGGCCGGAGCCCTAGTAAGTGGATAGCCCTCGCCCGTTTCCTTGAGTCTAGAACTGTCCTCGTCAGCAGGGCACGCCGTCACCAGAGAGGACCTCGAAGCTGTGAAACCTACCCATGCCGGGGTGCAGTCTTGTTAGAGCAGACCATAGCCTCGAACTCCTTACACAACCCTCCTGCCCACCTATGGGAAGATCGCTATCCACTACTAGTCTTGGACGGAACCCCGCCCATATGTGAGCGAACAATATGTACGTAAATAGATGTTGTGACTGGTGGTGAACTGACTCGGTCCTTAAGCAGTTGAGAGCGAGCACCAACCAACTCCGTAGTAACAAGCAAGGTACCCACCACAGGTACGGGGTATGGAGAGAGTCCAGAATGCTCTCTCCCGGCATGGCACTCCTCAGTACGTACCCTGGCTCAATCCCGCCAAGTACCCATCAAGGAATCATACTCACCCAAAACTTACGGGAGAGTAGTCAAGGAATCCCATCACCAACCTATGGTAAATACCCATCCATAACTCAAAGGCATGTATATGGATGAATAAATGGTGGACTAGCTAGGGGTCCATAGCTAGTCCACAAAAGTAGGTAGATAAGGAAGCTGGATAAAATAATTATCAAGGCATGGCTAAAATATTGGCTATGCAATCCATCATCATCAAGCAAGCGATATAAACAAAGTGCTAGCAACTAAGCATGCATAGGATCTATATGTTTGGGAGTGACACGGCACCTTATATTTGTTTGTTGAAGTCCTTGCCATTGAAGTCGAGGTCAAAGGGTCTTCTTGATCATCACAGCTCGGGTCTTCAAATGGATCTACAACATACACGAGATGCGACGTGAAAATAAATAAGAGGCAATACATCTAATGCAAAAATACCAAGAAGAGCAAAATAGAATATTCAAATAACTCCAAACTAGCTACAAACAGAATGGGTTCAATTTTAGGAAATTAGTGAAGTTGGTTTTATAATTTTCTGAGCTAGTATGAATTATTAATGAATTAAATAGGAAGTAAAGTAGATTAATCAATTTAAATTCTAAAATTAAGGTGGGGACATGTGTCAGCACCTGATTGTGTTGCGGGTCTCATGGTTGGGATCTTTTGTGGCCATACGTGCATGTGGGTTGCTGTGTGGCAGGCTTGCGAGCGGCTGGGTGCGTGCACTTGCAAGGTGTTCGGGCAAATGCCCCGAAAGGAAGCGGCGACAAGCTTTGCAAGGCAACAGCGAAAACAAGGCTTGCGGTGGTAGCTCAAGGCTTGGCTTCCCAGCCTCATCCATACGGTGGACGACGACGGCTTCAAGGTGGCACAGCACGGCTAAGGCTTGGCCTTCCGACCTTGCCCGAGTTGCGGAGCACGTGAGGCTCATAGCAAGGCCATGGCTGCGGCAAGGGAGGCGGCAGCACGGCAAGCGGCATGGCGAAGGGTTGCGGCGCGACAAGGAGTTGCTGCGCGCGAGGTGCTTGGTAATATGCCGCAAAGGCAGTAGCAGCATGGGCACGCACAGCGGTAGCAAGGTGGCGGAAGCAAGGTGGTGGAAAGTGCACATGGGTGGCGGAGTGATAGGGAAAAGCATGAGCGAGCGGCAGTGACACCTGCAAGAAAAGGGGGCACGGCTCGAAGGCCGGCACACAAGCGACGGCGGGGCTGCAGCATAGCGGCACGGCTCCTCGGCACGAAGGCCGGACATAGAGACAAGGCGTAAGTTCACCTAGGGCTTGACGGGCTGCTTGGGCATTTCGTCGAACACGTGATCACGAGGTGGATGGCAGCCGGCTCGGTACTTGGCCAGCAGACTAGTACACAGCGAGCTGGTGATTCAGGCATATCGTCGAACAGGTCGTGGGTGAGGTGGATGAAGGCAGCCGCTTGCGGTCGTCGGCGTCGCTACGGCGCCTCTGCTCCCTCATCCGGTCGTCGATGTCCTTGCTGGCTTGGTGAAGGGGCGGCGCGCGGCGGCGTCAGCGGTGGCACGCGGCAGCGATGGCGTAGTTGCGGCTTGTGTTCCTCCTGGTGCTTGGCATAGCTGAGGCAGGGCAGCGGCTTGGCGCAGACACGATGCAGCTCCCCTCCGCTCCGGCCCGGTCTTCTTCTCCCCTTCCTTGCGTCCTGCTTGGTGTAGTCGTCTCCGACGGTGAGGATGCAGCTCGGACCGGACGGCAGTGCGGCCAGCTCTTCATCCACACGGTGCTCTTCCTCTTCCCCGGCCGACGGTGCTGCAGGCGCCCTCTCCTTCTTCCTCCTCCTTCTCCTCATCCCTCCTCCTTTCTCTGGTCCGCTCTTCTCTCTCGCGATGGGGTTTTCTCTCGGATTGGCTTGGAGCAAGAAGAGGCGGCGGTTTGGAAGGCTGGAGAGGGAGCGGTTGCTGTCGTAAGGAAGAGAGCAGCGGCCGTGAGGATTTATAGCAGCACGCTAGGAATCCGCGAGGGGCTGAGAGGCGTGGACGGTGGTGATCCTCGGCTTCCGCACACAGGGCACGTGGTGAGCATCCGGACGGTGGCGTGGGAGGCACGCGGGTGCGGGATCAGGTGAGAGCAGCGGCGTTTCGGGCGCGGGCGCGTGCGCTCGCAGCCGCGGCCATGAGAAGGAAAGCAAGCAGCAGGGGGAAAGCGGAGCAGGTCACGAGCACGGGCAGAGGCGCGTCGCGGCGCTGGAGCCTAGCACGGCACGCAGGGAAAAAGATGTGGGCGGAGCGGCTTGCGAGCGAAGGAAGGAAGAGAAAAGGAGAGGCGCGCGAGAGGAAGGGCGGCGCAGGCGGCGGCGTCTGCATGCGAGATGAGGACGACAAATGAACAGCAGCATGTGCTGTTGTCCTCGCACGTGTAGGCCTGCGCCAAGGCGTGGAGCAGGGCAGGTTCGCTGCCTTGCAAACGGCAGGCCGCTGGGCCCGGGTGCAAGAAAAGAAGGGAAAGCAAAACGGAGACCAGGTTGGAGCACTGCTGGGCTTCACGAGAGAGAAAAACAAGAGAGAAAGGAAACGAGCTGGGCTGCAGCGTTTCGTGAAAGAAGAGAAACAAAGCAAGGAGATTAATGTGGACGGGTTTTTGGCCAGGGTGATTAGCGGGTGTGAAACTCGTTAGCTCGTCAGTTAGCAAGTTGACAAGAGGAGGTAAAGACAGATGGTCAAGGAGATTGCTAGCGGACTTGCCGAGCAGTTTGGTCAATGGATAGCTCGGGTGCAAAGTCAGAGTTAGGCACATTTGATTTTTATTATGCTATTTACATACTAGCTTTAGTTTGTATTTTTGATCCAAAAATACAAACTCACTTTTGAGATCCAAATTAAATCAAATAAAATCCAAGCAAGCATGTTTTAAATTTAAATGCACAATTTAATTGCTAGCTTTTGAATTTAGAGAAAAGAAATGAGGGTTGACCTTAAGTTTGACCAAGTATTTATATGATTCACACAATCAAACAAAAAGATTTAAATTTTTGCAAAAACTAGCACAATTACTATCACACAATTTGAGGGATATTACAGTACATCTCTGATCACAGGCAGAAAATTGATCATAACAGCAACATTGAACCTGAGATCTTGATGATCCAACTTGCAAGTATTTAGGCATGACTTCTCCACATCATTTGGATCTCATGTTATTGCATGGTTAGTGAAATTCCGGCAATCTCCTAGCAAGTGCGCATTTAAGATCATTACCTTGACCAAGCGCAAAGTAAGATCGAGATTTACAAAACTTATTGTAAACATAAGCATCCATAATCACCACAATTGAGTTGCAAAAGAATATCATGGTGCAATTTAATATAGCGCATGTTTCTTGCATAGCACTAACATCTCCACAAGGCAAAGGTTTTGAAGGCATAAAATCAATAGGTTCAAACAAAAGTATTGCCTCTTTATCATTCTCAAGAAATTCTAGCCTATTGTTGACACCGGATTTTGACCAGCTAAATCTTGTAGAAGATGACAAGTCTAATTGGAAGTTAGCTGATAAGCCTGATGGAGCCGACGGGGTTGCAGCGTGCGCTATGGGATTTTAGTGCAAAGATGGACTTCATCTGATTGGTCAGTAAGAAAAGAATATTTAAAGAGAGGACAATGCAGTACGTGCAAGGTCATTAATAACGAAGACAAGGTAGCACGTATAAGCAAAAAGAGCCCACTTATGGCAACTAAGAGATGATTAGAATAAAGAAGTCAGGAAGGAAAAGCTCACGCGTAGAGATAAAATTGATTAGAATAGAGAAAGAGAAGCGTGTTGCCGCATGGAAAAGATGTCCAGGTTGGTTACGCATGTTGGCCGATCCTTGCACGAACAGCTCGGAGGAAGTTTCATTAGCAAGGATTCTACTTAAAGGAAATTAGAGTTTATGTATCTTAGTATTTTCTTTTGTTTAGATATTTTATATTAGGAAAGTCTTGTACGACTCATGCTAGGAGTCATTAGTTTGGGGTATAAATATGTACCCAGGGTCATTGTAAAAAAGATCATCACACGATCAATACAACACATCTATCTTCCCCGCTTCACGCTATCGCATTAGGAGTAGGAGTAAGGTAGCTTCTTGATGAGTTCTTTCCAGTAAGCTGGGCTGCATCGACTTCGATCTCTGGCAATCTGCAAGTTCCCATCACCAGGTATCCTAGACTTCAACTTCCGGGCGCATCGCTGTCGTTGGGTCTAGTTCTTGCCTACAAGTTATCGAGTATCTTGGATCTTCGACTTACGGCGCATTGCTTCTGTCTCGATCCATGGTATTCACCAGTTATCAGTTTTATCATATCTTGTAAGGCTGCATCATTCAATCTCTTGCTAGATGTGGTAGAATCATGGTTATTCTACCTTGATTAAGATTGCATCGGCTGATATTTATTTAATCTATTGTTTTGCCGTCTAGTTTGCTTTAATTAGCTTTAGATTGTATCATCATAGACGATAGATCACTTAATAGCCTGTTGCATCTTAATATTGGCTACCCCTCAAGTGCTGTTGGAATGGAAGTCCATTGTGGTTAGATTCATCGGCTGGCGAGTTTCAGATTGACGCCCTGCTGAGTGTTTCTAGGCTGCAACTACCGGGCGCATCGCTGTGATTTCACCTAGAAATACTAGTAGTGACGTTAGTTTCCTATTGGCTTTCTAGCCGATAGCCTGCATCGGTTGTTTAGCCAATCGCACGTGCTTTAATGCCTATGGCCTATTTTCACGATTTTGTTGAAGTATAGATAGATTTGTTTACTTTGAAGTTTTAATCTGTTGTCCTTATTATGGCTGCCATCGACCCGATCGAACCCCACTGTTATGGATAATAGGGAAGATTTGATGAGTCTATAGATCTGTTTATATCAAGCAGTTGACTGATAGCATGCCATGCTCTGTTTCCTATCGGCTTTGTAGCTAATAGCTTTTATGCTCCATTATCAAATCGGCTTGGATAGCCGATGGAGCACTCACGTTCATCAGGATACTGGAATCGGCTTCATAGCCAATAATTTATTCATCATGCTTTATTTTGCTACACCATCATCATTGTTGGTGCCATCAGCCTGATCGGTCGGTTGCCTCGAAATTCAAAAGGACTATCTTCACCTTGTCAGTTGAATGGTCAAACTGACTGGCACGCCCGCGTATACCACGCACGCCGATCTACAGGACCTGCACTAGAGTGAAGCAAATCTCCCAGGCCTTCAGTGTGTTGCCAACGCAGGAGTCAGCTGTGGTGGAACCGCTCTAATTAACTTAGCTAAAGCACAATTAAGTCGCCTGACACGCGATTATATGCTTTAATCAAGTTAACTCGGCAGTCCGTCGGATTTCCTCCGATAAACCACTACACAGGACCGAGAAAGCAGAACTCACACGAAGGTGAGTGGTTCCAGAGAATACAATAGATCATCCAAAATTCAACCAGTACATTAATGTATTACACATCGGGTTCGAAATTCAAACATAGTTGCAGAGTTCTCAAGCAGCGAAAAAAGACAAATGGAAGCTAGCGCCGATGGTCGGATGTCACGATGAGGCCGATCATGACATCAATGAGTCCCATCCTCACCGTCCGAGGAGGGATCCCACTCGACCGTCCACCCAGGAGGAAGCTGGGGAGGCCAAGTGCCACAAGCAGCAAACTCAGGGGCTTCAACATCACCTGAAAGATGTGCCACAAGTAAGGCTGAGCAACTATGCTCAACAAGACTTAACCGACCGGTGGTAACTACTCCACCAACTTCTAGACATGCAAGGCTTTTTGGTTGAGGGGTTTGTTTTATCAAAAGCGACTATAGTAGGTCCTTACTTTCAATATTTTAGCCACAAGTTCTATGTTCATTTACCAATCTAAGTTAGCAGCTATACTAAACAAGCAGAAGTTTCCAAGCAATTTATGACAAGCATTCATATTAACATCACCATCAAGTTCCATTCTTACTCACTGTAGCACAGCGATCAAGTAGTCCCAAACTGTGAGAGGCAGACGAATCGATTCGAATTTCTTAACCATGCATGGCGAACCTAATCTCACGACATCCGCGCACCACAAAGGTTCACTTACTTTGTCGGCTGTCCCCATCAATCCCCAGACACGTGTCGGGCCCACTTTTCTTGGTACAAGGCTCCACAGACCCGACATCTGCCGTTCTGTGACCACACTTTTCACCACATGCGGCCACAAGGGAACTTCATTCTAGAGATAGTGGATCGAACCGCTCATGTCCTGGTTCAATCAGGTACTAGGCTTCCCCATCCCATACTAGGTATGAGATTAGTACTTTCAAACACTTGATCACGAACACCATCACCTTTCGACCTTAATCAGAGTTTCAAGTAGACAGACGGGGTAATCCACCGACCACCAAAATAGTTCACAGAGCCCTGCCCCGTCCATCGTCCTTATAGTGGTAACAAAAAGGAGAACAAGCAACACATATAACTCGCAAGTGACAGGAAATCACTCGACTTTTACCGAGTCCTGTTTAAGCATTGCAACTACTCGGCCTATCAGACTAGTGTTCAGATCAAAGGGAAACTAAGTCATGCATCTATGGTTTCAAACAACTCCTGGAACGTAAGTGCACACACATACAACAGAAGGCATGCACAAGTTTAGACAAACTGGGTTATGCTCCGGGGCTTGCCTTCGAGCGGGGCGATGGCGAACTGGTCCTCAGTGTGCTCAGGCTCAGCTCCTGCAGGCAGCGGCTCAACTACAACTTTGTCTTCGGGCACCGGGTGCAGCTCGTACGTTCCGTCAGCGAGGTTCAGCTCTACACGGAATGCAATGCAAGGGTGATACACTTAGACGGTGATTAACAGTATTGCAAAGATTTAACCCAAAACTGTAGCAAAACTACAGGAAAAAGGTGTGAAACCCACTTTATTGGATTCTACTCAGAACGAGGATTCCAACCCAAGTGATTTCACATTTTTCTAATTTTTCCACGATTTAAGATGTAATGTCCAAGCTTCTGTCGATTTAGAACGAGTTAAAAGAGTCGGATCGTGGAAAACTTACGATCTGACCCTTAGACCTAAGGAATAACTGTACCGGGGTCCTTAGATTTAACATAGAGAAGTTCCCAAAATTTTACACAGATACCCTCGGTCAAAAGAGAAAGACACAACCGAGCCCTCGGGCGAGGCAGACAACACTCGGGCGAGTCGGGCGAGGTGAACAGCACTCGGGTGAGGTGAACAGGGTCGGGCGAGACGGATAGCACTCGGGCGACGCGGACAGGGGTCGGCAGCTTACCTCCGGTCGTACGGGTGAGGTCTTGGGGTCGGGAAGAAACAAGCCGAAGCGGAACGGCGGAAGGCAGTAAGTTTCGAGCGGCGGCGAGGTCCGGCAGTGCTCCGGCGGTGGTTGTGCTTTTCGTGGACAACAAGCAAGCTCTAGAGCTGGGCGAAAGAAAGGCGAAGCGGCTGGTAGGGACGGCAAGGCGCGGTGTTGAGCGAAAGGGGGAGCTCCACGATGAGCTCAGGCGGCGGCACTTGAGCGTGAAGCAGAGGAGTGTGCGGCGGCGAGTGCGATGGAGAAGAGCAGAGAAAGTAGTGTGGCAAAGGTGGTGGTAGCGAAGGGAACTCTGGTAAGAGGCTTTGGTACCTCTTTTATAGCTGCGCGGAAGTGTTTGGAGGAAGGAAATGAGCTCGAGCGGCGAGAGGATAAGATTGAGGGAGAAGAGGAGTGCTCTGCCGCGGCGGTGATTGGTCGGCGTCTCCATTGGCCAGAGAAGCGGAGCTCTGGGGGCAGGATCATTCGGGCATTGTGCAAGAGAGATAGCGTTAGGCAAGTGCAAGCTTGCCGGGCGGAAGGATTGGCGAGGTCGAGCATGTGCCTGGTCGCGTCAAGCGCAGGATTGGGTGCGGCAGCTCGGCCAGTGTGCGGCAGTGGCGTGGTGTGCGAGGGAATGGAAGACGCGGGCACTGGTTGGGCGAGCGGGCAAGGGCGTGGGATGACGGCAGTGGCATAGGTGGACAGGAAGGAGGGAGGGGCACTGCAGGCGAGGGTGCTGGAGGCGAGGTGACAGGGCGAGCGGTGTGACGTGAGCATGCGCGAGACTAGCGGCTCTACCGGGGCATGCTACCGGCGAGGCGGGGAAAGGAGTTGTCACTGCCTGCGCGGTGGTTGGCGAAGACGGCAGTGTCACAGGGCACGCACGCGAGCAGCGTGACTGAAATGTGACAGAAGGGCTGGAAGGCGTTGGGGCGAGGGGTCGGTGATATGGGTGAGACGAATGCGTGCGTGAGGCGAGGTGGTACCGACGCGGCAGCGACCGGTCTTCAGTCGCAGAGTGGCCGGGGCGACGGCGGAGCTGCGGGCAGTGCACCTGGCGCGGCCGGCGAGGCCTCGGGCGAGACGAGACGGGGCGAAGGGGTCTACAGGGCACTTCTGCGTGCTATTGGGAAAAAGGCGCGCTGATCTATCTTGTCGCGGCCGGCGACTGGGCGAGGCCACGCTCGCCGGTGAGGTCACGCCATGCGGCGGCAGCACTCTGAGCGCGGCGCACGCGCGCTCTGGCGCTGTCTGGCCGACGGATCCGCGAGATCCTTTGTCGGGCCCATCTTCCAGCCTCTTGATCTCCCAATTTTTAAATTGTGCCATGTTGACTCCCTTTACAAGAGTTGTAGTACACAGACTAAGGTCCAACTTTTGTAAATTGACCGAGTTCAAAAACATGGTGGAATAGGAGATTCAAAGCTTCAAAGTTTGGAGGAACACCGGTTTCAGGACTTAGAGAAAAATGGCCGTTTTGCTGGTTTTTAGGGGTCGGGACTGATTTGAGCTGCAGATTTGGGAATCTTCGGAGGCGAATTGGACCAAGGTCCAATTAACTAAGTTGTGGTAGGAACTTCTTTCTCCAACTTCTATAAAGGGGTTTCTTGATGTTCTGTTCAATTTTCCAAGGATAAACCCACCTTAAGGCGCTAGGTCGGGCTGATTTTCCAGACTTAGCCAAAATGGCTAAAGGAGGCTGAGTTGACGAGACTAGGGGACTTGTCTTAAGATTAAAACTGGGCTGATTTAATCTAGGTCGTTACATCAACCGTCCGATTTTTGCGTCAACACCTATCAACATGATAAACATAGGTGCAAGGCATAAAATTTAATCTATCATCCATACTATTGGTTGAACAAAGGCATTTCAAGATATCATCATCAAAACCAATAGTACCTTGAGAGTTTAATGTGTACCTTAACCTTGGAGCTTTTTCATCAAGAGTGATTTTTTGTTCATCGACTAGAGTTGAAAGCAGATTGATCTCAATAATTGGAGGTGGTTCTTCATCATCATCATGCAATTCCTCCAGCTCTCCATCATGTGGATCATGTAGTTCATTAGCAATATTAGCAGTCACCTCTTCTTTGAAGTCTTCATTATCTGGGATAACACCTACATCTTCATCTTTAAAGTCTTTTGTATTGCCTTCATTACTTCCATGTGCCATATGTCATCAAAATCGTTTGTTGTAGACTCACTCTTTTCTTCATCTTTGAGCATTATCATGTCTTGATTTTCTAGTGTTCCAGCTTCAATAGCACACAACCTCTTCACGTTGCGTGCTCTTGCTTTCTGAAATTTATTCTCTGAAACTTTAGCCATATCACTAGAATTATTAGAGATTAGATCTTGACATATTCCTGCAGTTTTTTCAGCAGTTTTTTCGAAGTCAGGGTACCTCTTCTCTTCATTGTCTTTCTCTCTAGTGACTTTAATATTTCTTCTTCAAACATCTTCTCGATTAATTCTCCACTCATCTCTTGATCAAATATATCATCAATTTTCCGGGCTTTGCTTTGGTGTTTCTTATGTCGTATGTTGTTGTTTAAATGGCCAAAATAAATCGGACTCAAATCAAGCTGTTCGAATTCCATCAAAGGTCTAGCATTCTCGAATGTTCTGTCAAAGTTCATGTTAGTTTTAGTAGTTTTAATATGCATAATGACTTCTCTTACCTCACAAAGTGCTTCTTTGATTTTTAGTGTGGTCGGTTCATCTTTATTGAGCTCCAGTTCATCTTTTTCAAAAATTTCAGCAAACATCTCAGGCTTGTTCTTGTCATTTTCCTTCTCCTAGTAGAGTTTCTGCCATTCTCATTCCACTCTTTTTGCATTGCTTATCCTTTGTAATATCTGTGTACCTTCTCTAATCGTCCTTTCCATGAAATCGAGCACACATTCTTACATGATGGGAAGAGTGAGGGGTTAGTGAAAAATAAAATGAATGCAACACCATGTCCATAGAAATTCCCAAGTTCGGGCCTTGCTCAAATAGTCCATTAAATTGGTTCCAATCTTCATCGATTCCCTCATCTTCTCCTTGCTTGAAATTAATCACTTGCTTCCTAAATCTTGAATCTTCTCTAAGGGAAAATATTTTGAGCAGAATTTCTTCACGAGCTCATCCCAATTTCCGTTCATTTCAACAAATGCGAGTGTGTGCCATCTTCGCACTTCACCTCTAAGAGAGAATGGAAAAAGATTCCACTTGAACCAAGTAGCCAAAACTCCTTCTTGTTGCACCATGTTGCATATCATCGTGAATCGCTTAGTGTATCTATATGGGTTGTCGTCCTCCAATCCTCTGAAAAGGGTTTGCGCCGCCACCAACTTGATGATTCCATGCTTCAATTCATAGTGAGTTGTAGCAAGCTCCAGATCTGATTTTTGCATCTCAAAGTCCTCTGATGATGGCATTGCTAATTCCCTCAGTGACATTTCTTCTTTTCCCTATGGTAAGATGAACAGATCCATCTAGGCACTGAAAAGAAAAATAAAAATAAAAAGATTCTACACAAAATTTAAGTATTAGCGGGTTAGCAAAATCAATACAAAGATCAAACACAGCAAACTGACTTGTTTCCTGGCAACGACACCAAAAAAGCTTATTGACGGCAGTTAGCGCGCCAATTCGTGAACCGCAAGCGCACGGATTAGCTGTAGCTTTTCCCTTAGAGTATTCTTCCAAGGTTTATCAATCCGTGGAAGAAGTGGATTGCTAGGTCTCACTTTATACAAATCTTGCTAATGAAACTGAGTGTATGTATTCTGCAGAGAGACAAACTAAACTAATAACAGTAACACAAGATAGGAGATAGAGATAGATATAAGCATTCCCTCCATAGAATCTAGGTTCACAAGAATATGAATCTACTACACAAATGAGTGCTGCCTCACTAGCTATCACAACGGTTACGTGCCCGTTCGGTTTTTTCCCCACTGCATACTATCACTACACACGAATACTCAACTGCCTTGCTCACACACACTATATCAAAGCATCCGCAGAGTTAAGCTAATCACTACAATTACCAAAAACTCTTCTAAGAACATATGTTGTACAGAATAAGAGCTCACATATGTAAATGAAGCATTGCAATGACATAGACCATGATGCATTAATATGCATAAAGAACATGTAGCAGTTACATATCAAGGACCATAACAACCCTAGGGATGAACAAAGGCTTTACCCCATGATTTTACATATGTTGATGGATAAAGAGGGTATGGAGCACCTAGAGAACACCCTGAACGAAGACGAAGATGAGAGGAGGCACGAGGGACTCAGGCCGATCGACCTGAGCCACCCCAGGCCGATCGGCCTAGGGGTTTTTGATAGGAACCCGCTAGGGTTGATTTCCAATCTTTCGATGAGAGGACATAGGATAACTCAATTGGTGGATGGAGATGATGTTCATGACCTGATTTCCTTCAAAGTTGTGCCTTAGCAACCGATACACAACCTCCAATGGCTGCCACGATATTGTGGCCTGCGTCACCCGGCCACTAGGGCACTCGTCCTACCAGCAATCAATGAACTAGTAAGAACAAGTATAACAAGTATTGAATTTACTAGATGAAGATGAAGGTTTCAAAGTCAATCTCAAATAAGGTGGGGTTCCGAAGATAAGAAGATGGGTGGCTGATCCAGCACGCGCGCTTACAAGCAAGTAGCGAGAGCTAAACTTGATCTAAATAAAATCCAATCTATTTGTGGTGGCTCTAATCCTTATTAATAACCTCTTGGTAGTAATTCGGTTATTACAGCTGCCTCATAATAGATATGGACTTGAGTCTGGATCTATATGAAAATATATTTCATAAGGATTCCAAGGAGAACTTGAACGCCCAAAACGGAGTCTGGATGAGGTCGTGGCGGCCGTCGCAAGTTGGCACAGTGCTACAGTCCGAATCCAGCCCCAGAATGTATTGGATTGGATCTCTTTCTTTCCTTAGGCCAAAAGTGACGTGGTGGCTTGGTGGTGGACATTGGGAATATTTGGACTTGTCTCCCAATTAACTTCTTTGGTCCTTCATGCCTTCCATGCATGTTTAACACTCCTTTTGATCCACGTATGTATTTCTGAAAATGACAACGAACACACATCATGGTGCAGCATCACTTTATCAAATGTACCAAATACAATCATGGTAAAGAATTATTTTACGTATGAATCAAAAGTTGCTAATGTGGTTCTATCTGAGATGGTGATGTCCTCATCAGTTTCCTCCCTCCTCTTAAGGTCCCCTTTGATGAGGAAACTCCTGATCAGATCTAATCCCTATTTCTTCTCTTGTGGCGGCGGCTAGGTCTAAACTCGTTGGAATCCACCTCCTTGTTGAAAGTCCTTGGTATTTATAGTTGGCAATGTCAGTTGAGGTTCCTTTGAAGCCAAGTTTCTAGAAAATAACCCTAGGAACATCGTGGGTTTCTTCCTAGTGAAAGGGCACGACATCGGGGCCAGAAATGGGTTAGGCTGATCGGCCTGGACCCCTTTGGGCCGATCAGCACACCCTATATTGGCCTCCAATGCTCAAGCACTTCATTCAAAAGTTGTAGATCTCATCGAGCTATGCAATTTTCCCTTTAAATGCGCCCCAATCGGAGTTCGGTTGAGGAAAAAATGGCTCATGCATGTTTTAGCTCCTCCTGTGGGCTTGCAGTTCAATGTTCATATTTAGGCCTTCCAATATCCATAGTTCGGGCCCAATTCTAACTTGTAGAAAAGCCCTTTAATTATATTGTATTTCCTGTGATTTTGCAATATGCTCTAAAATACAACAGTTATGCAATAATGGGGTTATTTCAAGTGCCAAGTGGCGGGTTAGTATAAGAATATACATGAAAACACTAGTTAAATGACTCTAAAAGTGTGTCAATAACGATACTCAACACCGACAGGGGTGGAAAATAGGCATAGGCTCTGGCCAAGCCATTCGAGACCCTTTCGGAAGCCGCCGTTCCCCCCGGAAGCTTCGCCCTCCTAGGGGCAGGGGGGAGGGAGCGAATGGGGACCCCCAGTCAGTTCCCTGAGTGAGACCTCCGATTAAAAGCTCTTTAACCCTATGCATCATCTAAAGGGAAAAGGTGATGCTAGCGTCATCACTGAGCACAGAGGGAGCTGGGACCATGTTTGAGGTAAAAGGAAGCACCACACGGAGCTTCCATATTCTCCCTAGGTACGGAGGTCCTTCGTACCTGGGGAAAGGGAGGGAGAGGCAATTGGCCCTATTGCCCATAGGGTTGCGCCCCGGCGGGTCTGGACATGCAGGTCCGTACCGGGGGTATAAGGGTCCTTTGCCTGAAAAGGTCCCGTCCCTTAGGGCTATAAATATGAGGGCTATGGGCTCAATAAACACACAACATTCTAGCCACTCAGTCCCTTATAAGCTCTTTGGACAAGTGTCTTATTCTAGAGTCACCCTCTACTGTTTGGGTATTTTGTAACCACCAACAGTTGGTGCCATCTATGGGGACATAAGTGACTGAGAAGCCACATGGCGCCGCAGCGACGGAAGGGGAAGGGATCCACAAAGGGAAGGGAGCCATAGACCTTTTGGTGGATCCCTTCCCCATGACGACCACTTATCCCTCCGACACGGCGGCTCCGGGAGGCGGGGTGGCTGCCGGAGCTAACCTGGAGAGGGTTGACCTGGGAGCCAATGAGGAGTTGGCTGGTGTCAGTGACGACAACCAAAAAAATATGGGAAGAACCTTCGGCTGGGAAGGAGGAGATGGGAGATGCCTCCAGCCTTGAAGCTGCTGGCTCCCGGGAGGAGCGACTAACTCAGGAGACGGCTAGCCAGGAAGCCATCAACAAGGAGGCACGAGCCAGGGAGGAGGAGTACCTATGCCAGTGAGCCGAAGCCATGCGACGGGCTAGGGAGCTCTGAAGGAGCTAGAAGCCCTCCAGTCGGCCAAGGCCCATCGGGATACATCAGGGATAGGGAGCGTGGGCGAGCCGAAGCATCCCACCAGCCAGGTCATATCCGATGGCCATGCCAGAAGGAATACCCTCTACGAACCCAAGCCCCCCTATCCCCCAGCGTCCAATCCATCAGTTGGCCACGAGGGTTCAAAATGCCCGCAGATTTCCCCCTATGACGGAAAGACTAACCTAAGGCCTTCGTCATGAGCTTTGAGGCTGCCATCCAGTCGGTCGGAGGTGACAAGGCCATCATGGAAAAGAGCTATGTGATGGCTGTAACGGGCATCGCCATACCTGGTACACCACCCTCGAAGTCGGGAAGATCTTCTCCTAGGAGCAGCTACGGGAGGCCATGCTGGAAAACTTCTAGGGGAACTATGACGATCCAGTCACTTTCGGGCATATCTTCACAGTCAAGCAAGGGAGGACAGAGATGCTCAGGAGCTTCGTCAAGCGCTTCATCAACATGAAGTGTTAGGCAAGTGGCCTAAGTGAGAGGACCATCATCAACGCATCCCAGGAGGGGCTGCACCATAGTCTAGGTGGGGGGGGGGGACACCAGGAGAGGCACAACGGAAGCTCCCCTCGGAGTCCTATCCCAAGAAGCAGGAGAGAAGGTATCACGACTCCATTCCGGATCGTCCCCGGAAGAAGGACGACCAGTCCAAGCGGTGGGACAAAGCCCATCGCCCCTACCGGAAGGTCCAAACAGTGTAGGCCTCCCGAGGATGGGAGGAATCTCAAGGGGATCGGAAGAGGGAGAGGACCTCAGACACCCAGAAGCCCTCCTCCATACCTCAGAACTATAAGCCTCAAGCGACGTCGAGCCAGACCCATTACAGGGATTCGTCAAAACCATACTGCATCATCCACAAACACTGGGGAAGGCACACCACTCGAGAGTGTCCCTCCATCAACGCGAAGGCCGAGGCACGCCGCCTCCGCCCGGAAGGCCTCCACTCCAGCAAGGCCAGTCGTGCACACCGCCTAGCCTCCACCCATGGGCTGGGTTAGCATGTCTCTAGTGCTGATGCCGCACTCCGCTCATCCATGGCTGCACCCGGCAGCATACAGGATGCTGCCACAACCACCACCACCACCACCAGGGCAACCACAAGTCCCTCTGCCAGCTCCAAAGCAGGAGGCACTGATTTGGGACGTGCATCATGTGGTGGGGTCTCACCGTGTAGTCCTCCTCATCTCCGGGGGGATCCATTCACGAGGTCCAGCATGTGACGTCAAGACCAGCAGTCCCGCTTCCCTACTATGGCACCGTCCCGATCACCTTTGGGGTAGAGGATTGCCACGTGCCCTTCTACTCCCATGTTGATGCTTTCATCATCTCAGCCAACGTCACCAGGGTTGAGATCCAGCGTATCCTCATCGACGACAGGAGCTCTGCGGATCTCCTCTTTGCCTCAGCCTTCCACATGGGGCTCTCCCGGACCCAGCTCACCCGTGCCGGAACCTCCCTACACGGCTTTGCGGGGGCAGGGTAGGCAGTCGAAACACCGGGACAGATCGAGCTGCTGGTGTCTTTCAGCTTCGAAGAATACGCCCGCATGGAAAACATCATCTTCTAAATTGTTGACATGCCCTACTAGTAACAACGCCATATTCGGGAGGTGCCTTCTCAATGCATTCTACGCTATCCCCCACCATGGTTTCCTGTGCATGAAGATGCCGATCCCAAAGGGCACCATCAAGGTGTTGGGGGACCAAGAGCTCGCCAGGCTCATCGAGATTTGGTGTGCGCTGGGGTAGGGGGAGGTCAACGAACTGGCGCTAGTTCCACCAAAAGGGGGTGGGGACGGTTGTCCACGTGCTTCATTCCAAAGGCTCATCTTGAAGGGGAAATCAAGACTGTGGCCCTGTGGCCAGATAAGCCCGAGATTATGGTGCAGCTGGCGACTGACCTCCTGGAACACATGGAGGTGGCACTCTTGGATTTCCTTTGGAAAAACAAGGATGTCTTCACGTGGACCCCCTTTGATCTCCAGGGAATTGACCAGGACTTGATCCAGCACCACCTCAATGTCGATCCCAAGAAGAAGCCCCGTAAGCAAAAGGTGCGGAAGATGTCAATGGAGTGGAAAGAGGTGGCTTGCATCGAAGTGCACAAGCTACTGGATGCCAACGTGATCTGAGAAGTCATCCACATGGAGTAGCTTGCCAACCCGGTCCTGATGAAGAAGAACAATGGCAAGTGATGCATGTGCGTCGACTTCACCGATCTCAACAAGGCATGCCCCAAGGATGACTTCCCTATCTCCTGCATTGACTAGATTGTAGATTCTACCTCCCTAAGTGAGCGGCTACCACCAGGTGTGGATGGCGGAAAATGATGACCCTCGGACCACCTTCATCACTCTATTTAGGGCATATTGTTTCGTACACATACCCTTTGGCCTCAACAATGCGAGGGCCACCTTTGCGCGTCTGGTACAGCTGGTGTTCGACGTCCAAGTAGGGAGGAATCTGGAGGTGTACGTTGACGACATCATCGTCAAAAGCAAAGATGAGCAAGATCACCTTTCCAATATAAGGGAGACTTTCGGAAACCTCCAGTGGACAGGACTCCGCCTAAACCCCGAGAAGCTGACCTTCAGAGTGCACTTTGGCAAGCTGCTAGGTTATCTCATTTCCCAGAGGAGGATTGAGGACAATCCCGAAAAGATTCAAGCCATCCGTGAAATAGAGCCCCTGAACAACGTGCGAGAGGCACAACGCCTCACTGGGAGGCTACTGACCCTGAGCCACTTCATCGCCAGGTCGGTGGAGAGGAGCCTTACCTTCTTCGAGGTGCTAAGGGCCTCTGTCCCATTTCGATGGATGGAAGAGCAGCAGTGAGATTTCCAAGACCTCAAGAAGTACCTGGAGCACCCGGAGGTACGAACCAGCCTCACTCCGGGGGCTCCGCTCTTGCTGTACATAGCCGCCACGGAGGGGGCGGTGAGCGCAGTCCTAGTGGAGGAATGCTCCCGAGATGGAAGGGAAGAGCAAGCTTCGGTCTTCTACATGTTCGAGGCCTGGCGAGGGAAAGCTGCGTTACTCCGAGTTGGAGAAGATGGCCTATGTCGTGGTCATGGCCTCGTGCAAACTCAAGCACTACTTCATTGCCCATCTGATCACCATCCCGACATCGTACTCACTACTCGACGTTCTTGAGAATCGAGAGGCCATCGGTCACATCAGCAAATGGGCGGCAGAGTTGGCACCCTTCACACTCTCATTTGTCGCCCGAAATGCATCAAGTCACAAGCAGTGGTGGATTTCATCGTCGATTGGAAGCCCACCATGCTAGTCGGCAGTCCTCCAATGACGAAGCCTGTCTGGACAGCTTTTGTCAATGGGGCCTGGGGCACCTTCGGGGATGGGGCTGCGGCCATCTTGTCATCCCTAACAGGACAAGAGATACAATATGCTCTCTGCCTCGACTTCCCTTGCACCAACAACACCGCGGAGTATAAGGTGCTCGTCCTCGCTCTATAGAAATCCTTAGCCTTGGGGGCATGGAGGCTCCTCGTCAAGAGTGATTCCCAGGTTGTCACGCTCCAGGTAGAAAAGGAGTATCAGACAAGAGAGCCAGAACTGGTGGAGAATTTGCATGTGGTTCGGAACCTGGAGCACAAATTCCAAGGCTTCACCGTCATGCACATCCCCAGAGCAAAAAATGAACCCGCCGATGCATTAGAGCCACCCAAGGGACCCCACTCCCACCGGAGATCTTCTTCCATGTCACCACCCCCGGTGCTGTTGGTTCTTTAGCAAAGACTGGCGCTTCCCCATCATCGCGTTCCTTGAAGAGTGGTACACTCTCGAAGATCACACAGAGATGCACCATCTGCAACAGCGGAGCCACAACTACCAGCTCATGGACGGAACCCTCTACAAGGTGGGGGTGTGCGCCCCACTCTTGCGGTGTATCCCAAGGGAGGAGGGGTGCTAGATGCTGGAAGAAATGCACGCTAGGTCTTTCGGGGCACACTCGGCATCCAGGGCCCTAGTCGAGAAGTCTTTCTGACAAGGATTCTACTGGCCAGCTATGGTGGAACTGCCCAAATTAACCCGGCTAAAGTGTTCTCAACATCACCTCAAATGCGAACCACACTTTAATCAAGTCCATTCGGTAGTCCTTCGGGTTATACCCGATAAACCACTTGTTTTGGATCGAACGAAAAGCATCTCACATGAAGGTGAGTCTAGAGATTACAACATTCTTGTACTTAAAGCATAGATCCAAATTAAGTTATTACACACCCACTGTTCGAAAGTGCATAAGTATGATGTTTAGAGTTTCAAAGCAGTGGAAAACGATAACAACTACGCGTCAAAATAGGGATGCCATGGTGAAGCCTGCCATGTCATCAGTTACCGCGATCCTCGCCGATCGAGGATGGGTCCTAATCGACCGTCCAACTCGAAGGTAGCCGGGTCGGCCAAGTTACACAAGCAGCAAACTCCTCAACATCTAAGTTACCTGAAAGTAAAGCCACAAGCAAGGCTGAGTCTACTAATACTCAACAAGACTTACCCGTCAGGTGGTAACTACTCCACCAACTTCTAGACATGCAAGGCTTTTTAGCTGAGGGGTTTGTTTTGCTAAAAGCATCAAAAGTAAGTACTTACTTTCAAGTTTTAGCATTAGGTTTTAGTTGATTAACCATTCTAGATAAACACCTACTCTAAACAAACATGGTGAACAAGCAATTTAGACAAGCATCAATATTATTTATCATACTTGTTCTTCTTCTTACTCAGTGTAGCATAGTGATCAAGCAGTCTCAAACTGTGAGAGGCAAATGATTCAAATCAAGTGTTTTAACCTTGCAAGGTGAACATAAACCCCACAATATATGCTACTGCCGCACCGGGTTCACATATATCAGCCGTCCCCATCAATTCGTGGTGTTTGTCCAGAGCCCACTTCCCTTGAATACAAGGCCCCACCGGTTCTGGGATGTCGCCGTACCGTGGCTGCACTTGTACCCACATGAGGCCTCATGGGAACTCGGTTCCAGAGAGAGCCGGTTAAAGGTTCACGCCGATTCAATTAGGTACTAGGCTTCCCCATCCCATACTAGGTATGAGCTTAGTACTTTCAAACACTTGAGCACGAACACCATCATGGTTCGACCTTAGCATATTTTTTCACTAGACAGACAGGGCAATCCACCAATCCAGAACATATAGCCCAGCCCCACCTGTCGATCATTATGATTTCAACATAAGTAAATAGGCAACTCCTATAGCTCACGAGTGACAGGAAATCACTCGACTTTTACCGTGTCCCTATTTAGCATAGCAACTACATGACTTAAAATACTAGTATTCAGCACATAGGTACCTAGGATCATGCAACTAAGGTTTCAAGCAACTTCTATGAACTTAATGCACAAACATAAGTAACACAAGTAGTGCATAAATTTAGAAATCTGGGTTATGCTCTGGGGCTTGCCTTTCTGAACTATGTTAGTTAGCAGGTCGTTGGAAGCTTCGGGAATCTCCTGCGTGGCCTCGACATGGTGCAGCTCTACAGATCCTTCCTCGGCAGCAGGCGTCAACTCGTTGGTCCCGTCTGCGAGGTTCGCTTCTACACGAGATGTAATGCAATGATTCAATATCTCTACCTTTTATGGTCTGACAGGCATTTCAATTATTATGACAAAGTAAAGCTAAATCAGGACTAACTTCACCTAGACAAGTGCCTAATTACTTTTCTTCATAGTTTAAAGTGTTTTTGCGATTTAGATACCTAGTTCTAGTTCGATGGGGATTGTACACATATATGTATAACATGTTCATTAAACTTTAGATTGAAGGGTTATCCTATTTCTAAATGTTTTTCCGTACCTCTTCCACTATTTACCATTTTACCCTTCTTATTACTTATTGTGTTTTTATTCATTTATTCTTGGTTTAACTTCCAAAATTTGTCTCTGCATGCAAACAGTGAGATATGGCATAGAACATTTAACAGGAATTTAACCAAGTCAAAAATAAGCTATTGTAAAAAAAATTTGGAGCTCACTAGACTTTGACAAAAAGCATTAAAATTACACCAAGATCCTATGGTTGAAAGCACTTAACTATTTTTATCTCAAAATCTACAGAGAATTTGTTTCTGAAATTTCAACAGTGTGTTATACAGGTGCAACAGACCTACAGTGAATTTTCCACGATTTTTTGTGAAGGACATCTATTTTCCATATTTTTCTAGTATTTAACTTTGCATAAAAAGGAAAACATGTTTCATGGGTGATCTAACAGAGGTGGTTTCATATTTTTCTTTGACAGATCCTATTACTTCTACAAAAAGTAAAATCTTTCACTAGATTTCAAAGATAAATCTAAAGCAGTGTGTAAAACATCTAAACTAGGGTCACAAATATTTCTCCTAGCACAAGCTCATTGTGTTAAAGCTAACGGAGCTAGTTTTGTTATTTTACCATTTTTGGGTGATTTACCAAGCATTTAAAGGATTAAACACCAACTAAAATCTACTGCTAAACACAGATCAGAAACATGCGTATGAGTATTTTTAAATGAAACTAAACATCACCAGGAACCTAGCAAAACAAGAATATTTCCCATTTTTCTATATTTTTCTATGCCCTTTCAAAGTTTCAACCTTTTTAGATCTAAGAAATAAAGAAAACTAAGGTCAACTTGCAAACTAGCCCCTAGATCTATGGTTTAATTGCGCAAAGGTCCCTGGATTTCTCCCATAACCCCCTAACCTTTCTCCTTCTTCTCCAACGAGATCCCCCACGCATACGAATCACAGGCACGGCAACAGACATGGCGCACGGCACTTGGGCCGGCCGGGAACAGGGGGAAGGGAAGGGGCGTGGCTTGGGGGAGAGAGAGAGAGGGGCGGATCCACTTCGGATCTACTTGGTTAGACATGATTTAGCCGCCTAATATGCGACGCTCATGCCTAAGCCGAGTAAACACGAAGTGCCGTCGGATTTTCCTCCGATTTAACCACTTGAACATGACCATTTTAGCAGACTCACACGAAGGTGAGCGGTTCCAGAGAGTACAACAAGTCCACAAGTTAACCATTAACCACTTAGTTTAGTTACGAAAGAACATCAGAGTTTTACAAGATTTCAGAAAACAACAGAAGGTAAAACACTAGCGGAAGCAATCGTCGGGTTCGGACGTCCTGGTGAGGCCAGCCGGGACATCACTGATCCCTTTCCTCACCGTCCGAGGAGGGATCCCACTCGACCGTCCAACCCGGAGGGAGCTGGGGCGGCCAAGTGCCAGCAGGGGAAGGGTCGGGAGTAGCGACTTCACCTGAAAAACAGGAGCCACAACAAGGCTGAGCCACTAAGCTCAACAAGACTTAACCGACAGGAGAAGCTACTCCACACTTCTAGACATGCAGGGCCTTTTGGCTGAGGGGTTTTGTTGCCAAAAGCGCTAAGTAAAAACCCTATTTTCAAGTTTTAGCTCTCGTTCTAGGTTCATTAACCGGTCTAGGTTTTGCAACCTATTCTTAAGCAATCATAGAACCAAACAAGATATGTAGATATATCAACAAACATGTCATCATCAGATTCCTCATTTACTCAGGGTGACATAGCGATCAAGCAATCTCAAACTGTGAGAGGCAGCCGAATCGATTCGAGTTCTTTAACCATGCATGGTGAACCTAACCTCACGACATCCGCGCACCCGGAGGTCACTTCCTGTGTCGGCCTTCCCCATCAATCCCTTAACCCGTGTCGGGCCCATTTCCTTTGGTGCAAGGTTCCACAGACCCGGCCTCTGCCGTCCTGTGACCATGCTTGCCACCACGTGCGACAACCAGCAGGGGAAACTCCGTTCCAAGAACAATGGGGCGACCGCTCACATCTAGGTTCAATCCGGTACTAGGCTTCCTCATCCCATACTAAGTATGAGGTTAGTACTTTCAAACACTTGATCACGAACACCACCACTGTCAGGCCTTAGCAAGTTTTCATAGATAGATAGGGCAACCATCCAATCACCAAAGACTTACCTAAAACCCTGCCCCGTCCATTGTCCTTATAGTTGTAACAGAAGGGTAGACATCCAACTCCTACAACTCGCAAGTGACAGGAGATCACTCGACTTTTACCGTCTCCTAGTTAAGCAAAGCAACTACTCGGTCCAACAGCTAGTGCTCAGATCATGGGGATAACTAAGTCATGCCTCTAGGGTTTCAAACAACTACTGTACGTAAATGCACAAGCATGTTACAGAAGGCATGCGCAAGTCTGGTAAAACACACAGGGTTTTCATGCAACCGGGGCTTGCCTTCGAGCAAAGAGGAGGGGAACTGCTCGACTTCGAGGGCGGCTTCGGCTTCTGGGGGCAGGAGCTCAGCTACAGCTTCATCTTCTGGTGCCGGGTGTAACTCGTAGAAGCTGTCGGCGAGGCGCAGCTCTACATGAATGCAATGCAAGAGTTAGCATAGACGGTTATTTCAACAGCAACACTTGCTCGCCTGAGCCCAGAAACTCGCGACAAAGAGCAGGAGGGGGTGGAGGTTCAAGGAGCTGGTGGAGATCAACAGGTAAGGGTTGGAAAGGAACTTATGATCTGATCCTTGAACTAGAGGATGTGGTATACTAGGGATCCTCAGACGCAAGCGCTGAAGGGTTCCTAAGTTTTACACATACACCCTCGGGTTGAAGAAAAAGATCACAGCCGAGCCCTCGGGCGAGGTGGATAAGGGTCGGCGGAACAGATAGGGTCGGGCGAGACGGAACCGGGGTCGGGCGGATAAGAGGGGTCGGGCGAAGCGGACTGGGGTTGGCAACTTACCTTCTTCTTCCTACGAGGAAAGCTTGGGGTCGGGAGAAGCAGACTTGGGCGGAGGGACTAAGGCTTTGAACAACGGCTAAGTCCGACAGTGCTCCGGCGGCGGCGGTGCTTCTTGTGGATCACAAGTGAGCTTTTACGCAGCACGGAGGAGCAAGCGGCTGTTGTGGCTTGGGGAAAAACGGAGGGGAGCTTAGAGGAGGGTTCCTCAGGAACTTAGGGGTGGTGCTAGGAGCTTGAGCAGGGAGCAAGAGAGATGACGGAAGGCAACAATGGCGGAGGGAACTCCGGCGGGCTCGCGCATTCCCTTTTATAGCGGCTGGGACGGGGGAAGGGGAGCGGCGCAGGAGCGAGAAGGGGAGCGGTGCGAAGGCCGGGGAGAAGCAATGGAGTGCTCTGCCGGGACGGCGATTGAGCGACGAGGGCGGTGGTGCAGGACTTCGGGGATGACGCCAGCGGTCACTGGGTTCTGGCGTCAGGGCGGCGCATGAACGATCATGCCGGTGGTTGAGATTTGGCGGAGGCGGGCGTCGCCGTGTGGTGGATTTGATGGACGTGACCGGGTTAACGGCGCTAGAATCGAGGGTGCACAGGTAAGAAGACAGGCAGCCGCGGGCGCGCGGGCGAGCGTGGAGCAACAGATTGTCGGGCGGCTTCTGACAGGGCGGGGAAAGGAGCTGTCGCTGCCATGGTCGGGGTTGGTGAAGGAGGAATCGTCGGGTAGCGAAGACCAGGCGGCGCGACTGTGTTCGAAGTGACGGAAAAGACGAGCGACATCGGGCTCTGCAGCCGGGATCTGGCGGTGTGATGATGGGCGCGGGAGGCGAGGCGCGGCAGAAAGGTTGCAGAGGGGCTTCCGCTGCCATTGGGGAAGGAGCGCGAGAATCCATTCGGTCGCAGGTCAGAGATGAGGCTGAGCGGCGGGCGTCGGAGAAGATGAGCCACGCGGCGGGGGGGGGGGGGACTCTGGAGCGGGCATGCAACTCGAGTGCGCCTGCCACGGAAGATCTGGGGGAAAAAGATCTCGCGGGTCCACTGGTCAGATAGAACGGACGTTTGAGAAAGACTTAGAAGGATCCGACGGTGGGCTGGTTTTGGCGGGGTCGGAACCGAAGCAAGGCGGGGAGGGGTCGGGTCTCAGGGGTCGGGACCGATCGGAAGATTGAACACTTAGGCGCGGAAAAAAACTAGACAGATGATCAGGGGCTAGGATTAAGATTAACCCGGGAGATTTGGGTCGGTCGTCACAGGCTGCCCACAGCGTGAGAGCCTCACCAGCAGGGTCTGGCGACGAGGAAAGGCGCGACGCAGTGGAGTTCCAGGAGGTAGCGGATGGACAGGGAGGGGCTCGCCGTGGGGAGCATGGTCCGGCAAGGGAGGGCGGCCGGGAAGTGGCAAAACAGATGCGCGGTGGCTTGAGGATGCGCCTGGCACGAGGAATTGGCCGGTGGCTGCCCGACAGTGACGAATTTCATCAGCAAAGAAAGAGGGAAACTTGGAGCTTGGTTAGTGGCAATGGTGGTTTGGGAGGGGGAAATAGTTCTGGAGGGTCTAGCACTGCTTTTAAGGGCCAGGGGGAACGGATAGGAACGACACGGTGACACTGGATGGCCATTTGCGGCAAGGGCGAGTGCCGAGCATGGCGGCCCCGTGGCGGCGCTTCTGTCCATGTGGCGCTCATGCCGTGCATGCGGAGCTCTGCCCAATCGGGTGCGAGGAGTGGCGTGGGACGAGCAGGGCTTCACATGGGCATCGTTAGGGTGGCCAATCGGCGGGGGAAAGGTTGTTGGCACCCCCTAATGGCGAGCGGCACTGCTGTGCTGCCCAACTGGTAGCAGACAGATTGGAGGAGGCAGGTAGAAGAAAACTTCCAAGTGGGCCCGCGGTATTAAACAAAAGCCCAAATTTCTCCACTCATTTGACATAGCTATACTAGTTCAAAAATTCTCTAAAAATACTTGTTGGAAAGATAAAATCACAAAGATTCAAATGCCACAAAAATCAACTCAAGAGCTGCTATGGTTTTTACGCAATTGACAAAACAAAACAGCTAGATTTGAACTTTAAATGAAATTTTTGCATAAGCAAACATCTCTGAAAAATTTGGTAAAAAATATTTTAAAATCACTAAATAGTATCTAGTATTTAAATAGAATAAAAGGAGGCATAGCTGTAAATAAAAACTTGGGGTTTCTTCACAAGTTTGAATTTTTAACAATAAACAACAATTATGTGAATTTAACAATGCATAACTTATACTCAATTTTGAACTTCCTCTCCTCAAAATCAGAAGTGGTAATAACAGAAGTTGTTTGTTTTGAAATATTCTACAACTTTTATATTAGCCAAAAGTTGAGTTCTTATAATAAAATTCATTTTTATTTGCTTTCCAAGTGCTTTAGTAAAAGGTGTTCAGCACTTAACCATTTTGATTTTGCTTTGATTTAAACTCAATTTTTCTTGACGTGGCTCCTAATTACCAGGGATGTCACACCTACTACGCTCCGGGATGCCCAAGAGATTGTCAAGCATTCCGATGCCTGCCAAAGGATGAGCAAGATGAGTCGGCTCCCCGTAACACTGCTCCAGCCCTTGGCTCCTATCTGGCCGCTCGCACGGTGGGGCATCGACATTGTGGGACCTCTCCCCACTACACGGGGAGGCTTCCGTTTCGCTGTGGTAGCAGCGGAATGCTTCTCCAAGTGGGTAGAGGTGGAACCCGTCACTGCAATCAAGTCCGTCAACATCATCAAATTCTTTTGGAAGGACATCATGTGCCGTTTCGAGGTGCCACGGGAAGTCACTATGGATAACGGAAAGCAGTTTGATTCAAAATGGTTCTGGAACTACTGCGAAGACCTAGGTACGAAGGTCTGCTTTGCCTCAGTGTACCACCCACAATCCAACGGGGCATGTGAACGTGCCAACGGCAATATCTTCGCAGCAATAAGCAAACCCATCTTTGGTGAACCCAAGGGCATGTCGGCCGATGAGCTCCCGAACATATTATGGGCTCATCGCACATCTACATTGCACCCCACCAGATTCACCCGCTTCCAACTTCTGTTTGAAGAAGAGGCCATGACCCCGGAAGAAGCCTTGCATAGCTCTTTACGAGTCATGCAACCAGCTGAGAAGGGAGAGGAGGCGGCAGCGAAGGAGCTGTTGGAGGAAACGTGAATCCAAGCCATGGCCAACCTCGAGAAGTACTAGGCAGAGACAAGGGCTTGGCGTGACAAGAAGATGCAAAACTGTGTGTTCACCGAAGGAAACTTGGTACTAGATCGTCGGAGGAATTCTGACACTTTCGGCAAGTTCGAAAGCAAGTGGGAAGGGCCCTTCATCGTTGCCACCAACAGCTGCCCGGGGAGTTACCGCCTCACTTCCCCAGATGGGGAGGAAGACCCCCACTAATGGAATGCAAACCTCTTGATCCGGTACTACCCCTGAGCTTGGGTAGCATAGGCAGGGTCTGCGCACGGCCCATCCCCGGTCGGAAGGCAATTGCCACTGCGAGCTTTTATTTTTCCCTGTTTGTAGCCATAACTTGTTTTTGATCTATTTTTTCCCTTAATTTTGCTTTTGCAAGCTAACCGCTGGGGTAGCACGGCAGATCTTCCATCGTTTAGCTGTCAGTGGCATCTTCTGGCCGCTACCAAGAGGTAGGGCATCATAAGGTTGTAAGGGCTACCATGCCAGTCATCGTATCAATGTAGTTTCAGCTTGACAGCATCCCGCTGCTCCTTTACAGAAGCCATGCTTCCCGATGAGTCGCATTGGGTAGCTAAGGTGTGGTGGAACACCTCGGATTAACTTAGCTAAAGCACGGTTAAGTCGCCTAACACGCGAATCTCATGCTTTAATCAAGTTAACTCGACGATCCGTCGGATTTCATCCGATTTAACCACTTAAACAGGACCGAGTTAGCATAGCTCACACGAAGATGAGTGGTTCCAGAGAATACAACAGATCAAATAATTAGTCCAATGATTCATTACACACTGGCTCGAAATCAGAGTTTTACAAGGTTCAAAAGCAATGGAAAGATAAATAGCGGAAGCTAGCGCCGGGGTCGGATGTCCCTGGTGAGGCCAAACAGGACATCAGTGATCCCGCTCCTCGCTGTCCGAGGAGGGATCCCACTCGACTGTCCACCCAGGAGGAAGCTGGGGTGGCCAAGTGCCAACAGCAGCAAACTCAGAAGCTTCAACTTCACCTAAAAAGAGAGATGCCACAAACAAGGCTGAGCTTCTAAGCTCAACAAGACTTAACCGACCGGTGGGCAAACTACTCCACCACTCCTAGACATGCAAGGCTCTTTGGCTGAGGGGTTTTGTTTGCCAAAAAGCGACTGCAGTAGGTCCTTACTTTCAAAGTTTTAGCTCCGGTTCTAACTTCATTAACCAGTCTACATTGGCAGCTTATGCTAAGCAAGCATAGTTTCCACAACAAGTGTAGAACAAGCATCGAGTTCATCTCATCATCATGTTCCATCTTTACTCAGTGTAGCATAGCGATTAAGCAGTCTCAAACTGTGAGAGGCAGATGAATCGATTCGAGTTCCTTAACCATGCATGGCGAACCTAACCTCATGACATCCGTGCACCACAGAGGGTCACTTCCTGTGTCGGCCATCCCCATCAATTCCCTGACCCGTGTCGGGCCCACCTCTCTTGGTGCAAGGTTCCACAAACCCGGCCTCTACCGTTCTGTGACCACACTTGCCACCACATGCAACCGCAGGGGAACTCTGTTCCAGAGACAGTGGATCGAACCGCTCACGTCCAGGTTCAATCAGGTACTAGGCTTCCCCATCCTATAACGGGTATGAGATTAGTACTTTCAAACACTTGATCACGAACACCACCACTGTCGGACCTTAAACAGATTCAAGTAAACAAATGGGGCGAACAGCCGACCACCAAAAGAGTTCACTAAACCCTGCCCCGTCCACCGTCCTTATAGTTGTAACCAGAAGGAGAACAACCAACTCCTATAACTCGCGAGTGATAGGAATCACTCGACTTCTGCCGAGCCCTATTAAGCATTGCAACTACTCGGACTCAACAGACTAGTGTTCAGATCAAGGGAACTAAGTCATGCATCTATGGTTTCAAACAACTCCTATAATGTAAATGCACATACATATGAAGGAAGGCATGTGCAAGTTTAGAAAGTTGGGTTATGCTCCGGGGCTTGCCTTCGAGCAGGTTGGAGGCAAACTGGTCCTCTGCAGGTTCTGCTTCAGCTCCTGCGGTCGGCAGCTCAGCTACTGCTCCGTCTTCTGGCGCCGGATGCAGTTCGTATGTGCCGTCGGCGAGATTTAGCTCTACACGGAAGTGCAAATGCAGGGGTTAAACATTTAGATGGTTATTTCAACAACACTTGCATGTTTTAGCTCAGACACTTGTAGCAAAGCTACAGGAAAGGTGGAGGGGTCCAACTTCAATTGGTGGAGAACAGGATGAAAGGGTCGGATTGGGAGGAACTTATGATCTGACCCTTAGACTTAAGGAATAACCGTACCGGGGTCCTCAGACTTAACACAGAGAAGTCCCCAAAATTTTACACAGATACCCTTGGGTCAAAGGGAAAGATATAGCCGAGCCCTCAGGCAAGGCGGATAAGGGTCAGCGAAACAGACAGGGTCGGGCGAGATGGAAAAAGGGGTCGAACAAACCGGGAAGGGGTTCAGCAGCTTACCTTTAGGCCTACTGGTGAAGTCTTAGAGTCGGTAAGGAACAGACTTAGGTGGAAAGACTAAGGCGCTAAGGCTTGGATGGCGGCGAGGTTCGACGGTGCTCCGGCGGTGGCGGGGCTTCTTGTGGACAACAAGCAAGCTCTAGCACCGTGCGGAGGAACAGGCGGCTTGTGGGTTGGGGAGAAGCAGGTTTGAGCGGAGAAGGGAACTTGCTCAAGAGCTTAAGCAGCAGTGCTCAAGTGTGAGCAGAGTAGGGTGAGGCGAAGCAGCGATGGCGAAGGGAACCCCGGTAGAGGCTATGGTACTCCCTTTTATAGCTGCGCGGAAGATAGAGAGTTTGAGCAAGGCAAATATCGGGAAGAAAAGGATGGAGTGCTCTGCCTTGGTAGCGATTAAGCGGCGATGGGCGGTGAAGCAGAGCTTCGGGGATAGGGTCTTTGGTCATTGGGCACTGGAGACAAAGCCGGCGCAGGCGTGGTTTTGCCGGGATTAAGAGTTGGCGAGGACGAGCATGGTCTGGTCGCGTCAGTTGGCGGATTGTGGGCGGCGATTTGACTGGCGTGTGACAGGAAGGAAGGCACTACAAGCGAGGTCGCAGCAGGCGAGGTGACAGGGCGAGTGGCGGCACAAGCGAGCGCAGAACAACAGCTTGCCGGGACACATCACTGGCGAGGCGGAAAAAGGAGCTGTCTCTGCCGGGGCCGTGGTTGGCGAGGGCGGTATTGTTGTGGAGTACGCGCATGGGCGGCGCGACTGTGGAGGACATCGGGGCTTGCGGTCGGGGATCCAGGAGAGGTGATGGGTGCGGGATGCGAGGCGGTCTGGCGCGGCAACGGCAAAACCTCGACCACAGTGGTGACAGGGCACCTTGGCGCGGCCGGCGAGGGTGTGAGCAAGACAACGCGAGGCAGAAAGGGCTGCAGGGGCTTTCGCGCGCGATTGGGAGGGAGGCGCGCTGGTCTATCTTGTCGCGGACGGCGACTGGGCGAGGCAGCGCGCGTCGGAGAGGTTGAGCCACGCGGCGGGGAAGCTCTGAAGTGGAGCGCATGCTACTCTGGCATGTTGGACTCGAGAGATCCGTGCGATCTGGTTTTGGGTCCACCATCCAGACTCTGGCTCTCCACAGCTCTAAGATTTTGGACCAACACTGCCTTTGGGGACTTAGAGAAGAGCTGTCGTTTGCCGGTTGGTACGATTTTAGGGGTCGGACCGGTGGAAACTATAGATTGGGATTAGTCTTGAGATTAACTCGGCTGGTTAACCAAGGTCGTTACAGCCTACCCCCCTTAAAAAAAAGAATCTCGTCCCGAGATTCGGGTGTAAGGGCAACCAGTGGGGGTGTGCGGTCCTTACCTTCTTGGTTGAAAAGAAAACCTCTGAAGTGCTTTTTTAGATATTCCTCTGTTTCCCAGGTTGCTTCTTCCTCCGTGTGGTTGCTCCATAGTATCTTGTACATTTTCACAACTTGCTGTCGGGTGCGTCTTTCCTTACGGTCGAGGACTTTGGCCAGGTACTCGGCATAAGTCAGGTCGGGTTCGATCTGAAGTTGCTCCTGTTCCAATATCTTGGTTGGGACTTGGACACATTTCTTTAGTTGGGATACATGGAAAACATCATGAATGGACGAAAGTTGTTCCGGTAGTTGGATCCGGTAAGCAACGGGTCCACAAATTTCCACAATCGCATAAGGACCAATGTATCGGGGAGCCAATTTCCCTTTTACTCTGAATCGTTGCACTCCTTTGGTCAGGGAGACGCAAAGATACACGTAATCACCAATGTCAAACTGCAGGGGCCTCCTTCTCTTGTCGGAGTAACTCTTCTGTCGAGATTGGGCTGCCTTGATATTTGCTTGAATTATCTTAACTTGCTCTTCGACTTCTACTACTAGATCAGGACCATAGGTTTGTCTTTCTCCAACCTGTGACCAATTCAATGGCGTCCGACACCTCCGACCATATAAGGGTTCAAACGGTGCCACCTTCAAGCTAGTCTGGTAGCTATTGTTATAGGATAACTCTACCAAGGGTAAGCACTTATCCCAATTCTTGTCATAATGGATGACACAAGCTCGTAGCATGTCTTCAAGGATCTGATTTACTCTCTCGGTCTGACCATCGGTTTGCGGGTGATAGGTCGAGCTACGAATGAGCTTGGTGCCCAGTGATGCTTGTAGCTGTTCCCAGAAACGCGCTACAAACTGAACTCCTCGATCAGATATGATCGTCCTAGGCACACCGTGCAGAGAAACAATGCGGTCAAGATATAGCTCTGCATATTTCTTGGCCGGGTAGGTGGTGTGAACAGGAAGAAAGTGGGCAGACTTGGTGAGGTGGTCCACAATAACCCAAATGGAGTCATCTCGCTGCGATGTAGGGGGCAGTCCAACAATGAAGTCCATGCTGATGTCTTCCCATTTCCAGGATGGGATAGGTAGCGGTTGCAGGGTACCTGCTACCTTCAAATGGCTAGCCTTGACACGTTGGCAGGTGTCACATTCCGAGATGTAGCGTGCAATTTCTGGCTTCATTCCACTCCACCAGAAAGTTTGACGGAGATCATGATACATCTTATTGCTGCCAGTGTAGATTGAGAACTTGGAGAGATGAGCTTCATCTAGGAGTTGCTTCTTAAGAGTGGGGTCGGATGGAACAACAAGTCGGTTTCCATAGTACACTCTCTCATTCTCATCCTGTCGGAATTGCTTATACCCCTCATCCCTCCGTGCAATTTTCCTTTTAATTTGCTTTATTCCCTCATCCTCTAACTGCACTGACCCAATTTGGTCCTCCAAGGCAGACTCAAGGGAAATATGATCGAGGCTTCCATGGGGAACAATCTCCAAACTAAGTTTTCTCATCTCATGACACAGAGTTTCTGTGGAGTTGATTACCGACAAGCAATTGCAATGGTTCTTGCGACTAAGAGCGTCGGCTACTACATTGGCTTTGCCAGGGTGATAATGTACTTCCAAATCATAATCCTTGATCAACTCCAACCACCTTCTTTAGCGCATGTTGAGGTTGGCTTGAGTAAAGATGTACCTGAGGCTCTTGTGATCGGTGTAGATGTTGTAGTGGGTGCCCATCAGATAGTGTCTCCATATCTTTAAGGCATGAATCACTGCTACTAACTCAAGATCATGGGTCGGATAGTTCAGCTCATGCAGTCGCAATGCCCGTGAGGCATAGGCAATGACACGGTTGTCTTGCATAAGAACACACCCAAGTCCAGTGCCAGAGGCGTCACAGTACATGTCAAATAGCCTGGAAGGGTCGAGTTGGGCTAAAACTGGGGTAGAAGTCAGCAGGTGTTTTAAGGTGTGGAAAGCTTCTTCGCACTTGTGGCTCCACACAAACTTGACTTCCTTTTTCAGTAGCTCGGTCATCAGCTTAGCTATCTTTGTGAAATCCGGAATGAAATGCCGATAGTAGCCTGCTAGTCCAAGAAAACTGCGGATTTGCTGAACCGAAGTGGGTGCCTTCCAGTCCATGACCTCCTATACCTTGCTGGGGTCCACTGCTATGCCGTTCCGAAAGATGGTGTGTCCCAAGAACTTAACACTCTCCAACCAGAATTCACACTTGGGGAACTTGGCATAAAGCTGATGATCCCTCAACCACTGAAGAACCACATGAAGATGCTCGGCATGTTCTTCTTCGTTCTTCGAGTATACCAAAATATCATCAATGAACACCACCACGAACTTGTCCAGCTCGGGCATGAACACCGAATTCATGAGATACATGAAATAAGTGGGTGCATTGGTGAGTCCAAAGGACATAACCAGGTACTCGTAGAGTCCATATCTTGTGGAGAAAGCAGTTTTGGGAATGTCACAGGGTCGGATCTTGATTTGGTGGTAACCGAAACGAAGATCAATCTTGGAGAACACTCTAGCTCTAGCTAATTGGTTAAACAGAACATCAATGCGGGGAAGGGGATACTTGTTCTTGATAGTCACCGCATTGAGGGGTCGATAGTCCACACACATGCGTAGACTTTCATCATTCTTCTTCACAAATAGGGCTGGGCAACCCCAGGGTGAAGTGCTGGGTCGGATAAAGCCTTTCTCCAACAGATCATGCAATTGGGTTTTCAACTCGGCCAGCTCGGCGGGTGGCATCCAATAGGGTCTTTTTGATATCGGGGCGGTGCCTGGCTGTAGTTCAATGACAAACTCGATATCCCTATTGTTGGAGGTATGCCCTAGAGGCAATCATAGAGATGATGATATTCCATTTGTATCCATGATTTGTATATTGTGTTCATTGAATATCCATTAAAGGCTACTTGAATTGATCTGCAATTATGTGAATTGTATGTGAAACTCTTTACTTGTATGGTTATTCTAAAGTTGTCCCTAGTCAGAGTTCATGTGAGGACACACATGAATATTAGACTAGCACATGTATTAGTTGATGACTATGTTTCACAAGTCATGGACATGGAGATGTTGAACTAATAATGTGGGACACATGTGGAGACATGTGCTAGGACTGACCTAACACGAGAAGTAGTTCTCTCTATAAACAACATTACGCTTTGTCCTTAGACCTGAGATTATCGCATGTATTCAAGATGTGGATCGACCTACTTAGGGGCTATCAAACGCTACGCCGTAACAGGGTAGTTATAAAGGTAGCTTTCGGGTTTGTTAAGAAGCATGCTATGAGACATGGTCAATCAAGATGGGATTTGCCCCTCTCTGATTGAGAGTGATATCTTTGCGCCCCTCGAGTGATCGGATCCAAAAATGCATGGCCATGCTACGTATGGTTAAGAGTTAACCTACAAAGGGATTCCGAATCACAGGATCGAGAAAGAGCGGTCGGCTTGAAGCTAGACCAAATATCGTGAGGCAAAGGGAATAGCATGTATATTATGTTGTGATGGTTCGTCTGATATGATCTTCGTGTGCGTATAGGAGTTGGCACGTCTTGCTAGAGGCCGCTACCGACTATTGGGCCCAGTAGGAGTACTCGGGCCATGTCTATACGTATCCGAACCCATAGGGTCACACACTTAAGGGGCTGGAAGCCCAATTCGGATGTGATCCGAGTTGGATTAGGTTTAGAAGTACTAATGGGCCTCGGACCCAGAGGCCTGTTAGGAACCTCTATAAATAGAGGGGTGGGGGCGCCCTAGGGTTTACACCTTTTGGCGAAACACATCTGCCGCGCCTCCCACGCCCTCGCCTGTTGCAACTTGCGGATCTAGCAGTCCGGCTTGCGATGCTTCCTCCCTGCACGTGTGGATACCTTGGAGGTGTTGCACCTGCAGCACTTGGACGAGCCGCCGACGAGCCACGACGAGCCATGACGAGCCGACGACGAGCCGCGGCATGAGGGCGATCTTGCGGCACGTGGACGAGTTGCTGAGGAGCTGCTGGACGTTGACGTGATCGACTACGTACGACTACGTTGATCGACTACGTACGACTACGTTGATCGTCGTCGCTACATCGACGCAAATCTACATCTTCCGCACTAGTAGTGCATCGAGTGGTAATCCCGTGATCATTATACGGCAGTTCTTCCTGGTCTTACATGGTAGAAATTTTGATTTGCGCTAGTGTAGCCTGCCTCGTATCCCAACACCTATCTTGTGCCATGCCGGGCAAGTTATCTAGAAACACATCGAGGTACTCACGGACAACAGTAAGGTCTTCTATCTGAGCTTCTATTACAGGGTACGCACAAGGAGTTGCGTATTCAGGGTGGGTCAAGTGTAGGGTAGAGTTGCCATGCAAAGGTGAGTTTAGGTGGAGAGCTCGAGCAGATATGTCCAGAACCACCTGGTGTCGGGTCATCCAATCCATCCCCAAGATGATATCTATTCCTTCTAGGTCAAGGATGATGAGATTTTCCCTAAAAAGAATCTGGCCTAACTAGATAGGCACAAGGTTAACTATCTTGTTTGAAGCTATTTTCCCTCCCGGGGTGGAGATCACATACGACCCTTTTGTGTGACCAACGCTCAGCTTACATCTCTCACCAGTCTTATTCCGGATGAAGCTATGGGATGCTCCCGAATCAAACAAAAAACAATAGTTTGATTATGGACAAGGAAGGTACCCGTCATTACTGCCTTCGAGGAGCTCGGTTAGGCTGGTGTAGTTGAGCCGACCCTGGCGAACCTGCACCTTGGGCTTCCTTCCCCTGTTGGCTGTGGGGTTTTGGCCGGGCCGCTGATTCTTGTTTCTGGGGCAGTCCTTGGCAAAGTGCCCTTCATTACCGCAGGTGAAGCAGCGGTTACCATTTACAGGGCGCAGCGGCGGCGATAAGGTCCGTCGGGGCACCTGTGGGTGGAAACCGGGGAAACGAGGTGCCGCTGATGGTGGAGGGCGAGCAACCCATCGTCCCAACTGCTGTGGCTTGTGGGGTGCTGAGGGGGAACCATTCTAAATCTCCGAGCAGGCGGGCTCGGCAATGCCATTGAGGCCTTCCGCTTCTGGTCGACCTTGAGGGCCTGCATACAGTCTTCTTGAGAGATGGCCAGATTCACCAGCTCGTTATAGGTATCCACTTTGAGAGGGTTCAACCTATCCTTGAGCTCCAGGCTTAAACCTCTGCGGAACCTATCCCTCTTCTTTTCGTCGGTATCCACGTGATAGCCTGCGTAGCGGCATAGGTCGTTGAAAGCTTGCGCGTAGTGCAGAACGTCGTGGCTTCCTTGGGTAAGAGCCAGGAACTCATTGAGTTTATGCTCTAGGAGACCTTCTGGAATGTGGTGCCCTCTGAAAGCAGTTTTGAACTCATTCCAGCTGACAACATGGTCGGCCGGCAATATGGCATGGTAGTGGTCCCACCAAAGCCGGGTGGAACCATGTAGTTGTTCAGCTACGAACCGAGCCTTGTTCTGGTCGGGGCACGGGGTGGTGAGGAGTTCGAATTTGGATTCGATCATGCAAACCCATGCGTCGGCGTCGAGAGGGTCCTCTGTCTTGTGGAAGGTTGGGGGCTGCGTGCCCAAAAAGTCTTCATAGCGAGCAACCTGAGGTTGCTGATGAGCCCTCCCTCCATGGGGCTATTGCTGTTGCCCTTGGGAAATGTGCCTCAGCAGCTCAGTTTGAGCTGCCAAGATGGCTTCCAGCGAAGGTGGGGGCGGAGGCGGGGGAAGGTCCTGCCTCTGCTCACTGCCACTGGGCACAAAGCCGGATCGAGTGCGGTGCGCCATCTGCAAGAGTCAACATTCCATTAGTTCCATAATCTCAGAAGTATTCCAATCATACAGGAACGTATGTGTTGAATCCTTAAATGCGACTCTTGCCGATAGTGCAACACAACAACATATCTTTAGGAAAGCGGTGTACACCTCTCCCTACCATCCTATTTAGCAACTAGCTCGATTCTGCACGGTCATTTTACTTTGCTAACCGATCGGAAAGGTGTTTTGATCCATACTCAGTAGGGTCCACAAGATCCGTGTTCTCATCGGCTGGTCTGCACTCAACCTCAGGCGAGTCAAAACCGTATCCCATGGGTTCCACTATGTCCGACCTTAAGTGCTCGGGTCGGGCGAAGCAGAGCCGTGCAACAAGGGGTCGGGCGAGGCGGAGACCTGCCGCGAGGGGTCGGGCGCATCCGACCTTGCGACCCTGGGTCGGCCACACCTTGGACAGACCCAAAGGAACGAAAACTTGCATGCGGTCACAGCACAAAAACTCACACAACTTTGGCATCCCAAGCGGGTCCTAAAAGGAACTGATTTTACCAAGATCGTTATATTGCTAGTCCTTTTTAACACAGGAGGAGCACTTACTCAAGGCTAACCTATTACATCGTTATCCAAAATTTAGGTTGCCGAGGAGTACAACAAAAGATTAGCTTCCTACAGCCTCCAACCTAAAAGTTATCTAGGTTGCCTACTGAGGGAACACTATGCATCGGAGAAGGGGCATCGCCATCCTCAATGTCCATACTGGAGACTCCTACTACCTCCTCCTCCGGGGCCACTTGCTCATCCAGCTGCATTTCCAAGGCATGGATGGCATCGAGCTCGGCGTGGTGCTCATCCAAGTGTGCATTAGCAACCACGAGCTCCATCTCAACCTCCATCTTTTCTTCGGCAAGCTGAATCATGTCATGCTCCGTGTCCGTCACTTCTTCTTCGAGCTCGAAAATCCTAGCCTGCATGTCAGAGACCTGTATGCTCCTCTGGATAAGCTGATACGACCATTCCACCAAGTCTCTCTTGGCGGTGTTGAAATGCTCTTGGGTGTCTACGACTATCCGAGCCAAGACAGCCATAGCCCGGCCTTGAAGCTCAATCAGCTGGTACAAAGCTGACATGCACCTGGTGGTGGTAGAGAGGGTGACCAATGAATGTGAGGCTGCCAACACCTCCATGTTATTGATGTGGTCAAGCCAAGCCGAGTCCAGCCGATCCCTAGCGGGAAACAAACTGATCGGGTCCAAAAGGACCTCAAGCGGGTGTAGCCGGCAAAACTGGGTGAGAGCCTGCAGGGCAGCTGACTCCCAGGTGTCCTCAAGGGTGTGACCGTAGGTCAAGACCTCGAGCTGGGGCCACTCGGGCTGTACAGGGGGTGGAGGTACAACCACTTGCACGTTGCACCGCTGCACTCCGTGCTCCTAGTACTCCCATCCCGCGTAAAGAGGCGGTGACTGGTACCCAAACCACCTCAAGGTATCCCACAAAATAGCAGGAAAGCCCTCGAAGTGTAGGCACGTGGAGTGGGAAGTGCCATCAGCGCTGCGAAACACATGTCCGGGAGCATCCATCTAGAACCAAGAACCGAAACAAGTGTGAGTAGAAACCCCCAAGAGAATAGATCGGGCAGAGAAAAGCACACGGATTTTTTAACCATATCGCAACTGAGAAGGTAACTAGAAATCCTTAAAGTGAAGAAGAGCTTTACCAGGGCAAGGTTGTTTTAGGGAGGTGGTTTCACAAATTTTAGTTCATGACGCATGCACGACCTACATCATCCTCTCAACCAAAAATAACTGCCAAGAGCTTTGGTCTTACGCGGTTAGTGCTGGTGGCAAGGCAACAAGTACGTCGCTCCCTATAGTAGCTAGTCGATTTCTAGAATCGTTCCCTAAGCGAACGCAGTTAGTGTACCTGCAGAAAACACAACCACATGAACCTTTCATGCCAGCACTCACGAAAGCGTCCCCAATCATTACCGTTCACTATAGAAACGGTACCCATGCGTTTAATGCTGCATGGACAGCACAACAACCGTGGAAATAGGTCCCCTTTGAATAGAACCATATAACCCTTCGCATACTCGAGATGCGGAATTTGCGCACGTATAATAGACGTGGGTGAACAACCGTGATGATAGGCTCGTTGGAATCAAACCATACCACCCTTCGCATGAATTTACATACGGAACCTGCGCACGTATGATAAATGTGGGCGAAACAACCGCGATGATAGGGTCCTTTGAATAGAACTCCCTATCAACCCTCGCATACTCATGATGCAGAACTCGGCACACGTATGATACACGTGGCGAAGTGCTGGAGGTTAGCAAAATAACCAATAAGTAGTAGACACCTCAAATAACCCCAAAATCCCCTAGGGCCTCTCGTACTAAGGTCATCCTTAACGATCGTACGAGATTTTTCAACATATTTCTTGCAAATTTTATTTAAAAAGGAAGTGTTTTAAGACCCGTTGTTTTCTCTGTCCTGCTAAACATGCTCTGGTACCAGCTGTGGCGGAACACCTCGAATTAACTTAGCTAAAGCACAGTTAAGTCACCTAACACGCGAATCTCATACTTTAATCAAGTTAACTCGACGATCCGTCGGATTTCATCTGATTTAACCACTTAAACAGGACCGAGTTAGCATAGCTCACACGAAGGTGAGTGGTTCCAGAGAATACAACAGATCAAATAATTAGTCCAACGATTCATTACACACTGGTTCGAAATCAGAGTTTTACAAGGTTCAAAAGCAATGGAAAGATAAATAGCGGAAGCTAGCGCCGGGGTCGGATGTCCCTGGTGAGGCCAAACAGGACATCAGTGATCCCGCTCCTCGCTGTCCGAGGAGGGATCCCACTCGACTGTCCACCCAGGAGGAAGCTGGGGTGGCCAAGTGCCAACAACAGCAAACTCAGAAGCTTCAACTTCACCTGAAAAGAGAGATGCCACAAACAAGGCTGAGCTTCTAAGCTCAACAAGACTTAACCGACCAGTGGGAAAACTACTCCACCACTCCTAGACATGCAAGGCTCTTTGGCTGAGGGGTTTTGTTTGCCAAAAAGCGACTGCAGTAGGTCCTTACTTTCAAAGTTTTAGCTCCGGTTCTAAGTTCATTAACCAGTCTGCATTGGCAGATTATGCTAAGCAAGCATAGTTTCCACAACAAGTGTAGAACAAGCATCGAGTTCATCTCATCATCATGTTCCATCTTTACTCAGTGTAGCATAGCGATCAAGCAGTCTCAAATTGTGAGAGGCAGATGAATCGATTCGAGTTCCTTAACCATGCATGGCGAACCTAACCTCATGACATCCGTGCACCACAGAGGGTCACTTCCTGTGTCGACCATCCCCATCAATTCCCTGACCCGTGTCGGGCCCACCTCTCTTGGTGCAAGGTTCCACAAACCCGGCCTCTACCGTTCTGTGACCACACTTGCCACCACATGTGGCCGCAGGGGAACTCTGTTCCAGAGATAGCGGATCGAACCGCTCACATCTAGGTTCAATCAGGTACTAGGCTTCCCCATCCATAACGGGTATGAGATTAGTACTTTCAAACACTTGATCACGAACACCACCACTGTTGGACCTTAAATAGATTCAAGTAAACAGACGGGACGAACAGCCGAGCACCAAAAGAGTTCACCAAACCCTACCCCATCCACCGTCCTTATAGTTGTAACCAGAAGGAGAACAACCAACTCCTATAACTCGCGAGTGACAGGAATCACTCGACTTCTGCCGAGCCCTATTAAGCATTGCAACTACTCGGACTCAACAGACTAGTATTCAGATCAAGGGGACTAAGTCAAGCATCTATGGTTTCAAACAACTCCTATGACGTAAATGCACATACATATGAAGGAAGGCATGTGCAAGTTTAGAAAGTTGGGTTCATGCTCCGGGGCTTGCCTTCGAGCGGGGTGGAGGCAAACTGGTCCTCTGTAGGTTCTGCTTCAACTCCTACAGTCGGCAGCTCAGCTACTGCTCTGTCTTCTGGCGTCGGATGCAGTTCGTATGTGCCGTCGGCGAGATTTAGCTCTACACGGAAGTGCAAATGCAGGGGTTAAACATTTAGATGGTTATTTCAACAACACTTGCACGTTTTAGCTCAGACACTTGTAGCAAAGCTACAGGAAAGGTGGAGGGGTCCAACTTCAGTTTGTGGAGAATAGGATGAAAGGGTCAAATTGGGAGAAACTTATGATCTGAGCCTTGGACTTAAGGAATAACCGTACCGGGGTCCTCAGACTTAACACAGAGAAGTCCCCAAAATTTTACACAAGTACCCTCGGGTCAAAGGGAAAGATACAGCCGAGCCCTCAGGCGAGGCGGATAAGGGTCGGCGAAACAGACAGGGTCGGGCGAGACGGAAAAAGGGGTCGGGCGAACCGGGAAGGGGGTCAGCAACTTACCTTTAGACCTACTGGTGAAGTCTTGGGGTCAGGAAGGAACAGACTTAGGCGGAAAGACTAAGGCGCTAAGGCTTGGATGGTGGCGAGGTTCGACGGTGCTCCGGCGGCGGCGGGGCTTCTTGTGGACAACAAGCAAGCTCTAGCACCGTGTGGAGGAACAGGCGGCTTGTGGGTTGGGGAGAAGCAGGTTTGAGCGGAGAGGGGAACTTGCTCAAGAGCTTAAGCAGCAGTGCTCAAGTGTGAGCAGAGTAAGGTGAGGCGAAGCAGCGATGGCGAAGGGAACCCCGGTAGGGGCTCTGGTACTCCCTGTTATAGCTGCGCGGAAGATAGAGAGTTTGAGCAGCGCGAAGATCGGGAAGAAAAGGATGGCAATTGAGCGGCGATGGGCGGTGAAGCAGAGCTTCGGGGACAGGGTCTTTGGTCATTGGGCACTGGAGACAAAGCCGGCGCAGCCGCGGTTTTGCCAGGATTAAGAGTTGGCGAGGGCGAGCATGGTCTGGTCGCGTCAAGCGGCGGATTGTGGGCGGCGACTTGACTGGCGTGTGACAGGAAGGAAGGCACTGCAAGCGAGGTTGCAGCAGGCGAGGTGATAGGGTGAGCGGCGGCACGAGCAAGCGCAGAACAACGGCTTGCCGGGGCACATCACTAGGGAGGTGGAAAAAGGAGCTGTCTCTACCGGGGCCGTAAGTGGTGAGGGTGGTATCATCCTGGAGCGCACGCGTGGGCGGCGTGATTGTGGAGGAGATGGAAAAGCCGGAGGACATCGGGGCTTGCGGCCGGGGATCCGGGCGAGGTGATGGGTGTAGGACGTAAGGCGGTCTGGCGCGGCAACGGCAAAACCTCTGCCACGGCGACGACAGGGTGCCTTGGCGCGGCCGGTGAGGGTGTGAGCGAGACGAGGCGAGGCAGAAAGGGCTGCAGGGGCTTTCATGCGCGATTGGGAGGGAGGCGCGCTGATCTATCTTGTCGCGGTCGGCGACTGGGCAAGGCAGCGTGTGTCGGAGAGGTTGAGCCACGCGGCGGGGAAGCTCTAAAGTGGAGTGCACGCTGCTCTAACGCGTTGGACTCGAGAGATCCGTGGGATCTGGTTTTGGGTCCACCATCCAGACTCTGGCTCTCTCACAGCTCTAAGATTTTGGAGGAACACTGCCTTTGGGGACTTAGAGAAGAGCTGCCGTTTGCTAGTTGGTGCGGTTTTAGGGGTCGGACCGGTGGAAACTGCAGATTGGGATTAGTCCTGAGATTAACTTGGCTGGTTAACCAAGGTCGTTACATAAGGCCAGAGGCCCTTGAGCGTCGATGTAGCCATGCACGCCCGCTCCTTTTCGGAAGTGATGCTTTCCAACGAGTCGCATTGAATGGCTAAGGGTTAGGGCCCTCGAGCATGGGCATAGCACCGCAAGCCCGCTCCTTTCCAGAAGTGGTGCTTCCGATGAGTCGCATTAGGCGGCTAAGAGCTGAGGCCCTCGAACATCGGCGTAGCACTGTACGCCCGCTCCTTTCCAAAAGCGATGCTTTCTAATGAGCCACACTAGGCGGCTAAGGGCTAAGGCCCTCGAGCGCCAGCGTAGCACCGTATGCCCGCTCCTTCCCAGAAGCGATGCTTTCCAACGAGCCGCACTGGACGACTAAGGGCTGAGGCCCTCCAGCGCCAGCGTAGCACCACACACCCGCTCCTTTTCGGAAGCAATGCCTTCTAACAAATCGCGATGGACGATGAAGAGCTGAGATCCTTGAGCGTCGGCACAACACTTGATGCTCACTCCTATTCAAAAGCGATGTTTTCACCTACCTCTGTGCTACCGCATGTTGTTTCCAAACCGAAAAAGATCGTTTTCGGGGATGCAAAATTTATTTTCAACCAGAGGCTTTGCCATCCCAGGAAATCCCTATAGATCAAACTATAACAGGCCATGCACGCATGCGGGCACTTTTTGAGGGTGATTTTTACACCGCTATATAATAACAATTCACGTGGTGTATCACGCAAAAAATCGCCTAGCCTAGGTCTCCACATGACAAGCGCGAATGCACGCATGCACTCCGAGCCGGGGCGCAAACTACCCTCCGGAAGCCCGCTGACGCAAAGGGCGACATGGCGGTCATGACGAGGACTCCCCAGCGGCAGCACGTGGTCCAAGATCCACCGAGAAAGCCTTCCAGGAAGTTCACTGGGATGCTACCACATCAACGACGTCAGAAAGTGCTCCGCTCCCCAAAACTTCCTCCGCCGCCAAGCGCCTAGCAAGGGCAGCGTCCAGTTCTACTTGCGGGTTCACCTTGCAAGCATCCTACTCCAACCAACCCCCAGATGATGACGATGGGGCAGATGACTTGGAGGCTTCTTGTTTCCCCTTCTCTGCCGCCGAGAAGCAACCAGGGCGAGGACTCGCGGAGGTGGCATGATGACGCGTGTCTTGAATAAATACACAGTTAACGATCATTCACAAGCTAGAAAACCCTCTTGGCTCCCTACTGGTTCTTAAGGAGGGGGAACAGGGACTACGCCCAAGCTCTTAGCTCCACGCCATGACGAAACATAGTCCCGGAAGCAACCCAGGAGGATTTCCAAGAAGAAAAAAATATGCACATGAATAAATCTTTTTATTAAATTTTGGGAAAAATTGTTACACCTCCGAATGGGAAGGATGGCCAATAGGAGAGTCCCCTACTTCTACGGAGGGGGACAAAGATGCACGCTCAACTCCCATGGGAGCTGGGATGTCCCGGGTGCTGCTCCCTGCTGGCGGAGAGGATGCGGGAGACACCGAAGAATCTAAGCCCCCCGAAAGGGGGGCAATTGGGTAAGCCAATCGAGCTTCAGTCCATCAGACATGCAGCCGCACTCCTCGATGAAGTCAGAAAAATCCTCCTCAGGATGCCTCTGGCAGCCAAGCGCAAGCCTTTGCCTATCCAGCCAGACCGACCAATCCCGAAGGAAAGAGCCTCGGACCAGGACCCCACCAAAAAGAAGGGTCTCCGGGAAGATCTCCAAAAGGGCCATGGCATGAACTCCAGAGCAATTGGGAAACCCATGTTTCGAATGGGGCTCCCTGCGAGGAGGTAGACCTCTCATAGCGGGAGCCTTCCAACCACATCTCATAGGCTAAAAAGGAAAAGCGGGAGGAAGCCCCTGATAAATAATAATGAGATCCCAATTAGGCGCGAACACCATATTCATTAATCAAAAGGGGTCCATTACCTTCTGAGAAGTGCCATTACAAATGAAAGGGCTCGAAGAGCAAAAGAAACCAGCAAAAGAAGGGAAACTAACAAAAGATGGCCCCAGGACACCTAAGCCTTGAGGAGCTGGCCAGGGAAGAGTTCAAACATGGAAATCACTCCAGAGGCTCTTATTCCCTGCTACGCCCTTGGCTGTACCGGGGCTCTCCCCCGCACTTGCCATTGAGATGACACAAGCCTCGGTGGCCGCCAAGGTACAAGCCAACCCAAGGCTGCAGTATAGCTAGTAGTCCTCGAAGGCCCGCGAGGCCGACTTCACGGACCTGATCTACTCCAGGAAGGTAGAGGCATCGTTGGGGAGCTCTGGAATCTTGTCCTTGGTGGCCCGTAGATGGTCGCACCCCACCAAGTGGAGCGCTAGGAAGGCTCCCTTCCAGGAGGTCTAGGTGCACACGTTGGCGAAGCCTTCGGCGCTCAGGGTGATGGTCCGATCCCTCGACGAAGCCTGTCCATGCTCTCCAGGAGAATTTCCCGAGGATGCATCAGGGCATCGATGTCGATGCCCAGTAGAGGAAGGGCGACCCTCATGTCCTCCACGGCGTTCCACGCGGTCAAACCCCCTAGAGAAGCTGAGAGGAGGCAGTGGCAGCCTGGCTCTCCGCCGCCTCCCGGGCCTTCTTCTCTATCACAAGGCCCTCCCTCGCCGTGTCTCAGTCCAGCTCCGCCCATGAGGCCCCTGTTGGAGGTATGCCCTAGAGGCAATCATAGAGATGATGATATTCCATTTGTATCCATGATTTGTATGTTGTGTTCATTGAATATCCATTGAAGGCTACTTGAATTGATTTGCAATTATGTGAATTGTATGTGAAACTCTTTACTTGTATGGTTATTCTAAAGTTGTCCCTAGTCGGAGTTCATGTGAGGACACACATGAATATTAGACTGGCACATGTATTAGTTGATGACTATGTTTCACAAGTCATGGACATGGAGATGTTGAACTAATAATGTGGACATATGTGGAGACATGTGTTAGGACTGACCCAACACGAGAAGTAGTTCTCTCTTTAAACAACATATACGCTTTGTCCTTAGACCTGAGATTGTCGCATGTATTCTAGATGTGGATCGACCTACTTAGGGGCTATTAAACGCTACGCCGTAACAGGGTAGTTATAAAGGTAGCTTTCGGGTTTGTCAAGAAGCATGCTATGAGACATGGTCAATCAAGATGGGATTTGCCCCTCTCTGATTGAGAGAGATATCTCTGGGCCCCTCAAGTGATCGGATCCGAAAATGCATGTCCATGCTACGTACGGTTAAGAGTTAACCTACAAAGGGATTCCGAATCACAGGATCGAGAAAGAGCGGTCGGCTTGAAGCTAGACCAAATATCGTGAGGCAAAGGGAATAGCATGTATATTATGTTGTGATGATTCGTCTGATATGATCTTCGTATGTGTATAGGAGTTGGCACGTCTTGCTAGAGGCCGCTACCGACTATTGGGCCGAGTAGGAGTACTCGGGCCATGTCTATACGTATCCGAACCCATAGGGTCACACACTTAAGGGGCTGGAAGCCCAATTCGGATCTGATCCGAGTTGGATTAGGTTTAGGAGTACTAATGGGCCTCGGATCCAGAGGCCCATCAGGAACCTCTATAAATAGAGGGGTGGGGGCGCCCTAGGGTTTACACCTTTTTGGCGAAACACACCTGCCGCGCCTCCCACGCCCTCGTCTGTTGCAACTCGCGGATCTAGCAGTCCGGCTTGCAACGCTTCCTCCCTGCACATGTGGATACCTTGGAGGTGTTGCGCCTGCAGCACTTGGACGAGCCATCGACGAGCCGCCGACGAGCCGCCGACGAGCCACGACGAGCCGACGACGAGCCGCGGCACCGGAGGCGATCTTGCTGTGCACGTGGACGAGCTGCTGAGGAGCTGCTGGACGTGATCGACTACGTACGACTACGTTGATCGACTACGTACGACTACGTGATCGTCTTCACTGCATCGACGCATATCTACATCTTCCGCACCAGTAGTGCGTCGAGTGGTAATCCCGTGATCCTTATACGGCAGTTCTTCCTGGTTATACGCGGTAGAAATTTTGATTTGCGCTAGTGTAGCCTACCTCGTATCCCGACAGCCCCGAGCCGAGGCCTCCTTCTCAGCCTTGTGAGCCTCCACCAAGGACACCTCCAGCTCCCGCACGCAAGCCTCGGAGGCGTGTTCCTGAGCGATGGAGGATGCCGACGAAGCCTCTTGGGACAACACTATGACCTGTACGCAACGAAGGCCCCTTGGTTAGGGGAAAACATGAAGTAACATCGGGGAGAGACGAAGGGGAAGAGAAGGAGATGCACCTGCACTCCCAAAGCAGCGAGCACTTCATGCGCCATCTCGGCAGGGAGCTCCTAGGGCAATCCTTGGAGGGACAGGACCCAAAGACCCGAGGCCATGGAGGCCAACTTCTCCCGAGGGTCAGAACGCCCAACCAAGTCCTCAGGGGTGATGAAGTTTGACTTCGAGGGGCCCCCACAGAATAGCCCCTTCCCACACCCCCGATGGACGCTGGGAGCCTCTTCCAGGAAGGGGCTCATCCCACCATCATCATCGCCGCTCACCTCCTCCTCCTCCGAGATGACCACCCTTTCCTCCATCAAGGGCGGGTCGACAACCCCTGTAGGACATAGCGGAAGGGACCACTCAATCATCCAGTGAGGAAGTAGAGACAACATACTCCTCATCCTCCTCCTCGCTAGCGAACTCAGAATAGGCCCCCGAGATCCGAAATCCGAGACGAACCCCACGGGATGTTGGGCCCGAGGCCCCTGAGCCAAGGGGAAGGGCTGCGAAATGAACGGGGAAGACGCATAGGGGGGCTCCGCCTTACGAACATCAGAAATGGGTGAGACATGGGGGGAGTCTTCCCGAACCGCCTCCCATTCGGAGTCCTCCCCCTCAAACCCCTCGGCATTGTTGGCAAAAGGAGCGAGGGCGGAGCTCGCACTTCCTTCCTCCCCCAGGCCCTGGAAGCCCCACCTCGTCCGTGAGTCCTCTTCCCACGGGGAGGTTTCTCCGTCGGCTCGAGGCGCTCCAGGGTGACCACTCCATAGATCTGTAGGATCCAGTTTACCCGCCTCGGACTCGAAGGAGTTGTAGGGGCCCAGCAGCTCATCTTCTTTCGCCTCAATCTCCACCAATGTTAAGTCTCTGGGGATCAAGATGGGTGGATTAGCGGAAAGCTGTAGCAGGTCCTGGAACTCAAAGGAACAGGACTCACCATGGAGGTTCCACTTGAGTTTTTTCCAGAAAAAGGTCCTTCCCTCCTTGTCCTTGTATACGATAGGGTGACCATCGCATTCCACCAGGAACTCCCATCCCTTTGAGAGGGGCCACACCCTAGCAGCTAGGAACTGCTCCACTAGGTCCCGCATGGAGAAGTATCATGCGATGGTCCCTACCAGGGACACCCTCACCCGGAGGGAATCGTCCGCCGGGATGGAAAGTTGTGAGGTGTGCTTTGGCTCGTCGTACGTGGACTTACCGGGATAGTCTAGTAAAACAACTTAGACAACCAGGCAGTCTCCCTTAGGTCCTTGTACGCCTTGACCAGGATGACGGTGTGGTCCTGGGGGTAAGTGAAGACTTGTCCATAGCAAACCTCCGTCTTGACCCCCTCGAAGAAGTGTAACTTCTTGCGGATGGAGGCTGCATGGAGATGAACGAAGGTGCGGGCTAAGGGGTTCACCCCCTCGGCCCGAAAGGCCCACACAAAGGTGTCGAGGCGCACGATCAAGTTCGAGGCAATGTGTTGGATCTTGAGCACCACCTTGTTGGGCTTCAGATTGGGACCGCCTCCCCTTCTAGAGGACACACCGAGGAGCAGTCGGAGATTGAGCCTCACTCATGAAGATCATCCAGGTAGGCTACCGCCATGGAAGCAAAGGAGGAAAATTGTCTAGAAGCCCCATTTTCTCATGGCGACCGTCTTCTCGACCAGTCGAGAGGGTCTTGGAGGCTGTTGTCTAGAAGCTCGAATGACGAGCCCCTGAGAAAGGGCTGCTATTGGGGAATTGGACCAAGATTGCGGGTCAGAGGGATAGTTCCTGTCGGAATGCTTTCGAAAGCTTGGAAGTCCCCTTGTACCCGGTGCAAGGAGATCCTCCCATCTCCTTCGCCCTCCCAGACTACCAAAAGATGAGGGGGACCAAGACCTTTGGGGGCCCTCTAAATCTCAGTTTCAGGAGCCGGTTGCTAGTTCTCAAAAATCCCAGGAGAAACATGATCGAAACGGGATGGATGACAGGGCCAAGAAATGAGGGTCCAGCCAAGCCATCCGGGAGCCTTCCAGAAGCCTCCGTTCCCCTTGGAAGCTTGGCCCTCCAGGGGGGAGCGAACGGGGACCCCAAGCCCGTTCCCCAAGCGAGGCCTCTAGTTAAAACAACTTTAACCCTATGCATCATCTAAAGGGAAAAGACGACGCTAGCGTCATCCCTGAGCGTAGAGGGAGCTGGGACCATGCTTGAGGTAAAAGGAAACACTGCATGGAGCTGCCATGTTTGCCCTAGGTACGAAGGACCTTCGTACCTGGGGAAAGAGAGGGAGAGGCAATTGGTCCTATTGCCCCTACGATTGAGTCCCAGCGGGTCCAGATGTGTATGTGCCGTACCGGGGGTATAAGGGTCCTTTGCCCGAAAAGGTCCCATCCCTTAGGACTATAAATACGAGGGCTGTGGGCTCAACAAACACACAACATTCTAGGCACTCAGTCCCCTAGAAGCTCTTTGGACAAGTGTCTTATTCTAGAGCCACCCTCTACTGTTTGGGCATCATGTCACCCCACTATAGTCTCTTGTTACCTACGTTTCATTTCTTCAGCCCACATCACAGAGCAACACCAGCAATATGCTGTTGTTGAACTATGCATGTGTCGAAAGCACTTTATGTATGCCTTTGACGTGTGTGATATTTGGATGTTTATGTGAATTAATAATGTTTGCGACTTTGCATACCGCCATGCTATTTTTCCATTGAATTTTATGTGACATGTTAAATATTATTCTGCTCCAACCATAAATATGAAAAATGGCATGCCATTTAATTAATTTGAAGAAAATAACCTTGATAGTCAAATAGTCAATTGTGGAGCAATCTTGGAGTATGATTTGGGCTAAGCCAAAAGAGTCAATTAACATACCATTTTTGGGCTACAAAAATGAAAATAGATATGGAGAGAGGGATAATGATGTTGCAAGTTGGGAAATATGCATTTTGAGTAGCATTCCCTGAACCCCTCCTTATTTGTCATACCCTGAAATTTCTAAGTTTCAGGATATGATTAAAATAAAATAAATAGACAATGATTTTCTCATAATTTTAAAATTTTCCCAATATTTATTTTCATTTACAAGACATTTAGTATAGGAAAAATAATTGTTTGATTTTCGAAAGTAAATAATATTGTTTTCTATTTGTGCATTCATGCTGATGCATCTTGGTGTTTCATGAGTGAAGAAATTTCAAAAATTCGTTTAGGCGTTGTCCAAGTTATTTTGAGAATTTTCCAGCTTTTTCTGGAATTTATTCTCCTTTTTCTAGAGCTAAATCCAATTTTTTTATGGTTCTAAAATTCTTTTTTCACGAGCTCCAAATATTTTATTTGGGTTCCTCGTGTCCCAAACTATCTCTGGGATTTTTCCTAGAATTTTTCACGATTTTCTAAATATTTTTCGTGCTATAAAAACATTATCTAGAGTTCTCTAGATTTGTTTTTACACTGAAAATATTTATCAAAATCGTTCTTTTCTAAACGGGCCGAACCCGCGAACCCAGCCCGCTTCGCATCGGCCCAGCAGGCCGGCCTCCCCGGCCTTTCCTTCGCGTCGGCCCAACTCCATCCCCTCCCTTTCCCTCTTTCTCCACCACGCTGGCCCAGCCAACTATCGGGCCGCCAGCCCAACTTCCGCGGCCCAATTTACTCCCACCGGTTCAGCCACATCCTTTCCCTCTCTCCCTTTCACTGCCGGGTGGGCCCCGCATGACAGAATCGTCTTTCCTCAGCAGGCCGGCCCAAGTTTTTCCCTGCCGGCCCGATCCACCATCCTTCCGGCCCACCTCTCCCCGCAGCAGGCCTCCCTGGGCCCAACTCCTACCGCCGGCCCAGCTTGGCCCGCCACCTTTTCCTCTCTTCCTTTGACCGATAGGTGGGCCCCGCCTGCAGGTCCATCTTCAATCTCCGCCGCATCCTGCACACGCCGTTCGTTCGACCGCATCGCCGCCGCTCGAGTTCTTCCAGCCGCGCCGCTCCACCTTCCGCGCCGCTTGGCCTCCACACGCCGCCTCGCCCTTTCCCCTTCTCCTCCACTTCCTTTTCCCACCGGAAACCCCCGCCCTTCAACTCCCTACTCAAGTAACCGGCGCACCTCCAAGGCCATTAATGGCGCCGGCCGCTCCCTTCGCCTCCTGGCGCCTCAGCTCCCTCCCTCCGCTTATAAAATCGAGCGCCCAAGCTCGGATGCCGCTGCTGCCACCTTCGCCCCTGCCCCTGCTGCTGCGCCACCAAGCAGCACCGCCCGTATTCTTTTCTTGTCCGCCGCCGCCACCCGCACCAACTCTGGCCGCCGCCACTCCGGCCGCCGCCGTCCTGCACCGGCCCCTTGGCCTGGCGCGCCTCCGCCGCTGCAGCCAGCGCCCTTCGCACCTCCCGGGCCGGCCGCCAGCCGCCGGCAAGAGCTCTCCCCCACGGTGAATCGGATGAAGTCAGGCGTGAGGAAGGATTGAAGAAGAAGATAAGGTGAACTTGCAGTGAAGCCCCTCAAAATCTTGTAAATCGTTATCTCTTTCCTTGTGTCTTGTACCTTTCACATATAACCCCCTAGATCTTTTCGGTATCTATCAATCTGATCCAAGCCATGTCTTTTTGCAGATCTAACCTCAGGTTTTCAGCTTTTCGCGGGTTCTGTTCTCTGAGTCTAAGTAAACACTCTTGCTAACCCCTGTAGTTTACAGTTAATCGTGTTTAAGTCCTTAGAACCTTGTTTAGCTCGTAGATTTCACGTTTTAGCTCCGTTTTAATCCATTAAAGATGTGTTAGGTTCATAACAGAATAAAGTATACCTTAGTCCAACATTTCATGTCTTTGAAAATAAATCTAATATTAATTTGATTAATGTCTGATGAACATGCATCTTCTCTAAATAAAAGCTACCTAGAGCTTTACACCGTTTTTCATAATTAAAATCAATTTGATTAATGCTTACTTCATAACTTTTCTAAATAAAAGCCAATTAGGATATACATCGGTTTTTCATAAACCAAAGATAATTGGATTAATGCTTATTTGAATAATTCTTGCAATTAAAAGCTAATTAGAGAGAAATCTTGGCTTTTCATAAATCAAATTTAATTTGATTAATATTTATTCAATTTGCTTTCTAAATAAAAGCTACATAGGCTACATAGGTTATACTTCGAATTTTCATAAATAAATGTTAATTTGGCTAATATAAATTCCAATGTGTTTTTAATATAATATGCTTAGTTAAACTCGAAACATAAAGCCATGCGCTTAGATGTTCATATATGCTTTATTTTTCAGATTAAATGTTTAATTTGTATAACTTGTACATAAATATTTGCAAATAAAATTTGCCTAATTTTCACACTGTGTTTTCATAGACAAATATAAATTGATTAATTTCAACTAAGGGTATTTCTCTGAAATATCTTTAAATTGTTTTTCTCAACTAAAATAAATGCAGCAAGTAGCTCTTGTCTTTTCTTTTATACATCAAATCCCTCGATAGTTCGTTTTAAGCGTTTCTTGCGTTTGCGTGATCCTTAGATCGAACCTTACCCTTTAGTACGCTCTTTTAAAGCCTTTCTTTTGTTTTGGTGTATTGTTCTTAGTTGTACTTGTTTGTTTGTTGCTGATGTTTGCTTCGATTAGAAGGATCATTGCTCGGAAGCTTTGAAGGTTAAGAGTTTCATGAAAGCCAGATTTGAAAAGCAATGAGAGTAACTTTTCATAGGCAAGTGTCACTAACCATCCTTCTACCTATGCTTTGTTCACAATATTATGATAATCTTAATTGGAATATAGAGAACCACCTAAGAAAACAGTACAACCACAACATCACATGGCTCTGATCTTAGCCAACTAATTAGGCATATGGTTAACTAGTGGCCTTACTGAAAGGGCAAGGAGGGGGAAGGTGTTGGTGGTATAACCCGGAGCGGTAGCCTTCTAAGGTGCCAATTCATTATAACGGCTTGTGACCCAAACCGCTACTGAAACTCTAGCGGGCTACTAGTTATCTATGTCTTTGTAAAGGTTTCGTAGTGTACCCCCGGCCACTCACCAAAGGAAGTGTTTAAGGGCTTTGCAAACCCGGGCGACACGGGGAACACGAATTGTGGGTAAAGTGTACAACCTCTGCAGAGTGTAAACTGATATATATCAGCTGTGCTCACAGTTATGAGCAGCTTAGACCCTGACATGATAATTGAGGGGGTCCCTGCCCACCCTTATATATCCGGGGAGCAGGGTTACAGGGTATTTTTGAGTACAAGAGTGCTAGTCAGACAAGACTATAAAGTCATACTCTAACTCAACAGAGTAGTTTCCTTGTATTCCGACTAGCCCTTCAAGAGTTCCATGTAGTCTACATTGTCCTGTAGCGTAGTCTTCATGTCCTGATACGTATCGAGTACGTCCCCTTGAGTGGGTCCATACAACCCTCCTAGTGGGTTTGGGGATGTATGGTCGACACTCTCATCTTCTATGTCCTGTCAAAAACATGAATACATTTGGCAAATCTAGTAAAATTCTATCGCGGTTTCGAGTACTCGAAATTCTATCATGCAGCTAGAAGGTACTCCTGCCCCATTGGTTTTGAGTAGTTTGTCTTCAAGTCTTTTATATGGAAGTGCGATGAAAATCGCACTCCATATGGAGTAGCCCCCGAGCCTTAGGTTGAATCGAAGAATTAGGCTGAGGGTCAAACTGAATTTGCTTCGTCTTTCCATAATATCTACAGAAAAAGAAAATTCTTTTCAACGGACAAGGTGTATGCAGCCCTCGAGCACTTTGATCGACTACGTACAAGCAATGAAGGGGTCAATCATGATCACGTGACCGTTGGACTTCAATCTCGCGATAAAAGTTTAGAGTATCAAACTGTTGTGATATTACCAGCTCCGTTACCAGAATCTCAGGGCTGTTTTAGATCCGTTGCTCTGTTATAAAAGATAAGGGCAGTAGCCCACATGGTTTACGCTTTCGGCCATTCCTATCTGTTCATTCTCCATCTTGAAAAAACCCTAGCGCCGCCGCTTGCGCTGCCACCGCCACTAGTGATCTCAAGTAGCTTTCTCTTCCTCCCCTTGCGCACCCCGTGGTGATGTTGGAGGTATGCCCTAGAGGCAATCATAGAGATGATGATATTCCATTTGTATCCATGATTTATATTGTGTTTCTTGAATATCCATTAAAGGCTACTTGAATTGATTTGCAATTATATGAATTGTGCGTGAAATTCTTTACTTGTATGGTTATTCTAAAGTTGTCCCTAGTCGGAGTTCATGTGAGGACACACATGAATATTAGACTAGCACATGTATTAGTTGATGACTATGTTTCACAAGTCATGGACATGGAGATGTTGAACTAATAATGTGGGCACATGTGGAGACATGTGCTAGGACTGACCCAACACAAGAAGTAGTTCTCTTTACACAACATATACGCTTTGTCCTTAGACCTGAGATTGTCGCATGTACTCAAGATGTGGATCGACTTACTTAGGGGTTATCAAACGCTACGCCGTAACAGGGTAGTTATAAAGGTAGCTTTCGGGTTTGTCAAGAAGCATGCTATGAGACATGGTCATACAAGATGGGATTTGCCCCTCTCTGATTGAGAGTGATATCTCTGGGCCCCTCGAGTGATCGGATCCAAAAATGCATGGCCATGCTACGTATGGTTAAGAGTTAACCTACAAAGGGATTCCGAATCACAGGATCGAGAAAGAGCGGTCGGCTTGAAGCTAGACCAAATATCATGAGGCAAAGGGAATAGCATGTATATTATGTTGTGATGGTTCGTCTGATATGATCTTCGTGTGCGTATAGGAGTTGGCACGTCTTGCTAGAGGCCGCTACCGACTATTGGTCCGAGTAGGAGTACTCGGGCCATGTCTATACGTACCCGAACCCATAGGGTCACACACTTAAGGGGCTGGAAGCTCAATTCGGATGTGATCCGAGTTGGATTAGGTTTAGAGGTACTAATGGGCCTCGAACCCAGAGGCCCGTTAGGAACCTATATAAATAAAGGGGTGGGGGCGCCCTAGGGTTTACACCTTTTGGCGAAACACATCTACCGCGCCTCCCACGCCCTCGCCTGTTGCAACTCGCGGATCTAGCAATCCGGCTTGCGACGCTTCCTCCCTGCACGTGTGGATACCTTGGAGGTGTTGCGCCTGCGGCACTTGGACGAGCCGCCGACGAGCAGACGACGAGCCGTGGCACGAGGGAGATCTTGCTGCACGTGGACGAGCTGCTGAGGAGCTGCTGGATGTCGACGTGATCGACTACGTACGGCTACGCTGATCCACTTCGCTGCATCGACGCGAATCTACATCTTCCGCACCAGTAGTGCGTCGAGTGGTAATCCCGTGATCCTTATACGGCAGTTTTCCTGGTTTACGTGGTAGAAAATTTTGTTTTACGCTAGTGTAGCCTACCTCGTATCCCTACAGTGGTATCAGAGTCGTAGCTGTTTAGTTTTGGATTCGGGATGTGTGCATATGGAGATATGCGAGTTTTCAGTTTGATCTATATCCTGGTTTCGTGCTCTTGCTGCAATGGTAGTGTAACGACATACTCCTACCGGTCGGTTTCCGCCATCGGAGTTAAGTGATACACGTAATTCTAGTTGCAGTGAGCGAAGATCAATATGATTGGTCGAATCGAAATCCAGGGTCATACGCCAGGCATATTAGATGTGCAATAGTAGATGGGATCTATTACTGGGGTCGGGTTTTTTTTGCCATATGCGAATGCTACGGTAAATCAGCCGTAACTTTTCAGTACGATCTCGGATCGGGGCGAATTTTATATGAAAATTGATCTACAGAAAAAGTTACACATGAAATTCAATTGCTTTGCCGTTTTCGGCGAAATTAGATTTCCCAAATTCGGCTTGGAAGATGGAGTTTCGGGCATCCGAAGTTTGGAACATTAGGACGCTTAACTCTGTTTTGCAGGATGTATGTATCTTGTGATCAGTATGGCCCCTTTGTGTATGTGATGCATGTGTGTAACTCATTGGTGACCTGCGTGTCGCGCGTACGGCAACACGGCAGGAGCCATATGTGTTGTCACTTTAATATATTTAATGGTCTGCGTACCAATCTGTGATGATCCAAGCAACTATGTAATCTTCATTACTAGCTTCTTTATTAGCTATTAGGCGTAATAGCATGCTCTAGTTCTTGAAGGACTCATCACCAGGAGGATGGCGCACATGGAACATGGAGATGTAGATCACCATGGTGAACAGGTTCTATGGAGATGGAGATCACCATAAGAAAACAGGCCATACTGTGTCACAACTGTGTGAATGCTATTCTGTTTATGTTTTACTTTCTGCATGTTGTGATGTTAGAAGTAGAACGATCCCTCACAAAGTTCAAGTTAGTATGCCCTCCCAACTAAAACTTGCACCGTCACATGTCTTGTACAATTAGTGGTGGGTCTATGAAATTAGGGTACCAATAGTTTTCCTTGACTAGACGGGTTTGTGTCGGACACTTACACGCATAAGGGTTGGTTTGCTTAACAAGGTTATCTTAACGGTTAAGGACCTTAGGGCATAAAGGTTGGACGCCGAGACATAGAGATGTCACCCAACAATATGAGTCATATGTGATATGATTAGCAAAAGTTGCTTACCGATCTACCTTGTTTGCTAGTGGTGATGCTAAAGCTCACTAGTAGAATTGTTAGTTGTGGATCCTGAATCACTAAGTTTCAATAGAGGGATATTGATTTTAGTGGGAGTAGATTCTGTTAAAATAGTTTAATGTGATTTGCTCTATCATGGATACATTTGTCTTAGTGTATTTTGCATTACTTTTATTGTAGATTAAATGGCACCTAGCAGCACTACACCGTTTGCTTTGCGTTCGGTCCTTGAGAGGGACAAGTTGAATGGAACAAATTACTCGGATTGGATCCGTAACCTGAGAATTGTTCTCAGGGCTGAGAAAAAGGAAGATGTTCTAGACAACCCACTACCAGAAGAACCTGCTGATGATGCACCCGCTGCTGCTAAGAATGCTTACAAGAAAGCATGTGATGCTAACCTTGAAGTAAGCTGCCTTATGCTTGCTTGCATGAAACCTGAGCTGCAGATGCAGTTCGAAACAAACCATGAGGTGCACGATATGATCGTGGCACTTAGAGACATGTTCCAAACACAGGCCAGGACTGAAAGGTTCAATGTGTCTAAGGCCTTTGTGGAGAGCAAGCTAGCAGAAGGCGCAGCAGTAGGACCACACGTAATCAAGATGGTTAGTTACACTCAACGGTTGGAGAAGCTGGGCTTCCCACTGGGCCAAGAGTTGGTCACTGATTTCATTCTTTTGTCTCTTCCGCCTAGCTATGGGAACTTCATCTCGAACTACCATATGCATGGGACGGAGAAGGGTCTGAATGAGCTGTGTGGCATGCTTAAAACAGTAGAGGCTGACATCAAGAAAAGTGCTAGTACCAGCCATGTGATGGCTATACAGAACAAGCCTAGCTTTAAGAAGAAGGGCAATTCTTGGAAGAAGAAGGGCAAGGCTGGAAAGTCTAAGCTAAACCCAGCGCCCAAGGTTAAAGCTGGACCTGGACCTGCTCCAGACAAAGAGTGCTTTTACTGTCATGAACTTGGTCACTGGAAGAGAAACTGCAAGCAGTACCTAGCTTCGTTGAAGAATGACGGAAGTAAGAGTACTTCTACCTTAGGTACGCTTGTTGTTAATGTTATAGACAACATTTTTCTCGCTGATACAATTATTAATTCTTGGGTATTTGATACCGGATCGGTTGCTCATATTTGCAATTCGATGCAGGGAACGATAAGAAGTAGAAGCGTGGAAAGAGGAGAAGTTGATTTCCGCGTGGGCAATAATGCAAGATTTGCTGCGTTGACCGTCAGGACGATGCAACTCCACCTCCCGTCAGGATTTATTATGGAGTTGAATAATTGTTATTTCGTTTCTAGTTTAAGTCGAAACATTTTGTCTCCTTCATGCTTGATGAAGGATGGTTATTCATTTGCGAGTGAAAATAATGGTTGTGTGATTTCTAAAAATGATATGTTTATGGCTTTTGCACCCATTGTGAATGGATTATTTGTTTTAAATCTTGATGGTTCACCTGTCTGTAACGTAAGTGCTAAAAGGCCTCGGCCTAATGATTTGAGTCCTACCTACTTGTGGCATTGTCGTTTGGGTTATATAAGTGAAAAGCGCATGAAGAAGCTCCATTCTTATGGTCTTCTAACTTCGTTTGATTTTGAATCATACGAGACGTGTGAGGCTTGCTTGCTAGGCAAGATGACCAAGACGTCCTTCAAAGGATTTCCTGAGAGAGCAGTAGACTTGTTGGAACTCGTACGAGCTGCTGAGGAGCTGCTGGATGTCGACGTGATCGACTATGTACGACTACGCTTATCCACTTCGCTGCATCGACGCGAATCTACATCTTCTGCACCAGTAGTGCGTCGAGTGGTAATCCCGTGATCCTTATACAGTAATTTTCCTGGTTTACATGGTAGAAAATTTTGTTTTGCGCTAGTGTAGCCTACCTCGTATCCCTACAGGTGATGCGTGTGAAGAAGAAGGGGAAGAAAATCGAAAAGTCCAAGGGAAAGGCTGCGAAGGGATCAACGAAAGAATCCAAGAATGGGAAGGAGCCACAGCTTCCCCCGCCCAAATGTGGACCTACGGATCATACTGCCCTGCCGAATCAAGCTTGTGCTTAGAAGATCTCCATATGAGAAAGGAGGCCATCCAAGAGTTGGTAGATGCAAAACTATTCCAGGAGGAGGCAGTCGTTAATTGGAGGTGCGCTTATGGCAATCCATGGAATTTTGAGATCCATCCAAAAGAGACAGTAATTTGGGCTCATTTTGTGGAGAGAGGATTCGTTGTTCCTACATCGGAGTTCTTCAAAGGTATCCTCAACTTTTATGACCTTCAGGTTGTTCATCTGAATCCTAATGGGATATTGCATATCGCAATTTTTGTACATCTCTATGAAGCATATTTGGGGATACAACCCCATTTTCATTTGTTTTGTAAGCTTTTTCGCTACAAGCCCTAGCCTAGTCAAGATAAGATGGCAGTACTCGGAGGTGCGGGGTTTCAGTTGAGGAACTCTGATCTATACTTGGAGTACGAGACTCTGGCGTCCCATTGCGCTTGGAAGGAAAAGTGGTTTTATTTTAAGAACCATGATCCTCCGATGCCAGTGATCACCGGGTATCGGCCGAAGTACTCGAGCAAGTGGCTCGAAGAGCCTAGCATCAAGGATAGTCATCAGGTGGGCGAGTTGCTGTAGAGGATCGCAAGTTTGAAGAAGGCAGGACTGATTGGGGTTAATGTGGTCGCCAGCTTTTTGAAGAGAAGAGTACAATCGTTGCAGCTACGCCAAACCTGGGGCTATGAATACTCAGGTTTTGATGATTCTTCACGGATGTCTGCTGATGATATATATGATGAAGCGGTTGAAGAATTGTTGGGCAAATTTTTCAAGAATTTCCAGGGAGTGCCCGAGGTTGAAGAGTCTGTTCAAGAATTTGACAATTGGTATAAACCCAGAGAGGTAACTTGCTTTCCTTTTAAGTACCCATAATAAGTAGTCATCAAGTTTGTCAACCAGTAATTCCTTATGCAGGAGGATGTCCTTTTATACTTTTCTCCTCCTCCTCCTCCTTTTGATGCTGATGTTGCAAAAAACGCAAGATATGTGTACTATATGCGCTTGCCTAATGATTCCTCTGAAGGGGAGGAGGATGATGAGGACTCTGAGCTATTTGGTGATTCAGATGTAGTGTCATCTGATTCTTATTTGTCTGGTCAAACTTTTGTGCAATCTCGAGTTCTTAAAGGGTATCAAATTGGGGCCGATACTTTGAAGCGTCCAGCGGAAGATGCTGGTGATGAAGAGATCCAGACTCCAATGCCGAAAAAGAGACGAACCAGGGTACATAAACGATTGGTCAGCAAGCATTTAGAGACATTCAAAGCTTCGCCGCTAGTAGTTACCTTTCTGGAGTATGAGTACTTATATAACTTCTATAGTAGTCTGATTGACTTGTTTTGTGCTTGCAGGTTGTTGATGATGTGGATGAAGACATTGAGGAGGCCGCAGACGCGACATATGGAGCTGTCGAGACTACATCGGATGATGTAGTTATAATAGCGAAAGACGCGGCTGCCAGCATGATTGCTTTGGAAACATCTGCTGAGGCCGTTGAACTTGAAGTTTTGAGTGGCGGGGTGGGCGATCCATCAGAAACTGCTATAAGTGAAACTGTGAGAACGCCTGAGGCGGTTTCTAGCGTTGCCTTGCCCAAAGTCCCTGCTAGCGGTGAGTACGCAAGCACTGGTAGTAGTCGCGCGTATGTTGTCCCTAAGATGATTCTTTCAGGTCTTGGCAAAAATATTGAGGAATTGTCGCCCGTGTCGGCTAATGAGCTAGCTCCGAGTGTTCATCCTGCCCTCGCGCTAAAGAAACGTCAACGTGTTCCTCCCCGATCCACCAAGTAAGTAATCTATTGTAATGGTGTGATTATCTACTTCGATTAGAAGTCATTTGAATCATGTTTGGTGTCCGGACTTCCGAGAATATTGTTCTCGAAGAGACGAACTTGGAACAGGTTGAAAATGTGTCGGGCACTGACTCTGCTGCGGTACCCGTTGTTGATTTGACAATCAAAGAGCCCACGCAAATAGGTGCAGCAAATCTCGCAGCTGCCATACAGCAGGATGTAATATCTTCGCTTGAGGATCTGGCGCTGCCAGCCCCTATGGATGTTAATGATGAACTTTCTCCTGCAGCCAAAACTGCAGCGACTACAATAGTGGGGGGGCATCGAAGAGGGGGCTATGGAAGTCTCGCAGGGTGTCATGGTGTTTGGGAAAGAAGTTGTGCATGTTGCTGATCATGCATCAGAGAAGGATGTTTTAGATGCTGGTGCTTCTTTTTCCCAGCAACTAATCATTACACTAAATGTGGCAACCGAAGTCCCGGAGCTACCATAGAAGGTTGAAATTGTTTGACAAACCCCTAGAAGAGCTGTCGCTGATATCGGACTTTGTAAACTTGCATCAACAGATGCTGGTTTATACTCAGGTACTTGATTTGAGAGTTTAATTATGTAGCCTAACGCTATTTGCACTTGTGAAGAGTACTAATTGAACGATTGTGCAAGATTTATATGAAAGATCCCGCAAGAATATCCAAACTGTCCAAGAACAGAGTGAGGCTGTGCGTCGTGTGGCGTAATTGGAAAAAAGATATTACTGAAGAGCACTGCCACACTTCTGATTTCTTGAAGAAATATCTGGATGTGGTTGAGTCCTTTCAAAGTGAAAGGCACGATTTTGAAGTTGAGAGGAGTCGTCTGGCAACGCGCAACAAATCTTTGTAGCAGAAACTGGAGGGTGAGTACTTGTACTCGTATTTTGTTGATCGAAATTCTTGTATCCTCTCAATCTTTCTGACTATGTTGTCTTCGTTCTTTGTAGAGCTAAAGGGTCAAGAAGCCAGACTTAGCAGTCAAGTTTTGGACTTGAGGAATGCACATAGTCATGCCGCCGACGAAGTTGAACAGCTCACGGCTCAGCTGGCAGAGTCGAGGGAAAACTGCGAAAGAGAGAGGGGTCAGCGATGAAACTTTGTTGTTATGTTGGCCGAAGCTATGCTTGCTGTCAGGAGTCATGTGGCTACTTTGCAGAAGAAAGAGCAAGATCTTAAAGAATTATCTGACACGGCACGTGCTTTGGTTGATGTGATAGAGCCTCCTGAAGAGGGAGTGGAGTCCCACCCCTTAATTGCCACATTGAAAGACGCACCAGCCTAGATTACCAATATGGTAAAGTCCATTTGCAAGCAAGTATTGGCAATTGTGAAGTCCTTTTACCCAAAGGCAAATTTGGCACTGGTTGCTGATGGTATCGCTGGTGATTGTAGCGATGAAACATACACATGATATTTGGAGGAACTGGAGTCGGTCACCGAGCGTGTATCGGGCTTTATCAACGTAGAGTAGTCTCTAGTTGCTGTAAAGACTTGTAATTTAATTGATAGACTTAATGCGTCTGAACAAGTGTTTGCTATTTCTCTTGGGGTGTTGGCTATTGTATAAATGGGTACTTGCTTGCGGATCTCCACTGTGTAGTCTTGTGAGTAGTTGTCCATGTAGGCCCCAATTTGCTGCAGATGGCTGTGGAGAGCGGGCATGTGATTGTAGTGATCGTTGCATTATTGCCGTAACGTTGCAAGGACACACGAGTGTACTATAAAGGACTTGGCAGTTTGTATTCTGAATGGTTCACGAGCGAATTTTGATTCTGTTCAGGCAGACTTTCACGTGGATGTTGTCCTTGAGTAGGACAATTCAAGTTACTGTGGAGTCATGGGTGCACTTATTCTGCTTGGCCTTCCAGCTATAAATAGCCCCCCGGCTACCGTTGCTTGAGACATGGATTCGAGTATAGCGATGGTTGCCTTAGGCTTCTTCTCTTTGATAGTAGCAAGTTTCCAATGAGCGCCCTGGTGCTAGAAGATTCCTTGTAGTGAGGTTTCACATTCCCTCCACAAATCTCCTCACTAGGAGAGATAATTGCGATGCTAGAAGAATCCTCGTAGGAGGATATGCCGTGTGCTCGATGTTTTCCCCTACTCTCTGGTAGTAACCATGCTGGAGCTCGCGGGTGAAGGATGATGAGCTTCACGGTCTTTATCCAGTTGTCTGGTCGAGGATGGAGGCGTGGTGCCGACTACTCTCTCTCTCTGCAACGTCTCGGGACGAGACTTAAGTACACGATGTATGCTTGAAGTCCAGTTCCGAGTACTTGTAAGAGGGGGAGGGTGTTGATGAAGGGCAGCGGAACTGGAGCGTGTGAAGCCCCGGTCTCCGTCTATGCCACCGCTGAGGGGAGAAGAAGGGCACAACTGCCTAGAGCGCAGCTTCCTTGTGTGCACTCCTCACGTCTTGGTGGTTCTTCCTTGTGGACTGCAAGTAGTCACCAGGTTCAAGTGTATCCTTGTGATATAATAAAAGCTTGAGACTTCTGTTGTAACTGCCACTAGGCAATTGCTTGCAGTCATTGTTGTGCATTTGTGTTGTACTCTGAACACCCTAACTTCTTAAAGTAGAGTCAACTGTTGTAATCCTGTAAAATTTCGTTAATACAAAAGTTGCATATAAGAAAGAAGATGAGTATTTTTTGTGTACTCTCTATCTACTTGTTGCAAAAGACTGATGCTTAAGGCCACTGTATACGTTGTAGAGCGCTCGTATAGACTTGTGTTTGACAAATCAAAGCGCTAGAGATTGTGGAGCTATACAACTCAAGATACTTGTTTGAAACAAGTTGAGGTCAGAGGTCAGAGGCTCGTAGAGCTAAGTAGTTCAAGTTGCAGCTAACCCGCCTTTGCGAGCCGCTAGACTTGTTGAAAACAATTCAAAATCAGAGCGCACAGGCTCGTAGAGCTGAGTAGCTCGAGTTGCAGCTGACCCACCTTTGCGAGCCACTAGACTTGTTGAAAATGAGTTAAATTCAGAGCGCACAGGCTCGTAGAGCTGAGTAGCTCGAGTTGCAGCTGACCCGCCTTTGTGAGCCGCTAGTTTGTAGGCAAAGACGAGTAGTCGGTAGTTGCCAAAAAATTTATTAGTCCAACAAATGAAAGATTGAGGCCTATGGCCTGAGTACAGTGCTGCTTAGTTGACTATGGGTAATAATGGCATAGGTGCTCAACGTTCCAGGAGTTTGCGATTTCTTCGCCGGAGAGTTGCTGTAGCCTATACGATCCTGGTCCTGTGACTTTGGATACGATGTAAGGCCCTTCCCATGGTGAGTTGAGTTTGTGTAGTCCCATTGTGTCTGGGATGCGCTTGAGGACCATGTCGCCAATGTTGAAGGAACGTTCTTTGACGTTGCGATCGTGATAACGACGAAGTCCTTCAAGGTATCTTGCTGATTGTACGAGTGCTGCACATCGTGATTCTTCCAAGCTGTCGAGGTCTAAGCGCCTTGTTTTGTATGTTATTTCTTCATCGTATTGTTCGACTACAGCGGATCTCCATATGATGTTAGTAGGAAGTATGGCTTCTGACCCGTAGACAAGGAAGTAGGGTGACTACCTAGTAGGCTTGCATGGTTGAGTACGTAGTCCATAGAGAACGTTGGGTAATTCTTTGAGCCACTTGCCTCCTTGGTGTTGCCGATGTCGTGCAGTCTTTTTTTGAGAACTTCAAGTATCATGCCGTTGGCACGCTTGACCTGGCCATTGGCTCTTGGGTGAGCGACAGAGACATAATGAACGTCAATCCTGCTGTTCTCGCAATATTCCCAGAACTCGTGATTGTTGAAGTTTGATCCCAGATCTGTGATGGTCCTATTTGGGAAACCATAGTGGTGAACTGTTTCATCCAGGAAGTCTAGAACCCTGTCAGCCTTGGAGCATGTGATCGGTTTCACTTCGATCCATTTGGTGAACTTATCAATGGCGACGAGTACTCGATTGAATCCTCCTGGGGCTATTGGGAGTGGACCAATCATGTCGAGCCCCCAGCATGTGAAAGGCCATGTTGGAGGTTTGGTGATGAGCTTATAAGCAGGAACATGTTATTGCTTGGTAAAAAACTGGCAGCCTTGGCATCTATGGACTAGTTCTGCCGCATCTGTCAGGGCAGTTGGCCAATAAAATTCCGCTCTGAAGGCTTTGCCTATTATTGTTCGTGACGATGCGTGGTTGCCGCAAATTTCTTTGTGTATTTCTTCCAAGATGTCTTTGCCATCTTCGTGAGTGACGCATTTCATGAGTACTCCCGAGGATGCTCCTCTTCTGTAGAGTTTATCTCCAACTAGAGCGTAGCTTTTGCCGCGCCGTGAGACTTATTCTACATGTGTCTTGTTGGAAGATAGCTTGTGCTCTTTAATGTAGTCAATAAAAGGAGTCCTCTAGTCTACCTCGATTATCATGATCTCCCAGGCTGGTGGACCCTTGCTAGTGATTGCTGGAGTTGCTTATTCTGTTATGGACGGCTTGTGAAGTTCGTGAACAAAGATGCCTGCTAGGACTTCCGCGCGTGTTGAACCCATTTTGGATAAAACATCAGCAGCAACATTGTTGTCGCGAACCACGTGGTGAAATTCGAGGTCTGAGAACTTGTTCTCTAGTTTGCGGACTTCCCTGCAGTATGCGTCCATGTTTTCCTTGTTGCGATCCCACTCATCATTGACTTGGTTGATGACTACTAATGAGTCACCATAGACTAGTAATCTTTTGATGCTTAGTAAAATTGCTAGGCGAAGACCGTGTAGAAGTGCGTCATACTCGGCTTCATTATTTGATGCTTCCCAAAAGATTTAAAGAACGTACTTGAGTTGTTCGATTTTTGGGGATATTAAGAGTACTTCTGCGCCGGCTCCCTCAAGCTTGAGAGATCCGTCGAAGTACATGACCCAGTGTTCAGGGCGTTCTATTGGTGTAGGCAATTGATTTTCCCTCCACTCAGCCATGAAGTCGACTAGAGCTTGGGATTTAATTGCAGTTCTGGGCTTGAAATCCAAGGTCAATGCTCCAAGTTCCACTACCCATTTTGAGATTCTACCCGTTGTGTCCCGATTGTGGAGGATTTCACCGAGCGGGAAGTCAGTGGTGATGGATATGTTGTGTTCCTGGAAGTAATGTCGGAGTTTCCGCGAAGTGAGTAGTATGGCGTAGACTAGCTTCTGGACTAGTGGGTACCATGACTTGAAATTCAAGAGTACTTCGCTAACAAAGTATACTGGTCTCTGGACGTTGTAGACGTGGCCTGGTTCAGAGCTTTCGAATACTATAGCTGTGCTGACAACATGAGTTGTTGCAGTGATGTATATGAGCAAGTCTTCATTTGTTGTTGGAGCTAGGATAGGTGGCTTTGACAGGAAATCTTTCAACTATAATGGAGCCTTATCCGCCTCCTCTGTCCATTGAAATTTGTCTTGTTGTTTGAGTAATTTGAAGAAAGGTAAACCTCGTTCTCCAAGTCTTGATATGAATCTGTTTAGAGCTGCCATGCAGCCTGTGAGTTTCTAAACGTCTTTTATGCCAGATGGAGCTTGCATGTTAGTAATGGCGGAGATTTTCTCAGGGTTTGCTTCGATGCCTCGATGACTGACGATGAACCCGAGTAATTTCTCCGATGGTATGCGGAAAACGCACTTGGTAGGATTGAGTTTCCATCAGAATGCTCGCAGGCTTGTGAAAGTTTCTTCTAAGTCTGCAATTAAATCATCTGGATTTCTAGTTTTGACTACTACATCGTCCATGTAGGCTTCCACATTGCGGTGTAGTTGTTTCTCAAAGCACATTTGAATTGCACGTTAATATGTTGCACTTGCATTCTTCAACCCAAAGGACATTGTCCTATAGCAGAATGCTCCGAAAGGGGTGATGAACGCGGTCTTGGCTTGATCTTCTTCCTTGAGAGCTATCTGATGATATCCCACGTAACAATCAAGAAAACAGAGTAGTGAGCACCCGGCTGTAGAGTCGACTACTTGGTCAATTTTGGGAAGCCCAAAGGGATCTTTGGGGCAATGTTTGTTGAGGTCTATGTAGTCGACGCACATCCTCCACTCGTTATTCTTCTTTTGAACTAAAACCGGATTAGCTAGCCAATCAGGGTGAAAAACTTCCTTTATAAACCCTGCTGCGAGTAATTTGGCTAGTTCTTTTTTAATTGCATCTCTTCTATCTTGAAGCGAATCTTCATAGTCGTTGTCTTCTTGGAGTTGCTTTGGGATCGATGTTGAGTGAATGCTAGATCAGTTCCTTGGGCACACCTGGCATGTTAGTTGGTTTCCACGCGAAGATGTCTCGGTTTGCCCGAAGGAAACCGACGAGCGCGCTTTCCTATTTGGGATCAAGCCCTGTTCCGATCAGGGTTGTTTTGGATGAGTCGCTAGTTTCGAGGACAATGGTTTTGAAATCTTTGTCGTTTGCTGGCTTGACTTTAGTAGCTCCCGGCTTGTTTTCTAGGATTTCGAGTTCTGTCGGGGTAAGCTTCTTTGATGCGGTGAACACTTGTTGCATGGAGCTGGGAACTTGAGTAGTTGCGGCTATCTCAACAGCTTCTATGTCACATTCATATGATCGTCGCAGATCTCCTCAAAGAGATAGTTCTCCTTTCGGTCCAGGCATTTTCAGTAGCAAGTATACGTAGCGAGGGATAGCCATGAACTTGGTTAGAGCTGGTCTTCCGAGGATGGCATGGTAAGAAGTCTCGAAGTCAGCCACCTCAAATTTGATGTACTCTATGCGGTAATGCTCTTTTGTACCAAAAGTGACAGGTAAGACAACTTGTCCTAGTGGGATGGCTGCGTTGCCTGGGACAATTCCATAGAATGGAGAATCCGTTGGGGTAAGCATGTTGGTGATGTCGAGGCCCATCTTGCTTGTAGTCTTGGCGAAAATGACGTTGAGTCCACTGCCACCGTCGATGAGTACTTTGGTTAGTCTTAAGCCTGCGACAGAGGAAAATGCCCTGGTTTTGAGAAGTTGGTCCATCGGTCCTTTCTGCTAAAGGTAATGGGTACCTCAGACCATTCGAGGGGTGTAGGGGTGGCTGGTTCTATAGCCATGATTTCTCTGAGTACTAATTTATTGGATTGCTTGGAGGTAGTGCCTGGAATTCCACCGAAGATGATGTTGATGGTCTTAAATGATGTCTGGAACTTGCCTTCACCATCTTCAGTTTCATCCATCTTGCCCTTGCCTTTGTCCTTATTGTTGTTATTGCTATTGTTGTTGGCAGGAGGTTCTGGTAATTCTTACATAACTCTGCGAAGGCTGTAGTGGTCTATTGCTGCATGCTTGCTGCGCGGGTGTCATGGGTATTGTTTTTTGAGTAGTTCATTGAATGAAGGGCCATCATTTCATTTATTCGGTCCTTGCTTGATTTTGACATTGCTACAATGGTATTGTCTGGTTTGCGCTTGCGATTCTGATTGCCCGAGTAGTTGCTTCGGTGGTTGCCGTTGCGGTTTCTATCTTGTTCTTGATTATGGCTTTGGTTATTGTTGTCAAGTCCGCGATTGCGGTGTAAATCAAACCTTTCGCGCTCTTTGTGTTCTTCGTCTGCCCATGACTGAGCCATAATTTTGAGTTCTTTAACATCCGCTGGCGGCGTCTGCCAAAGTCTTGGAACATGCGACGGTCCCAGAGACCATTTTGAAAACATTCAATCATATCTTCCTCTAAAATGTTGACAATTGTAGCCTTTATATCGAAAAAAGGGCGTAGGTAGCTGCGTGGGGACTCATCCTTTTGCTACTTAACCTGAGCCAAGTCAATTCTGTTGCCGGGGCGCTGCATAGCTCCCGCTTAGTTGTTTGTAAAAGCTTTCTTTAGGTCAGACCATGAGTCGATGGAGTTAGGCTTTAAAGATTCGAGCCAAGTTAGTGGCGCTGGTTCCATGCATACGGGAAAGTGGATGACTTTTGTATCATCGCTTCCGCCTGCAGCTTGGACTGCTAATGCGTAGCATCGGAGCCACTGAACTGGGTCTTGTTTGCCATCATATTTGGTGATGCCCATTGGTTTGTGTTGACGCCAGATTTTGACACGTATGGAATCAGCGTCAAGGGAGGAAAGGGCTGGCCGATGCGGCAGATTAAAAGGTCACGATTGGGAATCGGCCAATTGATGCTACAGTTGGGGATCAGCTGATTGGCGCTTCAATGTTTTGGCAGACAGAGTTGGTGGAGATCGGCCGATTGGAAGACTGGAGCGATTGGGCCAATATGGGCTTAAAATGGGTCAGAGGAAGAAGATAAAGAAGGATTGGCCCGTGGGAGTACCATAACCAACTCCGATACGAGTTGTGTTTGTAAATATTTGTTTTTGTTTAAAATTAGAGATAGATCCTAGTCGGTTAGGAAATTGGTTGTAACAGGCTATAAATAGCCATCCTTAGAGATTTGTAAACAACACATCAATCAATACAAACAAATCTATTTTTTTCCTTGTACTTTACTTTCAAGTCGGCGACTTCGCCAGATACTTTTCTTCTTTCACGAGTTCGTACGGGTTGGCAGGGCTGCATCAACTCGATCTCTGGCCGATTCTGTAAGTTCCGTTTATCGAGTAATATCTAAGATTTAACTTCGGGCGCATCGCTGTTGTTTCATTTAGATTTATTCATCAGTTATCGATATTTACTAGAATCATAAGTTTCATCTATTGTTCTAGTTTTATCACCAGTTATCCAACTTGAGATTTGAACTATCGACTCTATTGTTGTTATTTTTCATTAATCATTATCGCATAGCCGGTTAGATCTATTTCAAGTGTTGCTTTCGTAGCTTTGTCTAGTTTACTCTAGTAGTTTTCTGCACAATCGCTATGTGATTGTCGGCTGTATCATAGCCGATTATCTTTATATAGCAAATCGGCCGATCGGAACCCCAGGAATTTGACACGTTTTCCTCCTTGCCAATCAACAGGTCAGATTGGCTGGCACACCGCGCGAACCGCACCAGGGCGATTACCCGAACAGAAGCTAAGCAGATTCTCCTAGATCATGTGTCCGACGCTGAGGGTCAATCGGCTGACTTTTAGCGCCAATAGTTTGAATTTCTCTGGGAGAGTAGTTTGCATGATTCATCTTGTGAACATGGGAAAGTGGTCATTGTCATCACCCTCAACTTCATGTTCACGACAACAATTATTGATTATATCTCGAGCATCACGATTGTGGTTTAATGTTTCTCGAAGATCACTGATGTGCGAGGGTTCCAGATTAGCTCTATGGTGGCGTGGTTCTTCCGCAGAGGTTGTGCGACTACCCTCAGCTACATCTCTGTTTCATCTTGGAGCTTTGAGTATGCCCCTATGTTGTCTTGGTTCATCATGTTGTTGGTTTGAGAGTCTTGCATTGTCCTTGCTATCATCATGATGACTTGGGTTATGAGGTACGGATGGGATTGGTGTTTCTTTGTCAAGGAGTTTGTAAGCGTGTTCTGCCAAATATAACAGAAGATCATTGTATTTGTTTGGAGGCATTGATTGGGCGATAAGGTCGGTAAAAGCGATAGCGGCAAGTGGTGTGTTATGTTCTCGTGTTTGAACTGCTTCGAATGCTCTATCGAAATTCACAATGGGAACCCTTGCGGCTAGAAGTCTACGACATTCCGCCCTCTGATTGTTTCTTGCTCTTCTTTGAGTTCTCTGGCTGCTAGTTTCGCCCTCTGGGGTGTCAGCTGACAATTCATCGTGGGAAACTTCTTCCATTTGACGTTCCCGATGAGGAGTTCTTTGGTTGTGATTGTTGGTTCCTGTTCCATCAATTGGCAAAACCACAACAAAGAGTTCTCTATCCGGAGAGTAGCTTCCAGAGCTGGATGTTATGACTTCAGTGGAGCCATCTTCTTTATGGATCAGTGAGAGTGGAGTACCCTCTTGATATTGGAGGATATCCAAGTATGCGATGAGGCATGATTCATTATCTTGGGCAAGGAATGATGGCTTCATGCCCGGCCAGTAGACGAATCTGCCTTGCGGTGTTAATGTGATTACTAGACCGTGTTGCGAACCTGACAAGGGGAGTTCTTCAAAAGAGTTCGAGTCGGAGTTGTGGTCCTTGATTGACTCTAATCCGGACTGGACTTTGGATGGAGTTTTTTGATGATTGGCTTGGAGTTGTATCCGGTCCCCACGATGGCTGAATTGCCTGCTCGCGCGGACTAGCCGAGTTGTAGTTGAGTCCGAGTTGTAGTCGAACTTGGTGTTGATGAGATCGAAAAATTTGAATTTCTCGATGAAATCTTCTTCTTCCTGTCGACGAGAGTTTCAACCGAGATGATTCTTCTCTGGTTCTTTGATGATGCGGTGTTGAAAATCTCCAATGCCATCAGCAATGCAGAGCCAGGAGTCGAAAACAAACATTGCGCCCGCTTCGAATATGAGCGCAGGCTTGATGATGATTGAAGCCATCGATCTCTCGCGGAGAATTTTGACGACTACCCCTACCTGGCGTGCCAGCTATCGATGTTTTAACCCGGCAACCTAACAAGATAGTGTTTTGGTTGGTGGGTGTCGCCGAAATCAAGGAGTCGATGGTAACGATGGGACATGATTTAGATAGGTTTGGGCTGCTAGATCGCGTAATACCCTACGTCATGTGTGTTGTATGCTTATATTCGATTGATCTTGTTTTGAGGGGGTCCCTGCCCGCCCTTATAGATCCAGGGAGCAGGGTTACAGGGTAGTTTTGAGTACAAGAGTGCTAGTTGGATAAGACTATAGAGTCCTACTCTAACTCGGCAGAGTAGTTTCCTTGTATTCCGAATAGCCTTTCAGGAGTTCCATGTAGTCTACATTGCCCTGTAGTGTAGTCTGCATATCCTGAAACGTCTCGAGTACGTCCCCTTGAGTGGGTTCGTACAACCCTTCTGGTAGGTAGGTCCAGGGATGTATGGTCGACACTCTCATCTTCCGTGTCCTGTCAGAAACATGAATACATTTGGCAAATCTACTAAAATTAGAGAATCACGGAATTGCGAACTGAGCGTAGCTCAGCTAGTAAGGTTCCTTGTGATGGAATCTGCTCACCAGGATTCGAGTCCTCGACTCGATACTGGTACTCGTATTTTTCTGGATTTATTGTTGGATTTAATCGGCGCTATTCTTCTCATGGCGACGTGACCGTCGACAGCGAGGCACCAGTTGTGACTTCGTCAATTTCGAGGATTTGCCGGTTCAGTCTCTCGGAGGTGCTCATAGGGGTAGGGTTGCATGCATGTGTTCGTGGAGACGAGTGTGCATGCGTGTATGTAAGCGTCTACATATGTACACGTGATTAGGAAAAAAAATATCATGGAATTAGGGGGTTTAAGAAATGATACTACAGAACTAGTTCTGTCACAACACTACTCAATCAGAATTTCAATTCATCACAAATCTACATGGGGCACCATTTTCTTGCAAAACAGGAAATTTAAGCCTTGTTCCTTTAGTCCATAAACTAAAGTTTAGTCCTTGGACTAAAGTGGCTATTTGGTTCCTTGACTAAAGTGGAGTAAAGTACTTAAATGCTGTTGAACAAAGACCCTTTTACCCTTATTCCCAACCCACCAGATTACCCCTAAGCTATCTCCTTCTAGCGCTAAGCACCGCTCCTCCTGGCGCCATTTTTCCTAGCCGCTTCTCCTGGCACCAAGCATCACTTCTGTTGCTTCTGTTTTTTTCCCTGTTATAGCTTTTCTGGCATCTGTTTCAACCATGTTGCCACGCTGCTGACTTCTGGGAGCCCAACACATAATAAATATTGTGATACATTCATAGAAATGTTCATACACTTGACGGGGTATGAGCTTACCGTCTGGGAAGGTGCTTCAGAGCCATCTTCATCTTCATCTTCACCGCCGCCAAGTTCCTGTAGAGGCTCGAAGGTGTGGCCGCCAACAGAGCCACAGCTCCCCCTCTGCCTCCCCCATGGCTCCCTCCTCTACCTCCGCAAGTAGCCATGGCTCCACCACGTCCTCCCACTTTGCCTCCGCCGAATCCGGCAGGCCTCAACCGGCGACCTCCTCAGCCTCCGCCACGACCAACCACCAAGGGCACGAGGAGGAAGATGATGGTCACCTCCAACATCCCTCGCCTGGAGGTACTCCTAGTACGAGCTGAGGTTGGGGAAGACGTCGGCCTGGGAGTTGAGGTCGAGGTGTTCCATGTGGCGGCGGGAAGCGGAGAGGCAGGGGGCCAGTGGTGAGGTGAAGGGGCCGAAGTCATCTTCATCACCGGCGTCCTGGGAATTGCGGAAGCTTCGGGTAGCCGCGGATGAAGAAGCCTGGGAGAAGAAATCCCGGTAGTGGTCCATGCTGGGTGCGGTGGTGGGGAGGACTGGGTGCGGTGGCGTGGGGAGGAGCGGAGGCGGTGGATCCGGCGTAGGGAGGAGCGGGGGCGGCAGATCCGGGGAAGGGGGAGAGTAGGGGCGGTGGCGGCGGTCGGAGCGGGGAAGGGAGGTAGCGGCGGGAGCGGCCGGAGACAGAAGGGGACTGAGTGGCGCGAGTGGGGAGGGGAGCGGCTGCCGGCGTCGAGGGGAGCGAGCGGCGAGCGGGGAGTGGAGCGGCTGCCGGCGTCGAGGGGAGCGAGCGGCGAGCGGGGAGTGGAGCGCTGCGGAACCAGACAACACCTGGCGGTGAGGGTGGGAGGGTGCGGGGGTGGGCCGATGGCAGTAAATGAGAGGGGCAGGGATGTCCTGGGCACCCTTTAGTCCTCTTTAGTCCAATTTTGTGGAGTAGAGGACTAAAGGTTTCAGTACTTTAGTCCAATTTTGTGGAGTAGAGGACTAAATATTTCAGTCCAATCTTTAGTCCACCTATTTAGGTGCTTAGTGCAAACTTTAGTCCAATTTTAATCCACCATGAAAAACCAGACACCCAACACCCCTTAGAGATGAATTAAGCCCGGCAAGCATAGACGTAAATATCCGATAGTTCACCCAACACCCCTTAGAGATGAATTAAACCCGGCAAGCATAGACGTAAATATCCGAAAGAACTATCAATCCTACTCAAACAACAAAGCACACGGGCCGAACATTCCCAGTTCCCGCAACCGCCACCGGCCCACGCCCACTACCACTCACTCCAGTCAGCCGTCATCCGTCACCACCATCCCCAATCCCCAATTCCCCACTCGCTCGTTCCGTACACGCCACTACCCCTCTCTTTCCCCCACCTCCGCCGCCGCACTCCACCCCATGGACTCCCCGCCGCCGCCGCCGCCCTCGCTCCCGCCAGCCACCCTCCCCTGGCCGGACCTCCTTGCCGGCGCGGCGTCCTCCACGCGCCGCCTCATCGCGGCCCACTCCCGCCACTTCCTCGCGCTCTCCTCGCTGCTCCTGCTCCCGCTCGCGCTCCTCCTCCTCGCCCTCCCCTGCCCCTTCCTCCCCGCCTCCGCCTCCAACCCCGCCGCCCCCTCCGTCTCGCTCCGGGCCCCGCCGGATCCGCGGCGGAACCCGCTGCCCCTCCCGCTCCCGCTCCTCGCCCTCGCCGCCGCGCTCCTCTACCTCGCCGCCTTCGCCGCCGCCGCGGCCAGCGCGCACGCGGGCTTCTTCGGCCGCCCCGTCAGGCTCCTCGCCTCGCTCTGCTCCGTGCCGGCCTCCCTCATCCGCCTCGTCATCACCGCGCTCCCGGCCTCCCCGCTCCTCCTACTCCCCCTGCTCCCGCTCCCTGCCCCGCTCCGCGCAGCGCTCCCCGTCCTCGGCGCCGTCCTCCTATCCCCCTTCTGGTCCCTCGCCGGCGCCGCCGCTGTGGTCGAATCAACAGCCGGTTTCGCCCCGCTCCGCCGCAGCTGCCGGCTGCTCTGGGGCGCGCGCCTCGCCGCGCTCTTCGCGTTCCTGGTCTTCGGCGCCGGGATCTGCGTCACGCTCTGGGGGTTCGGCGGGGTGGCCGCGGAGACGTGCGATGCTGCCGCTGGGTGGTCTGCGATGGCGCCCGTGGTGGTAAAGGCGGTGGCTGGCACAGCGCTGCTCGCCGTGATGATGCTGTACGGGATGGTGGCCAACATTGTGCTGTACATGCACTGCCGTGCGCAGCATGGGGAGCTTGCTGGGGAGATCTACAACGAGTTCGCCAACATGTATGTCTTCCTGCCCTTTGATGATGGCAAGGATCGGCATGTCGTTTCGGTGGTTACTGTTTGGCCATGATTTATTTCAGTAGGAGCAACCAGTTGCGCTTTTGATCGGGTGTGCGTCTCTGTTCATATGTGCATAAGTGTTTATTTAATTGTGCGAATGTTCTGATCAAATGCTGTACTATTAGGTCCCGTTTGGTTACATTGACTTATTTTTAGCACCTGTCACATCGAATGTTTAGATACTAATTAGGAGTACTAAACGTAGACTATTTACAAAACCCATTACATAAGTGGAGGCTAAACGGCGAGATGAATCTATTAAGCCTAATTAGTCCATGATTTGACAATGTGTTGCTACAGTAAACATTTGCTAATGATGGATTAATTAGACTTAATGGATTTGTCTCGCCGTTTAGCCTCCATATATGTAATGGGTTTTGTAAATAGTCTACGTTTAGTACTCTTAATTAGTATCTAAACATTCGATGTGACACGTGCTAAAAATAAGTAAAGGGAACCAAACGCCCCCTTAGTTTAAGAGAACCTTGCGTTTTGGTTTTGTACTGCAAATAGGAAAGGATTCGACAAACATATATACCTGTTAGGGACCTGGAGGACCCAGCTAGGCCGGTTGGGCCAAAGGCTGGCCCGAGGCCGGCTGAGCCAAAGGGGGCCCAGAACTGGCCCAAAAGGACCCACGTCGCGGGTACTGTAGCACGCCGGGTGCCGCCCGTCTACTTAGGAATTAGGAAGAGTCTAGATAATAGGATGGCTTGCAAGCCAAGTAAGTTAAAGTTACTTGAGAACCAAGTCATGTCCCCTCTATATAATAGAGGCCTCATGTACCAAATGAATCAAGCAAAGAATTACGGGGTAAAACCCTAAAGCTCTCTCTCCTTGCACCGCCCCCTCCCCCTGCGCCTCCTGCACAGCCCCCCTCCATGGTCACCGGCCACCTCCCCCTCCCTCTCTAGGACCCCAGATCTAAGGGGGTAGCCAAAACCGTAACAATACAACTACCTTAATGTGAATTGTAATTGTCTGTTCTTAGATGTTGGATAATAAACTGTACAGATATATCTGAGGTTGCAAAATGGATGGTTCTGCATATTGAAATTTAGCATTGCTTGGAATAATCTTTAGACCGCATTTGCCTGCTGTTGCAAATAGTCCTGTTCAGATAATAAACTGTTGGGGGTAAAGAGGTCATCCATATATACTTATGGGTATGCCAAGACAATCCATATTTTTGGTAATTCTATTGAGAACCATATTGGTAGTGACACTCACCGTTTACAAGATGATGTGGTCGCTCAATGTCTCTAGAATGCTATGCTTGCTGATCAAATTTTGAATGGAGTATGTAATAGCAGTATAGTACCACTCTTAATTAAGTACCAAGATACGTAAAAGATGGCCTATGCTGCCAAAAAAAGACTAACATGGCTTAAGCTGCCATGAAAGTATATAAGCAGGCAAAAGTAAATATATAAATTGCTAAGAAATTACATTGCTACTGCTAAAGATAGAGTGAACCACTAAGGCGAGACTGACAAATCACAGTGCAGTAATACTGTAAGCTTTTCTCACCTAGAAATGCTAACTGCCATCCTTAGATTATTAACCTAAGTTAGAACTGCATTTTAATTTCTCTAAATGTCATTTTTAGCTATGTTGGTTCTTGACTATCATGAAATTTAGTATGGGCTATTGATTTGTGTAGTCTTTCATCAAATGCCTGGTAGGGCAACTACAGTGTGTGTAGTTGGTGTAAAACTATCCTTCCATATTTTGGTACTCATTATTCCTTAGAATAAATGTTTGTACTCTTTTACGATACAGCTGCTAGGACTTTATATTGACATAATTATCCTGTAGAAAAAGATAGAAAAACTAGACAGGAGGCTCCATTTATTTTTGTTTAGTCACCATATCATCAGAAATTGGATATAAAGGTTCAATAGTTGTGTTAGTCATTTGAAGATTCACCCTGTAGGGAACAAGTTTATGACTTTATTCTTGTGCTTATCACATAACAACTCATTTCATGGATATTATAGGTATCACAGTGAAAGGTAAAGATGCAAATAGGTGTCATATGGGATAAACGTTAATTGTGTTTATAGAATGATTCATAGATTTTCTCCAGGAAACAAGAAAGGTGAATGTGGTGAATTTTTTTGGGATGTTACGAGGTAATAAGAGTTTTCTTGGTATTTGTTATTATTGGAAATGCCATTGGAGTGCACTGCATCTCTGACAATGTAATTTGCACTAGTTGTAGAACTGAAAGAATGAATGGCTCCCTCTCTGAAACTAAATGCTGCTCTACTGTATTAGTTGGTTGCCATTTATTAGGTGCCTTGCATACTCAGTGGTAAAACGAACATAACAGTTAAGGAATAAGATTACATATGAGATGAAAAAAATGGTTTGTCCTGCTTGTTGAAAGACTTTTGAGTTTGCATGCTTGACATTATCTTTGGAACACTTTTGTCAAAATTGTCCTGTTCAGACAGTACATTGTTGGAAAGAACCATCATTGATAATTACAGACCTACCAAAAGGAAACACAAAAGGATTTGGCCAATTACACTGTTTACCCTTAAGCCTGCTGCCTTATCTTTCACTTCAATCTTTTTTTTTTTCAGAGATATGCTAATTGTTTGGCCTGTTCGCTTTAGCTTATTCAGCCAGCTTATCAGCCACCCAACAGTGTTTTCCTCTCACAACAAATCAGCCATTTCAGCTTTTCAGCCGGCTTATAAGCTGAAGCGAACATGCCCTATCCTTGGCATTACATAAAAGTAAAATAGTTGCCCAGCAAGTACAAACAGTGTACAATGCCTGTAAAACAGGTCTCCAGTATTTCTGTATTGCAAAAGCTGGGAGAGATCAGAGATGCATAGATTTTTTTTTTAAAATAAGTTTGAGAACTAATACTCGGTCTCTCCATGACGGAAGTCACATTGTGGTAATCTTGGCCAACAGCTCGAGGAGGCTAGGTTAGGGAAGGACAGACGATAGATAAAAATTATATTAGAGGCTTGTTTGCTGAACGGACAAATGGATGAATGCCACAATCTTTATTAAGTACTCCCTCCGTTTCAAAATGTAGGATGTTTTAGCTTTTATAGATTCATAGATTTTGTTATGCACCTAAATATAGGGCTATGTCTGGATACATAGCAAAATATATGTATTTAGAAAAGTCAAAATGACCTAAATTTTGAAACGGAGGGAGTAGTCTGTATAACAACATAGAGGACCTTGAGCATAACTTTTCGCAAATCACATTCGCCAAAGCCTCTTTAACCCATGGGTTTCTTCCCTCGCTAGCTTTAAGTCAAAGCCTTTGAAGTCTCAACCATTAGCATTGAGACGTCAAAGGAAGTGCATGTCAATAGGTAACTTAAGTTCACGACGGTAGTTCAACTGGTTTGTCACCTGCCCTGGATGACGGGTTTATGGCATCTTGGCTCTCAAACCACGAACCAGAAGATCCTGATGCGATGATGCTACAGCAACGATGCTCTATTTGGGACACGGAAAAATTCTGGTGTGGAAACTGAACCGCATTTGCGCTGAAATCTGCACGGTTTATTATCTTTATGCAAGAGCGTCGCTGAATGTTTAGGGAAAAGATGGGGAGTCTCCACTCTTCACTGCTGTGAATGAGAAATTATGGATGGAAGTCAGTCGAGAAGCCATTAGGTTTCAGGATGAGCGATTTAGCAAAGCCAGCGAAGAGATCGATCACCGTGCGGTCCGTGCAGCATGGAGATGCCACAACGGCGTCCTTACCAGATTATGCAAGTGGCCAACTGGCTGTTGAAATTAGGCTTCAATCTTGCGACTGCTACAACGTGATCAGCCACGGGAATAATGAATCAGCTTTGCAGTTCAGGTGTCCTTAAAATGTGCAAATGTTGTTGCTGCGGTCCTAAAGTTCTGTTATTATAATCTTTTTTTACCGCGCTAAAATGGCTTTCCTGCTACCGTGTAATGCGAATATGATTATGTGTAATCTTAATGCATGCATGGGTTCGGAACTAGTTTTACTTTTAACTTTGTTAAGTAACTCCAATAGGTTTTGACTCGAGCTTCCGAACCGAACAATGCTCAGTTCTTTTTTTTAAGAGTCAACGGGGCTGAGAAAGCCCACCTGAACAATCATTTCTTCAAAGATGATAATACAAGATCAAGCGATCAAACCCCGGTGATGGGTGTTGGCGATCAGGATGGATACAGTTTTAGAAGGAGAAAGGAAGGAGAAAGGGAACCACAAAGGATTGCATCGCAGCACACACTTACTTGACAAATGAGAAGCTTAAAGCAAACAACACATAATAAGGAGAGTGGCCAAGCTACACCGAACACACAGGCAAAGCAGCCAGCAAATCACCGGGAGGAATCATCACAAAGTAGCCTAGCATCCAAAGGCATCTGGACCACAAAAGGGTGGTGAGCACCAAGAGGAACGAACTCGAGACCAATGAGTGTTTGCAATGGGGAGGACAAAGCCCCACCTGAACCGACTCATTGGCACCAGTCCGAATCGCCAAGGTGAACCCAACCACCAAGTTTGGCCGCGGATAGTCAGCCCGGCACTTTCGCTGCATGGCCACCGACGAGAGAAGGGAAGGTTGCTGGAGCGAGCAGGAATTCGTGGAGGAAGTGTGGAGGTGCTCGGCACCACCGCGCACCGAGCACGGCACTTTCACTGCACAACACTCGAATCTCAAGAGCCGGCCTTGCAACACCGCCGCACCCAGGCAACTGCAACAATCGTCGGAGACGGCGAGCGCAGTAGACACGCAGCTTGCAGCTATTCGGTCCCAGCATTGAGCTGCACCGCGCTCATGGATGGAGCGGCTCCACGGCCAGCGTGTCAGCTGTAGAAGGGCCACAGCCCTACCACTAGCTGCGGCGCCGGCCAGGCAGTGGCACCGGTGGCAGGGGGGGCAACGGGTGACCAGCCCGGCGAGGAGCCCCACCCCATCTAGCGCCGCCACCACGCACCCCTCACCCTCCCCCCACCCTTCAGCAGGAGCCCTTGGCCAAGAGGCCAGCGCAAGGGGGCGAGGGCCAGCGACCGTGGGAGGAGAGGCACATCAAGGGCAGGCTTGGCGAGGAGGCGTGGCCGGAGAGGCGCCGGAGCCGATGGGGAAGGAGGAGGAGCCGCCGGAGGTGACCATGATTTTGAATCATGGAGCTTTATATCTAGATTTGGGACAAGCAAAATAGGAGGAGAGAGAAGGGGGAAAGTAAGCTGAGGGTGCTGCTGTGGCTCTAGAGCCTGCCGCCGCCGCCGTGAGCAGTAGCTGGAGCGAGGGCGGCGGGCGAGCGGATGCTGGGGTGGGGGACGCTCGCGGCGGCGGCGGATCGCCTCCCGAGTCGCTCGGGTGACGGCTCAGGAGATGCGCTCTCTGCGCGTCCGTTCAAATCGAGTATTTTTCAACAAGGCTCAGTTCTGCCCTGTTTTCCTTTCTGATAAGATATTTGGCATTATTGCTTCCATTTCTATGTTTGGAATGATCTCGACAAGTGAGCGTATGTAATTCTGCTCAGGCACCCGTGCAGCGCCGGCCCGTACTTCGTTACGTGCAACAACGCAGAACCAAAACGTGGCGAGCTTCTCTTGCGAGCTTGTGACACTTTTGACTAACCAACCATGTCAATGAAGGCAGTGCTCCCACGCTTGCGTCGATCTCGACGGAGGACCTGGACTGCATGCTTTTGCGGACAAGGCTTGGCTGCCACGATAGGGCAGCAGTTATAAGATTCGAACCACACATCAGGTGCTATCAGCTCTCACCTGATCTAATTTAATGTGTTTTCAGACACTCTATATAGCACAGCCGTCCACGATAACAAACTAGCCTAAACTGGAAAATCGAATCTTGTTCTACAAGGTAAGCTGGAAAGCCAACACATCTCACCGTCCATGCTGACTTGTGTTGAAAGGGGCAATGGCTAGAGGACAAACTATACCTAATTTTTCTTTCAGGAGAGATGATTGTCTACACAAAACTATTTAATCATTGTCATAATTTTAGTGTAAAGTAGTGGCAATGGACTAATCTCACTCGATCCCGTAACATTTAGATAGAGAGAACATGACTTTTTTGCCTTGTCCTTTCCCTTGCTGGTCGAGCTATTTCCTCACATTGGCAATTCATTTATCTGTAGCATGTGAGCAGAGATCGCTTTTGGTGGGAAGTGTCTTGTGTTCCAAGGTTACAACTTTAATCTTTGAACACAAATCCACATCCAAATCCAAAGCTTCAGCAACAACATCAAGAACATATTTCATTCCGCAGATTCATACTCAACTTACTCATATATATTCCCTCCATCCCAAATTATAAGTCATTCCAAGAATCTTGGAGAGTCAAAGCATCTCAACTTTGACCAAATTTATATGATAATATAATAACATTTATGATATTAACTAAGTATCATTAGATTCTTCATCAATTATATTTTCATAGTGTACCTATTTGATGTCATAAATCTTTATAATTTTCTCTATAGTTTTGATCAAACTTGAGATGCTTTGACTCTTCAAGATTCTTGGAACGACATATAATTTGGAATGGAGGGAGTATTTTTTTAGCATTACTTTTTGCAAACTGTAGCCGAGTATCACCCCTGGGTGAGTATCATTGTTATCTCGTAATACAAAGAAGTTATGGTACATATCAACAATACACTACAGGAAACCACTTTTTTCCTATGTGCCACAACACGTCAGGGAAATAGCGTGAAACCGTCGGAAACATTATTTCTGTCGGCCGACCGATTAGCAAATCCCGACAGGGATAAAATGACAGAGAAAATAAAATTGTCTGGCGGGCCGAAAGATGTAATTTTTTTGACGGTAATTTTTCTGGCGACTCTCAAGGTAATTAGAACCCATCAGCTCGGAGATATCGTCAAAAACCGTCAGGATAATGTTTTATCCTGTAGGCAGCACCCGACAGGAAAAAAACGTGAATTACCCTGTCGCCAGACCATCAGGGTTAACAAAATTTTATTTCTGGGAGTAGCGGTTGACAGTAAAATGACGGCAATGACCGACAAATAAGTTTTTCCCTGTCGACAGAAAAAATGGTCCACACATAGGAAAAAAGTTGTTTCCAGTAGTGACACCTTATCCATGTTTAGTTAGGAATGATGTACCAGAAGTGATGCTAACTTCTCTAGTAGTGCTAGTTGATCGTCCTCAAACAATATTCCAAGAAACTAATGTTATTGCCAATAAACTTTGGCAACAAAATTTATCAAGTATATCTGACAAATTGTAGGGGTGAAAATGTACAAGAATACAAGATGCAAACTATAACGTTTGAAACACTCATATATGTTAACTACCTTGACTTTCTTTCAACAAGGCCCTAGCATGCATGCATAAATGAAATCTTTATACGCGTAGGGTATAACAAACTTGCACGGTAACAAATATTAATATATTTACAGAGCTGTAGTGAACTTTCTTCTTGGAGTAACTTTTTATCACCCAAAAGGTCTCTATAGCGGTGTAGGTACCATTGGACTACATGCCTAACTAATGATCGAATATTGAAGAACTGATAGACATTAATTTTCCAAACTAAAACGCATCCTATATAATCCTGGATAAGGATTCATGATTGATGCTCCGGCCAGAGGATTGTTGCTAAAGGTTTTACTTGCAAAGTCTTATAAGTAACCTGAGTCCAAAAGAGAGAGCGAACAAAAGGCCAATTTTACCAAGACAACCGTGTAGACAGGAGCTTTTATCCATGAAAGTTCTTCTCTTTAATTAGTTATGTCACTTTACTACAGAGTTGCTATCTGAAGCCTAGGCATCAAATTGAACAGCATCTCAAACAAAGATATCATATTGTTGCTTTCTGTCAACTGTTCAATCCTGTGGACTCTAAGAAGATAAACTAACCAACAAGAAGCGACAAGGAATAAGTAAAATAAGTCCCATAAGGAAACAACACGTACCCTGACTGGTCGTTAGTAAAGAGCTTGATGATGTCGCACACTGCTAGCTTTATAAGGAAAAATAATAGTGTTCTTGTATCAATGTAGTAACAAATTATGCATACTTCGACACAAAATATACGATCAGTGGCAGGTATAAACAGATATTCATCTAATCATTTATAACGGCCAAACAATCGTACACCCTCAAAAGGGCATACTACTTCATTAATAAGTAAAAAAAACTGAGACATGCACACTGACCTAAAATTAGATGCAAATTCAACAATGAATACCCATATGGCAATTAGTGAAGCAATTGGAGTATTCGAATTGTTTCATACAAAATTTTCAACATACACTATTAGGGAAATTAAGGGGTATCGGTCCTTTCTTAGAAAGGTAGAGGAGAGAATGGACCCGATGCGTCTAATTTCGTTGGCCCTGGAATCCTTTTAGTACCATTTGGTAAAACCAATCGGTATTAAAATCTACAGCTTAGTACCAGAATAGTATTACTACCTGATACTAATGCTCCTCGAGGTACTAAGGTTTAGTACCATATGATATTACCAACCAATACTGAAGAAAAATATTTCTTACCCAATCAAATGTGAGGTGTAGATGAGATGGTTAGAAAGGTACGTGTGAGGTGAGAGGTTATGGGTTCGAATCCAACTCACATGATTCTTTGTACCGGTTTCAAAATCAACCACCAACTGGTACGAATGTGAATTTTTGTACCGGGTGAGACTTTGTCTCAGATTCCTTGTACCGGTCCAAAACTGAGACTAAAGGGGATTTTGAAACCAGTAAAAAACTCTATTCTTCAATAGTTGTAGACAAAGTTAGTCACTTTATCTAGATATATATGGAATTATATAGATAGTACATGGAAGGAAGCATTAGAGTACACCGAAACGCTTTGAGAAATCAATGGATCAGCCGTAGGGTTTTGGACTAGTAACAAGACTTATCACATGCCCGATGGGATCCAATTCCCCAATAGTGATGAAAAGTCCAATATCTCCTGTAAGTTGTCAATCTTCTATATAACCACCAACCATACAATAATATTGCATTGACTCGGGAGACATTAATTGCAAACCGAATGGCATTCAAATATACATAAAGTAGTCATCAGTTGATCAATAACGTAACTGAAATATGATTAAACTTGATGGAACTTTATGAATGTAAAAACGGACGTTGTTTCACTACAGGACAACATTTTGTAGAAAGATAAATTCCTCTCCCAATCTTTCGATAGTGTAAATTATTTTAAAAATCCTGTTACGAGAAACGTGCAAACATCATCTAAGAAACTACGACGCAACCATGTGGGATATCATATAGCTCTTTGATCAGTTTTGATATTCCATTGACTACTACCATTTAGTAACAATATATTGGTACATCGAGATACTATTTGTCAACTTTATCCCATGAAAAATATTGCACACTTGACAAAAATGAAATCTATGTAGAGAAAATGCCATGTGTTCAAGGATAGCAATATGTTCCTTGTCTTACTGAAACACTGGAACCTCTGAATATAAACCGCACATGTCACAACACTGCACACAGGTACCTTGCTTATTACGTGTTCCAAGTTTCCAACTAAATGACTAATGTACCAGTCACCTTCAGCGTCATCTCTCCCTATATATAGAACCCTCCTGCCCATTAACCATCTCATACGCATCTGACGCAATCACTAGAGCTAAAAGTTTTCTTCTGAGAGATCAACCAAGTCTTTCTATATCATCAGCTAGTCTCTGAGTCCTTGGTCATACCCGCACAAGGCTAGGGCATGCATCGATCTTGGTCACTCGTTCTGCCTTTAGGTCTCATCGCCTTGCTTTTTGCCTCTGTTGCTGAAGCTGCTGCCGTGGAGCACACCTTCAATGTAAGAGTCAAACACGTGCACATATATGTTCATGCATCTATGTAGTTCTTTCATCTATATTCTCATTGTGATCTTTGCCAGATATGCATGTATGGTGTATAGTAGTTGCTCCCATTTGGTTTATTTCGTGTATACATGTATCTGCAAGATAATCATTGAAAATATTTTGTTGCTTATGCATTCATCAGGAGAAAGAATTCTCTATTACTCATAAATTATAATAATCTTTCTCTTTATTTGGTTACACATGTACTAACTACTAAGATATCATGACTACATGTAGCATGTCTCGTCCTCCGATCGCTCATTCTACTTGTTGCCCGGTATGTTCTTCTTCAGGTCGGGAACCTTTCTATTAGCCAGCTATGCCAGCCGGCGAGGATCATCACGGCGGTGAACGGCCAGCTCCCCGGACCGACCATCGAGGCCTGCGAGGGCGACACGGTGGTTGTTCACCTCGTGAACGAGTCACCCTACAACATGACCATCCACTGGTAAGTTACGCGGTCACTGTCAAGCAGGCTACCAACTTCTCCTGCCTCGATCAAACGTAACTTGCATAAAGATAAGATCCGTTTCGAACATTGACTCTTTGACACCGCAAGAAACCACCATTATAGCAAGATAGTCAGCTGAGCCGTAGAAAAGACTCCAACCATTATAGCAAGATAGTGACTGACATGACTAGCTGCTAATCTTTTGTTACTGCTGCTGGACTACTCATGCAGGCACGGGATATTCCAGCGCGGCACGCCGTGGGCCGACGGTCCGGCGATGGTGACGCAGTGCCCCGTCAAGCCCGGCGCCACCTACACCTACCGCTTCAACGCGACGGACCAGGAGGGCACGTTGTGGTGGCATGCCCACATCTCCTTACTCCGCGCCACCGTCTACGGCGCCCTGGTCCTCCGACCCCGAGGCGGCGCCGGCGCCTACCCGTTCCCCAAGCCCCACGGGGAGGAGACCGTCCTTCTCGGCGAGTGGTGGAACGCCAACGTCCACGACCTCGATGACATGGCGTTCCTCACCGGCAACCCGCCGAGGAACGCTGACGCCTACACCATCAACGGCAAGTCGGGAGACTTCTACAACTGCTCCAACGCCAACGAGACGTACAGGTTCCAGGTGCGGCGCAACGAGACGTACCTGCTCCGGATTATCAATGCCGCGCTCAACACGCCCATGTTCTTCAAGGTGGCGAACCACAGCTTCACCGTCGTCGGAGCTGACGCCGCCTACACCACGCCGTACGAGACCGACGTGGTGGTGGTCGCGCCGGGCCAGACCGTGGACGCGCTCATGGTCGCCGGCGCCGCCGTTGGGCGCTACTACATGGCGGCGTCCCCGTACGACAGCGCCATCCCGGTGGGGCCACCGTTCAGCATGAGCACTGCCACCGCCATCGTCGAGTACGCTGGCTCGGCCGCGGAGGCGCCGCCACAGCTGCCATCGCGGCCGGAGTACAACGACACCGACACGGCGTTCCGTTTCCTGTCCAACCTGACGGCGCTGGTGCTCCCCGGCAAGCCGACGGTGCCGCTGTCCGTGGACACCCGCATGTTCGTCACCGTCGGGCTCGGCAACTCCGACTGCCTGCCGAAGCAGCTGCTGTGCAACACGACGGGGACCAGAATGCCCATCTTCTCGGCGAGCATGAACAACGCGTCCTTCGTGCTCCCCGAGTCGGTCTCCATGCTCCAGGCGCACTACGCGAACGCGTCGGCTGGCGTCTACACCCGCGACTTCCCCGACCGGCCGCCGGTGATCTTCGACTACACGGCCGACGCCAGCGACAACGCCACGCTCAAGTACACGCCCAAGTCGACTAAGGTGAAGACGCTGAGGTACAACGAGACGGTGGAGATGGTGCTGCAGAACACGCGGCTGATCGCCAAGGAGAGCCACCCCATGCACCTCCACGGCTTCAACTTCTTCGTGCTCGCGCAGGGCTTCGGCAACTACAACGAGGCGGCAGCAAAGCCACAGTTCAACCTCGTTAACCCGCAGGAGCGCAACACCGTCGCCGTACCCACTGGCGGCTGGGCCGTCATCCGCTTCCTTGCAAACAATCCTGGTTGGTACCCAAATGATTTCACTTTTATTTTAAAATAGTTATTAGTAGTATCATTTTATTGTTAACTAGTACTAGATTATTGCATTGCCTTAATCAGGGCCAATGCTGATAGCTTGTGATAATTCAACAAGGAAGATTAATAGAATTGTATCTATTTGCAGGGATGTGGTTCATGCACTGCCACTTCGATGCTCATCTTGATTTGGGGTTGGCAATGGTGTTTGAGGTCCAGGACGGGCCGACGGCGGAAACATCGGTGCCGCCACCTCCATTGGACCTACCACAGTGCTAATTAACCATCCTTGTCAAATGTGTGGTTTGTTGGAATTGGGATGGATGGACATGTCAACAGAAGAAGCGTAGAACCTTGGCTTCCTATGAGGTTGTAGTAGTTTGATCATTATTTGTAAGTAATGAGATTGTAGTGGTTTGATTGATATAACCTGCATAGGGAGAACACACGTTTTTTCTGTGTAGTAGCTCGAGTCAAAGATATGATTGTTTGCGTTTGGTGAATAAATAAATGACATGTCAACGGGGTGAAGAGGCTTGGATTCCTAAATTTCAGCTGTGACATTTGAATATTATTTTCAGCTATGTGTGATAGCGTTGTGATATTTAAAAATTCCTAGTCAGTTAAATTTTAAGTGGCAGCATTCGGTTAGCCATCACAAATACACAGCCATATAGTAACAAATATGATCACTAGTAGAGAACCTTCCACGCGTCCCCTTTTATTCCGGTTTAAAGTTGGCTCGGGACGAAAGATACTTTAGTCCTGATCAAATATCAATCAGGACTAAAGACCCCCCTTTAGTCTCGGGTCAAAAATCAGCCACCCATGGGGGACCCTTTAGTTCCGGGTGAAAAAATCAACTACCCGTGAGGGACCTTTTAGTCCTGAGTGGTAAGATCAACCGGGACTAAATGTTACCATTTTAATCCCGGTTGGTGTTACCACCTGGGACTAAAGCTCACAACACCAACTGGGATAGAATGGGGTCTTTTGTCCCGGTTGGAAATACCAACCGGGATAAAAGGATCCCCCACAGGTGGCTAAAAAAGAATTAAAGGCCTGGGACCCTTTTTATCCGGTTTGTAATACCAATTGGGATAAAAAGGGGTTTTTAATCCCGGTTGGTGTTTCAAATCGGGATAAAAGAGTCCCTAAAAAAGAACTAAATCTCTTGAAATTTTTTATCTTGGTTTGTAATACCAACAGGGATAAAGGGGGTCATTTGTCCTGGTTGGTATTACAAACCGAGATAAAAGGGTCCCTCAAGATTTAGTACAAAAGGATTGCATCCCAGATGTGGTGTGTAGGTGGGATGGCAAGGAAGCCACGCGCGAGGTTTGAGGTCGTGGGTTCGAATCCCACGGACCGCGCCCACGCATATTTCGCGTGACTTGTGACTTGCGTGTGTGGGGGGCCTCCCTGTGTGGGGGGCCTCCCAGGGAGGCCCCCGGGGATTTATATTTTTTTTTACACCCGGTTGGTATTACTAACCGGGATAAAAGGGAGCGCGTCTTGCGCCTAGCGTGGCAGCCTCTTTAGTCCCGGTTTAGAGACCCGGGATAAAAGGCACCCCTTTTGTCTCGATTGCGTTATCCTGAATTGATTTTCAGAAGATTTTCATCCTATCAGGACTAATACTGAGTTTTCTACCAATAGATCCGTGGCGGAGGGAAGCCTAGGGTCACTAGGGCCATGGCCCTAGGCGTAGGCTGGCATTTTGCATAGGCGCAGCTGGCCCCAATTGGCCTATTAGCGGCCCTGGCATCAAATTGGCCCAGCTCCGCTCCTGAATACGATGATCTTCAACCCATCATGAATGGGCAATAGCTGACACTGTTGAAGTATATATATTTTGTGATATATGCAAAAAGGTGGCAAAATTAGATCATTGCATTCATGCAACGGTTGGCCGTCTCTTGTCTATTTTCACGAGCTAGCTCTGGTGACTTCTTGTCAGAGGTTGCTTTCAAGAAGTCGTCTGGCTACGAAACAAATTCAGATAAGAAACGAAATAATCGGCAAGCTGCTGAATTGTCAAATATAGAACAAAAGTCGGATGTCTGCTCTTATGGAAGTAGACAAATAACTGACTTGTGCTGCTTCAATCTTGCCTTAAATGTTTCAACTATCGTGTACAACCATCGTGTACAAGGAAAAAAAGTAAGAGATAATTCCCTATTTGATACTAGAAAAATTACTAGAAAAATTACTTGTTCCTTTTTTGGCTCTTAACAAATTTCAGTTCCCTATTTGACACCGAATTTAACTTTTATTCCTTTTATGATACTCTGTTGGATTTTACGTCCGAGAACTGCTAATTGCCCGACGAAAAGATGATTTTGCCCATGTGAGCCCCACCACCCTTCTTCCTCATCTCCTCCCCTTCTCCCCATGTCCGCCGTGGCCAACTCCCTCTCAGGCGCTCCGTCACCCAGTGCGTCGGTGCCATGCGAAGAGTTTGCCAGCGATGGTGGTGGCGCTGGCGTGCCTGGAGAGCGAGATAAGGATCCTGAAGCCGCTGAGCTCGCCGTACGTGGTGGCTTACCTTGGTGACGGCAAGACGACGGGCTCTAGGGACCTGCATATGGAGCTTGTGCCCGGTGGCGCCGCTGCGGAGGCCGCTGTGAGGCTAGGTGGACTCGGTTAGTGCAGCACGTGGGCTCAGGAGGGTGGCCGCCGAGCTGCGGTACCTACACGGCGAGGCCAGCATCATGCACGGGGACGTCAAGGGTTAGAACGTGCTCCTCGGCTACTGTGACGCTGAAGGCTGCGATGCGAAGCTAGCTGACTTCGGCGCGGCAAGGCTGGTGTCTGAGGCGACGCCCCGCGGTTCGCTGGATGGCGCGTGGCGGGGTGGCGATGCTGGCGTCAGAAGTCTGGTCCCTAGGCTGCACGTGCTGGAGCTGCTCACGTACAAGCGCCCATGGTCGGAGCTCGGCAGCACCTATGAGGTCGGCGAGCTGCTGCTCCTCATCAGGTTCGGCTTGAAGCGCCCCGCGATCCCCGCATTCCTGTTCGACACGTGCTACGACTTCCTCAACAAGTGCCTCCACCGTGACGCCGGCCAGCGGTGGACCTGCGAGCAGCTGCTGGAGCACCCGTTCCTCTCCGTCGCACACAACGACGCCACCACGGCGAAGCCATTCCCATCCCCATCCCCGTCACCTCGCACGGTCCTCGTGGTCCTTCCACGACCTCATCTCCTCCCCACGCCGGCCGGTCTTTCCCTCGTCTCCCTCTCTCTGTCTTTCTTTCTCCTCAGTCCAGGCTGCACGCAAGAAACCACAGCTCCATTGTCCATTCATGGCCAAATCTCGCCACTTCCCTCTACCAATTCCAAATCCCTCTCACACATGAATTCTCCACATTCCAATATCCCTCCCGGGCTAGTGCTAGCCCAAACACAAACTATTTTACACCGGAATTCCTTGTCTCGTGGCTGCCACTACCACCGGCCGCCAAGCTTCATTGCCAGCCAAATTCTCTCCACCTCCTCCACCAAAATCCAATCCCTCGCACTCGAACCTCCCTCACCTTGCGCTCACCTTGTGCTCGACCTCTCTGACCTGCTTGTTGGTCAGGATGAGCTCAACCCCGCCGGGAATCAGCCTTTCCTCGGCTGCTCGAGCCGTCAGCCCACCATGACTGTCCTCCCTTGGAGCTCCACCGTCCCGGCCATCCTCGACGCCAATAACCACACAAATAGAACCGTGGTGAGCTCCTGGTGCCTAAGCTCTCACCTAGACATGAGGACGGATGGAGCAGCGGGGGAGGTGCGACAGAGCGGAGGGAGGAAGGGGGGGGGGAGGAGAGGAGGGAGAAGGGTGGTGGGGCTCACATGGGCAAAATTGTCTTTTCGTCGGGCATTTAACGGTTCTCGGACGGAAAATCCAACAGAGTATCATGTAAGGAATGAAAATTGAACTCGGTGTTAAACAAGAAACAGAAATTTTTTAAGGGTTAAGAAAGGAACGAGTAATTTTTTAGTGTCAAATAGGGAATTATCTCAAAAATTAATGGTTTCATAGTTCTAAAATTTAGCTTATGAGGCTATTGTTTTGCAAACCATGATCCCTCTCTCTCCTTCACATTAGAAAAAAATTATATGTAGCATTGCGTGAGCTATATGATGAGCTATATGAGACTACTAACAAGTAGGAATATCCTTGCCTAGTGCCTTAAACCTGTCCTCCAGTCACAGCAATCATCTTCACTCTTAGGTAATTAGTATATTGTCTATTTGCTTCCCATGCTCCACGAGAAATCCAAGGTCTGGAATTCCAAGCATACATGGACCAGGGCATTATTAACCCTCGTGATATATGCGGCTGCTAAACATATCGGTTAAAGGGTCCTCCTCACGGTAGATGACTCCCACAGTTAATATACTAATGCTGTTAGAAGTTTAAGACGCAAAGTTACACGGGTAAAAAATATGTTCTCTCTTAGAAAAGTTGTCTTCTCTACATCCGGGCAATCGACCATGTTAAACCCACAAATCACACGTCACGGGAATGGAAATAATTTATACTCATTTATTAAAAACTATTTATATAATAAAACTCATTGCTTGAAAAATATATAACACCTCCATGCTTAAACATTACATTGACCTTGCGATTACATTGTTAGAAAGTTATAACATATTACATTTCATAGCCGTTCCCATGATCAACCTAATGATATACTTACTACCTCTATTTGTTTATATATGACATCGACTAGCTCAAAATTGAAATGAGCTGATTAGCCACATATATAAACGGATGGAGGGAGTAATATTTTAATTTGGCCAACCTAAATAATCAAGTTTGTTTGGAGTTCAATCATCCAATCTAAAATTTCATAATTTATGTTTTCATGAATAACTAATGTCCATCATGTTGGTACAATTTATTTCACCTAAATGAGGTAAGTTCAAAAGTCATATATAGGAATGATAAATCCACATGGTAATTTTTTTAACTGAAGTCAGCAGAGGAAGTCCTTACCTATTTTTTATAATTTTTTTATTCTAAACCTGTTTAATTTGTTCCCATAGGGAGTTGAATGCAGGCCGACTGGATGCTACTCAAGTGCTCTAACGACTAGGCTAAGGCCCTTTCGCAATCCGCATAGTAATTGTACTTGAAGTATATTAAAACGATTCACTTAGTAGGTAAAATGGAGTTCTCATCATATATGGGAAAGTGGCACCAACCTACCTAACATTAAAATGAAACTACAATTCTAGATCGAAACAATCTCCGTCCATCTACCAAAACCTAATTAATTTATAATTTGGATCACTTCTTGCTAATATACATCTCCTTTTGGAAACCACACCATTAATTCGTAAGTAGGACTATCAAAACAAAGCATGGTAAAAATTGCTTGTTTTCTACTAGTGCACTGTATATTGTGAGTTTGTGACTAAGCGGATTATTATTTTCTTCTTTTGGTACCATTTTGAAATTGAAAGAGAAGGAAACATGAAATGACAGTAGAGTCTATCAGAAACATGAATCACCATATGAAAAGCATTCTTCCTGTGGTCAAAGCACACTTTGATCGATTTCCCATAGGTAGGTAAGACGTACACAGTACGGAAACAAGGAAATGTAGTCAAACAAACTTTCATCTTGACATTGTTGGTCTCTTTTGAAAATTGTCACCATCATCAATATAATTTCATAGAAGGCATCCAGCACGAACATGAGTTGGTCATCTATGAAAATAATATCGGGTATCATATGATGACCATCTAGATCTTCTCTCTTCTTTTCCAACCAATGAAAAGTATTCACATGTTGATCCAGTGCCCACAGCGAAAAGTATTCAAATGTTTTTCGCTGAGGGCATGCATACCACGGTCAGGATTACCAAAACTGACGGTTGGTTATACCATAGCCTTTGCCTTGTCGAGCCATATAGATGTTCCAAAAAGTCAAGTCACTATATGACTAGACTTGGATTCGTTGGTACGGTGCAAACTGTGAATACGGAGCAAAAGATAGTACTAGAGATCAAGTCTACCTACCCTTTAAGTTATTATGCATCTTCGCTTGCTTAGGTGTGACCTTATTTATTAATTGTTAATGAGGAATACAATTATAAAGCGAAGTCAATTATCTAACAAATTGTCATTGATGGTTATTACAATGCGGTCATCAAGATATAGTTTAGCCTAGGATGGTCATCATCCGGATATGTTTAGTTTTTCTAACCTCTTGAAAAGTATGTATTCATAGGATAGGATGTACAAGTAACCACTATCATGCCTAGACTTCGTATAGAAAGGTGGAGAATACACGGGTATGCATTGCCGTGCAACGGGCGAGGAGTAGTAAGGGATCATTTCGTAGCCCTCCTAGGGCTTCGACTTAGGTACTATATCAGTAATATATTGTAATATCCCAGTAGCCGAAGCTATTTTGCAAGGAGAAAGAAAACGAGTTCCTATGAATAGTGTCGCTCTAGTACCTCTATGTTTATTATGACAAGATGTTCAAAATAAAAACCTTTTTTGAATGATATTATTTTAAGTATATTTTTTATGGAGGTGAATTTTTTTGTGATCTCTTCATCTAAAAAAATTGTTCGAACTCACATTACAGACTATTGTAAGGCTATAACAAAATTTTATGAACCCACATGACAAAAATGTGTACACCTGAAACAAAATATACGAATTCGGGGAACAAAGATCTGCAGACCTAGAACAGATTGTACAAAACTCACGAAACAAATATTTGTACACTTGGCACCAATTCTTCAAACTTAGAGAATAAATATTTATACACTGGAACAAATTATACGAATTTGCAAAACAAATATATGTACACTTTATTACAACACATTGCAATTGCACGTTTGAGTGTTGTATACTGAACCAGAGACCAATTATTGAAATTAGTATATAATTAAATTTATGCACGTCATTCTGTTCCTGTTGAAAAGTACTTTTGCTCCATTAGAACATTTTTGCCACCTTAACTTTTCAGTACATTTGTCCATATTGCACATCATTTCATTTTAATTTGTTTAGACCTAAATCCTTATTAAAACAACATATGACGTGCATAATGGAGCAAAAAGTGGGTGGAACTGTTTTGAGAGAGAACCTTGTAAGTGTGAGATCACCCAAACTTGTGGGGGGGGGGGGGGGGGAACATGACACCATGGCTCATGAGGACATGTATAGTATCAAGGATGAACTAACAGGCTTCAGGTCAAGCACAGGTTTCTCATGTCAAGAAAAATATTGTGAATGGCGTTTTCCTGTCACGGCAGTGGGATTGGGCATCGGGTTTCTTAAAGACAGCTGCCTCCTCCTCGCCTCCCCGCATTTCACGGCTCTGCTCCGGTCTCAATGCGCCGCCAGAGTGAGAGACCGCGAGCGGCGAGCACCAGCGCGAAGCAAGGAAACACTCAGTTTTGCAAAAAAAATCCTTTGATTTTCTCAAAAATCAACCCCAGTCCAACTCAGCCGTACCCGCAAGGCATTTTTTCAAAACACCCCCCAAACCCAAACCCTAGCTCTCCCACACAGCCACACTCCTCTCTCTCCTTCGTCCCTTTCTCCCCACCGCCACGCCACCCCTTCCTGCTCGCCCGCGCGCACCTCTCGGCTTGCCGCCTCACCGCTGGCATAGGCTCCGCCATCACACGAGCACATGAGAGCTGAGTGAGCTCGGCGAATAGCATGTGCGAGTGGGCATCCCAACAATGGCAGCATCGAACTTTGCCAGATCTGGCACAACGGTGGCTTCCCGACAACACGTGCGATGAGGAGCGAGGTCGAATCCGGCAACTGTGGGCATGGCTTCCCCGAGCTTCACCATGGTCAACGACTCTGGCAAGTAACCCGGAGGAGAAAAGATCAAGGAAGCCTAGCACAGGAGGGGCATCGGCGGAGGAGATTGAGTAGGAGAAGTTCATGTGCCTGGCCAAGCTCGCTGACAAGGCAGATGGATACAATGGTAAGGGATCCCATCCAATCCCCTTGTTTTGTCGCATGCTCCTTTGCTAAGGAAGTTCTCTTCTTTTTGAAAAGGGAGTGTCTACCTATCACCCGGGTGTTTTAGGGGAGCTCTAAAACACCTGGGTGATGGTTAGCTTTTCCCTTTTGGAAAAGAAAATGAGTTGATTACTTCAAATTGTCGATGAAAAGCAATGTTAACTTTCCCTCAGTACTCTGCCGGCAGAAGAATTTCTCATAAGAAGTTTTACCTACTTAAGGGTAAGTTGCGTACACAGTTACTCGTTTGACTTTTGCTTGCATAAGTACTTAGATCGACACCAAGATGAGTTATTTAGTTTCCTATATTCATTCTTTATTCCTTGAATATTTTTTGAAGTAACAGGAGGGGTGCACCCCTACTGAAATAAATTAAAAGTAAAGTAGTAGTACAAACGGAGGGGCCAAGTCCAATCGGAAGAAAAGGAAAATAAAACAAAACAAAGCAAAGCAAAACAAAACAGATCCCGAGGGAGCAAAGCTAGGGTAAAGGAAACAACTGAAGGAACTAAAGAGCATTAAGCCATTCTAGGATGTCTTCCTGAAGTTGAGAATTCACTTTGTGCAGGGCTACCGCGCGCAGTTCTGCAATGAATTTTCTTTTGACCCCTTGAACGGAAGGAGCTGAGTTCGAGAAGGTCCATTCGTTTCTAGTTGTCCAGATGCTCCATGTCATACGAACGATAATTTTCATGAAGAAGCATGATCGGAGGCGTCTCCTGATGCCACTGAAGATAGAAAAAGGCTCTCTCGTGGCTGCGTAGGTAATTCCAATGGACGCCTAGCAAGCTCTGGCAAAATTGCACCGGAGGAAGAGGTGTGATGCTGTTTCCCTTTTCTGAAGAATGCACATTTCACAGGTTACAGATTCCAGATGCATGGATCTCCTGTTTAAAATATCTCTTGTACTGAGCCTATCTTTGATAAGCAACCAGAAAAAAACCTTGTGCTTTTTTTGACATTTTGACTTCCATAACCAAAGGTGAATCGGGTGTATTTCCTTTTCCCCAGTCAAGGCTTTGTAGGCTTTAGCTACCGAAAATGAAGGATTACCCCAAATGAATGACCACAAATCCCTGGAGGGTTGTGTATTAATGTGTTGCATAATTCCTTGTAATCTTGAGAGTTGATCATGTGCCTCCACAGAAAGAGGTAGGTGTAATACATCGGCCAAGGAAGATGCACCAACAACATCTTTATATGTTATCCTTTCATTTCTGGCAAACGAGCAAAGCTGTGGGAACTCAATAGGCAAGAAATGATTATTCCAAGTGTCTTTCCAGAATAGAATAGTGCTACCATCAGAGACCCAGACAGATGCAATCCCCTTGTACAGATAAATGAGCTTTACAATGTCTCTCCACCAAAAGGATCCTTTCCTATATTGTCCAGGAAGAGAGCCCCGGCTATAATAGTTGTTCCATAATAAGTGAACCCATGGTATATCCGCCTTGGAAAAAAATTTGTGTAGAAATTTTAACAAGAGAGCCTCATTCTGTGTGTTGATGTTAAGGACACCCAGCCCTCCTTGTTGTTTGGGAACACAGACTATCGGCCAGGCAGCTTTGGATGGTTTTTTGGATGTAGGGTCAGACCCTCTCCAAAGACAATGCTTTCTAAATTTATCAATCTGATCAACAACCCCTTTGGGCAGTTTTAGCATTGCCATATGAAACATTGCAGTTGAAGTGAGGACAGAGTTTACTAGTTGCAACTTGCCTCCTTGTGATAGCATATTAGATATGCCCCCCAATTTCCTTTCCACTTTTTTGATGATAGGGAGGAATTCTTCAATTTTTGGTCTGGTCAAACCTAAAGGTAGACCTAGATAGGTGAAAGGGAAAGATCCTTCCTGATAACCAATCAAATTTGCAAGGTGCTCCAGTTTATCTTGATTAGTATTGATTGGAACCATCACAGATTTGCTATAATTTACTTTGAGCCCTGTTGATTCAGCAAAAGAGTCAAGAACAGACTTCAAGAACAACAATTGATCAGGATCATCTTCCATTACAAGTAAAGTGTCATCTGCATATTGGATTACTGGGAAATCATTGCTTGTTCCAGTTGGGATCGGTAGTCTAATTCTATCGTCTCTTTTAGCTTTGTTAAGAGCGGATTGCAGAAGATCAGCTGCTAGCACAAAAAAGAAGAGGGGAGAGCGGGTCTCCTTGTCTGACTCCCCTTCTGCAGTGAAAAACTTTCCCAGGCACACCATTGAGAAGAATCGATGAGGTTCCAGAACTAAGAATGCTTTCAATCCAACCAATCCATCTGTTTCCAAAGCCCTTGTGCTTCAAGATGTGTAAAATTGTCTGGTGTTCTATCTTGTCAAAAGCCTTTTCAAAATCTAGCTTCAGGATGATAAGTTCCTTCCTTGTGGCCTTGCATAAGTGCAAGTACTCAAAAGCCCATGCAAGACAATCCTGGATAGTCCGCATTTTAATGAAGGCATATTGATTCTTGTGGATTAGCCTTAGAATGACCCTCTGTAATCTCTCTGCTAAAATTTTTGCAATCAGTTTAATTGTGGAATTCAAGAGGGATATAGGCTTGAAGTCACCCACCTCAATGGGGCTATTCTTCTTAGGGTGATATATGAGGCGTTGATGCTCTGTACACCAACTTGTCCTTGAAAGAATGCCTCACAGAGAGCATAGAAATCCTCAGCCACCACGTTCCAGCATTTTTTCAGAAATTCACCATTGAAACCATCTTGACCGGGGGATTTATTGCTAGGTAAATCTTTGATAATGGTGTCTATTTCTTCCTTTGAGAAAGGTGCTTCTAAAAAATCTAATCCCTCAATTGGGTCAATTAGAGAAGAAAGATCAAAATACATATGTGTAAATTCAGATCTCCCCATTCTGTCCTTGTAAGCCTCCCACATGAGCTGGGCCTTGGCCTCATGATTATGAAGTTGTTGCCCCGCAGAGTCCTGCAAATAGGGGATATGATTAATCTTATTTCTAGTAGAAGCTCGGGCATGGAGAAAACTTGTGCTCTCATCACCCAATTTCACCCAGTTAGCAGAGCTTTGTTGTTGCCAATAAATTTTCTGTTGCTGCAAGAGGTTGCTGAGGTGAGAGGAAATGAAATCTCTAAAATTCCATTCTTGAATAGAGAGGTCCCTGGACTCTTCAATGATATCAAGAAAGAGAAGCACCTCTTTGGTATTCTGAATAGTTTTGGATAACCTAGGCAGATGTGACTTCCATGATCTTAATTCTTTCCTGAGATTTTTGAATTTTGCTCCAATGACTTTTGCTTTGTCAGAAAAGGGTGGTGTGTGATCCCACCCCCTCTGTAACATTGCTGAAAATTGGTCATGTTGTAACCAATCGAAAAACTTGGGGAGCAGGCATTGAGTTTGAGATAGAAATGACACAAGGGTTGTGATCTGACGAGTCTCTAGATAATATTGAGGCACAGGTGTTTGGATAAGTGGAGATCCAAGAAGAAGAAGAGAAGAACCAGTCTAGCCTTTCTAGTAAAGGGCTAGTTTGTTTATTGGTCCAAGTGAACTTGCCTCCTTTGAGTTGAATTTCATTCAAACTTAGCCTGCTGATAGCTTCATTAAAAAGGAGCATTTCCTGTAAATTGCCTCCCGGCTTATTCCTATCTTCCGGCTTTCGAAGAAGGTTGAAATCTCCCACTATTAGCCATTTTTCATCATCAGGCATCCGAATTCGCTTGAACCAGTTTATGAATTCTAGCTTCCCTTCTGGAGTACATAGCGCATAAATATTGGTTAGTATCCAAGTGTCTCCGGAGAGCTTGCATTGGAGTTCAATTGATTGGGCAAAGTTGTTTGGAAAAATTGGTTCACCCTGAAACTTCTGGCTATTCCAAACCACTAAGATCCTCCAGAATTGCCGATGGATGAGATAAAGTCAAACTGATCCAAACTTGGCGGACAAAAATTCGTAAGGTATGATTCATTGAACGAATCTCTTTTGGTTTCTTGAAGACAGATTAGATCACTTTTTGATTCGATGATCTTACTTCTAATGGCATTCCAGGGAGTCCTGGAGTTAAAGCCCCTCATATTCTAGGATAAAACATTCCAAGATCTTTTTGAAGCCATAAAACAACGAAGAGAAAAGGACTTTGCAGAATGACAACAAGCATTCTGGGAAGATCTTTCCCTAACATGAAATTTGAAATCCAATCGAATGACTTCCCATAAGGATAGAACCCGATAACCATAGTACGATACATAAGATAAGTTAGGAAACCACAGTTTTCAATCCACCAATACATCAGAAAATAGTTCATAAATATAACAAAGAGGGAGCTAGTCATAACAGAAACCCCTTCCAAAAGAAAATCCCTTGTCCACAAATCTTTAACTTATTAGCAAGAGCTAGAATCTGCGCTGGAGGGAGGAAAATGCCGGGCCTCCTTCCCCTTGCCTGAAGTTCCAGCATGTTCTTTCCACTTCCTGTCTCCAATGGCCTTCTGCGTTCCTGACTTGGATGATAACATCCCCACAGATGTCTTCGAGGGATCGACCGCACATACCTTATCACCCAGTTTCTGAATGTCCCCCACAGATAAAGTTGGAGGAAGTGCGTTGCAGGCTAGACATGAGTTATCCTGGCAAGTGCTCTTGCGGAAGCCACCACTTCTTGCTTTAATTCTGTCACTTCTTCGGACACTAGACTCGCATTCTGGTACAATCCTTCCCCCCAATCGGAGCCTTGCTTTTTTGGAAGATTTGTGCCCTTCATATTCAGATTCAGTCTGTGAGGTGATAGTTAGGGGGGAGGTTTCTATCTCTTCTAGAACACTGGAGCAGATCAAGGGACCAGAGCTGGGGCAGACTTTGGGGATTGCAAAGGCCATCATTGTTGACTTATCAACGCAAGATAATAGGAACTCCCAGGTTCTTGATGCTAAGAATTTCTTGGCCCAATCAAAGTGTTGGTGTGATAGGAGCATACTTATGAAGAAGGTGGCCCAATCTGTTGGTATGTGAATCACTTGCTCAGGACAGCCAACAGGTGAGAAGTGTTAGGCCCAAAGCCTATACACATTTGGATTCTAAGGACTAGACAGAGCTTTCCAAGGACTGTTGTCTGATGGCAAGAAATATTCTGGTAAAGAGGTAGACTGACCAGATTTGTTAAGCAAGTCCATAACACCTAAGTTAAGCTATGGTTCAGGGGTAAGCACCATGTTTACATTTAGATTAAAAAGGATCTGACCTTCCTAGGCCTGATTCTACCCAAAGTGCTATTCTCCCTGATTCAGTGCTGGTAGTCTAAGGACCACATCTTGTTGAATATCCATGTTGTCATGCTGAGCCTCCATATGCTGTGCATGAATATCCAATTCCTGACCCATTAGCTATGCGGGGGGCTCCAGAGGCTCCTGCACAATAGCTTGGGGGATACCAGCATTGTAAATTACCATGGGTAGGGGTTGGTCTCCTAGGCTAGGTGAGGGTGAAGCGATTGGTGGTGGAGATAGATTAAGATGCAAATCCAGTTCCATCTGGGGTTCCTCTTCCTCATGCAGAGCTTGGGCTTCTTCAAGGAGAATGTCTATCAATTGCTCCTCTTCCAAGCCTTCCATTTCTTGGTCCTCCATCTGCTAGTCTTCTTCCTGATTCCAAGGTTCTGGGTTATTATTAAGATCAGGGAGAATTCCTTCTTGATTGACCAAGGCCATGTGATGTTCAGGGGGCTGACCATGCATCTGGATGCCCGGGAATAAAAAATTGTTGTCTATGTTGGAGGTATGCCCTAGAGGCAATCATAGAGATGATGATATTCCATTTGTATCCATGATTTGTATATTGTGTTCATTGAATATCCATTAAAGGCTACTTGAATTGATTTGCGATTATGTGAATTGTATGTGAAACTCTTTACTGGTATGGTTATTCTAAAGTTGTCCCTAGTCGGAGTTCATGTGAGGACACACATGAATATTAGACTAGCACATGTATTAGTTGATGACTATGTTTCACATGTCATGGACATGGAGATGTTGAACTAATAATGTGGACACATGTGGAGATATGTGCTAGGACTGACCCAACACGAGAAGTAGTTCTCTCTTTAAACAACATATACGCTTTGTCCTTAGACCTGAGATTGTCGCATGTATTCAAGATGTGGATCGACCTACTTAGGGGCTATCAAACGCTACACCGTAACGGGGTAGTTATAAAGGTAGTTTTCGGGTTTGTCAAGAAGCATGCTATGAGACATGGTCAATCAAGATGGGATTTTCCCCTCTCTGATTGAGAGTGATATCTCTGGGCCCCTCGAGTGATCGGATCCGAAAATGCATGGCCATGCTACGTACGGTTAAGATTTAACCTACAAAGAGATTCCAAATCACAGGATCGAGAAAGAGCGGTCGGCTTGAAGCTAGACCAAATATCCTGAGGCAAAGGGAATAGCATGTATATTATGTTGTGATGGTTCGTCTGATATGATCTTCGTGTGCGTATAGGAGTTGGCACGTCTTGCTAGAGGCCGCTACCGACTATTGGGCCGAGTAGGAGTACTCGGGCCATGTCTATACGTATAAGAACCCATAGGGTCACACACTTAAGGGGCTGGAAGCCCAATTCAGATGTGATCCGAGTTGGATTAGGTTTAGAAGTACTAATGGGCCTCGGACCCAGAGGCCCGTTAGGAACCTCTATAAATAGAGGGGTGGGGGCGCCCTAGGGTTCACACCTTTTGGCGAAACATATCTGCCGCGCCTCCCACGCCCTCGCCTGTTGCAACTCGCGGATCTAGCAATCCGGCTTGCAACACTTCCTCCCTGCATGTGTGGATACCTTGGAGGTGTTGCGCCTGCACCACTTGGACGAGCCGCCGACGAGCCGTTGACGAGCCACGACGAGCCGACGACGAGCCGCGGCACGAGGGAGATCTTGCTGCACGTGGACGAGCTGCTGAGGAGCTGCTAGACGTTGACGTGATCGACTACGTACGACTACGCTGATCCACTTCGCTGCACCGACGCGAATCTACATCTTCCGCACCAGTAGTGCGTCGAGTGGTAATCCCGTGATCCTTATACGGCAGTTTTCCTGGTTTACGCGGTAGAAATTTTTGATTTCCGCTAGTGTAGCCTACCTCGTATCCCAACAGTGGTATCAGATCCATAGCTGTTTAGTTTTGGATTCGGGATGTGTGCATATGGAGATATGCGAGTTTTCAGTTTGATCTATGTCCTGGTTTCGTGCTCTTGCTGCAATGGTAGTGTAACGACATACTCCTACCGGTCGGTTTCCGCCATCGGAGTTAAGTGATACACGTAAATCCAGTTGCAGTGAGCGAAGATCAATATGATTGGTTGAATCAAAATCCAGGGTCATACGCCAGGCGCATTAGATGTGCAAAAGTAGATGGGATCTACTACTGGGGTCGGGATTTTTGCCATATGCGTATGCTTCGGTAAATCAGCCGTAACTTTTCGGTACGATCTCGAATCGGGGCGAATTTTATATGAAAATTGATCTATAGAAAAAGTTACACATGTAATTCAATTGCTTTGCCATTTTTGGCGAAATTAGATTTCCCAAATTCGGCTTGGAAGATGGAGTTTCGGGCATCCGAAGTTTGGAACGTTAGGACGCTTAACTCTGTTTTGCAGGATGTATGTATCTTGTGATCAGTATGGCCCTTTGTGTATGTGATGAATGTGTGTAACTCATTCATGACCTACGTGTCACGCGTACGGCAACACGGCAGGAGCCATATGTGTTGTCACTTTATTGTATTTAATGGTCTACGTACCAATCTGTGATGATCCAAGCAACTATGTAATCTTCATTACTAGCTTCTTTACTAGCTATTAGGCGTAATAGCATGTTCTAGTTCTTGGAGGACTCATCACCAGCAGGATGGCGCACATGGAACATGGAGATGGAGATCACCATGGTGAACAGGTTCTATGGAGATGGAGATCACCATATGAAAACGGGCCATACTGTGTCACAACTGTGTGAATGCTATTCTGTTTATGTTTTACTTTCTGCATGCTGTGATGTTAGAAGTAGAACGATCCCTCACAAAGTTTAAGTTAGTATGCCCTCCCAACTAAAACTTGCACCGTCCCATGCCTTATACAATTAGTGGTGGGTCTATGAAATTAGGGTACCACTAGTTTTCCTTGACTAGACGGGTTTGTGTCGGACACTTACACGCATAAGGGTTGGTTTGCTTAACAAGGTTAACTTAACGGTTAAGGACCTTGGGGCATAAAGGTTGGGCGCCGAGACATGGAGATGTCACCCAACAACAGGAGTCATATGTGATATGATTAGCAAAAGTTGCTTACCGATCTACCTTATTTGCTAGCGGTGATGCTAAAGCTCACTAGTAGACTTGTTAGTTGTGGATTCTGAATCACTAAGTATCAATAGAGGGATATTGATTTTAGTGGGAGTAGATTCTGTTAAAATAGTTTAATGTGATTTGCTCTATCATGGATATGTTTGTCTTAGTGTATTTTGCATTACTTTTGTTGTAGTTTAAATGGCACCTAGCAACACCACACCGTTTGCTTTGCGTTCGGTCCTTGAGAAGGACAAGTTGAATGGAACAAACTACTCGGATTGGATCCGTAACCTGAGAATTGTTCTTAGGGCCGATAAAAAGGAAGATGTTCTAGACAACCCACTACCAGAAGAACCTGCTGATGATGCACCCGCTGCTGCTAAGAATGCTTACAAGAAAGCATGTGATGCTAACCTCGAAGTAAGCTGCCTTATGCTTGCTTGCATGGAACCCGAGCTGCAGATGCAGTTCGAAACAAACCATGAGGCGCACGATATGATCGTGGTGCTTAGAGACATGTTCCAAACATAGGCCAGGACTGAAAGGTTCAATGTGTCTAAGGCCTTTGTTGAGAGCAAGCTAGCAGAAGGCGCAGCAGTAGGACCACACGTAATCAAGATGGTTGGTTACACTCAACGGTTGGAGAAGCTGGGCTTCCCACTGGGCCAAGAGTTGGCCACTGATTTCATTCTTTCGTCTCTTCCACCTAGCTATGGGAACTTCATCTTGAACTACCATATGCATGGAACGGAGAAGGGTCTGAATGAGCTATGTGGCATGCTTAAAATAGCAGAGGCTGACATCAAGAAAAGCGCTAGTACCAGCCATGTGATGGCTATACAGAACAATCCTAGCTTTAAAAAGAAGGGCAATTCTTGAAAGAAGAAGGGCAAGGCTGGAACGTCCAAGCCAAACCCAGCGCCCAAGGTTAAAGCTGGACCTGGACCTGCTCCAGACAAAGAGTGCTTTTACTGTCATGAACTTGGTCACTGGAAGAGAAACTGCAAGCAATACCTAGCTTCATTGAAGAATGGCGGAAGTAAGAGTACTTCTACCTCAGGTACGCTTGTTGTTAATGTTATAAACAACATATTTCTCGCTGATACAATTATTAATTCTTTGGTATTTGATATCGGATCGGTTGCTCATATTTGCAATTCGATACAGGGAATGATAAGAAGTAGAAGCATGGAAAGAGGAGAAGTTGATTTCCGCGTGGGCAATAATGCAAGAGTGGCTGCGTTGACCGTCGAGACGATGCAACTCCACCTCCCGTCAGGATTTATTATGGAGTTGAATAATTGTTATTTCGTTCCTAGTTTAAGTCAAAACATTTTGTCTCCTTCATGCTTGATGAAGGATGGTTATTCATTTGCGAGTGAAAACAATGGTTGTGTGATCTCTAAGAATAATATGTTTATGGCTTTTGCACCCATTGTGAATGGATTATTTATTTTAAATCTTGATGGTTCACCTGTCTGTAACGTAAGTGCTAAAAGGCCTCGGCCTAATGATTTGAGTCCTACCTACTTGTGGCATTGTCGTTTGGGTCATATAAGTGAAAAGCGCATGAAGAAGCTCCATTCTGATGGACTTCTAACTTTGTTTGATTTTGAATCATACAAGACATGTGAGGCTTGCTTGCTAGGCAAGATGACCAAGATGTCTTTCACAGGATTTCCTGAGAGAGCAGTAGACTTGTTGGAACTCGTACATAGTGATGTATGCGGACCAATGAGCACGACGGCAAGAGGAGGATTCCAATACTTCATAACTTTCACTGATGATTTTAGTAGATACGGCTATGTCTACTTGATGAGGCACAAGTCTGAAACCTTTGAAAAGTTCATGGAATTTCAGAATGAAGTTGAAAATTAGCGTGGCAAGAAAATTAAGGCCTTACGATCTGATCGTGGAGGCGAGTATTTGAGCCACGAGTTTAGCAATCATCTAAAGAGTTGCGGAATTGTTCCACAACTTACGCCGCCTGGAACACCTCAGAGAAACGGTGTGTCCGAGTGACGTAATCGAACTTTGTTAGACATGGTTCGATCAATGATGAGCCAGTCGGACCTACCGTTGTCATTTTGGGGATACACTCTAGAAACAGCAGCTTTCATACTTAATAGGGTACCATCTAAATCCGTAGTTAAGACACCATATGAGATATGGACTGGAAAGGTTCCTAGTTTGTCGTTTCTAAAGATTTGGGGATGTGAAGTGTTTGTCAATCGACTTCAGTCGGACAAGATCACACCCAAGTCGGATAAGTGCATTTTCGTGGGATGTCAAAAGGAAACTTTGGGATATTATTTCTACAACCGATCAGAAGGCAAAGTGTTTGTCGCTCGGAACGGGGTTTTCCTAGAGAAAGAGTTTCTCAAAGGAGAAAAGAGTGGAAAGACAGTGCATCTTGAAGAAGTTCAAGATGAGCCGATCGCGCAAGGATCAATGAGTGATGCTAACGTAGCAGAACAAGTTGAGATACCCAAGGCAAGAGAAGCACCGCCACAACCACGAAGGTCGGCAAGGCTCCGCGAAATGCAGGAAATATTATTGTTGGACAATGATGAGCCTGCGACATATGCAGAAGAAATGATGGACCCAGACTCCAAAAAATGGCAGAGTGGCATGCAATCTGAAATAGAGTCCATGGGAGACAATCAAGTTTGGAACTTGGTTGACCCGCCTGATGGTGTTAAAGCCATAGAGTGCAAGTGGATCTATAAGAAGAAAAAGGACATGGATGGAAATGTTCACATCTATAAAGCACGACTTGTCACAAAAGGTTTTCGACAAGTTCAAGGAGTTGACTACGACGAGACCTTCTCGCCCGTAGTGATGCTTAAGTCCATTCGGATTATTCTAGCTATAGCTGCATATTTCGATTATGAGATATGGCAGATGGATGTCAAGACAACTTTCCTGAATGGAAACCTAGCTGAGGACGTGTATATGATACAGCCCGAGGGTTTTGTTGATCCAAAAAATGCTGGAAAGGTATGCAAGCTTCAGAGATCCATTTATGGATTGAAGCAAGCATCTAGGAGTTGGAACATTCATTTTGATGAAGTGGTCAAAGGGTTTGACTTCACCAAGAACGAAGAAGAGTCTTGTATTTACAAGAAGGTTAGTGGGAGCTCTATAGTATTTCTAATCTTATATGTGGATGACATATTACTGATTGGAAATAACATTCCTATGCTTGAGTCCGTAAAGACTTCACTGAAAAATAGTTTTTCGATGAAGGACTTAGGGGAAGTGGCATATATTCTGGGCATTAAGATCTATAGAGATAGATCGAGAAGGCTGATAGGTTTAAGCCAAGATACTTACATTGACAAAGTGTTGAAGCGGTTCAGCATGGAAGAGGCAAAGAAAGGGTTCTTGCCTATGTCACATGGCATACATCTCAGCAAGACTCAGTGTCCTTCGACTGCTGATGAGCGGGATCGCATGAGTAGAGTGCCATATGCCTCGGCTATTGGATCTATCATGTATGCAATGATAAGTACTCGCCCAGATGTTTGATATGCGCTAAGTATGACAAGCAGACACCAGTCTGATCCAGGTGAGAGTCACTGGACAGCGGTGAAAAACATTCTTAAGTACTTGAGAAGGACTAAAGATATGTTCCTCGTCTATGGAGGTGAGGAGGAGCTTGTTGTAACAGGTTACACCGATGCTAGTTTCCAAACCGACAGAGATGATTCAAAGTCACAATCAGGATTTGTGTTCACGCTAAATGGTGGTGCTGTTAGTTGGAAGAGTTCCAAACAGGAGACGGTGGCCGATTCTACGACAGAAGCCAAGTACATCGCGGCTTCGGAAGCCGCGAAGGAGGGTGTTTGGATAAGGAATTTTCTCATTGAGCTTGGTGTGTTCCCGAATGCGTCCAGCCCATTGAATCTCTACTGTGATAACAATGGGGCAATTGTGCAAGCAAAGGAGCCAAGGAACCACCAGAAGAACAAACACGTAATGCGGCGATTTTATCTCATTCGAGACTTCGTTAACCGGGGTGAGATCAAGATATGCAAAATACACATGGATCTGAACATTTCTGATTCGTTAACAAAACCACTCCCGCAGGCTAAGCATGATGTGCATGTAAGAGCTATGGGTATGAGGTACCTTCTAGATTGACTCTAGTGCAAGTGGGAGACTGTTGGAGGTATGCCCTAGAGGCAATCATAGAGATGATGATATTCCATTTGTATCCATGATTTGTATATTGTGTTCATTGAATATCCATTAAAGGCTACTTGAATTGATTTGCAATTATGTGTATGTGAAACTCTTTACTGGTATGGTTATTCTAAAGTTGTCCCTAGTCGGAGTTCATGTGAGGACACACATGAATATTAGACTAGCACATGTATTAGTTGATGACTATGTTTCACAAGTCATGGACATGGAGATGTTGAACTAATAATGTGGACACATATGGAGACATGTGCTAGGACTGACCCAACACGAGAAGTAGTTCTCTCTTTAAACAACATATACGCTTTGTCCTTAGACCTGAGATTGTCGCATGTATTCAAGATGTGGATCGAACTACTTAGGGGCTATCAAATGCTACGCCGTAACAGGGTAGTTATAAAGGTAGTTTTCGGGTTTGTCAAGAAGCATGCTATGAGACATGGTCAATCAAGATGGGATTTGCCCCTCTCTGATTGAGAGTGATATCTCTGGGCCCCTCGAGTGATCGGATCCGAAAATGCATGGCCATGCTACGTACGGTTAAGAGTTAACCTACAAAGGAATTCCGAATTACAGGATCGAGAAAGAGCGGTCGGCTTGAAGCTAGACCAAATATCCTGAGGCAAAGGGAATAGCATGTATATTATGTTGTGATGGTTCGTCTGATATGATCTTCGTGTGCGTATAGGAGTTGGCACATCTTGCTAGAGGCCGCTACCGACTATTGGGCCGAGTAGGAGTACTCGGGCCATGTCTATACGTATCCGAACCCATAGGGTCACACACTTAAGGGGCTGGAAGCCCAATTCGGATGTGATCCGAGTTGGATTAGGTTTAGAAGTACTAATGGGCCTCGGAACCAGAGGCCCGTTAGGAACCTCTATAAATAGAGGGGTGGGGGTGCCCTAGGGTTCACACCTTTTGGCGAAACATATCTGCCGCGCCTCCCACACCCTCGCCTGTTGCAACTCACAGATCTAGCAATCCGGCTTGCGACACTTCCTCTCTGCATGTGTGGATACCTTGGAGGTGTTGCGCCTGCACCACTTGGACGAGCCGCCGACGAGCAGTTGATGAGCCACGACGAGCCGCCGCCGAGCCGCGGCACGAGGGAGATCTTGCTACACGTGGACGAGCTGCTGAGGAGCTGTTGGACGTCGACGTGATCGACTACGTATGACTACGCTGATCCACTTCGCTGCACCGACGCGAATCTACATCTTCCGCACCAGTAGTGCGTCGAGTGGTAATCCCATGATCCTTATACGGTAGTTTTCCTGGTTTACGCGGTAGAAATTTTTAATTTGCGCTAGTGTAGCCTACGTCGTATCCCAACAGTCTAGACCTCCAAGAGGGATATCCTCATCCTGTAACTGACCACCCAACATATTTTGCTGCACAATTTCACATTGGATAGTGAAAGACACCCCTTCAAAATCATCTCCTTCGGACTAGATGAAGTAATGAGGAATGTCTATAAGGTCAGTTACTCGTGCTTTGTGGACAACTCTTGCCAAGACATCATCCTTCTGCCATAAAATCATCCTCCCAAAAGAACTAATAGAATCCTCAATTTGACGGGCCGTACGACTATCAGGTGGGAAACCAATAAGCATAAGCCAGCATTCTCTATTGAATGCAACATGTCGGGCATTGGCGGCCCTATTGTGCTGAACAAAGGAAAAACTAAGACCATGGCAGAAATGAGGACTGCTAGCAATAAGAGCATCTCTATCTGAAGGACGGCCCAGTCGAACATAAGCTTGCCCCCGATCGAAAGGGCATCTCTGGACATTTGTGACTTCAAGTCCCAAATCTTGGACCAAGAACTCCAGAATGGAATTGCGTAAGAGACCAAAAGGGATCTCACCAGGAGGGAGATTTGTCATAGTGACAATGGTGAGGTCTTCATTTCATGGTAAGGCTCTGGGTACCACCACCCGCAAGAACTGCTGCCTGCCTTGAACGATAACCCGGTGGAATCCAGTTGAGGAAGGCCATCGGTTCTACCAAAGCAGGAGTTTAAGCGTGGCAATGGACAAGACCCTTGGCAGTTTGGGGGAAATGTTGTTGTGGGGGAGAAGTCGAGGAAGATGAAGGGGCAGGGGGAGTGACAGTTGTGCTACCTTTCAGAATAGCTGAAAAATCACTAAGAGAAGCGAAAGTTGGAGGAGTGTTGGAGCTGGGCTAGGATCCGTTTAATGGGCTGGCCTTGAACCAAGAGAGGTGGCAATCCTGAGGCCAATCAGAGGTTGGGACGCTTGGGGAAAAGTTACAGCCGAGAGAGTCTCCACATCGCTTGATGAAGCCTTGGAGACTGTGGTAAAGACTGTAGCCATTAATCGTTTGACCCGGTCTTTTACAATGCCAGTAGCAGATTTGGTTTGCATAGGAGGATCTTGGGTGATTGGGGGATAGGCATCGAGAAAAAGCAAATCGCCTCTGTAGCGCAGACCTATCAAGCCTAGCCACCATCGGTCCATGGGCTGGAGTAGGCAGTGGGTCCAACGAGTGATATTGTTTTGAATTTTTGAAATCTAGACATTGGAAGACCGATTTTCTGGGACCTTTGGAGATTTGATCCGGAGGACTAAGCACAATTGGTTTATTAGAGGAGGGATATTCATTGCGAAAAAACCTTGGAGGCCCAAGGGGTGCAGAGTTGGCCTCTGTAAGAGGATGAAGACTTCCACTGTTTGAATTAACCACATCAGCAAAAGAACGAGAAGACCCTGGAGAATAAAGATTCATTGTAGTCTGAGAACGAAAACCCATCTTCTGACAGTTCTGAGCAGAAGTGAAATTAGTCTTCCAGAAGTTGGCAGAATTACCAAGAGCATCAACAAAATGTTCCTTGCCACTATTGATTGGAGAAGAAGCTGCCTTTCCTTTTCTGGGACGAGCGAGTTCCCAGTGATGAGTAGGTTCAGAATCTTTCTGAGCAAAAGAAGAAGCTCGAGCCAAACAAAAATCATTATGAAAGAAAAACCCCAAATTGAAATCATCAGAAGAAAAGCCCTTAAGGTCCAGGCAGAGAAATCTAACATGTTTGGAGCACAAAGAAAATTTGAAGATCTGCTAGGTGAGCTGGGAAACGAGAAATCCAACAGCATGCCCACCAAGAACCGCCTGAAGGCAGAGACCCACTGAATTGGGAGACAATCTGAAAGAATTTCTGCTGAAAGCCACCACCATATTGAATCGTTGAGACTGCAGGGACGGAGGAGAGACAACTTGGGAGCCGAGTAAATCTCTCACCTTTGCCGCAAAGGCTAGGCCATGGCTCTACACAAACTAGAAGGATCCCATGGGACCTTACCTTGAAAAGGAGCATCAGGAGTAAGAGAGAAAGAGAGGAGGAGCTTCCAATTCCTTCATATTACGATCATGTTTGGGTCTAGAAAGAAGAGAGGAGAGCTACGGTGGCCAGCGGGGCCAGAGTGGCCATCATCGGGGGGGCTGTGGACGCCGGGACCAGAGTGGTCACCGGCGGGGCCGGAGTGGCCGTCGCCGGGGGGGCTGTGGGAGCATCAGAGCGATTGTAGACTGCAGTCTACATATGGAGGGTCAAGATGTAGAATTCATTTTATTTCAATGTCATGTTCCCCCAGATATTACTCATAATGTTTAGCACATATAATTAGGGCTATTTGTCTTCATTCTCTTCCTCAATTCAGACTGTATCTTTGCTTTCTGCCAACTGCAGATCTAATGCATGATTCTTGTGCACGTATATGGACATTGTTCTTTGCTACTCAAATTTATTTTTGATTCCTTATCATTCAGAACTTCCCAAATATACCATTTGCCTTTGAAAGAACTGGTTTGGAACTTTCGCCTGGTGCATTATGCATTTGTTTAGGATGGAAATCCAGTGGTGCAAATTAGTACATAGCCATGACTCAGCTAGCCATTTACACTCTGCGGAGGTAGCCTTCTAATTAGTTGAACTACTAGAGTCTACATTCGATCAAAAGACTTTTTGTTTACTTAGCCATGTCTATGCGGTGGTAAATGGTCCCTGCTTTACCTTCATATTAATTTGTGGTATTTTGATTGGTGTGTCTCCTAGTGCTACTAGGAAGGCAAATATGTTTTTATTGGTATTGTTTGGATTCTATGACCTTACAGGGCACATGAAACTTGGTTGATATAAATATTTAGGAGTTAGTATGAATGTAGTTTTTTTGAGCAGTATGAATATATTAGTTCCAGCTATCGATTTAAGTTTTTTTCTCGATGATCTTGACATGTTCAGCAGATTGAAACTGCACAACCCCACTTCCATGTTTGTGAATATATTTGCATTACTTTATTGGACCATACAAGCATATATTTCCTTGCAGATACTGGCAGTTATATGTACTGATCCAGCCAATTGCAGTATGGCAGTTGAAGTTTTACGTGTAATTCATATATCACAGGGTATATGCATAAAGATATAACAACTACTCTATATTTGAGAATTCTCAATGCTAATCTTTGATGTTTATCTGCTAAGGAGAAAGATGTTGGATAATTCTTCAATAGCCAGTAATTTGGTTCACACTGCTAAGGCACCTATATTATGCTCTGGATTTTATTTTCCTAAATCATACTTGGCTTGCGTTGTGCTCTGAACAGTTGCCTTGTGAAGCTCTGTTTTTCGACATTCTTTATGCAAATAATTTATCTGGTTCCATGAAAGCTTTGCATTTTGTAGTCCATCTTATATTTTTTTTAGTTGCGTGCGTTTATTCCATACTTGTTCACCCTTTGCCTGATGTGGTATGAATGTTGAATTACAGGAATTCTGTTAGTGGCACAATGTGGGCTTTCCTTCTGGTGCTAGAGGTGACTATTTGTTGACAGCAATTAGCATGCAAGTTTGAACCACAAACGCACAGATCAGTTGTAACTTTTACTTTAGAGTAGTCCCTCAAGGTTTATCAATCCATGGAAACAAGGTCACATGCTAACTAAACATTGGAAAACATGATACTGGTTGCAAGATGGTTGTGAATAAGAATGAATAGACATGAGTAAATACGAAGCATGAGCAGATATGAACAAGAGCTAACTTATCTAGAGTAAAGCCTAGACTATGCATACGTTGTAGCTCTAGCTAGATGGCAAGCAAACACATGGTTCTCATTCAAAGCATCTTTAAACTACTACCTCCGGTATGACTCCTGAAACCCCCCACCTTACACGGTATTAGACCCCATCACGATCCTACCTATCAGCGCAGGAAGTCTAAGGGTATGAACATAAATCACACGTCTAGCTGTAAATCTAGTCACCATGACTACAAGAACACTCTATGCAATCTACAAGCTTTATAGATTGGAATAAGCAAACTCATTACAGTAGAAATCATAGAAGGAGGTATATGGATCGCTAATGAATCGGAGCTCATCTATTACTTTACCATGAATGATTGTTCATCACAAGATCTCCGCCGAGGCCATACCCGCGACTTGTGAATCTAGCTCCAGAACTCTGGCATGGACCTTCCTCACGGGGTGATCACGCTATCTAGAACCTAGCCTAAGCTAGCCTTCAGACAACTACACGGCCCTCAGCTCTCTGTAGATGGTTGTCCCTCAAGTTCATAGGCTTCTTCTGCTTCGAATCTGCTGTCCAATATGTGTGCTCGATGAAATACCGGGGTATTTATAGTCTGGAGAGGCCGTCATCCAAAAGGTAAGTTAATTGGGCTAGGGAAAGGCGGGGGGTGTGGAGGTGTGGGGGTCTGTCAGTGTTTTAGACCGGCAACCCGCCTAGGGGGTATCCTAGGTGGTCTTTTGTGCGGTAAGGGTCATCGAGAATCAAGGAGTCAATGGTGACACAAGGAATACGATTTAGACAGGTTCGGGCCGCTAGATTGCATAGTACCCTACGCTTGTGAGTTGGTTGTGTTGAACTTTGATGAGTTGAAGGAGGTGTCTTTGAGGGGGTCCTTGCCCGCCCTTATATACTCGGGAGGGCAGGGTTAGAAGTTTGAATCCTAGTCGGGTACGATTACAGAGTTCTACTCGGTGTAGACCGAGTAGTTTCTATATGCACACCTAACTAGTCCGAGTGGGATACGCTTCTTGCCGCGTAGCCCCCTAGTCTTGATTGTGTCCGAGTACGCCCCTTAGCGGGCCGCACAGGGCCTACTCGTGGGCTTGGGATGCAAGCCCGACAAGCCCCCGAGTACTTTGTAGTTGAGCATCATAGTTCCGAGTACTTTGAGACCACCATCCGAGTAGTTCTTAGTAGTGGTTGTAGTGTCCAAGTACTCGAGTACTGTCGCGTCGCTAGAAGGTACTCTTCTTTTCCTCCGAGTTGCTTCTGTTTTGAGAAATTATATGGTAGTGCGATGACAATCGCACTCCATATGGAGTAGCCCCTGAGCCTTGATTTGAGTCAAAGAGTCAGGCTTAGGATCAAATCTGCTTTTTGGCTGTTTCTCTCTAGTAGTTTGAAAAATAAAACTTTGTCCATCGGGTACGGTGTCTGCATCCCCCGAGCACTTAGGCAATTTTTTGTTGTCGATGAAGTGGTCAAATCCTTTTATTTGAGTAGTCGTTGGATATTATGGCAATAAATCTTGTTTATATCTGTTCGTTGTGTAATTGACGCTTGGAATCCGGAGGTGATGGAGATATAACGGGAGAGCCCCCTTATGGTTAGGGTTATGTTTCTTTTTAGCAGAGATGTTTTGTCCCCTGTTCCTCATTGCGCCGTCGCAATTTTCTAGTGCTGCCACCGCCATTGCTGCTTTTCTTTGAGCGAGATCAGAGGTTGACTCCTCTCTTCTTTGCTGTCTCCGAGATTTTCTGATGCGCACCAAGAAAATGGGGAAGAAACCCGAGAAAACCCAACGCCAAGTTGCTGCGGCGGGTAAGTTGAGATCTAAATCCAAGAAGGGGAAGGAGCTAGTGCTGCCGGCGCTGAAGGTTGGACCGACGAACCAGACTGCACCGCCACCGCCTGGGATCACATGGCAAAATTCCATGATGAGGGAGGCGGCTGTTCAGGTGCTGGTTGATGCCAAGCTTCTCCAGCCAAAGCAGGTACTCGAGTGGAGGCCTGCTTTTGGTAATGCGTGGCAGTTTGAGGAGCATCCAAATGAGACTATCATGCTTGCACACTTTGTCGAGAGAGGACTGACAGTGACTACTTCTGACTTCTTCAGAGGTATTCTTGAGTACTATAAACTCCAGTTGGTTCACTTGAACCCAAATGGTGTACTCAATATCTCTATCTTCATACACTTGTGTGAAGTATACTTGGGTGTCCCTCCTAGTCTTAAGCTGTTTCGCTGTAAGCCATAGCCTAGCGTGATTAGGATGGAGGTTTTTGGAGGTGCCGGGTTCCAGCTTAGGAACTCGGGTGCTTATCTTGACTACAATCTGACTGACTCGCATGGTGACTGGATGAGAAGATGGTTTTATATCGGGAATCATAACCCTTCTTTGCCGGTCGTCACTGGACATGCACCAAAGCACGCGGAGAATTGGGTGAGCGAGCCTGAAGATACTCCTGAGATTGACAACTTGTTGAGTCAGATTGCCGAGTTGAAGTCGCTGGGCTTGACTGGCATTAATGTAGCTGCCAGTTTTCTTAAGAGGAGAGTTCAGCCTTTGCAGCAGCAGGCTCACTCGAGTTCAAAGTACTCAGGATTTAATGATCTGTCGCGTATGTCTCCTGACGATATATCTCATGATGACGTGGAGGTGCTGCTAGCAAAGTTCTTCAGGAATTATTAGGGAGTACCGGTTATTCCTGGAGCCCTTTGCCAATTTGATGCTTGGTATGGGCCACAAGAGGTATGTTCTTTTGCTTGACTTGTATTTTTCGAGATGTTGGGACATCTTTGAGTAACAACTCGTTTGCAGTCCCGTGTTCTCTTTGGTTGTCTGGCGCATTCTGAGGAGGAGTTGGTTGTTGAAGAATTAGAAGATGAGCCTTCTCCTCCTGCAAAAAAATGTCGAGTAGTTTGGAAAAGGCCTGCTGTGAAGTCTACTTCAACCTCGAGTTTGACTCCTGAGAGGTCACAGAGTACCAAGGTCGTGCATTCATTGGTAACTTTTGGTAGAGTTATCCTGTAATCCTTTGATGATTTTAGTTGCATGAGAGGGATGTCGACGCGACCCTTGGTGGTGATGAGGCTACTTCTGTGAGGTAGTCGCGATTGCCAAGGATGATCTTGGTGTTGCATCTGTTGAAGAATTGCCGGTGGAGGTGCCGCTAGCGGATTCTGGAGCAGCCCCCGAGCCAGCAGTCCCGACCCCGTCGGCTACCGAGTTGCCGGTCCCTGACCAGGCAGTTTTAGGTTTGCCTGCTGGGGTGGCGGATGTTGCGAAGGCAGAATCGCCAGTGATTGCCAGTGGCTCTTTCTTGTCCAATGTTATCGCTAGTGGTGAGTTTTTTCTGACTATCTTCGTTAGTCCGAAATTGTTGTAGTCTTAACCTTGTCTTTGCAGGACTTGGCAAAAATATCGTACCTTCAGCTGATCCTGTGGTGCCGAGTACTCGACCGCCTGTTGCCGAGAAGAAGCGCGTGCGATTGCCACCACGGTCATCTCGGTAAGTTTTTGAATCTTTCTTTGTAACGTAGCTTTGAATTTTCTAAAGGGTGTGTGGTGACTTTGTATTTTGATGCAGGGATGCGGAGGATACTATCCCTATGGAGGCAGGAGTAGAGTCTTGTCCCTCAACTACTCTTTCTGCTCCCTTGGTTGATTTGTCCGTTGATGATGTATCCGAGGTTGACACTAGTTGCCTTGGTGCCACCATGTCCATGCTTCAAGAAGTAATCTGCTCGGTGGAGGATCCTGCGGTTCCTTCGGGTTCTGGTGGTGTACCCTCCACGACATCTACTGGTGGTGTTCTGGCTTTAATTGATGTAGCTAAGGCCAATGAGGCATGTGCACCAGGTATGTAGTTGGGATACTGGTGTTGTAGTCGTTGTATTGTGTTCTGAAATGACTAATGTGTGTTATTTCAGGTACAACCTTGGGTGCAGCTCCAGAGCCTCATGTTCTAAAGAGTGATGAAGGTCCAGTACTTGAGCTTCCATCGGAGTCGGAGTTTTGGAGAGCTATCCAAAGCTTTCAGGTGTGTTGTTTCTTTTGTTTGACTGTTTTCTGCTGAAAACTTGACGATTTGCTTTTATTTGCAGGATCTATATGACAGAGCTCAAAGGAATGCCCGGGCCCTCCAGGAGCGAAATGACTCTGTGCAGCGGCTGGCACAATTGGAGCAAGAAGGCAGCCATCTTACTGAATCCTTGAAGGTTCATGAGGATGCTACGAAGTCTTTCGCCATTGAGCGGAGGGATCACGAGGTTTTGCAAGAGAAGTTGGAGAGCCACTATAAGTCATTGAACAAGAAGTATCAAGGTGAGTACTTGCTATTCTTTGAGTTTGTCTGACTATACTCGGGGTTTTTGAACTTGTTTGTTTTTTGCAGAGCTCAAGAGGAAAGAGGCTGTTTTGAGTAGCCAGCTCCTTGATTGGAGGAACGTGCATGACCGAGTAGCTGACGAGGCTAATCGTCTTCGGGCATCACTGGCTGAAGCTCAGGCTGCATGCGAGCATCAGAGAGATATGAAGAATCAGAATGGAGTTATGCTTGCTATGGCCATGGTAGCCTGTAGGGATCATGGCCGGACTATAGGAAGGCTTCAAGGCGAGCTCAAAGAGTTGACTGATGCCGCTCAAGATTTTGTTAATACCATTGCTCCTCTTGAGGACGACGCAGAGCCCTGTTCACTAGTCGAGCGGTTAAAGACTGCTCTAGGCAAGGTTGCTGGCCTCTGCAAGACTGTTTATAAACAAGTCCTTGCGGTGGTCAAGTCTTATTACTTGCAGGCAAATTTGACGGCTGCTGGTGATGGTGTTGCTCGGAACTGCATGGAGGAAGCTTATGCGCAATACCTCGAGGAGGCTGAGCCAATTGCTTCGAAGATTTCTGAGTTTGTATCTTTGGAGGAGCCTTAGGCTTGTGTAGCCTTGTAATCTGCCGAGTACTCGAGACAACGTTTTGAATGTTAAATGAATGCTTATCCATCCTTTGTTATTGGAAGCAATTCCGAGTGCTTAGTCGAGTAGTCGTGAGGTTATCGAGTACTCTGTTCTTTCACTCTTGGAGGGTGCACGGGTGTACTGTACTCTTTTGTCTTTTGTGGCATGAATGCTTTCACATGAACAGAGTTAGAGAGCATCTTGACTCATCAGTATTTTTGTTGTCACGAGCGAATAGTAACTCCCGAGTGGTTGGTAGTTGTGGCGCTCGGCTATAAATAGACTACCATGGAGGTCGACCCGGGTCAGGCTTGAGTAGCGATGGATTGCCTTCGGTTACTGTTATTTGATTGTAGAGAGCCTTCAAAGAGTACTCCGGTGCTAGAAGATTCCTCGTAGGTTAGAGCCACCTTCCCTCCATAGACTCTAGCGCTCGTAGGGATAGCCACTATGCTAGAAGAATCCTCGTAGAAGGGTTCATCACGTGCCTCAACTTGCAGCTCGTGATCCAGCTAAGTTCGTGCTGGAACTCGCAAGTGATGGGTGATGACTGTCGTGGTCTTTATCCGGCTCTCTTAGAGGTGGAGGTGTGGCATGCAGTGTGGGATGGCTCACCAAGGCTAGCAAGAGAGCAGCCTTGTTTTTTCTCCCTTATGTAGCACTCGGGATTCATCGTTGCCGCTGTTGAGGTAGTGGCAGTGCAGGAGTTCCTGATGTTGTTTCGGAGAAGGACCTGGATATGGCTGCATTTTGCACAACTTCCTTGCGTGTGGGCCCTTCCCTTTGTAGTAGTCGGCAGGCCTATGTGGCCTTGTGATATTGTAAAAGCCTGAGGCTTAAATGCAGACCGCCAGTAGGTAATTGCTTATAGTCTTTGCTGTGTTGTTATGTTGTATTATGAGTACCCTTACTCTATTATGAGTAATCACATGTAACTTCAAAATTTTCTACTTGAATCAGACTCGAGTAAAAAATTGCTTTGTGCTTTGAAGTTTTGGAACTCATACTGAGGCTGGGATGTCTGCTGAGCTTTGACAAAGTCTTGTGTCAAGAGTAGAGCATCTGTAGTCGGTAGTCGGGCTGTCGGCTCTGAGTAGTTGGAATGAGTTTGGTTTTGAGCTGCTTGAGGTGAAGGCTCGAGTACGTTTGTCTACTATGGGTAGTAGCGAGAGAGATGTTCTATATTTCAGGAATTTGGTACTTGTTCTCCTGAAAGTTCTTGTAGTCTGTAAGATCCGGGTCCTGTGACCTTGGATACGATGTTGGGACCTTCCCATGGTGAATTGAGTTTATGCAACCCTGACATGTCCTGGATTCGTTTGAGGACCATGTCGCCTAAGTTGAAAGATCGCTCCTTAACATTGCAATCGTGGTATCATCTTAACCCGTCAAGGTATCTGGCTGATTGAACTAATGCTGCACATCTCGTTTCTTCTAGACTATCCAGATCCATGCATCTTGTTTCTTCTACCATTCCTTCGTCTATTGTTCGACTGGAGGAGACTGCCACATGACGTCCGCGGGTAAGATAGCTTCTGAGCCATATACAAAAAAATAGGGGGAGAGCCCGGTAGTCTTGCATGGTTGGGTTTGTAGTCCCCATAGAGCATTAGGTAGCTATTTGAGCGATTTGCCTCCTTTTGTATTGCCAATATTGTTTAGCCTGTTCTTGAGAACTTCGAGTATCATGCCGTTAGCACGCTTGACTTGTCCGTTGGCTTGTGGGTGAGCAACTGAGATGTAGCGGACATCAATTCCACTATTCTCGCAGTACTCCTAGAAGTCATGATTGTTGAAGTTGGATCCTAGGTCTGTGATAATTCTATTTGGAAAACTGTAACGATGTACGATTTCATCCAAGAAGTCGAGGACTCGGTCTGCCTTGGGGCAAGTGGCTGGTTTGACCTCGATCCATTTGGTGAATTTGTCGATGGCCATGAGTACTCGGTTGAAACCTCTTGGCGCAGTTGGCAATGGTCCTATCATGTCTAGTGACTAGTTTGTAGGCAAGGACGTGTTGCTGTTTAGTGAAGAATTGATAGCCTTGGCATTTTCGGACTAACTATTTTGCATCTGCCAATGCCATGGGCTAGTAGAAGCCTGCTCGGAAAGCCTTGCCTACTATCATTGGTGAAGATGCATGGTTGCCATAGATTCCTTTGTGAATTTCTTGTAGGATTTCTTGGCCATCTTCTCGGGTGACACACTTCATGAGCACCCCTGATGATGCACTTTTCCTGTAGAGCTTGTCTCCAACTAGAACGTAGTTTTTTCCTCATCGGGAAACTTGCTCAGCTTGATTTTTGTCAGATGGTAACTTATTGTCTTTGATGTAGTCGATGAAGGGTGTCCTCCAGTCAACTTCTATCATCATGATTTCCCAAGTAACTTCTGTAGTTTTGACCATTGGTAGTGTAACTTGTTCTGGTATGGACGGTTTATGGAGTTCGTGTACAAAAATTTCTGTTGGAACTTCTGCATGAGTCGAGCCCATTTTTGATAATACGTTAGTGGCTACGTTGTTGTTGTGGATGACATGATGAAATTCTAAGCCTGAAAACTTGTTTTCAGTTTGCGGACTTCTTTGCAGTAAGTGTCCATGTTGTCTTTTTTTCGATCCCATTCATCATTGACTTGGTTTATAATGACTAGTGAGTCACTGTATACGAGTAGTCTTTTGATTCCGAGGGAGATTGCAAGACGAAGGCCGTGTAGCAGTGCTTCATACTCGGCTTCATTGTTTGAGATTTCCCAAAAGATTTGCAGTACGTATTTGAGTTGGTCTCCTTTTGGGGAAATGAGGAGCGCGCCTGCACCAGCTCCTTCGAGTTGGAGGGAACCGTCGAAGTACATTACCTAGTGTTCTGGCCTTTCGACTAGTGTTGGTACTTGGTTTTCAATCCATTCAGCCATGAAGTCGACCAAAGCCTGAGATTTGATAGTTGTCCTTGGTTTGAAGTCCAAGGATAAAGCTCCGAGCTCTACTGTAATGCTGTGTTCTTGAAAATAGTGTCGCAGCTTCCGTGAAGTGCGCAAAATTGTGTAGAGCAGCTTCTGTGTTAGTGGGTACCGAGTTTTGGAGTCGGAGAGTACTTCGCTGATGAATTATATGGGTCTCTGGACTTTATAAACATGGCCTGGTTCAGACCGTTCGACTACCACTGTGGTGCTGATGACATGAGTAGTAGCCGCTATGTATAGGAGCAAGTCCTCATTTGGAGATGGAGCAGTGAGGATTGGTGGTTTTGATAGAAAGTCTTTGAGTTGTGTCAATGCTTTGTCTGCCTCTTCTGTCCATTGAAACTTGTCCTGTCGTTTGAGAAGCTTGAAGAAGGGTAGTCCTCATTCGCCAAGTCTCGAGATGAATTGATTAAGGGCTTCCATGCAGCCCGTGAGTTTCTGCACATCCTGGATGCTAGCCGGTGCGTGCATGTTTGTGATGCCAGATATTTTCTCCGGGTTGGCCTCAATGCCGCGATGGCTAATGATGAACCTGAGTAGTTTGCTGAAAGGTACTCCAAAAACGCATTTGGTAGGGTTAAGCTTCCATCAGAAAGCTCGTAGGCTTGAGAAGGTTTCCTCCAAATCAATGATTAGATTCTCCTGATTTCTTGTTTTGACGACTACATCGTCCACGTAAGCTTCTACGTTACGATGCAATTGCTTTTCGAAGCACATCTGTATAGCTCGTTGGTAAGTTGCCCTTGTGTTTTTTCATCCAAATGACATTGTTTTGTAGCAAAAGGCCCCAAATGGAGTGATGAAGGTTGTCTTAGCTTGATCTTCTTCTTTGAGGATTATCTGATGGTAATCCGAGTAACAATCGAGAAAGCATAGCAAATCGCACCCAGTAGTAGAGTCAACTACTTGGTCGATCCTAGGTAGTCCAAAGGGGTCCTTTGGACAGTGTTTGTTGAGGTCCGTGTAATCGACGCACATTCACCATTCGTTGTTTTTCTTGCGAATGAGTACAGGATTGGCTAGCCAGTCTGGGTAAAAGACTTCTTTGATGAACCCTGCTGCGAGTGTTTGGCTAGCTCTTTTTTGATTGCTTCTCGTCTATCTTGGGCGGACCTGCGGAGGCGTTGTCGTTTTGGGGTAGCTTTGGGATCAACATTTAGAGAGTGCTCAATCAGTTCCTTGGGCACCAGGCATGTTAGCTGGTTTCCAGGCGAAGATATCGTGGTTTGCCCGAAGAAAACTGATGAGCACAGTTAACTATTTAGGGTCTAGCCCTGTTCCAATCAAAGTTGTTTTAGAAGAGTCGCCAGTTTGGAGATCAACTATTTTGAAGTCTTTCTCATTTGTTGGCTTCACCTTTGCTAACCCCGGCTTGTTTTCTGGTATTTCAAGTTCTGTTGGGTGAAGTTTCTTTGAAGCTGTGAAAACTTGTTGCGTAGGGCTGGGTGCTTGAGAGGTTGTGGCAATCTCCACTGCTTTGGTGTCGTACTCGTAGGATCGCCGTAAATCTCCTTGTAGCGTTAGTTCTCCGTTGGGCCCTGGCATTTTGAGTACCAAGTAAACGTAGTGTGGTATGGCCATAAACATAGCTAGACTTGGTCTCCCGAGTATGGCGTGGTAAGATGTCTCGAAGTCGGCGACTTCAAATCTGATGTACTCGGTTCGATAGTGTTCCTTAGTTCTGAAAGTAACTGGCAGGACGACTTGTCCTAGTGGTATGGCTATGTTTCCTGTTACGATTTCGTAGAAAGGTGAGTCTGTTGGAGTGAGCATGTCCGTGACGTCAAGACACATTTTCCTTAGTGTTTTGGCAAAAATGACGTTGAGTCCGCTTCCGCCATCGATACTTTTGTCAGTTTTGAGCCTGCAACAATGGGATCGAGTACTAGGGGAAATCAGCCTGGTTCTGAGAATTTTGTCCACTAGTCCCTTCTGCTGAAGGTTATGGGTACCTTTGACCATTTTAGCGGTGTTGGATCTATTGGTTCAATGGCCATGATTTCTCTAAGTACCAGTTTACTGGACTGCTTGGATGCGGTGCCTAGGATTCTGCCAAAAATGACGTTGATTGTTTTGGAGGCGATCTGGAAGTTGCCTTCTCCTTCTTCGTCGTTGTGGACCTTGGTTTTGCCTTTATCTTTTTTCTTATTGTACTCTTCGGGAGGTGGTGGTATGGGCAAATCTTGCATTACTCGGCGCATGCTGTAGCAGTCTATTGCTGAGTGTTTGCTAGTCGGGTGCCATGGGCACTGTTTTTTGAGTAGTTCGGTGAAGCTTGGCTCATCATCGTTTTTGCGGGATCCCTTCTTCCTTGAGTTAGTCATGGAAGCAATGGTGTTGTCAGGTTTACGTTTGCGATTTTGATTACTCGAAAAGTTGTTTCGAGTATCGCTGTGTCAGTTTCTATCCTGGTCATGGTTGTTATTGTCACGCTCGCGGTTGCAATGAGAGCCGAACCGTTCTCGCTCTTTGTCTTCTTCATTTGCCCATTGTTGCACTATGACTTTGAGATCCTTGACATTGGTTGGCCATCATCTGCCGAAGTCTTGGTATGTTCGTCGATCATAGAGGCCATTTTGGAAGCACTCGATGACGTCTATTTCTGAAATGTCAACTATAGTAGCCTTATTTTTGAAGAATTGTCATAAGTAGTCCCGTAGTGTTTCGCCTTCTTTCTGTTTTACTTGACTTAGGTCGATCTTGTTGCCTGGTCTAGTCATGGAGCCGGCATAGTTGTTGGTGAAAGCTTTTGTCAAATCCTCCCAAGAATCGATTGATCTAGGCTTGAGTGACTCAAGCCATGTTAGAGCCGCGGGTTCCATGCATATGGGAAAATGGATGACTTTGGTGCCGTTATTGCCTTCGGCTGCCTGGACTGCTAATGAGTAACATCGGAGTGATTGAATTGGGTCTTGATTACCATCATACTTAGTGATTCCTGTTGGCTTGAATTTTTTAGGTAATCTTGTCCTCATTACCCGAGTTGCGAAGGCAGGAAAGTGGCTGTAATTGTCGACTTCTCGCTCGCATCGACTATTGATTATTTCCCATAGATTGTTGAAATTTGATACTTAATGATTTTTCCGGACATGGCGAGGACTTTTTACGGAATTGGTGCAGCTGACCTCTCCAACATCTTTTTGTTACACTAGAGCTTCGTGTTTGCTCGATCTTGGCTATGTTGCCTTGGTTGATTGACTACTTCGTTGTTATTTCTTTGTGCTTCGTGGAAGCCATTGTTGATTGCAGCACCTCTACTGCCATCGTGATGAGCTGTATTGCGAGGAACAAATGGGATTGGTGATTCCTTATCGAGTAGCTTGTAAGCTTGTTCTCCGAGTTGTGCAATTAGTCCGTTGCCTCGCTGCGCAAGTTGAGCTGTTATTTCGTTGTCTTTGTCTCGAGGTATGAGAGTTGATATAAGTTTGATCGAGGCAATTGCTGCGAGTGGAGTGTTGTGCTCTTGAGCCTGTACTATGTCAAATGCTCTTTCAAGGTTTGTGATGGAAATGTTTGTAGCTAGAATTTGTCACCGTTCAGCTCGAGTAATATTGCGCATCCTTCTTTGGTTTCTTTGATCGAAAGTTTCATCTTGTGGGGCGTTAGCTGATGACTCATCCTCTGAGATGTTGTCGAGTTGTGCTATCCGTCGAGGGGTTCTCTGTTGGCTAGTACCCGTGTTGTTATTTTGAGTAATGACAAAGACTTCTCTGTGTGGGTAGTAGCTTCCAGAACTTGATGTTGCTATATCTGTGGAACTTTCCTCGCGGCTTGAAGTGAGTGGGACGCCTTCTTGGTATGGAAGGTTGTCTATATGAGCGACGAGGCGTGACTTGTAGTCGCGGGCAAAGAGAGATGGTCTCATTCCTGGCCAGTGAACGAATCTGCCTTGCGGTGTTAAAGTTATTACCAGACCTTGGGCTGGTCCTGATAGTGGGATCCTTGGGACATAGTCCGAGTTGGAGTCGTCACCTTTATCTTCCCTGTGTTCGAGTTGAGTTCGAGTGAGGAGATCTTGGTAGACTTCGGCTGTATTGCGGAGTCCGTATGTGAACCGTTTTGGAGTCAAAGTCGATTTGTGAAGTGATTAGGATCGACTAGTCCGAACTGGGGTCAAGTCCGCAGCGTAGTCGAACTCGGTGTTGTTGATTTTGAAATTTCGGTTTTTCCTGACTGAATCCTCTATTTTTGGCTGAAAAAGGCTTTCATCGAGGGATTTCTTCTCTTGGATGTTGATGATTTGGCGCTGAAACGATCCAGCGCCGTCGGAGATGTAGAGCACAGATCCGAAAATGAAAGTTGCGCCTACCTCGAAGGTGAAAGCAGGCTTGATAACGACAGGTGCCATCGAACTCGCGCAGAGAAACTCGACGACGTCCCCTACCTAGTGCACCAGCTGTCGGTGTTTTAGACCGGCAACCCACCTAGGGGGTACCCTAGGTGATCTTTTGTGCGGTAAGGGCTGTTGAGAATCAAGGAGTCAATGGTGACGCAAGGAACACGATTTAGATAGGTTTGGGCCGCTAGATTGCGTAATAGCCTACGTCCTGTGAGTTGGTTGTGTTGAACTTTGATGAGTTGAAGGAGGTGTCTTTGAGTGGGCCCCTACCCGCCCTTATATACTCGGGAGGGCAGGGTTACAAGTTTGAATCCTAGTCGGGTACGATTACAGAGTTCTACTCGGTGTAGACCGAGTAGTTTCTATATGCACACCTAACTAGTCCGAGTGGGATACGTGTGATGACCGGCCCCTAATCCTCCGGGATAACCTTAAATCCTAGCCCTTGATCATAGTCATCTGCCTTGTCTTACCACGCCTGAGTGCTCAGCCTCCCGCCCGGTCCCGACCTCTGAGACCCGACCCCTCCCCGCTTCGCTTCGATCCCGACCCCGGCAAACCCAGCCCACCGTCAGATCCTTCTACGTCCTTCACAAATGCCGTTCTGTCTGACCAGTGGACCCTTGAGATCTTTTCCCCAGATCTTCCGCGACCAGCGCACTCGAGTTGCATGCCCGCTTCAGAGTCTCCCCGCCGCGTGGCTCGTTTTCTCCGACGCCTGCCGCTCAGTTTTGTCTCTGGCTCGCGACCGAATGGATTCTCGCGCCCCCTTCCCCAATGGTGGCGGAAGCCCCTCTGCAACCTTTCTGCAGCGCCTTGCCTCCCGCGCCCAACATCACACCGCCAGATCCCGGCCGCAGAACCCGATGTCGCCCGTCTTTTCCATCACTTCGATCTCAGTCGCGCCGCCTGGTCTCCGCTACACGACGATTCCTCCACCGCCAACCCCGACCACGGCAGCGACAGCTCCTTTCCCCGCCCTGTCAGAAGCCGCCCGACAATCTGTTGCTCCGCGCTCGCCCGCGCGCCCGCGACTGCCTGTCTTCTCACCTGTGCGCCCTCGATTCTAGCGCCGTTAAACCGGTCGCTTCTATCAAATCTTCCGCACGACAACACCCGCCTCCGCCAAATCTCAACCACCGGCATACCCGTTCCTGCGCCGCCCTGACGGCAGAACCCAATGACCGCTAGCGTCATCCCTGAGTCCTGCACCACCGCCCTAGTCGCTCAATCGCCATCCCGGCAGAGCACTCCATTGCTTCTCCCCGGCCTTCGCGCTGCTCCCCTTCTCTCTCTCCCGCGCCGCTTCTCTTGCCGTTCCAGCAGCTATAAAGAGGAGTACACCAGCCGCCGGAGTTTCCCTCCGCCATTGTTGCCTTCAGCCATTCTCTTGCTCCCTGCTCAAGTTCCTAGCACCACACCCTAGAGCTCTTAAGGAACTCTCCCCTCAGCTCCCCTCAGTTTTCTCCAAGTCACCCAGCCGCTTGCTCCTCCGTGCTGCGTAAAAGCTTACTTGTGATCCGCAAGAAGCATCGCCACCGCCGGAGCACTGCCGGTCTTAGCCGTCGTTCAAAGCCTTAGTCCCTCTCCGCCCAAGTCTACCTCTTCCCGACCCCAAGCCTTCCTTTCAGGAAGAAGGTAAGCTGCCGACCCCAGTCCGCTTCGCCCGACCCCTCTTATCCGCCCGACCCCGGTTCCGTCTCGCCCGACCCTATCTGTTCCGCCGACCCTTATCCGCCTCGCCCGAGGGCTCGGCTGTGATCTTTTTCTTCAACCCGAGGGTGTATGTGTAAAACTTCAGAACCCTTCAGCGCTTGCGTCGGAGGATCCCTAGTATGCCACATCCTCTAGTTCAAGGATCAGATCATAAGTTTCCTTTCCGACCCTTGCCTTTTGATCTACACCAGCTCTCTTGAACCTCCCCACCCTCCTGCTCCTTGTCGCAAGTTTCTGGGCTCAGGCGAACAAGTGTTGCTGTTGAAATAACCATCTATGCTAACTCTTGCATTGCATTCGTGTATAGCTACACCTCGCCGACGGCTTCTACGAACTCCACCCGGCGCCAGAAGACGAAGCTGTAGCCGAGCTCCTGCCCTCCGAAGCCGAAGCTGCCCCAGAAGTCGAGCAGTTCTCTTCCTCTTTGCTCGAAGGCAAGCCCCGGTTGCATGAAAACCCTGCGTGTTTTACCAGACTTGCGCATGCCTTCTGTAACATGCTTGTGCATTTACGTATAGGAGTTGTTTGAAACCCTAGATGCATGACTTAGTTATCCCCATGATCTGAGCACTAGCTGTTGGACCGAGTAGTTGCCTTGCTTAACTAGGAGACGGTAAAAGTCGAGTGATTCCCTGTCACTCACGAGTTGTAGGAGTTGGATGTCTACCTTTCTGTTACAACTATAAGGACGATGGACGGGGCAGGGTTTGGTAACTCTTTGGTGGTCGGATGGTTGCCCCGTCTGTCTATGAAAAACTTGCTAAGGCCCGACAGTGGTGGTGTTCGTGATCAAGTGTTTGAAGGTACTAGCCTCATACTTAGTATGGGATAAGGAAGCCTAGTACCGGATTGAACCTAGACGTGAGCGGTCGCCCCATTGTTCTTGGAACGGAGTTTCCCCTGCTGGATGTCGCACGTGGTGGCATGCGTGGCCCCAAAACGGCAGAGGCCGGGTCTGTGGAACCTTGCACCAAAGGAAATGGGCCCGACACGGGTTAGGGGATTGATGGGGAAGGCCGACACAGGAAGCGACCTCCGGGTGCGTGGATGTCGTGAGGCTAGGTTCGCCATGCATGGTTAAAGAACTCGAATCGATTCGTCTGCCTCTCACAGTTTGAGATTGCTTGATCGCTATGTCACCCTGAGTAAATGAGGAATCTGATGATGACATGTTTGTTGATATATCTACACATCTTGTTTGGCTCTATGATTGCTTAGAATAGGTTGCAAACCTAGACCTGGTAAATGAACCTAGAACCGGAGCTAAAACTTGAAAATAGGGTTTTTACTTAGTGCTTTTGGCAAGCAAACCCCTCAGCCAGAAAGCCCTGCATGTCTAGAAGTGTGGAGTAGTTTTACTCCTATCGGTTAAGTCTTGTTGAGCTTAGTAGCTCAGCCTTGTTGTGGCTCCTGTTTTTAAGGTGAAGCTGCTGCTCCCGACCCCTCTCTTGCTGGCGCTTGGCCGCCCCAGTTCCCACCGGGCTGGACGGTCGAGTGGGATCCCTCCTCAGACGGCGAGGAGAGGGATCAGTGATGTCTTGGCTGGCCTCACCAGGACATCCGACCCCGACGATTGCTTTCGCTAGTGTTTATCTTCTGTTGTTCTTCCAAAAATCGTGTAAAACTCTGATGTTCTTTTTGCAACTAAATCCAGTAGTAAATTTGTTAACTTGGTGGACTTGTTGTACTCTCTGGAACCGCTCACCTTCGTGTGGGTCTGTTAAGTCAGTCCTGTTCCAAGTGGTTAAATCGGAGGAAAATCCGACGGCACTTCGTGTTTACTCGGCTTAGGCATGAGCGTCGCATATCAAGCGGCTAAATCATGTTTAACCTAGTAGATTCGAAGTGGATCTGCCACAATACGCTTCTTGCCGCATAGCCTCCTAGTCTTGATTGTGTCCGAGTACACCCCTTAGCGGGCCGCACAGGGCCTACTTGTGGGCCTAGGATGCATGCCCAATAGGAACTCACGTGTGATAGGTGATGAGTGCCACGGTCTTTATCCAGCTCTCTTATTAGAGGTGGAGGTGTGGCATGCAGTGTGGGATGGCTCGCCGAAGCTAGCAAGGGAGTAGTCTTGTTTTTTCTCCCTTGTGCAGCGCTCGGGATTCATCATTGCCGCTGTCGAGGTAGCGGTGGTGCAGGAGTTCCTGGTGTTGTTTTGGGAAGAGGACCTGGATATGGCTCCGTTTTGCGCAGCTTCCTTGCATGCAAGCCCTTCCCTTTGTAGTAGTCGGCAGGCCTGTGTGGCCTTGTGACATTGTAAAAGGCTGAGGTTTAAACGCAGACCGCCAGTAGGCAATTGCTGGTAGTCTTTGCTGTGCTGTTATGTTGTATTCTGCATACTCTTGCTTTGTTATGAGTAATCACATGTAACTTCAAAATTTGTTGTGTTTGAATCAGTCTCAAGTATAAAATTGCTTTGCCCTTTTAAGTTTTGGAACTCGTACTGGGGCTTCGGTGCCTGCAGGAGCTGATTTTGATAAAGTCGTGTGTCAAGAGTAGAACATCAGTAGTTGGAGTCGGGCTGTAGGCTCTAGGTAGCTGGCAATGAGTTTGTTTGAGAGACTTGGGGCGAAGGACCGAGTACTTTTGTCTACTATGGGTAGTAGCTACAGAGATGTTTTATATTCCAGGAATTTGGTATTTGTTCTCCTGAAAGTTCCTATAGTCTATATGATCCGGGTCTTGTGACCTTGGATACGATGTAGGGACCTTCCCATGGCGAATTGAGTTTGTGCAATCCTGACATATCCTGGATTCGTTTGAGGACCATGTCGCCTAAGTTAAAGGATCGTTCCTTAACGTTGCGGTTGTCGTAGCGTCTTAGCCTGTCGAAGTATCTGACTGATTGTATGAGGGTTGTGCATCTTGCCTCTTCCACACTATCCAGATCTAGTTGTGTTATTTCTTCTGCTATTCCTTCATCGTACTATTCGACTGCAGGAGAGTGCCACATGACATCTACGGGGAGGATAGCTTATGACCCATACACAAGGAAATAGGGGGAGAACCTGGTAGATTTGCATGGTTGGGTTCGTAGTCCCCACAGGGCATTAGGTAGTTCTTTGAGCCACTTGCCTCCTTTTGTGTTGCCGATGTCGTGTAGTCTTTTCTTGAGTGCTTCGAGTATCATGCCGTTGGCATGCTTGACTTGTCCATTGGCTCATGGATGAGCAACTGAGATGTAGCGGATGTCAATTCCACTGTTCTCGCTATAATCCCAGAAATCGTGGTTGTTGAAGTTGGATCCCAAGTCGGTGATTATTCTGTTTGGAAAACTGTAACAGTGTACGATTTCGTCCAAGAAGTTGAGGACTTGGTCTGCCTTGGGGCAAGTGACAGGTTTGACCTCGATCCATTTGGTGAATTTGTCGATGGCCATGAGTACTCGGTTGAAACCTCCTAGCACAGTTGGTAGTGGTCCTATCATATCTAGCCCCCAGCAATCCAAGGGCCATGTTGGAGGGATTGTGATTAGTTTGTAGGCAGGGACGTGTTGCTGTTTAGTGAAGAATTGATAGCCTTGGCATTTTTGGACTATTTGTATTGCATTGGCCAACACCATGGGCAAGTAGAAGCCCGCTCGGAAAGCTTTGCCTACAATTGTTCGTGAAGATGCGTGGTTGCCACAAATCCCTTTGTGAATTTCTTCTAGGATTTCTTGGCCATCTTCTCGAGTGACACATTTCACGAGTGCCCATGATGATGCTCTTTTTCTGTAGAGTTTGTCTCTGACTAGAATGTAATTTTTTCCTCATCAGGAGATTTGCTCAGCTTGACTTTTGTCATATAGTAACTTATGGTCTTTGATGTACTCGATGAAGGGTGACCTCTAGTCAACTTCTATCATCATGATTTCCCGATTAGTTTTTGTAGTCTTGACCACTGGTGGTGTAACTTGTTTTGGAATGGACGGTTTATGGAGTTTGTGTACAAAAATTCCTGCTGGAACTTCTGCACGAGTCGAGCCCATTTTTGATAACACGTCAGCGGCTACGTTGTTGTCGCGGACGACATGATGAAATTCCAAGACTGAGAACTTGTTTTCCAGTTTACAAACTTTTTTGCAATAGGCGCCCATATTTTTGTTGTTTCGATCCCATTCATCATTGACTTGGTTGATAACGACTAGCGAGTCGCCATATACTAGTAGTCGTTTGATTTCGAGGGAGATTGCAAGATGAAGACCGTGTAGCAGTGCTTCGTACTCGGCTTCATTGTTTGAGACTTCCCAAAAGATTTGAAATACGTATTTGAGTTGGTCTCCGTTTGGAGCAATTAAGAGTACTTCTGCGCCGGCTCCTTCGAGCTCGAGCGAACCGTCAAAGTACATGACCAAGTGTTCTGGCCTCTCGACTGGTGTTGGTACATGGTTTTCTGTCCATTCAGCCATGAAGTCGACCAAAGCTTGAGATTTGATAGTTGTTCTTGGTTTAAAATCTAAAGATAGAGCTTCGAGCTCTACTGCCCATTTGGAATTCTACCCGTGGCATCTTTGTTGTGGAGGATTTCGCCGAGCGGGAAGTCGGTGATGACTGAAATGTTGTGTTCTTGAAAATAGTGCCGTAGTTTTCATGAGGTGAGTAGAATTGCGTAGAGCAACTTTTATATTGGTGGGTACCGAGTTTTGGAGTCTGAGAGTACTTCGCTGACGAAGTAAACGGGTCTCTGGACTTTATAAACGTGGCCTGTTTCAGACCGTTCGACTACTATTGCGGTGCTGATGACATGAGTAGTAGCTGCTATGTATAGGAGCAAATCCTCGTTTGGGGATGGAGCGGTGAGGATTGGTGATTTTGATAGAAAGTCTTTGAGTTGTGTCAAAGCTTTGTCTGCCTCTTCTGTCCATTTAAATTTGTCCTGTCGTTTGAGAAGATTGAAGAAGGGTAGTCCTCATTCTCCAAGTCTCGAGATGAATCGATTAAGAGCTGCCATGCAGCAGTAAGTTTCTGCACATCCTTGATGCTAGCTGGTGCTTGCATATTTGTGATGGCAGATATTTTCTCTGGATTGGCTTCAATGCCACGATGGCTAATGATGAACCTGAGTAGTTTGCCGGAAGGTACACCAAAAACATATTTGGTTGGGTTAAGTTTCCAGCGGAAAGCTTGTAGGCTTGAGAAGGTTTCCTCCAAATCGATGATGAGGTCCTCCTGGTTTCTTGTTTTGACGACTACATCATCCACGTAAGCTTCTATGTTGCGGTGCAATTGTTTCTCGAAGCACATCTGTATAGCGCGCTGGTATGTTGTGCCCGCATTTTTTAATCCAAATGACATTGTTTTGTAGCAAAAAGCCCCAAATGGAGCGATGAAGGCTGTTTTAGCTTGATCTTCTTCTTTGAGGCTTATTTGATGGTAACCTGAGTAACAGTCAAGAAAGCATAGTAAATCACACTCGACGGTAGAGTCGACTACCTGGTCGATCCTGGGTAGTCCGAAAGGGTCCTTTGGACAATGTTTGTTGAGATCTGTGTAATCGACGCACATTCTCCATTCATTATTTTTCTTGCAAACGAGTTTAGGGTTGGCTAGCCAATCTGGGTGAAAGGCTTCTTTCATGAACCCTGCTGCAAGTAGTTTGGCTAACTCTTTCTTGATTGCTTCTCGTCTGTCTTGGGCGAACCTCCGGAGGCGCTGTCGTTTTGGGGTAGCTTTGGGATCAACATTTAGGGAATGCTCGATCAGTTCCTTAGGCACACCAGGCATGTCAGCTGGTTTCCAGGCGAAGATATCGTGGTTAGCTTGAAGGAAACTGATGAGCGCGGTTTCCTATTTAGAATCTAGCCCTGTCCCAATCAGAGCTGTCTTAGAAGGGTCGCCGGTCTGGAGATTAACTATTTTGAAGTCTTTCTCACTTGTTGGCTTCGCTTTTGCTGGCCCCATCTTGTTTTATGGCATTTCGAGTTCTGTTGGATGAAGCTTCTTTGAAGCTGAAAAAACTTGTTGCATGGGTTGGGTCCTTGCGAAGTTGCTGCAATCTCCACGGCTTCGGTGTCGCATTCATAGGATCGCCTTAGGTCTCCTTGTAATGTCAATTCACCCTTGGGTCCTGGCATCTTATGTACCAAGTAGACGTAGTGTGGTATGGCCATGAATTTAGCCAGAGCTGGTCTGCTGAGTATGGCATGGTAAGAGGTTTCGAAGCCGGTGACTCCAAATCTGATTTACTCACTTCGGTAGTGTTCCTTAGTGCCGAAAGTTACTGGTAGGATGACTTGTCCTAGCGGTATCGTTGCATTTCCTGGTACAATCCCGTAAAAGGGGGAGTCTGTTGGAGTGAGCATGTCCGTGATGTCAAGACACATCTTTCTTAGAGTTTTAGCGAAAATGGCGTTGAGTCCGCTGCCGCAATCGATGAGTACTTCTGTTAGTCTTGATCTTGCAACAACAGGGTTGAGTACTAGGGGAAATTGGCCTAGTTCTAAGAAGTTTGTCCATTGGTCCCTTCTGCTGAAGGTTATGGGTACCTTAGACCATTTTAGCGCTGTTGGGTCTGTTGGTTCGATGGCCATGATTTCCCTAAGTACTAATTTACTTGATCACTTAGATGCGGTACCAGGGATTCCACCAAAAATGACATTGACTATTTTGGAGGCGGTTTGAAAATCTCCTTCTCCTTCTTCATCTTTATGGACTGTGTTTTTGCCCTTATCCTTTTTCTGGTTGTACTCTTCGGGAGGTGGTGGTGCGGGTAGATCTTGCATTACTCGGCGCATGTTGTAGCAGTCTATTGCTGAGTGTTTGCTATGTGGGTGCCATGGGCATTTTTTTTGAGTAGTTCGGTGAGACTTGGTCCATCATCATGTTAGCAGGATCCCTTCTTTCCTGAGTTGGTCATGGAAGCAACGGTGTTGTCAGGTTTGCGTTTGCGATTTTGGTTACTCGAATAGATATTTCGAGTATCATTGTTTCGGTTCCTGTCCTGCTCGTGACTGGTATTGTCGCGCCCACGGTTGTGATGAGAGCCGAATCGTTCACGCTCTTTATCTTCTTCATCTTCCCATTGTTGCACCATGATTTTTTAAGGTCTTTTTGACAGTGACTGATCGTCGTCTGCCAAAGTCTTGGTATGTTCTATGATCATAGAGGCCATTTTGGAAGCACTTGATGATGTCTGTTTCTGAAATGTTGACTATAGTGGCCTTCTTTTCGAAGAATCGCCGTAGGTAGTCACACAGTGTTTCACCTTCCTTTTGTTTCACTTGACTTAGGTCGATCTTGTTGCCTGGTCTAGTCATGGAGTCTGCGTAGTTGTTGGTGAAAGCCTTTGTCAAATCCTCCCAAGAGTCAATTGTTCTAGGCTTGAGTGACTCAAGCCATGTTAGGGGCGCGGGTTCCATGCATATGGGAAAATGGATGACTTTGGTGTCATTATTGCCTCCGGTGGCTTGAACTGCCATCAAGTAGCATCGGAGCCATTGAATTGGATCTTGCTTGCCATCATACTTGGTGATTCCTATTGGCTTAAATTTTTTGGGTAGTCTTGTTCTCATTACCCGTGTTGTGAAGGCGGGAAAATGGTTGTAGTTGTCGACTTCACGTGCGTGGCGACTATTGATTATTTCCCGTAGATCGCTGAAATTTGATACTTCATGATTTTTCCTGATATGGCAATGACTTTTTGCGGAATTAGTGCAGCTAGCCTCTCCAACGTTCTTATGTCGTACTAGGGCTTCGCGTTTGCTCAGTCCTTGGCTATGTTGCCTTGGTTGGTTGACTACCTCGTTGTTATTTCTTTGTGCTTCGTGGATACCATTGTTGACTGCGGCACCCCTTATGCCCTCTCGATGAGCTGAATTGCGAGGAACAGATGGGATTGGTGATTCTTTATTGAGTAGCTTGTAAGCTTGTTCTGCGAGTTGTGCAATTAGTCCATTGCCTCGCTACGCAAGTTGAGCTGTTATTTCATTGTCTCTGTCTGAAGGTATAAGAGTTGATATAAGGTTGATTGAGGCAATTGCTGCGAGTGGAGTATTGTGCTCTTGAGCTTGTACTACGTCAAATGCTCTTCCAGGATTTGTGATGGGAATGTTTGTAGCTAGTGTTTGTCGGCGTTCAGCCCGAGTAGTGTTTCGTATCCTTCTTTGGTTTCTTTGATCAGAAGTTTCGTCTTGTGGAGCATTAGCTGATGACTCATCCTCTGAAACGTTGTCAAGCTGCGCTAACCGTCGAGGGGTTCTCTGTTGACTAGTACCCACAGGGTTATTTTGAGTGATGACAAGGACTTCTCTGTCTGGGTAGTAGCTTCTGAAGCTTGATGTTGCGCTTTCTGTAGAGCTCTCCTCGTGGTTTGAAGTGAGCGGGATGCCTTCTTGGTACGGAAGGTTTTCTATGTGAGCGACAAGGCGTGACTCGTAGTCGTGGGTAAGCAGAGATGGCCTTATCCCTGGCCACTGAACGAACCTGCCCTCGGGTGTTGAAGTGACTACCAAACCTTGGGCTGGCCCTGATAATGGAATTTCTTGAACGTAGTCCGAGTCGGAGTCATCGTCCTTGTCTTCCCTGTGTTCGAGTTGAGTTCGAGCAAGGAGACTTTGGTGGACTTCGGCTGTATTGCGGAGTCCGTATGGGAATCGTTTTGGAGTCGAAGTCGACTTGTGAAGTGATTGGGGCTCCAACTTGTGTCGACTAATTCGAGTTGAAGTTGAGCCCAAAGCGTAGTCAAACTCGGTGTTGTTGACTTTGAAAATTTGGTTTTTCTTGACGAAATCCCCCGTTTTTGGCTGCAGGAAGCTTTCATCGAGGGTTTTTTTTCTCTTGGATGCTAATGATCTGACGCTGAAACGATCTAGCACCATCGGCGATGCAGAGCCAAGATCCAAAAACAAACATTGCGCCTGCCTCTAAGGTGGAAACACGCTTGATAATGACGGGTGCCATTGAGCTCGCGTAGAGAAACTCGGTGACTTCCCCTACCTAGCGCGCCAGCTGTAGTTGTTTTAGACCGGCAGCCCGCCTAGGGGGTACCCTAGGTGGTCTTTTGTGCGGTAAGTGCCGTCGAGAACCAAAGAGTCAATGGTGACGCAAGGAACACGATTTAGGCAGGTTCGGGCTGCTACATCGCGTAATACCCTACGTCCTGTGTGTTAATTGTATTGAACTCGGGTGAGTTGAAGGAGTTGTCTTTGAGGGGGTCCCTGCCCGCCCTTATATAGTCGGGGGAGTAGGGTTACAAGTTAGAATCCTAGTCGGGTATGGTTACAGAGTTCTACTCGGTGTAGATAGAGTAGCTTCCATACGTATACCTAACTAGACTTCGGGAATCCGAGTGGGATACACTTTGCTGCGTAGCCTCCGAGTCTTGATTTCGTCCGAGTACACCCCTTAGTGGGCCGTACAGGGTCTACTCGTGGGCCTGGGATGCATGCCCGACATATATCTAGATAGAAAAGCTAAAACGATCTATAATTTGAAACGGAGGGAGTACCTTTCAAATCACGTTTTCCTTTGCCAGTTCCTGTTGAATCTTTTTTGTCCCAACAAGATGGTACGATATCGAAGGGCACTTTATTGCAGAAGAATGCTCAATTAAAGTTCTTGCTCTCCATTCCTACGAGCAAAGTATGTTCCACAATCCACATTATGACAAAAAGCACTCAAGAGATCTGTTGGCCAACAGAAGTTAAAGTCATAACATATAATGGAACAAATTAATTAGAACATTTATACAGTTCATCGACGGAAACGATCAGAAAAGATACTGCTTCTGAAGGGTAATCGTTTGGTGAGTAGCCTGCTCTGAAGTAGACAAGAGCAACCGGCCACCCATTTCTATATGCAAAAATATAATAAGGTTCAATGTTAATTCAATTATCCAATCTTACATTCCGCACAATATGTCTCTACAGGAAAGAGAATATACACCATCAATGTTCCATCAGAACGGAGCTCCCCTTCTGCTTCTATTGCCGCCACAGAGCTTTGCAAATAGTTCTCACCCCATACGTGAAAAGAGTTAAGACAAACATTTCGATTTAACTGCTTGATGTATATATTTTAAATTGGTATAACAGAAAATAATCATTAAACACTATTAAATATCCCTCAAATCAGACAGTTCCTCAAGATTTTTTTGCATGTTTTGCTAAATGAGAAGGATATCTTTCTTTCAGTGCCACAGTGATCCAATACTGGTCATACATATATCTCTCTCCTTGTTGAACAACCACCAGAACTACAGCACTGGATGACAAAACTTTAGTTAGCCAAGCCTTCAGAACTCAAGTGTTTTGAACTCTATGCGTCGTGCCATACAGAACCTTGGATTGCTGTACTCAGCCCATGCTCTGGCTAACGCTTCACACTAGTAGAGAATTAGCTTTCGATGCGTCCCCTTTTGTCCCAGTTTAAAGTTGGTCCGGGACTAAAGATTTGTTAGGTGAAGATTTATTAGATAAACATGAATAATGTTAACCACATACATACATGGATTTTTTTGCGCATTGAAATTATTTAATTGAATAATTTCTTGATCACAGTGGTGCAGTAAAATAAATATTTTAGAGGCTAAATGAACTGTATAGAATTATTGACTAAATCACACTTATTGTCAATATGCTCGCTAATTAAATATATATTTTGCATGTACAAAATATGTGAAGATTTTTGTTTTTCATCCTAAAATGCAGTAAAAACATAAATAAAATCCATTTCCAAAAAACATGTGGGAGAAGAAAAATGGGAAAAAGACCTTTTGTCCCGGGTGCCAAGAGCAACCGGGACAAAAAGACCCCCCGTTTTATCCTGGTTGCAAACTGCAAATGGGATAAAAGGGTAGTTTTCGACTCCCGCCGGGACGTACCCTTTTATCCCGGTTGCAGTTGGCAACCGGGATAAAAGAGGGGTCTTTTATCCCGGTTGGTGGTGGCACCCGGGATAAAAGGGTAGGCTCCCAGCCCCACCTGGTGACGCACCCTTTTGTCCCGGGTCCCAGGGGGCCTTTTATCCCGGTTGGTAATGGGATCCGGGACAAAAGATCCTTTAGTCCTGGGTGCCATTACGAACTGGGATAAAAGGGGGGTTAAAAGGCACTGTAGCCTCTTCTACCCCCCATACTAGGTACACTTAGCCAAAATTTTGCCAAGATCCCGCACTTTGCTCCGTCGCCGCCCGTCCGCCTTCCTCGCCGGCCGCCGTCGTCGTTGTCCCCCATTGCCCCAGCCATTGTCGTCCCGCTGCCCGTCCGCCTCGCCCGCGCCCAGACAGCCTCTTCCTCCATCGCCCCGGCCCGCCTCGATCCTCCTATGTCGCGCCCCGACCCCTCGACCTCATTGCTACCGGCTGCCTCCATCGCGGGGCCTCGTCGCCGCCTCCGTCGTCATTGCCGCCTCCGCCCTCGTCGCCGCCTCTGTCGCGCGCGATGCCTCATCGCCCCTTGTTGCCGGCCGCCTCCGCCCGACGTTTGCTTCGCTTCGTCCTCGCCTCTGCCGTCCTGCCGCCCCGGCCACCTCGTCACCCCGACCACCGTCGACCGCGCGAGGTCCGCCAGCACTAGCGCTGGGAGTACCGCGCTTGCTGACGCAAGCCCACCGGCTTGCGTCAGCAAGGGCCTTTTTTTTTAGTTAGAAACTAAATAGAAATGAGTAGTAATTAGTTAGAAAATCAATAGATATTTGTATATGTGTTAGAAAATTAAATTAGTGGAAATTAGTAGTAATTAGGTTAGTCGCTCCGCCTAGGTTAGAAATTAATCGTGTTTCGTCGTGGTTCAATCCTTCGCATAGGAGACGGTGGCTAATTCTAGAGACGTCCATCCTCACCTCCGCCTAGGTTAGAAATTAATCGTTGCCGCGGCCACCTTGCTCCGTCCCCGCCTCCGCCGTCCCACTGCCCCGGCTACCGCCGTCCAAACCTAGGCACCATCGACCGCGCGAAATTCGTACAAATGCATGTTATTGGTAGAAATTTGTACAAATTCATGTTATTTCTAGAAATTCGTCCAAATTCATGTTATTGCTAGAAATTCGTCCAAATTCATGTTATTGCTAGAAATTTGTACAAATTCATGTTATTGCTAGAAATTCGTACAAATTCATGTTATTGCTAGAAATTCCAATAAATATGGACAAATTAGTAGAAATTTGGTAGAAATTTGTACAAAGTACTACTAATTTGTTGAAATTTGTATAAACATTCCGGACTTTGTGGGATTCATGTTATTGTAAAATTAGTAGTAATTTGCTAGAAATTGCAATAAATATGTATAAATTAGTAGAAATTTGGTAGAAATTCGTACAAAGTACTACTAATTTATTGAAATTTGTATAAACATTCCATACTTTGTGGGATTCATGTTATTTTATGATTTCATGTATATACCCTTATGTACATATAACTAGGGAAATTTCTATGACTGTCATGTATGATTCCATGTATATTTCAATCAATAGTTGAAATGGCAGATGACAAGACCGCAAGGTATCTCATGGAGCAGATAATCGCTGGTGATGGTAGTGGCGACAACCTTCCACTATCGTACACCGATGAAGAGGGCACCCAGGCGGACATGTTCCTCAACATGTCCGCCGATGGGAATGAAGAGCATGAGCCCCAACAACACCTTGCCGTGGCGGAAGGTTCCGGCGAGATATATATAACGAATCTTGTATTGTTTCACGCCACCCTTACTACTACGTACTAATTAATGAATCTTGAACTGTTAGCCCTCTGGATCGATGCAAGGGCAGAAGACCCGAGGTCGTACAAAGGTGATGGAAGGGAGGCTTGTCATCATGGAAGTGATAGAAGAGGGCAGGTCGGTTGCTCCCAAGAAAGTAGCAAAGAAGTACGTGAGTCAGATCGGGGCAATCGTCCGAGACAACGTGCCTATCAGCATCAGAGAATGGAAGGGCAGAAGCACTAATCCGTACGTCCTCCCGGAGACAGAAAAGAATATGTTGTGGGAAGACATCAAGAGATATTTCACATTCCCCGAAGGATATATTGAAAAGGATGTGAAAGTGTGGACGCTGAAGAAGATGGCTACACAATTCCAGACATTCAAGAAGATGCTGGATGCCCGCTACATTAAGAAGGGCCGAACTCCAGACTTCAACGCGTGGCCAAAGTTGAGGGACCACTGGGAGGCATTTGTTGAATATAAGAGGAGTGAAGATGGTGTGAAAAAGATCCTGACCAACACTCTAAATGCTAGTCAGAAGGGCTACCATCATCATCTGGGGCGAGGTGGTTATGGCACAGTAATTCCCAAATGGAGGAAGATGGAACAAGATCTGATCGAATGGGGAATCATACCTGCAACTATTGAATGGCCCGAACGATCAAAAACTTGGTATTACGCTCATGGAGGCTCCCTGAGCCAAGAGGATGGGACGTTGATTTTCAATGACACAATATGTGAGAAGGCCGAACATCTTATGAAGAACATTGAAGATTCTAAGGCTAGGAGGTTGAAGGTGGACCAAGAAAATGATGAGCTCACATTGGCCCTCGGTAATCCCGAGCACCCAGGATGTTGTCGAGGGTTCGGGGTCATTCCGTGGAAGTTTGCTTTCCGAGGCGACAGCGCATTGTACAGAAGCCGCAAGCGAAGAAAGGAACAGATCGAGGAGAGCTGGCGGCAGATGCTAGAATCCAAAGTGCAGGCACAAGAACAAAGAATGATGGAGGAAATCAATCGTTGAGTGGCCCACGCAGTTGCGGAGTTGGCCCAATCTGGAGCATTACCTAATCCAAACAATGCTAGCCCTTCTCAACGCCTCTTGAGCAGTTGTGCTTCTACAGGGGTCCCCGATGCGCAGACGCCCAGGTTACCCGTGGAGAAGCAACGGTTCCCCGTGGATGCCATCACGCAACGCACCACATGTGAGCTGCATGCACCGGTCAGCAACCTCACTATTAAGGTATACTTATACATAATATTTATGCAATCTTGTCAATTGATCCATGCCTCGCGATCGGAGTTTAATAACTTGTTTACTTCTGCTATATGTACAGGTAGCATCGGGAGTGCGTTAGGAACCCTGGCGGGGCAGAGCAGTCATGGCATGGAGATTCCACCTGGCTACACCAGCGTCCACGTAGAGCAAATTGTTGATAGCCAATATGAAGGCCTAGAGCTTGACCTCCCGGGAGGCGACGGGGAAAAGACACTGGTAGATGCACTTCATGGGATCATTCTATGGCGAAAAAGCTACGTCATTATTCCCGGCACGAAGCCATCTCCTCAAAGCTCAAGACCGCTCCCCGTAGATCCCCAGCAGTGACCTTCTCCTCATAGCTCAAGACCGTCATCTCCTGCACAACCTGCTCCAGGACTGTCGCTTCCTGCTATATCAAGGTCTCCATCTCCACCACATCCTGGTGGTAGGAGCGACGATGACAATAACAACACCCCTCCCCGATCACCGTCACCGGCACCAAGAGCCGCTCCCATAAAGGAACCTGCAGCACCACTAAAGAATTCACAAGCACCGCCTCCCAAGCAAAGACAAAGAAAGAAGAAAACAAAGGAGCCTGAAGTGACTCGTAAGGAATGCTGGGAGGCAATGACTCATGCAGAACAGTGGGCAGAAATCCAACTAGAGGCCAGTGAGTGGTTCAAGAAACAAGCAGAAGAAAAAAAAGTAAGGAAGATGGAGCCACCACCAGTAAATCGAAGAGATTTAAACTTTTTTTATCAGGATGGAAGAAGGAGCCAAGAAAAGGATACCACTCTTATCAAACTATGAACGGCCTTTAGTAAAGGCTGATGAAAAGGACAAAAGGAAAGGAAAGTCATCTTCCAGTGGTGCTGTCCCCGACCTCAGCCATTTATCAAAAAAAGATGCTCAAAAGGTAGCAACAATGCCCTTGCATCAACAAGTAGAAGTATTGAAATTCATGCAAGAAACATGTCTGGGACTTGATGAATTCTTAGGGCAAGTTGAGACGCCAACTGCACCGCCCCCTGAGCCGAGATGGCCTTATGAGCTAGGCAAACCTCTTGTAAGGCCCAATCTGGTACGAAAGCTATCAACAAAGATGTACGCATTCCATCAATGGTACATGATGGCATCCGCCGACTCGAGGGAGATGCTCGGCCTGAAGGTAAAACCGATAGATTTTTACGGCGAAGGCGAGAAAGTGCTGTGGCTAGACTTCAAGGATATATACGAAGTGTACCATCATGATGCCCTGGACGTCTCTCTGATCAGCGCTTGGGTTCTGTAAGTGTCCGTTTATCTCTATATGTAAATTTTGGCGTGCGTCACCGTACTAACTTCATCTTCCATTTTATGTAGGATGCTAATTCAGATGTGCCGACGAGAGGCGTACCTACATATAGGCTTCATGGATCCATCTGTAGTTAACCAACAACAGATACAATTAGCGCCGGAAAAAACCTTGGTGGAAGTATACAATTTTCTAGACAAACAAACATTCAAGGATTTCATACTACTTCCATACAACATCAAGTAAGTGTGTGTATGCCATCTACTTTTGATGTCTTTTTCCTTGTCTCTACATGTTAGTTAGCTCTAATATGCATGAACATTTTACGTACGCAGCTTCCACTGGATCTTTATTATAATTGAGCCTAAAAGAAGCCATGTCACTGTCTTCGATTCAGTGAGGAAAGATTTGGTGGAGAACCAAGACATGCAAAACATGCTAGGCTTGTAATAATTCTAGACCTTTATCTCTATGCAAAAGTTTGTTTCCTAAATTTTATCCCTGTTACACTATATCATTCATTAGTCTAATCCGCAGCGCATGTAAACAATTCATAAGGACACACAAAGGTCCATTCAAAGAAAAACTTACATGGAACACATACTTCCTGGTACGTATGCAGTTTGCACATTTATTACATTGTATAACATGAATATTTCATAACTTATTTTTTACCACACTGAAGTGCTTAAGACAGGAACCCGGGAATAATCTATGTGGCTACTACATCTGTGAGCACGTGCACAGTTTTATGGGACCTAAGGGACTAAAGATGACACCTCACAACTTTAAAGTACGTAAAATAAAACTATTACTAGTTAATTATTTTCCAGCTCCTTATATGTATTTGTTCGTGTAACATTCACAAATTTCCAAATTATAGATGTTAAATATTCAACAAGGACTCTTGAAGGAAGAAAGAGTAGCGGTAATATGTGAAGGTCTCATTGGATTCCTAATGGACGAGGTGGTAAATCCAAAAGGAGAATTTTATTATGATGGACGATAATTAGACACTCCGATCAGCAACACCTCGATGGGATGATTGTAGATAGATACTTTGATTTATTTGTATATATAATACGCGCTAATTATGATCAATTTGTACTAGTTGAATTGTGTATATATATAGTAATTGTATAATTACAAATTTCATTCGTTTAAATACTAGTTGATTTCATTATAAAAGAAATCTCAACTACTAAAGGTTAACAAAAGGGCTGCGGTACTACGTATGTGATGCATGCATGAAAATTTCAGGCGCCAGGCAGGGTGCCATGCAGGGCGCCATTTAGTCCCGGTTGGTAAACGGAAACCCAACCGGGAGTAAAGGGTTACCCTTTAGTCCCAGTTGCTTTTACCAACTGGGACTAAAGGGCCTGTCCCGCGCCTGGCGTGGCACGCCCTTTAGTCCCACCAACCAGGACTAAAGGGTGACCTTTACTCCTGGTTGAAAGACCCGAGACTAAAGACCCCCCCTTTTGTCCTGGTTGGTTTATCCCGGATGGATTTTCGGGAGATACGCACCCTACCAACCGGGACTAAAGGCCAATTCTCTACTAGTGTCAGCATCCTGGGTGATAGCTGTATTTCCAGCGACACTTGCTTGATCCAAACCAAGTTCCCTCTTAGGCATTCTAACCAGGTTTCTGCACATTGCACCCATCTGCTCATGTTATGTACTTGTAAACAGGGAATGAAAAACAAACAATATAATGTCCAATATATATCCAGAATGCAACTCCATGAAGCATAGTTTTAATTGAATTGAATATTTTTGATCCAGAGGTTACTCCAACTATTGGAATCAATCCATAACTGTGGCATATTCCCTTAAGAGGCCGGCCGACCCAGTATGACTTTAACTGCATTCAATTGGCATTCCCATTATGTTGTTGTGTTGTCTCTGACTATTCTTGTTGACTAACCAGAAAGGCGAATTTGAATTCCTTTGCCCCGCGCCGCTTCCTGGAGGGATCGAGCAACAATGACCCAAGGTCCGCCCAACCGACAAGTCCGACTAGCCGCCTGCTGGTCTTGATTGGGAATCAGACTCCTCCATTGGGTTAGACGAGAGCATGCTGAAAGAGGTCGGCCAGGCTAAGGGCTCCGAACCAGTGGGACGCCAGACACGGCAGGTTGTGAAGAAGCTACCGGCCTCCAAACTCAGAAGCCAAGCGGCAAGAGAAAGAAGATGGCTGCCAAAAAGGAGAAAGCTGCCCCGAGCACAGCCTCTGCGACCAAGTCGGCCAATGAAGCAGATGAAGAATCGGACACGCTAAGCCTGACCATCAAGAAGAAGAAGTTCGAGCTCCTTAAGATGACCGCGGCCGACGCAGAGCGGGTCAAGGAGATGTTGAAAGCAAAGATCCGTGGCGAGTCTAGCAGAGATGTGCTGGCGCCACCATCACCCTTGCACCCCATGTTCTGAGTGAAACAGAGCACCATGTAAGTGCAACCTGGTCATATTGTCTATCTTGTGGTTGTTGAGGTGCTTGTCTCACTTAAATTGCTTTTTGCACTAATAATGTAGGAATGCCATGCTAGATCATGAATCTGGTGCACAGCTGACACGTTGCTCGACCCAAACTGAAGGGGCGAGTGGCCCCACCGTTGAACAGTCGCTGCCTCCGAAGGCCAAGGCGGATCAGGATGGCCGCGTTGGAGGAGAAGCTGTACCAAACCTAGCATCGCAGCAAGGCGTAGTTGAAGATATTTTAGTTGCTGCCGATGCTGCTGTGGTCGGCTCCAGGGCCGAGCAGGTGTCTGGTGAGGGAGCCAAAGCCGAGCCTCACCTAAAAGAGTTGCCCAGGGATGATCCGCTACTAGAAAGGTCCGCCGGGTATGGAGGAGATGATTCTGATATCTTGGATTTCTCCAACATGGACCTTGCTGAGGACGTGGCATAGGACAAGAGAGATCTTGCCAAGCTGCGACAGTCATCTTGTGAGGTTTCCGAGTTGTTATTTGTATGTATACTTACCAACCTGGAGAACCTATATCTTAAATCCCATTTCTTTATCATGCTCTAATTTTTATGGTGTAAACAGGGTCTGGCCGCTCATGCTTGTTAGAGGGCACACGATCCAGCAAGACGAGCAATATCGCCTGAAGGCAGAGCGACTTGAGGCCGACCTCAAGAAGGCCAAAGAGGACACCGTGCAGAAAGACCTGGATCATGCAGAACAGACTCTTGCTGCACACTTGAAAGGTACGTTGTGCCGACTTGTTTACTCGGTGCTGTCCTTGAAGTCTTGGTACTGATGTTTGCTTGTTCGAATGAGCAGATGCCGAGGCTACGGAGCAAAGGCTAAAGCAAGACCTCAAAGAATGCGAGACTGCAAATGCTCGTCTCTAGGAAGAACACGACGTGGTGGTTCACCGTGAGTACGCTTTGTTGCGAAAGCTGGCTTATGAGGCCAGCTTGCGAAATGATACTGACCGCTACTTAGAAGCTGCACTGCAAAGTCTTCAGCATGACCAATTGGTTATTGCAGGGCTGGAGGTGGAGCTGGAAGATCTGCGCAAGGTGGCCAGCTATGTGATGGACATGGTCCAACCGGAGACTGACCCGATTGCGCCAACACCACTTCTCGATCGCCTCAAAGTTGCACCTGGTCGACTGAAAGAGTTGTTGAAGGACACCACGGTGGAGTGCATGAAGAACGTTTTGGCTGTGTTGAAGACACACTTCCTGCGGATTCCCTTAGAGCGCGCTGGTGCAGGGGTCACGGCCGACTTTGCCGCAGAGAAGCTTCCAGAACTGGCTGACCAGGTTGATGATGGAGCCTAAAACATTGTTAATGATCCGGACTTGTAAAATGAGACTTTTTGTGTATTAAATTGTATGATAAGATTTGCAATGTAGTTGACTTGATGTATGTGGAGAGAAAGGGGCTCCATCCGTCCCTTGGTATATACGATAGGACAGCGTGTAGCTAAGGCTTGTAGCTGCTAAGCACCTAGCCTTGCTTGACCAGAGTCCTGCTGAGAGTGGATCTCAAGCTTGTAGGAGGGGTGAACGCAAGGTTGTCTAGGTTTCATGAGCTAGAACGCCGACCACACGAGTTAGTCGTATTGCCTTGAGAGGGGGAGGAGAAGGATGCAAGACCCAGAGGTCGGCACCTGGGGGAAGCCCCCGAGCTTGAGAGCGAGTGGTCTGTCGAATAGGTCGGACAACCCCCGAGCATCTGGAACAACTTGAGCAAAGGAAGATGAAGGCAATCGTTACGTAAAGAACTTCGAAAGTTTTATTCATTCAAAAAGGGAAAAAGGAATACATATATTTTGAGTCCTAAGGGTAGAAGCGACGTAGGTGCTCGATGTTCCACGGATTGGGGACGCCTGAGCCATCCACCCATTGGAGTCGATAGGTGCCTGGCTGGATGACTTCTTTGATGATGAAGGGGCCGTCCCATGGGGTGGCCAGCTTGTGCATGTCCTTGGTGGACTGGATCCGATGAAGCACCAAATTGCCGACGTTGAAGCAGCATTCTCTAACATTCCAATTGTGATAGCGCCGTATCTACTGCTCGTGCCTTGCATGCTAGATGAGAGCCACCACTCGATGCTCTTCGAGGCTATCGATGTCAACCCGCCAGCTTTTTTCCGCTTCACCTTCCTCATAGTACAGGATGCGCGGGGCACCAAACGCTATGTCGAACGGCCAGACAACCTCTGAGCCGTACACCATGAAAAAAGGAGTGTAGCCGGTAGCCCAACTTTTCTAGGTCCACAGGCCCTAGATGACATAGGGTAGCTCACGTAGCCACTTGGTGGCGTACTTGGATGCGTCATCGAAGATGCGAGACTTGAGGGACTGAGGACCATCCCATTTGCACGTTCGACCTATCCGTTGCAGTGCGGGTGTGCTACTGAGGAGTTGTATACATTGATCAGGATATCCTAGCAAAAGTCTCAGAACTCGGAGTCTGTGAACTATTTGCCACGGTCGGTGATGATCCTTTTTGGCACTCCAAAGTGGTGTGTGATTTGTTCCAAGAAAACTGAGTGGCTTTAGTCGACTCGATCGTGGTGACAGCCTTGACCTCAATCCAGTTGATGAATTTGTCAATTGCCACGAAGATATGGGTGTAGCCGCCCGGAGCGGTCTTGAAAGGCTTGACCATATCCAGCCCCCAGCATGCGAAGGGCCAGGATGGTAGGATGGTGCACAAGGCTTGGGTTGATAGGTGTTGTTGCTTGGAGAAAAATTGATACCCTTTGCACCTTTGGATGAGCTCCTTTGCGTCAGCTGCTGCTATTGGCCAATAGAAGCCAAAGTGAAATGCCTTACCGACCAAAGTTCCTGAAGCAGTGTGGTTCCTGCATGTGCCCAAGTGGATCTCGTGCAGGAGGTCAATGCCCTCGCTATGCAAAATGCACTTCATCAAGATGCCTATGGATGCGACCTTTTTGTAGAGTTCCTTTCCAATGACGCGTAGTTTGCACTGTGCCAAGCTAGTTTTTCATGTTCTATCTTGTCCTTTGGCACCATCTGGTCAGTGATCAAGGCTATGAACGGAGCACGCTAGTCTTCTTCTACCTCAATCATCATGACGTTAGTGGGAGCTGGGTCGGTCAGGGCTGAGTGCCAGCATCGTTCTGGTCCGAGTCCAGAATCTTTGTGGAAGGTTTCCACAGATCTTGTATGAAGACACCAACCGGGACTTGCTCACGCTTGGAGCCGAGCTTGGACAGGGCGTCGCCGGTGATGTTGTGTTCCCTGGAGACATGATGGAACTCAAGACCATCGAAGTGGGCCTCAAGCTTGCAAATTTCCATGCAATAAGCATCCATAGTCTCCTTGGTGCAGTCCCAGTTCTTTCTGACCTGCTCGATGATGACCTTGGAGTCGGTGTACGCGAGGATGTGCTTGATCCCGAGGGAAACAGCAATGCGAAGGCTATGGATGAGAGCTTCGTACTCGGTGCCGTTGTTGGTGGCCTTGTAGTGAATTTAAAGGACGTACTTGAACTGCTTGCCTTTGGAGGATATGAAGAGGACCCCTACACTGGTCCTTCGAGGTTGAGGGCGCCATCAAAGTAAATAGTCCAGTTTTCTGGCCTCTCTAGGGAGGGCGACTTCTGGATCTCTGTCCACTCGGCCATGAAGTGGGCCAGGATCTGCGACTTGATCGCATGTCATGGGCAGAAATCGAGGCCGAACTCGCCGAGCTTTATTGACCACTTGATAACTCGGCCGTTGACATCCCTATTGTGCAGGATTTCACCAATTGGGTACGAAGATACTACCTGGATCTTGTGCGCTTGGAAGTAATGACGCAGATGAGATTAGAACTACGCAGAGCAATTTCTAAACCTGTGTGTAGTGAATCTTGGAGTCACTGAGGACCTCACTAACGTAGTATATCAGGTGTCGCACCATGTGTGCATGGCCAGGCTCTTCGTGTTCCATGACTAGCACGGTGCTGACAATGTTCATTGCTGCAGAGATGTAGAGTTGTAACATTTCTTGGTCGGCCGAGGCTGTTATGATGGGGGAAGTGGTAGGGAAAGCTTTGAGCTCTTCGAGTGCCTTGCTGGCCTTGTAATCCCAATCGAACTGGTCCACCTTTTTGAGCAGCTTAAAGAAGGGTAGAACCTTTTCACTGAGTTTGCTAATGAAGCGACTAAGAGCCACCATCATGCCAATAAGCTTCATGACATCTTTCTTGCTGGCTAGATTTGCCATGTTTCTAATTGCGTCAACTTTGATAGGATTGACTTCGATGCCACGCTGGCTGACCATGAAGCCCAGGATTGTCTTCTGGTAGGTGGCGCTAATGTTTCTTAACCCAAAGGTCATGGTGTTGTAGCAGTAGATGCCGAAGGATGTTATGAACGCCATATTGTCTTAGTCGGCAGGATTGAGGGTAATTTGGTGATAGCCCGAGTAACAGTCGAGGAAGCACAGCAAGGTGCTCCCAGTCGTAGAATGGTCGATGCGTGGAAGAGGGAAGGGATCCTTAGGGTAGTGCTTGTTGAGGTCGGTGTAGTCGATACACATTCTCCATTCACCTATTTTCTTTTTTACAAGGACTAGATTTGCTAACCAGTCAGGGTGCTTACATTCACGGATGAATTCGGCAGCTAAGCGCTTATTGAGTTGTACCCTAATGGCCTCCTTGTGATCTTGGGTGAAATGGTGAAGCTTTTGCTTGACGGGCCTTGCTATCTTGCTCAAGTCCAAGGAGTGCTCAGCTAGCTCCCGCGAGACACTTGGCATATCGGATGGCTTCCACGCGAATATGTCCGAGTTTTCCTAGAGGAAACTGGTGAGCGCGAGTTCCTATTTGGCAGAGAGGTCGGACCCTATGAGGGCCATCTTGGTCGGGTCTTCCAGGCTGAGGCAGATCTTCTTGACCTTCAGGTCGGGCTACAATGCTGTGGGCATCGGCTCCGTCTCTGGGATCATGAGCAAGGTTTGGTCCACCTTCTTTGCCTCAGCGAGCATGGCGGTGGTCTTGGCTGAGTACTCTAGGGCTTCAGCGAGCTACACCGCTTCCGTGTCGCACTTGTACGATGTCTCGATGTTGCCATGGATGGAGAGGACACCGTTTGGAGCCGGCATCTTGAGGACAAGGTAGGTGTGATGTGGAATCACCATAAACCTCGCCAGCATGGGCCTGCCAAAGATGGCATGGTAGAAAGTCTTGAAGTTGGCCACCTCGAATGTGAGGTGCTCCATACGGTAGTTGCCAGGCATGCCAAAGGTGTCTGGCAAAACAACTCGACCAATAGGATAGGATCCTTTGTCGAGCACGATGCCGTAGAGAGGGTCTTCACAGGGCTGGAGCCGCTAAAAATTGAAGTCCATGCACTTCAGGGTTTCGGTGAAGATGATGTTGAGCCCGCTGCCGCCGTCAATTAGCACTTTGGGGAGGAGAGCACGATCTATGGTCGGGCAAACTACCAATGGGTTGGACTCGGGATCTGGAATATGTACCCAGTGATCTTCCCTGGAGAAGGTTATGGGCATCTCTGACCAGTGTAGATACTGGACTGGCCATATGGAGACAAGGTGCACCTCTCGTTGGTGCAGCTTGTGCTTGCAGTTGCTGCAAAACACCTTGGGGCCACGCACGATGATGTTGATTTCACGGTTCAGTCGCTGGAACTCCAATTCTGGTCGGCGCCAGGCCGATGGGTGTCTGAGTTTGGCTGGTCACAGCACTCCTCTTTGTGCTGGTCATTGCGGTCGTCGCATTGGCAATTGTCGCGGTCATCACGGTCATCGCAATGGCGGTCGTCGCGATCGTCGTGACGATGGTCACGATCGTCGGGGTAGCGATCGTCACGATGACGGTCGCCACGGTCATCGCGGTGGCGATAGTCGCGACGATTGTCATCCCTACGGTAGTCATTGCTGCGAGGTCACTTGTACTCCACTGAGGCGCCGAGCTCTTTCTTGAGGATTGTGGATTCCCAAAGATTGTGATATGCGTACTTGTGGAAGGGTCACAGAGCATTCAGGGTGTCGCCAAACTCTTTCGGGAGGAAGGTGGTCAGCCTGGCAGGGTCGGCTTCAGCGGTGAGGACCTCGAGGGCCCTTTTTCAAAGTCGGGAAGACTCCAGTCGTGCTTGATGCTCCTCGTAGGTCGGTGCTTCGTGGTCATCATTATGACGATGCTTGCTACCCTAGAACTGTACTTGCGCCGCCTCCTCTATGTCACACAGAATGTTGATGAGCTGCATCATCTGTGACCATCTTGGGAACAGCCTCATACAACTTGCAGAACAAGTTGCGGTTCATCAAGATGAAGTGGAAGTACTAGATGACTCTCGAAGAGTTTCGTTCTTTCGTTGACGGATTTTCCCAAGATTCTCAATGTTACTAGGTCGGCTATAGGTAGCCTGGTAGTTCTGGGTGAAAGCCCTAGCGAGCTGACTCCAGCTGTCGATGCTGCTCGACAGGAGGTTCTCTAGCCACAGGAGAGGCACGGGACCTATCACCACCGGGAAGTAGGCGGTTATCTGGTCGTAGGTGCCGTTGGCGTCTTTCACCACGGTGTTGTACGTCTTGAGCCATATGGTAGGGTCAGAGTGGCCATCGTACTTTTCATTAGTGGCTGGCTTGAACATGACCACTCAACAGCCTTGAGGCAAAGAGTGAAGGCGTGAAACCGTCGAGCACCCCTCAAAATTGTACTCGACCGGTGGTGCTCTAGGGCATCCACCATTATTATGCCTGGGCGGGACGTAGGTGTGATAGCCCTAGTAATTAAGCAACTAAATTAGAGAATCATCAAAGTGATTAAGAAACTAAATCAAAGAATCAACAAAGGACTAAGAAATAAGTGAGAGCTAACTCTAAGTTGCTAAGAGTTAAGAACCCAAAAACATCTTAGATTTTTGGCTAGATGTTAAAAACTTCTTCTGATGAGAATAACTTTTGAGGCCGATAAAAACCAACTTCACATAAGAATTTAAATTTTGGCCAATATAAAGTGGTAGAACTTTTCAAGTTGAACACCTTCCACTCACAATGCTTCTTCTGATTTTGAGCAGAGGATGTTCCAAAATCGAGTAGACGATCGGTCAAATTTCAAATTCAATTCCAAAATAGCTTCGACCGATGTTCCACCAAAGGTCCTACAATCCTATCTCCAACTTTGTTGAGCTTCTCCTTGTTGATCTTTATAAAAGTCATAGCAAAAACCTTGTTTCCAAACTTTCACTTTTGGAAGTTAAACCGCATAGTTCGAACTTGGTGTGAGAACATGCGTTAAACATGACGCCACGACACGCATGACAAGCATCATCATGCATATTTAAGCCCCATGAAAATCTTTTTGTGCATAGTTGGCCATCATGAGCATCATTTGTGCATAAATGAATGTTTTGGCCATGCATTGTTAAGTGTCCAGAATTTTATTATTCATAGGTGAAAAAATAATTTTAAAAGGAACCCCAATTTATTCCATACAACTGTGCTCACAAATATGTTATTCAAATACTAGACATCATTTAGTGATTTTACAATATTTTTACCAAATTTTTCAGAGATGTTTTCTTCGGTTAAAAATTATTTTAAAGTTCAATTGTACCTGTTTTGTTTTGACGATTGTGTGAAAACCATAAAATATTTTGAGTTGATTCTTCTTGCATTGGATTCTTCGTGATTTTATCTTTCCAACGAGTATTTTTGGAAAATTTTTGGACACTGATAGCTAGGTTGTTTAAGGGGTCAAAGTTGACGCGTTTTATTTTATCGTGGGCCCACCTGTCAGCTTCATCTCCTACCTCTCCCCCACCTGTTCCGTACTGGTTGGGCGAGCCAGGGCCCAAGGATGGCTGTTGGCCAGCCTTCCCCATGCTAGCAGGGCCCTCTCTGCCCATAGGTCATCCGAGCCTCGCCCACGTGAAGCTCCTTCCCTCCCACGCCACGTCTAGCGCTCGGTTGGGCAGAGCTCCGCCCGCACGGCATGGGCGCCACACAGACACAAGTGCCGCCACCAGGCCGCCATGCACAGCAGCTCGCCCTCGTTGCCAATGGGCAAGCAACAACGCCGTGGCAACCTTATCACCTCGCCCGTGCTTATCCTCTTCGCTCCCCTCCTATATAAAGCCCTCAAACCTCCCCTTCCACCATTGCCAGTAACCAAGCTCCTTTGTTCCCCAATCTTGTTCGGCCAAATTCGTTACCGTGGTGCACTCCCGGCCCGATTCCTCGCAGCCACGGCGCCTACTCGTTGTCCCGCATCCATTTTGCTACTTCCCGGACTACCTCCCTCACCGGACGATACCCTCCACAGGAGCTCCTCTGCTGCCCCCTTCCTGTGCCATCCTCCCTGTGCGCTGCCCCTCCTCCAAGCGCCTCCTCCTCTGCTGGTGAGACCCCTAGCCCAAGGTGCCATTCCTCTCCCTCCCCAAGCCATGCCCCTTCCTTTCCTCCTGATTCCGACCGGCCCAAGTGCCATGCGCCATGCCTGTGAACCATGCGTGCCTCTGTCTGTGCGTGAGGGAGTTGAGTAGAGAAGAAATAGGAAACGTAGGTGGTTATGGGGAAGTTTCAGGGATGTTTGCACAATTAACTCGTAGACCTAGGGGGTAGATCGTAAGATCGTCTTGGTTTTGTTTATTTTTCTAGATCTAAAAAGGCTGACACTTTTAAAAATTCGTAGTAAATTGTAGAAAAATCGTAAAATATCAAATGAGGACCTTTTGAAATCCTTGATAGAAGAATCACACAGTAGAGTTATAATATGATATGTTTTAGTAGAAAGTTTCTGATGTTTTTATTTATTCTTTCAAAGTGCTTTTAGAAATCCTTTTAAGTTGTTAGATGGACATCTTGAGTTATAGAAGTCCAAAACTTGTGATTCCAGTTGTGTTGGTCTTGTAATGACACCCTCTAGATAAGAAAAATATTAAAAATGCTAGTTGTTTTATGTTTTTAACATGTTTTGATTTAATCTTGATAAATAGGCAAATTCTAGCTTGTCGTGCTCATCATTTTCATATCTAAAGTTGTGATGCTACAATCATTGTGAAATTTTTATGGTAGGCTATACATGATTCTGTTGTGCTATGGTAAAAAGTTCATATTGATTGGTGCATGTATGACTGAGTTATTGATTTAAATTGTTATTGCTTCATAAATGATTTTAAATAAGTTATAACTTTCATGTAGGTGTAAAAATGGGAAATGTGGTTCCACTACCTTTGTATGATGTTTTTCTACCATAATAACATATTATATGTCTATGTGTTCATATACAATGATGATCTTTAGATTTATCTTGCTTTTACATGTTTTCTTGCATTAGCAATTTATCTTTTTCGTAGAAATTAATTTATACAACTTAAGCATGTGAAATTTGTGCAGTAGCCATGTTCTTATAGCATCTACCACTCACAAAAATATCAGCCCCAAACTAGTTGTTCTCATATGGCACTAAAAATAATATATATATACATGTCATTCTATGGAAGTTGATGAAAGTTTGCTAATAAATGCATATTCTTAAGTCATGTGAAGCTTTTAGTAGTTGTTTTTGAGGGGTACATATGATGCTAAGTTATGATAAGTAGTGGTTAAGCTATGAATATAACTCATATGTATGCTCTCATGTTAATATAACAGCTACTAATATAAGTTCTTCACCTTTGCTTTGATTCTTGCTTAAGGTATTTAGGGTGTTCCATGTTACCTAAAGCTAACGCTATTTAACTATGTTCATAGTATTTATGAGCTATGTATTTAACTTATGCATATGTTACCTTGTTAAAGAAATAAATGAAGAACCTTGTTGCATATGTGCTAAAATGGCTGCTAGAGTAGTTTTTGTTGTGGCAATATTTTCGTGATGCAAATGATGTTTTATGTCAATATGGTGAATACAAAAGCTGTAGGTAACTTCATAATATAGATTTTGTTAAATTTTCATGACCCTAAGCCTGATGGTTTAGGGGCTATAAATTTTACAAGTTCATCATCAGGTTTTGCGTGCTCTATGTATAGGTCTGAATGATTGCGTTGTTTGACTTAACGAAGCTTTGAACCATATCTTGAAGATAATATAATAAGTGTAATGGTTTTCATGAGCTTTCCAAATTGTTAAAGATCACCCCTTTTGGTGGTCTAAATCTCCGGCTATGAGCTTGTGAAGTGGAACGATAGGATCTGTCCTAATCTGGACAGAGATATCTTCTTTGTGATGTTTGACATGGTTAACTGGGGTTTTAGCTTGTGGTGTTTACAATAAAGTTGTGCTTGATTTGTTCATATTTCTAAAAAGTCTAGAATAACCTTGTTGTGAAAGCTATAACTCTAGATATGGCTGTCTAAAGTTTAATGTCAGAATTTGTCCATGTTTGGACGGATTTGCTTCTTTGTGTTGTGTAGTCTTGTTAACTATTGAATCATTTTGAGATGACAATAATAAATTTAGGTTTCTACCAAGTTAAGAATCATGGTTGTTGGAGGTTTAGAACTCCAGATATGCATATGTGAAGTTCGTGTCAGTTTTCTATCCTTGTTTGTACACATCTGCTCATTGGTGTGTTTTCTCCTTGTTATCTGTTGAATCAGCTTTTGGTGTGAGTAGCAAAGTTTTAGATAACTTACTTAAATTTGCAAAAAGTCTAGGATCACCCTTTTTGGATGCTTATATCTCTAGTTATAGCTAAACAAGTGACTACTGTTCTGCTGTCCAGATTCGGTGTATGTGCTTAAGTTATTAGCTTTAACTTGACATTTCCTTGTATGTTTGTTAGTTAGCTCATATCACTATTAGATTTAAATTGATCTACCTGAGAATATTATAAATGTGTTATATAATGTTGGTCAAGCACTTAACTAATAAATGGTCATGTATACATGTTGTTACGAAATAACCTTGCTGCATAGCTTGCTAGAACCTTACTGATGTTGGTGTGTGACTTGCTTATGTATGAGTGGTTTAAAAACAAATGTAATATACTTTGATCACCTTCAACTTGCTGGTTGTGTGATGAACTTATATATGCCATGTTGATAAGCACCATTACCCTAGTTCTTGTATGATGCTAGGCTTAATTAGCTCTTGATTGTTAAATGCTTGCAATAGCTTGACTTAAGTTAACTTGTGTGCCATGCTTGTTAGGCTTGCTATCTCTATGGAGACTTGAGTGATAGTTAGTTAAATAACTTGCTCTCTAAGTGCTTATATCTTGTGGTGTAACCTTGTGCATGTCCCGAATGCTTTTGTGTGATGCATCTCTTTTTACCGTTCTTTGTATTCATGCTGTTGCATCTTGCATCTCATCTAGATACGCTAGATAAACCACGTGAAGGACGTGATGATGGAACCGAACCCGAAGATGGAAGGATTAAGCATGTGCCGAGATGGGAGATGCTCGCCAAGCGAGTGTCATCTAACAAACACTAACCTAGTGTGGTTTCCAGGCAAGCCCCAGTGCATGCTTACCTATTTTAAAAAGTTATGCAATATGTTGATGCTTATGATTGTGCATTTACATTTATAGAAGTTGAATGACACCTTAGATGCATGAACTTAGTACCCTTTTGATCTGAACACTAGCATGATAAGTTGTGTAGATGCAATGCTTAATAGGACATGTAAAAGTCGAGTGATTTCCTGTCACTCGCAAGTTAGAGGAGTTGTTTGTTTACTTATGTTACAACCATAAGGACGACGGGCGGGGTAGGGCCTTGGGAACTATTTTAGTGGTTAGTGGATTGCCCTGTCTGTCTAAATGAAAATGGACTAAGGTCGAAACGTGTCGGCATTCGTGATCAAGTGTTTGAAAGTACTAATCTCATACCTAGGAAGGGGTTGCGGAAGCCTAGTACCTGATTGAACTGGGGCGTGGCATACCCTCCGGCTGTCCTTGGAACATTGTTCCCATGGTGCATCATGTGGGTGCAAGTGCGGTCATAGTACGGCAGAGGCCGGGATTATGGAGCATTGCATGCCAAAGGAAGTTGGCTCTAACACATGCCTAAGGAATTGATGGGGACGGCTGACAAAGGAAGTGACCCTTCTTGGTGCGCGGATGTCGTGAGATTAGGTTCGCCATGCATGGTTAAGAAATTTGAATCGATTTGTCTGCCTCTCACAGTTTGGGACTGCTTGATCACTATTCTGCACTGAGTAAAGATGAAACATGATAATGATATTAATCTTGATGCTTGTTCTTTAATTGTTTGGAAACTATGCTTGCTCAGTGTAAGTTGCTAATCTAGACTAGTTAATGAACTTAGAACTTGAGCTAAAATATTGAAAGTAAGGACCAACTTTAGTCGTTTTTGGCAAAAACAAACCCACCGCCAAAGAGCCTTGCATGTTTAGGAGTCGGTGGAGTAGTTACCACCTGACGGGTAAGTCTTGTTGAGTATTAGTATACTCAGCCTTGCTTGTGGCTTCTTTTTCAGGTGTGGTTGTTGGTGTTGTCTTGTTCGGGACCCATCCTCGGTCGGCAAGGATAGGGGTCATTGATGTCATGATCGGCTTCGTCATGATATCATGTATCGACGTTTAGCTAACGCTTGTTTTACATCTTCGTTGTTTGAAACCTTGCAAAATCTATTTGAATTTCAAAAACTCTGATGTAATAAAATGTTGAACTATGTTAGTGTGATGGGAATGTTGTAATCTCTGTGCCCACTTACCTTCGTGTGAGCAATGCTTCTCGATCCTAAGTAAGTGGTTTATCGGATGAAATCCGACGGACGACCAAGTTGACTGCTAAAAGTGCATGATCGCATGTCAGGCGACTTAAGTGCATTTTAGTCAAGTTAATTTGGGTGGTTCCGCCACAGTAGGTGTCTTCGGATCTGCTATGAGCGGATCGGCTTCGAGAGTGCCAGGTTGCTGTGGACTGGAAGAATGCTGACTGGCTGTGAGCCCGCTCTTTGATCTGAGTGTTGGCAGCGTGGATGTGTGCCCGGATCCGTCAGAGTGGCTCTGAGTCTGGAAGGTTTTCCAAGTTGGTGAAGGCAGCCCCCATGTTAGCCTAGGGTGCAGTGAAGACGTTGTGGCTAGCCTCCTCGATGTCGGCTTGTAGATTGCCAGTGCGCGGAGGGTGCTTGCGTCTGACCTAGGCATCGTCCTAGTTGGCATTGTCACCGTCGTTGGCGCACAGTGTGTCGGCGTGGGCGATAGCCGGTGGTCAGCGCTGGTCACCTGCCACCTCCACTCCCGCGTTAGTAGCAGGTTGTTGGCGGTGCTAGGCATTGGCTTGCTCCTGTTGGTGCCGTATTGCACGTTCTTGGTTCTTGGCATTGCGGCCTGCTTCCTGAGAAGAGGTTTCGCGATCCCACATTGGATCGTCAGCAGAGACCATGAAGGCTTCGCGATCTGGCGTGGTGGAGTTGCTCTCGTCGTTGCTTCCATATGGATTTAGAGTCAGAATGATGCAGGGGACTTGGAACTCGCCATAGTCCGGAAACTGGGCAGGTGCGGGTGGGTCTCCAGATTGGATCTAAAGGTACTGCGCGATTTTCACAAAAAATACGGTAGACGAGTTCCTCAAACCAAAGGGAGAGAGGGAAGGACCCTGCGCCAATCTAGTTGGGTGTAGTGCCATCTTAGAGACATTGATGCACTCAGCGATGGTGTTGCTGATGTGATCTAACCTCATGATTAGGTCGGAGGGCGTGGGTGGGCGGGTGGCGGCTAGGATGTTTGGAAATCTCTTGGAGAGAGAGAGATCGCTGACCTACTGGGCAAGTGGCGTGATGATCCCTGGGTGAAGACCTTATTCCGTCGGAGTAGGTCTGATGGATGCTGAGCTTGCGACGGACGCCAAGTCGACAGAAAACATGGTGGAGTTAGAGTCCACTACCATGCTCCCGAAGTGGAGCTGGATCGGATTGGTGAGGAAGTCCTTCATGCTCTCGGGGAAGATGACGTCGGGGCGAGATGCCATCGTTCTTGCCGGGGAGGACCTCACAATCACCCCTACCTAGCGCGCCAACTGTTGGATTTAGTAGCCTAGCAGTCCAGCGGAGGGTTACCCAAGTGGTAGATTTGTAGGCAGGGAGGATTGCGAAACCAAGAACTCGAAGGTGATCACGACAACACGAAGGTTTAGATAGGTTCGGGCCTCCAGAGAGTAATACCCTACATCCTGTATTTTGCTGGATTGTATTGCTGGTATGGTATGCGGAGAGTTCAAATACCCTTGGGAGGCACCCTTGGCCACCGTATATAGGCTGAAGACCTAGGGTTACAAGTTGGTTTGAATCTAATCTACACGGTTGTTATATGGAAAGCAATCTGAGTCGGATTACAACAAGTATCCCGCAATATCCGGGCTGATTTGAATCGCCCGGCCTCCTTGACTTGTGCTCCAAGTATATTTCATGTCTTTGGCCCGCACGTTCTGGTCGGGTGGGCCCACTTGTCAGGACCGGCCAGTATCCTGGTCGGTGGAGACCCATGGGGTACCCATATCCCTCAAGACGTGCTCCCGCAGACACAGAAAGATATGTTGTGGGAAAGTTGTGAAAGACTGGACGCTCAAGAAGATGGCAACCCAATTCTAGAACTTCAAGAAGAATCTGCATGCCAACTATATCAAGAAGGGCCAAACTCCAGATTTTAATGATTGGCCAAAGTTAAGAGATCACTGGAACTCATTTCTAGAATACAAGAGTGAAGGTAGTGCGAACAAGGTTCGTGTTAACTTAGGCAATGCCCTGAAGGAGTACCATCATCGTGTAGGGCAACATGGTTACACAAGTGCAATTCCCAAATGGAGAAAGATGAAACAAGACCTAATCGATCGAGGTATCGTACCAGCGACTATTGACTAGCCCAATCAATCAAGGTATTAGGACAATTATTTTCAATGAAACAATATGTCAGAAGGCCCTCAAGCTTATCAAAAATATTGAAGATTCAAAAGTGGGAAAGTTCAAGCCTGATAGAGAGAATAATGAGCTGACTTTGGCGCTCGGGAATCCTGGACACCTAGGAAATTGCCAAGGGTTCGGGGTGGTTCTGTGGAAGTTTGCTTTCTATAAGGACATCGACACGTACAGAAGCCAGAAGAGAAGAAAGGAACAGTAAGAGGAGAGTTGGCAGCGCATGTTAGAAGCTAAAGTGCATGAACATAACGTAAGAATTCAGGAAGAAATTAATCGGCGAGTGGTCCTGGCAATTACTGAGATGGCCCAATCTGGAGCACTGTTGGATCCCAACATCGTCGTCAGCCCTTCTCAACACCGAAGCAACAGTGCTTCCATAGGGGTCTCCGATGAGAACATGCCAAGCTTACCCATGGTTGCGCAGGACAACCAACAGTACCCTGTGGATGACATCACTCAGTGCACCTCATGTGAGCTGTACAGACCATTTGGCAACCTCACTATTAAGGTATACATATATAATTTATACAATTATCTCAATTGATCTATGCTTTGGGAGTTTAATAACTTCTTTATTTCTCCTATATGTACAGGTGGAGTACGGAAGTGATTTACCAATCCTACGAGGGCAGACAAGCCATGGCATGGAGATTCCACCTGGCTACTCCAGCGTTGGGGTGGAGCACATTTGTGATAGTAAATATGAAGGTGATGGGGAAAGGACATACTAGGAGATGCACTTCACGGTATCATTCTATGCCGCAAACGCTACATCATCATCCCCAGCCAGGAGGCATCATTTCTTCCCATAGATCCCCCGCAGTCACCATCTCCTCAGAACTCGAGACCGTCATCTCGAGCACATCCACCTCCAGGACCGTCGTCACCACTAGGAATATCGCATCCTGCTCGATCATCGTCTCCAGCACCATCAAATCCTGGAGGAGCAAGCGATGACAACTAAAACACCCCTCCCCGATCACTGTCTACAGCATCATGTCTAAAGTTTGGTGCGAGCAAGGAACCTGCAATACCTCTCAAGAAGTCGCGACCACCACCTTCGAAGCCAAAGCAACCAAAGGCAAAAGAACCGAGGAAGAAAATTAAGAAGTTTGAACCTATCAAGAAGCTAGTAGGCGATATGACTCCTGAGGAATTGGAGGAGGCATCGCAAGCATATGTAAGGGAGTGGTTTGAAAAAAAACATTGCAGAAAGAAAAGCAAAAGAGATGGAGCCTAAGCTAGTAGATCCACCCAAATTAAAGTTGTTTATTGGCATGAAAAAAGAAGTCAAGAGGATGTTACTATCGAACTATGATCACATTCGTTAGTTAAGTCTGGTCAGAAGAAAAAACAAGGAGAGTCGTCGTCCAGTCGTAATGTCTCCCAACTCGGGCGGTAAGATCAGCAAGCAGTTAAAGACGCTCTAGCTATAGCAGCTATGCCTTTAGAACAACAAATCAATGTCATTAAGTTTATGAAAGACATAGGTCTCTCACTTGCTGAAGTTCTATGGCAAGCCGAACCGCCACCTCCAGAAAAGACTGTACCTAAATGGTCCTTTGAGTTAGGCAAGACTCTAGTCAAGCCTGAATTGGTACGGAAGCTCTCAACTAAGATGTATGAATTCCATCAATGGTACATGGAGAAATTGGCTAAGGAAAGAGTCATGTTTGCTCTTCTTATTAAACCGATTGATTTTTTCGGTGAAGGTGAGAAACTGCTATGGTTGGAATTTAAGGATATTTATGAAGTGTATCATCAAGATACTTGATGTCTCTCATCAGCGCCTGGGTTATGTAAGTGTGTGTTTATTAGATGTAAATTTTGGCTCAGATCATTATTTTGTATACATGTGTCGCTCTACTAACTTTTTCTTTCATTTTATGTAGGATACAAATTTAGAGGTGCCGTTGAGAATCCTACTTCAACGTTGACTTCATGAATCCAACGCTTGTTAACCAAGATCAGATTCAGAATCAACCAAAGGATACATTGGATCGAATATACAAATTCTTGGAGCAACAAAATTGCAAGCAATACATACTATTTTTGTTTCCACTGGATTCTCCTTACAACTTTAAGTAAGTGTGGGTACCGTCTATTTTTGTTTTCTTTTTCCTTACCTAATTAATGTTAGTTCGTTCTAATATGAACAATCATGTACGCAATTTCCACTAGATTCTCCTTATAATTATGATTGATCAAAGCAACATTATTGTGCTTGATTCGTTGAGGAAACTAAAGGACGAGTACCAAGACACTGTATCATTCATTATTTTAATTCGCAGTGCATGGAAACGATTCCGTAAGCATTACTGTGGTGATTTCAAAGAAAAACTTACATTCAGTACAATGTTTCCGGTATGTATGAAGTTTGCACATTTTGTACATTCTATAACACGAATATTTCATAACTTGTTTTTTTCCACTAAAGTTCTTGAGATAGTAATAAGGGAATAATTTATGTGGATACTACATCTATGAGCACATGTACCATTTCATGGGGGACAAGGTGATATCGGACCATATAACTGTACGTAAAATAAACCTATTAATATAATCGTTTTCTAGCTCCTTATATTTAGTTATTGGTGTAACATTCACATATTTCCAAATTACAGATAATGCATATTAGAGAAGAACTCTTGGAGAAGGACAGGCTTTTAGCAATCCAAGAAGCTCTCATATTGGAGGAGAGGCTTTTGGAATCCAAGAAACTCTCATAGGATTTCTTGTTGACGAGGTGATAAATCCCAATGGAGAATTTTATTACGATGGACATTCAATAGCCGAACTGAGCAACAGCACAACGGGAGGATCCTAAGAATTATGAGGACAAATTATTGTATATCTAATAATTGTATAAATACTAGTTTGATGTGTATAAATTACTAAGAATTGTATATATAGTAGTTAAAATTAATATTATGCATATACTATCATGAAATATATATACGACATGCATACAATATGAGCGTACACATGTAAGTAGTGTACACTAAGGATGTATACATATAGGTGTATATATATAAGTGAAGCAACAATTAGCATTAATATGAAAAAGAATTCAGGGTAAAAATAAAAACAAGTATTTAGTCCTGGTTGGCAACTGGGACTAAAGGGCCCCGTGCATGCGCTGCATGGGCATGCATGTCGCCTCCTTTAGTCCCGATTAGTATTACCAACTTGGACTAAAGGAGGTCTTTAGTCCTAGGTTTTTAATCCGGGACTAAAAGGGGAACCTTTAGTCTCGAATAGTTAGTCTCGGTTGGATATTCAAGAAATATGACTCTCCAACCGGGACTACTGCTCGGTTTTCCACCATCGAGTGATGACCATACCGGTTTACACAAGTCTCTCAGACTCGAATAAGATTTGGTGAGGCAAGCCGGTACTGATGGTACTTATAAGGATTGGTTTGAACAACCCATCAGTACGGGGAATGGGGCATGATCAGGGGCGGATCTAAGGTGGGGCTGGGGGCTCCACCCGCCCCCCCTACAGTGCAGGGCTGCAGCCCATGGATCCCCTTTAAGCCCCCGTGCAATTTTTGGACATAGATTAAGGAGAGGAGGAAGAAAAGAGAGAGGATGAAGGAGAGGAATAAAAGGAGGAAGGAAAGCCTCCCCTAAGTTGCCATCCTGCTTCCGTCACGGGGATTGGTTGTTTAAAACTAACCAAATAAACTATTAGATCAAATCCACTTATCTGCATTATTGTTTGTACAATTTTGCTCAAACCAGTGCTGTCCACTTGGTCCTCGGAAATTGTATGGGCACGTGCCAACTTGACAAGTAGATTTATTATGGTACTACCCGGCGGTTAGATGGCTACAATTCAGTTTGTTAAAAAACTAGTAAAGTGCACGTGCGTGTCGCACGTGTTCGCAGGAAAACCTAGTTAACGTGTTTTATATTCATTGAATAGACATTGTAGTACTGATTTTTTTTCAATCAACATAAAATGGCAATGCCATGAAAAGTTTAAAATCAGTAGCCTAAGTGCACTTCAACCCAATTAAAACACCATGTTAGCTTTTGAATTAGAATAAGTATTTTTGAAAAATGTATTAAAAAGGGACTTTATATTCATATAGAAAAGAACCTATTAAACAATCATCTTTTATTGAACCAATGTAACAAGTTATATTGAAGTAAAGTTTAAATTTAATCAGCTAGCTGCATTTCTACCAAATAACACCACCCATGTAATCTTCTGAAATTGGTTCTTACAAAAAAAAAAAGCTTCCTCTTGGAATGTGTTCTATTAGCAGTTCAGGTTCTATAAGCTCATTTTGCCCAATGGAACTAATATGTGTCTTTAGCATCAAAAGTAGATACCATTCCTCTTATCCTGTTGACGAGACTACATGATCACAACAATTGAGTCGCTTCACCGTCCTATTAAACGATTGATTGACCAAGTGAGTAGACGCCTTCGAAAGTTCTGTTGACTTCACGTTGTTAGTTTACTTAGCAGAAACCGCTACACATTTCATAGGACCATCAAAAATATTTATCGAGACTTGGATGTGAACATGTGTGGCATAAGGCTGCTGTATGTCTATTTTAATCTGACTTGATGGCAGAAAAGTAGGTTGAGTGAATTGCACATGATTCTTCTGCTCTCCAGATTAATCCGACTTGGAAATTTTTGAAATTGGTGAATCAAGTTGCAATATTGACATGAGTAAACCTAATTTATCTACATCAGTGGCAACAACCAGCAAACATTAATGTACAAATCACACAACCATGTAACATAACCTAGTAGGGCTCTGTTCGCTTCAGCTGGCTGCGGCTGCAGCTGCAGCAGCCCAGCACTGTAGCTGCTGCTAATTGGACTAAAAATTCATAAAGGAATCTTGAAATAGTATTCCAAACGTCTTTTATGATATTCAGCCCGAGCGTGGTGGATTCGAAGATCTTCTATTGTAGCATTATTTTCTGGTACTGGATATGTGAATGTGACTCTTGATAGACTTCGGAGAAGATTGAGTTAAGTGCAGAGATGGCTTGGAGGGCGAACATTCTGCTATGTTGTACCATTATTTTAGGATAATTGGCTACGTGAAGTCCACTATAGAGCGTCTGTAATCTTTAGTTGCATATGTATCTTTATGTCTTGTTATAAGTGTAATCTCTATATGTATCTTTAGTGATTGTTACGAACGTGGAATGATGTAATTTTCATGCGAATTGTTTCAATCCATTATGAAGGTTGATTCGTGTAAATTATGAATATTGATCAAGTTCTTTACCTAATACGAAGACCTATTTCCATTTCTCGCATAATACGATGCAGATGGACCGGCAATGGATGTATAACACGGACAGACAGACCAAGAAGTTTGTTGATAGCTTGCATTATTTTCTCGAAGTGGCCAAAGCGAACAGGCTAGAGAACGGGTTCATATGTTGTCCATACTTCCAATGTAGTAACAAGAAGGACTATTCACATGCTTCCTGGGGGACTATTCACAGCCACTTGTTTAGATACAGTTTCATGCCTAACTATTTAGTTTGGACCAAGCATGGTGAAAGAGGGGTTGTAATGGAAGACGACGAAGAAGAGGAGGATGATAACAACATTCCAGACAGGGCTGCAGGCCAAGCTTTTGCAGATACTATAATGGGCGAGGCTGATGAAGATAAGTTTGTAGAAGACGGTCCTATTGATGAACTTGGTCAAGTGCTACGGGATGCACACAGAGATTGCAAAACTATGAAGGAATCAGAAAAGTTGCAGCGCATGATTAATGATCACAAAAAAATTATTGTACTCAGATTGCAATCAGGGGCATAAAAAACTGGGTACCACACTAGAATTTCGGCAATGGAAGACCAAAAATGGTGTGTCCGATAAGGTATTTTAGGGGATGTTGAACATTATCAAGAAGATTCTTCCTGAGAATAATGAATTACCATCCACAACATATGAAGCTAAATAGATTATTTGTCCTATGGGATTGGAGGTTCAGAAGATACACGAATGTGCTCATGACTGTATCCTCCATCATGGTGATGAATACGAGAAATTGGATGCTTATCCTGTGTGCGGAGCGCTGCGGTATAAGATCAGGCGAGATGATCCTGGTGATGTTGAGGGGCAACCTCCCAAGAAGAGAGTTCTCATGAAAGTGATGTGGTATTTCCCTATAATACCATGCTTCAAGCGTTTGTTCAGAAACAAGGTGAATGCTAAGTTGTTGCGATGGCACAAAGAAGAACATAAGCAAAATGAGATGCTGAGACAACCCGTGGATGGGGTCCAGTGGAGATCAATTGATAGAGCATTCCCGGACTTTGAAAGTGATGCAAGGAACATAAAGTTTGGTTTAAGTACTGATGGATTCAATCCATTCGGTGAGTTGAGTAGTGGTCATAGTACTTGGCCTGTGACCCTATGTATGTTCAACCTTCCTCCTTGGTTGTGCATGAAGCGGAAGTTCATTATGATGCCGATGCTTATCCAAGGCCCAAAACAACCCAGCAAGGACATTGACTTGTACCCGTGAGCATCCATTGCGGTCCGGGCAAAGAGGGTCATAGCTCTCCCTTGAAGCTCGATCAGCCGATAGAGGGCTGTCATGCATCTGACATTGGTGGAGATGGTGACCATGGCATACGTGGTGGCTAGCACCTCAATATTCTCGACGCGGTCGAGCCACGCCGGGTCCAGCCGGTTCCTGGCGGGGAACAGGCCGATAGGGTCTAGCGTGATCTCCAGGGGATGCAGCTGGCAGAACTGGGTGAGCAGCTGGAGAGCGGCAGACTCCCAAGTGTCGTCCGGAGCAAGGCCGTAGGCTGATATGCTGAAGGAGGGCTAGTCGGGCCACACAGGGGGAGGAGATACCACCGCCTGTACATGGCACGTCTGGATACCCTGCTCCAGATACAACCGTCCGGCGTATAATGGTGGGGACTGGTACCCAAACCATTTCAACGTGTCCCACAGAATCGCGGGGAAACCCTCGAAATGTAGACATGTCGACTGGAAAGTACCATCCGCTCCAAATAAAACATGCCCGGGAACGGCCATCTGGAACCAAGAAACCAAAATCACGTGAGATAGATTCCAAGGGTCAGGGATCGGATAGAGAAACATTCGGCTTTAACCGAGAGCAACTGGAAGAAACTAGAAATCCTTAGAACCGAAAAAAGAGCTCTTCCGGACAAGGTTGCTTTTGAGAAGAGAACTTTACAGATTTCTGGTTATGACGCATGCACGGCCTACCTTACTCCTAACCAAAAACAACTGCCCGAAACCTGGGTCTTACGCGGTCAGTGCCGGTGACAAGGCAACAAGTACGTCTCTTCCTATAATAGCTAGTCGGTTCTAGCAACGTCTCTTAAACGAACACGGTTAGTGTACCTGCAGAAAACACCAACACACGAACCTTTCGTGCCAGCACCCACAAAAGCATTCCCAAACATTACCGCTCACTATAGGAATGACACCCATGCGTTTAAGGCTGCATGGACAGCACTCAACCGTGGAAATAGGTTCCCTTTGAATGGAACCGTATAACCCTTCGCATACTTGTGATGCGGAATCAGCACACGTATAATAGATGTGGTGAATCAACTGTGCTGATAGGTTCGTTGGAATCGAACCGTACCAACCTTCGTATGGATTACATACGGAACCTACGCACGTATGATAGACGTGGGCGAAAACAACCACGATGATAGGGTCCTTTGAATAGAACTCCCTATCAACCTTCGCATGCTCGTGATGCGGAACTCGGCACACGTATGATAGACGTGGCGAAGTGCTGGAGGAGTTAGCAAGATAACCAAGTAAAATATTAGTCACCTAAAACAACCCCAAAATCCCCTAGGGCCTCTCGTACTAAGTCATCCTTAACGATCGTACGAGATTTTTCAAAAGGTTTCTTGCAGTTTTTATTTCTTTAAAGAAGTGTTAGGGCTTGTTGTGTTCTCTGTACTGCTAAAACCGCTCTAGTACCAGCTGTGGCGGATCCACTTCGGATCTACTTGGTTAGACATGATTTAGCCACCTAATATGCGACGCTCATACCTAAGCCGAGTAAACACGAAGTGCCGTCGGATTTTCCTCCGATTTAACCACTTGAACAGGACCATTTTAGCAGACTCACACGAAGGTGAGCGGTTCCAGAGAGTACAACAAGTCTACAAGTTAACCATTAACCACTTAGTTTAGTTACGAAAGAACATCAGAGTTTTACAAGATTTCAGAAAACAACAAAAGGTAAAACACTAGCGGAAGCAATCGTCGGGGTCAGACGTCCTGGTGAGGCCAGCCGGGACATCACTGATCCCTTTCCTCGCCGTCCGAGGAGGGATCCCACTCGACCGTCCAACCCGGAGGGAGCTGGGACGGCCAAGTGCCAGCAAGAGAAGGGTCGGGAACAGCGACTTCACCTGAAAAACAGGAGCCACAATAAGGCTGAGCTACTAAGCTCAACAAGACTTAACCGACAGGAGGAACTGTTCCACACTTCTAGACATGCAGGGCCTTTTGGCTGAGGGTTTGTTTGCCAAAAGCACTAAGTAAAAACCCTATTTTCAAGTTTTAGCTCCAGTTCTAGGTTCATTAACCGGTCTAGGTTTTGCAACCTATTCTAATAAATCCTAGAACCAAACAAGATGCGTAGATATATCAACAAACATGTCATCATCAGATTCCTCATTTACTCAGGGTGACATAGCGATCAAGCAGTCTCAAACTGTGAGAGGCAGATGAATCGATTCGAGTTCTTTAACCATGCATGGTGAACCTAACCTCATGACATTCGCGCACCCGGAGGTCGCTTCCTGTGTCGGCCTTCCCCATCAATCCCCTAACCCGTGTCGGGCCCATTTCCTTTGGTGCAAGGTTCCACAGACCCGGCCTCTGCCATCCTGTGACCACGCTTGCCACCACGTGCGACAACCAGCAGGGGAAACTCCGTTCCAAGAACAATGGGGCGACCGCTCACGTCTAGGTTCAATCCGGTACTAGGCTTCCTCATCCCATACTAAGTATGAGGTTAGTACTTTTAAACACTTGATCACGAACACCACCACTATCGGGCCTTAGCAAGTTTTCATAGACAGACGGGGCAACCATCCAACCACCAAAGAGTTACCCAAAACCCTGCCCCGTCCATCGTCCTTATAGTTGTAACAGAAGGGTAGACATCCAACTCCTACAACTCGCGAGTGACAGGGAATCACTCGGATTTTACCGTCTCCTAGTTAAGCAAGGAAACTACTCGGTCCAACAGCTAGTGTTCATATCATAGGAAGCTAGGCCATGCATCTAGGGTTTCAAACAACTCCTATACGTAAATGCATAGGCATGTTTTAAGGAAGGCATGCGCAAGTTTGGAAAAACAACACAGGGTTTTCATGCAACCGGGGCTTGCCTTCGAGCAAAGAGGAGGGGAACTGCTCGACTTCGAGGGTGGCTTCAGCTTCTGGGGGCAGGAGCTCGGCTACAGCTTCGTCTTCTGGTGCTGGGTGTAACTCGTAGAAGCCATCGGCGAGGCGCAGCTCTACACGAATGCAATGCAAGAGTTAGCATAGACGGTTTTTCAACAGCAACACTTGCTCGCCTGAGCTCAGAAACTCGCGACAAAGAGCAGGAGGGGGTGGAGGTTCAAGGAGCTGGTGGAGATCAACAGGTAAGGGTTGGAAAGGAACTTATGATCTGATCCTTGAACTAGAGGATGTGGTATACTAGGGATCCTCAGACGCAAGCGCTGAAGGGTTCCTAAGTTTTACACATACACCCTCGGGTTGAAGAAAAAGATCACAGCCGAGCCCTCGGGCGAGGTGGATAAGGGTCGGCGGAACAGATAGGGTCGAGCGAGACGGAACCAGGGTCGGGCGAAGCGGACTGGAGTCGGCAGCTTACCTTCTTCTTCCTACAAGGGAAGCTTGGGGTCGGGAGAAGCAGACTTGGGCGGAGGGACTAAGGCTTTGAACAACGGCTAAGTCCGGCAGTGCTCCGGCGGCGGCGGTGCTTCTTGTGGATCACAAGTGAGCTATTATGCGGCACGGAGGAGCAAGCAGCTGGGGTGGCTTGGGGAAAATGGAGGAGAGCCGAGAGGAGAGTTCCTCAGGAACTTAGGTGTGGCGCTAGGAGCTTGAGCAAGGAGCAAGAGGAAAGGCGGAAGGCAGCAATGGTGGAGGGAACTCCGACGGGCTTGCGCATTCCCTTTTATAGCGGCCGGGACGGGGAAAGGGAAGCGGCGCAAGAGCGAGAAGGGGGAGCGGCGTGAAGGCCGGGGAGAAGCAATGGAATGCTCTGCCGGGGTGGCGATTGAGCGACGAGGGCGGTGGTGCAGGACTTCGGGGATGACGCCAGCGGTCACTGGGTTCTGGTGTCAGGGCGGCGTAGGAGCGATCATGCCGGTGGTTGAGATTTGGCGGAGGCGGGCATCACCGTGCGGTGGATTTGATGGACGCGACCGGGTTAACGGCGCTAGAATCGAGGGCACACAGGTGAGAAGACAGGCAGCCGCGGGCGCGCGGGCGAGCGCGGAGCAACAGATTGTCCAGCGGCTTCTGACAGGGCGGGGAAAGGAGCTGTCGCTGCCGTGGTCGGGGTTGGCGAAGGAGGAATCGTCGGGTAGCAAAGACCAGGCGGTGCGACTGTGTTTGAAGTGACGGAAAAGACGGGCGACATCGGGCTCTGCAGCCGGGATCTGGTGGTGTGATGATGGGCGCGGGAGGCGAGGCACGGCAGAAAGGTTGCAGAGGGGGCTTCCGTTGCCATTGGGGAAGGGGGCGCGGGAATCCATTCGGTCGTGAGCCAGAGACAAAGCTGAGCGGCGGGCGTCGGAGAAGATGAGCCACGCGGTGGGGAGACTCTGAAGCGGGCATGCAACTCGAGTGCGCCTGCCGCGGAAGATCTGGGGGAAAAAAGATCTCACGGGTCCACTGGTCAGATAGAACGGATGTTTGGGAAAGACTTAGAAGAATCCGACGGTGGGCTGGTTTCGGCGGGGTCGGAACCGAAGCAAGGCGGGGAGGGGTCGGGTCTCAGGGGTCAGGACTGATCAGAAGATTGAACACTTAGGCGCGGAAAAAAACTAGACAGATGATCAAGGGCTAGGATTAAGATTAACCCGGGAGATTTGGGTCGGTCGTCACACTTATTGGGAAATCCTAGAGGTCCGCAGCACAATAGACGTGATGCACCTAGCAAAGAATCTTTGCGTGAACGTGCTAGGCTTCATGGGTGTTTATGGGAACTCAAAAGATACATTGGAAGCACAACAGGACCTGAAACATATGAAGCAACAAGATAACCTACATTCAAGAAAGAGAGATAACGGACAGCACTACTTACGTCCTGCCAGTTACACTTTCAGTAAGGAAGAGAAGGATAGCATGATTGAATTCTTGAATAGTATCAAGGTTCTGTCTGGGTACTCCTCGAATATAAAGGGAATAATAAATATGAAAGAAAAGAAGTTGACAAATCTCAAGGCCCATGAATGCCACATGTTGATGATCCAGTTGCTTCCGATTGCACTGAGGGGTATTTTACTAGAGAATGTCTGATTGCCGCTCGTAAAGCTATACGCATTTGTCAATGCGATTTCGCAAAAGGCAATTGATCCAACCAAGGTAGTAAAGCTACAGAACGATGTGGTACATTGTATTGTCAGCTTGGAGTTGGTATTTCCACCATCCTTCTTCAATATTAGGACGCACCTCCTGGTTCACCTAGTCAAAGAGATTACTATTCTCGATCCAGTATTCCTGCACAATATGTGGCCTTTTGAGAGGTTCATGTCCGTCTAAAACACTATGTTCATAATCGTGCCCGTCTAGAAGGAAGCATCATTAAGGGATATGGAACAGAGGAGGTCATTGATTTTTGTGTTGATTTTATTAACTCAATTGATTTGATTGGGGTTCCAAGTTCACGCAACGAGGGGAGGTTGCGGGGAACGGACACCCTTGGAAGGAAACCAAGGATACTAATTTGTTCGACAAGGCACACTTCATTGTTCTTCAACAATCATCCTTTGTGGGTCCGTATATCGAGCAACACAAGCAGATTCTATCTTCCCAACACCCGACAAAATCCGATACATGGATTATACATCATCACATGGGTACTTTTCCCTCTTGGTTGCGTCAACATCTCATGGGTAACTCTGAGATTCACCCCCAGCCCGCTTGGTTAGCCAGGGCACCCTCTAGCGCAATTTTGAAATTCCAAGGCTATGAGATAAATGGTTATACATTTTACACGAGAGCCCAAGACCCAAAAAGCACGAACCAGAATAGTGGTGATATGAACCCGCTAGGGTTGATTCCCGATCTTTCGATGAGAGAGGCGTGGATAACTCGATTGGTGGATGGAGACGACGTTCACGGCCCGACTACAGCCTTCCAAGCTGCGCCTTAGCAACCGATACACCACCTCCAATGGCTGCCGCGATCTTGTGGAGCGCGTCACCCGGCCACTAGGGCACTCGTCCTGCAAGCAATCGAAGAACAAGAAAGAACAAGTAGAACAAGCAACTAAATTGCAAATATGGAGATGAAAACAAATCTGAAATCATAAAGTTGGGGTTCTGAATCGAGTAGAACGGATGGTCTAGTCGACACACGCGTCTACAAGGAAGTAGCAATGGCTAAACTTTCAACAAAACAAAACCCAATCTGTTTGTGACGGCTCTAATCCTTATTAATACCTAGGAGGATAATCAGGGGGGTGTTGGGGTCGTGCTCCAACCCTAGGACATGTCCCTAATGGAGCCAAGTTGTTACACGGCCCATTGGGCCAAAATAAGACGACGTAGCACCTCTGGACAGAAAACCTCTCGGTAGTATTTCGATGATTGCGGCCACCTCAGAATATATATAGACATGAGTCCAGATCCATATGAAAATAGACTTCATAAGTATTCCAAAGAGTACTTGAACGTCCAAAACGGAGTCCGGATGAGGTCGTAGCGGCCGTTGCAAGTTGGGGTAGAGCTGCAGTCCGAATCTAGCGCCAAAACGTGTTGGATTGGATCTCTTTCTTTCCTTGGGCCAAAAATGACGTGGTGGCCAGGTGGAGGACAATGGGAATACTTGGACTTGGCCCCCAATCTATTTCTTTGGTCCTCCATGCCTTCCATGTGTGTTTAACACTATTTTTGATCCATGTATGTATTTCTAAAATTGACAACAAACACACATCATGGTGCAACATCGATTCATCAAATGTATCAAATACAATCATGGTAAAGAATTGTTTCACCTGTGAATCAAAAGTTACTAATGTGGTTGTATCTGAACAGGTGATGTCCTCATCATTCTCCCCTTCTTGGCTGCAAGTCGTCCTCGACTTGCTCCAATGGCATTCTAAGGTAGTTGCTTTGATGTTGGAGCACGAAGCGACAACCATGCTGCATGGCCACAACCAGTAATGCTCCCCTTCTTTGGTCTTACCCTGTTGCATATGGGAAAAACTAGAAAAACTTTGCAAGACATTATTAGTGTTAGTGCAGCCCTCTATTTTATCATGGTATTGTTGCCCAAAACGATATTTCAGATTAGAGCAAATATAAACTTTATGCACCAAATATTCGCCTTTGCTGTTGTATTTGCCAATTGGATGAAGCGAACAATGATTAAAACTTGGCAAACTAGAATCAAATTTAAGTTTCTCTAGTTGACAATTTAGATTACACAGAATATCAAATTCAATATAACCTAAAGTATTTAAAGAGGACAGCAAATTCAGTTCATCTTGTACACAAGTAATAGGATGGAAAAGCTTTTCTTCAGCACATTTGTATGGTTCCAAACAAAAAGTATCACACTTATTCACTACTTGTGGCATAGGAGTAAAAGAATCATCAGCACACAAGTCCTCTTTATCACAAGGAACAGCAAGTAATTCATTTTGTGACAAAGGAAAAACAGCAATGGGTTCCACTATTTGTTGCTCTTCATTAGCATGGAGAGTGGACAAATTTTTGATATAATGGGTCACATCATTCTTGCAAGTATTTACAGATAAAAGAATCTCCTTTTCAGCATTGAGAGCAAGACAATACAATTGAGCAAGATGCATGCATGATTTGCTAATTAACAAAGTTCGAATTTCAGAATTGAGCCCTCTCATGAACCTACTCATCACATTTTCGATGCATTCATCTAATCCACCATACATGATACAAATTTTAAAATCATGGAAGTATTGTTTCACAGTCCTACTACCTTGCCTCAAGTTGTCTAATTTAGCAAGCAAATAATCAGCATAATATTCAGGAATGAATGCATCTCTAAAAAGAAATTTAAAGTCTTCCCAAGATTCTAGAACTTTCTTACACCTGCAAATATGTTTCCATTGTAGCAAGGCAAATTCAGTCAAAATATTAGAGGCAATATAAATCTTTTGTTTCTCGGACAGGTCATGTTCATCAAATTCATTATCTACTTTTATCTCCCAATCAATATAAGCTTTAGGATCAAACTTACCATCATATAACGGCAAGTGTTGAATAACACCCTGAATATGAGAGTCTAGTTTCATCAGCTCCAAAATCTCCGTATCACCTGCCATGGTTAGTAGGAAACAAGAAACACAAAAATAATATGTATCCTCCTGTCAACTACTATGATATGTTGGTTGTAATTCTCTCAAACTCAACTTGTAAAAACATGCCCTTACAAGTTCTTATCAAGCCAAACAGGAGGTGACGGCAACCAACAAGTCTACAACCATGGAGTGAAGTGTATCAGTGCCGCAGCAACAAATACCTGTTAAGCTGGAGTCGAATATGTGGAGCTGTAGGTGGGCTTAAGCAAGGAAATATACTAGCACCACATTAGTCACAAAAGCAAGTTGAGTAATCATTCAACGGCGGTACTGTGCTGGTCCTAGGCTAAACCATGCTAGAGACGTGAGCCTAGGCACAAAGGTAGTCACTGAAAAGAGCAACTAGCACAGCACAAAGAAAACAACAGATTCAGCCCCTTCTTTCTTCTCCTTGTCTTGTCTTTTTTTTCCTTCTTCTTCTCTTTTTTTTTCTTTTTTTTTGTTTCTTTTTTTTGCAGAGGCCTAAATCTTTTATTTGGTACTATGACAATCCAAACAATAAGGCTATTGCATACAGCCCCTTCAAATTTTAAATTTAACAACTCTTGTTAATACAGCAGATGAGGAATTCTCTAAGACGATTGTGGAGCGCGCAGACCGAATTTTGCTGCAAGGTCAGATCCGTTGGAAAGAAGACAACTTCAAGTTTCCAGATTGTATTTAAACTCCCAAATCGGACATCATATGAAACCGTGGTGGCAGAAATGAAGCGATGATGTATATGGTGATGGTGGGTCTCGTGGTGACCAAAATGTGATAGACCTCAAAACTCTAAAGGAATAGACACTAAGACCAGCAACTCGACACAACCGATGCAACCAAAAACTCAACAAGCCCTAACTAAGCAATGCTAGCAAAGGCTCAAAGGGTTTATAGGATTACAGGTAAACTAATCTACTATCTTTTTTTGTGCTTTTCTGGACTATAGGTAATTAAAAACAGCAAGGAACTGGAAGTCTCTCACCGATAAACCTTGCTCTGATTACCAACTGATATGAACCCGCTAGGGTTGATTCCCGATCTTTCGATGAGAGAGGCGTGGATAACTCGATTGGTGGATGGAGACGACATTCACGGCCCGACTACAGCCTTCCAAGCTGCGCCTTAGCAACCGATACACCACCTCCAATAGCTGCCGCGATCTTGTGGAGCGCGTCACCCGGCCACTAGGGCACTCGTCCTGCAAGCAATCGAAGAACAAGCAACTAAATTGCAAATATGGAGATGAAAACAAATCTGAAATCACAAAATTGGGGTTCTGAATCGAGTAGAACGGATGGTCTAGTCGACACACGCGTCTACAAGGAAGTAGCAATGGCTAAACTTTCAACAAAACAAAACCCAATCTGTTCGTGGCGGCTCTAATCCTTATTAATACCTAGGAAGACAACCAGGGGGTTTTGGGGTCATGCTCCAACCCTAGGACATGTCCCTAATGGACCCAAGTTGATACACGGCCCATTGGTCCAAAATAAGACGACGTAGCACCTCTGGATAGAAAACCTCTCGGTAGTATTTCGATGATTGCGGCCGCCTCAGAATATATATAGACATGAGTCTGGATCCATATGAAAATAAACTTCATAAGGATTCCAAGGAGTACTTGAACGTCCAAAACGGAGTCCGGATGAGGTTGTAGCAGCCGTTGCAAGTTGGGGTAGAGCTGCAGTCCGAATCCAGCGCCAAAACGTGTTGGATTGGATCTCTTTCTTTCCTTGGGCCAAAAATGACGTGGTGGCCTGGTGGAGGACGTTGGGAATACTTGGGCTTGGCCCCCAATCTACTTCTTTGGTCCTCCATGCCTTCCATGTGTGTTTAACACTATTTTTGATCCATGTATGTATTTCTGAAATTGACAACGAACACACATCATGGTGCAACATCGATTCATCAAATGTATCAAATACAATCATGGTAAAGAATTGTTTCACCTGTGAATCAAAAGTTACTAATGTGGTTGTATCTGAATAGGTGATGTCCTCATCAAGTGGTGTCCGCATAGATGTCATAGACAACAACAGGAGCAAGGACTCGTATTATGATTTCATAGAGGAGATATGGGAACTCGAATATGGATCGCTGAACATCCCTCTGTTTTGTTGCCAATGGGTGAAGCTAACCAGCGTAACCAATGATCAGTATCGAATGACAATAGTGGACTTGACCAAGACTGGATACAATGATGAACCATTCATCCTTACCAATGATGTGCATCAGGTTTTCTATGTCAAGGACATGTCTAGCAAACCCAAGAAAAATTCAGAAGAGCCATGGGAGCCAAAGCGCCACATAGTTCTTCCAATTAAAAGAAAAATCGTGGGAGTCGAGGACAAAACAGACCAAGCTGATGATTATGATCAGTTTGATGGCATGACTCCATTCGCTGCTGAAGTTGACCCAAGCATCATGCTAGCGAAAGAACAGGGTCTATATTTACGCCGCGATCATGATCAAGGAACATTCGTGAAGAAGAAGTTTTTTAACTTCACATAGTAATGTACTAAATATGCTTCACCTTTATGTAAAGTTACATTGTAAAGTTCTATGATTTCATGTACTACCTGATACAATTTTTAATTTAACGTATCTATGATTTCATGTGTGTTTAAATTAGTTGAGGAGAAGATTTATTTGATCAATATGAACAATGTTAACCACATACATCAATTGAATTTTTTGTGCGTTGAAATTATTTAATTGAATAGTTTCTTGATGATAGTGAAACGGTAAAATAATTATTTTAGAAACTAAAAGAACTAGTATAGAATTAATGACTCATTCAAACTTATTTTAAATATACTTGTGAATTTAATATATTTTCACATGTTCGAAATATGTAAATTTCTTATTTTTTCCTTCCTAAAATCGATTGAAAACATATATAAATTTGTGTTTAATTTAGTTGAGGTGAAGATTTATTCAATCAATATGAACAATGTGAACCACATACATCATTTGATTTTTTGCACATTAAAATTATTTAATTGAATAGTTTCTTGATGATAGTGATGCAGTAAAGTTATTATTTTAGAAACTTAAAGAACTAGTATAGAATTAATGACTCATTCCAACTTATTGTAAATATACTTGCTAATTTAATATTTTTTTGCATGTTCCAAATATGTAAAGTTCTTATTTTTTCCTTCCTAAAATCCAGTGAAAATATATATAAAATCTATTTGCAAAACACATGCGGGAGACCAAAAATGAAAAAAAGGGCCTTTTGTCCCAATTGCAATTTGCATTCGGGACAAAAGGACCCTTTAGTCTCAGTTGCAAAATGCAACCGAGACAAGGGGGTGGATGTTAAAAGCCCCGATCATCTTCTTCCCCCTTTCCCGTTCAGCACTTAGCAAAATTTCACTGACTCTCCAAGATCCCACGCCCGTCCGCCTCTGTCGCCGCCCGTCACCTGTCTCCATCCGTCCGCCTCCGTCGCCAGCTACAATTGTTCGATTCCTCAACATGTCTGGGGATGGCAACGAAGAGCCTCAGCCCAAGCGAAACCTTGCCATGATGGAAGGTTCCAGCGAGGTACATATAATTTCCATTATTTTGCCCCATCTATAATGTCTTATTCATTATTACTATGTACTAATTAATAAATCTTGAATTGTTAGCCCTCTGGATCGATGAACCGTCAGAAGCCCCGAGGTCGTACAAAGGTGATGGAGGGAAGTGTTATCATCACGGAAGTCACCGAAGAGGGCAATTCGGTTGCTCCCGAAAACATGGCAAGAAAGTACGTGAGTTAGATCGAGGCAATCGCAAGGGACAACATGCCCGTCAGCATCAGGGAATGGAAGGGCAAAAGAAATGACCCATACGCGCTCTCGGATACACAAAAGAATATGTTGTGGTTAGATGTGAAGAAACACTTCACATTTCCCGAAGGATGTAATGAAGATGATGTGAAAGCATGAACGTTGAAGAAGATGGCCACCCAATTCCAGACATTCAAGAAGATGCTAGATGCCACCTTCATCAAGAAGGGTCGAACTTCGGATTTTGATGAGTGACCAAAGTTGAGGGACCACTGGAAGGCATTTGCTGAATACAAGATGAGCGAAGATGGTGCGAATAAGGTTCGCATCAACATTGCAAATGCTAGCAAGGAGGAGTACCATCATCGTCTAGGGTGAAGTGGTTATTACAGCACTGCAATTCCCAGATGGCACAATATGGAAGAAGGCCTCATCGATCGGGGTATCATACCAGCAACTCTTGACTGGACCGATCGATCGAAAAATTGGTATTACGCTCATGGAGGCAACCTGAGCCAAGAGGATGGGACACTGGTCTTCAATTAGACAATACGTCAGAAGGTTAAAAGACTTACCAAGAACATTGAAGATGCTAATATTGGGAGGTTGAAGGTGGATCGAGAGAATGATGAGCTCACATTGGCCCTCGGGAATCCCGAGCACCCAGGATGTTGCCAAGGGTACAAGGTCGTTCCATGGAAGCACGCTTTCCGAAGGGACATTGACTTGTACAGAAGCTGCAAGCGAAGAAAGGAACAATAAGAGGAGAGCTGGTGGCGCATGTTAGAATCCAAAGTGCATTCACAAGAAGTATGCAGGAGGAAATCAATTGTCACGTGGCCCTGGCAGTTAACAAGTTGGTCCAATCTAGAGCACTACCGGATCCAAATGTCATCATTCCTTCTCAATGCCTCAGGAGTAGCTGGGCTTCCACAGGGGTCCCCGAGGAGCAGATGCTAAGATTACCCATGGACGAGCAATGGTTCCTTGTGGATGTCATCACACAACGCACCTCATGTGAGCTGCATAGATCGTACAGCAACATCACCAATAAGGTATACTTATACCAAATATTTATACAATCTTCTCAATCCATCCACGCCTCGAGAGTTTAATAACTTCTTTATTTTTGTTATATGTACAGGTGGCATATGGGAGTGCCTTACCAATCCTACAAGGACAGACTAGCCATGGCATGGAGATTCCACCTGGCTAGAGTAGCTTGTTGATAGCCAATATGAAGGCCTAGAGCTCGACCTCCTGGGAGGCAATGGGAAAGGACACTAGGAGATGCGCTTCATGGAATCATTCTATGATGCAAATGCTACATCATCATCCTCAGCACGGAGGCATCATCGCTCCCTGTAGATCCTCAGCAGCGACCATCTCCTCAAAGCTCAAGACTGTCATCTCCACCATGGCCTGCTCCAGGACCGTCATCTCCAACACAACCTGCTCCAGGACCATTGTCACCACCGGGACCGTCGCTTCTTGCTCGATCACGGTCTCCATCTCCAGCACATCCTGGTGGTGCAAGCGATGATGACAAAAACACCCCTTCCTGATCACCGTCGCCAGAACTAAGAGCCGCATCGAGCAAGGAACCTGCAGCACCACTTAAGAAGTTGCCACCACTGCTTTCCAAGCACAGCAAAAGAAGAAAACAAAGGAGCCTTAAGTGACTCGTGACGAACGCTGGGAGGCAATGACTTATGAGGAACACTAGGCCAAAATCCAAGCAAAATGCAGGGAGTGGTTCAGGAAAAAGGCCAAAGAAAGAAAAGCAAAGGAGATGGAGCCACCGCCAGTAGATCGAACACAATTAATTTTTTTAAAAAAGATGTCAAAAGTAGCCAAGAAGACGATGCCACAACTATCGAGCTACGACCGGGCGTTAGTCAAGGCTGATGAGAGGCAAAAAAGGAAAGGAAAGTCGTCTTCAAGTGGTACTATCCCCCACCTTGCGCATCTACCAGAAAAGGACGCTAAAAAGATAGCAGCAATTCCTTTGGATCAACAAGCACAAGTAGTGAAATTCATGCAAGAAATAGGTATGTCCATTCTTGAATGTCTAGGGCAAGTTGATCTACCAGTTGCATAGCTAGTTGTACTGAAATAGACCTTTGAGCTAGGCAAGTCTCTGGTAAGCCTTGAGTTGGTATGGAAGCTATCCATGAATATGTATGAATTCATATACGAAGTGTACCATCAAGATGCCCTTGATGTCTCTGTCATCAGCGCTTGAGCTCTGTAAGTATCCGTTTATCTATATGTAAATTTTGGCTCATATCATTATTTTTTGTGCGTTCGTCACCCTACTAACTTCATCTTCCATTTTATGTAGGATGCTAATTCATACGTGCCGATGAGAAGCGTACTTCCATGTTGGCTTCATGGATCCAACCGTAGTTAATGAAAACTAGATACAGGATCATCCAGAGAAAATGTTGGTGGAAGTATACAATTTCTTGGACAAACAATATTATAACAGTTACATACTACTGCCATACATCTTTGTGTAAGTGTGGGTATACCGTCTATTTTTGTTTCCTTTTTCCTTAGATGAGTAATGTTAGCTAGCTGTAATATGAACATTTACGTACGCAGTTTTCATTGGATCCTCCTAATAATTGAGCCTGATAGAAGCCACACCACTGTCTTCAATTCGTTGAGGAAAAAACCAACGGACATTCAAGACATGGTAAACTTGTAATAATTCTGGACCTTTATCTCTATGCAAAAGTTTGTTTCCTAAATTTTCACCTAAGATTGTATCATTCATAATTTTAATTGGCAGCGCATGGAAACAATTCCTCAAGAAACACAAAGATCCATTCAAAGAAAAACTTACATGGAACATAGACTTCCCAGTACGCATGAAGTTTGCACATTTTGTACATTCTATAGCACGAATATTTCATAACTTGTTTTTTCTCCACTAAAGTGCTTAAGACAGGAACTCAGGAATAATCTATGTGGCTACTACATCTGTGAGCACATGTACAGTTTTGTGGGACCCAAGGGCTGGACGACGCCGCATGAGATGAAAGTACGTAAAATAAAACTATTAATAGTTAATTATTTTCTAGCTCCTTATATTTAATTTTTCATGTAACATTCACATATTTCCAAATTACATATGCATAATATTCAACTAAAACTCTTGGAGAAGGAAAGAATAGGGGCAATATGTGAAGGTCTTGTGAGATTCCTGGTGGACGAGGTGGTAAATCCACAAGGAGAATTTCATTACAACGGACGAAAATTAGATACACCGAGCAACACCTCGACGGGAAGATCCTAGGAATGACCGGGGCAAATTTTTGTATATATATATTAATTCTATAAATATTAGTTTGATTTGTATAATATGCTAAGATTTGTATAGTACACTAAGAATTGTATATATAGTAATTTTATAAATACTAGTTTGATTTGTATAAATACCAGTTTAAAAAAGTCTTAACTACTAAAGGGTAACTAAAGCGGTACGTGATGCATAAAATTACTGGCACCATGCATGCATGCCCTTTAGTCCCGGCTGGTAAAGGAGCTTCCATGCAAGCGCGGGACGGGCCCCGTTAGTCCCGGGTGGTTTAGTCCACTACTGGAATGCCCAGGTTTGCCATGTGTCCATGGCACACGGTGAAGCCCAAAAACCACTTGGCAAATCCTTTGCAGAGTGTTACACTCGGCAAACAGGACATGGCATGAAGGGTTACGAGGTAGGCTACGCTAGCGAAGACAAAAGAATATACCGCGTAAACCAAGAAAACTGTCGTATATGGATCACGGGATTACCACTAGACGCGCAGATGCGGAAGTTGATGAAGCGCGTCGGAGCAGTGTAGTCGATCACATGTCATCGCTGTGTAGTCGAACACATCAATGTCCAGTAGCTCCTCAACAGCTCATCCATATGCAGCGGCATCCTCCTTGCGCGGTGACTCGTCAAGCTCCTCGCTGGCTCGTCAGGCTCCCCATCGGCTCGTCAAGCTCTCGTGCGGTAGCTCATCCAAATGCTGCAGATACAATACCTCCAAGGTATCCACACGTGCCAGGAGGAAGCGTAGCAAGCCGGACTACTAGGTCCGCGAGTGTAAAAAGGCGAGGGCGTGGGGTGGCGTAGCTGAGGTTCGGCCCAAAGGGTTAAACCCTATGCCGCCCCTACCCCTCAATATATAGGGCTCCCTGAAGGGCCTCTAGGTCCGAGGCCCATTAGAACTGCTAAACCTGGTCCAATTCGTATGATATCCTCATTGGGCTTCCAGCCCCTTAATTGTGCGACCCGATAGGTTCACATACGTATAGACATGGTGTGAGTACTCCTACTCAACCAATAGTTAGTAGCTGCCTCTAGCAAGGCATGTTAACTCTACATGCACACAATGATCATATCAGACGAACCATAATAACATCACATCCATGCTATTCCCTTTGCTTTACGATATTTGGTCTAGCTTCAAGCTGACCTCTCTTTCTCGATCTTGTGATTTGAAATCCCTCTCTAGGTTAACTCTTAACCTCACGTAGCATGGCCATGCATTTCTGGATCCGATCACTCGAGGGGCCCAGAGATATCTCTCTCAAGTAGAGAGGGGCAAATTCCATCTTGACTGACCATGCCTCATAGCATGCTTCTTGACAAACCCGAAAACTACCTTTATAACTACCCAGTTACGGTGTAGCATTTGATAGTCCCTAAATAAGTCGATCCACATCTTGAGTACATGTGACAATCTCAAGTCTAAGGACAAAGCGTACACGTTATGTAAAGGGAGAACTATGTAACTTGCGTTGGGTCATTCCTAGCACATGTCTCTACACGTGCCCACATTATTAGTTTGACATCTCCATGTCCATAACTTGTGAAACATAGTCATCAACTAATACATGTGCTAGTCTAATATTCATGTGTGTCCTCACATGAACTCCGACTAGGGACAACTTTTAGAATAACCATACAAGTAAAGAGTTTCACACACAATTCACATAATTGCAAATCAATTCAAGTAGCCTTTAATGGATATTCAAGGAACACAATATAAAACATGGATACAATGGAATATCATCATCTCCATGATTGCCTCTAGGGCATACCTCCAACACGCGTACACAGTGCTGGCAAAAGTATTTTTGCCGAGTGTTTTTAATCAGGCACTCGGCAAAGACTTTGCCGAGTGCTAAAACTGATGCTCGGTAAAAAAAGCAACATGACGGCGTGAAGATGGTCACGACATGTTTGCCGAGTGTCTAACAGCATGGGTACTTGGCAAACATGCCCTGTTTGCTATGTGTCCACAAAAAAAACCCTCGGCAAACATGTGCAGCTATGACACTCAGCAAAGACTGGCCCAGAATGTTCAGATTTTGGCTTCTTTGCCGAGTGTCACAGTGCAGACACTCAGCAAAGATGACCATTTTAGGCCCAGAATGTACAGATTTTTGTCACGTGTCCGCTTTGCCAAGTGTATTTTGCATGGCACTCGACAAATTTCTCTTTTGCCGAGTGTAACACTCGGCAAAGCTGCCTCATATAACCATTTATTTCGTTCGGTCATAGCAACGTACCACATTCAAATAAACATCACATCCATCACAGATAGTTTACAATAGGCATCATAGGCAGTTCATATAGATATATCGACAACACATCACAATGCAAATGAACATCACAATCACAATTGCAAATAAACTTCAGAATCACAAGTACATAGTTCATAGTCGCTTTCCAGGCTCAACATAAATGCAAATAAATGGAGTCACTATGACCACGGTGGCCATTGGTGTTGCAAGTGTCCTACTCCAGGCTCATTCGATGCTGCTGATTGATTCTGCACAAAGGAGAAGAGATAAATCATTCACAGTGATTGAGAACAAAACATACAAGTATTAGAAATAAACTAGCAATTAGAAATATTGATTAATTCTGTGGAAACTAAAAGTAGCTAAGTTACAGTGACGAAATAGTGATTACAAGGTTAACTACAAGCTAGAAATAAACAGAAATTAGAAACTAGAAACATACGCACATCACAAAGGAGAAAAGATTGATTCCGCATAAACTAGAAATAGTGATTATAAGGTAGTGAAGTGACTCACAATGTTGGGTGGAGTATTTGGAGCAGGTTGAGCAGGAGGGACTGGTATCGCTGGCGGAGGTTGACCATTTGCAACATAAACACTCCTCGTCATTACAAACATCTGCAGTCGCTCTGCTGCCATCCTCTGTCGCTTGGCCTCCAACCTATGCTCGATGGATGCCTCTGGCTCCTCCCGTCGCCTCCTTTTTTGTTCCAGCTGGGCCTACAATATTTCATCCAAATGTTACAATGCCATGCAAAAGTATGTAAAAATCAATGAACGATGAATAAAACAGAAATAACTTGGAGTTCGACCATCTAGAATCGTTAGAGTCTAGCCGAGGGCGTATCGCCAGGCTGGAACTCATGCTCTGTGCTCGAAGCTGAGAGAGAGAAAGGGAGTACAGGCCGTATCGAGTGTGCTGTTACCAATTTAGAACTGGCCATGCTTCTTGCCTCCTCCCTCCCTCATGACCACTTCTCCATCAAGGTCATGTGCGCTCGGATCGTAGTCTGGACCATGGACCGCCCTTGCCATCAATGTGTATCCATCGAATTGACTGTGGACTGTCTCATTGTTGTACGCCGAGGGCGGGTCATTCGAGTTGTAGGCGATGCCGACCATCACCTTGCCCCTGTGGGCCAAAGCATAAGCCTTGAATAGGGAGCAAGGCTTGCCAGCATTTGTCGCCGATTGCAAAGAAAAAGCAATATGATTAGAAATTATGCAGAATTGAGCGTTAGAATAAAGAAATGCTGTTGCGTACTTATCTAGCTACGTATCCTAAGAGGCTGAGGTTGCCTTGATGGTGTGGTGCACCTCTCATCAACAAACACCGCTCCCAGCAAGCGTTGTGATGCTCCTCCCACGTGGGGTCACACCACTTGTCCATGATACGGGCCCAGCAGTGCAGATCGTGGGCGCACCATCACGGAGGCACCTACGTCATCAAGTATATGACATATAAGAAGATGAAATTAAGCGTAATTAATCTTAGAAATAATAAGTATTAATGTTGTATATTTACCTGCAGGTATTGTTCTCAGGTCAGCTTCATGGTTCAAGCGTCCCTTTTAGTGGCCCTCTCTCCACGGTGTTCCGAGTGGAATTGGATCATGGCCTAGACGCGCGCCTTGTAGTGCATGTACTTGACTAGTTTTTTGGTAGCTTTGTTAGCCACAACATCCGCCTTAGCCTCGTATCCCAACTCGCATCTAAAAAAATCCTGCATATAGACTCGATGTATCCAGTCATTATTTCAAGAATGTCCAATCAATGCAATGTATTGACCAATGTAGTGCAAGAAAGACTTACTCACAACTCGGCCTTGACACGCTCAGCTCTATTGGCGAATACCCTTCCATCCTGATCAAGGGCGTCCAAGGCGGCAGCATAGTGGGCCTACGTGTACCCTGGCTCGAGAGCTTCACCGAACTGCACCATGCCAGGGAACTTTTCCTTGATCAAAAGTCTAAGGACGCCATTCACATGGCGTGCGTGATCACCCCCACCAACCTTCCTCCAACCCCTACCCAAGTGATTAAGATAAATTATTAGTTTTTATTATAATTATGAACATATCAAATGAAAAATTAGTTGTAACATCTAAAGTTACTTACCTCTCTCCATCGGGTCAAATCAGCGGGCGTCTTTCAGGAGGTATCGGTTGGCTCGGGAGGGTCGAGGGACCTCGCAACCACACACACGACAAAGTAGAGGAAGAGGTACCCCACGCCTCCTGCTCCACCCCTGCCTCCTCCTCCACCTGTACCTCCTCCTCCTTAGAGGGTGAGTGAGTGGAAGGTACCTCCTCAAACCTAGACGTCGATGAAGGTAGAGGTGATTCTGGCCTCATCCTACCTCCACCCTTCCCTCGACCCTGCCTCCACCCCTGGGTCTACCCCGAGGTCTCTTCCTGGACCCTTCAGCTGCATCGGACCCTATACATGTTGCTTTTGAGTACGAGACTTTAACCTCCTCATACCACCCACCATTGTTCACCTGCTATTAAAAAGAGTAAACCAATTATCACAGATAATATATCGAAATAGATGCAAAATAAACAAAACATACTTAGAAAAAACATGGTATGACAAAATAATAAATCAATTAGTACAGATCATACACGTATTAGAAATAATCATCATCATCAGGATTAGATGGATCATAAATCTCATCATCACCATGATGCATGTTGATATAATCATCCCCGTGCTCCGAAGGAGGAATGTCCTCATCACCGTCATTGCTTAAATGTAATTGTTGAAGTAACTCTAAGTCCTTTACATTCTGAACCTTATCTCTAGCATCCTCGTCAACACCACTTTCATTGTCTACTTCCATACCCTGAGCTTTGGTTAAGTCTATGTCAAAATTCCCTATGAGCCCATCTTCTTGAAAGAACTCTTTGTCATATGTGTTGGGGTCTATGTTGTAATCTTTATTATTTGGGACAGGTAGTTTACCGTGTGGCGATACCTTGTACACAACATCCCAATCCTTAAGATGGTCGACGGTTTGGCACGGGTATGAGAGATAATAAACTTGCGTGGCCTGTTGAGTCACAATATAGACATCGTCTCCTGGTAAGACGGATGATTGTCAAATTTCAACTAGCCCAAGGTTAGGGGTCCATCTCACTATTTCAAGATCAAACCAATGGCATTTGAATATAACGAGATTAAGAGGTTTGCAACTAAGAAACATGAGTTCTTCAATTCTTTCGTAATACTCAACCCCATCTAAGCTTGGCGTACAAACTTTGGTATTTGTGGTTCTTCGATTGGGCCAACTCTGCTCGTGGCTTGTTGTGTGAAAGCGATATCCATTCACGTCATAAGCCGTAAATGACCTGACCCTATAGGCGCAACCATCAGCAACCTGTCTCAACTCGGCACTCATAGACACATCGGTTTGTCCCTACAAGTTCAATTAGGGTAGTTCATTATGTTAGTCGCACGTACGAGCAACTTGTAATGCCAAACTAAGTACGAGCCAAATTGGACAGTACCTTTTGTTTGAACCAAGAAATGAAATTGGGCATTCCATTTCCCGCACCATCTCTAAGAAGGGTCAAAGCTTCTTGCAGGGTAGGTTCCCTTGATTTACACCAGAATTGTTCATGAAACACCCTGTACCAATGAGAAACAAGGGAGTTGGACACAAAATTATGACTACTTGAGAAATAGTTCATTGAGAACTTACAGCATGTACAGCTCCACTTCGGATAGGTTGATCAACACATATAGCATAATAGTGTGCCACTCTTCATGTTTCAAGGTCTTGTTAGTTGCACCACTCGCACTTCCTAGTTGCCCTCTAAAAATGGTAAGGTTTGATTCATCTTCTATGTCGCTAGCATTATGCACGCTAGGAAGGTTGTCAGTATAGTATTTTGTTGTGAAGTTTGACACCTCCTCCAGAATGTATGCCTCTACTATGGATGCTTCAATTTTGCATTTATTTTTACATCTACTTCAAAGAACCTTTTGAAATCTCTCAATCGAATAGCACCAACGGCCTTGCACAGAACCCACCATTTGTGCCTCATACGGGAGGTGCAAAATCAAATGCTGCATCGGATTGAAGAAGCTGGGTGGAAAGATCTTCTGCAACTTATAGAGCAACACAGACGCCATTCTTTCCATGTCTGCAACCACGGTACGAGATAACTCCTTAGCACAAAGCTGGAAGAAGAAATTGCTCAACTTCACCAGCACTATCCAGACATGCTCAGGGACATAGCCTCGAACCATCATCGGCAGTAGCCGCTCAAGCCATATGTGGTAGTCATGCCTCTTGAGCCCATCAATTCGCAAAGTTGCTAAGTTCACTCCCCTCTTCAGATTCGCTGGACATAGCCTCGAACCATCACCGACAGTAGTTGCTCAAGCCATATGTGGTAGTCATGACTCTTGAGCCCGTTGAGTTGCAAAGTTGCTAAGTTCACTCCCCTCTTCAAATTCGCTACATACCCATTAGGAAAAGTTAATGTTTGGAACCATTCTAGCACTTCCCTCCTTTGGGCCCTCGTCAGAACAAAATCGGCCTTAGGCTTTCTCCATGACTTCCCACCTCCGGGAGGCACCATGTCTAGCTTTGGTCTATTGCATAACCTCGCTTGATCCACTCTAACCTTAACATTATCCTTTGTCTTATCAGTAATGTCCATGATTGTACCAAAAATTGCCTCAGTGATTGTCAGGCATACATCTATGGGCCCACCAGAAGGTTTGTATGCATCCATACGAGGAGAAGTACACCAAGACATACCAGGACGTGGAGACTACGATACCGGGTGGCTAAGTCTACATGGACTACTAGGAGACTAGTCATCGACAAGGAAACTACTCTTCCGAGTTAGAATAGAACTCTATAGTCATATCCAACTAGTACTCTTGTAAAACAACTACCCTGTAACCTTGCTCCCCTGGTATATAAGGGCGGGCAGGGACCCCCTCAAAACAACTTCAATCCAATACAAGCAAACTACATACTGGATGTAGGGTATTACGTGATCTAGTGGCCGAACCTGTCTAAATCGCGTGCCTACGTACACCATCGAGCTCCTGATTTCAACGACACCCACCAACCAAAACTCTACCTCGGGTGCTCCCTTGGTAGGTTGCTAGGTTTAAACACCGACAGCTGGCGCGCCAGGTAGGGGAAGTCGCCAAAATTCTCCAGGCGAGTTCGATGGCTCAAGTCATCATGAAGCCTGCGATTGCGTTCAGAGCGGGCACGACATTCATCTTCGGCTCCTGGGTCTGCATCACCAACGGTGCTGGAAGTTTCCACCGCTACATTGTAGAGGCCTCGAAGAAGAAGCAACTCGATGTCACCCTTCGTTGACAAGCTATAGAGGATTTCGTCAAGAAATTTAGCAAAATTTTCAATCTGACAAACAGTGAGCTTGAGTACAATTCGAACTCTACAACAACTCAGACTGGCTCCCACGAGCAGGCAAACAAGCCATCATGCAGACCGAATCAAACTCCAAGTCAATTCCCGTTTGGACTCCGAACCGCAGCTTTGGTTTATCAAGCAACACTATCCAAGTCACAATCTGGATTGGAGACGATTGAGGACCACAACCTCGACTTCTACTCGGATTCCATCGAAAGGATTCTTAGGTCCGCAGCAGGGCCTGATGATTTCTTCAACACCCCAAGACAGATTCGTCTACTGGCCGGGCATGAAGCCATCCTTCCATGACTAGGATGATGAGTCACGGCTCATCGCCAGCCTTGAGATCCTACCATACTAAGAGGGAACAACTCTGTCACCAATCTATGAAGAAAATGGCACCACAGAAGTCATCACCTCAAGCTCTGGCAACTATACTCCAAAAAGAGAACTCTTCACTTTAATCACAAATGGGGAAGAAGGTGAACAACATCAACCAAGACCCCCCCCCCCCGATGAGAGCGTCACCCAGATGATGTCTCACAAGATGAATTATCTGCCAACGTGAGAGACTAAGTTGAGATGTGGCTTGGTCTATTTGTGATGAGTGATTGACAAGATAATTTGAGGCTTTGCCGGTTGAGTCCTTATACCATATGTGCATGATTATGCTAACGGCTAACTAGATATGTTGTGTTGTGTGCGTTGTACCTTATACCATATGTGCATGATTATGCTAACGGCTAACTAGATATGTTGTGTTGTGTGCGTTGTATTGTGGTGTTTGTGCAAAACATATCTTGTGTGTTGTGTCTCTTGGCTTGTGATGTGCAGGTGTAGGATGCAACATGGCGATCGATGGCTTTAGGTAAAGGTCAAGCGAAAGGTTCATGCTGATGTACTAGGGCTGTGAAGGGTGGACACGAGTAGGCTTGGATCGAGGGACCCAAGGAGTCCGGGCGGAGCCATGGGCGATCCACATGGTGCACGGAAGAGCAAGAGTACACGGACGGTGTTGCAGACGGTGTCGGTCGAGTCAAGCAAGACGGAGGAAAGTCGAGTAGGCGGCCCGGGAGCCGGGAGCGAAAGACTTGGCGGAGGCTGGACACGCGTCGACATCGGTGAGTCATGCCTTGCAGGGCGCACAAGAGGGTTTGACCGGTTTGACCTCAAAACAGGGGGTGAGTCACATTAGGAGGGTTTGTAGAGGGTTTGACCGGTTTGACCTCAAAACTGGGGGTGAGTCACGCCAGGTGGGTGTGCAGAGGGTTTGGGTGGTTTGGGCCTCAAAATCGGGGGGGGGGGGGAGTTTGGTGCGGTCGGATGGAGTCAAGTCGGAGGATGTATGGCACCATCGCGAAGCTTGCGTTGAGGCGAAGTGAAGTCGTGAAGGCACCGGGTCCATTTGATGAACGAAGAAAAAGTTGGACGAATTTACCCCTAGGGGTATTTGGGTTGTGTGCTTAATGTAAGGGCATTTTGGACATTTGCTAAATGCCTATATATGTATAGGAGGGCTGTTTGGGGCAGCCATCCCTTTGGTTGTTTTGGTGGGGGTTTTCTCATTTATTTTGTGAGAGTCTTTGGTAGAGGGAGAGAGGGAGACAGGAGGGACCTTTGTGTTGATCTTTTTTCCATTCTAGCTTGGATTGTTCTTAGGAGTGGCTTGTAACTGGACATGGTGAAATAATCCAAGAATCAATTTTGTGCTCAATTGCTTCTCCTTCTTAAGATCTGAAATTTATCTGTTTTCCTATTTTTGAAGCATTTTTGGGTGATTTTTTGGATCTCGCAATTGGCCGCGATTTGGGGTGTTTTTCTTGGAGCAAATCGGTGCTAGGATATGTGCAAGAATATCTAAGATGATCCCCTAGCAAATCCATGCATGAGCACCTTGAATTTTGGGATTTTTCAAAAATCCCCTTTCTTGTGCCCTTCCCAAATCCTTTGAATCTGGTGACCAATTCTTAGGATTTTTGACTTGAAATTTTGGTAATACCTTTGGTCTATTGTTGTGAGTCTATGGCTCAAATTTCGTGTATTTTGGACGTCGTTTGATTAAGTTTCGGATTTTTCCACCTTCCTCACGAAAGCTGATTTTGAAATTCCAGAAATTTCCGAAGTTCCAGAATTTTCCGAAAGTTTTTCTAGAATTTTCCGAAGGTTTTTCCAGAAATTTTTGAAAATCCGGAATTTTTCGAAGGTTTTTCTGAAATTTTCCGAACTAAGGTGTTGGTTTTGAAAATCCTTCTTTCGACACTTGTTTTTACTCCTTGCTTCCGCTAGTCTCAAATTGGGTTCCTAGCATCATTCCTAGGTCCATTAGCTCGTGCATAGCTAAGTGGACTTGATTTTGCTAGAAGAGAGGTTTGTGGATTGATTTGGGATTTAGCCGAGGTTCTTTGAGAAATTTTGAATCGGCTCCCATTCACCCCCCCTCTGGTCGCCTATCTTGGTCCTTCAAAACATCGTTAAAGAAACTGAAAGCCAAAGGACTCGGGGCAGGGCAACAAATGCATAGAGAGTAAAACGACATCTTCAACTAGCCGCCCAGCTCCCAATTATGAACCTTGATAGAGCATTCGAAGCAGTGGCAAACACGGCAACACAATACGCCACTCGCCACTATTGCCTCCATCGACCTCATTACTCGTGCTATGCCTCAAGACAAGTACAGTACTCTGATAGCACTATTGGCAGACCATGCCTATGAACTAATCAATAGAGTGACTCCAATTCCATTAGTATCTCACACCCCATCGGGGCGTAGTCAGCATGACAGCAGCAGAGACCACGTAGGACCTTCAGCTCAACCACGCGAAGACACCAGACAACAGGGGGTGTAATTGGGGCTCCGAGGCAAAATAGAGATGTACTCGAAAGCCCAAGACAACATAGAGGTGCACCTGAGGGTAGTCAAACATCTTCTAGGGCTGACCCTGAACCCTCGCTCATCGATGGTGATCTCAGGAATAAAATCAACAGCAACCGTGATGCACGCAACATCATCAACAACTGGCGTCAAGACCATGAACTTGAAGAAGACTATAGGGGTGATGTGGCGGAACTACCCAACTTAAACTGGTTTAAATGCGCCTAATCGCTGTCAGAACAACAATTATCCAAAATGCACTTAAAATAGTATAAGTCTAGTAGTCCGTCGAGTGTCCCTAGGACTCCTCGAAAGATCCACGACGTGACTCATAACCATACACTAGGATCGCTTCCTCGATGGGAAGGCTATCGGGACTACTCCCCAGACCCACGAGTAGGCCTCGGACAGCCCACTAAGGGACGTACTCGGACTTGATCAGAACAAGGATGGACGTATCCTACTCGGACTAGTCTTGTATGTTTATGGAAAACTACTCGGGACGATACCGAGTAGAACTCTGTAATAGTACCCGACTAGGACTCAGACTTGTAACCCTGCCCTTCCGGGTATATAAGGCCGGGCAGGGACCCCCCTCAGAACAACTCCAATTCAACAATCTCAAGACCAGAACATACATCAATACAAACCAACACACAGGACGTAGGGTATTACGCGATCTAGCAGCCCGAACCTGTCTAAATCGTGTTCCTTGCGTCACCATTGATTCCTTGATTCTCGACGACCCTTACCGCATAAAAGACCACCTAGGGTACCCCTAGGCGGGTTTCCGGTCTAAAACACTGACAGCTGGCACGCCAGGTAGGGGCACTCGTCGAGTTTCTCAGCGCGAACTCAATGGCGAAAGTCATCATCAGGCCCGTCTTCTTCATCGAAGCCGGCGCCACCTTCGTCTTCGGATCCTGGTTCTGCATCACCGAAGGCTCGAGATCGTTCCGGCGCTAGATCGTCGACACTCAGGAGACGAAACCAAAAGAAGTGACCAGAAAAAATCAAGATTTCAAGGTCAACAAGCTCAATTTCGACTACGTGTCGGATTCGACTTCGCCTCGGACTACTCCAACGTCTCGCTCAAGGGTCGGGCCCTGCCGACCCCAGCACTCAGGGTCGGGCGAGGCGGAGCCTCCCTTGAAGTCGGGCGAGGCGGAGCTACCCTTCCATAGGGTTGGGCTCCGCCGACCCCAGGCCTCGGGGTCGGGCGAGGCGGAGCTACCCTTCCACAGGGTCAGGCTCCGCCAACCCCAGGCCTCGGGGTCGGGCGAGGCATAATCTCGCTCAGGGGTAAGGCTCTCCCGACCCTAGGACTCGGGGTCGAGCGAGCCGGATTTCCACTCAGGGTCGGGCGAGGTGGAGCTACTCCCTCAAAGGGTCGGGCTCAGCCGACCCCTGGACTCAGGGTCGGACTTGCTCCGGACTTAGCAGCCCCAGTCAGCATCTAAATCAGTCTCGCCTTCAAAGAGATTCCCGCACGGACTCCGCAACGCGACAAGAGTCTACCATGATTTTCTTGCTCGCACCGGAGTTGAACTCGAGCATGACGAGGACGTTGACTCCGACTCATCCTAATCACCAGAAATACCATTATCTGGTCTAGCCCAAGGGTTGGTAATAACTTCGACACCATAAGGCAGATTCGTCCACTAGCCGGGATTGCGACCATCTTTCCTCGACCGCGACTACGACTCGCGTCTCGTCACCCATATAGACAACCTGTCGTACCAAGAAGGCGTTCCACTTACATCCAACCACGAAGGAAGCTACACAGAGATTGCTACATCAAGTTCCGAAAGCTACTACCTGGATAGGGAGATACTTGTCATTACTCCGATTAACAACCCGGGTACTAGCCAGAATAGAACCCCCATGCGACTAGCACAATTCGACAACATCTCTGACGATGAGTCTACAGCTGACAATGAAACTCCTGAACAACGCAAGCAACGAAGGGCGCACAATGCTACTCGAGCTGAACGTCGACAGTCAATGGCTACAAATATCCCTATTACAAATCTTGAACGGGCTTTCAATGCAGTCCAGGCTCAGGAGCACAATACTCCACTCACAGCTATCGCTTCAATCAACATTTTGACAACCCTGATGCCTCAAGATAAGGATAATCCAGCCACAGCTCAACTCGTGCAGCGGGGCAACGGACTAATCGCTCAACTCGCGGAGTAAGCTTACAAGCTGCTTGACAAAGAATCACCAATCCCGTCCGTTCCTCGCATTACAGACGGAAGCAGGGGGGCTGTAGATAAAAATGTCGCCCCACGAAATGATGATGCAGTCAACCAACCCTGGCAACATAGCCAAGGTCCAAGCAAGCATAAAGCTCCTACTCAACAGAAGGATGTGGGTGAAGCCAGCTGCACCAACTCGGTTAAAAGTGTTCATCCTACTTGGAAGAACCGTGAGTTATCCAACATCAGCGATCTACAAGAAATCCTCAACAGTCGGCGCGAACGGGAAGTCGATAGCTACAACCACTTTCCTGCTTTCACAAATCAGGTAATGAAAACAAAATTACCCGAAAAATTCAAACCGACTGGCATTACCAAGTACGATAGCAAGCAAGATCCAGTTCAATGGCTCCGCTGTTACTCACTAGCCGTCCAAGCAGCCGGAGGCAACAATGACACCAAAGTCATTCATTTCCCCATATGCATGGAACCCGCGCCACTGACCTGGCTCAAGTCGCTCAAACCCAAGTCCATCGACTCCTGGGCAGACTTGACAAAGGCTTTTACCAACAACTTCGCCGGCTCCATGGCTAGACCAAGCAACAAGATTGACTTACAACAAATTAAGCAGAAAGAGGGCGAGACCTTGCGCGACTACCTGAGACGGTTCTTTGAAAAGAAGGCTACCATCGTGGACATCTCCGAAGTAGACGTCATCGAGTGCTTCCAAAACGGACTCTACGATCGACGAACATACCAAGACTTCGGTCGCCGACGGCCAGCCGATGTCAAAGAACTCAAACTCATGGTGCAATAGTGGGCTGATGAAGAAGACAACGAACGCGAACGGTTCGGTTCCCACCGTAACCGCGGACGCGACAACACCCACAACAATGACACAGATAAACCTCATCATAACGATGCTCAGAATTCCTATCCAGGTAATCATAATCGCAAAAGGAAGCCCGACAATACTGTTGCTGCCATGACCAGCTCCGGGAAAAAGGGACAGCGAAGAAACAACGACGGACCAACCTTCACGGAGCTACTCAAAAAGCAGCGCCCATGGCACCCAACTAGCAAGCACTCCGCATTGGACTGTTACAGCATGCGTCGAGTCATGCAAGACTTGCCAGCACCACCAACTCCTGAAGAGTACGCCAAAAATAGAGACAAGGGTAAAAACAAAGCCCGCAACAACAAAGATGAAGATGGTGATTTCCAACCAGCCTCAAAAACCGTCAACGTCATTTTTGGTGGCATCCCTAGCACAGCATCCAAGCGAGCCAACAAACTCGTACTCAGGGAGATCATGGCCATCGAGCTGACCCACCCCACACCGCTAAAGTGGTCGGAAGTTCCAATTTCTTTCAGCAGAAAGGATCAATGGACAAAATTTTCAGAACCTGGCCGTTTTCCATTAGTCTTGGATCCAGTTGTGGCGGGTTCAAAGTTAACCAAAGTACTCATCGATGGCGGGAGCGGCCTCAACGTTATCTTTGCCAAGACATTAAGGAAAATGTGCCTCGACGTCACGGACATGCTTACTCCAACGGATTCACCTTTCTACGGCATTGTGCCTGGAAACGCGGCCATACCATTGGGGCAAGTTGTCCTCCCCGTCACCTTCGGAACTAAGGAACATTACCGCACCGAGTACATCAGATTTGAGGTCGCCGACTTCGAGACTTCTTATCACGCTAAACTCGGACGGCCAGCACTTGCCAAGTTTATGGCCATACCACACTATGTTTACCTGGTACTCAAGATGCCAGGCCCCAAAGGAGAGCTCACGCTACGAGGAGATCTCCGTAGATCCTACGAGTGTGACACCGAGGCCGTGGAAATTGTTGCGACTACTCAATCTCCTAGTCCCATGCAGCAGGTCTTCACAGCTTCAAAGAAACTCCATCCAACTGAACTCGAGATCCTGGAAAACAAGTCGGGCTCCACAAAGGTGAAACCCGCCAGCGAGCAAGACTTCAAATCGATCGACCTCCAGACCGGTGATCCTTCCAAGATAGCCCTGATTGGAATAGGGCTGGATCCTAAATAGGAATTCGCGCTCGTCAATTTCCTTCAGGCTAACCATGATATCTTCGCTTGGAAGCCGGCCGACATACCAGGTGTGCCCAAGGAACTGATCGAGCATTCCCTCAACATTGATCCCAAAGCTACTTCAAAATGGCAGCGACTACGCCGGTTCGCTCAGGACAGACGCGACGCCATCAAAAATGAGTTAGCCAAGCTACTCGCGGCAGGATTCATCAAAGAAGTCTTCCATCCTGACTGGCTCGCCAATCCTGTGCTTGTTCGTAAGAAAAACAACGAATGGAGAATGTGTGTCGACTACACCGACCTCAACAAACACTGCCCGAAAGATCCTTTTGGGTTACCCAGGATCGATCAAGTGGTTGACTCCACCGTTGGGTGTGCCTTGCTATGCTTCCTCGATTGCTACTCCGACTATCATCAGATAAGCCTCAAAGAGGAAGATCAAGCCAAAACAGCGTTCATCACGCCCTTTGGAGCTTTCTGCTACAAAACAATGTCCTTCGGACTCAAGAACGCAGGAGCAACTTACCAAAGGGCCATACAGATGTGCTTTGAAAAACAACTTCATCGCAATGTTGAAGCTTATGTTGACGACGTCGTCATCAAAACAAGACACCGGGAGGAACTCATTGCTGACTTGGAGGAAACTTTCTCCAGTCTCCGCGCCTTCCGATGGAAACTCAATCCTACTAAGTGCATCTTCGGAGTACCTTCCGGCAAATTACTCGGGTTCAAAATTAGCCGTCGCGGCATTGAGGCCAACCTAGAGAAGATATCTACCATCACAAACATACAGGCACCAGCCAACATTAAGGATGTGCAGAAACTCACCGGCTGCATGGCCGCCCTCAACCGGTTCATCTCGAGACTTGGAGAACGAGGACTACCCTTCTTCAAGCTTCTCAAATGCCAGGACAAGTTCAAATGGACGGAAGAGGCAGATAAGGCTTTCACACAACTCAAAGACTTTCTGTCAAAGCCTCCTGTACTCACCGCTCCCTCGCCGAACGAAGACTTGCTCCTATACATCTCCGCTACTACTCATGTCGTCAGCACGGCAATAGTAGTCGAACGGTCTGAACCGGGCCACGCTTACAAGGTCCAACGACCTGTCTACTTCATCAGTGAAGTACTTTCGGACTCCAAAACTCGGTATTCACCGATACAAAAGCTATTATATGCTATTCTGCTCACCTCCCGGAAGCTGCGCCATTACTTCCAAGAGCACAACATCACAGTCATCTCCGACTTCCCGCTTGGCGAAATTCTCCATAATAGAGATGCCACGGGTAGAATCTCCAAATGAGCAGTCGAACTCGGAGCTCTTACTTTGAGCTTCAAGCCAAGGACTACCATCAAGTCTCAGGCTTTGGTCGACTTCATAGCCGAGTGGATCGAAAATCAAGTTCCTACTCCAGTCGAACGGCCAGAGCATTGGGTAATGTACTTCGACGGATCCCTCAAACTTGAAGGGGCCGGCGCAGGCGTCTTACTCATCTCCCCCAAGGGAGACGAACTCAAGTACGTGCTGCAGATATTCTCGAAAGCATCCAATAATGAAGCCGAGTACGAAGCACTGCTACATGGCCTTCGCCTTGCGATCTCCCTCGGCATCAAACGACTACTAGTGTACGGCGACTCCCTAGTCATCATAAACCAAGTCAATGACGAGTGGGACCGAAACAAGGACAACATGGACGCTTATTGCAAAGAAGTCCGTAAACTGGAAAACAAATTCTCCGACTTGGAGTTCCATCACATCGTCCGCGACAACAATGTTGCCGCCAACATCTTATCCAAAATGGGCTCAACCCGTGCAGAAGTTCCAGCAGGAATCTTCGTACACGAGCTACGCAAGCCATCCATACCTAAACAGGTCACACTGCCAGTAGTCACGACTATTGACGTCTCCCGAGAGATCATGATGATAGAAGTCGACTGGAGGACACCCTTCATCGACTACATCAAAGATCACCAGCTACCATCCGACAAGAATCAAGCTGAGCAAATCTCCCGACGAGTAAAGAATTACATTCTAGTCGGAGACAAGCTCTACAGGAAAGGTGCATCGTCTGGAGTACTCATGAAGTGCGTCACCAGAGAAGATGGCCAAGAAATCCTAGAAGAGATTCACAGAGGAATCTGCGGCAACCACGCCTCTTCGAGGACACTAGTTGGCAAGGCTTTTAGAGCAGGGTTCTACTAACCAATGGCTCTGGCCGACGCCAAGCAACTCATCCAGAAGTGCAAAGGTTGTCAATTCTTCACAAAACAGCAGCATGTGCCAGCTTACAAGCTAGTCACAATACCTCCAACATGGCCATTTGCTTGCTGGGGGCTCGACATGATTGGCCCGTTACCAACTACGCCAGGAGGATTCAACAGAGTACTCGTGGCAATTGACAAGTTCACCAAGTGGATTGAGGTCAAACCAGTCACTTGCCCAAAGACAGACCGAGTTCTGGACTTCTTGGATGAAATCGTACATCTCTATGGTTTTCCCAACAGGATTATCACAGATCTCGGGTCAAACTTCAACAATCACGACTTCTGGGAATATTGCGAGAATAGCGGCATCGACATCCGCTATGTCTCGGTTGCTCATCTGCGAGCCAACGGTCAAGTCGAGCATGCTAATGGCATGATACTCGATGCTCTGAAGAAATGACTACATGACGTCGGCAACACCAAAGGCGGCCGATGGCTCAAAGAGTTACCTAATGCCTTGTGGGGCCTACGTACCCAACCATGCAAGACTACGGGGCTATCACCTTACTTTCTGGTATATGGCTCAGAAGCTATACTACCCGCCGACATCATGTGGCAATCACCATCCGTTGAACAATACGACGAAGAGCTTGCACTAGAAACGTGGCGAACGGATATCGATAGTTTGGAAGAAACAAGATGCGCAGCACTAGTGCAATCTCCCAGATACCTTGATGGCCTAAGGCGTTATCACGACTGCAACATCAAGGAAAGATCTTTTAACTCGGGCGACATGGTCCTTAAGCATATTCAAGACACGTCAGGATTGCATAAACTCAATTCACCGTGGGAAGGTCCTTACATCGTATCAAAGGTTACAGGACCGAGATCTTACAAACTCCAAGAGCTCTCAGGAGAACAGGTGCCAAACTCTTGGAACATAGAACACCTCTGTCGCTATTACCCATAGCAGCACACGAGTACTCACTTCAAGGCAACTACTCGAGACGACTACTCGACTACCGACTTCAAGGGGTGTTCGCTTCAACGCGCTATCAATACAACAAGGAAACTTGCCCTGATACAAACTCCTTTACTGAAACAAGAGTACATCAAGTTACATACGAGTACGAGGACTCGGCTCAACAAAGACTACAAGCAACTGCCTACTGGCAGGCTGCATTTAAGCCTCAGGCTTTTTACTATATCACAAGGCCACTCAGGTCTGCCGACCGCAGGAAAGGCCTACACGCAAGGAAGCTGCACAAAACGCAGCCACGCCCAGGTATCCTACCCAAGGCACGTCTAGGTACTCCATTACCGCCATCACCAGGACAGCGGCAATGTCAAAACTGGGAAGACGCGCCTAGAGGGAACCAAGGCTGCTCTTTTGCTAGCCTTGCGAAGCATATCTACTCTACAACCGCACCTCCACCATCTTTCAAAGCGGGATGAAGACCGCGGCACTCATCACCTATCACTCGCTACGAGTTCAAGCGCGTACTCCGCTAGATCAGTAGCTGCAAGATGAGGTAATTGATGAACCCTCCTACATGGATTCTTCTAGCATCGCGGCTATCCCTACGAGCGCAAGAGCCTGTGGAGGAAAGGTGGCCTTAATCTACGAGGAATCTTCTAGCACCGGTGCGCTCTTTGCTGGCTCTCTACACTCAAACAGAAGCAATCACAGACAATCCATTGCTACTTAGGAGCTTGAGTTAGTTCGACCAGCAGATGGCCCTATTTATAGCCGAATGCCACAACTACCACCAGCCCAAGAGTTACTGTGCACCCGTGATCAATGAGTCTGACGACTCCTGACTTTACCCATGTGACTGCACTTATGCCGCAACAGACAAAGGAGCACAGTACACCCATGCCTCTGCAAAGGACAAAAAGAGCACAGTACACCCGTACATTAAAGGACAGACGAGTACAGTACACCCGTGCCCTTCAGAAGACTACTCAAACAGCATTACGACTACTCGACACTCGGGACTACCACAAGCCAAGCTTAGCCTACATGTCCGGGACTTCGACTACTCCAAACCTTGGGACCAAAGGTCGGGCGAGTCGGAGTTCCACCCTCGAAGGGTCGGGATCCGCCGACCCCAGGACTCAGAGTCGGGCGAGGCGGAGTCTCACTCGGGGTCGGGCGACGCGGAGCTACCCTTCCAGAGGGTTGGGCTCAGCCAACCCCAGGACTCAGGGTCGGGCGAAGCCGACCCCAAACCTCAAGGTCAAGCGAGACGAATCCCCTCCCCGGAGGGTCAGGCACAGTAGAGTCGCAATATTTTGAGTTTCGACGACACAGATTAAAAACTACTCCTCGCAAGACGATGATACAACAAATCCAAAAAGCTTGATATTCAAAAGTATCAACATATTCGGTACAAGGGTACACCCAAAAATCTCAAAGTTCTTCTAAGGAGACGAACTCTGACATCTTGGCTGCAATGGGCTCCGCCTCTTCAAGGTACTGCGCATAGGCCTCCTCTATGCAGTTGCGAGCCACGCCATCACCAGCTGCCGCCAAGTATGCCCTCGGGTAGTAGGACTTCACAACCGCAAGCACCTGTTTGCAAACAGTCTTGCAAAGTCCCGCTACTTTACTCGGGGCAGCTCTTAGTCGCTCTACTAGCGATTGCGGTCCTGCGCCTTCCTCCACGGGGGCTATGGCATTCACCAAATCTTCAGCCGCTCCAGACAGCTCTCGGAGTTCGCCTTGAAGTCTTCCCAAGGTCTGGGCATGATCTCTACATGCCACCAAGGCCATGGCGAGCATCACGCCATTCTGCATCTTCCGGTCCCACTGGTGCTCACACGTAGCTTCTGCTTCAGTGAGCGCGGCCCGAAGATGTTCGGCTTCATCTGCCACTCGGTCATGCGCGTTCCTCCAATCAATGACTTGGTTCCTTGCAAACGCCTCCTGTTTCTTAAGCTCTACAAAGCAAAAGAACTCAGGCCACAGCCAACTACAGTTGGACACACCCAAAGTAGTCGCAATACTTACCTTGATACTTCTTGTTCAAGGATTTATAGCGGCTCTCCAGTTTCTCCTGCAAAATGGTGTGATCCGCGCGTTCCACGGCAAATGATTTCGCCCCGACTTCATGAACCCGAAGTGCTTCTCTCAGTTCGGCACATTCCTGCTTCAACTGATGGTTTCTTTCCTGAAAGAATTCGAGTACACTGTGGTGAGTTTCACGCCTCACGACTACTCGGATCATGAAGTAACATCGGCAATATCTACCTGGACGCCTCGGAACACATCCATGGCCCTCTGGAGCTCCAAATCAGAAGGCGGGCTGAGTACTGGCCTTTGGGTACTATCCACAAGATGAGGAATTGTACCCAGAGAAGCATCTACAAACATTTACCGTATCAGCTACCGACTACGACTACAATAACATATTACAGGCACTTACCTGGAGCAGTCGTTTCTTTGGATTTCTCAACCACAGCCAGCACTCCGCCAGAGGATGATGGTAGGCCGGCACTCCCCGAGCCTGATGCCGCAGCAGGTACCTCCACTGAGCGGATCACGTCTTGAAGCATCGACATAGTAGCTCCAAGTCAGCCGTCGTCAACCTCGGGTATCTCTTCAACAATGAAGTCCTCTAGGGGTATAGATTTTGTAGTCAAAGGTTTCGGCACTATGCCTGTCTGCACAGGGATAGTCTTCTCTGCGTCCCTGCACCACCGAAGTATCACTACTTGAAATTAAGACAATTCAACGACATCCAGCAAGACAAGGAGGCTCACCGGGTTGAACGCGGCGGCAGTCACACATGTTTTTTCTCGATGACAGGTGGCCGAGTACTAGGAGCCGCGGGAACAGCCGTTGGCACCATTTTCTTACCAAGACCTATAAAATCGAAGTCAAGACCAACGATACTACTCAAATGACTACAATTGGAAGGTGCAACGCTTACCACCGGCGATCACGTTGGATAGCAAGGTGCCAGTAGCAAGTACTGGAGACACCTCCTTCACTACTCCAGCAGGTAGCCCCAGAACCGCCTGGTCGGCAATGATCGGCATGACAGCTGGAGGAGTTGGCATAGTTAACTCGGGGGCTACCACAGTTTCTGTATATGGTACCCTCTCCGGCACCGTGTCAACAGCCTCATCATCAACGTCAGGGTCGAACGTGGCTATTTTTTCAGATACAGCCTCATCTACAACCTTCGCGAACCAATACAAGATTCACCACATCAATAACGCATCTCAAATTCATCAATAATATACAAGTTATCGACTACATACCTTGATACCCCGAGACTTCTCCGTGGTTGCAACAGACTTAGCCGCAGCCATCTTGCGGACTACTCTGCGCCTCTTGACAGGAGGATAAGGCTCGTCCTCCGACTCCTCGACAGCGGCTTCTGACTCTTCTTCCGACTTAGCCACGTAGCCATCAAGAACTCGGGACTTCTAAACAACAAATTAGTGTCAGCAACAAGAATCATAAGTCAAAACAAAAAAAGTCAGGAGGGAAATACTTACCACCTCTGGCTCGTACCAAGATTCATACTGGCGAAGGGCTGCAGGGATTCCTAGTACTCCCTGATAGTTCCTGAAAACTTTTGCCAGTAGCGCCTCCACATCATCGTCAGATATGTCCTCCTCAGACATACGCGATGGATCCTTCAGACCTCCGTACTCACTTCCCGGGTGAGCACGTTTTTTAAGTGGCTGGACCCTTCTCTTCAGAAAGCTGGCTGCCACGTTGATCCCAGTCAGACCGAGTGCTTTCAACTCGGTGATCAACAAACATTACATTTTTACATACATACCGGGGTACGAATTATTACAGACCATAGTTTGAAAAAAACTTAATAGTGCAGGTTAGAGTGGTTCTAAGAGTTTAAAACATAAATCGGTCCAGGTGAAAGATAAACATCTAAGTTTTATTTCTAGGGTATTATGAGACTTGTAAAAATACCCTAGTTCCTCGGGGCTTCCTCCTCAGCGGACTCCTGCTGTGGCTTTGAAATAGCAACGGGGAAAAACCCTGAGTACAAGGTACTCAGCAAGACTAACCCGACTAACCAATATAATAGCTTTTCTGGAACTGCATGAAAGCTGTTTAGTGTACTGGCTGACTCACATTTTGCCAAAAGATCTTACTAAAAGTGAAACCTGAACTTTGTCTTTTAATTCAATTGAGTTATTACCTAACCAGTCTAGATGATGAAAAATAAATACTTTTGCAAACAGTAGGAAATTAAGTCATACAACAAATTAATTTGGAAAAACATTGCATTCATGAGATTATACTACGATGCTTAACAGTGATCAAGTGCATTCATAACCGAGAATTGCGGCGATCCGGATCAATTTACATCCTGCAGGAGACCACCCTGATTACCTGCTATGTACAACTGTCCGAGTCGTACATAACGACCTTTCGATTAGCATACCTAAAGATTGGGAATAAGACTACCCGAACCCAGGGACGTACCCCCACATGGGACCCATGTCTGACCCGATCTCCATGTGAGTTTCAGGCTACGCCCCCGCCAATCTCCAGCACGTCACGCACGGGTACGAAATATTCCCGATCAGAGAGTCTAATAACCTACTGGGCTTTACTGGTCCCATACCCAGTAAGCAACCAGGTGACATTCACTTGATCAAAGGTTAAGACAACGATCGGGCCTTAACCAAATTAACTTAGCAGACAGAACTACCATCTCTAGCTTCTGTCGGCTTTTCAAAACTTCCAAGCTAATTTTCCATATCTAGCATGTATGCCCAACAATTTACCTTAAGGTTTGGTAACCAAGTTACTTAAAGTATCTAAGCATTGCTAAGCATGGGTTAATTACTAATTATTGAACAAGTGGCAAAGATGTCCTTAAAACAAGGTAGAATCATGCACAAGAATAGGTTTTAATCAATCCCTAGACTTCATGCATTCATATAGAAAATAACCAATAACTGGACACATGAAATAATAACTCCAAAATATATAGTTATAGATGCACCGGGGCTTGCCTGGGATCAACAAATGTTAGTTCTTCGGAAAACCCCTTTAGTAAAAGAGGCACTTCAACATCTACGATTTAGTACATGCATGGGTTAGCGATGCAACCTTTTGAATACAAGACTATACAACTTTCCTTCATGATAAAGTTGCAAGCCAACAAGTGACTACACAATTTATCATGATAAAGTTGCAAGTCAACACAAAAATACCCGAAAATATTAAACCCACCATTTTTATTTCCTTTACTAATCCTACCTTAAACCTTTTCTTTTATCTTTAAAAGCATTATAATAATTTTCTAATCTCAAAACTAATTTCCTATGACTTAATAATGATTTGTGGATAATAACGCATTATTCAAGTTTTATACATTTAATAAAGTTTAAGCATTTATTTAAATACCTTAAACAAAAAGGCATTAAATAAATACCTAAATTTTTATTATTTTTCCTAGGGTTTAAGAATTTTAATGCATAAAGGAAAATAAAACAATCCTAATAAAATTGGTTTCACTAATTTTTGACATTTCTAGCATTTCTAATGAATTAAATAGTGGTAAACGAATTTAAGCTATTATAACAGATAAAAGGAAAACCTAGGATTATCCAAAACCTCGGCTCAAAACTTTTCTTACCTAGCCCCCTTCTACCCACCACTACTTCCACCTAGGGCCCACAAACCGGTCTCTTTACAGGCAAAAAGGTCTACCCGGCCACCTACTCTCTTCCCCTTCTTCTTACTGACGAGAGGGGCCCACGGCCAACGCCTCTCCTTGGGCCGAAAACGGGCCCGCCAGCTCTCCCCTCCTTTTACGTCGCGTGGGCCAGCTGGGCCGGTACCTTCCCCTAGCCCAAAACAGACGGCTGGCCTTTTCTTTTTCTTTCCCCCCCTTGCGGTTGATGGGCGGGCCCCCTTGGTCAGGGGCTTCTTCTTCCCCTGGCCAAGGTCGGGCGCACGCCGGCGGGGGAAAAAAATGGGGCGGGCCTGGCCAACGGCGGCTGAGCCGGCTGGGGCGGCGGCACCCAGGCCAGGCGCACTCGCACCCTGCCCCAGCTCGCTGGGAGGTGGCCCGAGCCGGCCTCCCACGACTTCTCCTTCATCTCCAACACGCTCGCAGGACGCCACTAGACCCGCCAATTTGAGAAGAAATGGTCGGTTCAGAGGCTCACCGCGGGGATTTCGTGACGGCGGCCGGTGGACGGAAACGGCTGCGATGCAAGGGCTGGCAGCGACGAACTGGACGACGGGCGGTTGCAGGGCGTTGCGGTGGAGTCAGAGAGGTGGTTGGTCGCTGGTTCACGAGGAGGAAACGGCGGCGCGAAGGACGGCCGGCGACATGTTGCTCGCTCGCTCGAGCTCTGTTCTCGGCGGTGAAAAGCGGCTGGGTGAAACGGATAGACACGGGAGCAGTAACATTACGATTTTTCACCGTGCATGATGTCCAGCTCGGCTCGTGGTAGGTGGCGTGGCACGGACGTGGCCGTCGCGCTGGCCGGCATGCGCGAGAGCCGGCGACAGCACGGCACTGTCGTCTCTGCTCCCTCTACTCTTTTTTATCTGCTCCAAACCGACATGTTCAGGCCTCTATTGCTCAAAATTTTCCATCTCAACTTGTAAAACTCTTTTAAGTAAACTTAGAGTAGTCCAAGTACTCCATTTGATAGATTGGCCTCCAACCGAAATGAGCACTCTAAGACCAAGATTTTGAAGCTCGAAGTTTGGCCAGAATTTGCTGTAACTAAACATTGACGACTCAGTTTCGTCAGGTCCCTAAACAGGGACTTCTTTCCTACTTTGAGCTTGATTTAATTTGCTCAAATTCCTTCCATACAGCTTGAACCTTGCCTATCCTTGTTCTACAACTAATAATGATTCCATTTTGCACAAGAAACCATATAACTTTTACACTGGATTTTTCTTAAATTGGCTCCAAACATTGCTAATCAATGCTGTTTTCGAACTTAGGGTTATTTTGGCAAGAAGCCTGAAATCTGCTCATTTGCTGAATTTGGGCTTCACTTTAAATTCGAACCTTCCACTTTCTCTGGCCAACAACATGTCATTTACCTTATCCATAGTCCATATTTCACTAATGTCCAAAAACATCTGCTCACTTACAAGAACAATTCTCCAGAAATTGGCTCCAAAGTTGTGTACTCAATATCATTTTCAGATTTGCGCGTTTTCGGACGATGCATAGTAACTTCATCAATTCCATTTTCGATTGCATTTCTGAGAGGTTTATGACTTGATTACTTCAAGATTCATTCCTTTGAGTTCGGAATACTCTCAAGACTCTATTTCATATTTTAGCAAAATTTATCCAAATTTGAAACTTCAAATTGCAAATTTGGTCGAATTTGGCTCAAATTCGATTTTGGCTCAAATTACCTTCCTTTAATCCAACTTCACCATTAGCTTCTTAATGTCATACTTAAGTTGTCGTTAACATTGGGTGTTACAGCCTCTCCCCCTTAAAAGAATCTCGTCCTGAGATTCCCAAGTGCTAAAGCCTCTGCTGGAGAGTGGAAAGGAAACTCTGTCATACAGACATCTTTCATTATTCTTCATAAAGAGAGTTGGGATGGTTGTTTATCAACAACTGTTTATCTGATTTCAATAGTCTCAAACAACTCAAAATACTTGGATTCCAACTACTCTGCCTGTTCCCAAGTGGCCTCATCTGGAGTGTGATTTTTCCATTACACCTTGTAAAATCTGATACTCTTAGTACGAGTATCTCTAGTCTTTTGATCCAGAATTTTCATGGGCCTTTCTTCATAAGTTAGATCTAGTTCTAGTTCCACTTCCAAATCTTTCAATTTTCTTCTTCTGGGACCCTCAAACATTTCTTGAGTTGAGATACATGAAATACGTCATGTATTGAGGCAAGTTGGTCCGGTAATGAAAGTTTATATGCAACTAGACCTTTCCGTTCCAGAATTTCATAAGGACTAATATATCTTGGAGCTAATTTCCTTGAACTCCAATTCGGTGCACTCCTTTCATCGGAGATATTTTGAGATATACAAAGTCTCCAACACAAAACTCCAAAGATCTTCTTCTTTTATCCGAATAACTTTTCTGTCGGGACTAAGCTATTTCAAGATTCTTACGAATTTTCTGAACTTTTTCCTCAGCTTCGATGACTAGATCTGGTCCCAAATGTGCTCTTTCTCCTGGTTCCGACCAATTTAAAGGTGTTCTATACCTGTGGCCATATAATGCTTCATAGGGTGCCATTTGTATACTAGCTTGGTAGCTATTGTTGTAGGAGAATTCTGCTAGAGGCAAACATTCATCCCATTTCTTCGAGAAGGTAAGAGCACAGGCTCGAAGCATAGCTTCTAAGATTTGATTTACCCTTTCTGTCTGACCATCGGTGTGTGGATGGTAAGCGGAACTCCTAATAAGGGTAGTTCCCATTGTTTCTTGCAATTGTTCCCAAAATCTAGAGACAAATTGGGAACCTCGATCAGAGATAATTGTCTTGGGTATTCCATGTAAAGATACCACTCGAGACATATAGAGTTCCACATAAGCTGGCATACGGTAAGTGGTCTTGATAGGAATGAAATGAGCCAACTTAGTGAGTCGATCCACAATAACCCATATGGAATCATACCCCTTTGAGGTAGTAGGCAATCCTACTATAAAATCCATGGAAATGTCTTCCCACTTCCATTTAGGAATGGTTAAGGGTTGCAATAAGCCAGCTGATTTCTGATGGGTGGCTCTTACCCTTTGGCATGTATCACATTCAGATACATATTTGGTTATTTCCCCCTTCATTCTTGTCCACCAAAATCATTGCTTTAGGTCTTGCTACATCTTAGTACTTCCAGGGTGGATAGAGAATCTTGTCAAATGAGCTTCATCTAGGATCTTCTTTCTCAAGCCCATCTTCTTGGGTACTACTATTTGGTTTTTAAAATAGAGCACCCCTTTTTCATCCTGGGTAAAACAAGTAACATCACCTTAACTTACTCGTCCTCGATGTATTCTTATTCCTTTGTTCTTCTTCTGAGCTTGTTCTATCTCCTCCTTTAAGGTATCATGCAAGATAAAATGGTGCAGGGTGCCTTGCATTACCATCCCAAATTCAGATCTTCCAACTCTTCACTCAACGTTTTTAACATTTGGTTGAATCGTAATGCAGTGGCATTGAGCTTATCTGCTCTGGGTATCAGCTACTATATTAGCTTTACCCAGATGAAAGTGAATCTCCAGCTTATGGTCTTTGATCAGTTCTAGTCATCTCGTGCCCCATATTCAGATCTGACTGGATCACAACAACAAATTCCAACTCATGGGAAGGATAATGTTCTTCATGACACTTCAATTGTCGTGCAGCATAAGCAATGACTTTTCCTTCTTGCATAAGAACACATTCTAGCCCAGTTCCTAAGACGTCAGAATAAATATCAAAGGATTTTTCTAAATTGGGTTGGGGTAACACGGGTGCTATAGTTAATAGCTTTTTCAACAACTGAAAGGATTCTTCACATTCGAAAGTCCATTCTAGTATACCCTTATTTTTCCCTGGATCAACTTCAATGCCTTTTATCTGAGAACATGTCCAAGGAATGGAACCTTCTTTAGCCAAAACTCATACTTACTAAGCTTGGCATATAGTTGGTACTACCGGAATCTACCCAAAACAATACGCAAATGCCCCGCATGTTCTCCTTCGTTTTTTCCCATCAAAGCTTGTGTTTCGAATCTTAATACATCTTATTGTTTTGAGGATGTATAGAAAACCTGGATATATGTGCTTCCTCTTCAAGGACTCTTCCCTTTTAAGGGATTTGCCTAAAGCTCTCATCCTTTCTTGCGATTACCATGCTCACAGCAGAGCTATAATCTGCAAAAATACTTGGGAACAATCCCTTTTCTCAGACTCAGTGCTCATATACTCAGGAGCATATTGGGCCAGATGGTCAAATGCATTTATATACTCCCGAACATTCTTGTGCCTCTGCTAAACTTCAGAAGTTGCTCCAGCTGCACTCTCATAATCCCTTTTAACACAAACTGGGCACAAATAATTGTCTTGAGATCATCCCAAGCTATCTCCTTTCCGACGGGTCGCCTAGCCAGATAGCTGGTCCACCATGTGCCTGCAGGACCTTGGATTTAAAGTCCTGCAAACTCAATCTTTTGAGTTTCTGTACATCGAGGAATCACACATTTGTCCACAACTGTTTGGGACTGCGTGCAATTCTGCAACAATTTGTCTCATGTTCATACAGTGATTAGGGCCTGACATATGCAGGAAAGTACCACTCTTAGCAGCCTTAAGAAGCATGAGTAGACTGTGTTATCTTCTTCCAAATCTGCTCCAGAAAACTCATGGCATTCTTCTTGGAGTTGAGCATCAAGGATATGAAGTATCTGGTCTGGGAAATTCTTCTTGATAAAGGTTAATAATGCTTACTCCATTGCAGAACACGGGATCTGTTGGCCTTTTCCCTGTTGGTGTCTCTGCCAGCTTTATACACATCTCCTCAGAGCTTTATACTCTGACATGAACTTCCATCAGCGCCTTACATGTTCATGTCAAAACCTTCACAGCCAACAACCATGTTTACTTGGATTGGCTTTCCTCTGTAAATTGAACCATAGCTTCTCTTCCTAATCAAAGACTCTGTGAAATTCTCAGTGGCCTGAACTCGATCCTTGTAGAAAACTTTACAGAAGTTCTCACTAGAAGAAACCAACGGTGATTGCATTATGAAGGACTTTTTCCATTGAAGTATAAGGATTAATGATAATATGAATAGTGCCACGAAACTAAAAATGGAGATACATATTTTAACCCAAAATTTTAATCTTGTTGTATGCAAAGAAACAACAGCGCATGCAGGCATATGCAGCTCAAATACTCCATCGCAGAGACCCTAATTGCCATTGAGTGTAACAGCTGTAACCTTTTTGAACACTCGACACTTTTCCCATGAGATAATTGTAAGACAAATCTAGCTGATTGATAACTTGTAGCTTGCATAGAGCAGCTAGGATAGTACCCATCAAGTTGTTATGCGAAATGTTGAGGATGGTGTCTCCAAAAAGTTGGTGTCGTTGACACTGCTCCGACTCTTGACAACCATGCTGATGCCTTGTATTCTGAATGATCCTATTCAGTAGTCTAGCCTGCTCAGCTCTTGAATTCATAAGACTGGCGATAGCATCAGCCAAGGTAGGAGTTTGTGGTGGCTCTGCATCACGGGCTCCTGACCCGGATAAAATGTGTCTTCTTGGGTCCGACATTCTGGGGTCATAAAAATCCAACAGATCGAAACTCATTAAACTTCCTCTTGTTCCTTAATATCATTATTCTCTGCATCTCGCAAACCTTGGGTATGTGTTTCTCAGAATCAACTCCCTCAACATTGTCCTTAGCTAAATAATTGATTGGGCTCCATATGACTCTTTCTAAATTCTCTTCCATTTCCACACCAAGGCTATCCAGATTCTAATAAACATGCAGATCTACCTCTTAAGCTCCCAGTTCAATTATACCCATATTGTTACCCACAATATCCTTCTTTCCTTTCACTGCTACCGGGGTGAGTGGATTTACCTTCCTGAAGGTAGGATAGTTACTTAATTTTTGTGCCAGCAATTTGAGCCTGCATCTCTTGTATTATGAATCGGAGAGAAAAGATTTCATCTTGTTGCTTTGATTTCTTGACTTCCAATCGACTTACCTTGGCTTCCATGGTTTTTCGATATATCTCCAAGGCATTAAGATCGATGGATTCCTGGGCTTCCGTCAATTGGCCTTACATTCATCCAATTTCTTTAACTGCTTTTTCATAACTTTCTCCATATTACGCTCCTGTGCAAGAGCTGCCTTCTTACTTACATCAAAATCATATGGAGTATCATTTTCCCTCAACCTTGAACCTTCATTCCTTTTTCTCTAATTATATTACTTGGACGGGCATACTTGATGAAGAGTATACATTGAAGTCTTTTAATCTCATGAAGTGACTACGATAACATCGTGCTCTATTTGAGAAAAATCCTTCAAACCTTTATGCAACGCTTCCAATACTATGATCCTGATTTCTGATCCGATAATTCTTGCTAGACTGGATCCAAAATATTTCCTATTCTCCTCACACTAGACAGTCTAAGTTGTCTTAATTGCTTACTCAACTAAGATTTTGTATCCATCCATCTGTCTTGATCTTTTCTTCTGCGGTTCTCTGTTGCATCGACCCTTACTACGTCTAGCTTCTATCGCACGGAACGGGTTTAGATCTAACGGCACACTCCAAACCCAAAAATTTTAAAATATGAAATGCAATTATGATGCAAAGATTCCTACGTACTTTCAGATTCATATACACACTCATAGGAAAATTGGTGGCATCGTAACCTCTCCCTAATAAATACTACCGAATATTAGCGACACGTAGCAAACAGTTAGCATCTGCAAAACAAACAACCAATTAACACTACTGCCACCTATGACTCACATTTTATTCGTTTAAAATAGAGTCTCAGATTTTAAATAGTAATATCTGTTGATTATCCCAACCTATGGCTCTGATACTAGCTGTGGCGGAACCGCCCAACTTAAACTGGTTTAAATGCGCCTAATCGCTGTCGGAACAACAATTATCCAAAACGCACTTAAAATAGTATAAGTCCGGTAGTCCGTCGAGTGTCCCTAGGACTCCTCGAAAGATCCACGACGTGACTCATAGCCATACACCTGGATCGCTTCCTCGATGGGAAGGCATCAACAAACATTACATTTTTACATACATACCAGGGTACGAATTATTACAGACCATAGTTTGAAACAAACTTAATAGTGCAGGTTAGAGCGGTTCTAAGAGTTTAAAACATAAATCGATCCAGGTGAAAGATAAACATCTAAGTTTTATTTCTAGGGTATTATGAGACTCGTAAAAAAACCCTAGTTCTTCGGGGCTTCCTCCTCAGCAGACTCCTGCTGTGGCTCTGAAATAGCAACAGGGAAGAACCCTGAGTACAGGGTACTCAGCAAGACTAACCTGACTAACCAATATAATAGCTTTTCTGGAACTGCATGAAAGCTGTTTAGTGTACTGGCTGACTCACATTTTGCCAAAAGAGCTTACTAAAAGTGAAACCTCAACTTTGTCTTTTAATTCAATTGAGTTATTACCTAACCTAAGCATTTTTTTCAATACCTTAAACAAAAAGGCATTAAATAAATACCTAAAATTTTATTATTTTTTCTAGGGTTTAAGAATTTTAATGCATAAAGGAAAATACAATAATCCTAATAAAATTGGTTTCACTAATTTTGGACATTTCTAGCATTTGTAATGAATTAAACAGTGCTAAACGAATTTAAGCTATTATAACAGTTAAAAGGAAAACCTAGGATTATCAAAAACCCCGGCTCAAAACTTTTCTTACCCAGCCCCCTTCTACCCACCACTACTTCCAGCTAGGGCCCACAAACTGATCTCTTTACAGGCAAAAAGGTCCACCCGGCCTCCTACTCTCCTCCCCTTCTTCTTACTGACGAGCGGGGCCCAAGGCCAGCGCCTCTCCTTGGGCCGAAAAGTGGCCCGCCAGCTCTCCCCTCCTTTTACATCATGTGGGCCAGCTAAGCTGGTACCTTCCCCTGGCCCAAAATGAATGGCTGGCCTATTCTTTTTCTCCCCCCCTTGTGGCTGACAGGCGGGCCCTCTTGGTCAGGGGCTTCTTCTTCCCCGGGCCAAGGTCGGGCGTATATCGGCGGGAGGGAAAAAAATGGGGCGGGCCCGGCCAACAGCTCTCCGGCAGCTGATCCGGCCGGGGCGGCGGCGCCCAGGCCAGGCGCACTCGCGCCCAGCCACAGCTCGCTGGGAGGCGGCCCGAGCCGGGCCCTCCACGGGCGGCCGCGGCTCGGCCAATGGCCAGCCCAGGTGGCGCAAGCGCCTCCCACAACTTCTCCTTCATCTCCAACACGCTCGCAGGACCCCCCTATTCCCGCCAATTTGAGAAGAAACGGCCGGTTCAGAGGCTCACCGCGGGGATTTGGTGACGGCGGCCGGTGGATGGAAACGGCGGCGATGCCCGGGCTGGCAGCGATGAACTGGACGATGGGCGGTTGCAGGGTGTCGCAGTGGAGTCAGAGAGGTGGCTGGTGGCTGGTTCGCGAGGAGGAAACGGTGGCGCGAAGGATTGCCGGCGACATGCTGCTGGCTCGCACGAGCTCTGCTCTCGATGGTGTAAAGCGGCAGGGTGAAACGGATAGACGCAGGAGCAGTAACATTACAATTTTTCACTGTGCATGACATCCAGCTCGGCTCATGGTAGGCGGCGTGGCGCGGACATGGCTGTCGCACTGGCCGGCATGCGCGAGAGCCGGCGACAGCACGGCACTGTCGTCTCTGCTCCCTCTGCTCTTTTTTATCTCCTCCAAACCAACATGTTCAGGCCTCTATTGCTCAAAATTTTCCATCTCAACTTGTAAAACTCTTTTAAGTAAACTTGTAGAGTACTCCTAGTACTCCATTTGATAGATTGGCCTCCAACCGAAATGAGCACTCTAAGACCGAGATTTTGAAGCTCGAAGTTCGGCCAGAATCTGCTGTAACTGAACATTGACAACTCAGTTTCGTCAGGTCCCTAAACAGGGACTTCTTCCCTACTTTGAGCTCGATTTAATTTGCTCAAATTCCTTCCATACAGCTTGAACCTTGCCTATCCTTGTTCTACAACTAACAATGATTCTATTTTGCACAAGAAACCATATAACTTTTACACTGGATTTTTCTGAAATTGGCTCCAAACATTGCTAATCAATGCTGTTTTCCGACTTTGGGTTATTTTGGCAAGAAGCCTGAAATCTGCTAATTTGCTGAAATTGGGCTTCACTTTAAATTCGAACCTTCCACTTTCTCTAGCCAACAACATTTCATTTACCTTCTCCATAGTACATATTTCACTAATGTCGAAAAACATCTGCTCACTTAGAAGAACAATTCTCCAGAAATTGGCTCCAAAGTTGTGTACTCAATATCATTTTCAGATTTGCGCATTTTCGGATGATGCATAGTAACTTCATCAATTCCATTTTCGATTGCATTTCTGAGAGGTTTATGACTTGATTTAGACTTCAAGATTCATTCCTTTGAGTTTGGAATACTCTCAAGACTCTATTTCATATTTTAGCCAAATTTATCCAAATTTGAAGCTTCAAATTGCAAATTTGGTCGAATTTGGCTCAAATTCGATTTTGGCTCAAATTATCTTCCTTTAATCAAACTTCACCATTAGCTTCTTAATATCATACTGAAGTTGTCATTAACACTGGGTGTTACAGGTGATGACAATGATCACTTTCCCACCTTTACAAGTTGGGTTAGGAGCACAATCTTACTAGAGAAATTCAAACCTTTGGGTATCTCCAAGTACGATGGCAAGCAAGATACAGTTCAGTGGCTCCGCTACTACTCGCTGGTGGTCCAGGCTACTAGGGGGACTGACAACACAAAGGTCATCTACTTTCCTATATGCATGGAAACTATGCCACTGACCTGGCTCGAATCGTTGAAGCCCAATTCCATCAACTCCTGGCAATACTTGAAACGAGCTATCACTAGCAACTACGTAGAGGCAATACAACACCCTGGTAATAGGATCGACTTGCCACAAGTCAAGAAGCAACGAGATGAATCACTACCCAGCTATCTACGTCGTTTCTTTGACAAAAAGGCTACAATTGTGGACATCCTAGAACCAGAGGTGATAGAATGCTTCCAGAATGGCCTCTATGATCGCCGTATGTTCCAAGACTTCAATAGGCATCATCCCGCGGATGTCAACGCAATCAAGATAATGGCCCAGTCATGGGCAGATGAGGAGGATAAGGAACTCAAGAGGTTTGACTCAAATCGCAATCGTGGCCGTGACAAAAATAATAATCACGGCAACAACCAAGAGCAAGACAGGAAGCGCAACGGCGACCACCGAAATAGCTACTCAAGCAACCAAAATTGTAAGCTCAAGCCTGACAATATCGTTGCAGCAATGATGAATTCAAATAAGAAAGGATCTAATAGACATGAAGACAGGCCTGTGTTCAGCAAGCTAATGAAGAAGCAGTGCTCGTGGCCCTGCGCAGCAAGCACGTTGCAATAGATTGTTATAGCCTGCGAAGGGTAATGAAAGATTTGCCATAACCCCCAAACAATAACAATGACAAGGGAAAAAGGCAAGGTAGACGAAGGCGAAGATGGCAAAAGCAAGTTCCAGACCCCATCCAAGACCGTCAACGTCATCTTTGGCGGGATCCCAAGGACTTCCTCTATGGGATCCCAGAAACTCCTCAAGTGGTCTGAGGTACACATTACCTTCTCCAGGAAGGACCAATGGATAAGTTTCTCAAAACCAGCACAGTTCCCCTTCGTCCTGGACCCGGTTGTTGCTAGCTCAAGACTCACCAAAGTACTCATCGATGGCGGCAGTTGTGGCGGAACCACCTAAATTAACCTGGCTAAAGTGCAATTAAGTCGCCTAACACGCGATATTGCACCTTAACAAGTCAACTTAGTCGTCCATTGGATTTCATCCGATAAACCACATACTCAGGATCAAGAAGCATTGCTCACACGAAGGTGAGTGGTTACAGAGATTACAACATTCCCATCATATTAATATAGTTCAACAACTTATTACATCAGAGTTTTCAAAATTCAAATAGAATTTGCAAGGTTTCAAATAATGAAGAAGTAAAACATGCAGAAGCTAAACGTCGATACATGATATCATGAGGAAACCGATCATGACATCAATGGCCCCTGTCCTTGTCGTCTGAGGAGGGATCCCACTTGGCCGTCCAACCTGGAGGGAGCGGGGTGGCACCTTGGGGCCAAAGGCTCACCAGTAGGGGCAGGTAGGCGACGAGGAGAGGAACGGTGCCCTTTTGGAGCTACCAGACCGGTGGATGGAGGTGCCCATCGTGGGGAGCCGTGCACGGTGAGGGAGAGAGCCTGGGAAGGAGCAAAATGGATGCGAGGCATCGAGTAGGCACCGTGACTACGAGGAATTGACTAGAGACTCGCTCACGATGGTGGATTTCGCCAGCGAAGGTTGGGGAAAACTTGGAGCTTTGGCACTGTAATGGAGATGGAGGAAGGGAAGCCTATGCTCGGCTTAAATAGGAGGGGGAAGGAGCGGATAAGAACAGGTAGAGTGACTCACCCCCGGGCGCAGCCATTGGAGAGGAGGGGAGCTCTGGTGGGTGCCGGCCAGGTGGCGCGAGAGCTCTGCACGCCAATGGGCGTTCGTCCTGGTGACGAGGAAAGAGAAGGCGACCTATCGAGTGGGCCCGGCCAAGGCATAAAATGTGCCAATTTTGCTCCCTTATTTGACATAGCTACAAGTGTTCAAAAATTCCTCAAAAATACTTGTTGGAAAGATAGAATCATCAAGAATCTAACGCAACACGAATCAACTCCAAAGCTATTATGGTTTGCACACAATTGACAAAACAAAACAGATAAAATTGAACTTTAAATGAATTTTTAACCCAAGCAAACATCTTTGAAAAATTTGGTAAAAATATTTAAAATCACTAAATGGTGTTTAATCTTTAAATAAAATATTTGGGGGCACAGTGGTATAGATAACATTGGGGTTCCTTCATAAATTTGATTTTTCACCAATAAACAACAAAATTCCGAGCACTTAACAATGCATGGCTGAAACATTCATTTATGCACAAATGATGCTCATGTTGGCCAACTATGCACAAAAAGATGTTCATGGGGCTTAAATATGCATGATGATGCTCATGATGCATGTCGTGGCGAACATGTCGTGTATAACATGTGTTTTCTCAAAAATTTGAATTAGGTGGTTGAATCTCCAAAAGTGAAAGTTTGAGAACAAGATATGTGTTGTAAGTTTCATAAAGGCCACCTATGAGAAACTTGATGGGCTTAGACGTTGGATGGTGGGATCTTTGGTAGAGCATCGGCCAAAGCTGTTTTGGAGTTGGATTTGAAATTTGACCGATCGTCTACTCGATTTTGTCACATGCTCTGCACAAAATCAGAAGAAGTGTTGTGAGTGGAAGGTGTTCCATTTGAAAAAGGCTACCACTTGTATATTGGTCAAAATTTAAGTTCTTGTATAAAATTTGTTTTTATTTGCTTCACAAGTGATTCTCAACAGGAAGGAGATTTAAGAGTTTGCAAAATCTAAGGTGTTTTTGGATCTTAGCTCTCAACGATTTGGAGTCAGCTTTGATTGGCTTCTTAATCACCCTGTTGATTATTTGGTAGGTTCTTAATTACTCGGGCTGTCACAGCAGTGGCCTCAATGTCATTTTGCCACAACTCTAAAGAAGATGGGCCTCAACATCACTGATATGCTTACCCCAACGAACTCTCCATTCTACGGAATCATCCCAGGCAACGCTGCTATACCGCTTGGACAAGTAGTCTTACCAGCTACCTTTGGGACTAAGGAGCACTACCGGACAAAGTACATCTGATTTGAGGAAGCGGATTTTGAGACCTCTTATCACGCAATCATCGGTAGACCAGCATTGGTCAAGTTCATGGCCATTCCACACTATGTTTACCTGCTCCTAAAGATGCAAGGACCCAAGGGAGTACTCTCCCTCCGTGGAGACTTGCGAAGGTCATACGAATGTGACACATAAGCTATTAAGTTGGCGGTGACTACTCAAGTACCCAGCTCAATGCAACAAGTCTTCGCCGCTTCAAAGAAGCTCTTCCCGGCAGAACTCGAAATCACGGAGAACAAGTCGGGAGCTACTAAAGTCAAGTCAGCAAGTGATGTGGACTTCAAAGCCATTGACCTTGAGACCGGTGACTCCTCCAAGACAGCCCTGATTAGTACAGGGCTAGATGCCAAATAGGATAGCACGCTCGTCAGTTTCCTTCAGGCAAACTGAGACATCTTCGCATGGAAACCGGTAGACATGCCAGGTGTGCCCAAGGAGCTCATCGAGCACTCACTCAATGTAGACCCTAAAGCTACTCCAAAGAGATAACGACTATGCAGATTCACCTAGGATAGAAGAGAAGCCATCAAGAAAGAGCTAGCAAAACTACTCGCCAACCTAGTCCAGGTCTGCAAGAAGAACAATAATGAATGGAGGATGTGTGTAGACTACACATACCTCAACAATCATTGTCCTAAGGACCCCTTCGGGCTCCCAAGGATTGATCAAGTCATCAATTTTATAGCTGGATGTGCATTACTCTACTTCCTAGATTGCTACTCAGGATATCACCAGATAGTCCTCAAGGAAGAAGATGAAGTCAAGACTGCGTTCATCACCCCTTATGGAGCTTTCTGCTACAAATCAATGTCCTTCAGGTTGAAGAATGCAGGAGCCACCTACCAACGCGCCATCGAAATGTGCTTTGAGAAACAACTACACCACAATGTGGAAGCATGTGGATGAAGTGGTAGTCAAGACCAGAAATCAAGATGATCTCATCGCAGACATGGAAGAAACCTTCACTAGCCTACGAGCGTTCCAGTGGAAACTCAACCCTACAAAGTGCATCTTTGGCGTACCATCAAGGAAACTACTTGGATTCATCATTGGCCACAGAGGCATTGAAGCAAACCCTAAGAAAATCACCACAATCACCAATATGTGTGCTCCGTCCAACATTAAGGATGTCCAGAAGCTAACAGGATGCATGGTGGCCCTCAACAGATTTATTTCAAGGCTTAGAGAATGGGGCCTCCCCTTCTTCAAACTACTCAAATGGCAAGACAAGTTTCAATGGATTGAGGAGGCGGATAAAGCTTTGCTACAGTTGAAGGATTTCCTATCAAAGCCACTGATCCTCACAGCGCCAACCCCAAATGAAGTCTTGATGTTATATATCGCTGCAACTACTCATGTCGTAAGCACGGCAATAGTAGTCGAAAGGTTTGAACCAAGCCATGTATACAAGGTCTAGGGACCAGTCTACTTCATCAGTGAAGTACTCTCAGATTCCAAGAATCGGTACCCACCGGTCCAGAAGCTGCTTTACGTCATACTACTCACCTCGCTAAAACCGCGACACTACTTCCAGGAACACAAGATCTCCATGGTCACTGACTTCCCCCTAGGTGAAATTCTTCACAATCGAGACGCCACGGGAAGAATCTCAAAATGGGCAGTCGAACTCGGAGCGCTCTCCCTGGAATTTAGGCCACGAACCATGATCAAATCCCAAGCTCTAGTCGATTTCATGGTAGAATGGAGGGAGAATCAATTACCAACACCAGAAGAACGCCCAAAGCATTGGGTCATGTACTTTGATGGGTCACTCAAGCTCGAAGGTGCCGGCGCAGGAGCACTCTTGATATCTCCCAAGGGTGAACAACACAAATATTGATATGAACCCGCTAGGGTTGATTCCCGATCTTTCGATGAGAGGCGTGGGATAACTCGATTGGTTGATGGAGACGACGTTCACGGCCCGACTACAGCCTTTCAAGTTGTGCCTTAGCAACCGATACACCACCTCAAATAGCTGCCACGATCTTGTGGAGCGCGTTACCCAGCCACTAGGGCACTCGTCCTGCAAGCAATCGAAGAACAAGCAAGAACAAGTAGAACAAGCAACTCAATTGCAAATATGAAGATGAAAATCAATCTGAAATCACAAAGTTGGGGTTCTGAATCGAGTAGAACAGATGGTCTAGTCGACACACGCGTCTATAAGGAAGTAGCAATGGCTAAACTTTCAACAAAACAAAGCTCAATCTGTTTGTGGCGGCTCTAATCCTTATTAGTACCTAGGAGGACGACCAGGGGGGTGCTGGGGTTGTGCTCCAGCCCTAGGACATGTCCCTCATGGACCCAACTTGATACACGGCCCATTGGGCCAAAATAAGGCGACGCAGCATCTCTGGACAGAAAATCTCTTGGGAGTATTTCAGTGATTTCGGCCGCCTCAGAACAGATATGGACATGAGTCTAGATCCATATGAAAATAGACTTCATAAGGATTCCAAGGAGTACTTTGAACGCTCAAAACGGAGTCTGGATGAGGTCGTGGTGGCCGTTGCAAGTTGGGGTAGAGCCGCAGTACGAATCTAGCACCAACTCTTTCTTTCCTTGGGCCAAAAGTGACGTGGTGACCTGGTGGAGGACATTGGGAATACTTGGACTTGACCCCCAATTTACTTCTTTGGTCCTCCATGCCTTCCATGTGTGTCTAACACTATTTTTGATCCATGTATGTATTTCTGAAATTGACAACGAACACACATCATGGTGCAACATCAATTTATCAAATGTATCAAATACAATCATGGTAAAGAATTGTTTCACCTGTGAATCAAAAGTTACTAATGTGGTTATATCTGAGCAGGTTATGTCCTCATCAAATATGTTCTCTAGATATTCTGGGAGGTGTCCAATAATGAAGCCGAGTATGAAGCACTACTACATGGGTTACGCGTAGCAGTATCCATGGGGATCAAGAGATTACTAGTCTACGGTAACTCGCTAGTAGTCATCAACCAAGTCAACGATGAGTGGGAATGCAATAAAGAGAACATGGACGCGTATTGCAAAGAAGTCCGCAAGCTAGAAAATAAATTTTCAAGCCTGGAGTTCCATCATGTTGTCCATGAAAACAATGTCTCTATGGATGTCCTATCCAAGATGGGTTCAACACGTGCTCAAGTTTCAGTAGGAGTCTTTGTCCACAAGCTTTGCAAGCCATCCATCACAGAGTAGCCACTGATCACGGTCCCATAGAACCAGACCGAGAGGTTATGATGATTGATTTGGATTGGAGAACCACTTTTATCGACTACATTAAGGAGCGCAAACTACCCTCAGACAAAACACAAGCAGACCAAGTCTTACGATGAAGCAAAAGCTATGTACTCATTAGAGACAAGCTATACAGAAGAGGCGCATCCTCAGGAGTACTCATGAAGTGCGTCACACAAGAAGATGGCAAGGACATATTGGAACAAATACATAAAGTGATCTGCGGCAACCATGCATCCTCACGCACAATAGTAGGCAAAGCCTTCAGAGCAGCATTCTACTAGCCTACCGCACTAGCCGATGTAGAGGAACTAGTCCGTCGATGCCAAGGTTGTCAGTTCTTTGCAGAGCAACAATACGTTCCTGCCTACAAGCTCATCACGATACCCCTAACATGGCCTTTCGCATGCTGGGGACTCGATATGATTGGTCCACCTCCAACTGCGCCCGGAGGATTCAATCGAGTACTCGTAGCCATCGACAAGTTCACCAAGTGGATTGAAGTGAAGCCAGTCACCTGCCCCAAGGCAGACAGGGTACTCGACTTCCTCGACGAGATCGTCCACCGTTATGGATTCCCAAACCGGATCATCAGGGATTTAGGCTCCAATTTCAACAACCACAAAATCTAGGAGTACTGTGAAAACAGCGGAATCGATGTTCGTTATGTCTCTGTTGCTCACCCAAGAGCCAATGACCAAGTTGAGCGTGCCAACGGGATGCTACTGGAAGCTCTGAAGAAAAGGCTGCACGACACTGGCAAACCAAACGAGGCAAGAGGGTCAAAGAACTACCCAACGTACTCTGAGGGCTACGTACTCAAACGTGCAAGCCTACGAGACAGTCATCCTACTTTCTAGTCTATGGATCAGAAGCCATACTCCCTGCCAACGTCATGTGGAAATCTCCCACAGTCGAACATAATGACGAAGGAGCAATAGAAGAAACAAGGCATCTAGACATAGACATCCTAGAGGAATCCCGCTGTGCAGCACTTGTCCAGTTAGCAAAATAACTTGAAGGGCTCCACCGTTACCATGATTGCAACATCAAAGAACGTTCATTCAACATCGGTGACATGGTCTTCAAGCGTATCCAAGACACTAAGGGGCTGCACAAGCTCAATTCACCATGGGAGGGGCCTTACACCATATCCAAGGTCACAGGCTCAGGATCCTACAGGCTACAGCATCTCTCCGGTGAAGACATTGAGAACTAGTGGAACATCGAGCATCTCTATCATTTCTACCTCTAGTTAGTAGACTACGGGACATTGTACACAGGCCATAGGTCTCAACCTTTTTTATATATTAATGCAATTATTTTTTGGCGGCAGTCGACTACATGTCCTCGCCTCAAATAGCAGCTCGCAAAGGCGGGTCAGCTGCAACTATGAGCTATTCAGCTCTCTGGGCCACAGTGCCCTAGTACAACTTGTAGTTACAAGTCTACTTGAGTTATTCGACTCACCCGGTGGCTCGCAAAGGTGACTCAGTGGCAAACTTTGAGCTAGTAAGCTCTTTAGGCCAGAACACCCCAACTTGGCTTGTACTCACAAGTCTAAACGAGTTATTTCAACTCATCCAATGGTCTGCAAATGCGGACCAACGGGGCAAGAAGCCAAGAAGTCGACAAGAAGAGTACACAAGGCAATTCATTTCGACTACTTATCTCATATATGCATTTTTCGTATTAACGAATCTTGTAGGATACATCAATGCTTCCACCTCAAGAACTTGAAAAGTCAAGAGTACAACAAAAGTGCTCAACAACGACTACAAGCAACTGCTTACTGGCAGTTGCAACAGAAGTATGAGGCTTTTACAATATCACACCAAACGTGTGTGGACAGCCTTAGGACTACTCTACACCTCAGAGCAAGAAGCCTCGAGGCGCAGCGAAAAGAAACAAGGGCACGCACGAAATCTGCGCCCATGGAACCACACCACCGTCCTTGACTAGATAGCTAGATAAAACCAGGACGCTTACCTTTCTTCTTCCAGCGAGCTCTAGCGTCGATTCATCTAGAGAGCAGGGGAAAAACGGAGGCACACGGTGCTTCCTCGTACGAGGATTCTTCTAGCATAGCAGGTGATAGAGTCGGAGTGCCCGATCTTTCGGTGAGTGGAGATAAATTTGACTGGTGAAAGTAGACCCTCACGATCCAACTACGACGAGCGAACCCGAAGCGCCAATGCAATCGCTGAGCCAACTTCCTGTGGTTAACAACCTTGCTGGCGCAAGATCAGCCTGATCACGAAGATCGATTCCTGTCCGCAATCGAAGAACGAACAAGAAAGAGAGGCGAGCAATCTAAATATCACTCGAAGGTGGAGTTCTGAATCACACAAGGACAGCGCATATTTGCGTGTGTTCGAGAGTAGCTAAAGCTAGATGTAAAACAAAACTCAAGTCGTAAACAAAAAGGACTCCGACTAAATAAAGGGGGCGTAGCCCCTAGAGTCCGGAGGGGTCACGCGCGCCCAACCCTAGGCGCCCCACCTGGGCTGCCTTGTTGGGCCATCTTCTTATTCCGATGGGCCTTCGTTCCTTAACACCATGATGAAGTTTAATTCTCTCGCACGGGCCCGAGTGATTGGCCCAACTGGATGATCAACTATAGGCGCCTGAGGTGGAGGAGCAACTAGAGGAGTCTGAGGTGCTGCTGGTGTAGATGTACTCGTGGTGTCCTCATCAGCAGGCACCGAACTCGGCTCGAGGATCTGTGGAGAGAATGTGGAATGACAATACGAGGAATCTCCTAGCACCAGGGCGCTCATTGGAACCAGAATACAAGTACTCGAAGCACAACAATGATGAATACTTACTTCATTCACCTTGTTCCAGCTGTCGAACTCTTCAACCACTCCGGGTGCACCCTCAAGTTCTTTGAACATCTAGCGTAGTCGGGTCCCAACCTCTTCATCAAAGACATCACCAGGCAACATCCGTGAGGGATGGTCGAGCCCAGAGTACTCATATGCACGAGTCTTCGAAAACTGCAATGGCTGCAGCCGTCTTTTCAGAAAGCTAGTAGCTACGACTACTCCTGTCAAACCCTACTTCTTCAACACAGCAATCTTGGTCAACATATCGGGTACTTGAATACTTTCAGCAGTTGTTGGTTCATCAAGCCACCGGCTGCTGTACTTTGGACGATGTCTAGTGATCTTGGGTAGAGACGGCTTGTGATCTTTAATATAAAACCTCTTTTCCTTCCAACTGCCATGAGATTCCACCATCTTATACTCCAAATACAGATCCGAGTACTCCTCATGGATCTGGAAGCCGGCACCTGCAATAACCTGCATATTCTCCTGACTAGATTGTGGCTTCTAGCAAAAAATCTTGCGGAAGAGACTGAAATGGGGTGGAATCCCCAGAAATGATTCGCACAAGTGAACAAAGATGGAGATATGCAAGATGCTGTTGGGATTGAGATAGATGAGTTGCAATGAGTAGTACTCCAAGAGGCCCCGAAAGAAGTCAGAAGTCGGAATAGCAAATCCGCGCTCCACAAACTAGGCAAATATTACCATCTCATTGGGGTGCGCTTCAAACATCCAAGCATTGCCATAAGAGGACCTCCAACCCACGACGGCCTGCTCTTGTAGCAGCTTGGCGTCTACGAGCTCTTGGATTTCCACATCCTTCATGGTGGATCACTTCTAGGCCATTGCCTGATTGGGCAGCATGGTCTGGTTGGTTTCCCCACACTTTTGCGCCAGCAGTTCGGGCTCCTTCCCCTTCCTGGAAGTTCCCCTCTTGGAATCCTCCTTGGGTGCCTTCTTGGCATCCTCCTTGGACCCCTTCCTCAAACCTTCGAGCTTCCTCCCCATCCTGATTGTTGCCTTGGTCTTCACACGCATGCACTCGGGGGCTTTGGGGAAGCGGCGCAGGTGACGGAAGGCGCGGCGGCACTAGCGATATAAGATGAGATCACGGCAGCGCTGAGAGCTAGGGTTCTTCGGCCAAGACAAATGACAGATGCAAATGACAGCGTAAGGGCAGGGGATAACTTTCCCTTATCCTTTATAACCGTGGAGGTGTCTTTGCGAGTAATGGGCTGATGTTTTCGCTAATTAGTGGCAATTACGGCCTTATCCACGCAAGACAGATTTTTTAAAGCTGGCAAAAGCTAAAAGGTCACGATAACAGATTGAAAGACCCTTATACCTCCCAAAACTAGTAGGGTAACGGCTCGGGGGCTGCGTATACCATGCCCATTGGATAAAAATTTCTTTTTCTTCAAAGATCAAGACGAAGATGGAACAAATGCAGATCGACCCTCAGCCTGATTCTTCGATTCAACCTAAGGCTCGGGGGCTACTCCATATAGAATGCGATTTACATCGCACTTCCATATAAAGGTTTGAAGACAAACTTCTCAAAAACAACGTCAGATGAGGCTAGAGTACCTTCCAACCGCATGACAACACTCAAGTACTCGAAGACTTGGCCACAACCAAAGTACTCAAAGAGCACCAGAAACTAGTCGAGCAACATCTGCAAAAGTATCCGAGGCTATTACATTTTACTACAAAGTACTCGGGGGCTTGTCAGGCATACATCCATGGGCCACCAGAAGGTTTGTACGGATCCATACGAGGACAAGTACACCGAGACAAACTAGGACATGGAGACTATGATACAGGGTGGCGTAGTCTGCATGGACTACCAGGAGACTAGTTATAGACAAGAAAACTACTCTTCCAAGTTAGAGTAGAACTTTGTAGTCGTATCCGACAAGTACTCTTGTAAAACAACTACCTTGTAACCCTGCTCCCCTGGTATATAAGGGTGGGCAGGGACCCCTCAAAATAAATTCAATCCAATACAAGCAAACAACATACAAGATGTAGGGTATTACATGATCTAGCGGCCCGAATCTATCTAAATCGCGTGCCTATGTACACCATCAAGCTCCTGATTTCAGCGACACCCACCAACTAAAATTCTACCTCGGGTACTCCCTTGGTTGGTTGCCAGGTTTAAACACTGACAGCGACATTCTTTTCAGTGTGCATTACATCAATGTTATGTGGAAGAAGAAGGTCATCAAAATAGGAGAGGTTCCACAAGCACGACTTGTGAGTTCACGCATGTTGCTCACCATATCCCAAAAAAATCATCTCCTTGGGCATTGACCTCGAGAGCATCTAACTGAGCACGAACCGCATCACCAATCATCATTTGGGGTGCAGGACCATCAACTACTACATCTTTCGTAAAGTTCTTCATGTCTCGTCTGAATGGATGGTCAAGAGGGAGGAATTTTTGATGTTTGTTGAACGAAGAATACTTGCCAGCCTTCAACAACCAAATGAACATCAGAGGCGCCTTGCATACTGGTCATGATAACTTCCCATGAACACACCAGCCGCAAAATATCCCATACGCCAGAAAAGTCATGGAGGGAGTAGTGGTACCAAATATGCATTTTGATGTTTGTCTTTATAGCTCGGTCGTATGTCCATACCCGGTCCTCTCAAGCACGGACCAAATCATCAATCAGAGGCTCCATGTACACACTCATATTATCCCCCGGGTGTTTAGGAATTATCAACGATAAGAATATGTAATGTCGTTGAAAGAGGACACTGGGGAGAGATTGAGGGGGATAACAAATATGGGCCAACAAGTGTATGAGGCAACTACCATTCCATAAGGATTGAACTCATCTGTTTCCAGCGCAATATGTACATTACAAGCCTCTAGAGCTTTCTCACAATGAATTATATCAACCTTGTCCATGCTTCACCATCAGATGGAAGTACCAGCTTCCCATGATTGTATCAACATCTGTATTTGTACCATGTCATCTATTTTGCGGATTCCACATTCATATAAAGCCGTTGGATCCTCGGTCTAAATGGAAGGTACCGTAGGATCTTCACGGGGATTGTGAGTTGCCTCTTTTGACCATCACTAGAGTCTAACTGCAGGAACCTAGAGGATTTACACTTCACACAGTACTTTGATTCCGCATGTTCTTTCCTAAATAAGATGCATCCCTTCGGACAAGCATGTATCTTCTCATATGGCATCTTAAGTGCACGAAGGACTTTCTTTGACTCATACATGCTCTTTGGCAGAATGTGACCATCCGGGAGAAGGCTACCAAAAACTGTCCGCATAACATCAAAGGCTTCTTGAATCCAACTAAATTGGGACTTTACAGCCATTAGGCATGCAATAGCATCCACTTGGGAAACCTTGATATACTCGTGAAGGGGTTGCTGTGCTGCAGACAACATATCGTAATATGCTTTTGTGGTTGGCTCTATCTCTTCCTCCCTACATCCTTCATCAAAGTGTGCTTCATGAAAGTCATTTAACATGTATCCTTCCCTGGCATCATAATCCTCGACGCATTGTCTCACGACCTCGTCTCTCACACGATCAGATTCACCATGGTAGATCCACTGGGTATAGTCCGCCATAAATCCATTCTTGCAAAGATGTTGACCCATGACCTCCTTTGTTTTTGGATGCAAGTTTGCACAAATAATGCAGGGACACCAAGTGCCACACGGTCCTTTAACCCTTGTAAATGCTAGTTCCAAGAAAGCATCAATCTTATGAATCCTATGATCGGTCAACGAACCCTAACTAGAGCGGCCGTGTACATCCACTCACGGCCATCCATCTCTAATATATCAACAAGTAATATAAAAATCAATTGCATCTACAACTTCCTATATTGTCTAATAGGTGAAGATAGGTCCTAATCCCACCTGAGGATGTGTAGATGGGGTTAGTTTCCATGCTCTACTCCTATCCGAGATAGAATTTCGGCAGCACCTCTCACTATTCTCCAAATACACATCCGAACAAATACAAGCAGGGAGATTGTGTATCCAGAGAACAACAGGGAGATGCTACCGAAAATCTATCTCGGATCAGAGTAGATCATGGAAACTAACCCCATCTACACATCCTTGGGTTGTCCAAAAAACATGGACAATTCGAAACAGATACGGTTATAGATATGCAAAGATCTGCATATTTCCAACCGTATCTCTTTCGAACGGGAGACGCCTAGCTAGGTTACGTGATATACAAACATCCTATATTTCACATCATACGGAAAGAGGGGTGTAGGATACCTCAGCTTGCTGTAGGGCAAAGTGACGAGTTGGGACAATGGGGAATGATGTGTGCAATAGCCTGTCATGCAACAAAGGAACATAATAGTGTCAATTATAAATTTTGGCAGCACCTCCCCTGCATGGTGAGGTAACCACAACCTGCAACAAACCAATGGCACGATGGCCGACAACCACATACACAGCTGAAAGTTCCCTTTTTGAAATAGTATAATGAAATCTTAGAGCAACGGAAACTATTTAGTTTATAGTGCTGGATATTTAATATTTTAAAGTTAATGAATCAAAAGTGCCACATAATTGTTCCTCAGTTACAATTTATAAGACTGGACAGGGAGAATATTCACATTATCAGGTGGGATCATGTAACAAAGTTTAAAAGAATTTATTAAACAATTACTTGATCTTGCAAGTCCTGCAAATATGCACTTTTCTTGTCAATCCGACCTTTCATTCCAACGATGTTTGTTTGCAACATGTCCATAAACTTAATGAAATGGCCAGAAGAAGTAAACTTTCAGTAGATAAAAATTATTAGAGGCAAGGAGCAGAACCTTCCATTCTTCAATATTTGGTGTGGGGGCAGGGGCCGTCGGGCGGCTGGAGAGGCGGGGGCCGTCGGCGGGGCAGGAGGCAGGAGAGGCGGCAGCAGCGCAGGCGAGCGCGGGCCAAAGGGCGGGATGACGGCGGCGGCATGGATACGTAGGGGTCGAGGGAGGTGGCAGCGCGGGCGGGTGGCGGGGGGAGGGAGGCGGGCCTGCGGCGGTGGGCGAGTGGTGGGCGGCAGGGGCGGGGTGGGAGCGGTGGGGCCAGGGTGGCGGGGTCGTAGGGCAAGAGCAGTGGGGGCGGGGTTGGCGTGGGAGGGAGGCGGGCAGGCGGCAGGGCGGGCGGGGGTGAAGGACGGCTAGCAGTAGTTGGTGCGGGGCGGCGAGGCGTCGGGTGAGGAGTGCAGGGCGTCGGGTGAGGAGTGCAGGTTGAACAAAACACTAAGGACTCGCGCATATACACTAAAAACACGGTTTGCCGAGTATTGGATCGTGGACACTAGGCAAAGATGGGTTTGTCGAGTGTTAGTCCACAACACTCGGCAAACCTACCGAGTGCCACAAACCCTAGACACTCAGCAAATATATTAATTATTTTTTCATTTTCTTATTTTTCATAACGTGTTTTTCTTTTTGTTCGACGTACTTTGAAAATACCTTATCAAATTGACTCAACAATATATATACAATTTTTCTACGAATATTATTTTATTATTTTATGTAGTGACAGCTCAAATTTAATTTACAATTAAATTCTATTATTGCACTTAATAAATTAAAATGATCAAACAGATCAAAAAAATTACTAAAATTTCACATCAAACAATCTATGTTCTCTATTACCTATACAAAAAGTTTTGAAGTCAAATCCCAATTCGATCGTCACTTTGACTCCAAATCTGACCGATATATTCTCAACGCAACGATTCTTCTTCTAAGATGCTTCTATTTGTAAACATCGTATGTGACAAATTGTACGAAACCTTCTCAATTTTTTACTACAGCCTCCATGTGTGATATCATCACATCATGACAAATCTCATGATTTAAAGACATCGTTCGCTTTTTTTAGAATTTGAAAACCAATCAGCCACACGTTCGTGGTCGTGTTTTCTAAACAAGATGTTCGAAATTTCTTTTAATTTCCCGGGTAAGGCCTAACACTGGACTCAATAACATGAATATCATTTTTCTACTTATTTTATTCTATTATTTGAATCACTTACAGTTCAAATTTGACTTATACCAAAAAATTCCTAGAAATGCAATAAATTAATTAAATATAGCAAGAAGATCCAGAAATATACCAAATTTTAACATGGAATACCACATATTGTATGTTGAAGTAGAAAAAGTTTCAAGGTCCGAAGAGAAAAAAATAAATTATTTGCTGAGTGCCACAGATTTACACTCGGCAAACATATTAACGGATGGACATGTGGCACACTTTTTGCCGAGTGACTCCGTTTGCTGAGTGATTTTTTGCTCTTTTGCCGAGTGCCAAAATTTGCTGAGTGTCTATGGACACTTTTGTCGAGTGTTTCCACTAACGGAAACTCGACAAACATACTAACGGATGTACAGGTGGCATTTTCTTTGCCGAATGCCTCCCTTTGCCAATCGTGTTTTTCCTCTTTTCCCAAGTGTCCATGTGCGTTTTTGCCGAGTGCAATTATTTGCCATGTATTTTTTGATCTATTTACTGTGAGTCGCATTATTTGCCGAGTGTTTTTTGTTAGCACTCGGCAAATAGCTTCTTTGCCAAGTTCCTAATACAATACACTCGGCAAAGAATTTGGCACACAGCAAACCTAGGCATTCCAGTAGTGCTCCCGGTTGGCACATAGCAAACCTAGGCCTCCATGCAAGAATTTGTGAAGACAAACAAAAGAACGGTTCACAGTGAGAGAAACCAACTAAATGAATGTGTTGATGTATACCTCCTTGCCGAAGAAAGGTATTCTTACTTTCCATTACCTGAAACATATTGACAGTACTAAGTTAGTGGCACTACCTACCTATCATCTTACTAAACCAAGGTTGCGAAGTCAAGATAGATGGAAAACTAAAATAGCTTATCTTCTAGAGATTTTTTACTTATACATAGCATATTAATGTTGTAAATAGAATAAAATTATTGGCAATTAGCAAGAACAGAATCCTATATGGAAAATATTGAAGTTATAGATATTTGGACTCTTCATATTCAATGGAATGAAATGTCAAAAAAAAGGATACCAATTACGCTACAAGCACGATAGGCAAAACTTATGTCTAAGAACATAGAAGGTATATAGCAGCAGTATACATGGTTAACATAGAAGATCATTTACACTTACATAGATCAAGAGCATATACCCTCAGGATGAAATAGCTAGGAAAGGAACTTCTTACTTTATGACATGAGGGAATTTGGTTGGACTTGGATATCACCCTAGTATATGCAATATGCTACTCCTGGATTTTTTTTAAATGCTAATCCTCAATTGATGCTTTGGTTCAGTTGTCTAAGGGCTTTTTGAAACACTGGTAGATAACTCGGTATTAGTCCCAGTTGGTAGGGTGCATATCTCCTGAAAATCTATCCCGGATAAACCAATCGGGACAAGGGGGGGGTCTTTAGTCCCGGGTCACTCAACCGGGAGTAAAGGTCACCCTTTAGTCCCGGTTGGTTCCTAAAGTCCTACTTAAATTTTCATGCATGGCGTCCTACATGGCGCCTGAAATTTTCATGCATTACATACGTAGTACCGTGGCCCTTTTGTTAACCTTTAGTAGTTGAGACTTTTTTTATAATAAAATCAACTAGTATTTAAACGAATGAAATTTGTAATTATACAATTACAATATATATACACAATTCATATACACAATTCAACTAGTATAATGAAATCAACTATATATACAAATAGATCTTAGCGCGTATTATATATACAAATAAAACTATATATCTACAATCTTCCCGTTGAGGTATTGCTCGGAACGTCTAATTGTCGTCCATCGTAATAAAATTCTCCTTCTGGATTTACCACCTCGTCCATTAGGAATCAAATGAGACCTTCACATATTGCCGCTACTCTTTCTTTCTTCAAGAGTCCTTGTTGAATATTTAACATCTATAATTTGGAAATTTGTGAATGTTACACGAACAATTAAATATAAGGAGCTAAAAAATAATTAACTAGTAATAGTTTTATTTTACGTACCTTAAAGTTGTGCGGCGTCATCTTTAGTCCCTTGGGTCCCATAAAACTGTGCATGTGCTCACACATGTAGTAGCCACATAGATTATTCCTGGGTTCCTATCTTAAGCACTTCAGTGTGGAAAAAAATAAGTTATGAAATTTTCGTGTTATACAATGTACTAAATGTGCAGACTTCATATGTACCGGGAAGTCTATGTTCCATGTAAGTTTTTCTTTGAATGGACCTTTGTGTGTCCTTATGAATTATTTCCATGCGTTGCAGATTAGAATAATGAATGATATTGTGTAATAGGGATAAAATTTAGGAAACAAACTTTTGCATAGAGATAAAGGTCCAGAATTATTACAAGCCTAGCATGTCTTGCATGTCTTGGTACTCCACCGGATCTTTCCTCAACGAATCGAAGACAGTGATGTGGCTTCTTTCAGGCTCAATTATAATGAGGATCCAATGGAAGCTACGTACGTAAAATGTTCATGCATATTAGAGCTAACTAACATTAATCAAGTAAGGAAAAAGACAACGAAAGTAGATGGTATACACACACTTACTTGAAGTTGTGTGGAACTAGTATGAAATCCTTGAATTTTTGTTTGTCTAGGAAATTGTATACTTCCACCAAAGTTTTTTCCGATGATAATTGTATCTGTTTTTGGTTAACTATGAATGGATCCATGAAGCCAATATGTAGGTACGCCTCTCGTCGGCACGTCTGAATTAGCATGCTACATAAAATGGAAGACGAAGTTAGTACGGTGACGCATGCAAAAAAAAATAATGATATGAGCCAAAATTTACATGTAGATAAACGGACACTTACAGAACCCAACCGCTGATCAGACATCATGATTGTACACTTCGTATATATCCTGGAAGTCTAGCCATAGAACTTTCTTGCCTTCACCGTAAAAATCAATCGGTTTTACCTTAAGGCCCAACATCTCCCTCGAGTCAACGGACACCTTCATGTACCATTGATGGAATTCGTACATCTTTGTTGATAGCTTCCGTACCAACTCAGGCCTTACAAGAGATTTGCCTAGCTCAAAAGTCCATCTCGATTGAACTAGCGGTGCAGCTGGTGGCTCAACTTGCCCTAAACATTCATCAAGTCCCATACCGGTTTCTTCCATGAATTTCAATACTTGTGCTTGTTGATCTAAGGGCATTGCTACTACCTTTTGAGCGTCTTTTTTTGATAAATGTCCGAGGTCGAAGAACATTCTCGCCAAGATGAACACGGTATGCAAGTTCAACAAGTATGAATTTGAAAAACCATATTGAATTTGACAAGATAAACCATCTAGATAAGGTAGCATCATTCTTAAACCACTGCAAGAATACATACTATATATGACACATCAATCTCCCTCACATTCTAGCTCAAAATACCTCTCCATTTTCTACTTCATCACATTCTAGCAAATAAACTATCCATCTCCAAAGCATAAATCAAAGCGTAACACGAGGATGAAGTAGCAAACCTTCACAACACTTGCGTTGGATGAGTGAAATTCCCACAAAAATGAGGGAAAAAAATTCGGGCAGCATCTACCTTGCTTCGGCACCACTGAAGAGTAGATGAAGCTCAGCTCTATCTTTGTAGTGGACTGGCTTAGGCTAGAGGAGGAAGAAAGGCCTCTATCTTGGTATATAATGGGGATGAGTTTTTATCCCGGTTAAAACCTCCAACTGAGATAAAAAGAAACACCTTTTATCCCTGTTCAACCCACCGACGCTCCAGAACTAGCCGTTACAACCGGGACTAAACAAGGGCCTTTAGTCCCGGTTGCAAATACCAACTGGGAGTAAATCTTCCTGCCATTTTTGCCTACTGTGGCGCACCTCCTTTTCTCCTGGGCCTACTTTAAACCGGGACAAAAGGGGGCGTATCGAAAGTTAGTTCTCTATTAGTGAAAAGATCCACATGGGTGATGGTCCAGTTTCAACCGGTCTGTCTTCGGATGACTGCATCGCATCCGTTCGTTGTAGCGCTCGTACGTGGACGGCAAGAAACACATCCGACAGATTTTTGTATTCCCCTCTTCTTAGATTTCTCAAAAGCCACTCAGCCGGTCAGCCTTCACCTCACGCCCATATCAAATTCTCACTGAGACCCCCATGGGATTCACTTATTCCAATGTATACATAAGAAGCTTAAGAACTATATTTGATGTACGGAACAAAAAATTTGTAAGCATGCTACCTCTTATGATTAGAGTAGCCATGGTACAATAAGAGCAAAATGTTTCAAAAGTTGACCAAAGCCTGAGACTTGATGGCTGTCCTTGGCTTGAAGTTCAAAGTGAGAGCTCCGAGTTCGACTGCCCATTTGGAGATTCGACCCGTGGCATCTCTGTTATGGAGAATTTCGCCGGCGGGAAATCGGAGATGACTGTGATGTTGTGCTCTTGGAAATAATGGCGCAGCTTCCGGGAAGTGAGCAGAATAGCATATAAGACCTTTTGTATCGGTGAATACCGAGTTTTAGAGTCCGAGAGTACTTCGCTGATGAAGTAGACAGGTCGTTGGACCTTGTAAGCGTGGCCCGATTCAGACCGTTCGACTACTATTGCCGTGCTGACAACATGAGTAGTAGTGGAGATGTATAGGAGCAAGTCTTCATTCGGCGAGGGAGCGGTGAGTACAGGAGGCTTTGATAGAAAGTCTTTGAGTTGTGTTAATGCCTTATCTGCCTCTTCCGTCCATTTGAACTTGTCCTGGCGTTTGAGAAGCTTGAAGAAGGGTAGTCCCCATTCTCCAAGTCTCGAGATGAACCGGTTGAGGGCGGCCATGCAGCCTGTGAGTTTCTGCACATCTTTAATGCTAGCTGGTGCCTGCATGTTTGTGATGGCAGATATCTTTTATGGGTTGGCCTCAATGCCGCGATGGCTAATGATGAACCCAAGTAATTTGCCGGAAGGTACTCCAAAGATGCACTTAGTAGGATTGAGTTTCCATCAGAAGGTGCGGAGACTGGAGAAAGTTTCCTCCAAGTCAGCAATGAGTTCCTCCCGGTTTCTTGTTTTGACGACGACGTCGTCAACATAAGCTTCAACATTGCGATGAAGTTGTTTTTCGAAGCACATCTGTATAGCCCTTTGGTAAGTTGCTCCTGCATTTTTGAGTTCGAAGGACATTGTTTTGTAGCAGAAGGCTCCAAAGGGCGTGATGAACGCTGTTTTGGCTTGATCTTCCTCTTTGAGGCTTATCTGGTGATAGCCAGAGTAGCAATCGAGGAAGCATAGCAAGGTGCACCCGGCAGTGGAGTCAACCACTTGATCGATCCTGGGTAGCCCAAAGGGATCTTTTGGGCAGTGTTTGTTGAGGTCGGTGTAGTCAACACACATTCTCCATTCGTTGTTTTCTTTCGAACCAGCACAGGATTGGCAATCCAGTTAGGATGAAAGACTTCTTTGATGAATCCTGTTGCGAGCAGCTTGGCTAACTCTTTCTTGATTGCTTCTCGTCTGTCCTGAGCGAATCGGCGTAGTCGTTGCCGTTTTGGAGTAGCTTTGGGATCGACATTGAGAGAATGCTCGATCAGTTCCTTGGGCACACCTGGCATGTCAGCCGGTTTCCAAGCGAAGATATCATGGTTAGCCCGAAGGAAACTGACGAGCGTGAATTCCTATTTAGCATCTAGCCCTGTTCCGATCAGGGCTGTCTTGGAAGGATCACCGGTCTGGAGGTCGACTGTTTTGAAGTCTTGCTCACTAGCGGGTTTCACCTTTGTAGAGCCCGACTTATTTTTCGGGATCTCTAGTTTGGTTGGCTGGAGCTTCTTGGAAGCTGTGAAGACTTACTGCATGGGACTAGGAGATTGAGTAGTCGCAGCAATTTCCACGGCTTCGGTGTCACACTTGTAGGATCTCCAGAGATCTCGTCGTAGCGTGAGCGCCCCTTTGGGGCCTGGCATTTTGAGTACCAGGTAGACATAATGTGGTATGGCCATAAACTTGGCGAGTGCTGGCCGTCCGAGTATGGCATGATAAGATGTCTCAAAGTCGGTGACCTCGAATCTGATGTACTCGGTGCGGTAATGTTCCTTAGTTCCGAAGGTGACTGGAAGGACAATTTGTCCGAGTGGTATAGCCGCGTTTCCGGGTACAATGCCGTAGAAAGGTGAATCTGTTAGGGTGAGCATTTCAATGACGTCAAGGCACATTTTCCTTAATGTCTTGGCGAAGATGACGTTGAGGCCGCTTCCGCCGTTGATGAGTACTTTAGTTAACTTTGAACCTGCCACAACTTGATCTAGGACTAGTGGGAAACGTCCAGGTTCTGAAAATTTTGTCCATTGATCTTTTCTGTTGAAAGAAATTGGAACTTCTAACCATTTTAACGGTGCGGGGTCCGTTGGTTCGATGGCCATGATTTCCCTGAGTACAAGTTTGTTGGCTCGTTTGGATGCAGTGCCTGGAATACCTCCGAAAATGACGTTGACGGTTTTTGCAGCTGTTTGGAAGTCGCCTTCGTCATCTTTGTCATTGCGGGCTTTATTTTTACCCTTATCTCTGTTTCTGGTGTACTCTTCGGGAGTTGGTGGTGCGGGTAAGTCTTGCATGACTCAGCGCATGCTGTAACAGTCTATTGTGGAGTGCTTGCTAGTTGGATGCCATGGGCACTGCTTTTTGAGTAGCTCTGTGAAGGTTGGCCCTTCGTCGTTTCTGCGATGTCCTTTTTTGCCGGAGCTGGTCATGGTGGCAATGGTGTTGTCGGGCTTCCTTTTGCGATTGTGGTTACTCGGATAGGAGTTCCGAGCATCGTTATGCCGAGTTCTTTCTGTTTCATTGTTGTGGTTGTTGTCGTGTCCACGGTTACTGTAGGAACCGAACTGTTCTCGCTCTTTGTCCTCTTCATCAGCCCACTGTTGCACCATGACTTTGAGTTCTTTGACATCAGCTGGTCGTCGGCGACCGAAGTCTTGGTATGTTCGTTGATCATAGAGTCCATTTTGGAAGCACTCAATGACGTCTGCTTCGGAGATGTCTACTATGGTAGCCTTCTTTTCGAAGAACCGTCGCAGATAGTCGTGTAAGGTCTCGCCCTCTTTCTGCTTGATTTGTCTTAAGTCGATTTTGTTGCCTGGTCTAGCCATGGAGCCTGCGAAGTTGTTGGTGAAGGCCTTTGTCAAGTCTGCCCAAGAATCAATGGACTTGTGTTTGAGTGACTCGAGCCAGGTCAGTGGTGCGAGCTCCATGCATATGGGGAAATGAATGACTTTGGTGTCGTTATTGCCCCCGGCTGCTTGGACGGCTAGTGAGTAACAGCGTAGCCATTGAACTGGGTCTTGCTTGCCGTCGTATTTGGTAATTCCAGTTGGTTTGAACTTTTCGGGTAATTTTGTTTTCATTACCCGGTTTGTGAAAGCAGGAAAATGATTGTAGCTGTCGACTTCTCGTTCGCGCCGACTGTTGAGAATTTCTCGCAGATCGCTGAAGTTGGACATCTCGCGGGTCTTCCGAGTAGGGCGGATACTTTTAACCGAGTTGGTGAAGTTGACCTCTCCAGCATCCTTGTGTCATGTATGAGTTTTATGCTTGCTTGGACCTTGGCTGTGTTGCCGGGGTTGGTTGACTACATCATTGTTTCGTGGGGCGGCATTTTTGTCTGCAGCTCCCCTGCTACCTTCTTGATGAGAAGTGATACGAGGAACGGACAGGATTGGTGATTCTTTGTCGAGTAGCTTGTAAGCTTGCTCCGCGAGTTGTGCAATTAGTCTGTTGCCGCGCTGCACGAGTTGAGCTGTGGCTGCATTATCCTTATCCTGAGGCATCAATGTTGTCAAAAGGTTGATTGAAGCGATAGCCGCGAGTGGAGTATTGTGCTCCTGAGCCTGGATTACGTTGAAAGCCCTTTCGAGATTTGTAATAGGAATATTTGTAGCCATCGACTGTCGTCGCTAAGCTTGAGTGGCATTGCGTGCCCTTCGTTGGTTGCGCTGCTCAGAAGTTTCGACATGAGGGGCGTCAGCTGTAGATTCGTCTTCGGAGATGTAGTCGATTTGTGCCAATCGCCTGGGGGTTCTGTTTTGGCTAGTACCTGGGTTGTTGTTCTGAGTGATAACAAGTACCTCCCTGTCCGGGTAGTAGCTTCCGGAGCTTGATGTTGCAATCTCTGTGTAACTTTCTTTGCAGTTGGAAGTGAGTGGAACACCTTCTTTATATGGTAGGTTGTCTATATGGGCGACAAGGCGTGAGTCGTAGTCATGGTCGGGAAGAGAGGGTCGCAATCCTGGCCAGTGGATGAATCTGCCTTGAGATGTCGAAGTGATTACCAACCCTTGAGCTGGACCAGATAATGGTATCTCTGGTGAGTAGGATGAGTCGGAGTCAAAATCCTCGTTATGCCCGAGTTTGACTCGGGGTTGAGAAAGAAAACCTTGGTAGACTTTGGTTGCGTTGCGGAGTCCGTACGGGGACCGCGTTGAAATTGAAACCGATTTGGATGCTGACCATTGCCGTCGAGTCCAAAGCAAGTCTAACCCTGAGTCCTGGGGTCGGCTGAGCCCGACCCTTTGGAGGAGTAGCTCCGCCTCGCCCGACCCTGAGTCCTGGGGTCGGGAGGTTGGAGTAGTCCGAGACGAAGTCGAATCCGACGCGTAGTCGAACTCGATCTCGTTGACCTTGAAATCTGGATTTTTTCTAGTCAAATCTTCAAGTTTCTTCTCCTGAACATCGATGATCTGGCGTCGAAACGATCCCGAGCCTTCAGCGACGCAAAGCCAGGATCCAAAAACGAAGGTGGCGCCGGCTTCGATGAAGAAGGCGGGCCTAATGATGATCTTTGCCATTGAGTTCGCGCTGAGAAACTCGACGAGTTCCCCTACCTGGCGCGCCAGCTGTCGGTATTTTAGACCGGCAACCCGCCTAGGGGGTACCCTAGGTTGTGTTTTATGCGGTAAGGGTCGTCGAGAATCAAGGAAGCAATGGTGATGCAAGGAACACGATTTAGACAGGTTCAGGCCGCTAGATCACGTAATACCCTACGTCCTATGTGTTGGTTTGTATTTGATGAACTGGAGTTGTTCTGAGGGGGGTCCCTGCCCGGCCTTATATACGTGGGAGGGCAGGGTTACAAGTCTGAGTCCTAGTCGGGTACTATTTACAGAGTTCTACTCGGCATCTGGCCCGAGTAGTTTTCGATAAACATACAAGACTAGTTCAAGAAGGATACGCCTATCCTTGTTCTGATCTTGTCCGAGTACGTCCCTTAGTGGGCCGTCCAAGGCCTACTCGTGGGCCTGGGGAGTATGCCCGACACGGCGGGGAATGGGATCATTGATGTCCTGGCTGGCCTCACCAGGGACATCCGACCCCGACGAGTAGCTTCCGCTTGGTTTTATCTTCTGTTGTTTTCTTCAGAACTTGTAAAACTCTGATTTATAACCGAGTGTGTAACAACTTGTTAATCTAATGGTGGACCTGTTGTATTCTCTGTAACCACTCACCTTCATGTGGGTCATGCTAACTCGGTCCTGTTAAGTGGTTAAATCAGATGAAATCCGACGGCACTTCGAGTTAACTTGACTAAGGCATGAGTGTCGCGTGTCAAGCGGCTTAATCGTGCTTAATTAAGTTAATCCGAGGTGGTTCCACCACAGCTGGTACCAGAGCAGGTTTAGTAGGATAGAGAACACGACCCTAAACACTTTCTTTTTAAATAAAATTTGCAAGAAATGTGTTAAAAAAATCTCGTACGACCGATAAGGATGACCTTAGTACGAGAGGCCCTAGGGGATTTTGGGTTGTTTCAGGTGGCTATTACTTATTGGTTATCTTGCTAACCCTCCCAGCACTTTGCCACGTGTATCATACGTGTGCCAAGTTCCGCATCACGAGTATGCAAGGGTTGATAGGGAGTTCTATTCAAGGGACCCTATCATCGCGGTTGTTTCGCCCACGTCTATCATACGTGCGTAGGTTCCGTGTGTTGATTCATACGAAGGGTGGTATGGTTCGATTCCAATAAGCCTATCATCACGGTTGTTCGCCCACGTCTATTATACGTGCGCAGATTCCGCATCTCGAGTATGCGAAGGGTTATACGGTTCCATTCAAAGGGGACCTATTTCCACGGTTGTTGCACTGTCCATGCAGCCTTAAACGCGTGGGTGCCGTTTCTATAGTGAACGGTAATGCTTAGGGACGCTTTCGTGGGTGCTGGCACGAAAGGTTCATGTGGTTGTGTTTTTCTGCAGGTACACTAACCGCGTTCGCTTAGGAGACGCTGCTAGAAATCGACTAGCTACTATAGGGAGAGACGTACTGGTTGCCTTGCCACCGACACTGACTGCGTAAGACCAATGTTTTGGCAGTTGTTTTGGTTAAGAGGATGAAGTAGGTCGTGCATGCGTCATAAACTAAAATATGTGAAATCACCTCTCTAAAACAACCTTGCCTTGGAAAAGCTTTTCTTCACTTTAAGGATTTCTAGCTACCTTTCCAGCTTGTGCTTTGGTCAAATCTGAGTACCTTTTCTGCCCGACCTGTTCTTCTTCTTAGAGTCTCTATCTCACGTTGTTTTGGTTCTTGGTTCTAGATGGCTGCCCCCGGACATGTGTTGTACGGTGCTGACGGCGTTTCCCACTCTACATGCCTGCACTTTGAGGGTTTTCCTGCTATTCTGTGGGATACCTTAAGGTGGTTTGGGTATCAGTCCCCGCCTTTGTACGTGGGATGGATGTACCAGGAGCACGGAGTGCAGAGATGCAACATGCAGGTGGTTGTACCTCCACCCCCTGTGTAGCCTGAGTGGCCCCAGCTCGAAGTCTTGACTTGTGGACACGCTCTGGAGGACACCTGGGAGTCAGCTGCTCTGCAGATCCTTACCCAGTTCTATTGGTTACACCCGCTTGAGGTCACCTTGGACCCAATCGGCTTGTTTCCTGCCAGGGATCGGTTGGACCCAGCCTGGCTTGACCGCGTTAACAACATGGAGGTGTTGGCAACCTCCAATTTGTTCGTCACCATCTCTACCACCACCCGGTGCATGTCAGCACTATACCGGCTGATTGAGCTTCAAGGTCGAGCTATGGCTGTCTTGGCTCGGATAGCCATGGACACCCAAGGGCACTTCAACGCCGCCAAGAGAGACTTGGTGGGACGGTCATATCAGCTCATCCAGAGAGGCATACAAATCCATGACATGCAGACCAGGATCTTCGAGCTCGAGGGAGAAGTGACAGACCTGGTGGATTGCATGATCGAGCTTGCCGAAGAGAAGATGGAAGTTGAGATGGAGCTCGCAATTGCTAATGCTCATTTGGACGAGCACCACGCTGAGCTCGATGCTATGCATGCCCTTGAGATGCAGCTGGACGAACAAGAAGACCCTGCGGAGGTAATAGGAGCATCCAGTATGGACATGGAAGAGGACAATGCCCCTTCTCTGACTCATAGCGTTCCCTCATAAGTTGAGAGCTGTGGGAATCTAATCTTTTGTTGTACTCCTCGGCAACCTAAGTTTTGGATAGTGATGTAATAGGTTAGCCTTGAGTTGAGTATTCCTCCTGTGTTTTGAGAAAAGCAATGATATGATCTTAATGAAATCAGATCTTGACTTTTGACCCTTTGCGACACGCCGTGGATGCCAAGTTGTGTGAGTTTTGTGCTGTGACCACACACCCGTTTTCTGTGGGTCTGTCCAAAACTTGGCCGACCCCGAGTCGCAAGGTCGGATGCGCTCGCCCCCTCGAGGTAGTTCTCCACCTCGCCCGACCCCTTGTTGCACTGTTTCGCTTTGCCCGACCCCTTGGCCTAAGGTCGGATATAGTGGAGCCCATGGGATACGATTTTGGTTTGCCCGAAGTTGTGCGCAGAACTAAGATAGTTGCTAACTAAGATGGCAAGAGGAAGTGTGTATCTCCTTAATAAGAGATGTTGTTGTGTTGCACTATCGGCAAGAGTTGCATTTTGAGGATTTAAAGTATACATTCCCGCATGATTGGAATACTTCTGAGGTTATGGAATTAATGGAACGTTGGCTCTTGCAGATGGCGCACTGCACCCGATCTGGCTCTGTGCCCAGCGGTAGCGAGTAGAGGCAGGATCTTCCTCCTCCTTCGCCCCCACCTTCGCTGGAAGCCATCTTAGCGGCTCAAACTGAGCTGCTAAGACACATTGTACAAGGGCAGCAACAGCAGCCCCATGGAGGGAGAGCTCATCAACAACCTCAATTTGCTCGTTATGAGGACTTCTTGAGCACGCAGCCCCTGACCTTCCACAAGATGGAAGACCCGCTCGATGCAGATGCATGGGTTTGTACGATCGAATCCAAGTTTGAACTTCTCACCGCCCTGTGTCCTGACCAGAACAAAGCCTGGTTCGTGGCTCAATAGCTGCGTGGTTCCGCCCAGCTTTGGTGGGACCACTACCATGCCATGCTACCGGCCGACCATGCTGCCAGCTGGAATGAGTTCAAGACCGCCTTCAGAGGGCATCACATTCCCGAAGGTCTTCTGGAACGCAAACTCAACAAGTTCTTGGCCCTTACCCAAGGAAGCCGTGACGTCCTACACTACGCACAAGCCTTCAACGACCTGTGCCGTTACGCCGGCTATCATGCAGATATCGACGAGAAGAAAAGGGATAGGTTCCGCAGAGGCTTGAGCCTAGAACTCAAGGAGAGGTTGAACCCCATCAAGGTGGATACCTACAACGAGTTGGTGAATCTAGCCATCTCTCAAGAGGACTGCATGCAGGCTCTCAAAGCCAACCAGAAGTGAAAGGCCTCAGTGGCATTACCAAGCCCGCCTGCTCGAAGATCAGGATGGTTCCCCCTCAGGTGCCCCACAAGCCTCAACAGTCGGGACAGTGGATTGCTCGCCCTCCACCACCAGCGGCACCTTGTTTTCCCGGTTTCCAACAGCAGGTGCCCCGGCCGACCTTACCACCGCCGCACCCTGTGAATAGCAACCGCTATTTCACCTGCAGAAATGAAGGGCATTTTGCCAAGGACTGCCCCAGGAACAAGAATCAACAGCCTGGCCGAAACCCCACGGCGAACAGAGGAAGAAGGCCCAAGGTGCAAATTCGCCAAGAGCGGCTCAACTACACCAGCTTGACCGCGCTCCCCGAAGGTGCGCTAGTGATGACGGGTACCTTCCTTGTCCATAATCAAACTGTTGTTGTTTTGTTTGATTCGGGAGCCTCCCATAGCTTCATCAGGAGTAAGACTGGTGAGACATGTGAGCTGAGTGTTGGTTACACTAAAGGATCATATGTGATCTCCACTCCGGGAAGGAAGATAGCCTCAGACAAGATAGTTACCCTTGTACCTATCCAGCTAGGCCAAACTCTTTTTAGGGAGAATCTCATCATCCTTGACCTGGAAGGAATAGATATCCTCCTTGGGATGGATTGGATGACCCAATACCAAGTAGTCCTAGATGCAGCTGCCCGAGCTCTCTACATCCACTCACCCTTTCATGGCAGCTCTACCCTATCCTTGACCCACCCTGAGGACGCAATTACTTATGCGTACCATATAGCAGAAGCTTGGATAGAAAACCTTCCTGTTGTCTGCGAGTACCCGGACGTATTTCCAGATGACTTACGTAGCATGCCGCCAGATAGAGATATCAAGTTCGCCATTGAACTGCAGCCTGGCACCGCTCCGATATCAAAGAGACCCTATCGGATGCCACCCGCGGAGCTGGCCGAGTTAAAAACCCAGTTGCATGATCTATTGGAGAAAGGCTTCATCCGACCTAGTACTTCACCCTGGGGTTGCCCAGCCTTGTTTGTGAAGAAGAAGGATGAAAGTCTACGCATGTGTGTGGACTACCGACCTCTCAATGCGGTGACTGTCAATAACAAGTATCCACTTCCCCGCATTGATGTTTTGTTTGATCAATTAGCTGGAGCAAGAGTGTTCTCTAAGATTGACCTTCGTTCCGGTTATCACCAAATCAAGATAAGACCCTGTGACATCTCCAAAAAGGCCTTCTCCACAAGATATGGACTCTACGAGTACCTGAATATGTCTTTTGAACTTACCAATGCACCCGCCTATTTCATGTACCTCTTGAATTTGGTTTTCATGCCCAAACTGGACAAGTTCGTGGTGGTGTTCATTGATGATATTCTGGTGTACTCTAAGAGCGAAGAAGAACATGCCGAGCATCTTCGTGTGGTTCTTCAACAGTTGAGAGATCATCAGCTTTATGCCAAATTCTCCAAGTGTGAAATATGGTTAGAGAGTGTCAAGTTCTTGGGACACACCATTTCTCAGGATGGCATAGCAGTTGACCCCAGCAAAGTCCAGGAAGTCATGGACTGGAAGCCACCCACTTCAGTTCACCAGATCCGAAGTTTCCTTGGACTAGCAGGCTACTATCGACGCTTCATTCTGGATTTCTCCAAGGTAGCTAAGCCGATGACTGAGCTGCTAAAGAAAGAAGTCAAATTTGTGTGGAGCAACAAGTGTGAAGAAGCCTTCAACACCTTGAAACACTTGCTGACCTCAGCCCCGGTTTTGGCTCAACCCGACCCTTCTAAGCCGTTTGATGTATACTGCGATGCCTCTGGCACTGGACTTGGGTGTGTTCTTATGCAAGACCACCGAGTCATTACCTATGCCTCGCAGGCGTTACGACCTCATGAGCTGAACTATCCGACCCATGATCTTGAGTTGGCAGCAGTGATTCATGCCTTAAAGATATAGAGGCACTATTTGATGGGCACCCACTGTAACATCTACATCGATCACAAGAGCCTCAAGTACATCTTCACTCAGGCCGACCTCAACATGCGCCAAAGAAGATGGTTGGAGTTGATAAAGGATTACGATTTGGAAGTGCATGATCACCCCGGCAAGGCCAACGTGGTGGCCGATGCTCTTAGCTGCAAGACTCATTGCAATTGCTTGATGGCAACCATTTTCACAGAGACCCTGTGTCGGGAGATGGGAAAGCTCAGTTTGGAAATTGTTTCCCATGGAACCCTCGACCATATGTCCCTTGAGTCTGTTTTAGAGGACCAAATTGGGTCAGCACAGTTAGAGGATGAGGAAGTAAGGCGGATCAAAAGGAAGATTTCATTGAAGGATGAAGGGTATAAGCAATTCCGACAAGATGAGAATGGGAAAGTGTATTATAGAAATCGACTTGTTGTACCATCCGACCCCAATCTGAGAAAGCAAATCCTAGATGAAGCTCATCTCTCCAAGTTCTCAATTCATCCTGGCAGCAATAAGAAATGTGACACCTGTCAACGTGTCAAAGCCAGCCATTTAAAGGTAGCAGGTGCCCTGCAGCCCCTACCTATTCCCTCTTGGAAATGGGAAGACATCAGTATGGACTTCATTGTTGGACTGCCCCTTACATCGCAGTGACATGATTCCATTTGGGTGATTGTGGATCGTCTTACCAAGACTTCCCACTTTCTTCTAGTTCACACCACCTACATGACCAAGAAATATGCGGAGTTGTATCTTGACCGCATTGTTTCCCTGCACGGTGTGCCTAGGACGATCATATCTGATCGAGGAGCTCAGTTTGTAGCACATTTTTGGGAGCAGCTACAAGCATCACTTGGCACCAAGCTCATTCGTAGCTCTACTTATCACCCTCAAACCGATGGTCAAACCGAAAGGGTAAATCAGATCCTTCAAGACATGTTGAGAGCTTGTGTCATCCATTATGACAAAAATTGGGATAAGTGCTTACCATTGGCAGAGTTCTCCTATAACAATAGCTACCAGACTAGCTTGAAGATGGCACCATTTGAAGCCCTGTATGGTCGGAAATGTCGGACGCCGTTGAATTGGTCACAAGTTGGCGAAAGACAGACCTATGGCCCTTACTTAGTAGTAGAAGCAGAAGAACAAGTGAAGATAATTCACGCAAATCTCAAGGCCGCCCAATCTCAACAAAAGAGTTACTCCGACAGGAGGAGAAGACCCCTGCAGTTTGACATTGGTGATCACGTATACCTTCGAGTCTCCCCGACCAGAGGAGTGCAACGGTTTGGAATAAAGGGAAAATTGGCTCCCCGTTACACTGGTCCTTATGAAATTGTGGAAATCTGTGGACCCGTTGCTTACCGGATCCAACTCCCAGAACAGCTTTCGGCCATACATGATGTTTTCCATGTATCCCAACTGAAAAAGTGTGTCAAAGTTCCAGCTGAGGTCTTGAAACAGGAGCAACTTCAAATCGAGTCCGACCTGACTTACGCCGAATATCCGGCCAAGGTCCTCGACCGAAAGGAGAGACACACCCGACGGCAAAAAGTGAAAATGTACAAGATACTATGGAACAACCACACAGAAGAAGAAGCAACCTGGGAAACAAAAGAGTATTTGAACAAACATTTCCGAGGTTTTCTTTACAGCCAAGGAGGTAAGGACTGCACACCCCCACTGGTTACCCTTACACCCGAATCTCGGGACGAGATTCTTTTTAAGGGGGGTAGGTTGTAATGACCCTGGTTAAATCAGCTGAGTTAATCTCAATCTGAGTCCCTAATTCCGCTGACTCAGCTCCCCTGAGCTCAAGCGCTCAACATCCAGTTCCCGGTCCCGACCTTTGAAAACCCAACCAGAACCATCGGTTCCTTCTACGTCTCAACAGCAGTGTTCCTTTCCATCTTGAGTTGAGGAGAAACCAAGACTGACTGGTGGACCCAAAATCTTTCCCGGATCTTCTAAGGAAGACGCACCCGAGCAGCATGCGCCCGCTTCAGAGCCTCTCTGCCACGTGGCTTGATCTCTCCGACGCCCGCCGCTTTGCCCAGTCGCCGGCCGCGATAGGATGGATTTCCGCGCCCTCCTCCCCAATCGCAGTGGAAGCCCCTCTGCAACCCTTTCTGCCTCTCCTCATCTCGCTCACGCCCTCGCCGGCCGCGCCATGGTGCCCCGTCGCCGCCGTGCCAGAGCTTTGCCGCTGCTGCGTCAGACCGCCTCGTGACGCGCGCCCATCATCGTCTCACAGGATCCCCGGCTGCAAGCCCCGATGACCTCCGACTTTTCCGCCTCTCCACAGTCGCGCTGCCCACGAACTCGCTACGCGACGATTCCTCCATCACCAACCCCGACTCCGGCCACGACAGCTCCTCTTCCGCCTTGCCAGAACTGTGCCCCGGCAAGCCGCTGGTTCGCACTCGCCCGCGCAGCCGCAGCTCGCCCTATCTTTTCACCTGTTGCAACCTCGCTTGTAGCACCGTTCTCCCTGTCACACCAATCAAATCCGCCGCTCAACGACGCTCGCCTCCGCCAAATCTCAACCCCGGCAAAACCGCGCCTGCGCCGCCTTGTCTCCAGTGCCCAATGGCCGAAGACGCTATCTCCGAAGTCCTATTCCGCCGCCCATCGCCGCTCAATCGCCGCCATGGCAGCGCACTCCATCCTTTTCTTTCCGGTCTTCATGCTGCTCTAAATCTCTCTCTTCCGCGCAGCTATAAAAGGGAATGCCAGAGTCCCACCCGAGTTCCTTTGCCATTGCTGTTTCGTCATCCCTACTCTGAGCACACTTGAGCAATCCCACTGAAACTCTTGAGAAGTTCCCTTCTCCGCTCAGACCCGCTTCTCCCCAATCCACCCAGCCGTTTGCTCCTCCGCGCTGCGCTAGAGCTTCCTTGTTGCCCACAAGAAGCTCCGCCGCCGCTGGAGCACTCTCCAACCTCGCCGCCGCCCAAGCCTTAGCGCTTGAGTCCTTCCGCCCAAGTCTGTTCCTTCCCGACCCCAAACTTCACCTATAAACCGAAGGTAAGCTGCCGACCCCTTTCCGTCTCGCCCGACCCTGTCTGTTTCGCCCGACCCCTTTTTCCGTCTCGCCCGACCCTGTCTGTTCCGCCGACCCTTTTCCGCCTCGCTCGAGGACACGGCTGTATCTTTTCCCTTGACACGAGGGCATCTGTGTGAAATATCGGGGACTTCTCTGCGTTAAGTCTGAGGGCCCCCCAGCGCAGCTATTCCTCTAGTTTAAGGGTCAGATCACAAGTCTATTCCCATCCGACCATTTTATCTTGCTCTCCACCAACTAAAGTAAACTTCCCCACCTTTTCTGTAGCCTTGCTACAAGTGTCCGAGCTTAAACTGCAAGTGTTGTTTAAATAACCGTCTAAACACTAACTCCTGCATTGCATTCGTGTAGAGTTACACCTCACTGATGGCGTCTGCGAGCTACACCCGGCGCCCGAAGACGGAGCTGTAGCTGAGCTGCCAATCCCAGAAGCCGAAGCCGCCCCAGCTGAAGACCAGTTTCCCTCCCCTCCGCTTGAAGGCAAGCCCCGGAGCATGAACCCCAAATTTCTAAACTTGCACATGCCTTCCTTCTCATGTTTGTGCATTTACGTATAGGAGTTGTTTGCAACCATAGATGCATGATATAGTTCCTTTGATCTGAACACTAGTTTGTTGGGCCGAGTAGTTGCTATGCTTAAATAGGAATCGGTAAGAGTGGAGTGATTTCCTGTCACTCGCGAGTTATAGGAGTTGGTTGTTTCTGCTTCTGTTACAACTATAAGGACGACGAACGGGGTAGGGTTTTGGTTAACTCTTTTGGTGGTCGGCTGATTCGCCCCATCTGTTTACTGAATCTATTAAGGCTCGACAGTGGTGGTGTTCGTGATCAAGTGTTTGAAAGTACTAACCTGATACTCAGTATGGGATGGGGAAGCCTAGTACCTGATTGAACCTAGACGTGAGCGGTCGCCCCACTGTCCTTGGAACGAAGTTCCCCTGCGGCCGCACGTGGTGGCAAGTGTGGTCACAGAACGGCAGAGGCTGGGTCGGTGGAACCTTGCACCAAAGGAAGTGGGCCCGACACGGGTTAGGGAATTGATGGGGAAGGCCGACACAGGAAGCGACCCTCGGTGGTGCGTGGATGTCGTGAGGTTAGGTTCACCATGCATGGTTAAAGAACTCGAATTGATTCATTTGCCTCTCACAGTTTGAGACTGCTTGATCGCTATGCTACACTGAGTAAAGATGGAACATGATGATGACATGACCTTCATGATGAGCTTGTTTGCATAAAGTTGGATTTATGTTTGCTTAGAGTAAGTTGCAAATGTAGACTGGTTAATGAACTTAGAATGTGAGCTAAAACTTGAAAATAAGGATCTACATAGTGCTTTTAGCAAATAAACCCCTCAGCCAAAGAGCCTTGCATGTCTAGAAGTGGTGGAGTAGTTTTTCCCACCGGTCGGTTAAGTCTTGTTGAGCTTAGAAGCTCAGCCTTGTTTGTGGCTTCTCTTTTCAGGTGAAGTTGCAGCTTCTGAGCTTACTACTGGCTCTTGGCCACCCCAACTCCCTCCAGGTTGGACGGTCGAGTGGGATCCCTCCTCGGACGGCGGGGAATGGGATCATTGATGTCCTGGCTGACCTCACCAGGGACATCCGACCCCGACGAGTAGCTTCCGCTTGGTTTTATCTTCTGTTGTTTTCTTCAGAACTTTTAAAACTCTGATTTATAACCGAGTGTGTAACAACTTGTTAATCTAATGGTGGACCTGTTGTATTCTCTGGAACCACTCACCTTTGTGTGGGTCATACTAACTCGGTCCTGTTAAGTGGTTAAATCAGATGAAATCCGACGGCACTTCGAGTTAACTTGACTAAGGCATGAGTGTCGCGTGTCAAGCGGCTTAATCGTGCTTAATTAAGTTAATCCGAGGTGGTTCCGCCACTTTGCCCCTCCTCCCACGCCGCCGATGGTCTCCTCCCCCCGACGGAGCAGTCACGGGTGGGCGCGTCTCCCCGATGAATTCCGCACCCTGTCGGCGCGCCGGGCGGTTGCGGAAGGCGCGCCTCGCCGGCTCTGGAGATGGGCAGCTCGCTGGAGGCCGAGCCTCCAGCTCGGCCTCCAGCGAGCAGCTCATGTCGGCAGCATGCGATGGGGATGCCATCGAGGCACGGATGCTGCTGGAGCTCAGCCCGGCGCTCGCCCTCTACTCCACCTTCAGCAGCCTCAACACCGCACTCCACGTCACCGCCACCAAGGGCCACCTCCATGTTCATGCAAATTCTTCCGTCTTTTGGATGCCTGTCACTCAATTTGGATCACGAATTGCGGTTTCCCGTGCAGATTATCACAATGTTGATGGAGAAATGTGATGACGTTAACGTGCGCAACTAATGCGGCCAGGTAGATCTTTGTGTGCTGGGTTAAGATTTTGATCCTTTTTATTCTACTATCTTTGTGATGGCAGACCAAACCAATGCTAAGATCTGTCGCGTACAAGTGATGAATTTGGCAACTCTTATGCCATGCAAATAGATGGTGATTTGGAGACTCATTTTTTAGGGATTACTTATGTACTCTGCTCAGCGATTGCATCAGAAGGCTATATATACATGTAGCTTATGCTTCAAAGCCGAATGAAGATTTGATTAGATTTTGTTGTTCTTTCTGGCGCTCCTGCACGTTGCACGTGGCATAGGCGTTGCATTTCTGCTCATTTCTTCAGTTTTTATCTGTATCGAATAGTTTGTTCATCGGTTTCATTTGTTTGGGTGGATGGATAAAGACTACCTTGATGCACGCATGTCGGCATGTCGGCATGGGCACTGGGTGGTTGTTCAAATGCTTCTTTTCTGCCTTAGCACAAGGTGGTTGCTGATCCCCCTTTTTTGGTTGCTTCAGGTTACCAGAGCAGATTACTTGAGTGGCCGAACAGCATTGCGTTTTGCTGCACATGATAGATTTGTTCGATGTGTAAGGGCTTTTGCTTGCTGACTCTGTCCCAACTGTCGCCTTGGAGGATATTGCCTCTTCAGTGGTAGATGGTGGTGATTGCTAGACGAACAATGGGAGCAGTCCCAATTCTTCGTTGGGGCATAAGTTTAATGAACTGTATGTATTTCCGATGAATCACAGCTTACCGTTTGAAAGAACTAGCCATTAACACCATGCTTGTTTTAGTGCTCCTGTGAGGTACATCAACAAGCCTGCTGATGGCAGTGTAACAGCACTTCAGATGGCGGCATTGAATGGTCACTTAGATTGCATGCACTTGTTGATTGACTTGGGTGCTAATGTCTCAGCCGTCGCATTCCCCTATGTCACTACTACAAATTTGATAGGGAAGTATTGGTTCTTAGCTCAAACGGCGTGCAACAAACAATGGCTATTTTTCTTAACTCAACAATGCACTGGTGGAGGAACAGCTGGCAGCACGCCGTTGCATTATGCAGCTGGTGGGGGGAAGCATGAATGCTGTGAGGTAAGTCACTATCATAGAGCATATAATCACCTTTTCGACAAGTAGCTCTTTCAGTTGTAGTTGTCTCTTGAGGAATTTACTTGTTCTGATATTGATATTTGACGATGCTGTTCCTGCAGCTACTAATATCAAAGGGTGCTTGTGTGATTTGCGTTCTAACTTGCTCACTGTTACTTGTCTGAGGTGCAGGAGGAAGCAATTAAGGAAAAAGTATGGAGGAGCATTGCCTAGAAAGACTCCACTTATATCAAAGGTCATAAATTAGCGTTGCGATTTCATTGATTTTCACTACTCTACTTATATCAATAGTCTAACTTATTTAAATTGTGTAATATTTTCCCTGCATCTTGTTATTTAATAGAGTACTGTACTGATTTGTCTTTAATTTAGACTTATTTTCAGTACCATGAACGTGCTTACTTTGATTCTGCTGATTGGGCTCCAGGAAAGGTAATAGCGTTTTCCCCTAAAGTCTGGATTTAATTGGATATTAAGTATTCAAAGAAATGTGAGATATGTTCTCTTCTCTTGCTCTTGCAACAAGGTGAACAGTTCCTAGGATTTTTGGTTCTGAGATAGGTGCATATCCATATAATCTGTCTTTTTGCATATTAACTTTATCAAAGTTGACATGGGAGACAGTCTTGTTTCATTTATTATATTATTCAATACCTTATAAGCTTGACACCACATCATAGTCATGTAGCTTGACACCACATCGTAGTCACGTAGCAAAGTCTAGATTTGGTATTTTCTTAACTTGAATGTGTGTGCAGTTCCGAGGGATTTTCCCCTCATCTGTTTGTGCTCTCCAATGACCTCAATGTGCAGTCGGAGGCCACCATGCAATTCAGGGAGCTGCTATCCATATGTGAGATTTGGATCTTATGTGCTCTTAGTATTTCTGATCCCAATTTAATTTCTTGACTAGATTGAGAACTCAATAAGAAATCTCGTTCTATCGGATTCTGTATAAGTCTCCTTACGCTGAAATCTTTAGTTTCTTTATTTGCTCTGCATATTTGTCATTGAAGCAGAAAATAATTTTGGGTGCACCCACGTGTTTACTGTTTCAGTAGCCTTAGGATTTAGTTTTTATTTGGAACTTATGACATTGGCGTGTTTCCTCTCATACATAGTTCTTTTTAGTATCAAATAACTTTGATTTGTATACATATAAGATTCTGTATTTTTCTGCTACACTGTCACAACAATCCTGCTCCTGCATTCTATTCAAAACTTAGATAGCTTGTTAGTTTTTGTTTATGTTATTTTCCTACTGTCTATAATGTTTTGACTAAGGTATTATGGAGAACCAAGTTTCACGAAAATGGGATGGCCAGAGCCTCAGAGAGGAGCTGATTCAACCAAGTTTCAGTTTGCTTGTGACATTTCTTGGAGGTGGAGTGAAGCTATGTGCTGATGGAATGGTCTGCTAAGTGCTAACTCGAAGATGCAATACTGTGAATGAGTACATGATCAATGTGCGCTTTACACTTTCATGTCTCTTTTGTTTACCATTCAGTCTTCGGAGCAGTGCATTTGATATGAGCACAATTAAATATTTTTTAGTATTCATGATTGTTTTCGTGTAATCATTATCTTGTTGAATACCTGTGGATTGCAATATAAATATTTTGCAACCCGTAGCAACGTACGGGCACGATCCTAGTATATATCTCTACTATAAAAAAAGCGAAGAGGACACAAAAATGCGGTCCGTCGTTAGGCCATCGGACGATGTCCCTCGCTCTGGACATTTTGGGCCGTCCGCTTCTAGCACCCTCCGCGCGGAGCCGGTGACATGGAGATTCCGTGAGTTGCGGCGCACGCGCTTCCTCCTCCTCGTCCATTTCCCTCCGTGCGGATTCTTCCCCTACGTCTCCATCCGCCGCAGCCTCAACTCCCTCAGTCACCCATCGCCATCCCACCCCTCCCTTTCCTTGCCTCCGTGCCACCAGAAGCCACCGCAGCCGCCACCACTCCCTTCGTCACCCGTCGCGCCAGAAGCCGCTGCCGCCGCCAACACTTCCTCCGTCGCCCGTCGCCATCCACTGCCGCCCCTCCCTTTCCTCGCCTCCGCGCCGCTAGAAGCCACAGCCGCCGCAGCCACTCCCTCCGTCGCCGGTCGCCATCCCGCCGTCACCATCCGCCGCCGCCCCTCTCTTTCCTCACCTCCGCGCCGCTAGAAGCCGCGGCCCCATCTTGAGTCGCCGCATCACCACAAGCGACTCCGCCCCTCCCTGAGTCGCCGGAACACTGACAGCCAGATCTCCGCAGCACGCCAAAGGCCTTTTCGGGCTTTGATTATCCAGTACTTCTTCAGTTCGTTGGGTTTGATCACGGTACTTATCAGTTTCTTAGATTGTCGTGCATCTGAACTTTGTGTGACGTTCATGTTCTTGTCATATGATTTGTTTGGTTGGTGTTCATGTTCTTAGAATCTGCTGCTGCGTGACAATATAGATCGTGATTTGTTTATGTGGACAAGTAAAATTTGATGATATGTCCTTGCCGAGAGAGAAAAAAATAATTTACTCCGAATGTAAACTGAGGACTGAGTTTCAAGAGTAATCATATAAATACAGTACTCGGTAGTTCTTCTTTCTTTAGGAAATTTTAAGCACGTGTATATAATTTTTTACGGGGACTCGTTCATCAGCCCTAGCAGCAGCATCAGTTCGATGACTCCCCCGGCTGATTTGCCTGAACTCTTGGTTGCCAAGATGCATTCTTAATTAGTTGTTTCAAGCAGCAATACACCCCTTTTTTCTGCCTACAATATTAGCTCTTGTGCATTAGGTTGTCAAGTGGAGGCAGAAGGCAGCAATGGTGGAGGCATGCGCAGCAAGCCACAAGAAAAAAGAAAGAGTATGACCAGCTGCTCCTTCAATGCGAGAATAGAGGTATTTGAATTGATCTGGTGGGCGGTGGCTGCTATTCATTTTCAGTTCTTAGTATAGATTTGATGCCGATGCTCAGTTTAATGATTTATTTTTTTAAGAATAATGAGGAGCTCTTTGCTGCTGAGAGTATGCAGATCTGCTTCTCAAAGATGATGATTTCTTATTCAATCACAAAGAGTTCATGATGGTTCAGCACAGGTCCAATCCTGAATTCCTCATCCAATGGTCTATATCCTCTTCTTGTGAAATCAGGTCCTTCTGTAATCTTGTATCGAGGTCAGTCTAATCTTTCCTTTTATATTTCTGTTTTTTTTCTCATGAGCATATTCCTCTTTTCCATATTATCAGTGGTCAGTCCTTGATACAGGGGTGCATTCACGTTTGTTCTATGCAGGCGGGCTTCAAAAGGTTGTACCTGAAATAATCATGAATCGTATGTGTGGATAAGCATATATAAGCATTTTAATTGAATCATACATTTTTTTAAACGAGCCAGCAGGAGAGCTGCTGCTATATTAAAACAGAGGAAAAGCCCGACGGGCCGTATACAAACGTACTATACAAGCTGTACACTCGCATCCCCAAAACGGGGAGGCAGAACTCCGCTATGACAACTAGTACAAAACAGTACACTCAACCTGAGAGAAAGTCCCCCAAGTGTTTAGCTCCCGCAGCAACCCACATCGCAGCTTGGTTCTTGATGCCGTCGGTTATCTAGGTAACCGTCTTGTGTTTGTGTTGGAAGACCCTCCGATTTCTCTCTAGCCAGATCTCCCAAAGAACGAGTATAATTAGGGTCCGCAACCCTTTCCTCCCGTTCCCCTCGGCCACCGGGCTAGCCAGCGTAGCTATCCACCAATTATGTATGGAGTCGTACCTATCCCAATGGCTTGGATCAACGTTAGGGCATTGCGTCCATGTGTTAATTTCCGTCCAAATTAGCCGTGTGAAACTGCAGTCGGTGAAAAGGTGATACCCTGTCTCCTGCGCTGTGCTGCAAAGGGCGCAGGTTGGGTTACTGGTCCATCCCCGACGTTGGAGTCTGTCCGCTATCCAAATTCTATCTTGCACGGCTAACCAGCTGAAGAATTTGCACTTTGGTGGCGCCCATGTTTTCCAGATTAGGTTCTCGAGATTAGTTGTCATGGATCCTATGAATTGTACTCTGTATGCCGATTGTGTGCTATATTTCTCATTCGGCGTGAATTTCCATGTGATGGTGTCCGGGACACCTGGCGTGAGGTGCAGGCGGTTGGTCTCAACCCATAGTCGGTAGTACTCAGTGAAATATGTGGCAGTAAATCCTTGATGAAGAAGGTTTAAATCTCTTATCCACGTGTGATTTGCGACTGCATCATGTAGTGTCCTGTTCTTCCTTCTGGAGATATGATATAGATTTGGCGCAATGTCCCTTGGCCTTTGTCCACTTACCCAGCCACTGTCCCAGAAGGAAGTCTTGTTGCCGTCTCCCACTGTAATCTTGGTTGCCGCCGCAAAGAGTTTGCGGTCCGTTTGGGAGCAAGGGATGTCCTAGCTTTCCCAGGAAGGTCCATCATTCATCCAGTCCTGCCAGAGCCATCGTAACCGCAAGGCCCTGGAGAACTTTTCGAGGTGTAACACACCTAGCCCTCCTCCCCTCCTAGGCCTTGCAGATCGTGTCCAATTCACTTTGCATTTCCCACCTGTGAGCGGCTCCATCCCCGCCCATAGGAATTTCCTTCGCTTAGCTTCGATAATCTTCAGTATCCCTTTGGGCGCTTTGAGGGCCGATAGTAAGTAAACCGGTTGAGCAGTTAGTACTGATTTGACCAAAGTGAGTCTGCCAGCTGTCGTCATGTTTCTGCCACTCCAACTATTTAACTTGGCCACGACCTTGTCTAATAAGGGTTGGAAATCTACAGCTTTCAGTCGCAGTGTGGATAGTGGTAGCCCAAGGTATTTGATTGGAAAGGCTCCCCTCCTCGCCGGTAGATTTTCCAGTACCACGTCCAATTGCACGCCTTCGCAATAGATAGGGACGATAGTCGATCTGCGGAAGTTTGTTTTGAGACCTGTTGCTTCCCCGAAATTTTCCAAGATGTTAGTTAGTGCATCAATTTCCTCTTTTCTTGGTGCTATGAATAATGCCGCATCATCCGCGTACATCGAAATACGGCATGAGGGCGCCCTTCCGCGTAGTCTGGTAAGGATGTTCATATATGTCGCTAATTGTAGGATCCTTCGTAGGGGATCGATCGCTATAACAAATAGAAGCGGTGATAATGGGTCACCTTGCCTCAACCCACGGCCATATTTTATTGGTGGATTCGGGACTCCATTTAGGAGGACGCGTGAAGAAGAGGTAGACAGAATGGCCGCAGTCCAATCAAACCAGCGAGCGGGGAATCCCAAGTGACGCAGAAGTAGGAGAAGGTAGTCCCATCGTATGGAGTCGAAGGCTTTAGCGATGTCCAATTTGAGGAAAATAGCCGGCACTTTGTTCCTATGATATCTTCTTGCCGTACTTCGCACTGTCATAAAGTTGTCATGGATACTCCGCGTCTTAATGAACGCGCTTTGGCATTTGGAGACAATTGCATTCATGTGGGGTTGTAATCTCAGTGCCATAGCCTTCGTGATGATCTTGATGAACGAGTGAATGAGGCTTATAGGCCTAAAGTCCTGCACGGTGTTCGCCCCCTGTTTCTTCGGGATGAGTATGATGGTAGCTATGTTAATTAGCTGGAGGCTGTTGCATCGGAGACAGTAGAACGCGTTTACTGCTGCCATTACATCCTACTTTATGGTGCTCCAGCATGATTTTAGGAATAGCCCTGTAAACCCATCCGGACCAGGGGCTTTATCCCCTGGCATGCTAAGGATTGCTTGCTTGATTTCCTCTTCGGAGAACGGTGAGTCTAGAAATGACAGATCATGCTGGTTGAGGCGAAGAAGGTCCCAATTGAGGTCCACTATGCGTGGTTGGGGCTGTTTCATGGCTGCCGTAAAAAATCTTGTATGTCGACCGCCTTTTCTTCGTGTGTGCACGCCCAGCCATTCTCTCTTTTAAGCTTCGGTATGTAATTTTTGCGCTTCCTGGAGTTTACTCGCTGGTGAAAAAAACGCGTATTAGCGTCTCCGAGTTTAAGGTTTGAGCTTCTGCTTGCTTGATTTTTGCGCGCGCGCTCAATTATGGCTAGCCCCATGACCCTTAGCTTTAGTCTGCTCTGCAGGGTTCGCTCGGCCTCCGTAAGTTGCCGATGTTCTTGCGCTATGTCGAACCGTAGAATCACATCCAGGGCCATATGCAACTGCATTCTCGCCTCCGGTATGAGGCGTCCGCTCCACTCTCTTAGTGCGACAGCTGTGGTGTGAAGCTTGTGAAAGAGCCTGTGAAAAGGCTCGTGATGCGGCGAGTGCGTGGTCCACGCACGTGCTACAGTATCCATAAACCCCGGGAGCATTGTCCAAAAGTTCACAAACTTGAAGGATCTAGGGCGTCTGGGGCCACTCTGATTAGAGAGCAAGATAGGACAATGGTCGGATAGGGAAGTTGAAAGAGCATGTAGAACGTGTGTGTTGAATGCATTTTCCCATTCCGCATTTGCAAAAACTCTATCCAGTCTAACAAGTGTCGGGCTTTGCCTCTCGTTGCTCCAAGTGAATTGCCTATTTTGAAGATGTATCTCGCGTAGATCAGTGTCATCTAGTGCTTGTTTGAATAAATTCATAAGCCTCAAGTTTAGCTTGTTATTATTTTTGTCGCTTGCTTTGTAAATAATGTTGAAGTCACCCAGGACTATATGTTTGACAGTGTATATGTGTTGTCAGGTGACAAATCATAGTCTCTATCATCTAAGCTCTAACAACCTACATGAGTTCATTGAGTGAAACGACAACGGAAAATGTGGGACGTACCCCTCAACACATGTCACTAACTTTCTTTTTTTGTAAACTCAAGTAAAGTAAATCAAATATTGACCATGTTTGAACCTATCCTTTTTCAGACACAAACTCGAATCGTACTCCGATCCCTCCATTCACGATAAGATGATGTTAGTAAAACTGAATTAAGCACACCATGTTATCAACTTAATTATCATCATGCATTAGCAAAACTGAATTAAATTGATTGGAGGGAGTATCACTATCGGACGATTGACCTTTAGTACCGGTCAGTAACCCTCTTTAGTACCGGGCGTCTGACCGGTACCCGCTTGGTCGATACTTAATGCCACACCATTTAGTACCGGTCGGTAGTACCAACCGGTACTAAACTGCGAGCCACGTCGTGCTGTTGTGGAAGGAAGTTTAGTACCGGTAGGTTTTTACTAACCGGTACTAAAGGTTATTCTTTTTTATTTGCCTTTCATTTTAATTTGTATTTTGATTTGTATTCGTATAGTAGTCATATTACTCTAATATATATTGATCTAGCATAGTAAATGTTACATATATTATATTTATACAATTTATATACACTTCAAAAGTTATAAGTATTCCGAATATGCACTACGCGTCATCATCCGAGTCCCTAATTGGATGAAGTTGACCCACACTTGTTCCATCGTAATAAAATTCTCCCTTTGGATTTACGATCTCCTCCAAAAGAAATCCACATAGTTGTTCTTGAATTGCCCTAAGTTGTTTTGGAGGATGAGTTCTTCTCTCATGTCAGAAATCTGTCACGTGCAAATTAACATCATCATTTTCAAGCAAATGTGCAGAGTGAAAAAGTTATGAATTGTGTTTACGTACTTTGTAATCTTAGGCTGTAATTTTCTTGGGACCTACAAAGTTGTAGATGAACTCACAACAGTAGTATCCACGTAAGTTGTTTCCAACCTCCTGTCTCAAACACTAAATATGGAAAAAAGAGTTATGAAATATTCAAGCAGTCGTGATGTGTAAAGAAATGGCACTAGATGTTCAAATTGAATTCATACCGGAATATTATCCCTGATATGAAGTTGTTCCTTGAACTATCTTGGGTGTTTTTTTTATGAAGCGAGCCCATACCTATTAAACACGTCTATGAGGCTTTGGTACTCTGCTTTTGGTTTCTTCTTCGGGTCCAGCACTGTGATCTGGCTTCGATTAATCTCGATGGCAAGCAATATCCAGTACATATACACAGGTAATGTTAGATATACTTATTATTAAATTGAATGGATGAAAAAAGGGATGAATGACTCACTTAAAGTTGTAAAGTAAAAATATGAATTCCATGTGATGCTGCTTATCCAGGAAGCTGAAAATAGTCTTTATGGTCCTATTTGGCCATTTCAGTAAGAATTCCTTGTTTATAATATATGGGTTCATGAAGCCAACGTGATAGATATAATTTCTTCGGCAATATTGAATCTCCATTCTGCATGATACAAAATAAAAAGAGGGGATGAGACGGTGCACAATTAATGTAGGAGCTATTACAGAACCTATGCACTATTGAGGGACTTGTCAAGGGCGTCTTGATGGTATAACTAATGAAAACTTTCAAACTCAATCCATATGTTATCTGGCCCTCAAAACTAATCACAATTTTGAACCCAATCAACGAACGAAATTGTAAATAGAATGAAACTAAATTCAACAAAAGAAATAATTCAAGGCATCATGCCATTTTTTAGTAATCTCAATGATTCCTACCACTTTTCTATATTTTGTAAAAGTTTTCTCTATTGTTATCTTCTATATTAACAAGTAATCCTAACCATTACTAAAATAAATAATTAAGGAAGTAATTGTAATTAGAATGAAACTAAATTCAACAAAAGAAATAATTCTATGCATCATGTAAGTAAGTTCCTGTTGATGCCAGATTTTGACACGTATGAAATCGGCGTCAGGAAAGGAAGAAATCAGGAGATATGGCAAGACACAGAGGTCACGGTTGGAAATCGGCCGATTAGTGCTACAGTTGAGGATCGGCTGATTGCCCTTCGAGGGTGGAACTCCGCCTCGCCCGACCCCCGAGTCCTGGGGTCGGATGCGCCCGACCCTCCGAGAATGGAACTCCGCCTCGCCCGACCCCGAGTCCTGGGGTCGGAGGCGCCCAACCCTTCGGGGGTGGAACTCCGCCTCGCCCGACCTTAGGTCCCAGGGTCGGAGTAGTCGGAGCCCCCGACATGTAGGCTAAGCTTGGCTTGTAGTAGTCCCGAGTGTCGGGTAGTCATAATGCTGTTTGAGTACTCATCTTCTGAGGGACACAGGTGTACTGTACTCGGCTGTCCTTTGTTGATGGAGTTAGTAGAAATCGGCCGATTAGGAGGCTGGAGCAATTAGGCCGGTATGGGCTTAAAGTGGACTATGAAGATAAAGAGGGAGTTAGCCCATGAGAGCATGATGATCAACTCCAGTACGAATCGTACTTGTAAATATTCGTTTTCGTTTAAAATTAGAGATAGAGTTCTAGTCGGTTAAGAAATCATTTGTAACAGGCTATAAATAGCCACCTTCATAGATCTATAATCACCACCAAAGCAATACAACAAACTACTATTTCCTCGCACTTACTTTCGAGCAGGTGACTTCGCCAATACTTTTCTTCTTTTTCACGAGTTCATACGGGTTGGCGGGGTTGCATCAACTTGATCTCCGGCCGATTCTGTAAGTTCCGTTTATCGAGTAATATCTAAGCTATAACTTCGGGCGCATCGCTGTTTCATTTAGATTTATTCATTAGTTATCGATATTCACTAGAATCCTAGGTCTTGCCTGTTGTTCTAGTTTTATCACTAGTTATCCAGCTAGGAATTGGAACTTTCGGCTTTCTGTACTTCGTTATTCAATCTATTGTTTTCTGCATAGCCGATTTAGATCTATTCCTAGTGTTGTTACTGTAGCGTTGTTTAGATTACTCTAGCAGTTTTCTTTACTAACGCTGCCTGGTAATCGGCCGCATTATAGCCGATTTCTTTATTACAGCAAATCGGCCGATTCACTGATAAGCTATCTCGAGATCGGAACCTTACCGATCGCAACCTCTGGGATCTAACACGTTTCTTTCCTTGCCAATCACCAGGTCAGATTGGCCGGCACGCCGCGCGAACCGCACCAGGGCGATCACCCGAACAGGAGTTAAGCAGATTCTCCCGGGTCGTGTGTCCAACGCTGGGGATTCGATCAGCCGATTTCTAGCGCCAACACACTTTTAGCACACCCGGTGGGACCAATACAACCGCCACCATGTCGAAAGCTGCTGAAGTTTTGGAAGACAACGTCATCGAGATGACAGAAGTAGACCTCAAGGACGACAAGAAGGAAGAATTGGAAAAGCAGATGGCGTACTACCGGAAGACGTGTCTGCAATCCTTCAGTCGCACCAGGAGCGGGGAAACTGTCAAAAAGACTCCGTTTCCAACTCCCTGCCATATCACAATCGTCGAGGACTCGGGCAAGATGTCCGAGATGGTTCAACAATCTGTCTATCAAACTTTCATTGATCAATCCCCAGTGATTTCTAATACGGTATACAATGCCATCATCAGCTCCTTGGCCAACGGCGTATCCCAAGGGTACCAGGGGCTGGCGTATGCCCCACCTATTACGGCCCCGACCAGGAGTTATTCAAATATACCCTACTCGGCTCCTCAGCCGATCCAAGCTCCAATTGGAAGTCCCGGCACCTCCTTATCATCAATCCCTTTGGGGCCTAATAGCGCGCCGTATCTCCAGCCGCAATCCATTCAGTTATCCTCCGTGCAGTTGTATCCTTTGAATTCAATGCCTTGGGGGGCACCATCGGCGACGGCCGTCCAAGATCAATCGGCCAGCCATGGAAGCGCTCCAACCCAGGCACCTTTCCAATCGCCTACGCGGCCGATGATTCCACAATATCAGCCTATCGTGCCGGAGATGAGCAGGGGGCAGAAGCAACAGAAGCACTTCGGGGCGCTGCGCCAATCGTACTATATGATGAAGTGGCCGGTTCACTCAGACAGTCGATCCCAACTACACAGCCGGCCACGTCACATCAAGCGCCACACATTCTCGCCCACCACCCGGTCATCCCGCCGCCGGTCTACCAACACGTGGCGGTTCCCTAGCCGATAGTCCATCAACAACAACCAGACTAGACGGCACGCATAGCGCAGGTGATTCAAGAGCAATTTGGTTTAAAACCGAAGATGCAAACCTACACATACAAGACACCATACCCACCTACTTATGACTTACTGCCGTTTCCCCATCGGTACAAAGTTCCCGATTTCACCAAGTTTTCGGGGCTGGATGACACCTCAACTGTAGAGCACGTGAACAGATTCATCATCCAATGCGGAGAGGCAGTGGCGCAAGATGCTCTATGAGTGCGCCTTTTCTCATCATCCCTGTCTAGGTCGGCCTTCCAATGGTTCGCTACACTGCCACCCAACTCAATAATTACATGGGCTGACCTGGAGAGGCAATTTCACAAGTATTTCTACACGGGGGTACATGAGATGAAGCTTTCTGATTTAACCAGCCTCAGACAGAGAAGTGATGAACCGGTATCCTCGTATGTGCAGAGGTTCAGGGAGATCAGGAAGAAATGCTACTCCCTAGCCCTGACTGATGCACAATTGGCCGACATAGCCTTCCAGGGTCTCCTGCCTCATATCAAAGAGAAATATGCTTCGCAGGAGTTTGAGAGCTTGAGCCAAATCGTGCATCGATTGTCTGGTCAGGAAGTACGCCCCTTTGATCCGCGAAGGAACTTCTAGAAGAAGGTGGCGTACTTAGAGGAGGTTGAATCCAAAGAAGAAACAGAGATCGTCCTAGCGGAGTGGGTTAAAGGAAAAAAGCCAATATCGTGTCCGTTCGGGAAAAAGGAGCCGGAAGCATTCGGTTTCGACACATCAAAGGCTGATAAAATTTTCGATCTTCTCCTCCAGGAAGGACAGATCAAGCTCTCGCCATACCATATGATCCCGTCGGCTGAACAACTAAAGAAGATGAAATATTGCAAGTGGCATAACGCCACCTCCCACGATACAAATGAATGCAAAATCTTCCGATAGCAGATACAATCAGCCATCGAACAAGGCAGGCTCAAATTTGAAGTCCCAACAAAGCCGGCCAAGCCGATGAAGATTGACCAGCACCCCTTCCCCACCAACATGGTTGACACGGGGAAGAATTCGCTCCAGACCAAGGTGCTGACATCTGAATCGGCTAAGAAAAGCGGCACCGTGGACCCCAGAAATCAAGCAGCGCCCGAAGGCGTCAAGGGGAAATGGCGGATGGAGGATGAAGACGACGGATCAGGAGAACCACGCAGGCCCGTCACCTCCCAATTTCTGCTCAACAAATATCAACGGCAACAAGAACGCTCAAGATCCCGGGAAGAGGCAATGCGACGACATGAAGATCACTGGCGATGCCCATAATTGTCGTCGGCCAATAATTGCCCTGAGTGCAACGGCCCGTATTGTAACAATCGGCCATTCAGGAGGTCTTGCTCCAGAGATGGAAGACCAGAGCCGATCAGCAGGAACTGGCACGAACAAGAAGACCGGCACCCTCCAGTGCATGATCGGCTGGGGGGCAGAAGTGACCGATATGACCGGTCGGAAGACAGGCGTGAGCGAAACAATAGGCCAGGTGGCAGATTCGATCAGCGCAGCCAACCAGAAAACAAGGTCAGCGTTCACGATCGGCTAGAAGAGATGGCCGATGCTTGGGTATCAGATGAGAACCCCTTAGGACACGAACCAGAATGGGAACGCGCCAGGCCACTAACTAAATCGGTGAACCCCAGGTGGTGCCCTAATGGATTGACTAAGTCTCAAAAAAGAAGAATCCAACGTCTCCGCCAGTGGGAACAACAGGAAGAAGAGCAACAACATACGATGGACGAGAAAAACGGCACGCCTCAAGTCTGGCACCCCAAAAGAAATGACAGGGGGGACGATGAATCGGCAGCCGACATCAGCATGGTTTTCATACTGCCGATGGAATTCATGACTCCTGCCGACCGACAGAACATGTCGGCAATAGAAGAGCATATGGCACAATTGGCTTTAGAGCGAATGACAGCCACGTTCGAGAAACCCGAAGATGACAAACGACAACACCTAAAGGCATTGTTCCTTAAGGGGCATGTCAACGGCCGACCCATCACCAGATTACTAGTAGATGGAGGAGCTGCTGTTAACATCATGCCATATGCCATGTTTCGGAAGCTAGGGAAGAGTGATGACGACCTGACTAGGACCGACATGATGCTCAAGGACTTCAAAGGCAACGTGTCTCCCGCCCGCGGCGCACTCTGCGTCGACCTCACCATCGGCAATAAGACCCTTCCTACTACTTTCTTTATTATTAATGGCAAAGGGTTCTACAACATGCTAGTCGACCGAGACTGGATACATGCAAATTGCTGCATCCCGTCTATGATGCACCAATGCCTCGTACAGTGGGTCGGCGACAACATCGAAGTGGTCACCGCCGATTCTGCATACAGCATTGCGGCAGCCGATACGCAGCAATGGAGCTACGAGAATGTCAAGTGCATATCCGGGAGGATATGGGACACTGATTTCCTGAAGGTGTCCGATTTTGGTCTACAGCCGATCCGAGCAGTCAGCTCCGAAGATTCAGATTAAATGGATCAGTTCGTCTGGGAAGATGGAAAGCTAGGACACGGGTTCACATCGGCCGATTCATTAGAAATGATAGATTTAGGCGATGGCACCAAGCCAAGGCCGACGTACATTAGTGCAAATTTGGATCCGGAATACAAATGTAAATTGACAAATTTATTATGAGAGTTTAAAGATTGCTTTGCTTGGGAATACCATGAGATGCCCAGATTAGATCGATCTATTGTCGAGCACCGGTTACCCATAAAGCCGGGATATCGGCCATATCAGCAACTTGCACGGCGGTGTAATCCCAAAATCCTACCCGATATAAAGGCCGAAATAACGAGGCTAATCGAAGCAAAATTTATTCGGCAATGCCGTTATGCCGAATGGATCTCCAACATTGTACCCATATACAAGAAGAACGGAAAGCTCCGTGTATGCATCGATTTCAGGAATCTCAATCAGGCCACGCTGATGGATGGATACCCAATGACGACGGCCGATGTGCTAATAGATGCCGCCGCGGGACACAAAGTTATTAGTTTCATGGATGGAAACGCTGGATATAATCAGATACTAATGGCCAAAGAAGACATATCCAAAACGGCCTTCAGGTGCCCGGGTCACCTTGGTTTATTCGAGTGGGTGGTAATGACTTTCGGTTTGAAGAATGCCGGTGCTACGTATCAGCGAGCCATGAATTACATATTTCACAAACTTATCGGCATCCTAGTGGAAATTTACATCGATGATGTCGTAGTCAAATCAAAGGGACACCAGGAACATCTAACTGATTTGCGGTAGGTACTGGAATGCACGAGGAAACATGGGCTGAAGATGAACCCAAACAAGTGTGATTTCAGTGTATTCGCCGGACAATTCTTGGGATTCATGGTTCACGAACGTGGGATAGAAATCAACCGGAAGACCATAGCGGCCATCAATAAAGTCGTGGCCCCGCAGAATAAGACTGAGTTGCAGTCCCTAATCAGCAAGGTCAATTTCATCAGAAGATTCATATCTAATCTATCCGGGCGTATCCAAGCCTTCACACCATTGTTAAAGTTAAAACCCGACCAAGAGTTTGTATGGGGAGAAGAGCAACGCAAGGCACTAGAAGATATCAAGCAGTACTTGGTCTCGCCACCAGTATTGGTCCCACCTCAAACTGGTAAGCCATTTAAACTGTATATATTAGCCGATGAATGAGCTATCGGGTCGGCTCTGGTTCAGGAATTTGAGGGAAAGGAACAGGTAATATATTATGTTAGCAGAAGACTTCTGGACGCCGAAACAAGGTATCCCCTGGTAGAGCGGCTATGCCTATGCCTTTACTTCTCATGCACCAAACTCAAGCACTATTTGTTATCGGCAGAGTGTGTAGTAGTATGCAAAGACGACGTGGTAAAATACATGTTGTCGTTGCCGATCTTGAAAGGACGAATCGGAAAATGGATCTTGGCTTTATCGGAGTTCGATGTACGATATGAATCGGCAAAGGCCGTCAAAGGTCAGGTTATGGCCGATTTCGTTGCCTAGCACTGCGGACCAGAGACCACCATCATGGAACCAGTGCCGTGGACCTTATATTTTGATGGTTCAACATGTGGGGCTGGATCAGGAATCGGCATCGTTCTCATATTGCCTCGGGGGCAAGCTATGATTTCTCTCTGTCGATAGAAGCATCCGCCACTAATAACCAAGCAGAGTATCGAGCCATGTTAAAGGGATTACAATTGTTGAGGGAGATCAAGGCCGACGCCGTCGAGATTTTCGGGGATTCCATGCTTATCGTGGACCAATTGACAGGAAGGTCCGAATGCAAGGATGATGTATTAAGGATTTATTTACGAGGATTGCCTTCAACTTCTGAAAGAATTCAAGTCCGCATTTATTGAGCACATCCCTAGGAATCATAACGAGGATGCCAACAGGCTTGCCCAACACGCGTCCGGATATCGGCCGATTCAGGGCGCTATGGCTCTAGAGCTCGCGGCCGACGACTGGCGAAAAGAGATCGCCAATTATCTGAATGATCCGTCTAAGAAAGTGGATCGACAGATACGATTTCAGGCCACAAAATATGTGTTACTAGAAGACGACTTGTTCTACCGGACGATTGATGGCATTCTACTCAAATGCCTAGGAACAAAGGAGGCAAAGACTCTGATGGGAGAAATCCACGAAGGAGTGTGTGGAGCCCACCAATCGGCAAAGATGAAATGGATGATTAGGAATAATGGGTACTACTGGCCGACAATCCTCGAAGACTGCTTCAAATATTATAAAGGATGCCAGGATTGTCAGAAATACGGGAATGTACAACGTGCGCCCGCATCGACCATGAATCCTATTATCAAACCGTGGCCGTTCAGAAGTTGGGGAATAGACCTCATCGGACAAGTTTATCCTCCGTCAAGAAAAGGACATAAATTCATTCTAGTAGCCACAGATTATTTCACCAAATGGGTGGAGGCGATTCCGTTAAAGGCCGTAACATCGGCCGCCATGGTTGATTTCGTAAGGGACCATATCGTCTATCGTTTCGGCATCCCCTAGACTATCACAACCGATCAAGGAATGATGTTTACATCGGGAGAATTTTAAGAGTTCACGGCTGATATGGGAATCAAACTGCTAAACTCCTCTCCGTACTATGCCCAAGCTAATGGTCAGGCTGAATCTTCCAATAAAGGGATAATTAAGTTAATCAAGAGGAAGATAGAAGAACAGCCCAAAAAATGGCATTTATGTCTGACCGAAGCTCTATGGGCATACAGGATGGCCTGCCACGGGGCCACCAAGATGTCTCCTTATCAGTTGGTGTATGGTCACGAGGTAGTACTACCGTGGGAATTGAGGACAGGATCGAGACGCACATCGCTCCAAGATCAGTTGACGGCCAATGATTACTCCTCACTCACGAAAAGGGAGCTTGATGACTCGGCATGCCAACGATTGGGAGCTTTGATCAGTATCGAGGAAAACAAGAAGAATGTGGCCAGATGGTACAACAAGAAGGTCAAAGTCAAGCAGTTCTCTCCGGGGGACCTGGTATGGAAGTTAGTGCTGCCGATTCGGTCAAAGGATCCTAAATTCGGTAAGTGGTCTCCCACGTGGGAAGGGCCGTATAAAATCGGCCGGTGTGCCCCGGGAAATGCTTACATTTTGGAAACAATCGAAGGAGAAGAATTTACTAGGGCTTTGAACGGGAGATACTTGAAAAGGTATTACCCTAGTATATGGGTCGGAGCATAAGAATCGACCGCAGAATATGATGAACAAACACACAGGCGATACGAAAGAGAATCGCTTAAAGAGGAAATATAATCGTCCAAATCGGCCGATTTATCATTCGGTACGGACGATGGGTTACACGGCCGGCGTAGTAAAAGTCGCCCTTAGAACAAAAAATAATCAACCACGCTTCTTCTTGAGTTCTCTCTCAACCCGGCCTAGTTCTATCAGAAGATGGATGCTTCGTTCTTCTATGTCTTTCATCGTGGCCTCCGCTTCAACTTGACGAGGAAGAGGATGACTCCGGTCCATTGCCGGGCGCGATGTCCTTGCCGCGGCATCTCCAAGGGCAACCAGATGAGGAAGCGGGTGGCTCCTGTCAACTTGAGGTCGCCTGTAGTCGTTACCGTCGATGAAGTCCCAAATCCGTTGGATGTCGGCGGGGACGTGATCCTTGAGTTCTTCACGGTGAGCCCTAATTAGGTCCTTATCTTCTTGCGACAATGGTTCGTCAGAATACACGAGCCTGATGGCTCGTTCAAGTTCAGGACTAAGGCGCTGTGGCTGGAAAATGAGACAACATATAACCGTCTAAGATGAGGTGTTTTAGAGGAATCGAACTAAGGCGGAGGCAGATCTCTTACCTGGTCAACAGAGGAAAAAGAAGAAGATGAAGAAGACATGACCGCAGAACGTGTCGACGGAAACAAGTCGGGGAAAAAAGGTGAACCAAGTAAAACAGGCGCTTTCAAGAGCAAGACCAAGGCTGGCATTTATAAGTAGAGAAGGCGTGGATGTTTGGTAAGACGCGTCCCATCGGAAGTAAAAAGGGAAATAAATAAGAAAGCGCCGCGAAGGACGGTCAAAAGAGGCATTAATGTTCTTACAAAATGACCAGTACTTTTACAGATCGCCCAGGAGGGCGTTGATGGCCGCAATCGCTCGATGTCGGATGTGATCGGCCGAATCCAGAACCCGTTGGTCATCCTCTGCAGACCCTAGGACTTTTGACATGTGGCGGTGGAGTCTAAGGGCTTCATGGGCCAGATGCTGCCTCTCCCGCTTTAAATTGACGATGACAGAGGGGAGCTCCTGAAGCCTCTTCTCTTCAATGGCTATTTCCTGGGTTACTTGCTCCATCTCCTTGGCAAGTTCTGCTCTTCAGCGTTTGAGGCGGTCTATCATGCCGACGAGGCTAGGGCGGGAGTCCTCGAGGAAGTGAATTCGTTGATGTACCTCCTAAGCCTGATGCTTGTACGAATCTTCTTCTTCACGAGTCTTGGTCAGTTTGGCGCAATCAGTCATGTGACGCAGAGCCCTGAAGACCGGGATCCGCATGGACTCAATGTAAGCGGCTGGCGCCAAGGCTTCTTCTGCTTCCTCTAGGACTCGCCCGCTGACGTCACCAAAGAGCTGCCGAGTCGGTGAAGCATCCTCTGCCAATCGGCCGATGTCCTCTTGAAGAAGGGATCGTATGTTTTCAAGCTTGGCGCGGACATAATCAGGGATACAGCTCAAAGTAACCTGATGGGAAGTGACTTCCTCGTCATCAGAAAGTGCGACCGCAAATGAGAAGAGGCTGTTATTAGGGGTGTCCCGTTCCTGTAAAATGGTAGATGAAAAGAAAACAAGTTAGCCGATGCTGGTAACAAATCGGCCAATAAAGGTTGGGAGATCTCTTACTTCCTTAAAGCGGATTTCTTCCGTCGGCATCTGCGAGACCGCCACCCTCGACTCTAGGACTGGCACCTTGGCTCGTCGGAAGAAGAAGACTCAACGACAATCAGCGCTCTACTCGGGCCGGCTTCCTGGAGGGTGACCAATGGTTGATCGGGCAGCGTGTTTAGTGTGCTAGTAACCTGCGTCGAAGTTAGTAAGAGCATTATCCAAATATTAGAAGATTGGGTTGGAGGATCGTATACCTCAACAGGAGGGGGCGCTGGCATTTCAACAGCTGTTTGGGACACCGCCGATTGCTGAGGATTTACGAGGGCAGTCTGTGCAGCCTAATATAAGAAGAGTCAGTATGGAAATAGCAATCGGGAAAATCGGACAGTGAGTTTACCTGTATAGCCTCCACCAATAATGACGCGGCGGCTGCTCCGGCTTCTGTGGCAACTTGAACATCGACCTCTTCAGCAATCGGAAGGGTGGACACGGCCGAAGTTTCCACCGATGCGAGTATGGGTGGGTCAGCCAATTCTGTGCGAGCACGTACTCGGCGGCTGGTCTTCTTGATGACTTTCTTCTGCGCCTGTTTCACTCAGCCGGCGATGTCATCCACAGAAGGGGCATGATAGCCGATGAGGGGAAATGCTGTGTACGGATAGCGGTCCTCTATCGGCCGGCCACTCCGGCTGCGTTTTGGGGGAGCGCGGCTGTCAGACTGAAGCAACAGCAAGAGCCAGTATATATCTGTAAAAAATGAGGGGAGATGAAAATCGGCTAGGAAAAAGAGAGGTACCTCGGCGTTCGGGTCAATGTTGGCTGGATCCAGGAGATTGCAGTATACTGCTGCAGAAGCGCAGAACAGGTACTGTTTCCATTCGGCCCACCATAGCTTGAACTGCTGAACGGCGAAAGGAGCTACTATCCAACCGGTCAGATCTATGGTGCTGGAGTCTGGGATCCGATCACGCAGCCGGTTATAGTCAAGACCCTTGGTGAGTTCATCTCTGAACTTTGCTCGGCCGGCGAAGTATGCGTAAATCGGCAATTGTCCTAGGCCGAATTGTCGTGCTACGACGGAAGGGTTGTAGAACTCATAAGTAGGGGCATCTTTCCCCGAGAAAAAGTTTGCTGGTAAAATCCCCGGTTTGATTAATTCATCTGTGAGGTTTTCATCGAATCGGCCAGTGGTTGAGTCAAAACAAGAAGGGAGTTCGAAGATTGGGTCCTCCCTCTAATAAGGGAACTAGCTGGTTGCATCTTCGCTGAAGCCATTATAAAAGCACCTGAAGTATTCGGCCACCTTGGTAGCGGAATATGAGTAACCAGAAAAGGCCGATGCCGCTTCGCCGAAGGACGTACATCGGCGTCGGACGGTGGGATTTTCTGCCGATTCGATGTTGGGGAATGTCATGTGCTCCACTCGTTGCTGGGAGATCTTGCTCATGTACAGATTAAGCCACAGGATGACGAACCACCAGGGTCCACTGGGGTTTCCAATCGGCTCCCCTTGGGATAGTTTGACGCCGATTTGGTGCAGCATATGATAGGCTGCTCCCAATAAGTGCTTTCCAAGGGGAACAGAGGCCCCTATCGATAGTGCCTCGGCCAAAGCCTGTGTGTTGGTGGATGGACCGGCTGCTCTCCCATAGTAAAAATGTTTCTCTAGCCACATCATCAGGAAGGCCGCGTGCTCTCTGTTCTCGACTATTCTGGTCCTTCTGTTGCATCTGATGAATCCCTTCCATCCGCCGATTCCCTTTGTATCCAGCTGATGGGATGTCTTGGCCAGAAGGCGAAAAGGAGTATCTGGAGAGGAGATGTCAAGCCCGGTCTGTTAGGATACGAGGTAGGCTACGCTAGCGCAAATCAAAATTTTCTACCGCGTATAACCAGGAAGAACTGCCGTATAAGGATCACGGGATTACCACTCGACGCACTACTGGTGCGGAAGATGTAGATATGCGTCGGTGCAGTGAAGACGATCACGTAGTCGTACGTAGTCGGTCAACGTAGTCGTACGTATTCGATCACGTCCAGCAGCTCCTCAGCAGCTCGTCCACGTGCAGCAAGATCGCCTCCGGTGCCGCTGCTCGTCGTCGGCTCGTCGTGGCTCGTCGGCGGCTCGTCGGTGGCTCGTCGATGGCTCGTCCAAGTGCTGCAGGCGCAACACCTCCAAGGTATCCACACGTGCAGGGAGGAAGCGTCGCAAGCCGGACTGCTAGATCCGCGAGTTGCAACAGGCGAGGGCGTGGGAGGCGCGGCAGGTGTGTTTCACCAAAAAGGTGTAAACCCTAGGGCGCCCCCACCCCTCTATTTATAGAGGTTCCTGATGGGCCTCTGGATCCGAGGCCCATTAGTACTCCTAAACCTAATCCAACTCGGATCAGATCCGAATTGGGCTTCCAGCCCCTTAAGTGTGTGACCCTATGGGTTCGGATACGTATAGTCATGGCCCGAGTACTCCTACTCGGCCCAATAGTCGGTAGCGGCCTCTAGCAAGACGTGCCAACTCCTATACGCACACGAAGATCATATCAGACGAACCATCACAACATAATATACATGCTATTCCCTTTGCCTCACGATATTTGGTCTAGCTTCAAGCCGACCGCTCTTTCTCGATCCTGTGATTCGGAATCCCTTTGTAGGTTAACTCTTAACCGTACGTAGCATGGCCATGCATTTTCGGATCCGATCACTCGAGGGGCCCAGAGATATCTCTCTCAATCAGAGAGGGGCAAATCCCATCTTGATTGACCATTTCTCATAGCATGCTTCTTGACAAACCCGAAAGCTACCTTTATAACTACCCTGTTACGGCGTAGCGTTTAATAGCCCCTAAGTAGGTCGATCCACATCTAGAATACATGCGACAGTCTCAGGTCTAAGGACAAAGCGTATATGTTGTTTAAAGAGAGAACTACTTCTCGAGTTGGGTCAGTCCTAGCACATGTCTCCACATGTGTCCACATTATTAGTTCCACATCTCCATGTCCATGACTTGTGAAACATAGTCATCAACTAATACATGTGCTAGTCTAATATTCATGTGTGTCCTCACATGAACTCCGACTAGGGACAACTTTAGAATAACCATACAAGTAAAGAGTTTCACATACAATTCACATAATTGCAAATCAATTCAAGTAGCCTTCAATGGATATTCAATGAACACAACATACAAATCATGGATACAAATGGAATATCATCATCTCTATGATTGCCTCTAGGGCATACCTCCAACAGTCTCCGACTTGCACTAGAGTCAATCTAGAAGGTACCTAATACCCATAGCTCTTACATGCGCATCATGCTTAGCCTGCGGGAGTGGTTTTGTCAACGGATCAGAAATGTTCAGATCCGTGTGTATTTTGCATATCTTGATCTCACCCCGGTTAACGAAGTCTCGAATGAGATGAAATCGCCGCATTACGTGTTTGTTCTTCTGGTGGTTCCTTGGCTCCTTTGCTTGCGCAATTGCCCCATTGTTATCGCAGTAGAGATTCAATGGGCTGGACGCATTCGGGAACACACCAAGCTCAATGAGGAAATTTCTTATCCAAACACCTTCCTTCGCGGCTTCCGAAGCCGCGATGTACTCGGCTTCTGTCGTAGAATCGGAAGTCTAATATTCATGTGTGTCCTCACATGAACTCCGACTAGGGACAACTTTAGAATAACCATACAAGTAAAGAGTTTCACATACAATTCACATAATTGCAAATCAATTCAAGTAGCCTTCAATGGATATTCAATGAACACAACATACAAATCATGGATACAAATGGAATATCATCATCTCTATGATTGCCTCTAGGGCATACCTCCAACACCACCTTCATAGATCTCTAATCACCACCAAAGCAATACAACAAACTACTATTTCCTCGCACTTACTTTCGAGCAGGCGACTTCGCCAATAATTTTCTTCTTTTTCACGAGTTCATACGGGTTGGTGGGGTTGCATCAACTTGATCTCCGGCCGATTCTGTAAGTTCCGTTTATCGAGTAATATCTAAGCTTTAACTTCGGGCGCATCGCTGTCGTTTCGTTTAGATTTATTCATTAGTTATCGATATTCACTAGAATCCTAGGTCTTGCCTGTTGTTCTAGTTTTATCACCAGTTATACAGCTAGGAATTGGAACTTTCAACTTTCTTGTACTTCGTTATTCAACCTATTGTTTTCTGCATAGCCGATTTAGATCTATTCCTAGTGTTGTTACTGTAGCGTTGTTTAGAATACTCTAGCAGTTTTCTTTACTAACGCTGCCTGGTAATCGGCCACATTATAGTCGATTTCTTTATTACAGCAAATCGGCCGATTCGCTAATAAGCTATCTCGAGATCGGAACCTTAGCCGATCGCAACCTCTGGGATCTGACACGTTTCTTTCCTTGCCAATCAACAGGTCAGATTGGCTGGCACGCCGCGCGAACCGCACTAGGGCGATCACCCGAACAGGAGTTAAATAGATTCTCCCGGGTCGTGTGTCCGACACTGGGGATTCGATCAGCCGATTTCTAGCGCCAACAGTTCCCATGCCATTTTCCAATAATATCAATGATTTCTACCAATTTCCTATATTTTGTAATAGATTCCTATATTTTTATCGTCCATATTAAACAGTAATTTTAACTATTACTAAAAGAAATCATTAAGAAAGTAATTGTAAATAGAATGAAACTAAATTCAACAAAAGAAATAATTTTAGGCATCATGTAAGTAAGTTTCCATGCCATTTTCCAATAATTTCAATGATTTCTACCAATTTCTTATTTATTTTCTAATTTCTAGTTGTTGATGTCATCATGGGGGTTGCTGACGTCAGTGATTGGGGTGGGGAGTTGGGGGCTTACATACGTAGGCGAAAGGCTGAGGGTGCGGTGGCAGGGGCGGAGGCCGGAGCATGGGGTCCTCGCGGCGGCTGGCAGGGGGCGGAGGCCGGAGCGTGGGATTCGCGATGAGGGCAGAGGCACTCTAGCTGGGGCGAGCGGCGCACGGCGAGGACGAGGATGAAGCGTGGAGGAGCACGGCGAGCACAGGGGGCGCTTGATCCGGGGCGGAGCGGCGGCCAGCGTGGGGGAGCGCAGAATCCTACGGGGCGGAGTGCGCTGTAGTGCCGGGGGAGCTCCAGGTGCGGTCGGACGTCTAGGATGTCGAGGAGGAGCTGGGGCCGCGGCCACCAAGGAAGGGGGGGGGCTGGTTGGCCGGGGCGGCGTGCGGCGCAGACATCGAGGAAGTCGAGGAGGAGCCGGGGTGGAGGCCGGTGGTGAAGGGAGCGATTGTTGGGGCAGCAGACGGCACGGATGTCAAGGAGGAGCACTCCGTGCGATGGGACGGAGTGCGCTGGGATGCCGTGGAGCGCCGGGCGCAGCCGGAAGTCGAGGATGAGCCAGGGCAGCAAGCGACAGTGGACGGCGACGGTGGGGGTGGCGGAGTGGCGGCGGGATCGGGAGAGGAAGGACTGTGTGGCTAAGTGTTATAGAAGAAAAGGGCTGGGGTTTTGTAGGTTAGGCTAGATTACTACCGGGTGGAGGTCTTGCTCGGTACTAATCTTCCAAAGCATTTTATTTCCCGCCAGCACTGTATTTTCTTTTGTTATTTCTAAAATTGCTGCTATATTTATTATATGCTTAATAAATGGAGTGAACTTAGGAAACAAAATTGAAAAAAGTTTCATACCTTACTGTTGACTATCTCTACACCATACAACAATTTATTTGTATAGTAAAATTAGAAAATTTTAATTACTAATCGGATATGAAATGTTTCTGTACCGCAGTTAATCCAAGAGAAAGGAAAAAACTACTATTTTGAACATGAAAAAATATTAAGAAATATTAGCTATAATAAATTTGACAATTAAATGTACTTGTGTAATTGCCTAATATTTTAAGACTTTTGATGGTCCAAAATAGTGCAAATATTTAATATTTTGACCATGCAAAAACAATTTATGAAATTTGTATTTGTTTTATTTGATCCAAATTGTAGGGATAGTATCATTAATAGAGAGAAATACCACATAATTGTTCGAATTGTACAAAATACATTATATAGTTCATCACATTACCACGTAATATTAAAGTTCTAAACCTACTCTTCATTATTCAATGGAACATTCATATTTTCCTCTTGACGAACGTAGGTATGGAGCGTCTTCTTTGGATAATAGAATGTTGGGGTCAAACTCAACTGAGAATAGAGGAAGGTCATCAAACTAGTCAAAATCTTCTGACTTGTGAAATATCCTCAACTCCAACAATTTTTCTTTTCCCTGGCAGAACTATATTGTATTTTGACTCATCTTTTGACTTTTGAACGGCCTTTGTCTTGGGTTTGCTTGACACATCCTTCACATAGAAAACCTTACTCACATCATTGACTAGGACGAATGGTTCGTCTCTATGTCCAATCATGTTGAGGTCCACTATTGTCATCCCATAACGATCTTTCGTTACACCTCCTGCAGCAACCCATTGGCAACCACCCCCTTTGTCCTGAATCTTCATCAACTTGAGCTCAACTATGTTATTTATATAAAGCAACAAAATTAGTTAATTATTTTTGTTCAACATGGTACTTATGTTGTTTATGTAAAGCAACAAAAGTAATTAACACAACACATATTTGTCAACATCCAATATGATTTTCTCAATATCGAACAGACTTTCATAAGTAAAAAATCTACATTCTCCATGCATTTATAAATTAAAAAACTCTCCATTCATCCTCACTTAAAAAAGCACAAATTTCTCTAGCTACAAAGCATAAAACATAGAATACTAATCATGAGAGGAGGGAGGATGAAGTTGCCTTTAGAACAGTTGGAAGAGTGAAATCCCCACAAATCGTGGAAAAAATGGGCAGCACCTCCCCTAGGTCGCTTATGGAGTGAAGAAGCCCGAGCACTCGGTCAAATGGTTGAGCTCGGGCTCGGGGAGGAAGAATGAGCTTATTTTATAGTGTGTATGTTAGTACTGGCTGGTGGCTCTAGCCGGTACTAAATGACACAATTTAGTACCGTCTAGAGCCACCAGCCGGTACACACGTGCGTAAAAACCATTTAGTACCAGTTGTACTAAATGGCTTCCATGGGAATCTAGCCGTTGGCCACCCAGCCTCTATGCCGTCATTTAGTACCGGCTGAGGCTCCAAACCCGATACTACAGGGGCTCCGATGGCACTGTGCGTGACGACCGATACTAACACCGCGCGTTAGTACCAGACGAAAAGACGTTCGGTCCTAACGTGTTGGACAAATGCTCAGTTTCCAGTAGTGTATCTTTGTGAGGGAGAATAACTAATAACCAAGAAACATAGTATCTCATCTCAGTTTGCAACTTTGGGTAAAATATAGATTAAGAAAGGAATTTATTTTTTTGAGAGGAAAAAGGGAAATCAAAAACAAAAAGAAGCGCATAGGGAGAGTATTCTATGTTGCATATCAAATATGTATAGTACGGTGAAGTCACGTACCGAGTGGTTCTTGTTGCCGACGACGAGGCCGTGCTGCGAGCACCACTCCAGCGCCTCCTCCACAAGCTCGTCCACCATTCCCGGTGACACGGCCAGCTGTTCCGATATCCACCTGCGGCCCTCTACCGGTGCAGCCTCGGGTGCCGTGGTAGGCGACCCGACCGCTGCGCACCTCGCTAGAGCCGCCGTCATCGCGGTTGTCATTGACAACGGCGGCCGCACTGTCCTGGTGCCGCGTGGGCGCAGGACGAGGAAGAAGCCACCATGGCTCGGACCGTGCGAGGGAGCCGCTACAGCGCCGCCAGGGGAGCACGTGGCAGCCATTTCCGTCGGTGGCTCTGCTCGGCTGCACTACTTTCGGCCGGCTGCGGCTAGAGCTGCAGCAGCCCAGCAAGTCAGCCGCTCACTGTGTTGAACGCTGGCTGCAGCACTGCAGCAGCACTGCAGCTGCCAGCACTACCGAACAGGGCAGGTGATCGCCTGCGAGCTCTGGTCGAGAGGGAAGCACTAGTGGGAGATGGGAGCGAGACAACTGGTGCGGACTGCGGACGCAAGAGCGTGAAGCGGGTAAAAGGGCTGACAGTGAACGCTGCGTAATCTCCGGGCCGTCCGATGGATGTCGGGGCACTCGTTGATTGCTCGATCATGTGATGCTGTCACCGTTTGTTTTTGACGTCCCAGAATAATCCAGCTTGTCATATTGTTGACACAAAATCTAGACCTCGTACTTCTACCACGTTCATTTGTTGTATTGTACACGATTCATTTGTTGTATTGTATGATCAGTAGGGAAGGGTCAAAGAGACCCCAACCAAGAAATCTACTATCTCGTTTATCAGGTTTGGCACAAAATCATAAATAAGCTCCACCAATTGACCATATCTCCCGAACAATTTCACTACATATGACGCAAGACGATTCCACACATATATCGAGGTGTTTTCACGTCTCACCGTCGTGCTCGGTTTGTCGGCATCGGTGATTGTAACATTTCTTTGATTGATAGATCAGATAGGAAGGAAGCAGGCAAGCAAACCAGTTGAACAAACCTTGAACGATACGGAGGACCTGGAAAATCTACTTAACTCTAGTGTAAGCTCCAAATCGGCTCGTGAGTGGTGCAAGGCGTGTCAGTCAATTTGACCTTAAAATTGACAAGATAAACACTAAATTCCTGAGCTGATCGGTGGCGAAGCCTCTCGAGCTCATGGGTAGACATTCTTAGAATAAACACCACAACAGATAGATATTTAATGTAAGCATGCATGAAATATTAATAGCATGTGACATTGGCTATGCTAGCTGAAGGACTAGGATAAAGCATTGTAACACAACAACTATGAAAGGAGAGCCCTTGTTAACCACACGCTTATCAGATAAGCTAATAGATCTAGCCAATGTCTTGATAAGTGTATTAAATTCAGACAAGGGAACATGAATGAGAGAGCATTGGCATCAATCTACTAACTTAAAAGATTAGAACATAGCAACAAGGACCAGTCAATGCTGACTGTATGCAAGCTAGATACATTGACATATCCTAATTAATGTCTTGACAAGTGTATTGAACTTAGACAAGACAACATGATTGAGAGGGTATAAATCTCGATCTGACAACATAAAAGACTAGAGCACAATCACCAAAGATCTCTTCCCTACTGCTTACAAGCCTATTAAGGTAACAAAGTCTAATCAATGTCATGACCGTGTAATTGAATTTAGACAAGATAACACGGTGAGAGGGCATTAACTTCGACCCGTTAATCTTAACAAACAGGCTCGCGGCAGCAAGGCCTCGCATGCACCCCTGTTGGCTTGATGACATCATCATGCTTCCGTGAGATATGGATAAGACTCGACCGAAGCATCGGCTCTCAATGGTAGCGCACTGATGTCAAAGGCCTGCCGGTTAGCAATACGAGGGGCAGGGGTAAAGATATCTATCGGACCTAGCATATATAAGGCAGAAAAAGCATGCAGAGTCTACTAGCCGATACGATCTGATAACTGTGATTTATACAAGGCAAGAGAGCCAATTAAGACAACCTAACTAGATCGAAGCCATTCGATAATTTGAGCAACATCGAAACAAGCAGAATAATGGACAAAGCCTAGAAAGTTCTACTTGCAATCTAAGATAACTCGATAACTAGCCACACGACAATTTCAGAATATAAGACTTAACTTAGAAAGTTCTAATAGAGGTTGTAATGACCGGATGACGGTACTTATAAGTTTGGCCGAGAGCGAAGCCGATGCAGCCTTGCGCGTTAGAAGGAACTCGTCGAATCTACTCTACTCCTACTCCTAAAGTTTTGACGGCGTGGCGCCGAAAGGTTATATTGATTGATTGATGATTATTATTACAATAGCTAGAGGGTACATATTTATACCCTGAGCTAATGACTTCTGATTGAGCCTTACACAAAGTTGCCTGAATATCTAAACAAAAGGAATTATTTGAGATACATTGACTCCAATTTCCCTTCTTCGAGAGTCACGTTCCATGAAAATTCCCTGCTGACACCAGCTTCCTTATCCGACACTTACTGCAACTCTATCGGCTCCATCCTCAAAAAACCATGCAGAGTCCTCATGGCATAATTACTCCACACGCATGTGCATGGGCCTCAGCCGCATTAATCAAGAGAAATAATTGCATGCATCATCTGTGACCTCCCATTTAATCTACCCGCCAAACAATTCAAGTCCGAGCATGATTCCTTGTATCTTGTCCACGTCAAGGTGCAGAGATAAAATTTCCGTAACTGATGGAAATAGCTTCTCGTCATTGCCTGTGACTCCTGTAGATACACACTAGTGGTCGACTGTTTACTACCGATCTTATGGGATTTTCCCGGACAAAATCTGGTGTCAACACATGTAGGCTTTTCTATAGGAAATTCATATTATTATATTACAAATATGCTCGTGCGATGCTACGGGTGATAAAGATGGCTACGGATAACTCTAAAATATGAGATCATTTAAGTGTCATAGGATGTCAGTTATGTTATAATAAGATTCTATGGTAATTTACCCCTCAATAATTTGTATAGAAATTTGTATTTCATATATGTTGTATTGCTACCTTTAAAACAAAGTTAACAAAGTATTAATGGTTCTCTTGGAAACCAGAAACATAGAAAGTAGTTGCTTGATTTGCTTGATAAGAGCTCAAGCATTATCTTATTCTAATTTTTTTATTTATCATTATTATTTCAATTGTACTTAATTGATCTCTACATGTTGGCTATGAAACTCATAAAATTTGAACTTAATATACTCTCTTTTATTTAAGCACCCATTGCATCTCTATAGTTTTTCTAATTTTAGCAAGAAAAATCCTAGATAATTTAAAACAGCTCTTTAGAACTGAGAGCTGTAGTACGACTACCAATCCTTCACTGTAAAACCATGAGCATTCGTTTGTTCTTCCAATTAACATGCCACCACACAAATCTATATACATATCCGATATACTCCCTCCGTCCCAAATTACTATTTGTTTTGCCTTTTCTAGGTACATACATTTTTGACATGCACCTAGATATATATTATGTCTAGATACATAGCAAATTTATGTATTTAGAAAGGCCAAAACAAATAGTAATTTAGGATGGAGGGAGTATATTTGTAAGCATTATCAGTTCTGTATGACCAAAATTGTATTGGTGATCCATAATTCTACAACTTAATGAGAAGAAAGAAGATTCAATCAAGAATGCACATCACAAAAGCGGCACATAAAGATTAAAGAATGCATATTCGGGTCATCATCTGTCAGCAATTTGATATGATTAGGATTTAGGAGAGTGTAAAACACATACGTGTACGTTGTTGTAGCTGCACGGAGTATTTGTTAACTAAAAGAGGCACCATTTGTGTCCAGATTCATCTGCACTTCTGAAGTGCTAGTTGACTCAATTGAAAGGAGGCCATATCTGTGTTCTGATGCAATTGCAAATTAAGCTGATAATTGCCATACAGGAGTGCTGCTTCGAGCCGAGATTTGGCAAGCAAATTACCATGTGATGTTCATAATGCAACAATCCATGCACATCAGTCATCCGGTGATCATGAATCACTGGCACATAGCTCTCAGATCTCTGAAGCTGAATACAGGTGCCTACCCTCCCTCACATCATGCTGCGCCTCGACCCATCGACAGGGTTGCAGCCACTTCCCCGCTAGCGGCCTGCCCGGGCAGCACGTCCACGAGCACCTCCTCGTTGGGCCTCGCCACAAGCTCTGCTGCACCGCGCCTGTACTACTGGGGAAGTGATCTTAGTACTGGTCAGTAACCCTCCTTTAGTACCGAGCGCTTGACCGTCTGACCGGTACCACTTGTTCGGTACTAAATGCCACACCATTTAGTACCAGCCAAAATGCCCAGTACTAAATGTCGTTGTCAAGATCGGCGGATCAAGACTTAGACTAGTAAATTTCTTTTATGCGCGTAAGCCTCAGGTGGTTGCGTGGGATGCATGGGTTTAGACTGGTTCAGGCAAAGGAAGCCCTACGTCCAGTATCGAGGATGTTCGTGTTGCCCACGCGGGGTTCTGTAGTAGGGGGTTACAGATCGACGAGAGAGGGACTGGTCCCAAGTCTCTTTTGTGCTTATGCTCTCCGGGAGAGTCGTTGTGTGCTGTGGCTTGTGGGAGAAGAAGCCGATCCCCCCTCCGGCCCTGGATTCCTCCTTTTATATCGCAAGGGGGGTGGCCGGAGTTACAGTTGGGATCGGGTGAAGAGGACTGTAAGGAGTAAAGCGTAGAATGGTAAAAAACACGGCAGGAAGGGGGAGCAAGTTCCTAGGCGCCCGACGCCTCTGCCGGCCCCTGGCGAACGCCGGCGTGCATGCCAGAAGGGGAGGCCGCCGCGCGCCAACTGTTGTTGCTCCCTACAGATAGCTCCTTGGATGCCCGTAGGAGTCGGGTCATGATGAGGGCGTTCCGTCGTTATCCTGGTGTCTGTTGGGGAGGACGGTGGATGCTGTTGTTCAGGCGATGGCTCCTGGAGAGGGGGCGTCACATCCTTGCTGTGCGGGGCCTGAGGGCGCGCGGGGCCCGAGGACAGGCCGGTCTTTCCTTCGCTCCGACTGGCGCAGGCCATGAGTACTCTGCGGCAAATGGGAGTCAGCCGCCGGCACTGTAGCCTGTACAGTGTGGTCGTGCACGGGTACTTGTGACAGGTTGCGTGAGGAGCGAGGTCATCCCTTCCCTCTGCCAGGCCTGCGGCGTATTTATAGCGAGTCCGACGGGAGGACCCACAGGATTTTGTCTGTCTCGTCCAACTGGACTGTATCCGAGGGGGATGCCTGCCCCGGGGGCCTCAGCGTGCCCGACCCCTTCGCTTGGGGTCGGACGAGGTGGAACTTTGTGACGAGGGGTCGGGCGCTACCGACCCTGGGGCCGCAGTCGGGCGAGGCGGAACCTTTGCGGGGGGGGGGGGGGGGTCGGACGTTCCCGATCCTGGCATCTTGGTCGGGCGAGGCGGAGTTTTGATCACGTCTAGGTGGGCCTGAGCCTCCGTGTCTGCCTCCTTAAGTGGTGTCTTAGGGGATCGTTAATATTCTCCCCCAACAGTAGCCCCCGAGCCTGTGGTGGAGCAGAAGTGCTCCTCCGGAGGCTTCTTTCGCTGTTTCGCCGCGGGCTCTATTTTATGGCGCGTTTGGTTGGTTTCAGCCTAGCTGGGGAACCTACGAATTGTGACCACACGCGTGGTAGCTGGTTGCGAAACTGGCCCCCGAGCTCCTGCTCGTTGCAGGAAACCGATCGGGAGGCTAGGTCGAGTTTTGATCGTTATCCCTCAGGCATCCGTTTGCTAGGATGGAGGGGTTGAGCCGGGCCACGTTATCCGTGTTGGACAAACCGTGGTGCTCGTTTGAGCTGCAAACGGGTAGGTTCGAGTGGAGTCCCGGTCCCCGTTCGGGGGGGGTCCGGCTCGGGCCAAGCTGGTGGCGCACTTCAATTTCCCGTCGGCCAGTTCATATAGTTCCTGGATCCGTTCGACCAGATCTGGGGGCTCGTTGCCTTTCCCCATGGAAAAACCATGAATTTTACACCGGGCGGGACTCGAACATGAGATCGGGACGCCCTTGGCTTTCGCTCGCCTAGGTATTGGCCGCTAGCGGGCCCGTCCCTTCTCGCCCCTTGCTCGGGGGATGTCCTAAGGCAGCTGTCGAACCCGTGTCGGGCCAGCTTTCGAACCTCTGGACCGTAGTGGGCCGTAGGGGCGTTTTCAGCCCCGTATCCCTTTCTTACCTCCCTGTGGGCCTTGGGCCGGAATCAGAGCGGTCGTTGCGCCTGGGCCGAATGTGGAGGTCGTCGTGGGCGCGCTACCCGGGAAGTGGAGTTATGGGGAGCGCCGTCCCGCGAATCGAGGAGGATAGGATGTTTTCGCGGCCGATCGTGCGCGCGGTTTTCGAAAAGGAAACAGGCGTGGCAGGGGCGTACCTGGCGCTGCATTTATGGCGGCCGGGGCGTCGATTTGGCTTCCCCGTTACTTTTCCTATAAAAGCAGGAGCTCGCCGCGCCGGTTCCGCCTTCCTTCCGCATTCGAGCCTTCTTGCCTCCTAGCCTTACGCTCAGTTCATCCACGCTCGCCTCATTTCCTCCGCTCCAAGCCGTGCGCTCTTCTTCCCGTCCCCGTCGATCTCTTCCCTCCTTTGGCGATAGGTTCCTGGGGGGTTTCTCACTTCACCTCCTCGCGCGCCGAGGGCCTGGTGCGGAAGGGTCTCCTCTGCGAGAGGACGGCGGCGGGCGAGTGGGAGCTGCCGGGGACAGAGCAAGTTCCGTTGCCTCCCCCCGGCTACGTCGTCTCCTTCGCTCACTTCCACGAGCGGGGGTTCGCTTCTCCCCCGAGCCGCTTCTTTCGCGGACTCCTCCACCACTATGGTCTCGAGCTCCAGCACCTCAACCCCAACGGGATCCAGCACATTGCGGCGTTCGTCGTGCTGTGCGAGGGGTTCCTGGGCATCGAGCCCCACTTCTCGCTGTGGAAATACTTTTTCACAGTGAGTCTGTAACAGAAGGCGGGGAAAGCCGGGAGCCAGCAGCGGTCGCCTCCAGTGCCGATCGGGTGCGCCGGGATCCATCTCCGTCATACTCGCTCCAAGGAGTATATGACGGTGAAGACCTCGGTGTCCCCCAAGGGGTGGCACAACCAGTGGTTCTACGTGAAGAACTACCCGGATTCCCCCCTGCCGGCTTTCACCGGCCGCACCATCGACGCGACGCCGGAGGTATGGGCGTACGGGCCGGTGGAGAAGGAGAAGAAGCGGTTCTCCGACCTGCTGCAGGCCATCGAGCAGCTGAAGAGGAACGGGCTCACCGGTGCCGGGGTCATCGGAGCGTACCACGCCCAACGGGTGGCGCTGCTGATGCTCCGGACCCGACCGCTTGGCGCCATGACCCCTGACGCGCGGACCGAGGGCACCGCCCTGGCGACGGGCGCGCTTGCCGCCTCCAAGATCCGGCAACGGCTTCGGGAGGCGCCGGAGGACAAGGATGTCGAGTACCCGATTCCCGGGCACCCGCCGATGCGCCCGGAGGCGGGCTTCATAGACCTGGTAAGGAGTTGGGGCGTCGTCTTCCTTCCTTTGTGTCCTGCTACTTGTCGCTCTGACGCGGAGCTGTTTTGCGTTTGCAGGGCTCGCTAACCCGGGTCGCGGTCTCCCTTCCGCCGGTGCCGGAAGATGCCGAGCGGAGAGCTCGCAATCGTCTCTAAGTCGAGGCGCAGAAGCGCCGAAAGGACAAGGAGACGGCGAGGAAGCGGAAGAAGGCCGCCAAGGAGTTCCAGCGGTGGCGGAGGGGGGCAGTCGTGTCTGACGACGACGACGACGATGATGAAGAGGATGAAGATGAAGAAGATGATGAAGAGGGGGAGGAGGAGCTGGTTCCCCCCCGTTTGGGGGCCTTGGTGATTCGTGAGGCGCCCCCGTAGACGGCCGCGGGAGGTGAAGCGGGGGAGGCGTCCACCCGGGCTTCGGCTCCTCCAGTCCCTGGGGTTGTGCCTCAGGGGCCAGCACAGTGCGTGCCCCAAGAGCTGGCGTGGGCCGCGCCTCAGGGGTCGGCGCCGGACGTCTCCTGGGAGTAGGTGCGCGATGCCTCCTAGGGGTCGGCGCAGGGCGTCCCCCAGGAGCGGGCGCGGGACGCTCCTCCGGGGTCAGCAAGGGGTGCCCCCCCGGTGTCGACACGGAGCGCCCCTCAGGGGTCTTCGGAGCCTGCCCCCGCCGCGGCTTTGGGTCCGGCATGGGGCGCTCCCCAGGAGTCCGTTCAGGGCGCTCCTCGGGGGTCCGTGGAGCCTGCCTCCACCGCCGTGCCCGCTGCCGGAGGGTAGCGAAGCGGCGACAAGCAGCCGTTGCCAGATGCCCCGGCGTCGGCGTCTGGCTCTGAGTCGAAGCGCGCGCGTGCCGTCCTTGTGCTTCGAGGACGTAAGTTGGCCTTCCCTGCGTGTCGTTCCTCTCCTCCTCTTTTTTCGTTCGTTTCTGCTGACGCCTAGTCGTTGATGTGCAGCACTACTCCCCGTGGCCTCACCCTGCAGTTGGCGCCCAAGAAGGCGCTGCGGTTGTCGACCTCCTCCGGGGGGCGGGCCGCGGCCCCGCCCGCGGCGAGCGGCGGGGTACCTGGTGCGGCCGCGGATCCCCCCACGGAGGTGGCCCCTGTGGAGGCGGCTGGCGGAGCGACGGCGGCGTCAGCCGCGGGAGGGGGAGCGGACTCTACTCCGCCTTCGGTTCCCCCGGTCGCCCCTTCAGCTCAGGGCGCGATCCTCCCAGGCTCTCAGGCCGGGGAGGTGATCGACCTCGACGCCGACGAGGCAGAGGAGACGGCGGCGGCGGGAGGTAGGGCGGATGCCCCTGCAGCCGCGACAGGATAAGAGGCGGAGGGAGCGCCTGCTCCCGGGGGCGCAGCGGCGGCGGAGGCAGTGGTGACGGAGGCAGGGACCTCCGCCCCGATCATCCCCGCGGGAGTGACTCCGGCGGCTGAGGCGGAGGTGCCAACCGCGATACCGCTTACGGCCTTGGCGGCGACGAGCATGCAGGTGCCGGGGCCGTCGGTGGACCCGGCGGCTTCTAGTGCCATGGTGCCGACCTCGGCGGCAGCGTCAGGGTCGGCTCTTGCCTCGGCCTCGGCTTCCTCCGTCCCGAGGGCGTGGAGAGGGTCCGTCCTCCGCTGGTCATCTCGCGATGACCCGCCGAGGCATCCCTTCGCGCTGGACGACGCCGCCGAGTGGCAGAAGTGGCAGGCGGTGCAGGGCGGCATCGCCCAGGTCCAGGCGGCTCTGTCCTCAGCGCTGGGAGTTCTGGGCAACACCATCCTCCCTGGCAGCCAGGTATGTGACTTCTACTGTTGGTGACGAGCGCCTCCCCTTTGCTTTTTTGCCTTAACGGTGTGTTGCTTTGCAGGTTCTCCAAGAGGGCAGTCGGGGGAAATCTGATTTCCTCCGGCGGCAGCAGGGTCTCTGGGATCGCTTCAACACCGAAAGGGAGTGCACCAGGGACCTGTCCCTGCAAGTCAGCGCCGCCCAGGGGGTCATTCGCGACCTGCAAGGGCGTGAGCGGGCAGCGTTGGAGGAGTCGCGGCGTGCGGAGGCCAGGCTCCAAGCTATCACCGAGAAGGCCCGCCTGGACCTCGAGGAGTTCCAGGCCGTTGCCGAAAGGGCCTGCCGCGATGCCGAGGGGCTTAAAGCTGCTGCTGAGAGGGCCCGCCGCGACACCGAGGAGCTTGCGCAGCTGAGGGGGGAGCGTGAAGCCCTCCGCACGGAGACCGGTCAACTCCGCTCGCAAGTGCAGGGGCTTCAGTCCGCCGTGTCCCGAGGCGCCGACCGGGAGCGTGAGTTGAAGACCCAGGCTGATGGTGAGGTTTTTTCCATTCCCGTGTTCCCGTGTCGTTTGTGTTCTGTTCTTTGACTTGGTGGGATTTTCTGGGTGGTTTCTGCAGGTGAAATCGCCAAGTTGTGGGGTCGGCTCGACGAGGAGCGCGGCGAGCACGGCGCCCTGCGAGATGCGGTTCGTGTCGTCTACGACGACTTTGGCGTAGCTCCGGATGAGGGGTCAAGCTCGTGTCCTCGGGGTGCGCCATCGTCGTCGCGAGATCGCCGTGGACGCGCTTCACCTTGGCGTGCGTCGAGCCTTCAGGGTCTTCGGCTCTCACTATTCTGGCATCAACTTTGCCGGGATGAGTGAAGGGTACGCCGCAGGCTACACCGAAGCTGAGCTGGACGAGATTGATGCCACGGTGACTGCGCCGGCTGAGGCCCTCGCGAAGCTCCTGGAGGATGAAGCCGCCCCTCCTGCCGACCCCTCTGCAAGTTAGCTGGCTCGTGCCCCAAAAAGTTTGTAATTATGTTAGTCTTTGAACTCGTTTTGCGTCGGCCATACGGGCCTGTTCTATGACTTTTTGTTGCATGAAAGAACCCGATTCCCTTTGTTGTTCCTTTGGGCTCGAAAGCTTAGAATGCGTTGCCGGGTGCGTCAGTAAGTTTTGATGAGCGAAGGTGCCGTAGCCGCTGGGGCGTAGGTTTTTTCGTGGTCCGATCAAGTCTTGCCTGAGCACCGTTCACGCATCCTTCTCTTTTTGCGTCCAAAGGTCTAGAAAGGGAGTGTTCGGTTTGAAAAAGAAAAAACCGTTTCTTTTAGGTGGCGCCAAGCGGCTGGGGTCGGGACCCCTGATAGCCCCCGAGGGGTATGCGGTCCTGGAGCAAGGCCAGGGTCGGATACCCCTGAGCTTTAAAGAAAAAGGCCTGAACTGAGGCAGCTCGGGGTTTCTTTTTTCGCAGAAGAACAAAACTGGTAGCCCCCGAGGGGTATGCGGCCCTGGAACGAGGCCAGGGTCGGATGCCCCTGAGCTTGAACGGAAAGAACGGAAATGATGGCAAATTTATGCAGAACTTGGAAATAAAAGCTATGGGTAAAAGCGCCTTAGCTGTTCTATGTTCCAGGCATTGTTGAAGATTTGCCCGTCGGGAGTTGCCAGCCTGTAGGTGCCTGGTCGTAGTACTTGTACGACGATGAACGGGCCTTCCCATGGGGGAGTCAACTTGTGCCGACCCCTATTGTCCTGGACGAGGCGGAGCACTAAATCACCGACGTTGAAGGCGCGGCCTTGTATCCTACGGCTGTGGTAACGCCGTAGGGCCTGCTGGTATTTAGCCGAGTGTAGTAGGGCTACGTCTCGCGCCTCGTCGAGTTGATCTTGTGCGTCCTCGAGTGATGCCTGGTTTCCCTGTTCGTCGTATGCCTTGACCCTCGGTGACCCGTACTCTAGGTCGGTGGGCAAAATGGCCTCTGACCCGTAGATCATGAAGAACGGGGTGAAACCCGTCGCCCGGCTGGGGGTCGTCCTCAAGCTCCAGAGGACTGCTGGAAGCTCCGCAACCCACCGTCCACCGAACTTTTTAAGGTGGTCAAAGATCCGTGGCTTGAGACCCTGGAGTATCATGCCGTTGGCTCGCTCGACTTGCCCGTTCGTGCGGGGGTGTGCCACCGCCGCCCAATCCACTCGAATGTGGTGGTCGTCGCAGAACTGGAGAAATCTCTTCCCGGTGAACTGCGTGCCATTGTCGGTGATGATGGAATTTGGGATCCCGAAGCGGTGGATGATGTCGGTGAAGAACTGTACCGCCTGCTCGGACCTGATTTGCGCCACTGGTCTTGCTTCGATCCATTTGGAGAACTTGTCGACAGCGACGAGCAGATGGGTGAAGCCCCCGGGCGCCTTTTTGAAGGGTCCAACGAGATCCAGCCCCCAGACCGCAAACGGCCACGTGATGGGGATGGTTTGCAACGCCTGCGCGGGCAGGTGAGTTTGGCGGGCAAAGAACTGGCATCCTTCACAGGTGCTGACTACCTGGGTAGCATCCGCGACCGCGGTTGGCCAGTAAAAACCTTGTCGGAAGGCGTTACCAACGAGTGTCCTTGGCGCGGCGTGGTGACCACAAGCCCCGGCGTGGATATCCTGGATCAACGCCTTTCCCTGCTCGACCGGGATGCAGCGCTGGAGGATCCCAGTATGACTTCTCTTGTAGAGCTCCTGGTCGATGATGGTGAAGGATTTTGCACGGCGCGTGATCCTGCGAGCCTCTGTTTTGTCTGCTGGGAGCGTGCCGCGGACAAGGTAGTCGAGGTACGGGGCTCTCCAGTCGATTGGAGGGTCGGCCCTCGCCGCGGGGTCCGTCGCAATTTCCATGACCACAGGGTCGGATAGGTCGGCTTCCAGGGCCGATTCGGGTAAAGCAGCGTTGATTCCCTCGGGAGTGATGCTCGGGTCCGGGACAGGTGGCGAGTCGCCGACCTCCCCTGGCTCGGGTCCCGATCCCAGGGTTGGGGGTGCTTTGCCGACCCCTGCTGGCTCCAGATAACGGATTGAAGGCTTCATCTGGTCGCTAACGAAAACCCCGTCGGGGACGGGCATCCGACCGGATGCCGCCTTCGCCAGCTCGTCAGCGGCTTCGTTGAAGCCCCTTGCGACGTGGTTGAGCTCCAACCCGTCGAACTTGTCCTCGAGCTTACGGACCTCGTTGCAGTAGGCTGCCATTTTGGGGTCGTGGCAGCTCCACTCCTTCATGACTTGTTCGACGACCAACTGGGAATCGCCCCGGACGTCTAGCCGACGGATACCCAGCTCGATGGTGATGCGGAGCCCGTTGAGTAGGGCTTCATACTCAGCGATATTATTGGATGCAGGAAAATGGAGGCGGATCATGTACCTGATGCGCACGCCCAATGGAGAGACGAAGACGAGGCCTGCTCCGGCGCGGGCCCTCATCAGTGACCCGTCGAAGTACATCGTCCAGTACTCCTGCTCCTCTGGCGCCCATGGTGCTTGCACCTCCGTCCATTCGGCCATGAAGTCGGCGAGTGCCTGGGACTTGATGGCGGTGCGGGGGGCGTAGGTGATACCCTGGTCCATAAGCTCAAGCGCCCACTTCGCGATCCTTCCTGTAGCATTTGGGTTCCGGATTACTTCACCAAGCGGGAATGATGAGATGACCGTTACCGGGTGGGAGGTGAAGTAGTGACGCAGCTTCCTCTTCGTGATGAGGATGGCGTAGACGAGCTTCTGGATCTGTGGATATCGTGTCTTGGACTTGGACAAGACTTCGCTGATGAACTACACCGGGCGTTGCACCTTAAGAGCGTGCCCCTCCTCTTCCCGCTCCACCACTAGGGCCGCGCTAACCACCTGGGTAGTCGCCGCGACGTAGAGCAGGAGGGACTCGCCGTCGGCGGGCGGGAATAGGATCGGGGCCTTCGTTAGGAGGTCCTTGAGCTGGTCAAGTGCCTCCTGGGCCTCGCTGGTCCATTCGAAGCGGTCAGACTTCTTCAGAAGCCGATAAAGAGGAAGACCTCGCTCGCCGAGGCGCGAGATGAAGCGGCTTAGAGCCGCTAAGCATCCCATGATGCGTTGCACCCCCTTTATGTTCCGGATTGACCCCATATCGCTGATGGCCGTTATCTTTTCCGGGTTTGCCTCGATGCCGCGCACAGAGACGACGAAGCCTAACAGCATGCCCCTTGGGACACCGAAAACACATTTCTCAGGATTGAGCTTAATACGCTTATCCCTCAGCCTTTCGAAGGCTAGCTCTAGGTCGGGAACGAGCTGGTCACCCTTCCTGGATTTAACCACGATGTCGTCAACGTAGGCCTCAACGGTCCGCCCGATGAGATCTCCGAAGCACTTCAGCATGCATCGCTGGAAGGTAGCCCCCGCGTTTTTGAGGCCGAACGGCATCTTAACGTAGCAGTAGGGACCAAAGGGGGTGATGAAGGAGGTAGCGAGCTGGTCGGCCTCTTTCATCGCTATCTGGTGGTAGCCGGAATATGCGTCGAGGAAGCTGAGGGTCTTGCATCCGGCGGTTGAGTCGACTATTTGATCTATGCGTGGCAAAGGAAATGGGTCCTTTGGACACGCTTTGTTGAGACCGGTATAATCGACACACATCCTCCATTTCCCGTTCTTTTTTGGTACAAGGACAGGATTGGCCAGCCACTCGGGGTGGCGCACTTCCTTGATGAACCCGGCCGCCAGGAGCTTCTGGAGCTCTTCACCAATGGCCCTGCGCCTTTCCTCGTCGAAACGGCGCAAGCCTTGCTTTACTGGCTTCGAACCGGCCCTGATGTTCAAGGAATGCTCGGCGACTTCTCTCGGGATGCCAGGCATGTCCGAGGGCTTCCACGTGAAGACGTCGCTGTTCGCGCGGAGGAAGTCGACGAGCGCGCTTTCCTATTTGGGGGACAGAGCCGCGCTGATCCGCACAACCTCACCATTGGAACAGCCGGGATCGAGAGGGACTTCCTTGATACCTTCGGTGGGCTCAAAGGAGGCATTCGACTGCTTGGCATTGGGCTGATCCTCGATCACCTCTGCGAGCTGGACCGCCATGCCGCCCGTGACGGTGATGGCCGTGGTGTACTCGCAACACTCTACGTCGCACTCATATGCCTTCTGGAAGGTCGTGCCGACGGTAATGACCCCGTTGGGTCCTGGCAGCTTGAGCTTGAGGTAGGTGTAGTTGGGGATTGCCATGAACTTCGCGTAGCACGGCCGTCCTAAGATGGCATGGTAGGTTCCGCGAAACCCTACCACCTCGAAAGTGAGGACCTCCTTCCTATAGTTGGAAGGGGTCCCAAATGTAACGGGCAGGTCGATTTGCCCGAGAGGCGTCGCCTGCTTCCCTGGCACGACGCCATGGAATGGTGCCTTGCTGGGACGGAGGCGGGAGCAATCGATCCCCATAGCGTCGAGAGTCTCGGCGTAGAGGAGGTTGAGGCCGCTACCCCCATCCATAAGTACCTTGGTGAGGCGCTTCGTGCCGACGATGGGGTCGACGACGAGAGGGTAACGCCCCGGATGTCGGACGCGTCCAGGGTGGTCGGACCTATCGAAGGTGATGGCCGGTCCGGACCAATCGAGGAAGGCCGGAGTCGCAGGCTCGGCCGCATAGACCTCCCGGCGCTCCAGCTTTTGCTGGCGCTTGGTGTCGTACGCCGCGGAGCCGCAGAAGATCATGAAGCAGCCGTCGACTTTAGGGAAGCCGTCTTCCTTCTCTTCATCGCCCTTCTTTTCCTCATCGGGCTTCCGCTTCCGGTCGCCTTTCACCGGATTGCCCATGAAGTACCTCTTCATGAGGTTACAGTCTTTGTAGGCGTGCTTGACGGGGAACTCATGGTTCGGGCATGGTCCCTCGAGCAACTTGTCGAAGAAGCCGGGGGCACCTTCGGGGGGCTGCGGCCCCCGCTTGCGCTCGACCGCGGCCACGAGGGGGGCCTCGCGCCGCTGCTTGCCCTTCTTCTTCTGCTGGCGGTTGGAAGTGCCCTCGTCGGCGTCCTCCTCTCGTTTCGCCTTGCCTTTGGAACGATCGAAGATCGCTCCGACAACCTCTTCGCCAGAGGCGTAACTAGTGGCGATATTGAGGAGCTCTTCCGTGGTTCGTGGGCCTCGGCGCCCCAGCTCGTGGACGAGGGGCCAGCAAGAGGTCCCTGCTAGGAAGGCTCCTATGATGTCGGCGTCCGCGACGTTGGAGAGCTCGGTGTGCTTTCTGGAGAAGCGCCGGATGTACTCCCGGAGGGACTCGTCCGCCCCCTGACGGCAGCTCTGGAGATCCCAGGAGTTGCCGGGGCGCGTGTACGTCCCTTGGAAGTTTCCTATGAAAACTTCTTTCAGGTCATTCCAGTTGCGAACGCGTCCTGAAGGGATATGTTCTAGCCAAGCTCGCGTGGAGTCTGCCAGGAAAAGGGGTAGGTTGTGGTAGGTTGTAGATGTTAAACAGGTCATCATCTGCCCCGCCGGCTTGACATGCAAGCCGGTAATCGCTGAGCCACACTCCAGGATTTGTCTCCCCTGAGTATTTGGCTACACTCGTGGGTTGCCTGAAGCGCGGCGGAAAGGGCGCACTTAGGATGCGTGCAGAGAAGGCTCGAGGCCCAGCCGCTCCTGGGCTCGGGCTACGGTCTTCCCCACTGTCGTAACGCCCGCCACGGTGGACGTGGTAGCCTCGATCTGCCCCGTCCTCCCTGCCCGCGCGGGAGCGTCTCCGCGCGTTCAGGGTGTCGCGGGCGTCGCGAATGAGACCGACGCGCTGGTGGACGGATCGAGCCTCGCCTTCCGCGGGTGGCGGGGTCCATCGGGCGGACGCGGCCTGATTCGCCCCCGGAGGGGGTTGATGGACAGATTCCCCCCGCCGTTCTGGGGGCGCGTCATGCGTCGCCCGGCTGGCGTTCTGCCCGCGTCGCCGGGACGCCGAACTTTCCGCCTGCTGGACGGCAGCGCACTCGAGCAGGTTGCGCATCTCTTGGCGTGCCCGTCGCTCCTCGGGCGTCGCTGGTTCGGGGAGCTGTCGGAGCAACACCGCCGCGGCTGCGACGTTATGGCTAGCGTGGGCAAAGAGCGGCGGACGCTCTCCGTCCGCGCAGATGCGTTCCTGGATGTCGCGAGCCCGTTGTCGCGCTCCCCCCTCGTGGTCGGGGTGCTCTACTTCTTGGCGGGCGCCGACGCGCGCTTCCGGTTGCCGAGGGCACTCCGGGGCCCTTGGTAAGGCTCCAGTTGTAGCCGCGGCGTGCGAGGGGGGAGCCCGTTGTCTTCCCTCAGCACCATCGCCGTTGGACCCCTCAGAGTGCGCGTCGACCACAAGGCACTCGCGCGAGGGGTTGGGACTCCCGCTGCTGGAGCCAGCGTCAGAGATTGTCCTCGCCGCGCCTACGAGCTCGTTGCTCGCGGGCGACGTGGTCAAGGACCGCGCTAGGAGGCGTCCGTAAGCCCCCGTGGCGTTGCGTAGCCCGAAGGGCTGTCCCCCTGGTGAGGTCCTTCCGGTATGCAACCGGCCGCTCGCTGCTGTCCTGGCGGCGGGGCCGAGGGCAGCAGGACGAGCGGGCAAGACGAGGACAGGGATCAGCTCGATCCCTTCCCCGGTGGCGAGAAAGTCCAGGCTCCCGAAACGGATCAGGGAGCCCGGAGCGAAGTTGTTATCGTAATTGGCCATCTGAGGCTGGAGATGTACGCACAAAGGTCCCCTACTTGGCGCGCCAACTGTCGTTGTCAAGATCGGCGGATCAAGACTTAGACTAGTAAATTTCTTTTATGCGCGTAAGCCTCAGGTGGTTGCGTGGGATGCACGGGTTTAGACTGGTTCGGGCAAAGGAAGCCCTACGTCCAGTATCGAGGATGTTCGTGTTGCCCACGCGGGGTTCTGTAGTAGGGGGTTACAGATCGACGAGAGAGGGACTGGTCCCAAGTCTCTTTTGTGCTTATGCTCTCCGGGAGAGTCGTTGTGTGCTGTGGCTTGTGGGAGAAGAAGCCGATCCCCCCTCCGGCCCTGGATTCCTCCTTTTATATCGCAAGGGGGGTGGCCGGAGTTACAGTTGGTATCGGGTGAAGAGGACTGTAAGGAGTAAAGCGTAGAATGGTAAAAAACACGGCAGGAAGGGGGAGCAAGTTCCTAGGCACCCGACGCCTCTACCGGCCCCTGGCGAACGCCGGCGTGCATGCCGGAAGGGGAGGTCGCCGCGCGCCAACTGTTGTTGCTCCCTACAGATAGCTCCTTCGATGCCCGTAGGCGTCGGGTCATGATGAGGGCGTTCCGTTGTTATCCTGGTGTCTGTTGGGGAGGACGGTGGATGCTGTTGTTCAAGCGATGGCTCCTGGAGAGGGGGCGTCACATCCTTGCTATGCGGGGCCCGAGGGCGCGCGGGGCCTGAGGACAGGCCGGTCTTTCCTTCGCTCCGGCCGGCGCAGGCCATGAGTACCCTGCGGTGAATGGGAGTCAGCCGCCGGCACTGTAGCCTGTACAGTGTGGTCATGCACGGGTACTTGTGACAGGTTGCGTGAGGAGCGAGGTCATCCCTTCCCTCTGCCAGGCCTGCGGCATATTTATGGCAAGTCCGACGGGGGGACCCACAGGATTTTGTTTGTCTCGTCCAACTGGACCGTATCCGAGGGGGATGCCTGCCCCGGGGCCCTCAGCGTGCCCGACCCCTTCGCTTGGGGTCGGACGAGGCGGAACTTTGTGACGAGGGGTCGGGCGCCCCGACCCTGGGGCCGCAGTCGGGCGAGGCGGAACCTTTGCGGGGGGGGGGGGGGATCGGACGTTCCCGATCCTGGCTTCTTGGTCGGGCGAGGCGGAGCTTTGATAACGTCTAGGTGGGCCCAAGCCTCCGTGTCTGCCTCCTTAAGTGGTGTCTTAGGGGATCGTTAATATTCTCCCCCAACACTAAATGTGTCATTTAGTACCAACTACCGACCAGTACTAAACGGTTTTGCACCAAAAAATAAGGAAAAAAATAAATGAACAGCTAGGAGGTCCCCGCACACACGCATCATCACAAGTAATATGCGCATATGCGGTCCGTGGGATTCAAACCCACGACCTCAAGCCTCGTGCAAACTTTCCTTACCATCTCACCTACACAATACATGCAATTGAATTAGATATGCTATTCTTTTGAAGTAACCTGTGGACAGGCATTTAGTACCGATCAATAACACCTACTGGTACTAAATGGTACTCTACGGGGTACTAGTGTTATTGCCTGGTACTAAATGGTCGAGGCCTTTTTAGTACCAGTCGATGTTATTGCCCGGTACTAAAAGGTCTCTGAGGATCGAAAATTTCTATTCGGTTCTAATTTCGCGTGTTAGTACTGGACAAAAAGCTTTCCGGTACTAATGTCAAGGATGAATGGTCATAGTAGCATAGCATCCTCCACCGGGGGTAGAAACGGCTAGCAACTCGGGTGACGATTCAGTCTCATGGTCCAACCCAGCGTGTTGCGCGGCGCTGCCACGAATGGCTCCTCGTCCGGCCAATGCGACAGCACGGACATGGCCTGCCGGATGTCCTTTGCTTCCTCTGCCATAATCTCTGACGCCCTTTCTATCTAACATCATTCTTAGGTTTAGTAGTTGGGTTCAGATTAATCAATATGAAAGATAGGAGAACCTACGCGCGGCGTGTATGCGTATCTACTTAGACCCGGATATCTTCACGTGTACGTATCAGATCAGAGATGCAGAATGGGAGCGGCAGGCAACGAAGAATGGAGTACGGCCCGTTTAACTATAGGACCCCAGGTTGATTATGACAAAGGTGAGGAGCTTTTTTACAAAATAATCATGACGGTCAGAAGAAACTACCGCACTTTAATATTACTAGTAGAAGTGCCTGTGCATTGCTACGGGTCTTTACCCTCTCTAAAATAATTATCTGCTTATTCCCGATTCATGTTTCATGGTGCTATATCACTTTTCTTCTTCTCCTTCCCGAAATTCCGAATAAGGAAAATTAAAGAAGTAGATAAGCTATCACAAGGAGAAAAGTTCATGGATTTCATATCGGATGCTATCACAAGAATAGGGAGGTTCTGGATGTAACTAGATGCTGTGATCCGTTAGCTTTTATAATTCCTGAGTTATCTGCCATATTTTCCTATATCTTCGCACTAAAGAAATGTAACTTTGGTGTGCATAATTGAAATCACAATTAATTTATTATCACAATGTATGTTGATCCAATCATCCAGCAATTTTAGTATTAGAGTGCTCCATGAAATTTGTATTTGGTCCCATGCAGATCCTCGGCTCGTTCTCTGACTGTATAATCACTAAGTTAAAATTTAAATTAGCAATTCTGAATGAATTAAGGAGGTTCAGCCAAGAGCAGGCCTTGAGGCTATCTAGGTTGTTTTGCTATTATTTAATTTATAATATACGCAACATCAGGGTTAAACATACATTGAAAATACATTGAAACTTCTAGTATATAGATTCAGTATGCACACAACTCCAATTTTAGCTTTCATACATTAGCATGTTATTACAGATGTATTGCCCATGAAACTTTCAACCTATAAAAAATAGAAAAGAATCTGCAAGGCTAAATAAATACTTACATTTGATTAGAATTTGTTGGACCACTTCTAAATTTAAAACTTTCACTGCATGCACAAATTCATCTAGCAATTACCAAACCAGCTTGAGCATACTCCAAGCCGCATAGTACTAATGAGCACTCTAGTAGCACCACTGCATCATTAATGTCAGGCGAATTCTAGACACCGGTGATGGCCTGCGGTTAGCGTCGGAGCAGCAGGGTGTAGATGCCGTACTTTGCGTCTGTGCTAGGTAGAATGCTACGACAACAACTTATGCTTTGCTGCTGCGTGGATTATATGTGAGATTGCAGCGGACAACTTCCGAGAAGGCTAGCGCTAGATCAGGGCGGCGCGCATGGGTACAGCAGTGGGTGATAGCACCCGTGCACGGTGAGATCGGAGGTCCGTGTCGCGCCACCGATGCAGCACGGTGGGGAGCTCGGAAACAGAGGAGATGGATCGGAACCGCTGGACCGTTTGACTAGGCCGCAACAAGAAGTTCATGCTCCTATCAAGATGGCAGATTGATTACGAAAAACACGAGATATTTTTTTACGGTTGATTATGAAAAAGTTGAGAAATTTTTTTATAAAACAACCATGACGGTTGACAGACATAGATTATATTAGATATAGATATAGATTGCGTTCTCAATGGTACCATATCATGGATCGTTCAAACATCTCGCACTCAATGCTCATGCACGCAACCCGTCTGTGTCTTTCTTGTGGCTCTTACGAGCGCTCATGCATTGTAGCAACAATGACATGGAGTTATATATATGGCATTGAATACGCTTATACACGCATATGCTAAGTAAGGAATCGTGGTCCCATTGGCATATCACGTCCTTTAGTCGAAGATGTTATTTTCGATCGCAGCAGAATGGAACAATAAACAAAAACAATGGTCATGTTTTCTAAAAACAGACTTGCAACAACATAGTTGCATGATTTTTGGTTGGTACATTATTTGGTCCCATTTTCTCACGTTGTATGAGGTGCTCCTCCGGCCACAACAGTAACTATGCCAATAGAGCCATGTTTGAGAATTGAGACACGTGCCACGTGGTGGTATACTTCCTCCAGGTCATATCAATATAAGTTCAACTACGTTTATTCTAGTTAAACATTTTAACTTCGACTGTCAGTATCTAAAAAAATTTTAGATTTACAAATTACAACACAAAATTGACATTTACTAGATTTATTATAAAAAAAATATTTTTCATAATATATAGCATGCATCATTTAAAATATGTTTATTAACATTGCTAGTTAAATTCAGAAAATTTTGATTTGGGACAAAACATGGATGGACTTAAATTAAGATCATATAAAGTAGAGTTTTAGACTGTGATCCTAGTATGGTTGATGACAGTGACATGATTGATTTTGAGCAAATTCATGACTATTATCTGAGGTAAATACACCCAACGTACAAAGGACAAAATTTCAAAAAAATTGAAGTAAGAACTTTGAATGAACCTTTCTTTTCAAATGGTGGTATCTAGCGCAACCCAACAGATCATCCACAACGGTGCAAGTTGAAAATATATTTCAACAATTCGCTTGTCATAAATTAATCGTTCCAATAGCTCCACAAAATTAAATTTCGCTCGGCGTCCGGCGAGTGCTACCACTACCTGCAGCCCATTACCTGGTCCACCACGGATGCCTCCATATCCACCACAGTTTTCATGTGGGGTTGGTAATTCTTCCGCAAGGGCATGCGGACTTGGAGCTCATTGGGTGGAGAGTAGCCATGGTAGTGGTTTCTGGGCAAAGAGTCAAGTTAGTTGCGGGGCCACAAACTATTTTTTTTTCTTCTTAGGGGGGCCAACTTTGTTAAATTTTTTAAATTTATTTGAATTTTAATTTTGCCACTGAGTCAAGTGGAGAGCATTACGGAGATGTCCACTGGCATAGCTAGGTTAGGCAATGGCCAGATAGTAATGATGGGTTGTGGACAGAGCGATGAGAGTTTATCTCCATTAGCATTGCTAGATCTAAATACCTAAAACTTGTTTTGGATACAGAACAGAGAAGATTTTCAGGAAACTTTTATGCTCATTTCAAAAAACATACCTAAACTTGATACCCATAAACCTTTCTAAGAATATTCTTGGATTCTAGAGGTTTTCTATAAAAAGGCCAACACACAAAAACTACCAAAAATTACATGTTTTAATAAGAGCCTTTTTGCAAAAGATCACGGTAAAATCCCCTCCCGCATCATCTCGGTTCATCCCTCTCATGTCAGGCATCCCATGTCTTTTCTCCTGCCACTGACGTGTGGGACCCGCACATCAGGGTCATACATGCTAGTGCAGTAGTGCGTCCTTGTATTTTGACGGCTTAGAATGTATGGTGACTATAGGTACGAAAGACGAATTCGTCGACAACGACCACTGCAATGATTTTCGTGGCTAACTGTGATACGGTAGCAACATGTGAGCCCAAGCAATGAGAATGGTTGCAAATGGCGATGAGCCACACCAGTCCTCACGGGTAGAAAACTTACCTTTAGTCCCAGTTGGTAGGTGCTAAATCTCCCGAAAATCCATCCGAGATAAAGTAATCGAGACGAAAGGGAGGTCATTAGTCGTGAGTCGCTCAACTAGGACTAAACACTACTAGAGAACTGACTTTAGATACCACCCACTTTAGTCTCGGTTTAATTTCGATCCGGGAGAAAAGGAGGTGCGCCATGATAGGCTGGAATGGCGCGCACCTTTACTCTCGGTTCCTTTTTTGTAACTAGGACTACAGGCCACCCTTTAGTCTCGGTTAAAATGGCTAGTTTCCGGGCACCGACGGCGCCACCCTTTACCCCCGGTTGGTGACACCAACCGGGACAAAAGGTTTTGTCCCGGTTGAAGTTACCAACCGGGATAAACTTTTTACTCCCGATTGGTAAGTCCAACCGGGATAAAAGCTTCAAAGGTTGAAGCTTTTGTCCCAGTTGGCGTTATCAACCGGGAGTAACCACCAACCGGGACAAAAGCTCTAATCTTTTATCCCGGTTGGATTTACCAACCGGGATAAAATCTTATCTACAAGTGCCCTTTCTTCCTCATCCACTCCTCCAGCCCGAGCCACTCCACTCCACAAAGACAGAGAAGCTCATCCTCTCTATGGCGCCGAAGCAAGCCTAGGGGAGGTGCTGCTGAAATTTTTTTCCTCATTTCTGTGGGAATTTCACCCATCCAAAGTGTTGTGAAGGTTAGCTACTTCATGCTCCGTTCATTTATTGTTGTTAAGCTTTGTTTTATACTTTAGAGAGGGAAAAAAATTAGTTTGTTAGTTGTTAAGCATGTAGAGGATTTGTATTTATACATATTTTTGAGCTACAATTTGATGGATAGTTTCAATGTGAGGGAGAATGGACAGTAATTGTGAGGTAGAATTGAGATTATTTCAATTTTATGTATTAGGGAAAAATTAGAGTATATGTGTTTTTAATACTTATAAATTAGCCATATAAATTGTAGGTATAATTGTATACTTTAGTACTTTTCAGATAGAGGTATGTAATTAGCCATTTTTAGAATAAGTACATTATGTGGGAAATATTGAATTTTTTAATAGTTTAGTTATTTGTAAATTAAATATGAGATAAATAATTTGTGTATGTCTATGTAAACTTTCAGCAATATTTGAGTTTGTCGTACTGTATGATGCTGTTTGCTTCTGAAATTTTAATTTGTGTATTTCTATCTAAATTTGTAGTAATATGATGGATAGTTTTATTGTAATCCATTTTATTGATGGCTTGCGTAATACGATGCAGATGGACCAGCAGTGAATGTACAACACGGACAGGCGGAGCAAGGTGTTTATTGCTGGCATGAATAATTTTCTTGAAGCGGCTAAAGAGAACAAGCTAGAGAACGGGTTCATATCTTGTCCATGCGCCCAATGCAGTAACCAGAAGTGCTATTCAGAAGCTTCCTGGGGGACTATTCACAACCACTTGTTTAGATACGGTTTCACGCCTAACTATTTGGTTTGGACCCATCACGGCGAAAGAGGGGTTGTAATGGAGGACGGTGAAAAGGAGGAGGAGGATGACAACATTCCGGACTACGTTATAGGCCAATCTTTTGTAGATACTACAATGGGTGAGGTTGATGAAGATGAGTTTGCAGAAGATGGCTATACTGATGACCTCGGTCAGGTGCTCAGGGATTCACATAGAGATTGCGAAACTCAGAAGGAAGCATCAAAGTTGCAGCGCATGATAGATGATCACAGGAAATTGCTATACCCAGATTGCCAGGGAGGCCATAAAAAGCTAGATACCACACTAGAATTTATGCAATGGAAGGCTAAAAATGGTGTGTCCAATAAGGCATTTTAGGGGATGTTGAAAATTATCAAGAAGATTCTTCCCAAAAATAATGAATTGCCATCCACAATATATGAAGCTAAACAGATTGTTTTCCCTCTAGGATTGGAGGTTCAAAAGATACACACATGACCTAATGATTGTATCCTCTATCGTAGTGTTGAATACGAGGATCTGCATGCGTGTCCCGTGTGTGAAGCGCTGCATTATAAGATTAGGCAAGATGATCCTAGTGATGTCGAGGGGCAACCTCCCAGGAAGAGATTTCTTGTGAAAGTGATGTGGTATTTCCCTATAATACCATGCTTGAAGCGCTTGTTCAGGAACAAGACGATTGCTAAGTTGATGCGATGGCACAAAGAAGAACGTAAGGAAGATAAGATGCTGAGACACCCCGCTGATGGGGCTCAGTGGAGATCAATTGATAGAGCATTCCTAGACTTTGAAGGTGATCCAAGGAACATAAGGTTTGGTTTAAGTACTGATGGATTCAATCCATTCAGTGAGTTGAGTAGTGGTCATAGTACTTGGCCTGTGACCTTATGTATGTTTAACCTTCCTCCTTGGATGTGCATGAAACGGAAGTTCATTATGATGCCGATGCTTATCCAAGGCCCAAAGCAACCCGGCAATGATATTGATGTGTACCTAAGACCGTTGGTTGATGAACTTTTACAGCTCTGGAAGGAAGAAGGTGTACGTGTGTGGGATGGGGATAAACAAGAGATGTTTAATCGGCGAGCACTATTGTTTGTAACCATCAATGATTGGCCTGCACCAAGTAACCTTTCGGGACAGACAAACAAGGGAAATCGAGCCTGCACCCACTGCTTAGACGACACAAATAGCATGTAATTGAAGCACTGTAAGAAGGTAGTCTATATGGGTCATCGTCGATTTCTCCATTCTCACCACCAACTACGAGAAAGCGGGATGCATTTCAAAGGGGCGCCAGAAACTCGTAAAAAACCTTTACATCATAATGGAAAACGTGTCTTTGAGATGATAAACAATGTTGTAAGGGACAATGTGCCCATCAGCTTCAAGAAATGGAGAGGAAAAAGCAATGGTCCGGACGTGCTGTCGCAAACAGAAAAGGATATGGTGTGGGAACAGGTCAAGCAACATTTCATATTTCCCGCTGGATATATTGAAACGGATGTGAAAGTGGGGGCGCTGAAGAAGATGGCCACACAATTTCAAACATTCAAGAAATTTCTAGTTTCAAAGTACATTAAGGAGGACAAAACTCCAGATTTCAATGAATTTCCAAAGTTGAGCGGCCATTGGGAGGCATTTGTCGAGTACAAGAGGAGCCACGACGGTCAGCAAAAAGTCAACACCAACGTTGAAAATGCTAGTCGTAAGAGAGAGCACCATAAGCTAGGGCGAGGTGGTTACAAAACAGCAGTGCCCAAATTTCAGAAGATGGAACAAAACCTGCTCGAACGGGGTATGGTACCAGCAACTCATGAATGGAACCAACAAGCTAAAAATTAATTTTTCGCTCATGGAGGCAAACTGAACCCAGAGGATGGGACGTTGATCTTAACTGAGGAAATACGTCTCAGGGGCAAACAGCTCACCAAGAACGTTGAAGATGTTAAGGCTGGGAGGTTGGTGGTGGATCAAGAAATGGATGAGCTCACATTGGCCCTTGGGAATCCGGAGCACCCAGGACATGTCCGTATGTTCGGGATCATTCTGTGGAAGTACGGTTTCAAAGAAGATAGAAACTCCTACAGAAGCTGCAAGCGAAGAAAGGATCGGGCTGAGCAGAGCTGGCGGCGCAACCTAGAATCTCAAGTGCAATCTATGGAACAAAGAATGCATGATGAAGTCAATCGTCTAGTGGCCCTTTCACAATCAGAAGCACAGCCGATCCACAGGTTCAACAGTTCGCTGTTGATTTCATCAGGCAACACACCTCCTGTGAGCTACATGTACCGGTCGGCAACCTGACTGTTAAGGTATACTCTTATACATAATTAATATTTATGTAATAATCTTCTCAATCCATAGATCCACCATGCCTCAGGATTAATAACATCTTTATTTCTGCTATATGTACAGGTAGCGTACGCGAGTGCCTTACCAAGCTGGGCAACATAGGCGAGCCATGGCATGGAGATTCCACCTGGCTATGCTAGTGTCTCCGTAGAGCAGCTCGTTGATCGGCAATATGAAGGCTATGAGCTCCAGCTCCCGGGAGGCGTTGGGGAGAGGACATTAGGAGGTGCGGTTCAAGGAGGCATCATTTTATGGCGCAAACGCTACATCATCATTCTGGGCATAGAGGCAGCACCCCTCCCGGAAGAACCCGAGCCACAACCATCTCCTCAAATGGCAAGACCGACTTCTCCACCACGGTCAATTCCATGACCACCATCACCAGGACCATCAGCACAAGGACCTTTAGCGCCAGGACCGTCGTCGATGCATGCTCGAGCAAAGTCTCCATCTCCACATCCAGCTGGCAACGACAATGACAACAACACTCCTCCCCTCTCACCGACGATGCTGGAAATAAGAGCAGTCCCGAGCAAGGTACCAGCAGCCCCGAGAAAGGAACCTGCTGGCGACCCGATTATGAAGTCGCGACCAACGGCTCCTAGGACATCACATAAAAAGAGGAAAACAAATAATGAGCCTGAATTGACTCCTGAGGAACGCTGGAATGCAATGACTCAAGCGGAACGCTGGTCCAAAATCCAAGCAGAGTACAAGGATTTGTTCAAGAAAAGGGAAAAACAAAAAAAAGCTAGGGAGATGGAGCCACAACCAACAATTGATCCAACTAAATTACAATTTTTTCAGAAGATGTCACATTCAAACAAGGAGGCAATGAATATAGGGAAAAAAAGAAAAGGAAAGTCATCTTCAACTGTTGTTGATCGCCGCCTTCGTCATCTACCAGAAGGATACGCTAGAAGGATAGCAGCAATGCCCAAGTCTCAACAAGATCAAGTATTGTAATTCATGGAAGAATTTGGAGTGGGACTTGATCAATGTATAGAGCTAGGTGGTCACGAGCCAGCAACTTCACAGCCAATTCAACCGAGATGGACATTTGAGCTAGGAAAGTCTCTGGTAAGGTCGGAGTTGGTAGGGAGCCTATCACCGAAGATGTATGAATTCCATGAATGGTACATGAAGACATCCGCCGACCAGACTTCCATGTTCGCCCTTAAAGTAAAACCGATAGATTTTTACGGCGAAGGCGAGAAATTTCCTCTAGCTGGAATTCAAAGATATATACGAAGTGTACCATCAAGATGCTCTAGACGTCTCTCTCATCAGCGCCTGGGCTCTGTAAGTATCCATTTATCTTTGTCATTATTATTTATGCATGCGTCGCCCTACTAACTTTGTCTTCCTTTTTATATAGGCGGCTAATTCAGAAGTGCTGACAAGAAGGATACTTGCATGTTGGCTTCATGGATCCATCTGTAGTTAACCAAATCCAACTATGAGATTTTATAGATAAAACGTTAGTGGAATGTTTCAATATGCTGGACCTTCAAGGTGGCAAGAGCTACATACTACTTCCATACAACTTCAAGTAAGTGTTTGTACATACGTATACTATCTATCTTAGTATCATTTTCCTTATCTGACTAATAAATATTTACGTACACAGTTACCACTGGATCCTAATAGTAATTGAACCTGATAGAAGCTGAGTTATCGTTCTTGATTCCTTGAGGAAATCACCAGCGAAGTACCAAGAGATTCAAGACATTCTACACTTGTAATTAATAATTCTGGACCTTTATCTCAATACAAAAGTGTGTTTCCTAAATTTTCGCCTAACACTATATCATTGATTATTTAAATCCGTAGGGCATGGAAACAATTCTTCAAAAAATGACGCCGAGGTGCATTCCAAGAAAAACTTACATAGGACACAGACTTCCCGGTACGTATGAAGTTTGCATATTTTGTACATTCTATATGACGAATATTTTATAACTTATTTTTTTCCCACTAAAGTGCTTAAGGCAGGAACAAGGGAATAATCTATGTGGGTACTATATCTGTGAGAACATGCAAAGTTTTCTATCACACAAGGCCAGGTTGTCGCCGCAGGAAAAACAGGAAGCACGTAATATTAAATAATACTATTAATAGTTAATTCTTTTCTATCTCCTTATATTTAATTATCCGTGTAACATTATTCACTTCCAAATTATAGATGCATAATATTCGAGACAAGATCTTGGAGAAGAAAAGAATAGACACAATATGAGAAAGTCTCGTAGGATTCCTGCTGGATGAGGTGATAAATCCACAAGGAGAATTTCATTGTGGTGGATGAAATTAAGAAGCACCGAGCAACACCTCGACGGGAAGACCTCGACGAAGATCCTAGAGCTATATAGCTAGCTAGCTAGGAATTAATTGTACTATATATATACTAATCAAGAATTTTACATATACTAGCTAATTGTATAAGAATTGTCTATATAAGTATGTAATAGTTAAATTGATTCATTTAAATACTATATATAGTTTGATTGATTTCATTAATTATAAAAACTCTAAACTAACTAAAGGGGTACGTGATGCACGAAATTATAGGCGCCATGCAGGCGCTTGCATGGCGCTGTATTCACGCACTTTAGTCCCGGTTAGTTACAAACTGAGACTAAAGAGGAGACATTTAGTCCTGGTTTGAAACCGGGAAACCGGGACTAAAGGGGTCTGTCCAGCGCCTGGCATGGCAGCCCTGTTAGTCCCGGTTGGTTTTACAAACCGGGACTAAAAGATGCTCTTATATCCCAGTTTAGGGACCCGTGATAAAAGGCTGCCCCTTTTATCTCGACGGGTTAATCCCAGATGCATTTTCAGGAGATATGCACCCTACGAACCGGTACTAATATCCAGTTCTCTAGTAGTGAAAGACCCAACCAACCGGGACTAAAAAATTTTGAAAAAAATAAAAAAAGCCCCCCCACCCCGCACGCGCCTCGGCCGCGCCGCCGCTCGCTACTCATCACGCCACCGCGCCACACCGCTGCTATCACCGCAACCCCCATGCCGCCGCCACCACGCCTGCCGCCACCATCGCCACGCTCGCCGTCTCCATGCTGCCCTTAACCACCGCCACACCCTCCACCACCACGCCGCCCACTGCTCGCCCAGCCCGCCACCGCCGCCACCACCTGTGCAAAAAAAGAGGGAGAGGGAGGGAGATGGGTGGAGAGAGAGGGGGGAGAGCACTCTCGTCGCCGCCGGACGCTACCCTCCACCTCGCCCTGCTGGTCGCCCCTCACTGCTAATGAGCGGCAAGCGGAGGGGGAAGGGGAAGGGCAGCAGAGGGGGTGGCGGCGCCATGATAGGAAGAGGCAGCGGCGGGAGAGGAAGGGACAACAGCGGGAGAGAATGGGGAGGGGGTGGCAGCGTCGGTAGGAAGGAGGCGGTGGTGGGAGGAAGGGAGAGGGCCAGGGAGAGGAAGGGAGTGGGAGGGGGCAGCATGAGAGAGAGAGAGAGAGAAAAGATAAGGGAGGGAGGGGGCGGCGTGAGAGGAGGAAGGGAGTGAGAGAGAGAGAAGAAGTAAGGCCGGTGGAGGGGGCGCGCGGAACGAGGGAGGGGTATTTTGTCCCGGTTGGAGTTTCTAACCGCGACAAACGGGGGGTGCTATCGATGCAAAAATTCCAACAGTTACAACCAAGACAAAAGGGGGGCTTGAAGCATCCCCACATCAGCGGAGACTAAATGTAAAACAAATACCAGTCCAGGAGGCTGAAAACATATTTATTCAACAGATGGTTCAAAAACCGAACAACTCCCGAAGGAGTGGGAGGGCAAGCCACACCCAAAGGAGAAACAAACCAACAACGATACAGATCCAAGTTGTAGTCCAGTCGAACACTGGGCTGCAATCAGAACTAAGCGACAGCAAAAGTTTTCTGCAAAGGCCAACACCACAGGCAGCATTGGGTGCGGAAGCGGCCTTCTACTCGAAATCCTCGGCAACAAAGTCCGGGTCTTCCTCTGAAGAAACAAAACAAGGGTGAGTACAAAAGTACTCAACAAGTCCAACCCCATCCAGGGAGGGGGATACAATGAAGAATATGCATAGGATATATCAAGGATAAGGCTCGAGTTTATTTGTCATAAAGCTAGGTTTTTCACCACATGCAAGGGTTCATTTTCAAAAGGGGTTTTCACAAAACATTTTCTATAGTAACCGAGTCATTACGTGGGGTTGATCCTACACAAAGGATCCATGTTTTCATACTACCGAACTCTCCATCCTCGGTAGCTCACGGCACAACTGTCGGACACTTCCAAAATCCAACTCACACCATGAAAACCATCCATCACCCAAACACTAGTTATGTGTCCAAGCCGTAACTCGTCCTATACCGTGGACACGGCTACCCGGATAGGTTTAACTCTGCAGAGGTTCTACACTTTACCCACAAGTAGGGTACCACAGCAGGATCACCTTAGTGTCGGTGCAGATCCTATCAAAGCCATTATCCACCTTAGCTAAGACTGACTACCCAACACGGAAGCAACCAAGGGGTTAATGACTTTCCAACGAGGTCTTAACCAGGATCTAAGTTCACATAGTTTTTAGTCTTTCTCCATGGTCTCTCGTTGCTCACCAGCTCTCCTAATGACTAACAGACCAGCTAGTGGGATTTATGCTAAGCCGCCACCCACACAACAGTCGAGTGGTTGCACGATAGTGGGTTAGGCAAGATGGCACATCAACTCGATCCATAACTGTGACAAGATGGATATCTCCCAACCTTGCTCAACCACAATGGTACGAGCCCAACTTATTGGCATTTCACATAAGGAACACCCATCATTCATCTAAACATTTCTTTTTCTTTATTTTTGAAAACCCATTTTTCTCATTTGAAAACACTCACACATTTATTTTTTTAAATAAACCATTGTAGTCATGATTGAATTGAGTAACAAGGTCCTAAGCATTCTAGCAGTAATTATCATCCAAATAGAGCAAATCATGTTTAGAGATAATTATAGGACAATCAAGAAATGTTCATAGCAATCAAGGTGTGACTATCCAACCATGTTTCAGCAGTAAAATAATATGCAATTTTATAAAATAGGCCAATAGGTTGTGTTTTAAAAACTAGGATAAATATGCATCAAAGGGTCAGATTGGACTTGCCGTCCTCGTATTTGGCTGGGAGTTCTTGCTCGCGGTGCTAGTCCCTAGGCTCAGGATCACAGTCAAACTCCTCCTCGTGCTCCTCCTCGGGTACTCCACGATCTACAGCACACACAATCGGGCACACAATAAATAAAAGAAAATTAAAGCTTTACCCGTTGAGCTCGAACAGAGAACGCGAATGGAAAATAGAAGGAATGAGTATTTTCATGAAATTTGAAGATGAATCGGTGAAAATATAGTAGAGGATGATGTGGTCAAATTTGGGATTAATTGGAGGAAGTTTGGCACATGAAATGACGAGATAACTATGTGTTTAGGGGTTAAAATAGGCCTTAGGAGCTTAACTGCGAGGAACCAAGGACTTATTTGTGATTACTTTTGGAGAGAGAAGGGCTTCTGGTGCAAAAGTGATTGAGAGAGGTGGCAGGGCTGTTTTGTAAAAAGGGAGAAGTAGGAGGTCAGATCGAAAAGGGGTGTTTTTCTTCTTCCCTGGGCACGGTACAGGGACAAGGGGTGGCACTACGGCGGCAGCTGGCCGGGCCTTGCCGGCGGCGAGCCTCCACGGCAGGGGAGGAAAGAGGGGCTCGCGGGGGACCCGTTTGAGGTCTCACCTTGGTGAAACGGTAGTGGAACGGTGGCGGCCAGCGTTGGACAGGGGGCAGCTCGGGCGGAGCTCCAGTGAGGGGGTGGGGTGGCACTTGAGGGAAGGAGGCGGTGCCTTGGCATGGGAGGGAGCGAGGTCGGCGGGTTGGCTGGTGTGGGGAGGCCAGGCGTAGCTCCCCTTTATAGCTGACGGGCGGGGATGATGACAAACAGTGTACAGGCGGCGGTAGGGGTCGGTAGTGAGCTCGGTTTGTAGGGGCTCGCAACGGGGAGGGGCCGGCAGAGCAAGGACGACGCCCTGGCTAGTGGGGGATGAGGCGTCGGCATGCTAAGGAGAGGGGCGTGGCATGTCGGGGCTCGCGCGGGTCGAGGGGCGCCGGCGCGGCCAGCGGCGTGGGCTCGAGGGCGCTGGAGCGTGTGGCCATGGGGGAAAGAGGGCTGGCCAGGGGGGCCAGGTGCCGGAGGAAGCCACGGCCAGGGAAGAAAGGAGGAAGAAGGAAGAAGAAGGAAGGAGGAAGAAGAAGGAAGAAACAAAGAAGAAAGGGAGGAAAAAGAAAAAAGAGAAAAAGGAGAAGGGAAAAAGGGAGAGAAAAAAGGGAGAGTCGATGGTGATTGTGGAAAACGGTCGGAGCTCACGCGGCGGTTTGTCGACCAGCACATGGTGGAATTTGCGGAGAGGATAAAAATGATAGTTGTCGGCTTTGGGTGCCAGGACGGCGAAATCGCTGAGAAGACGGGATTTTCGGGAGCTCAACGGTAAAAAAATTTTGAAAACAACTTTTTAGCGGGTGATTTAAGTTGGTGATTTCAAGATGTTACAAATCTACCCCACTTAAATTGAATCTCGTCCTTGAGATTCGGCTGAGTTCTGAAGAGATAGGGAAACTCCTTCTTCAGTGCATCTTCACGTTCCCAATTAGTTTCTTCTTCACCATGTCTACTCCACTGGACTCTGCAAATTTGCACTACTGAATTCCTTGTTCTTTTGGTGACAGTGTCTAGAATCTTGACGGGTACTTCTTGATACCGAAGATCCTTCTGTACATCTATTGTTTCTACCCGTATTTGCTCTTCCGGTACTCAAGCATTTTCTTAGCTGTGAGACATGAAGCACCGGTGTATATCTGACATTTCCTCGAGTAGTTGGATACGGTATGCTACAGCTCCAACTCTCCTTAGCACCTGGTATGGTCCAATATACCAAGGGGCTAATTTTCCTTGAACTTGAAACCATCAAGTCCCTCAAATTGGTGAGACCTTGAGGTAGACAAAATCTCCTTCATTGAAACTCAATTCTTGTCTCCTCTTGTCCGAGTAGCTCTTCTATCTGGATTGGGCCACTTTCAACATCTCTCTGATTTTAGCCACTCGATCTTCTGCCTCCTTTATAAAGGTAGGTCCGACTAAAGTGCGTTATCCCACTTCTGACCACAACAGAGGGGTTATGCACTTTCTTCCGTAGAGAGCCTCAAATGGTGACATGCATAAGCTGGCCTGATAACTGTTGTTGTACAAGAACTCTGCATAGGGTAAACTCTGTTCCCAGTCCTTGCCATAGGTAAGGACACAGGCTCTCAACATATCTTCCATGATTTGATTCACTCTCTCTGTTTGGCCATCGGTCTGTGGGTGATAGGCTGAACTAAAATCCAACTTGGTGCCCATGGCTTTATGCAGACTTCTCCAGAATCTAGAGGTAAATTGGGTTCCTCTATCCGAAACAATTTTGCTAGGCACACCATGCAGCTTCACTATGTTGTTCACATAGAGCCAAGCTAGTCTTTCTCCACTATAAGTGGTCCGTATAGGTAAGTAGTGGGCAACCTTAGTGAGTCGATCCACTATTACCCATATGGAGTCATTTCCTTTCTGAGTTTTGGATAGACCAACCACAAAATCCATACCAATCTCATCCCATTTCCAAACTGGGATGGGTAGTGGTTGCAATAAACCCGCTGGCTTCTGATGCTCGGCCTTGACTCTTTGGCAAGTATCACAATGGGCGACGAACTGGGCGATGTTCGCCTTCATTCCATTCCACCAGTATTTCTGCTTTAAGTCCATATACATTTTGGTGGATCCCGAATGGATGGAGTGTGCCGAGTTATGGGCTTCATCCATAGTGATCTGCTGGAAATTCCCTTCCTTGGGTACACAAATTCTATTTTTGTACCATAAGGTTCCCTTGGCATCCACTCTAAAATTCGGGGCCTTATTTTCTCCAGTCTGTTCACGGATTCTCATTAAGTCCTGATCCGAACCTTGGGTTTCTCTGATTCTATCCTCCAGAGTGGGTTGAACACTTCACTTTGATTGGGATTCTAGGGAACAATGTGCATATTTAATCGTGTCATTTTCTTCTTGCAGATGGGCATTCTCAATTTCGGGCTATCCATAGGATTTTTTGCTTAAGGCATCAGCTACAACATTAGCTTTGCCAGGGTGGTAATGGATTTCTAGGTTAAAATCCTTAACCAATTCTAACCACCTTCTTTGCCTTAAGTTCAAATCTGGTTGGGTGAAGATATACTTCAAACTCTTATGGTCATTGTAAATCTCACACTCATTCCCAATCAGATAATGCCTCCAGATCTTGAGGGCGTGCACTATGGCTGCAAACTCCAAATCATGGGTTGGGTAATTCTTCTCATGAGGCTTGAGCTAGCGAGAAGCATATGCCACTATTTTCCCATCTTGCATGAGGACACATCCTAATCCTTGTCAGGATGCATCACAATAAATGACGAAGTCCCGCTGGATATCCGGTAAGGTTAACACTGGGGCAGTCATCAACCTTTTCTTCAACTCTTGGAAGCTTCTCTCACAGGACTCTGTCCAGGTGAATTTCTTATCCTTCCTGAGTAGCTCCGTCATGGGCCGGTCTATCTTAGAAAATCCTTCAATAAATCTCCTATAGTACCCAGCTAAACCAAGAAAGCTTCTTATCTCACTAACATTGGTAGTTGCTGCCAGTTGGAAACAGCTTCAACTTTCTCAGGATTAACTGCTACTCCCTCTACGGTCAAAATATGGCCAAGGAATGCCACTTTCTCAAGCCAAAATTCACACTTGCTGAATTTGGCATAGAGTCGGTGAGCTCTTAATTTTCCTAACACCAACCGTAAATGTTGTTCATGCTTTTGGACACTCTTGGAGTAAATAAGTATGTCATTGATAAAGACTATGACAAACTTATCTAACTTGTCCATAAACACCTTGTTCATGAGATTCATTAAGTAAGCAGGTGCATTGGTTAGTCCAAAAGACATCACAGTGAACTCAAACTAACCATAACGGGTGGCAAAGGCCATCTTCGAAATATCACTTTCCTTGATCTTGAGCTGATGGTACCTAGACCTTAGATCAATCTTGGAGAAGTACTTGGCTCCTTTTAGCTGATCAAAGAGATCGTCTATTCTGGGGAGAGGGTACGTATTCTTGATGGTGACCTCATTTAGTGCGCGATAATCCACGCACATCCTCATGCTTCCATCCTTCTTCTTGACAAAGAGGATTGGGGCTCCCCACGGGGATGAGCTAGGTCTGATAAAACCACTCTGGTACAATTCTCCTTGCTGCTTCTTCAGTTCTGCCAACTCAGATGCTGCCATCCTATAGGGTCTCTTGGCTATCGGGTAGGTTCCAGGGATAAGGTCAATTATGAATTCTATATCCCTGTCTGAGAGCATTCCAGGTAGCTGTTTAGGGAAGATATCAGGGTACTCACCCACTACCGGAACTTCCTCAATGGTCTTAGCTTCCATGCTAAAAACCATGGGGTCTGGACTACTTCATGGAGTGTGACAGGTCACTTGCACACCGTCCTAATTGATTAGGTGTACTACCTTATCAGCACATCCTATGTGACCATCATGCAGGCTTAACCAATCCGTCCCGAGAATCACATCTATCCCCTTAGACTTAAGTACTACTAGATCCGCTAAGAACTCTACCCCACTTAAATTGATCCTTACCTGGGAATAACCTAGTTGACACCGAATGTTAGCTCCAAGCGTTCGGGTTAATAGGGGTAACTTTAGTAGTACTGTAGGTATATTGTGCTCTTCCACAAAGCTTGCGGATATGAAAGAATGTGATGCTCCTGAATCAAAAAATATTATTTCCCAGACTGAGCTGACTAGAAACTCATCGAGTACCACGCCCTGAGCTTCTCGAGCCTCTTTCGTGTTGATGTGGTTGACACGGGCTCATCCAAATGACTGTTGGGGCAGCCTCATCTACTGGTTGTTGTTGTTGTTGTTGGGGTGATTATTGCTGCGGACTGGGACACGGTTGGCTCTTGATAATGTTGGCCTTGGTCCATTCATAGAGTTGGAGAAGGCTGATCCTGCTGGCTTGTTGGCATATGGGCAGTTGGCAATGAAGTGCCCTATCTCACGGTAGTTAAAACATGTCTTGATGTTGCCAGTGACTTGGCTAGCACTATGCTGCAGGGCCTGAGTAGTGTTCTGGCTCCTAAATGGAACACTGTGCTAGTGAGAACCAGAGGTCTGGGACTGAGTCCGGTATTGCATGGGAGCCTGGGCCCTGAACACTGGATGGCTAAAACTCTTTTGCTTCTTGACGCGGTCTTGCTGGGCCTTGCCTTCCAGGAACCGATGCTTGTTGTCCCTCTTCTCGTCTATTTTGGCCCTCTCAGTTAGGATGGCCATGTTCATCAAGGTGTTGAAGTCTGGGTAGATCCAAGGAATGAGCAGGGTCCTCAGTTCTACGTTCAAGCCCGTCTTGAATATATCCTACTTCTTCTTGTCCTTTTCCACCTCTTCTGGAGCATAACAGGCTAGCTCCATGAACTGATATGTATACTCCTCTACGGACTTACTGCCTTGGCATAGTTCATGGAACTCATCCGCCTTGTGTTGGAGGTATGCCCTAGAGGCAATCATAGAGATGATGATATCTGATTGTATCCATAATTTGTATATTGTGTTCATTGAATATCCATTAAAGGCTACTTGAATTGATCTGCAATTATGTGAATTGTATGTGGAACTCTTTACTTGTATGGTTATTCTAAAAGTTGTCCCTAGTCGGAGTTCATGTGTGGACACACATGAACATTAGACTAGTACATGTATTAGTTGATGACTATGTTTCATAAGTCATGGATATGGAGATGTCAAACTAATAATGTAGGCATATGTAGAGACATATGCTAGGACTGACCCAACGCGAGAAGTAGTTCTCTCTTTACACAACATGTACGCTTTGTCCTTAGACCTAAGATTGTCGCATGTATTCAAGATGTGGATCGACTTACTTAGGGGCTATCAAACGCTACGCCATAACAGGTAGTTATAAAGGTAGCTTTCGGGTTTGTCAAGAAGCATGCTATGAGACATGGTCAATCAAGATGGGATTTGCCCCTCTCTGATTGAGAGTGATATCTCTGGGCCCCTCGAGTGATCGAATCCGAAAATGCATGGCCATGCTACGTAGGGTTAAGAGTTAACCTACAAAGGGATTCCGAACCACAGGATCGAGAAAGAGCAGTCGGCTTGAAGCTAGACCAAATATCGTGAGGCAAAGGGAATAGCATGTACATAATGTTGTGACGGTTCGTCTGATATGATCTTCGTGTGCGTATAGGAGTTGGCACGTCTTGCTAGAGGCCGCTACCGACTATTGAGCCGAGTAGGAGTACTCGGGCCATGTCTATACGTATTCGAACCCATAGGGTCACACACTTAAGGGGCTAAAAGCCCAATTCAGATATGATCCGAGTTGGATCAGGTTTAGAAGTACTAATGGGCCTCGGTCCCAGAGGCCTGTCAGGAACCTCTATAAATAGAGGTGCGGGGCGCCCTAGGATTTCATCCCTTTGGCCGAAACACATCTGCTACGTCTCCCACGCCCTCGCCTGTTGCAACTTGCGGACCTAGCAGTCCAGCTTGCGATGCTTCCTCCCTGCAATGTGGATACCTTGGAGGTGTTGCACCTACAACACTTGGATGAGCCGCTGACAAGCCACGACGAGCCGCGGCACGAGGACGATCTTGCTGCATGTGGACGAGCTGCTGAGGAGCTGCTCGACGTCGACGTGATCGACTACGTGTTTGACTACGCTAATCGACTTCGCTGCCCCGACGCGATTCTATATCTTCTGCACCAGTGCGTCGAGTGGTAATCCCGTGATCCATATACAGCAGTTTTCCTGGTTTACGTGGTAGAAAAATTTTGTTTCGTGCTAGCGTAGCCTACCTCGTATCCCAACAGTGGTATTAGAGCCGTAGCTGTTTGGTTATGGATTCGGGATGTAGCACATATGGCAATATGCGAGTTTTCAGATTGATCTATGGCCTATTTTCGTGTTCTTGCTGCAATGGTCATGTAACGACATACTCCTACCGGTCAGATTTCCGCCATCGAAGTTAAGTGATACACGTAATGTCAGTTGCAGTGAGTGAAGATCAATGTGATTGGTCGAATCGAAATCTAGGTTCATACGCCAGGCACATGAGATGTGCAATAGTAGATTGGATCTACTACTGGGTCGAAATTTTACCGTATGCGTGTGCTTCGGTAAAACAGCCGTAACTTAATGGTACGATCTCGGATCGAGGTGAATTTTATATAAAAATTGATCTACTAAAAAAGTTACACATAAATTTCAATGGCTTAGCCATTTTTGGCGACATTAGATTTCCTAAATTTGGCTTGGAAGATGGAGTTACGGGCCTCTGAAGTTTGGAACGTTAGAACGCCTAACTCTGTTTTGCAAGATGAATGGATCTTGTGATCAGTATGGCCCTTTGTGTATGTGATGCATGTGTGTAACTCATTCGTGACCTGCGTTTCACGCATACGGCAACACGGCTGGAGCCATATGTCTTGTCACTTTAATGTATTTAATGGTCTGCGTACCAATCTGTGATGATCCAAGCAACTATATAATCTTCATTACTAGCTATTAGATGCAATAGCATGTTCTAGTTCTTGGAGGACTCATCACCAGGAGGATGGCGCACATGGAACATGGAGATGGAGATCACCATGGTGAACAAGTTCTGTGGAGATGGAGATGACCATAAGAAAACGGGTCATACTGTGTCATAACTGTGTGCATGTTATTTTTTATGTTTTACTTCCTGCATGATGAGATGTTAGAAGTAAAACGATCCCTCACAAAGTTTAAGTTAGTATGCCTTCCCAATTAAAACTTGCACAATTCCATGTCTTGTACAATTGGTGGTGGGTCTATGAAATTAGGGTGCCACTAGTTTTCCTTGACTAGACGGGTTTGTGTCGGACACTTACACGCATAAGGGTTGGTTTGCTTAAACAAGGTTATCTTAACGGGTAAGTTTCTTGGGGCATAAAGGTTGGGTGCCGAGACATGGAGGTGTCACCCAACAACAGGAGTCATATGTGATATGATTAGCAAGAGGTTGCTTACCGATCTACCTTGTTTGCTAGCGGTGATGCTAAAGCTCACTAGTAGACTTGTTAGTTGTGGATCCTGAATCACTAAGTATCAATAAAGGGATATTGATTTTAGTGGGAGTAGATTCTGTTAAATAGTTTAATGTGATTTGCTCTATCATGGATACGTTTGTCTTAGTGTATTTTGCATTACTTTTGTTGTAGATTAAATGGCACCTAGCAGCACCACACCATTTACTTTGTGTTCAGTCCTTGAGAAGGACAAGTTGAATGGAACAAACTACTCGGATTGGATCCGTAACCTGAGAATTGTTCTCAGGCCTGAGAAAAAGGAAGATGTTCTAGATAATCCACTACCAGAAGAACCTGCTGATGATGCACATGCTGCTGTTAAGAATGCTTACAAGAAAGCATGTGATGCTAACCTCAAAGCAAGCTGCCTTATGCTTGCTTGCATGGAACCCGAGCTGCAGATGCAGTTCGAAACAAACCATGAGGCACACGATATGATCGTGGCGCTTAGAGACATGTTCCAAACATAGGCAAGGACTGAAAGGTTCAATGTGTCTAAGGCCTTTGTGGAGAGCAAGCTAGCAGAAGGCGCAGCAGTAGGACCACACGTAATCAAGATGGTTGGTTACACTCAACGGTTGGAGAAGCTGGGCTTCCCACTGGGCCAAGAGTTGGCCACTGATTTCATTCTTTCGTCTCTTCCGTCTAGCTATGGGAACTTCATCTCGAACTACCATATGCATGGGACGGAGAAGGGTCTGAATGAACTGTGTGGCATGCTTAAAATAGCAGAGGCTGACATTAAGAAAAGTGCTAGTAGCAGCCATGTGATGGCTATACAGAACAAGCCTAGCTTTAAGAAAAAGGGCAATTCTTGGAAGAAGAAGGGCAAGGCTATCAAGCCAAACCCAGCACCCAAGGTTAAAGCTGGACCTGGACCTGCTCCAGACAAAGAGTCCTTTTATTGTCACGAACTTGGTCACTGGAAGAGAAATTGCAAGCAGTACCTAGCTTCATTGAAGAATGGCTGAAGTAAGAGTACTTCCACCTCAGGTACGCTTGTTGTTAATGTTATAGACAACATATTTCTTGTTGATACAATTATTAATTCTTGGGTATTTGATACCGGATCGATTGCTCATATTTGCAATTCGATGCAGGGAATGATAAGAAGTAGAAGCGTGGAAAGAGGAGAAGTTGATTTCCGCATGGGCAATAATGCAAGAGTTGTTGCGTTGACCGTCGGGACGATGCAACTCCACCTCCCGTCAGGATTTATTATGGAGTTGAATAATCGTTATTTCGTTCCTAGTTTAAGTTGAAACATTTTGTCTCCTTCATGCTTGATGAAGGATGGTTATTCATTTGCGAGTGAAAATAATAGTTGTGTGATCTCTAAGAATGATATGTTTATGGCTTTTGCACCCATTGTGAATGCATTGTTTATTTTAAATCTTGATAGTTCACCTGTCTGTAACATAAATGCTAAAAGGCCTCGGCCTAATGATTTGAGTACTACCTACATGTGGCATTGTCGTTTGGGTCATATAAGTAAGAAACGCATGAAAAAGCTCCATACTGATAGACTTTTAATTTCGTTTGATTTTGAATCATACGAGACATGTGAGGCTTGCTTACTAAGCAAGATGACCAAGGCACCTTTCACAGGTTTTCCTGAGAGAGCATTAGACTTGTTCGAACTTATACATACCGATGTATGCATACCAATGAGCATGACAGCTAGAGGAGGGTACCAATACTTCATAACTTTTACTGATGATTTTAGTAGATATGGATATGTCTACTTAATGAGGCACAAGTCTGAAACCTTTGAAAAGTTCAAGCAATTTCAGAATGAAGTTGAAAATCAGCGTGGCAAGAAAATTAAGGCCTTGCGATCTCATCGTGGAGGCGAGTATTTGAGCCATGAATTTAGCAATCATCTAAAGAGTTGGGGAATTGTTCCACAACTTATGCCGCTTGGAACACCTCAGAGAAATGGTGTATCCGAGCGACGTAATCGAACTTTGTTAGACATGGTTCAATCAATGATGAGCCAGTCGGACCTACCGTTATGATTTTGGGGATACGCTCTAGAAACAGCAGCTGTCACACTAAATAGGGTACCGTCTAAATTCGTAGTTAAGACACCATATGAGATGTGGACTGGAAAGACTCCTAGTTTATCTTTTCTAAAGATTTGGGGATGTGAAGTGTTTGTCAAGCGACTTCAATCGGACAAGATCACACCCAAGTCGGATAAGTGCATTTTTGTGGGATATCCAAAGGAAACTTTAGGATATTATTTCTACAACCGGTCATAGGGAAAAGTGTTTGTCGCTCGGAATGGGGTTTTCCTAGAGAAAGAGTTTCTCAAAGGAGAAAATAGTGGAAAGACAGTGCATCTTGAAGAAGTTCGAGATGAGCCGATTAGGCAAGAATTAACGGGTGATGCTAACATAGCAGAACAAGTTGAGACACCCATGGCAAGAGAAGCACCACCACAACGACGAAGGTCGGCAAGGCTCCATGAAATGCGGCAAATATTATTGTTGGACAAAGATGAGCCTGCAACATATGCAGAAGCAATGATGGACCTAGACTTCGAAAAATGGCAGAGTGCCATGCAATCCGAAATAGAGTCCATGGGAGACAATGAAGTTTGGAACTTGGTTGACCCGCCTGATGGTGTTAAAGCCATAGAGTGCAAGTGGATCTATAAGAAGAAAAAAGGACATGGATGGAAATGTTCAAATCTATAAAGCACGACTTGTCGCAAAAGGTTTTCGACAAGTTCAAGGAGTTGACTACGACGAGACTTTCTCGCCCGTAGTGATGCTTAAGTCCATTCGGATTATTCTAGCTATAGCTGCATATTTCGACTATTAGATATGGCAGATGGATATCAAGACAGCTTTCCTGAATGAAAACCTAGCTGAGGACGTGTATATGATACAGCCTGAGGGTTTTGTCGATCCGAAAAATACTGGAAAGGTATGCAAGCTTCAAAGATCCATTTATGGATTGAAGCAAGCATCTAGGAGTTGGAACATTCGTTTTGATGAAGTGGTCAAAGGGTTTGACTTCACCAAAAATGAAGAGTCTTGTGTTTACAAGAAGGTTAGTGGGAGCTCTGTAGTATTTCTAATCTTATATGTGGATGACATATTACTGATTGGAAATAACATTCATATGCTTGAGTCCGTAATGACTTCACTGAAAATTAGTTTTTCGATGAAGGACTTAGGGGAAGCGGCATATATTCTAGGTATTAAGATCTATAGAGATAGATCAAAAAGGCTTATAGGTTTAAGCCAAGATACTTACATTGACAAAGTGTTGAAGCGGTTCAGCATGGAAGAGGCAAATAAAGGGTTCTTGCCTATGTCACATGGCATACATCTCAGCAAGACTCAGTGTCCTTCGACTGCTGATGAGCGGGATCGCATGAGTAGAGTGCCATATACCTTGGCTATTGGATCTATTATGTATGCAATGATAAGTACTCGCCCAGATTTTTCATATGCGCTAAGTATGACAAGCAGACACCAATCTGATCCAGGTGAGAGTCACTGGACAATGATGAAAAATATTCTTAAGTACTTGAGAAGGACAAAAGATATATGTTCCTCGTCTATGGAGGTGAGGAGGAGCTCGTTGTAACAGGTTACACCGATGCTAGTTTCCAAACCGACAGAGATGATTCAAAGTCACAATCAGGATTTGTGTTCATGCTAAATGGTGGTGATGTTAGTTGTAAGAGTTCCAAGCAGGAGACGGTGGCCGATTCTACGACAAAAGCCGAGTACATCGCGGCTTCGGAAGCCGCGAAGGAGGGTGTTTGGATAAGTAATTTCCTCATTGAGCTTGGTGTGTTCCCGAATGCGTCCAGCCCATTGAATCTGTACTGTGATAACAATGGGGCAATTGCGCAAGCAAAGGAGTCAAGGAACCACCAGAATAACAAACACGTAATGCGCCGATTTCATCTCATTCGAGACTTCGTTAACCGGGGTGAGATCAAGATATGCAAAATACACATGGATCTGAACATTTCTGATCTGTTGACAAATCCACTCCCGCAGGCTAAGCATGAGGCGCATGTAAGAGCTATGGGTATTAGGTACCTTCTATATTGACTCTAGTGCAAGTGGGAGACTGTTGGAGGTATGCCCTAGAGACAATCATAGAGATGATGATATTCCATTTGTATCCATGATTTATGTTGTGTTCCTTGAATATCCATTAAAGGCTACTTGAATTTGATTTGCAATTATGTGAATTGTGTGTGAAACTCTTTACTTGTATAGTTATTCTAAAATTGTCCCTAGTTGGAGTTCATGTGAGGACACACATAAATATTAGACTAGCACATGTATTAGTTGATGACTATGTTTCACAAGTCATGGACATAGAGATGTTGAACTAATAATGTGGGCACATGTGGAGACATGTGCTCGGACTGACCCAACACGAGAAGTAGTTCTCTTTTTAAACAACATATATGCTTTGTCCTTAGACCTGAGATTATCGCATGTATTCAAGATGTGGATTGACTTACTTAGGGGCTATCAAATGCTACGCCGTAACAGGGTAGTTATAAAGGTAGCTTTCGGGTTTGTCAAGAAGCATGCTATGAGACATGGTCAATCAAGATGGGATTTGCCCCTCTCTAATTGAGAGTGATATCTCTGGGCCCCTCGAGTGATCGGATCTGAAAATGCATGGCCATGCTACGTAGGGTTAAGAGTTAACCTACAAAGGGATTTCGAATCACAGGATCGAGAAAGAGCAGTCGGCTTGAAGCTAGACCAAATATCATGAGGCAAAGGGAATAGCATGTATATAATGTTGTGATGGTTCGTCTGATATGATCTTCGTGTGCGTATAGGAGTTGGCACGTCTTGCTAGAGGCCGCTACCGACTATTAGGCCGAGTAGGAGTACTCGGGCCATGTCTATACGTATCCGAACCCATAGGGTCGCACACTTAAGGGGCTGGAAGCCCAATTTGGATGTGATCCGAGTTGGATTAAGTTTAGAAGTACTAATGGGTCTCGGACCCAGAGGCCCGTTAGGAACCTCTATAAATAGAGGGTGGGGGCGCCCTAGGGTCTACACCTTTTTGGCAAAACTCATCTGCCGCACCTCCCACGCCCTCGCCTGTTGCAACTCACGGATCTAGCAGTCCGGCTTGCGATGCTTCCTCCCTGCACGTGTGGATACCTTGGAGGTGTTGCACCTGCAGCACTTGGACGAGCCGCCAACGAGCCACGACGAGCTGCCGACGAGCCACGACGAGCCGACGACAAGCCGCGGCACGAGGGAGATCTTGCTGCACGTGGACGAGCTGCTGAGGAGCTGCTGGACGTCGACGTGATCGATTACGTACGACTACGTTGATCGACTTCACTACATCGATACGAATCTACATCTTCCGCACCAGTAGTGCGTCGAGTGGTAATCCTGTGATCCTTATACGGCAGTTTTCCTAGTTTACGCGGTACAAATTATTGATTTGCGCTAGTGTAGCCTACCTCGTATCCCAACAAGCATCCCCACATCAGCAGAGACTAAATGTAAAATAAATACCAGTCCCAGGAGGCTGATAACACATTTATTCAACATATGGTTCAAAAACTGTACAACTCCCGAAGGAGCGGGCAGGCAAGCCACACCCAAAGGAGAAACAAACCAATAACGATACAGATCCAAGTTGCAGTCCAGTCGAACCCTAGGCTGCAATCGGAACTAAGTGACAGCGGAAGCATTCTGCAAAGGCCAACACCACAGGCAGCGTTGGGTGCGGAAGCGACCTTCTACTTGAAATCCTCGGCGACGAAGTTCGGGTCTTCCTCTAAAGCAACAAAACAAGGGTAAGTACAAAAGTATTCAACAAGTCCAACCCCATCCACGGAGGGGGATACAATCAAGAATATGCACAAGATATATCAAGGATAAGGCTCGGGTTTATTTGCCATAAAGCTAGGTTTTTCAACACATGCAAGGGTTCATTTTCAAAAGGGGTTTTCACAAAACATTTTCTCTAGTAACCGAGTCATTAGGTGGGGTTGATCCTACACAAAGGATCCAAGTTTTCATACTACCGTACTCCCCGTCCGTGGTAGCTCACGGCACAACTGCCGGACATTTCCAAAATCCAACTCACACCATGAAAACCATCCATCACCCAAACACTATTTATGTGTCCAAGCCGTAACTCGTCCAATGCCGTGGACACGGCTACCCGAATAGGTTTTAACTCTGCAGAGGTTGTACACTTTACCCACAAGTAGGGTACCGCAGCACGATCACCTTAGTGTCAGTGCAGATCCTATCAAAGCCATTACCCACCTTGGCTAAGACCGACTAGCCAACACAGAAGCAACCAAGGGGTTAACGACCTTCCAACGAGGTCTTAACCGGGATCTAAGTTCACATAGTTTTTAGTCCTTCTCCATGGTCTCCCGTTGCTCACCAGCTCTGCTGATGGCTAACAGACCAGCTAGTGGGATTTATGCTAAGCCACCGCCCACACAATGGTCGAGTGGTTGCACGATAGTGGGTTAGGCAAGATGGCACATCAACTTGGCCCTTAATTGTGACAAGATGGATATCTCCCAACCTTACTCAACCACAAAGGTACAAACCCAACTTATTGGCATTTCACACAAGAAACACCCATCCATTCATCTAAGCATTTCTTTTCTTTATTTCCGAAAACCCATTTTTCTCATTTGAAAACACTCACACATTTATTTTTTTCAATATACCATTGTAGTCATGATTGAATTAAGAAACAAGGTCCTAAGCATTCTAGCAGTAATTATCATCCAAATAGAGCAAATCATGTTTAGAGATAATTATAGGACAATCAGGGAATATTCATAGTAATCAAGGGGTGGCTATCCAACCATGTTTCAGTAGTAAAATAATATGCAATTTTATAAAACAGGCTAATAGGTTGTGTTTAAAAAACTAGGATAAATATACATCAAAGGATGAGATTGGACATGCCGTCCTCGTAGTTGGCTGGGAGTGCTTGCTCGCGGTGCTGGGTCCTCGGGCTCGGTCTCACGGTCAAACTCCTCCTCATGCTCCTCCTCGGGTACTCCGCGATCTACGGCACACACAATCGGGCACACAATAAATAAAAGAAAATTAAAGCTTTATCCGTTGAGCTCGAACAGAGAACACGAACAGAAAATAGAAGGAATGAGTATTTTCATGAAATTTAGAGATGACTCGGTGGAAATATAGTAGAGGATGACGTGGTCGAATTTGGGATTAATTGGAGGAAGTTTGGCGCATGAAATGACAAGATAACTGTGTTTAGGGGTTAAAACAGGGCTTAGGGGCTTAACTGCGAGGAACCAGGGACCTATTTGTGATTACTTTTGGAGGGAGGAGGGCTTCTGGCGCAAAAGTGATTGAGAGAGGTGGAAGGGCTGTTTTGTAAAAAGGGAGATGCAGGGGGTTAGATCGAAAAGGGGGTGTTTTTCTTCTTCCCTGGGCACGGTACAGGGAGAGGGGACGGCGCCGCGAGGCAGGACCCGGAGGCGTGGGCCTGGCGGCGCTGGCGCGCGCGGCTAGGGGGGAAGAGGGCCGGCCAGGGGGGCCATGTGCCGGAGGAAGCCACAGCCAGGGAAGAAAGGAGGAAGAAGGAAGAAGAAGGAAGAAAGAAAGAAGAAAGGGAGGAAATAGAAAAGGAGAAAAAGGAGAAGGAAAAAGGGAGAGAAAATAAAGGGAGAGAAAATATAGGGAGAGTCGGCGGTGATTGCGGAAAACGGTCAGAGCATGTGCGGTGGTTTGTCGATCGGCACGTAGTGGAATTTGCGGAGAGGATAACAATGGTGGTTGTCGGCTTTGGGTGCCGTGACGGCGAAATCGTCGGGAAGACGGGATTTTCGGGAGCTCAACGGTAAAAAGATTTTGAAAACAACTTTTTAGCGAATGATTTAAGTTAGTGATTTTCACGGATGTTACAAGGTTTTAGTCCTGGTTGGTATTTACAACTGGGACTAAAGCTCCCCCAATCTGACCTATCGTGACGTGCCACCTTTAATCACGGGCTAAATTTAAACCGGGACAAGAAGGGGTGGATGTTCTCTACCAGTGCCTTGTCTTCTTTGCGGCTCTCAACGGTGCTCCGTTAGCATCAATGGCGTGGGCGCATGTGACAATATGTTTGTAAAGGATATGCACAGCGCCACCGGCCATCGTATTCTCCGAGCGGCAGTGAGCAACCACGTCCTGGACAAAGAGATTGGTGTATACAATTTTTTCTTTTTTTTTCAGAGATGTTTTGTCTCAAATAAATTTTTGACTGTGATAAAACAACGAACACTATAACATCCATATTTCCAAACCAGATTTACGGGTGTCTTAGCCGCCTTCATTTTCTTTTCACAAAATCGTTCAAACTTATCAACTTCCATTTTTTATGAGATTTTTGTGCTACTATTTGGGATCTTCTCTAAGGTAACAACTAATTTTTAGCTAGGATTGCAAGTTGGCGCCGCTACCATATTTTTAAAAACAAGTTTAATCAATTAACTAAAGAGGATTATTGGTTGCCCTTTACCAAATTCATTCAGCCCTCCTTCTTGACAAATCCTACTACAACGCGGACTCTTCGAATTTAATACCTTAACTTGGCACGGGTGCTCATTTGACTCCTCGATTCAATATGGGTTTTAGAATCTAACCATCTTCATCGGTAGGCGACTTGCCTTCAACAGCAAGATGCCAGTAGTAGACTTTGTCAATCTCAAGTTCTACCGGGCCAGTCTCTTGGAGGTTTTCATGGGGTAGGATTTGTGTGCATGTATTTATACGTGTGAGGCATGTGTGCATGCGCGTATTTCGAAAAAAAAGAAAAAAACCTAGGATACCATGGAGTTCAAAGTTTGCGAACCTTTCTCGTCTACTGGGGGTGTTTGGGAGACAGGGCTAAACTTTAGCCCCTGTCACATCAGATGTTTGGACACTAATTAGAAGTATTAAACGTAGGTTAATTATAAAACTAATTGCACAACCCTTAGGCTAAACCGCGAGACGAATCTATTAAGCCTAATTAGTCCATGATTTGACAATGTGGTGCTACAGTAACCATTCGCTAATGATGGATTGATTAGGCTTAATAGATTCGTCTCGCGATTTGGCCTAGGGTTTTGCTATTAGTTTTGTAATTATCTCATGTTTAGTTCTCCTAATTAGTATCCGAACATCCGATGTGACAGGGCTAAAGTTTAGCCCTTATCTGCCAAACACCCCCTAAGAAGAATCCAAACGTTCTCTCAAACGGAGATGACTCTATGACACGACCACACTCCACAGGACAGACCATACTCACAGAAATTCATTTACCTGATGTAAAAGAAACATCATATTGCTGTCTGCACCTGCAGATCTTCGGAGATGGGTGCAGAATAGCAGCAAGAATATACCTTTGCATACACCAACGGCATCAACGGATAAGCAAATCTGAGAAAAGTGTGTGCCATGGGCTAAGAAAGCACACAGCACACTATTCTCCGAGACCAAGAACCAAAAATTTTCAATAAATTTTAACATACAACATCCTACTTAAATTACGACGAAGAGCCTTCGTCCTCGACACCCTTCATGACGACGGAGCACAGCACCTGCTTCGAGATGTGGGTCTCCAGCTCCCTCGACACCTCGGCCAGCCTCAGGTCAAAGTTACTCCTGTACCGCTGGGGCTTCGGAGAAGACGACCCCGAGAACCGCCTCCTCGGGCTTGAGATCCCCACCGCCGTCGGCGATCCTGACAGCCACCTCTTGGTGAAGACTGGCACGATCTCCTTCCCGGTTGTGATGTGTTTTCTCTCTGCGTTCAGGGGGCCGCGCTTGGTCTCCACTGGCAGCGGTTTCATCGGTGAGGTCGGCAGCTTCTGTCTAATCCGTTCGCGTGCGCGCTCGGCTGCTGCCATTGCTTTGTCCTTGCTCATCTTGATCAACGCCCATGGGTTTATCTGGATGTCATCCTTCCTTCCTGGCGCATCCATCTTGTCGCTCTCTATCCTGATCGACAGCTTCCGAGTACTCTGCGTTTTTTAAATTAACTCTGTTACGAAAGGATCAATGACTGATACTAAAAACAGTTATGCAATTTGTCGCTTCTTACTTCATCTCCGTCATCTTTTCTGCAAAAGACCCTTGACAGGAAAGATGGCTTCTCTGGTGAGTCAAAGTCGATGCTCTCATCAGAATCTGAGTCCTCAAACGAATCAAATGCTGTTCCTGCTTCTCTCATCGCAAGAATGTAGTCATAGGTTCTCATACCCTGCAGTGAATCATGTCGAATTACTTTCAATTTTCTTTTCTCGAAAGAACAATATATAGCGATTCTGAACACTTAGAATGTAATACAGCTATTGAGCTATTGACATGGATTCATATTGCTGAACATTATACTAGCAATACCAGTTACACACCTTTTTGATAAGGACCATGTGGAAGAAGAAGAGCTGACCCAGAGCTGCGGTACTGTATAATGTGAAGATGACAAAAGCCATCTATGGAAAAATTTACGATACAAATGTTAGCCCTGAACTTACTAAATACTGAAATCATGTCTAATTCCATGTTACATCTTGATCACTAACCGACAATGTTGCATGAGCTCCTTTTGGGAGCCTGATGTGCAGCCTGTGCTCCATTTCCAATTTGACTCCTTTGCTGTCAACAAAGCAGCGAACGAAGATCACAATTGCCGTTCCCCCCTCAATAACAAGCTGATCATAAAATACATCGGTGTAAGCTAATTAGTAGTTCTCAAACCCAAGAAATCTTGGATATGAACAGTTGAATAGAAACATGAAAAGAGAATCTCGAAGAAATTGTTGGCACCCACCATCAACAGGACAAAGAACATGAGCAGAATAAATGTTGCATAGTTCCTTCTTCCAATGCAATTGTTCAGCCACTGTGCGAAACAAAGCATCAAACATTAATCCACTTGGCATTCTGGGAGTGGATGATCAAGTCAGGATTTGAGGATCAAATGAAATGCTAGTATCGGTGGTTACCCTGCAGTGGTGATCAAATCCATCAACACAGCGCTCACAAGTCTTGCAGTGCTTGCTGCGCAATTTCACCTGTAGAATATTTTAAATCCTGTTTAGAATGTTGGGCCATTGTTGCAAATGTCGAAATTTACAGAATTTTACGGGTATTGCATGGATTCAATTCGTTTTGGCATAGTAACAGAACTGCAAACATTCAGAATTTCCATACGAAGATCATTTCAAACATGGTAACGAAATTCCAATCTATCTCACCAACATTCAAAATTTCCCCACAAAGGTCATTTCAAACACTGTAACAAAATTCCAGACGATGGTATTTCACATATAGTGTCGGGATTCAATTCATTGGGCACATTTGAAGTTGGAAACCAATCCATCCACATTGAACTAAATGGGATCATTTGTTGCTGTGTTTTTCCCCTGAAACGAACAGAGCGATGTCACCACCTATGCGTAGAGCAATACCTCGCAGTCGCAGATGGGGCAGAAGGAGATGTCGTGCCCGTCCGAGGCGGTGCAGGGCGAGACGATGTCGTCGAGGCTGGTGAAGGCAAAGGGGAGCATGGGGTCGAGCTGCACGCTGGTGTTCCACTGCTCGAGGTAGCTCCTCCGCACCCAGCGGTTGGTGACCCGCGTCTCCACCCGCCGCAGGAGGCGCACTGCGTACCGCCACAGGATAAACCCGTACCGCAGCCGCGGCAGCCTCGCCGTGCCACCGTGGCCGCCACCCCGCGCGAGCTGCCGCTTCCGCTTGTCCTTCTTCGCCTCCGTCCGGTCGGACGGGTCCACCGCCGTGCAGCGCACGTAGAGCACCGCCGCCGCCACGGCCTGGAGTCGGAACAGATCGGCAATTCGGCATCAGAGACACGACGGCCGCGCTCGGAGCAGAAATCGAGAAGTCGATCGGGGCTGGGATGCGCGTACCGAGAAGGAGAAGGCGGCGAGGAGGATGTTGCCGGCGAGGGTGTTGCCGATGTAGGGTCCCAGGACGATGTAGAACGCGGCGACGAGGAGCCCAAACACCGCCGCGCCCACCAGCTGCGCGCAGGCGGGGAGAAAACCAGAGGCAACGTGAGCTCCGAGCAGTCAGGACAGCACAGGGAGGGAAGGAAACGAAGGTCGTCGGCGGATGAGGCAGACCTGGAGCGGGTGGAGGGGGAGCTGCCATCCGTGGCGGCGGCGCCAGGGCTGCCGCTCCATCGCCGCCGTCACGATGTCTCTGTCGCCGCAGCCCATCGGTGAGATCTGTGTGAACGGATGCGACGCGAGTGAGGCAGTGAGCTGCTCTGCGTTCCGCCGGCCCCCGATGGCCCGATGAGGTCAATTCAAGTGGCGTGCGCGTGGCCGTGTGCGACTGGCGTGTGGGGCCGGACCGCCGCCCGCAGCAACGGTCGGCTGCGTCCGTCCAACGTCTTTCCTTTTTATTTTGCACTGGCTCGTGCGCGTCCTGTGGTTTCGAAATTCGAATGGGCTGTGGGGGCGGGTGAGCGTATCCAAAGCCTATTTTGCTTTCGCGTGTTCCCTTCACCCTATTTCCCTCTCGCGAATCCAAGCTACACATAATATTTATTGCAAAATTTCACTCGTTTTGCCTCAAAATGTGAAGCTTATTTTGTTGTGTTAGGACACACTTTCGCCAAAAAATAATTTGGTAGTAATTAGTTTTTAACGCAAAAATGATCATATAGGATTCATATTTAAAAGTATTTATTGAGAATAATAATTCCATATCATATAAATGGGAATAGCTTTTTTCATCCTTCAATGTCCCCCAAATTGACTAGTTTAGTTCTCATATTTTTTTTATTTATGCCCAATTTCATCTCTTGTCTTATATGGCACACCTACGTGGCTGGCTAAGTCAGTAAAGAGTGGATGTAAAGTTCTTGCCACGCTACCAAGTCAAGCATCAATATCAATTCAAATGCTAGATCAACCCACAATTGACTTGCCTAACGAAAATGAATGGTTGATGATCTCACCATATTACCCAAAATTGACCCCAAACCTTTTGTTTATTTGCACATTCGCATTGACCATTGAACCACAATTATGCATGTTGACTCTCTTCACGGTGGCAGAGCTCGAGGGGAAATCTAGAAGGAGCCTAAGTAAGGAAAAAAGTTCAAATCTCACTTAATACATGGTGAAATTCGGCCTGTTCGCTTCAGCTTATTCAGCCGGCTTATCAGCCATCAAACAGTGTTTTCCTCTCACAACAAATCAGCCGTTTCAGCTTTTCAGCCGGCTTATAAGTTGAAGCGAACAGACCCATTTAGAGGTCACTAAAGTTTCCACAAGAGGGGCATGACCATCTTTGGCCACAACTAAGCTCCACCATGCTCTTTACAGTACCCATAGCTGAGTAGGCAGGCCAATGTGGCACGACATTTACTTCAAAAAAATTTATATATGGCAAGCCACGTAGAACTAGGGATGAAAATTAGCCCAAATAAACAGTTTGTGGTCTAGATTGGTGAATTTGATAATTGTGTGGCAAATTTGAGCATGAACCAAAGGATGAAGGATCAAATTGGCTTTTTTTTCGCCAATGATATAATGGTAGAGTTATCGTTGTCCAAAAATCTTTGTCCTATGGAACAAATATAAATCTTAAATTTGAAGAGGGGGAATACTTCCTCCTGTAGCAACAAGTGATATGTTTTGTTGTCTTACGTTAGTCGTTTCAGACATGGGTCATATTAACCTCCATTTTCATTTACTTGAAACCATTTTTTTTTACTCTAGCAATTTTGTATTTTTTTCTACCAAGAGCTTTCAGATATTCATTTTGCTTTTAAATATATTGTATTTATGATAATATAATTAGTTATATATTATATTAGAGTGTAGTAATGGACCTGATGGGCTGGCCCAGGGCCGAGCCCCATGCAAGTGCGGCCTGTGCGATGGCACAGGGCCTCCAAATTCGGGGGGCCACCAGAGCAGGGCAGTCCTATAGAGATAGCTTCTGACGCGGCACGGGCGCATGGCGCAAGTCCATCCGCCAATCCACGGGACTCTAGGCGTCATGCGTCAGCACTCAGCCGTCACCGTTAGGCACTCACCGTCAGGCACTCAGGCGTAGGGCTCCAGCCTCCAGGCTAGGGCGGTGAAATCAATCGGTCAGGACTCCAAGCGTCAGCCGTCAGGTGGCAGGCTAGGGCTCCAGGCATCACCGCCAGGCTGGTCACCGCCAGCTCACCGCGACCCGCGTCAGGCACTCAAGCAGTCACCCATGTTAAGATCAGATCTCTCTCCTTCTCCCTCTCTTCCCCAAAGAAAAGCTCTTTTATGTGTATGGCGTGTGACGGCGTTGTCGCTTTCTCTCTATACAGGTCGACCTGTGATGAAGGGCATGACCAAGGTCAGGGCAGGCATCGGGGGAAGGGTGCTACGGCGGTGAGCGAGGGGTTGGCTGCCAGCGGGCACAACGACGTGGCGGTAGCGCTGGGGGTGGGTGCGGTGAAATGAAGAAGGCGGGCGACGGTGGAGGGAAGGCACAGCGGAAGGTGCGGGAGCCGCGGTTATGCTTCAAGACGATGAGCGACATCAATGTCCTCGACGACAGCTACAAGTGGCGCAAGTACGACCAAAAGGTCGTCAAGAACACGCAGCACCCTAGGTACAACATATACCACCCGTCACCGGCTGCTTCTTCATTTGCATCTGCACATACGCATGCATGTTCAGCTAGCTGTGCACGGACTTCGATTTCATTTCAAGGAACACTAAAAGAATGAAGCACTTCAAGTAAAGATTATGAAAGCAAGAGTCAAATAGGTACATATCATATATCTTATTTATAATCCTATTTTTTGGGGAGGTAGACCTTATTTTAGAGTTTGGCACAGGGCCTCGATTTTTCCTGGCTCGACCCTGGGCTGGCTTTGCTGACCCTTCTTGCAATAATTATCTATAGTACAGAGAAAACAGGCCACGGCTCTCCTAGTGTATTCTTTTCTTGTAAAGAATGAGATTTATATTGCACATAACAGCATACTATAAACACATTTTACGTGGATGACCCTGGAAATCAAAGAAGAAATACAGATACTACACACCCAAGTCATCTCTTCTCCTCTCCCATGGCCCTACATCGCACACCGCATCGTAGCTTGATGAAGAAGTTTCAAGCGTTGAGACCGGAGAAGAATCCACCTGCCAAAACCGAAGAATAGCTCCACGCATTGGATCTGCCACAAGAGTCAACTCCATGGAACCACCACCATGGTGTATTTGATGCATTGAACGACCATCGACCACTAATCCACTTTAGCATAAGGTCATTCATTAACCTGATTAAGTCCTAAAATGGTGCTTAAGACCACACATTTCAGTGAAAATTTTTTTTTGATGCATGAAAGGATCTTGATTTCGCCTAGAGGGGGTTGAATAGGCGTAACCTGAAATCGTCACCACTTAAAACAAGTTTATCAGCTACTTGCGGATTATTCCGGAAATACTACCGGAGATTTTGCAAATTACGGAATCTCCAAAGAAATCTTTGGAATCTCCGAAAATAGGAAACACACGCCTTAAGCAGCGGAATAAAACTGTCTGCCTCAAAACTGGAACTTCAGGTTTCCAAACTGGAACCTCCAGTTTTGGCTTGGGCAGAGAGAAACCCCAAACCTTATGCGTTGTAAGTGAGATAAAAATCAAACCAGGTTTAGAGAGATGCTCAGATGGTGCTTCTTAATAGGATCACAAAGTTCCTGCACTTCACAAACACTAGCACCCGAATAGATCAACCAATATTATGAGATCACAATGAAATAGAAGTGCAATGCAAATCTAAGCAAACCAGTGAGGAGACATAGTGATTTGGTTCACCGAAGTTCAGATTCACCCCCGGGCAAATCCTACATCTTCGTTAGGTGCTTCCAAAGAAGCCGGATTGCACTCAACCCTTTCCCCACTTCACTAGTTAGCTTCTTGCCTTTCGGAGGCGAAGCTTGACCTGCACAAACTGTCCCGTGGCTCACCACACCTTAGGAGCTCTTGGGCGACGCCTAGCCGTCTAGGAGGAACACCTACAAGAGTGACAAATGCTTCACTTGAAACTTGGCAAGGCAAACCAGTGCTCAAGCGTATGAGTGCTCTTTTAGTGCTCTCAAATGACTCCTCTCTTGTTCTGCCACTTCCTTACCTGTTGGTGTGTACGTGTGGTTTTTGTTTCTCTCATCCCTCGCATAGGATACTTGAGCAATGAGACATTGTTAAATAACCATATGATGCAAACCTCTTGATAGTACAACACACCTATACTCAACATCAAAACATAAATACCATATTCATCCTCTTGAGCTTCTTTGCCATGAGCCATGCCATACTTTGATAATCATATCAACTTGAGAGTTGCATCCATCTTTGTCTCTTTGGTTTGAGCACTTCAACCTTAAGGTAGTGACTTGAATCAATATTCAACTGCACATGAATGAAACCCAATTTTTGACCACAAGTCACTTCCTCATATGACTCAATAAACATTTGATACATCCAATTGCTATGCTCGGTAAGGCTTAACTTGATACCTCAAAATCCTCCAAGCACTATCCACTTCACCCTAGCAAAGCTCATTGCCCAAGTCACTACTTGACCAAACTTTGCCTAGTACCTTGTTACTAATCACTTGCTTGATTTCTTCATCCAATCGCTGCCGCATTTGAGTCTAGCTATGTTTTGACATCATGAATGAAATCCACTTGAAATTGTAATATCCTATTTGTTCATAACAAGGTTCTCATTTTATTTAGAGACTAACTAATATCCCAATGCCATCATGCCTATATCTTTCCTTCAATTTTCTTGTCACATATCACACATAGCTATTGCGGGATCTACATAATATTCCTTATTATAACATTTGTTATTTAACTTCAAGCAATCTTGAAATATAAGGCTATCAACCAAGCCTCAACTTTCTTTTACACCATTGCTTGCTTAGATGAACAATGACATATACCATACTTATTCTTTTCATTGTATGAGCCATTTAATGCAATCTTTCCCACAAAGATTATTGATCAATAGCATTCTACCTGCTCATAGACTTAACAAGTTCATTAGATCTTTAATCATGTCATCATTCAACTCACCAAAACCCACTAGGGGCCTAGATGCTCTTTCAATCTCCCCCTTTTTGGTCATTGAAGCGTCCCCACATAAGCAGGGACTAAATGTGATCTAATTATCAGTCCCAGGAGGCTGATAACACATTTATTCAACAGATAGTTCAGAAACCGTACAACTCCCGAAGGAGCGGGCGGGCAAGCCACACCCAAAGCAAGACTAAAGCGATAACAATACAAATCCAAGTTGCAGTCCAGTCGGATTCCGGGCTGCAATCGGAACTATGCGTCAGCGGAAGCACCCTGCAAAAGGGCCAACACCGCAGGCAGCGTTGGGTGCAGATGCAACCTCCTACTCGAAGTTCTCGGCGACGAAGTCCGGATCCTCCTCTGGAGTAACAACACAAGGGTGAGTACAAAGAACTCAGCAAGTCCAACCCCATCCACGGAGGGGGATACAATAAGAATATGCATATGAATCATCAAGGATATAGCTATGGTTCATTTGCAATAAAGCTAAATTTTAGACATATGCAGGGTTTCATTTTAAAGAAGTTTCATGAAAACATTTTAATAAACGATATAACAAGCGGGGTTAATCCTACACAAAGGATCCAAGTTTTATCGCTACCGGACTCCCCGTCCGCCGTAGCGCACGACACAACTGCCGAACACTTCCAAAATTCCACACACCCACACACACAGTAAATACCAGTCATCCCCAAAAGCTAGTTGTGTGACCGAGCCGTAACTCGTCCAATGCCGTGGACACGGCTACCCGGATAGGTTTTTAACTCTGCAGAAGTTGTACACTTTTCCCACAAGTAGGGTACCGTATCGCGATCACCTTAGTGACGGTACGGATCCTAACAAAGCCATTACCCACCTTAGCCAACACTGACTAGTCAACACGGAAGTACCCAAGGGGTTAGCAACCCATCCACGGGGCCGAAACTGGGACCTAAGTCACCAAGAGCTTAGTCCTTTTCCAAGGGCTCCCGCTGCTCACCAGCACACCTGAAGCCTAGCAGTTTAGCTAGTGGGGTTTATGCTAAGCTGTTGCCCATACAACGGTCGAGTGGTTGTACGATGATGGAATTAGGCAGGATGACACATCAACTCGGTCCTTAGCCATGACAAGATGGATATCTCCCGCTCTGCTCAACCACTAAGGTACGAGCCCAACAACCCGACATTCCACACAAGAAACGCCCATCCATCTCATCCACCACCTCTCTTTACACCCGAAAACCCAACTCCTCAGTTGAACACACTCACACAGTTACTTTCCGAATAAACAGATGTAGTCATGTTTGAATTTGGATAACGAGTTCCTAAGCATTCTAGCAGTATTTATCATCTAAATAGAGCAACTCATATTTAGAGATAAATATGGGACAACAAGGAATAATCATAACAATCAAGGGGTGGCTATCCAACCATGTCTTGCGATAAAGCAATATGCATTTTATAAAACAGGCCAATAGGTTGTGTCTGAAAAACTGGATATTAAATATGCATCAAAGGGTGAGATTGGACTTGCCGTTCTCAAAGCCTTCCGGGAGCTCCTGCTCGCGGTACTGATCCTCGGGCTCGGGCTCACGGTCGAACTCCTCCTCGCGCTCCTCCTCGGGTACTCCGCGATCTACGGCACACACAAATGAGCACACAATAAATAAAAAGGAAAAAGATTTTGCCCGTTGAGCTCCGAACAGGAAATATGAACGGAAAATAGGTATAAGGGATATTTTCATGAAATTTGGATATGCTTCAGCGGAAATATATGAGAGGAGGCCGTGGTCGAATTTGGGATCGATTGGAGGAAAATTGGCGAATGAAATGATGGGTTAAAGGAGTATTAGGAGCTTTAAACCGAGGTTTAGGACTAAACTGTAAAAACCGAGGACCTATTTGTAATTACTCTAGAAAGTGGAAGGGCTCATTTGTGGAAGTCCCTGGAGAGAGGTGGAGGGATCGGGTTGTAAATAAAGGAAACTAGAGGGGCAGATCGAAATTCGGCCTTCTTCCTTCTTCTTTCCTTTGCTCCAGAACAGAGGAAAGGGGGGGGGGCGCACGGCCGGCGGTGGGCCGGCCGACTTGACCCGCCGGCGACGAGGCCGGGTAGTGCGGGATGGAGGGGAGGGGTAAGGGGGTCCATTTGACCCCTTACCTTGGGCGATTGGGAGGCGGCACCCAAGGGGCGGCGGTGGCAAGGATTTGGGCGGCGGCGGGAGCTCGGGTGGCGAGGAGGCGGAAGGAGGAGGCCGGTGGCTTGGGGATGGCGTTAGTGGCGTGGGGAAGGTGGCAGGGCTCGGCCTACCCTTTTATAGGCGGCGGCAAGGAAGGCGTCGGCGCCCGAGGCGGCGGTACCGGCGATGGGACAGCGGCCGAACTTGTCCTGGTGGCGTGCCGGAGTGGATCTGCGCGTGGTTGGCGTGGGTGCGGTGGCCGAGGGTGTACAGGGCGGCGACTTGCGCGGGGAGGCGCGCCGGAGGGTGGAGTGCGACGGCCGGCGGGCGACCCGGCGCGGCCGGCGGCGCCCAGCGCGGCACGCGCGGTCTGGCGGACCGCGGGGCGCGGCGAGCACGAGCGGTTCAGGCGGCACGGTGCGGCGCGACGCGGCGCGGTGCAACGCGGCCCGCGCGCATGCGGTGCTGTGCGCGCAGGGGAGGGCAGCGCCCGGGCACGCCAGGGAAAGAGCCAGCGCCTGAGAGGGAAAAGGAAGAGAGAGAGGAAGAAGAAAGGTGGAGGGAGAAGAAGAGGAAGAAGGAAAAAAAATGAAGGAAAAGAAGAAAGAGAAAGGGAGGGAGAAAGAAGAAGAAAAAGGGGAAAAAGGCGGTGAAAGATTCGGGACTTGACCGACGCGCGTGATGGATTGGACGGCACGCGGCGAAATTTACGGGGACGGAAAAAGATGGTTTGACGAGCTGGGGCCAGGACGCTGGGTCCGTCGGAAAGGAAAAGATTTGACGGAGCTCAGTGGTCGGAAAAATTTTGGAATGTATTTTTAACGAGTGATTTAATTGGGTGTATTTTTATGGGCGTTACAGTCATTGATGACAACCTTGATTAAAGCTTACAAAAGATATATCAAAAAGCTTTTGAGTGCTGAGATTTAAATAGAGCTCCCCCTTAACATGTGCATAGTATTCTTTTTTCATCAAATTTCGCCTAAAATGCCAATTTGCATATTCTCAAGACAAACATGGAGCTGCCCCTGAATCTCAGCATCCGTGGGGTGCAAAACAAGCATGTGAACAAATAACACGTGATGCATGTAGCAAATATTCCACCAATCAAATAAAATGAGAGAAGGTGGTGTTGTCTGCCAGGCCAAAATCGGAACCTCCGATTCTAAGAAACCAGAACTTCCGTTTTCTGCCTGACAGCACTTATCAAAGACAGTCATCAACCAATAAAATCACAATAGCATGCAAATGAGTTTAATAAAGCTTAAACAGGTTTAACGCACATAGTAGCACACATAGTAGCTAAGATTGAATTTATTACAGGGGCCTATTGCATCCAACAGCTAGAAATCAGAACATTCGGTTCTGGAAAACCAAAACCTCCGGATTTGCTAGACAACAATTGACAAAAGCTTGGACCAAAGCTTTAATACTTAACTTCTTCTCCCCCTTTGTCATCCATCACCACAAAAGATCTTGGGGGCTTTTCTTAGCTTCTAGTATTCAGCTAAATCATCATGGGGCTCCCTATCACCATCATTGCCACTCGGGCCACCAAAAGGAGGAGGAGGATTTTGTGGAAAATCCAATGAACATCGAAGCAAGATGTTGTGCTGCATCTCTAGGGATGTTTGGGTCAACAGTGGAGGGCTGAGGAGTGTTGGTGCCAAGAAACGGATCACTAGAAGAAGAACCACCACCACTAGTCATACCACCAAATGTGGGATTATAATAACCAAATGTCCTTCCCCAATAATCAACAGTTTGATCATTCTCCCACTGTTGTTCAATTGTTTCCGGCTCACTTTCTTGACCATCGGAGCCAATATGAGAGGGAGGATAGTTTGGCATGTTGAGCCCTTGCATTTGTTTGTGCTATATTGTGTCCTTTCTCTTTTGCCTCTCCTTATGCAACTTGGTGTTCATAGAGCTGCACATGCCCGTAAAGAAGTTGAACATTTTGCAAAGAGGGGAGGGAGGCTTATACCTTGCTTGAGAGCCACTAGCACCACCTTATGTAGATGTGGTCCTTGCTACCCTAGATGGTGCAGCAGCTCTAGATGGTGCAGCAGCACTAGAAGGAGCACCGGAAGGGGTAGCAGCACTAGAAGGTCCCTCTAGCTCAATAGATGGACTAAAAACACCTTCGGGAGGGTTGAAAAACTGCTCAAGTGTTGGCCCATCAATGTCATTCTTCAAATGATATGGCTTGTGGATGTGATCATACTCAAATCGAAGCCATGTCACATGCTCAATCACATGCATAAGATAAGGATCATATCCACAACACTTTTGTGGAGAGCTCACAATCTCTTTTATCTCCTCCCAAATGTAATCCACCATACTAAAATCACTTGCGCTAGGTGACATGGCCTCAAGTAAATTCCGACCATAAAAAGTGATCTTGCTAGCATCACCTTCTCTTGGTGCGAGTGTTTTTCTAAACAACCGGTTAAGATAGCCATAGAATGGAATCATGTTATGTGTCTCTCCATAGTTGACCAGTTGAGGTGTGAGATACATTCCGTACATTGCACCTTTTGATAGAGATTTGCTAATATGAATCCTCACAAGGTCTAGATCATCCGGTGCTAAAGCCAAGGAGTGAAGCAAATTCCCTTATGGATATTCCATAACAATTTCCTTCCGTCATCCAATGCACCCACCTCACATTTTTTATCACATTAAAGTAGCAAGTGGCATAGAATTGAGCAATGATTTCTCTATTCCAACTATGTTCAAAGCCCATGATGTAATACACATTTTTGTCCTTGCAAGCTTGTATCACTTCATTTACCATGGGGTCTCTCAAATTTGCCAAGTGAGGCCAATCAATGAATTGAGAGCGAGCAATGGGTACACCTTTAGCAAGAATAGCACTCTCATAGAAGTTTTGGTAAAAATCTGTGTAGAATCTATAATCCACATTTGCCTTTCCAATTTTCTGGGGATTCTTTTCTCTTTCTTTTCGGCAAATTTCAGTCATTCCCGCAGCCTTGTAGTTCACTTTGACTCTATAAATAGCTGCTTGAGGTGCTCTCATCCTTGCTTCTCAAAGGACACCTGATTGTGAAGGTTGAAAATGAGATGTAGGCATGTCAAAATCATCACCTTCTTCTTCTCCATTGTTACCACTGCCAGTACCTTGACTATCCTCATGACTGCTGGTCCTTATGGCTTTGCCCTTCCTCTTCAAGCTCTCACAAGGTGGCTGCACATAGGTCGCATCCTCAGTCTCCTCATCATCACTAGATGTGTCATTCTCATCACTGCTGGGATTTTCAATGCGAATGGTCCCTCTGGATAGTTCTCGTGTGACGGTGGCCCTCTGAGATCTCCTAGGCTGCACTGGTGGATCATTGCTTGGATTTGCTTTCTCTTTTCCCCTTCTCCGAAAAACAATGTCCTTGCTTCCCCTTGGAGGATCTGTGTCAAACATGTGCAATAGGCTTAGAAATGAACCTCTGACAGTTAAACCAATCTATCCCTTCAGATGAAATGATGATATGGATAGAGAGGAAGGATGAACTCGGGTGTCCCTGCCCAAACTGGAACTTCCGGTTCCTGAAATCTGGAACTTCTAGTTTTGGCAGCGAAACCCTAGATCATAAATCCATCCGTTCGACCATGGGAAATTGAATCCATTACTAGGAATAGCATCTAGGGTCTAAATGTAGATGTTTTGACCAAGGGAAACTCAGTGATAAACCCTAGAAAAGTAGATCAGGGATGAACTCGATTTAGGGTACCTTAAGACATGTTTTTGAAATTCTGCAGGAGAAAAACGGAGGGGAAACGGATCCTCCGGTCGTGAATCGGAAGAATCAACCACCAATCCTTGAATCCCATGGTTGAATCTTCGGATCTCCTTGAATTGCCCCTTTTTCACCTCTCCCCACTATTCCTGGTCGGGCTTGAGTCGATAGGGATGAATGGGAGAGAGAAGGGGTAAGACCCGGGCCCATAGGAATATAACCGTTGGGGGGCCGATGGAAACCAGAACTTCCGGTTTCAACTTAACTCGCTAAGAAAATCTAAACTTTCTCAAATGAGATGGATTTGATTGTTCTAGAGACTCAGATTGGGATCCATATGTAAATTTGTTCCTCATGAGATAGATTTTGATCATGGGTGATGGCATTTCCTATTGATAAGAGATTTGGGATAGAATGTCCAAAATATAGCCCTTGAGACGAGATAAAAAGAAGATCCTATGGACTTGAGAGAGTTTCACCATTTGTGGTTAGCCAGCAAACAAGCAAGTATAACCATAACTACAAATGGGTCAACATGGCCACAAAGACCAAGATTCAAATAGTTTTTCAAAAAGCACACTTCTTAGTTAAAAAAATTTAAAAAAAATTATCCTATCTCACGCAGAGCATGCAATGATCATATAGACAAGATAAGAATTGGTATGTTTAACTCATGCTCTCTTTGACCGTTTAAAAGGACATAGAACATATTCTAGTCAACAAAGATAGAGAGGCATCAATTAAATATTCAAAAACCATCACAACCACAAAGGTGAGACTAACAATCTTTGCATGCCAAACACACTAGCATGAATAAGCCTAGATGCATAAGGTAAAACAAGGAGTTTGAGAGATTTCATACCTTAGCCCTAGAACAAGACTTCTTCACTTAGAAGAATGATGGAACCATTTTCTTCAATAGGATATTTTTTAAGCCCAATTACTAGCTCCATTAGATGCCATCAAGCCCTCAAGTTAAATTATTTGTCATAGTGTTTATAGCATATGACATAAGTATTTGCTACACACATGAGAGCTTGAAAAGGAGTTAGTAGATAGAACATAAAATATGAGACAAGCTCCCCCTTAATATGTGCATCAAAGATTTGAATCTTGAGACATGCACTTTTGGTTCATTTAAGGGACTAGAGATGCTTGACCCATATTTTGAGTCACAAGAGTAGAATCATGCTAAGTGATTAAGTTTAGAATTGCTCATAGTGATGTGACCTGAGGTGAAGCATGAGGTCTGATCATAAAAATTATATTCACCTTTGTTAACTTGTACTTTTATTTCATTGATTTAGACCCAGCTCAATGATGATAGATCCGCACTTTTCAGAAACTTCAGCAGAAAGTTGCGAAATCTCTGCAGATTCTCTCTTCAGAGAAAACGAACCTTTCAGATTCAAAGACAGAACCTCCGATTTTTGCTTTAGCATATCAACGTTGAGGATCTGCTGACATCCTTGACTTCTTTTCTTAAATACAACATTATCATTTGTGATCTGCAGGTGTATTTATCACAAAGCTCATCTAATGGCATGAGAGATAAATATTACTTAACTAGACCAAGAATGCTATCTAGTTGTTGTATATGAGAGGGTTTTACCTGTATGCCATTATGAAAGTTGGGTCCAACCTCCATGCCCCTAAAAAGTTCGTCGACACCTGTATGCCCAAGTGCAACTTTGTTTATCCCTTCATGCCATTCCGTCCCTATTCCGTTCGGTTTTGACCGTTTGAGAGCTCTTACAAGCGGGCCCAGGTAGTGAAAATGTCCATTGTACCCTTTGTGTCTCAGGCAGATCGGACAGTGAGAAGGAGCTAGGGGATCTGAAGTTCCCAAGGCCATTCCTCCTTGAGCTTGCGGCCAGTTGGCCAGGATGCGGCCAAGCAGCCGAGCGCGTCACCCTCCTTGAGCTTGCTCTCGACCTCCTCCTCCTCCCCGTCCTCCCCGCCGGCCTCCGACGAGGAGTTCTCCCCGATCAACGCCGCCGCCTGCCCGCACCTCCCGCCAGCACCTCATCGACGCCACCGCCCGCCCGCACCTCTCGTTGCTCCACCTCCCCGTCGCCGCGCTCCCGCCGCCCGAGATCGGCGCCGGTAGGGACCCGCTCCTCTGCCCGGGACCGGTGCCGGCGGGGACCGCTCCTCCGCCCGGGACCGGCGCCGGCGGGGACCGCTCCTCCGCCCGGGACCGGCGCCGGCGGGAACCCGCTCCTCCCTCCAATGTGCAATCCCCCACGCTGCTGCCGCCACCTCGTCGCCTTGGCACGCTCAAATGTAACGCCGCGGCAGCACCACCACTTGCCAGGCCTCCAACTCCAACAACCACCGCGATGACGTCCCACTCTGCCCTCGTGAGGTGGCTCTCCACCACCGCCCGCTCCCCGCCGCCGACGCCGCGCTCCCTCCCTGCCAGCCTCGCCTTCCTCTTCCTCTCCCTGTGCCCGCAGCGCGCGCTCCTCGCCACCCTCGACCTCGTGTTCCTCCTCACCGCGCTTGCGCTCGCCCTCCACACCTGGCACACTCGCCGCCACAATGACGGCGGCGGCATCGAACACCGCACGACAAAGCGGGAGCCCCTCCTACCTCGACGGCGGGTCCCCGCCGCGGAGGTAGCACCCGGCATGGGCTAACGCTCGCGGCGTCCGGGGCCCAGGTGGCGACGGCGCTTGTGCTGCTGGTGTCCGCGCTCCTGCGCCTCCGCCGGGGGGCCACGGGGGCGTGGGTCGCGGCAGAGTGCGTGCTCCTCGCCGCGCACGTCGTGGCGCACATCACGGCCGCGGGGGTCATTGTGGCGGAGAAGAAGCTTGGGGCGGCCGCGCTGACCGTCCACCCGCTGCACCTCAGGCTGTTCTGGCTCGGCACGGCGGCTTTCGCCATGCTCTTCTCCGGGTGCACGGTCGCCAGGTACACCGCCGGGGAGCTCTCCTCCTAGATGACCCACTCGCGTTCGCGTGGCTGGCGCTCTCGCTCCCGCTGCTGTAGTTCTCGGTCACCGGCTCCACTGGCCTCGCCGTCGTCAGCGCTTCGTCCGACATTGGCCATGCCGCCGCGGCAGAGGTGACGTACGCCACGGGGACAAGATCCGTGAGCTCCGAGAGGAAGAGGTCGGGTGGCTGGCCAAGTTCATGTACTTCATGTGCGCCAACACCATCGTGACAAAGGGTACAATGGACATTTTCGCTGCCCGGACCCGCTTGTAAGAGCTCTCAAACGGCCAAAACCGAACGGAATAGGGACGGAATGGCATGGAGGGATAAACAAAGTTGCACTTGGGCATACAGGTGTCGACGAACTTTTTAGGGGCATGGAGGTTAGACCCAACTTTCGTAATGGCACACAGGTAAAACCCTCTGTATATGATTAGCACATGAGCATGTTCATATACAACTAGCTAGAAAGCTAGGAGTAAGGTACTTGTTACCAAGGATGCATTTGAAGAATAGAACGGTTCATATGTTTCCTCTTGGCATTGTTTCTTGAATAGACATGAAGTTCCCACTTGAGCCAAAGATAGAAGATAAAGCTCTTCCCAACTGTGCCAAGCTCCAATGCATCTATAAATACCTGTAGAGAACTTTCAAGCACACTTTGGTACCCAAACCATGTTGGGCCCACTAGAGTTAGTCAACAAGTTCTTAGGTGCCAAATAGCTTTTGTGCTAGCCTTAGGTGAGTGAGTCACTTTGGCAGCACAAGAGTCATTTAAGTTCTTCCTAAGCTCCTTAGAATCATAATGAATGGACTTGAGCTCAGGAGAATTACCATTTGGGCAATCCTTACCAAGATGACCCTTCTTTCAACATTCATAGCAAATTTTGTGCCTGATGTTGCTTGTTGCTTTCTTGTCTTGATTTCTGACAGCAACACCTCCCATATATATTTTTCTTGAGCTTTAAGGAAGCCTTTGTTCAGCTTGATATGGGTCTCACAGCCAAAACCGGTACCTCTGGTTTTGCGAAATTGGAACCTCTTATTTTTCCAGAGTGAGACACATTTCTTGTACAGGACGCAATCTTGTGTCCTTTTTCATGACAGCTGAAGCATCTCCTTTTTGCTTGGCTTCTTTGTCTCTTGGAGAGTGCTGGCTTGTCTTCTTTCTTCATTAGGCATGTGGAAGCAAAGTGTCCCATTTTTGAGCACTCGAAACACTTAATGTGATCAAGTCTTTTCTTCTTGTTTTCTACTTCAGCTTTGCAATGGACTTGATAGAGTTGTTGTAGGAGCGTTGCAGAGTTGATCCTTTCTCAAACTTCTTCACCATGGAATCACGGTTATTTTGAGAAGGTTGTGCAATGCTCCTGTCCTTTAGCCTAGACAAGTCCATTTTGAGCTTCTCGACCTCTTGCTTCAAATTCTCATTCTCTTGGGTAATGAGATCATCACACGACTCTATAAGAACTTGATCATACCAAGAAACTTTTGCTTGCAAGTCGCAAGGGTTAGCACAAGATATATTATTTATAGCTATTGAGCATGTACACTTGTGCAATTGAGGTTTTGAGGATTTTACCGTGGCAATCATAATCTCATGAGCCACTTCAAGCATAGTATGTGATTCCACAAGTTTCCCATCAGAACATTCTAGTTCTTTGTGAGTAGCTTGCAAGTTCACATACTTGCTAGAGAACTTCTCAAGTTGAGCCTTGAGCTTTTGGTTTGCATCCTCCAGTGGTGCTACACATGAAAGAGAGTTCATAGCACATGCATATCCTTTTTCTAGATCTTTACATTTATCAAATAAGGATACATTGGATTCATTGAGCTTCCTCATTTCTTCTTTGAGAGACTTGAGTTCTTTGAGTCTTTCAATAAGATAATCCTCTTATCTCTTTACTTGTACACTGTCTTCATGAGTTTGACTATCTCTTCCTTATCTCTTTTAGACATCTTGTCAAACTCAAACTCAAACTCAAACTCTTCATTTTTGTCTTCTCATTTCTTCTCACCTATAGCCATGAGCATTGATGGGTGTACTGGTGTGAACATGAGTGATTTGGACAAGTGGACTCTTCATGAGGTCGATGACATGAATCATCTTTACTGAGGGAGCAGTCAACGGTCACCTCGCTGATAGAACTGGAGCATCCGGTTTCCAAAACCGGAACCTCCAGCTTCACTTCATCAGCTGAGGCAGGAGAGTTCTTGTGATCTCTCGGTTGAGTTGGTTGAGTCTTTTCTTCTAACTCACTGCCATTTTGACTATGGTATTCACAAGCACCATACATATCTTTCAGAGTAATCCATATACAATGCGCATCATGATTTGTATGATAGTCGTCATCCTCATCCATAATAGCATCTAATACATCTTCACTCAAAGCATGGATTAAAACATAAGATGCTTGAGCGTTGAGTTGTAGGCATTTCTCTTCCTCTTGGGTTAATTTTGACCGATTAACATTTGAAGGAGAAATGCTCACAACTACAACCTGCTAGATTTGAGGACCCATGGCCCTAAAGATATCAAGTACAAGAGCAGACCAAGAGTCATAGTTCAAGCCATCATAGATGAGTGGCTTGAAGTCAAAGGTTACCTCGTATAGTGTCGACAACTTTTTTCACGACGGTTAAGCTTGGGTGTGAGTCCAGACTCTGATACCAATTGAAAGGATCTTGATGTCGTCTAAAGGGGTGAATAGGCGTAACCCAAAATCGTCGCCACTTAAAATAAGTTCATCAGCGACTTGCGGATTATTTCAGAAATACTTTCGGAGATTGCGCAAATTAAGGAATCCCCAAAGAAATCTCCAGAATCTCCAAAAATAGGAAACACATGCCTTAAGCAGTGGAATAAAATTATCTGCCTGAAAATCGGAACTTCTGATTTCAAAACTGGAACCTCTGGTTTTGGCTCGAGCAGGGAGAAACCCCAAACCTTATGCATTGCAAGTGAAATAAAGATCAAACCAGATTTAGAGAGATGCTCATTATGGTGCTTCTTAGTAGGATCACAAAGTTCCTGCACTTCACAAACACTAGCACCCGAATAGATCAACCAATATTATGAGATCACAATGAAATAGAAGTGCAATGCAAATCTAAGCAAACCAGTGAGGAGACACAGTGATTTGTTTCACCGAAGTTTAGATTCACCCCTGGGAAAATCCTACATCTCCGTTAGGTGCTTCCAAAGAAGCCGGATTGCACTCAACCCTTTCCCCACTTCACTAGTGAGACACAGTGATTTGTTTCACCGAAGTTCAGATTCACCCTCGGGCAAATCCTACATCTCCGTTAGGTGCTTCCAAAGAAGCCGGATTGCACTCAACCCTTTCCCCACTTCACTAGTTAGCTTCTTGCCTTTCGGAGATGAAGCTTGACCTGCACAAACTGTCCTGTGGCTCACCACACCTTGGGAGCTCTTGGGCGATGCCTAGCCGTCTAGGAGGAACACCTACAAAAGTAACAAATGCTTCACTTGAAACTTGGCAAGGCAGACCAGTGCTCAAGCGTATGAGTGCTCTTTTAGTGCTGTCAAATGACTCCTCTCTACTACCCAACTCACAAGATCTAGCAAAGATCACACTATCTCACAAAGCGGGGTTGGGGAGAGCTATGTGGCTTTAGTTCAGCTAAGAACAAGCAAGAAGCACACCATCAACTACAAAAACAGCAACCAACCACTGAGGAGGTCGTGGGGTATAAATACTCCACTCCCCAAAAACTAGCCGTTAGAGTTGTTAGACCAAAATCGGAACTTCCAATTTTCTAAAACCGGAATCTCCGGTTTTTCAAACCAACTAGCCGTTAGGTGTTAAATTCAAAACTTTTCTGGAACTTTCTCCAAAAACTCTGGAACTTCCAGAAACTCCTCCAGAAACTCCAAAACTTTTTGTTTTGCCACTTCCTGACCCGTTAGTGTGTACGTGTAGCTTTTGTGTCTCTCATCCCTCACATACATAGGATATTTGAGCACTGAGACTTTGTCAAATGACCATATGATGTATCCCTCTTGACAGTATGGCACACCTATACTCAAGATCAAAACATAAATACCGTATTCATCCTCTTGAGCTTCTTTACCATGAACCATGCCATACTTTGATAATCAGATCAACTTGAGAGCTGCATCCATTCTTGTCTCTTTGGTTTGAGCACTGCAACCTTGAGCTAGTGACTTGGATCAATATTCAACCGCATATGAATGAAACCCAATTTTTTATCACAAGTCACTTCCTCATATGACTCAATGAACATTTGATGCATTCAATTGCTATACTCAGTAAGGCTTGACTTGATACCTCAAAATCCTCCAAGCACTAGCCGCTTCACCCTAGCCAAGCTCATTGCCCAAGTCACTACTTGACCAAACTTTGCCTAGTACCTCGTTGCTAGTCACTTGCTTGATTTCTTCATCTAATCGCTGCCGCATTTGATTCTAGCTATGTTTTGACACCATGAATGAAATTCACTTGAGATCATATCTTTTTTTTTACTTCTATCCTATTTGTTCATAACAAGCTTCTCATTTTATTTAGAGACCAACTAATATCCCAATGCCATCATGCCTCTATCTTTCCTTCAATTTGCTTGTCACATATCACACATAGTCATTATGGGATCCACATAATATTCCTTATTATGATATTCATTATTTAGCTTCAAACAATCTTGCAATATAAGGCTATCAACCAAACCTCAACTCTTTTTTACACCATTGCTTGCTTAGATGAACAATGCCTTATACCATACATGTTCTTTTCATTGTATGAGCCATTTAATGCAATCTTTCCCACAAAGATTATTCATCAATAGCATTCTATCTGCTCATAGACTTAACAAGTTCATTAGATCTTTAATCATGTCATCATTCAACTCACCAAAACCCACTAGGGGCCTAGATGCTCTTTCAATCTCCCCCTTTTTGGTCATTGATGACAACCTTGATTAAAGCTTACAAAAGATATATCAAAAAGCTTTTGAGTGCTGAGATTTAAATAGAACTCCCCCTTAACATGTGCATAGTATTCTTTTTTCATCAAATTTCACCTAAAATGCCAATTTGCATATTCTCAAGACAAACATGGAGCTGCCCCTAAATCTCAGCATCCGTGGGGTGCAAAACAAGCATGTGGACAAATAACACGTGATGCATGCAGCAAATATTCCACCAATCAAATAAAATGAGAGAAGGTGGTGCTGTCTGCCAGGCCAAAATCGGAACCTCCGATTCTAAAAAACCAGAACTTCCGTTTTCTGCCTGACAGCACTTATCAAAGACAGTCATCAACCAATAAAACCACAGTAGCATGCAAATGAGTTTAATAAAGCTTAAACAGGTTTAACGCACATAGTAGCACACATTACATAAATTGTCAAGTCCACAAGAGCTAAGATTGAATTTATTACAGGGGCCTGTTGCATCCAACAGCTAGAAATCGGAACATCCGGTTTTGGAAAACCAAAACCTCCGGATTTGCTAGACAACAATTGACAAAAGCTTGGACCAAAGCTTTAATACTTAACTCCTTCTCCTCCTTTAATTAAAAGAAAGCATATAAGATCAAAACTATCAAGAAACAAAGAAAGAAACAAAAAAGATAAGATAGATTACAACAAGAAGTAGCCATAATTGCATAGAGCCATAATTTCAGTGAAAAATAAGAAGTTAAATTTGGTCCACTATCAAAATGTACTACGAAGTGAAGAGAGGTAAAATAACATGAAATCCAAATAAAAATCCTTCAAAGATGAAGTTGCTTAAATATAAAAACCTCTCAAAGATAAAGGTGTTGAAATATTGCACAAAGTTTGACTAATAATAAGCTCAGCTGTCCCCAGTTGAAAAGTTTGTAATAAAACAATCGTCATAGGTGTGGTGCAAGAATGTCCACATCTGCATGAGTATATACCTATTATCGTAAGTTGTAATTACTTCAAGCTAAGTACTGTTTTTGTCCCTAATTAATATTGTCCTCTGCGTTAGGTCATATGTTAAAAAAAATCAGCGTGATCAGAAATGTTAGGGTGCTAGAAAATTGAGGAAAAATATCTATTTTACTCCCTACGAACAATTTAATTCAGATACTCCCTAAACTATATTGTATCTCAATTTACCTCTATGCTATTTATACAACGGTTGTTTTACCTCCTAACAAAATATGTCCTTTTCCTCCTTATTCATATTAGCCAAGACGCAACCGACAGCCCATGGCAAATAGGAAAGATTGTTTATGAAAATCTGTCTTTTGAAAATATTATCTATCAAAACTGAATGGAGAGAGTACATTTTAATTTTAACTTTATACAACAATTGACGATTCATAGTCTATGTAACAAAAATAACTACTTCCTCCGTTCCAAATTGTAGATCATTTTGGTCTTTTCTAGGTTTAAAGATATTATTTTGCATCTAGACATACACTGTATCTAGATGCATAATAATATTTATGCACCGCGAAAGGACCTCTAGCCTAGTGGAGCACCTCAGTAGCACCCAGCAGGCCCGGGTTTGACTCGTAGGAGCGAATTAAATGGTTCTGAAATAAAAAATTACAAAAAAATAGGTAGGGGTTTCCTGCTGACTCCTGTAAAAAAATAATATCCACGCATCTAGAAAAATTAAAACAACTTACAGTTTGGAAGGGAGGGAGTATTTATTTTGTTGTCTTCGTATATTCAGAATATCTTTTTTTTACTATATATTCAGCGTATCTAATGCTCAATGTCGGAGCTTCCATTATGGCATCAGGTGGCCATGCCTGGTTTAGAAACTTTCCTATACAAAACAATAATTTCCACCAAAGATTAACTAACAAAACCATCCATGCATTTCACCGTGCGTTGGGGCTCATTTCTTAGGTTGTCCTCCTCGTATCTTCCTCAACTCTGTTAATGCTGATTTAACTATTGATCAATACTTCATGCAAATAGTAAACATAAAATCAGCATAATTTTAAACACAATAAACAGTTCTATACGATTTTACACAAAACGGAAGAGATATATTTTGGGAGCGGATACGATTTGAATAGTTTTGTAAAATAAATGAGGGGTAGCAATTCCAAGAGTTTTCCAAAAATTCTCCCCCAAAATTATGTATTGGGATTCTAATTTTTCCCCTAAAATATTATGATCCCACAGCAGATCTCCAAAAACTAACCTCCCAAATATTTCAAAATAGGCCACATCATCACAAATGGCCCAATCGAGTTGGGCTGCCTTCACCTCCCCCTCTCCCTCGTGACCTCCTAGAACAGAGCTCCTTCGCCGTGTTACCGCCACCAAAATTCTTCCTCCGAGCAGAGCTCATCGTCGGCCAAATCCGCCATATCCCGGCCGCCTCCGCTCGATTCCCCACACCAGCAGCTTCCCTTCGCCGTCCCGCATCCATATCACCCATCACCGACCTCTCTCGCCCACTATCCAGGGTCCTCGCCGAGCCGTCCACTGCGTCGCTTACGCCACCATCGGAGCCTGGCTGCAGCCTGCACCTGCTAGCCACCACACCGTCCTCGCTGGAGGTCCCTTCGCCCGCTTCCTCTTGCATCCCGTCATGGCGGCAAACAGGCAGCAGCAGCACTGCTCAGGTGGCGGCGACGGCGGCGAGATAGGCCTCCTCCTCAACATGTACCAGCTGCAGCCGGGGAGTTCCATCCTCGTGTCGTCAGGAACAGTATTGTAGTGGACTTTTTCACCTTGCTCGATTTGGGTAGTACTAGTACAGTACAGTACATTACATTTATATCATTACGTGCTACCGGAGGCCATGGTGTTGGCGTATTCAGAAGATATCACGTCATTCCCCTGCACCAGCGGAAGCAGGGGGGCACCACCTACTGACTGTAATGCTCCAGTCTCAAATATAGCTCAGTCCTACTCGCACGCAGAGTATAACACGCACTTGCATCAACCTCGCTTACGCTTTCGTCCCCGCTTCGTGTAAAAGGGTTAACCTGGGGTTGGAATACATTTGGCACTTGAGTTTATATGTTGGTGGAACCCACCCTCAACTAGCAAGGTGGGACTATTATCCACACACATGCTATGCCACGCACATGAGCCTCTAGTGGGCTCAATTCATTCTTAGTTGGCTCGTGATGTCACATACACCCCCTAAAGGACCCGACGTCCTCGTCGGCAACATACCCACACACACTGGGGCAATTGACCAGGAACTTTCCCTCTTAGCACGTGTCCGTGCATCTAGTGCCAGCACATATGCCATGCCGTGTGACCACATAGAACCCACACGCACCATGCGTCATATGTTCGCACCCCTAGCACGCACATGCCCGTGTAACCGTGAGGGTCGGCTCTAATACCAATTGTAACGTCCCAGTCCAAAATATGGCTCAGTCCTACTCGCACGCAGAGTAAAACACACACTCGCATCAACCCCGCTTACGCTTTCGTCCTCGCTTTGCGTAAAAGGGTTAACCCGGGGGTTGGAATGTATTTGGTACTTGGGTTTATATGTTGGTGAAACCCACCCTCAACTAGTAAGGTGGGACTATTATCCACACACATACCATGCCACTCACATGGGTCTCTAGTGGGCTCAATTCATCCTTAGTTGGCCTGGGATGTTACACTAACCACCGTGAGGCATCCATGAATGGTGCAGCTTGCCATTCGTCCTGCCTCGCGCAAGCCACCCTCTGCGTGGTGCCGCCACCGATGGCACCGGGGTCCGAGCAGTCGTACTTGCCGAAGAACACCGACTGCCGCCTAGCGGGGTCGTTCCAGTCGTCCCATCCCCTGGGCGCGACGATGTCGGCGAGGTACGTGCGACGCGGGCAAGGCGGAGGAAAAAAAATTGGCGAAAGGAATCTGTGCGGGAAAGGAGATCCGGGGGCATTGGGGAAGGAGCGTCGATGTGGAATATGCCGGGCAATGGTGGAGTTTTTAGTGTCACTGTATTTTTCGGGAAGAATAGGGGATCCATTGAAGCCTGATTTTTTAATGTTTTTCTTCTTAAATAAAATTTGGGGTATGCTCCTCCTTTAAAATAGCCCGAATACCTTATTTAGAGAGAAAGAAAACTAGCAGCTTCCCAAACCTTTGCCACAAATATATGATGAATCCAATGCATCCTCTGTCACCCCGCAAATTTGCGTGTACTTGCTCTTCCCCAATCACCGCATGTTGCTCGCGCTGAGCGGAGTAACCGGGGGCCTGGCCTTCTTGTTGCTCCAGACCACCGCCACCGCCCTATCATCGCATCAATCTTTTGCTGCTCATATCAGGACCACGTGTGTTGTTCGAGTACTGGCCACGGCCAAGTTCCTTTGAGCTACTTATGCCAACTCAATCTTGTTGTAGAGCTTAATTGCATAGGCACAAGATTATGTTGGGTGAAAGGGCCGGGTGCATGGTTGTAGCATTGTGTATGTGCACGTCGAGCACGCCACCAAGCTCGATATGACCGGCCAGTAGTGGCCACGCGCCTCGTTGCCACTACAAGACCAATAGCTTAGTGAAGGGGAACAGCTCGAGCTTCGGCAGCATGGCAGGTGCCATGAGCTGGCTGTGGTTTAGAGTAAGCATGGCAGCTTGTGCTCGGTGCGGGACTTGGGATGGAAGTGGCTAGAGGTAGAAGAAGAGTTGGAGGGGAAAGAAGCAGAGGTGCCCAGCAGTCAATCTGGAGCATTGTTTGGTTCTTGAACGACAGATGTTGGTGGTACTCTATAAGTAACAACTATAACTGCACCCGATCCATGTCGTGCTTTCGTACCCACACGTGTTGCTCGGCATGTTTAGAAGTACGTGGAGTTTATTATTGGGGATTCGTTGTGGGATGATGTGATTTTGAGGAAAGAATTTTTGGGAGACTTTTAAAGTTGCTTAAGAATTAGTTTCGAAATGTTAGTTTCAGTGGAGTATAATAAGGGCGTGTTTGGCATGGCTCTGGAGCCAATTTTCCAGCCAAACACCCTAGTTCCAAAACTTCTTGGAACTGCCAACTCCATGGAGATGTAGTCCAAATGGGGGTGAACTTTTGGAGCACCTCTTTTGCAACTCCAAAATCATTCAATATGAACCTACTCGTGGAGTTGGTGGGTAATAATTAAAAAAACGGTTCAATTCTTTCTCCCGAGACCCCTCCCCCCCCCCCGGCCGTGACTCCCTCCCGCGTCTGTTTTTCGCGCCCGCTGCGCCTGTTCCTCGCGCCCGACCCCGCCGCCCCCTAGGATTTGGCCACCGCCACCCCCGCCGCCGACCGTCGTCATCAACTCGACCCTCCCGTCAACACACCGCCAGCCGGCCCCTCCTGACCACCGCCGGTTGTTGGTGTTTTATATCGACAGCCTACCAAGGGGGTACCCGAGGTAGTGTATTTGTCGATGGCGGGAGCGCTGGATCTGGAACCCGAAGGTAAAAGCAAGGACACAAGATACGGATTTACACAGGTTCAGGCCGCTAGAGTAGTGTCCCAACATCCTGTTTGGGTGTTGTATATTGCGTCCTGCGCTTGGGTGTTGAGATATGAGGATTTGCCCTCATGTTGTGCCTGCCGATCTAGGTACCCCTGCCCTCCTTTATATACTCTAGGGGGCAAGAGTACTAGTCGGATTACAAGGAGGAGTCTTGATAGGAGTACACGGGACTAGTCCTAGTCGGATTACAGAGAAATCCTTTGTAGGAGTCCGACTTCTTCCTTCCTTGTGGGTACTGGAGATCTATCTCCGACAAGCCTCCGAGCGCTTCATAGTCGAATGCAGCAGTCTTTGAGTAGTTTTAAGATCCTCGCCGAGTCATTTTGGTGCTCTTTGAGTACTTTGGCTTGGTTAAATCATCAAAGTTTCTCGAAGCTACCATGAGGCTATGGTGTGCTCAAAGCCTTGATCATCTTAATATTGTAGTCTTCATATATGGAGGGCGGCGAAAGTCGCACTTTATATGGAGTAGCCCCCGAGCCTTAGGTTGATTCGTAGAATTAGGCTGAAGGTCAAAATCTTGAATCTTCTTCTTTCAACTTAAGAAAGTCTTGGGTGTAGCTTATCAGCCCTCAAGCCTTGAATTGATTGAATAATCAACTCAAGGATCTTGTATCTTCACTCAAGTCATCATCCAAGTAGTCTTGCGATGTCAAGCCCCCGAGCTTCTGCACCAGGTGAGCCGTAGGAGCCATGTCGAGTAGTTTTGTGGCGTTCAGCCCCCATGCTCCGCTCCCCGTTCTCGACTCGATCAAGACTCTGCGAGTCATCACAACCCGTAGAGGTACCCACAATTATTGAATCTCCAGTTCGAGTTCTCAACTCGCCTTAACAAGACTAAAGCAGGCTTCACAAAGCCACGACTACATCATTAGTAATTTTTTACTCAAAGCAAGACCAACGCAATCATCGGATAAGAACTCAAGATTGCATTTTTTGCATTGAATAATTTCCAAAGTTACATGCGACTACTCAACGGAGTCAGGGTACACAAAATACAATACAACAGCATAACAACGACTACAAGCAACTGCCTACTGGTAGTCTGCACAGAAGTCCCAGGCTTTTACAATATCACAAGGATACACAGGCCTAGCGACTACTAGATCACCAAGGTGTAAGCAGTGTCAAAAGGCAAGACCTGAGTACGAAGAAGCTGCACAATGCACAGCCATATCCTGGTCCTCCTCCCTGACAACTCCAGGAACTCCTTCATCGCCGCTCCCTCGACAGTGAAAACAATGAATCCCTGACGCAGCATAAGGGAGAAAAATACCAAGACTGCTCCTTTGCTAGCTTCAGTGCGCAGTTCCACACTGCATGCCACACCTCCACCTCTAATCAGAGAGCCGGATAAAGACTGCGGCACTCATCACCCATCACTCGCGAGTTCCAACGTGGACTCAGCTGGATCACGAGCTGCAGGATGAGACACGCAGCAAACCCTCCTACGAGGATTCTTCTAGCATCGCGGCTATCCCTACGAGCGCAAGAGTATGTGGAGGGAAGGTGGCTCTAATCTACGAGGAATCTTCTAGCATCGGGGCACTCATTGAAAGCTTTCTATAATCAAACAACAGCAACAAAAAACAATCTATTGCTACACCAGAGAAGCATGACCTTGGTCGAGCCCCCAGGGGCCTATTTATAGCCAAACGCCACAACCATCGCCTACTTAGAAATTACTGCTCACTCGTGATGATTAGCCTAAAATGCTGACAAGGGTTAGCCAAGCGCTTTCTGACTCCACTCACATGAAGGCACTCAACCACAACAGACAAAAGTGAATAGTTCGCCCGTGCACTCCTCTCAAAATACAAAGAAAGGTCAGAGTACTTTCAACAGCAACACCAATAATTGACGACCACAACAGATACTACGACTACTCGATTACTTGGACTTGTTCTTCCCGACTACAAAGATTAGCCAAGATAAAAGATCATCGATCACAATTCAGACTTCAAATAAATTTAGAGAATTATTTTGAGTACTCCCACAAAGTACTCGGCAGGTTACAACTCAAAAGTTCAACAAGACTAAGGCTCTTCTAAAGATACAAACTCGAACATCTTCAAAGCAATCGGCTCAGCCTCCTCAAGATACTGCACATAGGCATCCTCTGTGCAGTTTCGAGCAACTCCATCACCGACCGTCGTCAAATCTGCCCTTAGGTAATATGACTTGACCACCGCAAGGACTTGTTTGCAGACAGCCTTATAGAGCCCAGCAACTTTACTCGGAGCAGCTCTCAGCCTCTCGACTAGTGAGCGAGGCCCAGCATCATCTTCAAGCGGAAGGATGGCATTGACTACATCCTGCGCAGCACTAGTCAACTGTTGGAGCTTACCTTGCAGCCTCTCTATGGTCCTACCGTGGTCCCTACAAGCCACCATTTCCATAGCAAGCATAACTCCATTTTGATTCTTCCTGTTCCTCTCATGCTCATATGCAGTCTGAGCCTCAGCCAGCGATGCCCGGAGATGGTCAGCCTCATCAGCTACCCGGTCATGAGCATTTCTCCAATCAAGAAGTTGACTACTCGCAGCAGCCTCTTTTCTCTTGAGCTCTACGCTAAGCATCACAGATCAAAAACTACCACTATAGTCAAACATACTCAAAAGATTATGAGTACTCACCCTGATATTTCTTGTTCAAAGATTTATAGCGATTCTCCAATCGCTCCTGAAGGACTTCATGATCATTCTGCTCTACTGCAAAAGACTTTGCAGCCTCCTCATGAACTCTCAAGGACTTTGTAAGTCAGCTACATTCTTTCTCTAGTTACGCCACTCGCTACACGGTGTCATTACGCTCTTGGAGGGCCCGAGTATTTCTTTGGGCTCTATAATATAGGTCCTGCAAGCAACTCAAAAAAATAAGTCGTCAAGACTTGTCAAAACACAATTAGTCAAAAGATAATAGTTCACACACCTGAAAGCTCTAGATTGCTCTTCGAAACTCTAATTCCAACGGCAACTCAAGTACCAGACCCTCGGTATTCTTAGCAATTTGAGGCTCCAGACTTTCACCCACAACAGCCCCTGACAACAAAAACTCATGGGTCATTATAGGATACAAAATACATCTAGTCTAAAGCATCTATACTCCAGCAACATACCCGGTGCGCCGACTTCACCCAATTTAATCGCATCAACTAAAGCCAAGGTGCCACCAACAATCGTTAAAGACGGCACACCCCCAGAACTCGAGGGAACTGTTGGGCCCTCCACTGAGCGGATAACTTCTTGAAGCATGGAGATAGTGGCACCAAGACGACTTGTGTCTTCAACCTCAGGTGCGTCATCCATCGACAAATCGACTAAGGGACCAGAGAGTGTAGTCGGAAGACCAGCCTCCACTCCTGTGTCCATGGGAATGGTATCCTTAGCATCCTTGGGTCAAAACACGAGGTCATCACCCATTTTTTTGAAGTTCAAAAATACAATCAAAAGAAAGATCACATAAAAACTCACTGAGATGATTGCGGCAGCGATCGCACACGTTTCTTCTCATTAACTGCTGGTTGAGTACTCGGGTACCCCCTTGGTAGGCTGCTAGAGTAGCGTCCCTACATCCTGTTTGGGTGTTGTATATTGCGTCCTGCGCTTAGGTGTTGAGGTATGAGGATTTTCCCTCATGTTGTGCCTGCTGATCTAGGTACCCCTGCCCTCCTTTATATAGGGCCTGTTTGGCATGGCTCCACTCCAAAACTCCAGCAACTCCACCAAAAAATCTAGCCAAACACCTCAACTCCAAAACTCCATGGAGCAGCCAACTCCATGGAGCTGTAGTGCAAATGGAGGTGGAGTTTTGGAGCACCTCTTTTGCTGCTCCAAAACTCTCGATTTCGAACCTCCTCGTGGAGTTGGTGGGTAATTACCCACCAATACCACTAGTTACACAAAAAAACATTTCATTCTGTTCCTCCCGAGCTCCCACCCGTGCCTATTTCCCCACCCCCGTCACCTGTGGCCTACCGCCTCCCCGCCGCCCGTTGCCACCCCGCCTACCGCCTCCCCACCGCCCGTCGCCGCCCCGCCCCCGTCGCCGCCGCCACCAGCCCCGGGGCTGCCTCCCCGCCACCCGTCGCCGCCCCGCCCCGTCGCCCATCGCTTCCCGCCCCCGTTGCCCGTCGCTGTCGAGCCCCGCCGCCCGTCGCCGCCGAGCCCCGCCGCCCGTCGCCACCCCAGCCTCGTGGCCGCACAGCCCGTCGCCACCCGGCCCCGCCGCCGCCCCGGCCCCGTGGTCGTCCAGGCCACCGCCGACCACCGCCGGTCGGCCCCGTCGCCGCCCTGGCCCCGGGGCCGCCCATAGGAGATCTGCCCCTCCTCCAGGCCGTCGCGGTGGACAAGGGAGGGGCGTAGCTCTGCGTCGAGCTCGTCGTGGCCGATGACGCCAGTGGCGGTCGCGGCAGCGCGTCCGTGGTGTACGGCGAGGACGTCGCTGCCAGTATCTTCGAGGCAGGCACGCAGCTGTTCGTCGGGGTATATGACAAGTGGGGCTTGAATTGGGGGGCAACAATGGCAATCTACACTGAAATCAATCTTTTTTGGAGCTGAGAGCACCCATCTAGCCAAACACCCCATTTTATTTCTGGAGTTTTGGAGTGGAGCTGGCTCCACCTGGAGTTCTGGAGTGGAGCAGCTCCACCTAGAGCTGGAGCCATGCCAAACAGGACCATACTCTAGGAGGCAAGAGTACTAGTTGGATTATAAGGAGGAGTCCTAATAGGAGTACACGGGACTAGTTCTAGTCAGATTACAAGGGAATCCTATTAGAAGTCCGACTTCTTCCTTCCTTGTGAGTACTAGGGATCTATCCCTGACAAGCCCCCGAGCGCTTCATAGTCGAATGCAGCAGTCTTCGAGTAGTTTTAAGATCCTCGCCGAGTAGTTCTGGTGCTCTTCGAGTATTTTGGCTTGGTTAAATCTTCAAAGTTTCTCGAAGCTGCCATGAAGCTATGGTGTGCTCAAAGCCTTGATCATCTTGATATTGTAGTCTTCATATATGGAGGATGGCAAAAGTCGCACTCCATATTGAGTAGCCCCCGAGCCTTAGGTTGATTTGTAGAATTAGGTTGAGGGTCAAAATCTTGAATCTTCTTCTTTCGGCTTAAGAAAGTCTTGGGTGTAGCTTATCAGCCCCCGAACCTTGAATTGATTGAATAATCAACTCAAGGATCTTCTGCACTCAAGTCATCATCCGAGTAGTCTTGTGGTGTCAAGTCCCCGAGCTTATGCACCAGGTGAGCCGTAGGAGCCATGTCGAGTAGTTTTGCGGCGTTCAGCCCCCGAGCTTGGAAGGTAGCCGAGTCATTTTGGAGATACTCTGAGTAGTGATTGGTGCTTAGCCCTTGAGTTCGGGAACTAGTCTGCGCTTTTGGATGTACGCTTAGCATCCTGGAGCATCGTCGCCAAAGCCTAATCTGAAAGAAAAGATGCATATATTATGTAGCATTTTTGTAGGATATTGAAGCTGCTAAAATTTATTCAGTGATCAATATAAATATTGTGTCATGCTCTTGTTTCAGTCATACGCTTCCCAAGTAGTTAGCCTGTTATGTTTTAGGCTCTCAGTCCCCATTTAGCCGTAGCCGCTGCGTGTGTGAGAGCTTTGTCTCGTGTACGCGTATGGGCACTGCTGTGTGCATAGCTGAGAGCTTGGTCTCGTGTATGTGTGCTGCATTTGGCATCACAGGTGCACCCAAGGCTTTCACGAGTTAAGGCGTGTTCTGCTTTAGAAGAGTAGTGACCTTAAGAGGACAAAAATGAGTAGTCGACATTGCGACGAAAAGATTGCATGATTGCGCGAAAGAGTTTGCTGCCCTCCGGCGAGTAGAGCGCGTGTTGTGCACAAGAGTTAGCTGTCGTCCAGTGAGTAGAGCGCGTGTTTGTGTGCAAGAGTTTCCAGCGAGTAGAGCGCATGTTTGTGCGCAAGAGTTTCCAGCAAGTAAAGTGCGTATTGCGCACATGCGGAAAACAAGCCGGAAAATAATTAGAAAAGTGACTTAGCTTGATTCGTGAACGATTGTCGATGAAGCTGTGGCGGTCATTGATGAAGTCGTGACAGTTGTGGATGAAGCCGACTAGTTAGAGTCAATTCCGACTAGCTGTCGGCCGTATGAAGTTCGTCTTGACTAATTTTCTAGTCGTGACGAGGAGTCGAAGTAGTCGTCGGCGAGCGTCATGACATAGTCAGAGTAGTCGTCGGCGAGTCACCCGTCGAGGTAGTCATCCTCGACTAGTAGGTAGCCGAGACGAGTAGTCGAAGTAGTCGTCGGCGAGCGTTGCGACGTAGTCGGAGTAGTCGCCGGTGAGTCGTTCGTTGGAGTAGTCATTGGCGAGGTGGCGGATCAATCTTGTCGATTGTTGATGAAGCCAACTAGTCAGAGTCGATTCCGACTAATTGTTGATCACATAGAACCTGCCCTTGACTAGTTTTCTAGTCAAGACGGGAGGTTGACGTTGTCGATGGCGGGTTGTCGAGCGCCCTCGTGAAGTAGTCGTCGGCGAGCGTCACGACGTAGTCGGAGTAGTCGTTGGTGAGTGCCGCAACGTAGTCGAAGAAGTCATCGACGAGCACCGCGACATAGTCGGAGAAGTCATCGGTGAGTCATTGGTACCCTGCCCTCCTTTATATACTCTAGGGGCAAGAGTATTAGTCGGATTACAAGGAGGCGTCTTAATAGGAATACACGGGACTAGTCCTAGTTGGATTACAGGGGAATCCTATTATGAGTCCGACTTCTTCCTTCGTTGTGGGTATTGGGGATCTATCCCCGACACCGGCCACCCGACCCTCGCTGCCGGCCGCCGATCCTCGCCGCCGTCCACCCCCGCCGACCGCCGGCCCATCCTCTCTGCCCCGCCGCATCCCACCACGCCGCCATGCCGATCTCGCCGCGCTGCCACCCAACCGTGCCGCCGGCTCCCATCCAGCAACACTAGCAAACCCGTCCCACGGGCCACACCCCTGTGCTAGCTCGGTCGAGGTCTAAAGGTGGCGCGAGGAGGTCCTGTCATGCGAGCTGCTTGGCGACCTGAGGAAGAAGACGGGGGAATAAGAGGATGACAGGTGGAACTATGATATGGGAGCAAGAATGACAATTCACCTTTAAACTCCTCTTTTGGAGAGCTGGGAATCCTCCTCACCCAAATATTTTTATGAGACCGCTCCAACTCCACCGAATTGCATAAGTTTTAAGTGGAACATCCGCCCATACCAAACACGGGTAACTTTTTCTTTCTTTCGCAACCCCGCCGTTCTCGCTGGCTCGGCGCTGCTCCGGATCTCCTGGCTCCCCCTTCCTCCATCCCCTCCCGAATCCTCCCCACCTCGGGACCTCTGCGCCTTCTCAATCTGTGTCGCCTTCCCATAGCGCCGCGACCGCGCAGCCGTCTCCCTGTCGTCGGTCCTTTTCTCCCCCTCATCACCCCGCCCCTGCTCCGCCATTTGTGCCCGAGCTCTATGTCCTTCACGCGCCACCGCGGCCGCTGACCCCACCGGCAGGTCGCTCGTCCAGGCGCGCGGGAGCACCGCTTCCGTCAAGCAGGCGGGCCAGCAGATCCATGAATCTCATTATCCGGTAGGGCGAGGTTCGTGCCTTTTACATGAACAGAGATTGTGGTGCTGTGCTTATTGAAGTGGGCCCTGAAAAATTGTAGCTAGCCCATGCGTTGGTGTGCATGTTTGAAACCGTTCTGTCAAAAATTCATGGAGGATGCGAGCTAGCTAGGATCAAGGGGTTTGCTGAATGGTTACTTTTTGCTATTTGAATCTAATTTTTGTTCGTTTTAGTTTGTAGAATGTAATACCATTAGTCTTAGTATTTGTCTACTGCTAGCAAAGCTTGCTCAATGAAATTGTGGTGAAGCCTTAAAGTTAAACACTGTTTCCCTATTATATGTGCTTCCAAGAATTAAGTTGCCTAGAATTTCAGTAAGAGTTAAGCTTTACGCCATTTGTTTGGGTGACTTGAATAGGCTTTGAAACTGCTACATAGAACAGTCTTTGTGGAAGAACCTATGTGAAAGTCTGTCAATGTGTATCCATATATGATATGGTATATTTGGTGCATTGATCTGATGCAATTTTTATAGTCAACTTTAAATTTAGAGATCATTTGTGCATTATAATATTTTTGTTGATTAATGATCTGGTGTTTTGTACATAAGGCTGCTTTACTAAGTCAACTTATTTGAAATTTTGAGTTTCAGTTGCAAGCGCGGGCAACTGAGGACCTACCCATGTATACATGTTAAGTCAACTTATTGGAAATTTTGAGTTTCAGTTGCAAGCGCGGGCAACTGAGGACCTACCCATGCATACATTTTATTTCATTTTACTTTGAAGGTAAAATTTGTGTTGTCTTTTGATATCAATTCAATCATGATCCCTTGGCTATTGACTTGGAGCCCTTTCTAAATTAATATTTAAAAAATAAAACACCACAAAATAGTTCTCCTAATCCCATTTTTTATTTACAAATAAAAAAGTGTCATCATTATTCCACATGAGTTTGTATTTGAGAACATTACCTTTCGTTAAAGCCACTAATTTGTCAGCACACAGCAATAATGGATATTTCCCAAGAACTTTTCGTGATATCTTTTGCCAGAATAAGCTCATTTTGAGTAAGGATGTTTTCCTATGGTCAAGGATATACTGTCTCGTTGAATGCTGAAGGATCATCGGTGGCCTTGATTGTGTATGTTCCCAGTTCCCACATCCAGTTCACCAACAAATATCGCTGCATAGAGCTAATGGTCAGAAGTGAATGATTGCAAGAGAGTCATTTTCTGTTCTTAGTAACTTTTAATAGTTGATCTAATTTTTTATTAACTACATCTGGTCCTAATACATTATAATTTCTTTCTTTTAAATAGAGTTTTTCTTTTAAGATTCAGTATTTTAGCCAAAAATAATCTAAAGATGAAAAGGAACTGAACACATTGTGTGATCCGGTTTATATATACACTGTGATAACTAATCTTTAATTTTAGAGGTAAAGAACTAAACAAAATTATTTGAAACAAATAACTTCCTAATGTATGATAGAAATTTACACAAAGAAACATTTTCAACGTTTTCTGTTTGTTGTTACATTTAGTTGACGTATTAGTGGTTGTAGTTCTGTAATGGCAACTAGTAAAACCCTGTAATCAACCCCAGTTAGAAACTTAGAATCAGCAAAAGAAAAAAAAATCAGGCACAGATTAGAAAATAACACCTCTCAAATAAAAAACTGGGCTTACAAATAATGGCTTTGATTACACAGATCATGAGCTGGGCCTTACAAATGAGATGGTTGTGGATAGAAAAAACCTCTTCAGATCAACCTTGGGCAGGGCTAAAATCCCAGTTCACCCTCAAACCAAAGCCATGTTCTGCATTTCAGTTACCACACAAGTTGGCAATGGAACTAATTCTCTCTTCTGGTCGGATAGATGGTTACATGGGTGTTCTCTGTCTGTTTTAGCTCCAGCAGTGGTCTCTTGTATCTCACAGAGGTGTATGTCTAGCAGGACAGTTGCACAAGCTCTTGATAACAGAACTTGGGTAAGGGACATACAAGGAAGCCTCTGTTTGGAAGGGCTGGTCCAATATCTTCAAATCTGGGATTTATTAGAGTATTTCACCTTGGTCCAGGACACTGATAAACATATATGGAGACATGAGAGGAATGGAGTTTTTTCCTCCAAATCCACTTACAGGGCCTTCTTCAATGGTGCCATAACCTTTGAACCTTGGCGCAGGCTCTGGAAATCTTGGGCTCCTCCTAAGTGCAAAATGTTTTTATGGCTGGCTATTTGGAACAAGTGCTGGACTGCAGACAGGTTAGCAAGGAGAGGACTCCCACACCCTGATCAGTGTGTTTTGTGTGATCAAGAGGAAGAGATGGTGTGGCACATTCTTACCAACTGTGTTTTTGCTCATCAATGGTGGTATAATCTGCTAGCTCCTCTTGGCCTAGAGAGTATAGTACCAAGAAGGAATGAAAAGAGCTTTGCTGATTGGTGGAGGAAATCATATAAAAAAGTAGGCAAAGCTCAAAGAAAAGGATTTAATAGCACGGTTATACTAGGAGCTTGGATGCTATGGAATCACCAGAAACAAGGGAGTTTTTGATGGGGCAGCCCCTTCTTTGCAAGCAGCACATCAGTTCTTAAAGAAAAGTCGAGGCTTTGGGGCCTTGCCGGTGCTAAAAAAAATTCAGGATTTATTTCAGGGTCAAGGGGATGGTCAAGGGAGAGTTTCTTGTTTAGGTCTGTGGGGGGTTGCAGCAGCCTTATTTCCTCCTTTGTGAGGAAATGAGACTGCTTTGTACGGGGATCTTTCCCCTTCTTTCTCTCTTAATATAAAGATATGCAGCTCTCCTGCGTGTTCGATAAAAAAAATAAATAAAAACTTAGAAGTTAAGAAGAATAAACTCACAAAGGACTTGTTCTCTGTCTTTGGAGAAGCATCAGGACTGCAGACCAACCTGAGCAAAAGCTGTGTGATCCCTATTCAGTGCGAAGGTGAGATTATCAATATCGTGAACAAAACTTTACAGTGCACGACCACATCATTTCCCTGCACATACATGGGGTTACCCATTTCCAACAATAAGCTAAGAAGATGTGATTTGATGGCTTGGATTGAGAAAGTTGCAGATAGGCTCCCTGGTTGGAAAGCCTCTCATGAACATGTCAGGGCGTGCGGTGCTGGCGCGTTTTGTACTCACTGCCATCCCCTTATATTTACTGGTCGCCATCAAAGTCCCTAAGTGGTTCATCAGAGCAATAGACAAAATCAGAAGGGGTTTTTTGTGGAAAGGAAGGAAGGAGGTAAATGGTGGCTGCTGTCTGGTGGCTTGGGAGAAGGTCATGAGGCCAATTGATCTTGGAGAGCTGGGAATTCACAACCTGGAAATCATGGGTTAGGCGCTTCAGATGCGATGGCTTTGGTTTGAAAAGACTAGGCCAGATAGGCCTTGGGCTGGGCTGGAGCTTCCGGTCCATTCTAACAACCTTGCCATGTTCGCCATCTCAGTAGTATCTTCTCTAGGGAATGGAGCAAACACTTTGTTTTGGTCTGGTCGCTGGCTCCATGGTTGTTCACTAGAAGACTTGGCACCTGAAGTTCACAAGAGCATCCCTCCGAGATTGAGAAAAACAAGAACGGTGGCCCAAGCCCTACTTGGTCATGCTTGGGTAGCAAACATTAGAGGAGCGCTTGGCCATGTTGGTCTAACAGAATATCTACAGCTTTGGGACGCATTAGCATCCATAGTGCTGAACCATGCTGATGATCTGCACCATTGGAAGTTTGAAGCCTCTGGAGAGTTCTCCACCAGATCGGCTTACAGGTCCTTCTTTGTTGGCTCCATCACCTTTGAACCACGGAAGCAAATTTGGAAATCTTGGGCACCTGGTAATTGCAGAATGTTCATTTGGTTGGGTATCCGAAACCGTTGTTGGACAGCAGACCGATTGGAAAACAGAGGGCTCCCTCACCCAGAGCAGTGCCCTCTTTGTGATCAAGAGGGTGAGACAGTTCAACATATTCTTACTTCTTGTGTTTTTGCTCGGCAATTCTGGTTTGAGATTCTGCAGCCACTGAATTTGTCCAGCCTGGTGCCTAGCCGAAGGATCAGGTCCTTTGCTGAATGGTGGTGAAAATCCCTGAGAAAAGTTCAGAAGCAGCATAAAAAGGGCTTTAACTCCCAGGTCATGCTTGGAGCTTGGATTATCTGTAAACACCGCAATGCTTGTGTTTTCGATGGCTCTGATCCAAACCTTCAGGGAGCTCTTCAGGCTTTCAGGGACGAATCCCACCTCTGGCAATTGGCTGGAACCAGAGGGTTATCAGCCCTGGATCTAAGAAGAATTGAGGTTTAGAGGTGGTAGTTTTTTATTTTTTGGTCAGGCCTTGCTATCTGTGTTTTTTTTTCAGTTAAGTTCTTTTTTTGAATCCTGCACACCTCACTATGGTCCAAGGTGATGTGGTGCATTGTATTTGGACCACTCTTTCCTCTTAATACAAAGATACGCAGCTCTCCTGCATGTTCGAGAAAAAAAAAAGAAGACATAAACTTTGATGTTCACCTTTGACATTGGTGGCAGCTCCATATACACAAAATTTCTCTTTGGATGGGAAAAGGGTGCACATTTGACAAAGGTAAGCACAATAGTAGCAAGCAAAGCAATTTGCAAAAATATGTGTGGGGAATGCTTGCTTCTTCCATTGCCCTTCCAATCACCATCTGATTTTGTAACATAGTCCTTCCTGTTTCAAGAGCATGCTCCATTGATGCTGGACCTGTACCAAATTCGGATGCTATGAAGCTCTGCGTCCAAAATTATTATTTGCACTGATCCATGCTAAGGCGCATGCTCTGTCAGGTATAGATCAATTTATTTTGTATAAACCATGTTCATATATTTGTTCGCATTTCTCTGTTTGTATGGCACAATGATGTCAGTAGTACTTCATCAGATTCTGTAGATATGTCATTAACCATATTACCAGTACAGTTGTAACTGAAGGTTCTGCATAAGAAAAAAAAAGAAATTTGTTTTTGAAGTCATTATTTGTCTGATTTTATTACATACAGTTGGAAATGTAGACTGGAAGGCGTTATGCGCTAATTATTTTGTTTCACCTCTCCAAAGATACAACAAACCAACCAACATGACTTCCATGTATCATATTTTTCATCAGAATACTATAGCAGCACTATGAGTTATGAAGAGGCAATTTGCTCTTTACTTGATGCTTAGAATGAGGTATTCCAAAGTAAATTTTTCAGAAAAAGTATGTTTTTTCCTTCTAATCACCTTAGGGCCCAGTTGAAATGCAATACTTCAGCAAGAGTTTCGAGGAAAATAGTTAAATGCAGTACACCAATTTGTCCTTTCAAGAAGCAAGTGATCAAAATCTTGGATACGTTTCATATAGCCAAATTTGCTTGTAAACTTGTATTAACTTTATGTCCAAGCTTGCAAAGCTCATTAGTGTAAACTTGTGCTAACTTAATTTTCTTCTACTTTTTTATGGAGAATTACATTTTTTGGTCAACTAACAGAACCCTTACATTTCCAGCTTTCTTGATTGCCTCCATAAGCTTGAGCTGCAGGAGGTTGTGCTCCTGGACAAGGTTGACACGATTGTGTCCACTTTGCCTCATGGTGATGACAAGGCTCGTGTGGTTGTCCCGCGACACCTCCATGAGCTGGGCTCCCTGTGCATTGAAGAACAGCAGCCTTTGGAGCTTGTCTAATATCAAGTCTGATCTCCGGTCACATCAGGATGTAGGCTGGGTGGTCCTGAACCAGGTTTGCCGTCATGACCTGTCTCCTGATGAAGCCCGTGCCGTCCACGACTAGAACTCTGCACTTCTCCATCTCTGCAAGATGTATTTCTGTGGCTCAGGGGGGAGGTAAATTCTGCTTCATTTTTCAGTGGTTGCAGGAGTCCAATTGCTGTGTTGCTGCATGATCACCGAGGCCTCATGTGGTCAGCACCTTTATTATTGGGGCATAGCAATGGCAGCACTGTGTTTCCATGCTATGACGTAACACGGTCGACTGAATGACCTTTCCATTTTCTTTGTCTAATGGCTGGGTTCATTTTCATGTGAGAATTGCATTTCTTTGTTATCTAGGTTGAAGCTATGTGTGCAATCAAGTTATCTGATCAAACATGATGCCATCATTCACATCTTATTGCAAGTCTAATAATAGGTATTGTACTTATTTGCTACTTGATTTACATCTTTTTGCAAATCAGTTGTACACCCTTTGCAAACAGTTGACTGAATCTTAGTGATTATGCTACCCGGAGACCATTATGCAGTATTATCAGTTAGAGGAAACAACAATTGTACTATAGCATATTGCGATTGGTCGGCCGTCGTCCTGAGGTGAGGTCAATACTATTCCAGCTCCCGAGCCATGTAACTTGTGTGACCCTTCAAATTAGGTTTCAACGGTGTACGTCATGAGTGATTTGTTTCTATATTTCCTGTTCAGCTATGAAATCTGCCCTAAGGCCCTAGTTCGACTGCATGCCCATATTGCAATTCCATCAGCAACTTCATTGTTACAACTTGTAGTGGTATGTGTCAGGGCATGATGCAGGACCAATATCCATAAGCAAGGTACATATTTGGACTTCTACGTTCAAAATGTAGGTTAAGTTTTGGAATGCAGGACAAGAACTACCCACCATATTGATTGTAAGTGTCTATATCCCATTCTGGAGAGCTTGATTACATGTTGGAGTATTATGTCATATTGCAGGATGTAACACTAACACCATATATTTCCAGCCATGGTGCCCATGGTTTTTGAATTTCTTATATGATCAGATAGGTCACAGAAAACTTTACAAATTACAGATATCTTTTCATATATTCATCCATGCGGGTGTACTCAACCTCCGGGTACAGAAGAGTAGCTTCTGCTCCGTCCTCCCCAATGTCAAAATTTGTCAGGCAACCTTCATAGAAAATATGATAAAGTGGCGGTGCTACATCATAGCTATAAGCTTATATCCAGCTTAGCCTTGTAAAGTGATATCTGGTACCCATCTTAAAGAAAAGGAACCAAACTAGGCTAGTATGTGTTTGGAGGGTTATTATGTGTTTAGACGACTCTATTTTGCAACTGGAATATAATACCCTTATACCTTAATTTCTCACTCAATAATCCTTAATTTGGTCATTTGATGTGATCCTTGTACCATTTTTTTATGTTACTGCAAATTAGATGCTTCATCCTTGATGATGACTTGAAACACACATATTTATTTCTTACCTTTCATTGAAGCCACTCATCAACCGGAATGTAAATTTTCTCGATGACATTTCCAGAGAGCTTTTCCCATTTCGCGATCAGCTCATTTTGAGTGAGGATGTTTTCTGGTGGTCTTAGGTAAATTGTCTTGTTCAAGGTGCGAGGGTCATCAAGGGATTTGATTGTATAAGTTGCCACATCATCTTCATCCACAAATATTACTGCACAGCATATTAGGACTATATATAGTTAGTGTTGGAGTATGTGTGTATTATGGCCCAATAAGGCCCATGTATGACTGCTATATAGCTACCCACTAGGGTTAGCCTAATAGATAAGATTTACCCTCTAGTATGGTATCAGCCTAGGTTAGGGTTTCTGGTACCTGGCCGCCGCCGCCGCCGCCGCCGGCCGTCGGCGCCATGGCCGGCGAACCCCTTCCCCCTCCTCTCTCCTCCTTCCCATCTCTTCCTTCCTCTTGGGCGCAAATCGCCTCGGGCCGGCCTCCGGCGGCTGCGGCACTGGCTGCCGTCGCCGGGCCCCCCGGCGCAGGCCCCGTCGCCGCCGCCGCCGCCGCTGACGGGGCTCTGGACGGCGCGGATCCCGCCGCCGCCGCCGCCGCCGCCGCTGCCGCCGCCGCTGCGGCTCGCCGCGCGGGCGCGGGCGGGCGTGCGGGTGGGGATCCCGCCGCCGCCGCCGCCGCCCTCCACCAGGCCACGGGCGGCTCTGCCCCTGGTTTTCTAGCGAGAACCCCTGCTTTTCCAGTGGGTGCCCCTGGAAAACCAGGGGGCGGCCCTGGTTTTCCAGGAGGCGGCTCTGCTCCTGCTGCCCCTGGAGTTCCAGTGGGCGCAGGGGGGGGCACGCTCGCCTCCCCTTCCCCGCACCGCCTCCTCTGCCACCTCTGCCCCTCCACGCAGCAGGACCTCCCGAGGTGACTCTCGCTGCGGCCCTCGTCGCCGCCCGGGCTGCTGCTGTCGAGGGTCAGGCACACCTGCGCGCAGCAGCCCTGACCTGGGAGCGCGAGCGTGATGCGGCCGACGTCTTGGCCCGTCAGATCGCCGAGGCGGAGCAGCTCCTCGCCCACCCGGTGTCCCACGACAGCACTGCCACCTCCTCGGGTTCCGGTGCTCCCCGTCCGCCTGTGGTAGCCTGGACCGACCCGGCCGATCCACTCGTCGCGCAGCTACACTACCAGGCCGGGGGCGTTCAGAACATCAAGAGCTTGGTCTCCGTCGTCCTCGACCCTGAGTCGACCTCCTACGCTCGTTGGCAGGACATGGTGCTGCTCATTCTCCGCTGCTACGCCCTTGACGACCATGTCCTCACCGACACCTTCCCTGCGGCCCGGACAGCTGCGTGGGTGCGCCTCGACAGCATCGTCATGTCGTGGATCTTGGGGACCATCTCCCTCGACCTCCACGACCTCGTCCGCGGCACCCCCGACACCACCGCCCGCCGGGCCTGGCTGGTGCTTGAGGGCCAGTTCCTGGGCAACGCCGAAGCCCGGGCCCTTCGTCTCGATGCGAGCTTCCGCACCTTCGTCCAGGGCGACCTCTCCGTTGGCGAGTTCTGCCGGAAGATGAAGACCATGGCGGACTCCCTCGGTGACCTTGGCTGGGCCGTGGAGGACCGGATCTTGGTTCTCAACATTCTTCGCGGCCTCAACGAGCGCTACGCCCACCTCCGCACCTGGATCACCTGGCAGCGGCCCTTCCCCACCTTCTTGCAGGTCCGTGATGACCTTGTCATGGAGGAGCTTACTCAGGGCATCCAGCTTGGGTCCCTTCCTGCACCGGGCTCCGTGTCTTCCTCGACCGCTCTTGCTGTGACTCCACCGCCACGACCCTTCGCTTCACCACCGTCGTTCCTTCTTGGTCCTCCTCCTCCTGGGCCGAGCTGGGGTGGGGGGGGGGGTCGTGGCGGCCGCCGTCGCCGCGGTGGGGGGCGTGGTGGGGGGCGCGGTGGGGGCACACCGGCGGGCACACCGACGCCTCCACGGGGCTCTCCCTGGCCGTCCTTTGCCAACCCATGGTCAGGGCGCATCTCTATGTGGCCCTTCCAGGTCACCGGAGGCGAGCCTCGTCCACCGACCGCCATGCTCGCTGGCGCTGTCCCGGCTGCTCCGTTTACGTCGCCGTGGGCTCCACCTCCCGAGGCTTCGCCTGGGCCTGTCGGGTGGGACCCGACAGCTTTGGTACGCTCTTTCGACACCATGGCCCTGACTCCTCCAGTCGGTCAGGACTGGATCGCCGACTCGGGTGCCACTTTCCATACTACACCCGACCCTAGTATACTCTCTTCCGTTCACCCTCCTTCTTCGTCCCACCCTTCGTCCATCATGGTCGCAAATGGCTCTTGTCTTCCTGTCACCTCCGTGGGTACCGCTCACACTCCCGGTTCTTTTCGGGTTTCTGATGTTCTTGTTGCTCCCTCCATGGTTCACAACCTTCTTTCTATTCGCCGTTTTACCACTGACAATTCCTGTTCTGTTGAATTTGACTCCTCTGGTCTTACTGTGAAGGATTTGGCTACCCGGCGACCTCTTCTCCGATGTGACAGCACCGGGCCCCTTTACTCCCTCCGGTTTCCTGCGTCCACTTCTTCCGCTTCGCCCTCCGCTTCTTCAGCTGCTTTTGCCACCACAACTTCTTCCACTACATGGCACCGGCGTCTTGGTCATCCTGGCCGTGATGTCCTGACACAGCTTAGTCGTAGTTCCGACATACCATGTACTAGGGCACATGATGAGCACATGTGTCAGGCGTGCCAACTGGGCCGTCATGTTCGCCTTCCTTTTCCTACCTCCTCTTCACATGCGACCCATGTGTTTGATCTTGTACATTGCGACCTATGAACATCGCCTGTTCTGAGCATTTCTGGCTATAAGTACTATCTTGTTGTGGTTGATGATTTCTCTCATTATTCTTGGACTTTTCCCTTGCGTGCCAAGTCTGATGCTTTCCCCACGCTTCTCCACTTCTTCGCTTGGGTGTCCACTCAGTTCGGCCTCACCATCAAGGCCGTCCAATGTGACAACGACCGCGAGTTTGATAACACCACCTCCCGTGCCTTCTTCCTCTCTCACGGCGTGCACCTCCGCATGTCATGTCCCTATACCTCCTCCCAGAACGGTAAGGCTGAACGCATGATTCGTACCACGAACGACACCATGCGCTCTCTTCTGTTCCAGTCTTCTCTCCCTGCCCTCTTCTGGGCTGAGAGTCTTCACACCTCCACCTATCTCCTTAACCGACTACCTTCCGTTGCCTGCCCCGCTCCCACTCCACACCACGCTCTTTTTGGTACCCCCCTGCTACGATCACCTTCGGGTCTTCGGGTGTGCATGTTATCCTAACACCACTGCCACCGCTCCTCATAAGCTGGCTCCCCGTTCGACTCAGTGCGTCTTCCTCGGGTACTCCCCGGATCACAAGGGGTACCGTTGCTTTGACCTCTCCTCTCGGCGGGTCCTCATCTCTCGCCACGTGGTGTTTGACGAGTCCGTCTTCCCTTACTCCACCACTTCCCCACCTCCGTCCACCTCCGACCCTGATCTCTCCTTCCTGTTTCCTACTGACCCGGTGGACCAGCCACCGCTGCCGTTGTGTCCTGCAGGTACTGCTCCGCCGTGGTTTTCACCGGGCTCAGCGTCCACCGGTGCTGTCCCTGACCCTGCGCCCAGTGCGGGTCCGACGGCGCCAGCCTCGGGTGCTGCCTCTACCCCTTCGCCCTGCGCGGGCCCGGAGGTACCGCCCGCAGCACCTGCTGTCCGGTTCGCGCAGCCCGTGCGCGTCTACCAGCGCCGGGCGCGGCCGGCTCCCCTGGACCAGCAGCCGGCCACGCCAACGTCGTCACCGCCTCGGTCATCGCCGGTGGACTCTTCTCCGCCGGCGACACCTACACCACCACCACCTCCGCCGGCCCCGACTGCCCGTGTCGCGCCGTCGGTGTACCATCCGCCTCTCCTACACCGGCACCCGCGTCACGTTCACCCCATGGTGACGCGACTTGCGGCTGGTACCCTGCAGCCTCGGGCTCTTTCAGCGATGCCCGGCGCGCCGCAGGTTTCTCCTGTACCCTCCTCCGTCCGCGGTGCCCTGTCAGACCCTCACTGGCGCCGCGCGATGGAAGAGGAGTATGCGGCGCTCCTCGCCAACCAGACTTGGGATCTGGTGCCCCGTCCGCCTGGCTCCAACGTCGTCACCGGCAAGTGGATCTGGACACACAAGCGGCGGGCTGATGGTACCCTCGAGCGGTACAAGGCTCGCTGGGTTCTCCAGGGTTTCACTCAGCGCCTTGGTGTCGACTACGACGAGACGTTCAGTCCGGTGGTCAAGCCAGCTACCGTCCGGACTGTTCTCTCACTGGCTCTCTCCCGCTCCTGGCCCGTGCATCAGCTCGACGTCAAGAACGCCTTCCTGCACGGCACTCTGACTGAGACTGTTTACTGCAGCCAGCCAGCGGGTTTTGTTGACTCTTCTCGGCCTGATATGGTCTGCCGGCTCAACAAGTCACTTTATGGCCTCAAGCAAGCCCCTCGAGCTTGGTATTCGCGGTTTGCTGCCTACCTACTGACGCTGGGTTTTGTGGAGGCCAAGTCCGATACTTCACTGTTTATCTATCACCATGGTGCTGAGACTGCTTACCTGCTGCTCTATGTTGATGACATTGTCCTCACTGCCTCAAGTCCGTCCCTCCTACGGCGGATCATCACCTCACTTCAGCAGGAGTTTGCTATGAAGGATCTGGGAGTGCTCCATCACTTTCTTGGGGTCACCGTCGAGCCTCGTCCGGCTGGCCTCTTTCTTCACCAGCGGCAGTATACTCTTGATATCCTGGAGCGAGCTGGGATGACTGACTGCAAGCCCTGCTCCACTCCAGTTGACACTCAGGCCAAGTTGTCAGAGGCCGACGGCACTCCTGTGACAGATGCTACTGCGTACCGGAGTCTGGCTGGGGCCCTTCAGTACCTCACTTTCACTAGACCGGATATCACTTATGCGGTTCAGCAGATTTGCCTCCACATGCATGATCCCAGGGAGCCCCATCTCACTGCTCTCAAGCGCCTACTCCGTTACCTCCGGGGCTCTGTGGACTACGGCCTCCTCCTTCACAGGTCTCCCTCCACTAAGCTCGTTGTCTACACCGACGTTGACTGGGCCGGGTGTCCGGACACTCGGCGCTCTACCTCCGGCTACGCCGTCTTTTTGGGCGGCAACCTGGTGTCCTGGTCGTCCAAGCGTCAGCCGGTGGTCTCCCGCTCCAGTGCCGAGGCGGAGTACCGCGCTGTCGCTAACGGCGTGGCCGAGGCATCATGGCTTCGGCAGCTCCTTGCCGAGCTCCACACCCCTTCTTCCCGGAGCACTCTTGTCTACCGCGACAACGTCAGTGCGGTGTACCTCTCCACCAACCCTGTTCAGCACCAACGGACCAAGCATGTGGAGATTGACCTTCACTTCATCCGGGATCGGGTCGCCGATGTTCGGGTCCTCCACGTCCCGACCACCTCTCAGTTTGCTGACATCTTCACCAAGGGCCTCCCGTCACCTGCCTTCACCGAGTTTCGCTCCAGCCTCAACATCACATGTGGCTAGTTGCGTCTGTGGGGGGGCTTGTGTGTGTGTCCTTCTTTTCATGTCCAGTCTGCAACTCCGCTGCGTCGGTAGTTCAGACTGCGGGGGAGTGTTGGAGTATGTGTGTATTATGGCCCAATAAGGCCCATGTATGACTGCTATATAGCTACCCACTAGGGTTAGCCCAATAGATAAGATTTACCCTCTAGTAGTTAGAAGTGGGCAACTAAAAAACATATCGTTGTGTCGAAACTACTCCCTCCATCCCAAATTAATCAATACCAGATTCATAAGAAACTACTCCATCCGTCCCAAATTGTAGGTTGTTTTAATACTTCTAAATTCATAGCTTTTGCTATTCGTCTAGATATATACTATATCTATGTATACAGTAAAAAGGCAAAATAGCCAAAATCATCCCCGAACTTTGCACAAGGGGTCAAGTTCGTTCTTGAACTTTCAAATGGGTCAATATAGTCCCTCAACTTTTTTCTGTCTAACCCATTCTTGTGCTGATGTGGCGCTACATGGTGGCATGAGACAAATGTGAAATGTCTATTCTACACTTAGCTCTTGCATAATGTCATGTGGAACCTACATATCAGGATTTTTCTTTTTTCTTTTACTCCTCGCATCTCTGGCTCCTCTGGCTGTGGCGCGGGGGTGTCAACGGTCGGGACAACGGTAGTGGCTAGCGGAGCAGCTCGGAGAGGTCAGCCATCAGGGCCACCGAGAGGAAGATGAGAAGCATAAGAAGCTCCTGGTACCAAAGGTACAACGGACATTGCACTTTCGTCTCATGCCACTATGTAGTGCAACATCAGTGTAGGGACGTGTTTGACAAAAAATGAAAGCTATATTGACCCTTTTGAAAGTTCAAGGATGAACTTAACCCATTGTGGAAAGTTTAGGGACAATCTTAGCTATTTTGCCTAGTAAAAATTATAAATTTAGAAATACTAAAATGACCTAGGGACGTAATTTGGAATTGAAGAAGTATATTGGTTTACCTTTGACATTGCCATCTCCATATACACGAACCTTGTCCTTGGGAGGCAGAAGAGTACCCATTTGAGCGAGGTTTGGACAAAAGTATGCGGCAAAGCAATTGGCAAAAATGTAGGTGTGGGGAATTTTGGCCGCTTCTATTGCCCTCCGTAGCTCCATCTTCTCTTCGAATATAACCCTTCCTGGTTCAAGAGCATGCCCCATTCTCGATGGGTCCATGCCGAATTCCGACGGTATGAAACGCTGCATCCACAATTTCACTATGCTTATTGTTCACTGCCTGCAGGTCACCAATTTCCTCTGTTTCTATGACGTTAGGAGTCAAAAAAAGGAGAGGTGGTGGTGAATAACCTTGATGTTCCCGTCCTCCTTGATCGCCTCGATGAGCTTGTGCTGCAGCAGGACGGTCTGGCTGCGGTGGTGTGTCCCGGACAAGGCCGACACGACCACGTCCACCTGCCTCACGGCGGCGACGAGCCTGGCGCGGTCGTCGAGCGACGCCTCCACGAGGCGCGCGCCCTGGGCCTTGAAGGACAGCAGCGCCTGGACCTTGTCGACGTCGAGGCTGATCTCCGGCCGCATCAGGACGAACGTCGGGTAGCCCAGCGCTAGGCTCGCCGCGACGATCCGCCTGCCGACGAAGCCCGTGCCGCCCACGACTAGAACCTTGCTCTTCTCCATCGCCGGAAGGAGCCTTCGTTCTTGGTTCCGCGATTGTTTGATTTGGCTTCGGTTTTCTGCGGATTGCAACGCAGCAGGCTAAACGTCCATTTGTGTTCAATTTTTGGCACTTTGGCAGGCCTGACGTGGACAGCAAAGATATTTGTTTCATAGAAAAAAAAGTGTTCGGCTTATTGCTTCATTTCATGAGCAAGTGGCTTTTGCACTTTTTTCCCTGCGAGTTGCATAAATTGCACTTCTTTCGTGTGATGTGGTAGATCAAACTTCCTTTTCCATCTTTTTGCAAGGGACCACGCTATCGCGCGCGAGCGGTGTGTGCGACCGCTCTTCTGGACGCTACAGTAAGCAAACACGATGTAATCATGGTAGAGGCACTACAGGAAGACTTGCATGCAGGGATATCGCTATATACGTGAAATCATCACTGATGTCAGCGAGTTAAATTGGTTGCATTCTCTTCAAATGAGCATTATTCTTCCATCAAACATCTATTTTTAAATTCGTTTGCACCATCGTATTTCTTGTGACATGGTCTACAAAATAAGATCCATATTCAATATGTTTTGAAACTATTTTTGTGCAACTGTCAACTTATATTGTATTCATGCAGTAACTTATATTCAAACAGTATAACACCTTACAATGTATGTTTAGAACTAGCAAGTTATCTTGTTTGTTTAGTAGAAATTTGTATAAAGATATGTTGTACCTTATGTTTTGCAGTGTAAAAACTTATATGTTTAATAGCATCACTACTTTTGCAGAAGAATTTGCCTCAACTAATTAGTATGTGTTTATATCTAGAAAAGGTATGTCGCTTTCTATGTTATTGCAACTTATGCAGAGACAATGGAACAACTTAATACAGGAAAAATATATCAATATATGTAAAGGCAAATGTGAGAATTTATGTAGATACATAAGATAAGTGACAATACCAGGTAAAAATATTTTTGTAGCAATTTATGTACATAATTTGTCACTTAATATAGAACTAGCTACCACACATTCCACATAAGTTGCTAGTACATAAAAATTATTTCGGAAATATATGTATTATGGATATAGTTTTATAGATCTTATCGGAAATGGATAATTGAGAGAAAAGATATGATGTTTAAAATGAAAACAAAAGAAATAAACACATGGGCACGGCAGTCCAGCATGCGCGCATAAGGTCGCTTGTTCGGTCACCAGCGTGACTCCGCGCGATTTAACTTTTTTCCTTTGGCAAGTGGCCAGGTCCATTTTCTTGTTATGAACTGTATTTCTTTTTTCATATCTTGAGGTGGAAGCTATTTATGCGATGCGACCAAAACGCGTGATCAAACATATTTTTTTTAAACCCATGATAAAACATATGGTATGGGATGAGTTAAGCAGTCAGGGAGGCAGAGGCACTGGAGTTGCGTTGACGATAGGAGAAAAGGTGTGGGCATTAAATCCTATAACACATCAAAGATTTTGCTACCTTGACCACCTTAAGAGATCATATGAGAGTTTCATCCCACTAAATCCACTAGACTTAGTTATCTATCATAATGAAACTTGCAAGAGTTTCAAGCCCATAAAACACACAATGAATATTATGTCATTGCGGTGTGCTACAATGAAGAATCACGATTTCAATAGTATTACCGGACTAATCAGGCGACCGGCGACCTTTCCCTTTTTTCGGAACCACGGGAAAATCCAAAATCAGTCAGGAAAATGGTGAGAAGCATCCGTCATTTCCTGTTTCTCCCGACCGCTTCTAATTTCGTCGGGCAAAAATGCGAAATCGGTAAGGAAACGGTGAAAGGCGCCCAAGATCAGGTACGTAAACAATATTTTCACCATTTCTACTCGAGGATTCGTTTTTATCACGGAATCTTCCCGATTATCAGTAAGACTATAGCACCAAACCCGAGTCAATGCTACCGTATGCAATACCGTACCTTACCACTTGGTCTGCTTTTTAGGCGCCATTTCTCTACTAAGCTTAGTGCTCAACTGTTGGACGAGGCAGGCACCTGGCTGTGCACCCACTAGTGATCCCTGGCGAGGTGGCCGGGGCTGGGGCTAAGTGGCTGATTGGTTAACTGAATTTGGCAAGATCATGCTCACGGGATGCAAAACTGTCTTGATTGGGGTTGGGCCAGGCCCACGGCATGCAAAACGCTTGCCCAGCCTGCATCCGGGGATAAAAAAAATCGATCGTTTCCCCATAGCTAGGTTCTGTGGATGGATAGCGCGTGCACCTGGTAGGCAAAGAAGCTACCAAAAAGCTATCGGCACAGGTAACCAAACAATAGCTCTAGTGAGCTAGGCTGGTTGAAGCTAGGCAACCAATCAATGATATCTTGCATGAGCTAAGCCAGGCCCGTGAGGGATAGGCTCTGGGATACAAGCCAAGGCTGAGCACATCTACAAACCAATCATATCCTAAATTTCCGCGGCGCTGTTACTGCTGCGCTACTGCTGGGCGGTGGCTTGCATGCCGACCTGTGCATGAGTCATGCGGCCCATCACTCCATGGTGGCCCAGAAATTCAAACATGAAGCAGGTTTGGCCCTTTCTTTCATTTATTTTCTTCTCCATTTTCCTTTTTTTCTTTTGTAGTTTCTGTAGTATTGTTTTTCTAAGTATTTTGTGACAATCAAAATGAAATATTTACTGTTCAATTGTTCTATGGATGTATGCCAAAACATAAAAAGTTCATGTACTATGTATGGAATATCTACTGTTCAATTGTTCTAGAGAAGACTTGGGAATGAAGGGAGGTGTAAGAGGCCAAAAGGAAGGGCTAGGCCAATCGACCTAGGACATTCCTGTGCCCTCTCTACTTCCCATGTGAGCCACGGCCTCTTCAGACTATAAATACCCCCATTCTCTATAGCCATGAGCATCATTCAACACATTCATCACCATGCAAAAAGAGAATTAGAGGAGCCCGAGGGACACCATTCATGAGAGCCGAGGATTGTGCAGTTGTCTAGTGGATTAGCTTAGGCTAAACCCTTACCGATGTGGTAACCCCGTGAGAAAGATCCATGTTGGAGTTCTGGAGCCAGGATCAATCGATCAAGGTAGGATACCAGTGGAGATCTAGTGATGAACAATCATTCATGGTGAAGTAATAGATGTGTTCTGATTCTTTAGCAATAGAAGTGCCTCCTTTCATGATTTCATGTTTATCGGGTTTGCTTGTTTTCAATCTATAATCAATCATAGATTTTCTGGGCTGTTTATGGGTCATGGTGACTAGATTTGCATGTCTGATCTACCAATGAGTATGACATGTTCTTTATGTCTGTGCCCTTAAACTGTCTACGACAATAAGGGGATCGTGACAGGGTCTGCTTTTGTGTACGGTAGGGATTTTCGGTAGTCTTACTGGAGGTGTAGATTTAAAGAGGAGGCTATGAATGAGAATCACATCTGTCTTGCTTTACTATCTTGCTCAGAATTACAGCATATGCATAGTCTAGGTTGCTCTAGATTGGTTACCTCTTGCTCATATCTGCTATCTTTCAGTATATGCTAGATTAGATCTCAATCATTTATAAACTTAAATCATGTTGACAATGCTAGTTGAAATAGTTATTGCATTATAAGTTCCACAAATTGATAAATCTTTGGGGAATAATCTGAGGGTAGAGCTACAACTGATTCGTGCGCTTGCGGTTCAAACTGGTGTGCTAATTGCCACCAACAATCGTTAGATCATCTTATGCTTGTTACTTTTACCAGCTACCTGTGGTGTTTATGCTATTTATAGCTGCTCTAATCATGCATTTGAAGTTGTTGCAGTATGCTAAAGTCAAAGGGAGTCCCGAATACAATTAACGCACATTCATGCTTTAAAAGTGCTAAGTTGGCATCTAAGGCAATTAGCACATGTTTAGAGAGTGATTAGTGCTATATTAGTCTTACAAAGTGAGAAAGAAAGATGTTGTTTCCTTGTACATTTTTCTTCAAGTGAATTGATGGTCATTACACTTCAATTCTAACAGTCAAATTCTATGAAATAAAGGAGCATGCACCAAATATATGTATATTTTTATTTAAATAATGAAGTTTCACGAGTTTTGGTCCATATTTGACATAGGGAATAGGAGGACTAGACCTGGACTAATTGTAGGGACCTCTTTCAAGAAATTCCACTGATTACCTGGATCAGTAGCTTATACAATTCTCATCACAGTTTTGCATCAAAATAATAAAAGACGTATAATATTAATGAAAATGGTTTTCATTCTTACGTAACGGTGCGTAGAACCAGAATTTCTAACCTGTATAATGAAAGTAAGGTTGAGTACACTTATGGTTGGTACTCAGCAAATCCCAACATTTACTAAATAATTACATGCAATTTGTGAGGTGGACAAGGAGTAGAGGTTGAAGGTTAAATCCTATACCTAAAGCATCTCACATATGCAAGGTGGATTATAAGGTGAGGGTTTTGAAAAAACTCTTTTGCAAATCCATTATTTTATATAATAAGAGTGGTGGTCCTGGATGGGGAAAACCTACCTCCCCTACCTGTCCCCAAGTTTTATTCTGGAATCCATTCCAACAACTTTCCTACATCATTTCCAAAAGCTATTCCCTTTTCCAAGATTTTCCAAAAGTTTAATCATGGGGGCTTTGACTTAGTAAGCTCATGACCGTGAGCTTCGGCTATTCGAATAGGTTATACTCTGCGTAGAGGTGTACACTTTTCCCATACGTTGGGCTAGCTCATACCTTTGCACTAGGCGGTACTATTGATGAGAACATCACCTGCTCGGATATAACCACATTGGCAACTTTTAATTCAAAGGTGAAATGATTTTTTATCATGATTGTATTTGATACATTTGATGAATTCATGCTGCACCATGATGTGTGTTTATTGTCATTTTTAGAAACACATACGTGGATCAAAAAGAGTGTTAAACACACATGGAAGGCATGGAGGACCAAAGAAGTTGATTGGGTCCAAGTCCAAGTATTCCCAACGTCCTCCACCAAGCCACCACGTCACTTTTGGCCCAAGGAAAGGAAGAGATCAAATCCAACATGTTTTAGGGCTGGATTCGGACTGCAGCACTGCACCAACTTGCGACGGCCGCCATGACTTCATCTGGACTCCATTTTGGATGTTCAAGTACTTCATAGAATCCTTATGAAGTATATTTTCATATGGATCTAGACTCATGCCCATATCTATTCTGAGGCGGCCGCAATAATCAAATTACTACTAAGAGCTTTTTTCTGTCCAAGGTGTTGCATCATCTTATTTCGGCCCTATGGGCCGTGTATCAAGTTGGGTCCATTAGGGACACATCCTAGGGTTATGGGTGACCCCCACCATATCCTGGTCGTCCTCTACCCTATCATATACCACCATAGCTGCCACAAATAGATTGGGTTCTATTTGTTGAAAGTTTGGCCATTGCTACTTCCTTGTACACGCGTGTGTCGACTAGACCATCCGTTCTACTCGATTCAGAATCCCAACTTTGTGATTTCAGATTTATTTTTATCTTCATATTTGCAATTGAGTTGCTTGTTTCTTGATTGCTTGCAGGAATTACCCTAGTGGTTTGGTTGAATGTGCTCCAGAAGATCACGACGATCATTGGAGGTGGTGTATCGGTTGCTAGCATCCTTGGATGGTTGTAGTTAGGATGCAAACATCATCTCCATCCCCAAATAAAGTTATCCCCCTTCTCTCATCAAAAGATCAGGATTCAACCTCACGAGTTCACATCAGTTGGTATTAGAGTAAGTTTGATCGGTGAGAGACTTCCAGTTCTTTGGTGTTTTTAATCTCCTACAGTAAAAAAAAACCAAAAAATTAGTAGATTAGTTTTCCTTAATCCTAAAGACTCTTTGAGTCTTTTACTAGTGCTGCTTAGTTAGGGCTTGTTGAGTCTTCGGTTGCATCGGTTGTGTTGAGTTACTAGTCTTAGTGTCTAGTATTTTAGAGTTTTGAGTTCTTGTCACGTTTTGGTCGCTCCACTGTTGCCGCTGCTGTTTGTTGATTTCATATCTATTAAGATTCTAATTTGGTTCATTTTTTCGTGAGCTAGTTGTTGCTGCTGCAATTGTGTAAAAAAAAGAAAAAAAGAAGGAAAAAAAGGAAAGGAAAAGAAAAAATAGAAACAATGAAAAAAAATAGGGTTGTTCCTTTTGTTCCTCTTTTATTTTGATGGTGCTTTGTGACTTTCTCTGTGTCCAGGCTCGCGTCTCTAGTACGGTCTAGCCTAGGACCAGCACAATACCGCCATTGAACAATTACTCAGCTTGCTTTTCTGACTAACGTGGTGCTAGTATTTTTCCTTGCTTCAGCCCACCTAGAACTCCACATATTCGACAACAGCTTGACAGATTTTTGTTGTTGTAGCACTGATACACTTCACTCCAAGGTTGCAGACTTGTTGGTTGCCATCACCTCCTGTTTGCCTTGGTAAGAACTTGTAAGGGCTTGTTTTAAACAAGTTGAGTTTGAGAGAATAACAACTGACACATCCTAGTAGTTGACAGGTGGATACATATTATTTTTGTATTTCTTATTTTCTACTAATCATGGCAGGTGATATGGAGATTTTTGAGCAGTTGAAACTAGACTCTCATATTCAGGATGTCATTCAACACTTGTTGTTATATGATGGTAAGTTTGATCCTAAAGCTTACATTGATTGGGAGCTAAAAGTAGATAATGAATTTGATGAGCATGACCTGTATGAGAAACAAAAGGTTTATATTGCCTCTAATATTTTGACTGAATATGCTTTGCTAGATTGGAAAAATATTTGTAGGCACAACAAAGTTCTAGAATCTTGGGAAGACTTCAAATTTATTTTTAGAGATGCATTCATTCCTGTATATATGCTGATTATTTGCTTGCAAAATTAGACAACTTGAAGCAAGGTAGTAGGACTGTGAAAGAATACCATCACGTCTTTAAGATTTGTGCCATGTTTGGTGGTTTAGACAAGTGCAAGAAAGAAATAATGAGTAGGTTTTTGAGAGGGCTCAATTCTAAAATTCAAACCATGTTGATTTCTAAAACTTATAACCACCTCTCTATCTTATTTTTGTTTGCTCAAAAAGCTGAAAACTAGATTTTATTATCTAAGAATACTTGCAAGAATAATGTGACCCATGGTAATGTTTTTTCCTCCACTACACATCCTAATCAAGAGCACAAGATAGTGGAATTTGCTGCTGATTTGCATATGTTGCAATGTGATTTGCTTGCTGTACCTTGTGACAACGAAGAGTCGTGTGATATGTCTTCTCTGATTTCATCACCACAAGTAGAGATAGAGCACTCTCTTGTTCCTCTTGTTGTCCATGACATTTTGCAGGAGGATGGGAACAATTCCATTGAGTGCATTGAGCAAATTGAGCAACTATAGCCGTTGCTAAATTGCGAAAAGAATGATTGTGCAGCACCTACCATGTCAGAGGAGAGCGAGCAAAGAAACACATTCGATGCTGAAAATACTCCTTGTGAGTATGGTTATAATACTCTACAGTTGCCCACTACTGATGCTAGCCTCGCACGGGTTTTAGTGCAACTTCCTGCTGAGTATGCGTTGCCACGAACAAAACACTTTTCTCATAATGACAAGGAGTTATTTAAAAATGTTTCTTGTATACCACAAACATGACTTAAGCATGAACATGTTAAATCTGTTTGAAAGATGTACATGTCGTTTCTACACATGTTCATTGCCTTTCTAGCAAGAAGGAAGAGCTGAAACTGCTATCCTATTTTAACACATTAGGTTATATTGAATTTGAAATTCTTTGTAATCTAAATTATCTAAAAGAGAAACTTAAATTCAATTATGGTTTGCCAAGTTTTAATCACTGTTCGCTTCATGCAATTGGCAAATATAACAGCAAAGGAGAATATTTGGTGCATAAAGTTTATATTTGCTCTAATCTGAAATATCCTTTTGGACTACAATACCATCATCAAATAGCGGGCTGCAACAACACAAATAATATCCTGCAAAGTTTTCCAAGTTTTTCCCTTATGCAACTGGGTCAGCCCAAAGAAGGGGAGCATTACTGGTTGTAGTCGTGCAGCATAGCCGTCGCTCCATGTTCCAACATCAAAGCAAGCACCTTTGAATGTCGTTGGAGCAAGTCGAGGATGACTTGCAGCTAAGAAGGGGAGAATGTTAAGGACATCACTTGCTCATATATAACCACATTGGAAACTTTTAATTCAAAGGTGAAACAATTCTTTGTCATGATTGTATTTGATACATTTGATGAATTGATGCTGCACCATGATGTGTGTTCATTGTCATTTTTAGAAATACATATGTGGAGCAAAAAGAGTGAAGCACACATGGAAGGCATGGAGGACCAAAAAAGTTGATTAAGGGCCAAGTCCAAGTATTCCCAATTTCCTCTACATGGCCACCACGTCACTTTTGGCGCAAGGAAAGGAAGAGATCAAATCCAACATGTTTTGGGGCTGGATTCGGACTGCAGCACTGCGCCAACTTGCAACAGCCACCACGACTTCATCTTGACTCTGTTTTGGACATTCAAGTACTTCATGGAATCCTTATGAAGTACATTTTTATATGGATCTAGACTCATATCTATATATATTATGAGGCGGTCGCAATGATCAAATTACTACCAAGAGATTTTTCTGTCCAAGGTGTTGGGTCGCCTTATTTTGGCCCAATGGGTCGTGTATCAAGTTGGATCCATTAGGGATGCATCCTAGGGTTGTGGGACAACCCAACCACATCCTGGTTGTACTCTACCCTCTCATATACCACCATAGCCACCACAAACAGATTGGATTTTATTTTGTTGAGAGTGTAGCCATTGCTACTTCATTGTAGACGTGTGTGTCGACTAGACCATCTGTTCTACTTGATTCAGAATCCCATCTTTGTGATTTTAGATTTGCTTTTATCTCCATATTTGCAATTGAGTTGCTTGTTCTTCTTGTTCTTACTTGTTTCTTGATTGCTTGCAAGAATTACCCTAGTGGTTTGGTTGAAGGTGCTCCACAAGATCACGATGACCATTGGAGGTGGTGTATCGGTTGCTAAGGTGCAGGATCCTTGGATGGTTGTAGTCAGGCCGTGATCGTTATCTCCATCCCCAAATTGAGTTATCCCCCTTGTATCATCGAAAGATTGGGATTCAACCCCACGGGTTGACATCAACTGTCCTACGAGATCCATACCCGCCGACATCTATCTCTAGCATCATTCCCTAGGTCCATCCACGGATACACTAGGGTCTAAACAGGGACCACTAATTGTCGCCTTACGGACCTCATCCTGGGAAAATGCATGCATACCAAATAATATATATATCAAATAGGGCCTCTAGCCCTCTCAACAGTAAACCCGTGCCGACCATACCTGGTCTAAGGGAAGGTTCTACTCCAGCATATCCGTTTTCCCACCTTGGCCCCTTGGGATGGACTAATAGGTTTAGCTAGCAGGCTTTCAATCAAGGCCTCAAATAAATAGGCACTCCCAAAGGTTGCACTTATAGGTTTCATAAGAAAGAATTGCCCAATGAACTAGTCCTTATGGGACCGAAGTAAGCTCTAGGGCAGAATGACCCTCCATTGAGGTTGTCCCCTTACTCCCAAGTCCAAATACACTCTTGGGTTCCATTACTATCATTTTATCCTTTTACGCATGCTTTCCAAGAGAAACCTTCTAAATCTTCCATGTCTGATAAACAGGGCGTGACTCAACTTCCCTAGAATGTCTAATACGGGGTGAGTTGATGGGGAAAGTAGTTTTCCTAGGGTGGTTTGGCATGTGGCATTTGTCGGTGTTTAGATTCGGCAACCTATCGAGGAGGTACCCAAGGTAGTGTTTTGTGCGTGGGGCTTGTCGAAGACCAGGAACTATGTTTTGTGCGTGGGGCAACCTACACGATTTAGACAGGTTCGGGCCGCTTATATGGCGTAATACCCTACGTCCAGTGTGTTGGTTGGATTGTATTGATTGATGATTGTCTGGAGGGGGTCCCTGCCTCGCCTTATATTACCGGGGGTAGGGTTACAGGTCGGTTGTTGTACAAGAGTACTAGTTGGATTTGACTAGAGAGTCCTACTTTAATTTCTACGAGTAGTTTCCTAATCCTCGACTAGTCCTTATCCTCCATGTAGACCACGTCGTCCTGCACCGTAGTCTCCATGTCTAATACATCTTGGTGTATAGCCCTGTATTGTAGGACTGCCCAAGCCTCCCGGTGGGCCCATAGATGTATGGCCGACAAGCCTCCAAGTACTTTTAGTCAAATGCAGTAGTCCCGAGTACTTTTGTAGACGTTGCCGACTAGTTTGTGGTTCTCCTTTTGAGTACTCCATCAGATTGAATTTTCGAAAGTGCTCGAGTACTGCCATGCGGTTAGAAGGTGCTCAAGCCTCATTTAACTTAAGCCTTGAATCTTGGATCTTCAATCTTCAATCTTATATGGAAGTGCGATGAAAATCGCACTCCATATGGAGTAGCCCCCGAGCCTTAGGTTGAATCGAAGAATTAGACTGAGGGTCAATCTTGTAATTTCACATCTTTTTCCCCTTAAATTTTTTTTAGAAAAAACCTTTTAGTCCAAAGGCATGTGGCACATAGCTCCCGAGCCGTTACACAACTAGTTTGGGTATAATGATCAACCACTGGTCCATGTGACCATTCGTCTTCAGAAATCTTATCTCTTCCGAAAGAATTGGAAACCGTTCCAGCGATAATTGAGGGCTTCAAAAATGGAATATTCCTTGTAATTCTCACCTCACGGTTAACTGTGCCGTGGTTATAAATATCGGAGGAATCTTATCTCTTCCATTCCACCCGAGCTAGTGCGCCTGTTCACCTCCTGCACTACTACCCTAGTGCCTCCGCTTGCCATCCTGAGCACTGTTGCCCTAGCGCCGCCACCCTCCATTGTTTAGCCCTCCAACTCATGCGCCAGAAGACCATCGGAGCAATGGTACCAAAGAAGGCACCCTCGAGCAAGGCAGTGGAGACCAAGAAGCACAAAGCCGTCAAGAAGGAGAAGGAGATCCAACTGCCGGCTCCCAAGTATGGAAAGACCGACCAGACGGCACCGCCGAATCAAGCGTTTGCCTGGAAGAAATCTATCTTAAAAGAGGCAGACATCTAGGTATTGGTGAATGCCAATCTGCTCCAGTAAAAGGAATTCGCCAATTGGAGGGAAGCAGCCAGCAATCCATGGCCTGTGGAGAGCTACCCCAACGAGACAATGATCTTCGCCCATTTTGTTGAGCAGATCTTGGCTTTGCCATCGTCCGATTTCTTTTGGGATCTTCTGAGGTATTACAGTCTTGAGCTAGTCCACCTCAACCCCAACTCCTGAAGGACCAGGACAGGCAACTAGAGGGGGGAGGGGGGTGAATGGGAGCCGATTCAAATTTCCTCAATGAACCTCGGCTAAAATCCCAAACCAATCCCCAAACCTCCCTTCTAGCAATATCAAGTCCCCTTAGCTATGCAGGAGCTAATGGACTAGGAATGATGCTAGGAACCAAATTTGAGACTAGCGGAAGTAAGAAAGAACCCAAACAAGTGTCGGAAGAAGAAATTTGAAAACCAACACAAAAGTACGGAAAACTCCGGAAAACTCTTCGGAAAATTCCGCAACTTCCGGAGAATCCGCACAAACCTTTGGAGAATCCGCACCTACGGAATTTTTTGGAAAATCCTTAGGAATATTCCGCACCTACGGATTTTTCTGGAAAAATCTTTGGAAAATTCCACACCTCCAAAATGTCCGGAATATTTTTTGGAATATTCCGCAGGTCCAAAAACAGCCTTCGTGAGGAAGTTGGAAAATTTCGAAACTCAATCAAACAACCTCCAAAAATCACGAAATTTGAACCATAGACTCAAAACAATATACCAAAGCTATTCCCGAAGGCTCAATTGAAAAAGCCCAAGTATTGGTCACAAGATTCAAAGGATTTTGAGAAGGGCACAAAGAACTCAAAAATACTCCATGAACTCAAACTTGAAAATGAGTCAAATGGGGTTCAAATTAAACAAGATCATAGCCATAGCTGTACATACATGTGGGGAATCATTGCCCAAAATATCTTCCCAAGAAGATCAAGATTTTACCCTCGATTTTGCGAATTTGTCCAAGAACACAAGAGAGGGGATTTTTGGGAAATCTCAAAATCCAAGGTGCTCATGCATGGATTTGCTAGGGGATCATCCTAGATGTTCTTGCACATGTCCTAGCACCGATTTGCTACAAGAAAAATACCCCAAATCATTGCCAATCACGAAGAACGAAAAATCCCCAAAAATAACTCCGAAAATACGGAAAAAGATAAATTTTGGATTCAAAGAGGATGGAACAAGATGGCACAAAATTGATCTTTCGATTACTTCACCATGTTCGATTACAAGCCACTCCTAAGCACAATGCAAGCTAGGATGGCAAAAAGATCAACACAAAGATCCGTTACCTCTCTTCCCTTACACCTCTACCAAAGGCTCCCACAAACAAAATGAGAAAGGGATGGCTGCCCCCACAGCCCTCCCACATATATATAGGCATCTGAAAAATAACTAGAATGCCCTTACATGAAGCAGACAACTCAAATACCCCCCAAGGGTAAAATCATCCAACTTTTTCCTCATATATTTGATGGACCCAGCGCTTTCACGACTTCACTTCGCCTCGACGCAAGCTTCATGATGGTGCCACGCATCCTCCGACTCGACACCGTCCAACCGCACCAGACTCGTCCCCCGGTTTTGAGGCCACACTGGTCAAACCCTCTTGCACACCCCGTAGGTGTGACTCATCCCTGGTTTTGAGGCCAAATCAGTCAAACCCTCTCGCAGATCTCGCAAGGTGTGATTCACCCCCGGTTTTGAGGTCAAACCTGTCAAACCCTCTTGCACGCCGTGCACGACATGACTCACCGATGTTGACGTGTGGTCGGCCTCCGCCAAGCCCTTGACGCCTCCAAGTCTTTCGCTCCTGGCTCTCAGGCCGCCTACTCGACTCGCCTCCATCCCGCTTGACTCGACCGACGCCGTCTCCATCTTGTCCGTGTACTCTTACTCTTTCGTGCACCATGTGGATCGCCTATGACTTCGCTTGGACTCCTCGGGTCCCTCGGTCCAAACCTACTCGTGTCCACCCTTCACAGCCCTAGTACATCGGCATGAACCTTTCGCTTGACCTTCACCTCATGCCGTCGACCGCCATGTCGCACCCTACACCTGCACATCACATGCCAAGAGACACAACACACAACATATAGTTTACACAAACACCACAACACAACACAACGCACACAACACAACACATCCGGTTAGCCATTAGCATAATCATGCACATATGAAATATGGACTCAACCAGTAAAGCTTTAAATCATCTAGTCAATCACTCATCACAAATAGACCAAGGCACATCTCAACTTGGTCTCTCAATCTCCCCCTTGATAAGTGCATGGACAAAAGATGATTTGAAAGCAAAACAGAACTCATTTAAGTGCCCAAAAGCCAAGTAAACATAAACAGAAGGCCACTTGAAATGACGAGGGATTATGCAAGCTCCAAACAAAAAACTCTCGGTTCCCAAAGAAAACGGCAAAGACTTAACACAACCGAAGAGTCCAGCAAAAGACACAAGAGCTTCATGAATTGCAAAATACCATCAAATCCATTTCAACATTTGTCAAACGCTCATCACAATCAAATCAAGGCTCATATCAACTTGATTTCCTCAATCTCCCCCTTGATGAGTGTGTTGACAACATTCAAGCACAAAGAAATGCTTTGAGAGGCAAAATTTGAACATCTCATCCAAGTGATCAAAAGCCAAGTAAAAGCCAAGATCAAAGTCATTTGAAATGAGAAGAACCTTAAAAGCCAAGTTCTGACATCAAATAGGTAAAACTCTCATCCAAGTGATCAAAAACAACATAAAGGCAAAGATCAATGTCATTCGGCATGAAAAGCATCACAAAAGACAAAATCAACTTGGAAAAGTTTCAGTCTCCAAAGACATAGGCAATGGCTCGACACAACCGAGACAAAGAACACATGATTCCTCAAGAAGAGGCACAAAGGGCTCAACGCTAATCATGTGAAGATCAAAAACACATGATCCCCTCAAGAAGAGGCAGAAAGGGCTCAATACCAATCATGTGACGATCAAAAACTCAAACCAAATGCTGATTCCTGAAGAAGAGGTAAAAGCTCAACACAACTGGCAAAAGAGCAAAAGAGTGCACAAAACTCACAAGCTCCCCCTGAACACATGCACTCCCCCTGAAAACATGCCACAATGAAATGCATGCACAAGAGCAAAAGAATGCATACTCCCCCCTCAAATGCAAAACTTCCCATTAAATGCAAGACTCCCCCTTAAATGCAAACATAAGATATGCATGGGAGCACAAAATGCATACCATGGGTGTACAACCTACCAAGCTTCAAAAAGGGGAATTCGTAGTCACTTTTTCCTGTCGCGTCCCGTATCCCGTACATTGTCTTTCTCCCTCCTGGGTTCCCGTCTCAAATATATCACAAAGCACTTACAAAGGCTACAAGTGAGATAATGAACAAGAAGGTAGATCATAAAGAGCAATTGCATTGCCATCAAGAGGATATTATGATATAAGCAAAAGACGAAGCAAGTTGTCAAGTTTTGCAGTTTATAAAAGTATCACCACATGAGCAAGCACCTAGTTATGAATCACTCAAGCAAGAAGTAAACTAGGCCATCAGAGCTCATACAAGGAAGATATATTCTCAACAAGAGATCATTGCAAACACCCACATATGCATCACAAGTCATGTTTAAAGCTTGTTGAAACCAAGTACCTACTTCTTTTGGTAGACATCATGAACAACTAAGCAAGCAAGAATATCACATTAAGCACAAAAACTTGGTGAACTACTAAATTTTTCTTATCATCATTTTTCATCATTCACATTTAACAAGTTACATGAAGTGTCTTTGCGGCACAGAGAAGTCATGCTTCCCAAGGAATGCATCATGGGCTAAACAGTTGCAATGATACCTATATCTTTGACCCAATTGAAAAGAAAATGAATTCCAAGAGAAAGCTAAACATGGAACTAGCATTCAAGCAAGAATAATGCATAACCAACAAACTACTCGTTGGTGATAAGCAAGTCAAGTTTATAGCTTAGAAATAGCATTGGATTCAAAAATAGTTATCTCATCATGTTTATAATATAAAATCATCAAGAGCATAACTGCACATTGCTACACAATCATCAACCAATGCATTAGCTCACAAATAGCATAAGGAAATGCTAAGGATATATAGGAGAAACTCATCTAGTGCAAAGTGTACAAGGTGGAATATGATACAAATGCAATGCAATGCTAAAAGAGATGGGGCTCGGCTCAAAACCAAGAAAGCTCATGAGGGTTAAATCAATCTAGGAAAAGCTCTGTGGCAATAGAAGAACCGTCAACAATCCCAACTGAGTACCATAGAGGGGATACCAATTGAAGGATCAAAAATTAATACCACTTGAAGAAGATGGAATCCAATCGAAAGATCAAATGTGATAACAATTAAAAGATCAAAAGCGGATATCAAAAAACCAAAGCAAGTCTTGGTCCAAACTCCCCCTCAATCAAAGACGCCTTAGCAAAAGAAAAGCTAGAAAATAGAACGGGGCAAAAGAAAAGCTCCAACACCAATTAAAAGGAAGAGAAAATTCAAAGGAGCAAAATGCAACCCAAAGACAAGGCAAGCCCAAAAGCAAGATGAAGCTTAATTCATGCCACACAATGCAATGATGATATCAGTTGTGAGGAATTAAAGAGCTATAACATGATTCCACATTTATGAATAAAAGTATGGGCAAACAAACATGTCAACAAGGTACAAATGATCATACAAAGATACTAAGCTAAAATGATACCAATGAACAACATGCCATACCCAATACGAAGACTAAGCTAAAGCATGGCCCGATGTTCATGTGGATCATCCACCAAGATATATTACAAAGCTAGCATTACAAGATATACATGAAGATCACACATGCTAACATGAAAAGGTGGCTAGCCTACCATGGTATATTCACAGCATGATACAAGGATAAAATATACAAATAGTATAAAAGTGAGTAGTATACAAGAAAGGAAAAAGCTCACTATACAAGTGTACAAAGGCCTCTTGAGGGCCATCCAAACGGTGTGGAGAACCATCAAGTCTTGATCACCTCAAGAAAAAGATCAAGTCACTTCGAGCTCATGTTCTCCACCCGCATCCCCATACTTACACATGAGGGGACAAAGAAGACCGAGTCTTGGATCCCAAAGGGTTAGCAAGCATATACTTGGAAATTCAAAACTTAGTCACATGGGTAAAAGCACTCAACTTATCATGTGGGTTAGCATAATGCAAATGTCAGTTCAAATGAGAAGGTTTTGGAACACCCTTGGAACCATGCCTCAAAGGAGGAACTTGAGAAGAAGAACGAGTACTACCACTAGCAAAAAGGCAACGATCCCCCGAGGTCTTAAGAGAAGAACCAACACAAGCACCATGAGAACCATGTTGTGGACCAACATAACAAGAACTAGAAGCATGTCCATGTGTATGACCTAACTCACTAGAAAAGGAGTCATAAAACCCATCAATGAAATGTGGCTTCTTACTAGGCTCACAAGTGCTCATGCCATGAGACGAGCTATGCACAACTAAAGGCCTAGAAGCACGAGTGCGCCGCATGTTTCATGCACGATGATAACAAAAGCTTTCTTGATGCCCATCTTTCTCACAATAAAAGCAATGGTACAAAGACCTATTTGGAGGTATGGTCCAAGAGGATGAATCACCATTCTCATTCAAGTGAGAAGTCCCTTGGGACTTAGAGCAAGAAGCATCAACAACACCATTTGACTTGGTGCTCACATTAGGTTCACACGTGCTATGGGAAAGGCTACGTGGCTTCCTAAAAGCTTTGGCATGCACACGTTGCTCATGCTTGACACGACGAAAGCAAAACTCAACGTTATACCCATGTTTCTTACAAAAGGTGCAATGGAACTTCGGTTTGGGAGTATAAGTTTCAAACATGTGAGAAGCATGCTTGCCACTTGAATTAACTTGGGAAGTACCAGAAGAAGCAACAAGCTTAGGACTAGCTATAGAAGAGCTATCCAAAGCACTAGCACAAGTACTACCATCCAAAGACTCAAGCTCAACAGAAGAAGCCAACTCTGGTTGAGAAGAAGCAATTTTGGAAACACCAACATTGGAGTGACAAGAATTGCGAGAATCAAAAGACTTAGCACAAAGACTCTTGCATCTTGTGGCCAAAACCACATTTTCATGTTTGAGGCGATCACAAGTACCACATGGAGCGTTTCTCAAATTATCCATCTCCTTTTCAATGCACTTAGCATATGTGGTACGCAAGAGTTCATTTTCTTTCTCAAGGTTGGCACTCATATAATTGTGCTCAACCAACTTGGAGCTCATATCATCGTGTATTTGCTTCAAAGCCAAAACTTCATTTTTCCAATTCAATGCATGATGTGCAAATAAGACCGCATGAACAATCATCATCATTCACATCAAGCACGATATCATGATTATCACAAGAAGTAAGACAGGCATCATCATCAAGAACCAAAGAGTACATGCTACAAGGCATAGACTTCATTTCACAAATTTCAGACCTAGCATGCTCAAGTTGTTCAACACATGTGGTGTGAGTCAATTTTAATTGATTAATTTTAGCAAACAAAGACTCACATGAAACACATGGCAAAGAAGCATTAGACTTCAACAGAACAATTTCATCTCTAGCCTTATCAAGATCATTATTCAAAGCAACACATGAATTACATGGCATAGAGGTATTGGATTTCAACATTTCATTTTCATATTTTAAAGCATCATAATCAATTGAGAGCTCATCAAGTAATCTTCTATGAGATTCAAGTTGCTTGTCACCAAGATAAACATCTCCTTTTAGTTTCATTTTCAATGTGCAAAACATCACAAGATTTGCATGGTAAAGTTAAGCTAGACATGCATGAAGTTGAAGCATTAAAATTATCAAGTCTAGACATGTCCAAATTCTTCTTAAGCTCAGCAATCATCTTGCCATGAGCACAAAGGTGAGTGAACAAACCAATTATACCTTGGGAGAGTTTACCTCTACTCATATTGTGAAGTTTGCGTTGGAGATCATCTTCTTGAGGCATCTCATCCATCAAAAGATGCACCAATGCCATTGCTTCATCATCCTTGTTCAGCTCATCCCGCTTCTTTCTCCACTTGTGGCCATCCTTGGATGCGACCACACCACCTAGGGACAAAGAACCAATAGAACAAGAGCTTGGTGCCATAGCTCAAAGCACCGGTTAGGATTAGTAAAAAATCAAGCTCAAATCTCGAAAACCAAATCCGCAAGCAAGCCCTTTACCTTGTCGCCCCATGGATCACAAAGCTGGTTAAGGTGGTGTGATCCTTAACCAAGCTCTAATACCAATTGAAGGACCGGGACAGGCGAAAAAGGGGGGTGAATGGGAGCCGATTCAAATTTCCTCAATGAACCTCGGCTAAAATCCCAAACCAATCCCCAAACCTTCCTTCTAGCAATGTCAAGTCCCCTTAGCTATGCAGGAGCTAATGGACCTAGGAATGATGCTAGGGACCAAATTTGTGACTAGTGGAAGTAAGAAAGAACCCAAACAAGTGTCCGAAGAAGAAATTCAAAAACCAACACAAAAGTATGGAAAACTCCAAAAAACTCTTCGGAAAATTCCGCAACTTCCGGAGAATCCGCACAAATCTTTGGAGAATCCGCACCTACGGAATTTTCTACAAAATCCTTTGGAATAGTCCTCACCTACGGATTTTCTTGGAAAAACCTTCAAAAAATTCCGCACCTCCAGAAATTTCCGGAATATTTTTTAGAGTGAAACCCAAGCCCTGGATGGACCACACAGAAGTAGTCGAAGGGGCGGGGATCCTGCTTTGGGAGCAGTACAAGAGCCAGTATGTCGAGTATGAACTCATAGACTCCAATTCTAGTTGGAAACAATAGTGGTTCTACATCGGAAATCATGAGCTCCGTCTTCCCAAAGTCACCGGCCACCATCCAGTGTGGAATAACCACTAGCTAGATGAGCCGAGTACTGCCGACGGCTTTCAGCTGCCGGAGTTTATTGCAAAGATTTCCCGCCTTAAGAAGGATGGCCTGATCAGTGTCGGTATGGCCGTCAGCTTCATGAGGAGGCGTGTCTAGCCTCTGTAGCTCCGTTGCACAGCAGGGTACGACTACTCAGGTCCTAATGACCCGTCATGGATGATATCAGAGCAGTTGTCACTAGACGAAGTGATGGCGCATCTGAAGAACTTCTTCAAGGGAGTCAGGGGAATCCCAGCTATCTTGAGAGAACACTGCGCTACTAACCCGCCAAACCAAGTAGGTACCCGTGGTGTGCAGCCCCCAAGTAATAATTTTGGCATCTGTCACTTTTGCTGACTAGTCTTCTTGGCTACAGGAGGAACTTAACTTGTATGTCTCCAACCCTCCTCCACTTGGTGCTGATGTCACGCCCCGTATGCAATCCCTTGTGGCTATGCAGAGGGTGATTGAGGAGGAGGAGGAGGAAAAGGAGAAGGAGAGGGAGGATTCACCAAGATGGTCCTCCGTCAACAGCTCTGACTCAGAATCTACTGAGAAGTATGTCATTAAGCCCTATCTTTCTAACAAGGTGGGGTCATCTTCTAGAACATCCAAGCATGCAGCAAAGGACGTTCTGGAAGTCAAAATTGCACCACCCTCGAAGAAGGTACGCACTATCGCCATCAAACGTGCGGTGAAGAAGTTGTTAGCCGATGAAGTCCCACCTTCGGTAAGTTTGGTTGAAGGAAGACAAGATCCTAAGGATCGAGTACTCCTAAATTGTGTTTTTTATTCTCAACTTCGATTCTGACATTGCTGACTTGTAGGTAGTTGAGGTGGAGACAGAGGTGGAAGAACTGACTACAGTAGTCGTGCAGCAGAGGCTGCCGACTATAGAGGAAGTCCCGACGCCAAGTACTCATCAGGAGGAGACGACGACTAAGGCTGACGACGATCCCGCTATGATCCGATGAGCCAAGCCCGAGAGGTCGTCGCCTACTGTCAAGTCACTGCGTCTGGGAACTGGATCCTCCATGAGGATAAAGAGGTCCACCAAGTACTTATTTAACCTTGATGTTGCCGAGTAATGTGTTGTAACACTCATCTTGTTTTAGGAAATCCGCCAGCATGGAAGCTGAGAGCCCGAGTACAAAGTCTGGGCTGATGGCAGTAACCGCTCAATCCAGGAAGTCATCCCGAAATCTGCAGTTCCACCACCGGAGGATCAGCCCGCGCCCGAAGTCGCTCCAGGTGCGGTGTCCCTTGTAGCAGTACATATGCATGATACATTGTCATCACTTGACATTTCTGTAGTGCCAGCCCCGAAGGTGCCGGAGGCTGATCCCACCATGGAGAGTACTTCCGCGGTGGTGTCAGAGTTGCTGGCTCTCATGCTGAACCCTGAAGTTGAGCTGGAGCCAGAGGCTGAGGTGGAGCCAGAAGCCGAGGTGGAGCTAGTTGCTGTGGATGAAGTCAAGGCTTCGCTTGTAGCCCCCGAGCCAGAAGTCAATGTTGGGGCTGTTTGGGCGCTACAAGTGTTAGCAGTTGTCCTGCCGTCTGAGGTGGAGCCATCGACTAGTCGCGAGGTGGCCTCCTCCTTGGCTTCAGAGGCTGGTCCATCGACTAGCCAGGTGTTTGTCCCTCTCAATGCCCCAAATACTGAGGAGCACAAGGAGCACTATGAGACCTGGATTGCTCCCGAGGTGAACTTGGAGAAGATCCAACTGATAGCTGACCCCTTGGCCACCTTGGAGTTTAAGGCCACGCTGATGGATATGTATCGCCAATTAGGGGAGTATACATAGGTAAATTTTACTTCTGTCTTAATCTTCATCCTGAAATTGGTACTCAGTGCTTACACAAGTACTTTGCTCTGTGTTGTAGAAACTAATCCAGCGGTCCCGCGAGAAACCAAAGTATATCCAAGGGTATGGGGACAGCATCCTACGGGCCGAGGCATTGGAGAAGAAACTAGCCAAAGAGCAGTAGTACTCCTCCAGCTATTGATGAAATACAATGGCCAATCTGCCCAATTCCGGAATGTTGTGTAGAAAGCCGCAAAGGAGAAAGACCGCCTCTAGAAACTCAACAAAGGATTGAGGAACCGAAATGAGGGTAGGATGTTATCCTTTGGTATCTCCGAGTACTTGTTTGCACTTGAAGTTTTTGACTTGCTTTTTTGACTTTTGTTCTTACAGAGCTCACCAAGGAGAATAAAGGTCTCTAGGGTCGTGCCATGGATTGGCAGAACTTGTACTACTAAGTTACTGATGAATATGACGAGCTAACTTTGAAGTATGAGACCCTGGAGCACAAGCTCGAGAAGGAGAAGAAGCTACGCATTGATGGGGAATTCCAACTTGTTGACTTGATGGAGAAACTCCGAGCACAACAGGTTGAGTTGGAGGTGAAAGATCTTTGTCTCAAAGAGCTAAGAGAAGTCGTTCAGCCTATTGCTGACATGGTGGAGCCCCTAGAGGAAGGTGTGAAGCCCCACCCCTTGGTTGAAATACTCAAGGAAGTACCCGAGAAGATCACCGACTATGTCAAGAAGACGGCGGAGTCTGTTTCGAAGAAGCTGCTGGCGATGGTGAAGTCGTTCTACCGACAAGCCAACTTGGCTGCTGTGACAGAAGGCATTGCCGAGGACTGCTTTGATGAGCAATTTTAGCAGTATTTGGAGGAGATGGCTCCCATTGCTCAAGAAGTAGCTGGTCAAATAGACCTTGAGTAATCTGCAAAAAACAATTATTTGTATTATAAACAAGTTATGTGTGTGTAATGTAAATTATTTGAAGTCTTGTCGCAATTTTTGTTTGCTTGTCGACTTGTTTGAATTTTTTTTGGTTTTAGTGCATCTCACGAACTATCCTGATGTTTGCTCGTGTGGTAGTCGTGAGTGTTTGCACACAAGACTATTCTTGTAAGCCTCTTCAGATACACTACATAGAGTACCTTTAGGATGTAACTCTTTTTTGCGGAGTGCCAGTACTCGAGTATCTGGATAGTCAAACTCTTCAGGCGAGTAGACTCTTCAAGACTTCATCATCTAGAGCCTACCTTTGCAACCTCTTTGGGTTGTTCGAGTGTTGTGCTCTGAAGGCCTGGAACTGCAGACTTGTTTTTATAAGTTGCGACTAGACAGACTTGTCTAGATAAGAATTCGGGTAGTGTAGGTAACTCCCCATATGCTTGATGACTTCTTTTATGAATGCTGTCGATGGACAGATTTGTCCAAGGAGCTGACAAGCTCATGATTGTCTGTGCAGGCTTGCTTTGTGCAAGTTGCTAGTGGGCAGAGACTAGTCTTTTGCGACAAAAAATAACTCTGCTTTATTTAAATTGTAACTATACAACTGTGGCCGATGACCGATTTACATGAGTATGTAAACTATGGGTAGAATCAACACAAGTGTTCAATGTTCCACGAGTTGTCGACTTCTTCACTGGTGAGAGTTTGGAGCCTATACGATCCAGGTCTACTAATCTTGGAGACGATGTAAGGATCCTCCCAAGGCGAGTTTAGCTTGTGCAACCTCTTGGTGTCTTGAATACGCATGAGGACCATGTCGCCTATGTTGAATGAACGCTCTTTGATGTTGCATTCATGATAGCAGCGAATTCCTTCAAGGTATCTTGCTGACTAGACGAGTGCTGCACAACGAGCTTCTTCGAGGCTGTCTAAGTCTAGACACCTTTTTTCTTCTACCGCGCGCTCCTCGTACTGCTCGACTACTGGAGATTTCCACATGATGTCGGCGGGGAGAACGGCTTCTGATCCGTAGACCAGGAAGTTGGGTGAGTACCCTGTAGGCTCACTACAAGGTTTTGTCACTAGCGCAACGACATGAAATCGTTGCAATAGGGGTCATTTCGTTGCAATAGGGGTCTATTGCAACGATTTCGTGTCCTGGTGCTAAAAATCATGTCGTCGTGTAAAATGGTGTTGCAATATGCTATTACAACGACACAGGTAGTCGTCGCAATAAGGTTGCATTATTGCGACAACACATGTCGTCGCAATAAGTGGATATTACAATACCCGTTGTCGTTGCAATAGTGGCTATTGCAACGGTAGGGGTCATTGCTATAGAGGCTATTGCAACGACATTGCGCTGTTGCAAACAAGCGATAATGCAACGCAAGAATGTTGTTGCAATACGAGACCTATGCTGTTGCAATATGCTAACAGGCTATCTCAACAAAATACTAGTCATGGCTATATGCGTCAACCGTATTCCAACGAAATATGGGTCGTCGCTATATGCTCAATGGATATCGCAACGGCGAGAAAGCATCGTAATAGGCGTACAAGGTATTGCAACGATGTATGTGCCGTCATTATATGCTTCAACCATATCACCACAAAATGTGTCGTGGTTATATGTGTACAGGGTATTGCAACACAATATGGGTCGTGGTTATACGCTCAATGGATATCGCAACGGAAAATATGTCATTGTCATATGCTTGTTGGTCGTCAGCTAAAACGGAAAATCCAAAACAATAATTGATGCCACATATATATCATTAATTAAATCAATCCATCATTCATGCACACCATTCTTGATAAAATAGAATATTCGACACATGAAAATACTCTTGTCCATTCATCCACATGACTCCCATCCCAGCATTCATGATAATCAACTTTGCTTCAAGGTTTGCTTGTAACCTGTAGGCAACCTTGTCGGGCATGCACCCAGGCCCACGAGTAGACCTTGGACGGCCCACTAAGGGACGTACTCGGATGTGACCAGGACAAGGGATAGGCGTATCCCACTCGGATTAGTCAAGTATGCATATGGAAAACTACTCGGGCCATACCGAGTAGAACTCTGTAATAGTACTCGACTAGGACTCAGACTTGTAACCCTGCCCTCCCATGTATATAAGGGCGGGCAGGGACCCCCCTCAAAAAGAACAACTCTAGTTCATCCAAGGTCAATACAAACCAACACACAGGACGTAGGGTATTACGCGATCTAGAGGCCCGAACTTGTCTAAATCGTGTTCCTTGCATCACCATTGATTCCTTGATTCTCGATGATCCTTACCGCATAAAAGACCACCTAGGGTACCCCCTAGGCGGGTTGCTGGTCTAAAACACCGACAGCTGGTGCGCCAAGTAGGGGAACTCGTCGAGTTTTTCAGCACGAACTCAATGGCAACGGTCGTGATCAAGCCCGTCCTCACCATCGAAGCGGGCGCCACTTTCGTTTTCGGATCCTGGCTCTGCATTGCCGATGGCTCGGGTTCGTTCCGGCGCGAGATCATCAATGCTCAGGAGAAGAAAGCAGAAGATCTGATCAAAAAACCAAGATTTCAAAGTTGACAACTTCGAGTTCGACTACACGTCGGACTCGACTTCGCTTCGGACTAGTCGGTCTCAGTCACTTCCCAACTGAGCTTCGACTCCAAAACAGTTTCCACACAGACTTCGCAATGCAGCCGAAGTCCACTAGGGTTTTCTTACTCGAATTCAACTCGAACTCGGGTACGACGAAGATGGCGACTCCGATTCAGTTTATCCGTCAGAGATACCATTATCTGGTCCAGCCCAAGGATTGGTAATAACTTCAGCGTCACAAGGCAGATTCGTGCATTGGCCAGGTTTGAGACCATCTCTTCTTGACCGTGACTACGACTCGCGCCTTGTCGCTCATATAGACAACCTCCCATATCAAGAGGGCATTCCACTCACTTTCAACCGCGAGGAAAGCGCCACAGAGATTGCAACATCAAGCTCCGGAAGTTACTACCCGGACAGGGAAGTCCTTGTTATTACTCAAAATAACAACCCGGGTACTAGCCAGAACAGAACCCCCAGGTGATTAGCACAACTCGACAACATCTCCGAAGATGAGTCCACAGCTGACACCCCATATAATGAAACCTCCGAGCAAAGAAACCAAAGAAGGATGCGCAACGCTACTCGAGCCGAGCGACGGCAGTCGATGGCCACAAATATTCCCATCACAAACCTTGAAAGGGCTTTTGATGTAGTACAGGCTCAAGAGCACAATACTCCACTTGCAGCAATCGCCTCAATCAATCTTTTAACAACGTTGATGCCTCAAGATAGGGACAATGAAGCCACAGCTCAGCTCGTACAGTGTGGCAACGGACTAATCACACAACTCGCGGAGCAAGCCTACAAGCTACTTGACAAAGAATCACCAATTCCGTCTGTTCCTCGCATCACAGCTCACCAAGAAGGCAGCAGGGGAGCCGCAGCCAACAACGATGCTCCAAGAAATGACAATGAAGTCGTTAACCAACCTCGGCAACACAGCCAAGGCCCAAGCAAACACAAGGCCCCAACACGTGATAAGGATGTTGCAGAGGCAAGCTGCACCAACTCGGTAAAAAGTATTCACCCTACTCGAAAGAATCACGAAGTGTCAAACTTTAGTGATCTGCGAGAAATCCTCAACAGTCGGTGCAAACGAGAAGTCGACAACTACAACCACTTTCCTGCTTTCACAAGTCGGATAATGAAGATAAGACTTCCCGATAAGTTCAAGCCAACAGGTTTCACCACGTACGACAGCAAACAAGACCCAATTCAATGGCTACGATGCTACTCGCTAGCAGTCCAAGCAACCGGGGGCAATAACAACACCAAAGTCATCCACTTCCCCATTTGCATGGAACCCGCACCACTAACCTGGCTTGAGTCACTCAAACCCAAGTCAATCGACTCTTGGGCAGACTTGACAAAGGCTTTCACCAACAACTTCACCGGCTCCATGGCTAGACCGGGCAACAAGATTGACTTAAGTCAAATTAAGCAAAAAGAAGGCGAGACCTTACGCGACTACTTGCGTCGATTCTTCGAAAAGAAGGCAACCATAGTTGACATTTCAGAAACAGACGTCATCGAGTGCTTCCAGAACATACTCTACGATCGACGAACATACCAAGACTTTGGTCGCCGACGGCCAGCTAATGTCAAAGATCCCAAAGTTATGGTGCAATAGTGGGCAGATGAAGAAGACAAAGAGCGAGAACAGTTCGTCTCCCACCGCAACCGTGGACGCGACAACAACAACAATGACCAGGATAGAACTCGACATAATGATACTCGAAACAATTTCTCGAGTAGTCACAATCGCAAAAGGAAGTCCGACAACACTGTTGCTGCCATGACCAACTCCGGGAAAAAGGGATCCCGCAAAAACGATGAAGGGCCAACCTTCACTAAACTACTCAAAAAGCAGTGCCCATGGCACCCGACTAGCAAACACTCAGCAGTAGACTGCTATAGCATGCGCTAAGTAATGCAAGACTTACCCGCACCACCACCCCCTGAAGAGTACACCAAGAAAAAGGATAAAGGCAAGAACAAAGTCCACAACGACGAAGAAGAAGAGGCTGACTTCCAAATCGCCTCAAAAACTGTCAACGTCATATTTGGCGGAATTCCAGGCACCGCATCTAAGCGAGCCAACAAACTCGTACTCAGGGAATTCATGGCCATCGAACCAGTAGATCCAACACCGCTAAAGTGGTCAGAAGTACTCGATCCGGTTCTGGCAGGCTCAAAGCTAACCAAAGTACTCATCGACGGCGGAAGTGGGCTCAATGTCATTTTCGCCAAGACATTGAGGAAGATGTGCCTCGATGTTATAGAAATGCTTACTCCAACGGATTCACCCTTCTACGGCATCGTACCTGGAAATGCAGCTATACCACTAGGACAAGTTGTCCTCCCAATCACCTTTGGTACTAAGGAACACTACCGTATCGAGTATATCAGATTTGAAGTCACTGACTTTGAGACATCTTACCACGCCATACTCGGAAGGCCAGCACTCGCCTAGTTCATGGCCATACCACACTATGTTTACTTGGTACTCAAAATGCTAGGCCCCAAGGGTGAACTAATGCTACATGGAGATCTCCGGCGATCCTACGAATGCGACACCGAAGCCGTGGAAATTGCTGCGACTTCTCAGGCACCCAGCCCCATGCAACAAGTCTTCACAGCTTCAAAGAAGCTCCATCCAACTAAAATCGAGATCCCAGAAAACAAGTCGGGGTCCACAAAGGTGAAACCCGCCAGCGAGCAAGACTTCAAACTAGTTGACCTCCAGACGGGCGACCCTTCCAAGACAGCCCTGATCGGAACAGGGCTAGATCCTAAATAGGAATCCGCGCTCGTCATTTTCCTTCAGGCTAACCATGATATCTTTGCTTGGAAACCGGCTGACATGCCAGGTGTGCCCAAGGAGCTGATCGAGCACTCTCTAAATGTTGATCCCAAAGCTACCCCAAAACGACAGCGATTTCGCAAATTCGCTCAAGACAGACGAGAAGCAATCAAGAAAGAGTTGGCCAAGCTACTGGCGGCAGGGTTCATCAAAGAAGTCTTTCACCCTGACTGGCTAGCAAATCCCATACTTGTGTGTAAGAAAAACAACGAGTAGAGGATGTGCGTCGACTACACCGACCTTAACAAGCACTGCCCAAAAGATCCTTTCGGGCTATCCAGGATTAACCAAGTGGTCGACTCCACCGCAGGGTGCGCCTTACTATGCTTTCTTCACTGCTACTCCGACTATCATCAGATAAGCCTCAAGGAAGAAGATCAAGCCAAAACAGCTTTCATCACACCTTTCGGAGCTTTCTGCTCCAAAACAATGTCCTTCGGACTAAAAAATGCAGGGGCAACTTATCAACGAGCCATACAGATCTGCTTTGAAAAACAACTTCACCGCAATGTTGAGGCTTATGTCGACGATGTTGTCATCAAAATAAGAAACCAGGAGGAACTCATCGCTGATTTGGAGGAAACTTTCTCCAGTCTATGAGCTTTCCGATGGAAACTCAATCCTACTAAGTGCGTCTTTGGAGTACCTTCTGGCAAGTTACTTGGGTTCATCATTAGCCATCACGGCATTGAAGCCAACCCGGAAAAAATATCTTCCATCACAAACATGCAAGCACCAGCTAGCATCAAGGATGTGCAGAAACTCACACGCTGCATGGCCGCTCTCAACCGGTTCATCTCAAGACTTGGAGAACGGGGACTACCCTTCTTTAAGCTTCTCAAATGCCAGGACAAGTTCAAATAGACGGAAGAGGTAGACAAGGCACTAACACAACTTAAAGACTTTCTATCAAAGCCTCCTGTACTCACCGCTCCTTCTCCGAATTAAGACTTGCTCCTATACATATCAGCTACTACTCATGTCATCAGCACGGCAATAGTAGTCGAACGGTCTGAACCGGGCCACGCTCACAAGGTCCAACGACCTGTCTACTTCGTCAGTGAAGTACTCTCGGACTCCAAAACTCGGTATTCACCGATACAAAAGCTCTTATACGTAATTTTGCTCACCTCCCAGAAACTGCGACATTATTTACAGGAGCACAACATCACAATCATATCTGACTTCCCGCTCGGCGAAATCCTTCACAACAGAGACACCACGGGTAGAATCTCCAAATGGGCAGTTGAACTCGATGCTCTCACCTTGGACTTCAAGCCAAGGACAGCTATCAAATCCCAAGCTTTGGTCAATTTCGTGGCTGAATGGACTGAAAACTAAGTACCAACACCAGTTGAGTGGCCGGAGCACTGGATAATGTACTTCAACGGGTCCCTCAAACTTGAAGGGGCCGGTGCAGGCGTACTCTCATCTCCCCCAAGGGAGACCAGCTCAAATACGTACTGCAAATCTTCTGGGAGGCATCTAACAACGAAGTCGAGTACAAAGCACTGCTACATGATCTTCGCCTTGCAATCTCCCTCGGCATCAAAAGACTATTGGTGTACGGCGACTCACTAGTCGTTATAAACCAAGTCAATGACGAATGGGACCGAAACAAGGACAATATGGACGCTTACTGCAAAGAAGTCCGCAAACTGGAAAACAAGTTCTCAGGCTTGGAGTTTCATCACATCATCCACGACAACAACGTAGCCGCTGATGTCTTATCAAAAATGGGCTCAACTCGTGCAGAGGTTCCAGCAGGGATTTTTGTACACGAACTGCACAAGCCGTCCATACCTGAACAAGTCACACCGCTAGTGGTCCAGACTACTGACGTCACTCGAGAAGTCATGATGATACAAGTCGACTAGCGCACACCCTTCATTGACTACATCAAAGATCACAAACTACCATCTGACAAAAATCAGGCTGAACAAATCTCCCGGCGAGTAAAAAATTACGTTCTAGTCGGAGACAAGCTCTACAGGAAAAGTGCATCCTCGAGGATACTAATGAAGTGCGTTACCCGAGAAGACGGACAAGAAATCTTAGAAGATATTCACAAAGGAATCTGTGGCAACCATGCCTCTTCGTGGACAATAGTTGGCAAGGCTTTTAGAGCAAGCTTCTACTGGCCAATGGCTCTGGCCGACGCTAAAGAACTAGTTCAGAAGTGGAAAGGTTGTCAATTCTTTACCAAACAACAGCATGTACCGGCCTACAAGCTAGTCACAATACCTCCAACATGGTTGTTCGCCTGCTGGGGGCTCGACATGATAGGGCCACTACCAACTGCGCCAGGAGGATTCAACCGAGTACTCGTGGCAATCGACAAATTCACCAAGTGGATCGAGGTCAAACCAGTCACTTTCCCCAAGGCAGACCAGGTCCTCGACTTCTTGGATGAAATCGTACACTGCTACGGTTTTCCCAACAGGATTATCACAGACCTAGGGTCAAACTTCAACAATCACGACTTTTGGGAATACTGTGAGAATAGCGCCATCGACGTCCACTATGTCTCGGTCGCTCACCCGTGAGCGAATGGATGAGTCGAGCGTGCCAATGGCATGATACTCGACGCCCTCAAGAAAAGACTACATGACGTCGGCAACACCAAAGGCGGCAAATGGCTCAAAGAGTTACCCAATGCTCTGTGGGGACTACGTACCCAACCATGCAAGACTACTAGGCTCTTGGCCTATTTTCTCGTGTATGGCTCAGAAGCCATACTACCCGCTGACATCATGTGGCAATGACCCTCAGTCGAACAATACGACGAAGAGATGGCAGAAGAAATAAGGCGAACAAATCTAAACAGTTTAGAGGAAGCAAGATGCGCAGCACTAGTGCAATCTGCCAGATACCTTGACGGTTTAAGGCATTACCACGACTGTAACATCAAGGAACGATCTTTCAACTTGGGCGATATGGTCCTCAAACAAATCCAAGACACAACAGGGTTGCATAAACTCAATTCACCATGGGAGGGTCCTTACATCGTATCAAAGGTTACGGGACCTGGATCTCATAGAATGCAAGAGCTTCCAGGAGAACAAGTACCAAAGTCTTGGAATATAGAACACCTTTGTCTCTACTACCTATAGCAGCACTCGAGTAATAGCTTCAAGGCAAAAACTCATGCTGACTACTCGAGCTAACAGCTCGACTACCGACTTCAAGATACATTAGTCTTGACTCAAGATTATCAACTCCACAAGCATCACGGCCCCGGTACAAAGGTTCAACGGAGTAATTCTTTACTCAGGACCAAAGATACATCAACAAGTTACATACGAGTAAAAGTACTCGAAATACAAAAGGACTACAAGCAACTACCTACTGGCGGGCTGCGTTTAAGCCTCAGGCTTTTACAATATCACAAGGCCACTCAGGTCTGCCGACTACAATGGGAAGGGCCTACACGCAAGGAAGCTATGCAAAACGCAGCCATATCCAGGTCTTCTACCCAAGGCAATGCCAGGAATTCCTGCATCGCCACTGCCTTGACAGCAACAACGATGAATCCCGCACGCCGCGCCTAGAGGGAACCAAGGCTGCTCTTTTGCTAGCATTGCGGAGCCAACCCACTCTACGGCCACACCTCCACCTCCAAGAGAGCGGGATAAAGACCGTGGCACTCGTCACCTATCACTCGCGAGTTCCAGCGCGTACTCCACTGGATCACGAGGTGCAAGATGAGGCGCGCGATGAAACCTCCTACGAGGATTCTTCTAGCATCGCGGCTATCCCTACGAGCGTAGGAGTCTGTTGAGGGAAGGTGGCCTTAATCTACGAGGATTTCTTCTAGCACTGAGCCACCCTTTACAGGCTCTCTATCCTCAAACAACAGCAACCAAAGGCAATCCATGGGTACTCAGAAACTTGATTCGGGTCGACCTCCAGGGGATCTATTTATAACCAAGCGCTACAACTACCACCGACCCAGGAGTTACTATGCGCCCGTGATCAATGAGTCTGACAACCTCTGACTCTGCCCACGTGAAAGCATTCATGCTACAAAGGTCAAAAAAAGTACAGTACACCCGTGCACTCTCGAAAGCAGAGTACTCGACAGCATTGCGACTACTCGAAACTTAGAACTACTCTAGCCAAGCACGGCTTGCGCTCACATCATTGTCTCGGGGGCTTGGAAGGATCCGACCCTCTGCTCAGGGGTCGGGCGCACTCGACCCTAGGACTTAGGGTCGGGCGAGGCGAAGCTCTTCCCTCAAGGGGTCAGGCTTAGCCGACCCTGGAACCTTGGGTTGAGCGAGACAGAGTAAACTACTCCTCACCTACATAAAGACAACTACTTCAAGTAAAGAAAGAACCAGCATTCATTTATCAAGGTATCATCCAAAGTACTCGAAAATAACTATAAGAGTACATAAAGTTCAAGGCTCCTCCGGAGAGACAAACTCAGACATCTTCGACGCGATGGGCTCCACCTGCTCGAGGTACTGCGCATATGCTTCTTCTGTGCAGTTGCAAGCCACGCCGTCACCACCTGCCGCCAAGTCCGCCCTCGGGTAGTATGACTTCACAACAGCAAGGACCTATTTGCAAACAGCTTTGGAGAGACCTGCCACTTTACCCGGGGCAGCCTTCAATCGCTCGACTAGCGATTGAGGTCCTACGCCCTCTTCCACGGGGGCTATGGCGTTCACCAAATCTTGAGCTACCTCAGTCAACTCTTGGAGTTCACCTCGGAGTCTTCCCATGGTCTGGGCATGATCTCTGCATGCCACCATGGCCATAGCAAGCATCACGCCATTCTGCATCTTCTTGTCTCGCTGATGATCGCAAGTAGCCTGTGCTTCAGTCAGCGCGGCTCGAAGATGTTCAGCTTCATCCACCACTCGATCGTGCGCGTTTCTCCAGTCGAGGACTTGGCTCCTTGCAGCCGTCTCTTACCTCTTGAGATCTGCAAAATAGACAAGTTCAAACATAGTTGACTACAATCGGACATACTCGGAATATGCAAAGTACTCACCTTGATACTTTTTGTTCAAAGACTTGTAGAGGCTCTCCAGTTTTTGCTGCAGGACTTCATGATCCGACCGTTCCATAGCAAAAGACTTCGCTGCAACCTCGTGAACCCTTAAGGCTTCTGTAAGTCGAGCATATTCCTGCTCCAATTTATGACTTCGTTCCTGAAGGGTCCGAGTGTGCAAAGCAATACGATCAGTTAAAAGCTTCACAATTACTCGATCTATGTGACAAAGCAAAAGAAATTCACCTGGAAGCTTCGGAAAATGTCGACAGCTCTCTAGAACTCTGAGTTAGACGGAAGGCTGAGTACTGGCCTTTGAGTACTCTCCGCAAGCTGAGGAGTCGCACCCAAAATAGTACCTAAAACATTTATCATTAGTCACCTGATTGCTACGACTACAATAACGGGACTACAGATAAATACCCGGAGCAGTTGACTCTTTGGATTTTTCTACACCCACTACAGCCACAGCCCCGCCAGTGGATGCCGACAAAGAGGCATTACCGGAACCCGAAGCAGTAGAGGGGACCTCCACCGAGCAGATGACTTCTTGAAGCATAGACATAGTAGCTCCAAGGCGACCGGCGTCAACTTCGAGTACTTCATCAACAATCAAATCTTCCAAGGGAGCAGATAAAGTAGTTGGGGGATCCGACTCTACCCCTGTCTCTACAGGGATAGTTTCCTCCGCATCCCTGCATCAAAACATGTCATTATACACCATTCAAGAAAACTTAAAGACATACACCAGGGACAAGCAAGCTCACCGAGTTGAGCGTGGCGGAAATCATACACGTTTCTTCTCGGCAATAGGTGGCCGAGTACTTGGCGTCGCAGGAACAGCTGTCGGTGCTGTCTTCTCGCCAAGACCTAGGAAACATAAGTTAAGACTATAATACAACTCAGACAAATGAAACTAGTCAGGATAGAAAGCTTACCACTAGCGATTACGCTGGACAACAAGGAACCAGTAGCGACTACTGGCGACACCTCCTTCGCAACACCCGCTACTCCAGCGGGCAACCCCAGGACTGCCTGGTCAGCAACTGGTAGTGTGGTGGCCGGCGGAGCCTGTGCGGTCAGCTCAGGGGCTACTCCAGCATCTGTTGATAGCACTCTCTCTTGTACCTCCTCAACAGATGCAATACCGACGCCCGGGTCGGTCACGACTACTTCTCCAGAAGCAGCCTCGTCATCACCAAGTGTCGTATCAACAGCCTTTTGAACAAGACAAAGTAGTCACAAAGATTGCAAGTTCAAATTCATCAACTACAATTGAGTACATGACTACATACCTTGGTACCCCGCAACTTCTCAGGAGTTGAAGCAGACTTAGCCGCAGACATTTTGCGGACTACTCTGCGTTTCTTCACAGGAGGGGAGGGCTCATCCTCCGACTCCTCAACAACAGTTTCCTCTTCTTCTTCCGACTGCGCCAAGTAGCCGGCAGGAACTCGAGACTACAAAAAAACAAGTCGATATTAACAACAAATATCACACAAGTCAAAAAGTACAAGTCAATCGCCAGAACATACCACTTCTGGCTCATACCAGGCATCATACTGCCGAAGAGCTGCAGGGATCACTGGTACCCCCTGGTAGTTCCTGAAGAACTTGGCCAACAGCGCCTCTACATCATCATCGAATATATCCTCATCGGACATACGCGATGGATCATTAAGACCTTTGTACTCACTTCCCGAGGGAGCACGTTTCTGAAGCGGCTGGACTCTTCTCTTCAGAAAACTGGCCGCCACATTAATCCCAGTGAGACCGAGTGCCTTCAACTCGGTATTATGCTGCATCAAGTTGTCAAGCTCCAGGGTGTCTTCGGGTTCGCTCACCCAGTTCTCTACATGCTTCGGCGCGTGGCCAGTAACCACAGGCAAGCGAGGATCATGGTTCCCGATGTAGAACCACCTTTTCTTCCACTCCCCATGGGAGTCAGTCAAGTTGTACTCAGTATATGCGCTCGAGTTCCTGAGTTGGAACCCGACACCTCCAAAGACTTCTGTCCTATCTGCACTTGGCTGAGGTTTACAGCGGAACAACTTCCTAAACAACTCAAGGCTTGGAGGAACTCCCAAGTAAACTTCGCAGAGGTGTACAAAAATGGACATATGTAGCACACCATTGGGGTTCAAATGAACAAGTTGGAGCTTGTAGTACTTGAGGATACCTCTGAAGAAGTCGGAGGTGGGCACTGCCAACCCTCTCTCCATGAAGTGTGCAAGCATCATCGTCTCACCAGGGTGTTCTTCAAATTGCCACGCATTCGCAATAGCTGGGCGCCACTCGAGTACCACCTTCATCTGCAGAAGCTTGGCATCGACTAGCGCTTGCAAGGCTTCCTCCTTCATCACTGAATGTTGCCACGTTGCTCCAGGTGGCGGCGGTGCAGTCTGGTTCATCGGCCCCACCTTCGGCGCTGCCAGCACCAGTTCCTTCCCCTTCTTGGACTTCACCTTGCCCGCCGCCGGAGCCTTGCCCTAGATCTTCTCGGGTTTCTTGCCCATCTTCTTGGTGTGCATCCGCCGGTTTCAACCTCAGGAAAATGCACTCACCCTCGGATCTCTCTCAAGGAGCGCCAATGGCAGTGGAAGCACTTGGCAAATGTGATGGCACAAATGTGGAGCAGAGGAGCAGGGGAGGAAGAAAAACATATCTGATTACCGTAGGGCGTAAACCTAACCGAAAAGGGGGCCCTCTAGTTTTATCTCCGCCACCTCCGAGCGTCATTTACACAATGGACGGATTTTAAGCAGATTAATTGCCTTAAACACCCAACGCCTACTCTTTTCAACGGGTTGCTGACCACTTCAATGATAGAAATTGCCTAAGTGCTCGGGGGCTGCGGGTACCGTACCCGATGGTCAAATTTTTCTTTTTCAGATTTCCAAGGGTAAAACAGTCAAAAAAGCAAGATTGACCCTAAGCCTAACTCTTCGACTCAACCTAAGGCTCGGGGGCTACTCCATATGGAGTGCGATTGACATTGCACTACCATATAAAAACTCTCAGGAGAAGAAGCAGCTCGAAGGAACAACAAGAGTACCTTCCAGCCACGCGACAGTACTCGAGCACTTTGAACACTTCAAACCTCTACGACTGCTCAGATAATGCCCACAGTACTCGAGACTGTGGCGCACGACTACAAAGTACTCAGGAGCTTGTAGGGCATGCACCCTAGGCCCACGAGTAGACCTTGGATGGCCCACTAAGGGACGTACTCGGATGTGACCAGGATAAGGGATAGGCGTATCCCACTTGGACTAGTCTTGTATGCATATGGAAAACTACTCGGGCCATACCGAGTAGAACTCTGTAATAGTACTCGACTAGGACTCAGACTTGTAGCCCTGCCCTCCCGTGTATATAAGGGCGGGCAGGGACCCCCCTCAAAAAGAACAACTCTAGTTCATCCAAGGTCAATACAAACCAACACACAGGATGTAGGGTATTATGCGATCTAGCGGCCCGAATCTGTCTAAATTGTGTTTCTTGCGTCACCATTGATTCCTTGATTCTCGACGATCCTTATCACATAAAAGACCACCTAGGGTACCCCCTAGGCGGGTTGTCGGTCTAAAACACTGACAAACCTTGAGTCTTACTGCCCCTCCGTGGCTTCACTGGCCTGCTGAAGGGAAGAAAAACAAACAAGTGAATTAAAACTTGTGAAGCTACTTTGTCTTGAAATCAATATGCAGCAATATTGAAAGCACAATTCTAGTTCGTACTTGTTGTACTTCCTTGTTTGCAACATCAAATTCACCAGATCTGCAGGCTGCAAGCATTGACTTCACAACATCTTCACGGATAACCTGACACAGGGTGGCCAATATGATGAGTGGAAGAGCTTGATATCCCAAGATAGCTAAACAATTTTCTAACTGTTTGTTCAGATCACTAATTACTTGCATGGTAAAAGTTTTCATAAGATAATTTTCCAAAAAAAAGCATAGATAATTTCCTCTATACCCAAACAAGCTGATCACTCAGTGTGGAACTAATTTCCATAAGATAAATTTCCAAGCAAAAGTATATGAAACTAAGATCAATTTAGCACAGCTTGATGCAAAAGAACATATTCAAAAAACCAGCAGACCTGAAGATAGGTTATAGCACGACGAAGATAACCTTGAGAAGTGAGTGGAGCAAGGGGACAACAAAATGAACAGAAAACAAGCTAGCAGTACCACTACTGTGCGTTGTGTTCTGAACTCAATACTGAAAGGATGCTCAAGCACACAAGCTAGCATTACACACAAGCCAGCACGAAAATTAAGAGCACCTAAAAGCCTTCTCGAAAATGACACATCACAAAGATTACTTCTATACTCAGTAGCTTAACTGATCGGAATGCTAGACAAAAATAAAGCTAGAGAGCTCATGGCAGTCAACACATGCACAAGATCAGCACAGCGCAATTAACTTGCTTGCTAGTAGTTGACCGAAACACGAATCACTCTAATATTGCAAAAGCTCACTGTGATTACTCTTATATTGCAAGAACAGAAATTTGTGGAAGATTTCAGATGTCATCTAGCAAGACACAAATGGAAGAGATTTGTGGAAGGCAGCATTCCTCCCTTTGATCGGTGCGGCAGCCGCGCTGGACTCTTCCTCTGTGCTCGGCAATGCGGACAGGTCCATCTCGGAGCCCCAGAAGAAGCGCGCAGCTGGCCTGTGACTTGAGTCAATTGATCATCAATTGATCGAGTCAGCAGCATCACAGTGACATAGAGTAAGAATCGGTAGATAAAGGAACATCGCATTGGTGTGGGCAATATCTATCACCATGTCCTGCATGCAGGTAATGCTGACGGTTTCTAAATACTATGCTAAACAAACATAAGGTAAAAAAAATCCTATAAATGTTGGCCTACCAGAATATATGAAAAGAAGATTAGCACACGGATATGCAAAGGATGCTTCAAACCTTTTACCTGTCAGGTGAAGAACAACCTGCAAAAGAAATGTGTACAGTGCAGTAGCTAACGGTATATCTTAATATTCAGCAAACTGTCAGTGGATCTCTTTAGAAGGGACAGTGCTAATGGTATATCTTAATATTCAGCATTGAACCATGTAAATTTGATCAGGAAGATCTAGAAAAAAATAGCATATATGATCCTGAACATAGCTTATTATTCCACAACTACACCATTTAAATTTAAGTGATAACAGTGGGTTATTACAACATGTTAATTCTTTGCATTGAGAGCACATGATTAAAGGGGTGAGCAATTGCTGCTCAAACCATACGATTAACAGTGAACTTACTGAGATGGCATATTTAGGATTATCTATGAGCAAAATGCCGGAAGCAAGACACACCTAGTGCTACTAGTTATGTTAAGGCATGAATAGTTTTGAATCTTTCTAGTGAAGGTGTGTACAACTACAGATACGCCAAACTAAGAAAATAATGTAAAAAAACTCAGATATATGCAGTGTGCAGGCAATAGAGCAATGCACAGATTGGATTCCAACTTTGGAACCTAGATTTCGTTCTTTGGTGTGTTTACATACATTCCCTAGACTCAGTAATTTGGCTTTAAAATTGAGTCCTGTCGCCGTATGGTGTATCTGAACTGCATAGCTCTTCACCAGTGAAAGACATGACAGAGACTGATTGCTAGGATTCCAATCGAAAGCTAAAAACATAGAGCACCCTAACAATCTGTACCTGACCACGAGAATTAGCATGTAAGCATAATCATCTCGCTAAGCGTCTGCTCAAATGTGCATCGGCAACGTTGACGACATCACACACACCCTGCATCTAACTGTTTCAGCCATGGGAACGAACCTTGAGTTGCTGCGGTAGGAAGGAGATGCCCACAGCAAGGAAAATGTCCCTGGCTTCTCCCAGCGGCAGGGACTGGAGCCTGGGGCTGCCATCGCCGCTAGGGTTCAAGCCACCAACCGCCCTAAGCAGGGCCGACCGGAGATCCGAACGGAGGGGGGAGATCCGAAGCTGGGGGAGACCGACCACCCTAAGTAGGGCCCTAGGGTTCTCCCAGCAGCCGAGATCCGAATGGAGGGGGGAGGGGACTTACCGGGGATGGCCACCTCCAAACCCTAAGCAGGGCTGCCGCCTCCTCCACCAACATGTTGGACGCCCATCCGATGAACCGGCCCCCTTCCTCCGCCTAGCCTACCACTAGATCTAGGGAGGGAGGGAGGCACGGTCGGAGGTGGAGGAAAGAGGCGCGGTCACCTTCGGCTTCTTGGGCTCCCCCTCCTATCGCGGCGTCGTGGCCTCATCCAAGTCGTCTTTGTCGTCGAAGTCGGCGGCGAACCCCATGGCCGCAGCAATTCGTGGGCCATCGAGGTCGGCGGCCCTGGACCCAGCTGCTGCTGCAGCACGCGGTGGCGCTCCTAGGAGCGCTTCACGATGGCGCGAGGAAGAGAGGAGAGTGGGGGAGAAGGGAGGCGGGGCGCTATCGGAGGTGAAGGAGGGAGGCCCGCTGGGGTGGGGTGGCGAAGGTGGGGATGGTGTCGTGGGAGGAGGAGAAAGGGAAGTGCAGCTGGAGGTGACCGGGTGCCAATGGTGTGCGGGTGGAGGAGCTAGGGTTTGGGTAGGGGATGCAGCAAATTATATACTATGGGAACGCGATCAGAGCCGTCGAATCTGCGATGAACGGTTGGCAATAGTTGGGCTATTTGGGCCGAAACAGCCCATCTTCCATTTCTTCTATGCTTAATGTTTTTCTTTTTCTTTTTTTCATTTTATTGCACCATTATGAAGTACCACACAAAACTAATTATCTTATATATATCAATATATTTTTAAAATGTAATATACAACATATAAGTTGTCATGTAGGAGTTTCAAGAATTTTTTAACAGATTTAATATTTTCTACCATTTAAATGAATTTCTACGCGCTTATCAAAAGTAATTCCAAGTTGAACTATGTGTACCTCCAATAAGATTCAAAAAGTACGAAAAAATTACATTTACACTTGTATGTTCAATTATAGACCATGCCTTGGAGATAGATGAAAAATTCAATTGTCTCCTAGGGATAATTCGAACTTCTATCTCCAAATTACCACATAATAATTACAATAATATCTAAATTTGTTCAAAAAATTCTACAAATTTACATGACAACATATTTTTGGTCTATAAGCTTGACATAAAAGTTTCGTAAATTGGAGTATATGTTGTTCACAAAATAGATAGACCTCTCACATTGTTTCACAGAACTCAAGTCAAACTTTGAGATTTGAATACCTCGTAATATGTTCGAACTCATATACACCTCAAAATTGGATGCAATCTTACCTTTACCTTGTTGTTGATATTTGTAGATTTACATTTCCACTTGTTGTTGAAAAAAATTATTTTTCTATTTTTTAACTAACTAATTAATAAACCCTTGTAAAGTAACTTGCAAAATAATTATTTTATATACCCCAAATTATATTTTTACATGTAAAAGACAACATCTAAGTTGTCATGTAGGAGTTTCAATTTTTTTAATAGATTTAGTATTTTCTATCATTTAAATGAATTTCTACGCGCTTATCGAAAGTAATTCTAAGTTGAACTACGTGTACTTCCAATAAGATTCAAAAAAATACAAAAAATTGCATTTAGACTTCTATGTTCAATTATAGCCCAATCCTTGGAGATAGATGAAAAATTCAATTGTCTTCTAGGGACAATTCAAACTTCTATCTCCAAATTACCACATAATAATTACAATAATATTTAATCTCGATATGATAAGAACGACGTATGCCAAATCATGTCATAAATGATGAAGTGGTCTGGTGGTACGGTGCGCTTGGCTTTTGTGTGAGGTCACGGGGCTTTTGTGTGAGGTCACGGGTTCAATTCCCATGGCCACGCATCTGGGCCTCGCCTGTCCTGCTCGCTCACGTAGGTGGGCCACTGTAACGTCCTCGGTTAAAGAAAAAAAAATCCTTCACGTTAATCTTAATCCGAGTCCCTGACCCCTATCTCAGTTTTACCAAGTCTAAGTGCTCAACCTCCAGTTCGGTCCCGACCCCTGTGGTCCGACCTCTCGCCGTTTTCCCCAGTTCCGACCCCGCCGACCCCAACCCACCCGCCGGATCTTTCTAAGCCCTCCCACAACGCCTCCCTTCGATCTGAGCAGTGGACCACCGAGACTGACAGGTGGACCCACGAGATCTTTCTCCCAGATCTCCCGCGACAGACACACTCGAGTTGCATGCCCGCTTCAAAGTCCCCTTGCCGCGTGGCTCAACTTCTCCGACGCCCGCCGCTCCGCTTCGTCGCCGGCCACGACCGGATGGATTCTCGCGCCCCCTTCCCCAATCGCAGTGGAAGCTCCTCTGCTACCCTTTCTGCAGCACCTCGCCGCCCGCGCCCATCATCACCTCGCTAGACCCCCGGCTGCAGAGCCCAATGCCGCCCGTCTTTTCCGTCGCCCCTCCACAGTTGCGCCGCCCCGGTCTGCCCTACGCGACGATTCCTCCTCCGCCAACCCAGACCACGGCCGCGACAGCTCCTTTTTCCGCCCTGTCAGAGCTTCGCCCCTGACAATCTGTTGCTCCGAGCTCGCCCACGCGACCGCAGCCGCCTGTCTTCTCACCTGTGCGCCCTCGTTTCTAGCACCGTTTCCCTAGTCACTTCCATCAGATCCACCGCACGACGACACCCGCCTTCGCCAAATCTCAACCACCGGCAAAATAGCACTTGCGCCACCCTGTCATCGGTGCCCAATGACCGCCGGTGCCATCCCCGAAGTCCTGCTCCACCGCCCCCGTTGCTCAATCGCCGCCCCGGCAGCGCACTCCATCGTTTCTTCCCCCTGGCCTTCGCGCCGCTTCCCCCTTCACTCTTCCACTATAAAAGGGAATGCCAGAGCCCCGCCGGAGTTCCCCTTCGCCATCGCTGCCCTCCCGCTTTGCTCCCTGTTCGTGCTCACAGCGCCACCGCCTAAGTTTTGAGGAACTCTCCTCTCCGCTCCACACCGCTCTCTCAATCCACCTAGCCTCTTGCTCCCCGTGCTGCCCAAGAGCTTGCTTGTGGTCCCCAAGAAGCACCGCCGCCGCCGGAGTACCACCGGGCATCATCGCTGCTGCCCAAGCCATAGTCTTTTCGCCCAAGCCTATTCTTTCCCGACCCCAAGCTTCATCTGTAAGACGAAGGTAAGCTGCCGACCCTTTGTTCGTCTCGTCCGACCCCTCCTATCCATCCGACCCTGATTCCGTCTCGCCCAACCCTGTCTGTTCTGCCGACCTTTCTCCGCCTCGCCCAAGGGCTTGGCTGTATCTTTTTCCTTGAACCGAGGGTATATGTGTAAAACTTGGGGACTTTTCAGCGTTAAGTCTGAGGACCCCTAGCACATCTATTCCTCTAGATTAAGGGTCTGATCATAAGTTCCTTCCCATCCGACCCTTATATCTTGATCTCCACCAACTCAAGCGAACCTCCCCACCCTCCCGTAACTTGCCGCAAGTTTCTGGGCTCAAACTTGCAAGTGTTGCTGTTGAAATAACCGTCTAAATGCTAACCCATGCATTGCATTCATGTAGAGCTGCATCTCGCCGACGGCTTCTACGAACTGTGCCTGGCGCCAGAGGACGAAGCTGCAGCAGAGCTCCCGCCTCCAGAAGCCGAAGCTGTCCAAGCAGAAGAGCAGTTTCCCTCCTCCTTGTTCGAAGGCAAGCCCCGGATGCATGAATCCCCCTGTGTTTTACCAAACTTGCGCATGCCTTCTTTACCATGTTTGTGCATTTATGTATAGGAGTTGTTTGGAACCCTAGATGCATGACTTAGATCCCTTGATCTGATCACTAGCTGTTGGACCGAGTAGATGCCTTGCTTAAATAGGAAACGGTAAAAGCCGAGTGATTTCCTGTCACTTGCGAGTTGTAGGAGTTGGTTGTTCCTCTTCTGTTACAACTATAAGGACGATGGACGAGCAAGGTGTTAAGTAACTTTTTGGTGGTCGGCTGATCACCCCGTCTGTCTATGAAACTTGCTAAGGCTTGATAGTGGTGGTGTTCGTGATCAAGTGTTTGAAAGTACTAATCTCATACCTAGTATGGGATGGGGAAGCCTAGTACCTGATTGAACTAGGGCGTGGCTTATACCCCTGCTGTCCCTGGAACGAGGTTCCCATGGTGCATCATGTGGGTGCAAGTGCGGTCACAGTACGATAGAGACCGGGACTGTGGAGCATTGCATGCCAAGGGAAGTTTGGACCTGACACGCGCTTGGGAATTGATGGGGACGGCCGACACAGGAAGCGACCCTTGTGGTGCGCAGATATTGTGAGATTAGGTTCGCCATGCATGGTTAAGAAACCCGAATCGATTCGTCTGCCTCTCACAATTTGAGACTGCTTGATCGCCGTGTCACCCTAAGTAACAAAGGAATCTGATGAGAACATGGTCTTGATATATATATATATATATATATATATATATATATATATATATATATACCTTTGGTTGGTTCTATGTTTGCTTAGAGTAAGTTGCTAACTTAGATTGGATAATGAACTAAGAACCTGAGCTAAAACTTGAAAGTAGGGATACACCTAGAGCTTTTGGCAAACAAACCCCTCAGCCGAAAAGCCTTGCATGTCTAGAAGTGTTGGAGTAGCGTACTCCCTGTCGGTTAAGTCTTGTTGAGCTTAGTAGCTCAGCCTTGTTGTGGCTCTTCTTTTTCAGGTGAAGTTACTCCCCCTGAGCCCTCCTCTGTTGGCACTTGGCCGCCCCAACTCCCTCCGGGTTGGACGGTTGAGTGGGATCCCTCCTCGGACGGTGAGGAGAGGGATCACTGACGTACCGGTTGGCCTCACCAGGGATGTCCGACCCCGACGAAGTAGCTTCCGCTCGTTGTTTTACCTTCTGCTATTTTCTTATAAACCCTGTAAAACTCTGATGTTCTTTTTGGAATTGATCTAAATGGTTAAGTTGGTTAACCGGTGAACTTGTTGTATTCTTTGGAACCGCTCACCTTCATGTGAGTTTGCTAACGCGGTCCTGTTCAAGTGGTTAAATCGGAGGAAATCCGACGGCACTTCGTGTTTACTTGGTTAAGGCATGAGTGTCGCATATCAGGCGACTTGACCATGTTTAATCAAGGAAATCCGAAGTGGATCCTCCACAGCTGGTACCAGAGCCGGTTTAGCAAGACAGAGAACACAATAGGCCCTAATCACTTTTTTTTTCAAATAAAAGTTGCAAGAAACTCTTTGAAAAACCTCGTACGATCGTTAAGGCTGACTTTAGTACGGGAGGCCCTAGGGGATTTTGGTGTTGTTTTTAGGTGGCTAATTGTTGGCACTAGAAATAAGCTGACCAAATTCCCAGCGTCGGACACACGACCCGGGAGAATCTGCTTAGCTCCTGTTCGGGTGATCGCCCTGGTGCGGTTCGCGCGGCGTGCCAGCCAATCTGACCTGTTGATTGGCAAGGAAATAAACGTGTCAGTTCCCAGAGGTTGCGATCGGCTAAGGTTCCGATCTTGAGAAAGCTTATCAGCGAATCGGCCGATTTGCAGTAGTAAGGAAATCGGCTATGATGCAACCGATTACCAGGTAACATTTATGAAGAAAACTACTAGAGTAATCTAAACAACGCTACAGTGCAACACTAGGAACAGATCTAATCGGCTATGCATGAAATAGGTAGATTAAACAGCAAAGTACAAGAAAAGCCGAAAGTATCGATTCCTAGCTGGATAATTGGTGATAAAACTAGAACAACAGGTAAAACCTAGAATTCTAGTAAGTATCGATAAATTGGTGAATAAATCTAAACGAAACAACAGCGATGCGCCCGAAGTTAAAGCTTAGAAATTACTCGATAAACGAAACTTATAAGATCAGCCGGAGGTCAAGTTGATGCAGCCCCGCCAACCCGTACGAACTCGTGAAAAAGGAGAAAAAGTGTTGGCGAAGTCGCCTGCTTGAAAGTAAGTACGAGGAAAAAGTAGTTTGTTGTATTGAGTTGATGATGATTACAGATCTACAAGGGTGGCTATTTATAGCATGTTATAAACGACTTCTTATCCGACTAGAACTCTATCCCTATATTTAAACAAAAAAACTTCTTATCTGACTAGAACTCTATCCCTAAATTTAAACAGAAAACAAATATTTACAAGTACGGTTCGTACTATTTTCACGCGCTTCATGGGCTGACCCCCTCTTCATCTTCATAATCTTTTTTAAGCCCACATCGGCCCAACTATTCCAACCTCCTTATCGGCCGATCACCTCTTTAGCAAGGGGGTAACCGATGAGGACCCACATGTCAAAGGCTCAAACTCATCCCGACCCTGGGAACAAAGGTCGGACGAGGCGGAGATCCTCCTTTGGAGGGTCGGGCGTGTCCGATGCTAAACCCAGGGGTCGGACGAGGCGGAGATCCTCCTTTGGAGGGTCAGGCGCGTCCGATCCTAAACCCAGGGGTCGGGTGAGGCGGAGATCCTCCCTTGGAGGGTCGGGCGCGTCCGATCCCAAGCCTCAGGGATCGGGCGAGGCGGAACTCCAAGGATCAATCGGCCGATCCTCGACAGTAGCATCAATTGGCCGATCCTTGACTGTAGCAGCAATCGGCCGATTTCCAATCGCCGCCCTTGTATCTCGCCGCATCTTCTAATCTCTTCTTCTCTTAACGCCGATTTTACACGTGTCAAAATCTGGCGTCAACACATGCCCCCAGTTTCGGAGTAAAACGTAGTCTTTACTTCGAAATTCTTTTCAGCTTCCCATCCGAAACAGACGCCACGAAAACATCCTTCCGTTTCGCGGTCTCCAACCTGATGATTGCAATCTTTTCGAAACGGGCGCCCACGACAACCACTACTCCCAAAAAACTCGAAACGCCGGCGCGGTAAAAATTTCGCTTTTACCCCTTCTCAGACCTTCTTTAAATATCAGCACATCCCGTACTCCTTACGAGCTCACGTCCTTCTTCTCCAGCGCACAGGCTTTATTCTTCCTCCAACACTTTCCTTAGTCCCCCAATCCTCAAGCACCTCCTTCCTTTCGCATTTCCTCCTACTTTTCCAATGGCGGCACCTTCAGTCACCTCACCAATGCGCGAAACTCCAGAAATGGCGCCTTCGGCGGAGATTCCAGTAGCGGTAGCGGCGGCTCCATCGATGGAAGAAGGAGCTCCATCGGTGAAAGGCGAAGCCTCATCCGAGATCCCATTGGCAGCTTCATCATCCGCAGCCGCACCGGCGACTCCGCCGATTACGAGGAGCTTAATCCCGGAGGTTATTATCGAAACCTTCCCTTATCAGTAATGCATTTACCTTAGATCTACTTCTTACCCTCTCACCCCCTTTTCCTTTTTAGGAAGTTAGGCATCGCATCACCATTCGCCTTACAGAAAGCCTCGACCTCATCTGCCTCGGGCCCATGGGGAACCCAGATCCAACCGACCTAATCAACTTGGAAACCCATAGGATCCCCTTCAAACAATCAACCATGGACCTAGATCACTGGTCAGGTACCTTTAGGTCTTGGCCGAACGAAACTCCTGGTTGGAGGGAATGGTACCAGCGGATAGCCGCCTCTAAGAAGCTCCAATGGGATGAGCTCAAAATTGGCCAATGCATCGATCTATCTTTGTCCCAAATGGAACGGAATGAGCCGTTAGTGATGGCAGCTTCTTACTTTTGGTCCGATGCTCTCAACGCATTCCTGTTTGGACACGGACCCATGACCCCCACATTGGCCGATGTAGCCTTGCTGACCGGCCTGGACATCTCTTCCCCGGACACTCCTTTCCACCTCATAGCCGCAACATCACATCGGCTAGACACAAGGGGAATCGGCGGGTGGAAAGGCTTCATCAGATGCAACAAAAGGGCTGGATCTATCGAGAACAGAGAGTATACGGCCTTCCTGATGATGTGGCTAGAGAAGCACTTCTTCTGTGGGAGAGCAGCTGGTCCATCTACCAATACCCAAGCTCTGGCCGAAGCACTATCAATAGGGACTTCTGTTCCTCTTGGAAAACACTTACTGGGAGCAGTCTACCACATGCTTCACCAAATCGGCATCAAGCTATCCCAAGGGGAGCCGATTGGAAACCCAGGTGGGCCCTGGTGGTTTATTAACTTATGGCTGAACTTGTATATGAGCAAGATCTCTCAGCAGCGAGTGGAAAATATGACTTTCCCCAGCGTCGAATCGGAAGAGAATCTCACTGTCCGACGCCGATGTATGTCTTTCGGCGAAGCGGCATCGGCCTTCTCTGGTTGCTCGTACTCTGCGACCAAGGTGGCCGAATACTTCCGGTGTTTTTATAACGGCTTCAATGAAGATGCAACCATCTGGATCCCTTATCGGAGAGATGACCCAATCTTTGAACTCCCTTCTTGCTTCGACTCAACCACCGGCCGATTCGATGAAGATCTTACAGATGAGTTAATTAAACCGGGGATCTTACCGGCCAACTTCTTCTCAGGAAAAGATGCCCCTACATATGAATTCTACAACCCCTCTGTTGCAGCACATCAATTCGGCATGGGTCAACTGCCGATTCAGGCATACTTCGTCGGCCGAGCAAAATTCAGAGATGAGCTCATCAAGGGTCTTGACTATAGTCGGCTGCGAGATCGTATACCAGACTTCAGTACCATAGACTTGAATGACTGGATAGTAGCCCCCTTTGCTGTCCAACAATTCAAGTTATGGTGGGCCGAATGGAAACAGTACCTGTTCTGCGCCTCTGCATCGACATACTGCAATCTCTTGGATCCAACCAACATCGATCCGAATGCCGAGGTATTTTTCCCTAGCCGATCTTCATTCCTTTATTAATGCATTTAAATATGTACACTAACATCTTGCTGTTCTTTCAGTCTGAAAACCGCGTTCCCCCAACACATAGTCAGAGTGGCCGGCCGATAGAGGATCATCACCCATACACCATCTTCCCCCTTATCGGCTATGATGCCCCTTCCATGGATGTGATTGCCGGCCGATCGAAGCAGGCGCGGAAGAAGGTTACCAAGAAAACCAGTCGCCGAGTACGAACTCGTATAGAACCGGCCGACCCCCCTATGATCACATCGGCAGAAACTTTGGCCGCATCACCCCTTCCAGCTGCTGGAGAAGTGGATACTCAAGTCATCACGCAAGCTGGGGCGGCCGCTGCATCATTACTGGTGGAGGCTATGCAGGTAAACTTGTTGTCTCATCCTGCCGATTGCCATGCTCATACTGACTCATCTTATTTTAGACTGCACAAATCACTCCTGTGGACTCGCAACAATCGACAGCAACCCAATCGGTCATCTTTCAGGAAGCCGGCCCGAGCAAAGCACCAATCATGGTAGAATCTTCTACTCATGACGAACCAATGGAACCAGCCCCTAAATCGAGGATAACAGCCTCCCGAACGCAGCTTGAAGAAATTCATTTTAAGGAGGTAAGAGACTTCTCCCCCTTATTCGGCCGATTTGCTATCATCATCATCGACTGACTTGTTCTTCTTCTTGTCTTACTATTTTACAGGAACAGGACACCCCCAACAACAGCCTTTTCTCATTTGTGGTTGCGCTCTCCGATGACAAGGAAGTCGCCTCTCGCCAGGTTACTTTGAGCTCCGTCCCTGATGACGTCCGTGCCAAACTCGCCAGCATCCGATCCCTTCTTCAAGAGGACATCGGCCGATTGGTAGAAGACGCCTCGCTGATTCAGCAACTTTTTGGTGATGTCAGCGGGCGAGTACCAGAAGAAGCGGAAGAGGCCTTGGTGCCGGCCGCATATATTGAGTCAATGAGGATTCCGGTCTTTAGGGCCCTACGCCACATGGCCGATCGCGCCAAGTTGACCAAGACTCGTGAAGAAGAAGACACATACAAGCGTCAAGCTCAAGAGGTGCATCAACGGATTCACTTTGTAGAAGATTCTCACCCAGGGATCGTCGGCACGATAGATTGCCTAAAACGTCGAAGGGCAGAGCTTGCCAAGGAGATGGAGTAGGTGACCAGAGCAATAGATGCCGAAGAGAAGAGGCTTCAAGAACTCCCTTCCGTCATTGCCGATCTGAAACGGGAGAGGCAGCACCTGGCTCACGAAGCCCTCAGACTCCACCGCCACATGTCAGAAGTCCCCGGATCGGCAGAGGATGACCAACGGGTCCTGGATTCTGCCGATCAGATCCGGCGCCGAGCGGTCGCAGCTATCGATGCCCTTCTGGGTGACCTGTAAAAGTACTGGCAGTTTTTGTACAAACATTTAATGCCCCCTTTGACCGTTCCTTCGCGGCGCCTCCTTTATTTATTACCTTTTTCACTTCTGATGGGACGCGACTTACCAAACATTCACACCTTCCTTTCTTATAAACGCCGGCCTAGGTCCCTGTTCCAAGAGCACCTGTCTAGCTTGACTTCATTTTCCCAACCTGTTTTCGTCGGTGCGCCTTTCAGTCATGTCTTCTTCATCCTCTTCCTCTTCTTCTGTTAATCAGGTGAAAGTTTTGTTGGAGGTATGCCCTAGAGGCAATCATAGAGATGATGATATTCCATTTGTATCAATGATTTGTATGTTGTGTTCATTGAATATCCATTGAAGGCTACTTGAATTGATTTGCAATTATGTGAATTGTATGTGAAACTCTTTACTTGTATGGTTATTCTAAAGTTGTCCCTAGTCGGAGTTCATGTGAGGACACACATGAATATTAGACTAGCACATGTATTAGTTGATGACTATGTTTCACAAGTCATGGACATGGAGATGTTAAACTAATAATGTGGACACATGTGGAGACATGTGCTAGGACTGACCCAACACGAGAAGTAGTTCTCTCTTTAAACAATATATACGCTTTGTCCTTAGACCTGAGACTGTCGCATGTATTCTAGATGTGGATCGACCTACTTAGGGGCTATCAAACGCTACGCCGTAACAGGGTAGTTATAAAGGTAGCTTTCGGGTTTGTCAAGAAGCATGCTATGAGACATGGTCAGTCAAGATGGGATTTGCCCCTCTCTAATTGAGAGTGATATCTCTGGGCCCCTCGAGTGATCGGATCCGAAAATGCATGGCCATGCTACGTACGGTTAAGAGTTAACCTACAAAGGGATTCCTAACCACAGGATCGAGAAAGAGCGGTCGGCTTGAAGCTAGACCAAATATCGTGAGGCAAAGGGAATAGCATGTATATTATGTTGTGATGGTTCGTCTGATATGATCTTCGTGTGCGTATAGGAGTTGGCACGTCTTGCTAGAGGCCGCTACCGACTATTGGGCCGAGTAGGAGTACTTGGGCCATGTCTATACGTATCCGAACCCATAGGGTCACACACTTAAGGGGCTGGAAGCCCAATTCGGATCTGATCCGAGTTGGATTAGGTTTAGGAGTACTAATGGGCCTCGGATCCAGAGGCCCATCAGGAACCTCTATAGATAGAGGGGTGGGGGTGCCCTAGGGTTTACACCTTTTGGGCGAAACACACCTGCCGCGCCTCCCACGCCCTCGCCTGTTGCAACTCGCGGATCTAGCAGTCCGGCTTGCGACGCTTCCTCCCTGCACGTGTGGATACCTTGGAGGTGTTGCGCCTGCAGCACTTGGACGAGCCGCCGACGAGCCACCGATGAGCCACGATGAGCCGATGACGAGCCGCGGTACCGGAGGCGATCTTGCTGCACGTGGACGAGCTGCTGAGGAGCTGCTAGACGTGATCGACTACGTACGACTATGTTGATCGACTACGTACGACTACGTGATCGTCTTCACTGCATCGACGCATATCTACATCTTCTGCACCAGTAGTGCGTCAAGTGGTAATCCCGTGATCCTTATACGACAGTTCTTCCTGGTTATATGCGGTAGAAATTTTGATTTACGCTAGTGTAGCCTACCTCGTATCCCAACAAGTTTTGCCTTCATCCTTTTTCTTAGTTTAGATCTTCTGAAGGGAATCACCTTTTTGATCGTTGCTTTCCACAGCCACGGCGCCTTAGCCCTAAACTAGAATGAGCCATCGAACTCATGCACTCCGACGAACCATTGTTGCAAGAAGACAAGGACTTAATCAGGGCTCATCGTGACGAACTCCAAGAGCACGTCCCTGCTGACATCCGACGGATCTGGGATTTTCTGGACGGCAACGCCCGCCGGCGACCTCAAGCCGACAGAAGTCATCTGCTTCCTCAACAAATCGTGCTTGAAGATGCAGCAGCAGGAACATCACGCCCGGCAATGGACCGGAGCGACCCTCTCCCCCGTCAAGTCGAAGCAGAGGCTGCGTTGAAAGAGATAGAAGAAGAGTACATCCGTCTTCTGATAGAACTAGGTCGGGCTGAGCGAGAGCGTAAGAAAAAGCGTGGTTAATTATTTTTTGTTCTAAGGGCGACTTGTACCTTGTCGGTCGTGTAACCCACCGTCCGTACCGAATGAAATATATCGGCCGATTTGGACGATTACGTGTTTTCTCTAGACGAACCCTTTTGTATCGGTTGTGTGTTGTTCATCGTGGTCAATCCTTTATGCTCCGACCCATATACTAGGGTAGTACCTTTTCAAGTATCTTCCATTCAGAGCCCTAGTAAACTCTTCTCCTTCGATTGTTTCCAGAATATAAGCATTTCCTGGAGCACATCTGCCAATTTTATACGGCCCTTCCCATGTAGGGGACCACTTACCGAATTTAGGATCTTTCGACCCAATCGGCAATACTAACTTCCAAACCAGGTACCCCGGAGAGAATTGTTTGACTTTGACCTTCTTATCATACCACCTGGCCACTTTCTTCTTGTTTTCTTCGATGCTTATCAAAGCTCTCAATCGTTGGCCAGCCAAGTCGTCAAGTTCCCTTTTCATGAGCGAGGAGTAGTCATCGGCCGTCAACTGGTCCTGGAGCAAAGTGCGTCTCGACCCCGCCCTCAATTCCCATGGTAGTACTGCATCGTGTCCGTACACCAACTGATAAGGGGACAACTTGGTGGCCCCATGGCAAGCCATCCTGTATCCCCATAGGGCTTCAGTCAGACATAGATGCCACTTTTTCGGCTGCTCCTATATCTTCCTCTTGATTAACTTTATTATCCCTTTGTTGGAGGACTCGGCTTGGCCGTTAGCTTGGGCATAATACGGAGAGGAGTTTAACAATTTGATTCCCATATCGGCCGTGAACTCCTCGAATTCTCCTGACGTAAACATCGTCCCTTGATCGGTTGTGATAGTCTGGGGGATGCCGAAGCCGTAGACGATATGGTCCCTTATGAAGTCAACCATGGCGGCCGATGTTACGGCCCTTAACGGAATTGCCTCCACCCATTTGGTGAAATAATCAGTGGCCACCAGAATGAATTTGTGCCCTTTGCTTGACGGAGGATAAATTTGACCGATGAGGTCTATTCCCCATCCTCTAAACGGCCATGGTTTGATAATGGGATTCATGGCTGATGCGGGCGCACGCTGGACATTCCCGTATTTCTGACAATCCTGGCATCCTTTATAATATTTGAAGCAATCTTCGAGGATCGTCGGCTAGTAATACCTATTATTCCTAATCATCCATTTCATCTTATGTGCCGATTGGTGGGATCCACACACTCCTTCATGGATTTCTCCCATCAGAGTCTTAGCCTCCTCCGTTCCCAGACACTTGAGTAGGACGCCATCGATTGTTCGATAGAACAAGTCATCTTCCAGTAATACGTACTTGGTAGCATGGAAACGCACCCGTCGATCCACTTTCTTAGATGGATCTTTTAGGTAATCGGCAATCTCTTTTCGCCAGTCATCAGCCGCGAGCTCTAGAGCCATAGCGCCTTGAATCGGCCGATACCCAGATGTGTGTTGAGCGAGCTTGTTGGCATCCTCGTTGTGATTCCTTGGGATGTGTTCAATAACTACCGATTTGAATTCTTTCAAAAGCTGCAGGCAATCTTCGTAATAAATCCTCAACACATCGTCCTTCGGACTTCCCTGTTAATTGATCCACGATAAGCATGGAATTCCCAAAAACTTCGATAGAATCGACCTTGACTTCTCTTAGCAATTGTAATCCCTTCAGTATAGCTCAGTATTCTGCTTGATTGTTAGTGGCGGATGCTTCTATCGGCAGAGAAAAATCATAGCTTGCCCCCCGAGGCGATATGAGGACGATGCCGATTCCTGATCCGACCCCACATGACGATCCATCAAAGTATAAGGTCCACCGTACCGGCTCCACGAAGGTAGTCTCTGGCCCGCAGTGCTGGGCAACGAAATCAGCCATGACCTGACCCTTAACGGCTTTTGCCGATTCATATCGACGGTCAAACTCCGACAAAGCCAAGATCCATTTGCCGATCCGTCCTTTCAAAATCGGCAGTGACAGCATGAATTTTACCACGTCGTCCTTGCATACGACCACACATTCCACCGACAACAAATAGTGCCTGAGTTTGGTGCATGAGAAGTAAAGGCATAGGCACAACCGCTCCACTAGAGGATACCTTGTTTTGGCTTCCAGAAGTCTTCTACGGACATAATAAATTACTCGTTCCTTTCCCTTGAACTCCTGGACCAGAGCCGACCCAATAGCTTTTTCATCGGCTGATAAATATAGTTTAAACGGCTTACCAGTTTGAGGAGGGACCAATACCGGTGGCGAGACCAAGTACTGCTTGATATCTTCCAGTGCCTTGCGTTGCTCTTCCCCCCATATGAACTCCTGGTTAGGTTTCAACTTTAATAATGGTGTGAAGGCTTGGATCCTCCCAGACAGATTAGATATGAATCTTCTGATGAAATTCACCTTGCCGGAGATTGCAACTCAGTTTTATTCTGCGGGGCCATGACTTTGTTGATGGCCGCTATGGTCTTCTGATTGATTTCTATTCCTGGCTCGTGCACCATGAATCCTAAGAATTGTCTGGCGGATACGCCGAAGGCACACTTATTCGGGTTCATCTTCAGCCCATGTTTCTTAGTGCATTCCAACACTTTTCGCAAATCGGCCAGATGTTCCAGGTGTCCTTTAGACTTGACTACGACGTCGTCGATGTAGATTTCTACTAGTATGCCGATAAGTTTGTGAAATATGTAATTCATGGCTCTCTAATACATGGCACCGGCATTTTTCAAGCCGAAAGTCATTACCACCCACTCGAATAAACCAAGGTGACCCGGGCATCTGAAGGCCGTTTTGGATATGTCTTCTTCGGCCATAAGTATCTGATTGTACCCAGCGTTTCCATCCATGAAACTAATAACCTTGTATCCCGCGGCGGCATCTATCAGCACATCGGCCGTCGGCATGGGGTATCCGTCCATTGGAGTGGCCTGATTGAGGTTCCTAAAATTGACGCATACGCGTAGCTTTCCGTTCTTCTTGTATACTGGTACAATGTTGGAGATCCATTCGGCATAACGGCATTGCCGAATAAATTTTGCTTCGATTAGCCGCGTTATTTCGGCTTTTATATCTGGTAGGATTTTAGGATTGCATCGCCGTGCAGGCTGTTGATACGGCTGATACCCTGGTTTTATGGGTAGCCGATGCTCAACGATAGATCGGTCTAATCCGGGCATCTCATGATACTCCCAAGCAAAGCAATCCTTAAATTCTCTTAACAAACTTGTCACTTTACATTTGTATTCCGGATCTAAATTTGCACTAATATATGTTGGCCTTGGTTTGGTGCCATCGCCTAAGTCTATCATTTCTAATGAATCGGCCAACGTGAACCCGTGTCCCAGCTTCCCATCTTCTCGGGCGAACTGATCTATTTAATCTGAGTCTTCGGGGCCGACTGTTCGGATCAGCTGTAGGCCAAAATCGGACACCTTCAAGAAGTCAGTATCCCATACTCTCCCGGATATGCACTTAACGATTTCGCAGCTCCACTGCTGCGTGTCGGCTGCCGCGATGCTGTATGCGGAATCGGCGGTGACCACCTCGATGTTGTCGCCGACCCATTGTACGAGACATTGATGCATTGTAGATGGGATACAACAATTTGCATGTATCCAGTCTCGGCCGAGAAGCATATTGTAGGACCCCTTGCCATTAATAATAAAGAAAGTAGTAGGGAGGGTCTTACTGCCGATGGTGAGGTCGACGCAGAGAGCACCGCGAGCGGGAGATACGTTGCCCTCGAAGTCCTTGAGCATCATACCTGTCTTGGTTAGGTCATCATCGCTCTTCCCAAGCTTCCGGAACACGGCGTACGGCATGATGTTGACTGCAACCCCTCCGTCTACCAGTAATCTAGTGAGGGGTCGGCCGTTGACATGCCCTTTAAGGAACAACGCTTTCAGGTGTTGCCGTTTGTTGTCTTCGGGCTTCTCGAATATGGCTGTCATTGGCTCCAAAGCCAATTGCGCCATCTGCTCTTCCATTGCCGACATGTCCTGTCGGTCGGCAGGAGTCATGAACTCCATCGGCAGTATGAAAACCATGCCGATGTCGGCTGCCGATTCGTCGCCTGCCGATTCGTCGTCTCCTATGTCATTTCTTTTGGGGCGCCATACCTGAGACCTTCCTTTCTTCTCGCTCGTCGTGTACTGTTGTTCTTCCTCCTGCTATTCCCACTGGCGGAGATGTTGGATTCTTCGTTTTTGAGACTTGGTCAATCCATCGGGGCACCACCTGGGGTTCACCGGTTTGGTTCGTGGTCTAGCACGTTCCCATTCCGGTCCGCGTCCTAAAGGGTTCTCGTCTGACACCCGAGCATCGGCCATCTCTTCAAGTCGCCTGTGGACACTGACCCTGTTTTCTGGCCGATCATGTCGATCAAATCTGTCCCCCGGCCCATCTTCATGCCTGCCTTCTGACTGGTCATATCGGTCACTTCTGCCCCCAGCCGATCACGTACTAGAGGGCGCCGATCATCTTGGTCGCGCCAGTTCCTGCTGATCGGCTCTGGTCTCCTATCTCTGGAGCGAGACCTGCTGAACGGCCGATTGTTACGATACGGGCCGTTGCACTCTGGGCAATTGTCGGCCGAAGGTAACCTGAGGTTGCTTTCCCAACAGTGGATGAAGAACGGGCATCGCCAGTGATCTCCATGTCGCCGCATTGCTTCTTCTCGGGATCTTGAGCGTTCATGTTGCCGCTGATATTTGTTGAGCAGGAACTGGGAAGTAATGTGTGGTTCTCCTGATCCGTCGTCATCGTCTTCCACCCGCCGTTTCCCCTTGACGTCTTCAGGCGCCGCTTGATTCCTAGGGTCTACGGCGCCGCTCTTTTTAGCCGATTCGGATGTCAGCACCTTGGTTTGGAGCGAATTCTTTCCCGTGTCAACCATGTTGGTGGGGAAGGGGTGCTGGTCGATCTTCATCGGCTTGGCTTGCTTTGTTGGCACTTCAAATTTGAGTCTGCCCTGCTCAATGGCCATCTGTATCTGCTGCCGGAAGATTTTGCACTCATTAGTGTCATGGGAGGTAGCGTTGTGCCACTTGCAATATTTCATCTTTTTTAGCTGTTCGGCAGAAGGAATCGTATGGTATGGCGAGAGCTTGATCTGTCCTTCCTGGAGGAGGAGGTCGAATATTTTATCGGTCTTGGATGTGTCAAATCCGAGCGTTTCCGGCTCCTTCTTGCCGAACGGACATGATATCGGCTTCTTCCCTTTAATCCATTCTGCAAGACCAATTTCTGCATCTTCCTCGGTCTCAACCTCTTCTAAGTATGCCACCTTTTTCTGGAAGTCCTCCGTGGATCAAAAGAACGTACCTCTTGACCGGACAATCGGTGGACGATTTGGCTCAAGCTCTCAAACTCCTGTGAGGCGTATTTTTCTTTGATGTGAGGTAGGAGACCTTGGAAGGCTATATCAGCCAACTGTGCATCAGTCAGGGCCAAGGAGTAGCACTTATTTCTAATTTCCCTGAATCTCTGCACATATGAGGATATCGGCTCGTCGCTTCTCTGCCTGAGGCTGGTCAAATCGGACAGCTTCATCTCATGTACCCCGGCGTAGAAGTATTTATGAAATTGCCTTTCTAGATCGGCCCATGTAATTATCGAGTTGGGCGGTAAGGTTGTGAACCATTGGAAGGCCGAACCAGACAGACATGATGAGAAAAGTCGCACCCGTAAAGCATCTTGCGCCGCTGCCTCTCCGCATTGGATGATGAATCTGTTCACGTGTTCTACGGTTGAGGTGTCGTCCAGCCCCGAAAACTTGGTGAAATCAGAAACTTTATACCGATGGGGAAACGGTAGTAAGTCGTATGTAGACGGGTACGGTGTCCTGTAGGTGTAGGTCTGCGCCTTCGGCTTCAAGCCAAATTGTTCCTGAATCACCTCTGCTATACGTGCCGACCAGTCCGGCTGTTGCTGGAAACCGTCGGCTGAGGGACTGGTACGTGCTGGTATATTGGCGGCGGGATGACTTGGTGCTGAGTGAAAGCATGTGGCATTTGATGTGTCATAGCCGGCTGCGTATTCAGGGTCGGCTGTTTGAATGAACCGCTCGTTTCATCATATAGTACGAGCTCTGCTGCTTTGCTCATCTCCGGTGCGACAGGCTGGTACGGCGGCATGGTTGGTCGAGTGGCCGCCTGGAAAGATGCCTGGAATTGGGGGCTTCCATGGTTGGCCGATTGATCCAGGACGGCCGTCACTGATGGTGCCCCCCAAGGCGCTGGATTAACCGGAGGAAACTGCGCAGAGGACAGCTGAATGGGACGTGGCTGGAGGTGTTGCGTGCCATCAAACCGCATAGGGATCGATAACGTTATCTTCGGAGACTTCAGCAGCTTTCTGTAGGGATACGAGGTAGGCTACACTAGCGCAAATCAAAATTTCAACCGCGTATAACCAGGAAGAACTGCCGTATAAGGATCACGGGATTACCACTCGACGCACTACTGGTGCGGAAGATGTAGATATGCGTCGATGTAGTGAAGACGATCACGTAGTCGTACGTAGTCGAACAACGTAGTCGTACGTAGTCGATCACGTCCAGCAGCTTCTCAGCAACTCATCCACGTGCAGCAAGATCGCCTCCGGTACCGTGGCTCGTCGGCGGCTCGTCGTGGCTCGTCGGCGGCTCATCGATGGCTCGTCCAAGTGCTGCAGGCGCAACACCTCCAAGGTATCCACACGTGCAGGGAGGAAGCGTCGCAAGCCGGACTGCTAGATCCGCGAGTTGCAACAGGCGAGGGCGTGGGAGGCGCGGCAGGTGTGTTTCGCCAAAAAGGTGTAAACCCTAGGGCGCCCCCACCCCTCTATTTATAGAGGTTCCTGATGGGCCTCTGGATCCGAGGCCCATTAGTACTCCTAAACCTAATCCAACTCGGATCAGATCCGAATTGGGCTTCCAGCCCCTTAAGTGTGTGACCCTATGGGTTCGGATACGTATAGACATGGCCCGAGTACTCCTACTCGGCCCAATAGTCGGTAGCGGCCTCTAGCAAGACGTGCCAACTCCTATACGCACACGAAGATCATATCAGATGAACCATCACAACATAATATACATGCTATTCCCTTTGCCTCACGATATTTGGTCTAGCTTCAAGCCGACCGCTCTTTCTCGATCCTGTGATTCGGAATCCCTTTGTAGGTTAACTCTTAACCGTACGTAGCATGGCCATGCATTTTCGGATCCGATCACTCGAGGAGCCCAGAGATATCACTCTCAATCAGAGAGGGGCAAATCCCATCTTGATTGACCATGTCTCATACCATGCTTCTTGACAAACCCGAAAGCTACCTTTATAACTACCCTGTTACGGCGTAGCGTTTGATAGCCCCTAAGTAGGTCGATCCACATCTAGAATACATGCGACAATCTCAGGTCTAAGGACAAAGCGTATATGTTGTTTAAAGAGAGAACTACTTCTCGTGTTGGGTCAGTCCTAACACATGTCTCCACATGTGTCCACATTATTAGTTCAACATCTCCATGTCCATGACTTGTGAAACATAGTCATCAACTAATACATGTGCTAGTCTAATATTCATGTGTGTCCTCACATGAACTCCGACTAGGGACAACTTTAGAATAACCATACTAGTAAAGAGTTTCACATACAATTCACATAATTGCAAATCAATTCAAGTAGCCTTTAATGGATATTCAATGAACACAATATACAAATCATGGATACAAATGGGATATCATCATCTCTATGATTGCCTCTAGGGCATACCTCCAATAGTCTCCCACTTGCACTAGAGTCAATCTAGAAGGTACCTAATACCCATAGCTCTTACATGCGCATCATGCTTAGCCTGCGGGAGTGGTTTTGTCAACGGATCAGAAATGTTCAGATCCGTGTGTATTTTGCATATCTTGATCTCACCCCGGTTAACGAAGTCTCGAATGAGATGAAATCGCCGCATTACGTGTTTGTTCTTCTGGTGGTTCCTTGGCTCCTTTTCTTGCGCAATTGCCCCATTGTTATCACAGAAGAGATTCAATGGGCTGGACGCATTCGGGAACACACCAAGCTCAATGAGGAAATTCCTTATCCAAACACCTTCCTTCGCGGCTTCCGAAGCTGCGATGTACTCGGCTTCTGTCGTAGAATCGGCTACCGTCTCCTGCTTGGAACTCTTCCAACTAACAGCACCACCATTTAGCGTGAACACAAATCTTGATTGTGACTTTGAATCATCTCTGTCGGTTTGGAAACTAGCATCGGTGTAACCTGTTACAACGAGCTCCTCCTCACCTCCATAGACGAGGAACATATCTTTAGTCCTTCTCAAGTACTTAAGAATGTTTTTCACCGCTGTCCAGTGACTCTCACCTGGATTAGATTGGTGTCTGCTTGTCATACTTAGCGCATATGAAACATCTGGGCGAGTACTTATCATTGCATACATGATAGATCCAATAGCCGAGGCATATGGCACTCTATTCATGCGATCCCGCTCATCAGCAGTCGAAGGACATTGAGTCTTGCTGAGATGTATGCCATGTGACATAGGCAAGAATCCTTTCTTTGCCTCTTCCATGCTGAACCGCTTCAACACTTTGTCAATGTAAGTATCTTGGCTTAAACCTATAAGCCTTCTCGATCTATCTCTATAGATCTTAATGCCCAGAATATATGCCGCTTCCCCTAAGTCCTTCATCGAAAAACTATTTTTCAGTGAAGTCTTTACGGACTCAAGCATAGGAATGTTATTTCCAATCAGTAATATGTCATCCACATATAAGATTAGAAATACTACAGAGCTCCCACTAACCTTCTTGTAAACACAAGACTCTTCTTCGTTCTTGGTGAAGTCAAACCCTTTGACCACTTCATCAAAACGAATGTTCGAACTCCTAGATGCTTGCTTTAATCCATAAATGGATCTCTGAAGCTTGCATACCTTTCCAACATTTTTCGGATCGACAAAACCCTCGGGCTGTATCATATACACGTCCTCAGCTAGGTTTCCATTCAGGAAAGCTGTCTTGACATCCATCTGCCATATCTCATAATCGAAATATGCAGCTATAGCTAGAATAATCCGAATGGACTTAAGCATCACTACGGGCGAGAAGGTCTCGTCGTAGTCAACTCCTTGAACTTGTCGAAAACCTTTTGCGACAAGTCGTGCTTTATAGATGTGAACATTTCCATCCATGTCCTTTTTCTTCTTATAGATCCACTTGCACTCTATGGCTTTAACACCATCAGGCGGGTCAACCAAGTTCCAAACTTGATTGTCTCCCATGGACTCTATTTCGGATTGCATGGCACTCTGCCATTTTTCAGAGTCTGGGTCCATCATTGCTTCTGCATATGTCGCAGGCTCATCATTGTCCAACAATAATATTTCCCGCATTTCGCGGAGCCTTGCCGACCTTCGTGGTTGTGGCGGTGCTTCTCTTGCCATGGGTATCTCAACTTGTTCTGCTACGTTAGCATCACTCATTGATTCTTGCCCGATCGGCTCATCTTGAACTTCTTCAAGATGCACTGTCTTTCCACTCTTTTCTCCTTTGAGAAACTCTTTCTCTAGGAAAACCCCGTTCCGAGCGACAAACACTTTGTCTTCTGATCGGTTGTAGAAATAATATCCCAAAGTTTCCTTTGGATATCCCACGAAAATGCACTTATCCGACTTGGGTGTGATCTTGTCCGACTGAAGTCTCTTGACAAACACTTCACATCCCCAAATCTTTAGAAAAGACAAACTAGGAACCTTTCCAGTCCACATCTCATATGATGTCTTAACTACGGATTTAGATGGTACCCTATTAAGTGTGAAAGCTGCTGTTTCTAGAGCGTAACCCCAAAATGACAACGGTAGGTCCGACTGGCTCATCATTGATCGAACCATGTCTAACAAAGTTCGATTACGTCGCTCGGACACACCGTTTCTCTGAGGTGTTCCAGGCGGCGTAAGTTGTGGAACAATTCCGCAACTCTTTAGATGATTGCTAAACTCGTGGCTCAAATACTCGCCTCCACGATCAGATCGTAAGGCCTTAATTTTCTTGCCACGCTGATTTTCAACTTCATTCTGAAATTCCATGAACTTTTCAAAGGTTTCAGACTTGTGCCTCATCAAGTAGACATAGCCATATCTACTAAAATCATCAGTGAAAGTTATGAAGTATTGGAATCCTCCTCTAGTCGTCGTGCTCATTGGTCCGCATACATCACTATGTACGAGTTCCAACAAGTCTACTGCTCTCTCAGGAAATCCTGTGAAAGGCGTCTTGGTCATCTTGCCTAGCAAGCAAGCCTCACATGTCTCGTATGATTCAAAATCAAACGAAGTTAGAAGTCCATCAGAATGGAGCTTCTTCATACGCTTTTCACTTATATGACCCAAACGACAATGCCACAAGTAGGTAGGACTCAAATCATTAGGCCGAGGCCTTTTAGCACTTACATTACAGACAGGTGAACCATCAAGATTTAAAACAAACAATCCATTCACAATGGGTGCAAAAGCCATAAACATATTATTCTTAGAGATCACACAACCATTGTTTTCACTCGCAAATGAATAACCATCCTTCATCAAGCATGAAGGAGACAAAATGTTTCGACTTAAACTAGGAACAAAATAACAATTATTCAACTCCATAATAAATCCTGACGGGAGGTGGAGTTGCATCGTCCCGACGGTCAAAGCAGCAACTCTTGCATTATTGCCCACGCGGAAATCAACTTCTCCTCTTTCCACGCTTCTACTTCTTATCATTCCCTGCGTCGAATTGCAAATATGAGCAACCGATCCGGTATCAAATACCCAAGAATTAATAATTGTATCAGCGAGAAATATGTTGTCTATAACATTAACAACAAGCGTACCTGAGGTAGAAGTACTCTTACTTCCGCCATTCTTCAAGGAAGCTAGGTACTGCTTGTAGTTTCTCTTCCAGTGACCAAGTTCATGATAGTAAAAGCACTCTTTGTCTGGAGCAGGTCCAGGTCCAGCTTTAACCTTGGGCGGTGGGTTTGGCTTGGACGTTCCAGCCTTGCCCTTCTTCTTCCAAGAATTGCCCTTCTTCTTAAAGCTGAGCTTGTTCTGTATCGCCATCACATGGCTGGTACTAGCGCTTTTCTTGATGTCAGCCTCTGCTATCTTGAGCATACCACACAGCTCATTCAGACCCTTCTCCGTCCCATGCATATGGTAGTTCGAGATGAAGTTCCCATAGCTAGGCGGAAGAGACGAAAGAATGAAATCAGTGGCCAACTCTTGGCCCAGTGGGAAGCCCAGCTTCTCCAACCGTTGAGTGTAACCAACCATCTTGATTACATGTGGTCCTACTGCTGCGCCTTCTGCTAGCTTGCTCTCAACAAAGGCCTTAGACACATTGAACCTTTCAGTCCTGGCCTGTGTTTGGAACATGTCTCTAAGCGCCACGATCATATCGTGCGCCTCATGGTTTGTTTCGAACTGCATCTGCAGCTCGGGTTCCATCCAAGCAAGCATAAGGCAGCTTACTTCGAGGTTAGCATCACATGCTTTCTTGTAAGCATTCTTAGCAGCAGCGGGTGCATCATCAGCAGGTTCTTCTGGTAGTGGGTTGTCTAGAACATCTTCCTTTTTCTCAGCCCTGAGAACAATTCTCAGGTTACGGATCCAATCTGAGTAGTTTGTTCCATTCAACTTGTCCTTCTCAAGGACCGAACGCAAAGCAAACGATGTGGTGGTGTTGCTAGGTGCCATTTAATCTACAACAAAAGTAATGCAAAATACACTAAGACAAACGTATCCATGATAGAGCAAATTACATTAAACTATTTTAACAGAATCTACTCCCACTAAAATCAATATCCCTCTATTGAAACTTAGTGATTCAGGATCCACAACTAACAAGTCTACTAGTGAGCTTTAGCATCACCGCTAGCAAACGAGGTAGATCGGTAAGCAACTTTTGCTAATCATATCACATATGACTCCTGTTGTTGGGTGACATCTCTATGTCTCGGCGCCCAACCTTTATGCCCCAAGGTCGTTAACCGTTAAGATGACCTTGTTAAGCAAACCAACCCTTATGCGTGTAAGTGTCCGACACAAACCCGTCTAGTCAAGGAAAACTAGTGGCACCCTAATTTCATAGACCCACCACTAATTGTACAAGACATGGGACGGTGCAAGTTTTAGTTGGGAGGGCATACTAACTTAAAATTTGCGAGGGATCGTTCTACTTCTAACATCACAGCATGCAGAAAGTAAAACATAAACAGAATAGCATTCACACAGCTTGTGACACAGTATGGCCCGTTTTCATATGGTGATCTCCATCTCCATAGAACCTGTTCACCATGGTGATCTCCATCTCCATGTTCCATGTGCGCCATTCTCCTGGTGATGAGTCCTCCAAGAACTAGAGCATGCTATTACGCCTAATAGCTAGTAAAGAATCTAGTAATGAAGATTACATAGTTGCTTGGATCATCACAGATTGGTACGCAGACCATTAAATACAATAAAGTGACAACACATATGGCTCCTGCCGTGTTGCTGTACGCGCGACACGCAGGTCACGAATGAATTACACACATGCATCACATACACAAGGGGGCCATACTGATCACAAGATACATACATACATCCTGCAAAACAGAGTTAGGCGTCCTAACGTTCCAAACTTCGGAGGCCCGAAACTCCATCTTCCAAGCCGAATTTTGGAAATCTAATTTCTCCGAAAATGGCAAAGCAATTGAAATTCATGTGTAACTTTTTCTGTAGATCAATTTTCGTATAGAAATCGCCCCGATCCGAGATCGTACCGAAAAGTTACGGCTGATTTACCGAAGCATACGCATACGGCAAAATCCCGACCCCGGCAGTAGATCCCATCTACGATTGCACATCTAATGCGCCTAGCGTATGACCCTGGATCTCGATTCGACCAATCATATTGATCTTCACTCACTGCAACTGGATTTACGTGTATCACTTAACTCCGATGGCGGAAACCGACCGGTAGGAGTATGTCGTTACACTACCATTGCAGCAAGGGCACGAGACCAGGACATAGATCAAAAAGAAAACTCGCATATCTCCATATGCACACATCCCGAATCCAAAACTAAGCAGCTACGGCTCTTGATACCACTGTTGGGATACGAGGTAGGCTACACTAGCGCAAATCAAAATTTCTACCGCGTATAACCAGGAAGAACTGCCGTATAAGGATCACGGGATTACCACTCGACGCACTACTGGTGCGGAAGATGTAGATATGCGTCGATGCAGTGAAGACGATCACGTAGTCGTACGTAGTCGAACAACGTAGTCGTACATAGTCGATCATGTCCAGCAGCTCCTCAGCAACTCGTCCACGTGCAGCAAGATCGCCTCCGGTACCGTGGCTCGTCGGCGGCTCGTCGATGGCTCGTCCAAGTGCTGCAGGCGCAACACCTCCAAGGTATCCACACGTGCAGGGAGGAAGCGTCGCAAGCCGGACTGCTAGATCCGCGAGTTGCAACAGGCGAGGGCGTGGGAGGCGCGGCAGGTGTGTTTCGCCAAAAAGGTGTAAACCCTAGGGCGCCCCCACCCCTCTATTTATAGAGGTTCCTGATGGGCCTCTAGATCCGAGGCCCATTAGTACTCCTAAACCTAATCCAACTCGGATCATATCCGAATTGGGCTTCCAGCCCCTTAAGTGTGTGACCCTATGGGTTCGGATACGTATAGACATGGCCCGAGTACTCCTACTCGGCCCAATAGTCGGTAGCGGCCTCTAGCAAGACGTGCCAACTCCTATACGCACACGAAGATCATATTAGACGAACCATCACAACATAATATACATGCTATTCCCTTTGCCTCACGATATTTGGTCTAGCTTCAAGCCGACCGCTCTTTCTCGATCCTGTGATTCGGAATCCCTTTGTAGGTTAACTCTTAACCGTATGTAGCATGGCCATGCATTTTCGGATCCGATCACTCGAGGGGCCCAGAGATATCACTCTCAATCAGAGAGGGGCAAATCCCATCTTGATTGACCATGTCTCATAGCATGCTTCTTGACAAACCCGAAAGCTACCTTTATAACTACCCTGTTACGGCGTAGCGTTTGATAGCCCCTAAGTAGGTCGATCCACATCTAGAATACATGCGACAATCTCAGGTCTAAGGACAAAGCATATATGTTGTTTAAAGAGAGAACTACTTCTCGTGTTGGGTCAGTCCTAACACATGTCTCCACATGTGTCCACATTATTAGTTCAACATCTCCATGTCCATGACTTGTGAAACATAGTCATCAACTAATACATGTGCTAGTCTAATATTCATGTGTGTCCTCACATGAACTCCGACTAGGGACAACTTTAGAATAACCATACTAGTAAAGAGTTTCACAAACAATTCACATAATTGCAAATCAATTCAAGTAGCCTTTAATGGATATTCAATGAACACAATATACAAATCATGGATACAAATGGGATATCATCATCTCTATGATTGCCTCTAGGGCATACCTCTAACACTTTCGACATGGTGGCGGTTGTATGGTCCCACCGGGCGTGCCAAAAGTGTGTTGGCGCTAGAAATCAGCTGACCAAATTCCCAGCGTCGGACACACGACCCGAGAGAATCTACTTAGCTCCTGTTTGGGTGATCACCCTGGTGCGGTTCGCACGGCGTGCCAGCCAATCTGACCTGTTGATTGGCAAGGAAATAAACGTGTCAGTTCCCAAATGTTGCGATCGGCTAAGGTTCCGATCTTGAGAAAGCTTATCAGCGAATCGGCCGATTTGCAGTAGTAAGGAAATCGGCTATGATGCAACCGATTACCAGGTAACATTTATGAAGAAAACTACTAGAGTAATCTAAACAATGCTACAGTAGCAACACTAGGAACAGATCTAATCGGCTATGCATGAAATAGGTAGATTAAACAGCAAAGTACAAGAAAAGCCTAAAGTATCGATTCCTAGCTGGATAACTGGTGATAAAACTATAACAACAGGTAAAACCTAGAATTCTAGTAAGTATCGATAAATTGGTGAATAAATCTAAACGAAACGACAGCGATGCACCCGAATTTAAAGCTTAGAAATTACTCGATAAACAGAACTTACAAGATCAACCGGAGGTCAAGTTGATGCAGCTCCGCCAACCCGTACGAACTCGTGAAAAAGGAGAAAAAGTGTTGGCGAAGTCGCCTGCTTGAAAGTAAGTACGAGGAAAAAGTAGTTTGTTGTATTGAGTTGATGATGATTACAGATCTACAAGGGTGGCTATTTATAGCCTGTTACAAACGACTTCTTATCCGACTAGAACTCTATCCCTAAATTTAAACAGAAAAACTTCTTATCCGACTAGAACTCTATCCCTAAATTTAAACAGAAAACGAATATTTACAAGTACGGTTCGTACTATTTTCACGCGCTTCATGGGCTGACCCCCTCTTCATCTTCATAATCTTTTTTAAGCCCACATTGGCCCAACTATTCCAACCTCCTTATCGGCCGATCACCTCTTTCGCAAGGGGGTAACCGATCAAGACCCACATGTCAAAGGCTCAAACTCATCCCGACCCTGGGAACTAAGGTCGGACGAGGTGGAGATCCTCCTTTGGAGGGTCAGGCGCGTCCGATCCTAAACCCAGGGGTCGGACGAGGTGGAGATCCTCCCTTGGAGGGTCGGGCGCGTCCGATCCTAAACCCAGGGGTCGGGCGAGGCGAAGATCCTCCCTTGGAGGGTCGGGCGCGTCCGATCCCAAGCCTCAGGGGTCGGACGAGGCGGAGATCCTCCCTTGGAGGGTCGGGCGCGTCCGATCCTAAGCCTCAGGGATCGGGCGAGGCGGAACTCCAAGGATCAATTGGCCGATCCTCGACTGTAGCATCAATTGGCCGATCCTTGACTATAGCAGCAATCGGTCGATTTCCAATCGTCGCCCTTGTATCTCGCCGCATCTTCTAATCTCTTCTTCTCTTAACGCCAATTTTACACGTGTCAAAATCTTGCATCAACACTAATATTTATTGGTTATCTTGCTAACCCTTCCAGCACTTCGCCACATGTATCATACGTGCGCCGAGTCCGCATCACGAGTATGCGAGGGTTGATAGGGAGTTCTATTCAAAGGACCCTATCATCGCGGTTGTTTCACCCACGTTTATCATACGTGCGCAGGTTCCGTATGTTAATCCATACAAAGGTTGGTATGGTTCGATTCCAACGAGCCTATCATCACGGTTGTTCGCCACGTCTATTATACGTGCGCTGATTTCGCATCACGAGTATACGAAGGGGACCTATTTCCACGGTTGGGTGCTATCCATGCAGCCTTGAACGCATGGGTGCCGTTCCTATAGTGAACGGTAATGTTTGGGGACGCTTTCGTGGGTGCTGGCACGAAAGGTTCATGTGGTTGTGTTTTCTGCAGATACACTAACCGCGTTCGCTTAGGAGACGTTGCTAGAACCGACTAGTTACTATAGGGAGAGACGTACTGGTTGCCTTGCCACCAGCACTAACCGCGTAAGCCAATTTTTGACAGTTGTTTGGTTAAGAACGAGGTAGGCCGTGCATGCGACATGAGCTAAAAATCGGTAAAGTCACCCTCCTCAAAAGCAACCTTGCTCAGAAAAGCTCTTCTTCGGTTCTAAGGATTTCTAGTTTCTTCCAGCTTGTTCTCGGTTAAAATCCGGATGCTTTCTCTGTCCGACCCCTGGCTCTTAGAGTTCATCTCACGTTGTTTTGGTTCTTGGTTCCAGATGGCCGCCCCCGGACACGTTCTGTATGGCGTAGATGGCATCTCCCATTCGACGTGTCTACACTTCGAGGGTTTTCCGGCTATCTTGTGGGACACCTTGAGGTGGTTCGGTTATCAGTCCCCACCTTTGTATGCAGGACGGATGTATCTGGAGCACGGCATCCCAAGGTGCAACGTGTAGGCAGTAGTACCTCCCCCTCCTGTGTGGCCCGAGTGGCCACAGTTTGGAATCTCAACATACGGCCACACACTGGAAGACACATCGGAGTCAGCTGCTCTACAATTCCTCACTCGATTCTGTTAGCTACACCCGCTGGAGGTCACCCTGGACCCAATCGGCCTGTTCCCTGCCAGGAACTGGTTAGACCCGGCGTGGCTCGACCGCGTCAGCAACATCGAGATGTTGGCCACCTCCCACTCGATGGTCACCATCTCCACCAATGTCAGGTGTATGTCAGCCCTATATCGGCTGATTGAGCTTCAAGGATGGGCCATGGCTGTCCTTGCTCGGATCGCCGTGGATACTCAGGGACACCTCAATGCCACCAGAAGAGATATGGTGGGCCAAACATATCAGCTCATCCAAAGAGGCATCCAAATCCACGACATGCAGGACCGAATCTCCGAGCTTGAGGGAGAAGTAGCCGATTTGGTGGATGGCATGATCGAGCTGTCAGAAGAAAAGATGGAAGTAGAAATGGAGCTGGCAGTTGCTAATGCTCATCTGGATGAGCATTACGCCGAGCTCGATGACATGCATGCCCTCCAGATGCAGCTGGAAGAACAGAAAGACCCTGAGGAGGTTGAGGAAGCGTCCAGCATGGACATTGAAGAGGACGACGCCCCTTCTCCAACTCGCAGTGTTCCCTCGTAGATGGAGAGTTGCAGGGAACCCATTCTTTTGTTGTACTCCTCGGCAGCCTAAATTTTGGATAGTCCTGTATTAGGTTAGCCTTGAGTTGAGTATTCCTTGTGTTTTAGGAACAACCTTGTAAAGATCCCAATGAAATCAGATATTAAGTGTGACCTGTGACTCCTTGCAAAACGTTTGGGATGCCAGACCATGTGAGTTTTTGCTGTGACCACACACGCCGTTTTCTGTGGGTCTGTCCCAGTTTGGCCGACCTCGGGTCGCGAGGTCGGATACGCCCGACCCCTTGAGGCCGTTCTCCGCCTCGCCCGACCCCTTCCTGTGCGGTTGCTTTACCCGACCCCTTTCTTGAGTGTTTCGCCTAACCTGACCCCTTGGCCTAAGGTTAGACATAATGGAACTCCTGGAATCTGGTTAGGGTTCGCCCAAAGTCATGTGCAGAGCTGAGATGGCTGCTAACTAGAATAGCAAGAGGGAGTGTGTGTCTCCATTATAAAGTTGTGTTGTGTTGCTTTGGGGCCAGAGTCGTATTTGAGGATTTAGCATGTGCGTTCCCCTCTGTTGGAGTCCTTCTAAGGTTATGAATTTAATGGAACATTAACTCTTGCAGATGGCGCATCGCACCAGATCCGGCTCTGTGCCCGGCAGCAGCGAGCAAAGACAGGATCTTCCCCCACCCCCACCCCCGTCTCCACTAGAGGCGATCTTAGTGGCTCAAACCGAGCTGCTGAGACATTTAGTACAGGGGCAACAACAGCAGCAGCCCCATGGTGGAAGGGCTCAGCAGCAACCTCATGTTGCTCATTATGAAGACTTCTTGGGGACGCAGCCCCCATTGTTCCAGAAGACCCAAGACTTGTTCGACGCAAACGCATGGGTTCGCACCATCGAATCCAAGTTCGAGCTTCTCACCGCCCAGTGCCCCGACCACAACAAGGTCCGGTTTGCAGCTCAACAGCTACGTGGTTCCGCCCGACTCTAGTGGGATCACTACCACGCCATGTTGCAAGCCGACCATATCGTCAGCTGGGACGAGTTCAAGACAGCGTTCATGGGGCATCACATTCCGGATGGTCTCCTGGAGCGCAAGCTCAATGAGTTCCTGGCTCTTACCCAGGCAAACAGAGATGTCCTGCACTACGCCCAAGCTTTTAATGACCTGTGCCGTTATGCTGGCTATCATGCGGACCCAGATGAGAAGAAGCGGGACAGATTCCGCAGAGGGCTAAGCCTGGAACTCAGGGAAAGGTTAAACCCAATTAAGGTGGACACCTACAACGAGTTGGTCAATTTGGCCATCTCCCAGGAGGATTGCATGCAGGCTCTCAAAGCCGACCAGAAGAGGAAGGCCTCCGTGGCATTTCTGAGCCAGCCTGCTCGAAGGTTCCGGATGGTTCCTCCACAGGCGCCCAGCCGACCCCAGCAGTCGGGAAGATGGGTCGCCCGACCCCCACCAGCGGCAGCGCCTCATTTTCCTGGTTTCCAACCACAGGCGCCCCGGTCGACTTTACAGTCACCACCACGTCCTGCAACTGGTAACCGCTGCTTCACCTGCGGCGATGTGGGGCACTTCGCCAATGACTGCCCCAAAAATCAGAGCCAGCGCCCTAGGCAGGGCAATGCAATGCTCAACAAAGGGAAGAGGCCCAAGATGCAAGTTCGCCAAGATCGACTGAACTTCACCCACGCAGCAGAGCTTCCTGAAGGTGCGCCGATAATGACGGGTACCTTTCTGATTCACAGTTTTTTAGCTTTGGTTTTGTTTGACTCAGGAGCTTCACATAGTTTTATCGGAAGAAAGACTCGTGATAAGTGTAGGTTACAGGAATGCCAAACTAGAGGGTCTTTTAGGATATCCACCCCGGGTGGAATAATCACATCTGATAGGATGAGTGTCAATGTGCCTATCCAGCTAGGCCAACACCTTTTTAAGGAGAATCTTGTTATCCTTGACCTGGAAGGAATAGATATCATCCTTGGGATGGATTGGATGACCAGACACCAAGTGGTCCTAGACGTAGCTGCCCGAACCCTCCACATCAACTCACCCTTTCATGGCAGTTCTACCCTATCTTTGAAATATCCTAAGACCGCACTTCCCTATGTGTACCATCTATCGGAAGCTCGGCTAGAAAGCCTCCCCGTTGTTTGTGAGTACCCGGATGTGTTCCCAGAGGACTTACCCGGCATGCCACCCAATAGAGATGTGGAGTTTTCCATAGAGTTGATCCCCAGTACCGCTCCAATATCCAAGAGACCCTATCGGATGCCACCAGCTGAGCCGGCCAAGTTGAAGACCCAGTTGCATGATCTGTTGGAAAAAGGTTTCATCCGACCCAATGCATCACCCTGGGGTTGCCCGGCCCTATTTGTGAAGAAGAAGGATGGCAGTCTACGCATGTGTGTAGACTATCGACCTCTCAATGCGGTGACTATCAAAAACAAGTACCCACTCCCCCGCATTGATGTCTTGTTTGATCAGTTAGCTGGAGCTAGAGTGTTCTCCAAGATTGATCTTCGTTCAGGTTATCACCAGATCAAGATCCGACCATGTGACATCCCTAAGACTGCCTTCTCCACAAGATATGGACTCTACGAGTACCTGGCCATGTCTTTTGGACTCACCAATGCACCCGCATACTTCATGTATCTCATGAACTCGGTGTTCATGCCTGAGTTGGACAAGTTTGTAGTGGTGTTCATTGATGATATCCTGGTGTACTCGAAGAGTGAAGAAGAACATGCCAACCATCTTCATGTAGTTCTCCAACGGCTGAGAGATCATCAGCTCTATGCCAAGTTCTCCAAGTGTGAATTTTGGTTAGATAGTGTCATGTTCTTGGGACACACTATCTCTAGGAATAGCATAGCCGTCACCCCAACAAGGTACAGGAAGTCATGGACTGGAAGCCTCCCGCCTTAGTGCACCAGATCCGAAGTTTCCTTGGACTGGCAGGCTACTATCGGCGTTTCATACCGGACTTCTCCAAGATAGCTAAGCCAATGACTGAGCTGCTGAAGAAAGAGGTCAAATTTGCATGGAACAATAAGTGTGAAGAAGCCTTTAAGACCCTAAAGCGCTTGCTGACCACAGCCCCGGTTTTGGCTCAACCCGACCCCTCTAGGTCGTTTGACGTGTACTGTGACGCCTCTGGCACTGGACTTGGGTGTGTTCTTATGCAAGACAACCGAGTCATTGCCTATGCCTTGCGGGTGTTACGACCTCATGAGCTGAACTACCTGACCCATGATCTTGAGTTGGCAGCAGTGATTCATGCCTTAAAGATATGGAGACACTATCTGATGGGCACTCACCGCAACATCTACACCGACCACAAAGAGCCTCAAGTACATCTTCATCCAAGCCAACCTCAACATGCGCCAAAGAAGGTGGTTGGAGTTAATAAAGGACTATGATTTGGAAGTGCACTATCACCCCGGCAAGGCCAATGTGGTGGCCGATGCTCTTAGCCGCAAGACCTCTTGCAACTGCTTGTCGGCAACAACCTTCACCGAGACTTTGTGTCATGAGATGGGAAAACTTAGTTTGAAAATTGTTTCCCATGGAACCCTTGGCCACATAGCTCTCGAGTCTGTTTTGGAAGACCAAATAAGATCAGCACAATTAGCGGATGAGGAAGTCAAGCGAATCACGAGGAAGATTTCCTTGAAGGATGAAGGATATAAGCAGTTTCGGCAGGATGAGACTGGGAAGGTGTATTATGGAAACCGACTGGTAGTCCTAGCCGACCCCAATTTGAGGAAGCAAATCCTAGATGAAGCCCATCTCTCTAAGTTCTCACTCCATCCTGGCAGCAATAAGATGTACCATGACCTCCGTCAAACCTTCTGGTGGAGTGGAATGAAGCCGGAAATTGCCCGGTATGTTTTAGAGTGTGACACCTGCCAACGCGTCAAGGCCAGTCATCTAAAAGTAGTAGGTACCCTGCAGCCCCTACATATTCCCTCTTGGAAATGGGAAGATATCAGCATGGACTTCATTGTTGGACTGCCCCTTTCATCGCAGCGACATGATTCCATTTGGGTTATAGTGGACCGTCTGACCAAAACCGCCCACTTCCTTCCTGTCCACACCACCCACACGGTCAAGCAGTATGCGGAGTTATATCTTGATCGCATAGTTTCCCTACACGGTGTGCCTAAGACCATCATGTCTGATCGAGGAGTTCAGTTTTTAGCACGCTTTTGGGAACAACTACAAGCATCCATGGGCACCAAACTCATCCGTAGCTCAACCTATCATCCTCAAACCGACGGTCAAACTGAAAGGGTAAATCAGATCCTTGAAGAGATGTTAAGAGCTTGTGTCATCCACTATGATAAGAATTGGGACAAGTGCTTGCCATCGGTAGAGTTCTCCTACAACAATAGCTACCAAGCCAGTTTGAAAATGGTACCATTTGAAGCATTGTATGGACAAAGATGCCGGACACCATTGAACTGGTCCCAAGCTGGAGAGAGACAAATTTATGGTCCTGACTTAGTGGTAGAGGCCGAAGAGCAAGTGAAGGTAATTCAAGCAAATCTCAAGGCTGCCCAATCTAGACAGAAAAGTTACTCAGATAGGAGAAGAAGACCCCTGCAGTTTGACATTGGTGATCATGTGTATCTTCGGGTCTCCCCGACAAAAGGAGTACAACGGTTTGGAGTAAAAGGGAAATTGGCTCCCCATTACATTGGCCCATATGAAATTGTGGAAATTTGTGGACCAGTTGCCTATCAGATCCAACTCCCAGAACAGCTCTCGGCCATACATGATGTTTTTCATGTATCTCAACTGAAGAAATGTGTCCAAGTCCCAACCGAGATCTTAGAACAGGAGCAGCTTCAGATCGAGCCTGACCTAACCTATGCAGAGTACCCGCCCAAGGTCCTTGACCAGAAGTAGAGGCGCACCCGACGCCAAGTGGTTAAAATATACAAGATCCTCTGGAGAAACCACACGGAGGATGAAGCAACGTGGGAAACAGAAGAGTACTTGAACAAGCACTTCCCAGGTTTTCTTTCCAGCCAAGGAGGTAAGGACTACACACCCCCACCGGTTACTTCTACATCCGAATCTCGGGACGAGATTCTTTTTAGGGGGGTAGGCTGTAACGACCTCGGTTAAAGAAAAAAAATCCTTCATGTTAATCTTAATCCGAGTCCCTGACCCCTGTCTCAGTTTTACCAAGTCTAAGTGCTCAACCTCCAGTTCGGTCCCGACCCCTGTGGTCCGACCCCTCGCCGTTTTCTCTAGTTCTGACCCCGCTGACCCCAACCCACCCGCCGGATCTTTCTAAGCCCTCCCACAACGCCTCCCTTCGATCTGAGCAGTGGACCACCGAGACTGACCGGTGGACCCATGAGATCTTCCTCCCAGATCTCCCGCGACAGACGCACTCGAGTTGCATGCCCACTTCAAAGTCCCCTTGCCGCGTGGCTCAACTTCTCCGACGCCCGCCGCTCCGCCTCGTCGCTGGCCACGACCGGATGGATTCTCGCACCCCCTTCCCCAATCGCAGCGGAAGCTCCTCTGCTACCCTTTCTGCAGCACCTCGCCGCCCGCGCCCATCATCACCTCGCTAGACCCCCGGCTGCAGAGCCCGATGCCGCCCGTCTTTTCCGTCGCCTGTCCACAGTCGCGCTACCCCGGTCCGCGCTACGCGACGATTCCTCCTACGCCAACCCAGACCATGGCCGCGACAGCTCCTTTTTCCACCTTGTCAGAGCTTCGCCCCCGACAATCTGTTGCTCCGCACTCGCCTGCGCGACCGCAGCCGCCTGTCTTCTCACTTGTGCGCCCTTATTTCTAGTGCCATTTCCCCGGTCACTTCCATCAGATCCACCGCACGACGACGCCCGCCTTCACCAAATCTCAACCACCGGCAAAACCGCACCTGCGCCGCCCTGTCATCGGTGCCCAATGACCGCCGGTGCCATCCCCGAAGTCCTGCTCCACCGCCCCCGTTGCTCAATCGCCGCCCCGGCAGCGCACTCCATCGTTTCTTCCCCTGGCCTTCGCGCCGCTTCCCCCTTCTCTCTTCCGCGCAGCTATAAAAGGGAATGCCGAAGCCCCGCCGGAGTTCCCCTTTGCCATCGCTGCCCTCCCGCTTTGCTCCCTGTTCGTGCTCACAGCGCCACCGCCTAAGTTCTGACGAACTCTCCCCTCCGCTCCACACCGCTCTCTCAATCCACCCAGCCTCTTGCTCCCCGTGCTGCCCAAGAGCTTGCTTGTGGTCCCCAAGAAGCACCGCCACCGCCGGAGTACCACCGGGCATCATCGCTGCTGCCCAAGCCATAGTCTTTCCGCCCAAGCCTATTCTTTCCCGACCCCAAGCTTCATCTGTAAGACGAAGGTAAGCTGCCGACCCTTTGTTCGTCTCATCCGACCCCTTTTATCCGCCCGACCCTGATTCCGTCTCGCCCGACCTTGTCTGTTCCGCTGACCTTTCTCCGTCTCGCCCGAGGGCTTGGCTGTATCTTTTTCCTTGAACCGAGGGTATATGTGTAAAACTTGGGGACTTTTCAGCGTTAAGTCTGAGGACCCCTAGCACATCTATTCCTCTAGATTAAGGGTCTGATCATAAGTTCCTTCCTATCTGACCCTTATATCTTGATCTCCACCAACTCAAGCGAACCTCCCCACCCTCCCGTAACTTGCCGCAAGTTTCTGGGCTCAAACTTGCAAGTGTTGCTGTTGAAATAACCGTCAAAATGCTAACCCCTGCATTGCATTCGTGTAGAGCTGCGTCTCGCTGACGGCTTCTACGAACTGTGCCCGGCGCCAGAGGACGAAGCTGCAGCAGAGCTCCCGCCTCCAGAAGCCAAAGCCGTCCAAGCAGAAGAGTAGTTTCCCTCCTCCTTGTTCGAAGGCAAGCCCCGGATGCATGAATCCCCCTATGTTTTACCAAACTTGCGCATGCCTTCTTTATCATGTTTGTGCATTTACGTATAGGAGTTGTTTGGAACCCTAGATGCATGAGTTAGATCCCTTGATCTGATCACTAGCTGTTGGACCGAGTAGATGCCTTGCTTAAATAGGAAACGGTAAAAGCCGAGTGATTTCCTGTCACTCGCCAGTTGTAGGAGTTGGTTGTTCCTCTTCTGTTACAACTATAAGGATGATGGACGGGCAAGGTGTTGAGTAACTTTTTGGTGGTCGGCTGATCGCCCCGTCTGTCTATGAAACTTGCTAAGGCCCGACAGTGGTGGTGTTCGTGATCAAGTGTTTGAAAGTACTAATCTCATACCTAGTATGGGATGGGGAAGCCTAGTACCTGATTGAACTAGGGAGTGGCTTATACCCCTGCTGTCCCTGGAACGAGGTTCCCATGGTGCATCATGTGGGTGCAAGTGCGGTCACAGTACGGTAGAGACCGGGACTGTGCAGGATTGCATACCAAGGGAAGTTTGGACCTGACACGCGCCTGGGAATTGATGGGGACGGCCGACACAGGAAGCGACCCTTGTGGTGCGCGGATATCGTGAGATTAGGTTCGCCATGCATGGTTAAGAAACCCGAATCGATTCGTCTGCCTCTCACAGTTTGAGACTGCTTGATCGCCATGTCACCCTGAGTAACAAAGGAATCTAATGAGAACATGGTCTTGATATATATATATATACCTTTGGTTGGTTCTATGTTTGCTTAGAGTAAGTTCCTAACTTAGATTGGATAATGAACTAAGAACCTGAGCTAAAACTTGAAAGTAGGGATACACCTAGCGCTTTTGGCAAACAAACCCCTCAGCCGAAAAGCCTTGCATGTCTAGAAGTGTTGGAGTAGCGTACTCCCTGTCGGTTAAGTCTTGTTGAGCTTAGTAGCTCAGCCTTGTTGTGGCTCTTCTTTTTCAGGTGAAGTTACTGCCCCTGAGCCCTCCTCTATTGGCACTTGGCCGCCCCAACTCCCTCCGGGTTGGACGGTTGAGTGGGATCCCTCTTCGGACGGCGAGGAGAGGGATCACTGACGTCCCGGTTGGCCTCACCAGGGATGTCCGACCCCGACGAAGTAGCTTCCGCTTGTTGTTTTACCTTCTGCTGTTTTCTTATAAACCTTGTAAAACTCTGATGTTGTTTTTGGAATTGATCTAAATGGTTAAGTTGGTTAACCGGTGGACTTGTTGTATTCTCTGGAACCGCTCACCTTCGTGTGAGTTTGCTAACGCGGTCCTGTTCAAGTGGTTAAATCAGAGGAAATCTGACGGCACTTCGTGTTTACTTGGTTAAGGCATGAGTGTCGCATATCAGGCGACTTGACCATGTTTAATCAAGCAAATCCGAAGTGGATCCACCACAGCCGCCTAACCTGGTCGCACTATTGGGCTACCTGGTAGGATGATGACTAGACTTAACATGAGTACTTCTACAAAAGAGAGAAAAATACCATGAATATTTAGAATATCATGTAAATTGATGGCGAACATGTGAGCCTCTTCTAGCTGAGATCCTATGTTCAAACCCATTTTTTGACACCTTTTTCTATGTTTTCCTATTTTCGGTTTCAAATGTTATATTTGCTTTTCTATTTTAATTTCCCCCTTTTTGTGTTTAAAAATTCTATTTGCCCCCCTTGTTTCATGACAATTTTAAATTTGTTAATCACGATAATTTTTTTTATAATGTCACAGGTTTTGGACCACTTCGTGATGAATTTGTTATAACGTTACAGGTTTTGCGCCACTCGCCCTGTAGTGTAAGTCACATTCAATATCCCAAATGGATTGAAGCCATCTGATGCAAGACCCACCCTAACATTTTGTGGATCACTTGCAAATGCAGTATACTTGGCATCTACATACCTCTATGCCTTTGAGTTAGATGGGTGCCGCACTTTCCCATCTTCAACCAATTCTTCCTTGTGCCAACGCATATGCGCCGATGTGGTCTCTTTCATATATAATCTTTGCAGTCAAGAAATAAGTGGAAAATACCTCAGTATCTTATGAGGTAAGAGGTTCTTATTTACTCCACAAGTACCATCACCACCACACTCTAAATAAGTATCTTTCCACCTACTCTCCCCACATTTTTGACATGCGTTCAGCTTCTCGTACTCTTCTCCATGGAATAACACACAATCATTAACACAAGCATGAATCTTTTGGTAGTCCAGTCCAAGGTCTCTAACTACCTTTCGAACTTTGTTCAGGGTATCTGGGACACAATGGTCCTTGGGGAGCACATGGCAGAATAATAACAATACTTGCTCTAGAGCATTGTTGCTAATACCAAACATGCACTTAATCTGATATAGCCTCACAATAAAAGATATTTGGGTAGCCTCCTCGCAACCTGGGTACAGTTCTTTCCTAGCTTCTTCCATTAACTTGAAAATTTTTCTTGCTGACTCATTTGGCTCTTGATCACCTCTAATTTCACCATGTATGGCACCACTAATTAGTGATGAAAGCAGTTTAGTGGATGAGACGCCATCATCATGATCACCTTCTTCACCTTCACAAACATCCCGATCATCATCGTTCATAACAACACGTTTAGCAGATCTGCCAGTATGATGTTGTTTTATGTAATGCGGATCGAACCCTCTGTATTCAAGTGCAACTCAACAACTTCTTTATTTTGATATGCCATACGATGACATCCTCTACATGGACAGGGTGCAGTCTGTCCTGGTAAGGGGCCAGCATCAAAGGTATCTTCAATGAATTTACAACTCCGTTTTGCCACGCAGCATCTACATGTGACAATTCCATCCAACTACGATCCTCATGTTCATGTGCCATATTGCAAAAAACCCAACTAATATTTTAAGCACAGGCTTGTAGTATACTACTATACAAATCCTGAATAACCTACAAAAAATATAGGTTCCTCCATCAGTATTATTACTATCAACTAGTATTATAAAAACTGAATGAATATATATACTAATAATTGAATAACTCAAGTTTTTTAGCATGCACATTAATTAATTAATTAATTAATTGCGATAGGTCTGGATCGATTTTATACCTTGCATTGAGAGGATGGAATCGAACAACGCCCGTGTCATCCCGCATGTCGAGAGATCATAGAGGACTAGCAAGGGGACCCTTCAATTCCTTAGCACTCGGCAACTCGTGAGCTAGCTAGGGATCAGAAGATGACGTACGGCAGGCAGCGACTGCACGACGAAGGGGAGGAGTCATGTGAAGAAGGAGGGGAGGCGATGAGAACATGGAGGACTAACAATGGGACTCTTCCTTGGCACTCAGCAACTCACGTGCTAGGGAAGACGACGATAGGCGGCGGTCGCACGACAGCATCATGTGAGGAGAAGCGGAGGAGAGGAGTAGTGCGAAGGAGGGGAGGCGACGCTAGGACGACATAGACTAGGATTAGGCCTCTCAGCTCGTGAAAGAAAGGCCTGCCATATGTGTGGGCCAAAATAAAGGCCCACCAACATAACCAAGCTGGCGGCACCCACAAACTCATCTATTGCAACCATGCATTCCCCTATATTGCAACGACTATATATTATTGCAACAGCACCTCCTGTATAGCAACGGTTTCAGTATTTGTTGCTATAACCAAGATTTCTTTTGCAACAATACCATTTTTGTTGCTATATCTAATACTAGTTGCAATGATTCATATTAGCGTTGTAATATCTAAGACTCATTTGCAACATTGTATATTTTCATCGCAATAACCAAGATTTCTTTTGCAACCACACTATTTTTGTTGTAATAACCAAGATATCTTTTGCAACAACACCGAGTTTGTTGCTATATCTAAGACTCTTGTGCAACGCACGATAGTACTTATCGCAATGTGTTATAATCGTTGCAATATGGACAACTAATTGCAACCACTATAAAATAGCGTGGCAATATGTCACCGCAATTACAACCAACAAATATTCGTTGCGATACAGTGTACCTATTGCAACGACTAAGTTGTTGTCGCAACGCTACACAAATGGTGGCAATATGACACCCCTATTGCAACCAAAATGGACTATTGTCATAATAACCCCTATGTATTGCAACAAAAGTCGCCTGTTGCAAAAAAAATTTGTTGCATTAGTGAAAAAACCTTGTAGTGGCTTGCACGGCTATGTACGAAGCCCCCAGAGGACATTGGGTAGCCCCTTGAGCCACTTGCCTCCTTTGGTATAGCCAATATCATGTAGTCTCTTCTTTTGAGCTTCTAATACCATCCCATTGGTGCGCTCAACCTGGCCGTTGGCCCGCGGATGAGAGACAAAGATGTACTGGATGTCAATCCCACTATTCTCGCAATACTCCCAAAACTCATGATTGTTGAAATTCGAGCCTAAGTCTGTGATGATACGATTGGGGAAGCTGTGGCGATGGATAATCTCATCGAGGAAGTCGTGTACTTTGTCTGTCTTCAGGCAGGTTACTGGCTTCACCTCGATCCACTTGGTGAACTTGTCGATCGCCACAAGTACTTAGTTGAAGCCCCTAGGCGCTGTAAGCAGAGGGCCAATCATGTCTAGCCCCCAGCATGCGAAGGGCTAGGGTGGTATAGTGATCAACTTGTAGGCAGGGATGTGCTGCTGCTTGGCGAAGAATTGACAACCTTGGCACCGGTAGACTAGTTATTCGGCGTCCTTTAGAGCTGTAGCCCAATAGAAGCCTGCTCTAAAAGCTTTACCCATGATATTTCTTGAAGACGCGTGGTTGCCGCATATGCCTTTGTGAATCTCCTCCAGTATGTCCTTGCCGTGTTCACGTGAGACGCACTTCATGAGTACTCCTGATGATGCGCCTCATCTGTAGACCTTATCCCCAACTAGAATGTAGTTCTTGCCACACCATGAGACTTGCTCTGCTTCTATCTTGTTGGGAGGCAACTTGTGCTTTTTAATGTAGTCAATGAAGGGTACTTGCCAGTCTACGTCAATCATCATAACCTCCCGGTCTGGCTTATTATTTCTTCGATCGGTGGTTTTTGAAGGTGCCGGCTCCACTATGGATCGCTTGTGTAGTTCATGGACGAAGACCTCTACTAGAACTTGAGCATGAGTAGATCTAAGCTTTGACAAGATATCTGCGGCTACGTTATTGTCATGAGCCACGTGATGGAACTCCAAACCAGAGAACATATTCTCCAGTTTGCGCACTTCAAGGCAGTACGCATCCATGTTGTCTTTATGTCGATCCCATTCATCGTTGACTTGGTTGATGACTACTACTGAGTTGTCGTAGACCAACAACCATTTGATTCCTAGTGAGACTACCAGGGGAACCTGTGCACTAGCGCTTCGTATTCTACTTGTTGGAGACCTCCCAGAAGATTTGCAACACATATTTGAGTTGTTCGCCCTTGTGAGAGATTAAGAGTACTCCTGCACCAGCACCCTCGAGTTTGAGTGATCCATCAAAGTACATGACCCAATGCTCTGGTTGTTCTGCCGGTGCGGGTACTTGATTTTCCCTCCTGTTGGTGCTAAAAATCGGCCGATGGCCTTCAGCGTCGAACACACGACCCGGGAGAATATGCTTAACTCCTGTTCGGGTCATCGCCCTGGTGCGGTTCACGCGGCATGCCAGTCAATCTGACCTGTTGATTGACAAGGAAAGAAACGTATTAAATTCCAGGGGCCTCGATCGGCTAAAATTTCGATCTATCTCAAAAAGTGTATCAGCGAATCGGCCGATTTGCTATGAAGATGACCAGCTATAGGACAGCCGATAATCACGTAGCGATTATGAAGAAACTACCAGAGTAGGCTAAATAACGCTACAAATGCAACACTTGAAATAGATCTAATCGGCTGTATGATGATAAACAGGAGTAGCGATAATAAAACCGACCGTTCAAATCTCAAGCTGGATAACTGGTGATAAAACTAGAACAATAGATAAAACCTATAATTCTAGTAAATATCGATAACTGGTGAATAAATCTAAACGAAATGACAGCGATGCACCTGAAGTTAAAGCTTAGATATTACTCGATAGACGGAACTTAGAAAATCAGCCGGAGATCGTGTCGATGTAGCCCTGCCAATCCGTACGAACTCATGAAAGGAAAAGAAGTATTGGCAAAGTCGCCGACTTGAAAGTAAAGTACGATGAAAAAGTAGATTGTTTGTATTGATTGATGTGTTCTTTTACAAATCTCTAAAGATGGCTATTTATAGCCTGTTACAACTGATTTCCTAACCGACTAGGATCTATCTCTAATTTTAAATGAAAATGAATACTTACAAACACAACTCGTATCGAAGTTGGTTATCATACTCTCACGGGCCAATCTTTCTCTATCTTCTTTTTCCAGCCCACCTTAAGCCCATATTGGCCCAATCGCTCCAACCTTCCAATCGGCCAGCCCCCACTCCATTCGCCAATCGCTCGAAACACTGTAGTGCCAATCGACCGATTCCCAACTGTAGCACCAACCGGCCGATTCCCAATCGTAGCCTTTTGATCCGCCACATCGGCCAATCCTTTCCTTTCTTGACGCCAATCCAAAATGTGTCAAAATCTGGCGTCAACACATGCCCCCAGTTTTGGAGTAAAACATGACTTTTACTTCGAAATTCTTTTTTAACTTCTCCTCCGAAACAAACGCGGCAAGAAATCTCCTTCTGTTTCACAGTCTTCTACCTGATGATTGCAATCTTTTCGAACTGGGCGCTTGAGACAACCGGTCCCCCGAAATTCGTGTAGACGGTGCACTAAAAATCCCACCTTTACCCCTTCTCTTGGACCGTCTTTAAATACTGGCGTTCCCTGCCGCTTCTCCTCCATGAGCTCAGTAACTTCCTTCCCGGCGAATCACTTTCCATCTTCTCCCAGCGCCCTTTTGGCTTCCAATTGCATTCTCCAGTGATCCTTCTTTCATCTGCATTCTGCTTCATCCCCTCAATGGCGGCACCATCAGCAACTCTACTAGCAACGGAGGCTCTGCCGGTAGCTCCATCAGCAATGGTGGTTCCATCGGCGACCCCATCAGCAACGATGAGCTTCATCTCAGAGGTAAACATCCGAAACTTTCCTCTTTTACTTTTCATTGCCCATGCATCTTTTAGATCTATTCTTAGTTCTCCCCTTTTTACCTTTTTTAGGCAGTCAGACACCAAATCACCATCCGCCTTTCTGAAGCTCTTGGTCTCATCTGCTTAGGCCCTATGGGGAACCCAGACCCAACTGATCTGATTAATTTAGAAACCCATAGAATTCTATTTAAGCAATCACCTATGGATTTGAGCCAATGGTTAGGCACTTTTAGATCTTTGCCAAATGAAACCCCCGGCTGGAAAGAGTGGTACCAAAGAATGGCCAACTCCAAGAGAGTTCAATGGGACAAATTAAAAATCGGCCAGTGCATCAATCTATCTTTGTCCCAGATCGAGAAAAATGAACCCTTGGTGACAGCATCCTCCTACTTCTGGTCGGACGCGCTTAATGTGTTTCTCTTCAGGCATGGACCCATGACCCCAACTCTAGCCGATGTTCTAATGCTGACCGGCCTCGATATTTCCTCCCCTGATACACCCTTCAATTATCTGACCAAGCCAACCCATCGGCTGGAAACGAAAGGAATCGGCGGGTGGAAAGGCTATATCAACAAAAACATGAGGATCGGGACGATTTTAGAGAGAGAATACGCAGCCTTCTTGATGATGTGGCTGGAGAAGCACCTTTTCTGCGGCAGAGCAGTCGGCCCTTCTTCCAACACACAAGCTCTGGCTGAAGCCCTGTCAAGAGGAGCCGCCATCCCTCTCGGGAAGCATCTGCTAGGATCGGCCTACCACATGATGCACCAGATTGGTGTCAAACTGTCAAAGGGAGAGCCGATTGGTAACCCTGGTGGCCCCTGGTGGTTCATCACCCTCTGGCTCAATTTGTACAGGAGCAAGATCTCCCAGCAGCAGATAGAGACCAAGACATTCCCCAATATTGAGTTAGAGGAAAACCCCACAGTATGATGACGGTGCACCTCTTTCGGCGAAGCGGCATCAGCTTTCCCTGGTTGCCAGTTCACTGCCACCCAGATAGCCGAGTATGTCAAATGCTTTTACAATGGCTTTAGTGAAGAAACTACAAGTTGGTACCCGTACCAGAGAACAGAGCCGCATTTTGAGCTTCCCTTCTGCTATGACTCGACGTCCAACTCTTTCGACAACGATCTCACGGACGCCTTGATCAAGCCAGGGATCTTACCAGCGAACTTCTTCTCCGGGAAGGATTCCCCAACTTATGAGTTTTACAACCCATCAGTTGCAGCACGATAGTTCGGCCTCGGTCAGCTGCCGATTCAGGTTTACTTTGCCAGTCGCGCAAAATTCCGGGACGAGCTCACCAAGGGTCTCGATTACAATTGGCTGTGTAATCTAGTGCTGGACTCCAGTACCTTGATCTAAACAATTGGATAGTGGCTCCTTCTGCTGTCCAATAATTCAAAGTATGGTGGGCAGAATGGAAGTAGCACCTCTTTTGTGTATCCCCTGCAACATATTGCAATGATCTAGACGCTGACAACATCGACCCAAACGCAGCGGTACATGCTCTCTTCTCAGCCCATTTCAATATCACTTCCTTTTATGTTACAAATTTGCTGCTAATTCTTATTTTCCTTTTACAGTTCGAAAGTCGACTTGCTCCAACGCGCAGCCAGAGTGGTAGGCCGATAGGGAATTGCTACCCATACACACCATTCCCACTCATCAACTATCATGCCCCATCCATCTAAGACATCACCACCGGCCATTCGAAACAGATGTTAAAGAAAATATCCTCAAAGAAGATGAGTCGTCGAGTGCGCGCCTGTATAGAACCGGCCGATCAGTCGGCGGCGGCATCGGCTGAATCTCTAGCTGCGCCGATTCTTCCGACCGTTGAAGAAGTCGACCCCCAGGCCGCTATAGAGGCTGGAGCAGCCGCTGCCTCATTGTTGGTAGAAGTTGTTCAGGTAACTTCGTATACCGCGCATTCTTCTAAGTATTCTATCAGTATTAACTTCTTCTTTCTGTTAGGCTGCGAAAATCGCTCCAGTGCAATCCCCGTAGCAATCGGCCACACTCCAGGCAGAGACCGAGGCGCCAGCGATTCCTCCCTCTGAGGTAGAGAAAATCTGTTCAAATCAAATTTCTCAATCGTTAATCAAAATCTAACCAATTTCTGATGCAGGCTACCTTGGGCACGTCAATTGTGCCCTTCCATCGGCCATTGGCCGGACGACTCGCGGAGGTATAGCAGTCATTATCCACCATCAAACTTAATTACCAGCCTCGTACTTATAGAGCTCCATTTTTTGATCCTTTCCAGGAGGCTGGCCCGAGCACAGCGCCGATAATCATCGAATCCTCCTCCTCCAATGAGCTAGCCGTGCTAGTTTCCGAGATGAGGGTAGCACTTCCGCCGGCGCAAACAGAAGAAATCCGCTTTAAGGAGGTAAGAAACCTGACACTCGAATCGGCCCATTTCCTATCACCGTCAGCTAATCCGTATTTTTATTTTTTATTCTTTTTTAGGAGCAAGATACCCCCAACAATAGTCTCTTTTCTTTCGCGGTTGCACTTTCTGATGACAAAGAGGTCACCTCGCGCCAAATCGCATTGAGCTTGATTCCTGATGACGTCCGTGCCAAACTTGAGAGCATATGGACCCTCCTCCAAGACGACATCGGCCGACTAGTGGAAAATGCCTCGCCGATTCGGCAGCTTCTTGGCGAAATCAGAGGCTGAGTTCCAGAAGAGGCAGAAGAGGCTCTGGCACCCGCCACATACATTGACTCAATGCAGATTCCAGTATTCAGGGCCTTGCACCACATGGCCGATCACGCCAAACTGGCGAAAGCCCACGAGGAGGAAGATTCCTACAAACATCGAGCTCAAGAGGTTCATCAACGAATCAACTTCCTTGAAAGCTCTCGCCCAGATATCGTTGGTGCCATAGACCACCTCAAACGGCGAAGGGCAGAACTTGCCAAGGAAATGGAGCAGGTGACCAAAGCCATAGCCGTTGAAGAGAAAAGACTCCAAGACCTCCCCTCTGTCATCGCTGAGCTGAAGCAAGAGAGGCAGAGCCTGGCTCACAAAGCAATCAAGCTCCATCGCCATATGCCAGAAGTCCCTGGATCGGCTGATGATGACCAGAGGACTTTATACTCGTCCGATCAGGTTAGGCAGCGAGCGATCGCAGCTATTAATGCCCTCCTTGGGTAAATTGTAAAAGCACTGAATGCTCTGTAAAAGCATTAATGTCCTTTAGCCGTTGACGTGGGGATTCAAAATTGGACTGTCCTCTGCGGCAGCCTTTTCATTTAACGATCCTTTATTCTGATGGGACGCGTCTTACCAACCCCTCATCCATTTCCTTCTATAAATATGAGACCCTATATCGTTTCTAAAGGCATTCACATCGCCCGTCCTTTTTTCCTCTAGCGACTTGATTTCCATACCCCCAGACTAGATGCCGAGATGTCTTCTTCGTCTTCTTCCTTCTCCGTCAATCAGGTACGAAATATTCCTTTGTTCCTCCGTGTGATATTTCAAACAATCTGACGCTGGGTGGTTGTTTGCTACCTTTTCAGCTGAAATGCCTTAGTCCCAGTCTGGAATGAGCGATCGAAGTCATGCATTCTGACGAACCGTTGTTGCAGGTGGACAGAGATCTGATCAGGGCTAATCACGAAGAACTTAAAGATCATATCCCCGCTGACGTTCAGAAAATCCTGGATCATATGGATGCCAACTGCTCTAGGCGGCCGCCGACTGAAAGGAGTCATCCACTCCCTCGCCCAGTCGCCCTTGAGAATGCCGCGGCAGGTACATCCCAACCACCTCTTGATAGGAGCCACCCACTCCCTCGTCAAGTCGAGGTTGAAGCCGCCATGGAGAATCTAAAGGAAAAGAGCATCTGCCTCTTGATAGAATTAGGCCGGATCGAGAGGGATATAAAGAAAAAGCGTGGTCAATAAATGTGTTAGTACTATTTGTTCTAAGGGCGACTTGTACTGTGTCGGCCATGTACCCTGTTGTTTGTACCGAATAATAAATCGGCCAGACTAATCGAATGTTTCGTCCTTAAGGCGATGTTATCCTTGAATCGGCTATGTAAACAAAAGCCAACAGGAGTTGGCTACGTCGTCAGTTATGCATACACCCATATACTAGGATAGTATCTCTTCAGATACCTTCCATTCAAGGCTCTTGTGAACTCTTCTCCTTCGATAGTGTTGGCTCTAAAAGTCGGCCAATGACCTTCAGTGTCGGACACACGACCCGGGAGAATCTGCTTAACTCCTGTTCGGGTGATCACCCTGGTGCAGTTCGCGCGTCGTGCCAGTCAATCTGACCTGTTGATTGACAAGGAAAGAAACGTATTAAATCTCAAGGGTTTTTGATCGGCTAAAGTTCCAATCTGTCTCGAAAAGCGTATCAGCGAATCAGCCGATTTGCTATGAAGATTGACCAGCTATAGGACAGCTGATAATCACGTAGCGATTATGAAGAAAGTACCGGAGTAGGCTAAATAGACCTTGGTTTAATCAGCCGAGCTAATCTCAAGACAAATCCCAAATCAGCAGTTTCCATCAGCCCGACCCCTGAAAACCCCACAAACACGCACCAACCCCACAACTGACAGCTCTTCTCTAAGTCCTGAAACCAGTGTTCCTCCAAATCTTAGAGCTGTGGGAGAGCCAGAGACTGAATGGTTGACCCAAAACCAGATCCCACGGATCTCTCAAGTCAGACACGCCAGAGCCCACGTGCGCCCCGCTCCAGAGCCTCTCCGCCTCGTGGCTCAACCTCCCTAACGAGCGCCACCTCGCCTAGTTGCCGGCCGTGACAAGATATATCAGCGCGCCTCCTTCCCAATCGCGCGTGGAAGCCCCTGTAGCCCTTTCCGCCTCGCCTCGTCTCGCTCGCACCCTTGCTGCATCTCGCTCGCACCCAAGGCACCCTGTCACCGCTGCGATTGAGGATTTGCTGCTGCCGCGCTAGACCACCTCGCCTCCCGCACCCATCATCTCGCTCGGATCCCCGGCCGCGCACCCCGATGCCTTCCGGGTTTTCCGTCTCCGCCACCGTTGCGCGGCCCACGCGCGCACTACATGACGATACCGCCCTCGCCAACCACAGCTCCGGCCGAGACAGCTCCTTTTTTTGCCTCGCCAGTAATGTGCCCCGGCAAAGCCGCTGATCTGCGGTCGCTAGCGTCGCCGCTCGCCCTATCACCTCGCCTGCAACGACCTCACCTGCAGTGCCTTTCCTTCCTTCCTGTCACACGCTAGTCAAGTCGCTGCACCTAATCCGTAGCTTGACGCGACCAGACTGTGCTCGCCCTTGCCAACTCTTCATCCCGGCAAAACTATGCCTGCGCCAGTTTGTCTCCAGTGCCCAATGGCCCAAGACCCTACCCCCGAAGCTCCGCTTCACCGGCCAATGGAGGCACGGCCCAATCACCGCCAGAGTAAAGCACTCCATCCTTTCGACCTAATCTTCGCGCTGCTCGAACTCTCTCTCTTCCACGCAGTTATAAAAGGGAGTACTAGAGCCCCTACCGGAGTTTCCTTCGCCATCTCTACCTCGTCGCACCTTACTCTGCTCGCACTTGAGCGCTGCCACTTAACCTCTTGAGGAACTTCCCCTCTCCGCTCAAACCCGCTTCTCCCAACCCACCAGCCGCCTGTTTCCTCCGCACGGTGCTAGAGCTTGCTTGTTGTCCACAAGAAGCACCGCTGCCGCCGGAGCACCGTCGAACCTCGCAGCGGCCCAAGCCTTAGCGTCTTAGTCCTTCCGCCTAAGTCTGTTCCTTCCCAACCTCAAGACTTCACCAGTAGGCCTAAGGGTAAGCTGCTGACCCCTTTCCGGTTCGCCCGACCCCTTTTTCCATCTCCCTCGACCAAGTCTGTTTCGCCGACCCTTGTCCCTTGTCCGCTTCACCTGAGGGCTCGGCTGTATCTTTTTCTTTGACCCGAGGGTATCTGTGTAAAATTTTGGGGACATCTCTGTGTTATAGTCTGAGGACCCCAGTACAGTTATTCCTTAGGTCTGAGAGTCAGCTTATAAGTTTATCCCAACCCGACCCTTTCATCTTGTCCTCTATCAACTGAAGCTTGGAATTCCACACCTTTTCCTGTAGCTTTGCTACAAGTTTCTGAGCTAAAGCGTGCAAGTGTTGTTGAAATAATCATCTAAATGTTTAACCCCTACATTTGCATTTCCGTGTAGAACTAAATCTCGCTGACGGCACCTACGAGCTGCATCCGATGCCAGAAGACGGAGCAGTAGCTGAGCCGCGACCGCAGGAGCTGAAGCAGAACCCGCAGAAGACCACTTTGCCTCCGCCCCGCTTGAAGGCAAGCACCGGAGCATGAACCCAACTTTCTAAACTTGCACATGCCTTCTTTCGTATGTATGTACATTTACGTTATAGGAGTTTTTTGAAACCATAGATGCATGACTTAGTTCCCTTGATCTGAACACTAGTCTGATAAGTCCGAGTAGTTGCAATGCTTAATAGGACTCGGTAAAAGTTGAGTGATTTCCTATCACTCACGAGTTATAGGAGTTGGTTGCTCTCCTTCTGGTTACAAGTATAAGGACGGTGGATGGGGCAGGGCCTGGTGAACTCTTTGGTGGTTGGTGGATCGCTCCATCTGTCTACTGGAATCTGTTTAAGGTCTGACAGTGGTGGTGTTCGTGATCAAGTGTTTGAAAGTACTAATCTCATAGCCAGTATGGGATGGGGAAGCCTAGTACCTGATTGAACCTGGACGTGAGGGGTTCGATCCACTATCTCTGGAACAGAGTTTCCCCTGCGGCCGCATGTGGTGGCAAGTGTGGTCACAGAATGGCAGAGGCTGGGTTTTCAGAACATTGCACCAAGGGAAGTGGGCCCGACACGGGTCAGGGGATTGATGGGGACGGCCGACACAGGAAGCGACCCTCAGTGGTGCGTGGATGTCGTGAGATTAGGTGCGCCATGAATGGTTAAGGAACTCGAATCGATTCATCTGCCTCTCACAGTTTGAGATTGCTTGATCGCTATGCTACACTGAGTAAAGATGGAACATGATGATGATGTGAATTTGATGCTTGAGTTATACACATATTGTTTGGAATGGTGTTTGCTTAGCATAAGTTGCAAAAATGGGCTGGTTGATGAACTTAGAACCTGAGCTAAAATATTGAAAGTAAGGACCTACTATAGTTGCTTTGGCAAAACAAAACCCCTCAGCCAAAGAGCCTTGCATGTCTAGAAGTGGTGGAGTAGTTTTCCCACCGGTCGGTTAAGTCTTGTTGAGCTTAGAAGCTCAGCCTTGTTGTGGCATCTCTTTTCAGGTGAAGCTGAAGCTTCTGAGTGTGCACTTGGCTGCCCTAGTTTCCTCCTGGGTGGACAATCGAGTGGAATCCCTCCTCGGACGGCGAGGAGAGGGATCATTGATGTCTTGATCGGCCTTACCAGGGACATCCGACCTCGGCGCTAGCTTCCGCTATTTAATCTTTCCGCTGCTTTTGAATCTTGTAAAACTCTAATTTTTGAACCAGTGTGTAAGAAATTGTTGAACTTGTTTAACTTGGTTCATCTGTTGTATTCTCTAGAACCACTCACCTTGGTGTGAGCTATGCTAACCCAGTCCTGTCTAAGTGGTTTCATTGGATGAAATCCGACGGATCGTCAAGTTAACTTGATTAAAGCATGTGATTCGCGTGTTAGGCGACTTGACCATGTTTTAGCTAAGTTAGTTCGAGGTGCTCCGCCACAGCTGGTACCAAAGCAGGTTTAGCAGGACAGAGAACACAATAGGTCCTAAAACACTTCCTTTTTAAATAAAATTTGCAAGAAAGGTATTTTCACGGTTGTTGTGCTGTCCATGCAGCGTTAAACGTATGGGTATCGTTTCTATAGTGAACGGTAATGCTTGGGGACGCTTTCGTGAGTGCTGGCATGAAAGGTTCATGTGGTTGTTTTTTCTGCAGGTACACTAACCGCGTTCGCTTAGGGAACGATTCTAGAAATCGACTAGCTACTATAGGGAGCGACGTACTTGTTGCCTAACAGCATAAGACCAAAGCTTTTGACAGTTATTTTGGTTGAGAGGACGATATAGGTCATGCATGCGTCATGAACAAAAATCTGTAAAACCACCTCCCTAAAACAATCTTGCCCTGGTTTAAGGCTCTTCTTCGCTTTAAGAATTTCTAGCTACCTTCTCAGTTTGCGATATGGTTAGAAATCCGAGTGTTTTTCCTGCCCGATCTGTTCTCCTTGAGACGCTTGTTTTGGTTCTTGGTTTCAGATGGCTACTCCCGGACATGTGTTTCGCGACGCTGATGGCACTTCCCACTCCACATGCCTACACTTCGAGGGCTTTCCTGCTATTTTGTGGGATACCTTGAGGTGGTTTGGGCACCAGTCACCGCCTCTTTACGTGGGATGGGAGTACCAAGAGCATGGAGTGCAGCGGTGCAATGTGCAAGTGGTTGTACCTCCGCCCCCTATACAGCCCGAGTGGCCCCAGCTCAAGGTCTCGACCTACGGTCACACCCTTCAGGACACCTGGGAGTCAGCTGCCCTGCAGGCTCTCACCCAGTTTTGCCAGCTACACCCGCTTGAGGTCCTTTTGGACCCGATCGGTTTGTTTCCCGCCAGGGATCAGCTGGACCCGGCTTGGCTTGACCGCGTCAACAACATGGAGGTGTTGGCAACCTCACACTCGTTGGTCACCCTCTCTACCACAACAAGGTGCATGTCAGCTTTGTACCAACTGATTGAGCTTCAAGGACGGGCTATGGCTGTCTTGGCTCGGATAGCTGTAGACACCCAGGAGCATTTCAACACCGCCAAGAGAGACTTGGTGGAACAGTCGTATCAGCTTATCCAAAGGAGCATACAGATCTCCGACATGCAGGCCAGGATTTCCGAGCTCGAAGAAGAAGTGACGGACATGGAGCATGACATGACTCAGCTTGCTGAAGAGAAGTTGGAGGTTGAGATGGAGCTCGTGGTTGCTAATGCACACTTGGACGAGCACCACGCCGAGCTCGATGCTATCCGTGCTCTGGAAATGCAGCTGGATGAGCAAATGGCCCCAGAGGAGGAGGAAGACCCTGAGGAGGTAGTGGGAGTCTCCAGTATGGACATTGAAAATGGAGACGCCCCTTCTCCGACGCATAGTGTTCCCTCAGTAGGCAACCTAGATGACTTTTAGGTTGAAGGCTGTAGGAAGCTAATCTTTTGTTGTACTCCTCGGCAACCTAAATTTTGGGTAGCAATGTAATAGGTTAGCCTTGAGTTGAGTACTCCTTCTATGTTAAAGGACCAACAATGTAATGATCTGGGTAAAATCAGTTCCTTTTTGGGACACGCCTTGGATGCCAAAGTTGTGTGAGTTTTTGTGCTGTGACCGCACGTAGGTTTTCGTTCCTTTAGGTCTGTCCAAGCGTGGCTGACCCAGGGTCACAAGGTCAGATGCGCCTGACCTCTCGCGGCAGGTCTCCACCTCGCCCGACCCCTTGTTGCACGGTTCCGCTTTGCTCGACCCGGACACTTAAGGTCGGACATAGTAGGACCCACCGGCTAAGGTTTTGACTTGCTCGAGGTTGTGTGCAGACCAGCCGATGAGAACACGGATCTTGTGGACCCTACTGAGCGTGGATTAGAACACCTTTCCATTCGGTTAGCAAACATAAAACGACCGTGCAAAAACAAGCTAGTTGCTAACTAAGATGGCAAAGAGAGATGTGCACCTCCTTAATAAAGGATATGTTGTTGTGTTGCACTATCAGCAAGAGTCGCATTTAAGGATTCATCAAATAAGTTCCTGCATGATTGGAATACTTCTGGGATTATGGAACTAATGGAATGTTAACTCTTGCAGATGGCGCACCGCACCTGTTTCGGCTCTATTCCCAGTGGCAGTGAGCAGAGGCAAGACATTCCCCCGCCTCCGCCCCCACCTTCGCTGGAAGCCATCTTGGCAGCTCAAACTGAGCTGCTGAGGCACATTGCCCAAGGGCAACAGCAACATCCCCATGGACGGAGGGATCATCAACAACCTCAGGTTGCTCACTATGAAGACTTTCTGGGCACGCAGCCCCTGACCTTCCACAAGATAGAGGACCCTCTTGATGCCGATGCATGGGTTCGCACGATCAAATCCAAATTCGAACTCCTCACCGCCCCGTGCCCCGACCAGAACAAGGCCCGATTTGCAGCTTAGCAACTGCGTGGTTCCGCCTGGCTTTGGTGGGACCACTACCACGCCATGTTGCCGACCGACCATGTTGTCAGCTGGAATGAGTTCAAGACCACCTTCAGAGGGCACCATATTCTAGAAGGCCTCCTAGAGCGTAAACTCAACGAGTTCCTGGCTCTTACCTAGGGAAGCAGTGACGTTCTGCACTACGTGCAAGCCTTCAACGACCTCTGTCGCTACGTCGGCTATCACGCGGATACCGACAAGAAGAAGAGGGATACGATCCGCAGAGGTTTAAGCCTGGAGCTCAAGTAGAGGTTGAACCCTATCAAGGTGGATACCTATAATGAGCTGGTGAATCTGGCCATCTCTCAAGAGGACTGTATGCAGGCCCTTAAGGCCGACCAGAAGCAAAAGGCCTCGATGGCATTGCCGAGCCCGCTCGCTCAGAGATTTAGAATGGTTCCCCCTCAGGCGCCCCATAGGCCACAGCAGTTGGGACGATGGGTTGCTCACCCTCCACCACCAGCGGCACCTTGTTTCCCCGGTTTCCACCCACAGGCGCCCCGATCAACCTTATCACCGCAACCGCGCCCTGTGAATGGTAACCGCTGCTTCACCTGCGGCTATGAAGGGCATTTTGCCAAGGACTACCCCAGAAACAAGAATCAGCGGCCTGATCAAAACCCCACATCCACCAGGGGAAGAAAGCCCAAGGTGCAGGTTCGCCAGGGTTGGCTCAACTACACCAGCCTAACCGAGCTCCCCGAAGGTGCGCCGGTGATGACGGGTACCTTCCTTGTCCATAACCAAACTGTTATTATTTTGTTTGATTCGGGAGCATCCCATAGCTTCATCAGGAATAAGACTGGTGCGAGATGTAAGCTGAGCGTTGGTCACACAAAAGGGTCATATATGATCTCCACCCCGAGAGGGAAAATAGCTTCAGACAAGATAGTTAACCTTGTGCCTATCAAGTTAGGCTAGATTCTTTTTAGGGAAAATCTCATCATCCTTGATCTAGAAGGGATAGATATCATCCCTGTATGGATTGGATGACCCGACATCAGGTGGTTCTGGACGTATCTGCCCGAGCTATCCACATAAACTCACCTTTGCATGGCAGCTCTACCCTACACTTGAACCACCCTGAGTACACAAATCCTTGTGTGTATCCTGTAACAGAAGCCCGGATAGAAAGCCTTCTTATTGTCCGTGAGTACCTCGATGTGTTTCCGGATGACTTGCCCAGCATGCCGCCAGATAGGGATATCGAGTTTGCCATTGAACTACAGCCAGGCACTGCCCCAATATCAAAAAGACCCTATCGGATGCCACCCGCCGAGCTGTCCGAGTTGAAACCCAATTGCATGACCTGTTGGAGAAAGACTTTATCCGACGCAGCACTTCACCCTGGGGTTGCCCAGCCCTGTTTGTGAAGAAGAAGGATGAAAGTCTATGCATGTGTGTGGACTACCGACCCCTCAATGCGGTGACTATCAAGAACATGTATCCTCTTCCCCGCATTGATGTTCTGTTTGACCAGTTAGCTGGAGCTAAAGTGTTTTCCAAGATCGATCTTCGTTTCGGTTATCACCAAATCAAGATCCGACCCTGTGACATTCCTAAAACTGCCTTCTCCACAAGATATGGACTCTACGAGTACCTGGTTATTTCCTTTGGACTCACCAATGCACCCGCTTATTTCATGTATCTCATGAATTCGGTGTTCATGCCTGAGCTGGAAAAGGTTGTAGTGGTGTTCATTGATGATATTTTGGTGTACTCGAAGAACAAAGAAGAACATGCCGAGCATCTTCTTGTGGTTCTTCAGCGTTTGAGGGATCATCAGCTTTATGCCAAGTTCTCCAAGTGTGAATTCTGGTTAGAGAGTGTCAAGTTCTTGGGACACACGATCTCTCAGAATGGCATAGCAGTGGACCCCAGCAAGGTATAGGAGGTCATGGACTGGAAGCCACCCGCTTCGGTTCAGCAGATTCGCAGTTTTCTTGGACTAGCAGGCTACTATCGGCGTTTCATTTCGGATTTCTCAAAAATAGCTAAGCCGATGACCGAGCTACTGAAAAAAGGAATTCAAGTTTGTGTGGAGCCACAAGTGCGAAGAAGCCTTCCACACCTTGAAACACTTGCTGACGTCTGCCCCGGTTTTAGCTCAACCCGACCCTTCCAGGCCGTTTGACGTGTACTGTGATGCCTCTGGCACTGGACTTGGGTGTGTTCTTATGCAAGACAACCGAGTCATTGCCTATGTCTCAAGGGCGTTGCGACCTCATGAGCTGAACTATCCGACCCATGATCTTGAGTTAGCAGCAATGATACATGCCTTAAAGATATGGAGACACTATCTGATGGGCACCCACTGCAACATTTACACCAATCACAAGAGCCTCAAGTACATCTTCACTCAAGCCGACCTCAACATGCGCCAAAGGAGATGGTTGGAGTTGATCAAAGATTATGATTTGGAAGTACATTATCACCCCGGCAAGGCCAACGTAGTAGCAGATGCTCTCACCCGCAAGACCCATTGCAATTGCTTGTCGGTACTCAACTTCACAAAAACTCTATCTCATGAGATGGGAAAACTTAGTTTGGAAATTATTTCCCATGGAACCCTCGGCCATATCTCCCTTGAGTCTGCTTTGGAGGACCAAACTGGGTCGGCACAGTTAGCAGATGAGGAAATAAAGCAAATTAAAAGCAAGATTTCATGGAAGGATGAAGGGTACAAGCATTTCCGACAGGATGAGAATGGGAGAGTGTACTATGGGAACCGACTTGTTGTCCCATCCGACCCCACTCTTAAGAAGCAACTCCTAGATGAAGCCCATCTCTCCAAATTCTCCATCCACCCTGGCAACAATAAAATGTATCATGATCTCCGTCAAACTTTTTGGTGGAGTGGAATGAAGCCGAAAATTGCACGCTATGTCTTAGAATGTGACACCTGCCAATGTATCAAGGTTAGCCATTTGAAGGTAGCAGGTACCCTGCAACCGCTACCTATCCCATCCTGGAAATGGGAAGACATCAGCATGGATTTCACTGTTGGACTATCCCCTACATCTCAGCGACATGACTCCATTTGGGTTATCGTGGACCGCCTCACCAAGTCTGCCCACTTTCTTCCTGTTCACACCACCTACTCGGCCAAGAAATATGCAGAGCTGTATCTTGACCACATTGTTTCTCTGCACGGTGTGCCTAGGATGATCATATCTGATCGAGGTGTTCAGTTTGTAGGGCGTTTTTGGGAACAGCTACAAGCATCACTTGGCACCAAGCTCATTCGTAGCTCGACCTATCACCCCCAAACCGATGGTCAGACTGAGAGAGTAAATCAGATCCTTGAAGACATGCTACGAGCTTGTGTCATCCATTATGACAAGAATTGGGATAAGTGCTTACTGTTGGCAGAGTTCTCCTACAACAACAGCTACCAGGCTAGCTTGAGGATGACACCGTTTGAAGCCTTATATGGTCAGAGGTGTCGGACGCCATTGAGTTGGTCACAAGTTGGAGAAAGACAAACCTACGGTCCTAATCTAGTAGTAGAAGCTGAAGAACAAGTTAGGGTGATTCAGGCAAATCTCAAGGCCGCCCAATCTTGACAAAAGAGTTACTCCGACAAGAGAAGGAGACTACTGCGGTTTAACCTCAGTGATCACGTATATCTTTGAGTCTTCCCGACCAAAGGAGTGCAGCGATTTGAAGTAAAAGGGAAATTGGCTCCCCGTTACATTAGCCCTTATGAAATTGTGGAACTTTGCGGACCCGTTGCTTACCGGATCCAGCTACCAGAATAGCTTTCGACCATTCATGATGTTTTCCATGTCTCCCAGCTGAAGAAATCTGTCCAAGTCCCAACTGAGGTCTTGGAATAGGAGCAACCTCAAATCGAGCCCGACCTGACCTACGCCGAGTACCCAGCCAAAGTACTCGACCGTAAGGAGAGGCACACTCGACGGCACATTGTGAAAATGTACAAGATCCTATGGAGCAACCACATGGAGGATGAAGCAACATGGGAAATAGGGGAGTATCTGAACAAGCACTTCAGAGGTTTTCTTTTATGCCAAGAAGGTAAGAACCGCACACCCCCACTGGTTGCCCTTACACCCGAATCTCTGGACGAGATCCTTTTTAAGAGGGGTAGGCTGTAACGACCTTAGTTTAATCAGCCGAGTTAATCTCAAGACAAATCCCAAATCAGCAGTTTCCATCAGCCCGACCCCTGAAAACCCAACAAACATGCACCAACCCTGCAACCGGCAGCTCTTCTCTAAGTCCCGAAACCAGTGTTCCTCCAAATCTTAGAGCTGTGGGAGAGCCAGAGACTGAATGGTGGACCCAAAACTAGATCCCACGGATCTCTCGAGTCAGATGCGCCAAAGCCCGCGTGCGCCCCGCTCCAAAGCCTCTCCGCCGCGTGGCTCAACCTCCCTGACGAGCGCCGCCTCACCCAGTCGTCGGCCACGACAAGATAGATCAGCGCGCCTTCTTCCCAATCGCACGCGGAAGACCCTACAGCCATTTCCACCTCGCCTGATCTTGCTCGCACCCTCACCGGTCGCGCCAAGGCGCCCTGTCACCGTTGCGATAGAGGATTTGCCGCTGCCGCACCAGACCGCCTTGCCTCCCGCACCCATCATCTCGCCCGGATCCCCAGCCGCGCGCCCTGATGCCTTCCGGGTTTTCCGTCTCCCCCACAGCTGCGCGGCCCACGTGCGTGCTCCATGACAATACCGCCCTTGCCAACCACGGCTCCGGCAGAGATAGCTCCTTTTTCTGCCTCGCAAGTAACATGCCCCGGCAAAGCCACTGATCTGCGCTCGCTAGCGTCACCGCTTGCCCTATCACCTCGCCTGCAGCGACCTCGCCTGCAGTGCCTTTCCTTCCTTCCTGTCACACGCTAGTCGAGTCGCTGCACCCAATCCGCCGCTTGACGTGACCAGACCATGCTCGCCCTTGCCAATTGTTCATCCCGGCAAAACCGCACCTGTGCCGACTTTGTCTCCAGTGCCCAATGGCCCAAGACCCTACCCCCGAAGCTCCGCTTCATCGGCCAATGGAGGCACCGCCGAATTGCCGCCACAGCGGAGCACTCCATCCTTTCAACTTGATCTTCGCGCTACTCGAACTCTCTCTCTTCCGCGCAGTTATAAAAGGGAGTACCAGAGCCCCTACCGGAGTTTCCTTCGCCATCACTACCTCGCCGCACCTTACTCTGCTCACACTTGAGCGCTGCCGCTTAAGCTCTTGAGGAACTTCCCCTCTCCACTCAAACCCGCTTCTCCCAACCCACCAGCCGCCTGTTTCCTCCGCACGGTGCTAGAGCTTGCTTGTTGTCCACAAGAAGCACCGCCACCGTTAGAGCACCGTCAAACCTCGCCGCCGCCCAAGCCTCAGCGCCTTAGTCCTTCTGCCTAAGTATATTCCTTCCTAACCCCAAGACTTCACCAGTAGGCCTAAGGGTAAGCTGCTGACCCCTTTCCGGTTCGCCTGACCCCTTTTTCCGTCTCGCCCAACCCTGTCTGTTTCGTCGACCCTTGTCCGCTTTGCCCAAGGGCTCGGCTATATCTTTTTCTTTGACCTGAGGGTATCTGTGTAAAATTTTGGGGACATCTCTGTGTTAACTTTGAGAACCCCGGTACAGTTATTCCTTAGGTCTGAGAGTCAGCTTATAAGTTTATCCCAACCCAACCCTTTCGTCTTGTCCTCTATCAACTGAGGCTTGGAATTCTACACCTTTTCCTGTAGCTTTGCTACAAGTTTCTGAGCTAAAGCGTGCAAGTGTTGTTGAAATAATCGTCTAAATGTTTAACCCCCGCATTTGCATTTCCGTGTAGAACTAAATCTCACCGACGGCACCTATGAGCTGGATCCGATGCCAGAAGACGGAGCAGTAGCTGAGCCGCAGGCCACAGGAGTTGAAGCAGAACCCGCAGAAGACCACTTTGCCTCCGTCCCGCTCGAAGGCAAGCCCCAAAGCATGAACCCAACTTTCTAAACTTGCACATGCCTTCTTTCGTATGTATGTGCATTTACGTTATAGGAGTTGTTTGAAACCATAGATGCATGACTTAGTTCCCTTGATCTGAACACTAGTCTGATAAGTCCGAGTAGTTGCAATGCTTAATAGGACTCAGTAAAATTCGAGTGATTTCCTATCACTCGTGAGTTATAAGAGTTGGTTGTTCTCCTTCTGGTTACAACTATAAGGACGGTGGACGAGGCAGGGCCTAGTGAACTCTTTGGTGGTCGGTGGATCGCCCCGTCTGTCTACTGGAATCTGTTTAAGGATCTGTTTAAGGTCTGATAGTTGTGGTGTTCGTGATCAAGTGTTTGAAAGTACTAATCTCATACCTAGTATGGGATGGGGAAGCCTAGTACCTGATTGAACCTGGACGTGAGCGGTTCGATCCACTGTCTCTGGAACAGAGTTTCCCCTGCGGCCGCATGTGGTGGCAAGTGTGGTCACAGAACGGCAGAGGCCGGGTCTGCGGAACATTGCACCAAGGGAAGTGGGCCCGACATGGGTCAGGGGATTGATGGGGATGGCTGACACAGGAAGCGACCCTTGGTGGTGCGCAGATGTTGTGAGATTAGGTGCGCCATGCATGGTTAAGGAACTCGAATCGATTTGTCTGCCTCTCACAGTTTGAGACTGCTTGATCGCTATGCTACACTAAGTAAAGATGGAACATGATGATGATGTGAATTTGATGCTTGAGTTATACACATATTGTTTGGAATGGTGTTTGCTTAGCATAAGTTGCAAAAATGGGTTGGTTGATGAACTTAGAACCTAAGCTAAAATATTGAAAGTAAGGACCTACTATAGTTGCTTTGGCAAAACAAAACCCCTCAGCCAAAGAGCCTTGCATGTCTAGAAGTGGTGGAGTAGTTTTCCCACCCGTCGGTTAAGTCTTGTTGAGCTTAGAAGCTCACCCTTGTTATGGTATGTCTTTTGAGGTGAAGCTGAAGCTTCTGAATGTGCTACTGTTGGCACTTGGCCGCCCCAGTTTCCTCCTGGGTGGACGGTCGAGTGGGATCCCTCCTCAGACAGCGAGGAGAGGGATCATCGATGTCCTGATCGGCCTTATCAGGGACATCTGATCAAAACGTGTCAAAATTAGCCGATTCCCAACTGTAGCACCAATCGGTCGATTCCCAATCATAACTTTTAAATCTGTCGTATCGGCCAATCCTTCCCTGTCTTGACGCCGATCAAAACGTGTCAAAATCTAGCATCAACAGATAGTTTCTAGTATATACGCGTTTCCCGAAGTGCATCGGCTGATTCTATACAGCCCTTCCCAAGTGGGCGACCATTTACCGAATTTGGGATCCTTAGACCCTATCGGCAGCACCAACTTCCATACCAAATCTCCTTGGGAGAATTGTTTGACCTTGACCTTCTTGTCATACCACCTGGCCACCCTTTTGTTGTTTTCTTCAATGCTGATCAGGACCCTTAATTGCTGACCTGCCAAATCATCGAGCTCTCCCTTCATGAGGAGCAGTAATCATTAGCCGTTAACTGATCTTGAAGCAACATGCGCCTTGACCCCATCCTTAATTCCCAAGGCAATACTGCCTCGTGACCATATACCAACTGATACGGAGATATTTAATGGCCCCGTGGCAGGCCATCTTGTAAGCCCATAAAGATTCGGTTAAGGATAGGTGCCACTTCTTGGGTTGCTCTTCTATCTTCCTCTTGATCAACTTGATTATCCCCTTATTGGACGATTCGGCTTGACCGTTAGCCTGAGCATAATACGAGGAAGAATTCAACAATTTAATTCCCATATCAGTAGTGAACTCTTCGAACTCTCCTGAAGTGAACATCATCCCTTGATCAGTTGTGATGGTTTGAGGGATGCCAAACCGATAAACAATATGGTCTCTCACAAAATCGATCATAGTGGCCATTGTCACGGTCTTTAACGGAACTGCCTCCACCCACTTAGTAAAATAGTTAGTGGCTACTAATATAAATTTGTGCCCCTTGCTTGATGGAGGATAAATCTGTCCGATGAGGTCTATTCCCCAACCTCTAAACAGCCATGGCTTGATTATTGGATTCATAGCCGAGGTTGGTGCACGCTGCACGTTGCCAAACTTCTCACAATCCTAACAACCTTATAATATTTAAAGCAATCTTCGAGTATTGTTGGCCAATAATACCCGTTGTTTCTAGTCATCCATTTCATTTTGTGAGCCGATTGGTGAGCTCTGCACACGCCCTCGTGAATTTCTACCATCAGGACCTTCGCTTCTTCGGTTCCCAGGCATTTGAGCAGAACTCCATCAACTGTCCGGTAAAACAAATCATCTTCGAGCAGCACATATTTCATGGCCTGAAAGCGTATTCGCCGATCCACTTTCTTGGATGGATCTTTGAAGTAATCGGCGATCTTCTTTCACCAATCGTCGGCCGCAAGTTCTAGAGTCATGGCACCTTGAATCGGCCGATACTGGGATGCGTGTTGGGCAAGCCTGTTGGCCTCTTCATTGTAATTTCTAGGAATACGCTCAATAACCGTGGACTTGAATTCTTTTAAAAGTTGGAGACAGTCTTCGTAGTAAATCCTCAAGATATCATCTTTGCATTCAGATCTCCCCGTTAGTTGATCCACAATGAGCATGGAATCCCCAAAAATTTCCACCACATCGGCTTTGATCTCTCTCAATAATTGAATACCTTTTAAGATGGCTCGGTATTCTGCCTGATTATTGGTCGTGGATGCTTCTACCGACAGAGAGAAATCATAATTTGCCCCTCGAGGCGATATGAGAACGATGCCGATTCCTGATCCGGCCCCACACGAAGAACCATCGAAGTATAGAGTCCATGGGACTGGTTCCAAGACAGCGATTTCCGACCCACAATGTTGAGCCACAAAATCGGCCATGATCTGGCCCTTGACGGCTTTGGCCGATTCGTACCTTAGGTCAAATTCTGACAGAGCCAGGATCCACTTTCCAATCCTCCCTTTCAAAATTGGTAATGACAGCATGTACTTTACTACGTCATCCTTGCATACGACTATGCATTCTACCGATAACAGGTAGTGCCTGAGCTTGGTGCACGAGAAATACAGACACAGGCACAGCCGTTCTACTGGGGAATATCTTGTTTCGGCACCCTAGAGTCTTCTGCTAACATAATAAATTACCCGTTCCTTTCCTTCGAATTCCTGTACCAGCGCCGATCCGATAGCCCGTTCATCGGACGATAGGTATAGTCTGAACGGTTTGTCAGCCTGTGGCGGGACTAACACGGGTAGTGAAATTAGATATTGCTTGATGTCTTCTTATGCTTTGCGCTGTTCTTCTCCCCACACGAATCCCTGATCGGGTTTCAACTTCAACAAAGGAGTGAAAGCTTGAATACGCCCGGACAAGTTAGATATGAATCTTCTGATAAAGTTGACCTTGCCGATTAGGGACTACAACTCAGTTTTATTCTGCGGTGCTACAACCTTGTTGATGGCAGCTATGATCTTCTGGTTGACTTCTATCCCGCGCTCATGGACCATGAAGCCTAGGAATTGTCCGGCCGACACACCGAACGGACACTTGTTTGGGTTCATTTTCAACCCATGCTTCCTTGTGCACTCCAATACTTCTTGCAAATCAGCCAGGTGCTCCTGATGTCCCTTTGACTTAACCACGATGTCATCGATGTAGATTTCCACCAGTACACCAATAAGCTTGTGAAATATATAGTTCATAGCCTGTTGATATGTGGTGTTGGCATTTTTTAATCCGAAGGTCATTACTACCCACTCAAATAGACCAAGGTGGCCCGAGCACCTGAAAGCTGTCTTTGAAATATCTTCTTCGACCATTAATATTTGATTGTACCCAGCATTACCATCCATGAAACTGATGACTTTATGTCCTGCGGCGGCATCTATCAAAACATCGGCTGTCGGCATTGGATACCCATCCATCGGCGTAGCCTGATTAAGGTTCCTGAAGTCAATGCACACACGCAGCTTTCCGTTTTTCTTGTATACAGGTACGATATTAGAAATCCACTCGGCATAACGGCACTGCCGAATAAATCCTGCTTCAATCAATCTTGTAATTTTGGCCTTTATATCAGGTAGAATTTTAGTGTTATACCATCATGCGGGCTGCTGATACGGCCGATATCCTAGTTTTATAGGAAACCTGTGCTCGACAATGGACCGGTCTAGGCCAGGCATCTCATGGTATTCCCAAGCAAAACAATCTTTAAAATTCTTTCAATAACTTGTCAATTTACATTTGTACTCGGGGTCCAAGCTAGCACTAATATACGTCGGCCTTGGCTCGCTACCATCTCCTAAATCCACCATCTCTAGTGAGTCGGCCGACGTAAATCCATGCCCAAGCTTCCCGTCTTCTCGGACGAACTAATCCATCTAATCTGAATCTTCAGAGCCGACTGCTCGGATCGGCTGTAGGCCAAAATCGGACACTTTCAGGAAATCGGTGTCCCAAGTTCTACCGGATATGCACTTGACGTGTTCGCAGCTCCACTATAGGCGGAATCGGCGGTGACTATCTCGATGTTGTCGCCGACCCATTGTACGAGGCATTGGTGCATTGTAGATGGGACGTAGAAATTCGTGTGTATCCAATCGTGACCGAGCAACATGTTGTAGGACCCTTTTCCATTAATAATAAAGAAAGTAGTGGGAAGGGTCTTACAACCGATGGTGGGGTCGACACAGAGCGCTCCACGGGCAGGAAACACGTTGCCTTTGAAGTCTTTGAGCATCATGTCCATCTTGGTCAGATCTTTGTCGCTTTTGCCCAACTTTCGGAACATGGCATACGGCATGATGTTGACTGCAGCACCTCCATCTACTAGTAGCCTGGTGACAGGTCGTCCGTTGATGTGTCCTTTGAGGAATAGGGCTTTGAGGTGTTGCCATTTTTCATCCTCGAGTTTCTCAAAAGTGGCTGTCATTGGCTCTAGAGCCAATTGCACCATCTGCTCCTCCATATTTGTTGTATTGTCTCGATCAGCGGAAGCCAAGAACTCCATTGGCAAGATAAACACCATGCTAACTTCAGCTGCCGATTCCTGATTGTCACCTTCCTCATTGTTGTTTCTTTTGGGGCGCCAGACTCGAGACTTGTCATCTTTTTTATCCACCATCTTCCTCTGCTCTTCTTCTTGTTGTTCCCATTAGTGCAGACGTTGGATCCTTCATTTTTGGGATTTAGTCAATCCATCAGGGCACCACCTAGGGTTCACCGGTTTGGCGCGCTCCCAGTCTGGTTCTCGCCCTAGGAGGCTTTCATTTGACACCCTAGCGTCGGCCATCTCTTCTAGCCGATCGTGTGCGCTGGCTCTGCCTCCCAGTCGCTTGTGCTGGTCAATCCTGCCCCCCGGCCGATCATACTGTTCAAGTTTGCCCCTTGGCCGATCATACCGGTCAACTCTACCCCCCAGCCAATCATGCACTGAAAGGCGCCGATCCTCTTGCTCGCGCAAGTATCTGCTGATCGGCTCTGATCCTCTGTCTCTGGAGCATGACCTCTTGAACAGGCGATTGTCATGATATGGACCATTGCACTCAGGGCAATTATCGGCTGATGGTAACCTGAGGTTATTTTCCCAGCAGTGGATGAAGAATGGGCATCACCAATGATCTTCGTGTCGGCATATCATCTCTTCGCGGTGTCTCAAACTTTCCTGCTGCCGTTGATATTTGTTGAGCAAGAATTGGGAGGTGACGGGTCTACGCGATCGCTCTGATCCTTCGCCCTCGTCTTCAACCCATCTTTTCCCTTTGACATCATCCATCGTAGCGTGATTTCTAGGGTCCATGGCGCCGCTCTTCTTAGCCGATTCCGAAGTCAGCACCTTGGTTTGGAGTGCGTTTCTTCCCGTATCAAACATGTTAGTAGGGAAAGGATGCTGATCAATCTTCATCAGCTTTACTGGCTTCACCGGGACTTCGAATTTGAGTCTGCCTTGCACAATGGCTGACTGTATCTGCTGACGGAAGATTTTGCATTCGTTTGTGTCGTGAGATGTGGCATTGTGCCACTTGCACTACTTCATCTTCTTGAGCTGCTCGGCCGATGGAATGGTGTGGTAAGGTGAGAGCTTGATCTGCCCCTCTTGGAGAAGTAAAGCGAAGATCTTGTCGTCCTTTGATGTGTCAAAACTGAATGCTTCTGCTTCTTTCTTCCCGAACGGTCATGATATCGGATTTTTCCCTTTTACCCATTCTGCTAGGCCGATTTCTGTTTCCTGTTCAGATTCAAATCCTTCCAAGTATGCCACCTTCTTCTGAAAATTTCTCCATTGGTCGAAAGGGCGCACCTCTTGACTGGCCAATCGGTGGACGATCTGACTTAGACTTTCAAATTCCTGTGAGGCGTACTTCTCTTTGATGCGTAGCAGGAGACCTTGGAAAGCGATATCGGCCAGCTGATCGTCAGTCAGGACCAGAGAGTAGCATTTTTTTTGGACCTCTATAAACCTCTACACGTAATTGGTTACTGGCTCGTCGCTCCTTTGCTTGAGGCTGGTCAAATCTGAGAGCTTCATCTCGTGGACTCCCGTGTAGAAGTATTTGTGGAATTGTTTTTCCAGATCGGCCCAAGTAACAATGGAATTAGGCGGTAGTGTGGTGAACCACTGGAAAGCCAACCCGGATAGGGATGACGAGAACAGATGCACCCGTAGAGCGTCTTGTGTGGCGGCCTCCCCGCACTGGATGATGAATTTATTTTCGTGCTCCACAGTTGAGGTGTCGTCCAGCCCCGAAAACTTGGTGAAGTCAGGAACTTTGTACCGATGGGGAAACGGCAGTAGATCGTAGGCAGGTGGGTATGGTGTCTTGTACGTATAGGTTTGTACCTTCGGCTTCAACCCGAATTGGTCTTGAATCACCTCCGCTATCCTTGCTGTCCAATCCACTTGCTACTGATGAACAACTGGTTGAGGGATTGGCACATGTTGATGGATCGGCGGTGGGATGGCCAGGTGATGGATCAAAGCGTGTGGTGGATTTTGCAGCAACGTGGCCAACTGAGCAGTTGACAGTTGGTGGCATAGTGATCCAGCTGTCCCATCATACAGCATCATCGGTGCCACGCTTCTGAGTGTTTCCTTAGTGTCTGCCCCCTGCCGATTTTTGTCGAGGCCGGTTGATATTGTGGGACCGTCGGCTGAATAGCTGATTGGAATGGTACTTGGATCGGAGAGCCTCCATAACCGGCTTATTGGTCGAAACTAGCCACTGTTGCTGGTGCCCCCCAAGGTACTGAGTTTGAGGGTAGTGATTGCACGGAGGAAATCTAGGCAGGCTGAGGCGGCACTTGTGATTGAAAGCATGACGCACCGTTGTATCCTAGAGGCATTGAAGTGTTGTATCCTCCATGTTGTGTTGGTATCGGCTGAGGAGCCGATTGAGATGTGCCTGGTAAGCTTCTAACTGGAGCTACAATAGGTGGGGCGTATGCTGGCCCCTGATATCCCTGAGCTACCCCACTGATGAGAGAACTGATGATGGCATTGTATACCGTGTTGGTCATCACCGAGGATTGGTCAACGAAAGCTTGATAAACGGACTGTTGAATCATATCGGACATCTTGCCCGAGTCCTCAGCGACGGTGATCTGGCAGGGAGTTCGAAGAGGAGCTTTCTTAACGGTCTTCCCGCTTCTGGTATGACTGAAAGATTGTAGACATGTTTTCTTATAGTCTTCTAGGTGTCTTGCCATTTCCTCTTTCTGGTCGTCCTTGAGATCTGCCTCCGTGACCTCGATGACGTTGTCTTCAGAGATTTTGGCGGCCTTTGACATGTTGGATGTTGAGGTGGTCCCACCAGGTGTGGCAAAAGTGTGTTGGCGCTAAAAATTGACTGATGACCTTCAGCGTCGAACACACGACCCAGGAGAATCTGCTTAACTCATGTTCGGGTAATCGCCCTGGTGCGGTTCACGCGGTGTGCTAGTCAATCTGACCTATTGATTGACAAGGAAAGAAATGTATTAAATCCCAGTGGTTTTCAATCGGCTAAAGTCCCGATCTGTCTCGAAAAGCATATCAGCGAAATCGGCTGATTTGCTATGAAGATTGACCAGCTATAGGATAGCCGATAATCACGTAGCAATTATGAAGAAACTACCAGAGTAGGCTAAATAACGCTACAAACGCAACACTTGAAATAGATCTAATTGGCTGTATGATGATAAACAGGAATAGCAATAGTAAAGCCAACAGTTCAAATCTCAAGCTGGATAACTGGTGATAAAACTAGAATGATAGATAAAACCTACAATTCTAGTAAATATCGATAACTGATGAATAAATCTAAATGAAATGACAGCGATGCGCCCGAAGTTAAAGCTTAGATATTATTCGATAGACGGAACTTACAGAATCGGCCGGAGATCGTATCGATGCAGCCCTGCCAACCTATATGAACTCGTGAAAGAAAAGAAATATTGGCAAAGTCGCCGACTTGAAAGTAAAGTACGATGAAAAAGTAGATTGTTTGTGCTGATTGATGTGTTTTTTTACAAATCTCTAAGGATGGCTATTTATAACCTGTTACAACTGATTTCCTAACCGACTAGGATCTATCTCTAATTTTAAACGAAAATGAATATCTACAAACATAACTCGTATCGGATTTGGTTATCATACTCCCATGGGCCAACCTTCTCTATCTTCTTTACTAGCCCACCTTAAGCCCATATTGGCCCAAACGCTCCCGCCTTCCAATTGGCCAGCCCCTACTCCATTCGCCAATCGCTCGGAACATTGTAGCGCCAATCGGCCAAATCCCAACTGTAGCACCAACCGGCCAATTCCCAATCGTAACCTTTTGATCTGCCACATCGGCCAATCCTTTCCTCTCTTGACGCTAATCCAAAACGTGTCAAAATCTGGCATCAACACCTCCATTCTGCCATGAAATCGACTAGTGCTTGCGACTTGATGGCAGTCCATGGTTTGAATTACAGGGACAAGGCTCTGAGTTCTACTGCCCACTTGGAGATCCTTCCTATTGCATCTTTATTGTGGAGGATGTCTCCCAAAGGGAAGTTTGTGATGACGGAGATGTTGTGTTCCTGGAAGTAGTGTTGTAGCTTCCGCGATGTGAGTAGTATTGCGTATAGCAGCTTCTAAACTGGCGAGTACCTAGTTTTGGAGTCTGACAACACCTCGCTGATGAAGTAGACGGGCCTTTGTACTTTATTTACATGGCATGGTTCCGGTCTTTCGACCACGATCGCTGTGCTGATGACATTAGTAGTCATGGTGATGTAGAGCAGCAAGTCTTCTTTGGGAGTAGGTGCCGTGAGGACCGGTGGCTTTGATAAGAAGTACTTCAGCTGTTGGGGCTTGTTCCTCTTCCTCGGTCCATTGGAACTTTTCTTGCTGCTTGAGTAGTTTAAAGAAGGGTAGTCCCCTTTCTCCAAACCTTGAGATGAATCTGTTGAGGGTCGCCATGCATCCAGTCAGCTTCCAAATGTCCTTGATGCACGATGGAGCGTGCAAGTTGGTGATGGCAATGATCTTCTTGGGGTTAGCCTCGATTCATTGATAATTGATGATGAACCCGAGTAGTTTTCCGGAGGGTACACTGAACATGCATTTTGTTGGGTTTAGTTTCCACCAGTATGCCCGTAGGTTGGTGAAGGTTTCTTCGAGATCCCCAATCAAGTCATTGGGATTTTTGGTCTTGACGACCACGTCATATGTGGCGCTTGCATTCTTCAGCTCGAAGGACATTGTGGTATAGCAGAAAGCTCCTGTAACAACTCTACCTAAAGTAAGTGCTTTTAAAAATAAACCAGTGGTTAATCCCTAATTAAAGAGGTGAAATGACCATTTTAACCCTAAGAAGCTCTTTTTGAAGTTTAAAATAAAACTTGAGATTTTATATGCAAACATAAAATTCTGCCCAAATAACTTGAGATTTTATATGCAAACATAAGTTTTGATCCAGAGCTCAGAAAAATGTGAAACTAGTTGGGTTAATTTTGTTTGCTGTGTAGTTTGCAGGAAAAATATAAGTTGCTGTGCAAATCACAAAGAAAAACACCTTCCTTGTTAAGCATGTTTAATTAAAAGGAAAATAGAGTAAATAGTTACCCTTCTCCAAAAATTATGAAAAATTCACCAAAGCTCTTGTAACATACCCTTAACACACTTGTTAAGTTTCACCCTCTGTTGCATAGTAACTTTGAAGATAGAAAAAATTAAGCTCATATTACCTTTAATAATAAAATCCATGTAATTTCTTTTAAGTCATCCTATGGCTCCCATTACAGTAACCTAGTGATGGCTTAAGTGAGGTGCTATAATTTTATCTGTGCCTTTAGCTACTCTTTATGCAACTCTAAGTGCAAGAAACTATATATGTACACAATCGCCATCCAACTCAATTTCAAGTTTAAACCGACCACATTTGTTTGAAGTTGCATGAAAGTTGAACCTCGTCAAAGTGAATGTGGCTGTTGCAACTCCTTGTCTTAAGCCATGCCTTGTGTCGTTGAATAAATGCGCGAGTCCAACTAAACTTTTGCATGTGCATGTCGTATAGAAGCAAATCTCGCCGACGGAACCTATGAGCTCCACCTGGCACCGGAGGAAGACCCCGCTGCGGAGCTTCACCACTTGGAAGGCGAGCTCAAACTGGATCAAGACCCTGAGGACCCACTAACTTTTCCTGAAGGCAAGCCCCGGTGCATGATTTCCCTGTTTTACTTTATGCAAATTGTGGATGCTTATGTTTGCACATTTACATGTGTAGGAGTTGATTGAAACCGTAGATGCATGAACTTAGTACCTTGTTTGAATACTAGTTGCTAAAGTCGAGTAGTTGCAATGCTTAGTAGGTTTTGATAAAAGTCGAGTGATTTCCTATCACTCGTGAGTTATAGGAGTTGGATGTATATTTATGTTGCAACTATAAGGATGACGGATGGGGTGGGGCTTATGTTCGATACTTGGTGGTTTTCCCCATCTATCTAGAGGAAATTGATCTAAGGTCAAAACGTGTCGGCGTTCGTGATCAAGTGTTTGAAAGTACTAATCTCATACCTAGTATGGGATGGTAAAGCGTAGTACCTGATTGAACTGGGACATGGCTTATACTCCTGCTATCCTTGGAACGTCGTTCCCATGGTGCATCATGTGGGTGCAGTGGCGGCCACAGTACGGCAGAGGTTGGGACTATGGAGCATTGCACGCCAAAGGCAGTTTGGCCCTGACACGTGCCTAAGGGATCGATGGGGATGGCTAACAAATGAAGTGACCTTCGTGGTGCGCGGATATCATGAGATTAGGTTCGCCATGCATGGTTAATAAATTCGAATCGATTCGTCTGCCTCTCATAGTTTGGGACTACTTGATTGCTATTCTGCACTGAGTAACGATGTAATATGATGATGAGATTAAGTTGATGCTTGTTCTTTAATTGCTTGGAAACCATGCTTGCTTAGTATGAGTTGCTAATCTAGACTGGATAAAGAACGTAGAACTTGAGCTAAAACATTGAAAGTAAGGACCGACTTTAGATGCTTTTGGCAAAGCAAACCCAGAGCCAAAAAGCCTCGCATGTCTAGGTCTTGGTAGATATAGTTTACCCGACGTGTCAGGCTTGTTGAGTATTAGTTGCTCAGCCTTGTTGTGGCTTAATCTTTTCAGGTGATGTCAATAGTTTGGTTACTGGTACCACTTGGCCTACCCAATTCCCTCCGGGCTGGACAGTCGAGTGGGATCCCTCCTCGGACGGCGATGGCAGGGATTTTTGACGTCATGATCGGCTTCGTCGTGATATCATGTATCGACATTTAGCTTCCGCTTGTTTTATCCGACTTTTCGAACCTTGCAACTTGTTTGGATTTCAGAAACTCTGATGTAATAATTTGTGGGACTAAGTTAATGTGATGGAATGTTGTAATCTCTATACTACTCACCTTTGTGTGAGCGATGCTTCTCGATCCTATTTAAGTGGTTCATTGGATGAAATCCGACGGTCGACCAGGTTGACTTTCTTAAAGTGCATAATCGCGTGTCAGGCGACTTCAATGCATTTTAGTCAGGTTAATTTGGGCGGTTCCGCCATAGCTGGCATCAGAGCTCGAAGCACGGTACGGAGAACAACAAACCTTAAATACTTTTCTGATGAGGACATAACCTGCTCGGATACAACCACATTAGTAACTTTTGATTCACAGGTGAAACAATTCTTTACCATGATTGTATTTGATACATTTGATGAATTGATGTTGCACCATGATGTGTGTTGGTTGTCAATTTTAGAAATACATATGTGGATCAAAAATAGTGTTAAACACACATGGAAGGCATGGAGGACCAAAGAAGTAGATTAGGGGACAATTCCAAGTATTCCCAACGCCCTCCACCAGGCCACCACGTCACTTTTGGCCCAAGGAAAGAAAGAGTTCCAATCCAATACGTTTTGGGGCTGGATTCGGACTGCAGCTCTATGTCAATTTGCAACGGCTGTCATGACCTCATCCGTACTCTGTTTCAGGTGTTCAAGTACTCCTTGGAATCCTTATGAAGTCTATTTTCATATGGATCTGGAATCATATCCATAGCTTCTCTGAGTAGGCTGCAATCATCGAAATACTATCGAGAGGTTTTCTATCAAGAGGTGTTGCGTCGCCTTATTTTGTCCCAATGGGCCGTGTATCAAGTTGGTTCCATTAGGGACGTGTCCTAGGGTTGGAGCACGACCCCAACACCCTCCTGATCGTCCTCCTAGGTATTAATAAGGATTAGAACCGCCACAAACATATTGGGTTTTATTTTGTTGAAAGTTTAGCCATTGCTACTTCCTTGTAGACGCGTGTGTCGACTAGACCATCCGTTCTACTCGATTCAGAACCCCAACTTTGTGATTTCAGATTTGTTTTCATCTCCATATTTGCAATTGAGTTGTTTGTTCTACTTGTTCTTGCTTGTTCTTCGATTGCTTGCAGGACGAGTGCCCTAGTGGCTGGGTGACGCACTCCTCAAGATCACGGCAGCCATTAGAGGTGGTGTATTGGTTGCTAAGGCGCAGCTTGGAAGGCTGTAGTCGGGCCGTGAACATCGTCTCCATCGACCAATCGAGTTATCCCACGCCTCTCATTGAAAGATCGGGAATCAACCCTAGCGGGTTCATATCATTTGGTAATCAGAACAAGGTTTATCGGTGAGAGATTTCTGATCCTTCGCTGTTTTACTTTCCCATAGTCCAGAAAAAGCCAAAAAAAATAGTAGATTTGTTTACCTGTAATCCTATAAACCCTTTGAGCCTTTGCTAGCACTGCTTAGTTAGGGCTTGTTGAGTTTTCGGTTGCATCGGTTGTGTCGAGTTGCTGGTCTTAATTTTAGTCCTTTAGAGTTTCGAGTTCTTGTCACGTTCTAGTCACAGCCCTATGCTACCATATAAAACCTTATGTTGGCTGAATCTGAATACATGTTTGTGTTCAAGTCTGAGTCCTACTTTGAGTTTGCTTAAGACCGAATCCCACGTGGTGCTGAGTTCGAGTTGGAATCGGTTTGGAGTCCGAATTGACAGCTGCCTTGTTGCTGTCATGAGTCCGAATCTGATTTCTATCCTTTCAGAATACCCCTATCCTTTCGGAAAAAGTTTGTGTGGTGTGTGACTTTTGTGAAGTCCTTTTGTTCATATAATCAGATTTGAGGACCCCCTAAAAAAAGAAGAAGAAAAAAACAGAAAAAACAGAAGGAAAGAAAGACAAAAAAAACGAAAAGGGGCTGTTCGTTGTGCTTCTCTATTATTTTCCGGTGATGTGTTGTGACTTCCTTTGTGTCCAGGCTTGCGTCTCTAGCACGGTCTAGGCTAGGACCAGCACCGTACCACCGTTGAGCGATTATTCAACTTGCTTTTGTGACTAACGTGGTACTAGTATATTTTCTTGCTTTAGCCCACATATAGCTCCACATATTCGACTACAGCTTGATAGGTTTTGGTTGCTGCGGCACCGATACACTTCTCTCCACGGTTGTAAACTTGTTGGTTCTCGTCACCTCCTGTTTGGCTTGGTAAGAACTTGTAAGAGCTTGTTTGAAACAATTTGAGTTTGAGAGAATTACAACCGACACATCCTAGTAGTTGATAGGAGGATAAATACTATTTTTGTGTTTTTTATTTTCTACTAATCATGGCAGGTGATACAGAGATTTTTGAGCTGTAGAAACTCGACCCTCATATTCAGGATGTCATTCAACACTTGCCGTTATATAATAGGCAGAAATATGGTTGAACTTTGGAAATGCCCAGTAAATAGTAGAAAAATCATAAAAATGTCAAACCACGTTTGTTGGAATCCTTGCTCTGTCTAGTTCCTAAGAAAAATAAGTTTGCTCATGTTACTATTGTAAATAATATCATATGCTTTTAATCATGGTTTAGGCCATTTAAATCCTAATAAATAGAAGAAAAGTGGGAAAAATATGAAACCAACTATGTGATGCTTGTTTCTATGTGTAGAAGCTGAGAAAAATGGTTCGGGCCCTGGTCTAGCACTTTAAGTCACTGTTTTAACTTTAAATTGGGAATCTAAGTTTAAATCTTCCTTTTTGCATAAGTTTTGATCCAAAGCTGTGAAAAATGTGAAACTAGTTGGGTTAATTTTGTTTGCTGTGTAGTTTGCAGGAAAAATATAAGTTGTTGTGCAAATCAGAAAGAAAAACACCTTCCTTGTTAAGCATGTTTAATTAAATGAAAAATAGAGTAAATAGTTACCCTTCTCCAAAAATTATGAAAAATTCACCAAAGCTCCTGTAACATACCCTTAACACACTTGTTAAGTTTCACCCTCTATTGCACAGTAACTTTGAAGATCGAAAAAGTTAAGCTCATATTACCTTTAATAATAAAATGCATGTAATTTCTTTTTAAGTCATCCTATGGCCCCCAAAATTTTACAGTAACCTAGTGATGGCTTAAGTGAGGTGCTATAATTTTATCAGTGCCTTTAGCTACTATTTGGATATGAAGTCATTTTGGTTAATTAATCAACCTAAAGGAATAAAAGAAAAGCACAAATCCTAATACGATAAATAAGTGGAAATTGAAAGAGGTACATAAAAACATTCAGAAGTAAGTAACTATCCTAATGCACTCGAACCACCCAAACATGACCTTTCACTCTCTTTATGCAACTCTAAGTGCAAGAAAACTATATATGTACACAATCGCCATCCAACTCAAACTCATGTTTAAACCGACCACATTTGTTTGAAGTTGCATGAAAGTTGAACCTCGTTAAAGTGAATGTGGCTGTTGCAACTCCTTGTCTTAAGCCATGCCTTGTGTCGTTGAATAAACACACGAGTCCAACTAAACTTTTGCATTTGCATGTCATATAGAAGCAAATCTCGATGACGGAACCTATGAGCTCCACCCGGCACCGGAGGAAGACCCCGCTGCGGAGCTTCACCACTTAGAAGGAGAGCTCGAACCAGATCAAGACCCCAAGGACCGGCTAACTTTTCCTAAGGCAAGCCCCGGTGCATGATTTCCCTATTTTACTTTATGCAAATTGTGGATGTTTATGTTTGCGCATTTACGTGTGTAGGAGTTGATTGAAACCGTAGATGCATGAACTTAGTACCTTGTTTGAATACTAGTTGCTAAAGTTGAGTAGTTGCAATGCTTAATAGGTTTCGGTAAAAGTCGAGTGATTTCCTGTCACTTGCAAGTTATAGGAGTTGAATGTTTATTTATGTTGCAACTATAAGGACGACGGACGGGGTCGGGCTTATGTTCGATACTTGGTGGTTTTCCCCGTCTGTCTAAAGGAAATTGATCTAAGGTCGAAACGTGTCGGCATTCGTGATCAAGTGTTTGGAAGTACTAATCTCATACCTAGTATGGGATGGGGAAGCCTAGTACCTGATTGAACTGGGACGTGGCTTATACTCCTGCTATCCTTGGAACGTCGTTCCCATGGTGCATCATGTGGGTGCAGTGGCGGCCACAGTATGGCAGAGGCCGGGACTGTGGAGCATTGCACGCCAATGGAAGTTTGGCCCTGACACGAGCCTAAGGGATCGATTGGGATGGCTGACAATTGAAGTGACCTTCGTGGTGCGCGGATGTCGTGAGATTAGGTTCACCATGCATAGTTAATAAATTTGAATCAATTCGTCTGCCTCTCATAGTTTGGGACTACTTGATCGCTATTCTGCACTGAGTAACGATGGAATATGATGATGAGATTAAGTTGATGCTTGTTCTTTAATTGCTTGGAAACCATGCTTTCTTAGTATGAGTTGCTAATCTAGACTGGATAAAGAACGTAGAACTTGAGCTAAAACATTGAAAGTAAGGACCAACTTTAGATGCTTTTGGCAAAGCAAACCCAGGGCTAGAAAGCCTCGCATGTCTAGGTCTTGGTAGATATAGTTTATCTGATGGGTCAGTCTTGCTGAGTATTAGTTGCTCAGCCTTGTTGTGGCTTAATCTTTTCAGGTGATGTCAATAGTTTGGTTGCTGGTACCACTTGGCCTACCTAGTTCCCTCCGGGCTGGACAGTCGAGTGGGATCCCTCCTCGGACGGCGAGGGTAGGGATTTTTTATGTCATGATCGGCTTCGTCGTGATGTCATGTATCGACGTTTAGCTTCCGCTTGTTTTATCCGACTTTTCGAACCTTGCAACTTGTTTGGATTTCAGAAACTCTGATGTAATAATTTGTGGGACTAAGTTAATGTAATGGAATGTTATAATCTCTGTACTACTCACCTTCGTGTGAGCGATGCTTCTTGATCCTGTTTAAGTGGTTCATCAGATGAAATCCGACGGTCGACCAGGTTGACTTGCTTAAAGTGCATAATCGCGTGTCAGGCGACTTCAATGCATTTTCGTCAGGTTAATTTGGGCGGTTCCACCACAACTCCATACGGGGTGATGAATGCGGTCTTGATCTGATCTTCTTCCTTGAGTGCTATTTGGTGATACCCAGAGTAGTAGTTAAGGAAACAGAGTAGATCGCACCCAGTCGCTAAGTTGATGACTTGATCAATCCTAGGGAGCCCGAAGGGATCCTTTGGACATTGCTTGTTGAGGTCCGTGTAGTCTACACACATCCTCCACTCATTATTGTTCTTCTTCCACACCAAGATGGGGTTGGCTAGCCACTCTGGATGATAGACTTTGTTAATGAAGCCAGCCGCGAGTAAATGGCCAACTCTTTTTTGATGGCTTCTCTTCTGTCTTGGGCAAACCGTCGTAGTTGTTGTCACTTGGGCAAAGCTTTGGGATCCACATTCAGTAGTGCTCAATCAACTCCCTAGGCACCCCCAACATATCAGATGGCTTCCATACGAAGATGTCTCGGTTGGCCTGGAGGAAGCTGACGAGTGCGTCTTCCTATTTGGGATCCAACCCTAAGCTGATCAAGGCTGTCTTGGAGTTGTCGCTGGTCTCAAGGTCGACAGCTTTGATATCAACCTCTCTTGCTAGCTTGAACTTTGTTGCCCCCAACTTCTTCTCTTGGATCTCGAGTTCTGTCGGGGACAGTTTCTTGGAGGCGACGAAGACTTGCATCATGGAGTTTGGCACCTGAGTAGTCGCTGCTAGCTCCACAGCTTCTGTGTCGCAATGGTATGATCTCTTCAAATCTCCAGGGAGAGTACTCCCTTGGGTCCCGACATCTTGAGTACTAAGTACACGTAATGCGGGATGGCCATAAACTTCGCCAGTGTTGGTCTTCCGAGGATGGCGTGATACGAAGTTTCGAAGTTAGCCACCTCAAACTGGATGTACTCTATCTAGTAATGATCCTTGGTCCCGAAGGTAACTGGCAAAACCACCTGACCAAGGGGTACGGTCCCATTACACGGGACAATCCCATAGAATGGATAGTTCATCGGGGTGAGAATATCCATAATGTCGAGGCCCATCTTCCTCAGAGTCTTGGTGGAGAGCACATTGAGGCCACTACCACCGTCGATGAGTACCTTTTGTGAGTCGAGAGCTTGCGACTACTGGATCCAGGATGAGAGGGTAGCGCCCCGCGTCTGAGAAGTTAGTCCACTAATCCTTCCTGGAGAAGGTGATTGGCACCTCGGACCACTTGAGGAACATGCGTTGCTGGTTCAATAGACATGATCTCCTAGTGGGCTACTTTCTAGGCGCTTGGTAGCAGTACCCAGAGTGCCATCGAATATGACGTTGACGGTGTTGGATGGGTTATGGAATTTCCCGTTGTTGTCCTCGTCTTTGTCTTATTTAGCCTTGCCCTTGTCTTTAGATCCAAAAGGTTCCGGCCGATCTTTCATGACTCTACAAAGACTGTAGTAGTTGTTGGGGACCGCCCCACAACGCGCCCTGAACGAAGCTGGCGCAGACCTCTCCCCGACACCGACGCTGACCTTGTCATTATAATCTTTTACAAAGCTAACAATTAACCGAAGATGCCCGTTCTGTGATTTTGCAGGCGAAGATCCCCGAAGTTGAAGCCCCCATGGAACTCCCGGCGACTTGACTTTGCGGAGGTCCTGTGACCAAAGCCCGAGGTTAGCTGATTTTGAACAATGAGGGCGGAGAGCATACGGAAGCATACTTAGTCCCGATGAAGCTAACGAGTAGGGAAGGAAGGGATCAGGAGAGCCCTAGGACCACATTACTGTTTGTCAATTTTGCAATAAGGATCTTGGAAAGGGTTAGAAATGTAATCCCACTTTGAAAGTGACATCTTGAGTAGGGGTCAAGTTACTGTCTTGTACGGGATATGCCCGGGATGTAGTTGTTGGATATGGGTATAACGAGTATGCGGAAATGTAACTTTATGGCCCTATAAACTAAGGTGAACTGTCCCCCCTAAGACGGGTACTATTCATTGATAGGATAGCTACTGTTACGTTTGCTTGAGTCATCATTGTCCTCGTATACTGCTTCACCTTGCCTACTATTTGGTTGAGACCCAACATTTGGTGCCCACCGTGGTATAACTCGACAAACAACCTACGATGCCACCATAACGGAAAAAGAGACTTACAGTACAGAGGGAAGTCAGCACAGTGGAGGCCAGTCATCTTACAACTCCCGAAGCCATAGATCATGTTCTTTCGGATAAGGAGGAACGCCTTGCAAGAGTCGAGCCAACCTTTCGTCCTCGCCAAGTCCTTCATAATTGGTTGCGAAGGCGTGGCACTGAACTGGTACTCACTACTCCCTCCGCACACGGCAATTAGCTGGCATGACCTCAAGGCAAAGGTCACACAAAACTTTCAGGGCTTCCATTACCCCCAAACGGCCCAAGCAGATCTTTTCCAATGCAAACAAAAAGACAAAGAGCCACTCGTAGAATATGTAATAAGATATGTCAAGTTTCGTTCTCAAGCGCCGCACATTGAGGAATCCGTAGCAATATCCGCGGGCCTCACCCCTGGCCTATCAGCATTGAAGCTATCAAGGAAAGAGCCCAAAATGATGAGCGCTTTCTTTAGCAAACTCGATGAATACATTAGGTCCGACGAGGACCACCGCAGAAGAGTGGCCGAACGTAACAAGGAAAGGCAAACAAACCAAAACCGAAGCTGGCAACCTTCGCCTTACAACAAGCCTCAAAACTCTAGCGAGAACCGTGTCATGAACATTGAGGGAAACCAAAACCAAAGCTAGAGCCGAAACCAAAACAACAATACCCAAAGAGGGGCCTACTCTGGTAGATGATGAGGTCGAGGAAGACAACAAAAATCATTCTACTGCGTCAACCATGGTCATCAGAACCATCATAATACAGAGTGGTGCCCAAAAAAGAAAGAAGAAGAGAGAAAAGCTACGGAAGAAGCCGCGAAAGCAGCCGCACAAGCACCCAAAACAATCCACCACACAGCTTTTTACCCCCACCCAAGCTTTTACTCCAACCATCCTAGCTTCGCCAATTTCCAGCAACCAATGACCTGGCATCTTCCGCCCCACATACAATCGTACCACCAAACAATCCCGTAACATGCCAACCCGAATCCGCCTCAGAAGCCTCAAGAAACACTACCTCCTCCCTCAAGCATGCCAGCCATAATGCCTAAACCAGAGCCCAGCACGCAAAACAACAACCAAAACTCCTTACCTACCTTCAGCATGATAATGCCAATCACCGGAGGCTCCTCTTTAGAATTCGAGAACAAGAGGTAGAGGCGAAACAATTTCAGAGAAGTCAATGTAATCATACCCGACGGACCCCCAACGAAGCCAAGATGGGCACACATGCCCATAAGCTTCACGGGGGAAGACTTCAAGCTCAAGAGAACCTCGCACAATGATGCGATGGTCATCAAAGCGCTGATAGCAGGCTGAATAGTTGGAAAAGTCCTAGTTGACACAGGCAGCTCCGCGGACATCCTCTTCGCAAACGCCTTCAAAGAAATGAACATTGACATGAACACGCTCGACCCAGCCGACATCCCACTTCTCGGCTTCGGTGGAAAGCCGGTGAAGGCCTTGGGAAAAATTGCTCTCCCGGTCTCGTTTGGGGATCGCGACAACGCGAGAACAGAGCACATCACCTTCGACGTGGTGGAGATGCAATACCCCTATAATGCAATACTTGGCCGCGGTTTCATCACCAAGATGGATGCAACAATTAGGAAACCATACCTATGCATGAAAATACCCGCACACAAGGGGGTCATAACAGTGTTCGGTGACCAGCAAATGGCAAGAAACATAGAAAAAGGGGTAGCTCCAGGCCAAAAGAATGTCCACCACCTAGCCTCAGCAAACGAAGCCAAAAGCTCAGCAAAGCAAAAGACCCACAACGAACCCAAGAGGGACAAAGAAAAAATAAAGATCAGTGCTGACGGCGAAACAAAGCGGGTACTCCTAGACGGGTACATCGCAGACAGGTTCGTAACAATTGGAGCCAACCTCGACCCCGAAGAAGAACGCAACCTCATCGAGGGCCTCAACAAGAACAAAGACATCTTCGCTTGGTCCGCAAGTGATCTCAAAGGAGTGGACAGGGAAATCATCGAGCACAGCCTCGACATCAGGCAAGGAGCTAGGCCAAAGAAGCAAAAGCTAAGAAAAATGTCCGACGAAAAGGTCCAAGCCGTAAAGGCCGAAGTTGACAGGCTCCTCGAAGCTAACATAATCAAGCCAATCCAGTACCCTGACTGGCTAGCTAACACAGTGCCAGTAAAAAAGAAAAATGGCAAATGGAGAATGTGTATAGACTTCACAGATCTCAACAAGGCCTGCCCAAAAGATGATTACCCTCTCGAGAGGATTGACAAGGTAGTGGATGACGCCACAAACAGTGAAATGCTCTCGCTACTTGACCTCTTCTCGGGGTACCACCAGATCAAAATCAAGAAGGAGGACGAAGGCAAAACAAGCTTCGTGACACCTTTTGGAACATTTTGCTTCGTGTGCATGCCAGAGGGGCTAAAGAATGCAGGCCAAACATTTTCAAGGATGACGGTAATAGTCCTGGACAGCCAGCTTCGGCGTAACATCCTAGCTTACTAGACGATATCATCATCAAGAGCATCAAGCGAAGCGACCACATTCTGGACCTCACAGAAACATTTGCTAACCTGAGGTCAGCCAATCTAAAGCTAAACCCAGAAAAGTGTGTATTTGGCGTTCAAAGAGGAAAGATCCTAGGCTGCCTGGTAACGACAAAAGGAATTGAAGCCAACCCACATAAAATCAAGGCGCTGGCTAACATGTCGGAACCAACTTCGCTCAAACAAGTCCAACGACTCACAGGTAGGGTTGCTGCGCTAAATCGTTTCATTCCAAGAGTGGCGGAGAGAAGCCTCCCCTTCTTCAAAACACTCTGAAGCTCCAAAACACTTGAACGGGGACTTGAGCAAAGCAAAGCATTCCAAGACCTCAATGAGTACCTTCAATCTATGACGAAGCTATGCCCGCCAGAGCCCAAGTCACCACTGCTACTGTACATCTCAGCCTCAGCAACAGCAGTAAGCGCTGCGTTGATTCAAGAAAAAGAAATTGAAGCCAAAATGAGGCAAATACCAGTTTACTTCGCATCCGAAGCCCTGAGCGGCTCAAAGCTACACTACTCTGAGCTCGAGAAAATCGCATATGCAGTCGTTATGGTAGCGCGAAAACTGTGACACTACTTCGAGGGGCAAAAAATAGTCGTTGTAACCAGCCAACCTCTTCATGATCTTTTCTCAAACAGGGAAGCTTCTAGCTGTATCACCAAATGGGCATCTGAACTCTCAGAGTTCATTGTCGACTTTGAAAGGCGCACGGCTAGAAAATCCCAAGTACTGGCTGATTTCGTGGTCGACTGGACCTCGCCAAAGCAAGAGCCAAAACAACTTAAAACACCATGGGTCATCCACTATGATGGGGCTTGGTGCCGCAAAGGGGCAGGCGTCGCAGCAGTGGTCACATCACCAACTGGTGTCAGAATCAAGTATGCAGCGAGGCTAGATTTCCCACCAACCGTGAAGTCAACCAACAACACCAAAGAGTACGAGGGATTACTGCTGGCCTTAAGGAAAATGAAAGCCATAGGGCAACAAACATTCATCGTCAGAACAGACTCGAAGGTAATCCATGATCACATCGAGAAAGACAGCGAGGCCAAAGAGCCAGAGCTCGTTAAATACCTTGAGGCAGTCCGAGCCATGGAGAAGCACTTTCGGGGGTTTGATGTCAAAAATATACCAAGAGCACTAAATGACGACGTGGACAAGTGTGGCGGAACTGCCCAAATTAACCTGACTAAAATGCATTGAAGTCGCCTGACACGCGATTATGCACTTTAAGCAAGTCAACTTGGTCAACCGTCGGATTTCATCCGATTAACCACATAAACAGGATCGAGAAGCATCGCTCACGTGAAGGTGAGTAGCACAGAGGTTACAACATTCCATCACGACAACATAGTTCAACATTTTATTACATCAGAGTTTTCAAAATTCAGACCGAATTGCGAGGTTCGAAAGTCAAATAAAACCAGCGGAAGCTAAACGTCGATACATGACATCATGACGGAGCCGATCATGACATCAAAAATTCCTTCCTTCGCCGTCCGAGGAGGGATCCCACTCGACTGTCCAGCCTGGAGGGAGCTGGGTAGGCCAAGTGGTACCAGCAACCAAACTATTGACATTACCTGAAAAAGATTAGCCACAACAAGGCTGAGCAACTAGTACTCAGCAAGACTGACCTGTCGGAAAAAAACACGACCAAGACCTAGACATGCAAGGCTTTCTGGCTCTGGGGTTTTCTTTGCCAAAAGCGTCTAAAGTCAGTCCTTACTTTCAACATTTTAGCTCATGTTCTACATTCTTTATCCAGTCTAGATTAGCAACTTATACTAAACAAGCATGATGTCCAAGCAATTAAAGAACAAGCATCAAGATTAATATCATCATCGTGTTCCATCTTTACTCAGTGCAGAATAGCGATCAAGTAGTCCCAAACTGTGAGAGGCAGACAAATCGATTCAAATTTATTAACCATGCATGGCAAACCTAATCTCACGACATCCGCGCACCACGAGGGGTCGCTTCATTTGTCAACCATCCCCATCAATCCCTTAGGCACGTGTCAGGGCCAACTGCCTTTGGCGTGCAATGCTCCGCAGTCCCGGCCTATTGCTGCACTGTGACCGCACTTGCACCCACATGATGCACCATGGGAACGACGTTCCAAGGACAGCCAGAGGGTATGCCACGTCCCAGTTCAATCAGGTACTAGGCTTCCCCATCCCATACTAGGTATGAGATTAGTACTTTCAAACACTTGATCACGAACGCCGACACGTTTCGACCTTAGTCCATTTTCATTTAGACAGACGGGGCAATCCACCAAGTATCGAACATAAGCCTGACCCCGTCCGTCGTCCTTATAGTTGCGACATAACTGAAACATTCAACTCCTATAACTCGCGAGTGATAGGAAATCACTCGACTTTTACCGGGACCTATTAAGCATTGCCACTATTCGACCTTAGCAACTAGTATTCAAATCAAGGTACTAAGTTCATGCATCTACGGTTCCAATCAACTCCTACCAACGTAAATGCACAATCATAAGCATCAATAAGTGGCATAAAAGTAAAACAGGGAATTCATGCATCGGGGCTTGCCTTCAGGAAAAGTTAGTGGGTCCTCGGGGTCTTGCTCTGGTTCGGGCTCGTCTTCGAAGGGGTGAAGCTCCTCAGCGGGGTCTTCTTCTGGTGCCGGGTGGAGCTCGTAAGTTTCGTCGGTGAGATTTAACTCTACACGAAAATGCAATGCAGGGGTTAAACATTTTAGATGGTTATTTCAACACACTCGCATGTTTTAACTCAGACACTTGTAACAAAGCTACAGGAAAGGTGGGGGAGTCCAACTTCAGTTGGTGGAGAATAGGATAAAAGGGTCGGATTTGGAGAAACTGATGGTCTGACCCTCAGATTTAAGGAAAAACCGTACCGAGGTCCTCAGACTCAACACAGAGAAATCCCCAAAAATATTTCACCGATACCCTTGGGTCAAAGAAAAAGATACAGCCGAGCCCTCGGGCGAGGCAGAGAAAGGTCGGCGAAACTGACAGGGTCGGGCGAGACGAAAAGAAAAGGGATCGGGTGACACGAAAAGAGAAGGGGTCGGGCGACCGAACAGAAAGGGGTCGGGCGAACCGAACAGAAAGGGGTCGGGCGAACCGAAACAAAAGGGGTTGGGCGAACCGAAACAAAAGGGGTGGGGCGAACCGAAACAAAAGGGGTCAGGCGAACCGAACAAAAAGGGGTCGGGCGAACCGAAACAAAAGGGGTTGGGCAAACCGAAACAAAAGGGGTCCGTGGCTTACCTCTAGGTCTACCGGTGAAGCCTTGGGGTCGAAAAGGAGTAGACTTGGGTGGAAGGTCGTACGCACTAAGGCTTGGGCGGCGGCGAGGCTTCGACGGTGCTCTGGCAGTGGCGGTGCTTCTTGTGGACAACAAGCAAGCTCTAGCACTGTGCCGAGGAACAGGCGGCTGGTGGGTTGGAAGAAGCGGTTTGAGCGGAGAGGGAAACTTCCTCACCGAGTGTGGTGGCGAAGTTACCGGAGTGCGGGATTGCGCAGAAACGTGAGCTCCACGGAAGCTCAGCGGCGGCGCAGAGGAGAAAGCAGGGGCGCTGGTGCGGGCGGTGGCAAGGGGTGGTGTTGCCAGTGAGGGGGTCCCTTTTATAGAGCCGTGGTGGGGCGGAGGGTCGAGGCGGGGCTCCGGTGGGGAAGGGATAAGGCCGGGAGCGGTGAGTGCGCGGGCAAGGCGGCCACTGGCTAGCGGCGCCATTGGGCAGAGGAGGTGGAGCTCCGGTTGGTCTTCGGCGGCGATTGGCCTTGGGTGGCGCATGTCTGGGGCTTCCGGTCTGTTAGGCGGGCGAGGCAAAGGGCTACCGTGGGGATTGGGCGAGCAGGCGGAGGCGCAGGATGCCGTGGGCGTGGCAGCTTTCTCGGCGGATGGGCAGAACGGGATTGGCGGAGTAGAGCCGTGGCAGGCGGAAGGCGACATGCGCGCGGTCGGCAGTTGGCTAGCCCGGTGTTCGCCCTGTCCTGTCGCGGGCGCGGGTTGGGCGTCGTGGCCTTCGTCCTGTCGCTGTCGTGCTGGTGATAGGGCGCCGGTGGCCGGCGGCCACGCGGCGCGGGGCGCGCGAGCGAACGTGCTCTGGCGCGCGGGCCTCGAGGCTCCCTTCGGGCAGCTAGCCCGACTAGCTTTGGGGGATATCTTTCTTCAGATTTTCCAACACAACTTCCAAAACTCTTTTAATTAAACTGGCTCAACTCTGGATGTCCTTCGAACTTTGTTTAAGGTGTCGGTTTAGATTGTGAAAGGATTTGAAGATATTTCATGCCAAAGTTAGGCAAAAATCTGGAATCCCAGACATAGGATTTTAAGGCATCAGGGGTGAGTTGACTGTTTTACCTCACTTTGACCGGGGTTTTGAACAGGTTTGGGCCCGATTTGGACATGGGTTTGTGTAACCAAGGTGGAACACACTCTAGGTATTACAACTTCCATTTAAGGCCCTGACTCAAGTTTAGATAGGAAATCGGGAGATGAAAGCTTGCAAAGATGGAGGAAAACTCGAATTCCAGGACTCGAGAGGCTTTTGGGGTTCCTTAGTAAACCGGTTTTATATTTCTATTTTTGACTCCCTTCCACTCCGAATTAGTCAAAGTATCTTTAACAAAAGTTGTTTGAATTAAAAAGTTTTAAAACTCTTATTTGGGCAGAAACTTAAGTTTGTATATAAAATTTCAAGCTTTATTTCAAACTCTAAAAAGAGCTTCTTAGGGTTATAAAGGTCATTTCACTTCTTTAATTAGGGATTTATCACTGGTTTATAGTTAAAAGCACTTAATTTAGGTAGAGTTGTTACAACAAGCTTGCAAAAGTAGCAGCAGAGGGCGAGCCAATCCCACCCAACACATTCTACGAAGTCATAACCTCACCTTCGATAAAAGAAGAAGCTCCAGCCCCCGTCAACGCCATCCAACGGTACGACTGGTGCGCGAGCATAATGGCTTTCCTTAGGGGTTATTTCAAACCTCAAAACGAGGCCCAACGTACACACTTAAAGCAAAGGGCAAGGGGCTATGCAATTATCGATGGGCAGCTCTACAAAACAGGCATTTCAACACCATGGCTTCACTGTGTCGATTATGAAACTGGCAGCGAACTGCTCACAGAAATATATGGCGGTTTTTGCGGAACCCACATTGGTTCAAGGGCTCTAGCAGGAAAAGCAATCCGACAGGGATTTTACTGGCCATCAGTCCACACGGATGCACACTTACTCGTATGAAGCTGTGAGGCCTGCCAGAAGATAGCAAGGCAGACGCATGCACCCTCGCTCCCTATCTAGCTCATCCCACCTTCGTGGCCTCTCCAAAGATGGGGAATGGACCTAGTTGGCCCATTGCCAACAACACGAGAAAGTTGCAGATTTGCAGTAGTTGCAATAGACTACTTCACCAAATGGACCGAAGCCAAACCACTGGCCGTCATCACATCGGCGTCGGTACAAAAGTTCTTCTGGAAAAACATTGTCTACCGGTTTGGAGTCCCAAGGGAACTAACCGTTGACAATGGCAAACAGTTTGTCCGCATCTCATTCACAAATTTCTGTGCTAGCATCGGCATGAAGATAAAATTCTCGTCCATATACCACCAGCAATCAAACGGAGCTGTGGAAAGGGCGAACAGTACCATATTCACTGCAGTCAAGAAATGTTTGTTCGACCAAAAAAAGGGCAAATGGGTCGACGAGCTCCCAAGAGTCATATGGTCCCATAACACAACAGAATCCAAGGCAACAGGCTTTACCCCATTCAAGCTCTTATTCGGAGCCGAAGCTGTAACACCTGAAGAAATAAAAAACAAAAGCCTAAGAGTCCTTAAGCCTGGGGATGTGGACGAAATTGCTAGAATAGAGAAAGACATGATTGAGCTCGACATCAACGAGGCCATCGAAAACCTAGACAAGTATCAGGAAGAAACCCAAAGATGGAGGGACCAACACATTAAGGAAAGACAGATCAATGTCGGTGACCTCGTCATCAAAAGGAAAAAGAATTGGGAAAACCTAGGCAAGCTACAAGAGACATAGGAAGGCCCCTACATTGTCACAAAAAGTGGCAGACCCGGCTCTTTCCACCTCACAGACCAGCAAGGAAACACTCTCCCACACACCTAGAACATTGATAGCCTACGAAAAATACTACCCATGATTGTACATGCTACCTTCGGCTTGCGGAACTATAAGCAACGCCGAAGATAACAGAATAGTTTTTCTTTCTTTTCTTTTCCTTACTTCCAAATCTACCTCATTTGTAAGGTTATAGAGTCTGGGCTGCACTCTTTTCCTTGCTAGGGGCTCCATAATGGAGGCAAGGTTTTTAACGAGGCAGATCCATGTACACCTTTTTTCACAAAGAAAGAAAGGAAACTTCCCCTAAAAAAACAAGTTGCATGACCTCGCGCATGTACGCGGAGGAGATTTCGCGTGTAAAAGGCAACAACAAGTTGCGTAACCTCGCACCTGTGTGCGGAGGAGATTTTGCGTGTAAAAGGCAACAACAAGTTGCGTGACCTTGCGCCGGTGTGCGGAGGAGATTTCGCTTGTAAAAGGCAACAACAATAAGTTGCGTGACCTCACGCCCGTGTGCCGAGGAAATTTTGCGTGTAAAAGGCAACAACAATAAGTTGCGTGACCTCACGCCACTGTGCAGAGGAGATTTCGCATGAAAAGGCAACAAACAAGTTGCATGACCTCGTGCTAGGGCGCGGAGGAGACTCAGTATGCAAAAGGCAACACCAAGTTGCGCAACCTCGTGCCAGAGCACGGAGGAATCCTAACGTGTAAATACAACGCCATTACAGATCAAAGACACTGAAACCTCCAGCTGCGAATCTATGTCATCTGACCTCTCTCTTGCGACATCGCAAAGGAGGGTGACATTTTTCGAAAGAACGTGAAAAATTTCTGCGACCTCGCAAGAGAAGGATCTGCGAGTCTGTGATTCTGACCTCTCTCTTGTGACATCGCAAAGGGGGGGTGACGTTTTTCGAAAGAACGTGAAAAATTTCTACGACTTCGCAAGAGAAGGATCTGCGAGTCTGTGATTCTGACCTCTCTCTTGCAACATCGCAAAGGGGGGGTGACATTTTTTGAAAGAACGTGAAAAATTTCTGCGACTTCGCAAGAGAAGGATCTACGAGTCTGTGATTCTTACCTCTCTCTTGCAACATCACAAAGGGGGGTGACGTTTTTCGAAAAAACATGAAAATTTTTGCAACTTTGCAAGAGAAGAGTTTACAAGGTTCGTGTCACCTGACCTCGTAAAGACCCGAGTAACATTTTCGATCTCGCTCGGCAAACGGCAACCAACTCAAAAGAATGATCTCGCACGAGGTCAACCCATGCAAAATACACCAACAAATACAGCTATGGTTGAAGCAACTTCGAGTCGTTGTATCAACCGGCTCCCGCATTTTAAGTCAGCAGGTTGCCTAATGCAGCAACCCGACTTTGACTTATCTAACCTCGCAACGAGTTGACTATGCCAGAAACCAGCACATTTGTATGGATAAACAACACAACAGTTACAAAAGTCGAATACATAACAAAAACTGGCACATAAGTACTTTACAGGGCATAGTTTCACAAACAAACAAAGTATCTGACTTCGTCAACTTTGTACAACAAAACCAACAAGTCAAAGACCCCCCCTAGCATGCATCAACCTACTCTGCAGCATCCTTCTCGTCATTGCCAACACCAGACTGCAAGCGCAGCTGCGCTAACCGCTCACACGCGAGCCTCTTCACATTGTCCTGCCCGAAGGTTGACCACATGCGCTCAAACAAATTCTTCTTCGCATTCTCCACATCATTAGACTTGATAGCGTAGCCAATCTTCGAGGCAGCTTGCACAATATAGTTATCTTCGGAAATATTTCTAACATGCTTGCATCCTTGTTGCTTTAGCAAGTAAAGAGCGCTTTCCAGATAGAATACTGTGGAGTAGTCATTCAAGCCCTCAAGGACCTCGGGGAGACTCTTAACCTCGTCCAAAAGCCACTCGAACATACGTTCGCATCCCTCATCCAATGGGCAATCATCGGGTACAGCGCCAAACACACCAAGGGAGGCTTTGTAACCTTCATGAACTTTCTCGAACCTCTCCCTTACTGTAGTCTCAATTTCGCTCAACAGCTTAGCCATCATTTCTAACTCAGGCTCCATCTGGCTAGTCTTAGATTCCAAACCCACGATAACCTCGCTGTCGTGCTGGGCACTCTCGCGTAAGCCTTCAATAATTCGATCCTTTTCCTTCACCTGGCCCTCCAGCTCCACCATATCCGCCACCAGATGATCAATCTCATCGCCCCTGGCCTCATAGTTCTCGCCGAGTCTGCGAGAGTCCTCTTTCAGCTCCGCATTCTCAACCTTGACCTTCTTCATCTCCAGGACATAGCACGATAGTAGTCTTGTGTACTCATCTTGAAAGGCGGGGAAACCGTTGGTGTCTTCTCCCGAGTAGTCGACTTTCTGCTCGCATTCATGGCAGCACCCTTCGATGATGTTACGAGGGTTGCGGTTCTGGTTGAGCTACTGACGGAGGTCAAGAGCTTGCTCAGCCTCTTGGCGGGGTCCATGGTGGCCACGACCTCCCAAGGGTCCTGTCCAACTACCTTCTGTCGTGTGCTGACTTGCTTTGGGGTTCTCAATTCTGAGAACCTCATTTCTGGTGGCTTCAAGGTGACTTGGATGCCTGCTGCTGCTGCCATGGTGGGAGGAGGTGTGTTAGACCGAGCTGACCAGTCTCTCCCGATCGAGTTGTTCGTATGCGTGCTCCGCCAGTAGAGCCGGTTGCCTGGTGTACTTGTCTTGTGCCATCGTGCAGGTGAGCAAGTCAATGGAGGCGATGGTGGCGAGAGGAGTGTGATGGTGACATGTTCGAAGTGCTTCAAACACGTGGTTCAAGTTCATGATTGGTAAGTTGGATGCAAGGTGGCGGCAATGTTATGTTTGTGTCGCGTTCCTTGTACACCGACGATTCCTTTGACTCTCGGTCTCTTCTCCTTGCACATTGGTGGAGAGTTCATCTGCCAACATGTCGTCTGGATGGCGTTCATGTCGTGAATTTCTTTTGGGTTGTTCTGCTTCATCACCATCTTGTGCAACGATGATGGCAAGTAGTTCTCGCTCTAGGGAGAAGCTACGCGAGCTTGACATGATGATCTCTGTGGTTCCGTCTTGTTCGTAGATAGGTGACAGAGGTGTTCCGTCCTGGTATGGAAGTTTGTCGAGGTACGCGAAAAGGCGTGACTTGTCATCCCTAACGAGAGCAGATGGTTTCATGCCGGGCGAGTGACGAATCTACCTGGTGGAGTAGATGTGATTACCAGGTCCTATTGTGGACCTGATAAAGGAATCTCCTCGTCCGGAATTGAGTAGTAGTCGAGGTTCTCGATCGAATCCGAGTTGGATTAGGATTTAGAAAGGGAAGTTTGGTAGATAGTGCCTGCGTTTCGAAGTCTAAACAGGAACCGACTTGTATCGCAGACCAATTCGCACAATGGCTCAAGCGCCGGCTTGTGGGAACTAGTCCGACTGGTGGGAGAAGTTGAGTTGTACTCGAACTCATCCCTTGGGCTCGGAAGAGGTTCAAAACTTTGTTGAATTTTTCAACAAAATCCTCCAAAGCTTGGCAATGGAGGTTGATGTCGTAGTGCTTCTCCTTCGGAGCCGGCACGATGTGGCGGTGGAAGTTTCCGACACCGTCCGCAACGCAGACCCAGGAGCCAAAGATGAACATCGCGCCTTCTTTGAACGTGACCGTGGGCTTGATGATGACTAGAGCCATCAAGTTCGCCAGTGGACCTTTGGCGAGAGCCCCTACCTGGGACACCAAGTGTCGGTGTTTAGACACAGCAACCTACCGAGGGGGTACCCGGCTAGTGTTTTGTGCATGGGGTTTGCTGAAGACTAGGAACTCGAAGGTGAACTCGAACACACGATTTAGACAGGTTCGGGCTGCTTATATCGCGTAATACCCTATGTCTTATGTGTTGGTTGGATTGTATTGATTGATGATTGTTTGGAGGAGGTCCCTGCCTCACCTTATATTTCCAGGGGTAGGGTTACAGGTTGGTTGTTCTACAAGAGTACTAGTCGGATTCGACTAGAGAGTCCTACTCTAATTGCTATGAGTAGTTTTCTAGTCCTCGACTAGTCCTTGTCCTCCATGTAGAGCATGCCGTTCTGCACCGTAGTCTCCATATCTGATACGTCTTGGTGTACAACCTCGTATTGTAGGACTGTCCAAGCCTCCTGGTGGGCCCATAGATGTATGGCCGACATCATTTCAATATCAAAAATGACTTTTATGTCCTTTGGGTTGTACTAAGCAAGCACACATTTGAAATACTCTTGAAAAGAATGGAGTAAATCAAATTATATTGGCAATATTATTACTCTCACACTCAATAGGATAAGCATGATCTAGGAGTTGAGACTTGTCTTCTTTGAAGATCCTTAATGTGTGTTTTAGCTCGACCAGGTCTTAGCTTCATGCCTTCTAGATCCTTGGCTTCAGGGCAGAGCCTAGCCGTACAAGTGGGTACATAGCATACAATTATACAACCAATCTAACAATCAATCAATCAATCAACCAAATATCCAAGCAATTAGAAAGAAGCAGGAGCATGGGTACTTTAGGAATTACCTGACATCTAAAGGTGAATTCCCGGATATTTGATGAATGATTCTTTAATTATTTAGATAGAAATATATTCCTAAATAATTAATGGATTGGGTAGTTGGATTTTGGAGGAAATTATTAGTTAATTTCCTAGGGATTTTTGAGGTTTTGATCGGGCAGAACAATGGCTAGGTTGGGACGATAATGGGGTTTTGATCGGATGGCATAATAGCTTAGGTGGGCTAGTACTTGGAGTTTAGGTTGGGCAGCATAATGGCTACGCCGGGATGATATCTAGGATTTTGATCGAGCAGCATAATGGCTGTGTGATGGAGTGAATCAGGATTCGAGAGCTAGGGAGTGGGTATTAAGGAGTTTATGATGAGTCAAGGACTAGGGTAAAAGAAACTTGCACCACAGTAGTCGTCACCCACGGCTTAACCCTATGAGGGATTTTTTTTCTTTTTAACCCTTTTTTTATTTATTTTTAAAAATAACCTCACCCAGGCTTTATTTGCGCGGCGTGACCCTTTTGGCCGCGCCAGACCGCCTGGCGCGGCAGTAACACGCTGCCGCGCCGCATGCACTGGCGCGGCGAGTCGCGACGCCAGGTGGGCGCTGACGTGGGCAGGGGTTCGCCACGCCAGCCCGCCTGGCGTGGCAGGGCCAGCACTAAATCCGCGCGCCGGCTCCCTTCCTCCTCCCTCCCTCCTTTCTTCCTCCTCCAGACACCTGAGACCGAGCTCCCTGCGCCGCCCCCCGCTGCCCCACCCTCAACTCCACCCAAAATCCGGCGTTTTCGGTGGGGGAAAGTAGTGGAAATCGATCCCTGCTTCGTGTGGAAGGTATTCCCCTACTTTTTCTCGTGTTTTACCGTTGCATTTGGTAGATCGGAGGATGTTTAGGTGACTTAGGGTTAGGTTAGTGATTTGAATTTTGAATGAAATGCAATGGTGTTTTGTGTTAGATGATACGTAGTTCATACGCAATTGAGTCTCTGCCCGCGATATTGACGTGTAGACCTTGTTGATTTAGGTATATATTCATTGAATCGTATAGTGCAATGTATATGTGTATTTTTTGTTTGCAATTTGTCCAATATATGTAATGTGTGTAGTTGATATGTCGAATATGTGCAATGTGTAGTGTATATGACATGGTGAAATGTTTGTATTTTGTAGATGGATTGTTTAGTTCGATTTTTTGATGGTGGTGTTGTGAAACAAAATGGGGAGTTAGAGAATATGAATGAGTCAATTGAATTCTTCGATGGTCCTCCAAGTTTTAGTGATTTAGTTGACCATGTAATGAGGAAGTATGGATGTAGAGTGGATGAGATCAGTTTGAGAGGTCGTTTTGATTGTGGGAAAGCTAGAGCTCATTATGTTCTCATGAAGTTAGCATCCGATGCGAATTGGAAGCACTATAAGGATGTTGTGCACGAAGCTAATGTTGCATGTTTGGAGGTTATAGTCGAAGTTGTTTGTATGCCTGGCCCAAATGTTGTCATGAGGGAGGAAGTGGCGGTAGTGAACCATAATGGTACCCAGGAGTCAGAAATGTTGCATCACGTGTTAGGTGAAACAGAACGTGATTTTGACTTGGCTATTGCCAATGATGATTTTCCCAATAACATTTTTGAGAGTGATGAAGCAAATATAGATGTTGATAATGTCTCTATGGATTCCGAAGATTGTGAATTGGAGGAAGATGGGGTAGTAGGTGTGGAGGTAGAGGAGGAATCACTATTTGAGAGTGGTGGGCATGAATATGAGAACGTCGGGGTAGAAAATGAAGAGGATGGACCGCAATTTGACACCGCAACCGTGCATGATGTAGAAGGCATTCGTCGTATGGACGATTGTTTTTCTTACACCCAGTATGAGTTGCGGTTGTTAAAAGAACGTGATGTCGAACTGCCATCCGTTCCCAATGATAAGGACATAAGTATAGTTCACAAAGCAATATGTGAATCTAGTATGGTGAATGCCGAAGGGACGTCCATTGGTGAGAGTCCAGTGATTAGGAAGGGGATGAAGTTCAATAGTCTTGAGGAGCTGAAGTTTTTCTTGGCTGACTACGCGGTGAGGTTACATAGACCTTTTAGCGTAGTTCACTCTGACAAGAACTTAAGATACAATGTGATGTGCAAGCAAGGATGCCATTGGCGTGTATGGTCTCGGCTAATATCAAGCACCGGACAATGGAGAATTTCAAATGTTGTGCAACCGCATACTTGTCGGTTGTCACAGCCGAAGCGAGAGCATGTACAGTGCACAGCAAAGTACCTTGGACGGCGTATCCTAGGCATTATCCGTAAAGACAGCGAGACATCGGTGCCATCACTCGTGGAGTCCATCTTTATCTTTAGTGGGTACCGTGTGAAGTATTCGAAGGCTTGGCGGGCGAAGCAACACGCTGTTGCCCTGCTTTGGGGCGACTGGAAGGAGTCGTATGGCATGGTTCCTAGGGTACTCTCAGCTATAACCTACTACAATCCCGGAGTTAAATGGTGCATCGACTCATGTGGCATGATGCTTCCTGACAATGGAGTTTTGAAGCATATACTGCAAAGGGCATTTTGGTGCTTCCCTCAATGTAGTGAGGCATTTCAACATTGCCGTCCTGTGATACTTATGGATGGTACATTCTTGACTGGCAAGTACAAGGGTACATTAATGATGGTAGTTGCTGTAGATCCAGAACAACAGCTTGTGCCTCTTGCTTTTGCCTTGGTCGAGAGTGACAATAATGAGAGTTGGTCATGGTTTATGAAACTTGTTCGGGTACATGTTCTTGGACCTTCATGGATAGTGTGTATGATATCAGATAGGCATCATGGGCTCCTAAATTGTGCGAAGGACCACATTGATGGTTTTCCACCGCTTGTGCATAGGTGGTGCACGAGGCACTTTGCTACCAACATGTCGCGTCGGCAGAAGAGCAATCATGTGATTGGAAAATTGAAATTATTATGCAAGGTTCATACAGAGAGAGAATTTTGTGAGAAGTTAGAAGATCTAGTGAAGGACTTGAACGACGACGCAAAAGAATGGTTGAAGGGTGAAATGGAGGACAAGGATAAATGGGCACAGGCTTTCGATGAGGGAGGGATGCGCTGGGGTATTATGACCACGAACTACTCGGAATCACTCAACGGAGTTTTCAAAGGCATCCGAAGTAGGCCCGTCGCTGGAATTATTGAATACACATTCGAAAAATGCAACGCCTACTTTGTGAACCGATGGCGAAAGGCACGTGAAATGTTGGATCAAGGCTATAGAATTGGGCAAGTTGCAGATGATTATTTATCAGAGGCTGAGCTTAGATCCGTGCACCACTTAGCAGAACCGTACAGGCCAGAAAGGATGGTGTATTCTATAAGAAGTTACGGTACGACTAACATTGGGGGTGAGAGTCATGGAGGCTGACACTACAGAGTGGATCTGCATGAAGTTTCGTGCACCTGCAATGTTCCTCAATTGTTGCACCTTCCATGTTCACACTTCATTACAGCTTGCAAGGCAAGAGGTCTTAACTATGAAAGCCCCTTGTACATGTCACCGTTGTACTCTAGGGAGCACACCATCAAAATATGGGAATCAAGCTTTCAACCTTACCTAGATCCGTCACAATGGCCGACATATGAAGGGGCAGGGTACGTGCCTAACCCCAGTTTAATGAGAAATAAAGTAGGAAGGAGGCAGAAGAAGCGTTTCACAGGCGACATGGACGTGTCGGAAGGGAGGCTTTCTGCAGATTATGATACTGGTGATTTGGATATTGACAAGTCGGAAAATCATTGCTCCAAGTGCCACAAGATCATTAGGAATTGCACGTGCCGCAGTAGAAAATCAAAAGGCACTAAATCTAGAGCGAGCACTAATAGGCCGCGTACTTCGAACAATTGGGTATGCGCGTTGCTTGTATTTTGCGTGGCTATTATTTTATCTTTTTTATAGTAGTACATTATCATAGTTACCGTACTTATCATATAATGAAGCTTTTTACTAACGATCATTTTTGTTGTTTCTTTAGGATGGCGGCCCCGGGGTACCCTCTTCATGAGGCTGCTTACGACTTGCAGCACCGTGCCCACCACCTCGCGGACTTAAATGAGGTATAACAATGGTTGCTAATTTTTGCTGATGAATGCATACCTTAGGATGAGAATTGCAAGATTTTTGTATGAAATGTTCTTATAAATTAAGGATGTGCCTATCGTTACTATTCGCTTGTGTACAGTGTAAACAATTTCATACTGCAAATGTCATTTGTATCATATTTGTGTTACTTACCACTTTAGTAGCCCGTTATTCACAATTGGATTGACTTCACATTTTTTAATAATCTTATAATGTTTTGCAGAATTTGACACCACTCAGGGCTAGGGAGCACTCACCACTTAGGTGGGATGAGCGGTACGCCCAGTACCTGCAGAGAGCAAGTTTCTTGGATATCGCTGTTCAGGTCGTGGGGGGTCTCCCTCCAATGGACGGACCGCTGTTGACCGCTATGGTCGACAGGTGGCGTCCGGAGACTCATACGTTCCACCTGCCCTTCGGAGAAATGACCATCACAATGCAGGATGCGGCTATGATACTCGGCCTTCCACTGGATGGGCAGCCAGTGACGGGTATTATACAGAATGAGAATTGGCGTGATATGGTCGAGATGCATATTGGGATTAGGCTGCCAGAGCCAGAGGGCGGAGATAGCTCGAAAAAGACGTCCGGTGTCAGCTCGGCATGGTTGAGGGAGCACTTCGATGTGTGTCCTCCGGGAGCAAATGACGAGGTCGTGCAGCGCTATGCTCGAGTGTGGCTATGGCACTTTGTCAGTACATTCCTCCTTCCAGATGCAGCTGGGAACACAGTATCGTGGATGGTTCTCCCCATTCTAGGTCAGGTTTGGAAAAACATAGCCGTTTACAGTTGGGGCTCAGCAGCTCTTGCCTGGCTGTACAGACAGCTATGTGAGGCTGGCAGGCGCATAGCGAGAGATTCCAATGTTGGAGGGTGCACTTATATGCTCCAGATTTGGATTTGAGAGCGAATGCCCGTCGGTCGACCTTCCCACCTCCGTGTCGATGTAAGTCACAACGGCTAATTCCTTTTTCTACTTTAATGTTCGAAAAACTATTGTATCATGTGACCAATTGGACTTACTTGCAATTTCAGCCATGGCATCGAGACGATGCTCGTCCCACGTTCTATCATGTGTGGAAGCATGTGCGGCCCGTTCGTGGCAATCCGGATAGGCGCTACAGGGCCTACATAAACGAGTTTGATGTTCTCACGTAGCACCAGGTAATTTGCTCACCATAGTTTTTTAAGCTAACTTCCGTATAATGGTAGATGAAATAAGTATTGCGTGAAAATTTTTGAAGGTGGAATGGAAACCGTATGACCGTGAGCAGCTTAGCCATATCGTCTTTTCACCGACGTGCTATAGAGATAGAGAGCTGTGGAGGTGCATGACCCCAATGATACTGTACTACGTGGTAGAGTTTCATATGCCGCATAGGGTGATGCGGCAGTTTGGGAGGATGCAACCGTGCCCTCCTTTGGAATTATTGACTTCGCAGCAGCTGCATAGGTACGCAGGAATAAATAACTATTGGAGGCTATTCAATTAATGCACTTAACATGTTATACTAATACTTCACTAATTTCTGATGCAGTATCGACCGCAGAAAGTGGTACAAGGAGAATGATTGGAGGTTGAAGCATGGCCAGTACCTCCTCCTTTGGCAGAACAAGCAAGGATGCGATCCTGAAGGTGGACCGTACTGGCGACCAAACAATAAGTACATACGATGGTACTGTACTTCGACGAGAACCAAAGTGAAACCATCTTGGACTAATGTGCCCATTGAGGATGCACCATCTGATGATGACGCTGACATAGCTGACGCGTACGACACGGTGACACGCTATGGGACACAGCCTGAGCGTGCACCTCTCCACGACTACATGGTAAGATTTCGGTTTGTAATTATAGTATCGTAACATTGATCACTCATGGAATGAAAACTCCTGCGTACAGGGACAACAGCTTGCAAGGCTCTCAAACGAGGCGGGCGTGATTATGGAGCACGCCGTCGGGGAAGGTGATGGTCTGCTTCGTGCTTTTGCAGAGGTAGAAGCCCAAACTAATTTCCACTTATACTCGTACTACCTTTGTAACCATCAATAACATAGTCGTGAATATATGCTGCTTACATGTGGCAGAGGGTTCGAAAAAGTTGCAGGCAAATGGCCATGAGGATGAACTGCATGACGTCCTCAGATGTGCACCACGGGGGCAATGTCCAGGGTACTTCTTCGGGATCACATCGGACTGCATTGGCGACTACCCCTAGGGCTGCAACACCGTCCACTGCTACAGGTCCTAGCAGGAGATCACGAGGCAAGGAACCCGCATCCCCTCAGGAAAGCGAGGACTCTGAAGGTGAGCAGTCTGAGGATGATGACCCTACATATGGTGAGGAACTGGAGATTTCTCATGATGCTCCACCTGTGACTCAGACGCAGGGAGAGTCCAGCTAGGTATATTCACAAGTTTCTCCAAATTCAATTATACATTTTAATGTTCGCTCCCGAAGTGTCATACAAATTTTATGATTTGTGCCCAATTATTCCATAGGAACCTGCACCTCGTACCCGGTTGCCACGCTGGTGGCGTCGTTCCTGGGACCACACCGACGTTGGCAGCGCCAATGTGCTGCCCACGCATCCAAGGAGGGAGCGTCGCCCAAGAGATCCTTTTAGCCCTCCGGATGAGCGGCGGTCATGACACTGAACCTAGCATGTCTCAAGACTTTTGGAACCATCACGTGTGTAAAAGACTAAGTTGGTTGTTAGGTTTATTCATGTCACGTTTGTAAAAGACTAAGTTGGTTGTTAGGTTTTTTTATGTCCGTACAATGTTATATGTTTGCTCGATGATGTACTTCTATTTCGTGTATTTTTTCGTAAATGTTCAGAACAAAAATACGTTTTGGATTGTGCAGCGCGCTCCTGACACCCCACCCTCCTAGGCCGAAACCTACTGAAAGGTTACCAAAATTGGTGCGGCAGCGGACCCCTGCCGCGCTAGGCCGCCTGGCGCGGCAAGGCCCTCCCCCGGACGGAACCCTACTGAAAGCTCGTTGCAGTTGGTGCGGCAGCTCACTCCTGCCGCGCCAGGCGGCCTGGCGTGGCAAGGCCCCCCCGGAAACCTACTGAAAGTTCGTTACAGTTGGCGTGGCAGCTCACTCTTGCCGCGCCAGGCGGCCTTGCGCGGCAAGGCCCCCCCCGGAAACCTACTGAAAGTTCGTTTTGTTTGGCGCGGGAGCGCACTCCTGCCGCGCCAGGCGGAGTGGCGCGGCATGCCCCCCCCCCCACGAACCATACTTCACTGAAAGTTCAGTTCATTTGGCGCGGCAAGCCCCCTCCCCTACCACCAGCGCATTTCTGCTTCGCCAGGCGGAGTGGCGCAACAAGCCCGTGGTTAGGATAGAGAATAATATTTATTAGTAGACCCGGTAATTCTGACTACATTTAACACAAGGCACATGGTACTGACAAGACGCCCACAAAGTGTTCTGCAATAGGATTAGATCAGACCGGTGCGCAATCATGGATAAGAATAACACACACGTGCATTAAATGTTAGGGGTACGTATTGCCCCATTCGTACTTTGTCTTCTACTATTATTGCATCACAAATACCTTCAAGTACACCCGCTCTACCACCGCCGACTCCTCTTCGTCCTCCATCTAAATCACTGCAAGTACTTCTTCGAGTACACTGCAAGTACTTCTCCGGCCCACTGCAAGTACACTGCAAGTACTTCTCCGGCCCACTGCAAGTACACTGCAAGTACACCCGCTCTACCAGCGCTATGCCTTCCTCCTCTTCCACCGCCCACTCCTGCTCGTCCTCCATCCAAATCATCGATCCCATCGAAGCTACTACTATTTCTTTCACACTCTAGCGCTGACTACTAGCTCGGAGAGGAAACTTTGATGCGTTTGGACATAGTTCTCTCGGAAATGAAAATAGTTTTTGACAACTAATTGTAGTTCCCAGAATAAACATAAACATAGTTTTCTCATAAAAGAACATAGTTTTCACAGCTACAGAGAAACATGATCCAGCTACATCAACACGTTCATCTAGTCCGAGTCACCTTCATATAGTAACTCATTGTCATCATCATCATCATCATCATCATCTCCGGCAACAACAACTCCCTTGCCTTTCTTATCGACATTAACCTTACCAACAGGTAAATCGGCAACAAGAGCCTTCATCGTCTCCATCTGTGCCTCTTCCGCTTTTTGTTGTAACTCTTCCATTTCAATCCTTCTCTTTCTTGCCCTAATTTGCTGCAAATATTCTTCCCATGAACCCTTAGGGTATTTCACATTCGGATCAACCACATAACCTAAGCGATCTCTTTCCTCCCTCAACCTTTGTTTCTCCAACTCCCTCTCCTCCTGCAACTTCCTCCTATTTTCTCTCTTCTCATTTTCAGTTAGAGGTCATGGATACTTGGATCTACTTTGCCTCCAATACTTAATAATAGTTTCCCTTGCATAAAGTCCTTCAAGTTCCACTCCAGTCTCATGCACCATATCTTGATATATTTTCCCCCAAAGCAAGTCATCGTCAGGAATAGGCACATCATACTGCTTCCTAATCTTTTCTTTAATTTCTTGTTGTTTCCTTGACTTCCATGGTTCCGATGTATTTCCCAACTTTAATAACAAATCATATCGACCACAAAAATCTTCCCAATCACATGTCCTTCCCTCCTGCAACAACAATTCAATATTCTTACAAATTTGAAACAAGTTACAACCTTCATAAAACATAAGAGACGAGTAGTTACTAACCCAGTAATCGCCATGTGCATTTCCACAGAACGAACCATATCCAAGTTCAGAAGGCACCACACCTTCTGTTGCCAATATACCACACTTGCATCTATCACTAGGAGAGGACACACATGGCCATGGTGCCTTTCCACTTTCGAACTCCCGCACTTCCTCCTCTGTTGGTCACATTGCCATTGGGCCGTATATATACTCATTGAAATCACACAACGGCCACCCATCCTGCAAAAAACCCGTGACGTGAACTACTGATACGTAAAGTAACTACAAAACGCTGCTCCAACTTCCAAGCAATAACATCAAGTAAATAACATCAAGTAAAAGTATGAACAATATACTGCAAAATTATAACTACTACCTAAACGACATACTAATATTCTCATAATATACTTACATGAGTCTTTAAGGAGCATTGAAAGAATGGAGTAAACTTAGGTGGATCCCCTAAGTTAGGACGCATAAGCTTAGCAGGAACACCACACTTGCACATGGGAGGATCCCTCACACGCCTACAAGCAGCCTCCTGCTTCTCCTCCTCGGTCATCCTAGGTGGCTTTGGTGGAGGAGGAACCCAACGCCTAAACTGATCGTATGGTTTAAGCTCTGTGCTATGATAAGGGAATAGGCGGATCCTAGGATCATATTTGTCGGGTCCATCGATCCACTGAAAGAAATCACAAGGTGCGGCAGGCAGTGGATCAAAAGTCCATTTGCATACATAGAAGGCTCTTCCGACTGTCTTTGGATGCCTTGATTGTTTCACCTCTGCTTGCGCACCACATCTACAAAGAGGTACCGAAAGGGCAGGAGGTACGGGACCAGCACCATTGGACTCGCCCACATAACGCACATACCACCTACGCCGTTTGTATTCACAACCAAACGACGCCATCTCACCTGGAAATCAAGTGCAACAAATTTAATACACAAATAAACTTTACACACGTAATCCATATGAGCTATATACATCATTTTGATAAAATGTAAACACTCGATCTACAAAATACAAACACTGAAACATATCGACTATAGCAACTATATTAAGGAACAAAAATATGAGACTAATTAATTGAAGATATAAAAAAAATACATGTCATGTAAACCACACAATTGGATGAATATATACCTAAATCGAAGCATTCAACAAGTTCTACACGTCAATATCGCGGGCAGAGACTTAATTGCGTATGAACTACGTATCATCTAACACAAAACACCATTGCATTTCATTCAAAATTCAAATCACTAACCTAACCCTAAGTCACCTAAACATCCTACGATCTACCAAATGCAACGGTAAAACACGAGAAAAAGTAGGGGAATACCTTCCATACGAAGCAGGGATCGATTTTCACTACTTTTCCCCACCCAAATCATCGGATTTTGGGTGGATTTGGGGGTAGGGCAGTGGGGGCCGGCGCTGCAAGGTGCTGCTGTGTGGTGTGTCTGGAGGAGGAAGAAAGGAGGGAGGGAGGAGGAAGGGAGCTGGCACGCGGATTTAGTGCTGGCCCTGCCGCGCCAGGCGGGCTGTCGCGTCAACGCTGCCGCGCCAGGAAGGCTGGCGCGGCGAACGCCCGCCCACGTCAGCGCCCACCTGGCGCCGCGACTCGCCGCGCCAGCGTGGCACGAGCCGCCACGCCAGTGCATGCGGCGTGGCAGCGTGTTACTGCCGCGCCAGGCGGTCTGGCGCGGCCAAAAGGGTCACGCCGCGCAAATAAAGCCCGGGTGAGGTTATTTTTAAAAATAAATAAAAAAAGGGTTAAAAAAAAAAAGTTCACCCTATGATAGGTGGAGCTAGCCAAGCTTCCTTATCCTAGAATAAGAGTAGAACTTGAGAGCTTTCTCGACGGACACCGCTTTGACCTGGCTTGGTGCTAGGGGATAGTGACACGGTGATAGGTGGGGATGGGCAAGGTCAAGTGGAACAGAAACCCGAGAGCTTGCACGGCAAACTCTCTTTGACCTGACCCGGTGCTAGAGGATAGTCACACCACAATAAGTAGAGCTGGGTAAGATCAAGTGGGTCGTAGATAAAGGTCACAGCTTGCTCAACAGACTCACTTTAGCCACTAGGGTGGAGCCTGGACAAGATGACCAGAGATGGGTATGGGGATAGGTTTAGATGGCTTTTCCGTATTTTTATGAATTTGCTGGGAATTTCTAGAAGAAGACTAGCTCATACACGAATTTCTATGTACACATAGATGGGCTATCAAAGAAAAATAAGATGTACATGAATGGTTCAAATTTGGGATGAATAGTGACAAAGGAAGATATGGGTAGGTTTAGAATATTTTCAAGTATTTTTGATGAATTTTTGGAATTTTTTTGGAGTTTGGGAAGGGCTTGAACTTGACTTCGGGTACACAAGTGGGGTGGACGTAGCAATTTGAATATGGCTGATGCAGAGGCGGGTCCACCGTTAACTGTGAGTTGAACCCGTGGGCTTGGGTTGTGGACCAGGGGCGCGGATGAGTTAGCGGTTCACGTGAACCAGGCGTACGTGCCGAGGGGTGTTGAGGGGAGATGACAAAGTAACGACGTTTATGGTGCAGCCCGCCTGCCAGGTTGAGTGAGAGAGGGAGACAATGGAGGGGGTGACAGAGGAGGAACATCCCGTATCGGTTTAGCACTGGCGTCAGGCGGCACTGTCGGGGTGCCATAGGCGCCACCGCAGGGGCTTGCCGAAGCATGCCGGGATGGCAGTCCCGATCGCTGCCAGGGGTGGCAACACCACTAGGAGAGAGCAAAGCTCTTAGGGAGTTCCCAGGTGATGTTGTGGGAGTAAAGAAGAGAGGGAGAGGAGCTCAGCCGTGAGGAGGAGGAATGGAGCAGCTGGCTTGATGTGAGTAAGAGACTAGGGAGCTGGGGCGCTATTTATAGCTGAGGAGGAGTGCGAGGCAGCTGCCACATTGCTGCTATCGGATAGGGATGGGCGGATCACCATGGCAGCCAAGGAAGGGGAAAGGGGGAGGTCCCGACCGTAGGAATGGATGTGGATGGCAGCGGAGTTGGGGATAAGAGGGGAAATGGTTAGGGCAACCTCCATGGTGACGGGGAAAGGCTCAGGCTTGCTTAAGGGTGAAGGCAGTAGGAAGTGGTTGTGGCAATAGAGGCGAGGGGGGATGTGCCGGCATGGTGCAGTGCGGGTAGCAGTGCGGCGGCACGGTGGAGGAGTTTACGGTAGGATGAGAGAGCAGGGGATGGGGAGGAGAAGGTGGGGCTGCATTAAATGCAGAGAGGAGATGTGGCGAAGGAAGGGTTGCGACGGGGGAGGAAGGGGGGGATGGTGGCATCGGCCGTCAGCGGTGATGGCGCAACATCGTGCTTGCACGGCGTGGTGACGACGCTCTGGTATTGCGGTGTGCGTGGGTAGGCGGTGGCGCGAGGTCGTGAGATGGTCCTAGCGTGTGCAGGCATGCGAGATTGAGTGGTGGCATAGTTTGGGTGAGGCTGCGGGGCGTCATGCTGGTGACATGAAGAAACATGGCGGTGGCGTGCCGCGTCGTCGCGCGCGTGCGGGACGAGGGGAGGAGAGGTGTGTGGTGTTGGGCTGGGCCGGCTTGCGTTGGTGGGCCGCAGCGTGCGACCTGGCTGCGTGTTGCTGGAGGGAGGTGGAGGCGGGCCAGGCTGGAGAGAAGGAGCAGGCCGAGAGGGTGGCCGTCAGCCCATGAAGGGTTTGAAGGTTTTTTCTATTTTATTTGATTGGATTTTGAAACTAAATTTGAAGTAGATTTCAAATTTGAATGGGATTTAAGGTGTAGGTTGTGATAGGGCATAAAAATGAGAGTTTTGGAAGAATTTAGGGTTTGGTGATGTTTGAATGTAGCTAGGATTGGGTAGAGACCTTGTAGTGATTTGGATAAATTAAATGTTCAGATTAAATTTGAATATTACATTTAGGACTTAAGAAAGAAAGGTTTTGGAAGATGTTATTTTCTGGACTTTAAGGTTAGATTTAAAATTGGTTTCTAAGGAAAACAATCAAATGCATCACACATGTAGGTTCCATGTATAGTTTATAAATTGTAAAAAGAGTTGAATAAATTTTAAGAATAGAAATTATGTTATGTTTAAAGAAAAATTTTATAAAATCTGTATTTTTAAATGCTTTAAAAATAGGTACGTTACATTAAAATTGTGGCCTTGGCAAGGGTCGACCAACCCCAGCCCTTGCACCCCCTCTTTCCCATCTTTGCGCATGCATAATGAAACACACCTAAGAGCGATCCCATGTGTCGGACATACATCAGTTTGATCTGGATGCTGCTCCCTTCGATCCATGGGCCCACCAAGCAACAAACTTCACCTAAAAACTTACCCACAGGGCAATGACAGGCATCCACTGGCCAAGGCAGTGCAACGGATGGCTTCAAGGCTAGGGGGTAGGTTCGGCCGAATCCATAGGGTAACCCGACCCTGTCCTTGGTAGCCATGGGACCAAGCCGCCTTTGGACATTCATCTAACCGAAATCCAAGAGGTAATTAGAGGCGTTGATGGGGCTGAGGCAGCATAACCTAGGCCAGACACACACATGTGCCAGCGGAGTGGATTGGCTTTGGGCAGCGGCTGTAGCGTGAAGCCGTGCACAAGGCTGGCAGCGATGCGGTTGATAAGAGTGAGGCTAAATCCTCATAGATGCAACGAGGGCTCACTGGTGGGCTGCTGGCGCTACGGCCTTAACTCGGGGTTCAGTGGCCAGATACGAGTGGGACCGAATCCTCGACGCAGAGAGACCTCGCCGCCATGGAACAGTTGTTACATAAGAGGCATATGGCGTCATGGCTCAGTGGGTATCTTGTAGAAAGGAAACTGCGAGCACCCTGGCGCTGAAAGCAGATCTGGGTCCAGGCTGGGCATGGGCAGGGTCAGCCCAGAGGAAAACAATTAATGAAAGATTTAACAAATTACTTGCTCGCTTTAAGATTTTTGCTAAGAAATTAAAAGAGGAGTACCGAAGCAGTTCTCAATATATAAATCAAAAAGGGCATAAATTTATGGTATACCCCTTCAGTAAATCCCATGATGAGCCATCTCCAATTGTAAGCAATAGAACATCAACAAACTATGGTCAGTATTAATTCTTATCCTTAATTTGTACTGAGCCTTCTTTGGATTTAAAAACACAGGGTTACTATTGTGTCGAATTCATCAGAGCCTTACCTATAGCGTTGCAGACTAGCAGGTAATAACGCTAACCTAAAAGAATTACATGGCATATATAGTTGCTGTAAGGTTTGGAGCAATCCATTAATTTATCCTCTTCCACATGTGATTATATAATGCCAAGACGATGATCAACTCACTCATCCTCCTTTTGCTCAGTCCTCTCCAAGGAAACCAGAAAAATAACAAGAAACAAAAAAAATCGACCAATGAAGCCTCCACGGATGAATCTCTCCGCAGCCGCCGTCGTTGCTGTCGTCCTGCTCATTGTCTTGGCCGGCGGTATGTGCACACTTGAGCTGTAGTATATAACAAGTCGGAACGTGATCAAAGATTTGAAACATTCATTTCATTTTGCGCGCTTGTACTTGCAGACATGGCGCCAGTTGAGGCGCTCTGCTCTCATCTGAGCGGCGATTTCAAAGGGTGGTGCACGTCCACGCGCAAGTGCCAAAACGTGTGCTTATTGGAGAGCTACGACAACATCGACGGCAAGTGTCAAGGCTGGTTCCCCGCTCGTTGCTGGTGCATCTCGAATATATGCTCTCCGGCAGCGGCCGCGGCGCCTGAGACTGGTGGTGGTGGTGCTAGTGCAAGAGGCGACATTCCGCACATGAATGAATAGAATCCCCTGTCCTGCCGTGTAATGTTATTTTCCCGATATCATGTTGTAATAGTTTTGAGAAATTTGTCAGTGAAAATAAAATTGTCGAACTCCTGGATCTAAATATGTTTGTTTTTTCTCAAGCTTGTATGTGATTTTTTTTCGACTTATATGGATTAGGTAGACCTGAACTTTTAATCTCATTACCAACAAATTAAAGCTAATTCAAAAGATAAAAGATAATTGTTTAGTGACACTATTACAAATGATTATGGGAGCACCGTGTATAGCATTAGATATTTGAGGCAGATTCTTTATATTGAAAACAGTCGTAGTACACGATGAAAACTTAGATGCACTTTTAATAAAAAACCAAATGCAATTCATTATAAACGGCGTTTTAGAAAATCTTCTAGTGTATTAAATTATCACGGCCTGTTTTTTGCCACTCGGATTTTAGTTTAGATTGTTATTCGCAAAAAACCCATTTATCCCAACAACCTGGTACCATGGCGCACGCACATTAAAATCCACCTTTTGTATCCCAACAACCCTTGTCATTTGTAGACATATCACCACAAGAGTTGTCTGCGATTGTGACCATATGACCGGCAACATGCACTTTAGAACAGCTGGCTACTGAGTTCATTATGACAGCAGAATATGAACAAGCTATATATGGTCCCTAATAATTTGCGTCATTAATTTGTTCTAAGCATTTTGGTTTAGAAAAGGCATGGTTATCCTTTTGTGTCAGAATTCATAGTTACCTATACAGCGGTGCATAATAACTCTAAGTTGCTTTCCGTAGTTGCTGTAAGGTTTTGGAGGCGAGCAAACCCTTTACTTTCTCCTCTTCCACGCCCCTTTCCTCCTTTTAACCACAGAGGGGATTGAAGGGGAAAAAAACTACTCCAGTAGATCCTCTTTCTATTCCCCTTTTCCCTTTATTTTTTTCTCAATCCCCTTTAATCTTCCATCTCTCCCCTTTCTAAAGAGGAAATACTCCTCTCACTTTCTTCCATTTTTGCCCTCTGGCTCCTATCCCGCGTGCATCTCTCACACCTGAGGCCGTCGCTCCCGCGCCCAACCACCAATGCTGCCGTTTGTCCACGCCGCCGTAGAGGACGGCCCGTTCGCGCTCGTTCTTCACTGCAAGGGGCCGCCGCCCGTGCTCCGCCTGGACGCCACCGCAAGGGGGCATAGAGGGCTGGCCGGCAGCAACCCTCACGGGCGCGGTGCTCCAAGATCCTCCCATGGCCGCACAACCCTCTACTGTGGTGCCCTCGATTGCCGCTCCACCGTCTATTGCGATAGGCCAAGGATGAACCCATCTCAGCCTCCCAAGCTCCCTACCACCTGCTTGGCAAGGTTGATGAGGAAGAAACCGGGCCCGAAGAAGAAGGTGCCGGCAGCCCCTACTCCAACAACGGCAGCCCCAGCTTCAATACCGGTAAGCATGGAAGCCCCAAGCTTGGCATTGAGGAAGACAACCATGACACCCACAATATGTTCAATGGAACATCTGCAAGGCAATTTTGTTCTGGTTTTGCATTTTTTATGGAGTTGATGAATGCAATTGTGAATGTAGTGCTCAATTGTGATGAATCCAATCTTGAAAGTGTTGCCATGACGAATTGATTTAATTTGTAGTGTCCAATCTTTTTCCAATATGTTGGACGAAAGTGTTTCCATTGATGGCATCTCTCTCTCTCAACCATTCCCAAGTGTTGATGAGGAATTCGATGAAGATGTAGTTTTGATCAGTCCTCCAACAAAGAAAAGAGGTCAAAGGGTGGTTAATTACTCATCCGATGAAGATGTCTCTTTTGATCTCGGCATGGCAGTTTGTGACCCTTGATGCAATCGTAGGAGTCGATCAAAGTAGTACCACTTATTGGAGCCGCATCTCGAAGCACTTTCACCGCAATGCCAAGACAACAATGACCAGAACAATTGGATCTCTTTAACGTACATTGGTGGTCTACAATTCAAGAGTGTTGCAACAAATGGGCGGGATGTCTTACGCAGATTGCACGCTAGCATCCAAGTGGAGTTCCACTTCAAGAACAAGTGAGTACATTGTTCATGGCATCCAAAGGTTCTTTGCTCGTGAGTGGCTAATATTGTTGGATCATGACTTTTTTCTCATGTTTGCTTTGATAGGCGAACCTTGACCAGGAGATGTACAAAAATAAGGATAAGCCCAAGCATAGGCCGTTCACCATGTTTCATTGTTGGACATTGCTCCCACATAATGAGAACTGCATAAACAGGGATGAAGAATGTCCACCAAAGAGGTTACAGTCATCTTCATCAGAGTTTGACACTCATGAGGAGGAGGATAGAGATGAGGAGAGAGGGAGGACTCCACACGTTGCTCGGGAGGAAGCAATAGGCCTGCAAGGAGGAAGAAAGAGAAAGAGAGGCTAAGGAAAGAAGGTTATGGTGCTGGTTGCAAGGAGGTGATCCAAGCAATGATTAAAACAAAGAATCCACTTGCTATTGAGAAGGATGCATGGTGGAAGGATATCAAAGCCATAGAGGAGTAAAAGGCATCAAATGAGAAGGAGGTTGAGGCTCAAGGGTGAGAAGGCTCTGGCCAAGAAGAAAGACAAGGACCAAAAGATCATGCTCATGGATACAAGTGCTCTCAATGATACACAAATGGGCATATGTGGAGGCAATGCGTGCTCAAATTCTAGTGGAATTGTTAGGAGGCGGTGGGGGTGGGGGTGGGGGTGGGAGTATTTGATGCTCTATATTTGATATAAAGTTAAATAAATCATTAGTACATAAACTTGGCGAGGTGGTGCGCTTAGGTACACCATCTCTCAAATTGCTTATTTGAGAGCAACAAATTGGTAGGTGTGTTGTGGTATAAAACCCGGGGTTGATTTGATGAATGTGATCATAATGTAGATAAAGAAGATTTAGAACCTTGTTTAGGTGAATGTGGTCATAATGTAATTTACACTTCCATGCTAATTCATGTTTTGCATCCCGTATGAGAAAGCACGGGAGTTGAACTTGATGCATTTGCATTTCATGTAGAGCTGAAACTTGCTGACGGAACATACGAGCTTCACCCGGCGCTAGAAGAAGGAGCCATAGCTGATCTGCATCAAGTCGGAGCTTGTGAAGGCAAGCCCCGGAGCATAAACTCCTATGTTTAACTACTTGCAATATATTTTGTTGCTTTGATTGTGTTGACGCTGAAAATCGGCCGATGACTCTCGGCGTCAGACACACGACCCGGGAGAATCTGCTTAGCTCCTGTTCGGCTTATCACCCTGGTGCGGTTTGTGCGGCGTGCCAGTCAATCTGACATGTTGATTGACAAGGAAAGAAAAGCGTTAAATTCCATGGTTTCAATCGGCTAGAGTTCCGATCTATTTCGAAGCGTGTATCAGCGAATCGGCCGAATTACTGTGGGGATGACCAGCTATAGAGCAGCCAATGATCATGTAGCAATTGTAAAGAAACTACTAAAGTAACCTAAACAATGCTACGAAAGGAACACTTGGAACAGATCTAATCGGCTACATGATAATAAATTAAGAATATTGATAAAAAAGCCGACAGTTCGTGTCTCAAGCTGGATAATTGGTGATAAAACTAAAACAACAGGCAAAACCTATAATTCTAGTTAATATCGATAACTGGTGAATAAATCTAAATGAAACAACAGCGATGCACCCAAAGTTAAATCTTAGATATTACTTGATAAGCAGAACTTACAAATTGGTCGGAGGTCGTGTTGATGCAGCCCTGCCAACTCATACGAACTCGTGAAAAGAAAAGGGTTTGGCGAAGTCGCCGACTTGAAAGTAAATTGTGAGGAAAAAGTAGATTTGTTTTGTTGATTGATGTGTTGTTCTTTACAAGCCTTACGAGGCAGCTATTTATACCCTTTTACAACTGATTTCCTAACCGACTAGGATCTATCTCTAAAAGGTAACAAATATTTGCAAACAAACGCAACCCGCATCGGAGTTGGTTATTATTTTCCCACGGGCCAATCTTCATCTTCAGCTAATCATCATCCTAGCCCACTTTAGGCCCATATCAGCCAAGCCGTTCTGGCTCCCAATCGGCCAGTCTTCATTGACTCCCTCAGCGAATCGGCTGAAATACTGTAGCTCTAATCGGCCGATTCCCAACTGTAGCTTCTTGCTTGCCGCATCGGTCGCCTTCCTCTCTCTTGACACCGATGTTAACACGTGTCAAAATCCGGCGTCAACACATGCCTCCCAGTTTCAGAGTGAAACATATCTTTTGCTCCGAAATTTTCTCAATTCTGACTCTTCCCCCCAAAGAAAGCGCAATAGTAAACGCGGAAAAACTCATTTTCGCTCCAGAGTCTTCTGTTTGATGTTCGCGATTTTTTGAACAAAGCGCCCGCAGGCCACCGCTCTTCTTGAATTTCGTGCAGACCGCACGTTAAAAATCCCACCTTTACCCTTCTCTCGAACCGTCTTCAAATATTCACCTCTTCCACCGCTTCTTCTTCCTTGAGCCAAAAAGTTCTCTTCCCCAGCGAATCATCTCCCGACGCACCCCGACGCCTATTCCGCTTCCGGTTGCATACCTCCGGTGACTCCCTCTCAGCCATTGATCAATCACGCCAGTCTCTCAAACCCCAATGGCAATTCCGTCGGCGACCATGGTTTTCATCCCGAAGGCAAATACCCTGAAACTTCCCCTTTTCACTTTTCACCGTTCTACGAATCTTAGATCTGTTCATAGTTTTTTCCTCATATCTTCTCAGGAGCTTAGGCAAAGAATCACCATTCCCATATCTGACGCGCCTGGCCTCATCGGTCTTGGCCCCATGGGAAACCCTGATCCAACCGAGTTGATTACTCTGGAAACCCACAGATTCCCCTTTAAGCAATCAACTATGAATCTGAACAAATGGATAGGCACATTTAGGTCCTGGCCGAACGAGACCCCCGGTTGGAGAGAGTGGTTGTTGAGGATGTCAAACTCCAAGAGAGTTTTTTGGGATGAATTGAAGATCGGCCACTGTATAAATTTGTCTCTGTCCCATATGGAGAGGAATGACTCCTTAGTCATATCGGCATCTTATTTCTGGTCTGATGCCCTCAACGCGTTCCTTTTTGGCCATGGGCTAATGACTCCTACTCTGGCCGATATCCTGATGTTGACCGGCCTTGACGTCTCCTCCGCCGATACGCCCTTTGACCATTTAATCAAGCCCACTCACCGTCTAGAAACAAAAGGCATCGGCGGATGGAAAGGCTTCATTGAATAGAACATGAAGACTAGACCTATCACTGACAGAGAGTATACAACCTTCTTGATGATGTGGCTAGGAAAATACTTATTCTGCGGCAGATCAGTCAGCACCTCCAACACACAAGCCTTGGCTGAGGCGCTAGCAAGAGGTGCCACTATCCTTCTGGGAAAACATGTGCTGGGGTGGTCTATCATATGATGCATCGGATCACCATGAAGTTATCATCTGGGGAGTTTATTGGGAACCCTAGTGGTCCCTGGTGGTTCATTACCCTTTGGGTTAACTTGTACATGAATAAAATCTCCAGAGAGTGGGTCGAAGCCAAGACCTTCCCCAATATTGAATCAGAGACCGACCCATCGTCACGACGCCGTTGTACCTCTTTTGGCGAGGCTGTGTCATCCTTCCCTGGCAGCAAATTCACTCCCTCAAGAACAGCTGAATATTTAGATGCTTTTACATCGGCTTTAGTGAAGAAACCACGAGCTGGTATCCGTACCAAAGAGAAGAGCCATGTTTTGATAATCCTGATTGCTTTGACTTGAACACTAATTATTTTGAAGATAGGATTATGGACCTCTTGATCAAACCCGGGATCTTGCCAGCAAACTTCTTCTCCGGAAAGGACCCTCCAGTGTATGAATTATACAATCCGTCGATAGCAGCCCGACAATTTGGCTTAGGACAGACGCCCATTGGAGTCTACTTCGTCGGCCGGGTGAAGTACCGAGAGCCGCTTTCAAGAGGTTTTGAATACAATCGGCTATGCAGCTTGATACCAGACTCCAGCACTATTGATTTGAATAATTGGCTGGTAGCACCCTTCTCCACTCAACAATTCAAACTATGGTGGGGCGAGTGGAAGCAACATCTTTTTTGTGCGTCCCCTACAGTATATTGCAACTAGTTGGACCCTGCTCATATTGACCCAAACACAGAGGTAAAAAAATCTTCTCGGTCGATTTATTCTTTTCATTTCCTTATGCCATAAAGTTCTCATTACTGACTTTCCTCCTCTACACAGTCCGATAGCTAGGCACATCCAACGTGTAGCCGAAGTGGTAGGCCGATAGAGAACCGCCATCTGTACACACCATACCCACTTATCAGCTATCACGCCCCATCGATGGAGGATATAGCTACTGACCGATCAAAGCACAAGCTGAAGATGTCCTCTTCGAAGAAAACAAGCCACCGAGTACAAGCCCATACTGAATCAGCGGTAACTATAAAGGCCGATCAATCGGCGATGCTATCGGCCAAGCTCTCAGCTGCACCAGCCCCATCAGAGGTCCTGCCAGCGATTTAGGAAATTGACCCCCAAGCGATTTCAGAGGCTGCATCTCTGCTGGTGGAAGCTGTACAGGTAACCTCTCATGCTGCAACTCTTCTAACTATATTGTCAACATCAAATTCCACTTCTTCTTATCAGGTTGCGCAAACTCTCCCGGAGCAAACCATTCATCAATCGGCCGATCCTCGAGCAGAGACTGTACCAGCAAGCCTTCCAATCGAGGTAAAGAATGTGCCCTTTTACTTGATTTTCCCAATCTTTAACTAAAACTGACTGATTTGTTTCGGTGCAGGACATCCCAGACACATCAATCCTACCTTCCAAGCAACCATAGGCCGCGCGGTTTTTAGAGGTAAGATACCTGATACCCATTCCCAGATCCAATTATCATTTTATGCTCATAGAGACTTTTCCTGTCATTCTCCAGGAGGCTAGTCCAAGCACCGTGCCGATTATCGTCGAATCCTCCTCTTCTGATGAACCACCCACGCCGATTCCTAACACGAGAGCAGCACTCCTGCCAACCCAAGCAGAAGAGATCCATTTTAAAGAGGTAAGGACTCTCTGTTTTCACCAGCTGATTTCCTACTCCTGTTGGCTAAAGCACTTTTTCCCTTTATTTCTCACAGGAACAAGACACGCCCAACAATAGCCCCTTCTCCTTCGCGGTTGCAGTCTCCGATGATGAGGAAGTTGCTTCATGTCAAGTAGCTTTGGGCTCAATACCAGAAGAGATCTGTGCCAAGCTCCAGAACATACGAGCCCTTCTCCAGGACGATTGGTGGAAGATGCTTCACCGATTCAGCAAATATTCAATGAAATCAAAGGTCGAGTCCCATAAGACGTGGAAGAAGCTCTTGCGCCCACAGCATACATTGAGTCGATGCAAATCCCAGTGTTCAGAGCTCTGCGACATATGACCGATCGTGCCAAGCTGGAGAAGGCACGTGAAGAAGAGGAAACTTACAAGCACCGAGCTCAAGAGGTACACCACCAAATCGGCACTCTCGAAAATTCCCATCCAAGCATTATCAGCGCCATAGATCAACTCAAACGGCGTAGAGCAGAACTCGCCAAAGAGATGGAGCAAGTTGTGAAGGCCATTGCCGATGAGGAAAAGAAGCTCCAAGACCTCCTGGCCGTCATCGCCAATTTAAAATAGGAAAGGCAGACTCTCTCCCACGAGGCCATCCGACTCCACCGCAGCATGCCAGAAGTTCCTGGATCGGCCGATGACGACCAGCGAGTACTAGACCCTGTAGATCAGATCAAGGCCATAAATGTCCTTCTTTGGATAATTGTACTGAACTTGAATGCCCTTTGAATGTCTTGTAAAACATTAACACTTTCATCATTGTTGTGTGAATACAAATCTAAACAGCTCTTCTCCGTAGCTTTTTAACCCAACGGTCATTTGCTTTGAATGACTCCTCCAACTAACCATTGCTTCTCATCCTCTCCTCCTATAAATACTAGATCCCCACATCTTCTTCAAAGGCATTCGCACAAAATTCATACACTTGCCCTCTGCTAAACGCTTTCAGACCCCAGCCAGGCATTCGGATGGCCTCTTCCTCCTCCTTCAATCAGGTACAACATCAACTTTTGCGCTCCTCGACTGATCTTAATCGTCAACTGACTGCCTATTGTTTCTCCAGCCAAACCGGCTCAGCCCCGGTCTTGAACGGGCTATCGAGATCATGCACTTCGATGAACCGCTGACATAGGCGGACAAAGATCTCATCCAAGCCCATCGCAAAGAACTCAAGGACCACCTCCCCGCCCACATCGAGAAGATCATGGACAGTATCAAAGCCAACGCCTCCAGAAAGCCATCCCAGCTTCCAATTGAGAGGAGCCACCAACTACCCCGCCAAGTTGCCCTTGAAGACGCAATGGTAGACGTGGAAGAAAAGAGCACCCGCATCCTGCTCGAATTAGGCCGGTTTCAGAGAAAAATCGACCGGAATCAAACCCAGTCGAAACATCGTTGAATTACTGCAGCTTCTGAATGTAGTAGTATTTTTTATTCTAAGGGCGACTTGTACCATGTTGACCATGTACCCAATTAATGTATCGAATGGTAATCAGCTTGTTCGTATGAACGCTTTCTTGCCTTATTCACCCTGAAGGCGATGCCCTCCGCATCAGCTATATAAACGTGAGTCAATAGGTATCGGCCATGAGAATCCGACACACCATATCATCGGCTAAGCGTCTACCCATATGCTGAGATAGTATCTTTTTAAATATCTTTCATTTAAAGCCCTTGTAAACTCTTCTCCCTCAATGGTCTCCAATATGCATGCATTGCCTGGCATACATCGACTAATTCTGTACGGTCCTTCCCAATTAGGCGACCATTTTCCATATTTGGGGTCTTTAGATCCTATCAGTAGGATGAACTTCCAGACCAAGTCCCCTTGGAAAAACTGCTTGACTTTGACCTTCTTGTCATACCATCTTGTGACTCTTTTCTTATTTTCCTCAATACTGATCAAAGCCCTCAATCGCTGACTCACCAAATCCTCCAATTCCCCTTTCATGAGAATAGAGTAGTCATCGGCTGTCAACTGATCCTGAAGTGACGTGCGCCTAGACCCAGTTTTCAACTCCCAAGGCAATACTGCTTCGTGCCCATATACTAACTGGTAAGGAGACACCTTGGTGGCACCATGGCAAGCCATCCTATAGGCCCACAGGGACTCATTCAGCGTCGTATGTCACCGTTTTGGTTATTCTTCGATCTGTCTTTTAATCAACTTGATGACCCCTTTGTTGGACGACTCGGCGTGACCATTGGCCTGAGCATAATATGGAGAAGAATTTAGCAACTTAATTCCCATGTCGGCAGTGAACTCCTTAAACTCTCCTAAAGTAAACATTGACCCCTCGTTAGTTGTAATAGTCTGAGGAATACCAAACTGATAGATAATGTGCTCCTTCACAAACTCAATCATGTTGGCTGACGTCATAATTTTTAGAGGAACTGCCTCACCCACTTGGTGAAATAATTAGTAGCCACCAATATGAACTTATGCCCTTTACTCGATGGAGGATAAATCTGTCCGATGAGATCGATTCCCCAACCTCTAAATGGCCACGGCTTTATTATTGGGTTCATAGTCGAAGCCGGTGCTCGTTGTTCGTTACCGAATTTCTGGCAATCCTGACACCCCTTATAATATTTAAAACAGTCTTCGAGTATCGTCGGCCAGTAATAACCATTATTTCTAATCATCCACTTCATCTTGAAGGCCGATTGATGGGCCCCACATACCCCTTCGTGAATTTCTCCCATCAGAGTTTTCGCTTCCTCCACTCCAAGGCATTTGAGTAGTACCCCATCGATCGTCTGATAAAACAAATCATCTTCAAGCAGTACGTATTTCATAGCCTGAAAGCGTATTCGTGAATCGACTTTCTTGGATGGGTCTTTTAGATAATCGGCAATCTCCTTCCTCTAGTCGTCGGCCGCAAGTTCTAGAGCCATGGCGCCTTGAATCGGCCGGTAGCCTGCAGCATGTTGGGCAAGCCTATTAGCTTCCTCATTGTAATCCCTAAGAATATGCTCAATAAGTGCAGTCTTAAATTCCTTCAGTCACTGGAGGTACTCAAAATATCATCCTTACATTCAGATTTCCCAGTTAATTGGTCGATAATAAGCATGGAATCCTCAATTATTTCCACCGCGTCGGCTTTGACCTCCCTCAACAGCTTGATGCCTTTTAAGACAACCCGGTATTCCGCTTGATTATTAGTGGCGGATGCCTCAATCAGCAAAGAGAAATCATAACTTACCCCCCGAGGCGATATGAGGATGATGCCGATTCCTGACCCGGCCCCGCACGAAGATCCATCGAAGTATAGTGTCCACGGAGCTGGTTCGACAACTGTAATTTCTGTCCATAGTGCTGGGCTACAAAATCAACCATTACTTGACCCTTGACAGCCGTGGCCGATTCGTACCTCAGATCGAATTCTGAGAGGGCCAGAATCCACTTTCCAATTCTCCCTTTCAAGGTTGGCAGTGATATTATATACTTGGTGACATCATCCTTGCATACAACTACGCATTCTACCGATAATAGGTAGTGCCTGAGCTTGGTACAAGAAAAATATAGGCAAAGGCACAGCCGTTCCACCGGAGGGTATCTGGTTTCAGCATCCAATAGTCTTCAGCTGACATAATAAATTACCCTTTCTTTCCCCTCAAACTCCTAGACCAGCACCGAGCTAATAGCTCGCTCATCGGCCGATAGATACAGTCTAAACAACTTATTAGCCTGCGGAGGGACCAACACCGAAGGGGAGACCAGGTACTGTTTGATGCCATCTAATGCTTTCTGTTGTTCCACACCCCAAACAAACTCTTGGTTGGGCTTTAATTTCAACAATAGGGTGAAAGCTTGAATGCGCCCAGACAAGTTCGATATGAACCTTCAGATGAAGTTGACCTTGTTGATGGTGGCTATAATCTTCTGGTTCATCTAGATGCTGCGCTCGTGAACCATGAAGCCCAGAAATTGACTAGCCAAAACACCAAAAGCACACTTGTTTGGATTCATTTTCAACCCATGCTTCCTCGTGCACTCCAATACCTTGCGTAAATCGGCCAGATGATGTTGATGCCCCTTTGACTTGATGACGACATCATCAATGTAAATCTCCACCAGGACACCAATAAGCTTATGGAATATATAATTCATGGCCTGTTGATATGTAGCTCCAGCATTTTTCAAACCGAAAGTCATGACTACCCACTCGAACAAACCAAGATCACTAGGGCACCCGAAGGCCGTTTTTGAGATATCTTCTTTGGCCATTAGTATTTGATTATACCCGGCATTACCATCCATAAAGCTGATGACTTTGTGTCCCACAGCCGCATCTATCAAAATGTCAGCTATCGGCATCGGGTATCCGTCCATCGGCGTAGCTTGGTTAAGGTTTCTGAAGTCAATGCACACACGTAGTTTTTTATTTTTCTTGTATACAGGAACAAAATTAGAAATCCACTCGGCATATCGACACTACCGAATAAACCCTACTTCTATCAATCTTGTGATCTCGACCTTTATATCAGGTAGAATTTTAGGATTACAACATCGTGCTAGTTGCTGATACAGCCGATACCCTAGTTTTATAGGCAACCGGTGTTCGACAATGGACCGGTCTAAACCAGGCATTTCATGATACTCCCAAGCAAAGCAATCTTTAAACTCTCTTAACAAATCCATTAACTCACGCTTGTACTCGGGGTCTAACCTAGCACTGATATATGTCGGCCTTAGCTTGCTACCATCTCCAAGATCCACCATCTCTAATGAATCGACCGACGTAAACCCGTGCCCAAGTTTTCCATCTTCTCGGACAAACTGCTCCATTTAATCTGATTCTTCCGAGCCGACTGCTTGGATCGGTTGTAGACCAAAATCGGACACCTTCAGGAAGTCAGTGTCCCAAATCTTGCCAGATATGCATCTGACGTGCTCGTAGCTCCACTGTTGCGTGTCCGCTGCGGCAACACTGTAGGCGGAGTCAGTGGTGACTACTTCAATGGTGTCGCCGATCCACTGGACAAGGCATTGGTGCATTGTAGACGGGATGCAGTAGTTCGCGTGGATCCAATGTCGCCTGAGCAACATATTATAGGACCCTTTACCATTAATAAATAAGAAAGTGGTGGGTAGGGTCTTTCTGCCGATGGTGAGGTCGACGCAGAGTGCCCCGCAGGCTGGAGATATGTTGCCTTCGAAATCTTTGAGCATCATATCCGTCTTGATTAAGTCTTCTTCTCCTTTGCCCAGTTTGCGGAACATAGCGTATGGCATGATGTTCACAGCAGCACCTCCATCTACCAACAGCTTAGTGACTGGTTGTCTGTTGACTTGCCCTTTGAGGAACAGAGCCTTGAGATGCTGGCATTTTTCATCCTCGGGCATTTCAAAAGTGGCGGTCATTAGCTCTAGAGCCAATTGAGCCATATGCTCCTCTATTTCAGTCGTGTTGTCGCGGTCGACGGGAGCCATGAACTCCATCGGCAAGATGAACACCATGTTGACGTCAGCAGCCGAGTCCTGATCATCATTTTCTTCGTCGGCTTTTCTCCTGGGATGCCAAACTTGAGATTTGACTCCTTTCTTATCTACCACTTGCCTTTGTTCCTCCTCGTGCCGTTCCCATTGGCGCAAACGCTGGGCTCTCCTTTTTTGAGACTTAGTCAGACCGTTTGGGCACCATCCAGGGTTTACTGGTTTGCTCAGCGGCTTAGTGCGTTCCCAGTCCGGCTCTCGCCCTAGAGGGTTTTCATCTGAGATTCTTGCGTCAGCCATCTCTCCCAGCCGATCATGTGCACTGGCTCTGCCCCCAGTCGATTGCGCTGGTCTACTCTGCCCCCCAGCCGATCACGCACTGAAATGCGCCAATCCTCTTGCTCGAGCCTATTTCTGCTGATCGGCTCTCGTCCTCGATCCCCAGAGCGTGACCTTTTGAACGGGTGGCTGCTATGATATTGTCCATTGCATTTAGGGTAGTTATCGGCCGATGGTAGTCTGAGGTTATTTTCCCAACAGTGGATGAAGAACGGGCATCTCCAGTGATCCTCGTGTCGGCGCATTATCTCCTCCCGGCACCTCGTGTCCTCCCGTTGCCTCTGATACTTGTTGAGCAGATCCCGGGATGTGACAGGCCGATGTGGTCTCTCTGAGCTCTCGCCTTCGGTTTCCATCCGGCCTTTCCCTTTAACGTCTTCGACCGAGGTTTGATTTCTGGGGTCCACCGCACCGCTTCCTCTGGCCGATTCTGACGTCAGCACTTTGGGTGCTGGTCGATCCTCATCACCTTTGCTGGCTTCGTGGGGACCTTGAATTTAAGTCTTCCTTGCTCGATAGCCGACTGTATCTGCTGATGGAAGACTTTGCACTCATTGGTGTCGTGAGACGTGGTATTGTGCCACTTGCAATACTTCATCTTGTTGAGCTCCTCAGCCGACGGAATTGTGTGGTAGGGTGAGAGTTTGATCTATCCCTCTTGTAGCAGCAAGTCGAAGATCTTATCGGCCTTAGATGTGTCAAAACCAAATGTTTCCGGTTCCTTTTTATCGAATGGGCATGATATTGGCTTTTTCCCTTTTACCCACTCTACCAGGCCGATTTCTGCTTCTTCCTCCAATTCGGACCCTTCCACGTACGCCACCTTTTCCTGAAAATTTCTTCGTGGGGCGCACCTCCTGGCCGGATAGTCGGTGTACAATTCGGCTCAAACTCTCGAACTCCTGGGAAGCGTATTTCTCTTTGATGCGCGCTAGGAGTCCCTGGAAAGCGGTGTTAGCCAACTGGGCGTCAGTCAAAACCAGGCTATAGCACTTGTTCCTGACCTCCTTGAACCTCTGTATGTAGCTGACCATTGACTCATCGCTTCTCTATTTGAGGCCAGTTAAATCTAAGAGTTTCATCTCGTGGACCCCCGCATAGAAGTATTTATGGAATTGTTTTTCCACACCGGCCCAAGTGACTATGGAGTTGGGTGGTAGTGTCGTAAACCATTGAAAGGCTAACCCGGACAAGGATGATGAGAACAGACGCACCCTTAGAGTGTCTTGTGCAGCAGCTTCTCCACACTGGATGATGAATCTGTTAACGTGCTCCACTGTGGATGTGTCATTCATCTTGGCCCGAGAACTTGGTGAAGTAGGACACTTTGTACCGATGAGGGAACGACAACAGATCATAAGCGGGTGGGTACGGCGTCTTGTATGTATAAGTATGTACCCTTGGCTTTAACCCAAACTGGTCTTGTATTATATCAGTTATCTTTGCGGTCCAATCCACTTGTTGCTGATGCTGCTGATGCACAACTGGTTGAGGAATCGGCATGTGCTGTTGGACTTGCGGCACCACAATTGGGTGATAGGTTGGTGCGTGCTGCAGATCTTGCGGCTGGACTATCGGCTGAGGAGCCGATGGCTGTTGTCGCATGGGGTCAACTTGACGTAGTGCATCCGCCATCTCATCATATAATATTATTGGTGCCGCAGTTCTAAGTTGATCTGGAGCACTTGCCCCCCACCAATTTCTGGGGTAATTTGCTGATATTGCGGGGTTGTCGACCGAGAGGCCAATGGAAACGACGCCTGTACAGGAGATTTCCCGTAACTAGTGGACGGGTCCAGATCGGGAGGTATTGCTGCCATCCCCCATGGCGTCGAGGTTGCAAACGGTGGTTGCACGGGGGGAACCGGTGCATGGTAAAATGGCGCTTGTGATTGATAGGGCATTGCACCATTATATCCAAGGGGTATTGTAGTGTTGTATCCCCCACTCTGCATCTGCATCGGCTGAGGAGCCGACTGAGACATATTTGGCACCATTGAGAAGCTTCTAATCGGTGCAATGATGGGAGGAGCGTACGCTGGTCCCTGATACCCCTGAGCCACACCGTTGACCATGGAGCTGACGATGGCGTTGTACACTATGTTGGTCATCACCTTAGACTGATTGATCATGGCCTGATAAACAGACTACTGGAGCATGTCAAACATCTTTCCCGTGTCTTCAGCGACGGTGATATGATGAGGAGTTGGAAGAGCAGCCTTCTTAACGGTCTCCCCGCTGCTGGTGCGACTATAGGATTGAAGGCATGCCTTCTTATAGTCATCCATAGCCTTTGCCACCTCTTCCCTTTGGTTGTCCTTGAGATCTGCTTTAGTGATTTCAATGACATTATCCTCCAAGATCTCAGCAGCCTTCGACATGTTGGATCTTGCTACTGGTCCCACCGGGCATGCCAAAAGTGTGTTGATGCTGAAAATTGGCTGATGAGTCTCGGCGTCGGACACATGACCCGGGAGAATCTGCTTAGCTCCTGTTCGGGTTATCGCCCTGGTGCGGTTTGCACGGCGTGCCAGTCAATCTAACCTGTTGATTGACAAGGAAAGAAAAGCATTAAATTCTAGGGTTTCGATCGGCTAGAGTTCCGATCTATTTCAAAGCGTGTATCAGCGAATCAGCTGAATTACTATGGGATGACCAGCTATAGAGCAGCCAATGATCACGTAGCAATTGTAAAGAAACTACTAAAGTAACCTAAACAATGCTACGAAAGGAACACTTGGAACAGATCTAATCGGCTACATGATAATAAATAAAGAATATTGATAAAAAGCCGACAGTTTGTGTCTCAAGCTGGATAATTGGTGATAAAACTAAAACAACAAGCAAAACCTATAATTCTAGTTAATATCGATAACTGGTGAATAAATCTAAACGAAACAACAGCGATGCACCCGAAGTTAAAGCTTAGATATTACTCGATAAGCGAAACTTACAAATTGGCCGGAGGTCGTGTTGATGCAGCTCTACCAACTCGTACGAACTCGTGAAAAGAAAAGGGTTGGGCGAAGTCGCCGACTTGAAAGTAAAGTGCGAGGAAAAAGTAGATTTGTTTCGTTGATTGATGTGTTGTTCTTTACAAGTCTTACGAGGCAGCTATTTATACCCTGTTACAATTGATTTCCTAACCAACTAGGATCTATCTCTAAAAGATAACAAATATTTACAAACAAACGCAACCCGCATCGGAGTTGTTTATTATTTTCCCACGGGCCAATCTTCATCTTCGACTAATCATCATCCTTGCCCACTTTAGGCCCATATCGGCCAAGCTGTTCTGGCTCCCAATTGGCCAGTCTTCATTGACTCCCTCAGCCAATTGGCTGAAATACTGTAGCTCTAATCAATCGATTCCCAACTGTTGCTTCTTGCTTGCCGCATCGGTCACCTTCCTCTCTCTTGACGCTGATGTTAACACGTGTGAAAATCCGGCATCAACAGATTCTGCATTTATGTTTGTACGAATTGATAGAAACCATAGATGCATGAACGTAGTACCCTTTGATATGAACACTAGTATATTGAGTCGAGTAGTTGCAATGCTTAATAGGACTCGGTAAAAGTCGAGTGATTTCTTGCCACTCGCGAGTTATAGGAGTTGAATGCCCTTTTCCTTCGCTGCAACTATAAGGATGACGGGCGAGGCAGGGCTCTGTGAACTGTTTTTGGTGGTCGGTGGATTACCCCGTCTGTCTACATGAAATTGGACTAAGGTCGAGATGTGATAGTGTTTGTGATGAAATGTTTGAAAGTACTAATCTCATACCTAGTATGGGATGGGGAAGCCTAGTACCTAATTGAACCGGAATGTGAGCAAATCGTTCCAATGTCTCTGGAACGGAGTTCCCTTGCGGCCGCATGTGGTGACAAGTGCGGTCATAGAACGGTAGAGGCCAGGTCTATGGAGCCTTGTACCAAGGGAAGTGGGTTCGACACGAGTCTGGGAATGGATGGGGATGGCTGACAAATGAAGCGACCCTTCGCGGTGTGGGGATTTCGTGGGATTAGATTTGTCATGCATGGTTAAGAAATTCGAATCAATTCATCTGCCTCTCACAGTTTGGGACTGCTTGATCGTTATGCTACACTAAGTAAGAATGGAACTGGATGATGATGTTAATATTAATGCTTGTCATAAATTGCTTGGAAGGTTTGCTTGGTTTAGTATAGTTGCTAACTTAGAATGGTAAAACAACGGTAGAACTTGTGGCTAAAATATTGAAAGCAAAGACCTACCCTAGTCACTTTTGGCAAAAACAAACCCAGAGCTAGAAAGCTTGCATGTCTAGGTGTTGGTGGAGTAGTACCACCGGTCAGTTAAGTCTTGTTGAGCGTAGTTGCTCAGCCTTGTTGTGGCACATCTTTTCAGGTGATGTTGATACCCCCGAGCTCGCTCCAAGTGGCACTTGGCCTACCCAACTTCCTCGTGGTTGGACGGTTGAGTGGGATCCCTCCTCGGATGGCGAGGACCGGGATCATTGATGTCATGTTTGGCTTCATCATGATATTCTGGAACAACGTTTAGCTTCCGCTCATTTATTTTTGTTATTTGAAAACTCTACAAAACCTTGCTTGAATTTCGAACTTGAGGTTGTATTAATTTGATGCACTTGTTTACTGGCGATGGACTTTTAAAATCTCTGTAACCACTCGCCTTCATGCGAGTCTTGCTTTCTTGATCCTGAGTTAAGTGGTTTACCGGATGAAATCCGACGGATGACCAAGTTGATTTGTTTAAAGTACATGATCGCGTGTTAAGCGGGCTTAAGTGTGCTTTAGCCAAGTTAATTTGGGCGGTTCTGCTACACGCTGTCGGCATTGGAGGTTTCCAATGCTGCATCATCGAAGAACCGGAGAAGAAGCATCTTGGCGGAAACTCTCGTCGACATAAGGTGAAAGATTTCGTCAGGTAACTCGAATTTTTTGATTTGAGTAACACCGGTTTCGACCACAACTCGGATTCAACCATAACTTGGACTAGTCCGCGTGGACAGGCAATTCAGCCATCGTATGGACCGGATACAACTCCAAACCGATTCCCGCTCGAACTCTGAAATGTGGTCACGGCTCATGAAAAAGCTTTATCCAAAGTCCAATCCGAACTGGAGACAATTGAGGACCACGACTACGACTCGGACTCTCTTGAAGAACTCCCCTTATCAGGTCTGCAGCAGGGCCTGGTAATCACATCAACACTGCAAGGCGGATTCGTCTATGGCCGGGCCTGAAGCCATCCTTCCTTGCCCAGGACAACGAGTCACGCCTCGTCGCACACTTGGATATCCTCCCATACCAAGAAGGTACTCCACTCTCACCGATTCGCGAAGAAGATTGCTCCACTGAGGTCATAACATCCAGATTTGGAAGCTACTCTCCGGGTAGAGAACTCTTTGTCGTTGTTTCACCAGCTGATGGAACAGAAACCAGCGATCAACACCAACATCAGAGAACTCCTCGTCGGGAATGCCAAGTCGAAGAAGTCAAGATGAATTATCAGCTGACACCCCGGAGGGAAAAACTAGCAGCCAGAGAACTCAAAGAAGAGCAAGAAACACTTAGAGAGCAGAACATCGTCGACTTCTAGCCTCGAGACTTCCCATCGTAAACCTTGATAGAGCATTTGAAGCAGTACAAACACGAGAGCAGAAGATGCCACTCGCCTCTATTGCCTCTATCGACCTTATCGCCCGTTCAATGCCTCCGAACAAGTACAGCGATCTCCTGTCATACTTGGCAGAACACGCATACAAACTCCTCGATAAGGAAACACAAATCCCATCCGTGCCTCACAACCCAAGTCACCATGATGACAGCAGAGACCATGCAAGACATTCAAATCAACCACACGAAGAACCAAGACAACATAGGGATGAACGTGAAGATCCAAGAAGAAATAGAGATAAAGCCAAAGGTAGTCATATAGCCTCCGTGGAAGACCCACGTCACCGCAGAGCTAATCCAGAACCCTTGCACATCAGTGATCTTAGAGAAACATTAAATCACAACCGTGATGCTCGAGATATAATCAATAATCACCACCGTGAATGTGAAGCTGAGGGTGATGACAATGACCACTTCCTCGCTTTCACAAGACTAATCATGAAGACTACTCTTCTAGAGAAATTCAAACCAATGGGCATCACCAAGTATGATTTCAAACAAGACCCAGTTCAATGGCTCCGATGCTACTCACTAGTAGTCCAAGCTGCAGGCGGAAGCGATGATACAAAGATTTACTTCCCCGTATGCATGGAACCCGCGCCACTAACCTGGCTCGAATCTTTGAAACCTAACTCCATCAACTCATGGTCTGATCTAAAGAAAGCTTTTACAAGCAACTACGCCGGAGCTATGCAGCGCCCTGGCAACAAAATTGACTTGGCTCAAGTTAAGCAGCAAAAGGATGAATCCCTAGGCAGCTACCTATGCTATTTTTTTGACAAAAAGGCTACAATTGTCGACATCTCAGAAGTAGATGTGGTAGAATGTTTTCAAAATAGCCTCTGGGACTGACGCATGTTCCAAGACTTTGGCAGACGCCGTCCATCGGATGTCAAAGAACTCAAAATTATGGCTCAGTCATGGACAGACGAAGAAGATAAGGAACATGAAAGGTTCAACTCACACCGCAATCAAGGACGTGACAACAATAACCAAGGTAACAACCAAGAACAAGACAGAAACCGCAACAGCGATCACCGAAACAACTACTCGGGCAATTAGAATCGCAAGCGCAAACTAGACAATACCGTTGCAGCAATGTCAAACTCAAGCAAGAAAGGACCAAACAAACAAAATGATGGCCCTTCATTCAATGAACTACTTTAGAAACAATGTCCATGGCACCCGCTGTTGGGGACCGCCCCAAAACGGACCCTAAACGAAGTCGGCGCAGAGCTCTCCCCAACACCAACTTGACTTCGTGGTTACACTCTTCCCCGAAGTTAATAATTAACCAAAGCTAACTGGTCTGAAGATATTCGTTCTGTGGTTTTGTAGGCGAGGATTCCCGAAGTTGAGTCCTCCACGGAACTCCCAATGACTCGACTTAGAGGAGATGCTATGACCAGAGCCCGAGGTTAGCGGGTCTCGGCCAACGAAGGTGGAGCACGCATGGAGGCGTACTTGGTGCGAGCGAAGCTGACGAGTGGAGAAAGGAGAAGTCAGGGTAGTCCTGAAGTCGCATCAACTGTGGAGCACTTTGGTAATAAAGATTTTGGGAAGGGCTAGAAATGTAATCTCACTTGAAAGTGACATCTTGAGTAAGGGTTAAGTTACTGTCTTGTACAGAATATGTCTGGAATGTAGTAGTTGGGCATGGGTATAACAGGTATATGGAAATGTAACTTTATAGTGCTATAAAGGGATGCGAACCATCCCCATTGAAACGGACACTATTCATCGATAAGACAGCTAAAGTTACACTCGTTTGATGTACCTTTGCTTTAGTGTTGTGCCTTCATCTTACCTTTCATTTGACGAAGGCAGAACAATTGGCGCCCACCGTGGTCTGACCCAACAAGTAACCTACGATGCTGCCACAACGGAAGAAGAGACCTGTAGTGCAAAGAGAAGTCGGGACAGAGGAGACTGGTCAGCTTATAACTCCCGAGGCCACAGATCAAGTTCTTTTGGACAAGGAGGAGCGCCTTGCAAGAGTCGAGCAAATCCTAAGGACAAAAGCAATGAATAAGAGACCCGCACCCGAGGTGCACCACCAAGGCCAACAACCCACAGCAAACGAAGCTACCAACCGCATTGACGGCCAACAGAGCCAGCAGCCTACAATGCTCAAAGCTACTGGCCGCACTAACCTAGACAATGAACTAGACTCAGTCCTCTAGGAGATAGAGGAGGTCAAAAGAAAAAAGGAACAGTTAGCACGACAGGTGCAACAGCAGAGGGAAGCCTCGAGCAGACTATCAAAGTTGAACAAAGCCAGATGACATTTGGAAGCATTACAGAAACAAATTGCGGAGCTTGAGAGCCCACGTGAGAATGCAAACCCAGCCGTAGCTTATCTTCACCAAAGCCCCACCATTGATCAGGCACAGTTACAGCCTAGTTTCAACTTCGGACAAGGCACCCAACATCACTCATCAGGGGTGTCTCTCGTGGTCGACACAACATCACCGCTCTCAATCGGGCTCCAAACCGCACCGTGGCTAGCAACATACAAGCCAAACATTCTGCCCAAATTCAACAGATGGATAGATCCCTGACAATTCCTAATGAGTTACGAAGCTGCTGTAGCTTCAGCCGGGGGAGATGATGTCGTCCTCGCGAAGTCCTTCATAATTGCTTGCTCCACACATGGTGATTAGCTGGCATGACCTCAAGGCGAAGGTCACACAAAACTTTCAGGGTTTCCATCACCCCCAAATGGCCCAAGCAGACCTTTTCCAATGCAAACAAAAAGACAAGGAGCCACTTGCAGAATATGTAAGAAGATATGTCCAACTTCGTTCCCAAGCGCCGCACATTGAGGAATCCGTAGCAATTTCCGCATGCATCGTGGGCCTCACCCCTGGCCCAACAATGTGGAAGCTATCAAGGAAGGAACCCAAAATGATGAGCGCTCTTTTCAGCAAACTCGATGAATACATCAGTTCCAACAAGGACCACCGCAGAAGAGTGGTGGAACATAACAAGGAAAGGCAAATAAACCAGAACCAAAACTGGCAACCTTCACCTTACAACAAGCCTCAAAACTCTAGCCAGAACCATGTCATGAACATTGAGGGAAACCAAAGCCAAAGCTAGAGCCAAAACCAAAACAACAACACCCAAAGAGGGGGCCACTTTGGTAGAGGATAAGGTCGAGGAAGATAGCAGAAATCATTCTACTGCATCAACCATGGCCACCAGAACAATCATAACATAGAGTGGTGCCCCAGAAAGAAAGAAGAAGAGAGAAAGGCTACAGAAGAAGTCGTGAAAGCAGCCGCGCAAGCACCCAAAACATTCCACCACACAACTTTTTACCCGCACCCAAGTTTTTACCCCAACCAGCCTAGCTTCGCCAATTTCCAGCAACCAATGAGCTGGCCTCTTCCACCACACATACAACCATACCACCAAACAATCCCACAACATGCCAACCCAAATCCAACTCAGAAACCTCAAGAAACACTACCTCCACCCCCAAGCATCCCAACCATAATGCCCAAACGAGAGCCAAGCACGCAAAACAACAACAAAAATTCCTTACCTACCTTCGGCATGATAATGCCAATCGCTGGGGGCTCCTCTTTAGAGTTAGAGAACAAAAGGCAGAGGCAAAACTATTTCAGAGAAGTCAATGTAATCATACCAGAATGGGCACACATGTCCATAACCTTCACAGGGGAAGACTTCAAGCTCAAGACAACCTCGCACAACAATGCGATGGTCATTAAAGCGCTGATAGCAGGCTGGACGGTTGGAAAAGTCCTAGTTGACACGGGCAGCTCCGCGGACATCCTTTTTGCACACGCTTTCAGAGAAATGAACATTGACATGAACACGCTCAACCCAGCCGACATCCCACTTCTCGGCTTCGATGGAAAGCCAGTGAAAGCTTTGGGAAAAATTGCTCTCCCGATCTCGTTTGGGGATCGCGACAATGCGAGAACAGAACACATCACATTCGATGTGGTGGAGATGCACTACCCCTATAATGTAATACTTGGTCGCAGTTTCATCACCAAGATGGATGCAAGAATTAGGCAACTGTACCTATGCATGAAAATACCCGTGCACAAGGGGGTCATAACAGTGTACGGTGATCAGCAAATGGCAAGAAACATAGAAAGAGGGGCAGCTCCGGGCCAAAATAATGTCCACCACCTAGCGCCATCAAGCGAAGCCGAGAGCACAACAAAGAAAAAGACCTATGATGAGCCCAAGAGGGAGAAAGAAAAAATAAAGATCAGTGCTAATGGCAAAACAAAGCGGGTACTCCTGGACGGGTACATCACAGACAGGTTCGTAACAATTGGAGCCAACCTCGATCCCGAAGAAGAATGCAACCTCATCGTGTGCCTCAACAAGAACAAAAATATCTTCGCTTGGTCCGCAGGCGATCTCAAAGGAGTGGACAGGGAAATCATCGAGCATAGCCTCAATATCAGACAAAGAGCTAAGCCAAAGAAGCAGAAGCTAAGGAAAATGTCCGATGAAAAGGTCCAAGCCGTAAAGGCCGAAGTCGACAGGCTCCTCGAGGCCAACGTAATTAGGCCAATCTAGTATCCTGAGTGGCTAGCTAACACAGTGCTAGTAAAAAAGAAAAATGGCAAATGGAGAATGTGTATAGACTTTACAGATCTCAACAAGGCCTGCCCAAAAGATGATTACCCTCTCGAGAGGATTGACAATGTGGTGGATGACGCTGCAAATAGTGAAATGCTCTTGCTACTGGACCTCTTCTCGGGGTATCACCAGATCAGAATCAAGAAAGAGGACAAAGCCAAAACAAGCTTTGTGACACCTTTTGGAACGTTCTGCTTCGTGCGTATGCCAGAGGGGCTAAAGAATGCAGGCCAAACATTCTCAAGGATGATAGCAACAGTCCTGGACAACCAGCTTCGGTGTAACATCCTGGCTTACGTGGACAATATCATCATCAAAAGTGCCAAGCGAAGCGACCACATTCTAGACCTTGCAGAAACATTTGCTAACCTAAGGTCAGCCAACCTAAAGCTAAACCCAGAAATGTGTGTATTCGGGGTTCAGAGAGGAAAGGTCCTAGGCTTCCTGGTAACAACAAAAGACATTGAGGCCAACCCAGATAAAATCAAGGCACTGGCTAACATGTCGGAGCCAACTTCGCTCAAACAAGTCCAACGACTCACGAGTAGGGTAGCCGCGCTAAACCGTTTTATTCCAAGAACAGCAGAGCAAAGCCTCCCCTTCTTCAAAACACTCTGAAGCTCCAGAAAGTTGAATGGGGACCTGAGCAAAGCAAAGCATTCCAAGACCTCAAAGAGTACCTGCAGTCTATGACAAGGCTATGCCCGCCAGAGCCCAAATCACCACTGCTATTATGCGTCTCAGCCTCAGCAACAGCCGTAAGCGCAGCGCTGATTCAAGAAAAAGAAATTGAAGGCAAAATGAAACAAATACCAGTTTACTTCACATCCGAAGCCCTGAGTGGCTCAAAGCTACACTACTCAGAACTCGAGAAAATCGCATACGCACTCGTTATGGCAGGGTGAAAACTGCGACACTACTTCGAGGGGCACAAAATAATTGTTGTAACCAGCCAGCCTCTTCACGACCTTTTCTCAAATAGGGAAGCTTCCAGCTGTATCGCCAAATGGGCGTCTGAACTCTCAGAGTTCGTCGTCGACTTCGAAAGGCGCACGGCTATAAAAATCCCAGGTACTGGCTGATTTTGTGGTCGATTGGACCTCGCCAAAGCAGGAGCCGAAACAATTTGAAACACCATGGGTCGTCCACTACGATGGTGCTTGGTGCCGCAAAGGGGCAGGGGTAGCAGCAGTGGTCACATCACCAACAGGTGTAAGAATCAAGTATGCAGTGAGGCTAGATTTCCCACCAACCGTGAAGTCAGCCAACAACACCACAGAGTACGAGGGACTGCTGCTGGCCTTAAGGAAAATGAAGGCCATAGGGCAAAAAACATTCATCGTTGGAACAGACTCAAAGTTAATCCGTGACCACATTGAGAAAGATAGCGAGGCCAAAGAACCAGAGCTCGTTAAGTACCTTGAGGTAGTCCGAGCCATGGAGAGGCACTTTCGGGGGTTTGATGTCAAAAATATCCCAAGGGCACTAAATGACGACGCCGACAAGCTTGCAAAAGTAGCAGCAGAGAGCGAGCCAATCCCACCCGACACATTTTACGAAGTCATCACCTCACCTTCGATCAAGGAAGAAGCTCCAGCCTCCGTCAACACCATCCAATGTTATGATTGGTGTGCGAGCATAATGGCTTTCCTTAGGTCACTTCGAGCCTCAGAACGAAGCTGAGTGTACACGCCTAAAGCAAAGGGAAAGGGGCTACACAATTATCGAGGGGCAACTCTACAAGACAGGCATTTCAGCACCATGGCTCCGCTGCGTCGATTATGAAACAGGCAGCAAACTGCTCAAAGAAATACATAGTGGTTTTTGCGGAACCCACATTGGCTCAAGGGCTCTAGCAGGAAAAGCAATCCATCAGGGATTCTACTGGCCATCAGTCCACAGGGACTCACACCTGCTTGTAGGAAGCTGTGAGGCCTGCGAGAAGACAACAAGGAAGACGCTTGCACCCTCACTCCCGATCTAGCTCATCCCACCTTCGTGGCCTCTCCAGAGATGGGGCATGGACCTAGTTGGTCCACTGCCAACAACACAAGGAAATTGTAGATTTGCAGTAGTTGCAATAGACTACTTCACCAAATGGGCCAAAGCCAAACCACTGGCTGTCATAACATCGGCTTCGGTAAAAAAATTCTTCTGGCAAAACATTGTCTGCCGGTTTGGAGTCCCAAGGGAACTAACCGTTGACAATGGCAAACAGTTTCACTGCGTCTCATTCACAGATTTCTGCGCCAGCATCTGAACGAAGATAAAATCCTCGTCTGTATACCACCCGCAATCAAATGGAGCTGTGGAAAGGGTGAACAGCACCATATTTACTACAGTCAAAAAATGTTTGTTCGATCAGAAAATAGGCAAATGGGTCGATGAGCTCCCAAGAGTCGTATGGTCCCATAACATGATAGAATCTAGGGCAACAGGCTTTACTCCATTCAAGCTCCTATTCGGAGCCAAAGCCGTAACCCCTGAAGAAATAAAAAACAAAAGTTTAAGAATCCTTAAGGCCGAGGATGTGGACGAAATTGCCAGAATTGAGAAAGACATGATTGAGCTCGACATCAATGAGGCTATCGAAAACCTAGACAAGTATCAGGAAGAAACCTGAAGATGGAGCGACCAACACATTCGAGAGAGACAGATCAATCTCGGAGACCTCATCATCAAGAGAAAAAGAATTGGGAAAACCTAGGCAAGCTATAAGAAACTTGGGAGGGCCCCTACATTGTCACAAAAAGTGGCAGGCCTGGCTCATTCCACCTCGCAGACCAGCATGGAAATAATCTCCCACACACTTGGAATATTGACAACTTACGAAAATACTACCCATAATTGTACATATTACCTTCGGCTTGCAGAACTATAAGCAACGCTGAAGGTAATAGAGTAGTTTTTTCTTTTTTACTTGAAATTTTACCTTGTTTGTAAGGTCATAGAGTCCGAACTGCACTCTTTTCCTTGCTAGGGGCTCCATAATGGAGGCAAGTTTTTTTTTTAACGAGGCAGATCCATGTACACCTTTTACCACAACGAAAGAAAGGAAGTTTCCCCTAAAAATCCAGAATCTAAAAATGCAACAACAAGTTGCGTGACCTCGTGCCAGAGTACGGAGGAGATTTAGCGTGTAAAAGGCAACAACAAGTTGCGTGACCTCGCGCCAAAGTGCGGAGGAGATTTGGCGTGTGAAATGCAACAACAAGTTGCGTGACCTCACACCAGAGTGCGGAGGAGATTTAGCGCGTAAAATGCGACAACAAGTTGCGTGACCTCGCACCAGAGTGCGGAGGAGATTTAACATGTAAAATGCAACAACAAGTTGTGTGACCTCGTAGCAGAGTACGGAGGAGATTTAGTGCATAAAATGCGACAACAAGTTGCGTGACCTCGCACCAGAGTGAGGAGGAGATTTAGCGCATAAAATGCAACAACAAGTTACGTGACCTCGCACCAGAGTGTGGAGGAGATTTAGCGCATAAATTGCAACAACAAGTTGCGTGACCTCGCACCAGAGCACGGAGGAGTTCCAACATGTAAATGCAATGCCACTACAGATTAAAGATGCGAAATACTCCAATAGCAAGTTACCTCTCCGACTTCTCTCTTGCAACATCGCAAGGAGGGTGACATTTTTCAAAAAAACATGAAAAATTTCTACGACTCTGCAAGAGAAGGGTCTGCGAGTCCGTGTCATATGACTTATCTCTTCCAACATCGCAAGGAGGGTGACGATTTTCAAAAAAAAATAGGAAAAATTTCTCAGACTCTGCAAGAGAAGGGTTTGCAAGTCCGTGTCATCTGACCTCGTAAAGTGCTGATTGACATTTTTGATCTCGCTCGGCAAACGGTCAAAAACGGCAGTGAACACAATCAATGTCAAAAAAGAAGCTCCGATAAGGAGACTGATTTCTTCACGAGTATCGACCAGATGAGCAGGTGCATTTTCAAAAGTAATGCATCGGCCCGACCTTGCACGAAGTCAACCCACGCAAAATACAACAACAAATCTAGACAACTACAGTTGAAGCGACTTCGGGTCGCTGTATCAACCGGCTTTCGCATTTTTTAAGTCGGCGGGTTGCCTGAAACGGCAACCCGACTTCGACTTATCTAACCTCACGGTGGGTCCACTTCACCAGAAACTAGCGCGTTTGGACAGAATAAAGCATGCAATAATTACAAAGTCGGATACATGACAAAAAGGTGACACATAAGTACTTTATAGGGCACAATTTCACACACTAATAAAGTATCTGACTTCGTCAACTTTATACACCAAAACCAACAAGTCAAAATCCCCCCTAACAGGCAACAACCCACTCCGCAACATCCTTGTCGTCGTCATCTGCGCCAGACTGCAAGCGTAGCTGTGCCAACCGCTCACACGCAGGCCCCTTTACATAATCCTGCCCGGAGGTCGACCACAAGCGGTCAAACAAGTTTTTGTTTGCATTCTCCACGACGTTAGACTTGATAGTGGAGCCAATCTCTGGGGCGGTCGGCATAACATAATTATCTTCAGAAATATTCCTAATATCCTCGCATCCTTGTTGTTCCAGCAAGTGAAGGGCGCTATCCAGGCAGAACACAGCGGAGTAGTCGTTCAAGCCTTCGAGGACCTCAGGGAAACCTCATCTAACAGCCACTCAAACATCTGTTCACAACCCCCATCCAATGGGCAGTCATCAGGTTCAGCACCAAACGCACCGAGGAAGGCTTTGTAAGCTTCGTGAATTTTCTCAAACCTCTCCCTCAATGTGGTCTCAATCTGGCTCAATAGTTTTGCCTTCGTTTCCAACTCAGGCTCCATCTGGCTAACCTTAGACCTCAAATCCGTGATAACCTCGCTGTCGCGCTGAGCACCTTCGTGTAGGCCTTCAATAATCCTGTCCTTTTCCTTCACCTAGCCCTCCAGCTGCATCACATCCGCCACCAAACGATCAATCTCGTCGCCCCTAGCCTCGTAGTTGTCGCCGAGTCTGCTAGAGTCCTCTTTCAGCTCAGCATTCTCAGCCTTGACCTTCTTCATCTGCAAGGACATGGCAGCGATAGTCGCCTCCAGCAAAGCTACCTTCTTTGAAAGCTCTGAGGCTGCTTTCTCGCTCTTAGCAAACCGATCCCTCGTAATCATCGAAGAGTAAGAGACCTACAGATTTTAAAAAACCAAGTTACCAAAAATAACGAAGTAAAAGACAACATTCGCAAGATAAACCACCAAACTATCTCATAATTGTACCTTCTTTATGATGTTGGCCTCCAAGTTAAAGAGCTCTTCCGAGCTCATTGACTTCACAGCTCGCTGAAAATCTTTGCACCAAAGGATATAGTCGTAAGCGTAAAACAAAAATTGGTAAAAACCAAGGACAGCAAAGCCATCTACAAGCTACTCTTACCCTCATACTTTCGCGCCTCAACGGTGACCGGAACAACCTTCTCTCTAGCCTCGCCCTTAGAAGCCACCACAATCTTCCCGCCACACAAATCCACAACCCCTCCTTTGCCTTTGCCCTCTCCCGAAGTCGCTGCGCCTGCCTTCTCCACCCTTTTAGAACCGCCAACATCTGCATAGCGCTCACAACCTTCACCTTCAGCCCCCCTTTTCCAGACCAAAGACAGGTTGTGAGGATTATAAACCCTACCTTTGGTGCATGTAGCTAGAATCTCCGTGCACCCGCTCAAGCCTAGACACTCGTTCAGTCCCTGAAGCCCCGCCGGCAACCTCTCACCTGTTGGAGGTATGCCTTGGAGGCAATCATAGAGATGATGATATTCCATTTGTATCCATGATTTGTATGTTGTGTTCATTGAATATCCATTGAAGGCTACTTGAATTGATTTGCAATTATGTGAATTGTATGTGAAACTCTTTACTTGTATGGTTATTCTAAAGTTGTCCCTAGTCGGAGTTCATGTGAGGACACACATGAATATTAGACTAGCACATGTATTAGTTGATGACTATGTTTCACAAGTCATGGACATGGAGATGTTGAACTAATAATGTGGACACATGTGGAGACATGTGCTGGGACTGACCCAACACGAGAAGTAGTTCTCTCTTTAAACAACATATACGCTTTGTCCTTAGACCTGAGATTGTCGCATGTATTCTAGATGTGGATCGACCTACTTAGGGGCTATCAAACGCTACGCCGTAACAGGGTAGTTATAAAGGTAGCTTTCGGGTTTGTCAAGAAGCATGCTATGAGACATGGTCAATCAAGATGGGATTTGCCCCTCTCTGATTGAGAGTGATATCTCTAGGCCCCTCGAGTGATTGGATCCGAAAATGCATGGCCATGCTACGTACGGTTAAGAGTTAACCTACAAAGGGATTCCGAATCACAGGATCGAGAAAGAGCGGTCGGCTTGAAGCTAGACCAAATATCGTGAGGCAAAGGGAATAGCATGTATATTATGTTGTGATGGTTCGTCTGATATGATCTTCGTGTGCGCATAGGAGTTGGCACGTCTTGCTAGAGGCCGCTACCGACTATTGGGCCGAGTAGGAGTACTCGGGCCATGTCTATACGTATCCGAACCCATAGGGTCACACACTTAAGGGGCTGGAAGCCCAATTCGGATCAGATCCGAGTTGGATTAGGTTTAGAAGTACTAATGGGCCTCGGATCCAGAGGCCCGTTAGCAACCTCTATAAATAGAGGGGTGGGGGCGCCCTAGGGTTTACACCTTTTTGGCGAAACACACCTGCCGCGCCTCCCACGCCCTCGCCTGTTGCAACTCGCGGATCTAGCAGTCCGGCTTGCGACGCTTCCTCCCTGCACGTGTGGATACCTTGGAGGTGTTGCGCCTGCAGCACTTGGACGAGCCGCCGACGAGCCGCCGACGAGCCAACGACGAGCCGCGGTACCGGAGGCGATCTTGCTGCACGTGGACGAGCTGCTGAGGAGCTACTGGACGTGATCGACTACGTACGACTACGTTGATCGACTACGTACGACTACGTGATCGTCTTCACTGCATCGACGTATATCTACATCTTCCGCACCAGTAGTGCGTCGAGTGGTAATCCCGTGATCCTTATACGGCAGTTCTTCCTGGTTATACGCGGTAGAATTTTTGAATTACGCTAGTGTAGCCTACCTCGTATCCCTACAGTGGTATCAGAGCCGTAGCTGCTTAGTTTTGGATTCGGGATGTGTGCATATGGAGATATTCGAGTTTTCCATTTGATCTATGTCCTGTTTTCATGCCCTTGCTGCAATGGTACTGTAACGACATACTCCTACCGGTCGGTTTCCGCCATCGGAGTTAAGTGATACACGTAAATCCAGTTGCAGTGAGTGAAGATCAATATGATTGGTCGAATCGAAATCCAGGGTCATACGCCAGGCGCATTAGATGTGCAATAGTAGATGGGATCTACTGCTGGGGTCGGGATTTTTGCCGTATGCGTATGCTTCGGTAAATCAGCCGTAACTTTTCGGTACGATCTCGGATCGGGGCGAATTTTATATGAAAATTGATCTACAGAAAAAGTTACACATGAAGATTAGATTTCCCAAATTCAGCTTGGAAGATGTGGTTTCGGGCATCCGAAGTTTGGAACGTTAGGACGCCTAACTCTGTTTTGCAGGATGTATATATGTATCTTGTGATCAGTATGGCCCCCTTGTGTATGTGATGCATGTGTGTAACTCATTCGTGACCTGCGTGTCGCGCGTACGGCAACACGGCAGGAGCCATATGTGTTGTCACTTTATTGTATTTAATGGTCTGCGTACCAATCTGTGATGATCCAAACAACTATGTAATCTTCATTACTAGATTCTTTACTAGCTATTAGGCGTAATAGCATGCTCTAGTTCTTGGAGGACTCATCACCAGGAGAATGGCGCACATGGAACATGGAGATGGAGATCACCATGGTGAACAGGTTCTATGGAGATGGAGATCACCATATGAAAACGGGCCATACTGTGTCACAACTGTGTGAATGCTATTCTGTTTATGTTTTACTTTCTGCATGCTGTGATGTTAGAAGTAGAATGATCCCTCACAAAGTTTAAGTTAGTATGCCCTCCCAACTAAAACTTGCACAGGGTGCCACTAGTTTTCCTTGACTAGACGGGTTTGTGTCGGACACTTACACGCATAAGGGTTGGTTTGCTTAACAAGGTTATCTTAACGGTTAAGGACCTTGGGGCATAAAGGTTGGGCGCCGAGACATAGAGATGTCACCCAACAACAGGAGTCATATGTGATATGATTAGCAAAAATTGCTTACCGATCTACCTCGTTTGCTAGCGGTGATGCTAAAGCTCACTAGTGGACTTGTTAGTTGTGGATCCTGAATCACTAAGTTTCAATAGAGGGATATTGATTTTAGTGGGAGTAGATTCTGTTAAAATAGTTTAATGTAATTTGCTCTATCATGGATACGTTTGTCTTAGTGTATTTTGCATTACTTTTGTTGTAGATTAAATGGCACCTAGCAACACCACCACATCGTTTGATTTTGAATCATACGAGACATGTGAGGCTTGCTTGCTAGGCAAGATGACCAAGACGCCTTTCACAGGATTTCCTGAGAGAGCAGTAGACTTGTTGGAACTCGTACATAGTGATGTATGCGGACCAATGAGCATGACGGCTAGAGGAGGATTCCAATACTTCATAACTTTCACTGATGATTTTAGTAGATATGGCTATGTCTACTTGATGAGGCACAAGTCTGAAACCTTTGAAAAGTTCATGGAATTTCAGAATGAAGTTGAAAATCAGCGTGGCAAGAAAATTAAGGCCTTACGATCTGATCGTGGAGGCGAGTATTTGAGCCACGAGTTTAGCAATCATCTAAAGAGTTGCGGAATTGTTCCACAACTTACGCCACCTGGAACACCTCAGAGAAACGGTGTGTCCGAGCGACGTAATCGAACTTTGTTAGACATGGTTCGATCAATGATGAGCCAGTCGGACCTACCGTTGTCATTTTGGGGATACGCTCTAGAAACAGCAGCTTTCACACTTAATAGGGTACCATCTAAATCCGTAGTTAAGACACCAAATGAGATATGGACTGGAAAGATTCCTAGTTTGTCTTTTCTAAAGATTTGGGGATGTGAAGTGTTTGTCAAGCGACTTCAGTCGGACAAGATCACACCCAAGTCGGATAAGTGCATTTTTGTGGGATATCCAAAGGAAACTTTGGGATATTATTTCTACAACTGATCAGAAGGCAAAGTGTTTGTCGCTCGGAACGGGGTTTTCCTAGAGAAAGAGTTTCTCAAAGGAGAAAAGAGTGGAAAGACAATGCATCTTGAAGAAGTTCAAGATGAGCCGATCGGGCAAGAATCAATGAGTGATGCTAACGTAGCAGAACAAGTTGAGATACCCATGGCAAGAGAAGCACCGCCACAACCACGAAGGTCGGCAAGGCTCCGCGAAATGCGGGAAATATTATTGTTGGACAATGATGAGCCTGCGACATATGCAGAAGCAATGATGGACCCAGACTCCGAAAAATTGCAGAATGCCATGCAATCTGAAATAGGGTCCATGGGAGACAATCAAGTTTGGAACTTGGTTGACCCGCCTGATGGTGTTAAAGCCATAGAGTGCAAGTGGATCTATAAGAAAAAAAGGACATGGATGGAAATGTTCACATCTATAAAGCACGACTTGTCGCAAAAGGTTTTCGATAAGTTCAAGGAGTTGACTACGACGAGACCTTCTCGCCCGTAGTGATGCTTAAGTCCATTCGGATTATTCTAGCTATAGCTGCATATTTCGATTATGAGATATGGCAGATGGATGTCAAGACAGCTTTCCTGAATGGAAACCTAACTGAGGATGTGTATATGATACAGCCCAAGGGTTTTGTCGATCCGGAAAATGCTGGAAAGGTATGCAAGCTTCAGAGATCCATTTATGGATTGAAGGAAGCATCTAAGAGTTGGAACATTCGTTTTGATGAAGTGGTCAAAGGGTTTGACTTCACCAAGAACGAAGAAGAGTCTTGTGTTTACAAGAAGGTTAGTGGGAGCTCTGTAGTATTTCTAATCTTATATGTGGATGACATATTACTGATTGGAAATAACATTCCTATGCTTGAGTCCGTAAAGACTTCACTGAAAAATAGTTTTTCAATGAAGGACTTAGGGGAAGCGGCATATATTCTGGGCATTAAGATCTATAGAGATAGATCGAGAAGGCTTATAGGTTTAAGCCAAGATACTTACATTGACAAAGTGTTGAAGCGGTTCAGCATGGAAGAGGCAAAGAAATGGTTCTTGCCTATGTCACATGGCATACATCTCAGCAAGACTCAGTGTCCTTCGACTGCTGATGAGCGGGATCGCATGAGTAGAGTGCCATATGCCTCGGCTATTGGATCTATCATGTATGCAATGATAAGTACTCGCCCAGATGTTTCATATGCGCTAAGTATGACAAGCAGACACCAATCTGATCCAGGTGAGAGTCACTGGACAGCGGTGAAAAACATTCTTAAGTACTTGAGAAGGACTAAAGATATGTTCCTCATCTATGGAGGTGAGGAGGAGCTCGTTGTAACAGGTTACACCGATGCTAGTTTCCAAACCGACAGAGATGATTCAAAGTCACAATCAGGATTTGTGTTCATGCTAAATGGTGGTGCTGTTAGTTGGAAGAGTTCCAAGCAGGAGACGGTGGCCGATTCTACGACAGAAGCCGAGTACATCGCGGCTTCGGAAGCCGTGAAGGAAGGTGTTTGGATAAGGAATTTCCTCATTGAGCTTGGTGTGTTCCCGAATGCGTCCAGCCCATTGAATCTCTACTATGATAACAATGGGGAAATTGCGCAAGCAAAGGAGCCAAGGAACCACCAGAAGAACAAACACGTAATGCGGCGATTTCATCTCATTCAAGACTTCGTTAACCGGGGTGAGATCAAGATATGCAAAATACACACGGATCTGAACATTTTTGATCCGTTGACAAAACCACTCCCGCAGGCTAAGCATGATGCGCATGTAAGAGCTATGGGTATTAGGTACCTTCTAGATTGACTCTAGTGCAAGTGGGAGACTGTTGGAGGTATGCCCTAGAGGCAATCATAGAGATGATGATATTCCATTTGTATCCATGATTTGTATGTTGTGTTCATTGAATATCCATTGAAGGCTACTTGAATTGATTTGCAATTATGTGAATTGTATGTGAAACTCTTTACTTGTATGGTTATTCTAAAGTTGTCCCTAGTCGGAGTTTATGTGAGGACACACATGAATATTAGACTAGCACATGTATTAGTTGATGACTATGTTTCACAAGTCATGGACATGGAGATGTTGAACTAATAATGTGGACACATGTGGAGACATGTGCTGGGACTGACCCAACACGAGAAGTAGTTCTCTCTTTAAACAACATATACGCTTTGTCCTTAGACCTGAGATTGTCGCATGTATTCTAGATGTGGATCGACCTACTTAGGGGCTATCAAACGCTACGCCGTAACAGGGTAGTTATAAAGGTAGCTTTCGGGTTTGTCAAGAAGCATGCTATGAGACATGGTCAATCAAGATGGGATTTGCCCCTCTCTGATTGAGAGTGATATCTCTGGGCCCCTCGAGTGATCGGATCCGAAAATGCATGGCCATGCTACGTACGGTTAAGAGTTAACCTACAAACGGATTCCGAATCACAGGATCGAGAAAGAGCGGTCGGCTTGAAGCTAGACCAAATATCGTGAGGCAAAGGGAATAGCATGTATATTATGTTGTGATGGTTCGTATGATATGATCTTCGTGTGCGTATAGGAGTTGGCACGTCTTGCTAGAGGCCGCTACCGACTATTGGGCCGAGTAGGAGTACTCGGGCCATGTCTATACGTATCCGAACCCATAGGGTCACACACTTAAGGGGCTGGAAGCCCAATTCGGATCAGATCCGAGTTGGATTAGGTTTAGAAGTACTAATGGGCCTCGGATCCAGAGGCCCGTCAGGAACCTCTATAAATAGAGGGGTGGGGGCGCCCTAGGGTTTACACCTTTTTGGCGAAACACACCTGCCGCGCCTCCCACGCCCTCGCCTGTTGCAACTAGCGGATCTAGCAGTCCGGCTTGCGACGCTTCCTCCCTGCACGTGTGGATACCTTGGAGGTGTTGCGCCTGCAGCACTTGGACGAGCCACCGACGAGCTGCCGACGAGCCACGACGAGCCAACGACGAGCCGCGGTACCGGAGGCGATCTTGCTGCACGTGGACGAGCTGCTGAGGAGCTGCTGGACGTGATCGACTACGTACGACTACGTTGGTCGACTACGTACGACTACGTGATCATCTTCACTGCATCGACGTATATCTACATCTTCCGCACCAGTAGTGCGTCGAGTGGTAATCCCGTGATCCTTATACGGTAGTTCTTCCTGGTTATACGCGGTAGAACTTTTGAATTGCGCTAGTGTAGCCTACCTCGTATCCCTACATCACCTACATCATAACATTTAACTTTCAGCCTTAGATGATCCTCACAACAAACCTCACCAACGCCCCCCATAGTTTCTTCCAAGTCCTTCAAAAATCCCGCTGAGGCCTCACCACAATCAAACAACCGTAGCTCGGTAGAAACACCTCTACATGCTTACCAGATCTCACAGCTTCGGCACACACGCCCTTTGGATCAGATGAGAACGCATCCACAAGCTTCGCCTTTTCGGCGGCAATAACTCTCTCAAGTTTCCCAACATCAGTCAAGAGAGGCTGCGCGCTCTTAACCTTCGAGCTTGTGGAAGGCGCCATGATCTTGGTACCAGCCGTTGAAGACGCGTCAACCTTGGCACCCGGGACGGTAACACGAGAAAATTGAGGTTTCTTGGCGCCCCTTTTGATTTGCGCAGCGGGCCCGGTGGATGAAGGTGCAAGAGCCGGAACCTCCTTAGGAGGGCGCATGGAGACAGGAACGACATATGCCAGTTTGCTCAAGCCGCCAGACGAAGCTGTCAACCCCGATGGCAACGCAGCAGACGAAGCCCCCGCGGTCATTTCCTTCCTTTTTTGCACCTCCAAATTCAGGGTCTTTTGCTTCGCCTTAGCGGGCACTTGCAATTCAAACAGTGAGCTTCGCCATGGGTATGAAGTCAAAATTTGCCTTTTTCCTCTTCTCAAGACTAGCACTGTGACGGCGCCTTTTGCTCGTAACTTCGGGACGAGGCGGAACCACAGTGTCATACAAATCAAAAATCCGATTGATACGACGCCTGTGTCCCATGATGGTTTCCAAAGAACGCTTTTCCGGCTGGGTCACGGGACCCAAAATCTCGTGAGTTATGTCCTCCACTGTCCGAACAAATGAGTCTGAATCTGCATCCTTCTCAACACCAGTTTCAAAGTAGGGGTAGTGCACCGATTTCTCGTTCCAAGACACCTTCTTCTAAACAAGTTTAAACGGCCTCGCAAACTTAGCGGATAGAGGCCACACTCTAGCCGCAACATCTTCCTCTATGAGGTCACGTCCAGATATTAAGGGCCCAACAGCCCTGTAAGCAGCCTCGCACCTTGTCACAACCGCCGAATGAATAAAAGACGGAGTCGTGAGCACATCCATCGGCCCAAATGGTGCATAAAATGGGAATCCAGTCCCAATCCCTTCCATCTCAATTCTAACATAAAACCAATGCGTCAGCCAGGCATCATCCCACTTGTTGCGCGAAGGTAAGCTCTATCCTTGGCAGGTTCCTCTTATCATTCTTCCTGCGTGGCATGAAGGTGCAGCACTCAAAATGATTCTCGCAAACCCCTTTTCCATCCTCGGAGTAAACCCTCTTCTTCTAGATATGAAGTTCATGCAGCCTCACAAAGCCCTCCACATCAATACTACCACCGAACGTGCGTTGCACCCAGTAAAACTTAGACAAATTCACGATGGCGTTGGGGGTCAGCTGGTGCAACCTAACGCGGTAGCGATCCAAAATCACTGGCAACTGCCTGTCACAGGGAAATCGAAGCCCCGCAGTAAACAAGTCTCTGAAAACAATAGCTTCACCAACCTCGAGCGCAGGTACCGCCTCATTCCCAGGTGCTCTGCCCACCCCTTAGGAAAGAATTTATTTTCCTCAAAAGACGCGATGTCTTGTGGAGTCAGTTGAGAGCGCCCAAAGTAAAGAGTGGGAATACACTGAACTTTTCCCCCAGCGGGGTTGGTTGCCCCTGCCCTTGCCCCAACCCCAACCTCGGCATCCTTCTCCTCAGCTTCGTCAGACTCCTCTTCAGCTTCGCCAGCCTCTTTCCCCCCTTCCTCCTCCTCTTCTGCCTCCTCACCTGAAGATACAGTATGAACCTCCGTCTCACCTGCCCCAACTGCCCTTGCTACGTCCCTCACGGCACGGCCTTGCCCATCTTTGCCTTCGTCTTCATCAGAAGACCACTCAGACGAGCTACTGCCGGAAGAACCTTCCCTCGCAGAGACCAAACCATCCTTTGTATAAATCCACTTCTTTGACCTTTTCCCATCAACCTCTCCACAACTTGCCAACACCGACTGCGAAGCATGACTACCTCCACCACAGAGGCAGCCTGAATGGCCAACTCTTCTGAAGACATGATCTGCGCAGTCTGCCTGATGCGGGCCACCTGTCGCATAAAGAACAGAACAACATAACATTGAGAATGAAGCCAAAACATCAAAAGAAATCAAGGAAAACAACCACGATCAAACAAGCTGAAGCTACCCTTACCATGAAAAGTGAATATGCCGTAACCCAAACGCTTCCTGCCAAGAAGATTCCACGAAGGCACGTAGTGAAGGCGCAAGCAATGAAAACCTATAGCTCGAAAATGACAGCGTAAAATATGACCCGACCCCCCGATAAACCTTATATAGGCACGGTAAAAAATGCCAAAAGATGCCTTTATGGTGCCTCGAATCACCAACCATCGCCTGGCAAAGGACGTTAGTACCCTCACCCAACGGTAAACGCCTCGGTCCGCACCGCCGTTTAGGGTGACGTTTTGAGGGCGTTTTTCGACTTTTCACGGGTTTGGTCGATGGCGCTTCTGTTCTCACCCACGAGGGGCTACTGTTGGGGACCGCCCCACAACGCACTCTAAAGAAAGCCGGCGTGGAGCTCTCCCCAACACCAACTTGACTTCGTGGGTACACTCTTCCCCGAAGTTAATAATTAACCGAAGCTAACTGGTCCAAAGATATTCATTCTGTGGTTTTGTAGGCGAGGATTCCCGAAGTTGAGACCTCCACGGAACTCCCAGCGACTCGACTTTGAGGAGATGCTATGACCAGAGCCCGAGGTTAGCGGGTCTCGACCAACGAAGGTGGAGCACGCATGGAGGCGTACTTGGTGCGAGCGAAGCTGACGAGTGGAGAAAGGAGAAGTCAGGGTAGTCCTGAAGTCGCATCAACTGTGGAGCACTTTGGTAATAAAGATTTTGGGAAGGGCTAGAAATGTAATCTCACTTGAAAGCGACATCTTGAGTAAGGGTTAAGTTACTGTCTTGTACGGAATATGCCTGGAATGTAGTAGTTGGGCATGGGTATAATAGGTATACGGAAATGTAACTTTATAGCGCTATGAAGGGATGCGAACCATCCCCATTGAAATGGACACTATTCATCGATAAGACAGCCAAAGTTACACTCGTTTGAAGTACCTTTGCTTTCGTGTTGTGACTTCGTCTTACCTTTCATTTGACAAAGGCCCAACACCCGCACAACAAGCACGCTGCAATAGACTGATACAGCCTTCGCAGAGTAATGCAAGAGTTGCCAGAACCTCCCGCCAACAACAATAACAATAACAACAATAAGGACAAAGGCAAGGGCAAGATGAATGAAACTGAAGATGGTGAAGACAAGTTCCAGACAGCGTCTAAAACTGTCAACGTCATTTTTGGCGGAATTCCAGGCACTACCTCCAAGCGATCCAACAAATTAGTACTTAAAGAAATCATGGCTATCGAACTAGCCACCCTTACACCTCTCAAATGGTCTAAGGTACCCATTACCTTCAGCAGAAAGGATCAACGGACCAACTTCTAAGAACCAGGGCATTTCCCTCTGGTACTAGACCCAGTTGTCGTAGGCTCAACACTAACCAAAGTACTCATCAACGGCGGCAGTGGACTCAATGTCATTTTCGCCAAGACTCTAAGCAAGATGGGCCTCAACATCACTGAAATGCTTACCCCAATGGATTCTTCCTTCTACGGAATCATCCTAGACAATGCAGCTATCCCACAAGGACAAGTCATCTTACCTGTCACCTTCAGCACCAAAGAGCACTACCACACAGAGTACATCAAGTTTGAGGTGGCTAAGTTCGAGACTTCTTACCACACCATCCTTGGAAGACCAGCCCTGGCCAAGTTCATGGCCATCCCACACTACGTGTACTTGCTACTGAAAATGCCTGGACTGAATGGAGAACTATCTCTTCATGGAGACCTCTGACAATCCTATGAATGCGACACAAAAGCTATTGAGATAGCCGCGACTACGTCAAAGAAGCTCATCCTAGCAGAACTCAAAATTCCAGAGAATAAGTCGAGAGCTACTAAAGTTAGGCCAGCAAACGACAAGGACTTTAAAGCCATTGATCTCGAGAATAGCAACTCATCCAAAACAGCCCTGATCGGAACAGGGCTAGACCCTAAATAGGAAAGCACGCTCGTCGGTTTCCTTTGAGCAAACCGAGACATTTTCGTGTGGAAACTAGCTGACATGCCAGGTGTGCCCAAGGAACTGATCTAGCATTCACTCAACGTCGATCCCAAAGCAACTCCAAGAAGACAGCGACTATGAAGATTCGCTCAAGATAGAAGAGATGCAATTAAAAAAGAACTAGCCAAATTACTCGCAGCAGGGTTTATAATGGAAGTTTTTCACCCTAATTGGCTAGCTAATCCTATTTTAGTTCAAAAGAAGAATAACAACAACTGGAGGATGTGCGTCGACTACATAGATCTCAACAAACATTGCCCCAAAGATCCCTTCAGGCTTCCCAGAATCGACCAAGTAGTTGACTCCACAACTGGATGCTCACTACTCTGTTTCCTCGATGGATCTCTCAAGCTTGAGGGAGACGGCGCAGGAGTACTCTTAATATGCCTAAAAGGCGAACAACTCAAGTACATTCTTCAAATCATTTGGGATGCGTCAAATAACGAAGCCGAGTATGAAGCACTTCTACACGGTCTTCTCCTAGCAATTTCACTAGGTATCAAAGATTATTAGTCTACGGTGACTCATTAGTACTCATCAACCAAGTCAACGACGAGTGGGACCGCAACAAGGAAAATATGGACGCATACTGCAAGGAAGTCCGCAACCTAGAGAATAAGTTTTTAGGCCTTGAATTTCACCATGTGGTCCGCGACAACAACGTTGCTGCCGACGTTTTATCCAAAATGGGTTCAACACGCACGGAAGTTCCAGTAGGCATATTTGTTCACGAACTTTGCAAGCCGTCTATAACAGAAGAAATAAATCCAGCAACCACCAGTAAGGGTCCACCGGAACCTGACCGGGAGATCATGATGATCAAGGTAGACTAGAGGACTCCTTTTCTCAACTACATTAAAGAGCACAAGCTACCTTCCGACAAGAGGCAGGCAGAACAAGTCTCACGGCGAGGCAAAAGCTACGTTCTAGTCAGAGACAAACTCTACAGAAGAGGAGTGTCCTTGGGAGTACTCATGAAGTGCGTCACTCGCGAGGACAGCAAGGACATCTTGAAGGAAATACATAAAGGAATCTGCGGGAATCACGCATCCTCAAGAACAATAGTAGGCAAAGCTTTCAGAGTAGGATTTTATTGGCCAACTGCGCTGGCAGATGCAGAGGAACTAGTCCGCAGATGTCAAGGCAGCCAGTTTTTCACCAAGCAACATGTCCCTGCCTACAAACTCATCAGCACCATACCTCCAACATGGCCTTTCGCATGCTACGGGCTTGACATGATTCGCTCCCAATAGCCCCAGGAGGATTCAATCGAGTACTCATCGCCACTGATAAGTTTACCAAATGGATCGAGGTGAAACTTGTCACCTGCTGACACGGTTCTCGACTTCCTGGATGAAATAGTTCATCGTTACAGTTTTCCAAAAAGAATTATCACAGACCTGGGCTCAAATTCCAACAATCATGAGTTCTGGGAGTACTACGAGAATAGTGGAATCAACGTTCGTTACGTCTTCGTCACTCATCCAAGAGCCAACGGCCAGGTTGAGCGTGCCAACAGCATGTTACTTGAAGCTCTCAAGGAAAGGCTGCATGACATTGGCAACACCAAAGGAGTCAAGTGGCTCAAAAAACTACCCAATATTCTCTGGGGGCTACGTACTCAACCGTGCAAGCCTACTAGGCAGTCGCCTTACTTCTTCGTTTACGTGTCAGAAGCCATAATCCCTGCTAACATCATGTGGAAATCCCCTGCGGTCAAGCAATACGACGACGGGGCAGCAGAGGAAACAAGGTGCTTAGACCTCGATAGCTTGGAAGAATCACGCTGTGCAGCACTCATACAGTCAGCATGATACCTTGAAGGACTACGCCGTTACCACGATCGCAACATCAAAGAACGTTTTTTCAACATTGGCAACATGGTCCTCAAGCGCATTCAAGACATAACGGGGCTGCACAAACTCAACTCACCATGGGAAAGGCCTTACATCATGTCCAAAGTCACAGGACCAGGATCGTATAGGCTACAACAACTCTCCGATGAAGAAGTCGCAAATTCTTGGAACATTGAGCACCTATGTCGCTATTACTGTAACGGCCTCGGACAAAAATCCTTCGCGTCAATCTTAATCCGAGCCCCTGATCACCTGTCTTAGTTTTTCCAAGCCTGAGTGTTCGACCTCCAGCTCTCCCGACCCCTGCGATCCAACCCCTCGCCGTGGTCTCCCCAGTTCCGACCCCGCCGACCCCCAACCCACCGTCGGATCTTCCTAAGCCATCCCGCAGCATCGCCCTCCAGTTCGAGCAGTGGACCACCGAGACTGACCGGTGGGCCCACGAGATCTTTTCCCCAGATCTCCCACAACAGGCGCACTCGAGTTCCATGCCCGCTTCAGTTTTTCCCTGCCACGTGGCTCAACTCCTCCGACGTCCGCCGCTCCACCTCGTTCTCAGCCCGCGACCGGATGGAATCCCGCGCCCTCCTCCCCAATCGTAGCGGAAGCCCCTCTGCAACCCTTTCTGCAGCACCTCGTCGCCCGCGCCCATCATCACATCGCCAGATCCCAGCCGTAGAGCCCGATGCCGCCCGTCTTTCCGTCACCTCGCCACAGTCGTGCCGTCCGGTCTTCGCTACACGATGATTCCTCCTCCGCCAACCCAGACCGCGGCAGCGATAGCTCCTTTTCCGCCCTGTCAGAAGCCGTCCTGACAATCTGTTTCTCCGCGCTCGCCCGCGCGCCCGCAGCCGCCTATCTTCTCACCTGTGCGCCCTCGTTCCTAGCGCCGTTTTCCTAGTCACTTCCATCAGATCCACCACACGACGACGCCCGCCTCCGCCAAATCTCAACCACCGGCAAACCCGCGCCTGCTCCGCCCTGACGTCCGTGCCCAATGATCGCCGGTGTCATCCCTGAAGTCCTGCTCCACTGCCCTCGTCGCTCAATCGCCGCCCGGGCAGAGCACTCCATTGCTTCTTCCCCGGCCTTTGCGCCGCTCCGCTCCCCCTTCTCACTTCCGCGCCGCTATAAAAGGGAATGCAGAAGTCCCACCGGAGTTTCCCTTGCCCTAGCCGCCATCTCTCTTGCTCCCTGTTCGAGCTCACAGCGCCCCCACCCAAGTCTGAGGAACTCTCCTATCTGCTCAAGCACAACCGTTTTCCCCAATCCGCCAACCACTGTTTTCAGTGCTGCCCAAGAGCTTGCTTGTGATCCACAAGAAGCACCGCCGCCGCTGGACATCCTCGCCGCTGTCCCAAGCCCTTAGTTCTTCCGCCCAAGCCCCCTTTGTAAGATGAAGGTAGGCTGCCGACCCTTGTTCGCTCCGCCCGACCCCGGTTCCGTCTCGCCCGACCCCTCTTATCCACCCGACCCCGGTTCCGTCTTGCCCGACCCTGTCTGTTCCGCCGACCCTTCTCCGCCTCGCCCGAGGGCTCGGCTGTATCTTTGCTTGAACCGAGGGTGTATGTGTAAAACTTGGGGACCTTTCAGCGTTGAGTCTGAGGACCCCTAGTACATAAAATCCTCTAGATTAAGGGTCAGATCATAAGTTCCCTCCCTCCGACCCTTACCTCTTGATCTCCATCAACTCCTTTGAACCTCCCCACCCTCCTGTAACTTGTCGCAAGTTTTTGGGCTCAGACTTGCAAGTGTTGCTGTTGAAATAACCGTCTATACTAACTAATGCATTGCATTCGTGTAGAGCTGTGTCTCGCCGATGGCTACTACGAGCTGCACCCAGTGCCAGAAGACGACGGTGTACCTGAGCTCCTGCCCCCAGAAGCCGAAGCTGCCCCAGAAGTCGAGCAGTTCCCTTCTTCCTTGCTCAAAGGCAAGCCCCGGATGCATGAATCCCCTAAGTTTTGCCGTATTTTCGCATGCCTTCTATAAACATGCTTGTGCATTTACGTATAGGAGTTGTTTGGAACCATAGATGCATAACCTAGCTCCCTTGATCTGAACACTAGCTGTTGGACCGAGTAGATGCTTTGCTCAAGTAGGAAGCGGTAAAAGCCAAGTGATTTCCTGTTGTGGTGGAACCGCCCAAATTAACCTGACTAAAATGCATTGAAGTCGCCTGACATGCGATTATGCACTTTAAGCAAGTCAACTTGGTCGACCGTCGGATTTCCTCCGATAAAACCACGTAAACAGGATCAAGAAGCATCGCTCACGCGAAGGTGAGTAGCACAGAGATTACAACATTCCATACTGACAACATAGTTCAACAATTTATTACATCAGAGTTTTTGGAAATTCAAACCGAATTTTTTTTTTGCATGGTCCGAGATCAAATTAAAACTAGCGGAAGCTTAAACGTTGATACAAGACATCATGACGGAGCCGATCATGACATCAAAAATTCCTTCCCTCGCCGTCCGAGGAAGGGTCCCACTCGACGGTCCAGCCTGGAGGAAGCTGGGTCGGCCAAGTGGTACCAACTCCCAAGCTACTGACATTACCTGAAAAAGATTAGCCACAACAAGGCTGAGCAACTAGTACTCAGCAAGAATGACCCGTCAGAAGGACGCGACCAAGACTTAGACATGCAAGGCTTTCAGGCTCTGGGGTTTTCTTGCCAAAAGCGTCTAAAGTTAGTCCTTACTTTCAATATTTTAGCTCATGTTCTATGTTCTTCATCCATTCTAGATTAGCAACTTATACTAAACAAACGTAGTTTCCAAACAATTATTCAACAACATCAAGATTAAAATCATCATCCTGTTTCATCTTTACTCAGTGCAGAATAGCGATCAAGTAGTCCCAAACTGTGAGAGGCAGACGAATCGATTCGAATTTATTAACCATGCATGGCAAACCTAATCTCACGACATCGGCGCACCATGAAGGGTCGCTTCATTTGTCAGCCGTCCCCATCGATCCCTTAGGCACGTGTCAGGGCCAACTTCCTTTGGCATGCAATGCTCCACAGTCCCGGCCTAATGCTGCACTGTGACCGCACTTGCACCCACATGATGCACCATGGGAACAACGTTCCAAGGACAACTGGAAGGTATGCCACGCCCCAGTTCAATCAGGTACTAGGCTTCCCCATCCCATACTAGGTATGAGATTAGTACTTTCAATCACTTGATCACGAACGCCGACACGTTTCAACCTTAGTCCATTTTCATTTAGACAGACGGGGCAATCCACCTTATACCAAACACAAGCCTGGCCCCGTCCGTCGTCCTTATAGTTTTGGAAAAACTGAAGCATTCAACTCCTATAACTCGCGAGTGACTGGAAATCACTCGACTTTTACCGAAACCTATTAAGCAATGCAACTACGCGGCCTTAGCAACTAGTATTCAAAACAAGGTACTAAGTTATGCATCTAAGGTTCCATTACAACTCCTCGAAACGTAAATGCGAAATCAAGTAATCAATAAGTGGCATGAAAGTAAAACAGGGGATTCATGCACCGGGGCTTGCCTTCAGAAAAAGCTTGCGGGTCCTCGGGGTCTTGCGCGGGTTCGGGCTCTCCTTCGCCGGGATACAGCTGTTCCTCGGCGGGGTCTTCTTCCGGTGTTGGATGAAGCTCGTACGTCCCGTCGGCGAGATTCAACTCTACATGGAAATGCAATGCAGGGGTTAACATTTTAGATGGTTATTTCGACACACTCATGTTTCTAACACGGACGCTTGTAGAAAAGCTACGTAGAAGGTGGGGGAGATCAACTTCTGTAGGTGGAGAGCAGGAGGATAGGGTCGGCTTGAGGAAAACATAGGGTCTGACCCTCAGGTTTAAGGAAAAACCGTACCGAGGTCCTCAGACTCAACACAGAGGAATCCCCGAAAACATTTCACCTATACCCTCGGATCAAAGAAAAATAATTACAACCGAGCCCTCGGGCGAGGCGGAGAAAGGGTCGGCGAACTTGGCAGGGTTGGGCGAGGCGAACGGGAAAAGGTCGGGCGAGACGAAAAGGAAAAAGGGGTCAAGCGAACCGAAATAGAGGGTTGGGCGAGGCGAACGGGAAAAGGTCGGGCGAGGCGGAAAGAAAAGGGGTCGGGCGAACCGAAACAGAGGGTCGGGCGAAACGAAAAAGGACAGGGGTCGGACGAACCGAACGGACAAGGGTCGGGTGAGATGGAAAGACAGGGGTCGGACGAACCGAACAGACAAGGGTCGGGCGAGACGGAAAGACAGGGGTCGGACGAACCGAACGGACAAGGGTCGGGCGAGACGGAAAGACAGGGAGGTTAAATACCTTACCTCCAGGTCTACTGGTGAAGCCTTGGGGCCGAGCAGGAGCAGGCTGGGGCGGGAAGGTTGTACGCACGAAGGCTTGGGCGGCGGCGAGACTTCGACGATGGTCCGGCGGCGGCGGTGCTTCTGGTGGACACAAGCAAGCTCTAGTACCGCGCGGAGGAGCGGGCGGCTGGTGTGTTGGAAGGAGCGGCTCGCGAGTGGCGGTGAAGTCGCCGAAGTGTGGTGGTGGCGCAAGGGGTGAGCTCCACGGAAGCTTGGCGGCGGCACGGAAAGAAAGCGGTGGCTCAGAGGAGAAGGCAGGGTGCAGAGGAGAAGGCGGCGGCTCAGATGCAGGCGGTGGCAAGAGGTGGCATTGCCGGTGAGGGGGTCCCCTTTTATAGGGCCGGGGTGGCGCGGAGGGTCGAGGCGGGCTCCGGTGGGGAAAGGATAAGGCCGGGAGCGGCAAGTGCTCGGGCGAGGCGGCCATTGGCTGTCGACACCATTGGGCAGAAGAGGCGGAGCTCCGGATGGTCTGCGGCGGCGATTGGCATTGGGCGGCGCACGTCTGGGGCTTCCGGTCTGTCGGGCGGGCAAGGCGGAAAGGCTACCGTTGGGGTTGGGCGAGCGGGCGGAGACGCGGGACGTCGGGGGCATCTCAGCTTTCTCGGCGAACGGGCGGAACCGGGTTGGCGGAGTAGAGCCGTGGCAGGCGGGAAGGCGACTTGCGCTCGGCCGGCGATTGGCTGGCCCTGCGCTTGCTCCGTCCTGTCGTGGGTGCGGGTTGGGCGCCGTGGCTCTCGTCCGGTCGCTGTCGCGCTGGGGATAGGGCGACGGCGAGCTGCTGGTGGCCGGCGGCCACGCGGCGCGCGGCGCGCGAGCGAACATGCCAGGGCGCGCGGCGCGCGAGCGAACATGCCCGGGCGCGCGGGCGTCGAGGCTCCCCTCGGGCAGCAAGCCAAACCAGCTTTGGAGCGATCCTTCTCCGAATCTTTCAACACACACCCGAAACTCCCTTAAACAAACTTGTTCAACTCTGGTAGTTCTTCAAACTTTGTTTAAGGTGTCGGTTTAGATTGTGAAAGGATTCAAAGATAATTCCGGCCAAAGTTAGCCAAAATCTGGAATTCCAGACTTAGGATTTTTAAGCATCCGGGGTGAGTTGACTGGTTTACCCCACATTGACCGGGATTTTGAGCAACATCGGGTCCGATTTGGATCTGGGTCAGAGTAACAAAGCTGGAACACTCTTGAGGTACTACAACTTCTATTAAGGCTCTGACTCGAGCTCAGATAGGAAAACGGGAGATGAAAGCTTGCAAAGATGGAGGAAAACTCGAATTCCAGGACTTAAGAAATTTTTAGGGCCCTTTAGGAAGGTCGGCTTGGGTTGCTGTTTTGACTCCTTTCCACTCTGAATTAGACAAGGTGCTTTTAACAAAAGTTGTTGTAATTTAAATGTTTTAAAACTCTTATTTGGGCAGAAACGTAAGTTTATATATAGAATTTCAAGCTTTAAAAACAAACTCCAAAAGAGAGCTTCTTAGGCTTAAAAAGGTTATTTCACTTCTTAACTCAGGGATTTCTCACTGGTTTAGAGTTAAAGCACTTAATTTAGGTAGAGTTGTTACACCTGTCACTCGCGAGTTTATAGGAGTTGGTTGAGTTCTCTTCTGTTACAACTGTAAGGACGATGGACGGGGCAGGGTTTTTGGGTAACTCTTTAGTGGTCGGTTGATCGCCCTGTCTGTTTATGAAACTTGCTAAGGCCCGACAGTGGTGGTGTTCATGATCAAGTGTTTGAAGGTACTAATCTCATACCTAGTATGGAATAGGGAAGCCTAGTACCTGATTGAACTAGGGCGTGGCTTATACCCCTGCTGTCCCTGGAACGAGGTTCCCATGGTGCATCATGTGGGTGCAAGTGCGGTCACAATACGGTAGAGGCCGGGACTGTGGAGCATTGCATGCCAAGGGAAGTTTGGACTGACACGCGCCTGGGAATTGATGGGGACAGCCAACACAGGAATCGGCCCTTGTGGTGCGCGGATGTCGTGAGATTAGGTTCGCCATGCATGGTTAAGAAACTCGAATCGATTCGTCTGCCTCTCACAGTTTGAGATTGCTTGATCGGTATGTCACCCGGAGTAAATAAGGAATCTGATGATGACATGGTTTTGTTGATGATATATATACCTTTGGTTGGTTCTATGATTGCTTAGAATAGGTTGCAAACTTAGACCGGATAATGAACTTAGAACCGGAGCTAAAAATTGAAAGTAGGGTTACATCTAGCGCTTTTGGCAAACAAACCCCTCAGCCAAAAAGCCTTGCATGTCTAGAAGAGGTAGTTTAGCGCGCTCCCTGTCGGTTAAGTCTTGTTGAGCTTAGTAGCTCAGCCTTGTTGTGGCTTTTCTTTTTCAGGTGAAGTTGCTGCCTCTGAGCCTCCTCCTGCCGGCACTTGGCCACCCCAACTCCCTCCGGGTTGGACGGTCGAGTGGGATCCCTCCTCGGATGGCGAGGAGAGGGATCATTGACGTCCCGGTTGGCCTCACCAGGGATGTCCGACCCCGACGAGTTCGCTTCCGCTAGTGTTTTACCCTCTGTTGTTTTTCTTTTGAACCTTGTAAACTCTGATGTGTTTTGTGGCCAAACTAAATGGGTAATTTTGTTAACTCGGTGGACTTGTTGTATTCACTGGAACCGCTCACCTTCGTGTGGGTTTGCTAAATGGTCCTATTCAAGTGGTTAAATCGGATGAAATCCGATGGCACTTCGTGTTTACTCGGTTTAGGCATGAGCGTCGCGTATCATGCGGCTAAATCATGTTTAACCAAGTAGATCCGAAGTGGATCCCCCACAGCTGGTACCAGAGCCGGTTTAGCAATACAGAGAACACAACAAGCCCTAACACACTTCTTTGAAAAGATAAAAGTTGCAAGAAACTCTTTGAAAATTGTCTTGTACGATCGTTAAGGATGACTGTAGTGCGAGAGGCCCTAGGGGATTTTGGGGTTGTTTTAGGTGGCTAATATTTATTTGGTTATCTTGCTAACCCTTCCAGCACTTCGCCACATTTATCATACGTGTGCCGAGTTCTGCATCACGAGTATGCGGGGTTGATAGGGAGTTCTATTCAAAGAACCCTATCATCGCGGTTGTTTCACCCACGTCTATCATACGTGCGCAGGTTCTGTATGTAATCCATACGAAGGTTGGTACGGTTCGATTCCAACGAGCCTATCAGCACGGTTGTTCGCCACATCTATAATACGTGCGCTGATTCCGCATCGCGAGTATGCGAAGGGTTATACGGTTCCATTCAAAGGGAACCTATTTCCACGATTGAGTAGTGCTGTCCATGCAGCCTTGAACGCATGGGTGCCGTTCCTATAGTGAGCAGTAATGTTTGGGAACGCTTTCGTGGGTGCTGGCACGAAAGGTTCGTGTGGTGGTGTTTTCTGCAGGTGCACTAACTACGTTCGCTTAGGAGACGTTGCTAGATCCGACTAGCTATTATAGGGAGAGACGTACTGGTTGCCTTGCCACCGGCACTAACCGCGTAAGACCAAGTTTGGCAGTTGTTTTGGTTGAGAACGAGGTAGGTCGTGCATGCGACATAAGCTTAAGAATCTGTAAAGTCACCCTCCTCAAAAGCAACCTTGCTCGGAGAAGCTCTTCTTCGGTTCTAAGGATTTCTAGTTCCTTTCAGCTTGTTCTCGGTTAAAACCGAATGCTTTCTCTGTCCGACCCTTGACCTTTAGAGTCCATCTCACGTGGTTTTGGTTCTTGGTTCAAGATGGCCGCCCCCGGACATGTCCTGTATGGAGCGGATGACACCTTCCATTCAACGTGTCTACACTTCGAGGGCTTTCCCACGATCTTGTGGGATACCTTGAAATGGTTCGGGTACCAGTCCCCACCGTTGTATGCGGGATGACTGTACTTGGAGTGAGGCGTCCAAACGTGCAACGTACAGGCAGTAGTACCTCCTCCTCCTGTGCGGCCCGACTGGCCATTGTTCGGGATATCAGCATACGGTCTTGCCCCGGAAGACACCTGGGAGTCCGCCGCTCTTCAGCTGCACCCACTGGAGGTCACCCTAGACCCCATCAGCCTGTTCCCTACCAGGAACCGGTTGGACCCGGCGTGGCTCGACCGCGTCAGCAATGTCGAGGTGCTGGCCACCACCTACTCTATGGTCACCATCTCCACCAACATCCGGTGTATGTCAGCCCTCTATCGGCTGATTGAGCTCCAAGGACGAGCCATGACTATCCTTGCTTGGACCGCCGTGGATGCCTAAGGACACCTCCAGGCCGCCAGAAGAGACCTGGTAGGCCAAACATATTAGCTTATCCAATGAGGCGTTCAGATCCATGACATGCAGGACAGAATCTCTGAGCTCGAAGGAGAAGTAGCCGACTTGGTGGACGGCATGATCGAGCTATTGGAGGAAAAGATGGAAGTGGAAATGGAGCTGGCGGTTGCCAATGCTCATCTGGACTAGCATCACGCCGAGCTTGATGATATGCACGCCCTCCAGATGCAGCTGGAAGCTCAAGAGGACCCCGAGGAGGTTGAGGAAGCGTCCAGTATGGACATTGAAGAGGACGATGCCCCTTCTCCTACTCATAGTGTTCATTTGTAGATGGAGAGTTGCAAGGAACCCATTCTTTTGTTGTACTCCTCGGCAGCCTAAATTTTGGAAAGATCTGTAATAGGTTAGCCTTGAGTCGAGTACTCCCTGTGTTTGGAACACCTCTGTAAAAAGATCCCAATGAAATCAAATCCTGAGTCTGACCTTTAACTCTTTACAAAATGTTGGAATGTTAGACTAAGTGAGTTGTGCTGTGACCACACACGCTGTTTTCTGTGGGTCTGTTCAAGTTGGCCGACCCCGGTTCGCGAGATCAGATGCGCCCGACCCTTCGAGGCAGTCTCCGCCTCGCCCGACCCCTTTTTGTGTGGATCTCCTTGCCGACCCCTTGGCTTAAGTTCCGGAATAAGAAAGTTCCAGGAGCCTGGCTATGGATCGCCCGAAGTGGAGTACAAGGCCAAGATAAACACTAACTAACATGACAATGAGAAGAGTGTACCTCCCTTATGAGGATGTGTGTTGCATTATCAGCAAGAGTTGCATCGGAGAATTTAACTTATGCGTTCCCATCTGTTGGAGTACTTCTAAGATTATAAATTTAATGGAACGTTAACTCTTGCAGATGGTGCATCGCACTAGATCTGGTTCTGTGCCTGGCAGCAGCGAGCAAAGACAAGATCTTCCCCCACCCCCGCCCTCATCTCCACTAGAGGCAATCTTAGCGGCTCAAACCGAGCTGCTGAGGCATCTTGTACAAGGACAACAGCAGCAGCCCCATGGGGGAAGGGCTCAGCAGCAGCCTCATGTTGTTCGCTATGAGGAATTCTTTGGGACGCAGCCCCCTTTGTTCCAGAAGACACAAGACCCGCTCGATGCAGACGCCTGGGTTCGTACAATTGAATCCAAGTTCGAGCTTCTCACAGCCCCGTGCCCCGACCATAACAAGGCCCGGTTTGCAGCTCAACAGCTGCGTGGTTCCGCTCGGCTCTGGTGGGACCACTACCATGCTATGTTGCCGGCCGGCCATGTGGTCAGCTGGAACGAGTTCAAGACCGCGTTCAGAGCGCATCACATTCCGGAAGGTCTCTTGGAGCGCAAGCTCAACGAGTTCCTGGCTCTTACCCAGGGAAACCGAGATGTCTTGCACTACGCCCAAGCTTTCAATGACTTGTGCCGTTATGCCGGCTATCATGCGGACACAGATGAGAAGAAGCGGGACAGATTCCGCCGAGGACTAAGTTTGGAGCTCAGAGAGAGGTTGAACCCCATCAAGGTGGATACCTACAATGAGTTGGTCAACCTGGCCATCTCGCAAGAGGATTGCATGCAGGCTCTCAAAGCCGACCAGAAGAGGAAGGCCTCCGTGGCATTTCCGAGCTAGCCAACTCGAAGGTTCAGGATGGTTCCTCCACAAGCGCCTAGCCGACCCCAGCAGTCGGGAAGGTGGATTGCCCGACCCCCACCAGCAGCAGCGCCCCGTTTTCCTGGTTTCCAACCACAGGCGCCCCGGCCAAGCCTGCCGCCATCCCCATGCCCTGCAACGAGTAACCGCTGTTTTGCCTGCGGCGATGTGGGACATTTCGCCAAGGACTGCCCCAGAAATCAGAGCCCGAGCCCATGGCAGAGTAATGCAACGCCCAACCAAGGGAAGAGGCCCAAGGTGCAAGTTCGCCAAGGATGACTGAACTTTACCCACGCAGTAGAGCTTCCCGAAGGTGTGCCGATAATGACGGGTACCTTTCTGATTCACAGCTTTTCAGCTTTGGTTTTGTTTGACTCGGGAGCTTCACATAGTTTTATCGGGAGGAAGACCCGTAACAAGTGTGGGTTACAAGAATGCGAAACCAGAGGGTCTTTTAGAATATCCACCCCGGGTGGAATGATCACATCTGATAGGATGAGTGTCAATGTGCCTATTCAGCTAGGCCAAAACCTTTTTAAGGAGAATCTTATCATCCTTGACCTGGACAGAATAGATATCATTCTTGGAATGGATTGGATGACCCGGCACCAAGTGGTTCTAGACCCAGCCGCCCGAACCCTCCACATCAACTCGCCCTTTTATGGCAGTTCTACCCTGTTCTTGAACCCTCCTAAATCTGCACTCTCCTGTGCGTACCCTCTATCACAAGCCTGATTAGAGAGCCTCCCTGTTGTCTCTAAGTACTCTGATGTGTTCCCAGAGGACTTGCCTGGCATGCCATCTGATAGAGACGTGGAGTTTACCATAGAGTTGATCCCCGGCACCGCCCCCATCTCCAAAAGACCCTATCGAATGCCACCAGCTGAGTTGGCTGAGTTGAAGAACCAGTTGCATGATCTGTTGGAAAAAGGTTTCATCCGACCCCGTGCATCACCCTGGGGTTGCCCGGCCCTGTTTGTGATGAAGAAGGATGGCAGTCTACGCATGTGTGTAGACTACCGACCTCTCAATGCGGTGACGATCAAGAACGAATACCCACTCCCCCGCATTGATGTCTTGTTTGATCAGTTAGCTGGAGCTAGAGTGTTCTCCAAAATCGATCTTCGTTCAGGTTATCACTAAATCAAGGTCCAACCCTGTGACATCCCTAAGACTGCCTTCTCCACAAGATATGGACTCTACGAGTACCTGGTCATGTCTTTTGGACTCACCAATGCACCCGCATACTTCATGTACCTCATGAACGTATTCATGTCCGAGATGGACAAGTTTGTAGTGGTGTTCATTGATGATATCCTGGTGTACTCGAAGAGCGAAGAAGAACATGCCAACCATCTTCGCATAGTTCTCCAACGACTGAGAGACCATCGGCTCTATGCCAAGTTCTCCAAGTGTGAGTTCTAGTTGGATAGTGTCAAGTTCTTGGGACATACTATCTCCAAGAATGGCATAGCCGTCCACCCCAGCAAGGTGCAGGAAGTCATAGACTGGAAGCCTCCTGCCTCAGTGCACCAGATCCGAAGTTTCCTTGGACTGGCAGGTTATTATCGGCGTTTCATACCGGATTTCTCCAAGATAGCTAAGCCAATGACAGAGTTGTTGAAGAAAGAGGTCAGATTCGTGTGGAACGACAAGTGTGAAGAAGCCTTCAAGACCCTGAAGCACTTGCTGACCACAGCCCCAGTTTTGGCTCAACCCGACCCCTCTAGGTCGTTTGATGTGTACTGTGACGCTTCTAGCACTGGACTTGGGTGTGTTCTTATGCAAGACAACCGAGTCATTGCCTATGCCTCACGAGCATTACGACCTCATGAGCTGAACTACCCGACCCATGATCTTGAGTTGGTCGCAGTGATCCATGCCTTAAAGATATGGCGACATTATCTGATGGGCACCCGCTGCAACATCTACACCGACCACAAGAGCCTCAAGTATATCTTCACCCAAGCCGACCTCAACATACACCAAAGAAGATGGTTAGAGTTGATAAAGGACTATGAGTTAGAAGTACACTATCACCCCGGCAAGGCCAATGTGGTGGCCGACGCTCTTAGCCGCAAGCCCTGTTGCAACTGCTTGTTGGCAACAACCTTCACCGAAACCTTGTGTCATGAGATGGGAAAACTCAGTTTGGAAATTGTTCCCCATGGAACCCTCGGCCACATAGCTCTTGAGTCTGTCTTAGAAGACCAAGTAAGGTCAGCACAAGTGGAGGATGAAGAAGTAAAGCGGATCACCAAGAAGATCTCCTTGAAAGATGAAGGATATAAGCAGTTTCGGCAGGATGAAACTGGAAAAGTATATTATGGAAACCGATTGGTTGTACCGACCGAACCCAACTTGAGGAAGCAGATCCTAGATGAAGCTCACCTCTCCAAATTCTCAATCCACCCCGGCAGCAATAAGATGTACCATGAGCTACATCAAACTTTCTGGTGGAGCGGAATGAAACAGGAAATTGCTCGATACGTTTCAGAGTGCGACACTTGCCAACGTGTCAAGGCCAGTCATCTAAAGGTAGCAGGTACTTTACAACCCCTACCTATTCCCTCTTGGAAATGGGAAGATGTCAGCATGGATTTTATTGTTGGACTGCCTCTTTCATCACAGCGGCATGATTCCATTTGGGTTATAGTGGACCGTCTGACCAAGACCGCCCACTTCCTTCCTGTCCACACCACCCACACAGTCAAGCAGTATGCAGAGCTGTACCTTGACCGCATAGTTTCCCTACACGGTGTGCCTAAGACCATCATCTCTGATCGAGGAATTCAGTTCGTAGCACACTTTTGGGAACAGCTACAAGCATCCATGGGCACCAAACTCATCCGTAGTTCAACCTATCATCCTCAAACCGACGGTCAAATAGAAAGGGTAAATCAGATCCTGGAAGACATGTTAAGAGCTTGTGTCATCCACTATGACAAGAATTGGGACAAGTGCTTGCCATTGGCGGAGTTCTCCTACAACAATAGTTACCAAGCCAGTTTGAAGATGGCACCATTTGAAGCATTGTACGGACGGAGATGCCAGACCCCATTGAACTGGTCCCAAGTGGGAGAGAGACAAGTTTATGGCCCTGACTTAGTGGTAGAAGCCGAAGAACAAGTGAAGGTAATTCAAGCAAATCTCAAGGCTGCCCAATCTCGATAGAAGAGTTATTTCGACAGGCAAAGAAGGCCCCTACAGTTTGATATTGGTGATCATGTGTATCTACGAGTTTCCCCAACCAAAGGAGTGCAACGGTTTGGAACGAAAGGGAAATTGGCTCCCCGTTACATTGGCCCGTATGAAGTTGTGGAGATTTGTGGACCCGTGGCCTATCGGATCCAACTCCCAGAACAGCTATTGGCCATACACGACGTTTTCCATGTGTCCCAGCTGAAGAAATGTGTCCAAGTCCCAACCGAGATCTTGGAACAAGGACAGCTTCAAATCGAGCCTCATCTAACCTATGCAGAGTATCTGGCCAAGGTCCTTGACCAGAAAGAAAGGCATACCCGGCGCCAAATGGTCAAAATGTACAAGATTCTCTGGAGGAACCACACGGAGGATGAAGCAACGTGGGAAATAGAAGAGTACTTGAACAAGCACTTCCCTGGTTTTCTTTCCAGCCAAGGAGGTAAAGGCTACACACCCCCACCGGTTACTTCTACATCCGAATCTCGGGGCGAGATTCTTTTTAAGGGGGGTAGGCTGTAACGGCCTCGGAAAAAAATCCTTCACGTCAATCTTAATCCGAGCCCCTTATCACCTGTCTTAGTTTTTCCAAGCCTATGTGTTCGACCTCCAGCTCTCCCGACCCCTGCGATCCGACCCCTCGCCGTGGTCTCCCCAGTTCTGACCCCGCCGACCCCCAACCCAACGTCGGATCTTCCTAAGCCATCCCGCAGCATCGCCCTCCAGTTCAAGCAGTGGACCACCGAAACTGACCGGTGGGCCCACGAGATCTTTTCCCCCAGATCTCCCGCAACAGGCGCACTCGAGTTGCATGCCCGCTTCAGTTTTTCCCCGCCGCATGGCTCAACTCCTCCGACGCCCACCGCTCCGCCTCGTTCTCGGCCCACGACCGGATGGAATCCCGCGCCCTCCTCCCCAATCGCAACGGAAGCCCCTCTGCAACCCTTTGTGCAGCACCTCGCCACCCGCGCCCATCATCACATCGCCAGATCCCGGCCGCAGAGCCCGATGCCGCCCGTCTTTTCCGTCACCTCGCCACAGTCGCGCCGCCCGGTCTTCGCTACACGACGATTCCTCCTCCGCCAACCCAGACCGCGGCAGCGACAGCTCCTTTTCCGCCCTGTCAGAAGCCGCCCCGACAATCTGTTGCTCTGCGCTCGCCCGCGTGCCAGCAGCCACCTATCTTCTCACTAGTGCACCCTCGTTCCTAGTGCCGTTCTCCCGATCACTTCCATCAGATCCACCGCACGACGACGCCCGCCTCCGCCAAATCTCAACTACCGGCAAACCCGCGCCTGCGCCGCCCTGACGTCCGTGCCCAATGACCGCCGGCGTCATCCCTGAAGTCCTGCTCCACCGCCCTCGTCGCTCAATCGCCGCCCAGGCAGAGCACTCCATTACTTCTTCCCCAGCCTTCGCACCGCTTCGCTCTCCCTTCTCACTTCCACGCCGCTATAAAAGGGAATGCAGAAGTCCCGCCGGAGTTTCCCTTGCCCTAGCCACCATCTCTCTTGCTCCCTGTTCGAGCTCACAGCGCCCCCACCCAAGTCTGAGGAACTCTCCTCTCTGCTCAAGCACCACCGTTTTCCCCGATTCGCCAGCCACTGTTTTCAGTGCTGCCCAAGAGCTTGCTTGTGATCTACAAGAAGCACCGCCGCCGCCGGACATCCTCGCCGCTATCCCAAGCCCTTAGTTCTTCCTCCCAAGCCTCCTATATAAGACGAAAGTAGGCTGCCGACCCTTGTTCGCTCCGCCCGACCCCAGTTGCGTCTCGCCCGACCCCTCTTATCCGCCCGACCCCGGTTCCGTCTTGCCCGACCCTATTTGTTCCGCCGACCCTTATCCGCCTCGCCCGAGGGCTCGACCGTATCTTTTTCTTGAACCGAGGGTGTATGTGTAAAACTTGGGGACCTTTCAGCGTTGAGTCTGAGGACCCCTAGTACATAAAATCCTCTATATTAAGGGTCAGATCATAAGTTCCCTCCCTCCGACCCTTACCTCTTGATCTCCATAAACTCCATTGAACCTTCCCACCCTCCTGTAACTTGTCGCAAGTTTCTGGGCTCAGACTTGCAAGTGTTGCTGTTGAAATAACCATCTATGCTAACTAATGCATTGCATTCGTGTAGAGCTGCATCTCGCCGACGGCTACTACGAGCTGCACCCGGCGCCAGAAGACGACGGTGTAGCTGAGCTCCTGCCCCAGAAGCTGAAGCTGCCCCAGAAGTCGAGCAGTTCCCTTCTTCCTTGCTCAAAGGCAAGCTCCAGATGCATGAATCCCCTAAGTTTTGCCATACTTGCACATGCCTTCTTTAAATATGCTTGTGCATTTACGTATAGGAGTTGTTTGGAACCATAGATGCATAACCTAGCTCCCTTGATCTGAACACTAGCTGTTGGACCGAGTAGATGCTTTGCTCAAGTAGGAAGGGGTAAAAGCCGAGTGATTTCCTGTCACTCCGAGTTTATAGGAGTTGGTTGAGTTCTCTTCTGTTACAACTATAAGGACGATGGACGGGGCAGGGTTTTTGGGTAACTCTTTGGTGGCCGGTTGATCGCCCCGTCTGTTTATGAAACTTGCTAAGGCCCGACAGTGGTGGTGTTCATCATCAAGTGTTTGAAGGTACTAATCTCATACCTAGTATGGGATGGGGAAGCCTAGTACCGGATTGAACTAGGGTGTGGCTTATACCCCTGCTGTCCCTGGAACGAGGTTCCCATGGTGCATCATGTGGATGCAAGTGCGGTCACAGTACGGTAGAGGCCGGGACTGTGGAGCATTGCATGCCAAGGGAAGTTTGGACCTGACACGCGCCTGGGAATTGATGGGGACGGCCGACACAGGAATCGGCCCTTGTGGTGCGCGGATGTCGTGAGATTAGGTTCGCCATGCATGGTTAAGAAACTTGAATCGATTCGTCTGCCTCTCACAGTTCGAGACTGCTTGATCGCTATGTCACCCTGAGTAAATAAGGAATCTGATGACTACATGGTTTTGTTGATGATATATATACCTTTGGTTGGTTCTATGATTGCTTAGAATAGGTTGCAAACTTAGACCGGATAATGAACTTAGAACCGGAGCTAAAACTTGAAAGTAGGGTTACATCTAGCGCTTTTGGCAAACAAACCCCTCAGCCAAAAAGCCTTGCATGTCTAGAAGAGGTACTTTAGCGCGCTCCCTGTCGGTTAAGTCTTGTTGAGCTTAGTAGCTCAGCCTTGTTGTGGCTTTTCTTTTTCAGGTGAAGTTGCTACCTCTGAGCCTCCTCCTGCTGGCACTTGGCCGCCCCAACTCCCTCTGGGTTGGACGGTCAAGTGGCATCCCTCCTCGGACGGCGAGGAGAGGGATCATTGACGTCCCGATTGGCCTCACCAGGGATCTCTGACCCCGACGAGTTCGCTTCCGCTAGTGTTTTACCCTCTGTTGTTTTTCTTTTGAACCTTGTAAACTCTGATGTGTTTTCTGGCCAAACTAAATGGGTAATTTTGTTAACTCGGTGGACTTGTTGTATTTGCTGGAACCGCTCACCTTCGTGTGGGTTTGCTAAATGGTCCTGTTCAAGTGGTTAAATCGGATGAAATCCGACGGCACTTCGTGTTTACTCGGTTTAGGCATGAGCGTCGTGTATCATGCGGCTAAATCATGTTTAACCAAGTAGATCCGAAGTGGATCCCCCACAATTACCCATAGTCAACAGACTAAGCGGCACTGTACTCAGGCCACTGGCCTCAATCTCTCATTTTTGATTAACAAATTTCCTTTCGGCAACTAACGACTATTCGTCTTTGCCTACAACTAGCGCCTTGCAAAGGCAAGCCAGCTGCAACTTTAGCTACTCAGCTCTACGAGCCTTTGCGCTCTGATTTTGACTTGTAACAACAAGCCTAGCGGCTCACAAAGGCAGGTCAGCTACAACTTGAGCTTTTCAGCTCCACGAGCCCCAGCTCTTTGATTTTGACTTGTCAACACAAGTCTATATGAGTTTTCTACAACTCATACAGTGGCTTACAATTGCAATTTGAGCTATTTGGCCAACAAGTCTGAACTACTCAGTTCCACAGGCATCAGTTTGTCACAATAGACAAAGAGTACACAAAACTACTCATCTCATTCCATATGTGCAATCTTCGTATCAACAAAATTTTGCAGGTTTACAACAGATAACTCCACTTTAAGAAGTCAAAGTGTTCAGAGTATAACATATGTGCTCAACAACGACCGCAAGTAGTTGCATACTAGCAGTCACAACATAAGTCCCAGGATTTTATTATATCACAAGGATACACTTGAGCCTGGTGACTACTCACAGATTAGGAGCAAGAAACGCCAAGAGGCGGGGGTGAACACAAGGAAGTTACGCTCTAGGCAGTTGTGCCCTTCTCCTCTCCTTGACGGTGGCATAGACGGAGACTGGGGCTCCACGCACTCCAGTCCTACTGCCCTCCAACAACACCCTTTCCCCTCTGCAAGCACTCGGAACTGAACTTCAAGTACACATCGTGTACTTGAGTCTCAGCCCGAGATGTTGTAGAGAGAGTGAGCAGTCAGCACCATGCCTCCATCCTCGACTAGACACCTAGATAAAGATCGTGAAGCTCATCATCCCTCACCTACGAGCTCCAGCATGGTTACTACCAGAGAGCAGGGAGAAAGACGAAGCACATGGCAAATCCTCCTATGAGGATTCTTCTAGCATCGCAGTCATTTCTCCTAGCGCGAAGATTTGTGGAGGGAATATGGAACCTCACTACAAGGAATCTTCTAGCACCGAGGCACTCATTGAAAATTTGCTATTGTCAAAGAGAAGCAACCTAAGGCCAACCATTACTACAATCGGATCCATGTTTTAGCAATGGCAGCTGCGGGGCTATTTATAACCGGAAGGCCAGGCAGCATAGCACACCCATAACTACATATTAACTCGACTTGTCCTTCACAAGGACAAGACCCACGTGGAAGCCTGCCTGAGCAGAATCAATGCTTGCATGTGAATCACTCAGGATGCAAACCGACAAGTCCTTCACAGTACACTCGTGTGTCCTTGCAACTTCACAGCAATAATGCAATGATTACTACGATCAGATGCGCGCTCTCCACAACCATCTGCAACAATTGGGGTCTACATGGAAGACTAACCGCCAACTCAATGACTACTCGCAAGACTACCCATTGGAGATATGCAAGCAAGTACTCAATGCATATACAATGATCAACACCTCAAGAGAAACAATAGATACTTGTTCAGATCCATCAAGTTCATCGGCAAAATTACAAGTCAATACACCAAACTAAGACTAATCCAAACTGATAAAACCACAATATGATCAACTATGTAATACCTGCCATTTTTAGTCATCAAAGTAACTCTGAAGAAATAGAAGCAATCCATGAAGGAAAGGAGCAAAAATTGGCTAAAAATCAAATTCGGGTCAAATTTGACCGAATTTTGAATTTTAAATTTGAAATTCAGGAAAATTCAGCAAAAGTATGGAATTGAAGTATCAAAGTGATTAGAACTTGAGGATCAAGATTTGGGACAAGACCTGGTCCCAAATACCTCAAGAAAACTCAAAGAAAGAAATTAAAAACCGAAGTCACTATTCACCATCCGACAATAGAAGTTCAGAAAAACAGCAGCAGAGTCTATTTTGGAAATTAATTTCCAACCAATTTTCCAAATAAGTGGATCAAGACAACTACACAGTGATGAAGTATGGACTTTGGAAAAGTATCTTCAGGTGTTGTTGATCAGGAACAGTGAGGGGAACAAATTCAAATTTAAGCTCAAAGTCAGCACATTGTCACGGTAGATTGTATTGCTGAATTTGACTGTCTGAAAGCAGCAATATGTGGCCGAATTTGGAGCTGATTTCAGAAAAATGTAGAACAAAAGGTGTGAGTATTTATGGGCAAAATGGAACCCTTGGTGGTTGTAGAACACAAATGGGAAGAAGTTGGACTGAAAGGAAAGGTTTTGGACCACTGAAATGATTTACAAAGTAGGGCAAATGACCATAACCAAGTGACTGACGAACTGAATTGGAATTCAATGGAATTCAGTCACCTGAGGCCAAACATTTTGAAATTGCCAACAAATGAATGAAAATCTCAGGCAAGTGTTTAAATATGCATTGTGGAGCTCGAGTTTATCTACAACTTTGCTTAACTAACTTATGGACCGTCGGATTCGAAATCAACTGTGGTGCAGCTCTGAAGTTCGGGCATCAGAACATAAGAAAGGGGGGGGGGCGACAGAGCAAGCAGGACGTGTCACCGCCGGTGCGTCTGCTGCTGTCCAGCTCAAGATAGCTAGGCCACCTCCTCACCACGCAAGCCTACGAGTAGACCATGGTGGCAACCATGCGCGCGGTGAAATCTTTCGTATATCTACCGCTCCCGCCGACCGTTTCTACTGCTGTTCTTTTTACTGCCGCCGCCCTTCTGTCCAAGCCATCGCCGCTGACCAAATTCCTCTGCCACGCCTCACCTCCCGTCGATTCCTCTCGCCCACTCCTCCACAGATACCCCAGCTACACCCCAGTCGAGTTGTTGTCCAACATCCTTTCCGGAATACCCTACACCGCCGTCGTTTCTGGCTGCCGTCGCCGCACCTCCTACTCACGGTGAGCACCTTCTTGCTCTTGTTCTCTTTCTTCTTGGGTAGTCCTAGGTGGGTCCTTGGGATGCAAGGAAGCCGTAGAGGGAGTCGTCGGGGTAAGCTAAGCCGTTGTCGTGCTTAGCCATGACCGGCCGTAGGCGCCGCCGCCCGCCGCCGTGGAGGGAGTAGCTCCGGCCATCTCCTGGGAAGCTGTCGCCGCGCACGGGTGCGCTAGGGCTAAGGATGCTTCCCCGGCCTAGCCTTGTCGCCGGTGGGGCGCCGGTCGACGAGCCGCACCGCCCCCTGTCGTGCCTATTTTGGCGGGAGGAGGAAGAAGGTACTGGAGCCGCGGGCCCGCGCGTCAGTGGGGAAAAGGAGAGAAGAGAGAGGCAGGCCGAGCGCGGGCGTCAGTTGGGCCAGCATTCCGGAGGCCAAAGGAGTCATGCATGTTAATTATGGAAATACTTCGTACCAAAACTTAAGGTAAATTTTGAGTCATGCATGTTAATTATGGAAAGATGACTTGGAAATTAAGAAGCGGACAGAAGCTAAGGATGTAGTTCTATCTGCTAGATTAATCTGGTTAAGGCCCGATTCATTGTCTTAACCTTTGATCAAGTGAAAGACATCTAATCACTTACTAGGTATGGGACCAGTAAAGCCCAGTAGGTTAGTAAACCCTCTGATCGGGAATACTTCGTACCCGCGCTTGACATGCTGGAGATTGGTAGGGGTGTAGCCTGAAACTCACATGGTGATCGGGCCAGACGTGGGGTCCCATGTGGGGGTGCGTCCCTGGGTCCGGGTAGTCTTATTCCCAATCGTTGGATTTGCTAATCGAAAAGTCGTTACGTACGACCTGGACAGTCGTATATAGCTGGTGATCAGAGTACTCTCCTGCAGGATGTAATATGATCCGGATCGCCGCAATTCTCGGTTATGAATGCACTTGATCACTGTTGAGCATCGTAGCATAAATTCATGAATGCCATATCTTTCTAATAATGTTTGGTGTATGACTTAATACCTTGTTGTTTGCAAATAATCTTTTATCATCACCTAGAATGGTTAGGTAAAGACTTAACCCAAATAAAAGATAAAGCTAAGGTCTCACTTTAAGTAAGCTTTTTGGCAAAAATGTATCAGCCAAGTACACCGAAAAAGCTATCATGTACTCCCAAGAGAAACTATTATATTGGTTAGTCGGGTAAGCCTTGCTGAGTACCTCGTACTCAGGGTTATCCCTTGTGGCTATTTTCAGAAACACCGCAGGACTCCACCGAGGAGGAAGCCCCGAAATCCTACGGTATTGTTACAAGTCTCACAATACCCTTAGAAGAAGTCTTATAACGCTCATCTCCATCCGAACCGTTTATGTTTTAAATCCTAGAACTCTGTATAACACTGCACTGTTAAGTTTGCTTCAAACTATGTCTTGTATTAACTCGTACCTCGTGTATGTATGTAAAAATGTAATATTTGTTGATGCTATCCCATCGCGGATACAATCCTGATGTATGGCTATGAGACACGACGTGGATCTTTCGAAGAGTCCTAGGGACACTCGACGGACGACCGAACTTATGCTGTTTTAAGTGCGTTTTGAATAATTGCTGCGTCGGCAGCGATTAGGCGCACTTAAACCAGTTTAAGTTGGACGGTTCCACCACAAACTACCAGCTTTAGATCCTCCAAATATTACAAATACGCATCATCGCTACAGTCTCCAGCAATACCATCTGCAACCAGAGCCAGGTTTGCCTTCGGATAAAAGGACTTTACGATCGCCAACACCTGCTTGCAAACAAATTTTGCCATACTGGTGATCTGGGCTAGTGTGTCCCTTAATCTCGTGATTAAGGGGCGGGACTCCACTCCTTCCTCAGGGGGCTCCATCACATCAACCAGGGCCTGCACTGCGTTAGATAACTCTTTGAGATCTTTCTCCTTCCTTTTCAAAGAGGCCTCATGACTTCTGATAGCAAGCATAGCCTCGGCCAACATAATCCTGAAATCTTGACACATACTCCTCTATTTCTCATGATCTTTCTCTCATTCCTCTAAACGGGCTTTGAGTTGCTCATTTTCATCGGCAACACGACTTTGTGCATTTCTCCAATCCAGCACATGGCCGGTGAGCTTGGTTTCCCAACCTTTGAGTTCTACAAGGGGCAATAGTAAAAGCAATTAGGGAAAATGATAGAATACAGCATTATGATTAAAAAGTCAAGAGCATAAGTACTCACCCTTCAGATTTTGCTGCAAAGACTTATTGCGCATCACCATACGGCTCCTCTCCACTTCAAATTCTTGCCTCTTAATTCGAAAGGAGTCAATAGCATCTTCATACTTCCTCAAGAAGTCGGCAGTGCGGCAGCCCTCCTCAGTGTCCTTCTCCAACTGCGACACACGGCACACAACCTCACCTCGCTCTTGGCCAACCTGGATATCTTTGTGAGATTTTTCATATAAATCCTGCACAATCAAACAATTGGTGCCATTGGTGCACAATCAACCTGGAGCACAGCCTCACTTCGCTTAGTAATGTACTCTTCACGAGTGCAATTGGTGCCAGGCTACAAAAATAAATACTCAAACACAATACTCACCTGAGTATAAGCCATCAACTGTTGATTCAAGTTCACGAAGTCTGATATTGGCGGCAACTCTTCCAGGGGGCTCTCAAACATTTCGATTTTCTGCGACAACCTTGGAGCCTCGGCTGCCACACTAGCCCTCACACTCGGCGTAAGGATTAGCTACTGAGAAAAAGAAGCTCCAGCTTTAGAAACATCCTTGCTCGCCGCTTGCTCAAGCACAGCAGTTGGCATAACCTTCTCCCCAGATGCCTTGACACTCTGTGAGACTACTATAGCACCCTCTTCGATACTTGCCACTGTTGTAGTCGTTGCAATCTCGGTTGCGGGGGGGGGGAGGGATTGTCATTAACAACCTCGGGGGCTGGCGGCGCCGAATCTTCAAGCAAGCTGATTACATCCCGCAGTATGGCGGCTGCGAGAGCCAATGCACCTATGTCCCCAGTTTGCACCGGGTCTTTACTTGTCAAATCGACAAAGGGTGCTGCAGCATAGTCCGTGCCCGACGGATTTTCAACCTGCTCCGCGCTCATGCCTTCAAGAACAATATCCTCGGAAGTCCTGATATCAAACACAATTCAAGATTAAGAAAGCGACTACTGATCGTGAAGTCTGTAATCAAGCCATTACAACAGCGTACTTATTTGGAGGACCGGGGAACACTCGGAGCTGGCTCACTAGCCGGTATGGGTGGCAACTCCTCGGTGTTTTTGCCAAGACCTGAAAGAACCAACTCAAAGACAATGTATGCACAACTACTACCAGTACTCGCGTACTCACCGCTAGCAGGGACTTCAGGCAAAGTGGTGTTAGAAACCGCTTCGGGCGTTTTCATAGTTCCACCTATGGTAGTCTCTGACGGGTCACCCGCTCCACCACTCACAACTTCAAGATCAATGGCTATTTGAGTAGTAGCCGTCTCGTGCGCCATGGCTGCATCTTCAGCAGATGTCTCGAAAGAAACCACACTAGCAACCGCATCCTTAGCTATCATGACTACATCATCAGAAGTAGTCTCGGCAGCTCCGTACACTACATCCGCAACATCCTCAATGTCTTCACCCACGTCATCAACAACCTGCACACACAAACGTGAAAACAAGACAATTCGACTACTCAAGAAAGCTATATAAGTACTCATACTTCAGCACATGCTCTTCTGCAAAGGTAATTACTGGCGGTGGAGCTTTGAAAGTCTCCCAGTGCTTACTGACTAATCGCTTTTTCACCACAGACCATCTTTTCTTCATCATTGGAGCCTGGATCTTCCGCTGGACACTTCGAGGTGTCGGTTCCAAATTTATATCCTTTGAGAACTCGAGACTCCATAGAAACATGATCAGACAACCCAGAGTTAGACGATGCAACGTCTGAATCACCAAGTAGCTTAGAGTCCCCATCATCCTCCTCCTACTCTAAGGATCATCAGGAAAGCGCACAAAGTGCACAGATTTCACGTTTTTTGCGCCATCAGCATCAGGAGGAGGAGGAGGAGGAGAAAAGTATAAAAGGACATCCTCCTACATAAGGAATTACTAGTTGGCAAACATAACGACTACTAATTATGGGTACTCAAAAGGAAAGCAAGTTACCTCTCTGGGTTTATACCATTTGTCAAACTCCTGAATGGATTCATCAACTTCGAGCACTCCTTGGAAATTCTTGAAAAATTTGCCCAACAAGTCCTCAACTACATCATCCGATATATCATCAACTGACATCCGCGACGGGTCATCAAAGCCTGAGTACTCATAGCCCCAAGTCTGGTGCAGCTACAATGGTTGCACACTCCTCTTCAAGAAGCTGGCTGCCACGTTTATCCCAGTTAGCCCTGCTTCCTTCAACACTGTGATCCTCTGCAACAGCTTGGCTACCTGATGACTATCTTCAATGCTAGGCTCTTCATGCCACTTGCTTAGGTACATCAGGCGGTACCCGATGATCACTAGCATTGGAGGCCCATGGTTCTCAATGTACAACCACTTCTCTTTCTAGACGCCATGGGACGGCGGAGTCTCATACTCCAGATACACATCGGAGTCCCTCAGCTAAAATCCTGCACCCCCAAATACTGCCATTCTATCTTGACTAGGCTGGGGCTTGCAGCGGAAAAGCTTGCCAAACAATTGAAAATGGGGCTGTATCCCCAAATATGCTTCACAGAGATGCACAAAGATTGTAATGTGCAATATCCTATAAGGATTCAGATGAACAAGCTGAATGTTGTAAAAGTTGCGGATACCTCTGAAGAATTCTGAAATAGGAACAACAAGTCCTCTCTCCACAAAATGAGCCCAAATCACTATCTCTTTCGGATGGGCCTCAAAGTTCCAGGCATTGGCATAGGCGCACCTCCAATTCATGACAGCCTCCTCCTGTAGCAATTTTGCATCCACCAACTCTTGGATTGCTTCCTTCTTCATAGTGGGCATCTTCCAAGAAAATGCTTGATTTGGTAGAGTGGTCTGCTCGGTAGGCCCACATTTGGGTGGAGGAAGCTGTGGCTCCTTCTCCTTCCTTGAATCTTTCATCGATCCTTCTGCGGCCTTTCCCTTGTACTTGTCGGTCTTCTTCCCCATCTTCTTCACACGCATCACCTCGAGGAGCATAAGGGGAGGAAGAGAAAGCTACTATGACACTTAAGGTCGCTTACTTCGGCTGATGGTGGCGGTGGCGGCGCAAGTGGCGGTGTTAGGGTTTTCAATATGGAGAATAACAAATGTGAATGGCTCGATACGTAACCTATGGAGGCTACCGACCTTATCTTTTATAAGAGCGCAATGGATCTAAAACGGCTCCGAGATTCTGGGAACGCAGCCAGTAATCTCGTAACGGTCTGATACTCTCAAGATTTATCGCAAGATTGAAGTCCAACGGTAACATTGATCATGATTGACCCCTTCATCGCCTAGACTTAGTCAATCAAGTGCTCGGGGGCTGCATACGCCTCGCCCGTTGGACAAAATTTTCTTTTTCTTCAGGGATTAAGGAAAGATGAAGCAAATTCAGTTTGACCCTCTGCCTGATTCTTCGATTCAACCTAAGGCTCGAGGGCTACTCCATATGGAGTGCGATTTTCATCGCACTTCCATATAAAGACTTGAAGACAAACTACCCATAACCAACCTTAAAATGAGGCAGGAGTACCTTCCAGCCGCATGTTAGCACTCGAGTACTCAAAGGTTCACCTCGATAAGAGTACTCAACGAGCACCAAAGAGTAATCGGACAATGTCCGCCGAGTACTCAGAACTGCTTCATTTGACTACAAAGTACTTGGGGGCTTGTCGACCATACATCCCCAGGCTCACCAGAAGATCTGTATGGACCCACTCAAGGGGACATACTCGAGACATATTAGGACATGAAGACTACGCCACAGGGCAACGTAGACTACATGGAACTCCTAAAGGACTAGTTGGAATACAAGGAAACTACTTTGCCGAGTTAGAGTAGGATTTTCTAGTTGTGTCCGACTAGTGCTCTTGTACCAAAGACTATGTTGTAACCCTGCTCCCCCGATATATAAGGGCGGGCAGGGACCCCCTCAAAACAAGTTCAATCGAATATAAGCATACAACACACAGGACGTAGGGTATTACACGATCTAGCGGCCCGAACCTGTCTAAATCATGTTCCTGCGTCACCATCGACTCCTTGATTTTAGCGACACCCACCAACCAAAATACTATCTCGGGTACTCCCTTGATAGGTTGCCGGGTTAAAACACCGATAGGTACCCCCGCCAACAGTAATTGTGCAGCCAACCACTCGGTTTCCTTGGAGGCCATTAGGAAGTTGCCCTGCATCGTCCCTAGCACTACAACCGAAGAGACCGAAACCTCCGATTGTGGGTCCATCTGATCTGCCTATTGGATCTAAGCTGACTAAGGTTGAGGTCATCACTCGCTGCATCTCCTACGTAGAGCTTCCCCTAACTGAGGGCCCATGTGTCCCGGTCGGAGATTTGTTGCTTTCGCCAAAAAGACCAGACGAGATCGCTATGATCCTCTTTGTTGAAGATCTGATCCAAGTATTACATCGGATCATCAAGTGCCTGGCTAACTATGCCTCCATGTGTGAATCAGCCTTAGGAGCTTCATTGACTGCTCCAGGCCACCTCACCCACTACTGGCTATGGAACTCCGCTGCCACCACTCACGAGGCGGTCAGGAAGGCTATGGCTAGATCCAACTTCTTCGGCTTGGTCGATGACCAGTAAGACAAGGAGAAGGAAGTACCTCTCACCAGGTTACACCTTGGTCTCAGGATCACAGCTATGCCATCTGGACGCATCGTCCTCAAGCACTTCAAAAAGAATAATGTTTTGACATTCAAAATTTGTCCCAAAAAGAATGACATTCTTGGATTTAAATCTTATGCATGCATAATTTGGCGCATTGATCTCATGTATGCATGATTACATGGAAACATATTTTCTCCATTTTCTATATACAAACTAAACAAACTAGGGGTACATGCATCTTTTTCATTCACCCCTAATCTATTTGAAAAATCCCAGAAAGTCATTCTTTTTGGGATTGAGGGAGTATATGATGAGGACAAGCTGCAAGTTGTAGCTGTCATCAAAGCCCACCCGCCTCCCGAGCACTCGCTACTTCCCATCCTATTCTCATGTTTCATAGTGTTGACTATTTTCCCCTAACATATGACAAGAAATTTGTACTTTTCCATAGCATATATGCTATATACAAACACGCATTACTATCAACAAAAATATATATAATTAAATATTATGTTAAGGGCAGTTAGACCAGAAAACAGAGGATATAATGGAAAGGATTTATAATTCCTGCCATGTGGAGGTGGAGCCAAAAGTATTTTATCTGGATTGATCCTACTTGTAGCAAATTAGGCAGATTTTATATCCACCACGGCCCACCCAGCGGCGACCCAACTACCGCCATGGATGACCAAAGCAGCAATCATTCGCTCATCCATTGATCGAAAAGTCACCATGTCAATCGAGTAGGTAGCCTAGCGAATCATCTTGTGGATCATTGTCATGTCCGTGATGCCAACGACATACTGAAGATGGATTTTTACAATTACGCTATTGAGTTTGTTAATGATATCAGTTTTGTGAGTTTGTATTGTGGGCCCAGAGGGCACGTCGGGCCATGTTATAGTTTGTGTCGTGTAACCATGAACACTATTCTGAATTTGAAACTTAAAAATGAAACTCTGGGGTTCAGGGTTCTTTGCCCTCCCCAACCGAATCTGCTCCTCTTGTGTGTGCTCACATCACTGGCAACTTGCCGGTGGCCACGGGTGTGTCAAGTGGTATCAGATTCATCATATCCTCAGCATGTTTGCTGCTTCTATCCTAGTACTTCGTCAATTGACTTCGCTACATGGTGGTCGAGTGAGATCGAGTCGTGTGCCACGCAGAATCGGCCACAACTCTTGATTTCACTGTAAATCCTTTAGATTTGTAGGGGATTCGGCACCAGGACAGATAATTGTAGCGGCAAATAGGGTTTGATTGCATTTTGGCGGTGCTGGTGTCGAGTTCGTTGTGATTTTTCTAAGGTGACGTGTGGTGGTGGTAGACAGGCGTAGATCTGGAATTAGCACGGGCACCACGTCAATCATCCCTGACGTGGTTCGCAGGATCTTGAGTGATTGTTGTATCCACTCGGCTTGGAGTGACTACAGTGAGGACCTTGACAGCAATAGAGGTAGTACCAACTTGTGTCGCAGTTCGCTTGGCTTCAGGTGCAATCACCACGACTCCTCCTAAGCCCTCGGTGCAGACAAAGTTTATACTATCTAAGATGCAAGAACAAGCAGAGCGTGATGATGAGAGATGGGATCAGGTGGCTGAGAGCTTGGATCTACTCTTTGCTAAAGTTGGGGAAATTGATGTTAATCAGCAGAAGTTAGATACTAGATTTGATATGACTGCCAAAGTACTTGAGCAGATGCTGAAGGACCAACAGTTGCTAGCAAAATAGATGGAAATTACTAGTCAAGCTGTTGCTGAGTTGACCATAGCTCAGATGGAAGCAAGGCCTAAACCACCACCAAGTCCAACATCTCTGAAGCATCCTTGGACAATGCATTTCACAAGGGCAGGCCTCATAAGGAGGGTCCTAGTCAAGGCAACAGGTTTGGGTTTCCATCAGGCAAAAAAGGAAAGGATGACAAATTCCACACTAAAGTTACCTTGCCCAAGATGTCATTTCCTCAGTTCACTGGCAAGTATCCAAGCATCTAGAAGGATAAATGTCAAGACTATTTCAAGATATTTGACATACCAACCAACATGTGGGCCACATATGCCTCCATGAATATGGATGAGAATGCTACAAAGTGGAGGCAAATGTATAAGAAGAAGTATGGGTTAGGTGATTGGAAATCATTCATAGCAGCAGTTGAGCACAAGTTTGGAGACAATGACTATAGAACAACCGTTACTCAATTATTGGAATTACAACAGGCTGATTCCCTAGAGGCTTACATCTTAACTTTTGAAGATTTGCAGTATCAGATAACAATGCATAATAGTGAGTTGGGAGATCTGTTTTTCATTAGACAGTTTATCAAAGGCCTCAAACTACAGATCAGCTCTGTGGTTCAATCACAAGTACCAGACACAATGGAAAGGCCTATTTTGTTAGCTAGAATATAGCAACAAGTTCTAGAGAAAGGAAAATCAAAGTGGTAAAGGACTTCTACCACAACCAAGCATTTGCAACATTTAACAAAGGGTGAGAACAAAACCAATGCACAACCCAATACTCTCTGGAGGGAAAGACAAACCAGGGATTAGAAGAGCAAATGGATTATGCTATTTCTGTGATGAACCTTATGATGCAAACCACAAAAATGTGTGTACCAAAAGGTCACAACCACAAGCTCAGGTTAATGCTTTAGCACTTAATGACCTGGATGTGGTGCTAACAGATCAAGTATTGAATCAACTAGCAATAGAAGATGCACTGGCCGAAGATTTCTATCACTTATCCTTGAATGCCATTGCTGGTACTGAAAAAGGAAAGCAATGAACGTTAGAGCATTGGTGAACAATAAGGTGATGCTTATTCTCATTGACAGTGGTAGTTCCCATAGTTTTGTGAGTGAATCATTCTTGGCTACAGATGGAACCCACAGCACCAAGATAAGTCAAGTTAGCAAATGGTGAAGTTCTAATCACATATCATTGGGTTCCCAAGTTAGAATGGTGGGCCAGTGGACATACATTACAAAATGACATGAAGGTGTTGCCATTGGGAGCTTATGATGCAATCTTAGGCTCTGACTGGTTGAAGCCACAAAGTCCTATGACCTGTCATTGGGAAAATAGGACAATGCAATTTGTGGATCAAGGCAAAAATATCATTCTTAAGGGAGTTCAACCACCAGTGCAACAGCTGCAAGAACTGCCAATTGAGTAGTTAATCAAGTGGAATCAAGGCAATGATGTTTGGGCCATAGGAGTGGTAGAGGCAGTCCCTTCTTCTACACAATGCACTGATAACAATGCAGTTCAAGATCTCCTCAAGAATTTTCAAGATGTTTTTCAAGAGCCAAAAACTTTACCACCATCAACATTTTATGATCACTAGATTCCTTTGCTTCTAAATTCCACCCCTGTCAATTCCAGACCATACAAATACTCACCCAAACACAAAGATGAGATTGAGAAACAGGTCAAGGAATTATTAGCAGCTGGCCTCATTACTCATAGCACAAGCCCCTTTGCCAGTCCAGTGCTGTTGGTGCTTAAGAAGGATGGTGGTTGGCATTTTTGCATTGACTATAGAAAGATGAATTCCATTACTGTGAAAAAAAGATTTCCCATGCCACTTATTGATGAAATCTTGGATGAATTGGCTGGAACCAAATTTTTTACAAAACTGGACATGTGCTCTGGTTATCATCAAGTGAGAATGGAGGAAGATAAATACAAAACAGCATTCAAGTCCCATCAAGGTCATTATCAGTTCAAGGTCATGCCTTTTGGCTTGACAAATGCGCCAGCAACGTTTCAGTGCATCATGAATGAGGTATTGGCTCCCTTTCTTCACAAATTTGTCATGGTTTTCCTAGATGATATTTTGGTATATAGTCCATCACTTGAGGCACATCTAGAACATCTGACTGTAGCTAGTACTCCAGAAGTTAAGAGAACACAAGCTATATATGAAAGCTAGTAAATGTTCCTTTGCTCAAGATCAGTTGGAACATCTGGATCACATTATATCTGCTGAAGGAGTAGCTACTGACCCTAGTAAGGCTGAAGATATGCTAAAATTGCCAACTCCGACTAATGTGACTAAGCTTAGAGGGTTCTTGGGGTTAATTGGATACTATAGGAAATTTGTGAAGCACTATGGCTTGATAGCAAGACCTTTGACACAATTACCGAGAAAGAATCAATTTACCTAGAATGGTCAAGCACAACAAGCTTTTGAAGCTCTCAAACAAGCTATGTCCAGTACTCCCGTTCTAGCTCTACCTGATTTCACATAACAGATTATCATAGAAATTGATGCCTGTGATGTGGGTATTTGAGCAACTCTTATGCAAAAAGATCAACCTCTAGCATTTCTCAGTAAAGCTTTGTCAGTGCAGCATAAGCACCTTTCAATCTATGAGAAGGAAATTTTAGCACTGATCATGGCAGTTGACAAGTGGAGATAATATTTGCAGCATCAAGAGTTTATTATCAGAACTGATCACAAAAGTTTAGCATATTTGACTGAACATAATCTACACTCTGCCATGCAAAAGAAGGTTATGGCTAGATTGATGGGGATGCAATTTAAGGTGGTGTGTAGAAAAGGGAAAGAGAATGCAGCTGCTGATGCCTTATCAAGAATGCACCATTTGTTTGCACTTCAAGTTATTTCTTCAGTACAGCCTGTGTGTGGATTCAGGAACTCCTAAACTCTTATGCTACTGATCCAAAAGCTCAGCAACTTCTGACTCAACTTGCTATCAGTAGCCCTGATGAACAAGGGTTCTCTCTGGACAAAGGCCTGATCAGATATAAAGATAAATTATGGGTAGCCCAAAATTCAGCTTTGCACACAAAGTTGATTACTACACTACACTCCATTGCCATTGGGAGATATTCAGGGGTCAATGCTACATATCATAGAATGAAGAGACTATTTCATTTCAAGGGTCTCAAGCAAGATATGGAGGATTTTGTTAAGCAATGTGCAATCTGTCAACAAGCAAAACACTTGAATACCTTGCCAGCTGGACTCCTGCAGTCATTACCTATTCCAGAAGCCACATATCCATGGATTTCATAGAAGGCTTGTGAAAATCTGAGGGATTCAATGTGATTCTAGTCATTGTTGATAGATTCACCAAGTATGCTCATTTTATTCCAATTAAGCATCCTTTCATAGCCAGAACTATTGCCAAAGAAGTTTTTGACAATGTGGTCAAGTTGCATGGTTTACCCAAGACAATTGTGTCAGATAGGGATAAAGTGTTCACCAACACTTTTTGGAAGAAGTTATTCAGCATGGTTGGTATTCAAGTTCGCTTATCATCCACAAACTGATGGACAAACAGAACAAGTCCACTAGTCCCTTGAGATGTATTTGAGGTGTGCAGTCTATGATGATCCTAAACAATGGAAGTCTTGGTTATCACAAGCAAAGTTCTGGTATAACTCTTCTCACCATACACCATTAGGTTGCTCCCCATTTCGTGCCCTATACGGTTATGATCCAAATGTAGGACTTGTGCCTAAACTCACTACTACAACTACTTCTTCAATGGCTAAAATGATTACTGAACTCAAAGCACAGGTGGCAGTTCTAAAAGAACACCTGGCCAATGCTCAGAACAAGATGAAAAGTAATGCAAATAGGCAGCGGTGCCATAAGGAATATCAGGTGGGAGAGAGGGTGCTACTAAAACTTCAGCCATATGCACAATCTTCTTTGGTGAACAGGCCCTTTCCAAAACTGGCATTCAAATACTTTGGGCCCTACACAGTGTTGAAGAGGATTAGGAAGGCAGCTTATAAGTTTTAGTTTCCAGATGAAGCACTGATACACCAAGTATTCCATGCGTCGCAATTGAAATCTTTTTTACCTAACTATACTTCTGTCTTCTCTAAGTTACCTAAAGTGGCAGAGCTCGACAAACAGAAGGCTAGTCAAGAAGGGAGGGAAAGCTATACCACAAGCGCTGATCAAGTGGATGGGTCTACCTGATGAAGCAGCTACTCGGGAAGACTGGTACGTTCTTCAGGCCAGATTTCCAGGATGCCTTGCTGGAGGACCAAGAGCTTTGAGGGAGGGGAGGGGGGAATGTCATGTCCCTAACACCAATGACATACTGAAGATGGATATTTACAATTACGCTATCAAGTCTATTAATGATATCAGTTTTATGAGTCTGTATTGTGGGCCCAGAGGGCACATCCGACTAGGTTATAGTATGTGCCATGTAACCATGAACACTATTTTGAATCTGAAACTGAAAAACGAAACTCTGAGGTTCAGGGTTCTCTGCCCTCACCGACCGAATCCACTCCTCTTGTATCTGCTCACGTCGGCGGCAACTCGCCACCGGCCACAGGTGTGTCAATCATGGATGCAAGCCACATGATTCTTGTGTGGATCTAATTCTCGTCAATCGATCACCATTTAATGAAGATCTTGAAGTAGTCAATTTGCATGTTTGTGATGTATCCGAGTTAGGGAGTTACAGGATTTATTGTGCTACAGATAGCCTTGCAGTTGTAGCTGGCAATGCCGTGGGAGACGATGGTGATGTGCATATTCCATTCAATCTGCTGCATGGCTGGGTCATCAAGACGTGCGTCCTCCCCGCTGACGGGGTGCCCAAATCCTCATGTCAGTCGGCAGCTGATCAATCACTCAATATAATCAACTCATGTTATGTTGTTGTCGTGGCTCTTAATTAGTTAATCTATGCAAGTGCCTATCCTTATTAGTATTAATTTTGGTTAATATGCTAGTAACCCTGTTCATTTTCCAACATAACTAGCTAGAGGTAGTAAGTTAAAGCAAGGGATTTGTTCATTTACTGATAACACTGGCTGAACCTTTTCTCATTTGGTAACAGAAATCTGAGGGCATCTTATGCTTCATTTGCGTCTAGGAAATATGAACCTGCAATTCGACAAAAGCCTTCCAAACTCTCCACTTGATCCATTGCAAGCATGGCAACTCCATATTGTTTTATATCTGTTGGCACAAATCTAGGGCCAACACACGAAAAACACTCAAACATGCGGCGTGCAGAGGAGCTCCTTGCTGCTCCTCTACACAAGTCGGTCAGAAGGGTATGATGGCCGGTTAGACCGGTTTCGCTGGCGAGCCCGGTGAAGGAACCAATGAACGCTCGCCCGGTAGTGACCCCGTTAGGGCAAGCGCACCTTGGGTTGTTCTAGGGTCGGCAAGCCACCTAAAACATCCTCAAACATTGTAGAGATGAAGGAAGAACAGCAATATAGGGTTGGAAAAGTTAGGGCAAAGAGAAAAAGGTAAACAGGCAAAAATAGTAGATTCATTTGTTTTTGATCGATTGGATATTTTTTAATTGGCCGTGGCCCTTTATATTTATAGGGAGGGGAGGTCTTGCCCCATTAGGAGTCGAAACCCTTACAAATCCGGTGTCAAAATACACTAACTTGAACTACACAGACCAAACCGGTCTGACCACCTTGGCAAACTGGTATGACCGGTGTTCCTAGGTGCAGATCTTCCCGAGGTCATAACTCTCTCATCCGAACTCCAAATCGAACGTTCTACATATGCATTTTGATCTAATCGACAAGAGCTACACAATGGTGAAGTCCAATTTACATTTGGAGGACTTTGGTCAAACCGATCTGACCGGTTTAGTGACCAGTCTGCCCAGATCCTGCTAATTTTGGTTGCAAACAATATCACTGTCGATAGCCAAAAGCGACTCCATGGATGAAACAACCCGAGCAAGATGGCAAGGGTACCAACAATAATAGAAGATTCACCACAACCATTAACGAAGGCAAAGGCAGATACATTATTTGAATAAATACCTAAACAATTACTAGAACTACTAAAGGGACGGATCCCCTCTCCCTTTCCCTACTGGCGGCTCACCAGAGAGGAAGAGGTAAGGGCGGCAAAGACTGGTAGAACACTAGGGCTTCTATGTGTGTGAAGTGAGAGTTAGAAGTTGCCTCAAGCATTCTTCTCTTACTTTTAACTTTCAATCAGTACTAGCCTGAACCTTTTGGTCACCATAAGTCATGTTTTTGTGACCTGCCAACAAAGTATTCTTGTTCTTCAATTTTTAACCATGCATCTCTTCCAAAAACATGTTTCCCATTTCCCAATAGTGGAAGTAAATATATGAAGTGGAGTCTTGAGTATACTAATTTTAAATAGGAAAACTTCCAATTTTTTATGGCATCCAATGCAACTTCATTTCGGCTATTTTTTGGGTTTTAGATTAGGTACATGTTGGACAAACACTATCCATCAATCATTTGCATTTGCTAGTATGAACATAAAGAACCAATATATGGCCAATTGTTGTATACAAAAAGTTGCAGCAAAATGTGCTACCCATTTGTTAGGAACTCAAACTTGGAGATCACAATTTTCCAGTTAAATGTTTAGCTACCTTAGTATTTCTATTTAAATTTGTGGTTGTGATATATAGAGTAGTTGAAAAGGTTTGTAACCAGCACTGAATCTTAATTGTTGTATAGTAGCAAACTATATAAAAAAAAGTAACTCCAAAAGAAATTTTATTGGAAGCACGGTCCCGATCGATCCTTCATAAAAGATGGGGTTTCCTCCCAGAAATAAATCTTAATTTGCTACAATTTCAAAAATATTATCAATCTGCGTGAATTAAATATAGTAATATTGTATCATGGCACATAGCATGGACATGTATATTACTTTAGGACAACTTGACAATATATACTGGATCATAACTGAAGAGGGGGTCAACTAACAAGTACATTGTACACATTATTTTGATAAAGGGTAAAATCTATCCTACTATATCTACATGGTGGATATATATAGCTAAGGGTTACATATAGTTCCAAAAATGAGAAATTAAAAAACACAAGAAAGAAAACTCTAAGACAAAGAAAGACAATTAGAAGACTAAGCATCAATCTTCTTCATCATCCATATTTTAACCTTGTGTTATCTTTATGCAACACCAATCCATCACATCTCTCATTTCCTTAGAAACTTGATGTCAAGCTCGTCCTGCTACAAAATTGTCTTCTATTGCTCGCCAAACCTTGTCGCGCAAAAACCATAGATTAGACTTCGCCAGGTAATGAAAGCGTGGCCAAAGGACCTCCAAGGAGAACACGACGTTGAAGATGTTGTCGCCACCCATCCAGCTATCCAGAGTAAGATTTTCACCCAAAGGACCACCAAACCTTGCAGAAAGCACCACAACAAATGCCTAAAGTGTGGCGACGACACTCAACGGCACCGTCGTTGCTGACACGGACACAATAATTAGGGTAAGGCTTTCGATCGAAGCTCCTGCACGACTACATCATCACCACATCAAGAAGTCTATCAACCACCACGCCACCACAAGGAGGGAGAATATGGGGAGGTCTAGCCGTGCCTGCATAACCAACACCGTTCGCCGCCCGCAACCAGCATCAAGGATCAAGCCCACGATCGAGGAGCATAACAACCTCAGCCACACGAGCACCATCGCCAGCATTGTGCCCCGTCACCAGGCTCGATTTGTGGGGACCTCCCTCTAGGTGTCCCACTGATCACCTATATTAGTCCCTGGATCCGTAGGCTAAGACAGTTAACATCACAGTTTAGTATTTTAAGCAATAAAAGATGTATAATTTATTAAAGGAAAGGTTTTCACCTTAGCTCAATGAAGGGAAGCGCAGGTGCCCATCCACTAACAAGATGGTCTAAAACACCTAGAGACCTGCATGATGAAAGTAAGGCTGAGTGCACTTATGGTTTGTACTCAGCAAATGCCAACCTTAACTAATATATTATTTGCATTATGGAAGGTGGCCAAGGAGTATGGTTCATGGGCAAAACCTATGCCTAAAGAATCTCACATATGCAACGTGGATTTTGTCACACCCGATTTTAAGGACAAAATCGAGTGCATTAAATACATGTGCGCCAGGATCAAGTTACACACATGTACGACAATAGTGAATAACAAAGACAGTGCTAAAGCGAATAAAGAGAGTATTAAACATTATTACATGATCGAAAGTCTCAATAAAACATAAGCCTAATTTATTACGCAGCGGAACTCCAAAGACGACGACGATACCACAAGTAGCTGACTGAAGAAACGTACGCCTAGAACTCCTTAAAGTCGTGTAGATACTCCTCCTCCCAATTAGCTTGGTCTGAACAGCAGTTTTGCAAGGGTGAGTACACTTATGGTTGGTACTCAACAAGTCGTGGGGAATAGTGTAGTGTAAGGCAAATCAAGGTACGGCTAAGGCATAATTAGCATTCGCTTTTATTTAAGTTGGTCAAGTTTTATTAGCAATTAACTAAGTATAAGTTCATACCACCCGAAATTAAACATGATCATAAATAAAGTAAACAACATATGCATGAAATGACATCAAGTTAAATCCATCTTCCGATAATATTATCATGTGAGGGTCCAGGCCGCTCTTAACCGTGAGCACGGCTGATCGATCAGTTTTACACTCTGCAGAGGTGGCACATCTTTACCCACAAGTCGCGTAAAAGTTTAATAGAACTTTGGACCCAACCATGCGGTGTTTGCAAGGCACCATACCACACTTCCGAGGTGTGATTGCATAGGAACGCTACGAGGCCTTTACAAAGATTCCCTAGCAATGTGATAACCCGCTAAGGTTTCAGGTTGAAGCGAAACATAGTAGTCCCCTAGAGGGTATAGTGTCTTAGCCAAGCCCACTTCCCAAGAGAGCGAGTGCTATATCCCATCAACGCCTCCCCTCTTGCCCTTTCGGTAAGGTTACCCCAAGCTAGAGTTTCTAATTATTCAGCCAAGACCAGAGCCATTTAGTCTTGTGGTAGCACTATTTTCCTGGGTGGTCGCTCCATGTTCCGATTAATCATACATGATCTTGTATTAATGAAAGGTATAACGGAAGTAAAGCAAGATTAAACAATGTGTTTAGTTAAACCACCACACCAAGTAAGCACTAAGCATGAGCTACCCAACATAAAGTAAACCGGTTGGTCAAGGCAAAGGTAATTCAATCTAGGCGAACCTTAATTGGGACCCATCAACTTAATCCTAACATGTGCATAGCATAAATGTTGAGTACGAGAAAGTAAAGGTGTATAGGACGAAAAAGTAGTGATCAAGGACACGACTTGCCTTCTTGGCCTTGCTCCTGCTGTTCGTACTCCTCGAAGGCTTGGTCTTCAACTCCCTCAAACTGCGGGATGTCTACACGCGTCACACGAGCACATACAAGCAAACATGGGCAAAAAGTAAGAAAACAGTACACCAATCATAGTTAAACAGAGAAAACAAGCTTGAAAAGTTGATCTACGCTTTAAAACGAACACGTGGATACAAAGAACGCGAAAAACGGAGTTAAGATGCAAAAGATATGATTAAAACAAGATCCAGGGGCTTTTCTGTGAGAAAATCAAAACTTTTAGGGCCAAACCGCGAAAACCGAGGGCTTATACGTAATTATGCATATAAACCGAAGGTCTAACGCGCAAAAACTCCAAATCCGGATGGTGGGTTGATTTTTAGAAAGATCAAGGGTTAAACTGAAAAGTGCGAGGGCAGATCTGTGAATATTTTTCAATGCGATCTGGACCGCGGGTTGATTTGCGGAAAAGGCGAGGGCTTAAGAGCAAATGCGGTGCAGCGCGGCGTGGCGCTGTTAACCGTTACGCGGCCGGATTCACCCGTTGCGAGCTGTCGGAAAAAGAAACGGCCGGCGGCGGCGAGCGGCGGCGAGCGGCGGCAGGTCGCCGAAGTAAGCCGAAACGGCGCTCCGAGGCTCAGTTTGACGTGGGGATGACACCAGAAGAAAGAGGACATTGCGGCAAACTTGTTTTGGGGGTCCTCGGCGACCGGAGCTCACCGGAGGCGGCGCTTGACGGCGGGGAAGAGGCGGCAGCGCTGGAGCTTTGGGGGCGCTAGGGTTTCGGGTGCTTCGACGTGGGTGCTCGAGGCCGGGAGGGGGCGACGGCTTATATAGGGGCGGTGCTTGGAGATAGAGCGGCACCGGGTTTAAATGCCCGAAGGAGTCGGAGCGGAGGCGGGCGGTTGCGGAGTCGGCGGCGGCCATTGCGGGGGAGTCCCGGCCGGATACGGCTGGAGGAAGGAGATGACGGGTGGACCCCACCCGTCGGTGGCCGCGGGCGGTAGACGGGCCGGAGCGGATGCTAGGCCGGCGCGTGGTTCGCGGGCCGCGGAGAAGAGGGCGAGCGGTAGGCCGCGGGGGGTGACGGGAGCTGGGCCGGCAAAGGAGAAAGAGGAGGGGCCGGCGGGGCTGCTGTGGCTGGGCCGCGGAGAAGAGGGCGACCGGAGGAGCTGCAGCTCGGCTGGGCCGAAAGAAGAAGGGAAAATGAAGGAAAAGAAGATTGCGGCCCAGGAGAAAAAGAAGAAAAGGAAAAAGAAAAAAGAAAAGGAAAAAGGTTTTGGAAATTGAAGTTAAATTTGGAATTCAAATTTTGGTTCAAACTCCAACAATCAAAAATTATGCTCCAGCATGAATGCACAAATAACTCCTATGATGAATTAATTAATTTAAATAAAATGAAATTAAATGCCTAGAATTTAAATAACACCCTAATTTGAGAAAATTTTAATGAATTTGAATTCTCTAAAATTTTGGGTGTTACAGATTTAAAGGTGAGTTATGTAAGAAGGTTCTATTATATTATAAGATGAAAGTTGTAGTCCTAGAGGGGGAAGCTACCTCCCCTACCAGTCCCCAGGTTTTAATTCTGAAATCTGGTCCACAACCTTCATCCGGCAGTTTCATCACACTAATTCCCACCCAAAGACTAATCATGGAGGCTTTAACAAAGTGGGATCATAACCGCGGGCCTTGGCTATCGATAGATCAGAACTCTATGCAGAGGTGTACACATCCATACGTTATATCAGCCCATACCTTGTTCCTAGGCGGTACTAACCTACAAGACCCATGCCCACCCACGTCTATCTCTAAACAACATTCCCTAGGTCATCCACGGATATTCTGGGGTCTAAATAGGGGCCACTAACATCCGCCGTGTGGATCCTTTCCAAAGAAATGTGCACAAATATATAAAATAGGGTCTCTGGCCCTCAGGGTCCCCAACCCTCTAAACAGTCAACCCGTGCCGACCGGACCTGGGACTATGTGAAGGTTCAGCTAGCGGGGTTCGAATCAAGGCCTCACATGAACAGGCACTCCTAAAGGCTATACCTTTTTGGCATGTATGGCGGTACGTGTCACAAGAAAGACTCTCCCAATGAACTAGTCCTTACATGACCAGGGTAAGCGTTAGCGAAGTATGTCCTCCAAAGAGGCTGTCCTTTTACCCGCAGGTCCAAAATACACTCTAGGGGTTCAATTACTAACATTTTACAATTAACTCACCATTTCCCCAAAAGGAAAACCCTTCCTAAGTCTTTTATGGAAATATAAATTTTATGGTGGGGTGTTAGATCCTCCCGTAGAGGATTCAACCAAGTTTTATCCCTAATTACGGGGCATGACTCAACTTTGCCTAGCTTATCTACTAAAAAGGGTGGGCTTGATGAGGAGTGGGTTGCCTAGGGGGTTTGGCTTGTGGCATTTCAATAGTAAATGGGTTAATCTAGCAAGCACATATTTCTTAAAGAAATAGTTCTTAAAAAGAAAATAATGCAGTTTGTAGTACATTGGCAATATTATTAACTCTTGCACTTGGTAGGATAAAACATGAACTAAGAGTTGGGACTTGCCTTCATCAGAGATCCTAAGACTTGAGGTTTTGAGCGAGTGGCACAACGGCTATGTCTGGATGATATTTGGGGTTTGGTTTGGGTAGTATAACGGTTGTATGGAGAATGCTATGAGGTTTTAGTCGGGCAACATCCGGACTGGATCCTAGGGTTAACCTTAGATGTGTTTTGGATGCTGGGTGGTGGGAGGTGATTTCAGGGTTAAGAGAACTTGCACGATGATCTTGGCTTGATCCCGGGACTCAGCCCTACGGCAGGTGGAGCTCGGCAAGTTTCCTATGGTAGGGGTGGAGCTCGAGAGCTTGAATAACGAACAACCTGTCTTAGTGCGACGACATACGTTGTTGGCAAGATCAAGTGGAATGGACTCTAGAGAGCTTGCTCGACGGACTCTCTTTGACCACTAGGGTGGAGCCAGGCAAGATCTAGTTGGAAGAGAATGGATGATAGAGATCTTGCACAACAAACATCCTGACCCGGTGCTAGGAGATAGACACACGGCATCAGCAGAGTCGGGCAAGATCAAGAGGATTGAAAATTGGGGACAGAGCATGCTCGACGAACTCACTTTGGCCGTTGTGGTGGAGTTCAAGCAAGATGACCAATGGAATAGGTTTGGATGGCTCTACAGTATTTCTAGGAATTTTCTAGGACTTTTCAGAAGAAGATCGGGCGGTACGCGAATTCTTGCGTACACGAGGAAGGGGTTTTCTATTAAATAAAATTTAGGATAATATGGATAGGGCATTTTTGGGATGAACAATGGCTAAGAATTATATGGTTGGGTATAGAATACTATTTGGGATTTTGGGTGATTTTTGGAGGATTTTTGGGAATTGTGAAGGGCTTAGAGTGACATTTGGGGTACACTTGCTCGGGTGGCCATAGCAGTTTGAGGATGGCTGATGCGAGGGTGGGGACACCCGGTTACTGTGGCGTGGACCCATGGTCTGTGGGCCGTAGATCAGGACGCGGCTGAGGGGGAGGTCTTCATGCACCGTGTGCACGGAAGGGAAGGGAGCAGGGTGGACCAGGGGGGCTGACGGCGTCGGCTAGGGGCCCGCACATTAGGGCCAAGGGAGAGAGGGAGAAACTAGGGGGAGACGGCGGGCCTAATGGGGTGCTTCAGTTTGGGCCAGAGCCAGCAGCGCCGCCGTGGCTGCCATGGTTGCCGCCACGTGGGGCGCCGGAGTTGCGCCAGGAAGGTGACTCCGGTCGCCGCTGGGGATAGGAGCAGCACAGGGAGGTAGTAGAGATAAAGGTGACCTCGCTGGTGGTGACGAGGGGGTGAAGGAGGGAAGAGAAGGAGCTCAGACGTGAGAAAGAAAAAGAAGAGCTTGGAGGGAGCGGGGGCGGCTATTTATAGACCAGGAGAGAGCGTGGAGCGCCGGCCACGTCATCAGGTTTGCTTTGGCGGCCATAGAGATGGTGTATGCCGGGGAGATAAGGGCGGCCGGCAAGATAGGGTTGGCCGGCGGTGGTGGTAAGCGATGATGTTAGGCAGTGGAGATGAGGAGGGGGTGGGCAAGCTTCCTTGGGTGCAAAGGTAGCTAGGGGGAAGGATGGTGTCGGCGTAGGGCGATGGTGCGGTGACGTGGCGAGGGGCAGCACTATTTTTATGTGGCGCAGTAAAATCCGGCGCGGTAGAGAGCCATAGCGGCAGTGGGGGAATCTTTCCCCACCGGCGGTGGCGTTAGCGGTCGAGTGGAGGCAGGCTTGGGTCGGCAATGGAGTGGGGCACATGGCTAGGCGAGCTAGGCTAAAAGGCCATGGTGTGCTAGGCCGTACGCGCGGGCAAGCTGGGCTGGAGGGAGGAGGCTGGGCCGAGGCGAATGCGGGCCGCGTGTGGGGGAAAGGAGACGAGGGGGGAACCGGGCCAAAAGAGGAAGAAAGGGAGGAAGGGAAGTGGGCTAGTGGCCCAATAGGGGTTTAATTAGGTTGGGATATATTCAAATCCAAATTTGAAATGGATATCAAATTTGAATGGAGATTTGGAGGCTTTTGGAAGGGTTTGGAGTTTGATGATATGACTAAGATTGAGTAGATTCCTTATAGGGGTTTGAATGGTTTTAGGTATCTTAATTCCAGGATTTAAGGAAGAGATTATTTGGAAATTCGATTTCTAGGATTTGAAACTTGGGTTTGAGATAGGTTTTCTAAAACAGTCAAGGGCATCACACAAGGTCTAAATGCATAGTTTATTTGTGAAATTAGTTATGAATATTCGGGAAGAGGAAAATGGATTTAATTCAAAGAAAAATTTTAAAAGGTATGTACTTTTAAACGTTCTCAAAAGCGGAATGTTACACGATTGGCCGTCCACCTCGCAAGGCGCTGCCACCAAGCCCCGTTCGCCCGCCGGTCATTTCTAAAATCAGAGCATCAGCGAAGCATGTGAAGGCCCGAAAGGCCATTGGGTTTGTTCCATCTCCTTGCATTGTCGCAATCAGGTTGATCCTCCACGACCACCCTCGACCGTACCTGCCGTTCGTTGATGCCCGATTCAAAGAAATATTACATAGTCGGTAGTCTCATCCATACCATATAGTGGCAATCATTCATTCGGCCATGTGGTGAGGCGTCGCTGTGTCGACCTGGCCGGTAGGATCGCTCCATTGGGTGGATCATGACAGATTCTTCTTGTGAACCTCCAGAAGCCACCTGTCCACCTGCCTCTGGCCTGGTCTCTGTCTCCACTGTCCATTTCTGTTGCTACCTTGTCTTCTCCTTCCTCCGTCCATCTCCATTTAAACCGGAGCGAGCTCACTGCAATGTGCGTTGCATTTTGCTAGGTTGAAAGGTGTTCGAGTTTAGGGAGAAAAATATATAAGAAGCTGTGCAGACTTGCCTTGCAAATTAAATGGCGATGCCGGTGGAGACGGCGGTGTGCATCGCGCACAATGTGTTCCTGCTGCTCGATGGCTGGGTCTGGACGTGCGTCCTCGCCGCCGATGAGACCGCGCGCCTCCTCCGTTCGGCAACACAGAGATCGGCCAGCTAACTCAAGGTGAGGCTTTATTAACAATTGTTTTCTTTCTGTCGATTATTCTCCCTAGCTTTCTTCAAAGCCATGTTGTTCTTTTGCATACATATTTCTGGGGGTAGTTCTTAAGTTTAGTTCAGCTATACATTTGTCTGATTACATTTCATGTCCCTGTTGCATTGTTTTTTGAATAAATTTACCAAATTTACTGGTCATGTACAACAGTACAAGGCACCACCACATTCTGCTCTTTCTTATCAGAAGCTAAGCTATAATGAAAAAAAACAAACGCAGAAGGTAAAGTCTGAAACTGTACTTTTTGCACTTTTCCTTTATGAACAACATGGGTGTTAATTTTGTTGTCATCTGAAGAATGAATGAATACAAGTTCATTTTACATGTTGGACAGCCAGACAGCGCCATCCATCAATGATTTGCATCTGCTTTCGCAAGAAAAAAAAAAGGAAATGATTAATTTGTAGTTGTTGCTATTATAAGCCTGAACTTGTGGCCACTTGTACATACAGGTGGCGCAACGTACATATACATCACATCACATGGGCTTGTCGTCAGTTGGGTAGTAGCTCCGCTTACAATGTTTAGTGTGAATATATATGTTATATGTTTCTATTTAATTTTATAATGCGACACAGTGGTTGAGAACAGATGATTAGTATTTTTTCTCCAGTATGGTTAATAGGTGTTCAAAAAATAAGCAAGTTACTGGCATGAGTTATCTGTTATGTCAAGCTATTATTTTGGTATAGTAAAGTAAAAAATATATACTGACGAATATAGTCCATTTCGAATTATGTACTGATTCTTTTCTCCATTTCAGGGTTGGAGAGCACTTCAGGTGCTCTAGCACCTTTGGGTGCTCCTGTACTCCCACAAACAAAAACCGCCAAAAAATATATAAAATATTCAACCAAAAAATATATATGTATAAATGATGCAAGGAATTATGTTCATGTAAAATTTGGTGTTAGAAAATTTTAACGTAAGGAGAAACAAATGGAGAAATCATCCTATAAATAGTGTGGGTTGTACGGTTTTTCTTATACCCGCAACCCACCACTGTTTATAGGCTGATATCACCTTTCTATTTCTCCTCGTACAAATATTTTCACCCTCCATTGAAGATAGATGCTTGCTTATTCTATCTATACATATTTTTTTGCAACTCTCCATGTGCATCTACCGTTGTTTTATTGAACGGGAGTACTGGAGCACTGGAACCGCGGGAGTATAGTAGGTGCATCGTGTGCATACGATGGTAGATATTGATATGTCAGTAGATGCTTTCTCCTTTTTCCGGTATACAAAAAGATGTAAATTCTGAGATAGCTCATATATTTTTTCCTTTCTTTCTTTTCTTTTTGTTTTCAATAAAGTTCTGTTGTAACCATGTGGGTGATATATATATATATATATATATATATATATATATATATATATATATAAATGTGTGTGTGGCTTGTTACCGGACTGGATTTTTCTTGCATGGCCAGATCTGTCTGTTAAAGTAATTTCAAAATATTAAAATTCTGCTATATTTTGATTGCAATGTACTTCATCAGTTTTAAATTATATGTTATTTTGATTTTCTAAATATATTGCTTTTAGAATGTATTTAGATATAGCGTACATAAGGTGTATATCAAAATCTATTTACCTAAGATCAAAAGAATATATAATTGGGACGGATGGAGTGCTACTCGTTACCAATGGTTAAATTAGTGTCTCAGTAACTGTTGTCAGAAACGGTATTTATTTATAATTAGAAGAAGTAACTAACACAGATAATCGTTGCAGGAGGATCATGGATGTGGGCATGTGGTTCTGCTCGCATCTGACAAAGTTGACTCCAGAGATGACGCTAATAAACACACGGTAGAAGTGAACAACCAAACCGAATATATATAGGTCTTGGTTTGGTTCTTCTGACTTATTTTTAACACCCATCACATCGAATGTTTAGATACTAATTAGGAGTATTAAACGTAGACTATTTACAAAATCCATTACATAAGTGGAGGTTAAACGACGAGACGAATCTATTAAGCCTAATTAGTCCATGATTCGGCAATGTGTTACTACAGTAAACATTTGCTAATGATGGATTAATTAGGCTTAATAGATTCGTCTCGCCGTTTAGCCTCCACTTATGTAATGGGTTTTGTAAATGATCTACGTTTAATACTCCTAATTAGTATCTAAACATTCGATGTGACACGTGCTAAAGAACCAAACACCCCCATAACATCCAAAAACAAAGAGAGATGATGAGGATAAAAAAAAGAAAGACACTGGATTATGGCTGGGTACGTGGACGGTCAACTACCAGCTTAGGCACGTTCCAAATATGACAAATCCTGTCAAGCGGATTCAGCGTAGAATGTGTGAAGCCAAACTAAAAGACTCATCCGGATTGGTACTCCATGTTGTTGCGATCCTCAGGATATCACCCAATCCCACGCGACGAGCCGCCGTTGATGACCCAGAAAAAGAAAAAGAAAGACCCTGCTCTCCTCCACGCCGAAATGGCAATCATTCGTTCAGCAAACGATGACGCCTCGCTTTTAAGCTTGCTAACTAGCGTGGTGTCACTTACCTTCTTTTTTTTTTTACAATTTCCATTTCGTTCAAATCACCAAAGCCATAGCTTTACTTCTCGTAGTGTAGTGTTAAACTTTGGATTGAGCTGGTTTGTTTGCCAAAGAGTGAAATGCATTTATGTATGGTCCTTAAACTTGCTATGGAGTTTATCTAGGTTCATGAACTTTAAAAATGCAGATCCGAGCCTATAAACTTGTTGAAATATGTCATTTAGGTCCAAAGTGCCGAAATACCCTATAATTTTAACTTTTCAATATGAGATCTCCATACTCACTTGTCACATCAGCAATTAGGACTTGGGGATCATTGGATCTACGTGACACATTTGGCAAGTTGAAGGACCCAAGTATGCATTTTTCAAAGTTTATGAATCTAGATTACACTATGACAAAGTTTGCTCGTGCATTTCACTCTTTCGTAAATCTACATAGTCGGATTGATCCACCACAAACAAATCGACTCGACCTGCCCGATTATTGATGATCTGAAATTATAGATAGAACTGATGGTCTTCTCTCCATACCGAAGTGGCAATCATGCGTCCAGCCATGTGAAGTGACATCGACGCGTCGCCGGCCGTGTTGAGAGCTGGTAGGATCGCTTCCTTTTTGTATGCATCATGGCAGATTCTCCGTCCGGCCGATGCCACCTCTTCCCCTGTTGCTACCTTCTCCTCTCTCCTTCCTCCGTCACCAACTCACCATATAAGCTGGACTATACACTGCACACTGCGATGTGCTTGCATGTTTCCTGATTGAGGTAGTAGTCGATCAAGTAGTTGCTAGAGAAAAGCTGCAGAAGTACGTGCCTTGCGAAGAATGGCGATGCCATGGGAGACGGCGGCGTCCATCGCGCACAACGTGTTCCTGCTGCTCGATGGCTGGGTCTGGACGTGCGTCCTCGCCGCCGACGAGGCCGCGCGTCTCCTCCGATCGGCAACTCACTGATCGTTCAACTGTATATCATGGTAAGTTTGGAGTTCTAGATGTTGTCTTTCTGTTGATTCTTCCTGTACAGCTTCTTCCAGGCCATGGTTGTCCTTTTGCCGTTCTTTGGAACAGTGTGTTTGGTCTTCAGTTTTAAAGTTATCCAGTTTTTTTGTTGAAAATGGAACTTCTACTGTGCATGGTTTTAGTTGAATGATTGGGCCGAATTTGTTGAGGCGCCCATTATATTCTTTTTGTACAAAAAGTGATAGAACACGATCATGAGTCATGATCGCAACTCAAATTTGAATGACAAAATTTGTAGTTTGGCACTTTACCTTTTTGGGCAACACGGACATCAACTTTGTTAGCATCTCAGGAGTTGTTGACCAGTCGCAAGTTGTAATGCACACGCAACAAGTTGGACGGCCGGACAGCCTCAGCGCTATTATAAAGTTGAAGCTTTGGCCACTTGTACAAACATGTGGCGCACCGTACATAGAGATTACATGGGCTTGCCGTCCGTATCTTCGGTTTCAATGTTAAGTGTAATATATGTTTCTATTAAATTTGATGCCTGTTGCGACACGATAGTTGGTTGATAGTATGTTTTTAGAAATTAGCAAGATTAGTGTCAGTGATACGTCTAGATATTGTTTTCATAAATCAAAGTCAAAAAATATTTTGAGAATATTATACTATTATACACTTCGTAATATTCATCCTTCTTTTTCCCATTCCAGGGCTTGTCAAGCATGTGGATAGCAGCGGTAGAGATTGACGTCCAGTAGATATTTTCTATTGTTCCGAGACATGTAAACTCTGAAACTGCTTCTACATCTTTTCCCTCCATTTTTTTCCACTGAGAAGGTGGAGATTATTACTGTGCAGTTTGTGAAGGGAAAATACTAAATGTCAATATTGTACATGCTTTCAATATCCGCACCATGTATATATACCGGAGGGTTTTTTTTCGAACAAGAGTTGACTGACATGGGTTTGTGCAACCCAAGGAACAAAAACCCTTCAATGTACACCATTCATTGTTCAGCGATAGACATATTTGTACTACCACGCGTCATGCTCGACCAAAATTCAATTTCCTTGGCAAAGATCAAGATTCAAGAGTGAATTTTCACATGGTTTACAGCACCGAATTACATAAATGGTGTCAAGCTAATTGGTAGCAAATAATGAGAACTTTGTATAAGTAACACTTCTCTACAACGGTATGCAAAGCTGCTATCCAAAAAATAAATCTAAAATGTATAATAATGAAAATGAAAATATCCAATTATCACTACTAGGAAACTAATCTTCGATCCTCTACAAAATTTCGAAATGAATTGGACCCGAGACTAATCCTACATCAGTCTCGGGTCTAAATTTCGTAGGCTGTGGTAGCATAAGTCCCAAATCTAAATTTCGTAGTCCGTGGGGGACCCTTTAGTCCCGGTTTGTAGCAGTTTGTAATACAATCCCGGACTAAGTCTTGGTTTGTATTATAAACCGGCACTAAAGGATCACCTTTAGTCCCGGTTGTTGTTTTATAATTGGGACTAAACCACATGTGCTATGTAGGTGAGAGGGTAAGGAAGTTACGTGCAATGCAAGAGGTTGCGGGTTTGAATCCTACATACTGCACACGTGCATAGTTTGTGTGAAAAATCGCGTGTGACCAGCCGGGACCTTCCAGAGAATTTAGAATATTTTTTTTGGCCCAACGATGATCATGACCATATCTTCTGTGTCAAGCTTCCTTCTCCTAAGGATGTAGTTAGGTTCCATGGCCACTCCTGGGTGCGGTGTGAAGAGGACATGATGTTCCACTACGTCAAGAAGCTTGTCCTCATTGAAGCCTATTCTCAGCTTCTTGGGGCCGACCGCGTATGTTGTTTTACTTAATTTGATGTTAGTTCAAATTTCATGATATGGATGTGGAAGAGGTACTAATATTTAGTGTTATGAATTATTTGCTTAGGTTTATTAAATTTTTAAAAAAATTATTTAAACAACATTCTAACATGTCCACATTCTAGCAGGTTAGAATGAGTACATATTCTAACCGGATTAGAACAGAGCCGCTTAGAATGAGTGCCTGCGCTTATATATAGGAGAGGGTGCAACGCCCTAACCCTTGACCACACACTCGCCGTCACCTCTCCTCCACCGCCACTCTTCCACCTCTCCTCCATCACCACCGCTCCTCCACCACCACCGCTCGCTGAGTCTGCGGCGGTTGTCGCAGCCGCAAGGGTCATTTCATTTGTTCCCTTGCGACAGCCGCCACCGGATCCACAGCAATCCTTACAAAATCCGTGGTGGAGGCATGGAAGGCCCTTGCGTCCTCCACCTGTGCAGCCGCAAATGCGGCTGCCATGGTCATGGGGAGGCAAGTCGCATTAAAAGACTCGGGGTCACAGTGGCCTCATTGGCTGTGGCGAGGGCCCGTGCTTACACGGCCTTGGAGCACGAGCTCACCATGCGGCATCATTGCCTTCTGGCCATGACCTCCGTCGTAGTGGTGGTGACAATAGTGGGGCGGCCGGTGCCGTGCCTGCAGCGTAATCTAGCAATGTAAGCGTTAGGATTTTACTATGAATGAATTGTCAATTTTACTCTTTTGAGGTTTTATTCTTCTCCATGTTACTGATGAACTGCTTAATTTAGATCTAGTTGATGATGAACCTATGTTGATGAATTGCTTGCCTATGTTGATGAAGTTATCTATGCTGATGATGATGAGTTGCAAAAACTGCTTTAAGTCTTTTTATCTTTATATCTCCACATGAAAATGTGAATTGAAAATGGATAACCAAATGATGACGTAGCTATGAGACACAGTACATGTGTTGTTTTGAACTTCTAGCACGTACATGTTCATATTCGGTTGAATGTGCATATGTTCTGTGTGCAATTCGTTCATAACAATCTGTATCTGGTACTCATCAAACAATAAGATGGACAGAAAAAATTTATGACCAATGACATTATTCTAACCGGTGCTACATTACACTGGTAGTTATTATAGGATAACAAATGTGGCAGCCTAATTAAACACTGCTAGGACTAGTGCCCCCATACGCATCGGTGCTTAATAAGCATTAGTAGATTTAGGTACTCAATCGTACCGGTGCTCAGCATAAGTCAATTAGAATAATAACATATGCTAATCGGGGGAAAAGTACACCGGCATGTTTATCAAGTTATTCATGTCGGTTTTGATACCATCATAAATAACGTACCCTCGTTCGTATTGACCCTTTGCTAGGAGGCTCAGCATCGGCACGAATGAGATTTTTGCGCCGGCACGTAGGAGAATCACTGCAGACCCCATATCCAAAATCAGACCGCCCCCAAGACATGCCAACTTTGGTTATTAACAGCTTCCAAAATCAGTGTGTTATATAGGCTAATCACCAGCATCATCTTCTCAAAATCCTCTTCAAAGCATCCTCGCTTCCTCCAGAAACCTAAAATTATTTTCTTCAATTTAAGGAAATTTTTGGAAGAAGAGTTCCAAGTCTATGTGTGCGTATGCATGCCATGCGCACAAAGATTATCTATACTATAAAGAGCAAGAGAATTGATATCAATTTCCACCCAGAGTTATACCCACATACCCCTCACAGAGGGCCCATCGGACAGGATCCAACTGTACTACAAAGGATGACGAAGGGGAGGGGGCAGAGTAGTTTCATCGTTCTCCGCTGAAGGAAAGCACCAAAACCTCACAAATTTTCACACCGTGCCTATTTCTTGTACCCACCTAACCCACCTACTCATTGCGCGCAGCTTTACTATGCAATATTCCTGCACTTCAATCATCAATCATCACCAATCACGGGCAAGCCTTTCCATTAGGTGCTCTTCCAATCACATGCTCCGGCTTACCCGCCCACCAATCACGCTTCTCTTTCCTTCTCTACGCTGCACTCTCCCCTTCCCTCCCCATCCATAAGCGCTGCCCTCTCCCCTCCCCTCCCCGACCAATCCAAAGATCCCACTAAAGTGAAGCGAGCCAGCCAGCAACACCGAGGCACGTAGATCGGGGCCCCCATCCAAGTCCTAGAAATCACCCTCGATCTGAAGCCGAACGGGGGTGTGCACGAATGGTGGCAGAGGCAGCGGACGGGCCCTCACCCCACCACCGCAGATCGAGGAAGCGGGGGCTCCCACGGTGCTCGAGAAGTGCACCCCACCGATGGACCACGACGAGGAGGAGCAGGACAGAGTCAAAGAGACAGCGCATCATGGCGCTCGAGAGCATGCCCCATGCTGCGGAAGTTGCAACGGCGACGACGCCAGAGGTCGTGAGAAAGGAGGAGGATCAAGGCGGATGCGATGGGTAACAAGGTGAGGACCATGATCTTGTCACACCCTCTGCAGCAGTGAGGCCGCCCAAGAGTGGCGAGGCATTGAGGCCTTCGCCTCGAGGAAGCAGGGCAATGAGGAGTGTTGCGATCGAGGAGGCAATGGTGGGCCTATCGAAGCCCAGTGACAGCCACGTCAAGCACCTGGTGGACACATTCGAGCGGCTCCTCTCGTTGGCCTATGACGACGGGCGCGAGGCATGGGGAAGGGGAGCCAGGAGGAAGAACAAGGCAACCGCAACGACGGCATTGCTGCCAGCAACGTTGCTGGGCACCATGGAGATCGACGTGTCATACCGCTCTATTGCTTCTTCGTCCGAGGTCTCCTTCCCCGCCATCGTCGGCATCGCCTGCATCGTCGAGGTCACCGACCGCACCAGGTTCTGATCCGTCACTGCATTTGTGTTATCATTGCATTGCTTGCTTGTTGTTCCTAGCTCTTCGCGCATGAGGCTAACACCAGCAGAGGACATACAATGCACGTATGCTGCATGCTCACAATCTCACTTTTTTTGTCAAGATCAAGATGAATTTTTAGTGAAATTTGTATAGATATTGTTCATCACACATTGCAGAGCACCGACTCACTAGAGATGGGCTGGAGCAGGAAGGTGACATGGGTGACGAGCCATCATCCATTCAACCTTGGGACTGAGGTACGAGGTATGTAACGCTCATCATGTTTTGCTCATCTACAGTGCTTGCTCTACATTTTTTGGGAAGCACTATTTCTTGCTCAGCTGGTCATGTTTCGCATGACAATTATTGTGACTGACTGAAGAAACTTTGCTTCTGTTCTTGTACTCGTTGTACTCAGCAAACTGGAAAGGTGAAGGAAGAGAATTTTGTTTAGAGATTGAGGAAGATGCAAATGGAGCAGGAAAGGCTGGACAACCCACTAGCTCAAGATTTACCCTATACCACCAATGAACCAGAGGTATGGCAGCAACGCCTATAATAATTTTAGTTCAGTGTTCACTTTAACATTGTGTTGGAATATGCTCCGAATTCCTAAAGGCTTCTATATGCACCAACCGTTGGACGTAGAACTTAACATGTCCTAAATTGGGGAGGTATTTTGTGGTAGCATGCTTGCATGCATGTTTACAGGTTGCATGCATGAGTTTTTGTTCAGCAATTCTTTGTTTGGATTACCTGCATGCTTTGGCCTATATAAACTATTTGAATATCGTACGATAGAGAGTAACACATTAGCAGAGTCATTCTGCATTTCTCATATTCCTCTTGTAGTCTACTTGGGTTGAGTTAACCACTTGTTGTAAATCCCTAGCATTTGTAGACCTCTAGATGTATTGAAAGTGAAGATTATCTTTGTGTAGCCATGTCTTGCTTCCAAAGGAGTTTCCACATAAATCTGTGTCTATCGTGGTTGTGATCATACTTGTTTCACCAATTGATTTCTAACAAGTGGTGTCAAAGTCAAGTTCATTGCCAGTTCAATTTAGATTTCTTCAACATGGCATCCTTGAAGTATGATCTTCCATTGTTGGATCGAGACACCAGGTTTTCTCTATGGCAAGTCAAGATGCGAGCGGTTCTAGCGCATAGTGATCTAGATGATGCGCTGTAGCATTTTGGTGGGAAGAATGACACCGATTGGTCTGAAGATGAAAAGATAAAAGATCGTAAGTCCTTGTCTCAAATTCACCTGCATTTGTCAAATAGTATTTTGTAGGAAGTGTTAAAGGAGACAACGGCTGCTGCACTTTAGTTAAAGTTGGAGCAACTATGCATGACTAAGGACCTCACTAGTAAGATGCACCTCAAGCAAAAGTTGTTTTTGCATAAGTTGCAAGATGGAGGAAAGATGTTGGATCATCTTTCTGAGTTTAAAGAGATCATTGCTGATCTTGAGTCAATGGAGGTAAAGTATGATGAAGAGGATTTAGGTCTAATCCTTTTATGTTGTCTGACTAGTTCATATTCGAACTTCAAAGATACAATATTATATAGTTGTGATACTCTCACTCTTAATGAAGTTTATGAAGCCTTGCAAGCCAAAGAAAAGATGAAACAAATGGTATTTGTTGAAAGTTCAAAATCACAAGCAGAAGGCTTGTTTGTTCGTGGCAGGATTATGGAGAGAGGATCCTCTAGTGGATCTAGAGGTAAGATTTCAAATGGCTATAGAGACCGTTCACAGTCTAGAGGCAAAGGCAAAAAGTTCTGCAATTATTGCAAGAAAATGACTCATTATACATCTAAGTGTTATAAGTTAAAAAATAAGGAAATACAAAATGACACATTTAAGCCTAAAGGTAAAATTGAAGATGAAGGTAATGCTTCAGTTGCTGCTGAAAGTGGCAGTGAAGGTGATGTGCTTGTTGCTTTTGCTAGATGTGCAAAGATTGATGATGAATGGATTCTTGATTCTGCTTACACTTTTCATATATGCATTCATAAAGAATGGTTTAGCACTTATCAGTTAGTGCAAGATGGTGGTTTTGTGTTAATGGGTGATAACACACCACGTAAGTTGTAGGCATTGGATCCATTCAAATTAAGATGTCTGATGGTATTATATGACTGATGTGAGGCACATTCCAACCATGATGAGAAATTTCATCTCGTTGAGTACTCTAGATTTGAAAGGATATAAATACTCTACTGAAGATGGAGTTATGAAGATATCCAAAGGTTCTCTTGTTATTATGAAAGGTGATTTGAAATTTGCCAATTTGTATCTCTTGCGAGGTACTACAATTATAGGTAATGCCATTGTAATTCAAAAGGCATTATCTAATTCTAATGCTACAAAGCTTTGGCATATGCATCTCGGGCATATGAGTGAACTTAGTTTGGTAGAGTTAAGCAAGAGAGGGCTTCTTGATGGACATAACAACAATAAGCTACAGTTTTGTGAGCACTGTGTATTTGGAAAACACAGGAGCGTGAAGTTCAATACCTCAACAAATACAACTGAAGATATTCTAGACTATGTGCATTCTGATTTATGGGGGACGTCTCATAAGATATCACTAGGTGGTGCTTGTTATATGTTGACAATTATTGATGATTATTCTAGAAAAGTTTGGCCTTATTTCGTGAAGCATAAATCAGAACATTTTTAGCCTTTAAAGAGTGGAAGGTAATGGTTGAAAGGCAAACCGAAAAGAAGGTAAAGAAGCTTCACACTGATAATTGGATGGAATTCTGTTATAACGAATTCATTCGTATTGCAAGTTAGAAGGCATTGTTAGACACTGCACTGTTCCTTATACACCCCAACAAAATGGTGTAGTTGAGCGTATGAACAAAACAATCATCTCGAAGGCACATTGCATGTTGTCTAATGCTGAATTGCATAGACGTTTTTGGGTAGAAGTTGCTTCCACTGCTTGTTATCTTATTAATCGGTCACCCTCCATTCCGATTAATAAGAAAACTCCAATTGAGGTTTGGTCTGGATCTCCAGCAAACTAGTTGAAATTAAGAGTTTTTGGTTGTACTACCTATGCTCATGTTGATAATGAAAACTGGAGCCTAGAGCTATTAAATGTATCTTTCTGGGATATAAATCTGGAGTCAAAGGATATAAATTGTGGAATCTAGAAATTAGAAAGGTTTTGATCAGTAGAAATGTTTTCTTTAATGAATCTGCTATGCTACATGATAGTCCTACTGATGTTCCTGTTGAGAATCAATAGAAGTCAAGTGTGTAGGTGGAGCAATTTGTTGATGCACCATGAAAAGTAATTGATAGTGTTGCAATTGAACCTATTGTCGAGGATTCCTCTACTGCCGAGGATGTTCCCATTGTTTCGCAGTCGCCACCACCGCGACAACATTCGATTGTCGTTGATAGGCCTAGGAGGCAAATTATAGAACCAAAGAGACTGATTAATGAAATCAATATTGCCGCTTATGCGTTGAGTGTGGCAGAAGAAATTGAAGGTAACATGAAACCTTCTACTTACTCTGAGGCTATTAATTCAACCAATTGCAACAACTGGGTGACTGTCATGCATGATGAAATGGAGTCACTTGAAAAGAATGGCACTTGGGACTTGGTAAAATTACCAAATGAAAATAAGCCTTTCTGCTGCAAGTAGATTTTCAAAAGAAAGGAAAGCATTTCCCCAAGTGACAAAGCAAGATACAAGGCAAGGTTGGTTGCTAAAGGTTATAGCCAAATTTAGATAAGAGGAGATCACTCACAGGTTATGTATTTACCATTGGTGAATGTGCTATTAGTTGGAAAGCAAGTTTGCAAGCTACTATTGCTTTATCTACCACTGAAGCAGAGTATATGGTTATTTGTAAAGCATGCACTATGTGGTTGTAGAAGCTGTTTGGTTGAGAGGTTTGTACAATGAACTATGTTGTGATAGTTTGTGTATCACTATATTTTGTGATAGTTAGAGTGCTATATGCCTTACAAAGGATCAAATGTTCCATGATAGAACAAAGCATATTGATGCTAGATATCACTATATTTGAGGAGTTATTGCTCAAGGTGTACCAAAAGTATGCCAGATTAGTACTCTTGACAATTCCGCAGGCATGATAACAAAGTTAGTTCCTACTACTAAGTTTGAGCAAAGCTCAAACTTAATTGGTGTTACCGTCTATACTCCATGTTTGCAGGTTGCATGCATGAGTTTTTATTCAGCCATTCATTGTTTGAATTGCCTACACGCTCTGGCCTATATAAACCAGTTGAATGTCGTACGATAGAGAGTAACACATTAGCAGAGTCATTCTGCATTCCTCATATTCCGCTTGTAGTCTGCTTAGGTTGAGTTAACCACTTGTTGTAAATCCCTAACATTTGTAGACCTCCAGATATATTGAATAGTGAAGATTATCTTTGTGTAGCCGTGTCTTGCTTTCAACAGAGTTTCCACATAAATCTGTGTCTCTCATGGTTGTGATCATACTTGTTTCGCCAGTTGATTTCTAACACATTGCACGGATTGCAGGGAGCAAGTGTACTTAAATGATTTTCTTGAGATCTCACATTTTTGCTCAAGCATTCATGTGCTAGGGTAAAGAATGTTCAGTTCATGAACTGGTTTTTTTAGTGATAGAATTTCTCTGGTTCATTACGTAGGAGAGACAATTGTATTTCTTTTAATTCTTGTTACGTAAAGCATAGCAGATGATTATAACCATAATAGATGGATCTATTGATTAGTTTCAAGCAGCTTTGCACATCATGTTTAATAGTACCATGAGCTGATCAATGTATAGATTATTTCTTTAGAACTCGGCATCTTGAATTTAGTTTACCTTGAACATGTGAATGCAGATGTTGTACACAAATTAGATGGATATCACTTGAGGATTCCGGATATCATATCCTTTGGGCACCAGTTTGGATATGAGCAATTCCTTTTCTCACTTGGAGAATGTCTTAGTTGATCATATCATTCTATAGCTTAACATCATTGGTTTCAATATAGTAGTTGGGGTCTCAGTTTTCAGGCCAGTCAATATTTTGTTGACATTATTTAAGTTGGCACTTAGCACTCTATAGCAAATAAGGGAGCTGATGAAGGTGAATTGCCCGACAAACATTTAAGTTAAAACCCATCAAGTGAGAAATGAATCACTCTTTTAGTCCATCTCTAGACCATTCATGCCCATATCTTGACTTGTGAGGACACTAATTTGGATTCTATGATTTTTCAAGCTTTTACTCTATGTTGTCACATGTGCATAGTTGATAATAATATCGATGCATACCTCTTCTAATACTGAGATTACCAAAGAGACTCAATAATTGGCTAATTGCTAAATGATCGACCTTTGGCTCCCACATTGGTGGTTGTATGAAAAATATATTAGTACACATGTTTGTTATAGATTTTAAGGACACCTCAAAATTATTGTACAATTTGTGCAGATGTGTCCTCCATTGGTTCCAAGAATTTAAACAACTCATTCTTAATCAATAATGCTTCCAAATATTGGAGCAGGGGACTAGAAATGTTGGAAGAGTGTAACAACCTGGGTGCTTAAATGGTATTTTAATCATAAGAGCAAGTCCTTTGTTCTTAAAGAAGAGCTTTGGCAACTTTTAGGCAAAGTCTAAGCTTTGGGGCTCTCTATTTAGAGGTTTCCAATGTCATCTTGAGCTGAGCCCTATACCAAAGTTTTTGAGCTTCGGGACCTTAACAACTTTGCTTTAAAAAGCAAGTTTGAAATCCACCCCGAAAGCCTTCAAATCTAGGTCAAAGTTCCCTAGTTTGGTCAACTCAGCCTCCTTTAGCCATTCCGGCTAAGTCTGGAGATCAGCCCGACCTGACACTTTGGGAAGGGTTTATCTTTTGAAAGTTGAGCAAAACATTAGGAAATCCTTTTGTAGAAGTTGGAGAACGAAGCTCCTACAACAACCTTGCTAATTGGACCTTGTCCAATTCACCTCCGAAGCTTCCTAAATCTGCAGCTCAAATCAGCTCACAACCTTGAAAACTAGCCAAACCGCCACTTTTCCCTAAGTCCCGGAAACCGGCGTTCCTCCAAACTTTGGAAATTTGAATCTCCAAATCCACCGTGTTTTTGAACTCTGTCAAATTACAAGAGTTGGACCTTGGTCTGTGTACTACAACTCTTATAAAGGGAGTCAACGTGGCGCAGTTTAAAAATCAGGAGATCAACAAGCTGGAAGATGGGCCCAGCAAAGGATCTCGCGGATCCGTCAGCCAGACAGCGCCAGAGCACGCATGCGCCGCGCCCCAGAGAGCCGCCGCCGCGTGGCGTGCCCTCGTTGGCGAGCGCCGCCTTGCCCGTCTCCGGCCGCGACAAGATGGGTCGATGTGCCTCGCTCCCCAATCACGCGCGATGATGACCCGCTGTCCTCCATTCTATTCTGTCTCATCTCGCCCGAGGCCTCGCCGGCTGCGCCAGGCGCACTGCCCGCAGCTCCGCCGTCGCCTCGGCCACTCTACGTCCAAAGACCGGCCGCTGCCGTACCGGTACCGCCTCGCCTCCCGCGCGCATCCGTCTCACCTAGATCCCCGGCCGCGTGCCCCAATGCCTTTCGACCCTCCCGTCACACCTCAGTCACGCTGCCCCGCGCGCGCGCCCCGCGACGCTGCCGTCTTCGCTAATCACCGTGCAGGCAGTGATAGCTCCTTCCCCCGCCTCACGAGTAGAGTGCCCCAGCAGAGCCGCTAGTCCCGCGCATGCTCGCGTCACACCGCTCAACCTGTCACCTCACCTGCAGCACCCTCGCCTGCAGTGACCTTCCCTCCCTCCTGTCCGCCAATGCCGCCGTCGCCATCGATAGCCGCGACAGCAGTCGCCCGTCCTTCTCCAGCTCACCGGCGCATGCCTTCGCCCAGTAACCAGCGTGACGCGACCCCACGCTCGTGCAGACCTAGCAGATCCACATGCCCAGCAAACCTGCTTTGCCCCCAGTCCTAAATCCTTGCTGCCCAGCTAGGGCGAGATTGCATTCGAGCTCGCCAATGGAGGTGCCGACCAATCGCCGCCGCGACAGAGCATTTCTTTCTTCCTCAATCTTACCCTCTCACCCGCTCGAGCTCGTTTCCTTCCTCCGAGCACTTCCGCGCATCTATAAAAGGGTACCAAAGCCTCTTACCGGAGTTCCCTTCGCCGCCACCACCTTGCCGCACTACCTGCTCTATTCTTATCCATCGCACTCGCTGCCGCACACTCCTCTGCTTCCCGCTCAAGCGCTGCCGCCTGAGCTCTCTGTGGAGCTCCCCCTTCCGCCCAACACGTGCCTTGCCAACCCCACCAGCCGCTTCGCCATCCTTTCGCGCAGCGCTAGAGCTTGCTTATTGTCCACAAGAAGTACCACCGCCGCCGAAACACCGTCATTCCTCGTTCCGCCTCGGCTTGTTTCTTCCCGACCTTGAGACCTCGTCAATAGGACTGGAGGTGAGCTTCCGACCCCCTTCCAGCTCGCCCGACCCTGTCCGCCTCGCCCAAGTGCTGTTCGACTCACTCGAGTGCTGTCCGCCTCGCCCAACTCGCCCTAGTGCTATCCGCCTCGCCCGAGTTTGTCCGCCTCGCCTGAGGGCTCGGGTGTGTCTTTTTGTTTTGACCGAGGGTATCTGTGTAAAATTCTGAGGACTTCTCTATATAAATCTGAGGATCCCGGTGCAATTATTCCTTAAGTCTAAGGGTCAGATCGTAAGTTTGTCCCGATCCGACTCTTGGAAATTTCATCTTAAATCGAGGAAAAATCGGAAAAATGTGAAATCACTTTGGTTGGAATCCTCGTTCTGAGTAGAATCCAATAAAGTGGGTTTCACACCATTTCCTATAGTTTTGCTACAGTTTTTGGTTTAAATCCTTACAAATATTGTTGAAATCACCGTCTAAGTGTCTTACCCTTGCATTGCATTTCGTGTAGAGCTGAACCTCACTAACGGCACCTACGAGCTTCACCCGACGCCGGAAGACGAAGCCATAGCTGAGCCGCCGCCTGCAGGAGTTGAGCCCGTGCACACCGAGGACCAATTTGCTACCGCCCCGTTTGAAGGCATGCCCCAGAGCATAACCCAGTTTTTCTAAACTTGTGCATACCTTCTATTGTTATGTGTGTGCATTTACGTTCCAGGAGTTGATTGAAACCGTAGATGCATGACTTAGTTTCCCTTTGATCTGAACACTAGTATGATAGGCCGAGTAGCTGCTTTGCTTAAATTGGACTTGGTAAAAGTCGAGTGATTTCCTGTCACTCGTGAGTTATAGGAGTTGCTTGTTCTCCTCTTTGTTACAACTATAAGGATGATGGATAGGGCAGGGATCTGTGAACTATTTTGGTGGTTGGTGGGTTGCCCCGCCTGTCTACATGAAATTGGATTAAGGTCGGAAAGTGATGGTGTTCGTGATCAAGTGTTTGAAAGTACTAATCTCATACCTAGTATGGGATAGGGAAGCCTAGTACCTGATTGAACCGGCAAGTGGCTTATACCCCTACTGTCCTTGGAACGTAATTCCTATGGTGCATCATATGGGTGCAAGTGCAGTCACAGTACGGTAGAGACCGAAACTGTGGAGCATTGCATGCCAAAGGCGGTTTGGACCTGACACGCGCCTGGGAATTGATGGGGACGGCTGACAAGTGAAGCGACCCTTCGTGGTGCGCGAATGTCGTGAGATTAGGTTCACCATGCATGGTTAAGAAATTCGAATCGATTCGTCTGCCTCTCACAGTTTGGGATTGCTTGATCGCTATGCTACACTGAGTAAGAATGGAAGATGATGGTGATCTAATTGCTTGGAAACCATTGCTTGTTTAGTATAGCTGCTAACTTAGATTGGTAAATGAATGTAGAACTTGTGGCTAAAATATTGAAAGTAAGGATCTACTGTAGTCGCTTTTGGCAAAACAAACCCCTCAGCCAAAAAGCCTTACATGTCTAGAAGTTGGTGGATTAGAACCACCTGTCGGTTAAGTCTTGTTGAGCATAGTTGCTCAGCCTTGCTTGTGGCACATCTTTCAGGTGATGTTGAAGCCCCTGAGTTTGCTGCTAGTGCCCCTTGGCCTCCCCAGCTTCCTTCTGGGTGGACAGTCGAGTGGGATCCCTCCTCGGAAAGCGAGGACAGGACTCATTGATGTCATGATCGGCCTCGTCGTAACGTCCGACTTTGACGCTAGGTTCCGTTTGTTTATTTCCGCTGCTCAAGAACTCTGCACGCTATGTTTAAATTTCGAACCTGAGGTCGTAATAAATTAATGTATTTGTTTAATTTTGGATGATCTATTGTATTCTCTGGAACCACTCACCTTCGTGTGAGCTCTGCTTTCTCGGTCCTGTGTAGTGGTTTATCGGATGAAATCCGACGGACTGTCGAATTAACTTGATTAAAGCATATGATCGCGTGTCAGGCGACTGAATTGTGTTTTAGTTAAGTTAATTATGGCGGTTCCGCCACAAAGAGATTCAAAAGAATTCTTTTCTTTTGAATTCTTTGTTGCTGGGAGATTCGTGTGATCCAAAAATATTGGTAATTTGTTAGGGACATCTTTGATATAATAGCGACCATAATATTTTTTTTAGAGGTGGCAACAAAGTAGGATGATGTACTCGCTCTGCGCTTCATCAGGTTTATTTTTATTATATTTCTTTAAACCATGCGTGTTGCACGGGTATCTCCACTAATGATTATAGATACGCCATCGACACGTCCATGAGCTTTAGACAAGGGCCATCGAGTCTCTCCAAGGCAATCACCATCTCCAATACAAAAATAATTATTTTATTATTTCGGTTTGGTCCTATTTTTTCAGGCCGCTAAAATTAACACTATGCCCGCTCAAGCTTAGCTCGCGCGGACTTGGGCTGGGCCTTATCTTCTGAAGTCTTCTACCCAACCAAGTTCTCTTACTCTATTGGACTGTCCGCTAAACTCCTCATCCCATACCTCTTTTTGCTTGTACTAGGATCGTGTCCATACGTTGCTACGGGAAAAACAAATTTCATGTCTCTCCAAGGCAATCACCATCTCCAATACAAAAATAATTATTTTATTATTTCGGTTCGGTCCTATTTTTTCAGGCCGCTAAAATTAACACTATGCCCGCTCAAGCTTAGCTCGCGCGGACTTGGGCTGGGCCTTATCTTCTGAAGTCTTCTACCCAACCAAGTTCTCTTACTCTATTGGACTATCCGCTAAACTCCTCATCCCATACCTCTTTTTGCTTGTACTAGGATCGTGTCTATACGTTGCTACAGGAAAAACAAATTTCATCTATTATCGTGTAAAATATTTACTTCTACAAACTCAAACACATGTGAAATGCTCCCAATGTGAAACAAAAAATAACTTTGCAATGAGTAATAATATATAACATAAGCACAAGTACGCTTGGATGCTCTTTATCTCCACTTGCAAAAGAATAATCATGATATAATGTTTGTAGTTACTATCGTAATATCCGATGGACTAAAAAAACAACACAAGCAGTCGCAAACATTTGCTGCCTTCTCTTGTGTGGTAGGCTTGGTACTATAGAGTAGTTCACCTATCCCATACACTGTTATACATCATTTCCATAATATAGTGGAGCTGCAAAATATTAGTACGAAATCAAATATGCTTATGCTCAGCTTAATGAAATATTAAATCGAATATAATCATTTCATTTCGACGTTGCGCTGTCTGAATTATTGAAAGTAGTTGTTTGAAAGGATACGGTACCATGCTAATCTTTAACCTTACTATTTAACACTTCAACCAATGTCTTTTCCATATGCTGATCAACCAACACATCGCAGAGAGAAGAAAAGTTCATATGAAATGCATGGCAATTTTGCTAATTGGTACGAGTCTGCAAATGCTGAAAAAATAAAATATTATCAAAAGTTCACACGCAAATAGAAAAAAAAACTGCAGATCTCTTGGTGGGAGTTGTTTTCCATCAAACAGTAGGATATGTCATGTCTTTTACAAATTCTAGGTGATCAGGAGCCAAACGTGAAAATTCACCTACTACACCTCATCCAGGAAAGAGACCACCAGACCCACAGGGGAAAAACTAATTGAAGTTTTGAACATCAGAAACAAGACCCACCCACTGCATATGGGAAGATTAGTCCACAAACTCTGCACCAGGGCTCTTGCAATTCTCCCAAGCCACCAGTCATTTACTCAACATCCTGGGCATATTCACAGAAAAATGCCCAAACATCCATTCATTAGTAATCTTCCTTCTAAGAAAAAAATCATTAGTAACCAAAGGCGATAAATTATTTCATATTATTTAGTAGATATTAAATTTTCAAAAGTCAATACAAATTATAGATAAATAGTATTCTAATCTTACTGGCAATGTACACAAATATACAGTACATCTATGTTGATGACAGTGTGTTGCTGCAATAGAAAAAAAAAGAGTTCAATGTAATAAATAACGTGAAAACATGATGTTTTGACCAATATGCATCGCAATCTACTGATCTTATAGCAACATAATATTCTTAGTGCTCGTGAGATACGCACATGTTTTCAAAAAATATAGTAGACAAGAATTTTATATTCATATTAAATTTAGATGGAGGCACAATTACTTTCATCCCTTGAAGTTCTCATGAATAAAATAAGATGCAGTTCTGGTGCCTTCATGTCTTTTTCTGCTTTGCTAATCTTCCCCTCTAATTCGGCTCTCGAGTGTCTTCTCCTTTGCCCTTTTTTCAGCGCAACACATGAAAGCACCCTCTTTTCGTACATTATTATTATATTATTTATAAGTGATAAAGATGGATGCACCTACATGGTTTGAGTCAAAAAGCCAAAACTCAATCAAATGTTAACCTTTATGCCAGGCACGTGTTTTTAAGGAACTTAATAAATAAGAATTCTATATTCATATTAGATTTAGCAAAGTGCAACACACATATATATAAAAGAATTTCAATTCGAGAAGTCAATTCCAATTAAATTTCCTTGATCCATACACATGAGCCATTAGCTCTACAGTCATGAAACAAAGAAATTAATGGCATCTGTCTTCACGGAGCTAGCTAGAGCATTGTGAGAGATCAGAATTCTTAATGTGAAAATTAAATTTCCTGGTCCATCAAGAAAACCCTTATATGTTGGACGATTAGTATCTTTCGGTATGGATGATTTGCAGTATCAAAGAACACAAGTTTTGACAGGGTGTCCATTATCTCACTAAAACCTATGTATGTGCAACAAAATGGTTCCATAAAAAAAGTGCAACAAAATGGCGAATAGAAATCAGACTTGAAATGGAAAGGAATGTTTCACTGAAACAAAAGCATTGGTAAGCAAACTTACCAGGGCATTTTTGATCGGTCGGCAAGCCTAGCTCCTGTTACAAAACAATTCAACAGCCTTATCAAGATTTTAATATCATCCTAGCTCTTGTGCAACAGCAAAACAATTGAACAGCCTTATCCAGATATTTTGCAGCTAAGTAAATTTAAATATAGTTGATGATTAACTTCACCAACCAAGGAGGAAATATAAGGGAAGAACGTAAATGTCCAAAACTGTGAGGCCATGTGAGGCAGATAGATACCTACTGCAGGTTGGGACCTCACAGGAATCATCACTGATTGTCTCATTTCTGGTAACCACATTTCCTTCTATGATCTCATGAAGCCAAACCTGATGGGAAACAAATGCAGAAGAAATAGATAATGTAAGAGTAGTCTGGAAAAAAAAAAGCTTCAGCAGCCTGATGCATTTTTGTCAATTCCTTTTATGCATACCTCTCTAGCACAGTGGTGATATGTCCATTGACCTAGGTAATAATAGTATGGTGGCAAATGTGGCACAATATCATTCTGATGGGTCACGCAGATTGTTCTAGGGACTTGAGCACCAAAGTTACATTCTAATTCTTACTTAACCAACATATGAATTGTATTCCCACTATAACAAGTACTGCTACTCATGGACAGGTAAATCGAGGACAACTTCACAGTTATTTGAAGTTCTAACAGTGGGCTAAGAATTTTTTTCCCCCTCTATTCCTCCTTGAAGTTCATTTGTCGTGATGCTATTTTCAGTCTAGAAGAGTAGTTTAGACTGGGAGCCGTACTGCCTAAGTCCACAACTGAAAAATCATAGCGCCAACAAAAGGAAAGGAAAAGAAGAAGGTACAACATGTTCGAACGGACCTCCATACCCTTGCTTCTGCGGAAAGCGAGCGATCTGTTCAGGTCATGGGCTAGGCTTCTCCAAACCTGCAAGATGCCACCAGATCACCTCATAAAATTATATGAATAGTAGCAGGGCATTAAATATTTCAGTTAGAAAAAAAAAGAAATATCCTTTCACAATGTTTCTATGACTTCATCAAGCAAACCTCCGAAGTCAAGTGCAGTGCATCAAGTTAAACTTACATCTCTTCAAAGGTAAAGAAATGAATTAAATGCATAACAAACAAGATTAGAATATCTTGTCAGGCACGAAACAAAGAGCAGGGCACTCCTTGCCTCCTTGGTGTTTGACAAAGAAGCAGCAAACTTCCAATGTGATGCCATAGCTTGCTTAGTACAATACACTATCAAGTATTCTAAGAATAGTTAGCTTTCCCAGTGTCACACCAGTTAGTAGCAACTGCTAATCCAACATTACTTTCATATCACCACGAATAATTGGGAGAAAGAAGGATTTCAACAAACATGTAGCTGGCGTATGTTACCTCATCTTTCTAGCAGGCACAAAAGATGCTTCTTTGTTTATCTTTCTCTCTCCTTCCAAGCTGTGTTCAAAAAAATGATTGAGGACAATAATTAATAATTAAATAAGATGCAATACTAAGAGATAAGGATACAGAAGAAGAAGAAATTACGGACCTCCGTGTTCCTCGCAGATCAGGCTTTTCTTTACTCCAAAACATCTAGAGCTGACTCAATTCTTTCTCTTCTCCTGATTATTTTTTAGATACAAAGGGGTATTTAGAATTGACTTGCATCACTACTGAACATCTCGGCAAGCACGCAAGCATTGATATTCAAGAATTGACCCACATCAGTACTGAACATCCTTTCTAGCGCAAGCAAGAATTGTATCAAACAGGTGTTAGGCATAATGAAAACTAAATGCAGTAGAGTAGATCAAAGTTGAGATTGATAATTCCGTTGATTAAATCAATCAAACAACTCATCCATCACAAGATTAAAGGAACTGCTGAGGGGGGAGATATAAAGAGATCTGGAAAATGGAAATTGAGAAGGAACGACACTTACACTGATGCCATTGACGGTGTTTTGCCGCCAGGATGCGTTCCTCCCCACTGCCCTTGTGCGACCCCGCCGCTGCCGGCCTCGGAACCGCATGGTCTTCTGGGGAAGGGAGGGAAAAGAGTGGCGGGCAACTGCCGTGAGGAGAGGAGGAGGAGGGCTGGCTACGCCGGCTGCGCAGGGAGACCGTGCCGAGGAGGAGGGCGAACGGGCGGCGCCGGCTGCATAGGGCGACCGAGGAGAGGAGGAGGAGGGTGGTCGTCGGCGGGAGCGCAGGGAGACCGAGCCGAGGAGAGGAGGATGGTGGGCGGTGGCGGCGGCAGCGGCGAAGTAGGGCGAGCGAGCCGAGGAGAGGAGGATTGCGGGCGGCGGCGGCGATGCAGGGCGAGCGAGGAGGAGTAGGCGAGCGAGCGAGCGGAAGATCTGAGTGCGGAGCGTGAAGCGCGAGGCTGGAGGAGGCGCAGCGGACGACGCGCGGTGGCTCCCGACGCGCGTTCCATCGGCGGGCGACGCGTGAAGTGCGGAGGACGTAGGGTGCTAGCGGACGGGTGAACCGAGTGGAAGATACGCGACATACGAAGTTTTTTCTCCTCTTTTCAGCATTTGGACTGCTGGTTGATTACTAAAATGTAGAGGGACGTTTTTGTAAAATTACCATGACGGACGAAAACCCTTCTTGCTCAGAATTGGACTGCAGGTTGATTTCACGATTTTGTATGAGGGATTTTTTGCAAAACGAGCGCGATGGACGAAAACTCCTAGCAGAGACGTTACTCGCTTTAATAATAGGTATAGAAATCAAAAGCAAATTGTAATGCACTTGCTATTTCAACTTTTACGGTGGTATTCTTCAAAACTAAAAATTATGTAATGACATAGATCTAATCGATCCACGTGTAAATAGTAAAGCACATGTAGAATTATCCGGATAACATCTTAAAATTACCTATTAATAACACTATTATTTTTTTCGACGAACTTTAACCAAAAAAAACTATCATTTTTCTTCCGATACAAGTTTCTTAAAAACTGCACGAGCCCTCGTCCCCGTACATTCAGCCGGCCCCACCTTCCAGGCACCGTATAACGCGGTACCTCCCCGCAGCACGCCGCCGCTCCATTTCGAAACTCCCGACCGTTACCTCTCCCCCCTCACGGTCACCGCCTCACCCACCCCCGCGCTGCTCCCAACGGCTACCCCATCGCCGCGCCGGAGAGGGAAAGGGATGGCTTCGAGAGATGCGGCGGACAGCCCTAGATACGCGCCGCGCCGCCCTGGGGCGGCGGCCGCCGCGCCCAAGGACGGCGCCGGCCTGCTCAGCCCGCGGTTCCGGTCGGCCGCCGCGCTGGCCGGGTGGGACGAGGAGTCCGTCCTCCTCGCGGCGCTCGTTGTCGAGGACACCCCCGTCCGCGAGTCCCGCCGCAAGAGGCGGGCCTCCACCTCCTCCTCAGCCGGTGGCAGCGCCGGATCGAGCACCAGGTACGTGCCGATCCGTTCGGCGGCGCCGACGTAATCCCCGACTCCTTTTCTTGGATGGCTTCTTCAACCCGTCCGACCGATGCGTTCTTGCAGGAAGAGGAGGTCCCGTAGGCAGTCGCCCGGCAAGATTCCGCCGGTGGTTCTCGCGCTCGACGACGACGACAAGCCGGACGCTGCGTCGGGTTTGTTCCTTCGATTGATTTAATCTAGTTTCTTGGGCAAATTCTTGGTATATCTTTTTGTACATTCTCGATCTGGCGTTGATTTCTTAAAATCTGTAGATGGCAAGTCGGAATTGAAGGACACCAAGGAAGAGGTAGAGAAGGATGTCCTTGTGGGCGAGAAGGAGGCGTCCGGATCTGGTGAGAAGGCAGCGGCGACGGGCAATCTGCCATGTATGGATCAGCTCCGGGATGAGCTTTCTTGCGCGGTAAGGGTGATTCTTTTGTTTCAGTTTCGATCCTTGATTGCAAGCTTTATTGTGGGAATGATTTGGGAGATGCGTTTTGTGCAGATTTGCCTGGAAATCTGCTTCGAGCCTAGCACCACGCCTTGTGGGCACAGGTAATTTGAAACTGTGCTTTAGGAAAAATGCATGCTTGAATTTTGAAATGCACAGGTAATTTGAAACTGTGCTTTAGGAAAAATGCATGCTTGAATTTTGAAATTATGTATACAAAAGGAAACCAAAGCAAAAACTTTTACATAGTTCATTTGTTACAGCAACTGTAGATGTCACTTGTTTCCTGGAGCCTCTTAGTTCATTTTATTTGCTGCTTGCTTTTGAGAAGGAATCTACAATAGATGGGTTCTTCTGTTATGGGAAGTGCGGTTCCACGAATTATCGGGAACTTTGTAGATTAATGTAGGACCACAAAGCTTATTTGCTATGTAAATGTGCATTTTTACTGCATTTCCAATTCCTTGTTTTTCTGATTTTGTGTGTATACAATACAAGGTTTGATTACTGTTATTTTCATCCCTCATTTGACTGTGCTCGAGAGAAAAGGGTTACCTAAATCAAGAAAATATGTGTGCAAAAAGGGAATGTAGAAAGATGCTTATCATACGATGCAATTGCTTTCTTAAGATGCTTAGTTTGCCACCTTCTAAGGAATGCAATTGCTTTCTTAAGATGCTTAGTTTGCTGCCTTCTAAGGAAATAACAATAGGTCATTGTTTCCACTGTTTGAAGTTTAGTTTAATGAATTTACATGTAGCTATGCACATTCTTGCTGATCTATATAGGATTAGTCTGTTAATTACATAGCAAAGATGAACCACAAAAAGTTTATTTATAATGTAAATGGTCAGCTTTAGTATTCACAAATCTTTCTTTGTCTGATTCCATATTTATAGAAGTCTGTAATACTAATGTTTTCATTGTTTGGCAGAACTGTAAAAGAAATTATTTTTATGCATTTTTTCTGGAATCTTGAGTTTATCATTTCAAATCAACCTTATTCATCTCAATTTACTGACTGCTACGGTCATCTATCTGTACATTGTTCCCCAGTTTAAATTTTGCACATTATTCCAGTTTTACCTGAAAATATATTGACTTGAACATACCTTCCATGCAATCATATTGTGACAACTTAGAGGGACATGCAGATTGAAATTTTAAATGATTTTCGTGGTTATTCTGTGTACTTTCTGAAATTCATGCTTACTGTTGTTACTCCCTCTACTTAACAGCTTCTGCATGGAATGCTTAAAACATGCTGCAACCAAGTGTGGAAAACGGTGCCCTAAGTGCAGGCAATTGATCAGGTAGGGATCTGCTATTCTCCAAAAAGGTCTATGATAAATAAACTCTACAGCCCCAACTAAATGATTTTGAATCTGCAGCAATTCAAGATCGTGCACCATCAATACTGTACTCTGGAACACCATTCAGCTCTTGTTTCCCAGCGAAGTTGAGGCAAGAAGGACTTCGATCGAATCACCTTCATCATGCAATGAGGATATGAACCATAGCCCCCCAAGAAGTAATAATTTTTCACAAGGTGGCCATGGCATGAGAACAAGGAATAGCAATGGAAGCTTCATTGCAGAAGGCAGAACACGAAGCAGCTACAGGACCTTCATCACACCTGCTAGCACACCAAGCAGCAACACCAGTGGGAACTTCATCAGCACACATGGGAGCACAAGAAGCAGTAACAGCAGCAGCAGGAGAACCTTCGTCCCAGCTTCGCAATTGGTCAACACAAGGAGTGCTGTAAGATCAGATCAATCAGAAGATGCCGCATTAGCTTACAGGCTGCAGCAGGAGGAATTCATGAATGCCTTTGAGGAGCCTGAGCAGGAGAGGCAACCACGGAACACAGTGTCCACAGCCCGAGACAATTTGAGAGCCATGGCCTCCCGGGCCATTCGCCTCCGCGCTCGAGGCTGGCCTATCTAGTGAGTTCTTTTGCTCGCTCGTCTTTGGTTTGTTGATAACTCTTATCTTCTGGTCAACTTTGCAGGAATCTCTTGTTTGTTATTGTATTGTAATATTAAGTGGCCTGATCAAATTGCCACTTAATAATGATTGTCCACTGTATTGTGACTTGTGAGTGGCCATAATTCATTGGCACTCGAAATATTGGCTGCTGTGTACAATACTGTTCTGACTTATACCAGGTGGCCTGTTCAACAGATAGGCATTTCTTGTGCTGTATATCTGTCCAGCATATCTCCATTGTATATTTGTATTGTCGGTGGCCATAGTTCGTTGTGGCTGATTCTGTTGGCACCATTTACTTAACAGTTTTACCAGTCATCATTCTGATGATTTTCACAGTGCTGTAGCTTCCATTCACAATGCAGTCATGTATTCATTTTTGCCATGTGAAATTGCAAGCAATGGTTTTCATTTTCCGAGACCAGGAAAGCTGTTATGTTTGTATTCAAAATAATAAATGCTGACGATATTGCGGCAGCAGTATTCTGCATTTTGGGCAACAACGTCATGTAACAGGGTAGTATTGATCTTATTCACCTTGCCTGACTGATGGGCTCTGAAGCGAAGGGTAAAGTGTAAGAGCTATACAAATCCAGAGGCCTCAAATTCATGGATTTATGCACACGAGTTGATGCACCTGTCGTCACTGGATTCTCCGGGAACATCGATAATAGCTACGACTTGTCAGTAGGCTTTACATTTGATGTTGCAGCAGGATAGTGGCATAAGTAAATGAAAGGCAGAGGATAACCGTGTAGTTTCTTGACCAGCACCAATCCTCAAAGTAAGAAAATTTCCTCTCCGGTCCAAAACTTTGCTATCGTGCATCGGCATTGCATCCAGATATGTGATCATACCAGATCAAGAAGAAATCAACTCGGAACAACGTAACAGGACCTTTATCTGAACATGTTTGATGACCTTTTCAAGAACAGGTTCCATCACTTTTCTAGCCTGATGGTCTTAGTCTAACCCAAGCAACGTAGCGAATTATTCATCTTCAATCTAACATTTCCTCATCGATTTACAGAGGCGGCGCGCCCCGTTCTTTGACCATGGTATGGGAGACCACAAAGATTCCGTTAATTCAAAACCTTATTCTCCGATGAAGATCTCCGATGTAGGAAGTTAAGCCTGATCTAAGCCTAAGTATACCATTTGAAAAGGAAACGCCGGAAGCAAGTTTTCCATGGAGGTAACACAGTCAAGTTAAATCCAACCACAAAAGAACAAGACAGCACAGCACTGGGAAAAGGAAAACGCCGGAACACTGAAAAGTACAATGCAGAAGATAGTGGTGACGGGTTCACATCTGTTTAATCATATGAGAAGGGGTCCTTGATGATGTTCTCACCAGAAAAACTCCATTACACATGATGTGATGCAGTAGAGGAATCGTCATGCTACTCCAGGACTCTCAGGGCCTACTTGGATTGTGACGTTATTGAGCCAATCCGAAACTGGCAGCCAGAAAATCTTGCTACGGCCAAAATATGGGCAGACATTTCCTTCTATATTAATACAAACTGCAGACTTCCTGCCGGCAATTTGGGAAAAAATACGTGGGCAAACATCTCCTTCTCTATTATTAATATACAACTTTTGGCCAGACTTCCTGCTGGCAGTAAACAGGGGCAAATAGCGTCCGACAGCTACAGGCATGAAGTGAGAGTACCATACCACGAATCAATTTTACCTACGGTAAATCTCAAACAACACTATCGTGAACAAATTCAGAACACACAACAAGTTTTGGAATAGGTTCTTGAACGTAATACACCCAAAACACGGGAATTATAGACAACGAAAAGGAAGAAAAACACAAGGTTGGACCATATTTTGTTTTTCTCCAACATTTATATGGAATATAATATGACCCATAGAAAGTTGTAAGAAAAGGTTGGATACAGTCCATTGTGATGAAGACTTCCAATAGAAATTTTTTTTTTGTAGAAAATAAATTCTATTGTTGACGCCAGATTTTGACACGTATGAAATCGGCGTCAAGAAGGGAAAGGATCAGCTGATGCGGCGAGGCACGGAGGTCACGATTGGGAATCGGCCGATTGGTGCTACAGTTGGAGATCGGCCGATTGGTGCTGCAATGTTTCGGCGAAGGGAGTTGATGGAAATCGGCCGATCGAGAGGCTGGAATAAATGGGCTAATATGGGCTCAGAGTGGATTACGAGGATAAAAGTGGTCGGCCCACAGAACACAGCAATCAACTCCGATACGAATCATACTTGTAAATATTCATTTTCGTTTAAAATTAGAGATAGAGTCCTAGTCGGTTAAGAGATTGGTTGTAACAGGCTATAAATAGCCGCCTTCGTAGATCTGTAAAAAATCATCAAATCAATACAACAACCTACTATTTCCTCACACTTTACTTTCAACCAGGCGACTTCGCCAATACTTTTCTTCTTTTCACGAGTTCGTACGGGTTGGCAGGGTTGCATCAACTTGATCTCCAGCTGATTCTGTAAGTTCCGTTTATCGAGTAATATCTAAGCTTTAACTTCGGGCGCATCGCTGTCGTTTCGTTTAGATTTATTCATTAGTTATCGATATTCACTAGAATTCTAGGTTTTACCTGTTGTTCTAGTTTTATCACCAGTTATCCATTTTGGAATTAGAGCTTTCAGCTTACTTATATTTTATCGCTTAATCTACCGCTTTTTGCATAGCCGATTAAGACTTGTTCCTAGTATTGCTACTGTAGCGTTGTTTAGTTTACTCTAGTAGTTTTCTTCACCAACGTTGCCTGGTAATCGACTGTATTATAGCCGATTTCTTTATTATAGCAAATCGGCCGATTCGCTGATAAGCTCCCTCGAGATCGGAACCTTAGCCGATCGCAACCTCTAGGATTTGACACATTTATTTCCTTGCCAATCCACAAGTCAGATTGGCTGGCACGCCGCGTGAACCGCACCAGGGCGATCACCCGAACAGGAGTTAAGCAGATTCTCCCGGGTCGTGTGTCCGACGCTAGAGATTCAATCGGCTGATTTCTAGCGCCAACACACTTTTGGCACGCCCGGTGGGACCTACATAACCACTACCATGTCGAAAGCTGCCGAAATCTCTGAAGATAACGTCATCGAGGTGACGGAAGCAGACCTCAAGGACGACCAGAAGGAAGAACTGGAGAAACAAATAGCACACTACCGAAAGACATGCTTACAATCCTTCAGTCGTACCAGGAGCGGGAAAACTGTCAGAAAAGCTCCTTTTCCAACTCCCTGCCAGATTACAATTGCCGAGGACTCGGGCAAGATGTTCGAGATGGTTCAACAGTCTGTCTACCATGCTTTCATCGATCAATCCCCGGTGATAACTAATACGGTATACAATGTCGTCATCAGCTCCCTGGCCAATGGTGTGTCTCAAGGATACCAGGGGCCAGCATACGCACCACCTATCACAGCCCTGATCAGGAATTCTCCAAATACACCCTACTCGGTTCCTCAGCCGATTCAAGGTCAGCCTGGAGGATCTAGCGCTCCTTCGTCATCAATGCATCTGGGATACAACGACACACCATATCTTCAGCCGCATGCGCCGCCTCAACCCATTCAGATTTCTTCCGCGCAATCATCTTCACTAAATTCAGCGCCTTGGGGGGCACCATCAGCGTCAGTTGGCCAAGATCAATCGGCCGGCTATGGAAGCTCTCCGATCCAGACACCTTTCCAATTGGTCAGGCGGCCGATGGTCCCACAGTATCAGCCAGTCGCACCGGAGATAGGCAGGGGGGCAGAAACAACAGAAACGCTTCGGGGTGCTGCGTCGATTGTACTATATGACGAAATGGCCGGTTCACTGAGACAACCGATGCCGACTACACAGCCGGCCGCGTCGCAACAGGCGCCGCACACTTTCGTCCACCACCCGGTCATCCCGTCACCGATCTACGAACACGTGCCGGTCCCCCAGCCGATAGTCCATCAAGAGCAAGCAGACTGGACGGCACGGATAGCAAAGGTGATTCAAGAGCAATTTGGTTTGAAGTCGAAGGTGCAAACCTACACATACAGAACGCCGTATCCACCTACCTATGACTTACTGCCGTTTCCCCATCGGTACAAAGTTTCTGATTTCACCAAGTTCTCAGGGCTTGATGATACCTCAACTGTGGAACACGTAAACAGATTCATCATCCAATGTGGGGAGGCGGCTACACAAGATGCTCTACGGGTACGTCTCTTTTCGTCATCTCTGTTCGGGTCGGCCTTCCAATGGTTTACTACACTGCCACCCAACTCCATAATTACATGGGCCGACTTGGAGAAGCAGTTCCACAAATACTTCTACGCGGGAGTACATGAGATGAAACTCTCAGACCTAACCAGCCTCAGACAGAGGAGTGATGAGCCGGTGTCCACATACGTGCAGAGGTTCAGAGAAATCAGGAACAAATGCTACACAACCTAGTCCTGACCGATGCACAGTTGGCCGATATAGCCTTCCAGGGTCTCCTGCCTCATATCAAAGAGAAATACGCTTCACAGGAGTTCGAGAGCCTGAGCCAAATTGTACACCGATTGTCTGGTCAGGAAGTACGTCCCTTTGATCCACGGAGAAATTTCCAGAAAAAGGTGGTGTAGTTAGAAGGGGCTGAGTCCGATGAAGAAACAGAAGTCGGCCTGGCGGAGTGGGTTAAAGGGAAGAAGCCGATATCATGTCCGTTCGGGAAAAAGGAGCCGGAGGCATTCGGTTTCGACACGTCAAAAGCCGATAAAATCTTCGATCTCCTCCTCCAGGAAGGACAAATCAAGCTCTCACCATACCATACCATCCCGTCGGCTGAACAGCTAAAGAAGATGAAATATTGCAAGTGGCATAATGCCACCTCCCATGATACGAACGAATGTAAAATCTTCCGACAGCAAATACAATCGGCCATTGAGCAAGGCAGGCTCAAGTTCAAAGTCCCGACAAAGCCAGCGAAGCATCCCTTCCCCACCAACATGGTTGATACAGGAAGGAACTCACTCCAGACCAAGGTGCTAACATCGGAATCAGCTAAAAAGAGCGGCGCCGTAGACCCAAGAATCAAGCGGCACTCAAAGACGTCAAAGGGAAACGATGGATGGAGGATGAAGGCGAAGGATCGGGAGAACCACACCGGCCCATCAGCTCCCAATTTCTGCTCAACAAGTATCAACAGCAACAAGAAAGTTCAAGATTCCGAGAAGAGATGATGCGACGACATGAAGATCACTGGCAATGCCCGTTCTTCATCCACTGCTGGGAGAGTAACCTTAGGTTGCCGTCAGCCGACAATTGCCCCGAGTGGAACGGTATTGGAGGTATGCCCTAGAGGCAATCATAAGATGATGATATTCCATTTGTATCCATGATTTATATTGTGTTCCTTGAATATCCATTAAAGGCTACTTGAATTGATTTGCAATTATGTGAATTGTGTGTGAAACTCTTTACTTGTATGGTTATTCTAAAGTTGTCCATAGTCGGAGTTCATGTGAGGACACACATGAATATTAGACTAGCACATGTATTAGTTGATGACTATGTTTCACAAGTCATGGACATGGAGATGTTGAACTAATAATGTGGGCACATGTGGAGACATGTGCTTGGACTGACCCAACACGAGAAGTAGTTCTCTATTTAAACAACATATACGCTTTGTCCTTAGACCTGAGATTGTCGCATGTATTCAAGATGTGGATTGACCTACTTAGGGGCTATCAAACGCTATGCCGTAACAGGGTAGTTATAAAGGTAACTTTCGGGTTTGTCAAGAAGCATGCTATGAGACATGGTCAATTAAGATGGGATTTTCCCCTCTCTGATTGAGAGTGATATCTCTGGGCCCCTCGAGTGATCGGATCCGAAAATACATGGCCATGCTACGTACGGTTAAGAGTTAACCTACAAAGGGATTCCGAATCACAGGATCGAGAAAGAGCGGTCGGCTTGAAGCTAGACCAAATATCGTGAGGCAAAGGGAATAGCATGTATATTATGTTGTGATGGTTCGTCTGATATGATCTTCGTGTGCGTATAGGAGTTGGCACGTCTTGCTAGAGGCCGCTACCGACTATTGGGCCGAGTAGGAGTACTCGGGCCATGTCTATACATATCCGAACCCATAGGGTCACACACTTAAGGGGCTGGAAGCCCAATTTGGATATGATCCGAGTTGGATTAGGTTTAGAAGGACTAATGGGCCTCGGACCTAGAGGCCCGTTAGGAACCTCTATAAATAGAGGGGTGGGGGTGCCCTAGGGTTTACACCTTTTGGCGAAACACATCTGCCACGCCTCCCACGCCCTCGCCTGTTGCAACTCGCGGATCTAGCAGTCCAGCTTGCGACGCTTCCTCCCTGCACGTGTGGATACCTCGAAGGTGTTGCGCCTGCAGCACTTGGACGAGCCGCCGACAAGCCACGACGAGCCGCCGACGAGGCAACGACGAGCCGCGGCACGAGGGAGATCTTGCTGCACGTGGACGAGCTGCTGAGGAGCTGCTGGACGTCGACGTGATCGACTACGTACGACTATGCTGATCAGCTTCACTACATCAACACGAATCCACATCTTCCGCACCAGTAGTGCGTCGAGTGGTAATCCCGTGATCCTTATACGGCAGTTTTCCTGGTTTACGCAGTAGAAAATAGTGGTATCAGAGCTGTAGCTATTTAGTTTTGGATTCAGGATGTGTGCATATGGAGATATGCGAGTTTTCAGTTTGATCTATGTCCTAGTTTCGTGTTCTTGCTGCAATGGTAGTGTAACCACATACTCCTACCGGTCGGTTTCCGCCATCGGAGTTAAGTGATACACGTAATTCCAGTTGCAGTGAGCGAAGATCAATGTGATTGGTCGAATCGGAATCCAGGTTCATACGCCAGGCGCATGAGATGTGCAATAGTAGATGGGATCTACTACTGGGGTCGGGATTTTGCCGTGTGCGTATGCTTCGGTAAATCAGCTGTAACTTTTCAGCACGATCACGGATCGGGGCGAATTTTATATGAAAATTGATCTATAGAAAAAGTTACACATGAAATTCAACCGCATCACTGTTTTTGGTGAAATTAGATTTCCCAAGTTTGGCTTGGAAGATGGAGTTTCGGGCCTCCAAAGTTTGGAACGTTAGGACGCTTAACTCTGTTTTGCAGGATCTATGTATCTTGTGATCAGTATGGCCCCTTTGTGTATGTGATGCATGTGTGTAAGTCATTCGTGACCTGCGTGTCGCGCGTACGGCAACACGGCAGGAGCCATATGTGTTGTCACCTTAATGTATTTAATGGTCTGTGTACCAATCTGTGATGATCCAAGCAACTATGTAATCTTCATTACTAGCTTCTTTACTACCTATTAGGCGTAATAGCATGTTCTAGTTCTTGGAGGACTCATCACCAAGAGGATGGCGCACATGGAACATCGAGATGGAGATCACCATGGTGAACAGGTTCTATGGAGATGGAGATCACCATATGAAAACGGGTCATACTGTGTCACAACTGTGTGAATGCTATTCTTTTTATGTTTTACTTTTTGCATGCTGTGATGTTAGAGGGGTGGGGGTGCCCTTTACACCTTTTGGCGAAACACATCTGCCGCGCCTCCCACGCCCTCGCCTGTTGCAACTCGCGGATCTAGCAGTCCGGCTTGCGACGCTTCCTCCCTGCACGTGTGGATACCTTGGAGGTGTTGCGCCTGTAGCACTTGGACGAGCCATCGATGAGCCACGACGAGCCACCGATGAGCCACGACAAGCCGACGAGCCAACGATGAGCCGCGGCATGAGGGAGATCTTGCTGCACGTGGATGAGCTGCTGAGGAGCTGCTGGACGTCGACGTGATCGACTACGTACGACTACACTGATCCACTTCGCTGCATCGACGTGAATCTACATCTTCCGCACCAGCAGTGCGTCGAGTGGTAATCTCGTGATCCTTATACGGCAGTTTTCCTGGTTTACGCGATAGAAAATTTTGTTTTGCGCTAGTGTAGCCTACCTCGTATCCCAACAAACGGCTCGTATCGTAACAATCAGCCATTTAGAAGATCTCGCTCCAGAGATGGAAGGCTAGAGCCGATCAGCAGAAACTGTCGCAAGCAAGAAGATCGGCGCCTTTTAGTGCGTGGTCGGCTGGGGGGCAGAAGTGATTGATATGATTGGTCGGAAGACAGGCGTGAACGAAACAATAGGCCGGGGGGCAGGTTCGATCGGCGCGACCAACCAGAGGGCAGGGCCAGCGCACACGATCGGTTGGAAGAGATGGCCAACGCTTGGGTAACAGATGAGAATCCCTTGGGACAGGAACCAGAATGGGAACAAGCCAGGCCATTGGCTAAAACAGTAAACCCCAGGTGGTGCCCTGACGGATTGACCAAATCACAAAAACGAAGAATCCAGCGTCTCCACCAATGGGAACAACATGAAGAGGAGCAACAACAGGTGGTGAACAAGAAAAACGACAGGTCTCGGGTGTGGTGCCCCAGAAGAAACGACAGGGAAGGCGATGACAACTAGGGATCGGCAGCCGATGTCAGCATGGTGTTCATTCTGCTGATGGAATTCATGACTCCTGCCGACCGACATAACATGTCGGCGATAGAAGAACAGATGGCGCAATTGGCTTTGGAGCCAATGACAGCCACCTTCGAGAAACCTGAGGACGAAAAAAGGTAGCACCTCAAGGCGTTGTTCCTCAAAGGACACGTTGACGGCCGACCCATCACCAGACTACTAGTAGATGGAGGAGCTGCAGTCAACATCATGTCGTACGCCATGTTCTGGAAGCTAGGAAAAAGTGACGATGATCTGACCAAGAGGGACATGATGCTCAAAGACTTCGAAGGCAACGTGTCTCCCGCACGCGGCGCGCTCTGCGTCGACCTCACCATCGACAATAAGACTCTTCCTACCGCTTTCTTTATTATCAATGGCAAAGGGTCCTACAATATGCTACTCGGTCGAGACTGGATACACGCAAATTGCTGCATCCCGTCTACAATGCACCAATGCCTCGTACAATGTGTCGGCGATAACATCGAAGTGGTCACCGCCGATTCTGCATACAGTATCGCAGTGGCCGATGCACAGCAGTGGAGCTGCAAGAACGTCAAATGTATATCCGGGAGAATTTGGAACACAGATTTCCTGAAGGTGTCCGATTTTGGTCTACAGCCTATCCGAGCAGTCGGCTCAGAAGATTCAGATTAAATGGATCAGTTCGTCTGGGAAGACGGGAAGCTAGGGCACGGATTTACGTCGGCCGATTCATTAGAAATGATAGATTTGGGCGATGGCACCAAGCCAAGGCTGACGTACATTAGTGCTAATTTGGATCCGGAATACAAATGTAAATTGATAGATTTATTGAAAGAATTTAAAGATTGCTTTGCTTGGGAATACCATGAAATGCTCGGATTAGACCGGTCCATTGTCGAACACTGGCTGCCTATAAAGCCGGGATATCAGCCATATCAGCAGCCTGCACGACGATGTAATCCTAAAATCTTATCTGATATAAAGGCCGAAATCACAAGGCTGACTGAAGTGAAATTTATTCGGCAATGCCATTATGCCGAATGGATCTGCAACATCGTGCCCGTATACAAGAAGAATGGAAAGCTACGCGTGTGCATTGACTTCAGGAACCTTAATCAGGCTACACCGATGGACGAATACCCAATGCCGACGGCCGATGTGTTAATAGACGCCGCCGCAAGTCACAAAGTCATCAGTTTCATGGATGGAAACGCCGGATACAATAAAATACTAATGGCCGAAGAGGACATATCGAAAACAGCTTTCAGGTGCCTAGGTCACCTCAGATTGTTCGAATGGGTGGTAATGCCTTTCGGTTTGAAGAACACCGACGCTACGTATCAACGAGCCATGAATTACATATTTTTACAAACTTATCGGCATACTGGTAGAAATTTACATCGACGACGTCGTGGTCAAATCAAAAGGACACCAGGAACATCTGGCCGATTTGCAGCAAGTGTTGGAATGCATGAGAAGGCATGGGTTAAAAATGAATCCGAACAAATGTGCTTTCGGCGTATCTGCCGGACAATTCTTGGGTTTCATGGTTCATGAGCGTGGGATAGAGATCAACCGGAAGACTATAGCGGCTATCAATAAAGTCGTGGCCCCACAGAATAAAACCGAGTTGCAATCCTTGATTGCAAGGTCAATTTCATCAGAAGATTCATATCGAACCTGTCCGGACGTATCCAGGCCTTCACACCATTATTAAAATTAAAACCCGAACAAGAATTCGTATGGGGAGAAGAGCAATGTAAGGCTCTAGAAGACATCAAACAGTACTTGACCTCGCCTCCCGTGTTGGTCCCACCACAAACTAGTAAGCCATTCAAGCTGTATTTATCGGCCGATGAGCGAGCTATCGGGTCGGTGTTAATCCAGGAGTTTGAGGGAAAGGAACTGGTGATATATTATGTTACCAGAAGCCTTTTGGACGTCGAAACAAGATATCCCCCGGTAGAGCGGCTATGCTTATGTCTTTACTTCTCATGCACCAAGCTCAGGCACTACTTATTATCGGCAGAATGCGTAGTCGTATGCAAGGTTGACGTAGTGAAGTACATGCTGTCATTGCCGATTTTGAAAGGGCGGATCGGAAAGTGGATTTTGGCTTTATCGGAGTTTGATCTACGATACGAATCGGTAAAGGCCATCAAAGGTCAGGTTATGGCCGATTTCGTCGCCCAGCACTGCGGACCAAAAATCGCCGTCATGGAACCAGTACCGTGGACCTTATATTTTGATGGCTCGTCATGTGGGGCCGGATCGGGAATCGGCATCGTTCTCATATCACCTCGGGGGGCAAGTTATGATTTCTCTCTGCCGATAGAAGCACCCGCCACCAATAACCAGGCGAAGTACCGGGCCGTCCTAAAAGGGTTACAATTGCTAAGAGAGATTAAGGCTGACGCCGTCGAGATTTTTGGAGATTCCATGCTCATCGTGGACCAATTGATAGGAAGATCTGAGTGCAAGGATGACGTATTAAGGCTTTATTATGAAGATTGCCTCCAGCTTCTGAAAGAATTCAAATCCGCGGTTATTGAGCATATCCCCAGGGATTATAATGAAGAGGCCAATAGGCTTGCCCAGCACGCGTCCGGGTATCGGCTGATTCAAGGCGCCATGGTTCTAGAACTCGCGGCCGACGACTAGCGAAAAGAGATCGTCGATTATTTAAAAGACTTGTCTAAGAAAGTGGATCGACGAATACGATTTTAGGCCACAAAATATGTGTTACTGGAAAATAACTTGTTCTACCGGACGATTGATGGTGTTCTACTCAAATGCCTAGGGACGGAGGAGGCAAAGACCCTGATGGGAGAAATCCACGTAGGGGTGTGTGGAGCCCACCAATCGGCACATAAGATGAAGTGGATGATTAGGAATAATGGATATTACTGGCTGACAATCCTTGAGGACTGTTTCAAATATTATAAAGGATGCCAAGATTGTCAAAAACATGGGAACGTGCAACGCGCGCCCGCATCGGCTATGAATCCAATTATCAAGCCGTGGCTGTTCAGAGGTTGGGAATATACCTCATCGGACAAATTTATCCGCCGTCAAGTAAAGGACATAAATTCATTCTGGTAGCCACAGATTATTTCACCAAATGGGTGGAGGTGATTCCATTAAAGGCCGTAACGTCGGCCGCTATAGTCGATTTCGTAAGGGACCATATTGTCTATCGTTTTGGCATCCCTCAGACTATCACAACCGATCAAGGGATGATGTTCACGTCGGGAGAGTTCGAGGAGTTCACGGCCGATATGGGGATCAAGCTGCTAAATTCCTCCCCATATTATGCTCAGGGTAACGGCCAGGCTGAATCTTCCAATAAGGGGATAATTAAGTTGATCAAGAGGAAGATTGAGGAACAACCCAAAAAATGGCACTTATGTCTAACCGAAGCTCTATGGGCATACAGGATGGCCTGCCACGGGGCTACCAAGGTGTCTCCTTATCAACTAGTGTACGGTCATGAGGCGGTATTGCCATGGGAGTTGAGAACAGGATCGAGACGTACGTCGCTTCAAAATCAGCTGACGGCCGATGATTACTCCTCACTCCTGAAAAGGGAACTCGACGATTTGGCGGGTCAGCGTTTGAGAGCCTTGATCAGTATCGAGGAAAACAAAAAGAAAGTGGCCAGATGGTATGACAAGAAGGTCAAAGTCAAGTAGTTCTCCCAAGGGGATTTGGTATGGAAGTTAGTGTTGCCGATTGGATCTAAAGATCCTAAATTCAGTAAATGGTCTCCCACTTGGGAAGTGCCGTATAGAATCGGCCGATGTGCCCCGGGAAACGCTTACATTGTGGAAACGATCGAAGGAGAAGAATTTACTAGGGCCTTAAACGGGAGGTACTTGAAAAGGTATTACCCCAGTATATGGGTCGGAGCATAAGAATCGATCGCAGGGCATGACAAGACAGAAGGATCACTCCCTGAATGATCATACAGCCGATACGAGAAAAGAAATCGCCTAAAGGAGAAAAATAATCGTTCAAATTGGCCGATTTGTCATTCGGTACGGACGATGAGTTACACGGCCGACGCGGTACAAGTTGCCCTTAGAACAAAAATACTGAACTGCGTTTCTTCTTGAGTTCCCTCTCAATCCGACCTAATTCTATCAGAAGGCAGGTGCTTCGTTCTTCCACATCTTTCATTGCGGCCTCCACCTCAACCTGGCGAGGAAGAGGATGGCTCCGATCCAACACCGGGCGAGATGTCCCCGCCGCGGTGTTTTCAAGAACAACCGGACGAGGGAGTGGGTGCCTCCTGTCAACTTGCGGTCGTCTGTAACCATTGCTGTCAATGAAGTCCCAGATCCGTTGGACGTCGGAAGGAACGTGATCTCTGAGTTCTTCATGATGTGCCTTGATCAAGTCCCTATCCTCTTGCGACAATGGCTCGTCAAAGTGCATGAGTTCGATCGTCCATTCGAGTTCGGGGCTAAGGCGCTTTGGCTGAAAGGGTTAACATATAACCGCCTAAAAGTTAGGACGATTTAAAGGAATCAAATTGAAAAAAGCGGAGACGGATCTCGTACCTGATTGACGGAAGAAGAGGAGAAAGAATAAGGCGAAGAAGACATGACTACGAATGTTCCAATGAAAACGTAATCGGGGAGAAAGGAATCAAGTGGAGCAGGTATTCTCGAGAGCGAAACCAGGGATAGTATTTATAAGAAGAGAAAGGGCGGAGGTTTGGTAAGACATGTCCCGTCAGAGTAAAAGGGGTAATAAATAAGAAGGCACTGCGAAGGACAGTCAAAAGGTATTAATGTTCTTACAAAACGGTCAGTACTTTTACAGATCATCCCAGAAGGGCATTAAATGGCCATGATCGCTCGTCGCCTGATCTGATCGGCCGAGTCTAAGACGCGCTGGTCATCCTCCGCCGACCCCAGGACTTCTGGCATGTGACGATGAAGTCTGAGGGCCTCGTGGGCCAGATGCTGCCTCTCCTACTTCAAATCGGCGATAACGGAAGGGAGCTCCTGAAGCTTCTTCTCTTCAATGGCTATCTCTTTGGTTACTTGCTCCATCTCTTTGGCGAGTTCTGCCCTTCGGCGCTTGAGGCGATCTATCGTGCCAACAATCCCAGGACGGGAGTTCTCGAGGAAGTGAATTCGGTGGTGTACCTCTTGGGCCTGATGCTTGTACGAGTCCTCCTCCTCACGAGTCTTGGCCAGCTTGGCACGATCGGCCATGTGACGCAGAGCCCTAAAAACCGGGATCCGCATCGATTCAATATATGCGGCGGGTGCCAAGGCTTCCTCGGCCTCTTCTGGGACTCGACCACTGACGTCACCGAAGAGCTGCCGAATCGGCGAGGCGTCCTCTACCAATCGGCTGATGTCTACTTGAAGGAGGGTCCGTATACTTTCGAGCTTGGCACGGACGTTGTCGGGTATTGAGCTCAAGGTCATTTGACGAGAGGCGAATTCTTCGTCGTCAGAGAGCGCAACCGCAAATGAGAAGAGGCTGTTATTGGGAGTGTCCTATTCCTGCAAGGTAATAGACAAAAGGAAGAAATAAGTCAGCCGATGATGATAGCGAATTCTTTGAAACGGATCTCTTCCATCTACGTCTGCGGAATCACTACCCTTGGTTCAGGGACTGGCGCGATCGGCTCATCGGAAGAGGAGGATTCAACGATAATTGGCGTTCTCCTCGGGCCGGCTTCTTGAAGGGCTTCTCTGACAGGCGGCTGTTCAGGGAGCACAGTTACTGTGCCGATGACCTGCATCAAAATCCGTAAGGTTATCGCTTAAATATTAAAAGAGTTAAGTTGGGAGGCCCTATACCTCAGCAGGCGGTAGTACTGGTACTTCAGTTTGAGACAGCGCCAATTGCTTTGGGCCCACCGGAGCGGTTTGTGCAGCCTGGTATAAGGAAAGTTAGCGTTGAAGTGATGACCAGGGGACAATCAAATGGTGAGTTTACCTGAACGGCTTCCACCAATAATGATGCGGCAGCCGCTCCGGCCTCTGTAGCAGTTTGGAGGTCAACTTCTTCGGCAACTGGAAGGGACGGTGTAGCCGAAATTTCCGCCGATGCAACCGCGGGTGGATCGGCCTATTCTATGCGGGCTCATACCCGGCGACTGGTTTTCTTGATGATCTTTTTCTGCGCTTGTTTCACCCGGCCAGCTATGTCGTCAACGGAGGGGGCGTGATAGCCGATGAGGGGAAATTCCATGTATGGATTACGGTCCTCTATCAGCCGGCCACTCCGGCTACGTTTTGGGGGAACACGACTCTCAGACTGAAAGAAACAATAAGAGTCAGTAGCATATAAAAGGAGGGAACTGAAAATCAGCTAAAACGAAGTGATACCTCTGCGTTCGGGTCAATGTGGTCGGGGTCCAAGATGTTGCAATATATCGCCGCAGAAGCACAGAATAGATGTTGTTTCCATTCTGCCCACCATAGCTTGAATTGCTGGACGGCGGAAGGAGCCACTATCCAATCGGCTAGGTCTATGGTGCTGGAGTCTGGAATCCGGTCATACAGCCGATTGTAGTCAAGACCCTTGGTGAGCTCGTTTCTGAATTTTACTTAGCCGGAGAAATATGCATAAATCGGCAGTTGACCTAGGCCGAATTGCCGTGCTGCAATAGAAGGGTTGTAAAACTCATAGGTGGGGGCGTCCTTTCCTGAAAAGAAGTTCGCCGGCAGGATCCCTGGCTTGATCAATTCATCCGTGAGCACCTCATCAAATGTACCGGTCGTCGAGTCAAAGCAAGAGGGGAGTTCAAAGAGTGGCTCCTCCCTTTGATAAGGGAACCAGCTGGTCGCATCTTCACTGAAGCCATTGTAGAAGCATCTGAAGTACTCGGCCACCTTGGAGGCAGAATATGGGCAACCAGGGAAGGCCGATGTTGTTTCGCCGAAGGAAGTGCACCGGCGTCGTACAGTGGGGTTCTCTGCCGATTCGATGTTGGGGAACGTCATGTATTCCACCCGCTGCTGAGAGATCTTGCTCATATACAGATTGAGCCACAAATTGATGAACCACCAGGGTCCACCTGGGTTTCCGATCGGCTCTCCCTTAGATAATTTGACGCCAATCTGGTGGAGCATGTGGTAGGCCGATCCCAGTAGATGCTTACCGAGAGGGATAGAAGCCCCTATCGATACTGCCTCGGCCAGAGCCTGTGTATTGGAGGATGGACCAGTTGCTCTCCCGCAAAATAAGTGCTTCTCCAACCACATCATCAGGAAGGCCGCGTGCTCTCTCTCTGCGACTGTCCCAGTCCTCTTGTTGCTCTTGATGAATCCTTTCCACCCACCGATTCCCTTTGTCTCCAGCCGATGGGACGTTTTGACCAGATAACGAAAAGGAGTATCGGGAGAGGAGATGTCAAGGCTGGTCAACATGACCACATTGGCCAGGGTGGGAGTCATGGGTCCATGTCCGAAGAGGAACGCGTTGAGAGCGTCGGACCAAAAGTAGGAGGCTGGTATTACTAGAGGTTCATTCCTTTCCATTTGAGACAAGGACAAGTCGATGCACTGGCCGATTTTATGCTCATCCCATTGAACTCTTTTGGAGGCGGCTATCCGTTGGTACCATTCCCTCCAACCGGGGGTTTCATTCGGCCATGATCTGAAAGTGCCTGACCAGTGGTCTAGGTCCAGGTTGATCAAGTCAGTTCGATTTGGGTTTCCCATGGGGCCAAGGCAGATAAGACCAGGGTTTCGGTAAGGCAAATGGTAATCTGGTGTCTAACTGCCTAAAAAAGGAAAAAAGGGGGCGGAAGTAAGAACGGATCTAAGGTAAATGCATTGGTATTAAAGAAAGAGAAGTTTCGGTAAAAACCTCCGGTATGAAGCTCATCGTGGTTGACAGGATCGCCGGCGGAGCTACGGGTGCTGAAGCCGTTGGTGGGGTCTCCGTCGAAGCTCCCGCTCCCGCCGATGGAGCTCCCGCTCCTGCCGATGGAGCCGCCGCCATTACCGCTGGAGCCGCCACTGGTGGAGCCGTCTCCGGGACTTCGGATGTTGGTGAAGTGCCTGAGGGTGTCGCCATCGGAGAGATAGGATGGAATGTAGATGGAAAAGGTCGCCGGAGGGAAAGGTTGGAGGCTAAGGAGACGTCGGAGGAAGAAGGCGATCAGTGCGCCAAAGAAGGAAGACGTGGGCTCGTGAAAAAGAAGTACGGGACATGCTGATATTTAAGGGTGGTCTGAGAAGGGGTAAAAGCGGGATTTTTACCACGCCGGCAGTTCGATTTTTTCGAGAGGAGTGGTTGTCGTGGGCGCCTGTTTCGAAAAGATTGCAATCATCAGGCACAAGACCGCGAAACAGAAGGGTATTTTCAATGCGTTTGTTTCGGAAGGGAAGTTGAAAGGAATTTTGAAGTAAAGATTATGTTTTACTCCGAAACTGGGGGGCATGTGTTGACGCCAGATTTTGACACGTATGGAATCGGCGTCAAGAAGGGAAAGGATCAGCTGATGCGGCAAGGCACGGAGGTCATGATTGGGAATCGGCCGATTGGTGCTACAGTTGGAGATCGGCAGATTGGTGCTGCAATGTTTCGGCAAAGGGAGTTGATGGAAATCGGCTGATCAAGAGGCTGGAATAGTTGGGCCAATATGGGCTCAGAGTGGATTACGAGGATAAAAGTGGTCGGCCCACAGAACACAGCAGTCAACTCCGATACGAGTCATACTTGTAAATATTTGTTTTCGTTTAAAATTAGAGATAGAGTCCTAGTCGGTTAAGAGATTGGTTGTAACAGGCTATAAATAGCTGCCTTTGTAGATCTATAAAAAATCATCAAATCAATACAACAACCTACTATTTCCTCACACTTTACTTTCAACCAGGCGACTTCGGCAATACTTTTCTTCTTTTCATGAGTTCGTACGGGTTGGCGGGGCTGCATCAACTTGATCTCCGGCCGATTCTGTAAGTTCCGTTTATCGAGTAATATCTAAGCTTTAACTTCGGGCACATCGCTGTCGTTTCGTTTAGATTTATTCATCAGTTATCGATATTCACTACAATTCTAGATTTTACCTGTTGTTCTAGTTTTATCACCAGTTATCCAGCTTGGAATTAGAGCTTTCCGCTTACTTATATTTTATCGCTTAATCTACCACTTTTTGCATAGCCGATTAAGACCTGTTCCTAGTATTGCTACTGTAGCATTGTTTAGTTTACTCTAGCAGTTTTCTTCACCAATGTTGCCTTGTAATCGGCTGTATTATAGCCAATTTCTTTATTACAGCGAATCGGCCGATTCGCTGATAAGCTCCCTCAAGATCGGAACCTTAGCCGATCGCAACCTCTGTGATCTGACACGTTTCTTTCCTTGCCAATCCACAGGTTAGATTGGCTGGCACGCCGCGCGAACCGCACCAGGGCGATCACCCAAACAGGAGTTAAGCAGATTCTCCCGGATCGTGTGTCCGACGCTAGAGATTCAATCGGCTGATTTCTAGCGCCAACATCTATATATATATATTAATGAAGATAAAATGAATCCTCTAAAATTCCTCTACATTTTTCATTAGGAAAAAGTGCACGACCACACCTTCCACTCTACGTCTCACACGTATACAACATAGTAGTAAAACTTCAAATTTTACTACCACAAAATAATATCATCAAATCAAATCATGAATATATTGATGTTGTACTTATTTGGTGTCAAGATGTGAATATTTATCTTTTTTAGAATGAGCGTAATGACTGCCAGTAGCGAACGGTGGGATGGCAGGCATCCTCATCCACACATTTTTTTGACCAACGTGCTTATCCTGGCAACGGAGTTGTCTTTCTCCTCCAAGTTCCAAATCCTTCCCTCATCCCTACTAAAAAATAAATCGCCAGCAAAGTCACACCCGCACCGTAATCGTAGAACAAAGTTAGGGGTCAGAGTTTCGGGCTTTGAATTGTGGCCAGCAGCTGTGGAGCCACGGGGGTGGTAGACGGATGGAACAAGGCGACGGTGAGGTCGCTACCGTCTATAGATGGAGGTCGAGGATCATGGTGGTGAGGAAAGTGCAGAGGAGGGGCTTGGTTTTTGGAAGTTTGGAGCTCCAATGGCCAGCGGGTTTAAAGGGAAGGTCGGTGGTGGCAGTAGGCTCAGTGGTGATGGCGGGTTGTGGGCACGGTGATGGTGTTGCCGCCCGAGTGGTGGAGGACTTCCGATAGGCGTCGTGTGGGGGTGAGGAAGAGGCGTGATTAGGAAGGGCGGGGGAGGGGTAGTGGTGGGAGTCGAGCGGAATGGCACGGTAGCAAGGTTGCCTCGGGGTGCGGGTGGTGGTGGAGGCAGCAGGATTGGCCTGGTATAGTGCGGTGTGTCGCCGTTGTAGTAGGGAAAGAAGAAAGAGGACAGGAGGAAGACGAATGGTAAAGGTAGCCCTTCGGTCGTTGCTAAGCGCTCGTGATGAATAAGCGCCCACCCATGTCCTTAGTATAAACCTAATCGAATATGAGATGGTTTAACTTTGAGCAAATTTAAAAATAATTATGTTAGGAATAGTGGGAGTATTTGTTAAGCATGGTATTGTAGAAAAAAAATTACCCATTAATCATTTGAGTTGTATGCACGAGATTCGAGGTCTTGTTCATATTTGCATTAGGGCACCCAGCATGTGGGCAAAAAGGTAGCATTAAGCATTTAATGCTCCTAAAGTTATGCACTTAGGGGGTGTTTGGGAGGAGGGGGCTAAATTTTAGCCCCCGTCACATCGAATGTTTGGACACTAATTAGGAGTATTAAACCTAGACTAATTACAAAACTAATTACACAACCTCTAGGCTAAATCGCGAGACGAATCTATTAAGCCTAATTAGTCCATGATTTGACAATGTTGTGCTACAGTAACCATTCACTAATGATGGATTAATTAGGCTTAATAGATTCATCTCGCGATTTAGCCTAGGGTTTTGCAATTAGTTTTATAATTAGCTTATGTTTAGTCCTCCTAATTAGTATCCGAACATCCGATGTGATAGGATTAAAGTTTAGCTCCCTTCTCCCAAACACCCCCTTAATCATTGTGGAGTTGGATATAAGATGCATGCAACAAAATGCACCTCAAGCTTAAGTACGGCAACAAGCAATAAACTAACAATTCTTTTTACAAAGTGATAGCTCAGACAGGATCGGGTGAACATGGATGATGAGAGTTCAACCGGTGGTTCTTGCAGTTGATTTTGTACCAAATGGGATCCACCTATTTTGTGTCATGTACCTTTTACCATTGTGAAATTGACCATAGTTAGAGCCACCTGCAAAGGGCTCCACCGGTAATGCCATCTGAGGCGGATATATTGACCTTAGCTTTGTTACAATGGTTGTAAAGTACCAGTTGGTACTTCGAGGTACCTTTTTATTAAATTTTTGCTAGCAGTTGATCTAAGAAAGATAATTAAAAAAATAAATTAAATTAGGTACGGATCACTATTATCCCACATATTTAGTTTACTTTTAGCTACTTCCTATCTCAACCGTTCTAAAAATCCTCTTATAACATGGATATATCCTGAAAAGTACCGGCGCAAAAGGTCTAGTCGTAATTATGGCATCCACATTGTAACATGTATGTTTCTTTCGTGCATTTGTTGACTAATAAATCATGAAAATATCATTTTTACCCCTCCTCAGTCTTATCCGTGGCCGTCGTTTGGCTAGGGCCAGGAAAGAGAACCTACACTTGAAATATATTGCTCAAATATGATACATTTTTTTTATTGCCACCATCGTATTATTATTCAAGAAAAATTACAAGGTTGCTTTTACCTCTCCCCTGCGACGACAAGATAGAGCACCTAATCTATAATAAAGTTAATCTCAAGCCTTAACACTTATTTGCTCTACTAATAAGAACAAAGGCAACAAAGACATGCATGAACCATTAAAATAATACCATTTAAACCTCGTTAAGCTCCTCCCCCTTAAACTCATACCCCTCGCTCTTCCTGACGACCACGAACAGCGGCTCCTTCTTCCTTGTGGCGAGTCCGAAGCTCTCCTCGAGGTTGATGTCCTCGGCGCGCACGCCGGCCGGCAGCGCCCACTCGAAGTGGTACAGTAGGCTGGCCAGCGACACCTGCACGGTGGCCAGCGCGAACGTGTACCCGGGGCACCCCCTCCGGCCGCCGCCGAACGGCAGCACCTTGAAGTCTGGGTCCTTGAGGTCGATCTCGCCGCCGCCGTTCTCGAACCGCTCCGGCGAGTACTCCATGGGATTCTCCCAGATCTCCGGGTCCCGCCCCATGGCGAAGGTGTTGATGAAGACGCGGGTCCTCGCCGGGACGTCGTAGCCGCCGAGCGTGCAGGGGGCCACGGACTCCCTCGGCACCAGCAGCGGCACCGCCGGGTGCAGCCGGAACGTCTCCTTGATGATGGCGCGCATGTAGTGGAGCTCGCCGAGGTCGGCCTCCTCAACGCGGCCCTTGCCGCCAACGACGCGCCGCACCTCGTCCTGTGCCTTCTTGAGGATCCGCGGGTGCCGGACCAGCTCCGTCATCACCCACTCCAGCGTCGCGAACGTCGTGTCCGTGCCGGCGACGAACATGTCCTGCGCATTAATTAATAGCACCAAATGATTTATATAATGGCCAGAGAGGGATGACAGGTCGGTGTTAGCTGTGCCATGAAAATGAAACTATTGCACATGAATATGTTTTGAATGAATGAATAATCTAGTACGTAGTAGAAGAGAGGAGGAATAATATATGGCGGACCAGGACGAGGGCCTTGAGGTTGTCGTCGGTGAGGGGGACCTCGAGGTCGGGGGACTTCTGGACGCGGAGGAGGACGTCGACGAAGTCCTCGTCGCGGTCGCCGGGGATGCGCGGGCGCTTGCCGCTGAGGTGCTCGTCGACGATCTCGTCGCAGACCTCGCGGAGGTCGGCGAGGCAACTCTTGAGGCGGCGTCGGAGGCCGGTGACGGTGCTGGCGACTGGCTCGAGCTCCGGGAAGAAGTCCCCGACGGTGAACCCGGCGAAGAGGTCTTGCGCCTCGGCGAGCACGGCGCCGAGCTTGTCTCCCTTGCCGTGCGGGAGCCGCCTGCCGAACGCGACGCGGCAGAGCACGTCGTTGGCCAGGTTGAGGAAGCACTCGCTCAGGTCGACGGGGCTCCCCGGGGTGGTGTTCTTCGTTAGGTGCGCGAGGAGGCGGCGGAGTTCCTTGACGCGGACGGCGCCGTACGTCGCGACGCGGCGCGCCGAGAGGAGCTCGGAGACGACCACACGGCGCGCCATGCGGTGGTAGGCGCCCGCGGGGGCGAACGTGACGTCGGAGCACCCGAACGACAGGAACTGGCCCGACAGGAGGTGGGGGCGCGACGCCAGCGCGGCGTCGTTGGAGGTGAGCGCGGCGCGGGCGAGCTCCGGCTTGGAGATCACCACGGCGCGGACGCTGCCCATCCGGAGCCCAAGCAGCGGCGCCTTCATGGAGCGCGCCAGGTCGGCCATGACGTGGTGCGGCATCCCTCTGGAGAGCAGGTGGAGGTGCCCGATCACCGGCCAACCCGGCGGCGACGGAGGCAGCCGCTGCGGCGACCGGCTCCTCGTCGTGTAGTAGACGTACGCGGCGGAGAGTGCGAGGAGGAGGAGCGACGCCGACGACACGAGGTTGAGCTCCATGGCCGCGGCGCGTCAATAGCTTGGCAAAGTTTTCCTTGGTTTGTGTGCTACTATAGCTTGGGTTGGCTTTGGTTTGGAGGCTTGCGTGAATAAGCTATGGTGAGTGTGTGGTGTTTATATATAGGTAAATGTGCATAGTTGACGTGGTGGTGGTAGGTGAGGAGTTGAGAATGTGAGATCGATCGTGTGGGGGGCAAGAGTTGCGTGGCGATGCGTTTCTTTTACTTGATCCAAGAAACGGGTGCCTGGCACCATAGGGTTCTGTACAATTGTTCAGAGAGATCAATCAAGTTGGAAATCACACAGAACCAAGTGGATTGGATTGGGGAGCGGTATCTGGTATGTAAGTTTTGTATACGTTGCTGTCAAGCTTCGAGCGAATAGGCGGGTGATAATGAAGTTCAATTTAGCAGAAGTATTTCATGTTGAGAGGAAGAGATGATTAAAGGCCATGATGGGTTAGGACTATTCAATGCAGGTGTACGTAATAATCCTTCCTACCGGTAGTGCTTGGACGTGGTGATTGGGTGATCTCGACGTGTGGGTCTCTTCCATTTACGTACCCTTTTGATTCTTCCACTTTGATACAGCCATACAGCTGGCACGGTAAAAACCATATGCGTCTACTAGCTATCAACTTGTGAAAGGCGTATTTTTAATGATACATTAAAAATGTTTCCACCATACAAATGTAACTGCTGGTGGCATATAAAAAGATCATGAAAAGATATTGAGCACAGGGAACAGAGCATTTAGTCAACTAATCACCACTGCGGGATCCAATTCTTGCGTAAGGGTTAGCCACATCCCACATCAGATGTCTCCATCTTCGTTTAACCAGGAAGCAAAAACGGCTTCAAAAGTCATACTGAGTTTGCTCTTCAACTATGTTTGGACAAGAAGATTATATGCACCAATTTTACAGCAAAGAATAGTTGTCTATTGTCCGACGAAAAAATATGCACAATTATCTTTCTTTCTTTTCCGCAGCCCATAAGATCCATCCTTCCATGGCCATGGGGCATGGACGCTTCCGGCCTTCATGCTCTTATTGCTGGTTTGGGTTTGGAGCTTGTAACTTCTACATGTTGTTCAAGATAGTGGTTCAGTGATAAAGAAAATTAGCAGTACTCCCTCTATTGAAAATTAGCAGTATTTTATAGACAAAAAAAAGTGGCTTATAGATTTTAAAATACAGGAGTCGTCAGCAAATAGGCCATGGCCAATTAAGATCATTGAATGCAGGTGTGCACAGCCGCCATTTCAGGCACGTGGGGAGATGCTGCTCTGCATGTACCTCCCCATTGGTCGTCGATTCAAGCACAGTTTACCCATGCATCTGAGTCTATTATATGAATTTAAGATAATGTATTTCTCTTTATTAAACTCGTGACAAGCATGTGTTTCAGTCACGTATTTCGTGATGTAGTACACGTCCAAATTTTAGTAATCTTACATCTAGTATATTTGAACATTTTAAGTGATCTTAGAACTAGCTAGATCAACAAATACAATAGGAACAAGGAATTGAGCAGTTAAGATGCACCAATTCTGATCTGAGCACGAGTGCTTGCTCGGCGCCTAACCGGTAGGTGCACCTACCCACTCCCTCCATTCTTTATCATTTTTTCTATTGTTTTGTTTCTCTTTCTGTTTCCTTTCATCTCCTTTCACCACTTGTTCCCCACACTTTTCAACCCATTTTCTTAAATATCATTATAAAAATTCACCACCAAATTTATTCAAACTATCACAAACTTAACCAAAAGTTTATCGAGAAGTGCACTAACATCTACAACATTAAAAAGGTAAACTATAAATATATTTCACAATGGATTTGATGTGCTCATTTAACATCATAAATATTATTTATTCTTTTTCTGTAAACTTGATCAAATTTAGGATAATTTGACTTGGGGCAAATTATGAAATCCTTTATATTTTGGGACCAAGGAAGTAGAAAACTTGTCCAAAAAAACTGTTGTTAAGAAGTTTTATAAGAAACTTATTTGAGATTAATAAAACTTGTTTGGAGAAACCTATATGTAAAGTCTTTTTTCGGAATGGTTGGCTTAAGGAGTTTTTGTTAAAAATAAACTTTTGAGAATTTATCATGATTTTTTGAAAGTTGTACTGAGAAGTTATCTTAGGGAATTATTTAAAAAATTGTGTGTAGAGGTTATAACCCAAGGATTTAAAATTTGTTAAAAATTTGTGAAATTCAGTTTTCTTCACCCGTGGACTAAATAAGAGAAATCTTCAAAAATATTTCACTAACTTTATTTTTTTTATAAATCTGGTGTTGTAAAGGTCATTGATCTCTACGCTGGATGCGATTTCTTCATTTTTTTCTTCTCATTGACATGCAGGGTCCATAGCATAAACAAAAAAACATGTGCCAATGGGAATCAAACCAAGGACTCCTAGCATGCAAAATAGCACTCTTCCCACTAGGATGTAGCACAACATGTGTGAATGTAAAGTAGATAGATTTTATTTAACCCATTGATGATTTCAAAATTTCAATTTTTTTATAATTTTTTTACCAAAGGTATGAATTTCGTTAATCTCACCGGGAGTCAAATTTTAGCGAAATCAAAATAGAAAACCGTGTATAACTTTCCTAAAATAACATGATCCACAGGATATTTACGAAGGACAAGAGAAATCATAGGATGTTATTGAGGTCAGAAATCATAGGATGTTATTGGGTGACCTCGATCTCATGGAGGGGAGATGCAACAGCAGGCAATTTTGGATCTCATGGCAGGTGACCTCGAGCGACGGGACTGCGGGGTCCCATTGGATCGGTGGTGCTGGGGACGATTCGAGAATCAGGGCCACAAACCGGGTCTGCAGTAGGCTTCATGGGAGCGACGCCCGCCGAGGAGATGCAGGGCATACACCATGACTTCCAGCACAAGGACAGATGGGGAGATGGGGCGCTGACGTAGCCTACAAAAAGCGAAAGAGGCCAGTGGGTTGAAGGGAAAAATAGTAGGGATCATGGAAATTGCACGGGAGGGGGAAACAATTGGAGGGCATCCAGGATTGGGAGCGTAGCCGAGTAGCGAAAATTTGGCTCGGATCATCACTGGTATTGGTTTGGCACCTGTTGGAGACAATGTTTTTCTCATTTGTTCCCAAAATTAGTTTTTAGCTCTGTGTTTTGGGTACTCTTGGAGATGCTCTTATAGATGGCGTACAACGTACACGCCCCCTAGAAATTGACGTCTCAACAATTCAACCCACTCCACTTATAAGGCCTCGAAGTCCCACCAAATGGCCATTGTTGTATTGCATCGGCAGAAAGGTATCTAAACTTCAAATTGAGTTTTCCCTACACTATTACTCAACCGATACTAGATGAACTTTTGGAGCTCGCCCAGATAGCATCAACATATTTGGTATGCGATCTGTATATATCGTTTTGAATCGAATCGATGTCCTTGAACAGAATCTTATCCTTGGAGTGTAAGGGACGACCACATAAAATATCAGATGATGATCGACAGTACAAAGCCTATCAAATGGACTTAGGAACGAAAATTCTTCACATTACATCTTTCTACGAGAAAAAATGTGTTCTAATACCCAAAGAAAAGAATTGTTGACGTAATAAACTCAATGCCTATGGCAATATGTCATGATGTGAACCTGTGGGGATTGAATCCCAATGTTTCGATGAGAGAAGAGGGACAAATTGATTGGTGTTGGAGATGATGTTCACAGCCCGACTACAACCATCCAAGGATGTTGCGCCTTAACAACCAATACACCACCTCAAATGGTCGCCTCGATCTTGTGGAGCATGATCAACCAAACCACTAGGGTAATTCCTGCAAGCAATCGAGGAACAAACAAGAACAAGTAGAACAAGCAACTCAATTGCAAATATGGAGATAAAAACTAATCTGAAATTACAAAGTTGGAGTTCTGAATCAAGTAGAATGGATGGTCTAATCAACACACACGTCTATAAGAAAGTAGCAATGGCTAAACTTACATCTAAATAAAACCCGATCTATTTGTGGCAGCTCTAACACTTATTAATACCTAGGAGAATGACCACGAGGTCCTGGGGTCGTGCTCTAACCCTAGGACATGTCCATATTGGACCCAACTTGGTATAAGACCCATCAGGTCAAAATAGGGTGATGCAGCACCATGGTCAGAAAAGGTCTTCGTAATAAATCGATGTTTGTGGGCGACTACGAGAAGATATGGACTTGAGGCCAGATCTGTTTGAAAGTAGGCTTGATCAGCTTTTCATGAAGTACTTCAACGCCCCAATCTGACTCCATACGCATGAGTTATGTAAATTTTGCTTCGTGTCTATCTGGTGGGTCCAAACCGACTCCGAACCGAAGTAAACTTTTTTTATCTTTAGTCTTCGTGATTGGATCTCCGTGAGTTTGAGTGGAACATGCCAAGGAGGTCTCCCACGCCGTAGGAAGGTACTAGAACATATAGATATGTACTTGACCTGCCTTATAAACCACGAACTCCACATATAACAAATTGTCGCGCGTCGTCACGGACAGCTCCCACCAAAATTGCAATATCTCCTTGTAGAATGATCCAAATTATGCACCATTTGATCCCTTGGAAAGAAGACATCATTTCCTTTGCAAATATGCCAGCCTTGCATCGTAGAACCTTCTGAGTTGATGCAAAATTCACGTTCATCTTGATGGACAGAACTGCTGCACGTGTTATGCATGTGCACTCGTACCTCTGTCGCCTCCCGCGGAGCCCACCATTGATATGTGTGTGTCCAAGATTCTTTAATATCTGACATGAACAATATAAAATAACAAATATGAGGTAGTGTCATATTCTTGCGAATTAAATATTCATATTCAGTTTGGAAAGAAGTCACATTTTCACACTTTTCAACTCTTTTGGAGAGTTCATGCTTTATGGATGTACTTCAAGCATTGATAAAATCTGATGGAATAGAATTCCTTTGAATATTCATATCAATACATGTCTCCTCCTCACGATCAAGCCCTTTCTCTGAATATTTTCTTTGTCTTATGTGTACCTATAGGAGTCATGTCCTCCTCACGTCACGCATGGATTCCTAGCTTTTGTCTGTTTGAACAAATCAGGCATTCCGCTCCGCTTGAAATCCTTGATCATTAATTTCAGCGTTATGTCCGCTGCTACAGACGTCGCCGTGCCTTAATTTCTTGCTACCTCCGGTCAAGTCATCAATACATGACGTTTTGGAGAAGATATATTGTTGAAGAGAGAGATAGTTTTTCAATAATGTCCAGTGTGAGAAAGAGATGTTTGTACGAACTACAGTGGCGGGATGAAGCTACACGAATGGATTTGTGTGGAGACGCGGACACCCGCAGTCCGCAGAGGAAAAAGAAATGGAGGCATGGTCACGTCCCTGGCAACACGATGGGTCCATACTTCAAAGGCAGTGGAAAAAGGGAGCCCCATCCTGTGTCTCCGAGGGACAGCTCCCCCGAAAAGTTTTCAACGGAAACAAACACTGCAGGCAGGGTGCTGGAACAAACATACGCAAAAGAACTTCATTCGTTTATTTGACCAAGGATGCATTCCTCACTTGAATTTTTATTATCATAGATCAACCCCTGGATATATACATCCGAATCAGTCTATTCCTTAATAAAAAGAAATGTGATGTTATCATTTGCTGTGTGGGGATTGTGTTAGATAAGGCACTTGTTTTTCTTCTTTATTTTTGCATTTCAAATATTTTATTTTTGTTGCGTTGAGCCCACAACTGAAAAGAGAAAAAAATCTGGTGCAGGAGCATCCTCGAAATGGAGATGGAGACAGGCGATGAGGTGAATGTAATTTCCGTTCTTCTCTGAGTTGGTGAAGGCGCAACGTTGCTGGCTTGCTGCAAAAGTAGGCATTGTTGTTTCCCCTGTTTGGGGCGCATGGCTTGGGACGTCTCCGCGGCGTGTCCCCTTCGCAGGGGTTGGGAGCGCCGCCGGTTTACCAGCCGCCCGCTGGGATCGCTCGCGTCGCCATCGCGCCGGAGAGGTTCGTTCGTGCATGCGTGCGCCGCGCCGCTCGCGGCCGGCAGCTGATGATCTGCCAACGGGAGGGCTGACGCGACGCGCGCAGAGCTCTGGCGACGCTGACCAGCCGCCGCCCAAAAACACATGTCCGTTGTCAGCGCGCGCCGCGGATCCCGTGCAGCGCTCGCCTTGACCAGGCGTTTCTCGGGACTCTCTTCTGTTCTGTTGTTCTGCGCCAGCGCCACGACCGTGACCGGATCGGAGGTTGGTAGCAGCTGGTAGGTAGCCGCGCGGGCGCCGTGCCATGCATGGCGACGAACAGCTGGCGATGCCGTGCGACAGCCAGTTCACACTGCTGCTGCTACAGTTAGTCACTGCTGGGAAATAACCGATTCCTCCCCCTTATTGCATACCTTGCATACCGGTATTGCTACTTCAGTCCTAAAGGAGTACTAAAGGGTATTAAAAAAATAAAAAAAATCCAGCCGGCCGCCCGGCCCCGCATTCTGTCGGCCGCGCCTGGTTGCCTCGCCCTGCCAGTTGCCGACATCCGCGGCCCCGCATATCTGGCCGGCCGCACCCTGCAGCCCCACCAGATCCGGCCGCCGCCGGAGCCTGGAACGCCGGAGCCTGGGTGCGGTAGGAGGGAAGGGAGGGGAGGTGCGAGAGAGGGAGAGGGAGAGGAGGGAGGGAAAGACAATACCTGTGCCCCGTCCGCTGCCTCTGGCTGGCCACCGCTTCCCCACGCGCTCGAGCACTGCCCTGCACCTCGCCCCGCTGCCGCTCCTCACTACCAGCGAGGGACGAGCAGAGCGGGAAGGGGAGGGGTAGCAGAGGGGGAGGGGTGGGAGAGGGAGGGGAGGGGAGGGGGTGGGGGTGGGGGCGGGAGAGGGAGGGTGAGGGTGCGGCGGCAGGAGAGGATAAGGAGGAGGGACGGTGCGTGAGGGGAGGGGGAAGTGGATAAGGAGGCGTGCGGGGGTGGGTGGGACTGACCTGGTACTAATGGGTGACCTTTAGTACCGGTTGGGGCTCCCAACCGGTACTAAAGGGGTCACAGGGGGCTCCTGGGGAACTAGCCATTATACCTAGTATTAATGCTCACATTTGTACAAGTGAAACCCAATTGGTACTAAAGGTTAGGACCAATACTTAATTTTTTAATAATGGGTACAAGGCATAGCGAGTACGAGGCATGGAAGCACTTAGTTTTTCTACTACGTGTGAAGCTACATATTAATTATATACTACATTATTAGAAGCTGTGCAGCAGGCCTTCATCAGGGTCGCCGCGGCTCGCCGCACGGCCGGTCAGCTCCGGCACGTTGCATGCACGTGCGACGTCAATTGGGTTGACATGCAGGCTCTCGCGAGCATTACTGACGGACATGTCCATGTGTGTTGCCATGCAGTTTTCGTGCCCATTGTTCTTTTTGTTTTAGAAGTATTCAAATAGATTACTATTCTCGCTCTAACATATAGTTTTGCAGCAGCCCGCGTCAGAGTCTTTAGGTAATATCAGTAGTTTAGGGGGTGTTTGGATGGTACCAAGGGTCACATCGGATGTTCGGATATTAATTAGAAGAACTAAACATGAGATAATTATAAAACTAACTGCAGAACCCCTATACTAATTCGCGAGATGAATCTATTAAGCCTAATTAATCCATCATTAGCAAATTGTTACTGTAGCACCATATTGTCGAATCATGGACTAATTAGGCTTAATAGATTCGTCTCGCGAATTAGACTCCATCTGTGGAATTAGTTTTATAATTAGACTATATTTAATACTCCTAATTAGTATCCAAACATCGGATGTGACAGGTACTAAAGTTTAGAAGTGTGTATCCAAACACCCCCTTACACTGAACCCGCAGCAGGGATGCACACAGCCCACAGAAAACCACCTGCGGTGGGATGATTTTCAGTAGAGACGGTGGAATAGGGTTGCAACTGTATTGCAACATGAACACAAAAAATGTAAATATGAATAAGGGATTCTAGTATGTGCTAAAATTGAATATCTCGCCTAACCCTTTGTTTCTTTACTTTTCTCTATCCGAATCTAGATTCGTATTTGGAAAAATATCCAACACTATATGTATCTGTATTTGTCATGAAACTATCTAAAATTTATTTATATAACTAATGATAAATGATCTTCATTTTAATATTACTAATGATGTTATCCATTGAAACTACTTGAAAGATATATATTTATGACTCATGACTAATGATATTAGTCTTAATATTACTAAGGATATATAAAAATTAAGTTTAGTTGATTTTATTTTAGTTAACAACTTTTATTTAATAGAGCTAGTCATATTAATTTTAAATACTTTAGTTATCTATTTAATCATAAAGTTCTTTTTATATACTTTTATTTTATTCATTACTTGATAAATATTTGTATATTATATATTTATTGAAATATTTATTCATTTATAGTTTTATTGATTGTTCATGTATTAAAATTTATAGATAAATATATTTCGATGAGTTATCTTCTTTTTTCTACATGTGTTATATACCCATACTATAATTCCTACGTGTATGATGACTCTATTGTTATAAGAGCATCATCGATAAAGCAAATGAATACATTCTATCTTCCAAATTGAGTAAATATTCTAATACTAATTCAAATTCAAGCTATCCATTTTGTATTTTTATTTGAGAATATTCTAATTCATATTGAAATTTGAATTAAAGTATGGTAAGAAAAATGCTACCCGGAGCCGATTCCATGCGCATTCGATTTGTTTCCATCCTTATAGGACACGACGGCCCAATTTGGATCCACCCAAACTAAAGTTTAGCTAGCTAATATCTAACATTCAGCCTGTTCGCTTCAGCTTATTCAGTCGGCTTATCAGCCACCAAACAGTGTTTTCCTCTCATAACAAATCAGCCGTTTCAGCTTTTCAGCCGGCTTATAAGCTGAAGCGAACAGGCTCATTTTTTATTGGCTAGCTAAAGAGTATCTAACTAATTTTTAGCTTGGGTTGTTTGGATCTACCAGCTAATTGCTGGTTCTTGAGAATATTTGATCATGATTACCTTCTTTAATTGGACCGGGTCATTTCATTAGATAGCTAGTGGCAATTTGGTCTTTTAGCTTAATTAGTTGGTATTAGATAGATTCAACCAGCTAATTAGCTGCTTCGTATAGATTCTCTCTCTGAGTAGTTGGATAGTTGGTTTTCCATTAGCTAGGAGTGCATTAGCTGCTTAATTAGCGCCTATATGGATCTATACCAACTAAATTTAACTAGGTAAATATTGGCCGGTGGATCTAAACGAGATCTACATGTAGGAACCTATATATAGAAGGCAATTATTTTTTTAGTTTGAATGAAAGAAAGCTAAGCTTTAAAAAGTTTAAGCCAACCAGTAAATTAAAATTATACGTAGCCGTTGACAACTGCGTAGGTCGTAAGATCTCTGATCCTAAAAAACTAAAACCAAGACAAAACTTCGTACGTCGAGTATGGGTCCTGTTTGTATCCGCTTATTTCCCGCTTATCGGTAGAAATAAGCCATAAGCCTACCCAAACGCTTTGATTATTTCCCGCTTGCTACGTAAGCCGCTTACTTCACAAGCTGGGAAACAACTGAAGACCGGCTTATTCTGTATGCAGGCCGGGAGGCGCTTCTGGGGCAAGCGACCGATTTTTCCCCCGCTACCCTCACCCACCGACGCCACCACCCGTCCGCCCCCGCGCCTCCCGCGACCACCGCCGGCTCCGTCCGCCGCCAGGTCCGGTCCGCCGCTAGCTCCCGTCACCGGCTCCCGCCGCCTACAGATCCCGCCGCCGCCGCTCGGTCCCGTCCGCCGTCGCCGCTCCCGCGCCTCCCGTGACCGCCGCCGGCTCCCGTCCGCCGCCCGATCCGGTCCGCCGCCAGCTCCCGTCGTCGGCTCCCGCCGCCGCTGCTCGGTCCCGTCCGCCGCCGCCGCTCCCGCGGCTCCCGTCCGCCGCTCGGTCCGGTCCGCCGCCCGGTCCCATCACCGGCTCCCGCAGCCTGCAGATCCCGCTGCCGCCGCTCAGTTTCCGTCCGCCGCCGCCGCTCCCGCACCTCCCGCTGGCTCCCGTCCGCCGCCCGATCCCGTCCGCCACCTGATCCCATCGCCGGCTCCCACCGCCGCCGCTCGGTTCCCGTCCACCGCCGCCGCCCCCGCGCCTCCCACGACCGTCGCCAAGCTTGGCCGCCGCCGGGTTGGCCCCTTGCGGCTTGGCCCCCGCCGCCGAGCTTAGCCCCCACCGCCTGGCTTGGCCCCTGGCAGCTTGGGCATGTTGGTGCTCAATAATCTAGCAGTCAATTGAGCCCTGTATTCAAAAACTATAGGATATATTGTAAAGTATTTGCTATCATATGAATTTTGTATTATTGTAATGTAATTTCTATTTAACAAACTCCAAAAGTATTAGAAATGTCTTCTCCTCAGATTCACAATAAAAATGAGCTATTATCAGCCTTAGGGGTATTCAGATTAATTTACCAACCAGGACAGACAATCGACACAAAATAATCAGGATTGCCAAACACCCTGCTTATTCAGACAACAGATTCTCCATACAGCAGGCTTATCAGATAAGCTTGCTTGCCAGATAAGCAAGTTCCAGAAAAGCGTATACAAACAGGGCCATCCTCCGCTTCTTCATCCCGCGCCGCGTCTAATTATTGTCATCCGCTGACCTTGCGCCCATCCACGCTCAACGCTTACACCGTTGATTCTTTGTATGCCTCCAAGCCGTCCCTCATCTCCCACGCAGATCCGCTACCATCCATGTCCCTCCGATCGAGCCCAAGACGCCTCCCCAGCTCATATGATGCCGCCGTCTGCCTCCTCCAACCCGTCGTCTTCTCCTCGCTGCTGCCTCGCCTCCGCCATCGATCCCGCCATTGCCTCCAAGCACGCGCCGCCGTCCGCCTCCTCCAACCCGTCATATTCTCCTCTCGGGTGGCCGCCGGCGCAAGCAGAAGGCTCCGGCGGCGACACTGGTGGCCGCCGACTCCTCGACTGGGCTTCATCACCGGCGCAGGACTGTCCCTGTGGCCCCGGTCCTCCCTCCTCCTCCCCCCCGGGCGCTAGCAGCTGGAGCCGGCGGATCAGGCGGCCTCTCAGGCGGCGCCCCGATATTTAATCGACCCTCCATTGCGGCGCGCTTCTCCCATTGCAGCGATGAGTTCTCCTGTTACTTGAGCTCCTCCTCCTCCTCTTCCTACTCCGGTGCGTCGGCGAGGTCGTGCGTCTCCGACTCAGCGCCACGCGGCCGCCCCGTTGACCCCCTCCACGTGCTTTCCGTCGTCGCCTCCCTCCACCGCATCAATCCGAAGGTGGGGAATCCGGTTCCTCGATTACTTACCAGCACGCGATTGCAGGCCGTTTCTTCTGAAGTTTCGCATTGATGGCTCTTCTCGTTGCTTCTAGATGTTCGCCGAGGCCACAGGCGCGCTGTTCCATAGTGGGGCAGAGAAGAAGCGGAAGGGAGTGTGGATCGAGGTCGACAACTAAGAGGACCAGAGCGAGAGGAGCAGCGCGGTGGCCAGCGAGGGGAGCATCGTCATGGCCGCCGCGTCCGCGGGCTCCACGGCCACATCGGGGAGATGCTGCTGGCCTCCACAGGCGAGCGGCGGCGGAGGTGGGGGTGGTGAGAAGGCGCCAAGGAGGGAGGAAGCAATCATGCAGTGGTTTTCACGGTCGCAAGCTGGGCCGGCCAGGGAGAACGACATCTGCGCCGCCGTCGGCAACATTTCGGGACAAGCAAGGCGATACGCTGGTGAGCAGGACTCTACCTCCAACTCCCATTTGAAGCGGTTTTGAAATCGTTACCTGATTGCTTCCTAAATCTTCGTATCTGCTTGCTTTATGGCATGCAAATTTGCAGGCTGTTGAAGCAGGAAGGTGGCTTGCGGCGTGCAGGCACTGGCGGCCTCTTGGATCCGTATGTTTATATGGTATGTGAAATTCATGCAGAATACTTGAATTAGGATCACTAGTAGAGAATTGGCTTTCGATCCGCCCCCTTTTGTCCCGGTTTAAAGTTGGCCCGGGACAAAAGGGGGTGCGCCACGGTAGGCAAAATTGGAGGGGAGATTTACTCCCGGTTGGTAATTGCAACCGGGACTAAAGGCCCCCCTTTAGTCCCGGTTGCAACGGCTAGCTGGGGGGCGTCGGTGGTGGGACCCTTTTATCCCGGTTGGAGGATCCAACCGGGATAAAAGGTGAACCCTTTTATCCCAGTTGGAGGCACCAACCGGGATAAAAAGGTTAGTCCTGGTTGGTGCCTCCAACCGGGATAAAAGAGTTCACCTTTTATCCCGGTTGGATCCTCCAACCGGGACTAAACTTCCAACCGGGACAAAAGGTGTTCCTTTTTGTCTCGGTTGGAGTTTTTAACCGGGATAAAAACTCATCCCCATTATATACGGCCAAGACAGAGGACTTTCTTCCTCCTCCAGCCCAAGCCAGTCCAGCACATTGACAGAGAGAGCTGAGCTTCACCTACTCTCCAGTGGTGCCGAAGCAAGCAAGGAAGGTGCTGCCCGAAGTTTTTTCCCTCATTTTCGTGGGAATTTCACTCGGCCAACACAAGTGTTGCGAAGGTTTGCTACTTCATCCTCGTGTTATGCTTTGATTTATGCTTTGGAGATGGAAAGATTATTTGCTACAATGTGATGATGAAGTAGAAAAATGGAGAGGTATTTTGAGCTAGAATGTGAGGGAGATTGATGTGTCATATATAGTATGCATTATTGCAGTGGTTTAAAAATGATGCTACCTTGTCTAGACGGTTTATCTTATCAAGTTCAATATGGTTTTTTAAATCCATACTTGTTGAACTTGCATACTGTATTCATTTCTGCTACGATGTTCTCTGCCGAGTAGCAACGTATGTCAAGAAGGAGGTTCGATTCTACGAGAAAGAGTGGATACGGACATCGTGACCGTGTCCCCTTTTCCGTAGCATCTAACCTCTTTCATGACGAAGTGCGGTGCCGCCCAGCTGAGGACATCCTCGCGAAATGAACACGGTCTTCAAGTTCAACAACTTCTGTAGTGGTAAGGAAAGAATTTTTGTACATAGATGACTTCTGCTACTTGTTGAACTTGCATACCGTGTTCATCTCTCCGAGGATGTTTTCCGCCGAGCAGCAACGTATGTCAAGAAGGAGGTTCGATTCTACGAGAAAGAGTGGATACGGACATCGTGACCGTGTCCCCTTTTCTGTAGCATCTAACCTCTTTCATGATGAAGTGCGGTGCCGCCCAGTTGAGGACATCCTCGCGAGATGATCACGGTCTTCAAGTTGAACAACTTATGCAGTGTTAAGATAATAATTTTTGTACATAGATAGCTTCTGCTACTGGAGGAAGTGACGATGGTGGAGGCGATCGTGGTTCCTATTATGGCAAGGTTCCAATCATAGTTGGCCCTCAGCATAAGCTGAAGAAAAAGAGCGCGCTGGAAAAAGCAATGCTTCGTTATTTGCAGCAACGTCATGAAGAAGCTGTTGCTGCGGGTCAGGAACCTCCTTTTGGTGGTCGTTATGCTCCACCCTCAGTCCTGGGTGTTTTACGTCCACTTAGTACTACCATTTCAGGCGGCACAAATAAACCTAAGGATGAGGTTGGGTCAGCGGAACCTTCGTCCTCACCGTCCAAGGATGCTTAAAGTCCTCCTTGATAATAACCAGTGGATGGCTTGTTGTATTGTATCATGTTGTTTGGGACTTTAATTTAAATATGTGTATTTGGATCTTCATGTTGTTGTATTGTACCATGTTGTTTGGATCTTTAATCGATTTTCACGCGTAATCCATTGTCAAGTGTAATCCATTTTCATGCGTAATACGATGCAGATGGACCGGCAATGGATGTATAATGCAGACAGGCGGAGCAAGGCGTTTATTGATGGCTTGCATTATTTTCTCAAAGTGGCAAAAGCGAACAAGCCAGAGAATGGGTTCGTATGTTGTCCATGCTTCCAATGCAATAACAGGAAGGAGTATTCAAAGGATTCCTGGGGGACTATTCACAGCCACTTGTTTAAATACGGTTTCATGCCTAACTATTTGGTTTGGACCAAGCACGGTGAACTAGGGGTTGTAATGGAAGATGACGAGGAGGAGGAGGAAGATGACACCATTCCGGACTGGGTTGCAGGCCAAACTTTTGCAGGTACTACAATGGGCGAGGCTGATGAAGATGAGTTTGCAGAAAATGGCCCTACTGATGACCTTGGTCAGGTGATACGAGATGCATACAAAGATTGCGAAACTGAGAAGGAAGCAGCAAAGTTGCAGCGCATGATAGATGATCACGAAAAATTGTTGTACCCAGGTTGCCAGCAGGGCCATAAAAAACTAGGTACGACACTAGAATTTGTGTAATGGAAGGCAAAAAATGGTGTGTCCGATAAGGCATTTCAGGGGATGTTGAACATTGTCAAGAAGATTCTCCCCGAGAATAATGAATTACCATCCACAACATATGAAGCTAAACAGATTATTTGCCCTCTCGGATTGGATGTTCAGAAGATACACGCATGCCCTAATGACTGTATCCTCTATCGTGGTGATGAATACGAGAAATTGGATGTTTGTCCCGTCTGCGAAGCCCTGTGGTATAAGATCAGGCGAGATGATCCTGGTGATGTCGAGGGGCAGTCTCCCAAGAAGAGAGTTCCCGCGAAGGTGATGTGGTATTTCCCTATAATACCACGCTTGAAGCGCTTGTTCAGGAACAAGGCGGATGCTAAGTTGATGCGATGGCACAAAGAAGACCGTAAGGAAGATGAGATGCTGAGACACCCCTCAGATAGGGCACAGTGGAGATCAATTGATAGAACATTCCCAGACTTCGAAAGTGAAGCAAGGAACATAAGGTTTGGTTTAAGCACTGATGGATTCAATCCATTCGGTGAGTTGAGTAGTGGCCATAGTACTTGGCCTGTGACCCTTTATATGTTCAACCTTCCTCCTTGGCTGGGCATGAAGCGGAAGTTTATTATGATGCCGGCGCTTATCCAAGGCCCAAAACAACCCGGCAACGACATTGACGTGTACCTAAGGCCGTTGGTTGATGACCTTTTACATCTCTGGAAGGAAGAAGGTGTACGTGTGTGGGATGAGGATAGACAAGAGATCTTTAATCTACGAGCACTGTTGTTCGTAACCATCAACGATTGGCCTGCATTGAGTAACCTTTCAGGACAGACAAATAAGGGATATCGGGCATGCACCCACTGTTTAGACGACACAGACAGCATGTACTTGAAGCACTGTAAGAAGGTCATCTATATGGGTCATCGTCGATTTCTCCCTGCTCACCACCAGCTGAGAAAGAGCGGGATGCATTTCAAAGGGGCGCCATACCATCGTAAAAAACCTGCACACCGTAATGGAAAGCGTGTGTTCGAGATGATGAAGGATGTAAATGTAGTCTTCGGAAAGGGACTTGGTAGCCAACCTGTTCCGAACGATGATAACGGACATGCACCCATGTGGAAGAAAAAGTCAATATTTTGGGAGCTACCTTATTGGGAAATCCTAGAGGTTCGCAACGCAATAGACGTGATGCACCTGACGAAGAATCTTTGCGTGAACGTGCTAGGCTTCATGGGTGTTTATGGAACCTCAAAAGATACATTGGAAGCACGACAGGACCTGAAAGCCATGGGGCAACGAGATGACCTACATCCGGAAAAGAGAGATAATGGACAACACTACTTACGTCCTGCCAGTTACACTCTCAACAAGGAAGAGAAGGATAGCATGTTTGAATGCTTGAATAGTTTGAAGGTCCCGTCTGGGTACTCCTCGAATATAAAGGGAATAATAAATATGAAACAAAAGAAGTTTACAAATCTCAAGGCTCATGACTGCCACATGTTGATGACCCAGTTGCTTCCGGTTGCACTGAGGGGTGTTCTACCAGAAAATGTCCGGTTGCCGCTCGTAAAGCTATGCGCGTTTCTCAATGTGATTTCACAGAAGGCAATCGATCCATCCAAGCTATCAAAGCTACAGAACGATGTGGTGCAATGTCTTGCCAGTTTTGAGTTGTTATTTCCACCATCCTTCTTCAATATTATGACGCACTTACTGGTTCACCTAGTAAAAGAGATTGGTATTCTCGGACCTTTATACCTGCACAATATGTGGCCTTTCGAGAGGTTCATGGCAGTCCTAAAAAACTATGTTCTTAATCGTGCCCGTCCAGAAGGAAGCATCGCTAAGGGATATGGAACAGAGGAGGTGATCGAGTTTTGTGTTGATTTTATTGATTCAATTGACTCGATTGGGGTTCCAACTTCACGCCACGAGGGGAGGCTCCGAGGAATGGGCACCCTTGGAAGGAAATCAAGTTTGAGCAATGATACTGATTTGTTCGACAAGGCACACTACACTGTTCTACAACAGTCATCCTTTGTGTCTCCGTATATCGAGCAGTACAGGCAGATGGTAGCTTCCAAAAACCCGACCAAATCTGATGCTTGGCTTACCCGTCATCACATGGAAACTTTTCCCTCCTGGTTGCGCCAACAACTTATGGGTAACTCTGAGATTCACCCACAGCTTGCCTGGTTAGCCAGGGGACCTGCTACCACAATCGTCAAATTCCAAGGCTATGAGATAAATGGTTACACATTTTACACGAGAGCCCAGGACCAGAAAAGCACGAACCAGAATAGTGGTGTCCGCATAGATGCCATGGACAGAAATAATAGCAAGGAGTCGTATTATGGTTTCATACAGGAGATATGGGAACTCGAATACGGACCGCTGTACATCCCTCTATTTCTTTGCAATTGGGTGAAGCTAACTGCCGTCACCAAAGATCAGTACGGAATGACAATAGTAGATCTGAGCAAGACTGGATACAGTGATGACCCATTCGTACTTGCCAATGATGTGCATTAGGTGTTCTATGTGAAGGACATGTGCAGCAAACCCAAGAGGAATCCAGAAGAGACATGGGAGCCAAAGTGCCACATAGTTCTTCCAGGTAAAAGAAAAATCGTGGGAGTCAAGGATAAAACAGACCAATCAGATGATTATGATCAGTTTGATGGCATGCCTCCATTCGCCGTTGAAGTTGATCCAAGCATCCTGCTATCCAAAGAAGAGGCTCCGTACTTACACCGCGATCATGATCAAGGAACTTTCGTGAAGAAGAAATTTTACAACGTTGTATTGTAATGCGTTAAATGTACATGACCTTTGTGTATTAATTGATACAATTTTTAATTTACCCTATGTATGATTTCACGTGTTATTAAATTTGTTAGGTGAAGATTTTTTAGATAAACATGAACATTGTTAACCACATACTAACATGGATTTTTCTGCGCATTGAAATAATTTAATTGAATAATTTCTTGATCACAGCAATGCAGTAAAATAAATATTTTACACGCTAAATGAACTGGTATAGAATTAATGATTAATTCATACTTATTGTCAATTTACTCGTTAATTAAATATATTTTTGCATGTACAAAATCTGTGAAGGTTTTGTTTTTCATCCTGAAATGCAGTGAAAAGATAAAATAAAATCCATTTCCAAAAAACATGCGGGAGAAGAAAAATAGGAAAAAAGACCTTTTGTCTCGGGTGTTAACAGCAACCGGGACAAAAGGCCCCCCTTTTATCCCGGTTGCCTGCAACCGGGATAAAAGGGTACGTTTCGTCTCCCGCCCGAACGTACCCTTTTATCCCGGTTGCCAACTGCAACCGGGATAAAAGGCCCCCCCCCTTTATCCCGGTTGGTGGTGGCACCCGGGATAAAAGGGTACGCTCCCAGCCCACTTGGCGGGGGCACCCTTTTGTCCCGGGTCCCGTCACCAACCGGGATAAAAGGGGGGGCCTTTTATCCCGGTTGGTGACGGGACCCGGGATAAAAGGGTACGCTCCCAGCCCCACCTGGCGGGGGCACCCATTGTCCCGGGTCCCGTCACCAACCGGGATAAAAGGGGGGGGCCTTTTATCCCGGTTGGTGACGGGACCCAGGACAAAAGGCCCTTTTGTCCCGGGTGCCATTACGAACCGGGATAAAAGGGGGGGGGGTTAAAAGGCACTGTACTCCCTTCTACCCCCCGCCAGTTACACACTTAGCCAAATTTTCGCCAAGTCCCGCGCGTTCTCCGCCGTCGCCGCCCGTCCGCCTCCCTCGCCGGCCGCCGCCGTCGTCGTCCCCCATTACGCCGTCGTCGTCCCCCGGCCGGCCCGCCTCGATCCCCTCCTCGTCCGTCGACGCGCCCGGCCCCCGGCCACCTCGTCGCCTCCGGCCACCGGCTCCATCCTTGTCGCCGGCTCCATCCTCGTCGCCCCTCGTCGCCGTCCCGCCTACGCCGCCGTCGTCGTCGTCGCCTCGGCCGCCGTCGTCGTCGTCGCCTCGGCCGCCGTCGTCGTCGTCGCCTCGGCCGCCGTCGTCGTCGTCGCCTCGGCCGCCGTCGTCCTCGTCGCCTCGGCAGCTGCCGTCCTCGCCGCACCGGCCGCCGCCGTCCCGCCGACCGGCCGCCGCCATCCCGCCGACCGGCCGCCGCCGTCCCGCCGCCGCCCCGCGCGCGAGAGGTCCGCTGCCGCGCCGGCCGGCAGCGCCGGGAGGGTTTTTTTTAAGTTAGAAAATTAAGTTATATTTTTACGATAGATTTTTAATTTTGAGTGTTAAGCTAGAAAATTAAGTTATATTTGTACTGTAGATTTTTTAGTTAGTTTGTTAAGTTAGATTTTTAAGTTAGAAAATGAAGTTAGAAATTCGTAGGATGCACCGCCGTCCCCTCCGCCGTCCCGCCGCCGTGATCGCCGCCGTCCCGCCGCCCGTCACAACCTAGTAGGCACCGCCCGTGGTTCCGGTGAACCGTCCCCGCCTCCGCCGTACCGCCGCCCTGACCGCCGTCGTCCCGCCTCCGCCGCCCTGATCGCCGCCGTCACAACCTAGGCACCGCATGTGGATATTGTTAGAAATTCGTAGAAATTCGTAGAAATTCGTCAAAATTCGTAGAAATTCTTAGAAATTCGTAGAAATTCGTAGAAATTTGTAGAAATTCATAGAAATTCGTAGAAATTCGTCAAAATTCGTAGAAATTCGTAGAAATTCGTAGAATTTCATAGAAATTCGTAGAAATTCGTCAAAATTCGTAGAAATTTGTATAAATATTCCGGACTTTGTACGATTCATGTTATTTTATGATTTCATTATATACATGTATGATTTCGGACTTTGTAGGACTTTGTAGAAATTTGTAGTAAGACAATTTCTATGACTGTCATATATGATTCCATGTATGTTTCCATCAATAGTTGAAATGGCAGACGATGAGACCGCAAGGTATATCATGGAGCAGATAATCGCTGGTGATGGTAGTGGCGACAACATTCCACTATCATACACGGATGAAGAGGGCACCCAGGCGGACATGTTCCTCAACATGTCCGCCGATGGGAATGAAGAGCAACAGCCGCAGCAACAACTTGCCGTGGCGGAAGGTTCCGGCGAGGTATATACAACCATTCTTGTATTGTTTCACGCCACCGTTACTACTATGTACTAATTAACGAATCTTGAACTGTTAGCCCTCCGGATCGACACAAGGGCAGAAGACCCGAGGTCGTACAAAGGTGATGGAAGGGAGGCTTGTCATCACGGAAGTTACAGAAGAGGGCAGGCCGGTTGCTCCCGAGAAAGTAGCAAAGAAGTACGTGAGTCAAATCGGGGCAATTGTCCGGGACAACGTGCCTATCAGCATCAGAGAATGTAAGGGCAGAAGCACTAATCCGTACGCCCTTCCAGAGACAAAAAAGAATATGCTGTGGGAAGACGTGAAGAGACATTTCACATTCCCCAAAGGATATAGTGAGAAGGATGTCAAAGCGTGGACGCTTAAGAAGATGGCTACTCAATTCCAGACATTCAAGAAGATGCTGGATACCCACTACATCAAGAAGGGCAAAACTCCAGACTTCAACGCGTGGCCAAAGTTGAGGGACCACTGGGATGCATTTGTTGAATATAAGAGGAGTGAAGAAGGTGTGAAAAAGATCACGACCAACACAGCAAATGCTAGTCAGAAGGGCTACCACCATCATTTGGGGCGAGGTGGGTATGGCTCAGCAATTCCCAAGTGGAGGAAGATGGAACAAGATCTGATCGAACGGGGAATCGTACCTGCAACTATTGAATGGCCCGAACGATCAAAAAATTGGTACTACGCTCATGGAGGCTCCCTAAGCCAAGAGGATGGGACGTTGATTTTTAATGACACAATACGTGAGAAGGCCGAACATCTCATGAAGAACATTGAAGATTCTAAGGCTGGGAGGTTGAAGGTGGACCGAGAAAATGATGAGCTCACATTGGCCCTCGGTAATCCAGAGCACCCAGGACGTTGCCGAGGGTTCGGGGTGGTTCCGTGGAAGTTCGCTTTCCGAGGCGACAGCGCCTCGTACAGAAGCCGGAAGCGAAGAAAGGAACAGATCGAGGAGAGCTGGCGGCAGATGCTAGAACAAAGAATGATGGATGAAATCAATCGGCGGGTGGCCCACGCAGTTGCGGAGTTGGCCCAATCTGGAGCAATGCCGAATCCTAACACCGCCAGCCCTTCTCAACGCCTCTTGAGCAGTTGTGCTTCTACAGGGGTCCCCGATGCGCAGACGCCCAGGTTACCCGTGGAGGAGCAACGGTTCCCCATGGATGCCATCACGCAACGGACCTCATGTGAGCTGCATGCACCGGTCAGCAACCTCACTATTAAGGTATACTTATACATAATATTTATGCAATCTTGTCAATTGATCCAGGCCTCGAGATCGGAGTTCAACTTGTTTACTTCTGCTATATGTACAGGTAGCGTACGGGAGTGCGTTAGCAACCCTGGCAGGGCAGAGCAGTCATGGCATGGACATTCCAACAGGCTACGCCAGCGTCTGCGTAGAGCAAATAGTTGATCCCCAGTATGAAGGTCTAGAGCTCGACTTCCCGGGAGGCGACGGGGAAAAGACATTGGCAGATGCGCTTCATGGGATCATTCTATGGAAGAAACGCTACATCATTATTCCCGTCACGGAGCCATCTCCTCAGACCTCAAGACCGCTCCCCGTAGATCCCCAGCAGCGACCTTCTCCTCATACCTCGAGACCGGCATCTCCTGCTCCAGGACAGTCCCTTCCATCTATATCAAGGTCTCCATCTCCACCACATCCTGGTGCTGGGAGCGACGATGACAATAACAACACCCCTCCCCGATCACCGTCGCCGGCACCAAGAGCGGCCCCCTTGAAGGAACCTGCACCACCACTAAAGAAGTCACGAGCACCGCCTCCCAAGCAAAGACAGAGAAAGAAGAAAACAAAGGAGCCTGAAGTGACTCGTAAGGAACGCTTTGAGGCAATGTCTCATGCAGAACAGTGGGCAGAAATCCAACGAAAGGCCAGTGAGTGGTTCAAGAAACAAGCCGAAGAAAAAAAGATAAGGGAGATGGAGCCACCGCCAGTAAGTCAGCGAGATTTAAACTTTTTTATCAGGATGGAAGAAGGAGCCAAGAAAAGGATACCACTCTTGTCAAACTATGAACGGGCTCTAGTAAAGGCTGATGAAAAGGATAAAAGGAAAGGAAAGTCATCTTCCAGCGGTCCAGTCCCCGACCTCAGCCATTTATCAAAAAAAGATGCTCAACGGGTAAAAGCAATGCCCTTGGATCAACAAGAAAATGTATTGAAGTTCATGGAAGAAACAGGTCTGGGACTTGATGAATGCATAGGGCAAGTTGAGACGCCAACTGCACCGCCCCCTGAGCTGAAGTGGCCTTATGAGCTAGGCAAACCTCTAGTAAAGCCTTCATTGGTACGGAAGCTATCAACAAAGATGTACGAATTCCATCAATGGTACATGATGGCATCCGCCGACTCGAGGGAGATGATCGGCATGAAGGTAAAACCGATAGATTTTTACGGCGAAGGCGAGAAAGTTCTGTGGCTAGACTTCAAGGATATATACGAAGTGTACCATCATGATGCCCTGGACGTCTCTCTGATCAGCGCTTGGATTCTGTAAGTGTTCGTTTATCTCTACATGTAAATTTTGGCGTGCGTCACCGTACTAACTTCATCTTCCATTTCATGTAGGATGTTAATTCAGACATGCCGCCGAGATGCGTACCTACATATAGGCTTCATGGATCCATCTGTAGTTAACCAACAACAGATACAATTAGCGTCGGAAAAAACCTTTGCGGAAATATACAATTTCCTACACAAACAAACATTCAAGGATTTCATACTACTTCCATACAACTTCAAGTAAGTGTGTGTATACCGTCTACTTTCGATGTCTTTTTCCTTATCTCTACATGTTAGTTAGCTCTAATATGCATGAACATTTTACGCACGCAGCTTCCACTGGATCCTTATTATAATTGAGCCTGAAAGAAGCCACGTCACTGTCTTTGATTCGTTAAGGAAAGATCCGGTGGACTACCAAGAATTGCAAGACATGCTAGGCTTGTAATAATTCTGGGCCTTTATCTCTATGCAAAAATTTATTTCCTAAATTTTATCCCTGTTACACTATATCATTCATTATTCTAATCCGCAGCGTATGGAAACAATTCATAAGGACACACAAAGGTCCATTCAAAGAAAAACTTACATGGAACACAGACTTCCCGGTACGTATGCAGTCTGCACATTTATTACATTGTATAACACGAATATTTCATAACTTATTTTTTTTCGCACTGAAGTGCTTAAGACACGAACCCTGGAATAATCTATGTGGCTACTACATCTGTGAGCACATGCACAGTTTTATGGGACCCAAGGGACTGAAGATGACGCCGCACAACTTTAAAGTATGTAAAATAAAACTATTACTAGTTAATTATTTTCTAGCTCCTTATATGTATTTGTTCATGTAATATTCACAAATTTCCAAATTATAGATGTTAAATATTCAACGAGGACTCTTGAAGGAAGAAAGAGTAGCGGCAATATGTGAAGGTCTCATTGGATTCATAATGGACGAGGTGGTAAATCCAAAAGGAGAATTTTATTACGATGGACGACAATTAGACACTCCGATCAGCAACACCTCGACCGGAAGATTGTAGGAAGATACTTTGATTTATTTGTATATATAATACGCGCTAATTATGATCGATTTGTACTAAGCTAGTTGAATTGTGTATATGAATTGTGTATAAGGATTGTGTATATATATAGTAATTGTATAATTACAAATCCCATTCGTTTAAATACTAGTTGATTTCGTTCTAAAAAAATCTCAACTACTAAAGGTTAACAAATTAAAAGGGCCGCGGTACTACGTATACGTGATGCATGCATGAAAAATTCAGGCGTCACGGCAGTGCCATGCAAGCGCCATTTAGTCCCGGTTGGAATCCAGCCGGGACTAAAGGGGACCCTTTTAGTCCCGGTTGGTGTCACCAACCGGGACTAAAGGGGGACCTTTACTCCCGGTTAAAAGACCCGGGACTAAAGACCCCCCCTTTTGTCCCGGTTAGTTTATCCCGGATGGATTTTCGAGAGATATGCACCCTACCAACCGGGATTAAAGGCCAATTCTCTACCAGTGGATGGTAGTTGGAATTGAATTTTTAAATTCATAATATGTTTTATCTCAGTGCTGTAGGAATGACAGTGCTATGCCAAGTTGACAAACTGAATCTAATTGATAGTGAGCAATCTTAAAAAATGGAAGCATATTCTAGATTATGATGTCAATTAATTTGAATGAATAAACAAGAGGTAAAACAACACCACAGCAGTCACCTGTGCGAGCGGCTGCTGAGTTCATTAGCATTGGTCGTTCCAACAGATCTATTTTTGGCGCCGAATTTGAGTTTCTCCCACACTCCATTCCAGGAACCTCTTGCATTCCATCAGCACTTTGCTTAATATCCAACCTTGAAATGCAACAAGATACCATGCGTCAGCAACAAATTCTTTCCTCAACCAAAGGACAAAGAAAGGAAATGTACATTTTTGATTGATCGTTGCTCTCATCAAGCAGGTCTCTGATTTTCTCATTGTAGACTTCCAATATGCTTACAGAAAATGTGTAGGTAACGGATGTGCTTCTCTTATCAGACATTCTAAACAGTTCTTCCAAAGCTCTATAATTTACACCTCTATTTTCTGGAACCCCTTCCATTGTGAAAGTTTTCCCAGTCCCTGTCTGTCCATAAGCAAATATGCATACGTTGAAGCCATCCATCACTGACCTAACAACAGGCACAGTCTCTACAAATACAGCCTCTGAAAAAAGAATTTAAGTTCATCATCCTCAAAAATGTGTATTACTAGCATTGCCTTCTTCATGCTCGTATTCATTAGGTTTTGTATTAACTTTTGCATTGAATATGCCTGATATGTTTTGCAATTGTATTATTCTCCATAATTATGTGGACTTTTGAATAATTTAGATGAACAAAACTTCTAGGAAACAGAGCTTAGTTGATGGACCTGATATTTTCCTTTTCAAACAACTCTTTCAATACTCATAGATGTCATGATATCACTATTTCTCGACAATCCCTATTGTATACAGCTCTTCTAAGTCAATATTAGATATAACCATAAATATGGAATACTATTACGAGTTATGACAGACCCAATTTCGTCATTTGTACAGAATCTGGCTTCTTTGGTTTAGAGGTACATATGGATTGCTCTTTATAAGTGGCTTGGGACTGAAAGGCTTTGATGTTGATGTTGATTTATTCTTCTAAAAACTATTTTGTTTAATGTGGGACTTATATGTTTTGTTGCGTTATTTTTTTGACCTTGCTGGTGAATTGCGCAGAAATGGGTCAAATGGTATGTGGACGTTGTCGTCAGCTTCTTGCATATCCCAGGGGTGTTGTTCATGTTCAGTGTTTTGGTTGTTGGACAATAAACCTTGGATTGGAAGGTACGTGCTATTTTTATGTTAAACGTTGTCTCTCCTTATTCTATTGGTACATTATTCGCAATTGTTGTCTTTGAAATAACTTCATTACCAACCATCTTATTTCTTACTCCCTCTGATCCCAATATAAATCCATTTAAGCTCATGTGTGGGAGTTAAGGTGCATGCTAGATGCCAAATTGCCCATCAATCATTGACAGAATTAATGTGGCATGTGGCCAGCATCGTTACTTCCATTGATTAGTGGCATGTAAATAGAAGCAAAACAGGAAAAATTGAGTAAAAAAGATTTCATGAACTAGGAATGGAGTTATATTTAGTAGACTGAAGAAGGCTTAGACGAACTTGGAGGAATTCTGCTGTAATTATTTAACTTTGTTTTTTGTCTCAAAAATTTCGTTGCTATATATATCATTGTCTAAGTTTTACAGATGTAGTTTGATTTTCCAAGTATATCAACATAAACTTGGTTAGTGGAGAATTCTTATCCTTTGCTTTAAGTTGTATTATACATTCTCTTTGAAATTTTTTACACAACATTTTTTCCTGATATTTTTTCTGCTAAAAAATTATATTAACTTGCTCTCGTAGGCTTATTAATGCTTCCATAGCTTTTTACAAACTCATGTTAAAGTTATCTATGCGCTTTCTTATCATTCAAAGATTGTTGTTACCTTTTTTTCCCTTCCTTGGCAGAACATCAAGTTGGTAAGGTGTCTTGTGGACAGTGTGATACATTGTTGATGTATCCTTTTGGGGCTCCTGCTGTTAAATGTTCCAACTGTCTTTTTGTCACTGAAATCGGAGTAAGTGAACTACCACTTGTCACATAGTTTGCCTGCTACATGTGCTTTTTTGTCCTAATATATTTTGATAAAAAAATCGGAGTAAGTGAACTACCACTGGAATGGTGAGATCACTACTTATATGCTTGCTTAAGTTTTTGAGGTCTCGCTCAACTTATTTATCTACCTTTTATGGAATATTTGCAACTTAGATTCTAATTTCTAATTCATCTTTCTTTCTCTCTGCCAATTTGCCTTTATTTGTTGTTCCTTTGTTTTGCCTTCATGATTCAAACAAGTATTTTTGCGTCCCTATCACCATGGGTGTGTATATGCTTTATGAAGGGGATTATCAACAAATGGATACTGCTAGATCCAGATTTTTTTTGGTAGGGTACTGGAAAGAAGATGACCGCAGTGAATGTACTTAAGCGATTTTAATTTTCCGTGCAGATGGTATCGCAGATGATATAGATGGGTAACAAACTTCGACTCAATGTAGATAGGTAACTAACTTTGAGTGAATGTTCGTATTTATTTTCACACTATTATTATTTTATTATTAAATGTAGTCCGTAGCAACGCACGGGTACTGTCCTAGTGATTTTTTAAAAAGAAAAATGCATGCAAAGGTGCTCCTGAAGGCGTGTGGCCGATCCAGGGCGCATAGTTTTTACTTTGGTTTGAGACCGAAACTAGCTAAGTGCCGGCCTCGCACGGCGTCGAACAGCTTTCGATTTTACTGGCTAGGTAATGTAAATTCAGCCCGTTTACCTCGGTCTATGTACGACGTACGTCTTGGTATTGGGATCGATCTTGCGGTCTTGCCATGTTTACCGCTTGATGCATGCACGTTTGGCCCATTAACGCAACTCGCGGCTGCACTTGCAGTTGCATACGTAACGTACGTCATCTCTGGATCGGCCGATCGGAGACGAGTCAGCAGAGGTTAATTGGTAGCGCGAATGGCCAGCGCCGTGCATTAAATGGCGAGTGATGCCGTGCCACGTGCGTTTCAGACTTCTACGAGACTCACCATCAGCCATATCACGCACGGATCTCACACAGACCCGCAGGCACTAGTTCTGGATCGATCGTTACCACAGCTCATCCATCTACTGATCGAATTACTCGTAAACGTTGGGAGTTTACTTTGATCCAAGGTCTAAGCCAAAACTCAAACTGCCTGTAGGCTTTAACTTATTATTTAACTTCATGCTCATGTGCAGAGTTGTATTACCGAGAGTTACCAACCACCCAAGGCGTCGAATATTAGCGAGGATTTTTTAAGGACCTTACCTAAGCTTTCCGTTTACTTGTAAACACGCGTGTGTCGATCGCTATGCGTGAGTTTGGCCGGTCAAGGCCAACTTGTGCCAACTTTACGGACTCGAGACCGTCAAGGGTGTCATTTGTCGTGACACGTACTAGCGCTTGAAAATTTGGATCTCAATATGGAATTACCAGCTTCATTCACTAATAACGAAAACGATGTCTTTGGAGAAATATCGACAGATCTGCTAGCTAGTATATATGACATCCGAGTATTTGACTCTTCTACTAGAGAAAGTACGTAATTAATTACCAAGTGCTCACTGCTCCAAGATTCAATATAATAATTAATCTTACCAAGAGAGAAAAGTACTTCTTAGACAAGTATCCATATGCTACATAACATCATCTAGGAAAACTAGATTAATTAAGGGCGTGTTTGGAACTGCTGCTCCTCATAAAAAACAGCTCCACTTCACCAACTCTACTTTTTTCAACTCCACTCTACCAACTCTAGAAAAACATAGAGTTGTTGTACGTGTTTGGTTGGTTGCAGTGTTCCAACTCTTGAAACATGAAGACTTGCTATGAATAATCTATAGAGTTGTTGTACGTGTTTGGTTGGTTGCAGTGCTCCAACTCCAGAAACCCTTTGTGAATAGGGCCACGCATCTCTTCTCTTTTCTCCCTCTTCTCTTCTTCCTCTTCTTTTTTTCTCTGACCCTTCAAATCCCGCACCACCCGTGCCATGTCCGACCCCCTCGCCGGAGTTCGCTTCTATGACCACCGCCGACCACCCCAAACCCCGTCACCCTGCTGCCCTATTTTTGTCCCGCCCAATGGCCTACCCCGCTCGGTCGCTCCAACCTTCCGATGTGGGATCTGCATCGCTGCTGGAATTGATGTCTCGATTCAGAGAGAGAGACGATCGTAGCTTGCATAATTTTTAAAGAAATTGGTGATGGAATCGATGAAATCGACAGATAGATGGACCTATGAGAACATCACGTAGTCACAGCTTGCCTGAATTGATGGTCGGGACCTGCGATAGTGTGCAAGACCAGGACAACCAAGCCTATTGTGGCACCCGGAATGCCACCCGCACAAGCATGAAGTCACACATGAGGTCGGAGCCTCGGAGGAGCAACGCTCCAGACTCTCACCGGGTAGGCGTGCTATGGAAACTCACCTCCCTTTCTTGTTCTTGATTTTGATTTCTTTTTCTACTCAGATTTGGGGAGGATTAAGCTCTGGTTGCTTTGCGCGAGTCAACGGAGAAGATGCTGGAGACCTACAAAGGACAAAAGACGGAGCCCCTGCTGCTGACCAGCGTGGCGGCGGCACCTGCAGCACCGGCACGGCAGCCCCGTCGCCCCTGCGATCGGCCACCAGCAGTGGCATTGTACGTCCCAGCTAGCTGTGGCAGCGCAACCTGACGCCTGCAGCCCCCGGCGCGGCATGGAACACGGCGACGGCACCTGCAGTCCTGGCATCCATTTTCGTTGGAGATTGAGGCCGGCGGTGCCCAATCCGCAGGCGGCAGCACTAGTTCGAGGAGGGGGCGATGGGAGAACAACGCTGATTTGTTTTGTTTCGCAAATCGGCATGTGTGTAATCAGTGGTATGGTAGGTAATTACCCACAGCTCCATGAGAAGTTATCAAATATGAGTTTTTTGAAGCATCCCTTGAGGATTGTTTTGGAGTTTGGAGTTTCCCTCTAGATCTATCTTTTTTCTGTAGTCAAGATTGTTGGAGTTGGAGGTGTTTGGTAAGATGGTTTGGGAGCGGAGCTGGAAAAACTAGAGCAGAGCAGTTCCAAACATGCTCTAAGATGTCAAAGATGGGATCCTATGGCATTGTGTTGATGAAATATGTAAACAATTTAAGTCAAAATGGTACAAGGTCTCTGCATAACAAAAGTTTGATCTGGACTAATCACTATGACGAATAAAAGATTGAGATGCAGTAAGTGCCTTGATGAAAGGACACACGATTTCAGGGGGGTTTCACTAGCTAAAACATGGGTCTTGTGTTTAGTTTTTTGGCATTTCGTAACAGGGACTAACTTGTTACAAGAATGATGTGATTTTAATTAACATTTTACCTCTATTCATCTTACATAATAATACTCCATCCATTTTAAATTACAAGCCTTATTTCATTTCATTAGGATAAGCCTTTGACCAAAGTTACTTTATTATTATATAAACTTTGTGGCACAAACTGATGTTATTATTCACAATAAAAATTACTGAAGTCGCATCCCGTCACGTTCTAAAGTTACTGGTTTCCAAAAGCCCAATGCGAAAAGGCCTAGAAAAGACCATCTGGGGGTCACTCAGACAGATAAGCCCAATTATGCTTCCAAAATTACCCAGGTTTTGCAAATTCAACAAAATCAATGTGACAAGGCTTGTCACTCAACTTATGTGCACTCTGTTGGCGCTAAAATTGGGCTAACGCACAAACACACTCGAATGTGCGGCGCACAGAGGGTCTCCTTGCAGCTCCTCTGCCTGGGCAGTCAAACCGGTATGGTAGGCCGGTCAGACTAGTCTCGTCGGGGAGCCCGCGAGAGGATCCAATGAACGCCCACCCGGGAGGGACTCTGTAGGGGCAGGCACACCTTGGGTTGCCCTAGGCTCGGTAGGCCAGCTAGGACACCTCCTCATGCCATGGAGACAGGAGAAGAACAGCAAGATGGGTTGGAAAAGCTAGGGCAAAGAGAAAAAGTAAAAAGGCAAAAATAGTAGATTGATTTGTTTTTGAAATACCCTCAATCCTCGTGGCCCTTTATATTTATAGGGAGGGGGGAGGGGAGGTCTTGCTCCATTAGGACTCGAAACCCTAACAAATCCTATGCCAAAATACAAATCCTAACTCGGACTACACAGACCAAACTGGTCGGACCATCCTGGCAAACCAGTCTGACCGGTTTTCCTGGGTGCAGATATTCCCAAGGTCATAAATCTCTCATCCGAACTCTAAATCAGATGTTCTACATATGCATTTTGATCTACTCGACGATGGCTACACAATGGTAAAGTCTAATGTACATTTTAAAGACTTCGATCAAACCGGTCTGACCGGTTAAGTGACCGGTCTTCCCAGATTCTACCACTTTTAGTCGTCAATACACTCCAAAATGAACTTAAAACAGACGCAATATTCATTTTTACCCTTATCGCCAATTTGATGTGTTCTGATGCTAGCATATATAATACTGCCTCCATATAACAATACATGGCATTTCAGGCAATGGCAAGTGCACATGTTCTATTTAAATAATACACTTATGGTGTACTCCCTCAATCCCACAAAATAAGTCATTCCGTGATTCAAAAATTATCATAAAAAATAGATCATTATACCATATTTGGTATGTGCATGTGCATGCGGTGGTTACTTAGCTAAACATGGCTCATAAATAGGGGGCAAGTAAGATCATTTTACTTAGAATTTATTATTTGGGGGATAGATGGAGTATGGCCGTATGGTAATAAGTGATTAAGGAACTAAATCAAGATGATGTCTTCGGAAGCTTTTATATACACTAGGATTGTGCCCGTGCGCTGCTATGGGGAACGAAACATTTATATTGCAATATACTGAGCGTTCCACGAGACAATAATAATATGAAAATAAGCACAAATATTTAAAACAGTGCACATATGTTGCTACAGTCGAAACAAATTATCTCCATAAGCATTAATTTTCATATTGACAATCATGCACAAATCATTGTATATAAAAAAACAGTTGTCTTCTCAAGCCAACAATGAACAAGTCAACTTCCATTGGTAGCCATCATAACCTGCCACTGCAGTGGTCGACGATGAAGTTTGTGCACAGCAATACAGCTGCCCCAACTTCCAATTAAATGTGCAATGCTCAAACACCTAAGATATAAAATTTTAATTGGAGTATCAATAACCACAATTATTTAAAAAAATCACTTTCCTACAGCAAAGACTCCTAATTGAATTGCAAGTTCTGAGCATCCAATTGACTTTACTTAATTCATAAATAGAAGTTATCTTCACTCATTCTTGGCGAATATCTTAGAACACAGAGGCACCATGTGCACCTCCATTAAGATTTAACATATATACATGCAAGGTATGAAACTTGCACCTCTATTTAAAGATAATATATACAAGCAAGACAAGATGAATAGACAAAGAAATTCTATGGAGTGCATGATTTCTTCATGGAGTTTTAAAACAAAAATGGAACATGCATGTTAATCACTGGATTTGGCCTCAACCTAAATCATCTGTTACAAAATTCATGATGCGCATGGCAAATATTGTTCCTGGAAGGCTGAATCATTTTAGCATTTTTAACAAACATGTCACAGGCATGCTTCCTTCTGTTGATGCTAACTGTAAGGAACCAATATTACAAATTAGACCTGTTGAGGAGTTTGTTGAAGGGTTGCTAGCAGCAGGTATGTTGAGCGTAGGGATGCAGCGGTGCAGGCAACTTTCATTGAAAAGCACGAATACCAACAGCATGGCAACATCCAGTGCGCCCCTCTTCCAGATGTTTACCATCCTAAGTACTGTCTTCTATGTCCACCTATTTTTGATATCAACACGTTGCAACCATCTACCTGAAGCCTGACTCTTGAGAAGCAATAACACAGGATCGTAAATAGTGATTAAAGTGGAGCATGTCCAAAAAAATGATCAATAAAGAGATCGGTCAGAAATCACTTGCATTTGGATTGGATACAATTGTAAAATGGGAGAAAGAGAGAGGAAACAGAAGAACTGGCAACCAACAACCGGATCATGAACTATCTAAACCAAAACTACAAACCCGGCAATAATGTACAGTATGGCATTACCCGGACTCACCGGCAACCGAGCTAGAACCAGATGTGCCACTCGATGCTGGAAGATAAGTTTGTAAATCCGAGTGTGCCATTGCCAAAAAAGACCTAACATGCAAACACAGTGAAATGAATTGTAAGCTATCAAGCATCAAGTATTGATTGGAGGCTATGAAAAGAAATCTTCAAGTGGACAAGAGGAACATTTGAAATTACAGGAAAGTATTCTACCCTTTACAAAAGAACCCAAAGCGATGACGGGAAACTATTATGCCCATTACTAAGGGTGTGTAAGCTATTGTTGATGCCAGATTTTGATACGTATGAAATTGGCGTCAGGAAAGGAAGAAATCAGGAGATGCGGCAAGACACAGAGGTCACGGTTGGAAATCGGCCGATTGGTGCTACAGTCGAGGATCGGCCAATTGCCCTTTGAGGGTGGAACTCTACCTCGCCCGACCTCTGAGTCCTAGGGTCGGATGCACCCAACCCTCCGAGGAAGGAACTCTGTCTCGCCCGACCTTAGGTCCCAGGATCGAAGTAGTCGGAGCCCCCGACATGTGGGCCGTAATCGGCTGTCCCTTGTTGATGGAGTTGGTAGAAATTGGTCGATTAGGAGGCTGGAGCAATTGGGCCGGTATGGGCTTAAAGTGAACTATGAAGATTAAAAGGGGGGTCAGCCCATGAAAGCATGATGATCAACTCCAGTACGAATCGTACTTGTAAATATTCATTTTCGTTTAAAATTAGATATAGAGTTCTAGTCGATTAGGAAATCGTTTGTAACAGGCTATAAATAGCCACCTTCATAGATCTGTAATCATCATCAAATCAATACAACAAACTACTATTTCCTCGTACTTACTTTCGAGCAGGCGACTTCGCTAATACTTTTCTTCTTTCTCACAAGTTCGTACGGACTGGCGGGGCTGCATCAACTTGACCTCCGGCCGATTCTGTAAGTTCCATTTACCGAGTAATATCTAAGGTTTAACTTTGGGCGCATCACTGTCGTTTCGTTTAGATTTATTCACTAGTTATCGATATTCACTAGAATCTTAGGTTTTGCCTGTTGTTCTAGTTTTATCACCAGTTATCCAGTTAGGAATTGGAGCTTTCGGCTTTCTTGTGCTTCGTTATTCAATCTATTACTTTACGCATAGCCGATTTAGATCTATTCCTAGTGTTGTTACTGTAGCGTTGTTCAGATTACTCCAAAAGTCTTCTTTATTAACGTTGCTCGGTAATCGGCTGCATTATAGCTGATTTCCTTATTACAACAAATCGGCCGATTCGCTGATAGGCTATCTCGAGATCGGAACCTTAGCCGATCGCAACCTCTGGGATCTGACACATTTCTTTCCTTGCCAATCAACAGGTCAGATTGGCTGGCACGCTGCACGAACCGCACCAGGGCGATCACCCGAACAGGAGCTAAGCAGATTCTCCCGGGTCGTGTGTCCGACGCTAGGAATTCGATCAGCCGATTTCTAGCGCCAACAGCTATCAAGCATCAAGTATTGATTGGAGGCTATCAATAGAAAATCTTCAAGTGGACCAAGAGGAACATTTGAAATTACAGGAAAGTATTCTTCCCTTTATAAAAGAACCTTAAGCGATGACGGGAAACTATTATGCCCTTTACTAAGGGTGCCTAAGATACAGAGGAAAATTTTTTAATAAAGCTAGTGGCATTTCAACCTTATGCACCAAATAAAGTGTCTTCTGCCATTTGATCCCTTCCACACAAAAAGAGCAAAGCTGTCAACACTATTCATCATATGTGGCAGTAATCCAATTTAAACTTCAATGAAAGTTTCTAAATGATAAACAAAACTTCTAAAGACATATAGATAGCAATTGAACCCTAAAATGCCAGTCATTCTATATCTTTCTTTTGAGTTTTGAGGCCTTACCATCTTCCAAGTCATTGTCATCAGCACAGGAGGACATTAGCATAGATCTAGAGAAAATACACCATCTAGAAACACACAAGATTCTGTTAACTTACAGCATAGTCACTGGAGACATTTTCACTCATAAAGGATATCATTGTTTATGAATGTGTTGTAACTTTTATTTTTAACCATCTATGGTCAGATAACCAATGAACTTTTGTGGCAAAAGAAAAGAATAGAATGAAGGGTTATAGACATGCTTGTTTCCAATTTCTCTCTTGACAAGCCAACATTGATGAGAGGGCTATTTAGACTCCCTGTTACACTTAGGCCTCAGAATCTGCTGAAATGCCTAACTGAAGGACTCTACAGGATAAAAGAGAATGACTGTAAGTAATAATAATCAAATTTATTTGCTGAAAGTCTGCATCAATCATCAATTACACTGCATTGTGTTAATAGGAGGCCATGTTAGCTATTATGTATCCAAAAAGATCAAACTAAATTTGAACCTAAGGATCAAGAAAGAGATGAAACGACCTACTGAGCTAAGAAATTATTTGTATGTTTAAACTCTGAATTATCACACAATTGTAAATTAAGCTGGGTTATATAAAAGGAAAAGGTGTGTATTATATATGAGCATGGGGTTCCTACTTTTAAACATGCCAAATAAGAATCCATTTTATGGCATATAGGTACTGAATTACTAATTTAAAAACATTGCAGAAAACATTGACATATACACAATGAAGGCAGATTGCACAGACTTTAAGATGGTGCACGGGTAGGATTCCGGTCTCAGTAGATCAAACCTACAATATAGAATTTGATGCTGAGATGCATGTTAGCCACGTTGTGATCCATGTGTTCTGTAAGATAGATAGGTCAAAATAATTATAACAAGACCATCTCCCACATAATATAAAACCAAAGCAATATAGGTAAGTGTATTACTTGACCTTTAGAATAACTTTTTCTAGCAGTTCTAGGAAGCATATTTCCCTCCTTATCCCAGCGCCCAAACCAAATGTCTATAGTATGTTTCAAGTGAGTATGGAAAATGCTAGGAGACGACTTTGCTACCATACAAAGATTTGATAAAATAGAATATTCACAATTTGTCACTGAAGAAATACTCTGTACCACCAATGAAAAAAGCTATCCACAGATACCCCATTTTGCTAAAACTCTAACAGATAGTAGCGGTAATGAACAACTTTTTTCTTGGCCTTATCATCAGGCAGACATTTCACCTCTTCCGAGTTTCATGATGATCCATGGAATGTACCTATAAGGAATGCAGTTTATATATGATCAGTTGCAATCGCAGAGCTACTAATACCAATCACTGTCACAAAATGGAAATCTTTTTTTTTGGGGGGACACAAAATGGAAATCTTTAATCAGATAGATATGACCATTAGAATGTATAAACCTTTCTTTGGCAAGGACACAGACCAATTCTAAAAATAACCAGGGCTCAACAATTAAATATCCATAGTACTTTGTTTTAAGCAATCGTTGACATCAGGAAGCAAGTTTCAGTTCTATGCTATGTTTCCATGTGTTGAAAGCACCTCTCATGGGGAACTGAGATAAAACAATCATACACAAACCATGCTTTCAAAATTTGCTCTATAAGATCATCAAAATCACTTAACATGCAGCAATAGAAATCCACTATGTAGAGCGGTAAAAATATATCTTACCCTTGTGTAGCTGCCATATGGAGCTCCTTAACTGCCTCCCTCCCCTGAAACAATAGTGGAGGGACCTCAAACCGATAGTGGAGGAACGCGGGAGCGAGGGCCATCGCACCCCGTCCCAATGACGGACCGCATTTTTGTGTCCACTTTTCTTTTTATATAGTAGAGATAAGATACTAGTGAAGTGAAAGGCAATGGTACTTAAAACATGGGAGTTAAGTCTCACGTTTAGTTTTTTTTGGCATTTTAAGAATATTCTGACTTTATCTAACATTTTACAGAGCTTGATTGGACCATTGTTCTCTACCTCTATTAATCTTACATAATGCTCTATTCATTTTAAATTACAAGCCTTATTTCATTTCAATAGGATAAGCCATTGACCAAAAATTACTTCATTAGTATAGAATTTTGTGGTACAAATTGATGTTACTAGATTCACACTGGAAAATACCGAAGCCACAACCTGTTGCATTTTAGAGTTATTGAATTCCAAGAGCAAGTGAAATCAGTCTGCTGGGCTAGTAAAAGTCTTCTGGGGATCACTGAGACAATAAACCCAATTATGCTTCAAAAATGATCCTCGTTTTTGGATTCCAACAAATCATTTTGTCAAGGCTTGTTACTCAACCTTTGTGCACTCCATGATGAACTTAAAGACAAACACAGTTTCCGTTGTTGCACTTCAAGCCGATTTGCTGTTTTCTGATGTTAGCATAGTGCATACCTCCAACTCTAGGCAGTGACTGTAACAATCTAGCCTAATTAAACCATATTTAATCTTAAATAAAGTTATTAGAGCATAAAGAAGAACAATTGGCAGTTGTGAAGACAAGTAAAAAGACACTTTTACCCTCACAAGCTAAAGCTAAAACAACTGTTTAAAACATAACTCAGGTTTTTGCTTAAGAACTTAAAAATCCGTCCAACTAAGAGTTGTAGAACTCAACTTTCCCAATAACTTTTCTTTTTTGTGTTTTGCTTGAATCTAAACAGAAGATCTTCAAAAACTCAAAGTTCAAACTGTATCCATTTGAGAAAAACAGGTAAAGCCCCAACTTTGGAGCTCTTTATCTAGATTTTTCCAAAATAAACTCAAGCTGAGCTCTGTACAAAGTTTTAGAGCTTCAAGCCCTTAACAACTTTGACTAAAGGAGTGAGGTCTGAATCCGCACAGAAGGCTTCGAAAACCCCGGTCAAAGTCAGCTAGTTCGGTCAATCCAGCCTCAATCAACAATCTGGGCTAAGTCTGGAAGCATGCATCTTGGCTTAAGCTTATCTCACAAAACTTGAACAGAATGCTAGCAAAACCCTTTATAAGAGTTTAAGAACTAAGTTTATACAACAACTTCCTCAATTGGACTCTGGTGAAATGTGCATCTGAAGCTTTTCAAAATTGGGGCTCAAGTCAGCCAAAAACCCAAAAATTGGCGAAACCGCCGTTTTTGCCTAGGTTTGGAAATCCGGCGATCCTCCAAACTTTGAAGCTTTGTATCATCAAATCTGCTGTGAATTTGAACTTGGTTCAATTATGAAAGTTGAACTTGGATCTAAGGACTACAACTTTTATAAAGGGAGTTAATGTTGCATGGTTCAAGAATTGGGAGATCTTGGCGCTTGAAGACCGGCCCGGCCAAATGATGCCGCAGATCCCTCGGCCAGAGCGCACCAGAGCACGTGAGCGCTACGCTCCATTTGCCGCCTGCCGCGTGGATGCCGCTCACCGGCACAGCGCCTCCGCCCGGTCTCCGGCCGCGGCAGGGAGACACCTTGCGCGCCCCGCGGCCAGTGAGCGCGCAGTCGCCCTATCATCCTGCGCCACCCCGCTCCACCCGAGAGCACGCCCCGCCCTGAGCACGCGCGCCTCCGCCAACCACCGCCCCGGCCGCGACACCTCGAGCGCCCGCCTCGCCAACCCGACGCCCCAGCAAAGCCGCTCCTCGCGTGCACGCTCGTTTCACCCGAGCCTGTCAACCTCGCCTGCCGCACCCCGTCGTCACCCCCCGTGTCCGCCAATGGTGCCGCCGCCATTAATGGCCGTAGCAGCGCCCCGGTTCCCCTCCGGTCCCTAGCTTCTAGTCCTGACCTCGCCTCATTCGCCGCTCTGCCCCGTCCCTATAAATGGAGGCCCGGCGCCGCCTATGCCCCCTTCCCCCGCTTGCCCGACCTCGTTGCGCTCCCCTGCTCTATTTCACGCCCACCGCCGCGCCACCTCTTCATGGAGCTCCCCATTCCGCAACTCCTTGCTCCTCGCCACCACCATCGTTAGCTCCACCATGTCCACTCGCGGCTTCCCGAGCTGCTTGTTGGGGTCCCTCAACGCCGATGATGCCGGCACGCCGCCGGACTTCGCCACCACCCGAAGCTCCCTGCCCTTGTGCCGTTCTACTTCCACCAAGCCTCCTCCACACCCCAACCGCCGCCAATCGACTCCCAGTGAGCTCCCGCGCCTCCCCCGCAACTTCTTGCCTGGGATTGGCCGGCGCCTCGCTGGAATTTGGTCGGACCGCCGCCGGGTGCGCTGCCAAGGACACACTTGTGTCTTTTCCCTTCTTCCAGGGGCCTTAGCACTAAAAGTCAGGGACCTCTGCATGTTTAACCTATAGACCTAGGGGCTAGACCGTAAGTTTGCTAAAGTTTTTCTTTTACAGTTGGTAGAAAATGTATTTAAATTTGGAAATTCACCAAAACTCATAGAAAATTCAGAAAAATGTCAAACCAATTTTGCTAGACTCAGTATAAAGTGTTGTTTCTAATAAAAATACTTTTGGCACATGTCTCTGCTAGGATTAATGTTATATGTTTTAATCCTTGTTTAAGCCATTTAAATCATCATAATTTGCAGAAAATGCTAAAATAGTAAATCCAACTCTCAAGTGTTTGTTTCAGAGAATGAAAGCTTATAAAAATAATGTGGAGCCTAGCTCAGATGTTTAAATTTCTGTTTTAGTTTTATCAGGGAAATCTAAGGTTGCTTTTGTATTTTTTGCACAACAATTAAACCAGAAATGAGAAAAATGTGAAACAAATTGGAATAAGTCAGTGGTATAGTGTAGTTTGTAGGAAAAATATGGAACCTGATCAGAAGCAAGAATAAAACCACTTTCCTTTTTAGGGAAGAATAAATAGGGTAAATGTATGGAAAAAGATGCCCTTCACTAAAAAGTACAAAAAAATCACCAAAGGCTCTATTTCACCTCTGGAACCTACTGTTAAAATTTCATACCCAAATTCTTTATGGTTTCTGTTTTAAAAATATTTAAGTATATGCTACCTTAGGGACATGAAGTAATTCTAATTCTTTTTATGCACCTCCAATGGACCTCAAATTTATGCAGTAGCTTATCTATGGCAAAGTTAAGTTTCTGTTAAATTTGTGACTTCATAACTTGGTGTTTGAAAATTAAAATAAAATTTGGGAAATGAACCAAATTAAATGGAAGAAAGAATCTTAAGTAAAGTTAATAGTCTTTTTCAGAAGAGGTACAAAAGAATATTCAGAAATAGGATAACTTTCCGATCTAAAGTTTAATAAAGTTAAGTTGTATATATGTACACAATCACCATCAAATCAACCCCAGGTATTGTACAACACACCTTACCTTATGCAGATAAAGAATGTGTAGAACCTTGTTTAGGTGAATGTGCTCATAATGTAATTTATACTTCAGTGCTAATTCTTGTTTTGCATCCTATGAGAAAGCATGAAAATTGAATTTGATGCATTTGCATTTCGTGTAGAGCTAAACCTTGCTGACGGAATGTACGAGCTTCACTTGGTGCCAGAAGAAGGAGCCATAGCTGATCTGCAGCCAGTCGGAGCTGAGCCTGTACCGGAGCAAGCCGACAACCAGTTCGCTAACTCCCCGTGTGAAGGCAAGCCCCGGAGCATAAATTCCTATCTTTAACTACTTGCAATATATTTGGTTGCTTGATTGTGCATTTACGTTTTTAGGAACTATTTGAAACAATAGATGCATGAATTAGGACCCTTTGATCTGAATACTAGTATGATAGGCCGAGTAGTTGCAATGCTTAATAGGACTCGGTAAAAGTCGAGTGATTGACTGTCACTCGCGAGTTATGGGAGTTGTTTGCTTTCCTTTTGTTACAACTATAAGGACGATGGACGGGGCAGGGCTCTGTGAACTATTTTGGTGGTCGGTGGATTGCCGCGTCTATCTACATGAAATTGGACTAAGGTCGAGATGTGATAGTGTTCGTGATCAAGTGTTTGAAAGTACTAATGTCATACCTAGTATGGGATGGGAAAACCTAGTACCTGATTGAATCGGAACATGAGCGCATCGTTCCACTGTCTCTGGAACAGAGTTCCCTTGCGGCCGCATGTGGTGACAAGTGCGGTCATGGAACGGCAGAGACCGGGTCTATGGAGCCTTGTACCATGGAAAGTGGGCTTGACACGGGTCTAGGAATCGATGGGGATGGCTGACAAATGAAGCGACCCTTCGTGCTGCGTGGATGTTGTAGGATTAGATTCGCCATGCATGGTTAAGAAATTCGAATTGATTCATCTACCTCTCACAGTTTGGTACTGCTCGATCGCTATGCTACACTGAGTAAAAATGAAAGATGAGGATGATCTAATATTGTTACCTGTATTAATTGCTTGGAAACTATGCTTGGTTTAGTATAGTTGCTAACTTAGAAGGGTAAAACAACAATAGAACTTGGGGCTAAAATATTGAAAGTAAGGAACTACACTAGTTGCTTTTGACAAAAACAAAACCCCAGAGCGAAAAAGTTTGCATGTCTAGGTGTTGGTGGAGTAGTACCACCAGTCGGTTAAGTCTTGTTGAGCGTAGTCGCTCAGCCTTCTGTGGCACATCTTTTCAGGTGATGTTGATGCCTCTGAGCTCGCTGCAAGTGGCATTTGACCTCCCCAACTTCCTCCTGGTTGGACGGTTGAGTGGGATCCCTCCTCGGACGGCAAGGATCGGGATCATTGATATCATGATCGGCTTCGTCATGATATCTTGCAATGACATTTAGGTTCCGCCCAGTTATTTCTGCTATTTGAGAACTCTGTGAACTTTGCTTGAATTTGGAACTTGAGGTTGTAATAATTTAATGCACTTGCTTAATTGAGATGGATTGTTGTAATCTCTATAACCACTCGCCTTCGTGTGAGTCTTGCTTTCTCGATCCTGAGGTAAGTGGTTTATCTGATGAAATCCGACGGACGACCAAGTTGATTTGTTTAAAGTACATGATCGCGTGTTAAGCGGCTTAAGTGTACTTTAGCCAAGTTAATTTGGGCGGTTCCGCCATAGTGAGAAGTCTGAATATGCTATTTGAAGCACTTCCTTTTGTGTATATGGAGACATGCCATAAGTGAATAAGGAACTAAATTAAGACCAATGTCTTCAGAAGCTTGTCTACTCAAGCAAAGCAAGAGGCAATGAGACTTTAATGAAGAAAGGCAATGGGATTATTGAAGAAATCATGTTAATTAAATAGTTAAAGTCAAATGGTAATTAAAAGTTCTCTGCATGTCACACATCAGCACGAAAATTCATTGCTCAGGATGAAATCAGACATTCAGCCGCAATCAATTTACTTGAAAGAAGAAACAACAGAAAGTTAGGCTTTATGGATTCATGTACTTTTTCGCACTTTTTGACAGTGAGTAATTGGTCACAAGGATTGTTACATGAATATTTAGAGACACTAGTCCTTCAAAAATATGTAAAAAATCAACAAGCATAATAAGTAACTCGCTGGACGAATTTGTAACCAACTTTTTTTTAAGACATGCATAGTATGTTTTTTATTAAGAAGGAGAGAATTACAACAATGTAACTTCAGGAGAAACCCGAAAGCGCAGAGTTACAAGAGACACGACCAGCAACAAACAACACAAATATGACAATAGAAAAGGAAGACCACCTCACCACCACTACACTAAACACGACCAAGACAACTCAAGCCTGCAGGACAAATAGATACCAAGAACACACGCACATCACCTCACTGGTAGAGAAACGACTTTTGATCCTTCGACATATATCTTGGTTGTTTTTGGACCCGGAACTAAAAGAGCTTTAGTCTCGGGTCAAATTCCCACCACCGACGGCCACCTCCGATGGGCTCCTTAGTCCTGGTTGGTAATATCAACCGGGACTAAATAGGCCCCTTTAGTCCCGCATTGTAACAGCTAGTAAAGCTAGAAGAATCAAGGGGAATCTGGTGGGACGTTTAGTCCCGGTTACCAATCAGGACTAAACGTCCGACCTATAAAATCCCCTTCTTCCTCCCTGAGCCCAAGACCACTCACACCGAGAGCTTGGGCTCTCCTTCTCCATGGCGACTTGGCAAGCTTAGGGAGGTGCTGCCGGATTTTTTTCATCAATTTCATGGGGATTTCACTCATCCAAAGTGTTGTAAAGGTTAGCTACTTCATCATCCCTTCATTTATGTTATTATGCTTTATTTTATGCTTTAAAGATAGAGAAAAATGAGTTTTTTAGAATGAGGGAGAATGGAGAGGATTTTTTATTTATATATATTTTTGAGCTAGAATTTGATGGAATAGCTTGCTTGTTATATATGATTCATATTAGATAAAGAACTTGATCAATATTAGGTTGGAAAAAAATAGAGTAAATGTATTTTTAATATTTAGTTCTTGCAATAAAATTGAGGTAAATAAATAGTCCTTGCAATCACATTAAGGTAAAAAATAGAGTAAATGTGTTTTTAATATTTAGTCCTTTCAATAAAATTAGTTAAATAAATAGTTTGCATGTTAAATTAGAGTGACATGAACCCCACCCATTGCTCAACTTAATGCTAGAATTATGGAACAGGACAAAAAAGATACACTAAAGACTACAAACGCTCCATAGTGGATTCACGGAGTCAAGAATCCAAAAATAATGGTAAAACAGATGAACTTCGAGCCCACAAACTCTGGCTGAATATCATAAGAGAATCTTGAAATAGTTTTCCAAATGCCTTTTGGAGCGACATTCTCATAATAGAAGTATGGTGGCCCAATAGCCTGTTCAGCTAGAGATTTGTTCACTAACCTTGACCCATCGGCTTTTGGTTGGTTTTGGCTTGCTAAAATGGGCCATGCTCAGTGAACAGATCTTTTGCCTGGACAGACTATTGTGTGCCACCATACTTGTATTATAAAAATCTAGCACTTGCTCCAAAAGATGTTTGGACAATTATTTCAAGGTTCGTTTATGATATTCAGCTAGAGTATGTGGACTTGAAGATCTTCTGTTCTACCATTATTTTCTGGTACTGGAGGGGCGGAGGTGACTCTCCATAGACTTCGGAGAAGATTGAGTCATGTGCAGAGATGGCTTGGAGGGTGAACATTCTACTATGTTGTACTACTGTGGAGCATCTGTAATCTTTAGTGTATATATATCTTTATTGTCTTGTTCTAGAATTCTAGTATTTTTCTTTTTGTTGACCTAGTGGATATGAAGGTTGATTGGTGTAATTTTCATGTGAATTGTTTTTATCTTTATGAAGGTTGATTGGTGTAAATTATCAATATTGATCAAGTTCTTTATCTAATACGAAGACCTATGTCCATTTCTCACATAATACGATGCAGATGGATCGGCAATGTATGTATAACGTGGACAGAGGGACCAAGAAGTTTGTTGATGGCTTGCATTATTTTCTCGAAGTGGCTAAAGCTAACAAGCCAAAGAACGGATTCATATATTATCCATGCTTCCAATACAGCAACAAGAAGGACTACTCTTCCTGGGGGACTGTTCACAACCACTTGTTTAGATACGGTTTTTATACCTAACTATTTGGTTTGGACCAAGTATGATGAAAGAGGGTTTATAATGGAAGATGGCGAAGAAGAGAAGGATGATACAACATTCCGGACTGGGCTACAGGCCAAGCTTTTGCAGATACTACAATGGGCGAGGCTGATGAAGATGAGTTTGCAAAAGACAGCCCTATTGATGATCTTAGTCAGGTGCTATGGGATGCACACAGAGATTGTGAAACTAAGAACGAATCAGAAAAGTTGCAGCGCATGAAAGATGATCACAAAAAATTGTTGTACCCAGATTGCAAGCAGGGGCATAAAAAATTGGGTACCACACTAGAACTGCTACAATCGAAGGCAAAAAATAGTGTGCCCGAGAAGGCATTTCAAGGGACATTTAAAATTGTAAAGAACATTCTTCCCAAAAATAATGAATTGCCATCCACAACATATGAAGCTAAATAGGTATTGCCTTCTAGGATTGGAGGTTCAGAAGATACACGCATGCCCTAATGACTGTATCCTCTATCATGGTGATGAATATGAGAAATTGGATGCTTGTCCTGTGTGCGGAGGACTACAGTATAAGATCAAGTGAGATGATCCTGGTGATGTTGAGGGGCAGCCTCCCAAGAAGAGAGTTCCTGCGAAGGTGATGTGGTATTTCCCTATAATACCATGTTTCAAGCATTTGTTCAGAAACAAGATGAATGCTAAGTTGATGCGATGCCACAGAGAAAAACATAAGAAAGATGAGATGTTGAGACACCCCACGGATGGGGCCTAGTGGAGAGCAATTGATCGAGTATTTTGGGACTTTGAAAGTGATGTAAGGAACATAAGGTTTGGTTTAAGTACTGATGGATTCAATCCATTCGGTGAGTTGAGTAGTGATCATAGTACTTGGCCTGTGACCATATGTATGTTCAACCTTCCTCCTTGGCTGTGCATGAAGTAGAAGTTCATTATAATGTCGATGCTTATCCAAGGCCCAAAACAAACCAGCAACGACATTGACGTGTACCTAACACTGTTGGTTGATGAACTTTTACTGCTCTGGAAGGAAGAAGGTATACGTGTGTGGGATGAGGATAAACAAGAGAGCTTTGACCTACGAGCATTGTTCTTCGTAACCATCAATGATTGGCCTACACTGATGTTGATGCAAAAGTCGAGAGATGACTCATGCGCACTAACACACGGAACTCGGGAGAATCTGCTTCACTCTTGTTTGGGTTGTAGCCCTATCGATCCGTGACGTGCCAGTCAATCTAACTTGTTGATTGACAAGGACAAGTAAAATGTCAAATACAAGAGAAAATTGGATGGCATTCTGAATCGCTCCATGAGACGTATCAGCAAGGCTGCCGATACAAGGAAAGACAATTGGCTAGATCTGTAGATGTGGATGTAGTAGATGTAAAGGAAGCATAAAGTACAACCTAGATAGTACTATGTGAACAACACTTAAAACATATCTAACCAGCTGTGTGACGGTAAATTAGTATGAGAAGATAAAGCAAAAGCCGATCGGAACGTGGTCTAAGCTGGATAACCGTGATAAAAATTAAAACAACAAGATTTAACAAATAAAACTTGCAGATCTAGTAAATATCAATAACTTGTTAATAAATCTAGATGAAACGACAGCGATGCACCTGAAGTTAAAGCCTAGGAAGTATTCGGTAAACGCAGAACTTACAGTCTAGCCAGAGATCGAAGCGATGCAACCCAACTAGCTTGGAAGAACTCGTGAAGAAAAGAAAATGATGGCGAAGTCGCCGACTTGAAAGTAAATTGCGAAAATAGTAGATTTGTATTGATTATGATGTGTATGTTTTCAAACCTTACAAGGCCCCTATTTATACCCTATACATCAAGATTTCTAATCCTAGTCGGTTATGACAAATCATAAGATCGATCTCTAAAGAAACAAACTTTCTAAATAAAAATGACTCACGCAAGAGTTGGAAACGAACTTGGCCTCTACCGGCCAAAACCTACTCCTCATCGGACAATCCTCCAACATTTCCAATCTGCTAAAACCTTCCTGGTCGCATCGACTCACTCCATCGGCTACGCCTGCATCATCTTCCATCGGCTACGCCCCTGTGATCCCATCGGCTAGGCTTCTGCCTTACTCTATCGTCTAAACCCTCTGCAACCTCACCTGCTGATTCCACTAGCCGTTGTCCTTCTACTATGCACTGGCATCTCTGCTTCCTTTTGATGCCATCTTTGACCTTTGTCAAAAAACACTGTCAACACATGCCCCTCAGTTTCAGAGTGAAACTTATCTTTTGCTCCAAAATTATCTCAGACATGATTACCTTCCCTAGGAAACCGCTGATCCTTACCAATCACCGAGTAACAAAATATTTTCTATTCGGAAATCTCCTCAGTCATGATTGCCTGCAAAAGCATCTGGGGGTAACAGCTCTTCGAGTTCTGTGTAGGTGGTGGATGCGATACCACATTTACCCTCTCGGATGAGTTTATAAATTTACAGCCGTCATCTTCTTCATCCCTACCGGTTCATCTTCTCACACCACCATACCTTACTTCCTCTTTCTTTTCGGGTGAAGGGCGACCGTCGATGAACTTCGGCAACCATCAGAGATCTCTAGTGACCATTGGTGATTTGCTTGCTAATCACTTCAGATCCCAAACCAATTCCATGGCCACCCTTACTACCATCCCCAAGGTACACCTCTCTACCTTCATCGTCCTCCCTGTGCCCTTACTTTCCTTTCCTCACTTAGCCATTTTCGCATTTCTCAGGCCCTTAGAGATAGAATCACCATCTCCATAGCTGATACCTCTGGATACATCACCTTAGGCCCTATGGGAGATCCTGATCCAATAGATCTAATTAACTTGGAGACTATTAGAATCCCTTTCAAATATGCATCAATGGATCTGGTCGATTGGGACCGTGCCTTCAGATCTTGGACTAACCGCACACCTGGATGGAAAAATTGGTATCTCAGGGTAGCCAATTCCCAAAGAGTCTTCTGGCAAGAACACTGCATTAGTCAATGCATTACTCTTTCTTTATCAGATATGGCTAGAAACAAACCCATGCTCGTAGCCGCATCATATTTCTGGTCAGACGCTCTGAATACCTTCTTGTTTAGCCATGGGCTGATGACTCCAACTTTAGCTGACGTCCTGATGCTGACAGGCTTGGATATCACCTCTGCCGATTTGCCATTTCACTTCCCAGCTAAAGGTTCTCACCGGCTGGAGACAAAATCCATCAGCGGATGGAAAGCCTATATTGATCGTCACATCGGAACTGGAATCGTAGATGAGAAGGAGCATGTGGCCTTCCTGAATATGTGGCTGGACAAATTTATATTCTGCAGAAGATCAGCCGGCCCGACTAGTAATATGCAACTCTTGGCTGAGGCATTGGTAGCAGGGTCTTCGATCCCCCTTGGAAAGCACCTTCCTGGATCGGCCTATCACTTATTGCATCAAGTATCTAGCAAACTATTGGCCGGAGAACCAATCAGCAATCTGGGCGGCCCCTAGTGGTTCATCAACCTATGGCTCAATCTTTACTTCTAGTGTGCCTACCAGTACAAACTCAAGAAAATGTCTTTCCCTAGCAATCAGCCACAGAGGAACCAGTTGTAACCCGTTGATGCACATCTTATGGTGAAGCAGTATCAGTCGTCCCTAGTTATAGACTCTTCTCCCCTTCCGCAGCAGCCGAGGCCTTCAAGTGTTGTTACAATGGACTCACCAAAGGGGCTACCATCTGGTACGCTTACCACAGTGAAGTTCCTATCTTTGAGTTGCCATATTGCTTTGACTTCATCACATGCACCTTCAGTGGAGAAATCCTACAGACAATCATCAGGCCTGGAATTCTTCTAGCTAACTTTTTTGTTGGTAAAGGTCAACATTCGACATACGAATTTTATCATCCGTCGGCAGCAACTCATCAACTTGGCTTTGGACAATTGCCGATAAGACCTTATTTTTCTGATCTGGTGAGACTGCGTGAGAAACTTTCCAGCAGCCTTGAATACAACAGACTCAACAACTTAGCTCCGGATACCAGCACCATCAATTTAGAAACATGGACAGCTATAGCCTTCCCCATTAAACAATTTAGGTCATGGTGGAAAGAGTGGAAGAATCATCTCTTCTGTGTGGCAACAAGGATTTATTGCGGGAAGTTCGACCCAGACTTCAATGATCCTGATGGAGGTGTAATCACCATCGACTCCGTTGAACCTCCTTCCATTACAGATATTTTCTTCCCACTAACAATTTTCCCCTTTACAGGGTGTTAACTTTACACCTCCAAGTGTTAGCCAGAGCAACAAGCCGATTGCCTACGCACCTCCATCAGTTGAACCCCTCATCGGCTTCGATGCGCCATCTTTAATGGACATAGCCGCAGGTTGAAAACGCAAAGCCTCTATTCCTGAGATGGCTACCCGTAAGAAGCACCTTCAAAAAGGCTAAAAATCGGCACAAGCGTCCGCTCCGCCGATAGCAGCATCATTCCAGGAGACTGATCCAACAGCAGCGGTGGCACCCCAAACGGCTATTCTAGCGGAAGTAGCGTCAGTAGACACATCACTTTTGATAGAGGCCATGTAGGTAATCTCACTTATTCGAATTCTTCTAGATACTTCACCAGTGCTGATTCTTGTTTGTTTCAGCCTTCCGCACAATCAACAAAAGCGCCCATCCCAGAATTGGCTATGCCTCCACCTCCTTCATCGGCTAATCCGCAGGCTAAAGATACTCAGGAGACTGCACCAGCCATCACCCCAACACTTGAGGTAAAATGCATGTTATATTCCAGCCCTCTCAACCCTTGTTGCTAAGCATCAGTCGGTTTTCTATACAGACTATCCCAGAACTGTCGGCCGCTACTCTTGAAACACTGGCAGCCGATGTATCATCCGAGAACATGCCACCCTCCGCTAAACCAATTCAACAAAAGTCCCAGTGGAATCACCAACACAAGCTAGAGAAACCCAATGGAAGATGGTTAACACTTTCTTTGCATATTAATCGATTTCCAATCAACTAGCTTCATCGGCTTATACCTTATTGATCCTTGTAGGCTCAGGACACTCTGGACAACAGCCTCTTCTCATTTCAGGTAGGGGAAATCCACAAAGAAGAAGAAGTTTTGTCACACCCACTGGTTCCAGGATCTATTTCTGATGATGTATTGGCCAAACTTCAAGACATACTCGACTTTCTTCAGCAAGACATTGGCCAACTAGTCAAAGATGCACAACCGATGCGCGACATCCTCCACCACCTCAAAGGCCAGATCCCAGAAGACAAAGAAGAAGCCATCCTCCCCATGGCCTACATAGAGAGTCACCAAGTCCCTGTGTTAAGGGCTCTACGCCGCACAGCCGATCGCGTCAAACGGGAACAATTGCATAAGGACAAGGAATTCTATAAGCTTCAGGCCAACAAAATCCATCGCAAGATCGGCGTGCTTAGGGATTCTTGCCCCAATATTGTTGGTGAAATTGATTGGCTCAAAGTGAGGAGGGCAGACTTGATGAAGGAAGTGAAAAGCATTGGCGATGCCATCATCATTGAATAAACCAAGCTTGCCCAACTTCCAGAATTCCTCAAGCAATTAGAGCAGGAGAAGCAAGCACACGTGCATCAAGCTATTCGGCTACATCAGAGCATAACTCACATACCCGGCTCAGCCGATGACGATCGTAGGGAGATAGAGGCTGCCGACCAGATTCGCCTGCGTGCGATAAAATCCATTCAAACTCTTCTAGCATAATTGTAAGAAACATTATTAGCTTTTATGCATTCTAGTACTTGGTATATCCCTCTCGTGATGTCAATGGTCAATGTCCGTCTTGAATGTAGTTTGACCATTTCTCCGCAGCTCTTTCTGACTCGCCAACAGCTAGTCCCATTTAAAGCCCCTTTTGACTGACCACTATTCACATTTCACACGTCTATTCATCTTATAAATACAGACCCCTACGCCTTCCTTGAGGTCACCTTCAAGACCGCACACACTGCAACTTTTCAAACCAGATCGAGTTCACGCGACCAAGATGGCTTCCTCTTCTTCAGTCAACAAGGTATTGCTACATTTTTTCTATTCCAAATTGGTTATCCTAAACCAAACCTTGACTCTTTGTTCTCTTTCCCAGCCAAATCAAGTGGACGAACAGCTTGAACAAGTCATCCAGATCCTTCATTCAAATGAGCCACTCACCTAGGCGAACAAAGCTTTGATCCAAGCTCATCGTGATCAAATCAGAGACCATCTGCCTACGGACGTCAAATCAATCTTGTCCTCAATCGAAGCTGCAGGTTCAAACCAGCAAGCGCAGCAGCCAATCCTTCGAAGCCATCAACCTCCCCCCTGTGTATTGCTCGAAGACAAGTTGGCCAGTTTGGAGGCTAGGAAAATTCAACTTCTACTGGAATTGGGCCGGTTCAACAGGGAAATTGGCACTGCTGAGGCTCAACTTGGATGCCTCCCAGGCACATCTCACCAAAGGGAGTAAGTATTTGCCGATATCAATAGGGAGCTGTCAAGATTTGCCTGTAATGAAATGTCTTGGCCATGATACGATGATGACTTTGATGTGATAATCTCTTGTGTCCCAAGTGTTGCAAGTATTATTTGTGCTAAGGACGACTTGTATCGTGTCGGCCATATCACAGCTGATTTTATCGACTATCCATGTGTCTGCCTTTTTCCTTCTATTCTTTTAGACTAAAGGCGATACTCTTGGTATCAGCTATGTCAGTCCGAGGCATCACACCATCAGTTATGCATCTACCCATATACTCAGGTAGTACTTCTTTAAGTATTTTCCATTTAGAACCCTTGTGAATTCTTCTCCTTCAAGTGTCTCCAAAATATACGCGTTACCCGGAGCACACCGGTTTATCCGATACGGTCCCTCCCATGTAGGCAACCATTTTCCAAATTTGGGATCTTTAGACCCAATCAGCAATATCAGCTTCCAGACTAAATCTCCTTGGGAAAACTCCTTGTCCTTGACCTTTTCATCATACCATCTAGCCACCCTCTTCTTATTTTCTTTGATGCTGAACAAAGCCCTTAGCCGATGACCCGCTAGGTCTTCCAACTCCCCTTTCATCAAAGTAGAGTATTCTTTTGCTGTTAACTGATCTTGCAATGACGCGCACCTAGATCTAGTTTTTAACTCCCAAGGTAGAACTGCTTCATGTCCATAAACCAACTGATAAGGGGATACTTTTGTGGCTCTGTGACAAGCCATCCGATACGCCCATAAGGATTCGCTCAACGTAGTGTGCCAGCGCCTTGACTGCTCTTCGATCTTCCTCTTAATTAATTTAATGATCCTCTTGTTGGATGATTCAGCTTGACCATTTCCCTGGGCATAATATGGAGAAGAATTCAACAACTTAATTCCCATACCAGTAGCAAATTCCTCAAACTCTCCCGAAGTGAACATTGTCCCTTGATCGGTCGTGATAGTTTGAGGGATACCAAATCGATAGATGATGTGTTCTTTGACAAAATCAACCATGCTTGCTGACATCGCATTTTTCAGGGGAATTGCTTCAACCCACTTAGTTTAATAATCTATTGCTACTAGTATGAACTTATGACCCTTGCTTGAAGGTGGATAAATCTAGCCGATCAAATCAATACCCCAGCCCCTGAACGACCACAGCTTTATTATAGGATTCATAGCCAACACCGGGGCTCTTTGCCATTGCCAAACTTCTGACAATCTTGACAACCCTTATAGTATTTAAAGCTATCTTCAAGTATAGTTGGCTAATAATACCCATTGCTTCTAATCATCCACTTCATCTAGAAAGCCGATTGATGAGCTCCGCAAACCCCTTCATGAATTTCACCCATCAGATTCTTGGCTTCTTCAGCCTCGAGGCATTTAAGCAGGACCCCATCAATAGTCCAATAATAAAGGTCATCTTCAAGCAACATATATTTCAAATCCTGAAATCAAACTCGCCTATCGACTTTCTTGGAGGGATCTTTTAAGTAATCTGCTATTTCTTTCCTCCAATCATCAGCCATTAACTCCAAGGCCATAGCACCACAGATCCGCCGATAACCAGAAGCATGCTAAGCGAGCTTGTTAGCATCCTCATTGTAATCTCTGGGAATATGCTCGATAACCACACTCTTGAATTCTTTAAGTAACTGAAGGCACTGCTCGTAGTAAATTCTCAAAATATCATCTATGCATTCACATCCTCCAGTCATCTTGTTGACAATAAGCATAGAATCCCCAAAAATCTCAATGGCATCAGCTTTGATTTCTCCTAGCAATTAGATCCCCTTCAAAACATCTCGATACTCGGCCTGGCTGTTGGTAGCAGAAGCCTCAATCGGTAGCGAGAACTCGAAGTTTGCCCCCGAGGTGATATAAAGATTATGCCAATTCCTGATCCAGTCCCACATGAAGATCCATCAAAGAATAAAGTCCATGGGGCTACCTCAACAATAGCATTCTCTAGCCCACAATGTTGCATAACAAAATTGGCCATGACTTGCCCTTTGATAGCTTTAGTTGATTCGTACTTTAGATCAAACTACGTCAGAGCCAGAATCCACTTCCCAATCCTTCCATTTAGAATCGGTGATGACAACATGTATTTGACCACATCATCCTTGCATACCACAACGCACTCGGCGGATAATAAATAGTGTCTAAGTTTAGTGCAGGAGAAATATAGGCACAAACACAACCTCTCGACTGGGGAATACCTGGTCTCTGCGTCCAAGAGTCTTCTGCTCACATAATAAATTACTCATTCCTTCCCTTCAAATTCTTGGACAAGAGCTGACCCGATAGCACACTCATAAGCTGAAAGGTACAACCTGAATGGCTTGTTAGCTTGTGGAGGAACCAATATAGGAGGTGACACCAGGTATTGTTTGATATCATCAAATGCCTTTTGCTGCTCTGCCCCCCAAACAAACTCTTGATCAGCTTTTACTTTAAGCAACGGGCTGGAAGATTGAATCCTTCCATACAGAATTGATACGAATCTTCGGATGAAATTGATCTTATCGATTAACGACTACAACTCAGTCTTATTTTGCGGAGCCACAACTTTGTTAATAGCACCAATGATCTTCTGATTAATTTCGATGCCTCGGATGTGAACCATGAACCCCAAGAATTGTCCAGCCGACACGCCAAAAGCACATTTATTCGGATTCATTTTCAACCCATGTTTCCTTATGCATTCCAGGACTGCACGCAAATTGGCTAAGTGCTCTCGGTATTCTTTCGATTTGACTACGACATCATCGATATAAATTTCCACTAGGATGCCGATAAGTTTGTGGAATATGTAATTCATGGCTCGCTGATATGTAGCCCCAGCGTTTTTCAATCCGAAGGTCATGACCACCCATTCGAATAAACCGATGTGTCTAGGACACCTGAAGGCCATCTTGGAAATATCTTCTTCGGCCATCCATGAAACTAATGACTTTGTGTCCTGAAGCAGCATCTATAAACACATCATCCATCGGCATCGGATAACCATCCATTGGTGCGGCTTGATTGAGGTTCCTGAAATCAATACTAACGCGTAGTTTTTCATTCTTCTTGTACATGGGAACCACATTAGAAATCCACTCAGCATACCGACATTGCTCAATAAACCCCGCCTCAATTAATCTTGTAATCTCAGCCTTAATATCAGGTAAAATCTTCAGGTTACAACGTCGCACAGGTTGTTGATACGGCCGATATCCTGGTTTTATTAGCAGCTGATGTTCGACAATAGATCGATCTAAACCAGGCATTTCATGATACTCCCAAGCAAAACAATCTTTGAATTCTTTTAACAACTTAATTAGTTCATGCTTATACTCAGGATCTAACTTAGCACTAATATACGTCGGCCTTGGCTTGCTCCCATCTCCAAGATCTATCATCTCTAACTCATCATTCAATGTAAACCTGTGCCCAATCTTCCCATCTTCTTAGGTGAACTCATCCATCAGGACGATTCTTCAAAGCCGACTGCTTGGATCGGCTGTAGCCCGAAATTGGACATCTTCAAGAAGTCTATGTCCTAGACTCTGCCAAATATGCAACTGACTTATTCATAATTCCACTATTGTGCATCGGCTGCAGCGACGCTGAAAGAAGAATCGGCGGTGACCACTTCAACTGAGTCGAAGATCCATTGGACAAGACACTAATGCATTATAGACGGGATGAAGCAGTTGGTGTGAATCCAATCTCAACCGAGAAGCATGTTGTAGGACCCTTTACCATTAATGACAAATAAAGTAGTAGGTAGGATCTTATGGCCGATGGTGAGGTCGATGCAGAGTGCCCGTTGGGCCAGAGAGACGTTTCCTTCGAAGTCCTTCAGCATCATGTCTGTTTTGATCAAGTCTTTTTCGCCCTTGCCAAGCTGACGGAACATGGCATACAATATGATGTTCACGGCTGCACCACCGTCCACCAGAAGCTTGGTAATCGGCCTCTCGTCAACTAGCCCCTTGAGGAAGAGAGCTTTCAGCTGCTGACATTTTTCGTCTTTGGGTTTTTCAAAGGTGGCTGGCATCGGCTCCAAGGTCACCATCCCTTGTTCTGTTTCTGTTGCCTCATGATCGATTGGAGCCATGAATTCCATCAGCAAGACGTAAACCATGTTGACATCGGCAGCTGATCTGGGATTGTTATCTTCGTCATCGGCTTTGTCTTTGATGCACCACACCTGGGATCTGCCCCCTTTCCTTTCCAAAGCACGCCTCTGTTTCTCTTCCCGCTGCTCCCATTGTCGCAGGCGTTGAACCCTTCTCTTTTGGGACTTAGTCAAACCCGCTAGGCACCATCTAGGGTGTTTTATAGCTTTGTCTCGTGACACATGCCGCCGCTCCGGCTCATGCAAAAGGCTCTTCATCGAGGACTCCTTGCATTGGCTCTTTCCTCTAGTCTATGGGTACATTTAGCCTGCCCCCCAGTCGATCATGTATACTGATCAAGCCCCCAGCCAATCACGCATTGAGATGTGCATGTTATTATGGTAAGGACTATCCATGTTGATCGGCTTTTGATTCCTATCATCAAAGCACAATCTTTTGGATGATCGGCTGCCTTGGTATGACCTGTTGCATTTGGGGCAGTTGTCAATCAATGGTAGCTTGATTCCCTCCTCCCAGCAGTATGTGAAGAACAGGCATCTCCAGTGGTCTTCATGGCGACGTGTCATCTCTTCCCGGTGCCTTGCCTGGTCTTGCTGTCCCTATCTCTGTAACTTGTTGAGCAACTCTTGGGAGCTGATCGGTTGTCGAGGCCTTGCTGAGCTTTCCCCTTCTTGCAACTAACCCTTTCCCTTGATGTCATTGGCCAACACCTGTACTCTAGGGTCCAAAGCACCACTCCTCCTGGCCGATTCTGATGTCAGCACCTTTGTGGGAGGCGTGCTTTTGCCCCCAACTTCTACCATATTGGTTGGGAACGGATGTTGGTCGATCTTCATTAGCTTTCCCGGTTTCGAAGGAGCTTCAAATTTGAGCCTCCCTTGCTCAATAGCCGATTGGATTTGCTGGCGGAAGACTTTCCACTCGTTGGTGTCATGAGATGTGGCATTGTGCCACTTGCAGTACTTGATCTTATTAAGTTCTTTGACCAACAGAATCATGTGGTACGGTGAGAGCTTGATTTGGCCTTCTTGCAGCAATAAGTCGAAGATCTTATCGGCCTTGGAGATATCGAACCCGAATTTTTCAAGCTCCTTCTTGCCGTACGAGCATAAGATCAGCTTTTTGGTCTTAACCCACTCTGCCAAGCTGCCCTCTACTTCTCCTTCTGAATCCGAACACTCTACGTACACCACCTTTTTCTGAAAATTCTTTCTCTAATCAAACAGGCGTACATCTTGGTTCGACAGCTGGTGTACAATCTGACTCAAACTCTCGAACTCCTGTGAAGCATATTTTTCTTTGAAGTGTGGTAGGAGGCCCTGAAAAGCCGCGTCGGCTAGTTGGTTGTCACTCAAAACCAGACTGTAGCACTTGTTCCTGACGTCTCTAAACTGTTGGATGAAGCTAGCCACCGATTCATCACTCCTCTGCCTGAGATTGGTTAGATCTATCAGCTTCATCTCATGAACCCCAGCAAAGAAGTATTTGTGGAACTATTTCTCCAGATCGGCCCAGGTGATAATGGAGTTAGGTGGAACCGTCATGAACCACTGGAAGGCTGACCCGAACAGTGATGACAAGAACAGCTCAACCCTCAGAGGATCTTGTGCAGCTACCTCTCCACACTGAATGATGAACCTATTGACGTGCTCCACCGTAGATGTGTCATCTTGTCCTGAGAACTTGGTGAAATCGGGCACCTTGTATCGGTGAGGGAACGGCAACATGTCGTAGGCCGGTAGGTACAACGTTCTGTACGTGTAGGTCTGCACTTTAGGTTTTAGCCTAAACTGATCTTGCATCACCTCGGCTATCTTTGCAGCCCAATCAACCTATTGCGGCTATTGCTGGACCATAGGTTGAAGCATTGGTTGGACCATCAGCACCTGCTGCTGAATTTGTGGCACCACAATTGGCTGTTGGATAGCCGACGTATGTTGCAGGTGATGTGGCTAGGTCAACTGGCGGGAGGAATCAATGTGTTGCAACACGCCAGTTGCCTTGTTGTACACCACTATTGGTGACCCATCCCTGTGAGGATCCGGAACACCATCCTCCCTACTGACTTCTAGTGGATTCTGTTGACAACGCTGGAGTGCTAGCTGCAGATCCGATGGCGACGGAGGTTGTACTAGAGATCTCACGGTCAGAACAAATGACCCTAGGGGCATCCCATATCCAGTGGCTAGATTCCAAACAGGTCCAAATGGCATCCCTGTTGCCCCCCATGGCACCGATGCTGAGAACGGCGATGGCACGGTGTACGCTGGAGCAGGCTAGCTTGCCATCTGATTGATCAAGGGTGCCATAACGTTGGTGTTCTGGAGTAGCGTAGCACCACAACCACCAGTTGATATATGGATCAGCTGAGAAACCGACTGTCCTGCCATAGATGGATTCATCCCGCTTCCGACCAGAACGCTCCTGGGTGGCCCGTACGCTGGACCGTAAAACTCCTGAGAGCTTCCACCGTATAGAGTGCTAAGGATGGCATTGTGCATGGTGTTGGTCATCACTGCCGCCTGGTTGATCAGTGTGTGATTGTGAGCCTGGTCGATCATCTCCTGTATCTTTCCTATGTTTTCAGCAATGGTGATTTGATGAGGAGTGAGCCTGGTCAATCATCTCCTGCATCTTTCCTGTGTCTTCAGCAATGGTGATTTGACGAGGAGTTGGAAGGGTGTGCTTCTTGACAGGTTCCCCTCTCCTAGTATGGCTCAGAGATTTCAGGCATAGCAATCTGAACTCTTCTACAGCCCTTGCCACCTTGCTCCTCTGATCTTCCTGGAGCTCACTCTCCACGATCTCGATGATGTTGTCATCCGAAACTTCGGCAATCTTTGACGCAGACATGTTGAGGCTTTGCATGGTCCCACCGGGCGTGCCAAAAGTGTGTTGACGCAAAAATCAAGAGATGACTCCTGCGTACTAACACACAAAATCCGGAGAATCTGCTTCGCTATTGTTCGAGTTGTAGCCCTATCGATCCATGGCGTGCCAGTCAATCTGACCTGTTGATTGACCAGGGCAAGTAAAATGTCAAATACAAGAGCAAATTGGCTGGCGTTTCGAATCGCTCCACAGGACGTATTAGCAAGGCTGCCGACACAAGAAAAGACAATCAGCTAGATCTACCGATGTGAATGTACTAGATGTAAAGGAAGCGTAAAGTACAACCTAGACAGCATTACGTGAACAACACTTAAAATAGATCTAACCGGCTGTGTGACGGTAAATTTGTATGACAAGATAAAGCAAAAGCTGATCAGAACGTGTTCTAAGTCGGATAACCGTGATAAAAACTAAAACAACAAGATTTAACAAATAAAACTTGCAGATCTAGTAAATATCGATAAATTGTGAATAAATCTAGATGAAACGACTGCGATACGCCCGAAGTTAAAGCCTAGGAAGTATTCGATAAACGCAGAACTTACAGTCCAGCCGGAGATCGAAGCAATGCAGCCCAACTAGCTTGGAAGAACTCATGAAGAAAATAAAATGATGGCGAAGTCGCCGACTTGAAAGTAAATTGCAAAAATAGTAGATTTATATTGATTATGATGTGTATGTTTCCAGACCTTACAAGGCCCCTATTTATACCCTATACATCGATATTTCTAATCATAATTGGTTACAACAAGTCATAAGATCCATCTTGAAAGAAACAAACTTTCTAAATAAAAATGACTCGCGCAAGAGTCGGAAATGAACTTGGCCTCTACCGGCCAAAACCTTCTCCTCATCGGCCGATCCTCCAACATTTCCAATCGGCTAAAACCTTCCTGCTCGCATCGGCTACGCCCCTGTGATCCCATCGGCTAGGCTTCTGCCTTACTCTATCGGCTAAACCCTCTGCAACCTCACCTGCTGATTCCACTAGCCGTTGTCCTTCCACTATGCGCTGGCATCTCTGCTTCTTTTTGACGCCATCTTTGACGTTTGTCAAAAAATGGTGTCAACAGTTGAGTAACCTTTCAGGACAGACAAACAAGGGATATCGGGTCTACACCCACTGTTTAGATGACACAGATAGCATGTATTTGAAACACTGTAAGAAGGTCATATATATGGGCCATCGTCGATTTCTTCCTGCTTACCACCCGTTAAGAAAGAAAGGGATGCATTTCAACGCAGCGCCAGACCATCGTAAAAAACTTGCACACCGTAATGGAAAGCGTGTATTTGAGATGATAAATGATGTAACGGTAGTCTTTGGAAAGGGTCTTGGTAGCAAACCTATTCCGAATGACGTTAATGGACGTGCACCTATGTGGAAGAAGAAGTCTATATTTTGGGAGCTACCTTATTGGGAAATCGTAGAGGTCCGCAACGCAATAGACATGATGCACCTATCGAAGAATCTTTGCGTGAACATGCTAGACTTCATGGGTTGTTATGGGAACTCAAAAGATACATTGGAAGCATGACAAGACCTGAAACGTATGAAGCAATGAGATGACCTACATCCGGAAAAGAGAGATAACGGATAACACTACTTACAACCTACCAGTTACACTCTCAGCAAGGAAAAGAAGGATAGCATGTTTGAATGCATGGGTACTCTTTGAATATAAAGGGAATAATAAATATGAAAAAAAAAGAAGTTCACAAATCTAAAGGCCCATGACTACCACATATTATTGATGACCTAGTTGCTTCCGGTTGCACTGAGGGGCATTCTACCAGGGAATGTACGATTGGCACTCATAAAGCTATGCGTGTTTCTCAATACGATTTCGTAGAAGGGAATCGATCCAACCAAGCTAGTAAAGCTACAGAACGATGTAGTATAATGTCTTATCAGCTTTGAGTTGGTATTTCCACCATCCTTCTTCAATATTATGACGCACCTCCTGATTCACCTAGTCATCTTCAATATTATGATGCACCTCTTGATTCACCTAGTCAAAGAGATTACTATTCTTGGTCTAGTATTCCTGCACAATATGTGGACTTTCGAGAGGTTATGTTAGTCCTCAAAAACTATGTTCATAATCGTGCCCGTCCAGAAGGAAGCATTGCCAAGGGATATTGAACCGAGGAGGCCATTGAGTTTTGTGTTGATTTTATTGACTCAATTAATTTTATTGGGGTTCCAACATCACGCCACGATGAGAGGCTGCAGAGAACGGGGACCCTTGGAAGGAAATCAAGTTTGAGCAATGATACTGATTTATTCCATAAAGCACACTTCACTGTTTTGCAACAATCATCCTTTGTGGCTCTGTATATCGAGGAGTACAAGCAGATTCTATTTTCCCAATACTCGACGAAATCCGATGCCTAGATTATAAATCATTAGATGGATACTTTTCCCCCTTGGTTGCATCAACACCTTATGGGTAACTCCATGATTCATGATCAACTTGCTTGGTTAGTGATGGGACCTTCTAGCACAATCGGGAAATTTCAAGATTACGAGATAAATGGTTATATATTTTACACGAGAGCCCAAAACTGGAAAAGCACCAACCATAATAGTGGTGTCTGCATAGATGCCATAGACAGTAATAGGAGCAAGGACTCATATTATGGTTTCATACATGAGATCTGGGAACTCGAATATGGACCGCTGGACATCCCTCTGTTTTGTTGCCAATGGGTGAAGCTCACTAGAGGTGGCGTAACGAAAGATCAGTATGGAATGAAAATAGTGGACCTGACCAAGACTGGATACAATGATGAACCATTCGTCCTTGCCAATAATGTGACCAGGTTTTCTATGTGAAGGAAATGTCTAGCGAACCCAAGAAAAATTCAGAAAATCAAGAAAAACTATGGGAGCTAAAGCACCACATAGTTCTTCCACGTAAAAGAAAAATCATGAACCATTCGCTGTCAAAGTTGACCCAAGCATCATGCTAGCCATCATAACCTTTATGTAAAGGCTCCGTACTTACGCCACGATCATGACCAAGAAACTTTCAACAAGAAGAAGATTTTTAACATTACATTGTAATGCACTAAATATGGTTCACCTTTATGTAATGCTCTATGGCCATCAGAACCTTTGAATTATATTGTAATATCTATGGTGAACATTTATTCGGCAATATAAAAAATATTAACTTAACCACATGCATCAATTGCATTTTTTGCACATCAAAATTATTTAATTGAATAGTTTGTTGATGATAGTGATGCACTAAAATAATTATTTTAGAAACTTAAACAACTAGTATAGAACTAATGACTGATTCAAACTTATTTTAAATATACTTGCAAATTTCATATATTTTTGCATCTTCAAAATATGTAAAATTTTTATTTTTCTTTAACAAAATCAGGGGAAAACAACTTAAAACATACATAAATTATAATTGGAAAACAAGTGGGAAATGAAAAATCCCACTAAAGGGTGTATTTTCAGCTCCCGCATGAAAAGCACCTTTAGTCCCAGTTTCACTTTGCAACTGGGACTAAAAGCCCTATAGTCCTGGTTGCAAAGTCAACCTAGGACTAAAGGGGAGGGGGTTAAGACACGCCCCCTTCTCCCCTGTGTCTCGTCTCCGACACACACTCTACTACATCGATACGTCGCCCCACGCCCGCTCGTCTCCCGGCCGCCACCCAGCCGCCGTCCTCCTGCCCTGGCCACCGTCATCCACCCGCTCCTGTCACCGCCTGGCCGCCGTTCGCAAGCCCCGACTGTCATCATCCTCCTGCCTTGTCCGCCGTCGCCCGCGGTGCTCCGACCCGCCCGCTATCCTTGCACCAGCCCCCGCCTCCGCCTACCCTGGCCGCCGTCATTATCGCCCGCCCCATCGCCAGCCCCGTCCGAGACCCCTGCCGTCAATCTGCGCGCACCGCCTTCGCCCGCATCCCGCCTTGGCCATCATTGTCGTCGCCCACCCCATCCGCCCCATCGCCCGCCCCACCTCCGACCCCGTTCGAGACCCCCGCCGTCGATCTGCACGCCTGCCATCGCCCGTGCCCCGCCCTGGCCGCCGTCCGAGACCCTCGCCATCGCGCCTGCCCCAGCCACCATCGTTCACCCCAGCCCACCATCCTAGCACCTGCTCCGCCGTCGTCCACCCCTACCGTCCGTGCGTCCGCCCTGTCGTCGATCCCCCGCCGGCCAGTATGGGCCGGCACCACACCCCCCTCCCCCCGCGCGCCTGAACCGGGGCCCTTGGTGACGCAAGGGCCCCTTGTTTTACTATTTTTATTTCATTATAATTGTGTATTGCTATTTTTATTTAATATAGTTGTGTATTACTATTTTTATTTAATTAGCTTCAATTAGGTTAATTGTTTATTACTATTTTTATGTACTAAACTTCAAGGAATAAACTTATCTTCTTGATATTCCTATTAATATGGAGTAATTAACCTTAGAGTTATGCTTCAAACATTTACCTGCAATAAACTTAGCTTCAAATAGCTTCAAGTAATTTCCAAATCTATTTACCCGATATTCCTATTAGTAAAGCACACAATTTCCCTTATAATATGATGTGCTCATGCATTTCTTGATTTAGTGATGCAAAATTTTAGAATTATCTTGTAAATTTTTCCCATTTATATGGATGCATTGAAATGTGGATGTTAAGTTGAAAAAAACAAATCAACCGTACATTAAAGTCAAACTTTAAGGGACAGACCAAGTTTATGTCCGGTGATGGCAATGATGAGTCTGACCTTTGCATTGATGACAATGCGGAACAAAACCTTGCCATGACAGAAGGTTCTGGCAAGGTATATATCATTTTTATTGTTTTACCTCATCTATAATTCCATATTCATTATTACTATGTACTAATTAATGAATCTTGAACTGTTAGCTCTCTGGATCGATGAAGCAAAATAAGCCATGAGGTCGTACTAAGATAATGGAGGGAAGGCTTCACATCACGGAAGTGATAGATGAGGGCAAGCCAATTGCTCCCGAACATGTGGCTAGAAAGTTGCGGGGCTATTGTAAGGGACAACGTGCTCATCAAAATTAGAGAATGGAAGGGTAAACTAGATGATCCATATGTGCTTCCGCATACACAAAAGGATGTGTTGTGGGCAAATGTCAAGAAACACTTCACACTTCCTGAAAGTGTCGACAAAAAATATGTGAAAGAGTGGACGCTGAAGAAAATAGCAACCCAATTCCAGACCTTCAAGAAGAATCTAGATGCCAACTTTATCAAGAAGGGCCAAACTTCAGGTTTCGATGAGTGGTCAAAGTTAAGGGACCACTTGAACTCATTTGTGCAATACAAGATGAGCGAAGGTAGTGCGAATAAGGTTTGCGTCAATGTTGCAAATGCTAGCAAGAAATAGTACCATCATCGTTTAGGGTGAGGTGGTTACATGAGTGCAATTCCCAAATGGAAAAAATTGGAACAAGACCTATTCAATCAAGCCATTGTACCAGCAATTATTGACTAGCCTGATCGATCGAAAAATTGGTATTAAGCTTATGGAGGCAACCTGAGCCAAGAGGATGGGACACTTATGTTCAATGCTAAAGTGGGGAAGTTGAAGGTTGATAGAGAGAACGATGAGCTCACTTTGGTGCTCGGGAATCCCGAACACCTAGGAAGTTGCCAAGGCTACGGGGTCGTTCCGTGGAAGTTCGCTTTCCGTAGGGACATCGACTTGTATAGAAGTCGCAAGCGAAGAAATGAACAGCAAGAGGAGAGCTGGCAGCGTATGTTAGAAGCCAAAGTGCATTCACAAGAAGTAAGAATGCAAGAAGAAATTAATCATCGAGTGGTCCTGGCAGTTACTAAGATGGCCCAATCTAGAGCACTACCCGATCCCAACATCGTCAGCCATTCTCAATGCCGAAGCAGCTATGTTTCTACAGCAGTCCCCGATGAGCACATGCCAAGATTACCCATGGACAACCAACGGTACCCTGTGGATGACATCACTCAGCGCACCTCATATGAGTTGTATAGACCATTCAGCTACAGCACTGTTAAGGTATACATATATATGTACATAATTTATGCAATCTTCTCAAAGTATCCATGCCTCGGAAGTTTAATAACTTCTTTATTTCTCCTATATGTACAGGTGGTATACGGGAGTGCTTTACCAATCCTACTAGGGCAGAAAAGCCATGGCATAGAGATTCCACCTGGTTACTCCAACGTTGGCCTAGAGCAAATTTGTGATAGTCAATATGAAGGCCTAGAGCTCGACCTCCTAGGAGGTGATGGGGAAAGGACACTAGGAGATGCACTTCACGAGATCATTCTATGGTGCAAATGCTACATCATCATCCCCGGCAAGGAGGCATCATTGCTCCCCGTAGATCCCCCGCAGCGACCATCTCCTCAAAACTCAAGACCATCATCTCCAGCACATCCACCTCCAGGACCGTCAACACCACTGGGACCGTCACATCCTGCTCAATCACCATCTCCATCTCCATCGAATCCTAGTGGTGCAAGCGACGAAGACCACCACACCCCTCCCCGATCACCGCTGGGACTAAGACCCGCAGCGAGTAAGGAACCTACAGCACCTTTGAAGAAGCCATGACCACCACCTTCCAAGCCAAGGTAGCTAAAGAAAACAAAGAACTCTGAACCCATTCAGAAGCTACCAGCCGATATGACTACTGAGGAATTGCGGGAGTTATCACAAGCAATGTGAATGAGTTCCTCAAATCATGTACCGAACAATGGAAAGCAAAGGAGATGGAGCCAAAGCCAGTAGATCCAACAAAATTAAAAAAATTTATTGGCATGTCAAAAGAAGAAAAGAGGACTATACTATAGAACTACGAGCATTTGTTAGTTAAGTCTGATCAGAAGAAAAAATAGCGAGGAGCGTTGTCTTCCAGTCGTACTGTCCCCCAGCTCGGGGACCAAGCAGATAAAGATGCTCAAACTATAGCAGCAGTGCCCTTAGAACAACAAATCCAAGTCATTAGATTTATGCAAGATATAGGTATGTCACTTGCTGAAGTTCTAGGACAAGTTGAACCACCAGCTCCAGAGCCAATTGTACTTAAATGGCCCTTTGAGGTAGGCAAGCCTCTAGTAAGGCCTGAATTGGTATGGAAGCTCTCCACAAAGATGTACAAATTCCATCAATGGTACCTGGAGCAGTCTGCCAACGATAGGCTCATGTTCGCTCTTCAGGTAAAACCGATTGATTTTTTCGACGAAGGTGAGAAACTCCTGTGGATGGAATTCAAGGATATATATGAAGTATACCATCAGAATGCCCTTGACGTCTCTCTCATCAACGCCTAGGTTCTATAAGTCTATGTTTATCAATATGTAAATTTTAGCTCAGATCATTATTTTTTGTGTGTGCATCGCCCTACTAACTTCGTCTTCCATTTTATGTACGATGCTAATTCAAAGGTGCCGCAGAGAATCGTACTTCAATGTTGGCTTCATGGATCCATCTCTCGTTACCCAAAAGTAGATACGGGATCAACCAAAGCAAACATTGGAGAAAGTATATAATTTCTTGGACAAACAAAATTACAAGGAATACATACAACTACCATACAACTTTAAGTAAGTGTGGGTATCATTTACTGTTAGCTTTTCTTTTCCTTACCTAATTAATGTTAGTTAGCTCTAATATGAATATTTATGTACGTAATTTCCAATGGATCCTCTTAATAATTATGATTGATAAAAGCCATGTTGTTGTGTTCGGTTCATTGAGGAAACCATCGGCGGAGTACCAAGACATTCAAGACATGCTACACTTGTAATAATTCTGGACCTTTATCTCTATGCAAAAGTTTGTTTCCTAATTTTTCACCTAACATTGTATCATTCATTATTTTAATCCGCAGCGCATGGAAACGATTCCTTAAGACTCCCCATGGTGTATTCAAAGAAAAACATACATTCAATACAAAGTTCCCGGTATGTATGAAGTTTGAACATTTTGTACATTCTATAACATGAATATTTCATAACTTATTTTTTTCCCACTAAAATGCTTGAGACACTAACAAGGCAATAATTTATGTGGATACTACGTCTATGAGCACATGAACAGTTTTGTGCATGGCAAGGTGTTGTCGTGCATGATCTAGATGTACGTAAAATAAAACTATTAATAATTAATTGTTTTTTAGCTCCTTATATTTAATTATTCGTGTAACATTCACATATTTTCAAATTACAAATGTGGAAGATTCAAGAAAGGCTCTTGGAGAAGGAGAGAATTTTGGCAATATGTGAAGATCTCATAGGATTCCTGGTGGACGAGGTGATAAATCCCGGGAAAGAATTTTATTACAACGGACGTTCAATAGCCGCATCGAGCAACACCATGACGGGAGGATCCTAAGAATGAAGAGGACAAATTATTGTATATGTAGTAATTGTTTAAAAACTAGTTTGATGTGTCTAATGTACTAAGAATTGTATATATATATATATATATATATATATATATATATATATATATGTGTGTGTGTGTGTGTGTGTGTAGTACTATCATGAAATATATATACATTATGTCTTGCATACAATATTAATATGGAAAATAATTTAAAAAAATCTTAAGTGCTAAAGGGGTACGTGCATGTGCCATGCAGGGGCGCATGCAAGCGCATGCACATAGCCCCTTTAGTCCCGGTTGGTAAAACCAACCGGGACTAAAGGGGCGCGTGTTGCGTGTGCGTGGTGGCCCCTTTAGTCCCAGTTGGATTTTTGGGATCTATGGCCCTATCCAACTGGGACTGAAGCCGCGTTTTCCAGTAGTGTCAACCTCCTAGGAGGTGATGGGGAAATGACACTAGGAGATGCACTTCATGTTATCATTCTATGGTGCAAACATTACATCATCATCCCTGGCCAGGAGGCATCATTTTATTCCCATAGATCGCCTGCAGTCACCATCTCCTCAAAACTCAAGACCATCATCTACAACACATCCACCTCCACGACTGTCATCACCACCAGGACCGTCGCATCCTGCTCGATCACCGTCTCTAGAACCATCGAATCCTGGAGGTGCGAGTGATGATGACCAAAACACCCCTGCCCGATCACCGTCTGCGGCGTTGGGACTAAAGTCTAGTGCAAGCAAGGAACCTGCAGCAACTCTCAAGAAGTCACGACCATCGCCTTCCAAGCCAAAGCAACTAAAGGTGAAAGAACTGAGGAAGAAAACAAAGAAGTCTAAACCTATTAACAAGCTAGCAGGCGATATGACTCCTGAGGAATTGGAGGAGGCATCACAAGTATATGTAAGGAAGTGGTTTGAAACAATCACTGCAGAAAGAAAAGCGAAGGAGAAGGAGCCTAAGCCAGTAGATCCAGCCAAATTGAAGTTTTTTTATTAGCATGAAAAAACAAGTCAAGAAGACATTACTATCGAACTACGATCGTTCGTTAGTTAAGTCTTATCAGAAGAACAAATAAGGAGAGTCGTCGTCCAGTCATAGTATCCCCCAGCTCGAGCAGCAAGATCAGCAAGCAGATAAAGATGCTTTAGCTATAGTAGCTATGCCTTTAGAACAACAAATCAAGGTCATTAAGTTTATGGAAGACATAGGTCTCTCGCTTGCTAATGTTCTAGGGCGAGCCGAACCACCACCTCCAAAAAAGACTGTATCTAAATGGTCCTTTGAGTTAGGCAAGCCTCTAGTCAAGCCTGAATTGGTACAGAAGCTCTCAACTAAGATGTATGAATTCCATCTGTGGTACATCGAGCAGTCGACCAAGGAAAGGATCATGTTCTCTCTTCTGGTTAAACCGATTGATTTTTTCGGTGAAGATGAGAAACTGCTGTGGTTGGAATTTAAGGATAATTATGAAGTGTACCTTCAAGATGCCTTTGATGTCTCTCTCATCAGCGCCTAGGTTCTATAAGTGTGTTTTTATTAGATGTTAAGGTCCTATTTAGCATGGCTCCAACTCTAGGTCGAGCTGCTCCACTCCAAAACTCTAGGTGGAGCCAGCTCTGGGTGAAGTTGGAGCTGTCTGATGGAAGTGTTTGGCTGGGAGGGTGTCCACAGCTTCAGAAAAGAGGAGTTTGAAGGTGAATTGTCATTCTTGCCCCCAACTCATGGTCCCACCTGTCATCCTCTTATTCCCCTCTTCTTCTTCCTAAGGTAGCACGCATTTTCCACCCCATCACCGCGTGCTCTGACCCCATGGCCGCCGAATACCACGGTCTCCTTGGTAATGTACACTGAGAACTCGTCGTACCGCGCGGGGGGCAAGTGCCACCCGTACTGCCTCCGCGCCGTGAGGTCATCAAAGAAGATGGGCACGTAGCCGATGAGGATGGCGTCAAACATGGAAGCGCTCGTCAACAAGCCAGAGAACTCCATCTTTTACACCAAGCGTGCAAAAATGAATTTCGGTTGACGTTATTTGCAAAATCTGTACAGAAGAAGAGATTGGCATTTTGTCGAACACATTGCAGGTAGTGGAGGCAACGTCGATTCACAACCGTTTGACTGCTCGTCCAGCTCACCTTCCATCGCTCCACTGCAGGAGTACAGGACGGAAGTGAGGAGGAGCTCTTTCTTGGCACCACCGTCACGTCGATCTGCACCTCGCGTGCTACTCTTTCTTGGCACCACCGTTGCGTCGATCTGCAGCTCGCGTGCTACGTGGCCGGTGGAGAGGCAAGGGTGGCCTGGTCAGCTAGTAGGCGGAGCAGCACACCGGCATCCCATCCCGTCCATGATACGGGGTCGAGGGAGAGCACAGCCTCAGACAAGAGCCCAACCTCCATCGACGTACAATGGCTAGGAGGCAGCCTCCTGGAGCCACACAGCTTTGGCCTTTCCTGTGCTCGCTAGTTGTCACAGCCCCACGACGTGCTCTACCTTGGGCTCTGGCATCGGTGCCGGCTGCCTTCCTCATGAGCGCCGGTGCCGACGCCGACGCCGTGCCGGGGCCTTCAGGAAGGGCAGCAGGATGGCAGCCGGTGGGGGTGGACGGTGGCGGGGCGGCTGTTGACGGGGCCGGCCGGCGGGGAGGCTTGGGCGGCTGGCAACGCCGAGCTCGAGCAGGGCTCGATGACGGGCGGCGGGGCTGGGCGGCCGGAGTCCGGACGGAGAAAAATAGAGGCGCGAGAGGGAGAAAACCTGGCGTGGGGGAGTCTCGAAGGAATAGAATCAAAATATTTTTTGTGGGTAACTAGTGGCATTGGTGGGTAATTACCTACCAAATCCATGAGGAGGTTCAAAAGAGGGGGTTCTGGAGCAGCAAAAGAGGTGCTCAAAAACTCCAAACCCATTTGCACTACAGCTCCATGGAGTTGGCAGCTCCATGGAGTATTGGAGCTGAGGTGTTTGGCTGGATTTTTGGTAGAGTTGCTGGAGTTTTGGAGTGGAGCTATGCCAAACAAGCACTAATTTTTGCTCAGATCATTATTTTATGTGTGTGTTGCCCTACTAACTTTGTCTTTCATTTTATGTAGGATGCAGATTCAGAGGTGCCGCCGAGAATCATACTTCAACGTTGGCTTCATGGACCCAGCGCTTGTTAACCAAGATCAGATTCGGGATCACCCAAAGAATACATTGGACCAAATATAAAAATTCTTGGAGCAACAGAATTACAAGCAATACATACTACTGCCTTACAGCTTTAAGTAAGTGTGGGTACCATCTATTTTTATTTTTTTTTCTTACCTAATTAATGTTAGTTTGTTCTAATATGAACATTTATGTACGCAGTTTTCACTGGATTTTCTTTGTAATTATGATTGATCAAAGCAACATTATTGTGTTTGATTCGTTCAGGAAACAAAAGGACGAGTACCAAGATATTCAAGACATGATTACCTTGTAATAATTTTGGACCTTTATCTCTATGCAGAAGTTTGATTCCTAAATTTTCACCTAACACTATATCATTCATTATTTTAATTCGCAACCCATGGAAACGATTCTGTAAGGATCACCTTGTATGAAGTTTGCACATTTTGTACATTCTATAACACAAATATTTCATAACCTTTTTTTACTAAAGTGCTTGAGACAGGAACAAGAGAATAATTTATATGGATACTATGTCTTAGAGCACATGTACCATTTCTTGAGGGACAAGGTGGTATCGGATAATATAAATGTACGTAAAATAAATCTATTAATAATTAATTATTTTCTAGTTCTTATATTTAATTGTTGGTGTAACATTCACATATTTTGAAATTACAGATGATGCATATTAGAGAAGAACTCTTGGAGAAGGAGAGGTTTTTGGCAATCCAAGAAGCTCTCATAGGATTTCTGGTGGACGATGTGATAAATCCCAATGGAGAATTTTATTAGGATGGACATTCAATAGCCGAACCGAGCAACACCATGATGGGATCCTAAGAGTTATGAGGACAAATTATTGTATACATAGTAATTGTATAAATACTATTTGATGTGTATAAACTACTAAGAATTGTATATATAGTAGTTAAAATTAATATTATGCATATACTATCATGAAATATATATTCGACATGCATACAATATGAGTGTATACGTGTAAGTAGTGTATGCTAAGGATGTATACGTATAGGTGTATGTATGAGATATATGAGTCTATCCAACCGGGACTAATGCCCGTTTCTCCACCGGTGCCTATTGCTTAACAACTTGGAGCTAGCAGAGGTCGAGTGAGGAAGTCATGCAAGACGATGCCTCTAAGAAGCAAGCGACACTAACGCCGCCATCATCCGTTTGTCCATGGAGGAGCAGACCAAGTCTTCACCTGGCAATTCCACACAGCATACCACCAAGTCCTTGATGAGAGCCAATGCAATGGGATGGCAGCGGGCAATCCATGGCGACGACGATGAGGAACATCCGCAGGCATAGCCAAAGATGACCAAGGAGTGACCATGCGGCAACCCAAAGACGACCAGGAGGTTATAGGCGGCGGGCGGCGCTAGCAAGAAAAAACGACATAGAATCATGGTAGACAACCACTAGAAGAAGAATAGAAAACCCCACTCACCCCACAACAACACAAAGATTATAAAATTACGACCCAACTGACAAACTGCAAGATTAGAAAGAGACAACGCAAAGATTGCCTACAGAACTACTAGACCAAGGTCACTCGAGCTGAAGTAGTAGAGCGGAGGGATAGTGCAAGATGACGCCTCCAGGGAGGGAATGATGTCAAACATGTTGCCGTGGTCCGTCCATTCAAGAAAAAATAGACCAAGTTTTCACTTGGCGTGACCAAAGTGTTGTGGATGACCTCGACAACGCCCCCAACAGAGTGGGCTACATCCACAAATGAAGCCACTACCAGCACCAGACAACACCGGGCAGAGCTTTTGCTCGTGACATCCACAACCAGGCACCGCAAACACACCTTCAGAGACCAAGGAGGCAGCCTAACAAAAGTGGAAGACCAACACGAAGTCGGTTACAGAAGAGCACATGCAGGTGCAGACGAAGCCCTCCCCCCACCCAGCAACACTTGATGATGGCGATCGGGGACGACCCGTAGCAAAGCGGCCGCCATAGGCGGCGACGGCACCCCGAAGGAACATGGGGAGGATGAAGACGCATCCTTCCAACCCTACTAGTGAAGAAGACAGCTAGCAGAGGCATGGCTCCACGAGCGACCACCATCAGCAACAAAGAGTGAGCGATGGATCCGAGTTAGGGGTAAGTGGAAGACCCGCCAGAGGAGACCACCGGCGAGGGCGCCAACCTTGGGAGCCACCGTAACACGACCTGGGTGTGGTGGGGTAAAGGGAGGAGGAGGAGAGGGAAGGGAAGGAGTAAGGAGCGCGCATAGCCGGGATACAGTGGCGGCAGTAATAGGAAGCAACAATGGCAAGGGTGAGGCCGCTTGAAGCGGACACTGCGGCCACCATAGGCCACCTTGCGGGGGAAGTAGTAGCGCGGAGGTGATGTCGTCGATGAGGAGCGACCAACGGAGAAAAGAGCGACCTTGCGACCTGTGGTGGGTAAGGGCCGCAGACCGTCGTTGGAGTAGTCATTCCTGGCAGCGGCATCTTCGGTGTGTCATCATTGTAGCTTCGCCGACCCAGTGTTGTCCTCGCGCCCGTCATTGTTGCTGACGGCACTCTAGCGCACAGCGGCCGCAGACCACGCCGTTGGCACCGGCCACCTTGCCCGCGTGGGAGTACACCAACCGCAGTCGCTGTTGGAGGTATGCCCTAGAGGCAATCATAGAGATGATGATATCCCATTTGTATCCATGATTTATATTGTGTTCCTTGAATATCCATTAAAGGCTACTTGAATTGATTTGCAATTATGTGAATTGTATGTGAAACTCTTTACTTGTATGGTTATTCTAAAGTTGTCTTTAGTCGGAGTTCATGTGAGGACACACATGAATATTAGACTAGTACATGTATTAGATGCTGACTATGTTTCACAAGTCATGGACATGGAGATGTCAAACTAATAATGCAGGTATATGTAGAGACATGTGTTAGGACTAACCCAACGCGAGAAGTAGTTCTCTCTTTACACAACATGTACGCTTTGTCCTTAGCCCTCAGATTGTCGCATGTACTAAAGATGTGGATCGACTTACTTAGGAGCTATCAAACGCTACACCGTGATAGTGTAGTTAAAAAGATAGCTTTCGGGTTTGTCAAGAAGCATGCTGTGAGACATGGTCAATCAAGTGTTGGAGGTATGCCCTAGAGGCAATCATAGAGATGATGATATTCCATTTGTATCCATGATTTGTATATTGTGTTCATTGAATATCCATTAAAGGCTACTTGAATTGATTTGCAATTATGTGAATTGTATGTGAAACTCTTTACTTGTATGGTTATTCTAAAGTTGTCCCTAGTCGGAGTTCATGTGAGGACACACATGAATATTAGACTAGCACATGTATTAGTTGATGACTATGTTTCACAAGTCATGGACATGGAGATGTCGAACTAATAATGTGGACACATGTGGAGACATGTGTTAGGACTGACCCAACACGAGAAGTAGTTCTCTCTTTAAAACAACATATACGCTTTGTCCTTAGACCTGAGATTGTCGCATGTATTCTAGATGTGGATCGACCTACTTAGGGGCTATCAAACGCTACGCCGTAACAGGGTAGTTATAAAGGTAGTTTTCGGGTTTGTCAAGAAGCATGATATGAGACATGGTCAATCAAGATGGGATTTGCCCCTCTCTGATTGAGAGTGATATCTCTGGGCCCCTCGAGTGATCGGATCCGAAAATGCATGGCCATGCTACGTACGGTTAAGAGTTAACCTACAAAAGGATTCCGAATCACAGGATCGAGAAAGAGCGGTCGGCTTGAAGCTAGACCAAATATCGTGAGGCAAAGGGAATAGCATGTATATTATGTTGTGATGGTTCGTCTGATATGATCTTCGTGTGCGTATAGGAGTTGGCACGTCTTGCTAGAGGCCGCTACCGACTATTGGGCCGAGTAGGAGTACTCGGGCCATGTCTATGCGTATCCGAACCCATAGGGTCACACACTAAAGGGGCTGGAAGCCCAATTCGGATCTGATCCGAGTTGGATTAGGTTTAGAAGTACTAATGGGCCTCGGATCCAGAGGCCCATCAGGAACCTCTATAAATAGAGGGGTGGAGGCGCCCTAGGGTTGACACCTCTTTGGCGAAACACACCTGCCGCGCCTCCCACGCCCTCGCCTGTTGCAACTCGCGGATCTAGCAGTCCGACTTGCGATGCTTCCTCCCTGCACGTGTGGATACCTTGGAGGTGTTGCGCCTGCAGCACTTGGACGAGCCACCGACGAGCCGCCGACGAGCCACGACGAGCCGACGACGAGCCGCGGTACCGGAGGCGATCTTGCTGCACGTGGATGAGCTGCTGAGGAGCTGCTGGACGTGATCGACTACGTACGACTACGTTGATCGACTACGTACGACTACGTGATCGTCTTCACTGCATCGACGCATATCTACATCTTACGCACCAGTAGTGCGTCGAGTGGTAATCCCGTGATCCTTATACGGCAGTTCTTCCTGGTTATACGCGGTAGAAATTTTGATTTGCGCTAGCATAGCCTACCTCATATCCCAACAGTGGTATCAGAGCCGTAGCTGCTTAGTTTTGGATTCGGGATGTGTGCATATGGAGATATGCGAGTTTTCTGTTTGATCTATGTCCTGGTTTCGTGCCCTTGCTGCAATGGTAGTGTAACGACATACTCCTACCGGTCGGTTTCCGCCATCGGAGTTAAGTGATACACGTAAATCCAGTTGCAGTGAGCGAAGATCAATATGATTGGTCGAATCGAGATCCAGGGTCATACGCCAGGCGCATTAGATGTGCAAAAGTAGATGGGATCTACTGCCGAGGTCGGGATTTTGCCATATGCGTACTTCGGTAAATCAGCCATAACTTTTCGGTACGATCTCGGATCGGGGTGATTTTTATATGAAAATTGATCTACAGAAAAAGTTACACATGAACTTCAACGGCTTTGCCGTTTTCAGCGAAATTAGATTTCCCAAATTCGGCTTGGAAGATGAAGTTTCGGGCCTCCGAAGTTTGGAACGTTAGGACGCCTAACTCTGTTTTGCAGGATGTATGTATGTATCTTGTGATCAGTATGGCCCCCTTGTATATGTGATGCATGTGTGTAACTCATTCGTGACCTGCGTGTCGCGCGTACGGCAACACGGCAGGAGCCATATGTGTTGTCACTTTATTGTATTTAATGGTCTGCGTACCAATCTGTGATGATCCAATCAACTATGTAATCTTCATTACTAGATTATTTACTAGCTATTACGTGTAATAGCATGCTCTAGTTCTTGGAGGACTCATCACCAGGAGGATGGCGCACATGGAACATGGAGATGGAGATCACCATGGTGAACAGGTTCTATGGAGATGGAGATCACCATATGAAAACGGGCCATACTGTGTCACAACTGTGTGAATGCTATTCTGTTTATGTTTTACTTTCTGCATGCTGTGATGTTAGAAGTAGAACGATCCCTCGCAAATTTTAAGTTAGTATGCCCTCCCAACTAAAACTTGCACCGTCCCATGTCTTGTACAATTAGTGGTGGGTCTATGAAATTAGGGTACCACTAGTTTTCCTTGACTAGACGGGTTTGTGTCGGACACTTACACGCATAAGGGTTGGTTTGCTTAACGAGGTCATCTTAACGGTTAAGGACCTTGGGGCATAACGGTTGGGCGCCGAGACATGGGGATGTCACCCAACAACAGGAGTCATATGTGATATGATTAGCAAAAGTTGCTTACCGATCTACCTTGTTTGCTAGCGGTGATGCTAAAGCTCACTAGTGGACTTGTTAGTTGTGGATCCTGAATCACTAAGTTTCAATAGAGGGATATTGATTTTAGTGGGAGTAGATTCTGTTAAAATAGTTTAATATGATTTGCTCTATCATGGATACGTTTGTCTTAGTGTATTTTGCATTACTTTGTTGTAGATTAAATGGCACCTAGCAGCACTACACCGTTTGCTTTGCGTTCGGTCCTTGAGAAGGACAAGTTGAATGGAACAAATTATTCGGATTGGATCCGCAACCTGAGAATTGTTCTCAGGGCTGAGAAAAAGGAAGATGTTCTAGACAACCCACTACCAGAAGAACCTGCTGATGATGCACCCGCTGCTGCTAAGAATGCTTATAAGAAAGCATGTGATGCTAACCTCGAAGTAAGCTGCCTTATGCTTGCTTGCATGGAACCCGAGCTGCAGATGCAGTTCGAAACAAACCATGAGGCGCACGATATGATCGTGGCGCTTAGAGACATGTTCCAAACACAGGCCAGGACTGAAAGGTTCAATGTGTCTAAGGCCTTTGTTGAGAGCAAGCTAGCAGAAGGCGCAGCAGTAGGACCACACGTAATCAAGATGGTTGGTTACACTCAACGGTTGGAGAAGCTAGGCTTCCCACTGGGCCAAGAGTTGGCCACTAATTTCATTCTTTCGTCTCTTCCGCCTAGCTATGGGAACTTCATCTCGAACTACCATATGCATGGGACGGAGAAGGGTCTGAATGAGCTGTGTGGCATGCTTAAAACAGCAGAGGCTGACATCAAGAAAAGTGCTAGTACCAGCCATGTGATGGCGATACAGAACAAGCCTAGCTTTAAGAAGAAGGGCAATTCTTGGAAGAAGAAGGGCAAGGCTGGAACGTCCAAACCAAACCCACCGCCCAAGGTTAAAGCTATAGGGAAACGAGGTAGGCTACACTAGCGCAAATCAAAATTTCTACCGCGTATAACCAGGAAGAACTGCCGTATAAGGATCACGGGATTACCACTCGACGCACTACTGGTGCGGAAGATGTAGATATGCGTTGATGCAGTGAAGACGATCACGTAGTCGTACGTAGTCGATCAACGTAGTCGTACGTAGTCGATCACGTCCAGCAGCTCCTCAGCAGCTCGTCCACGTGCAGCAAGATCGCCTCCGGTACCGTGGCTCGTCGTCGGCTCGTCGTGGCTCGTCGGCGGCTCGTCGATGGCTCGTCCAAGTGCTGCAGGCGCAACACCTCCAAGGTATCCACACGTGCAGGGAGGAAGCGTCGCAAGCCGGACTGCTAGATCCGCGAGTTGCAATAGGCGAGGGCGTGGGAGGCGCGGCAGGTGTGTTTTGCCAAAAGGTGTAAACCCTAGGGCACCCCCACCCCTCTATTTATAGAGGTTCCTGATGGGCCTCTGGATCCGAGGCCCATTAGTGCTCCTAAACCTAATCCAACTCGGATCAGATCCGAATTGGGCTTCCAGCACCTTAAGTGTGTGACCCTATGGGTTCGAATACGTATAGACATGGCCCGAGTACTCCTACTCGGCCCAATAGTCGGTAGCGGCCTCTAGCAAGACGTGCCAACTCCTATACGCACACGAAGATCATATCAGACGAACCATCACAACATAATATACATGCTATTCCCTTTGCCTCACGATATTTGGTCTAGCTTCAAGCTGACCGCTCTTTCTCGATCCTGTGATTCGGAATCCCTTTGTAGGTTAACTCTTAACCGTACGTAGCATGGCCATGCATTTTCGGATCCGATCACTCGAGGGGCCCAGAGATATCACTCTCAATCAGAGAGGGGCAAATCCCATCTTGATTGACCATGTCTCATAGCATGCTTCTTGACAAACCCGAAAGCTACCTTTATAACTACCCTGTTACGGCGTAGCGTTTGATAGCCCCTAAGTAGGTCGATCCACATCTAGAATACATGCGACAATCTCAGGTCTAAGGACAAAGCGTATATGTTGTTTAAAGAGAGAACTACTTCTCGTGTTGGGTCAGTCCTAACACATGTCTCCACATGTGTCCACATTATTAGTTCAACATCTCCATGTCCATGACTTGTGAAACACAGTCATCAACTAATACATGTGCTAGTCTAATATTCATGTGTGTCCTCACATGAACTCCGACTAGGGACAACTTTAGAATAACCATACAAGTAAAGAGTTTCACATACAATTCACATAATTGCAAATCAATTCAAGTAGCCTTTAATGGATATTCAATGAACACAATACACAAATCATGGATACAAATGGAATATCATCATCTCTATGATTGCCTCTAGGGCATACCTCCAACAGTCTCCCACTTGCACTAGAGTCAATCTAGAAGGTACCTAATACCCATAGCTCTTACATGCACATCATGCTTAGCCTGCGGGAGTGGTTTTGTCAACGGATCAGAAATATTCAGATCCGTGTGTATTTTGCATATCTTGATCTCACCCCGGTTAACGAAGTCTCGAATGAGATGAAATCGCCGCATTACGTATTTGTTCTTCTGGTGGTTCCTTGGCTCCTTTGCTTGCGCAATTGCCCCATTATTATCACAGTAGAGATTCAATGGGCTGGACGCATTCGGGAACACACCAAGCTCAATGAGGAAATTCCTTATCCAAACACCTTCCTTCGCGGCTTCCGAAGCCGCGATGTACTCGGCTTCTGTCGTAGAATCGGCCACCGTCTTCTGCTTGGAACTCTTCCAACTAACAGCACCACCATTTATTGTGAACACAAATCCTGATTGTGACTTTGAATCATCTCTGTCGGTTTGGAAACTAGCATCGGTGTAACCTGATACAACGAGCTCCTCCTCACCTCCATAGACGAGGAACATATCTTTAGTCCTTCTCAAGTACTTAAGAATGTTTTTCATCGCTGTCCAGTGACTCTCACCTGGATCAGATTGGTGTCTGCTTGTCATACTAAGCGCATATGAAACATCTGGGCGAGTACTTATCATTGCATACATGATGGATCCAATAGCCGAGGCATATGGCACTCTACTCATGCGATCCCGCTCATCAGCAGTCGAAGGACACTGAGTCTTGCTGAGATGTATGCCATGTGACATAGGCAAGAACCCTTTCTTTGCCTCTTCCATGCTGAACCGCTTCAACACTTTGTCAACGTAAGTATCTTGGCTTAAACCTATAAGCCTTCTCGATCTATCTCTATAGATCTTAATACCCAGAATATATGCCGTTTCCCCTAAGTCCTTCATCGAAAAACTATTTTTCAGTGAAGTCTTTACGGACTCAAGCATAGGAATGTTATTTCCAATCAGTAATATGTCATCCACATATAAGATTAGAAATACTATAGAGCTCCCACTAACCTTCTTGTAAACACAAGACTCTTCTTCGTTCTTGGTGAAGTCAAACCCTTTGACCACTTCATCAAAACGAATGTTCCAACTCCTAGATGCTTGCTTCAATCCATAAATGGATCTCTGAAGCTTGCATACCTTTCCAGCATTTTTCGGATCGACAAAACCCTCGGGCTGTATCATATACACATCCTCAGCTAGGTTTCCATTCAGGAAAGCTGTCTTGACATCCATCTGCCATATCTCATAATCGAAATATGCAGCTATAGCTAGAATAATCCGAATGGACTTAAGCATCACTACGGGCGAGAAGATCTCGTCGTAGTCAACTCCTTGAACTTGTCGAAAACCTTTTGCGACAAGTCGTGCTTTATAGATGTGAACATTTCCATCCATATCCTTTTTCTTCTTATAGATCCACTTGCACTCTATGGCTTTAACACCATCAGGCGGGTCAACCAAGTTCCAAACTTGATTGTCTCCCATGGACTCTATTTCGGATTGCATGGCACTCTACCATTTTTCGGAGTCTGGGTCCATCATTGCTTCTGCATATGTCGCAGGCTCATCATTGTCCAACAATAATATTTCTCGCATTTCGCGGAGCCTTGCTGACCTCCGTGGTTGTGGCGGTGCTTCTCTTGCCATGGGTATCTCAACTTGTTCTGCTACGTTAGCATCACTCATTGATTCTTGCCCGATTGGCTCATCTTGAACTTCTTCAAGATGCACTGTCTTTCCACTCTTTTCTCCTTTGAGAAACTCTTTCTCTAAGAAAACCCCATTCCGAGCGACAAACACTTTGCCTTCTGATCGGTTGTAGAAATAATATCCCAAAGTTTCCTTTGGATATCCCATGAAAATGCACTTATCCGACTTGGGTGTGATCTTGTCCGACTGAAGTCGCTTGACAAACACTTCACATCCCCAAATCTTTAGAAAAGACAAACTAGGAACCTTTCCAGTCCACATCTCATATGACGTCTTAACTACGGATTTAGATGGTACCCTATTAAGTGTGAAAGCTGCTGTTTCTAGAGCGTATCCCCAAAATGACAACGGTAGGTCCGACTGGCTCATCATTGATCGAACCATGTCTAACAAAGTTCGATTACGTCGCTCGGACACACCGTTTCTCTGAGGTGTTCGAGGCGGCGTAAGTTGTGGAACAATTCCGCAACTCTTTAGATGATTGCTAAACTCGTGGCTCAAATACTCGCCTCCACGATCAGATTGTAAGGCCTTAATTTTCTTGCCACGCTGATTTTTAACTTCATTCTGAAGTTCCTTGAACTTTTCAAAGGTTTCAGACTTGTGCTTCATCAAGTAGACATAGCCATATCTACTAAAATCATCAGTGAAAGTTATGAAGTATTGGAATCCTCCTCTAGCCGTCGTGCTCATTGGTCCGCATACATCACTATGTACGAGTTCCAACAAGTCTACTGCTCTCTCAGGAAATCTTGTGAAAGGCGTCTTGGTCATCTTGCCTAGCAAGCAAGCCTCACATGTCTCGTATGATTCAAAATCAAACGAAGTTAGAAGTCCATCAGAATGGAGCTTCTTCATGCGCTTATCACTTATATGACCCAAACGACAATGCCACAAGTAGGTAGGACTCAAATCATTAGGCTGAGGCCTTTTAGCACTTACATTATAGACAGGTGAACCATCAAGATTTAAAACAAATAATCCATTCACAATGGGTGCAAAAGCCATAAACATATTATTCTTAGAGATCACACAACCATTGTTTTCACTCGCAAATGAATAACCATCCTTCATCAAGCATGAAGGAGACAAAATGTTTCGACTTAAACTAGGAACAAAATAACAATTATTCAACTCCATAATAAATCCTGACGGGAGGTGGAGTTGCATCGTCCCGACGGTCAAAGCAGCAACTTTGCATTATTGCCCACGCGGAAATCAACTTCTCCTCTTTCCACGCTTCTACTTCTTATCATTCCCTGCATCGAATTGCAAATATGAGCAACCGATCCGGTATCAAATACCCAAGAATTAATAATCGTATCAGCGAGAAATATGTTGTCTATAACATTAACAACAAGCGTACCTGAGGTAGAAGTACTCTTACTTCCGCCGTTCTTCAACGAAGCTAGGTACTGCTTGCAGTTTCTCTTCCAGTGACCAAGTTCATGACAGTAAAAGCACTCTTTATCTGGAGCAGGTCCAGCTTTAGCCTTGGGCACTGGGTTTGGCTTGGACACTCCAGCCTTGCCCTTCGTCTTCCAAGAATTGCCCTTCTTCTTAAAGGTAGGCTTGTTCTGTACAACCATCACATGGCTGGTACTAGCACTTTTCTTGATGTCCACCTCTGCTGTCTTGAGCATACCACACAGTTCATTCAAACCCTTCTCCGTCCCATGCATATGGTAGTTCGAGATGAAGTTCCCATAGCTAGGCGGAAGAGAGGAAAGAATGAAGTCAGTGGCCAACTCTTTGCCCATTGGGAAGCCCAGCTTCTCCAATCGCTGAGTGTAACCAACCATCTTGATTACATGTGGTCCTACTGCTGCGCCTTCTGCTAACTTGCACTCCAGAAAGTCTTTGGACACATTGAACCTTTCGGTCCTAGCCTGTGTCTGGAACATGTCTTTGAGCGCCACGATCATATCGTGTGCCTCATGATTTGTTTCGAACTGCATCTGCAGCTCGGGTTCCATGCAAGCAAGCATAAGGCAGCTTACCTCAAGATTAGCATCAAATGCCTTCTTGTAAGCAGCCTTAACGGCAGCAGATGCATCATCAGCAGGTACTGGTGGTAGTGGGGTGTCTAGAACATCTTCCTTTTTCTCAGCCCTGAGAACAATTCTCAGGTTACGGATCCAATCCGAGTAGTTTGTTCCATTCAACTTGTCCTTCTCAAGGACCGAACGCAAAGCAAACGATGCGGTGGTGTTGCTAGGTGCCATTTAATCTTCAACAAAAGTAATGCAAAATACACTAAGACAAACGTATCCATGATAGAGCAAATTACATTAAACTATTTTAATAGAATCTACTCCCACTAAAATCAATATCCCTCTATTGAAACTTAGTGATTCAGGATCCACAACTAACAAGTCCACTAGTGAGCTTTAGCATCACCGCTAGCAAACGAGGTAGATCGGTAAGCAACTTTTGCTAATCATATCAACATATGACTCCTGTTGTTGGGTGACATCTCTATGTCTCGGCGCCCAACCTTTATGCCCCAAGGTCCTTAACCGTTAAGATAACCTTGTTAAGCAAACCAACCCTTATGCGTGTAAGTGTCCGACACAAACCCGTCTAGTCAAGGAAAACTAGTGGCACCCTAATTTCATAGACCCACCACTAATTGTACAAGACATGGGACGGTGCAAGTTTTAGTTGGGAGGGCATAGTAACTTAAACTTTGTGAGGGATCGTTCTACTTCTAACATCACAGCATTTAGAAAGTAAAACATAAACAGAATAGCATTCACACAGTTGTGACACAGTATGGCCCGTTTTCATATGGTGATCTCCATCTCCATAGAACCTGTTCACCATGGTGATCTCCATCTCCATGTTCCATGTGCGCCATCCTCCTGGTGATGAGTCCTCCAAGAACTAGAGCATGCTATTACGCCTAATAGCTAGTAAAGAATCTAGTAATGAAGATTACATAGTTGCTTGGATCATCACAGATTGGTACGCAGACCATTAAATACAATAAAGTGACAACACATATGGCTCCTGCCGTGTTGCCGTACGCGCGACACGCAGGTCACGAATGAGTTACACACATGCATCACATATACAAGGGGGCCATACTGATCACAAGATACATACATACATCCTGCAAAACAGAGTTAGGCGTCCTAACGTTCCAAACTTCGGAGGCCCGAAACTCCATCTTCCAAGCCGAATTTGGAAAATCTAATTTCGCAGAAAACGGTAAAACCGTTGAATTTCATGTGTAACTTTTTCTGTAGATCAATTTTCGTATAGAAATCGCCCCGATCCGAGATCGTACCGAAAAGTTACGGCTGATTTATCGAAGCATACGCATACGGCAAAATCCCGACCCCGGCAGTAGATCCCATCTACTATTACACATCTAATGCGCCTGGCGTATGACCTTGGATTTCGATTTGACCAATCATATTGATCTTCCCTCACTGCAACTGGATTTACGTGTATCACTTAACTCCGATGGCGGAAACCGACCAGTAGGAGTATGTCGTTACACTACCATTGCAGCAAGGGCACGAAATCAGGACATAGATCAAACAGAGAACTCGCATATCTCCATATGCACACATCCCGAATCCAAAACTAAGCAGCTACGGCTCTGATACCACTGTAGGGAAATGAGGTAGGCTACACTAGCGCAAATCAAAATTTCTACCGCGTATAACCAGGAAGAACTGCCGTATAAGGATCACAGGATTACCACTCGACGCACTACTAGTGCGGAAGATGTAGATATGCGTCGATGTAGTGAAGACGATCACGTAGTCGTACGTAGTCGATCAACGTAGTTGTACGTAGTCGATCACGTCCAGCAGCTCCTCAGCAGCTCGTCCACGTGCAGCAAGATCGCCTCCGGTACCGTGGCTCGTCGTCGGCTCGTCGTGGCTCGTCAGCGGCTCGTCGATGGCTCGTCCAAGTGCTGCAGGCGCAACACCTCCAAGGTATCCACACGTGCAGGGAGGAAGCGTCGCAAGCCGAACTGCTAGATCCGCGAGTTGCAACAGGCGAGGGCATGGGAGGCGCGGCAGGTGTGTTTTGCCAAAAGGTGTAAACCCTAGGGCGCCTCCACCCCTCTATTTATAGAGGTTCCTGATGGGCCTCTGGATCCGAGGCCCATTAGTGCTCCTAAACCTAATCCAACTCGGATCAGATCCGAATTGGGCTTCCAGCCCCTTAAGTGTGTGACCCTATGGGTTCGGATACGTATAGACATGGCCCGAGTACTCCTACTCGGCCCAATAGTCGGTAGCGGCCTCTAGCAAGACGTGCCAACTCCTATACGCACACGAAGATCATATCAGACGAACCATCACAACATAATATACATGTTATTCCCTTTGCCTCACGATATTTGGTCTAGCTTCAAGCCGACCGCTCTTTCTCGATCCTGTGATTCGGAATCCCTTTGTAGGTTAACTCTTAACCGTACGTAGCATGGCCATGCATTTTCGGATCCGATCACTCGAGGGGCCCAGAGATATCACTCTCAATCAGAGAGGGGCAAATCCCATCTTGATTGACCATGTCTCATAGCATGCTTCTTGACAAACCCGAAAGCTACCTTTATAACTACCCTGTTACGGCGTAGCGTTTGATAGCCCCAAAGTAGGTCGATCCACATCTAGAATACATGCGACAATCTCAGGTCTAAGGACAAAGCGTATATGTTGTTTAAAGAGAGAACTACTTCTCGTGTTGGGTCAGTCCTAACACATGTCTCCACATGTGTCCACATTATTAGTTCAACATCTCCATGTCCATGACTTGTGAAACACAGTCATCAACTAATACATGTGCTAGTCTAATATTCATGTGTGTCCTCACATGAACTCCGACTAGGGACAACTTTAGAATAACCATACAAGTAAAGAGTTTCACATACAATTCACATAATTGCAAATCAATTCAAGCAGCCTTTAATGGATATTCAATGAACACAATACACAAATCATGGATACAAATGGAATATCATCATCTCTATGATTGTCTCTAGGGCATACCTCCAACAAAAGCTAGACCTGGACCTACTCCAGACAAAGAGTACTTTTACTATCATGAACTTGGTCACTGGAAGAGAAACTGCAAGCAGTACCTAGCTTCCTTGAAGAATGGCGGAAGTAAGAGTACTTCTACCTCAGGTACGCTTGTTGTTAATGTTATAGACAACATATTTCTCGCTGATACAATTATTAATTCTTGGGTATTTGATACTGGATCGGTTGCTCATATTTGCAATTCGATGCAGGGAATGATAAGAAGTAGAAGCGTGGAAAGAGGAGAAGTTGATTTCCGCGTGGGCAATAATGCAAAGTTGCTGCTTTGACCGTCGGGACGATGCAACTCCACCTCCCGTCAGGATTTATTATGGAGTTGAATAATTGTTATTTTGTTCCTAGTTTAAGTCGAAACATTTTGTCTCCTTCATGCTTGATGAAGGATGGTTATTCATTTGCGAGTGAAAACAATGGTTGTGTGATCTCTAAGAATAATATGTTTATGGCTTTTGCACCCATTGTGAATGGATTATTTGTTTTAAATCTTAATGGTTCACCTGTCTATAATGTAAGTGCTAAAAGGCCTCAGCCTAATGATTTGAGTCCTACCTACTTGTGGCATTGTCGTTTGGGTCATATAAGTGATAAGCGCATGAAGAAGCTCCATTCTGATGGACTTCTAACTTCGTTTGATTTTGAATCATACGAGACATGTGAGGCTTGCTTGCTAGGCAAGATGACCAAGACGCCTTTCACAAGATTTCCTGAGAGAGCAGTAGACTTGTTGGAACTCGTACATAGTGATGTATGCGGACCAATGAGCACGACGGCTAGAGGAGGATTCCAATACTTCATAACTTTCACTGATGATTTTAGTAGATATGGCTATGTCTACTTGATGAAGCACAAGTCTGAAACCTTTGAAAAGTTCAAGGAACTTCAGAATGAAGTTAAAAATCAGCGTGGCAAGAAAATTAAGGCCTTACAATCTGATCGTGGAGGCGAGTATTTGAGCCACGAGTTTAGCAATCATCTAAAGAGTTGCGGAATTGTTCCACAACTTACGCCGCCTCGAACACCTCAAAGAAACGGTGTGTCCGAGCGACGTAATCGAACTTTGTTAGACATGGTTTGATCAATGATGAGCCAGCAGCTTTCACACTTAATAGGGTACCATCTAAATCCGTAGTTAAGACACCATATGAGATGTGGACTGGAAAGGTTCCTAGTTTGTCTTTTCTAAAGATTTGGGGATGTGAAGTGTTTGTCAAGCGACTTCAGTCGGACAAGATCACACCCAAGTCAGATAAGTGCATTTTCGTGGGATATCCAAAGGAAACTTTGGGGTATTATTTCTACAACCGATCAGAAGGCAAAGTGTTTGTCGCTCGGAACGGGGTTTTCCTAGAGAAAGAGTTTCTCAAAGGAGAAAAGAGTGGAAAGACAGTGCATCTTGAAGAAGTTCAAGATGAGCCGATCGGGCAAGAATCAATGAGTGATGCTAACGTAGCAGAACAAGTTGAGATACCCATGGCAAGAGAAGCACCGCCACCACCACGAAGGTCGGCAAGGCTCCGCGAAATGCGGGAAATATTATTGTTGGACAATGATGAGCCTGCGACATATGCAGAAGCAATGATGGACCCAGACTCCGAAAAATGGCAGAATGCCATGCAATCCGAAATAGAGTCCATGGGAGACAATTAAGTTTGGAACTTGGTTGACCCGCCTGATGGTGTTAAAGCCATAGAGTGCAAATGGATCTATAAGAAGAAAAAGGACATGGATGGAAATGTTCACATCTATAAAGCACGATTTGTCGCAAAAGGTTTTCAACAAGTTCAAGGAGTTGACTACGACGAGACCTTCTCGCCCGTAGTGATGCTTAAGTCCATTCGGATTATTCTAGCTATAGTTGCATATTTCGATTATGAGATATGGCAGATGGATGTCAAGACAGCTTTCCTGAATGGAAACCTAACTGAGGACGTGTATATGATACAGCCCGAGGGTTTTGTCGATCCGAAAAATGCTGGAAAGGTATGCAAGCTTCAGAGATCCATTTATGGATTGAAGCAAGCATCTAGGAGTTGGAACATTCGTTTTGATGAAGTGGTCAAAGGGTTTGACTTCACCAAGAACAAAGAAGAGTCTTGTGTTTACAAGAAGGTTAGTGGGAGCTCTGTAGTATTTCTAATCTTATATGTGGATGACATATTACTGATTGGAAATAACATTCCTATGCTTGAGTCCGTAAAGACTTCACTGAAAAATAGTTTTTCGATGAAGGACTTAGGGGAATCGGCATATATTCTGGGCATTAAGATCTATAGAGATAGATCGAGAAGGCTTATAGGTTTAAGCCAAGATACTTACCTTGACAAAGTGTTGAAGCGGTTCAGCATGGAAGAGGCAAAGAAAGGGTTCTTGCCTATGTCACATGGCATACATCTCAGCAAGACTCAGTGTCCTTCGACTGCTGATGAGCGGGATCGCATGAGTAGAGTGCCATATGCCTCAGCTATTGGATCTATCATGTATGCAATGATAAGTACTCGCCCAGATGTTTCATATGCGCTAAGTATGACAAGCAGACACCAATCTGATCCAGGTGAGAGTGACTGGACAGCGGTGAAAAACATTCTTAAGTACTTGAGAAGGACTAAAGATATGTTCCTCGTCTATGGAGGTGAGGAGGAGCTCGTTGTAACAGGTTACACCGATGCTAGTTTCCAAACCGACAGAGATGATTCAAAGTCACAATCAGGATTTGTGTTCACACTGAATGGTGGTGCTGTTAGTTGGAAGAGTTCCAAGCAGGAGACGGTGGCCGATTCTACGACAGAAGCCGAGTACATCGCGGCTTCGGAAGCCGCGAAGAAAGGTGTTTGGATAAGGAATTTCCTCATTGAGCTTGGTGTGTTCCCAAATGCGTCCAGCCCATTGAATCTCTACTGTGATAATAATGGGGCAATTGCGCAAGCAAAGGAGCCAAGGAACCACCAGAAGAACAAACACGTAATGCGGCGATTTCATCTCATTCGAGACTTCGTTAACCGGGGTGAGATCAAGATATGCAAAATACACACGGATCTGAACATTTCTGATCCGTTGACAAAACCACTCCCGCAGGCTAAGCATGATGCGCATGTAAGAGCTATGGGTATTAGGTACCTTCTAGATTGACTCTAGTGCAAGTGGGAGACTATTGGAGGTATGCCCTAGAGGCAATCATAGAGATGATGATATTCCATTTGTATCCATGATTTGTATATTGTGTTCATTGAATATCCATTAAAGGCTACTTGAATTGATTTGCAATTATGTGAATTGTATGTGAAACTCTTTACTTGTATGGTTATTCTAAAGTTGTCCCTAGTCGGAGTTCATGTGAGGACACATATGAATATTAGACTAGCACATATAGTTGATGACTATGTTTCACAAGTCATGGACATGGAGATGTCGAAATAATAATGTGGACACATGTGGAGACATGTGTTAGGACTGACCCAACACGAGAAGTAGTTCTCTCTTTAAAACAACATATACGCTTTGTCCTTAGACCTAAGATTGTCGCATGTATTCTAGATGTGGATAGACCTACTTAGGGGCTATCAAACGCTACGCCGTAACAGGGTAGTTATAAAGGTAGTTTTTGGGTTTGTCAAGAAGCATCCTATGAGACATGGTCAATCAAGATGGGATTTTCCCCTCTCTGATTGAGAGTGATATCTCTGGGCCCCTCAAGTGATCGGATTCGAAAATGCATGGCCATGCTACGTACGGTTAAGAGTTAACCTACAAAGGGATTCCGAATCACAGGATCGAGAAAGAGCGGTCGGCTTGAAGCTAGACCAAATATCGTGAGGCAAAGGGAATAGCATGTATATTATGTTGTGATGGTTCGTCTGATATGATCTTCGTGTGCGTATAGGAGTTGGCACGTCTTGCTAGAGGCCGCTACCGACTATTGGGCCGAGTAGGAGTACTCGGGCCATGTCTATGCGTATCCGAACCCATAGGGTCACACACTTAAGGGGCTGGAAGCCCAATTCGGATCTGATCCGAGTTGGATTAGGTTTAGAAGTACTAATGGGCCTCGGATCCAGAGGCCCGTCAGGAACCTCTATAAATAGAGGGGTGGGGGCGCCCTAGGGTTGACATCTCTTTGGCGAAACACACCTGCCGCGCCTCCCACGCCCTCGCCTGTTGCAACTCGCGGATCTAGCAGTCCGACTTGTGACGCTTCCTCCCTGCACGTGTGGATACCTTGGAGGTGTTGCGCCTGCAGCACTTGGACGAGCCACCGACGAGCCGCCGACGAGCCACGACGAGCTGACGACGAGCCGCGGTACCGGAGGCGATGTTGCTGCACGTGGATGAGCTGCTGAGGAGCTGCTGGACGTGATCGACTACGTACGACTACGTTGATCGACTACGTACGACTATGTGATCGTCTTCACTACATCGACGCATATCTACATCTTCCGCACCTGTAGTGCGTCGAGTGGTAATCCCGTGATCCTTATACGGCAGTTCTTCCTAGTTATACGCGGTAGAAATTTTGATTTGCGCTAGCGTAGCCTACCTCGTATCCCAACATCAAGATGGGATTTGCCCCTCTCTGATTGAGAGTGATATCTTTGGGCCCCTTGAGTGATCGGATCCAAAAATGCATGGCCATGCTACGTACGGTTAAGAGTTAATCTACAAAGGGATTCCGAATCATAGGATTGAGAAAGAGCGGTCGGCTTGTAGCTAGACCAAATATTGTGAGGCAAAGGGAATAGCATGTACATAATGTTGTGATGGTTCATTTGATATGATCTTCGCGTGTGTATGGGAGTTGGCACGTCTTGCTAGAGGCCGCTACCAACTATTGGACCGAGTAGGAGTACTCGGGCCATGTCTATATGTATTCGAACCCATTGGGTCACACACTTAAGGGGATGGAATCCCAATTCGGATATGATCCGAGTTGGATCAGGTTTAGAAGTACTAATTGGCCTCGGACCCAGAGGCCCATCAGGATCATTTATAAATAGAGGGGTGGGACGCCCTAGGGTTTCATCCCTTTTGGCTGAAACACATCTGCCACGCCTCCCACACCATCGCCTGTTGCAACTCGTGGATCTAGAAGTCTGGCTTGCGAAGCTTCCTCCCTGCACGTGTGGATACCTTGGAGGTGTTGCGCCTGCAACACTTGGACGAGCCGCCGACGAGCCACGACGAGCCGACGATGAGCCGCGGCACGAGGACAATCTTGCTGCACATGGACGAGCTGCTGAGGTGTTGCTCAACATCGACATGATCGACTACGTGTTTGACTACACTGATCGACTTCGCTGCCTTGACACGATTCTACATCTTCCGCACCAGTGCATCGAGTGGTAATCCCGTGATCCATATACGGCAGTTTTCATGGTTTACGTGGTAGAAAATTTTGTTTTGTGCTAGCGTAGCCTACCTCGTATCCCTACAGTGGTATCAGGGTCGTAGCTGTTTTGTTTTGGATTCGGGATATGTGCATATGGAGATATGTGAGTTTTCAGTTATATGTCCTGGTTTCGTGTTCTTGCTGCAACGGTTGTGTAACGACATACTCCTACCAGTCGGATTTCTACCATCGGAGTTAAGTGATACACGTAATGCCAATTGCAGCGAACGAAGATCAATGTGATTGGTCGAATCGAAATCTAGGTTCATATGCCAGGCGCATGAGATGCGCAATAGAAGATTGGATCTACTGCCGGGTCGAAATTTTGTCGTGTGCGTGTGCTTCAGTAAAACAGCCGTAACTTTTTGGTACGATCTCGGATCTGGGCGAATTTTATATGAAAATTGATCTACAGAAAAAGTTACACATGAAATTCAATCGCTTCACCATTTTCGGTGAAATTAGATTTTCTAAAATTGGGCTTGGAAGATGGAGTTTCGGGCCTCTGAAGTTTGGAACGTTAGAACTGCCTAACTCTGTTTTGCAAGATGTATGTATCTTGTGATCAATATGGCCCCTTTGTGTATGTGATGCATGTGTGTAACTCATTCGTGACCTGCGTGTCGTGCATATGGCAACACGGGTGGAGCCATATGTGTTGTCACTTTAATGTATTTAATGGTCTGCATACCAATCTATGATGATCCAAGCAACTATGTAATATTCTTTACTAGCTTTTTTACTAGCTATTAGGCGTAATAGCATGTTCTAGTTCTTGGAGGACTCATCACCAGGAGGATGGCGCACATGGAACATGGAGATGGAGATCACCATGGTGAACAGGTTCTGTGGAGATGGAGATCCCCATAAGAAAACGGGCCATACTGTGTCACAACTGTGTTAATACTATTCTTTATGTTTTACTTCCTACATGATGTGATGTTAGAAGTAGAACGATCCCTTACAAAGTTTAAGTTAGTATGCCCTCCCAACTAAAACTTGCACCATCCCATGTCTTGTACAATTAGTGGTGGGTCTATGAAATTAGGGTGCCACTAGTTTTCCTTGACTAGACGGGTTTGTGTCGGACACTTACACGCATAAGGGTTAGTTTTGCTTAACAAGGTTATCTTAACGGTTAAGGACCTTGGGGCATAAAGGTTGGGTACTGAGACATGGAGATGTCACCCAACAGCAGAAGTCATATGTGATGTGATTAGCAAGAAGTTGCTTACCGATCTACCTTGTTTGCTAGCGGTGATGCTAAAGCTCACTAGTAGACTTGTTAGTTGTGGATCCTGAATCAGTAAGTATCAATAGAGGGATGTTGATTTTAGTGGGAGTAGATTCTGTTAAATAGTTTAATGTGATTTGTTCTATCATGGATACGTTTGTCTTAGTGTATTTTGCATTACTTTTGTTGTAGATTAAATGGCACCTAGCAACACCACACCATTTGTTTTGCGTTCGGTCCTTGAGAAGGACAAGTTGAATGGAACAAACTACTCGGATTGGATCCGTAACCTAAGAATTGTTCACAGGGCTGATAAAAAGGAAGATGTTCTAGACACCCCATTACCACAAGTACCTGCTAATGATGCATCTGCTGCCGTTAAGGCTGCTTACAAGAAAGCATTTGATGTCAATCTTGAGGTAAGCTGCCTTATGCTCAATTGCATGGAACTTGAGCTGCAGATGCAGTTCGAAACAAATCATGAGGCACACGATATGATCGTGACGCTCAAGGACATGTTCCAGACAAAGGCTAGGACTGAAAGGTACAATGTGTCCAAGGCCTTTCTGGAGTGTAAGGTAGCAGAAGGCATAGCAGTAGGACCACACGTAATCAAGATGGTTGGTTACACTCAGCAATTGAAGAAGCTGGGCTTCCCAATGGGCAAAGAGTTGGCCACTAACTTTATTCTTTCATCTCTTCCGCCTAGCTATGGGAACTTCATCTCGAACTACCATATGCATGGGACGGAAAAGGATCTGAATGAACTGCGTGGTATGCTCAAGACAGCAGAAGTTGACATTAAGAAAAGCGCTAGTAGCAGCCATGTGATGGCTATACAGAACAAGCCTACCTTCAAGAAGAAGGGAAATTCTTGGAAGAAGAAGGGTGAGGCTGGAGTGTCCAAGCCAAACCTAGCGCCCAAGGCTTAAAGCTGGACCTACTCCAGATAAAGAGTGTTTTTATTGTCACGAACCTGGTCACTAGAAGAAAAATTGCAAGCAGTACCTAGCTTCCTTGAAGAATGACAGAAGTAAGAGTACTTCCACCTCAAGTACGCTTGTTGTTAATGCTATAGACAACATATTTCTCGTTGATACAATTATTAATTCTTGGGTATTTGATACTGGATCGGTTGCTCATATTTGCAATTCGATGCAGGGAATGATAAGAAGTAGAAGTGTTGAGAAGGGAGAAGTTGATTTCCGCGTGGGCAATAATGCAAGAGTTGCAGCGTTGACCGTCGGGACGATGCAACTGCACCTCCCATCAGGATTTATCATGGAATTGAATAAATGTTATTTTGTTCCTAGTTTAAGTCGAAACATTATGTCTCCTTCATGTTTGATGAAGGATGGTTATTCATTTGCGAGTGAAAACAATGGTTGTGTGATATCTAAGAATGATATGTTTATGGCTTTTGCACCCATTGTGAATGGATTGTTTGTTTTAAATCTTGATGGTTCACCTGTCTGTAACATTAATGCTAAAAGGCCTCGGCCTAATGATTTGAGTACTACCTACATGTGGCATTGTCGTTTGGGCCATATAAGTGAGAAATGCATCAAGAAGCTCCATATTGATGGACTTTTAACTTCGTTTGATTTTGAATCATACGAGACATGTGAGGCTTGCTTACTAGGCAAGATGACCAAGGCACCTTTCACAGGTTTTCCTGAGAGAGCATTAGACTTGTTGGAACTTGTACATACCGATGTATGTGGACCAATGAGCACGATGGCTAGAGGAGGATTCCAATACTTCATAACTTTCACTGATGATTTTAGTAGATATGGATATGTCTACTTGATGAGGCACAAGTCTGAAACCTTTGAAAAGTTCAAGGAATTTCAGAATGAAGTTGAAAATCAGCGTGGCAAGAAAATTAAGGCCTTGCGATCTGATCGTGGAGGCGAGTATTTGAGCCATGAGTTTAGCAATCATCTAAAGAGTTGCGGAATTGTTCCACAATTTATGCCACCTGGAACACCTCAGAGAAACGGTGTATCCGAGTGACGTAATCAAACCTTGTTAGACATGGTTCAATCAATGATGATCCAGTCGGACCTACCATTGTTATTTTGGAGATACGCTCTAGAAACAGTAGCTTTCACACTTAATAGGGTACCATCTAAATCCGTAGTTAATACATCATATGAGATGTGGACTGGAAAAGTTCCTAGTTTGTCTTTTCTAAAGATTTGGGGATGTGAAGTGTTTGTCAAGCGACTTTAGTCAGACAAGATCACACCCAAGTTGGATAAGTGCATTTTCGTGGGATATCCAAAGGAAACTTTAGGATATTATTTCTACAACCGATTAGAGAGCAAAGTGTTTGTCGCTCGGAACAGGGTTTTCCTAGAGAAAGAGTTTCTCAAAGGAGAAAAGAGTGGAAAGACAGTGCATCTTGAAGAAGTTCAAGATGAGCCGATCGGGTAAGAATCAATGAGTGATGCTAACGTAGCAGAACAAGTTGAGATACCCATGGCAAGAGAAGCACCGCCACAACCACGAAGGTCGGCAAGGCTCCGCAAAATGCGGGAAATATTATTGTTGGACAATGATGAGCCTGCGACATATGCAGAAGCAATGATTGACCCAGACTCCAAAAAAAATGGCAGAGTGCCATGGAGTCCGAAATATAGTCCATGGGAGACAATCAAGTTTGGAACTTCGTTGACCCGTCTGATGGTGTTAAAGCCATAGAGTGCAAGTGGATCTATTAGAAGAAAAAGGACATGGATGGAAATGTTCACATCTATAAAGCATGACTTGTCGCAAAAGGTTTTGACAAGTTCAAGAAGTTGACTACGACGAGACCTTCTCGCCCGTAGTGATGCTTAAGTCCATTCAGATTATTCTAGCTATAGTTGCATATTTCGATTATGAGATATGGCAGATGGACGTCAAGACAGCTTTCCTGAATGGAAACCTAGCTGAGGACGTGTATATGATACAGCCCAAGGGTTTTATCAATCCGAAAAATGCTGGAAAAGTATGCAACCTTCAGAGATCCATTTAGGGATTGAAGCAAGCATCTAGGAGTTGGAACATTCGTTTTGAGAAGTGGTCAAAGGGTTTGACTTCACCAAGAATGAAGAAGAGTCTTGTGTTTATAAGAAGGTTAGTGGGAGCTCTGTAGTATTTCTAATCTTATATGTGGATGACATATTGCTGATTGGAAATAACATTCCTATGCTTGAGTCCGTAAAGACTTCACTGAAAAATAGTTTTTCGATGAAGGACTTAGGGGAAGCGGCATATATTTTGGGCATTAAGATCTATAGAGATAGATCGAGAAGGCTTATAGGATTAAGCCAAGATACTTATATTGACAAAGTGTTGAAGCGGTTCAGCATGGAAGAGGCGAAGAAAGGGTTCTTGCCTATGTCACATGACATACATCTCAGCAAGACTCAGTGTCCTTCAACTGCTGATGAGCGGGATCGCATGAGTAGAGTGTCATATGCCTCGGCTATTGGATCTATCATGTATGCAATGATAAGTACTCGCCCAGATGTTTCATATGCGCTAAGTATGACAAGCAGACACTAGTCTGACCCAAGTGAGAGTCACTGGACGGCGGTGAAAAAACATTCTTAAGTACTTGAGAAGGACTAAAAATATGTTCCTCGTCTATGGAGGTGAGGAGGAGCTCATTGTAACAGGTTACACCGTTGCTAGTTTCCAAACCAACAGAGATGAGTCAAAGTCACAATCAGGATTTGTGTTCACGCTAAATGGTGGTGCTGTTAGTTGGAAGAGTTCCAAGCAGGAGATGGTGGTTGATTCTACGACAGAAGCTGAGTACATCGTGGCTTCGGAAGTCGCGAACGAGGGTGTTTGGATAAGGAATTTCCTTATTGAGCTTGGTGTGTTCCCAAATGCGTCGAGCCCAATGAATCTCTACTATGATAACAATGGGGCAATTGGACAAGCAAAGGGGTCAAGGAATCACCAGAAGAACAAACACGTAATGTGGCGATTTCATCTCATTCGAGACTTCATTAATCGGGGTGAGATCAAGATATGCAAAATACACATGGATATGAATATTTTCGATCCTTTGATAAAACCACTCCCGCAGGCTAAGCATGATGCGCATGTAAGAGCTATGGGTATTAGGTATCTTCTAGATTGACTCTAGTGAAAGTGGGAGACTGTTGGAGGTATGCCCTAAAGGCAATCATAGAGATGATGATATTCCATTTGTATCCATGATTTATATTGTGTTCCTTGAATATCCATTAAAGGATACTTGAATTGATTTGCAATTATGTGAATTGTATGTGAAATCTTTACTTGTATGGTTATTCTAAAGTTGTCCTTCGTCGGAGTTCATGTGAGGACACACATGAATATTAGACTAGTACATGTATTAGTTGCTGACTATGTTTCACAAGTCATGGACATGGAGATGTCAAACTAATAATGTAGGCATATGTAGAGACATGTGCTAGGACTGACCCAACGTGAGAAGTAGTTCTCTCTTTACACAACATGTACGCTTTGTCCTTAGACCTGAGATTGTCGCATGTACTGAAGATGTGGATCGACTTACTTAGGAGCAATCAAATGCTACACCGTCACAGGGTAGTTAACAACATAGCTTTCGGGTTTGTCAAGAAGCATGCTGTGAGACATGGTCAATCAAGATGGGATTTGCCCCTCTCTGATTGAGAGTGATATCTTTGGGATATCTTTGGGCCCCTCGAGTGATCGGATCCGAAAATGCATGGCCATGCTACGTACGGTTAAGAGTTAATCTACAAAGGGATTCCGAATCATAGGATCGAGAAAGAGCGGTCGGCTTTTAGCTAGACCAAATATCGTGAGGCAAAGGGAATAACATGTACATAATATTATGACGGTTCGTCTGATATGATCTTCGTGTGCGTATGGAAGTGGGCACGTCTTGCTAGAGACAGTTACCAACTATTGGGCCGAGTAGGAGTACTCGGGCCATGTCTATACGTATTCGAACCCATAGGGTCACACACTTAAGGGGCTGGAAGCCCAATTCGGATATGATCCGAGTTGGATCAGGTTTAGAAGTACTAATTGGCCTCGGACCCAGAGGCTCGTCAGGAACCTCTATAAATAGAGGGGTGGGGCGTCCTAGAGTTTCATCCCTTTTGGCTAAAACACATCTGCCACGCCTCCCACGCGCTCGCCTGTTGCAACTCGCGGACCTAACAGTCCGGCTTGCGACGCTTCCTCCCTGCACGTTTGGATACCTTGGAGGTGGTGCGCCTGCAGCACTTGGACGAGCCGACGATGAGCCGCGGCACGAGGACAATCTTGCTGCACGTGGTCGAGCTGCTGAGGTGTTGCTCGACGTCGACGTGATCGACTACGTGTTCGACTACGCTAATCGACTTTGTTGCCTCGACGCGATTCTACATCTTCTGCACCAGTGTGTCGAGTGGTAATCTCGTGATCCATATACGACAGTTTTCCTAGTTTACGCGGTAGAAAATTTTGTTTTGCGCTAGCGTAGCCTAGCTCGTAGCCCAACAGTCGCCCAGGCCCCGTACCCCACCGCCGAGGCCCCAGGACCGCCACTGCAAGACCATGCCACCAGCGATGGAAGAAGCCGCCACCGGCCGCCGCGACAGCCTCGCTCCGCCCAACCCCACAGCGCGGAGCAACAGGAGCAGCGCCCACCGTTTGTTGCCGCCCAACGGGCGTGGGCAGCATGCCTCGGAGTCCGGCGCCCACGGCATGGGGCGCCAGGGAGCCGCGCTGCCGCCGCCACACCTTACCGTCTGCCAGGGACAGTAGCCCGCAGATTCGGTCAGCCCACACTCGGATCCAGTCGTCCCCTCCGTGGATCTGGTCGGACCCCAGCTCATTGGCCATGGCCACCACGTCGGAGCAAGAAGAGAAGAGAGGAAGAAGGAAGAGGTTGGCAGATGAGGAAAAAAAAAGGAAGGGAATCGAGGGAGATGGCCCTGCCGCCACCCTCCTCGCTGCTCGCCGAACTTTCAGTGTACAACTCGAGCGACGGCGGAGGCGGGGAGAGACGGCTGCAGGGCTGGATACGGGGGACGGGGGTCCACCCGAGTCTGGGCCGAGTCGCCCAGATCGGGCAACGTGGGGGCTGATTTTTTTCGTTACGAATTAACCAACAAAAGTCTAAACAACAGGCCATGCTTCTAAGATGATAGGATCAGCGGCACACATAAGTAAACGTCCGGAGAGGCGGTAGCAATGTTGGCCTGGTGATGTGACTATTTTCTTTTGTTTTTAACGACCTGTACCTGCTGGCCCTTGAATGCCATGTACTTCGGCTAGAAACATTCACACATAACCAACCGGAGCTTACATTTTTTGACCGGTAAACGTCGATGTCTAGATATCTCCCAAAGATACTGTAATTTACTCAGGGGAGAGCACCCAAGAAAATTCAACTCCAATCCTCTGACAACTAGTAAAACAGAGGACAGCGCGACAAAGTCCCGTCAACTAATCTCCATCGAAATTGTCTTGTCTGAGGCACGCAATTACGCATTGCTATAGCCACCACTGCTTTGTGGCTCGTTCTTCATGTTAGCGAGCATCCAATCAGTGGAGCTGTTACCGGCTTTGTTGGTGCCTCCATGACGTCAGTCCATGCGAGAGTTTACTTTTTTTAAAAAAAATCATACCAAGATTACCGGCCTCCCAACATCTACAGAATTTGCTTTGGTGGCAGTCTTCACCAAATTCTCGTTTACCTGTACGGGTCTTGCTTTCTCATGATTTCTCGTGCTGCAACAATGAGGTATCTTCAGCATGACATTTGGCAACTGCATACAGTTATGTTGTTGTAATGTACAGGCTTGTAGCTCCAAAACATATTGATTGTTTCCCAAATTAAAACGACAGAAATGTCCCTTCATCTCAACAAGAGCTCGGCACACATCATATTGTGTTTCAACAAAGACATTAGGCGACCAATTGAATGAGATATCGCTCTTTATCTCTTTTCTTTGATGCTACGAGACCATCCATTTCATTGAAGATATACTCCGCAAACCAGTTGTGAGGTGATAGACCAAATAGACCTCCTAGCTGTCATCCTTAGTATTCAACCATCACGAAACCTGACGAAGCTTCAATCCTCAACAGATAACTGGCCAAGAGAGCATAGCATCAAGCCATCAACATGTCGAGGCCATAGCTTTGAGATCTATGGCCATCAAACTGGAATCCAGAGAATGAGAATTTTGCAAATTGTAAAGTGAACTCCAACTGCTCACATCAGATCGACAATTAAAGGTTACAATTAAGATCACCCGTATCATTTAGCCACCAGCAAGATTAGTATTGCAGCACAGCTCAGCGGTTAAGCATTTAAGCTTCAGAGACAAGTTACTAGACAGCTATCCACATCTATGCTAACCACCAATAATTTACCCTTTTCAGGAGAAGAAATCACAAGAAAAACTTTTACAGGTGGAAGTCAACAAAATTAAGAGGCCTACACAATAAAAAAAAAGATCACATCTCCATGATAATATTCAAAAGACTCATACTAGAGAACAAACTAATTTTGATTAAAACCAACATCTTTAGAAGCTTGTTCATACAATGGTGCCAATGCAAGTTTATTGAAGAAATCATGCACCTTGACTTAACTGGTCAGGGCTAGACACTCAGAAGCAATCAAGTAAGTTTTACAGGGTTTAACAAAAAATTACTGGAACTCAGCCCTTACGTAACCTTTTCATACTTCCTAATAGGGAATACCGTTTGCTAAAGTTCACATAAGAATTATCAGACTATAATAAACAGAAAACCGGAGTAAAGAATTATTCTCCACCAGTATTAATCTTACATAATAGAGCTAACAATTATTGATTTACAGCATATCTTTGCTAAGATTGTGTAGCAGTCGTTTCCTTCGACTGTTACATCTTATTAAACTATCGGTCAAGTAGTTTTGTCAATCGATTAAAACAAGCTCTGCATAATGCTTCATGATTTATCCATCACCCAAAAATGTATACCCACTTGTCTTGGGAGAAAAAAGAAAAAAAGTTCAGAATACAGAACAGAACAACACACGTATGCATGATATAAGTTAGTAATGACAGACTGAAGTGGGGATCATTGTAAAAGCTATAGTTGGGAATAGGGTGACATTGAAAAAGAGAAAGTTTTCCACAAGAAGTCAGCAAACCAGTTGATTGGTTTGTGCAATTGATGAACTGATTTAGTCAGGACTACTATTTTACTGTATGCTATGCATCTCAGCAACCAGCTAATGTCAACCAATAAGAGTAGAATGATCACACCTCAATATGGGCAGATCAAATCAATCAAATGGAAAAGAATCTATATCACTCTGAAATGTATAACCATGTTACGGCGAGATAATTCCAAAAGCAAGTGAAATCAACTCATTGGACAACAAAAATCCATCTGGGTCACTGAGACGGATGAATGCAACTCTGCTACCAAAATCACCTTCATTTTGCAGGTCCAACTCAAAATCAATATGTGGCAAGGCTTGTCGCTCCATATCCATGGCAATTACAAGCCCGCTCTCCACAAAAGGCTTAAATGTGTTACACAGTGATAGTGCCAGACTTTTTCCAAATGATTTACTGAAACTTTGCAAATCAAGCCCCCAAGCTGTTCTCAATGATAGCATAACCACATCCAGTGCCATGTCCTTCATGTCAGAGCTTCTCGACTTATGGCTCCATGTTCCATCCTCTAACTCCTGAACCCATTCTGCATACTCCTTCATCCTTCTGGGCCTGGAGTACCTGACACCATTAATGTAGCTTGCAGATCCAAGACCAAAGGCATAGAAGGGCCGGTTCTGCCAGTATGTTAGATTGTGCTTGCATTCATATCCAGGCTTACAGTAGCTACTGATCTCATAGTGGTTATATCCTGCTTCAGAAAGCCTCTTTGAAGCAATCTTGTAGAAGTTTGCAGACTCAGTGTCACTTGGAAGAGGAAAGACACCAGGAGTATACCTGCCACAAATTACATATGAATGAGGAAATTCCTTATTTGACACTGGAAGATTAGTTCCTTTCTTGACCCTGAAAAGTTTTTCCTTCCTAATACGACACCAACTTCTAACTTTCATTCCTTATTTGGCATTTCCATCAATTGTGTTAGTTAAGTTAGGTGAAACGATCTACAAAATCACCTCCAAAAATCATGAAACTTTTTTTAGTGATACAACAAATGAGTATGAACCCATATTTCTTAGAAGGGCACATATACCTTTACAGTTTTAAAATTAAAATTCACCAACTTAGCCTACCTTTATAAGTTCTATGAATTTTTATGGCACCAAAACACTTTTAAAAATTATAAGAAAATAACTAATATTTCTCACATCAGATACTGGAACTTATTAAATTATTTCCTAGCAAAACTTACATAGAGAATTACGAAGAACCATAAATTTTGAAAACTTTAAAAGAACCTTGTAATTCTCTATGTAACTTATGATAGAAAATAATTTTATAAATGACTACATCTCATGTAAGGAATATTAGTTATTTTTCATAATTTTTCGAAAGTGTTTTGGTACCATAAAAAATTCAAATATGCTTCAAAAGTAGTCAGATTTGGTGAGTTTTAATTTGAAAATGCCAAAGGCACATGTGCATTTTTAAGAAAAATGGCATCAACTTCATTTGTTCTATTATCTAAAAAAGTTACACGAATTTTGGAGGTCATTTGATGGTTGTTTTGTTCGACTTATGTGACAAAAGTGACAAAAATGTCAAATAAGGAATAAAAGATAGAACTTGGTGTCATATAAGGGATGGGAAACTTTTCAGTGTCAAGAAAGGAATTTAGTCATCTTCTAGTGTCAAATAAGGAATTTTCTCTTCACAAATTGTCTCCCGAAATTAAGCATAATGGCCTTGACAAGACCTAAACATACACACACAACAATTAATATTGCTGATCTGCATGTACATATAGAATCCAAATACTGCATGCAAATTACATAACCTAACATGAAACACACAGTAAGTAAGGATTTTCTCACACAATATCCATTATGGGCAAGAGAATTAAACATGCCTTGAGCATATGGTGATTGTAAGTTACTGTGCACAGAATGGAAAATTATAGGTTGCTGGTGGCAGATGCGCTAAGAAGATGAGGAATCATTACCAAAACTGAATTAGAAGGTGAAGTTGTAGAGCACAAGATAGAAGGATATGCCTGGTGGTAAAAAGTTGAATTTTACTGAAACCATGAAAGTTAACACACACAGGACCATTATATATTCACTTAGGCACTAAAGCAGGTGACCCTGCATTTTGAAATCTATAAAATCAAGAAGAAGAATCACTCACATTTGCCCAAACTTGGTGCCCTGCTCAATCTGCAGATCATACACGGAGATATGTGTGGGCCTGGCATCCACCGTGCACCTCAAGCTCTGCTCCCACATCTCCTCGGTCTGATTCGGCAGCGAGGAGATGAGGTCCATGCTCCAGTTCTGCAGCCCTTCGCATGCCGTCACGATCCCGACCGCCTCGTGCACCTCCTTCACGCCGTGCGCGCGGCCGCACGCGCGGAGCAGGTCCTCCTGGAACGCCTGCACTCCGAGCGACACCCGATTGACGCCGACGCCCACGAGCTCCCTGAGCCTGGCGGCGTCGAAGGTCCCCGGGTCCATCTCGATGGACACCTCCGGGCACGCCGACAGGCCGAACCTACCCCGCAGCGCGTCGAGGACGGCCGCGACGAGGCGCGGCGGGACGAGCGACGGCGTGCCGCCCCCGAAGAAGACGGTCTCGAGCGGGACCCCGTCTTCGGAGACCGGGCGCGTGGCGGCGACCTCGCGGAGGAGGAGGCGCACGTAATCGACGATCCTGGGGTCGTCCGCGGCCTCGCCACGGGAAGGGGTGGTGCCTGAGGAGGAGCCGAGCGCGACGATGGGGAAGTCGCAGTAATGGCAGCGCTTGCGGCAGAAGGGGAGGTGGACGTAGGCGGAGGACGGCGGGAGAGGCGGGTGTGACGGCGGCGGGGAAGAGGGAGTAGAGGAGGTGGTGGCGGCGGAGGCGGCATATCGTCGAGCAGGTGGAGGGCGTTGGCGGATTGGGGGCGGTTTCCTTGGTGGGAGGTGGGAGACGAGCGGGAAGGCCAATCGTAGCATCATTACTGAAGCGGTGCCGTAAACTTGGAGCCGCCCGCAGGAAGAAGTCGATTTTTGGTTCCGGTAAGTTGCGTGGCCACGTGGGTTTCAGAGATACCTTACGCCGCGCCGTGGTGGGCAGTGGGCTTAGACCGGGATTTGGCCCATTTCAGATCTGTTCCAGGATTTGGATGGAGCATGAGAGAGTTTTGGTACAGAGTTCCATCTAATTCTGATTCTCTATAGGAGTTGATTCTCTGATAGAATTGATTCAGTAGCTTAAAGTGATTCTCTTTGATTCCCTAGCATAAACTTTTAAAATCAGAATGGAGAATCACTTCACATAATTAGGAGAACCTACTCTTTTTCCAGCTCACAGTCTCTTAGTTCTCTCTTTTTTCTCAGCCCCCAGCCTCTTAGTTCATTTCAAAGAATCACTTCACAGAATTATCAGAGAATCACTTGGCTCTGAAAAAACTGTTAGCTCCTGCTAGAATTAGGAGAGAATCAGCACTGGGAGCTCCGCCAAACGCATCCTGAGTTTGCATTTATCAAAAGTGAGCTTAGTCAAAATATTATTCTAGGAAATAAAATTATAAAATAAATTAAAATAATAATAATAAGTCATTCTAGCGTGTAGCCACCGTTTTATAATGGTAGAGTGGTTAAATCTATTTCATGGGATGATATTCTGACTAAACTCACTTTTAATAATCGTGAATTCGTAAATCTCGTCTTGATCCATGCCTTTCTTCGTCCTATTCCAGAGTCTAGGAGTTCGGTAACGCGAATGTTTGCCATGCACACTCAGCTTTATAAAATTATTTCATTGGCTCCTAAACAAATAAATAATGTGAATTCACTTAGCTTTATAAAATTGTTTCATTGGCTCCTAAACAAATAAAAATGTGAATACAAGTGAATGAAAGAAATACTTATGTGCCCTCGCTGGCCGTGTTCCAGCGTTTGTGTGTACTGCCATTGTGGTGGAAGGCACCAGGGTACAACTTCATCTACTACAGTTTAATAAATCCTAGTGCCTAGGATTACATGTGCATCATGTTAGAATCTGATACTCTCTATATGTGTAGCAGCACTCAAATCTTGAAAAGATATTGCGAGTACAACACGAGCTTGCATCATATTAAGAACAATGTAGATGGATCTTATAGAAAAACCTAGATGACGGCGTTGAGGCAACCACAACAAGAGAATAGGATTCTGACAAAGCCGACCGTAAGTTCTTTAAGCACAACTCCAAAAGAGTACAAGTGATTGTCACTCCCTCACAATCCTACTTGACCCTTTAGGACCCTCCGATTCTTGCCCTATATAAGAATCTAGTGCTATATAACTGTCTAGCCTATCCCTCTTGAGCGTTCCTAATTGCCTCTCACCAAGCATTAGATGAGAAATTGGTGTTTGCCCTTGGTTTGATTGATTCCTAGAGGCTCCACCTCCTGGTTTATACAGTCCCTTCCAAGACCCTCATACATGCAAGTAGGAGTCCTATACCTAGTAGGATTCAATGCTCAGGTAGAACTACAAGTCCTAATAGCACATCCCTATTGAGTCCTAATCTAAGTAGGATTTGAGTCACCATGCAACAATCTCCACCTTGACTCTAATCCTTTGAAGTCACTGTGCTCCTCCAAGAATTCTCTCCAAATCGGCTTCTTTTTGTTATATTTTTTATACTCCCACCACAGGGGCTCCTGCACATCATCGCGATGTTCGTGTTAGTGTCCAGGCTTGAGTGCCCATACCCTCCGCCTGAGAGCTCCTTCGTTGTGTAGTTTGGTTAACCACATCGCCTTCTCCTACAACCCTCCGCCTAGGCTTTCCTGGAGCCCTATCCTGTGCCCCACGTCGCTCCGTGTGGCACGACTCGGGTGGATTCCCTCGCCGTCGCACCGAGCCGAGCTCCTTCAGTCCCTGTGTTTCACCATCGCTCGAGCACACCGACGAAAATCTGTAGGACGCGCGAGGACAGCGGTGGCAAGGGATGGCAGTTCTACCCGTGGGCATAGGTACCCGCGGGTTTTGTACCCGATGGGCAAGGGTAGGGGCAGGAATTTCACCCGCGGGTGAGAGTACGGGCAAGGATTCTCGCCTGTGGGCAGAGCACGGGTATGAAATCTCGCCCTTGGGTACCTATCGGGTTACCCGCGCAACATAAAGGTCCATCAAATTACCAAGTATATGAGGTCCAACAATGCAGATTCGGCCCAAGCCCATCATGGAAATATGGAACCTATGCATACCTCATCCTTTCAATCACGCACCCACCCACCCGTTGATCGCCCCTACCCTCATTTCCTCTCGATTCATCCTCACGCACAAGCACACAGTGGCACAGGCGGAGGAGCAAAGGTGCGCCGGCGCACCTGCGCGCAGGCAGCAAGCGGCCGGCTAGGCATCGCCTCTCCACTCTTGCTCCTCCGCAATCCGTCCTTCACCTCTCATCCTCACCACCGTCTACCCCGATGGCACCATCCCCACCGCCACCGCCGCCTGGTCCCCTTGCCGTGTTCTGATCCACGAGCGCGCGATGAGTTGCCAGCGTTGCCACCACTACTAGAAAAATGACCTCTCCCCGAGGCTTAGTACCGGTCACTTTTTGGGATCCGGGGGATCCCAAATTTGAACCCGGTACTAAAGCTAAAAAGAGCCGGGTCCTCACTAACCCTTTACCTCCCTCAATCAACCACAAAGGAGGATTGAGTCACTTACTATGAATCCACGAATGATGGGTAATACAAACATTCTCGGGCGCACCACACAAAAGGGCACTCAAACGGGCAACGCCTAGCAAAAGATAAAGACATCCATCCATGGTGAGCTCACTCCCCCTTTGGCATCGAGCTCCAAAAAGGGGAGGCCCTTCCATGGGCCATCACTCGTCGTCCTTATCGTTGTCGTCGTCACCATCATCTTCATATTCATCCTCGGGAGTATTGGCCTCAGGGATATCTTCTTCTTCTTCCTCGGAGTCCTCCCTCCCACCAAAGTGCTCCTCCTCATCACCACCTTAGGTAGCCCCAAAGAACATAGAGGGCAGCCCTATCTCCTTCCAAGGGTTGTAGAAAATCGGTGGAGGGAAATCCATAGGAGCACGAAGAGGTGAGTGAGGAATATCATTCTTGGCCATAAGCTCCTTTTGCCTTTTCTCAATCTTGAGAAGTTCCTCATCCATATGCTTCTTGTGGGTATATATCTCATCTGCATTGTGTCACGCCACATTGAAGCAAGCAAATAGGCCTTGAGATATGAAGCTAAGAATTCCCTTCTTCTTAGGAACACGAGTAGGGCCTATAGAAGTAGAGGGCCTATGTGAGGAAGAGGGCTCATAGAAGGTCCATGAGATGAAGACAGTCCATGTGAAGGTCCTTATGAAGCTAAGGGTCCATGAGAAGCACTTGGAGGTGGAAGACGAATTCCATGAGACCCAATTTTCAAAAGCCTCTCAAGTTGGTCCTTCTTTGGCTTGTAGATAAGATGAGCTTTATCAGTTAAGATGTCCAAATCCATCACTTCCGTAATCATAGCAAACATAAATGGTGCATAGTGACAACTCTTCTTGGAAGAATAAGAGCAAATAATGATTTCTTCCCATATGAATTCAAAGACATTGAAGCTCCCCTTATCCGGATGCATCCATGCTAACAAATTCTTGGACATATTTGAGATGTTATTTGAATCACCACCTTTAGGGCAAAGAGTGTAACGAAATAGCTGATTCATCAATCTATAATAAGGAATCATACCCTTACTGGTGCCATGCTCAATTGGCCCATAAGCAACATCATACATAAAGGCCATCTCTCCATCCTCAATAACATTTTCATCATGAATCTTGTGCCTATTAAGATTAGCACCCGCATAACCAAGAATACCTGCAAAGTTTGTATATGTGACTGAAAGTGGCTTCCCTTGAAGTGTCCAATGCATAACCTTGGTGGCTCTATCAATGTAGAGAGTGGCATAGAATTGGGCCACCACCTCCTCATTCCAATCGTGATTGAATTCTGTGAGAAAGAGAAGGTGTTTGTTGTTGCAGGCTTCATACACTTGATCAATAACCGGCAAATCAATTTCATTAAAGTACAGCCAGTTAATAGACTTCATTTCCATGGTAGGATGAGATTTGGAGAGAATGACAGACTCATACCAATCCACATGGAAGCGCAACCAAAAATGGACATCTCCATAGAACTCCTTCTCAGACTGGGATGGATCATCATATCTTATGGCACAAACATCATGTCTCCCCTTTTGATAGTCCACAGGGTGCACTGGATTTTAGCTGGGTCTCTCTTGACGAGTGGGATTTTTCATCCTTAGAATGACAAACTTAAGGAAATCCAGGTTAATTGACTCATTATCTTCCAAGTGAGCTCCTGGGGCAGATGCATTCTTCATGCGTGGACGAGGAGCTTGAGTAGAACCCCCAGCTGCACTAGGCTTTCCCCTTCCTGTAGCACGGGTAGGTACCATGGGGTTAGCCTTCCTTTTCCCTTTCCTTTGAGAAATAGGGACCTCATCTGACTCGGTGGAAGAATCGGACTCAATCTTCGGAGTATCCTCACACTTCTTGCTCCTCTTCTCACGACCAATCTAACAGCATTTGCAAAAGAAATGAGAGATGGATTAGATGTGATACCCATGGATTAGGGACAGACACTGCTGAAGCTTATCGAAACTTCCGACCATGCGTCATAACTTCCGATCGTCGGAAGTTTCATCCCACCGTCGGAAGTTCCGACAGAGCCCGAGTTCGTCCAAAGACCATGAAACTTGAGATTTAGCTAGCTAAAATGAGTGATATCACATGCATGAGTTCTAAGATGAACCTAGAGACTATCCCCAAAAGGAAATCCACTAACTCCTAGGGCATTAAGAGATCGGGTGGCAGGATTTTTGAATGAAATACCTTGATGATTTCCCACGCGGATTGGACGATTTTGGAGTTGGATCGGAGGTTTTGAAGGATGGAGAATCCAAATATAGCAATGCCTTCAACTTTCCATGGTCCAAAATGAAGATCTCTGAAGGTGGTGGAAAGAGAAGAGAGAGGGAGCGCTGGTTTGAATAAAGGGAGTTAGGGTTTGAAGGGCCGGTGGCTCAGGGTTATTTAAACCCCTGGGTACCCATCGGAAGTTCCGATGGACTGTCGGAAATTCTGACAGGAGTTGAGATTCTCCAGAGGGCCCCTGTCGAGACTTCTCGAAAACTTTTGGTGGGTATCGGAAGTTCCGATACAATGTCGCAAGTTCCAACAGGTGCATGACAAATCCAAAAAGATAGATTTTGAGATGGATAATCATTGAGATTTCTAGATGATAGGCTTATGGACAAATAAGACATCTTGACCCAAAAGTGATCAGCCAACAAGCAACATTACATAACAATGATCACTTGAGTCAAGATTTGATTCGAGGATCAAAAACTAAGTTTTGACATAAACTCAACACAAGAAAATCCATTTTTCCTATCTAGGCAACATACAAATATGTGCAATAAGTCAAGCCAAGTTACGAGAATCCAAGATGTTTAGCTTATTCCTCAAAGCACAAAACCTTTGCTCATCTAGAAGTTTAGTGAAAATATCGACAAGTTGCCTCTCGGTACTTACATTGACGTAAAGCAATATCTCCCTTAGCCTCATGATCTCTCAAGAAGTGATGTCTAATATCTATGTGCTTTGTTCATGAGTGTTGCATCGAATTGTTAGCTAACTTGATAGCACTCTCTTTGTCACACAAGAGTGGAATCTTGCTAAACTCACAATCGAAGTCACTCAACGTTTGCTTCATCCACAAAAGTTGTGCACAACACGCACCAGCTGCTACATATTTGGCTTCGGCGGTGGATAAAACAACCAAGTTTTGCTTCTTCGAGCTCTATGAAACTAATGATCTACCAAGAAATTAGCAAGTCCTTGTAGTACTCTTTGATCTACTTTGCAACCGGCATAACCCGAATCGGAGTAGCCAAGTAAATCAAAAGTGGAGCCCTTGGGATACCACAAGCCAAGGTTAAGAGTGTATACCAAACATCTAAAGATTCTCTTAACATCCATTAAATGACATTCCTTAGGATTGGCTTAAAATCTTGCACACATGCACACACTAAGAATAATATCGGGCCTAGATGCACAAAGGTAAAGTAGAGAGCCAATCATGAAGTGATATACCTTTTGATCAACCGGCTTTCCTTCTTCATTGAGATCAAGATGTCCATTTAACGCCATGGGTGTCTTGATAGGTTTAGTATCAGCCATGTCAAACTTTTTGAGCATGTCTCTTGTGTACTTGGTTTGACATATGAAAGTTCCTTCCTTCATTTGCTTGATTTGAAACCCAAGGAAGAACTTCAATTCACCCATCACGGACATTTCAAACCTCTTGGTCATCATCCTACTAAATTCTTCATAAAACTTTTCATTAGTAGAACCAAATATAATGTCATCGACATATATTTGGCAAACAAATATATCCTTATCAACTTTGTGAATAAAGAGAGTAGAATCGGTTTTGCCCATCACAAAGTCATTCTTGAGAAGAAAATCCTTAAGGAATTCATACCATGCTTTAGGTACTTGCTTAAGCCCATAGAGCATCTTATGGAGCTTGTACACATGGTTTGGAAACTTTGGATCTTCAAAGCTCGGTGGTTGTTCTACGTACACCAACTCGGATAGGAGGCCGTTCAAAAATGCACTTTTCACATCCATTTGATAAAGCTTGAAATCATGGTGAGTAGCATAGGCAAGTAAAATACGAATTGACTCAAGCCTAGCTATGGGCGTATAAGTTTCACCAAAATCCAAACCTTCAATTTGAGTGAAACTTTTTGCAACTAACCTTTCCTTGTTCCTTGTGATCACACCATGCTCATCTTACTTGTTGTGGAAAACCCAATTGGTACCAATCACATTTTGCTTTGGTCTTTCAACCAACTCCCATACCTCATTTCTTGTGAAGTTGTTTAATTCTTATTGCATGACCATCACCCAATCTGGATCATCAAGTGCTTCTTCTACCTTAAAAGGCTCCAAAGAGGAAACAAATGAATAACATCCACAAAAGGTTGCTAAACATGATCGAGTAGTTGCCCCTCTTTGGATACTTCCAATGATGTTATGGACGGGATGATCCCATTGAACCCTTTGATGAACTCTAGGAAAAAATACTTGTGATTGTTGTTGAATAGGTCCATCTTCATCATCTTCAACTTGTGGATCATCTTCTTGAGTTTGACCACCTTGTTCTCCTCCTTGATCAATGCCATGAGCTTGGTAGTCACAATCACCTTGACTTTGATCTTGGCTTTGTTGAGAGCTTGCGGTTCAATTCTTGTTGATGAAGGTGGATCATTATTGTCAATTTCTTCCGGAGATTGAGCTTCAACTTCACGCGATCTCACTTCACCCAAGCCCATCCTCATGATTGATTGGCTTGGTGGTTCTTCATCATCTACAAGATCTTTATTAACTTGCTCTACTTGAGAGCCGTTGAATTCATCAAAAGTCACATCTACCGTGATTTCAACACAACCGGTGGTTTTGTTGAAAACACGATAGGCGTGTTCATTAGTACCATAACCAAGTAGAAAGCCTTCATCAACCTTTGGTGCAAACTTTAAGCTTTTCGGTTTTCTTGTTTAGAATAAAACATTTACTCCTAAAAACTCTAAAGTAGTGCACCTTGGGTTTGTTACCAGTGATTATCTCATAGGGTGTCTTGCCCAAGTACTTGTGGAGGTAGAGGCGGTTGATGGCATGGCAAGCGGTGTTGATTGCTTTGGCCCAAAAGATACCCTGGATCTTGTACTCATCAAGCATGGTTCTTGCGGCTTCAATTAATGTTCGATTCTTCCTCTCCACAATGTCATTTTTGTTGAGGTATGTATGGAGCGGAGAACTCATGCTTGATTCCCTCTTCATCAAGAAATTCTTCAATATTGGTGTTGCAAAATTCCAAGCCATTGTCACTCCTTATTTTCTTGATCTTCAACTCATATTCATTTTGAGCTCTTCTTTTGAATTTCTTGATTATCCCTTGAGCTTCACTTTTATCTTGCAAAAATAATACCCAAGTGAAACGGGAAAAATCATCAACAATAATAAGACCGTATTTATTATCGTCAATGCTAATGTAAGCAATGGGTCCAAATAAATCCATGTGTAGAACCTTCAATGGTCTTGATGTAGTCATAATGTTCTTGGCGGGGTGTGGAGCACCAACTTGTTTTCTGGCTTGATATGCGCTACATACCCTATATTTCTTAAAGACAACATTTGTTAGTCCTATGATGTGATCGTCCTTTTAAAGTTTGGCCAAGTTCCTCATCCCAACATGGGCTAGTCGGCGATGTCAAAGCCAACCCAAGTTAGTTTTTGCTAGTAAATATGTCTTGAGCTCAACTCTATCTGTTGTGAAATCAACAAGATAGAGTTTGCCCTTCAAGTGACCCGTAAAAGCAATAGAGGAATCCTTCCTTTCAAAGATGGTCACACCCTCATTAGTAAAGAGACAATTGTAGCCCTTCTCACAAAGTTGTGACATGGACAACAAATTGTATCCTAAAAATTCAACTAAATAAACATTAGAGAGAGAGTTTTCATTTGAGATAGCAATGTTACCCATTTCGATTACATCCCCTTTGCTATTGCCACCATAGACAATGCTTTCTTTAGGTGTGTCATAATGCTCTACGGATGAAAATATGTCCTTCTTCCCGGTCATATGATTTGAACATCCACTATCAAGCAACCATAAAGTTCCACCATAGGAGTAGGCCTACAAAACAAGTTAAGCTTTGAATTTAGGTACCCAAAAAGATTTGGGTGTGTGTTGGTTAGATGGATATATCATTGAAACCCACACACTTTTAAAGATAGCCTTTTTCGTGTAGGCACCAACATATTTGACCACTATTTTACCATTGTGATCCATCGTAACCATGTAGTTGGTGGTATAGTTTGATGAGGGCTCATGTGCAACCACCTTATCCTTTAACCTAGTCATAGACTTCTCCATGACATTTACCTTTGTGGTTGCATTGGCCATTGGCTTGAATTGTGTCGTGTTGGTCTTTGTCTTGCCATGTGCCATGTCCATCAAGTCATCAAGGTTTGCACCCTTGTTGAACTTGATGACTTCCTTACCATTAACCACCTTCCGGTCACTTACCTTGCTCCCCTTGTAGTGTCCAAGCACGTCCATGTGCCTAGGATGCCTCCCATCCTTATACTTGATTTTAGGCTCGGGCTTGGTATTGCCTTTATACCCTTATGTCACTAACATGTTCAACCTCTTTATTTGAGCATCCCTTACTTTGATTGATTCCTCTAGCTTAGCAATGTTAGTAACACAAGCATTCACATCAATTTTATAGCATCTTGTGCAACCTTTACTAGTGGAGGCATTGGAGTCAAGATTTGCCTTAGAATTGAGTTTGGAGCTTTCCCAAAGAGCACTATTGTTAACTTCAAGGTCTTTGAATTTGATGGTCAAGCATGAGAATCTTTCTTGAAGTTCACTATGAGTGGCCTTTTGAGAAGCTAGAGATTCATTTGCCAAAGTAAGCTCCTTTGACATCCTCTCATATGAATCATTTGCTAGAGACAAGTCAATAGCTAATTTTTCACCCTTAGCCTTTTCCTCAGCTAGAGCCTTCTCTAAAGCAAGGTTTCTCTCCTTTTCAAGGATGAGCAAGTCCTCTTGCCTATTGAGAGACTCCTTCTTTTTTTCCAATTTCTCCAAAAGCTTTTAAATTTCTTTATAACCTTTCTTACCAAATTCTTTTATCATGTTTTTTAAGCTTTTCTTTCTCATAATCTAATTCATTTTGAACATTACTAGATATGGAGGAGGAGGATGTGGCATTTAATACCTTGGTCCCCTTTGCCATGAGATAAAAAGAAGTGTCATCTTCATTGTCAGAGGTGTTGTTGAAGAGTTTAGTTGGTGTAGTGGGCTTAAGTATGGCTAGACTTGCCATACACTCCTTGTTGGATTCTTCATCACTAGAATCCCATTCTTGACCAACATGAGCTTAACCTTGATATTTCTTCTTGTAGTCCTTACTCTTTTCCTTGAACCTCTTCTCCTCCATTTCCTTCTTTTTCTTGTGAGGACAATCGGCATGAAGTGACCAACTTCCTTGCACTCATAGCATCTTCTTTGTGATGTCTTCTTTCTATCATCACCATTCTTCTTAAAAGCCTTCTTCTTCAAGATTTTTTTGTTGTTTCTAATGGCAAATGCGGTCTCTTCATCAGTTCTCCCCTCCTCACTTGAGTCTTCCTTCTTTGATTTGAGAGCTTTGGGACTTGACTGAATCATGGTACCAGAACTAACATTGAGGGCCAAACTCTTGTTCATCCTCATGCTAAGAGATTTTGCCACATCTCTCTCAACCAATTCTTGATGCAGTATTTCACCAAGAAGTTGATTGGGAATCATTGTCTTGAAGCTTGGATCTCTTCTAATCATGGTACCAAGAGTAGGATTCCTTGGGGTGAATGCTCTAAGCATCTTCTTTGTGACCTTGTGATCATCCCAATCCGTGCTTCCAAGAGTTCTAATGTCTGATACAAGGAGCATTAGTCTATCAAACATTTGAGTCACGGTTTCTTCCTCAAGCATGATGAAATACTCTACCTCTTCGTGAATCAAGTCCATCTTTCCTTCTCGTACTTGACCAGTCCCCTCATGTGCCTCCTTTAGTGTATCCCAAATTACCTTGGTAATTTCAATGGAACGAATCTTGTTGAATTCTTGAGCACATAGAGAACCGGTGATGACTCTTACGGCTTGGGCATTGCAGAAGTAGTCTTGAGCTTGCTCGGCCATTGGTATCCCATTCTTGGGCGGAGTCACACCTACAACCACAACTTCCCAAATAGAGGGGTGAAGCCCGTAGAGATGTATTTTCATATCATAAGTCCACTTGGGATAATCCGTCCCATCAAAATAAAGGGGTTTTCCCAAGTGAACAGATTGAAATTGAGAAGAAGGATATTGAGATGATGGAGGCGGGTAGTTAGGAGAAACTTGGTGATATCCAAAGAAGGGATGCTTTTCACTTTCTTCCTTGATCCTCTTTTTCATCAACTTGGTTGCTTTCTTCTCGATCTTGGCCTTCATCTTTTCTTTTCTTCTTTTCTTGGCCTTCAAGTCCTCACCTTCAAGTTCATCGCTTGAGCTTAAGTCGTCGCTAGAGCTTGCCATATGAACGGAGGGTGGTCGACTCCTTGAGAATTGACTAAAGGGGTCGACGTTGCCTCCTCCAAGGCTTGTAGTTGCACCAACAACGGTGGCGGCAGCAGTGGCGGCTTGAGCGGCGGCTTCTTCGGCGATAACAAGTCCATCCCCACTATGAGACATCTTCAATCCCTTAGCGGTTAAGCCTTAATCAAGAGATTAGACTCTGATACCAATTGAAAGGATCTTGTGATGCCTAGAGGGGGGGTGAATAGGCTCACTTCAAATTTTCCTGAAAAACTTCGCAGCGATATTAGATATGTCAAAACTTCCAACGTTGTGCAGAACTTCTGGTACAGGATCGAAACTTCCGACAATATAGAGTGAGCTGAACGAAATTCAAAATGCAACCTGAATCTGACAATTCTATTTGAACCAAAAGATTTTAAATGAAGAGTAGAGACTACTTCAGGAGATAGATATACAAGGAACCACACAAAATGATAGATCGGCTTAATTCAAGTCAATATGAAATCAAGAAACACAACAGGCACGAGAGACAAGGATTTGTTTATCGAAGTTCAGTCCCACAAAAGGAAGCTACGTCTCTATTGAGGAGCTCACAAAGAGCCAGATCCTCACTAACCTTTTACCTCCCTCAATCAACCACAAAGGAGGATTGAGTCATTTACTATGAATCCACAAATGATGGGTAATACAAATGTTCTCGGACGCACCACACAAAAGGGCACTCAAACGGGCGACGCCTAGCTGTCTAGAAGCAAGCTTCAAGAGTAACAAACACGAATCGAAGTTGAGGATGCTTGAAGTGCTCTTGAGATGAACTTGTTGAACCTCACACTCAAAACCTCAAGGCTTACACCCTCAATCTTGCTCTCACCCAAACCCTAGCTCAATCTCTCAAAGATTTAGCTCAAAGGGGTGAGGGAAAGGAGTATTCAATGCTCAAAGGGAGTGTTCTTCACGGGTAGGTTAGCAGCAATGAATGGGGGGCTGAGGAGGTATTTTATACCCAAGCCCCAAAACTAGCCGTTACAGCTCATTTATGTACCTGTCAGAACTTCCGACACAGGTTTGGAACTTCCGATGAAGTTAAAATAGATGGCCGAGAATCCCAGTTGGAAGTTTCAAGAAACACCCAACGCTGTATCGGAACTTCCGATAGAGTATCGGAACTTCCGATAATTTCAAGTTAACTTGGGTGAGGACCCCTGTCGGGAGATACTGGATACTTCCGACTAGTGTCGGAACTTTCGACACCCCGTTGGAACTTCTAATACACATAGAAAAAATGAGGTAAAGGATGTGCAAGTGAGTGAGTTGTGCCTCAATGGGTGGTTAGTATCTCAATTGAGCACTTTAACATCTTTAAGCTATCCATCCGCATCCCCCTTTATTGTACGGTGTTCCTAAACTCAAATTCAAAAATTGGAAATTGTAAACGAGTCTTATTTTGAGCTCAACATCGTTCTTTCTTTGCAATTAGGGGTTTCTTGAGATTCCTTTCATACACCTTTGCACTTCTTTTAGAATTAAAACCTGTGAATTACTTGATAAAATTATTAGTCCCCTAACTATGCATGTCATCAACACCGAAACTGACTTAGGAGGCCAAATGCACTTTCATCCTCTCTCTCTCCCTCTCCTCCACCCTCTGCTCTCCCCAGCCCCCTCCTTCTCCCTGGCACTCCCTCTCCCCGGCTTCCTCTCCCACTGGTGGCTGCGGCGGCGGGAGGGCGCGACGGGCGGCGGCGGGAGAGTGTGGCGGCGATGGGGCTGGTAGATGCAGCAGGCGGCGGCGTGAGGTGGAGGAGGGGCGAAGGAGGGGGAGTAGGCGGTGGAGGAGGTGTAACAACTCTACCTAAATTAAGTGCTTTTAACTATAAACCAGTGGTTAATCCCTAATTAAAGAGGTGAAATGACCTTTATAACCCTAAGAACCTCTTTTTGGAGTTTGAAATAAAACTTGGGATTTTATATACAAACTTAAGTTTCTGCCCAAATAAGAGTTGTAAAACTTTTTAATTCAAACAACTTTCGTTAAAGGCACTTTGACTAATTCGGAGTGGCAGGAAGTTAAAAACAGCAATCAAAACCGGAGTACTAAAGAACCCTAAAACCTCTTAAGTCCTGAAATTCGAGTTTTCTTCCAACTTTGCAAGCTTTTATCTCACAAATTCCTATCTAAACTTAAGTCAGGCCCTTAATGAAAGTTGTAGTACCTCAAGTGTGTTCCAACTTTGTTACACTGACCCAGGTCCAAATCAGGCCAGAACCTGTTCAAAACCTTGGTCAAAGTGAGGTAAAATAGTCAACTCACCCCTGATGCCTTAAATCCTAAGTCTGGAAAACTGAGGAGAGTACACCTCTTGGCGAGGGTGTTCCTCCAATTGTCTGAACTAAGCCCAAGAAATACCATAAATAAAAGATGAAGTCCTCAGTTTGTAGAGCAACTCTTTCAATAACACCTTGGTCTAATTCGACTTGGAAGCTGCCCAAAAATCTACTCAAACATAGCTAAGTCCCTGAAATCCTACCTCTCCGACCAAATTTGGCTAAATCTGGAATTCCAGATTTTTAGCAAACTTTGGCATGAAATATCTTCAAATCCTTTCACAATCTAAACTGACACCTTAAGCAAAGTTTGAAGAACGTCCAAATTTGAGCAAGTTTGTTTAAAAGAGTTTTGGGAGTTGTGTCGAAAAATCCGGAGAAAGATTTCCCCAAAGCTGGTCGGGCTTGCTGCCCGAAGGGAGCCTCGACGCCCACGCGCCGGAGCACGTTCGCTCACGCGTCGCGCGCCGCATGGCCGCCGGCCACCGGCAGCTCGCCAGCGCCCTATCACCGGCGTGACAGCGACAGAGCGAAGGCCACGGTGCCCAACCCGTGCCTGCGACAGGACGGGGCGAACGCCGGGCTAGCCAACCAGTGGCCGCGCACGTGTCATCTTCCGCCTGCCACGGCTCTGCTCCGCCAACCCCATTCTGCCCGTCCGCCGGAGAAGCTGCCACGCTCACGGCATCCCGCGCCTCCGCCTGCTCGCCCAACCCCCACGGTAGCCCTCCGCCTCGCTCGCCCGACAGACCGAAAGCCCCAGACACGCATCGCCCAAGGCCAAACGCTGCCGGAGACCACCCGGAGCTCCGCCTCCTCTACCTAATGGCACCGCTGGCCAATGGCCGCCTTGCCCATGCACCTGCCGCTCCTGGACTTATCCCTCCCCCACCGAAGCCCCACCTCGACCCTCCGCTCCACCCCGGCCCTATAAAAGGGTCCCCCTCACCGGCAACGCCATCCCTTTGCCACCGCCCACACACGCGCCACCGCTTTCTCCTCTGCGCCGCCGCTGAGCTCCCGTGGTGTCGAGCATACTCCCCAGACCCACGAGTAGGCCTTGGATGGCCCACCAAGGGATGTACTCGGACATGATCAGAACAAGGATAGGCGTATCCTTCTCGGACTTGTCTTGTATGTTTATCGAAAACTACCCAGGCCGGTACCGAGTAGAAATCTATAATAGTACCCGACTAGGACTCAGACTTGTAACCCTGCCCTCCCGGGTATATAAGGCCAGGCAGGGACCTCCCTCAAACACAATCCTCAAGACCAGAACATACATCAATACAAACCAACACACAGGACGTAGGGTATTACGTGATCTAGCGGCCCGAACGTGTCTAAATCGTGTTCCTTACGTCACCATTGATTCCTTGATTCTCGACGACCCTTACCGCATAAAAGACCACCTAGGGTACCACCAAGGGTACCCCTAGGCGGGTTGCCGGTCTAAAACACCGACAGCTGGTGCACCAGGTAGGGGGGCTCGTCGAGTTTCTCAGCGCGAACTCAATAGCGAAAGTCATCATCAGGCCCGTCTTCTTCATCGAAGCCGGCGCCACCTTCATTTTTGGATCCTGGCCGTGCGTCGCCGAAGGCTTGGGATCGTTCCGGCGCCAGATCGTCGACATTCACAAGAAGAAACCAGAAGATTTGACCAGAAAAAATCAAGATTTCAAAGTCAACATGCTCGAGTTCGACTACGCATCGGATTCGACTTCTCCTCGGAGTACTCCAACGTCTCGCTCAAGGGTCAGGCTCCGCCAACCCCAGGACTCAGGGTCGGGCGAGGCGGAGCCTCACTCGGGGTTGGGCGAGGCAGAGCTACCCTTCCAAAGGGTCAGTCTCTCCCGACCCCAGGCCTCGGGGTCGGGCGAGGCGGAGTCTCGCTCAGGGATCAGGCTCTCCCGACCCCAGGACTCGGGGTCGGGCGAGGCGGAACTACTCCTCCGAAGGGTCCGGCGCTCCCGACCCCAGGACTCGGGGTCGGGCGAGGTGGATTTCCACTTAGGGTCAAGCGAGGTGGAGCTACTCCCTCAAAGGGTCGGGCTCAGCCGACCCCTGGACTCAGGGTCAGACTCGCTTCGGATTTGGCGGCCCCAGTCAGCATCCAAATCAGTTTCGACTTCAAGGCGGTTCCCGCACGGACTTCGCAACACGACAAAAGTCTACCAAGGTTTTCTTGCTTGAACCCGAGTTGAACTCGGGCATGACAAGGACGTTGACTCCGACTCATCCTACTCACCAGAGATACCATTATCTGGTCCAGCCCAAGGGTTGGTAATAACTTCGACACCACAAGGCAGATTCGTCCACTAGCCGGGATTGCGACCATCTTTTCTCGACCGTGACTACGACTCGCGCCTCGTCGCCCATATAGACAACTTGCCATATCAAGAAGGCGTTCCACTTACATCCAACCACGAAGAAAGCTATACAGAGATTGCTACATCAAGTTCCGGAAGCTACTACCCGGACAGGGAGATACTTGTTATTACTCCGAATAACAACCCGGGTACTAGCCAGAATAGAACCCCCAGGCGACTAGCACAAATCGACAACATCTCTGAAGATGAGTCTACAACCGACAATGAAACTCCCGAACAGCGCAACCAACGAAGGGCGCGCAATGCCACTCGAGCTGAGCGTCGACAATCGATGGCTACAAATATTCCTATTACAAATCTTGAACGGGCTTTCAACGCAGTCCAGGCTCAGGAGCACAACACTCCACTCGCGGCTATCGCTTCAATCAATCTTTTGACGACACTGATGCCTCAAGATAACGATAACGCAGCCACAGCTCAACTCGTGCAGCGTGGCAACGGACTAATCGCACAACTCGCGGAACAAGCTTACAAGCTGCTTGACAAAGAATCACCCATCCCGTCTGTTCCTTGCATTACAGACGGAAGCAGGGGGCCTGCAGATAAAAATGTCGCCCCACGAAACGATGATGCAGTCAACCAACCCCGGCAACACAGCCAAGGTCCAAGCAAGCATAAAGCTCCTACTCAACAGAAGGATGTGGGTGAAGCCAGCTGCACCAACTCGGTTAAAAGTATTCGCCCTACTCGGAAGATCCGCGAGATATCCAATTTCAGCGATCTACGAGAAATCCTCAACAGTCGGCGCGAACGAGAAGTCGACAGCTACAACCATTTTCCTGCTTTCACAAACCGGGTAATGAAAACAAAATTACCCGAAAAGTTCAAACCAACCGGCATTACCAAGTACGACGGCAAGCAAGACCCAATTCAATGGCTACGCTGTTACTCGCTAGCCGTCCAAGCAGCCGGGGGTAACAATGACACCAAAGTCATTCATTTCCCCATATGCATGGAACCCGCACCACTAACCTGGCTCGAATCACTCAAACCCAAGTCCATTGACTCTTGGGTAGACTTAACAAAGGCTTTTACCAACAACTTCGCTGGCTCCATGGCTAGACTAGGCAACAAGATCGACTTACAACAAATTAAGCAGAAAGAGGGCGAGACCCTACGCGACTATCTGCGACGGTTCTTCGAAAAGAAGGCCACTATAGTGGACATCTTCGAAGCAAACGTCATCGAGTGCTTCCAAAACGGACTCTATGATCGACGAACATACCAAGACTTCGGTCGCCGACGACCAGCCGATGTCAAAGAACTCAAACTCATGGTGCAACAGTGGGCCGATGAAGAGGACAAAGAACGCGAACGGTTCGGTTCCCACCGTAACCGCGGATGCGACAACATCAACAACAATGACACAGATAAAACTCGGCATAACGATGCTCGGAATTCCTATCCAGGTAACCATAATCGCAAAAGGAAGCCCGACAACACTATTGCTGCCATGACCAGCTCTGGGAAAAAGGGACATCGCAGAAACGACGACGGACCAACCTTCACGGAGCTACTCAAAAAGCAGTGCCCATGGCACCCGACTAGCAACCACTCTGCACTGGACTGTTACAGCATGCGCCGAGTCATGCAAGACTTACCCGCACCACCAACTCCTGAAGAGTACACCAAAAACAGAGACAAGGGTAAAAACAAAGCCCGCAACGACGAAGATGAGGACGGCGATTTCCAACCAGCCTCAAAAACCATCAACGTCATTTTTGGCAGCATTCTCGGCACTGCATCCAAGCGAGCTAACAAACTCGTACTCAGAGAGATCATGGCCATCGAGCCGACGGACCCCACACTGCTAAAGTGGTCGGAAGTTCCAATTTCTTTCAGCAGAAAAGATCAATGGACAAAATTTTCAGAGCCCGGCCGTTTTCCACTAGTCTTGGATCCAGTCGTGGCAGGTTCAAAGTTAACCAAAGTACTCATCGACGGCGGGAGCGGCCTCAACGTTATCTTCGCTAAAACATTAAGGAAAATGTGCCTCGACGTCACTGAAATGCTTACTCCAACGGATTCACCTGTCTACGGTATTGTACCCGGAAACGCGGCCATACCACTGGGACAAGTTGTCCTTCCAGTCACCTTTGGAACTAAGGAACATTACCGCACCGAGTACATCAGATTCGAGGTCGCCGACTTCGAGACATCTTATCACGCCATACTCGGACGGCCAGCTCTAGCCAAGTTTATGGCCATACCACATTATGTCTACCTAGTACTCAAAATGCCAGGTCCCAAAGGAGAGCTCACACTATGAGGAGATCTCCGGAGATCCTACGAGTGCGACACCGAAGCCGTGGAAATTGCTGCGACTACTCAATCTCCTAGTCCCATGCAGTTTGTCTTCACAGCTTCAAAGAAACTCCATCCCACCGAACTAGGCATCCCGGAAAACAAGTCGGGCTCCGCAAAGGTGAAACCCGCTAGTGAGCAAGACTTCAAATTGATCGATCTCCAAACCGGTGATCCTTCCAAGACAGCCCTGATCGGAACAGGGCTGGATCCTAAATAGGAATTCGCGCTCGTCAGTTTCCTTCGGGCTAACCACGATATCTTCGCTTGGAAGCCGGCCGACATGCCAGGTGTGCCCAAGGAACTGATCGAGCATTCCCTCAACGTCGATCCCAAAGCTACTCCAAAACGGCAACGACTACACCGGTTCGCTCAGGACAGACGCGAAGCCATCAAAAAAGAGTTAGCCAAGCTACTCGCGGCAGGATTCATCAAGGAAGTCTTCCATCCTGACTGGCTCACCAATCCCGTGCTTGTTCGTAAGAAAAACAACGAATGGAGAATGTGCGTCGACTACACCGACCTCAACAAACATTGCCCGAAAGATCCTTTTGGGCTACCTAGGATTGATCAAGTGGTTGACTCCACCGCCGGGTGTGCCTTGCTATGCTTCCTCGATTGCTACTCCGGCTATCATCAGATAAGCCTCAAAGAGGAAGATCAGGCCAAAACATCGTTCATCACGCCCTTCGGAGCTTTTTGCTACAAAACAATGTCCTTCGGACTAAAGAACGCAGGAGCAACTTATCAAAGGGCCATACAGATGTGCTTTGAAAAATAACTTCATCGCAATGTCGAAGCTTATGTTGATGACGTCGTCGTCAAAACAAGACACCGGGAGGAACTTATTGCCGACTTGGAGGAAACTTTCTCCAGTCTCCGCGCTTTCCGATGGAAACTCAATCCTACTAAGTGCGTCTTCGGAGTACCTTCCGGCAAACTACTCGGGTTCAGCATTAGCCATCGCGGCATTGAGGCCAACCCGGAGAAGATATCTGCCATCACAAACATGCAGGCACCAGCCAGCATTAAGGATGTGCAGAAACTCATGGGCTGCATGGCCACTCTCAACCGGTTCATCTCGAGACTTGGAGAACGGGGACTACCCTTCTTCAAGCTTCTCAAACGCCAGGACAAGTTCAAATGGACGGAAGAGGCAGATAAGGCTTTCACACAACTCAAAGACTTTCTGTCAAAGACTCCTGTACTCACCGCTCCCTCGCCGAACGAAGACTTACTCCTATACATCTCCGCTACTACTCATGTCGTCAGCACGGCAATAGTAGTCGAACGGTCTGAACCGGGCCACGCTTACAAGGTCCAACAACCTATCTACTTCGTCAGTGAAGTACTCTCGGACTCCAAAACTCGGTATTCACCAATACAAAAGCTATTATATGCTATTTGCTCACCTCCCGAAAGCCGCGCCATTACTTCCAAGAGCACAACATCACAGTCATCTCTGATTTCCCGCTCGGTGAAATTCTCCATAACAGAGATGCCACGGGTAGAATCTCCAAATGGGCAATCGAACTCGGAGCTCTCACTTTGAGCTTCAAGCCAAGAACAGCCATCAAGTCTCAGGCTCTGGTCGACTTCATAGCCGAGTGGACCGAAAATCAAGTTCCAACTCCAGTCGAACGACTAGAACATTGGGTAATGTACTTCAACGGATCCCTCAAACTTGAAGGGGCCAGCGCAGGCGTCTTACTCATCTCCCCCAAGGGAGATCAACTCAAGTACGTGCTGCAGATATTCTGGGAAGCTTCTAATAACGAAGCCGAGTATGAAGCTCTGCTACACAGCCTTCGCCTCGCAATCTCCCTCGGCATCAAACAACTACTAGTGTACAGCGACTCCCTAGTCGTCATAAACCAAGTTAATGACGAGTGGGACCGAAACAAGGACAACATGGATGCTTATTGCAAAGAAGTCCGTAAACTGGAAAACAAATTCTCCGGCTTGGAGTTCTATCACATCGTCCGCGACAACAACGTTGCCGCCGACGTATTATCCAAAATGGGCTCAACTCGTGCAGAAGTTCCAGCAGGAATTTTCGTACACGAACTACGCAAGCCATCCATACCTGAACAGGTCACACCGCCAGTAGTCCCGACTACTGACGCCTCCCGAGAGATCATGATGATAGAAGTCAACTGGAGGACACCCTTCATCGACTACATCAAAGATCACCAGCTACCATCCGACAGGAATAAAGCTGAGCAAATCTCCCGACGCGCAAAGAATTACGTTCTAGTCGGAGACAAACTCTACAGGAAAGGTGCATCATCTGGAGTAGTCATGAAGTGCGTCACCAGAGAAGATGGCCAAGACATCCTAGAAGAGATTCACAGAGGAATCTGCGGCAACCACGCCTCTTCGAGGACACTAGTTGGCAAGGCTTTCAGAGCAGGGTTCTACTGGCCAATGGCTCTGGCCGACGCCAAGCAACTAGTCTAGAAATGCAAAGGTTGTCAATTCTTCACAAAACAACAACATGTGTCGACTTACAAGCTAGTCACAATACCTCCCACATGGCCATTTGCCTGCTGGGGGCTCGACATGATTGGTCCGTTACCAACTGCGCTAGGAGGATTCAACAGAGTACTCGTGGCAATCGACAAGTTCACCAAATGGATCAAGGTCAAACCGGTCACTTGCCCCAAGGCAGACCGAGTCCTCAACTTCTTGGATGAAATCGTACACCTCTACGGTTTTCCCAACAGGATTATTACATATCTCGGGTCAAACTTCAATAATCACGACTTTTGGGAATATTGCGAGAATAGCGGCATCGACGTCCGCTATGTCTCGGTTGCTCATCCGCGAGCCAACGGTCAAGTCGAGCGTGCTAATGGCATGATACTCGATGCTCTGAAGAAACGACTACATGACGTCGGCAACACCAAAGGCGGCCGATGGCTCAAAGAGTTACCCAATGCCTTGTGGGGCCTACGTACCCAACCATGCAAGACTACGGGACTATCACCTTATTTTCTGGTATATGGCTCAGAAGCCATACTACCCGCTGACATCATGTGGCAATCACCATCCGTTGAACAATACGACGCAGAGCTTGCAATCGAAACGCAGCGAACGGATATAGACAGTTTGGAAGAAACAAGATGCGCAGCGCTAGTGCAATCTGCCAGATACCTTGACGGTTTAAGGCGTTATCATGATCGCAACGTCAAGGAAAGATCTTTCAACTCGGGCGACATGGTCCTTAAGCGTATCCAAGACACGTCAGGATTGCATAAACTCAATTCACCATGGGAAGGTCCTTACATCGTATCAAAGGTTACAGGACCCGGATCTTACAGACTCCAAGAGCTCTCAGGAGAACAGGTGCCAAACTCTTGGAATATAGAACACCTCTATCGCTATTACCCATAGCAGCACTCGAGTACTCGCTTCAAGGCGACTACTCGGGACGACCACTCGACTACCGACTTCAAGGGGTGTTAGCTTCGATGAGCTATCAGTAGAACAAGGATCCTTGCCCTGATACAAAATCTTCATATCAATCTTTACTAAAACAAGAGTACATCAAGTTACATACGAGTACAAGGACTCGGCTTACACGAAGACTACAAGCAACTGCCTACTAGCGGGCTGCATTTAAGCCTCAGGCTTTTACTATATCACAAGGCCACTCAGGTCTGCCGACCGCAGGAAGGGCCCACACGTAAGGAAGCTGCGCAAAATGCAGCCACGCCCAGGTATCCTACCCAAGGCACTGCCAGGTACTCCATCACTGCCATCGCCTGGACAGCGGCAACGCCAAATCCGGCAAGGCGCGCCTAGAGGGAACCAAGGCTGCTCTTTTGCTAGCCTTGCGAAGCCCATCTACTCTATGGCTGCACCTCCATCTCTTTCAGAGAGGGATGAAGACCGCGGCACTCGTCACCCATCACTCGCGAGTTCCAGCGCGTACTCCACTGGATCATGAGCTGCAAGATGAGGCGTGCGACGAACCCTCCTACGAGGATTCTTCTAGCATCGCAGCTATCCCTACGAGCGCAGGAGTCTATGGAGGGAAGGTGGCCTCAATCTACGAGGAATCTTCTAGCACCGGTGCACTCTTTGATGGCTCTCTACACTCAAACAAAAGCAACCGCAGGCAATCCATCTCTACTTAGGAGCTTGAGTTGGTTCGACCAGCAGATGGCCCTATTTATAGCCGAAAGCCACAACTACCACCGGCCCAAGAGTTACTGTGCACCCGTGATCAATGTCTGACAACTCCTGACTCTGCCCATGTGACTGCACTCATGCCGCAACGGACAAAGGAGCATAGTACACCCGTGCATCCGCAAAGGACAAAGGAGCACAGTACACCCGTATATTCGCAAAGGACAGACGAGTATAGTACACCCGTGTCCCCCAAAAAGATGAGTACTCAAACAGCATTACGACTACTTGACACTCGGGACTCCAAGCCAAGCACAGCCTACATGTCGGGGGCTTCGACTACTCCGAACTCTCGGTCGGGCGAGGCGGAGCCTCACTCAGGGTCGGGCTCCGCCGACCCCAGGACTCAGGGTCGAGTGAAGCGGAGCCTCACTCGGGGTCGGACGACGCGGAGTCTCGCTCAGGGGTCCGGCTCTCCCAACCCCAGGACTTGGGGTCGGGCGAGGCGGAGTTCCACCCTCGAAGGGTCGGGCGCATCCGACCTCAGGACCAAGGGTCAGGCGAGGCGGAGTTTCCACCCTCGAAGGGTCGGGCGCATCCGACCCCGAGACCAAGGGTCGGGCGTGGCGGAGTTTTCACCCTCGAAGGGGTCAGGCTTAGCCGACCCTAAAACTCAAGGTCGGGCGAGACGAATCCCCTCCCCAGAGTTGCAATACTTCGGAGCTACTCTTCGCAAGACAACGACAACAAATTTAAAGGCTTGGCATTTCAAATTATCAATGTACTCGAATACAAGAGTATACAAACAGCTCAAAACTCTTCTAAGGAGACAAACTCCGACATTTTGGATGCAATGGGCTCCGCCTCCTCGAGATACTGCGCATAGGCCTCCTCTGTGCAGTTGCAAGCCACGCCATCACCAGCTGCCACCAAGTCTGCCCTTGGGTAGTAGGACTTCACAACCGCAAGAACCTGTTTGCAAACAGTCTTGCAAAGTCCCGCCACCTTACTCGGGGTAGCTCTTAATTGCTCTACTAGCGATTGCGGTCCTGCGCTTTCCTCCACTGGGGCTATGGCATTCACCAAATCTTCGGCTGCTCCAGACAACTCTTGGAGTTCACCCCGAAGTCTTCCTAAGGTCTGGGCATGATGTCTACATGCCAGCATGGCCATGGCAAGCATCACGCCATTTTGCATCTTTCGGTCTCGCTGATGCTCGCAAGCAGCCTGTGCTTCCATGAGCGCGGCCCGAAGATATTCAGCTTCATCTGCCACTCGGTCGTGAGCGTTCCTCCAATCGATAACTTGGCTCCTTGCAGCCGCCTCCTACTTCTTAAGCTCTACAAAGCAAAAGAACTCAGGCCACAGCCAACTACAGTTGGACACACCCAACGTAGTCGCAATGCTTACCTTGATACTTCTTGTTCAAGGACTTGTAGCGGCTCTCCAGTTTCTCCTGCAGAACGGCGTGATCCGCGCGTTCCACGGCAAAGGACTTCGCCCCGACTTCATGAACCCGAAGCGCTTCTGTCAGTCGGGTGCATTCCTGCTCCAGCTGATGGCTTCTTTCCTGAAAAGATCCGAGTATACGGTGGTGAGTTTCACGCCTCACGACTACTCGGGTCATGCAGTAACATCAACAATATCTACTTGGAAGCCCTGGAAAACATCAATGGCCCTCTGGAACTCTAAGTCAGAAGGCAGGCTGAGTACTGGCCTTTGGGTACTCTCCACAAGATGAGGAATCGTACCCAGAGAAGCACCTACAACATATACCATATCAGCTACCGCCTACGACTACAATAACAAATTACAGGTACTTACCTGGAGCAGTCGTTTGTTTGGATTTCTCAACAACAGCCAACACTCCGCCAGAAGATGATGGTAGGACGGCACTCCCCGAGCCTGATGTAGCAGCAGGTACCTCCACTGAGCGAATCACGTCTTGAAGCATCGACATAGTAGCTCCAAGACGGCCGGCGTCAACCTCGGGTATATCTTCAACAATGAAGTCCTCCAGAGGAATAGATGTTGTAGTCAAAGGTTTCAGCACTATCCCTGTCTCTATAGGGATAGTCTCCTCTGCATCCCTGTACCAACAAAGTGTCACTACATGATTTTAAGACAATCCAACGACATCCAACAAGACAAGGAGGCTCACCGGGTTGAACGCGGCGACAGTCGCACACGCTTCTTCTCGGCGACAGGCGGCCGAGTACTAGGAGCTGCAGGAACAGCCGCCGGCATCGTCTTCTCACCAAGACCTACAAAACCAAAGTCAAGACTATAGTACTACTCAAATGACTACAATTGGAAGGGACAACGCTTACCACTAGCGATCACATTAGACAGCAAGGTTCCAGTAGCAAGTACTGGTGACACCTCCTTCACTGTACCCGCTACTCCAGCGGGCAGCCCCAGGATTGCCTGGTCAGCAATGGGCGGCATGGCAGCTGATGGAGTTGGCGCGGTTAACTCGGGGGCTACCACAGCTGTTGACGGCACCTTCTCCGGCAATGTGTCAACGGCCGCATCATCGACTTCAGGGTCGGACGCGGCCATTTCTTCAGAAACAACCCCCTCTAAAGCCTTCACGAACCAAGACAAGATTCACCGCATCAATAACGCATTTCAAGTTCATCAGTAATATGCAAGTTATCGACTACATACCTTGGTACCCCGAGACTTTTCAGTGGTTGAAGAAGACTTAGCCGTAGCCATCTAGCGCACTACTCTACTTCTCTTGACAGGAGGAGAAGGCTCGTCCTCCGACTCCTCGACAACAGCTTCCGACTCTTCTTCCGACTGTGCCACGTAGCCGGCAAGAACTCGGCACTTCAAAAAACAAATCGGTGTCAGCAACAAGAATCAAAGGTCAAAGAAGAACAAGTCAGGAGGGAAATACTTACCACTTCTGGCTCGTACCAGGATTCATACTGGCGAAGGGCGGCAGGGATTACTGGTACTCCCGGATAGTTCCTAAAAAATTTAGCCAGCAACGCCTCCACGTCATCGTCAGATATGTCCTAATCAGACATACGCGATGGATCCTTCAGACCTCCGTACTCACTTCCCGAGTGAGCACGTTTTGAAGTGGCTGGACCCTTCTCTTCAGGAAGCTGGCTGCCACGTTGATCCCAGTCAAACCGAGTACCTTCAACTCAGTGATCTGCTGCATCAAGAGATCAAGCTCAGGGGTGTCCTCGGGCTCGCTTACCCAGTTTTCCGCATGCTTGGGCGCATGACCAGTCACCGCAGGCAAGCGAGGATCATGGTTCCCGATGTAGAACCACCTTTCCTTCCAATCCCCATGGGAGTCGGTCAGATTATACTCAATATACGCATTCGAGTTCCTAAGTTGGAACCCAGCGCCTCCAAAGACTTCCGTCTGCTGGGCACTCGGCTGAGGCTTGCAATGGAACAGCTTGCTAAACAACTTGAGACTTGGAGGTACTCCCAGATAAACTTCGCACAGATGCACAAATATAGACATGTGCAGTACTCCATTGGGATTCAAGTGGACGAGCTGAAGATTGTAGTACTCGAGAATACCTTTGAAGAAGTCGGAGGTGGGCACGGCCAGTCCCTTTTTCACGAAATGAGCAAGCATCACCGTCTCGGCAGGATGTTCCTCAAACTGCCACGCATTGGGAAACGCGGGGCGCCACTCAAGGATTTCCTTCGGCTGAAGGAGCTTGGCATCAACTAGCGCTTGGACTGCTTCCTCCTTCATCACCGAGTGTTGCCAAGTTACCCCAGGTGGCGGCGGAGCAGTCTGGTTCATCGGCCCCACCTTCGGTGCCAGCAGTACCAACTCCTTCCCCTTCTTAGATTTGACCTTGCCCATCGCCGGAGCCTTGCCTTGGATCTTCTCGGGTTTCTTGCCCATCTTCTTGGAGCGCATTCGATGGACTCAACCTCAAGTTATGGAAGAGGTTTTCCACTCGGATCTATCTCAAAAAGCAGCAATGGCGGAGGCGGCGGCACTGGCGGCGGCGAAAAAGCGAGCGAAGGTGCAAAGGAGGAGGAAGAACAAATCTAATACCCCTGCGGTGTCACAGCAACCGAAAAGGGTCTTTCCAGATTTATCTCCGCCAGCTCCGGTTTCGACGCGTCAGTTGCGCAACGGACAGATTAATCACGTATTAATCGCAATAAACACCCAACGGCTACTGCATTCAATGGATTGTTGACCACTTCAACGACAGGAATCGCCTAAGTGCTCGGGGGCTACAGGTACCGTACCCGTCAGTTAGTTTTTTCTTTTTCAAGATCTCCGAGGGTAAAATGGGGAAAAGCTAGTTTGACCCTAAGCACTATTCTTCGACTCAACCTAAGGCTCGGGGGCTACTCCATATGGAGTGCGATTGACATCGCACTGCCATATAAAATTACTCGGGAACAGAGACAACTCGAAACTGTAGAAAGAGTACCTTCCAGCCACGCGACAGTACTCGAGCACTTCAGTCTGCAAAAACTACTCGGGTAGTGCCTGCAGTGCCCAAGACTATGGCGCACGACTACAAAGTACTCGGGGGCTTGTCGGGCATACTCCCCAGACCCACGAGTAGGCCTTGGACGGCCCACTAAGGGACGTACTCAGACATGATCAGAACAAGGATAGGCGTATCCTTCTTGGACTAGTCTTGTATGTTTATGGAAAAATACTCAGGCAGGTACCGAGTAGAACTCTATAATAGTACCCGACTAGGACTCAGACTTGTAACCCTGCCCTCCCGGGTATATAAGGCCGGGCAGGGACCCCCCTCAAACACAATCCTCAAGACCAGAACATACATCAATACAAACCAACACACAGGACGTAGGGTATTACGCGATCTAGCAGCCCGAACCTGTCTAAATCGTGTTCCTTGCGTCACTATTGATTCCTTGATTCTCGACGACCCTTACCACATAAAAGACCACCTAGGGTACCCCTAGGCGGGTTGCCGGTCTAAAACACCGACACGTGGAGCTCACCCCTCTGCGCCACCCCGCACTCCGGTGACTTCGCCGCCACACTCTTGAGGAAGTTTCCCTCTCCGCTCAAGCCGCTTCTCCCAACCCACCAGCCGCCTGTTCCTCCGCACGGTGCTAGAGCTTGCTTGTAGTCCACAAGAAGCACCGCCACCGCCGGAGCACCGTCGAACCTCGCCGCCGTCCAAGCCTTAGCGCCTTAGCCCTTCCGCCTAAGCCTGTTCCCTCCCGACCCCAAGACTTCACCAGTAGGCCTAAAGGTAAGCTATTGACCCCTTCCCGGTTCACCTGACCACTTTTCTTCCCGGTTCGCTCGACCCCTTTTCTTTCCGTTTCGCCCGACCCCTTTTCTTTTCGTCTCGCCCGACCCTGTTAGTTTCGCCGACCCTTATCCGCCTCACCCGAGGGTATCGGTGTAATATTTCAGGGACTTCTCTATGTAAGTCTGAGGACCTCGGTACAGTTATTCCATAAGTCTAAGGGTCAGATCATAAGTTTCTCCTAATCCAACCCTTTTATCCTGTTCTCCACCAACTGAAGTTGGACTTCCCCCACCTTTCCTGTGGCTTTGCTACAAGTGTCTGATCTAAAACGTGCAAGTGTTGTTGAAATAACCATCTAAAATGTTTAACCCCTGCATTGCACTTCTGTGTAGAGCAAAATCTCGCCGACGGCACTTACGAGCTCCACCCAGCACCGGAAGAAGACCCCGCTGCGGAGCTTCACCCCTTCGAAGACAAGCCCGAACTGGAGCAAGACCCCAAGGACCCACTAGCTTTTCCTGAAGGCAAGCCCCGATGCATGAATTCCCTGTTTTACTTTTATGCCAATTGTTGATGCTTATGATTGTGCATTTACGTTGATAGGAGTTGATTGAAACCGTAGATACATGAACTTAGTACCTTGATTTGAATACTAGTTGCTAAGGTCAAGTAGTTGCCATGCTTAATAGGTCCCGGTAAAAGTCGAGTGATTTCCTATCACTCGCGAGTTATAGGAGTTGAATGTTTTATTTATGTTGCAATTATAAGGATGACGGACGGGGCCGGGTGTATGTTCGATACTGGGTGGTTTGCCCCGTCTGTCTAAATGAATTGGACTAAGGTCGAAACGTGTCGGCGTTCGTGATCAAGTGTTTGAAAATACTAATCTCATACCTAGTATGGGATGGGGAAGCCTAGTACCTGATTGAACTAGGGCATGGCATACCCTCCGGCTGTTCTTGGAGTGTCATTCCCATGGTGCATCATGTGGGTGCAAGTGCGGTCATAGTACGGCAGAGGCCGGGATTATGGAGCATTGCATGCCAAAGGCAGTTGGCCCTGACACGAGCCTAAGGGATCAATGGGGACGGCTGACAAATGAAGCGACCCTTCGTGGTGCGCGGATGTCGTGAGATTAGGTTCGCCATGCATGGTTAATAAATTCGAATTGATTTGTTTGCCTCTCACAGTTTGGGACTACTTGATCGCTATTCTGCACTGAGTAACGATGAAACATGCTTACGAGATTAACTTGATGCTTGTCATAAAATGCTTGGAAATTATGCTTGCTCAAAATAGTTGCTAAGAAATTATGCTTGCTCAAAATAGTTGCTAATTTAGACTGGATAAAGAACGTAGAACATGAGCTAAAATACTGAAAGTAAGGACCGACTCTAGTCGCTTTTGGCAAAGCAAACCCAAAGCCAGAAAGCCTTTCATGTTTAAGTTTTGGGTGAAAAGAGCTATCACCTGTTGGGGGGAAATATTAACGATCCCCTAAAACAACATTTAAGGAAGCAAACGCAGAAGGCCCAGGCCCACCAAGACGTGATCAAAACTCCGCCTCGCCCGATCAAGACGCCAGGATCGGAAACGGCCGACCCCCCTCCGCAAGGTCTCCGCCTCGCCCGACCGCGACCCCAGGGTTGGGGGCGCCCGACCCTGTGCCACGAAAGTTCCGCCTCGTCCGACCCCAAGCGAAGGAGTCGGGCACGCTGGGGCCCACGGGGCCGGAACCCCCCTCGGATGCGGTCCACATGACCAATACAGACAAAATCCAGTGGGTCCCCCCATCGGCCTCGCCATAAATGCGCCGCAAGCCTGGCAGAGGGCAGGGCGACCGCGCCCCTCACGCAACCCGGCGCAAATACCCGTGCACGACCACCCTGTGCAGGCTACAGTGCCGACGGCCGGCTCCCATTCGCCGCAGGGTACTCATGGCCTGCGCCAACCGGAGCAAAGGAGAGAGCGGCCCGTCCTCGGGTCCCACACGCCCTCGGGTCCCGCGCAACCAGCAGTGCGGATGTGAAGCTCTCCCTCTCAACAGTCATCGCCTGAGCAGCGACATCCACCGTCCCCCCTAACGGACATTGGGGTAACGACGGAGCACCCTCATCATGATCTGATACCTACGAGCATCGAAGTAGCTATCTGCGGGGAGCAACCACACTTGGGGCCCGACGACCTCCCCCTCCGGCATGCACACCGGCACGCGTCTGGGGTCGGCAGGGCATCGGACGCCTGGGGTCTCGCTCCTCCTTCCTGTCATATCTCTTACCTTTTTACGCTTTACTCTTTACAGTTCTTTTTTACCCGATCCCAAATGTAACTCCGGCCGTCCCCTTGCGATATAAAAGGAGGAATCCGGGGCCGGAGAAGGGGGGATCGATCGATCAGCTTCTTCTCCCTCACACCATAGTGCACTACCACCCTCCCGGGAGCACGAAAACCAAAGAGACCTGGGACCTATCCCTCTCTCGCGAATCTGTAACCCCCTACTACAGAACCCCCGCGTGGGCAACACGAGCATCCTCGATACTGGACGTAGGGCTTCCTTTGCCCGAACCAGTCTAAATCTGTGTCTCCCACGCAACCACCTGAGGCTCACGCGCATAAAAGAAATTTACTAGTCTAAGTCTTGATCCGCTGATCTTGACAACGACAGTTGGCGCGCCAGGTAGGGGACCTTTGCGCATGCATCTCCAGCCTCAGATGGCCAATCGCAATAGCGGCTTTGCTCCGGGCTCCCTTATCCGTTTCGGGAGCCTGGACTTCCTGGCCACCGAGGAAGGGATCGAGCTGATCCCTGTCCTCGTCCTTCCCGCTCGTCCCGCTGCCCTCGGCCCCGCCGCCAGGACGGCGGCGAGCGGCCGGTCGCCTACCAGAAGGACCTCACCAGAAGGATGGCTCTTCGGGCTACGCAACGCCCCGGGGGCTCACGGTCGCCTCCTAGCGCGGTCCTTAACCACGTCGCCCACGAGCAACGAGCTCGTGGGCGTGGCAAGGACAATCTCCGACTCTGGCTCCAGTAACGAGAGTCCCCGCCCCTCGCGCGAGTGCTTTATGGTTGACGCGCACTCCGAGGGGTCCCATGGCGATGGTGCTGAGGGGAGGCAACGGGCTCCCCCCTCGCGCGCCGCAGCTACAACTGGGGCCCTACCCAGGGCCCCAGAGTGCTCTCAGCAGCCGGAAGCACACGTGGGCGCTCGCCAAGAAGTAGAGCACCCCCACCACGAGGGGGGAGCACGACAACGGGCGCGCAACGTCCAGGAACGCATCTGTGCGGATGGAGAGCGTTCGCCGTCCTTTGCCCGCGCTAGCCAGAACGTCGCCGCCGCGGCGGTGTTGCTCCGACAGCTCCCCGAGCCAGCGACGCCCGAGGAGCGACGGGCACGCCAAGAAATGCGCAACCTGCTTGAGTGCGCCACCGTCCAGCAGGCGGAAAGTTCAGCGTCTCGGCGACACGGGCAGAACGCCAGCCGGGCAATGCATGGCGCACCCCCGGAACAGCGGGGGGAATCTGTCCATCAGCCCCCTCCGGGGGCAAATCAGGCCACGTCCGCTCGACGAACTCCGCCACCCGCGGTAGGCGAGGCTCGATCCGTCCACCAACGCGTCGGTCTCGCCCGCGACACCCTGAACGCGCGGAGACGCTCCCGCGCGGACAGGGAGGATGGGGCAGATTGAGGCTACCACGTCCACCGTGGCGGGCGCTACGACAGCGGGGAAGACCGCAGTCCGAGCCCCGGAGCGGCCGGGCCTCGGGCCTTCTCCACGCGCATCCTAAATGCGCCCTTTCCGCCCTTTCCGCCGCGCTTCAGGCAACCCACGAGTGTAGCCAAGTACTCGGGGGAGACAAATCCTGGAGTATGGCTTAGCGATTATCGGCTTGCATGTCAAGCTGGCGGGGCGGATGACGACCTGTTCATCATCCGCAACCTACCCCTTTTTCTGGCAGACTCCACGCGGGCTTGGCTGGAACATATCCCTGCAGGACGCATCGCAACTGGAACGACCTGAAAGAAGTTTTCGTAGGAAACTTCCAAGGGACGTACACACGCCCAGGCAACTCCTGGGATCTCCAGAGTTGCCGCCAGGGGGCGGACGAGTCCCTCCGGGATTACATCCGGCGCTTCTCCAGAAAGCGCACCGAGCTCTCCAACGTCGCCGACGCCGACGTCATAGGAGCCTTCCTAGCAGGGACCTCTTGCCGGCCCCTCGTCCACGAGCTAGGGTGACGAGGCCCGCGAACCACGGAAGAGCTCCTCAACATCGCCACTAGCTACGCCTCTGGCGAAGAGGCTGTCGGAGCAATCTTCGATCGTTCCAAGGGCAAGGCGAAACAGGAGGAGGACGCCGACGAAGGCACTTCCAACCGCCAGCAGAAGAAGAAGGGCAAGCAGCGGCACGAGGCCCCCCTCATGGCCGCGGTCGAACGCAAGCGAGGGCAGCCGCCCCCCGAAGGCGCTCCTGGCTTCTTCGACAAGCTGCTCGAGGGACCGTGCCCGAACCACGAGTTCCCCATCAAGCACACCTACAAAGACTGTAACCTCATGAAGAAGTTCTTCGTGGGCAATCCGGTGAAGGGTGACCAGAAGCGAAAACCCGACGAGGAAAAGAAAGGCGACGAAGAGAAGGAAGACGGCTTCCCTAAAGTTGACGGCTGCTTCATGATCTTCGGGGGCTCCGCAGCGTATGACACCAAGCGCCAGCAGAAGCTGGAGCGCCGGGAGGTCTACGCGGCCGAGCCTGCGACTCCGGCCTTTCTCGACTGGTCCGGACCGGCCATCACCTTCGACAGGTCCGACCACCCTGGACGCGTCTGGCATCCAGGGCGCTACCCTCTCGTCATCGACCCCATCATCGGCACGACGCGTCTCACCAAGGTACTCATGGATGGGGGCAGCGGCCTCAACCTCCTCTACGTTGAGACCCTCGACGCCATGGGGATCGATCACTCCCGTCTCCGTCCTAGCAAGGCACCCTTCCATGGCGTCGTGCCAGGGAAGCAAGCGACGCCTCTCGGGCAGATCGACCTGCCCGTCACGTTTGGGACCCCTTCCAACTACAGGAAGGAGGTTCTCACCTTCGAGGTGGTAGGGTTTCGCGGAACCTACCATGCCATCTTGGGACGGCCGTGCTACGCGAAGTTCATGGCCATCCCCAACTACACCTACCTCAAGCTCAAGCTGCCGGGGCCCAACGGGGTCATCACCGTCGGCACAACCTTCCAGAAGGCATACGAGTGCGACGTGGAGTGCTGCGAGTACGCCGCGGCCGTCACCCTCTCGAGCGACGTGGCGGTCTAGCTTGCGGAGGCGATCGAGGACCAGCCCGATGCCAAGCAGTCAGGTACCTCCTTTGAGCCCACCGAAGGTATCAAGGAAGTCCCTCTCGACCCCGGCAGTTCCGGTGGTGGGGTCGTGCGAATCAGCGCGGCCCTATCCCCCAAATAGGAAAGCGCGCTCGTCGACTTCCTCCGCGCGAACAGCGACGTCTTCGCGTGGAAGCCCTCGCATATGCCAGGCATCCCGAGAGAAGTCGCCGAGCATTCCTTGAACATCAGGGCCGGCTCTAAGCCAGTGAAGCAAGGCTTGCGCCGTTTCGACGAAGAAATGCGCAGGGCCATTGGTGAAGAGCTCCAGAAGCTCCTGGCGGCCGGGTTCATCAAGGAAGTACACCACCCCGAGTGGTTGGCCAATCCTGTTCTTGTACCGAAAAAGAACGGGAAATGGAGGATGTGTGTCGATTATACCGGTCTCAACAAAGCGTGTCCCAAGGATCCGTTCCCTTTGCCACGCGTAGATCAAATAGTCGACTCAACCGCCGGGTGCGAAACTCTCAGCTTCCTCGACGCGTACTCCGGCTATCACCAGATCGCGATGAAAGAGGCCGACCAGCTCGCTACCTCCTTCATCACCCCCTTTGGCCCCTACTGCTACGTTAAGATGCCGTTTGGCCTCAAAAACGCGGGGGCTACCTTCCAGCGATGTATGCTTAAGTGCTTCGGAGATCTCATCGGGCGGACCGTTGAGGCCTACGTCGACGACATCGTTGTCAAATCCAGGAAGGGCGATCAGCTCGTTCCCGACCTGGAGCTAGCCTTCGAAAGGCTGAGGGATAAGCGTATTAAGCTTAACCCCAAGAAATGTGTGTTCGGTGTCCCAAGGGGCATGCTATTAGGCTTCATCGTCTCCGTGCGCGGCATTGAGGCGAACCCGGAGAAAATAGCGGCCATCAGCGACATAGGGCTGATCCGGAACGTAAAGGGAGTACAGCACGCCATGGGGTGCTTAGCATCCCTAAGCCGCTTCATCTCGCGCCTCGGCGAGCGAGGACTTCCTCTCTACCGGCTCCTGAAGAAATCCGACCACTTCGAGTGGACCAGCGAGGCACAGGAGGCACTTGACCGACTCAAGGACCTCCTGACGAAGGCCCCAATTCTAGTTCCGCCGACCGACGGCGAGACCCTTCTGCTCTACGTCGCGGCGACCACCCAGGTGGTCAGCGCGGCCCTAGTAGTAGAGCGGGAGGAAGAGGGGCACGCTCTTAAGGTGCAACGCCCGGTGTACTTCATCAGCAAAGTATTGTCCGAGTCCAAGGCACGATATCCGCAGATCCAGAAGCTCGTCTACGCCGTCCTCATCACGAAGAGGAAGCTGCGCCACTACTTCACCTCCCATCCGGTAACGGTCGTCTCTTCATTCCCGCTTGGTGAAGTAATCCGGAACCCAAATGCAACAGGAAGGATCGCGAAGTGGGCACTTGAGCTTATGGATCAGGGTATCACCTACGTCCCCCGCACCGCCATCAAGTCCCAGGTACTTGCCGATTTCGTGGCCAAGTGGACAGAGGTACAAGCACCGCCGGCGACAGAGGAGCGGGAGTACTGGACAATGTACTTCAACGGGTCGCTGATGAGGGCCCGCGCTGGAGCAGGCCTCGTCTTCGTCTCTCCGTTGGGTGTACGCATCAGGTACATGATCCGCCTCCATTTTCCTGCATCCAATAATGTCGCTGAGTATGAAGCCCTGCTCAACGGGCTCCGCATCGCCATCGAGCTTGGCATCCGTCGACTAGACGTCCGAGGCGACTCCCAGTTGGTCGTCGAGCAAGTCATGAAGGAATGGAGCTGCCATGACCCTAAAATGGCCGCCTACTGCAATAAGGTCCGTAAGCTCGAGGACAAGTTTGACGGGTTGGAGCTCAACCACGTCGCAAGGTGCTTCAACGAAGCCGCTGACGAGCTAGCGAAGGCGGCATCCGGCCGGATGCCCGTCCCCGACGGCGTTTTCGTTAGCGACCAGCTGAAGCCCTCGATCCATCATCTGGAGCCAGCAGGGGTCGGCGAGGCATGCCCAGCCCTGGGGTCGGGACCCGAGCCAGGGGAGGTCGGCAGCGTGCCACCTGTCCTGGACCCGAGCACCGACCCCGAGGGAATCAACGCCACACTACCCGACCCGGTCCTGGAAGCCAAGCCCTCTGACCCCATGGTTATGGAAATCGAGGCGGGCCCCGCGGTGGGGGCCGACCCCACGACCGACTGGAGAGCCCCGTACATCGACTACCTTGTCCACGACACGCTCCCGGCAGACAAAACCGAAGCCCGCAGGATCGCGCGTCGTGCGAAATCCTTCGCCATCATCGACCAGGAGCTTTACAAGCGGAGTCACACCGGGATCCTCCAGCGCTGCATCCCGATCGAGTAGGGAAAGGCGCTGATCCAGGATATCCACACCGGGGCTTGTGGTCACCACGCTGCGCCAAGAACACTTGTTGGCAACGCCTTCCGACAGGGTTTCTACTGGCCAACCGCGGTCGCGGATGCTACCCAGGTAGTCCGCACCTGCGAAGGATGCCAGTTCTTCGCCCGCCAAACCCACATGCCCGCGCAGGCGTTGCAAACCATCCCCATCACGTGGTCGTTCGCGGTCTGGGGGCTGGATCTCGTTGGACCCTTCAAAAGGGCGCCCGGGGGCTTCACCCATCTACTCGTCGCTGTCGACAAGTTTTCCAAATGGATCGAAGCAAGGCCTGTGGTGCAAATTAGGTCCGAGCAAGCGGTACAGTTCTTCACCGACATCATCCACCGCTTCGGGATCCCAAACTCCATTATCACCGACAACGGCACGCAGTTCACTGGGAAGAGATTCCTCCAGTTCTGCAACGACCACCACATTCGAGTGGATTGGGCGGCAGTGGCGCACCCCCGCACGAACGGGCAAGTCGAGCGAGCCAATGGCATGATACTTCAGGGTCTCAAGCCACGGATCTTCGACCGCCTTAAAAAGTTCGGCGGACGATGGGTTGCGGAGCTCCCAACAGTCCTCTGGAGCTTGAGGACGACCCCCAGCCGGGCGACAGGGTTCACCCCGTTCTTCATGGTTTACGGGTCAGAGGCCATCTTGCCCACCGACTTGGAGTATGGGTCGCCGAGGGTCAAAGCATACGACGAACAGGGAAACCAGGCGTCACTCGAGGACGCACAAGACCAACTCGACGAGGCGCGAGATGTAGCCCTACTACACTCAGCTAAGTACCAGCAGGCCCTACGGCGTTACCACAGCCGCAGGGTACAAGGCCGCGCCTTCAACGTCGGAGATCTAGTGCTCCGCCTCATCCAAGATAACAGGGGTCGGCACAAGTTGACTCCCCCATGGGAAGGCCCGTTCATCGTCGCGCAAGTGCTACGGCCAGGCACCTACAAGCTGGCAACTCCCGACGGGCAAATCTTCAGCAACGCCTGGAACATAGAACAGCTAAGGCGCTTCTACCCATAGCTCTCATTTCCAAGTTATGCATAGTCTTGCCGTCTTTTCCGTTCTTTCGTTTAAGCTCAGGGGTATCCGACCCTGGCCTCGTTCCAGGGTCGCATACCCCTCGGGGGCTACCAGTTTTGTTCTTCTGCGAAAAAAGAAACCCTGAGCCACCTTGGCTCAGGTCCTTTCGTTTAAGCTCAGGGGTATCCGACCCTGGCCTCGTTCCAGGGTCGCATACCCCTCGGGGGCTACCAGTATTGTTCTTCTGCGAAAAAAGAAACCCTGAGCCACCTTGGCTCAGGTCCTTTTGTTTAAGCTCAGGGGTATCCGACCCTGGCCTCGTTCCAGGGTCGCATACCCCTCGGGGGCCACCAGTTTTTTTTTCTTCTACGGAAAAAGAAGGCCTTTTCTTTTAAGCTCAGGGGTATCCGACCCTGGCCTGGCTCCAGGACCGCATACCCCTCGGGGGCTATCAGGGGTCCCGACCCCAGCCGCTGGGCACCGTCTAAAAAGAAAACGCTTGTTCTTTTTCAAAACCGAACACTCCCTTTCGAAAACCTTTGGATGCAAAAAGATAAGGATGCGTGAACGGTACTTAGGCAAGTTGCGATCGGACTGCGAAAAAGCCTACGCCCCAGCGGCTACAGTACCTTCGCTCATCAAAAACTTACTGACGCACCCGGCAACGCATCCTAAAGCTTTCAAGATCGAAGGAATAACAAAGGGAATCGGTTTCTTTCATGCAAACGAAGAGTCATAAGAACGGGCCCGTATGGCCAAACATGAAACAAGTTCAAAAGACTAACATAAGTACAAACTTTTTTCGAGCGCGAGCCCGGTACAACTAATTCGCAGGAGGGTCGGCTGGAGCAGTGGTTTCGGGGTCGGCTGAAGCAGCGGCTTCGGGGTCGGCAGGAGCGGCGGTTTCAGGGTCGGCAGCAGCGGCGGCCTCAGGGTCGGCAGGAGCGGCCTCAGGGTCGGCAGGGGGGACGGCTTCATCCTCCAGGAGCTTCGCGAGGGCCTCCGCCGGCGCGGTCACCCCGGCGTCGATCTCGTCCAGCTCGGCCTCGGTGTAGCCGGCGCAGTACCCTTCACTCATCCCGACAAAGTTAATGTCGGAATAGTGAGAGCCGAAGACCCCGAAGGCGCGCCGCACGCCAAGGCGAAGCGCGTCCACGGCGATCTCGCGACGGCGACGGCGCACCTCGAGGACACGAGCCGGCAGAGAGCTCGACTCCTCCTCCGGAGCTACACCGAAATCCTCGCAGATGACGCGGACCGCATCTCGCAGGGCGCCGTGCTCGCCGCGCTCCTCGTCGAGCAGAGCCCGCAACTTGGTGATCTCACCTGCAGGAGCCACCCAACAAATCCCACCAAGTCAGAAGAAGCAAAACACAAATGACACAAAAACGCAGGAGCAGAAAAAGCCTCACCGTTGGCCTGGACCTTCATCTCGCGCTCCCGGTCGGCGCTGCGGGACAAGGCGGACTGGAGCCCCTGCACCTGCAAACGGAGTTGATCGTTCTCCGTGCGGAGGGCTCCACCCTCCCCCCTCAGCCGCGCCAGCTCCTCGGCGTCGCGGTGGGCCCTCTCAGCAACAGCGGCTTTGAGCCCCTCGGCATCGCGGCGGGCCCTGTCCATGGCGGCCTGGAACTCCTCGAGGTCGAGGCGGGCCTTCTCGGCGATGGCCTGGAGCCTGGCCTCGGCACGCCGCGCCCCCTCTAACGCCGCCTACTCACACCCCTCCAGGTCGCGGACGGCCCCCTGGGCGGCGCCAAGCTGCAGGGTCAGATCCCTAGTGCGCTCCCTCTCGGTGTTGTAGTGCTCCCAGAGGTTCTGCTGCCGCCGGATGAAATCAGATTTCTCCCGGCTGCCCTCTTGGAGAGCCTACAAAGCAACATGCCGTTAAAGCAAGAAAGCAAAGAGGAGGTACTCATCGCCAAGCGGCAGGAGTAACATACCTGGTTACCAGGGACCACGGCGTTGGCCAGAACTCACAGCGCCGAGGTCAGAGCCGCCTGAACTTGGGCGACGCCGCCGTGCATCGCCTGCCACCTATGCCACTCGGCGGCGTCATCCAGCGCGTAGAGGCGCCTCGGCGGGTCATCGCGGGATGTCCAGCGGAGAACGGGCCCTCTCCACGCCCCCGGGACGGAGGAAGCCGAGGGTGGAACAGGGGACGACTCTGACGTCACCGCCGAGAACAGCATCACGACACCGGAAACCACTGGATCCGCTGACGACCCCGGCGCCTGCATGCTCGTCGCCGCCGAGCCCGCCAACGGTACCCCGGTGGGCACCTCCGCCTCAGCCACCAGAGTTTCTCCCACGGGAGTGACCAGGGCGGGGGCCCCTGCCTCTGTCACCACCGCCTCTGCCGCCGCCGCGTCTCCGGGAGCAAGCGCCCCCTCTGCCTCTGATCCCGCCATGGCAGCGGGGGCATCCGCCCTGCCTCCTATCGTCGCCGCCTCCTCCACCTCGTCGGCGTCGAGGTCGATCACCTCCCCGACCTGCGGGCCCGGAGGGATCACGCCCTGAGCTGAAGGGGCGATCAGAGAGGCCGGAGGCGGGGTGGAGTCCGCTCCCCTGCCTGCGCCTGACGCCGCCGCCGCTCCGACAGCTGCCCCCGCAGGGGCCACCCCCGCGGGGGGACCTGTGGCCACACCAGGAACCCCGCCTATCGCCGCTGGCGGGGCTGCGGCCCGCCCCCCGGAGGAGGACGATGTCAGCAGCGCCTTCTTGGGCGCCAGCTGCAGGGTGACGCCACGGGGAGAAGTACTGCACGTCGACGGCCAGGCGTCAGCAGAAACAAACGAAAAAAGAGAAGAAGGATGACGCAGGGAAAGTCAACTTACACCCTCGAAGCACAGGGGCGACGCGCGCGCTTCGACTCGGAGCCGGACGCCGACCCCGGGGCATCTGGCAGTGCCGCTTGTCGCCACCTCGTTGCCCTCCACCAACAGGCACGGCGGCGGAGGCAGTCCCCACGGATCCCCGAGGAGCGCCGGACCCAAGGCGGCGGCAGGGGCAGGCTCTGAAGGCCCCTGAGGGGCGCTCCGTGTCGACACCGGGGCGGCATCCCTTGCTGACCCCGAGGGAGCGACCTGCGCCCGCTCCTGGGGGACGCCCTGTGCCGACCCCGGGGGAACGTCCCGCGCCCGCTCCTGGGCGACGCCCTGAGCCGACCCCGAGGGGGCGCCCCCGCCCGTTCCTGGGGGAGGCCCTGCGCCGACCCCCGGGGAACGTCCTGCGCCGCCCCTTGAGGAGCAGTCCGCGCCGGCCCCTGGGGCGCGCGCTGCGCCGACCCCTGAGGGGCGGTCCGCGCCGGCTCCTGGGGCACGCGCTGTGTTGGCCCTTGAGGCACAACCCCAGGGCCCGGGGGAGCCAGACCCCGGGGGGACGCTCCCGCCGCTGCACCCCCCGCAGCCGTCTGCGAGGGTGCATCGCGAATCACCAAAGCCCCCGATCAGGGGGCAACCAGCTCTTCCTCTTCCTCTTCTTCTTCTTCTTCTTCTTATTCTTCATCGTCGTCGTCATCGGACACGACCGCCCCCCTCCGCCGCCGCTGGAGCCCCTTGGCGGCCTTCTTCCGCCGCCTCGCCGTCTCCTTGTCCTTGCGGCGCTTCTGCTCCTCGGCCCGGAGACGGTTGTGAGCCCTCCGCTCAGCATCTTCCGGCACCGGCGGGAGGGAGTCCGTGACCCGGGTCAGCATGCCCTGCAAAACGTAAAGCAGATCCGCGTCAGAGCAACAAAACAGCGGGACACCAGGAGGGAGAAGCGGTGACCCAAACGCCTTACCAGGTCTACGAAGCCCGGCTCCGGGCGCATCGGCGGATGCCCGGGGATCGGGTAGTCGACGTCCTTGTCCTCCAGCGCCTCCCGGAGCCGTTGCCGGATCTCGGAGGCGGCGAGCGCACCCGTCGCCAGAGCGGTGCCCTCGGGCGGCGTGTCGGGGGTCATGGCGCCAAGCGGCCGGGCCCGGAGCATCAACGGCGCCACCCGCCGGGCGTGGTACGCGCCGATGACCCCGGCGCCGGTGAGCCCATCCCGCTTCAGCTGCCCAATGGCCTGCAGCAAGTCGGAGATCTTCTTCTTCTCCTTCTCCACCGGCTCGTACGCCCATACCTTGGGCGCCGTGTCGATGGTGCGGCCGGTGAAGACCGGCAGGGGGGAGTTCGGGTAGTTCTTCACGTAGAACCACTAATTGTGCCACCCCTTGTGGGACACCGAGGTCTTCACCATCATGTACTCCTTGGAGCGAGTATGACGGAGATGGATCCCGGCGCACCCGATCGGCACCGGAGGCGACCGCTGCTGGCTCCCGGCCTTCCCCGCCTTCTGATACAGGCTCACTGTGAAGAAGAACTTCCACAGCTCGAAGTGGGGCTCAATGCCCAGGAATCCCTCGCACAGTGCGACGAACGCCGCGATGTGCTGGATCCCGTTGGGGTTGAGGTGCTGGAGCTCGAGCCCATAGTAGTGGAGGAGCCCGCGGAAGAAGCGGCTTGGGGGGAAGGCGAATCCCCGCTCGTGGAAGTAGGCGAAGGAGACGACGTAGCCGGCGGGAGGCGACGGAACCTGCTCCGGCCCCGGTAGCAGCCACTCGTCCGCCTCCGTCCTCTCGCAGAGGAGCCCCTTTCGCACCAGGCCCTCGGCGCAATTGGAGGTGAAGTGAGAAACTCCCCAGGAGGCCATCGCCGGGAAAGGGAGGAGATCGACGGAGGTGGAAGACGAAAGCGCGCGGCGTGGAGCGACGGAAACGAGGCGAGCGAGGCGAGCGCGGGTGAACTAAGAGGAAGGCAAGGAGGCTCGAGTGCGTAAGGAGAGAGGAACCGGCACGGCAAGCTCCTGCTTTTATAGGAAAGGTACTGCGGAAGCCAAATCGACGCCCCGGCCGCCATAAATACGGCGCCAGGTACGCCCCTGCCACGCCCGTTTCCTTTTCGAAAACCGCGTGCACGATCGGCCGCGAAAAACATCCTATCTTCCTCGATTCGCGGGACGGCGCTTCCATAACTCCACTTCCCGGGTACCACGCCCACGACGCCCCCCACGTTCGGCCCAGGCACACCAACCGCTCCGCTCTAGTCCAAGGCCCACAGGGAGGTAAGAAAGGGATGCGGGGCTGAAAACGCCCCTACGGCCCAGTACGGTCCAGGGGTTCGAAAGCTGGCCCAATTTGGGTTCGACAGCTGCCTCAGGACATCCCCCGAGCAAGGGGTGAGAAGGGACGGGCCCGCTAGCGGCCAACACCCAGGCGAGCGAACGCTAAGGGCGCCCCAACCTCACGTTCGAGTCCCGCTCGGTGCAAAGTTCATGGTTTTTCCACGGGGAAAGGCAACGAGCCCTCAGATCCGGTCGAACGGATCCGGGAACTATATGAACTGACCGGCGGGAAATTGGAGTACGCCACCAGCTTGGCCCGAGCCGGACCCCCCCGAACGGGGACCGGGACTCCACTCGAGCTTACCCGTTTGCAGCTCAAACGAGCACCACGGTTCGTCCAACGCGGATAACGTGGCCCGGCTCAACCCCTCCGTCCTAGCGAACGGACGCTTGAGGGGTAACGATCAAAAAAGTCGACCTAGCCTCCCGATCGGTTTTCCTGCAACGAGCGGGAGCTCGGGGGCTAGCCTCGCAACCCACTACCATGCGTGTGGTCACAACTTGCAGGTTCTCTCAAAGCATGGCTGAGATAAAACAAGCACGCCATAACACAAAACCCGCGGCAAAACAGCGAAAAAAGCCTCCGGAGGAGCACTCCTGCTCCACCACAGGCTCGGGGGCTACTGTTGGGGGGAAATATTAACGGTCCCCTAAAACAACATTTAAGGAAGCAAACGCAGAAGGTCCAGGCCCACCAAGACGTGATCAAAACTCCGCCTCGCCCGATCAAGACGCCAGGATCGGAAACGGCCGACCCCCCTCCGCAAGGTCTCCGCCTCGTCCGACCGCGACCCCAGGGTCGGGGGCGCCCGACCCTGTGCCACGAAAGTTCCACCTCGTCCGACCCCAAGCGAAGGAGTCGGGCACGCTGGGGCCCACGGGGCCGGAACCCCCCTCGGATGCGGTCCACATGAGCAAGACAGACAAAATCTAGTGGGTCCCCCCGTCGGCCTCGCCATAAATGCGCCGCAGGCCTGGCAGAGGGCAGGGCGACCGCGCCCCTCACGCAACCCGGTGCAAATACCCGTGCACGACCACCCTGTGCAGGCTACAGTGCCGGCGGCCGGCTCCCATTCGCCGCAGGGTACTCATGGCCTGCGCCGACTGGAGCAAAGGAGAGAGCGGCCCGTCCTCGGGTCCCACACGCCCTCGGGTCCCGCGCAACCAGCAGTGCGGATGTGAAGCTCTCCCTCTCAACAGCCATCGCCTGAGCAGCGGCATCCACCGTCCCCCCTAACGGACACTGGGGTAACGACGGAGCACCCTTATCATGATCTGATACCTACGAGCATTGAAGTAGCTATCTGCGGGGAGCAACCACACTTGGCGCCCGACGACCTCCCCCTCCGGCATGCACTCCGACACGCGTCTGGGGTCGGCAGGGCATCGGACGCCTCAGGTCTCGCTCCTCCTTCCTGTCATATCTCTTACCTTTTTACGCTTTACTCTTTATAGTTCTTTTTTACCCGATCCCAAATGTAACTCCGGCCGTCCCCTTGCGATATAAAAGGAGGAATCCGGGGCCGGAGAAGGGGGGATCGATCGATCAGCTTCTTCTCCCTCACACCATAGTGCACTACCACTCTCCCGGGAGCACGAAAACCAAAGAGACCTGGGACCTGTCCCTCTCTCGCCAATCTGTAACCCCCTACTACAGAACCCCCGCGTGGGCAACACGAGCATCCTCGATACTGGACGTAGGGCTTCCTTTGCCCGAACCAGTCTAAATCTGTGTCTCCCACGCAACCACCTGAGGCTCACGCGCATAAAAGAAATTTACTAGTCTAAGTCTTGATCCGCTGATCTTGACAACGACATCACTCGACGGGTCAGTCTTGCTGAGTACTAGTTGCTCAGCCTTGTTGTGGCTTAATCTTTTCAGGTGATGTCAATAGTTTGGTTGCTGGTACCACTTGGCCTACCCAGCTCCCTCCGGGCTGGACAGTCGAGTGGGATCCCTGCTCGGACGGCGAGGGAAGGGATTTTTGATGTCATGATCGGCTCCGTCGTGATGTCATGTATCGACGTTTAGCTTCCGCTTGTTTTATTTGACTTTTCAAACCTTGCATCCTACTTTTGAATTTCAGAACTCTGATATAATAATTTAAGAGACTAAGTTATGTGATGGAATGTTGTAATCTCTGTGCTACTCACCTTCGCGTGAGCGATGCTTCTCGATCCTGTTCAGGTGGTTAATCGGATGAAATCCGACGGTCGACCAGGTTGACTTGCTTAAAGTGCATAATCGCGTGTTAGGCAACTTCAATGCATTTTAGTCAGGTTAATTTGGGCGGTTCCGCCACAGGAGGTAGAGGCGGAGGTGGGGTGGAGGCGGAGCAAGCAAGGAGGCGAAGGTGGAGGAGGGACCGGGGAGGGCCGGCGGAGGCGGGGGAGGACGGAGGAGGCGGAGGAAGGGCGCAGGAGGTCAGCGGAGGAGGAGGAGGGGTGGAGGAGGCGGAGGTGGGGTGGAGGTGGAGCGAGCGGGGTGGCGGCAGTGGAGGGGGCCAGCGCCGGGGCCCCGAGGGGGGGAGGCTAGCGGGGCTGGGCGGGAATTTTATCTTTTTTTAATTTTTATTACCCTTTAGTACCACTTATTTCAACCGATACTAAAGGGACCCCCTCTAGTACCGAATTGCTGGTACCGGTTGCAAAACCGGTATTAGAGAGGGGTTCCCAATAGGTACTAGAGCTATTTTCTCTAGTAGTGCACCCGCCAGTGGCTAGCTCTTGGTCCCCTTGCCGCCATGAATCACCAGAGCGTGGTGCTGCCAGCCCACCACCAGTCCTCCTCCCCCTCTGTCCTCTCTCTCTCTCTCTCAGCAGACCCGACGGGTTGCCCGATGCGCAACGGGCATAGGCACGGGCAAGAAAACTTGCCCGAGATGCTTAGCGGGCACGGGCAAACTGTTGGTGGTCAGGCATGCTGACGGGTAGGCAAATACCTTGCCTGCTGCTTGCCCGACCCGCTACCATCCCTAGCGGTGGTGAGGCTTTTTCCTCTTTTCCCCCTAAGCTCCACCCTTTCTATCTTTCATGGTGGTGTCAAGTGTTAGTTGATGGTGGCAGCACAGATCGGTATGGCAAAGCTCAATCTACATGGCAATGGATTTGGAACCTGGACTGCCGGATCCACTCATCATCAACTCGCGGGCCGGTCCGGCACCGCAAGCTGAGCACCAAGTGCTCTCCATAGATGGACCTAGCACAAATCTTGAGTGGGTGCACGCTTTAAGAGTATGTAAATTTACAAAGTTTAAATGTGGTGAGATTTTGCTAGTTCTCTTGACACAAAAATTTGAGGGAGGGCATGTGCCCTCGCTTAACCTACTGTAGGTCTGCCCTGGTGCTTCCTTGCGTCCGACGATTGCTTGGGCTGTGGTGGAACATGGTTGGCGATGCATGATGGTCCAGACAGTGAGCTTGTGATGCGGCTACGCATCTCGAGGAGATGACAGCTGCTCATGAAGGGGCAAACGACGTCCATGTGTGGAGCAGCGGCGATAGCGGCCAACCATGTGCAACCATGAGGGGCCTGTTACGAGGAAGTCAACGCGTGTGGTTAGTTGTGGTGTGTGCCGATGTCGATGTAAGGGCCATATGCTACAAGCGTTGACATGTAGGGGCGGTTTTGGCTAGGTTGGTAGCAGTCCATGGGACTAGCATGACGCGCGACTGCCTCCTAGGAATATGGCCAGTTCGTTGCTACAACGACAACCATGCCGACTGTGATTCTTTGCAATGAAGGCTATGTGCACTAGTAGAGAATTGGCTTTCGATGTGCCCCCTTTTGTCCCGGTTTAAAGTTGGCTCGGGACAAAAGGGGATGCGCCACGGTAGGCAAAAATGGAGGGGAGATTTACTCCCGGCTGGTATTTGCAACCAGGACTAAAGGCCCCCCTTTAGTCCCAGTTGCAACGGTTAGTTTCGGGGCATCGGTGGCGGGACCCTTTTGTCCCGGTTGGAGGCTCCAACCGGGATAAAAGGGTGGACCTTTTGTCCCGGTTGAAGCCTCCACCCGGGACAAAAAGTTTAGTCCCAGTTGCAGCTTCCAACCGGGACAAAAGGAGGCTCCAACTGGGACTAAACTTTCAATCGGGACAAAATGTGTTCCTTTTTGTCTCGGTTGGAGTTTTTAACCGGAATAAAAACTCATCCCCATTATATACCAAGACAAAGGCCTTCCTCCTCCAGCCCGAGCTAGTCCACCACATAGACAGAGAGCTGAGCTCCACCTACTCTCCGGTGATGCTGAAGCAAGGGAGGTGCTGCCCGAATTTTTTACCCTCATTTTCGTGGAAATTTCACTCAGCCAACACAAGTGTTGTGAATGTTTGCTACTTCATCCTCGTGTTATGCTTTGGAGATGGAAAGATTATTTGCTATAATGTGATGAAGTAGAAAATGGAGGGGTATTTTGAGCTAGAATGTGAGGGAGATTGATGTGTCATATATAGTATGTATTCTTGCAGTGGGTTAAGAATGATGCTACCTTGTCTAGACGGTTTATCTTATCAAATTCAATATGGTTTTTCAAATCCATACTTGTTGAACTTGCATACCGTGTTCATCTCGGCGAGGATGTTCTCCGCCGAGCAGCAACATATGTCAAGAAGGAGGTTCAATTCTACGAGAAAGAGTGGATACGGACATTGTAACCGTGTCCCCTTTTCTGTAGAATCGAACCTCTTTCATGACGAAGTGCGGTGCCGCCCTGTTGAGAACATGCTCGCGAGATAATCACGGTCTTCAAGTTCAACAACTTCTGCAGTGCTAAGGTTAGAATTTTTTTACATAGATGGCTTCTGCTACTTGTTGACTTATCAAATTCAATATGGTTTTTCAAATCCATACTTGTTGAACTTGCATACTGTGTTCATCTCTACGATGATGTTCTTCGCCGAGCAGCAAAGTATGTTAAGAAGGAGGTTCAATTCTACGAGAAAGAGTGGATACGGACATCGTGACCGTATCCCCTTTTTCGTAGCATCGAACCTCTTTCATGACGAAGTGCGGTGCCGCCCAGTTGAGGACATGCTCGCGAGATGATCACGGTCTTCAAGTTCAACAACTTCTGCAGTGCTAAGGTAAGAATTTTTGTACATAGATGGCTTCTGCTACTGGAGGAAGTGGCGATGGTGGGGGCGATCGTCGTTCCTCTTTCGGCAAGGGGAAAATCATAGTTGGCCCTCAGCATAAGCAGAAGAAAATGAGCGTGTTGGAAAAAGCAATGCTTCGTTATTTGCATAAATGTCATGAAGAAGCTGTTGCCGCGGGTCAGGAACCTCCTTTTGGTGGTCGTTATGCTCCACCCTCAGTCCTGGGTGTTTCACGTCCACTTAGTACTACCGTTTCAAGCGGCACAAATAAACCACAGGATGAGGCTGGGTCAGTGGAACCTTCGTCTTCACCGCCCAAGGATGCTTAAAGTCCTCCTAGATAATAACCAATGGATGGCTTGTTGTATTGTATCATGTTGTTTGGATCTTTAATTTAAATATGTGTATTTGTATCTATATATAAACTTTCAGCATTATTTGCACTACAACGTTTGACATGCTTTCAATCGTGAATCCATTTTCAAGTGTAATCAATTATCACGCGTAATCCATTTTCAAGTGTAATCAATTTTCACGCGTAATATATTTTCAAGTGTAATCAATTTTCACGTGTAATCCATGGTCAAGTGTAATCCATTTTCATGCGTAATATGATGCAGATAGACCGGCAATGGATGTATAATGCAGACAGGTAGAGCAAGGTGTTTATTGATGGCTTGCATTATTTTCTCGAAGTGACCAAAGCGAATAAGCCAGAGAATGGGTTCGTATGTTGTCCATACTTCCAATGCAATAACAAGAAGGAGTATTCAAAGGATTCCTGGGGGACTATTCACAGCCACTTGTTTAGATACGGTTTCATACCTAACTATTTGGTTTGGACTAAGCACGGTAAACGAGGGATTGTAATGGAAGATGGCGAGGAGGAGGAGGAAGATGACAGCATTCCAGACTGGGTTGCAGGCCAAGCTTTTGCAGATACTACAATGGGCGAGGCTAATGAAGATGAGTTTGCAGAAAATAGCCCTACTGATGACCTTGGTCAGGTGCTACGAGATGCACACAGAGATTGCGAAACTGAGAAGGAAGCAGCAAAGTTGCAGTGCATGATAGATGATCACCAGAAATTATTGTAGCCAGATTGCCAATAGGGTCATAAAAAACTAGGTACAACACTAGAATTTGTGCAATGGAAGGCAAAAAATGGGGTGTCTGATAAGGCATTTCAGGGGATGTTGAACATTATCAAGAAGATTCTTCCCGAGAATAATGAACTACCGTCCACAACATATGAAGCTAAACAGATTATTTGCCCTCTCGGATTGGATGTTCAGAAGATACACGCATGCCCTAATGACTGTATCCTCTATCGTGGTGATGAATAAGAGAAATTGGATGCTTGTCCCGTCCGCGAAGCACTGCAGTATAAGATCAGGCGAGATGATCCTGGTGATGTCGAGGGGCAGTCTCCCAAGAAGAGTTTTCCCACGAAGGTGATGTGGTATTTCCCTATAATACCACGCTTGAAGCGCTTGTTCAGGAACAAGGCGAATGCTAAGTTTATGCGATGGCATAAAGAAGAAGGTATGGAAGATGAGATGCTAAGACACCCCGCAGATGGGGCCCAGTGGAGATCAATTGATAGAGCATTCCCGGACTTTGAAAGTGAAGCAAGGAACATAAGGTTTGGTTTAAGTACTGATGGATTCAATCCATTCGGTGAGTTGAGTAGTGGCCATAGTACTTGGCCTGTGACCCTATGTATGCTCAACCTTCCTCCTTGGTTGTGCATGAAGCAGAAGTTCATTATGATGCCGGCGCTTATCCAAGGCCCAAAACAACCCGGCAACGACATTGACATGTACCTAAGACTGTTGGTTGATGACCTTTTACAGCTCTGGAAGGAAGAAGGTGTACGTGTGTGGGATGAGGATAAACAAGAGATCTTTAATCTACGAGCATTGTTGTTCGTAACCATCAATGATTGGCATGCACTGAGTAACCTTTCGGGACAGACAAATAAGGGATATCGGGCATGCACCCACTGTTTAGATGACACAGACAGCATGTATTTGAAGCACTGTAAAAAGGTCGTCTATATGGGTCATCGTCAATTTCTCCCTACTCACCACCAGCTGAGAAAGAGCGGGATGCATTTCAAAGGGGCGCCAGACCATCGTAAAAAACCTGCACACCGTAATGGAAAGCGTGTCTTCGAGATGATGAAGGATGTAAATGTAGTCTTTGGAAAGGGTCATGGTAGCCAACCTGTTTCGAACGACGATAATAGACATGTACCCATGTGGAAGAAAAAGTAAATATTTTGGGAGCTACCTTATTGGGAAATCATAGAGGTTTGCAACGCAATAGATGCGATGCACCTGACGAAGAATCTTTGTGTGAACATGCTAGGCTTCATGGGTGTTTATGGGACCTCGAAAGATACCTGGGAAGCACAACAGGACCTGAAAGCCATGGGACAACGAGATGACCTACATCCGGAAAAGAGAGATAATGGACAACATTACTTACGTCCTGCCAGTTATACTCTCAGCAAGGAAGAGAAGGATAGCATGTTTGAATGCTTGAATAGTATGAAGGTCCCATCTGGGTACTCCTCGAATATAAAGGGAATAATAAATATGAAACAAAAGAAGTTTACAAATCTCAAGGCCCATGACTGCCACATGTTGATGACCCAGTTGCTTCCGATTGCACTGAGGGGTGTTCTACCAGAAAATGTCCGGTTGCCGCTCGTAAAGCTATGCGCGTTTCTCATTACGATTTCGCAGAAGGCAATCGATCCATCCAAGCTATCAAAGCTACATAACGATGTGGTGCAATGTCTTGTCAGTTTTGAGTTGTTATTTCCACCATCCTTTTTCAATATTATGACGCACTTACTGGTTCACCTAGTAAAAGAGATTGGTATTCTCGGACCTGTATACCTGCACAATATGTGGCCTTTCAAGAGGTTCATGGCAGTCCTAAAAAACTATGTTCTTAATCGTGCCCGTCCAGAAGGAAGCATCGCCAAGGGATATGGAACAGAGGAGGTGCTCGAGTTTTGTGTTGATTTTATTGATTCAATTGACTCGATTGGGGTTCCAACTTCAAGCCACGAGGGGAGGCTCCGGCGAATGGGCACCCTTGGAAGGAAATCAAGTTTCAGTAATGATACTGATTTTTTCGACAAGGCACACTACACTGTTCTACAATAGTCATCCTTTGTGTCTCCGTATATCAAGTAGCACAGGTAGATGGTAGTTTCCAAAAACCCGACCAAATCCGATGCTTGGCTTACACGTCATCACATGGAAATGTTTCCCTCCTGGTTGTGCCAACAACTTATGGGTAACTCTGAGATTCACCCACAGCTCACTTGGTTAGCCAGGGGATCTGCTAGCACAATCGTGAAATTCCAAGGCTATGAGATAAATGGTTATACATTTTACACGAGAGCCCAGGACCAGAAAAGCACGAACCAGAATAGTGGTGTCCGCATAGATGTCATAGATAGAAATAATAGCAAGGAGTCATATTATGGTTTCATACAGGAGATATGGGAACATAAATACGGACTGCTATATATCCCTCTATTTCTTTGCAATTGGGTGAAGCTAACTGTCGTAACCAAAGATCAGTACAAAATGACAATAGTAGATCGGAGCAAGACTGGATATAGTGATGACCCATTCATACTTGCCAATGATGTGCATCAGGTGTTCTATGTGAAGGACATGTGTAGCAAACCCAAGAGAAATTCAGAAGAGACATGGGAGCCAAAGTGCCACATAGTTCTTCCAGGTAAAAGAAAAATCGTGGGAGTCGAGGATAAAACAGACCAATCAGATGATTATGATCAGTTTGATGGCATGCCTCCATTCGCAGTTGAAGTTGATCCAAGCATCCTGCTATCCAAAGAAGAGGCTTCGTACTTACGCCGCGATCATGATAACTTTCGTGAAGAAGAAATTTTACAACGTTGTATTGTAATGCGCTAAATTTACATGACCTTTGTGTAGTACTTGATACAATTTTTAATTTACCCTATGTATGATTTCATGTGTTCTTAAATTTATTAGCTGAAGATTTATTAGATAAACATGAACAATGTTAACCACATACATACATGGATTATTTAATTGAATAATTTCTTGATCACAGTGATGCAGTAAAATAATTATTTTAGAGCCTAAACGAACTGGTATAGAATTAATGACTAAATCACACTTATTGTCAATATACTCGCTAATTAAATATATTTTTGCATATACAAAATATGTGAAGTTTTTTGTTTTTGCATCCTGAAATGCAGTGAAAACATAAAAAAATCCTTTTCCAAAAAACAAGCGGGAGATGAAAGTGTGGGAAAAGGCCCTTTTATCCCGGGTGCCAATTGAAACCGGGACAAAAGGTGGTAGTTTTCGATTCCCGCCGGGGACGTACCCTTTTATCCCGGTTACAGTTAGCAACCGGGATAAAAGGGGGGCCCTTTTGTCCCGGTTGGTGTTGGCACCCGGGATAAAAAGGGTAGGTTTCGATTCCCGCCGGGGGGACGTACCCTTTGTCCCGGGTCCCATCACCAACCGAGATAAAAGGCGGGGATAAAAAGCATTGTAGCCTCTTCTACCCCCCACGCCAGTTACACTTAGCCAAAATTTCACCAAGATCCCGCGCCCTCTCACCTGCTCCGTCGCCACCCATCCGCCTCCCTCGCCGGCCGCCGTCGTCATCGTCCTCCATTGACCCGGCCATCGTCGTCCCACCGCCCAACCGCCTCGCCCACGCCCGGACCACCTCCTCCTCCATCGCCCCGGCCCGCCTCGATCCTCCTCCGTCGTGCCCCCTCGACCTCATCGCCGCCGGCTGCCTCCATTGCGGGGCCTCGTCGCCGCCTCCGTCCTCGTCGCCCCTCCGTCAACGCCACCTTCTCTGTCGCCGGCGCGCCCTCATCCGTCACGGGGCCTCCTCGTCGCCGCCTCTGTCACGCGCGCCGCCTCTATCGTCGTCCCTCATCGCCGGCCGCCTCCGCCGTCCCGCCGCCCCGGCCACTGTCGACTGCGCGAGGTCCGCCGGCACTGGTGCCAGTAACGAAGGGCTCTTGCTGACGCAAGCCCACCGGCTTGCGTTAGTAAGGGCCTTTTTTATTTTTTAGTTAGAAAATAAATAGAAATTAGTAGATTAGTTAGAAAATCAATAGATATTTGTATATTAGTTAGAAAATCAAATTAGTAGAAATTAGTAGTAATTAGTTAGTCCCGGGTGTCATTACGAAGGGCTCCGCCTAGGTTAGAAATTAGTCGTTGTCGCGGCCACCTCACTCCGTCCCCGCCTCCGCCGTCCCGCTGCCCCGGCCACCGTCGTCCCGCCACCCCGGCCATCTCGTCGCCCAACCTAGGCACCGTCGACCGCGCGAGGTCCGCTAGCACTGGCGCCGGGAACGAAGGGCTCTTGCTGACGCAAGCCCACCGGCTTGCATCAGTAAGGGCCTTTTTTATTTTTTAGTTAGAAAAATGAATAGAAATTAGCAAATTAGTTAGAAAATCAATAGATATTTGTATATTAGTTAGAAAATCAAATTAGTAGGAATTAGTAGTAATTAGTAATAATTAGTTAGAAATTTTGTAAAAATTCATTCAAATTAGTAGGAATTAGTAGTAATTTGCTAGAAATTCCAATAAATATGTATAAATTAGTAGAAATTTGGTAGAAATTCTTACAAAGTACTACTAATTTGTTGAAATTTGTATAAACATTCCGAACTTTGTGGGATAAATGTTATTATAAAATTAGTAGGAATTAGTAGTAATTTGCTAGAAATTCCAATAAATATGTATTAATCAGTAGAAATTTGATAGAAGTTCGTACAAAGTACTACTAATTTGTTGAAATTTGTATAAACATTCCGGACTTTGTGGGATTCATGTTATTTTATGATTTCATGTATATACCCTTACGTACATATACCTAAGGCAATTTATATAACTGTCATGTATGATTCCATGTATGTTTCAATCAGTAGTTGAAATGGTAGACGACGAGACCGCAAGGTATCTCATGGAGCAGATAATCGCTGATGATGGTAGTGGCGACAACCTTCCAATATCGTACACCGATGAAGAGGGCACCCAGGCGGACATGTTCCTCAACATGTTCGCCGACGGGAATGAAGAGCATGAGCCCCAGCAACACCTTGCTGTGGCGGAAGGTTCCGGTTAGGTATATATATATATTGTATTGTTTGATGCCACCGTTACTACTACGTACTAATTAATGAATCTTGAACTGTTAGCCCTCTGGATTGACGCAAGGGCAGAAGACCCGAGGTCGTACAAAAGTGATGGAAGGGAGACTTGTCATCACGGAAGTGATAGAAGAGGGCAGGCCGGTTGCTCCCGAGAAAGTAGCAAAGAAGTACGTGAGTCAGATCGGGGCAATCGTAAGGGACAACGTGCCTATTAGCATCAGAGAATGGAAGGGCAGAAGCACTAATCCGTACGCGCTCCCAAATACAGAAAAGAATATGCTGTGGGAAGATGTCAAGAGACATTTCACATTCCCCGAAGGATATATTGAAAAGGATGTGAAAGCGTGGACGCTGAAGAAGATGGCTACACAATTCCAAACATTCAAGAAGATGCTGGATGCCAACTACATTAAGAAGGGACGAACTCCATACTTCAATGTGTGCCCAAAGTTGAGGGACCACTGGGAGGCATTTGTTGAATATAATTGGAGTGAAGACGGTGTGAAAAAGATCCTGACCTATACTACAAATGCTGGTCAGAAGAGGTACCATCATCATCTAGGGCAAGGTGGTTATGGCACAGCAATTCCCAAATGGAGGAAGATGGAACAAGATTTGATCGAATGGGGAATCGTACCTGCAACTATTGAATGACCCGAACGATCAAAAAATTGGTATTATGCTCATGGAGGCTCCCTGAGTCAAGAGGATGGGACGTTGATTTTCAATGACACAATACGTGAGAAGGCCGAACGTCTTATGAAGAACATTGAAGATTCCAAGGCTGAGAGGTTGAAGGTGGATCGAGAAAATGATGAGCTCACATTGGCCCTCGGTAATCCAGAGCACCCAGGACGTTGCCGAGGGTTCGGGGTGGTTCCATGGAAGTTTGCTTTCCGAGGCGACAACGCATCGTACAGAAGCCGCAAGCGAAGAAAGGAACAGATCGAGGAGAGCTGGCAGCAGATGCTAGAATCCAAAGTGCAGGAACAAGAAGAAAGAATGTTGGAGGAAATCAATCATCGAGTGGCCCACGCAGTTGCAGAGTTGGCCCAATCTGGAGCATTGCCGAATCCAAACTACGCTAGCCCTTCTCAACGCCTCTTGAGCAGTTGTGCTTCTACAGGGGCCCCCGATGCGCAAACGCCCAGGTTACCCGTGGAGGAGCAATGGTTCCCCGTGGATGCCATTACGCAACGCACCACATGTGAGCTGCATGCACCGGTCGGCAACCTCACTATTAAGGTATACTTATACATAATATTTTATGCAATCTTGTCAATTGATCCACGCCTCGTGATCGAAGTTTAATAACTTGTTTACTTCTGCTATATGTACATGTAGCGTATGGGAGTGCATTAGCAACCTTGGTGGGGCAGAGCAGTCATGGCATGGAGATTCCAACTGGCTATGCCAGCGTTCGCGTAGAGAATTGTTGATAGCCAATATGAAGGCCTAGAGATCAACCTCCCAGGAGGCGACTGGGAAAGGACACTGGCAGAAGCGCTTCATGGGATCATTCTATGGCGAAAATGCTACATCATCATTCCCGGCATGGAGCCATCTCCTCAGAGCTCAAGACTGCTCCCCGTAGATCCCCAGCAGCGACCTTCTCCTTATAGCTCGAGACCGTCATCTTCTGCACAACCTGCTCCAGGACCGTCGCTTCCTACTATATCAAGGTCTCCATCTCCACCACATCCTGGTGGTGGGAGCGATGACGACAATAACAACACCCCTCCCCGATCACCGTCGTCGGGACCAAGAGCAGCCCCGATGAAGGAATCTGCAGCACCACTAAAGAAGTCACGAGCACCGCCTCCCAAGCAAAGATAGAGAAAGAAGAAAACAAAGGAGCCTGAAGTGACTCGTAAGGAACGATGGGAGGCAATGTCTCATGCGGAACAGTGGGCAGAAATCCAACGAGAGGCCAGTGAGTGGTTCAAGAAACAAGCCAAAGAAAAAAAAGCAAGGGAGATGGAGCCACCGCCAGTAAATCGAAGAGATTTAAACTTTTTTATCAAGATGGAAGAAGGAGCCAAGAAAAGGATACCACTCTTATCAAACTATGAACGAGCTTTAGTAAAGGCTGATGAAAATGACAAAAGAAAAGGAAAGTCATCTTTTAGTGGTGCTGTCCCCGACCTCGGGCATTTATCAAAAAAAGATGCTCAAAGAGTAGCAGCAATGCCCTTGGATCAACAAGCAGAAGTATTGAAATTCATGCAAGAAACAGGTTTGGGACTTGATGAATGTTTAGGGCAAGTTGAGACGCCAACTGCACCGCCCCCTGAGCCGAGATGGACTTATGAGCTAGGAAAACCTCTAGTAAGGCCTTCGTTGGTACGGAAGCTATCAACAAAGATGTACGAATTCCATCAATGGTACATGATGGCGTCCGCCGACTCGAGGGAGATGTTCGGCCTTAAGGTAAAACCGATAGATTTTTACGGCGAAGGCGAGAAAGTTCTGTGGCTAGACTTCAAGGATATATACGAAGTGTACCATCATGATGCCCTGGATGTCTCTCTGACCAGCGCTTGGGTTCTGTAAGTATCCGTTTATCTCTACATGTAAATTTTGGCGTGCGTCACCGTACTAACTTCGTCATCCATTTTATGTAGGATGCTAATTCAGACGTGCCGACGAGAGGCGTACCTACATATAGGCTTCATGGATCCATCCGTAGTTAACCAAAAATAGATACAATTATCGCCGGAAAAAATCTTGGTGGAAGTATACAATTTCTTAGACAAACAAACATTCAAGGATTTCATTCTACTTCCATACAACTTCAAGTAAGTGTGTGTATACCGTCTACTTTTGTTGTCTTTTTCCTTACCTAATTAATGTTAGTTAGCTCTAATATGCATGAACATTTTACGTACGTAGCTTCCACTAGATCCTTATTATAATTGAGCCTGAAAGAAGCCACGTCGTTGTCTTCGATTCGTTGAGGAAAGATCTGGTGGAGTACCAAGACATGCAAGACATGCTAGGCTTGTAATAATTCTGGACCTTTATCTCTATGCAAAAGTTTGTTTCCTAAATTTTATCCCTGTTACACTATATCATTCATTATTCTAATCCGCAGCGCACGGAAACAATTCATAAGGACACATAAAGGTCCATTCAAAGAAAAACTTACATGGAACACATATTTCCCGGTACGTATGAAGTCTGCACATTTATCACATTGTATAACACGAATATTTCATAACTTATTTTTTTCCGCACTGAAGTGCTTAAGACAGGAACCCAGGAATAATCTATGTGGCTACTACATCTGTGAGCACATGCACAGTTTTATGGGACCCAAGGGACTAAAGATGACGCCGCACAACTTTAAAGTACGTAAAATAAAACTATTACTAGTTAATTATTTTCTAGCTCCTTATATTTAATTGTTCGTGTAACATTCACAAATTTCCAAATTATAGATGTTAAATATTCAACAAGGACTCTTGAAGGAAGAAAAAGTAGCGACAATATGTGAAGGTCTCATTGGATTCCTAATGGACGAGGTGGTAAATCCAAAAGGAGAATTTTATTATGATGGACGACAATTAGACGCTCCGAGCAACACCTCGACGGGAAGATTGTAGATATATAGTTTGATTTATTTGTATATATAATACGCGCTAATTAAGATCGATTTGTACTAGTTGAATTGTGTATATATATAGTACTTGTATAATTAAAAATTTCATTTGTTTAAATACTAGTTGATTTCATTCTTAAAAAAATCTCAACTACTAAAGATTAACAAAAGGGCCGCGATACTACGTACGTGATGCATGAAAATTTCAGACGCCACGTAGGGTGCCATTAAAGAGTAACCCTTTACTCTCGGTTGGGAAACCCAACCGGGACTAAAGGGGCACCCTTTACTCCCAGTTGCTTTGACCAATCGGGAGTAAAGGGTCTGTCCCGCGCCTGGTGTGGCAGGCCCTTTAGTTCCGGTTGGTGACACCAACCGGGACTAAAGGGTGACCTTTACTCCCAGTTGAAAGACCCGGGACTAAAGACCCCCCTTTTGTCCCGGTTGGTTTATCCCGGATGGATTTTCGGGAGATATGCACCCTACCAACCGGGACTAAAGATCAGTTCTCTACTAGTGGTGCGTCAATGGTAGCTGATGTCTAAGTGCAATAATAACAGTGAAGCAGCAAAACCCGCAGTGGCTGGCGATAGTCGGGCTAGTGGTGGCCCTTAAGGGTTGGCACCATGGCAACAGGCTGCATGCTTATGGTTTGTTGTTGTGGCAGCTCTAGTCTGCTGGCGGCGGCTTTCTACGGAAGTTGTTGTGGCAAACACGTTCGGTGCATCAGCGGTTGGCCACAAGTTATGGTGTGGGGGCATTGTGCGTAAGCCTTGCTCAGCTTCTTGCTGATTCTCTGGAGACTTTGCAGAAGAAACCATCTTGTGGTTGTTGCTTTGGTGTGCAAGGTGACAGCTAAATATCGGTACATTGAAAGTTGTTGGTTGGTGGGCTGCTTTGCTTTGTAATAGTGGTATTTTGTTATTCTTGAGCTCGTGTTGGGGTTTTTTCTTTGGCCGGTATGTGTTGGTGTTGTACTTTATGTTCTCCTCTATCAATATATACCACGTTAAAAAAATTGCTTACAATTTGTAATTGGATATCTAATTGACTAATCCAATATTTTGTGCAACCAAGTGCAATTTTTTTGCAGGGTCATCGAGTGGAATAAGACAAAACATAGTGTATCAGCCACAATTAATTAAATCAGCGCCATATGACTTGAATTTTCAAATCCTATAGCCTTTGCTCAAAATAGGATGGCATGAGATCCACATTCTCATGGTGCGTAAAAAAAAACCAAAGAATAAAATAAATAAAGAGAATTAACTGAATCGACCAATTCAAGTATTGTTTTCTTTTGCAACAAGTTCAGGGACCAAGTATATTAACTAAAAACATATACACTTCACAAAATAAAAACTCTAAAAAAGTATTGCAAGTGTGCAGCTCGCTAAAATTTATAATGAATGGTCTTTCGGACTAAAAGAACTTTTAATAATGGGTGCAAAGCCACATCTTGTATGAGATGGACAGATGGTCCAATCGCATTTAAGAGGACGCACGCACGGCATGTTCCGGGCCCGCATTTCAGATCGTGCTCCCCACCCCCGCGCCGAGCAAGCCACCTCGCACGCAACCCGGTCCAACCCAACCGTGTTCATCCGCGAGTTGTTGCTTTGCGATTCGCGAAACATTCACTGAATCTCGCTCCGCCCACCCCACCACCACCATTTCTTCTCCTCGGCTTCCCTCACCCAAACCTTTTGCATCCCCTCCACCACCACCACCACCACCACCGCCCCCCTTCCCTCCTCCCCGACGAACACGGCACCACGAGACCCCACCCAGATTTAGCCACCCTCCCACCGCGGCTGCATTCCTCTCCCTTCCCCCGTTGGCAGGCGCTCAGGTCGTCCCCGTCAACCCCCGGCCCTGCGTGCTGATTTCTTCTTCGGTTGTGCCGGTAAGAACGCTGATTATTTTTTTCCCATTTGGGTCTGTAGAACCATCCCTTTGCTCTTGGAACTAGAATCCGAATGTTTGATTATGCGTTGGCGCTCCGATCCGTCCGGTTTCGTCGCGGATTTGTACGCGGCGTGGTGGATTATTGCAAATGTCAAGTTGGTTCCTTAACAGGGCGGTTCGACTGAACCTCTCCATTCCCCAGAACGAGTACGCCGCTGAGAGAAAGGCCATTATCGTTTCCATTTGTATTGCATGCGATTTCAAGCGTGATGCTGAGGGGATGCGGCTGGGCTTGTGCATTCCGCACACTAGTAGTATTGTCGAAGCCCTTGATGATTGGTGATCTTATTTCGAGGAACAATACGAGCTGATCAATCCTTTAATGCTGATACGTAAAAGTCCGCTTCTACAATTTTTTCCCAAGAATTCATGGGGGTGGGGAAGAACAAAATAGGTACGGAGCAGCCTTTCCCCCCATCTGATGGCTGTTTTGGGGTTCGAATGTCTCATGGATGGGCCTCACCCAGGATTCACTATTATCTTTTACATATTTGAATGTTGGTAAAACCAAGATATTGCCCACAACCAATTCTCAGTATTATGACTCGAATAATCAAAACTTGCGTTTTTGAAAGGCCGAGAAGCCTTATATCATTTTTGTGACATATTAGAACTGCCTAGAAATTTCTTCAGTCCCATTTATCATGCTCATTATTGATTTGCTTTATGCCCATAACTTTCCTGCCATCTTTCTTTAGCTTGATTTGTTTTCCTGTTGCAGCTTGCATACAATATTTAAATGAAGGCAAATATGGGTACAAAAGCTCGTCCACCGCCTGCTGATGCAGACAAAGGGGAGATTGGTGAAATAGATACAAGGGCTCCTTTTGAATCTGTCAAAGCTGCAGTTAGTTTATTTGGTGAAGTCCGATTTTCTTCTGACAAATCAGCTGCGAGAAAGCCCAAAGCTCCTCAAGCAGAGGTAGTGACTTTTCTATAACTTTTGAGTATTGAATTACTGAACATAGCTACATGTATGTTTGCGTATGCCTTCTTAAACCTTCTTTTATACCAAAACTACTGGCTTCAAAATTAGATCAGGAAGTTCTCTGATCAGGCAGTCTCTGGCTCCCTCCCTCTTGTAGTTTCTGTTGGAGCTACCCAACCATTTGTTGTCTCTAAGGGAATGTAGGTCTATCATAGATATTGTTGGTCTGTGTTTTTGAGGGCGCATTTCCTAACATTCAGTTGCTCCTTCAGGCAATAACAAATGAAAGCACCCTTTGGTGCTTGGCAGGGGCTTCTAAACTCAGGGAATGGCCAGGTCACTTGCACCAGCCGCCTAGGCATGGTGTTCCGGGTCTTGTTTCGCTCTGATGTTAAAAGGCGCGCTTGTTCTAGCTTAATAGTGGTTTGTGTGTTTTGTGTTGTGTTGTGTGAGTGTTGGGGGTGTTCTGTGCTAAGGATAGGGGCTTCCCCTTTTCTTTGTACTTTCTTCTCTCTCTCTCTTAATGAAATGACACGCAGCTCTCCTGCATAGTTTGAGAAAAAAAAAGTTTGATGAAAGAAGGATCAAATGCTAATTTTCTTGTTTGTCTCCATTCATGTCCTAATACTTCTGATGTGCTGTTTTCTTAACACTATTGCTTTTTCTTCTAAGGAAAAGTAATTTATGCCCCAGTGTTGAAAAACCATGCTGACTGTTTTAAATGCTGTTTTCATATAATGGAAAATTAAGCCTACTAGACGCACCAGGTCCAGATGACTTTTGGAAAATTTTGATGTTACCCATCCGTAACATATCCAACACGTTAGGTTTTTATTTTTATTTGGAAAATCTCTGCTGCTCAACTATAATGCTGGGAGTGTTTACTCCAAAGGATGGAAATGCATGTCTTTATTTTGTTTATATAGGGAGCGAGGAAAATTTCATCTTTATAGCCTTTTTAGTTTGTAATATATCTGTATGAGTAATATAACCTTGCCTGCATATATTCGTTTTACCATTCCATTTGATATAAATTGGCCTTCTGTAACGATGAGTCTTGTGGAAAAAGAAGATTTTCTTGCATTTTCATTTTTCCATGCACAATTTTTATTTAATTATTTATCTTGACTATATCAATAGTTTAGTTCATATGGGAATTTTTTGGATGAAAATACAGTGATGGAGGCTCCCGCTGTGTAGGATTTTATTTAAACAAAAAGAACTAAAGAGGGAAGTGTACAAACTGCCAAAGCAGTGAGAGAGGTGAGAGAGCAGAGAGAGGGGAGAGGGCTATACACAACTAAAACCAAAGATCAAAACCAGAGGATTGAGCTGATTATCTACAGGAGATCTATCCAACTAAGGAAAGCCGTTCATATGGGAATGTTGGCATGCCGCACAGTTGGCGCAATCGATCAGATGATCACAGCATATCCCTTTTCCTTTTTCTTCAGAACTTCAGTAGTGAACCTCAAGTGCTTATATACAGATTCTATAGCTAGTAAATAACAGTAGTTGGATTCTTGGATCAATGATTTTGCAATTATGTAATTATTTTAACTGAGAACTTTGCTTAAGCTGATTTGTGAATTAGTTTGCATGGTTTTAAATGGACAATGTGACAAGGATCTTTGCTTAAGCTGATAATATCAATTAGTTTGCATTAGTTATGAATATAAGGTGAATTTTTTCCTTAATCTGGTGAGTTTCTAGAAGTTGTATACATGTAGTTTTAATGCTTAATGAACAGACAGGTATAGATCACATTGCACAGTGCTGATCGCTTGATTGTCAATCAATTAGAGGACCAAAAGTTTGCTAACTTACTGCAGCCTCTTTTAATCATGGTAGCATATCTAGTACTGCAGTTCCGAGCTAATTGTTTGCCACTGAAAAAATATTGTTACTCTTAATTCGACTATATTGTCTTTGAAGGTGTACTTTAAGATTATAGCCTAACATGTTTTTTCATGCATCTAAATTTCTTTCTCTTATTTCTCCTTTGTGTTTTGCTCCTCAAGTTTAATCACTGATACATTGATCTTGCTCAAGTGTTATAGTCTCATCTCATCTTTCAGGCTTTACATGGATAGACTTGACCTTTTTGTTGCCTGGTTCTCTAAATATTACCCTAATGCGTTGTACTTTTGAAATTATATTTGTCACAGAGGGTGTTAGCTAAGGAGACAGAGCTGCACTTGGCCCAGAAAGAGTTGAATAAATACAAGGAACAGCTGAGTAATGCTGAGACAACCAGAGTACAGGCCCTCTCTGAGCTAGAGAAAGCTAAAAAAACTGTTGAGGAGCTAACCACCAAGCTGGATGCTATCAACAAGTCTAAAGTGCTGGCCATTCAGGCAACAGAGGATGCAAAGACTCGAACCAAGCAGCTTGAAGGTGGCAGCTCAAATGAAGGTCTTGGCACAGATGGCCCTCTGAAGCAGGAACTGGAAAGTGCAAGGGAGCAGTATGCTGTAGCTTTGGCAGACCTTGATGCAGCAAAACAGGAGCTTAGAAAGCTCAAGAAAGATTTTGAAACCTCATTGGATATGAGGTTGTCTGCAGCTCAGCAGGAAGAGGAATCACTGCACACAACTGAAGCCAACAAGGAAAAGGCTAATCAACTTCGTAATGAGATTGCAGAAATTCAAGAGTCACTTATGCACGTTAAGGCAGCTACACAGCAAGCACAAGAGGAGGAATCACAAATCCGTGCTGAGAAGGACGTTGCTAGGACCACATACAAACAAGCTTTGGAAGAGACGCAGAAGAAATTGTCATCTTTGAGGAATGATTTTGATCCTGCTGCTTATGAAAGTCTCAAAGAGAAGTTAGACCAAACCAATTCTGAGATTGCATCCATGCAGAAAAAGATAGAAGATGCTCGGGCTCGGGATTTAGAGTCTGTTGCTATTGTCAGCACAGAGTTGGATGATGCTAAGGAAATGTTGCAGAAAGTAGCAGAGGAGGAAAGTTCCCTTCGTGGTTTGGTGGAGTCACTGAAAGTTGAGTTAGAAGCTGTAAAACAGGAGCACAATCAGCTTAAAGAGAAGGATACTGAAACTGAATCCATTGTTGGCGATCTACATGTTAAGCTTCAGAAATGCAAATCCGAGCTCGAGGCAGCTGTAGCTGCTGAATCCAAAGCAACATCAGCTTCTGATGACTTGATGTTGGCCCTTCAGCAGCTGTCTTCTGAGTCAAAGAATGCCCTGCAGGAAGCTGAGATGATGCAAAAGAGTGCGACAGAGCTAAGAGATGAAGCTGAAAAAGCTCGGGTTGAATTAGCAGAGGCTGAGCAAAAGTTGCAGCTGGCTTTGAAGGAAGCAGAAGAGGCAAAGGCAGCTGAAGCAAGGGCCCTTGATCAGATCAAGGAACTCTCGGATAGAGCAAGTGCTGCTCGAGCCTCAACTTCAGAGTCTGCAGCAAATATCACAATCTCAAAAGAGGAGTTTGATTCTCTAAGCCGAAAGGTTGAGGAGTCTGAAAAGCTGAGTGAGATGAAAGTTGCTGCTGCTATGGCTCAAGTGGAAGCCGTCAGAGCTAGTGAGAACGAGGCAATCAAGAAACTGGAAGCCGCCCGCAAGGAGATGGAGGACATGGAATTGGCAACGGAGGAGGCACTGAAGAGGGCAGAGATGGCTGAGGCAGCCAAAAAGGCTGTAGAAGGTGAGCTTAAGAGATGGCGCGAGAAGGAGCAGAAGAAAACTGCGGAGGCTCAGCCTTCCACAGGAGAACATGCAGGTACATCTCCGCCTGTGCCGCAGGCTTCTGGCGGGAAAGCTTCTGAGAAGAATGAGGGCCATCAAAGAAACAGCAGGACGCTACTAAGGAAGAGCTTTATGCTGCCAAACATCACGAGCATGTTCCACAAGAAGAAGGGCCACGCTGGCAGCAGTTCTCCATCGTACCTTCCTGGGGAAAAATCCGTGTAATCTATATGAAGCTCTTGTTTGCGAGTTGAAATTTCCATACTTGAAGGCATGGTCAGATGCTATAATCTGTATAATATGCTTGTAGTTGCTTGCGCCTTGCAGTAAATTACTGATATAATTTTATATATGCATGTTGTGGCTGTTTCTTCTACACTTGCCGGACTTTTATGAGTACATTATACCTCTGTAATTCAGTGTTATATTTGAGTATCCTAGGTAAGTTCTTGCAAGCTTCCAGAGTAGTGTAAGCAGAAGTATCATACTCATTGAGGCCGCGGTGAATTGTGATGTCTACATGTTAGTGATGTTGAGTATGTGCGCCATTGGCCATCATATATGTAGAAACATACACCCCAGTGATCAAAGTGCACAACTGTTATACAAATGTCAGCCAGTCAGGTGACCGTACAAGTATAGCGCATAATTTGTTGCTTCTAAGCATGCGCAAATGACAAAATAAAAGAATGCTAAGTTACTTTACGCTTCTTATATTTACAAGAGCTGCAAAGTAAGCTCACATTCAGATAAAATGTAGGCACAAGGTGTTGGGGGTCGGGGTATGTGGTGAAGTCCTTGCTTTTCAGAGGATCCTGTATAAATCACCTCACAGAATCAACAGTAGTAATGGCCTTCTTCACAAGGGTTCCTCAGAAAAAAGTACATACAGCGCATTTCCTCCAAACTTCCTTCAAAATCATATCCACCAAAAATGGGTTGAAAAGATGGGTTTATATAGGAGCTACTTCAAACCCATGCAAAGGAGATCTGTATCTGATGGAGCATTAAAGTAAATCCATTTACTCAATCCTTTCAAGATTATATTTCACCATCTTCTCAAGGGTACTTCGGAAGTCGCTTCTCGGAAGGCACTGCAGATTTTGGATAGCCAAGTCACCCTTCTCTCTCGCAAGCTCATGTGCCCTCCTTATTCCACCACTTCTATGAACAAGGTCTATCGCAGCAGCTAACGAATCCGTCTCACTGAACTCGGAATCGATGATCTCCCTCAGCTCTGGTTCATCTTGCAAAGCGAAGATGACCGGAGCCGTCAGATTTCCCTTTGCCAAGTCACTTCCTGCTGGTTTGCCAAGTTGCTCAGCGGACTGGGTGAAGTCCAGGATGTCATCAACTACCTGGAAGGAGAGCCCAAGATTCCTGCCATATTCATACATTTGTTCACAAATTGCAGTGCTGACGCCACTGAATATGGCGGCTGACCTTGTGCTTGCTGCGATCAGAGATGCAGTTTTGTAGTAGCTCTTGAGAAGGTAATCGTCAAGGGTGATGTCACAGTCAAACAGAGTGGAGGCTTGTTTTATCTCACCACTCGCAAAGTCCTTGATTACCTGTTACAGTGCAATCTATGTAAATAAAATCAAGTAAGATTAAACAAGGTATGAAAGCTTGCTCAAGTTCTCGATTACCTGACTGATCAGCTTTATAACTTCAATGTTTTCTAGGTTTGCAAGGAACCAAGAAGATTGCGCAAACATAAAATCGCCAGCAAGTACAGCCACCCGTGTACCATATAGCTGATGAATAGTTTCCTTCCCTGAAAAAGAATCAAAGTATACATTAGACTATTGATCAACTGAATCTTGAATAAGTATTGGAAATAAATATTAGGTTGCCAATGTGGTGGGGAGGATGTTTAGCGTCTTGTTAACTAGGTTAATGACCTAGGACCCACTTCAGTGTTCATTACTTTGTTAAGTCAATGCATAAACTCCTTGCTAAATTTTCAAAGAAAATGAAAATGACAACATGAAGACTGCAATTTTCTATGATGATTTTATTTGATTACAGTCATCCTATAAGGAATGTGGAAGAAAAAGGTAGCAACAGTAGGACTCCCAAAAGAAATCATAGTTCCCAAATTAATCAATGCCTCTAATGTTGGAAGTGTTTCCAAGATAAAAAACCAGTAGAAACAAATGCATCTATAAATTGAAAAGAAAAGAAAGAAAATTTTTATTAACAATATTTATTTGAAAATAACATAACATTACCTCTTCGCATCCCACTGTCATCTATGACATCATCATGTATTAAACTAGCAGTGTGAATCATCTCTATAATCTCTGCCAAGCGTTGATGTTCTGTAGTTAGCTCCCTGGATTCCAGAAAAATAAAGGCTCAATTAATAATTTCAAACATCCCCTTATTGGTAAAGTTACAATAACAAAGAGAACTTACGACAAACCAGCTAATTCAGCAGTAGCTCTAGACACCAGAAAAACTAACGCCGGTCTTAATCTCTTCCCACCGGCACCAAAGATTTGTTCAGCCGCAGAAACCAAAACTGGATTCTCTGCACCAACAAGCTATTGAAGTCATGTTAGGTGTTATTATGGCAACTAGGAGCCCAATTTGACAATGGCATGCCTTATACAAACAGTGATTCAGAAGATGAAGTTTGGATGAAAAAATACCAACAAGAATAAACTAAAGTGATTTGTTTACTCAAATTACTGTCAATCCCCAACCACCCAACATTCATCAAAATATGGAGCAAAGGATGGTTTCAATTGGGATACACCATTAACCAGCCGTTGCTGCCTTTCGTCATTTAGATAGTGAATTCCCCTGCACTTTGCAGTATAGTCCAGGATAACAGGTCCATGCTGGTGCAAAAGAAATAATTTCTACGTCCTTTTGGAGTTTGTATATTTTCTTGGAGTACCACCTAAACTAAAAGTCTGCACAATGTCATTTGCTGTAACTAAATGATAGCATATAGCTTGTGTCTCCTTATGGCCAACTTCACATGATCACCTCCACCCAAGTGCCACGTTCATGCTTAGAAGTTAGAACCCCCTCTTTGTTACCCCATCCAAGACACCTATACATCCATGTTATGACGTCAGTGCAGACAGTTGTGACAGCTGGAGTCATAGGTACACTCAGACCCTGCTAGAAATTGAGCAAGTGCACAGCATCTAGGAATTAATGGTAGAAACTACAAAGTGATATCATGTAGCTTATGGCCCAGTGCATAATTTTCAGAAGAAGGTGAGCCTGTGCCCCATTAAGCATAGTTAATGTTCACCCTGCATGATCTCAAGTCCGTAACAGATTCTCTACTTTTGTTGAAAACTTGCAGAATTCTCCAGACAAGGGTCCACCTCCACCATCCCACAACCTTTTCTTTTCCAGGTGTAGTAGTTAATTTTTCTGTTCTACATCATTGTTGAAATGTTACTCCCTCCATTTTCTTTTGCAAGTGTATTGGGATTTGGGTTAACGTTTCTGTTCTACATCATTATTGAAATGGTAGTCCCTCCATTTCCTTTTCCAAGTGTATTATGATTTGAAAAGATCAAATTATATAAATCTTGAGTCAAATTATACACATATTTAATATATGAAGTTATATCAGTAGATATGTATTTCACAAAACTTTTAATTGATAATACATTTTCTAACAATTGATGATATGTTGCAAAAGGAATTGATGGTTAAATTACACTTTTAGAGACTTCTCAGAATCCTAATATGCATTATGAAAAAGAAACAGAGGTAGTACTTGATTTGAAGAACTTGGCAAAGTAAGGCAATGTAGGATGAAACAACTAGTAATAGAACGGGGAGAAACATTGTTAGGATCCTTTGGAAGGATTTGTAGTGTAGGCAAGGCATGCTCACATTCAACTCCAAAGTGCAACCACAAGCAGTACTTAAAATTCTTTCAAAGTGAGGATTTCAAAACAGGTCTAAATCGTTTCAACTATCAGCTTTTTGTAAAAATAAACTCAAAATAAAAAGAAACTATTAGTCATAAAGGGAATGCGCCTCTTTCGAGAGCATTTCGAGTAAATAGAAGAAGAAGGGTGCAAGTGACAATAGGAGAGCAAGAAACTCACCGATTTGAGATTGTTATTGAGCTTGAGCAAATCGTCTGAGACGACCTCCAAAAGCGAGGACACCGAAATACGCTCGGGGATGGTCGTCGTGTTAGGAATGCTCGCCGCCGGCACGTTGATCGCAGCAAGACCTGCACAGACAGACATACCCAAACTCAGCACGGACAATCCAACGCCATTGAAATACGTGTCCAGGCACGTTCCGGGGGAAAAAATAATAATCCAACACCGGTGCCCGTACGCAGCCTAGCAGGAAGAGAAGCCACAGACACGGACCTGCTGGCTGGCTAGGTGAGACCACGAAGCAAACACCTAGCGTGCGCCGCCTGGACGCCGCCCTGCCACCAGCCCAGCTGCACCGGACGCGCTGCGTGCGGCGGGCGGAGCACGCGTGCCGTAGGAGCTGCGGCTGCGGCTGCGGCTGCAGAGGAGACGACGGGACGACGGCCGCGGCGCCGGCCGTGGCCGTGCCGCGCCGGGAGAGGTGGGAGGAGGAGGCGAGGGAGGACGACGGCGCCGCCATGCTCCTTTTGGTGCCGGTGGTCACGGCAGTGCGGCGCGGCCCCGGGCGCGTCGCGGGTTCTTGGGAGCTTGTGGTGACACGCGACGCGGCAGGCGACCACGGGCGGGGTGGCGGGGGCGGGAGCGGGGCCTGTGTGCGCGCGCCCGGGTGGCTGCGTGGCCGAGCTGGCGGCCGTGGCTTTGTATGGTCCGCTCGCCCCTTATCGGCGCACACGGGATAGGGGCAACCTGGGCCGTGGATTCGGCCACGTCAGCGCGGTAAGCTGGCGGCGTAAAGGCTGCCTATGTGGACGGGAAGGAAGTCAGGAACTCGTGAGTCTGAAACGCGAGCCAGTGGAAATGTATGGCTCCGGGAGAGGGGTGGAATTATGGGGCCGTTTGGATGCTCGGGCAAAGTTTGTCCAGCCGCACCGAGCAAGGATTTGGAGGTACATATAAATGGGAATAGGTTGTTTCGCATCTATCCTTCGACATGGCCTAATTTTTAAGGCTACGTACCGATCCAATTCAACATTTGACTATGGTCTAAGAATTAGACTTAGGTCCCGTTTGGGTCCAAGGAATTGGAATCTATTTAATGGAGTAGGCTAATTTATATTGGAATGTGGCATTCCACAACTTTCCAAAGTTTAGATATAAGCCTATCTTAAATTCATGGGGTGGGAGATGGAAATTGATTCTATAGATTATGGTTATTAGATGGAATTCAATTCTTATAGCACGCTCTTAGACTCGCTTCTCTATAGTAGAAGTGCAGCATACAAGTATCTCTCCCATATCACCAACTATAATATACAACTATATTCCACATACAATTATATTAGCTTAATTAATTTATGTCTAAATTATGATTATTAGGATGGAATTCAATTCCAATGATCCAAACGGGGTCTTAAGGGATTTAAGGAATTGAAGTCAAGCCAAATCAAATCAAGGGATAATATATTCGTTTAGGATAATGTCTACAGCGACAACAGTAGTTAAAATTGGAGAATTATAAGATAAATCAAGGGATAATAGATTTGTCTAGGACAATGTCTACAGCGACAACCATAGTTAAAATTGGAGAATTATAAGATAAATTCTAGAAAAATATTATTTGAAAGCTAAATAACACTACTATAGAAAATACCATTATCGTCGGGCTATCACCGCCGGTTATAGATGAACTGTTGGTGATGCCTTTCACCGCCGGTTTCGGAGTAAATGGGCGCAGCGGCCCTTATAACTGGCGGTGATGCTCGTTTTCATCGCCGGTTCGTAATTGAAACCGGCGGTGATATGTATCACAAACGATTTTAGTCAAGAGCCGGCGGTGATGCTCAAATATGGACCTGAAATTTTTATTGAACTCAGTTTTGAAAACGATTCGCGTCCGCTCCCCTTCTTGACTCCCTCCCCCTCGGGACCGTTCTCGTTCACACTCCTCTCCTCCCCCTCCCTCTCTCCGCACCCTCCCTCTATCCCGCTCTCCGCCGCCCCTCCTCCCTTCTCTCCCTCCGCTTCTCCTCCGCCTCTCCTCCTTCAACCTCTCATCCGCTTCTCCTCCGCCTCTCCTCCCTTCTCTCCCTTCCTCTTCACACCTCAGATCCATGCGCGTCAGCCTCTCCTCCCTCTCCCCTTCGCCTCTCCCTCTACTCCCTTTGCCACCCCTTCCCTCTCCCCTCCGCTCGCCCCTCACTGGTAGTGGGGAGCAGCAGCGGGGTGAGATGCGGCGGTGGCGACGACGGGCATGGGTGGGTGGCAGCCAGATCCAGCGGCGGAGGGGCGTAGTGGCCAGATCCGACGGCATGGGCGCGGCGGCCAGTTCCGACAATGTGGGCACAGTGGGGCGGCCAGATCCGGCGGTGTGGGTGCGGCGGGCAGCTAGCAGTGGGAACCTAGTGAGCCACCTCTCTCTCTCTCTCTCAGTGATGATTTGGATGACGGCAGCGCGGCTGGGCCGTACGATTTTTTTGATTTTTAATAGGCCTTCACCACCAGTTCCAGATCCGGCGGTGTTGGATAAACCATCACCGCCAACCTTTATCTACCGACTCCCAAACCGGTGGTGATAGGGGGTTGGTGTAATAGCTGCCAATCTAGTCATCTAAATGACTTTGAAGAATTAAAAGCAAATTGAGAAGAAAAGGAAAAGAAATTGGCCGAAAATCAAATTCAGGTCAAATTTGGCCGAAATTTGAATTTTGAATTTGAAATTCAGAAAAATTCGACAAAAATATGAAATAGAAGTGTAAGAGTGACTAGAACTTAGGGACCAAAGATTTGGAACAATATTTAATCCGAAATATCTCAGAGAAATCAAAGAAAGAAAAAGAAAAGCTGAGTTTACTGTTCCCCGTCCGAAAATAGAAGTTCAGAAAAACAGCAGCAGAGTCTGTTTTCAAAATTAAATTCTGAGGAAATTTGCAAATAAGTGCATCAGGACAACTACACCACATTGAAGTATGAACTTTGGACTACAATACTTGGGTGTTGTTGGCCAGGAACATGGAAGGGAACAAATTCGAATTGTAGCTCAAAGTCAGCACATTGTCACAGTTTGACTATCACTGAAAACGCCTAAGTCTGAAAAACAGCAGTATCTGAGCAACTTTGGATTCAAATTCAGAGAGATGGGAATCAAAAGGTATGCTTGTTCATGAGCAAAATGGAACCTTGGGATGTTATAGAACACCTGTAGGAAGAAGTTGGACTGGAAGAAGAAGAATTGGACCACTGAATCGAAGCACCAAGTGAGATTGACACCACTGTCAGTAACTGACGAACTGAACTTTTGATTCAGTCAATATTCAGACAAACCCGAGCAACATTTCCAAAATTCATCTGGTTTGATGTTTATCTCAGGGTAGAGCCAAAATAAAAGTTGGAGAGTTTGAGTTTATCTACAACTTCGGTTAAGACACCTGTGCACCGTCGGATTGGAAATCGGCCGCGGTGAAGCTCTGAAGATCACGGGCGTTAGAAGAAGAAAAGGGGAGCGGTGACAGAGCAGCGGGACGTGTCGCCGCCGCCGTCGTCGGTCGCTCGCCAGCGCACTTAGCTAGGCCACCTCCTCACCACATAAGCCTACGGGTAGGCCACAGTGTCGCCCATGCGCGCGGTGAACGCTTGAATATTTACCGCTCCCGCGCCGCCGTTTTCACCGCCGTCCTTTTTACCGCCGCCAGCGTCTCCTCTGTCAAGCCCCGGCGCCGAGCAAAATTCCGCCGCCACATCGCAGCTCCCGTCGATTCCTTCCGTCCACACCTCCACCTACACCCCACCAGCAACCTTAGCAACTTGTTGCCCAGCTTCCTCGCCGTCACGCCTTGAACCACCGCCGATTCTGTCCGCCGTCGTCGCGCCGCCCGCTCACGGTGAGCACCACCTCGCGCTGCTTCTCTTCCTTCTTGGGTAGTCGTAGGCAAGTCCTTAGGGTACTAGGATGGTGTAGAAGCAGTCGTTCGAGTAGTTTGCGCCGTCGTCGTGTGTAGCCACGACCGGCCGAGGGAGTCGCCGCCCGTCACCGTGGAGGGGATGGCTCCGGCCATCTCCCGAGGAGCTGTTGCCGCGCACGGGTACGTGAAGGTGTAGGGGTGCCGACCTTGTCTAGCTTCGCCGCCGGTGGGGCGCCGGCCGGCGAGTCGCGCCACCCCTGTCGCGGGCGCGTTTTGGCGGGAGGAGGAAGAAGCGTCTGGGTGCTTGGGCCCGCGCGACAGCGAGAAGAGAGGAGGGGGAAAGAGGCCGGAGCGGCGCGGCCGGTTGCTGGGCCGCGGCGTGGAAGCCCAGTGGCGCGCGCGGGTGATTGGAACAGAAAGAGGCCGAAGGCCCGGCGCAGCTAGCAGGCCGACTTCGCGAAGGAAAAGGAGAAAAAGAAAGAGGGCCGTTGGGCCCATGTTGGACCAGAAAAAGAAAAAGGAAGAGAGAATCGGCCCACGGGGGCCCGTCAGAGAGGAAAAAGGGCCGGCGGGTAGGATGAATAGGAAAAAGTGGGGTCCGCGCCGTGGGGCCCAGTGTGCGTGAGAGAGGGTAGAGAGGGGCTGAGTAAGAAAAGTATTTCCGGGTGATTTTCGGCAAAAATTAGATTTCCTTTAGGAAAGTAATTAGTTTAAATCCGTTTTACACCATTTTAATCACAGAAATTTCTAGGAGTGTCCAAAATTAGTGAAACCAATTTTGTTAGGCTTGTTTTATTTTCCTTTACGCATTAAAATTTTTACACCCTAGAAAAATAATAAAAATTCAGGTATTTATTTAATGCCTTCCTTTTAGGGTAATTAAATAAATACTTAATATTTATAAAATGTATAAAATATGAATAACACTTTCTTAATCACAAATTATTCTTAACTCATAGGAAATTAGATTTTCAAGTTAGAAAATAATTATAACTTTTTCTAAAGATAAAAGAAAAAGCTATAAGGAGGGTTAAATAAGAAAAATAAAATTGTGAGTTAATCTTTTTGGATTTTTTGTGTGTTGGCTTACAACTTTATCATGATAAGTTGTATAGTCCTTGTTGGCTTGCAACTTTATCATGAAGGAAAGTTGTGTAGTCTGTTATTCAAAAATTTTGCATTTCTAACCCCTGCATGTATTATGCCATAGATCCCGAAGCGACGGAAGGAGAATATTGGGAATTTTCAGAAGGACCTTCGGAGTCCGAAGAAGTTTTTGAGTTAGTTCCCTGTGAAGTCAACCCGTCGGAGAATACTAATCTTTTTAATGAACAAGGCAAGCCCCGGTGCATTTATACCTATCTATTTTAGAATCGTTATTTCATGTGTCTAATTATAGGTTATTTGCTTTATGTATGCACTAAGTCTAGGAGTTGCTTGAAACCTATTCTTGTGTATGATCATGCCTTGTTTTAAGGACATCCTTGCCACTTGTTCAAACCTTAGAAGATACCCAAGTCTAGAATTGCTTACTTGCTTACATGCTCGGGTTACCAACCTTAAGGAAAACTTTTAAGTCATACATGTTGCTTATGGAAGATAATTTGGAAAGTTGAAAGCGGACAGAAACCAGAGGTATAGTTCTGTCTGCTAGATTAATTTGGTTAAGGCCCGATTCGTTGTCTTAACCTTTGATCAAGTGATAAGCATCTGATCACTTACTGGGTATGGGACCAGTAAAGCCCAGTAGGTTAGTAAACTCTGTGATCAGGAATACTTCGTACCCGCGCTTGACGTGCTGGAGATTGGTAGGGGTGTAGCCTGAAAACTGACATGGTGATCGGGCCAGACGTGGGGTCCCATGTGGGGGTGCATCCCTGGGTCCGGGTAGTCGTATTCCTAATCATTGATTTTGCTAATCGAGAGGTTGTTAGATACGACCTGGACAGTCGTATAACGCTGGTGATCAGGGTACTCTCCTGCAGGATGTAATTAGATCCGGATCGCCGCAATTCTCGGTTATGAATGCACTTGATCACTGTTGAGCATCGTAGTATCAATTCATGCAATATGTATCTTTCTGTTATCAATTAATGTATGATTTAACAACTATGGTTGTTTTTACTTCTGTTATCATTTAGGATGGTTAGGTAATGACTTAACCCAAATAAAAGATAAAACTAAGGCATTGCTCATAGTAAGCTTTTCGGCAAAAGCTATGTTAACCAAACACCCCCAAAAGCTAGCATGCATTCCAAAGAAAACTATTATATTGGTTAGTCGGGTAAGACTTGCTGAGTACCCCGTACTCAGGGTTTTCCCCTTGTGGCTATCTTTCAGAAGCTCCACAGGAGTCTACAGAGAAGGAGACCCCGAAGCCCTAGGGTATTGACCTGAGTCTCACAATACCCTAGAGAAAAAGTTCTACTTGCGCATCTTCTCCTGAACTATTTATGTTTAAATCTTAGAAGCTTTGTCTAACACTGCATCACTAAGTTTGTTTCAACCTATGTCCTGTAATAACTCTTACCTTTTATATGTATGTAAAAAATGTAATGTTTGTTGCTATTATCCCATCGCGGATATTATCCTGATGTATGGTTATGAGACACGCCGTGGATCCTTCGAGGAGTCCTAGGGACACTTGACAGACTACCGGACTTATGCTGTTTTAGGTGCGTTTCGAATAATTGCTGTTCCGATAGCGATTAGGCGCACTTAAACCAGCTTAAGTTGGGCGGTTCCGCCACAGTTGGGGGCCAGTGGTGATGACATAATGTGGAGTAGTGTAAATAGTGATTAGCCTAAATAACTAAATAACTGATGATTTAGTAACTAGTAACTTTGGTTATATGGATCACTAGGGGGTGGTGGCCTCTGCCAGCCCTCGGCTCTACCCCTAGTCTCAATGCATCAATGGGTAGCTAGGTCGACTTAAACTTGTTAGACTAGGGCCCTATTTGGGGGAGCTTCTAGCAGTTTTTGCTTCCCCAGGAAACTCCAAAAGCCACAAGCCCCCCCCCCCAAACGGGGTTAGATTCTCCGAGAAGTAAAAGCTCTGAAAGCTAAGTTTACACTACAAATGGAGAAGCTCTCCTGGACCAGCTTCCCGAGCTTTTGCCTATCCACCTCCTTCCCCTGTTGTTTCTTTTTCTCACCACACTGTTGGCCCTACCCATCCATGCGCCAGCAGTCACCGCTCGTCTCCTTCGAGCCGTCCCTCATCGCTCCTCCCCTCCCCTTCGAGCCGGCTGCCGTCGCTCCTTCCCTCTGCGCTGACCGTCGCCACCCCTCCCCTCCGCGCTGACTGTCACCACCCTTCCCCTCCGCACCTGCCGCCACCGTCCCTCCCCTTTACGTGGGCTACCACCTTGCCTTCCCCTGCTCGCACCCCTGCCGCTCCTCTCCTTCGCGCTGGCCGCTGCCGCCCCTCCCTTCCACATGGGCCACCGTCATCCCTTGCCTCCGTGCCCGCTGCCACGGCACTAGCCGCCGCCATCCCTCCCCTCTACTAGAGCCCCGCCGCCCCTCCCTTCCACGTGGGCCACCATCATCCCCTACCTCCATGCCCGCCACCATCCCTCCCCTCTTGCTGGCCGCTGCTACTGCTGGAGCTCACCATCCTCGATGTCTGCACCCATCCCTTCTCTTGATGCCCTGCAGAAGTTGACGGCCGAGAAGTTGAACACCAAATAGGTGAGTTTAGCTTCTCCAAAAAGCAGCTTTCTAGGGAAGCAAGTGGAGCTTCTCCAGGCAACGCTTTTGAAAAAGCTTAAGCTCCCTCAAACATACCTAGGCATCATATATACTACTACACTACTGCCATGCATATATACTAATACATAAATGTACATGCATTATTCATGCTGAAGGTATCACATAATTTCAACTAGTGACATGTCTAAATTTGAATCGAGCAATATGAATTGCAGCACACGTATAAAAAAGATACATTTTCTTCAATTCTATTCCAAAAATAAAGTCCCAAAAATTTTGTTTGACCTCATAGTGTGGTAAGATTTTGTCTTTGCGACTATTGGTTTCAAAAATACCCATTACCTTTAACCTCTTAAGTAGTGGTGCAAGACACCAAGAATGCTTCAGGCCGGTATGACCATGGCTCTAGACGTTGTGCTATATTCTCTAATCTCTATATTGTAGACAACTATAGCAACGAAAGCTCAGTCCAGCTAGTCCATCAACTCCACAGAGTGGCTTTAGAGCAACTCCAACAGATCCCCTTTCTCCTATCCCCTTTTCAGCTATAAAGGGGATTGAGAGGGAAAAAGAGTGCACCAACAGATCCTTTTCCATTCCTCTTTCCCCTTTCTTTTTTTCTCAATCCCCTTATCCCCTCCCTCTCCCCTTTCTAAAGGGGAAATCATGCTTCTCCTTTTCCTTCTCCCTTTCCTTCCTCCTTTTTGCAACTGTGCGATCTGCTAGCTTGGGAATTTCTTGACCGCATGATTTGACCCATCGTGCGAGCTGCCGTTGGTCACCCTGAGCCACCGCCGGTTGGCCTGCCCTCCATGCCGTTGTCGTCGTCTGTCCCTGGGCACGGCTGCCCCCATCCACCTGGTTGGCAATGCCACAGCCGCACACGTCAGGCCCTGCTCCAGGCGCTGCCATCGCCCACCTGCGTGCGGCAGGCACGGCCCTGGGCCGGGCACCGTTGCCGCCCACCTGCCCGTGGCAGGCACTACCCCGGGCACCACCGCCTCTGTCCGCCTGGCTGGCCAGCTCGCCCGTGGTGAGGCTGTTGTAGGCAAGCACTCCCGTGGCCCTCCCACGTGCGTGAGCAGACTGAGCGGCCGCCACTACCCCCTGCCATGGGAGAAGCAAGAGAGAGGAGAGTGGGGGAAGAGGAGAGGGAGGAGGAGGAAGAAGATGGTTTGGTCATTGACAGGTGGGTTCTACATGTCAGCTTAAAAAAAGGGGAAAGGGGATGTGCTAGAGTACTTCTCTTCAAAATCCAAAAGTTGTGAAAGGGGATTTCCATATAAGGGGATAAAGGGGAAATGGGAAGTTCAATTTGTTGGAGTTGCTCTTAGACGTAGGTCTAGCCCAGCTTCTCCCATGATATTAACTAACCACCTCATACCCAATATTATCTGTAATGGACCTATGTAACGGTACCGAATATAACCCGTTACCTATATAGAAAAGCAAGTAATGGACTTGATCCTCGTCCGTTACAAGTTATTGGTAACAGATGGAGAATGTTGTTTATTTCCTATGTCATATGTCCTCTAGGTAGCAACAACCTCGATCCTGATCAGGTGTTACAAAATCCGACACTAAAGCAAACCTAGTGTTTCATGTACACCTAGAATGCTAGACTGATAAATCATTCGCTCAAGTTTTATAAACTTTGAAAAGTGCAGGACATACTCAAATACAAGAGTGACCGAATCTCTCATCCACAAGATGAAGGTCCCAACTTCAACCTGCTTAGAGCCTGTTTGGATCCATCTAGATGTTCTATTGTTTCCAGTACTTCCTTTCTTGCATACTTCCTTATAGAAGGTCTTTGTTTTAGACATGGCATATGATCTTGTCGAGAGCTAGGGCATACAAATTTAGTGATCGAAACTTCTAGATGTTATTGGTCATCATTACAACCATGTTGTTGGGGTAAAAAACCATCCTCGAAGTGGGGTCAACAAGTTTCCAAACTAAGAGAACAAGAAATACAATAAACTAAGAAATGACTTTCACTACTAGATTTTTGGTCTAATACAACGGCGGAAAAACGTTGCAATATGCCCAAAATCGATGCAATATCTAGCAATTGCAATGGCGACTGGTTAGTTGGCAGGCGTGGCAATAGCTCTTTGCAACGTTTTTTGTGGGCCGTTGCAACTTATGGTAATTGCCACACACATTTCGTTGCATTATAGAGTATGGCAACGGAGGATTTCATTGCATTAGCATGTATTGCAACACAAGCAATCATTGCTATAGTACGTAGTTGCAACGTACAAACTCTGTGGTAATATGGTATTTCGCAACGATTTACATGGTGGTAATAGAATATATTGCCACGGAAATTTTACGTTGTGACATATCCTATGACAACTAAATTTCTTTCGTGGAAATAAACTTTATTGCAATAGAACCATTTTCGGTGGCAATAGTTAGTTTTGCAACGGAAACTATTACGTGGGGACTATTTCTATGGTACCACAACTGCTTTCGTGACAATAACTTATATTGCCACGGAAACATGTTTGGTGGCGATAATTCAGTTTGCAACGGAAAATATTACGCTGTGACAGATCATATGGAAACACAATTGGTTTCGTTGAAATAAACTATATTGCCATGGAAACATATGTGGTGGCAATAACTCATTTTGCAACGGACAATATTACGTTATCACAGATTCTATGGCAACACAATTTGTATCAAACCAAATCCAACGTAGCAAAAATTGAATTTTTCAAATTCTTCTCTGGTAGAGATAATACAATATAGCAAACATCTAACAGATCGACAATACAATATAGCCAAATATCTATCAGATCAACAACCTTTACTGCCTATGCCACAAACAATATGGTCCAGCATCCATTCATGTTAGCATGAACAACATCTACCAAAAACAGCATCCATTCATGTTTGCATAACCTGAAGAGGCAATCCTAGCTCCCCGGACGGTCATCGTCTTGTCCATGAGATTCAGGCCCATCATCTGCAAGCCGTTCTGCTCCTCCCCGTCATCTCCCACGTACTTAACCTGCAGAGGAATGAGATAACATGTGATCGGCATATAGCAGTTATATACAGGCATACAGTTGCATATTGGATCAGCCAGAAAGTAATTTTACAAAAAACTTTGAAAAAATGCACATCACATACCATTTGGATCAGCCAGAAAGAAAAGTTTAAACAAAAAACCTTTGAAAGAATGCAGGTCACATTACATTTGGTTAATGGTCATTTGCTCTTGTCCAAACATTTCATTAATCACACGTTCTGCAAATAATCATATGAATCAGGACAACAAACTTCAATCATATTTTATTTGCAATCCTTAAAAGTCTAGTAATAATGTAAAAATGTCCCATCAAACAGAAAGAGGGCAGGGAATATGTCAAGGACTGTAACTCAACTAAAACATTGCAAAAATTAGCATATTTATTTTTTATACTGCGAAGAAACAAGTGTAAGTAAAAGCAAAGATAATTAGCTAATAAAAGTTCAAGCTATCTGCCCAAATCAAAGAGGAAATATGAAGTATATGGGATGGGGATAGCCAAGTTGAATGTCAGGTAGGCAGCACCGGTCATTGGTCGGCAAAGAAGCCTATACATGTGCATGACTCATGAAAGACCTGTTGTTGAGCACTCCATCATCATGGGCCTGCCTGCCTAGACACATTGCTTCTTAACAAGCTGCAAAAAGATGTATGGAGCAATGTTTTAGAATCTACCTTGATGCAACCATAATATGTAACCATGGTTTCATTTCTAAAACCAGTACACAAGAACAAGTAAACATGTGTATCATGCATGGTTGCTCGGTAGAAAAATGGCTAGTCATATTTACATGGAGGGTAAAAGAATGTAAGAACCAATAAGAGATAGAAATTAGCTAATGATTTCTTAGTGATTCCTAGAGTTTCATTAGAATGTTGCTTTTTCTGATGCAAATACATTTCTTAGTGAGCAGAAAAAATGACATAGTTGGACAATGATCCATTTCCCCAGGTACATAGATCACTGTTGCTTCTTCTGAAAACTGAATAACCATTTTGCATGATGATCCATGGTAGTCTAAGAAGGAATACCGCAGCTGCAAAAGAAGATATGTGCATACTAAAAATTGTAGATTCTGAAAAAAGGAAGAATTATAAAAAATATTTGGATAAGCAGACATGATAACATTTTTTGGTTGAAGTTGCTATCTCCCAATTTCCACTCCAGAGCTTCACCCATGCCTGATAGAACAAATAAAAATCATTACACATAACAAACCAAGGGATGCACTTATGAGTAATTGAAGCTAAGAGTGGAAAACCAAAACAAAGAAACATCACCTGGAAGCTGACTGACAGGAATCATTTGAGTTAATGAGTAAAAAAACATTCAAGACAATATATCAGGAACCTTTTTTTTTTGCGAGAAATATATAACAGGAACTTGAAAGATGCATCTACTGATTTTTCTATACAAGTTGTACCTTAATTTTTTAGAATGATAACTCAACAAAAATAGACATCTAAATCGAATCTATATGTCCAACCAGAATTTTTTCAACAACTCCAATATACACTATCTAAGTTTTCTAAACAACATTGCGAACAGGGCAATGTTGGAACAAATAAACAGAGGAACAAACCTCCCATATCTAGTCGACAAAGCATTATCTTGGCCCATGATGACCATCTCCAACAGCAATTTTTAGAGTGTCTTGTCAATCTCGAATATCACTACAAAGAAAAAAGATTCTCATCAATACAAAATAAATTCAGCTTAATACATTCTAAGTAACCTGATAGGTCCATTTCTGCCATGTGAATTCTCTTCTGCCCCATTCAGGCCATCCAGTGTCACGGAACCTAGAATTCTTGCATTCAAAGTCTCAAAATGTTCTCCCACATTCTGCAGCGAACGCTAACAGAACGAATCTCAAGACACTCGTACATCTCACAATCAGTTGTTAAGAAAAATATGTCCACTAACTGGGAAGCAACCTACTACACTTATCCGTAAAGTAAAAGCCTAAAGGAAACCTCGGCGTGTCACTCATCCCGCCGGTGACCAAGCGGCTAGCTTGCGGGGATTACGGCAACGGTGCCATGGCGGAGCCGTCAAAGATCTGCACGAGCCGCCGGGCGAGGCGGCGGATGGTGCGCCGGTGCCACGAGCGCCGAGAGGCCGCGCGGGTGGAGCCATGGAGGGGTCTGGCACCTGGCGGCGGCCGGGATCTCGCCCAACGTGCCACGGCAGTGGGGCTGTAGGGGGTGCTCGGCAGGGCAGCGGACGGCGCGCCGGTGCCACGAGTGCCGTGGAGGGGGCGACAGTGGGGTGTGGCTTAGAGGGCAGCGGCAGATCTGAGGGAGGGAGAGGGAGGTGAAGTGGAAGGGAGGCGTCGGGGCCGGCAGTGGGGGCAAAGGGCGGGGCCAGGGCTGGGGCCAGGGGTGGGGTGGTGTGGGACGGCGCGGCTAGGGTCTAGTTGAAGGAAGAAGGAAAAGCTTATAACCTAGGGTTGTACTCATGTGACATGAGAACCGTTGCATCCGTGATGGACGGCTACAAGGAGTTGGGCCGTTGAAGAAATTATAGGCTGAGCATAGTAACGGGTTCATTTTGTGGCTTACGCCCATTGCTGCCTTCTGTTACATTTATTTTAAATTTCTAGTAAAGTTTATTGTTATTATTGTAATTAATTTTGTAAATTATTAATGAATTCAAATGGAAAAATTGTCTGATACAAATTTTTAAAAATTATCAATATCTACAACTTTTGTTTTAGCCATTTCTCCATCCGACTTTGTTTTAATAATTCAAAATTTGAATTTCAAAATGTGAAAACTTCAAACAATATTATGAGAAAGTAAATAATTTCAAATAAAAAATCCGACAAAAACAAAGTTGTAGAAACCAACAAGGTCTACAACTTTTGTGTTGGTAATCTCTCTATCCGACTTTGTTTGAACAATTCAAAATTTGAATTTCAAAATATGTCAACATCAAACAATATTTTGAGATAGTAAATGATTTCACATGAAAAATTTGTAAACAATAATGTTATAGAAACCAATGCCTTGGAGATAGATGAAAAATTCAATTGTCTTCTATGGACAATTCAAATATCTATCTCCAAATTAGCACATAATAATTACAATAATATCTAACTTTGGTCAGAAAATTTTACAAATTTACATGACAACATATTTTTGGTCAATAAGCTTGACATAAAAGTTTCATAAGATTTTAAAAAGATTGGAGTGTATGTTGTTCACAAAATGGATAGACCTCTCACATTGTTTCACACAACTCAAATCAAACTTTGAGATTTGAATAGCTCGTATTATGTTTGAACTCGTATGCACCTCAAATTTGGACACAAACTTACCTTTACCCTGTTGTTGACATTTGTGGATTTACATTGCCACTTGTTGTAAAAAAAGTTATTTTTCTATTTTTTAACTAACTAATTAATACACCCTTGTGAAGTAACTTGCAAAATAATTATTTTATATACCCCTAATTATATTTTTACATGTAATAGAAAACATCTAAGTTGTCATGTAGGAGTTTCAAGAATTTTTTTAATAGATTTAGTATTTTCTATCATTTAAATGAATTTCTAGTTGCTTATCAAAAGTAATTCCAACTTGAACTAGGTGTACCATCAATAAGATTCAAAAAATGCACAAAAATTATATTTAAGCTTGTATGTTCGATTCTATCCCATACCTTAGAGATAGATGAAAAATTCAATTGTCTTCTTAGGACAATTCAAACTTCTATCTCCAAATTACCACATAATAATTGCAGCACATAGGATCCATGACAGTTACACTGAAATGCTAATATCTTGTAGAAATTATGTTTTATTCAATCTGTTTCAATAGTAATTTTTTCCCTTTCTTCAACCTCAATGATGTGCATTTGATCTCTCCAATAGGAGGGGCACTAAAGAACTCAGTAGTTAACCTACACTATAGATACATTGTTGTAACTATCATAGAATTTATTTCTTTTACTTCGGCTCCTATCCATCATCCAACAATTGCGTAGCGTGGTGGTGAGGTGCTCGAGTCTAAACTCTGGAGACCCTGGTTTGATTCCCCATTGCGCATCTTTTAATTTTTCCGAAATAAAATATGAGAAAATGAATGTATAAAATATAAAATACCATACTTTGTCTCAAGTGTTGGTGTAGTGCAGTGGTAAGGCGTTGGAGTGTGGTCTCTAAAATCAGGGTTCAAAACCCACGCCTTGTTGATTTTTTTTTCTAATTTTCAATGGGCTCGCCGTGGCCGGGTGATGTGGTGCGCGGCTGGGGGGCCGGTGACCTGGCGCGGCCGGTGGTCGGGTGACATGGCGGGCAAGCACTCGGGTGACGTGGCATCCGACACTATAGATACATTGCTGTAATTAACATAGAATTTATTTCTTTTACTTCGGCTCCTATCCATCATCCAACATTTGCATAGTGTGGTGGTGAGGTGCTCGAGTCCAAACTTTGGAGACCCTGGTTCGATTCCCCAATTGCGCATCTTTTAATTTTGCCGAAATAAAACATGAGAAAATGAACATATAAAATATAGATTTTTTTTGCTAATTTTCAGTGGGCGCGCCGTGGCCTGGTGACATGGCACGCGGATGAGGGGCCGGTGACCTGGCGAGGCTGTTGGTCGGGTGACATGGCGGCCAAGCGGTCGGGTGACGTGTCGTCCTACACTATAGATACATTGCTGTAACTAACATAGAATTTATTTCTTTTACTTTGGCTCCTATCCATCACCTAACTATTGCATAGCGTGGTGGTGAGGTGCTCGAGTCCAAACTCTGGAGATCCTGGTTCGATTCCCTCATTGTGCATCTTTTAATTTTTCCGAAATAAAACTTGCAACCATTTTTCAACTCGTGGCGACAACACCTATCTATTGCAACAAATTTTTTGTTGTTGCCATAGGCTATGTGGCAACGTAACAAATTCATTGCAATATTGCTTCCTACTTGCAACATTACGTATTTCCTGGCAATAACCCTTAGATATTGGAACGCAAAAAAAAACTTTATAACAACGCAAAAAAACCATGGCAATTTGTTCAGCAACTCGCAACCATTTTCAACTCATTGCGACAACATCGACCTGTTGCAACAGATTTTTCGTTGTTGCCTTGGGCTATGTGGCAACGTGATAAATTCATTGCAAAAATGTCAAAGCCTTGCAACTTTGCGTATTTCGTGGCAATAACCCATCGATATTGCAACGAAAAAAATTAATTATTGCAACGAAAAAAACACGTGGCAATATCGCCTACCTATTGCAACGAATTTTCAAATGGTGGCAATAACACCTACCGGTTGCAACGAAAACTCAAAATCATTGCAATAACCCCTACCTGTTTCAACGAAATTTGAGTTGATGGGATGATGGCCGTAGCAATAGTCCTAAAATCTAGTAGTGTTTGGGTGAGCTTAAGAAATCTCCCCCTCCGTCTGAATCCGTCCCTTTGCATTCACCACGGTCCCATTTTATAGGATCGTAATTTTTACACTTTACAACTCGACGCCTTGATTTTCTCATTATGTTGCAAAGCATATTTGAGGGTATTAACAGTACACCACTTTTGTTGCGCCCTTTTACAACTCATCGCTTTACACCTAAGCTCGAGTGGGCAACTCATCACTACAAGAAATGTGTTGATCTATGATGAAAATTTTATGACACATTTGTTCTCGTCATAGATCTATGACGTTTCTGGCTGAAAATATCATAAAGTTTCACATCCGAGCAAATTTAGTGATAAATTTACGGAACATCATAAATGTTGCCACCGTAGCCAAAAAGAAATTATCACTCATTGTTACATGGTGGTTTTGTGACGATATAAGCTCCGCGAAAATACCATAAACCAACTAGGGTCCCACATGTAATAAATAGAACACTAAAATAAAATGGAAAATGTGCACCTCCCATGGGCTGAACCTGTTATCGATCGAATGGGAAGTCTTTACCGCGACCGGGCCCCACATGTAAGGTAAGTTTCAGGTGAGTGCGGTAGTTGGCCACAGAAAAGCCCACGCTGCAGTCAAAAAATAGTTTACCCGCTGCCGTGCTCCTGCGATAGGCAAAAAAGAAGAACAGAAAAAAGGTGGCTAGGACGGAGCACTCCGGCGGAGATCTGTGCCTCCCCGCGGCGGCTCAGTCCTACGACAACACAAATCTGGTGCTTCCTGATGCGGCGCGTTAATCTGGTCAGTAATTTTGAGTTCACCAAAATTTCATTTCGCATTGAGTTCTTTCAATCTGGTCAGTAATTTTGAGTTGAATTCGCCAAAATTTCCTAGATGGATAGACGTTGGACACCCGGTTGTCAAGTATTTGCCCCCAAGCATGAGAAAGGGGTCAATGATTTCATGAAATTTGTTAAGAGTTGATACTCTGATGATGAACAAATACTATGCCTATGTCATGGATGCCTAAATCAGTCTAGGTGTACTGTAGAAGTGGTGAACCTGCACTTACTTATGAATGGGATGGAAAGCACCTACACTAGGTGGATCCATCATGGAGAAACATTCGAGGATAGGGTTGAGGAAAATGAAAATCTGCAGGATAATGGGGTTCAGGAAAATGCAATCCTGTAGGATGATGGGGTTGAAGAAATTGCAATTTTGCCGGATGAGGGGGTTGTGGATAATGCAATTCTGCAAGAAGATAGTGATCAGGAAATGGTTTAGGAAAATGAACACATATCGGGTATGGAGGAGGATGAAGGAACTAAAGATGGACTTCCTGAAATGATAGCTGACATGTGCCATGCTAAAGAGCTTGAAGGGAAAATATTAGAATGTATAAAGGAACATATAAACCATAAGGTGTCACCGGGATCTAAATATACAGAATTTACGTTTGTTGTGAAGTTACTTCATATCAAGTCTTTCTATCAGATCAACAATATCGCATTCAATGTGATTCTGAAGGTGTTATCCCTTGTTTTCTCAGGAGCATGTGTTCTGACATCTTATGATGACGCAATTAAGTACTGTTGACGCCAGATTTCGACACGAGTAAAATCGGCGTTAGAAGAGGAAGAAATTAGGAGATGCGGCGAGATACAAGGGCGACGATTGGAAATCGGCCGATTGGTGCTGCAGTCACGGATCGGTTGGTTGGTGCTATAGTCAAGGATCGGTTGATTGGTGCTACAGTCAAGGATCGGCCAATTGATGCTACAGTCGAGGATCGGCCAATTGATCCTTGGAGTTCCGCCTCGTCTGACCCCTGAGGTTTGGTATCGGACGCGCCCGACTCTCCAAGGGAGGATCTCCGCCTCGCCCGACCCCTGAGGTTTGGGATCGGACGCGCCCGGCCCTCCAAAGGAGGATCTTCGCCTCGCCCGACCCCTGAGGTTTGGGATCGGACGCGCCCGACCCTCCAAAGGAGGATCTCCGCCTCGTCCGACCTTAGTTTCCAGGGTTGGAGTGAGTCTGAGCCCTCGACATGTGGGTCCTGATCGGTTACCCCTTGCCAAAGAGGTGATCGGCTGATTAGGAGGTTGGAATAGTTGGGCCGATGTGGGCTTAAAAAGGATTATGAAGATGAAGAGGGAATCAGCTCATGAAGCGCGTGATAATCGACCTAGTACGAATCGTACTTGTAAATATTCGTTTTCTATTTAAATTTAGGGATAGAGTTCTAGTCGGATAAGAAGTTGTTTGTACGGGGCTATAAATAGCCACCCTTGTAGATCTGTAATCATCATCAACTCAATACAACAAACTACTATTTCCTCGTACTTACTTTCAAGCAGGCGACTTCGCCAACACTTTTTTCTCCTTTTTCATGAGTTCGTACGAGTTGGCGGGGCTGCATCAACTTGACCTCCGGCCGATCTTGTAAGTTCCGTTTATCGAGTAAATTCTAAGCTTTTACTTCGGGCGCATCGCTGTCGTTTCGTTTAGATTTATTCATCAGTTATCGATATTTACTAGAATTCTAGGTTTTACTTGTTGTTCTAGTTTTATCACCAATTATTCAGCTAGGAATCGGTAATTTCGGCTTTCATCTATACTTCTCTATCTAATCTATTTATTTTAGCCGATTAGATTTGTTCCTAGTGTTGCTACTGTAGCGTTGTTTAGATTACTCTAGCAGTTTTCTTTATAAACGTTGCTTGGTAATCGGTTGCATCATAGCTGATTTCTTTATTACGGCAAATCGGCCGATTCACTGATAAGCTTTCTCGAGATCGGAACCTTAGCCGATCGCAACCTCTGGGAACTGACATGTTTCTTTCCTTGCCAATCAACAGGTCAGATTGGCTGGCACGCCACGCGAACCACACCAGAGCGATCACCCGAACAGGAGCTAAGCAGATTCTCCCGGGTCGTGTGTCCGATGCTGGGAATTCGATCAGCTGATTTCTAGCACCAACACACTTTTGGCATGACCGGTGGGACCAATACAACCGCCACCATGTCGAAAGCTGCTGAAGTCTCCGAAGATAACGTCATCGAAGTGACAGAGGCAGATCTTAGGGACGACCAGACGGAAGAACTAGAGAGGCAGATGGCATACTACCGGAAGACATGTCTGCAGTCCTTCAGTCGCACCAGGAGTGGGGAGACTATCAAAAAGGCTCCGTTTCCAACTCCCCGCCAGATCACAATCACCGAGGACTCGGACAAGATGTCCGAGATGGTTCAGCAATCCGTCTATCAAGCTTTCATCGATCAATCCCCGGTGCTTTCTAATACGGTATACAATGCCGTCATCAGCTCCTTGGCTAGCGGTGTATCTCAAGGGTACCAGGGGCCGGCATATGCTCCGCCGATTACGGCTCCGAACAAGAATATACCTTATTCGGCTTCTTAGCCGACCCAAATTCCGGTTGGGGTTTCTGGCGCTTCCTCATCATCGATCCCTATGGGGTTTAATGGCACGCAACACCTCCAGCCACGTCCCATTCAGTTGTCCTCCGCGCAGTTTCCTCCGTTTAATCCAGCGCCTTGGGGGGCACCATCAGTGACGGTCGTCCAGGATCAACCGGCCAACCATGGAAGTCCCCAACTCCAGGCGTCTTTCCAGGCGACCGCTCGACCAACCATGCCGCAGTACCAGCCTGTCGCACCATAGATGAGCAGAGCAGCAGAATCAACGGAAGTACTCCGGGGCGTCGCGCCGCTCATACTATATGTCGAAACAAGCGGCTCATTCAAACAGCCGACCCTGACTACGCAGCCGGCTATGACACATCAAACGCCACACGCTTTCACTCAACATGAAGTCATCCCGCCGCCAATATATTAGCACATACTAGTTCCTCAGCCGACGGTTTACCAGCAACAGCCGGACTGGTCGGCACGTATAGCAGAGGTGATTCAGGAACAATTCGGCTTGAAACCGAAGGTGCAGACCTACACATACAGGACACCGTACCCGCCTACATATGACTTACTGCCGTTTCCCCATCGGTATAAAGTTCCTGATTTCACCAAGTTTTCGGGGCTGGACGACACCTCAACCGTGGAACATGTGAACAAATTCATCATCCAATGCGGGGAAGCAGCGGCACAGGATGCTCTACGGGTGCGTCTTTTCTCATCATCCCTGTCTGGGTCGGCCTTCCAGTGGTTCACCACCTTACCGCCCAACTCGATAATTACATGGGCCGATCTGGAAAGGCAATTTCATAAATACTTCTACGCCGGAATACATGAAATGAAGTTGTCCGATTTAACCAGCCTCAGACAGAGAAGCGACGAGCCAATTTCCTCATATGTGCAAAGGTTTCGGGAGATCAGGAACAAATGCTATTCTCTAGCCCTGACTGATGCACAGTTGGCCGATATAGCCTTCCAAGGCCTCCTACCTCATATCAAAGAGAAATATGCCTCACAGGAGTTTGAGAGCTTAAGCCAAATCGTCCACCGATTATCAGGTCAAGAAGTACGTCCTTTCGATCCACGGAGGAACTTTCAGAAGAAGGTGGCATTCTTAGAAGAGGTTGAAAACGAGGAAGACGCAGAAATCGGCCTTGCGGAATGGGTTAAAGGGAAGAAGCTGATATCGTGTCCGTTTGGAAAGAAGGAGCCGGAAACGTTCGGATTCGACACATCAAAGGCCGATAAAATCTTCGACCTACTCCTCCAGGAAGGACAGATCAAGCTCTCACCGTATCATACGATTCCTTCTGCTGAACAGCTGAAAAAGATAAAATATTGCAAGTGGTATAACGCTACTTCCCATGATACAAATGAATGCAAAATCTTCCAGCAGCAGATACAGTCGGCCATCGAGCAAGGCAGACTTAAATTTGAAGTTCCAACAAAATCGGCCAAGCCGATGAAGATCGACCAGCACCCCTTCCCCACCAACATGGTTGACACGGGGAGGAATGCGCTCCAAACCAAGGTGCTGACGTCTGAATCGGCTAAGCAAAGCGGCGTCGTGGACCCCAAGAATCAAGCAACACCCGAAGACGTCAAAGGAAAACGACGGATGGAAGATGATGATGACAGGAGGGGAGAACCATGAAGGCCCATTACTTCCCAATTTATGCTCAATAAGTATCAACGGCAGCATGCACGCTCAAGATCCGGGGAAGAAGCAATGCGGCGACATGAAGAACACTGGCGATGTCCGTTCTTCATTCACTATTGGGAAAGCAACCTCAGGTTGCCTTCGGCCGATAATTGCCCCGAGTGCAACGGCCCGTATTGTAACAATTGGCCGTTCAGCAGGTCTCGCTCCAGAGATGGGAAATCAGAGCCGATCAGCAGGAACTGGTGCAACCAAGATGATCGGCGCCCTCCAGTACGTGATCGGCTGGGGGGCAGAAGTGACCGGTATGACCGGTCGGAAGGAAGGCGCAATGATGGGCCGGGGGGCAGATTTGATCGACATGACCGGCCAGAAAACAAGGTCAGCGTCCACAGTCGACTTGAAGAGATGGCCGATGCTCGGGTGTCAGACGAGAACCCTTTAGGACGCGAACCGGAATGGGAACGTGCCAGACCACGAACCAAACCGGTGAACCCCAGATGGTGCCCCGATGGATTAACCAAGTCTCAAAAATGGAGAATCCAACGTCTCTGCCAGTGGGAACAACAGGAGAATCCAACGTCTCTGCCAGGGCATACGGCAGGCGAGAAGAACGGCAGGTCTCAGGTATGGTGCCCCAAAAGAAATGACAGAGGAGGCGACGAATCGGCAGCCGACATCGACATGGTTTTCATACTGCCGATGGAATTCATGATTCCTGCCGACCGACGGGACATGTCGGCAATGGAAGAGCAGATGGCGCAATTGGCATTGGAGCCAATGACAGCCACATTCGAGAAGCCCGAAGAAGACAGACAGCAACACCTGAAAGCGTTGTTTCTTAAAGGGCATGTCAACGGGCGACCCATCACCAGATTACTGGTAGACGGAGGGGCTGCAGTCAACATCATGCCGTACGCCATGTTCTGGAAGCTAGGGAAGAGCGATGATGACCTGACCAAGACAGATATGATGCTCAACGACTTCGAGGGCAACGTATCTCCCGCTCGCGGTGCTCTCTGCGTCGACCTCACCATCGGCAGTAAGACCCTTCCTATTACTTTCTTTATCATTAATGGCAAGGGGTCCTACAACATGCTACTCGGCCAAGAATGGATACATGCAAATTGCTGTATCCCATCTACAATGCATCAATGCCTCGTACAATGGGTCGGCGACAACATCGAGGTGGTCACCGCCGATTCCGCATACAGCATCGAGGCAGCCGACACGCAGCAGTGGAGCTACGAAATCGTCAAGTGCATATCCGGGAGAGTATGGGATACTGACTTCTTGAAGGTGTCCAATTTTAGCCTACAGCCGATCCGAGCAGTTGGCTCCGAAGACTCAGACTAAAATGGATCAGTTCGCCCGAGAAGATGGGAAGCTGGGACACGGGTTCATGTCGGCCGATTCATTAGAAATGATAGACTTAGGCGATGGCACCAAACCAAGGCCGACATATATTAGTGCAAATTTAGATCCGGAATACAAATGTAAACTGACAAGTTTGTTAAGAGAATTTAAGGATTGCTTTGCTTGGGAATATCATGAGATGCTTGGATTAGACCGATCTATCGTTGAGCATCGGTTACCCATAAAGCCAGGGTATCAGCCGTATCAACAGCCTGCACGGCGGTGCAATCCTAAAATTCTACCAGACATAAAGGCCGAAATAACGCGGCTAATCGAAGCAAAATTTATTCAGCAATGCCGTTATGCCGAATGGATCTCCAACATTGTACCAGTATACAACAAGAACGGAAAGCTATGTGTATGCGTCGATTTCAGGAACCTCAATCAGGCCACACCAATGGACGGATACCCCATGCCGATGATCGATGTGCTGATAGATGCCGCCGCGGGACACAAGGTTATTAGTTTCATGGATGGAAACGCTGGGTACAATCAGATACTTATGGCCGAAGAAGACATATCCAAAACGGCCTTCAGATGCCCGGGTCACCTTGGTTTATTCGAGTGGGTGGTAATGACTTTCGGCTTGAAAAACGCCGGTGCTACGTATTAGAGAGCCATGAACTACATATTTCACAAACTTATCGGCATACTAGTAGAAATCTACATCGACGACGTCGTAGTCAAGTCAAAATGACACCTTGAGCATCTAGCCGATTTACGACAAGTATTGGAATGCACTAAGAAACATGGGCTGAAGATGAACCCGAATAAGTGCGCCTTCGGCGTATCCGCCGGACAATTCTTAGGATTCATGGTGCATGAGCGGGGAATAGAGATCAATCGGAAGACCATAGCGGCCATCAACAAAGTCGTGGCCCGCAGAATAAAACTGAGCTGCAATCTCTAATCGGCAAGGTGAATTTCATCAGAAGATTTATATCTAATCTGTCTGGGCAAATCCAAGCCTTCACACCATTATTAAAGTTGAAGCCCGACCAGGAGTTCATATGGGGGGAAGAGCAACGCAAGGCATTGGAAGATATCAAGCAGTACTTGGTCTCACCACCGGTATTGGTCCCTCCTCAAACTGGTAAGCCGTTTAAACTATATTTATCAGCCGATGAACGAGCTATTGGGTCGGCTCTGGTCCAGGAGTTCGAGGGAAAGGAACGGGTAATTTATTATGTCAGTAGAAGACTTCTGGACGCCGAAACAAGGTATCCTCCAGTGGAGCGGTTGTGCCTATGCCTTTACTTCTCATGTACCAAACTCAGGCACTATTTGCTATCAGCGGAATGTGTGGTCGTATGCAAGGACGACGTGGTAAAATACATGCTGTCACTGCTGATTTTGAAAGGACGGATCGGAAAATGGATCTTGGCTTTGTCGGAGTTTGACCTTCGATATGAATCGGCAAAAGCCGTTAAGGGTCAGGTCATGGCCGATTTCGTTGCCCAGCACTGCGGGCCAGAGGCTACCTTCGTAGAACCAATACCTTGGACCTTATACTTTGATGGATCGTCATGTGGGGCCGGATCAGGAATCGGCATCATCCTCATATCGCCTCGGGGGGCAAGCTATGATTTCTCTGTGCTGATAGAAGCATCCGCCACTAACAATCAAGCAGAGTACCGAGCTGTACCGAAGAGATTACAATTGCTAAGGGAAGTCAAAGCTGATTCCGTCGAAATTTTTGGGGATTCCATGCTTATCGTGGATCAGTTAACAGGGAAGTCCGAGTGCAAGGATGATGTGTTGAGGATTTATTACGAAGATTGCCTGCTGCTTTTGAAAGAATTCAAGTCGGCAGTTATCGAGCACATCCCAAGGAATCACAACGAGGATGCCAACAAGCTCACCCAACACGCATCTAGGTATCGGCCGATTCAAGGCGCCATGGCTCTAGAGCTCGCGACCAATGACTGGCGAAAGGAGATTGCCGATTACCTGAAAGATCCATCTAAGAAAGTGGATCGGCGGGTACGTTTTCATGCTACCAAATATGTGTTACTGGAAGACGACTTGTTCTACCGAACAATTGATGGCGTCCTACTCAAGTGTCTGGGAACGGAGCAGGCTAAGACTCTGATGGGAGAAATCCATGAAGGAGTGTGTGGAGCCCACCAATCAGCACATAAGATGAAATGGATGATTAGGAATAATGGGTATTATTGGCCGACGATCCTCGAAGATTGCTTCAAATATTATAAAGGATGCCAGGATTGTCAGAAATACGGGAATGTCCAACGTGCGCCCGCATCGGCCATGAATCCCATTATCAAACCATGGCCGTTCAGAGGTTGGGGAATAGACCTCATCGGCCAAATTTATCCTCCGTCAAGCAAAGGGCACAAGTTCATTCTGGTGGTTGCTATGGTTGACTTCGTAAGAGACCGTTATCATCTACCGTTAAGCAAAGGCAATTCCGTTAAGGGCCGTAACATCGGCTGCTATGGTTGACTTCGTAAGAGACCATATCGTCTACCGTTTCGGCATCCCCCAGACTATCACAACCGATCAAGGGACGATGTTTACATTAGGAGAATTTGAGGAGTTCACGGCCGATATGGGAATCAAATTGTTAAACTCCTCTCTGTATTATGCCCAAGCTAACGGCCAGGCCGAATCCTCCAACAAAGGGATAATTAAGTTAATCAAGAGGAAGATAGAGGAACAACCGAAAAAATGGCATTTATGTCTAACTGAAGCTCTATGGGCATACAGGATGGCTTGCCATGGGGCCACCAAGATGTCCCCGTATCAGTTGGTGTACGGTCACGAGGCAGTACTACCATGGGAATTGAGGGCAGGGTCGAGACGCACTTCGCTCCAGGACCAGTTAGCGGCCGACGACTACTCCTCACTCATGAAAAGGGAACTCGATGACTTGGCAGGCCAACGATTGAGAGCTTTGATAAGCATTGAAGAAAACAAGAAGAAAGTGGCCAGGTGGTATGATAAGAAGGTCAAAGTCAAACAATTCTCTCCGGGGGACCTGGTATGGAAATTAGTGTTGCCGATCGGGTCGAAAGATCCTAAATTCGGTAAGTGGTCCCCTACGTGGGAAGGGCCATATAAAATCGGCAGATGTGCTCCGGGAAATGCTTATATTCTGGAAATGATCGAAGGGGAAGAGTTTACTAGGGCGCTGAACGGAAGATACTTGAAAAGGTACTACCCTAGTATATGGGTCGGAGCATAAGGATCAACCACGATGAACAACACACAGCCGATACAAAAGGAATCGTCTAGATAATAATCGTCCAAATCGGCCGATATATTTTATTTGGTACGGATGGTGGGTTACATGGCTGACACGGTACAAGTCGCCCTTAGAACAAAAAATAATTAATCACGCTTTTTCTTAAGCTCTCTCTCAGCCCGACCTAGTTCTATCAGAAGACGGATGTACTGTTTGTTGGGATACGAGGTAGGCTACACTAGCGCAATTCAAAAATTCTACCGCGTATAACCAGGAAGAACTGCCGTATAAGGATCACGGGATTACCACTCGACGCACTACTGGTGCGGAAGATGTAGATATGCGTCGATGTAGTGAAGACGATCACGCAGTCATACGTAGTCGATCAACGTAGTCGTACGTAGTCGATCACGTCACGTCCAGCAGCTCCTCAGCAACTCGTCCACGTGCAGCAAGATCGCCTCCGGTGCCGCGGCTCGTCGTCGGCTCGTCGTGGCTCGTCGGCGGCTCGTTGACGGCTCGTCCAAGTGCTGCAGGCGCAACACCTCCAAGGTATCCACACGTGCAGGGAGGAAGTGTCGCAAGCCGGACTGCTAGATCCACGAGTTGCAATAGGCGAGGGCGTGGGAGGCGCGGCAGGTGTGTTTCGCCAAAAAGGTGTAAACCCTAGGGCGCCCCCACCCCTCTATTTATAGAGGTTCCTGATGGGCCTCTGGATCCGAGGCCCATTAGTACTTCTAAACCTAATCCAACTCGGATCAGATTCGAATTGGGCTTCCAGCCCCTTAAGTGTGTGACCCTATGGGTTCGGATACGTATAGACATGGCCCGAGTACTCCTACTCGGCCCAATAGTCGGTGGCGGCCTCTAGCAAGACGTGCCAACTCTTATACGCACACGAAGATCATATCAGACGAACCATCACAACATAATATACATGCTATTCCCTTTGCCTCACGATATTTGGTCTAGCTTCATGCCGACCGCTCTTTCTCGATCCTGTGATTCGGAATCCCTTTGTAGGTTAACTCTTAACCGTACGTAGCATGGCCATGCATTTTTGGATCCGATCACTCGAGGGGCCCAGAGATATCACTCTCAATCAGAGAGGGGCAAATCCCATCTTGATTGACCATGTCTCATAGCATGCTTCTTGACAAACCCGAAAACTACCTTTATAACTACCATGTTACGGCGTAGCGTTTGATAGCCCCTAAGTAGGTCGATCCACATCTAGAATACATGCGACAATCTCAGGTCTAAGGACAAAGCGTATATGTTGTTTAAAGAGAGAACCACTTCTCGTGTTGGGTCAGTCCTAGCACATGTCTCCACATGTGTCCACATTATTAGTTCAACATCTCCATGTCCATGACTTGTGAAACATAGTCATCAACTAATACATGTGCTAGTCTAATATTCATGTGTGTCCTCACATGAACTCCGACTAGGGACAACTTTAGAATAACCATACAAGTAAAGAGTTTCACATACAATTCACATAATTGCAAATCAATTCAAGTAGCCTTCAATGGATATTCAATGAACACAATATACAAATCATGGATACAAATGGAATATCATCATCTCTATGATTGCCTCTAGGGCATACCTCCAACAGTCTCCCACTTGCACTAGAGTCAATCTAGAAGGTACCTAATACCCATAGCTCTTACATGCGCATCATGCTTAGCCTGCGGGAGTGGTTTTGTCAATGGATCAGAAATGTTCAGATCCGGTTAACGAAGTCTCAAATGAGATGAAATCGCCGCATTACGTGTTTGTTCTTCTGGTGGTTCCTTGGCTCCTTTGCTTGCGCAATTGCCCCATTGTTATCACAGTAGAGATTCAATGGGCTGGACGCATTCGGGAACACACCAAGCTCAATGAGGAAATTCCTTATCCAAACACCTTCCTTCGCGGCTTCCGAAGCCGCGATGTACTCAGCTTCTGTCGTAGAATCGACCACCGTCTCCTACTTGGAACTCTTCCAACTAACAGCACCACCATTTAGCGTGAACACAAATCCTGATTGTGACTTTGAATCATCTCTGTCGGTTTGTAAACTAGCATCGGTGTAACCTATTACAATGAGCTCCTCCTCACCTCCATAGACGAGGAACATATCTTTAGTCCTTCTCAAGTACTTAAGAATGTTTTTCACCGCTGTGCAGTGACTCTCACCTGGATCAGATTGGTGTCTGCTTGTCATACTTAGCGCATATGAAACATCTGGGCGAGTACTTATCATTGCATACATGATAGATCCAATAGCCGAGGCATATGGCACTCTACTCATGCGATCCCGCTCATCAGCAGTCGAAGGACACTGAGTCTTGCTGAGATGTATGCCATGTGACATAGGCAAGAACCCTTTCTTTGTCTCTTCCATGCTGAACCGCTTCAACACTTTGTCAATGTAAGTATCTTGGCTTAAACCTATAAGCCTTCTAGATCTATCTCTATAGATCTTAATGCCCAGAATATATGCCGCTTCCCCTAAGTCCTTCATCGAAAAACTATTTTTCAGTGAAGTCTTTACGGACTCAAGCATAGAAATGTTATTTCCAATCAGTAATATGTCATCCACATATAAGATTAGAAATACTACAGAGCTCCCACTAACCTTCTTGTAAACACAAGACTCTTCTTCGTTCTTGGTGAAGTCAAACCCTTTGACCACTTCATCAAAACGAATGTTCCAACTCCTAGATGCTTGCTTCAACCCATAAATGGATCTCTGAAGCTTGCATACCTTTCCAGCATTTTTTGGATCGACAAAACCCTCGGGTTGTATCATATACACGTCCTCAGTTAGGTTTCCATTCAGGAAAGCTGTCTTGACATCCATCTGCCATATCTCATAATCGAAATATGCAGCTATAGCTAGAATAATCCGAATGGACTTAAGCATCACTACGGGCGAGAAGGTCTCGTCATAGTCAACTCCTTGAACTTGTCAAAAACCTTTTGCGACAAGTCGTGCTTTATAGATGTGAACATTTCCATCCATGTCCTTTTTCTTCTTATAGATCCACTTGCACTCTATGGCTTTAACACCATCAGGCGGGTCAACCAAGTTCCAAACTTGATTGTCTCCCATGGACTCTATTTCGGATTGCATAGCATTCTGCCATTTTTTGGAGTCTGGGTCCATCATTGCTTCTGCATATGTCGCAGGCTCATCATTGTGCAACAATAATATTTCCCGCATTTCGCGGAGCCTTGCCGACCTTCGTGGTTGTGGCAGTGCTTCTCTTGCCATGGGTATCTCAACTTGTTCTGCTACGTTAGCATCACTCATTGATTCTTGCCCGATCGGCTCATCTTGAACTTCTTCAAGATGCACTGTCTTTCCACTCTTTTCTCCTTTGAGAAACTCTTTCTCTAGGAAAACCCCGTTCCGAGCGACAAACACTTTGCCTTCTGATCGGTTGTAGAAATAATATCCCAAAGTTTCCTTTGGATATCCCACAAAAATGCACTTATCCAACTTGGGTGTGATCTTGTCCGACTGAAGTCGCTTGACAAACACTTCACATCCCCAAATCTTTAGAAAAGACAAACTAGGAACCTTTCCAGTCCATATCTCATATGGTGTCTTAACTACGGATTTAGATGGTACCCTATTAAGTGTGAAAGCTGCTGTTTCTAGAGCGTATCCCCAAAATGACAACGGTAGGTCCGACTGGCTCATCATTGATCGAACCATGTCTAACAAAGTTCGATTACGTCGCTCGGACACACCGTTTCTCTGAGGTGTTCCAGGTGGCGTAAGTTGTGGAACAATTCCGCAACTCTTTAGATGATTGCTAAACTCGTGGCTCAAATACTCGCCTCCACGATCAGATCGTAAGGCCTTAATTTTCTTGCCACGCTGACTTTCAACTTCGTTTTGAAATTCCTTGAACTTTTCAAAGGTTTCAGACTTGTGCCTCATCAAGTAGACATAGCCATATCTACTAAAATCATCAGTGAAAGTTATGAAGTATTGGAATCCTCCTCTAGCCGTCGTGCTCATTGGTCCGCATACATCACTATGTACGAGTTCCAACAAGTCTACTGCTCTCTCAGGAAATCCTGTGAAAGGCGTCTTGGTCATCTTGCCTAGCAAGCAAGCCTCACATGTCTCGTATGATTCAAAATCAAACGAAGTTAGAAGTCCATCAGAATGGAGCTTCTTCATGCACTTTTCACTTATATGACCCAAACGACAATGCCACAAGTAGGTAGGACTCAAATCATTAGGCCGAGGCCTTTTAGCACTTACATTACAGACAGGTGAACCATCAAGATTTAAAACAAATAATCCATTCACAATGGGTGCAAAAGCCATAAACATACTATTCTTAGAGATCACACAACCATTGTTTTCACTCGCAAATGAATAACCATCCTTCATCAAGCATGAAGGAGATAAAATGTTTCGACTTAAACTAGGAATAAAATAACAATTATTCAACTCCATAATAAATCCTGATGGGAGGTGGGGCTGCATCGTCCCGACGGTCAACGCAGCAACTCTTGCATTATTGCCCACGCGGAAATCAACTTCTCCTCTTTCCACGCTTCTACTTCTTATCATTCCCTGCATCGAATTGCAAATATGAGCAACCGATCCGGTATCAAATACCCAAGAATTAATAATTGTATCAGCGAGAAATATGTTGTCTATAACATTAACAACAAGTGTACCTGAGGTAGAAGTACTCTTACTTCCGCCATTCTTCAACGAAGCTAGGTACTGCTTGCAGTTTCTCTTCCAGTGACCAAGTTCATGACAGTAAAAGCACTCTTTGTCTAGATCAGGTCCAGGTCCAGCTTTAACCTTGGGCGCTGGGTTTGGCTTGGACGTTCCAGCCTTGCCCTTCTTCTTCCAAGAATTGCCCTTCTTCTTAAAGCTGGGCTTGTTCTGTATAGCCATCACATGGCTGGTACTAGCGCTTTTCTTGATGTCAGCCTCTGCTGTTTTAAGCATGCCACACAGCTCATTCAGACCCTTCTCCGTCCCATGCATATGGTAGTTCGAGATGAAGTTCCCATAGCTAGGCGGAAGAGACGAAAGAATGAAATCAATGGCCAACTCTTTGCCCATTGGGAAGCCCAGCTTCTCCAATCGCTGAGTGTAACCAACCATCTTGATTACATGTGGTCCTACTGCTGCGCCTTCTGCTAACTTGCACTCCAGAAAGGCTTTGGACACATTGAACCTTTCGGTCCTAGCCTGTGTCTGGAACATGTCCTTGAGCGCCACGATCATATCGTGTGCCTCATGATTTGTTTCGAACTGCATCTGCAGCTCGGGTTCCATGCAAGCAAGCATAAGGCAGCTTACCTCAAGATTTGCATCAAATTCCTTCTTGTAAGCAGCCTTAACGGCAGCAGATGCATCATCAGCAGGTACTGGTGGTAGTGGGGTGTCTAGAACATCTTCCTTTTTATCGGCCCTGAGAACAATTCTCAGGTTACGTATCCAATCCGAGTAGTTTGTTCCATTCAACTTGTCCTTCTCAAGGACCGAACGCAAAGCAAACAATGTGGTGGTGTTGCTAGGTGCCATTTAATCTACAACAAAAGTAATGCAAAATACACTAAGACAAACGTATCCATGATAGAGCAAATTACATTAAACTATTTTAACAGAATCTACTCCCACTAAAATTAATATCCCTCTATTGAAACTTAGTGATTCAGGATCCACAACTAACAAGTCTACTAGTGAGCTTTAGCATCACCGCTAGCAGACGAGGTAGATCGGTAAGCAACTTTTGCTAATCATATCACATATGACTCCTGTTGTTGGGTGACATCTCTATGTCTCGGCGCCCAACCTTTATGCCCCAAGGTCCTTAACCGTTAAGATAACCTTGTTAAGCAAACCAACCCTTATGCGTGTAAGTGTCCGACACAAACCCATCTAGTCAAGGAAAACTAGTGGCACCCTAATTTCATAGACCCACCACTAATTGTACAAGACATGGGACGGTGCAAGTTTTAGTTGGGAGGGCATACTAACTTAAACTTTGTGAGGGATCGTTCTACTTCTAACATCACAGCATGCAGAAAGTAAAACATAAACAGAATAGCATTCACACAGTTGTGACACAGTATGGCCCGTTTTCATATAGTGATCTCCATCTCCATAGAACCTGTTCACCATGGTGATCTCCATCTCCGTGTTCCATGTGCGCCATCCTCCTGGTGATGAGTCCTCCAAGAACTAGAACATGCTATTACGCCTAATAGCTAGTAAAGAATCTAGTAAAGAAGATTACATAGTTGCTTGGATCATCACAGATTGGTACGCAGACCATTAAATACAATAAAGTGACAACACATATGGCTCCTGCCGTGTTGCCGTACGCGCGACACGCAGGTCACGAATGAGTTACACACATGCATCACATACACAAGGGGCCATACTGATCACAAGATACATACAAACATCCTGCAAAACAGAGTTAGGCGTCCTAACGTTCTAAACTTCGGATGCCCGAAACTCCATCTTCCAAGCCGAATTTGGGAAATCTAATTTCACCGAAAAAGGCAAAGCCGTTGAATTTTATGTGTAACTTTTTCTGTAGATCAATTTTCATATAAAATTCGCCCCGATCCGAGATCGTACCGAAAAGTTACGGCTCATTTACCGAAGCATACGCATACGGCAAAAATCCCGACCCCGGCAGTAGATCCCATCTACTATTGCACATCTAATGCGCCTGGCGTATGACCCTGGATTTCGATTCGACCAATCATATTGATCTTCGCTCACTGCAACTGGATTTACGTGTATCACTTAACTCCGATGGCCGGTAGGAGTATGTCGTTACACTACCATTGCAGCAAGGGCACGAAAACAGGACATAGATCAAACGGAAAACTCGCATATCTCCATATGCACACATCCCGAATCCAAAACTAAGCAGCTACAGCTCTGATACCACTGTTGGGATACGAGGTAGGCTACACTAGCGCAATTCAAAAATTCTACCGCGTATAACCAGGAAGAACTGCCGTATAAGGATCACGGGATTACCACTCGACGCACTACTGGTGCGGAAGATGTAGATATGCGTCGATGCAGTGAAGACGATCACGCAGTCGTACGTAGTCGATCAACGTAGTCGTACGTAGTTGATCACGTCACGTCCAGCAGCTCCTCAGCAACTCGTACACGTGCAGCAAGATCGCCTCCGGTGCCGCGGCTCGTCGTCGGCTCGTCGTGGCTCGTCGGCGGCTCGTTGACGACTCGTCCAAGTGCTGCAGGCGCAACACCTCCAAGGTATCCACACGTGCAGGGAGGAAGCGTCGCAAGCCGGACTGCTAGATCCGCGAGTTGCAACAGGCGAGGGCGTGGGAGGCGCGGCAGGTGTGTTTCGCCAAAAAGGTGTAAACCCTAGGGCGCCCCCACCCCTCTATTTATAGAGGTTCCTGATGAGCCTCTGGATCCGAGGCCCATTAGTACTTCTAAACCTAATCCAACTCGGATCAGATCCAAATTGGGCTTCCAGCCCCTTAAGTGTGTGACCCTATGGGTTCGGATACGTATAGACATGGCCCGAGTACTCCTACTCGGCCCAATAGTTGGTAGCGGCCTCTAGCAAGACGTGCCAACTCCTATACGCACACGAAGATCATATCAGACGAACCATCACAACATAATATACATGCTATTCCCTTTGCCTCATGATATTTGGTCTAGCTTCATGCCGACCGCTCTTTCTCGATCCTATGATTCGGAATCCCTTTGTAGGTTAACTCTTAACCGTACGTAGCATGGCCATGCATTTTTGGATCCGATCACTCGAGGGGCCCAGAGATATCACTCTCAATCAGAGAGGGGCAAATCCCATCTTGATTGACCATGTCTCATAGCATGCTTCTTGACAAACCCGAAAACTACCTTTATAACTACCATGTTACGGCGTAGCGTTTGATAGCCCCTAAGTAGGTCGATCCACATCTAGAATACATGCGACAATCTCAGGTCTAAGGACAAAGCGTATATGTTGTTTAAAGAGAGAACCACTTCTCGTGTTGGGTCAGTCCTAGCACATGTCTCCACATGTGTCCACATTATTAGTTCAACATCTCCATGTCCATGACTTGTGAAACATAGTCATCAACTAATACATGTGCTAGTCTAATATTCATGTGTGTCCTCACATGAACTCCGACTAGGGACAACTTTAGAATAACCATACAAGTAAAGAGTTTCACATACAATTCACATAATTGCAAATCAATTCAAGTAGCCTTCAATGGATATTCAATGAACACAATATACAAATCATGGATACAAATGGAATATCATCATCTCTATGATTGCCTCTAGGGCATACCTCCAACACTGTTCTTCTATCTCTTTCATCGCAGCCTCCGCTTCGACTTGACGGGGGAGAGGGTGACTCTGGTCTATTGCTGGGCGTGATGTTCCTGCTCCTGCGTCTTCAAGGACGATTTGATGAGGAAGCAGGTGACTTCTGTCGGCTTGAAGTCACCGGTGGTCATTGCCGTCCAGAAAGTCCCAGATCCGTCGGACGTCAGCAGGGATGTGCTCTTGGAGTTCGTCGCGATGAGCCCTGATTAAGTCCTTGTCTTCTCGCGACAGCGGTTCGTCGAAGTGCACAAGTCCGATGACTCGTTCGAGTTCAGGGCTAAGGCGCCACGACTGCGGAAAACAACAATATACGTATAGCCGCCGAAAAGGTGATTCCCTTCAGAAGAGTTAAACTAATAAAGAGAATGAAGGCAAATCTTTTATCTGATTAACAGAGGAAGAGGTAGAGGATGAAGAAGACATGACTGAAAGGTGCACCGATGAAAACAAGTCGGGAAAGACGAAGCCGAGCTAGACAGGTACTCTCGGAACGGGGACCTAGGCCGGTGTTTATAAGAAAGGAAGGCGTGGATGTTTGGAAAGACGCGTCCCATCGAAAGTGAAAAAGGTAATAAATAAGGGGGCGCTGCGAAGGATGGTCAAAGGGGTTATTAATGTTCGTACAAGAATTGCCAGTACTTTTACAGATCACCCAGAAGGATGTTAATAGCTGCAATTACTCGGCGCCGGATCTGATCGGCAGAGTCCAGGACCCGTTGGTCATCCTCTGCCGATCCAGGGACTTCTGACATGTGGCGGTGGAGTTTGAGGGCTTCGTGAGCCAGGTGCTGCCTCTCCTGTTTCAGATCGGCGATGACGGAAGGAAGTTCCTGAAGCCTCTTCTCTTCGGCGTCTATTGCTTTGGTCACCTGCTCCATCTCCTTGGCAAGCTCTGCTCTTCGGCGCTTGAGGTGATCTAACGTGCTGATGATCCCCGGGCGAGAGTCTTCCAGAAAGTGAATCCGTTGATGCACCTCTTGAGCTTGACGCTTGTACGTGTCTTCTTCCTCACGAGTCTTGGTCAACTTGGCGCGGTCAGCCATATGGCGCAGGGCCCTAAAGACCGAAATCCTCATTGACTCGATATACGCGGCCGGTGCCAAGGCCTCTTCCGCTTCTTCTGGTACTCGCCCGCTGACATCACCAAAAAGTTGCCAAATCGGCGAGGTGTCTTCTACCAATCGGCCGATGTCCTCTTGAAGAAGGGATCGGATGCTTGCGAGTTTGGCACGGACGTCATCAGGGACAGAGCTCAAAGTGACCTGGCGAGAGGCGACTTCCTCGTCATCGGAGAGTGCGACCGCAAACGAGAAAAGGCTGTTGTTGGGGGTGTCCTGTTCCTGGAAATAGTAAGTCAAGAGGAAAAACAAATCAGCAGATGGTGATGGCAAATCGGTCGATTAAGGGTGGGAAGTCTCTTACCTCCTTGAAACAGATTTCTTCAAACTGTGTTTGAGAGGCTGTTATCCTCGATTCAGGGGCTGCTACCATTGGTTCGTCAGAAGAAGAAGCCTCCACAATGATTGGTGCTTTGCTCGGGCCAGCTTCCCGAAAGATGACCATTGGTTGATTAGGTGGGGCGCTTAGTGTGCCGGTGACCTGTGTCAAAAGATTGAATAAGAACATCATCTAAATACTAGGAGAATCAGTTGAAGAGTAGTATACCTCGGTAGATGAAAGCGTTGGCGTGTCGATGACCGATTGGGTTGCTGCCGATTGTTGTGGGTCCACAGAGGTGATTTGTGCTGTCTGAAATAAGATGAGTCAGTATGGGGATGGTAATCGGTAGGACCGGACAACAAGTTTACCTGCACGGCCTCTACCAGTAATGATGCAGCAGCCGCCCCAGCCTGCGTGACGACTTGAGTATCTACTTCTCCAGCAGCTGGAAGGGGCAATGCGACCGAAGTTTCTGCCGATGTGATCATAGGAGGGTCAGCCGATTCTATACGAGCTCGTACTCGGCGACTGGTCTTCTTGGTAACTCTCTTCTGCGCCTGCTTCGATCGGCCGGCCATCACATCCACGGAAGGGGCATCGTAGCCGATAAGGGGGAATATGGTGTATGGATGATGGTCCTCTATCGGCCGGCCACTCCGACTGCGTGTTGGGGGAACGCGGTTTTCAGACTGAAGCAACAGTAAGATGTTAGTGTACGTATTTAACCGCATTAATAAAGGAATGAAAATCGGCTAGGGGAAAAAATACCTCGGCGTTCGGATCGATGTTGGGTGGATCCAGGAGATTGCAGTATGTCGATGCGGAGGTGCAGAACAGGTACTGTTTCCATTCGGCCCACCATAGCTTGAAGGGTTGGATAGCAAAGGGGGCTACTATCCAGTCATTCAGGTCTATGGTACTGGAGTCTGGTATCCGATCTCGCAGCCGACTATAGTCAAGACCCTTGGTGAGCTAATCTCTGAACTTTGCTCGGCCGACGAAGTATGCCTGAATCGGCAGTTGACCCATGCCGAATTGCCGTGCTGCAACGGAGGGGTTGTAGAATTCATATGTAGGAGCATCCTTTCCCGAGAAGATGTTGGCCGGTAAGATTCCCGGTTTAATCAGTTCATCTGTGAGATCTTCGTCGAATTGGCCGGTAGTTGAGTCAAAGCAAGAGGGGAGTTCAAAGATTGGGTCATCTCTCCGATAAGGGAACCAGACGATTGCATCTTCATTAAAGCCGTTATAAAAACACCGGAAGTATTCGGCCACCTTGGTAGCAGAATACGAACAACCGGAGAAGGCCGATGCCGCTTCGCCGAAAGATGTACACCGGCGTCGGACAGTGGTATCCTCTACCGATTCGACGCTAGGGAACGTCATGTGTTCCACTCGCTGCTGAGAAATGTTGCTCATGTACAGGTTTAGCCATAGGTTAATGAACCACCAGGGTCCACCTGGGTTTCCAATCGGCTAGCTTGATGCCGATTTGATGAAGCATGTGGTAGGCTGCTCCCAGTAAGTGCTTTCCAAGAGGAACAGAAGTCTCTATCGATAATGCTTCGGCCAGAGCTTGGGTATTGGTGGATGGACCAGCTGCTCTCCCACAGAAGAAGTGCTTCTCTAGCCACATCATCAGGAAGGCCGTGTGCTCTCTGTTCTCGACAGATTCGGCCCTTTTGTTGCATCTGATGAAACCTTTCCACCCGCCGATTCCCCTTGTGTCCAGCCGATGTGATGTTGTGGCTATAAGGCGGAAAGGGGTGTCCGGGGAAGAAATGTCCAGGCCGGTCAGCAAGACTACATCGGCCAATGTGGGGGTCATGGGTCCGTGTCCAAACAGGAATGCGTTGAGAGCATCGGACCAGAAGTAAGAAGCTGCCATCACTAACGGCTCATTCTGTTCTATTTGGGACAAGGATAGATCGATGCATTGGCCAATTTTGAGCTCGTCCCATTGGACCTTCTTGGAGACGGCTATCCGCTGGTACCATTCCCTCCAACCGGGAGTTTCGTTCAGCCAAGACCTAAAGGTACCCAACCAGTGATCTCGGTCCATAGTTGATTGTTTGAAGGGGATCCTATGGATTTCCAAATTGATTAAGTCGGTTGGATCTGGGTTTCCCATGGGCCCAAGGCAGATAAGGCCGGGGTTTTCTTTAAGACGAATGGTGATGCGATGCCTAACCGCCTAACAAGGAAAAGGGGGTACGAGGGTAACAAATAGATCTAAAGTAAATGCATTACTGATAAGGGAAAGTTTCGGTAATGACCTCCGGTATGAAGCTCCTCGTAATCGGCGGAGTCGCCGGTGCAGCTGCAGACGATGAAGCTGCCAATGGGATCTCAGATGAAGCTTCAACTTTCGCCGATGGAGCTCCTCCTTCCGTCAATGGAGCCGCCGCTGTAGCTACTGGAACCTCCACCAAAGGCACCATTTCTGGAGCTTCGCGCATTGGTGAAGTACCTGAAGGTGCCGCCATTGGAGAAGTAGGGGGAAATGCGAAAGGAAGGAGGCGCTGGAGAATTGGAGGACTAAGGAAAGTGTTGGAGATGGAAGAAAGCCTGTGCGCTGAGGAAGAAGGACGTGAGCTCGTAAGGGGAGTACGGGATGTGCTGATATTTAAAGGAGGTCTGAGAAGGGGTAAAAGTGGAATTTTTACCGCGCCGGCGTTTTGAGTTTTTCGGGAGTAGTGATTGTCGTGGGCGCCCGTTTCGAAAAGATTGCAATCGTCAGGTTGGAGACCGCGAAACGGAAGGATGTTTTCATTGCGTCTGTTTCGGATGAGAAGTTGAAAAGAATTTCGAAGTAAAGACTATGTTTTACTCCGAAACTGGGGGGCATGTGTTGACGCCAGATTTCGACACGAGTAAAATCGGCGTTAGAAGAGGAAGAAATTAGGAGATGCGGTGAGATACAAGGGCGACGATTGGAAATCGACCGATTGGTGCTGCAGTCAAGGATCGGTTGGTTGGTGCTACATTCAAGGATCGGTTGATTGGTGCTACAGTCAAGGATCGGCCAATTGATGCTACAGTCGAGGATCGGCCGATTGATCCTTGGAGTTCTGCCTCGTCTGACCCCTGAGGTTTGGGATCGGACGCGCCCGAACCTCCAAGGGAGGATCTCCGCCTCGCCCGACCCCTGAGGTTTGGGATCGGACGCGCCCGACCCTCCAAAGGAGGATCTCCGCCTCGCCCGACCCCTGAGGTTTGGGATCGGACGCGCCTGACCCTCCAAAGGAGGATCTCCGCCTCGTCCGACCTTAGTTTCCAGGGTCAGAGTGAGTCTGGGCCCTTGACATGTGGGTCCTGATCGGTTACCCCTTGCCAAAGAGGTGATCGGCCGATTAGGAGGTTGGAATAGTTAGGCCGATGTGGGCTTAAAAAGGATTATGAAGATGAAGAGGGAATCAGCTCATGAAGCGCGTGATAATCGACCTAGTACGAATCGTACTTGTAAATATTCGTTTTCTGTTTAAATATAGGGATAGAGTTCTAGTCGGATAAGAAGTCGTTTGTACGGGGCTATAAATAGCCACCCTTGTAGATCTGTAATCATCATCAACTCAATACAACAAACTACTATTTCCTCGCACTTACTTTCAAGCAGGCGACTTCGCCAACACTTTTTTCTCCTTTTCACGAGTTCGTACGGGTTGGCGGGGCTGCATCAACTTGACCTCCGGCCGATCTTGTAAGTTCCGTTTATCGTGTAAATTCTAAGCTTTAACTTCGGGCGCATCGCTGTCGTTTCGTTTAGATTTATTCATCAGTTATCGATATTTACTAGAATTCTAGGTTTTACCTGTTGTTCTAGTTTTATCACCAATTATCCAGCTAGGAATCGGTAATTTCAGCTTTCATCTATACTTCTCTATCTAATCTATTTATTTTAGCCGATTAGATTTGTTCCTAGTGTTGCTACTGTAGCATTGTTTAGATTACTCTAGCAGTTTTCTTTATAAACGTTGCCTGGTAATCGGTTGCATCATAGCCGATTTCTTTATTACGGCAAATCGGTCGATTCCCTGATAAAGCTTTCTCGAGATCGGAACCTTAGCCGATCGCAACCTCTGGGAACTGACTCATTTCTTTCCTTGCCAATCAACAGGTCAGATTGGCTGGCACGCCGCGCAAACCGCACCAGGGCGATCACCCGAATAGGAGCTAAGCAGATTCTCCCGGGTCGTGTGTCCGACTGGGAATTCGATCAGCTGATTTCTAGCGCCAACAAGTACATACATGCCATGGGACTCGGCTATGAATCTATCCATGTTTGCAGGAATAATTGTGTATTGTTTTGCAAGACGCTAGTGAAACATGATGTGTGCCTAGTGTGTTGTGAAGTAGATTCAAGATGGAAAGATGCAAACAACAAGAAGTGCGTTCCTCAAAAGGTATTGAGGCATTTTTTGCTGGTTTTAAGGCTGAAGAGGATGTTTCTTTCATCAAAAACTGCAAAGGATGCACAATAGCACAAGTTGAAGTGAAAACCGGTGGACAATGAGCTTAGCCATCCAGCTGATGGTGAGGCATGGAAAGACTTCAATATAAATTGGTCGGAATTTGCAAAAGATGCTAGGAACATTGGACTTGGCCTTGCAACCGATGGTTTCAATCCATTTGTCAACATGACCAACTCATATAGTATGTGGCTAGTATTTATTGTGTCGTATAATATGCCACCATGGGTATGCATGGAAGAGTCAAACTTCATGATGGCATTATTGATCCCTAGGTTGAGTTCTCCATAAAAGGATTTTGATGCCTTCTTGCAACCTCTCGTAATGTGCTATTGGACCATTGGAGGGTGTCGATGCATACGATGCTTGTAGTCATTAATCCTTCAAACTGCATGTTGTGGTTATTTGGTGTATACATGATTATCCAGCACTAAGCACATTGGCAGGGTGAGTCACGAAAGGTTATTATGCCTATGTGCCTTGTGAAAAGGATCCTTGCTCAAGGAGATTGAAGAACAAGATATGTTATATTGGCCATCATCATTTGCTTCCAACTGACCATCGATAGAGAAGAAAGAGAGCAGAGTTTGATGGTAATACTGAAAATCAAGAGAGGCCAGAGCAATTTACTACTGAGGTTCTTCATCAGCAATTGGAGAAGGTTAAAGATGTTAAACCAGGAAAGTCTCCTTAATGTCAGAAAAGGAAGTGGGAACCTGGACAGTGTTGGAGCTGAAGGGTTTGTTTGTTTGACTTGCCATATTGGACAACTCTAAAGCTGCCACATAATCTTGATGTCATGCACATTGAGAGAAACATATGCGAAAACCTTATTGGAACATTGCTTAAAATTGCTGGGAAGACAAAGGATACGATCAATGCTAGGGTTGATTTGGAAGATATGGGCATTAGGCCACATCTACACGTGCTGAATAACGAAAGGAGAGTCATGCAAAATGCTAGAAGCTCCATATACAATGGGTAAAAAGAAACAGAAGGTGTTCTATGATTTTATAACTTAGGTGAAGTTCCCAGATGGATATCCTTGTAACTTATCAAGATGTATTGCCACTGATGGATGCAAACTCCAAAGACTGAAAACTGATGATTGTCATATCCTACTCCAAAGGATTTTGCCTACTTCCCTTCGAGGTTTAATGGATAAAGAGACATACTCAACTATTTCGGAATTAGAAAACTTCTTTTGGCAACTATGATGCAAAACTTTGAAGTTGGATGTTCTGAAGAAACTAAAAACAGATATCCCAGTAATTTTGTGCAAGCTTGAGAAAATTTTTCCTCCTACTTTCTTTGATGTTATCGTGCACTTGGCTGTCCATTTGCCTGAGGAAGCAATCCTAAGAGGCCTAGTACAATATGGATGGATGTATCTCATTGAAAGAAGGCTATGCACATTGAAGTGTTTTGTGAGAAATATGGTTGGGCTTGACGGATAATGATGTTGACACACGATTCAATCAGGAGGGCAGGAACAGAGAGAATGCTGATTTGTTACGAGAAGGTGATTTATCTTGTTTCCAGCACAATGTTGATGTACTTGGAGCAGCGAAGACTTTGTTCCTTGATTCGAATAACGACAAGTTGGTTTGGTATGTGCTAAACAATTGCGAAGAGGTTGAGCCATATATCGGGTACATAATCCATTATGTAGTTATTGTACTGCAATTATTTTGGTATAATTTTTAGATGGATGTTTTTCTGCAGGATATACAGGGTAGTTAAAAGCGAAAGGTGTGTCGGACCATGTTATTGATTGTAGAATTCAGAAAGAATTTGCCCGATGGTTTAAATCGCATGTAAGTTTTTTCCTTTTTCAGAATAAACTTATATTAGCTGGCGAGGACCTATATATAAAACTATGGTTTTGTTGTACAGATTGAAAAGATGCCTGAAGGAGAGCTCTTCAAGGAACTATATGCATTATCAACTTTACCAGACAAGCAAGTAAGAAAATATTCAGCATATCTTGTTGGTGGTGTCCGTTACCACACACATGGCCGAGAGGAAAATAGGAAGACACAGAACAGTGGGATTATGGTTGCTTTCATAACAGTGAGCCATTTGATTTTTATGGTTGTCTAAAAGAAATTATTGAGCTGCAGTATAACTCATCAGGGTGTGGCATAAATCAAACTATTGTATTATTCCACTATGATTGGTATGATCTGGGAGGGACGAAGAAGGAACCGAGGATTAGAAAGGATGGGTAGTTCACAAGCATCAATACTGGAAGGTACTAGTACAAAAGTGATCCCTACATTTTTGCTAAACAAGCAACAAAGGTGTTTTACTTGCCAGACAACCTGCTACAAGATCCATGGAGAGTGGTGCAAAAATTTGAGCACATGCATTTGTGGAGTTTTAATGAAAATGAGCAGGACACAGCGCCTAGTGGCATGGTACTTGCATATAAAGATGATGTAATTGGAGAAAGCTTTAGTGATGGTATTGGTGATGGTTCGGAGGCTCCGGTGCCTATTACTGATGATGAGGAGTGGACTATCATTCCAGCGGATCAAGTTACTTCCATTCACCAGCAGGTTCTATCTGATGTGGACAGATTCAATTCTGATGATGAGGAGGAGGATAAAACTATCTGGCAATACCATCACGAAGATGAAAATCTTGCACCTGATAGTGACGAGAACTAGGAAGTGAAATCAATTAATGTATTAGTCAATCTGATCTGAACTCATTTGTTGTATAAGATATGAACTGATATGTGCATGTAGACCATTTATTATAGTAGTTGTAGGAAAATCCTTTTGACACATCTTAATATGTTCGAAAGCGCACTTAGCTGGCTATTGATCCGGCTGGTTGTATTGCAAAACACGGGAACATCCTGTGATGCCTTCCAAAATCTTTGAACACCCATTTGGCTGGCTGTTTATCCGATTTAGTGTATTATCAAATACCGAAACATCTTGTGACGTCTTCAAAATCTTCGAATGCCAATTTGGCTGGCTATTTATCTGGTTCAGTGTATTGTCAAACATCAGAATATCTTGTGACGCTTTCCAAAATCTTTGAACGCCCATTTGGCTGGCTATTTATCCGGTTTGGTATATTATGAAATACTGGAACATCCTGTGACATCTTCAAAATCTTCAAACACCCATTTGGCTGGCTGTTTGTCCGGTTTAGTGCATTGTCAAACATCGGAACATCCTGTGACGTCTTTCAAAACCTTCGAACGCCCATTGGACTGGCTGTTTATCCGGTTCGGTGTATTATCAAACACCGAAACATCCTGTGACGTCTTTCAAAATCTTCGAACGCCCATTTGGCTGGCTGTTATCTAGTTCGGTGTATTCTCAAACATCAAAACATCCTTATGCTAGAACAATGTTGGGTAGGAAACTCGTACCCATCTTCTTGTCTGGGTGCACACTATACCTTTATGACTTTATCCAATGCTGTGTCACTCCTGCTGACATGCCGTTCCCCATTTATTGGAAGGTCACTTGTGGCGCTCACCCTTGGCAAGGTTTAGCCGGCGCCACTGTCGCCGCCACCTGCTGCAGCTGCCTACCACCGCAGCTGCGCTCTGCTACTACCTTAATATGTCGCTGCTTGTCCCGATTGCACAGGTATTCGTCGTTGAATGGGGGATTCATTAAATTTTTTGAGATCATTGCGGTAGCTGGTTCAAGAAAGATCTTGCAGATGGGCAAGATGGTGGCAAGAGAAATGGAAAGGCACCTGATCCGACTCCAGCAAAGCAACAAAGGAAGTCACAGGCGAATTTTTCAGGCATATTTGGTGCTCAGACACAGCAAAGGGGCAAGTCCATTACACGGGAGTCTTCCCTTGCCCGTGAAAGTGCATTTGACCCCCTAAGTGGGTTTTGGTGTTGATGACATGAATGGTTAGGGGACTAATAATTTTATCAAGTGATTAACAGGTTTTAATTCTAAATAAGTGCAAAGGTGTATGAAAGGAATCCCAAGAACCCCCAGATTTCAAAGAAAGAACGGTGGTGAGCTCAAAAGAAGACTCTTCTATAATTTCTAATTTTGAATTTGACTATAGGAACACCATACTATAAAGGGGGATGTGGATGGATAGCTTGAAGATGCTAAAGCTCTTAATTGAGATGCTAACCACCCATTGAGAGACACAACTCACTCACTTGTACGCTTGTTTTCTCACATTGTCTGTGATTGTCGGAAGTTCTGACAGGGTGTCGGAAGTTCCAACACCAGCCGGAAGTTTTCAGAAACTTCCGACCGAGGAATGCTCAGCCGTGTTTATCTGGCAGTGTTGAAAGTTCTGACACTATGTCGGAAGTTCCGATAAAGGCCACCGGAAGTTTCTTGAAACTTCCAAGGAGAAGGTCTCAGCGATTTTTATTTAACTTCTTCGGAAGTTTCGACCCTATGTCGGAAGTTCCGACAAGCACATAAATGTATTGTAACAGCTAGTTTTGGGGGCTCGGGAATAAATACCCCCTCAGCCCCCCATTCATTGCTCCTGAACAACTCGAGCTAAAAAAGCCCCCAATCATTGAATACTCCTCTCCCACTCCCTTTTGAGCTAAATCCTTGAGAGTTGGAGCTACGGATTGGGTGAGAGTAAGGTTGAAGGTGTAAGTCTTGAGGATTTGAGTGTGAGGTTCAATAAGTTCATCTCAAGAGCACTCCAAGCATCTTTGGCCTTTGATTCGCATTTGTTACTCTTGAAGCTTGCTTCTAGACGGCTAGGTGTCACCCGTTTGAGCACTCTTTTTGTGTGGTGCGCCCGAGAATGTTTGTATCACCCATCCTTCGTGGATTCATTGTAAGTGACTCAATCCTCCTTTGTGGTTGATTGAGGGAGGTAAAGGGTTAGTGAGGACCCGGCTCTTTGTGACATCGTCAATGGAGACGCAGCTATCTTTGTGGAAGTGAACTTCGGTAAACAAATCCTTATCTCTTGTGCTTATTATGTTCTTTGAGTTCATATTGACCTAGAAGCTTGATTTAAGCTGATCTATAAATTTATGTGGTTCCTAGCATATCTATCACCTGTAGTAGTCACTACACTTCATTTAGAACCTTTTGATTCAAGCAGAATTGGCAGATTTAGTTTTGATTTTGAATTTCATTTAGCTCACTTTCTGCTGTCGGAAGTTCCAAGCGTGTACCAGAAGTTCTGACCCACTGGAAGTTCTGACACAGCGTCGGAAGTTCTGACATATCTAATACCGCTATGAAGTTTTTCAGAAAAATTTGGAAGTGAGCCTATTCACCCCCCCTTCTAAGCATCACAAGATTCTTTCAATTGGTATCAGAGCCTAATCTCTTGATTCAGGCTTAACTGCTAAGGGATTGAAGATGTCTCATAGTGAGGATGGACTTGCCACTGCCGCTCAAGCCGCTGCCGTTGTTGGTGCTACTCCAAGCTTTGGAGGAGGCCATGTCGACCCCTTTAGTCAAATTCCAAGGAGTCAGCCACCCTCCCCAAAAATTGGTGACATGAGTACAGCAATGCCAAAACACAATTCAAGGTATACAAGCTAGCGAGACTAGGAGACAAATGTTGTGGCCTAAGGGCTAGGAATGAGCCATCTCCTGATGAGCACAGAAATGAGAACTATTGCTTAGATAGTGAGGACAGTGAGGTGGAAAATACGTATGTACCTTGACTCCAAGTCACTCATGACCAGAAGGCAAGTGCATCGTGATCTGCTATAGAAACAGTACCCGTCACTCCAGCAACAGCCAGTCAGCTGACCAAGCTTGCCTTAATTCTTTAGAGGCTAGTTGATGGTTAGACAAAACAAGACAAAAATAATCTTCGTATGGCTGAGCTACAAAAATGGTTGGACGAGAGACTGGCTCGTCAGAAGGAGAGACAATTCGCATGGCTAGAGCAGGTGGCACAGAGGGCAGACCAGAACATGAACACCATGCTCACCACTATCTCTAACATCCTCAATCAGTTGCACCAGCACGTCGGAAGGCTCTCCTGCACCTGCTCCTGGTCTCGCTACGTCGGAAGGCTCTGCTGCACCTACCCTGGTTGAACTACATTGGAAGGCTCTACTGCACCTGCACATGCTCCAACTACGTCGGAAGGCTGTGCTGCACCTGCTCCTGCTACTGCTCCTCCTCCAAATAATCATGTATCTCTAGCTCTTGATGATCCTCTTCTGTCAACCAATCCTACTACAACGGCTCCTTCTTCGAACCCCATGACAAAGAGGTAGAATGTTAAACAATTCTATTGTTGCCATTGATTATTGTATTTGATTTGAACAATAAATGTTTCATTGTCATGTACAAACCAACTATTTCATTGAGCCTTGTAATAATATTTTCCTGGGCTTTGTGCTCAGGTTTTAACTATTGGTGATCTGGCAGAGTTTGTACCAGAGTTAGACGAGTCTTATAACTGGTTTGGTACCAATAGGGTGCAAAATGACCAAAGCGGATAGGCTGGCACGTCGTCTTCAAGTTGCAGATGAAACTAGATCATCTAACTGCTCTAGGGGTGTTGAAGACTCGGATTCCAAGTGTTTAAGTCAATGGAGTGGATTAAGATTATGGATACATGCGGGAATACAGGTGTGGTAGGGTCAAGTCTTTCACCACCCAAAAAGGAGACTTCTCCAACCTCGCCATCATGTAATGAGTGATGCTATCGATACAAGGAACCCAAAACTACCTTCGTAGTATTTTTGTTTGTAATCTTTGTTGACGATTGTTAAGTATCAAATATGACCATCAATGTACTCAAGAATAAAGGAGCATTGACATTTCTTACATGCATATTTGGTTTCGAATAATATAGTTCCACTTGTCCTTGGAGAATATTTGGTTGCAGGTGAAATAACATAAAAGGATGGAGAAAGCAGACACACAACTCCGACCAATAAGAGATCACCATGGAGGCATTACACGGATCCATTGGCCCACAATTCGCAGCAAACCACCTTACAAAGGTGTGTAGCACCCATAACCATCATTGGGACCCACCTGGCAGTCTACCAGATGAAGGCAGTTGCAAGTAGGGCCAAGGGAGGGTTGGCCGAACTGCCCTTGTCTCCCCTCATTCCCAACTGACATGTGGGTGGTGGTTGATGGCTTCCCTACATCTATTATAGGAGATTCCCTCAAATATTCCTCCTGTAAACTGCCTCTATGAGCCTATAAATACGAGGGTAGGGTTCCATTCCAGGACACACCACAAGTGAATCATTCTCTTCCTCTTAGTTTCCAAGTTAGTGGAGTTAGGCTAGAGTAGCTCTCCTTCAGGTTCCAGGTCTCCTTGGAGTCTAGGGTCTGGCTCTTGTATCTTTTATTCATAGGTTGACTTTATTCTATTCAAAGTATTCATCTTCTTTATATAGTGTTGTGCTTGGTTCTTATATGCATGAGTTAGATGTATACCCTTGCTATGTTGATGTGCTAGACTTATACACTCATATGCTAGTCGTATACCCTTGCTATCATAGTATAGGCTTACATACTCTCATGTATGCCTTGAGACCATGCTTTAGTACATACTCTGTGTGCGTATCTACCTTGTATAGCTTAGTTGATCTATCCTACAGTATCGGTTCAATAGCCATGTTCATGGCAGCTTCAGCCATTGATACAATAGCCTGGTATGGCTGGAGTGTTGTTAACAATGCAAGCATGATGCTTGGATTGCTTAGTTTCATGGGATATGAGTAGGCGACAGGTGGTGACAGCCATGTCCGTCCTTCGTAATCCCCCATGTTCAGGTATGCTATAAGAGTTTGGGTAGGCCCTTGTGGATTGATTCATGATCAGTATATATACCAACAAGCATCTCTGGCACCGTTGCCGGGGAAGGCACTAGTTAAAAGTTTTTACTTTGTATATGTTTATATTTGTAGTTGATAGATCATTACTCAAGCAGGCTAACCTTGATATGTGTTCTCTATCTTTGATGTGAAGATAGGTAGTGTATGACTAGTTTTAACATGCTGTCAAATTTCACCGAGAATCCGGAGTCACTTGTGAGAAGGGTACGATCTCGTGTCGTTCCCCCTCAAATTACTCTCTCGGTAGTCGAACCAGCTTCCTTTGCACCATCTACATCAAACGCAATGGCCCAGAAGAGTCTTTGTGAGTACTCCGCTCCCTCAACCTCTTAGGTGCTGAAAGGCCCTGAGGTGGACACGGGGAATGCAAGCTTTGAGATGAAGATGGGTCTTATTACCATAGTGTAGACTATCACATTCTGTGGGAAAGCCAATGAGGAAGCAAGCGCCCATCTGCAACAGTTCCTTGAGCTCTGTAGCATCTTCACCATCAGAGGGGTGAGTGAAGATGCTATGCATCTGTGACTATTCCCGTTCTCTCTCCTAGGAAGAGCGAACCAAGCGAAGAAATGGTTCTACGCGAGCCATATGGAGGTGAATACATGGGATAAATGCTCTGCAACATTCCTTGCAAAGTTCTTTCCGTTGGGCAAAACTAGTGCCCTACGTGGATGGATTTCAAGTTTCCAGCAAGTAGCCTCTGAGTCAATTCCCGAGGTATGGAAAAGGCTTCAGGAGTACATCCTGGCCTGGCCTCACCACGGGATGGATAAGTGGCTCATTATTCAGAATTTCTACTACGGGTTGACTCTGACATCCCAAGGCCATGTTGATGCTGCTACTGGAGGAGCCTTCTTGAAGCGGAGCAGTACATACACAGAGGGAGTGGTACCAAAAAACAGAATATCAAGCTTTTTGAAGGTGTTCTCATGATATACCAAAGATTTTGAATGATAATTTGTTAAATCTGGGTCTAGATTCTCCTGATTCTAGCAAGAAATTTTTGGTACAATTACTCTTCATGCAAAAATCGGACGTTTGTCTCCTGCGTACTAACACATGAAACCCTGGAGAATCTGCTTAGCTCCTGTTCGGGTTGTAGCCCTCTTGATCTGCGGCGTGCTAGTCAATCTGACCTGCTGATTGATAAGGACAAGTAAAACATCAAATACAAGAGCAAATCGGCTGGTGTTCCAAATCGCTCCACAGGACGTATTGGCAGGACAGCCGATACGGGCAAAAATCAATTGGCTAGATCAGCCGATGTGGACGTAGTAGGTGCAGAGGAAATGTAAAAGTAACCTAAACAGTACTACGCGAACAACACTCGCAACAGGTCTAATCTGCTGTGTGACAGTAGTTTGATAAGAAAAACAAGGTAAAAGCTGATCAGAACGTGTTCCAAGCTGGATAACTATGATAAAACCTAAAACAACAAGATTTAACGAATAAAGCTTGCAGATCTAGCAAATATAGATAACTTGTGAATAAATCTAGATGAAACGACAGCGATGCACCCGAAGTTAAAGCCTAGAAAGTATTCAATAAATGCGGAACTTAAAGTCTAGCTGGAGATCGAAGCGATGTAGCCCAACTAGCTTGGAAGAACTCATGAAGAAAGGAAAACAATGGTGAAGTTGCCAACTTGAAAGTAAATTGCGAAGAAAAGTAAATTTGGATTGATTATGATGTGTATATCTTTCCAGACCTCGCAGGGCCTCTATTTATACCCTAAACATCATGACTTCTAGTCCTAGTCAATTACGACAAAACATAAGATCTATCTCTAAAGAAACAAACTTTCTAAACAAAACAAAACAAAAATGACTCGTACGGGAATCAAAAATGAACTTGGCCTCCATCGGCCAAAACCAGCTCTTCATTGGTCGAACCTCCAACATTTCCAATCGGCTGGAATCCTTCTGCTCGCATTAGCTGACCCCATCGGCTATGCCCTTGTCATCTTCCATCGGCTGCACCCTTGTGATTCCATCGGCTAGGCCTCTGTCTTGCTCTACCAGCAAGGCTTTCGCCATCATCGGTTGATCTCTTATAGCTTCATCGGCTGAGCCCTCTGCAACCCCATTTTCCGATTCCACTAGCCATTGTCTTTCCACTATGAGTCGGCATCTCTACTTGCTTTTGACACCATCTTTGATGTATGTCAAAAAACGGTGTCAACATATGCCCCCCCAATTTCAGAGTGAAACATATCTTTTGCTTCAAAATTGTCTCAACCATGATTTTCACCTTCCCTTGGAAAACGCCGATGCTTACCAATCACCAAGTAACGAGATCTCTTCTGTTCTGGAATCTCCTTAGTCATGATTGCCTAAAAAAGTGTCTGGGGTTAACAGCTCTTCAGGTTTCGCGCAGGTGGCGGATGAGATACCACATTTACCCTCTCGGGTGAGTTTATAAATTTACAGCCGTCATCTTCTTCTTCCCCACCGGTTCATCTTCTCACACCGCTACACCTTGCTTCCACTTTTCTCCGAGCGAAAGGTGACCTTCGACGACTCCTGATGACCATCAGCAACCATTGATGATTCATTTGCTGATCGCTTCAAACCCCTAATCTCAGGCAACCAGCTCCATGGCCACTCTTACTGCCGTCACCGAGGTACATCTCCCTGCCTTCATCATTTTCCCTATGCTTCTATCTTCCTTTCCTTACTTAGCCATTTTCACATTTCTCAGGAGCTTAGAGACAGAATCACCATCCCCATAGTTGATACCCCTGGATTCGTTGCCTTAGGCCCCATGGGAAACCTTGATCTGATAGATCTGATTAATTTGGAGACCAATAGAATCCCTTTTAAATCATCATTGATGGATCTGGCCGATTGGGATCACGCTTTTAGATCTTGGCCCAACCGCACACCCGGATGGAAAAACTAGTATCTTAGGATGGCCGACTCCAAAAGGGTCTTCTAGCAAGAGCACCGCATCAGTCAATGTATTACCCTTTCTCTGTCAGATATGACTAAAAACAAACCCATGCTCATAGTCGCGCCATATTTCTAGTCGGACACCCTAAATGTCTTCTTATTCAGTCACAGGTCGATGACCCCAACCCTAGCCGACATCCTGATGCTGACGGCTTGGATATTACTTCCACTGATTTGCCATTTCACTTCTCAACTAAAGGTTCTCGTCGGCTAGAGACAAAATCCATCGGCGGATGGAAATATTACAATGATCGTCACATCAGAACCGGAACCGTTGAGGAAAGGGAGCATGTGGCCTTTCTGAATATGTGGTTGGACAAATTTGTGTTCTGCGGGAGATTGGCTGGCCCAACCACTAATCTCCAACCTTTGGCTGAAGCATTGGCAACGAGATCTTCAATTCCCCTAAGAAAGCATCTTCTTGGATCGGCATATCATTTACTGCATCAAGTATCCAACAAACTATTGGCTGGAGAACCCATCGGCTATCTAGGCAGCCCCTGGTGGTTCATCAATCCGTGGCTCAATCTTCACTTGCAACGTGCCTACAAGTATGACATCAAGAGTATGTCCTTTCCCAAAGATCAGCCAGAGGAAGAACCAGCTGCAACTCGCCGATGCATGTCTTATGGTGAAGCAGTATCAGCTATCCCTGGTAGTAAACTCACCCCTTCCATGGTAGCCGAGGCCTTCAAGTGTTGTTATAATGGACTCACCAAAGGATCTACCATCTGGTACGCTTATCACAGTGAAGTCCCCATTTTTTGTAGGGAAACGAGGTAGGCTATGCTACCGCAAAATAAAAATTTTCTATCGCGTAAACAAGGAAAACTACCGTATATGGATCACGAGATTACCACTCGACGCATAGGTGCGGAAGTTGTAGAATCGCGTTGGGGTAGCGAAGTCGATTAGCATAGTCGAACATGTCGATGTCGAGCAGTTCCTCAGCAGCTCGTCCACGTACAGCGAGGTCCTCCTCATGCCGCGGCTTCTCGTTGGCTCGTCGTGGCTCGTCGGCGGCTCGTCCAAGTGCTGCAGGTGCAACACCTCCAAGGCATCCACACGTGCATGGAGGAAGCGTCGCAAGCTGGACTGCTAGGTCTATGAGTTGCAACAAGGCGAGGGCGTGGGAGGCGCAATAGCTATGGTTCGGCCAAAAGGGATGAACCCTAGGGCACCCCCAACCCTCTATATATAGGGGTCCCTGATGGGCCTCTAGGTCCAAGGCCCATTAATACTCCTAAACCTAGTCCAATTCAGATCATATCCGGATTGGGCTTCCAGCCCTTTAAGTGTGTGACCCTATAGGTTCACATGCGTATAGACATGGCCTGAGTACTCTTACTTGGCAAAAAGTTAGTAGCGGCCTCTAGCAAGACGTGGTAACTCCTATACGCACATGAAGATCATATCAGACGAACCATCACAACATCACGTACATGCTATTCCCTTTGCCTCACGATATTTGATCTAGCTCCAAGCCGACCACTCTTTCTTGATGCTGTGATTCGGAATCCCTTTCTAGGTTAACTCTTAACCTCACGTAGCATGGCCATCCATTTCAAGATCCGATTACCCGAGGGGCCCAGAGATATCTCTCTCAAATAGAGAGGGGCAAATTCCATCTTGACTGATCATGCCTCACAACATGCTTCTTGACAAACCCGAAAGCTACCTTTATAACTACCCAGTTACGGTGTAGCATTTGACAGCCCCTAAGTATGTCGATCCACATCTTGAGTACATGCGACAGTCTCAGGTCTAAGGACAAAGCGTACATGTTGTGTAAAGAGAGAACTATGTAACTTGTGTTGGGCATTCCTAGCACATATCTCTACATGTGCCCACATTATTAGTTTGAGATCTCCACATTATTAACGAAGTCTCGAATGAGATGAAATCATCGTATAACGTGTTTGTTCTTCTGGTGGTTCCTTAGCTCCTTTGCTTGCGCAATAGCCCCATTGTTGTCACAGTAGAGGTTCAATGGGCTGAACGCATTTGGGAACACACCAAGCTCAATAAGGAAATTCCTTATCCAAACACCCTCCTTTGTGGCTTCTAAAGCCGCAACGTACTCGGCTTCTGTCGTAGAATCAGTCACTGTCTCATCCTTGGATTTCAGCTAGGAGCACCACCATTTAGCGTGAACACAAATCCTGATTGTGACTTTGAATTGTCTCTATCGGTTTGGAAACTAGCATCGGTGGAACCTGTTACAATGAGCTCCTCCTCACCTCCATAGACAAGGAACATATCTTTAGTCCTTCTGAAGTACTTAATAATGTTTTTCACCATTGTCCAGTGACTCTTACCTGGATTAGACTAGTGTCTTCTTGTCATACTTAGCGCATATGAAACATTTGGGCAAGTACTTATCATTGCATACATGATAGATCCGATAGCCGAAGCATATGGAACTCTACTCAAGTGATCCCGCTCATCAGTAGTCGAAGGACACTGAGTCTTGCTAAGGTGTATGCCATGTGACATAGGCAAGAACCCTTTCTTTGCCTCTTCCACGTTTCAACACTTTGTCAATGTAAGTATGTTGGCTTAATCCTATAATCCTTCTCGATCTATCTCTATAGATTTTGATGCCCAAAATATATGCTGCTTCCCCTATGTCCTTCATCGGAAAACTATTTTTTAGTGAAGTATTTACGGACTCAACCATAGGAATGTTGTTTCCAATCAGTAATATGTCATCCACATATAAGATTAGAAATACTACAGAGCTCCCACTAACCTTCTTTTAAACACAAGACTCTTCTTCATTCTTAATGAAGCCAAACCCTTTGACCACTTCATCAAAACGAATGTTCCAACTCCTAGATGCTTGCTTCAACCCATAAATGGATTTCTGAAGTTTGCATACCTTTCTAGCATTGTTCGGATCGACAAAACCTTCGGGATGTATCATATACACGTCCTCAGTTAGATTTTCATTCAGGAAAGGTGTCTTGACATCCATCTGCCATATCTCATAATCGAAATATGCAGCTATAGCTAGAATAATCCGATTAGATTTAAGCATCACTACGGGCGAGAAGGTCTTGTCGTAGTCAACTCCTTGAACTTGTTGAAATCCTTTCGCGACAAGTCGTGCTTTGTAGATGTGAACATTTCCATCCATATCTCTCTTCTTTTTATAGATCCATTTGCACTCAATGGCTTTAACACCATCAGGAGGGTCAACCAAGTTCCAAACTTGATTGTCTCCCATGGACTCTATTTCGGATTGCATGTTACTTTGCCATTTTTTGGAGTCTGGATCCATCATTGCTTCTGCATATGTCGCAGGCTCATCATTGTCCAACAATAATATTTCCTGCATTTCATGAAGCCTTATTGACCTTCGTGGTTGTGGCGGTGCTTCTCTTGCCATGGGTATCTCAACTTGTTCTGCTATGTTAGCATCAGTTATTGATTCTTGCCCGATTGGCTCATCCCGAACTTCTTCAAGATGCACTGTCTTTCCACTCTTCTCCCCTTTGAGAAACTCTTTCTCTAGGAAAACACCATTCCGAGCAACAAACACTTTGCCCTCTGACTGGTTGTAGAAGTAGTATCCTAAAGTTTCCTTTGGATATCCCACAAAAATTCACTTATCCGACTTGGGTGTAATCTTGTCCGACTGAAGGCGCTTGACAAATACTTCACATCCCTAAATCTTTAGAAAAGACAAACTGGGAATCTTTCTAGTGCACATCTCATATGATGTCTTAACTATGGATTTAGACGGTACCCTATTAAGTGTGAAAGCTGCTGTTTCTAGAGCGTATCCCCAAAATGATAATGGTAGGTCTGATTGGCTCATCGTTGATCAAACTATGTCCAACAAAGTTCAATTACATGGCTCAGATACACTGTTTCTCTGAGGTGTTCCAGGCGGTGTAAGTTGTGGAACAATTCTGCAACTCTTTAGATGATTGCTAAACTCGTGGCTCAAATACTCGCCTCCGCGATTAGATCATAAGGCCTTAATTTTCTTGCCACGCTGATTTTTAACTTCATTCTAAAATTCCTTAAACTTTTCAAAGGTTTCAGATAGGTGAATCATCAAGATTTAAAACAAAGAATCCATTCACAATGGGTGCAAAAGCCATAAACATATCATTCTTAGAGATCACACAACCATTATTTTCACTTGCAAAAGAATAAACATCCTTCATCAAACATGAAGGAGACATAATGTTTCGACTTAAACTAGGAACAAAATAACAATTATTCAACTCCATAATAAATCCTGATGGGAGGTGGAGTTGCATCGTCCAACCTGAATTTGGGAAATTTGATTTTGCCGAAAAATGGTGAAGCGATTGAATTTTATGGGTAATTTTTTCTGTAGATCAATTTTCATATAAAATTCACCTCGATCCGAGATCGTACCGAAAAGTTACGGCTATTTTACTGAAGCACACGCATATGGCAAAAATTCCGACCCGATAGTAGATCCAATCTACTATTGCGCATCACATGCACCTGGCGTATGAACCTGGGTTTCGATTTGATCAATCACATTGATCTTCGCTTGCTGCAACTGGCATTACGTGTATCACCTAACTTCGATAGCGGAAATCCGACCGGTAGGAGTATGTCGTTACACAACCATTGCAGCAAGAACATGAAACCAGGTCATAGATCAATCTGAAAACTCGTATATCTCCATATGCACACATCCCGAATCCATAACAAAACAGCTACGACTCTGATACCACTGTAGGGATACGAGGTAGGCTACGCTAGCGCAAAACAAAAATTTTCTACCGCGTAAACCAGGAAAACTGCCGTATATGGATCATGGGATTACCACACGATGCATAGGTGCGGAAGTTGTAGAATCGCATTAGGGCAGCGAAGTCGATCAGCGTAGTCGAACATGTCAACGTCGAGCAGCTCCTCAGTAGCTTATCCACGTAAAGCGAGGTCCTCCTCATGCCGCGGCTTGTCGTCGGCTCGTCGTGGCTTGTCAGCGGCTCGTCGTGGCTCATTGATGGCTCATCGAAGTGCTGTAGGTGCAACACTTCCAAGGTATCCACACATGAAGGGAGGAAATGTCGCAAGCCGGACTGCTAGGTCCACAAGTAGCAATAAGGCGAGGTCGTGGGAGGCGCGACAGCTGTGGTTCAGCCAAAAAGGATGAACCCTAGGGCGCCCCCTACCCCTCTATATATAGGGGTCCCTGACGGGCCTCTAGGTTTGAGGCCCATTAGTACTCCTAAACCTAGTCCAATTCAGATCATATCCTAATTGGGCTTCCAGCCCTTTAAGTGTGTGATCCTATAGGTTCATATGCGAATAGACATGGCCCGAGTACTCTTACTCGACCAATAGTTAGTAGCGGCCTCTAGCAAGAGGTGCTAACTCCTATACGCACACGAAGATGATATCAGATGAACCATCACAACATCACGTACATGCTATTCCCTTTGCCTTATGATATTTGGTCTAGCTCTAAGCCGACCACTCTTTCTCGATGCTGTGATTCAGAATCCCTTTCTAGGTTAACTCTTAACCTCACGTAGCATGGCCATGCATTTCCGGATCCGATTACTCGAGGGGCCCAGAGATATCTCTCTCAAATAGAGAGGCGCAAATTTTATCTTGACTGACTATGCCTCACAGCATGTTTCTTGACAAACCCGAAAGCTCCCTTTATAACTACCCAGTTACAGTGTAGCGTTTGATAGTCCCTAAGTAAGTCGATCCACATCTTGAGTACATGCGACAGTCTCAGGTCTAAGGACAAAGCGTACATGTTGTGTAAAGAGAGAACTATGTAACTCGTGTTGGGTCAGTCCTAGCACATGTCTCTACACATGCCCACATTATTAGTTTGACATCTCCATGTCCATGACTTGTGAAACATAGTCATCAACTAATACATGTGCTAGTCTAATATTCATGTGTGTCCACACATGAACTTCGACTAGGGACAACTTTTAGAATAACCATACAAGTAAAGAGTTTCACATACAATTCACATAATTGCAAATCAATTCAAGTAACCTTTAATGGATATTCAAGGAACACAATATAAAACATGGATACAATGGAATATCATCATCTCTATGATTGCCTCTAGGGCATACCTCCAACATTTTTGAGCTGCCAGATTGTTTCGACTTTGTCACGTGCACCTTTAATGGAGAAGTCTTAGAGGTGATCATCAGGCCTAGAATCCTCCTAGCTAACTTCTTCACCGGTAAAGTTCAATATCCGACGTATGAATTTTATCACCCATCGGAAGCAGCTCGTCAACTCGGCTTTGGACAATTGCCGATAAGACCTTATTTCGCCAATCTTGTGAAGCCCTGTGAGAAACTTTCTAGCGGTCTTGAATATAATAGACTCAGCAACTTGGTCCTGGATGCCAACACCACCAACTTAGAATCATGGACAGCTACTACCTTCACCATTAAACAATTCAAGTTGTGGTGGAAAGAATGGAAGAATCATCTCTTCTGCGTGGTGACAGGGTATACTGCAGCAGGTTTGGCCCAGACTTCAACGATCCTGACGGACGGGTAATTACTGTCGATTTCACTGAGTCTTCTTTTGTCATAGATATTTTCTTCTTACTAATACCTCTCCCCCTTGCAGGGTATTGACTTTACACCTCCAACCGTTAGCCAATGCAACAAGCCGATTGCCTAAGCCCCTTCATTGGCCGATCCTCACATCGGCCACGATGCGCCATCCTTAATGGACATAGCCATAAACCGAAAGTGCAAAGTCTCCATCCTTGAGAAGACTACCCGCAAGAAGCGTCTTCAAAAGGGCTGAACATCGGCTTAGGCAACTGATCTGTCGGTAGCAATGTCAGCCCAGGAGACTGATCCGACGGCAGCAGTGGCACCCCAAACGACCGTTCTGACAGAAGTAGCATCGACAGCAGCATCACTCTTGATAGAGGCTATCTAGGTAATCTCATTGTTTTCAAACTCATTATATACCTTACTGATGCTAACTTTGCTTCTTTCAACCGTCTACACAATCCACACAGGAGCAACCTGTACCAGCATCGGCCGATCCTCATGCCGAGGAAATTCTGGAGACCGCACCTATCACAACTCCACCAACCGAGGTAACAAAGTATGTTTTGCTTTAATCTTCGTAACCTCATCGCTGAACTCTGCCGATCCTCTATACATGCTAACCCAGATTCATCAGGCGACCTTCCTGAACCATCAGTTGCATTGGCTTCAGAGGTAAAGGATCATCTATCATACTTTAGCTCAATATACTTTATTTTATCGAAAACACCTTTTTTTCAGGAAATCATCTCGAACCCAACATCGGCAACCCTTTACAAGCCAATAATTACCAAAGACTCTTCAACTAGTGTGATTCCAGAAAATGAATTTCCCTTCGACGAGCCAATTCATGAAGAACCTCCATCGGTTGTGCCAGAACCATCAGCACAGAGTAGAGAAATCCAACTGAAGCGGGTAAGCACCTTTCATATTTAGCCGATTTCTATTTTAACATCATCGGCTTATATTCTATTTACTTTTCATAGGCTCAAGATAGCCCCAACAATAGTCTCTTCTCCTTCCAGGTTGGAGGGCTTGATGAGGAAGAAGAGATCTTGTCGCACTCACCGGCTGCTAAATCCTTGTCTAATGACGCGAAAATTAAGCTTCAAAGCATGCAGGACTTCCTTCATCAGAACATCAGCCAATTGGTGGAAGATGCAGTGCCAATACAAAAATCCTCTGTGAGCTCAAAGGCCAGGTTCCCAAAGACATGGAAGAAGCTCTGTTTCCTGCAGCATACATAGAGAGCATGCGACTTCCGGTGTCAAGGGCTTTATAGCGCATAGCTAATCGCGCCAAGCAGGAGCAGTTGCACCAAGAGAAAGAATCCCACAGGCTCCGTGCCAATGAACTTCATCACAGGATCAGCTTCCTCAGCAATTCTCGGCCAAACATCATCAGCGAAATAGATTGGCTTAAAGCACGGTGGGCAGAACTCGCCAAGGAAATGAAGATTGTCAGTGACACCATCACCGCAGGGGAAAGCTAGCTCGCTCAACTCCCAAACATCCTCGAGCAGTTAGAGCAGGAGAAGCAAACACATGCTCGTCAAGCTATTCGGCTTCATCAAAGCATACCAGACATCCCCGACTCAACCGATGATGACCATAGAGTAATAGAGGCGGTCGATCAGATTCGCCTGCGTGCAATAAATGCTATCCAAACCCTTCTAGGATAGTTGTAATGGAATATTATCAATTTCCATGTATCTTTCTTTTGTGATGTCATCAATCACTGTCCGCCTTGAATGTGAATTGGCCAATTCTTTACAGCTTTCTCTGACTCGCCAATGGCTATTTTATTCAATGCGCCTCTTCTGGCCGACCGTTGCTCAACGTCCGAATCCTTCAATGCTGTTCTATAAATATGAGCAGCAATTGTTCCTCTTAGATGCATTTGCACAACCATACTGGCCTTCGCCTTTGTAAGCACTTGATTCGAACCGAAACCCTCAGGTCCAAGATGTCATCTTCTTCATCGGTCAATCAGGTATCATTATGCTTTCTCAATTCTGAATTGGTTGTTGTGAACCAATCCTTGACTCTTCATTCCCCCATTTCAGCCAAATCAAGTGGATGAACAGCTTGAACGAGTCATCTAGATCATCCATTCCAACGAGCCTCTCACCCAAACAGACAAGGCTTTGATCCAAGCTCATCGTGACCGTATCAGAGACCATCTGCCCACGGACGTCAAATCGATCTTGTCCTCAATCGAAGCTGCAGGCTCAAGCTAGAAGGCGCAGCAGCCAATCCTTTGAAGCCATGAACCTCCCCCTCGTGTATTGCTTGAAGACAAGTTGACTAGTTTGGAAGCAAGAAGGACCCAACTTCTACTAGAACTTGGTCGAGTCGACAGGGAAATCGGTACTACTGAGACCCAACTGGGGCACCTCCCAAGCATATCTTGGCAAAGGGAATAGGTATTTGCCGATACCAATATAGAACCAGCCAGATTTGCTTGTGATAAAATGTCTTGGCCATGATGCGTCAATGACTTTGATGTAATAACCTTCTGTATCCCAAATGTTGCAAGTATTATTTGTTCTAAGGGCGACTTGTATTGCGTCGGCCGTGTCACAGCCGATGTACCAAACTTGTGATCATCGGCTATCCATATGTCTGCCTTTTTTCCTTCTATCTTTCTGGACTAAAAGTGATTTCCTCGATATCGGCTATATCAACCTTAAGCATTACGCCGTTGGCTATGCATCTACCCATATACTAGGGTAGTATTTCTTTAAGTATTTTCCATTTAGAGCCTTTGTGAACTCTTCTCCTTCAAGTGTCTCCAAAATATACGCGTTGCCTGGAGCACACTGGTTTATTCGATATGGTCCCTCCCATGTAGGCGACCATTTTGCAAATTTAGGATCTTTAGACCCAATTGGCAACACCAGATTCTAGACCAGACCTCCTTGGAAAAACTCTTTGACCTTGACCTTTTTGTCGTACCATCTAGCCACTCTTTTTTTATTTTCTTCGATACTGATCAAAGCCCTTAGCCGACGACCTGCTAAGTCTTCCAACTCCCCTTTCATCAAGGCAGAGTATTCCTCCGCTGTTAACTGATCTTCCAATGACACACGCCTAGACCCAGTCTTCGACTCCTGAGGTAGCACCGCTTCATGCCCATAAACCAACTGATAAGGGGATACTTTTGTGGCTCCATGACAAGCCATCCGATATGTCAATAAGGACTCATTCAACATAATATGCCAGCACCTTGGCTGCTCTTCGATCTTTCACTTAATTAATTTAATGATCCCCTTGTTAGATGATTCAACTTGGCCATTTGCCTAGGTATATAATATGGAGAAGAATTCAACAATTTAATTCCCATATTAGTAGCAAATTCTTCGAACTCTCCAAAAGTGAACAGCATCCCTTGATCGGTCGTGATAGTTTGAGCCATACCAAATCAATAGATGATGTGTTGTTTGAAAAAATCAACCATGCTCGCCGATGTCACATTCTTCAGGGGAATTGCTTCGACCCACTTAGTAAAATAATCCGTTGCTACCAATATGAACTTATGGCCCTTAGTTGAAGGTGGAGAAATCTGGCCAATCAGATCAATACCCCAACCCCTAAATGGCCACGACTTTATTATAGGATTCATAGCTGATGCTGGGGCCCTTTGCACATTGCCAAACTTCTGACAATCTTGACAACCCTTATAGTATTTAAAGCAATCTTCAAGTATCATCGGCCAATAGTATCCATTGTGTCTAATCATCCATTTCATCTTAAAGCTGATTGATGAGCTCCGTAAACCCCTTCATGGATTTCTCCCATCAGATTCTTTGTTTCTTCAACGCCGAGGCATTTAAGCAGGACCCCATCAACCGTCCGATAATAAAGGTCATCTTCAAGCAATACATATTTCAAAGCCTGAAAATCGTACTTGCCTATCAACTTTCATGGAAGGGTCCTTTAAGTAATCGGCTATCTCTTACCTCCAATCATCGGCCATCAACTCTAAGGCCATAGCAACACAAATCGACCGATAACCCGAGGCATGTTGAGCGAGTTTGTTAGCATCCTCATTGTAATCTCTGGGAATATGCTCAATAATTACGCTCTTGAACTCTTTAAGTAACTGAAGGTACTGCTCATAGTAAATTCTCAAAATATCATCTCTACATTCACATCCTCCAATCAGCTAATTGATAATAAGCATAGAGTCTCCAAATATCTCAACGACATTAGCTTTGAATTCTCTCAACAATTGGATTCCCTTCAAAACGGCTCGATACTCAGCCTGATTGTTGGTAGCAGAAGCCTCAATTGGTAGTGAGAACTCGTAGCTTGCCCCCCAAGGCGATATGAGAATTGTGCCGATTCCCGGTCCAATCCCACATGAAGACCTATCAAAGAATAAAGTCCATGAAGCCACTTCAACAATAGTAACCTTTGGCCCACAATGCTGAGTAACGAAATTGGCCATGACTTGCCCTTTGATAGGTTTAGTTGATTCATACTTTAGATCGAACTCTGACAGAGCTAGAATCCACTTCCCAATTCTTCCATTGAAAATTGGCAATGACAACATGTATTTGACCACATCATCTTTACATACTACAACGCATTCGGCCAATAATAAATAGTGTATAAGCTTAGTGTAGGAGAAATATAAGCACAGACATAGCCTCTCGATTGGAGAATACCTAGTATTAGCATCCAAGAGTCTTTTGCTGACATAATAGATTACTCATTCCTTCCCTTCAAATTCTTGGACAAGAGCCGACTCGATAGCACACTCATCGGCTGATAGGTACAACCTGAATGGCTTGTTAGCTTGTGGAGGAACCAACATAGGAGGTGACACCAGGTATTGTTTGACATCATCCAACGTCTTTTGCTGCTCTGCCCCCCAAACAAACTCTTGATCGGCCTTCAGTTTAAGCAATGGGCTGAAAGATTGAATCCTTCCAGACAGGTTTGATATGAATCTTCGGATAAAATTGATCTTGCCGATCAATGGCTGCAACTCAGTCTTATTTTGCGGAGCCACGACCTTGTTAATAACAATGATGATCTTCTTATTAATTTCAATGCCACGTTCATGGACCATGAACCCCAAGAACTATCCAATCGACATGCCAAAATCACATTTATTTGGGTTCATTTTCAACCCATGTTTCCTTGTGCATTCCAGGACTTTACGCAAATTGGCTAAGTGCTTCCGGTACCCTTTTGATTAAACTATGACATCATCGATATAAATCTCGACTACGATGTTGATAAGTTTATGAAAGATGTAATTCATAGCCCTCTGATATGTAGCCTCAGCATTTTTCAATCCAAAGGTCATGACCACCCATTCAAATAAGCCGATGTGCGCAGGACACCTAAAGGCCGTATTGGAAATATCTTCTTCGGCCGTAATACTTGGTTATATCTAGCGTTGCCATCCATGAAACTGATGACTCTGTGTCCTGAAGCAGCATCTATCAACACATCAGCTGTCGGCATCAAATAACCATCCATCGGCGTGGCTTGATTGAGATTCCTAAAATAAATACAAATGCGCAGCTTTCCATTCTTCTTGTACACAGGAACCACATTAGAAATCCACTTAGCATACCAACACTGCCGAATAAACCCTGCTTCAATTAATCTTGTAATCTCGGGCTTAATATCAGGTAATATCTTCGGATTTCAACACCGCACAGGCTGCTGATACGGCTGATACCCTAGCTTTATTGGCAACCGATGTTCAATAATAGATCGGTCTAAACCAGGCATTTCATGATACTCCCAAGCAAAGCAACCTTTGAATTCTTTTAACAACTCAATTAATTCGCACTTATACTCAGGATCTAACTTAGCACTAATATATATCGGCCTTGGCTTGCTCCCATCTCCAAGATCTACCATCTCTAACTCGTCGGCCGATGTAAGTCCATGCCATAGCTTCCCGTCTTCTTGGATGAACTCATCCATCAGGATGATTCTTCAGAGCCAACTGCTTGGATCGGCTGTAGCCTGAAATCGGACACCTTCAGGAAGTCTATGTCCCAAACTCTACCAGATATGCAACTGACTTGTTCATAGTTCCACTGTTGTGCGTCGGCTGTGGCAATGCTGAAGGAAGAATCGATGGTGACCCCTTCAACTGAGTCACCAATCCATTGGACGAGACATTGATGCATTGTAGACCGGATGTAGCAGTTGACGTGAATCCAATCTCGTCCCAGAAGCATGTTGTAGGATCCTTTACCAATTAATGACAAAGGTAGTAGGTAGGGCCTTACTGCCAATGGTGAGGTCAATGCAGAGTGCACCCCGGGCTAGGGAGACATTTCCTTTGAAGTCCTTCAGCATCATGTCTATTTTGATCACGTCTTCTTCATGTTTGCCAAGCTTGCGGAATATGGCATACGGCATGATGTTCATGGCTGCACCTCCATCCACCAAAGGCTTGGTAGCTGGCCTCCCGTTGACTTTCCCCTTGAGGAAGAGAGCTTTCAAGTGCAGACATTTTTCATCTTTGGGTTTTTCAAAGGTGGCTGACATCGACTCCAAGGCTAATTGAGCCATCTCTTCCTCTGCTTCTAGTACTTCATCATGAGAAGTTGGGGCCATAAACTCCATCGGTAGGATGAAGACCCTATTGACATCCGTAGCCGACCTGGGATTGTTATTCTTGTCATCGGCTCTGTCTTTGACGTGCCACACTTGGGATTTGACCCATTTTCTTTCCAAAGCACGCCTTTGTTCCTCTTCCTGCTGCTCCCATTGTCGTAGGTGTTGGACCCTCCTCCTCTAGGACTTAGTCAAACCTGCAGGGCACCATCTAGGATGTTCTACAGCTTTGTCTTGTGATGCACACCACCGCTCCAGTTCATGACACAGAGGCTCTTCATCGAGGACCCTTGCATCGACCCTTTCCTCCATCCTGCTGGGTACATTAAACCTAGCCCCTAGCCGATTGTGTACACTGACCCTGCCCCCCAGCCGATCACGCACTGGGATGTGCTTGTCATCATGGTGAGACCTATCCCTGCTGATCAGTTTTTGATTCTTGTCATCAAAGCACGGCCTTTTGGATGATTGGTTGTCTTGGTATGACCCGTTGCACTCAGGGCAGTTGTCAACCGATGGTAGCTTGATTCCCTCCTCCCAGTAGTATAAGAAGAACGGGCATCTCCAGTGATCTTCATGGTGGTGTATCATCTCTTCCCTGCGCCTTGCCTATTCTTGCTGCTTTTGGAACTTGTTGAGCAACTCGTGGGAGGTGATCATCCAGCGAGGCCTTTTAGAGCTTTCCCCCTCCTGTAACTGACCCTTTCCTTTGACGTCATCAGCCGATACCTGTATTTTGGGGTCCATAGTTCCACTCTTCTTGGCCAATTCTGAAGTCAGCACTTTCTTCTGTGGTGCGCTCTTGTCACCAACCTCCACCATGTTGGTTGGGAAGGGATGCTGATTGATCTTCATCGGTCTTGTTGGCTTTGAGGGAACTTCAAACTTGAGCCTCCCTTGCTCAATAGCCGATTGGATCTGCTGGCGGAAGACCTTACACTCGTTGGTGTCATTAGATGTGGTATTGTGCCACTTGCAATACTTGATCTTCTTAAGTTTTTCGGCCGACGGGATCGCATGGTATGGTGAGAGCTTGATCTGTCCTTCTTGCAGCAGCAAGTCAAAGATCTTATCAGCCTTAGAGGTATCGAACCCAAATTTCTTAGGCTCCTTCTTTCCCTATGGGCATGAGATCAACTTTTTAGTCTTAACCCATTCTGCCAAGCTGATCTGTACCTCTTCCTCTGAATCCGAACACTCTACGTACACCACTTTCTTCTGGAAGCTCTTCCTCTAATCGAACGGGCGCACGTCTTGGTTTGATAGCCGATGTACAATTTGGCTCAGACTCTCGAACTCCTGTGAAGCATACTTTTCTTTGATGTGCGGTAGGAGCCCCTGAAAAGCCGTGTTGGCTAGTTGGCTATCGCTGAAGACCAAGCTGTAGCACTTGTTCCTGACCTCTCTGAATCGTTGGATGAAGCTGGCCACCAACTCATCACTCCTCTGCCTGAGACTGGTCAGATCTATCAGCTTTATCTCATGAACCCCAGCAAAGAAGTACTTGTGGAACTATTTTTCCAAATCGGCCTAGGTGATGATGGAGTTAGGTGGTAGCTTCGTGAACCACTGGAAGGCTGACCCGGACAAGGATGATGAGAATAGCCGAACTCTTAGAGCATCTTGCACGGCTGCTTCCCCACACTGAATGATGAACTTGTTGACGTGCTCCACCGTAGATGTGTTGTCTTGAGCTCAGAACTTGGTGAAATTGGGCACCTTGTACTGGTGAGGGAACGACAATAGATCGTAGGCCGGTGAGTACGATGTCCTGTACGTGTAGGTCTACAGTTTAGGTTTTAGCCCGAACTGATCTTGCATCACCTTGGCTATCCTTGCGGCCCAATCAACCTGTTGCGGCTGCTGCTGGACAATAGGTTGGACCATCGGCTGGACTGCTGGCACCTGCTGCTGAATCTGTGGCACCACGATCGACTGCTGGATAACCGATGTATATTGAAGAGGTTACGACTGGATGATCGGTTGAGGAGCCGATGCTTGCTGACGAGGAGGATCAACGTGCTGTAACATAACATGTCAGTTGTCTCATCATACACCATTATAGGCGACCCATCTCTGTGAAGATCCGAAACACCTGCCTCCCTGCTGACTTTTGGTGGATTCTACTAATAATTTTGGACCGTTGGCTGAGGAGCCAAAGGTGATAGTGATTGTACTGGAGACCTCATGGCTGGAACAAATGATCTTGGAGGCATCGTATATCTAGTGGTCGGATTCCATCCAAATGGCATCCCTGTTGGCCCCCATGGCGTCGATGTTGGAAACGGCGATGGCATGGAGTATGCTGGAGCAGGTTGGTTTGCCATCTTAGTGAGAGAGGGTGGCGCAAGATTGGTGTTCTGAAGCAGTGTCGCACTGTAACCCCCACTTGACATCTGGATCGGCTGAGAAACCAATTGGCCCACAGCAAGCGCAATCATCACACTTCCGATCGGTACGCTCCTAGGTGGCCCGTATGCTGGACCGTGAAACCCCTGAGAGCTTCCACCATTGAGAGTGCTGGGGACGGTGTTGTGCACGGTGTTGGTCATTACTGTAGCTTGGTTGATCAGCGCGTGATTGAGAGCCTGGTCAATCATCTCCTGCATCTTCCCTAGGTCTTCAGCAATGGTGATCTAGCGAGGAGTTGGAAGGGCGTGCTTCTTGACAGGTTCCCCTTTCCTAGTACGGTTGAAGGACTTTAGGCACAGCAATCTGAACTCTTCCACAGCCCTTGCCACTTCGCCCTTCTAACCGTCCTAGAGCTCATTCTCAGTAACCTTCGATGATGTTGTCGTTCGAAACTTTGGCAGTCTTCAGCGCAGACATGTTGAGGCTTTGTATGGTCCCACTGGGCGTGCCAAAAGTGTGTTGATGCAAAAATTCGATGTTTGGCTCCTGTGTACTAACACACGAAACCCGGAAGAATCTTCTTAGCTCCTATTCAGGTTGTAGGCCTCTCGATCCGCGACGTGCTAGAATCTGACCTGCTGATTAACAAGGACAAGTAAAATGTCAAATACAAGAGCAAATCAGTTGGTGTCCCACCGAACGTCCCAAAGTGTGTTGTCGCAAAAATCGGATGTTTGACTCCTGTGCACTAACACATGGAATCTGGGAGAATCTGCTTAGCTCCTGTTCGGGTTGTAGCCCTCTTGATCCGCGGCGTGCCAGTCAATCTGACCTACTTATTGACAAGGACAAGTAAAACATCAAATAGAAGAGCAAATCAGCTGGTGTTCCAAATCGCTCCACAGGACATATCGGCAGGGAAGCTAATACTTGTTGGGACATGAGGTAGGCTACACTAGCGCAAATCAAAATTTTCTTCCGCATAAACTAGGAAAACTGCCGTATAAGGATCACGGGATTACCACTCGACGCACTACTAGTGCGGAAGATGTAGAATCGCGTCGATGTAGCGAAGTCGATCAACGTAGTCGTACGTAGTCGATCACGTCGACGTCTAACAGCTCCTCAACAGCTCGTCCACGTGCAGCAAGATCTCCCTCGTGCCGCGGCTCGTCGTCGGCTCGTCGTGGCTCGTCGGCGGCTCGTCGTGGCTCGTCGGCGGCTCGTCCAAGTGCTGTAGGCGCAACACCTCCAAGGTATCCACACGTGCAGGGAGGAAGCGTCGCAAGCCGGACTGCTAGATCCGTGAGTTGCAACAGACGAGGGCGTGGGAGGCGCGACAGATGAGTTTTGCCAAAAAGGTGTAAACCCTAGGGCGCCCCCACCCCTCTATTTATAGAGGTTCCTAACGGGCCTCTGGGTCCGATGCCCATTAGTACTTCTAAACCTAATCCAACTCGGATCACATCCGAATTAGGCTTCCAGCCCCTTAAGTGTGTGACCCTAAGGGTTCGGATAGGTATAGACATGGCCCGAGTACTCCTGCTCGGCCCAATAGTCGGTAGCGGCCTCTAGCAAGATGTGCCAACTCCTATACGCATACGAAGATCATATTAGATGAACCATCACAACATTATATACATGCTATTCCCTTTGCCTCACGATATTTGGTCTAGCTTCAAGCCGACCGCTCTTTCTCGATCCTATGATTCAGAATCCCTTTGTAGGTTAACTCTTAACCGTACGTAGCATGGCCATGCATTTTAGGATCCGATCACTTGAGGGGCCCAGAGATATCACTCTCAATCAGAGAGGGGCAAATCCCATCTTGATTGACCATGTCTCATAGCATGCTTCTTGACAAACCCGAAAGCTACCTTTATAACTACCCTGTTACGGCGTAGCGTTTGGTAGCCCCTAAGTAAGTCGATCCACATCTTGAGTACATGCGACAATCTCAGATCTAAGGACAAAGCGTATATGATGTGTAAAGAGAGAACTACTTCTCGTATTAGGTCAGTCCTAGCACATGTCTCCACATGTGCCCACATTATTAGTTCAACATCTCCATGTCCATGACTTGTGAAACATAGTCATCAACTAATACATGTGCTAGTCCATTATTCATGTATGTCCTCACATGAACTCCGACTAGGGACAACTTTAGAATAACCATACAAGTAAAGAGTTTCACACACAATTCACATAATTGCAAATCAATTTAAGTAGCCTTTAATGGATATTCAAGGAACACAATATAAATCATGGATACAAATGGAATATCATCATCTCTATGATTGCCTCTAAGGCATACCTCCAACAGTCTCCCACTTGCACTAGAGTCAATCTAGAAGGTACCTAATACCCATAGCTCTTACATGCGCATCATGCTTACCCTGCGGGAGTGGTTTTGTCAACGGATCAGAAATGTTCAGATCCGTGTGTATTTTGCATATCTTGATCTCACCCTGGTTAACAAAGTCTCGAATGAGATGAAATCGCCGCATTATGTGTTTGTTCTTCTGGTGGTTCCTTGGCTCCTTTGCTTGCGCAATTGCCCCATTGTTATCACAGTAGAGATTCAATGGGCTGGATGCATTCGGGAACACACCAAGCTCAATGAGAAAATTCCTTATCCAAACACCCTCCTTCGCAGCTTCTGAAGCCGCAATGTACTCGGCTTCTGTCGTAGAATCATCCACCGTCTCCTGCTTGGAACTCTTCCAACTAACAGCACCACCATTTAGCGTGAACACAAATCCTAATTGTGACTTTGAATCATCTCTGTCGGTTTGGAAACTAGCATCGGTGTAACCTATTACAACGAGCTCCTCCTTACCTCCATAGACGAGGAACATATCTTTAGTCCTTCTCAAGTACTTAAGAATGTTTTTCACCGCTGTCCAGTGACTCTCACCTGGATCAGATTGGTGTCTTCTTGTCATACTTAGCGCATATGAAACATCTGGGCAAGTACTTATCATTGCATACATGATAGATCCAAGAGCCGAGGCATATGGCACTCTACTCATGCGATCCCGCTCATCATCAGTCGAAGGACACTGAGTCTTGCTGAGATGTATGCCATGTGACATAGGCAAGAACCCTTTCTTTGCCTCTTTCATGCTAAACCGCTTCAACACTTTGTCAATGTAAGTATCTTGGCTTAAACCTATAAGCCTTCTCGATCTATCCCTATAGATCTTAATGCCCAGAATATATGCCGCTTCCCCTAAGTCCTTCATCAAAAAACTATTTTTCAGTGAAGTCTTTACGGACTCAAGCATAGGAATGTTATTTCCAATAAGTAATATGTCGTCCACATATAAGATTAGAAATACTACAGAGCTCCCACTAACCTTCTTGTAAACACAAGACTCTTCTTCATTTTTGGTGAAGTCAAACCCTTTGACCACTTCATCAAAATGAATGTTCCAACTCCTAGATGCTTGCTTCAATCCATAAATGGATCTTTGAAGCTTGCATACCTTTCCAGCATTTTTTGGATCGACAAAACCCTCAGGCTGTATCATATACATGTCCTCAGCTAGGTTTCCATTCAGGAAAGCTGTCTTGACATCCATCTGCCATATCTCATAATCGAAATATGCAGCTATAGGTAGAATAATCCAAATGGACTTAAGCATCACTACGGGCGAAAAGGTCTCATCGTAGTCAACTCCTTGAACTTGTCGAAAACCTTTTGCGACAAGTCGTGCATTATAGATGTGAACATTTCCATCCATGTCCTTTTTCTTCTTATAGATCCACTTGCACTCTATGGCTTTAACACCATCAGGCGGGTCAACCAAGTTCCAAACTTGATTGTCTCCCATGGACTCTATTTCGGATTGCATGGCACTCTGCCATTTTTCGGAGTCTGGGTCCATCATTGCTTCTGCATATGTCGCAGGCTCATCATTGTCCAACAATAATATTTCCCGCATTTTGCGGAGCCTTGCCAACCTTCATGGTTGTGGCGGTGCTTCTCTTGCCATGGGTATCTCAACTTGTTCTGCTACGTTAGCATCACTCATTGATTCTTGCCCGATCAGCTCCTCTTGAACTTCTTCAAGATGCACTATCTTTCCACTCTTTTCTCCTTTGAGAAACTCTTTCTCTAGGAAAACCCCGTTCCGAGCAACAAATACTTTGCCCTTTGACCGGTTGTAGAAATAATATCCCAAAGTTTCCTTTGGATATCCCACGAAAATGCACTTATCCGACTTGGGTGTGATGTTGTTCGACTGAAGTCGCTTGACAAACACTTCACATCCCCAAATCTTTAGAAAAGACAAACTAGGAACCTTTCCAGTCCACATCTCATATGGTGTCTTAACTACGGATTTAGATGGTACTCTATTAAGTGTGAAAGCTGCTGTTTCTAGAGCGTATCCCCAAAATGACAGCGGTAGGTCCGACTGGCTAATCATTGATCGAACCATGTCTAACAAAGTTCGATTACGTCGCTCGAATACACCGTTTCTCTGAGGTGTTCCAGGTGGCATAAGTTGTGGAATAATTCCGCAACTCTTTAGATGATTGCTAAACTCGTGGCTCATATACTCGCCTCCACGATCAGATCGTAAGGCCTTAATTTTCTTGCCATGATGAGGGGGAATTAACTTTGGCCCACTAACTTAATCAGACAAGGTCGTGGCAATAAGGCCTCATACACGCTCCTATCGGCTCAATGATGTCATTATGCTTCCGTGAGATATGGATGATACCCAGCTGATGCATCGGCTCTGAATAGTAACGTGCTAACATCGAAGGCTCGACTGTTCGCAATATGAGGGGTAGGGGTAAAGATCTATCGGACCTAGCATATATAAAATAGTAAAAGCATGCAAGATCCAATAGCCAATACGATTAGATAAGGGGTGAATGTTTAGCCAATACCATTCGATAACTGTGAGTGCTTGATAGAACTAAGAGATCGATACAATAAAACTTAATAAAATCAAACAACTCAATAACTAAGAGCAACCGTCGAAGACAAGCAGAATATTGGACAATGCCTAGAAAGTTCTTCTTGCAATCCAAGATAACTCAATAACTAGCCACACAACCGAATATCAGATTATAAGACTTAACTTAGAAAGTTCTGATAGAGGCCCTAATGACCGGGTGATGGTACTTACAAGCTCGCCTGAGATCGAAGCTAATGTAGCCATGCGTGTAGGAAGGAACTCGTCGAAACTATTCTACTCCTACTCCTAGAGTTTTGTCGGCGTGGCACCAAAAGGTTGTATTGGTTGATTGATGATTATTCGTTACAAAGCTCATGGGTTTATATTTATACCCTGGAGCAAGCTAAAATCATAGTTCATTACGCCATGACTATTACAACTATTTCTAAAAACTACCTAAGATAAGTCTCCATGCATTTCCTTATTTGGTGGAGTCAATTTTGCTTCGGATCGGGCTTCCTCCGATCTTATATTAGCTTCTAGAACCCTGGTCTCTTGCAGCTGGTTTCGGTTAACACGAAGTCATCGACAGTCCTTTTGTCTCTCCTCCATAGGCTATCTGAACCTTTGTTGCAGAAGCACCTAGATTAACCTGGATAAAGTATACTCAACATGGCCTCATATGCGAGCAGACACTTCAATCAAGTTAAAATGGTAGTATGTCGTGTTTCACCCGTGTCGGCTAGGCACCCCTGGGCCCACCAGAAGACTTGTGGACCCACTCAAGGGGATGTACCCAAAATCTACTCAGACATGAAGACTACTCTCCAGGGCGCGTAGGCTTCATGGTTTCCCCGAAGACTAGTTAGGTAGGAAGGAGATTACTCTACCGAGTTAGAGTAGGACTCTGTAAACGTACTTGACTAGGACTTGAACGCAATCCGTCCTATAACTCTGGTCCCCCGACTATATAAGGGCGGGTAGGGACCCCCTCCAAACAACAGAGAACAAGAGAACACATCTCAATCAATACAATCAACACACAGGACGTAGAGTAGTACACGATCTAGTAGCCCGAAACTATCTAAATTTTGTTCCTTACGTCACCATCAACACCTTAATTCTCGACGACACCCACTGCACAAAAGACCACCTAGGGTACCCCCTAGGCGGGTTGCCAGTGTAAAAATACCGACTGCTGGCATGCTAGGTAGGGGCTCAGAGAGCTGGATAGCTCAAGTGGTTGTGAAGTGCTGAGCAGAGGGAAATATGGTGTGTGCCAAAGAACATTGTTGCTTTAATAAATTTGCATGAAAGCCCGAGTATATGTTCTGTAGTCTGCTATAGGTAATAGCGACACATATGTTTCATATTCCAAGAGTTTGGTATTTCTTCTCCTGAGAGATCTTGTAGCCAGTATGATCTAGGCCCTATGACCTTGGATATGATGTAGGGACCTTCCCATGGCAAGTTGAGTTTGTGCAGCCCTGATGTGTCTTGTATGCGTTGAAGGACCATGTCACCTGTGTTAAAGGAACGCTCTTTGACATTGCGGTCATGGTAGTGTCGTAATCCATCGAGATATCTTGCTAACTGAACTAGTGCTGCACATCTTATTTCTTCCAAGCTATCGAGGTCTAGGCATCTTGTTTCCTCTGATACTCCTTCGTCATATTGCTCAACTGCAGGTGACTGCCACATGATGTCTGCAGGGAGGATGGCTTCTGACCCATATACAAGGAAGTAGGGAGAGTGTCCAGTAGGCTTGCATGGTTGAGTACGTAGTCCCCAAAGAATATTGGGTAGATCTTTGAGCCATTTGCCTCCTTTTTTGTTGCTGATGTCATGCAGCCTTTTCTTGAGAGCTTCGAGTAACTGCTGTTGGCACACTCAACTTGTCCATTGGCCCTTGGATGAGCAACAGAGACATATCGTACATCAATTCTGCTATTCTCGCAGTATCCCCAGAAGTCAAGATTGTTGATGTTGGATCCTAGGTCAGTGATGATCATGTTAGGGAAGCCGTAGCGATGTACAATTTCATCCAAGAAGTTGAGGACTCCGTCTGCCTTGGGGCAAGTGATGGGTTTGACTTCAATCCACTTGGTGAATTTGTCGATGGCTACGAGTACTCGATTGAACCCTCCTAGCGCAGTTGGGAGTGGTCCTATCATATCAAGCTCCCAGCATGCAAAAGGCCATGTTGGAGGTATTGTGATGAGCTTGTAGGCAGGGACATGCTATTGCTTAGTGAAGAATTGAAAACCTTGGCATTGATAGACTAGTTGTTTTGCATCTGCCAGTGCCATGGGCCAGTAAAAACTTGCTCTAAAAGCTTTGCCTACGATTGTTCGTGAAGAGGCATGGTTACCACAGATTCCTTTGTGTATTTCTTCCAAGAGTTCTTGACCTTCTTCTCGGGTGACACATTTCATGAGTATCCCTGAAGATGCGCTCCTTCTGTAAAGCTTGTCTCCGACTAGAACATAGTTCTTGCCTCGTCGTGAGACTTGTTTGGCTTGGTTTTTGTCAGATGGTAGCTTTTGTTCTTTGATGTAGTCGATGAATGGAGATCTCCAGTTGACTTCGATCATGATGACCTCGCGATTGGGATCTAGAGGTTTGGTATTAGTAGTCGTTGGAGTAACTTGTTCTAATATGGAGGGCTTGCAAAACTCGTGTACAAAAATCCCTGCTAGAACTTCTGCACGTGTTGGGCCCATTTTTGATAACACATCAGCAGCTACATAGTTGTCGCGAACAACATGATAGAATTCTAGGCTTGAAAACTTATTTTGTAGCTTGCAGACTTCCTTATAGTAGGCGTCCATGTTTTCCTTATTGCGATCCCAATCATCATCGACTTGGTTAATGCCGACTAGTTAGTCACCATATACCAGTAGTCGTTTGATTCCGAGTGATATTGCGAGACGAAGACCATGTAGTAGTTCTTCGTACTCGGCTTTGTTGTTTGAAACTTCCCAAAAGATCTGGAGAACGTACTTGAGTTGTTGACCCTTTGGAGAGATTAAGAGTACTCCTGCACCGGCACCTTCAAGCTTGAGAGAACCATCGAAGTACATAACCCAATGTTCCGGTCTTTTGACTGGTGTTGGTACTTGGTTTTCTCTCCACTCTACCATGAAGTCCACTAGAGCTTAGGATTTGATGACTGTTCTAGGTTTAAAGTCTAGAGATAGGGCTCTGAGTTCAACCGCCCATTTAGATATTCTTCCCGTTGCATCCCTGTTGTGAAGGATTTCACCAAGTGGGAAGTCTGTGATAACGGATATGGTGTGTTCTTGAAAGTAATGTCGCAGCGTCCATGAGGTAAGCAGGATTGCATAAAGTAGCTTCTGCACCAGTGGGTACCGAGTTTTGGAGTTTGAGAGTACTTCACTAACAAAGTAGACAAGCCTCTAGACTTTGTAGATGTGGCCTGGTTCAGACCTTTTGACTACTATTGCTGTGCAGATGACATGAGTAGTGGCAGCTATATATAGGAGCAAGTCTTTGTCTGGAGATGGAGCTGTGAGAATTGGTGGTTTTGACAAGAAGTCCTTGAGCTGTGTTAAGGCTATGTCGGCCTCCTCTGTCCACTGAAACTTGTCCTGTCATTTGAGTAGCTTGAAGAAGGGTAATCCACGTTCTCCAAGTCTTGAGATGAATCGATTAAGGGCTGCCATGCAGGTTGTAAGCTTCTGCACATCCTTGATGCCAGCTGGAGCTTGCATATTTGTGATGGCAGATATTTTTTCTGGGTTGGCCTCAATGCCGCGGTGGCTAATGATGAATCCATGTAATTTTCTAGAAGGTACACCAAAAACGCATTTGGTAGGGTTGAGTTTTCGCCGGAATGCTCATAGACTTGCGAAGGTTTTTTCTAAATCTGCTATTAGATCATCTGGGTTTCTTGTTTTGACGACTACGTCGTCTACATAAGCTTCTATGTTGCAGTGTAGCTGTTTCTTGAAACACATCTAGATGGCGTGTTGATAGGTCGCCCCTGCATTTTTTAGCCCAAAAGACATTGTTTTGTACCAAAATGCACCAAACGGGGTGATGAAAGCTGTTTTGGCTTGATCTTCTTCTTTGAGGGCTATTTGGTGATAGCCTGAGTAGCAATCAAGAAAACAGAGCAAAGTGCACCCAACTGTGGAGTTGACTACTTGGTTGATCCTGGTTAGTCCAAAGGGGTCCTTTGGGCAACGTTTGCTAAGGTCTGTGTAGTCAACGCACATCCTCCACACATTATTCTTCTTGTGAATGAGTACAGGGTTAGCTAGCCAATCAGGATGGAAAACCTCTTTGATAAACCCTCCCGCGAGTAGTTGGGCCAGCTCTTTTTTGATTGCATATCTTCTATCCTAGTCACACTGGGTTGCAGTTTACAGCGAAATAACATTCTAAACAGATCAAGACTAGGCAAAACACACAGGCACACTTCACACAAGTGTATAAAGATAGCCATGTAGAGCACACCATTCAGATTCAAATGGACTAACATAAGGTTATAGTACCCGAGAATACCTCTGAAGAAGTTAGAAGTGGGCACCGCCAATCCTCTCTCGATGAAATGAGCAAGCATCACCGTCTCCTTGGGGTGCTCGTCAAACTGCCACGCATTCCCGAATGCGGGCCTCCATTCAAGTTCAACCTTTGGTTGAAGAAGCTTTGCGTCGACCAAAGCCTGGACCGCCAGCTCCTTCATCATGGAATGATGCTAGGTGATCCCAGGAGGCGGCAGAATAGTCTGGTTCATTGGGCCACACTTAGGCGTCGGCAACATAGGCTCCTTGCCCTTCTTGGATCTACATCTTAACTTACTGGTGGCCACATGTAGGGATACGAGGTAGGCTACGCTAGCGCAAAACAAAAATTTTCTACCGCGTAAACCAGGAAAACTTCCATATATAGATAACGGGATTATCACTCCACGCACTGGTGCGAAAGATGTAGAATCGCGTCGGGGCAGCAAAGTCGATCAGCGTAGTTGAACACGTAGTTGATCACGTCGACGTCGAGCAGCTCCTCAGCAGCTCATCCACGTACAGCGAGGTCATCCTCATGCCGCGGCTCGTCGTCAGCCTGTCGTGGCTCGTCCAAGTGCTACAGGTGCAACACCTCCAAGGTATCCACACGTGCAGGGAGGAAGTGTCGCAAGCTGGACTGCTAGATCCGCGAGTTGCAACAGGCGAGGGCGTGGGAGGCGCGGCATGGGAGCCACGGCAGCTATGGTTCGGCCAAAAGGATTAAAACCCTAGGGCGCCCCACCCCTCTATTTATAGAGGTTCCTGATGGGCCTCTGGGTCCAAGGCCCATTAGTACTCCTAAACCTGATCCAATTCAGATCATATCCGAATTGGGCTTCTAGCCCCTTAAGTGTGTGACCCTATAGGTTCGGATACGCATAGACATGGCCCGAGTACTCCTACTCGGCCCAATAGTCTGTAGCGGCCTCTAGCAAGACGAGCCAACTCCTATACGCATACGAAGATCATATCAGATGAACCATCACAACATCACGTACATGCTATTCCCTTTGCATCATGATATTTGGTCTAGCTTCAAGCCGACCGCTCTTTCTCGATCCTGTGATTCAGAATCCCTTTCTAGGTTAACTCTTAACCTTACGTAGTATGGCTATGCATTTCCGGATCTGATCACTCGAGGGGCCCAGAGATATCACTCTCAATCAAACAGGACAAATCCCATCTTGATTGGCCATGCCTCACAGCATGCTTCTTGACAAACCCAAAAGCTACCTTTTTAACTACCCTATTATGGTGTAGCGTTTGATAGCCCCTAAGTAAGTGGATCCACATCTTGAGTACATGTGACAATCTCAGGTCTAAGGGCAAAGCGTACTTGTTGTGTAAAGAGAGAACTACTTCTCACGTTGGGTCAGTCCTAACACATGTCTCTACATGTACCCACATTATTAGTTTGACATCTCCATGTCCATGACTCGTGAAACATAGTCATCAACTAATACATGTGCTAGTCTAATATTCATATGTGTCCTCACATGAACTCCGACTAGGGACAACTTTAGAATAATCATACAAGTAAAAAGTTTCACATACAATTCACATAATTGCAAATCAATTCAAGTAGCCTTTGATGGATATTCAAGGAACACAATATAAATCATGGAGACAATCAGATATCATCATCTCTATGATTGCTACTAGGGCATGTCTCCAACACCACTGTATACCCTGGATCTTCTTGGGTTTCTTTCCCGTCTTCTTGACGCGCATCAAGTGGTCTTAAGAAAAAAGGAAGCAGGAAGGGGCTGCAGCGGATCTCTCTCAAAGACCAGGCAAGAACAACAATGGCGGCGATGGCGCAAGGAAGAGCAGCGGCGCTATGGTCACAAGAAAGGGGTGCAAATTACAGATCTGTTAAAACAAGTGTATCGCTAATTACAGCTGGGCCCCCCAATTATATCAGCAGCATCTTCGGGTTCCAAGCGTCAATTAAGCAACAGTTAGATACAACTCAAATTTACCACCATAATGTCCAACGGTTACTCTGGCCTAAAGATTGACCCCTTCATCGACTACAAGTAACTGTCCAAGTGCTCGGGGGCTGCGTATACTGTACTCGTTGGATAAAGTTTTTTCTTTTTCTGGAGACTACTTAAGATGAAGCAAAATTACAAGTTTGACCCTCAGCCTGATTCTTTGATTCAACCTAAGGCTCGGGGGCTACTCCATATTGAGTGCGATTGTCATCGCACTACCATATATAAAAGTTTCAAGGCAAACATTACGCAAAGCAAACATCGGGGACTATTAAGAGTACCTTCCAGTCATGCAACAACACCAGTACTTGAAGGTTGGTCGCGTCGAGTACTCAAGAAGCACCAGGAGGAACTCAGGCAGCGTCCTCAAGTACTCAGAGCTGTTTCTCTCAACTACAAAATACTCGGGGGCTTGTCGGCTAGGCACCGCTGGGCTCGCTAGAAGACTTGCGGACCCACTCAAGGGGACGTACCCGAAATCTACTCGGATATGAAGACTACTCTGCAGGGCGTGTAGGCTTCATGGTTTCCCCGAAGACTAGTCGGGTAGAAAGGAGATTACTCTACGAGTTAGAGTAGGACTCTGTAAACGTACTCGACTAGAACTTGAACGCAATCCATCCTATAACCCTGCTCCCCTGACTATATAAGGGCGGGCAGGACCCCCTCCAAAGAATAGAGAACAAGAGAACACATCTCAATCAATACAATCAAAACACAGGACATAGGGTATTACACGATCTAGCGGCCCAAACCTGTGTAAATCATGTTCCTTACATCGCCATCGACTCCTTGATTTTTGACGACACCCACCGCACAAAAGACCATCTAGGGTACCCCCTAGGTGGGTTGCCGGTCTAGAAACACCGACAATCCGATAAACCACTTGTCTCAGATCAAAACAAAGCATACTCGCACGAAGACAAGTCTAGAGATTACAACAATCCAGATATTTCATTACAGATTCCAAATTAAGTTATTACAACTCAAGAGTTCAAATGCATAAAAGGAGTGTTTAGAGTTCAAAAGTAGTGGAAATAAAATAATACAACTAACGTTGATACAGGGTATCATGGTGAAGCTTGCCATGATATCAATCACCGCATTCCTCGCCAACCGAGGATGGGTCCCACTCAACTGTCCAACCCGGAGGGATTTGGGTTGGCCAAGTCACACTAGCAACCACATCAACATTACCTGAAAACATAGTCAAAAGCAAGCCTGAGTATACTAATACTCCGCAAGACTTACCCGTCAGGTGGTATCTAATCCACCAACTCCTAGACATGCAAGGCTTTTGGGCTGAGGGATTTGTTTTTGCCAAAAGCTTCTAAAGTAGGTCCTTACTTTCAACTTTTAGCATCAAGTTCTAGTTGATTAACCATTCTAGGTAAGCACCTATTCTAAGCAAGCATGGTAGAACAAACAAATTAGTTGAGCATCAGTATTAATCATCATCCTTGCTCACCTTCTTACTCCCAAACTATGAGAAGCAGATGATTCAAATCGAATTTATTAACCTTGCAAGGTGGACCTAAACACACGACATATGCTACTGCTGACACGGGTTTACATATATCAAAGGTTCCCGTCAATCCACGGCGCTTGTCCAGATCCCACTTCCCTTGAATACAAGGCCCCACCGGTCCCGGAACGACGTCGTACCGTGGATGCACTTGTACCCACATGGTGCACCAGGGGAACTCAGTCCCATAGAAAGTGGGGGAAAGGTCCATGCCAGTTCAATCAGGTACTAGGCTTACTGATTTCCCATACTCTCAGCATGTGTTTAGTATGTTCAAAAACTTGACCAAGACTCCCAAATGTTTCGACCTTAGCAATTTTCCTCTAAACAAACGGGGCATCAACCATCTCTGAACAGAGTACCAAGCCCTGCATGTCAACCTTATGATTCCAACATAAGTAAACAGGCAACTCCTATAGCTCACGAGTGATAGGAAATCACTTGACTTTTATTGTGCCCCTATTTAGCATAGCAACTACGCGACTTAACAAGCTAGTATTCAAACATGGGTACTAGGGAGCATGCAACTAAGGTTTCAAGCAACTCCTACAAACTTAATGCTCAAACATAAGTAATATAAGTATTGCATAATTTTAGAAACCAAGGTTATGCTCCGGGGCTTACCTTCCTATACTAGGTTAGTCTGGGGCTCGTTTGAAGCTTGACTCGGTTCTTGGGCAGCCTCGATCTGGTTCACTTCTGCAGACGGCTCCTCCTCAGCTTTCGAGATTAGCTCTTAGGTACCGTCAGCGAGATTTGCTTCTACACGAGATGCATATGCAAGATTTCAAACTTTTCTTTCATAGTAAAGTAAAGTGTGTTCCGATTTAAAACTCAGGCTTGACTTGATGGTGATTGTGTACACATATAAGATTTTAACAACTTTAGACTTCACAAAGAAAGGTGGGGGTCATTTTAGGGTTGCTCAACATTCATTTAGAAAGTTATCATATTTCTGAATTTTAAACCAACATAACATAGCATTTACCATTCTACCCCTTTCTTATTAACAGTTGTTATTATTCATTTAACTAGCTATTAAACTCAAATAAATGTTTCTGGAAGCAACTGATAAGATATGGTTCTGAAAGTTTTATAGAAGCTTCATTATTACACAAGTGATCTACTGTAAAAATTTGAGATGCATTTGACTTTTACAAAATTTACTAAAAACCAAACAACATTAAATTGCAAAACACGAAGAATGATTTTTAACTAGGGTTTCATCATCAGACTAGCTCTACAAATTTTACAGAAGGGTTACCAGCACTAACATATGTTATAGTAAAATGTTTCAAGGTTTAAAGAGCATGAAAACTATTTATCACATAAAAAGTACATTAAACCACATGTAGTTATTAAAGCAAGGTAAAACTCATATCTCATAGAAGCAAATATTTTTCCTAGTCAGACATCTGCATAAGAAGTCTAACAAAATTGATTTCACATATTAGCATTTTTCTACATTTCTCTACACATTTTCAAAGTTTCAGCCATTTATTCATTTTAAAACAGAAAAAGCTAAACATGTTTTAAAGAAGGGGGCTCGCAACTTTCAAAGTTTCACAAATAGGTCCTACCTTTTTACACCTCAAACCCTATAAAGATTTGGGAGCTTGCAATGTGCCCCTCGGGCTCTGCCAGCGGTTTGCTAGCGCGATTCCAACGAACTTCGGCGGGGAGGGGTGAGGTGAGGGTCTGGGTGTGATGAGTGTTTCACCTAGGGCCTGTGAGCTATGGGTGTTGAAGGTGGAGGGTGACCAGTGGTGGAGCTTGACGGTGAGGCCTCGGGCGCGGTGGAGGCTTGCCATCTCCGGTGCCGGTGGTGGCGGAGATGGTCAGGGGAGGGCTCAGGAAGGTGGTGTGGGGCACGGGTGGTCCACCAAAGGGCTTAGGAGGTGGGGGGGTGCTCGGAGGGGAGGGCTCCAGGTGAGGTGCTATGGGCAGCGCGGCAGAGCTTCGGCGTCGGGTGCAGTGGCAGGGCAGCACCGGCGGGCCATTTATAGCGGCTGAGGAGCGAGGGGAGGATAAGGACGTTAGGAAAAGCTCGAACGGTGACTGGCAGAGCAGGCGTGCGGCGCGGCGGTTGGCCGTGGCGGCACTTGCGCGTGGGCAAGCAGCAGGGATTGTTGGGGAGGGATCCTAACGTGGAGCAGCTGGTTTGTCTCACACAGTGAGTGGGCTAGACGGCGTGCTCATCAGGTCACATCACCAGCCAGATTGGCCGGGCGACAATAGCCTGCGCCGGGCGGCGACGTGGTAGCCGCGGTAGCAGCATGGGCAGCCGCACGGATGGGGACTGGCCGAAGGAGATAGGCCAGTTGGGAGGGTGAGATGGCACGCGCGTGTGGTTTGGCAAGTGCCAGGGATGTGCTGTCCTATCGCCGGTGGGACTGGCCGGCGGCGCTGCACCAAGCGGGCAAAGCGACGTGTCACACCATGACACGTTGTGCGCGATCACCCCTGATCGCTTGCACGTGCTATCGCTGGTGTGTGTGTGTAGGCAAGGACTTTGACCCGAGTTTTCTCCAAAATTTGAATTCAAACTTTAAAAAATTCAAATATAAACGTTGGAGATGGCATGACTGACTACAATGTTTACAAAAGCCAACTGGTGAAATTCTCAACCACTTTGGAGTTTGAGCTGAGCAAAGTTTGGTAGAACGCTAGCTTAGGCTGATTTTTGAATTTGCTTCAATTTGGCTGAAAAGTTCTACAACTTCTATATTGGCCAAAAGTTAAGTTCTTATGTAAAATTCTATTTTTATTTCCTACCCAAAGAAAGTGCCTTTTAGTGGTGTTTTCAACACTTAGATCAATTGAAGTGCATTTGAATTGGACAAGTGGCAACTTGAGTTTAGTTGTGATTTGTTTGCTTCATCACTATGATTACTTTTGATTTTTCTAGCTAATTACTATAGATGTTACAACCTTATTCACAGTGATTGAGTCTAGTCAAAAACCAGTGTCAACAACTTCCAGTTTGATAGCCGATGGGTGAGGCTGTGCACCTGATTCTAAGACCAGACCTTTTCCAAAAGACAATGAAGTTGTTGTTTTCAGGATCTTTTCACTGCAGGACTTCGCTTTCCCCTTGATCCTATTATTGACCATATCCTCTTGAAGTATGGAATGTATCTTCATCAGTTGACCCCCAATGGAGTACTTCAGTTGAGCATATTGATGTGGGTGTGCGAGAGCATGGGCATTGCTCTCACCGTTGAGAATTTTCTGTGGGCCCATGTTATTCATCACCAACCTAAGCATGTTGAGCGTGTAGGAGAAAATGGCGCTCTAATTACAGAAGAGGCCTAGTTTGGTTGTCTCAACTCCGGTACAAGAATGAAGGATCGACACCTGTTACTTCGTACAAGAACCACTGGGAGGACGACTGGAACTACTTTTGGTTTTATCATACTATCGAAGTGGACTCCACTACTGGCACTCATCCCCTTGTCTGCAAGGAGTTCAAGGTTATTCCCAAGGACATGCCTTGTGAAACCGAAGACAAACACTTCACATCTGTTTATGGTTGCCTTTCACGAGCTAGCTAAGTCCTATGGCACACGTGACCTGGTCGAAGAATACTGCACCGTGCAAGTTTTTCCTATAAAAGCTAGTTGGGCTATTACCGCCTAGAAGGACTTCTCGAGTTCCATCAAGATTCCTAACTTTGCTAACAGCTTTAAAATAAGCAAAGCAGGTATCCATATTCTCATTTTATTCATCCTTCTTATGGCCTTTGCTCCTTTTCTATAGTTCTCATGTTATTTCATTTTTCAGTTTGCAGATGTTAATGTCAGAGAAGTCAAGGAAAAGCCAATGTCATCCTGGGTCCTGAGAGTGCCAAGGAATATAATGAACTAGTGAAGAGGCTTGATGGTGCGCGAAGTAACCGAGTGTTTGAATTTTTCGAGCTTACCAGGGAAGCCACGCTGATTCATCAGGCAAACGATGTGAAATGTGCCTTGAAGAAAGGCACCACAACAGTGTCAGAGGTGCCTGTGCCCGTGTCTTCTCACTAGAACAAGAAAAGCAAGCGCTAGAGCCCTTCGCCGCTCACACTCTGTAACGCGCTCACACTTAACCTCGCCCTTCAGAAGAAGTTGTGGAATCAAGCCCAGAAGAGCAAGGTACTAATTCTGGTTCCAGCGATGGTGAAGAAAACTTCCTAGATAAAGCTCTCACTCCTAGCTCCAGCCGTGAAGAGGAAATTGAAATTACTTCGTCCCCAGCCCCACAAGTCCCTAAGGATCGTGTCTCGCTGTGAACTGATTGTAGGTATACGAGGTAGGCTACGCTAGCGCAAAATAAAATATCCTACCACGTAAACTAGGAATAAATGCTGTTATAGATCATGGGATTAGTACTCGATGCACAGGTGCGGAAGTTGTAGATAAGCGTCGGGGCAGCGAAGTCGATCACACGTTGACGCAGTGTAGTCAAACATGTTGATGTCGAGCAGCTCCTCAGCAGCTCATCCACGTGCAGCGACTCCCTCCTCGTGCTGCGGCTCGTCAGGCTTGTCGTCATCTTGTCATCGGCTCGTCAGATTCCTCGTCGGAGCTCTCGTGCGGCGGCTCGTCCAAGTGCTGCAGATGCAACACCTCCAAGGTATCGACATATGCGGGGAGGAAGCGTCGCAAGCCGGACTGCTAGGTCTGCGAGTTGCAACAAGGCGAGGGCGTGGGAGGCGCAGCTGCTACTGGTGCGATAGGGGATGATCCCCTAGGGCGCCCCCCCACCCCTCAATATATAGGGGTTCCTAACGGGCCTCTGGGTTGGAGGCCCATTAGTACTCCTAAACCTGATCCAATACAGATCACATCCAAATTGGGCTTTCAACCCTTTAAGTGTGTGACCCTATAGGTTCATATACGTATCGACACGGCCCGAGTACTCCTACTCGGCCAATAGTTAGTAGCGGCCTCTAGCAAGACATACTAACTCATATACGCACACGAAGATCAAATCAGAGGAACCATCACAACATCACGTACACGGTATTCCCTTTGCCTAACGATATTTGGTCTAGCTCCAAGCCGACCACTCTTTCTCGATGTTGTAATTACCAATCCCTTTCTAGGTGAACTCTTAACCTCAGGTAGCATGGCCATGCATTTCCGGATCCGATCACTTGAGGGGCCCAGAGATATTTCTCTCAAATAGAGAGGGGCAAATTTCATCTTGACTGACCATGCCTCACAGCATGCTTCTTGATAAACCCGAAAGCTATCTTTATGACTACCCAGTTATGGTGTAGCATATGATAGTCCATAAGTAAGTTGATCCACATCTTTAGTACATGTGATAGTCTCAGGTCTAAGGACAAGGCATACATGTTGTGTAAAGAGAGAACTACGTAACTCATGTTGGGTCAGTCCTAGCACATGTCTCTACACATGCCCACATTATTAGTTTGACATGTCCATGTCCATGACTTGTGAAACATAGTCATCAAATAACACATGTGCTAGTCTAATATTCATGTGTGTCCTCACATGAACTCCAACTAGGGACAACTTTTAGAATAACCATACAAGTAAAGAGTTTCACACATAATTCACATAATTGCAAATCAATTCAAGTAGCCTTTAATGGATATTCAAGGAACATAATATAAAACATGAATACAAAGGAATATCATCATCTCTATGATTGCCTCTAGGGCATACCTCCAACAGGCTCCCACTTGCACTAGAGACAATCTAGAAGATATCTAATACCCATAGCTCTTATGTTTGCATCATGCTTAGACTGCGGGAGATGCTTTGTCAACGTATCAGAAATATTCAAATTCGTCTGTATTTTGCATATCTTGATCTTACCCCAATTTATGAAGTCTCGAATGAGATGAAATCACCGCATTACGTGTTTGTTCTTCTGGTGAATCCTAGGCTCCTTTGCTTGCGCAATAGCCCTATTGTTATCACAGCAGAGATTCAATGGGTTAGACGGATTCAGGAACACACCAAGCTCAATAAGGAAATTCCTTATCCAAACACCCTCCTTCGCGGCTTTTGAAGCCGTGACGTACTCGGCTTCTATCATAGAACCATCCATCGTCTCCTGCTCGGAACTCTTCAAGCTAACAGCACCATCGTTTAGCATAAACACAAATCCTGATTGTGATTCTGAATCGTCTAGTCAGTTTGGAAACTAGCATCGGTGTAACCTGTTACAACGAGCTCCTCCTCACCTCCATAGACGAGGAACATTTTTTTAGTCCTTTTGAAGTACTTAAGAGTGTTTTTCACTGCTGTCCAGTGACTCTCACCCGGATCAGACTGGTGTCTGCTTGTCATACTTAGCCCATATGAAACATCTGGGTGAGTACTTATCATTGCATACATGATAGATCTGGTAGCCGAAGCATATGGCACTCTACTCATGTGATCCCACTCATCAGTAGTCGAAGGAAATTGAGTCTTGCTAAGGTGTATGCCATCTGACATAGGCAAAAAAAACCCTTTCTTCGCCTCTTCCATGTTGTACCGTTTCGACACTTTGTCAATTTAAGTATCTTGGTTTAATCCTATAAGCCTTCTCGATCTATCTCTATAGATTTTGATGCCCAGAATATATGCTGCTTCCCTAAGACCTTCATCAAAAAACTATTTTTCAATAAAGTCTTTATGAACTCAAGCATAGGAATGTTGTTTCCAGTCAGTAATATATCATTCAAATATAAGATTAGAAATACTACAGAGCTCCCACTAACCTTCTTGTAAACACAAGACTCTTCTTCGTTCGTAATGAAGCCAAACCCTTTGACCACTTCATCAAAACAAATGTTCCAACTCCTAGATGCTTGCTTCAACCCATAAATGGATTTTTGAAGTTTGCATACCTTTTCAGCATTGTATGGATTGACAAACCCTCAGGCTGCATCATATACACGTCCTCAGTTAGATTTTCATTCCGGAAAGCTGTCTGGACATCCATCTGCCATACAATGAGCTCAACGGATGACATATTCTAGCTATAGCGGCATATTTCGATTATGAGATATGGCAGATGGATGTCAAGACAATTTTTCTAAATGGAAACCTAACTGAGGATGTGTGTATGACATAGCTCGAGGGTTTTTTGATCCGAAAAATGCTGGAAAAATGTACAAGCTTTAGAGATCCATTTATGGATTGAAGCAAGCATCTAGGAGTTGGAACATTCGTTTTGATGAAGTGATCAAAGGGTTTTGGCTTCACCAAAAATAAAGAAGAGTCTTGTGTTTACAAGAAGGACAGTGGGAGCTCTTATTTCTAATTTTATATGTGGATGACATATTGCTGATTGGAAATAACATTCCTATGCTTGAGTCCGTAAAGACTTCACTGAAAAATAGGTTTTCGATGGAGGACTTAGGGGAAGCGGCATATATTCTGGGCATCAAAATCTATATAGATAGATCGAGAAGGCTTATAGGATTAAGCCAAGATAGTTACATTGACAAAGTGTTGAAACGATTCAACATGGAAGAGGCGAAGAAAGGGTTCTTGCCTATGTCACATGGCATACATCTCAGCAAGACTCAGTATCTTTCAACTACTGATGAGCGGGGTCGCATGAGTAGAGTGCCATATGCTTCGACTATCATATCTATGATGTATGCAATTCGAAATAGAGTCCATGGGAGACAATCAAGTTTGGAACATGGTTGACTCGCCTGATTGTGTTAAAGCCATAGAGTGCAAATGGATCTATAAAAAGAAGAGATATATGGATGGAAATGTTCACATCTATAAAGCACGAGTTGTTGCAAAAGGTTTTCGACAAGTTCAAGGAGTTGACTACAACGAGACCTTCTCGCCTGTAGTGATGCTTAAGTCCATTCGAATTATTCTAGCTATAGCTGCATATTTCGATTATGAGATATGGCAGATGGATGTCAAGACAGCTTTCCTGAATGGAAACCTAGCTGAGGACGTGTATATGATACAGCTTGAGGGTTTTGTCAATCCAAAAAATGCTGGAAAGGTATGCAAGCTTCAGAGATCCATTTATGGATTGAAGCAAGCATCTAGGAGTTGGAACATTCGTTTTGATGAAGTGGTCAAAGGGTTTGACTTCACCAAGAACGAAGAAGAGTCTTGTGTTTACAAGAAGGTTAGTGGGAGCTCTGTAGTATTTCTAATCTTATATGTGGATGACATATTACTGATTGGAAATAACATTCCTATGCTTGAGTTCGTAAAGACTTCACTGAAAAATAGTTTTTCGATGAAGGACTTAGGGGAAGCGGCATATATTCTGGGCATTAAGATCTATAGAGATAGATTGAGAAGGCTTATAGGTTTAAGCCAAGATACTTACATTGACAAAGTGTTGAAGCGGTTCAGCATGGAAGAGGCAAAGAAAGGGTTCTTGCCTATGTCACATGCCATACATCTCAGCAAGACTCAGTGTCCTTCGACTGCTGATGAGCGGGATCGCATGAGTAGAGTGCCATATGCCTCGGCTATTGGATCTATCATGTATGCAATGATAAGTACTCGCCCAGATGTTTCATATGCGCTAAATATGACAAGCAGACACCAATCTGATCCAGGTGAGAGTTACTGGACAGCGGTGAAAAACATTCTTAAGTACTTGAGAAGGACTAAAGATATGTTCCTCGTCTATGGAGGTGAGGAGGAGCTCGTTGTAACAGGTTACACTGATGCTAGTTTCCAAACCGACAGAGATGATTCAAAGTCACAATTAGGATTTGTGTTCACGCTAAATGGTGGTGTTGTTAGTTGGAAGAGTTTCAAGTAGGAGATGGTGGCCGATTCTACGACAGAAGCCGAGTACATCGTGGCTTCTGAAGCCGCGAAGGAGGGTGTTTGGATAAGGAATTTCCTCATTGAACTTGGTGTATTCCCGAATGCGTCCAGCCCATTGAATCTCTACTGTGATAGCAATGGGGCAATTGCGCAGCAAAGGAGCCAAGGAACCACCAGAAGAACAAACACATAATTCGGCGATTTCATCTCATTCGAGACTTCGTTAACCGGGGTGAGATCAAGATATGCAAAATACACATGGATCTGAACATTTCTGATCCGTTGACAAAACCACTCCCGCAGGCTAAGCATGATGCGCATGTAAGAGCTATGGGTATTAGGTACCTTCTAGATTGACTCTAGTGCAAGTGGGAGACTGTTGGAGGTATTCCCTAGAGGCAATCATAGAGATGATGATATTCCATTTGCATCCATGATTTATATTGTGTTCCTTATATATCCATTAAAGGCTACTTAAATTGATTTGCAATTGTGTGAATTGTATGTGAAACTCTTTACTTGTATGGTTATTCTAAAGTTGTCCCTAGTCAGAGTTCATGTGAGGACATACATAAGTATTAGACTAGCACATGTATTAGTTGATGACTATGTTTCACAAGTCATGGACATGGAGATGTTGAACTAATAATGTGGGCACATGTGGAGGCATGTGCTAGGATTGACCCAACACGAGAAGTAGTTCTCTCTTTACACAACATATACGCTTTGTCCTTAGACCTGAGATTGTCGCATGTACTCAAGATGTGGATCGACTTACTTAGGGGCTATCAAATGCTACGCCATAATAGGGTAGTTATAAAGGTAGCTTTCGGGTTTGTCAAGAAGCATGCTATGAGACATGGTCCATCAAGATGGGATTTGCCCCTCTCTGATTGAGAGTGATATCTCTGGGCCCCTCGAGTGATCGGATCCAAAAATGCATGGCCATGCTACGTACGGTTAAGAGTTAACCTACAAAGGGATTCCGAATCATAGGATCGAGAAAGAGCGGTTGGCTTGAAGCTAGACCAAATATCATGAGGCAAAGGGAGTAGCATGTATATAATGTTGTGATGGTTCATCTGATATGATCTTCGTGTGCGTATAGGAGTTGGCACATCTTGCTAGAGGCCGCTACCGACTATTGGGCCGAGTAGGAGTACTCGGGCCATATCTATACGTATCCGAACCCATAGGGTCACACACTTAAGGGGCTGGAAGCCCAATTTGGATGTGATCCGAGTTGGATAAGGTTTAGAAGTATTAATGCGCCTTGGACCCAGAGGCCCGCTAGGAACCTCTATAAATAGAGGGGTGGGGGCGCCCTAGGGTTTACACCTTTTGGCGAAACACATCTGCTGCGCCTCCCACGCCCTCGCCTGTTGCAACTCGCAGACCTAGTAGTCCGGCTTGCGACGCTTCCTCCCTGCACGTGTGGATACCTTGGAGGTGTTGTGGCTGCAGCACTTGGACGAGCCACCAATGAGCTACGACGAGTCGCCGACAAGCCACGATGAGCCGATGATGAGCCACGGCACGAGGGCGATCTTGCTGCACGTGGACGAGCTGTTGAGGAGCTGCTGCACGTCGACGTGATCGACTACGTACAACTACGCTGATCGACTTCGCTGCATCGACACGAGTCTACATCTTCCGCATCATTGCGTCGAGTGGTAATCCCGTGATCCTTATACGACAGTTTTCCTGGTTTACGCGGTAGAAAATTTTGATTTGCGCTAGTATAGCCTACCTCGTATCCCAACACTATACGCACACGAAGATCATATCAGACGAACCATCACAACATCATGTACATGCTATTCCCTTTGCCTCATAATATTTGGTCTAGCTTCAAGTCGACCACTCTTTCTCGATCCTGTGATTGGGAATCCTTTTGTAGGTGAACTCTTAACCTTACGTAGCATGACCATGCATTTCCGGATTCGATCACTCGAGTGGCCCAGAGATATCTCTCTGAAATAGAGAGGGGCAAATCCCATCTTGATTGACCATGCCTCACAGCATGCTTCTTGACTACCCTGTTACGGTGTAGCGTTTGATAGCCCCTAAGTAAGACGATCCACATCTTGAGTACATGCGACAATCTCAGGTCTAAGGATAAAGTGTACATGTTATGTAAAGAGAGAACTACTTCTCGTGTTAGGTCAGTCCTAGCACATGCCTCTACATGTGCCTACATTATTAGTTTGACATCTCCATGTCCATGACTTGTGAAACATAGTCATCAACTAATACATGTGCTAGTCTAATATTCATGTGTGTCCTGACATGAACTCCGACTAGGAACATCTTTAGAATAACCATACAAGTAAAGAGTTTCACATACAATTCACATAATTGCAAATCAATTCAAGTAGCCTTTAATGGATATTCAAGGAATACAATATAAAATATGGATACAAATGGAATATCATCATCTCTATGATTGACTCTAGGGCATACCTGCAACAAGCATCACAAGCTTTCTTGTAAGCATTCTTAACAACAGCAGGTGCATCATTAGCAGGTTCTTCTAGTAATGGGGTGTCTAGAACATCTTACTTTTTCTCAGCCCTGAGAATAATTTTCAGGTTACGGATCCAATTTGAGTAGTTTGTTCCATTCAACTTGTCCTTCTCAATGACCGAACGCAAAGCAAACGGTGTGGTGTTGCTAGGTGCGATCTACAAAATAATAATAATGCAAAATACTAAGACAAATGTAACCATGATAGATCAAATCACATTAAACTATTTAACAAAATCTACTCCCACTAAAATCAATATCCCTCTATTGATACTTAGTGATTCAGGATCCACAACTAAGAAGTCTACTAGTGAGCTTTAGCATCACCGCTAGCAGGCAAGGTAGATCGGTAAGCAAACTTTTGCTAATCATATCACATATGACTCCTGTTGTTGGGTGACATCACCATGTCTCAACGTCCAACCTTTATGCCCCAAGGTCCTTAACCGTTAAGATGACCTTGTTAAGCAAACCAACCCTTATGCGTGTAAGTATCCGATACAAACCCGTCTAGTCAAGGAAAACTAGTGGCACCCTAATTTCATAGACGCACCACCAATTGTACAAGACATGGGATGGTGCAAGGTTTAGTTGGGAGGGCATACTAACTTAAAATTTGCGAGGGATCATTCTACTTCTAACATCACAGCATGTAGGAGTAAAACAAAGCAGAATAGCATGCACATAGTTGTGGCACAGTATGGCCCGATTTCCATTGGCGGTCTCCATCTCCATAGAACCTGTTCACCATGATGATCTCCATCACCATTATCCATGTGTGCCATCCTCCTAGTGATGAGTCCTCCAAGAACTAGTACACGCTATTACATCTAATATGTAGTAAAGAAGATTACACAGTTGCTCGGATCATCACAGATTGGCATGCAGGCCACTAAATACATTAAGGTGACAATACATATGGCTCCAGCCATATTGTTGTATGCATGACACGCATGTCATGAATCATTTACACACATGCATCACATACACAGGGGCCATACTGATCACAAAATCTTGCAAAACAGAGTTAGGCGTTCTAACGTTCCAAACTTAAACGTCCCGAAACTCCATCTTCCAAGCCGAATTTGGGAAATCTAATGTTGCCAAAAATGGAAAAGTGATTGAATTTCATGTGTAAATTTTTCTGTTGATCAATTTTCATATAAAATTCACCTCGATCCGAGATCGTACCAAAAAGTTACGGCCATTTTACCGAAACACATGATCACAGTAAATCACCCGATCTAGTAGTAGATCCAATTGACTACTGCGCATCATATGCATCTAGCGTATGAACCTAGATTTCAATTCGATCAATCACATTGATCTTCGCTCACTGCAACTGGCATTACGTGTATCACTTAACTCCGATGGCGGAAATCCATCTGGTAGAAGTATGTCGTTACACGACCATTGCAGCAAGAACACAAACCAGGTCATAGATCAATATGAAAAACCGCATATCTCCATATGCACACATCCTGAATCCATAACTAAATAGCTATGACTCTAATACCACTGTAGGGATACGAAGTAGGCTACGCTAGCGCAAAATAAAATTTTCTACCGCGTAAACAAGGAATAACTGTTGTTATAGATCATGGGATTACCACTCGACGCACAGGTGCGGAAGTTATAGATACGCGTGGGGGCAGAAAAGTCGATCACACGTTAACACAGTGTAGTCGAACACGTTGACGCGAGCAGCTCCTCAGCAGCTCGTCCATGTGCAGCGACTCCCTTCACGTGCCACGGCTCGTCAGGCTCGTTGTCGGCTGGTCAGGTTCCTCGTCGGAGCTCCCGTGCGGCGGCTCGTCCAAGTGCTGTAGATGAAACACCTCCAAGGTGTGGGGAGGAAGCGTCACAAGCCGGACTGCTAGGTCTGCGAGTTGCAACAAGGTGAGGGCGTGGGAGGCGCGGTTGCTACTGGTGCCAAAGGGGATGATCCCCTAGCCCGTCCACCCACCCCTCAATATATAGGGGTTCCTAACGGGCCTCTGGGTTCGAGGCCCATTAGTACTCCTAAACCTGATATAATCCAGATCACATCCGAATTGGGCTTCTAGCCCTTTAAGTGTGTTACCCTATAGGTTCATATACGTATAGACATGGCCCGAGTACTCCTACTCAGCCAATAGTTAGTAGCGGCCTCTAGCAAGACATACTAACTCCTATACACACACGAAGATCATATCAGACGAACCATCACAACATCATGTACATACTATTCCCTTTGCCTCACGATATTTGGTCTAGCTCCAAGCCAACCACTCTTTCTCGATGCTGTGATTCGGAATCCCTTTCTAGGTTAACTCTTAACCTCACATAGCATGGCCATGCATTTCCAGTTCTGATCACTCGAGGGGCTCAGAGATATCTCTCTCAAGTAGAGAGGAGCAAATTCCATCTTGACTGACCATGCCTCACAGCACGCTTCTTAACAAACCTGAAAGCTACCTTTATGACTACCCAGTTACGGTGTAGTGTTTGATAGCCCCTAAGTAAGTTGATCCACATATTTAGTACATGCGATAGTCTCATGTCTAAGGACAAGGCGTACATGTTGTGTTTAGAGAGAATTACGTAACTCATGTTGGGTTAGTCCTAGCACATGTGTCTACACTTGCCCACATTATTAGTTTGACATCTCCATGTCCATGACTTGTGAAACATAGTCATCAACTAATACATGTGCTAGTTATATTCATGGGTGTCCTCACATGAACTCCAACTAGGGACAACTTTTAGAATAACCATACAAGTAAAGAGTTTCACACACAATTCACAAAATTGCAAATCAATTCAAGTAGCCTTTAATTTATATTCAAGGAACATAATATAAAATATGGATACAAAGGAATATCATCATCTCTATGATTGCCTCTTGGGCATACGTCTAACACCGATGTCATTCCTCCCACTTCTTGTACAATTGAGAAGCCTTTTGAGATTTTGTATAGCGATGATGAGCCTGAAAGTGACGACGAACCTTTGATCCGGTGTTCTCGGAATCAGACCCCTCGTCCTGCTGCAGATGCTATTGCTCCCTTTGTCGCTCAAGAAGTTCCTTCTGCATCCATTGAGGCAACAACTGTCGAAGAGGAAACCGCCGCTAATGGTATAATGGTGTTGTCTCAACGAGCTACACATACTTCTTCGGGTCATAGCTAAAGCTTTGATTCAAAAACTGAAAGCGATGATCCTAGCAACGCCCTCTTTGTTAGCGCTGAGCCCCCCAATATGGCTGCAAACCAGCTGGACTTGGCTGAAGGCACTCGCGTCTTTGGTGGTACTAAATGCAAATTGCTCAAGTTTTCTTGTGGCTGCCGAGAGCGTCATGGTTTGTAAAAGGCTCAAGACAGCTTCAGCTTTCATATCATGGAGGAAGACCTTGGCAAGGACAACATCGAAGATATTTTGACCCATGCTTAGGACTTGTCTATGAAGGCATTAGTTGCCTGCCGCGTCGCCCAATGACGCATTCATGAAGACCTGAGGAAACACGATCTGTGACAGAAATCCTTTGAGAATGCCTTGGCTAAGGAAATTGAAGTGATTAATTTGATTGCCGCCCTTGACACCGAAAAGACCAAGTCGACTTCGCTTGCAACTGAGAAAGATTCCCTTTCCAAGAGGAATGAAGAGCTTGAGGCTGAAGTTGAGAGACTTTGCACCCTTGCACGAGATAACTGAAAAATCTCAGGCTGACTAGCTCCAACTTTCTCTTGATGCAAAGTGCAAAGAGGTTGAACAACTATTTGGTTTGCTAATGTGGTTTTAGAAACATAAAAGGATCATCAAGAATATGCTGATGCTATTGATGAAAGTTTCCATTACATTCATGCTAAACTGGACAAGTTACTTGCTAACTTTGATTCACCTCCTTCTCCACTCACCTTCGAGGACTGCATTATTGGTGATATCTTGAAATGGGTTGTGGATGGCATCTAATCTCTTGGAGTCAATGGGCGTGCTTTTGAGGAGTTGGGCGTTGCTATATCTGCATGGATCCTTGCTCATGCCATCTACTCACTCATGATCAGTCCACTAGATGGAAGTGAGCCTACTATCAGAAAGTCAGATCTGCGACGTGTTTGTGAGCGTGACTATGCCTGGCCCGAAGACATTTCTGCTGATAAAATTTCTATATTTCCCAAGAATATTGCGAAGAACTTTAACACTTGTTTCATTAGGTCTCCATTTGTTTCTTCTCTTCAATTGTTTGTATCTTTTCTTTTTGTCTCTTACTATGAACATTTCATTTTTTTGCAGCAACGAAGTTAGAACACCAGAGCCGGTCCGTCTACTTCAATACCCGTGGATCCTCCTCCTACTACTTCGCAATCAGCCCCTGGTGCTTCTTCCCATGCTACTCTGATGGAGACTGCTTCTCACTTAGGCGATAGAGGAGAGGTGTGAGGAACATTATTGGGATTCTTATCTTGTAAACATTATGGCTGACTGTCACTTCTTTTGTCCTAAAGCAATCTTAGTTCCTGCGCAGGTGCCAGAGTTGGTCCTTGTGCAGGTTACCGAAGGTGTGTTGCCTGTGGCTATGAATCGTGGCGACTACTTTATGTCTTGCTCGTTATGGTGTAAATTCTACTCTAAATTTTCTGCTGCTTCATTTGATGAGTTTGGTCTTATAAAACCTAAAAATATGACAAACAAAATGCATCCGCGAAGTCATTTTTTTAAGAATTTACTCGTAACCAACATGAGCATGACTAGATCCTTCATCATCGATACGTTGACAGAGAACTTCACCGTCTTGATGGAATCAGCCATGGCCTTCCATACGTTGGGCATTTCAAGTTGCTTGAACCGAAGATGGAACCTACTGATTATATTGAAGACACGACTTTCGAATTTATTCATAAGCGTTCTTGCGAGTAAATGTATCGAGATGTAATTTTCCTTTGCGTTAGTTATTTTTCTTTTACATTTTCAGGTGTTGTAATTGCTGAAAATTTTCTTCGCTCATCTGAAAATGAGATTGTCGATGTTGTTGTAGAACGTTTGATTGAAGAGTGTTGTAATACTATTTGTAACAAAGAATACTCTTTTACATTTCTTAATAAAGAAATCTTGTGTTGTGAATCGAAGAGAAAATTGCTTTTTTCGCGAAGCGCCTCCCCCAGTTTTCTATTTGATTTCTCAACAAAAGATTCCTGACTTTATGGGGTACCTGTGTGAGAATGCACGAAGTGGCTAGCTCGTCAACCTAACTTCAATTTTGTGTGCAACTTCACGATTCATGAGTCGACTTTTGTTTCCCTTCACGTTTCATGAGGGGTTTTCGCAGTTTCGCAAAAGATTTTTTTCCTTCACCATTTCTGGTGAAATTAGCGTCACATTCCTGTGCGCCTAAGTGAGTTTCATGGACTTCGAGGCTATCTACCTCAATGTTCACTAATTCACTTATGGTGAGTCTTTGACTCTACTTTGCCAAAAGTGATTCCTCTTCGAAATGTGGAGGTTTGTCACTTCGGCGTTCTTTTCATTTTTTCTGGGGAGCCCTTGTTTATATTCCACAAGCAGATATTACACAAGAAGTATGCCTCATTAAAAACCTCACATCTTCGCTAAGGCACTGCATCCCAACAAAGACTCTCCCTATGATGAAAAGAGTACGACTTCGCTTAATGTTTCTGATACAAAGATTGCAGAATTTAAATTACCAAAATTTAAAAAGAAAAAAGAAACTAAGAAACAACACTAGACTATTCTTCTTTGGCTCTTTCACACCCAATACTTCTGCAACATGTCTTTGTTCCAGGAGTATGTCACCTCCTCGCCTTCTAATGTTTGTAGCATGTAAGCCCCCCGCTCTTGTTTCTACAACCAAGAATGGTCCATCCCACTTCGACTGCAATTTTCTATCTTTATCTTCGCAGCACCATGTCTTGCGTAGTGATTTCTCTTTGATGTATTTTCTTGTTCTTCCATCTTCTTGTTTCATCTTGGAAGATAGATTGGTTATGCAGCGCTTGCACTCTCGCCTCTTCCCTTGTGTCTAAAGCCACATCCATGTCTTCGCTAACCAGCGACTGCTCTGTATGTAGTGAACCTAGCTTTGTTTCCTCTGAGACCATTACGTCTTCTCCATATAGCAGCCTGAAAGGAAAGAACTTCATTGCTCTTGACTCTGTTGTGTTGTGTGACCAGATCACATTTGGTAACTCTTCAACCCACTTGTCCCTTGGCATATTAGTTATGTTTTTCTTGATTCCAGTGAAGATTATTCCATTGGCTCTTTCTACTGCACGATTTGACTGCGGGTGATAGACAGAGGTGAAACATAACTTTGTTCCCACCTGAAAGTAGAATTGCTTGAACTCTAAGCTATCAAACTACTTTCTATTGTCAACCGTGATTTCGTGCGGCACACCAAACCTGCATATTATGTTTTGCCAGAAAAACTTTTGAATCAACCGCGAAGTTATCGACTACTGGTTTGGCTTCAATCCACTTTGAGAAGTATTCTACTGCCACAATTGCGTACTTGTAATTTCCTGGTGCCATTGGCAATTGCCCCATGATGTCAATGCCCCATCTTGCAAATGGCCAAACTAGTGGAAGTAGTTGTATTTCGTATGGCGAAGTCTTGCTGTAGTTTGCGTGTTTCTGGCAATTATCACACTTTCTTACTATCTCTTCAGCATCAAGTATTGTTGTTGGCCAGTAGAATCCTTGATGAGAAGGTTTGCTCACCAATTTTCTAGTCCCAATGTGTGAAGAACACATTCTAGAGTGTATTTCTTGTGACAAGTTTTTTCCCTCTTCTGTGGATATGCACTTTAACAACGGTGTGCATACTCCACTCTATATAAACATTCCTCCTGCATCAAATAACTTCTTGCCCTCAAGGCCATTCTTTTGTTGTCCGCGTCACTCCTGGCTCATAGTACTCTCTCAAAAATGTGATTATGGGCACTCGCCAATCTTCGCTCATGACAGCATTCACAAACTTCACTGGGCTTCATCACAATTTATTGATTTGTACTTCATGACTTCGTAGAACACATCTAGAGGCAATGGCTCATTTTTGGCTGCTTTCTTCGTGAGTTCATCTACTTCACCATTCATTTCTCTAGGTATTCTTTTGACTGTGATGCCAAAGAAGTATTTTTCCATTGATCTCACTGTTTTCACGTACTTTGCCATATCTAGGTTTTTTGCTTCGTACGATTTGCCAATATGATTTGTTATGAGTTTGAAATCTGTTCTGATGATTAGTCTTCTAGCTCCCACTGCTCTTGCCTTGTGAAGACCCAGTAATAATCCTTCATACTCCACAACATTCTTTATGTGTCCCACGAAGCTCAAACGCACTACATACCTCAATTTGATTCCTGAAGTTGATAACAACACAGGTGATGCTGCTACTCTATCGTCACAATATGCACCATCACAATACATTTCCAAAGGTTTTTCTTGTGGATCTTCATTGTCTTTATACTCATCAAACGGAGTTCAACCTGCCACAAAGTTAGCTAGGACTTGCGATTTCATCGCCGATCGTGAAGTGAAATTTACTACATAGTGTGACAACTCCGTTGCTTAGTTGCCAATTCTGCCCGAAGACTTTTGTTTTCAAAAATGTCTCTCAAAGGAAAAGAGCTTGGCACAGTAATTGTGTAACTCTGAAAGTAATGCTTTAGCTCCTTGGAAGCCATCACGATTGAAATAAGCCATTTTTTCCTTTTGAAAATAAAACTTCTTCGCACCCTCCAAAGCCTAAGAAACAAAGTATACTAGTAACTGCTTCATGTGACCATCAACTTCTCTTTCTTCTACTAACACTGTGCTCAACGCCAGATTGGACGCTGAGATGTACAATAGCAATTTTGCTTTCTCCCCCGGGCTTGTCAAAACTACCATGTTTTCTAGGTGCCCTTCCAACTCCTTGAAAGCTTTCTGCTCTTGCCCCCCCCAAAACAAATTTGTTCTTTGTTGCCAGTAGCTTTAAGAAAGGTAAACTTCTTTCTGCTGACTTCAAGATGAAACGCCCGAAAGCTACAATTCTGCCTGTTAACTTTTGGATGTCTCCTTTTGTTCTTGGTTGTTTCATTTTTCTGATTGCCTCAATTTTCTCTGGATTTGCTAGTATGTCAGAATTTGATACCATGTAGCCCAACAACTTTCCTTTCTTTACACCGAAGACACATTTCTCTGGATTAAGCTTGAGACCATACTTTCTTAAATTTGCAAATGTTTCACAAAAATTTGTGATGTGGTCTTCTTTCTTCTTACTTTGCACAACCACATCATCAACATACACGGAGACATTTCTTCTTAGTTGAGGACCCAACACTATTTGAATCATTCAATTGAATGTTGGTCCGGCATTGCGAAGTCCTTCTAGCATTGTGACAAAACAGAAGACCCCAAACGGTGTGATAAAACTTGTTTTTTCTTCGTCTATCTTTCTCATCCATATCTGATGATACCTAGAGAAACAGTCCAATAAGGACATCATTTCCCAGCCTGCTGCTAAGTCAACTAGTATATGTATTCTTGGTAAGGGGTAATTGTCCTTGGGGCATGCCTTGTTCAATAATGTGAAATCTATGTGCATTCTCCAATCTCCGTTCTTCTTTGGGATCATGACAACGTTCGAAAGCCAGGTAGTGTAATGCACCTCGTGTATCACTCCTGCATCTAATAGCTTTTGTACTTCGCATTGTGCTGCTAAAGTTTTCTTCGGGGATAACACCCGCAACTTTTGTCTTTGCGATGACATTTTTGGGTCCGTTTCAAGTTTGTGTTCAATGATACTTCGCAGGACACCCTACAAATCTTTCTTGCTCCATGCAAACACATCTTGATTATTTCTGAGACAAGTTATTAATCGCTGCTCTTCTTCTTCGGACAAGTCTCTTGCTATAATGACGGTCTTGTCCCGAATATCTTCGCATAGTTGCACTCTTTTGGTATGCTCAAGGGGGTGAACTCTTTCTTCATCTTTTGACTTCTCATCTAGTTCTTTGAACTCGATTTCCTCTTCTTCCTCTTCTATCAGATATACTAGTTTTTGATCTATTCCGGTGTTGTGCTCTCTTTCCCGGGCATCCTCATAATCTCCATAGACAGAAAGGATGATGTTGTGTGTGGGAATTTTCATACACTAAAATGGCATGTGAATTAGAGTCGCAAACTTTGTCCATAACTCCTCTACCAAAAATGGCTAGGTAAGAATATGGGATGTTATTCACATTAATGTTAACCATTTCGGTTCTCATTAGTGCACCTTCGCCCAAGCTCACATTCATCTCGATTTTTCCAAAAGCTTCCACTCTTTTATTTCCGAAGCCATATATATGGCTTCGTAGTTGTTTTCAATTGGCTGTCTTCAAAGCCCATTCTTCTAAACAAATCATAAGTTATGACATCAACTGAACTCCCATTATCTAATAAGATTCCACCCACATCATTTCCCAACAAGCGTTTCATGTTTTTGCCCATGATGGCTCTGGTCACTAGCGGATCTTCATGCGGGAGCTTGCTCAATCTCATGCCTGACCCGAAGAGACATGACTATCTTTGTGTATATGATCTTTCTTTTGCATCTTGCTTTCAAACACCGAGAAATTACAACCTCCTCTAATTGCATTGATCACGTTAACTCTATGGCCCACATGATCTTGCTCTTTGATAGGGTGCTATTGCAAAGGTATTTGCTGGGGCGGGTCTATCTTTGGCGGTTGCGGCACATTGTAATTTTGATGCTGAAATGGAGCTGGAGGTCTCATTTGGCTATATGGTGGTGGAGGTGGAGGAGGTGGGTAAAAGCTTATGCGGGAGGTAATTTCATGGTTGGTATGAATGCCAATTTGGCGCTGAGCTATATGCTGCTGATTGAAAGGTTGACAAAGTGTGGTTCACTGTCCTTGGTTGCTCATCTATTTCGTTTTGCTTTGTATCTTCTTTTTCTCTCACCTCGAGTGCCGCTCTACACTCATTTATCCAATGACCTTTGTTTTTCCCATGCAACCAATAGTACAGTATTTTTCTGTCTTCGGGCCCTCTGCCAGATCTACCTCCGCTTGAGTTTGTATGGCTTCCCCAGCCACCTCTTGCTCCAAAAAACTAATACGAAGAAGCTTGCATGTTGGATTGATTAGACACATTATTGACAGAGTTTTGTCTCTGTTGAAAATTTGACTTCGCTGCCGGAATGTTAGATTTTTGCCCATTCCATTATTGCTGCGGTTGCCAAATTTGTTTCGGCTTTTCTATCTTTTTCCTTGCATTGTATTCTTCTATTCTTCGCTATCTTCGTCCATCGGACTTGCAATACTCTTGCATTATGTCAAAGAGCTGCTTTTTGGACTTTAGTCATCACCTATCCAAGTATTCCCCACACGGTCCCAGCTTCAAACCCCGAATCATTACGTCAATCACTGTGCTCTCCGCCACATGAGGCACCTTCGCCCTTGCTTTGACAAATCTTTGCATGTATTCTTGTAAGTTCTCTTTGTCTCCTTGCTTGATGTTATGGAGATCTCCTTAAGTGAATTCTTGAGACTGAAAGCCTTGAAAGTTTTCAAACGACTTGTCCCGAAGTTGATCCAACGAAGAGATACTACCCTTTGGCAAAGAAGCGTACCATTGCTGTGACAAGCCTTTGACTAGCATCACTAAAGCCTTGGCTTTAACAGAGTCATTACTTGAATATGGCATCATAGCTATTCTAGATTTGAAATAAAAATTCTCCTTGTAATGTTGTATTTGATTTTTTAGCAAAGTTGCTCAACCTCAATTCATGGTCTGGAAAAGTATTATTTTAGTAAAATAACTATCACTTATTGCAAGCATGCGAGAATATCATAGATACATCATGGCCAAAACAAGTTGAAAGAGTTGTGGTGAACTTTCATATCATGATCTAAACTTGCTTCCTTTAATTTGAACTTTATGCTTGAATTATATGTTTTGGTGTTCTTTAATTTGTTCATGCTTGTTTTGCCACATTGTGTAAAATTGATGCTTATGTATCCCAACAAGGCTCAAAATGACATGTTATTAAGATCAAGAGATTGTAGAGCCTCATGATATCAAAAGATCATATTTTTTATACTCTTCTTATCATGTTGAATTTTTTTTAGCACCGGTAACAATGAAAATTCACGGGTAAAGACCTTGTCAACATGGATTCATGTGTGAGTTTTGTGTTGGGATACGAGGTAGGCTACACTAGCGCAATTCAAAATTCTACCGCGTATAACCAGGAAGAACTGCCGTATAAGGATTACGGGATTACCACTCAACGCACTACTGGTGCGGAAGATGTAGATATGCGTCGATGCAGTGAAGACGATCACGTAGTCGTACGTAGTCGATCAACGTAGTCGTACGTAGTCGATCACATCCAGCAGCTCCTCAGCAGCTCGTCCACGTGCAGCAAGATCGCCTCCGGTACCGCGGCTCGTCGTTGGCTCGTCGTGGCTTGTCGGCAGCTCATCCAAGTGCTGCAGGCGCAACACCTCCAAGGTATCCACACGTGCAGGGAGGAAGCGTCGCAAGCCGGACTGCTAGATCCGCGAGTTGCAACAGGCGAGGGTGTGGGAGGCGCAGCAGGTGTGTTTCGCCAAAAGGTGTAAACCCTAGGGCACCCCCACCCCTCTATTTATAGAGGTTCCTGACGGGCCTCTGGATCCGAGGCCCATTAGTACTTCTAAACCTAATCCAACTCGGATCAAATCCGAATTGGGCTTCCAGCCCCTTAAGTGTGTGACCCTATGGGTTCGGATACGCATAGACATGGCCCGAGTACTCCTACTCAGCCCAATAGTCGGTAGCGGCCTCTAGCAAGACGTGCCAACTCCTATACGCACACGAAGATCATATCAGACGAACCATCACAACATAATATACATGCTATTCCCTTTGCCTCACGATATTTGGTCTAGCTTCAAGCCGACCGCTCCTTCTCGATCCTGTGATTCGGAATCCCTTTGTAGGTTAACTCTTAACCGTACGTAGCATGGCCATGCATTTTTGGATCCGATCACTCGAGGGGCCCAGAGATATCACTCTCAATCAGAGAGGGGCAAATCCCATCTTGATTGACCATGTCTCATAGCATGCTTCTTGACAAACCCGAAAGCTACCTTTATAACTACCCTGTTACGGCGTAGCGTTTGATAGCCCCTAAGTAGGTCGATCCACATCTAGAATACATGCGACAATCTCAGGTCTAAGGACAAAGCGTATATGTTGTTTAAAGAGAGAACTACTTCTCGTGTTGGGTCAGTCCTAACACATGTCTCCACATGTGTCCACATTATTAGTTCAACATCTCCATGTCCATGACTTGTGAAACATAGTCATCAACTAATACATGTGCTAGTCTAATATTCATGTGTGTCCTCACATGAACTCCAACTAGGGACAACTTTAGAATAACCATACAAGTAAAGAGTTTCACATACAATTCACATAATTGCAAATCAATTCAAGTAGCCTTCAATGGATATTCAATGAACACAACATACAAATCATGGATACAAATGGAATATCATCATCTCTATGATTGCCTCTAGGGCATACCTCCAACAGTCTCCCACTTGCACTAGAGTCAATCTAGAAGGTACCTAATACCCATAGCTCTTACATGCGCATCATGCTTAGCCTGCGGGAGTGGTTTTGTGAACGGATCAGAAATGTTCAGATCCGTGTGTATTTTGCATATCTTGATCTCACCCCGGTTAACGAAGTCTCGAATGAGATGAAATCGCCTCATTACGTGTTTGTTCTTCTGGTGGTTCCTTGGCTCCTTTGCTTGCGCAATTGCCCCATTGTTATCACAGTAGAGATTCAATGGGCTGGACGCATTCGGGAACACACCAAGCTCAATGAGGAAATTCCTTATCCAAACACCTTCCTTTGCGGCTTCTGAAGCCGCGATGTACTCGGCTTCTGTCGTAGAATCGGCCACCGTCTCCTGCTTGGAACTCTTCCAACTAACAGCACCACTATTCAGCGTGAACACAAATCCTGATTGTGACTTTGAATCATCTCTGTCGGTTTGGAAACTAGCATCGGTGTAACCTGTTACAACGAGCTCCTCCTCACCTCCATAGACGAGGAACATATCTTTAGTCCTTCTCAAGTACTTAAGAATGTTTTTCACCGCTGTCCAGTGACTCTCACCTGGATCAGATTGGTGTCTGCTTGTCATACTTAACGCATATGAAACATCTGGGCGAGTACTTATCATTGCATACATGATAGATCCAATAGCCGAGGCATATGGCACTCTACTCATGCGATCCCGCTCATCAGCAGTCGAAGGACACTGAGTCTTGCTGAGATGTATGCCATGTGACATAGGCAAGAACCCTTTCTTTGCCTCTTCCATGCTGAACCGCTTCAACACTTTGTCAATGTAAGTATCTTGGCTTAAACCTATAAGCCTTCTCGATCTATCTCTATAGATCTTAATGCCCAGAATATATGCCGCTTCCCCTAAGTCCTTCATCGAAAAACTATTTTTCAGTGAAGTCTTTACGGACTCAAGCATAGGAATGTTATTTCCAATCAGTAATATGTCATCCACATATAAGATTAGAAATACTACAGAGCTCCCACTAACCTTCTTGTAAACACAAGACTCTTCTTCGTTCTTGGTGAAGTCAAACCCTTTGACCACTTCATCAAAACGAATGTTCCAACTCCTAGATGCTTGCTTCAATCCATAAATGGATCTCTGAAGCTTGCATACCTTTCCAGCATTTTTCGGATCGACAAAACCCTTGGGCTGTATCATATACACGTCCTCAGCTAGGTTTCCATTCAGGAAAGCTGTCTTGACATCCATCTGCCATATCTCATAATCGAAATATGCAGCTATAGCTAGAATAATCCGAATGGACTTAAGCATCACTACGGGCGAGAAGGTCTCATCGTAGTCAACTCCTTGAACTTGTCGAAAACCTTTTGCGACAAGTCGTGCTTTATAGATGTGAACATTTCCATCCATGTCTTTTTTCTTCTTATAGATCCACTTGCACTCTATGGCTTTAACACCATCAGGCGGGTCAACCAAGTTCCAAACTTGATTGTCTCCCATGGACTCTATTTCGGATTGCATGGCACTCTGCCATTTTTCGTAGTCTGGGTCCATCATTGCTTCTGCATATGTCGCAGGCTCATCATTGTCCAACAATAATATTTCTCGCATTTCGCGGAGCCTTGCTGACCTTCGTGGTTGTGGCGGTGCTTCTCTTGCCATGGGTATCTCAACTTGTTCTGCTACGTTAGCATCACTAATTGATTCTTGCCCGATTGGCTCATCTTGAACTTCTTCAAGATGCACTATCTTTCCACTCTTTTCTCCTTTGAGAAACTCTTTCTCTAGGAAAACCCCGTTCCGAGCGACAAACACTTTGCCTTCTGATCGGTTGTAGAAATAATATCCCAAAGTTTCCTTTGGATATCCCACAAAAATGCACTTATCCGACTTGGGTGTGATCTGGTCCGACTGAAGTCGCTTGACAAACACTTCACATCCGCAAATCTTTAGAAAAGACAAACTAGGAACCTTTCCAGTCCACATCTCATATGGTGTCTTAACTACGGATTTAGATGGTACCCTATTAAGTGTGAAAGCTGTTGTTTCTAGAGCGTATCCCCAAAATGACAACGGTAGGTCCGACTGGCTCATCATTGATCGAACCATGTCTAACAAAGTTCAATTACGTCGCTCGGACACACCGTTTCTCTGAGGTGTTCCAGGCGGCGTAAGTTGTGGAACAATTCCGCAACTCTTTAGATGATTGCTAAACTCGTGGCTCAAATACTCGCCTCCACGATCAGATCGTAAGGCCTTAATTTTCTTGCCACGCTGATTTTCAACTTCATTCTGAAATTCCTTGAACTTTTCAAAGGTTTCAGACTTGTGCCTCATCAATTATACATAGCCATATCTACTAAAATCATCAGTGAAAGTTATGAAGTATTGGAATCCTCCTCTAGCCGTCGTGCTCATTGGTCCGCATACATCACTATGTACGAGTTCCAACAAGTCTACTGCTCTCTCAGGAAATCCTGTGAAAGGCGTCTTGGTCATCTTGCCTAGCAAGCAAGCCTCACATGTCTCGTATGATTCAAAATCAAACGAAGTTAGAAGTCCATCGGAATGGAGCTTCTTCATGCGCTTATCACTTATATGACCCAAACGACAATGCCTACAAGTAGGTAGGACTCAAATCATTAGGTCGAGGCCTTTTAGCACTTACATTACAGACAGGTGAACCATCAAGATTTAAAACAAATAATCCATTCACAATGGGTGCAAAAGCCATAAACATATTATTCTTAGAGATCACACAACCATTGTTTTCACTCGCAAATGAATAACCATCCTTCATCAAGCATGAAGGAGACAAAATGTTTCGACTTAAACTAGGAACAAAATAACAATTATTCAACTCCATAATAAATCCTGACGGGAGGTGGAGTTGCATCGTCCCGACGGTCAAAGCAGCAACTCTTGCATTATTGCCCACGCGGAAATCAACTTCTCCTCTTTCTACGCTTCTACTTCTTATCATTTCCTGCATCGAATTGCAAATATGAGCAACCGATCCGGTATCAAATACCCAAGAATTAATAATTGTATCAGCAAGAAATATGTTGTCTATAACATTAACAACAAGTGTACCTGAGGTAGAAGTACTCTTACTTCCGCCATTCTTCAACGAAGCTAGGTACTGCTTGCAGTTTCTCTTCTAGTGACCAAGTTCATGACAGTAAAAGCACTCTTTATCTGGAGCAGGTCCAGCTTTAGCCTTGGGCGCTGGGTTTGGCTTGGACACTCCAGCCTTACCCTTCTTCTTCCAAGAATTGCCCTTCTTCTTGAAGGTAGGCTTGTTCTGTACAGCCATCACATGGCTGGTACTAGCGCTTTTCTTAATGTCTACCTCTGCTGTCTTGAGCATACCACACAGTTCATTCAGACCCTTCTCCGTCCCATGCATATGGTAGTTCGAGATGAAGTTCCCATAGCTAGGCGGAAGAGATGAAAGAATGAAGTCAGTGGCCAACTCTTTACCCATTGGGAAGCCCAACTTCTCCAATCACTGAGTGTAACCAACCATCTTGATTACATGTGGTCCTACTGCTGCGCCTTCTGCTAACTTGCACTCCAGAAAGGCTTTGGACACATTGAACCTTTCGGTCCTAGCCTGTGTCTGGAACATGTCCTTGAGCGCCACGATCATATCGTGTGCCTCATGATTTGTTTCGAACTGCATCTGCAGCTCGGGTTCCATGCAAGCAAGCATAAGGCAGCTTACCTCAAGATTAGCATCAAATGCCTTCTTGTAAGCAGCCTTAACGGCAGCAGATGCATCATCAGCAGGTACTGGTGGTAGTGGGGTGTCTAGAACATCTTCCTTTTTCTCAGCCCTGAGAACAATTCTCAGGTTACGGATCTAATCCGAGTAGTTTGTTCCATTCAATTTTTCCTTCTCAAGGACCGAACGCAAAGCAAACGATGCGGTGGTGTTGCTAGGTGCCATTTAATCTACAACAATAGTAATGCAAAATACACTAAGACAAACGTATCCATGATAGAGCAAATTACATTAAACTATTTTAACAGAATCTACTCCCACTAAAATCAATATCCCTCTATTGAAACTTAGTGATTCAGGATCCACAACTAACAAGTCTACTAGTGAGCTTTAGCATCACCGCTAGCAAACGAGGTAGATCGGTAAGCAACTTTTGCTAATCATATCACATATGACTCCTGTTGTTGGGTGACATCTCTATATCTCGGCGCCCAACCTTTATACCCCAAGGTCCTTAACCGTTAAGATAACCTTGTTAAGCAAACCAACCCTTATGCGTGTAAGTGTCCGACACAAACCCGTCTAGTCAAGGAAAACTAGTGGCACCCTAATTTCATAGACCCACCACTAATTGTACAAGACATGGGATGGTGCAAGTTTTAGTTGGGAGGGCATACTAACTTAAAATTTGCGAGGGATCGTTCTACTTCTAACATCACAGCATGCAGAAAGTAAAACATAAACAGAATAGCATTCACACAGCTTGTGACACAGTATGGCCCGTTTTCATATGGTGATCTCCATCTCCATAGAACCTGTTCACCATGGTGATCTCCATCTCCATGTTCCATGTGCGCCATCCTCCTGGTGATGAGTCCTCCAAGAACTAGAGCATGCTATTACGCCTAATAGCTAGTAAAGAATCTAGTAATGAAGATTACATAGTTGCTTGGATCATCACAGATTGGTACGCAGACCATTAAATACAATAAAGTGACAACACATATGGCTCCTGCCGTGTTGCCGTACGCGCGACATGCAGGTCACGAATGAGTTACACACATGCATCACATACACAAGGGGGCCATACTGATCACAAGATACATACATACATCCTGCAAAACAGAGTTAGGCGTCCTAACGTTCCAAACTTCGGAGGCCCGAAACTCCATCTTCCAAGCCGAATTTGGGAAATCTAATTTCGCCAAAAATGGCAAAGCCATTGAAATTCATGTGTAACTTTTTCTGTAGATCAATTTTCGTATAAAAATCGCCCCGATCCGAGATCGTACCGAAAAGTTACGGCTGATTTACCGAAGCATACGCATACGGCAAAATCCCGACCCCGGCAGTAGATCCCATCTACTATTGCACATCTAATGCGCCTGGCGTATGACCCTGGATCTCGATTCGACCAATCATATTGATCTTCGCTCACTGCAACTGGATTTACATGTATCACTTAACTCCGATGGCGGAAACCGACCGGTAGGAGTATGTCGTTACACTACCATTGCAGCAAGGACACGAAACCAGGACATCGATCAAACAGAAAACTCGCATATCTCCATATGCACATATCCCGAATCCAAAACTAAGCAGCTATGGCTCTGATACCACTGTTGGGATACGAGGTAGGCTACACTAGCGCAATTCAAAATTCTACCGCGTATAACCAGGAAGAACTGCCGTATAAGGATCACGGGATTACCACTCGACGCACTATTGGTGCGGAAGATGTAGATATGCGTCGATGCAGTGAAGACGATCACGTAGTCATACGTAGTCGATCAACGTAGTCGTACGTAGTCGATCACGTCCAGCAGCTCCTCAGCAGCTCGTCCACGTGCAGCAAGATCGCCTCCGGTACCGCGGCTCGTCGTTGGCTCATCGTGGCTCGTCGGCAGCTCGTCGTCGGCTCGTCCAAGTGCTGCAGGCGCAACACCTCCAAGGTATCCACACGTGCAGGGAGGAAGCGTCGCAAGCCGGACTGCTAGATCCGCGAGTTGCAACAGGCGAGGGCGTGGGAGGCGTGGCAGGTGTGTTTCGCCAAAAGGTGTAAACCCTAGGGCGCCCCCACCCCTCTATTTATAGAGGTTCCTGACGGGCCTCTGGATCCGAGGCCCATTAGTACTTCTAAACCTAATCTAACTTGGATCAGATCCGAATTGGGCTTCCAGCCCCTTAAGTGTGTGACCCTATGGGTTCGGATACGCATAGACATGGCCCGAGTACTCCTACTCGGCCCAATAGTCGGTAGCGGCCTCTAGCAAGACGTGCCAACTCCTATACGCACACGAAGATCATATCAGACGAACCATCACAACATAATATACATGCTATTTCCTTTGCCTCACGATATTTGGTCTAGCTTCAAGCCGACCGCTCCTTCTCGATCCTGTGATTTGGAATCCCTTTGTAGGTTAACTCTTAACCGTACGTAGCATGGCCATGCATTTTCGGATCCGATCACTCGAGGGGCCCAGAGATATCACTCTCAATCAGAGAGGGGCAAATCCCATCTTGATTAACCATGTCTCATAGCATGCTTCTTGACAAACCCGAAAGCTACCTTTATAACTACCCTGTTACGGCGTAGCGTTTGATAACCCCTAAGTAGGTCGATCCACATCTAGAATACATGCGACAATCTCAGGTCTAAGGACAAAGCGTATATGTTGTTTAAAGAGAGATCTACTTCTCGTGCTGGGTCAGTCCTAACACATGTCTCCACATGTGTCCACATTATTAGTTCAACATCTCCATGTCCATGACTTGTGAAACATAGTCATCAACTAATACATGTGCTAGTCTAATATTCATGTGTGTCCTCACATGAACTCCGACTAGGGACAACTTTAGAATAACCATACAAGTAAAGAGTTTCACATACAATTCACATAATTGCAAATCAATTCAAGTAGCCTTCAATGGATATTCAATGAACACAACATACAAATCATGGATACAAATGGAATATCATCATCTCTATGATTGCCTCTAGGGCATACCTCCAACATTTTGGTGCTCTATAGGAACCTGCAATTGTGGCTCGGGTGGGAAATTTCGGGTGGAACAAACTATTTAGGGGGTAATTATTGGGAGAAAATTCCCTATTTGGCACTATTACAATGAAGGATTCCTTATTTTGCCCTAAAACATTGGAACTTCCCTGATTGATACCGACACTAAATTTCATCCCTAAAATGACATTCTTGTCAGTTCTATTAGCACGTGTCATGACACTTGTCAAGTTTTATTTGACTGGACAAAAATACACTAGACAAAAGGATAGGCCTGCACAACTAAACCGAACGAGCATGGAGGGATTCAATCCCTTATTTTTGTCATGGCTTTTCCCAAATCTCGTGCTCTCTCACCCTCCCCAATCCCAGACATGTGAACGGAGGGCGATGGCATGGATCCAAAGGGAACTATAGTCCTGAGGGCTATGCGGACACAAAGGTTGTAGGCCATAATGGTCACGCACATGTAGAAAGTTGGGGTCCCCATAGTCATGCGCAGTGGCTGCTAGCACGCACACCTGATGCTAGGTAGGCAGTGATGTCAGGGGTATGTGAAGTCTTCCTAGAGGCAAAATATAGTGAATGTATGTTTCACTTGGTGAGCAATTTCAAGAAACAAATCATGGGAAGGTTTTTGATGATCATCTTTGGGCACTCATGGAACCCATATTTATTTGAGAAACATTGTTGTAATGGAGTCAACAAAGCTAGCCGCAACTAATTACCTAAGGAAATCGAACACTAGATTGTGGACTAGGAGTTAGTTCTTAACCGTTTGCAAGGTGGCCTATGTAGCCAACTACTTGGCTGAGTGCTTCAACAATTAGATTGATCACTACAAATCCTTAAACTTGGATGACTTCATGGACAAAATTAGGCAATTGCTTATGATCAAGTGAAACCAAAGAAGAAAACTAGGCATGAAATTATATGACTTGATTCCATTGACAGCAGTTAGCGCACCAAGTTGTGAAAAGCAAGCATACGGATCAGTTGTAGCTTTTCCCTTAGAGATTCCCCCAAGGTTTATCAATCCATGGAACAAGGGATTTGCACGCTTAACTAAGCACTAATCTATGTAACTGAAAGCTCTTTGTATAGGATAAGATTATGCTAACAAAAAAACTAAGCAGTCTAGATCAAAGCAGATAGAGAGTAAACGGTTGTGAACAAGATAGGTGGAACGCTTGTCCTAGGGATCTAGGACCACTTGTAGATGCAATCGCCTTGCATGAAAGAATTAGAACTAAGTGTTATTGTGAGTGGAAGTGAACCATGCCTGACACTTTCCCTCTCGCATACCTTCACTACACAAGGGTACTCAACTATCGGACAATAAGAAAATGGCATGATGGTCGTTCTAGGTAAGCAATAAAACAACCCAAAGTAGCGCTGACCAGCCATTATATGAAAGAGCATCATCAAGATATGATTGATAACAAATAGATCTTAAACAAGAGGTTCAGTGATTACAAATAGAGATCTCCATACAACCCAGAGGACAAACATAGACTTTACCCCATGACCTTACAGATGTTGACACAAATTTGGGTAAAGGATGCCCTGTAGATCAGCTAGACTGAAGATGATGACGAACGGGGGTAGGAAAGCCCCAGGCCAATCGGCTTGGGCACCTCCATGCCAATCCGCTTGGGAGGTTTCTTCCTCATCTAGTGCTCCGCTTCGTGTAGCCTCTTGTAGATCCAATCTTCTCTCCATTTCCAGACCTTGTGGCAGTAGTGGATGGTGTTTGCATGGTGTTTTCTCCTCTCTCTCCAACTCCTCTTCCTTGTAATCCATGAGGGGATATTTATAGTCTTTCATAGGCGACAGCTTTAGGTTGATGGTCGGTGGGAAAACCGTAAATATGTCGTGGAATTCACGCTGAAGAAACGGGAGCTCGACCGGGCCCTAGAATGGGTTAGGCTGATCAGCCTGTAGGGTCCCAGGTCGATCAGCCTAGGACCTTTTGGCCCCCCTGGTCCTCTCCTTCCTCATGCAGGCTTCCCTAGATGACCCATGTCCAAATATCCATTAAGATCTACTTCACTAAAAGTAGATCCCCTGATCCAAATATCCCCCTGATTATGTCGTATTTCCTATCAAAACATAATATGCTCCAAAATACAACACATATGCAATAATGAGGTTATTTCAAGTGCCAAGTAGCAGGTTAGTGTAATAATATGCATGAAAACACTAGTTAAATAGCACTAAAAGTGTGTCAATAACGAGTGTCAGCAATCCCCCCATGCTTAGCTCTTGATCATCCTCGAGCAAGTCAGGCGACTATAAACTTCTCCAAAGAGTTGAACAAAGAACTTAAACCAAACTTGAGCAAGCAAGTGAAGCACCTAGCCCTACAAACAAAAGATCAGAGGAGCAGCAAAGATAATCAAAGTATGGGTGTTCAAAGATTTATCTAAGCAAATTTACCCCACAGCTTTTATTTAGAACCAAGTAACTTTAAGAATCAACCACACTTACTTTCTAGCTCTCTTTGGAGGTTTTTTCTTCGGTCACAAAACATTCTCCCTGCAACAAGAATTGAAACAAAAAAAATTTCCAAGTGTTTACATGTCGCTCAATTAAAAAGTGATTATCCTATTTAATCTGTAAATTCTCATCTCTCAAAAAGTCACTCATCATATGGTGGAGCTTCGATAGGGTTTAGCAAGAATCTACACTTATATTATCGAATTAAGAATGCTCTCTAATGGTTGCTTACCTTCCAAGCCAATGATCATGAGAATATCCACATAAAGTGAGGTTTTCAAGGATGAGAAGATATAGAATGGTGGACATGTGAAAAGGCAAATAAAATATTGACTCTGAGGCACAGGTGTTGTCCTCATCACCGAATTACACATGGTTGGAAAAGAAAATCCATTACGTAAACAAGGATATCCTTCTTTGCACTTTTTCTTGATCATCTTGATAGTAGAAACTCCTCTTAATTATTTCATTCTTTCCCTTCTTTATTTCTTTGTTTTCTCAATACTTATTCTCTTTCTTTCTTTCTTTCTTTCCTTCTTTCTTTTATGTTTCATCTCTTTTTCGAAACTTCTTTGAACAGCACACCATAAAAATTAGTTTTAAGATGTTCCAGAGACCTTCTAGGAATTTTCCGTGCACAAACTGAGGTCAGGAGACACCCGGACGATCGGCCTGGAGGGTGCTAGGCCGATCAGCCTTGCCTCTCCTTTCCTCCTTTCTGGATCTCCTTTCTAGTGAAGCTTCCTTATCTCGTATCTTCCATATTTTTGCATAAACCTGGTCCAGAAATAGAATAGATCTTCGTATATTGGGTTGTGTTCAAGGAATAGGTAAAAAAATTGAGAAATTTTTGGTTTGGGTTTAGGAATTTAGTAGAGCACATGATTGTTAGAACTCTAATTACTAAATATTGACAAGGCTAGCAATCAAAGATGATAGTAAGGACATGATCACTTCTCAGAATTAAAGCAAGCCAAGAGAGGCTGATCCTAACTCAATTCAAGACATCAACTCCTCTTATCATCAAACTTGTTTTGCAGGGGTTTTAGATAAGCAATAAATTTTAAATCACCTCCAATTCAAGCCTTACTCATAAAGCATAATCAAAACCAAAGCATTAGATCATCATAAAGAATGAGTATTGCATAAAAAAATCAATTAATAAATTCCACAATGAAGATTTAAAATTCAAGACAAGGCTCATGATCCTATGTCGTAAAAGCAAAGTAAAAGACAAGCGAGCAAAGGTAGACACTAAAAACACTTGCATGATCCTCGAATTTTATTCATGCTTCTTCTCACAAAGACGCTAAAGTAGCGATCTAGGCATAAGTCTTCCCAAAAGTTTAAGAAGACTACTGCTTTATCTACTTTTGATGGAAATAAAAATACTAATTTAGACTCTCAAACGACCTGACTCAACCAAACTAGGTCTAAAAACACCACACAAGTGGCGATCCTCCTCCCACACTTAAAATCTGCAATGTCCTCATCATAACTGCATATAGTACAAAGGGGAAAGATGCTCATAAATGCACTAATGACGCTCCCTACATTGGTTGCACATGGGGCGGCTACTGCTTCCTTCTCCATGGGCTTTTTTCTTCCTAATGTTGCTACACATCCCGAAGAGCTTCCTCACGTTCCTCTGCAAGAACTTGAAGTTGTCCTCCTAGCAGCGATCATTCTCTTCCACCTTGTGATCTAGCTCCTGCATGGTTTGCATAATGTCGTTGATTGCGTCGAAGAGGTACTGGATGTTTTGCCTGCAAGCGGGGCAACAAGCAAGGTAATGCTCTTTCGGTTTTGGCTCATCATCTTCTAGATCCTTCTCTTTGCTCCTTGCTCTCCTTCCTATCTTCCGCCCAGTCCCAGTACATGTTGTCCTCTTCATCATCACCATGGCCTGCAGTACCTCATGATCTGGGGCTCCTATCATCCGCACAATTGCTATCACCTCCATAGTTAGCAAGCGTGTACTTAGGCATCTTCTCCATGTAGGTCTTGCACTTGATCTTGAGAAGCCTTGTTGAACGCCTAGTGGGAGCGATGACGGCCTCCTTCTTCTTCTTGGGAGCTTCATCTTCACTTGAGATGATGATCAGCTTGCGATCTGCGAGCTTTCCAGATCGTGCCTTCCCTCCAACACTGATGCAAGCATTACGAGAGGTCCTCAGTGGAGTTTTGGGAACCTAATCGCATCTCATAGCTTCCATCAAAAGGGGGTCACTGGCGACCTTCAGAGGGGGGGTAGGCCGATCGGCCTAGCCTCTCCCTTGGCCTCCTACGCCCCCCTCTCATCTCCCGAGCTCTTGGTCATCACCATTGCAGTTTTTCTAGGTTTGGTGGTTCTGGATCGCTTGTGTTGATGCAACATTGCTCCTCTAATTGGCCTCCAATATATATTCTTGAAGTCTTGGCCAAGGATCCAAATATTTCTAAACATTTCTCCACCCTTTCCAGCAAAAATCACTTCCATATATCATCATTACCAAAGATGGGGAAGGGGAAACCGAAACGTTGACGGAAACCACCAGGCCGATCAGCCTGGGGGCTATTGGGCCGATCAACCTAGGGGGTTTTTGGCCCCTCTACCTCTGGTTCTTTTATCAGCGTGTATGTCTAAAAATATTTCTAATTTCTTTGAGTCCCACACAAAATTCAAAAGAAAAATAACAGAAATAAATAGAGTATGTACAAGGTACCTATTTTAGTGTCATCAGGCTCGACGTCCTCATTCTTCCTTCATGATGTAGACATCAACATAATTGATAGGCACGACATTAGGTTCCAAGAACACTTTTAATCGTTGTCCATTCACAATATATTTATCTCCCTTGACATCCATGATCGTTACCGCTCTAGTAGGTGACACAGAATGAACCATGTATGGTCCGTTCCACTTTCTCATCAATTTTCCTTTACCGAAGAGTCTGAACCTAGAGTTGAACAATAGCACTTTGTCTCCTTCTTTGAATCCCTTCTTGTGAAGTCTTTTATCAAACCATCTCTTGATTCTCTCTTTGTAAATGCTTGCACTGTGCTAAGCTTTAAGTCTCATCTCTTCTGATTCACTTATTTGAATTCTTCTCTTTATTCTTGCAGCATAAACATCAAGATTCATCTCTTTTATAGCCCAATAGGCTTTATGTTCGAGTTCAACAGGAAGGTGACATGTTTTTCCATAAATGAATTGATATGGGGTGATACCTCTAGGTGTTTTATGAGCCGTCCCATATGCCCATAACGCTCCATCTAGCTCCTTTGACCAATCCTTTCCTCCTTTGACTACTGTCTTGTTTAACATATCCTTGAGCTGCTTATTTGAAGTCTCTGCTTGGCCATTTGTTTGGGGATGATAAGTTGGAGACACTCTATGTTCGATCCCTAGTTTTGACAAACATTTGCCAAAATCCTTTCCAGTGAAGTGCGATCCTCCATCGCTAATCAAAATTCTGGGCACTCCATACCTAGGAAATATCACTGTCTTGATCATATGAATCGATTCTTCTGTTGATGCCTTTTGACATGGAATAGCTTCTACCCATTTGGACACATAATCAACCATGACCAAGATGTGCTCATATCCTTGTGAATTTAAGGATGGTCCCATGAAATCTATACCCCAAACATCAAATAGATCCACTTGCAAATTGTAGTTCAAAGGCATAGAATTTCTAGATGATATTTCCCATTCTTTGGCATTCTGGGCAATTGGCAACTAACCTCTTCGCATCTTCGTGCATTTCTAGCCAATAATATCTGCTTGCCCAAACTTTCGCTTGAGTTATGAAGTGTCCATAATGTCCTCCATATTCCGATGAATGACATTTTCTAAGTACTACTCTTTCCTTTCTTGATTGGTATGCATCTCCTCAATACTCCATCTGCTCCATATCTGTATAGAAAAGGTGCAAACCAATAATATTTCTTACTTTCAACAATTACTTTTCTTCTTTCACTCCTATCCAAGTTATTCAAGGGGGCTCTTCTTATTGCTCTGATAATGTCACTCCTCCAATCATCATTGTCAAGTATTCTATATAAATGGTCATCTCGATCTTCAATAGGCTCTTTTCCATCATCTTGTTGATACATTCTTGACAAGTGGTTAGCCACCAAATTTTCTGATCCCTTTTTATCTCTGATTTCCACATCAAACTCTTGTAACAGCAATATCCAACGAATCAGACGTGGTTTAGCATCTTTCTTGGACAAAAGATATTTAATTGCAGCATGGTTGGTATACACAATCACTTTAGAGTTCACAATATATGATCTGAATTTTTCAAAAGCGAATACTACTGCAAGCAATTTTTTTCTATAGTTGCATAATTTATTTTAGCTGCATTTAAAGTCTTGCTAGCATAGTAAATTGCGTGTACGTTCCCTTCTTTTCTTTGTCCAAGGATTGCCCCAATAGCGTAATCACTTGCATCACAAATTATCTCGAAAGGTAAATTCTAATCTTGAGGTTGAATGATCGGTGCGTTGATAAGTGATTGCTTTAAAGTTCTGAAAGCATCGAGGTAGTCTTCATTAAACTTGAAGTTCACATCTTTCTGCAGAAGTTGTGCCAATGATTTTGTGATCTTCAAAGTCTTTGATAAATCTCCTATAGAATCCATCATGTCCTTGCTTCTTAATGATTTGATGTCTGTTGGCGGAGGAAACTTTTCCACAGTTTCAATCTTTGCCTTATCAACTTTTATTCCTCTCTCTGAGATAACATGCCCCAGCAGTATTCCTTGCTTCACCATAAAGTGGCATTTCTCCCAGTTCAGGACTAGATCAACTTCTCCGCATTGTTTAAGAACTTTATCAAGATTTTCCAAGCAGTTATCGAAGCTTGTACCGTGTACTGAGAAGTCATCCATAAGTACCTCCATAATATTTTCAATAAAATCTGAGAATATAGCTGTGACACCTGACATTTTAGCCATCAAAAGCAATTTAGAAGAATTAAAGGCAAATTATGAAGAAAAAGGAGAAGAAATTAGCTAAAAATCAAATTCGAGTCAAATTTGACCGAAATTTGAATTTTGAATTTGAAATTCAGAAAAATTGGGCAAAAATATGGAATGGAAGGATAAGAGTGTTTAGAACTTGGAGATCAAGATTGGAGACAAAAACCTGATCCTAAACATCTCAAGAAAGCCAAAGGAAAAATTAAAACAGAAATGTACTGTTCACTGTCCGACAATAGGATTTTCAGAAAAACAGCACAAGTGTCCATTTTGGAAACTGATTTCTGCCAAATTTTCCAAATAAATGGATCAAGGCAACTATACAATATTAAAGTATAGACTTTGGACAAGAATACCAGGGTGTTGTTGATCAGGAACCCCAAAGGGAACAAATTTAATTTGAGGCCTAAAGTTGGCACTTTGCCATTTTCGGCTGAGTCACTGAATCAGCAATTTTCCTAAGTCTGAAAACAGTGATAAATAGCTGAGTTTGAAGCAAATTTTAGAAAGATGTAGTGCAAAGGGTATAGGTGTTTATGGGCAAAATGGAATCTTTGGAAGTTGTAGAACACGAATGGATGGAAGTTGGACTAAAAGGAATGAGTTTGGGTCACTGAAAGTGAATTAACAGATGGGTATATGGCCATATAAGATGACTGACGAACTGAACTTAAAGTTTTAGAGTGTTTTAGTTAATTGAGGGAAAAAATGCAGAAATTTCCAACAATTGGATGTTTATCTGGGGTAAGAGTTTAAATATGAATTAAAGAGATCAAGTTTATCTCCAACTTTGCTTAAGGGGCTCTTGGACCCTTGGATGCAAAATCGACCGTAGCTAAGCTTTGAACTTCGGGTGTCAGAGAAGAAAAGAAGGGGGGGGGGAACGACAGAGCCAAGAACGACGTGTCGCCGCCAGTGCTTCTGCCCGCTGTCCAGCTCAACAGCTAGGCCACCTCCGCGCCACGCAAGTCCATAGCTAGGCCATGGTGTCGACCATGCGCATGGTAAAACTTCATATATCTACTGCTCCCGCCGCCGTGTTCACCGTTGGTTCTTTTTACCGCCGCCGTCCTCTCTGTCACACCGCCACCGCCGAGTAAAATTCCCCCACCACACCGCAGCTCTCGTTGATTCCTTCTGTCCACACCTCCACTCACACCCCACCAGCAACCCTAGTAGCTTGTTGCCTAGCCTCTCCGCCGGCGTGCCCTGCATCGCCGTCTTTTTCGTCTGCCACCGCCGCACCTCCTGCTCACGGTGAGCACCTCCTTGCCGTCATTTTTTTTCCGTGTGGACAGTCGTAGGTGAGTCCTTGGGGTACTAGGAAGCTGTAGGGATAGTCGACGAGGTAGGCCGCACCGTCTTCGTGCTTAGTCATGGCCAGCCGTTAGCGCCGCCGCCCGCCGCCATGGAGAGGATGGCTCCGGCCACATCTCGGGGAGCTACCGCCACGCACAAGTGCGCTAGGGCATAGGGATGCTTCCCCGGCCTAGCCCCGTCGCCGGTGAGGCACCGGCCGGCGAGCCGCACCGTCCCCTGCCGTGCTTGGGTTTTGGCGCGAGAAAGAAGAAGACTCTGGTGGCTGCGGGCCCACGCGTCAGGGGAGAAAGGGGAGGAAGGAGGCCGGCCGGGCGGAGAAGTCTGGTGGGCTGGGATCCGGTTGGCCCAAGCTCCGGTGCGGGGAAAGGGCCGATAAGAGAAAAGGCCGGGGGCCTGTAGAGTCCAGCAGGCCGATGGGCCAGGAGGGCAGGCCGAAAGTCGCGCGAAAGAAAGAAAGGAGGAAGTCGGGTTGCTGGGCCGAATCAAGAAAAGGAAAGAGGAAAGGAAAAGAAATCGGCCCAGTAGGGCCCGGCCGAGGAGGAATGGCCGGCGGGTAGAGTGAATAGGAGAAGGAGGGTGGGTCCGAGCTGCGGGCCCAGTGTAAGAGAGAAGGGGTAGGGTAAGGGTGCGTGAGAAAAGTAGGCCGGGGGTTTTCCGGGAAAAATTTAGATTTCCTTTTGTAGAATAATAGATTAAATCCGGTTATCACCTTTTAAATCACATAAATTTCTAGGGGTGTCCAAAATTAGTGAAACCAATTTTGTTAGAATTGTTTTATTTTCCTTTATGCATTGAAATTTTTATACCCTAAGAAAAATAATAAAAATTTAGGTATTTGTTTAATGCCTTTCTTTTAAGGTATTTAAATAAATACTTAATCTTTATTAAATGCATAAAATATGGAATAACATTTTCATAATCACAAATTATTGTTAACTCATAGGAAATTAGGTTTCAAGACTAGAAAATAATTAAAACATTTTCTAAAAATAAAAGAAAGAGCCTTAGGTAAGGTTAGTAAAGGAAATAAAAATGGTGGGTTAATCTTTTCGGGTTTTTGTGTGTTAGCTTGCAACTTTATCATGAAAAATTGTATAGTCCCTTGTTGGCTTGCAACTTTATCATGAAGGAAAGTTGTATGGTCTTGTATTCAAAAGTTGCATCACTAACCCGTGCATATACTTTATCATAGACACCGAAGCACTGGAAGAGGATTTCTCGGAATTTTCAGAAGGATCTCCGGAATTTGAAGAGATCTTTGAGTTGGTCCCCTGCGAGGCCAATCCTTCAGACAGTGCTAACTTTTTTATAGAACAAGGCAAGCCCCGGTGCATTATTCCAACTTATTTTGGTAGTATTATTTCATGTGTCCAATTATCGGTTATTTTCTTGATGAACGCACTAAGTCTAGGAGTTGATTGAAACCCATTCTTGTGCATTATCATACCTTGTTTTACGGACATCTTTGCCACTTGTTCAAACATTTAATAAGTAACCCAAGTCTAGAAATGCTTAGTTGCCTAAGTAATTTGTTTACCGAACCTTAAGGTGAAATGTTGGGTCATACATGCTAAAGTATGGAAAGGTAGCTTGAAGGTTAAAAGGCGGACATAAGCTAAGCATATAGTTCTGTCTGCTAGATTAATTTGGTTAAGGCCCGATCGTTGTCTTAACCTTTGATCAAGTGAATGACACCTGATTACTTACTGGGTATGGGACCAGTAAAGCCCGGTAGGTTAGTAAACCCTCTGATCGGGAATACTTCGTACTCATGCTTGACGTGCTGGAGATTGGCAGGGGTGTAGCCTGAACTCACATGGAGATCAGGCCAGACGTGGGGTCCCATGTGGGGGTGCGTCCCTGGGTCCGGGTAGTCTTATTCCCAATCCTTGGATTTGCTAATCGAAAGGTCGTTACGTACAACCTGGACAGTCGTATATAACTGGTGATCAGGGTACTCTCCTGCAGGATGTAATTTGATCTGGATCGCCACAATTCTCGGTTATGAATGCACTTGATCACTGTTGAGCATCGTAGTATGAATTCATGAATGCTATATCTTTCCACTAATGTTTTGGTGTATGACTTAATACCTTGTTGTTTGCAAATAATCTCTTTATCATCATTTAGAATGGCTAGGTAATAACTTAATTGAAATAAAAGATAAAGCTAAGGTCTCACTTTTAGTAAGCTCTTTGGGCAAAAGCGTGTCAGCCAGTACACCGAAAAAGCTATCATATAGTTCCAGGAAAAACTATTATATTGGTTAGTCGGGTAAGCCTTGCTGAGTACCCCGTACTCAGGGTTATCCCTTGTGGCTGTTTTCAGAGGCACCGCAGGAATCCACCAAGGAGGAAGCCCCAAAAAACTAGGGTATTGTTACGAGTCTCGCAATACCCTTAGAAGAAATCTTGAATGCTCATCTCCCACCTGAACCCGTTTATGTTTAATTCCTAGAACCTCTGTCTGACTTGCACTGTTAAGTTTATTTCAAACTATGTCTTGTAATAACTCGTACCTCGTGTATGTATGTAAAAATGTAATATTTGTTGATGCTTTCCCATCACGGAAACAATCCTGGTGTATGGCTATGAGACATGACGTGGATCATTCGAGGAGTCCTAGGGACACTCGACGGACGACCGGACTTATACTGTTTTAAGTGCGTTTCGGATAATTGCTGTATCAGCAGCGATTAGGCGCATTTAAACCAGTTTAAGTTGGGCGGTTCCGCCACAGCTGGTATCAGAGCCATAGGTTGGGATAATCAACAGATATTACCATTTAAAAACTAAGACTCTATTTTAAACAAAGAAAATGTGAGTCATAGGTGGCAGTTGTGTTAACCGGTTGTTTGTTTTGCAGATGCTAACTGTTTGCTGCGTGTCGCTAGTACTCGATAGTATATTATTAGGGAGAGATTACGATGCCACCAATTTTTCTATGAGTGTGTATATGAATCTGTGAGCACATAGGAGTCGTTGCATCATGTTGCATAAGCATGCTTTAAAATTTTTGGGTTTGGTGAGTGCCATTATACCTAACCCCGTTTCTTTTATAAGATGTTCCAAGAAGGATACACAGATCAGGACAGATGGACCCGAGGACATTGCCTGGACAAGCCAGGGTTTGTGCAGCTGTTATGGAAGATGTTGCAGGAGTTAGGCTTCCATAACCCTCCGAAGTATTATTGGAGGAAGGAGGATACCTCTCATAAGCAGTGTTGTACTGTTTATGTCCATATCCCTGATGAAGACACAAACCCCAATTGGCGTCTTGATGAAGTTATGGAGTCGGGCTTTGAGTTTAATGATACAATTGAAAGGGCAGCTATGACCGCTCTCACGGATCTATGCGAGAAACATAAAGTAGAAATAGGGTTGAGCTCTGCTCGATTCTATCCTATAAAGCATCAAGATGATGGAATTTGGAAGAGGAGGATCAAAGCCTTGAAGAATTCTTCTCGCGTGGAGCATGATGTTTTGGTTGCTGCTGCCTCCGACTATATGACTACCATGTACAACCTGCATCAGTCCTGTATCAGGGAATATTATAATTAGAGAAAGAGAAATGAGGATGTCAAGATGGAGGTAATGGGTGCCAGGCACGATAAAGAATTGTACAAGAAAGCAGCACTGGCAAGGGAACATGACATGGAGAAGATTATGAGAGAACAGTCCAGGAGGATAGATGAATATGAAGAGAAGCTCAGGGCAATGAAGGAATTCATGGATGCCAGTAGGAATACGGTAGATAGGGCAAAAGAAGAGGCTGAATCCAATGTTAACAGGCTTGAGGCGGAGAGATTTCAGCAGCTGGATGAAATCTTATCTCTTCGTCTGGCTCTAGAAGAAATGCAGGCTCAGGTACCTGCCTAGAACATAGTAAACGTTCCACCGCCTCCACCACTAGAAGAACCATAGCCGCCAAACCTAGAAGAAGCAGATCAGTTGGTGGACATTGTAGGTGTGGAGGGTGATATGGCTCCACCTGTAGCTCCTGAGATCGACTTGTATGCTCATGAAAATTTAGAAGGTTTTGATGTCGATATGGAAGATGATCTGGGTGAAGCTCCAATGGAAAACCATCACTTTGCCTGGGCCGATGCAAATGCAGACGGGTTAGATCCACAAGGCTATGGACCTATGCAACAGTGGGGTGAAGCCGAGCAGGAAGGCGGGGAAGAAGAAGAAGACCCAGAAGAAATGGAGGGAAATTCTGGTGTTAGCACCTCTGCATCATATACCTCCTACACTTCAAGTGACCCCCGGGCCAGAGTCGGAAAGTGAGAATTCCGTAAATCAGCCCCCACCTGTCGCTCCTCCGGGACAAACGCTAATGACGGTGGACCAGGATGTTCTGCAGGCTGCGATGGCCCGGCTAGGGATAAATGCTGAAGAGTTAGGCATCTATCCCTATGACGGCTGAAGCAAGATCATGACCAAGAAGCGTTGTGGTGTATTTATGTAAGATAAATGCAGTGGGACGGAGTAGTGTGGCGGTTTTGTAAAAATCAAACTCTGGGTCATGTAATATGAATAATCATGTATATAAGTGTGGTTTGTGTGTAATTGCAATAGTTATGATGTGATGTGTGAAACACAAGCATGCTCATGGAACAGTTAGCAAACTATGATTTAGATATTAATACTCTGTTTGATTTTGACAGCATGACGGATCCGAGAGGTCCTCGAGCTTCGGGGTCAGGGGGCCACGAGGAAAACTTACCGAGAGCCCGAACGCTGGCTGATGCCATAGCCAGCCTCATGAATTCAGGAGCCGAACAGGCTCGACTGCTTCAGATGATTGTGCAAAACACTGGAAATGGTGGAAACTGACGGGACCCAGAACGTGGTGTATCTTACACCCAATTTCTGGAAACTCGTCCTCCGATATTCCTGAAAGCTGAGCACCCACTAGAAGCTAATGAATGGCTTCAGACGATGGAGCAGAAATTCCGGGTGATTCCCCAATGCACCAGCACCCAGAAGGCGGAGTTTGCCGGACTCCAACTCCAGGGTCCCGCTGGGACCTGGTGGACCAGCTATTTGGCAAGGCAACCTGTCGGAAGGGAGGTTACTTGGGAAAACTTCAAGGAAGCCTTCCAAACACAGTTTGTGTACCTGAAGGTATCCCCGATGAAAGGAGTACAACGTTTTGGAATAAAGGGTAAACTAGCCCCAAGGTATATTGGTCCTTATGAGATTCTGGAACGAAAGGGTCCGGTAGGATACCAGCTTTTATTACCAGACCACCTTACTTCTATACATGATGTATTTCATGTATCCCAACTCAAGAAGTGCTTAAGAGTTCAAGAAGAGATTCTAGAAGATCTAGAAATTGAGCTTGAGCCAGACCTAACCTACGAAGAAAGGCCTATTAAAATACTGGATCAAAAGACAAGAGATACTCGAACTCGGAGTATTACATTTTACAAGGTACAATGGAAGAATCATACTCCAGATGAAGCTACTTGGGAGCAGGCTGAAGACATAGAGTCTAAATATCCTGAGCTATTTGAAACTGTCAAGATCAGATGAACAAAAGCCACCACCCCCCCACTTTCCTTATACAGAAAAGAGAAAGATGTTTGACCTGACGCAGTTTCCATTCCATTCGTAAAACAAAGAATTTAACCCCTGGAATCTCGGGACGAGATTCTGTTAAGGGGAAGAGGCTGTGACACCTAACATTTTAGCCATCAAAAGCAATTTAGAAGAATTAAAGGCAAATTATGAAGAAAAAGGAGAAGAAATTACCTAAAAGTCAAATTTGACCGAAATTTGAATTTTGAATTCGAAATTCAGAAATATTGGGCAAAAATATGGAATGGAAGGATAAGAGTGTTTAGAACTTGGAGATCAAGATTGGAGACAAAAACCTGGTCCTAAACATCTCAAGAAAGCCAAAGGAAAAATTAAAACATAAATGTACTGTTCACTGTCCGACAATAGGATTTTCAGAAAAACAGCACAAGTGTCCATTTTGGAAATTGATTTCTGCCAAATTTTCCAAATAAATGGATCAAGGCAACTATTAAGTATTGAAGTATAGACTTTGGAAAAGAATACCAGGGTGTTCTTGATCAGGAACCCCAAAGGGAACAAATTTCATTTGAGGCCTAAAGTTGGCACTTTGCCATTTTCGGCTGAGTCACTGAATCAGCAATTTTCCTAAGTCTGAAAACAGTGATAAATAGCTGAGTTTGAAGCAAATTTCAGTAAGATGTAGTGCAAAGGATATAGGTGTTTATGGGCAAAATGAAATCTTTGGAAGTTGTAGAACACGAATGGATGGAAGTTGGACTAAAAGGAATGAGTTTGGGTCACTGAAAGTGAATTAACAGATGGGTATATGGCCATATAAGATGATTGACGAACTGAACTTAAAGTTTCAAAGTGTTTCAGTTAACTGAGGGAAAGAATTAAAAAATTTCCAACAATTGGATGTTTATCTCGGGTAAGAGTTTAAATATGAATTAAAGAGCTCAAGTTTATCTCCAACTTTGCTTAAGGGGCTCTTGGACCCTTGGATGCAAAATCGACCGTAGCTAAGCTATGAACTTCGGGTGTCAGAGAAGTAAAGAAGGGGGGGGGGGGAACGACAGAGCCAAGCACGACGTGTCGCCGCTGGTGCTTCTGCCCGCTGTTCAGCTCAACATCTAGGCCACCTCCGCGCCACGCAAGTCCATAGCTAGGCCACGGTGTCGACCATGCGCACGGTAAAACTTCATATATCTACTGCTCCCGCCACCGTGTTCACCGTCGGTTCTTTTTACCGCCGCCGTCCTCTGTCACACCGCCGCCGCCGAGAAAAATTGCCCCACCACACCGCAGCTCTCGTCGATTCCTTCCGTCCACACCTCCACTCACACCCCACCAACAACCCTAGCAGCTTGTTGCCCAGCCTCTCCGCCGGCGTGCCCTGCATCGCCATCTTTTTCGTCCGCCACCGCCGCACCTCCTGCTCACGGTGAGCACCTCCTTGCCGTCGTTCTCTTTCCGTGTGGACAGTCGTAGGTGAGTCCTTGGTGTACTAGGAAGCTGTAGGGATAGTCGACGAGGTAGGCCGCGCCGTCGTCTGTGTATTAATTTGTATGTGCATTCGACTTTGCCCCCTCTTTCATCAAACTAAATTCTATGTGAATTTCAAGATCGTGGACATGGCTGCTGCACATCCGCCACTGGTCACCACCGTCTCCTTGCCCGTGCTATGACATCTTGGTCTCTGGGAGGGTGAGGTCAACCGGGTGGTGGCAGCTTATGATAGAGAGCAGCACTAGTACAATCCTTGGTACACCGTGTCGGTCTGCATTGGCGCTATACTTGGCCACCACAACTTCAGTATGGTGAACGATGACACCTCCCCCCTTGTCTTCGCCATGCTTCCATCCTCCTAGGATGTTGATCGCCTTCATGGTCACACCTGGCAGTGCTGGAACGAGGTCGTCATCTTCCGCCATGTGAGCTGCTTCTACCTCTTCAGGACCCACTTCTAGGAGGGCCTAGGCGATCCTAAGGAGAGTAATTAGATCATTTATCTTTTCTATGTTATTAATTAGTAACTTTAGATTTCATTGGAACCCTAGTCATCTTTGCTATTGTAACATCCCTAGTTTAAGTAAAGCACTTCAATGGTTAATTAAAGTGATTGAGGGTGCAAATCACACCCCCCTAAACTCTAAATTTTGCCACTTGTAAATTCAAATGCCAAACTTAAGAACTTTTCAAATTCACTAAAGGTTGCAAAATGCCTCAAAAAGCACAATTCTAGGGGTAGAAGTTAAAAAAAAAATTTAAATAAGAACTTAACTTTTGGCCAATATAAAATTATAGAACACTTAAAAACAAACAACTTTTGGTATTTGCACTTCTTCTGATTTTGAGTGGAAGGCCTTCAAATTATGAATCAAATTTCTACCAATTTTGAGGAAATTATCAAAATGAACCATGTCAGGCGTCCTACCAAAGTTTGAGCAACTTTATCTCCCAATCTAGCCAGTTTTTGCACCATGGGCTTTTGTAAAAGTTGTAGGGTATAGTTTGGGCAGAAATTTTTACATTTGAGATTTTCAAGTTCAGTTCAAAATTTTGGAGAAAGATCACTCAAAATCTGCTACCCTCAATCCACGTGCACTGGATCTAGTGATCGTGCCCGGTGCGTTCTGGCACACCACATCGCACCGCCCAACCGGCCAGCTCCGATAGCCTATGACCACTGGCGATGGAACGGGACACCCCTAGGGTCACGCCCAACCCATGCTGCGCAATCCATGGCGCATCTTTCCCCGGCCAGTGGCTACGCACGTGCCCACACACCCTGGCAGGCCATCACCGCCCGCCACCAGCCTACGCCGCCCAGCCAATGCTATCAGTGAAGTGACCCGATGGGTTCCCCCTTTCCACCACTCCGTGCGCGAGATGGAAGAGATCCTCCATGCCACAAATCCCTCCCTACCAATAACCGCTGCTCGCCCACACGCGCGCGCCGCCATGACCAACCATTGCACGCCTTGCTTCCCTCAGCCAGTCGCCGGCCATCCTCGTGCTACCCTCCCCACTAGTCACCGCTTGAGCATCCCAGCGTCCTTATCCTTCCCCTCCTTCCCCTTTTGCCTCTATAAAAGGCGCCTTCCCGAGCTCACCGGCGCTACCCCGCCATTCTCTCCTCCACTAGAGCCCTGCTCTGCTCCGCCGCCGCACCCCCACCATCAAGCCCCTCCTCCCGAGCCTCTCTAGTGCCTACCACCTACTTGGGTGGACCTCCTATGCCCCACTCAAGCCTCCCAAGCAGCCGCCCGACTAGCTCCACCGCCAACATTGCCGAAGCAGACGCCTCCTCCACCGCGCCTGAGGCTCACTGTGGACTGCCGCTGCCAAGCTCCTTCGCCGCGTTTCCTTTAGCGCGTTGACTCATTGTGAGCCGATAGCTGCGCCCGAGCCCTTTCTCGCACCCCCTCATCACCGTCGCTCGCCGGATTTTGCGTCGGCAAGCCGCCAGCCGAGCTAGGGACCAATTTACAAGCCCACTTTTCTTTCCAAGGTCCTTAGTGTAAAGTGCATGGGTATCGTTGTGAGTTTTCAAAAGTACCAGGGGACCCTCCATGACACACTTTTTCATTTTCTATTTTTTTTGGGTTTAAAATGGCTGAAACTTTGGAAATGTATAGAAAAATGTAGAAAAATGCTAAAAAATACAAATCCAACTTTGTTAGACTCCAGATGATGAGTAGTTTCATTGAAAAATACTGGTGGACATGTCACTATTAAGTGCTTCATACTAGGTTTTATTTTGTGTAAAGGCCAATAAATGCTTTATAAATCATAGAAAAAGGGTAAAAATATGAATCTACCTCTATTAGTTCACTTGTGATATGCTTGTTCTAGTTTTGCAACTTGTGCTACTGGTTTAGGTGATGTTGATGTTGTTTTAGATTCAAATGCTTAAATGCTAAATTTAATCTTGTTATTTACACTATGACTGGAAGAAAATAGATAAAAATGCAAGATCACCTTTGTTGGGTTCCTGATACATTTGTCTCACTAGGAAAAATACTGGTTTCTATTTGATACATGTTTTACCTTTCTTAAATAAATGCATGTGGTTTAATAAACTTAAAATATGATAAATAGTTGTCATGCCCAATAATCCTTGGAAAATTTACAGTAGCCTCTGCTAATGATAGTGAAGCTTCTATAAAAATTTCAGCACCATATCCTATGTGATGCTATCAGAAACTTTTATTGAAGTTAATAGCTAGTTAAATGGAAGCATAACAAATGTTTAATAGGAAGGGTAAAAGGGTAAAAGCTCTTTTAAGTTGTTTAAAAAAATCCGAAATAGGATAACTTTCCAAATGAATGTTGAGCAACCCTAAACTGACGTCACCTTTCTTTTGTGAAGTCTAAGTTGTTAACACTTTATATGTGTACACAATCACCATCAAAGTCAACCTCGAGATTTAAATCATAACACACCTTACTTCATGAAGAAAATGAAAGTTCGGAATCTTGTCTAGCTGAATGTGGTCGAAATGCAATTTGCACTTCTGCAATAATTCATGAGCTACTTCCAGCAGCTAAGGAGGAACTTTCTTCAGAGCTGCACCAGATCGAGGCCGAGCAAGACCCCAGCCAAGCTTCCAACGACCCGCAAACTAACCTAGTTTAGAAAGGCAAGCCCCGGAGCATAACCCTGATTTCTAAAGTTTATGCAATATTCCTATTACTTATGTTTGTGCATTAAGTTCATAGGAGTTGCTTCACACCTTAGTTGCTTGATCCTAAGTACCTATGTTGAATACTAGTATGATAGGTTGAGTAGATGCAATGCTAAATAGGGACTCGGTAAAAGTCGAGTGATTCCTGTCACTCGCGAGATATAGGAGTTGCCTGTTTACTTATGTTCAAACTATAAGGTTGACAGGCAGGGCTGGGAAATCTGTTCTGAATTGGTGGATCACCCCATCTATCTAGAAGGAAGCTGCTAAGGTCGAAATGTGTTTGAAAGTACTAAGCACATTCCGAGTATAGGATCGGGAAGCCTAGTACCTGATTAAACCGGCGTGGACCTTTTCCCCGCTCTCTCTAGAACCGAGTTCCCCTGATGCATCATGTGGGTATAAGTGAAGCCTCGGTACGGCATCGTCTGGGACCGGTGGGGCCTTGTATCCAAGGGAAGTTGGCTCTGGACAAGCACCGCGAATTGATGGGAACCGCTGATATATGTGAACCCGTCGCGATAGTAGCATATGTCGTGTGTTTAGGTCCACCTTGCAAGGTTAAGAAACATGATTCGAATTGTCTGCCTCTCACAGTTTGGGACTGCTTGACTGCATTTCTGCACCGAGTAAGAAGTGGAACAAAGGATGATGATTAATACAGGTGCTTGATTAAATTGCTTGTTTCACCATGATTGCTTAAAATAAGTGCTTACCTAGAATGAATAATCGACTAGAATTTGCTGCTAAAACTTGAAAGTAAGGACCTACCTTATATGCTTTTAGCAAAATAAACCCCTCAGCCAAAAAGCCTTGCATGTCTAGGAGTCGGTGGATTAGATACCACGTGATGGGTAAGTCTTGCGGAATATTAGTATACTCAGCCTTGCTTGTGGCTATGTTTTCAAGTAATGTTGATGATGACTTGATTGCTAGTGCTAATTGGCCGTGCCAGCTCCCTCCAGGATGGACGGTTGAGTGGGACCCATCTTCGGTTCGTGAGGAACGTGGTGATTGATATCATGGCAGTGTAACAACTCTACTTAAACTTAACTTGGTTAAGTTGGAATAGGAGGCTTAGACACTAATCTAGCAGGTGAAAGGTCATTTTTGCCCTTAAAAGCTTAAGTTTGGGGTTAATTCAAAACATGAAATTTTGTATAGAAACTTAAAATTTTGCCAAACTAAAAGTTGTAGCGTTTTATATCTCTAACAACTTTCCTTATTAGCACTTTTACTATTTTGGAGTGGAAGAGGTTCAAAAACTAGAATCAAAATCAGTACCTTTTGAAACTCACTTCAAAAACTCAGTGCTCAAAACAGTGAATTTCCTCAACTTTGCAGCACTTTTTATCAAAATTTCTAATGTAAGCTCAAATCAAATCTTATATAAAAGTTTTAGTGCTACAAGTCTTTGAGAACTTTTATTATTGGAGTTAGGCCAAACTCTGCACAAAAGCTTTTCAAAAGTTAGGTCAAAGTCGACCACAACAGTCAACCCAGCCAAAACTGCAAAAATATGCCAAGTCTGAGAGCAGTTCAAAGCATGTATCTTGGCAAGCAAGTTACTCACAAAACTTACACTGAACTTAAGAAAAACCCTTTAGAAGAGTTCTAGTACCTAGTTTGTAAAATAACTTTGTCAATAACACTTTGGCCTAATTCAATCGGAAAACTGTTAAAAATTCATGTCAAAAACAGCCAAAGCCCTGAAAATCAGCCAAAGTCTAGATGACCGGCGTTCTAGTAAACTTTGGAACCCCATAACTTCAAATTTGTTTCAATTTGGAAGTGACACCTTTTGTAAGTTTTAAACTTTGATATAAGGGCTACAATTCATAGAAACACAAATCTTCAAGTTCTGTTGAAGAATTTCAAATTAGTCAGCCATAAACCCTCGGCCCTTTGGCTGCCCGGCGCGAACGCCTCGCCCAGAGTGCGCCAGACCTCACCTGGCGCGTGCGCCATGCGCCACTCGCCATGTGGCTCTTGCCAATCGGCTGCTCGCCGCTAGCCAATCCACGGCCGTGACAAGACGACTCGCTCGCCCAGTTGCCTAGTAAGCGCCCGACCCTATCCTCCCCTCTGGCCACGCATCCCCTTTTCCCTATCCCGAGCGAGCTCTGCCTCCGCCAACCCCGGCCACGACCACGACAGCACGACGCCCCCCTCGCCAATAGCTTCAGCCGGCAAACCGTTTGAGCACTATTGCTATCCCGTCGGGCCAATGCACGTGAGATTGCACCACAGAGCTCGCACCCCTACGCCAATGGCGCCGCCGCCCAATCCCCTGTGTGACAGTTGCACCCCTCTGCCCTCCGGCCATGCTAGCGCCACCCGTTGGCTCCGCCCTCACCCTTTGCACCTCCCCGGCCCTATAAAGGGGTCAATGCGCCGCTTGCGTAGCTCCCCGCACTCGTCAAGCTCCGCCGCACCTCTGCTCTAAGCGCCGCCGCACCACCCCGCCGTGGAGCCCCCTGCTCCGCGCCACCCCACGCCTCGCCAACACCTCCACCCGCTTCACCGGAACCACACGCACGTCTCCACGTTGTCCGTTGCCCGCGAAGAGCCCCTGGAGCGCCGGAAAGCCGCCGAACTTCGCCGCTGCCCAAGCTTTTCTTCCCCACATCATTCCGTTATCTACACGCCATCTCCGCACCCCCCCAACCGCTGCCAAGGCTTGACGGTGAGCTAGCGCACCTCCCCAGCTACTTCTCTCCTACGATTAGGCCGGCCATCGCCGGAATTGAAGCCGTCCGCCGCCGTGACTCCATAGGGGCACGGGTGTGTTTGGGAAAGCTTTGTAGGGGCCTAGTTGTTAGAGTTAAGTGCTTATCTGCGAGACTTTGAAAACCTTAAGGGCCCCGGTGCAAAGCTGTCTCAGTTTATGTGTTTTAAAAAGGCAGATAAATGAAGGAACTTTGGAAATACACCAAAAATCGTAGAAAATTCAGAAAAATGTCAAACCACTTTTGTTAGACTCACTGAGCAAAATAGTTTCATGGAGAAATAACCTTGCCCATGTTTCATTTAGAAAAAATGCTCTATAGTTTTATCTCTTGCTTAGGCCTTTTAAATCATGGTAAATCACAAAAAAATGTAAAAATGACAAATCCACTTCTAAAGTGTTTGTTTCAGCAAGTAGAAGGCTAGAAAACTTCTTAGGTCCCTGGTGTAGAACTTTAAATCACTGTTTTAACTTTGTCTTTGACATCTAGGGTTAAATCTTTCGTTTTGCATAAGATTTAATCCAGAGCAGAGAAAAATTTGAAACCACTTGGAGTAGCTTAGTTCCGAAGTATAGTTCTTTGGAAAAATATGAAACACTGAATGAAACTTTGTGAGACATGCCTTTCTTTTTGTGGAAAGATAAATTGTAGATAAATACGGGAAATAGTTGTCCTTCACTAAAAATCATGAAACACCCTTTCAACCCACTGCTGAAGTTTCACCCTTAGAATCATTGTAGATTTTGAGATAAAAATGGTTAAGTACATGCTACCTTTGGGTAATAGAACAATTTTAATTATTTTTGTGCTAATCCAATGGATCCCAAATTTTACAGTAACTTAGTGATGACATGATTGAGATATTGCTAAATTCTCTATTATTTGTTGCTGTTTGAATGTGGAAACAAATTTTGGAAGATGAACCTCATTTAACGAATAAAAGGAACCTTATGTACTAGAAAGGGTAGAGAGGTAATATTGGAAGAGGTACAAAAAAATATTCAGAAACAAAATACCTTTCCAAATGAACCTTGAACAACCACAAAGTGACCCCCACCTTCCTTGTGAGGTCTAAGTTGTAAGAACGTTAAATGTGTACACAATCACCATCAAGGTCAACCCCGAGTTTTATACCACAACACACCTTACTTCATGAAGATAATGAAAGTTTAGAACCATGTTTAGGTGAATGTGGTCGAAATGCAATTTACACTTCAACAATAATTCATGTCTTGCATCCTGCATGTGGGAGCATGGAAATTTGAACTATCTGCATATGCATATCATGTAGAAGTTAATATCACCGACGGAACCTACGAGCTCCACCCCACGCCAAAAGAGAAACCTGCCGCGGAGCTACACCACGTGGAAGCTGAGCCCGAGCCAGATCAAGACCCCGAAGATCAACTAACTTTCTCTAAATCGGAAGGCAAGCCCCGGAGCATAACCCTATCTTAAAAATTTATGCAATATCTATGTTCTTATGTTTGTGCATTTAAGTTCATAGGAGTTGCTTGAGAACTTAGTTGCATGATGTTAGGTACCTATGGTTGAATACTAGTATGATAGGCCAAGTAGTCGCTGTGCTAAATAGGACTCGGTAAAAGTCGAGTGGTTGCCTGTCACTCGCGAGTTATAGGAGTTGTTTGCTTACTCATTCTACAACCATAAGGATGACGAACGGGACCAACAATGGTTCCAATGTGGTGGTTTGCCTCGTATATCTAGTAATGAACTTGCTAAGGTCAAAATGTATTGGTGTTCGTGATGAAGTGTTTGGAAGTACTAATCTCATACCTAGTATGGGATGGGGAAGACTAGTACCTGATTGAACTAGGACGTGTCTTATACTCCTATTGTCCTTGGAATGTAGTTCCTATGGTGCATCATGTGGGTGCAAGTGCGGTCACAGTACGGCAGAGGCCGGGACTGTGGAGAATTACATGCCAAGGGAAGTTTGGCCCCAACACGTGCCTAGGAATTGATAGGGATGGCTGACAAGTGAAGCGACCCTTTGTGGTGCTCAGATGTCGTGGGATTAGGTTCACCATGCATGGTTAATAAATTTGAATCGATTCGTCTGCCTCTCATAGTTTGGGACTACTTGATCGCTATGCTGCACTGAGTAAAGATGGAATATGATGGAAATACTAAACTTGATGCTTGTCATTAATTGTTTGAAAATTATGTTTGCTTAGTATGAGTTGCTAATTTAGACTGGTTAATGAACTTAGAACCTGAGCTAAAATGTTGAAAGTAAGGACCAACTTTAGTTGCTTTTGGTAAAAACAAACTCACAGCCAAAAAGTCTTGCATGTCTAGAAGTTGGTGAAGTAGTTATCACCTGTCAGGTCAGTCTTGCTGAGTATTAGTTGCTCAGCCTTTCTTGTGGCATAACTTTTCAAGTAATGTCGATAGTTTGGCTGCTAGCGTCACTTGGCCTACCCAGCTCCCTCCGGGTTGGACAGTCGAGTGGGATCCCTCCTCCGCCGGTGGGGACAGGGGTCATTGATGTCATGATCGGCTTCGTCATGATATCGTGCATCAACGTTTAGCTTCCACGTATTTTACTTCGTGTTGTTTACAACCTTGCAACTCTGTCTAAATTTTGAAAACTCCGATGTAATAAAATGTTGAACTATGTTAGTGTGATGGGAATGTTGTAATCTCTGTACCCACTCACCTTCGTGTGAGCAATGCTTCTTGATCCTGAGTAAGTGGTTTATCGGATGAAATCCGATGGACGACCAAGTTGGCCTTGTTAAAGTGCATGATCGCGTGTCAGGTGACTTAAGTGCATTTTAGTTGGGTTAATTTAGGCAGTTCCGCCATAGCTAGCATCAGAGCTCGAAGCATGGTATGGAGAATAACAGACCTTAAACACCCTTTTCTGAATAACACTTGCAAGAAACTAGTTTGAAAAATTCGTAAGTTCGTTAAGGATGAACTTAGTACGAGAAGCCCTAGGGGAATTTTTGGGTTATTTAAGGTGGCTATTACCTATTGGTTATTTATACTGACTTCTAGCACTTTCCGCCCTCGTTTATCATATATGTGCAGAGTTCCACATCATGAGTATGTGAAGGGTGATAGGATTCGATTCCAATGAGCCTATCATCACGGTTGTTTTCGCCCACATTTATTACACGTGCGCAAGGTTCCGTACATTAAATCATGCGAAGGGTGGTATGGTTTGATTCTAATGAGCCTAACATCACAGTTGTTTGCCCACATTTATTATACGTGCGCAAAATTCTGTATCATGAGTATGCAAAGGGTTATATGATTCTATTCAAAAGGGTCTATTTCCACGATTGTTGCGCTGTCCATGCAGCGTTAAATGCATGGGTGCCGTTTCTATAGTGAATGGTAATATTTGTGGATGCTTTCATGATGTGCTGGCATGAAAGGTTCTGGATGAAATCTTCTGCAGGTAAACTAACCGCATTTACGTAAGAAACGACGATTAGCAACTTGGCTAGTTACTATAGTGAGAGTCGTATTGATTGCCTTGCCACTAGCACTAACTACGTAAGTCCAAAGCTTTTTGGCAATTATTTTAGTTGCAAGGCCTAATAGGACATGCATGCATCATGAATAAAAGTCACAACCTAAAAGATGCAAATTGAACTCACTTGTGAAACCTTTTAAAAATCTTAAGCGTGATAAGGATTGTCTAGCTGTCTTGCTCTGCTATCCAAACTTGTTAAAAATTTGTTTAAGCTGTTCCTTAAATCTTCTCTAGAAACTTGGTATAAGAAAGTTGTTAAAAACTTCCTAAGCAAGATGCTGATAAATTTTTTTGAAGTTTTCCCAAGTAAGTTGTGAGTTCTGTTCAGCCTAAGAACCCCTGTTGCTGAGTAATCAGTTGTGCACCAGTTGGGGTTTTTGATCTTTCGAGCACCTTAAGGACTTTTCCTGTTAGTTACCCTTTAACCAAAGTTGTTAAGCACTTGACAAAGAACCTGGTGGTAAATTTTCAGCTCCAATGGATCTGTGGTTTGAGAGTTGTGTTCAGTTTACTGCAGCTCTATTCCTAAAAATTCCAGCATGTACCACTTGTTAAAACATGAGCTTATCACCTGGTTAAGATCTGTTTTACCTCCACCTTTGAATACCAAACTTGTCACACACTACCTAAAAAACATGCTGGTAAAATTTGAGAAATCTTGGATGAATACTTGCTGAGTTATGAGTTTTCCTCTAACTTACGAGAAATCTGTTTTTGATTTCCGAGTATTGATTCAATTTCTCACTTGTCCCTTTTTGTTCCAGATGGCCGACCCCGTGTACCTTGCTATTCGCGTGGACGGCACCTATCACTCGCCGTGCCTCCACTTTGAGGGTTTTTCTGCCATCTTGTGGGATACTCTGCACTCATTTGGGTACCCGTCACCGCCCATCTATGCGGGGTGCGTGTACCAGAACCACGGGATACCCCGGAGCTGCGTGCACATAAAGGTGCCCCCACCCCTTGAGCATCCGCAGTGGCCCCTCTTGGAGGTCGTGGCTGATGGGCATACCCTTGAGGACACGTGGGAGTTCACAGCACTACAGGCACGGACGCTGTTTTGCAGGCAGCAACCTCTTGAGATCGTGTTGGACCCGATTGGCTTGTTCCCCGCTAGGGACAAGAAGGATGCGGATTGGTTGGACCGCATGGATAACATGGATTTGTTGGGTATCGTGGATCCGCAGTGCACGATCTTTACTTCAGCTCGCTGCATGAATGTGCTCTACCAGATGATAGAGATGCAAAGTAGAGCTATGACCACCTTGATTGGATTGGCAGTGGCCAATCAGGTTGCTCTCACCACCATGCAGAACGGTATGGTGGATTTGTCACTTGAGTTGGTGCAGAAGGACATCTAGATTTCTAATATGCAGACCCGAATTACTGAGTTAGAGGAGGAAATAGAGGACATGGAGCACGACATGGAGTTGTTACCTGACCAATTCTATGATGTGAACATGGAGTTGGCAGATGCTAATGAGCATCTACAGGAGCACCACACTGAGCTTGATGCTATCTACACCTTAGAGCTGCAGCAGGATGAGCCCATGCCTCAGGAGGAGGAGCCCAAGGAGATCAAGGGCTTTTTGAGCATGGATTTCGAGGAGATCACACCACAGCCCTGAGTTGGTGACGCTCCCTCTCCCGCACTTAGCTTTGCCTCTGTAGGCAACCTCGACGACTTCTAGATGTGTCATCATATCTTGAGTAGTTTCTTTTGTTTTACTCCTCGGTGACCTATATTTTTGGCTGGTGACGTAATAGGTTAGTCTTGAGTTGAGTATCCTTTGTGTCAAAAAACTTGTTGCGAGCACGGACTTGCCGTTGTCATGGGTTAGTTGTAATGTCCAAAAAATTTGGCAGGATTTCAGTGGCTGTTTCTTCTCAGTTTTAACCCTATCTCCACTCATTTTTGAACTGAGGTTTGAATACCAAAGTTCTGCAAAAACTTGTGTTCTAACTGCTCATAAAATTTCAGCTCCTTTGGATCTATCAAACTCATGTTAAAACCAAAACTCCACCGCTCAGCTTGCTTAAAAACAGCCTGGACAGCGACTCGCTAAGTTCACTAATCGACCCCTTTTCCTTCCATTTCGGTCAGCAAGCGTAAAACAACAGTTGTAACGTACAACATGTTCTAACCGTTGACCAAGAATGAGAAACATTGTGCATTTCGAAGAAGAGATATGCGCCTACTGAAAAAAAGACATGTTGTTTTCTCACTATCGGCAGGACAAATGCTTATGATTCAGCACATATTTTTTCCTTGTGATTAATCAAGCTTTTGAATTATGTGACTAATGGGATGATGAAATCTTGCAGATGGTGCACAACACATGCTCTAGCTTTGTCCCCAGTGGCAGCAAGCAAAGGCAGGTGCCTCCACCACCTCTGCCTCCCCCGCCCACACTAGATGTGATCTTGGCTGCTCAAATTGAGCTGCTGAGGCACATAGCCTAGGGGAGGCAGCAGCAGTCTCAAGGAGGAAGAGTTCCTCAACAACCTCATGTTGCTCGCTATGAGGACTTTTTGGAGACACAGCCTCCTTTGTTCCATAAGATGGAGGATTCGCTCGACACCGATGCCTGGATTCATACCATTAAATCCAAGTTCTCCTCACTGCACCCTGCCCAGACATAAACAAGGCTCGGTTCACAGCACAACAGCTGCATGGTTCTGCCCATCTTTGGTGGGACCACTATCACACCATGCTGCCAGCCGACCACGTCGTCAGTTAGGAGGAGTTCAAGATGGCTTTCAGGAGCCATCATATCCCTGAGACTCTACTGAAGCGCAAGCTCAATGAGTTCCTAGCTCTTACCCAGGGAAGCCGCGATGTCCTGCAATACACGCAGGCTTTCAACGACCTGTGTCTCTATGCAAGCTATCATGCAGATTCCAATGAAAAGAAGAGGAACCGATTCCACAGAGGCTTGAGTCTTGAGCTCAAGGAAAGGCTGAATCCCATCAAAGTGGATTCTTTCAATGAGTTGGTAAACCTGGCAATCTCCCATGAGGATTGCATGAAGGCCCTCAAGGCCGACATGAAGCGAAAGGCTCCAATGCTATCACCTAGCCCGCCTGCTCGGAAGTTCAGAGTGGTTCCCCCTTCCGCACCTCGCAGGCCAGCGCAGCCTGGGAAATGGGTTGCTCGACCTCCACCGCAGGCAGCACCCGGTTTCCCCTTCCACCACCACCTCGCCCTGCCAATGGAACCACTGTTTCACCTGTGGGAATACAGGATACTTTGCCAAGGACTATCCCGCAACAAGAATCAACGGCCTTGCCAGAGTAATACGATGGGCAACAAGGGGAAAAGGCCAAAGGTGCTGGTTCAACATGGCAGGTTGAACTTGACCAACCTTGCAGAACTCTCGGAAGGCACACTAGTAATGACGGGTACATTCTCTATCCATAACCAACCCATCCTTATTCTATTTAATTTGAGAGCATCTCATAGTTTCATCGGGACCAAAACTGGTGCTAGGTGTGGGTTGAGTTTCTGTCACACAAAAGGGTCATATATGATCTCTACCCCGGGTGGGAAGGTAATCTCATAGCAAATGAACCGCAATGTACCTATCAAGTTAGGAAGAACTCTTTTTAAGGAAAACCTCCTTATCCTTGGTTTAGAGGGGATAGATATTATTTTGGGTATGGATTGGATGACTCAGCACCAAGTGGCACTAGACATCTCTGCCCGAGCTGTCCACATAGATTCACCCAGATATGGTAGCTCAACCATACACTTACCCCACCGAGAGTGCGTAAATTCTTGTGCCTATCCAGTGGTTGAAGCTCAACTAGAGGACATTTCAGTGGTATGTGAGTATCCCGATGTGTTTCCAGATGACTTGCCGAGTATGCCGCCAGATAGAGATATCGAGTTTCCTATTGAGTTGCAACCAGGCACGTCACCAATTTCAAAGAGGCCATATCGGATGCCACCCGCAGAGATGGTAGAACTGAAATCCAGTTACATGAGTTGTTGGAAAAGGGTTTTATTCGCCCAAGTACATCACCTTGGGGCTGTCCAGCTTTGTTTGTGAAAAGAAGGACGAAAGTCTATGCATGTGTGTGGACTACCGACCTCTCAATGCGGTGACAATAAAGAATAAGTATCCGTAGCCCGCATTGATGTTTTGTTCGATCAGTTAGCTGGAGCCAGAGTATTCTCCAAGATTGATCTTCGCTCATCATCAGACCATGCTCCGACCGTGTGATATTCCAAAGACTGCTTTCTCTACACGGTATGGACTCTACGAGTACCTGGTTATGTCATTTGGGCTCACTAATGCGCCGGCTTATTTCATGTATCTCATGAATTCAGTGTTCATGCCCGAGCTTGACAAATTCGTCGTGGTATTCATCGATGATATCCTTGTATACTCAAAGAATGAGGAGGAACATGCAGAGCATCTTCGCATTGTTCTTCAACGCTTAAGGGATCAACAACTGTATGCCAAATTCTCCAAGTGTGAATTTTGGCTGGATAGTGTTAAATTCTTGGGACACACTATATCCTGTGATGGCATAGCAGTGGACCCCACCAAAGTGCAAGAGGTAATGGACTAGAAACTACCCACTTCAGTTCATCAAATTCGAAGCTTCCTCAATCTAGCAGGCTACTATCGGCGATTTATTCCTGATTTCTCAAAGATAGCTAAGCCAATGACTGAATTATGAAAGAAAGGAGTCAAGTTTGTGTGGAGCGATAAATGTGAAGAAGCTTTTCACACGTTGAGGAGATTATTGACCTCCGCACTAGTTCTAGCTCAGCCGGACACAACTAAGCCATTCGACATTTATTGTGATGCCTCCAGCACTGGACTTGGATGTGTTCTTATGCAAGACAACCAAGTCATTGCTTACGCCTCACGAGCGTTACAGCCGCATGAGCTGAATTATCCTACACATGACCTTGAGTTAGCAACAGTTATACATGCCTAGAAGATATGGAGACATTATCTTATGGGGACTCATTGTAATGTCTATACGGATCACAAGAGCCTCAAATATATCTTCACTCAAGCTGATCTTAACATGCATCAAAGAAGATGGTTGGAGTTAATCAAGGATTATGATCTGGGAGCACATTATCACCCTGGCAAAGCAAATGTAGTTGCGAATGCTCTTGGCCACAAAGCCCATTGCAACTGCTTGTCAGCAACCAACTTCGCCGAGACGTTATGTCACGAGATGGGAAAACTCAACTTGGAAATTGTTTCCCATAGCACGTTAAGTCATATATCCGTCGAACCTACACTACATGATCACATAGTTATGGCCTAGTTAACGGATAAGGAAGTTAAGCTCATCAAGAAAAAGCTAGCACAAAAGGATGAGGGCTATAAATATTTTTGTCAAGATTGGCAAGGAGTTGTATGGTACCATGATAGATTGGTCGTACCGAATGCTACTGATCTCCGAAAACAGATTATGGATGAAGCACACCTTTCTAAGTTTTCAATTCACCCCGGTAGTACCAAGATATACCATGATCTCCAACAAAATTTCTGGTGGAGTGGGATGAAACCAGATATTGCACGTTATGTCTTGGAATGCGAAATATGTCAACAAGTCAAAGCAAGCCACTTGAAGGTAACTGGCACTCTACAGTTGCTATCTATTCCCTTGTGGAAGTGGGAGGATATACGCATGGACTTCATAGTCAGATTGCCTAATACTGTTCGGATACGAGGTAGGCTACACTAGCGCAATTCAAAAATTCTACCGCGTATAACCAGGAAGAACTGCCGTATAAGGATCACGGGATTACCACTCGACGCACTACTGGTGCGGAAGATGTAGATATGCGTCGATGCAGTGAAGACGATCACGTAGTCGTACGTAGTTGATCAACGTAGTCGTACGTAATCGATCACATCCAGCAGCTCCTCAGCAGCTTGTCCACGTGCAGCAAGATCGCCTCTGGTACCGCGGCTCGTCGTTGGCTCGTCGTGGCTCGTCGGCGGCTTGTCGGCGGCTCGTCCAAGTGCTGCAGGCGCAACACCTCCAAGGTATCCACACGTGCAGGGAGGAAGCGTCGCAAGTCGGACTGCTAGATCCGCGAGTTGCAACAGGTGAGGGCGTTGGAGGCGCGGCAGGTGTGTTTCGCCAAAAAGGTGTAAACCCTAGGGCGCCCCCACCCCTCTATTTATAGAGGTTCCTGACGGGCCTCTGGATCCGAGGCCCATTAGTACTTCTAAACCTAATCCAACTCGGATCTGATCCGAATTGGGCTTCCAGCCCCTTAAGTGTGTGACCCTATGGGTTCGGATACGTATAGACATGGCCCGAGTACTCCTACTCGGCCCAATAGTCGGTAGCGGCCTCTAGCAAGACGTGTCAACTCCTATACGCACACGAAGATCATATCAGACGAACCATCACAACATAATATACATGCTATTCCCTTTGCCTCACGATATTTGGTCTAGCTTCAAGCCGACCGCTCTTTCTCGATCCTATGATTCGGAATCCCTTTGTAGGTTAACTCTTAACCGTACGTAGTATGGCCATGCATTTTCGGATCTGATCACTCGAGGGGCCCAGAGATATCACTCTCAATTAGAGAGGGGCAAATCCCATCTTGATTGACCATGTCTCATAGCATGCTTCTTGACAAACCCGAAAGCTACCTTTATAACTACCCTGTTACGGCGTAGCATTTGATAGCCCCTAAGTAGGTCGATCCACATCTAGAATACATGCGACAATCTCAGGTCTAAGGACAAAGGATATATGTTGTTTAAAGAGAGAACTACTTCTCGTGTTGGGTCAGTTCTAGCACATGTCTCCACATGTGTCCACATTATTAGTTCAACATCTAATATTCATGTGTGTCCTCACATGAACTCCGACTAGGGACAACTTTAGAATAACCATACAAGTAAAGAGTTTCACATACAATTCACATAATTGCAAATCAATTCAAGTAGCCTTCAATGGATATTCAATGAACACAACATACAAATCATGGATACAAATGGAATATCATCATCTCTATGATTGCCTCTAGGGCATACCTCCAATAGTCCCCCACTTGCACTAGAGTCAATCTAGAAGGTACCTAATACCCATAGCTCTTACATGCGCATCATGCTTAGCCTGTGGGAGTGGTTTTGTCAACGGATCAGAAATGTTCAGATCCGTGTGTATTTTGCATATCTTGATCTCACCCCGGTTAACGAAGTCTCGAATGAGATGAAATCGCCGCATTACGTGTTTGTTCTTCTGGTGGTTCCTTGGCTCCTTTGCTTGCGCAATTGCCCCATTGTTATCACAGTAGAGATTCAATGGGCTGGACACATTCGGGAACACACCAAGCTCAATGAGGAAATTCCTTATCCAAACACCTTCCTTCGCGGCTTCGGAAGCCGCGATGTACTCGGCTTCTGTCGTAGAATCGGCCACCGTCTCCTGCTTGGAACTCTTCCAACTAACAGCACCACCATTCAGCGTGAACACAAATCCTGATTGTGACTTTGAATCAGCTCTGTTGGTTTGGAAACTAGCATCGGTGTAACCTGTTACAACGAGCTCCTTCTCACCTCCATAGACGAGGAACATATCTTTAGTCCTTCTCAAGTACTTAAGAATGTTTTTCACCGCTGTCCAGTGACTCTCACCTAGATCAGATTGGTGTCTGCTTGTCATACTTAGCGCATATGAAACATCTGGGCGAGTACTTATCATTGCATACATGATAGATCCAATAGCCGAGGCATATGGCACTCTACTCATGCGATCCCGCTCATCAGCAGTCGAAGGACACTGAGTCTTGCTGAGATGTATGCCATGTGACATAGGCAAGAACCCTTTCTTTGCCTCTTCCATGCTGAACCGCTTCAACACTTTGTCAATGTAAGTATCTTGGCTTAAACCTATAAGCCTTCTCGATCTATCTCTATAGATCTTAATGCCCAGAATATATGCCGCTTCCCCTAAGTCCTTCATTGAAAAACTATTTTTCAGTGAAGTCTTTACGGACTCAAGCATAGGAATGTTATTTCCAATCAGTAATATGTCATCCACATATAAGATTAGAAATACTACAGAGCTCCCACTAACCTTCTTGTAAACACAAGACTCTTCTTCGTTCTTGGTGAAGTCAAACCCTTTGACCACTTCATCAAAACGAATGTTCCAACTCCTAGATGCTTGCTTCAATCCATAAATGGATGTCTGAAGCTTGCATACCTTTCCAGCATTTTTCGGATCGACAAAACCCTCGGGCTGTATCATATACACGTCCTCAGCTAGGTTTCCATTCAGGAAAGCTGTCTTGACATCCATCTGCCATATCTCATAATCGAAATATGCAGCTATAGCTAGAATAATCCGAATGGACTTAAGCATCACTACGGGCGAGAAGGTCTCGTTGTAGTCAACTCCTTGAACTTGTCAAAAACCTTTTGTGACAAGTCGTGCTTTATAGATGTGAACATTTCCATCCATGTCCTTTTTCTTCTTATAGATCCACTTGCACTCTATGGCTTTAACACCATCAGGCGGGTCAACCAAGTTCCAAACTTGATTGTCTCCCATGGACTCTATTTCGGATTGCATGGCATTCTGCCATTTTTCGGAGTCTGGATCCATCATTGCTTCTGCATATGTCGCAGGCTCATCATTGTCCAACAATAATATTTCCCGCATTTCGCGGAGCCTTGCCGACCTTCGTGGTTGTGGCGGTGCTTCTCTTGCCATGGGTATCTCAACTTGTTCTGCTACATTAGCATCACTCATTGATTCTTGCCTGATCGGCTCATCTTGAACTTCTTCAAGATGCACTGTCTTTCCACTCTTTTCTCCTTTGAGAAACTCTTTCTCTAGGAAAACCCCGTTCCGAGCGACAAACACTTTGCCTTCTGATCGGTTGTAGAAATAATATCCCAAAGTTTCCTTTGGATATCCCACGAAAATGCACTTATCCGACTTGGGTGTGATCTTGTCCGACTGAAGTCGCTTGACAAACACTTCACATCCCCAAATCTTTAGAAAAGACAAACTAGGAACCTTTCCAGTCCATATCTCATATGGTGTCTTAACTACGGATTTAGATGGTACCCTATTAGGTGTGAAAGCTGCTGTTTCTAGAGCGTATCCCCAAAATGACAACGGTAGGTCCGACTGGCTCATCATTGATCGAACCATATCTAACAAAGTTCGATTACGTCGCTCGGACACACCGTTTCTCTAAGGTGTTCCAGGCGGCGTAAGTTGTGGAACAATTCCGCAACTCTTTAGATGATTGCTAAACTCGTGGCTCAAATACTCGCCTCCACGATTAGATCGTAAGGCCTTAATTTTCTTGCCACGCTGATTTTCAACTTCATTCTGAAATTCCTTGAACTTTTCAAAGGTTTCAGACTTGTGCCTCATCAAGTAGACATAGCCATATCTACTAAAATCATCAGTGAAAGTTATGAAGTATTGGAATCCTCCTCTAGCCGTCGTGCTCATTGGTCCGCATACATCACTATGTACGAGTTCCAACAAGTCTACTGCTCTCTCAGGAAATCCTGTGAAAGGCGTCTTGGTCATCTTGCCTAGCAAGCAAGCCTCACATGTCTCGTATGATTCAAAATCAAACAAAGTTAGAAGTCCATCAGAATGGAGCTTCTTCATGCGCTTTTCACTTATATGACCCAAACGACAATGCCACAAGTAGGTCGGACTCAAATTATTAGGCCGAGGCCTTTTAGCACTTACATTACAGACAGGTGAACCATCAAGATTTAAAACAAATAATCCATTCACAATGGGTGCAAAAGCCATAAACATATTATTCTTAGAGATCACACAACCATTGTTTTCACTCGCAAATGAATAACCATCCTTCATCAAGCATGAAGGAGACAAAATGTTTCGACTTAAACTAGGAATAAAATAACAATTATTCAACTCCATAATAAATCCTGACGGGAGGTGGAGTTGCATCGTCCCGACGGTCAACGCAGCAACTCTTGCATTATTGCCCACGCGGAAATCAACTTCTCCTCTTTCCACGCTTCTACTTCTTATCATTCCCTGCATCGAATTGCAAATATGAGCAACCGATCCGGTATCAAATACCCAAGAATTAATAATTGTATCAGCGAGAAATATGTTGTCTATAACATTAACAACAAGCGTACCTGAGGTAGAAGTACTCTTACTTCCGCCATTCTTGAACGAAGCTAGGTACTGCTTGCAGTTTCTCTTCCAGTGACCAAGTTCATGACAGTAAAAGCACTCTTTGTCTGGAGCAGGTCCAGGTCCAGCTTTAACCTTGGGCGCTGGGTTTGGCTTGGACGTTCCAGCCTTGCCCTTCTTCTTCCAAGAGTTGCCCTTCTTCTTAAAGCTAGGCTTGTTCTGTATAGCCATCACATGGCTGGTACTAGCACTTTTCTTGATGTCTACCTCTGCTGTCTTGAGCATACCACACAGTTCATTCAAACCCTTCTCCGTCCCATGCATATGGTAGTTCGAGATGAAGTTCCCGTAGCTAGGCGGAAGAGATGAAAGAATAAAGTCAGTGGCCAACTCTTTGCCCATTGGGAAGCCCAGCTTCTCCAATCGCTGAGTGTAACCAACCATCTTGATTACATGTGGTCCTACTGCTGCGCCTTCTGCTAACTTGCACTCCAGAAAGGCTTTGGACACATTGAACCTTTCGGTCCTAGCCTGTGTCTGGAACATGTCCTTGAGCGCCACGATCATATCGTGTGCCTCATGATTTGTTTCGAACTGCATCTGCAGCTCGGGTTCCATGCAAGCAAGCATAAGGCAGCTTACCTCAAGATTAGCATCAAATGCCTTCTCGTAAGCAGCCTTAACGGCAGCAGATGCATCATCAGCAGGTACTGGTGGTAGTGGGGTGTCTAGAACATCTTTCTTTTTATCGGCCCTGAGAACAATTCTCAGGTTACGGATCCAATCCGAGTAGTTTGTTCCATTCAACTTGTCCTTCTCAAGGACCGAACGCAAAGCAAACGATGTGGTGGTGTTGCTAGGTGCCATTTAATCTACAACAAAAGTAATGCAAAATACACTAAGACAAACGTATCCATGATAGAGCAAATTACATTAAACTATTTTAACAGAATCTACTCCCACTAAAATCAATATCCCTCTATTGAAACTTAGTGATTCAGGATCCACAACTAACAAGTCCACTAGTGAGCTTTAGCATCACCGCTAGCAAACGAGGTAGATCGGTAAGCAACTTTTGCTAATCATATCACATATGACTCCTGTTGTTGGGTGACATCTCTATGTCTCGGCGCCCAACCTTTATGCCCCAAGGTCCTTAACTGTTAAGATAACCTTGTTAAGCAAACCAACCCTTATGCGTGTAAGTGTCCGACACAAACCCGTCTAGTCAAGGAAAACTAGTGGCACCCTAATTTCATAGACCCACCACTAATTGTACAAGACATCGGACGGTGCAAGTTTTAGTTGGGAGGGCATACTAACTTAAACTTTGTGAGGGATCGTTCTACTTCTAACATCACAGCATGCAGAAAGTAAAACATAAATAGAATAGCATTCACACAGTTGTGACACAGTATGACCCGTTTTCATATGGCGATCTCCATCTCCATAGAACCTGTTCACCATGGTGATCTCCATCTCCATGTTCCATGTGCGTCATCCTCCTGGTGATGAGTCCTCCAAGAACTAGAGCATGCTATTACGCCTAATAGCTAGTAAAGAAGCTAGTAATGAAGATTACATAGTTGCTTGGGTCATCACAGATTGGTACGCAGACCATTAAATACAATAAAGTGACAACACATATGGCTCCTGCCATGTTGCCGTACGCACGACACGCAGGTCACAAATGAGTTACACACATGCATCACATACACAAGGGGGCCATACTGATCACAAGATACAAACATACATCCTGCAAAACAGAGTTAGGCGTCCTAACGTTCCAAACTTCGGATGCCCGAAACTCCATCTTCCAAGCCGAATTTGGGAAATCTAATTTCGCTGAAAACGACGAAGCGGTTGAATTTCATGTGTAACTTTTTCTATAGATCAATTTTCATATAAAATTCGCCCCAATCCGAGATCGTACCGAAAAGTTACGGCTGATTTACCGAAGCATACGCATACGGCAAAAATCCCGACCCCGGCAGTAGATCTCATCTACTGTTGCACATCTAATGCGTCTGGCGTATGACCCTGGATTTCGATTCGACCAATCATATTGATCTTCGCTCACTGCAACTGGATTTACGTGTATCACTTAACTCCGATGGCGGAAACCGACCGGTAGGAGTATGTCGTTACACTACCATTGCAGCAAGGGCACGAAACCAGGACATAGATCAAACGGAAAACTCGCATATCTCCATATGCACACATCCCAAATCCAAAACTAAGCAGCTACGGCTCTGATACCACTGTTGGGATATGAGGTAGGCTACATTAGCGCAATTCAAAAATTCTACCGCGTATAACCAGGAAGAACTGCCGTATAAGGATCACGGGATTACCACTCGACGCACTACTGGTGCGGAAGATGTAGCTATGCGTCGATGCAGTGAAGACGATCACGTAGTCGTACATAGTCGATCAACGTAGTGGTACGTAATCGATCACGTCCAGCAGCTCCTCAGCAGCTTGTCCACGTGCAGCAAGATCGCCTCCGGTACCGCGGCTCGTCGTTGGCTCGTCTTGGCTCGTCGGCGGCTCGTCCAAGTGCTGCAGGCGCAACACCTCCAAGGTATCCACACGTGTAGGGAGGAAGCGTCGCAAGCCGGACTGCTAGATCCGCGAGTTGCAATAGGCGAGGGCGTGGGAGGTGCGGCAGGTGTGTTTCGCCAAAAAGGTGTAAACCCTAGGGCACCCCCACCCCTCTATTTATAGAGGTTCCTGACGGGCCTCTGGATCCGAGGCCCATTAGTACTTCTAAACCTAATCCAACTCGGATTTGATCCGAATTGGGCTTCCAGCCCCTTAAGTGTGTGACCCTATGGGTTCGGATACGTATAGACAGGGCCCGAGTACTCCTACTCGGCCCAATAGTCGGTAGCAGCCTCTAGCAAGACGTGCCAACTCCTATACGCACACGAAGATCATATCAGACGAACCATCACAACATAATATACATGCTATTCCCTTTGCCTCACGATATTTGGTCTAGCTTCAAGCCGACCGCTCTTTCTCGATCCTGTGATTCGGAATCCCTTTGTAGGTTAACTCTTAACCGTACGTAGCATGGCCATGCATTTTCGGATCCGATGACTCGAGGGGCCCAGAGATATCACTCTCAATCAGAGAGGGGCAAATCCCATCTTGATTGACCATGTCTCATAGCATGCTTCTTGACAAACCCGAAAGCTACCTTTATAACTATCCTGTTACGGCGTAGCGTTTGATAGCCCCTAAGTAGGTCGATCCACATCTAGAATACATGCGACAATCTCAGGTCTAAGGACAAAGCGTATATGTTGTTTAAAGAGAGAACTACTTCTCGTGTTGGGTCAGTCCTAGCACATGTCTCCACATGTGTCCACATTATTAGTTCAACATCTCCATGTCCATGACTTGTGAAACATAGTCATCAACTAATACATGTGCTAGTCTAATATTCATGTGTGTTCTCACATGAACTTCGACTAGGAACAACTTTAGAATAACCATACAAGTAAAGAGTTTCACATACAATTCACATAATTGCAAATCAATTCAAGTAGCCTTCAATGGATATTCAATGAACACAACATACAAATCATGGATACAAATGGAATATCATCATCTCTATGATTGCCTCTAGGGCATACCTCCAACAAATACCTCTCGCAAGCATGATTCCATATGGGTTATAGTGGACAGACTTACCAAGATAGCGCATTTCCTTCCTGTACACACCACTTACACCACACTAAAGTATGCAGAGCTGTATCTTAACCGGATTATTTCCCTACATGGTGTGCCGAAAACAATCATCTCGGATCGAGGTGTTCAGTTTGTAGCACGCTTTTGGGAACATTTACAGTCTACACTTGGCACTAAGCTGATTCATAGCTCAAAGTATCACCCTCAGACAGATAGACAAACTGAGAGGATCAATCAAATATTGGAGGATATGCTACATGCTTGTGTCATTCACTATGACAAGAGCTGGGATAAATGTTTGCCATTAGCAGAGTTCTCCTATAACAACAGCTACCAAGCTAGTTTGAAAATGGCACCCTTTGAAGTCTTGTATGGTCGAAGGGGTCGAACTCCGCTAAGTTGGTCCCAGGCAGGAGAAAGAACCGTATATGGACCAGACTTGGTAATTGAAGTGGAAAAGAAGGTGAGAGTTATCTGAGAAAACCTTAAAGCTGCTCAGTCCTGACAAAAGAGCTATTCTCATATATACCTCCGAGTATACATGAGAATTTGCGGACCCATAGCATATCGGATTAAACTCCCTAAGAAGCTTGCAGCGATGCATGACGTTTTCCATGTCTTCCAACTCAATAAGTGTGTTCGAGTTCTGATAGAAATTCTTGCACATGAGGAATTGGAAATCGAACGTGATTTATCTTACGTGGAGTATCCTGTTAAAATCCTCGACCGAATGGCAAGACACACTCGAAGAGAAATGGTGAGGATATTCAAAATTTAGTGGAGTAACATTACACAAACCACACTAGCCTTTCTTCACTCAAATCTCAGAGTGAGATTCCTTTAAAGGGTGTAGGTTGTAACAACTCTACTTAAACTAAACTTGGTTAAGTTGGAATAGGAGGCTTAGACACTAATCTAGCAGGTGAAAGGTCATTTTTGCCCTTAAAAGCTTAAGTTTGGGGCTAATTCAAAACTTGAAATTTTGTATAAAAACTTAAAGTTTTGTAAAACTAAAAGTTGTAGAGTTTTACATCTCTAACAACTTTCCATATTAGTACTTTTACTAGTTTGGAGTGGAAAAGGTTCAAAAACAATAATCAAAATCAGTAGCTTTTGAAACTCACTTCAAAAACTCTTAAGTGCTGAAAATAGTGAATTTCCTCAACTTTGCAGCACTTTTTCTCAAAATTTCTAATGTAAGCTCAAATCAAATCTTATATAAAAGTTTTAGTGCTACAAGTCTTTGACAACTTTTATTATTGCAGTTAGGCCAAACTCTACACAAAAGCTTTTCAAAAGTTAGGTCAAAGTCGACCACAACAGTCAACCCAGCCAAAACTGCAAAAATATGCCAAGTCTGAGAGCAGTTCAAAGCATGTATCTTGGCAAGCAAGTTACTCACAAAACTTACACTGAACTTAAGAAAAACCCTTTATAAGGATTCTAGTACCTAGTCTATAAAATAACTTTGTCAATAACACTTTGGCCTAATTCAGTCAGAAAACCATTTAAAATTCGGGTCAAAAAAGCCAAAGCCCTGAAAATCAGCCAAAGTCTAGATGACCGGCGTTCTAGCAAACTTTGGAACCCCATAACTTCAAATCTGTTTCAATTTGCAAGTGACAACTTTTGTAAGTTTCAAACTTTGATATAAGGGCTACAATTCATAGAAAGACAAATCTTCAAGTTCGATTGAAGAATTTCAAATTAGTCGGCCCCAAACCCTCGGCCCTTTGGCTACCCGGCGCGAACGCCTCTCCTAGAGCGCGCTAGACGTCGTGTGGTGCGTGCACCAAAGCGCTGCCCCCTGCGTGGCTCTCACCTACCAGCAGCTTGCCGCCGGCCAATCCATAGCCATGACAAGATGACCCGCTCGCTCGTTTGCCTAGTAAGCGCCCGATCCTATCCTCACCTTTGGCCGCGCATCCCCTTCGCCCAGTCCCGAGCGAGCTCTGCCTGCTCCCGGCATGCCATGCCTCGTGCCTCCACTCTCCAGCTCTGCCTCCACCAACCCCGACCGCGACTGCGACAGCACGAGGCCCCCGCTCACCAATAGCTTCACATGGCAAACCGTTTCCGCACGACTGCTATCTTGCTAAGCCAATGCACGTGAGATTGCACCATGGAGCTTGCACCCCTACGCCAATGGCACCGCCGCCCAATCCCCTATGCGGCAGTCACTCCCCTCTACCCTTCGGCCATGCCAGTGCTGCCCGTTGGCTCCGCCCTCACCCTTCGCACCTCCCCAGCCCTATAAAAGGGGTGAATGTGCCGCCTGCACAGCTCCCCACACTCGCAAGCTTCGCCACCCTTCTGCTCTAAGCACCGCTGCACCACCCCTCCGTGCAGCCCCCTGCTCCGTGCCACCCCGGACCTTGCCAACACCTCCACCCGCTTCGCCGAAACCACGCGCACTTCTCTGCGCCGTCCATTGCCCATGAAGAGCCCCTGGAGCGCCGTGTGACGGAACCGCCCGGATTAACTTAGCTAAAGCACAATTAAATCGCCTGACACGCGATCATATGCTTTAATCAAGTTAACTCGGTAGTCCGTCGGATTTCATCCGATAAAACCACTACACAGGACCAAAATAGCAGAGCTCACACGAAGGTGAGTGGTTCCAGAGAATACAATAGACCATCCAAAATTAAACAAGTTCAATAATTTCTTACAACACTGGCTCGGAAATCAAAGTTTTACAGAGTTTCTTAAGTAGCGGAAAAAGATAAACCACAGAAGCTAGCACCGGGGTCGGATGTCACTGATGAGGCCAATCAGGACATCACTGATCCCTATCCTCACCGTTCGAGGAGGGATCCCACTCGACCGTCCACCCCAGAGGAAGCTGGGGAGGCCAAGTGCCACGAGCAGTAGACTCAGGAGCTTCAACATCACCTGAAAGAAATACCACAACAAGGCTGAGCGACTACGCTCAACAAGACTTAACCGACCGGTGGGAACTACTCCACCAACTTCAAGACATGCAAGGCTCTTTGGATGAGGGGTTTGTTGTGCCAAAAGCGACTAAAGTAGGTCCTTACTTTCATTATTTTAGCTTCCGATTCTAGGTTCATTTACCAGACTAAGTTAGCAGCTATACTAAACAAGTAAAAGTTTCCAAGCAATTTATGACAAGCATCCAGGTTATCATCACCATCAAGTTCCATTCTTACTCAGTGTAGCATAGCGATCAAGCAGTCCTAAACTATAAGAGGCAGACGAATCGATTCGAATTTTCTTAACTATGCATGGCGAACCTAATCTCACGACATGCGCGCACCACAGAGGGTCGCTTCCCTTATCGGCCATCCCCATCAATCCCCTGACCCGTGTCGGGCCCACTTTTCTTGGTACAAGGCTCCACAGACCCGGCCTCTGCCGTTCTGTGACTGCACTTGTCACCACATGCGGTCGCAAGGGAAAACTCTATTCCAGAGACAATGGATCGAACCGCTCACGTCCTGGTTCAATCAGGTACTAGGCTTCCCCATCTCATACTAGGTATGAGATTAGTACTTTCAAAACTTGATCACGAACACGAACACTTTCCGACCTTAACCAATTTCATGTAGACAGACGGGGCAATCCACCAATCACCAAAATAGTTAATAGAGCCCTGCCCCGTCCATTGTCCTTAGAGTTGTAACCAGAAGGAGAACAAGCAACCCCTATAACTCACGAGTGATAGGGAATCTGTGGCAGAACCACCTCGGATTAGCTTGATTAAAACATGGTTAAGTCGCCTAACACGCGACACTCATGCCTTAGCCAAGTTAACACGAAGTGCCGTTGGATTTTATCCGAATTAACCACTTTAACAGGACCGAGTTAGCAAACTCACACGAAGGTGAGCGGTTCCAGAGAGTTAAATAAATTTGACCATTTAGTTCAACAACAAAACGAAAATTAGAGCTTTACAAGTTTCAAAAGCAGCAGAAAGATAAAACAGCGGAAGCTAGCGCCGGGGTCGGACGTCCTTGGTGAGGCCAGCCAAGACATCAGTGATGCCTTTCCTCGCCGCCCGAGGAGGGATCCCACTCGACCGTCCAACCCAGAGGGAGTTGGGACGGCCAAGTGCCAACAGGAGAAGACTCAAGAGCTGTGACTTCACCTGAAAAGAAAGCCACAAACAAGGTTGAGCTACTAAGCTCAACAAGACTGAACTGACCGGGAGTAAAACTACTCCACCAATTCTAGACATGCAAGGCTCTTTGGCTGAGGGGTTTGTTCGCCAAAAGCACTAAGTAGATCCTTATTTTCAAAGTTTTAGCTCAGATTCTAGGTTCATTAACCGGTCTAAGTTGGCAACTTACCCTAAGCAACATAGATCCAACCAAAAGGGTATATAAACATCATCAAGACCATGTCATCATCAGATTCCTTTATTACTCAGTGTAGCATAGCGATCAAGCAGTCTCAAACTGTGAGAGGCAGACGAATAGATTCGAGTTCTTTAACCATGCATAGTGAACCTAACCTCACGACATCCGCGCACCATCGAGGTCGCTTCCTGTGTCAGCCTTCCCCATCAATTCCCTAACCCATGTCGGGCCCATTTCCTTTTGTGCAAGGTACCACAGACCCGGCCTCTACCGATCTGTGACCACACTTGCCACCACGTGCGGCCGCAGGGGAACTCCGTTCCAAGGACAATGGGGCGACCGCTCACGTCTAGGTTCAATCCGGTACTAGGCTTCCCCATCCCATACTGAGTATGAGGTTAGTACATTCAAACACTTGATCACGAACACCACCACTGTCGGGCCTTAACAGATTCCATAGACAGACGGGGCGATCAGCCGACCACCAAAAGAGTTAACCAAAACCTTGCCCCGTCCATCGTCCTTATAGTTGTAATAGAAGAGAAACAACCACTCCTATAACTCGCGAGTGACAGGAAATCACTCGACTTTTACCGCTCCCTATTTAAGCATAGCAACTACTCGGTCCAACAAACTAGTGTTCAGATCAAGGAACTACGCTATGCATCTACAGTTGCAAACAACTCCTATACGTAAATGCACAAACATGATGAAGAAGGCATGCGCAAGTTTGGGAAACTGAGGTTCATGCTCCGGGGCTTGCCTTCAAGCGAGGAGGAAGGGAACTAGTCTTCTGCTGGGGTGGCTTCGGCTTCTGGAAGCTGTAGCTCAGCTACAGCTCCATCTTCTGGTGCCGGGTATAGCTCGTAGACGCCGTCAGCTCTCTGCAACTCTACACGAATGCAAAAGCAGGCGTTAGCACTTTAGATTGTGATTTCAACAGCAACACTTGCAAGTTAAAGCTCGGACACTGGTAGCAAAGCTACAGAAAAGGTGGGGAAGTGTACTGGGGTTGGTGGAGAGCAAGATAAAAGGGTCGGATGGGAAGAAACTTATGATCCGACCCTTAGACTAGAGGAATAGTTGCGCTAGGGGTCCTCAGACTTAACGCAGAGAAGTCCCCGATTTTTACACATATACCCTCGGGTTAAGGATAAAGATACAGCCGAGTCCTCGGGCGTGGCGGAAAAGGGTCAGCGAAACAGACAGGGTCGAGCGAGACGGAGAAAGGGGTCGGACGAACGGACGGGGTCGGGCGAGGCGGAAAAGGGTTCGGACGAACAGACAAGGTCGGGCGAGGCGGAAAAGGGGTCGGGCGGACAGACAGGGTCGGGCGAGGCGGAAAAGGGGTCGGACGAACAGACAGGGTCAGGCGAGACGGAAAAGGGGTCGGTAACTTACCTTTGGTTTATAGGTGAAGCTTGGGGTCGGGAAGGAGCAGACTGGGGCGGAAGGACTGAAGCACTAAGGCTTGGGCAGCGGCGATGTCCGGCGGTGCTCCGGTGGCGGCGGTGCTTCTTGTGGACAACAAGCAAGCTCTAGCACAGCGCGGAGGAGCAAGCGGCTGGGTGGATTGGGAAAGGCGGGTGTTGAGCGGAGAGGAGAGTTCCTTAGGAACTTAGGTGGCAGCGCTTGAGTACGAAACAGAGGAACGACGGTAAGGCAGCGATGGCGAAGGGAACTCCGGTGGGACTCTGGCATTCCCTTTTATAGCTGCGCGGAAGAGAGAGGTTTGGAGCAGCACAAAGACCAGGAAGAAAGAGGGAGTGCGCTGCCATGGCAGCGATTGAGCAACGAGGGGTGGTGGAGCAAGACTTCGGGGATGAAGCCTTCGTTCATTGGGCACTGGAGACATGGCGGCGCAGGCGCGGTTTTGCCGGTGGTTGCGATTTGGCGGAGGCAGGCGTCGTCGTGCGGCGGATCTGATGGGTGTGACAGAGGGAACGGTGCTAGAAGCAAGGTTGCACAGGTGAGAAGACACGCGGGCTACGGCTGCGCGGGCGAGCTCGAAGCAGCGGTCTGTCGGGGCGCAACTCTAGCAAGGTGGGAAAGGAGCTGTCGCGGCTGGGGTCGGGGTTGGTGAAGGAGGAATCGTCGCGTAGCGCATCTGGGGCGGCGCGACTGCGAAGAGGCGGCGGAAAAGCCGGGAGGCATCGGGCCTTGCAGCCGGGGGTCCGACGAGGTGATGATGGGCGCGAGCTGCAAGGCGCTGCAGAAAGGGTTGCAGAGGGGCTTCCGCTGCGATTGGGGAAGAGGGCGCGGGAATCCATCCGGTCGCGGCCGGTGACGGGGCAGAGCGGCGGGTGTCGGAGGAGTTGAGCCACGCGGTGGAGAAGCTCTGAAGCGGGCATGCCACTCGAGTGCGTCTGCACCGGAAGATTTGGGGGAAAGATTTGCGGGTCCACCGGTCAGGCTCGGTTTATCCTTTGCTCCGGATTTAAAGGAGACACTGTGGGCGAGACTTAGAAGGAACCGGCGGGGAGGGGTCGGGCTCTCAGGGGTCGGGACCGGAACTGGAGGTTGAGCACTTAAACTCGGGGAAGCTGAGTTAGCGGGATTTGGGACTTGGATTAAGATTAACTCGAAAGATTTGGGGTCGGTCGTCACAGCCTACCCCACTTAAAAAGAATCTCGTCCCGAGATTCGGGTGTAAGAGGTAACCAGTGGGGGTGTGCAGTCCTTACCTCCTTGGCTGGAAAGAAAACCTTGGAAATGCTGGTTCAGATACTCTTCTGTCTCCCATGTTGCTTCATCCTCTGTGTGGTTATTCCATAAGATTTTGTACATTTTCACCACTTGGTGTCGGGTGTGCCTCTCATTATGGTCAATAACTTTGGCCGGGTACTCAGCATAGGTCAGGTCGGGCTCGATTTGAAGTTGCCCTTGCTCTAAGATCTCGGTTGGGACTTGGACACATTTCTTCAGTTGAGATACATGGAAAACATCATGTATGGCCAAGAGCTATTCTGGGAGTCGGATCCGGTAGGCAACGGGTCCACAAATTTCCACAATCTCATAAGGACCAATGTAACGGGGAGCCAATTTTCCTTTTACTCCAAACCGTTGCACTCCTTTGGTCGGGGAGACTCGAAGATACACATGATCACCAATATCAAACTGCAGGGGTCTTCTTCTCCTGTCGGAGTAACTCTTCTGTCGAGATTGGGTGGCCTTGAGATTCGCTTGAATTACCTTCACTTGTTCTTCTGCTTCTACCACTAAGTCAGGGCCATAGGTCTGTCTTTCGCCAATTTCTGACCAATTCAGCGGCGTCCGACATTTCTGACCATATAGGGCTTCAAATTGTGCCATCTTCAAGCTAGTCTGATAGCTATTATTATAGGAGAACTCTGCCAATGGTAAGCACTTGTCCCAATTTTTGTCATAATGGATGACACAAGCTCTCAACATGTCTTCAAGGATTTGATTTACTCTTTTGGTCTGACCATCGGTTTGAGGATGATAGGTTGAGCTACGGATGAGCTTGGGGCATTGATGTTTGTAGCTGTTCCCAAAAGCGTGCTACAAACTGAACTCCTCGATCAGAGATGATCATCCTAGGCACACCGTGCAGGGAAACAATGCGGTCAAGGTACAACTCCGCATACTTCTTGGCCGTGTAGGTGGTGTGGACAGGAAGGAAGTGGGCAGACTTGGTCAAGCGGTCCACTATAACCCAAATGGAATCATGTCGCTGCGATGTAAGGGGCAGTCCAACAATGAAGTCCATGCTGATGTCTTCCCATTTCCAAGAGGAAAATAGGTAGGGGCTGTAGGGTACCTGCTACCTTTAGATGGCTGGCCTTGACGCGTTGGCAGGTGTCACATTCTAAAACATACCGGGCAATCTCTGGCTTCATTCCACTCCACTAGAAGATTTGACGGAGATCATGATACATCTTATTGCTGCCAGGATGGATTGAGAACTTGGAGAGATGGGCTTCATCTAGGATTTGCTTTCTCAGATTGGGGTCGGATGGTACAACAAGTCAGTTCTCATAGTACACTCTCCCATTCTCATCATGTCGGAATTGCTTATACCCTTCATCCTTCAATGAAATCTTCCTTGTGATCCGCCCTACTTCCTCATCCTCTAACTATGCTGACCCAATTTGGTCTTCCAAAATAGACTCAAGAGATATGTGGCCGAGGGTTCCATGGGAAACAATTTCCAAACTGAGTTTTCCCATCTCATGACACAGAGTCTCGGTGAAGTTTGTTGCCGACAAGCAGTTGCAAAAGGTCTTGTGGCTAAGAGCATCGGCCACCACGTTGGCCTTGCCTGGGTGATAGTGCACTTCCAAATCATAATCTTTTATCAACTCCAACCATCTCCTTTGGTGCATGTTGAGGTCGGCTTGAGTGGAGATATACTTGAGGCTCTTGTGGTCGGTGTAGATGTTACAGTGGGTGCCCATCAGATAGTGTCTCCATATCTTTAAGGCATGAATCACTGCTGCCAACTCAAGATCATGGGTCGGGTAGTTCAGCTCATGAGGTCGTAACGCCTGTGAGGCATAGGAAATGACTCGGTTGTCTTACATAGGAACACACCCAAGTCCAATGCCAGAGGTGTCACAGTACATGTCAAACGGCCTAGAACGGTCGGTTTGAGCCAAAACCAGGGCTGAGGTCAGCAAGTGCTTCAGGGTCTTGAAGACTTCTTCACACTTGTCGTTCCACACAAATATGACCTCTTTCTTCAGCAGCTCAGTCATCGGCTTAGCTATCTTGGAGAAATCTGATATGAAACACCGATAGTAGCCTGCTAGTCCAAGGAAACTTTGGATCTGGTGCACTGAGGCGGGAGGCCTCCAGTTCATGACTTCCTGTACCTTGCTAGGGTCAACGGCTATGCCATTCCGAGAGATAGTGTGTCCCAAGAACTTGACACTATCTAACCAAAATTCACACTTGGAGAGTTTGGCATAGAGCTGATGATCTCTCAACCGTTGGAGAACCACATGAAGATGATCGGCATGTTCTTCTTCGTTCTTCGAGTACACTAGGATATCATCAATGAACACCACCACAAACTTGTCCAACTCGGGTATGAACACCGAATTCATGAGATACATGAAATAGGCGGGTGCATTGGTGAGTCCAAAAGACATGACCAGGTACTCGTAGAGTCCATATCTTGTGGAGAAGGCGGTTTTGGGAATGTCGCATGGTCGGATCTTGATTTGGTGATAACCTGAACGAAGATCGATCTTGGAGAACACTCTTGCTCCAGCTAATTGATCAAACAAGACATCAATGCGGGAAGTGGGTACTTGTTCTTGACAGTCACCGCATTGAGGGGTCGGTAGTCCACACACATGCGTAGACTCCCGTCCTTCTTCTTCACAAACAGGGCTGGGCAACCCCAAGGTGAAGTACTGGGTCGAATGAAGCCTTTTTCCAATAAATCCTTCAACTGGGTTTTTAACTCGGCCAGCTCAGCAGGTGGCATCCGATAGGGTCTCTTGGATATCGGGGCGGTGCCAGGCTGTAGCTCAATGGCGAACTCGATCTCTCTGTCTAGCGGCATACCGGGCAAATCATCTAGAAACACATCCGGGTACTCACAAACAACAGGAAGGCTTTCTATCTGGGCTTCCGACATAGGGTACGCACAAGGAATTGCGTACTTAGGGGGGTTCAAGGGTAGGGTAGAACTGCCATGAAAGGGTGAGTTGATGTGAAGAGTTCGGGCAGCTGCATCTAGAACCACTTGGTGTCTGGTCATCCAATCCATCCCAAGGATGATATCTATTCCCTCCAGGTCAAGGATGACGAGATTTTCCTTAAAAAGTGTTTGGCCTAGCTGGATAGGTACAAGGGTAACGATCTTGTCTAAGGCTATCTTCCTTCCCGGAGTGGAGATCACATATGATCCTTTAGTGTGACCGACAATCAGCTCACACCTTTCTCTAGTCTTACTCCCGACGAAGCTATGGGAGGCTCCCGAATCAAACAAAACAACAACAGTTTGATTTAAGATAAGGAAGGTACCCGTCATCACTGGCGCACCTTCGGGGAGCTTGGTCAAGCTGGTGTAGTTGAGCCGTCCTTGGCGAACTTGCACCTCGGGCCTTCTTCCTCTGTTCGCCATGGGGTTCTGGCCAGGCTGCTGATTCCTGTTCGTGGGGCAGTCCTTAGAGAAATGCCCTTCATTGCCGCAGGTGAAGCAGCGGTTACCATTTGCAGGACGCGGTGGTGGCGGTAGGGTTGGCAGGGGCGCCTGTGGTTGGAAACCAGGAAAACGAGGTGCCGCTGGTGGGGTCGGGCAACCCATCTTCCTAAGTACTGGGGTCGGCTGGGCGCCTGTGGAGGAACCATCCTGAACCTTCGAGCGGGCGGGCTCGGAAATGCCACAGAGGCTTTTCTCTTCTGGTCGGCTTTGAGAGCCTGCATGCTGTCCTCTTGGGAGATAGCCAGATTCACCAACTCGTTGTAGGTATCCACCTTAATGGGGTTCAACCTGTCTCTGAGCTCCAAGCTTAGCCCTCTGCGAAATCTGTCCTGCTTCTTCTCATCTGTGTCTGCATGGTACCCAGCGTACCGGCATAGATCATTGAAAGCCTGCGCCTAGTGCAGGACATCTCGGTTTCCCTGGGTAAGAGCCAGGAACTCGTTGAGCTTGCGTTCTAGAAGACCTTCTGGAATGTGATGCCCTCTGAACGCGGTCTTGAACTCGTTCCAGCTGACAACATGGTCGACCGGCAACATAGCATGGTAGTGATCCCACCAGAGCCGGGCGGAACCACGCAGCTGTTGAGCCGCAAATCGGGCTTTGTTATAGTCGGGGCATGGGGCGGTGAGGAGCTCGAACTTAGATTCGATCATACGAACCCAGGCGTCGGCGTCGAGGGGGTCTTGTGTCTTCTGGAACAAAGGGGGCTGCGTCCCCAAGAAATCCTCATAGCGAGCAACTTGAGGCTGCTGCTGAGCCCTTCCCCCATGGGGCTGCTACTGTTGTCCTTGTGCAATGTGCCTTAGATCGCCTCCAACGAAGGAGGGGGCGGGGGCGGGGGAAGATCCTGCCTCTGCTCGCTGCTGCTGGGCACAGAGCCAGATCTGGTGCGATGCGCCATCTGCAAGAGTCAATGTTCCATTAATTCTATAACCTCAGAAGTATTCCAATTATGTGGGAACGCATATGTTAAATCCTCAAATGCAACTCTTGCCGATAAGGCGACACAACCACAACTCTTATTAAGGAGATACACACTTCCTCTTGCCATCTTAGTTAGCAACTATCTTAGTTCTGCACACAACTTCGGGCGAACCATAACCATATCCCAGGAGTTCCATTATATCCGACCTTAGGCCAAGGGGTCGGGCTAAGCGAAACAGCACAAGAAGGGGTCGGGCAAAGCGAACCGCACAAGAAGGGGTCGAGTGAAGCGATCCGCACCAAAAGGGGTCGGGCGAAGCGAAGAATCACCTCGAGGGGTCGGGCGCATCCGACCTCGTGACCCAGGGTCGGCCAAACTTTGGAGAGACCCACAGAAAACGGGTGTGTGGTCACAGCACAAACTCACACAGTCTGGCATCCCAAGCGTGTTGCAAAAGAGTCAAAGGTCAAGCTAAGATCTGATTTCACTGAGATCATTACATGGTTGTTTCCCCCAAAATACAAGGGAATACTCAACTCAAGGCTAACCTATTACATGACTATCCAAAATTTAGTTTGCCGAGGAGTACAACAAAAGATTGGCTCCCTACAACTCTCCATCTACGATGGAACACTATGAGTTGGAGAAGGGGCGTCGCCACCCTCAATGTCCATGCTGGACGCTCCCATGACCTCCTTAGGGTCTTCTTGCTCATTCAATTGCATCTGAAGGGCATGCATGTCATTGAGCTCGGCGTGGTGCTCGTCCAGATGAGCATTAGCAACTGCTAGCTCCATCTCGACCTCCATCTTTTCTTCGGATAGCTCGATCATGCCATCCCACAGGTCTGTCACTTCTCCCTCGAGTTTGGAGATTCGGTCTTGCATATCATGGATTTGTATTCCTCTCTAGATGAGTTTATAGGTTTGTCCTACCAGGTCTCTCTTGGCGGCGTTGAAGTGCCCCTGGGTGTCTATGGCTATCTGAGCCAAGACAGCCATGGCTCGGCCTTGAAGCTAGATCAGCCGATATAAGGCTGACATGCATCTGATGGTGGTGGAGATGGTGACCAGCGAGTGGGAGGTCGCCAACACTTCAATGTTGTTGACACGATCAAGCCAAGCCGGGTCCATCCGGTCTCTAGTAGGAAACATGCCGATTGGGTCCAAGGTGACCTCAAGCGGATGCAGTTGACAGAACTGGGTGAGGATCTGCAAGGCAGCTGATTCCCACGTATCTTCCAGAGCATGTCCGTATGTCGAGACTCCGAGCTGGGGCCACTCGGGTTGCACAGGGGGTGGAGGTACCACCGCCTGCACGTTGCACCTCTGTACGTCGTGCTCCAGGTACATCTGTCCCACGTACAAGGGTGGGGACTGATACCTGAACCACCTCAAGGTCTCCCACAGAATAGCGGGAAAACCTTCAAAGTGTAAGCACGTCGAGTAGGAAACGCCGTCGGCGCCGTACAGAACATGTCCGGGGACGGCCATCTGGAACCAAGAACCAAAACATCATGAGATAGAAACTCTAAGAAGAAAGGGGTCGGACCGAAAAGTACTCGGATTCGACCGAGCACAAGCGGGAAGAAAGCTAAAAATCCTTAGAACCGAAGAAGAGCTTTTCCAAGGCAAGGTTGCTTTAGGGAGGTGGTTTCACAGATCTTAATTGATGACGCATGCAGGGCCTACCTCGTCTCTCAACCAAAACAACTGCCAAAACTTGGTCTTACGCAGTCAGTGCCGGTGGCAAGGCAACTAGTACGTCTCTCCCTATAGTAGCTAGTCGGTTCTAGTAGCGTCTCCTAAGAGAACGCGGTTAGTGTACCTGCAGAAAACACAACCACATGAACCTTTCGTGCCAGCACCCACGAAAGCGTCCCCAAGCATTACCGTTCACTATAGGAACGGTACCCATGCATTCAAGCCTGCATGGACAGCACAACAACCGTGGAAATATGTCCCCTTTGAATGGAACCATATAACCCTTCGCATACTCGTGATGCGGAATCAGCGCACGTATAATAGACGTGGGCAAACAACCGTGATGATAGGCTTGTTGGAATCGAACCATACCACCCTTCGTATGAATTAGCATACGGAACCTGCGCACGTATGATAAACGTGGGCGAAACAACCGCGATGATAGGGTCCTTTGAATAGAACTCCCTATCAACCCTCGCATACTCGCGATGCGGACTCAGCACACGTATGATACACGTGGTGAAGTGCTGGGGGTTAACAAGATAACTAATAAATAGTAGCCACCTGAAACTGTTGGAATACGAGGTAGGCTACACTAGCGCAAATCAAAATTTCTACCGCGTAAAACCAGGAATAACTGCCGTATAAGGATCACGGGATTACCACTCGACGCACTACTGGTGCGGAAGATGTAGATATGCGTCGATGCAGTGAAGACGATCACGTAGTCGTACGTAGTCGATCAACGTAGTCGTACGTAGTCGATCACATCCAGCAGCTCCTTAGCAGCTCGTCCACGTGCAGCAAGATCGCCTCTGGTGCCGCGGCTCGTTGTCGGCTCGTCGTGGCTTGTCGGCGGCTCGTCGGTGGCTCGTCGGTGGCTCGTCCAAGTGCTGCAGGCGCAACACCTCCAAGGTATCCACACGTGCAGGGAAGAAGTGTCGCAAGCCGGACTGCTAGATCCGCGAGTTGCAACAGGCGAGGGCGTGGGAGGCGCGGCAGGTGTGTTCCGCCAAAAGGTGTAAACCCTAGGGCGCCCCCACCCCTCTATTTATAGAGGTTCCTGACGGGCCTCTGGATCCAGGCCCATTAGTACTTCTAAACCTAATCCAACTCGGATCTGATCCGAATTGGGCTTCCAGCCCCTTAAGTGTGTGACCCTATGGGTTCGGATACGTATAGACATGGCCCGAGTACTCCTACTCGGCCCAATAGTCGGTAGCGGCCTCTAGCAAGACGTGCCAACTCCTATACGCACACGAAGATCATATCAGACGAACCATCACAACATAATATACATGCTATTCCCTTTGCCTCACGATATTTGGTCTAGCTTCAAGCCGACCGCTCTTTCTCGATCCTGTGATTCGGAATCCCTTTGTAGGTTAACTCTTAACCGTACGTAGCATGGCCATGCATTTTCGGATCCGATCACTCGAGGGGCCCAGAGATATCACTCTCAATCAGAGAGGGGCAAATCCCATCTTGATTGACCATGTCTCATAGCATGTTTCTTGACAAACCCGAAAGCTACCTTTATAACTACCCTGTTACAGCGTAGCGTTTGATAGCCCCTAAGTAGGTCGATCCACATCTAGAAAACATGCGACAATCTCAGGTCTAAGGACAAAGCGTATATGTTGTTTAAAGAGAGAACTACTTCTCGTGTTGGGTCAGTCCTAGCACATGTCTCCACATGTGTCCACATTATTAGTTCGACATCTCCATGTCCATGACTTGTGAAACATAGTCATCAACTAATACATGTGCTAGTCTAATATTCATGTGTGTCCTCACATGAACTCCGACTAGGGACAACTTTAGAATAACCATACAAGTAAAGAGTTTCACATACAATTCACATAATTGCAAATCAATTCAAGTAGTCTGTAATGGATATTCAACGAACACAACATACAAATCATGGATACAGATGGAATATCATCATCTCTATGATTGCCTCTAGGGCATACCTCCAACAGAAACAACCCAAAATCCCCTAGAGCCTCTCGTACTAAGGTCATCCTTAACGATCATACGAGATTTTCAGCAATTTTCTTTTGCAAAATTTTATTCAAAAGAAGTGTTTAGGGCCTATTGTGTTCTCTGTCTTGCTAAACCAGATCTGGTACCAGCTGTGGCGAAACCACCTCAGATTAGCTTGATTAAAACATGGTTAAGTCGCCTAACATGCGACACTCATGCCTTAGCCAAGTTAACACGAAGTGCCGTCGGATTTCATCCGAATTAACCACTTTAACAAGACCGAGTTAGCAAACTCACACGAAGGTGACCGGTTCCAGAGAATACAACAAGTCCACTGAGTTAAATAAATTTGATCATTTTGTTCAACAACAAAACGAAAATCAGAGGTTACAAGGTTCAAAAGCAGCAGAAAGATAAAACAACGGAAGCTAGCGCCGGGGTCGGACGTCCTTAGTGAGGCTAGCCAAGATATCAGTGATCCCTTTCCTCGCCGTCCGAGGAGGGATCCCACTCGACCGTCCAACCCAGAGGGAGTTGGGGCGGCCAAGTGCCAATAGGAGAAGACTCAGGAGCTGCGACTTCACCTGAAAAGAAAGCCACAAACAAGGCTAAGCTACTAAGCTCAACAAGACTTAACCGACCAGGAGTAAAACTACTCCACCACTTCTAGACATGCAAGGCTCTTTGGCTGAGGGGTTTGTTTGCCAAAAGCACTAAGTAGATCCTTATTTTCAAAGTTTTAGCTCAGATTCTAGGTTCATTAACCGGTCTAAGTTGGCAACTTACCCTAAGCAACATAGATCCAACCAAAAGGGCATATAAACATCATCAAGACCATGTCATCATCAGATTCCTTTATTACTCAGTGTAGCATAGCGATCAAGCAGTCTCAAACTGTGAGAGGCAGACGAATCGATTCGAGTTCTTTAACCATGTATGGTGAACGCAACCTCACGACATCCACGCACCACCGAGGTCGCTTCCTGTGTTGGCCTTCCCCATTAATTCCCTAACCCGTGTCGGGCCCATTTCCTTTGGTGCAAGGTTCCACAGACACGGCCTCTGCCAATCTGTGACCATACTTGCCACCACGTGCGGCCGCAGGGGAACTTTGTTCCAAGGATAATGGGGCAACCACTCACGTCTAGGTTCAATCTGGTACTAGGCTTCCCCATCCCATACTGAGTATGAGGTTAGTACATTCAAACACTTGATCACGAACACCACTACTGTCGGGCCTTAACAGATTCCATAGACAGACGGGGCGATCAGTCGACCACCAAAAGAGTTAACCAAAACCCTGCCCCATCCATCGTCCTTATAGTTGTAACAGAAGAGAAACAACCACTCCTATAACTCGCGAGTGACAGGAAATCACACGACTTTTACCGCTCCCTATTTAAGCATAGCAACTACTCGGTCCAACAAACTAGTATTCAGATCAAGGAACTACGCCATGCATCTATGGTTGCAAACAACTCCTATACGTAAATGCACAAACATGATGAAGAAGGCATGCGCAAGTTTGGGAAACTGGGGTTCATGCTCCGGGGCTTGCCTTCAAGCGAGGAGGAAGGGATTTGGTCTTCTGCTGGGGCGGCTTCGGCTTCTGGAAGCTATAGCTTGGCTACAGCTCCATCTTCTGTCGCCGGGTACAGCTCGTAGACGCCGTCAGCGAGATGCTACTCTACACGAATGCAAAAGCAGGAGTTAGCACTTTAGATGGTGATTTCAACAGCAGCACTTGCAAGTTAAAGCTCGGACACTGGTAGCAAAGCTACAGAAAAGGTGGTCAAGTGTACTGGGGTTGGTGGAGAGCAAGATAAAAGGGTCGGATGGGAAGAAACTTATGATCTGACCCTTAGACTAGAGGAATAGTTGTGCTGGGGGTCCTCAGACTTAACGCAGAGAAGTCCTCGATTTTTACACATATACCCTCGGGTTAAGGAAAAGATACAGCCGAGTCCTCGGGCGAGGCGGAAAAGGGTCGGCGAAACAGACAGGGTCGGGCGAGACGGAGAAAGGTGTCGGACGAACGGACAGGGTCGGGCGAGGCGGAAAAGGGGTCGGGCGGACAGACAGGGTTGGGCGAGGCGAAAAAGGGGTCGGATGAACAGACAGGGTCAGGCGAGGCGAACAAGGGGTCGGGCGGACAGACAGGGTCGGGCGAGGTGGAAAAGGGGTCGGACGAACAGACAGGGTCGGGCGAGATAGAAAAGGGGTCGGTAACTTACCTTTGGTTTATAGGTGAAGCTTGGGGTCGGGAAGGAGCAGATTGGGGCGGAAGGACTGAAGCACTAAGGCTTGGGCAGCGGTGATGTCCGGCGGTGCTTCTTGTGGACAACAAACAAGCTCTAGCACAGTGCGGAGGAGCAAGCGGCTGGGTGGATTGGGAAAGGCGGGTGTTGAGCGGAGAGGAGAGTTTCTTAGGAACTTAGGTGGCAGCGCTTGAGCACGAAACTGAGGAACGGCGGTAAGGCAGCGATGGTGAAGGGAACTCCGGTGGGACTCTGGCATTCCCTTTTATAGCTGCGCAGAAGAGAGAGGGTTGGAGCAGCACGAAGATCGGGAAGAAAGAGGGAGTGCGCCACCATGGCGGCGATTGAGCAACGAGGGGCGGCAGAGCAGGACTTCAGGGATGACACCTTCAGCCATTGGGCACTGGAGACAGGGCGGCGGAGGCGCGGTTTTGCTGGTGGTTGCGATTTGGCAGAGGCGAGCGTCGTCGTGCGGCGGATCTGATGGGTGTGATAGGGGGAACGGTGCTAGAAGCGAGGTTGCACAGGTGAGAAGACAGGCGGGCTGCGGTTGCGCAGGCGAGCGTGAAGCAGCGGTCTGTCGGGGCGCAGCTCTGGCAAGGCGGAAAAGGAGCTGTCGTGGCCGGGGTCAGGGTTGGTGAAGGAGGAATCGTCGCGTAGCGCATCTGGGGCAGCGCGACTGCGGAGAGGCAGCGGAAAAGCCGGGAGGCATCGGGCCTTGTAGCCAGGGGTCCGGCGAGGTGATGATGGGCGCGAGCTGCGAGGCGCTGCAGAAAGGGTTGCAGAGGGGCTTCCGCTGCGATTGGCGAAGAGGGCGCGGGAATCCATCCGGTCGCGGCCGGCGACGGGGCGGAGCGGCGGGGGTCGGAATAGTTGAGCCACGCGGTGGAGAAGCTCTGAAGCGGGCATGCCACTCGAGTGCGTCTGCACTGGGAAATCTGGGGGAAAGATTTGCGGGTCCACCGGTCAGGCTCGGTTTATCCTTTGCTCCGAATTGAAAGGAGACACTGTGGGCGAGACTTCGAAGGAACCGGCGGGGAGGGGTCGGGCTCTTAGGGGTCGGGACCGGAACTGGAGGTTGAGCACTTAAACTCGGGGAAGCTGAGTCAACGGGATTTGGGACTCGGATTAAGATTAACTCGAAAGATTTGGGGTCGTTCGTCACAGAATCACTCGACTTTTACCGAGTCCTGTTTAAGCATTGCAACTACTCGGCCTATCATAACTAGTGTTCAGATCAAAGGGAACTAAGTCACACATCTATGGTTTCAAACAACTCCTGTAACCTAAATGCACAGTCATACAAATGAAGGCATGCGCAAGTTTAGAAAGACTGGGTTATGCTCCGGGGCTTGCCTTCAAGTGGGGTGGAGGCGAACTGGCCTTCTGCGTGCTCGGCTTCGGCTCCTGCAGGCGGTAGCTCAGCTACAACTCCTTCTTCCGGCACCGGGTGCAGCTCGTAGGTGCCGTCAGCGATGTTCCGCTCTACACGAAATGCAAATGCAAGGGTCAAACACTTAGACGGTTATTTCAACAACACTTGCAAGATGTAGCCTAGAAATTGTGGTAAAACTACAGGGAAGGTGTGAAACCCATTTTATTGGATTCTACTCAGAAAGAGGGTTCCAACCCAAGTGATTTCACATTTTTTTGATTTTTCCTCGATTTAAGGTGAATTTCCCAAGCTTCTGTTGATTTAGAGCAAGATAAAAGAGTCGGATCGAGAAAAACTTACGATTTGACCCTTAAACCTAAGGAATAACTATAACAGGGTCCTCAGACTTAACACAGAGAAGTCCCCAAAATTTTACACAGATACCCTCAGTTAAAAGAAAAGTCACAGCCGAGCCCTCGGGCGAGGCGGACAAGGGTCGGGCGAAATAGACAGGGTCGGGCGAGCTGGAAGGAGTCGGGTGAAATAGACAGGGGTCGGGCGAGCTGGAAGAGGTCGGCAGCTCACCTTTGGTCCTACCGATGAAAACTTGGGGTCGGGAAGAAGCAAGCTCAGGCGGAACGATGAACAGCACTAAGTTTCGGGCGGCGGCGAGGTCCGACGGTGTTCCGGCGGCAGCGGCACTTCTTGAGGATAACAAGCAAGCTTTAGCGCTACGCGAAGGAATGCGAAGCGACTGGTGGGGTGTTGGGCGGAAGGGGAGCTCCACAGAGAGCTCAGGCGGCAGCACTTGCGCGTGAAGCAGAGAAGTGTGCGGTGACGAATGTGCTGGAGAGGAACGAGCAAACAAGGGCGGCAAGGGCGGTGGTGGCAAAGGGAACTCCGGTAGGAGGCTTCGGTACCCTTTTTATAGCTGCGCGGAAGTGAAGGAGTTCGAGCAGCGCGAGGATAAGATCAAGAGAGACAGGAGTGCTCTATCGCGGCGGCGATTGGTCAGCGTCTCCATTGGCCGGTGAAGCAGAGCTCCGGAGATAGGATCTTATGGCATTGGGCACTGAAGACAGCACGACGCAGGCGCAGTTTTGCCGGAAGGAAGGACTGGTGAGGTCGAGTGCATCTCTGGTCGCGTCAAGCGACGGATTAGTTGCAGCTAGTCGGTATCGGCGGACAGGAAGGTGAGAGGCGCATCGCAGGTGAAGGCGCTGCAGGCGAGGTGACAGGGCGAGCGATGCGACGTGAGCATGCGCGGACTAGCAGCTCTGCCGTGGCACACGACGGGTGAGGCGGGGGAAAGGAGTTGTCACTGCCTGCGCGGTGGTTGGTGATGGCGATATCGTCGCGGGGCATGCGTGTGGGCAGCGCGACCGAGGTACGATGGAAAAGCCGAAAGGTGTTGGGGCACGGCCGGGGATCCTGGTGAGGAGATGTGCACGGGAGGCGAGGTGGACTGGCGCGGCAGCGGCCAATCTTCGGTTGCAGTGGTGGCAGGGCGCCTGGCGCGGCTGGCAAGGTCTCCGGCGAGACGAGACGGGGCGGAGAAGTCTGCAGGGTGCTTCTGCGCGTGATTGGGAAGACGCGCGCTGATCCATCTTGTCGCGACCGGCGACTGGGCGAGGCGGCGCTCGCCGGTGAGGTCACGCCACATGGTGGCAGGCTCTGAAACAGGGCGCACACGTGCTCTGGCGCTCTTTGCCCGATAGATCCACGGGATCCTTTTCTGGGTCCATCTTCCAGTCTCTTGCTCTCCCAAATTTCGAATTGCACCACTTTGACTGCCTTAACAAGAGTTGTAGAACTCAGGCCAAGGCCCAACTCTTGTAATTGGACCGAGTCCAAAAGCACAGTGGATTTGGGGATCCAAAGCTCCAAAGTTTAGAAGAACACTGGTTTCGAAACTTAGAGAAAACGGCGGTTTGTTGGGTTTCAGAGGTCGGGGCTGATTTGAGCTGCAGATTTGGGAACCTTCGGAGGCGAATTGGATTAAGGTCCAATTAACAAAGCTAAAGTAGGGACTTCGTTCTCCAAATTTTATAAAGAGTTTTATTGGGGTCCTGCTCAACTTTCAAAAGATAAACCCTCCCTAAGGCGCTAGGTTGGGCTGAAAACCAGGCTTAGCTGATATAGCTTGAGAAGACTGAGTCAACCAGATTAGGGGCTTGCCTTAAGATTAAACTCAGCTGGGTTAATCTAGGTTGTTACACGCCAGAACGCCGCCGGACTTCACCGCCGCCCGAGCTTTTCTTCCCCACACCGTTCCGCCTTCCACACGCCATCCCCGTGCCCACAACCACCGCCAAGGCCCTCATGGTGAGCAAGCGCAACCCCCTAGTTACTTCTCTCCTCGATTAGGTCGGCCATCGCCGGAATCGAAGGCGTCCGCCACCGTGACTCCATAAGGGCACAGGTGTGTTTGGGAAAGCTTCGCAGGGGCCTAGTTGTTAGAGTTAAAGGCTTATTTGTGAGACTTTTCAAACCATAAGGGCCCTGGTGTAAAGTTGTCTAGGTTTATGTGTTTTAAAAAGGCAGATAAATGAAGGAACTTTGGAAATACACCAAAAATCGTAGAAAATTCAGAAAAATGTCAAACAACTTTTGTTAGACTTAGTGAGCAAAATAGTTTGATGGAGAAATAACCTTCCCCATGTTTCTGTTAGAAATAATGCTCTATAGTTTTATCTCTTGCTTAGGCCTTTTAAATCATGGTAAATCATAGAAAAATGTAAAACTGACAAATCCACTTCTAAAGTGTTTGTTTCAGCAAGTAGAAGCCTAGAAAATTCTTAGGACCCTGGTGTAGAACTTTATATCACTATTTTAACTTTGTCTTTGACATCTAGGGTTAAATCTTTCTTTTTGCATAAGATTTAATCCAGAGCAGAGAAGAATGTGAAACTAGTTGGAGTAGCAGTATAGTTCTGAGGAAAAATATGAAACACTGAACGGAACTTTGTGAAACATGCCTTTCTTTTTGTGGAAAGATAAATAGTAGATAAATATGGGAAATAGTTATCCTTCACTAAAAATCATGAAACATTCACCCAAGACTCTGTAACACACTTTCAATCCACTGTTGAATTTTCACCCTCAGAATCATTGTAGATTTTGAGATAAAAATGGTTAAGTACATGCTACCTTTGGGTAATAGAACAATTTTAATTATTTTTGTGCTAATCCAATGGATCCCAAATTTTTACAGTAACTCAGTGATGACATGATTGAGATACTGCTAAATTCTCTATCATTTGTTATTGTTTGAATGTGGAAACAAATTTTGGAAGATGAACCTCATTTAATGAATAAAAGAAACCTTATGTACTAGAAAGGGTAGAGAGGTAATATTGGAAGAGGTACAGAAAAATATTCAGAAACAAAATAACTTTCCAAATGAACCTTGAACATCCACAAAGTGACCCCCACCTTCCTTGTGAGGTCTAAGTTGTAAGAACATTAAATGTGTACACAATCAACATCAAGGTCAACCCCGAGTTTTATACCACAAAACACTTTACTTCATGAAGGTAATGAAAGTTTAGAACCTTGTTTAGATGAATGTGGTTGAAATGCGATTTATATAATGCATAAGAAGAACATACAAATCTATCTTGCCTGGATTACAAAAGGATTAAGGTAGCATAAAAGTTCACATAACATCTTCATGATTTATCTTGCAGTGAGAGCACTAACAGAAAAGGATTAAGGTTGCATCTTCTCCTTCCGGGATGATTCCATTACATCGAGGTTCTGACATGTCCTTAGGACCTCTAATGCCCTAACAAACACTAGCAGCTCGTCCACCCTAAGAGCTTCCATGTCCACCTCCCACCAGTTCTGTTTCCCCACGCTCGTCTAAGCCACCAAGATCTTCGACCATGCAGCAGCCTGACGTGCCCTTTCCACCTCGACCAGGAAAGTGGTCTCCTCCACCTCCTGCTTCATTCCGTCAACCCTGGCAGCGGCCTTCCCCACTATTTTAGAACAAGCTGGATATGGCGAGCTATGGATCTCAAGGAGGTAGGTGCAGAGGATAGAGTCGGTGGTGGGTGCTCTGTAGGATTTTGGCTCACTGGTGTGGGAGAACATGACGACGGTGATGTGGGCGCCAAACTCCTGGGAGAGGTCTTTTGCCATGGAGAAGAGTGTGTTCATGCGCTCTGAGAAGCTTGTCTGGCTCTGAGCCATGCTGGTGGATTTGGGCATGAGGAAGAGCAGCTCGTCGGGTGGCGGTGGAGATTGGAAAGATACGGGGAAGAGAGCAGAGGCAGCGAACAATAGGGGATTTCTTTTGTGCCTTAAATTGGGAGTAGAGTATAGAGGACTATTAGCTTATGTAAGAAGATACACAACATAAGTTCCTCTATTCTGAAATAGTAATGAACAAACCATGACCGTTCTTAATAGATCGCATTCTTAAGTACACATACATGATATATCTCCATAGATCCACACTTGCACAGTGGCACAGGCGCGCACACACAACAACGAAACCATACAAATTTTAAATACTAAACTGGTGCACTATCACCAGGCACTGATAGGCTAAAATCACCGATCCATACAATACAAATAAAGTCATCTCCGTTGCATGAAAGTGTCACAACATACAGATGCAATGCATTGGACATGGACATGGCAACGAGGAGACAATGGACACGGTCATGGAGTTGAAAATGACATAAGCTTATTCCGGCATACCTGCGGCAGCACGGAATTCAGCAAAATGACGTTCGCCGTGGATATAGTCCTCCAATGCATGATGTCTAATCCTCGAGTCCAGAGTAACACGACCTGAGCAACCAATGCCAGAAGCATGTTGCAGGATGTCACAAATACGCCACGTCCAGTAGGCAAGAAAGCAATAAGGGCACACAAAGCGACTATTTGCAAAGCACACGAGTGTAACTGTGGTCCTGCAGCCAAGCGAACTCAGATTTCTTCAGCTCCTCTGTTTCATCCTCGTCCGCTTCTTCCATGTCGTACAAATCATATGGATCAACGAAGCCTGGCTGCTATGGAGGTGGCACAACATCGAAGTTGCCTGCTTCGTTCACTTGACCAGCCATCCTCCTATAAAACACATAACAAAAGAACTAAAAATTATAAGCAATGACCACAAGCAATGATGGTAGCATATAAACAAGATGCGGAAGCTATGAGCTCATCTCTCACATGGCGCAGAACCAAGTAGGTTGTCTAGCACAACCACTAAACAATGCGTGTAAGATGAAGAGCCAATGAGCATAGGCCTTGGGGCCACAACTATTTATTGAAGCACCATGACCGATCAACAATGCAGTGCACCTTCCTCCAGCTCATGCCTCATAGGATTATAGCAACCATAAAAATACGTGGGATGCTTGGAATACACAGGCCTACACTGATCAAAAATCCTGCCACAAGTATAGGTGGAATATGCATGCTTTTGTTCATGGGTAGGCATGCGAAATATTTGGTGGGTACACGAGTGCGCTTTGGTCATGATAAAAAGAAGGAAAATCCTAACATCCACATGAGCTAAATAAAATATAAGTGTAGGCATTATAGTTGGAGAAAGTAGTTGTTCCCCTTTGTGGTCACCGACTGGAAACGCACCCAGGTTCACTGAAGCGTGGGCCTCTTCCAGATATTCGTCTCCCGCCTATGTTGTATGCAGGATGAAACGCACATAGCTTCACTGACAAATGGGTCCGATAAGAGTGAACAATCTTGTCAGTGACCCCACGGCAAGTGCAACTTACAAAATTTTCATTTCGCGCCCAGGAACATGAAAGCGGGATCTTCAAATTCTGTATTCCCTCGCCTCCCCCCAAATAATAAAAACATGGCTACCGCAGTGCCCCTCCAAACTCCCACCTTGTATTTCTAAAATCAGCACTCTCCTCTCTGCTGGCTCTAAAGTCCAACTAGATCTGCAGTGGTGGCTAACCTCGGCAGCTGTAGGGTACCTCAGTGGTGGCGGTAAGCTCCACGAGTGGTGGGCATCAAGGTGGGGCCTGGTCGGCGGTAGTCTCGGAGGATCATCTCAGAGTCCTTGCAATGGTTGTGCCCATACTTGCGTAGCTGAGCAGTTGAGCGAGGATGTCGCGCAAGCACCGGCTGCTCCATCCAACTATGCGCCATTGCATATTCAAGCTCCACAAGTGAGAATCTCATTTATTTTCTCTGTTGTCCCCTCCAATTTTCTAGATCTATATCTGCTTCATCGGAGAGCACTCTGCTCAAGTTTATTTCAATCTAGAGTGGAGCCTAGTTACACCTAGATGTGACCACGACCCCCATGCTGCTGGAGTATTACTTTAGCAAAAAGTAAATTTCTCAGTGTATTGTGTTAGATTTGAGATCCTTCTCTAGATCTATCTGCAAGGCCGGCATTTGCATTTCTATGGTTATGGTACATTCTATTCCTTATATCTAAGACAACTGACCAAATACTTATTGTGCAGGGCCTAGTACCACGATCCTACATTGCTAAAATTCAATCACATGTCATGGTATGTAACTAAACAAGTGATTATCCTGCTCCTATATTCTTTACTGTATTCAATTTCTTTGTTAAAGATTGAAGTTTGACTTCTACTCCTTTCATTTGTATGATGAAATACTAAAAATAATCCTTCGGGTTGCGGTACCAAATTCTGATCCTCATGAGTTGCAGTACAGTCCCTTCCTTGATTATGTGGCCATGTGCCAGCCTCAACTAGAACCTCAAGATCTAAAGTTTCTTTGGGAGGGTTACAAGAAACTGCAGAACTAAGACTAAAAGTTGTTGAATAGGAGCCAATGTTGAGCGACTTGAAGATGAAGGCACAAGCTTTAGATGCAGCAATGAAAATGCAGTCTAAGGAGATTGAGTGTTTGAAGAAAGTAGTAAGAGAAATTGAGTATCTCCTTCGTCAACTGCTAAACTTCAGAGAGAAACCAAGTACCTCCTTCGTCAACTGCTAAACTTCAGAGGGTAAGGTCAATGGGTTTCTTAGGCATCTGCTCATGTCCTCCCAGCTTTTTGTGTTGGTTTGTGAGTATTGTGGTTTTTGTGTTGGTTTGTGAGTATTGTGGTTTGTGCTCACTGTGTTTCTAGGCTAACTTTATTCTTGGTCAGGGAGATATCATGTGAAGTGGTTTGTGATCTCTTATGGACAATATGCTTGTGCTTGTTCTTTGGTCATGAATATGTGTGAAGTTTGATGAGAAACATTTATTTTGTATGTGTGGTATGTACAGATTAATTGTGCTGTCAGTTACAGAATTGATTTGTATGTAATATTAAATTAGATTATGTTTTAATTAAGCGCTACCTGGGCTACACCCAAAAATAGCAAGTCCCAAAATTTCGTGGGCTTGCCCCTTTGGCCCATTATTTCATGGGCCTAGACAAAGCTATGACGCTTGCAAATGTTTGGCTAAATCCATTAAGAATTAGGCCTAAATAGAGTTATGACATTAGCATATGTTGCGTTTGATCCAACAAGAATTGGACCTAAACCATGTTATGACGTCAGCAATTATTGGGCTCGGTCCAAGAAGAATTGGGCCTAAATCAATCTATGATGACAGTAATTATTGGGCTCGACACAAGAATTGGGCCTAAATTAATCTATGATGACAGCAATCATTGAGCTCGGTCGAATAAGAACTAGGCCTAATTCAATCTATGATGAAACAGTTCGTCACAACAGTCATGCCACATCAGACTGTGGTCTGACGTGGCATGCTACGCAGGTGCTAGTTTATGACGACATGTGGGATGAATTTTCATTCATCATTATCTTGTGACGTACCGAAATAAGGAACATCACTAGTCGCGGTTTATGATGCTCGATTAATGAGAAAGGGTTTTCGTCACTCCCGCGTCATAAATCATGATTTATGATGCAAAAAATGCGTTTATGACACTTTTTGGTTCATCACTCGTCGGAAGATTTCTTGTAGTGGATGTTTTTGGTTTGTCATTTTTGATACACTGAATAGGTTCCTTCTCTGTGTGTTGGGTCTTCTTCTTTTTGCACCATAGGTTCTTCTTTTGCCTCCTTTGGGTCTTCTTCTTTTTTACATCATAGGTTTTTCTTTTGTATCCTTTTGGAGTTCTTTTCTGAAAATTTCAGCAAGTATTTGTCCTTGATTTCCTTACTCTTGTGCTCTAGATTGATAACTATCCCACCCTCTATTCACAGCTGCTCCTCTACTGATCTTCTGTAAGAGCTGTGCAGCCCCCCTAAGTGTTTTCTCCATAAGATCTCCTCCTGCACACATTTGAACAAACTCCCGACATTTTTGGGTTAGTGAAAAATAGAATATATGCAACAAAACATCACCTAAGAATCCAAGCTTAGGTCCTTATTCGAGTAATCTATTACATCTATCACAAGCTTGATATACTTCTTCATCTTCTCCTTGCACAAAATTGATCACTTCCTTCCGAAGGTTTTGGACTTTGCTCACAGAGAAAAATCTCCCGCAGAACTTTGTCATTATTAGTGTCTCCCAATTTCCCTTCGCATTGAAAGAAACTTCTGCATGCCATCATTTTTCTTCACCTACAAGTGAAAATAGGAAAAGAATCCACCTAAACCAAGCTAATGGAACTCGTTCTTATTGTAGTGTGTTGCAAAGCATTGTGAATCACTCAATGTGCCTATACAGATTATCAATCTCCACTCCTCGGAAAGGATTACTTTCAACCATCTCAATTATTCCCTGATTCAGTTCATACTACGTGGCTGCAAGTACCGAGTCATATTTCTACATGTCGAATTAATCACTTAATGGTATTGCGTAGTCCCTCAGCGATTTTTCTCCTTCCTCCTTGTATTGATTGATCAGAGCCATCTAGACACCAAAAACAAAAACAAAGATTTTCTTTTCTAGACAAAAGTTAGATGTTAAAGGTTAACAAAAATTAATACAAAGTTAAACATAGCAAAACTGACTTGTTCCCCGGCAACGGCGCCAGAAAAGCTTGTTGACGGCAGTTAGCATGCCAAGTTGTGAACCGCAAGCGCATAGATCAGTTGTAGCTTTTCTCTTAGAGATTCTCCCAAGGGATTTGCATGCTTAACTAAGCACTAATCTATGTAACCAAAAGCTCTTTGTATAGGATAAGATTATGCTAACAAAAGAACTAAGCAGTCTAGATCAAAGCAGATAGAGAGTAAAAGGTTGTGAACAAGATAGGTGGAACGCTTGTCCTAGGGATTTAGGATCACTTGTAGATGCAATTGCCTTGCATGAAAGAACTAGATCTAAGTGTTATCATGATTGGATCTGAACCATGCTCGACACTTTCCATCTTGCATACCGTCACTACACAAGGGTACTCAACTATCGGACAATAAGAACACGGCATGATGATCGTTCTAGGTAAGCAATAAAGCAACCCAAAGTAGCGTTGGCTAGCCATTATAGGAAAGGGCATCATGAAGATATGATTGATAACAAATAGATCTTAAACAAGAGGTTCAGCGATTACAAATTAATATATCCATACAACCCTGAGGACAAACAGAGACATTACCCCATGATCTTACACATGTTGGCACAAATTGGGGTAAAGGACACCCTCTAGATCAGCTGGACTGAAGACAATGACGAACGCGGGCAGAAAAGCCCCGAGCCGATCAGCCTGGGCACCTCCAAGCCGATCGGCTTGGGAGGTTTCTACCTCCTCTGGAGCTTCGCTTCGCGTGGTCTCTTGTAGATCCAATCTTCTCTTCGTTTTCTGACCTTGTGGTGGCAGTGGATGGTGTTTGTGTGGTGTTTTCTCCTCTCTCCAACGCCTCTTCCTTGAAACCTATGAATGGATATTTATAGTCTTTCATAGGCGGTGGCTCTAGGTTGATGGTTAGTGGAAAAAACCTAAATATGTCATGGACTTCACGCTCAAGAAACGGGAGCTCGATCGGGCCCTAGAATGGGCTGGGCCGATCGACTTGTAGGGTCCCAAGCCGATCAGCCTAGACCGTTTCTGGCCCTCCTGGTCCTCTCCTTCCTCATGCAGGCTTTCCTCGATGACCTATGTCCAAATATCCATTAACTCTTTATGAAAATCCCCCTGATTATGTTGTATTTCCTATCAAAACACAATATGCTCCAAAATACAACACATATGCAATAATAGGGTTATTTCTAGTGTCAAGTTGCGGGTTAATATAAGAACATGCATGAAAATACTAGTTAAATAGCACTAAAAGTGTGTCAATAATAAACGTCAATAGATTATATCCAACATAATCAAGAAGTTGATTGAAAAGAGCAGAGAATTGAACTTGGAGGTGGTGGGATGCTCTGAAGAAGTTGATCAAGTTACTGCATTGGGAGGTGGTGGATTTAGGTTTGTGAACAACTTGAATGAAAGGACCCGTTCTTGTAGATAGTGCTAGATTTATGGAATTCCTTGCAAACATGCAACAGCATTTATCACCTCACTTAGCAATTGATATGAACCCGCTAGGGTTGATTCCCGATCTTTCGATGAGAGGCGTGGGATAACTCGATTGGTCGATGGAGACAACGTTCACGGCCCGACTACAGCCTTCCAAGCTGCGCCTTAGCAACCGATACACCACCTCCAATGGCTGCCGTGATCTTGTGGAGCGCGTCACCCGGCCACTAGGGCACTCGTCCTGCAAGCAATCGAAGAACTAGCAAGAACAAGTATAACAAGTACTGAATTTACTAGATGAAGATGAAATTTTCCAACTCAATCACAATAAGGTGGGGTTCTGAAGATAGGAAGACGGGCGGCTGATCCAGCACGCGCTCTTACAAGCAAGTAGCGAGAGCTAAACTTGATCTAAACAAAACCCAATCTGTTCGTGGCAGCTCTAATCCTTATTAATACCTAGGAGGATGACCAGGGGGGTGTTGGGGTTATGCTCCAACCCTAGGACATGTCCCTAATGGATCCAACTTGATACACAGCCCATTGGGCCAAAATAAGGCGACGCAGCACCTCTGGACAGAAAACCTCTCGGTAGTATTTCGATGATTTCAGCCGACTCAGAAAAGTTATAGATATGATTCCAGATCCATATGAAAATAGACTTCATAAGGATTCCAAGGAGTACTTGAACACCTAAAACAGAGTCCGGATGAGGTCATGGCGGCCGTTGCAAGTTGGGCTAGAACTGCAGTCCGAATCCAGCACCAAAACGTGTTGGATTGGATCTCTTTCTTTCCTTGGGCCAAAAGTGACGTGGTGGCCTGGTGGTGGACATTAGGAATACTTGGACTTGGTCCCCATCTACTTCTTTAGTCCTTCGTACCTTCCATGTGTGTTTAACACTATTTTTGATCCATGTATGTATTTCTGAAATTGACAGCGAATACACATCATGGTGCAGCATCAATTTATCAAATGTATCACATATAATTATGATAAAGAATTGTTTCACCTCAGAGTCAAAAGATGCCAATATGGTTGTATCCGAGCATATGATGTCCTCATCTTTCTCCCCTTCTTGGCTGCAAGTCGTCCTCGACTTGCTCCAATGGCATTCTAAGGTGCTTGTTTTGATGTTGGAGCACGGAGCGACGGCCATGCTGCATGGCCACAACCAGTAATGCTCCCCTTCTTTGGTCTTACCCTGTTGCATATGGGAAAACTAGAAAAACTTTGCAAGACATTATTAGTGTTAGTGCAGCCCTCTATTTGATCATGGTATTGTAGCCCAAAAGGATATTTCAGAGTGGAGCAAACATAAACTTTATGCACCAAATATTCTCCTTTGCTATCATATTTGCCAATTGCATGAAGCGAACAATGATTAAAACTTGGCAAACCAGAATCAAATTGAAGTTTCTCTTTTAGACAATTTAGATTACACAAAACATCAAATTCAATGTAACCCAAAGTATCTAAAAAGGATAGCAAATTCAGTTCATCTTGTGCACAAGTAATAGGATGAAAAAGCTTATCTTCAGCACATTTGTATGATTCCAAACCAAAAGTATCACACTTATTCATTACTTGTGGTATAGGAGTAAAAGAATCATCAGCACACAAGTCCTCTTTATCACAAGGAACAGCAAGTAATTCATTTTGTGACAAAGGAAAATCAGCAGTGGGTTCCACTATTTGTTGCTCTTCATTAGCATGGAGAGTGGACAAATTTTGGATATAATGGGTCACATCATTCTTGCAAGTATCCACAGATAATAGAATCTCCTTTTCAACATTGAGAGCAAGGCAAAATAATTGACCAATATGTATGTATGATTTGCTTAGCAACAAGGTTTGAATTTCAGAATTGAGCCCTCTCATGAACCTACACATAACATCTTCCATGCACTCATCTAATCCACCATACATGATACAAATTTTAAAATCATGGAAGTATTCTTTCACAGTCCTACTACCTTGCCTCAAGTTGTCTAATTTTGCAAGCAAATAATTAGCATAATATTCAGGAATGAATGCATCTCTAAAAAGAAATTTGAAGTCTTCCCAAGATTCTAGAACTTTGTTGTGCCTACAAATGCGTTTCCATTCAAGCAAAGCATATTCAGTCAAAACATTAGAGGCAATATAAACCTTTTGTTTCTCGGATAGGTCATGCTCATCAAATTCATTATCTACTTTTATCTCCCAATCAATGTAAGCTTTAGGATCAAACTTACCATCATATAACGGCAAGTGTTGAATGACATCCTGAATATGAGGGTCTAGTTTCAACAGCTCAACGATCTTCGTATAACCTGCCATGATTAGTAGAAAACAAGAAACACAAAAATAATATGTATACTCCTGTCAACTACTATGATGTGTCTTTTGTAATTCTCTCTAACTCAACTTGTTTAAAACAAGCCCTTACAAGTTCTTACCAAGCCAAACAGGAGGTGACGGCAACCAACAAGTCTACAACCGTGGAGTGAAGTGTATCGGTGCCGCAGCAACAAATACCTGTCAAGCTGTAGTCGAATATGTGGAGCTGTAGGTGGGCTTAAGTAAGGAAATATACTAGCACCACATTAGTCACAAAAGCAAGTTGAGTAATCATTCAATAGCGGTACTGTGTTGATCCTAGGCTAAACCATGCTAGAGACGTGAGCCTAGGCACAAAGGTAGTCACTGAAAAGGGCAACTAGCACAACACAAAGAAAACAACATATTCAGCCCCTTCTTTCTTCTCCTTGTCTTGTCTTTTTTTTCTTCTTCTTCTTTTTTTTCTTTCTTTTTTTTCTTTCTTTTTTTTGTTTCTTTTTTTTTGCAGAGGCCTAAATCTTTTATTTGGTACTATGACAACCCAAACAATAAGGCTATTGCACAAAGCCCCTTCGAATTTTAAATTTAACAACTCTTGTTAATACAGCAGATGCGGAAATCTCTAAGATGATTGTGGAGCGCTCAGATCGAATTTTGCTGCAAGGTCAGATCCGTTGGAAAGAAGACAACATCAAGTTTCCAGATTGTATTTAAACTCCCAAATCGAACATCATATGAAACCATGGTGGTAGAAATGAAGCGATGATGTATATGGTGATGGTGGGTCTCGTGGTGACCAAAACGTGATAGAACTCAAAACTCTAAAGGAATAGACACTAAGACCAGCAACTCGACACAACCGATGAAACCAAAAACTCAACAAGCCCTAACTAAGCAATGCTAGCAAAGGCTCAAAAAGGGTTTATAGGATTACAGGTAAACTAATCTACTATCTTTTTTGTGCTTTTCTGGACTATAGGTAATTAAAAATGGCAAGGAACTGGAAGTCTCTCACTGATAAACCTTGCTCTGATACCAACTGATATAAACTCGCTAGGGTTGATTCCCGATCTTTCGATGAGAGGCGTGGGATAACTCGATTGGTCGATGGAGACGACGTTCACGGCCCAACTACAGCCTTCCAAGCTGCGCCTTAGCAACCGATACACCATCTCCAATGGCTGTCGCGATCTTGTGAAGCGCGTCACCCGACCACTAGGGCACTCGTCCTGCAAGCAATCGAAGAACTAGCAAGAACAAGTATAACAAGTACTGAATTTACTAGATGAAGATGAAGTTTTCCAACTCAATCTCAATAAGGTGGGGTTCCGAAGACAGGAAGACAGGCGGCTTATCCAGCACGCGCGCTTACGAGCAAGTAGCGAGAGCTAAACTTGATCTAAACAAAACCCAATATGTTCGTGGTGGCTCTAATCCTTATTAATACCTAGGAGGATGACCAGGGGGTGTTGGGGTCGTGCTCCAACCCTAGGACATGTCCCTAATGGACCCAACTTGATACACAGCCCATTGGGCCAAAATAAGGCGACGCAGCACCTCTGGACAGAAAACCTCTCGGTAGTATTTCGATGATTGCAGCCGACTCAGAGAAGTTATGGATATGATTCTAGATCCATATAAAAATAGACTTCATAAGGATTCCAAGGAGTACTTGAACACCTAAAACGGAGTCCGGATGAGGTCATGGAGGCCGTTGCAAGTTGGGCCAGAACTGCAGTCCGAATCCAGCACCAAAACGTGTTGGATTGGATCTCTTTCTTTCCTTGGGCCAAAAGTGACGTGGTGGCCTGGTGGAGGACGTTAGGAATACTTGGACTTGGTCCCCATCTACTTCTTTGGTCCTTCGTACCTTCCATGTGTGTTTAACACTATTTTTGATCCATGTATGTATTTCTGAAATTGACAACGAATACACATCATGGTGCAGCATCAATTCATCAAATGTATCACATATAATTATGATAAAGAATTGTTTCACCTCGGAGTCAAAAGATGCCAATATGGTTGTATCTGAGCATGTGATGTCCTCATCAGCAATGCCCCTCTAGAAAAGTATGTCGACCATTATTACTCCATTGACAAATTTAGAGCAGCTTATGGCCAACTAATCCCTACTATGACTGACCAAAGGTATTGGCCTAGATCCAGCCATGGATTTTTCATGCATCCACAACTATTAAAAGCCATAGCTGGTAGACCTAAAAATGACTGGCATAAAGGGGGCAATGAGAAGAAAAGGAGAAAAGGCCAGCACCAATGCCCTATATTGTGTAGACTATGGGCATCATTAGCATAATTGCAGGAGGGGTAACCCAGAGAACATTGCTGCTGTGAGGTGCTAAAATGATGCTGGTTTACTCTTTCTTTGCATGTTGTTGTTGAAAGCAACTACATGTTAACTTCTTTCTTAATGCTCATGTAGAAGACCACCATAGAAGAAGACAAAGAAAATCAAAACAGCTCAGTCATCTATTATGCCTTGGGAGGATAAAGCACATGCAACCTCTATGTATTTTCCACCAAGGTTAGCAAATTTACCCTATACTCATGTGAACACTACGTTTGATTTTTATCTCGAATATGCATGAGAGCTGCGTATCATTGCATTAAGATAGGATAGAAAAGGCCCATGAAACAAAAACACACAACCAAAGACACATTGCTCAACAGCTGTTACCCAACAGATCTAACAGCAACCAGAGCACTTCAACATCTAGAGATCAGCCTCCTCCTCTGCAAGGATGATGGCTTGATCAATTCTGGGTGACACTCCATTAAACACTAATCATTTCTTATCCTCCAGAGAGTCCAGGCCCCTAGCACGACCAGCAAGTTGAATCCCTGCCGAGCTTCGTTCCTCATCGAGTCCGAAGCTTGCTGCCACCAGTCAAAGAAAACAGCCTCATTTGCTTGAAGAGACAAGTCTGGGAGCCCAAAATAGTGAAACAACAAAACCTAGAAATGTTGGGAGAAAACACACTCCGTAAGAAGATGTTGGATTGTCTCATCCTCCCAAAGAGGGGACACCGTGCTGGATGCGGAAGGCCTCGCCTAACGAGTCTTTCAGCTGTCCAACAACCGTTATGTGCCACAAGCCAAAGGAAGATTTTGCATTTCTTTGGTACCCAAGATCTCCAAATCAATTTGTTCTGTGGATCGCCCCATTGAAAAAAGCCTCATAAGCTGATTTGGAAGTAAATTGCCCCGAGGATTTCAGTCACCATCTGTGACTGTCCTCCACCTCTGGTTGAAGCAGCACATCTTGGACCAACACTACATTTGAACGTACTCTAAATAGCTTTCTTTTCTCACATTAGCCAAAGCTTGGAAACTATGACAACGAATAAGCATAAACATGTCAACAATAGTTCTAGAGCATCAAAAAGGTAATATGAACTATTCTGAATTTTAGATTAGAGTGACGGTTTTTTTCTTCTAAGTAGCTTCCTTTTCAACATAGTCAAAGCTTGGAGACTACAAGTAAGAAAAAGGGGAAAAAAAAGGTGAAATGTAATTCTAGAGCATACAAAAGGTAACATATGCTAGTTCTGAATTTTAGAGATCATATTAACCTTTGTTTCAATTTTTTCTGAAGTTGTTGATGTATTAAACATATCAAGATCTGGATCAAAGCAGCCTGCCCCTTTCCATTCGAGTTTCCTGAGCCCACAAGCAAACAGCTACTCCTGTCAAGGTAAAGACCACAAGGAAAAGCAAAGAGCATTCAAAAGAGAGAACAAACTAGAATTCCTATGCTGCCACTTGACAGCCCTGCAATGGGCACAAGAAGCAAGAAAATTGACCCTGGTAGCCCTGCAATGAGCACAAGAAGGCTCAGCTTGTGATCTACATATGCTGACTTGGCTTCATGTATGAGAACTTGACCATGTTCAGTGCTATGATGTATGTGAACCTGGATGTATGTGGAGTTCTCTATCTCAGATTTATGTGTGAACATCCTAACATATGCATATGTGAACCTTGTGTATCCATGTGTGAAATTACTGTGGTCTCAGCCTGTCGGTGTCAAGAATCACGGGTCAAGACTCTGGCAAGTAAATTTATTTTCTATGCGCGTTAGGTCCGGATGGTTGCACGAGAGAACACGGGGCTTATACTGGTTCGCGCAGGAATAGCCCTACGTCCAGTGTGGGAGGCTACTCGTGTTACTCGTGCAGAGTTTGTAGTAGGGGTTACAAACGGGCGAGAGAGGGAAGCTGGTCCCAAGTCTCTATGGGTGTGTACTGATGCTCGTGTGGAAGGGTTGTGAGTCGGGGGTCATTCAGTTCGCTCGAGAGCCATCCCTTTCTCGGGCCCCTGGTCCTCCTTTCATAGCGTAAGGAGGAAACAAGAGTTACCATCGAGCCATGAGTAAAGGAAAGTAAAAAAAGGTAAGCAAGGAAGGTAAAGCACAAGGAGACGGGCCGAGCCACCAGGGTTGCCGCCTTCCTTTCTGATTTCCGCGTCTTGTTAGCATGGCCACTGTAGCTGAGCATGCGAGACGTGCGTGGCAACTGTCCGTTGTAGCTGTGCGAGTTGATGATGATGACTAGCCACCGTAGCCGTGCATGTCGTGGATGACGTGCAACCACTGTAGCCACGCGTGCTGATTGGGGGGCACGGATGACACGCCCTTGCCGCCAAGCCGAGCGGGAAACCGGGCGGCACACCCTCCTTCGTTAGGCAGCATGGGTGATGAGTGCCCTATGACATTTACGAATGTCATAGGGGAGGGTTAGAACGGTGCAGCTGTAGCCCGGTGCAGTTGTGGCAGCAGTGCGCCGCCCGAAAACTCCGGCGGGTCACGTCGAGGAACGTAGGTGCCTCTCCATGTGTCAGAGCCGTATTCTGGACATGGGCATCCCATCGGTTGCATTTATGGCGAGGTCGGTGGGGGCCCACAAGATCTGCGCCCTCGTCCGCTGGTCCGCGCACGTCCTTAGGCGAGGCGAAGCTCTGTCCTGTGGGTCCGGATACGTCTGACCCCTTGCGCCCGGGGTCAGGCAAGGCGGAACCCTGCGGCGAGGGGTCGGGCGCGTCCGACCCCTTGTACCCGGGGTCGGGCGAGGCGGAACCTTGCGGCGAGGGATGTGGAGCTATCGTCGGGCGGTTGGGCGTGTCCGATCCTAGGACCCTGGGTCGGGTGAGGCGAAGCGGAATATTCCCTGGTCGTGCCGAGTCGGCGGAGGTCACTGTCGTTGGAGGTGGGCCCGGACCCTTAGGACCGTCGAATAAGGAGAATAACGAAGTCGTTAATATTTCCCCCCGACACAGCCTTTTTGGCTTGAAAACTTGGGTCATGCATGTATCTATGAACATTATTGTGGATACATCGTGTATCAATACCTCATGTATGTGTGAATAACATCATCATTCTTCAGTTTTTGCTCAACTGTCATCATGTTTTTTTCCATATAAATGAATTAAATGTAATCAAAATATTATATATGATGCGAGAATAATGCACAACACTTGTACAAATACAATTTTCCCCAGTGTCTAGCTATCTGTCAAAAATTGGTTACAGAACTACATGAAGGGAAAAATAGTCTTTTTATGTGGCCCTTAACACTATTAGTGCTCACAATTGACGGGAGTGTCATTTTGGGGATGAACTTCGGTGTTGCTTTCAATAGGGAAGTTCAGATTTTTAAAGGTCAAGGAAGAAAGCCTTCATTTTAGTAGTCTCAAATAGTGAATTTTTTCAAATTTCGGGTGGAAATAAAACACAGTACATCCTCAAATTTCTTATGCACAAGAATATTCCTTGGTTTTGTGCGGGAATTAGAACAACTAGGGAACGTCTCACCAATGTCGGTCCATTGATGCTGGCTGACCGAGCAGTGGTATCGAAAGCACAGATCCATGTCGGTCTGGTGGTTGATGTTGTAACCGATATTCCATAGGTGCATTATCCATGGCGGCTCATAGTTGAAGCCTTGAATGATTGTAACTATTGAGGAACTAGTTCTTTTTTCCAGTGGGAAAGTTTTTGTTTATGAGAATACTTGCGAGGAACTTATTATCAAATCTGTTATTTGTTTACTTAGTCATGGGGGTTTTGAGCATGGAACAACAAACAACTCATATAGCTTAATTGCACGGTATGTGTTGCTAAAAGGGTTTCATGTTTTAGTGGTATAAGCTGTGTACTAATCAGGTTTCCAGTTAGTTTTCACATATATAAAGAAAAGAAGTCCAGAGGTAGAGCTTCCGTTTCCAATCATAGCAAATATACAATTTATTTAATAGACAATACCTGAAACCAAACTTTCACAATAACACGGCTGGGACACATGGCAAGTAAACTAAGTCCGCACTTTGCTTAATTGCCTCTTATATAAAAATAATATCCGGCCCTTACTCGGATTTGGGACAACTATTAGTACATCACCTTCTATGTGCCGGTTTAAACTGATCCGGCAGCACAAGTTTGAACTTACAAGAAAGACTATTAGAAAAATCAACTCTGAGCAATCATTATAGGAGTAAAGGAAAATCAAGTGCAAATGCAAATAGCTGCAAATTGATCTGTGTGTTCTGAATGTTACAAACATGATCATGGATTACCCAAACTTGATAGATTTCTAGCTCAAAAGCAAACACGAAAAGGAAAACAGAGTGAGGAAATGGAACAAAACGGTGATGAAAGTCTATGATTAAAAAAAAAATTGTTGCATACAGTAGGGCACTAGTATGGCAGTAGGCCCTCACAACACTTACGTTTTCCTGAGTGCTCTTGCCGAACGAACTCCTTGTGTATATTATCTTGCAGCCTCAGTTCCTTAGCATTCTCATCCTCCATTTCGTACTCCCTATACCTCTCAATTTGCAGTGCAGGATGTCCCGAGTGGATGCTGGCTGTGTTCCTGATAGCAGCCTCTGCAGCCTCCACTCTGCTTCTACTGGCCATGTAACAATCAATGGTGGCACGGAGGTGCTCCAGGTTCGCAAGGTGCACGAAGCTGAACTCAAAACCTATCTTGGATTCTGTTTCCTTTGCTCTAAAACTAAGATGTAAACTTCTAACCTTTGGCATAGCTTCCTGTTCAGCCACAATCCTCAGCCCACCTTCACCATAGGACGTAAAAATAAACTCCTTAAGGTAATAGAACTGCTGTCGGCCGATGCTAAGCCTTTCAGTAGGTGCTTCCAATGAAGTCAGCATGACATAGAGCAGCGTTGGAATGGCACCAAGGATGCAGAGGTCTTCCTGTTTAATGCAGGTAATACGGATGTCAAGGTGGGCAAGATTCACAAGAGACTGCATTCCCTGTGGAAGCCTACTGATGTAACTCTTATTGCACAGCTTTCGGAGAAATGGAGCATCACAGCACAATAGATCCATCAATTTACTTGTCGAGTAATCATTACTGTCAATCTCGAGTGACTGTAGACCATGTCTACCCAATACAGTGAGAGATGACTCTAAAGCTTGCTGGTACTTCGCCTTGCCATGATAACCAAGTTCATTGCTGTCATGTAGTCTTATGAGAAGGACCCTTAGGTTGATCAATCGTCTGAGCTGCTCCAAAAATTTCACAGAGTCGTAGGCGAAAGCATGTGACAACATGCGTAATGCTTGCAGATCTCCAATCTCATCTGGCAGTTCTATATTAAAATCAACAAGTAGACGCACCAAATGTTTCAAATTACCTATGGTTGGTGGTAATTTTTCAATTTTGCTGCCTTGTATGTCCAATGTTTGTAAATACTGCAGGTCTCCGATTTTCTCAGGAAGCTCAGTAATACTAGGACAACCGATTTCCAAATACTTCAATTGCAAAGAGCTTCCAATATGTTTGATATGATGATTACCCAGGTTACAATTACATTGTAAAACCAATACTCTCAAAGAATGAAATATTGGCAGATGAGGCGCTTCCTTATCTACCACGTGGAACCTAATAAGCGAACGAACCTGTGAGCACTTGTTCATAATCTCCTGCAGTACATCATTCTCCAAAAAGCTAGATAGGAGAGAGAGCCGGCGAATCTTGTTAGTCGACCATTTATACACTTGCTCATCTACTACTGTGACAAAGTTCTGCTCTGTGCACAGTGAAATAATAAGATCTAGCACCATATCATGGATTCGACAGGCTCTGGCCGTGCCATCATACATTATGTCAATAGGTTGTATCAAGCTTCTGTTGATAAGATCATTAAAGTAGTTATCTCCTATTTGATCCAATGTTTGTCCTATTACATCTGGGATAAATCCCTCAGCTATCCATCTCCATATTAACTTTTCTTTACTAATCTTGCAGTCCTCTGGAAATATACTAAGATATAAGAAGCAAGACGTCAGATGGTATGGAAGATCATAATAGCTAAGCAAAAGTATGTCTTGAACTAAATGTGAATTATGTCCAGAAACCATAGAATCTCTTACTTGCTCCCATTGGTCTATTGCATCAGATTTGTTAGCTAGCAAAGTAGCTATTGTATTTATTGCTAGTGGCAAACCATGGCACTTTTGTATGATTGCCAGAGAAACTTCTTCTAGGTGAGGTGGGCAGGGGCGCTCACTTAGAAAGACTCTTTTATTAAACAACATTTTGGAGTCCTGGTCACTGAGAGGTTGAATGTTGTGAATATATCCTTCATAACTTGAACAGCATGATTTGGCTACATCAGAATGTCTTGTAGTAGTAATTATTCTGCTGCGCAAGTTACTCTCAGGTAAAGCAGACTGGACAAACTCCCATGCGATTGTGCTCCAAATATCATCAACAATGATTAAGTACCTATTTGAATTCAATGGCATTAGTTTTGTAAAATTGGAATCACAAAATTTCCGTTGCTACTATAATTGTTACCTACCCTATTGCGAGCATTCATCATAAATTTATTAAAGGAAAAATTTGGAGAGAGCTGGAAATGTTTGTGTTTTGCATACCTGTAAGTGTTGCAATCATCAAAACATGATGCATCCTTTACCCCATATTTTGATATCTAGGTTTATTTATCTGAATCATTTAGTTAGACTTAGATTCGCTTCGACGTTCTTTTGCTTCTCTCCTTTCATATCATAAGACATAATATTTCTGTCCGGTTAAGGAGAATGGGACAAAGGCCCAATTCAAAAATGAAACAAGGATTATTTTTTGCCATAATAACAATCAAGCCCACCACATCATGACATCAAGCTGTGTTATACTGTATATACTTCTAGATCTTATCACATATATAATGACGAAGTAGACATGAGTAATTTTTTTAGGGTTACCTTTTATCTTGCAGGTATTCTCTGAGCTCATTTATGAGTTGCCGCTCATCATCTGATGCATCAGTGTTACTCCCTAGTTCTGTAAGCAGATCACGCAATATCTTCTTTATGATAGGACTCCGTGAAACTGAAACAAAAGCTGTGCAATCAAATTGGCCTTTGATCTTATGATATACTTGGTTTGCAAGAGTTGTTTTTCCAAGGCCTCCAAACCCCACAATAGACACCACTTTAAGTTGTTGAGTCTTGTCGTCCTTCATCAACAAATCGATGACCTTTTGTATAGGACCATCGAAACCAACAAGTTTCTCTGCTTCCACATAGAGCGCCGGCAATCTCGGATCAATCTTAATCTTGCCCACAATGGGAATAGACTCATCATACTTGTACCTCAACCGGCGCTCACTCTCCTCAACCACTCGAGCCTTGAGTTCTTGAATCTGGTTTGATATCTGGTAGCGTGACCATAGCTTCTTAATCTTATCAATTATCTTGTTTGCGAAACCTGCCTGAGGGTCACCACGATTCAGCTTGTGCATGAAGATGTCAATGCAATCCTCAATGTCGTAGCTCAGCTCGCGTATATTGTCCCTCCAAACCTTGGCCTGTGTGTCGAGCTTCTCTGCTGTTGCGAGTTTCTCAAGCAGGGCATTCATGCTGCTAAGCTCATCCCTCAAGAAAGTGATATCACACTTCATACCTCCAAGGAGCTCGTACCGCCCCTCAACTAACGCAGAGAGCTTGGCGAGCAGGGAGTTCATCACCCCAGTTGAAGCACTCGCTAGTGGCCCATCCATCTTCGGAACGACGAGAGACGTGTGGAGGAACAATCCTTCACTTATACAGGGACAGATCTTCCAGACCACCACGAGGCTGTAATAGATGAGCTTCGTGTAATTCGCCCGTGGTGGTCGCCGGAATTGGAGAAGGCTGTGTTCTTGGTTGCTGGAGTTGTGATATCCCCAGTTGAGGAGCTGAGATGGGATTGGTGCAAGGGAATGGTCTGTGGTTGCAAATTTGTGCCAACAGCGTTCTAGGCTGGTGCAATAGTGGAGAGTAGCGAAGCAATTGGGGGAGTTTGGTACTTATTTTCCTCTACAAAAGAAAAATAAAAAAGGCACAAGGTGATACTGGTCATCAAAACTTTGACTGGCCATTTGATCTTTCTTGGAGCATAGGACGGGCAAAAGATTAACGTGGCGGCAGGCAACTTCCAGGGAGCTAGTACTGGACAACTGCTGGACAAGTGGGCGGAGAAATTCTGAAATTGCGCAGGTGAAATTGAACGGAAATAGTACTCACTTGTTCTATGTGGACAAGAGAAGCTTGAACGTCGACAGTCATCAATGACTGGCTGGGACATTTACGCGTTCGTGAGCAGATGTATTTAAATGTTGATCGGTGGTAGTCCTTGACAGCGAAATGATTGGAAAATTGAGCACGACTGCTGTAACAAACATATGCTGTTGGAGTTGCAGTCCTGAAATTGTTTTGTATCCCGCGGCAGGTATGATTTTGTTTGAAACACTAGATGTGATAAAATCTTATGCAGTTTTGCAACATCTAATGATAGCATATGGCACATTGAAAAACAGTTATTGTAACATCTCAAAATGCTCATGGGTTAACTGAATGTTACATATAAGTGTTGCAACATCTAATGATAGCATGTGCCACATTGAAAATCAGTTATTGAAACATCAAAAAATGTATGTGCTAACTGAATGTTACATCTTACTCCCATGTACAGTTTTTGCAACATCTCAACATTGATTTCGCTAGTAACACTAATTGCAACATTGATTTGCAGGGGGATGGAGCATTGGTTCCTGTTGCGACCATATCAACACACTCAAGTGAATATGTTTCAGTACAAGTTGGTGCAAATAAAGAGGTCTACCATGAGGATGAAGACGTCGTATGCTCACAGCCTATTGTGCCGAAAGTTGGGATGGAATTTGACACGATACAGGAAGCAAGGCGGGTTTACAATGAGTATGCCATGAAGTTGGGTTTCAGCATAAGAGTGGCTTCTTCAAGAAATAGCAACGTCACAAAAGAGCTGATCAGAAAGGAGTGGGAGTGTTCTCATGCTAGGAAGCCAGCTCTTGATGGAGAAGATGATGGAGAGGAAAACACATCAGCAAGCACATCAACAAATGACACTGCAACACTAGTGGGATCGAAAAAAAGAGCAGCAACAGCTGTACTTACCACAGCAACAAGGAAGCGCAACACTATCAAAAAGTTGAACTGCAAAGCTCATATGGTGATTGGCTTGAGAAATGCGAGGTGGAGAGTGATTGTAATGCAACCTGACCATACTCATCCCATGGTGAAGGCGATTGGGGTTAGGAAACACTTGAGGTCCCACCGAAGCATCTCGTGGGCTGATTATGAGCTGCTGAAAACACTACACCATAGAAATATTAGCACACCACAAATCATGGGGGTGCTTGCTGATTTCCATGAGGAGCTTGGCAACCTTACTTTTAGCAGCAAGGATGTTTCAAATATGAGGACACACTTGAGAGGAGGTCTCACGTACAGGGATATGGATGCAACATTAGAGTATTTTCAAAAGCAACAAGCTGAAAGTCCTTCCTTCTATTATGCAATGATGATTGATGATAATAATGTTGTTAGAGGATTGTTTTGGGTAGATGGGAGGACTAGAGAGCTGTACAAGAGTTTTGGAGATTGTATTTTCTTTGACACAACATATTGCACCAACAGATACGATATGCCATTTGCACCAATTGTTGGGATAAATAACCATTTGCATAGTATACTGCTTGGATGTGCAATGTTGCGAGATGAGACAACGGAAACATTTGTTTGGGTGCTAGAAAGGTTGAAGGGAGCGATGGGTGGATGTGAACCAACCAACATAATGATAGACCAGGATAAAGCAATGAAAGCAGCAATAGCAATAGTGTTCCCTAACGCAACACACAGATGTTGCAAGTGGTCTGAGCAAGGCTAATGATAAGCTTGCTTGGCTTATTAGTGAGGAAGAAGACTTTGCAAAGGAGTTTGACTACTGTGTGAACAGGACTGAAACACCAGAAGAATTCGAGATGTTGTGGGCAAGCATAGAGGACAAATACCACTTGCAGGAAAATGAATTCTTTCAAAGTATGTCTGTTACAAGGAGGATGTGGGCGCCTGCGTACTTCAGAAAGTACTTCTTCCCCTTCACAGGCACAACAGGAAGATCGGAAAGCATGAATTCATTGTTCAAGAAAGTTGTTCACCCTCAGGACTCAATGTTGCAATTTATAACACAATATGATTACATCATGGATACCAGGGCAGAAAGAGAAAATAAGGAGCGTTGCAAGGGGGAGATTTCGGATCCACCACTATGGGGAAGGTATGCTTTTGAGAAGCAAGCTGCTGCATTCTACACCGGTGAAGTCTTTGGTAAATTTCAAGAGTTGTTGCGTGATTCTACAAGATACAAGGTAGGGGCTGTGGAAAGTGATGACCAGGGTTGGTCCATTCAAATTGTGCACCCAAATTCAACTAGAGTCCGCATGGTCACCATTGATAAAGATGCAATGTCATATACATGCTCCTGCAACATGTTTGACCGTGATGGCCTCTTGTGTCCTCACATACTAAAAGGATTCACAAACAGGGATGTCGAAAAAATTCTAGAGAAGTATCTACTTAGAAGATGGTCAAAGGAAGTGACTATAATGATACCGGAACACCTCTCCGGTACAGAACCAGCATTTGGTGTCCCAACCACAAAAAGCTAAGGTACAATACATTGTGTAGAAAAATGATGTCACTAGCAGCTGAAGCTTGTTTGGGTCCTGAAAAGTACATTGTAGCTTCAACTGGGATAGATACATTGGTACAAGCAGTCAGGACAGCAAGGGGGTCACAAGAAATGCAACAAGATGAAGCGTCCAATATTGCAACAGGTCAACAGTCAAAAACTCTTGCTGTCATGGTAAAGAATCCAACAAGAACAAAAAGTAAAGGGAGACCAAAGGAGAAGATGGAAAGGTTCAAGTCAATAGTGGCACAAGCTAAGGACAAAGCAATGAAAAAGAAGGAAAAAGGAAAGAAGACAGCCCAAAAAATCCCACCATGCTCGTATTGCTTTGAAGATGGTCATAGTGTACAGACTTGCGCGTACATGGCCAAGGCGGAGGCACTTGCAAAGGATCTCAAAGAAACAGAGCTGAAGCTCTGAATTTTTAATTATTCTTTTATTAGAATGAGCTGAAACATGTATTAGAAAGTACTGCAACATTTCATTTTATGAACTGTAGCATTATGTCTCATTTATACTAAAAAATTTTGTTGATGCTGCTGTTATGCCCATGTATGAGATTGAGCCTTGTGGTATTGGTATAAGACCATGAGCTGGAGATGAATTAAACTGCATGTTGTGTGGCATCAAAAAAAAGATGTGATGTATCATTGCGACAGTTGATGTTGCAAGTTCAGTAGTTTGGTGTTTCAAATGTTGTGAACACTTGTTGCAAAATAGAAATGGCGTGACAACATTATTACAACATGGTTCAGTAGAGTTTGCAACATTAAAATTATAGTACAGCAACATTGATAAAAAAATATTGTACTACACCAATTGAAGATATAAAACAAGGAAGAAGGCATGAAAAAAAAGATTTATAGTATATGTTGCAAAAGTAAGTTAATGATATTTCATCAGTTATCCATGCATGTTGCAGCCAAGAAAATAAAAGCCAACATTTCTGCAACACAGTAAAGCAGAATTCGCAACATATAAAGTGCACTACGCAACATATAAAAAAACTAAGCTGTGGTACAATAATTGTTGACCACATTTGCATAAAGAAATAGATTTAATAAACTGATATATGAAGCCAAAGGATTGCAACACTTGAATACACTGTTTGAGACAAGGACATACAAATATCTCTACGTTGTATCCCACAATCCTGAATACTCCATACATCCACATTTCTAAGATGATTGTTATAGTGTCAATCATATAAAACTGCTAGCTATATACAGAGACCTAAGCTCCTATATTGCATAATGAAACATGATGTCACTACTTCTGGTTGCAATACTTTTCAACAAACTCGCTTGTTAGGATATCATTTCTTGGAGAAAGTAGGAGAATCCTTGCAGCCAATTTCCTATAGTTTGCAATCATGTGCTAAAAAAGGGAAAAAGAAAATAGAATTAGGTACCAAAAAAATTGCAGAAGTAACATCATGTATTTGGGTAAAAGAATTAGGTAGCCACATTGCAAAAAAGACATACTGGCTCAAATGTGGTGTCCATCTTCTTCCCATTCCAAGACTCCATATATAGCATTGTATATAAGCCGCAATCATGCCTAAAAACAAAAAAAATTGGGTTATCAAAAGAAACATGGTGAGAAAAGATGAAAAAACTGCATGAATATTTTTTTATGTAAGCACATGAATGATGAAAAACTTACAAAGATTTTTGATGCAGGTAGTCCGTGGGATATTTCCAATAAAATAGAGAGATGTCTTTGTTTAGCACCCCAGCTTGTATACATGCTTTTGAAAAATTGGTGACCTAACAATAGAACCAAATGGTACGTTATATATATTTGTTTGCAACATCTTTTCATCTTATACTATTGAAACATTTCAAATCAGCAGCTGCCACAATGATAATTAACTATTGAAATATCGTAAAATTAAAAGGTTAATTGTCTGTTACAATCTACAACCTCTATAGTTCTGCAACATCGCAAATCATCAGGGGCAACATTGATTTTCAATTATTGACACACCATAAAATGAAAAGGCATCAAGTAATATAGGCTATTAATAAATAAAAAAGAGATGCAAGTTTTGAGAGTACTGACCACATTCTTGGTAGAAACAAAACATTTTGTATCATGAGATCCAAGAGAATTGAACCAGCAAATTTCCTTTAGAAACATGTTGACACTGACAAGTACCCAATGCGCTTCTTCAACAATAGGGGAAAACAACTAAAAAAAAGTAGATAAGAAAAAAAGAACGGGAAATAAAAGGCAACTTAATTATGCAACACAGTACCAGATCCATTTTTGAGAGATCCCAAGACTTGTTCAACTTTGTCAAAGCCATGTTGCAGCTGTCTTGTATGAAATTATCAGGTTCAATTTTTAGCTTGTCCTTGAAAAAAAGTTAGAAACTATAAAAATGAATGCAGGCACATATGATGGTAATAAAAAATTATTTGCAAAACAGAATTCAAATCTTACAGTGAGAACAGTAGATAAAGCAAATTTCTTGACAATATTATTGTCCTTCTCACGCAATTCAGCTTCTTCAATCTTGAATTCATCAGACCATAAAGCCATCACGTGGTTATTAATTTCCCCCCTTTGCTTGAAGGATCCATAGAATTCATGATAAGTAACATGAAAGCCATCAATTCGAACAAATGGTGGGCTAGGATAAAAAAACTAAATTAGGATTTGAAATATTTAACTACTCCTAATGAAACATGTGAAACATACAGAAGGAACATTGGGAAAAAAATTGAACTGCTGTAACATAAGTACTACATACTTGAAACATCTAACTACACCTACTAAAACATGTGAAACATACAAAAGGAACATTGGGGAAAATGCACTGTTGTAACATGAGTACTACATACTTGAAACATCTAACTACTCCTAATGAAACATGTGAAACATACAGAAGGAACATTGGAAAAAAATTGAACTGCTATAACATGAGTACTACATACTTGAAACATCTAACTACACCTACTGAAACATGTGAAACATACAGAAGGAACATTTGGGGAAAAAATGAACTGCTGTAACATGAGTACTACATACTTGAAACATCTAACTACACATACTGAAACATGTGAAACATATAGAAGGAACATCGAGAAAGATATAAAGAGTTGCTCACGGTTGTTCTGGTTCATCATTATTCGCATTTGGATTAATTGGCACTTTCTTCATTATCCTCTTGCTGAGATACTTGTTATATGCAATAACAATTTCATCATCTAACTTAATTCTCTTCAATTTCTTTCCTTGGTTCAGATGGATGGCAGCCCTCTTCCTCCTGTTTTTCTTGTCAAATGTACTTGACCCAGGCTTGTTAACAATAGTCTCATCAATGGTGAGATCAGATGCAAGCACAAGAATAACAAAATACTCAAATACGTGTAAGAAAAGAGGATTGAAAATGGAGAAAAAAAAGGTAAAAAAAAAGTCACCCAAAGTAGTTGCTGCTGCCGCTGGGGTCAAACAATCTGTTTCAATTCCTTGGCTGGACAAGAGATCAAATGATGGGATGTCATCAAGATAACTTGAATCGTTGCTTCTCTTGTCAACAGGTGAACTAGCAGCACTGGTGGGGGCTCCTAAAGTGCTAGTTGATGCATCTGTTGTGGCATCAACATTAGAGGTGGAAACCCCTACTTCAACACCATCATTACTCACCATGTTAGCTAGATCTGCCATCTTGCCCAACATTTCAATGTGATACCTCCTCCACATAGCCATGACCTTATCTTTAATTTGTGCACTGATGATTGTAGAGATAGCATCAACAAGTTGGAGAACATCTTGCTCCACAAGTTTAGAGTAATGAGAAGCAATATTCTGATACTCGAGAGGGATCTATTATATAGAATTATAAAATAAATAAAAGAGTATTAGCAAGAAGTGTATTGGGACATTGCAACATGATGGGATGAAACTAAAAAATAAAAACACAGAAAGTTAACATGCAACACAATAAGAATGTGTACTGAAACATTGGTGAAAACATGCTAAAACATATTATATTTTGTGAAATAGATGTATTTTTCTGCAACACCTATTTGTTAATTCTGAAACATTAAAAAACTACTATAACAACACAAATTTAAATGAAACCAAACTATGGGTCTAGAATTCATGTTAATCATATTGAAGGAGACATAAGTTTATTGCAACACTTATATTGTATTGTTGCAATATTAAAGATATACTACAACAACATTAAAAGTGTTTGAGCATAGAATGAATTGCAACACAGAGTATAATAAGATGACACAATCAGACACTGAAAATGTAACATGTTTTTTAACCGGATGAAGAAGATTGTTACCGGATGGTAGTTGATGCATCCATACATCTAAAGAGCTGACAGCAGGGATTTCCTCAGTGGCAGCGGGGCAGGGACTTCCTCAGTGGCAGCGGGGCAGGGACTTCCTCAATGGCATCAGGAGCAGGAATTTCAACAGCAGGGGCAGGGTGATCTTGTACAATTGGGGCAGCACCATAAGGAGTACGGGAGAAGTCGCGAAACTGATCATGAAAAGAAGCATGAAAATTTTTAAGAAGGCAAAAAGCAATGAAAAAGAAGGCAAAAGGAATGAAGAAAAGATTATGAAAAGAACATACAGGGAGTTTTCCAAATGTATTGCCCAATGCCAGCCTGTTTTTATCAACTACCAAGACAAAATCAAAGTCTATGTTTGAAACATTGCAGATACGAGGCAGGTTGTAATTCAATTGATGGCCTCCTTGATCAGTTGGTAAATCAAGATGGTCCATGTAAGCAATCTAAAATTTAATAAGATGGTCCTTGTAAGAGTGAATATAAGAATATGATCATAGAATTATTGAATGGGTAGGAAAAAAGAACTTCAAATGGTGAAAGAAAGACATTAAATAACCATACCGCTATAATAATTAGATAAGATCCCATCTAGTGATCTTTGTCAAGCCTATCAGGAGTAAATTTATGGTACTTCTTGACTTCATTCATCAGCTCATCCAACACATGCCCCGCCTAATCAAAGGTGCTGATTTCAGAAATATCAACTAGACTATGAAGATATTTGAGGCTGACATAATTGCCTGTTCCTAGAGTGTAGATAGTCCCTAGAGCCAACAGAGAAAAAGCCCTCACAAAGGAATTCCTGTCCTTGCTAGATTGCACAATCTCTTTACACTTTGCAATTTTAGCTCTACACCATCCTTGTAGACTTCCCAAAGTTTCTTGACATCTTCCAAGTCACCAGATAACCTCAAAGGAATGATGCCATTTTGAAGCCCAAGAATTTTGCAAACAAGGTCACGGTTGAATACAATGACCTTGTTCCTGTATCTAAACTCCCGGAGCAAAGGGTCCACATGTTTAAGCATCCATTTAACAAGCTTCACTGGCAATGAAAACTCAACCAACGTCAATAGAGCACCAAAGCCAGCTTCATTGATCCACTGCTTCTGATGATCCTCAAGATTAGGAAGTAGGTCACGAATTCTATGAACTGAGAATCTAGTCTTGAAGTGTTCATCCTCTTTTCTTAACTGCACCTTAACTGCTAACAATAAATAAAAACAAAGTATCAGCCGTAGAATGAAAAATAAGATAAAAAAAGATAGCAAGGAAATGAAAAAATGTATAATTGAACGGTACATGAAAATTTAATGTTTTAGGATCTAAAATTTTTTTGAAACATCACTATTCAGCAAGTGCCACATTGATATTAAATTAATGAAACATTTCAAAATGAATATGTACAACATATAACCTGTACAAATATGCAACATTTCAAAAAAGCAGGTGCAACATTGATAACTAATTAATGAAACATCTCAGAATTAAAAAAGGTGAACTCAATGTTATACTCTAAACTTTTGCAACATCTCAAAAAAAAAGCAGGTGCAATATTGATAACTAATTAATGAAACACATCAGAATTAAAAATGTGAACTAAATGTTATACTCTAAACATCCTCTAAACTATTGCAACATCAAAGAAAAGCAAGTGCAACATTGATAAATAATTAATGAAACAACTGAGAATTAAAAAGGTGAACTGAATGTTATCCTCTAAACATCAACCAAACTGTTACAACATATCAAAAAAGCTGTAGCAACATTGATAAGTAATTGATGAAACATCTCAAAATAAAATGGTAACATGAATGTTATCATCTAAAACTTTTGCAACATCTCAACTGATCAATAGTGTTGATATGTAACCCTAACACAGGATATGCTAGTTCAAAAATCCTAAAACACTAAACGGATGAACCCTAAACACTAAATGAAATGAAATCCTAACCAATCCACACAAAAACACCGGAACGGAATTAAAAACTCACTCGCGCGGTTGTTCTCGTTGTCCTGAACAACATTGGGGGAACGATTTGCTTCACGCAGATCTGGCGGAGCAGCAGCGGGGTCCAAACCAAGGGAAGACGAGAGGGGCCGGCGTGAGCGCGTGCTGGAGGAAACGCCAACATCGATGCTTGGCTCACCGCAATTTACCTCCGGGGGCGGACTTCGAACAGGGCGCGGCGACCGCATTGCCGGCGAGACAGATGAAGACCTGGTGATCCTTCCCACCGGAGGCGAAGAAGGGAGCGCTGGCGAGACGGAAGAGGACTTGGGTGTCCCTCCCACCCGGACGCGGCAACCGCATCGCCGGAGCAACAACGGTTAAGTAAATGGGTAACAAGGAAGGCGAAAATGCGGCGGTTGCCGGTTGGAGAAGGAAAAGGGGAAATAAATGAGCAAAGAAAGGGGGAAAGGGCAAGAAGGGAGCGGAGCCGTCGGATGTAGTGAACGGTGGATGACACGTCCGAAAGGTGGATGGCGCGTCCTGACGCCCTGATGATAGCATTTCCATTTTTTTCCCTACATGTACATATATACATATATGGGCTCTACTGCAGGAAATGCACTAAGCACTGCAACATCCCAGTATGCACACATAACTTTTTCGATAATAAGGTAAAATACCTGCTTACGACATCTCCGTCTTGACTGACTAGAGCGATCAAAAGATATTGAAATCGGAAGCAAGATAGACGTTGGGGATCACATCATCACAACGAGATTGTACATAGATTTAATTTGGGACGAGAAGTTACGAGTTCGGGAGAGAGAGACATGTATTTCACTCCATGGCATGCCAACAGTCAGCCGCAGCGGGTGAGCAGGCAGCGACGACGGCAGAACGATCTCGTTGCGCCGTGGTGCAAGCTGTCTGCGGAGCGATCTCATGCTACTCATGCTGAGCAAATGAGCAACACAAACGTTAGGCGTTATGAAAAGTCGATGATGGTACATCTTTTGGGACATCTAGGAGTGCGTTAAATATCAACTAGGAGTGCGTTAAATATCAAGCTCGTCATCTATCACATAAGAGCAAGTTTAATAACGCAGCTAGCAAGCGGACTGCAAAGTTTCTCTCAGCTTTTTCCTAGCCCACTCGTACAATAGTTAACTCTTCATCATTAATACATGACCCACAAGTCATTCTCACCACCATTAATACATGACCCACAAGTCATTCTCACAAAGTTATTCTCATAAAGTTTCTTAGTTCCTGTGCCCATACATGACCCACAAGTCATTCTCACAAAGTTTCTTGGTTCCTGTACACAAAGTCATTCTCACAAAGTTTCTTGGTTCCTGTGCCCAAATCGGCTGTCATTCTCATAAAGTTTCTTAGTTCCTGTGCCTGTGCCCAAATCGGCTGTCATTCTCATAAAGTTTCTTAGTTCCTGTGCCCATACATGACCCACAAGTCATTCTCACAAAGTTTCTTGGTTCCTGTACACAAAGTCATTCTCACAAAGTTTCTTGGTTCCTGTGCCCAAATCGGCTGTAAGCTTATAGCCCGCTTCTCCTCTCTCACCTCTTCTCTCTCCTCCACGTCAGCATTCACCCCTATTATACTTGCTCTAACTGATTTGCCTTCTGCGTCGTATAGTACAAACCGCAAAAACCGCGAATTCGTCATTTACCTTCTCGAACCTGACCGCAACTGCATAATCACATTGGCATACACTCGGCGGGATATCAGAGAAGAGTAAAGGATAAAAGGCATACCACTCCATTCAAATCCAAAACAAACAGCCGCCTACATTACGATCGAGCATGTTCAGGCTCAACATAAACTGGAGTTTTTTGTTACATGTCCGGCTCCCAAAAACAAGTGGGAATTTATTGCTCGATCACAGAACTTAGCAAGTTCAATCCATACCCAGAGGTTATATATAGTGGAGGGCGCAGTAATCTGTTTGCACAAAACCCATGGAAACAAAAGCGCTCCCGAAACCAGCATCCCTCTAGCTTAGTAGGGCTCCACCGGAGCACGGAATTTGGCACCTGCGTAGACAGCGGCAGCACCAAGCTCTTCCTCGATCCTAAGAAGCTGTTCCAATCCAACCAATAGAACATGTTAGCAAAATTGTCAACTCAGACTACCCAAGATCAGTTCTGCAAGTAAGAAATTTAAAAGGACTACAAAAGAAGTAGCATTGATAGTGCCAAATAGCATTTGAGAGTTCCAAGTCATTGCAAAAAAATGAAGCTACCAAAATATGTTTTGAATGAAATATTACAGAACTTGAGAATCACTTGCCTGGTTGTACTTGGCAAGACGCTCTGATCGGCAGGGAGCTCCAGTCTTGATCTGACCCTGTTACAGAAAGAGGTACAGATATAGTAAGCATCAAAAGAGGTACAGGTATAGCAAGCATCAGCATCAAAACAAGGTTATTGTTGCAGAGATTTTGGTTAACAAAAAAGGTGTTGTATGTATCTAACATCTTTTTTATGCTAGATATACAAAGATCCTGACTTACCGTGGCCAAGCCAACCGCCAAATCCGCAATGAATGTGTCCTCAGTCTCACCACTAATGAAACCAAAAAAATTAACATCAGAAATGATACTAAGTTAACTGATGGACAGTGTCACTGCAGCTATATGCATACCTCCTGTGACTGGTCATCACACCCCAGCCAGCATGCTTTGACATCTTCACTGCTTCGATACTCTCGGTCACAGAACCAATTTGGTTAACCTGAAAAATGGTGAATTTTCAACATTCCAATAACAAAGTGCAAACATGTCTTGAGCACAAGAACAAATTGAACAGAAAATGCAGGGTACGATAAACACCTTGAGCAGAAGAGCATTGCATGACTTCTCCTTGATAGCCTTTGCAACCCTCTGAAAACACATGAATTTATTATAATTACTAACTGCCTAAAAAAACTTAAGTTGAACCATCTCATGACGAAACAAACAATATGCTCACAGTGGGGTTGGTGACAAGGAGGTCATCACCAACAATCTGCACTTGCTCTCCAATTTCTTCAGTCATCTTAGCATAGTGAACCCAGTCATCCTGATCAAATGGGTCTTCAATGGAGACAATGGGGTATTCACTCACAAATGACTTGTATACGTTCTTCAAGCTGTCTCCAGATATCTTCTGGGAACCATCATTGTTCTAAAACAACAGAAAATAGGATTACAAACAGAAACCAGTCTAAAGTCCATATGCTATGTAAAAAATGAAAATGAAACAGTGAGGCTACCTCCTCCTTGAAGTTGAGGTCATATGTCTTGTCCTTGTCATTGTAGAACTCAGAAGCAGCAACATCCATACCGATGACAACCTAGCATTCAGATAATAACAAAGATCAACTTCCAGAGATCTAATTTTACACTGGGAAACACAACGGTCCCTCTGTTTTGTCCATGGCCTCAAGATAATATGTTCAGCAAATTTCCACTTCCTAACCCCAGTTAAATGCTTTGAAAGAAGACAAGTGGTTATATTATGCTATTTCATAGCGAGTACAGATGGTAATTTCTCATTAATTTTTTCTTTAAACCCATATTTCCTTTGTTAGTGTGCACGGTGCATTGTGGACAAATATAGTGAAACAGACATAGCAGCAACTTAAATCAAGCAGACAAACCTTTCCGGTGTATCCAGCCTTCTCAATTGCAGTCTTTAGGAGCTCAAGTCCTTCCTTGTTTTCCTACAAGTTAGGAAAGAGGGAAAAGTTAAATCATGACTTAAAAAAGTGTCCTCATGCTTATTGGCATCTTTAAGGACAAATAAAGATCTTGCACATTAAGACAGGATCTAACCTGAATGTTAGGAGCAAAACCACCCTCATCACCAACATTGGTGGCGTCCTGCCCATACTTCTTCTTGATAACAGACTGCAAAAAATAAGAAAGGATATATAAATTTGATACAACTGAGTCTGGTAATACGAGACAACCAAATGATGGCATGAACAAGATGAGAATTACCTTCAGGTTGTGGTAAACTTCAACACCCATTTTCATAGCCTCCTTGAAGGAGGCAGCTCCAGTAGGCAGGATCATGAACTCCTGTATTGTAAAGAGCATAACTAACATTGCAGGCAAATAAAACAAGATAAGGTGTCAAAATTAAGTTCAAAGATTTACCTGCATAGCAAGCTTGTTTCCAGCATGAGAACCACCATTGATGACATTAAATGCAGGGACAGGCAAAACTAATTGCTTGTTGCCAGCAAGATTGGCAATGTGCTGCAACATAAAAACATTCAAAAACATGAGAAGATGCATATTGAAAAGTAGAAGAGACTAAAAATTAAGGTTAACAAGTGACAAACCTGGTACAGAGGAATTTTCTTGATGCTAGCTCCAGCTTTGCAAACAGCTAGTGACACAGCCAAGATGGCATTAGCACCGAGCTGAATACATCAGAAAGTAAAGCCAAGAAAAAGCATCAGATTTGCAAATAAAATATCAGAATGCTTTCGCATACAGTGCTACCAAATCCTCAAGTATACATAATACCTTTTGCTTGCACCATCCCCACTCATTCTTAGTGCCATCAAGCTGTTGAACCATAAAGTTGTCAATCTCGGTCTGAGCCGTAGGGTCCTGCAGAACAAACAGAACGGCTAATTAATAATATACTTGACCTCTAGTTATAACAGAACCATGGGATAGGAGGGCAACAGGACACAAACCTTGCCAACAAGAGCAGGTCCAATGATAGAGTTCACATTGTTAACAGCCTGAGTCAAGCGAAAAGTAATGTAAGCATATAGATAATTAAATGAACTAAGCCTGCAAATAATATATATTCTCCATCTAAAGTAATTGTGTAGAAAATATCAAAACATTACACAGCAGGTGCAACTGATGTTCCAAAATCAATTAAATAATAAGCTAAGCTTTCATCTAGAACATGTTATGGCACAGGTTGAGCAAGTTGCTTTAACAAGTGACAAACAATCACAATGGAGTTTTCACCATTGACCTTTCCTAGATAACATCATGTGGATTTTGTAGATGACCATTTGTTATTTGTTTATATAGGAAAGATAGTATCCTAAGTGCACATATGAAGCCATGAAAACATTGGACAACTCAATTCTCTGACAGGAACACAAATAGAAAAGAAGACAATTTCAGTTCAGAGAATGGAAGAATACCATATTGTACAGCAAAAACTTTCAGATAAAAGCACAAAATTGGTCCTAACATTGCCCAGCATACAAAAAGCATCACATCTCAAGACAGTGAAGCTAAGGTATAAAATAGAAACAGCAGCTCATCTCTAAAATTTAAATAGTGATATAGTTGTATTTCACATAAGAAAAATAGCAAATGTACCTGCATTCATAACTCGGAACAAATTATAATGACTGAATGACAAGCATAACGGCAAAACATTACACTGCCTATCAAGGTCTACACAGCTCATAAGCATGAAACTAAAAAAAACACAATAAATGGAACAACATGCAAGCTCTAGGGCAAACCTTGGAAACTCCCTTGCCCAGGTAGTCAGATCCACCATCCCTCAACTCCAAAGCTTCATAAACACCTGCGAATAGGATGGAGTCAGGTTGTTGGACTGTACAAATGGCACAAGATATGCATTCTACAGTGACTTTAAGGCACTGTACAAGAGTATGTATTGACTATAACCCACCAGTTGATGCACCACTGGGAACAGCAGCCCGTGCGAACGTTCCATCTGAGCAGCACACATCAACCTGAGGTATACAAAATGAAATCAGCCTACCAGATCACAGATTTATTAAAAAAAGAAATTTGAACAAGTCAAATGTACAGCCAATAAATACGAAATCAGAAAGGCAACAATAGTCATCAGATCGAACTATTAAGTCCTAGTAACATGGCATTTGAAACTACAAGAGCAAATCGTATGCACCATGCGGATCAAATGGATAAAGCAATAAAAAAACTGAATTCGATTTGAGTCAACAATAAGGATGACCTCCAGATCTGCTACCTATCAAAATCCAGCAAAATAATAGCCTAAGCAGATCATAGAGTCAATCAGGAAAACTAAATCTACGACTAAACCGACCAGAAAATGCATATCACACTAGGGGCCAACGAGTCAGATCCTACCCACGCAAAGAAAAGTCAATATCCAACAGTCTATTCCCCAAATCGAGTAAAATCCCCAAAACCTCAACAAAACCCCCAACCCACCTCGCACGAGAAACCAAAAACCACCCCCAACAAAGCTACCTCCCCACGCGAGTTGGATCACACCACAGCACGTCTACCAGAGCAGATCGGAGCACAACGAGCGACGGGCGCTCACGCGCGAAAGAGAGATGTGCATCGATGCCGAGCCCATACCTCAACGGTGGGGTTGCCGCGGCTGTCGAAGATCTGGCGCGCCTTCACGGACTGGATCGTCGCCATCGCCGAACGGACTTGGGGAAGAACCTCTGGTCTAGATCGAGCGGCGGCGGCGGCGGAGAAGGCGATGCGGGATTCGAACCGGGCTGCTTGGATGGGATCGCTGCGGAGGCGGCCGCACAAGTTTATAGGGGTATGGTGCGATGCGGAGCTGGGTGCGGGGTGCGGCCCTGGTTTTCCACGCGCACATCGAATGGAGGGGTGGGGAGATGTGCCAAGTCACTGCAAGTGGGACCAGCAGATAGGTGCTTGTACGACGGCCCACATGGAGGCCTCTCGGGCTGTCACGTGGAGAGTTGGGAAGTTGTGGGCGTGAGGCGGCCGCCGCCCCCGCCGGTCGCACACGAGATGGGGGCAGGTCGCAGCCTCGCAGGAGTAGGGCCGCTGAATTTGGATGGTTGCTCATAAACGAAATTAAAATTGATATACCCTCCGTTTCGAAATATAGATTATTTTTAATTATTTAGATATGTAAGGTTCTGTTTGGTAGAGCTTCGGCTTCTCGTAAAACGGCTTCGGCTTCTTCGGTGGAGTGGCTTTTTTAGTGAAGTTGAAGCCGTTTTGCAAAACGTTTGGTAAAACGGCTTCTCAATGGCAATATATGTAATTTTATGATCACTTAATGCTTGGAGAGAGAGGAGAAGCCGGTGAAGCCATTTTTTTCGGCTTCTCCTCTCTAGTGTAAGCCGTTTTGTGGCTTCTTCCCGGCTTTGGTGGTGAAGCCGTTTTGAAATTGACCCTTTGGTAGGGCTTCACCAAAAGTCGGTGGAGAAGCACTTTGAAAAGCCCTACCAAACAGGACCTAAATCTTTAACTATAATATCCAAATATAATAGATATTTAAATACATCGCAACTAGGAAAAACAAAAATGAATTACAATTTGAAGTAGCAAATGGTTAGTGTTAGACTATGCTGATATGAAGATGCACGCATCCATCTAATAAAAAGATATATAAACAATAAATGATCCGTGTAACTATATTTATAATAACCAGACAAACATGATTAATGCGACAAACATTGTTGATCTCTTCTACTGCAAACAGACACATGCACCATAACAAACATTAACGGCTAATTAACCTAAAATTAAAATCAATAAAAAACGATAGTGATGGGATCTACGAGTAAGTAAAAAACTATAGTATCCATCGTTATGTTTAATCTGATAAAGTTCTAATTTATGAACAGGTGTCCACGACAAGTTGATCCTCATGTGCCTTGTTTGGCTCTCAAGGTTGCTCAGTATATGAAATGAGTTGAAATTTAACACACGAGGCATGAAAAAAGAGGAAAATCAAGTCCCACATGCTAAGAGCTTATTGTCCTATCCTAGTTACAAAGAGGGAATACAAGGAATACAATAGGGAAAAGGTGGTAAAATATAGTGGTGCTAGCTAAAAACTACTTGGCATTATTTAACCATTGCATGACCGGTACAAAATGCATCTTTACTGCCCAGTCCATGAATGCGAAAGAGGTATGTAATATAAGTTAGAGAAGGAACAAGGAAAGAAAAGGCAATAGTCCAATGGAAGAAAAAATGAAATAAATTCTATGCAAATGGGTAGGACAAGGCCCTTATGGCAAGGAGTCCAACAAAATTGAACACCTTATCCAAAGGTTGCAAGTACTTAAGCCATGACTGATTATATTAAATTGCTTTAAGTCAGAGTTTTTGGACTCAATACTGGAATACCAGATCTCAAAATAATAAGTCGTGGATGATGAAGCCAAAAGGCCAAGATTTGACGAAAAAAGACAATGATGTTCATCTATAGTTTGATCAACTTTTTGTCAAAATACATGAATGGAAAGGCCATTTAAAGAACTGACCAAGAGTGCAAAAAGTCCAAGATCACATCCATGGCAATAAAACCAAAGAAATTATTCACAACACAAGAGTGATGTGGTTACATTGTGCCCACCGTACCATGGATACCTCATTTCTCATATTTTCACTTTATTCAGCATGGAATTACAATAGTATGTGGATGCAACCTAATAGCATCATCCATTCCATCAAGGCACACCTACAAAACCTGTATGTAAATCGGTTACGAATCAGTTAGGACTAGAATTTCCATATTCAAGATCGAATCTTCTTCTAAATATTTTGAAGATTCAAAATCTAAATTGGGATCCAATCCATGTAGTTGAACTCCGCCAATGGTGTAGCTATAGTGATTGGTTCCTGCCAGAGTTTTGCTCAAGTTGTGCTTGCTTTTGTCCTAGATTTTCTTCTTTAGTGCCTTTGCATGTTCCCAAAAGCGTATGTGTTGAGAACACCTCATTTATGTCGTATTTCCTATAAAATACCAACACACGCAAAAAAACAATATATGCTCTAAATTGGGTCAATGTTATCATGAAGTAGCAATTAAGATACAAGTAGAACACATTATGACGCTAAATAGGTAGCAAAGTGTCTTCATTACACACACTGACGAATGTTTGTGCACTTCACCTTCTACAATTAATCATCAGAAAGTTATCCTCTATTGAAGGCGACACAACTCAGAGTCAAATAGCCTCACAAAAATAGGTGTAGGCTTCTTTTGGATGTTGGTATTGAGGTGAAGGAATTGCATTGGGGTAGGAATACCAAATCTGAGTGGAAATGGAAATGGCGTGCAATGCCAATGTTGTTGTTTGGATGTGTATGTAATTGGTAGTTAGAATCAAAGGGTAGCAGCCAATTCCAATTCTTGTTTGGATGTACAAACTGCTGAATTTTATGTTTTGAAGAGTCTAGACAGTACATAACATTGTACATGTATGAGAATGTAGTCTCCATAAATTGTGGATATATTGGAAGTATTATATATCACTTTCACCATATAAAAATAGGAAAATTTTATTAAAAATGATCAAAATAGCTGGAGATGTATTAAAAAGTGACAAAAAAAATGAAAGCACATGAACATAGCAGCCATTATATAGCAAATAATATGAGATCAGTAGCTTCTAAGTACCCATAGAAGATTACAACATACTAAAATTGCCATTCAAATTTTTGTTATGTCAAAGAAACTATCTATGCACTGTTGAAACTTACAATTGTTACCTGATCTTTTATGTCAAAGAACCTGATCTTTTATGTCAAAGAAACTTTGTGTGCGTAGGATAGCCCATTTTTTCTTCCATAAACCAAAAGTTCTCTCTACAACATTTCTAGCACAAGAATGACGCAAGTTATACAACTCTTTGGGAGTTTTCGGCTGTTGTTGACTTGAAACCCACTCTTTCAAATGGTACCGAGTGGATCTGAATAGAGCAAGAAATCCAAGTCCATTGGTATAACCAGCATCAACTAAATAATACTTCCCTATTGTGAAGCAACTGAGTTAGCTACCAACCAAATGAAAGAAAAAAATGCCAAGACAAAGAGCCGTACCCTTAGGTACAACAAATTCATCTTGGCAACACATTGCATCACGTAGAACTCTTGAGTCAGAGGCTGAACCTTCCCAGCCAGGTAGCACATACAAGAACTTCATATTCCAATCAACCACACCTAACATGTTAGTAGTGATTTGTTGATTTCTGTTCTTGTACCTCTCTTGATCAACCACAGGAACAGACACATCAACATGACACCCATCAAGTGCTCCAAGTGCATTGCTAAACCATTTCCACTTATAATCATCAGGTGGTTGAACAGAAGGTTCAGGAAGTTTAATGAACTCCTTACTTAGAGATAGAATGGCTGTCAGCACATCAGAAAAGTGTCTACTGATGGTCTTTAAAGAACGCTTGTAATCACCACGCAACAACCTCATTTTTAGACCATGCCCAACTATTAGCAAGAACATAGCAACCTTTTCTTCCACACTCACATATACACTGTCATGGAGACCACACTTCTCACGCAACATGGTGCATAGATCATGGAAGTTCCTTTTAGTCAAACGCAACTTATCATAGGATGTAACTTCAAATCCATCATATATTTCTTTGAGCAAATCTTTCCTAATATTGTGCTTGCGCTCATCATCACTAAAGCACCCTAAATTCCTTGGGCCCCTCTGTGAACTAAGATATGCTACCTTAAGAACAACTGACTCAAAGTAAAGTTCTGTCAACACAATCCGCCTCCTCTTTCTTTTATTTTCTTCAGTTATACAAGAAACCAATTCAAGATCTGACATTGTATAGCTACAATGCACACGCATCACTTGTAAGAAATAAAATTCTAAACACAACAGCACAACAACATATGGCTTGCAAAAAAAAAATCATTCATAAACTTCACGGCGTACAACAACAACACAAAAACTAAGAATCGCATACCTTCAATTCATCAATTGACCTGAAGAGGCCCCAACGCTTGGAGAGCAATCTAAAAAATTAATGTAAGACATCATTAGGGTTTCTTTGTGTACTGCAATGGAGTGCCATAGATGAGAGAGGGGGCTTAGGGATGCATCATGGGTTATTAAGGAGCGGACGGGAGGGAGCGGATGGCCGGGAGGGAACGGAGCGGAGCAGACGGAATGGAGCGGACCGCCGGGAGGGAATGGAGCGGAGTGGACAGCCGGGAGGGAGCAGAGTGCGCGGAGGGAGGCGGTGTGGTCGCCCGCGCCGGTGAGGGACCTGATAGTGGCGGCTGTGGGCGGGTGGGGTGGATGCGGTAGGGGAGGTCACGGGGAGGGGCGGATGCGGTGGGGGAGGTGGCGAGGTGATGGAGAGAGGGTACCTGCGGTGGCGGCGGCGCTGACCCAGGGTCGGCTCCCACGGGGAGGGGTGGATGTGGTGGGGGATGCGGTAGGGGAGGCGGGGAGGTGACAGAGAGAGGGTACCTATGGCGATGGCGGCGACGGCCTGGGGTTGGCTCCCACGGGGAGGGATGGATGCGGTGGGGGAGGCAGGGAGGTGATGGGGCGGTGGCAGCAGCGTCCCGGGGGTTGGCTCCCGCTCGTTCCCCTCCGCGGGAGCGTTCTATTTTTCACGGAGACGAAGAGGTATGCACGGGGGAGGGGAAAAGGTGCCGATTCAGGTGAATACCGAGCCGGAGCGCTCAGAATCGTGGGCGGGCTTGTGCAGGACTAGCGGGATATTTTCTGGCATTTGCGCTTGATTCCGTTTCCTAATATCAAAGCGGTCCAAACATCAGGTATTTGCTGGTACCCAATACCAAATCCAGATTCTAGGGCTAAATACCAACATCCAAACTGGGCCGTAGAGAATTTCACTCACATAATGGCTTGATTGTGTAAATAGATGCTTTCTAAGCAAACCTGCTTAATACCGGAGTAGAAAAGTTTGGGCCAAGAGTAGGGATGGCAATAGTTCGAGTGGAGGGTGAGTGAAGCAAAAACCCATCCAATTCAACACTTGTGACATCTTACTATGCCCACCCTCGAAACACCCTATGAGTGACAAGTCACACCCGCACCCGAGGGTGTCAGGCGCTTCCATTCCTAGCCAAGAGGTGTGGCCATTGCCCCATTCCCTAGGCATAGCTAGAATAACTTACCTAAAGCTCCATAACTGTACTTGAGCATAATCACGATTTTGCTTTATGCGTGATGCTCTCTTTGATGCCTACCTTACCTCTTATATCATGTCCATCCTATCCTTCATCATAAGATAAAGTTTATCGATGAAGTATACCTGACCCCCTCCCTAAAAAAAGGCTAAAAGCTTGGTAAGCAAGGTTAATTATCTAGTGGAAGCCCTCACTAGTGTCCCAAATGGAGCCTTAGCACTTCCTCGCAGAGATCACCCTTTGCCCTTAAAAGTTGGAGAACACTAGGGGTTCATTTGATAGTCTGTATGGACCTCTAGCTAGGTTGGTGGGCTGCAAGGCTCATGTTTGGTAGCCTGATTCGAGCTTTGGGCCTGACCCTAAAGATACAAAAAGGCTGCATCACATGGAACAAAAATTAAGGTCATTCCATGTGGCGCATGGTCGAAGGGACGTACTCAAAGAGGTTACCATGACCTCAGATGTTTCTTTTTCCTCAACAACCATTGAACAACTAGCGCAAAGTGAAAGCGGGTACGCGGGCACCATCGAAGGAGAGGGAAGATATGGATGGACAACAACAAGCCGCGGGTAGTGAGTGATGATGATTTGACAAGCGGTAACGACGACAAATTGTGGAGTAGCGATAGAGGATCACAATGACCTACGGGGCAGTGACTTGGGGCCTTTATTTGCTAGCCCATGCATCAATTCTCCTAGCTAGTTGGTTCACCGTCTGAGCCTTCGAACCCAGCATCGGTTCGCCATCCGGCCCTTCCATTCATCAGCTTGGTGCATCAATTCCCTAGCTAAGGGACTCGATTCGTCAGCTGGTCCTTTGATTCACCGGCTTGTGGCGTCGATTCACCAGCTTGGGCCTCAACTTGCAGGCTTTGATTCGTTGGCATGCACCCCACACACGAGTTGCCAGCTGACTGCCTCTACACAAATGTCCCAAGCACCGATGTGCGCCCCGTTAGCCCCCAACCAAAGCTGCAACATTTACTGGGAACGGATTCGAGGCCAACACCAGTTGAGAAGAGGAGGACGGGGAGCCATTGCCACGGCCGTTGAGCAAGCATGACAAGTGTCGACCAATGACCATACACCACAAGGTTTTGTCACTAATGCGACCAATTTTTTTGCAACAGGCGACTTTCGTTGCAATACATAGGGGTTATTACAACAATAGTCCATTTTGGTTGCAATAGGGGTGTCATATTGCCACCATTTGTGTAGCGTTGCGACAACAACTTAGTCGTTGCAATAAGCACGCTATATCGCAACGAATATCTGTTGGTTGTAATTGCGGCGACGTATTGCCACGCTATTTTATAGTGGTGGCAATTAGTTGTCCATATTGCAATGATTATAACACGTTGTGATAAGTACTATCGTACGTTGCAAAAGAGTCTTAGATATAGCAACGAACTTGGTGTTGTTGCAAAAGATATCTTGGTTATTACAACGAAAATAGTGTGGTTGCAAAAGAAATCTTGGTTATTGCAACGAAAAAATACACTGTTGCAAATGAGTCTTAGATATTGCAATGCTATTATGAATCGTTGCAACTAGTATTAGATATAGCAACGAAAATGGTATTGTTGCAAAAGAAATCTTTGTTATAGCAACAAATACTGAAACCGTTGCTATACAAGAGGTGCTATTGCAATAATATATAGTCGTTGCAATATAGGGGAACGCATGGTTGCAATAGATGAGTTTGTGGGTGCTGCCAGCTTGGTTATGTTCGTGGGCCTTTATTTTGGCCCACACATATGGCAGACCTTTCTTTCACGAGCTGAGAGGCCTAATCCTGGTCTATGTCGTCTTAGCATCGCCTCCCCTCCTTCTTCGCACGACTCCTCTCCTCCGCTTCTCCTCGTCGCTTGCCATCGTCTTCCCTAGCGCGTGAGTTACCGAGTGCCAAGGAAGAGTCCCCTTGTTAGTCCTCCACGTTCTCATCGCCTCCCCTCGTTCTTCGCACGACTCCTCCCCTTCATCACGCGGTCGCCGCCTACTGTATGTCCTCTTTCAATCCCTAGGTCGCGAGTTGCCGAGTGCCAAGGAATTGAAGGGTCCCCTTGTTAGTCCTCTACGATCTCTTGACGCGCGGGATGACACGGGCGTTGTCTGATTCCATCCTCTCAATGCAAGGTATAAAATCGATCCAGACCTATCGCAATTAATTAATTAATTAATGTGCATGCTGAAAAACTTGAGTTATTCAATTATTAGTACATATATTCATTCAGTTTTTATAATACTAGTTGATAGTAATAATGCGGATGGAGGAACCTATATTTTTTGCAGGTTATTCAGGAGGTTATTCAGGATTTGTTTAGTAGTATACTACAAGCCTGTGCTTAAAATATTATTACTTGGGTTTTTTGCAATATGGCACATGAACATGAGGATCGTAGTTGGATGGAATTGTCACATACAGATGCTGCATGGCAAAACGGTGTTGCTAAATTCATTGAAGATACCTTTGATGCTGACTCCTTACCAGGACACACTACGCCCTATCCATGTAGACGATGTCGTCGCATGGCATATCAAAATAAAGAAGTTGTTGAGTTGCACTTGAATACCAGAGGGTTTGATCCGCATTACATAAAATAGCATCATACTGTCAGATCTGCTAAACGTGTTGTTTTGATCGATGCTGATCGGGACGTTTGTGAAGGTGAAGAAGGTGATCATGATGATAGCGTGTCATCCACTAAACTGCTTTCATCGCTAATTAGTGGTGCCATACATGGTGAAATTAGAGGTGATCATGAGCCAAATGAGTTAGCAAGAAAAATTTTCAAGTTAATGGAAGAAGCTAGGAAAGAACTGTACCCAGGTTGCGAGGAAGCTACCTAAATATTTTTTATTGTGAGGCTATATCAGATTAAGTGCATGTTCGATATTAGCAACAATGCTCTAGAGCAAGTACTGTTATTATTCTGCCATGTGCTCCCCAAGGACCATTGTGTCCCAGATAGCCTGGACAAAGTTCGAAAGGTAGTTCGAGACCTTGGACTGGACTACCAAAAGATTCATGGTTGTATTAATGACTGTGTGTTATTCCATGGAGAAGAGTACGAGAAGCTAAACGCATGTCCAAAATGTGGGGAGAGTAGGTGGAAAGATACATATTTAGAGTATGGTGGTGATGGCACTGGTGGAGTAAATAAGAAGCTCTTACCTTGTAAGATACTGAGGTATTTTCCACTTATTCCTTGACTGCAGAGATTATATATGAACGAGACAACATCGGCGCATATGCGTTGGCACAAGGAAGAATTGGTTGAAGATGGTAAAGTGGGACACCTAGCTAACTCAAAGGCATGGAGGCATGTAGATGCCAAGTATACTTCATTTGCAAGTGATCCACGTAATGTTAGGCTGGGACTTGCATCGGATGGCTTCAATCCATTTGGTATGTTGAATGTGACTTACACTACATGGCTAGTGATCCTGATTCCTTATAACTTGCCTCCTTGGTTGTGCTTCAAACAATCCTATTGGATGATGTCGATGCTAATTCCTGGGCCTAAATCTCCAGGAATTAACATTGATGTATATTTGCAGCCTCTGATCGATGAGCTTAAAGAGTTATGGGACAATGGAGTTGATACTTGGGATGCGGAAAAAAGGAAAATTTTACTCTGTGTGCAATGCTACTTTGGACAATTAATGATTTTCCTGCATATGCGATGTTGTCTGGTTGGAGCACAAAAGGCAGGTTTGCTTGTCCTTATTGTCATAAGGATATCGATTACTTGTGGCTAAAATATGGTTCAAAGCATTGCTGCATGGGCCATCGTCATTTCTTGCCTACGGACCACAGGTGGCGGAGGAACAAGTTGAGCTTCAATAACAAGGTAGAAATGAGGGTGGCTCTAGTGCCCCTGAGTGGTACAGAAGTGGTGGACCAGTACAAGACTTTCGAGCAAGTCACTTTTGGAGCGACTACTTCGAGGAAAAGGAAGCAGCGCGATGAAGATAATAGATGGCACAACTGGAGGAAGAAGAGTATTTTCTTTGACCTTCCTTACTGGGATTCTTTGCTTATACGCCATAATCTCGATGTGATGCATATTGAGAAGAATATATGTGAGAGCTTGGTAGGGACTCTACTTGATTTGGCTGGTAAAAGTAAGGACGGTGAGAAGGCTAGACTCGATATGCAAGAATTGGGTATAAGGCTGAATCAACATCTATCATTTGATGATAAAGGAAAATACACTTTGCCACCAGTGTTGTACAAGTTAGGTGATGACCGGAAGGCAATTCTGTGCAATTTTCTTGAAGGTGTTAAGATGCCCGATGCTTGTGCCTCAAATATCAAGAGATGTGTTGATGTCAATGGTTTTAAGGTTGCTGGACTCAAAAGTCATGACTACCATGTTATATTACAAAAACTTTTACCCTTGGTGGTGCGCCAAATATTTCCTGAGCCTCGGACCTAGAGGCTCGTCAGGAACCTCCATAAATAGAGGGGTGGGAGCGCCCTAGGGTTTACACCTTTTGGTGAAACACATCTGCCGCACCTCCCATGCCCTCGCCTGTTGCAACTCGCGGACCTAGCAGTCCGGCTTGCGACGCTTCCTCCCTGCACGTGTGAATACCTTGAAGGTGTTGCGCCTGCAGCACTAGGACGAGCCGCCGACGAGCCACGACGAGCCGTCGATGAGCCGCGGCACGAGGGCGATCTTGCTGCATGTGGACGAGCTGCTGAGGAGCTGCTGGATGTCGACGTGATCGACTACGTACGACTACGTTGATCGACTTTGCTGCATCAACGCGAATCTACATCTTCCGCATCAGTGCATCTAGTGGTAATCCCGTGATCCTTATACGACAGTTTTCCTGGTTTACGCGGTAGAAAATTTTGATTTGCGCTAGTATAGCCTACCTTGTATCCCAACAGTGGTATTAGAGCTGTAGCTATTTAGTTTTGGATTCGGGAGGTGTGCATATGAAGATATGCGAGTTTTCAGTTTGATTTATGTCCTGGTTTCGTGTTTTTGCTGCAATGGTTGTGTAACGACATACTCCTACCGGTCGGGTTTCCGCCATCGGAGTTAAGTGATACACATAATACCAGTTGCAGCGAGTGAAGATCAATGTGATTGGTCTAATCGAGATCTAGGTTCATACGCCAAGCACATGAGATGTGCAATAGTAGATTGGATCTACTACCGGGTCAGGATTTTGCCGTGTGCGTGTGCTTCGGTAAATCAGCCGTAACTTTTCGGTACGATCTCGGATCGGGGCGAATTTTATATGAAAATTGATCTACAGAAAAAGTTACACATGAAATTCAATTGTTTCGCCGTTTTCGGTGAAATTAGATTTCCCAAATTCAGCTTGGAAGATGAAGTTTCGGGCCTTCGAAGTTTGGAACGTTAGAACGCATAACTCTGTTTTGCAGGATGTGTGTATCTTGTGATCAGTATGACCCTTTGTGTATGTGATGCATGTGTGTAACTCATTCGTGACCTACGTGTTGCGCGTACGGCAACACAACTTGAGCCATATGTGTTGTCACTTTAATGTATTTAATGGTCTGCGTACCAATCTGTGATGATCCAAGCAACTATGTAATCTTCATTACTAGCTTCTTTACTAGCTATTAGGCGTAATAGCATGTTCTAGTTCTTGGAGGAATCATCACCAGGAGGATGGCGCACATGGAACATGGAGATAGAGATCACCATGGTGAACAGGTTCTGTGGAGATGGAGATCACCATAAGAAAACGGGCCATACTGTGTCACAACTATGTGAATGTTATTCTGTTTATGTTTTACTTTCTGCATGCTGTGATGTTAGAAGTAGAACGATCTCTCACAAAGTTTAAGTTAGTATGCCCTCCCAACTAAAATTTGCACCGTTCCATGTCTTGTACAATTAGTGGTGGGTCTATGAAATTAGGGTGCCACTAGTTTTCCTTGACTAGATGGGTTTGTGTTGGACACTTACACGCATAAGGGTTGGTTTGCTTAACAAGGTTATCTTAACGGTTAAGAACCTGGGGGCATAAAGGTTGGGCGTCAAGATATGGAGATGTCACCCAACAACAGGAGTCATATGTGATATGATTAGCAAGAAGTTGCTTATCGATCTACCTTGTTTGCTAGCGGTGATGCTAAAGCTCACTAGTAGACTTGTTAGTTGTGGATCCTGAATCACTAAGTATCAGTAGAGGGATATTGATTTTAGTGGGAGTAGATTCTGTTAAAATAGTTTAATGTGATTTGCTCTATCATGGATACATTTGTCTTAGTGTATTTTTGCATTACTTTTGTTGTAGATTAAATGGCACCTAGCAGCACTACACCGTTTGCTTTGCGTTCGGTCCTTGAGAAGGACAAGTTGAATGGAACAAACTACTCGGATTGGATCCGTAACCTGAGAATTGTTCTCAGGGCTGAGAAAAAGGAAGATGTTCTAGACAACCCACTACCAGAAGAACCTGCTGATGATGCACCTACTGCTGCTAAGAATGCTTACAAGAAAGCATGTGATGCTAACCTCGAAGTAAGCTGCTTTATGCTTGCTTGCATGGAACCCGAGCTGCAGATGCAGTTCAAAACAAACCATGAGGCACACGATATGATCGTGGCGCTTAGAGACATGTTCCAAACACAGACCAGGACTGAAAGATTCAATGTGTCTAAGGCCTTTGTGGAGGCAAGTTAGCAGAAAGCGGAGCAGTAGGACCACACGTAATCAAGATGGTTGGTTACACTCAACGGTTGGAGAAGCTGGGCTTCCTACTAGGCCAAGAGTTGGCCACTGATTTCATTCTTTCGTCTCTTCCGCCTAGCTATGGGAACTTCATGTTGAACTACCATATGCATGGGATGGAGAAGGGTCTGAATGAGATGTGTGGCATGCTTAAAATAGCAGAGGCTGATATCAAGAAAAATGTTAATAGCAGCCATGTGATGGCTATATAGAACAAGCCTAGCTTTAAGAAGAAGGGCAATTCTTGGAAGAAGAAGGGCAAGGCTGGAACGTCCAAGCCAAACCCAGCGCCCAAGGTTAAAGCTGGACCTGGACCTGCTCCAGACAAATAGTGCTTTTACTATCATGAACTTGGTCACTGGAAGAGAAATTGCAAGCAGTACCTAGCTTCGTTGAAGAATGGCAGAAGTAAGAGTACTTCTACCTCAGGTGCGCTTGTTATTAATGTTATAGACAACATATTTCTCGTTGATACAATTATTAATTCTTGGGTATTTGATACCGGATCGGTTGCTCATATTTGCAATTTGATGCAGGGAATGATAAGATGTAGAAGCGTGGAAAGAGGAGAAGTTGATTTCTGGGTGGGCAATAATGCAAGAGTTGCTGCGTTGACCGTCGGGATGATGCAACTCCACCTCCCGTCAGGATTTATTATGGAGTTGAATAATTGTTATTTCGTTCTAGTTTAAGTCGAAACATTTTGTCTCCTTCATGTTTGATGAAGGATGGTTATTCATTTATGAGTGAAAATAATGGTTGTGTGATCTCTAAGAATGATATGTTTATGGCTTTTGCACCCATTGTGAATGGATTGTTTGTTTTAAATCTTGATGGTTCACCTGTCTGTAACGTAAGTGCTAAAAGGCCTTGGCCTAATGATTTGAGTCCTACCTACTTGTGGCATTTTCGTTTGGGTCATATAAGTAAAAAATGCATGAATAAGCTCCATTCTGATGGACTTCTAACTTCGTTTGATTTTAAATCATATGAGACATGTGAGGCTTGCTTGCTAGGCAAGATGACCAAGACGCCTTTCATAGGATTTCCTGAGAGAGCAGTAGACTTGTTGGAACTTGTACATAGCGATGTATGCGGACCAATGAGCACGACGACTAGAGGAGGATTCCAATACTTCATAACTTTCACTGATGATTTTAGTAGATATGGCTATGTCTACTTGATGAGGCACAAGTCTGAAACCTTTGAAAAGTTCAAGGAATTTCAGAATGAAGTTGAAAATCAGTGTGGCAAGAAAATTAAGGCTTTACGATCTGATCATGGAGGCGAGTATTTGAGCCACGAGTTTAGCAATCATCTAAAGACTTGCAGAATTGTTCCACAACTTACGCCGCCTGGAACACCTCAGAGAAACGGTGTATCCGAGCAACGTAATTGAACTTTGTTAGACATGGTTCGATCAATGATGAGCCAGTCGAACCTACCGTTGTCATTTTGGGGATACGCTCTAAAGACAACAGCTTTCACACTTAATAGGATACCATCTAAATCCGTAGTTAAGACAACATATGAGATGTAGACTGGAAAAGTTCCCAGTTTGTCTTTTCTAAAGATTTGGGGATGTGAAGTATTTTTCAAGCGACTTCAGTCGGACAAGATCACACCCAAGTCGGATAAGTGCATTTTCGTGGGATATCCAAAGGAAACTTTGGGATATTATTTCTACAACTGGTCAGAGGGCAAAGTGTTTGTTGCTCGAAACGGGGTTTTCCTAGAGAAAGAGTTTCTCAAAGGAGAAAAGAGTGGAAAGATAGTGCATCTTGAATAAGTTCAAGATGAGCCAATTGGGTAAGAATCAATAAGTGATGCTTACGTAGCAAAACAAGTTGAGATACCCATGACAAGAGAAGCAGCGCCACAACCACGAAGGTCGGCAAGGCTCCACGAAATGCGGGAAATATTATTGTTGGACAATGATGAGCCTGTGACATATGCCGAAGCAATGATGGACCTAGACTCCAAAAAATGGCAGAGTGCCATGCAATCCGAAATAGATTCCATGGGAGACAATCAAGTTTGGAACTTGGTTGACCCGCATGATGGTGTTAAAGCCATAGAGTGCAAGTGGATCTATAAGAAGAAAAAGGACATGGATGGAAATGTTAACATCTATAAAGCACGACTTGTCGCAAAAGGTTTTCGACAAGTTCAAGGAGTTGACTATGACGAGACCTTCTCGCCCGTAGTGATGCTTAAGTCCATTCGGATTATTCTAGCTATAGCTGCATATTTCGATTATGAGATATGGCAGATGGATGTCAAGACAGCTTTCCTAAATGGAAACCTAGCTGAGGATTTGTATATGATACAACCCGAGGGTTTTGTCGATCCAAAAAATGCTGGAAAAGTATGCAAGCTTCAGAGATCCATTTATGGATTGAAACAAGCATCTAGGAGTTGGAACATTCATTTTGATGAATTGGTCAAAGGGTTTGACTTCACAAAGAACGAAGAAGAGTCTTGTGTTTACAAGAAGGTTAGTGGGAGCTCTGTAGTATTTCTAATCTTATATGTGGATGACATATTGCTGATTGGAAATAACATTCATATGCTTGAGTCTGTAAAGACTTCACTAAAAAATAGTTTTTTGACGAAGAACTTAGGGGAAGCGGCATATATTCTTGGCATTAAGATCTATAGAGATAGATCGAGAAGGCTTATCGGATTAAGCCAAGATACTTACATTGACAAAGTGCTGAAGCAGTTCAGCATGGAAGAGGTGAAGAAAGAGTTCTTGCCTATGCCACATGGCATACATCTCAGCAAGACTCAGTGTCCTTCGACTGCTGATGAGCGGGATCGCATGAGTAGAGTGCCATATGCCTCGGCTATTGGATCTATCATGTATGCAATGATAAGTACTTGCCCAGATGTTTCATATGCGCTAAGTATGACAAGCAGACACCAGTCTGATCTAGGTGAGAATCACTGGACAACGGTGAAAAACATTCTTAAGTACTTGAGAAGGACTAAAGATATGTTCCTCGTCTATGGAGGTGAGGAGGAGCTCGTTGTAACAGGTTACACCGATGATAGTTTCCAAACCGACAGAGATGATTCAAAGTCACAATCAGGATTTGTGTTCACACTAAATGATGGTGCTGTTAGTTGGAAGAGTTCCAAGCAGGAGACGGTGGCTGATTCTACGATAGAAGCCGAGTACATCGCGGCTTCGGAAGCCGCGAAGGAGGGTGTTTGGATAAGGAATTTTCTCATTGAGCTTGGTGTGTTCCCGAATGCGTCCAACCCATTGAATCTCTACTATGATAACAATGGGGCAATTACGCAAGCAAAGGAGCCAAGGAACCACCAGAAAATCAAACACGTAATGCGGCGATTTCATCTCATTCGAGACTTCGTTAACTAGGGTGAGATCAAGATATGCAAAATACACACGGATCTGAACATTTCTGATCAGTTGACAAAACCACTCCCGCAGGCTAAGCATGATGCGCATGTAAGAGCTATGGGTATTAGGTACCTTCTAGATTGACTCTAGTGCAAGTGGGAGACTATTGGAGGTATGCCCTAGACGCAATCATAGAGATGATGATATTCCATTTGTATCCATGATTTATATTGTGTTCCTTGAATATCCATTAAAGGTTACTTGAATTGATTTGCAATTATGAGAATTGTATGTGAAACTCTTTACTTGTATGGTTATTCTAAAGTTGTCCCTAGTCGGAGTTCATGTGAGGACACACATGAATATTAGACTAGCACATGTATTAGTTGATGACTATGTTTCACAAGTCATGGACATGGAGATGTTAAACTAATAATGTGGGCACATGTGGAGACATGTGCTAGGACTAACCCAACACGAGAAGTAGTTCTCTCTTTACACAACATGTACACTTTGCCCTTAGACCTGAGATTGTCGCATGTACTCAAGATGTGGATTGACTTACTTAGGGGCTATCAAACACTACACCATGACAGGGTAGTTAAAAAGGTAGCTTTTGGGTTTGTCAAGAAGCATGCTGTGAGACATGGTCAATCAAGATGGGATTGGCCCCTCTCTGATTGAGAGTGATATCTCTGGCCCCCTTGAGTGATCGGATTCGAAAATGCATGGCCATGCTACGTATGGTTAAGAGTTAACCTACAAAGGGATTCCGAATCACAGGATCGAGGAAGAGCGGTCGGCTTGGAGCTAGACCAAATATCGTGAGGCAAAGGGAATAGCATGTACATAATGTTGTGATGGTTTGTCTGATATGATCTTCGTATGCGTATAGGAGTTGGCACGTCTTGCTAGAGGCCGCTACCAATTATTGGGTTGAGTAGGAGTACTTGGGCCATGTCTATACGTATCCGAACCCATAGGGTCACGCACTTAAGGGGCTGCAAGCCCAATTCGGATGTGATCCGAGTTGGATTAGGTTTAGAAGTACTAATGGGCCTTGGACCCAAAGGCCCATTAGGAACCTCTATAAATAGATGGGTAGGGGCGCCCTAGGGTTGACACCTTCTGGCGAAACACATGTGCCACGCCTCCCATGCCCTCGCCTGTTGCAACTCGCGGACCTAGCAGTCCGGCTTGCGACGCTTCCTCCCTGCACGTGTGGATACCTTGGAGGTGTTGCACTTGCAGCACTTGGACGAGCCACCGACGAGCCATGACGAGCCGCCGATGAGCCACGACGAGCCACCGATGAGCCGCGGCACGAGGGCCATCTTGCTGCACGTGGACGGGCTGCTGAGGAGCTGCTGGACGTCGACGTGATCGACTACGTGTTCGACTACGCTGATCGACTTCGCTGCATCGACGCGAATCTACATCTTCCGCATCAATGCGTGGAGTGGTAATCCCGTGATCCTTATATGGCAGTTTTCCTGGTTTACGCGGTAAAAAATTTTGATTTGTGCTAGTGTAGCCTACCTCGTATCCCAACACCCAGAGGGTTCAATAGCAGAGGGGTACATCTCGGAGGAGTGCCTTACATTCTGTTCTCGGTTCTTTGAAGGTGTTAGTACGAAGCTGAATCGGCCAGAGCGACAAGAAAGGAGCACTGTTAGTGAACCACCTGCTGGTCTAAGTGTATTTGCGAGCATGGACTTCACTAGAAACAAAGGTAGTCATCATAGGCACAATATGGAGATACCTTCTCCTACTGAGTTGTGCAGGTTGAGGTACTTCATAATATCCAACTGTGATGAGGCCACTCCATGGATAAAGTAAGCTTCATGTAATCCTATTTTTTTTTATATTGTGTTCAATATCTAACTGACATAAGTTTATTGTTTCATCAGTTTGCACATGGACGAATTGAGGAAAACCGACACGCATAATATTGATAGCAGGCACAAGGCTCAATTTGTACATTGGTTCGAGCGTAAAGTGAGTCATATATATTTCTGTTCAATTTTATTCATCACACTTGAATATATATATATATATATATGTTCGTAACATATCTTCCAAAATTTTCTGAGTGTAGATCAGGAACCTACATGCAGAGGGAAAAGCAGATGAAATGATTTACTCTCTGTCTCGTGGTCCAGATCAAATAGTTACTGTGAGGAGCAGGTGTTCCATCAATGGGTATTTCTTCCGAACATCAGATGTAGAGAAAAATCTATCAACACAGAACAGTGGTGTTGTCGTCAAGGGCAATGATGGCATGGAATGGTATGGAGTGATTAAAAAAATCATCACCCTTTATTTTGCTAAACAACATGAAGCATTGTTCGAGTGTGACTGGTATGATGTTTCTGCACCAAATAAGAGCAAATCCAGAGGGTACAGTAAAGATAAATTTGGGATTATCGATATTGATACCACTCGGTTTCGCTACTCAGATGATCCATACATCCTGGCAACACAAGCGGAGCAAGTGTGTTATGTGAAAGGTGGGAAGAAAGGTACTAAATGGTGCAGTGTCCTCAAAATGAAACCTAGGACCCTGTTTGCCATGCCGGAAGTAGAGGATAGTGTTGGTGATACAAATGTGGACTTGGTTATCACAGGAGTGGAACAAATGAATGTTGAGGACCATCAGGAGGCTTTGACAAACTAGATTAGGCAAGATGTGCAAGGGTTATCAGGTGATGCATCTGTACTTCAAAAGGTTGTGCCCATGCCTGAACCTGATCATGCGGAAATACCAGAAGACGAAGATGATTCTGATGACGCCTACATTGGTGATGGAGTTGTTGCTCCAGTCAATATACTTGGAGAAGACGAAGATATTTTCTTTGTGTAATTTGGAGTTGCAAAGTTTACTTCGTGAACTAATGTACATTTGATTTCTAGAAAACATTAAGACAAAGATGATTCTGATGACGCCTACATTGGTGATGAACTTTATCAAATGCTAAACCAGACGAGATAGAGCTCCCATACATAAAAATTACTTAATTCATACGAACTGGGTCGAGTTTGATATAGTAGGTGCATGCCTCTCATGTTACCAAAATAAACTTGGGGAATGCCTCTATCATGATACAAAAATAAAGAAGAGGCATCCACGACATGATCAACTAACATAACCCTTATAACAAAGAGTACTGATACTTCTACATCAACAAGGACTAAGATACTCCCTCCTCCACATTAGTCGTCCTTGCCTTCCAGAATGTAGAAATGGCCCTTCTGCAGCTTGCGCTTGATAGCAACGCGAAGCTCTTCTGCCATCTCTCATACCTGACATTTAAGAAGGGGGTTACTTAGCATGTGAAAAAGATAAACTGATCGACTACTAGATAAACCAAAACAACACATAATAGAAACCAATTAATGATTAACTTAAAGGGTAGGAACATCACCTGCCTACCAGACAGCTCAGGTCCATCGTTCAGCTCATCATTGCTCCTATGAGTGAATATCATTGTACATGACATCTTTGGGAAAACGACCTAGCAGGTATCTCCGGCGACCTTCATTACAGGGAAAATAGGGTCACAAAACTAAATAAAGTGTTGCTCAGTTTTAATAGGATCATAACATGGCAACACATAGTGTTAGAACTTATTCAAAATAAAGAACACATACTAGTTTGAGACTTGCTGGCATGTCTGGCAAGTCATATTGGACGTATCGCTCATCCTCGGAGGGAGTACACTCGGTGAAGATGTGACGGGCTCGGACTAGGTCGCGCGGCCTGCTTACTCGCGCCTACCATGAGATCGCAAAGTTTAACATGTCACCAAATCATGAAATGAAATATATTGTATACTAAACCTAATTTTCCTGCATCACCTTCTTAGGGATCGAGCACCTCGGCCGAGCCTTGGTGGAGGTGCTAAGTCCCTTCTTCTTGAATCGCCCGGTGGCTTTGTCACGCAGCTGCCTACTAGAGTTGTGCATCTTCTTGCGGTGAGCCATGGTGGGAAGGGAAGCTGTAACAACTCTACCTAAATTAAGTGCTTTTAACCATAAACCAGTGGTTAATCCCTAATTAAAGAGATGAAATGACCTTTATAACCCTAAGAAGCTCTTTTTGGAGTTAGAATTAGAACTTGGAATTTTATATACAAACTTAAGTTTCTGCCCAAATAAGAGTTGTAAAAGTTTTTAATTCAAACAACTTTTGTTAAAGGCACTTTGACTAATTCGGAGTGGAATAAAGTCAAAAACAACAATCAAAACCGGATTATTAAAGAACCCTAAAAACCTCCTAAAAACGTCTTAAGTCCTGGAATTCGAGTTTTCTTCCAACTTTGCAAGCTTATATCTCACAAGTTTCCATCTAAACTCAAGTTAGGCCCTTAACGAAAGTTGTAGTACCTCGAATGTTTTCCAACTTTGTTACACTGACCCAGGTCCAAATCAGGCCATAACCTATTCAAAACCCCGGTCAAAGTGAGGTAAAACGGTCAACTCACCCCTAATGCCTTAAAAATCCTAAGTCTGGAAAACTGAGCAGGTTACACCTCTTGGCGAGGGTGTTCCTCCAATTTTCTGAACTAAGCTCAAGAAATACCCTAAATAAAAGTTGAAGTCCTCAGTTGGTAGAACAACTCTTTCAATAACACCTTGGTCTAATTCGACTTGAAAGCTGCCCAAACATCGACTCAAACATCGCTAAGTCCCTGAAATCCTGCCTCTTCGGCCGATTTTGGCTAAGTCTGGAATTCCAGATTTTTAGCTAACTTTGGCACGAAATATCTTCGAATCCTTTCACGTAAACCAACACCTTAAACAAAGTTTGAAGAACATTCAGAGTTGAGAAAGTTTGTTTAAGGGAGTTTCGGAAGTTGTGTTGAAAGATTCGGAGAAGGATCGCTCCAAAACTGGTCGGGCTTGCTGCCCGAAGGAAGCCTCGACGCCCGCGCGCTAGGGCACGTTCACTCGCGCGTCGCGCGCCGCGTGGCCGCCGGCCACCGGCAGCTCGCCAGCGCCCTATCACCGGTGCAACAGCGAAAAGACGAGGGCCACGACGCCCAACCCGCGCCTGCGATAGGACGGGGCGAACGCCGGGCTAGCCAACCGCCGGCCGCGCGCGTGTCCACTTCCTCCTGCCGCGGCTCTGCTCCGCCAACCGCGTGCGCGCCCACCCGTTAGAGAAGCCGCCACGCCAATGCCATCCCACACCTCCACCTGCTCGCCCAACCCCCATGGTAGCCCTCCGCCTCGCCTGCCCGATAGACCGGAAGCCCTAGTCGCACGTCGCCCCAAAGCCAATCGCCGCCGGAGACCACCCGGAGCTCCGCCTCCTCTGCCCAATGGCGCCGCTGGCCAATGGCCGTCTTACCCGCGCACTCGCCGCTCCCGAACTTATCCCTCCCCCACCGGAGCCCCGCCTCGACCCTCCGCTCCACCCCGGCCCTATAAAAGGAGCTCCCTCACCGGCAACGCCACCCCTTTGCCACCGCCCGCACACGCGCCACCGCTTCCTCCTCTGCGCCGCCGCTGAGCTCCCGTAGAGCTCACTCCTCCGCGCCACCCCGTACTCCGGTGACTGCGCCGCTCGCTTCGTCACCTCCCTGCGCACGTCTCCGAGCCATCCGTCACCTTCCCGACGCCGCCGGTGCGCCGGAACGCCGCCTGCACCGCCGCCAGTCGAGCTCCGCCGCCGCCGCCGTGTTCCGCTTCCCGCCGGCCATCCCCGTCGCCCAACCCTACCAAACCAAGCTCAGGTGAGCCCCCGCGCCCTCCCGGCTACTTGTCGTCCCATCATCGCTGGCAAACCGCCGGGAATTTTCCCGCCGCCGCCGCGCGAGCCTCGGGGACCACATTGCATCACCCCCTTTCTTTCCAGGGGCCTAGGTGCAAAACTCAGGGACCTCTGCATAGTTTAACCGTAAACCTAGGGGCTAGCTTGCAAGTCTGCCACGGCTTTTCTTTTAATAATAGGTAGAAAAAGGCTTTAACTTTGGAAATGCCCAGTAAATCATAGGAAAATCACAAAAATACCAAACCACTTTTTTTGGGATCTTTGATCTGTCTAGTTTCTAAGAAAAATAAGTTTGCTCATGTTACTATGGTAAATAATATCCTATGCTTTTAATCATGGGTTAGGCCTTTTAAATCCTAATAAATAGAAGAAAGGTAGGAAAAATATGAAACCAACTCTGTGATGTTTGTTTATATGTGTAGAAACTCAGAAAAATGGTTAGGGCACTGGTCTAACACTTTAAGTCACTCTTTTGACTTTAAATTGGTAATCTAAGTATAAATCTTCCTTTTTGCATAATAATTGTTCTAGAACTCAGAAAAATATGAAACTAGTTGAATTAATTTTGTTTTGCTGAGAAGTTTGCAAGAAAAATGTAAGTTGTTATGCAAATCAGGAAGAAGAGCACCTTCCTCATTAAACATGTGTAATTACAAAGGAAATAGAATAAATAGTTAATCTTCTCCAAAAATTTGGAAAAATTCACCAATGCTCCTGTAACCTACCCTTAATGCATTGGTTAAGTTTCACCCCCTGTTGCACAGTAACTTTAAGGATAGAAAAAGTTAAGTTCATTTTACTTTAAATAATGAAATGCATATAACTTTAAGTCATCCGTTGGCCCTCAAACTTTTACAGTGTTCTAGTAATGGCTTAAAAGAGGTGCTGTAATTCTAGCAATGCCTTTAACTACTGTTTGAATAGGATGTCATTTTCGGTGAATTAAGCAGCCTAAAGGAATAAAAGGAAAACACGAACTCTAATACGATAAATGAGTGGAAATTGAAAGAGGTACATAAAAATATTCAGAAATAAGTGATTGAGCTAATTGCCTCCAAACCACCCAAATGCAACCCTTCACTCTCTTTATGCGACTCTAAATGCAAAAACACTATATATGTACACAATCGCCATTCAACGCGAACTCAAGATTAAAGCGACCACTCCCGTTAAATTAAAAGAAAGCAAACCTCGCCTTGTTATGGCTGTCGTAACTCTTGTTCAGCCATGCCTTGTGTCGTTGATTAAACTCACGAGTCCAACTAAGTGTGATTAAACTCACGAGTCCAACTAAGTGTTTGCATGTGCATGTCGTATAGAAGCAAATCTCGCCGACGGAACTTACGAGCTCCACCCGGCACCGGAAGAAGACCCAGCTACAGAGCTTCACCCCTTTGAAGGCGAGCCCGAACCGGAGCAAGAACCCGAGGACTCGCTAACCCCTCCTGAAGGCAAGCCCCGGAGCATAAATTCCTATCTTGAGTTCATACAATATTATTGATTACTTGATTGCGCATTTACGTTTCTAGGAGTTGTAATGAAACCTTAGATGCATAAACTTAGTACCTTGTTTGAATACTAGCTGCTAAGGTCGAGTAGTTGCAATGCTTAATAGGTCTCGGTAAAAGTCGAGTGATTTCCTATCACTCGCGAGTTATAGGAGTTGAATGTTTATTTATATTGCAACTATAAGGATGACGGACGGGGTCGGGCTTATGTTCGATACTTGGTGGTTTTCCCCGTCTGTCTAAATGAAACTAATCTAAGGTCGAAACGTGTCGGCGTTCGTGATCAAGTGTTTGAAAGTACTAATTTCATACCTAGTATGGGATGGGGAAGCCTAGTACCTGATTGAACTGGGATGTGGCATACCCTCCGGCTATCCTTGGAACGTCGTTCCCATGGTGCATCATGTGGGTGCAAGTGGGGTCATAGTACGGCTGAGGCCGGGATTATGGAGCATTGCATGCCAAAGGCAGTTGGCCCTGACACGTGCCTAAGGGATCGATGGGGACGGCTGACAAATGAAGCGACCCTTCGTGGTGCGTGGATGTCGTGAGATTAGGTTCGCCATGCATGGTTAATAAATTCGAATCGATTCGTCTGCCTCTCACAGTTTGGGACTACTTGATCGCTATTCTGCACTGAGTAACGATGAAACATGATTACGAGTTTAAGTTGATGCTTGCTAAGTAATTTCTTGGAACTCATGTTTGCTTAGTATACATGCTAATCTAGACTGGATAAAGAACGTAGAACATGAGCTAAAATATTGAAAATAAGGATCAACTTTAGACGCTTTTGGCAAGAAAACCCCAAAGCCAGAAAGCCTTGCATGTTCAGGTCTTGGTCGTGTGTTTTTCCTTGGCGGGTCAGTCTTGCTAAGTACTAGTTGCTCAGCCTTGTTGTGGCTAATCTTTTTTAGGTGATGTCACTAGTTTGGTTGCGGGTACCACTTGGCCTACCCAGCTCCCTCCGGGCTGGACCGTCGAGTGGGATCCCTCCTCGGACGGCGAGGGAAGGGATTTTTGATGTCATGATCGGCTCCGTCGTGATGTCATGTATCGACGTTTAGCTTCCACTGGTTTTTATTGACTTTTCAAACCCTGCAACTCGTTTGAATTTCAGAACTCTGATGTAATAAATTGTGAGACTAAGTTGTGATGGAATGTTGTAACCTCTGTGCTACTCACCTTCGTGTGGGCGATGCTTCTCGATCCTGTTCACGTGGTTAATAGGATGAAATCCGATGGTCGACAAGGTTAACTTGCTTAAGGTGCATAATCGCGTGTTATGCGACTGCAATGCATTTTAGCCAAGTTAATTTGGGCGGTTCCGCCACAGAAGCGGAGCAGAGGGAGCAAGGGACACGTGTGGGATTGCGATGGGACGTGTTAGGGGAGATAGATTTCGCATTGAAAGGGGGCAGAGAAGAAGGGGCCATAAGCGAACTCTGGAAGCGGGAGTCCACATCACCGGCAGTTATGTAGGCCAGATATCACTGACGTGTGGGACTGGTGGCGAATGGGCCTACTCGGCAGTGATAGGAGTGGTAGGGGACAATGAGTAGATTTTGTTTCTAAAAGTATAGAGTACTTTTCATAGTGGGTCCAGCTCTTCGCGTGCGCATTCGGGAACCAAGTTGGAGGAGGGAAAGGAAAGAATTCTGGTGGAAACTCAACCCGACAAAATGCGTTTTCGACGTACCCTCCTGGAAACTACTCGGGTTCATTATCAGTCATTGAGGAATTGAAGATAACCCTGAGAAAATCTCTGCCATCACCGACATGCATGCCCCATCGTGCATCAAAGACGTTCAGAAGCTGACTTGATGCATGATTGCCCTCAACAGATTCATCTCAAGGCTTGGAGAACGGGACCTACTCTTCTTCAAACTACTCAAGTGGCAAGACAAATTCAATGGACCGAGGAGATAGATCAAGCCTTGCAACAGTTACATCGCCACACCAAACCCCAACGAAGACTTGTTGCTTTACATCACCGCGACTACTAACGTCATCAGCACGATGATCGTGGTTGAAAGATCAGAACCAGGCCATGTATACAAAGTACAGAGGCTCGTCTACTTCATCGGTGAGGTGTTGTTGGATTCCAAGGCTAGATACCCGCTAGTTCAAAAATTGCTATATGCAATACTACTCACCTCGCGGAAGCTACGACACTACTTCCAGGAACACAATATCTCCGTCATCATAGATTTCCTCCTAGGAGAAATCCTCCACAATCAGGATGCAACGGGAAGAATATCTAAATGGGAAGTAGAACTCAAAGCATTATCCCTGGAATTCAGGTCGAGGACTGCAATAAAATTTTAAGCACTAGTCGATTTCATGGCAGAATGGCGGGAGAATCAACTACCAATGCCAGCAGAGTGTTCAGAGCATTAGGTTGTGTATTTCGACGGATCACTCAAGCTCGAGGGCGCTGGCGCAGAAGTACTCTTGATATCCCCTAGAGGTGAACAACTCAAATACGTCTTGCAAATCTTCTAGGAGGTATCCAACAACAAAGCTGAATACGAAGCGCTTTTGCACGGGCTCCACCTGGCAGTTTCGCTAGGAATTAAGTAATTGTTGGTCTATGATGACTTACTGGGAATAATCAATCAAGTCAACAATGAGTGGGACCACCACAAGGAGAACATAGATACGTACTGCCTGGAAGTACACAAGCTAGAGAACAAATTTGTCGGTCTGGAGTTCCACCATGTAGCTTTGCGGCAACAACGTCCTATCCAAGCTTGGATCTACTTGTGCACAAGTTCCAGCCGGGGTTTTTATCCACGAGCTGCACAAGCCATCCATAACCGAGCCGGCACCGTCAACAACCACCAATCGAGGTCACGCCGCACCAGATCGGGAGGTTATGATGATCAACATAGACTGAAGAACTCGTTTCATCAACTACATCACAGAGCACAAGTTGCCTCGGAGGTCATGCTGCACCAGATCGGGAGGTTATGATGATCAACGTAGACTGGAGAACTCCTTTCATCAACTACATCAAAGAGCACAAGTTGCCTCCAGACAAAACAGAAGCAGAACAAGTCTCATGACGTGGCAAGAACTACATTCTAGTCGGAGACAAGCTTTGTAGTCGGAGACAAGCTTTGTAGAAGAGGTGCATCACCAAAAGTACTCATGAAGTGCATTTTACGGCAAGATGGCAAAGACATTTTGAAGGAAATTCACAAAGGCATTTACGGCAACCATGTATCCTCATGAACGATCATAGGTAAAGCTTTCAGAGTAGGGTTCTATTGGCCTACAGCTCTCGCTGATGCCGAGGATCTAGTCCGCCGATGCCAAGGATGGCAATTCTTCTCCAAACAACAACACGTCCCTGCCTACAAGCTGATCACCATACCATCCTCTTGTCCCTTCGCATGCTGGGGCTAGACATGATTGGCACACTGCCTATGGCACCTCAAGGATTCAACCAAGTACTGGTGGCGATTGACAAGTTTACCAAGTGGATCGAGGTGAAACCAGTAACCTGCCCCAAGGCAGACAGAGTACTCGAGTTTCTCAATGAAATTGTCCACCGCTACGGCTTCCCCAATCGCATTATCACAGATCTGGGCTCCAGCTTCAACAACCACGAGTTCTAGAAATATTGCTAGAACAGCAGGATTGACATCCGGTATGTCTCCGTCACTCATCTGCGGGCCAACGGCCAGGTTGAGCGTGCCAACGGGATGGTACTGGAGGCCCTCAAGAAAAGGCTGCATGATATTGGAAACACGAAAGGGAGCAGGTGGCTTAAAGAACTACCCAATATCTTCTAGGGGGGGGGGTCCGTACCCAGTGGTGCAAGCCTACAGGGCAATCACCTACTTCCTAGTCTATGGATCCGAAGTTGTCCTCCATGTCGATGTCATGTGGAAATCTCCAGTAGTCGAGCAGTATGAGGAGGGCACAACAGAAGAAACAAGGCATCTAGACTTAGACAGCCTCGAAGAAGCCCGCTGTGCAGCACTCGTCCAGTCTGCAAGATACCTTGAAGGAATCCACTATCATGATCGCAAATGTCAAAGAACGTTCATTCAATATAGGTGATACGGTCCTCAAGAGCATCCAAGACACCAAGGGGCTGCACAAGCTAAACTCACCATGGAAGGGTCCGTTCATCATCTCCAAGGTCACTGGACCTAGGTCGTATAGGCTCAACACCTCTTTGGTGAAGACGTCAACAACTTGGAACATCGAGCAACTCTGTCGATTTTATCCTTAGTTTACGTACTCATGTACACCGGCCATTGGCCTTAGTTATAGAATTACAATTCAATAAAGTAGTTCTATTTTTTGTCGTGATACGACTACTTATTTCTCCCTATTTACGGCGCCAACCCAATTTTTGGCAAAAATAAAAACAAAATGGAAAACAGGGTGGAGGATTTCGAATTGTGAAAACGTTAAATGTGTTTAGATTTCGCATTTGTTGTCCAAATCCGTTGATTCTTTTTTCCAACTAGTGGAAGTGCACGTGCGCACGCACGTGATAAAAAAAAGATTACATACAAGTGTTAATAAATAAAAACATTCTATTAAATCAAGAGTAAAAGGAAGACATGCAAAACTGAAACTTTGGAAAAAAAACAACCGAACGCTCCTAGTGATGCCTCCCGCAGTCCTCGCCCAAGGAACCCTTGCTGAGTCCTTCGACATTAGCTTTGTTCTTCCTCATATTGCCACACATCCCGAAGAGCTTCCCCACCTTCCTCTGCAAGAACTCGAAGTCATCCACTTGACGGCGATAATCAACTTCAACCTTCCGATCCAGAGCTTGCAATTGACGCTTGATGCCATCAATGGCGTCAAAGAGGTAGTGGATGTTGTTCCTGCAAGCGGTACAACACGTACGATCATGCTCCTCCGGTTCAGGCCCGTCGTCTTCTACTAGAACTTTCTCTTTGCCCTTGCCTTGACGGCGTTCATTTTCCTCCTTTCTTTTCTTCCAAAAAGAGGCCCAATCCTAGTACCTGTTGGAATCTTCTTCTTCATCGTAGTCCTCCCAGTCGCTATCAACTCCATAGTTCGCCGACAGCTGGTGCTCGGGCGTCTCCTCCTCATCACTTGAGTAGACGATGAACTTGCGAGAATTGCGATGACGGCCCATTGCCCGTGATTTGGGAAGAGGATCGCACCTCTTCACCTCCATCCGAATGGGGGCAGCAGCGGCTACCAAAGGAGGCTGGGCCAATCGGCCTGGCAACCGCAGCCTGATCGGCTTGACCTCCGCCTTGGCCGCCAGCTGCTCCATCTTCTTCTCCATGTTACTTGACGCCTCCATTGCTTCTTTTTCTCCAATCTCCATGCAAAATTCTAGCTTCTATTTTCCTCAGTTATATACACTCAAATGTCTTGGCCAAGGAGCCACACGTTTCCATAATCTCATTCGCACCTTCCCCACAAAATAAGATTCCATGTATTGTTGTTAAGGATCAGTTAATGAGAGAGGACTAATTAGTAAATACTCTATGTTTAATACTCGTGATTAGTATCTAAATATTCTATGTGACAGGGGCTAAAGTTTATCCTAGGGATCCAAACACCCCTCCAGTCTACATTTAATAATCCTAATTATTGGAATCTAAACATTCGATGTTCCACTGGTCGTCATTGAATTGATGTGGCGCATTTGCTTGTTCATGTTGGGAAGTTATTGCTTTTTTGTGCCTGGTATTTTTTTTATCGCAGGTGGGACCCACATGTCAGCCGCTCTAGTAAAAGCAGTAACTGAAAAATCGCGGCCTCGGTTACAGTTCCCGCGCACGGTCGGTTATTGATGCGGCACGTTATATGCCCTGCGGATCGACTACCCCTTGGAGGACCTCCGCAGACTATGGGCAACCCCTTGGAGGACCTCTGCAGACTATGGGAAACCTGCAGGATCATGCTCCGCGCGTGCGGTGATCGCGCCATCGGGGTGCGCCTGTCATTTCTCCAGTGCTGGGAGAAAATGTCATTGTGATCGTTGGAACTAGATAAATGTCGTTAATGATGATCGATGTCCAATACAATGTATTACCAGCTTGTGTGAAAGTGTCTAATTATTAAAAGTCCAAACATGACCATTAAAAGTGCGAGTGGAGAGTTGTGCGAGTGGAGTTCAGAGCGGAAGGGAACTAGAATGGAAGGGTCTTGATGGGACGTGATTGAGATGAATAGGTGGGACCCCCATGTCAACTGCAGGGGTCAAAGTGGAAACCAAAAATGGGCAGCTTCCCTTCCTGTTCGCTCTGAACGAGTGCGCTGTGCGCATTCGGGAAACTCCGCCCCTCCCAAGGCAGTTCCCAAGGCAGACACATTCGGCAGTTATGTAGGCTAGATATCACTGACGTGTGGGCCTAGTAGGGAATGGGCCCACTCGGCAGTGACACAAGTCAACCTACAGACGAGACGCATCCAGGAGTGGCAGGAGACAATGAGTAGATTTTGTTTCTAAGACTAATCCCAGTGCAGGTTTCATAAAGGTTTCATGCACATTAATTAGGGTGCCATGTCAGCATTTTTGATGAAACCATATATGCACAGTTACCAACACAGTTTGTGTCTTGCATGTAGTGCATATGAAATTACACCTTGAAATTTTGCATTGTAGAGGTAGTTTCAAACACAATTTCATTTTCATGTTGCTTATGTGGTTATCTTGGAAACATCAAAATGAAACTCTCCATTGGGATTAGCCTAAAAGCGTACTCCCTCTGTCACTTGGCTAATCCCAGTGGGAGTTTCGTAGAGGTTTCATGCACTTTAATTAGGGTGCCATGTCAGAATTTGTGATGATGTGGTAGTGAGTTAATGAGGTGAGAGGTAAGAGGGATTTCATCTAGATGAAACCATGTATGCATAGTTACCAACACAGTTTGTGTCTTGCATGTAGTCCAAATCAAGTGATTCTTTTTTCCAATTTCTCGAAAAACTTTTTCTTTTCACGTGGTTTCATTTACATTGTGTTACCCGACCCCTGCTTGTATTAACATTTTGTCATTTCTTCGATATTTACTTTCTCTAGAATGAACGGACCTTTTTCGAATGTGTCCAAGGTAACAGGGGCATATGAATAGGCAAGTTGGAATCTATTATGGTCAAATGTGTATCATATATATGGCATATCATATAGGTGATGTATCATATTCAATGTCACACCTTCTTTTCCTTGAGGTGATTTCATGTGGGGGCTAAGACAATGTTTCAGTGCAAATTGGTAATCGATCCGGGGCAACCGCCCAGGGCCCCCAAATACCAAGGGCCCCCAAAGCCAAGTATACTTGTATACTACATATAACTTATGTATACTAAGTGACCAACTTAAACCAAGCAAACAACTGATCCAAGTTCATCCAATCACCCATTTGGTAGTTCATCTCCACCGCCAGTCCATCCTTGCACCACCGATGACTAAGGAAAAAGATTAGCCCCCAACTAATTAGATTAGCATTTAGTTCCTTATGGTATATTCTTCTATTTTTCATACTTCTTGTACACAAATTAGATCCAAATAAAAATTTTAATGTTGATTTAAAAAAAAACTCTAGTATAGCTGGGTAGATGTAGCAGCATGTATGCTATAGTTTTGACTTGTAAATATAGCACAAACCGCACAATATCACTAGCTGCTATAAAATAAACTTGTTGTTTTTGTGTTTTAAGGGGCCTCCAACATAAATTTTGCCCCGAGCCCCTTTAAACTCATGACCGACCCTGCCAGAGAGAAAATTCTAGAGTTAGATATTTGTAAAAAGGGTGTGGAAGTTGCGATATGGAAACACCACAAGGACCATGAGCAGCAATAAATAGTTAATTCCATTTTAGCTCCTGAAACTTGTTAGGATCTAGTTCTACTAAGAAAAAAGTTGGTGGGATCAAATGCAAACAGGCACACTCATTGAGATTAGTGATGTGTAAACATTAACTTCGGAGAAGATTGAATCATATATTAGAAGGATTGGTGGGTTTGATCTGGTAATTGGGGGCAGTCCATGCAACAACCTGGCTGTGAGCAACCGTCACCATAGAGATGGCTTGGAGGGTGAACATTCAGCTTTGTTCTACCATTATTTTAGGATTCTTGACTCCGTGAAGTCAACTATGGAGCGACTGTAGTCTTTAGTGTATCTTTGTTGTCTTATTTCAGAATTCTAGTATTTTTCTTTTTATCGAACTAGTAAATGATATGAAGGTTGACTGATGTAATTTTCATGTCACTATAATTTAAACGATCTATGCTGAATTTGGACCAATGTGAGTTCTCAGTCTTAGCTTTGGGCTTCTTTTCAAACTACCATCACCATATCGAGGCGTGGCATGTTTTGTGTCACCGTGTAATGTCAGGTCCAGTTTGGTGCTCTGGCTCCTGCACAATTTTGGCTCCACTGGCCTGCATGGTTTGTGTTGAAGAAGGTGAGGAGAGAGAAAATAGGCTTCGATGCACAGTGTTGGTACAATATGTGAATAGTGAAATAGCAAGAGGAGCCAGAGCTCCAAGGAGCCGCACCAAAGTGTTGCTAGTCAACAGAGTTTTTGAGTACTATAGGCCTGCATCAGTCCTAGTCAAGCGGCAGGCTTGCGTTATGCATGCTGCAGCTTTCGTGCTGAATCCCCTCAAGGACAAAATGGTGCACCAGGTAGAGCGTCATCTTGCAGATGAATGTGGCCGTGAGTTTATGAGGAGAGAGGTAAGGGCAATCCCGATGGAAGAAACTGACGCGATTTCCATAGCACAAGAAAAATCATCTATAGCAACTACTGCACTTCTGAGCCTGCTGCGTGCGTGCTGCAGCAGCTGCTGCAATGCTGTGTGCGGGCTGCAGCTGCTACCGAGCAGTAGCAGCCAGCCGAACAGGAGTTTGGATACACCCCACTAAAATTTAGCACTTGTCACATCGGATGTTTGGATGCATAGATGAAGTCTAATTTGCGAGACGAATCTATTAAGCCTAATTAGTCCATAATTTGACAACGTTGTGCTATAGTAACCATTTGCTCATGACGTAGATGTAATCATTAAGTGCACAGTTACCAACACAGTCTGGGTCTTGCATGTAGTGGATATGAAACTACACCATGAAATTTTGCATTGTAGAGGTAGTTTCAAACGTAATTTCATTGAGGAGGACACAATTACCAATTTGCACCAAAACATTATTGTCTTTAGCCCCCACATGAAATCATCTCGAGGCAAAGAAGGTGTGACATTGAACATGATACACCTATATCATATATATGCCATATATATATAATGTGTGTGTATATATATATAGTGAAACTTAAATACTCCCTCGGTCCCAAAAAGAATGCAACTCTCACTTTTTGAGGAGTCAATCAATTTTAAATTTGACAAAATTTATACAAAATAGCATTAACATTAATGTTATAAAAATAAATATCAATGAATTAATCATGTAATAATATAGTTTATTTCGAACTAGATTGAAGAGTCGGAGCCTAAAAGTAAAACCTTGTGTTCACACCTTAAAATTTTAGAGAAATCGACCGAAACATGTGGGCTCCGTGTCAAGAGTTGCATACAAACTCAAACAAAAAACTACCTAATGGGTTTTTATTGGGTACCTAATGGGTTTTTATTGGGTTGTAACCATATTTGACAGGCAGTTTGTATAACTTATGCAATGGAAACTTTGGGGTGGTGTGGTGTGTGATGATGGAGATTTGGTTATATTTATTTTCTTGTGAGAATGGAGTGGTGGGGTTACAACTTGGGTTACAACCCAATTAGCAGGGCTATAGGTGGTTAATGGACGGCCTCTGGAACTATATATGTGGTTAATGAAAATCGATCTTGTTACCATCCTGTGCATGTACATGTTCTCATTCTAAATCTCGATATAAATTGTGAATTTAGCGTATCTTTTCCTTGTTGCTGTCCACACGGTCACACGGTTGCCTGTATCCGAGAAACAGCAGTGCTTCCTTATCTCCCCGTCCCCTCGCCTACAGTACGATGGGACGTGATTCAAAATTGAAACGAACAGCAGCGGTTGTGTGCTCATGGGAGATGTGGCATCCTTGGAAATAGTACAATGAAACCTTGTACTATTTGAAGCATTCCGCGGCCACTCATGAGACAGCAAACCAAAATTGCTCAACATCATCGATGATTCTTGTTTTCTCAATTGCATTATAGTTAAATAAATTGCTTTAAGAGATATAGACATAAGCGATTACATCATTTTCTTTTTACAAAACACCTACACAACGTATGCCTATGAATGCATGTACACATACACATGCATACACCATGCTAACTGTACCCCTTTGTATGCCTATGAGATTGGGATGGGTGCGGTTAAAGGGTTGTTTGGATACACCTCCTAAAATTTAGTACCCGTCACATCGCATGTTTGGATACTAATTAGGAGTATTAAATGTATACTATTTACAAAATCCATTGCATAGATGGAGTCTAATTCGCGAGATGAATCTATTAAGCGTTCATGATTTGACAATGTGCTGCTACAGTAAACATATGCTAATCATGGATTAATTAGGCTCAATAGATTCGTCTCGCGAATTAGTATAGGGGTTCCGCAATTAGTTTTATAATTAGCTCATGTTTAGTCCTTCTAATTAGCATTCGAAGATCTGATGTGACACATCTAAAGTTTAGCACCTCGTATCCAAACACCCCCTAATACTTTTGCTTCATAATTTTTGCAAGGCCACACATTATTATCGGACGGGACGTGATTGAAAATTGAAATGAACAGCAGTTGGACAGGACGGGACGGGATATTGGCAAGTTATTGCGGGGCCTATTCCAGCGCGCGGTTGCCTGCCATACCCGAGAAAATCCTACGCTGCCTGATCTCCTCGTCTCCTCCGCTTCTTGTTCGCCAGTTCCCAAGGCACCGGCAGCGGGGAATATCAATAACTCTTCCTGTGCCCCTCTCCGCAGTCTCCTCGCCATATCGCAAAAAAGAGCTTTTCAAGAACTCAGCTTGTACCCCGCCGTCACCCCCTTCCACCGTTCCCCCTTAGATTTGGTGACCCTCCACCTCTCCACGTTCATGGCGTTGGGGAGGCAATGCCTATTGCTCACAAACCTCCCTATGGAGGTGCTCATTACCATCGTTGGCGACGTTGCTGCGACCTCCTTCAAGCCCATGGAAGACCTCGGCAACCTACGGGCGGTCTGCAGGGTCATGGAACGTGCGTGCGGTGACCGATCCGTTAGTCAGCACGTGGCAATGCTACGAATCTACATGGAGGGTTTGGAGTGGCTTGATCCTGACAGGTACTACAACGTCCTCGCTCTTCTAGTTGGTGTGGCGAACCCGCAGGCCTGCACCCTCAAAGGGATAGCAGATTTCTTCGCCGGCACTGACCCATCCCTCAACAAGCTCTCCCACGCCACGGCGGGTGGGCACAATGTGGGGGCCTATCTGTACGCCCTGATGTTGTACAGGAAGAACGCCGGTGTCGCGGACGACGACATCGCGAAGATGTACATCCGCCACCTCAAATGCGAGGATGATTCAGTGGCGATTGGGAGCATAGGCCCAAAGAAGTTGTGCAACGGTGGCTACTAGGTGTGCCGCGAGGAGGCCGCCTACCTAGTCAATAGTGTTACGTGGTGCATGCATGGTGAACCGCTTCCACCGGAACTAGTTCGTGATGACTTCCCGTGCGCTCGAGGCGACTGTGGCAAGGTTAAGGGGTGGGAACAAGATGCGCTGTTTTGCAACGAGGATTGCAGGATACGCCACAAAATTGTGGAGTTCGAAAAGAGAATGGGGATCGATCAGTAATTCTCTCTTTGTATGCAGCTGTGAAGTAGCGTAGCTTTATCGTTTCTTTTGCTTTTGCCTGATGATGTTCATGACTGGTTGGCTCAACTTGTAGTGCTAGAACTATGTTTGTGATTAATTTGGCTCATTTCTCCTTCATTTTCAATTGAGGGATCATAGGTACATGGTGAGATAGTCATGCATCCTCCAACCTACATTCATGAATAATAACTGCACAAATTTAGATAAAATTGTAGATAGGTTTGTTCAAACCAAACATGAGTGCAAATTGTAGATAGGTTTGTTGAAACCAAACGTGAGTGCAAAAAACTATGAAATCAAAAGAACAGGTGCAACCCACTACATCCCGCCAAGGTTGTGCCTCAAATTTTTAGTACTAGTGCAATGTTTCCCTTCTACGTTTTTCCAAATCCTCAAATATCTCAACCTCCTCCCCACTTGCCCCCAAAACGGCGGCTCCATCCATGGCGAATCCTAGTGCAAAAAACTATGAAATCAAAAGGATAGGTGGGACCCACTACATCCCGCCAAGGTTGTGCCTCAAATTTTTAGTACTAGTGCAATGTTTCCCTCCTACGTTTTCCAAAATCCTCAAATATCTCAACCTCCTCCCCTCTTGCCCCCAAAATGGCAGCTCCATCCATGGCGACTCCTTCTCCTTCCATGGCGACACCTTCTCCTTCCATGGCCGGCGATGGAGAATATCGTCAGGGGTGATGATGGTTCCTCTCTGCCCAAGTGACTCCATCCATGGCAGCTCCTCCTCCTTCCATGGCCGGAGATGAAGAACGGAGCACACGACCAAGTATGGCGACTGCGTTAGGGGGCCGACGGTTCCTCTCTACCCTAGCGACTCCATCCATGGTGACTCCTTCTCCTTCCATGACCGGTGATGCAGAATAGAGCACACGACCAAGTACAGTTGTAATCGAGGAGGAGGCCGAGATTGAAGACCGACGTTACAGGTTCGCATCCACCTTTAATGCCTTGTAGGGTTAGGGCAGAAAATATCTGAAGAATTAATGCGTACAATCGATTTGATGCTGCCTCATTGGCGCATGCTTTTATAAATCACAGAGCTGATTACTACTGATTATTTTTTCGCATAGCACTAGCAGTACTGCATCTTCATTCATTGATGCGGGGTTTTAATATCTATGTGCACATACAAATCATGCGAGTTGACAGGTGAGTGGGAGGTAACGGTACATTGCTTCGGGCAGATGGACAATTAGTGCACCGGGTTAGGACTAAATTTGATAGGAAACAAGTAGACTTTGTTTGGTTGTTGAGTTTGAAAGAAGAACTTGGATTTTGTCTACGGTACTACTACTACAAGAAGGGAATAGGAAATGCTACTGCATCTGTCCTACTAATTGATTCCACCAAAGATGTAGAGTGCTTGCTTGAGAACATGAAATCATCTGAAGAAAGGAAACTAAGGTTGATAATATCAAAACAAGAAGTGGTTGGAGCTGCCAACATTACACCCCTGAAACGAACAAGGGTGAATGAGTCTGATGATGTTAGTGATGCTCATGATGATTCTAGTAATGATCGTGACGTTGATGAATACAAAGATTAGCTTGATGCCCAAGACCCAGAATGTGGTATGTATGCTGTTTGTACTACACTATGCACATGTGTCTATAACTGTACAATGTACTCACATAATTGTGTGTGTTGGTAACTTGCAAGTCTATACGATGAATACAGGGATGATACAGTAAAAGCATACTCTAAATGGTTAAGGCACAAAGGCCTTCTGAGAGATATTTGTAAATCCTTTTGCCTCTGAACTAATTCTTATTTTTGATGAAAATTGTCCAATCCATTAAGTGCACCTGTTTTTCATTTGTTCAGTGGCTTATAATAGAGGTCAACCAAAGCCTACAGAAGTACGTGAGGAAAGCAATGGTAGTAGCGACACGCCGCCACAAGAATGGCCATCTCATGCTAGAAAACCAAAGCAGACAAAAGGTTAGTAAATGCTTCACACCTTGTGCAGTTTTTTATGCTCTTATTGTGCACGACTTAATGTATATATGTTTCTATTTTTGGATTGTAAGTAGGTGGCAAGAACGTTGGCCAAGGATGCTTGAAAGGGCTAGCTACGGTGGCCAAGAGATCGAAGAGTGGCTTTGAGAATAAACTGAAAATTGAATTTTCCGAAAAAGTGGGTGGTCCCTGTGGAGATAATAGACGTACCTTTGTGGATGATGTTGTTCTGTATACAAAGTAGAAGGCTCCACTAATTGGAGTTAGAAATTGGAAAGATGTGTGTTCATTTGTCAAGGAGGATATCGCAGAATCTGTAATGGTATGTCAATGGCCACCTCATGCTGCATTATAATGTTTTATATATACTAGCCTTGTTCCCTCTATTTTCTCGGAAACAATATTATGAATGTAGTATACATAACAAGTTTTCTTTCCCACTAGGATCATTGGGACCTTGAGACCACTAGGAGTCCGAAATAAAAGATATGGAAGGTTGCCAATGCACGCTACAAAAGTTGGCGATCCGTTTTGCATTCTACATACAAGGCATACAACAGTTATGATGAGAGAATGAAACATAAGCCTGAAGACATAGACTTTGTGGAGTGGCACTATTTGAACATGTACTATGCAACTAATGACTTCAAGGTACGCCCTCTTTTGTAAGTAAAATAACACAATCATGAGTTTAACTTTCTCATCGCTAACCGTTACTTTACGGGTTGATTGTGCAAAATAAGAGCAGCACGAACTCTTCGAATCGCGGCATGCTAAGAACAACTCACTCGGGGGGTTCCAAACCTTTCTCGCAGTGGAGTTGGGAAAAGGTAAAGATTTGTTTACTTATTCTCAAGTTTCAGTACATTACACAATGATATATTATTGGCGTTTAATGTTGCAATCATAGAGAGATCCAGTAACTGGTGTTGAGCCACCGCTTTTGGAACTTTGGAAGACTACTCACACTAGGGAAGGAAGATGGATAAATCAGTTGGCTGAGAGTATTTATGTGAGTACTGAGTGCTAATTTGATCATAACATTGCCTATACATTACCAGCTATTTTTTGGTATGAAGCCATGACCAAATTAATGTTACAATTAATTGTTTCTTGCCATCAGACTAGTACAAGAAGAAAATTATCTCTAGCACAATCAGATGAAGAAGAACAAGTTTTCCAGAGTAGTCACACTTCTGGACCTGCTAAGGAAGACCAAGTTTTCCAGGAAACGTACATGGAAACAATAGGAGCCAAATACAGCAGGTCACGTGGCCATGGTTACTTGTCGAATACAAAACGAAAGCAGGCAGCCCTTGAGGAGAGAATTATTCAAGACAGAATAGAGAGGCTCAAAGAATAGGAACGTCAGTTATAGGAAAAAATGCAGAAGCATGAAGCTCAAAAGGAAGCAGAGAGAGAACAACTTAAAGCCGCGCTTAGACAAGAATTGATGGGGGAAGTTGAAACAATGATGGCGCCTTATCGTCAGGCTTTACTGAGAGAGGTAATGTAACACCTGCTACTTTAGCCATCAAAAACAATTCAGAAGGAGTAAAGGTAAATCATGAAGAAAAAGGAGAAGAAATTGGCTAAAAATCAAATTCGAGTCAAATTTGACCAAAACTTGAATTTTGAAATCAAAATTTAGAAAAATTTGGCAAAAATATGGAATGAAAGGATAAGAGTGTTTATAACTTGGATATCAAGATTGGGGACAAAATCTGGTCCTAAATATCTCAAGAAAACCAAAGAAAGAAATTAAAACCGAAGTGTACTGTTCATTACCCGACAATAGGAATTTCAGAAAAACAGCACAAGTGTCCATTTTGGAATTTGATTTCTGCCAAAATTTTCAAATAAGTGGGCCAAGGAAACTATACAGTGATAAAGTATGAACTTTGGACAAGATTACCAAGGTGTTGTTGATCAAGAATCACAAAGGGGACAAATTTAAATTAGGGCCTAAAGTTGGCAGTTTGCCATTTTCGGCTGAGTCACTGAAGCTGTCATTTTCCTAAGTCTGAAAACAGTGATGAGTGCCTATGTTTGGAGCCGAATTCAGGAGAATGTGGTACAAGAAGCATTGGTGGTTATGGGAAAAATGGAATCCCTGATGGGTGTAGAGTATGATTGGTCAGTAGTTGGATTAAAAAGAAGGGAATTAGGCCACTGAAAGTATTTTCAAAGATGGATAAATGACTCTGATTCAATGACTGTCGAACTGATAGGGTATTCAAAAGAATTCAGTGAACTGAGAAAAGAATTCAAAATTCGACTATGTTAGGATGCTTATCTCGGGTCAGAGCAAAAATAAAACTTGGAGAGTTCAAGTTTATCTACAACATTGCTTAAAGGACCGTGGAGCCGTCGGATTCAAAATCGATCGTGATTTGGATCTGAATTTTCGGGCATCAGAAAAACAAGAAGAGGGGGGGGTGACAGAGCCGAGCACGACGTGTCACCGCTGGTGCTTCTGCCCGCTGTCCAGCTCGACATCTAGGCCACCTCCGCGCCATGCAAGTCCCTAGCTAGGTCACGGTGTCAACCATGCGCACGGTAAAACTTCATATATCTACCGCTCCCGCCGCCGCTTTCACTGTCGACTTTTTTTACCGCCACCATCCTCTCTGTCAAGCTGCCACCGCCGAGCAAATACTCCCGCCACACCATAGCTCCCGTCGATTCCTTCCGTCCACACCTCCACCCATACCCCACCAACAACCCTAGCAACTTGTTGCCCAGCCCCTCCGCCGGCATACCCTACATCACCGTCGTTTCCGTCCGCCACCGCCGCACCTCCTGCTCACGGTGAGCACCTCCTTGCCATCGTTTTCTTTCTGTGTGGACAATCGTAGGTGAGTCCTTGGGGTACTAGGAAGCCGTAGAGGTAGTCATCGGGGTAAGCCGCGCTGTCTTTGTGCTTAGTCGCGACCGGCCGTAGGCACCGCCGCCTGCCGCCGTGGAGAGAAGGGCTCCGGCCACCTCCCGGGGAGCTACCGCCGTGCACAGGTGCGCTAGGGCTTGGGGATGCTTCCCCGGCCTAGCCCCGTCGTCGGTAGGGTGCCGGTCGGCGAGCCGCACCCCCCCTGTCACGCTCGGGTTTTGGCGGGAGGAGGAAGAAGGGTCTGGCGTCAGCGGGCCCGCGTGTCAGAGGAAGCAGGGGAGAGAAGGAGGCCGGGAGAGTGAAGGAGTCTGGTGGGCCAGGGTCTGGTTGGCCCAGGCTCCGGTGCGGGGAAGGGCCGTTGAAGGAAAAAGGCCGGGGGCCCATGAGGTCCCAGCAGGCCGGTAGACCAGGGAGGCAGGCCAAAAGCTGCGTGGGAGAAGGAAAAGGAAGGGTGGGCCGTTGGGATGGTGCCGGGTTAAGAAAGGGAAAAGAAAAAGGAAATCGGCCCAGTGAGCCCAGTAGAAAAGGGGTAGGCCGGCGGGTAAGGTGAATAGGAGTAGGAGGTGGGTCCGAGCTGTGGGCCCAGCGTAAGAGAGAGGGGGTAGAGTAAGGGCGCGTGAGAAAAGTAGGCCGGGGGTTTTTCGGGAAAAATTTAGATTTTCTTTTGTAGAATAATAGATTAAATCCGGTTATCACTATTTAAATCACAGAAATTTCTAGGGGTATCCAAAATTAGTGAAACCAATTTTGTTAGGCTTATTTTATTTTCCTTTATGCATTAAAATTTTTACACCCTAGGAAAAATAATAAAAATTTGGGTATTTGTTTAATGCCTTTTCTCTAAGGTATTTAAATAAATACTTAATCTTTATTAAATGCATAAAATATGGAATAACATTGCATAATCACAAATTATTGTTAACTCATAGGAAATTAGGTTTTAAGGCTAGAAAATAATTATAACGTTTTCTAAAAATAAAGGAAATAAAATTGATGGGTTAATCTTTTCAGGTTTTTGTGTGTTGCTTGCAACTTTATCATGAAAGAAAGTTGTATAGTCTTGTATTCAAAAAGTTGCATCACTAACCCCTGCATATGCTTTATCATAGACACCGAAGCACCGGAAGGGGATTTCTCGGAATTTTCAGAAGGATCCCCGGAGTTCGAAGAGATCATTGAGTTGGTCCCCTGTGAGGCCAATCCTTCAGACAGTGCTAACTTTTTTATAGAACAAGGCAAGCCCCGATGCATTATACCTATTTATTTTGGAGTCATTATTTCATGTGCCCAATTATCAGTTATTTGCTATATGAATGCACTAAGTCTAAAGTTGCTTGAAACCCATTCTTGTGCATTATCATACCTTGTTTTAAGGACATCTTTGCCACTTGTTCAACAGTTAGTAAGTAACCCAAGTCTAGAAATGCTTAGTTGCCTAAGTAATTGGTTTACCGAACCTTAAGGTAAAATGTTGGGTCATACATGTTATTTATGGAAAGATAACTTGAAAGTTAAGAAGCGGACAGAAGCTAAGGATGTAGTTCTGTCTGCTAGATTAATTTGGTTAAGGCCCGATTCGTTGTCTTAACCTTTGATCAAGTGAAAGACATCTGATCACTTACTAGGTATGGGACCAGTAAAGCCCAGTAGGTTAGTAAACCCTCTGATCAGGAATACTTCATACCCGCGCTTGACGTGCTGGAGATTGGCAGGGGCGTAGCCTGAAACTCACATGGTGATCAGGCCAGACGTGGGGTCCCATGTGGGGGTACATCCCTAGGTCCGGGTAGTCTTATTCCCAATCATTGGATTTGCTAATCGAAAGGTCGTTACGTACGACCTGGACAGTCGTATCTAACTGGTGGTCAGGGTTTTCTCCTGCAGGATGTAATTTGATCTGGATCGCCGCAATTCTCGGTTATGAATGCACTTGATCACTGTTGAGCATCGTAGTATGAATTCATGAATGCTATATCTTTCCACTAATATGTTGGTGTATGACTTAATACCTTATTGTTTGCAAGTAATCCTTTTATCATCAATTAGAATGGTTAGGTAATAACTGAATGAAAATAAAAGATAAAGCTAAGGTCTCACTTTTAGTAAGCTCTTTGGCAAAAATGTGTCAGCCAAGTACACCGAAAAAGCTATCATATAGTTCCAGGAAAAGTTATTATATTGGTTAGTCGGGTAAGCCTTGCTGAGTACTACGTACTCAGGGATATCCCTTGTGGCTATTTTCAGAGGCACCGCAGGAATCCACCGAGGAGGAAGCCCCGAAAAATTAGGGTATTGTTACGAGTCTCGCAATACCCTTAGAAGAAATCTTGAATGCTCATCTCCCACCTGAACCGTTTATGTTTAAATCCTAGAACCTTTGTTTAACCTGCACTGTTAAGTTTATTTCAAACTACATCTTGTAATAACTCGTACCTTATGTATGTATGTAAAAAAATGTAATATTTGTTGATGCTTTCCTATCGCGGAAATAATCCTGGTGTATGGCTATGAAATGTGACGTGGATCATTCGAGGAGTCCTAGGGACACTCGACGGACGACCGGACTTATACTGTTTTAAGTGCGTTTCGGATAATTGCTGTATCGGCAGCGATTAGGCGCATTTAAACCAGTTTAAGTTGGACGGTTCTGCCACAGGTAACCAGAACATAATTTGTGCATGTTTATTTTTGTTGTGTTATAAATTCACATAATTTCGCTTATATCTAGCCTACCCTCTTTTAAAATCTGCAACGTACACCGGCAAACAACAACAATACAACTAAAGTTGATGCTAGGACCAGCGAGGATAACATTGAAGCAAGGCCAGTACTACATAGCCAAGAAATTAGGAACCAGGTATCGACAATAATTGGATGTGATTGAAAAGATATGTACATATGTTGCTAATATCTTGCCTGCCCGCTTTTAAGTTGTGCAGCATACCCCTCAATCCAACAATAATACAAATCCAGATGAAGCTAGGAGGACTGAGGAAAACCTTGCTGCAACACAAGTAGTGCATAGTCAAGAAGCAGCAAACCAGGTAACAACATCGAACAAGCATTCCAATCTTGATTGTTTTTTGCATTATGTTTCAGCTAACATTGTTCCAAGACCTTTATTAAGATCTACAATGCTCCAACCACCATTGTCACAACTGAGAATAGCACTTCGACTCCAACCAGAAATGCTAAAACTGCCAATGTTGCAAAGAGTCTGTTTAATGATAATCGCGATAAAGGTGCAGGAGCTGTTGCAGAATCCAAAACATACATTAATAAACAACAGCTTATATCTGGTGCTGAAACACGAGCAGGCAAAAGGAAAGTGCAACTGGTACGAATTGGAATTGTGCTTTCAATATTGCTGCATATTGATTCCATGACAAAGTAGCTTCACAAGTTTTAATTCACTTGTTTGTTTCTCTTCGCTTCAGCAGGCCAATGAAGCTACGGAGGGGCGATAAGACTCAAGGTTGACTACAGGTTACAAGCAGACCTTGAAGCAAAGTTGATTATCATGAATGCTGGGATGGGAGATGAATGGACAAGAGTATTTTCATGTATCGAATATTCTATTTTATCATGAATGGTGTGCATGAACGATGGATTGATTTAATTAATGATATATATGTGGCATCAATTATTGTTTTGGATTTTTTCCATTTTAGCCGACGACCAACAAGCATATGACGATGAAATATTTTCCGTTGCGATATCCATTGAGCGTATAGCCATAACATACTCCGTTGCGATATGGTTGAAGCATATCACGACGGCACGTACATCGCTGCGATACCTTGTACCCCTATTGCTACGATTTCACGTCGTTGCTATATCCATTGAGCGTATAACCACGGCATATGTCGTTGCGATATGGTTGAAGTATATAACCACTGTTAAACATCGTTGCGATACATTGTACCACCTATTGCAACGATTTCACGTCGTTGTTATATCCATTGAGCGTATAACCACGACACATTTCGTGGCGATATGGTTGAAGCATATAACGATGTCACGTATATCGTTGTGATACCTTGTATGCCTATTAGGACGCTTTCTCACCATTGCGATATCCATTGAGCATATAGCGACGACCCATATTTTGTTGGGATACGGTTGACGCATATAGCCACGACTAGTATTTCGTTGAGATAGCCTGTTAGCATATTGCAACAGCATAGGTCTCGTATTGCAACAACATCCTTACATTGCATTATCACTTGTTTGCAACAGCGCAATGTCGTTGCAATAGCCTCTATAGCAACGACCCCTACCGTTGCAATAGCCACTATTGCAATGACAACGGGCGTTGTAATATCCACTTATTGCGACGACACACGTCGTCGCAATAACGCAACCTTATTGCAATGGCTGCCTGTGTCGTTGTAATAGCATATTGCAACACACTTTTAAACGACAACATGATTTTTAGCGCCACGACACGAAATCGTTGCAATAGACCCATATTGCAACGAAATGACCCCTATTGCAATGATTTCGTGCCGTTGCGCTAGTGACAAAACCTTGTAGTGATAAGGGAGGATAAAGAGGGGTAACGGGTGGTATTAGATGCAAGGTAAGCACAGTAGTTTTACACGAGCTACCAAACATGATCTTTGCACCGTGGGCCTGCTTCTTATGGACGAGCCTGGCTGAGGGCGCCTTACAGGTTGCTAAACGTGCACTAGAGGGGAGAAGGAAGGAATTGGAAGGCTTTGGGGAATTGTTGGGCTTAGAGTTCTTGGCTATTGCAATAGTTGAGGTTGAGTGAAGCAATTACTGATTCATGGAGGACAACACGATGCTTTTGTTCCACATGGTCTAGTCGCTGTTGACATATACAACCAAGGAGCATTTTTTTATTGGTATGTGACTCGAAATTATCTATTGAAGACCACTTTCCAAACTATGAAATTTCAAAATACTCCTAGATATTTCACTCAAAAAGCAATTATATATCTATCATGTCCATCTCCATCTTTAGTAAAATATGTAAAATATTTACAAACTTTTAAATGGAATATATACCATTAAGGCAACAATGTTGGAAAATAAAGTATTGGAATAAAATGCCACAATAGTGTACATTCTATTTCAGTGTATCAAAAATGTTTGCAAATATTTTATGAAGTTTACTAGAGATGGTTATTATGTTCAAGATATATCTCCCTCCACAAAATTTCACAGCCAATTAAAAATAGTTAAAAAGATAAAAAAGACATGAAAACATGTGTCCAATATTTCAGGGCTAAAAAATGCATGTAAAAAACAGTCAGGTCAATCCAAATAATAGGCATTCAGTAGCATTATTGAATGTACTCCAAAGCAAATGACACACTGTTTTGATGACATAATCTAAATGATGAGTAGGCAAAGCTTTTGTGTATCTCCAATATCTATTTGATGATATATTTCCGTGCCCTGAATGCTTTTCAGTAGTGGAGTTTACTGAACACTAATGACAATTGGGTGCCAATACTTCAATTGTATGCAAAAGAAGAGCATATCATGGAACTAACACCACCGTAGTAAACTTAATTGAGTTTGAAGAATACAATCCTTATTTTGACTTGGTCACACTAGTAGAGAATTGGCCTTTAGTCCTGGTTGGTAGGGTGCATATCTCCCGAAAATCCATCTGGGATAAACCAACCGGGACAAGGGGGGGTTCTTTAGTCCCGAGTCTTTCAACCGGGAGTAAAGGTCACCCTTTAGATAGACCCTTTACTCCCGGTTGGTAAAATCAACCGGGAGTAAAGGGTTACCCTTTAGTTTCGGTTGGGTTTCCCAACCAGGACTAAATGGCATCCTGCATGACGCCTGAAATTTTCATGCATCACGTACGTAGTACCGCGGCCCTTTTGTTAACCTTTAGTAGTTGAGAATTTTTTTATAATGAAATCAACTAGTATTTAAATGAATGAAATTTGTAATTATACAATTACTATATATATACACAATTCATATACACAATTCAACTAGTACAAATCGATCTTAATTAGCGCATATTATATATACAAATAAATCAAACTATATATCTACAATCTTCTCGTCGAGGTGTTGCTCGGAGCGTCTAATTGTCGTCCATCATAACAAAATTCTCCTTTTGAATTTACCACCTCATCCATTAGGAATCCAGCGAGACCTTCACATATTGCCGCTACTCTTTCTTCCTTCAAGAGTCCTTGTTGAATATTTAACATCTATAATTTGTAAATTTGTGAATGTTACACGAACAATTAAATATAAGGAGCTAGAAAATAATTAACTAGTAATAATTTTATTTTACGTACTTTAAAGTTGTGCGGCGTCATCTTTAGTCCCTTGGGTCCCATAAAACTCTGCATGTGCTCACAGATGTAGTAGCCACATAGATTATTCCCGGGTTGCTGTCTTAAGCACTTCAGTGCGGAAAAAAATAAGTTATGAAATATTCGTGTTATACAATGTAATAAATGTGCAGACTTCATACGTACCGGGAAGTCTGTGTTCCATGTAAGTTTTTCTTTGAATGGACCTTTGTGTGTCCTTATGAATTGTTTCCATGCGCTGCAGATTAGAATAATGAATGATATAGTGTAACAGGGATAAAATTTAGGAAATAAACTTTTGCATAGAGATAAAGGTCCAGAATTATTACAAGCCTAGCATGTCTTGCATGTCTTGGTACTCCACCGGATCTTTCCTCAACGAATCGAAGACAGTGACGTGGCTTCTTTTAGGCTCAATTATAATAAGGATCCAGTGGAAGCTGCGTATGTAAAATGTTCATGCATATTAGAGCTAACTAACATTAATTAGGTAAGGAAAAAGACAACGAAAGTAGACGGTATACACACACTTACTTGAAGTTGTATGGAAGTAGTATGAAATCCTTGAATGTTTGTTTGTCTAGGAAATTGTATACTTCCACCAAGATTTTTTCCAGCGATAATTGTATCTGTTTTTGGTTAACTACGAATGGATCCATGAAGCCTATATGTAGGTACGCCTCTCGTCGGCACGTCTGAATTAGCATCCTACATAAAATGGAAGACGAAGTTAGTATGGTGACGAATGCATGTAGAGATAAACGGACACTTACAGAACCCAAGCGCTGATCAGAGAGACGTCCAGGACATCATGATGGTACACTTCGTATATATCCTTGAAGTCTAGCCAGAGCACTTTCTCGCCTTCGCTGTAAAAATCTATCGGTTTTACCTTAAGGCCGAACATCTCCCTCGAGTCGGCGAAGGCCATCATGTACCATTGATGGAATTCGTACATCTTTGTTGATAGCTTCCGTACCAACGAAGGCCTTACTAGAGGTTTTCCTAGCTCATAAGTCCATCTCGGCTAAAGGGGCGGTGCAGTTGGCGGCTCAACTTGCCGTAAACATTCATCAAGTCCCAGACCTATTTCTTGCATGAATTTCAATACTTCTGCTTGTTGATCCAAGGGCATTGCTGCTACCCTTTGAGTGTCTTTTTTTGATAAATGCCCGAGGTCGGGGACAACACCACTGGAAGATGAGTTTCCTTTCCTTTTGTCCTTTTCATCAGCCTTTACTAAAGCCCGTTCATCGTTTGGTAAGAGTGGTATCGTTTTCTTGGCTCCTTCTTCCCTCCTGATAAAAAAGTTTAAATCTCTTTGATTTACTAGCAGTGGCTCCATCTCCCTTGCTTTTTTTTCTTCAGCTTGTTTCTTGAACCACTCACTGGCCTCTTGTTGGATTTCTGCCCACTGTTCCACATGAGTCATTGCCTCCTAGCATTCCTTACGAGTCACTTTAGGCTCCTTTGTTTTCTTCTTTCTCTATCTTTGCTTGGGAGGCGGTGCTCGTGACTTCTTTAGTGGTGCTGTAGGTTCCTTCATCGGGGCTGCTCTTGGTCCTGGCGACGGTGATCGGGGAGGGGTGTTGTTATTGTCGTTGTCGCTCCGACCACCAGGATATGGTGGAGATGGAGACCTTGATATAGCAAGAAGCGATGGTCCTGGAGCAGGTTGTGCAGGAGATGACGGTCTCGAGCTATGAGGAGAAGGTCGCTGCTGGGGATCTATGGGGAGCAGTCTTGAGCTCTGAGGAGATGGCTCCGTGCCAGGAATGATGATGTAGCATTTTCGCCATAGAATGATCCCATGAAGCGCATCTGCCAGTGTCCTTTCCCCGTCGCCTCCCGGGAGGTTGAGGTCTAGGCCTTCATATTGGATATCAACAATTTGCTCTACGCGAACGCTGGCGTAGCCAGGTGGAATCTCCATGCCATGACTACTCTGCCCCGCTAGGGTTGCTAACGCACTCCCGTACGCTACCTGTACATATAGCAGAAGTAAACAAGTTATTAAACTCCGATCACGAGGCGTGGATCAATTGACAAGATTGCATAAATATTATGTATAAGTATACCTTAATAGTGAGGTTGCCGACCGGTGCATGCAGCTCACATGTGGTGCGTTGTGTGATGGCATCCACGGGGAACCGTTGCTCCTCCACGGGTAACCTGGACGTCTGCGCATCGGGGACCCCTGTAGAAGCACAACTGCTCAAGAGGCGTTGAGAAGGGCTGGCATAGTTTGGATTCGGCAATGCTCCAGATTGGGCCAACTCCGCAACTGCGTAGGCCACTCGACGATTGATTTCCTCCAACATTCTTTCTTCTTGTGCCTACACTTTTGATTGTAGCATCTGCCATCAGCTCTCCTCGATCTGTTCCTTTCTTCGCTTGCGGCTTCTGTACGATGTGCTGTCACCTCGGAAAGCAAACTTCCACGAAATGACTCTAAACCCTCGGCAACGTCCTGGGTGCTCGGGATTACCGAGGGCCAATGTGAGCTCATTATTCTCTCGGTCCACCTTTAACCTCCCAACCTTAGAATCTTCAATGTTCTTCATAAGACGCTCAGCCTTCTCACATAATGTTTCATTGAAAATCAACGTCCCATCCTCTTGGCTCAGGGAGCCTTCATGAGCATAATACCAATTTTTTGATCGTTCGGGCCATTCAATAGTTGCAGGTACGATTCCCCGTTCGATCAGATCTTGTTCCATCTTCCTCCATTTGGGAATTGCTATGCCATAACCACCTCGCCCTAGATGATGATGGTAGCCCTGCTGGCTAGCATTTGCAGTGTTGGTCAGGATCTTTTTCACACCGTCTTCACTCCTCTTATATTCAACAAATGCCTCCCAGTGGTCCCTAAACTTTGGCCACACATTGAAGTCTGGAGTTCGGCCCTTCTTAATGTTAGTTGGCATCCAGCATCTTCTTGAATGTCTGGAATTGTGTAGCCATCTTCTTCAGCGTCCATGCTTTCACATCCTTTTCAATATATCCTTTGGGGAATGTGAAATGTCTCTTGACATCTTCCCACAGCATATTCTTTTCTGTCTTCGAGAGGGTGTACGTATTAGTGCTTCTGCCCTTCCATCCTCTGATGCTGATAGGCATGTTGTCCTGGACGATTGCCCCAATCTGACTCACGTACTTCTTTGCTACTTTCTCGGGAGCAACCGGCCTGCCCTCTTCTGTCACTTTCGTGATGACAAGCCTCCCTTCCATTACCTTTGTACAACCTCGGGTCTTCTGCCCTTGCGTCGATCCAGAGGGCTAACAATTCAAGATTCGTTAATTAATACATAGTAGTAACGGTGGTGTGAAACAATACAATTTATATGTACCTCGCCGGAACCTTCCGCCATGGCAAGGTGTTGCTGGGGCTCATGCTCTTCATTCCCATCGGTGGACATGTTGAGGAACATGTCCGCTTGGGTGCCCTCTTCATCGGTGTACGATATTGGAAGTTTGTCACCACTACCATCACCAGCGATTATCTGCTCCATGAGATACCTTGCGGCCTTGTCATCTGCCATTTCAACTATTGATTGAAACATACATGGAATCATACATGACAGTCATAGAAATCGCCTTAGTTATATGTACATAAGGGTATATACATGAAATCATAAAATAACATGAATCCCACAAAGTCCGGAATGTTTATACAAATTTCAACAAATTAACGAATTTCTACCAAATTTCTACTAATTTATACATATTTATTGGAATTTCTAGCAAATTACTACTAATTCCTACTAATTTTACAATAACATGAATCCCACAAAGTCCGGAATGTTTATACAAATTTCAACAAATTAGTAGTACTTTGTAAGAATTTCTACCAAATTTCTACTAATTTATACATATTTATTTGAATTTCTAGGAAATTATTACTAATTACTACTAATTCCTACTAATTTGATTTTCTAACTAATATACAAATATCTATTGATTTTCTAACTAATTCGTTCCCAGCGCCAGTGCTGGAGGACCTCGCGCGGTCGACAGTGCCTAGGTTGGGCGACGAGGTGGCCGGGGCGGCGGGACGACGGAGGCGGGAACGGAGCGAGGTGGCCGCGACAACGACTAATTTCTAACCTAGGCAGAGCCCTTCGTAATGGCACGGGACTAACTAATTACTACTAATTACTACTAATTTCTACTAATTTGATTTTCTAACTAATATACAAATATCTATTGATTTTCTAACTAATCTACTAATTTCTATTCATTTTCTAACTAAAAAATAAAAAAGGCCCTTGCTGACGCAAGCCCACCGGCTTGTGTCAGCAAGAGCCCTTCGTTCCCGGCGCCAATGCCGGCGGACCCCGCGCGGTCGACGGTGGCCGGGGCGACGAGGTGGCCGGGGTGGCGGAGGCGAGGATGGAGCGAAGCAGCGCCAGGCGGAGGTGGCCGGCGATGAGGGACGATGGAGGCGGTGCGAGCGACAGAGGCAGCGACGAGGAGGCCCCGGGACGGACGAGGGCGCGGCGGCGACAGAGGAGGTGGCGTTGACGAAGGCAGCGACGAGGACAGAGGCGGCGACGAGGCCCCACGATGGAGGCAGCCCGCAGCGATGAGGTCAAGGGGACGCGACGGAGGAGGATCGAGGTGGGCCGGGGCGATGGAGGAGGAGGCGGTCCGGGCGCGAGCAAGGCGGTCGGGCGGCGGGACGACGATGGCCGGGGCAATGGGGGACGACGACGACAGCAGTCGGTGAGGGAGGCGGACAGGCGGTGACGAAGCAGGTGAGAGGGCCGGGCGCGGGATCTCGGCGAAAATTTGGCTAAGTGTAACTGGTGTGGGGGGTAGAAGAGGCTACAGTGCCTTTTATTCCCCCTTTTATCCTGGTTCGTAATGGCACCCGGGACTAAAGGCCCTTTTGTCCCGTGTCCCATTACCAACCGGGATAAAAGGGCCCCCCTTTTATCCCAGTTGGTGATAGGACCCGGGACAAAAGGGTACGTCCCCCTAGCGGGAATCGAAACCTACCCTTTTATCCCGGGTGCCAACACCAACCGGGACAAAAGGGCCCCCCCTTTTATCCCGGTTGCTAACTGTAACCGGGATAAAAGGGTACGTCCCTGGTGGGAATAAAAAACTACCCTTTTATCCCGGTTGCAATTGTCAACCGGGATAGAAGGGGGGCCTTTTGTCTCGGTTTCAATTGGCACCCGCGATAAAAGGGCCTTTTACCACACTTTCATCTCCCGCCTGTTTTTTGGAAAAGGATTTTATTTATGTTTTCATTGCATTTTAGGATGCAAAAACAAAAAACTTCACATATTTTGTACATGCAAAAATATATTTAATTAGCGAGTATATTGACAATAAGTGTGATTTAGTCATTAATTCTATATCAGTTCGTTTAGCCTGTAAAATAATTATTTTACTGCATCGCTGTGATCAAGAATTTATTCAATTAAATAATTTCAACACGCAAAAAAATCCATGTATGTATGTGGTTAACATTGTTCATGTTTATCTAATAAATCTTCACCTAACAAATTTAAGAACACATGAAATCATACATAGGGTAAATTAAAAATTGTATCAAGTACTACACAAAGGTCATGAAAATTTAGCGCATTTACAATACAACGTTGTGAAATTTCTTCTTCACGAAAGTTCCTTGATCATGATCGCGGCGTAAGTACGGAGCCTCTTCTTTGGATAGCAGGATGCTTGGATCAACTTCAACTACGAATGGAGGCATGCCATCAAACTGATCATAATCATCTGATTGGTCTATTTTATCCTCGACTCCCACGATTTTTCTTTTACCTCGAAGAACTATGTGGCACTTTGGCTCCCATGTCTCTTCTGGATTTCTCTTGGGTTTGCTACACATGTCCTTCACATAGAACACCAGATGCACATCATTGGTATATACGAATGGGTCATCACTATATCCAGTCTTGCTCAGATCTACTATTGTCATTCCATACTGATCTTTGGTTACGGCAGTTAGCTTCACCCAATTGCAAAGAAATAGAGGGATGTACAACTGTCCGTATTCGAGTTCCCATATCTCCTGTATGAAACCATAATATGACTCCTTGCTATTATTTCTATCTATGGCATCTATGCGGACACCTCTATTCTGGTTCGTGCTTTTCTAGTCCTAGGCTCTCGTGTAAAATGTATAACCATTTATCTCATAGCCTTGGAATTTCACGATTGTGCTACCAGGTCCCCTGGCTAACCAAGCGAGCTGTGGGTGAATCTCAGAGTTACCCATAAGTTGTTGGCGCAACCAGGAGGGAAAAGTTTCCATGTGATGACGTGTAAGCCAAGCATCGGATTTTTTTAGACTACCATCTGCCTATGTTGCTCGATATACGGAGACACAAAGGATGACTATTGTAGAACAGTGTAGTGTGCCTTATCGAACAAATCAGTATCATTGCTGAAACTTGATTTCCTTCCAAGGGTGCCAATTCCCCGGAGCCTCCCCTCGTGGTGTGAAGTTGGAACCCCAATCGAGTCAATTGAATCAATAAAATCAACACAAAGCTCGATCACCTCCTCTGTTCCATATCCCTTGGCGATGCTTCCTTCTGGATGGGCACGATTAAGAACATAGTTTTTTAGGACTGCCATGAACCTCTCGAAAGGCCACATATTGTGCAGGTATACAGGTCCAAGAATACCAATCTCTTTTACTAGGTGAACCAGTAAGTGCGTCATAATATTGAAGAAGGATGGTGGAAATAACAACTCAAAACTTACAACACATTGCACCACATCGTTCTGTAGCTTTCATAGTTTGGATGGATCGATTGCCTTCTGCGAAATTGCATTGAGAAACGCACATAGCTTTACGAGCGGCAACCGGACATTTTCTGGTAGACATTGTAGACACTGATATCCCTCGGACTCTCCGGGCAGTACAGAGCATAACGTTCCTCATTATCCGTGTAGTAGCTGTGGTTGGGTAGCACTCCTGGGTACTCGCCTGACAGGCACCTATAGATTTTTTTTATTTTTAACCCTTTTTTAAAAATATTTTTAAAAAAATTCCTCCCCAACTTTTGTGGCGGAACTGCCCAAATTAACTTGCCTAAAGCACACTTAAGCCGCTTAACACGCGATCTCGTACTTTAAACAAATCAACTTGGTCGTCCGTCGGATTTCATCCAATAAACCATTTATCTCAGGATCGAGAAAGAAAGACTCGCACGAAGGCGAGTGGTTACAGAGATTAAAACAGTCCATCCAGATTAAACAAGTGCATCAAATTATTACAATATCAAGTTCCAAATTCAAACATAGTTTGTAGAGTTTTCAAGCAGCAAAAATAAATAAGCGGAAGCTAGACGTCGTTGCATGATATCATGAAGAAGCCAATCATGACATCAATGATCCCTGTCCTCGCCGTCCGAGGAGGGATCCCACTCAACTGTCCAACTCGGAGGAAGTTGGGTAGGCCAAGTGCCACTTGCAGCAAACTCAGAGGTATCAACATCACCTGAAAAGATGTGCCACAAGCAAGGCTAAGCGACTACACTCAACAAGACTTAACGGACTGGTGGTACTACTCCACCAACACCTAGACATGCAAGCTTTGTGGCTCTGGGGTTTTGTTTTTGCTAAAAGCGACTAGGGTAGGTCCTTACTTTCAATATTTTAGCCACAAGTTCTACGTTCATTTACCAGTCTAAGTTAGCAACTATACTAATCAAGCATAGTTTCCAAGCAATTAATTACAGGTAATAAGATTTGATCATCATCATCTTTCATTCTTACTCAATTTAGCATAGCGATCAAGCAGTCCCAAACTATGAGACACAGACGAATCGATTCGAATTTCTTAACCATGCATGGCGAACCTTATCCCACGACATCTGCGCACCGCGAAGGGTCTCTTCATTTGTCAACCGTGCCCATCAATTCCCAGACCCGTGTCGGGCCCACTTCCCTTGGTACAAGGCTCCATAGACCCGGCCTCTGCCATTCTATGACTGCACTTGTCACCACATGCGCCCACAAGGGAACTCCATTCCAGAGACAATGGAACGATCCGCTCACGTTCTGGTTCAATTAGGTACTAGGCTTCCCTATCCTATACTAGGTATGAGATTAGTACTTTCAACACTTGATCACGAACACTATCACATCTCGACCTTAGTCCAATTTCATGTAGATGAACGGGGCAATCCACTGACCACCAAAAACAGTTCACAGAGTCCTGCCCCGTCCATCGTCCTTATAGTTGTAACAAAAGGAAAGCAAACAACTCCTATAACTCGCGAGTAACCGTCAATCACTCGTATCAAGTCCTATTAAGCATTGCAACTACTCGGCCTATCATACTACTATTCAAATCAAGGGCACTAATTCATGCATCTACAGTTTCAATCAATTCCTAAAAATGTAAATGCACAATCAAGCAACCAAATATATTGCAAGTAGTTAAAGATAGGAATTTATGCTCCCGGGCTTGTCTTCACATGGGAAGTTAGCGAACTGGTCCTCGGCTTGCTCCGATACGGGCTCAGCTCCGACTTGCTGCAGATCAGCTACGACTCCTTCTTCTGGCACCAGGTGAAGCTCGTATGTTCCGTCAGCGAGGTTCAGCTCTACACGAAATGCAAATGCATCAAGTTTAATTTCCAAGCTTTCTCATAGGATGTAAAACACGAATTGGCACTGAAGTGTAAATTACATTATGACCACATTCACCTAAACAAGGTTCTACACCTTCTTTATCTGCGTAAGGTAAGGTGTGTTATGGTGTAAAACTTGGGGTTGATTTGATGGTGATTGTGTACATATATACACTTAACTTTATTAAACTTTAGATCGAAAAGTTATCCTATTTCTGAATGTTCTTTTGTACCTCTTCTGCAAATTACCTTTATCATTACTCAAAGTTTCTTTCTTCCATTTAATTAGGTCCATCTTCGAAATTTTATTTCTATCTTCAAACAGGAAGCTATGAAGCCACAAATTTGACAGAAACTCAACTTTGTCATAGATAAGCTACTGCATAAATTTGAGGTCCATTGGAGGTGCATAAAAAGAATTAGAATTACTTTATTACCCTAAGGTAGCATATACTTAAACATTTTTAAAACAGAAAGCATAATGAAACTGGTCATGAAATTTTGAGCAATGGGCTTCAGAGGTGAAATAGAGCCTTTGGTGTATTTTTCAAAATTTTTAGTGAAGGGCATCTTTTTCCATACATTTACCCTATTTATTCTTCCCTAAAAAGGAAAGTGGTTTTCTTCCTGCTTCTGATCAGGTTCCCTATTTTTCCTACAAACTACACTACACTGACTTATTCCAATTTGTTTCACATTTTTATCACCTCTGGTTTAATTATTGTGCAAAAAGATAAAACCAACCTTAGATTTCCATGATAAAACTAAAATAGAGATTTAAACATCTGAACTAGGCTCCACATCATTTTTATAAGCTTCCATTCTCTGAAACAAACACTTGAGAGTTGGATTTACTATATTAGCATTTTTCTGCAATTTATTATGATTTTAATAGCTTAAACAAGGATTAAAATATATAACATTAATCCTAGCACAGACATGTGCCAAAAGTATTTTTATTAGAAACTACACTTTATACTGAGTCTAGCAAAATTGGTTTGACATTTTTCTGTATTTTCTACAAGTTTTGGTGAATTTCCAAATTTAAAAACATTTTCTACCGATTATAAAAGAAAAACCTCAGCAAACTTACGGTCTAGCCTCTAGGTCTATAGGTTAAACATGTAGAGGTCCCTGAATTTTAGTGCTAAGGCCCCTGGAAGAAGGGAAAAGACACAAGTGTGTCCTTGCTGGCGCACCTGGCGGCGGTCCGACTAAATTCCGGCGAGGCGCCGGCCAATCTAGGGCAAGAAGTTGCGGGGGAGGCCCGGGAGCTAACCGGGAGTCGATTGGCGGTGGTTGGGGTGCGGAGGAGGCTTGGTGGAAGTGAAACGGCGCAAGGGTGGGGAGCTTTGGGTGGCGGCGAAGTCCGACGGTGTGCCAGCATCGTCGGCGTTGAGGGACCCCCAACAAGCAGCTCGGGAAGCTGCACGTGGACACGGCGGAGCTTGCGGTGGTGGTGGCGAGGAGTGGGAGGCTGCGGAAGGGGGAGCTCCACGGAGAGGTGGCTTTGCGGCGGGCGTGAAACAGAGCAGGGGAGCGCGACGAGGTTGGGCGAGCGGGGGTAGGGGGCACAGGCAGCGCCGAGCCTCCATTTATAGGGCCGGGATGGAGCGGCGAATGAGGCAGGGCCGGGACTAGCAGCTGGGGACCAGAGGGGAGCCGGGGCGCTGCTGTGGCCATTAATGGTGGTGGCACCATTGGCTGATGGGGGGGTGACCGGCGGGGTGCGGCAGGCGAGGTGACAGGCTTGGGCAAAATGAGCGTGCGCGCGAGGAACGGCTTTGCCGGGGCGTTGGGTTGGTGAGGCGGGCGCTCGAGGCATCACAGCCAGGGTAGCAGTTGGCGGAGGCGGCGGTGTCGGGCAGGCGTCCGCGGGGGCACGTGCACTCAGAGTGGGGCGTGCCCTCAGGCGGAGCGGGGTGGCGCAGGACGACAGGGCGACCGCGCGCTCACCTTGCATAGCCCTTGACGCGCTAGCCCATCTGGCGTGGCAACACCAATACTTACTCACCAGCCTTCCTCCTCCTCTCTTCCTCCTCCAGCCACACTCGAGCTCCATCTCCAACTCTCCGTCGCCCCTCGGCTCCCCAAAATCCCCCCCAAAATCAGGCAATTTTTGGTGGGGAAATTGCGGGGAATCAATCCCCGTGTGCTTGGGAAGGTATTCCCCCACTTTTTTCCATTTTTTACCATACCATTTGCTAGATCGGTGGATGTTTATGTGACCTAGGGTTACGGATGTTGTTTTGAATTTTTGATGAAATTGAATGTTGTTACGTAGTATTCGATGCTTAGTTCATACGCAGTAGACTCTCTGCCCGTGATTTTTACGTGTAGAACTTATTGCATGCTTAGATTTAGCTAGTTGTTGATCCATTTGTGTATTGTACATGGCATTGGTAGGTTTATTTGTGCAATATGTCCACTTGTTGTCTATAGTTGGTATGGTAAATTGGATGGATCGTTTACTTAATTTTTGGTCACTTGATGTGTAGGTGAGATGACGGCAACCGGGTTTGAATACAAGCAACGTATGGGGTACATGCATTACGTGAGCGAGTCCAATGCGGATGCTCCCGTACCTCCTATCGTTCCAGTACCGGATTGTAGCTGTGGCGTGCTAGCCGAGGTGAAACAATCAAGGCACCCAAAGACCACCGGAAGAGCCTTCTATGTGTGTAAGTGGAAGTTTGATCCTATGCCTGTCGCGCCTTGTAATTTCTTCCAGTGGGTAGATGAACCCGATAAATATGATCCTAGGATCCGCCTAATCCTATACGATAGCACTAGCTTAAACCATATCATCAGTTTAGGTGTTAGGTTTCTCCTCCACCAAACCCACCTAGAATGACCAAGGAGGAGAAGCAGGAGGCTGCCTATAGGCTTGTGATGGATCCTCCCATGTGCAAGTGTTGAGTTGCTGCTAAGCTTATGCGTCCTAACTTAGGGGTTCCACCTAAGTTCACTCCATTCTTTCGATGCTCACTAACGACCCATGTAAGTTTAGTAGGAAAATGTTAGGATCATGTGTAGGAAGCAGTGATAGTTTTTTTATATGCACCGTGTAATCTTGTCACCGGTTTTATGCAAGATGGGTGGCGGTTATGTGATTTCAATGAGTATATTTGTGGGCCTAAGCCGATGTAGCCAACGGAGGAGAAAGTGCGGGAGTTCGAGACTGGAAAGGTACCATGGCCATGTGTTTCCTCTCCTAGTGATAGATGCAAGTGTGGTATATTGGAAACACAAGGTGTGGTGCCTTTTGAGCTTAGATATGGTTTGTTCGTGGCAATGCACATGGTGAGTACTGGGTGAGTAACTATTCATCTTTTTTGTTGATTGTTTATGCCATTACATGTGAAATGTGTATACATTGTTACAAATTTGTAACAATATGAACATCTTGTTGCAGGAGGGAAGGATATGTGATTGGGAAGACTTTTCTGATCATCGTGATTTATTGCTAAAGTTGGGTCGTACATCGAAACCATGGAAGTCAAGAGAAACACAAAATCTGAGAGAAAATATTAGGGAGGAGCATGATGTGCCTATACATGACAGTAACTTGCTATGGTGGAAAATATACCAAGACATGGTTCGAGAGACTGGAGTGAAGCCTGAGGGGTCATCATCCTCGGACTCATTACCTTCAGACTCGTCACTTGCCTCAGTGGTCGTGGGTGCCTTGCCTCGTGACCTGCTGCTAGGACCTAGAGCAGTGGGTGCTGATGCAGTCCTTGAGGTGGTCACGAAGGGAGTCCTAGAGATTCCACCTCTACCATGGTGGATATGAGTATGGCGTGATCCTGAAGAAGTGCCTTGGCTATTGTTGCCATGGTGCACATCTGGGGCAGACATGCAATTTATCTTCATGGCCATTCACTGTAGCTTCTTCGAACCCTCTACAACAGGTAAGCAGCATAGAGTAACCATTATTATATTGAGAGGGTTACAAAGATAGTACGGGGATCAATGGAAACTAGGTTGTGCTTGTACCTCTACAAACTGACGAAGCACACCATTACTAGATCCGCTTGCATGCTCCATGACCACGCCAGCCTCGTTGGCAAGCCTTGCAAGCTGCTGTCCCTATATGCATAGTTTTGATTTCCTGATATATGAATGTTGTGGTATTGTGATTACATACCTTGACAAGAGAAATAGATAGAATGGAATCTTACCATGTAGTCATGCAGAGGTGCACGCTCAGGTTGTGTTCCTAAGCATGTCATCGTGTCGTACTCATCAACTATGTCATCGGAGGAGTCAGACGATGGATTCTCAATGGGCTCAGTGGTCCAAGCTGGCCTGATCCTAGTTTTGGTGGCTGCATAGTACCATCGAAGGTACTCCTTGTGTGGTCCTGCACGCCAATATGGCCCATCATCAGGATCACATCTTGGCCTATTATCCCACCGCTGCAGGTATTCAGCATGCTTGACCCTCTAGTCATTCTCCTTGTACCTCTTCTTGCGATTGATCCTGCATTACAAATTTCGCAAGTGATTAACCTAACATGTTTCATAGGTCTATGGAAGAAGCAAAGTGGGTAATGATTCCTACATACTTGTGCAATGCCTATGACGTCGAGTACTCCATGGGAAGGCACTATTGTGCCCTACCAAACTGCCGCATCACCCTATGCGGCAAGTACATCTCAACGACGTAGTATAAGATTAGTGGAGTCGTGGACATCCACAACTGCCTATCTATGTAGCCCATAGGTGAAAATATGATCTGGCTGAGCTGCTCACGGGTGTACGGTTCCCATTCAACCTTCAAAATTTTGTAGAAATAATAGCTACTTTATAGGTGATTATATGCAATTGAGCATAAAAAGACTATGGTGGTCAAATTACCTGGTTCTGCGTCACACAATCAAGCTCGTTTGTGTAGAACTTGTATCTCCTTGGCGGAGGGCAATGAACAGGCTCCGCATGCTTCCACTCATATGCGAATGTGGGAAACGAATCTTGGCGTTGCCAAGGCTGAAAATTCAAAGGAATCCGATTGTTAGCAAGGTACAAAAGATGTGAGAACTAGAAAGAGGAAAGGGGAAGTAGTCGTTGTGTTATACCTCCACGCGAAGACGGCAAGGTCAACCCATCGAGATTCACTCCCAAACACAAATCTGTAGTAGATACGTACACCCTCCAAAATTGGCATCCCGTGCTGTGCACCTGCAAGCGTCACACAATTGCCTATACAGCCAGGCGAGCACCGCTGAGCCCCAACTGTAGCCACGGATGTCATCCCAATTCTGACGTAAAATTGGAAGAACCATCCAAGACACGGTGTTCCTAGCTGCATCAGTTAGCAGGAAACCGCTAACAAAGTGCCATAGCCAAACACGAGCGTGCCTCTCCACCACCTCTTCAGTTGCTCCCGGTGGGCACACGCTGAAGTGCTCCCTCAACCATGCCAAGCTCACATTGGAGGTCTTCTTCGAGTTGTCTCCCTCCTCTACCTCAACCATGCTGAGCTCACACCGGAGGTCTTCTTTGAGTTGTCTCCCTCCTCTAGCTCTGGAGGCCTGATCCCAATGTGCAGCTCTACCATGTCACGCCAGTTCTCACTCTAAATGATCCCCGTCACTGGAAGCCCCTCCAGTGGAAGACCAAGGATCATGGCCACGTCCTGCATGGTCACGGTCATCTCACCGCATGAGAGGTGGAAGGTGTAAGTCTCCGAACGCTAGTGGTCGACCATGGTGGTCAACAGGAGTCCGTCCATCGGAGGAAGGCTTGCAGCAACCACCAGAGCAATGTTTAGAAATCCAACTCTCTGGAGGTACGGCACGTAGCGCTCATCCCACCTAAGTGGGGAGTGCACTCGCAGCCATAATGGCTTCAATTCCTGCAAAACAACCAAATAATTAGAATTAAGATTATTTCTTACCATACAAGGAAATAGAAATAAATAGAAAAAAGTTCTTTGCAAATAAATGGAAAAAATGGTATCATATCAAATGGTATATTATCATTCAAATACAAATAACATTTGGCAGTGATAAGATTTACGCAATCATGCAGACGGGTTCTAAACAAGCATCCATGGACCACACTGCAACCCATCACTGTACGAGTATCTTTGTGCAAACAAAATTCAGTTTTTAGGTATGTCAATAAAGCACCTATGCTGGGCAGATAGCAAATTGATAACCTGTATGACAGTCTAGCATGAAGCATGTTCATGGCCACATCATGTTTCATGGAGAACAGAAAAAACTTATGAATGTAAAAAACATATGTAAAAATATATGAATGGCCTATGTGATTCAGATATCATGTCAGAGGGTTTGAAGTCGTTTTTAAAGAAAAGGTATTTAGAGGTATTTAGGAGGCATGATACTTGTTATGTCAAATGATCAAGGTATATGGTGTTCTATGTAGTGATATGTGGTATGTTTAACATTATACATGATTGTTATTTAACAAACTAATCCATAATTACGGATGAATAAGATTTGCACACAATAAATTTAATTGCACATATTGGAGAATTGCAAATTTAATTCTAGTATGCAGTATATCTGGCAGCTTATCTCAAAATTGGCCATTTTGATTTAAAAATTACTTAAGCATCAGTATATGAATTTAACTTAGCCATGTACTCACAACAAAATAATTGTTATGTAAGCAAAAAAAAAAGAGGAACACTAGCAGTGTTTGCGTTCTTTTTGACTTTCCATAGAAAATAACTGAGTTGGTATAGGTTTGGATACACTATTACTATTATGTGCCATTTGGTATTATAAGTTACAAAAATCAAGCATACTCATACATCAGTAAACAAACAATTAGCAAACTTTATTTGAGGGTTAATCTACATAAAAATCGCACATAATCTCATTCATATAATATATAGTACCTCGTGGAGGTCGGCGAGGAGGTGGCCGCGGTGCTGCACGTCGTACGCGGCCTCAAGGAGCGGGTAGACTTGGTCCACCATCCTAAAATAGAATAAACAATATTTGTTAGTAAAAAGTTTCTTTGCATGATAAGTAGAGTAACAATGAAAATTTACTATCAAAAAATCTTATAATGATAACCATTCAAAATACGACCTCCGCGACTACCCTCAGGTTGGAAGAACACTTGCTTCTATGTCACAGCATTAGATTTCTTGCCCTTAGATTTCTTCTTGCAGCATGTACAATTCTTAATGAACTTGTAGCACTTGGAGCAACGATTTTCTAACGTATCCACACCAAAATCGCCAGTCCCATAATCTGCTGAAAGCCTCCCTTGCGACTCGTCCATGTCGCCTCTAAACGCTTCTTCTGCCTCCTACCTATTTTGTTTCTCTTCAAATTGGAGTTTGGGACGTACTCTAGCTCTTCATATGGCAGCCATTGTGACGGATCAAGGTAAGGTTCAAAGCTTGATTCCCAATTTTTAATGGTGTGCTCCCTAGAGTACAAGGCTGATATGTACATGCGGCTTTCATAATTAAGACCTCTTGCCTTGCAAGCTGTAATGAAGTGTGAACATGGAAGGTGCAATAATTGAGGAATGTTGCATGTGCATAAGACTTCGTTGAGATCCACTCTATAGTGTCGGCCTCCATGGCTCTCACCGCCAACGTTACTAGTACCGGAACCTCTTAAAGAATATACCATCCTTTCTGGCCCGTATGGTTCTGGTAATTGGTTAACAAACCTAAGCTCAGCCTCTGATATATGTTTATCTGCAACCTTACCATTCCTATGACCTTCATTCAACAGATCACGTGCATTTTTCCATCTGTCCACAAAATACGTGTTGCATTTTTCGAACGAGTACTCAATAATTTCGGATACGGGTCTACTTCGGATGCCTTTGAAAACAGCATTTAGGGATTTCGAGTAGTTTGTGGTCATAATGCCCCAACGCATGCCTCCCTCATCGAAAGCCTACACCCATTTGTCCTTATCCTCCATTTCAACCTTCAACCATTCTTTTGCCTCATCATTCAAGTCCTTCACTAGATTTTCTAACTTCTCATCAAATTCTTTCTCCGTATGTACCATGAATAAAAGCTTCAACTTTCCAATCACCTCCTTGTTCTTTTGCCGATGCCACATGTTGGTGGCAAAGTGCCTCGTGCACCACCTATGCACAACTGGTGGAAACCCTTCCATGTGGTCATTTGCACAATTTAGGAGGCCATGGTGCCTATCTGAGATCATACATACTTGTCGTGACGGTCCAAGTACGTGTCACCGAACAAGTTTCATGAAACATGACCAACTATCGGTGTTCTCACTCTCGACCAAGGCAAAAGCTAAAGGGACAAGCTTTTGTTTTGGATCTACTGCAACAACCATCATTAGTGTACCTTTATACTTCCTGGTCAAGAATGTACCGTCAACAAGTATCACAAGATGACAATGTAGAAAAGACACATGACATTGTGGGAAGCACCAAAATACCCTTTGGAGCACATGCTTCCAAACACCATTGTCAGGTTACATCATGCTGGATGAGTGAGTGAACCATTTAACCTCGGGACTGGAGTAGGCCATAGCTATGAGAACCCTAGGAACCATGCCATATGACTCCTTCCAGTCTCCCCAAAGTAGGGCAACGGCGTGTTGCTTCGCCCATCATGCCTTTGAATACTTGAATGGTATCCAGTAAATGCGAATATGGACTCCACGAGAGATGGCACTGATGTCTCGCTGTCTGCACGGACAATGCCTAGGATGCGCCGCCCAAGGTACTTTGCTATGCACTGGGCATGCGCTCGCTTCGACTGTGAGGAACGACAAGTATGCGGTTGCACAACCTTTGAAATCCTCCATTGTCTGATGCTTCTAATTAGCCGTGACCATACACACCACATGCATCCTTGCTTGCACATGGCATCATACCTTAGGTTCTTGTCAGAGTGAACTATGCTGAAAGGCCTATGTAACCCCACTACATAGTCAGCCAAGAAAAATTTAAATTTAAACTTCTCAAGACTGTTGAACTTCATTCCCTTCTGAATCACTGAATTCTCACTATAGGGTATCCCTTGTGAATTCACCATAGTAGATTCACATATGGCTTTGTGGACCATGCTTATGTCCTTAGCATTGGGAACGGATGGGAGTTCAACATCATATTTTTTCAACAACCGCAACTCGTTATGGGTTTAAGAAAAACATTTGTCCATACGACCAATGTCTTCTACATCATGCATGGTTGTAGTGTTGACCTGCGGCCCATCCTCCTCAGATTGACTCCTCGTCCTCATATCCAGGCCCATCACTCTGAGATTGTGACTCCTCCTCCTCCTCCTGGACATCTTCTACCCCATCCTCCTCAAAGTCACCATCTTCGGAACCTAGAGATATATCATCATCATCTATATTTGCTTCTTCCTCCTCAAAAGTATCATTGGGAAAATAATCATTCGCAATGGCCAAGCCAAAATCAGATTGTCTTCCACCTAAAACGTGCTGCAAAATTTCTAAGTCTTGGGTACCATTCTGATTCACTAACTGCACTTCATCTATCAAGGCAACATTTGCGCTAGGCATACGAACAATATCAACTACCACCTCCAAACATACAATATTTGCATGCTCAACTACCTCTTTATATTGCTTCCAAATTGACTTGGATGCCAAGTTCATAAAAACATAATGAGGTCTAGATTTTTCACAATCAAAACGCCCTCTCAATGTCATCTCATCCACTCCACATCCATACTTTCTCATTGCACGGTCAACTAAATCTTTAAAGTTGGAGGAGCATCAAACAATTCCACTACCTCATTCATATTCTCAAACTCCCCATTCTCTTTCACAATCCCACCATGAAACATACGAACTAAACGATCTATCTACAAAATACAAATACTTTACCATACCAACTATAGCAAGTATATTACGAACAACAACAAAAAACTACATCAATTCCACATATTACTCAAATAAACCTACCTATGCCATGTGCACTACACAAATGCATCAATAACTACATAAATCGAAGCATGCAACAAGTTCTACACATCAATATCGCGGGCAGAGAGTGTATTGCGTATGAACTAAGCATTCACTACTACGTAACAACATTGCATATCATCACAAATTCAAATCAATAAGCTAAACCTAGATCACCTATACATCGATCTACCAAATGGAACAGTAAAACAAGGAAAAAAGTTAGGGGATACCTTTGTCGAGGATAGAGCCCCAGTACCTGCAAGGAAGGAAGAAGTCGGACTCCTGCTAGGATTCCCCTGTAATCCAACTAGGACTCATACCGTGTACTCCTATTCAGACTCCTCCTTGTAATCCGCTAGGACTCCCGTCCCCTGGAGTATATAAAGGAGGGTGAGGGTACCTAGATCGGCAGCTCACCTAAGCTTAACACCCAAGCACAGGGTGCAATATACAACACCCCAAAACAGGACATATGGTATTACGCTACTCTAGCGGCCCGAACCTGTATAAATCTGTGTCTTGTGCCCTCGCTTTTACCTTCGGGTTCCAGGTCCGGCGATCCCCCAACCGACTAATCGACTACCTCGAGTACCCCCTTGATAGGCTACCGGTATAAAACACCGACATTTGGCGCCCACCGTGGGGCCGATCGTCAAGATCATCGGGCGAGCTCGAAGGACCTCATCACCGAAATCAATCTACTTGGCGGACTACGCATAAAGAATTCAACACCTCAATTGTCGTGGAGTCAAGTTCGAAAAAGGAAATCTCGAACGATTGACAGCCGGTCACCCAGATACGTGCAACATGCAAGAGCTCGAATCCGTTTGAAGTCCATCTACAACGAGCATACCACTCACCCGTACTACCAATCTGGGACGGATTCAATTTTTGGCCCTGTTTTCAAGACGGAATCGACTTCTTTTGAGTTTGAGATGAGTCTGAGACAGTATCGGTTTTCCCTATCCCTACTGTGCGGCTAAAGATCACTACTCGCATGCGGAGGCAAAAAAGAAAATAGAACATAGGGAAGCATCAAAATCAATGTACCCACCCGTGTATCAAGATAGAGCAGGTTGCTGCCCTGTTTTGCTATTAGGATTTCAATTTCCTCAAAATTGCTACATGCACATGAGCAACCACCGCAAGACCCAGGATCTTTGCCTAGCATAGAAGATGTATGCGGGCACTACAGCATCGACGTCCGGTTGCACCGAACCGAGGACAACTACTTCGACTACTCGTCTCGACTAGTTACTAGCCGAGGACGACTACTTTGACTGCTCGATGACGACTACTTCGATGGGTGACTCACCGACGACTACTTCAGCTTTGCGAGGGCGCTCGGCAACCCGCCGATGACTACCTTGACTACTTGTCCCAACTGGAAAGCTAGTCGAGGCAGTCTAGATAACCTCGACTACATCGACATCCGTCTGTATCGACTCGTCGGTGACTACGTCGACTACTCGTCTCGACTAGAAAACTAGTCGGGGCAAACTTCACACCGTTAACAACTATTCGGGATCGCCTTCGACTAGTCGACTTCATTGATGACCGCCACGGCTTCATCAACAATCATCCACGAATCAAGCTAAGTCACTTGCTCCGGCTATTCGAGAGTCACCGGTACTATTCCCTTAGCAATTATGTTATCTTCCATCCTCTGCCATTTGATGATCCCCTTCTTGTAATCTCCTAGCCCAAGATGATGAAAATATTTCTTCTGAGGAGCATTGTCAGTGTTGGTTTTAGTTGCCTTAGTGCTCTTTTCTGACTACTTGAACTGCACAAATGAATCTCAGTGATCTCTTAACTTTGGGCGCTTCATAAAATCTGGTGTAAGGCCGTTCTTTATGTAGTCTTTGTTTAGGTTCCTCTTGTACGTTTGAAAAGCAATTGCACCCTTCTGAAAGCCCCAATCTTTCACTTTTTCTTCATCTGCATCTTCGAATGTGATGTTTTCTTTTATTTGTTCCCATATCATTTCCTTCTCTCACTCGGGGACCATGCTTATGGAGACCGTGTGTCGGCAATACATCTATGGGCCCACCGGAAGGCTTGGATAGTCCTACAATACGGGGCTGTACACCAAGACATGTCAGACATGGAGACTACGATGGAGGACAATGTGGTCTACGTGGAGGATAAGAACTAGTCGAGGATTAGGAAACTACTCATAGTAATTAGAGTAGGATTCTCTAGTCGAATCCGACTAGTATTCTTGTAAACAACTGACTTGTAACCCTGCCCCCAGCAATATAGGCAAGGCAGGGATCCCCTCCAAACAAGTTCAATCAATACAAAAAAACCAACACATAGGATGTAAGGTATTACGCGACATAAGCAGCCTGAACCTGTCTAAATCATGTGTTCAAGTTCACCATTGAGTTCCTGGTCTTCGGTGAGCCCTACACATAAACACTACCTTGGGTACCCTCTCGATAGGTTGCTGGGTCTAAACACCGACAGCTGGCCTGCTAGGTAGGGGATCTTGCTAAAGATCCACTAGCGAACTCGATGGCTCAAGTCATCATCAAGCCCACCATTGCGTTTGAAGCGAGTGCGATGTTTGTCTTTGGCTCCCAGGTCTACATCGCAGATGGTGCTAGAAACTTCCACCATCACATCGCACCGGCTCCGCAGGAGAAGCACTACGACATCAACCTCCACCACCAAGCTTTGGAGGATTTCGTTGAAAAATTCAACGAAATTTTCAACCTCTTCCGAGGCTCGAGGGACGAGTCCGAGTATAACTCAAATTCTCCCACTAGTCGGATTGGTTTCCACGAGCTGGCGCTTAAGCCATCGTGCAAATCGGTCTACGATACAAGTCAATTCTAGTTCGAACTCTAAAACTCGGGCAGTATCTACCAAGACACCTTGTCCAGATCACAATTCAACTCGGATTTGATCAAGGACCTTGACTACTACTTGGATCCGGATGAGGAGACTCCTTTATCAAGTCCACAACAGGGCCTGGTTATCACATCCACTCCACAAGGCAGATTCATCTACTGGACCAATATGAAGCCACCTGCTCTTGCCAAGGATGATGAGTCACGCCTTGTCGCCTACCTTGACACCCTCCCATACCAGGAGGGCACACCTCTCTCTCCTATCTACGAGGAAGACAGCCCAACAGACATCATGATGTCAAGCTCGGGTAGTTTTTCTCCAAAGCGCGAACTACTCGCCATTGTTGCTGCTCAAGAAGGCAACAATGAAGAACCATTAGAAAGGCATCCATGATGCAAGCACCATCCAGATAACGTGTCGGCGGATGAGCGCATCGCCAACATAGAAGGAGAAGAAACTAAAAGTCAAAGGAATCGATGGTGAGCAAGAAACGAGGCATGACCAAATCATCACCACCGTTTTGCATCTAACCTACCCATCATGAACTTGGACCACGCGTTTGAAGCAGTCCAATTGCATCACTGTCACACTCCTCTCACCACAATTGCATGCATTGATGTGATTACTCGAGCAATGCCACAAACCAAGTACACCAGGCAACTGGCCCTATTGGCGGAGCATGCGTACGAGCAACTCGAGCAACAGACCCTGATACACTCAGTTTGACGCACCTGATCCTATCATGGAAGTAGCGGCAGGCATCCAAGTCGCAATGAGAGTGCCAGGTCTAGTCACAATGAGCTTGCTAGGAATGAGGTTCCCAGAATTGAGAACCCCAGACCAAGCTAGCACAGGGTAGAGAGTCGTCGGGTGGGACCCTCAGGGGGTTGTGGTCACCGTGGACCCTATCTAGAGCCTAAGCAGCCAGCACACGATCTCTGTCAGAAGCTCAACATGAATTGTGATGCTCGTGACACCATCGAAGGGCACCGCCATGAACGCGAACAAGAAGTCGAGTATTTGGGAGAAGATTCTAACGGATTCCCTAGTTTCTCAAAATGAGTATGCAAGACGGTCCTACCCAACAAGTTCAAACCTCTAGGTATCACCAAGTATGAGGGCAAGCAGGACCCAGTCCAATGGTTGTGGTGCTACTCTTTGCTAGTCCAGGTGGTAGGAGGAAATGACGACACCAAAGTCATCTACTTCCTAATCCGCATGGAGGTAGGGCCACTCACACTGAAATCTTTACAGGAGAATTACATCGACACGTCGAGTCAACTCAAGGCGGCGTTCATGAACAACTTGAGGACCAATGGTTGTCACCCTTGGATGATGAGTAATTGACAATGTTGTGTTGGATTGATGTTGCTCTTGGCTTATGATGTGCAGGTGTAGGATGAGGTGTGACGGCCGACGAAACGTGGTGAAGGTCAAGCGAAAGGTTCATGCCGATGGACCAAGGGTGGTGAAGGATGAACGCGAGTAGGCTTGGACCAATGGACCCGAGGAGTCCGGTGGAGTCATAGGTGGTCCACATGGTACACGGAATGGCAAGAGAACATGACGGATGGAGACAACATCGGTCAAGTCAAGTGGGATGGAGGCAAGTCAAGTAGGAAGCCCGGGAGCTGGGAGCAAAAGATTTGGAGGCACCAAAGGCTTGGCGGAGATTGGACACATGTCGACATCGAGGAGGTCATGTGGCGGCCAAGCGAAGATGGACAGTTTGGGTGGTTTGGGCCTCAAAACCACCGCGCAGGCAGGTTTCCCGATTTGGGACTCAAAACCGGGGGTGAGCTCGGTGCAGCCGGAGCTTTAAGAAGGAGGGCACATGGCATCATCGTGAAGCTTGCGTCGAGGCAAAGCAAAGTCGTGAAGGTGGCGTGTCCATCTGATGAGCGCAGAAAAACTTGGACCAACATGCCTCTACGTGGGTAGTTATCCTAGTAGTAGCTGTAGGGGTAGTTTAGAAACTAGTCCGAGACTATAAATAGGGATGGGGGGCTGTTTATTTCAGCACCTCTCCAAGCACCTCTTCTATCTAGGGTTTTAGTGGTTCATTAGCCTCGTCTCTCTCTCTCTCTAGTTTATCTCTCTAGGTGTCCTCAGATGTTTTGAGCACCAAATCCATGTTATGAACCGAAGTTTGTTGCAGGAATGGAGGCCCTAACCTCCTCGTGTCCTCCGTGTGTTGGGGGATGACGACTTTGTGCCATTCCCATTTGTGTTCTTCGCGTTCTTGTTTCTTCCCTACCTCCTTCCTTTACATTTTTGTTCGATTCGTGTTTTGTAGGAGGTTTTGAGTCAAACTGGTTGTTTGGATATGAAATAGGACATTAATTGAACTTTTCCACTGAAGGGATTTGATTGAAACCTCAAGAGTTCATAGATAAGGGCGATTCAATTTTCGAAGTGTGAAAAGTTGTGTTCTTCACAAGATTTGGAATTCTTATTGTTTGAGAAATCTTTGAGGGATGATTGCTTAGGAGTAGCTTCTCTACTATCTTGTGATGCTTTGGTTCAAATTTCATGATTTTCGGAGGTCGTTTGATTAAGTTTCAGATTTTTCTTCTCTCCTCACGAAGGCTGATTTGTTAGCTGTAGGAAGTTTCGACACAGAATCGAAAGTTCCGATGGGTTAATTGCTGAAAACCTAAAAACCTCTGTCGGGAGTTCCTCGGTACATCCGATAGGTGTCAAAAGTACCGATACAGGGTCAGAAGTTCTGAGAATCCACTTTTGGAAGTTCCGATAAGAGGTCAGAAGTTCCGATTCCTGGAAGGTGTTTTGAGTTCTATTTTGCCTCAATCTTTTGAGTTCGCTTCCGATTGCTTCTCGAGAGTCCCGCTGTGTCTTTTGGTTGTTGTCATAGACACCCAGCCAACCAGTTGGCTCGTGGATCTCTCATCTTCCGCTTGCTTGGATTTGGGGTTTGATTTTGAGACAGAGGCCTAAGATTTCGAAAGAAATAGTTGAGGCTCCCATTCACCCCCCTCTGGTTGCCTTTTTCGGTCCTTCAATTGGTATCAAAGCCGGTTAAGGTCTTTCCACACCCTAATCAGTTTTGAAACCCATTATGGCGACCTCTGAGCGTTCTTCCTCGACCGCTGCACCTTACTTTGATGGCTCTAATTATCGGTACTGAAAACTCGCATGAGAACCCATCTTAATAGTAAGGGAGCAGGGGTTTGGGAAATCACTCAGGATGTGACTTATGTGATTTCTGCTACTCACTTGACTCAAGATCAAAGAGATAAATATCACGCCAATAACAAGGCGGTGGATATCTGGTTTGCGAGTCTATGTCGTGCTGAGTTTGACCGTGTTAAGGATCTATCTCTTGCACATGAGATTTGGTCCCGACTTCAGAGTTTTCATGAGGAAAATAGTCAGATGAAGGCAAGACTCTTTGAGACTTATCGGTGTGAGTATGAGAATTTTGTTCATTTGCCCGATGAGTCTGCTGATGCCTTGTTCCATCGTTTCTTGCTATTGTAAACAAGATGAAAGCAAACACTACCAACTTGCCGTACACCGATCATGATAGAGCTTTGAAGCTCCTACATGCTTTGGATCACAAGGTGTGGGGCACGAAGGTTGATGCCATCATCGAGTCCACAAACTATGAGACTCTTTCTACTGATGAGCTCTTTGCTAAGCTAAAGTTGATGGAGGTTGACAAGAGGCTCTGAGCAAAATAAGGGAGCCCTACTGATCCACATAGTATGGCTCTCATGTCAGGCTCTGGACAACCTAAGTCTTTGGGTAACTCTTCTTCTATATCATTTGCCTTGTCTTCCTTGGTTTCTGTTTCAGAGGAGCAGCTGGAGGTTCTCCATGATGAGGAGCTTGCTTTGATCACGAGATGGTTCATCGCTTCAACGACAACTGCAAGAACCGGTGAAGGAACAACAACAACTGCTTCGATTGTGGCAAGCCAGATCACTTCGCCGCTGACTGCCCCGACAAGAACAAGTCCAAGAGCGGGTACGACTATAACAAGCACAAGAACAAGAACAACACCAAGAAGAAGAAGAAGAAGAAGAAGTACACCGATCGTAAGAAGGAGTACCACAAGAAGGCCAAAGCGTGCCTTCATCACCTCCCTGAGCGACGTCGACTCCAACACCGACGACCACACCGACTCAAGCTCAGGTGAGTAGGATGACGACCGCAAGGCGAAGAAGAAGGACGGCAAGAATTTCAATGGCCTTTACTTCTACTACGGCAAGAACCACGATGGGTACTGGGTCATGGCCCTCAACACTGACAACAAGAAAGATGACAAAGAAAGCGACTCTGACACAGAAATAGAGGTTAAGCCTACTCCAGAACAACTTGCCTTAGAAGTAGAAGAACTAAATGATTGCCTGTTCAATCAAGATAAGTTGATTAAGATGGCCACTCGTGAACGAGTTGAGCTTAAGGCTAAGTTGGAGAGTGCTTTGATTGAGATAGATATGCTTAAATCTGCTCCTACTGTTTCTGATGTAGTTGAGTGTGATGAATGTGCTGTTCACATGGCTAGTATAGCTTCTTTGCAATCTAAGCATGCTTTGCTTGTAGATGAACTTGATTTAATTAGGGCTTCTCTAGATGAATTTAAGACTAGACCTGTTTTACTTGGTGCTTGCAAATCTTGCCCTGCTTTACAGATTAAATTTGATGATGCATGTAGTAAGATTAAAGCTGTTGAGAAAACTGATTTAATTGCTAAATCTAAAGTTCCTAAATGCACAAAGTGTCCTGAACTTAGTCGTTCTTTGCAAAATACTGAGGATGAAAATCACTACTTGCACACAGTTCTCAGTTGGGTGTCAAGTAGGAAACCTTAGTTGGGTATGATGATTCAGGAGTTTAAAAGGGTTGATGGTTTTGGGCTTGGGAATCTTATCAAGCAGTGTAGATTTGGCGGGTTGTATGAAAAGATTTTTGATGTGTTGGATGAGAAGGTTGATCAATATAGTGGTGAGAGAGAGAAAGCAATCTCCAACCCTAGTGACCCATTTAAACTGAGTGAAGAGCAACCCAGTGCAAAATGTGAGAAAAACATCTCTGAGTGTGTTTGAGATGGAGTGTTCATTGAGACACCACCCAAAGTCCCAAAGAAAGCCATTTGGGTGGAAAAACCAAATTACCTCAAGAACAAGCTTGACACACTCTTTGATATGGCTCCAAGGCATCCCCCACCAAAATCCAAAGCCAAGTCACAACCAAATGTGAATCCTCAACCCAAAACAAACCCTCTACCCAAAGCAAATCCACAGCCAAAACAGTCTGCTCGATTCCACTGTGGGTATTGCAAGAAAGGGGGTCATCTTGAGGAGTTTTTCTTTCGAAAGAAGAAATCTTTAAGGCATGAGCGTGCATGGGGCAACAAGGACATGTACCACCCTTCTCATGGTGTACATGCACCTATGGCAGCTCCTCCACCTCGTCTTGTGGATAGTGTGCATTCAGGTCCTTCTCACAGTTCTGCCAGGCATGCTCCTTTTCATGATCAACATGACTTAGGACAGCATGGCTGTGGTTTTGAGTCTCAGAGGTACAATGGACCACGTTTTCCCCCTCATGGTGGCCATTGTCCTCCAGTGAGACAAGAGATGGTTGATTTTGCTAACCCCACTCTTGAGCAAATGGTTCGACACTAGTATTCTAGTTGTTTTACTTACCCTAGTGTTGATACATTTGCTCATCCTTGGTCTCCCTTTGTTTGAGTAGGGCGGAGGCCTAGAGAACACATGGCTCATTGACTCCAGTTGTTCTCGTCACATGACTGGTGATCACAGATGGTTCTCCAGCCTCACCCTGGTGATAACGAGGGAGTACATCACTTTCGGGGATAATAGCAAAGGTAAGGTATTGTCTGAGAGTGCCATCAAGGTGAGTGAGAATTTCAAGCTCAAGCAAGTTGCTCTTCTTGACTCTCTCAGTTTTAATTTGCTCTCGATTTTGCTACTCCTTGATGATGGCTTTGAGGTTCATTTCAAGCATGGGGCTTCACGGATTCTAGACACTCGAGGCGATCTTGTGTGTATGATCATCCCCGAGGGTCAAGTGTTTCGAGTTGACTTTTCCAAATCATTTGGTCTCTCTCGATGTTTAGTGGCTAATTCATCTTCTGAACTTTGGAAATGGCATAGAAGATTGGGTCATTTGAGCTTTGATTTGCTTTCCTGCTTGAGTGCTCTTGATCTTATTCGAGGTTTTCCTAAGTTAAAATTTGAGAAGGATCTTGTTTGTGCTCCATGTAATCATGGCCAAATCCTTGCCGCTTCTCACCCACATATGAATCAGGTGATGACTGAGCATCCGGGGAGCTGTTGCACATGGACACAGTTGGTCCAACTCACATTTGCTTAGTTGGTAGGAAGTGGTACGTGCTTGTGATCATTGATGATTTTTCAAGGTATTCATGGGTTTTCTTCATGGAATCTAAGGATGAGGCATTTTCTTTTGTTCAAGGTTTGATCTTGAGGTTGAAAAATGAGCGACCAAAAGATGCCATGAGAGCTATTCATAGTGACAATGGCACATAATTTAACAACGCTCATTTTAAAGCCTTTTGCAATGATCTTGGTCTTGAACACCAGTTTTCATCGTCTTATGTCCCTCCTTAGAATGGTGTTGTTGAACGGAAGAATCGGACCCTTTGTGAAATGGCTAGGATGATGTGTGATGACCATAGGACTCCTAGAAAATATTGGGCTGAAGCCATTAACACTGCTTGCTATGTTTCCAATCGAATCTTCTTGCGAGCTTTCCTGAAGAAAACTTCTGATGAGCTGATGCATCGACGTTCCCCCAAAGTGAGTCACTTGAGGGTGTTTGGCAGCAAGTGTTTCATTCTCAAGCAAGGGAATTTGGACAAGTTTGAGTCTCGTTCCATGGATGGAATTTTTCTTGAATATGCTTCTCATAGTCATGCTTATCGTGTGCTTAACCTTGAAACTAATCGGATCATGGGAACTTGTGAGATTACTTTCGATGAAACTATGCCTTGCACAACCCCTGTCTTTGAAGCTGCAGGTGAACATCTACTTTGACTACGAGAGTTGATGGCCCTACCACTACTTCCACTACTTCAAGCCATCAACATGTACCACAACAAGATGATGAGGAAGAAGATCAGAGTGAGCTAGCTACTGTTGAGGGGGAGGCGACTTCAAAGCGAGAGGCTCCATGACACATTCAGCGTAACCATCCTCCACAACAGATGATTAGTAACTTGCATGAGCACACCACTAGGCACAACTCTAGGCAGATTTCACACTTTGCACATTCTACATTTGTTGCCTCTTTTGAACCCCGAAATATTGGACATGCTTTATATAATTCAAAGTGGGTTAATGCTAGGCATAAGGATTTAGAAAACTTTGAGAGAAACATGGTTTGGGTTTTAGTTGAATCACCTCCAAATTGCTACCCTATAAGAACAAAATGGGTTTTCAAAAACAAATAGGGTGAAAATGGGTTGGTTGTGAGAAACAAAGCGAGGTTGGTTGCCCAAGGTTTTAGCCAAAAAGAGGGAATAGATTATGAAGAAACTTTTTCCACTATTGCCTGTTTGGAAGCGATTAGAATTCTTCTAGCCTTTTCTGTGGCTAAAGGTTTTAAGATCTTCCAAATGGATGTGAAAAGTGCCTTCCTAAATGATTTTATAGAGGAGGACGTGTATGTGAAACAACCCCCTAGTTTTGAGAGTCCTTAGTATTCTGACCGTGTTTTCAAACTCCAGGAAGCACTTTATGGCCTAAAACAAGCACCCTGAGCGTCGTATGCTAGGTTGAGATCCTTTTTGCTTGGGAATGGATTTGAAATGGGGTCAGTTGATAAAACTCCTTTTCTCCTCAGGCAAGGCAAAGACTTGTTAGTTATTTAGATTTATGTGGATGATATAATCTTTGGTGGTTCCTCTCATGCTTTGGTTTCCAAGTTTGCAGATGACATGAGCAGGGAATTCGAGATGTCAATGATGGGTGAGCTGACTTTCTTCCTCGGGCTACAAATCAAGCAGAACAAGGATGGAACCTTCATGCACCAAGGGAAGTACATGAAGGACATGCTGAGGAAGTTTGACATGGCTGATGCCAAGCCATTGTCAACACCCATGGCGACCACAATGGTGCTGGATGCAGATGAAGACAGAGAACAAGTGGACTAGAAGGAGTATCGGAGAATGATCATCTCCCTCTTGTACTTGATGGCAATGAGGCCAGACATACACTTTGTAGTGTGTCTGTGCGCTCATTTTCAGGCTTCACCGAGGACATCTCATCGTCAGGCAGTGAAAAGAATCATGAGGTATCTTCACTTCACACCTTAATTCGATTTGTGGTATTCTACGTCCTCGACACTCATGCTCCATGGATATGTTGGGATACGAGGTAGGCTACGCTAGTGCAGAACAAAATTTTTTCTACCGCGTAAACCAGGAAAACTGCCGTATATGGATTACGGGATTACCACTCAATGGACTGGTGCGGAAGATGTAGAATCGCGTCAGGGTAGCAAAGTCGATCAACGTAGTCAAACACGTAGTTGATCACGTCGACGTCGAGCAGCTCCTCAACAGCTCATCCACGTACAGCAAGGTCGTCCTTGTGTCGCGGCTCCTCGTCAGCCTGTCGTGGCTCGTCGGCGGCTCGTCATGTCTCGTTGGTGGCTCGTCCAAGTGTTGCAGGTGCAACACCTCCAAGGTATCCACACGTGTAGGGAGGAAGTGTTGCAAGCTGGACTGCTAGGTCTGCGAGTTGCAACAGGCGAGGGCGTGGGAGGCGCGACAGCTGTGGTTCGGCCAAAAGGATGAAACCCTAGGGCACCCCCACCCCTCTATTTATAGAGATTCCTGACGGGCCTCTGGGTCCGAGGCCCATTAGTACTCCTAAACCCCTTAAATGTGTGACCCTATAGGTTCGGATACGTATAGACATGGCCCGAGTACTCCTACTCGGCCAAATAGTTGGTAGCGGCCTCTAGCAAGACGTGCCAACTCCTATACGCACACGAAGATCATATCAGACGAACTGTCACGACATCAAGTACTAGCTACTCCCTTTGCCTCACAATATTTGGTCTAGCTCCAACACGACTGCTCTTTCTCAATCCTGTGATTTGGAATCCCTTTGTAGGTTAACTCTTAACTGTACATAGCATGGCCATGCATTTTCAGATCCGATCACTCGAGGGGCCCAGAGATATCACTCTCAATTAGAGAGGGGCAAATCCCATCTTGATTTGACCATGCCTCACAGCATGCTTCTTGACAAACCCGAAAGCTACCTTTTTAACTACCCTGTTACGGTGTAGCATTTGATAGCCCCTAAGTAAGACAATCCACATCTTGAGTACATGTGACAATCTCAGGTCTAAGGACAAAGCATACATGTTTTGAAAAGAGAGAACTATTTCTCATGTTGGGTTAATCCTAGCATATGTCTCCACATTCGCCTACATTGTTAGTTTGACATCTCCATGTCCATGACTTGTGAAACATAGTCATCAACTAATATATGTACTAGTCTAATATTCATGTGTGTCCTCACATGAACTCCGACTAGGGACAACTTTAGAATAACCATAGAAGTAAAGAGTTTCATATACAATTCACATAATTGCAAATCAATTCAAGTAGCCTTTAATGGATATTCAAGGAACACAATATAAAACATGGATACAAATGGAATATCATCATATCTATGATTGCCTCTAGGCAATACCTCCAACAGTCTCCCACTTGCACTAGAGTCAATCTAGAAGGTATCTAATACCCATAGCTCTTACATGCGCATCATGCTTGACCTGCGGGAGTGGCTTTATTCATGGATCAGAAATGTTCAGATCCGTGTATATTTTGCATATCTTGATCTCACCCCGGTTAACAAAGTCTCGAATGAGTGAAATCGCCACATTACGTGTTTGTTCTTCTAGTGATTCCTTGGATCCTTTGCTTGTGCAATAGCCCCATTGTTATCACAGTAGAGATTCAATGGGCTGGACGCATTCGGGAACACACCAAGCTCGATAAGGAAGTTCCTTATCCAAACACCCTCCTTCGCGGCTTCCGAAGCTGCTATGTACTCAGCTTCTGTCGTAGAATCGGCCACCATCTTCTATTTGGAACTCTTCCAACTAACAGCACCACCATTTAGCGTGAACACAAATCCTAATTGTGACTTTGAATCATCTCTGTTGGTTTGGAAACTAGCATTGGTGTAACCTATTACAACGAGCTCCACCTCACCTCCATAGACGAGGAACATATCTTTAGTCCTTCTTAAGTACTTAAGAATGTTTTTCACCACTGTCGAGTGACTCTCACCCGGATTAGACTGGTGTCTGCTTGTCATACTTAGCGCATATGAAACATCTTGGCGAGTACTTATCATTGCATACATGATAGATCCGATAGCCAAAGCATATGGCACTCTACTCATGCGATCCCGCTCATGAACAGTCGAAGGACACTGAGTCTTGCTAAGATGTATGCCATGTGACATAGGCAAGAACCCTTTCTTCACCTCTTCCATGTTGAACCATTTCAACACTTTGTCAATGTAAGTATCTTGGCTTAATCCTATAAGCCTTCTCGATCTATCTCTATAGATCTTAATGCCCAGAATATATGCCGCTTCCCCTAAGTCCTTCATCGAAAAACTATTTTTTAGTGAAGTCTTTACAGACTCAAGCATAGGAATGTTGTTTCCAACCAATAAATGTCATCCACATATAAGATTAGAAATACAACAGAGCTCCCACTAACCTTCTTGTAAACACAAGACTCTTCTTCGTTCTTAATGAAGTCAAACCCTTTGACCACTTCATCAAAACGAATGTTCCAACTCCTAAATGCATACCTTTCCAGCATTGTTCGGATCGACAAAACCTTCAGGCTGTATCATATACACATCCTCAGTTAGGTTTCCATTCAGGAAAGCTGTCTTAACATCCATCTGCCATATCTCATAATCGAAATATGCAGCTATAGCTAGAATAATCCAAATGGACTTAAGCATCACTACGGGTGAGAAGGTCTCGTTGTACTCAACTCCTTGAACTTGTCAAAAACCTTTTGCGACAAGTCGTGCTTTATAGATGTGAACATTTCCATCCATGTCCCTTTTCTGCTTATAGATCCACTTGCACTCTATGGCTTTACCACTATTAGGTGGGTCAACCAAGTTCCAAACTTGATTGTCTCCCATGGACTCTATTTCGGATTGCATGGCACTTTGCCATTTTTCGGAGTCTGGGTCCATCATTGCTTCTGCATATGTCGCAGGCTCATCATTGTCCAACAATAATATTTCCCGCTGTTCGCGGAGCCTTGCTGACCTTCGTGGTTGTGGCGGTGCCTCTCTTGCCATGGGTATCTCAACTTGTTCTACTACATTAGCATCACTAGTAGATTCTTGCTCGATTGGCTCATCCCGAACTTCTTCAAGATGCACTGTCTTTTCACTCTTTTCTCCTTTGAGAAACTCTTTCTCTAGGAAAACCCCATTCCGAGCGATAAACACTTTGCCCTCTGACCGGTTGTAGAAATAATATCCTAAACTTTCCTTTGGATATCCCACAAAAATGCATTTATCCGACTTGGGTATGATATTGTCCGACTGAAGTCGCTTGACAAACACTTCACATCCCCAAATCTTTAGAAAAGATAAACTAGGAGTCTTTCCAGTTCACATCTCATATGGTGTCTTAACTAAGGATTTAGACGGTACCCTATTAAGTGTGAAAGCTGCTGTTTCTAGCGCGTATCCCCAAAATGATAACAGTAGGTCCAACTAGCTCATCATTGATTGTACCATGTCTAACAAAGTTCAATTACGTCACTCGAATACACCGTTTCTCTGAGGTGTTCCAGGAGGCATAAGTTGTGGAACAATTCCGTAACTCTTTAGATGATTGCTAAATTCGTGGGTCAAATACTCGCCTCCACGATCAGATCGTAAGGCCTTAATTTTCTTGCCACGCTAATTTTAAACTTCATTATGAAATTCCTTGAACTTTTCAAAGGTTTTAGACTTGTTCCTCATTAAGTAGACATATCCATATCTACTAAAATCATTAGTAAAAGTTATGAAGTATTGGTACCCTCCTCTGGCTGTCGTGCTCATTGGTCCGCATACATCATTATGTAGGAGTTCCAACAAGTCTAATGCTCTCTCAAGAAAAGCTTTGAAAGGTGTCTTGGTCATCTTTCTTAGTAAGCAAGCCTCACATGTCTTGTATGATTTTTGATCAAACAAAGTTAAAAGTCCATCAGTATGGAGCTTCTTCATGTGTTTCTCACTTATATGACCCAAACGACAATACCACATGTAGGTACTACTCAAATCATTAGGCCGAGGCCTTTTAGCAATTATGTTATAGACAAGTGAACCATCAAGATTTAAAACAAACAATCCATTCACAATGGGTGCAAAAGTCATAAACATATCATTCTTAGAGATCACACAACCATTGTTTTCACTCGCAAATGAATAACCATCCTTCATCAAACATGAAAGAGACATAATGTTTCAACTTAAACTAGGAAAAAAATAACACTTATTCAATTCCATAATAAATCCTGATGGGAGGTGGAGTTGCATCGTCCCGACGGTCAACACAGCAACTCTTGCATTATTGCCCACACGGAAATCAACTTCTACCTTTTCAATGCTTCTACTTCTTAACATTCCCTGCATTGAATTGCAAATATGAGCAACCGATCCGGTATCAAATACCCAAGAATTAATAATTGTATTAGCAAGAAATATGTTGTCTATAACATTAACAACAAGCGTACCGGAGGTGGAAGTACTCTTACTTCCGGCATTCTTCAACGAAGCTAGGTACTGCTTGCAATTTCTCTTCTAGTGACCAGATTCGTGACAATAAAAACACTCTTTATCTGGAGCAGGTCCAGCTTTAGCCTTGGGTGCTAGGTTTGGCTTGGACACTCCAGCCTTGCCCTTCTTCTTCCAAGATTTGCCCTTCTTCTTGAAGCTAGGCTTGTTCTGCACAACCATCACATGGCTGCTACTAGCGCTTTTCTTAATGTCAACTTCTGTTGTCTTGAGCATACCACACAATTCATTTAGATCCTTCTCCGTCCCATGCATATGGTAGTTCGAGATGAAGTTCCCATAGCTAGGCTGAAGAGACAAAAGAATGAAGTCAGTGGCCAACTCTTTGCACATTGGGAAGCCCAGCTTCTTCAATCGCTGAGTGTAACCAACCATCTTGATTATGTGTGGTCCTACTGCTGCACCTTCTGCTAGCTTGCACTCCAGAAAAGCCTTGGACATATTGAACCTTTCAGTCCTAGCCTGTGTCTGGAACATATCCTTGAGCACCACGATCACATCGTGTGCCTCATGATTTGTTTCGCACTGCATTTGCAACTCAGGTTCCATGCAAGCGGGCATAAGGCAGCTTACCTCAAGATTGGCATCAAATGCTTTCTTGTAAGCAGCCTTAACGGCAGCAGATGCATCATCAGCAGGTACTTGTGGTAATGGGGTGTCTAGAACATCTTCCTTTTTATCAGCCTTGAGAACAATTCTCAAGTTATGGATTCAATCCGAGTAGTTTGTTCCATTCAACTTGTCCTTCTCAAGGACCGAACGCAAAGCAAACGGTGTAGTGTTGCTAGGTGCCATTTAATCTACGACAAAAGTAATGCAAAATACACTAAGACAAACGTATCCATGATAGAGCAAATCACATTAAACTATTTTAACAGAATCTACTCCCACTAAAATCAATATCCCTCTATTGATACTTAGTGATTCAGGATCCACAACTAACAAGTCTACTAGTGAGCTTTAGCATCACCGATAGCAAACAAGGTAGATCGGTAAGCAACTTCTTGCTAATCATATCACATATGGCTCATGTTGTAGGGTGACATCTCCATGTCTCGGCACCCAACTTTTATGCCCCAAGGTCCTTAACTGCTAAGACGACCTTGTTAAGCAAACCAACCCTTATGCGTGTAGGTGTCTGACACGAACCCTTATGTGTATCACTTAACTCTGATGGCGGAAATCCGACCGGTAGGAGTATGTCGTTACACGACCATTGCAGCAAGAACACGAAACCAGGTCATAGATCAATCTGAAAACTCACATATCTCCATATGCACACATCCCAAATCCATAACAAAATAGCTACGGCTCGGATACCACTGTTGGGATATGAGGTAGGCTACGCTAGCGCAAAACAAAATTTTTCTACCGCGTAAACCAGGAAAACTGCCGTATATGGATTACAGGATTACCACTTGACGTACTAGTGCAGAGGATGTAGGATCACGTTGAGGCAGCAAAGTTAATCAGCGTAGTCAAATACGTAGTTGATCACATTGACGTCGTGCAGCTCCTCAGCAGCTCATCCACGTACAACAAGGTCGTCCTCGTGTCGCGGCTCATCAACGGCTCGTCAGCGGCTCGTCCAGGTGCTGTAGGTGGAACACCTCCAAGGTATCCACATGTGCCGAGAGGAAGCGTTGCAAGCCGAACTGCTAGGTCTGCGAGTTGCAACAGGCGAGGGCATGGGAGGCGCGGCAACTGTGGTTCGGCCAAAAGGATGAAACCCTAGGGCACCCCCACCCCTCTATTTATAGAGGTTCCTGACAAGCCTCTAGGTCCGAGCCCCATTAGTGCTCCTAAACCTGATTCAATTCGGATCACATCCAAATTGGGCTTCCAACCTTAAGTGTGTGACCCTATAGGTTCGGATACGTATAGACATGGCCCGAGTACTCCTACTTGGCCCAATAGTCGGTAGCGGCCTCTAGCAAGACGTGCCAACTCCTATACGCACACAAAGATCATATCAGACGAACCGTCACGACATCACATACTTCCTACTCCCTTTGCGTCACCATATTTGGTCTAGCTCCAAGCCGACAGCTCTTTCTCAATCCTGTGATTCAGAATCCCTTTGTAGGTTAACTCTCAACTGTAAGTATCATGGCCATACATTTTTGGATTCAATCACTCGAGGGGCCCAAAGATATCACTCTCAATTAGAGAGGGGCAAATCTCATCTTTATTTGACCATGTCTCACAGCATGCTTCTTGACAAACCCGAAAGCTACCTTTTTAACTACCCTGTCACGGTGCAGTGTTTGATAGCCCCTAAGTAAGTCGATCCACATGAGTACATGCGACAATCTCAGGTCTAAGGACAAAGCGTACATGTTGTGTAAAGAGAGAACTACTTCTCGTGTTGGGTCAGTCGTAGCACATGTCTCCACATGTGCCCACATTATTAGTTTAACATCTCCATGTCCATGACTTGTGAAACATAGTCATCAACTAATACATGTGCTAGTCTAATATTCATGTGTGTCCTCACATGAACTCTGACTAGGGACAACTTTAGAATAACCATACAAGTAAAGAGTTTCACATACAATTCACATAATTGAAAATTAATTCAAGTAGCCTTTATTGGATATTCAAGGAACACAATGTAAAACATGGATACAAATGGAATATCAGCATCTCTAAGATTGCCTCTTGGGCATACCTCCAACAGGATACTCCGATGCGGACTTTACTAGGTGTCGATTGGATTGCAAGACTACCTCAGGCACTTGCCAGTTTCTCGGTTCGTCTCTTGCCTCTTGGTCTTCTCACAAATAGTCTAGTGTTGCTCAGTCTACCACCGAAGCTGAGTATGTTGCTGCTGCTAGTTGTTGTTCTCATCTTTTATGGATGATTTCCACTTTGAGAGACTTTGGTTTGGACTTTACTCGTGTACCTCTTCTCTGTGACAGCACTAGTGCCATTAGTGTACCCAAGAACCCTGTTCTCCACTCAAAAACCAAGCATATTGATGTGAGATATCATTTTTTTGAGAGATCATGTTGAGAGAGGAGATATTTGTTGGAGGTATGCCCTAGAGTCAATCATAGAGATGATGATATCTGATTGTATCCATGATTTATATATTGTGTTCCTTGAATATCTATTAAAGGCTACTTGAATTGATTTGCAATTATGTGAATTGTATGTGAAACTCTTTACTTGTATAGTTATTCTAAAAGTTGTCCCTAGTTGGAGTTCATGTGTGTACACACATGAATGTTAGACTAGTACATGTATTAGTTGATGACTATGTTTCACAAGTCATGGACATGGAGATGTCAAACTAATGATGTAGGCATATGTAGAGACATGTGCTAGGACTAACCCAACACGAGAAGTAGTTCTCTCTTTACACAACAAGTACGCTTTGTCCTTAGACCTGAAATTGTCGCATGTACTCAAGATGTGAATCGACTCACTTAGGGACTATCAAACGCTACACCGTAACAGGGTAGTTATAAAGGTAGTTTTCGGGTTTGTCAGGAAGCATGCTGTGAGGCATGGTCAATCAAGATGGGATTTGCCCCTCTCTGATTGAGAGTGATATCTCTGGGCCCCTCGAGTGATCGAATCCGAAAATGCATGGCCATGCTACGTACGATTAAGAGTTAACCTACAAAGGGATTCCGAATCACATGATCGAGAAAGAGCGGTCGGCTTGAAGCTAGACCAAATATCGTGAGGCAAAGGGAATAGCATGTACATGATGTTGTGACGGTTCGTCTGATATAATCTTCGTGTGCGTATAAGAGTTGGCACGTCTTGCTAGAGGCCGCTACTGACTATTGGGCCGAGTAGGAGTACTCGGGCCATGTCTATACGTATCCGAACCCATAGGGTCACACACTTAAGGGGCTAGAAGCCCAATTCGGATATGATCCAAGTTGGATTAGGTTTAGAAGTACTAATGGGCCTCGGACCTAAAGGCCCGGTAGGAACCTCTATAAATAGAGGGGTGGGGTGCCCTAGGGTTTCATCCCTTTGGCCGAAAACACATCTGCCGCGCCTCGCACGCCCTCGCCTGTTCATCTCGCAGACCTAGCAGTCTGGCTTGCGACGCTTCCTCCCTACAGTGTGGATACCTTGGAGGTGTTGCAGCTGCAGCACTTGGACAAGCCGTCGACGAGCCACGACGAGCCGCCGATGAGCCACGACGAGCCGATGATGAGCCGCGGTACGAGGACGATCTTGCTGCACGTGGACGAGCTGCTGAGGTGCTGCTCGACGTCAACGTGATCGACTATGTGTTCGACTACACTGATCGACTTTGCTGCCCCGACGCGATTCTACATCTTCCGCACCAATGTGTCGAGTGGTAATCCCGTGATCCATATACGGCAGTTTTCCTAGTTTACGTGGTAGAAAAATTTTGTTATGCGCTAGCGTAGCCTACCTTGTATCCTAACAATATTGACCTTGGCTATGTTGCTACCGAAAACCAACTCGCTGATATCTTCACCAAACCCCTGGATCAAGCCACTTTTGCTCTCTTGCGGGGGGAGTTGGGTGTTTGTTTTCCTTTCTGAGTTGGGTTTTGGAGCTTCTCTTGTATTATATCTATATAGCCATTTTTTCTTGTTTAGCATCTTTGTAATATGCTAGGTTAGCTTTCGCTGCATCTCTATCATATTGCATCTGTTTGCACTAGATGAGCTTCTCTTATATGCCCTGAGTACTATCTTATGCTACTTGTGAGGTAGTGCCTTGGTAGGTAATGGTTGATGCAATGTGTAGTTATGCTCTTGATGATTTTGTATACATGTTGAGATAATTTCTTTTGAAATCCAATGCTAAATTCTACTCTATTAACTTGCTTATCACCCATGAGTAGATGCTTAGTTATTATTTGCCCTTGTTTGAATGTTGGTTCCATATTTAGCTCATATTTGGAATTCATGCTCTTTTCAATTGGGTCAAAGATTTAGGTATCATTGCAGATGTTTAGCCCATGATGCACCCCTTGGGGAAGCATGGCTTCTTTGTGTGAATAATGAAAAGATTAATGCTGAAAAGAAAAATTCATAAATTCACCAAGTTGTTATGCTTAATGTTCATATTCTAGATTGCTTAGTTGTTACATGATGTCTGCCAAAAAGAAGCAGGCACATGGTTTCAACAAGCTTAGATATGACTTCAGATGCATATGTGGGTGTTTGCAATGATCTCTTGTTGAGAATGTGGCTTCCCTATATGAGCTCTTGATGGCCCAGCTTATTTTTGCTTGGGTGATTCTTGACTAGGTGTTTCCTCATGTGTGGACTAGGTTTAGCAGTACTAATGGGCCTCAGACCCAGAGGCCCGTTAGGAACCCCTATATATTGAGGGGTGGGAGGCGCCCTAGGGTTGAATCCCTTTTCGCACCAGCAGCAGCCGTGCCTCCCACGTCCTCGCCTTGTTGCAACTCGTAGACCTAGCAGTCCGGCTTGCGATGTTTCCTCCCCGCGCGTGTGGATACCTTCGAGTTGTTGCATCTGCAGCACATGGATGAGCCACCGCATGAGAGCTCCGATGAGGAACCTGACGAGCCGACGATGAGCCTCACGAGCCGATGACGAGCCTGACGAGCTGCGGCATGAGGAGGGAGTCGCTGCATGTGGACGAGCTGCTCGACGTCGATGTGTTCGACTACACTGCATCGACGTGTGATCGACTTCGCTGCCCAACGCATTTCTACAACTTCCACACCTAGTCATCGAGTGGTAATCCCGTGATCTATAACATCAATTATTCTTGGTTTACGCGGTAGAATTTTTTTTTGCGCTAGTGTAGTGTGGCGAAACCGCCCAAATTAACTTGGTTAAAATGTACTTACGTCGCCTGACACGCGATCATGCACTTTAAGCAAGTCAACTCGGTCGTCCGTCGGATTTCATCCGATAAACCACTTACACAATATCGAGAAGCATTGCTCAAACAAAGGTGAGTAGCACAGAGATTACAACATTCTCATCACATTAACTTAGCTCAACAATTTATTACATCAGAGTTTTCAAAATTCAAACGAGTTTGCAAGGTTCAACCAGCTGAAATAAAACAAGCGGAAGCTAAACGTCGATACACGATATCATGACGAAGCCGATCATGACATCAATAATCCCTACCCACACCGTCCGAGGAGGGATCCCACTCGACTGTCAAGCCCGGAGGGAGCTGAGTCGGCCAAGTGGTGCTAGCAGCCAAAGCATTAACATCACCTGAAAAGTTTAGCCACAACAAGGCTGAGTAACTATGCTCCACAAGACTTAACCGATGGGTGGCTCTAATCCACCAACTTCTAGACATGCATGGCTTTTTGGCTGAGGGGTTTGTTTTGCCAAAAGCGACTACAGTAGGTCCTTACTTTCAATACTTTTAGCTCCTAGTTCTAAGTTCATTTACCATTCTAAGTTAGCAGCTATGCTAAACAAGGAAAAGTGTCCAAGCAATTTATGACAAGCATTCATATTAACATCACCATCAAGTTCCATTCTTACTCAATGTAGCGTAGCGATTAAGTAGTCCCAAACTGTGAGAGGTAGACAAATCGATTTGAATTTCTTAACCATGCATGGTGAACCTAATCTCACGACATCTGCCCACCACGAAGGGTCGCTTCCTTTGTCAGCCGTCCCCATCAATTCCCAGGCGCACGTCAGTGTGGCGGATCCACCTCAGATTAGTTTGATTAAAACATGGTTAAGCCGCCTAACATGCGACACTCATGCCTTAGTCAAATTAACACAAACTGCCATCGGATTTCATCCGATTTAACCACTTTAATAGGACCGAGTTAGCAAACTCACACGAAGGTGAGCGGTTTCAGAGAATACAACAAGTCCACTGATTTAAACAACTTGACCATTTAGTTCGATAATAAAACAAACATCAGAGTTTTACAAGTTCAAAAGCAGCGGAAGATAAAACAGCGGAGCTAGCGCCGGGGTCGGACGTCATTGGTGAGGCCAGCTAAGACGTCAGTGATCCCTATCCTCACCGTCCGAGGAGGGATCCCACTTGATCGTCCAACCTGGAGGGAGTTGGGGCGGCCAAGTGCCAACAGGAGCGGACTCGGGAGCAGCGACTTCACCTGAAAAAGAAAAGCCACAACAAGGCTGAGCTTCTAAGCTCAACAAGACTTAACCGATAAGGAGTACGCTACTCCACCACTTCTAGACATGCAAGGCTCTTTGGCTGAGGGGTTTGTTTGCCAAAAGCACTATGTAGATCCTTATTTTCAAAGTTTTAGCTCAGATTCTAAGTTCATTATCCGGTCTAAGTTAGCAACTTACTCTAAGCAAACATAGAACCAACTAGAGGGTATATAACATCATCAAAACCATGTCATCATCAGATTTCATTATTACTCAGTGTAGCATAGAGATCAAGTAGTCTCAAACTGTGAGAGGCAGACGAATCGATTCAAGTTCTTTAACCATGCATGGTGAACCTAACCTCACGACATCCGCGCACCACCGAGGGTCGCTTCCTGTGTCGGCCTTCCCCATCAATTCCCTAACCCGTGTCGGGCCCATTTCCTTTGGTGCAATGTTCCACAGACCCAGCCCCTGCCGTTCTATGACCACACTTGCCACCACGTGCGGCCGCAGGGGAACTCCGTTCCAAGGACAATGGGGCAACCGCTCACGTCTAGGTTCAATCTGTTACTCGGCTTCCTCATCCCATACTGAGTATGAGGTTAGTACTTTCAAACACTTGATCACGAACACCACCACTGTCGGGCCTTAACAAGTTCCATAGACAGACGGGGCGATCAGCCGACCACCAAGAGTTAACCAAAACCCTGCCCCGTCCATCGTCCTTATAGTTGTGACAGAAGGAGAACAAACAACTCCTACAACTCGCGAGTGACAGGAAATCAGTCGACTTTTACCGCTTCCTATTTAAGCATAGCAACTACTCGGTCCAACAAACTAGTGTTCAGATCAAGGGACTAAGTCATGCATCTATGGTTGCAAACAACTCCTATACGTAAATGCACGAGCATGAAGAAGAAGGCATGCGCAAGTTTGGGAAATTGGGGTTCATGCTCTGGGGCTTGCCTTCAAGCGAGGAGGAAGGGAAGGGGTCTTCTGCTGGGGCGGCTTTGGCTTCTAGAAGCGGGAGCTCAGCTATAGCTTCGTCTTCTGGCGCTGGGTACAGCTCGTAGACGCCATCGGCGAGATGCAACTCTACACGAATGCAAATGCAGGGGGTTAGCACTTAGACGAGTATTTGAACACCAACACTTGCAAGTTTTAGCCCAGAAACTTGGTAGCAAGGCTACGGAAAAAGTGGGGAAGTTCACTTGAGTTGGAGGAGAGCAAGGTAGAAAGGTCGGATGGAAAGAAACTTATGATCTGACCCTTATACTAGAGGAATAGATGTGCCGGGGGTCCTCAGACATAACGCAGAGAAGTCCCCGATTTTTACACATATACCCTCGGGTCAAGGAAAAGGATACAGCCGAGCCCTCGGGCGAGGCGGAGAAAGGGTCGACGAAACAGACAGGGTCGGGCGAGACGGAGAAAGGGGTCGGTCGGACAGACAGGGTCGGACGAGGCGGAAAAGGGGTCAGGCGGACAGACAGGGTCGGACGAGGCGGACAAGGGTCAGACGAACAGAAGGGGTCGAACGAGGCGGACAAGGGGTCAGACGAACAGAAGGGGTCGGACGAGGCGGAAAAGGGTCGGATGAGGCGGAAAAGGGGTCGGGCGGACAGACAGGGTCGGATGAGGTGGAAAAGGGGTCGGGCGGACAGACAGGGTCGGACGAGGTGGAAAAAGGGTCGGACGAACAGAAGGGATCGGACGAGGCGGAAAAGGGTCGACAGCTTACCTTCGGTTCACAGGTAAAGCTTGGGGTCGGGAAGGAGCAGACTTGGGCAGAAGGATGGAAGCACTAACACTTGGGCAGGCGACGATGTCCGGCGGTGCTCCGGCGGCGGCGGTGCTTCTTGTGGACCACAAGCAAGCTCTTGCGCAGCGCGGAGGAGCAAGCAGCTGCGTGGATTGGGGAGAGCGGTGTTGAGCGGAGAGGAGAGCTTCTCAGGAACTTAGGCTGTAGCGCTCGAGCACGAAACAGGGAGCAAGGCGAGAGGGCAGCGATGGCGAAGGGGACTACGACGGGGCTCTGGCATTCCCTTTTATAGCTGCGCGGAAGAAAGAGGGTTGGAGCGGCATGAAGACCAGGAAGAAGTGATGGAGTGCGCTGCCGGGGCGGAGATTGAGCAGCGGGGTGGCGGAGCATGCCTTCGGGGATGACACCGTCGGCCATTGGGCACCAGAGACAAGGCGGCGCAGGCGCGGTTTTGCCGATGGTTGAGATTTGGTGGAGGCGGGTGTCGTCGTGCGGCGGATCTGATGGGTGTGACAAGGGAAATGGTGCCAGAAGCAAGGGCGCATAGGTGAGAAGACAGGCGGGCTGTGGTTGCGCAGGCGAGCGTGAAGCAACAGTCTGTCGGGGCGCAGCTCTAGCAAGGCGAAAAGGAGCTGTCGCTGCCAGGGTCGGGGTTGGCGAAGGAGGAATCGTCGCGTAGCGCGGATCGGGGCGGAGCAACTGTGGAGGGGCGGCGGAAAAGCCGGGAGGCATCGGGCTTTGCAGCCGGGGGTCCGGCGAGGTGATGATGGGCGCGAGCTGCGAGGTGCTGCAGAAAGGGTAGCAGAGGAGCTTCCACGGCGATTGAGGAAAGAGGGCGCGGGAATCCATCCGGTCGCGGCCGGCGACGGGGCGGAGTGGCGGGTGTCGGAGGAATCGAGCCACGCGACGGAGAAGCTCTGAAGCGGGCATGCCACTCGAGTGTGTCTGTCTCGGGAGATCTGGGGGAAATATTTTGTGGGTCCACCGGTCAGTCTCAGTTGGTCCACTGCTCAGATTGAAAAGAGACAGTGCAGGAAGACTTAGAAGATCCGGCGGTATGGGTTGGGGTCGGCAGGGGTCGGAGCTGGGAACCAGCGGAGAGGGGTCGGATTTTCAGGGGTCGGGACCGGACTGGAGTTTGAGCACTTAAACTCGGAAAAGCTGAGACAGGGGGATTAGGGACTCGGATTAAGATTAACTCGAGAGATTTGGGGTCGGTCATCACAGCCTACCCCCCTTAAAAGAATCTCATCCCGAGATTCGGGTGTAAGAGTAACCAGTGAGGGTGTGCAGTCCTTACCTCCTTGGTTGGAAAGAAAAACCTTGGAAGCCCTTATTCAGATACTCATCTGTCTCCCATGTTGCTTCATCCTCTGTGTGGTTATTCCATAAGATCTTGTACATTTTCACCACTTGGCGTCGGGTGCGCCTCTCCTTATGGTCTAGAACTTTGGCCGGGTACTCTGCATAGGTCAAGTCGGGCTCGATTTGAAGTTGCTCTTGCTCTACTATCTCGGTTGGGACTTGGACACATTTCTTCAGTTGAGACACATGGAAAACATCATGTATGGCCGAGAGCTGTTCTGGGAGTGGGATCCGGTAAGCAACTGGTCCACAAATTTCCACAATCTCATATGGGCCAATGTAAAGGGGAGCCAATTTTCCCTTTACTCCAAACTGTTGCACTCCTTTGGTCGGGGAGACTCGAAGATACACATGATCATCAACATCAAATTGCAGGGGTCTTCTTCTCCTATCGGAGTAACTCTTCTGTCGAGATTGGGCAGCCTTGAGATTTGCTTGAATTACCTTCACTTGTTCTTCTGCTTCAACCACTAAGTCAGGGCCATAGGTCTGCCTTTCACCAATTTGTGACCAATTCAGCGGTGTCCGACATCTCCGACCATACAAGACTTCAAACGGTGCCATCTTCAAACTGGTCTGGTAGCTATTGTTATAGGAGAACTCTGCCAATGGCAAGCACTTGTCCCAGTTTTTATCATAATGGATGACACAAGCTCTCAATATGTCTTCAAGGATCTGATTGACTCTTTCGGTCTGACCATCGGTTTGAGGATGATAGGTTGAGCTACGATGAGCTTGGTGCCTATTGATGCTTGTAGCTGTTCCCAACAGTATGCTACAAACTGGACTCCTCGATCAGAGATGATCGTCCTAGGCACACCATGTAGGGAAACAATGCGGTCAAGATACAACTCCATATACTTCTTGGCCATGTAGGTGGTGTGGACAGGAAGGAAGTGGGCGGTCTTGGTCAGGCGATCCACAATCACCCAGATGGAGTCATGTCGCTGCGAGGTAAGGGGTAGTCCAATAATGAAATCCATGCTGATGTCTTCCCATTTCCAAGAGGGAATAGGTAGGGGCTGCAGGGTACCTACTACCTTTAGATGGCTCGCCTTGACGCGTTGGCAGGTGTCACACTCTGAAACATACCGAGCAATTTCTGGTTTCATTCCACTCCACCAGAAGATCTGACGGAGGTCATGATACACCTTATTGCTGCCAGGATGGATTGAGAATTTGGAGAGATGGGCTTCATCTAGGATTTGCTTCCTCAGATTGGGGTCAGATGGTACAACCAGTCGGTTTCCATAATACACTTTCCCATTCTCATCCTGTCGAAAATGCTTATATCCTTCATCCTTCAATGAAATCTTCCTTGTGATCCGCCTTACTTCCTCATCCTCTAACTGTGCTGACCCAATTTGGTCTTCTAAAACAGACCCAAGAGATATGTGGGCGAGGGTTCCATGGGAAACAATTTCCAAACTAAGTTTTCCCATCTCATGACACAGAGTCTCGGTGAAGGTTGTTGCCGACAAGCAGTTGCAAAAGGTCTTGCGGCTAAGAGCATCGGCCACCACGTTGGCCTTGCCGGGGTGATAATGCACTTCCAAATCATAGTCTTTTATCAACTCTAACCATCTTCTTTGGCGCATGTTGAGGTCGGCTTGAGTGAAGATGTACTTGAGGCTCTTGTGATCGTGTAGATGTTGCAGTGGGTGCCCATCAGATAGTGTCTCCATATCTTTAAGGCATGAATCACTGCTGCCAACTCAAGATCATGGGTTGGGTAGTTCAGCTCATGAGGTCGTAACGCCCGTGAGGCATAGGCAATGACTCGGTTGTCTTGCATAAGAACACACCCAAGTCCAGTGCCAGAGGCGTCACAATACACGTCAAACGGCCTAGAGGGGTCGGGTTGAGCCAAAACCGGGGCTGTGGTCAGCAAGTGCTTCAGGGTCTTGAAGGCTTCCTCACACTTGTTGTTCCACACAAATCTGACCTCTTTCTTCAGCAGCTCAGTCATCGTCTTAGCTATCTTGGAGAAGTCCAGTATGAAACGCAGATAGTAGCCTGCTAATCTAAGAAAACTTCGAATCTGGTGCATTGAGGTGGGAGGCTTCCAGTCCATGACTTCCTGTACCTTGCTGGGGTCGACGGCTATGCTATTCCGAGAGATAGTGTGTCCCAAGAACTTGACACTATCTAACCAAAATTCACACTTGGAGAATTTGGCGTAAAGCTGATGATCTCTCAACCGTTGGAGAACTACATGAAGATGATCGGCATGTTCTTCTTCGTTCTTTGAGTACACTAGGATATCATCAATGAACACCACCACAAACTTGTCCAACTCGGGCATGAACACTGAATTCATGAGATACATGAAATATGCGGGTGCATTGGTGAGTCCAAAAGACATGACCAGGTACTCGTAGAGTCCATATCTTGTGGAGAAGGTGGTTTTGGGAATGTCACCGGGTCGGATCTTGATTTGGTGATAACCTGAACGAAGATTGATCTTGGAGAACACTCTTGCTCTAGCTAACTGATCGAACAGAACATCAATGCGGGGGAGTGGGTACTTGTTCTTGACAGTCACCGCATTAAGGGGTCGGTAGTCCACACACATGCGTAGGATCCCGTCCTTCTTCTTCACAAACAGGGCTGGGAAACCCCAGGGTGATGTACTGGGTCGGATGAAGCCTTTTTCCAACAGATCATGCAACTATGTCTTTAACTCGGCCAGCTCAGCAGGTGGCATCCGATAGGGTCTCTTGGATATCGGAGCGGTGCCGGGGATCAACTGTATGGAAAGCTCCATATCTCTATCAGGCGGCATGTCGGGCAAGTCCTCTGGAAACACATCCGGGTACTCACAGACAACCGGAAGGCTTTCTAGCCGGGCTTCCGATAGAGAGTACGCACAGGGAAGTGCATACTTAGGGGGTTTCAAGGGTATGGTAGAACTGCCATGAAAGGGTGAGTTGATATGGAGACTTCGGGCAGCTGTATCTAGAACCACTTGGTGTCTGGTCATCCAATCCATCCCAAGGATGATATCTATTCCTTCCAGGTCAAGGATGATGAGATTTTCCTTGAAAAGAGTTTGGCCTAGCTGGATATGTACAAGGGTAATGATCTGGTCTGAGGCTATGTTCCTTCCAGGAGTGGAGATCACATATGATCCTTTAGTGTGACCGACACTCAGCTCACATCTTTCTCTAGTCTTACTCCTGATGAAGCTATGGGAGGCTCCCGAATCAAACAAAACAACAACAGCTTGATTTAAGACAAGGAAAGTACCCGTCATCACTGGTGCACCTTCGGGGAGCTCGGTCAAGCTTGTGTAGTTGAGCCGTCCTTGGCGGACTTGCACCTTGGGCCTTCTTCCTCTGTTCGCCATGGGGTTCTGGCCAAGCTGCTGATTTCTGTTCCTAGGGCAGTCCTTAGCAAAATTCCCTTCATTGCCGCAGGTGAAGCAGCGGTTACCAGTTGCAGGACGCGGTGGTGGCGGTAGGGTTGGCCGGGGCGCCTGTGGTTGGAAACCAGGAAAACGAGGTGCTGCCGCTGGTGGGGGTCGGGCAACCCATCTTCCTGACTGCTGGGGTCGGCTGGGCACCTGTGGAGGAACCATCCTGAACCTTCGAGCGGGTGGGCTTGGATATGCCACGGAGGCCTTTCTCTTCTGGTCAGCTTTGAGAGCCTGCATGCAGTCCTCTTGCGAGATAGCCAGATTCACCAACTCGTTGTAGGTATCCACCATAATGGGGTTCAACCTCTCTCTGAGCTCCAGACTTAGCCCTCAACGGAATCTGTCCCGCTTCTTCTCGTCTGTGTCCGCAGGATAGCCGGCATAATGGCACAGGTCATTGAAAGCTTGGGCGTAGTGCAGGACATCTCGGTTTCCCTGGGTAAGAGCCAGGAACTCGTTGAGCTTGCGCTCCCGGAGACCTTCCGGAATGTGATGCCCTCTGAACGCAGTCTTGAACTCGTTCTAGCTGACAACATGGTCGGCCGGCAACATAGCATAATAGTGATCCCACCAGAGCCGGGTGGAACCACGCAGCTGTTGAGCCGCAAACCAGGCTTTGTTGTGGTCGGGGCATGGGGCAGTGAGGAGCTCGAACTTGGATTTGATTGTGCGAACCCAGGCGTTGGCGTTGAGCGGGTCTTGTGTCTTCTGGAACAAAGGGGGTTGCGTCCCCAAGAAGTCCTCATAGCGAGCAACATGAGGCTGCTGCTGAGCCCTTCCCCATGGGGCTGCTGCTGTTGTCCCTGCACGAGATGCCTCAGCAGCTCGGTTTGAGCCACTAAGATCGCCTCCAGCAGAGACGGGGGCGGGGGCGGGGGAAGATCCTGCCTCTGCTCACTGCTGCTGGGCGTAGAGCCGGACCTGGTGTGATGCGCCATCTGCAAGAGCCAACGTTCCATTAATTCCATAACCTCAGAAGTATTCCAACCAAATGGGAACGCACATGTTAAATCCTCAAATGCGACTCTTGCCGACAATGCAACACAACACAGCTTTATAAAGGAGACACACACTTCCTCTTGCCATCTTATTTAGCAACTATTTTAGTTCTGCACACGACTTCGGGCGAACCATAACCATATCCCAGGAGTTCCATTATATCTAACCTTAGGCCAAGGGGTCGGGCACAAGAAGAGGTCGGGCAAAGCGATCTGCACCAGAAAGGGTCGGGTGAAGCAAACTGCACAGGAAGGGGGGGTCGGGTGAAGCGATCCATGCCAGAAGGGGTCGGGCGAAGCGAACCACACAAGAAGGGGTCAGGCGAGGCGGAGAATCACCTTGAGGGGTCGGGCGCATCCGACCTCACGACCCGGGGTCGGCCAACTTTGGACAGACCCATAGAAAATGGGTGTGTGGTCACAGCACAAACTCACACAGTCTGGCATCCCAACGTGTTGCAAAAGAGTCAAAGGTCAAGCTAAGATCTGATTTCAACGGAGATCATTACATGGTTGCTCCCAAAACACAGGGAATACTTGACTCAAGGCTAACCTATTAGATGACTATCCAAAATTTAGGTTGCCGAGGAGTACAACAAAAGATGAGATCCCTACAGCTCCTGATCTATGAGGGAACACTGTGAATTGGAGAAGGGGCGTCGTCATCCTCAATGTCCATGCTGGATGCTCCCTCGACCTCCTCAGGGTCTTCTTGCTTTTCCAACTGCATCTGAAGGGTGTTCATGTCGTCGAGCTCGGCGTGGTGCTCGTCCAGATAGGCATTAGCAACCGCTAGCTCCATCTCTACCTCCATCTTTTCTTCAGACAGCTCGATCATGCCATCCACCAGATCCGTTACTTCTCCCTCGAGTTCGGAGATTCGGTCTTGCATGTCGTGGATTTGGATGCCTCTCTGGATGAGTTGATAGGTTTGTCCCACCAGGTCTCTCTTGGCGACGTTGAAGTGCCTCTGGGTGTCCACGGCGATCCGAGCCAAGACTGCCATGACCTAGCCTTGAAGCTCGATCAGCCTATATAGGGCTGACATGCATCTGATGTTGGTGGAGATGGTGACCAGCGAGTGGGATGTGGCCAACACCTTGATGTTGTTGACACGATCAAGCCACGCCGGGTCCATACGGTCTCCGGCAGGGAACAGGCCGATTGGGTCCAAGGTGACCTCAAGCGGATGCAACTGACAGAACTGAGTGAGGAGTTGTAGAGCAGCCGACTCCCATGTATGTTCCAAGGCGTGTCCGTATGTCGAGACTCCGAGCTGGGGCCACTCGGGTCGCACAGGGGGTGGAGGTACCACCGCCTGCACGTTGCACCTCTGTACGCCGTGCTCCAGGTACATCCGTCCCACGTACAAGGGTGGGGACTGATACCCGAACCACCTCAAGTGTCCCACAGAATAGGAGGAAAACCTTCGAAGTGTAAGCACGTCGAGTGGGAGATGCCATCGGCGCTGTACAGAACGTGTCCGGGGACGACCATCTGGAACCCAGAACCAAAACAACATGAGACAGAACTCTAAGAAGAAAGGGGTTGGATAGAAAAGCATTCTGATTTGACCGAGCACAAGCTAGAAGAAAACTAGAAATCCTTAGAACCGAAGAGGAGCTTTTCCAAGGCAAGGTTGCTTTTGGGAGGTGGCTTTACAGATTTTAGTTGATGACGCATGCATGGCCTACCTCGTTTCTCAACCAAAACAACTGCCAAAACATTGGTCTTACGTAGTCAGTGCCGGTGGCAAGGCAACCATTACGTCTCTCCCTATAGTAGCTAGTCGGTTCTAGTAGCGTCTCCTAAGCGAACGCGGTTAGTGCACCTGCAGAAAACACAACCACATGAACCTTTCGTGCCAGCACCCACGAAAGCGTCCCCAAGCATTACCGTTCACTATAGGAACGACACCCATGCATTCAAGGCTGCATGGACAGCACAACAACTGTGGAAATAGGTCCCCTTTGAATGGAACCATATAACCCTTCTCATACTTGTGATGCGGAATCAGCGCACGTATAATAGACGTGGCGAACAACTGTGATGATAGGCTCATTGGAATCGAACCATACCACCCTTCGTATGAACTAACATACGGAACCTGCACACGTATGATAAACGTGGGCGAAATAACCGTGATGATAGGGTCCTTTGAATAGAACTCCCTATCAACCCTCGCATACTCGTGATGCAGACTCGGCACACGTATGATACACGTGGTGAAGTGCTGGAGGTTAGCAAGGTAACCAATAAGTATTAGCCACCTAAAAAGAACCCAAAAATCCCCTAGGGCCTCTCGTACTAAGTCATCCTTAAGGATCGTACGAGATTTTTCAACATTTTTCTTTGAAACTTTTATTTAAAAGAAGTGTTTAGGGCCTATTGTGTTCTCTGTCTTGCTAAACCAGCTCTGGTACCAGCTGTGGCGGATCCACCTCGGATTAGTTTGATTAAAACATGGTTAAGCTGCCTAACATGCGACACTCATGCCTTAGTCAAATTAACACAAAGTGCCGTCGGATTTCATCCGATTTAACCACTTTAACAGGACCGAGTTAGCAAACTCACACGAAGGTAAGCGGTTTCAGAGAATACAACAAGTCCACTGATTTAAACAACTTGACCATTTAGTTCGACAATAAAACAAACATCAGAGTTTTACAAGTTCAAAAGCAGCGGAAGATAAAACAGCGAAGCTAGCACCAGGGTCGGACGTCATTGGTGAGGCCAGCCAAGACGTCAGTGATCCCTGTCCTTGCCGTCCGAGGAGGGATCCCACTCGACCGTCCAACCCGGAGGGAGTTGGGGCGGCCAAGTGCCAACAGGAGTGGACTCGGGAGCAGCGACTTCACCTGAAAAAGAAAAGCCACAACAAGGCTGAGCTACTAAGCTCAACAAGACTTAACCAACAGGGAGTACGCTACTCCACCACTTCTAGACATGCAAGGCTCTTTGGCTGAGGGTTTTGTTTGCCAAAAGCACTATCTAGATCCTTATTTTCAAAGTTTTAGCTCAGATTCTAAGTTCATTATCCGGTCTAAGTTAGCAACTTACTCTAAGCAAACATAGAACCAACCAGAGGGTATATAACATCATCAAAACCATGTCATCATCAGATTTCATTGTTATTCAGTGTAGCATAGCGATCAAGTAGTCTCAAACTGTGAGAGGCAGACGAATCGATTCGAGTTCTTCAACCATGCATGGTGAACCTAACCTCATGACATCCGCGCACCACCTAGGGTCGCTTCCTGTGTCGGCCTTCCCCATCAATTTCCTAACCCATGTCGGGCCCATTTCCTTTGGTGCAATTTTCCATAGACCCGGCCTCTGCCGTTCTGTGACCACACTTGCCACCACGTGCGGCCGCAGGGGAACTCCGTTCCAAGGACAATGGGGCGACCGCTCACGTCTAGGTTCAATCCGATACTCGGCTTCCTCATCCCATACTGAGTATGAGGTTACTACTTTCAAACACTTGATCACGAACACCACCACTGTCAGGCCTTAACAAGTTCCATAGACAGACGGGGCGATCAGCCGACCACCAAGAGTTAACCAAAACCCTGCCCCGTCCATCGTCCTTATAGTTGTGACAGAAGGAGAAGAAACAACTCCTACAACTCGCGAGTGACAGGAAATCACTCGACTTTTACCACTTCCTATTTAAGCATAGCAACTACTCGGTCCAACAAACTAGTGTTCAGATCAAGGGACTAAGTCATGCATCTATGGTTGCAAACAACTCCTATACGTAAATGCACAAGCATGAAGAAGAAGGCATGCGCAAGTTTGGGAAACTGGGGTTCATGCTCCGGGGCTTGCCTTCAAGCGAGGAGGAAGGGAAGGGGTCTTCTGCTGGGGCGGCTTCGGCTTCTGGAAGCGGGAGCTCAGCTACAGCTTCATCTTCTGGCGCTGGGTACAGCTCGTAGACGCCGTCGGCGAGATGCAACTCTACACGAATGCAAATGCAGGGGGTTAGCACTTAGACGAGTATTTGAACAGCAACACTTGCAAGTTTTAGCCCAGAAACTTGGTAGCAAGGCTATGGAAAAAGTGGGGAAGTTCACTTGAGTTGGAGGAGAGCAAGGTAGAAAGGTCGGATGGAAAGAAACTTATGATCTGACCCTTAGACTAGAGGAATAGATGTGCCGGGGGTCCTCAGACATAACGCAGAGAAGTCCCCGATTTTTACACATATACCCTCGGGTCAAGGAAAAGGATACCCTCGGGTCCTCAGATATAATGAACAGAAGGGGTCGGACAAGGCGGAAAAGGGGTCGGGCGGACAGACAGGGTCGGATGAGGCGGAAAAAGGGTCGGACGAACAGAAGGGGTCGGACGAGGCGGAAAAGGGTCGGCAGCTTACCTTCAGTTCACATGTGAAGCTTGGTGTCGGGAAGGAGCAGACTTGGGCGGAAGGATGGAAGCACTAAGACTTGGGCAGGCGACGATGTCCGGTGGTGCTCCGGCGGCGGTGGTGCTTCTGGTGGACCACAAGCAAGCTCTTGCGCAGCACGGAGGAGCAAGCGGCTGGGTGGATTGGGGAGAGCGGTGTTGAGCGGAGAGGAGAGCTTCTCAGGAACTTAGGCTGTAGCGCTCGAGCACGAAACAGGGAGCAAGGCGGGAGGGCAGCGATGGCGAAGGGGACTCCGGCGGGGCTCTGGCATTCCCTTTTATAGCTACGGGGAAGAGAGAGGGTTGGAGCGGCACGAAGACCGGGAAGAAGCGATGGAGTGCGCTGCCAGGGCGGAGATTGAGCAGCGGGGCGGCGGAGCAGGACCTCGGGGATGACACCGTCGGCCATTGGGCACCAGAGACAGGGTGGCACAGGCACGGTTTTGCTGGTGGTTGAGATTTTGTGGAGGCGGGCGTCGTCGTGCGGCGGATCTGATGGGTGTGATAAGGGGAACGACGCCAGAAGAGAGGGCGCACAGGTGAGAAGACAGGCGGGCTGCGGTTGCGCGGGTGAGCGCGAAGCAATAGTCTATCGGGGCGCAGCTCTGGCAAGGCGAAAAGGAGCTATCGCTGCCGGGGTCAGGGTTGGCGAAGAAGGAATTGTCGCGTAGCGCGGACCAGGGCGGAGCGACTGTGGAGGGGCGGCGGAATAGCCGGGAGGCATTGGGCTTTGCAGCCGGTGGTCCAGCGAGGTGATGATGCGCGCGAGCTGCGAGGCACTGCAGAAAGGGTAGCAGAGGAGCTTCCGCAGCGACTGGGGAAAGAGGGCGCGGGAATCCATCCGGTCGTGGCCGGCGACGGGGTGGAGCGGCAGGTGTCGGAGGAATCAAGCCACGCGGCGGAGAAGCTCTAATGCGGGCATGCCACTCGAGTGCGTCTGTCTCGGGAGATCTGGGGGAAAGATTTTGTTGGTCCACCGGTCAGTCTCGGTTGGTCCACTGCTCAGATTGAAAAGAGACACTGCGGGAAGACTTAGAAGATCCGGCGGTATGGGTTGGGGTCGGCAGGGGTTGGAGCTGGGAACTAGCGGAGAGGGGTCGGATTTTCAGGGGTCGGGACCGGACTGGAGGTTGAGCACTTAAACTCGGAAAAGCTGAGACAGGGGGATTAGGGACTCGGATTAAGATTAACTCGAGAGATTTGGGGTCGGTCGTCACAGTCAGGTCCAAACTTCCCTTGGCATGCAATGCTCCACAGTCCCAGCCTATTACTACACTGTGACCGCACTTGCACCCACATGATGCACCATGGGAACCTCGTTCCAGGGATAGTAGGGGTATAAGCCACGCCCCGGTTCAATCAGGTACTAGGATTCCTCATCCCATACTAGGTCTTAGATTAGTACTTTCAAACACTTGATCATGAACACCATCACCTTTCGACCTTAAACCAATTTCCTATAGACAAACGGGGCAATCCACCGACCACCAAAACAAGTTCACAGAGCCCTGCCCCGTCCATCATCCTTATAGTTGTAACAAAAGGGGAGCAAGCAACTCCTATAACTCACGAGTGACTGGAAATCACTCAACTTTTACCGAGTCTTGTTTAAGCATTGCCACTACTCGGCCTATCATACTAGTGTTCAGATCAAAGGTAAACTAAGTCATGCATCTACAGTTTCAAACAACTCCTGAAACGTAAATGCACCAACAAGGCAAGCAATTGTATTGCAAGTAACTAAAACATAGGAATTTATGCTCTGGGGCTTGCCTTTAGAGAAAACTAGCAGTTCATTAGGGTCTTGACCTTGCTTGGACTTGCTCTCCAAGTGATGAAGTCCCGCAGCAGGTTCTTCCTCCGGTGCAGGGTGGAGCTCGTAGGTGCCGTCAGCGAGGTTCAGCTCTACACGAAATGCAATGCAAGGGGGGGTCAATTGTATTCATGTTTGTGCAAAGAGAGAGAGGTTGCGTTTGGGGCAGTTCAAGTGCATTAGGCGAGTTATTACTTCTGAATCTTTTTAAGTACCTCTTCCAAGATTACTTATTTTTGCCAGAAACTGCAGAAAACAAGGATTCCAACAAAAGTGATTTGGTATATTTTTGATTTTTCTACGATTAAAGATGAAACTTCCAAGCTTCGGTTGATTTAGAACCAGTTAATAGAGTCGGATAGGGAAAATCTTACGATCTGACCCTTAAACTTAAGGAAAGACGGTACTGGGATCCTTAGATTAAACACAAAGAAGTCCCCAAATTTTTTTACACATATACCCTCGGTCAAAAGAAATAGATACCACCAAGCTCTCGGGCGAGGCGGACAGCACTCGGGCGAGGTGGAGAGGGGTCGGGCGAGACAGACCGGGTCGGGCGAGATGGATAGGGATCGGCAGCTTACCTCTGGTCCTACGGACGAGGTCTTGGGGTCGGGAAGAAACAAGCCAAAGCGGAACGGTGGGAGGCAGTAAGCTTCGAGCGGCGGCGAGGTCCGGCGGTGCTCCGGCGGAGGTGGTGCTTCTTGTGGACAACAACCAAGCTCTAAAGCTGTGCGAGGGGATGGTGAAGTGGTGGGTGGTGTCGGCCAAGCGCGGTGTTGGGCGGAAAGGGGAGTTCCACAGAGAGCTCAAGCGGCGGCGAGTGCGGTGGAGAAGAACAGAGCAAGCAGTGCAGCAAAGGCAGTGATGGCGAAGGCAACTCCGGTAAGAGGCTTCGGTACCCCTTTTATAGCTGCGCGACAGTGTTCAGAGGAAAGATGCGAGCTCCAGCGGTGAGAGGATAAGATCGAGGAAGAAGGAGGTGCTCTGTCGCGGTGGCGATTGGTTGACGCCTCCATTAGCCAGAGAAACGGAGCTCCTGGGACAGGATCTTCTGGCATTGGGCAAGGGAGATAACGTCAGGCAAGCGCGGTGTTGCCGGGCGGAAGGATTGGTGAGGTCGAGCGTGTGTCTGGTCGCGTCAAGCATCGGATTGGGGGCAGCGGCTCGGTCGGTATGCGGCAGGATAAGGCCGGGGAAAGGCGGGTGCACAGGCGAGGCGGCCATTGGCCAGCGGTGCCATTGGCCCTGGGAAGCGGAGCTCCGAACGCGCTCTTGCTGTGATTGGCCACAGGCGAAGCATGGCATGTGCATCCGGTCTATCGGACGGGCGAAGCGGAGCACCAAGGCTCTGGTCGGGCGAAGCGGATGTACGGCAGGAGCGAGGGGTGTGCTCGGCCGGTGACTGGCCAGCACGACGCTCGCCCCGTTTTGTCGTGGGTGCGGGTTGGGCGTCGAGGCTCTCGCCCTATTGCTTTCTCGCCAGGGATAGGGCGCCGGCGAGCTGCCGGTGGCCAGTGGCCACGCGGCGCGCGGCGCACGAGTGAACATGCCCGGGCGCGCTGGCGTCGAGGCAGTGTCGGGCAGCAAACTTGACCGGCTTTGGGGGCTCTCGTCTCCAGATTTTTAAACTAAACTTTCGAGAACCCCTTAAGGAAACTTGTAGAACTCTGGCCGTAGTTCAAACTTTATTCAGGGTTTCTGCTCAGATTTTGAAAGGATTTGGGGATAACTCAAGCCAAAGTTTGCCAAAAACCACAGTTTTTGAACTTAGGCATTTTAGCCGAGTGGGTGAGTTTTCAAGAGTTTGGCTGTCTTTGACTTAACTTTAGGGCAGCTTCTGAGTGGAATTAGACCAAAGTGCCTTTGACAAAAGGTGTTTGAAATAAAAAATTTTACAACTCTTATTTGGACAAAAATTTTGAGTTTGCAAACAAAATCTCAAGTTTTATTTTAAACACCGAAAAGAACCTTTTTAGGGTCAAAAAGGATAGGTTACCTCTTTTGTTTTAGCGACTAACAACTGGTTTAGGTTTAAGTACACCAAGTTGGGGCAGAGTTGTTACAGCCTACCCCCCTTAAGGGAATCTCATCCCGAGATTCAAGTGCAGAAAGGAACTAGTGTGGCTGGTGCAACGTACCTCCCTGATCGAAAAGAAAACCACGGAAGTTAGTGTTGAGATACTCTTCTGTCTCCCACATTGCTTCATCTTCTGTATGGTTACTCCACTGAATCTTATAAATCTTCACTACTTGCTATCAAGTGTACCTCTCCTTACGGTTGAGAACTTTGGCAGGGTGTTTTGCATAGGATAAGTCAGATTCAAAGTCAAGTTGTTCCTGCTCCAATACTTCGGTCGGGTCTCGGACACATTTCTTCAGTTGAGAGATATGGAAGACATTGTGAATGGCTGAGAGCCGTTCTGGTAGTTGGATCCGATAAGCAACGGGTCCGCAGATTTCCACGATCTCATAAGGGCCAATGTAACGGGGAGCCAATTTCCCTTTTACCCCAAACTGTTGCAATCCTTTGGTCGGGGAGACTCGGAGGTATACATGATCACCAATGTCAAACTGCAGGGGTCTCCTCCTTTTGTCGGAATAGCTCTTTTGTCGAGATTGGGCTTCCTTAAGATTGGCTTGAATCACCTTAACCTGCTCTTCGGCTTCTGCTACTAGATCAGGACCATAAGTTTGTCTTTCCCCAACTTGTGACCAATTTACAGGTGTCCGACACCTCCGACCATACAAGGCCTCGAATGGTGCCAACTTCAACCTAGCCTGGTAGCTATTATTATAAGAAAAACTCTGCCATTGGCAGACACTTATCCCAGTGTTTGTCATAATGGATGACACAAGCCCGTAGCATATCTTCTAGGATTTGATTCACTCTCTTTGTCTGGCCATCTATTTGAGGGTTATATGTTGAGCTACGGATTAGCTTGGTGCCAAGTGAAGTTTGTAACTGTTCCCAAAAACGTGCTACAAACTGAACACCTCGATTGGAGATGATCGTCTTCGGAACACCATGCAAGGAGATGATACGGTCCAAGTATAACTCTGCATATTTCTTGGCAGTGTAGGTGGTGTGAATAGGAAGAAAATGTGCAAACTTGGTGAGGCGGTCCACAATAACCCAAATGGAATCATGTCGCTGAGAGGTAGGGGGCAATCCAACAATGAAATCTATGCTGATGTCTTCCCATTTTCAAGATGGAATAGGTAGCGGTTGCAAGGTACCTGCTGCCTTCAAGTGACTTGCCTTGACACGTTGACATGTGTCGCATTCAGAGACATAGCGCGCAATTTCTGGTTTCATTCCACTCCACCAAAAAGTTTAACGGAGGTCATGATACATCTTATTGCTGCTAGGATGAATTGAGAACTTGGAGAGATGAGCTTCATCCAAGATTTGCTTTCTAGGATTGGGGTTAGATGGGACAACAAGTCGGTTCTCATAGTACACTCTCCCATTTTCATCTTGTCGGAAATGCTTATACCCCTCATCCTTCTGTGCAATCTTCCCTTTAATTAACTTTATTTCCTCATCTTCTAACTGTGCTGACCCAATTTGGTCTTCCAAGAAAGATTCCATGGAAACATGACCGAGGGTGCCATGGGAAACAATTTCCAACTTAAGCTTGGCCATCTCATGACATAAGGTCTTGGCATAGTTGGTCGCAGACATGCAGTTACAATGGATTTTGCGACTGAGAGCATCTGCAACTACGCTTTGCCTGGGTGATAGTGCACTTCTAAGTCATAGTCCTTGATCAATTCTAACCATCTTTTCTGATGCATGTTGAGGTCTGCTTGAGTGAAGATATACTTGAGACTCTTGTGATCTGTATAGATATTTCAACGAGTCCCCATAAGATAATGTCTCCACATTTTTAGAGCATGGACGACTGCTGCTAGCTCAAGATCATGGGTAGGATAATTCAGCTCATGTGGCCGTAGCGCTCGTGAGGCGTAGGCAATGACTCGGTTGTCTTACATGACAACACACCCAAGTCCAGTGCTAGAGGCATCGCAATAAACATTAAACGGCTTAGAGGTGTCTGGCTGAGCTAAAACCAGTGTAGAAGTCAACAATTGTCTCAGGGTGTGGAAAACTTCTTCACATTTGTCGCTCCACACAAACTTAACTCCTTTCTTCAATAGTTAAGTCATTGGCTTAGCTATTTTTGAGAAGTCAGGAATGAATCGATGGTAGTAGCCTGCTAAACTGAGAAAACTTCAAATTTGATGAACTGAAGTGGGCGGCTTCCAATCCATTACTTCTTGAACTTTGCTTGGGTCTACTGCTATGTCATTGCTAGATATGGTATGCCCCAAGAATTTAACACTATCCACCTAGAAGTCACACTTGGAGAAGTTTGCAATAAAGTTGGTGATCTCTTAAGCATTGGAGCACAGTATGCAGGTGCTCTACATGTTCTTCCTCATTCTTCGAGTACACCAAGATATCGTGGATGAATACCACGACGAATTTGTCAAGTTCGAGCATGAACACCGAATTCATGAGATACATGAAATAAGCCGGCGCATTAGTAAAAGCCTAAACGACATGACTAAGTACTCATAGAGTCCATACCGCGTAGAGAGGGCAGTCTTAGGAATGTCGCATGGTCAGATCTTGATTTGATGGTAGCCGGAATGAAGATCAATCTTGGAAAACACTCTAGCTCCAGCTAGCTGATCGAACAAAACATCAATGCGAGGCAGTGGGTACTTGTTCTTTATCGTCACCGCATTGAGGGGTCGGTAGTCCGCACACATTCGCAGACTCTCATCCTTCTTTTTCACAAACAGGGCGGGGCAACCCCAAGATGATGTACTTGGGCGGATGAAACCTTTCTCCAACAACTCATGCAATTGGGTTTTTAACTCAGCCAGCTCTGCCGGTGGCATTCTATAAGGTCTCTTGGAAATAGGGGCTATGCTGGGGATCAATTCTATAGCAAACTTCACATCTCTGTCGGGCGGCATGCCCAGCAAGTCATTTGGAAACACATCGGGGTACTCACACACCATTGGAATGTCCTCCAATCGGGCTTCAGTTACGGGATAGGCACAAGAATTTTTGCACTGTCGGGTAAGTGTATGATTGAGCTACCCTGTAAGGGTGAATTTATATGGACTGCTCTAGCAGAGATGTTCAGTGCCACTCAGTGCCGAGTCATCCAATCCATACCCAAGATAATATCTATCCCCTCTATACCAAGGATAATGAGATTTTCCTTAAAGAGGGTTTTGCCTAGCTTAATAGGCACATTGACATTCATCTTATCTGACATGATTTTCCCACCCGGGGTAGATATCATAAAGGACCCTTTAGTTTGACATTCTGTCAACCCATATTTGTCACTAGCTTTTCTTCCGATAAAACTATGTGATGCTCCTGAGTCAAACAAAATCAAAGTTGAGTGACTATGGATAAGAAAGGTACCGGTCATCACTAGTGCACCTTCGGGAAGCTCTGCTGCGTTGGTGAAGTTCAGCCGACCCTGGTGAATCTGCACTTTGGGCTTCTTTCCCTTGTTGATCATCGCATTGCTCTGGTTGGGCTGTTGATTTAGGTTGCGGGGTAGTCTTTGGCAAAGTGCCCCATATTCCCGCAGGTGAAACAACGGTTTCCAATGGCAGGGTGGGGCGGCGGTGGTAGGGTCGGCCGTGGTGCCTGTTGCTAAAATCCCGGGAAATGAGGTGCTGCTTGCGGTGGGGGTCAGGCAACCCATCTTCCCGACTGCTGTGGTCGGTGGGGCGCCTATGAGGGAACCATCCTGTATCTATATGCAGGTGGGCTTGGTGCTGGCATTGGGGCCTTCCGCTTCAGGTCGGCTTTGAGGGCCTTCATGCAGTCTTCTTGGGAAATTGCCAGGTTCACCAGTTCATTGAAGGAATCCACCTTGATGGGATTCAGCCTTTCCTTGAGCTTCAGACTCAAGCCTCTGCAGAAGCGGTCCCTCTTCTTCTCATCGGAATCCGCATGATAGCCGGCATAGCAGAACAGATCGTTGAAAGCCTGCGCATAGTGCAGGACGTCGTGGCCTCCCTAGGTGAGAGCCATGAACTCATTGAGCTTGCACTCCAGGAGACCCTTAGGGATATGATGGCCCTTGAACGCCGTCTTGAACTCCTCCCAGCTGACGACGTGGTCGGCCGGCTACATGCCGTGGTAGTGATCCCACCATAGAAGGGTAGAACCACACAGCTGCTGTGCGGCGAACCGAGCCTTGTTCTCATTTGGGCAATGGGCGGTGAGAAGGAAGAACTTGGACTCGATGGCACAAATCCAGGCGTCAGCGTCGAGCGGATCCTCTGTCTTGTGGAACAGAGGGGCTGTGTCCCCAGAAAGTCCTCGTAGCGAGCAACATGAGGTTGCTGATGAGCTCTTCCTCCCTGGGCTGCTGCTGTTGCCCCGGGCGATGTGCCTCAGCAGCTCAGTTTGAGCAGCCAAGATTGCCTCTAGTGTGGGCGGATGCGGAGGCGGTTGAGGCACCTGCCTCTGCTCACTGCCACTGGGAATAGAGCCAGAGCGGGTGCAGTGCGCCATCTGCAAGAGTCATCTTTCCATTAGTCACATAATCCCAAAAGCTTTCCAATCATGAGGGAATTTATGTGCTAAATCTTTAAATGCTAATCTTACCGGTAGTGCAAACACAACAATCATATATTTTATTGAGTAGGCGCATATTTCCCCTTTTTGGCCATTTCAGTCAGCAATTAGATGGCTCCTGGAGTGCCAACTTCCAGTGTCAAAAGTCATAGCCAGGATTCCGGCAAGTATTTTTGTTTTCTGCACGCGAGGCTCGGATGGTGGCCGTCGGGTCCATCCGACCCGTAGCGCCCAGGGTCGGGCGAGGCAAAGCTCTATCTTGTGGGTCCGGATACGTCCGACCCTTAGCGCCCGGGGTCAGGCGAGGCGGAGACCCGCTGCAAGGGGTCGGGCATGTCTGACCTTGTTGTGAGGGGTCGGGCATGACGGAGACCTGCTGCGAGGGGTCGGGCGCGTCCGACAAGGTGACTCGGGGTTGGCCAAGTCGGTGGAGGTCACCGTTTCTGTTTTTGGGCGGATTTTTAGCAAGCTGAGCTGCGGTGTTTTGGTTCTAACACGAGATTGACAAATCCAAAGGAGCTGAATTTTGATGAGTAGTTAGAACACATGTTTCCCGCACAGCTTTGGTATTCAATCCTCGGATCAAAAGTGAGTGGAGACAGGATAAACTGAGGAGAAACAGCCATTGAATTTCTGCCATAATTTGTCAGACAGGGCAACTGGCCGGTAGCAATGGCAAATCATACATGGAATCAGTTTTTCAACACCCGAATACTCAACTCAAGCTAACCCATTACATCACTGGCCAAAACTATAGGTCGCCGAGGAGTACAATAAAAGAAATTGCTCTCATACATCTAAAAGTCGTCAAGGTTGCCTATGGAGGCAAAGCTGAGTGCCGGAGAGGGTGCGTTGCCAACTTGAGGCTACGGAGCGGTCTCCTCAAAATTCATGCTTGAAAATCCCTTGATCTCCTCGGGCTCCTCCTCTGAGCCATAGGCTCATCCAGCTGCACCTCTAAGGCGTGGATGGCATCGAGTTCCGCGTGGTGCTCCTATAGGTGCTCGTTGGCGTTCGCGAGCTCCATTTTCACATCATAGAACTGGTCGGCCAACATCTCCATGTCGTGCTCCATCTCTACCTTCTCCTCCTCCAAACTAGTAATCCTGTTCTGCATATCAGAAATCTGGACATCCTTCTGTACTAACTCTAGAGATAAGTCCACCATGCCATTCTGCACGGTAGTGAGGGCAACCTGGTTGGCCACTGCCATCCCAATCACAGTGGTCATCGCCCTGCTCTGCATCTCAACCATTCGGTAGAACACATTTAGGCAGCGAGCTGAAACGAAGATCGTGCGCTGTGGGTCCAAATCACCTAGCAAGTCCATGTGCTCCATACGGTCCAACCAATCCGGATCTCTCCTATCTCTGGCAGGGAACAACCCAATCGAGTCTAACACAATCTCCAGGAGGTGTGCCCTGCAAAACTATGTCAGCGCCTGCAAAGCGGCAAACTCCCAAGTGTCCTGCAAGGTGTGTCCCTCGGCCACGACCTCCAACAGTGGCCACTGTGGCTGGTCCGGGGGTGGGGGCACCTTCACATGCACGCAGCTCCGAGGAATCCCATGGTCCTGGTACGCACGTCCCACATAAACAGGCGGCGACGGGTACCCAAAGGAGCGCAGGGTGTCCCATAGTATGGTCGGAAAACCCTCATAGTGGAGGCACCTTGAGTGGGTGGTGCCATCTACACCAACCGCAACATACACGGGGTGAGCCATCTGTAACAAAAGGACAAGTGAGGAATGGAATCGACACTTGGAAATCAAAATAGATTTTGGACAGTTAGAGAAAAGCTCATAACTCAGCAAGTGTTTATCCAAAATTTCTCAAACTTTACCAGCATGTTCTTTACTAAGCTCTGAGCAACTTAGATAAAAGGGCTTTTGGCAGAAAAAGTTGCCAGGGGGTTGAAACAGTAACACTCCAGCTGGTATACACCTAGTGTTAACAGCCAAAAAGAGGGTTAAAAAGCCGACCCTAACTTCCAACCTAGGTGGTAGCATTTTGTGAAAACTTTACAGAAAGTTATTTAAGAACTTTAACACAACTTTCTTATAAAAAGTTTCTGGAGTTAACATTTGAAACAACCTGAAAGATTTTATCAAAGCTTGTATGGTGAAAAAATGACAGCTAGAAAATCCTTATCACGGAGAAGAGCTTAAACGCACGGGCAAGGTTGATTTAAGGGTTTGGGTTCACGGATTTTAGTTCATGATGCATGCAAGAACTACCTCGTCCTCTCAACCAAAACAACCACCAAAAAACTTTGGACTTACGTGGTTAGTGCCGGTGGCAAGGCAACAATACGACTCTCACTATAATAACTAGTCAAGTTGCTAGGCATCGCTTCGTACGTAAACGTAGTTAGTGTACCTGCAGAAAAACACACCACAGCTTGAACCTTCCATGCCAGCACTCACGAAAGCGTCCACAATCATTACCATTCACTATAGAAATGGCACCCATGCGTTTAACGCTGCATGGCCAGCGCAACAACCATTGAAATAGGTTCCCTTGAATAGAACCATATAACCCTTCGCATTCTCATGATGCAGAATCTTGCACACGTATAATAGACGTGGGCAATCAACTGTGACGATAGGCTCGTTGGAATTGAACCATACCATCCTTCGCATGAGTTAACATACGGAACCTGCGCACGTATAATAGATGTGGGAAAAAACAACCGTGATGATAGGCTCGTTGAAATCGAATTCCCATCATCCTTCGCATACTCGCGATGCGAAACTCTGCACACATATGATAAACGTAGCGACAAGTGCTGGAAGTCAGAAAATAACCAATAGGTACTAGCCACCTTAAATGACCCAAAAATTCCCCTAGGGCTTCTCGTACTAAACTCATCCTTAACGAACTTACGAATTTTTCAACTAGTTTCTTGCAAATTTTATTTAGAAAAAGTGTTCTAAGGTCTGTTATTCTCCGTCCCGTGCTGCAAGCTCTGATACCAGCTGTGGCGGAACCACCCAAATTAACTTGGTTAAAATGCACTTAAGTCGCCTGACACTCGATCATGCACTTTAAGCAAGTCAACTCGATCGTCCGTCGGATTTCATCCGATAAACCACTTACACAGGATCGAGAAGCATTGCTCACACGAAGGTGAGTAGCACAGAGATTACAACATTCCCATCACATTAATGTAGCTCAACAATTTATTACATCAGAGTTTTCAAAATTCAAACGAGTTTGCAAGGTTCAGCCAGCCGAAATAAAACAAGTGGAAGCTAAACGTCGATACACGATATCATAACAAAGCCGATCATGACATCAATAATCCCTGCCCTCGCCATCCGATGAGGGATCCTACTCGACTGTCTAGCCCGGAGGGAGCTGAGTCGGCCAAGTGGTGCCAGCAGCCAAAGCATTAACATCACCTGAAAAGTTAAGCCACAACAAGGCTGAGCAACTATGCTCAACAAGACTTAACCGATGGGTGGCTCTAATCCACCAACTTCTAGACATGCAAGGCTTTTTGGCTGAGGGCTTTGTTTTGCCAAAAGCGACTACAGTACGTCCTTACTTTCAATATTTTTAGCTCCCAGTTCTAAGTTCATTTACCATTCTAAGTTAGCAGCTATGCTAAACAAGCAAAAGTGTCCAAGCAATTTATGACAAGCATTCATATTAACATCACCATCAAATTCCATTCTTACTCAGTGTAGCGTAGTGATCAAGTAGTCCCAAACTGTAGGAGGCAGATGAATCGATTCGAATTTCTTAACCATGCATGGCGAACCTAATCTCACGATATCCGTGCACCATGAAGGGTCGCTTCCTTTTTCAGCCGTCCCCATCAATTCCCAGGCACGCTTCAGGTCCAAACTTCCCTTGGCATGCAATGCTCCACAGTCCCGGCCTATTGCTGCACTGTGACCGCACTTACACCCACATGATGCACCATGGGAACCTCGTTCCAGGGACAGCAGGGGTATAAGCCACGCCCCGGTTCAATCAAGTACTAGGCTTCTCCATCCCATACTAGGTATGAGATTAGTACTTTCAAACACTCGATCACGAACACCATCAGCTTTTGACCTTAAACCAATTTCCTGCAGACAGACGGAGCAATCCAACGACCACCAAAACTAGTTCACAGAGCCCTACCTCATCCATTGTCCTTATAGTTGTAACAAAAGGGGAGCAAGCGACTCCTATCACTCGCGAGTGACAGGAAAACACTTGACTTTTACCGAGTTCTGTTTAAGCATTGTGACTACTTGGCCTATCATACTATTGTTCAGATCAAAGGGAAACTAAGTCATGCATCTACGGTTTCAAACAACTCCTGAAACGTAAATGCACCAACAAGGCAAGCAATTGTATTGCAAGAAACTAAACCATAGGAATTTATGCTCCGGGGCTTGCCTTAAGAGAAATCTAGCGGTTCCTCGGGGTCTTGACCTTGCTAGGACTCGCTCTCCAAGTGATGAAGTCCCATAGCAGGTTCTTCCTCCGGTGTAGGGTAGAGCTCGTAGGTGCCGTCGGCAAGGTTCAGCTCTACACGAAATGCAATGCCCGGTCAGTTGTATTCGTGTTTGCACAAAGAGAGAGAGAGGCTGCGTTTGGGGCAGGTCAAGTGTATTAGGTGAGTTATTATTTTTATGTACCTCTTCCAAGATTACTCATTTTTGCTAGAAATTGGACAGAACAAGGATTCCAACAAAAGTGATTTGGTATATTTCTAATTTTTCTACTATTAAAGATGAAACTTCCAAGCTTCGGTTGATTTAGAACCAGTTAAAAGAGTCTGACTGGGAAAAACTTATGATTTGACCCTTAAACTTAAGGAAAGATGGTACAAAGATCCTCAGATTCAACATAGAGACGTCCCCGGAATTTTTTACACAGATACCATCGATCAAAAGAAAAAGATACCACCGAGCCATCGGGCGAGGCGGACAGCACTCGGGCGAGGCGCACAGGGGTGGGGCGAGGCAGACAGGGTCAGGCGAGACGAACAGGGGTTGACAGCTTACCTCCAGTCCTACGGACAAGGTCTTGGGGTCACGAAGAAACAAGCCGAAGTGGAACGGTGGGAGGCGGTAAGCTTCGAGCGGCGGCGAGGTCCGGCGGTGCTCCGGCGGAGGTGGTGCTTCTTGTGGACAACAAGCAAGCTCTAAAGTTGTGCGAGGGGATGGTGAAGCAGTGGGTGGTGTCGGCCAAGCATGGTGTTGGGTGGAAACAGGAGTTCCACAGAGAGCTCAAGCGGCGGAGAAGAACAGAGCAAGCAGTGCAGCAAAGGCAGTGATGGTGAAGGGAACTCCGGTAAGAGGCTTCAGTACCCCTTTTGTAGCTGCGCGGAAGTGTTCAGAGGAAAGTCGCGAGCTCCAGCGGCGAGAGGATAAGATCGAGGAAGAAGGAGGTGCTCTATCGCGGCGGCAATTGGTCAACGCCTCCATTGGCTGGAGAAGCTGAGCTCCTGGGATAGGATCTTCCGGTATTGGGCAAGGGAGATAACGTCAGGCAAGCGCGGTTTTGCCGGGCAGAAGGATTGGCGAGGTCGAGCGTGTGTCTGGTCACGTCAAGCGTCAGATTGGGGGCGGTGGCTCGGTCGGTGTGGGGCAGGATAAGGCTGGGAAAAGGCGGGTGCGCGGGCGAGGCGGCCATTGGCCAATGGCACTATTGGCCCTGGGAAGCGGAGCTCCGGACGCGCTCTTGCTGTGGTTGGTCACGGGCGAAGCATGGCATGTGCATCTGGTTTGTCGGGCAGGCGAAGTGGAGCGCCAAGGCTCTAGTTGGGCGAAGCGGATGCGCGGCAGGAGCGAGGGCTGTGCTCGGCCGGCGACTGGCCAGTGCGGCACTCACGTTGTCTTGTTGTGGGTGCGGGTTGGGCGTCGAGGCTCTCACCTTGTCGCTTTCTCGCTGGGGATAGGGCGCCGGCGAGCTGCTGGTGGCCGGCAGCCACACCGCGTGCGGCGCGTGGGCGAACATGCTCGGGCGCGTTGGCGTCGAGGCAGTGTTGGGCAGCAAACTTGAACGGCTTTGGGGGCTCTCGTCTCCAAATTTTTAAACTAAACTTTTGAGAACCCCTTAAGGAAACTTGTAGAACTCTGGCCGTAGCTCAAACTTTAGTAAGGGTTTCTGCTCAGATTTTGAAAGGATTTGGGGATAACTCAAGCCAAAGTTTGCAAAAAACCACAGTTTTTGAACTTAGGCATTTCAGCCAAGTGGGTGAGTTTTCAGGAGTTTGGGTGTCTTTGACTCGACTTTAGGGCTGCTTCTGTGTGGAATTAGACCAAACTGCCTTTGACAAAAGTTGTTTGAAATAAAAAGTTTTACAACTCTTATTTGGACAAAAATTTTAAGTTTGCAACCCAAATCTCAAGTTTTATTTTAAACACCAAAAAGAGCCTTTTTAGGGTCAAAAAGGATAGGTTACCTCTTGTGTTTTAGCAACTGACAACTGGTTTAGGTTTAAGTACACCAAGTTAGGGTAGAGTTGTTACACGTAGCCTACCTCGTATCCCATCAGCTTGAACTTCTCGGGTAGTCTAGTCCTCATTACTCGTGTGGTGAAGGTGGGGAAATATTTATAGTTATCGACTAAGCATTCACGTTCACGACGATGATTGCTATTGATTACCTCTCTTAGGTCACTGAAAATTGAGGCTTCGTGATCCGTTCTGCGATGGCGAGGGCTTGTTGCAGAATTAGTGCAGCTGGCATCTCCAGCATCCCTATTTCATCTTGGAACTTCGCGTTCATCTCTATTTTGCCTCTGGCTATGTTGCCTTGATTGGTTGACTACTTTTTTGCTTTTTCTTGGAGCCTCATGATGGCCACCGTGGACCGCAACATCTCTGCTACCGTCTTGATGGGCTAAGTTGCGAGGAACAGATGGGATTGGAGATTCTTTGTCGAGTAGTTTGTAAGCTTGCTCTGCGAGTTGTGCGATTAACCCGTTGCCCCGCTCCACGAGTTGTGCTGTTAACTTGTTATCTCTATCATGAGGTATGAGGGTTGATCTGAGATTGATTGAGGCAATTGCTGTGAGTGGAGTGTTGTGCTCTCGAGCTTGCACTCCATTGAATGCTCTTTTGAGGTTCATGATAGGGATGTTTGTAGCAAGTAGTCGACGACAATCAACTCAGGCGGCATTCCGTGCTCTTCTTCGATTTCTTTGTTCAGAAGTTTTGTCTTGTGGGGTGTCAGTTGATGATTCATCTTCTGAAATGCCATCAAGCTGTGAAACCTGATGAGGAGTTCTCTGGAGACTGGTGCCCACGTCATTATTTTGTGATGATAAAGATTTCCCTGTCCGGGTAGTACTTTCCAGAGCTCAACGTTGCAATCTCTGTGGTGCTTCCTTCCTTGTAGGTTGAAGTGAGCGGAATGCCCTCTTGATACGGGAGGTTGTCTATGTGAGCGACAAGGCGTGACTCGTAATCTTGAGCCAAGAAAGATGGCTTCATTCCAGGCCAATAAACAAATCTTCCCTGTGGAGTTGAAGTAATTACCAAGCCTTGAGCTGGGTCTGATAAGGGGATCTCTTGGACGTAGTCCGAGTCGTAGTCGCAGTCCTTGACTGACTCGAGTTCGGATTGGATTCGAGTGAGGAAACCTTGGTGGACCCTGGCTGCGTTTCGGAGTTTGTGCGGGAATCAATTTCGAGTCGAAATCGGCTTGCTTCGACGTCAACCTGTGCGGACTAGTCCGAGTCGAGGTCAAATCCGAACTGAAGTTGATCTCATTCTCGTAGACGTTGAAATTTTGGATTTTCTTGGTGAGATTCTCTGTTTCTTGAAGGAAATACTCATTGAGGCGCTTCTTTTCCTGGTCGCTGATGATGCAGAGTTGAAAGGATCCAGCACCATCAGCGACATAAAGGTAGGAGCCGAAGATGAAGGTTGCGCCCGCCTCAAAGGAAAAAAAGGGCTTGATGATGACTGGTGCCATCGATCTCGTGTGGAGAAACTCGGCGACTTCTCCTACCTGGTGTGCCACCTATCGGTGTTTTAGACCGGCAACCCGCCTAAGGGGTACCCTATGTTGGAGGTATGACCTAGAGGCAATCATAGATATGATGATATTCCATTTGTATCCATGATTTGTATATTGTGTTCATTAAATATCCATTAAAGGCTACTTGAATTGATTTGCAATTATGAGAATTGTATGTGAAACTCTTTACTTGTATAATTTTTCTAAAGTTGTCCCTAGTCAGAGTTCATGTGAGGACACACATGAATATTAGACTAGCACATGTATTAGTTGATGACTATGTTTCACAAGTCATGGACATGGAGATGTTAAACTAATAATGTGGGCACATGTGGAGACATGTGCTACGACTGACCCAACACGAGAAGTAGTTCTCTCTTTACACAACATGTACGCTTTGTCCTTAGACCTGAGATTGTCGCATGTACTCATGTGGATCGACTTACTTAGGGGCTATCAAACACTGCACCGTGACAGGGTAGTTAAAAAGGTAGCTTTCAGGTTTGTCAAGAAGCATGCTGTGAGACATGGTCAATCAAGATCGGATTTGCCCCTCTCTAATTGAGAGTGATATCTCTGGGCCCCTCGAGTGATCGGATCCGAAAATTCATGGCCATGCTACGTACGGTTAAGAGTTAACCTACAAAGAGATTCCGAATCATAGGATCGAGAAAGAGCTGTCAGCTTGAAGCTAGACCAAATATCGTGAGTCAAAGGGAATAGCATATATATAATCTTGTGATGGTTCATCTGATATGATCTTCGTGTGCGTATAGGAGTTGGCACGTCTTGCTAGAGGCCGCTACCGACTATTGGGCCGAGTAGGAGTACTCGAGCCATGTCTATACGTATCCGAACCCATAGGGTCACACACTTAAGGGGCTGGAAGCCCAATTCGGATTTGATCTGAGTTGGATTAGGTTTAGAAGTACTAATGGGCCTCGGACCTAGAGGCCCGTTAGGAACCTCTATAAATAGAGGGGTGGGGGCGCCCTAGGGTTTACACCTTTTGGCGAAACACATCTGCCGCGCCTCCCACACCCTTGCCTGTTGCAACTCGCGGATCTAGCAGTCCGGCTTGCGACACTTCCTCCCTGCACGTGTGGATACCTTGGAGGTGTTGCGCCTGCAGCACTTGGATGAGCCGCCGACGAGCCACGACGAGCCGCAGCACGAGGTCGATCTTGCTGCACGTGGATGAGCTGCTGGACGTCGACGTGATCGACTACGTACGACTATGCTGATCGACTTCGCTGCATCGACGCAAATCTACATCTTCCGCATCAGTGCGTCGAGTGGTAATCCCGTGATCCTTATATGGCAGTTTTTCTGGTTTACGAGGTAGAAAATTTTTGATTTGTACTAGTGTAGCCTACCTCGTATCCCAACAGTGGTATCAGAGTTGTAGCTATTTTGTTTTGGTTTCGGGATATGTGCATATGGAGATATGGGAGTTTTTAGTTTGATCTATATCCTGGTTTCATTTTCTTGCTGCAATGGTTGTGTAATGACATACTCCTATCGGTCAGATTTCCGCCATCGCAGTTAAGTAATACACGTAATACCAGTTGCAGCAAGCGAAGATCAATGTGATTGGTCAAATTGAGATCCAGTTTCGTACGCAAGGCACATGAGATGTGCAATAGTAGATTGGATCTACTACCGGGTCAGGATTTTGCCATATGCGTGTGCTTCGATAAATCAGTCGTAACTTTTCGGTACGATCTCGGATCGGGTCAAATTTTATATGAAAATTGATCTACAGAAAAAGTTACACATGAAAATTAATTGCTTTGCCATTTTTGGCAAAATTAGATTTCCCAAATTCAGCTTGGAAGATGGAGTTTCGAGCCTCTGAAGTTTGGAACGTTAGAACGCGTAACTCTATTTTGCAGGATGTATGTATCTTGTGATCAGTATGGCCCCCTTGTGTATGTGATGCATGTGTGTAACTCATTTGTGATCTGCGTGTCGCGCGTACGGTAGCACGGCTGGAGCCATATGTGTTGTCACTTTAATGTATTTAATGGTCTGTGTACCAATCTGTGATGATCCAAGCAACTATGTAATCTTCATTACTAGCTATTAGGAGCAATAGCATGTTGTAGTTCTTGGAGGACTCATCACCAGAAGGATGGTGCACATGGAACATGGAGATGAAGATCGCCATAAGAAAACGGGCCATAATGTGTCACAACTGTGTGCATGCTATTCTATTTATGTTTTACTTCCTGCATGATGTGATGTTAGAAGTAGAACGATCCCTCACAAAGTTTAAGTTAGTATGCCCTCCCAACTAAAACTTGTACCGTCCCATGTCTTGTACAATTAGTGGTGGGTCTATGAAATTAGGGTGCCACTAGTTTTCCTTGACTAGACGGGTTTGTGTCGGACACTTACACGCATAAGGGTTGGTTTGATTAACAAGGTTATCTTAATAGTTAAGGACCTTGGGGCATAAAGGTTGGACGTCGAGACATGGAGATGTCACCCAACAACAGGAGTCATATGTGATATGATTAGCAAAGAGTTTCTTACCGATCTACCTTGTTTGCTAGCGGTGATGCTAAAGCTCACTAATGGACTTGTTAGTTGTCGATCCTGAATCACTAAGTATCAATAGAGGGATATTGATTTTAGTGGGAGTAGATTTTGTTAAATAGTTTAATGTGATTTGCTCTATCATGGATACATTTGTCTTAGTGTATTTTGAATTACTTTTGTTGTAGATTAAATGGCACCTAGCAACACCACACCATTTGTTTTGCGTTTGGTCCTTGAGAAGGACAAGTTGAATGGAACAAACTACTCAGATTGGATCCGTAACCTGAGAATTGTTCTCAGGGCCGATAAAAAGGAAGATGTTCTAGACACCCCACTACCACAAGTACCTGCTGATGATGCATCTGTTGCCGTTAAGGCTGCTTACAAGAAGGCATTTGATGCTAATCATGAGGTAAGCTTTCTTATGCTTGCTTGCATGGAACCCGAGCTGCAGATGCAGTTCGAAACAAATCATGAGGCACATGATATGATCATGGTGCTCAAGGAAATGTTCCAGACACAGGCTAGGACTGAAAGGTTCAATGTGTCCAAAGCCTTTTTGGAGTGCAAGCTAGCTGAAGGCACAGCAGTAGGACCACATGTAATCAAGATGGTTGGTTACACTCAGTGACTGGATAAGCTGGGCTTCCCAATGGGCAAAGAGTTGGCCACTGACTTCATTCTTTCATCTCTTCCGCCTAGCTATGGGAACTTCATCTCGAACTACCATATGCATGAGACGGAGAAGGGTCTGAATGAACTGTGTGGTATGCTCAAGACAGCAGAAGTTGACATTAAGAAAAGCGCTAGTAGCAGCCATGTGATGGCTGTACATAACAAGCCTACCTTCAAGAAGAAGGGTAATTCTTGGAAGAAGAAGGGTAAGGCTGGAGTGTCCAAGCCAAACCTAGCGCCGAAGGCTAAAGCTGGACCTGCTCCAAATAAAGAGTGCTTTTATTATCATGAACCTGGTCACTGGAAGAGAAACTGCAAGCAGTACCTAGCTTCGTTGAAGAATGGTGGAAGTAAGAGTACTTCCACCTCAGGTACGCTTATTGTTAATGTTATAGACAGCATATTTCTCGCTGATACAATTATTAATTCTTTGATATTTGATACCGGATCGGTTGCTCATATTTGCAATTCGATGTAGGGAATGATAAGAAGTAGAAGCGTTGAGAAGGGAGAAGTTGATTTTCATGTGGGCAATAATGCAAGAGTTGCTGCATTGACCATCGGGACGATGCAACTCCACCTCCCGTCAGGATTTATCATGGAATTGAATAAATGTTATTTTGTTCCTAGTTTAAGTCGAAACATTATGTCTCCTTCATGTTTGATGAAGGATGGTTATTCATTTGCGAGTGAAAATAATGGTTGTGTGATCTCTAAGAATGATATGTTTATGGCTTTTGCACCCATTGTGAATGGATTGTTTGTTTTAAATCTTGATGGTTCACCTGTCTGTAATGTAAGTGCTAAAAGGCCTCGGCCTAATGATTTGAGTACTACCTATTTGTGGCATTGTCGTTTGGGTCATATAAGTGAAAAGCGCATGAAGAAGCTCCATTCTGATGGACTTCTAACTTCGTTTGATTTTGAATCATACTAGACATGTGAGGCTTGCTTGCTAGGCAAGATGACCAAGACGCCTTTCACAGGTTTTCCAGAGAGAGTAGTAGACTTGTTGGAACTCGTACATAGCGATGTATGCGGACAATGAGCACGACGGCTAGAGGAGGATTCCAATACTTCATAACTTTCACTGATGATTTTAGTAGATATGGCTATGTCTACTTAATGAGGCACAAGTCTGAAACCTTTGAAAAGTTCAAGGAATTTCAGAATGAAGTTGAAAATCAGCGTGGCAAGAAAATTAAGGCCTTACGATCTGATCGTGGAGGCGAGTATTTGAGCCACGAGTTTAGCAATCATCTAAAGAGTTGTGGAATTGTTCCACAACTTACGCTGCTTGGAACACCTCAGAGAAACGGTGTATCCGAGCGATGTAATCAAACTTTGTTAGACATGGTTCGATCAATGATGAGCCAGTCAGACCTACCGTTGTCATTTTGGGGATACGCTCTAGAAACAGCAGCTTTCACACTTAATAGGGTACCATCAAAATCCGTAGTTAGGACACCATATGAGATGTGGACTGGAAAGACTCCCAGTTTATCTTTTCTAAAGATTTGGGGATGTGAAGTGTTTGTCAAGCGACTTCAGTCGGACAAGATCACACCCAAGTCAGATAAGTGCATTTTCATGGAATCCAAAAGAAACTTTGGGATATTATTTCTACAACCGGTCAGAGGGCAAAGTGTTTATCGCTCGGAATGGGGTTTTCCTAGAGAAAGAGCTTCTCGAAGGAGAAAAGAGTGGAAAGAAGTGCATCTTGAAGAAGTTCAAGATGAGCCGACTGGGTAAGAATCAATGAGTGATGCTAATGTAGCAGAACAAGTTGAGATACCCATGGCAAGAGAAGCACCGTCACAACCACAAAGGTCGGCAAGGCTCCGCGAAATGCGGGAAATATTATTGTTGGACAATGATGAGCCTGCAACATATGCAGAAGCAATGATGGACCCAGACTCTAAAAAATGGCAGAGTGTCATGCAATCCGAAATAGAGTCCATGGGAGACAACCAAGTTTGGAACTTGGTTGACCCGCCTGATGGTGTTATAGCCACAGAGTGCAAGTGGATCTATAAGAAGAAAAAGGACATGGATGGAAATGTTCACATCTATAAAGCATGACTTGTCGCAAAAGGTTTTCGACAAGTTCAAGGAGCTCACTACGACGAGACCTTCTCGCCCGTAGTGATGCTTAAGTCCATTGGGATTATTCTAGCTATAGTTGCATATTTCGATTATGATATATGGCAGATGGATGTCAAGACAGCTTTTCTGAATGGAAACCTAGCTGAGGACGTGTATATGATACAACCCGAGGGTTTTGTCGATCCGAAAAATACTGGAAAAGTATGCAAGCTTCAGAGATCTATTTATGGATTGAAGCAAGCATCTAGGAGTTAGAACATTCGTTTTGATGAAGTGGTCAAAGGGTTTGACTTCACCAAGAATGAAGAAGAGTCTTGTGTTTACAAGAAGGTTAGTGGAAGCTCTGTAGTATTTCTAATCTTATATGTGGATGACATATTACTGATTGGAAATAACATTCCTATGCTTGAATCCGTAAAGATTCACTGAAAAATAGTTCCTCGGCTATTGGATCTATCATGTATGCAATGATAAGTACTCGCCTAGATGTTTCATATGCGCTGAGTATGACAAGCAGACACCAGTCTGATCCGGGTGAGAGTCACCGGACAGCGGTGAAAAACAATCTTAAGTACTTGAGAAGGACTAAAGATATGTTCCTCATCTATGGAGGTGAGGAGGAGCTCGTTGTAACAGGTTACACCGATGCTAGCTTCCAAACCAACACAGATGATTCAAAGTCACAATCAGGATTTGTGTTCATGCTAAATGGCGGTGCTGTTAGTTGATAGAGTTCCAAGTAGGAGACGGTGGCCGATTCTACGACAGAAGCCGAGTACATCGCGGCTTCAGAAGCCGCGAAGGAGGGTGTTTGGATAAGGAATTTCCTTATTGAACTTGATGTGTTCCCGAATATGTGTCCAGCCCATTGAATCTCTAGTGTGATAACATTGGGGCAATTGCGCAAGCAAAGGAGCCAAGGAATCACCAGAAGAACAAACATGTAATGCGGTGATTTCATCTCATTCGAGACTTTGTTAACCGGGGTGAGATCAAGATATGCAAAATACACACGGATCTGAACATTTCAGATCTGTTGACAAAACCACTGCCGCAGGCTAAGCATGATGCGCATGTAAGAGCTATGGGTATTAGATACCTTCTAGATTGACTCTAGTGCAAGTGGGAGACTGTTGGAGGTATGCCCTAGAGGCAATCATAGAGATGATGATATTCCATTTGTATCCATGATTTATATATTGTGTTCATTGAATATCCATTAAAGGCTACTTGAATTGATTTGCAATTATGTGAATTGTATGTGAAACTCTTTACTTGTATGGTTTTTCTAAAGTTGTCCCTAGTCAGAGTTCATGTGAGGACACACATGAATATTAGACTAGCACATGTATTAGTTGATGACTATGTTTCACAAGTCTTGGACATGGAGATGTTAAACTAATAATGTGAGCACATGTGGAGACATGTGCTACAACTGACCCAACACGAGAAGTAGTTCTCTCTTTACACAACATGTACGCTTTGTCCTTAAACCTGAGATTGTTGCATGAACTCATGTGGATCGACTTACTTAGGGGCTATCAAAGGCTGCACCGTGACAGGGTACTTAAAAAGGTAGCTTTCGGGTTTGTCAAGAAGCATGCTGTGAGACATGGTCAATCAAGATCGGATTTGCCCCTCTCTGATTGAGAGTGATATCTTTGGGCCCCTCGAGTGATCGGATCCAAAAATGCATGGCCATGCTACGTACGGTTAAGAGTTAACCTACAAAGGGATTCCAAATCATAGGATCGAGAAAGAGCGGTCGGCTTGAAGATAGACCAAATATCATGAGTCAAAGGGAATAGCATGTATATAATGTTGTGATGGTTCGTCTGATATGATCTTCGTGTGCGTATAGGAGTTGGCACGTCTTGCTAGAGGCCGCTACCGACTATTGGGCCGAGTAGGAGTACTCGGGCCATGTCTATATGTATTCGAACCCATAGGGTCACACACTTAAGGGGTTGGAAGCCCAATTCGGATGTGATCCATGTTGGATTAGGTTTAGAAGTACTAATGGGCCTCGGATCCAGAGGCCTATTAGGAACCTCTATAAATAGAGGGGTGGGGGCGCCCTAGGGTTTACACCTTTTGGCGAAACACATCTGCCGCGCCTCCCGCGCTCTCGCCTGTTGCAACTCACGGATCTAGCAGTCCGGCTTGTGATGCTTCCTCCCTGCACGTGTGGATACCTTGGAGGTGTTGCGCCTGCAGCACTTGGATGAGCCGCCGACGAGCCACGATGAGCCGCCGACAAGCCACAACGAGCCGCCGACGAGCCACGACGAACCGACGACGAGCCGCGGCATGAGGGCGATCTTGCTGCACATGGATGAGCTGCTGAGGAGTTGCTGGACGTCGACGTGATTGACTACATTCGACTACACTGATCGACTTCGCTCCATCGACATGAATCTACATCTTCCGCATCAGTGCATCGAGTGGTAATCCCATGATCCTTATACGGCAGTTTTCCTGGTTTACACGATAGAAATTTTTTGATTTGCGCTAGTGTAGCCTACCTCGTATCCCAACTTCCTAGGTGGTCTTTTATGCGGTGGGTGTCGTCGAGAATCAAGGAGTCGATGGTGACGCAAGGAACACGATTTAGATAGGTTCAGGCCGCTAGATCGTGTAATACCCTATGTCCTATGTGTTGGTTGTATTGATTGAGTTGTTTTCTCTTGTTCTTCGTTGTTTAGAGGGGGTCCCTACTCACCCTTATATAGTTGGGGGAGTAGGGTTACAGGACAGATTGTGTACAAGTCCTAGTCGAGTACGTTACAGAGTCCTGCTCTAACTTGGTAGAGTAATCTCCTTCCTACCCGACTAAGGTAGAAGTAAAACTTACCTCTGTATACTCGCCTACACGGCGGTGCATATCCAACACCATGGCCTCCATTTCAATGGTGGCTAGAGGGTCAGCTATCAGCTGGATCTTTTCCAGGTCCACCACGGGAGCAAACCAATCTTCCTCATGCTCCTCATCCTCATCGGCTGTCGGTGCACACAGGGCATGGGTAGTGGACGAATCAGCTTCCAGGCAAGAGGGAGGCTGCACTACGACTAGTCGATGGCCCCACTTTGGATGGTGGGATGATGGCTGGTACTGGCAGTGTGCTGGTGGCATCGACTTCAGCCTCTAGCTCAGGGGCTACAAGTGCTGCCTCGACTTTGCTAGTAGCCGCCACCTCCACCTTGGCTTCTAGATCTAGCATGAGGGCTACTGTCAATATTTTAGACCGGCAACCCGCCTAGGGGGTACCCTAGGTGGTCATTTGTGTGGTAAGGATCGTCAAGAATCAAGGAATCAACAGTGACGCAAGGAACACGATTTACGGGCCGCTAGATCATGTAATACCCTACGTCCTGTGTGTTGGTTTGTATTGATCTTGGATGGAATTGGAGATGTTCTTGAGGGGAGTCCCTGCCCGCCCCTATATACATGGGAGGGCAGGGTTACAAGTCTGAGTCCTAGTCGAGTACTATTACAGAGTTCTACTCGGTATGGCCCGAGTAGTTTTCCATATACATACTTGACTAGTCCGAGTGGGATACGCCTATCCCTTGTCCTGATCCTGTCCGAGTACGCCCCTTAGTGGGCCGTCCAAGGTCTACTCGTGGGCCTAGGGTGCATGCCCGACAGCTACTAACTCCTCCACCACCGTGGAAGTACTCACCGCAATGGGCTCGGCCACTCATAGTTCAGGAGCTGGCACTACAGCAACATTAAGCGACGGTATGATATCATGCATAAGGGCCGCGACAAGGGATACCACACCTAGAGCGATTTCGGGCACGGGCTGCTCCTCTGGCAGTGGCATTGCAGACTTCGGGATGATTTCCTGGGCTGAGCACCTACTACCATCAGCTCCAAACTTGGAGCTTGGGCCCCAATATCCATGCTGACGGATTTCCTGAAAATAAGTCAAAGTGTCAAAACACACTACATATTTACATCAAGTTCCAATCAGTACTCAGATACTTACTTGGTGGACCTCTTTATCTTGATGGAGGGCTCGGTCCTAGACACAAAAACTTCACGGTGGGCAACGACTTCTTCAGCGCAGCTCATCAGGTCGCAGCTGGATCCTGGCCACCCTTAGTTGTCGTCTCCACCCGTTGAGTAGTCTGCGTTGGGATGGGGTTGGTCCTGGCAATAGGAGGATCCTCGATCTCCTTGATTGCCAGCAGCTTCTGCTACACGACTTCAGTAGTCATTTTGTTGACTCCAGATTTTGACACGTATTTGGAATTGGCGTCAAAGGAGAAGGAAGGCGGCCGATGTGTCGGACTAGAAGCTACAGTTGGGAATCAGCCGATTAGAGCTACGGTGTTTTGGCCAACTGGCGGAAGGAGTTGATGGAGGCTGGCCAATTGGGAGTCAAAACGGCTTGGCCAGTATGGGCCCAAGGTGGGCCAGGATGAAGACAAGCTGAAGAACAAGGTTGGCCCAAGGGAAGATAGTAACCAACTCCGATACGAGTTGTGTTTTTAAATATTCGTTATCGTTTAAAATTAGAGATAGATCCTAGTCGGTTAGGAAATCAGTTGTGACAGGGTATAAATAGCTGCCTCGTAAGGCTTGTAAAAATAACACATGAATCAATACAACAAATCTACTTTTTTCCCTATACTTTACTTTCAAGTCGGTGACTTCGCCAAAACCTTTTCTTTTCACGAGTTCGTACGAGTTGGCGGGGCTGCATCGACACGATCTCTGGCCGATTGGTAAGTTCCGCTTATCGAGTAATATCTAAGCTTTAACTTTGGGTGCATCGCTGTTGTTTTGTTTAGATTTATTCACCAGTTATTGATATTAACTAGAATTATAGGTTTTACCTATTGTTTTAGTTTTATCACCAGTTATCCAGCTTGAGACATGAACTGTCAGCTTTTCATTATTATTTTTTTTATCATCACATAGCTGATTAGATATGTTCCAAGTGTTGCCTTTGTAGTGTTGTTCTAGGTTGCTCTAGTAGTTTTCCTTACAATTGCTATGCGGTTATCGACTGTTTATAGCTAGTCATCTCTACAGTAAATCGGCCGATTCGCTATTATGCTTTTAAAGACATATCGGAACTTTAGCCAATCAAAAACCCTGGAATTTAATACTTTTCTTTCCTTGTCAATCAACAAGTTAGATTGACTGGCACGCCGCGCGAACCGCACCAGGGCAATAACCCGAACAGGAGTTAAGCAGATTCTCCCGGGTCGTGTGTCCAACGCTGAGGGTCATCGGTCGATTTTCAGCGCCAACACACTTTTGGCACACCGGTAGGACCAAAGCAAGATCCAACATGTTGAAGGCTGCAGAGATCACTGAAGATAATGTCATCGAAGTCACTGAAGTAGATCTCAAGGACGACTAGAAGGAGGAGTTGGCAAAGGCTTTGGAAGAATACAGGAAGACATGCCTACAATCCTTTAGTTGTACCAGAAGCGGGGAGACCGTCAGGAAGGCCCCTATTCCAACTCCTTGCCATATCACCATCATTGAAGACTCGGGAAAGATGTCTAAAATGATCCAGCAGTCTATTTATCAGGCTATGATCGACTAGTCTAAGGTGATGACCAACACAGTTTAGAATGCCGTCGTTAGCTCCATGGTCAACGGCGCAGCTCAGGGGTATCAGGGACCAGCTTATGCCCCTCCCATCATGGCAACAATCAGAGGCTTCTCAACAGCACCAATTACGTCTCAGTCGGTTCCTCAGCTGATGCAGATGCAAAATGGAGGGTACAATACTTCAATGCCCCTGGGATATAACGGTGCAACACTCTATCAATCACAAGCGTTGTTTTATCCTTCACCAATTCCCCCCGTACAACTGCCGTTTTCAAACTCGGTGCTGTGGGGAGCAACGGTGACACTAGTTGATCTGGACCCATCCACTAGTTATGGGAGATCTCCAGTATAGGCATCATTCCCATCGGCCCCTCGGCCGACAGCCCCGCAATACTAGCAAACTACTTCAGAAATCGGCAGGGGGGTAGGCGCTCCAGAACCACTCAGAACTGCGGCGCCAATAATATGGTACGATGAGGCGGCAGATGCACTACATCAAGTTGACCCTATGCGACAACAGCCATCGGCTCCTCAGCTGATAGCCCAGCCACAAGATCTACATCATGCACCAGTCTATCATCCAATTGTGGTACCGCAAGTCCAACAGCACGTGTCGATTGCTCAGCCGGTCGTGCATCAGTAGCAGCAGCATCAGCAACAAGTGGACTGGACCGCAAGGATAGCGGATATAATTCAAGATTAGTTCGGGTTAAAACCAAAGGTACAGATTTACACGTACAAGACACCGTACCCACTTGCTTACAACCTGTTTCCATTCCCTCATCGGTACAAAGTCCCCGACTTCACCAAGTTCTCGGGCCTGGATGACATGTTGATAGTAGAGCACGTTAAAAGATTCATCATTCAGTGCGGAGAGGCCGCTACGCAAGATGCTCTGAGGGTCCGCCTATTCTTATCTTCCCTGTTTGGATCAGCTTTTTAGTGGTTTACTACACTGCCACCCAACTCCATTGTTACTTGAGCCGATTTGGAAAAGCAATTCCATAAATACTTCTACGTGGGGGTCCACGAGATGAAGCTCTCAGATCTAACCAGCCTCAAGCAGAGAAGCGACGAGTCAGTAGTCGGCTACATACAGAGGTTCAGGGAGGTCAGGAACAAGTGCTACACTCTAGTCTTAACCGACCCAGTTGGCCGATATCGCTTTCCAAGGGCTCCTGCCACACATCAAAGAGAAATAGGCTTCCCAGGAGTTCGAAGCTTGAGCCAAATTGTTCACCGGCTGTCCGACCAGGAAATACGCCCCTTTGACCAACAAAGAAACTTTTAGAAAAAGGTAGCGTATGTGGAAGGGTTTGAATCGGCCTGGCAGAGTGGGTAAAAGGGAAAAAGTCAATATCATGCCCGTTCAGTAAAAAAGAACTGGAGACATTTGGCTTCGACACATTAAAGGCCGACAAAATCTTTGACTTGCTGCTTCAGGAGGGACAGATCAAACTCTCACCTTAGCACACTATTCCATCAGCTGAGCAGCTCAAAAAGATGAAATATTGCAAGTGGCACAATGCCAAATCTCACGACACCAATGAGTGCAAGATCTTCCATCAACAAATACAGTCAGCTATTGAACAAGGAAGACTCAAGTTCGAAGCCCCAGCAAAGTCGGTGAAGCTGATGAAGATCGATCAGCACCCCTTCCCTGCTAACATGGTCAACGTGGGAAGAAACACGCTCCAAACCAAGGTGCTGACGTCAGAATCGGCTAGAAGGAGCGACGCGGTGGACCCTCGAAACCAAGCCTCGGCTGAAGACGTTAAAGGTAAAGGCCGGATGGAACCGATGGTGAGGGCTCAGAAAGACCACGTCAGCCCATCACATCTCGGGACTTGCTCAACAAATACCAGAGGCAGCGGAAGGACACAAGACGCCGCGAGGAGATGATGCACCGACACATGGATCACTGGAGGTGCCCATTTTTAATTCATTGCTGGGAAAACAACCTCAGATTACCATCAGCTGATAAGTGCCCCAAGTGCAACGGTCAGTATCGTAGCAGCCGCCCATTCAAGAGATCACGCTCCAGAGATCAAGGACTAGAGCCGATCAGCAGAAACAGGCATGAGCAAGAAGATTGGCGCATTTTAGTGCGTGATCGGCTGGGGGGTAGAATAGACCAGCGTAATCGGCTGGGGGGCAGGACCAGCGCACATGATCAGCTGGAGGAGATGGCCGATGTGAGGGTCTCAGATGAAAGCCCTCGGGGGCGAGAGCCAGACTAGGAGCATGCAAAACCGCCAAGCAAACCAGTGAGCCCTAGATGGTGTCCAGATGGTTTGACCAAGTCCTAGAAAAGGAGGGTCTAGCGTTTACGCCAATGGGAACAGCAAGAAGAGGAACAAAGGCAAGCGATGGACAAGAGAGGGGACAGGTCTTGAGTTTGGCATCCCAGAAGAAAAATTGATGAAGAAGACAACGATCATGACTCGGCAACTGACATCAACATGGTGTTCATCTTGCCGATGGACTTCATGGCTCCCACCGACCGAGACAACGCGGCAGAGATAGAGGAACATATGGCACAGTTGGCTTTGGAGCCAATGACCACCACTTTTGAGAAACCCGAAGACGAAAAATGCCAGCATCTCAAGGCTATGTTCCTCAAAGGACACGTCAATGGACGACCGGTCGCTAAGCTGTTGGTGGATGGAGGCGCTGCCGGGAACATCATGCCATATGCTATGTTCCGCAAGCTGGGCAAAGGAGAAGAAGATCTAACCAAGACGAACATGATGCTCAAGGACTTCGAAGGCAACATATCTCCGACCCGGGGGGCACTATGCTTCGACCTCACCATCGGCAGTAAGACCCTACCCACCACTTTCTTTGTTCTTAATGGCAAAGGGTCCTATAACATATTGTTGGAGGTATGCCCTAGAGGCAATCATAGAGATGATGATATTCCATTTGTATCCATGATTTGTATATTGTGTTCATTGAATATCCATTAAAGGCTACTTGAATTGATTTGCAATTATGTGAATTGTATGTGAAACTCTTTACTTGTATGGTTATTCTAAAGTTGTCCCTAGTCGGAGTTCATGCGAGGACACACATGAATATTAGACTAGAACATGTATTAGTTGATGACTATGTTTCACAAGTCATGGACATGGAGATGTTGAACTAATAATGTGGACACATGTGGGGACATGTGTTAGGACTGACCCAACACGAGAAGTAGTTCTCTCTTTAAGCAACATATACGCTTTGTCCTTAGACCTGAGATTGTCGCATGTATTCTAGATGTGGATCGACCTACTTAGGGGCTATCAAACGCTACGCCGTAACAGGGTAGTTATAAAGGTAGCTTTCGGGTTTGTCAAGAAGCATGCTATGAGACATGGTCAATCAAGATGGGATTTGCCCCTCTCTGATTGAGAGTGATATCTCTGGGCCCCTCGAGTGATTGGATCCAAAAATGCATGGCCATGCTACGTACGGTTAAGAGTTAACCTACAAAGGGATTCCGAGTCACGGGATCGAGAAAGAGCGGTCGGCTTGAAGCTAGACCAAATATCGTGAGGCAAAGGGAATAGCATGTATATTATGTTGTGATGGTTCGTCTGATATGATCTTCGTATGCGTATAGGAGTTGGCACGTCTTGCTAGAGGCCGCTACCGACTATTGGGTCGAGTAGGAGTACTCGGGCCATGTCTATACGTATCCGAACCCATAGGGTCACACACTTAAGGGGCTGGAAGCCCAATTCGGATCTGATCCGAGTTGGATTAGGTTTAGGAGTACTAATGGGCCTCGGATCCAGAGGCCCATCAGGAACCTCTATAAATAGAGGGGTGGGGGCGCCCTAGGGTTTACACCTTTTTGGCGAAACACACCTGCCGCGCCTCCCACGCCCTCGCCTGTTGCTACTCGCGGATCTAGCAGTCCGGCTTGCGACGCTTCCTCCCTGCACGTGTGGATACCTTGGAGGTGTTGCGCCTGCAGCACTTGGACGAGCCGCCGACGAGCCACGACGAGCCGCGGTACCGGAGGCGATCCTGCTGCACGTGGACGAGCTGCTGAGGAGCTGCTGGACGTGATCGACTACGTACGACTACGTGATCGTCTTCACTGCACCGACGCATATCTACATCTTCCGCACCAGTAGTGCGTCGAGTGGTAATCCCGTGATCCTTATACGGCAGTTCTTCCTGGTTAAACGCGGTAGAAATTTTGATTTGCGCTAGTGTAGCCTACCTCGTATCCCAACAGTGGTATCAGAGCCGTAGCTGCTTAGTTTTGGATTCGGGATGTGTGCATATGGAAATATGCGAGTTCTCTGTTTGATCTATGTCCTGATTTCGTGTCCTTGCTGCAATAGTAGTGTAACGACATACTCCTACCGGTCGGTTTCCACCATCAGAGTTAAGTGATACACGTAAATCCAGTTGCAGTGAGCGAAGATCAATATGATTGGTCGAATCGAGATCTAGGGTCATACGCCAGGCGCATTAGATGTGCAATAGTAGATGGGATCTACTGCCGGGGTCGGGATTTTGCCGTATGCGTATGCTTCGGTAAATCAGCCGTAACTTTTCGGTACGATCTCGGATCGGGGCGATTTTTATACGAAAATTGATCTACAGAAAAAGTTACACATGAATTTCAACCGCTTCGCCATTTTCGGCGAGATTAGATTTCCCAAATTTGGCTTGGAAGATGGAGTTTCGGGCCTCCGAAGTTTGGAACGTTAGGACGCCTAACTCTGTTTTGCAGGATGTATGTATGTATCTTGTGATCAGTATGGCCCCCTTATGTATGTGATGCATGTGTGTAACTCATTCGTGACCTGCGTGTCGCGCGTACGGCAACACAGCAGGAGCCATATGTGTTGTCACTTTATTGTATTTAATGGTCTGCGTACCAATCTGTGATGATCCAAGCAACTATGTAATCTTCATTACTAGATTCTTTACTAGCTATTAGATGTAATAGCATGTTCTAGTTCTTGGAGGACTCATCACCAGGAGGATGGCGCACATGGAACATGGAGATGGAGATCACCATGGTGAACAGGTTCTATGGAGATGGAGATCACCATATGAAAATGGGCCATACTGTGTCACAACTGTGTGAATGCTATTCTGTTTATGTTTTACTTTCTGCATGCTGTGATGTTAGAAGTAGAACGATCCCTCACAAAGTTTAAGTTAGTATGCCCTCCCAACTAAAACTTGCACCGTCCCATGTCTTGTACAATTAGTGGTGGGTCTATGAAATTAGGGTGCCACTAGTTTTCCTTGACTAGACGGGTTTGTGTCGGACACTTACACGCATAAGGGTTGGTTTGCTTAACAAGGTTATCTTAACAGTTAAGGACCTTGGGGCATAAAGGTTGGGTGCCGAGACATAGAGATGTCACCCAACAACAGGAGTCATATGTGATATGATTAGCAAAAGTTGCTTACCGATCTACCTCATTTGCTAGCGGTGATGCTAAAGCACACTAGTAGACTTGTTAGTTGTGGATCCTGAATCACTAAGTTTCAATAGAGGGATATTGATTTTAGTGGGAGTAGATTCTGTTAAAATAGTTTAATGTAATTTGCTCTATCATGGATACGTTTGTCTTAGTGTATTTTGCATTACTTTTGTTGTAGATTAAATGGCACCTAGCAACACCACCACATCGTTTGCTTTGCGTTCGGTCCTTGAGAAGGACAAGTTGAATGGAACAAACTACTCGGATTGGATCCGCAACCTGAGAATTGTTCTCAGGGCTGAGAAAAAGGAAGATGTTCTAGACAACCCACTACCAGAAGAACCTGCTGATGATGCACCCGCTGCTGCTAAGAATGCTTACAAGAAAGCATGTGATGCTAACCTCGAAGTAAGCTGCCTTATGCTTGCTTGCATGGAACCCGAGCTGCAGATGCAGTTCGAAACAAACCATGAGGCGCACGATATGATCGTGGCCCTTAGAGACATGTTCCAAACACAGGCCAGGACTGAAAGGTTCAATGTGTCTAAGGCCTTTGTTGAGAGCAAGCTAGCAGAAGGCGCAGCAGTAGGACCACACGTAATCAAGATGGTTGGTTACACTCAACGGTTGGAGAAGCTAGGCTTCCCACTGGGCCAAGAGTTGGCCACTGATTTCATTCTTTCATCTCTTCCACCTAGCTATGGGAACTTCATCTCGAACTACCATATGCATGGAACGGAGAAGGGTTTGAATGAACTGTGTGGTATGCTCAAGACAGCAGAGGCTGACATCAAGAAAAGCGCTAGTACCAGCCATGTGATGGCGATACAGAACAAGCCCAGCTTTAAGAAGAAGGGTAATTCTTGGAAGAAGAAGGGCAAGGCTGGAACGTCCAAGCCAAACCCAGCGCCCAAGGTTAAAGCTGGACCTGGACCTGCTCCAGACAAAGAGTGCTTTTACTGTCATGAACTTGGTCACTAGAAGAGAAACTGCAAGCAGTACCTAGCTTCGTTGAAGAATGGCGGAAGTAAGAGTACTTCTACCTCAGGTACGCTTGTTGTTAATGTTATAGACAACATATTTCTCGCTGATACAATTATTAATTCTTGGGTATTTGATACCGGATCGGTTGCTCATATTTGCAATTCGATGCAGGGAATGATAAGAAGTAGAAGCGTGGAAAGAGGAGAAGTTGATTTCCGCGTGGGCAATAATGCAAGAGTTGCTGCTTTGACCGTCGGGACGATGCAACTCCACCTCCCATCAGGATTTATTATGGAGTTGAATAATTGTTATTTTGTTCCTAGTTTAAGTCGAAACATTTTGTCTCCTTCATGTTTGATGAAGGATGGTTATTCATTTGCGAGTGAAAACAATGGTTGTGTGATCTCTAAGAATAATATGTTTATGGCTTTTGCACCCATTGTGAATGGATTATTTGTTTTAAATCTTGATGGTTCACCTGTCTGTAATGTAAGTGCTAAAAGGCCTCGGCCTAATGATTTGAGTCCTACCTACTTGTGGCATTGTCGTTTGGGTCATATAAGTGAAAAGCGCATGAAGAAGCTCCATTCTGATGGACTTCTAACTTCGTTTTATTTTGAATCATACGAGACATGTGAGGCTTGCTTGCTAGGCAAGATGACCAAGACGCCTTTCACAGGATTTCCTGAGACAGCAGTAGACTTGTTGGAACTCGTACATAGTGATGTATGCGGACCAATGAGCACGACGGCTAGAGGAGGATTCCAATACTTCATAACTTTCACTGATGATTTTAGTAGATATGGCTATGTCTACTTGATGAGGCACAAGTCTGAAACCTTTGAAAAGTTCAAGAAATTTTAGAATGAAGTTGAAAATCAGCGTGGCAAGAAAATTAAGGCCTTACGATCTGATCGTGGAGGCGAGTATTTGAGCCACGAGTTTAGCAATCATCTAAAGAGTTGCGGAATTGTTCCACAACTTACGCCGCCTGGAACACCTCAGAGAAACGGTGTGTCCGAGCTACGTAATCGAACTTTGTTAGACATGGTTCGATCAATGATGAGCCAGTCGGACCTACCGTTGTCATTTTGGGGATACGCTCTAGAAACAGCAGCTTTCACACTTAATAGGGTACCATCTAAATCCGTAGTTAAGACACCATATGAGATATGGACTGGAAAGGTTCCTAGTTTGTCTTTTCTAAAGATTTGGGGATGTGAAGTGTTTGTCAAGTGACTTCAGTCGGACAAGATCACACCCAAGTCGGATAAGTGCATTTTCGTGGGATATCCAAAGGAAACTTTGGGATATTATTTCTACAACCGATCAGAAGGCAAAGTGTTTGTCGCTCGGAACGGGGTTTTCCTAGAGAAAGAGTTTCTCAAAGGAGAAAAGAGTGGAAAGACAGTGCATCTTGAAGAAGTTCAAGATGAGCCAATCGGGCAAGAATCAATGAGTGATGCTAACGTAGCAGAACAAGTTGAGATACCCATGGCAAGAGAAGCACCGCCACAACCACGAAGGTCAGCAAGGCTCCGCGAAATGCGAGAAATATTATTGTTGGACAATGATGAGCCTGCGACATATGCAGAAGCAATGATGGACCCAGACTCCGAAAAATGGTAGAGTGCCATGCAATCCGAAATAGAGTCCATGGGAGACAATCAAGTTTGGAACTTGGTTGACCCGCTTGATGGTGTTAAAGCCATAGAGTGCAAGTGGATCTATAAGAAGAAAAAGGACATGGATGGAAATGTTCACATCTATAAAGCACGACTTGTCGCAAAAGGTTTTCGACAAGTTCAAGGAGTTGACTACGACGAGACCTTCTCGCCCGTAGTGATGCTTAAGTCCATTCGGATTATTCTAGTTATAGCTGCATATTTCGATTATGAGATATGGCAGATGGATGTCAAGACAGCTTTCCTGAATGGAAACCTAGCTGAGGACGTGTATATGATACAGCCCGAGGGTTTTGTCGATCCGAAAAATGCTGGAAAGGTATGCAAGCTTCAGAGATCCATTTATGGATTGAAGCAAGCATCTAGGAGTTGGAACATTCGTTTTGATGAAGTGGTCAAAGGGTTTGACTTCACCAAGAACGAAGAAGAGTCTTGTGTTTACAAGAAGGTTAGTGGGAGCTCTGTAGTATTTCTAATCTTATATGTGGATGACATATTATTGATTGGAAATAACATTCCTATGCTTGAGTCCGTAAAGACTTCACTGAAAAATAGTTTTTCGATGAAGGACTTAGGGGAAGCGGCATATATTCTGGGCATTAAGATCTATAGAGATAGATCGAGAAGGCTTATAGGTTTAAGCCAAGATACTTACATTGACAAAGTGTTGAAGCGGTTCAGCATGGAAGAGGCAAAGAAAGGGTTCTTGCCTATGTCACATGGCATACATCTCAGCAAGACTCAGTGTCCTTCGACTGCTGATGAGCGGGATTGCATGAGTAGAGTGCCATATGCCTCGGCTATTGGATCTATCATGTATGCAATGATAAGTACTCGCCCAGATGTTTCATATGCGCTAAGTATGACAAGCAGACACCAATCTGATCCAGGTGAGAGTCACTGGACAGCGGTGAAAAACATTCTTAAGTACTTGAGAAGGACTAAAGATATGTTCCTCGTCTATGGAGGTGAGGAGGAGCTCGTTGTAACAGGTTACACCGATGCTAGGTTCCAAACCGACAGAGATGATTCAAAGTCACAATCAGGATTTGTGTTCACACTGAATGGTGGTGCTGTTAGTTGGAAGAGTTCCAAGCAGGAGACGGTGGCCGATTCTATGACAGAAGCCGAGTACATCGCGGCTTCGGAAGCCGCGAAGGAAGGTGTTTGGATAAGGAATTTTCTCATTGAGCTTGGTGTGTTCCCGAATGCGTCCAGCCCATTGAATCTCTACTGTGATGGTAATGGGGCAATTGCGCAAGCAAAGGAGCCAAGGAACCACCAGAAGAACAAACACGTAATGCGGCGATTTCATCTCATTCGAGACTTCGTTAACCGGGGTGAGATCAAGATATGCAAAATACACACGGATCTGAACATTTCTGATCCGTTGACAAAACCACTCCCGCAGGCTAAGCATGATTCGCATGTAAGAGCTATGGGTATTAGGTACCTTCTAGATGGACTCTAGTGCAAGTGGGAGACTGTTGGAGGTATGCCCTAGAGGCAATCATAGAGATGATGATATTCCATTTGTATCCATGATTTGTATATTGTGTTCATTGAATATCCATTAAAGGCTACTTGAATTGATTTGCAATTATGTGAATTGTATGTGAAACTCTTTACTTGTATGGTTATTCTAAATTTGTCCCTAGTCGGAGTTCATGTGAGGACACACATGAATATTAGACTAGCACATGTATTAGTTGATGACTATGTTTCACAAGTCATGGACATGGAGATGTTGAACTAATAATGTGGACACATGTGGGGACATGTGTTAGGACTGACCCAACACGAGAAGTAGTTCTCTCTTTAAGCAACATATACGCTTTGTCCTTAGACCTGAGATTGTCGCATGTATTCTAGATGTGGATCGACCTACTTAGGGGCTATCAAACGCTACGCCGTAACAGGGTAGTTATAAAGGTAGCTTTCGGGTTTGTCAAGAAGCATGCTATGAGACATGGTCAATCAAGATGGGATTTGCCCCTCTCTGATTGAGAGTGATATCTCTGGGCCCCTCGAGTGATCGGATCCGAAAATGCATGGCCATGCTACGTACGGTTAAGAGTTAACCTCCAAAGGGATTCCGAGTCACAGGATCGAGAAAGAGCGGTCGGCTTGAAGCTAGACCAAATATCGTGAGGCAAAGGGAATAGCATGTATATTATGTTGTGATGGTTCGTCTGATATGATCTTCGTATGCGTATAGGAGTTGGCACGTCTTGCTAGAGGCCGCTACCGACTATTGGGCCGAGTAGGAGTACTCGGGCCATGTCTATACGTATCCGAACCCATAGGGTCACACACTTAAGGGGCTGGAAGCCCAATTCGGATCTGATCCGAGTTGGATTAGGTTTAGGAGTACTAATGGGCCTCGGATCCAGAGGCCCATCAGGAACCTCTATAAATAGAGGGGTGGGGGCGCCCTAGGGTTTACACCTTTTTGGCGAAACACACCTGCCGCGCCTCCCACGCCCTCGCCTGTTGCAACTCGCGGATCTAGCAGTTCGGCTTGCGATGCTTCCTCCCTTCACGTGTGGATACCTTGGAGGTGTTGCGCCTGCAGCACTTGGACGAGCCGCCGATGAGCCGCCGACGAGCCACGACGAGCCGACAACGAACCGCGGTACCGGAGGCGATCTTGCTGCACGTGGACGAGCTGCTGAGGAGCTGCTGGACGTGATCGACTACGTACGACTACGTGATCGTCTTCACTGCACCGACGCATATCTACATCTTCCGCACCAGTAGTGCGTCGAGTGGTAATCCCGTGATCCTTATACGGCAGTTCTTCCTGGTTATACGCGGTAGAAATTTTGATTTGCGCTAGTGTAGCCTACCTCGTATCCCAACACATATTGCTCGAGCAAGATTGGATCCACGCAAACTGCTGCATCCCGTCTACAATGCACCAATGCCTCATCCAGTGGGTCGGTGACACCATCGAAGTAGTCACCGCCGATTCCTCCTACAACGTTGCCGCAGCCGATGCGCAACAGTGGAGCTGCGAACACGTTAGATGCATATCTGGCAGAACTTGGGACACTGATTTCCTGAAGGTGTCCGATTTTGATCTACAGCCGATCCAAGCAGTCGGCTCTGAAGAATCAAATTAAATGGATCAGTTCGTCCGAGAAGATGGGAAGCTTGGGCACGGGTTTACGTCGATCGATTCATTAGAAGTGGTGGACCTTGGAGATGGCAGCAAGCCAAGGCCAACATATATTAGTGCTAAGTTAGACCCCGAGTATAAGCGTGAGTTAACGAGTTTGTTAGGAGAATTTAAAGATTGTTTTTGTTGGGAGTATCATGAGATGCCTGGTCTAGACTGGTCCATTGTTGAACACCGGTTGCCTATCAAACTAGGGTATCGACCATATGAGCAGCCTGCACGATGGTGTAACCCTAAAAGTCTACCTGATATAAAGACCGAGATTACAAGATTAATTGAAGCAGGGTTTATTCGACAGTGTCGCTATGCCGAGTGGATTTCCAATATTGTGCCCGTATACAAGAAAAATGGAAAGCTATGCTTGTGCATTGATTTCAGGAATCTTAATCAAGCTACGCCAATGGATGGATATCCGATGCCGATGGTTGATGTTTTAATAGATGCGGTCGCGGGGCACAAAGTCATCAGCTTTATGGATGGTAATGCTGGGTATAATCAAATATTAATGGCTGAAGAAGATATCTTAAAGACGGCCTTCAGATGTCCAGGCCATCTCGGTTTATTTGAGTGGGTGGTGATGACTTTCAGTTTGAAAAATGCTAGAGCTACATATCAACGGGCTATGAACTATATATTCCATAAGCTTATTGGTGTCGTACTGAAGATCTACATTGATGACGTCGTGGTCAAGTCAAAGGGGCATCAAGAGCACCTGGCCGATTTGCGGAAAGTGTTGGAATGCGCAAGGAAGCACGGGTTGAAAATGAATTCTAACAAATGTGCCTTTGGCATTTCGGCTGGCCAATTTCTAGGTTTCATGGTCCACGAGCGTGGCATCGAGATTAATCAGAAGATTATAGCCGCCATCAACAAGGTTGAGGCCCCACAAGACAAGACTGAGCTACAGTCCTTAATCGACAAGGTCAACTTCATCCGGCGATTCATATCTAACTTGTCTAGGCGTATTCAAGCTTTCACCCCTTTGTTGAAACTGAAGCCCGACCAAGAATTTGTCTGGGGTGAAGAACAACAGAAAGCATTGGACAACATCAAACAGTACTTGGTCTCACCCCCGGTATTGGTCCCTCCGTAGGCTGATAAGCCATTCAGACTGTACCTATCAGCCGATGAGTGGGCTATTGGATCAGCGTTGGTCCAGGAGTTCGAGGGGAAAGAAAGTGTAATCTATTACGTCAGCAGAAGACTTCTGGACGCTAAAACCAGATATCCTCCGGTGGAGCGGCTGTGCCTTTGTCTATATTTTTCTTGTACCAAACTCAGGCACTACCTGTTATCGGCAGAGTGCGTGGTTGTCTGCAAGGATGATGTTGTCAAGTATATGTTATCACTACCGATTTTGAAATGAAAAATTGGAAAATGGATTCTGGCCCTCTCAGAATTCGACCTGAGGTACGAATTGGCCAAGGCTGTCAAGGGTCAAGTAATGGCCAATTTCATGGCCTAGCACTGTGGACAAGATATTGTCGTTGTCGGGCTAGCTCCGTGGACACTATACTTTGATGGGTCTTCGTGTGGGGCTGGATCAAGAATCAGCATCATCCTCATATCGCCTCGGGGGGCAAGTTACGATTTCTCTCTGCCGATTGAGGCGTCTGCCACTAATAATCAAGCGGAGTACCGAGCTATTTTAAAAGGTATCCAATTGTTGAGAGAGGTCAAAGCCGACGCAGTGGAAATTTTTGGGGATTCCATGTTATTGTGGATCAATTAATCAGGAAATTTGAATGCAAGGATGATATTTTGAGGATTTATTATGAAGATTGCCTGCAGCTACTGAGGGAATTCAAGTCTGCAATTATTGAGCATATTCCTAGGGACTACAATGAGGAAGCTAATAGGCTTGCTCAAAATGCTTCCGGGTATCGGCCCATTCAAGGAGCTATGACCATAGAACTTGCTGACAACAACAGTAGGAAGGAGATCACCGATTTCTTAAAGGATCTGTCCAAGAAAGTTGAACAACGAGTACGTTTTCATGCTATGAAATATGTACTGCTTGAAGATGAGTTGTTTTACCAGACGATTGATGGGGTGTTACTCAAATATCTTGGAGTAGAAGAAGCAAAGACTCTGATGGGAGAAATTCACGAAGGTGTATGTGGGGCCCATCAATCGGCCTACAAGATGAAGTGGATGATTCGAAACAATGCTTATTATTGGCCGACAATACTCGAAGATTGCTTTAAATATTATAATGGATGTCAGGATTGTCAGAGATTCAGCAACGTGCAACGAGCACCAGCTTTGGCATGAACCCAATAATTAAACTGTGGCCATTCAGAGGTTGGGGGATTGACCTCATCGGACAAATTTATCCTCCATCGAGCAAGGGGCACAAGTTTATATTGGTGGCTACTGATTATTTCACCAAATGGGTGGAGGCAGTCCCCCTGAAAACTATGATATTGGCCGTAATGATCGAATTCATAAAGGAGCACATTGTCTATTGGTTTGGTATTCCTCAGACCATTAAAATTGATCAAGGAATGATGTTTACTTCAGGAGAGTTTGAGGAGTTCACTGCTGACATGGGAATTAAGTTGCTAAATTCTTCTCTGTATTATGCTTAGGCCAATGGTCAGGCTGAATCGTCCAACAAAGGAATAATCAAGTTGATCAAAAGGAAGATAGAGGAACAACCAAGGCGATGGCACACAACTTTGAGTGAGTCTTTATGGGCCTACAAGATGGCCTGCCATGGCGCTACCAAAGTATCTCCTTATCAATTGGTGTATGGACATGAGGCAGTGCTACCCTGGGAATTGAGAACTGGGTCTAGGCACACGTCACTTCAAGATCAGTTGACAACCGATGACTATTCTCTCCTCATGAAAGGGGAGCTAGACGATTTGGCGAGTCAGTGATTGGGGGCCTTGATCAGTATTGAGGAGAATAAGAAAAGAGTCGCCAGGTGGTATGACAAGAAAGTCAAGGTCAAATAGTTCTCCCAAGGGGATTTGGTATGGAAGTTGGTCCTGCCGATAGGGTCTAAAGATCCCAAATACAGCAAGTGGTCGCCTTCTTGGGAAGGGAGTATAGAATCAGTCAGTGTGCACCAGGAAATGCGTACATATTAGAAACTATTGAAGGACAAGAATTTACAAGGGATTTAAATGGAAAATATTTAAAGAGATACTATCCCAGCATATGGATAGATGCTTAGCCAATGATATAGCGTGTCGAGTCCTTGTGGCTGATTCCTATTGACTCATGTTTGTATAGCTGATGCAGGGGGCATCACCTTGAGCACGAAAAAGCAAGAAAAATCTCTGCTCAAATAGGCCGATTATTATTCGGTACATTGGTTGGGTACATGGCCGACATGGTACAAGTCACCCTTAGAATAAAAAGTACCAACATATTCATTAAGTTACAATATGATTAGTGGTGTTTCAACTAGGCTTTGCTTGTATTGATCTCTCTTTGGATCCGACCTAGTTCGATGAGGAGACGGGTGCTCTTTTCCTCCACGTCCGCCATGGCTTCTTCAAGAGTGATTTGGCGGGGTAGTTGGTGGCTCCTCTCAACTGGTGGCTGGGGTGGCTTCCTAGAGCCATTGGCTTTGATGTGGTCCACAATCTTCTTGATGTGGGCGGGAAGGTGGTATTTTAGTTCTTCACGATGGGCTTCGATCAGATCTTTGTCCGCCTGTGTTAGCGGTTCCTCAGAATGCATGATCTCGATAGCCTGCTCGAGATTGGGACTGAGCCGGGTTGGCTGGAGAAACAGTGGGTAGTCACTCATCGGTAAAAATTGGTCAAGGAGCACAAAGGTGATTTCGTACCTGATTGACGGAGGAAGAAGAAGACATCTTGGCGTCCGGTTGAGATCTGAAAGCGTTTAAGCAGAGGATGGAGATATGGACGTAATGCGAGTGCCTCTGAAGAGACATGGAGATCTCGTATTTATAGGAGGAAACGATGAGGGGCAACGGTTAGTAAAAGCGTCCATTCAAAGCAACTGACCGTTGGGCTAAAAAGCTGCAAAGGGGAGCCATTCAAGTTTGTATTCACACAGCGATAACAAAAGGGCATTAAATGTTTTTTTTACAAAAGTGTTCAAAGGACATTCAATATTTGATACATTCACCCAAGGAGGATATTAATGGCCGCAATCGCCCGCTGGCGGATCTGGTCTGCTGAGTCTAATACTCGCTGGTCGTCGTCGGCCGATCTGGGAACCTCTGGCATGTTGCGATGGAGTCGGATGGCCTCGTGGGCAAGAGTTTGCCTCTCCTGCTTCAAATTGGTGATGGTGGCTAGGAGATCATGAAGTTTCTTTTCTTCAGCAGTGGTGGCTTTCACGACCTGCTCCATTTCCTTGGCGAGTTCTGCCCTACGCCGTTTGAGACGGTCTATGGCGCCGACGATGCTTGGGCGAGAGTTTTAAAAAGCGCTGATTTGATGATGTACTTCTTGAGCTCGGTGCTTGAAGGATTCTTCCTCTTCACGTGCCTTTGCCAGCTTGGCACGATCAGCCATATGTCGCAAAGCTCTGAACACGGGAATTTGCATTGATTCAATATATGCTGCGGGTGCGAGAGCCTCCTCTGCGTCTTCTGGGACTAGGCCTTTGATTTCATTGAAGATTTGCCGAATTGGTGAAGCGTCTTCCACCAATAGGCCAATGTCATCCTAGAGGAGGGTTCGTATACTCTGGAGCTTGGCGCGGATTTCCTCAGGAATTGAGCTCAGAGCTACCTGATGCGAGGCGACCTCCTCATCATCGAAGATAGCGACTGTGAAGGAAAAGAGGTTGTTGTTGGGTGTGTCTTTCTCCTGAGAAAATAAAGAGGAAGAGGTGGATTAGCCAACAGTAGTAGGAAATTGGCTGATTTAAGTACTCAAGGTCCTTACCTCTTTAAAGCGGATTTCTTCTGCTTGCCTTGGGGGGAGTGTTATCCTTGGCTCAGGAATCAGCGCGGCTGGCTCATCAGAGAAAGAGGATTCGACGATGATTGGTGCAGTGCTTGGACCAGCCTCCTAGAGAATGACAGGACAAATCTCTATAAGTATAAGGGGGTGATTGGATCTAAAAATGGGTGTTAGTTGTCTTACCTCTGCAAGTCGTGTGACCGATGGATGTTGGAAAGGTACGATTGATGTGCCCAGGGTAACCTGCACCAAGGAGTTAGTTAGTTTTAATTAAAGATTGGAAAAGATAATGAAAGGTATATTCTTTACCACAATTGGAAGGACCGCTGGTGGCTCGGTCTCTACCTGAGGTTCGTCCGGTTGATGAGAAGTTTGCTATGGGAGGATTTGCGCGACCTGATAAGGAGTCAAGTTTAACATTGACAGTATACTTGGAAGGTTTGCAACATATAGGATTACATGGACAGCTTCTACCGATAAAGATGCAGCCGCCGATCTGGCTTCTGAGGCTGCTTGGGGGTCAACCTCCTGAATGACTGGTAGAGTCGGCGCGGCTGAGGGCTCGGTTGACAGCGTCGCCGATTGAGTGGCCGATTCTGTGTGGGTGCGTACCTGACGGCTTGTTTTCTTCAAGGAAGATATCTTCAGCTTTTGCTTCAATCGGCCAGTGACTATGTCTTCCATCGATGGAGCGTGAAAGCTAATGATTGGAAATGAAGTATATGGGTGTGATTCTCTGACGGTCTGCCACTTCGGCTGCATGTTGGAGGAGGTTGGCTTTCAGACTGTGAAAAGAAGAAATTAGTAATGATTATATAGCATAAATAAGATAGTACAAAATCGGCCAGGAGGATTAATACCTCTGTGTTTGGATCGACATTAGCATGGTCCAGCTCATTGCAATATACTGTAAGGGACGCGCAGAATAGGTGTTGTATCCATTCACCCCATCATAACTTGAATTGTTGGACAGAGAAGGGAGCTACTAGCTAGTTGGTCAAGTCGATCGTGCTGGAATCTGGTATCAAGCTGCACAGTCGATTGTATTCAAGCCCTCTTGAGAGCCACTCCCGGAACTTCACATGGCCGACAAGGTAAATTCTAATGGGTGTCTGCCCCAGGCCAAATTGCCGAGCTGCCACCAATGGATTATAGAACTCATAACTTGGAGAGTCCTTTCCAGAAAAGAAGTTTGCTGGTAGGATCCCGGGCTTAATCAAAATATTCATGAGCTCGTTCTCAACAGAGCTGCAGGTTGAGTCAAAGCAATCAGGATTTTCAAAGAGTGGTTCATCTCTTTGATATGGATATCAACTTGTGGTTTCTTCACTAAAGCCGATGTAGAAACACCTGAAGTACTCGACTGTTCTTGTCGGGTTGAATCTGCTACCAGGGAAAGCTGACATTGCCTCACCAAAGGAGGTGCAACGTCGTCGTGATGTTGGGTCATCCTCCGACTCAATATTGGGGAAAGTCTTGGACTCGACTCATCCCCTGGAGACCTTGCTCATGTATAAGTTAAGCTAGAGGGTGATAAACCACCAGGGACCACCAGGGTTCCCAATCGGCTCTCCGAATGACAGCTTGACAGCGATCTGGTGCATCATATAATAAGCTGATCCTAGTAGATGTTTTCCCAAAGGGACAGTAGAACCTCTTGCTAGGGCCTCGGCTAAAGCCTGTGTGTTGGAAGAAGGGCCGACTGCTCTATCGCAGAAGAAGTGTTTCTCTAGCCTCATCATCAGAAAAGTTGTGTACTTTCTGTCGACGATAGGCCCGGTCTTCATATTTTTCTCAATGATGCCCTTTGTTTCCAGGCGATGAGTGGGCTTGATCAGGAAATCAAAGGGTGAATCACGAGAGGAGACGTCAAGGCCGGTCAGCATTAGGACATCGACCAAAGTAGGAGTCATGGGCCCGTGGCCGAAGAGGAATGCATTGAGGGCATCAGACCAGAAATAAGACGCCACGATGACCAAAGAATCATTCCTCTCCAGTTGAGATAGGGACAAGTTTATGCAATGGCCGATTTTCATTTCATCCCAAAGAACTCTCTTGGAGTTAGACATCCTCTGAAATCATTCCCTCCAACCAGGGGTTTCATTCGGCAAAGACCTAAAAGCGCCTGCCTAATGATTCAAATCCATGGTTGACTGCTTGAAAGGGATTCTGTGGGTTTCTAGGTTGATCAGTTCAGTTGGATCCAGATTCCCCATGGGGCCTAGGCCCAGCCTAGTGCGTTAGATATAGGAATGGTGATCCTTTGCCTAAGCTCCGGAGAGGGTGTAAAGGGAAAGTTAAGAATAGATCTAAAAATGTGCGAAACGGTGAAAAGTGAAAAGGGAAAATTTTGGGGTATTTACCTCTGGGATGAAAGCCATGGTTGCCGATGGAGTTGCCATTGGAGAGAATGGAGTGTGATGATCAAGGGATGAAGGAAGAGTCGCTGGAGGAATACAGCTGGAAGCTGAAAGGGCGCCGGGATGCATCAGGAGGTGATCCGCAGGGGAAGGAAGGTTCGTGAGCTTGTAGAGAAGAAGCGATGGAGGATGCGAGTATTTAAGGATGGTCCGAGAAAAGGGTAAAGGTGGGATTTTTACCGCGCCGTCTACACAAATTTCAGGAAGAGCGGTTGCCTGCGGGCGCCTCATTCTAAAAAATCACAATCATCAGAAAGAAGACTACGGAAAGAAAAAGAGCTGTCGCCGCGCTTACTGTTGCGTTTCCTTCGGAGAGGGAGTTAGAGTTGAAAAAATTTCAAGGCAAAAGTTGTGTTTTACTCCAAAATTGGGGGGCATGTGTTGACGCCGGATTTTGACACGTATTTGGAATCAGCGTCAAAGGAGAAGGAAGGCGGCCGATGCGGCAGATTAGAAGCTACAGTTGGGAATCGGCCGATTAGAGCTACGGTGTTTCGGCTGACTGGCGGAAGGAGTCGATGGAGGCTGGCCGATTGGGAGTCAAAACGGCTTGGCCAGTATGGTCCTAAGGTGGGCTAGGATGAAGATTAGCTGCAGAAGGAGGTTGGCTCGAGGGAAGATAGTAACCAATTCCGATACAAGTTGTGTTTGTAAATATTCGTTATCGTTTAAAATTAGAGATAGATCCTAGTCAGTTAGGAAATCAGTTGTAACAGGGTATAAATAGCTGCCTTGTAAGGCTTGTAAAAATAACACATCAATAAATACAACAAATCTACTTTTTTCCCTATATTTTACTTTCAAGTCGGTGACTTCGCCAAAACTTTTTCTTTTCACGAGTTCGTACAAGTTGGCGGGGCTGCATTGACATGATCTCCGGCCGATTGGTAAGTTCCGCTTATCGAGGGTCATCGGTCAATTTTCAGCGCCAACACATTTTTTCCACCTTTGTCTCCTCCTCGACTACCTACAATTCATCCATGATAGAATCAAAGTTAGATGTGGCAATAAAGCAAAAGACTTACAGGTACTCGATAATCAGCATCTTGTCCTTCTTCAAATGTGATTACCGGAGGTGGGACTTCATCGGCAGACAACTTCTTCACTGCCCGCTTGACGGCGATAGTACGCACCTTCTTCAGGGGTGGCGCCAATCTGACTTCCAAATCATCCTCAGCTTCATGCTTGGACGTGCCAGAAGAAGACCCTGCCTTGTCTAAAAGATGGGGCTTGACTACAAATTTTTCAGCATCCTCTAAGTCAGAGCTGCTGAAGGAGGACCAATCCTCCGATTCCTCTTCCTCCTCCTCCTCCTCCATCACTTTCTGTATAGCCGCAAGGGTCTATATGCACGGAGTGGCACTAGATCCATCCAGTCCAGGTGGAGGAGGGTTGGACCAGTACAAGTGCAGTTCTTCCTTCAAACAGAAGACAAGTCAGTACATTGACAGATGCCAAAATTAGTACTCTGGGCCATAGGCCATGGGTACTTGGTTTGGTGGATTGGCGGCACAATGTTCTCGCACGATCATCAGGATGCCGCTGACGTGCTTGAAGAAGCATTTCAGTCATGCCATCACTTCATCCACAGACAAGTCTTCCAACATCATCCGCGATGGGTCATTAGGAACTGAGTAGTCATACACCCATGTGCAGCGCAACTATAGGGTATGACTCACCTCCTCATGAAGTTGAAGGCCACACCAAAGCTAGTCAGACCTTCCCTCTTGAGAGCAGCGATCTTCTCTATCAGCTCTGGTAGTTGGAAGCTGTCTGCAGTACTTGGCTCGTCCAACCAGTGGTTGTTCCATACTGGACGGTGGCCGATCACTTCCAATATACAACTACCATTGCTTCCAGCCAGAATGGGAGTCTATGAGTTCATAATCCAAGTACTAGCCCTTGATCTTCTCCCGCAGTTGGATCCCTACCCCCCCCCAACTACCTCAGTATGGTCCATTTTGGGCTGGAGCTTAACTCTAAAAAACTTCCTAAATAACTGGAAGTGGGGCTGAATGCCAAGGAAAGCTTTGTAGAGATGCACGAAGATGGTGACATCATAGATTGAATTGGGATTGAGGTGGACTAGTTCAAAATTGTAGTACCTCAAGAGCCTAACACCTGGATGTCTGCCTCTTTCATGACAGACTTCTTCCAAGCGCAGGCCTGATTTGGCGGTGCCATCTGATCGGTCTTGCCATACCTCAATGCCGGCAGTTGGATCTTCTTCTTAGTGGCCTTCCACTTCTTGGTCTCCGCTGCCTTGCTCGAGGATGGCTCCTTCGGTGCCATTGTCACAAGTGTCTTCTTGCGCATAATCACAGGGGCTAGGCAGTGGGGAAGGATGGCACTCAAGCTCGAGAATGGCAAGCGGCAGCTCTAGGGCTACATGGAAGATGAAAAGGCAAAATGGTTCAGGTGAAATGGAAGGGATGAATTCCTCCATTATTTATAACTGTAGCACAATTAATCGAGTGAGGGATATGGTTACCCCATGGGTCCCTACCGATCAGGATACTGACCGGACCTAACAAGTGGGCCCGCCTAACCAGGGCGTGCAGGCCGAGGATATTAAGATACTTGGAGTACACGTCAAGGCAACAAGATAGTTCAAATCTGCCCCGATATCAAGGAACGCATATTGTAGTCTGACTCAGATTACTTTCCATGTAACTATCAAGTAGATTAAGATTCAAACTGATTTGTAACCCTAGGTCATCAGCCTATATAAGGCGGCCAAGGGAGCCTCCCGAGGGCATCGAAACTTACAAGCAATACAATCCACCAGCTTACAGGACATAGGGTATTACTCTCTGGAGGCCCGAACCTATATAAAAACCCCTGTGTCTCTCCTGTTCTCATGATCACCTTTGAGTTCTTGGTTTCACAATTGCCCTCACCTACAAATCAACCACTTGAGTAACCCTCTGGTGGACTGTGGGCTTATAGATCTGATAGTTGGCACGCTAGGTAGGGGTGCTTGTGAGATCCTCCCCAGCGAGCTCGATGGCATCCCGTTCTGGCGTTGTTTTCCCCGAGAGCATGAAGGACTGCATCACCAACCCGATCTAGATTCGCTTCAGAACCATGCTGGCGGATTCTGATCTGACCGCTTGTTTCGTCAGCTCGGCGTCTTCCCTTGACTCGGGGTCCAGTGCCAGCTTGGCTTTCATTGAATTTGCTCCGTCGGGACAAGTTCTCCACCCAAGGATCGTCACGCTGCTTGCCTAGCAAGTCAGCGATCTCTCTCTCTCTCTCTCTCTCTCTCCAAGAGGATTCCAGATCTACTCACTGTCAGCTGCCTACCCATACCCTCTAACCTGATCGCAAGGCTAGATCACAACAGCAGTACTAGTGCTGAGTGCATAGATCTGTCTGAGGTGGTGCTACGTTCAACAAGGTCGGCGCAGGGTCCAACAAACATCCCCATTGGTCTGTGGAAATTGGTTGTCGTGTATGCCACCAAAGTCAACCAGGCTTTCCAGATCCAATCTGGAGACCCACCCAAACCCATCTAGTTTTCAGACTGTGGTGAATTCCAGGTGCCTCGCACCGTCCTGATGCCAAATCCCCATGGAAGCAACGGTGAGAGCAACTCCCCCACGCTAGATCGTGAAGCCTTCGTGGTCTCCACTGATGAATCACCCTAGGATGGCAAAACATCTTCTCAAGAAGCAGGCCGTAATGCTAGGAACCAGGACCGCATGGTGTTGGGGGGAAATATTAACGACCTCCTAATGCCCCTTAAAGCAACAATAATGAAGGCCCAAGCCTACCTGCGGTAATAACGATTACCGCCGACCCAGCAGAGGCAGAGAACATCCGAATCCATCTCGCCCGACCCAGGGCCTCGGGGTCAGACACTCCCGACCCCTCGATGGCAGAACTCCGCTTTGCCCGACCCGCGGTCCCAGGGTTGGAAGTGCCCAACCCCTCACCGCAAGACTCCGCCTCGCCCGACCCGCGGTCCCAGGGTCAGGAGCGCCCGAACCCTCGCCGCAAGACTCCACCTCGCCTGACCCCGGGCGTAGGGGGTCGGAATCATCTAGGCCCACAATATAAGTATCCGCCTCGGGCGCAGACCGCTAGATGAGGGTGCGGATCTCGTGGGCCCCTCACCGATCTTGCCATAAATGCGCCGCGGCTCTGGCGTGCGAAAGGCGCCCGCGCCCCTCGACGTGACCCGCCACAAGTACCCAAGTGGAATACTGTAGCTACGACCACCCAGGCTACAGTGGCCGCGGCTCCCCCTGATTCGCTATAGGGCACTCATGACCTGCGCCGCCCAGCACAGGAGGGAGCTCCACCCGTTCTCGCGCCCCACGTATCCAGTGCTAGGGATGCGATGTTCGTGTCCCACGAATTGTAAGCAGGACAACAGGGGTCAGCCGTCTCCCCCAACGTGCACAGTTGCCCTGACCGAACACCATCATCATGCTTGGCGGCAGCAGTCGCTAGGAAGATCGTCGATAGGATTCGAAGATAGCCGCCCTCCTCCGGTGGACACACTAACAATAGCCGAAGGTCGAAGCAGGAGGCGGCAACCCGGGGATTGGTCCTTCTCCTTGTACTTTACTTTACCTAGCTTATCTCTTTTACTTCTCCTCACGCCTAGCTCATCTATAACCCTGAGCTCTCCTTGCACTGTAAAAGGAGAACCGGGGGCCCTAAGATAGGAGGACTCAAAATCCAACAGAACTCACACACACTCTCCTCTAGAGCATCAGTGCACACCAAAGAGACTTGGGACCGGCTCCCTCTCTCGCCTACCTATAACCCCTACTACAGACCCCGCGTGGGAACACGAGCAGCTCCTCATACTGGACGTAGGGCTGTCCTTGGCTGAACCAATCTAACCCCGTGTCCTCCCACGCCACCATCCGAAGCCTTACGCGCATAAAAGAAATTTACTAGCCGTAGTCTTGATCCGCAAATCTTGACAACGACAGTTGGCGTGCCAGGTAGGGGACCTTTGCACGTACATCACCAGCTTCAGATGGCCAGCCACGGCACCAGCTTCGCTCCGGGCTCCCTCGTCCGCTTCGGGAGCTTGGACATCCTCGCCACGGGGGAGGGGATTGAGCTGATCCCTCTCCTTGTCTTGCCCGCTCGCCCCGTCATCTCCGGCTCCGCTGCCGGGATAGTGGCGAGCGGCCGGGCGCGCGCCGTGGGGCCTCCTTCGGCCGTCTCCTGGCACTCGCGAGCAATGAGCTCATGGGCGTGGCGAGGATAACTTCCGATGCCAGCTCCAACAACGGGAGCCACCATCCCTCACACGAGTGCTTCATGGCTGATGGGGCCGAAGGGGGCCAGCGCACTCCCCCACCGCGCGCCGCAGCTACGACTGGGGCCCTTGCCAAGGCCCTGGTGCAGCCACGACAGTCGGCGGCGCGTGTGGTGCCCCACCAGGAGGTCGAGCGCCCCCACAACGAAGGCGGGGCACGACAACGAGCGTGCGACATCCAGCAGCGCATTTGCACGGATGAAGATCGCCCTCAGCTCTTCGCCCGCGCCAGCCAGAATATCGCCGCAGTGGTGGCCCTGCTCCGACGACTCCCCGAGCCGGCGATGCCCGAGGGGCGTTAGGCGCACCAGGAGGTGCGCAACCTTCTCAAGTGCGCCGCCGTCCAGCAAGCGGAGAGTTCCACGTCTCGACGACGCAGGCACAACGCCAGCAGGGCAGCGCCCAGAGCACCTCCCGAGAGGCGGGGGGAGTTTGTCCACCAGCCTCCTCCCAGGGCGAACCAGGCGCGCCCGCTCAATGAACTCCGCCGCCTGCAGCAGACGGGGATCAGTCCATTCACCGGCGCGTCGGCCCCGTCCGCGATGCTCGTAATACTCTTGACGCGTGGAGGCGCTCCCGCGTGGACAGAGAAGAGGGAGTGGACCGCGGATATCACGTCCACCGTAGTGGCCGCTATGACAGTGAAGAAGATCGTAGCCCGAGCCCCGACCCAGCGGGGCCCAGGGCCTTCTCCGCACGCATCCTGAATGCGCCATTCCCAGCGCGCTTCAGGCAGCCTACAAATATAGCCAAGTACTCCGGGGAGACGAACCCTGGGTTGTGGCTCAGCGACTACCGGCTTGCATGTCAGGCCGGTGGTGCGGATGATGACCTGTTCATCATTCAGAATCTCCCGCTCTTTCTGGCCGACTCAGCACAAGCCTGGCTAGAAAACCTCCCCTTGTGTCGGATCCGTTACTGGAGCGACCTAAAAGAGTTTTTTGTGGGGAACTTCCAGGGCACCTACATGCGCCCTGGCAATTCCTGGGGCCTCTGGAGCTGCCGCCAGGGGTCGGACGAGTCCCTCCGGGATTACATCCGGCGTTTCTCCAAGAAGCGCACTAAGCTCTCCAACGTCGCGAACGCCAACGTCATAGGTGCTTTCCTGGCAGGAACTTCCTGTCGGTCCCTTGTCCACGAACTGGGACGCAAGGGCCCGCGGACCATGGAGGAGCTCCTCAACATCGCCACCAGCTTCGCCTCAGGCGAAGAGGCCATCGGGGCAATCTTCGACCGCTCCAAGGGCAAGGCGAAGTGGGAGGAGGACGCCAACGAGGGCACTTCCAACCATCAATAGAACAAGAAGAATAAGCAGCGGCGCGAGGCTCCCCTCGTGGCCATTGCTGATCGCAAGCGGGGGCAGCCACCCGCAGAGGGCACCCCCGGTTTCTTCGACAAGCTGCTCGAGGGACCGTGCCCGAACCACGAGTTCCCTGTGAAGCACGCCTACAAATACTGCAACCTCATGAAGAGGTATTTTGTAGGCAACCCTGCGAAGGGCGACCGGAGACGGAAGCCTGACAAGGAGAAGAAGGACGGCGAAGAGGAAGAAGACAGCTGATCCCTCCATGGGAAGGCCCCTTCATCATCGAGCAAGTACTGCGGCCAGGCACATACAGGCTGGCAACCCCCGACGGGCAGATCTTCACCTATGCTCGGAACATAGAGCAGCTAAGATGCTTCTACCCTTAGTTTTTGTTTCCAAGTTCTGTACATAAATACTACTATAACTTGTTAATTCACGGAAAACGACAGTTTTGAGTCGATTTCGTTCAAGTTTTGCACCTAACTCAGGGATATCCGACCCTGGCTCTGCCCCAGGGCCGCATATCCCTCGAGGGCTATCAGGGGCTCCGGCCCAAGTCACTTGACGTCTTCTCAAAACACCATTTCTTTCTGGACCAACCCTCTTTCTAAACGTTTGGGCGTGAAAAGGAGAGAGTGCACGAACGACGCTCAGGCAAGACTGATCGGACTGCAAAAAAACCTACGCCCCAGCGGCTACGATGCCTTTGCTCATCAGCGCTTACTGACATGCCCGACCTGCACTCTAAACTTTCCAAACCCAAAAAACAAGAAAGAGGATCAAAAACATTTTTCCAATAAATTATAGAAAAGGCCTCCGCGACCATCATAGAAACAAGTTCAAGGTTGTCTAACATATTTACATTCTGGGGCTTCTAAGCTCGATACAGCTAACTCGTCCTCAGGTCTTCGGGCGGGACGACTTCATCCTCCAGAAGCTTCTCTAAGGCCTCTGCTGGGTTGAGCACCGACGCGTCGATCTCGTCCAGCTCAGCCTCGAAGTAGCTGGAGGCGTACCCCCCGCTCATCCTGGTGAAGTTGATGCCGGAATAGTGGGAGCCGAAGATGCCGAAGGCCCACCTCACGCCGACGTGGAGCGCCTCCAGAGCGATCTCGTGGGCCCGCCAGTACGTCCCAAGGACACGAGCCACCAACAAACTTGTCCCCTCCCCTTGGACCACGCCGAGGCCGTCGCAGACAACGCGGACCACGTCCCGCAGGTTGTCGTGCTCGGCGCGCTCTGCATCGAGGACCTCCCTCAGCCGGGTGAGTTCGTCTATGAGGTCCGTCCACAAAAGTCCAAGTCAGAAACCTGTGGCGGAACCACCCAAATTAACCTGACTAAAATGCATTGAAGTCGCCTAACATGCGATTATGCACTTTAAGCAAGGCGAACGTGCCCTGGCGCACGGGCGTCGAGGCCCCCTTGGGGCAGCAAGCCTGACAAACTTTGGGGAGATCCTACTCCAGATTTCGCAACACAACTTCCAAAACTCTCTTAAACAAACTTGTTCAACTCTGGACGCATTTCAAACTTGGTTTAAGGTGTCGGTTCAAAATGTGAAAGGATTTGGAGAAATCTCGTGCCAAAGTTTGCTAAAAATCTGGAAATCCAGACTTAGCCAATTTGGCCGGAGAGGTAGAATTTCAGGAACTTAGCTATGTTTGAGTCGATTTTTTTGGGCAGCTTCAAAGTTGAATTAGACCAAAGTGTTATTGAAGGAGTTTCTCTCCAAACTGAGGACTTCAACTTTTATTTAGGGTATGTCTTGAGCTTAGTTTAGAAATTTGGAGGAATGCCCTCGCCAAGAGGTGCACTCTGCGCAGTTTTTTAAACTTAGCATTTTAGGGCATCAGGGGTGAGTTGACCGTTTTACCTTACTTTGACCGAGGTTTTGAATAGGTTCTGGCCCGATTTGGACCTGGGTCAGTATAACAAGGTTGGAACACACTCGAGGGACTACAACTTTCATTAAGGGTCTGACTTGAGTTTAGATAGGAATTCGTGAGATAAAGGCTTGCAAAGTTGGAGGAAAACTCGAGTTCCAGGACTTCGAAGGTTTATAGGGTTCTTTAGTACTCCGGTTTTGATTGTTGTTTTTGACTTCGTTCCACTCTGAATTAGTCAAAGTGCCTTTAACAAAAGTTGTTTGAAATTAAAAGTTTTACAACTCTTATTTGGGAAGAAATTTTAGTTTGCATATAAAATTCCAAGTTTTATTTTAAACTCCAAAAAAGAGCTTCTTATGGTTATAATGGTCATTTGGATTAACCACTGGTTTATACTTAAAAGCACTTAATTTAGGTAGAGTTGTTACAGCCTACCCTCCTTAAAGGAATCTCGCCCTGAGATTCAAGTGCAGAAAGAACTAGTGTGGCTGGTGCAACGTACCTCCCTGGTCAAAAAGAAAGCCGCGGAAGTTAGCGTTGAGATACTCTTCCATCTCCCATGTCGCTTCATCTTCCGTATGGTTACTCCACTGAATTTTGTACGTTTTTACCATTTGCCTATGAGTATGTCTTTCCTTCCGGTCGAGGATCTTGACAGGGTATTCTTTATATGATAAATCGGGTTCGATCTCCAATTCTTCCGTGGCAATGATTTCAGTTGGAACCCGAATGCACTTCTTGAGTTGTGAGACATGGAAAACATCATGTATCGCTGCAATCTTCTCTAGAAGTTTAACTCGATACGCTACGGGTCCACAAACTTCTACAATCTCATAGGGGCCAATATAGCGTGGAGCCAACTTTCCCTTTACTCCAAAATGTTGTACGCCTTTGGTTGGTGAAACCCGCAGGTATACAAAATCCCCAACCTTAAATTGGATAGGTCTTCTTCTTTGATCAGAATAGCTCTTCTGTCGAGACTGGGCGGCCTTGAGATTTTCGCGGATAACTCTCACTTTTTCTTTGGCCTCCATGACCAGGTCGGGTCCATACACCGTTCGCTCTCCGGGTTGCGACCAACTTAGAGGGGTTCGGCATCTACGTCCATACAAGGCTTCAAAAGGTGCCATTTTCAGGCTAGCTTGGTAACTCCGCTAATGGCAAACACTTGTCCCAGATTTTGTCATAATGAATAGCACAGGTGCGTAGCATATCTTCCAAAATCTGGTTAACCCTTTCAGTTTGTCCATCGGTTTGAGGATGATATGTGGAACTACGAATCAATTTAGTGCCAAGCAAAAACTGCAATTGCTCCCAAAAGCATGCTATGAACTGACTACCTCGATCAGAGATGATCGTCTTAGGTATACCATGCAAGGAAACAATCCGATCAAGGTACAGTTCTGCATATTTCTGTATGGCGTGGGTGGTGTGCACTAGAAGGAAATGCGCGGTTTTAGTTAGTCGGACTACTATAACCCATATGGAATCATGCTTGCGGGGGGTATTGGGTAGTCCGACTATAAAGTCCATGCTTATGTCCTCCCACTTCCATGAGGGAATAGGCAGTGGCTGCAAGGGGCCAGCTACCCTCAAGTGGCTTGCTTTGACTCGCTGACAGGTATCACACTCTGAAACATCTTGGTACTACCAGGGTGAATCGAGAACTTCGAAAGGTGTGCTTCGTCCAGAATTTATTTCTTAAGATCGGGATCATATGGAACTACAAGTCGAGCTCCATAATGTACCACTCCTTTCCAATCCTGTCGGAAATGTTTATATCCCTCATCCTCCTCTGCAAGTTTCCCTTTGATAAGGTTTATCTCTTCATCCTCTAGTTGTGCTAGAATTATTCGGTCAAGCAGGGTAGGCTCCAGAGAAATATGACTTAAGGTGCCGTGGGGAACAATTTCCAAGTTGAGTTTAGCCATTTCATGACATAGGGTCTCGGCATAATTAATCGCCGATAAGCAGTTACAATGGATCTTGCGGCTGAGAGCATCTACAACTACGTTGGCTTTGCCTGGGTGATAATGCACTTCTAGGTCATAATCTTTGATTAATTCTAACCATCTTCTCTGACGCATGTTGAGGTCTGCTTGAGTGAATATATACTTAAGACTCTTGTGATCTGTATAGATGTTGCATCGAGTTCCCATAAGATAATGCCTCCATATTTTCAGAGCATGAACAACTGCTGCTAACTCGAGATCATGGGTAGGGTAATTCAACTCATGTAGCTGTAGCGCTCACGAGGCATGGGCAATGAGTCGGCTGTCCTGCATAAGAACACAACCAAGTCTAGTGCCAGACGCATCGTAATATACATCAAACAGCCTAGTGGTGTCGGGCTGGGCTAAAACTGGCGTAGAGGTCAGCAATTGTCTCAGGGTGTGGAAAGCTTCTTCACATTTGTCGCTCCACACAAACTTAATTCCCTTCTTCAGTAGTTCCGTCATTGGCTTAGCTATTTTTGAGAAGTCAGGAATGAAACGACGGTAGTAACCTGCTAAACCAAGAAAACTTCAAATCTGACGAACTGAAGTGGGTGGCTTCCAGTCCATTACTTCTTGTACTTTGCTTGGGTCTACGGCTATACCGTCTCTAGATATGGTGTACCCCAAGAATTTAACACTGTCCAGCCAGAAGTCACACTTAGAGAATTTGGCATAGAGTTGGTGGTCTCTTAAGTGTTGGAGTACAGTATGTAGGTGCTCTGCATGTTCTTCCTCATATTTCGAGTACACCAAGATATCGTCAATGAATACCACGACGAATTTGTGGAGTTCGTGCATAAACACCGATTTCATGAGGTACATGAAATAAGCCGGTGCATTAGTAAGCCCAAATGACATGACTAAGTACTCGTAGAGTCCATACCGTGTAGAGAAGGCAGTCTTTGGAATGTCGCACGGGCGGATCTTGATTTGATGGTAGCCAGAACGGAGGTCAATCTTGGAAAACACTCTAGCTCCAGCTAACTGATCGAACAGAACATCAATGCGGGGTAGTGGGTACTTGTTCTTTATCGTCACCGCATTAAGAGGTTGGTAGTCCACACACATACGCAGACTATCATCCTTCTTTTTCACAAACAAGGCGGGGCAACCCCAAGGTGATGTACTTGGACGAATAAAACCCTTTTCCAACAAATCATGCAACTGAGTTTTCATTTCTGCCAGCTCGGCTGGTGGCATCTGGTATGGTCTCTTTGAAATTGGGGCAGTACCTAGTTGCAATTCAATAGCAAACTCGATATCTCTATCAGGCGGCATACCCGGCAAATCATCTGGAAACACATCAGGATACTCGCACACCACTGGGATGTCTTCCAAACGGGCTTCAGTCACGGGAAAGGCACAAGAAGTTTGGCACTCTTGGTGAGGTAAGTGTATAGTTGAGCTACCATACTTGGGTGAATTTATATGGATTTCTCTGGCAGGGATATCTAGGGTCACTCGGTGTCGGGTCATCCAATCCATACCCAGGATAATATCTATTCCTTCTATCCCAAGGGTAAGCAGGTCTTCCTTAAGAAGGGTTCTCCCCAACTGGATAGGCACTCTGTGGCTCACTTGGTGTGAAGCTACTTTCCCACCCGGGGTAGAGATTATGTATGTACCTTTTGTGTGACAGAAATCTAACCCACACTTAGCACTGGTTCTAGTCCCAATGAAACTATGAGATGCTCCCGAATCAAACAGAATAAGGACGGGTTGGTTATAGATAGAAAAGGTACTCGTCATCACTGGTGCACCCTCTGGAAGTTCATCAAGGGTGGTGAAGTTCAGCCGGCCTTGTCGGACCTGAACCCTCGGCTTCTTTCCCTTGTTGCCCAGTGCATTGCTCTGACCGGGTCGTTGATTCTTGTTGCGGGGGCAGTCCTTGGCAAAGTGTCCTGGTTTCCCGTAAGTGAAACAGCGGTTTCTAGTGACTAGGCGTGGCAGCATAGGGAGAGCAGGTTGGGGCCCTTGCGGTTGGAATCCAGGGAAACGAGGTGCTGCTTGTGGTAGAGGTCGAGCAACCCATCTCCCAGGCTGTGCGGGCCTGCGAGATGCTTGTGGGGGAACCATTCTGTATTTCTGGGCAGGTGGGCCGCGTGCTGGCATTGGGGCCTTCCTCTTCATGTCGGCCTTGAGGGCCCTCATGCAATCTTCCTGGGAAATTGCCAGGTTCACCAGTTCATTGTAGGAATCCACCTTGATGGGATTCAGCCTTTCCTTGAGCTCCAAACTCAAACCTCTGCGGAAGCGGTCCCTTTTCTTCTCATCGGAGTCCACATGGTAGCCTGCATAGCGACACAGGTCACTGCGCATAGTGCAGGACATCGCGGCCTCCCTGGTTGAGAGCCAGGAACTCATTGAGCTTGCGCTCCAAAAGACCCTCAGGGATGTGATGGCCCCTGAATGCCATCTTGAATTCCTCCCAGCCGACGACGTGGTTGGCTGGCTGCATGGCGTGGTAGTGATCCCACCACAGGAGAGCAGAACCACGCAACTACTGCGCAGTGAACCAAACTTTGTTCTCATCCGGGCAATGGGCAGTGAGAAGGGAGAACTTGGACTCGATAGCACGAATCCATGCATCGGCGTCAAGCGGGTCCTCCGTCTTGTGGAACAGAGGAGGCTAGGTCCCTAGAAAGTCCTCGTAGCGAGCAACATAAGGCTGCTGATGGGCCCTTCCTCCCTGGGGCTGCTGCTGCTGCCCCTGAGCGATGTGCCTCAGCAGCTCGGTTTGAGCCGCCAAGATCGCCTCGAGGGTGGTCGGAGGCGGAGGTGGGGGAGGCACCTTGCTGCCACTGGGAACAGAGCCAGAGCGTGTGCGATGCGCCATCTGTAAGATTCACCTTTCCATTAGTCACATAGCCCCAAAACCTTGTTTAACCATAAGGAACATTATGGGCGGAAATGATAAACGCTAGTCTTGCTGATGGTGCAAAAGCAACAATCACAACTTTATTGAGTAGGTGCATATCTCTTCTTCGAAGTGCACAAGGTTCTCATCCTTAAGCGAGGGTTAGCATATGTCGTACACAACCACTTTCATGTTACGCTTGTTGACCGAAAAGGAAGGGAAAGGGGGTCGTTTAGATGCTCTAGCAAGTTGCTGTCCGGCTGATTTTTCAGCAAGCTAAGCAGTGGGGTTTTGGCTCTAGCGGGCGTTTGACAGATCCGAAGGAGCTGAAAATTTATGAGTAGTTAGAACAGAAGTTTTCGCACAACTTTGATATTCAAACTTTGGCTCAAAAACGAGTGGAGAAAGGGGTAAAACTGAGGAGAAACAGTCACTGCAATTCTGCCATAAATTTCAGACATCACACTAAAGATAGCAATGGAAATCCTACATAGAATCAGTTTTTCCACATCCAAATACTCAACTCAAGCTAGCCTATTATATCACTAGCCAAAATATAGGTCGCCGAGGAGTAAAAACAAAAGGGAACTGCTCAACAACAAGTCAACACAACTAGAAGTCGTCGAGGTTGCCCACGGAGGCATAGCTAAGGACCGGAGAGTGAGCATCACCAACTGGAGGCTGCGGAGAGGCCTCCTCATAGTCCATGCTCGAAAAGCCCTCAATCTCCTCAGGCTCCTCCTCCTGGGCCATCGGCTCATCCTGCTGCATCTCTAAAGCGTGAATGGCATTAAGCTCATCGTGATGCTCCTGCAGGTGCTCATTGGCGTTCGCCAGCTCCATGTTCACATCATAGAACTGGTCAGCCAAGATCTCCATATCGTGCTCCATATCCACGATCTCCTCCTCCAAACGAGTGATCTTGTCCTGCATCTCAGCAATCTGGACATCCTTCTGTACTAGCTCGAGCGACTGGTCTACCATGCCACTCTACACGGCAGATAAAGCGACCTGGTTGGCCACTGCCATCCCGATCACCATAACCATCGCTCGGCTCTACATCTCGACCATCCTGTAGAACACGTTCAGGCAACGAGCTGAAACAAAAATCATGCGCTGTGGATCCATAACCCCGACCAAGTCCATATGCTCCATACGATCCAACCAGTCCGGGTCCCTCGTATCCCGGGCAGGGAACAATCCAATCGGGTCCAGCACGATCTCAAGAGGGTGTGCCTGGCAGAACTGTGTCAGAGTCTGCAAGGCTGTGAACTCCCAGGTGTCCTGTAGTGTGTGTCCCTCGACCACCACCTCCAAGAGTGGCCACTGTGGCTGATCCGGAGGTGGGGGCACCCGCACATGCACATGACTCCGCGGAATCCCGTGGTCCTGGTACGCACGTCCCTCGTAAACCGGCGGTGACGGGTACCCGAAAGAGCGCAGGATGTCCCACAGTACGGCTGGAAAACCCTCGTGGTGAAGGCACCGTGAGTAGGTGGTGCCATCCGTACTGACTGCAACATGCACGGGCTGAGCCATCTGTAACCAAAGGACAAGTGAGAAACGGAGTTAACACTTGAAAATCAAAATAGATTTCTGGTAGTTAGAGAAAAGCTCATAACTCAGCAAATATTCATACAAAGTTTCTCAAATTTTACGAGCATGTTCTTTAGATAGTGTGTAACAAGTTTAGTATTCAAAGGTAGGCCTAGAACAGAACCTAACAAGGTGATAATCTCAGATTCCCATTAAGTGTACATGCTGGAATTTTTCAGACCCGAGTCAAGGTAAACTGAACATAACTTCAAAACCAGAGACCTCGTAAATCTGAAATTTTACCAGTAAGTTCTTTACTAAGTTCTGAGGAACTTTTCTTAAGGGACTCCTAGCAGAAAAAGTCCTTAAGGTGGTCGAAACAACAGAATTTCAACTGGTGTGCACTCAGGACTAACAGCCAATAGGGGGTCACAAAACTGATCACAACTCTCAACCCAAGTGATAGTACTTTGTGAAAAAATTTCAGCAGTTTACTTGGGGGATTTAACACAAATTTATTATATAAAGTTTCTGGAGTTATCATGCGGATCATCCTAAAAGATTTATTTTACCGTGCATGGTGGAAAAAGGACAGCTAGACAATCCTTAACGCGGTGCATTTCTTTTTACGATGCACTCTAGTTTGGTTTTATTTCCTTAGGTTGCAATTTTTATTTCTTAATGCATGCACGTCCTAGCCATCCTCTCAACCAAAAATAATTGCCAAAAACCTTTGGACTTACATGGTTAGTGCCGGTGGCAAGGCAACAATACGACTCTCACTATAATAACTAGTCGAGTTGTTAAGCATCGTTTAGAACGCAACGTTGTTAGTGTACCTGCAGAAAAGCATATCACAGCTTGAACCTTCCGTGCCAGCACTCACGAAAGTGTCCACAATCATTACCGTTTACTATAGAAACGGCACCCATGCGTTTAACGCTGCATGGACAGCGCAACAACCGTGGAAATAGGTTCCTTTGAATGGAATCCTATAACCCTTCGCATTCTCGTGATGCGGAATCATGCGCACATATAATAAACGTGGGCGAACAACCATGACGATAGGCTCATTGGAATCGAACCATACCATCCTTCGCATGCATTAACATACGGAACCTACGCACGTATAATAGACGTGGGCGAAACAATTGTGATGATAGGCTCGTTGGAATCGAATTCCTATCACCCTTCGCATACTCGCGATGCGGTTCTCGGCACATGTATGATAAACATGGCAACAAGTGCTGGAAGTTAGAAGATAACCAATAACTATTAGCCACCTTAAAAGACCAAAAATTCCCCTAGGGCTCCTCATACTAAACTCATCCTTAATGAACTTACGAATTTCTCAACTCATTCTTGCAAATTTTAGTTCGAAAAGTGTTTTAAGGTTTGTTGTTCTCCGTACCGTGCTTCGAGCTCCGATGCCAGCTGTGGTGGAACTGCCCAAATTAACCTGACTAAAATACATTGAAGTCTCCTAACATGCGATTATGCACTTTAAGCAAGTCAACCTGGTCGACCGTCGGATTTCATCCGATAAACCACATAAACAGGATCGAGAAGCATCACTCACGCGAAGGTGAGTAGCATAGAGATTACAACATTCCATCACATAACTTAGTCTCTCAAATTATTACATCAGAGTTCTGAAATTCAAACAAGTTGCAAGGTTCGAAAAGTCAATTAAAACAAGTGGAAGCTAAACGTCGATACATGACACCACGATGGAGCCGATCATGACATCAAAAATCCCTTCCCTCGCCGTTCGAGGAGGGATCCCACTCGACTGTCCAGCCCGAAGGGAGCTGGGTAGGCCAAGTGGTACCAGCAACCAAACTATTGACATTACCTGAAAAGATTAAGCCACAACAAGGCTGAGCAACTAATACTCAGCAAGACTGACCCGTAGAACGAAAAGTTTGACCAAGACCTAGACATGCAAGGCTTTCTGGCTCTGGGATTTCTTTGCCAAAAGCGTCTAAAGTTGGTACTTACTTTCAATATTTTAGCTCATGTTCTACGTTCTTTATCCAGTCTAAATTAGCATTTATATTAAACAAACAAAATTTTCAAGCAATTAAATAACAAGCATCAACTTAATCTCGTAATCATGTTTTATCATTACTCAGTGCAGAATAGCGATCAAGTAGTCCCAAACTGTGAGAGGCAGATGAATCGATTCAAATTTATTAACCATCCATGGCGAACCTAATCTCACGACATCCGCGCACCACGAAGGGTCGCTTCATTTGTCAGCCGTCCCCATCGATCCCTTAGGCACGTGTCAGGGCCAACTGCCTTTGGCATGCAATGCTTCATAATCCCAGCCTCTGCCGTACTATGACCGCACTTGCACCCACATGATGCACCATGGGAATGACGTTCCAAGGACAGCCGGAGGGTATGCCACGCCCCAGTTCAATCAGGTACTAGGCTTCCCCATCCCATACTAGGTATGAGATTAGTACTTTCAAACACTTGATCATGAACGCCGACACGTTTCGACCTTAGATCAATTTCCTTTAGACAGACGGGGAAAAAACCACCAAGTATTGAACATAAGCCCGACCCCGTCCGTCATCCTTATAGTTGCAACATAAATAAACATTCCACTCCTATAACTCACGAGTGACAGGAAATCACTCGACTTTTACCAAAACCTATTAAGCATTGCAACTACTCAACTTTAGCAACTAGTATTCAAACAAGGCACTAAGTTCATGCATCTACGGTTTCAATCAACTCCTACACACGTAAATGCGCAAACATAAGCATCAACAAGTTGCATAAAGTAAAACAGGGAATTCATGCACCAGGGCTTGCCTTCAGGAAAGGTTAGCGGGTCCTCGAGGTCTTGCTCCGGTTCGGGCTCGCCTTCCAAGGGGTGAAGCTCCGCAGCGGGGTCTTCTTCCGGTGCCGGGTGGAGCTCGTAGGTTCTGTCGGCGAGATTTGCTTCTATACGAATGCACATGCAAACATTTAGTTGGACTCGCGCGTTTATTCAACGACACAAGAAATGGCTGAAAACAAGAGTCACAACAGCCATAACAAGGCAAGGTTTACTTTCTTTTAACTTCAACGGAAGTGGTCGCTTTAAACTTGAGTTCGTGTTGAATGGCGATTGTGTACATATATAGTTTTTCGCATTTTAGAGTTGCATAAAGAGAGTGAAAGGTCGCGTTTGGGTGGTTTGGGTGCATTAGCGTAATTACTTACTTCTGAATGTTTTTATGTACCTCTTTCAATTTCCACTCATTTATCGTATTAGAGTTTGTGCTTTCCTTTTTATTCTTTTAGGTTGATTAATTAACCAAAATGACTTCATACTCAAACAGTAGTTAAAGGCATTGATAAAATTTCAACATCTCACTTAAGCCATCACTAGGTTACTGCAAAAGTTTGGGGGCCAACGGATGGCTTAAAAAGAAGTTATATGCATTTTATTATTAAAGGTAAAGTGAACTTAACTTTTTCTATCTTCAAAGTTACTGTGCAACAGGGGGTGAAACTTAACCAGTGTATTAAGGGTAGGTTACAAGAGCTTTGGTAAATTTTTCATAATTTTTGGAGAAGGTTAACTATTTACTTTATTTCCCTTTTTAATTAAACATACTTAGCAAGGAAAGTGTTTTTCTTTCTGATTTGCACAACAATTTATATTTTTCCTGCAAACTTCACAGCAAAAAAAAACTAACCCAACTAGTTTCACATTTTTCTGAGCTCGGGAACAATTCTTATGCAAAAATGAAGATTTATACTTAGATTACCAAATTAAAGTAAAAACAGTGACTTAAAGTGTTAGACCAGAGCCCTAACCATTTTTCTGAGCTTCTACACATAGAAACAAGCATCATAGAGTTGGTTGCATATTTTTCCCACTTTGCTTCTATTTATTAGGATTTAAAAGGCTTAAACCAAGATTAAAAGCATAGGATATTAGTTACCATAGTAACATGAGCAAACTTATTTTTCTTAGGAACTAGACAGAGAAAGGATTCCGACAAAAGTGGTTTGGCATTTTTGCGATTTTTCTACGATTTACTGGGCATTTCCAAAGTTCAAGCATTTTTCTGACTATTGTTGAAAGAAAAGCCATGGCAGACTTGCAAGCTAGCCCCTGGGTTTAAGGTTAAACTATGCAGGGGTCCCTTGGTTTTATGCAGGGGTCCCTAGGTTAAAATTCCCGACGGTTCACCGGCGAGGATGGGACAACAAGTGGCCGGGAGGGTGCGGGGGCTCACATGAGCTTGGTTTGGTGTGGTTGGGGCGACGGAGATGGCCGGCGGGGATCGAAACGCGGCAGCGGCGGCAGAGCTTGGCTGGCGGCAGTGCAGGCGGCGTTCCGGTGGGGGAAGGATAAGGTCGGGAGCGGTGGGTGCGCGGGCAAGGCGGCCATTGGCTAGCGGCGCCATTGGGCAGAGGAGGTGGAGCTCCGGGTGGTCTCTGGCGGCGATTGGCCTTAGGCAACGCACGTCTGGGGCTTCCGATCTGTCTGGCGGGCGAAGCGGAGGGCAACCGTGGGGGTTGGGCGAGCGGGCAGAGGCGCAGCACCTCGTCGGCGTGGCGGCTTCTCCGGCGGACGGGCGGAGCGCGGTTGGCGGAGCAGAGCCGCGGCAGGAGAAAGAGGACACGCGCGTGGCCAGCGGTTGGCCAGCCCGGCGTTCGCCCCATCCTATCGCAAGCGCGGGTTGGGCGCCGTGACCCTCGCTCTGTCGCTGTCATGCCAGTGATAGGGCACCGGCGAGCTGCCGGTGGCCGGCGGCCACGCACCACGCGGCGCGCGGGCGAACGTGCCCTGGCGCACGAGCGTCGAGGCCCCCTTGGGGCAGCAAGCCCGACCAACTTTGGGGAGATCCTACTCCAGATTTCGCAACACAACTTCCAAAACTCTCTTAAACAAACTTGTTCAACTCTAGACGCATTTCAAACTTGGTTTAAGGTGTCTATTCAAAATGTGAAAGGATTTGGAGAAATCTCGTGCCAAAGTTTGCTAAAAATCTGGAAATCCAGACTTAGCCAATTTGGCCGGAGAGGTAGAATTTCAGGAACTTAGCTATGTTTGAGTCGATTTTTTTGGGCAGCTTCAAAGTTGAATTAGACCAAAGTGTTATTGAAGGAGTTGCTCTCCAAACTGAGGACTTCAACTTTTATTTAGGGTATTTCTTGAGCTTAGTTCAGAAATTTGGAGGAACGCCCTCGCCAAGAGGTGCACTCTGCGCAGTTTTTCAGACTTAGCATTTTAGGGCATCAGGGGTGAGTTGACCGTTTTACCTTACTTTGACCGAGGTTTTGAATAGGTTCTGGCCCGATTTGGACCTGGGTCAGTGTAATAAGGTTGGAACACACTCGAGGGACTACAACTTTCATTAAGGGCCTAACTTGAGTTTAGATAGGAATTCGTGAGATAAAGGCTTGCAAAGTTGGAGGAAAACTCGAGTTCCAGGATTTAGAAGGTTTATAGGGTTCTTTAGTACTCCAGTTTTGATTGCTATTTTTGACTTCCTTCCACTCCAAATTAGTCAAAGTGCCTTTAACAAAGGTTGTTTAAAATTAAAAGTTTTACAACTCTTATTTGGGCAGAAGTTTAAGTTTGCATATAAAATTCCAAGTTCTATTTCAAACTCCAAAAAAGAGCTTCTTAGGGTTATAATGGTCATTTCACCTCTTAATTAGGGATTAACCACTTGTTTATACTTAAAAGCACTTAATTTAGGTAGAGTTGTTACAAAACCATCATGAAGCCACAAAAACAAAGGAATGAGAAGAGCCTTACCCTCGGACTAAGCCTTCAGCTTACGCTCCCGGTCGAGCCCCTGGGCCACGGCGGTCTGAAGCCCCTGCACTTGCACGTGGAGCTGACTGACCTCTACCTCAAGCTCAGCCACTATCTTCTCGGCCTCGTCCTTCCGGTTTGCCTCGAAGTACCGCTCCTGCCAAGCCTTCTGTCGTTCGCGTCGGATACGCTCGACGATTTTCTGAAGGTCCTCATGGTCCCCCTTCAGCCATGCGAGCTCCTCGGCATTAAGGTGGGCCTTCTCAGTAGTAGCCTGGAACTCCTCGAGATCGAGGTGAGCCTTCTCGACGACAGCCTGGAACTTGTCCTCCGCCCGCCGCGCGTCCTCCCACGCCGCCTGCTCACGCCTGCGCAGATCGTCGATGACTTGTTGAGCGGCGGCAACCTGCGCGGTCAGCTCCCCGATCCGCTTCCTCTCCATGGAGAAGCGTTCCTAGAGCCGCCGCTCAAGTCGGAGGAAGTCGGACTTCCCCCGGCTGCATTCCTGGAGGGCCTACAAAACAATTTATGCTCAGCAACGGAGAGACAAAAGGAAAACAACCACCAGGGAGAACACCATACCTGGCCACCAAGGATGACGACGCCGTCCAGCTCCCCCATCGTGGAAGACAAGGCAACGTGGACATTCGCAAGCCCGCCCTGCACCGCCTGCCACTTGCCCCACTCCTCGGCATCGTCCAGCACGAAGAGGGGTCTCTGCGGGTCATCGCGTAACCTCCAGTGCAGGGTAGGCCCACCCCATGCCCTGGGAACGGGATTAACTGGGACAATGGTGGGAGCCCCTCTAGCCACCCCCGACGCCGCTGTCTTCGACGCCGCCGCTGGGGCAGGCGCCACCACCTCTGACGCGGCCGGCCTCGACGACAGCCCCAGCACGTGCGCCACTATCTCCGTCGCGACTGCTGGAGGGGGCGTTCCTTCCCTGTCGCCGCTGCGGCCTCTGTCGCGGCCGCTGGGGCAGGCGTCCCCGCCTCCGTCGCGGTCTTCAGGGCAGGCGTTCCCGCCCCCGCCACCGTCGGCGTCTCTGTCGTGGCCGCTGGGGCAGGCATTCTCGCCCTCGCCACCGCCGGCATCTCCGTCGCGGCGCTAGGGCAGGCGTCCCCGCCCCCGCCGCCGCCGGCATCTCCGTCACGGTCGTTGGGGTAGATGTCCCCGCCTTCGCCGCTGCCGCTGCCCCAATCGCAGCCGTGGAGGCAGACGCCATCTCCGTCATGGTCACTGGGGCAACCGTCTCCATCTCCACCGCCGCCACCTCCGCCGCTGCCATCGGAGCCGCAAGCTCTTCCTCCGCCTCGTCGTCGAGGTCTATCACCTCGCCGGTCAGAGGGACCCCAAGGGCAACACCTTGTCCCGCAGGGTTGGCCATGGAGGCAGAAGGCGGAGCAGGGGTCGGACCCTGCCCGTGCCCAGCTGCAGCACCCTTCCTCCGGTTGCCGTCGCGGAGGCCGCCTCCGCGGTAGGCTCCATGGTCTTCCCGGCGACACCGCCACTCGCCGCCGACGGGGTCGCGGCTCGCCCCACGGAGGTGGACGACACCCGTAGCCCCTTCTTCGGCGCCAGTGGCGGGATGAAGTCCCAAGGGGTGGTGCTATGAAACAACAGCAACATCGTCAAAAACGCAAGGAATTTCCACTTACACTCCCTCAGCGCGAGAACGGCGGGCGCGTTTTGCCTCCGAGCCTGACGCCAACCCCGGAGCATCTAGCAGCAGCCGCTTGCCACTGTTCCTCTGTTCTTGGGGCGCAGGCAGCAGGTCGGGGGTCGGCTCCATCAACTCCCGAGGCGCGTCCCGCGCCGACCCCTGGGGCACAGTCCCAGAGCTTTGCGGGGTCGAGTCCTAGGCGGGCGGTCCACTCGGCTTGTCCCCCGCGGCCGTTTGGGGGCGCTGCTCCCGGATGACTAGGGTGCCTGGTCAGAGGGCCAAAATGAACTCCTCCTCTTCTTCCTACTCTTCCTCCCTATCGTCATCGTCGTCATCGTCCGACACGACCTGACCCTACCGCCGCCGTTGGAACTCCTTGGCGGCCTTCCTTTTCTTCCTCGCCGTTTCCTTGTCCTTGCGCATCTTCTGCTTCTCGACGAGGAGGTAGTTCTACTGTCGCCGATCAGCGTCCTCTGGCACCAGTGGGCGCGAGTCGACAACATTGGCCATGTGGCCCTACAGACATGAAAACTCCACGTCAGAGCGATGAACCATGAAATACAGGAAAAAAGAACGAGTGCACGAAGTCCTCACCAGCTTGACAAAATTCGCGTCCAGGCGCATCAGAGGGTGACCAGGCACCGGGTAATCGGTGTCCTTGTCGTCCAGCACCTCCCGGACTCACTACCGGATCTCGGTGGCGGCAAGCGCACCTGTCGCAAGGACGATGCCCTCGGTCGGTGCACCGGGAGCCATCTCAACGAGCGAGCGAACCCGGAGCATCAGTGGCGCCACCCTATGAGCATGGTACGCCCCGATAACCCTGGCCCTGGTCAGCCCCTTTTCCTTCAGGTGCTCAATGGCCTGAAGCAAACCGGTGACCCGCTTCTTCTCCTTCTCCACCGGGCCATACGACCACAGCTCCGGCGCCGCTTCGATGACACGGCCGGTGAACGCTAGCAAGGGGGAGTTAGAGTAGTTCTTCACATAGAACCACTGCTGATGCCACCCCTTGTGGGATGTTGTGGTCTTCATCGTCATATACTCCTTGCCGCAGTTCTGGCAGAGATGGATGGCGGCGCACCCAATCGGCACCGGGGTCATCCGCTGCTGGCTCCCCTTCCTCTCGGTCCTCTGGTACAGGCTGACCACGAAGAAGTACTTCCAGAGCGAGAAGTTGGGCTCGATGCCCAAGAACCCCTCGCACAGCGCGACGAACGCCGCGATGTGTTGGACCCCATTGGGATTGAGATGGTGCAGCTCGAGCCCATAGTAGTGCAGCAGCTCACGGAAGAAGTGGCTCGGCGGGGACGCGAACCCCCTCTCATAGAAGTGCGCAAAGGAGACAACGTAGCCATCGCCCGGACTCGGCACATCTTCACTTCCAGGGAACCACCATTCATCCCTCTCGGTCCTCTCGCAGAGGAGGCCCTTCCTCATGAGGCCATCGGCGCGCGAGGTCCCGAAGTTCAAGTGTGAGGAGGACTCCATCGCTAGGGGGTGGAAAGCTCGATGGCGGAGGGCGAGGGAAGCTGCTACGCTAGGCAGAGGAAGGCGAACAACATGCAAGAAGGCGAAAAGATTTGGGAGCAGTTGTGGGCAGAACCGGTGACACAGACCCCCCATCTTATAGGGAGGCGCGGGGGAAGCGGAATAGGTGGCCCCATCGCAGTAAATACAGTGCCAGGTACGCCCCGTCACGCCCACCTTTTTTGGAAGTCGTGCGCACGATCTGCTGTAGGAAAACATCCCTATCTTCCTTGTTTTGCGGGCTGGCACATTTCGCCACTTCGCCTCCCAGAGAATGCACGCGTACAACCTCCTCCACGTCCGGCCCAACGCCCACCAAAAGGTAAAAAAGGGATACGGGGCTGAAAATGCCCCTATGGCCCATTACGGTCCAGGGGTTCGAAGGCTAGCCCACTACGGGTTCAACAGCCACCCCAGGACACCCCCGAGCAAGGGGTGAGAAAGGACGGGTCCGCTAGCGGCCATCACCCGGGCGCACGACAGCCTAGGGCATCCCGACCTCACATTCGAGTCCGGACTGGCATCTAAGTTCATGGTTTTTTCCCGAAGAAAGGTAACGAGCCCCCATGTCCAATCGAACAGACTCGGGAACTATATGAACTGGCCGGCCAGAATCAGGGGTACGCCACCAGCTTGGCCCGAGCCGGACACCCCCGAATGGGGACCAGGACCCTACTCGAATCAACCCATTTGCAGCTCAACGAGCACCACGGTTCGTCCGACGAGGATAACGTGGCACGGCTCACCCCCTCCGTCTCAGCGAATGGATGCTTGAGGGGTAACGTTCTAAAGTCGATCTAGCCTCCCGACCGGTCTCCTGCAACACGCGGGGGCTCGGGGACTAGCATCGCAACTAATAATAATGCGTGTGGTCGCGATTTGAGGTCTCAAGGCGGGAGTGCCCTACGAAACAATGAAGAATCATCCCACGGCAAGACATCCATAGGACGCCTCGCCTGATCAATCTCCTCGGCCAAAGCCGAGCAAACAACACTCCCTATCCCTGATTAACTACAGCTTGCATAGCGAGCGGAGATCCCCGACGAACGACGAAAGCAGCCTCTGGAGGAGCATCCTCGCTCCACCACAGGGTCGGGGGCTACTGTTGGGGGGAAATATTAATGACCTCCTAATGCCCCTTAAAGCAACAATCATGAAGGCCTAGGCCCACCTGCAGTAATAATGATTACTGCTGATCCAGCAAATGCAGAGAACATCCTACTCCGTCTCGCCCGACCCAGGGCCCTGGGGTCAGACACTCCCGACCCCTCGATGGCAGAACTCCACTTCGCCCGACCCGCGGTCCTAGGGTCGGGACCACTCAACCCCTCACCGCAAGACTCCGTCTCGCCCGACCCGCGGTCCCAGGGTCGGGAGCGCCCGACCCCTAGCTCCAAGACTCCGCCTCGCCCGACCCCGGGCGTAGGGGGTCGGACTCATCCAGGCCCACAAGATAAGTATCCGCCTCGGGCGCAGACCGCCATACGAGGGCACGGATCTTATGGGCCCCTCACCGATCTTGCCACAAATGCGTCGCGGCTCTGGCATGCAGAAGGCGCCCGCGCCCCTCAACGTGACCCGCCACAAGTACCCAAGCAGAATACTATAGCTACGACCGCCCAGGCTACAGTGGCCGCGGCTCCCCCTGATTCGCTACAGGGCACTCATGACCTGCACCACCCGGAAAAGGAGGGAGCTCCACCCGTTCTCGCGCCCTACGTATCCGACGACACAGATGTGACGTTCGTGTCCCACGGACTATAAGCAAGACAACAGGTGCCAGCCGTCTCCCCCAACATGCACAGTTGCCCTGACCGAACACCATCATCATGCTTGGCGGCAGGAGTCGCTAGGAAGATCATCGACAGGATCCGAAGACAGCCGCCCTCCTCCTGTGGACGTGCTGACAAGAGCCGAAAGTCGGAGTAGGAGGCGGCGACCCGGGGACTTGGTCCTTCTCCTTGTACTTTACTTTACTTAGCTTATCTCTTTTACTTCTCCTCACGCCTAGCTCATCTATAACCCTGAGCTCTTCTTGCACCATAAAAGGAGAACCGGGGGCCCTGAGATAGGAGGACTCAAAAGCCAACAGAACTCACACACACTCTCCTCTAGAGCATCAGTGCACACCCAAGAGACTTGGGACCGGCTCCCTCTCTTGCCTGCCTGTAACCCCTACTACAGACCCTGCATGGGCAACACGAGCAGCTCCTCATACTGGATGTACGGCTTTCCTTGCCCGAACCAGTCTAACCCTGTGTCCTCCCACGCCACCATCCGAAGCCTTACGCACATAAAAGAAATTTACTAGCCATAGTCTTGATCTGCAAATCTTGACAACGACACATGGCACGACGCCAACAGGAGCACGCCAATGCCCAACAACAACCCGTTGCCAATGCGGAGGCAGCAGACAACCAGAGCCAACCACCACGCAACGACAGCGACAACACCAACTAGGGTGGCACCCAGGACAGACTCAGGTGCCCTGCACGCACCTGCAATCTACTAGCCAACCTCGAGGAGGCCGCCCACAACATTTTCGCTACACCCCAGGCCAACCTGGGGGCTGTGTACGCCGACTTGGAAAATTTCCGAGACTCGGACCAAGTCCGGCGGATCTGGATGTGACTCCAAGTCACCAATGCCCAAATCGAGGAGCAGCCCAACAGCTGACCCGCACACTCTCGGTCCACAGCCACTCGGCACTCCCGGAGCTAATTCGGGCATAGCAGATCTGACCACCGCCGAGGTGACCACACAGGAGGCCAGATCGGGCTAATCCTCGAAGAAGAGGTGGAGCAGAACACCAACTCACCTGCCAATAACAACGTCAACAATGACCATCAGCGTGACAACAACGACAACTGCCACCGCGGTAGGAGAGGTGATGATGAGGACCGCGGCCGACCAGGTTGGCAACGTGATCTCTGTGATGAGCTTCGTGACCTCCACAACCACCGCGACCTCCATCCTGACCTCAACAACCACCACAATGAGCGTGATGAGAATGAGCTCCACCGCCATGCCAAGTATGACCGTGACTATGATGCTCCTGGACTCAACCGCAACACTGAACGCTGGGATCACCGTTGTCAGGAGGATGAGATGTGTTGCCATGTTGACTACGACCGCATGTACCGTGCCCTTGAAGACGCTTACAAACAGCCCAGACGTGATAATGGCAGACACCCTAGGGCTCCACCCATCGAGTACTACCTCAACGATGACTACGACACGACGATCGATGGCTTCGCCACCTTCACTCTATGCCTCAGGGTTGTCGACTAGCCGGCCACATTCAAGACGACCATTAATGAAAAGTATGATGATCGCTCTCACCCCACCATCTGGCTGAAGACGTATAGCACCGTGGTGAAAGCCGCCAATGGCACCTATGATCAGATGGCCACCTACTTCCTGGTTGTGATGGGGTTAGCTCGCTAGAGCTTTCACTCAGAATTGCCAGGCTACCTATAATAGACCTGGCAACACAAATAAACTCAGCCAAGTCTACTAGAGGTCAGGCGAAACTATCCGAGAGTACGCCAACCACTTCTTCGAGAACCGCAACAGGTTGGCCGGCGTTGAAGACCGTGACATCATTATGTACTTCTGCTCCGACCTGATGAATCACACCATGTTCTGAGAGATGTATGAGGCTGCCCGCAACATGGTTGGGTAGATGATGGAAGTCATCAACAAGCAAGCAGACATAGAGGAGGTGGTGAAAGTACAGTTCTAGGGCATCAAGCATCGCTAGAACGATGAGTACGATCAGTCAGCCCATGATGAACACCAAGCATGACCAGAGCCCTAACTCCGAAGAAAGACCCCCGAGGTCCCCACTGCTGAAGGCGATCCCGCTTGGCAAACCTCCTTTCTCCGGGAAGAGTTTGACAAAACCCTCAGCGCTCTGTGCCTCTTCCACAAGGATGCACGCCATAATCTTCGGGACTGCACAGTCCTCAAGAAAGAGCTCGGTGCTTTGGTGGAGTTCAAACGACCCCGCCGCAACGACTATTGACGGGACGACCACAGGTGCAACTACCTCCACCATGATGACCGCAATGACCGTGACGATCGCTGCCATGGCGACCGCTACAACGACAACTGCGACCATCGCCGTGACAACTGCAACGGCCATGATGATTATGACAACGGCAGGTGTGATGACCGTGATGACTAGAACCGAGAGGAGCGTCGTGACCCACCACACCAAGACGCCCACCAGCCCGGTGCCGTCCAGAATGGGGAGTTACAGCAACCGGAGCGACAGGTCAACATCATCATGGGCGGCCCTAACGCTTTCTGCAGCAACCGCAAGCAGAAGCTACGTGAGTGAGAGGTGCACCTTGTCTCCATACAACCAGTCCAGTATCTGCGCTGGTCAGAGCAACCCATAACATTCTTCAAGCAAGATCATTGGGTCCATATCCTAGATCTCGGGTCCTACCTACTGGTGGTCTGCCTAACCATAGACCAGCCCTACTCCCCAAAGTGCTGATCAACGATGGCAACAGCCTTAACATTATCTTCACAGAGACCATGAAGCGCAAGGACTTCAACTTCAAGCAGCTCCAGCCCTGTGAAGAATCCTTCTATGGCATCATCCCCAGCAAAGGGTCCTACCCGATTGGCCGAGTTGTTTTGCCTGTCACATTTTGCACACAGGCTAACTACCGTACAGAATACCTCACATTTGAGGTGGCGAACTTCAAGACTTCCTACAATTCCATCCTTGATAGGCCCATGCTGGCAAGGTTTATGGCAATCCCATACCACACCTACCTCGTTCTCAAGATGTTAGCTCCAAGTGGAGTCCTCTCCGTCTACGGTGATGTTGAGACATCATACAAGTGTAACACCGAGGCAGTTTAGCTCGCGGAAGCTCTGGAGTACTCGACCAAGGCCACCGCTATGGTGGCCAAGGCCCAGAAGATAGACAACAACCAGCTCACGCTCCCTGAGGTGGAGCCGATGCCCACGGTGCTGCAGCCTGACCCCAAGGTCAAGAAGATTTGTCTCGGCCTTGAAGACCTGACCAAGACAACCCTCATAGGGGCCGACCTCTCTGAGAAATAGGAACTTGCGCTCACCAGTTTCCTCTAGGAAAACTCGGACATATTCACGTCAAAGCCATCTGATATGCCCGGTGTCCATAGGGAGCTAGCTGAGCACTCCTTGGACTTGAGCAAGACTGCATGGCCGGTCAAGCAGAAACTCCACTACTTCACCCAAGATCGCAAGGAAGCAATTAGGGTAGAACTAAACAAGCTTTTAGCTGCCGGATTAATCTGTGAATCTAAGCATCCCGACTGGTTAGCAAAACTAGTCTTTGTAAGAAATAAAACAGGTGAATGGAGAATGTGCATTGATTACACCAACTTGAACAAGCACTGCCCTAAGGACCCCTTCCCTCTTCCATGCATTGACCAAGTTGTAGACACTATGGCTGGGAGCATCTTACTCTGCTTCCTTGACTGCTACTCAGGCTATCACCAGATCACCCTTGATCCTGACGACCAAGACAAGACGGTGTTCATAATGCCCATCGGCATCTACTGCTACAACACCATGACCTTCAGGTTGAAAACGCCGGCGCCACCTACTAGAAGGCAATCCAGGGTTGCCTCGCAACATAGCTGCATTGGAATGTCCAGGCCTACATTGACGATGTGGTGGTCAAGACAAAGGACGAGGAAAGCTTCATAGCCGACCTCGCAGAGACTTTCAATAGCCTCCAGGCTTACTGCTAGAAACTCAACCCTGGCAAGTGTGTCTTTGGTATCCCATCTGGAAAGCTCCTGGGCTTCATGGTCAGCCAGCGTGGCATCGAAGCCAACCCCGTCAATGTGGATGCGATTAGAAACATGGCAAAACCATCTAACAAGAAGGACATCATGAAGCTTACTGGCATGATGGCAGCCCTTAGCAAACTTGGAGAAAAAGGTTTGCCCTTCTTCAAGTTCCTCAAAAAGGCCGACACATTCAAGTGGGATGATGAGGCTAGCAAGGCACTCGAAGAGCTCAAGGCTTTCCTCACCACTCCTCCTTTCTTGATGGCCCCTGCTGACCAAGAAATGTTGTACCTGTTGGAGGTATGCCCTAGAGGCAATCATAGAGATCATGATATTCCATTTGTATCCATGATTTGTATATTGTGTTCATTGAATATCCATTAAAGGCTACTTGAATTGATTTGCAATTATGTGAATTGTATGTGAAACTCTTTACTTGTATGGTTATTCTAAAGTTGTCTCTAGTCGGAGTTCATGTGAGGACACACATGAATATTAGACTAGCACATGTATTAGTTGATGACTATGTTTCACAAGTCATGAACATGGAGATGTTGAACTAATAATGTGGACACATGTGGAGACATGTGCTAGGACTGACCCAACATGAGAAGTAGTTCTCTCTTTAAACAACATATACGCTTTGTCCTTAGACCTGAGATTGTCGCATGTATTCTAGATGTGGATCGACCTACTTAGGGGCTATCAAACGCTACGCCGTAACAGGGTAGTTATAAAGGTAGCTTTCGGGTTTGTCAAGAAGCATGCTATGAGACATGGTCAATCAAGATGGGATTTGCCCCTCTCTAATTGAGAATGAATCTCTGGGCCCCTCGAGTGATCGGATCCGAAAATGCATGGCCATGCTACGTACGGTTAAGAGTTAACCTACAAAGGGATTCTAAATCACCGGATCGAGAAAGAGCGGTCGGCTTGAAGCTAGACCAAATATCGTGAGGCAAAGGGAATAGCATGTATATTATGTTGTGATGGTTCGTCTGATATGATCTTCGTGTGCGTATAGGAGTTGGCACGTCTTGCTAGAGGCCGCTACCGACTATTGGGCCGAGTAGGAGTACTCGGGCCATGTCTATACGTATCCGAACCCATAGGGTCACACACTTAAAGGGCTGGAATCCCAATTCGGATTTGATCCGAGTTGGATTAGGTTTAGAAGTACTAATGGGCCTCGGACCCAGAGGCCCGTTAGGAACCTCTATAAATAGAGGGGTGGGGGCGCCCTAGGGTTTACACCTTTTGGCGAAACACACCTACCGCGCCTCCCACGCCCTCGCCTGTTGCAACTCGCGGATCTAGCAGTCCGGCTTGTGACGCTTCCTCCCTGCACGTGTGGATACCTTGGAGGTGTTGCACCTGCAGCACTTGGACGAGCCGCCGACGAGCCACGACAAGCCGATGACGAGCCACGGCACGGGAGGCGATCTTGCTGCACGTGGATGAGCTGCCGAGGAGCTGCTGGACGTTGACGTGATCGACTAGGTACGACTACGTGATCGTCTTCACTGCATCGACGCATATCTACATCTTCCGCACCAGTAGTGCGTCGAGTGGTAATCCCGTGATCCTTATACGGCAGTTCTTCCTGGTTTTACACGGTAGAAATTTTGATTTGTGCTAGTGTAGCCTACCTCGTATCCCAACAGTACCTCTACATCTTTGCAACAACGCATGTTGTCAGCACCGTGCTAGTTGTGGAGCGCCAAGAGCCCGGCCATACAGTGACTCAAATATCCGCTACTCACAGGTTCAGAAAATTGCTCTACGTAGTTCTGATTTCAACAAGATAGTTGCGCCACTACTTCTAGGCGCACAAGATTCAGGTGGTGTCATCATACCCCATCGGCAAAATCCTCCATGACAGGGATGTCAACGGCTGAGTTGTCAAGTAGTCTGTGGAGCTCAGCAAGTTCGACCTCGATTTCTGCATGCGTCATGCAATCAAGTCGTAGTTCCTTGTTGACTTCGTGGCCGAGTGGATAGAGATCCAAAAGCCACCCTCCCTGGAGAGGCCTAAACACTAGACTATGTACTTTGATGGCGCCCTCAACCTCGAAGGAGCCGGCGTGGGGGTCCTCTTTATATCCCCCAAAGACGATCAACTCAAGTACGTGCTCCAAATCCACTATAAGGCTACCAACAACGACACCGAGTATGAAGCTCTCATCCACGGCCTCCGCATCACCGTCTCCCTTGGAATCAAATGCATCTTTACTTATGGCGACTCCAAGGTTATCATTAAGTAAGTAAACAAGAATTGGGACTGCACCAAGGAGTCCATGGATGCTTACTACACAGAAATCCACAAACTTGAGGCCCACTTTGATGGCCTTGAGTTCCACCACGTCCCCAGGGACCATAACGTCATCATCGATGTCCTGTCTAAGCTCAGCTCCAAGCGTGCGCAGGTTCCAACTGGCGTATTCGTACAAGACCTCCGGAAACCTTCTATCAAAACCCTGGACCCGGACTAGGTCAACGACGCTAGCGCTCAGGCTCCAGCTGACCCAAAATCCACTAATGTCATGATGATTGAGGCAGAAGAAGACTGGCGCATCCCGTTCATAGCCTTGATCACTGATCAGATGGTGCTAGAGGACAAAATAGAACACGAAAAATTAGCTCGGCATAGTCCAAACTACATCGTCATCAGCAAGGAGCTCTACAGGAAAGCTGCATTTATAGGCATCCTGATGAAGTGCATTCTGCGCAGCGAGGGCCTTGAACTCCTACATGAAATCCACTCGAGAACATGTGGCAACCACGCCACCTCAAGCACTTTGGTCAGCAAAGCCTTCCGCTCTAGTTTCTACTGGCCAACAGCGGTAGCTGATGCAAAGGAGCTCGTCCAAAGGTGCAAAGGGTGTCAATTCTTCTCCAAGCAGCAACATCTATCAGCTCAGGCCTTGCGCACCATACGACCATCCTAGCCCTTCACATGCTGGGGGCTGGACATGGTCGAACCCTTCAAGACCGCTCCGGGCGGCTATACACACATCTTCGTGGCAGTTGGCAAATTCACCAAGTGGATTATGGCTAAGGCTGTGACCAGCATTGAGTCGGCTAAAGCCGCTCAGTTTGTGGAAGAAATCACACACCTCTTTGGAGTGCCAAATAGAATCATCACCAACCTTGGCAAGCAATTCACAGGCTCCAAGTTCTGCGATTTCTGCCAAGACAACCTCATTAATGTGTACTACTCCTCAGTAGCGCACCTGCGCTACAACGGTCAAGTTGAATGTGTGAACGGGATGGTCCTCTAGTCCCTCAAGTCACGCATCTTCGACGACGTGTCCAAGTACGCCACCAAGTGGCTACGTGAGCTACCCCATCTCATTTGGGGCCTACGAACACAGAAGAGCCAGGCTACTAGCTACACCCCTTTCTTCTGCATCGGTCAAGTTGAATGTGTGAACGGGATGGTCCTCTAGTCCCTCAAGTCACGCATCTTCGACGACGTGTCCAAGTACGCCACCAAGTGGCTATGCGAGCTACCCCATGTCATTTGGGGCCTACGAACACAAAAGAGCCAGGCTACTAGCTACACCCCTTTCTTTATGGTGTATGGCTCAGAGGTCGTTCTGCCATCTGACGTGGCATTTAGCGCCCCTTGCATCTAGTACTACGAGGAAGGCGAGGCAGAAACAAGTCAACAGGTCGACATCGACAGCCTTGAAGAGCATCGCGTGGTGGCCCTCATCCAGCATGCACGCCACGAGCAGCAGATACGATGCTACCATGATCGGAATGTCAAAGAACGTTCCTTCAACGTTGGTGCTTTGGTGATTCGTCGAATCCAATCCACCAAGGACATGCACAAATTGGCCACCCCTTGGGAGGGCCCCTTCATCATCAAAGAAGTCATCCAACCAGGCACCTATCGACTCCAATGGATGGACAGCTCCGGCATCTCCAATCCATGGAACATAATGCATCTACGATGCTTCTACCCCTAGATTTAAAAGCTATGCACTTTGTCTCTCCCTTACATTGAATGAATACAACCTTTGTGGTTCTTTGCGTACCTACTGCCTTACTGTTCCTTTTATCTAAGCTGTTCCTGACGCTTAGGGGTTGTCCAACCTGTTCAACAGCCCGCTCGCCCTCAAGCTCGGGGGCTACAGCATCCCTCTCCTTCCCCTCTCGAGGCAATATGACTAACTCGTGTGGTCGGCATCCTAGCTCACGAAACCTAGACAACCTTGTGTTCACCCCTCCTACAAGCTAGAGATCCGGTCTTAGCAAGATGTTGGTCAGGCAAGGCTAGGTGCTTAGCGGCTGCAGGCCTCAGCTACACGTTGTCCTGTCGTATACACCGAGGGAGGGAAGGAGACTCTTTTTTTTCCCCACATACATTTAAGTTAATTACATCACTTGTCTTTTAAAGATAGCTTAATACACCACAGAGTTCAATTTTTACAGGCCCAAATCATTTACAATATTCTCCATCACATCCTGGTACTGGTCCGCTAGATCGGGAATCAAGTCCACATTGAAGTCGGCCACGACCCCTATCGCAGCGAGCTCCAAGGGCAGCCGCAGAAACTGTGAAGCCAGCTGAGCGAAAGCATTCTTGATGCATTCCACTACAATGTCCTTCAATAGTGTCTTGAGCCGACCTGGTGCGACCTTGAGATGGTCCAGCAGGTGTGTTGGCGCGGTTGGGTCAGCATCCGGTTGGACCATGTCCATCACATAGCCAGCAGTCTTCCACAGATCCTCCAGCTCCACTTGCAGCCCTGCAATCACATGTTGGTCATTCCGAAGATTACTCATAGCAGCCTCTAAGCAGCACTCGGTTTCCTTGCACGCGTTGGCTTCATAGGCCAGCTTCTGCGATACTGCATACTCATGCTTGACCGCTGCATCATGCTCTTGCTGAAGGTGTGCATTGGAGTCCTCGCACAGGTACTGCTGGAGCCTCTACTCCCTCATCGCGGCATCTGCTTTCCCAAATAGGTTTACATCAATATCAATATTACAAGGACAAAGCTGAGTAAACAGGTCAGCACAGCCTACCTCTCATGTGCGAAGTCAGAACATCCTTCTTTAGGTCCTTCAGCAGGAGCTGGTCGGCGGTGTCCTCCTTAGCTCTCTTGAGCTCGGCCTCATGGTGCTCCGCCTTTAGGCGATAGTACTCAGCCTACCGAGTCCCTTTTGCCCTCTTCTGCGCGCGTGCGGCCAGACCTTGTTTGGGTCTTCACGGACATAGCCTTAGGAGCAGATGGTGCTAGGATGACTGGTATGGTTGCCGATAGAGTGATCTAAGGAGGGATGAAGTGAGGTCGGACCCTTCTCATTAGGTTCTTCAAATTTTCAACAAAGTTGCCCGGCAAGTCGAAACTGGTCACACACTACCCTATTTTCATCCATAAGGAGAAAACAAAGACAAGTTAGCGTGCATAAGCAATAGCTATTCCTTAATCATATAGCCAAGAACATGTATTGATAAATCTTTTAACCAGTGCCATCCCCGGCAATGATGCTAGAAATTCTTGTTGGTATTTCTTAACATTACGAATAAATCCGCAAGCGTATGGATATACCGTTGTAGCATTTCACCCAGAGAGTATTTAAGGTATCGTTATTTATATTTTTCCAAAGAATGGCATGGTGTAAAGGAGTTTATTGGATACATATCCAGGACAATATGCTTAAGTAATAGACCAAAGACTCACACAAGGGTAAACCATGATCAGGATATAAGGGTAATGTGACACACACAAGCCAATATCATGAATAAAGAATAAACGAATAGACCTAAGGTTAGCGGAAGCAAGGCATACAAAGGGGGTCTGGTAGCATCTAACTATAGTAGCAAGGGTCATACGAGCACATTATTAGAACTATATCTATGCATACAGCATTACGGGGAGAATACCCAGCCTTGGTCTGCCAGGGCAAGATATCTTTAAGAACTCCTACACCATACCCGAATGTGGGGGACTACAAGGGACGGACAAGGTTGTCACCACCTACCACCTACCCCTCAGACTATGGGGCATAGTCATATTCGATGGATCCTACGATGCCCGAGCACCACACCCGTGCATGTGATTACTATTCTAGCCCCTCCGGAACCCCTACCATGATGATTGACAGGCATAGAGCTAGAGCAAGCCCGAAGGCACACCAAACTGATGCGATAACGTAAATCTAGCCTAAGCATATGAGTATAAATTTATAAGGCACAAGACATGGCATGGTACACTACCAAGATAGCATAACAACCATACTCTTTATAGATAGAGTGCTGACAAGTTGAGTACAAAGCCATACCGAAGGTCAGAGGTTGCGTTCCCAACCGACCCGAGGAAGAGCTTAGCACTACTAGAAGAAAGCTCTAGCCTATGCTCCACTAGCCTAAGAACTACAAGTCTATCAAGAGATAAATGGAGAGGGGCTTCAAATGTGGTGTGTGTTGAGGGGGGTCTCTCCTCCTCCTTTTATAGCTGAGGAAGGGTGGTTCCCGAGGGCGTCGTAGATGGAAGCCTTGTAAACTGCCTTGGGGAGAACGTGGGAGAGCTTCCTACCAAAGTTTGGCATGCGTAGGGCCAGCCTGGGTTGGGCCGACCCCTAGGTTTGGCCAACCCCAAGTGGCGCCTCCCCACTGCTGCCTTTCTTCTATTGACTGCCAGGTGGGCCCTTGTAACGATCCTGGTAATTCTCGTGGGATTGAGTCGATTTTCTCTGATATGTGGGTCCTTCAATCCTGGTGTTTGCGTGGAGTGTTCTGCTGTGTGTTTCTTTTATGTTCTGGCACATTTTCTCCTTTATGTAGACTTGTGTCCTTAAAATACTTATTTAGCCAATACATGTGGAGCTAGGTTATTAATAACAAATGTGCTAGTAAGAAATGATAGTTTTCCTTTATTCTCTGAGTAATATGATGGTCGGATTTTTGTTGTAAGGACCATCAACACATGCTAAAAAAATAAAAATCCAAAAAAATTAAATAGACCAAAAAATATTTACTGCTTTCCTATGCGCGATAAGAATGCGTTAGTTTTTCATGGTTGAAATGATGAATAGTTTCTCTGTTTATTTTCTCTCATATGTCTAGCTACAACTTAGTGTCCTACCTAATTTTGAGTTTGTTGGCTTGCATGATCAAACCTTAGCTTGAAACTTGTGGGTAGCACAAAGCATGATCCAAGTCTAGGTTGTTGTGAGATATGATATGTTAGAATAGAGATGCTATGATCTTGTTCTACGTGATGCTAGATATCCAAAGTTTTATTTTTGAAAAATGATAAATTGATAAGTTCCTCAATGATGAGAAATTCCCATCCAAGGCTATATGTTGATCCTATTTGAATATCCTCCACATATGCAACTTGTTTTCTTATTGAGCTTTGTCAAATTGTTGTGACCCTTAGTGAGATGCTTTTCATACTTCCATGATCAAGATCACGTGCACGCCACCACCATATGCTAAACTTCTACACTGGAAGTTAGCAATCATGTCATCCATCCATCCACAAAATAAAGCTCCATGTTGCTTTATGACCTCTCTCTCCAAAGTTATCCTTGCAAAAGAGACATGGGCTTTGCAAAAAGAAATAAAGACATGCTCATGAAAGCATGATGAAAAAAAGATAAAAAGAAAAGATAGCAAATGTACCAAAAAATGCAAATGAGAGAAATGGATCATACAAAAAGGAGTTCATGCACCATCCACCATATCCCATCCACACACATGCACATATTGATTAGGTTGTAGGCACGGCATAAGTTAGGAATACAACATAGTAGCAACTCCTGATCAACCAACCTAAGTCTTAGCATTTGCTCAAGATGAGCAAAGGTATAGCTTGGGGGTGTTGTTGATGGTCGTTAAGTACCAAATATGACCGTCAATATTATCATGAATAAAGGAGGAATGACATTTCTTACACGCATATTTAGTTAAGAATAATGCAGTTCCACATGTCCTTGTAGAAAGCACACTCTAAGAAGCAAGAAACACAACTCCAACTAAAAGGAGGCTGCCACATGTGCAACCCATGGATTGAAGGGCCCATAAACTACCACAATCGCCTCAATCAACTGGCTAACACACACAACTGCTATTGGGACCCACCAGGCAGTCACCCAGAGGAAGGCGGTTGCGAGGTAGGCGGCCTAACCGCTCTTGGCTCCTCTCCTCTCAAGCTAACATGCGATGGTTGACAGAGCCCCTACGTTGGTAATGGAATATTCCTTGGATATTCCCTGGCAGAACCACCTCCAAGATCCAATAAATAGAGTAGCTCTTCCTCCTCTCTTACACACACCAAAAGTTGAATCACTCTCTCCCTCATAGTTTCCAAGTTAGTGGCGTTAGGCTAGAGTAGCTCTACTTCAGGGTTCCAGGTCTTCTTGGAGTTCAGGGTATGACTGTTGTATCTTACATTCCTAGGTTGACTTTATGCTTCAAATTATTTATGTTCTTGATATAGTGTTGTGCTTGGTTCTTCTATGCATGAGTTAATCTTATACACTTACTATGTTGATATGCTAGGCTTATAAGATCATATGCTAGTTGCATACCCTTGCTCTCGTAGTATAGGCTTATATGCTCTCATGTGTGCCTTCAAACCATGCCATAGTACATACTTTGTGTGTATATACCATGTATAGGTTAGTCGATCTATGCCACATCATCGGTTCAATGGCCATGTCTATGGTGGCTTCAGCCTTTGTCACAATAGCTCGGGACAGTTGGAGTGTTGTTAACAATGCAAGCGTGGTGCTTGGATTGCTTAGCTTTGTTGGATATAATTTTGCCCCACATGTTACTAGGGGTAGGCGGTAGGTGGTGATAGTCCTTTCCATCCTTTGTAATCCCCCACATTCGAGTACCCTGTAGGAGTTCGTAATTCGCAGCAAATGCACCAGCAGACCGGTAGGGATGCTGTCTCCCCATAGTGCCTGGGTGCATAGAACTAAGTCCTATGCAATTTGTGTGTATGTTATGCTTGTATGATCTGTGCAGTATATAGGAAGTACATTTGAATCTAGAGCTAACTCTTAGTCTTCTTCCCTAGCTTAGTTATCTTGAGATGATTCTTCTCTGTGTGTCACACTACCCTTCTATCATTATCCTTACCCCTGTCTTGTGTAGAGCATCTACTCATCTTATGATATACTTATATGCATAGTAAACTCTTTTGATCTACCCGCCTTCCTTTGGGAAATACGATACCCTTGGGAATACACTTGGGTGAAATGCTACAATGGTATATCCGTGCGCTTGCGGATTCATTTGTGATCGTTAAATATACCAACACCCATTTTTTCATTGTAGCTCATATGTCAGATGTTGCAAAGCTTTGTTTTTTATGTTGCAATAAGTGTGAATTGGAAAACTGTTGGAGAACACTAACTTGTTACTTTGGACATGGTTGGAATCATGCTTGGAGGGTGAAATGACAAGCTATCTGAATGTTTTCATCTTCAACTTTTGCAACTGATTTTTTTATGTTTCATCTAGTCATTTCAAATGTGGCAATTGATGATTTGAAATGTTTCAGCCACTTTATTTCAGCCTTTTGCAATTTACATAGTTTCTTTTTCATCATTTTAGATGTTGCAATAGCTCATTTGGAATGTTTCAGTTGTTTTTCTCGACTGTTGCGTTAGTCATTACATAATATTTCATTTGTTTTTTTAATCTATATATGTTGCGCATCATATTTCATCTTGTTGCAACTAGATAATCGGTGAATTTCATGGTTTTATCTTAGAAATTGTTTGGTGTTGCAATCTAGCTAGATTTGAGAAGGATATGCGATATGTTTCTGCAATTTTAGCATCCCTATTTAGATTGGTGAGCAATAGATTGGAAGTCATTCCTCTAGGCTGGCTTGGCGATGGACGGTAGTATGGGCCAGTTTGGCAGGGCTCCGACTCCTCTGAAAATGGCTCTGGCTCTGGCTCCTCTAGTGGAGTGGCTTCTCCGGCCCTGGCTCCTCCTTTTGAAAAAACGTTTGGCAAACAGCTCTTCCGTGTAGTTTAAAATGGTTAGATAAGATGAAATACCTATAATACCCTTTCATTTTCCTTTTCCTTTTTTCTCTCCTTCTCTCTCCTCCCTGTCTTCCCACCACCGGCCTCCCACTTTTCTCTCTCTTCAATATCCTCCCACCTCCGCTCCTATCCACTCCCGGCCTCCCGCCTCCTCCCGGCTGTCGCCGCCCCCGCCTCCCGCCTCCTCCCTGCCATCGCCATCTCCACCCCCACCCCCGTCGTCACCGTCGGCCGCCACCCGCCGGAGCTCTGCCATCTGCCGCCGCTCGCCCACCCGGAGGTCCCTCCGCCTTCCTGCGGGCCCTCCCCGAGTGTCGAGGATAGATCCCCAGTACCTGCAAGGAAGGAAGAAGTTGGACTCCTGCTAGGATTCCCCTGTAATTCGACTAGGACTCATACCGTGCACTTCTATTAGGACTCCTCCTTGTAATCCGACTAGGACTCCCGCCCTCTGGAGTATATAAAGGAGGGTGAGGGTACCTAGATCGGCAGCTCACCTAAGCTCCACACCCAAGCGCAGGGCGCAATATACAACATCCCAAAATAGGACGTAGGGTATTACGCTACTCTGTGTCTTGTGCCCTCGCTTTTACCTTCGGGTTCCAAATCCGGCGATCCCCTAACCGACTAATCGACTACCTCGGGTACCTCCTTGGTAGGTTGCCGGTATAAAACACCGACATCTGGCGTCCACCGTGGGGCCGATCATCGAGATCATCAGGTGAGCTCGAAGGACCTCATCACCAAAATCAATCTACTCAGCGGACTACGCATAAAGAATTCAACGCCTCAATTGATGCGGAGTCAAGTTCGAAAAAGGAAATCTCGGACGATTGACAGCCGGTCACCCAGATACGCGCAACATGCGAGAGCTCGAATCCGTTTGAAGTCAATCTACAACGAGCAGACCACTCACCCGTGCTACCAATCCGGGACGGGATTCAATTTTTGACCCTATTTTCAAGACGGAATCGACTTCGTTTGAGTCTGAGATGAGTCTGAGACAGTATCTGTTTGCCCTATCACTACTCGCATGCGGAGGGAAAAAAAGAAAAAAGAACACAGGGAAGCATCAAAATCAAAGTACCCGCCCGTGTATCAAGATAGAGCAGGTTGCTGCCCTGTTTTGCGATTAGGATTTCAATTTCCTCAAAATTGCTACATGCACACGAGCAACCACCGCAAGACCCAAGATCTTCGCTTAGCACAGAAGATGTACGCGTGCACTACAGCATTGACATCCGGTTGCACCGAACCGAGGATGACTACTTCGACTACTCGTCTCAACTAGTTACTAGCCGAGGACGATTACTTTGGCTGCTCGATGACGACTACTTCGACGGGTGACTTACCGACGACTACTTCAGCTTCGCGAGGGCGCTTGGCAACCCGCCGGTGACTACCTTGACTACTCATCCTGACTGGAAAGCTAGTCGAGGCAGTCTAGATAACCTCGACTACATCGACATCCGTCCGTATCAACTCGTCGGCGACTACGTCGACTACTCGTCTCGACTAGAAAACTAGTCGGGGCAAACTTCACACCGTCAACAACTATTTGGAATCGCCTCCGACTAGTCGACTTCATTGATGACCGCCACGACTTCATCAACAATCGTCCACGAATCAAGCTAAGTTACTTTTCTAATTATTTTTCGACTTATTTTCTGCTTGCGCGCAACACGCGCTCTACTCGCCGGAAGCTCTTGCGCACAACACGTGCTCTACTTGCCGGAGGGTAGCAAACTCTCTCGCGCTACCGCGCTCTTTTTTTATCGCAACAATGACTTTTCCTTTTTTGTCTTCTCTTAAGGTCACTACTCTTCTCGAGCAGAACACGCCTTAACTCGTGAAAGCCTCGGGTGCACCTGTGACGCCAAATGCTAGCACACATACTCATGCAAACAGCAATGCCCATACGCGTACACGAGACACAGCTCTCACACACGCAGCGGCTACGGCTAAACGGGGACTGAGAGCCTAAAACGTAACATGCTAACTACTCGGGAAGAGTATGACTGGAACAAGAGCATGACACACAATGTTTACATTGATCACTGAATAAATTTTAGCAGTTTCAATATTCTGTAAAAATACTACATAATGTACGCATCTTTTCTTTCAGATCAAACTTTGGTGACGATGCTCCAGGATGCTAAGCGTACAGACTAGTTCCCGAACTCGGGGGCTAAGTACCAATAACTACTCGACATGGCTCCTACGGCTCACCTGGCACATAAGCTCGGGGGCTGGATGCCGCAAAAACTACTCGGATGATAACTCGAGTGAAGATTGAAGACCCTTACGTTGATTTTTCAATCAATTCAAGGCTTGGGGGCTGATAAGCTACACCCTAAACTTTTTTCAAGCTGAAAGAAGAAGATTCAAGATTTCGACCCCAGCCTGATTCTGCGATTCAACCTAAGGCTCAGGGGCTACTCCATATGGAGTGGGACTTTCGCCGCCCTCCATACATGAAGACTACAATATCAAGATGATCAAGGCTTTGAGCACACCATAGCCTCATGGCAACTTTGAGAAGCTTTGAAGATTCCGCCAGATAAAGTACTCGAGGAACACCAAGACTACTCGGCGAATATCTTAAAAGCACTCAAAGACTGCTGCATTCGACTATGAAGCGCTCGGGGGCTTGTCGGGGATAGATCCCCAGTACCCACAAGGAAGGAAGAAGTTGGACTCCTGATAGGATTCCCCTGTAATCCGATTAGGGCTCATACCGTGTACTCCTATTAGGACTCCTCCTTGTAATCCGACTAGAACTCCCGCCCCCTGGAGTATATAAAGGAGGACGAGGGTACCTAGATCAGCAGCTCACCTAAGCTCAACACCCAAGCGCAGGGCGCACTATACAACTTCCTAAAACACGACGTAGGGTATTACGCTATTCTAGCGGCCCGAACCTATATAAATGTGTGTTTTGTGCCCTCGTTTTTACCTTCGGGTTCCAGGTCCGGCGATCCCCCAACCGACTAATCAACTACTACGGGTACCCTCTTGGTAGGCTGCCGGTATAAAAAGCCGACACCGAGAGCAACGGTGGGCAACGAGGAAGAGCCGCGGGAGCCTCTTTTTTTTTAGCTCCGCCAGCCCGAAACAGCTCTGGAGAGCGAGTTCCGGCCAAACGGTGTTTTAGCGGGACATTTTTAGCTGGATCCTACAATGATGGTGCAGCCGTCCCCTACATCCGATCAGACGCCTGCACGCTCGTGCGACGGATGTCCGGGCGCTAAAGAAGCCCTAAAGCAAACAGCCACTCACTGGTCCCACTCTCGTCTCCAGCAGAAACAAACATCTCCCTCCAACAGTGCGCTGCGTACAAGTAAAAGCACTGTGCAACGGTCACCTGGCCGTCGCGTCGCGACCCTCAGCTCCCCGTAACGTACACTTTTCAGCAATTCAAATCGAACCCACCAGGCCCACAACCGAAAGCTGCTGCAATTACACTAGCTGCCCCTCCCTCTACGCCTTCCCACCCCACACGACCGAACGGAACTCGAAAAGGCGACGCCCAATCGCACCACTCCGATTCCCGATCCAAATCCGCCGCGCTCAGTGTGAGCCCCTCCAATCAAGCTCTGCTTCATTCCCCACGGGCGCGCGCGATTCCTCTCGCCCAGATCCGATCCAGTTCACAGTGTCGCCGCCGTCACCGATGGGAGCAGAACCGGACTTCTCGCCGCCGCCGCCGCTGCCGGAGCTGGAGCCAACGCACTCGCCGGAGCCGGAGATCCCCGGCCACGACAGCCGAGTAAGCAGCAGCTCGTCTTCCTGTTACCTCTGCTCCGCTTACGAGCTGGTTCAGTTTCGTGACGGCTTGTCGTGTTTGTGCTTGCCTGGGGTGGTGGGACGCAGAACTGGAAGGCAGACATGATGTCGGCTCTGGGGGAGTCGGTCTCCTTCGGCCGCTTCCTCACCGAGCCGCTCGAGTGGGGGAAGTGGTCCGCCTTCGCGCACAACCGCTACCTCGAGGAGGCCGCCGTGCAGGCGCGCCCGGGTTCCGTCGCGCAGAAGAAGGCCTTCTTCGAGGAGCACTACGCCAGGAAGAAGAAGCGCAAGAGCGAGGACCACGGCGCCGCCGCCTCCGCCGATGATGACGGCGGCCTCGAGGCGGCCGAGGAGGAGGATGGTGGTTCCGCCGCCTTGTGGCCGTCTTCTTTGTCGGCGGAGTCCTCCTGCATGACGGACCAGGCACCGGCGCCGGGGGATGAGGAGACGTGCGGCGGTGAGGAGACCGGCGTGGTGAACTGCTGTAGTCCCCGTGCCAGTGATGAGCCGGTGGGAGTGGCCGAGGAGCTCGCGGCTGTCACAGATGCGGTTAGTCCTTCTTGCAGGATGGATGCACCCGTGGATGAGTTGTGCCACGGGGAGGGCGGCAATGAGCAAGTTGCTGGAGCTGTTTTGGAATTGCTGGAGAAGAAAGATCTGTGCTCTAGTAATTTGGTGTCTGTTGATGCGGTAGACAAGCAACCGCTGAAGGTAACTGATACATTGTCTTATCAAATTCTTCTTCTGTCAATGAGCAGTAACATTAAATTACTGACCAACATGGCCTATGTGTTGTTCGCAGGAGAGCTCTATTATTAATCAGGATATCACGGATTCAGCCAAGAAAAGGAGGCTCCAGATGTCATCCCTGCTTCAGAAGCCAACCAAATTCAGATCTCCCCCTTCAGGAAAGAAAGGGCAGTCTTCATCAGTGAAAAGAAGGTCACCTCTGCATTCTGCCAAGGAGAACACCTCCCCTCCTGGTACCGACAATAACATGCAAGTAGCCACTTCAGTCCCCAAAAAGAGGTCCACACTAGTGGCATTGCAAATGCCTAAGAGTTTCATGAGATGTGAAATGGGAAATGCTGCCTCAGGCTCAAGCAATCTTGGTATTACAATTGCTGAAAGGATTAGCCAGTTGGAGTCTGCAAGTAGGACTGTGGCAACCACTCAGCTTGAGCAATTTGGGCCACCAAGAAAAGTATATAAAGATTTCTAAGCATGGATTGAGTTCATCTTTTCATTTCTTAAGAATGATTCTCAGTCTGACATTTGTAATTGTTTGCTGTTGTGAATATTTCAGACATTTTCCCCAATTTTGCCAGAAATAGCTCTAGGGACATCTCAAGTGGATGGACAAAGGTACCATTTGAAAGCCAAAAGCTATATGAATATCATTGACTGCTGTAGGACTTGATCAGAAGGAAATGAATTCTATAATGCTAGAAATGTAATGAGATTGTTAATTCTGTAAAAAATCTGACAGTACTACATTGATAAACTCACAAGCTTCATTCTCACGTTAACATTAGTTTAACATATACCATCAAATTTTTAAACCATCTTCTAATTGTATCCTATATTTCTCTTGCATCATTCAGGTCCTCCCATGTAATGAGAATCAAAGAAAAGCTATTTGGTTCAGCATCACCACTGGTGCATCAGAAAACTGGTATAACTAGAGAAAAAGAGGTAGGCACTCACCTAAATGTTTATTCTGTTGCAAGTAAAGGTTTGAATGATGATACATAAAGAACGTGGCTCAATTTCACCACTTGGATCTGTTACTTACATTTCCATGGTTTTGCAACTAATTCATAGGTGGAGTATGGTAGTAACAAAACTTCTTGCTAACAATGTGAGAAATCATTCAAAGTCATACTTGTCGTATTGTTTTGGTAATGGAATTTTTTAATCTGTCTGTATTGGCAATGGATAAAATTATCTGCACATAAAAAGGCAATGGAGAAAATTTACTCCAATTCTAGCTTGTAAATGAACCTTTAAGAAGGCAATTGCTTTTAAACAATTTTACAAAGCAAAAAGAGAAAACTGAAAAGAAATTGTAGTGCATCGCATCACATCTTTAGAGTTCCTGTCTTGCAGAGGAAATTCAAGAATGAAACAGAATTTAAAGAATCACGCCAGAGTTGTTGCTTCAGAGCCAGGCCACTGCCAAACTTCTATCGAAGAAATAAACAAGGGAAAGATACTAGTCAGCAGGTAATACCCTTTTCTACATTTCTGTATTAACTTTGAGAGTGTGGTTTCAAAGTTGTTCGCAAACAACTGAGGGACTCTAATCAGCAAATGCTAGTTTTGCATAAAGGCAATTTGTATTTAGATCCTATCTGGTTGTAGATACACTGGTTACTTGAAAGTTTCTTAGAAATTGAATTTGATTTTAAATTTACATTAAACTTTGTCTGTTAATAGTTGTTGTATTTGATCTGAGTGTTATCCTATGAAAAACACATCTGCATGAAGTCTATATTTATTACTTCATTGTTTTAACGTAACAACTAAAATTTACAAGAAATGGCTATTTTATATATTGGGGGCCATGATTAGCAAAATGAAGGTAGTGCTATTCCTGTACTAATGGAGTTCATGTACATCCGAATGAATGTGTATTTGTTTCTTCTTCTTAATACTACCAAGACTATAAAGGGTGCATAAACATGTCGAAGGAACTACACAAATCTATAATAAATTTAAACATGTCTGTCTGAAATAATTCAGAATATTTCGGATTTTTTTGTTAGTATGACATTTGCACAATGATCATTCATATGAATTTAACGTAACAACTAAAACTTACAAGAAATGGCTATTTTATATATTGGGTGCAATGATTATCAAAATGAAGGTAGTGCTATTCCTGTACTAATGGAGTTCATGTACATCCGAATGAATTTGTATTTGTTTTTTCTTCTTAATACTACCAAGACTATAAAGGGTTCATAAAGATGTCGAAGGAGCTACACAAATCTGTAATAAATTTAAACATGTCTGTCTGAAATAATTCAGAATATTTCGGATTTTTTTTGTTAGTATGAAATTTGCACAATGATCGTTCATATGAATTCATTTTAGGTACTTCTGGTTCTTGTGTAGCACCTAAAATAAGTTTTGCTAGATGTGATTCTCTTATGTATTGTCTGCTATTACTAGTCTTGAACTATTGAACTCCACATACGTCTGAATGGACTGTTGTTTGCTTATCTGCTTATATATCATAGAGATGGTCATGTACTTTCAGAAAGTATGTAAACTTATTTCAGGTATAACTTCAAGTTACAAACTTTTCAAATATGATACTGACATCGACTAACGGAAAACAAAGTGTCAATCTGAAAAGTTTCATGATATTTTCATTGTAAATCTTGTCTGAAATGTTATTTTCATTGGTCAATATCATTTTGGATCAATTCATTACCATAGTTTTGTGTCATATATTGATCTGTTCTGTTGGCCATCCACAGCCTTTTTTTTTCTGCTTTCTCAGAACCATAACTACATAGAAGCTGAAATCTGGAGGAAGTATATAATTGTTTAATTGTGAGGGTTCCAATCTGAAAACTTAGTAACAGTTTTTCTCATTTCATACTACTTCAATACTTTTCCAAGCAATTGTTTGTTCCAATTGAAATTTATCTTTGTATGACATCCAACTAAATAATGCGCAAAAATATTTTTGCTGTGGCATGTAAGAGCACCTTTCTAGAATCGTTAATTCAGTAGAAATCATCACCAAATATAGATTTTACGGCTCTTCCTGCTTATCTTTGGATAGCTATGCCGAGCAAATTGGCAGATAACATGTAGAACCGTTAATTCAGAAAGAAGTTTGAAATTGGCACCAAACGTAGATAGCCAGCCTTCATACTGAATGTGCTGCTCTTACTGCTAATTTTGGGATAGTTATGTTGAAGAAATTGTCAAATATTAGTGTGTCAAAATCTCTGTGTCCATACATCAGATGGCATTGATGCATCCATCCAAGAAAGATAACAACTCAATGAACAAAGGGAACCACTGAGAAGAAAGCTTAGTTGCGCACATATGATTTTAGCTTTGCACTGTCGAATCTAATATCCTTTGTCATAGTCTATGATCTGTCCTGCACATAACAGATAAAAAGTGTGTCACGGTCTATATTGTAATGTGATATACCTTTCACAAATAGCATGTGGAATATTTATTGAAAGTTCTCCTTTTCTTGCAAATTATGTTATGAAAATTTTTCAAACTACTTTTCAAACAAGAGGTTAGCTTTTGTGTAGTAATGTAGAGAATGGATGAAAGTATTACTCCTTTGACTGCTTGGCAGTATGCCCATCCATTTCTATCAATGCCTTAATTTATAAATTTCTAATTGTAAGGATATTTAAATGCAGACTGCCCAAGAGTTTCCAAAGTTTCGGGACAGCAACTATTCACAGACTGATGATAGTCATGCCCATCAAATGAGCAAAGGTGTACCCAAGGAGAGGCAAATATGTTGTTTCCCCATCAGAAAACTGTATTAGATCCGTACTGCTATTCTTACCTTGCCTATTATATTTCAAGTAAATAATAACTTATTCTATTCATTCGTATTGGTTCTACTGTATTACCTATTTAGGTCAGCTAATCTGTAGTGGGTTATCTTACGTACCATCTTGGAGGATGTTATTCTCAATCCATCTAATACTCGAGCTCGAGTTTGTGATTGTAACCTGGATTGTCATTTTCTAGCTTGGAAAATAAATCAAAGCAAATTTGTTGTTGAGTAGCCCTAATTACTGTCTCGAAATGTTTGTAAATACAGTATAGGTGAATGTTAGCCTTTTTCTCATAATGTATGATGATGTGGCTGTATAGTTGAGGAGAGAGAAGTTTAACACACATTAAGCTTAGGCACTGTTGCTGCATATGGCACTGGATGCAACAGACAAGGCATAGATAATACTTGAGTAGAATACCTGAAATGATCTGCAATTTTAAACGGATGAAACGGAGGGAGTAGATAAATAAACTTGCTTTCCGCATCAACAGATAGATCCCCTAATGGTGCTCCTTGTCACCGTCCTCCACCACCACCATGCTGTAGTGCCTTTTCTGATACTGTTCTATGGTGTCCACGTCCATGTCGTGCGCCACCTTGCACGTGGCTGCAGCGGCGGTATACTCGTCTCGAAACTCCTTGAGTTCGTCAGGATCCATAATCTCATCATGGAGATCGTCGATGGTACCCCCTGGAAGGCAGGCCAAGCAGCAGCTGCTCTCAGCTTGGACCCACAGCGATTGCTCAGAGTGACCACACCGGGTCCAACGTCCGCGTCGCTTTCCATTCTTTCAAGCTAAACCTGCACGAATATTTGATCATAACCAATTAACCATCGAAATCCAAGAGCAAAGATGACATAAAAGGGATGGTGAAGATGACGACAAACAGCTAAACTGTGGCAAAGATCCAATGCAGAAACTCATGCATGCTAACCTCAAATCGGAACGAAAATTGTTGGGGCATAGTGGTAATGAAGAAACAAGATGATTTTCAGAACTTCATGGTCATAAACGTGAGGAATGGTCAGACTTACATTTTGAGGGCACACACATCGTCGGCGCAGCTACTACTGACGATGCTATCAGCGATATGCAGAAGACCTGTGACCCGATCGGCACCATGGGTTAGCGGACAGCTGGTAGCTGAGGGCTAGTGAGTAGTGTGATCTGCGACGAAGCAACTTGCATCTCAACGCTGCAAAGCGGCCATGGCCACAGACAAGTTGATATATTGCAAGGAGGAAAGAGCCACGCTGAGTAGTCAATGCCGAGATTACAGTGTGCAGTAATTGAAGGGGGGATGCATGGACCATAATGGAAGAATTATATGGACCGAGATCTTGTGGATGATCTCAAACTCAAAGGGTGTTCAGCTAATGACTGAGATCTTGTGGATGATCTTCCTGCTACCCCAAACACCCCCTTTTGCTTCTTTATTCATTTATTTGATAGATCAATACGAAGTAATTGTTAAAAATAAATTAGATCAACCTAGGAGAAGTTCTCCTAGGTGATTTTTCATTCAGAAGAAGAAATAGACACCCAAATTCGAGTTGGGTGGTTAGAGTGTACGACCACACTTTCCACTCTAACCAGTTGAGCTAGGCTCACTTTCTCATAGTTGCTGTTGTTGATGGTTCGTTCAGCACGATGATTTATGAGTACAAGTATATGTGTTAGATAGCGCAAAGATATCCTTCCACTTTTGTATTTCTTGTACGTTACAGCTTCATATGTAATAAATTGTTATTTTATTTAAAATTTGAAGTCGTACAACGGTCAAACCAGCATGCAAACAAGTACTCCATGGTAGTCTGCATACATAATGCATTATTACTATTCAACTAATGCTGGTACACAATGAAGATAATGAAACCAAAGTCCAGGATGTGTTCCTCTGATTAGTCACCCCGGGTAATATCCCCTTTTAATATTTCTATGGTGCCACCATTCTTGAATTTATGCCAGTACAGTGTGCGATCCTCATCCATGACCATCCACCGGCTTGAGAAAGTGCGGCGACACCCTACCGAGCTTCTTCGATAGCTCCTTGACAAGGTCGAGGCTGCTCACATCTAGAATCACCATCCGGGCACCCCGGTTGACCTTGACCTTCATCCATTGAGGCTCCCTGCTTGTTATTGTTCGGAGGCGGTTGGGTGACAACGACATCAATCTCCATCCTGTCAACAGGCGGGTTGTACATGGCCATCACCTTGTCATCTTCCATCTCCACCTTGTCGAAGAAGAGAGTCACTTGATTTGCCGGAAGAGCACCATCAGTGTGCTCTTGGAGGAGCTCCTTGAGATGAGCAACTGTGTTAGAGGTCTTTAGGTTGAGTTTGATGCTTCGGCCAAGGGATGTCACTGAGATGACAACATGGACATCACTAGTATGGGTTTCAATAATGGGAGGGGAGGCCTTGCAAATTACGAGTAGGATGTGAGAACCATGGAGGATGGAGTAGAACTCGGTGTCATGGTTGTCTTGCAGCTCCCTACCCATGAAAAACAGCTGTTGTGCCTCCATGGGGATGCCCTCGCGCTGCAAAATACATTCCTTAATCCTTCTCACTGTGGAGAAGTACCAAATCTGGATTATGAATCTGCGACCCTGTGGTGTCTCAAATGTCACATCCATCTCTCACTCTCTAGTCTACACACTTAGCTAGTGATGATGTTAAACTGATAACATTGTTGAGCAACATCTGCATGTATTTATACACAATCACCCTAGAAATAGAATAGGAAAACTATCAATTTACATGTTTTCATGGATTCATTCTACTTAATTGGCTAGATATCCAATAATGCAATAAATGCACATGAAGTAATATATGGAATCCAATAATGCAATAAATGCACATACTATGGGAAAGTGTCATTCACTTTTAGATGGGTATTAGCATGGATACTACTAGGAATCCATGCGTTGGACTAGGCACATGCAAAGTATCCTGTATCCATCTAGATTGTGGCATTATGATACTGGTAACAAAAAAAACTTCTTCAATAATTGGACGTGTTCCTTTGTGGATATTAAGATTGAAGTTGAAGATTTGGTATCGATAGTCCAAAAATATGTTTCACTGTTCCAAAGGAGTATTGATTTTTGCTGCAACAAAGTTTTTAGAAAATGAAAATGTTCCTGCCTCTGCAAAAGAGCACACATCATTCTGGTTTTGCTGCAACAAATGAATGCAAAATATTTATTTCATCCTTTAGGTCCTAGAAGAAAGATCGGGGACGGTATACATTTTTGATAAAAAGATACTTTGGGATGATTTTGTGAAGCAAATCATATTAGGTCGGTGCAGTCACGATTATTTATGAAGCAAGCTTATGTAAACAAGAAAATAAATTATCTAGTGATAATTAGGTGACCACATGAGAAAGCATCATCCGTACCGATTCGTATTATTAAATCGATAGTGATAGCCCCATTTAACAAACTGACACTACTAGAAAAATAACTTTCTATCCAACACATTAGTACCAGCGAAATTTGGTAGCCCCTGGATACCTTTAAGTATTGGGTGGTAACACCATTACCGACCCTTGGCTGGCCCATCTCAGCACCGCGTTTGGCTGGTGGGCTGCCTAGTTGGCCTTGGCCGTGACCCTTAGGGTTGTGCTTCGGTTTGGCTTATTTTATCCTATCGTGTGGGCTCTTCCTCTTTCGTGCTTTCTCAGAATAGGCCAAAGCTACGGTTCTTCATGTGTTTGAGCATATTTTCCCCTTGTATGCAGGTGCAATCTCCTGAAAATAGTGATTCACCAAAACTCATGGAAATGATTAGAGATAAACTCCTATTTCTAAGATGGTGCTTGTTTTGTCATTGTTCTGTATTAGAGTTGACAGTCAGATTTTGCTATAAGGACTGTCAACATCCCACAAGTTAGTCTGTGATAAAAAGGGAGGAAAATAAAAGGTAAGAGTGTTCAGAGCAGGGGTAGAACCTGTGACCTCTTGATTCAGACGAGTCAACACTACCACTGAGACATGATGCAGTTTATGGTTTTTGAGAAAGGCAGCTTCTTTATATTACAACTCTAATAAGTGTGGTCCACTTTTCATCATCTTCTTCTGTTGGTAGCTACTGCTCGGAGACATCTTCCCGCAACACTACCCATTTGGCATCCTAAAAGCAAGTGCGATCATGAGTGAGAGTAGTGGTGAAGTATTCTTGGACCTTTCTCAACCATGGTCGTCGGTTTGCTTGTTGCCTAAAGGTTGGCTACCTGCTTCACAGAGATTTTGGTTATGTGGTTTCATGTTACTGTTGTCAACAACAATTTGTAAAGGGGCATTTAATTTGCAGGATGAAAAGAAGCAATGCGGTTACATGACCTGGGTTGACCCAGAATGGTATGATAGGGCCTTTGTTGTTTTGGTGAAGCTCATGAAGAAGAAGGTGCAAGCTAAGGAGGATGCAAAGAACTGGGAGAAAGAATTGGCAAAAGCTCACAGTGAGCTTAGAGAAATTAGGAATGGACTCAAGACGGTGCGGCAACAACTTCAGAATGCGACTGCCGAGCTGAAGTTGATTGGGAATTATAGGCACAATGTCAAACTCACGCACGTGTTACTTGCTTTATTTGTTCTTATCACGGGATTGATGCTTGGTGGCAAGGCTAATTAAGTAGATGGTAAAGTTCGTAGCTATGGTGAACAATCTTAACATAGTTTGCTTTGTCTTAATTTGTGATGTTCCTATCTATGGTCAACCATCTGGATTTTGTCTGAATTTGTCAATGCCATGAAGCAATCAGTCTTCCCCTCGACCCCTACCTCCTCCGGCTCCCCATCGCGCCACCTCTCCCCTATTGGCTCCCCCTCACACATCGAGTGATCCTCCGGTACCTCATCATCATCATCGCGCTCCCGCCACGCTGCCAACTGCAACCACTTCTCAGCAGCGCTCCAACGCTACGTCGATGCGGCCTCAAGATCCCACTCTGATGTCGGCGACGTCGGGTGGCCATCACACTCCGATGCCGCCGACCTCAATCCACCGTCACTCACGGATGGTCGCCACAGAGCTGCTGGGGGTTCCCTGGCATGTTCCCAGCTTCCTCCAGTGGTGGGGGAAGCTTCCTCCACCCCCACGCCCTTGTCACCACCTCGAAAGTTGATCTTGATAGTGACTCTTCCAGTTGATGCGTTCGACTCCGACTCTGAGTCCCAGACTGAGACAGACTTATTTGACGACCATCATCGTGGCTACCACATACCCTTCCCCTGGGGTGATTCTCTATGCATCTTCTGCCACGCTGACAACACCTTCGCATGCCCCATCTGCCCCAACAGGAGGCAGCGATGGAGGATCCTAAATGCGGTCAAGGATCACATCCTAGGGATGGCAACGTCTGTGCCCCTGAAGGGTGAAAACAAGAAGAAGTTGAGTTGCCATTGCGTCGTGGCCTGGAACGAGGGTGGAAGATCAGTGTTGTTATATTTGCTATGCTATTGATTAGTAACTTTAGATTTTGTTGGAACCCTAGCCATCTTTGCAATGTTGTTATCTTTTGTTTGTAAGATCGATGAACTGTTTCCTTTGGATGGAAGATCAATCTCCTATTTTCATGCTTTGTTTGCTTTGTTTCCTGTCCCTTACCCTTTCTCTTTTCATTAGTTCCCATGTAGACATGGTACTCGTACTTGAAACCAATTTCTGGTCTTCCCTTATTTATTTCCCAAGGGGTGGTTCTCCTACTCACATACCTCAAGAGGCCAAGATGGATTGAATTTTATGTTTCATTTAATGTGATTGTAGTTGGAATAGTGCATTGGTTTTCTAATGTTGAAAATCAATATGGGATGAATATGAACAAATAATGTAATCCTATTTGCTCTCTCTCAACACCAAGGAAATCCTTCCTCACCTTGCCAAAATCCAAACCATTTTTCTCACATAGGATTGAATATTTTGGTCTGTCCTATTCACTTTTCCTATAATGAATCATACATCCTATTTGGGTCTCTCTCAAAAGCAAGGAAATCCTTACTTACTTGCCCAAATTTAGACCAAGCATCTTTTTTCCAATAAAGTTTTGCAATTGTTAGTCCGGCCTATTCAATTTTCCGACAACGGATCATATGTCTCTACATCGCCAAGAATCAAATTCTCTCTTTTACCGGATTATTAACATGGCAACTGTCCATGTTCTAGCAATGTGTAATGTCACATCGTCCACCTTCCACGTCCACGCAGCCAGTTATTTTGGGAGGCTTGCTAGTGAAGGAGTGGTGGTTTTGTTATAAATGCGACCCGCTCCACTTCTTCTTCAGCCAGCCTCAAGCTCAAGAAAACCCTTCGGCATCTCCTCTCGACGCAAGAAAACCCTGCCACATCTCATCTCGGCTCAATTACAATACTCTCTCCCTAGTCTCTATATCGATTTGTATGTGCATTCGACCTTGCCCCCTCTTTGATCAAACTAATTTATATGTGCATTTCAGGATCATCGACATGGCTGCTGCACCTCCGCCACTGGTCACCACCGTCTCCCTACCCGTACTGCAACATCTTGGTCTCCAGGAGGGTGAGGTCAACTAGGTAGTGGTGGCTTGTGTCAGAAAGCAGCACCAGTACGATCCTTGGTATAGCACGTTAGTCTGTATCGGTGCTTCTCTTGGCATCTACAACTTCTTGATGGCGAAAGACGACACCTCCCTCCTTGTCTTTGCCGTGTTTCCATCCTCCCAGGATGTTGACCGCCTTCACAGTTACACCTAGCAGTGGTGGAACGAGGTCGTCATCTTCCGCCGCATGGGCCGCTTCTACCTCTTCAGGACCCACTTTTTGGAGGGCCTAGGCGACCCTAGGGAGATTAATTAGATCATTTATCTTTGCGATGCTATTAATTAGTAACATTAGATTTTGTTGGAACCCTAGCCATCTTTGCTATGCTGTTATCTTTTGTTTGTTAGATTAATTGACTATTTTGTTTGGATGGAAGATCAATCCCCTATTTTCGTCATCTGTTTTATGTTTCATTTAATGCGATTGTAGTTGGAATAGTGCATCGGTTCTTTTAGAGGTTGAAATTGAATATGTGGCACAACCACCCAAAGTAATCTGGCTAAAGTGTACTCAACCTTGCCTCAAATATGAATGGTCACTTTAATCGAATTAAAATGGTAGTCTATCGGGTTCCACCTGATAAACCACTTGTCTCGGATCAAAACAAAGCATACTCACACGAAGGTGGGTCCAGAGATTATAACAATCCAGATAATTATTACAGGTCCCAAATTTAGTTATTACAACTCAGAAGTTCAAATGCATAAAAGTAAAGTTTTCAGAGTTCAAGCAGCGGAAAATAACAAGAGGTCTAACGTTGATACAAAATACTATGGTGAAGCCTGCTATGATATCAAACACCGCGTTCCTCGTCGTCCGGGGATGGGTTCAATTTGACCATCCAACCCGGAGGGAGTTGGGTCGACCCAATCAAACCGGCTACCGTTTCCTTAAAATCAACATTACCTAAAAACATAGCCACATGCAAGGCTGAGTATACTAATACTCAGCAAGACTTACCCGTTAGGTGGTATTTACTCCACCGACTTCTAGACATGCAAGGCTGTTTAGCTGAGGGGGTTTGTTTTGCCAAAAGCATCTAAAGTAGATCCTTACCTTCAAGTTTTAACAGCAAATTCTAGTTGATTATCCATTCTAAGTAAGCACTTATTCCAAGCAAGCATGGCCAACAAGTAAAATTAATCAAGCATCAGTATGAATCATGATCCTTTGTTCCACTTCTTACTCAGTGCAACATAGTGATCAAGCAGTCTCAAAGTGTGAGAGGCAGATGATTCGAATCAGGTTTCTTAACCTTGCAAGGTGAACCTAAACCCACGACATATGCGTACCACACTGGGTCCACACATATGAGCCGTCCCCATCAATCCCCAGGCACGTGGATAGGGCCCACTTCCCTTGGATACAAGGCCCCATGGTCCCAAAACGTCGCCATACCGTGATTGCATTGTACCCACATGATGCATAAGGGGAACTCCGTTCCAGAGAGAGCGGGGATACAACCAAGCCCTGATTCAATCAGGTACTAGGCTTCTCCATCCCATACTAGGTATGATTTTAGTACTTTCAAACACTTGACCACAATCACTAACACGGTTCGACCTTAGCACATTCATCTTCTATACAGGCATCCACCAATTCAGAACCAATTGCCCAGCCCCTCCTGTCAACCTTATGATTTCAGCATAAGTAAATAGGCAACTCCTATAACTCGCGAATGACAGGAAATCACTCGACTTCTACCATTTGCCTATTTAGCATTGCAACTACTCGACCTATCATGCTAGTATTCAAGCATATGTACTTAGATTCATGCAACTAAGGTTTCAAGCAACGCCTAGCAACTTAATGCAGAAACATGAGCATCATAGGTATTGCATAACTTTAAAATTAGGATTATGCTCCGGGGCTTGCCTTCCTATACTAGGTTAGTCTGAAGGTCATTTGAAGCTTGACTAGGGTCCTGCTCAACCTTGATCTGGTGCACCTCCGCAGATGGCTCCTCCTTAGCTGTCGGGAGTAGTTCGTAGGTTCCATCAGCGAGATTCGCTTCTACACGAGATGCATATGCAATAGTTCAAGTTTCCATGCTTTCAAATACAAGATGCGTTCCATGAATTATTGCAGAAGTGTAAGTTGGATTTTGACCACATTCACCTAGACAAGAATTAAACCTTGATTTCTCGTAAAGTAAGGTGTGCTGCGATTTAAAACCTGGGCTTGATTTGATGGTGATATAAAGTTCTAACTGCTTAAACTTCACAAAAGAAAGGTGGGGTCATTTTAGAGTTGCTCAACATACATTTCGAAAGTTATCCGTTTCTGAATTTTAAACTAACTCAAATGAGGTTTTACCATTTTACCCTTCCGAATTAACATTTGTTATTAATCATTTATCTAGCTATTAAACTTCAATAACTCTTTCTGGAAGGATTTGGTAAGATATAGTTTTGAAATTTTTATAGAGGCTTCAACATCACACCAGTGATCTACTGTAAATAGTTGGCATGCATTTGACCATTACAAAATTTATTAAAAATAAAATAGTACCCCATGGCAGAATATAAAGATGTATTTGTAACTCATGTTACAGGGACAATCTGACTCTAAAATATTTAGAAAAGGTTCACAAGTCCAAAAATAGGCTAATGTAAATTTTCCAGGATTTATTGGGCATGAAAATTATTTATCAAATTTTAAGTATATTTAACCACATGCGATTATTTGAGCAGGGTAAAACATGTATATTACAGAAGCAAGTATTTTTTATAGTTAGTAATGTGCATCAGGAGTATAATAAAATTGATTCCATGTTTTTACCATTTCTCTACAAATTCCTACACATTTTCGAAGTTTCAGCCTTTTTAATCTATATTAAATCAGAAAAGGAAAAAGTGTTTCGCGAAAGGGGTCCTGGATCTTTTGAAATCTCACAACTAGGTCCCTACCATTTACACTACAGACCCTAGAAAGATTTAGGGCTATGCAATTTGGTCATCGGCTTGGCTGGCGGCGCTCAGGCGCAATTTCGGCAAGCGGCGGCGGTTAGGGGGTGAGGAGAGGCTACGAGCGCGATGAGAAGCTCACTGAGGGTCGGCGGGCTGAGGAAGTTGTGGGCTGGGGGTGGCCGGTGGCAGCCGTTCGCGGTGGAGCCTCGGGCGTGGCGGAGCTGCTCCTTCTCCGATGACGACGGCGGCGGAGAAGATTGGCTACGGGGTTAGGAAGGTGAAGTGGCGGTCGGGGTTGGCTCTGGGGTGGTTAGGTCGCTGCGGGAGTGCTTGGAGGGTAGGGCTCCATGGGCGGTGCTACGGGCGGCGATAGAGCTTCGTTGCGGGGAAAGGATGGCGTGCGTTGGCGAGCTCGGGGAGGGACGACTTTTATAGCTGACAAAGGGGCGTGTGCGAGCGCTGCTAGGATAAGGCTGGCGTGCTATTGGCGAGCATGGAGCTGGCCAGGGAGAGGCGCAGGCGCGGCAGGCTCGGGGGTTGGCTAGCGATGGCGTGTGGTGCCGGGCGTGCTCGGCCGCAGGTTGGCCGGCCATGATTTTGCCGTGCGGAGGAAGGGATCGTTCGCGTGAGGAGTGGTCAATGGACTAGCATGTGTGGTCTTGTCGCCGGTGGCGCTGGCCAGTCCGGCGGCCTGACGTGGCGCGTTGATGGCGTGCGCGCGCTAGTGTGCAGGAGGGGGCAGTGCTGGGTTGGGCAGCCTGGATATAGCATGCAAATATTGAGATAGCGCGTGTCCGCGGTTGGGCAAGGCGGCGCTCGAGCTGTCACGGCGTGGCCGGCGGTTGGGTGGCGCACGGGGGTGCAGAGCAGCGACGACGCATGGCGCCGGCGAGGATGCCGCGACGTGGTGATCGCGCACCGGGTGCACGTGGGGGTTTGCGTGGCGCGCGAGGGTAGGGACTTTGGGGCAAAATTTCTCCCATTTTCAAATTTGAACTTCAAAATTTCCAAATACAAAAGTTGTTCTCCAAACTATACTCTTCAACTTCTACAAAAGCTGTCTAGTGAAAAATGCACTAGATTTGGAGATAGACTCGTGGAAACTTTGGTGGAATGTTGGCTTAAGTAAAACTTGAATTTGAATTAAGTTTGAATTTGACCAAACTTTGATCCAGATTTTGAGTGTCTTCCACTCCAAATTAGAAGAAGTGCAAATAATGAAAGTTGCTTGTTTTTTATAGTTCTACAACTTTCATATTGGCCACAAGTTATATTCTCATATACAATTTGGTTTTTAACTTCTACCCCCAATTTAGTGCTTTTTGGACATTTTCAACACTTAGTGAATTTGAAAGGTCTTTAGAGTTGGACATTTTGAACTTTGGAGTGTTTTCTACTCTTCCCTCCTAAATTCCCTTATTTTCACCTTTAGATTCTTGTTTTGCTCTTTTTGACTTCATTTTTGCCTTTTGAGGTGGTTTTCAAAAGTTCAAGTGCATTTGAAATTTAACAAATGACCAATAGTGAGTTAAATGGTGATTTGTTTACATCATGATTTGATCACCCTTGATTTACTTGGCTTAAGACTAGAGATGTTATAGAATATGGGACTATTATTAACAAATAATATAATCCTATTTAGTTCTCTCTCAAAACCAAGAAAATACTTGCTCACATTGCAAAAATTCAAACCATTTTTTCCATAAAGGGTCAAACATTTTGGTCCGTCCTATTCACTTTTCCTACAATGGATCATACGTCTGTACATATTTTTTCCTAAAAATTGTAACGAATTCTAATTTGCACCCGAGGATTAATGTGGCAACCGTCCATGTTCCAACACTGTGTAATGTCACATCCTCCATGTCCACGTAGTCTTCCTTAGTTCTTATGTAGGTATGGTTACATAAAACCAATTTATGGTATCCCCTCATTCAATTCCCAAGGCAAGTGCACCCCCTTCAATTTGCTTTAGCTTCACCGCTGATTGTAGTTGGAATAGTGTATTGGATTTTGGAGAGGTTGAAAATCAATATGGGATGATTATTAACAAATAATAAGATCATGTTTGGCTCTCTCTCAAAGATATGAAATCTTTGCTCACCTTGCCCAAATTCAAACCAAGCATCTATTTGTTAACAAAGGATCAAAAATGTTAGTCCAGCCTATTCACTTTTCCTCCAACATAAAATACGTCCTTACCTCACCAAGAAACGCAACTGTCTCTACTACTCCGGTAAGACATCATCGAAAAATTTCGAGTTTCTTAACGAATTCTTATTTTTACCCTAAAATCAACATGCCAACCGTCCACATTCCAGCGACAGTTGTTTTAGGAGACTTGCCCGACGAAGGAGCGGTAGTTTTGTTATAAATGTGATGGCCCTCCACTTGTTCTTCAGCCGACTGTTGACGCAAAACCTAGGCTTTAGGCTTCTGCGTTGAACAACACGGAGGACTTGGGAGATCTGCTTAACTCCAGTGCAGGCTCCAAATCAACTCGTGAGGGGTGCAAGGCATGCTAGTCAATTTGAGCTGAAAATTTGACAACGTAAACAATAAATTCCTGAGCTGATCTGAGGCGAAGCCTTTCTAACTCATGGGTAAGCGTTCTTGGAATAAACACCACAACAGATTGATTTTCAACGTAAGCATGTGGTGTAAATAAATAGAACCTTAATGGCGAGGCCATCGGCTAAGATAAAGCATTGTAACATAGTAGCCAAAAAGTTAGCCCTCGTTAGCCATACGCTTATCAAATAAGCTAACAGATCTAGCTAATGTCTTGAGAAGTATATTGAACTTAAATAAAGTAACACGAATGAGAGGGCATTGGCATAAATGTACTAGCTTAAATGTACTAGCTTAAAGGATTAGAACGTGGTAGCATGGACCAGCCGATGCAAACTGTACGCCAGCCAGATACATTAACAGACCTTAATTAATGTCTTGATAAGTGGATTGAACTTAGATAAGTTAACATGAATAAGAGGGCATTAACCTCGATCTGCCAACATAAAAGGCTACAACACAATTAACAACGACCTATTACCTACCGCTTACAAGCCTATTAAGGTAACAAAGTCTAATCGATGTCATGACCGATGTATTGAACTTAGACAAGGTAACATGGTGATAGGCTGGGAACCAACTTCGACCCACTAGTCCTAGTAGACAGGCTCACGGTAGCAAGGCCTCGCACGCACCCCTATCGGCTTAGTGACATCATCGAGCTTCCGTGAGATACGGATAAGAACTGACCAAAGGATCGGCTCTCAACGGTAGTGCATTGATGTCAGAGGCTCGATGGTTAATAATGTGAGGGGCAAGGGTAAAGATCTATCAGACCTAACATATGTAAAATATTAAAAGCATGCAAGATCTACAAGCTGATACGATCTAATAACTGTGAATGTTTAAACGAGGCAAGGGAGCCGATCAAGGCAACCTAATCAGATCTAAAGCGTTCGATAACTATGAGTGACCGTCGAAGACAAGTAGAATATTGGTCAAAGCCTAGGAACTTCTACTTGCTAATATAACTCAATAACTAGGCATACAACCAAATATCGGAATATGAGACCTAACTCAGAAAGTTCTGATAGAGGTCGTAATGACCGGGTGATGGTACTTACAAGCTCGCCCAAGATCGAAGCCATGCACGCTAAAAGGAACTTGTCGAAACTACTCTACTCCTACTCCTAAGGCTTTTGGTGGCGGGGCGCTAAAAGGTTGTTGTATTGATTGATTATTGATTATTCGTTACAAGGCTCACGTATACCCTGGAGCAACCTAAAATCCTAGTCGAGTACGACATGAAGTATTACAACTATTTCTAAAAACTACTAATAGATACACCTCCACACTTTCCTATATTTGGTGGAGTTGATTCTACTTCGGACTGAGCTCGCCTGGTCTTCCATCAGCAATTGAAATCGTGGTCAACAGCGACCAGTCTTGGTCAACGTGGTTTCATCAATAGAGTTTTTCCCTCTCTTTCGTCAGCTATTTGGAACCTTATCCACACTGGTTGACTTTGGCAAAAATCGGTGACAACACATGCCCCCTAATTTTGGGATATAATACTATATTTCAAAATTCTCTTTTCTTGCTAGCATCTTCCTGAGCCGATGTCCTCACGATTTCATAGCAAGGCTATTTCGGTTCCTCAGGGTGATCAATTGATAATTTTCTTCATCTGACTTGAAGGCTCAGTGCCCCCCTAAGCTTCAGATCCATAGATAACCAATCCCAAGCAGGCCATACACTGTGATGTGTTAATCTTCCACTCAATCGATCAGCATGACCAGACCCTCTTGAAAGTTTTTGAAGGAAGGGTCACCCGGATTCCGGAACCCTAATCTTTGCTGAGATCAGGAAAAGGCGTCTTACAAAGCATTAGTTAACCAACTGATGATCCCTCCAAACACACTAAAACATAACCAAGGATTCGACTGGCCACAAGCCCAGCAGTCAAAAATGATATCTAATATCAGGCTGTGATTCAGGACTCTAGCCAAATTAAGCTGGTTTATTGGTCTTATCTGTACTGCTGTCCTGCTCCTGATCGGCTTGTGCAAGTCAAACTCTTTTTGTAGACTATTAGCTGACGAAGTGGCCACAAACTATCGAGACTGGTTAGCCGTTTTATAACTCCGGAGGTATAGCCTTATGTTGTCACCTTCTATTTTCCAATATTTAATAACAATACGAATATGGACTGGAATCCTCCGAGTGTACAGCATCCATCGTTTCCTTCTGATACTTTACGCTCCCTTGTTTTGAAAGTGAAATTAAGTGAACCCTGAGGGTACACGCAATTCTGGATCTGAAATGGTCAAAAGTTAAATCCCCATTGGGAGGGTCAACCGATTCAGCATCACCACCAGGACACTATGGCCTTGTTTAGTTGCTGAAATTGGGAGTGTCAAAATTACTGTGCCGGCACTGTAGCACACTGTAGCGTTTCGTTTGTATTTGTGAATTATTGTCCAAATATTGACTAATTAGGCTTAAAAGATTTGTCTCGCAAAGTACAACAAAACTGTGCAATTAGTTTTTAATTTCATCTACATTTAGTACTCCATGCATGTACCGTAAGTTTGATGTGATGGGGAATCTTCTTTTTGCATAGTGCCAAAGTTGGAAGTTAGAGGTGAGGTAAACAAGGCTATAAAAAGCTCGCCACTCCGTTGGGGAGAATCTTTAAGCCAAACAACTGGTGTGGACCAGTCTTGTCTTTACGAGGTTCACGTCATTAAGGGAGCCTTATGATAATAATTTCTTATCTGGCTAGTAATTTGAAAATACTCTGTAGAAGGACATATCATTCTGGGCCAAGCGCTACTATCACAGGATCTAGCCGATTCAATCAACTCCACTTATAATCAAGAAAATCTTAGAAGAACCGGCTACCACTGATCAATCCGATCGCAGTTACAGGAAAATCTTAATAGAAAGAATCCCTAGATCATCGTCAAGGATTTCATCATATGAAGGAAAATGCTTTCGATCGAAATCCCATTGAATCCATCTTCGCGTGGTGTGAGCCATTGAAAGGACCTCACGAAATGTCAGTTTTTTCTTGTCCCTAACTGGCGTGCACTTATTCTGCTGTTGAAAGTGATTCTTCAACGTCAGCTTTTATTCGTTTCGGTGGGGTCAAATAAGTCCTCTTTATTCCCTCTGATCAGACCAGGCATCACGAGAGCATTATCCCTTCTGGCATACCATATTTGTTGAGAGATTCTTCTGTTGTTTTACACCTCATGGTTCTCCTTACCTTGGCCTCGCATTGTTACTTCTATAAAAGAATTGCCAGGCACCAGAACTCCCCACAAACCAAAATCATGGCTCAAAGAATAGGGCTTGTAGGATGGAAGCTAATAGTCTTTGATACTCACGGAGGTTGTAAATTTTCCCAGATGCTAGAACTCATGAAATAGACTAGGACACCCCTTCCCTTCACAGCTTCTTTCACATGGCACTCTGGCCATGATGCAAGAAGAAGTCTCGTGATGTCTTCATGGATGTCCGCCGAAAAGAAGATTTCCGATGGCGCTTCTTCCACTACCATCTCCGGTCGAGCCTCTTGAAAGCATCAAGTCAGAGAAGATCCAATCCCAGGTTTTCCATGCCTTTTCTTTCTCATGTATATCTAAGATCGATATCGGCTTTGTAACCATTGTAAGAATCGACTCTGGAATAAAAAATCTCCCTTGATCGAGTACCTTTGGATCTGTTACATGAATTTTATCATCGATATCTTCTTCAGGTGTCCCTCAGAGCTTGTTATACTTTAACGTCGATTTAAGAGCTCATTGTGTCCATTGTCCCCCAAGCTAGCGATACTGACGTCTCCAATCTCTTTCGACCAAGCCAATGTCCAAGTGCGCCATCAGTATTGAAGCATTGGTCAATGAAGATCATCAAAACATAATAAGCACTGATCAAATCCGTCAAATATATATCTTTTTATTTTTTGTTCTGAAGGCGATATCCCAAAATATTGTCTATCTCAGAAACGATGAATACAACCCTCAGCTTTTTGTAATCCTTATGAAAAAGCTCGCATGACAAAGCTTATTAATGTAACTTTTATGGACAACACTCTTTCTTTCGATTTATATTTTTTGCGCTAAAGGCGATATCAGTAGATGTCAGCTATCTAGGGTGATGAGTTGCTCATCGGCTTTTACATACTATCAGCTCTGACTATTGCATATGAATATTACAATTTGACAAGTCAGCTGACAGACACATGTTTATCTATGCTTCCTCTCGACCCACCTAGAATAAGAAACTTGCAGCGTCCATGAATTCATCTTCATCCCAGACTTTTCCAGACAAGCAGCGCACTTTGTTAGACTCCCAGAAAGGAACATCAGCTGCAACAATGATATCAATTTCATCGGTTGGCACGATTTCCACCATATCTTCGTCCCATTGAAGAAGAAGCTAATTCGTCGTGGACGGAATACAATAGTTTGCATGAATCCAATCTCGACCCAGAAGAAGATTGTATGAACCCTTGCCATCAATGACGAAAAAGGTAGTAAGTAAGATTTTGCTACCAATCATCAATTCGACATTCAGGACTCCTTTGGCTTCAAATCTCTTCCCTTCAAACTCTTTCAGGACCATGCTTGTCTTGATCAAATCTTCTAAAGTCTTGCCAAGTTTGCGGTAAGTAGCATATGGCATAATGTTGACAGCAGCATCACTATTGACCAACATCTTGGACATCGGCTGGCCATCAACATGTCCCTTCACATATAAGGGCTTCAAGTGTCGATGCTTTTCCACCTCTAGTTTCTCAAATACAGTTTGCTAGGCCGGCAGAACTAATTGTACAACCTCTTCTTAATCACTATGGTAGATCCCAAATTCAGTAGGTAATATAAAAACCAAATTGATTTCAGCTGATACCTCTTTGCCTTTGCCTGATTGCTTGATGTGGCACTCCTAGTGCTGCTCCTTGTAGCGTAAGCGTTGAACCCTCCTTCTCTGAGTCTTAGTCATGCCTTCTGATGAGGACACCACGAGTACATCTACACCAGCAGCACCTCAGGCGCCTCCAGTTGCTCATCCACCTCAGGCGCCTACAGTTGCTCATCCAGTTGGGCCAATCACTCGAGCCCGTGCGAGAGAATTAAACTTCATCATGCTGTTAAGGAACGAAGGCCCATCGGAATAAGAAGATGGCCCAACAGGGCAGCCCAGGTGGGGCGCCTAGGGTTGGGCGCCGTGACCCCTTCAGACTCCAGGGGCTGCGCCCCCTTTATTTAGTCCGAGTCCTTTTTGTTTACGACTTGAGTTTTGTTTTACATCTAGCTTTAGCTACTCTTGAACACGCGCAAATACGCGCTGTCCTTGTGATTCAGAACTCCACCTTCGAGTGATATTTAGATTGCTTGCCTCTCTTTCTTGTTCGTTCTTCGATTGCGGACAGGAATCGATCTTCGTGATCAGGCTGATCTCGCACCAGCGAGGTTGGTAACCATCGGGAGTTGGTTCAGCGATTGCATTGGCGCTTCGGGTTCGCTCGTCGTAGTCGGATCGTGAGGGTCTACTTCCACCAAGTCGAATTTATCTCCACTCACCGAAAGATCGGGCACTCCGACTCTATCAAGTGGTATCAGCTTTCCAGGTTGATCGGTGAGTTTTACCGAGTGTTTTTCCCTTCCTACAGTCCACAAAAACCAAAAGAAATTTTTTCAGGTTAGATCCTTGTCCCAGCAACCGTTTAGCCTCGCACATTCGTTCAATAAGTGTCTTTGTTGAATTTGTGTGCCTACTCGTTCAATTGTTGCTGGTTACTTGTGTTTAATCTCTTGTTTCTCGTTTTTCTTCTAACCCTAGTTTTCGCCGCCGCCGCCGTTCCGCTGCTCGCCAACCCTACCACGCCACGCCCACCGCCCCCCTTCGCGACAACCGCGCCGCGCCATCCCACCCCTCCGATCGCCCCCTCCCCTATCCAAAAAAAAAAGAAGAAAGATAGAAAGCAATCAGAAAAAAAAGGAGAGTGCAAAAAAAAAAAGAGTCCAACAGGGAGAAGGAAGGTGATCCGGTTTTGTGTCGGTGGAAACTCCTTGCGCGCGCCGTGAACCCCCCTGGGTCACGACCCTCCGGGGCAACTCCGTAACCCCCCCCCCCCCACGCATACCACGCCCTTCCCCACGCATCCCGTGCCAACTTTTCATATCCATATCTTTTTTTTACCGGAATACCCCTGTCATTTTGGAAAAAGTGTGTGCCGCAATTTGATATTTGAGATCCTCTGTGTTCATATTATCAGTTTTGGGGCACCCTCTGTAAAAAAAAAACAGAAATAAAAAAAAAGAGGTGCGCCCTCTCCACCTTTGCCTCTGTTCTTTCGATTTCCCTTGTTACCAGCAACTCTTGTTACGTGTTTGGCACTATAATTCAACCTTGCATTATTGTTTGATTGTGCTAATCCTTCATTTGAGTGCAGCCTTCCCAAAAATCCACATAGTTCTACGACGAGCAGCTTTTGTTTCTCCAGGCAATCGCTCCTCCAATCTTTCACAGGTTCCACCGGTTGGTTGTAGTTCACCCCTGTGTGCGTGGTAAGAATGGATAAGAATTTGATAACAGCACTAGTGTGAGCGCCTTGTGAGCCGTTACACCCCTGTTTTGTCGTTGCTTTTGTTCTTGTATTTGCGCTAACCATGGCAGATGATGTCGACGCGGGGGCTAACCAGCTACAGGGCATACGGGCGCAAGTTGAAGGGCTTGTCACCGACATTCAGACGATTCATGAACGGCTGGACTCGACGATCTCCTCGACGACCGAGCGGTGTGACCAGCTCGACCTTGCACAGACGGCCGCTAAGGCCACACTCGACTCAGTTGTGGCTAGACTCGATGCATTGCACACAACAGTCGCCGAGTTGCAGCAGGGTTATGGTGGTGACTCGGACCAGGATGATGGCGACCGCCGAGGCCGTGCCCGCCGCGTGCCACGCCGTCCCGGTGGTAATGATTCCTTTTCCAAGATTAAATTTAAAATTCCACCTTTTAATGGCAAATATGATCCTGCTGCATATCTTGATTGGGAATTAGAAGTTGAACAGAAATTTTCATGCCATGATATTCTTGCTAATTCTCAAGTTAAAGCTGCTATTAGTGAATTTACTGATTTTGCTTTAATTTGGTGGCGTGAATATAAACACAAACATCCCGATACCATTCCAACCACTTGGGAGCAATTAAAAACTGCTATGCGCCATAGATTTGTGCCTTCTTATTATGCTCGCGATTTGCTTAATAAAATGCAACGTTTTCAGCAAGGTTCCAAATCTGTTGAGGAATATTTCCAGGAATTACAAATAGGCATGATTCGTTGTGGGTTATTGGAGGAAAATGACGCTGCTATGGCACGTTTTCGTGGTGGTTTGAACCGCGAAATTCAGGATATACTTGATTATAAGGACTACACAGATATGACAACATTATTTGAATATGCTTGCAAAGCTGAACGTGAAGTGCAGGGACGCCGCTCGAAGACATATTCTAACTCTTTTGCAGGAAGAAGCTCGACTTCCAACTCCGCACCCGCTCTCCCTGCGCCACCCACGCCCACCACTACACCGCGCGAGCGAACGGCCAAACCTGCAAGCGCTCCCCCTTCCACAGGCGCCGCCCCTCCCACAGGTCGTACAAGGGATATTCAGTGTCATCGTTGCAAAGGATTTGGCCACGTGATTCGGGACTGTCCGAACAAGCGCACTTTGCTTCTTCGTGACGATGGTGAGTATTCTTCCGCTAGTGATTCTGAAGATACTCGACATGCGATGCTTGCCACTGACCATGCAGCTATGGAGGTACATGTCAACCCGGGCGACGCCGATAGGTATGAAAGTCTTGTTGTGCAGCGTGTTCTTAGTACACAGGTCGCCCCGTCCGAGAAGAATCAGCGACACACTCTTTTCCATACCAAGGGTGTTGTGCAGGAGCGGTCGATTCGCATCATCATCGACAGCGGCAGCTGCAATAATTTGGCGAGTACCACGCTGGTTGAAAAGTTGTCTTTACCCACTCGTAAGCATCCACATCCATATCACATTCAATGGCTTAATGATGGTGGGAAAATTAGAATTACTCGATCAGTCCGTGTTCCTTTTTCCATGGGTGCTTATTCTGATTTTGTCGATTGTGATGTTATTCCCATGGAAGCATGCTCTCTGTTACTTGGGCGACCTTGGCAATATGATACTGATAGCTTGCATCATGGTCGTTCAAATCACTATTCTTTCATGTTTAAGGGTCAGAAAATAATTATACATCCAATGACACCTGAACAAATTCTTAAAGATGATCTTGCTAGAGCTGCTAAAACTGCTAAACACCTTGAACCATCGACATCTATTAATTCTGAAATCAAGTTGAATGCTCCTGTTTTGCTTGCCACACGTGCTGATTTTGATGAGTTACGCGATGCTCCTTTGCCATGCTATGCCCTTATATGCTCTAGTGTGCTCGTTTCACTTGATGATGCACCATCTTTGGATATTCCCCCTGCGGTTGCTAACATTTTGCAGGAGTACGCTGATGTCTTTCCAAAAGATTTGCCACCGGGACTTCCACCACTTCGTGGCATTGAGCACCAGATCGACCTCATTCCCGGCGCACAGCTTCCGAACCGCGCACCGTACCGTACAAATCCGGATGAGACGAAGGAAATCCAGCGCCAGGTACAGGCGTTGCTTGACAAGGGTTATATTCGTGAGTCTCTTAGCCCTTGCTCCGTTCCCGTGTTACTTGTTCCAAAGAAAGATGGCTCATGGCGTATGTGTGTAGACTGTCGTGCTATTAATAACATTACCATTCGCTACCGATACCCTATACCACGCCTTGATGATATGCTAGATGAGCTTAGTGGTGCCATTATTTTCACCAAGATTGATTTGCGTAGTGGCTACCATCAGATTCGCATGAAGTTAGGTGATGAATGGAAAACGGCTTTTAAAACGAAATTTGGGTTATATGAATGGTTGGTTATGCCGTTTGGTTTGACTAATGCGCCCAGCACATTTATGCGTTTGATGAATGAAGTTCTGAGGCCCTTCATAGGATTATTTGTAGTTGTCTATTTTGATGATATCCTCATTTACAGCAAGTCTATGGAGGAGCATTTAGAACATTTGCGTGCTGTTTTTGATGCGTTGCGTGCAGCCCATTTATTTGCTAACCTTGAAAAATGCATGTTTTGCACACAACGTGTCTCGTTTCTTGGCTATGTTGTTACTCCACAGGGCATTGAGGTGGATAGCAGCAAGATTGATGCCATTCGGGAGTGGCCTACACCGACGACGGTCACACAAATTCGAAGCTTTCTTGGCCTTGCAGGTTTCTACCGCCGGTTTGTTCGTGATTTTAGCTCCATTGCAGCGCCTCTACATGAGCTTACAAAGAAGGATGTTCCCTTTGCTTGGAGTGCTTCGCAAGAGGTTGCGTTCAGCACCTTGAAAGATAAGTTAACCAATGCTCCTCTCTTGCAGTTGCCTGATTTTACTAAAGTGTTTGAGCTTGAATGCGATGCTAGCGGTATTGGGCTTGGTGCTGTTTTGTTACAAGAAGGCAAACCTGTTGCTTACTTTAGCGAGAAATTAAGTGGTGCTAGCTTGAATTATTCTACTTATGATAAGGAGCTTTATGCTTTAGTGCGCACTTTGCATACTTGGCAGCACTACCTTTGGCATCGCGAGTTTATAATTCATTCTGATCATGAGGCTTTAAAACATATTCGTACCCAAACAAACCTGAACCGTCGTCATGCTAAATGGGTAGAATTCATTGAGTCTTTCCCTTACATTATTAAACACAAGAGCGGGAAGGAAAATGTCATTGCTGATGCTTTGTCTCGTCGCTATACCATGCTGTCATAGTTAGATTTTAAAATCTTTGGCTTGCAAACTGTGAAGGATCAATATGTGGATGATGCTGATTTTAAAGATGCTTTCGCCCACTGTATTCATGGCAAACCATGGGGCAAATTTCACATACAGGACGGGTTCCTGTTTCGCGCTAACAAGCTGTGTGTTCCAGCTAGCTCGGTTCGTCGTTTGTTGTTACAGGAAGCGCATGGAGGCGGTCTCATGGGGCACTTTGGCGTCTACAAGACGCATGAAGTGCTGGCTGCCCACTTCTTTTGGCCCCGGATGCGCGCTGATGTTGAGCGCCTTGTTGCCCACTGCAGTACTTGCCAGAAAGCTAAGTCACGATTAAACAACCATGGTTTGTACATGCCTTTGCCTGTTCCTACTTCCCCTTGGCTTGATATTTCTATGGACTTTGTTTTGGGATTGCCTAGAACTAAGAAGGGGAGGGACAGTATTTTTGTGGTTGTTGATCGTTTCTCCAAAATGGCTCATTTTATACCTTGTCATAAGACTGATGATGCTAGCAATGTTGCTGAATTGTTCTTTCGCGAGATTATTCGTTTGCATGGTATTCCAAATACAATAGTCTCTGATCGTGATGCTAAGTTTCTCAGTCATTTTTGAAGATCACTATGGAATAAAATGGGAACTAAATTGCTATTTAGCACCACTTGTCACCCTCAGACTGATGGACAAACTGAGGTGGTTAATCGCACTTTGTCCACTATGCTTAGGGCTGTTTTAGATAAACACTTGAAATGTTGGGAAGATTGCTTGCCTCATGTTGAGTTTGCTTATAATCATGCAACGCATTCTTCTACAAAGATGTGTCCTTTTCAAGTTGTTTATGGTTATATTCCTCGGGCGCCTATTGATTTGTTTGCACTTGCTGCCGAGGACACCCCACACATAGATGCCGCTGCACATGTTGATCAAATGATTAGCTTGCATGAGCAAACTAAACAAAACATTGCTGCTGCTAATGCTAAATATCAGGTTGCGGGTAGTAAAGGGAGAAAACATGTTACTTTTGCACCGAGTGATCTGGTTTGGTTGCATTTGAGGAAGGATCGTTTTCCTACCTTACGTCGTTCTAAATTGATGCCACGTGCTGCTGGTCCTTTTAAAGTGCTAACCAAGATTAATGATAATGCTTATATCCTTGACCTGCCTGCGGAGTTTGGTGTTTCCACGAGTTTTAATGTTGCAGATTTGAAACCGTATGTGGGCGAAGATGAGGAGTTGCCGTCGAGGACGACTTCAGTTCAAGAAGGGGAGGATGATGAGGACACCACGAGTACATCTACACCAGCAGCACCTCAGGCGCCTCCAGTTGCTCATCCACCTCAGGCGCCTACAGTTGCTCATCCAGTTGGGCCAATCACTCGAGCCCGTGCGAGAGAATTAAACTTCATCATGCTGTTAAGGAACGAAGGCCCATCGGAATAAGAAGATGGCCCAACAGGGCAGCCCAGGTGGGGCGCCTAGGGTTGGGCGCCGTGACCCCTTCGGACTCCAGGGGCTGCGCCCCCTTTATTTAGTCCGAGTCCTTTTTGTTTACGACTTGAGTTTTGTTTTACATCTAGCTTTAGCTACTCTTGAACACGCGCAAATACGCGCTGTCCTTGTGATTCAGAACTCCACCTTCGAGTGATATTTAGATTGCTCGCCTCTCTTTCTTGTTCGTTCTTCGATTGCGGACAGGAATCGATCTTCGTGATCAGGCTGATCTCGCACCAGCGAGGTTGGTAACCATCGGGATTTGGTTCAGCGATTGCATTGGCGCTTCGGGTTCGCTCGTCGTAGTCGGATCGTGAGGGTCTACTTCCACCAAGTCGAATTTATCTCCACTCACCGAAAGATCGGGCACTCCGACTCTATCACCTTCTGGACACCAACATTTTCCAGGAATCAGCTTCTCTTGTTGCTTCATATGCTCCTTTCCGAACTTGTTAATGACCACGGATCTATGCCTTGGAGGATAACTTAGCCTATCATGCACATATTGCACCTCCTTTTCTTCATCAGATCCCTCAACTACCTGGCGGTGCCTTGAAGATTAATACCCCAAACATTCATGCACCAATTGGCATTGTCTTTTGAAATCACGATACTCTTGATACTATGAGCTGCACTCTGGGTAGTTAACAGCCGATGGTAGCCTTAGCTTTTGATTCCAACAGTACTAGAAGAAAAGACAGTTCAAGTGTGACTCGAACTTGCTTCTGTTGTCCTCCTCCATATCTTCATGATCCTCTCGTCTACGCTGGTACTTGTTGATCAGCATCTTGGAAGTCACCTTGGGTTTCCCAGCAGATCAACTGGATTCAGCTTCCCCAACTTCTTGAGCCCATCTCACTTTCCTTTCGAATTCTTTAGCCGATGCTTGCACCCTTGGGTCTACTGCGCCAGATTTCTTTGCCCTTTTTGACGTGAGTAAAATTGACCGAGTTTCAATTTATCCCTTTTATCAACTGACGCAAGCTCCACCATGTTGACAGCTTCTTTGAGTCATCAACTTTGAGCCTTCCTTGCTCTATAGCTATCTGAATATGCTGGCGGAAACTCTTGTGGTCATTAATATGGTGCGTAACATTATTATGGATCTTGCAGTACTTCCTCTTCTAGAGTTCTTTAGCCAACGAAATCTTGTGACCTGGAGGTAACTTGATCTGTCCTTCTTGCAACAATAGGTCAAAGATCCTATCATCTTTGTTGATGTCGAAGTCATATGTTGTTGTACTGTTTTTGATCCACGAGCATGGGATTGGCTTCTTGCTCTTAACCCACTCCACAACACTAACTTCTCCATCAGCATCAGAGTCTTCATTGGATGAATCATATGTATTAAAGTCGGAGACCCCATGTTTGTTTCTACGTGAACTCAGGAATCGGCTCTCATGAACTAAAACCTTGTGCACCAGCTATGCTGGACTGTCAAAGTCTTGAGGAGCAAACTTTTCCTTAGTAGAGTCTAGCAGCCCTTGATATGTAACATCCCTAGTTTAAGAAAAACAGTTCAAAGGTTAACTAAAGCATTTAAGTACTCAAATCACTTAATCTTAAATTGCTGCTTATAATTTTCAAATTTCTTTAAACCTTTGAAAAGCACCAAAAGGGCAAATTGAAGTAAGTTGGGGCCAAACAAGAAATAAAATGTGAAAAACAAGAAAATTAGGTTGGGAAGGTATAAAAACACCCAAAGTTCAAATCCCAACTTCTAAAAGCCTGTCAAATGCACCAAGTGTGGAAAAATGCCTCAAAAAACACTCAAAAGGGGTAGAAATGGAAAAACAGATTTTGTATAAGAACTCAACTTTTGGCCAATATGAAAGTTGTAGAACTTTTCAAAACAAACAACTTTTGTTATTTGCACATTTTCTAATTTTGAGTGGAAGGCTTTAAAATTTTAGTTCAAAATTCAGCAATTTTGGGGAAAATTCAAACTCTTTTCAAACTCTTTTCTACCAAAGTTTTAGCCTTTCTATCTTCCAAACCGGCTAGTTTTTTACCCATAAACCTTTGTAGAAGTTGTAGTCTATGGTTTGGTCATCAAGTTTTATTTTTAAAAATTTCAAAGTTCAAATTCAAAATTAGGAGAAAATCTGCCACAAACGCTATGCCTTCGCGCGCCACTGTGTCGTCCCCATGTGCTAGCACGCGGTCACAACGCCCGGCTTGTCGTGCCACGCCACGCGGTGCCATCCCACTCGCGCAGCCCTCCGGCCTATCGCCGCCGGCGATGGGACCTGACCTCCCCGGTGCTGCCCACTCCCCGCGTGCGCGATCCCTATCCTCTGGCGCCGCATCCTTCGCGGCCAATCTCCCACGGTGCACCCACGCACGCCTGCACGAGCTCGCCACCACGTGACGCCATGCCACTAGCCTCCGCCGCCTGACCACTCCTCGCCGGTTACGCGACAGCATGTCTGCGCCTCCTAGCCAGTCCCTACGTGCAACAAGGAGGATGTTGCATGCCCCATATCTTGCTTTGCCACTCCTCACTGCCTGCCCACGCGCGCAGCCCTGCCTTGGCCAACTGCCGTGCCGCTAGCTCTGCTCCGCTCTATCTGGGCGCCCCTCCACCAGTCACCAGCCGCCTCCATGCGCCTGGTGGGCCCCAGCCACGCTAAAGCTCACCTCGCCCTCGTCGCACCCCTCTGCCCCTATAGAAGGGCACCGTGGCCGCTCATCAGCGTTTCACCATCGCCACTCCCTCGTGGAAGCTCTGTGTTGCTAAGCCGCACCCCTCTATCGAACTCCCTCTCCGGAGCCTCCCTAGCGCCCAGCAACCACTTGGGTGAGCCTCCTGTGCACCACTCCAACTTCTTGAGCCACTGCCTGCCTTGCTCCGCTGCCGTCGTCGTCGGAGAAGACCCTCTCCGTCGCGCCCGAGGCCTCGCCGTGAACCACCTCCATCGAGCCTCCTCCACTCGAGCTTCTTTAAGCACAAACACTCCCGGTGAGCTCCTGACCACGGCCATGCCGTCCCGTCACCCCCTTAGCACCGCCGCTCGCCGGATTTTGCGCCGGCAAGCCGCCGGCCAGCCAGGGACCCTTTTTCGAGTTCCCTTTTCTTTCTAGGGTCCGAACTGCAAAACCTAGTGACCTCGTTGTGAGGATTCAAAAGATCCAGGGATCCCTCCGCAAAACGTTTTTCCTTTTCTATTTTGTTTTGGGTTTAAAATGGCTGAAACTTTGGAAAAGTGTAGGAATGTGTACAAAAATGGTAGAAATGTGAAATCAATTTTGTTAGACTTCTAATGCACATGACTAACTAGGAAAAATACTTGCTTCTGTAAAATAAATGTTTTACCTTGCTTAAATAAATGCATGTGGTTTAATGTACATTTTATATGAGAAAAAGTTATCATGCTCAATAAATCTTGGAAAAGTTGCAATAACCTCTATTAAGACTGGGGAAACCCTATAAAACTTTTAGACTCAGAATGTCTCTGGAACTTGAGTTAAAAAAATAGATCCCTAAAATCTTCCATTGGGTATTGTTTTAATTTTAATTAATTTTATAGAAGTCTAATGCATTCCAAAATTTTACAGTAGCTCATTGATGTGATTAGAAAGCCTCTATAAAATTTGAGAACCATATCTTATTAGAAGCTACCAGAAACATTTATGGAAGTTAATGGCTAGTTAAATGAAAGAATAACAAATGTTAAATAGAAAGGGTAAGATGGTAATTAGTTAGTGTTGACACCAGATTTTGACACGAGTAAAATCAGCGTCAGAAGAGGAAGAAATTAGAAGATGCGGCGAGACACAGGGGCGACGACTGGAAATCGGCCGATTAGTGCTACAATCGAGGATCGGCCGATTGGTGCTACAGTCGAGGATCGGCCGATCGACTTTTGGAGCTCCGCCTCGCCCGACCCCTGAGGCCTAGGATCGGATACGCCCGACCCTCCGAGGGGGGATCTCCGGCTCACCCGACTTCAGGTCCCAGGGTCGGAGTAGTCAGAGCCCCCGACATGTGGGTCCTAATCGGATGTACTTTGCCGATGAGGTGAATAGAAATCGGCCGATTAGGAGGTCGGAATAATTGGGCCGGTGTGGGCCTAAAGAGGATTATGAAGATAAGGAGGGAATCAGCTCATGTAGAGCGCGATAATCGACCTAGTACGAGTCGTACTTGTAAATATTTGTTTTCTGTTTAAATTTAGGGATAGAGTTCTGATCGGATAAGAAGTCGTTTGTAACAGGCTATAAATAGCCACCCTTGTAGATCTGTAATCATCATCAACTCAATACAACAAACTACTATTTCTTCGTACTTACTTTCAAGCCGGCGACTTCGTCAATACTTTTCTCTTTTTTCACGAGTCCGTACGGGTTGGCGGGGCTGCATCAACTTGACCTCCGGCCGATCTTGTAAGTTCTGCTTATCGAATAATTTCTAAGATTTAACTTCGGGCGTATCGCTATCGTTTCATTTAGATTTGTTCATCAGTTATCGATATTTACTAGAATTCTAGGTTTTACCTGTCTTTCTGGTTTTATCACTAGTTACCCAGCTAGGAATCGGCAATCTCGTCTTCTCTTGTATTTCGTCATTTAAACTATTGTATTTTATACATAGCCGATTAGATCTGTTCCTAGTGCTGCTACTGTAGCGTTGTTTAGATTACTTCAGTGGTTTTCTTTATCGACATTGCTTGGTAATCGGTCGCATTATAGCTGATTTCCTCATTACAGCAAATCGGCCGTTTCGCTGATAAGCTTTCTCGAGATCGGAACCTTAGCCGATCGTAACCTCTGGGATTTGACACGTTTCTTTCCTTGCCAATCAACAGGTTAGATTGGCTGGCACGCCGCGCGAATCACACCAGGGCGATCACCCAAACAGGAGTTAAGCAGATTCTCCCGGGTCGTGTGTCCGACGCTGGGGATTCGGTTAGCCGATTTCTAGCGCCAACACACTTTTGGCACGCCCGGTGGGACCAATACAACCGCCACTATGTCGAAAGCGGCTGAAGTCTCGGAAGATAACGTCATCGAAGTGACGGAAGCAGACCTCAGGGATGACCAGAGGGAAGAATTGGAGAAGCAGACGGCATACTACCGGAAGGCATGTTTGCAATCCTTCAGTCGCACCTGGAGCGGAGAAACTGTCAAAAAGACTTCGTTTCCAACTCCCCGCCAGATCACAATCACTGAGGACTCGGACAAGATGTCCGAGATGGTTCAACAATCTGTCTATCAAGCTTTCATCGATCAATCCCCAGTGATTTCTAATACGGTATACAATGCCGTCATCAGCTCCTTAGCTAGCGGCGTATCTGAAGGGTACCAGGGGCCGGCATATGCTCCACCAATTACGGCTTCGAACAAGAGTTATTCAAATGCACCTTATTCGGCTTCTCAGCCGACCCAAATTCCAGTTGGAGGTTCTAGCGCTTCCTCATCATCGATCCCTATGGGGTCTAATGGCGCGCAATATCTCCAGCCGCGTCCCATTCAGTTGTCCTCCGCGCAGTTCCCTCCTTTGAATCCAGCGCCTTGGGGGGCACCACCAGTGACGGCCGTCCAGGATCAACCGGCCAGCCATGGAAGTCCTCAACTCCAGGCATCTTTCCAGGTGGCCGTTAGGCCAATCATGCCACAGTATCAGCGTGTCACGCCAGAAATGAGCAGGGCGGCGGAAACAACAGAAGTACTTCGGGGCGTTGTGCCGCTCATACTGTATGACGAAGCGGGCGGCTCATTCAGACAGCCGACTCCGACTGCGCAGCTGGTTATGACACACCAAACACCGCACGCTTTTACTCAGCATCAAGTCATCCCGCCGCCAGTATACCAGCACGTACCAGTTCCCCAGCCGACGGTACACAAGCAACAGCCAGACTGGATGGCGCACATAGCAGAAGTGATTCAAGAGCAATTCGGTTTAAAACCGAAGGTGCAGACCTACACATACAAGACACCATACCCGCCTGCATACGACTCGCTGCCGTTTCCCCATCGGTATAAAGTTCCCGATTTCACTAAATTTTCGGGGCTGGACGACACCTCAACTGTGGAACACGTGAACAGATTCATCATCCAATGCGGGGAGGCAGCGGCGCAGGATGCTCTATGGGTGCGCCTTTTCTCGTCATCCCTGTCTGGGTCAGCCTTTCAGTGGTTCACCATATTACCGCCCAACTCGATAATTACGTGGGCTGATTTGGAAAGGCAGTTTCACAAATACTTCTACGCCGGGATACATGAGATGAAGCTGTCCGATTTAACAAGCCTCAGGTAGAGAAGCGACGAGCCAATATCCTCATATGTACAGAGGTTCAGGGAAATCAGGAATAAGTGCTACTCCCTGGCCCTGACTGATGCACAATTGGCCGATATAGCCTTCCAAGGTCTCCTACCTCATATCAAGGAAAAATACGCCTTACAGGAGTTCGAGAGCTTAAGCCAAATCGTCCACCGATTGTCTGGTCAAGAAGTACACCCTTTCGATCCACGGAGGAACTTCCAGAAGAAGGTGGCATACTTAGAAGAGGCTGAAACCGAAGAAGACGCAGAGATCGGCCTTGCGGAATGGGTTAAAGGGAAGAAGCTGATATCGTGTCCGTTCGGAAAGAAGGAGCCGGAGACGTTCGGATTCGACACATCAAAGACCGATAAGATCTTTGACCTCCTCCTCCAGGAAGGACAGGTCAAGCTCTCGCCATACCATACGATTCCGTCTGCCGAGCAGCTGAAGAAGATGAAATATTGCAAGTGGCATAACGCTACCTCCCATGATACAAACGAATGCAAAATCTTCCGGCAGCAGATACAGTCGGCCATCGAGCAAGGCAGACTCAAATTTGAAGTTCTGACGAAATCGGCCAAGCCGATGAAGATCGACCAGCACCCCTTCCCCACCAACATGGTTGATACGGGGAGAAATTCGCTCCAAACCAAGGTACTAACGTCCGAATCGGCTAAGCAAAGCGGCGCCGTGGACCCCAGAAATCAAGCAACACCCGAAGACGTCAAGGGAAAACGACGGATGGAGGATGATGACGATGGAATGGGAGAACCACGTAAGCCCATTACTTCCCAATTTCTGCTCAATAAATATCGATGGCAACATGAACGCTCGAGATCCCGGGAAGAGGCAATGCGGTGACATGAAGATCACTGGCGATGTCCGTTCTTCATCCACTATTGGGAAAGCAACCTCAGGTTGCCATCGGCCGATAATTGCCCCGAGTGCAGCAGCCCATATCGTAACAATCGGTCGTTCAGAAGGTCTCGCTCTAGAGATGGAAAACCAGAGCCGATCAGCAGGAACTGGCGCGACCAAGAAGACCGGCGCCCTCCAGTACGTGATCGGCTGGGGGGCAGAAGTGACCGATATGACCGGTCGGAAGGCAGGCGCGAGCGGAGTGATAGGCCGGGGGGCAGATTCGATCAACATTACCGGCCAGAAAACAAGGTTAGCATCCATGATCGAATTGAAGAGATGGTCGATGCTCGGGTATCAGACGAGAGCCCTTTAGGATGCGAACCAGAATGGGAACGCGCCAGGCCATAGACCAAACCAGTAAACCCCAGGTGGTGCCCCGATGGATTGACCAAGTCTCAAAAAAGAAGAATCCAACGTCTCCGCCAGTGGGAACAGCAGGAAGAAGAACAACAGCATACGATGGGTGAGAAAAATGGCAGGTCTCAGGTCTGGCGCCCCAAAAGAGATGACAGGGGAGACAACGAATCGGCAGCCGATATCGGCATGATTTTCATGCTGCCGATGGAGTTCATGACTCCCGCCGACCGACAGAACATGTTGGCAATAGAAGAGCAGATGGCACAATTTGTTTTGGAACCAATGAAAGCCACCTTCGAGAAGCCCGAAGATGACAAACGACAACACCTGAAGGCGTTGTTTCTTAAAGGGCATGTCAACGGCCGACCCATCACCAGATTATTGGTAGACGGAGGAGCTGCAGTTAACATCATGCCGTACGCCATGTTCCGGAAGCTAGGGAAGAGCAATGACGACCTGACCAGGACAGATATGATGCTCAAGGACTTCGAAGGCAACGTGTCCCCCGCTCGCGGCGCACTCTGCGTCGACCTCACCATCGGCAGTAAGACCCTTCCTACTACTTTCTTTATCATTAATGGTAAAGGGTCCTACAACATGCTACTTGGCCGAGACTGGATACATGCAAATTGCTGTATCCCGTCTACAATGCACCAATGCCACGTGCAATGGGTCGGCGACAATATCGAGGTGGTCACCGCCGATTCCGCATACAGCGTCGCGGCAGCCGACACGCAGCAGTGGAGCTGCGAGAACGTCAAGTGCATATCCGGGAGAATATGGGACACTGATTTCTTGAAGGTGTCCGATTTTGGCCTACAGTCGATCCGAGCAGTCGGCTCCGAAGACTCAGACTAAATGGATCAGTTCGCCCGAGAAGATGGGAAGCTGGGACACGGGTTCACGTCGGCCGATTCATTAGAAATGATAGACTTAGGCGATGGCACCAAACCGAGGCCGACATATATTAGCGCAAATTTGAATCCAGAATACAAATGTAGATTGACAAATTTATTAAGAGAATTTAAGGATTTCTTTGCTTGGGAATACCATGAGATGCCCGGATTAGACCGATCTATTGTCGAGCATCAGTTACCCATAAAGCCGGGATATCGGCCGTATCAACAGCCTGCACGGCGGTGTAATCCTAAAATCCTACCAGACATAAAAGCCGAAATAACGCGGCTAATCGAAGTGAAATTTATTCGGCAATGCCGTTATGCCGAGTGGATCTCCAACATTGTACCAGTATACAAGAAGAACGGAAAGCTACGCGTATGCGTCGATTTCAGGAACCTCAATCAGGCCACACCAATGGACGGATACCCCATCCCGACGGCCGATGTGCTGATAGATGCCGCCGCAGGACACAAGGTTATTAGTTTCATGGATGGAAACGCTGGGTATAATCAGATATTAATGGCCGAAGAGGACATATCCAAAACGGCCTTCAGATGCCTGGGTCACCTGGGTTTATTCGAGTGGGTGGTAATGACTTTCGGTTTGAAGAACGCCGGCGCTACGTATCAGAGAGCCATGAATTACATATTCCACAAACTTATCGGCATACTAGTAGAAATCTATATCGATGACGTCGTAGTCAAATCAAAAGGACACCAGGAGAACCTGGCCGATTTGCGATAGGTACTGGAATGCACTAAGAAACATGGGCTGAAGATGAACCCAAATAAGTGTGCCTTCGGTGTATCCACCGGACAATTCCTAGGGTTCATGGTGCATGAGCGGGGAATAGAAATCAACCGGAAGACCATAGCGGCCATCAATAAAGTTGTGGCCCCGCAGAATAAAACTGAGTTGCAATCTCTAATCGGCAAGGTGAATTTCATCAAAAGATTCATATCTAATCTGTCTGGGCGTATCCAAGCCTTCACACCATTATTAAAGTTGAAGCCCGACCAGGAGTTCATATGGGGAGAAGAGCAACGCAAGGCATTAGAAGATATCAAGCAGTACTTGGTCTCACCACCAGTATTGGTCCCACCTCAAACTGGTAAGCCGTTTAAACTATATTTGTCAGCCGATGAATGAGCTATCGGGTCGGCTCTGGTCCAGGAGTTCGAGGGAAAGGAACGGGTAATTTATTATGTCAGTAGAAGACTTCTGGACGCCGAAACAAGGTATCCTGCAGTGGAGCAGTTGTGCCTATGCCTTTACTTCTCATGCACCAAACTCAGGCACTATTTGCTATCGGCACAATGTGTGGTCGTATGCAAAGACGACATGGTAAAATACATGCTGTCATTGCCGATTTTGAAAGGACGAATCGGAAAATGGATCTTAGCTTTGTCGGAATTTGATCTTCGATATGAATCGGCAAAGGCCGTTAAGGGTCAGGTCATGGCCGACTTCGTTGCCCAGCACTGTGGACCAGAGGTTACCTTCGTGGAGCCAGTACCTTGGACCTTATACTTTTATGGATCGTCATGTGGAGCCGGATCAGGAATCGGCATCGTCCTCATATCGCCTCGGGGGACAAGCTATGATTTCTCTCTGCCGATAGAAGCATCCACCACTAACAATCAAGCAGAGTACCGAGCTGTGCTAAAGGGGTTACAATTATTAAAGGAAGTCAAGGCTAGTTCTGTTGAAATTTTTGGGGATTCCATGCTTATCGTGGATGAATTAACAGGGAGGTCCGAATGCAAGGACGATGTGTTAAGGATTTATTACGAGGATTTCCTGTAGCTTCTGAAAGAATTCAAGTCTGCGGTTATTGAGCACATCCCAAGGAATCACAACGAGAATGTCAACAAGCTTGCCCAACATGCATCTGGGCATCGGCCGATTCAAGGCGCTATGGCTCTAGAGCTCGTGGCCAATGACTGGCGAAAAGAAATCGCCGATTACCTGAAAGATCCATCTAAAAAAGTGGATCGGCGGGTACGATTTCATGCTACCAAATATGTGTTACTAGAAGATGACTTGTTCTACCGAACAATTGATGGCGTCCTACTCAAGTGTCTAGGAACGGAGGAGGCGAAGACTCTGATGGGAGAAATCCATGAAGGAGTGTGTGGAGCCCACCAATCGGCACATAAGATGAAATGGATGATTAGGAATAATGGGTACTACTGGCCGACGATCCTCGAAGATTGCTTCAAATATTATAAAGGATGCCAGGATTGTCAAAAATATGGGAATGTCCAACGTGCGCCCGCATCGGCCATGAATCCCATTATCAAACCATGGCCGTTCAGAGGTTGGGGAATAGACCTCATCGGCCAAATCTATCCTCCGTCAAGCAAAGGGCACAAATTCATTCTGGTAGCCACAGATTACTTCACCAAATGGGTGGAGGCGATTCCACTAAAGGTCGTAACATCGGCCTGTTGGAGGTATGCCCTAGAGGCAATCATAGAGATGATGATATTCCATTTGTATCCATGATTTTTATGTTGTGTTCATTGAATATCCATTGAAGGCTACTTGAATTGATTTGCAATTATGTGAATTGTATGTGAAACTCTTTACTTGTATGGTTATTCTAAAGTTGTCCCTAGTCGGAGTTCATGTGAGGACACACATGAATATTAGACTAGCACATGTATTAGTTGATGACTATGTTTCACAAGTCATGGACATGGAGATGTTAAACTAATAATGTGGACACATGTGGAGACATGTGCTAGGACTGACCTAACACGAGAAGTAGTTCTCTCTTAAAATAACATATACGCTTTGTCCTTAGACCTGAGATTGTCGCATGCATTCTAGATGTGGATCGACCTACTTAGGGGCTATCAAATGCTACGCCGTAACAGGGTAGTTATAAAGGTAGCTTTCGGGTTTGTCAAGAAGCATGCTATGAGACATGGTCAATCAAGATGGGATTTTCCCCTCTCTGATTGAGAGTGATATCTTTGGGCCCCTCGAGTGATCGGATCCGAAAAAAGGCATGACCATGCTACGTACGGTTAAGAGTTAACCTACAAAGGGATTCCGAATCACAGGATCGAGAAAGAGCGGTCGGTTTGAAGCTAGACCAAATATCGTGAGGCAAAGGAAATAGCATGTATATTATATTGTGATGGTTCGTCTGATATGATCTTCGTGTGCGTATAGGAGTTGGCACGTCTTGCTAGAGGCCACTACCGACTATTGGGCCGAGTAGGAGTACTCGGGCCATGTCTATACGTATCCGAACCCATAGGGTCACACACTTAAGGGGCTGGAAGCCTAATTCGGATCTGATCCGAGTTGGATTAGGTTTAGAAGTTCTAATGGGCCTCGGACCCAGAGGCCCGTCAGGAACCTCTATAAATAGAGGGGTGGGGGCGCCCTAGGGTTTACACCTTTTTTTGGCGAAACACACCTGCCGCGCCTCCCACGCCCTCGCCTGTTGCAACTCGCGGATCTAGTAGTCCGGCTTGCGACGTTTCCTCCCTGCACGTGTGGATACCTTGGAGGTGTTGCACCTGCAGCACTTGGACGAGCCGCCGACGAGCCACGACGAGCCGCCGACGAGCCACGACGAGCCACGGCACCGGGGGCGATCTTGCTGCACGTGGATGAGCTACTGAGGAGCTGCTGGACGTTGACGTGATCAACTACGTACGACTACGTGATCGTCTTCACTGCATCGACGCATATCTACATCTTCCGCACCAGTAGTGCGTCGAGTGGTAATCCCGTGATCCTTATACGGCAGTTCTTCCTGGTTTTACGCGGTAGAAATTTTGATTTACGCTAGTGTAGCCTATCTCATATCCCAACAGTGGTATCAGAGCCATAGCTGCTTAGTTTTGGATTCGGGATGTGTGCATATGGAGATATGCGAGTTTTCCGTTTGATCTATGTCCTGTTTTCGTACCCTTGCTGCAATGGTAGTGGAACGACATACTCCTACTGGTCGGTTTCCGCCATCGGAGTTAAGTGATACACATAAATCCAGTTGCAGTGAGCGAAGATCAATATGATTGGTCGAATCGAAATCCAGGGTCATACGCCAGGCGCATTAGATGTGCAATAGTAGATGGGATCTACTGCCGGGGTCGGGATTTTTGCCGTATGCGTATGCTTCGGTAAGTCAGCCGTAACTTTTCGGTACGATCTCGGATCGGGGCAAATTTTATATGAAAATTGATCTACAGAAAAAGTTACACATGAAATTAAATGGCATAGCCATTTTTGGCGAAATTAGATTTCCCAAATTCGGCTTGGAAGATGGAGTTTCGGGCCTCCGAAGTTTGGAACGTTAGGACGCCTAACTCTGTTTTGCAGGATGTATGTTTGTATCTTGTGATCAGTATGGCCCCCTTGTGTATGTGATGCATGTGTGTAACTCATTTGTGACCTGCGTGTCACGCATACGGCAACACGGCAGGAGCCATATGTGTTGTCACTTTATTGTAATTAATGGTCTGCGTACCAATCTGTGATGATCCAAGCAACTATGTAATCTTCATTACTAGCTTCTTTACTAGCTATTAGGCGTAATAGCATGTTCTAGTTCTTGGAGGACTCATCACTAGGAGGATGGCGCACATGGAACATGGAGATGGAGATCACCATGGTGAACAGGTTCTATGGAGATGGAGATCACTATATGAAAACGAGCCATACTGTGTCACAACTGTGTGAATGCTATTCTGTTTATGTTTTACTTTCTGCATGCTGTGATGTTAGAAGTAGAATGATCCCTCACAAAGTTTAAGTTAGTATGCCCTCCCAACTAAAACTTGCACCGTCCCATGTCTTGTACAATTAGTGGTGGGTCTATGAAATTAGGGTACCTCTAGTTTTCCTTGACTAGACGGGTTTGTGTCGGACACTTACACGCATAAGGGTTGGTTTACTTGACAAGGTCATCTTAACGTTTAAGGACCTTGGGGCATAAAGGTTGGGCGCCCAGACATAGAGATGTCACCCAACAACAGGAGTCATATGTGATATGATTAGCAAAAGTTGCTTACCGATCTACCTTGTTTGCTAGCGGTGATGCTAAAGCTCACTAGTAGACTTGTTAGTTGTGGATCCTGAATCACTAAGTTTCAATAGAGGGATATTGATTTTAGTGGGAGTAGATTCTGTTAAAATAGTTTAATGTGATTTGCTCTATCATGGATACGTTTGTCTTAGTGTATTTTGCATTACTTTGTTGTAGATTAAATGGCACCTAGCAGCACTACACCGTTTGCTTTGCGTTCGGTCCTTGAGAAGGACAAGTTGAATGGAACAAATTACTCGGATTGGATCCGTAACCTGAGAATTGTTCTCAGGGCTGAGAAAAAGGAAGATGTTCTAGACAACCCACTACCAGAAGAACCTACTGATGATGCACCCGCTGCTGCTAAGAATGCTTACAAGAAAGCATGTGATGCAAACCTCGAAGTAAGCTGCCTTATGCTTGCTTGCATGGAACCCGAGCTGCAGATGCAGTTCGAAACAAACCATGACGCGCACGATATGATCGTGGCGCTTAGAGACATGTTCCAAACACAGGCCAGGACTGAAAGGTTCAATCTGTCTAAGGCCTTTGTTGAGAGCAAGCTAGCAGAAGGCGCAGCAGTAGGACCACACGTAATCAAGATGGTTGGTTACACTCAACGGTTGGAGAAGCTAGGCTTCCCACTGGGCCAAGAGTTGGCCACTGATTTCATTCTTTCGTCTCTTCCGCCTAGCTATGGGAACTTCATCTCGAACTACCATATGTATGGGACGGAGAAGGGTCTGAATGAGCTGTGTGGCATGCTTAAAACAGCAGAGGCTGACATTAAGAAAAGCGCTAGTACCAGCCATGTGATGGCTATACAGAACAAGCCTAGCTTTAAGAAGAAGGACAATTCTTGGAAGAAGAAGGGCAAGGCTGGAATGTCCAAGCCAAACCCAGCGCCCAAGGTTAAAGCTGGACCTGGACCTACTCCAAACAAAGAGTGCTTTTTCTGTCATGAACTTGGTCACTGGAAGAGAAACTGCAAGCAGTACCTAGCTTCCTTGAAGAATGGAGGAAGTAAGAGTACTTCTACCTCAGGTACGCTTGTTGTTAATGTTATAGACAACATATTTCTCGCTGATACAATTATTAATTCTTGGGTATTTGATACCGGATCGGTTGCTCATATTTGCAATTCGATGCAGGGAATGATAAGAAGTAGAAGCGTGGAAAGAGGAGAAGTTGATTTCCGCGTGGGCAATAATGCAAGAGTTGCTGCGTTGACCGTCGGGACGATGCAACTCCACCTCCCGTCAGGATTTATTATGGAGTTGAATAATTGTTATTTTGTTCCTAGTTTAAGTCGAAACATTTTGTCTCCTTCATGCTTGATGAAGGATGGTTATTCATTTGCGAGTGAAAACAATGGTTGTGTGATCTCTAAGAATAATATGTTTATGGCTTTTGCACCCATTGTGAATGGATTATTTGTTTTAAATCTTGATGGTTCACCTGTCTGTAATGTAAGTGCTAAAAGGCCTCGGCCTAATGATTTGAGTCCTACCTACTTGTGGCATTGTCGTTTGGGTCATATAAGTGAAAAGCGCATGAAGAAGCTCCATTCTGATGGACTTCTAACTTCGTTTGATTTTGAATCATACGAGAGATGTGAGGCTTGCTTGCTAGGCAAGATGACCAAGACGCCTTTCACAAGATTTCCTGAGAGAGCAGTAGACTTGTTGGAACTCGTACATAGTGATGTATGCGGACCAATGAGCACGACGGCTAGAGGAGGATTCCAATACTTCGTAACTTTCACTGATGATTTTAGTAGATATGGCTATGTCTACTTGATGAGGCACAAGTCTGAAACCTTTGAAAAGTTCAAGGAATTTCAGAATGAAGTTGAAAATCAGCGTGGCAAGAAAATTAAGGCCTTACGATCTGATCGTGGAGGCGAGTATTTAAGCCACGAGTTTAGCAATCATCTAAAGAGTTGCGGAATTGTTCCACAACTTACGCCGCCTGGAACACCTCAGAGAAACGGTGTATCCGAGCGACGTAATCGAACTTTGTTAGACATGGTTTGATCAATGATGAGCCAGTCGGACCTACCGTTGTCATTTTGGGGATACGCTCTAGAAACAGCAGCTTTCACACTTAATAGGGTACCATCTAAATCCGTAGTTAAGACACCATATGAGATATGGACTGGAAAGGTTCCTAGTTTGTCTTTTCTAAAGATTTGGGGATGTGAAGTGTTTGTCAAGCGACTTCAGTCGGACAAGATCACACCCAAGTCGGATAAGTGCATTTTCGTGGGATATCCAAAGGAAACTTTGGGATATTATTTCTACAACCGATCAGAAGGCAAAGTGTTTGTCGCTCGGAACGGGGTTTTCCTAGAGAAAGAGTTTCTCAAAGGAGAAAAGAGTGGAAAGACAGTGCATCTTGAAGAAGTTCAAGATGAGCCGATCGGGCAAGAATTAATGAGTGATGCTAACGTAGCAGAACAAGTTGAGATACCCATGGCAAGAGAATCACCGCCACAACCACGAAGGTCAGCAAGGCTCCGCAAAATGCGGGAAATATTATTGTTGGACAATGATGAGCGTGCGACATATGCAGAAGCAATGATGGACCCAGACTCCGAAAAATGGCAGAGTGCCATGCAATCCGAAATAGAGTCCATGGGAGACAATCAAGTTTGGAACTTGGTTGACCCGCCTGATGGTGTTAAAGCCATAGAGTGCAAGTGGATCTATAAGAAGAAAAAGGACATGGATGGAAATGTTCACATCTATAAAGCACGACTTGTCGCAAAAGGTTTTTGACAAGTTCAAGGAGTTGACTACGACGAGACCTTCTCGCCCGTAGTGATGCTTAAGTCCATTCGGATTATTCTAGCTATAGCTGCATATTTCGATTATGAGATATGGCAGATGGATGTCAAGATAGCTTTCCTGAATGGAAACCTAGCTGAGGACGTGTATATGATACAGCCCGAGGGTTTTGTCGATCCGAAAAATGCTGGAAAGGTATGCAAGCTTCAGAGATCCATTTATGGATTGAAGCAAACATCTAGGAGTTGGAACATTCGTTTTGATGAAGTGGTCAAAGGGTTTGACTTCACCAAGAACGAAGAAGAGTCTTGTGTTTACAAGAAGGTTAGTGGGAGCTCTGTAGTATTTCTAATCTTATATGTGGATGACATATTACTGATTGGAAATAACATTCCTATGCTTGAGTCCGTAAAGACTTCACTGAAAAATAGTTTTTCGATGAAGGACTTAGGGGAAGCGGCATATATTCTGGGCATTAAGATCTATAGAGATAGATCGAGAAGGCTTATAGGTTTAAGCCAAGATACTTACATTGACAAAGTGTTGAAGCGGTTCAGCATGGAAGAGGCAAAGAAAGGGTTCTTGCCTATGTCACATGGCATACATCTCAGCAAGACTCAGTGGCCTTCGACTGCTGATGAGCGGGATCGCATGAGTAGAGTGCCATATGCCTCGGCTATTGGATCTATCATGTATGCAATGATAAGTACTCGCCCAGATGTTTCATATGCGCTAAGTATGACAAGCAGACACCAATCTGATCTAGGTGAGAGTCACTGGACAGCGGTGAAAAACATTCTTAAGTACTTGAGAAGGACTAAAGATATGTTCCTCGTCTATGGAGGTGAGGAGGAGCTCGTTGTAACAGGTTACACTGATGCTAGTTTCCAAACCGACAGAGATGATTCAAAGTCACAATCAGGATTTGTGTTCATGCTAAATGGTGGTGCTGTTAGTTGGAAGAGTTCCAAGTAGGAGATGGTGGCCGATTCTACGACAGAAGCCGAGTACATCGCGGCTTCGGAAGCCGCGAAGGAAGGTGTTTGGATAAGGAATTTCCTCATTGAGCTTGGTGTGTTCCCGAATGCGTCCAGCCCATTGAATCTCTACTGTGATAACAATGGGGCAATTGCGCAAGCAAAGGAGCCAAGGAACCACCAGAAGAACAAACACATAATGCGGCGATTTCATCTCATTCGAGACTTCGTTAACCGGGGTGAGATCAAGATATGCAAAATACACACGGATCTGAACATTTCTAATCCGTTGACAAAACCACTCCCGCAGGCTAAGCATGATGCGCATGTAAGAGCTATGGGTATTAGGTACCGTCTAGATTGACTCTAGTGCAAGTGGGAGACTGTTGGAGGTATGCCCTAGAGGCAATCATAGAGATGATGATATTCCATTTGTATCCATGATTTTTATGTTGTGTTCATTGAATATCCATTGAAGGCTACTTGAATTGATTTGCAATTATGTGAATTGTATGTGAAACTCTTTACTTGTATGGTTATTCTAAAGTTGTCCCTAGTCGGAGTTCATGTGAGGACACACATGAATATTAGACTAGCACATGTATTAGTTGATGACTATGTTTCACAAGTCATGGACATGGAGATGTTGAACTAATAATGTGGACACATGTGGAGACATGTGCTAGGACTGACCCAACACGAGAAGTAGTTCTCTCTTTAAACAACATATACGTTTTGTCCTTAGACCTGAGATTGTCGCATGTATTCTAGATGTGGATCGACCTACTTAGGGGCTATCAAATGCTATGCCGTAACAGGGTAGTTATAAAGGTAGCTTTCGGGTTTGTCAAGAAGCATGCTATGAGACATGGTCAATCAAGATGGGATTTGCCCCTCTCTGATTGAGAGTGATATCTCTAGGCCCCTCGAGTGATCGGATCCGAAAAATGCATGGCCATGCTACGTACGGTTAAGAGTTAACCTACAAAGGGATTCCGAATCACAGGATCGAGAAAGAGCGGTCGGCTTGAAGCTAGACCAAATATCGTGAGGCAAAGGGAACAGCATGTATATTATATTGTGATGGTTCGTCTGATATGATCTTCGTGTGCGTATAGGAGTTGGCACGTCTTGCTAGAGGCCACTACCGACTATTGGGCCGAGTAGGAGTACTCGGGCCATGTCTATACGTATCCGAACCCATAGGGTCACACACTTAAGGGGCTGGAAGCCCAATTCGGATCTGATCCGAGTTGGATTAGGTTTAGAAGTTCTAATGGGCCTCGGACCCAGAGGCCCGTCAGGAACCTCTATAAATAGAGGGGTGGGGCGCCCTAGGGTTTACACCTTTTTTTGGCGAAACACACCTGCCGCGCCTCCCACGCCCTCGCCTGTTGCAACTCGCGGATCTAGCAGTCCGGCTTGCGACACTTCCTCCCTGCACGTGTGGATACCTTGGAGGTGTTGCACCTGCAGCACTTGGACAAGCCGCCGACGAGCCACGACGAGCCGCGGCACCGGGGGCGATCTTGTTGCACGTGGACGAGCTGCTGAGGAGCTGCTGGATGTTGACGTGATCGACTACGTACGACTACGTGATCGTCTTCACTGCATCGACGCATATCTACATCTTCCGCACCAGTAGTGCGTCGAGTGGTAATCCCGTGATCCTTATACGACAGTTCTTCCTGGTTTTACGCGGTAGAAATTTTGATTTACGCTAGTGTAGCCTACCTCGTATCCCAACACGGCCGCTATGGTTAACTTTGTAAGGGACCAAATCGTCTACCGTTTCGGCATTCCCCAGACTATCACGACCGATCAAGGAACGATGTTTACGTCAGGAGAATTCGAAGAGTTCACGGCCGATATGGGGATCAAATTGTTAAACTCCTCTCCGTACTATGCCCAAGCTAATGGCCAGGCCGAATCTTCCAACAAAGGGATAATTAAGTTAATCAAGAGGAAGATAGAAGAGCAGCCAAAAAAATGGCATTTATGTCTGACCGAAGCCCTATGGGCATACAGGATGGCTTGCCACGGAGCCACCAAGATGTCCCCTTACCAGTTGGTATACGGTCACGAAGCGGTACTACCATGGGAATTGAGGACGGGGTCGAGACGCACTTCACTCCAGGATCAGTTGGCGGCCGATGACTACTCCTCACTCATGAAAAGGGAACTTGATGACTTAGCCGGCCAACGATTGAGAGCTTTAATAAGTATTGAAGAAAACAAGAAGAAAGTGGCCAGATGGTATGATAAGAAGGTCAAAGTCAAGCATTTCTCTCTGGGAGATCTGGTATGGAAGTTAGTGCTGCCGATCGGGTCAAAAGATCCTAAATTCGGTAATTGGTCCCCTACGTGGGAAGGGCTGTATAAAATCGGCCGATGTGCTCCAGGGAACGCTTATATTCTAGAAACAATCGAAGGAGAAGAGTTTACTAGGGCTTTGAACGGAAGGTACTTGAAAAGGTACTACCCTAGTATATGGGTCGGAGCATAAGGATCAACCATGATGAACAAACACACAGCCGATACGAAAAGGATCGCCTAAAAAGAAAACATAGTCATCCAAATCGGCTGATATATTATTCGGTACGGATGATGGGTTACACGGCTGACACGGTACAAGTCGCCCTTAGAACAAAAAATAATTAACCACGCTTCTTCTTAAGCTCTCTCTCAACCCGACCTAGTTCTATCAGAAGGCGTATGTGCCGTTCTTCTATCTCTTTCATTGCGGCTTCGGCTTCAACTTGACGGGGAAGAGGATGACTCCGGTCCATTGACGGACATGATGTTCCTGCCGCTGCATCTTCAAGGGCAATTTGAGAGGAAGCGTGTGACTTCTGTCTGCTTGAGGTCATTACCATCAAGGAAGTCCCAGATCCGTTGGACGTCGGCAGGAACGTGCTCCTTGAGTTCTTCACGATGAGCCCTGATTAGATCCTTGTCTTCTGGTGACAATGGTTCATCAGAGTACACGAGCCCAATGACCCGTTCGAGTTCAGGGCTAAGGCGCCTCGCCTGGGAAAAGCAACAATATATATAGCCGCCAAAGACGTGATTCTTTTCAGGAGCATTAAACTGAGAAAGAGGACGAGGGCAAATCTCTTACCTGATTACCAGAGGAAAAGGAAGAGGATGAAGAAGACATGACTGCAAAGCGCGCTGACGGGAATAAGTCAGGGAAGATAAGGTTGAGTTAAACGAGTGCTCTCAAAATGGAACCGGAGCCGGTATTTATAAGCGAAGAAAGCGTGGATGTTTGGTAAGACGTGTCCCATCAGAAGTAAACATGGTAATAAATAAGGGGGCGCCGCGAAGGACGGTCAAAGGAGGTATTAATGTTCGTACAAGACTACTAGTGCTTTTACAGGTCACCTAGAAGGGCGTTGATAGCCGCGATCACTCGGCGCTGGATCTGATCGGCCGAGTCCAGGACCCGTTGGTCATCCTCCGCCGATCCTGGGACTTCTGACATGTGGCGGTGGAGTTTGAGAGCTTCGTGAGCTAGATGCTGCCTCTCCCGCTTCAGATCGGCGATGACAGAAGGAAGTTCCTGAAGCCTCTTCTCTTCGGCGGTTATTTCTTTGGTCACTTGCTCCATCTCCTTGGCAAGTTCTGCTCTTCGGCGTTTGAGGCGATCTATCGTGCCAACAATTCCAGGGCGAGAATCTTCCAGAAAGTGGATCCGTTGATGCACCTCTTGGGCTTGACGCTTGTACAGATCTTCTTCTTCACGAGTCTTGGTCAGCTTGGCACGATCGGCCATATGACGCAGGGCCCTAAAGACCGGAATCCTCATTGACTCGATATACGCAGCCGGCGCCAAGGCCTCTTCCGCCTCTTCTGGTACTCGCTCGCTGACGTCACCAAAAAGCTGCCGAATCGGCGAGGCATCCTCTACCAATCGGCCGATGTCCTCTTGAAGAAGGGATTGTATGCCTGCAAGCTTGGCGCGGACGTCATCAGGAATGGAGCTCAAAGTAACCTGACGGGAGGCGACCTCCTCATCATCGGAGAGGGTGACCACAAACGAGAAAAGGCTGTTGTTGGGGGTGTCCTGTTCCTGGAAATTAGAAAGAAAACAAGCCGATGGTGATAGCAAATCGGCCAATTAAGGGTGGGAAATCTCTTACCTCCTTAAAACGGATTTCTTCAAACTGCGTTTGAGAGATCGATACCCTCGACTCAGGGGCTGGTACCATTGGTTCGTCAGAAGAAGAAGGCTCCACAATAATTGGCGCTTTGCTCGGGCCAGCTTCTCGAAAGACGACCAATGGTTGATTAGGCGGGGCGCTTAGCGTGCCGGTGACCTGTGTCCAAAAATTGAATAAGAGCATCATCCAAATACTAGGAGAATGGGTTGAAGGGTAGTATACCTCGGCAGATGGAAGCGTTGGCGTTTCGTCAACCGATTGGGTTACTGCCGATTGCTGGGGGTCCACGAAGGTGATTTGTGCAGTCTAATATAAGAGGAGTCAGTATAGAGATGGCAATTGGGAAGATCGGACAACAAGTTTACCTGCATGGCCTCCACCAGTAATGACGCAACGGCTGCTCCGGCTTCCGTGAAAACTTGAATGTCTACTTCTCCAGCAGTTGGAAGGGGCGGCGCGGCCGAAGTCTCTACCGATGTAATCATAGGAGGATCAGCCGATTCTATATGAGCACGTACTCGGCGACTGGTCTTCTTGACAACCTTCTTCTGCGCCTGCTTCGCTCGACCGGCAATAACATCCACGGAAGGGGCATGATAGCCGATAAGGGGGAAGGTGGTGTATGGATAACGGTCCTCTATCGGCCGGCCACTCCGGCTGCGTTTTGGGAGAACGTGGCTTTCAGACTGAGCCAAAAGCAGGAGTTAGTATATATGTTTAACAACATTAAGAGGAAACAAAAATCGCCAGGGAAAAGAAGAGTACCTCGGCATTCGGATCGATGTTGGCTGGATCCAAGAGGTTGCAGTATGTCGATGCAGAAATACAGAACAGGTACTGCTTCCATTCGGGCCACCATAGCTTGAATGGCTGAACAACGAAAGGGGCTACTACCCATTCATTCAGGGCTATGGTACTAGAGTCTGGGATCCGATCTCGCAGCCGATTATAATCAAGATCCTTGGTGAGTTCATCTCTAAACTTTGCTCAGCCGACGAAGTATGCCTGAATCGGCAATTCACCCATGTCGAATTGCCGTGCTGCAACGGAGGGGTTGTAGAACTCATAAGTAGGAGCATCCTTCCCCGAGAAGAAGCTGGCCGGTAAGATTTCCGGTTTAATTAATTCATCTATGAGGTCTTCATCGAATCAGCCAGTAGTCGAGTCAAAGCAGGAAGGGAGCTCAAAGATTGGGTCATCCCTCTGATAAGGGAACTAGCTGGTTGCATCTTCACTGAAGCCATTATAAAAACACCTGAAGTATTCGGCCACCTTGGTAGCGGAATACGTGCAACCAGAAAAGGCCGATGCTGCTTCGCCGAAAGATGTACATCGGCGTCGGACAGTGGGATTCTCTGCCGATTCAATGTTGGGGAATGTCATGTGCTCCACTCGCCGCTGAGAAATCTTGTTCATGTACAGGTTAAGCCATAAGTTGATAAACCACCAGGGCCCGCCAGGGTTTCCAATCGGCTCCCCTTGGGATAATTTAACGCTGATTTGGTGAAGCATGTGATAGGCTACCCTCAGTGGATGCTTTCCAAGGGGAACAGAGGCCCCTGACGATAATGCCTCGGCCAGAGCTTGAGTGTTGGTGGACGGACCAGCTGCCCTCCCACAGAAGAAGTGTTTCTCGAGCCACATCATCAAGAAAGCCGTGTGCTCTCTGTTCTCGACTGATCCGGCTCTTTTGTTGCATCTGATGAATCCCTTCCATCCGCCGATTCCCCTTGTGTCCAGCTGATGGGATGTCGTGGCCAAAATGCCGGGGAGGAAATGTCAAGGCCGGTCAGCAAACCACATCGGCCAAGGTGGGTGTCATGGGTCCGTGCCCAAAGAGGAATGCATTGAGGGCATTGGACCAGAAGTAGGAGGCTGCCATCACTAGTGGCTCGTTCCTTTCCATTTGGGACAAGGATAGATTGATGCACTGGCCGATTTTGCGCTCATCCCATTGGACCCTCTTAGAGGCGGCTATCCGCTGGTACCATTCCCTCTAGCCGGGGGTTTCATTCAGCCATGACCTGAAAGTACCCGACCACTGATCTAGGTCCATAGTTGATTACTTAAAAGGGATCCTATGGGTTTCCAAATTGATTAGGTTGATTGGATCTGGGTTTCCCATGGGACCAAGGCAGATAAGGCCAGGAGTTTCTGTGAGGCGAGTGGTAATGCGATGCCTAACCGTCTAAAAAAGGAAAAAGGGGGTACAGAAGTAAAAATAGATCTAAGGTAAATGCATTACTGTTAAGGAAAGTTTTAGTAATGACCTCCGGGATGAAGCTCATCGTAATCGGCGGGATCGCCGGTGGAGCTCCAGATGATGAAGCCGTCAGTGGGATTTCGGTTGAAGCTCCAGCTTCCACTGATGGAGTTTCTCCTCCCATCGATGGAGCCGCCGCCGTTGCCGCTAGAACCTCCGCCGGTGGAGCCATTTCCGGAACTTCGGGCGTTGGTGAAGTGCCTGAAGGTGCCGCCATTGGGGAAGTAGGAAGGAATGTGGATGGAAGGAGGCGCCGGAAAGCTGGAGGATTAAGGAAAGCGCCGGAGGGAGAAGAAGGCCCGTGCGCTGAGGAAGAAAGATGTGAGCTCGTAAGGGAAGTATGGGACGTGCTAATATTTAAAGGAGGTCTGAGAAGGGGTAAAAGTGGAATTTTTACCGCGCCGGCGTTTCGATTTTTTCGGGAGGAGTGGTTGTCGTGGGCGCCCGTTTCGAAAAAATTGCAATCATCAGGTTGGAGAACGCGAAACGGAAGGATATTTTCAATGCGCCTGTTTCGGAAGGGAAGTTGAAAAGAATTCCAAAGTAAAGACTATGTTTTACTCCGAAACTGGGGGGCATGTGTTGACACCAGATTTTGACACGAGTAAAATCGACGTTAGAAGAGGAAGAAATTAGAAGATGCGGCGAGACACAGGGGCGACGACTGGAAATCGGCCGATTAGTGCTACAGTCGAGGATCGGCCGATCGACTTTTGGAGCTCCGCCTCGCCCGACCCCTGAGGCCTGGGATCGGATACGCCCGACCCTCCGAGGGGGGATCTCCACCTCACCCGACTTCAGGTCCCAGGGTCGGAGTAGTCAGAGCCCCCGGCATGTGGGTCCTAATCGGCTGTACTTTGCCGATGAGGTGAATAGAAATCGGCCGATTAGGAGGCCGGAATAATTGGGCCGGTGTGGGCCTAAAGAGGATTATGAAGATAAGGAGGGAATCAGCTCATGAAGAGCGCGATAATCGACCTAGTACGAGTCGTACTTGTAAATATTCATTTTCTGTTTAAATTTAGGGATAGAGTTCTGATCAGATAAGAAGTCGTTTGTAACAGGCTATAAATAGCCACCCTTGTAGATCTGTAATCATCATCAACTCAATACAACAAACTACTATTTCTTCGTACTTACTGTCAAGCCGGCGACTTCGCCAATACTTTTCTCTTTTTTCACGAGTTCGTACGGGTTGGCGGGGCTGCATCAACTTGACCTCCGGCTGATCTTGTAAGTTCCGCTTATCGAATAATTTCTAAGCTTTAACTTCGGGCGTATCGCTGTCGCTTCATTTAGATTTGTTCATCAGTTATCGATATTTACTAGAATTCTAGGTTTTACCTGTCGTTCTGGTTTTATCACTAGTTACCCAGCTAGGAATCGGCAATCTCGGCTTCTCTTGTATTTCATCATTTAAACTATTGTATTTTATACATAGCCGATTAGATCTATTCCTAGTGCTGCTACTGTAGCGTTGTTTAGATTACTTCAGTGGTTTTCTTTATCGACGTTGCTTGGTAATCGGTCGCATTACAGCCGATTTCCTCATTACAGCAAATCGGCCGTTTCGCTGATAAGCTTTCTCGTGATCGGAACCTTAGCCGATCGTAACCTCTAGGATTTGACACGTTTCTTTCCTTGCCAATCAACAGGTCAGATTGGCTGGCACGCCGCGCGAATCACACTAGGGCGATCACCCGAACAGGAGTTAAGCAGATTCTCCCGGGTCGTGTGTCCGATGCTGGGGATTCGGTTAGCCGATTTCTAGCGCCAACAGTTAGTTAAGTTGCTTAAAAATTCAGAAATAGGATTGCTTTCCGAATACAAGTTGAGCCACCCTAAAGTGAACCCACCCTTCTTTTGTGAAATTTATGTGTTTAAAACTTTATATGTGTATACAATCACCACCAAAGTCAACCCAAAGTTTTAAATCGCAACACACTTTACTTCATGAAGAAAATAGAAGTTTAAGTTCTTGTTGAGGTGAATATGGCCACAATGCATGTTACACTTCTGCAATAATTCATGACTGCATCCTGCTTATGAAATCATGAAATCTTGAATTGTTGCATATGCATCTTGTGTAGAAGCAAACCTTGCTGACGGAATGTACAAGCTACTGCCAGTAGCTAAAGAGGAACCTTCTGCAGAGCTACATTAGATCGAGGCCGAACAAAACCCTAGCCAAGCTTCCAATGACCCGCAAACTAACCTAGTCCAGGAAGGCAAGCCCCGGAGCATAACTCTGAATTTAAAGTTCTACAATACTTATGTTGGTTATGTTTGTGCATTTAAGTTCATAGGAGTTGCTTGAAACCCTAGCTGCATCAACTTAAGTACCTATGTTTGAATACTAGCATGATAGGATGAGTAGATGCAATGCTAAATAGGAAACTCGGTAAAAGTGGAGTGATTTTCTGTCACTCGTGAGTTATAGGAGTTGCCTGTTTACTTATGCTGAAACCATAAGGTTCACGGATGGGGCTAGGCTTTATGTTCAAAATTGGTGGATTGCCCTATCTGTCTAGTGATTAACATGCTAAGGTCGAACCGTGTCGGTGATTGTGGTCAAGTGTTTGAAAGTACTAATCTCATACCTAGTATGGAATGGGGAAGCCTAGTACCTGATTGAATCGGGACGTGAGCAACCCGGCCCACTCTCTCTGGAACCTGGTTCCCCAGGTGCACCATGTGGGTACAAGTGCAGTCACGGTATGGTGTTGTCCAGAACCGTGGTGCATTGTATCCAAGGGAAGTGGCCCTGACGCGTGCTTGGGAATTGACGGAGACGGCTGACATGTTTCATTTAATGAGGATATAGTTGTAATAGTGCATCCATTCTTTGAGAGGTTGAAAATCAATATATGATGATTATTAACAAATAATGTGATCCTATTTGGCTCTCTCTCAACTTGCTCGTCTTGCCCAAATTCAAACAAGCATCTTTTTCCCAATAAAGGATTGCAAATGTTAGAATGGCCTATACAATTTTCCGACAATGGATCATATGTCTGATTGATGCTACTATAATGCATAAGAAGAATATACAAATCTTTCTTGCATGGATTACAAAAGGATTAAGGTAGCATAAAAGTTCACATAACATCTTCATGATTTATCTTGTAGTGAGAGCACTAACAGAAAAGAATTAAGGGAGCATCTTCTCTTTCTAGGATAATTCCATTGCACCCTAATGAACACCGCCAGCTCATCGGCCCCGAGAGCTTCCACATCCACCTCCCACCGGTTTTGTTCCCTCGTGCTCATCTGAGCCACCGAGATCTTCGACCATGCAGCAGCTTGACGCGCCCTTTTCGTCTCAGCCAGGAAAGTGGTCTCCTCTATCTCCAGCTTTATTCCGTCAACCCTGACGGTGGCCTTCCTTGCCATTTTGAACAAGCTGGAGACGGTGAGCTATGGATCTCGAGGAGGTAGGTGCAGAGGACGGAGTCGGTGGTGGGTGCTTTGTAGGCTTTGGGCTCGCCAGTGGGGAGAACGGGATGACGGCGATGTGGGTGCCGAACTCCTAGGAGAGGTTTTCGCCATGGAAAAGAGTGTGTTGGTGCGCTCCAAGAAGCTTGTCTGGCACTGAGCCATGCTGGTGGATTTGGGCATCAAGGACGAGCAGCTCGTTGGGCAGCAGTGGAGATTGGAAAGATGTAGGGAAGAGAGCAAAGGCAATGAACAATAAGGGATTTCTTTTGTGCCTTAAATTGGGAGCAAAGCATAGAGGACTATCAGCTTATATAAGAAGATATGCAACATAAGTTCCTCTATTATGAAATAATGAACAAACCATGACCGTTCTTATTAGATTGCATTCTTAAGTACACATATATGGTACATCCCTACAGATCCACACTCGTACAAAGGCATAGGCACCCTCCCCACACACACAACAATGAAACCATACATATTTTAAATACTAAACTGGTGTACTGTCACTAGACACCGATAGGCTAAAATCACTGATCCAGACGATACAAAGAAAGTCATCTCTATTACATGAAAGTCTCACAACACGGAGATGCAATGCATCGAACACAGACATGGCAACAAGGAGACAACAGACACGGTCATGGAGATGGATATGGCATAAGCTTATTTCGACATACCTGTAGCAACACGGAATGCAGCAAAATTAGCGTCACCGTGGAGATGCCTTGCCCTCGAGTCCAGGGTACATGACCCGAGCGACCAATGCTAGACGTATGCTGCACGATGTAACAGATACCCCAAACCTGGTGAGAAAGATGGCAAAAAGGGTAGACAAAGCGACCATGGCAACACATACAAGTGAGATCATGATCCTGCATCCAAGAAAACAGATTTCTTCAGCTCCTCTGTTTCATCCTCGTCCCCTTCTTCCATGTCATACAAATCATATGGATCAATGAAGCCTGACTGCTGTGGAGGTGGCACAACATCGAAGTGCCTGCTCCGTTCGCTTGACCAGCCATCCTCCCTACACACACTTACCAACAATATGTGGAAGCTACAAGTTCACCTCTCACAGGGCGCAAAATCAAGTAGGTTGCCTAGCACCAATAGTAATAATGCGGGTGTCGGGCATGCTCCCCAGGCCCACGAGTAGGCCTTGGATGGCCCACTAAGGGACGTACTCGGACAAGATCAGAACAAGGATAGGCGTATCCTTCTCGGACTAGTCTTGTATGTTTATGGAAAACTACTCGGGCCAATACCGAGTAGAACTCTGTAATAGTACCTGACTAGGACTCAGACTTGTAACCCTTCCCTCCCGGGTATATAAGGCCAGGCAGGGACCCCCCTCAAATAGATCTCTCAAGACCAGAACATACATTAATACAAACCAACACACAGGACGTAGGGTATTACGCGATCTAGCGGCCCGAACCTGTCTAAATCGTGTTCCTTGCGTCACCATTGATTCCTTGATTCTCGACGACCCTTACCGCATAAAAGACCACCTAGGGTACCCCTAGGCGGGTTGCCGGTCTAAAACACCGACAGCTGACGCACCAGGTAGGGGAGCTCGTCGAGTTTCTCAGCACGAACTCAATGGCGAAAGTCATCATCAGGCCCGTCTTCTTCATCGAAGCCGGCGCCACCTTTCTTTTTGGATCCTGGCTTTGCGTCGTCGAAGGCTCGGGATCGTTCCGGCGCCAGATCGTCGACATTCACGGGAAGAAACCAGAAGATTTGACCAAAAAAAATTAAGATTTCAAAGTCAATGAGTTCGAGTTCGACTACGCATCGGATCCGACTTCCCCTCGGACTACTCCGTTTCCCCACTCAGGGGTCTGGCTCCGCCGACCCCAGGACTCAGGGTCGGGCGAGGCGGAACTACTCCTCCGAAGGGTCCGGCGCTCCCGACCCCAGGACTCGGGGTTGGGCGGGGCGGAATTCCACTCAGGGTCGGGCGGGATGGAGCTACTCCCTCAAAGGGTCGGGCTCAGCCGACCCCTGGACTCAGGGTCAGACTCGCTTCGGATTCGGCGGCCCCAGTCAGCATCCAAATCAGTCTCGACTTCAAAGCAGTTCCTGCACGGACTCCGCAACGCGACAAAAGTCTACCAAGGTTTTCTTGCTCGAACCCGAGTTGAACTCGGGCAGGACGAGGACGTTGACTCTGACCCATCCTACTCACCAGAAATACCATTATCTGGCCCAGCCCAAGGGTTGGTAATAACTTCGACACCACAAGGCAGATTCGTCCACTGGCCGGGATTGCGACCATCTTTTCTCGACCGTGACTACGACTCGCGCCTCGTCGCCCATATAGACAACCTGGCATATCAAGAAGGCGTTCCACTTATGTCCAACCATGAAGAAAGCTATACAGAGATTGCTACATCAAGTTCCGGAAGCTACTACCCGGACAGGGAGATACTTGTTATCACTCAGAATAACAATCCAGGTACTAGCCAGAATAGAACCCCCAGGCGACTAGCACAAGTCGACAACATCTCTGAAGATGAGTCTACAGCCGACAATGAAACTCCCGAACAGCGCAACCAACGAAGGGCGCGCAATGCCACTCGAGATGAGCCACAACAGTTGATGGCTACAAATATTCCTATTACAAATCTTGAACGGGCTTTCAACGCAGTCCAGGCTCAGGAGCACAATACTCCACTCACGGCTATCGCTTCAATCAACCTTTTAACGACATTGATGCCTCAAGATAAGGATAACGCAGCCATAGCTCAACTCGTGCAGCGTGGCAACGGACTAATCACACAACTCGCAAAGCAAGCTTACAAGCTACTCAACAAATAATCACCAATCCCGTCCATTCCTCGCATTACATCGCATCAAGACGGAAGCAGGGGGGCTGCAGATAAAAATACCGCCCCACGAAACGATGATGCAGTCAACCAACCCCGACAACACATCCAAGGTCCAAGCAAGCATAAAGCTCCTACTCGATAGAAGGATGTGGGTGAAGTCAGCTGCACCAACTCGGTTAAAAGTATTCGCCCTACTCGGAAGGTCCGTGAGATGTCCAACTTCAGCGATCTACGAGAAATCCTCAACAGTCGGCGCGAGCGAGAAGTCGACAGCTACAACCAGTTTCCTGCTTTCACAAACTAGGTAATGAAAACAAAATTACCCAAAAAGTTCAAACCAACCAGCATTACCAAGTACGACGGCAAGCAAGACCCAGTTCAATGGCTACGCTGTTACTCGCTAGCCGTCCAAGCAGCCGGGGGTAACAACGACACCAAAGTCATTCATTTCCCCATATGCATGGAACCTGCACCACTGACCTGGCTCGAGTCACTCAAACCCAAGTCCATCGACTCTTGGGTAGACTTGACAAAGGGTTTTACCAACAACTTCGCTAGCTCCATGGCTAGACCAGGCAACAAGATCAACTTACGACAAATTAAGCAGAAAGAGGGCGAAACCCTGCGCGACTATCTGCGATGGTTCTTCGAAAAGAAAGCTACTATAGTGGACATCTCCGAAGCAGACGTCATTGAGTGCTTCCAAAACGGACTCTATGATCGACGAACATACCAAGACTTTGGTCGCCGACGACCAGCCGATGTCAAAGAACTCAAACTCATGGTGCAACAGTGGGCCAATGAAGAAGACAAAGAACTCGAACAGTTCGGTTCCCACCGTAACCGCGGATGCGACAACATCCACAACAATAAAACAGATAAAATTTGGCATAACGATGCTCGGAACTCCTATCCGGGTAACCACAATCGCAAAAGGAAACCCGACAACACCGTTGCTGCCATGACCAGCTCCGGAAAAAGGGACATCGCAGAAATGACGACGGACCAACCTTCACGGAGCTACTCAAAAAGCAGTGCCCATGGCACCCGACTAGCAAGCACTACGCATTAGACTGTTACAGCATGCGCCGAGTCATGCAAGACTTACCCGCACCACCAACTCCTGAAGAGTATGCCAAAAACAGAGATAAGGGTAAAAACAAAGCCCGCAACGGCGAAGATGAGGACGGCGATTTCCAACCAGCATCAAAAACCGTCAATGTCATTTTTGGCGGCATTCCTGGCACTGCATCCAAGCGAGCTAACACACTCGTACTCATGGAGATCATGGCCATCGAGCCAACGGACCCCACACCGCTAAAGTGGTTGGAAGTTCCAATTTCTTTCAGCAGAAAAGATCAATGGACAAAATTTTCAGAACCAGGCCATTTTCCACTAGTCCTGGATCCAGTCATGGCAGGTTCAAAGTTAACCAAAGTACTCATCGACGGCGGGAGTGGCCTCAACGTTATCTTCGCCAAAACATTAAGGAAAATGTGCCTTGACGTCACTAAAATGCTTACTCCAACGGATTCACCTTTCTACGGCATTGTGCCCAGAAACGCAGCCATACCACTGGGACAAGTTGTCCTTCCTGTCACCTTCGGAACTAAGGAACATTACCGCACCGAGTACATCAGATTCGAGGTCGCCGACTTCGAGACATCTTATCACGCCATACTCGGACGGCCAGCACTAGCCAAGTTTATGGCCATACCACATTATGTCTACCTGGTACTCAAGATGCCAGGTCCCAAAGGAGAGCTCACGCTACGAGGAGATCTCCGGAGATCCTACGAGTGCGACACCGAAGCTGTGGAAATTGCTGCGACTACTCAATCTCCTAGTCCCATGCAGCAAGTTTTCGCAGCTTCAAAGAAACTCCATCCCACCGAACTAGAGATCCCGGAAAACAAGTCGGGCTCCACAAAAGTGAAACCCGCCAGTGAGCAAGACTTCAAATCGATCGATCTCAAGACCAGTGATCATTCCAAGATAGCCCTGATCGGAACAGGGCTGGATCCTAAATAGGAATTCGCGCTCGTCAGTTTCCTTCGGGCTAACCATGATATCTTCGCTTGGAAGCCGGCCGACATGCCAGGTATGCCCAAGGAACTGATCGAGCATTCCCTCAACGTCGATCCCAAAGCTACTCCAAAACGGCAACGACTACGCCGGTTCGCTCAGGACAGACGAGAAGCAATCAAAAAAGAGTTAGCCAAGCTACTCGCGGCAGGATTCATCAAGGAAGTCATCCATCCTGACTGGCTCGCCAATCCCGTGCTTGTTCGTAAGAAAAACAACGAATGGAGAATGTGCGTCGACTACACCGACCTCAACAAACACTACCCGAAAGATCCTTTTGGGCTACCCAGGATTGATCAAGTGGTTGACTCCACCGCCGGGTGCGCCTTGCTATGCTTCCTCGATTGCTACTCCGGCTATCATCAGATAAGCCTCAAAGAGGAAGATCAAGCCAAAACAGCATTCATCATGCCCTTTGGAGCTTTCTGCTACAAAACAATGTCCTTCAGACTAAAGAACGCAGGAGCGACTTATCCTGCCATATAGATGTGCTTTGAAAAACAACTTCATCGCAATGTCGAAGCTTATGTTGACGACGTCGTCGTCAAAACAAGAAACCGAAAGGAATTCATTGCTGACTTGGAGGAAACTTTCTCCAGTCTCCGCGCTTTCCGATGGAAACTCAATCCTACTAAGTGTGTCTTCGGAGTACCTTCCGGCAAACTACTCGGGTTCATCATTAGCCATCGCAGCATTGAGGCCAACCCTGAGAAGATATCTACCATCACAAACATGCAAGGACCAGCCAGCATTAAGGATGTGTAGAAACTCACCGGCTGCATGGCCGCTCTCAACCGGTTCATCTCGAGACTTGGAGAACGGGGACTACCCTTCTTCAGGCTTCTCAAACGCCAGGACAAGTTCAAATGGACGAAGAGGCAGAGAGGGCATTTACACAACTCAAAGACTTTCTGTCAAAGCCTCCTGTACTCACCACTCTCTCGCCGAACGAAGACTTGCTCCTATACATCTCCGCTACTACTCATGTCGTCAGCACGGCAATAGTAGTCGAACGGTCTAAACCGGGCCACGCTTACAAGGTCCAACGACCTGTCTACTTCGTCAGTGAAGTACTCTCGAACTCCAAAACTCGGTATTCACCGATACAAAAGCTATTATATGCTATTCTACTCACCTCCCGGAAGCTGCGCCATTATTTCCAAGAGCACAACATCACAGTCATCTCCGACTTCCCGCTCGGCGAAATTCTCCATAACAGAGATGCCACGGGTAGAATCTCCAAATGGGCAGTTGAACTCGGTGCTCTCACTTTGAATTTCAAGCCAAGGATGGCCATCAAGTCTCAGGCTTTGGTCGATTTCATAGCTGAGTGGACCAAAAATCAAGTTCCAACTCCAGTCGAACAACTAGAACATTGGGTAATGTACTTCGACGAATCCCTCAACCTTGAAGGGGCCGGCGCAGGCGTCTTACTCATCTCCCCCAAGGGAGACCAACTCAAGTACGTGCTGCAGATATTCTGGGAAGCATCTAATAACGAAGCCGAGTACGAAGCTCTGCTACACGGCCTTCGCCTCGCAATCTCCCTCGGCATCAAATGACTACTGGTGTACGGCGACTCCCTAGTCGTCATAAACCAGGTCAATGACGAGTGGGACCGAAACAAGGACAACATGGACGCTTATTGTAAAGAAGTTCGTAAACTGGAAAACAAATTCTCCGGCTTGGAGTTCCATCACATCGTCCGCGACAACAACGTTGCCGCCGACGTCTTATCCAAAATGGCCTCAGCTCGTGCAGAAGTTCCAGCAGGAATTTTCGTACACGAACTACGCAAGCCATCCATACCTGAATAGGTCACACCGTCAGTAGTCCCGACTACTGACGCCTCCCAAGAGATCATGATGATAGAAGTCGACTGGAGGACACCCTTCATCGACTACATCAAAGATCACCAGCTACCATCCGACAAGAATAAAGCTGAGCAAATCTCCCGACGAGTAAAGAATTATGTTCTAGTCGGAGACAAGCTCTATAGGAAAGGTGCATCATCTGGAGTACTCATGAAGTGCGTCACCAGAGAAGATGGCCAAGAAATCCTAGAAGAGATTCACAGAGGAATCTGCGACAACCACGCCTCTTCGAGGACACTAGTTGGCAAGGCTTTCAGAGCAGGGTTCTACTGGCCAATGGCTCTGGCCGACGCCAAGCAACTAGTCCAGAAATGCAAAGGTTGTCAATTCTTCACAAAACAGCAACATGTGCCGACTTACAAGCTAGTCACAATACCTCCAACATGGCCATTTACCTGCTGGGGGCTCGACATGATTGGCCCATTACCAACTGCGCCAGGAGGATTCAATAGAGTACTCGTGGCAATCGACAAGTTCACCAAATGGATCGAGGTCAAACCAGTCACTTGCCCCAAGGCAGACCGAGTCCTCGACTTCTTGGATGAAATCGTACACCGCTATGGTTTTCCCAACAGGATTATCACAGATCTCGGGTCAAACTTCAATAATCACGACTTTTGGGAATATTGCGAGAATAGCGGCATCGACGTCCGCTATGTCTCGGTTGCTCATCCGTGAGCCAACAGTCAAGTCGAGCGTGCTAATGGCATGATACTCGATGCTCTAAAGAAACGACTGCATGACGTCGGTAACACCAAAGGTGGCCGATGGCTCAAAGAGTTACCCAATGCCTTGTGGAGCCTACGTACCCAACCATGCAAGACTACAGGACTATCACCCTATTTTCTGGTATATGGCTCAAAAGCCATACTACCCGCCAACATCATGTGGCAATCACCATCCGTTGAACAATACGACGAAGAGCTTGCAATAGAAATGCGACGAACGGATATAGACAGTTCGGAAGAAACAAGATGCGCAGCACTAGTGCAATCTGCGAGATACCTTGACGGTTTAAGGCGTTATAATGATCGCAACGTCAAGGAAAGATCTTTCAACTCGGGCGATATGGTCCTTAAGCGTATCCAAGACACGTTAGGATTGCATAATCTCAATTCACCGTGGGAAGGTCCTTACATCGTATCAAAGGTTACAGGACCCGGATCTTACAGACTCCAAGAGCTCTCAGGAGAACAGGTGCCAAACTCCTGGAATATAGAACACTTCTGTCGCTATTACCCATAGCAGCACTTGAGTACTCACTTCAAGGCAACTACTCGGGACGACTACTCGACTACCGACTTCAAGGGGTGTTAGCTCCGACGAGCTATCAGTACAACAAGGATCCTTGCCCTGATACAAAATCTTCATATCAATCTTTACTGAAACAAGAGTACATCAAGTTACATACAAGTACAAGGACTCGGCTTACACGAAGACTACAAGCAACTGCCTACTGGCGGACTGCATTTAAGCCTCAGGCTTTTACTATATCACAGGGCCACTTAGGTCTGCCGACCGCAGGAAGGGCCCACACGCAAGGAAGCTGCACAAAACGCAGCCACGCCCAGTACCCTACCCAAGGCACTGCAGGTACTCCATCACCGCCATCGCCTGGATAGCGGCAATGCCAAATCCAGCAAGACACGCCTAGAGGGAACCAAGGCTGCTCTTTTGCTAGCCTTACGAAGCCCATCTACTCTACGGCCGCACCTCCACCTCTTTCAGAGCGGGATGAAGACCGCGGCACTCATCACCCATCACTCGCGAGTTCCAGCGCGTACTCCACTGGATCACGAGCTGCAAGATGAGGTGTGCGACGAAATCTCCTACGAGGATTCTTCTAGCATTGTGGCTATCCCTACGAGCGTAGGAGTCTGTGGAGCGAAGGTGGCCTCAACCTACGAGGAATCTTCTAGCACCGGTGCACTCTTTGATGGCTCTCTACACTCAAACAGAAGCAACCGCAGGCACTCCATCGCTACTCAGGAGCTTGAGTTGGTTCAGCCACCAGATGGCCCTATTTATAGCCAAACACTCCAACTACCACCTGCTCAAGAGTTACTATGCACCCGTGATCAATGAGTCTGACGACTCCTGACTCTACCCATGTGACTGCACTTATGCCGCAACGGACAAAGGAACACAATACACCCGTGCATTCGCAAAGGACAAAGAGCATAGTACACCCGTACATCCACAAAGGACAGATGAGTACAGTACACCCGTGTCCCTCAGAAGACAAGTACTCAAACAGCATTACGACTACTCAACACTCGGGACTACTATAAGCCAAGCATAGCCCACGTCGGGGGCTTCGACTACTCCGACCTCAGGGTCAGGCGAGGCGGAGCTACCCTTCCAAAGGGTCGGGCTCCACCGACCCCAGGACTCAGGGTCGGGCAAAGCGGAGTCTCACTCGGGGTCGGGCGAGGCGGAGCTGCCCTTCCAAAGGGTCGGGCTCAGCCGACCCCAGGACTCAGGGTCGGGCGAAGCCGACCCCAAACCTCAAGGTCGAGCGAGACAAATCCCCTCCCTAGAGGGTCGGGCACAGCAGAGTTGCAATACTTCGGGTTTCGACGAAATGGAGTAAAAACTACTCTTCGCAAGATGATGACACAACAAATCCAAAAGGCTCAACATTTCAAAATATCAATGTATTCAACTACAAGAGTACACAAACAGTTCAAAGCTCTTCTAAGGAGACAAACTCTGACATCTTGGATGCAATAGGCTCCGCCTCCTCAAGGTACTGCGCATAAGCCTCCTCTGTGCAGTTGCGAGCAACGCCATCACCAGCTGCCGCCAAGTCTGCCCTCGGGTAGTAGGACTTCACAACCGCAAGCACCTGTTTGCAAACAGTCTTGCAAAGTCTTGCCACTTTACTCGGGGCAGCTCTTAGTCGCTCTACTAGCGATTGTGGTCCTGCGCCTTCCTCCACGGGGGCTATGGCATTCACCAAGTCTTCGGCTTCTCCAGACAGCTCTCGGAGTTCGCCCCGAAGTGTTCCCAAGGTCTGGGCATGATCTCTGCATGCCACCATGGCCATGGCAAGCATCACGCCATTCTGCATCTTTCGGTCCCACTGATGCTCGCAAGCAGCCTGAGCTTCCATGAGCGCGGCCCGAAGATGTTCGGCTTCATCTGCCACTCGGTCGTGAGCATTCCTCCAATCAATAACTTGGCTCCTTGCAGCCGCCTCCTGCTTCTTGAGCTCTACAAAGCAAAAGAACTCAGGCCACAACCAACTACAGTTGGACACACCCAAAGTAGTCGCAATGCTTACCTTGATACTTCTTGTTCAAGGATTTGTAGCGGCTCTCCAGTTTTTCCTGCAGAACCGCGTGATCCGCGCGTTCCACGGCAAAGGACTTCGCCCCGACTTCATGCACCTGAAGAGCTTCTGTCAGTCGGGCACATTCTTGCTCCAACTGGCGGCTTCTTTCCTGAAAAATCCAAGTATGGTGTAATCAGTTTAGAAGCCTCACGACTACTCGGGTCATGCTATAACATCAACAATATCTACCCGGAAGCCCCGGAAAATGTCAATGGCCCTCTGGAACTCCAAGTCAGAAGGAAGGCTAAGTACTGGTTTTTGGGTACTCTCCACAAAATGGGGAATCGTACCCAGAGCAGCACCTACAACATTTACCATGTCAGCTATCGACTATGACTACAATAAACAGATTACAGGCACTTACCGGGAGCAGTCGTTTGTTTGGATTTCTCAACAACAGCCAATGCTCCGCCAGAAGATGATGGTAGGCCGGCACTCCCCGAGCCTGATGCAGCAGCAGGAACCTCAACTGCGCGAATCACGTCTTGAAGCATCGACATAGTAGCTCCAAGACGGCCGGCGTCAACCTCGGATATCTCTTCAACAATAAAGTCCTCCAAAGGAACCGATTTTGAAGTCAAGGGATCCAGCACTATCCCTACAGGGATAGTCTCCTCTACATCTATGCACCAAAAAAGTGTCACTACATGATTTTAAGACAATCCAACGACATCCAACAAGACAAGGAGGCTCACCGGGTTGAACGCGGCGGCAATCGCACACGCTTCTTCTCGGCGACAGGTGGCCGAGTACTAGGAGCCGCGGGAACAGCCGCCGGCACCGTCTTCTCACAAAGACCTACAAAACCAAAGTCAAGACTACAGTACTACTCAAATTAATACAATCGGAAGGGACAGCGCTTACCACTAGCAATCACATTGGACAGCAAGGTACCAGTAGCAAATACTGGTGACACCTCCTTCGCTGTACCCGCTACTCTAGCAGGCAGCCCCAGGACCGCCTGGTCAGCAATGGGCGGCATGGCAACCGACGGAGTTGGCGCGGTTAACTCGGGGGCTACCATAGTTTCTATTGATAGCACCCTCTCCGACACCGTGTCAACAGCCGCATCACCGAATTCAGGGTCGGACACGGCCATTTCTTCAGAAACGGCCTCATCTGCAGCCTTTACGAACCAAAAACAAGATTCACCACGATTTCAAGATCATCAGTAATACACAAGTTACCGACTACACACCTTGGTACCTCGAGACTTCTTAGGGGTTGAAGCAGACTTAGCCGCAGACATCTTGCGGACTACTCTACGTCTCTTAACAGGAGGAGAAGGCTCATCCTCCGACTCCTCGACGACGGCTTCCGACTCTTCTTCCGACTGCGCCAAGTAGCCGGCAAGAACTCGGGACTTCAAACAACAAATCGGTGTCAGCAACAAGAATCACAAGTCAAAGAAGAACAAGTCAGGAGGAAAATACTTACCACTTCTGGCTCGTACCAGGCGTCATACTGATGAAAGGCTGCAGGGATTACCGTTACTCCCTGATAGTTCCTAAAAAACTTATCCAGCAGCGCCTCTACGTCATCATCAGATATGTCCTCATCAGACATACACGATGGATCCTTCAGACCTGAGTACTCACTTCCCGAGTGAGCACGTTTTTGAAGTGGCTGAACCCTTCTCTTCAGGAAGCTGGCCGCCACGTTGATCCCAGTCAGACCGAGTGCTTTCAACTCGGTAATCTGCTGCATCTGGTGATCGAGCTCTGGGGTGTCCTCGGGCTCGCTTACCCAGTTTTCTACATGCTTGGACGCGTGACCAGTCACCACAGGCAAGCGAGGATCATGGTTCCCGATGTAGAACCACCTTTTCTTCCAATCCCCATAGGAGTCCGTCAGATTATACTCAATATACGCATTCGAGTTCCTGAGTTGGAACCCGGCGCCTCCAAAGACTTCCGTCCGCTGGGCACTCGGCTGAGGCTTGCAATGGAACAGCTTCCTAAACAACTCGAGACTTGGAGGTACTCCCAGATAAACTTCGCACAGATGCACAAATATAGACATGTGCAGTACACCATTGGGATTCAAGTGGAGGAGCTGAAGATTGTAGTACTCGAGAATACCTCTGAAGAAGTCAGAGGTGGGCACCGCCAGTCCCCTTTCCACAAAATGAACAAGCATCACCGTCTCGGCAGGATGTTCCTCAAACTGCCACGCATTGGGAAACGTGGGGCACCACTCAAGGATCTCCTTCGGCTGAAGGAGCTTGGCATCAACTAGCACTTGGACTGCTTCCTCCTTCATCATCGAGTGTTGCCAAGTTACCCCAGGTGGCGGCGGTGCAGTCTGGTTCGTCGGCCCCACCTTCGGCGCCAGCAGCACTAACTCTTTCCCTTTCTTGGATTTGACCTTGCCCGTCGCCGGAGCCTTGCCTTGGATCTTCTCGGGTTTCTTGCCCATCTTCTTGGTGCGCATTCGATGGACTCAACCTCAAGGTAAGAGGGGGCTCACACTCGGAACCTCCCCAAAAAGCGGCAAATGACGGAGGTAGCGACACTGGCGGCGGTGAAACACCGAGCGGAGGCACAGAGGAGGAGGAAGAACAAATCTAATGCCCGTACGATGTAACAACAACCAAAAAGGGGTTTTCCAGATTTATCTCCGCCAGTTTCGACGCGTCAGTTGCGCAACGGACAGATTAATCACGTATTAATCGCATTAAACACCCAACGGCTACTCCATTCAACGGACTGCTGACCACTTCAACGACAGGAATCGCCTAAGTGCTCAGGGGCTGCGGGTACCGTACCCGTTGGTCAGTTTTTTCTTTTTCAAGATCTCCGAGGGTAAAATGGACAAAAGCTGGTTTGACCCTAAGCCTGACTCTTCGACTCAACCTAAGGCTCGGGGGCTACTCCATATGGAGTGCGATTGACATCGCACTACCATATAAAAATTACTCGGGACGGAAACAACTCCGAGAAGCAAAAAGAGTACCTTCCAGCCGCACGACAGTACTCGTGCACTTCAATCTACAACCTCTACGACCAAGCTACTCGGATGGTGCCTGCAGTACCCAAGACTGTGGCGCACGACTACAAAGTACTCGGGGGCTTGTCGAGCATGCTCCCCAGGCCCACGAGTAGGCCTTGGACGGCCCACTAAGGGACGTACTCGGACAAGATCAGAACAAGGATAGGCGTATCCTTCTCGGACTAGTCTTGTATGTTTATGGAAAACTACTCGGGCCAATACCGAGTAGAACTCTGTAATAGTACCCGACTAGGACTCAGACTTGTAACCCTGCCCTCCCGGGTATATAAGGCCGGGCAGGGACCCCCCTCAAACAGATCTCTCAAGACCAGAACATACATCAATACAAACCAACACACAAGACTTAGGGTATTACGCGATCTAGCGGCCCGAACCTGTCTAAATCGTGTTCCTTGCGTCACCATTGATTCCTTGATTCTCGACGACCCTTACCGCATAAAAGACCACCTAAGGTACCCCTAGGCGGGTTGCCGGTCTAAAACACTGACAGCGGGTAAGATGAAGAGCCGAAGAGCAAAGGCCTTGGGGGCATGCCTATATATTGAAGCACCATGAACGATCAACAACGTAATGCACCTTCTCGTAGCTCGCGCCTCACAGGATTACAACAGCCATAAAAATACGTGGGATGCTCGTAATACACAGGCCAACACTAATCAGGAATCCTGCCACAAGTATAGGGTGGAATATGCAAACTTTCATTCACATGTAGGCATGCAAAATATTCGGTGGGTACACAAGTTTGCTTTGGTCAGGATAAAAAGAAGGAAAACTCTTACATCCACATGAGTTAAAATATAGACGCGTAGGCATTACAGTTGGAGAAAGCATATGTTCCCCTTTGTGGTTAGCGACTGGAAACACACCCAGGTTCACTGAAGCGTGGGCCTCTTCCAGATATTCATCTCTCGCCTATGTTTTATGCAAAATGAAATGCACCCAGCTTCACTAACAAATTGGTCCAATAAGAGTGCACAATCTTGTCAATGACCCTACAGCAAGTGCAGCTTACAAATTTTCATTTCATGCCTAGGAACTTGAAAGCAGGATCTTCAAATTTTGTATTCCCTTGCTTCCCCCCAAATGGGCTACCGAAGTGCCCATCCAAACTCCCACCTTGTATTTCCAAAATCAGCACTCTCCTCTCTACTGGTAGTAAAGTCCAACTAGATCTACAGTGGTGGCCAACCTCGGTGGCCACGGGGAACATCAGTGGTGGTGGAAAGCTCCACGAGCGGCGGGCATCAAGGTGCGGCATGGTCAGCGGCACTCTCGGATGAACATCTCAGCTTCCTTACAAATGCCACGTAAGCAACGGCTACCCCGTCCAACCATGCGCCACTACATCTTTGAGCTCCACTTTCAGATGTATCATGAGGCTAGAGGGTAGAGACCTATTTATAGACTCCACTTTTAGATGTTACAAATATTCTACATGTGTTCTGAAAAAACCGTGTGACTCCTGAACCATGTCACAATCACTATCAGACACGTCAGTTTAACGAGTCTAAAATATATTAGTCCCTAGCGCACATGTGTGAGTCATGTACAATGATCAGTTGTATATATGAGATCAATCCCAATCTGATCATGTGGGTTAACAGCCTGCAAAGCCGATTCTACAAAATAAATCCAACCGTTCCGTCGTGCTGTACCCGGGTTAAACATGTACATACATAATAAATATTCAAGAGAGTTGATCACAACTTGTTCCTCTACTTCTAGCACAAACGTCCTTAGCACCTCGAGTACAAATTCCATAAGTGAGATTATGCATCAATAATTCCCTTGTCACTTGCATCAGTAAATAATTACATTGAGGTAAATATATAACGACCATAATACATGATATGAATAAATGTTGATAGCCACAAACAAAAAATCCAACACTACTTCCACCTTACACAGGTTACACAATTTCACCTTTTTATGTTGTCGTTCCAGCGCCACTGGATGTTTATTAATATTTTTTCAGTCATCATCATCTTCAAATCTTCGTCAAATTACCAGTTGAAGCCACATGAAATTCAACTAATATATACAGAAGAAATTACTATACTCCTATGGAAATGAAGTGTACAGTGCAGACTTGTAACCGTAGTCATTAAGGTGAAAGAAAATAATTTGAATCAAGACAGGAAAGCATCTTTGGTTGAGAAACAGAGCACACAAGTCTAAAAGGTCACCGAAACAGTGCAGCATTAATTGCTGTAGTCGATGTAAATGTCATGCTTTTATTATTCTTGAAATGAATTTGGCACATTCACATCTTATGTATCATAGTGTTTGACAATGCTCAAACTCACGTTCAAACAATACCAGAAACAACATTGACACGTAGATGCCCGCAAAAAACACATTGACACGTAGATCACTGAATTCACATGGCAACAACATTCTCACAGAAGTGCAAACTTTCCTTCACCATTTAGATCACAATTCTTGTAGCATTTCGCAACCTTCACATGTATACCATGGAACAAGTGAACCAAATGTATGATGGGGGCATATCAACGTTGCATGTGAACATTCCCAAGCTAACAACCATACATAATTTCTTTGACACAATTTCCCACTTAAGAGATATGCAGTATCATGCATCATGCTTAGTTTTATGCTTTAGAAATAGAGAAAAATGAGTTCTTTAGAATGAGGTAGAATAGAGAGGATTTTTTATTTATATATAATTTTGAGCTAGAATTTGATGGATAGCTTACTTGTTATATATGATTCGTATTAGATAAAGAACTTGATCAATATTAGGTATGGAAAAAAATAGAGTAAATGTGTTTTTAATATTTAGTCCTTGTAATATAATTGAGGTAAATAAATAGTCCTTGCAATAAAATTAGGTAAATAAATAGTTTGCATGTTAAATTAGAGTGACATGAAAATTACACAAATCAACTTAATGCTAGAATTGTGGAATAGGACAACAAAGATACCCTAAAGACTACAGTTTATGTTCCTACCTATTGTCTGATGCTCCATAGTGGACTTCATGGAGTCAAGAATCCAAAAATAATGGTAGAACTGAACTTTGAGTCCACAAACTATGGCGTAATATTATAAAAGAATCTTGAAATAGTTTTCCAAATGCCTTTTGGAGCCACATTCTCATAATAGAAGTCTGGTAGCCCAATAACTTGTTTAGACATAAATTTGTTCACTGACCTTGACCCATCATGGGCCATGCACACCATACTTCTATTATGAAAATGTGGCACCTGCTCCAAAAGACGTTTGGATAATTATTTCAAGATTCCTTTATGATATTCAGCCAGAGTATGTGGACATGAAGATACTCTGTTCTACCATTATTTTATAGTACTGGAGGAGCAGAGGTGATTCTCCATAGACTTCAGAGAACATTGAGTCATACGCAGAGATGGCTTGGAGAACGAATATTATGCTATGTTGTACCATTATTTTAGGATTATTGACTACGTGAAGTCCACTATGGAGTGTCTGTAATCTTTAGTTTTGATTCGTAGTTACCACTGGATTCTCCTTATAATTATGATTGATCAAAGCAACGTTATTGTGTTTGATTCGCTGAGGAAACCAAAGGATGAGTACCAAGACATTCAAGACATGCTTAACTTGTAATAATTCTAGACCTTTATCTCTATGCAAAAGTTTGTTTCCTAAATTTTCATCTAACATTGTATCATATTCATTATTTTAATTCGTAGCGCATGGAATTAATTCCGTAAGTATCACCGCGGTGATTTCAAAGAAAGCTTACATTTAGTACAACTGTTCCAGTATGCATGAAGTTTGCACATTTTGTATATTCTATAACATGAATATTTCATAACTTATTTTTTCCACTAAAGTGTTTGAGACAGGAACAAGGGAATAATTTATATGGATACTACGACTGTGAGCACATGCACAAATTTGCGAGGGACAAGGTGCTATCAGACCATATAATTGTACGGAAAATAAATGTATTAAGTATTATTGATTTTCTAGCTTCTTTTATTTAATTGTTGGTGTAATATTCGCATATTTCCAAATTACAAATGTGGCAGATTCGCGAAGAACTCTTGGAGAAGGAAAGTTGTTTAGCAATCCAAGAAGCACTCGTAGGATTTCTAGTGGATGAGGTGATAAATCCCATAGAGAATTTTATTACGATGGACATTCAGTAGCCTCACCGAGCAACACCACAACAGCAGGATTCTAAGAATTACGGGGACAACTTATTGTATATATAGTACTTGTATTAATACAGTTTGATGTGTGTAATATACTAAGAATTGTATATATAGTAGTTATAATTAATATTATGCATATTTCTATCATGAAATATATATACGACATGCATTCAATATGAGCATATACGTGTATGTAGTGTACGCTAAGGATCTATACGTATAGGTGTATATATATAAGTGAGGAAACAATTAGCATTCACTAGTGGAAATTGAAGCTCCGGTGACGAACAACATTCGTCATTGTGAAGGCCAAATTCTTCACAAAGGAAGTTTCATGATGAATCTATGACGAATTTCAGTCCGTCAAAAACCGAGCATTAAGTTTGTACTTCCGTGATGAATTGGCCAAAAAGTCACAGAACTAATTTTTTCTGTGACGAAAAAACTTTTGTCATAGAAGCATTTTTCGGTTCTATGACGGGTCGCAAAAATGTCACAGAACTTTGGATCCACGTGTCCCCGTCCACGTTGGCAGGTGACGTGGCGCCATCCACACTGGCTAGTGACATGGCCTAGACACGCTGGCTAGTGACATGGCCCGGACATGCTGGCACACGACGTGGCTTCGTCCACGTTGGCAGGTGACATGTCGGACAACACGTGTCGCAAAGAGGACAACCACGTGGCTAGCTAGCATAAGGCCACGTGTCGAGGTGACGCAAGTCCACATGTCATGATTCTATTCAGCCACGTGTCGAGCGTCTCGTTTGGACACGTGTCGTCTTTTCAATCGTTCCACGTCAAATTTTCTTATGCGTCCACGTGTCATTTTCCCATTTGATCACGTGGCATTTTTCAGTTTGGCCACGTGGCATTTTCCAGTACGTCCATGTGTCCTTTCCCAGTCTGTCCATGTGTTAGTTTCCTATTGGTCCATGTGGCATTTTTCTATGGTTCCACGTGTCATCTCCTTAGTATTCCATGTGTCATTTTAGTGTTGCGCCACATGTCATTTCATGGCTTCGCCAGGTGTCATTTTCATAGAGGTCCACATGTCTTTTTCTTATTGGTCCATGTGTCAATTTCTAATCAGTCCATGTTTCCATTTCCATTTACATGTGTTCTTTTCTGTTTGTTCCACGTGTCTGTTCCTGATTAGTACACGTGTCAGTTTCTTATTGGACCACCTATCCGTTTTGAACCACCACGTGTCCGTATCATGCATGTCCATGTTCATATAGAACCATTTCATCACAGAACACCAAATGATATAGCAGAATTCCTAGACAGTTCACCACAATTAAGTTATAACAAGTTCATGACACCATCATTAGTTAACTAACAACAGTTCCACACACATAATCCGGATTAGAGCTGAGAAGAGATACCAGGGGCGTTCAGGTTCATGACACTCCGTGTCCATATCATGCATGGTTTCCATTGACGCCTATAAAATGCAAAGGTGAACTATTAGTTTACTGATTATAGTAAAAAAGGATTATATTAAATAAACTGGGAACAAAGTTAGATTGGATAACTGCTACTACATAGAGCTAATATAACACATCACTAAAATACACTATATCATAGCTTCAAATTAGCGTCGGATGTTTGACGGTAAAAGTAGAAAAATACCGATCAACCATTTGTCGGTATAGTTGCCTTGTGAACTATCAGTCGGTGCTTCACGTTTCTACGAGTCACTGTTGGTTGTTATATGTATTTAGATGTCCCATTGAATGATCGGTCGGTAGAGCCCAACAAATGCATCTAACCATCAGTCGGAATACATAGAGCAGGCCAGCCCATGTGTCCCGCGTGCTTCCGGTCCACCAAAATTTACCCGAAAGACCCACCAGTGCCAACTCCCAAACCCTAGCTGCTTTTCTCCCTCTCCCATTCACCCGCCGCCATTCGCGCTCTCATCCCCCTCGCTCGTCTCCCCCAAATCACCGCACACAGCACACTGGTTCCTCCCTCAGCCGCCTGCCGTCCCTCCTCCACCACATCTCGATAGCCCCTCCTCTAGAACCTGCAGCCCTCTGCCACCCCTCCATCTGCAGCCCTCCCGCCGCCCCTTCACCGGTCCACCCGCAGCACTCCTCCCTTCAACCTGCAGGGGCGCGCCGCCCCCGATCTACAAGCACACACCGTCCCGACCTGCTTGCGTGCTTGTGCTGTCCACCGCCGGATGTGCAGGCACATGCCGCCCCCAACCTGCTGGCAGGCTGAAGCCGTCCGCTGACCGGACCTGCAGGTGCGCGCCGCCCCAATCTGCAGGCTACAGGCCTGGCTCCTGCTGGTTCTAAGCAGCCGCCCCGACGATGATCCCTAGGAGGATGGCGCCGACTCACCGATACCGCAGACTCGGAGCAGGACGCTGCTACTGTCTCGATGTACAGCTTCATTATGCTCCCTTCTCCTTAATGCACCATCATTAATCTGTTCCATCTTTTATACCTGCAGTTGAGATAGATGGCAGCCCATGGTCGTAGCATCCTACGTTAGCAAGTCTCAGACATTCATCCCTGTTGTTGCAGCTGCCCCTGATGATGAAGTCCTCCTTGTCGATGAAACAGAGGGTGTGCTGTAGGAAGGTGGAACTGCTTCTGTAACTCCATGATTGCGCAGAATGGTACCCTTTGTCCATTGTGAACCATATGAAATTCATACCGTGAGTATGCATGTTTGAAATAGCTCAGTACTTGGAGTTAATGATGGCACTTTTAGTAGCATCTGTCTATACACACAAAGGTGTCTACTTCATTCTGTGATATGGTACTTTGCTTATGGTCTATCTATAAACACAATAGCTTAGTTTAAGATGAGGTCTGAATGAGCCCAGTGTTCTTGTTGTGGAACAACACCCTGAAACATAAATTAATTTAAGCCGAGATTCTGGAAGTATAATAACTTCCTTTCTGAAACAAGACTAGCAGCATGAAATCTTAATTTGTGCTATATATCTTCCTATTGAAATTGAACTAATCTGGTTATAGTATAACAAAAAAAGCATATATCGCATAGGTAGCTTATAAGCAGCAGGCGGAGGGATTGCCCTGGAGCTTGCTTGGTGGTATTGAGCCAGATTCAACTAATGCTGCCATTGTACAAATTGTATGTTGTGATTTTTGCACCACATTGGTATTACTGTTTTTCCATTTTATCCATTGACTTGACAACTTCAGATAGAAATAGCAAAGGACACTCGGTTCTATCATTGCATTGCAAGCGAAGTGACACTGTCCAAGGTTGACATATTTTCTTCCATCACTACTATCCATCACTGATTGGCAAACTCTAATGAGCAATAATTTGTTCCCTTTTGAAACTGTAGCTATGTTTAACTGATTACTTGAATTTTCTGTTGCTCATAGTTCTCCATAGAACAGTTGGGAAATTGGAGCTGAGACATGCTTAGCAAGTAAAGTCTTTTTGAATTTGTTTCTACTCTTCAGAGTCCTTTGCATTGTACATCTTTATATGGTTCCACCCAGTGATAGCAAAAGTTTCTGTTGGCCTAAATTTCTAACATGGATAGTTGCAACTTTGCTCTTATGATTGTAGACAGTGCTAAGTTAGTAGATGAGAGCTCTATTGCTGAGCTTTTCCTCAAAAGATTCACTGCAATATCATTTTCTAGGTAGCAGAATAACATATACAAGATGCTTAAAAATTTGTTCACACTGTTGCTCATACAATGTAGAGATCATTGTATTTCTTTTATCTTCAAATCCAATGTTTGTAGAATGTTGCTGATTGCATACCAATGTTGAGTTTCAGGAACTTCATGGTGGTGCCAGGCAGCAGCTTATCGACAACAAGGTGATCAAAGTGCTGATCCAGTGTTTGATTTGTTTTTGATTGTCTGGAAATGGCTTTATTGTTTTGGTGGCAAACAATCCAAATATGTAGCTACGATGTGTATGATTGATGGACATCATGAGCTATTGATGTTGTTATGTGGCTACATGAATTGAATGAAAGCTTTTCTAGCCAATGTGGTCACTTGCTTTGTGATGGATGTGTGTACATGAATATTAGATTAATCTTTATTTTGGATTTTTTTTGGATATATCCGAATGACCCCGTTGAACTTTTGGTCAGTATAAACTCCTAAGAGCATTGAACTGTTGGTTGATATAAACATGTTGGTCGGTATAAACTTATACTGACGCCACTTGTAGCGTCACATAGGTATGGTAGGCATAACTCTATACCGACCAATGATTAGTCACTACAATGACTTGTAGCGACCATAATGTAGTTGGCTATGTGGGGCTGTGGTATAGTGAGATAGGGGCAGCTATGAATGTTAAAACTATATGATTGCAACACTTATAGAGAAGTGTTGGAGAAAGAAGGAAAAAAGTCTGGAAGAAGGATTTGATAAATGGTTTAACAATCATGTAAGTTAATGAATGACGTAACAATAGAATCTACTTTATATGTTTGGTTGTAGATCATGAAGCTGCATATATAAAGAGAAACCTAATGAAGATGGAGATAACTATAGGAAAACATGTGTATTATATGGAGGTAGGTGAAATGACCACGTAGAGATTCAATGCTGGTACTGACTTGTTGAGCATGGCAACCAATAGAAATTAAAATTCTAAACGTTGGGCAAATTAGCTAATTCCTAGAAAAGAAAATAAGCATGTATATGGACTTACAACTTGATTGTCAACCTGTTCCTGTAGTTCTTGTTCTTCTTCTAGATCATTCTTCTTGTTCTGGAACTGATGTACCAAAATTCTTCCTCCATAACATTGTCATCATCACTAGTGCTTTTTGCAAGCGGTGGCAATTCATCCTGGATAGGTTTTTCATGTTGTCCTGATGTTTGCAGCCTTTTCAGTAACTTTGTTGAAGCTCCAGGAGTGACATATGTTGGTGGGATTGAACTCACCCTATTGGAATGTCTATCTCCAGGGGCCATAGCACCACTTTTTTTCTCTTCTTCGCACAGACCTTGCTACACCCACTCTGCACAAGGCCCTGCAGATTTCAAAAAGTAGAAGTTGTAAGCATGTGAACAAATTAGAAGCACTTCTAAGCATTGGAGATATCTAGTCCCTACATTGGAGATATCTAGCGCTCCTTCTAAGCATTGGAAATATCTAGTGCTCCTTCTAAGCATCCCCCACCCCCCACCAAGATAGAAGATGCACCTCAATTTCTAGGGGTGTCGGATCCTCTAAGGTGCTGTTTGGTTTTGCTTTGTCAGCGGTAACATGAATGGGATCCAAATACAGTGCTAACTATTACAGTGTAAAGGAAAGTGGTGATTCTTTGTGTAATGCCCAAGTCCCAAATATGGCTCAGTCCTACTTGCATGCATAGTTAAACACGTACTCGTATCAACCTCGCTTATGCTTTCGTCCTTGCTTCACGTCAAATGGTTAACCCGGGGGTTGAAATGCATTTGGCACTTGGGTTTATATGTTGGTGAAACCCACTCTCAACTAGCAATGTGGGACTATTATCCACACACGCCATGCCACTCACATGGGCCTGCAGTGGGCTCAATTCATCCTTAGTTGGCCTGGGTGGTCACATACACCCCCCTAAAGGACTCGACATCCTCGTTGGCAACATACCCGCACACACTGGGGCAATTGACCAGAAACTTTCCCTCTTAGCACACGTCCATGAGTCTAGTGCCGGCACATATGCCATGCCGTGTGACCACACAGGACCGACACGCGCCATGCGCCATATGTCCATGCCCCTAGCACGCACACGCCCGTGTAACCGTGAGGGTCGCCTCTAATACCAGTTGTAACATCCCAGTCCCAAATATGGCTCAGTCCTACTTGCACGCAGAGTAAAACATGCACTCGCATCAACCTCGCTTACACTTTCATCCTCACTTTGCGTAAAAGGGTTAACCCGGGGGTTGGAATGCATTTGGCACTTGGGTTTATATGTTGGTGAAACCCACCCTCAACTAGCAAAGTGGGACTATTATCCACACACATGCTATGCCACTCACATGGGCCTCTAGTGGGCTCAATTCATCCTTAGTTGGCCCGGGATGTGACAGTCTGTTTCCATCGTGATGGACAAACGGCTGCAACGTTATCCATTCATGCTAGAAAGTGGGTAGTATCACTTATGTATAGCCTGGTATCTGATCACGGTGTGAACAGATCATGCTCAAGCCTAAACAAATAGAAAATAACGTGATTGGGTCACGTTGGGAACTATTAACAGCCTAAAACATCCCAACAAAATGGCACATAAGTCTGTATCATCATCTCCATCGTCAGGCCAAGTTAAGAGTTGATGATAAACCTCACTTGTGTAAATAGATTTTAAGTATTAGTGACCTTGGGTGATTACATATTCGTGACTGAAATTAGAATACAGACTAACTACAACCTCCAACCCCGAACCGTGGATGAATGTGTCACTACCTAGAACCACAGAAGGTAGATGGATTTTGCATTCCTCTTGCTGCGGGGTATCGGCCTCTGACCATTGCCAATCATCAGGGTAGCTGCTCATCGAGGATGGTAAGGCTGGTACGATGCGACGGTCATCATCGACGTTGTAGCAGATTCGTTCCGACAGGCGTCATCAAAGGGGTAGAAGATCAGTTGTGGCAGTCGTCGTTGACGGGGTTTCAAAGTCAAAGGGGTAGCAGATCCGGTGCGATGGTTTTCGTTGATGGGGAAGCAAATTCGAAGGGGTAGTAGATCTGGTGAGGCGGTTGTTGTCGACGGGGGAGCAAATCTGGTCTGGCGGTAGTGGCCGATGGGGAAGCGAATCCGGTGTAGCGGTAGTGGCCGACGAGGAAGTAGCTCCGGTGCACTCAGCATCATCGACGAGGTTGAAGCTCCGGCACTGTGGCCTTCGGTGGAGGTGAGGGGTTGAGTGCCGGCGTAGAGGTGAAAGGTGAGAGGTGGAGGGGAAAGGCGAGTGGTGGAGGCAGATCTAAGCGAAGGGATAGAGAAGGGGCATGGGATGTGGGCGCAGGGGAGATTGTCATAAATACCCTTGATGGATGGGTTAGCGGTGTGTCTTTTGCTTGAGGGTACAAGGGACATTTCACGGGAAATGTTTTCGGCTTCGGCGGCAGAGTTGGCGCCCGGTAAAAATTTTGGACCGTGATGTCCCACTGACCCATGGACCCCACATGTAGGTGTTCTTAGAATTTCTTAAGAAAAAAATTAGCCACAAAGCACAGTGAGGAGGTGGGTGTCTATAACATTCCATTTTTTTAGAATAAAAAAAAGGTTTCAGAGGTCCTAATCCAATTTGGGCCAAGACCCTAGCAAACCAGGCCACTCGCTTGGCCCAAGTCAAAACCCCAGGGGATTGAGTCCCTCCCCAACACTGTCCCATCTCCCTCCCGTTTGAACCTTTCTCCCAAGAATGTCTCTCTCCCTCTCCACAGCACCTTCCCCCTCTCTAGAACCTCCTCCATAGCAGCAATAACAAAGGGAAAAGGAGGAAAATGGATTGAGGAGGAGGAGAGGATCAAGATGTTGTGCATCTTCAGAGTAGACTTGCTTTCCCCCATCTTAGTGTTGCTGCCCTAGGTTTTTGGTCGTGAGGATTAGTGGATTTGCTGAGGAAAACATGGTTTGAGGATCAATCTAAGGTGTGCTGTCCTGTAGCTCGGGCAGTGCTGCTGTCCTTTTAGTTTCGGCAACCTAAATGACTTTTTATCCTAATATGGATCATACAAAAGTTGTAGAGGTTTGTGAGATCTAACTACTGTCAAAGTTTCACATTCTTTTGTGGAGTATACCTTCAGTTATTGAATATTGTTTGGACGCTATTTCTGAATGTCCAGATTTTGACAGCAGATGTTCAGACATGTATTAGATGATCTCAAGGATGGAATTCGTGGAAACCCATAATAACAAAATTGTAGGTTGCTCAGTGGTGTATGTCCTGACAAAAGTTTAGAATTTGTTGACAAGGGATTTGGGAGATATGTATTTTTGTATTCTACTGCCCAAAATTTCAGACAGATTCTGTACTTCACATTCAACGGCAGTTTTATCCCTCTTGGAATCATGTTAAAAATAGAGGATCGGTACAAAGTTGTAGGATTTTTCCCTTAGCTTTCTAAGGTATATTTTCTTGCTGTCATATCTTTTGTAATTTTAAAGATACAAAAAAGTGAAGCAGCACTGCTGCGGTTAGCCTAGGTGATATTCACCATTGTCGCTTGTTTGACGGGTTGGGCTGTACAAGTGCTTTTCTTTTTGTATGCACATGGTTGTTTGAGGATATGGTATGATCTTATTGTGTCAAAACAGGTGGTAACACTCCGGATCACGTTTAGAGCGGCTGTCTCCTTCGTTGGGAGACAAGTAACGTAGCGGTGGTTGCTACAAGCTTTAATTTGCTATTTTTTCTACCTCCACCTTAAATTTCAGAATGATAACTTATCCAATATGATCCATTAAATTATAGGTTTATGCACATGTTAGTGTTGTTATTACATATGCCTTGTTCTTTACTTTATAACTTGGTAATGGCTCTTGTTGGCATAATTAGGATGAGGTTTATGTTGTCAAATGAGGAGAGTCTTATCTGGTACATGCGGTCCATACTCTCTTTGTGCAGTCTGTCTTGGCATTGCATTTCATTGCATCACAATGCATGGCATATGGAGTTATGTCGCCGCTTGATAGCCATAACCGTATCGCTACAGCATCGTTTATTGGGCATAATGATGCAGCTTCATACTATTTGAGTATGAAGGCAGGAGACATGGCATCTGCATTGCATTTGCATTTAGGGTGCTATTGGTTTTCTATGGCATTTATTTGACAATGATGGTGAGAAGTGAATATTCTCCAAGGTTTGGCGATGAATTGGTTTTATTTATGTATGAGGGTGTTGGACTTGATATTATTATTATTTTTCATTTAGGAGCTATGCTTGCTGATAATAGTTAAACCATTGTCTAATCAACTTGTAGTTTAAATAGCTTGTTAAAGCCGGTTACTTTTTGAGATTTTATATCTCACCCATGTTTTATCATCTCAGGTACTTGATGAATGGATGCTTTGCTTTGGAGTTGGGAAGTAGCAGCACGTCGTACACTTCTCTTTAATCAAAATTATCTAGTGTGATGCTGTAATATTTAAGTCCTCTATGAGAGTTTGTTTGTTTGTTGCTTAAGTATGGCTAAGATTTGTTAAACCTTGCCTTTAATCGTTTCGATACCATGTTAGGATCTTTCATTTATGCTAGTGTGCTTTATCTACTTGCATATCTTATTATTTGTTGCTCCCACGATGTTCCTGTTTTAGGGGAGATGCTATCAAAATCTCTCCCTTTTGTCCGGTGTGGCTTAGTAGCATCCTAAGGTAGTGTTTGGTTTTCCTAGGATGTTACAGTTGGTAATCAGAGCTTTGGTTAATTTAATCCTAGGAAAAATAGGATCTAATTTGATACACTTGCACTTGTAGGTTGGGTACGGGTACATTTGTTTGTGTGTATGGATTATTTTGTCATTTGTGCATACTTTAAATTGTTGGAGCTTGATACTTGTGTTGTTCGTGTCTTGTAGTGGTTGCAGTTATGCTGCCTAAGAAGCGAGGTCGGGCACAACTAGCGAGTGGTGCCCAAGCTGATGGCACTAGTCAAGCAGAATTACTTACCGCAATGCGTGAGATGCAAAATGAGATGAGGACTTTGAGGCAGGATGCTCATGCGGGTGTAGCACAACCTAATCCCACTGGCTCTACTCAGGAAGTTGCTGCCCCAGTTGGCCCTGAGAGTGGTGTCTTGCTAAGAGAGTGGGTTGGCATGAAGCTGGATAGTTTTGATGGCAGTGGTACTCCTATTCATGCTGCTGATTGGTTGTCATATATGGAGGATAAGATGGAAGCCTTTGAGGTGTTAGCTCATGATCGTGTTCATTATGGGGCACAATTGCTGAAGGGTGAGGCATAGATTTGGTGGATGGGTGTGCAGTCAGCTCGCACAGCTGCGCATAGTTCTTTGACTTGGCCTGAGTTTGTTAGATAGTTTGAGAGGAAGTTTTACCTAGTGACCTTCCTGGACAAGATGAAAATTGAGCTAAATAACTATGTGTAGGAAAGGAAGATAGTGGCTGAGTATGAGGTGGGGTTCAACCAGATTGTTCGCTTTATTCCACATGTGGCCCATGATGATGCAGAGAAAGCAAGACAGTTTCATCAAGGCCTTAAGCCTTCAATTCGCCATGTGTTGGGTGCCTTTGAAGTCACAGACTTTCGCTCAATGGTAGAGAAAGCCTTGAGAGTTGAGCTGCAGCTTCAGGTCACAGATGATCTAAATAATGTTGGAGATATGCCCTAGTGGCAATCATAGAGATAATGATATCTGATTGTATCCATGATTTGTATATTCATTGAATATCCATTAAAGGCTACTTGAATTGATTTGCAATTATGTGAATTGTATGTGAAACTCTTTACTTGTATAGTTATTCTAAAGTTGTCCCTAGTCGGAGTTCATGTGAGGACACACATGAATATTAGACTAGCACATATATTAGTTGATGACTATGTTCCACAAGTCATGGACATGGAGATGTCAAACTAATAATGTGGGCACATGTAGAGACATGTGCTAGGACTAACCCAATGCGAGAAGTAGTTCTCTCTTTACACAACATGTACGTTTTGTCCTTAGACCTGAGATTGTTGCATGTACTCAAGAGGTGGATCGTCTTACTTAGAGGCTATCAAACGCTACACCGTAGCAGGGTAGTTAAAAAAGTAGCTTCGGGTCCATGGGCTCTCACTCCGATGGGTCCTACTTCGGGTGCCTGTCCTTCATCTGGCATTTTGGAGGCATATGTTATGCCTGCCAGTAACGCTAGAGATCGTGGTGATGTGGTGACAGGTACCATCTTAGTTGATTCTTATGGTGCTCGTGCTCTTTTTGATTTTGGAGCTAGTTTCTCTTTCGTCTCGGAGGCTTTTGTTGGTTGTTTGGGTCTTTCTATTGAAAGGATTGGGGAGGCTATCATTGTTAGTTCTACTAGAGGGCTTGTTTCGAGTTCTATAGTTTGTCCAGGCTGTGTGTGTCACTCTTGCGGATGAGGATGTTATTGCTAACTCAGTGGTGATTCCTTTGGAGCCTTTTGATGTGATTCTTAGCATGGACTGGCTCTCCCAATATAAGGCTGTTATCTCTTGTTTTTGGAAAATATTCACTTTGCAAGCACCATCAGGACGAGAGATGATCATTCAAGAGAGTGGTTTGAAGTACTCTATCTCCTTGTTGTGTCAGTTATTTCCTGATCACTAGACACAAAAATCAGGCATTCTTTTTGTGGTGATTGGTGATCATGAGCTTCCCTTGTGAGTGGATGATATTCCAGTGGTTTGTCACTATCCAGATGTTTTCCCAGATGAGCTCCTAGGTTTACCTTCTGAAAGAGAAGCTATTTTCCACATAAAGTTGGTTCCTAGAATGCAACCTATATATAAGACACCATACAAGATGGCTCTTGTGGAGCAGGTGGAGTTAAAGAAGCAATTGGATGAACTTGTTGCTAAAGGGTTTATCCCCATTCATACTCGGCGGCGGTGGCGGTAGGCAGATCCCAGTTGACGACACCGGGGAGGTGTCCTAGTGTCCCTAGTGCCTTTGGCGGAGACAACTCTGTGCTCCCCGTTTCCTTTGGCGGAGGCTTTTTTCCGACAGTTCCAATCCGTCAACTCCCTTAACCGCCCTCTAGGAAGTAAGTACCCATTCCCCAACCATAAAATCTGATTCCATAGATAGATCTAGATTTAGTCACATGAATTTAGTTCTTCAACTGTTAGTTTTGAATAGAAGTTTAGATCGATGGACAAAAGTTGGATAACTACTGGGAGAAAATCCACATCTGCCTACACCTATGGAGTGGAGCAATTCATGGAGTTTGTTAAGCAACAATGCACTAAACACATCAATATACCTTGCGGATGCACCCGATGTCTTAACCAAAGTGAATTGGCTCAGGCTAATGTTCATGACCACCTTCTTCTGTTTGGAATGTCAGTTACATATACAAGGTGGACTCAACATGGGGAATCTGCAATGTTGTGATTGTTGAGTTTTTAGAGCCGGAGCATGGATATGAATATGATTATGGGTTTGGGTTTGAAGAGGATGAATCTGCCCATGATGATGGGATTGATGTGGATGAGCAAGACAATAATGATGAAGAAATGCCAGATCTGAAGATGATAGCAGAATTATACATAGCTGCAAAGGAGGATGGACAGGAACCAAAATTTACTAGAGTGCTCCAAGATTTGAAGCAGACTCTCTGCCCAAGATCTAGGCACTCAAGATTCTGTTGTGAGGTTGCATCGTATTAAGTTGCACTATTGAATCAGCAATACATCATTCAATGCAATATTGAAGCTGATGTCCTTATCATTCCCTCAGTCCGAATTACCTTCAACATATGATGAGGCAAAGAAAGATCTTTGTGAACTGGGCCTTGGCCACACAATCCATTTGTGCTATAATAACTGTGTGTTGTTCAGGAAGAGGTATTCCAAAATGGATGTCTACCCAAAATGCAAACATCAAGTTGCCTCAAACACCAACCTATGGATACAACAATAGAAAGAACAATCTTGATTGTAGATGCTTTTACTACCGGACTAAAGGTTTCCTCATAGTCTATGCCATAGCGTTGTTTAAATCCCTTTGCTACAAGACACGCCTTGTATCTATCCAAGCCACCATCTTGTTTCCTTTTAATTTTATAGACCCACTTGCAGTCAATGATGTTAGTGCCTTTATGAGAGGGAACCAAGTGCCATGTTTTATTCTTCTATAGAGCCTGGAACTCAAGATCCATAGAATTCTTCCAATCCTTGTTACTTAATGCCTCTTCTAAATCTCTAGGTTCCCCTGATGTAGTAAGAAAACTGTATTTAACAGTACCATCAGTGTAGTGTTTCACCTTGCAAATGCCGCTTTGGAGCCGTGTTCTTGGTCTGATGGAGAGTTCGTCATCAATCGTAGGAGATCCAGGAACATCATCCCCCCTCCTCCCCGGCCGCAAAAGATCCAAGCAAATCAGCTCCACCGGCAGGCGCTGAGGGCGCTGTCGAGCCGGCAATGGTGCGCGTGGTATCACTTGGTTGGCGCAAAGCAGGCTTGCCATCACCCACGCTCCGCGTGGCAGCAGGAGGTTGGCAAGGTGGAGATCCGGCGGCAGGGGTACTGGCCGTTGCAGGTGGCACGCCCTCTGGAGTGGATACGCCTGCTGCATCCGGCAAATGTGTAGGCGGATCAGCTTTGGGTCCTATGCTAGTTGAGGTAGCGCCCGTTTCTTCATCATTTGATGTAGATTCTTCAGGGATTTGATCCTAATTTTCATGGAAAACTTCAACAGGGCCATTAGCAGATATATGAGGGTCATTAGTCAAATGATCAATCAATCGTAAGGTCCCAAGATTTAGAAGATATGGAGAGAGATTTCTTGTCTCAAGCATTGCCCTGCATTGGGATGAAGTTGAGCAAAAGGGAACACATTTTCATCAAAGGTAACATCCCTTGAAATATACACACAACTAGTAGAGGGATCAAGACATTTAAACCCTTTGTGTAACGTGCTATACCCTAGGAAGGTGCACTTCTTGGACCGAAATTGGAGCTTATCAGAGTTATATGGCCGCAAGTTCGGCCAGCAGCTGCACCAAAAATTCACAAGGAATTATGATCTGGTGTTTGATCAAACAGGAGTTCCAAGGGTGTAGCATAATCAAGAATTCTACTAGGTGTGTGATTGATTAAAACAACAACAGATGAGAAACCTTCATCCCAGAATTTCAATGGCGTAGATGCAGGGTCAAGGAGTGCTAGGCCAACTTCTACAATGTGCCAATGTTTGCATTCTACGGAACCATTCTGCTGATGGGCATAAGGGCATGATACATGATGAGTAATGCCAATGTTTGAGAAAAAATAATTGAGATGTTCATATTCACCTCCCCAGTCGGTTTGCATGGTTATGATTTTGTGATCAAAGAGGCACTCAACCAGTTTTTGGAACTCATGAAATTTCTGAAAGACTTCAGATTTAAATTTGAGAAAGTAGATCCATGTAAACTTGCTGTAATCATCAATGAAACTAACATAGTATTTCTTTCCACTAACTGAATCGAGCGCAGGGCCCCAACATTTGAATGAACGAGTTCCAAAGGAAAATGAGACACTCTTAGAGCTAGAGTAAGGCAATTGATGACTTTTTGCCTTTTGACAAGCATCACAAACTAAGCTTTTATTTGACTCGATTGAACAAGGAAGATTAAAGGTGCTAATAACTTTCCCTACTACTAGAGAGGAGGGATGTCCTAGCCGGTTGTGCCACACCATGAAGGACAGCTTGATGGCTCCAAAGGCTTGTTTGGTAGATGGCGCAGACGGGAGAGGATACAACCCTCGATGGCAACATCCTCTAAGGAGAGGTCTCTTGGTGATCTTATCCTTTACCAAAAAGAAATTGGGGCAAAATTCTAGGAAGGCTGAATTATCACTAGCAAGGCGATGGACAAAAACAAGATTTTTATTTGCATTTGGAACATAGAGAATATTTTTTCAGATGTAGATCACGATCAGGGGTTTTAACAATTGAATGACCAATGTGACTAATGCTCATACCAGCCCCACTTGCAGTGTGGACTTGACCAATGTGTACTTATTGCAGATAGAAAACTTCTCCAGATCCCCGATCGCGTGATCTGTAGCTCCAATATCTATATACCAATTCGTGTCCACCCCATAGGATGTGGTGGCCGAACCAGCATACTTCTTGTTTGGCACAAAATCTTCTTCAAACCTGTACCAAGAATCTATTACCTCATGGCGTTCCTTCTTGCACAGCTGGCACCTTGGCCTGCTGTTGTCATTGGCGCTGCCTTGTTAGTTGCTGGCACCACTAGTGTTCTGGTGTGGCTAAAAGTCACGTCCTCGGCCTCAGTTTCCACCATGACCACGTACTCACTGGCTCCCACACCCTCAATTTGCCATGTTGGCCAAGTGCTAGGAGTCGCCGTGCAGCAGCTCCTCTCCAATGGTGATCGCATCAGTCCTTGAAACAAGCACTGACATGATAGGGTTGTAGTCATAGTCGAGGCCAGTGAGGATTTAGGAGATCACTTCTTTGTCATTAAGAGGCTTACTGGAGATCATCTTCTCATCTGCAAGAGATCGCATCTTACCAACATACTCGGTGATGGACATGTCTCCTTTCTTCGTGGTGGCGAGTGCGATCCTGGTGTTGATGGCCCCTGCTCTGGACATTGAGGAAAACATCCCCTGGATAATACCCCAGGCACCAGCGGTGGTGACGCTTGCCACCACTTAGGACAGCATGTCCTTGGTGGCGGAGGAGAGCAAAAACGCCAGCACTTGCTGGTCAGTGGTGATCCACTCGCCATGCTCAAGGTTGAGAATGTCGATCTCCTTGTCTCCTTGCTTCTCCTTCACCGTGGCGGGCTGAGGCTTTGAGATGCTAGTGAGGTCACCCTCAAGGCGAGCCCCGCGCACCACAGCAAAAACCTGCGCTTTCCAAAGTGCATGGTTCATCTTGTTCAGCTTCTCGGTGATGACATCGCCGATCAGCGAGTTGACAATGGCGGTCTTGGATGAACTTGCCATGGGAAGACTTGAGTTGGATGCAATCTACTAGATGTATTTGTGTTGGGCTCTGATTACCATGTGAGAAATCAAAGGTGCTTTGGAAGCTTTGGTGGAATTGTCATTGCCCTTCTAGGGTCGATGCCTACATGTTTATATAGGGCAGCACTAGCCACTGCCATGGCGTGTACATCAAGATGGCGGCTAGATATAGGTTGTTGTGATTATCTAACTAATCTAGATTTACATTAGATTTACAACAAAATGAAACTTATCTACACAACCACCTATATCCGACCACTATTCAAACACATTACATTTGTTTGTTTCACAAGTCTGCCTACAAGGTGATCAAGGTCTAGAGCCCAGATGTGTTTGTCAAATATATGGCAGAGAGAGAGGGAGGATGAATTCCATGATGTAGTCTGATGGCCAGCTTGCGTAAGGCAATGCAGGCTATCTGGGAGTTGACATGGCCAAATATAGGAAGGAAACCTCATGTACTTGGGGCCTGAATGATTATGAAAATCTAGTAAGCATATAAGAGGAAAGATATATTCTTGGCATATCGTTTGCTGCTACTATGGAGAGCATGGTTTAACAAAAAAGAAATCTGTGGCGGAACTGCCTAATTAACTTAGCTAAAGCACAATTAAGTCGCCTAACATGTGATCATATGCTTTAATCAAGTTAACTCGGCAGTCCATTGGATTTCATCTAATAAACCACTACACAGGACCAAGGAAGCAGAGCTCACACGAAGGTGAGTGGTTCCAGAGAATATAATAGATCATCCAAAATTAAACAAGTACATTAATATTACACCATCAGGTTCAAAATTCAAACAAGTTTGCAGAGTTCTTTAAGCAGCAGAAAATAAACCAATCGGAAGCTAGCGCCGGGGGTCGGATGTCACGATGAGACCGATCATGACACCACTTGTCCCTGTCCTCACCGTCTGAGGAGGGATCCCACTCAACCGTCCAACCAAGAGGAAGCTAGGGAGGTCAAGTGCCACAAGCAGCAAACTCAGAGGCTTCAACATCACCTGAAAGATGTGCCACAAGCAAGGATGAGCAACTAGCTCAACAAGACTTAACCAACCAGTGGTACTAATCCACCAACTTCTAGACATGCAAGGCTTTTTGGCTGAGGAGTTTGTTTTGCCAAAAGCGACTACAGTAGATCCTTACTTTCAATATTTTAGCCACAAGTTCTATGTTCATTTACCAATCTAAGTTAGCAACTATACTAAACAAGCAATGGTTTCCAAGCAATTAGCCAAGTAACAATATTTAGATCACCATCATCTTCCATTCTTACTCGGTGTAGCATAGCGATCCAGCAGTCGCAAACCGTGAGAGGCAGACGAATCGATTCGAATTTCTTAACCATGCATGGCGAACCTAATCTCACGACATCCGCGCACCACGAAGGTCGCTTCCTTGATTGGCCGTCCCCATCAATCCCCAGACCCATGTCGGGCCCACTTACCTTGGTACAAGGCTCCACAGACCCAGCCTCTGCCGTTCTATGACCGCACTTGTCACCACATGCGGCCACAAGGGAAACTCTGTTCCAGAGATAGTGGATCGAACACCAGATCACGAACACCATCACTTTTCGACCTTAAACCAATTTCAAGTACACAGACTGGGCAATCCACCAACCACCAAAACAATTCACAAGGCCCTACCCCGTCCATCGTCCTTATGGTTGTAACAAAAAGGAGAACAAGCAACTCCTATAACTCGCGAGTGACAGGAAATTACTCGACTTTTACTGAGTCCTGTTTAAGCATTGCAACTATTCGGCCTATCATACTAGTGTTCAGATCAAAGGGAAACTAAGTCATGCATCTAAGATTTCAAACAACTCCTGGAACGTAAATGCACACATATAACAACAGAAGGCATGCACAAGTTTAGAATTACTGGGTTATGTTCCGGGGCTCACCTTCAAGCGGGGCGGAGGCGAACTAGTCTTCGGTGTGCTCGGGCGTGACTCCTGCAGGCAGCGGCGCAGCTACGTGTGGCGGATCCACTTCGGATCTACCGGGTTAGACATGTTTTAGCCGCCTGATATGCGACGCTCATGCCTAAGCCGAGTAAACACGAAGTGCCGTCGGATTTTCCTCCGATTTAACCACTTGAACAGGACCGATTTAGCAGACTCACATGAAGGTGAGCGGTTCCAGAGAGTACAACAAGTCTACCCATGTTAACAAATTAACCACTGGATTTAGTTGCGAAAGAACATCAGAGTTTTACAAGCTTTCGGAACACAACAGAAGGTAAAACACTAGCGGAAGCAATCGTCGGGGTCGGATGTCCTGGTGAGGCTAGTCGGGACATCACTGATCCCTCTCCTCGCTGTCCGAGGAGGGATCCCACTCGACCGTCCAGCCCGGCGGGAGCTGGGGCAGCCAAGCGCCAGCAAGAGAGGGGTCGGGGGCAGCAACTTCACCTGAAAAACAGGACCCACAACAAGGCTGAGCTACTAAGCTCAACAAGACTTAACCGATAGGAGTAAAACTACTCCACACTTCTAGACATGCAGGGCTTTCTGGCTGAGGGGTTTGCTTGCCAAAAGCACTAAGTAAAACCCTATTCTCAAGTTTTAGTTCCGATTCTAAGTTCTTTAACCAGTCTAGGTTTTTTTTCAACCTATTCTAAGCAATCATAGAGCCAAACAAGGTGTATATCAACAAAACCATGTCATTATCAGATTCCTCTTTTACTCAGGGTGACATAGCGATCAAGCAATCTCAAACTGTGAGAGGTAGACGAATCGACTCGAATTCTTAAACCATGCATGGTGAACCTAGCCTCATGACATCCACGTACCCGGAGGTCGCTTCCTGTGTCGGCCTTCCCCATCAATCCCCTAACCCGTGTCGGGCCCATTTCCTTTGGTGCAAGGTTCCACAGACCCGGCCTCTGCCGTTCTATGACATCGCAGGCCACCACGTGCGACATCCAGCAGGGGAAACTCCGTTCCAAGAACAATGGGGCGACCGCTCATGTCTAGGTTCAATCCGGTACTAGGCTTCCTCAGCCCATACTAAGTATGAGGCTAGTACTTTCAAACACTTGATCACGAATACCACCACTGTCGGGCCTTAGCAAGTTTTCATAGACAGACGGGGCAACCATCCGTCCACCAAAGAGTTACCAAACCCTGCCCCATCCATCATCCTTATAGTTATAACAGAAAGGTAGACATGCGACTCCTACAACTCGCGAGTGACAGGAAATCACTCGGCTTTTACCGCCTTCTAGTTAAGCAAGGCAACTACTCGGTCCAACAGCTAGTGCTCAGATCATGGGGATAACTAAGTCATGCATCTAGGGTTTCAAACAACTCCTATACGTAAATGCACAAACATATTGCAGAAGGCATGCGCAAGTTTGGAAAACAACGCAGGGTTTTCATGCAACCGGGGCTTGCCTTCGAGCAAAGAGGAAGAGAACTGCTCGACTTCGGGGGCGACTTCGGCTTCAGCGGGCAGGAGCTCAGCTACAGCGTCGTCTTCTGGCGCCGGGTGTAGCTCGTAGAAGCCGTCGGCGAGGCGTAGCTCTACACGAATGCAATGCAAGAGTTAGCATAGACGGTTATTTCAACAGCAACACTTGCTCGCCTGAGCCCAGAAACTCGCGACAAGGAGCAGGAGGGTGGGGAGGTTCAAGAGAGCTGGTGAAGATTAAGAGGCAAGGGTCGGAAAGGAACTTATGATCTGATCCTTGAACTAGAGGATGTGGTATACTAGGGATCCTCCGACGCGAGCGCTGAAGGGTTCCTAAGTTTTACACATACACCCTCGGGTTGAAGAAAAGATCACAGCCGGGCCCTCGGGCGAGGCGGATAAGGGTCGGCGGAACAGATAGGGTCGGGCGAGACGGAACCGGGTCGGGCGGATAAGAGGGGTCGGGCGAAGCGGACTGGGGTCGGCAGCTTACCTTCTTTCTACAAGGAAGGCTTGGGGTCGGGAAGAAGCAGACTTGGGCGGAGGGACTAAGGCTTTGAACAACGGCTAAGACCGGTAGTGCTCCGGTGGCGGTGCTTCTTGTGGGTCACAAGTGAGCTTTTACACAGCACGGAGGAGCAAGCGGCTGGGTGGCTTGGAGAAAACGGAGGGGAGCTGAGAGGAGAGTTCCTCAAGAACTTTAGGGTGAGGTGCTAGGAGCTTGAGCAGGGGCAAGAGAAAGGCTGAAGGCAACAATGGCGGAGGGAACTCCGGCGGGCTTGCGCATTCCTTTATATAGCTGCTGGAACGGGGAAGGGAAGCGGCGCAGGAGAGAAGGGGAGCGGCGCGAAGGCCGGGGAGAAGCAATGGAGTACTCTGCCGGGACGGCGATTGAGCGAAGAGGGCGGTGGTGCAGGACTCGGGGATGACGCCAGTGGTCATTGGGTTCTGGCGTCAGGGCGGCGCAGGAGCGGGTATGCCGGTGGTTGAGATTTGGCGGAGGCGGGCGTCGTCGTGCGGAAGATTTGATAGAAGCGACCGGTTTAATGGCGCTAGAATCGAGGGCGCACAGGTGAAAATACATGCAGCCGCGGGCGCATGGGCGAGCGCGGAGCAACAGATTGTCGGGCGGCTTCTGGCAGGGCGGGGGAAAAGGAGCTGTCGCTGCCGTGACCAGGGTTGGCGATGGAGGAATCGTCGTGTAGCGGAGACCAGGTGGCGCGATTGAGCTCGAAGTGACGGAAAAGACGCGCAACATCAGGCTCTGCGGCCGGGATCTGGCGGTGTGATGATGGGCGCGGGAGGCGAGGCGCTGCAGAAAGGTTGCAGAGGGGCTTCCGCCGCCATTGGGGAAGGGGGCGCGAGGATCCATTCGGTCGCGAGCCAGAGACAAAACTGAGCGGCGGGCGTCGGAGAAGATGAGCCACGCGGCGGGGAAACTCTGAAGCGGGCATGCAACTCGAGTGCGCCTGTCGCGGAAGATCTGGGGGAAAAAGATCTCGCGGGTCCACCGGGTGGATAGAACGGACGTTTGAGGAAGACTTAGAAGGATCCGACGGTGAGCGGGGTTTGCCGGGGTCGGGATTGGAGCGAAGCGGGGAGGGGTCGGGTCTCAGGGGTCGGGTCTCAGGGGTCGGAACCGGGCGGAAGGCTGAGCACTCAGGCGCGGCAAAACAAGGCAGAAGATCAGGGCTAGGATTAAGGTTAACCCGAAAGATTAGGGTCCGGTCGTCACAGCCTACCCCTCTTAAAAAGAATCTCGTCCCGAGATTCAGGCATCAAAAGCGGGGGTGCCGTTCTTACCTCCTTGACGAGATAGAAAACCTGGGAAGCGCTTGTTCAGATACTCGTCCGTTTCCCATGTTGCTTCATCTTCGGTGTGGTTTCTCCAGAGGATCTTATACATCTTTACCACTTGGCGCCAGGTATGCCTTTCCTTCTGGTCAAGAACTCGGTCTGGGTACTCGGTGTAGGTCACATCGGGCTCTACCTGAAGCTGTTCTTGCTCTAAGATCTCTGCTGGAACTTCTACACATTTCTTCAGTTGAGACACATGGAAAACATCGTGTATGGCCGACAGCTGTTCTGGGAGTTGGATCCTGTAAGCGACGGGTCCACATATCTCCACAATCTCATAAGGGCCAATGTAACGGGGAGCCAACTTGCTTTTTACTCCAAACCGTTGTACTCCTTTGGTCGGGGAGACTCGAAGATACACATGATCACCAAGGTCGAACTGCAGGGGTCTCCTCCGCCGGTCAGAATAACTCCTTTGCCGAGATTGGGCAGCCTTGAGATTGGCTTGAATTACCCTCACTTGCTCTTCGGCTTCTGTCACTAAGTCAGGGCCATAAACCTGTCGTTCTCCTGCTTGGGACCAGTTCAAGGGCGTCCTACATCTCCGGCCATACAGGGCTTCAAACGGTGCCATCTTCAAACTGGCCTGGTAGCTGTTATTGTAGGAGAATTCTGCCAAGGGCAAGCACTTGTCCCAATTCTTGGCATAGTGGATGACACAAGCTCTTAACATGTCTTCGAGGATCTGATTGACTTTCTCGGTTTGGCCATCGGTTTGAGGATGATATGTTGAGCTACGGATGAGCTTGGTGCCCATGGATGCTTGTAGCTATTCCCAAAAGCGTGCCACAAACTGAACTCCTCGATCAGAGATGATGGTCTTGGGTACACCATGTAAGGAAACTATGCGGTCGAGGTACAACTCTGCATACTGCTTGACTGTGTGGGTGGTGCGGACAGGAAGGAAGTGGGCGGTCTTGGTCAAACGGTCCACTATAACCCAGATGGAATCATATCGCTGTGATGTAAGGGGCAATCCAACTATGAAGTCCATGCTGATGTCTTCCCATTTCCAACAGGGAATAGGTAGTGGCTGAAGGGTACCTGCTACCTTTAGATGGCTGGCCTTGACATGTTGACAGGTGTCACATTCTGAAACATACCGAGCGATTTCCGGTTTCATTCCACTCCACCAAAAGGTTTGAGATCATGGTACATCTTATTGCTGCCAGGATGGATTGAGAACTTGGAGAGATGAGCTTCATCTAGGATTTGCTTCCTCAGCTCGGGGTCGGCTGGTACAATTAGTTGGTTTTCATAATGCACACCTCTAGTTTCATCCTGCCGGAATTGCTTATATCCTTCATCCTTTACTGAGATCTTCCGGATGATCCGCCTTATTTCCTCATCCTTTACTTGTGCTGACCGGATTTGGTCTTCCAAAACTGAGTCAAGGGTGATGTGGCTGAGGGTTCCATGGGGAATAATCTCCACACTAAGTTTTCCCATCTCGTGACATAGAGTCTTGGTGAAAGCTGTTACCAACAAGCAGTTGCAACGGTGCTTGCGACTAAGGGCATCGGCCACCACATTGGCTTTGCCGGGATGATAGTGAACTTCCAAATCATAGTCCTTTATCAACTCCAACCATCTTCTCTGGCGCATATTGAGGTCGGCTTGAGTAAAGATGTACTTGAGGCTCTTGTGGTCGGTATAGATGTGGCAATGGGTTCCCATCAGATAGTGTCTCCATATCTTCAAGGCATGTATCACTGCTGCTAGCTCAAGGTCATGGGTTGGGTAGCTTAGCTCATGAGGTCGTAATGCTCGTGAGGCGTAGGCAATGACTCGGTTGTCTTGCATAAGAACACACCCAAGTCCAGTGTCGGAGGCGTCACAGTACACAACAAACGGCCTAGAAGGGTCGGGCTGAGCCAAAACTGGGGCGGTGGTCAGCAGGTGCTTCAGGGTCTTGAAGACTTCTTCACACTTGTCATCCCACACGAATTTGACCTCCTTTTTTAACAACTCTGTCATCGGCTTAGCTATCTTAGAGAAATCCGGTATGAAGCGCCAATAGTAGCCTGCCAGTCCCAGGAAACTTCTGATCTGGTCCACTGAGGCAGGAGGCTTCCATTCTATGACTTCCTGCACCTTACTGGGGTCGACGGCTATACCATCCTTGGAGATAGTGTGTCCCAAAAACTTGACACTATCTAACCAAAACTCACACTTGGAGAACTTGGCATAGAGTTGGTGATCTCTCAGCCGTTGGAGAACTACATGAAGATGAGCGGCATGTTCTTCTTCACTCTTCGAGTACACTAGGATATCATCAATGAACACCACTACAAACTTGTCCAGCTCGGGCATGAACACCGAGTTCATGAGGTACATGAAATAGGCGGGTGCATTGGTGAGTCCAAAGGACATGACCAGATACTCGTATAGCCCATACCTCATGGAGAAGGTTGTCTTGGGTATGTCGCAGGGTCGGATCTTGATTTGGTGATAACCAGAACGAAGATCAATCTTGGAGAACACTTTTGCTCCAGCTAACTGATCAAACAAGACATCAATGCGTGGCAGTGGGTACTTGTTCTTGACGGTCACAGCATTGAGGGGTCGGTAATCCACACACATACGTAGATTGCCATCCTTCTTCTTCACAAACAGGGCAGGGCAACCCCAAGATGATGTGCTAGGTCGGATGAAGCCTTTTTCCAACAGATCATGCAACTGGGTCTTCAACTCGGCTAGCTCAGCGGGTGGCATCCGATAGGGTCTTTTAGATATTGGTGCGGTGCCAGGGATCAACTCTATGGAAAACTCCACTTCTCTATCAGGGGGCATACCAGGCAAGTCTTCCGGAAACACGTCAGGGTACTCACAGATAACAGGGAAGCCTTCTAGACGGGCTCCTGATAGAGGGTATGCACAAGGAAGTGCAAACTAAGGATGTGTTAAGGATAGGATAGAACTGCCATGGAAGGGTGAGCTGATGTAGAGAGATCGGGCTGCTGTATCTAGAACCACATGATGTCAGGCCATCCAATCCATACCAAGGATGACATCTATGCCTTCTAGATCAAGGATGATAAGGTTTTCCTTGAAGAGGGTCGGGCCTAGCTGGAGAGGTACAAGAGTAACAATCTAATCCGATGTTATCTTCCCTCCAGGAGTGGCGATCACATAAGGTTCCTTAGTGTGACCGACATCCAGCTCACATCTTTCCCTAGCCTTACTCCCGATAAAGCTATGAGAGGCTCCCGAATCAAACAACACAACAACAGCTTGATTTAAAACAAGGAAAGTACCTGTCATTACTAGCGCACCTTCGGGGAGCTCGGTCAAGCTGGTGTAGTTGAGTCGGCCTTGTCGGACTTGCACCTTGGGTCTTCTTCCTCTGTTTGCCAGGGGGTTCCGACTTTGCTGTGGATGCTTGTTCCTGGGGCAGTCCTTTGCAAAATGCCCTTCATTGCAGCAGGTAAAACAGCGGCTACTAGCTGCAGGGCGAGGTGGTGCTGGTGGGGTCGGCTGGGGCACCTGCGGTTGGAAGCCTGGAAAATGGGGCGCTGCTGCTGGTGGGGGTCGGGCAATCCACCTTCCTGACTGCTGGGGTCGGCCGGGGGCTTGTGGAGGAACCATCCGGAACCTTCGGATGGGCTGACTCGGAAAGGCCACGGAGGCTTTCCTCTTCTGGTCGGCTTTAAGAGCTTGCATGCAATCCTCTTGAGAGATGGCCAGATTGACCAACTCATTGTAGGTGTCCACCTTGATGGGGTTCAACCTTTCCCTGAGCTCCAAGCTCAGTCCCCGGCGGAATCGGTCCCGCTTCTTTTCATCCGTGTCCGCATGGTAGCCGGCATAACGGCACAGGTCGTTGAAAGCTTGAGCGTAGTGCAGCACATCTCGGGTTCCTTGGGTAAGGGCCAGGAACTCGTTGAGCTTGCACTCCAAGAGACCTTCCGGAATGTGATGCGCTTTGAACGCTGTCTTGAACTCATTCCAGCTGACCACATGGCCAGCCGGCAGCATGGCATGGTAGTGATCCCACCAAAGCCGTGCGGAGCCACGCAGCTGTTGAGCTGCAAACTGAGCCTTGCTGTTGTCGGGGCATGGGGCGGTGAGAAGCTCAAACTTGGATTCGATCGTACGAACCCAGGCGTCAGCGTCGAGCGGTTCTTGTGTCTTTTGGAACAAAGGGGGCTGTGTCCCCAAAAAGTCTTCATAGCGAGCCACATGCGGCTGCTGCTGAGCCCTTCCACCATGGGGCTGCTGCTGCTGTCCTTGTACCAGATGCCTTAGCAGCTCAGTTTGAGGTGCTAGGATTGCCTCCAGTGGAGATGAGGGCGGGGGTGGGGGAAGATCCTGTCGCTGCTCGCTACTGCCGAGCACAGAACCAGACCTGGTGCGATGCGCCATCTGCAAGAGTTAGCGTTCCATTAAATTCATAACCTTAGAAGCGCTCCAACAGATGGAACGTGCAAGTTAAATTCTCCAATGCAACTCTTGCCGAGAATGCAACACACGTCTTCATAAGGGAAATACACTTTTCTCATCCTCTTATTAGATAACGGTTATCTTAACTTTGTACTCAACTTCGGGCGAATCATGTCCTACCCAGACTCCTCTAATCCAACTCAAGCCAAGGGGTCGGGCTAGGCGATCTTCCCGAGAAAAAGGGTCGGCAACGATCCACACTTAAAAAGGTCGGACGAGGCGGAAACTGCCTCGAAGGGTCGGCGCACCCGATCTCACGAACCGGGGTCGGCCAACTGAACAGACTCCCAGGAAACAGCATGTGGTCGCGGCATAACTGACTTAGCTTAGCATTTCAACACCTTGCAAGGGTTAAAGGCCAGGCACCAGAATTAACTTTATATACAGCGGTGTTCCAACACAGGGAGTACTCGACTCAAGGCTAACCTATTACAATCTTTCCAAAATTTAGGCTGCCGAGGAGTACAACCAAAGAATGATTCCCTGAGAACTCTCAATCTACAAATGGACACTATGAGTAGGAGAAGGGGCGCCATCTTCTTCGATATCCATGCTGGACGCTCCTTCGTCCTCCTCAGGGTCCTCTTGAGCTTCGAGTTGCATGTTGAGGGCATGCATATCGTCGAGCTCAGCTTGATGCTCCTCCAAATGAGCATTGGCAACCGCCAGCTCCATTTCTATCTCCATCTTCTCCTCCGACACCTCTATCATGCCGTCCACTAGGTCGGCGACTTCTCCCTCGAGCTCGGAGATCCGGTCTTGCATGTCGTGGATCTGGATACCCCGTTGGATAAGCTGGTAGGTTTGGCCTACCATATCTCTTCTAGCTGACTGGAGGTACCCGTGAGCATCCGCTGCGGTCCGGGCGAAGAGGGTCATAGCTCTCCCTTGAAGCTCGATCAGCCGGTGAAGGGCTGCCATGCACCTGACATTGGTGGAGATGGTGACCATGGCGTACGTGGTGGCTAGCACCTCAATATTCCCGACGCGGTCGAGCCATGCCGGGTCCAGCCGGTTCCTGGCGGGGAATAGGCCGATCGGGTCAAGCGTGATCTCCAGGGGATGCAACTGGCAGAACTGGGTGAGAAGCTGGAGGGCGGCAGACTCCCAAGTGTCCTCCGGAGCAAGGCCATAGGCTGATATGCCGAAAGAGGGCCAGTCGGGCCGCACAGGGGGAGGAGGTACCACCGCCTGCACCTGGCACGTCTGGATGCCCTGTTCTAGATATAGCCGTCCGGCGTACAAGGGTGGGGACTGGTACCCAAACCACTTCAACGTGTCCCACAGAATCGCGGGAAAACCCTCGAAATGCAGACATGTCGACTGGAAAGTACCATCTGCTCCAAATAGAACATGCCCGGGGACAGCCATCTGGAACCAAGAAACCAAAACCACGTGAGATAGACTCCAAGGGTCAGGGGTCGGACAGAGAAGCATTCGGCTTTAACCGAGAGCAACTGGAAGAAACTAGAAATCCTTAGAACCGAAAATAACTCCTCCGAACAAGGTTGCTTTTGAGAAGGAAACCTTACAGCTTTCTGGTTATGACGCATGCACGGTCTACCTTACTCTTAACCAAAAACAACTGCCCGAAACTTGGGTCTTACGCGGTTAGTGCCGGTGACAAGGCAACAATTACGTCTCTCCCTATAGTAGCTAGTCGGGTTTTACAACGTCTCCTAAACGAACGCGGTTAGTGTACCTGCAGAAAACACCAACACATGAACCTTTCGTGCCAGCACCCACGAAAGTGTTCCCAAACATTACCGCTCACTATAGGAGCGGCACCCATGCGTTTAAGGCTGCATGGACAGCACTCAACCGTGGAAATAGGTTCCCTTTGAATAGAACCATACAACCCTTTGCATACTCGCGATGCGGAATCAGCACACGTATAGTAGACGTGGCGAGTCAACCGTGTTGATAGGTTCATTGGAATCGAACCGTACCAACCTTCGTATGGAGTACATACGGAACCTGCGCACGTGTGATAGACGTGGGCGAGAACAACCATGATGATAGGGTCCTTTGAATAGAACTCCCTACCAACCTTCGCATGCTCGTGATGCGGAACTCGGCACACGTATGATAGACGTGGCGAAGTGCTGGAAGGGTTAGCAAGATAACCAAGTAAAATATTAGTCACCTAAAACAACCCCAAAATCCCCTAGGGCCTCTCGTACTAAAGCCATCCTTAACAATCGTACGTGATTTTTCAAAAAGTTTCTTGCAACTTTTATCTTTTCAAAGAAGTGTTAGGGCTTGTTGTAATCCCTGTACTGCTAAACCTGCTCTGATACCAGCTGTGGCGGATCCACTTCGGATCTACCGGGTTAGACATGTTTTAGCCGCCTGATATGCGACGCTCCTGCCTAAGCCGAGTAAACACGAAGTGCCGTCGGATTTTCCTCCGATTTAACCACTTGAACAGGACCGATTTAGCAGACTCACACGAAGGTGAGCGGTTCCAGAGAGTACAACAAGTCCACCCATGTTAACAAATTAACCACTGGATTTAGTTGCGAAAGAACATCAGAGTTTTACAAGCTTTCGGAACACAACAGAAGGTAAAACACTAGCGGAAGCAATCGTCGGGGTCGGATGTCCTGGTGAGGCTAGCCGGGACATCACTGATCCCTCTCCTCGCCGTCCGAGGAGGGATCCCACTCGACCGTCCAGCCCGGCGGGAGCTCGGGCGGCCAAGCGCCAGCAAGAGAAGGGTCGGGGGCAGCAACTTCACCTGAAAAACAGGAGCCACAACAAGGCTAAGCTACTAAGCTCAACAAGACTTAACCGATAGGAGTAAAACTACTCCACACTTCTAGACATGCAGAGCTTTCTAGCTGAGGGGTTTGCTTGCCAAAAGCCCTAAGTAAAACCCTATTCTCAAGTTTTAGTTCCGATTCTAAGTTCTTTCACCAGTCTAGGTTTTTTTTTCAACCTATTCTAAGCAATCATAGAGCCAAACAAGGTATGTATATCAACAAAACCATGTCATTATCAGATTCCTCTTTTACTCAAGGTGACATAGCGATCAAGCAATCTCAAACTGTGAGAGGCAGACGAATTGACTCGAATTCTTAAACCGTGCATGGTGAACCTAGCCTCACGACATCCACGTACCCGGAGGTCGCTTCCTGTGTCGGCCTTCCCCATCAATCCCCTAACCCGTGTCGGGCCCATTTCCTTTAGTGCAAGGTTCCACAGACCCGGCCTCTGCCGTTCTGTGACCACGCAGGCCACCACGTGCGACATCCAGTAGGGGAAACTCCGTTCCAAGAACAATGGGGCGACCGCTCACGTCTAGGTTCAATTCGGTACTAGGCTTCCTCAGCCCATACTAAGTATGAGGCTAGTACTTTCAAACACTTGATCACGAATACCACCACTGTCGGGCCTTAGCAAGTTTTCATAGATAGACGGGGCAACTATCCGTCCACCAAAGAGTTACCAAACCCTGCCCCGTCCATCGTCCTTATAGTTATAACAGAAAGGTAGGCATGCAACTCCTACAACTCGCGAGTGACAGGAAATCACTCGGCTTTTACCGCCTTCTAGTTAAGCAAGGCAACTACTCGGTCCAACAGCTAGTGCTCAGATCATGGGGATAACTAAGTCATGCATCTAGGGTTTCAAACAACTCCTATACGTAAATGCACAAACATATTGCAGAAGGCATGTGCAAGTTTGGAAAACAACGCAGGGTTTTCATGCAACCAGGGCTTGCCTTCGAGCAAAGAGGAAGAGAACTACTCGACTTCGGGGGCGACTTCGGCTTCAGCGGGCAGGAGCTCAGCTACAGCGTCATCTTCTGGCGCCGGGTGTAGCTCGTAGAAGCCGTCGGCGAGGCGTAGCTCTACACGAATGCAATGCAAGAGTTAGCATAGACGGTTATTTCAACAGCAACACTTGCTCGCCTGAGCCCAGAAACTCGCGACAAGGAGCAGGAGGGTGGAGAGGTTCAAGAGAGCTGGTGAAGATTAAGAGGCAAGGGTCGGAAAGGAACTTATGATCTGATCCTTGAACTAGAGGATGTGGTATACTAGGGATCCTCCGACGCGAGCGCTGAAGGGTTCCTAAGTTTTACACATACACCCTCGGGTTGAAGAAAAGATCACAGCCGGGCCCTCGGGCAAGGCGGATAAGGGTCGGCGGAACAGATAGGGTCGGGCGAGACGGAACCGGGGTCGGGCGGATAAGAGGGGTCGGGCGAAGTGGACTGGGGTCGGCAGCTTACCTTCTTTCTACAAGGAAGGCTTGGGGTCGGGAAGAAGTAGACTTGGGCGGAGGGACTAAAGCTTTGAACAACGGCTAAGACCGGTAGTGCTCCGGCGGCGGTGCTTCTTGTGGGTCACAAGTGAGCTTTTACACAGCACGGAGGAGCAAGCGGCTGGGTGGCTTGGAGAAAACGGAGGGGAGCTGAGAGGAGAGTTCCTCAAGAACTTTAGGGTGAGGTGCTAGGAGCTTGAGCAGGGGCAAGAGAAAGGCTGAAGGCAACAATGGCGGAGGGAACTCCGGCGGGCTTGTGCATTCCTTTATGTAGCTGCTGGAACGGGGAAGGGAAGCGGCGCGGGAGAGAGAAGGGGAGCGGCGCGAAGGCCGGGGAGAAGCAATGGAGTGCTCTGCCGGGGCGGCGATTGAGCGAAGAGGGCGGTGGTGCAGGACTCGGGGATGACGCCAGCAGTCATTGGGTTCTGGCATCAGGGTGGCGCAGGAGCGGGTATGCCGGTGGTTGAGATTTGGCGGAGGCGGGCGTCGTCATGCGGAAGATTTGATAGAAGCGACCGGTTTAACGGCGCTAGAATCGAGGGCGCACAGGTGAAAAGACATGCAGCCGCGGGCGCGTGGGCGAGCGCGGAGCAACAGATTGTCGGGCGGCTTCTGGCAAGGTGGGGGAAAAGGAGCTGTCGCTGCCGTGGCCAGGGTTGGCGATGGAGGAATCGTCGTGTAGCGGAGTCCAGGCGGCGCGACTGAGCTCGAAGTGACGGAAAAGACGGGCGACATCGGGCTCTGTGGCCGGGATCTGGCGGTGTGATGATGGGCGTGGGAGGCGAGGCTGCAGAAAGGTTGCAGAGGGGCTTCCGCCGCCATTGGGGAAGGGGGCGCGAGGATCCATTCGGTCGCGAGCCAGAGACAAAACTGAGCGGCGGGCGTCGGAGAAGATGAGCCACACGGCGGGGAAACTCTGAAGCGGGCATGCAACTCGAGTGCGCCTGTCGCGGAAGATCTGGGGGAAAAAGATCTTGCGGGTCCACCGGGCGGATAGAACGGACGTTTGAGGAAGACTTAGAAGGATCCGACGGTGAGCGGGGTTTGCCGGGGTCGGAATTGGAGCGAAGCGGGGAGGGGTCGGGTCTCAGGGGTCGGAACCGGGCGGAAGGCTGAGCACTCAGGCACGGCAAAACAAGGCAGAAGATCAGGGCCAGGATTAAGGTTAACCCAGAAGATTAGCGTCCGGTCGTCACACTACGACTTCGTCTTCTAGCACCAGGTGCAGCTCGTACATGCCGTCGGCGAGGTTCAGCTCTACACAAAATGCAATGCAAGGGTGAGACACTTAGACGGTGATTTAACAGCCGTTGCAGCAATTTAACCCAAAAACTATAGCAAAACTATAGGAAAAGGTGTGAAACCCACTTTATTAGATTCTACTCAGAACGAGGATTCCAACCCAAGTGATTTCACATTTTTTCAATTTTTCCTCGATTGAGGTGTAGTTTCCAAGCTTCTGTTGATTTCGAACAAGTTAAAAAGAGTCGGATCGGGGAAAAACTTATGATCTGACCCTTAGACTTAAGAAAAAACTACACCGAGACCCTCAGATTTAACATAGAGAAGTCCCCAGAATTTTACACAGATACCCTCAGCCAAAAGAAAAAAAGCACAACCGAGCCCTCGGGCGAGGCAGACAGGGGTCGGGCGAGACGGATAGGGGTCGGCAGCTTACCTTCGGTCCCACTGACGAGGTCTCGGGGTCGGGAAGAAACAGGCTGAGGCGGAACGGTGGAAAGCGGCAAGGTCCGGCGGTGCTCCGATGGCGGTGGTGCTTCTGGTGGACAACAAGCAAGCTCTAGAACTGCGCGAAAGGATGACGAAGTGGCTGGTGGGGTCGGCAAGGCAGGATGTTGGGCGGAAGGGGGAGCTCCTCAGAGAGCTCAGTCGGCGGCGCTAGAGCGTGAAGCACAGGAGTGTGCGATGACAAGTGCGGTGGAAAGGAATAGAGCAAGCAGTGCGGCAAAGCTGGTGGTAGCGAAGGGAACTCCGGTAAGAGGCTTCAGTACCCATTTTATAGCTGCGCTGTGGTGCTCGGAGGAAGGAAACGAGCTCGAGCGGGCACGGGGATAAGATCGAGGGAGAAAAAGTGCTCTGTCGCGGCGGAGATTGGTCGGCACCTCCATTGGCCAGAGAAGCGGAGCTCCGAGGACAGGATCCTCCGGCACTGGGCAAGGGAGATAGCGTCAGGCAAATGCGGTTTTGCCGGGCAGAAGGATTGGCGAGGTCAAGCGTGTGCCTGGTTGCATCAAGCACAGGATTGGGTGCGGCGGCTCGACCGGTGTGTGGCAGTGGCGTACAGGAGGGAGGGAGGGACACTGCAGGCGAGGGCGCTGCAGGCGAGGTGACCGGGCGAGCGGTGTGACGCGAGCATGCGCGGAACTTGCGGCGATGCTGGGGTACGCTACTGGTGAGGCGGGGGTAGGAGTTGTCACTACCTGCGCGGTGGTTGATGGAGACGCTAGCGTCGCGGGGCGCGCGCGGCAACGCGACTGAGGGGTGACGGGAGGGCCGAAAGGCGTTGGGGCATGGGGCTGGGGATTTGGGTGAGACGGATGAGCGTTAGAGGCGAGGCGGTACCGGTGCGGCAGCGGCCAGTCTTCAGTCGCAGAGTGGCCGGGGCGACAGCGGACTATGGGCAGTGCGCCTGGTGCGGCCGGTGAGGCCTCGGGCGAGGCGAGACGGGGCGGAGGGGTCTGCAGGGCGCCTCTGCGCACGACTGGGAAAGAGACGTGCTGATCTCTCTTGTCGCGGCTGTGCACTGGGCAAGGTGGTGCTCGCCAGCGAGGTCACGCCACGCGGCGGCGACTCTCTGTGGCGCGGCGCAAGCACACTCTGGCCGACAGATCCGCGAGATCCTTTGCCGGGCCCATCTTCCAGCCTCTTGGTCTCCCAATTTTCAAACTACACCATGTTGGCTCCCTTTTCAAGAGTTGTAGTACACAAGCTAAGGTCCAACTTTTGCAATTTGACCGAGTTCAGAAACATGGTGGATTTGGAGATTCAAAGCTCCAAAGTTTGGAGGAACACCGGTTTTAGGACTTAGGGAAAAACGGCGGTTTTGATGGTTTTCAGGGATCGGGGCTGATTTGAGCTGCAAATTTGGGAAGCTTCGAAGGTGAATTGGACCAAGGTCCAATTAACAAAGTTGTTGTAGGAACTTCATTCTCCAACTTCTACAAAGGGTTTTCTTGATGTTTTGTTCAACTTTCCAAAGATAAACCCGCTCTAAGGCGCCAGGTTGGGATGATTTTCCAGACTTAGCCAGAATGGCTAAAGGAGGCTGAGTTGACCAAACCATGGAACTTGTCTTAAGATTAAAACTCGACTGATTTAAACTAGGTCGTTACAGCCTACCTCCCTTAAAAAGAATCTCGTCCCGAGATTCGGGTGCAAAGACAACTAGTGGGGCTGGTGGGTCTTACCTCCATGGCTGAAAAGAAAACCTCTGAAGTGCTTATTCAGATATTCCTCTGTTTCCCATGTTGCTTCATCTTTCGTGTGGTTACTCCACTGAATCTTATACATCTTCACAACTTGTCACCGGGTGTACCTCTCTTTATGATCAAGAACTTTGGCAGGGTATTGTGCATAGGATAAGTCAGGTTCAAAGTCAAGTTGTTCCTGCTCCAAGACTTCAGTCAGGACTCGGACACATTTCTTCAGTTGAGAGATGTGGAAGACGTCATGAATAGCTAAGAGCTGTTCGGATAGTTGGATCCGGTAAGCAACGGGTCCTCATAATTCCACAATCTCATAAGGACCAATGTAACGGGGCGCCAATTTTCCCTTTACTCCAAACCGTTGCACTCCTTTGGTCGGGGAGACTCGGAGGTATACATGATCACCAATGTCAAACTGCAGGGGTCTCCTCCTTTTGTCGGAATAGCCCTTTTGTCAAGATTGGGCTAGCTTAAGATTGGCTTGAATCACCTTAACTTGCTCTTCGGCTTCTACTACTAGATCAGGACCATAAGTTTGTCTTTCCCCAACTTGTGACCAATTTAAGGGGTTCCAACACCTCCGACCATACAAGGCCTCGAATGGTGCCATCTTCAAGCTAGCCTGGTAGCTGTTATTGTAAGAAAACTCTGCTAACGGCAGACACTTATCCCAGTTCTTGTCATAATGGATCACACAAGCTCGTAGCATATCTTCTAGGATTTGATTCACTCTCTCTGTTTGGCCATCTGTCTGAGGGTGATATGTTGAGCTACGGATTAGCTTGGTGCCAAGTGAAGTTTGTAACTGTTCCTAAAAACGTGCTACAAACTGAACACCTCGATCGGAGATGATTATCTTTGGAACACCATACAAGGAGACAATACGGTCTAGGTATAACTTTGCATATTTCTTGGCTGTGTAGGTGCTGTGAATAGGAAGAAAGTGTGCAGACTTGGTGAGGTGGTCCATAATAACCCAAATGGAATCATGTCGCTGAGAGGTAGGGGGCAATCCAACAATGAAATCCATGCTGATGTCTTCCCACTTCCAAGATGGAATAGGTAGCAGTTGCAAGGTACCCGCTACCTTCAAATGGATTGCCTTGACATGTTGACACGTGTCGCACTCCGAGACATAGCGCGCAATTTCTGGTTTCATTCTACTCCACCAAAAAGTTTGACGGAGGTCATGATACATCTTATTGCTGCCAGGATGAATTGAGAACTTGGAGAGATGGGCTTCATCCAAGATTTGCTTTCTAAGGTCGGGGTTAGACGGGATAGCAAGTCGGTTCTCATAATACACTCTCCCATTTTCATCTTGTTGGAAATGCTTATCCCCCTCATCCTTCTGTGCAATTTTCCCCTTAATTAGCTTTATTTCCTCATCTTCTAACTGTGCTGACCCAATTTGGTCTTCCAAGGCAGATTCAACGGAAACATGACCGAGGGGGCTATGGGAAATGATTTCCAAACGAAGTCTTCCCATCTCATGACATAGAGTTTCTGTGAAGTTGGTTGCCGATAAACAATTGCACTGGGCCTTGCGGCTGAGAACATCTGCTACCACGTTGGCTTTGCCGGCGTGATAATGCACTTCCAAATCATAATCCTTGATCAGCTCTAACCATCTTCTTTGACGCATATTAAGATCGGCTTGAGTAAAGATGTACTTGAGGCTCTTGTGATTGGTGTAGATATTGCAGTGAGTGCCCATCAGATAGTGCCTCCATATTTTTAGAGCATGAATCACTGCTGCCAACTCAAGATCATGCGTAGGGTAGTTTAGTTCATGAGGCCGTAACATTTGTGAGGCATAGGCATTGACTCGATTGTCTTGCATAAGAACACATCCAAGTCCAGTGCCAGAGGCGTCACAGTACACGTCGAAGGCTTAGTAGTATTAGGTTGAGCTAAGACTGGGGCAGGAGTCAAGAGTCTTCTCAGGGTGTGGAAGGCTTCTTCACATTTATCACTCCAGGTGAATTGGGCTCCTTTCTTTAGTAACTTAGTCATAGGCTAAGCGATTTGTGAGAAATCTAGGATGAATCGCCGATAATAGCCTGCTAAACCAAGAAAACTTCGGATTTGATGAACCGAACTGGGTGGCTTCCAATCTATGACCTCTTGTACCTTGCTAGGGTCGACTGCTATGCCATCCCGAGAGATCGTGTGTCCCTATAATTTAACACTCTCTAACCAGAACTCACACTTGGAGAATTTGGCGTATAGCTGATGATCCCTCAAACACTGAAGAACCACATGAAGATGCTCGGCATGTTCTCTCTCATTCTTCGAGTACACCAGGATGTCATCAATGAATACCCCAACAAACTTATCCAACTCAGGCATGAACACCGAATTCATGAGGTACATGAAATAAGCGGGTGCATTTGTGAGTCCAAAAGACATGACCAGGTACTCGTAGAGTCCATATCTTGTGGAGAAGGCAGTCTTGGGAATATCACAAGGTCAGATTTTGATTTGGTGATAACCAGAGCGAAGATCTATCTTCGAAAATACTCTAGCTCCAGCTAGTTGATCAAACCACACATCAATGCGGGGAAGAGGATACTTATTCTTGATAGTCACCGCATTGAGAGGTCGGTAGTCCACACACATACGTAGACTCTCATCTTTCTTCTTCACGAACAAAGCTGGGCAACCCCATGGCGAAGTACTGGGACGAATAAATCCCTTTTCCAAGAGTTCAGTAACCAGGTTTTTAGTTCTGCCAGCTCGGCGGGTGGCATCCAATAAGGCCTTTTTGATATCGAGGTTGTGCCTGGCTGTAGCTCAATAGTGAACTCAATATCCCTATCTGGTGGCATGCCGGGTAGGTCATCCGGAAATACGTCGGGGTACTCACAAACAACAGGAATGTCTTCTAGCCGGGTTTCTGTCACAGAATACGCACAAGGATTTGTGTACTCAGGGTGGGACAAGTGTAGGGTAGAATTGTCGTGTAGAGGTGAATCTATGTGGACAGCTCGAGCAGATATGTCCAGTATCACCTAATGTCGGGTCATACAATCCATACCCAAGATGATATCTATCCCCTCTAGGTCAAGGATGATGAGGTTTTCCCTAAAAAGGACCTGGCCTAACTGGATAGGCACAAGGTTCACTATCTTGTCTAAAGCTATTTTCCCTCCCGAGGTGGAGATCATATATAACCCTCTTGTGTGACCAACACTCAGCTTACATCTCTCACCCGTCTTATTCCCAATGAAACTATGAGATGCTCCCGAATCAAACAAAATAAAAGCAGGTTGATTATGGACAAGGAATGTACCCATCAACACTGGCGCACCTTCTGGGAGTTCCGTCAGACTGGTGAAGTTCCACCGACCCTGGCGAATCTGCACCTTGGGCTTCTTCCCCTTGTTGGTCACAGCATTATTCTGATCGAGGCACTGATTTCTGTTTTTGGGGAAGTCCTTGGCGAAATGCCCCATGTTGCCGCAGGTGAAGCAGTGGTTACCATTTGCAAGGCGGGGCGGCGATAGTAGGGTCGGCCGGGGCGCCTGCGGGTGGAAACCAGGGAAACGAGGTGTTGCCGGTGGTGGAAGGGGAGCAACCCATCGTCCCGACTGCTGTGGCTTGTGGGGCGCTGGAGGGGGAACCATTCTGAACTTCCGAGTAGGTTGGCTCGGTGATGCCATTGGAGCTTTCCGCTTCAGGTCGGCCTTAAGGGCCTTCATGCAATCTTCTTGAGAAATGGCCAGATTTACCAGCTCATTGTAGGTATCCACCTTGATAGGGTTCAACCTTTCCTTGAGCTCAAGACTCAAACCCCTGCGGAACCTATCCCACTTCTTCTCATCTTTATCTGTGTGATAGCCGACGTAGCGGCACAGGTCATTGAAGGCCTGCGCATAGTGCAGAACGTCGCGACTTCCCTGGGTGAGAGCCAGGAACTCGTTGAGCTTACGCTCCTGTAGGCCTTCCGGAATGTGATGGCCCCTAAAGGCGGTCTTGAACTCATTCCAGCCGACAACGTGGTTGGCCGGTAGCATAGCATGATAGTGGTCCCACCAAAGATGAGCGGAGCCATGCAGCTGCTGTGCTGCAAAACGGGCCTTGTTCTAATCGGGGCATAGGGCAGTGAGGAGCTCAAACTTGGATTCAATCGTACGAACCCATGCATCAGCATCCAGCGGGTCCTCTGTCTTGTGGAAGGTTGGGGGCTGCGTGCCCAGGAAATCCTAATACCGGGCAATCTGGGGGTGCGGGGGACCTCGTCCTCCCTACGGTGGCTGCGGCGGCTACTATTGTTGCCCCTGGACCAAGTGTCGTAGGACTTCAGTTTGGGCAGCCAGGACATCCGCAAGCGATGGCGGAAGGGGCGGGGGTGCCTGATTATCACCACTGCCACCCGGAGCTGATCCGGAGTGGGTCAGGCGCACCATCTGCAAGAGTATACTTTCCATTAGCCACATAATCTAAAGCTTGCCCAAACATAAGGAACAAAAATTATGTGCAACACCACAAGCATCCATCTTGCCAATAGTGAAAAAGGATAGCGGTATTATCCTTTATCGAGTAGGTGCATATCCTTTCTTTTCCAATTTAGTCAACACTCAGATTGCTCTCGACATCTTTCCACTTTATTCTTGCTAACCGATAGTGAGAGTAGCGTGAACAATGGGGGCCCACAAGATCCGCGCCCTCATCGGCTAGTCTGCACACATCCTCGGGTGAGGCGAAGCTCTGTCCCGTGGGTCCGGATACGTCTGACCCTTAGCGCCCAGGGTCGGGCGAGGCGGAGCTTTGCGACAAGGGGTCGGGCACGACGAAGACCATCTGCGAGGGGTCGGGCACATCCGACCCTATGACCCTGGGGTCGAGCCAAGTTTAACAGATCCGAAAGAGCTGAAAACTCATGAGCAGCTACCGCACAAGTTTTCACACAACTTTGATATACAAAGTGCACCCTAAAAGTGGCGGAAGTGGAAAAAAAAGCGGGACTTTGATATACAAAGCGCACCCTAAAAGTGGCAGAAGTGGAAACAAAAGCGAGGTGGAAACAGAAACTGATTCTGCCAAGATAACCGTTACCAAGATCATTTCATGACAAGTTTCTTTACACAGGAAAAGTACTCAACTCAAGGCTAACCTATTACATCACCATCCAAAATTTTAGGTTGCCGAGGAGTACAACAAAAGACCAACTTACTAACTCCAGAATCTAAAAGTCATCTAGGTTGCCCACAGAGGAAACACTGTGCATCGGAGAAGGGGCGTCACCAACTTCAACGTCCATGCTCGAGACTCCCTCTATCTCCTCAGGGTCTTCCTCCTCCTCCTCCTCCTCCATAGGGTCATCCAGCTGCACCTCTAAGGCGTGGATAGCATCGAGCTCAGCGTGGTGCTCAGTCAAGTGAGCATTAGCAACAGCGAGCTCCATCTCAACCCCTAGTTTTTCCTCAGCAAGCAGTACCATATCGTGCTTCATGTCGGTCACCTCTTCCTCTAGCTCGGTACCGAGCTGGGTCCCCATGTCGGAAATCCGTATACCCCTCTGGATGAGCTGATACAACTGTTCCACCAAATCTCTCTTGGTGGCATTGAGATGTTCCTGGGTGTCTACAGCTATCCGAGCCAAGACAGCCATAGCTCTCCCCTGGAGCTCAACCAGTCGGTACAACGCATTCATGCACCGTGTCACGGTAGAGATGGTAACCAGCGGGTGTGAGGCTGCCAACACCTCGATGTTGTTCACCCGGTCAAGCCATGTTGTGTCCGGCCTGTCCCTGGCGGGGAACAAGCCAATCGGATGCAACAGGACCTCAAAAGGGTGTAGCCGGCAAAACTGGGTGAGAGCCTGCAAGGCAGCGGACTCCCAAGTATCCTCGAGGGTATGACCATAGGTCGAAACCTCAAGCTGAGGCCACTCGGGCTGCACTGGGGGTGGAGGTACAACCACTCGCATGCTGCACCGCTGTATTCCGTGCTCCTGGTACTCGCGTCCCGCATAAAGAGGCGGCGACTAGTACCCAAACCACCTCAAGGTATCCCACAAGATAGTAGGAAAACCCTCAAAGTGTAGGCACGTGGAGTGGGAGGTGCCATCCACGCCATGAATCACGTGCTCAGGAGTAGCCATCTGGAACCAAGGACTGAAGAAGAAGCGTGAGATTGAAACTCCAAGAAGGAAAAACAGATTCCGGTGGGCTAGAGAAAAAGCTCATAATTCAATAAGGACTCATCCGAAAATTCCCAGATTTTACCAACATTCTCTTCCGATAGTTGGCAACAAGTTAGATACTCAGAAGTGGAGTGAAAACAGATCCTAACAGGGTGTTACACTCAGATCTTTGACAAGCGTTACATGCTGAGAAGGACAGCTAGAAAATCCTTAACGCGAAGAAGAGCTTAAACACAAGGGCAAGATTGGTTTAAGGGTTGGGTTCACGGATTTTAGTTCATGATGCAAGCACGACCTACCTCGTCCTTTCAACCAAAATAATTGCCAAAAAGTTTTGGACTTACGTGGTTAGTGCCGGTGGCAAGGCAACAATTACACTACTCCCTATAGTAGCTAGTCGAGTTCCTAATATCGCTTTCCTACGCGAACGTAATTAGTGTACCTGCAGAAAAACACAACCACATGAACCTTTCGTGCCAGCACTTCACGAAAGTGTCCCCATTCATTACCGTTTACTATAGAAATGGCATCCATGTGTTTAACGCTGCATGGACAGCGTAACAACCGTGGAAATAGGCCCCCTTTGAATAGGACCATATAACCCTTCGCATACTCGTGATGCGGAATCATGCGCACGTATCATAAATATGGGCGAACAACCGTGATGATAGGCCCGTTGGAATCGAGCCATACCACCCTTCGCATGAATTAACATACGGAACCTGCGCACATATAATAGACGTGGGCGAAAACAACCGCGATGATAGGGTCCTTTGAATAGAACTCCCTATCAACCCTCACATACTCGTGATGCGGCACTCGGCGCATGTATGATACACGTGGGTGAAGTGCTAGAAGTTAGCAAAATAACCAATAGCTAATAGCCACCTTAACAACCCAAAAATTCCCCTATGGCCTCTCGCACTAAGTTCATCCTTAACGATCGTACGAGATTTTTCAAACACATTTCTTGCAAATTTTTATTTAGAAAGAGGTGTTTAGGTTCCATTGTCTTCTCTGTCCTGCTAACCTGCTCTGGTACCAGCTGTGGCGGAACCGCCTAATTAACTTAGCTAATGCACAATTAAGTCGCCTGACACGCGATCATATGCTTTAATCAAGTTAACTCGGCAGTTCGTCAGATTTCATCCGATAAACCACTACACACGATCGAGGAAGTAGAAGGTGAGTGGTTCCAGAGAATACAATAGATCATCCAAAATTAAACAAGTACATTAATATTACACCATCAGGTTCAAAATTCAAACAAGTTTGCAGAGTTCTTTAAGCAGAGGAAAATAAACCAATTGGAAGCTAGCGCCGGGGGTCAGATGTCACGATGAGGCCAATCATGACATCACTGGTCCCTGTCCTCGCCGTCCAAGGAGGGATCCCACTCGACCGTCCACCCAGGAGGAAGCTGGGGAGGCCAAGTGCCACAAGCAGCAAACTCAGGGGCTTCAACATCACCTGAAAGATGTGCCACAAGCAAGGCTAAGAAACTAGCTCAACAAGACTTAACCGACCGGTGGTACTAATCCACCAACTTCTAGACATGCAAGGCTTTTTGGCTGAGGGGTTTGTTTTGCCAAAAGCGACTACAGTAGATCCTTACTTTCAATATTTTAGCCACAAGTTCTACGTTCATTTACCAATCTAAGTTAGCAGCTATACTAAACAAACAATGGTTTCCAAGCAATTAGCCAAGTAACAATATTTAGATCACCATCATCTTCCATTCTTACTCGGTGTAGCATAGCGATCAAGCAGTCCCAAACTGTGAGAGGCAGACGAATCGATTCGAATTTCTTAACCATGCATGGCGAACCTAATCTCACGACATCCACCCACCACGAAGGTCGCTTCCTTTGTTGGCCGTCCCCATCAATCCCCAGACCCGTGTCGGGCCCACTTACCTTGGTACAAGGCTCCACAGACCTAGCCTCTGCCGTTCTATGACCGCACTTGTGACCACATGCGGCCACAAGGGAAACTCTATTCCAGAGACAGTGGATCGAACCGCTAACATCCTGGTTCAATCAGGTACTAGGCTTCCCCATCCCATACTAGGTATGAGATTAGTAATTTCAAACACCTGATCACGAACACCATCACTTTTCAACCTTAAACCAATTTCAAGTAGATAGACGGGGCAATCCACCGACCACCAAAACAATTCACAAGGCCCTGCCCCATCTATCATCCTTATGGTTGTAACAAAAAAGAGAACAAGCAACTCCTATAACTCACAAGTGATAGGAAATCACTCGACTTTTACCGAGTCATGTTTAAGCATTGCAACTACTCGGCCCATCATACTAGTGTTCAGATCAAAGGGAAACTAAGTCATGCATCTACGATTTTAAACAACTCTTGGAATGTAAATGCACACATATAACAACAAAAGGCATGCACAAGTTTAGAAAGACTGGCTTATGCTCTGGGCCTCGCCTTCAAGCGGTGCGGAGGCGAACTAGTCTTCGGTGTGCTCGTGCACGACTCCTGCAGGCGGCGGCTCAGCTACGACTTCGTCTTCTGGCACCGGGTGCAGCTCGTACGTGCCATCGGCGAGGTTCAGCTCTACACGAAATGCAATGCAAGGGTGAGACACTTAGACGGTGATTTAACAGCCGTTGCAAGGATTTAACCCAAAAATTGTAGCAAAACTACAGGAAAAGGTGCCAAACCCACTTTATTGGATTCTACTCAGAACGAGGATTCCAACCCAAGTGATTTCACATTTTTTTCCGATTTTTCCTCGATTAAGGTGTAATTTCCAAGCTTCTGTTGATTTAGAACAAGTTTAAAAGAGTCAGATCAGGGGAAAACTTACGATCTGACTCTTAGACTTTAGGAAAAACTACACCGGAACCCTCAGGTTTAACACAGAGAAGTCCCCGGAATTTTACACAGATACCCTCACCCAAAATAAAAAAGGCACAATCGAGCCCTCGGGTGAGGCGGACAACACTCGGGCAAGGTGGACAACACTCGGGCGAGGCGGACAGGGGTCGAACGAGACGAATAGGGTCGGGCGAGATGGATAGGGTCGGGCGAGACGGATAGGGGTTGGCAGCTTACCTCCGGTCCCACTGATGAGGTATCGGGGTCGGGAAGAAACAGGCCAAGGCGAACGGCGGAAGGCGGTAAGTTTCAGGCGGCGGCGAGGTCCGGTGGTGCTCCGGTGGCGGTGGTGCTTCTGGTGGACAACAGGCAACCTCTAGAACTGCGCGAAAGGATGGCGAAGCAGTTGGTGGGGTCGGCAAGGTGGGGTGTTGGGCGGAAGGGGGAGCTCCTCAGAGAGCTCAGGCGGTGGTGCTTGAGCGTGAAGCAGAGGAGTGTGCAGCGGTGAGTGCGGTGGACAGGAACAGAGGAAGCAGTGCGGCAAAGGCGGTGGTAGCAAAGGGAACTCCGGTAAGAGGCTTCGGTACCCGTTTTATAGCTGTGCGGGGGTGCTTGGAGGAAGGAAATGAGCTCGAGCGGGCACGAGGATAAGATCGAGGGAGAAAAAGTGCTCTGTCGCGGTGGAGATTGGTCGGCACCTCCATTAGCCAGAGAAGCGGAGCTCCGGGGACAGGATCCTCCGACATTGGGCAAGGGAGATAGCGTCAGGCAAATGCGGTTTTGCTGGACGGAAGGATTGGTGAGGTCGAGCGTGTGCCTGGTCGCGTCAAGCACAGGATTGGGTGCGGCGGCTCGGCCTTTGTGCGACAGTGGCGTACAGGAGGGAGGGAGGGACACTGCAGGCGAGGGCGCTGCAGGCGAGGTGACCGGGCGAGCGGTGTGACACGAGCATGTGCGGAACTTGCAGCGCTGCCGGGGTACGCTACTGGCGAGGCGGGGGAAGGAGTTGTCACTGCCTGCGCGGCGGTTGGCGGAGACGGTAGAGTCGCGGGGCGCGCACGCAGCAACGCGACTGAGGGGTGAAGGGAGGGCCAAAAGGCGTTGGGGCACGGGGCTGGGGATCTGGGTGAGACAGATGCGCGCGAGAGGCGAGGCGGTACCAGCGCGGCAGCGGCCGGTCTTCAGTCGCAGAGTGGCCGGGGCGACGGCGGAGCTGCGGGCAGTGCGCCTGGCGCGGCTGGTGATGCCTCGGGCGAGGTGAGACGGGGCGGAGGGGTCTGCAGGGCGCCTCTGCGCGTGACTGGGAAAGAGGCGCGCTGATCTATCTTGTCGCGGCCGTGCACTTGGCGAGGCGGCGCTTGCCAGCGAGGTCACGCCACGCGGCAGCAGCTCTCTGTGGCGCGGCGCACGCGGGCTCTGGCGCTGTCTGGCTGACGGATCCGCGAGATCCTTTGCTGGACCCATCTTCCAGCCTCTTGGTCTCCCGATTTTCAATCTGCGTCATGTTGGCTCCGTTTACAAGAGTTGTAGTACATAGGCTAAGGTCCAACTTTTGTAATTTGACCGAGTTCAAAAACGCGGTGGATTTGGAGATTCAAAGCTCCAAAGTTTGGAGGAACACCGGTTTCAGGACTTAGGGAAAAATGGCGGTTTTGCTGATTTTCATGGGTCGGGGCTGATTTAAGCTGCAGATTTGGGAAGCTTCGGAGGTGAATTGGACCAAGGTCGAAATAACAAAGTTGTTGTAGGAACTTCGTTCTCCAACTTCTACAAAGGGTTTTCTTGATGCTCCGTTCAACTTTCCAAAGATAAACCCGCTCTAAGGTGCCAGGTTGGGATGATTTTCCAGAAGCCAGAATGGCTAAAGGAGACTGAGTTGACCAAACCATGGAACTTGTCTTAAGATTAAAACTCGGCTGATTTAAACTAGGTCGTTACAAAAAATCACTCATGGAGGGAGCAAGGTTTCTATCGGGACCTCGGTCACATTCCTGCATAGCTATTGGGTAGAACTGTCCCCTGTCCAACACCAGGGGGGAGGAGGGAACAAAGAAACTCATCGAGCCTGGAGGGCCCCGGACCTAGGTCGGATTCAAATAAACTAGCCAGATTGGCGCGTGCCTGCACCAAAAAGATCAATCTAAAGTAACAATGAAAACATTATCTTCTACTATGCTCAAAACAACATCGTAATGATGTATTGAATCAAATCCAAAAGTTACATTAAATCGGCATAGTAGCTCAGAATCTGAGAACGCGTCAATCCCAGGCATTTTGGTATAGAGGTACAGATAACTTTTTTATTAGGAATTCACTAACTTTTGGGTGTTAGTAGATATAGCTGACAGATTGGTTTACATTGATTATTGGTTTCATAGGGGTAAAAGATAAAATTAGCAATGAATAATTCAATCATAATATTCGAGTTTATAAAGTAAAGCAGTGCAAAAAATAGTAGGGCTACCATATGTGAATGTAGTATACAAAGTTTAGTTATTGGTTTTAGATATAGGAAATAATTAAATATATTCTATACTTTCAAATAATGGGAAAAACATAATTGTTTTAGATCATGGGACCCACTCTATAGAACCGTGGGTCCCACCACCAATGTGCGTGGATCCCACCACCAATGTGCGTGGATCCCATCACTTGAATAGTATGTAAGTCCATCATGGGTCCCACTTAAATAGTGTGTGGGTTCCACCTGAACAGTACGTGAATCCCACATGGTACTATGATTCACGAGGGAGCTCCAAAGCCAGCCACTTTAGTATATCTAATAGATGTAGACAATGCCTTTGATGAATGCCAAGCTGCGGGTATTGGCCTGCTAATCAGGCATCGTAGAGGGGGCGTCATGCTGTCAGCATGGAAGAACACTTAGTAACTTGGAAGAAGACGCTGACGGTAGCATAAATAGATGCTCTGCGTCATTGGAAATGATAGCATGCCATGCCAACATTGTTCTTAGTAACTTGGAAGAAGACGCTGACGGTAGCATAAATAGATGATCTGCGTCATTGGAAATGATTGCATGTCATGCCAACATCACACCTCGTGTCAAACCTGCACCCGAGTGCAGCTTCAAATAGAGGAAAACTGCAGGATACAAGAATGATAATCGAATATGAATTAACGTAGCAGCCCTACTAATACAGAATACTTCACAATTTCTTTGATGCAATACTTCACTTTCCTTCTTTCTTCCACCCACAGTTGGGGCTTATGCATTATTTTGTCTCAACACAACAGGGGAAACAGCAAAGCTATGCTGTGAATCTGACCAATCTCAAAAATACAGACACAAGAAGCTTACAGGTACAGATATACACCACTATACAACACGTGCAATACATTGATCTCCTTCCATCAACCCGATCACTCTAGCAACCATCCGGAATGCAGTCAATAAAACCCACAAAGTTCTGTTGGAAACCTAGCCAATCTGCCCCAGGTTTATCACGCACAACCATTTCAGACCTGTGTTCAACTGCGTCATGGGAGGATCTGCAATCCATGTGTCAAATCAAACTAGACTACTACTTGTAGCATGGTCATTGTGCTCCCATCTTTGAAAATATCCCAGAGAAATTGGGGAGCTTATCCACATGCTTCAGTGCTCGCTCTGCAACTTGTCTTGTCCTGTAGTCACCATGCCTGAAGGCTTCTACCAAGGCCGTGCCAACATTTTGATTTCCTGATATCTCGTATGCTATTTCATCCATCCTCAGGATCCTCTCCACTGCCCACACCGCTCTCTGGCGCAGTGCCTCGTTTCGGTTCTCACACAATACATCAAGTATCGGGTTGATTCCTTCTGCATCACACAGGACCATGACACCTTGGTCAATGTCCACTCCATCGTCCAATAAAGTGGATAGTGCTGCTAGAGCAGCTTCAACTACTTTCTCATTGTTGTTATCCAAGCAAGCAACCAACTTCTCTACTGCCTTTCCCTCCAAGAGACAGAAGCTCTCCCTTGCAGAACAAATCCCACAATGTACTCTACAAACCCCAGTTGCCACAGTCTTCTGGCTGAGGCATGGAAATATTGAAAAACATACCCCTGGGTTGGGAGCTGGTAGTATCTTTGTAAGGTGCTTTGACTGATGTGAGAGTTTCTCTAGTGCAGTAGCAGAGACAATCTGGACAGTATCAAGTCCATTCATCTGAAGCAAATCAGTGAAGAGTGCAGTAAGATTGTATTCACGGGCAACAGCTATGAAATCTGGATCATCATCCAAGACATAAGTGATCCGGGAGACTATTCTAACTAGACCTTCAAGGAACGGGTTGACAAAACGCCCTCCACGAATCTCCCCTTGTCGGATTCTTAAAACTTTTAAATTGATCGTTGCAAATGCCCCATCTTGATGAAGACGTCTGGTGAGGACCGAGTCCCGCATAGGAAGGTCAGCTACAAGGCCAGCAGCAGCTGCTTGCTCTTCAGAAATACCATTGTTATCAGCAATGACCCTGACCAAGCTGCTAAGTTGACTAAAGTTTCCACGAAAAGCATCAGCCAGTTCTTGACCCATATAGGGTGATATGTTATTCAAGAGCTTGATGGAATTCATGCGTACTTCCCTTTGAGGTGCTTCAACGAATTGAATTAAACTAACAATGGCGCCTGAACTTTTGATGGCATCAACTATGCTCTGTACAGATGTCGAAGAATCCGTTAGACCAACAAGGACCTGGAGCAACTTGCACTCAATTGCAGGTCCAGTGTTGCTTATGAGATGAAGCAGATTATGAACAATGTCTTCAGACACTAAGGTCTGCCTACTATGATCAAGTGGAATGGACTCAAAACGTGCACCCGATGCCACAACATTTGCAAGAATGTTTGCTGAGACCTCCTTCAATCTCATTGGAAGCTGATTACTGCCAACAGTAAAGAGGTCTGTGATGAGAGGTGGAAGAATACCCGCTTCAATTAGTATCTTTGCACTGGCATCATAAGATGAAATTTGGTTCAAAGCCTTCAAAGCTGCTTCTCTGGCCTCTCTATTCCCATTTTTCATGATATTGACTAGTGTGGAGCCAGCCGTTTGTGCCACAAGAACCTTAACATCATTGCTTAAAACAAGCTCCCCGAGGTATGCAGCCATAGATAATTGCATGTCAGGTGAACCTGCAAACAGCACACGGTAAGCAACTGCCTATTTAATACAACAATGATAACAGGAAAGAATATTGGATGCCATCTATAATATGCCAATTCTACATTTTGAAACTTGATAACATGATTGTGCTTTCTTGAATGTACACTCGTACAAGTACACTTATACTATCAATAACATACAAAGGCCATAGCTCAAATAGATGTTGCTTCACCTAATAAGTACTATCCACAAAAAAATATGAAGTGGCTCCATAAAATGCATTGCAAGATAGAACTTAAGAAACCAGTATAGAACAATCCTCCTCCATGTTCTGTAGCTTACTGTAAGTAATATCAGTTATGAACTTAAAGGAAAACTACCAAGCTTGGTTTTATTTACTAAGAATTGTACCAGAACTTGGAAAATAATACAAATCTTTCAAATTTGAGTAGCAAGAAGATAAATTATTTATACAAATGTCTGCATATCATTGGACTAAGTAGTGCATACAACAACAATTAAATATCAGTTATGAATTTAAAGAAAAACCAAATTAAAAAATAAGCAATTGTTTCCTTCTTTGCTATTGGAGTTGGGAGATGATACTATTGACACAGAACAACACATAATATGACTCAGGAAAACCAACAATAAGCTTAGTGTATCAATGAAAATATTGGGTAGCGAACATCCCAATGTTATATCTGTAAAAGCATACATGTAGATATAAAAGAACTGTACCTTCAAGAAGAAGCCTAAGAAGGGGTTGCAATCTACCATTTTCAGCCATCTGTCTAACATTCTTTTCGCAGCTCTCTAAATTCTCCAATGTCTTCTCAGCTCTGTCAACAATCAACGAGTTTTCTACTTTACTGCTTGACAAACCAACAAGTATAAGAATAGCTCCAGACACACTGCCAATTCTTTCTGAAAGATCCTTATTTTCTGAAAGTTCATATAACAGAGACACAGCCTTTTCCTTTTCCTGAGTTTGTCCATGATTTAAGAACTTTACAATTGTGCGAATATTGTCTCCAGCAGCAATCTCAACCTGCAGAGAATGTTTTCAGATAATATAGAGTCAAGATCTGCTAACAAATTAAGCGTCAAAAGAGATTAGGTTCACAGAAAAAGAAAATAACCTTATTGTCATTGTCATCTTTTGAAATGGAACGAAGAGTTTCCAATGCCTTTTGCCGTACTTTCGTAGAGCTATTCTTCAGCAAGTCAGCAATCATGCTTATCAATCCATCTCTTCTCACAACTTGCCTACTGGATCGACTTCTCTGGCATATCTCATCAACATACTGGAGTGCTTGTAAGATATCACTTTCCGTGCAATCAGAAGTTAATGACTTACGAGCGACATCAAGTTTGGCCGCCTCATTCCGATTCATCCATTCATCAATAGTGTTCCTCAGAGCTATGCTTGGATTTAAATCGGTGGTGCTGAGCTCCTTCTTAGTCACAGGGCAGATGAGCCTCTTTCCGCTGTGAAGACAATCATTGAACCACTTCAAAATGGCATCACGCTCAAACGTAACACCACTGTCAATAGTGACAGGATCCCGCATAACCTGTTTGGTGAGTGGGCACAGGAACGACTCGTATATAGGCTCAACACGCAAGCTGTCGGTGGACTGTGACGTCGAATCGTAATGGCCATCCTGGACTTCTGCCATCGCTAGTGCAGCACTGAAAACAAGTTAAGAGGCGCTATTTTAGCATCGATGCCATGTTTATGGATGATTGCAACACATATTAACATGAAAAAACAGTTGCAATGTTTTTAAAATGCAGAACAGAGATTCATATCCATAACCACAATGAAGTAATAAACAAAAGGAAATGCAATGATCGCAGTAGAACCACGATTCATGAAACCATGGCACCAAACGAACCACTTCCCCACACTATGATGGACTTCCCAACAAATATGCACACGTGAGATGCGCGAATGACTGCATCTCTGATCAAGGTGCAATAGCAGAACCCCTGTGCCTTCTAGTTCCCCACTCACAGAGAAACAAATTGCAACGTTGTACAGCACTAATAATATCAATATTCTCAACCCCAACCCGAATAATCCCGGAGGGGAAACAACCAAATAATAAGGATCATATACGCTAAATTAACCGAGCAAGCACCTAAGGCCCAGCATGTCTAGTAAAAACCGGCCCGAATTTCATCTGAGAGAGAGGAAAATCACCTCACCTCAAAGCCCCCAACAGGAATCAGGACGGGCAGCAGACAGAAACACGCGACGGCGACCGAGGGGCAGCTCCCGCAGCCTCACAAGCCCCCGACCGCGACCACGGCGGCGCCCAACGGACGGCACCGGCGGCCACCGCAGCGCACGGGGAACGGCGCGGTGAAGCCCTACCCGAGCATGCGGGGTGCGAATCGGCCGCAAGCTCCGGCAGCGGATCTGGGGAGGCGGATCCGGGCCGCGCGTCGAGCTGGCGGCGGGAAGTGTGGGGAGGGGAAGGGGAGGGGTGCTTGGCGCGCGGGGCCCGGGGGCGCGGCGCTCGACGGCTGCTGGTCCGCTGCTGCTGCTGCGACTGCAAGGGGAAGGGAGGGAGAAGCGAGTGGGTGAGCCAGCGAGAGAAGGCAAACCCGCGGACCGGACGCGGCTCCCCTGGAATCACTGGAGGACTGCCGTAGAATGGAAAGAATAGAATACTGGAATGATGCCGCGGTGAGATAGCGCGGTCTGATCGATCGATCCATCGATGATGGAGGCATGATTGGTTTCCAGCGTCTTGTGGGCCGCAGCAGAGATTTCCGGTAGGCCACGCGGTAGGCCTACTGGGCCTCATCCATGACGATTTTTCCGGCGTTCGCACCAGGATTTTCCCCTTCCGCCGTGGCAGAGGCGAGGTCTGCCGTGTGCGGCACCCCGCAATTACCATTTATCCGTCGTTCCAATTCCAAAAGGTAAAATTGCGTGAGGCTTCCACGGACTGTCCTTATCGTATCGAAGGTTTAAATAATAATTACAAGTATTAAATATAAATTAATTATAAAACTAATTGCATATATGGAGGCTAATTCACGAGACGAATCTATTAAGCCTAATTAATTCATAATTTGACATTGTGATGCTACAGTAAATATGTGCTAATCATAAATTAATTAGGTTTAATAGATTCGTCTCGTGAATTAGCCTTCATCCGTGTAATTAGTTTTATAATTAGCTCATGTTTAATTCTCCTAATTAGTATCCGAAGATTTAATGTGATAAGGACTAAATTTTAGCTCAAGTATCCAAAGACCCCCTAAATATCCCTATAACCCACCTTAAGTTTCACGTTACCTTCTATAAATAATTTTGTTGCAAATAACCATCTATTTACTTAATTTTGTAGCAAATACCTGCCGTAAATTTAACCATATCAAACCCGTTTTTCGAGATAGAGCCCCTGCATGCCAAAGTATCATAGTCAAAACTTTCCCGAGTGCTTGTATTAGGTTTATTTATCATTTTGCATTGAAATTTTTCGAACAAATAGTGAAACTCGGTTTGACAATTTAGCTTCTCATCAGCAATTCTTTTTGCAAAATATTTAAAAAAAATATCGAGATTATAGTGCTAGAAATATCTAATTTCAGTAAAGACCACGTTGATGGCTCACAATTTTTGAAAACATATTGAATCGGTTATATTTGCACTAGCAGGACTAGTTTGCATCTTAAACTTAATGCAATTTTTCTCTTAAACCGCTAATGCATTTGTTAACTTTTTTGAACCATGATGTTGTTATATCTATGTCAATGTTTTTAAAAGTTCTTTTGCAAAAGTTGATGAGGATATCACCTTCTCAAGATACAACCACATTAGCAACTTTTGATTTAAAGGTGAAACAATTCTTTGTCATGATTGTATTTGATACATTTGATGAATTGATACTGCACCATACATTGTCATTTTCATAATTACATACATAGATCAAAAAGAGTGTTAAACACACATGGAAAGCATGGAGGTCCAAAGAAGTTGATTAGGAATCATGTCCAAGAATTCCCAACGTTCCCCATCATGCCACCACGTCACTTTTTGAAGCGTCCCCACATAAGTAGAGACTAAATGTGATACAAATATCAGTCCTAGGAGGCTGATAACACATTTATTCAATAGATGGTTCAAAAACCGTACAGCTCCTGAAGGAGCGGGCGAGCAAGCCACACCCAAAGAAGAACTAAACCAACAACGATACAAATCCAAGTTGCAGTCCAGTCAGACTCGGAGCTGCAATCGGAACTAAGCGTCAGCAGAAGCATCCTGCAAAGGCCAACACCACAGGCAGCGTTGGGTGCGGAAACAACCTCCTACTCGAAATCCTCGGCGACGTAGTCCAGGTCTTCCTTTGGTGCAAGGTCCCACAGACCCGGCCTCTGCCGTTCTGTGACCACACTTGCCACCACGTGCGGCCGCAGGGGAACTTCGTTCCAAGGACAGTGGAGCGACCGCTCACGTTTAGGTTCAATCAGGTACTAGGCTTCCCCATCCCATACTGGGTATGAGATTAGTACTTTCAAACACTTGATCACGAACACCACCACTGTCGGATCTTAATAGATTCAATAAACAGATGGGGCGATCAGCCGACCACCAAAAGAGTTAACCAAAACCCTACCCCATCCATTGTCCTTATAGTTGTAACAGAAGGAAAACAACCAACTCCTATAACTCGCGAGTGACAGGAAATCACTCGGCTTTTACCGATTCCTATTTAAGCACCGCAACTACTCGACCCAACAGACTAGTGTTCAGATCAAAGGAACTATGTCATGCATCTAGGGTTGCAAACAACTCCGATACGTAAATCCACAATCATGAGAAGGAAGGCATGTGCAAGTTTGGGAAGAGGGGTTCATGCTCCAGGGCTTGCCTACAGCTCTGTCTTCAGGCGTCGGGTGTAGCTCGTAGAGGCCGTCGGCGAGAAGCAACTCTACACGAATGCAAATGCAGGAGTTAGCATTTAGATGGTTATTTCAACAACACTTGCAAGTTAAAGCTCGGACACTTGTAGCAAAGCTACAGAAAAGTGGGGGAAGTTCAATTTCAGTTGGTGGAGAACATGATAAAAGGGTAGGATGGGGATAAACTGATGACCTGACCCTTAACTTAAGGAATAACTGTGCCGGGGTCCTCAGACTTAACACCGGGGAGTCCCCGATATTTTACACAGATACCCTCGGGTCAAGAAAAAAGATACAGCTGAGCCCTCGGACGAGGCGAATAAGGGTCAGCGAATAGACAGGGTCGGGCGAGATGGAAAAGGGGTCGGGCGAACCGAAAAGGGGTCGGCAGCTTACCTTCAGGTCTACTGGTGAAGCTTTAGGGTCGGGGAGGAACAGGCTCGGGCAGAAAGACTTAAGCACTAAGGCTTGACGGCGACGAGGTTCGACGGTGCTCCGGCGGCGGCGGAGCTTCTTGTGGGCGACAAGAGAGCTCTAGCACAACGCGGAGGATCAGACGGCTGGGTGGATTGGGGAGAAGCGGGTTTGAGCGGAGAGGGGAACTCTCAAGAGTCCAAGTTGCAGGGCTCAAGTGCTCTTAGAGTAGGGACGGCGAAACAGCGATGGCGAAGGGAACTCTGGTGGGACTCTAGTATTCCCTTTTATAGCGACGCGGAAGAGATAGTTTTTGAGCAGCACGAAGACCGGGAAGAAAAGGGTGGAGTGCGCTGCCATGGCGGCGATTGAGCGGCGATGGGCAGCGGAACAGAGATTCGGAGACAGGGTCTTCGGCCATTGGGCACTAGAGACAAGGCGGCGCAGGCGCGGTTTTGCCGGGGTTTAGATTTGGTGAAGGCGGGCGTAGTCTGGTCGCGTCGAGCGGCGGATGTGACTGGCATGTGACAGGGGGAAAGGCGCCACAAGCGAGGTTGCAACAGGCGAAGTGACAGGGCGAGCGGCGGCGCGGGCGAGCGCGAAACAGCGGCATTGCCGGGGCACATCACTGGCGAGGTGGATAAAGGAGCTGTCACTGCCAGAGTCGGGGTTGGCGAGGGAGGTATCGTCGTGGTCTAGCTCATGGGCGGCGCGACTGTGGAGAGGTGGAAAAGCCGGAAGGCATCGGGGCTTGCAGCCGGGGATCTGGCGAGATGATGGGCGCGAGTTGCGAGGTGGTCTGACGCAGCAGCGGCAAAACTCTGCCATGGCGGTGACGGGGCACCTTGGCGCGGCCGGCGAGGATGCGAGCGAGATGAGGCAAAGCAGAAAGGGTTGAGGGGGCTTCCGCTGCGATTGGGGAGGAGGGCGCGTTGATCTATCCTGTCGCGACCGGCAACTGGGCGAAGCGGCGGGCGTCGGAGAGATCGAGCCACGCGGCGGGGGAGCTCTGAAGAGGGCGCATGCTGCTCAGGCGTGTCTGCCTCGGGAGATCCGAGGAAAGATTTCGGGTCCACCAGTCAGTCTCGGTTTCTCCACTGGTCCAAGATTGGAAGGAACACTGTCTTTGGGCTGAGAAAGAACCGGCGGTTTTGGGTTGGGTTTTCGGGGGTCGGGACTGAGAACCGGATTGAAAGCGCCTGCTCAAAAAGAGCTGAGTCAACGGGATTTGGGACTCGAATTAAGATTAACTCAACTGATTTAACCAAGGTCGTTATAGCCTACCCCCCTTAAAAAGAATCTCGTCCCGAGATTCGGGTGTAAGGGCGACCAGTGGGGGTGTGCAGTTCTTACCTCCTTGGTTGGAAAGAAAACCTCGGAAGTGTTTGTTCAGATATTCCTCTGTTTCCCAGGTTGCTTCTTCCTCTGTGTGGTTGCTCCACAGTATCTTGTACATTTTCACAGTCTGTCATCGGGTATGTCTCTCTTTTTGGTCGAGGACCTTGGCCGGATACTCGGTGTAAGTCAGGTCAGACTCAATTTGAAGTTGCTCCTGTTCCAAGACCTCAGTTGGAACTTGGACACACTTCTTCAGTTGGGATACATGGAAAACATCATGTATGGCCGAGAGCTATTCTGGGAGTTGGATCCGGTAAGCAACGGGTCCACAAATTCCCACAATCTCATAAGGACCAATGTAACGGGGAGCCAATTTTCCCTTTATTCCAAACCGCTACACTCCTTTGGTCGGGGAGACTCGAAGATACACGTGATCACCAATGTCAAACTACAGGGGTCTCCTTCTCCTGTCGGAGTAACTCTTCTGTCGAGATTGGGCGGCCTTGAGATTTGCTTGAATTATCTTCACTTGTTCTTCTACTTCTACTACTAAATCAGGACCATAAGTCTGTCTTTCTCCGACTTGTTACCAATTCAACGGTGTTCGACATTTTTGACCATATAGGGCTTCAAATGGTGCCATCTTCAAACTAGTCTGGTAACTATTGTTGTAGGAAAACTCTGCCAATGGTAAGCACTTATACCAATTTTTATCATAATGGATGACACAGGCTCGTAGCATATCCTCAAGGATCTGATTTACTCTTTTGGTCTGACCATCGGTTTGAGGGTGATAAGTAGAGCTACGAATGAGCTTGGTGCCAAGCGATGCTTGTATCTGTTCCCAAAAACGCGCTACAAACTGAACTCCTTGATCAGATATGATCGTCCTAGGCACACCGTGCAGGGAAACAATGCGGTCAAGATACAACTCCGCATATTTCTTGGTCAAGTAGGTGGTGTGAACAAGAAGAAAGTGGGCAGATTTGGTAAGGCGATCCACAATAATCCAGATGGAGTCATGTCGCTGCAATGTAAGGGGCAGTCCAACAATGAAGTCCATGCTGATGTCTTCCCATTTCCAAGAGGGAATAGGTAGGGGTTGCAGGGTACCCGCTACCTTTAAATGGCTAGCTTTGACACGTTGGCAGGTGTCACATTCCGAAACATACCGTGCAAACTCTGGCTTCATTCCACTCCACCAAAAAATTCGACGGAGATCATGATACATCTTATTGTTGCCAGGGTGGATTGAGAACTTGGAGAGATGAGCTTCATCTAAGATTTGTTTCTTGAGATCGGGGTCGGATGGTACGACGAGTCAGGTTCCATAGTACACTCTCCCATTCTCATCCTGTTGGAATTGCTTATATCATTCATCCTTCCATGAAATCTTCCCTTTGATTCGCCTTACTTCCTCATCCTCTAATTGTGCTGACCCAATTTGGTCCTCTAAAACAGACTCAAGGAATATATGGCTGAGGGTTCCATGGGAAACAATTTCCAAACTGAGCTTTCCCATCTCCTGGCACAGGGTTTCGGTGAAGTTGGTTGCCATCAAGCAATTGCAATGAGTCTTGCGGCTAAGAGCATCAGCCACCACGTTGGCCTTGCCAGGGTGATAATGCACTTCCAAATCATAATCCTTTATCAACTCCAACCATCTTCTCTGGCGCATATTAAGGTCTGTTTGAGTGAAGATGTACTTGAGGCTCCTGTGATCGGTGTAGATGTTGCAGTGGGTGCCCATCAGATAGTGTCTCCATATCTTTAAGGCATGAATCACTGCTGCCAACTCAAGATCATGGGTTGGATATTTCAGCTCATGAGGTCGTAACGCCCACGAGGCATAGGCAATGACTCAGTTGTCTTGCATAAGAACACACCCAAGTCCAGTGCCAGAGGCGTCGTAGTATACGTCAAACGAGCTGGAAGGGTCAGGTTGAGCTAAAACTAGGGCTGAGGTCAGCAAGTGTTTCAAGGTGTTGAAGGCTTCTTCACACTTGTCGCTCCACACAAATTTGATTTCTTTCTTCAGCAGCTCAGTCATCGGCTTAGCTATCTTGGAGAAATCCGGAATGAAACACCGATAGTAACCTGCTAGTCCAAGAAAACTCCAGATCTGGTGAACTGAAGTGGGTGGCTTCCAGTCCATGACCTCCTGTACCTTGCTGGGGTCAACTGCTATGCCATCCCGAGAAATGGTGTGTCCCAAGAACTTGACACTCTCTAACAAAAATTCACACTTGGAGAATTTGGCATAAAGCTGATGATCTCTCAACCGTTGAAAAACCACATGAAGATGCTCAGCATGTTCTTCTTCACTCTTCGAGTACACCAGAATATCATCGATGAACACCACCACGAACTTATCCAGTTCGGGCATGAACACCGAATTCATGAGATACATGAAATAGGTGGGTGCATTGGTGAGTCCAAAGGACATAACCAGGTACTCGTTGAGTCCATATCTTGTGGAGAAGGCAGTTTTGGGAACGTCATAGGGTCTGATCTTGATTTGGTGATAACCAGAACGCAGATCAATCTTGGAGAGCACTCTGACTCTAGCCAATTGATGAAACAGGACATCGATGTAGGGAAGTGGATACTTGTTCTTGACAGTCACTGCATTGAGGGGTCGGTAGTCCACACACATGCGTAGACTTTCATCCTTCTTCTTCACAAACAAGGCTGGGCAACCCCAGGGTGAAGTACTGGGTCGGATAAAGCCTTTCTCCAACGGACCATGCAACTGGGTCTTTAACTTGGCTAGCTCGGTAGGTGGCATCCGATAAGGTCTCTTCGATATCGGGGCGATGCCTGGCTGCAGTTCAATGGCGAACTCGATATCTCTATCTGGCGGCATGCCAGGCAAGTCATCTGGAAACACATCCGGGTACTCGCAGACAACAGGAAGGTTTTCTATCCGGGCTTCTGATATAGGGTACGCACAAGGAATTGCGTACTCAGGGTGGGTCAAGGATAGGGTAGAGCTGCCATGAAAGGGGGAGTTGATGTGGAGAGCTCAGGCAGCTACATCTAGAACCACTTGGTGTCGGGTCATCCAATCCATCCCAAGGACGATATCTATTCCTTCTAGGTCAAGGATGATGAGATTCTCCCTAAAAAGAGTTGGGTCTAGCTGGATAGGTACAAGGGTAACTATCTTGTCTGAGGCTATCTTTCTTCCCGGAGTAGAGATCACATATGACTCTTTGGTGCGGCCGACACTCAGCTTACATCTCTCACCAGTTTTACTCCCAAAGAAGCTATGGGAGGCTCCCAAATCAAACAAAACAACAACAGCTTGATTATGGACAAGGAAGGTACCCGTCATTACTGGCGCACCTTCGGGGAGCTCGGTCAAGCTGGTGTAGTTGAGCCGTCCTTGGCGAACCTGCACCTTGGGCCTTCTTCCCCTATTGGCCATGGGGTTTTGGCTAGGCTGCTGATTCTTGTTCCTGGGGCAGTCTTTGGCAAAGTGCCCTTCATTTCCGCAGGTGAAACAGCGGTTGCCATTTACAGGGCGCGACGGCGGTAAGGTCAGTCGGGGTGCCTGCGGTTGGAAACCGAGGAAACAAGGTGCCGCGGGAGGTGGAGGGCGAGTGATCCATCGTCCTGATTGTTGGGGCCTGTGGGGCATCTGAGGGGGAACCATCCTGAATCTTCGAGCGGGCGGGCTCGGTAATGCCACTGAGGCCTTCCGCTTCTGGTCAGCTTTGAGAGCCTGCATGCAGTCCTCTTGAGAGATGGCCAAATTCACCAACTCGTTGTAGGTATCCACCTTGATGGGATTCAACCTTTCTTTTAGCTCCAGGCTTAAGCCTCTGCGGAACCAGTCCCTCTTCTTCTCATCAGTATCTGCATGATAGCCGGCGTAACGGCACAGGTCGTTGAAGGCTTGTGCATAGTGTAGGACGTCATGGCTTCCTTGGGTAAGGGCCAAGAACTCGTTGAGTTTGCGTTCCAAAAGACCTTCAGGAATGTGATGCCCTCTGAAAGCGGTCTTGAACTCATTCCAGCTGACAGCATGGTCGGCTGGCAGCATAGCATGGTAGTGGTCCCACCAAAGTCGGGCGGAACCACGCAGCTGTTGAGCTGCGAACCGGGCTTTGTTCTGGTCAGGGCACGGGGCGGTGAGGAGTTCGAACTTGGATTCGATCATACGAACCCATGCATCTGCATCAAGCGGGTCTTCAGTCTTGTGGAAGGTCGGGGGCTGCGTGCTCAAGAAGTCTTCATAACGAGCAACTTGAGGTTGCTGATGAGCCCTCCCTCCATGGGGCTGCTGCTGTTGTCCTTGGACAATGTGCCTCAGCAGCTTAGTTTGGGCCGCTAAGATGGCTTCCAGCGAAGGTGGGGGCGGAGGCGGAGGAAGGTCCTGCCTCTGCTCGCTGCTGCTGGGCACAGAGTGTAACACGTGCTACTTTAGCCATCAAAAACAATTCAGAAGAAGTAAAGGTAAATCATGATGAAAAAGGAGAAGAAATTGGCTAAAAATCAAATTCGAGTCAAATTTGACCAAAACTTGAATTTTGAATTCGAAATTCAGAAAAATTTGGCAAAAATATGGAATGAAAGGATAAGAGTGTTTATAACTTGGAGATCAAGATTGGGGACAAAATCTGGTCCTAAATATCTTAAGAAAACCAAAGAAAGAAATTAAAACCGAAGTGTACTGTTCATTACCCGACAATAGGAATTTCAGAAAAACAGCACAAGGGTCCATTTTGGAATTTGATTTCTGCCAAATTTTTCAAATAAGTGGGCCAAGGCAACTATACAATGATGAAGTATGAACTTTGGACAAGATTACCAGGGTGTTGTTGATCAAGAATCACAAAGGGGACAAATTTAAATTAGGGCCTAAAGTTGGCACTTTGCCATTTTCGGCTGAGTCACTGAAGCTGTCATTTTTCTAAGTCTGAAAACAGTGATGAGTGCCTATGTTTGGAGCCGAATTCAGGAGAATGTGGTACAAGAAGCATAGGTGGTTATGGGCAAAATGGAATCCCTGATGGTTGTAGAGTATGATTGGTCAGTAGTTGGATTAAAAAGAAGGGAATTAGGCCACTGAAAGTATTTTCAAAGATGGGTAAGTGACTCTGATTCAGTGACTGTCGAACTGATAGGGTATTCAAAAGAATTCAGTGAACTGAGAAAAGAATTCAAAATTCGACTATGTTAGGATGTTTATCTCGGGTTAGAGCAAAAATAAAACTTGGAGAGTTCAAATTATCTACAACATTGCTTAAAGGACCATGGAGCCGTCGGATTCAAAATCGACCGTGATTTGGATCTGAATTTTCGGGCATCAGAAAAACAAGAGGGGGGGGGAGTGACAGAGCCGAGCACGACGTGTCGCCGCCGGTGCTTCTGCCCGCTGTCCAGCTCGACATCTAGGCCACCTCCGCGCCACGCAAGTCCCTAGCTAGGTCACGGTGTCAACCATGCGGACGGTAAAACTTCATATATCTACCGCTCTCGCCGCCGCTTTCACCGTCGGTTCTTTTTACCACCGCTGTCCTCTCTGTCAAGCCGCCGCCGCCGAGCAAATACTCCCGCCACACCACAGCTCCCGTCGATTCCTTCCGTCCACACCTCCACCCACACCCCACCAACAACCCTAGCAACCTGTTGCCCAGCCCCTCCGCCGGCGTACCCTACATCGCCGTCGTTTCTGTCCGCCACCGCCGCACCTCCTGCTCACGGTGAGCACCTCCTTGCCATCGTTTTCTTTCCGTGTGGACAGTCGTAGGTGAGTCCTTGGGGTACTAGGAAGCCGTAGAGGTAGTCGTCAGGGTAAGTCGCGCCATCTTTGTGCTTAGTCGCGACCGGCCGTAGGCGCCGCCGCCCGCCGCCATGGAGAGAAGGGCTCCGGCCACCTCCCGGGGAGCTACCGCCGTGCACAGGTGCGCTAGGGCTTGGGGATGCTTCCCCGGTCTAGCCCCGTCGCCGGTAGGGTGCCGGCCAGCGAGCCGCACCGCCCCCTGTCACGCTTGGGTTTTGGCGGGAGGAGGAAGAAGGGTCTGGCGTCAGCGGGCCCGCGCGTCAGAGGAAGCGGGGGAGAGAAGGAGGCCGGGCGAGCGGAGGAGTCTGGTGGGCCGGGGTCTGGTTGGCCCAGGCTTCGGTGCGGGGAAGGGCCGTTGGAGGAAAAAGGCTGGGGGCCCATGAGGTCCCGGCAGGCCGGTACACCAGGGAGGCAGGCCAAAAGCTGCGCGGGAGAAGGAAACGGAAGGGTGGGCCGTTGGGCCGGTGCTGGGTTAAGAAAGGGAAAAGAAATAGGAAATCGGCCCAGTGAGCCCAGTAGAAGAAGGGGTAGGCCGGCGGGTAAGGTGAATAGGAGTAGGAGGTGGATCCGAGCCGCGGGCCCAGCGTAAGAGAGAGGGGGTAGAGTAAGGGCGCGTGAGAAAAGTAGGCCCGGGGTTTTTCGGGAAAAATTTAGATTTTCTTTTATAGAATAATAGATTAAATCCGGTTATCACTATTTAAATCACAGAAATTTCTAGGGGTGTCAAAAATTAGTGAAACCAATTTTGTTAGGCTTATTTTATTTTCCTTTATGCATTAAAATTTTTACACCCTAGGAAAAATAATAAAAATTTGGGTATTTGTTTAATGCCTTTTGTCTAAGGTATTTAAATAAATACTTAATCTTTATTAAATGCATAAAATAAGGAATAACATTTCATAATCACAAATTATTGTTAACTCATAGGAAATTAGGTTTTAAGGCTAGAAAATAATTATAACGTTTTCTAAAAATAAAAGAAAGAGCCTTAGGTAAGGTTAATAAAGGAAATAAAATTGATGGGTTAATCTTTTCGGGTTTTTGTGTGTTGGCTTGCAACTTTATCATGATAAATTGTATAGTCCCTTGTTGGCTTGCAAATTTATCATGAAGGAAAGTTGTATAGTCTTGTATTCAAAAAGTTGCATCACTAACCCCTGCATATGCTTTATCATAGACACCGAAGCACCGGAAGGGGATTTCTCGGAATTTTCAGAAGGATCTCCGGAGTTCGAAGAGATCATTGAGTTGGTCCCCTGCGAGGCCAATCCTTCAGACAGTGCTAACTTTTTTATAGAACAAGGCAAGCCCCGGTGCATTATACCTATTTATTTTGGAGTCATTATTTCATGTGCCCAATTATGAGTTATTTGCTATATGAATGCACTAAATCTAGGAGTTGCTTGAAACCCATTCTTGTGCATTATCATACCTTGTTTTAAGGACATCTTTGCCACTTGTTCAACAGTTAGTAAGTAACCCAAGTCTAGAAATGCTTAGTTGCCTAAGTAATTGGCTTACCGAACCTTAAGGTAAAATGTTGGGTCATACATGTTATTTATGGAAAGATAACTTGAAAGTTAAGAAGCGGACAGAAGCTAAGGATGTAGTTCTGTCTGCTAGATTAATTTGGTTAAGGCCCAATTCGTTGTCTTAACCTTTGATCAAGTGAAAGACATCTGATCACTTACTGGGTATGGGACCAGTAAAGCCCAGTAGGTTAGTAAACCCTCTGATCGGGAATACTTCGTACCCGCGCTTGACGTGCTGGAGATTGGCAGGGGCGTAGCCTGAAACTCACATGGTGATCAGGCCAAACGTGGGGTCCCATGTGGGGGTACGTCCCTGGGTCCGGGTAGTCTTATTCCCAATCATTGGATTTTTGCTAACCGAAAGGTCGTTACGTACAACCTGGACAGTCGTATATAACTGGTGGTCAGGGTTTTCTCCTGCAGGATGTAATTTGATCCGGATCGCCGCAATTCTCGGTTATGAATGCACTTGATCACTGTTGAGCATCGTAGTATGAATTCATGAATGCTATATCTTTCCACTAATATGTTGGTGTATGACTTAATACCTTATTGTTTGCAAGTAATCCTTTTATCATCAATTAGAATGGTTAGGTAATAACTTAATCAAAATAAAAGATAAAGCTAAGGTCTCACTTTTAGTAAGCTCTTTGGCAAAAATGTGTCAGCCAAGTACACCGAAAAAGCTATCATATAGTTCCATGAAAAGTTATTATATTGGTTAGTCGGGTAAGCCTTGCTGAGTACCCCGTACTCAGGGTTATCCCTTGTGGCTATTTTCAGAGGCACCGCAGGAATCCACCGAGGAGGAAGCCCCGAAAAATTAGGGTATTGTTACGAGTCTCGCAATACCCGAAGAAATCTTGAATGCTCATCTCCCACCTGAACCGTTTATGTTTAAATCCTAGAACCTCTGTTTAACCTGCACTGTTAAGTTTATTTCAAACTACGTCTTGTAATAACTCGTACCTTATGTATGTATGTAAAAAAAATGTAATATTTGTTGATGATTTCCCATCGCGGAAACAATCCTGGTGTGTGGCTATGAAATGTGACGTGGATCATTGGAGGAGTCTTAGGGACACTTGACGGACGACCGGACTTATACTGTTTTAAGTGTGTTTCGGATAATTGCTGTACCGGCAGCGATTAGGCGCATTTAAACCAGTTTAAGTTGGAGGGTTCCGCCACACAGAGCCAGATCGGGTGCGGTGCGCCATCTGCAAGAGTTAACATTCCATCAATTCCAAAACCTCAAAAGTATTCCAATCATGCGGGAACATATACTTTAAATCCTCAAAATGCGACTCTTGCCGATAGTGCAACAAAACAACATTCCTTCTTAAGGATATATACACTTCTTCTTGTCATCTTAGTTAGCAACTAGCTCAGTTCTGCACACAACCTCGGGCGAGTCAACCCGTATCCCATGGGTTCCACTATATCCAACCTTAGGCACTCGGGTCGGGCGAAGCGAAACCGTGCAACAAGGGGTTGGGCGAGGCGGAGACCTGCCTCGAGGGGTCGAGCGCATCCGACCTTGCGATTCGGGGTTGGCCAAACTTTGGACAGACCCACAGAAGGAACTTGCGTGTGGTCACAGCACAAAACGCACACAACTTGGCATCCAAGGCGTGTCGCAAAGGGTCAAAAGTCAAGCCAAGAGTGAGGAGGAAAAAACAAGAACCGCTTTCACCAAGATCACTTCATTGCTGTTCTCACAACATAGGGGAAACACTCAACTCAAGGCTAACCTATTACATCGCTATCCAAAACTTAGGTTGCCGAGGAGTACAACAAAAGATTAGATTCCTATAGTTCTCAACCTAAAAGTTATCTGGATTGCCGACTGAGGGAACACTATGAGTCGGAGAAGGGGCGTCGTCATCTTCAAGGTCCATACTGGACGCTCCTACTACCTCCTCAGGATCCTCTTGTTCGTCCAGCTGCATCTCAAGGGCATAGATGGCATCGATCTCGGCGTGGTGCTTGTCTAATTGAGCATTATCAACTACGAGCTCCATCTCAACTTCCATCTTCTCTTCGGCAAGCTGGATCATGCCATCCTCCATGTCTGTCACTTCTTCCTCGATCTCGGAGATTCTGGCTTGCATGTCATGGATCTGTATGCCTCTATGGATGAGCTGATATGACCGTTCCACCAAGCCTCTCTTGGCGGCGTTGAAATGCTCTTGGGTGTCTACGGCTATCCGAGCCAAGACAGCCATAGCTCGGTCTTGAAGCTCAATCAGCCGGTATAGTGCTGACATGCACCTGGTGGTGGTAGAGATGGTGACCAACGAATGGGAGGTTGCCAACACCTCCATGTTGTTGATGCGGTCAAGCCAGGCTGGGTCCAGCCGATCCCTGGCGGGAAACAAGCCGATTGGATCTAAGGTGACCTCAAGCGGGTGTAGCCGGCAGAACTGGGTGAGGGCCTACAGGGCAGCCGACTCCCAGGTGTCCTCCAGAGCGTGTCCGTATGTTAAGACTTCGAGCGGGGGCCACTCGGACTGTACAAGGGGTGGAGGTACAACCACCTACACGTTGCATCTCTGCACTCCGTGCTCTTGGTACGCCCATCCCACGTACAGAGGCGGGGACAGGTACCCAAACCACCTTAAGGTATCCAACAAAGTAGCAGGAAAACCCTCAAAGTGTAGGCACGTAGAGTGGGAAATGCCGTCAGCGCCGTAGAACACGTGTCCGGGAGCAGCCATCTGGAACCAAGAACCGAAATAAGCGTGAGACAGAAACCCCAGAAGAAGAACAGATCGGGCAGAGAAAGGCACTCGGACTTGACCAGAGCGCAAGCTGGAATGGTAGCTAGAAATCCTTAAAGCGAAGAAGAGCTTTTCCAAGGCAAGGTTGTTTCAGGGAGGTGGTTTCACAGATTTTAGTTTATGACGCATGCACGACCTACTTCGTCCTCTAAACCAAAACAACTGCCAAAAGCTTTGGTCCTACGCGGTCAGTGCATGTGGCAAGGCAACCATTACGTCTCTCCCTATAATAGCTAGTCAACTTCTAACAACGTCTCCCTAAGCGAACGCGGTCAGTGTACTTGCAGAAAACACAGCCACCTGAACCTTTCGTGCCAGCACCCACAAAAGCGTCCCCAAGCATTACCGTTCACTATAGAAATAGCACCCATGCGTTTAAGGCTGCATGGATAGCACAACAACCGTGGAAATAGGTTCCCCATGAATGAAACCATATAACCCTTCGCATACTCGAGATGCGGAATCTGCGCACGTATAATAGACGTGGGCGAACAACCATGATGATAGGCTCGTTGGAATCGAACCATACCACCCTTCGTATGAATTCACATACGGAACCTGTGCACGTGTGATAAACGTGGGCGAAACAACCACGATGATAGGGTCCCTTGAATAGAACTCCCTATCAACCCTCGCATACTCGTGATGCGGAACTCGGCACACGTATGATACACGTGGCGAAGTGCTGGGGGTTAGCAAAATAATCAATAAGTAATAGCCACCTAAAACAAACACAAAATCCCCTAGGGCCTCTCGTACTAAAGTCATCCTTAACGATCGTACGAGATTTTTCAACATTTTTCTTGCAAATTTTTATTCAAAAAGAACGTGTTTTAGGACCCATCGTGTTCTCTATCCTGCTAAACCAGCTCTGGAACCAGCTGTGGCGGAACACCTCGGATTAACTCAACTAAAGCACGGATAAGTCGCTTAACATGCGATCTTCGTGCCTTAATCAAGTTAACTCGAAGAGCCGTCGGATTTAATCCGATTTAACCACTTAATAGGACCGAATTAGCATAACCCACACAAAGGTGAGTGGTTCCAGAGAATACAACAAATCCACCCTTGGTTTAACAGTGTATTACATACTAGTTAAAATCAGAGTTTTACAAAGGTGGAAAGAAAATAACAGAAGGTAAAAACAAAGCGGAAGCTACTCGTCGGGGTCGGACGTCCTTGGTGAGGCCAGCCAGGACATCAATGATCCTATTCCCCACCGTCCGAGGAAGGATCCCACTCGACCGTCCAACCCGGAGGGAGCTGGGGCAGCCAAGTGCCAGCAACAAGCTCTGAAGCTGCAACTTCACCTGAAAAGAGAGCCACAAACAAAGCTGAGCTGCTAAGCTCAATAAGACTTAACCGACCGGTGAAAAAAACTATTCCACCACTTCTAGATATGCAAGGCTATTTGGCTGAGGGGTTTATTTGCCAAAAGCACTATGTTAGGTCCTTGCTTTCAAGGTTTTAGCTCAGATTCTAAGTTCATTAACTAGTCTACATTTGCAACTTACCCTAAGCAAGCATTGATCCAACTTTACGTATATAAGCTGATCATCAAGACCATGTCATCATCAGACTCTTTCATTACTCAGTGTAGCATTGCGATCAAGCAGTCTCAAACTATGAGAGGCAGATGAATCGATTCAAGTTCTTTAACCATGCATGGTGAACCTAACCTCACGACATCCGTGCACCACCGAGGGTCGCTTTCCGTGTTGGCCTTCCCCATCAATTCCCTAACCCATGTCGGGTCCACTTCCTTTGGTGCAAGGTCCCACAGACCCGGCCTCTGCCGTTCTGTGACCACACTTGCCACCACGTGCGGCCGCAGGGGAACTTCGTTCCAAGGACAGTGGAGCGACCGCTCACGTTTAGGTTCAATCAGGTACTAGGCTTCCCCATCCCATACTGGGTATGAGATTAGTACTTTCAAACACTTGATCACGAACACCACCACTGTCGGGTCTTAACAGATTCAATAAACAGACGGGGCGATCAACCGACCACCAAAAGAGTTAACCAAAACCCTGCCCCGTCCATTTTCCTCATAGTTGTAACAGAAGGAAAACAACCAACTCCTATAACTCGCGAGTGACAGGAAATCACTCGGCTTTTACCGATTCCTATTTAAGCACTGCAACTACTCGACCCAACAGACTAGTGTTCAGATCAAATGAACTATGTCATGCATCTAGGGTTGCAAACAACTCCTATACGTAAATGCACAATCATGAGAAGGAAGGCATGTGCAAGTTTGGGAAGAGGGGTTCATGCTTCGGGGCTTGCCTTCAAGCGGAGGGGAGGGAAACTGGTTTTCAGCTGGGGCTGCTTCAGCTTCTGGGATTGGCAGCTCTGCTACAGCTCTGTCTTCAGGCGTCGGGTGTAGCTCGTAGAGGCTGTCGGCGAGAAGCAACTCTACACGAATGCAAATGCAGGAGTTAGCATTTAGACGGTTATTTCAACAACACTTGCAAGTTAAAGCTCGGACACTTGTAGCAAAGCTACAGAAAAGTGGGGGAAGTTCAATTTCAGTTGGTGGAGAACAGGATAAAAGGGTAGGATGGGGATAAACTGATGACCTGACCCTTAACTTAAGGAATAACTGTGCCGGGGTCCTCAGACTTAACACCGGGGAGTCTCCAATATTTTACACAGATACCCTCGGGTCAAGGAAAAAGATACAGCCGAGCCCTCAGACGAGGCGGATAAGGGTCAGCGAACAGACAGGGTCGGGCGAGACGGAAAAGGGGTCGGGCGAACCGGAAAGGGGTCGGCAGCTTACCTTCAGGTCTACTGGTGAAGCTTTGGGGTCGGGGAGGAACAAGCTCGGGTGGAAAGACTTAAGCACTAAGGCTTGGCGGTGACGAGGTTCGACGGTGCTCCGGCGGCGGCGGAGCTTCTTGTGGGCGACAAGAGAGCTCTAGCACAACGCGGAGGATTAGACGGCTGGGTGGATTGGGGAGAAGCGGGTTTGAGCGGAGAGGGGAACTCTCAAGAGTCCAAGTGGCAGGGCTCAAGTGCTCTCAGAGTGGGGGCGGCGAAACAGCGATGGCGAAGGGAACTCCGGTGGGACTCTGGTATTCCATTTTATAGCAGCGCGGAAGAGAGAGTTTTCGAGCAGCACGAAGACCGAGAAGAAAACGGTGGAGTGCGCTGCCATGGCGGCGATTGAGCGGTGATGGGCGGCGGAACAAAGCTTCGGAGACAGGGTCTTCGGCCATTGGGCACTGGAGATAAGGTGGTGCAAGCGTGGTTTTCTCGGGGTTTAGATTTGGTGAAGGCGGGCGTAGTCTGGTCACGTCAAGCGGTGGATGTGACTGGCGTGTCACAGGGGAAAAGGTGCCACAAGCGAGGTTGCAACAGGCGAAGTGACAGGGTGAGCGGCGGCGTGGGCGAGCGCGAAACAGCGGCATTGCCGGAGCACATCACTGGTGCGGTGGATAAAGGAGTTGTCGCTGCCGGAGTTGGGGTTGGCGAGGGAGGTATCATCGTGGAGCAAGCTCGTGGGTGGCGCGACTGTGGAGAGGCGGAAAAGCCAGAAGGCATCGGGGCTTGCAGCTGGGGATCCGGTGAGATGATGGGCGCGGGTTGCGAGGCAGTCTGATGCAGCAGTGGCAAAACTCTCCCACGGCGGCGATGGGGCACCTTGGCATGGCCGGTGAGGGTGCGAGCGAGACGAGGCGAAGCAGAAAGGGTTGCAGAGGGCTTTCGCTGCGATTGGGGAGGAGGGCGCGTTGATCCATCCTGTCGCGACAAGCGACTAGGCGAAGCGGCGGGCGTCAGAGAGATCGAGCCACGCGGCGGGGGAGCTCTGAAGCGGGCGCATGCTGCTCAGGCATGTCTGCCTCGGGAGATCCGGGGAAAGATTTTGGGTCCACCAGTCAGTCTCGGTTTCTCCACTGCTCCAAGATTGGAAGGAACACTGTCTTTGGACTGAGAAAGAACTGGCAGTTTTGGGTTGGGTTTTCAGGGGTCAGGACTGAGAACCGGATTGAAAGCTCCTGCTCAGGAGGAGCTGAGTCAACGGGATTTGGGACTCAGATTAAGATTAACTCGGCTGATTTAACCAAGGTCGTTACAGGCGTGCGGCGGCTGGCGCGTGGCGTGGGGTTGGGCGGCGCACAGGGGCTGGGCGAGTGGCTTGGCGCGGGCGGCGGCGCGAGGCACGGCGCGCAGGGTCGGGCGCGGGCTGGCGTGGGCCAGGAGCGGTGCGAGGTCAGGCGCGGGCGGCCAGGGGCCAGGCGCCAGGCGCTAGGTGCCAGAAGCGGAGGAAGGAGGAAGGAGAGAGAAGTAGGAGGAAGGAAGAAGAAAGAAAGGAAGGAAGAAAAAGAAGGAAAAGAAAAGTGGAAAAAGGATAAGGAAATAGGAAAGGATAGGAGAGGGAGAGTCGGCGAAAATTGTGGAATCGGTTGGGCACGCGACAAAATTTGCGGAGGACGGAAAAAGTTGACTAACAACGTTGGGTGCTAGGATAGCGGGGTCGCTGGGAAGGACGAGATTTTCGGGAGCTCAACGGTCGAAAGATTTTGAAACAAATTTTTAGCGGATGATTTGAGTTAGTAAATTTTACGGGTGTTATAAACCTACCCCACTTAAATTGAATCTCGTCCTCGAGATTCGGCTGAATCCTGAAAAGATGGGAAAACTTCTTCTTTAACGCATCCTCGCGTTCCCAAGTAGCTTCCTCTTCACCATGTCTACTCCATTGGACTCTGCAAATCCACACCACTGAATACCTCGTCCTTCTGGTGACTGTGTCTAGAACCTTGACAGATACCTCCTGATACCGAAGATCCTTTTGCAAATCTATAGTTTCCACCGGTACATGCTCTTCAGGTACTCTCAAGAACTTTCTTGGTTGGGAAACATGGAATACTGGGTGTATATCCGACATTTCTTCGAGCAGTTGAATACGGTATGCTACAGCTCTAACTCTCTTTAGCACCTGGTACAGCCCAATATACCAAGGGGCTAGTTTTCCTTGTACTTGAAATCTTCGAGTACCTCGAATCGGGGAGACCTTGAGATAGATGAAGTCTCCTTCATTGAAACTCACTTCCCGTCTTCTCTTATCTGAGTAGCTCTTCTATCTGGACTGTGCTGCCTTCAGCTTCTTTCGGATTACGGCCACTCGGTCTTCTGCCTCTTTGATAAAGGCGGGTCCCACTAGAGTGCACTCTCCTACTTCCGACCACATCAACGGGGTCCTGCACTTCCTCCCGTAGAGGGCTTCAAATGGCGACATGCCTAAACTGGCTTGGTAACTGTTGTTGTACGAGAACTCTGCATAAGGTAAACTCTGTTCCCAGTCTTTGCCATAGGTAAGGACACATGCTCTCAACATATCTTCCATGATTTGATTTACTCTGTCTGTTTGGCCATCGGTCTGGGGGTGATAAGATGAACTGAAATCCAATTTGGTGCCCATGGCTTTATGCAAAACTTCTCCAGAATCTAGAGGTAAATTGGGTCCCTCTATCCGAAACAATTCTGCTAGGCACACCATGCAGCTTTACTATATTATCCACATAGAGCCGAGCTAGTCTTTCTCCACCATAAGTGGTCCGTATAGGTAAATAGTGAGCAAATTTAGTGAGTCAGTCCACTATTACCCATATGGAGTCATTTCCTTTCTGAGTTTTGGGTAAACCTACTACAAAATCCATACCAATTTCATCCCATTTCCAAACCGGGATGGGTAGTGGTTGCATAAGCCTACTGGCTTCTAATGTTCAGCCTTGACCCTTTGGCAAACATCACAATGGACTATGTCCGCTTTCATCCCATTCCACCCGTATTTTCGCTTTAGGTCCATATACATCTCGGTGGATCCTGGATGGATGGAGTATGCCGAATTATGGGCTTAATCCATGATGGTTTGCTGGAAATCACCCTCCTTGGGCACACAAATCCTATCCTTGTACCACAAGGTTCTCTTGTTATCCACTCTAAAATCTGGGGCTTTATTCTCTCCGGTTTGCTTCCGAATCCTTACTAAGTCCTGATCTGAACCTTGGGCTTCTCGAATTCTATCCTCCAAAGTGGGCTGAACACTTAGCTTGCGGCTGGTATTCTGGGGAATAATGTGCACATTTAACCGGGCCATTTCTTCTTGCAAATGGGTATCCTTGGGTCAGATCGGTCCATAGGATTTTCTGCTTAAGGCATCAGCTACCACATTAGCTTTGTCGGGGTGGTAATGGATTTCCAGGTTATGATCCTTGACCAACTCTAACCACCTTATTTACCTCAAATTCAAATCTGGTTGGGTGAAGATATATTTTAGACTCTTGTGGTCCGTGTAAATCTCACACTTATTCCCAATTAGATAGTGCCTCCAAATCTTGGGAGCATGCACTACGGCTGCAAATTCCAAGTCATGGGTTGGGTAATTCTGTTCATGAGGTTTAAGCGGGTGAGAAGCATATGCCACTACTTTCCCATCCTGCATAAGGACACACCCTAACCCTTGTCGGGACGCATCACAATAAATGACGAAGTCCCGCTAAATGTCCGGTAGGGTTAATACTGGGACAGTCGTTAATCTTTTCTTCAGTTCTTGAAAACTCTTCTCACATGACTCTGTCTAAGTGAATTTCTTATCCTTCCTAAGCAGCTCCGTCATGGGTCGGGCTCTCTTGGAGAACCCTTCAATAAACCTCCGATAGTACCCAGCTAAACCAAGAAAGCTTTTGATTTCACTAACATTGGTGGGTTGCTGCCAGTTGGAAACGGGTTCAACTTTCTCAGGATCAACTACGACTCCTTTTGCGGTCAAAATATGGCCAAGAAATGCCACTTTCTCGAGCCAAAATTCACACTTGCTGAATTTAGCATAGAGTCGGTGGGCTCTCAATTTCTCTAACACCACCCGTAGATGCTGTTCATGCTCTTGGACACTCTTGGAATAAATAAGTATGTCATCGATAAAGACTACAACAAACTTATCTAACTCCTTCATAAACACCTTGTTCTTGAGATTCATGAAGTAAGCAGGTGCATTAGTCAATCCAAAAGACATCACCGTGAACTCAAATTGTCCATAGCGGGTGACAAAGGCTGTCTTTGGAATGTCATTTTCCTTGATCTTGAGTTGATGGTATCCTGACCTCAAATCAATTTTGGAGAAATACTTGGCTCCTTTTAGCTGATCAAACAGATCATCTATTCTGGGGAGTGGATATTTATTCTTGATAGTGACCTCATTCAGTGCGCGATAATCCACGCACATTCTCATGCTCCCCTCTTTCTTCTTGACAAAGAGCACTGGGGCTCCCCACGGGGATGAGCTAGGTCTGATAAAGCCACTCTGTTGCAATTCGCCTAACTGTTTCTTTAGCTCGGCCAACTCAGATGCTGTCATTCTATAAGGTCTCTTGGCTACAGGGGAGGTTCCAGGAATAAGGTCGATTACAAACTCTATATCCCTATCTTGGGGCATTCCAGGTAGCTCCTCAAGAAAGACATCCGGGTATTCACTTACTACCCGGACTCCTTCTATGGCCTTGTCCTCCATGATAAAAATCATCGGGTCAGGTCCACTTCCCCGAGTGTGACAAGTTACTTGCACACCGTCCTGATTGATCAGATGTACTATCTTATCTGCACACCCTATGTGACCATCATGTAGGCTCAAACAATCCATTCCAAGGATCACATCTATTCCTTTAGGCTCAAGTACTACTAAGTCTGCTAAGAATTCTACCCCACTTAAATTGATCCTTACCCGGGAACAACCTTGTCGACACTGGATGTCGGCTCCAGGTGTTCGGGTTAATAGGGGTAACAACCTTGTCTTCTCATCCGTAGGTATGTTGTGCTTATCCACAAAGCTTGATGATATAAAAGAATGTGATGCACCAGAATCAAAGAGTATTGTTGCCAAGACTGAGCTGACTAGAAACTCACCAAGTACCATGCCCTGAGCTTCTCGAGCCTCTTGCGCGCTGATGTGGTTGACGCGGGCTCGTCCAAATGACTGCTGGGGCGGCCTCATCTGCTGGCTATTGTTGTTGCTGGGGTTGTTGTTGCCACGGACTGGGACACGATTGGCTCCTGACAGTGCTGCCCTCGGTCCAGATGCTGCGTTGGAGAAGGCCGACGCTGCTGGCTTGGGGGTGTATGGGCAGTTGGCGATGAAATGCCCTGGCTCACGGCTCTGCTGTTGTTGGTGACTTGGCTGGCACTGTTCTGTGAGGCCTTGACAGGGTTCTGGCTCTGAATGGGGCATTGGGCTGATGAGAATTAGATGCTTGGGACTGGGTCCGGTACTGCATAGGAGCTTGGGATCTGGGCAGCGGGTGACCGAAGCTCCTCGGCTTCTGGAACCGGTCCTGCTGGTGAGCCTTGCTTTCCAGGAACCAACGCTTGTTGTCCCTCTGCTCATCTGCTTTGGCTCTCTCAGTCAGGATGGCCATGTTCATCAGAGTGTTGAAGTCGGGGTAGATCTGAAGAGTAAGCAAGGTCCTCAGTTCTGCATTCAAACCCTTCTTGAACATATCCTACTTCTTCTCATCCTTATCCACTTCCTCTGTAGCGTAACGGGCCAGCTCCATGAACTGATAGGTGTACTCCTCCACAGACTTGTTGCCTTGGCGCAGTTCTCGGAACTCATCCATCTTGTGCTTCATGGTGGTCGCGGGAATGTGATAGCGGTGGAATTCCGTCACGAACTCATCCCAGGTGATAGTGGAGACATCCTGGGTGGCAGTGCAGTAGTTCTCCCACCAAGCTAGAGCAGTCCCTGTGAGCTGGTGGGCAGCCAAGAGGACTTTATCCCTGCTCTCACAACCAAACGGCTCTAGCTTCATCTGAATGACCCGCAGCCAGTCATCCGCATCCAGAGGGTTGACAGACCCGCCAAAAGTGGGGGGCTAGGTTCGGAGGAAGTCCGTCAACTTCTCATTCATGCTCTGTCCGCGGGGCCTCTGGCGAGTGATGGCATTGGCCAAGGCTTCCAACAGAAGGGTCTGGTTGTTCATCACTTGCACCAGATCAATGACAGGTGGGGGCGGTGGCTGCTGTGCTCCCACTTAGCTCTCTCCTTTGCCTTCGGGCTGATTCACTTCTTGCTCCTCATGGTGCACTGCTGGTGGTGGTCTTTGCCTTTCCGACTGTCTTTCTACACTAGGGGTGGCACGGGCTTGACTTGGGGAGGTCCTGGTGGCACGCTTGGGAGGCATCTGCAGATTGAGCGAATTTCCAAGAGACTTGGATTTGGACTTAAGTGATGTTTAGTTAATTAACTCGTATTTTTGAAAAGACAGAATCTACCTCCTGTCGACCAGCACACAAACTAACAAACAACAAGCACAAATGATTTTATTATTTTACCGTGGCGGTTACAACACTTGGGGTGAGGCCAAAACACGCACTACACGACTGGTACAACAACACAAATGGGGTACAACTCTAAACTTAGGACAACTTCTTGACTTGGGGTGCAACTCTAGGTGGGGCATTCTACTCGCGGGGCGAGTCCTCATTTTGAGCTGAGTGGTCCTCCGGCGGGATGAGGAGTGCCAGCACATCGTCTTCCACCGAGGGCGGTCGACAACTTCGGAGTCTCTCCTGGAAGTCTCTGTAGGTGGTGGCACTGGCGGAGCATCAGGGCTCTTTCGTTTGCTGGATCCTTGGGCAACGGGAATCCCATCCAAGATCGGGGCCTCGTCATCTTCAACAACCCGCATCTTTCTTCTCGCACGATTCGCGAGATGGGCATCCTTCAATTCCTGAGAGTGCCAATCCTCGGCCTCCTTAAGGGCCTCAATGTCGATAGCCTCGTTACTTTGGGCGGCCGCTGCTCGTGCCTCTGCTGCTGCCAACCTCACCTGGAGTCTCCTTACCATAACCTCTGCGTCCTTGGCTCTACGAATCTGCTACTTCAGCTGTGCAGCCTGCTCATCGTAGAGCTCATCCATGGCGAGAAGGTAGGTAGCCATGTGGAGCACGGTGGGGTCATCCTCACGCTGTCAATGTCCTTCCAAAGTCCTCACCCGGGCTAGCAAAACCGGGCGGTTCTTCTTGACAGGCGGGTAAAATCTCATCGGTGTGCGGCCAATGTGCCTCTCATAAATCTGGCACAGGTAGCGCAGAGCCTTCCGGGCTGCCACCTGGGAAGTGTCTTTCTGCCAAAAACCAGTGGCAGACACGTTCCATGGCTAAATGTCGGGGTAGCGACTGCTCCTGCCGACGTAGATGATCATCTCACACCGAAGAGTTCCACGGTCCTCATACTCCATGCTGGTGTACTCCGGGCGCTCATAAATCCCAAGGCGATCCATGCAGGCGAACAGTAACCTGGGAAAACCGGGCTCCTCCAGGTAGTGACTGTTGACCCATCCTTCTTCGGCCATCTGTAAAGAATCGGGGTGTAAATTAGTTTTGTAATTGAGCAGGGGAAGCAAGAAATTTTGTAAATCATTTATTTTGGTCAGAAAGGCTTTTCCGGTCCTAAAGATCGTGTTCGACAGCCAACTACGGCTCTGATACCACCTGAAGCATCCCCACATAACAAGAGACTAAATAAGATACAAATATCAGTCCCAGGAGGCTGATAACACATTTATTCAACAGATGGTTCAAAAACCGTACAGCTCCCGAAGGAGCAGGCGGGCAAGCCACACCCAAAGAAGAACTAAACCAACAACAATACAGATCCAAGTTGTAATCCAGTCGGACTCCGGGCTGCAATCGGAACTAAGCGTCAGCGGAAGCATCCTGCAAAGGCCAACACCACAGGCAGCGTTGGGTGCGGAAACAACCTCCTACTCGAAATCCTCGGCGACGTAGTTCGGGTCTTCCTCTGAAGCAACAAAACAAGGGTGAGTACGAAAGTACTCAACAAGTCCAACCCCATCCACGGAGGGGGATACAAGCAAGAGTATGCACAGGATATAACAAGGATGAGGTTAAGGTTCATTTGCAATAAAGCTAGATTTTTAACACATGCAAGGGTTCATTTTCAAAAGAGTTTTCGCAAAGCATTTCCTTTAGTAATCGAAACATTAAGTGGGGTTGATTCTGCACAAAGGATCCAAGTTTTATTGCTATCAGACTCCACGTCCGCCATAGCTCACAGCACAACTGTCGGACACTTCCCAAATCCAACACACGCCACAAAAACTATCCATCTCCAAGTGCTTGTTATGTGACCAAGCCGTAACTCATCCAATGCCGTGGACACGGCTATCTGGATAGGTTTTAATTCTGCAGAGGTTGTACACTTTTCCCTTAAGTAGGGTACCGCAGCACGATCACCTTAGTGCCGGTGCGAATCCTAACAAAGCTATTACCCACCTTAGCTAAGCCTGACTAGTCAACGCGGAAGCGACCAAGGGGTTAATGAGCTACCAATGAGGTCTTTACCGGGACCTAAGTCACAAAGATCTTACTCCTTTTCCATGGACTCCCGTTGCTCACCAGCTCTCCTGAAGAGTAATAGCTTAGCTAGTGGGATTTATGCTAAGCCGTTGCCACATACAACGGTCGAGTGGTTGCACGAAGGTTGGGTTAGGCAAGATAACATATCAACTCGGTCCTTAACCATGAAAAGATGGATATCTTCCAACTTTGCTCAACCACCAAGGTACGAGCCCAACTTTTCGGCATTTCACACAAGAAACACCCATCCATCTCATCTAAGCATTTCTTTCCTTTTTTTTGAAAACCCATTATCCCATTTTAAAACACTCACACCTTTACTCTTTAACAAAATACAATGTAGTCATGGTTGAATTGAGTAACAAGATCCTAAGCATTCTAGCAGTAATTATCACCCAAATAGAGCAAGTCATGTTTAGAGATAATTATAGGACAAGCAAGGAATAATCATAACAATCAAGGGGTGGCTATCCAACCATGTTTCAGCGGTAAAGAAATATGCAATTTATAAAATAGGCCAATATGTTGTGTTTGAAAAAGTGGGATAAATATGCATCAAAGGGTGAGATTGGACTTGCCGTTCTCAAAGCCTTCCGGGAGTTCCTGCTCGCGGTACTGGTCCTCGAGCTCTGGCTTTCAGTCAAACTCCTCCTCGCGCTCCTCCTCGGGTACTCCGCGATCTACGGCACACACAACCGAGCACACAATAAATAAAAGAGAATTAAACTTTTACTCGTTGAGCTACGAATAGAGAATGCGAACGGAAAATTGAAGGAATGAGTATTTTCATGAAATTTTGATATGCCTCGGCGGAAGTATATGGGAGGAGGCTGTGGTCGAATTTGGGATCAATTGGAGGAAGTTTGGCGCATGAAATGATGAGTTAAAGGAGTGTTAGAGGCTTAAAACAAGGTTTAGGACTAAACTGTGAGAACTAGGGACCTATTTGTAATTATTTTCGAAAGGTGGAAGGGCATATCTGTGAGAATTCTTTGAGAGTGGTGGGAGGGCCAGTTTGAAAAAAGGGGAAACCAGGAGGTTAGATCGAAATTGAATGGAAGTCTTCCCTTCTTCTTCTTTGACCCGGTACAGGAGGTGGGGGAGGGAAGGGGCGGCCGGCGGCAGGCCGGCCGGCCTAGCTCGGCGGCGGCGAGGCCAAGCGGCGGGGGAGGTGGAGGAGGATGTGGGGAACCTATTTGAGGTCTCACCTCGGGTGGATGGTGATAGGAAAGGGGGGCGCCGGCGGTAGACAGGGAGGTGGCGGCGGCGGCTCCGCGGCGGTGCGCGGGGTGGTGGATCAGATGGGGGCGGTGAGCTGGGAGGGTGGCGCTGGTGTGTGGAGGAGCAGCGGGGCTCAGCCCCCTTTTTATAAGCGGAGGGAGGGGCGACGACGCACAGGGGCGGCGGGGCTGACGAGCTTAATGGCAGCCGGAGTTTTCGGCCGGTGGCGTGCCGAAGCGGAGCTCCGCGTGGATGGCATGGTGGGGGACGGCTCAGTCAACGAGGAGCACAGGGGCGACGATCGGCATGGGGAGGCACGTCGGTGAGGGAGCGGCGTGCGGCGGCCACCGCGTGGCGCAAGGTCGGGCGGCGCACAGGGGCCGGGCGAGCGGCTCGGCGCGGGCGGTAGCGCGCGGCACGGCGCGCGAGGCTAGGCGCGGCGCGGGGTCGGGCACGGGTGGCCGGGCGCTAGGCGCCAGGCGTTAGGCGCCAGAAGCGGAGGAAGAAGGAAGGAGAGAGAAGATGGAGGAAGGAAGAAGAAAGAAAGGAAGGAAGAAAAAGAAGGAAAAGAAAAGAGGAAAAAGGAGATGGAAAAAGGAAAAGGTGGGAGAGGGAGAATCGGCGAAAATTGCGGAATCGGTCGGGGACGCGCGACGGATTTGACGGGCACGCGGTGAAATTTGCGGAGGACGGAAAAAGATGACTGACAATGTTGGGTGCCGGGACGGCGGGGTCGCCAGGAAGGAAGAGATTTTCGGGAGCTTAACGGTCGAAAGATTTTGAAACAAATTTTTAGCGGATGATTTGAGTTAGTAAATTTTACGGGTGTTACACTTTTTACCAAGGAAAGAAAGAGATCAAATCCAACACGTTTCAAAGTTGGATTCGGACTCTAAAACAACACCAACTTGTGACGGTCACCACGGTCGCATACAGACTCGGATTGGGGCGTTCAAGTACTTCATGGAATCCTTATGAAGTCTATTTTCATATGGATCCAGACTCATATCCATATCTATTTTGAGGCGGCCACAATGATCAAATTATTATCGAGAGGGTTTTCTATCTAAGGTGTTGTGCCACCTTATTTTGGCCCAATGGGCCGTGTATCAAGTTGGATCCATTAGGGACATGTCCTAGGGTTGGAGCACGATCCCAACACCCTTGTGGTTATCCTCCCACATTCTTATACCCCTTAGCCGCCACTAGAAACGCTCAAGTTTTGTTTAGACTAAGTTTAGCTTTTGCTACTTGCTTGTAAGCGCGCGTGCTGAATCAACCGCCCATCTTCTTGTCTTCCAAACTAATGAGGATATCAACACCAACGATACATCCACACCGGCACAAGTACCAGTTGCTGATCCTATTACTCGCGCCCGTGCTCGTCAACTTAATTATCAGATGAGTTCATTCTTAAGTTCATGTCCATCATATTTAGACCATGGAGACACGTGCACTCTTATTTTGGTTAGGAACCAGGGAGAAGACCGAAAGGAAAAAGGATTCGCGCAGGCTGGATTCGGACTGCAGGACAACGCCAACTTGTGACGGTCACCACGGTAGCGTACTGACTCGCATTGGGGCGTTCAAGTATTTCATCGAATCCTTATGAAGTCTATTTTCATATGGATTCAGACTCAAGTCCATATCTGTTCTGAGGCGGCCACAATGACTGAATTACTACCTAGAGGTTTTCTGTCCAAAGGTGCTGCATCGTCTTATTTTGGCCCGATGGGCCGTGTATCAAGTTGGGTTTATTAGGGACGCGTCCTAGAGTTGGAGCACGACCCTAACATCCTGGTGGTCATCCTCCCACGTTCATATTCCCCTTAGCCGTCACCAAGAACAGTTGAGTTTTGTTTAAATCAAGTTTATCTCTTGCTACTTGCTTGTAAACGCGCGTGCTGGATCAGTCGCCCATCTTCTTATCTTCGGAAACCCACCATAATTAAGATTGAGTTTGAAACCTAGTAATTCATTCTTACTAGTTCTTCAATTGCTTGCAGGATGAGTGCCCTAGTGGCCGGGTGACGCGCTCCACAAGATTGCGACATCCATTAGAGGTGGTGTATCGGTTGCTAAGGCGCAGTATCCTTGGAAGGCTGTAGTCGGGCCGTGAATGTCGTCTCCATCCACCAATCGAATTATCCCCTCCCCTTTTATTGAAAGATTAGGATTCAACCCTACGGATTCACATTAAAGGTTATTGAAATAATATTTCTGCAATTCAATCAGTAAAAAAATGTTGGAATTGGTTTATTACATTATGTTGATTTCCGTTTCATAGGTTGAATATTGACTACATATTAGACATATTTTTAGCAACTTTATATAGAAAAGTTCAAAATACCATACCAGAATCCTCGAAATAGGTTTAAAGAATATTAAAATTGAATATTTTGAATTGTGGGGTATATTAATTGTGGGGTATATTAGTAAATGTAGAATATAAAAGTGTATCAAAATACAAATCATGCATGTAGGTAATGATATAGTGATTTAATGACAAGACCTAGAAATGTAAGACTACATATGAGAGGTTGGTCGAGTAACTTTTTATAAAAAAATGTGGAACATGCTATACCAAAATTGTTGAATTAAGATTTAAAATTGTTAATCTCAATAATATGAATTCTGGGGTGTATAAAAATATAGGACCACCGTAATAGATGGCTCTCATTTTTCCTAATTATTGAATAAAAATCCTAAAAATACAAATTAGACAATCAAGATAATGATTTAATTACAATGTCCAGAAAAAAAAAAGAGGAAGAGACTGAAACGAATAAAAGAAGCACGGATCTAGCAGGCTGGCCGTGCGTAGGTAAATTTCGCAGGTTGTCGGCCAATTTAAATGAATAGGATGACTTGAGACTTTCATGAGTTACAATATATCCTTTGTTTAAGTGACCTCAAATAGCGATATGCTAACAGGAAACTGTTGTATGTAGCGTAGCAAAAATATCGTCCTTTTGACATTGTCAGTATGTTAATGGAAAAGATCTGCGGAATAGCTTCCTGAAGAGCTTCTTCACTGGCTTCACCCAAATCCCCATCAAACGGCGGACCGAACGGCTCCGGCAGAGGAGCCCAGATCCCTGCTGAGAGGAGCCATTCGGAGGAGCGGGAGCCAAAAAAAAATGGCTCCTCGTGTCTCCTCCTCATTTTTGCCATCTTTGTCCTCAAGGGCCCGCGGGTGGAGTGAGGCATCCGGCAGAGGACGGCGCGAGGCAGCCGGTAGCGGGAGGCGGAGGCGGAGGCGAAGCGCGAGTCAGCCGGCAGTGGGGCGGGGAAGGATGGCGGCTGGCTTGTAGTGGCGATGCGGCACAGCAGGACCAAAGAGCAGGGAGGCGGCGAATTGGATCCCTACGCACGGGCTTACCTGCAGTAGCAGTGGCGGCCGCCATGGGCGCGTGATCCGTCGGCTCAGCTACCTCCGGCTCCGATGCTGACGCGTGACCTGTCCTTTTCTTGGTGGAGCAGCAATTGCGGCTCAGCAAAATCACTGCAGCAGCGCGTGGAGCACGGCGGCAACAGCAGCGGACCGGCGGTGGAGGAGCTGTAGCGCCTAAACAGCGGTCATGGCAGGTAGAAAAGATAGGGAAGTATAGATGGCCAAACGGGCGGCCCGACCCGGCCTAGCATGAGCCCGATTAGGCCCGGCCTACTTAGGCTCGGCCTGTTTAGGCCCGCATAGTAATCGTGCTAGGCTAGGCCGGCCCACGTGCCGAAGGAGCAGCCCAGGTTCGGCCTGCTGCCTTCTTAGGCAGGCCGTGCCGACCTGCTGGCCCGGTGGGCCTTAATAGGCTCGTCGTGCCCATGCCGACCCGCGGCACGACTCCGGCTCCTCTTTTCCCGCCGCAGCGGCAGTGGAGGGTCATGGTCCCAGCCGGGGAGGTGGCGGCGGAGGGCTATGGGACCGGCCGGGGAAGCGGCGGCGGAGGGGCACGGCTGCGGCCCCTCTTTTCCCACCGCCGCGGCTGTGGAGGGCCACGGTCCCGACCGGGGAGGCGGCGGTGGAGGGCCACGGGACCAGCCGAGGAGGCAGCGGCGGAGGGCCATGGGACCGGCAGAGGGGCACGACTTCGGGGGCAGGGGGAGGCGCGGAGGCCGTGACGTGCGAGCGACCGACCGGTCGGGCCGTCAGGGGCAGGGGGAGGCAGCGGAGGCCGCGACGAGTGAGGGGTCGGCCGGCCAGGCCACCGGGGGTAGGCCGGCAGAGGGAGGCGGCGGAGGCAGGGGAGGCGCGGAGGCCACCTGGGGCAAGCCGGCAGGGGGAGGCGCGGAGGCGGGGGAAGGCGGCGGAGTCGGAGGCAGTGCGGGACTGCGGGGAGACCAGGGAGGCAGGCAGGTGGCTCGAAGCAGCAGGAGCGGAGGGGTGCAGTGCGGGACTAGGTTACGGCCGGGCTGAGGCAGGCCTGGCAGGCTGTGCCGCCCGTTTATAGCCCACGGGCCAAATGGGACAGGCCGTGTTGGGTCAGCCCACAGGCTGAGGTAGTGGCCTAGGCCCGGCCCGTGGTGTAGGCCGGGCCAGCCCGGGCTATAAGGCCGCCGTGCCAGGCCGTGCCTGGACCGGGCCAAAATACCGTGCCGTGGGCCAGCCCACGGGTCACGGGCCAAATGGCCATCTATATAGGGAAGGGAACCATAAAAAAAGAAGCAACGGCCGGAAAAAAAGAAGAGAAGGATAGGATAAATAAGAAAAGAAAGGACACGTAAAGAGAAAAAAAGCGAGGGTAAGAAGGAAAAAGAAAGAGGAATGAAAAGGAAAATTTAGTAAGATTATTATTGTGGATATATCAATTTAGTTAATGGTTAATATATAATTCTATTCATTATTTTATTTCATAGAAAACTCAAATTATAAACAAGTGAGAACATAAAAAAATCATTTTAAAACAAACTTAAAAACCATGAGCATATTGGACATTTAACATATTTGTTCCATTTAAAAAATAGAGGAGAAGCTATTTTATCAAACACTTCCTAAAATAATTTCTGCTCCACCATAGAAGCTTCAGATAGCCGGAGCTCTTCCAAACAAACCCTACTTCGATGCAAACCTGGCCGGCGACGTAACATCAATTGGAGGAGGACGCTAGACAGCTGATTACCTGAAACATGAGGTTGGTTGAGATGACAGCAGGCGCCGGACGACGTGTACCAACGAGGTAGCCTCCGGCTCTCCACGCTTCCGCGGTACGTCAACGCTTGACCTGTGCGCTGACTTGACTTTGATAAGAATACAAGTACAACAGCTGCAAGCCAGCCATAAAATCTATTGGAGCTAGCCTTTGACTGGTAGCTGGATTATTGTAGTGGTTTGGGAGTGTTGGAGCCTCGGAGGTAAAACTTGAAACGATCTTCAGGCTAGCATCAAGGCAACTGCTAGAATGTGAGCGGTCAAGACTGTGCCCGGACTTGCATATAATAAGAGGATCCGGCTGGAAGTGGCAGTAGTTACAGCTAGAAACAACGATTCGAGCAACAGGAAAGTCTTCAAGTGTGGACAGTTGACAACAGTAGAATGACGAGAGCGCTTTTGGTTCGTCACTTCGTCAGTCAAACAAAACAGAGCGTTTTCCACCTCATGGTTTCGCACGCATTATCAATTTTATATTATATACCACTAAGTAGTATTATAAGTAGTATTATGCTCCGGAGCTTTCGGAGAAAGGGTGATGAAACGCACACGACCGAACACTGCATATAATCTGGAAAAACAAAGAAGTTGCCGTACAGCATCAAAAGGCTACCCGCGTATTGACTTCAATCGACGACGCGACGACACCACCGCACCATGCATACCATACACCGCTGGCAGTGAGGTGGGATCGGGAAGCCTGAAAACGATAGCTCCCCTTGACTGCGACTGGCTGGCAGCGGTTAGTAGATCACCAACAACGCAGGGACAAATTAAACGAGAGGCCGTTTGGTAACCACAGCACATACCATCTCGACAATAGAAAAGTTGCATTCGGTACGGACAACAGAGTGCTTTTGGTTGTTCTACAAGTCAATCCAAAGAAAAAAGCCTTTTTCCAGCGCATGGTTTCCCACGAATGATACTGAAATTTCAACTTTTGACAGTCGAGAGTGCTGTCCATATCCAAGATTTTTATTTGTTTTGCATCGCGGTCATGAATAATTTGCACGTAGGATGAGAGCGTAATCATGAGAGGGAGACCGTACCAGCGGTAGTTTCATTTTTCTGGTTACTGTATAAACTACAATGCAGGTACTAGACTACTAGTTTTATATGAATGCAGTAGTTACTAATTGTATCTGCGTTCAGTAAACATAAAGGGTGAGGTAGTGATCGAGCAATAGCGCGAACACTTTTGTCAGGTCAATTGGTGAAATGAACGAAAATTTTGTCATTTACATATGCCAATTCAATTAACAAGTTATTCTATTTTTGTCAATTCAACTAGTGATTTCTCCTAAAATCATTGTTTCACCGGGAGAAATTAAGGTTTTGCCTTCAAAGATCAACAGTGAAACATTTTCGTAGTTCCATGAATTCTACAATATTATTGAAATTGCCGTACAAAAATGTGCTAAAAGTAAAATGAAACATCCCTTATTCCACATGCAAAAATTTCAATTTCTAATAAGCACGAACGGGAGTGTCTGAGATTTGCAGCCTTCATCGTCTTTGCAGGATGCAGTCTGTTGATCACCTGCTATAGCTAGTGCACTGCTGTGCTCACAAATTACAAGTAGTCTGCAGCTTCATTACTAAATTTGGAAGTCACATAACACTGCTTTGGCAAGTAATCCTCCAGAGAACTATGGATTTGGGATCCTGAATGCCTCCCCTTTCCTATTATTATACCAATACATAGATGGACCTTCAGATTTGGCATTTCCCTTGACCATGTGTAACTAAATGTTCTAAATGATGATGAATTTGTTTGCTTGTTCAGTGGACAAGGCGGCGATGAGATACATTCTATGTGAAAGTAGCATGATTCCAAGAATATTTTTTTACAGAAACTAAACAAGCTATTATAGGTTAAACTAGCTGCAAAAGTTAGTACCAAATTAAATATTTACTGATTCAAAAGTTGTATTGGTCCCAATTCCCAAAAGGGACAAGCAAATCAACAATGTACAACAGAACATATTATTGTTGCCAGCAAAAAGAACCAGCACATATTATTGTTGTCTTTCTATGTGCATTACAAGGAAAAAACAATAATGGGTGGTTGTGAATTATATTAAAAACTATGTACAAAAGGCTCGAAAGAGGAACGGAAGGAATTTTTTTTGTAATGAACAGAAGGAAATTGAAAAACAATGATACAAGTAAGAGACCACATAGGAACCAGCGTGGGCCACATTTTGGTTTGGGCCTGGCATTCCTATGCAGTGATGTGGTTAAATAGTTTCTTTCTGCACATGATGCTGAATCAGCAAACCGTACCTCATCTAGTGGTATTAACGCCACTTCTCACTTTACGTAAACATTTTTTCCAAGATGAATATTTCACTAAGTAATTTTATCTTATTATACCTGTACTGAATAAGTTTTACTCTCTTTTGGCTAGTGTAGATTCAAAATAACCGTATTGCTCTGCAATTATTACATATAGGAGACAAATACTTTTATTCATGAGAGTGATAGTTTTTTTTTTTTTGAACTATGCATACTTTCTATTTAACATTGAAGGTATATATATGTATTGCATAACCTCACGGGATGCATAAATAGAGTATATGGTGTCTTGGATCTCAAACAATCCTAGAGATAAAGATGAAAATTGTCCAAACAACCATAACGGGCGATCTTTCATGGTGAAACTATGGCTTTCGTGTCATTTTCTAGGTCTTTGAAATGCCTAAAGTCTTGAACTATCAGTCTCCATCAGAATCAACAAAGTCAGAGGACATCTACATAATAAGAGATAGGGGGCGACTTGGGAGCACCACGCCGCCGCTGCCTAGTCCCCACCTCCACCGAGCCTAGAGCGGCCGCCGCCGGCATCCCGGCCGGCAATAGCACCAGTGGCGACGGCCGACGATGGCCCCAAGTGGTGGCTGCCGCATTCCCTTCCCGTCTCCCTCTTCTCTTTTCTCTTCCCCATCCCTTCCTCCCCCTCGCGTGCCCCAGCGGCGGCTGGGCATGGCCGGCGGCCGGATCCGGTTGGTGGGCTGCCGGATCTGCTCGTTGGCTATCGGGCTCGCCGGGATCTGGTGGAGGGTGGCCGGCGTTGCACGGGCGCTCCACCCATCGGCCTCTGCCTTCTTCCCCAAGCGGCATGGGCTGGCGCCGCCAGTCCACGACGACGACGGAGGTGACGACGGCGGGTTCGTGTTCACCACGGCGGCGGCAAGTGATCGCAGTGCGGTGGCGCTTCGTGCACCGGCGACATGTCAGCAACGGCCTTTGCGGACGGGCTACTCCGCGTCGGCGCTGCTCCCGCTCAGCGGCCCCACGCCTACTGCGCCCATCCTACTCCATGGGGGCCTTTGTCGCGGCGTCGCCCACCTCGTTGGCCATCGCAACGCTAGCCTCCAGGGGCTTGCACCAGGGCCGGGCTCCCTGGGGGGCGGTCACCGTAGCCGATGGTCATTGTTGCCGCGGCGCGGGTCAGCCTGCCTGGTGCTCCCCGATGGGCAGCCCCCTGCGGGCGGCGTGGCCTCCATGGTGGGCTCCTCAGCGGGCAGCACTGCTCGCGGGAGCGGCGGCGGGCTCCTCGGAGGGGTCGGCCCTCCCCTTCCCTTGCTCTCCGCTTGTCCCTAACCTTCGTCAGTTTGGTCGCTGTTGCCAGGGCCTGCGGGCCTTGGGCGTTGTCCGTATCTCGTTATCCCCAACGGCGACTCCGCCATCGCGCCCGCCCCTCCCCTCTCATCCCTCCACCTTGCCGTCTCCTCCCAAGGTCGTGCTCCTCCCCATCCCTTCACCCTAGCCACACGCCCCACCACACCTAGGTCGCGCTCTGATTCCCCCAAGGTTGCTTTTTCTCACCGGCGTGTGCTCCTCTAGCGGGCCTGCCTGCTTCCCCTTTGCTTGGTGGCTCCTTGGTCACTCCATGGTCATTTTTCAATCATCGTGATGGCGCCCCTTCCTACTGTGCCTGCAGATGTTCCTCATCGTCATCATTGTGGATTACTCGCTGCCATCCCATCGCTTTAGCTATCATTCAGGCCTCAGCGGTCTACTGTGCGGAGTTGGTTTTGGGGGCCTTTGGCGAAAGCCTGGCTGGGTATTTGCCGGGACTACGACGGTTGCGTACTTGGATGTAGCTCACCTTGCTGTGGGGTATTGTTGCGGCCACCAAATCCATTATTTTTTGCTAGGTGAAGACTTGGTCTGCTCTCCTGGAGACAGACGGACGATGGCGGCGTTGGCGGTGCTTCCTCCCTGGAGGCATCGTTTTGCAAGACCTTCTCACTCTACCTCCACTGGCTTCTGGTTGTTAGACAGTCGGTGACGTACGTGTGTTCATGGCGTCTTTCTCTCCTGCAAGTTTAAGTCATCTTAGGTCATGTTTTGTGTGGTGGTGGTGAAGTGATTTTCTTTTCTGTTGTCGTGTTTGTGTTATTTATCACTAGTCGTGGCTCTTGCAACTCTGCACTTTGGAATTTCTCCTAGAGATATATCGTTGTAATTCTCCTCTTCTTAATTAAAAACGTGTTATGCACGTCTTAAAAAAAAGAAATATTAGTCTCCAAAAATTTCTACTAAAAAAATTAAAGCAACCATGGACCAGTTTTGCAGACAGTGGCATCATTGTTGTCTAGTTTTTTCCTTGTAAGATGACATATATCACATATGAGACGGAGCACCAGTCCCATCTGGTGCACCACTGATAAAATCCATTGATAAAACCCGTTGGCACTAGGAAGTATCGGTAGCGGCTACTGGTACCTTTGCACGAGAGATACATGCAAGCTAAGTTGAAACACTGACAGCATTGGAAGGCTGCATCAGCTTGTGTGCGGGGTTAAATACAAACTTCTATACCATGGGAGTATCGCGGACAAAATTTTCCATCAACTTAATTAGTTTCAGACCGGCCTAATGTACTTATTTATCTTTTTTGATTCTTTTTTCCATCCTTAATTTTTGTTTAATAGTAGAAGATGACAAGATATACCAATTCATTATTTTCTCCAGAATTAAAACCCAAACCGAGTTAAAAAAACTTGAGGTTGATATATATAGGATTCAACTGAAGCTAAAAAAATATGTTAGATAATATAATCTGTTTCTTCGTATCCTATACATGAGTTCCTAGATTTCTATATGTTGGGTTTGTGGCTTTGTGGGTAGGCTTACAAGTTTGACCCCCTCGGCCCCGCGTCACCCAAGGCGACTCGGGCGGTGCCGCTTTCCCATCGAGCGCCACCCTCTCCTTCTCTCTGCCTCGCCGCTGCCGGACCTCACCGGCAGAAGCCCATCCGGCTACGATGAGGGCGGCGACGGGTGCATCTCCTCTCCCAAGAAGCCCCCTCTTCCCCCTCTGTATCCTCCCCCACCCTCTCATCTCCTGCTACTGCTTTTGTGGCAGCCGACAATGGCCGATGCCCCTGGGCTGGGGATGCCCAAATCCAGCGCCGCCCTGGTCGCTGGGGCCTCCCATGGCGGATCCATGGGAGGGCGCTAGTGGGGGCCGGATGCCTAGGTCCGCGGCGGCGACGGTGGCTGCGGCTTCGTCTCCGGCGCCACCTCGCCCCTGGCCTGATCCATGGAGGGGTGCCCCATTCGCGGGCATGGTGGCTGGAGGCGGCTGCTCATCGTTGGCAGCTGCACCTTTGTCTCCGGCACCCCAAGGGGCAGTGCTGTGCGACGGCAGGATTGTCGGACGTGGGCGTATTGGCGGTAGGGTGGGTCGCCGTCCGCTCACCCCTAAGCCGGAGTGTGTGAAGGGTGGGGCTTTTGCGCTTGGACGACCATGGCCATGGGCCCGAAGCTGCGATGGCGTTGCTGCGCCGGCCCTTGGGATACGAGCCTACGACGGTGAGCACGCGGGGCAGCGCCTTACAACGGCGTGAAGGTTCGGGTGCGAAAGTCGTCGGCTAAAGCTGTGCTTGGTTCTACAGCTGTGGCAATTGCGTCGTCTGCGGATGCCGTTTACCTCCATAGAGGCATGGCCAAAACGACTCTACCCTCTCGGATTTCCCAGGTGAAAACCTATTCCGGATGCTGGATAAGCAACGGTGACGACTCCATGTCACATCCTCATTGGAGGCGCTGCTACGGGATCCATAGCTTCAAGTTTGGCCATGGTGGAGGCGCCCCTGTCCCATGCAAGAAGTTCGTGAGGAGTTGAGTGAAGTCCGTAGATGGTCATAATTCAGCAAGATGATTCTAGCATCAGAGGTTTCTAAGTAGACACGAGATGTGAAGGATAAAGCGAGGTTGAAGTAAGGATGCAAAAGAAATTTAGAGTTTAGTCTTTCTAACTTTTTTCTGTCTTTTGTGTTTTCGGTTTGAAATTTGAAATCTAAATCCTCTCGTAATGATTTAGAGTCTAAGTACTCTTGTAACTTTTGATCGCATATATCCACTCGTGGATATTGAGACCGGATTTCCCTCCATTATCTAAAAACAGGCTTACTAGTTTTCAACCCATTAGCACGGTTACGATCGAATGGCGCATATATACGGTCACGTGCGCGTCCAAGTAAATCCCTGGTAGCATATCCTATACATATACGAAGAAATGGCTAAGGCACACGCACATACGCGTACCCAGATCTTGGCATCACAAACCTGGCCAGGACTTGCTTTGCGTTTGCCAACTCCACAAAAGGGAGGAATCTCATCGCACATGAATCCAGGAAACAATAATCTAGTCTTCACGTGTCTTCTCTGGTGGCGCCAGAACCGGGAAGAGGTTTCTCTGAAGTACTTGTCTCTATATATAATAGTTGGGCTACTGACATGTGATTCATCAGCTGCAGATTCAACCACTGCAGAGGAGTCTCATCGCAGAACCGGGGCTGAACACATCTTGTTGGTTCCATCTAGTCTTGATTTAGGCAGGGCCTGCGTCAGCCTGAGTAGGTTGCTGTGATACTTGCAATAAGCAGTTCATCCACAGCACCCAGATTGCGCTCTTTCACTATCTAAACACTGGATGAGACCAAGCGCCATCAGTCCTTCTGGAGCCTCACATGAGTTCACGGTTCCTTTTTCTATATGTTATTTTTACTTTTCAGCTAACCTTCAGCTCTGATTAACATATCTTTCCCTCCACTTATTATTTGGTACGTAGATTCTCTGGTAAATGAGATGAACTTGCTTCATACAGGCCCCTCCTACTAATCTGAAAACCAACACACCTCGAGGGAGTGGACTAATATATTGCGAATATATAGCAGAATGAATTGCAGAATAAAAGATGAATGGTTCGTTCCAACAACTAACTGAGCAGCTCATGACTACTTGTAAAAGAAACTGGCATGCAATATGTGTGCATATTGGATTTGTAATTGTAGGCATCGCCATTTATGTAGACAGCAAACTCTTCATATATCACACGTACTATATCGTCAGAGTGGTTCAATTCATGTAACTTGCCTCTAAGTAACATTTCTAACATCTGAAACCAGAAAAATTGCAGAACAATAAATAGGAACTTGAATCACTGGTTACCAACGGGAAATTTAATTAGACTGCTAGTGGTTCTAGTACTCGTGTGTTATTAAGTATTCCATATAAACAACACAGGTAATAACCCCATATAATCCTAGCTATTGATCTAACTACCTACCTAATTAAGTGATCACTAACTGCATATAACCAACAAATGAGGGTATAAGAACCTTTTCATGCCACCATTAATCTGTCTTTAAGAAAGCAGGATTGTACTCTTCACGGGATGGAGTGACTACTCCTGTCTGATCGTTTTCAACTTCAGAGAAAGGAATGGACGGAACTTCTATAGGCAACTATGTTAGAGAAGAGACTAGGTATGTAGAGAATGATGTGTGGTTGCCATCGACGCAAAGGGGAAGTCACAAAGGCACGGAAGGTACATAAAGAGGATTTTGCAGTCAGCAATGAACTCTCCACAGTTTTATTTATAGCGCCTCGCTCACAACAAGAACATCAATTATAAATACCTTGCCGGACAACGCTAAGGATGGACGTGCATGGAAATTGCTTTATATTATCGATAGATAAAAAGTATTTGAAGGTTGGCAATAAACGAAAATATTGGACATATTGAAAGTCTATACGTGGTAGAGAATCTTTTTTTTTATAAAGTTCGAGATAAAACTCCAATTTGCTCAGAAATGAACATATATCTCTCTACACCATATAACATAAAAGAAATACTACACATCATAATATAAAAGGGACTGTCTAGCTATCTGTTGACAGATTTGTGGTGTTCAACTCTGTCAAATTTTTAACAAATCAGAGGTTGACACATAAGCAGAAAAAAATGACATATTTCAATAGTACAAATCTGTCAGATTCTATTGGCAGGCTAATGAACACTTAACAGGTCCAATAATAAACTCCAATAAGAAAGTTTTGGTGACAACTTAAAATCAAAGTCCCTGTTGATTGTCATTTCTGTTATATCCTTTCCACAATCAGGAAATAGAAATAGAATTTACATTTATGAAGTCACTATAACAAGGATACATTTTAACTGTAGGCACCATAAAGATTACATGGGCTCTATTTATCGCATAGAATTTTCTTCCTATTGCGCAGCCATGCTAACAAAAAGCAAAGCAACGAGATCCACGAAGGAAAAACTGGCAGCACAGGTAAATTCTTTTGTGCCTTTGGTTCTGCACTTCTTTCTAAAATGATGAGGAGATTCAAAATTCTAGAAAATCCTGAATGAAGCAAAGATGTTAGGTAGATGAAAAACATGAGAAATTACGAAACAAATACCTAAAATCATATGATTTCAAAACACATATATTTAAGCAACAGATAGAAAAAAACCAAAATATTCCAGCATAAGAAAGCACTAAACAGTTAATTAATGGACAAAGGAAGCAAAAAGTAATTAACCTCAAGTGCTACTCTACTACTACTGTAAGGAGAAATTCATTAGCAAGCAAACCTATTGATCACAACTAGAACAAGCTAGATTAAATGCTCAGAGCAATATTAAAGGACATTAGACAAATTTAAAACAAAATTGAGTAGACCTACTAGAAGCTGAGAACCTAATGAGCTCTAGGCTGTAGTTGTCAATATGCAGATCTCAAAAGCTGCTACTGCTTTCGTCGACCTGCGCATAAAAAACAACATTTAGAGCTGCTGCAGATATGATGGTGGCTTCCTGCTGAACATAAATAGCAAATGCATTTATCAACAGGAACTTCTCTGTTTCATGTAGGCATGGACCAAATATACAACACATAGAAATAGCCATGCCAAACGTTGACAAGCAACAGAAAAACACAAGAAATTAGAGAAAATGGAAGCCTAATAGACAACAAATGAAACCTGACAAAACATGATTTCTTTTGAAATAAATTTCAGGTTCCTACCGGAAAGAAAAAAACAAAACAACTTTTAGCCTCTTCCATTTTAGTACGACAACAAAATACCTACATATAACTTTAACTAAATGGCAATATTGATGACAAAACAACTGTTGCTTAATGGGAATATTTACAACAAACGCCAGGAATAAAGACTAAACAAAGGAATATTCACCACATGAGAGGAGATCAATTTGACAACAAAATTGATGTAACTTTGAGTATTGAAATGACAAAAGATTGAAAACCAATTATAAAGACTAGAAAAGAATACATATACAAATCTAAAGGCAATAAACGAATTAACAAGATATTTCTTGCTCTGCTCCTCCAACTTCCACTACAAAAAATGTTGTAATCCATGCAGGGCAAATTTCGTCACAAATCATCGAAAAATTATCATAAAACGGCATCCATGACGGTTTTCGATAACGTCATGCATTGAGCGTCATAGATTAACATGCCTGACGTTTCGGCGTAATCCTCACAGATTAACGTAATCCATGGCGTTTTTAAATCGTCATAGAATGGTCTCAGGCTCGCGCAGCCCAACCCAAGCCCATCATCTGTGATGAAAATAAACGTCATGAATTTCATTGCCACATCACTCATAGTTGAAATAGAGGATGATGTGGATGAGGACGTGGCTGATGATGTGGAGATGATGTGGACAACAATGATGACGTGGTAGATGACATGGTAGATGTGTTGACACCGGTTTTTGACCAGAGTCAACCACTATGGATAAGGTTTTGATAGCTAATGGAAGAAAGAAAAAAGGGTCCGTTGGTGAAGCCACGCTGACCAAGACTGGCCACCGCTGATCATGATTCCAGAAGCCGATGGAAGACTAGGCGGGCCTAGTCCGAAGCAAAATCAACTCCACCAAATATGAGAAATCGTGGAGATGTATCTTTAGTAGTCTTTAGAAATAGTTATAATAGTTCACGTCGTACTTGATTAAGATTTGTATAAATATAAACCCATGAGCCTTGTAAGATTAATCAACAATCAATCAATACAACCACCTTTTGGTGCCCCGCCGCCAAAACCCTTATGAGTAGGAGTAGAGTAAATTCGGTGAGTTCCTTCTAACGCGCAAGGCTGAATTGGCTTCGATCTCGAGCGAGCTTGTAAGTACCATCACCCAGTCATTACGACCTCTATCAGGACTTTCTGAGTTAGGTGTCATATTCTGATATTCGGTTGTGTGGCTAGTTATCGAGTTAATCTTAGATTGCAAGTAGAATTTCCTAGGCTTTGGCAAATATTCTGCTTGTCTTCGATGGTTCCTCATAGTTATCAAATACTTTAGATCTGGTTAGGTTGCCTTCATTGGCTTCCTTGCCTTGCTTGAACATTCACAGTTATCATATCGTATCAGCTGGTAGATCTTGCATGCTTTTAATGTTTTACTTGTGCTAGGTCTAATAGATCTTGACCTCTGCCGCTCGTATTGCTAAACCGTCAGGCCTCTGACATCAGCACGCTGTCTCTGAGAGCCAATGCTTCGGTCGGGTCATATCCGCATCTCGCGTGAGCACAATGATGTCACTGAGCCGATATGGGCGCGTGCGAGGCCTTGCTGCCGTGAGCTTGTCTGTTAAGTCTAACGGGTCGAAGTTGGTGCCCTCTCACTGTGTTACCTTGTCTAAGTTCAACACACGGTCAAGACATCGATTAGACTTTGTTACCTTAGTGGGCTTGTAAGCAGTAGGCAAGAGGTGTTTGCTAATTGTGCTCTAGCCTTTTTATGTTGGAAGATCGAGGTTAATGCTTTCTCATTCGTGTTATCTTGTCTAAGTTCAATACACTTATTAAGATATTAATTAAGATCTATAAATGTACCTGGTTAGCGTACAGTTAGCATCGGCTAGTCGTTGTTGCTATGTTCTAATCCTTTAAGTTAGTAGGTTGATGCCAATGCCCTCTCATTCGTGTTACCTTATTTGAGTTCAATACACTTATCAAGATATTGGCAAGGTCTGTTAGCTTATCTTATTAAGTGCATGGCTAACGAGGGCTACCTTTTTAGCTGTTGTGTTATGATGCTTTATCTTAGCCCATTGGCTGACATAGCCGATGGCCTCGCCATTAAGGTTTTTATTTATTTACACCGCATGCTTACATTTAATATCTATCTGTTGTGGTGACATAGCTGATGGGCGAGGAGAAGCATGGTGGGGTCAACGACGTCGTGGAGGAATGGGAGGAGGACGTCGGAGGGGGTGGGGACGGGGTCTCACGCTCGTCGGTGTCGGCGTAGTCGCTGTAGTCAACCAGGGGTGGGTAGATCTAACAGGAGGAGATAGGAGAGGTAGAGGAAGGCAGTAGCGGGTGGATCTGCGGGGAGAGAGCGAGGAGGGGAAAAGAGTGGAGGGTAGGGTTTCATGGACGGATGGTGTATTTATTCGGAGGCCGGTTCATCTCGGCCATCCAACTTTGATCTAATGGCCAAAAAGAGGTGTGTATTCATGGGCCGAATCATTTAAACGGCCGAACTCAGACTTGTCTAAACATACTTCACTATTTAATGTTTTTCATTTTCTTTTTGCCATTTTAAAGCATCCTTCTAAAGTAACTTGCAAATAAATTATCTTACATACACTCATATATTTTTAAATATAGTAGATAACATTTAAGTTTTCATGTAGGAGTTTAAAGAATTTTTGAATAGATTTAGTGTCTTCTATCATTAAAATGAATTTCTACATGCTTATCAAAAGTAATTCCAAGTTAAACTGTGTGTACCACCAATAAGATTTGAAAATTTGCACAAAAAATTTATTTAGGCTCCTATGTTCCATTATAACCCATGTCTTGAAGATAGATGAACAATTAAATTACCTTTTAGGGACAATTTAGACTTCTATCTCCAAATTACCACATAATAATTATAATAATATCTAAATTTGGTCAAAAAATTCTATAAATTGACATGACAACATATTTTTGGTCCATAAGCTTGCTATAAAAAATTTGAATAATTTTAATAAAGTGAGACTATCCATTGTTTATAAATGGATACATCTCTCACATAGTTTCTAATAACTCAAGTCAAACTTTGAGATTTGAACACCTCATAATATTTTTAAACTCGTATGCATCTCAAATTTTGGCACAACCATAATTTGAACATAATATTAGAAAATATTAAGTTACATTTGCAACTGTTATGATAAAACATGTTTTTCTACTATTTAGGTGGAAGAAAACAAGACTTATGAAAATGATCCAAGAAATGGCAATTAGAATACAAAAAAACCCATTAAATGAAATGTGGTGATTTTAGAAAAATTCAAAAAAATAATCATCAAATTTGGAGTTCTTATGAGCGAGAAATACCAATTAGAAATTTTAATTCTAGATTAAAAAAAGGAAAGATGAACTATACCTCGGATCTTCATTATTGGGCCACCGTACGAACTAAAATATACCAAAAGTTTTCTTACCAAATATTATCAGTGCATGATGTAGTGGTACACTACGTTGTGTTTGCAAACCTGCACTCCCAGTTCGATTCCCCACTTGCGCCATCATTTTTTTCTGAATTAGTTATGCAGCAACGCACGAGCAGATATATGTATAAATAAATTAAATACTTAATAGATCCACCAATGAAGGCGTTGCTAAGTGGTTAGGAGTGCTTTTTACTATGGTTATAGGTCTTGGGTTCGAACCCTCTCCTCCATGCTATTTTTTTTGTCAAATTTCAGTGGGCTTCCATGCAAGTAACAGGGCAAGAAAAATGCGTATAAAAATAATAAATACCATGGACATGAATAGAACAACAAGTAGTATAAAAATAATAGATACCATGGGCATGAGCAGAACAACAAGTAGCTCAATGGTAAGTGAAATTCCTATTTGGTAAGTGAAACGTATTCATCCTATTTGGTAAGTGAAACGTCACAGTGTTGTGGGCCGGATTGTGATGAAATTAATAAAACATCACAGTGTTTTGAGCTTGATATCCATAGCTGCGAATCCATGACAAAAATTGGCTGATCGTCATAGATGGAGTGCAATCAGTGACGATCTCTGAAAATGCCATGAAAAAACCATCATGGATTACAGGATTTCTTGTAGTGTTTAACTGACCTACCACACTGTATAACAAAACCACAGAATAAAACAGGAATCACAACTATATCAAAATAAAACATGGATACATGTAAGGTGCTCACAATTATCACGTCAACTAAAATTAAATTGGCTCACACTTGTAAAAGAAATTTCCAATCAATCTGATCAGCTTCATTAGCTTGCATTATCTAATTTCATCAACACACATAGTTGAAACATAAGCACAAGAAGCTATAAAATAAAATTAAACCAACACACACAATAGAAAGGAATAGAATGATAGATTAAATGCACAACAGATGCATAGAATAATATATCGAGCCAAAGAAAATCATGGATATGCAAAGCTTGGAATATTCTATAAGAAATTGTTCTAAAAAACAGCTACTAGAAAGACAAGAACAATGATCAAAATAAATTATTAGGAACCACTAGTAATTTATTCACCAAGTGGCCATTATTTCATCCAAATGCCCCAAAGAATCAAAGAGACAACACGTTCAACGTAAGCATGAACAAGATTAAATAAACAACAATTAGATAACCTTACGAGCTAATGTATCAACTCTAGCTAAATGCAAAGACATTCATATTCATGACATGCAAAAAGAACGAGTAGCTTATATGAACCAAAGACCTCTATACAACAACATGAAATAATCTTAGTACTATTCACATGGTAACAAGGAGACAACTACTAGCAATTACGAGATATAAGACAAGAGAATAAAAGCCTATAGCGTACTGATCTACTATAAGCACAAACAAAATCAATCGAAATGAATTAACAATGAAGACATGGTCAAATATTGTTATCAGTCACATTTACCTGCCAACAAAATATAAAGAATGTTGGTGACTAGTTACACTTCCAAGTTTCAATAGAATGAAATTAAAAAGATGTAGAATCCACATATTATTTCACATGGAAAATACAACTGAAACTGAATTCTAAGAGACACCATTCATGTACAAATGCAATAAGCAGAGCTCTATCTATCTTACCCAAGCACGATTAGACAACACAAAGCTAACCTAATCTCTAACCTATTGAAACACAGGTTAGCTGCCATATTTAAAACACATACAGCTAGAGTTGATAGTTTTCATGATTCCATGGTACAAACCACATTTAGCAAACAACATAAGATTAATTGGATATGAAAAATGACAAAAGTTACAGTGGTATTCCTAACATAAAGATAAGGTGATCAACAGAAGCATCCTCTTATAGACCACAACTTCAAAAAAATCACATCAACAAAGATGGGCACACAACAAGTGAGGGAAGCTCGCATTGTGTTCCTAATACTAATTGCAGTGGAATAAACACACATATACTTCTATTGGCAGCAACAAGGAGTAAGAATGCACAAGATATCTATTGATTACAATAGAAATGAACAACCATAGAAAAAATCTGATGACTATTAGACAACCATATTTTTGTGCATCCAAACCATAGAAAAACTACAGAATAGACATATTTTCATACATCCTAACCATAGAAAAACTACAGAATAGACATATTTTCATACATCCTAACCATAGAAAAACTATTAGACAACCATATTTTTGTGCATCCAAATAACAGAATTGTACAAATGTTAGAGAACAAGAACAATGGAGAATTTAGGATATTAAATAAGACCAAAGAATATAGGTTAGTTGAGTTCTCAGAATCTGAACTAACCCATGCATCAATCTCAAACAAACTGACAGCATAACCCACACATCCTCTGATCCACGCACCTTAAAATCACAATAGATAAAATTAGAAGGAGAACAGGCTGTACCTATTCGCATTGTCAGTGCATTGGGCAGCCGATTCCAAAGTTCTTTGGAGTGGAATGGTTCAACAAATCCAACAAAGAGAAGTGTGGGCTGCATAGTTCCTTCGTTAACCTAAACAAAGGAGATTGGGAGGAATGAAAAAATCTAAAGAGATAACACTAGCTCTTCAATCAGAAATTGGCTGCAGATAAATAAGCAGACTAGAGGAGAGCTTCTTGGAGAGGTTCGTGACATGGATGGACTGTCGGAGCGGCTCTGCATTGGCATCCTGAAGCACAATAAAGTTCAGGTGCACCAAATGGAATGAATCAGGAAACAACATACAAAACATGGAACATAGAACGAGGAGAATTGAAGAGGGAGAGGTGCTCACAATTGTGGGCTGCAACCATCTCATATCTGTGACATGCTCATGGTTGTATGTGAAGAGCAAACAACAAGCTGCAGGAAGAAGCATCAAATACATAACTTAGCTTTATTTCAATGCAACAAAAATTCTATCCCTAAGAGCATGATCACATAATCTCCAGGACAATCTAATGTTTCTGATCGAACACTGCAAAGAACAGAAGAGTGGAGGGACAGCCTGATGAGCTCAAGTACTACACATGCCAAAAAAAGAAGAAGAAAAAATGCATTCCTGGCCAAAATTGATGGGGGAAAAGGAAGGTGTCCACGATTTAGACAGCCATGATCTAAAAAGCCCATCGATGTGCACGCTGCAGATAGCGAGGGCAGCCGGAGCATGGGGGAGGACGTGCCTGCAGACAACACAAAAACAAAGAACAAACCACACAAATCAGGGGAAGAATCGAATACATCAACCAAAAAGGAACAGAAAAATCAGTGAGACAAAACCAGAGATCCATGAGGAAAGGGTGCTGGAACGGGAGCGCGCCGCCGGCAGCAGCGGGGATCAGTATTGATGGCAATTAGCACACCAATTTATGAATCACAAGCATACGGATTAGTTGTAGCTCTTTCCTTAGAGTAATCCCCCAAGGTTTATCAATCCATGAAACAAGTTGATTTGCACGCTTAACTAAGCATTAATCTATGTGACCGAATGTTCTTTGTATAAGATAGGATTGAACTAACAAAAGAAATAGCGTCTAGATTAAAGCAGATAGAAAGTTTGGATGCGAACAAGACAGATAAAATGCTTGTCCTAGGGATCTAAGATCACTTGCAGATGCAATCGCCATACATGAAAGAACTAGATCTAAGTGTTATCGTGTGTGGATGTGAACCATGCCCAATACTTTTCCTCTCACACGTTGTCACTAAACAAGGGTACTCAACTATTGGACAATAAGAACATGGCATGATGATCATTCTAGGTAAGCAAATAAGCAACCCAAAGTAGCGCTGGCCAACCATTACATGAAAGAGCATCATCAAGATATGATTGATAACAAATAGATCTTAAACAAGAGGTTCAACGATTACAAATCAAGATCTCCATACAACCCCGAGGACAAAAAAAGACTTTACCCCATGATCTTATGCATGTTGATACAATTCTAGGTAAAGATCACCCTGTAGATCAATTGGACCGAATATGATGACGAATGGGGGCAGGAAAGCCCCAGGCTGATTGGCCTGGGCACCTCCAAGCCGATCGGCTTGGGAGATTTCCCCCTCCTCTGGTGCTTTGCTTCACATGGCTTGATGTAGATCCAATCTTCTCTCCGTTTTTCCTCGTGGTGGTGGTGAATGGTGTTTGCGTGATGTTTTCTCCTCTCTTTCTCTCTCCAACCTCTCTTCTTGTAGTTCATGAGGGGATATTTATAGTCTCCAATAGGCAGCGGCTCCGATCAATGGCCTGGGCCCTTTCTAGCCCTCCTGGTCCTCTCCTTCCTCGTGTTGGCTTCCCTCAATGATCCATGTCCAAATATCTATTAAGCTCTTTATAAACCCCCTTGATTATGTCATATTTACTTTCATAATGCAATATACTCCAAAATACAACACATATGCAATAATTGAATTATTTCAAGTGCCAAGCGGTAGATTATTATAAGATTAAGCATGAAAATACTAGTTAAATAGCACTAAAAATGTGTCAATAACGAGCATCAAAAGTGAGGTGGGCAAGGAGGACAAGGGGCCAGCACGCTGCGGGTTGGAGAGGCAACTCACTGCCATTCCTTCACCGGTCTCCTCCCCTCCACTGATTACTGGTGAGAACAATGGCAAGGCCACCGGCGACCAAGCAGCCACTTGTTGAGGGGGCAACTACACCGGATCTCGATCCCGGGGATAGAGGAGGAAGGTGAACCAAAGGACTCTGGAGATTTTGATAATGGCTGAATGGGGGGAGGAAACGAGTAGACAATCATAGAAGGAAGGGCACAGTCTTCAAAAAATCTGTAGGCTAACAGGTTTGGGGGAGGATCCTCAACCATTAACAAAAAGAAACCTGTGGGAAAACGGAGAAACCAGACAAAAGTAGCACACATCTCAAAGCACAAATCTAATACACCAGAATTTGACAGATATTTAGCAAAAGTCAATTTAAAAAACTAAAAGGGGGTGGCTGAGATCGAGGCATCATGGTTCATGGTGGCGATGATAGCTCTAGCTCGAACATAGAAGGGCAGAGGGTAGGGATGGAATCGGATCAGGTTCGCACGAATTCGGATTCAGATAGCACTTTTTACCATGCTTTTATTCGAATGGAAATTTGGATTCGGATGTTGTCGAATGCGAATTAGGATTATCTCGAATTCAAATCTATATTCGAATATCCATTAATTTGGGTGCTAGCAATTAGAAAATATAAATTTATCTTATTGATAATTTTGGAAGAACAAAATTATCATTAGACATACGATTATATTTATGGGTAAGACATAACACATGTAGAAAAAAATTGTTCATTACAAATATTTTTTTAAATACTATACTCCCTCTATTCTCTTTTGATAGGGATATTCACCTTGACACAATGACCAAGAAAAATAACCCTACTTATCATCTAATAAATGCAAACCAGCTTTATCCCATTAGTCCTCCAAAGCTTGACACAATGACTTGTCGTTATCTGTGCAATTTATTGCCGCAGGCCACATCAATGGCAAATAGGACTATCATTTGTGAAAATCTGATTTTTGAAAACATCCCTATCAAAGAGAATGGAGGGAGTAATAAATAAATAAATATTAGTTAATAATATTAATAAACAAATAAAGCATAAAAATATTTTACAACACCAAAATAAATTATTTGAAGTAATTTACACAGACAAATAATAAGTTTCAAAATAAATGAAAATAATATATTTATTGTATGGTTTAGTGAGCCGTTTATGCTATACAAATGCGGATATTATCAGATATCCATCCACATCAACATTTATTTCGAATACGAATTCGGATAATGAATAAATGAATTCGGATGTATCCACTTGAGGTAACACATTAGAAATGAATACGGATACAAATATCCATATAACATATTTTAGCGGATACGAATTTGAATAATTTAGATATCCACGTACCACTTTCCACTCCTAGGGTGGACTGGTGGAGTGAAAGCAAATGAATGGAATACAGTTAGGGTATGGCCTTGTGCGCTTATTCGATCGTCGTTGGGCCAAAAGTGTGCATGATTGCTCGTGTGCTGGTCCAAAAGACAGGCTGAATTCAAAACACCGATATTTTTTTTACTGATAATCTAATTGTAATGGGTTCAACTCATATAAAAAGAAATATCGGACTTATTAAAAATATATCAGAAATGATGTGAACGTTGGACAGAATGTGCCGTGCCGTTATCAGCGCCCAATCCGTGTAAGACTGGTGCGCATTCGGCTGTTTTGGGTGTGTGGCGAAGTGAGAATAACTCAGACAATGAATGGCGGAGAACAGCAGTACTCTCGGAGGCCAAGAAATGGATGAGGAGTTTGTGAATTGGTTCCTTCACATCCTTTGAGTCCAGGCGACATCTCAACTTGCTGAATGGTGAACCATGTCTCAGCAAGGCAGCAATCAGGTACGGCATCAACTGCTGCTTGCTGAAAATATTTTTGTCCCGGTACCCCTCCCATGCCGACTAATAATCAGGGAAATGAGCTAACGATGCTGAGAAGTTTGTTTTCCTCAACTCTCGGTCAACGCAGGACCACTAAAATTCAACGCCACAACTATATGCAGTCCACATATCACCGGAAGGAGAAGGATATATGGGCACCATTAAAACATCTCAAAACTAATATCGAAGGCAGCAGCGTGGAAGCTAGATTTCATATAAATTGGCAATAAGAGGGTGTGAGTGTGACTGCTGGTACATCTAGGAATGTATAACTTCAAAGGATAATAAGTTGATTCAAAGTATTGTGGTAAATTAAAGTAGATTAACTAAAAGAATTGTTATGGTGATAAGGCTAGTCCCAGTGCAAGGTTTCATTGCACTGTTTCCAAGGATGCCACATCATTCCATGAGGTGTATTCTCATGAATGAAATAGGGAGTCCCAATGCATAGTTTCATTTCACAATTTCATAGGATGCCCATGGCATTTAATTGTGAGGCATGTGATTGGATATGATTAGATGAAATGAAACTCTATAGCCCCCAATGCAAGTTTCAATAGGTTTCATAGTCTTGGAAACCGTGTATACACTGTTTCATCCTGATGAAACTTCTCCCCTCTCTCACTTCATAACTACCATGCCATATCATCACATATGCTGATGTGTCACCGTATTTAATGTGTATGAAACCTCTATGAAACTCCTACTGGGATTAGCCTAAGTAGAGGACTGGTTCGGTCACTCACTAGGGAGTTTGTACAACCTGCTGCCGGCAGAGTAAAGTGTGAAAGATGTGGTGGGGTCCAGTGGAAACTTATACATCCAAAAAAAAGCGCAAATACACGGGGAATACATGGAGAGGGGGATGTGGCACACATCTCGAGTTGACACTACTAAAAAAATAATTTTTAGACGCAGAGTTTCCCGAAATCCCTTCCGGCGATATTTAGGTGACAGGATTCGAACTTATGGCCTTGCCTCCTTTGTTTCTAGGAGTGGACAAGAAGTTCCCCTGCTTAAAAAAAATCTAGGTTACTGTAGCTTCCAACCCGTGTCTACAGGTGGATTTTTAGGGGTGAGTCGTGGGTCAGGCGCACCTGAAAATAGCCATTATTTCCCAAAAATTCATTTGTAGTAGGATCATCCACTCATGGAAACAAACATCGTGCTGTTCCAAAATTACATTTTTGCGTGGGACCCATGCACCCACTCCTTTCCTTATCTCTCCCTCGTCTTCTCCGGAGTTGAGCAGCGCAACAGTTGGGCGCGCGGGGACGAGGCGTGGGTGGGCGACCGCTAGGCGCGCGCACGGCTGGCCCCGACGCGGGTGGCATGCGGGAGGCAAGGCTCTGGCAGCCCGGAGACGCGATTGGGCGACGGCCCCACACTAGTACATAATTGGCTTTCGATCCGCCCCCTTTTGTCCCGGTTTAAAGTTGGCCCGGGACAAAAGGGGGTGCGCCACGGTAGGCAAAAATGGAGGGGAGATTTACTCCCGGTTGGTAATTGCAACCGGGACTAAAGGCCCCCCTTTAGTCCCGGTTGCAACGGCTAGTGGGGAGCAGTCGGTGGCGGGACCCTTTTATCCCGGTTGGAGGCTCCAACCGGGATAAAAGGCACCAACCGGGATAAAAAGTTTAGTCCCGGTTGGGTGTCCCTTTTATCCCGGTTGGAGCCTCCAACCGGGACTAAACTTCCAACCGGGACAAAAGGTGTTCCTTTTTGTCTCGGTTGGAGTTTTTAACCGGGATAAAAACTCATCCCCATTATATACGGCCAAGACAGAGGACTTTCTTCCTCCTCCAGCCCGAGCCAGTCCAGCACATTGACAGAGAGAGCTGAGCTTCACCTACTCTCCGGTGGTGCCGAAGCAAGCAAGAAGGTGCTGCCCGAAGTTTTTTCCCTCATTTTCGTGGGAATTTCACTCGGCCAACACATGTGTTGCGAAGGTTTGCTACTTCATCCTCGTGTTATGCTTTGATTTATGCTTTGGAGATGGAAAGATTATTTGCTAGAATGTGATGATGAAGTAGAAAAATGGAGAGATATTTTGAGCTAGAATGTGAGGGAGATTGATGTGTCATATATGGTATGCATTATTGCAGTGGTTTAAAAATGATGATACCTTGTCTAGACGGTTTATCTTATCAAATTCAATATGGTTTTTTAAATCCATACTTGTTGAACTTGCATACCGTGTTCATCTCTCCGATGATGTTCTCCGCCAAGCAGCAATGTATGTCAAGAAGGAGGTTCGATTCTACGAGAAAGAGTGGATACGGACATCGTGACCGTGTCCCCTTTTCCGTAGCATCTAACCTCTTTCATGACGAAGTGCGGTGCCGTCCAGTTGAGGATATCCTCGCGAGATGATCACGGTCTTCAAGTGGCGAGGATATCCTACTGATGACCTTGGTCAGGTGATACGAGATGCATACAGAGATTGCGAAACTGAGAAGGAAGCAACAAAGTTGCAGCGCATGATAGATGATCACCAAAAATTGTTGTACCCAGGTTGCCAGCAGGGCCATAAAAAACTAGGTACGACACTAGAATTTGTGCAATGGAAGGTAAAAAATGGTGTGTCCGATAAGGCATTTCAGGGGATGTTGAACATTGTCAAGAAGATTCTCCCCGAGAATAATGAATTACCGTCCACAACATATGAAGCTAAAAAGATTATTTGCCCTCTCGGATTGGATGTTCAGAAGATACACGCATGCCCTAATGACTGTATCCTCTATTGTGGTGATGAATACAAGAAATTGGATGCTTGTCCCGTCTGCGAAGCCCTGCGGTATAAGATCAGGCGAGATGATCCTGGTGATGTCGAGGGGCAGTCTCCTAAGAAGAGAGTTCTCGCGAAGGTGATGTGGTATTTCCCTATAATACCACGCTTGAAGCGCTTGTTCAGGATTAAGGCGAATGCTAAGTTGATGCGATGGCACAAAGAAGACCGTAAGGAAGATGAGATGCTGAGACACCCCGCAGATGGGGCATAGTGGAGATCAATTGATAGAACATTCCCAGACTTTGAAAGTGAAGCAATAAACATAAGGTTTGGTTTAAGCACTGATGGATTCAATCCATTCGGTGAGTTGAGTAGTGGCCATAGTACTTGGCCTGTGACCCTTTGTATGTTCAACCTTCCTCCTTGGCTGTGCATGAAGCGGAAGTTCATTATGATGCCGGCGCTTATCCAAGGCCCAAAACAACCCGGCAACGACATTGACGTGTACCTAAGGCCGTTGGTTGATGACCTTTTACAGCTCTGGAAGGAAGAAGGAGTACATGTGTGGGATGAGGATGGACAAGAGATCTTTAATCTACAAGCATTGTTGTTCGTAACCATCAACGATTGGCCTGCATTGAGTAACCTTTCAGGATAGACAAATAAGGGATATCGGGCATGCACCCACTGTTTAGATGACACAGACAGCATGTACTTGAAGCACTGTAAGAAGGTCGTCTATATGGGTCATCATCGATTTCTCCCTGCTCACCACCAGCTGAGAAAGAGCGGGATGCATTTCAAAGGGGCGCCAGACCATCATAAAAAACCTGCACACCGTAATGGAAAGCGTGTGTTCGAGATGATGAAGGATGTAAATGTAGTCTTTGGAAAGGGACTTGGTAGCCAACCTGTTCCGAACGACGATAACGGACATGCACCCATGTGGAAGAAAAAGTCAATATTTTGGGAGCTACCTTATTGGGAAATCCTAGAGGTTCGCAACGCAATAGACGTGATGCACCTGACGAAGAATCTTTGCGTGAATGTGCTAGGCTTCATGGGTGTTTATGGAACCTCAAAAGATACATTGGAAGCACGACAGGACCTGAAAGCCATGGGGCAACGAGATGACCTACATCCATAAAAGAGAGATAATGGACAGCACTACTTACGTCCTGCCAGTTACACTCTCAGCAAGGAAGAGAAGGATAGCATGTTTGAATGCTTGAATAGTATGAAGGTCCCGTCTGGGTACTCCTCGAATATAAAGGGAATAATAAATATGAAACAAAAGAAGTTTACAAATCTCAAGGCTCATGACTGCCACATGTTGATGACCCAGTTGCTTCCGGTTGCACTGAGGGGTGTTCTACCAGAAAATGTCCGGTTGCCGCTCGTAAAGCTATGCGCATTTCTCAATGCGATTTCGCAGAAGGCAATCGATCCATCCAAGCTATCAAAGCTACAGAACGATGTGGTGCAATGTCTTGTCAGTTTTGAGTTGTTATTTCCACCATCCTTCTTCAATATTATGACGCACTTAGTGGTTGACCTAGTAAAAGAGATTGGTATTCTCGGACCTGTATACCTGCACAATATGTGGCCTTTCGAGAGGTTCATGGCAGTCCTAAAAAACTATGTTCTTAATCGTGCCCGTCCAGAAGGAAGCATCGCCAAGGGATATGGAACAGAGGAGGTGATCGAGTTTTGTGTTGATTTCATTGATTCAATTGACTCGATTGGGGTTCCAACTTCACGCCACGAGGGGAGACTCCGAGGAATGGGCACCCTTGGAAGGAAATCAAGTTTGAGCAATGATACTGATTTGTTCGACAAGGCACACTGCACTGTTCTACAATAGTCATCCTTTGTGTCTCCGTATATCGAGCAGCACAGGCAGATGGTAGCTTCCAAAAACCCGACCAAATCCGATGCTTGGCTTACCCATCATCATATGGAAACTTTTCCCTCCTGGTTGCGCCAACAACTTATGGGTAACTCTGAGATTTCACCCACAGCTTGCCTGGTTAGCCAGGGGACCTGCTAGCACAATCGTCAAATTCCAAGGCTATGAGATAAATGGTTACACATTTTACACGAGAGCCTAGGACCAGAAAAGCATGAACCAGAATAGTGGTGTCCGCATAGATGCCATGGACAGAAATAATAGCAAGGAGTCGTATTATGGTTTCATACAGGAGATATGGGAACTCGAATACGGACCGCTGTACATCCCTCTATTTCTTTGCAATTGGGTGAAGCTAACTGCCGTCACCAAAGATCAGTACGGAATGACAATAGTAGATCTGAGCAAGACTGGATACAGTGATGACCCATTCGCACTTGCCAATGTTGTGCATCAGGTGTTCTATGTGAAGGACATGTGTAGCAAACCCAAGAGGAATCCAGAAGAGACATGGGAGCCAAAGTACCACATAGTTCTTCCAGGTAAAAGAAAAATCGTGGGAGTCAAGGATAAAACAGACCAATCAGATGATTATGATCAGTTTGATGGCATGCCTCCATTCGCCGTTGAAGTTGATCCAAGCATCCTGCTATCCAAAGAAGAGGCTCTGTACTTACGCCGCGATCATGATCAAGGAACTTTCGTGAAGAAGAAATTTTACAACGTTGTATTGTAATGCGTTAAATGTACATGACCTTTGTGTATTAATTGATACAATTTGTAATTTACCCTATGTATGATTTCATGTGTTCTTAAATTTGTTAGGTGAAGATTTTTTAGATAAACATGAACAATGTTAACCACATACAAGCATGGATTTTTCTGCGCATTGAAATTATTTAATTGAATAATTTCTTGATCACAGCAATGCAGTAAAATAAATATTTTAGAGGCTAAATGAACTGGTATAGAATTAATGATTAATTCATACTTATTGTCAATTTACTTGTTAATTAAATATATTTTTGCATGTACAAAATCTGTGAAGGTTTTGTTTTTCATCCTGAAATGCAGTGAAAAGATAAAATAAAATCTATTTCCAAAAAACAGGCGGGAGAAGAAAACTAGGGAAAAAGACCTTTTGTCTCGGGTGCTAACAGCAACCAGGACAAAAGGCCCCCCTTTTATCCCGGTTGCAAACAGCAACCGGGATAAAAGGGTACGTTTCGTCTCCCGCCCGAACGTACCCTTTTATCCCGGTTGCCAACTGCAACCGGGATAAAAGGCCCCCCCTTTTATCCCGGTTTGTGGTGGCACCCGGGATAAAAGGGTACGCTCCCAGCCCCACCTGGCGGACGCACCCTTTTGTCCCGGGTCCCGTCACCAACCGGGATAAAAGGGGGGGGGGGGTTATCCCGGTTGGTGACGGGACCCGAGACAAAAGGCCCTTTTGTCCCGGGTGCCATTACGAACCGGGATAAAAGGGGGGGTTAAAAGGCACTGTACTCCCCTTCTACCCCCCGCTAGTTACACTTAGCAAAATTTTCGCCAAGTCCCGCGCGTTCTGCTCCGCCATCGCCGCCCGTCCGCCTCCCTCGCCGGCCGCCGTCGTCGTCGTCCCCCATTGCGCCGGCTGTCGTCGTCCCGCCGCCGACCGCGCCCAGACATCGTCGTCCTCCATCGCCCCGGCCGGCCCGCCTCGATCCTCCTCGTCCGTCGCGCCCGGCCCCCACCTCGTCGCCTCCGGCCACCGGCTCCATCCTCATCGCCGGCTCCATCCTCGTCGCTGCCTCGTCGCCCCTCGTCGCCCCTCATCGCCGTCTCGTCGCCGTCCCGCCTACGCCGACCCGCACGCCTTGGTGGCTCGTCGTCATCGCCGCCTCGTCGCCCCTCGTCGCCCCTCGTCGCCGTCTCATCGCCGTCCCGCCTACGCCGACCCGCGCGCCTTGGTGGCTCATCGTCGTCGCCTCGGCCGCCGTCCTCGCCGCACCGGCCGCCGCCGTCCCGCCACCCGGCCGCCGCCGTCCCGCCGACCCGGCCACCTCGTCGCCCCGGCCACCGTCGACGACCGCGCGTGAGAGGTCCGCCGCCGCGCCGGCCGGCAGCGCCGGGAGGGCCTTTTTTTTTAAGTTAGAAAATTAAGTTATATTTTTATGATAGATTTTTAAGTATGATTGTTAAGTTAGAAAATTAAGTTATATTTTTAAGTTAGATTTTTTAGTTAGATTGTTAAGTTAGATTTTTAAGTTATATTTTTAAGTTAGATTTTAAGTTAGATTTTTTTTAAGTTAGATTTTTTTTAAGTTATATTTTTGTATATGTGTCGCCTCCGCCGTCCCGCCGCCGTCACAACCTAGTAGGCACCGCCCGTGGTTCCGAGGAACCATCCCCGCCTCCGCCGTACCGCCGCCCTGACCGCCACCGTCACAACCTAGGCACCGCCCGTGGTTCCAGGGAACCGTCCCCGCCTCCGCCGCCCTGACCGCCGCCGTCACAACCTAGGCACCGCCTCCGCCGCCCTGACCGCCGCCATCACAACCTAGGCACCGTATGTGGTTATTGCTAGAAATTCTTAGAAATTCGTAGAAATATTCCGAACTTTGTAGGATTCATGTTATTTTATGATTTCATTATATACATGTATGATTCCGGACTTTGTAGGACTTTGTAGAAAAATTTGTAGTAAGATGATTTCTATGACTGTCATGTATGATTCCATGTATGTTTCCATCAATAGTTGAAATGGCAGACGATGAGACCGCAAGGTATATCATGGAGCAGATAATCGCTGGTGATGGTAGTGGCGACAACGTTCCACTATCATACACGGATGAAGAGGGCATCCAGGCGGACATGTTCCTCAACATGTCCGCCGATGGGAATGAAGAGTAACAGCCGCAGCAACAACTTGCCGTGGCGGAAGGTTCCGGTGAGGTATATATAACCATTCTTGTATTGTTTCACGCCACCGTTACTACTACGTACTAATTAACGAATCTTGAACTGTTAGCCCTCCGGATCGACACAAGGGTAGAAGACCCGAGGGCGTACAAAGGTGATGGAAGGGAGGCTTGTCATCACGGAAGTGACAGAAGAGGGCACGCTGGTTGCTCCCGAGAAAGTAGCAAAGAAGTACGTGAGTCAGATTGGGGCAATCGTCCGGGACAACGTGCCTATCAGCATCAGAGAATGGAAGGGCAGAAGCACTAATCCGTACGCCTTCCCGGAGACAGAAAAGAATATGCTGTGGGAAGACGTGAAGAGACATTTCACATTCCCCGAAGGATATAGTGAGAAGGATGTCAAAGCGTGGACGCTTAAGAAGATGGCTACTCAATTCTAGACATTCAAGAAGATGCTGGATACCCACTACATTAAGAAGGGCCGAACTCCAGACTTCAACGCGTGGCCAAAGTTGAGGGACCACTGGGATGCATTTGTTGAATATAAGAGGAGTGAAGACGGTGTGAAAAAGATCACGACCAACACAGCAAATGCTAGTCAGAAGGGCTACCACCATCATTTGGGGCGAGGTGGGTATGGCTCAGCAATTCCCAAGTGGAGGAAGATGGAACATGATCTGATCGAACGGGGAATCGTACCTGCAACTATTGAATGGCCCGAACGATCAAAAAATTGGTACTACGCTCATGGAGGCTCCCTAAGCCAAGAGGATGGGACGTTGATTTTTAATGACACAATACGTGAGAAGGCTGAACATCTCATGAAGAACATTGAAGATTCCAAGGCTGGGAGGTTGAAGGTGGACCGAGAAAATGATGAGCTCACATTGGCCCTCGGTAATCCAGAGCACCCAGGACGTTGCCGAGGGTTCGAGGTGGTTCCGTGAAAGTTTGCTTTCCGAGGCGACAGCACCTCGTACAGAAGCCGGAAGCGAAGAAAGGAACAGATCGAGGAGAGCTGGCGGCAGATGCTAGAATCTAAAGTGCAGGCACAAGAACAAAGAATGATGGATGAAATCAATCGGCGGGTGGCCCACGTAGTTGCAGAGTTGGCCCAATCTGGAGCATTGCCGATTCCTAACACCACCAGCCCTTCTCAACGCCTCTTGAGCAGTTGTGCTTCTACATGGGTCCCCGATGCGCGGACGCCCAGGTTCCCCGTGGAGGAGCAACGGTTCCCCGTGGATGCCATCACACAACGGACCTCATGTGAGCTGCATGCACCGGTTGGCAACCTCACTATTAAGGTATACTTATACATAATATTTATGCAATCTTGTCAATTGATCCAGGCCTCGAGATCGGAGTTCAACTTGTTTACTTCTGCTATATGTACAGGTAGCGTACGGGAGTGCGTTAGCAACCCTGGCGGGGCAGAGCAATCATGGCATGGAAATTCCACCAGGCTACGCCAGCGTCTGCGTAGAGCAAATAGTTGATAGCCAGTATGAAGGTCTAGAGCTCGACTTCCCGGGAGGCGACGGGGAAAAGACATTGGCAGATGCGCTTCATGGGATCATTCTATGGCAAAAACGCTACATCATTATTCCCGGCACGGAGCCATCTCCTCAGACCTCAAGACCGCTCCCCGTAGATCCCCAGCAGCGATCTTCTCCTCATACCTCGAGACCGTCATCTCCTGCTCCAGGACCGTCCCTTCCATCTATATCAAGGTCTCCATCTCCACCACATCCTGGTGCTGGGAGCGACGACGACAATAACAACACGCCTCCCCGATCACCGTCGCCGGCACCAAGAGCGGCCCCCTTGAAGGAACCTGCACCACCACTAAAGAAGTCACGAGCACCGCCTCCCAAGCAAAGACAGAGAAAGAAGAAAACAAAGGAGCCTGAAGTGACTCGTAAGGAACGCTGGGAGGCAATGTTTCATGTGGAACAGTGGGCAGAAATCCAACGAGAGGCCAGTGAGTGGTTCAAGAAACAAGCCGAAGAAAAAAAAGCAAGGGAGATGGAGCCACCGCCAGTAAGTCGGCGAGATTTAAACTTTTTTATCAGGATGGAAGAAGGAGCCAAGAAAAGGATACCACTCTTGTCAAACTATGAACGGGCTCTAGTAAAGGCTGATGAAAAGGATAAAAGGAAAGGAAAGTCATCTTCCAGCGGTCCAGTCCCCGACCTCAGCCATTTATCAAAAAAAGATGCTCAACGGGTAAAAGCAATGCCCTTGGATCAACAAGCAAATATATTGAAGTTCATGGAAGAAACAGGTCTGGGACTTGATGAATGCATAGGGCAAGTTGAGACGCCAACTGCACCGCCCCCTGAGCCGAGATGGCCTTATGAGCTAGGCAAACCTCTAGTAAAGCCTTCATTGGTACGGAAGCTATCAACAAAGATGTACGCATTCCATCAATGGTACATGATGGCATCCGCCGACTCGAGGGAGATGATCGGCATGAAGGTAAAACTGATAGATTTTTACGGTGAAGGGGAGAAAGTGCTGTGGCTAGACTTCAAGGATATATAAGAAGTGTACCATCATGATGCCCTGGACGTCTCTCTGATCAGCGCTTGGGTTCTATAAGTGCCCGTTTATCTCTACATGTAAATTTTGGCGTGCGTCACCGTACTAACTTCATCTTCCATTTCATGTAGGATGCTAATTCAGACATGCCGCCGAGAGGCGTACCTACATGTAGGCTTCATGGATCCATCTGTAGTTAACCAACAACAGATACAATTAGCGCCGGAAAAAACCTTTGCGGAAGTATACAATTTCCTAGACAAACAAACATTCAAGGATTTCATACTACTTCCATACAACTTCAAGTAAGTGTGTGTATACCGTCTACTTTCGATGTCTTTTTCCTTATCTCTACATGTTAGTTAGCTCTAATATGCATGAACATTTTACGCACGCAGCTTCCACTGGATCCTTATTATAATTGAGCCTGAAAGAAGCCACATCACTGTCTTCGATTCGTTAAGGAAAGATCCGGTGGACTACCAAGAACTGCAAGACATGCTAGGCTTGTAATAATTCTGGACCTTTATCTCTATGCAAAAGTTTATTTCCTAAATTTTATCCCTGTTACACTATATCATTTATTATTCTAATCCGCAGAGCATGGAAGCAATTCATAAGGACACACAAAGGTCCATTCAAAGAAAAACTTACATGGAACACAGATTTCCTGGTACGTATGAAGTCTGCACATTTATTACATTGTATAACACGAATATTTCATAACTTATTTTTTTCCGCACTGAAGTGCTTAAGACAGGAACCCGGTGTTGGGATACGAGGTAGGCTATGCTAGCGCAAATCAAAATTTTCTACCGCGTATAACCAGGAAGAACTGCCGTATAAGGATCACGGGATTACCACTCGACGCACTACTGGTGCGGAAGATGTAGATATGCGTCGATGCAGTGAAGACGATCACGTAGTCGTACGTAGTCGATCAACGTAGTCGTACGTAGTCGATCACGTCCAGCAGCTCCTCAGCAGCTCGTCCACGTGCACAGCAAGATCGCCTCCGGTACCGCGGCTCGTCGTCGGCTCGTCGTGGCTCGTCGGTGGCTCGTCGATGGCTCGTCCAAGTGCTGCAGGCGCAACACCTCCAAGGTATCCACACGTGCAGGGAGGAAGCGTCGCAAGCCGGACTGCTAGATCCGTGAGTTGCAACAGGCGAGGGCGTGGGAGGCGCGGCAGGTGTGTTTCGCCAAAAGGTGTAAACTCTAGGGCGCCCCCACCCCTCTATTTATAGAGGTTCCTGATGGGCCTCTGGATCCGAGGCCCATTAGTACTCCTAAACCTAATCCAACTCGGATCAGATCCGAATTGGGCTTCCAGCCCCTTAAGTGTGTGACCCTATGGGTTCGGTTATGTATAGACATGGCCCGAGTACTCCTACTCGGCCCAATAGTCGGTAGCGGCCTCTAGCAAGACGTGCCAACTCCTATACGCACACGAAGATCATATCAGACGAACCATCACAACATAATATACATGCTATTCCCTTTGCCTCACGATATTTGGTCTAGCTTCAAGCCGACCGCTCTTTCTCGATCCTGTGATTCGGAATCCCTTTGTAGGTTAACTCTTAACCGTACGTAGCATGGCCATGCATTTTCAGATCCGATCACTCGAGGGGCCCAGAGATATCACTCTCAATCAGAGAGGGGCAAATCCCATCTTGATTGACCATGTCTCATAGCATGCCTCTTGACAAACCTGAAAGCTACCTTTATAACTACCCTGTTACGGCGTAGCGTTTGATAGCCCCTAAGTAGGTCGATCCACATCTAGAATACATGCGACAATCTCAGGTCTAAGGACAAAGCGTATATGTTGTTTAAAGAGAAAACTACTTCTCGTGTTGGGTCAGTCCTAACACATGTCTCCACATGTGTCCACATTATTAGTTCAACATCTCCATGTCCATGACTTGTGAAACATAGTCATCAACTAATACATGTGCTAGTCTAATATTCATGTGTGTCCTCACATGAACTCCGACTAGGGACAACTTTAGAATAACCATACAAGTAAAGAGTTTCACATACAATTCACATAATTGCAAATCAATTCGAGTAGCCTTTAATGGATATTCAATGAACACAATATACAAATCATGGATACAAATGGAATATCATCATCTCTATGATTGCCTCTAGGGCATACCTCCAACAGTCTCCCACTTGCACTAGAGTCAATCTAGAAGGTACCTAATACCCATAGCTCTTACATGCGCATCATGCTTAGCCTGCGGGAGTGGTTTTGTCAACGGATCAGAAATGTTCAGATCCGTGTGTATTTTGCATATCTTGATCTCACCCCGGTTAACGAAGTCTCGAATGAGATGAAATCGCCGCATTACGTGTTTGTTCTTCTGGTGGTTCCTTGGCTCCTTTGCTTGCGCAATTGCCCCATTGTTATCACAGTAGAGATTCAATGGGCTGGACGCATTCAGGAACACACCAAGCTCAATGAGGAAATTTCTTATCCAAACACCTTCCTTCGCGGCTTCCGAAGCCGCGATGTACTCGGCTTCTGTCGTAGAATAGGCCACCGTCTCCTGCTTGGAACTCTTCCAACTAACAACACCACCATTTAGCGTGAACACAAATCCTGATTGTGACTTTGAATCATCTCTGTCGGTCTGGAAACTAGCATCGGTGTAACCTGTTACAACGAGCTCCTCCTGACCTCCATAGACGAGGAACATATCTTTAGTCCTTCTCAAGTACTTAAGAATGTTTTTCACCGCTGTCCAGTGACTCTCACCTAGATCAGATTGGTGTCTGCTTGTCATACTTAGCGCATATGAAACATCTGGGCGAGTACTTATCATTGCATACATGATAGATCCAATAGCCGAGGCATATGGCACTCTACTCATGCGATCCCGCTCATCAGCAGTCGAAGGACACTGAGTCTTGCTGAGATATATGCCATGTGACATAGGCAAGAACCCTTTCTTTGCCTCTTCCATGCTGAACCGCTTTAACACTTTGTCAATATAAGTATCTTGGCTCAAACCTATAAGCCTTCTCGATCTATCTCTATAGATCTTAATGCCCAGAATATATGCCGCTTCCCCTAAGTCCTTCATCGAAAAACTATTTTTCAGTGAAGTCTTTACGGACTCAAGCATAGGAATGTTATTTCCAATCAGTAATATGTCATCCACATATAAGATTAGAAATACTACAGAGCTCCCACTAACCTTCTTGTAAACACAAGACTCTTCTTCGTTCTTGGTGAAGTCAAACCCTTTGACCACTTCATCAAAACGAATGTTCCAACTCCTAGATGCTTGCTTCAATCCATAAATGGATCTCTGAAGCTTGCATACCTTTCTAGCATTTTTCGGATCGACAAAACCCTCGGGCTGTATCATATACACGTCCTCAGCTAGGTTTCCATTCAGGAAAGCTGTTTTGACATCCATCTGCCATATCTCATAATCGAAATATGCAGCTATAGCTAGAATAATCCGAATGGACTTAAGCATCACTACGGGCGAGAAGGTCTCGTCGTAGTCAACTCCTTGAACTTGTCGAAAACCTTTTGCGACAAGTCGTGCTTTATAGATGTGAACATTTCCATCCATGTCCTTTTTCTTCTTATAGATCCACTTGCACTCTATGGCTTTAACACCATCAGGCGGGTCAACCAACTTCCAAACTTGATTGTCTCCCATGGACTCTATTTCGGATTGCATGGCACTCTGCCATTTTTCGGAGTCTGGGTCCATCATTGCTTCTGCATATGTCGCAGGCTCATCATTGTCCAACAATAATATTTCCCGCATTTCGCGGAGCCTTGCCGACCTTCGTGGTTGTGGCGGTGCTTCTCTTGCCATGGGTATCTCAACTTGTTCTGCTACGTTAGCATCACTCATTGATTCTTGCCCGATTGGCTCATCTTGAACTTCTTCAAGATGCACTATCTTTCCACTCTTTTCTCCTTTGAGAAACTCTTTCTCTAAGAAAACCCCGTTCCGAGCGACAAACACTTTGCCTTCTGATCGGTTGTAGAAATAATATCCCAAAGTTTCCTTTGGGTATCCCACGAAAATGCACTTATCCGACTTGGGTGTGATCTTGTCCGACTGAAGTCGCTTGACAAACGCTTCACATCCCCAAATCTTTAGAAAAGACAAACTAGGAACCTTTCCAGTCCATATCTCATATGGTGTCTTAACTACGGATTTAGATGGTACCCTATTAAGTGTGAAAGCTGCTGTTTCTAGAGCGTATCCCCAAAATGACAACGGTAGGTCCGACTGGCTCATCATTGATCAAACCATGTCTAACAAAGTTCGATTACGTCGCTCGGACACACCGTTTCTCTGAGGTGTTCCAGGCGGCGTAAGTTGTGGAAAAATTCCGCAACTCTTTAGATGATTGCTAAACTCGTGGCTCAAATACTCGCCTCCACGATCAGATCGTAAGGCCTTAATTTTCTTGCCACGCTGATTTTCAACTTCATTCTGAAATTCCTTGAACTTTTCAAAGGTTTCAGACTTGTGCCTCATCAAGTAGACATAGCCATATCTACTAAAATCATCAGTGAAAGTTATGAAGTATTGGAATCCTCCTCTAGCCGTCGTGCTCATTGGTCCGCATACATCACTATGTACGAGTTCCAACAAGTCTACTGCTCTCTCAGGAAATCCTGTGAAAGGCGTCTTGATCATCTTGCCTAGCAAGCAAGCCTCGCATGTCTCGTATGATTCAAAATCAAACGAAGTTAGAAGTCCATCAGAATGGAGCTTCTTCATGCGCTTTTCACTTATATGACCCAAACGACAATGCCACAAGTAGGTAGGACTCAAATCATTAGGCCGAGGCCTTTTAGCACTGACATTACAAACAGGTGAACCATCAAGATTTAAAACAAACAATCCATTCACAATGGGTGCAAAAGCCATAAACATATTATTCTTAGAGATCACACAACCATTGTTTTCACTTGCAAATGAATAACCATCCTTCATCAAACATGAAGGAGACAAAATGTTTCGACTTAAACTAGGAACAAAATAACAATTATTCAACTCCATAATAAATCCTGACGGGAGGTGGAGTTGCATCGTCCCGACGGTCAAAGCAACAACTCTTGCATTATTGCCCACGCGGAAATCAACTTCTCCTCTTTCCACGCTTCTACTTCTTATCATTCCCTGCATCGAATTGCAAATATGAGCAACCGATCCGGTATCAAATACCCAAGAATTAATAACTGTATCAGCGAGAAATATGTTGTCTATAACATTAACAACAAGCGTACCTGAGGTAGAAGTACTCTTACTTCCGCCATTCTTCAAGGAAGCTAGGTACTGCTTGCAGTTTCTCTTCCAGTGACCAAGTTCATGACAGTAAAAGCACTCTTTGTCTGGAGCAGGTCCAGGTCCAGCTTTAACCTTGGGCGGTGGGTTTGGCTTGGACGTTCCAGCCTTGCCCTTCTTCTTCCAAGAATTGCCCTTCTTCTTAAAGCTGGGCTTGTTCTGTATCGCCATCACATGGCTGGTACTAGCGCTTTTCTTGATGTCAGCCTCTGCTGTCTTGAGCATACCACACAACTCATTCAATCCCTTCTCCGTCCCATGCATATGGTAGTTCGAGATGAAGTTCCCATAGCTAGGCGGAAGAGAGGAAAGAATGAAATCAGTGGCCAACTCTTGGCCCAGTGGTAAGCCTAGCTTCTCCAACCGTTGAGTGTAACCAACCATCTTGATTACGTGTGGTCCTACTGCTGCGCCTTCTGCTAGCTTGCTCTCAACAAAGGCCTTAGACACATTGAACCTTTCAGTCCTGGCCTGTGTTTGGAACATGTCTCTAAGCGCCACGATCATATCGTGCGCCTCATGGTTTGTTTCGAACTGCATCTGCAGCTCGGGTTCCATGCAAGCAAGCATAAGGCAGCTTACTTCAAGGTTAGCATCACATGCTTTCTTGTAAGCATTCTTAGCAGCAGCGGGTGCATCCTCAGCAGGTTCTTCTGGTAGTGGGTTGTCTAGAACATCTTCCTTTTTCTCAGCCCTGAGAACAATTCTCAGGTTGCGGATCCAATCTGAGTAGTTTGTTCCATTCAACTTGTCCTTCTCAAGGACCGAACGCAAAGCAAACGATGTGGTGGTGTTGCTAGGTGCCATTTAATCTACAACAAAAGTAATGCAAAATACACTAAGACAAACGTATCCATGATAGAGCAAATTACATTAAACTATTTTAACAGAATCTACTCCCACTAAAAACAATATCCCTCTATTGAAACTTAGTGATTCAGGATCCACGACTAACAAGTCCACTAGTGAGCTTTAGCATCACCGCTAGCAAACGAGGTAGATCGGTAAGCAACTTTTGCTAATCATATCACATATGACTCCTGTTGTTGGGTGACATCTCCATGTCTCGACGCCCAACCTTTATGCCCCAAGGTCCTTAACCGTTAAGATAACCTTGTTAAGCAAACCAACCCTTATGCGTGTAAGTGTCCGACACAAACCCGTCTAGTCAAGGAAAACTAGTGGCACCCTAATTTCATAGACCCACCACTAATTGTACAAGACATGGGATGGTGCAAGTTTTAGTTGGGAGGGCATACTAACTTAAACTTTGTGAGGGATCGTTCTACTTCTAACAACACAGCATGCAGAAAGTAAAACAGAATAGCATTCACACAGTTGTGACACAGTATGACCCGTTTTCATATGGTGATCTCCATCTCCATAGAACCTGTTCACCATGGTGATCTCCATCTCCATGCTCCATGTGCGCCATCCTCCTGGTGATGAGTCCTCCAAGAACTAGAGCATGCTATTACGCCTAATAGCTAGTAAAGAATCTAGTAATGAAGATTACATAGTTGCTTGGATCATCACAGATTGGTACGCAGACCATTAAATACAATAAAGTGACAACACATATGGCTCCTGCCGTGTTGCCGTACGCGCGACACGCAGGTCACGAATGAGTTACACACATGCATCACATATACAAGGGGGCCATACTGATCACAAGATACATACATACATCCTGCAAAACAGAGTTAGGCGTCCTAACATTCCAAACTTCGGAGGCCCGAAACTCCATCTTCTAAGCCGAATTTGGCAAATCTAATTTCGCCAAAAACGGCAGAGCGGTTGAGATTCATGTGTAACTTTTTCTGTAGATCAATTTTCGTATAGAAATCGCCTCGATCCGAGATCGTACCGAAAAGTTACGGCTGATTTACCGAAGCATGCGCATACGGCAAAATCCCGACCCCGGCAGTAGATCCCATCTACCATTGCACATCTAATGCGCCTGGCGTATGACCCTGGATCTCGATTCGACCAATCATATTGATCTTCGCTCACTGCAACTGGATTTACGTGTATCACTTAACTCCGATGGCGGAAACCGATCGGTAGGAGTATGTCGTTACACTACCATTGCAGCAAGGGCACGAAATCAGGACATAGATCAAACAGAGAACTCGCATATCTCCATATGCACACATCCCGAATCCAAAACTAAGCAGCTACGGCTCTGATACCACTGTTGGGATACGAGGTAGGCTACGCTAGCGCAAATCAAAATTTTCTACCGCGTATAACCAGGAAGAACTGCCGTATAAGGATCACGGGATTACCACTCGACGCACTACTGGTGCGGAAGATGTAGATATGCGTCGATGCAGTGAAGACGATCACGTAGTCGTACGTAGTCGATCAACGTAGTCGTACGTAGTCGATCACGTCCAGCAGCTCCTCAGCAGCTCGTCCACGTGCACAGCAAGATCGCCTCCGGTACCGCGGCTCGTCGTCGGCTCGTCGTGGCTCGTCGGCGGCTCGTCGATGGCTCGTCCAAGTGCTGCAGGCGCAACACCTCCAAGGTATCCACACGTGCAGGGAGGAAGCGTCGCAAGCCGGACTGCTAGATCCGCGAGTTGCAACAGGCGAGGGCGTGGGAGGCGCGGCAGGTGTGTTTCGCCAAAAGTGTAAACCCTAGGGCGCCCCCACCCCTCTATTTATAGAGGTTCCTGATGGGCCTCTGGATCCGAGGCCCATTAGTACTCCTAAACCTAATCCAACTCGGATCAGATCCGAATTGGGCTTCCAGCCCCTTAAGTGTGTGACCCTATGGGTTCGGTTACGTATAGACATGGCCCAAGTACTCCTACTCGGCCCAATAGTCGGTAGCGGCCTCTAGCAAGACGTGCCAACTCCTATACGCACACGAAGATCATATCAGACGAACCATCACAACATAATATACATGCTATTCCCTTTGCCTCACGATATTTGGTCTAGCTTCAAGCCGACCGCTCTTTCTCGATCCTGTGATTCGGAATCTCTTTGTAGGTTAACTCTTAACCGTACGTAGCATGGCCATGCATTTTCGGATCCGATCACTCGAGGGGCCCAGAGATATCACTCTCAATCAGAGAGGGGCAAATCCCATCTTGATTGACCATGTCTCATAGCATGCTTCTTGACAAACCCGAAAGCTACCTTTATAACTACCCTGTTACGGCGTAGCGTTTGATAGCCCCTAAGTAGGTCGATCCACATCTAGAATACATGCGACAATCTCAGGTCTAAGGACAGAGCGTATATGTTGTTTAAAGAGAAAACTACTTCTCGTGTTGGGTCAGTCCTAACACATGTCTCCACATGTGTCCACATTATTAGTTCAACATCTCCATGTCCATGACTTGTGAAACATAGTCATCAACTAATACATGTGCTAGTCTAATATTCATGTGTGTCCTCACATGAACTCCGACTAGGGATAACTTTAGAATAACCATACAAGTAAAGAGTTTCACATACAATTCACATAATTGCAAATCAATTCGAGTAGCCTTTAATGGATATTCAATGAACACAACATACAAATCATGGATACAAATGGAATATCATCATCTCTATGATTGCCTCTAGGGCATACCTCCAACACCCGGGAATAATCTATGTGGCTACTACATCTGTGAGCACATGCACAGTTTTATGGGACCCAAGGGACCGAAGATGATGCCGCACAACTTTAAAGTACGTAAAATAAAACTATTACTAGTTAATTATTTTCTAGCTCCTTATATGTATTTGTTCGTGTAACATTCACAAATTTCCAAATTATAGATGTTAAATATTCAACAAGGACTCTTGAAGGAAGAAAGAGTAGCGGCAATATGTGAAGGTCTCATTGGATTCATAATGGACGAGGTGGTAGATCCAAAAGGAGAATTTTATTACGATGGACGACAATTAGACACTCCGATCAGCAACACCACGACGGGAAGATTGTAGACAAATACTTTGATTTATTGGTATATATAATACGCGCTAATTATGATCGATTTGTACTAAGCTAGTTGAATTGTGTATATGAATTGTGTATATATATAGTAATTGTATAATTACAAATCCCATTCGTTTAAATACTAGTTGATTTCGTTCTAAAAAAATCTCAACTACTAAAGGTTAACAAATTAAAAGGGCCGCGGTACTACGTACGTGATGCATGCATGAAAAATTCAGGCGCCACGGCAGTGCCATGCAGGCGCCATTTAGTCCCGGTTGGAATCCAGCCGGGACTAAAGGGTCCCCCTTTAGTCCCGGTTGGTGTCACCAACTGGGACTAAAGGGGGGCCTTTACTCCCGGTTAAAAGACCCGGGACTAAAGACCCCCCCCTTTGTCCCGGTTGGTTTATCCTGGATGGATATCCGAGAGATATGCACCCTACAAACCGGGACTAAAGGCCAATTCTCTACCAGTGCCAGCTCCGTAGTGGGGCGTGTGACCGGCGACGGGTAGGCAGCCCCAACTCACCGGTGGGCGCGCGGGGCGGTGTTGCGGTGGCATCCGGCAAGGCCTCAGCGTGGCATCAACGTGCAGCGAGGGTGCACCAGTGGATGCATGGCCGGGGGTGCTGCGGGAGCTAGCACGATCTCCACGTATCGCAGAGGAGCTCTGGAGGGTACGGCTAGCACGATCTCTCCACGTACCGCAGAGGAGCTTTGGTTGGGTGCGTCGTGGTGTACCGGTGGAGTGCGGGGCTAGATGTGCCGTGGCGGTTGGGGTGTAGTGGCGGCAGTAGGAGTGGGGCAGCACACTGCCCGGTGGGGTCACGGTGGGGCAGTCGGGTCGCCGGGCAGCACAACCCCAAGATGCAACGGCCGGCGATGTAGCATGGCCCGGAGGAGCGCCAACCGGCAGGATAGCAGCCCCACGTGCATTGGTGGGGGACAGCCTGGCGGTGATGCGGCGGGCGGCGTGGCGCCGCCAACCCGGCCATTCGGGGGCACGGCAGGGTGGCATGTTTCTATTTATTTTTTTATTTATAGTGTGTCAGTGTTCAGACCGTCAACCTACCGAAGGGGTACATGAGGTAGTATTTTATGCGTGGGGCTTGCCGAGATCAGGAACTCGAAGTTGAAGTCGAACACATGATTTAGACAGGTTCGGGCCGCTTATGTCGCGTAATACTCTACGTTCTGTGTGTTGGTTGGATTGTATTAATTGAGCTTGTTTGGAGGGGGTCCCTGCCTCATCTTATATTGCCGGGGGCAGGGTTACAGGTCGGTTGTTTACAAGAATACTAGTTGGATTCGACTAGTGAGTCCTACTCTATTTGCTATGAGTAGTTTCCTAATTCTCGACTAGTTCTTGTCCTTTATGTAGACCATGCCGTCCTGCGCTGTAGTCTCCATATCTAACATGTCTCGGTGTACAAGCCTGTATCTAGGACTGCCAAACCTTCTGGTGGTGTCACATCCAGTTTTAAAAAGAAACCAAGTGCTACCTATATGTATGTCAGGATCTAGTTTCATACATATATTGACGTCATAAGTGAATAACAGTAACAGTATCACGTAAAGGAATAAGAGAGTATATCAGAGATTTACGCTTAATCCCAGAAACGAAGGCTCCAAACTTCACCGGCAATCGACTGGGTTGCGTACGTCTAGAACTCAGCACCATCTTCACAACAACTTCATAGCAGCTTCTTCTTCTGAGCAACGTTGGTTATAGCAAGGGTGAGCACATGTCGTACTCAGCAAGTGTGGAGAAAATATGAATGTAAGGCTTAAATAAGGAAAGGCTTACTGGTTTACTGTGATAAGCAATTTTAGTTGGTTAATTTTATTAGTACCTGATTACTAGGTATAAGTATATACCAACCCACGTTTAAGATAAACATAAGCCATAAGCATATGGCACAACCATAACCACGATTTAAGTCCATCTTCATGTATACTAATCATGTGAGGGTCCAAGCCGCTCTTGACCATGAGCATGGCTGATCGATCAGTTTTACATCTCTGCAGAGGTTGCACATCTTTACCCACAAGTCGCATAAAAATTCAAAAGAACTTTGGACCTAACCATGCGGTGTTTGCAAGGCACCATACCACACTTCCAAGGTGTGATTGCATAGGAACGCTATGAGACCTTTACAAAGATTCCCCAGTCAATGGCAACCCGCTAAGATTTCCAGATCAGTAGCAGAGCATAACCCTCCCTAATGGGTACAGTGTCTTAGCTAAGCCCACTTCCCAAGAGAACCGACTTATACCGCATCTGCCGCCACCCCTCTTGCCCTTTCGGTAAGGTTACCCCAAACTAGAGTTTCTAATTAATTAGTCAAGACCAGAGCCATTATAGTTCTTGTGGTTGCACTGTTTTCCTAGGTGGTCGCTCCATGTTCCAATTAAGCATTGTGATCTTGTATGAGAGGAAGGTATAGTATAAATAAAACAAGTTTAATCTTTGAGCTTCATTAGAAGCACCATAACCCAAGAATAGCAGCTAAGCATAGCTACCTAACAGAAAGATAAATCCAGGTTGACAAGGAACGACCATATAAACTAGGCAAACCTTAATAGCACCCATCAAATTAAATGCAAGCATATGCAATAGTGAGTAAATAAAGTTATTGGGACAAAAGCTCACTTGCCTTCCTATAAGTAGTGTTGCTGCTCAAAATGTCTTCAACTTCTTGCACTTGAATGTCCTTGAAGTACGTTCATTCTACTCGCATTAATCATAAACAAACATCCAGAGCACGCATATACAAGCAAACAAAATAACTAAATTAAAAACAATACACCAATCATCATAAACAACACTGAAAACTGGTACAAAACTAATCTACACATTAAGATGAACGCGTGAGCGAAAGAATCATTTAAAATGGAGTTAAAACGTAAAAGAAGAATCACTTAAAACGGAGTTAAAACGTAAAAGATATGGCTTAATGAAGTTCTAGGGATTTGCTGGCGAGGATTAGAAACTTTTAGGGGCTTATCTGTAAAATGCACAAGACACAAGGAAGAGTGCTCGTGAAAAGGTTCAAGATCAGGGTTACATCTGTAAAGAGGGCTTAAGCGTTGATGTGTCGCACACGTGGCGCTGACTGGGATCCACATGTGCCTACTGACTAGGATTATGTAGGACATGTGGCGTTGTTTGATTGGTTGGCGAAGGGGTATGTTGTGATCTAATCTGGGCCATGGATTTCGGATCTAAGGGCCACTAGATCATCTCCTTGCTCACGCATGAAACAACGACAGGTCCTCACGGTGGCGCCATGCTCGAGCTTCTGAACGTGACCGGAGCATCACCAGAAAACTCCAGATCATCCCACAGTCCACGGAAATCGAAGGGGAAGCGGCAAAACGGAAAGCCCTCGGGTTGAGGATCTCACCTAGGGGGTCATGGAGGGCAGCAGCAGTGCGGTTCGGGCTCGGGCGGAGGGGACATCGAGAGGCGATCTGTTCTTCCCTGAGATCAACTACAGCCACGACACGATGACGAGGCGCGGCAGCGTGATTTCCTAGCGGTCCTATGACGTCGATGGAAAAGAGAGAGATGAAGTGAGGGTTGAGATGGCCAGACAGAGAGCGGCCATGGAGAAAACTCACTGGAGATTGATGTGCTCACCGCAGTTCGTCGGCGAACAGGGAGGGGCGAACCTTCTCACATTCCTGCATGTTCACAGAGGCAGATCAACAGGGCAGAGGCGGCGAGCAGGGGCGGCATGAGAGGCTCGACGGCGGCTTTGCGAGGACGGCATGAGGCAGTGGCGCACACGCGGCGGCGCCCAGGACAGCAGCGCATAGGGGCAGCCCGGGCGGCTAGGCACGCGGCGCAGGAGCAGCACAGGCGACGCGTGCAGCACTGCATAGGCGAGCAGAGGCGGCGACGTTGGGCGAAGGAAGCAGGGGTGGCACGAGGCGCGGGCGCATGGGGGCTCAGGCAGCTCGCGGGCGCGGTAAGGCTCGGGGCCAGGTTCGCTGGGCGGAGGCAGCGGTACTGCGGCGCAGGAGGCGGTGGGCGGCCTAGCGGCGCGTGCACGGCAAGCGGCGAGGCGGCAGCGCAAGGCGACCAGCAGGGGCATGGGGCACGAGGGCTCGCCTTTTATAGGCGGGCACGCACGCCGAGACGGCAGAGGCGGCGGCGCGTAGGAAACTGGTGGCTGAGCCCAGATGGGCCTCGGCTGGGCTGACTGGCGGGCGGGTCGGAGCGGCCTGATGCGGGTCGAGCCCACGGCTCAGCCCAAAGGGAAAGGACAGGTGTTCCTTTCTTTTTCAGAAATCATTTTCCGTGTAAATAAAAATCCAGAAAATCTAGATAATTTATTTAAACCACGAAAAATACTCTAAAAATCCCAAAAATTTCAGAAAAAATCCTAGAGATAGTTTGGGATACGATAAATCCAAATAAAATATTTGTAGCTCGTGATAAGGATTCTAGAACCTTCCAAAAATTTGATTTAGCTCTTGAAAATGAAGAATAAATTTTAGGAAAAGGAGGATAATTCTCACAAGGGTTTGGACAACGTCTAAACGTATATTAAAACATTTTGCACTCAAAAAGTACCAAAACACCAAGATGCATCGGTATGAATGCAATACATAGAACAACCTTATTTAATTCCAAAAATCAAACAATTATTTTTCCTATACTAAATTTCCTGTAAAGAAAAATAAATGTTGTCAAAAATTTTAAAATTATAAGAAACTTATTATTTAAATATTCTTTTTAATCACATCCCTAAATTCAAAAATTTCAGAGTGTGATATGTGGGCCCATAGATGTATGGACGACAAACCCCCCGAGTACTTCTTAGTCAAATGCAGCAATCCCGAGTAGTCTTGTAAGCTTCTCCGACTAGTTTCTAGTGCTCTTCGAGTACTCCATCGGATTGAGTCTTCAAACGTACTCGAGTACTGCCATGCGGCTAGAATGTGCTCAAGCCTCATTAAACTTGGTCTTGAATCTTCAATCTTGAATTTGATATGGAAGTGCGATGAAAATCGCACTCCATATGGAGTAGCCCCCAAGCCTTAGGTTGAATCGAAGAATCAGGCTGAGGTTCAATCTTGTAATTTCACATCTCTTTTGCCTTAAAAATCCAAAGAAAATTTTTTTTAGCCGATGGGCACGTGGCACACAGCCCCGAGCCGTTACACGACTAGCTTGGGTATAAGGGTCAACCACTGGTCAACATCACCATTCGACAACAGGAACCTTATCTCTTTCTGAAAAATTTAGAAACTATCAAATGATAACTTCAGGTGTTTAAAAATGGAATATTTCATTAATCTCACCATTGCGTTAATTGTGCTGTGGTTATAAATAATGGAGGAAAGCATCCCTTCTATTTTACCCGAGCCATCTTCTCTTTCATCTTCCATACTGTAGCCCTAGTGCATTGCTTGCTCGATCCTCGAGCTCGAGTGCCACTATCCCCCACCACTTAAGCCCCGAGCGCATGTGCAAGAAGACCCTCATGGCAACACTTCCTGATTCTGAGTACTAATTTGCACTTGACGATTTTGAGCTTGCTTTTTATGTTGTTCTTGAAGTGCTCAAGAAGGAGAAAGATCTCCAAGGCCGCATCACTGATTGGCAGAACTTGTACTATAGAGTAACGGAGCAACACGATAAGTTATCCACTCTGTACGAGACTCTGGAGCACCGCCTGAAGAAGGAGTGGAAGATGCACATCGACAGAGAAGTCGATCTGGTGAATGCCATGAAGACCCTCCGAGAGCGCGAGGCTGAGGTGGAGGCGACCAAGCGTGCTCTGAAGGACCTGATAGAAGCCGCTCAGCCCATCGCTGACATGGTGGAGCCCCCGGCAGAAGGCGTGGAGCTCCATCCTTTGGCGGATGTACTCAAGGAAGTTCCTTCAAAGATAACCGGCTATATCCAGAAGATGGCGGAGTCCGTCTCGAAGCAGTTACTCACCATTGTGAAATCCTTCTACCCGCAAGCGGACCTTGCTCCAATTGTGGAGGGATTGCGCAAGACTGCTCTGATCAGCAGTTTCAAGAGTACCTGCAAGAGGTGGCTCCTATTGCCTAGGAGGTAGCCGGTCAGATAGACCTTAAGTAGTTGTAATGTAAAAACATGAAGGCATTGTAATATGAACATGATATAAATGAAGATGTAAATTATTTTAAGTCTTATCGCAATTTGTATTGCTTGTCGACTTGTTTGAATTCTTTATTTTCGTGCATCTCCCGAGCCACCCTGATAGTTGCTCGTATGGTAGTCATGAGTGTCTGCGCACAAGGCTACTCTTGGGAGCCTCTTTAGATATACGGTGTAGAGTACACTGTTAGCCTGTAAGGGGGTAATACTAATCTAGGTGTCTTGCTTGGGCCCAAGGCCATGAGAACTGAACTGGGCTGAGCCCATTTGGCCATCATGCCAGCATGTGGCGTGATAACCTGGGAAGCTCTCCTGGGAACGGTATCGAGTATGAACCCTGAACCTTTTCCCGTCTCTCTTCCTCCCGAGACCGCTGCTGGTGGCTGTTCTTCCACCCGAAGTTCGCAGGCACGCCACCGTGCAGTTTAGGGTCATCACATCTGGTACCAGAGCCTTGTCCTTGTTGACACGGAGGCGGATCGAAGAAAATTTTTTCTCCATATTGCTCCATGCATCGATCGACCTAGCGACGGGATTTGCTACCTCACCGCTCGAGTCCACCTCTACACCGGCGCCACCACCACCTCCACCTCCACCACAAGCCCAGCCACCCACCAAGTAGGGGAAAATCGAAGCCACCTACCTTAACATCCAGTATGATGACCGTGGAGTAGAAGATTGAGGAGCTCACTGCCAAAATCGAGTGCCTCGCCTCCAACGTCACCGGCGTCACCACTAACGTCGACAAGCTCACGACGAATGTCACCAAGCTCGCTGATACGGTGTCCAAAGTGCTCGACAAGGTGACAGTCATTGATCGATAGAGGTCGGATTCTAACAAATTCGCCATCGATCTAAGTCAAGCGTTGAAGAGTCTCACATCGCGTGTGATGGCATTAGAGACAACACCACAAGCTGCTCCGCCACCAGCCTCATCCGCGAGGAGGAGGGGCGGGCCAATGGCCACTGCTACGCTTTTGATCACCAGGGTGCCGATGAGAGGGCCATAATCCTCCATCCCACCCTGGTCGAGGGTGAGCATGAATCATCACCGCCACAAATTCATATGCATGTTCCTCATCCTAGTTCTAGTCGTTTATCTATGAATGTTGAAGGTTATAATAGAAATTATCATGCTAGGGAACATCATAGGGAATTCCGAATGCCTCAAACAGATTTTCCTAGATTTGAGGGACAGCACCCAAAACTTGGAAGGAAAAATGTGAAAAGTACTTCATGATGTGTGCTATTCCTCCAGAGTTGTGGGCACCTTTTGCTACCTTGCATTTTCGTGGTAATGCTGCATATTAGCTACAAACATTTGAGGCACAACATGCCAATTATAGATTTGTGGAATTGTGTGTCGCAGTAGAGACCAAATTTGGGAAGGAAATGTATCATAATTACATGAGGGATCTTTTGGTTATTAAACAAACTAGTGATGTGAAAGAATACCATTCTAGATTTGTAGATGCCATGCACAAAGTTATGTTACATCATTCCGATCATGATCAAGTGCTATATTACATCATTCTAGAATACCATTCTAATGATCAGAAGTTTATTGATGGCTTGAAACATGACATCAGTACTGCTATTATGCTTCATAAACCGAGAACTGTTGATACAGCTATGTCTCTGGCTATTATGCAGGAGGAGGTATTGGAAGCTGCTCGGAAGAGATACTCATCAAGACACTGTAAAGACTATAACAGATTCAGTGCCAAGTTTGATAAAGAATATGTCAAGATATCAGGACCATCAGACAAGAGTATACTAGGTGCTGCTCCATTTATTGAAAGAAGACCAGATACAAAAGCTGACCAACAGACCAAGATCAAAGACAAGTTGTCCACACTCAAATCTATAAGAAGAGCAAGAGGAGAATGTTTCAAGTGTGGAGCTAAATGGGGACCTGGTCACAAGTGTCCACAAAATGTTCCAATACATGTGATGGAAGAAGTGTTGGAAATTTTTCAAGTAGATCCTGATATGGAGCAGGCTAAACCTGATCTGTCTGGTAGTGATGCAGAGTTATTGTCCCCATCATTTTGTGCAGTAGCAAGTACCTCTAGCAAGAAAACAATGAGGCTCCATGGGTTATGTGACAACCATGAGATATTGATTTAATTCATTCAGGGAGTTTAGCAAGTTTTATCAGTGCCTGTAGAGCAAGTATCAATTGCTAATGGTGAGAAACTGACCAGTAATCAAGCAGTTTACAAATTCACATGGTTGTCCCGGAAGCAAACATTTAGCACTGATGTTAGGGTCCTTCTACTCCAATGCTATGATCTGATATTAGGGATGGATTGGTTGGAGGCTCACAGTCCAATGTGGGTTCACTGGAAAAGGAAAATGAGGTTCACTTACCAAGGCAAAAGAATTACATTGCATGGAGTCAAGGCCAAAACTCAGTCATGTATGAAGATTTCACTAAAGAAGCTCAAAGGGTTGATGAGAAAAGAGGGCGTGGCACAGTTAATGCACCTATCTCTAGTGTTACAGAAAACTGCTAAAGATGTTATTCCTACAACAATTCAAGCCATAGTGGACCCAAATGCTTCTCTATTTGAAACTCCAACAGGACTGCCTCTAGTAAAAGAGATGGACCATCATATTCCTCTAATACAAGGGGCCGCACCAGTCAATGTCAAACCTTACTGCTACAGTCCATCTCAGAAGGATGAGATTGAAAAGCAACTCCATGAGATGTTGCAAAATGAGATAATTCAGCCGAGTGTTATCCTTTTGCATACCCTGTTCTCTTGGTGAAGAAAAAGGATGGCTCATGGAGATTTTGTGTCGATTATAGGAAGCTTAATGCTATAACTATGAAAAATAAGTATCCTATGCCCATTGTTGAGGAACTTCTGGATGAATTACATGGGGCATCTTGGTTTACAAAACTGGATCTCAGATCAGGGTACCACCAATGTCGGTGTTTTTGACCGGCAACCCGCCTAGGGGTACCCTAGGTGGTCTTTTATGCGGTAAGGGTCGTCGAGAATCAAGGAATTAATGGTGACGCAAGGAACACGATTTAGACAGGTTCGGACCGCTAGATCGCGTAATACCCTACGTCCTGTGTGTTGGTTTGTATTAATCTTGGAGATTGTTGTTTGAGGGGGGTCCCTGCCCGGCCTTATATACCTGGGAGGGCAGGGTTACAAGTCTGAGTCCTAGTCGGGTACTATTATAGAGTTCTACACGGTATCGGCCCGAGTAGTTTTCCATAAACATACAAGACTAGTCCGAGTAGGATACGCCCATCCTTGTTCTGATCATGTCCGAGTACGTCCCTTAGAGGGCCGTCCGAGGCCTACTCATGGGTCCGGGGAGTAGTCCCGACAAGCCCCTGAGTACTTTGTAGTCATGCGCCACAGTCTTGGGCACTGCAGGCACTACCCGAGTAGTTTTGCGGACTGAAGTGCCCGAGTACTGTCGCGTGGCTGGAAGGTACTCTTTCTGCAGCTTCGAGTTGTCTCTGTCCCGAGTAGTTTTTATATGGTAGTGCGATGTCAATCGCACTCCATATGGAGTAGCCCCCGAGCCTTAGGTTGAGTCGAAGAATCAGGCTTAGGGTCAAACCAGCTTTTGTCCATTTTACCCTCAGAGATCTTGAAAAAGAAAAAACTGACCAACGGGTACGGTACCCGCAGCCCCCGAGCACTTAGGCGATTCCTGTCGTTGAAGTGGTCATCAATCCGTCGAATGTAGTAACTGTTGGGTGTTTATTGCGATTAATACGGGATTTAATCTGTCCGTTGCGCAACTGACGCGTCGAATCCGAAGCCGGCGGAGATAAATCTGGAAAGCCCCCTTTGCGGTGACGCCATATGGGCATTAGATCTGTTTCGTCCTCCTCCTCTGTGCCTTCGCTCGCTGTTTCGCCGCCGCCAGTGCCGCCGCCTCCACCATTGTCGCTTAGATCTGAGTGGAAGCCTCTTCCTTAACTTGAGGTTGAGTCCATCGAATGCGCTCCAAGAAGATGGGCAAGAAACCCGAGAAGATCCAAGGCAAGGCTCCGGCGACGGGCAAGGTCAGATCCAAGAAGGGGAAGGAGTTGGTGCTGCCGGCGTCGAAGGTGGGGCCGACGAACCAGACTGCTCCGCCGCCACCTGGGGCAACTTGGCAACATTCGGTGATGAAGGAAGAAGGAGTCCAAGCACTAGTCGATGCCAAGCTCCTTCAGCCGAAGGAAATCGTGCAGTGGCGCCCCGCATTTCCCAATGCGTGGTAGTTTGAAGAACATCCGGCGGAGACGGTGATGCTTGCGCACTTCATGGAAAGAGGACTGGCCGTGCCCACCTCCGACTTCTTCAGAGGTATTCTCGAGTACTACAATCTTCAGCTCGTCCACTTGAATCCCAATGGAGTACTGCACATGGCTATATTTGTACATATGTGCGAAGTCTTCCTAGGAGTACCCCCAAGTCTTGAGCTATTCAGGAAACTATTCCGTTGCAAGCCTCAGCCGAGTGCCCTGCAGATGGAGGTCTTTGGAGGCGCCGGGTTCCAACTCAGGAACTCGAGTGCATATATTGAGTATAATCTGACCGACTCCCATGGGGATTGGAAGAAGAGGTGGTTCTACATCGGGAACCATGATCCTCGCCTGCCTGTGGTGACTGGTCATGCGCCCAAGCATGCGGAAAATTGGATAAGCGAGCCTGAGGATACCCTGGAACTTGATCTTCAGATGCAGCAGATCACCGAGTTGAAAGCACTCGATCTGACTGGGATCAATGTGGCAGCCAGCTTTCTGAAGAGAAGGGTCCAGCCACTTCAAAAACGTGCTCACCCGGGAAGTGAGTACGGAGGTCTGAAGGATCCATCGCGTATGTCTGAAGATGACATATCTGACGATGACGCGGAGGCGCTGCTGGCAAAATTTTTCAGGAACTATCAGGGAGTACCAGTAATCCCTGCAGCCCTTCGCCAGTATGAATCCTGGTACGAGCCAGAGGTGGTAAGTATTTCCCTCCTGACTTGTTTTCTTTTGACTTGTGATTCTTGTTTGCTGACACTGGTTTGTTGTTTAGAAGTCCTGAGTTCTTGATGGCTACGTGGCACAGTCGGAAGAAGAGTCAGAAGCTGCCGTCAGGGAGTCGGAGGATGAGCCTTCTCCTCCTGTCAAGAGGCGCAGAGTAGTCCGCAAGATGGCTGCAGCTAAGTCTGTTGCAACCACTGAGAAGTCTCGGGGTACCAAGGTATGTAGTCGATAACTTGTATATTACTGATGAACTTGAGATGCGTTATTGATGTGGTGAATCTTGTATTGGTTCGCGAAGGCTGTAGATGAGGCTATCCCTGAAGTCGGTGATGAAGCCGTTGACACGGTGCTGGAGAGGGTACCATCAACAGATGCAGCGGTAGCCCCCGAGTTAACGGCGCCAACTCCTCCAGCTGCCATGCCACCCATCGCCGACCAGGCGGTTCTGGGGCTTCTTGCCGGAGTAGCGAAGGAGGTGTCTCCAGTACTTGCTATTGGCACTTTGCTATCCAATGTGATCGCCAGTGGTAAGCGTTGCCCCTTCCAATTGTAGTCATTTGAGTAGTACTGTAGTCTTGACTTCACTTTTGTAGGTCTTGGTGAGAAAACGGTGCCAGCGGCTGTTCCCGTGGCTCCGAGTACTCGGCCGCCTATCGCCGAGAAGAAACGTGTGCAGGTGCCGCCACGCTCAACCCGGTGAGCTTTCAGTTCTTTTCTTGAATGATATTGGGTTTGTCTTGGAGTCATGCAGTGACATTTTGTTGTTGCAGAGATGCAGAGGAGATTATCCCTGTAGAGATAGGCATAGTGCCGAAACCTTTGACTACAGCATCTATTCCTCTAGAAGACTATGTCGATGCTTCAAGACGTGATTCGTTCAGTGGAGGAACCCGCTGCTGCATCAGGCTTGGGGAGTGCTGGCCTATCATCGTCGTCTGGCAGAGCGCTGGCTGTTGTTGAGAAATCCGGACAGACGACTGCTCCAGGTAAGTGCCTGTAATTTGTTATTGTAGTCGTAGTCGGCAGCTGATATGGTGAATGTTGTAGGTGCTGCTCTAGGTACGAGTCCTCATCTTGTGGGGAGTACCCAAAGGCTAGTACCCAGCCCGCTTTCTGACTTGGAGCTCCGGAGGGCCATGGATGTGTTCCAGGGCGTCCAAGTAGACATTGCTGACAGTACTGCATGACCCGAGTAGTCGTGAGGCGTGAAACTCAGCACAGCGTACTCGGATCCTTTCAGGAAAGAAACCATCAGCTGGAGCAGGAATGCGCCCGACTGACAGAGGCGCTTCGGGTTCATGAAGTCGGGGCGAAGTCCTTTGCTGTGGAATGCGCGGATCACGCTGTTCTGCAGGAGAAACTGGAGAGCCGCTATAAATCCTTGAACAAGAAGTATCAAGGTAAGTATTGCGACTACTTTGAGTGTGTCCAACTGTAGTTGGCTGTGGCCTGAGTTCTTTTGCTCTGTAGAGCTCAAGAAACAGGAGGCGGCTGTAAGGAGCCAAGTTATTAATTGGAGGAACGCTCACGACTGAGTGACAGATGAAGCTGAACATCTTCGGGCCACGCTCGCGGAAGTAGAGGCTGCTTGCGAGCATCAGCGAGACCGAAAGATGCAAAACGGCGTGATGCTTGCCATGGCCATGGTGGCATGCAGAGATCATGCCCAGACCTTGGGAAGGCTTCGGGGTGAACTCCAAGAATTGTCTGGAGCGGCCGAAGACTTGGTGAATGCTATAGCCCCCGGGGAGGAAGGCGTAGAGCCGCAATCACTAGTAGAGCGACTAAGAGCTGCCCCGAGTAAGGTGGCGGGACTTTGCAAGACTGTTTGCAAACAGGTTCTTGCGGTTGTGAAGTCCTACTACCCGAGGGTGGACTTGGCGGCAGCTGGAGATGGCGTGGCTCACAACTGCACAGATGAAGCATATGCGTAGTACCTCGAGGAGGCGGAGCCCATTGTAGCCAAGATGTCAGAGTTCGTCTCCTTAGAAGAACTTTGAGCTTTTGTGTGTACCCTTGTTCTTGTATCGAGTATGTTGAAACTTTTCAATATCAAGCTTTTTGGTTTTGTTGTATCATCGTCTTGCAAAGAGTAGTTTTTAATCCATGTCGTCGAAACTCGAAATATTGCGACTCTGCTGTGCCTGACCCTCCGGGGAGGGGATTCGTCTCGCTTGACCTTGAGGTTTGGGGTCGGCTTCGCTCGACCCTGAGTCCTGGGGTCGGCGAAGCCCAACCCTCTGGAAGGGTAGCTCCGCCTCGCCCGACCCCGAGTGAGACTCCGCCTCGCCCGACCCCGAGTGAGACTCCGCCTCGCCCGACCCTGAGTCCTGGGGTCGGCGGAGCCCGACCCTTCGAGGGTGGAACTCCGCCTCGCCCGACCTTTGGTCCCGAGGTTTGGAGTAGTCGAAGTCCCCGACATGTAGGCTAAGCTTGGCTTGCAGTAGTCCCGAGTGTCGAGTAGTCGTAATGCTGTTTTGAGTACTCGTCTTCTGAGGGACATGGGTGTACTGTACTCGGCTGTCCTTTGTTGATGTACGGGTGTACTGTGCTCTTTTGTCCGTTGCGGAGGCACGGATGTACTGTGCTCCTTTGTCTATTGCAGCATGAGTGTAGTCACATGGGCAGGGTCAGGAGTTGTCAGACTCATTGATCACGGGTGCACAGTAACTCTTGAGCCGGTGGTAGGTGTAGCTTTCGACTATAAATAGGGCCATTTGCTAGTCGAACCAACTCAAGCTCGTGAGTAGCAATGGATTGCCTGCAGTTGCTTCTGTTTGAGTGTAGAGAGCCAGCAAAGAGCACACCGATGCTAGAAGATTCCTCGTAGATTAAGGCCACCTTGCCTCCATAGGCTCTTGCGCTCGTAGGGCTAGCCGCGATGCTAGAAGAATCCTCGTAGGAGGGTTCGTCGCCTGCCTCATCTCGCAGCTACTGATCCAGTGGAGTACGCGCTGGAACTCGCAGTGAGTGATGGGTGATGAGTGCCGCGGTCTTCATCCTGCTCTGAAAGATGGTGGAGGTGCGGCCGTAGAGTAGATAGGCTTCATAAGGCTAGCAAAAGAGCAGCCTTGGTTCCCTCTAGGCGCGTCTTCCCGGTTTTGACGTTGCCGCTGTCCTGGTGATGGCGGTAATAGAGTACCTGGACGTGCCTTGGGTAGGATACCTGGGCGTGACTGCATTTTGCGCAGCTTCCTTGCGTGTAGGCCCTTCCTGCGGTCGGCAGACCTGAGTGGCCTTGTGATATAGTAAAAGCCTGAGACTTAAATGCAGCCCGCCAGTAGGCAGTTGCTTGTAGTCTTTGTTGAGCTGAGTCCTTGTACTCGTATGTAACTTGATGTACTCTTGTTTCAGTAAAGATTGATATGAAGAGTTTGTATCAGGGCAACCGAGACATAGCAGATGTCGATGCCGCTGTTCTCGCAATATTCCTAGAAGTCGTGATTGTTGAAGTTTGACCCGAGATCTGTGATAATCCTGTTGGGAAAACCATAGAGATGGACGATGTCATCCAAGAAGTCAAGGACTCGATCTGCCTTGGGGCAAGTGACCGGTTTGACCTCGATCCAGTTGGTGAACTTGTCGATTGCCACGAGTACTCTGTTGAATCCTCCTGGCGCAGTTGGTAACGGGCCAATCATGTCGAGCCCCCAGCAGGCGAATGGCCATGTTGGAGGTATTGTGACTAGCTAGTAAGCCGGCACATGTTGCTGTTTTGTGAAGAATTAACAACCTTTGCATTTCTGGACTAGTTGCTTGGTGTCGGCTAGAGCCATTGGCCAGTAGAACCCTGCTCTAAAAGCCTTGCCGACTAGTGTCCTGGAAGAGGCGTGGTTGCCGCAGATTCCTCTGTGAATTTCTTCTAGGATTTCTTGGCCATCTTCTCTGGTGACGCACTTCATGAGTACTCCAGATGATGCACCTTTCCTGTAGAGCTTGTCTCCGGCTAGATCATAATTCTTTACTCGTCGGGAGATTTGCTCAGCTTGATTCTTGTCGGATGGTAGCTGGTGATCTTTGATGTAGTCGATGAAGGGTGTCCTCCAGTCGACTTCTATCATCATGATCTCTCGAGAGGCGTCAGTAGTCGGGACAACTAGCGGCGTGACCTGTTCAGGTATGGATGGCTTGCGTAGCTCGTGCACGAAGATTCCTGCTGGAACTTCTGCACGAGTTGAGCCTATTTTGGATAAGATGTCGGCAGCAATGTTGTTGTCGCGGACGATGTGATGGAACTCCAAGCCGGAGAATTTGTTCTCCAGTTTACGGACTTCTTTGCAGTAAGCATCCATGTTGTCCTTGTTACGGTCCCACTCGTCATTGACCTGGTTTATGACGACTAGGGAGTCGCCGTACACCAGTAGTCGTTTGATGCCGAGGAGATAGCAAGGCGAAGGCCGTGTAGCAGTGCTTCGTACTCGGCTTCATTATTGGATGCTTCCCAGAATATCTGCAGCACGTACTTGAGTTGGTCTCCCTTGGGGGAGATGAGTAAGACACCTACGCCGGCCCCTTCAAGTTTGAGGGATCCGTCGAAGTACATTACCCAATGCTCTGGTCGTTCGACTGGAGTTGGAACCTGATTTTCGGTCCACTCGGCTATGAAGTCAACAAAAGCTTGAGACTTGATGGTTGTCCTTGGCTTGAAGCTCAAAGTGAGAGTTACGAGTTTGACTGCCCATTTGGAGATTCTACCCGTGGCATCTCTATTATGGAGAATTTCGCCAAGCGGGAAGTCGGAGATGACTGTGATGTTGTGCTCTTGGAAGTAATGGCGCAGCTTCTGGGAGGTGAGCAGAATAGCATATAATAGCTTTTGTATCGGTGAGTACCGAGTTTTGGAGTCCGAGAGTACTTCACTGACGAAGTAGACAGGTCGTTGGACCTTGTAAGCGTGGCCCGGTTCAGACCGTTCGACTACTATTGCCGTGTTGACGACATGAGTAGTAGCGGAGATGTATAGGAGCAAGTCCTCGTTCGGCGAGGGAGCGGTGAGTACAGGAGGCTTTGACAGAAAGTCTTTGAGTTGTGTGAAAGCCTGATCTGCCTCTTCCATCCATTTGAACTTGTCCTGGCGTTTGAGAAGCTTGAAGAAGGGTAGTCCCCGTTCTCCAAGTCTCGAGATGAACCGGTTGAGAGCGGCCATGCAGCCGGTGAGTTTCTACACATCCTTAATGCTGGCTGGAGCCTGCATGTTTGTGATGGCAGATATCTTCTCAGGGTTGGCCTCAATGCCGTGATGGCTAATGATGAACCCGAGTAATTTGCCGGAAGGTACTCCGAAGATGCACTTAGTAGGATTGAGTTTCCATCGGAAAGCGTGGAGACTGGAGAAAGTTTCCTCCAAGTCGGCGATGAGTTCCTCCCGGTGTCTTGTTTTGACGACGACGTCGTCAACATAAGCTTCGACATTGTGATGAAGTTGTTTTTCAAAGCACATATGTATGGCCCTTTGGTAAGTTGCTCCTGCATTCTTGAGTCCGAAGGACATTGTTTTGTAGCAAAAAGCTCCAAAGGGCGTGATGAACACCGTTTTGGCTTGATCTTCCTCTTTGAGGCTTATCTGATGATAGCCGGAGTAGCAATCGAGGAAGCATAGCAAGGCGCACCCAGCGGTGGAGTCGACCACTTGATCGATCCTGGGTAACCTAAAAGGATCTTTCGGGCAGTGTTTGTTGAGGTCGGTGTAGTCGACACACATTCTCCATTCGTTGTTTTTCTTTCGAACAAGCACAGGATTGGCGAGCCAGTCAGGATGGAAGACTTCCTTGATGAATCCTGCCGCGAGTAGCTTGGCTAACTCTTTTTTGATGGCGTCGCGTCTGTCCTGAGCAAACCGGCGTAGGTGTTGCCGTTTCGGAGTAGCTTTGGGATCGACGTTGAGGGAATGCTCAATCAGTTCCTTGGGCACACCTAGCATGTCAGCCGGCTTCCAAGCGAAGATATCGTGGTTAGCCCGAAGGAAACTGACGAGCGCGAATTCCTATTTAGGATCCAGCCGTGTTCCGATCAGGGCTGTCTTGGAAGGATCACCAGTCTGGAGGTCAATCGATTTGAAGTCTTGCTCACTAGCGAGTTTCACCTTTGTGGAGCCCGACTTGTTTTCCAGGATCTCGAGTTCAGTTGGATGGAGTTTCTTTGAAGCTGTGAAGACTTGCTGCATGGGACTAGGAGATTGAGTAGTCGCGGCAATTTCCATGACTTCGGTGTCGCACTCATAGGATCTCCGGAGATCTCCTCGTAGCGTGAGCTCTCCTTTGGGATCTGGCATCTTGAGTACCAGGTAGACATAGTGTTGTATGGCCATAAACTTGGCTAGTGTTGGCCGTCCGAGTATGGCGTGATAAGAAGTCTCGAAGTCGGCGACCTCGAATCTGATGTACTCGGTGCAGTAATGCTCCTTAGTGCCGAAGGTGACGGGAAGGACAACTTGCCCCAATGGTATGGCCGCGTTTCCGGGCACGATGCCGTAGAAAGGTGAATCCGTTGGAGTAAGCATGTCCGTGACGTCGAGGCACATTTTCCTTAATGTTTTGGCGAAGATAACGTTGAGGCCGCTCCCGCCATCGATGAGTACTTTGGTTAACTTTGAACCTGCCACGACTGGATCCAAGACTAGTGGAAAATGGCCGAGTTCTGAAAATTTCGTCCATTGATCCTTTCTGCTAAAAGAAATTGGAACTTCCGACCACTTTAGCGGTGTGGGGTCCGTCGGCTCAATGGCCATGATCTCCCTGAGTACGAGTTTGTTGGCTCGCTTGGATGCTGTGCTAGGGATGCCACCAAAAATGACGTTGACGGTTTTTGAGGCTGGTTGGAAATCACCGTCTTCATCTTCGTCGTTGCAGGCTTTGTTTTTACCCTTGTCTCTATTTTTGGCGTACTCTTCAGGAGTTGGTGGTGCTGGCAAGTCTTGCATGACTCGGCGCATGCTGTAACAGTCCAATGCGGAGTGCTTGCTAGTCGGGTGCCATGGGCACTGCTTTTTGTTTAGCTCCGTGAAGGTTGGTCCATCGTCGTTTCTGCGCTGTCCCTTTCTCCCGAAGCTGGTCATGGCAGCAACAGTGTTGTCGGGCTTCCTTTTGCGATTATGATTACCTGGATAGGAATTCTGAGCATCGTTATGACGAGGTTTATCTGTGTCATTGTTGTGGGTGTTGTTGTGTCCGCGGTTATGGTGGGAACCGAACCGTTCGCGTTCTTTGTCTTCTTCATCGGCCCACTGTTGCACCATGAGTTTGAGTTCTTTGACATCGACTGGCTGTCGGCGACCGAAGTCTTGGTATGTTCGTCGATCGTAGAGTCCATTTTGGAAGCACTCGATGACGTCTGCTTCGGAGATGTCCATGATGGTAGCCTTCTTTTCAAAGAACCGTCTCAGGTAGTCACGAAGGGTCTCGCCCTCTTTCTGCTTAATTTGTTGTAAGTCAATCTTGTTGCCTGGTCTGGCCATGGAGCCGGCGAAGTTGTTGGTAAAAGCCTTTGTCAAGTCCGCCCAGGAGTCGATGGACTTGGGTTTGAGTGACTCGGGCTAGGTCAGTGGTGCGGGCTCCATGCATATGGGAAAAATGAATGACTTTGGTGTCGTTGTTGCCTCCAGCTGCTTGGACGGCTAGCGAGTAACAGCGGAGCCATTGAACTGGATCTTGCTTCCCATCGTACTTGGTAATGCTGGTCGGTTTGAACTTTTCGGGTAATTTTGTTTTCATTACCCGGTTTGTGAAAGCAGGAAAGTGGTTGTAGCTGTCGACTTCCCGTTTGCGCCGACTGTTGAGGATTTCTCGTAGATCGCTGATGTTGGATAACTCGCGGTTCTTCCGAGTAGGGCAAACACTTTTAACCGAGTTGGTGCAGCTGGCTTCACCCACATTCTTCTATTGAGTAGGAGCTTTATGCTTGCTTGGGCCTTGGCTGTGTTGCCGGGGTTGGTTGACTGCATCATCGTTTCGTGGGGCGACATTTTTATCTGCAGCCCCCCTGCTTCCGTCTGTAATGCGAGGAACGGATGGGATTGGTGATTCTTTGTCGAGGAGCTTGTAAGCTTGCTCCGCGAGTTGTGCGATTAGTCCGTTGCCCCGCTGCACGAGTTGAGCTATGGCTGGGTTATCCCTATCTTGAGGCATCAGAGTTGTCAAAATGTTGATTGAAGCGATAGCCATGAGCGGAGTATTGTGCTCCTGAGCCTGGACTGCGTTGAAGGCCCATTCAAGATTTGTAATAGGGATATTTGTAGCCATCAACTGTCGACGCTCAGCTCGAGTGGCATTGCGCTCCCTTCGGTGGTTGCGCTGTTCGGGAGTTTCATTGTAGGCTGTAGACTCATCGTCAGAGATGTTGTTAACTTGTGCTAGTCGCCTGGGGGTTTTATTCTGGCTAGTGCCCGGGTTGTTAATTGGAGTAATAACAACTATCTCCCTGTCCGGGTAGTAGCTTCCGGAGCTTGATGTAGCGATCTTTGTATAGCTTTCTTCGTGGTTGTACTTAAGTGGAACACCTTCTTGATATGGCAGGTTGTCTATATGGGCGACGAGGCGCGAATCGTAGTCGCGGTCGAGGAAAGATGGTCGCAATCCCAGCTAGTGGATGAATCTGCCTTGTGGTGTCGAAGTTATTATCAACCCTTGGGCTGGACCAGATAATGGTATTTCTGGTGAGTAGGATGAGTCGGAGTCAACGTCCTCGTCATGCCCGAGTTCAACTTGGGTTCGAGCAAGAAAATCTTGGTAGACTCTTGTCGCGTTGCGGAGTCCGTGCGGGAACCGCTTTGAACTCGAGATTGATTTAAATGCTGATTGGGACTAAATCCGAGGCGAGTCCGACCTTGAGTCTAGGGGTCGGCTGAGCCCGCCCCTTTGAGGGAGTAGCTCCGCCTCGCCCGACCCCGAGTCCTGGGGTCGGGAGCGCCGGACCCTTTGGAGGAGGAGCTCCGCCTCGCCTGACCCCGAGTTCTGGGGTCGGGGGAGCCTGACCCCTGAGTGAGACTCCGCCTCGCCCGACCCCGAGGCCTGGGGTCGGCGGAGCCTGACCCTGTGGGAGGGTAGCTCCGCCTCGCTCGACCCCGAGGGAGGCTCTGCCTCGCCCGACCCCGAGGCCTGGGGTCGGTGGAGCCCGACCCTGTGGAAGGGTAGCTCCACCTCGCCCGACCCCGAGGGGGGCTCCGCCTCGCCCGACGCTGAGTGCTGGGGTTGGCGGAGCCCGACCTTTGAGCGAGACATTGGAGTAGTCTGAGGCGAAGTCGAATCCGACGCGTAGTCGAACTTGAGCTTGTTGACTTTGGAATCTTGATTTTTTCCGATCACTTCTTCCGGTTTCGTCTCCTGAGTGTCGACGATCTGGCGCCGGAACGATCCCGAGCCTTCGGCGACACAGAGCTAGGATCCGAAGACGAAGGTGGCGCCGGCTTCGATGAAGAAGACGGGCCTGATGATGACTTTCGCCATTGAGTTCGTGCTGAGAAACTCGACGAGTTCCCCTACCTGGCACGCCAGCTGTCGGTGTTTTTGACCGGCAACCCGCCTAGGGGTACCCTAGGTGGTCTTTTATGCGGTAAGGGTCGTCAAGAATCAAGGAATCAATGGTGACGCAAGGAACACGATTTAGACAGGTTCGGGCCGCTAGATCGCGTAATACCCTACGTCCTTTGTGTTGGTTTGTATTGATCTTGGAGATTGTTGTTTGAGGGGGGTCCCTGCCTGGCCTTATATACTCGGGAGGGCAGGGTTACAAGTCTGAGTCCTAGTCGGGTACTATTACAGAGTTCTACTCGGTATCGGCCCGAGTAGTTTTCCATAAACATACAAGACTAGTCCGAGTAGGATACGCCCATCCTTATTCTGATCATGTCCGAGTACGTCCCTTAGAGGACCGTCCGAGGCCTACTCATGGGTCCGGGGAGTAGTCCCGACAACCAAGTCAGAGTGGTTGAGGCAGATATTCATAAAACAGCTTTCAAGACTCATGATGGACATTGGGAGTTTAAAGTGATGCTCTTTGGCCTGACAAATACCCCTGCAACATTTCAAGCACTCATGAACAAGATATTCTTATCACTACTCTGCAAATGTGTCTTGGTCTATATGGATGATATCCTGGTTTATAGTAAGAGCTTACAGTAACATGAACAACACTTGCAACAGGTATTTGACATCCTGAAAATAAATTAGTTGTACATTAATAAGTCTAAATGTTCATTTGCCCAACCTAGATTGGAGTATTTGGGTCACATCACTGGGGTTGATGGAGTTCAAACAGACCCTGATAAGGTTGGTGCAGTTCAACAGTGGCTGACGCCAACCAATGTGAAGCAAGACAGAGGATTCCTAGGCTTGACGGGGTATTATAGGAAATTTATTTGGCACTATGGCGTCTTGAGAAAACCACTAACTGAGCTGTTGAAGAAGAACACCCTATTTCTGTGGACCAGCACACATCAGCAATCATTTGAGGTCTTAAAGAAAGCATTAATCTTGGCACCAGTCCTTAAACTTCCAGATTTCTCTCAACCCTTCACAGTAGAAACTGATGCATCTGACAAAGGCATTGGGGCAATTCTTATGTAGCAAGGGCACCCTATTGCATACTTGAGTAAAGGATTGGGACCAAAGAATGCAGCAATGTCTACATATGAAAAAGAATGTATGGTTGTCTTGTTGGCAGTAGACAAGTGGAAATCCTATTTTCAGCAAAAGGAATTCACAATTGTTACAGATCATAAAAGTTTACTTCACCTTGGGGATCAGAAATTAACAATTGGTATTCAACACAAGGCCTTCTTAAAGTTGTTGGGTCTTCAATATACAATAGTATATAAGAAGGGGAGAGACAATATTGGTGCTGATGCCTTATCAAGACAAGATCACCCTACTAATCTGGAGATAGCACAAGAACTCTAGGCTATATTTGAATCAAAGCCCGGATGGTTAGAAATTGTAGTGGAGGGATACCAACAAGATCCTGACTCTAAGAAGTTGCTTACCAAATTAAGTCTGACAGGGTCAAATGATAAGGGATTTCAATTGGCTGATGTTTTAATCAAGTACAAAGGGAGGGTGTGGTTAGGTGCACACAAAGAAGCGCAACAAGCAATATTGTTATCACTGCATGACAGTGGTATTGGAGGTCATAGTGGCATGAAGGTAGCATATCAAAAAGTCAAAAACCTCTTTGCTCGGCCTGGAATGAAACATGATATTGAAGCTTATGTAGTAGCTTGTGCAGTTTGCAAACAAGCCAAAGCAGAACACTCTAAATTACTAGGCAAGTTGCAACCTCTGCCGGTTCTAGAACAGGCTTGGACTATGATCAGTATGGATTTCATTGAAGGCCTACCCAAGTCTCAACACTACAATACCATTCTGGTGGTGATTGATAAATTCTCCAAGTATGCCCATTTCGTTCCCCTAACTCATCCCTATACAGCATTAACAGTTGCTCAACAATTTATGAACAATGTGTATAAGCTACATGATGGGTTACCAAAGACAATCATCTCTGATAGAGATAAAGTGTTCACAAGCAACCTGTGGCAAGAATTGTTTAGATTGTCTGAAATAACATTGAACATGAGTAGTTCCTATCATCCACAAACTGATGGGAAGATGGAGAGATTGAACCAGTGTCTAGAAACTTATCTGAGATGCATGGTACAAGCCTATCCAAGCCAATGGTCAAAATGGTTAGCATTAGCTGAATACTGGTATAACACAACCTATCATTCAGCACTTGGCAAATCACCATTTGAAGTACTGTATGCACACCCCCCATGGCATTTTGGGTTAGTTCGAGATGATACTTGTTCAGGAACTGATTTGGCATAGTGGCTTCAAGAAAGGAACCTGATGACCAAGCTTATCCAGGAACATTTGCACAGAGCGCAACTAAGAATGAAACAATAGGCAGACAAACATAGATAGGAAGGAGAGTTTGCTATCAGTGATTGGGTTTATTTGAAGCTTCAACCTTATGTTCAAATGTCTATTGCTCCAAGATCCAACCATAAACTATGCTACCAGTGTTTTAGACCGTATTTAATCTTACAGCGCATTGGCCAGGTGGCTTACAAGTTGCAATTTCCAGAATCGAGCAAGATTCATCCTGTTATCTATATTTCGCAGTTGAAGAAAGCTATTCCCCCTACAATTGAGGTGAGTCCCGATAAGTCATTATATTGCATTACTAGTGACGACCTAATATTTCCAGACAAGGTTCTCGCCAAGAAGCTGTTGAAGGTGGGATCAAATGCTAGTCCTTATGGACTCATCAAATGGAACGGTCTCCCACAAAGCTGGACATCCTGGGAGAATATGAATGACATCCATAACAAGTTCAATTACTTCAGCTTGAGGACAACCTGAGTTTCAAGAGGGGGGGTATGTTAGCCTGTAAGGGGGTAATATTAATCTAGGTGTCTTGCTTGGCCCAAGGCCATGTGAACTGAACTGGGCCGAGCCCATTTGGCCATCACGCCGGTTTGTGGCGTGATAACCTGGGAAGCTCTCCTGGGAACGGTATCGAGTATGAACCTTGAACCTTTTCCTGTCTCCCTTCCTCCTGAGACCGTTGCCGGCAGTTGTTCTTCCGCCCGAAGCTCGCTGGCACGCCACCGCGCAGCTTAGGGTCATCACATACATTTAGGATGCAACCCCTTTCTGCGGAGCACAAGTACTCAGGTATCTAGGTAGTCAGACTCTTTAGGCGAGTAGTGTGGTAGAACCACCCAAATTAACCCGGCTAAAGTGTGCTAAACATCGCCTCAAATGCAAACAGACACTTTGATCAGATCAAGATGGTAGTTTGTCGGGTTTCACCCAATACAACCATGTATTTCCAATCAAAATAAGCATACAATACTCGTACGAAGACAAGCCATGAGATTACAACAATCCAGATGAATATTAGAAAGAGCCCAAATTTATTACAAATTGAGTTTCAAAGCATAAAGTAGCTCAGAGTTCAAAAGTAGCGGAAAATAAGCGATAGATCTAGCGTCGATACACGATATCATGGTGAAGCCGTCAATGATATCACTCACCACGATCCTCGCCCACCGAGGACGGGTCCCACTCAACCGTCCATCCCGGAGGGATCGGGTACGGCCAAGTCACACTAGCAATCTTGTCATCCACACCAACATTACCTGAAAACATAGCCACAAGTAAGGCTATGTATACTAATACTTCACAAGACTTACCTGTTAGGTGGTATCTAATCCACCGACTCCTAGACATGCAATGCTTTTTGGCTAAGGGGTTTGTTTTTGCCAAAAGCTTCTAAAGTGGATCCTTGCTTTCAAGTTTTAGCCTCAAGTTCTAGTTGATTAACCATTCTAGGTACGCACCTATTCTAAGCAAGCATGGTAGAACAAGCAATTTAATCAAGCATCAATATTAAGCGGGAAAAGCGGTCAAGCAGTCCCAAACTATGAGAAGCAGATGATTCAAATCGAATTTATTAACCTTGCAAGCTGGACCTAAACACATGACATATGTGTACCACGACGGGGTCACAAATATCAACGGTTCCCATCAATTCATGATGCTTGTCCAGAGCCCACTTCCCTTGGATACAATGCCCCACGGTCCTAGAACGATGCCGTATCGTGGCTGCACTTGTACCCACATGAGGCCACATGGGAACCCAGTTCTAGAGAGAGCAGGGTAAAGGTACTAAGCTTACTGATTCCCCATTCTCTCAGCATGTGTTTAGTATGTTCAAACACTTGACCAAGGCTCCCACATGTTTCAACCTTAGCAGTTTTCCTCTATACAGACGGGGCATCAACAAATTTCAAAATATAGCACGAAGCCCCCCCCCCCCCCCCCCCCCCGTCAACCTTATGATTCCAACATAAGGAAACAAGCAATTCCTATAGCTCGCGAGTGACAGGAAATCACTCGACTTTTACTGTGTCCCTATTTAGCATAGCGACTATACGACTTAACATGCTAGTATTCAAGTCATGGGTACTAGGAGCATGCAACTAGGGTTTCAAGCAACTCCTATGAACTTAGTGCACAAACATAAGTAAACAGGATATTGCATAAATTTGAGAAAACAGGGTTATGCTCCGGGGCTTGCCTTCTTGTACTACGCTAGCCTTTGTCTCTTCCGACGCTTGGCTCGGGTCTTGAGTGGTCTCAATCAGGTTCACCGCAGCAGCTGAGTGTTCCTCTTCAGCGTCCGGAACCAACTCATACGTACCGTCAGCGAGATTAGCTTCTACACGAGATGCATATGCATAAGATTTCAATTACACACTTTCATGGTGCAGGTTGCATTTCGTGAATCACTACGGAAGCATAGGTTGCATTTTTGACCACATTTACCTAGACAAGATTTTAACCCTTTCTTTCTTTTTGGCCACATTCACCTAGACAAGACTTTAACAAATCTTTTCTTCGCAAAACAAGGTGGGTTGTGAAGAAAACATGGGTTTTACTTTGATGGTGATTGTGTACACATATAGGATGCTTAGAAACTTAGTATTCATAAGATAAAGGTGGTTTCATGCTGGTACCATTTAACAATCATTTTAAGAGTGATCATGTTCTGATGAAAAGCATAATTAATCATTTGTGAAGGGTCCATAGACCCGGGGTCCCCATTGGGCCCACTTTTCCACAAAGCTTGGCCCAACGAGAGGCGTAGCAATAATGCACGTCTGGTTCAGCCCAAATATGCGATGCCAGGCCGAGACCAAGATTCGGCCACCGACCAGTGCTTCGGATGGGGAGGCCTGGTCGGTGCCCTGGCCAGAAGGCCTGGTCGAGGGTGGGACCACATCCGACTTTGACCAAGTTCCCCTGAGCAGGGAGACACCAGACCTACGCACACCACTCCTTCCCGACCGACACGGTCAGGATCGACCGGGACAACCAACGGGGGCGTGTGGGCATAGGGAGTAGGTGGAGCAAATAAGGGAAAACACTCAGGTCAACCACCGTGCAGAGGACTGTACCTCACGATGCCCTACGTACGCACCACACAGTGCCGCCGTGCCATGTCAAATGGACACTGTGATACTTGCCCGTCACAACAAAGCATTAATAGGGATGGAGGGCGATGGCCATACCGTACCTAGCGACGTGGGCGACGACAAGACTAGGCAGCACCTACACTGTTTCCCTCTCTCTCCCCCTATGACTTGTAAGGCCATCCCCTTGGACTATTAAAGGGGACGGGCCCCTCCACATTAAAAAACATGAGAAATCTAGCGAGCACCTTCTCCAACACATAGCGCACGTTTGAGCCCCGGTCTCTCTCTTCCACTCGGACCAGAGCACAACCGGTCCTCACTCGTTTGTACCCCCACATCAAACTTGACGACTTGGGCTCAGGAATACAGTCGGCCGACCGACCCCGAACTGGACGTAGGGCACGTTGCCCGAACCGGTATAAATCCTGTGTCATTGTGTGCTAGGCCACATCCGATTTAACGCATGCCAAAACTACATATATTTACTTGTCGGCCAGATTCCGCACCGACAATTCGCTACTCTACTATTTCTATTAGCAATTTTTATTAATAATTAAACTAGCTCTTTAACATGAATAAATGTTTCTGGAAGTATCTGTTAGGATATGAACATGAACTTTTTACTGAAGCTTTCCTTCTGCACAAGACATCTACTGTAAAAATTTGAGAGAAATTTGATATCTACAGAATTTACTAAAAACTCAAACATTGCTAAATTACAGAACATGAAGATTGATTTTTAACTAGAGTTCTATCCTTAGTTTGGTTCCACAAATTTTACAAAAGGGTTACTAGAACTATCATGCGCTACTGTGAATTTTTCAGGGGTTTATGGGCATGAAAACTATTTATTGCATAATAAGGAGATTAAACAACATGTTTTTTCTGAAGTAATTGAAAACACATATTTTACAGAAGCAAGTATTTTTACTAGTTAGACATGTACATCAGGAATCTAACAAAATTTACTTTGCATTTTTTTTATCTATTTTCCACTATTTTATCATGCAAATAATAATATAAAGAGAGAAATTAAGCATTTTTATTTAAAACAATATAAACATCATGGATTCTAGCAACAAAAATTACAGATCCATGTCAAAAACAAGCTAACAAAAGTGATTTCACATTTTTCAAAGCATCCTATGATTTATCAAGCATTTATTGGATTTTATACTAAATAAATTCTAGTGCTAAGTACAGGACAGTAACATGCACATGAATATTTTTAAATTAAACTAGACATTATTAGGAACCTAGCAAAACAAGTTTAATATTTTTCCCATTTTTCTACCATTTCCTATGCATTTTCTAAGTTTTAGCCATTTAAAAGGATTTTAAATCAAATATGAGTTTCATGTTTATAGGATGACCCTTGAAGTTTTTAAACATTCAAAACGAGGCCCTTGCATCTTACATCTAAGACCCTAGAAATGTATTTTTCTTTGAAATGTCATCCTTGGGGGCTCGGCCGGCGGCGCTCCGGTGAAATCCGGCGAGGTGGGTGCAGCGTGAGGGCTCAGGCGCGACGAGGGGCTCACTAGCGGTCGTTGGGCTGTGTGGGTCGAGGGTGGAGAAGGTACAGCGGCGGCGCTTGGCGATGAGACTTCGGGCGCAGCGCTCCGGCGTCGTCTCTAGCGAGAGCGGCGTTGGAGAGGGCCGGGGAGGTGCTCGGGAATGTGCTGCGAGGCGTGGGTGGTGCACTGGAGGGGTTAGGGGGTGCTGGTGGGGGTCGGGAAGGTGAGCTTGACGGTGATGTCAATGGCGAACGCAGCGGCGGGGGAAAAGTGGTGGGGTCGTGCTGGCGAGCAGCGCTCGGCCCATTTTATAGTAGTAACTTGGCCTGGGTGAGCTAGCAAGCATTAGGATAAGCTTGGCGCACAATTGGGTAGGACGGAGGTAGCCGAACAATGGCGACAGGCAGGGAAGCACCGGGACTGGCCGCCGGTGGTGTGCGGAGCTGTGTGTGCACGTGGGCTCATGCCGTCTTGTTGGCGGTGGCGGTTGGCCGAGCGGCGGAGGCCAGCTGGGCATCGCGACGTGGTGCCAGCGCACACGCCGTACGTGATCACAGTGATCCGGGCGCACGTGGGCTTGCCATGGCATGCGAGGGCAGCATCTTTCGGGCAATTTTTCTCTAAAAATTTGAACCAAACTTTGAAATTTTCAAATATAACAGTTGGAGTTTCAACTATAGACTACAACTTCTACAACAGCTGTCAGGTGAAATTTGTGCTAGATTTGGAGATAAACTCGGTTGAAATTTGGTAGAATGTCGGGCAAGGTTGAATTTGAATTTGACTTGAAATTAACTAAAATTTGACCTAGCTTTTGAATGCCTTCCACTCAAAATCAAAGAAAGTGCAAATTATAGAAGTTATTTAGTTGGAAAAGTTCTACAACTTTTATATTGGTCAAAAGTTGAGTTCCTATTTAAAAATCTGTTTTTATTTCATACCCATGTAAGTGCCTTTTAAGGGTGTTTTCAACACTTAGAAGAATTTGAAAGGTTTTTGAAATTTGACACTTGGCAACTTTGATTTGTTTCTAATTTCCTTTGTAATTTCTCTTGTTTTGTTCTTTTAACACTAGGGATGTCACAAGTAGACTCTTCAAGACTTCATCGGCTGGAGCCTACCTTTGCAACCTCCCCTAGGTTGTTTAGATGTTGTGCTCCGAAGACCTAGAACTACAGACTTGTTATTACAAGCTGTGACTAGACAGACTTGTCTAGATAAGAACTCGGGAAGTATAGATAACTCCCAAGTTATTGATGACTTCTAATTCTGAAGGCCGCCGATGGACAAACTTGTCTAAGGAGCTGATTAGCTCGCAATTTTTGGGCACAGACTTGTCTTTTGCAAGTCGCTACTGGACAGTTTCGTCCAACGAGTTGAATAACTCAAAAATGTCTTTCGCAGACTTGTGACTACAAGCCGACAATTTGGGCGATAGTACCTGACAAGCTGAATAGCTTTGCAAACTTGCTTTTGAAGCCGTAATTAGGCAGGGACTAGTCATTTTACGATAGGAATAACTCTGCTTTATTAAATTGTAATTGTACAACTAAGGCTGATGGCCAATTTACATGAGTATGTAAACTATGGGTAGAATCGACACAGGTGCTCGATGTTCCATGAGTTGTCAACTTCTTCACTGGAGAGAGTTTGGAGCCCGTACTATGGCGGAACCACCCAATTTAACCTGACTAAAATGCACTTAAGTCGCCTGACATGCGATCATGCACTTTAAGCAAGTCAACTTGGTCGTCCATCGGATTTCATCCGATAAACCACTTACTTAGGATCGAGAAGCATTGCTCACATGAAGGTGAGTGGGCACAGAGATTAAAACATTCCCATCACAATAACATAGTTCAACATTTTATTACATCAGAGTTTTCGAAATTCAGACCGAATTTGTAAGTTTGTAAGAAACAAGAAGTAAATCAAGCGGAAGCTAAACGTCGATACACGATATCATGACGAAGCCGATCATGACATCAATGACCCCTGTCCTCGCCGACCGAGGATGGGTCCCAAACAAGACAACACCAGCAACCACACCTGAAAAAGAAGCCACAAGCAAGGCTGAGTATACTAATACTCAACAAGGCTTACCCGTCAGGTGGTAACTACTCCACCGACTACTAGACATGCAAGGGTTTTTGGCGGTGGGTTTGTTTTTGCCAAAAGTGACTAAAGTTGGTCCTTACTTTCAATATTTTAGCTCAAGTTCTAAGTTCATTAACCAGTCTAGATTAGCAACTTATACTAAGCAAGCATAGTTTCCAAACAATTAAAGAACAAGCATCAAGATTAATATCATCATCATGTTCCATCTTTACTCAGTGCAGAATAGCGATCAAGTAGTCCCAAACTGTGAGAGGCAGACGAATCAATTCGAATTTATTAACCATGCATGGCGAACCTAATCTCACGACATCCACGCACCACGAAGGGTTGCTTCATTTGTCAGCCGTCCCCATCGATCCCTTAGGCACGTGTCAGGGCCAACTGCCTTTGGCATGCAATGCTCCATAATCCCGGCCTCTGCCGTACTATGACCGCACTTGCACCCACATGATGCACCATGGGAACAACGTTCCAAGGACAGCCGGGGGAGTATGCCACGCCCCAGTTCAATCAGGTACTAGGCTTCCCCATCCCATACTAGGTATGAGATTAGTACTTTCAAACACTTGATCACGAACGCCGACACATTTTGACCTTAGATCAATTTCATTTAGATAGACAGGGCAATCCACCGACCACCAAAACAGTTCTCAAGGCCCTACCCTGCCCATCATCCTTATGGTTGTAACATAAGTAAACAAACAACTCCTATAACTTGCGAGTGATAGGAAATCCCTCGACTTTTACGTGTCCCATTAAGAATTGCATCTACACGACTTATCATGCTAGTGTTCAGATCAAAAGGGTACTAAGTTCATGCATCTAAGGTGTCATTCAACTTGTATAAGCATCAACATATTGCATAACTTTAAAATAGGGAAGCATGCACCGGGGCTTGCCTGAAAACCACACTAGGTTAGTGTTTGTTAGACGACACTCGCTTGGCGAGCATCTCCCATCTCGGCACATGCTTAGTCCTTCCATCTTCGGGATAGCTCCACCATACACCGTCTTCGGGTTCGGTTCCATCATCACGTCCTTCACATGGTTTATCTAGCGTATCTAGATGAGATGCAAGGTGCAACAACATGAATACAAAGAACAGTACAAAGAGATGCATCACACAAAAACATTCGGGACACGCACAAGGTTACACCACAAGATATAAGCACTTAGAGAGCAAGTTATTTAACTAACTATCACTCAAGTCTCCATAGAGATAGCAAGCCTAACAAGCACGGCACACTAGTTAACTCAAGTCAAGCTATTTCAAGCAGTTTAACAATCAAGAGCTAATTAAGCCTAGCATCAAACAAGAACTAGGGTGATGGTGCTTATCAACATGGCATACATAAGTGCATCACACAACCACCAAGTTGAAGGTGATCAAAGTATATTACATTTATTTTTAAACAATTCATATAGAAGCAAGTCACATACCAACATCACTAAGGTTCTAGCAAGCTATACAACAAGGTTATTTTGTAGCAACATGCACACATGAACATTTATTAGTTGAGTACTTGATCAACATTGTATAACACATTTATAAGATTTTCAGGTAGATAAATTTAACTCTAATAGTGATATGAGCTAACTAGCCAGCACACAAGGCAACATCAAGTTAAAGCTAATAACTTAAGCACATACACAGAATCTGGACAGCAGCACAGTAGTCACTTGTTTTACCCATAACTAGAGATATAAGCATCCAAAAAGGGTGATCCGAGACTTTATGTAAAGTTAAGGAAGTTATCTAAAACTTTTTTACTCACACCAAAAGCTGATTCAACAAATAACAAGGCCAAGACACACCAAAGAGCAAATCTGTACAAACAAGGATAGAAAACTGACACGAAGTTCACAGATGCTATCTGAAATTCTAGAACTCCAACAACCATGATTCTTAACTTTATAGAAACCTTATTAAGTTATCTATAACTTTATTATTGTCATCTCAAGATGATTCAACAGTTAACTGGACTATGATACACAAAGAAGCAAATCTGTCCAAATATGGATAGATCCTGACATTAAACTTTAGACAGCCATATATGGAGTTATAGCTTTCACAACAAGGTGGTTCTAGAATTTTTAGAAAGCTTAACAAACCATGCACAACTTTATTGTAAACACCAGAAGCAAAACCCCAAGCTAACAAGGTCAAACCTCACAAAGAAGACATCTCTGTCTAGATTAAGACAGATTCTATCGTTCCACTTCACAAGCTCATAACTGGAGATTTAGACCACCAAAAGGGGTGATCTTTAACAATTTGTAAAATTTCATGCAAAACCATACACTTATTCTATTATCTTCAAGACATGATTCAAATCTTAGCTAAGTCAAACAACACAATCATTCAGACCTATACATAGAGCATGCAAAACCTGACAATGAACTTGTAAAATCTATAGCGCCTAAACCATCAGGCTTATGGTCATGAAAATTTAACACAAGCTATATTATGACATTACCTATTGTTGGGCATACACCCCAGGTCCATGAGTAGGCCTTGGACGGCCCACCAAGGGAAGTACTCGGACAAGATCAGAACAAGGATGGGCATATCCTACTCGGACTAGTCAAGTATGTTTATGGAAAACTACTCGGGCCATTACCGAGTAGAAATCTGTAATAATACCCGACTAGGACTCAGACTTGTAACCCTGCCCTCCCGTGTATATAAGGGTGGGCAGGGAGCCCCCTCAGGGACACACGAGAACAACTCCAGTTCATCAAATACAAACCAACACACAGGACGTAGGGTATTACGCGATCTAGCGGCCCGAACCTGTCTAAATCGTGTTCCTTGCGTCACCATTGATTCCTTGATTCTCGACGACCCTTACCGCATAAAAGACCACCTAGGGTACCCCCTAGGCGGGTTGCCAGTCTAAAACACTGACAGCTGGCGCGCCAGGTAGGGGAACTCGTCGAGTTTCTCAGCGCGAACTCAATGGCAAAGGTCATCATCAGGCCCATTTTCTTCATTGAAGCTGGTGCCACCTTCGTTTTCGGATCCTGGCTTTGCACCGCCGAAGGCTCGGGTTCGTTCCAGCGCTAGATCGTTGATCTTTAGGAGAAGAAACCAGAAAATCTAATAAAAAAAACAAGATTTCAAAGTTGACGAGTTCGAGTTCGACTACGCATTGGATTCGACTTCGCCTCGGACTACTCCAACCCTCTGCTCAGGGGTCGGGCGCACCCGACCTTAGGACTCAGGGTCGGGCGAGGTGGAGTTTCACCCCTTGGGGTCGGGCAAAGCGGAGCTACTCCCCCAAAGGGTCGGGCTCAGCCGACCCCAGGACTCAGGGTTAGACTCACCTCGGACTAGTCAGTCCCAGCCAGTGTCCAAGTCGGTTTCGACTTCAAAGCAGTTCCCGCACGGACTCCGCAACGCAACCAAAGTCCACCAAGGTTTTCTTACTCGAACCCAATTCGACCTCGGGCATGACGAAGACGTCGACTCCGACTCGTCCTATTCACCAGAGATACCATTATCTGGTCCAGCCTAAGGATTGGTAATAACTTCGACATCACAAGGCAGATTCGTCCATTGGCCGGGATTGCAACCACCTCTTCTCGACCGTGACTACGACTCGCGCCTCGTCGCCCATATAGACAACCTACCATATCAAGAAGGCGTTCCGCTCACTTCCAACTACAAGGAAAGTTCCACAGAAATTGCAACATCAAGCTCCGGAAGCTACTGCCTGGACAGGGAGATACTCGTTATTACTTAGAATAACAACCTGGGTACTTGCCAGAATAGAACCCCCAGGCGATTAGCACAAATCGACAACATCTCCGAAGATGAGTCTACAACTGACGCCCCTCACGATGAAACTTCCGAGCAGCGCAACCAAAGAAGGGCGTGCAATACTACTCGAGCCGAGCGATGACAGTTGATGGCTACAAATATTCCCATCACAAATCTTGAAAGGGCTTTCAACGCAGTCCAGGCTCAGGAGCACAATACTCCACTCGCGGATATCGCCTCAATCAACCTTTTAACAACATTGATGCCTCAGGATAAGGATAACGCAGCCACAGCTCAACTCGTGCAGCACGGCAATGGACTGATCGCACAACTCGCGGAGCAAGCTTACAAGCTACTCGACAAAGAATCACCAATCCCGTCTGTTCCTCGTATCACATCTCATCTAGAAGGTAGCAGGGGAGCTGCAGACAATAACACCGCCCCACGAAACAATAACACAGTCAACCAACCTCGGCAACACAGCCAAGGTCCAAGCAAGCATAAGGCCCCTGCTCGACATAAGGATGTTGGTGAGGTCAGCTGCACCAACTCGGTTAAAAACATCCACCCTACTCGGAAGAACCACGAAATGTCCAACTTCAGTGATTTGCGAGAAATTCTCAACAGTCGGCACGAACGGGAAGTTGACAGCTACAACCATTTTCCTACTTTCACAAACCGGGTAATGAAAACAAAATTACCCGATAAGTTCAAGCCAACCGGAATCACCAAGTATGATGGCAAGCAAGACCCAATTCAATGGCTACGATGTTACTCGCTAGCCGTCCAAGCAGCTGGGGGCAATAACGACACCAAAGTTATCCATTTCCCCATATGCATGGAACTTGTACCACTGACCTGGCTTGAGTCACTCAAACCCAAGTCCATTGACTCTTAGGCAGACTTGACAAAGGCTTTCACCAACAACTTCGTCGGCTCTATGGCTAGACCAGGCAACAAGATCGACTTAAGTCAAATTAAGCAAAACGAAGGTGAGACCCTACGTGACTATCTGCGACGGTTCTTCGAAAAGGAGGCTACCATAGTTGACATCTCCGAAACAGACGTCATGGAGTGCTTCCAGAATGGACTCTATGATCGACGAACATACCAAGACTTCGGTCGCCGATGACCAGCTGATGTCAAAGAACTCAAAGTCATGGTGCAACAGTGGGCGGATGAAGAAGACAAAGAGCGAGAACGGTTCGGCTCCCACCGTAACCGCGGACGCCATAACAACCACAACAATGACCTAGATAGAACTCGGCATAACGATGCTCGGAACACCTATTCGAGTAACCACAATTGCAAAAGGAAGCCCGACAACACTGTTGCCGCCATGACCAACTCCGGGAAAAAGGGACACCACAGAAATGATGAAGGGCCAACCTTCACTGAGCTACTCAAAAAGCAGTGCCCATGGCATCCGACTAGCAAGCACTCGGCGATAGACTGCTACAGCATGCGCCGAGTCATGCAAGACTTACCCGCACCACCACCCCCTGAAGAGTACACCAAGAATAGAGATAAGGGTAAGAATAAAGCCCGCAACGACGAAGATGCAGAAGGCGACTTCCAGGCAGCTTCAAAAACCATCAACGTCATTTTCGGCGGTATCCCAGGCACTACATCCAAGCGAGCCAACAAACTCATACTCAGGGAGATCATGGCCATCAAACCAACGGACCCTACACCGTTAAAATGGTCAGAAGTTCCAATTTCTTTCAGCAGAAAAGATCAATGGACAAAATTTTCAGAACTAGGCCATTTCCCACTAGTCCTAGATCCAGTTGTGGGAGGATCAAAGCTAACCAAAGTAATCATCGACGGCGGAAGCGGCCTCAACATTATCTTCGCCAAGACATTAAGGAAGATGTGCCTCGACGTTACTGAAATGCTTACCCCAACGGATTCACCTTTCTACGGCATCGTGCCTGGAAACGCAGCTATACCACTAGGACAAGTTGTCCTTCCAGTCACCTTCGGTACTAAAGAACATTACCGTACCGAGTACATCAGATTCGAAGTCGCAGACTTTGAGACATCTTACCATGCTATACTCGAACGGCCAGCACTCGCCAAGTTCATGGCCATACCACATTATGTCTACCTGGTACTCAAAATGCCAGGCCCCAAGGGGGAGCTCACGCTACGAGGAGATCTATGGTGATCCTACAAATGTGACACTGAAGCCGTGGAAATTGTTGCGACTACTCAAGCACCCAGTCCCATACAACAAGTCTTCACAGCTTCAAAGAAGCTCAATCCAACCAAACTAGAGATCCCAGAAAACAAGTCGGGGTCCACAAAGGTGAAATCCACGAGTGAGCAAGACTTCAAATCAGTTGACCTCCAGACAGGTGATCCTTCCAAGATAGCCCTGATCGGAACAGGGCTAGATCCTAAATAGGAATTCGCGCTCGTCAGCTTCCTTCGGGCTAACCATGATATCTTCGCTTGGAAACCGGCTGACATGCCAGGTGTGCTCAAGGAACTGATTGAGCATTCTCTCAATGTCGATCCCAAAGCTACTCCAAAACAGCAACGACTACGCCGGTTCGCTCAGGACAGACAAGAAGCAATCAAAAAAGAGTTAGCCAAGCTACTAACGGCAGGGTTCATCAAAGAAGTCTTTCATCCTGACTGGCTCGCCAATCCTGTGCTTGTTCGTAAGAAAAACAACGAATGGAGAATGTGTGTTGACTACACCGACCTCAACAAACACTGCCCAAAAGACCCTTTCGGGCTACCCAGGATCGATCAGGTGGTTGACTCCACCGCTGGGTGCGCTTTGCTATGCTTTCTCGACTGCTACTCCGGCTATCACCAGATAAGCCTCAAAGAAGAAGATCAATCCAAAACAGCGTTCATCACGCCCTTTGGAGCTTTCTGCTACAAAACAATGTCCTTCAGACTAAAAAATGCAGGAGCAACTTATCAAAGGGCCATACAGATGTGCTTCGAAAGGCAACTTCACTGCAATGTCGAAGCTTATGTCGACGACGTCGTCGTCAAAACAAGAAACCGAGAGGAACTCATTGCTGACTTGGAGGAAACTTTCTCTAGTCTCCGCGCTTTCCGATGGAAACTCAATCCTACTAAGTGCGTCTTTGGAGTACCTTCCGGTAAGCTACTCGAGTTCATCATTATCCATCGCGACATTGAGGTCAACCCAGAAAAAATATCACGGCATTGAGGCACCAGCCAGCATTAAGGATGTGCAAAAACTCACAGGCTGCATGGTCGCTCTCAACCGGTTCATCTCGAGACTTGGAGAACGGGGACTACCCTTCTTCAAGCTTCTCAAACGCCTGGACAAGTTCAAATGGACAGAAGAGGCAGATGAGGCACTAACACAACTCAAAGACTTTTTGTCAAAGCCTCCTGTATTCACCGCTCCTTCTCCGAACGAAGACTTGCTCCTATACATCTCAGCTACTACTCATGTCGTCAGCACGGCAATAGTAGTCGAACAGTTTGAACCGGGCCACGCTTACAAGGTCCAATGACCTGTCTACTTCGTCAGCAAAGTACTCTCGGACTCCAAAACTCGGTATTCACCGATACAAAAGCTCTTATACGCTATTTTTCTCACCTCCCGAAAGCTGCGCCATTACTTCCAAGAGCACAATCATCACAATCATCACAATGTTGCCGCCGACGTCTTATCCAAAATGGGCTCCACTCGCGCAGAGGTTCCAGCAGGAATCTTTGTACACGAACTGCGCAAGTCGTCCATATCCGACCAAGTCACACCGCTAGCAATCCCAACTGCTGATGTCTCTCATGAAATCATGATGATAGAAGTCGACTGGAGGACACCCTTCATCGACTACATCAAAGATCACCAGCTACCATCCAACAAAAATAAAGCTGAGCAAACCTCCCGGTGAGTAAAAAATTATGTTCTAGTTGGAGACAAGCTCTACAGGAAAGGTGCATCATCTGGAGTACTCATGAAGTGCGTCACCAGAGAAGATGGCCAAGAAATCCTAGAAGAGATTCACAGAGGAATCTGTGGCAACCACGCCTCTTCGAGGACACTAGTTGGCAAGGCTTTCAGAGCAGGCTTCTACTGGCCAATGGCTCTGGCTGACGCCAAACAACTAGTTCAGAAATGCAAAGGTTGTCAATTCTTCACAAAAACAGCAACATGTACCGGCCTACAAGCTAGTCACAATACCTCCAACATGGCCGTTTGCCTGCTGGGGGCTCGACATGATAGGTCCGTTACCAACTGTGCCAGGAGGATTCAACAGAGTACTCGTGGCAATCGACAAATTCACCAAATGGATCGAGGTCAAACTGGTCACTTGCCCTAAGGCAGACCGGGTCCTCAACTTCTTGGATGAAATCGTACACCGCTACAGTTTTCCCAACAGGATTATCACAGACCTAGGGTCAAACTTCAATAATCACAACTTTTGGGAATATTGTGAGAACAGCAGCATCGACGTCCGCTATGTCTCGGTCGCTCACCCGCGAGCCAACGGACAAGTCGAGCGTGCTAATGTCATGATACTCGACGCCCTGAAGAAAAGACTACATGACGTTGGCAACACCAGAGGTGGCCAATGGCTCAAAGAGTTACCAAATGCTTTGTGGGGCCTCTGTACCCAACCGTGCAAGACTACGGGGCTATCACCCTATTTCCTGGTATATGGCTCGGAAGCCATATTACCCGCTGACATCATGTGGCAATCACCATCCGTTGAACAATACGACGAAGAACTGGCAACAGAAACACGACGAACAGATATAGACAGTCTAGAAGAAACAAGATGCGTGGTACTAGTGCAATCTACCAGATACCTTGACGGTTTAAGGGGTTACCATGACCGCAACGTCAAGGAAAGATCTTTCAACTCGGGCCATATGGTCCTTAAGCGTATCCAAGACACATCAGGATTACATAAACTCAATTCACCGTGGGAAGGACCTTACATTGTATCAAAGGTTACGGGACTCGGATCTTACAAACTCCAAGAACTTTCAGGAGAACACGTACCGAACTCTTGGAATATAGAGCATCTTTGTCGCTATTACCCATAGCAGTATCCGAGTAACTGTTTCAAGGCAATATCTCATGATGACTACTTGGGCCAACTGCCCGACTACCGACTTCAAGATATCTCAGCTTCGACAAGAGTTTTCAGCTCAACAAGGATCATTGCCCTGGTATAAAATATCCGTATCAATATTTCTTTATCGAAACAAGGATACATCAGGTTAAATACGAGTACAAGTACTCGGAATACACGAAGACTACAAGCAACTGCCTACTGGCGGGCTGCATTTAAGCCTCAGGCTTTTACTATATCACAAGGCTACTCAGGTCTGCCGACAACAAGGGGAAGGGCCCACACGCAAGGAAGCTGCGCAAAATGCAGCCATACCCAGGTACTCTACCCAAAGCAACGCCAGAAACTCCAGCATTGCCATTACCTTGACAGCGGCAACGATGAATCCGGCACGACGCGCCTAGAGGGAACCAAGGCTGCTCTTTTGCTAGCCTTGCGGAGCCAATCCAATCTACGGCCACACCTCCACCTCTCAGAGAGCGGGATAAAGACCGCGACACTCATCACCCATCACTCACGAGTTCCAGCGCGTACCCCACTGGATCACAAGCTGCAAGATAAGGCGTGCGACGAAACCTCCTACGAGGATTCTTCTAGCATCGCGGCTATCCCTACGAGCGCAGGAGTCTGTGGAGGGAAGGTGGCCTCAATCTACGAGGAATCTTCTAGCACTGGTGCACTTTCTGACGGCTCTCTACACTCAAACAGAATCAACCGAAGGCAGTCCATCGCTGATCAGGAACTTGAGTTGGTTCGCTCACCAGATGGCTCTATTTATAGTCGAACGTCGCAACTACCACATGCCCAAGAGTTACTATGCACCCGTGATCAATGAGTCTGGCAACTCCTGACTTCGCCCACGTGACGGTACTTATCACCACAAACGACAAAAGAGTACAGTACACCCGTGCATCCACAAAGGACAAAGTACAGTACACCTGTGTCCCTCAAAAGACGAGTACTCGACAAGCATTACGACTACTCGACACTCAGGACTACTACAAGCCAGGCGTGGCCTACGTTCACACCATTATCTTGGGGGCTCGGACTACTCCGACCCTCCGCTCAAGGGTCAGGCGCATTCGACCCCAGGATTCAGGGTCGGGCGAAGCGGAGTTTTTTACCCTCACAGGGGTCAGGCTTAGCCGACCCCAGGACTCAGGGTCAGGCGAGGTGGAGCTCCTCCCCCAGAGGATCAGGCTCAGCCGACCCCGGGGCTTCGGATCGGACAAGCTAGAGTAAAACTACCCTTTGCAAGACAGCAAACTTCAAGCAACAAGTCCAGTATCCATTTATCAAAAAGTATCGTTCAAAATACTCGACACAAGTAGAAGAGTGCATACAAAGCTCAAGGCTCTTCTAAAGAGACAAACTCCGACATATTCGATGCAATAGGCTCCGCCTCCTCGAGGTACTGCGCATATGCCTCTTCTGTGCAGTTGTGGGCCACGCCATCACCAGTTGCCACCAAGTCTGCCCTCGGGTAGTAGGACTTCACAACTGCAAGGACTTGTTTGCAAACAGTCTTGCAAAGTCCTGCCACTCTACTCGGGGCAGGCTTCAATCGCTCAACTAGTGATTGCGGCCCTGCGCCTTCTTCCACGGGGGCTATGGCGTTCACCAAGTCTTCAACTGCTACAGACAGCTCTTGGAGTTCGCCCCGAAGTCTTCCCATGGTCTAGGCATGATCTCTACATGCCACCATGGCCATGGCAAGCATCACACCATTTTGCATCTTTCAGTCCCGCTGATGTTCGCAAGCAGCCTGTGCTTCCGTCAGCGCAGCCCAAAGACGTTCAGCTTCATCCGCCACTCGGTCGTGCGTGTTTCTCCAGTCGAGAACTTGGCTCCTTGCAGCCGCCTCTTGCTTTTTGAGCTCTACAAGACAAAAAAACTCAAACCACAGCCAACTACAGTTGGACACACCCAGAGTAGGCGAAATGCTTACCTTGATACTTCTTGTTCAGCGACTTGTAGCGGCTCTCCAGTTTTTGCTGCAGAACCGCGTGATCCGTGCGTTCCACGGCAAAAGACTTCGCCCCTACTACATGAACCCTCAGAGCTTCTGTCAGTCGAGCACATTCCTGCTCCAGTTGATGACTTCGTTCCTGAAAAAGTCCAAGTATGGAGTGGTGAGTTTCAAGCCTCACAACTACTCGGATCATGCAACAACTCAACAAGGAAATTTACCTGGAAGCTCCGGAAAACATCGATGGCCTTCTGGAACTCCAAGTTGGATGGCAGGGTGACCACTGGTCTTTGAGTACTTTCTGCAAGATGAGGAGTTGTACCCAAAATGGCACCTACAACATTTATCGTCAGTCAACCGCCTGCTACGACTACAATAACAAGACTACAGAAACATACCTGGAGCAGTTGCTTCTTTGGTTTTTTCAACACTCACTACGGCCAGTGATCCGCCAGTAGATGTGGATAAGACAGCACTTCCGGAACCCGATGCAGCGGCGGGAACTTCCGCCGAACGGATGACATCTTGAAGCATCGACATGGTAGCTCCAAGACGACCGGCGTCAACCCCGGGCACCTCCTCAATGATTAAATCCTCAAAAGGAGCAGGTAGTATAGTCGGGGGATCCGACCCTACCCCTACCTCCACAGGGATAGTTTCTTCCGCATACCTGCATCAAGACAAGTCATTAGACGACTCCAAACGACCTAAAGATATACACCGGGTAAAGTAAGCTCACTGAGTCAAGCGTGGCGGAAGTCGCACACGTTTCTTCTTGACAACAGGTGGCTGAGTAATTGGCGCCGCAGGAATAGCCGCTGGCATCGTCTTCTCGCCAAGACCTGTAAAGCAAAGGTCAAGACTACAAATCCACTCGGATCAACGAATCTAGCTGGGGCAGAACACTTACCACTGGCGATCACACTGGACAGCAAAGAACCAATAGCGAGTACTGGTGACACTTACTTTACAACACCCGCTGATTCAGCAGGTAACCCCAGGACCGCCTGGTCAGCAATGGGCGGCAGGGTAGCCAATGGAGTCGGCGCGGATAGCTCGGGGGCTACTCCAGTTTCTGTTGATGGCACCTTCTCTAGCACCCTATCAACAGATACATTACCGACTTCTGGGTCGGTCACGACCATTTCTTCAGAAACAGCCTCATCATCACCAAGCACCGTATCTACAGCCTTTACGAACAAGACAAAATTCGTCGCATCAATAGCAAGTTCAAATTCATCAGCTACAGATACATTCATGACTACATACCTTGGTACCCCGAGACTTCTCAGGAGTTGAAGTAGACTTAGCCACAGACATCTTGCGGACTACTCTGCGTCTCTTGACAGGAGGAGAAGGCTCATCCTCGGACTCCTCAACAACAGCTTCTGACTCTTCTTCCGACTGCGCCAAGTAGCCGGCAAGAACTCGAGACTACAAACAACAAGTCGGTATCAACAACAAATATCACATAAGTCAAAAGAGAACAAGTCAGGTGCAAAAGACATACCACTTCTGGCTCATACCAGGCGTCATACTGACGCAGAGCCGCAGGGATTACTGGTACTCCCTAGTAGTTCCTGAAAAAGTTGGCCAGCAGTGCCTCTACATCATCATCGGATATATCCTCATCGGACATAAGCGATGGATCTTTAAGACCTGTGTACTCACTTCCCGAGTGAGCACATTTTTGAAGCGGCTGAACTCTTCTCTTCAGAAAGCTGGCCGCCACGTTAATCCCAGTTAGCCCGAGTGCCTTCAACTTGGTGATTTGCTGCATCAGGTGATCCAGCTCGGGAGTATCTTCAGGTTCGCTCACCCAGTATTCTGCATGCTTGGGCGCGTGACCAGTCACCACAGGCAAGCAAGGTTCATGGTTCAAGATGTAGAACCACCTTTTTTTCCACTCCCCATGGGAGTCAGTCAGATTATACTCAATATATGCGCCCGAGTTCCTGAGTTGGAACCCAGCGCCTCCAAAGACTTCTATCCTATGGACACTAGGCTGCGGCTTATAGCGAAACAGTTTCCTAAACAACTCGATACTCGGAGGAACTCCCAAGTACACTTCGTAGAGGTGTACAAAAATCGACATATGCAGTACACCATTGGGGTTCAAATGGACAAGTTGGAGTTTGTAGAACTCGAGGATACCTCTAAAGAAGTCGGAGATGGGCACCGCCAACCCCCTCTCCACAAAGTGCGCGAGCATCACTGTCTCACCTGGATGCTCCTCAAATTGCCATGCATTGGGAAATGTGGGGCGCCACTCCAGAATTTCTTTCGGCTGAAGAAGCTTTGCATCGACTAGTGCTTGAACGGCCTCCTCCTTCATCACTGAATGTTGGTAGGTTTCCCCAGGCGGCGGCAGTGCAGTCTGGTTCGTCGGCCCCACCTTCAGCGCTGGCAGCACCAACTCCTTCACCTTCTTGGATTTCGCCTTGCCCATCGCCGGAGCCTGGCCCTGGATCTTCTCGGGTTTCTTGCCCATCTTCTTAGTGCGCATCCGACGGACTCAACTTCAAGCTAAAATGACACTCTCCCTCGGATCTCCCTCAAGGGACGACAATGGCGGCGACGGCACTTACGGCGGTGCAAATGTGGAGCAGAAGAACAGGGGAGGCAGAAAAACAGATCTGATTACCGTATGGCATAAAACCAACCGAAAGGGTACCTTCCACTTTTATCTTCGCCAGCTCCGGTTTCCACGCGTCAGTTGCGCAACGGACAGATTAATTGCAGATTAATCACCTTTAACACTCAACGGCTACTCTTTTCAACGGACTACTGATCACTTCAACGACAGAGATCGCCCAAGTGCTCGGGGGCTGCGGGTACCGTACCCGTTGGTCAGTTTTTTTCTTTTTTCCCAAGATCCCCAAGGGTAAAATGGACAAAAGCTGGTTTGACCCTAAGCCTGACTCTTCGACTCAACCTAAGGCTCGGGGGCTACTCCATATGGAGTGCGATTGACATCGCACTACCATATAAAATTACTCGGGACGGAAACAACTCGAAGGAGCAAAATGAGTACCTTCCAGCCACGCGACAGTACTCGAGCACTTCAGTCTGCAACCTCTACGACTAGCTACTCGGATGGTGCCCGTAGTGCCCAAGACTGTGGCGCACAACTACAAAGTACTCGGGGGCTTGTCGGGCATACACCCTAGGTCCACGAGTAGGCCTTGGACGGCCCACCAAGGGATGTACTCGGACAAGATCAGAACAAGGATGGACGTATCCTACTCGGACTAGTCAAGTATGTTTATGGAAAACTACTCGGGCCATAACCGAGTAGAACTCTGTAATAGTACCCGACTAGGACTCAGACTTGGAACCCTGCCCTCCCGTGTATATAAGGGCGGGCAGGGACCCCCCTCAAGGACACACGAGAACAACTTCAGTTCATCAAATACAAACCAACACACAGGACGTAGGGTATTACGCGATCTAGCGGCCCGAACCTGTCTAAATCGTGTTCCTTGTGTCACCATTGATTCCTTGATTCTCGACGACCCTTACCGCATAAAAGATCGCCTAGGGTACCCCCTAGGCGGGTTGCCGGTCTAAAACACCGACACCTATAGCTTTTGTATTCACCACATTTACAGAAAACATCATTTGCATCATGAAAACATTGCCACAACAGAAACTACTCTAGCAGCCATTTCAGCACATATGCAACAAGGTTCTTCATTTAGTCCTTTAGCAAGGTGACACATGCATAAGTTAAACACATAGCGCACAAATACTTGAACATAGTTAATTAGCATTAGTTTTAGATAACATGGAACACCCTAAATACCTTAAGCAAGGTGAAGAACTTTATAAGCAGTTGTTATATTAACATGAGAGCATACATATCATAACTTAGCATCATATGTACCCCTCAAAAATAATGATTAAAAGCTTCACATGACCTAAGTATATGCATCTACTAGCAAACTTTCATCATCCAATTATATAGTAAGCATATATATTAATTATAGGTGATGTAGCAAACATCTCATTGGGAGCTGAGACTTTTATGGATGATAGATGTTATCAAAACATGGCTACTGTATAAATCACACATGCTCAGGTTTTATAATTTAATTGCTATAAAAAAGACAAATTGCTATAGCAAGAAAACATGTAAAAGCAAGATAAATCTAAAGATCATCATTTTCTATAAGCACATAGCCATATTATATGTTATTATGGTATAACAACATCATACAAAGGTATTGGAACCACATTTCCCATTTTTACACCTACATAAAAGTTATAACTTATTTAAAACCATTTATGAAGCAATAAACAAGTTAACTCAATAACTCAGTCATACATGCATCAATCAGTATGAAATTTTTACCATAGCACAAGAGCACCACATATAGCCTACCATAAACATTTCACAATGATTGGAGCAACACAACTTTAGATATAAAAATGATAAGCACAGCAAGCTAGAATTTGCCTATTTATCAAGATTAAATCAAAACATGTTAAAGACAGTACACAACTAACATGTTTAATATTTTTATTAGCTATAGGGTGTCATCAGAAGACCAACACAACTGGAATCACAAGTTTTGGACTTCTATAACTCAAGATGTGCATCTAACAACTTAAAAGGATTTCTAAAAGCACTTTGAAAGAATAAATAAAAACATCAGAAACTTTCTACTAAAACACATCATATTATAACTCTAATGTGTAATTCTTCTCTTAATGATTCCAAAAAGTCCTCATTTTCTATTTTACGATTTTTCTACAATTTACTACGAATTTTAAAATTTCAGCCTTTTTATATCTAGAAAATAAACAAAACCGAGACGATCTTACGATCTACCCCCTGGGTCTACGGTTTAATTGCGCAAATATCCTTGAAACTTCCCCATTACCCCCTACACTTCCTTCTTCTTCTTCAATGAAGCCCCCCACGCACCAACAGTACACAACAGAGGCACGCACGCATGGGAACAGGCACGACCGGCCATGAACTTGGGGCCAAAGGTGGGGGAAAGAGAAGGGGTGGCTTGAGGAGGGAGAGGGGCGACGCACGGGGGCCAGGAGGCTCACCAAAAGGGCCTCGCGATGAGGAGGAGTGGCACAACAGGAACTTCCAGGAGGTAGCGGATGGGGGTGGGGGAGCTCGCCGTGGGAGGGTCGTCCGGCGTCGTCCGGCGAGGGAGGACGGCCGGGAAGTAGCAAATTGGAATCGCAACATCGAGGAGGCGTCGTGGCTGCGAGGAATCGAGCCGGAACTCAACCATGGCGACGGATTTGGGCAGCGAAGTTTGGGGAAAACTTGGAGCTTGCACTGGTAATGGTGGAAGGGGAGCGTTGGGGGCTTTATATCGGAGGGGGAGGACGGGGCAAGGTTGGAATTTCACGTAGGCATCGTCCGAGCGGCCAATCCAGTGAGGAGGAGCTCCGTGCATGCCAGCCCCATGGCGCCATGGGCGCCCAGTGTCGTTCCCGGTCTGCAACGTGTGTGGAGAGAGGAGGAAGACGACTGACGTGTGGGCCCGCGAAGAAATAAAATATGCCAACTTTGACCCCTTAAACGACCTAGCTATCCGTGTCCAAAAATTCTCCAAATATACTCGTTGGAAACATAAAATCACCAAGAATCCAATTCAACAAGAATCAACTAAAAATCTTTTATGGTTTGCACACAATCGTCAAAACAAAACAGCTAAAATTCAACTTTAAATGAATTTTTAACCCAAGAAAACATCTCTGAAAAATTTGGTAAAAATATTGTAAAATCACTAAATGATTTATACTATTTGAATAACATATTTGTGAGGACAGTTGTATGGATTAAATTGAGGTTCCTTCACAAATTTAATTTTTCACCAATAAAAGACATTTCTGGGCACTCAACAACTCATGGCCAAAACATTCATTTATGCACAAATGATGCTCATGACAGTCAACTATGCACAAAAAGATTTTCATGGGGCTTAAATATGCATGATGATGCTTGTGATGCGTGTCGTGGCGAAGGTGTCTTGTTTAACGCGTGTTCTCACATCAACTTCGAACTACGCGGTTTAACTTCCAAAAGTGAAAGTTCGGGAACAAGGTATGTGTTATGACTTTTATAAAGATCAACAAGAAGAAGCTTGACAAAGTTGGAGATAGGATGGTAGGACCTTTGGTAGAACGTCGGTCCAAGCTATTTTGGAAATGGATTTGAAATTTGATCGATCGTCTACTCAATTTTGGAACATCCTCTGCTCAAAATCAGAAGAAGCACTGTGAGTGGAAGGTGTTCAACTTGAAAAGTTCTACCACTTTTATATTGGCCAAAATTCAAGTTCTACCACTTTTATTTGCTTCACAAGTTATTCTCAACAGGAGGGAGTTTTTAACACTTGGTTCGAAAACTGAGGTATTTTTGGACCTTAACTCTCAGCAAATTGGAGTTAGCTTTGATTTGCTTCTTAATCACCCTGTTGATTATTTGATTTAGGTTCTTAATTGCTCGAGCTGTCACATGTACGACCCAGGTCCAGTCACCTTGGAGACGATGAAAGGACCCTCCCATGGTGACTTTAACTTGTGCTGCCCCTTGGTGTCTTTGAATACGCTTGAGGACCATGTTGACTATGTTGAATGAACGCTCTTTGACCACTGCCATCATCAATGAGTACTTTTGCGAGTCGAGAGCCTGCGACTACTAGTCCAGGACAAGAGGGTAGCATCCTAAGTCTGAGAAACTAGTCCACTGATCCTACCTGGAGAAGGTTATTGGCACCTCGGACCACTTGAGGAACATTGGTGTTGCTGGTTCAATGGACATGATCTCTTGGAGGGCTAGTTTCTGGGACCGCTTAGTAGCAGTACCCCGTGTGCTGCCGAAGATGATGTTGACAGTGTTGGATGGGTTCTGGAACTTGCCGTTGTTGTCATCATCTTCGTCTTCTTTCGCCTTGCCCTTGTCCTTTGCTCCAGAAGGTTTCGGCAGATCTTTCATGACTCTGCATAGGCTATAGCAATCCATCACAGAGTGCTTAGAGTGTGGGTGCCACAGGCACTACTTTTTTAGGACCTCTTTGAATGGAGTCCTTTCTTGATTCCTGCCACCTTTCTTGAAAGACTAGGACATCGTCGCGACAGTATTGTCTAGCTTTCTCTTATGATTTTGACCACCCGAGTAGTTGCATCGGCTGTCATTACTCTAATTATTGTTTTCTAGCCTCTATTATGGCTAGACTCGAACCTCTCGATCTCCTTGTCTTCTTCATCCGCCCAGGCTTGTATCATAATCTTGAGAGACTTGATATCTTCGGGGCATCTCATGCCAAAATCTTAGAACATCCGGCGGTCATAGAGACCATTCTGGAAGCAATCTATGGCATCCCACTCCGTGATGTCCATAATAGTAGCTTTCTTGTCGAAGAAATAGCGTAGATAACTACGCAGGATCTCGCCTTGTTACTGCTTGACTTGAGACAAGTCGATCCTATTGCTAGGACATTGCATTGCCCTACGAAGTTGTTTGTGAACGCCACCTTGAGGTTTGTCCATGTGTTGATGGAGTTCTTCTCTAGGGACTCAAGCCATGTGAGTGGCCCTGCCTCCATGCAAGTGGGGAAGTAGATGACCTTGGTGTCATCATTTCCTCCCGCCGCCTGAACTGATAACGAGTAGCACTGGAGCCATTGGACTGGATTCTGCTTGACGTCGTACTTGGTAATACCCGGAGGTTTAAATTTATTGGGTAGAACCATCTTCCGTACTCATTTTGAGAAGGCGGGAAACCCATCTGAATCCTCTCCCAACTACTTGACTTCTTGTTTGAGTTCGCAGCGGTGCCCTTCAATGACTGTACAGGCATCACGGCTATTGTTGATCTTGTGAAGGAGGTCACGTACTGGGGGTTTAGGCTCTGGGTAGGGCCCACGGTGGCCTCGGCCTCCCGAGGGTTCCACCCGACTAGCCGCTGCTCTGGCTTGGCTTGGTCTGGGACCCTCAATTCTACACATTCATTTTTGGCACCCTCATTTTGACTTCTATGGCTGCTGCCATGATGGGATGAGGTGCGTCGAACTGAGTGTATTGGGCTTTGTTGATTGAGTTGCTCGTATGCGTGCTTCACCAGTTGAGCGAGTTGCCTGGTGTACTTAGTTTGTGGCATGGCCCGAGTAATCAAGTCAATGGATGCGATGGTGGCGAGAGGAGTATGGTGGTGACGCAATTGAACTACTTCAAATGTATGATCCAAGTTCATGATGGGTAGTTCAGCTACAAGGCGGTGGCGATGCTTTGCTCTTGCAGCTTTTCTTGCTCGCCGTTGATTCCTTTGAGCTTTGGTTTCTTCTCCTTCTACATTAGCGGTAGGCTCATCCTGTGAGACGTCATCTGGGTGACGTTTGCGATGCGAATTTCTTTCTGGCTGATCTTCATCCTCACCTCCTTGTGGAGTAACGATAGCAAGGAGTTCCCGCACCGGAGAATAGCTACCCGAACTTGACGTAATGACCTCTGTGGAGCTGTCTTCTTCGTAGATGGGCAACAGAGGGGTTCCCTCCTGGTACGGGAGGGTGTCAAGGTAGGCGACAAGGCATGGCTCATTGTCCTTGGCGAGAGCAGGTAGCTTCATGTTGGGTCAGTAGACGAATCTGCCTTATGGAGTAGATGTGATAACCAGGCCCTAATGTGGACTTGATAATGGAGTCTCCTCATCTAGATCCAACTAGTAATCAGGATCCTCGATCAAATCTAAGTTGGATTGCAATCTGGATAGGGTAGCTTGGTAGGCAGCACTTGAGTTTCGGAGTCTGAACCGGAATCGACTTGCATTGTAGACCGATCCGCAAGATGGCTTAAGCGCCAGTTTGTGGGAACTAATCCGAGTAGTAGGAGAAGTCGAGTTGTACTTGGACTTGTCCCCCGAACCTCGGAATATGTCAAAAATTTCATTGAAATTTTTGACGAAATCCTCCAAAGCTTGGCGCTGAAGGTTGATGTCGTACTGCTTCTCCTCTGGGACCGGCGCGATGTGGCAGTGGAAGTTTCTAGCACCATCTGCAATGCAAACCTAGGAGCCGAAGATGAATGTCGCGCCCGCTTCGAACGCGACGATGGGCTTGATGATGACTTGAGCCATCGAGTTCACCAATGGATTCTCAACAAGAGCTCCTACCTGGCAACCTACCAAGGAGGTACTCGAGGTAGTGTTTTATGCGTGGGGGTCGTCGAGATCAGGAACTCGAAGGTGAACTAGAACACACGATTTAGATAGGTTCGGGCTGCTTATGTCGTGTAATACCCTACGTCTTGCGTATTGGTTGGATTGTTTTGATTGAACTTGATTGGAGGGGGTCCCTACCTCCCCTTATATTGCCGGGGGTAGGGTTAGGTCAGTTGTTTACAAGAATACTAGTCGGATTTGACTAGTGAGTCCTACTCTATTTGCTACGAGTAGTTTTCTAATCCTCGACTAGTTCTTGTCCTCCACGTAGACCACGCCATTTTGCACCGTAGTCTCCATGTCTGACACGTCTTGGTGTACAGCCCTATAACTAGGACTACACAAACCTTCTGGTGGGCTCATAGATATATGGATGACATAGGGGATGGGCAACCACCCCTAAAAATTGCTATTTTAGCTGTGAAAAGTGCGCGTGGGTCTCACATCCTTCCCTGCAAATTTATTTTTCTCCAGTGCTACAAAGTTTTTATGTAGTAGAGTAAACATGCCAAAATGATATTTGACCGAGAGCGGAGATTCGACAGGATCCTTTTTGAGATCTGGCTTGAGGGTTAGTTCGCGCGAAAGCTTAGGAAGGAGTTAGGGAGAACGATGGTCAACTCGAGAGGGTTTAGACAGGTTCGAACCACACGGATACGTAACGCCCTACATCCTATGAGTGGTATCGTGTCTTGTTCTTCAGGGATTCATCCCTTTATGGTAAAAAGATAGACCTTTTATAGGCAAGGCTCATGGTTGGGAGAAACATTGGCCAGCAATCCTCCCTACCGCCTTACATGAGAGCGCAACGATCGGGCCACTGCCCCTTTGCTACAGTTCTCTGTCCTAGGGGCCCAATCCTAATACATCATATGGCCTTTCAGGTTCCTTGCAAAGGGCACCGGGTAGCCTTGTGAACGAGCCATTGTCAGGGGCACTGTTCCTGCCCTTGTCGGATGGGACATGTGAGGTCTATGGTCCCAAGATGCTCAGTGCGAAAGGCGCAGCTGAAGAGCAGCCTGTCAGACATACATCCCAGGCCCACGAGTAAGTCTTGTATGGCCCACTTAGAGACGTACTTGGACGAGATTAGGATATGGGAGGCTACACCACATGGCAATGTAGCCTCCACGAACTCCTAAAGACTAGTTGGAATAGACAAGGAAACTAATCTACCAATTAGGAGTAGAATTCTGTAACCATGTTTGACTAGGACTCCACCATATAACCCTACTCCCCTGACTATATAAGGGTGGGCAGGGACCCCCTCAAAACAACAACTAAGAAGTTCAATACAATCAACACACAGGACGTATGGTATTACGCGATCTAGCGGCCCGAACCTGTCTAAATCATGTTCCTTGCATCACCATTGACTCCTTGATTCTCGACGACACCCACCGCACAAAGACCACCTAGGATAGCCCCTAGGTGGGTTGCCGGTCTAAAACACTGACAGCTGGCGTGCCAGGTAGGGGAAGTCGCCGAGTTTCTCCGTGCGAGATTGATGGCATCAGTCATTGTCAAGCCTTCTTTCACCTTTGAGGTAGGCACAACCTTTGTCTTCGGATCCTAGCTTTGCATCACCAACGGCGCTGGATCGTTTCAACGCTGCATCATTGGCAACCAGGAGAAGGAACTTCTCGATGAAAGCTTTTTTCAGCAAGAAATGGAAATTTTTGCAGAGAAAAACCAAGTTTTCAACGTCAACAACAACGAGTTTGACAATGGCTCGGACTTGACCTCGACTCAGACTAGCCCGCATGAGCTAACAAGCAAGTCACCCTGCAAGTCGACTTCAGCTCGAAGTCAATTCTCGTACGGACTCTGCAACACAGCTGTAGTCCACCAAGGTTTCCTCACTCGAGCCCAATCTGAACTCAGGTCAGTCAAAGACTGCGACTACGACTTGAACTACATCCGAGAAATTCCATTATCAGGCCTAGCTCAAGGCTTGGTAGTTACTTCAACCCCACAAGGCAGATTCATTTATTGGCCGAGGATGAAGCCATCCTTCCTCGCCCATGACTACGAATCGCGACTTCTTGCTCACATAGACAACCTCTCATTTCAAGAAGGCGTCCTACTTACTTTAAACCACGAAGAAAGCACTACAGAGATTGCAACATCAAGCTCTGGAAGCTACTACCCAGACAGGGAAATTTTCATCATCACACAAAACAATGATGTGGGTACCAGCCAACAGAGAACTCCTCGACGGATAGCACAACTCGACAACATTTCAGAAGACGAGTCATCGGCTAATGCCCCGCAGGACGAAACTTCTGAACAGAGAAACCAAAGAAGGGCACACAATGTTACTCAGGCTGAATGTCGCCGACTACTAGCTACAAACATCCCTACATGAACCTCGAAAGAGCATTCGACGCAGTGCAAGCCTAAGAACACAACACTCCACTCGCAACAATTGCCTCAATCAATCTTCTATCAACTCTCATACCTCATGACAGAGACAACGAATTAACAGCTCAACTCGCACAGTGAGGTAATGGGTTAATTGCGCAACTCATAGAGCAAGCTTACAAACTACTCGATAAAGAGTCCCCAATCCCATCTATTCCTCGCAACTCGTCCCATCAAGACAGCAGCAGAGATGTCGTGGTCCACACTGGCCATCGTGAGGCTCAAAGAAAAAGCAATGAGGTAGTCAACCAACCAAGGCAACATAGCCAGAGACAAAATGAATGCGAGGCCGCAAGACGAAATAAGGACGCTGGAGATGCTAGTTGCACCAATTCTGCGAAAAGCGCTCGCCATTGCAGAAAGGATCGTGAAGCGTCAATTTTCAGTGATCTAAGGGAAGTAATCAATAGTCGTCGCGAACGCGAAGCCGACAACTATAACCATTTTCCTGCTTTCACCGCACGGGTAATGAGGACTAGGCTACCCGAGAAGTTCAAGCCAACAGGAATCACCAAGTACGATGGCAAGCAAGACCCAGTTAAATGGCTATGGTGCTACTCACTGGCAGTTCAGGCAGCCAGAGGCAACGACAACACAAAGGTCATCCATTTTCCAATATGCATGGAACCCGCGCCATTAACATGGCTTCAATCACTCAAGCCTAGAACCATTGACTCTTAGGAAGATTTGACAAAGGCTTTTACCAATAACTACGCGGGCTCCATGTCTCGACCATGTCATAAAATCGATCTAAGTGAAGTTAAAAAGAAAGAAGGCGAGACACTCTGCGACTACCTACGCCAATTTTTCGAAAAGAAGGGTACAATAGTCGACATCTCAGAAACAGACATCATTGAGTGCTTTCAAAATGGCCTCTACGATCGTCAAACATACCAAGACTTTGGCAGACGACGTCCAGTCACCGTCAAAGATCTCAAAGTCATGGTACAATGATGGGCAGACGAAGAAGATAAAGAGCGTGAGCGATTCGGCTCCCATCGCAACCGCGGTCGCGACAACAATAACCACAGTCATGAACAAGACAGGGACCGAAATAGTGATACTCGAAACAACTACTCGGGTAATCTAAACCGCAAGTGCAAACCCGACAACACTATTGCTACTATGACCAACTCAGGGAAAAAAGGGTCTCGCAAACGTGATGAGGGACCCACCTTCACCGAGTTACTCAAAAAGCAATGCCCATGGCATCCAAACAGCAAACATTCAGCGATAGATTGCTACAGCATGCGCCGAGTAATGCAAGATCTACCGACACCACCACCTCCTGAAGACTATAGTCAGAAAAAGGATAAGGGTAAAGGCAAAATCAATAAGGATGAAGAAGGTGAAGGAGAATTCCGGACCACCTCCAAGACAGTCAACGTCATTTTTGGTGGACTCCTAGGTACCGCATCCAAACGGTCCAACAAGCTAGTACTTAGAGAAATTATGGCCATCGAGCCAGCAGCTCCCACACCACTCAAATGGTCTGAGGTACACATAACTTTCAGTAGAAAGGATCAATGGACAAGTTTCTCAGAACCAGGCCGATTCCCTCTGGTACTTGAGCATGTTGTTGTAGGCTCAAGATTGACCAAAGTACTCATTGACGGCAGAAGCAGACTCAACGTCATCTTCGCCAAAACATTAAGAAAAATGTGCCTTGACATCACAGACATGCTCACTCCAACAGACTCACCGTTTTATGGGATTGTCCCTGGAAATGCAGTCATATTGCTAGGTCAAGTTGTCCTACCAGTAACTTTCGGCACTAAGGAACATTACCGAACCGAGTATATCAGATTCGAAGTCGCTGACTTCAAAACCTCTTACCATGCCATACTTGGGAGGCCAGCCCTGGCCAAGTTTATTGCTATACCACATTACGTCTACTTGGTACTCAAGATACCAGGACCTAAGGGGGAGTTAACGCTATGAGAAGAGGCCAGCCCTAGCCAAGTTTATGGCTATACCACATTACGTCTACTTGGTACTCAAGATGCCAGGACCCAAGGGGGAGTTAACGCGACGAGGAGACTTAAGGCGATCATACGAGTGTGACACCGAAGCCGTGGAAATCGCAGCAACTTCTCAAGCACCTAGCCCTATGCAACAAGTCTTCTTGGCTTCAAAGAAATTTAATCCCACGGAACTCAAAATCCTAGAAAACAAGTCGGGATCAACAAAAGTCAAACCAGCAAGTGAGAAAGACTTCAAAGCCATTGATCTCCAGCCTGGTGACCCATACAAGACAGCTCTAATTGGAACAGGGTTAGACCCCATATAGGAAACCGCGCTCATCAGTTTTCTTTGGGCTAACCATGATATCTTCGCCTGGAAGCCAGCTGACATGCCTGGTGTGCCCAAGGAACTGATTGAGCATTCATTAAATGTTGATCCCAAGGCCACCCTGAAAAGACAACACCTACGAAGGTTTGTTCAAGACAGAAGAGAGGCAATCAAAAAAGAGCTAGCCAAACTACTCGTAGCAGGGTTTATCAAAGAAGTTTTTCATCCTGATTGGTTAGCCAACCCTGTACTCATTCGAAAGAAAAACAATGAATGGAGGATGTGCGTTGACTACACAGATCTCAACAAACATTGCTCGAAGGACCCTTTTGGACTACCTAGGATCGACCAAGTGGTCAACTCCACAGCTGGATAAGCGTTGCTCTATTTTCTTGACTGCTACTCAGGCTATCATCGAATAAGCCTCAAAGAAGAAGATCAAGCCCAAATAGCTTTTATCACCACGTTTGGCGCATTTTGCTACAAAACAATGTCTTTTGGACTAAAAAATGCAGGAGCAACCTATCAACGGGCCATCCAGATGTGTTTCGAAGAATAACTACACTGCAACATAGAAGCTTCCGTAGACGACGTAGTCGTCAAAACAAGAGACTCGGATGATCTAATCGCCAATTTAGAAGAAACTTTATCAAGTCTACGAGCATTCCGATGGAAACTCAACCCTACTAAATGCGTTTTCGGTGTACCTTCCGGAAAACTACTCGGGTTCATCAAAGGCCAGCCTGGAGAAAATATCTACCATCACAAATATGCAAGCTCCAGCTGGCATCAAGGATATGCAGAAGCACAGGCTGCTTGGCAGCCCTCAATCGACTCAAGACTTGGAGAACGCGGACTACCTTTCTTCAAGCTACTCAACGCCAGGAAAAGTTTCAATGGATAGAGGAGGCAGACAAAGCCTTGACACAACTCAAAGACTTCCTGTCAAAACCACCAATCCTCACCGCTCCATCTCCAAACGAAGATTTGTTCCTATATATAGCTGCTACCACTCACGTTGTCAGCACCGCAATAGTAGTCGAATGGTCTGAACAAGACCACGTTTACAAAGTCCAGAGACCTGTATACTTAATCAATGAAGTACTCTCGGACTCCAAAACTCAGTACCCACCAATACAAAAATTGCTCTATGCAATCCTGCTCGCTTCACAGAAGCTGCGACACTACTTTCAAGAACACAGCATATCCGTCATCACTGACTTCCTACTCGGCGAAATCCTTCACAATAGGGATGTAACGAGTAGAATCTCCAAATGGGCAGTAGAGCTCGGAGCTCCATCTCTAGACTTCAAACAAGGAATAGCTATCAAATCTCAAGCTCTGGTCGACTTCATGGCTGAATGGAGGGAAAATCAAGTACCAACGCCAGTCGAAAGGCCAGAACACTAGGTCATGTACTTCGATGGTTCCCTCAAGGTTGAAGGAGCCGGAACAGGAGTACTCTTGATTTTCCCAAAAGGTGAACAACTCAAATATGTTCTCCAAATCTTTTGGGAAGTCTCAAACAATGAAGCCGAGTATGAAGCACTACTACATGGTCTTCATCTCGCAATCTCTCTCGGAATCAAACGACTGCTGGTATATGGTGACTCGCTGGTCGTCATTAACCAAGTCAATGATGAGTGGGATCGAAACAAGGAAAACATGGACGCTTACTGTAAGGAAGTGCGCAAACTAGAAAACAAGTTCTCAGGCTTAGAATTTCATCATGTTGTTCGTGACAACAATGTAACTGCTGATGTATTGTCAAAAATGGCTCCACAAGCCATCCATACCAGAACAAGTCATTCCAGCAATTACCGAACCTCCTGTTGATGCCAAATTTTGACACGTGTTTTGAATCGGCGTTAAAGAGGGAAAAAGACAGGCTGATGCAGCAGACTAGAAACTACAGTTAGGAATTGGCCGATTGAAGCTACAGTGTTTCGGCCCACTGGTAGAAGGGATTCGTGAAGGTTGGCCGATTAGAATTTGGTGCGGCTTGGCCGATATGGGCCTAAGGTGGGCCGGGGTAAAAGATTAGCTAAGGAAGGAGATTGGCCCATGGGGAAGAAATAACCAACTCCGATACGAGTTGTGTTTGTAAATATTTGTTATCATTTAAAATTAGAGATAGATCCTAGTTGGTTAGGAAATTAGTTGTAATTGGCTATAAATAGCCACCTCTAGAGGTTTGCAAAAACACACACCAATCAATACAACCAATCTACCTTTTCCTCATACTGTACTTTCAAGTCAGCAACTTCGCCAAAATACCTTTTTCTTTCACGAGTTCGTACGGGTTGGCAGGGCTGCATCGACACGATCTCCAGCCGATTCTGTAAATTCCACCTATCGAGTAATATCTAAGCTTTAACTTCGGGGGCATCGCTGTCGCTTCATTTAGATTTATTGACTAGTTATCGATATCAACTAGAATCGTAGGTTCTACCTGTTATTTTAGTTTTTATCACCAGTTATCTAGCTTGAAATACGAACTGTCGGCTTTCATTACTTTCGCTCTTTGTTATCATACAGACGATTAGATCTATCCCAAGTTTTATTTTTCTAGCATTGTTTAGTTTGCTCTAGTAACTTTTCTCCACAATCGCTACGCTGTATCGGCTGTCTTATAGCTGGTTACCTCTATAGTAAATCGGCCAATTCGACGACGCGCTTTCAAAGATAGATTGAAACTCCAGCCGATCGGAGCCCTTGGAATTTAATACTTTTATTTCCTTGTCGATCAACAGGTCAGATTGACTAGCACGCTGTGCGAACCGGACTAGGGTGATAACCTGAACAGGAGTTAAGCAGATTCTCCCAGGTCGTGTGTCCGACGTTGAGGATCATCGGCCGATTTTTAGCACCAACACACTTTTGGCACGCCCAGTGGGACCAAACAACATCTAACATGTCGAAGGCTACCGAGGTCTCCGAAGACAACATCATCGAGATTACTGAAGCAGATCTCAAGGACGACTAGCAGGAAGAAGTGGCAAAACATCTGGAAGAGTATAGGAAGACATGCTTGCAATCCTTTAGTCATACCAGAAGCGGGGAGACCGTCAAGAAAGCTCCTCTTCCAACTCCCCGCCACATCACCATCGCTAAGGACTCGGGAAAGATGTCTAACATGATTCAATAGTCTGTTTACCAGGCTCTGTTCAACTAGTCCACAGTAATGACCAACACGGTATACAATACCGTCATCAGTTCCTTGGTCAGCGGAGTAGCTCAGGGGTATCAGGGGCCAGCTTACGCCCCGCCCATCGTAGCCCCAATCAGAGGCTTCTCAACGGTATCAACCACGTCTCACTCGGCTCCTCAGCCGATACCGATGCAACATGGAGGGTACAGCGCTTCAATACCCCTGGGGTATAACAGCACGCCATGCTACCAATCGCAAGCATCATCTCAGCCAGCTCAAATTTCCTCTGTGCAATCGCTAACCTCAAACTCAGTGCCGTGGGGAACACCAGCAATGATGGTCGAGCTAGATCCGTTAACTAGTTATGGGAACTCTCTAATCCAGGCATCATTCCAATCGGCCATCCGGCCGACGGTCCCACAATATCCGCCGACCATGCTAGAAATTGGCAGGGGGGCACATACTGCAGAAACGCTCAGGGGTGCACCGTCGATGATACTATATGATGGAGCGGTGGATTCCCTACACCATCAACCATCGGCTACTCAGCCAATTGCCCAACCGCAAAATCTACAACATGCTCTGATCCATCACCCAGCCGTGGCACCGCTGGCCCAGCAGCGTGTACCGGTTCCTCAACTGGTCATACATCAGCAGCAGGTGGATTGGACCGCGAAGATAGCAGAAGTAATTCAAGATCAGTTTGGATTGAAACCAAAGATACAAACCTATACATACAAAACACCATACCCACCTACCTACGACCTGCTACCGTTTCCCTATCGGTATAAGGTTCCCAATTTCTCCAAATTCTCGGGGCTGGATGACGCGTCAATGGTAGAGCATGTCAATAGATTCATTATCCAATGCGGGGAAGCCACCACGCAAGATGCTCTCCGTGTACGATTATTCTTGTCATCCCTATCCGGATTGGTCTTCCAGTGGTTCACTACACTGCCGCCTAATTCCATTGTTACTTGGGCCGATTTGCAGAAGCAGTTCCATAAGTACTTCTACGCAGGAGTCCACAAGATGAAGCTCTCAGATCTGATCATCCTCAAGCAGAGGAGCGATGAACAAGTGACCAGTTACGTATAGAGGTTCAGAGAGATCAAGAATAAGTGCTACACCCTAGTCCTGACTGACGCTCAGCTGGCCGATATCGTCTTCCAGGGTCTCCTGCCACACATCAAAGAGAAGTACGCCTCCCAGGAGTTTGAAAGCTTAAGTCAGATCGTCCACCATTTGTCCGACCAAGAGGTGCGCCCTTTCGACCAACGAAGGAATTTTCAGAAAAAGGTGGCATACCTGGAGGGATCCGAATCGGAGGACGAGGCGGAAATTGGCCTAGCAAAGAGGGTAAAAGGGAAAAAGTCGATATCGTGCCCGTTTGGAAAGAATGAACCAGAAGCATTCAGTTTTGACACGTCGAAGGCCGACAAAATCTTTGATTTGCTCCTCCAAGAAGGGCAGATCAAGCTTTCACCCTACCACACGATTCCATCGGCCGAGCAGCTCAAAAAGATGAAGTATTGCAAATGGCACAATGCCACGTCCCACGACATGAACGAGTGCAAGATCTTCCGACAGCAGATACAATTGGCCATTGAACAAGGGAGACTCAAGTTCGAAGTTCCGACAAAACCAGTAAAGCTGATGAAGATTGATCAGCATCCTTTCCCTGCTAACATGGTCGATGCGGGAAGGAACGCGCTCCAGACCAAGGTGTTGACGTCAGAATCGGCTAAGAGAAGTGGCGTTGTGGATCCTAGAAATCAGGCCACGGTCGAAGATGTCAGAGGAAAAGGATGGATCGAAGACGAGGAAAGGTAACGTAGTCATGTCACCTCCCAAGATTTGCTCAGCAAGTATCAGCGACAGCAAGAAAATTCGAGACGCCATGAGGAGATGATACGCCGACACGAAGACCACTGGCGTGCCCGTTCTTCATCCACTGCTGGGAGAATAATCTTAGGTTACCATCAACCGATGATTGCCCTGAGTGCAGTGGCCAGTATCGTAGCGGTTACCCATTCAAGAGGTCACGCTCCAGGGATCGCGGACTGGAGCCGATTAGCAGATACCGGTGTGAACAAGAAGATCGACGCGTTTCAGTGCATGATTGGCTAGGGGCAGAGTTGACCAGCATGATCGACTGGGGCACAGGACCAGTGCGCATGATCGGCTGGAGAAGATGGATGATGCTAGAATCTCGGACGAAAACCCCCTAGGACGAGAATGAGACTTGGAGCGTGCAAAACCGCCGGGTAAACCAGCGAACCCCAGATGGTGTCTAGACGGTTTGACTAAATCCCAGAAACGAAGAATCCAGCATTTGCGCCAATGGGAACAACAAGAAGAAGAACAGAGGCAAACGATGGATAAGAAGGAGGGCAAGTTTTGAGTCTGGCGCCCCAGAAGAAAACTCGGCGAAGAAAACGACAATCATGGTTCGGCAGCTGACGTCAGCATGGTGTTCATCTTACCGATGGAGTTCATGGCTCCCGCTTATCGGGACGACGCAACAGAAATAGAGGAACAAATGGCACAATTGGCTTTAGAGCCAATGATAGCCACTTTTGAGAAACCTGAGGATGAAAAATGCCAGCATCTCAAGGCTCTGTTCCTCAAAGGACACATCAACGAACGGCCAGTCACTAGACTACTGGTGGATGGAGGCACCGCGGTCAACATCATGCCGTATGCTATGTTTTAGAAGTTGGGCAAAGGTGACGAAGATCTAACCAAGATGGACATGATGCTTAAGGATTTCGAAGGCAACGTTTCCCAGGCCCAAGGAGCACTCTGCGTCGACCTCACCATCAGCAGTAAGACCATACCCACTACTTTCTTTGTTATTAATGGCAAAGGGTCCTACAACATGTTGCTCAGGCGAGATTGGATACACGCGAACTGCTGCGTCCCGTCTACAATGCACCAGTACCTCGTCTAGTGGATCGGCGACAACATCGAGATAGTCACCGCTGATTCCACCTACAACATTGTCATGGTTGACGCACAACAATGGAGCTGCGAACACGTCAGATGCATATCTAGTAGGACTTGGGACACCGATTTCCTGAAGGTGTTCGACTTTGGCCTACAGCCGATCCAAGCAGTCAGCTCTGAAGAATCAGACTAAATGGATCAGTTTGTTCGAGAAGACAGGAAGCTTGGGCACGGATTTACATTGGCCGATTCGCTGGAGATGGTGGACTCAGGAGACGGCAGCAAACCAAGGCCGACGTATATTAGTGCTAGTCTAGACCCCGAGTATAAGTGTGAATTGACAATTTGTTAAAAGAATTTAAAGATTGTTTTACTTGGGAATACCATGAGATGCTTGGTCTAGACCGGTCCATTCTTGAACACCGGTTGCCTATAAAACCAGGGTATCGGTTGTATCAGCAGCCTGCACGATGGTGCAACCCTCAAATTCTACCTGATATAAAGGCCGAGATTACAAGATTGATTGAAGTAGGATTTATTCGGCAGTGCCATTATGCTGAGTGGATTTCCAATATTATGCCCATTTACAAGTGGGAAATTGCGCGTGTGCATTGATTTCAGGAATCTTAATCAGGCTACGCCGATAGATGGGTACCCAATGCCGACAGCTGACATTTTGATAGACGCCACTGCAGGACACAAAGTCATCAGCTTCATGGACGGTAATGCTAGGTATAATCAGATATTAATGGCTGAAGAAGACATTTCAAAGACGGTGTTCAGATGCTCAGGTCACCTTGTGTTGTTCGAGTGGGTAGTAATGACCTTCGGTTTAAAAAATGTCGGAGCTACATATCAAAGGGTTATGAATTATATTTTCCACAAGCTTATTGGTGTCCTGGTGGATATTTATATCGACGACGTCGTGGTCAAGTCAAAGGGACATCAGGAGCACCTGGCCGATTTGCGCAAGGTATTGGAGTGCAAGGAAGCATGGATTGAAAATGAACCCAAACAAATGCACCTTCGGCGTCTCGGCTGGATAATTTTTAGGATTCATGGTCCACGAGTGCGGGATAGAAATTAACCAGAAGATTATAGCTGCCATTAATAAAGTTGTGGCCTCGCACAACAAAACTGAGCTACAATCCCTAATCAGCAAAGTCAACTTTATCCGGAGGTTCATATCCAACTTGTCCGGACATATTCAAGCCTTCACTCCTTTGTTGAAATTAAAACCCGACCAGGAATTCGTGTGGGGAGAGAAACAACAAAAGGCATTGGAGGACATCAAGCAGTACCTGGTCTCGCCACCAGTGTTGGTTCCACCGCAGGCTGATAAGCCATTCAAACTATACTTGTCGGCCGATGAACGAGCTATTGGGTCGGCGCTGGTACAGGAATTTGAAGGAAGAGAAAGGGTAATCTATTATGTTAGCAGAAGGCTCTTGGACGCTGAGACTAGATATTCCCCAATGGAACGGTTGTGCCTTTGTCTGTATTTCTCATGTACTAAACTCAAGCGCTACCTATTATCGGCAGAATGCATAGTCGTGTGCAAAGATGACGTGGTCAAGTACATGTTATCATTGCCAATTCTGAAAGGAAGGATTGGAAAGTGGATTCTAGCTCTATCAGAGTTTGACCTAAGGTACGAATCGGCCAAAGCTGTCAAGGGCCAAGTAATGGCCGATTTTGTGGCCCAGCATTGTGGACCAGGAATCACTGTCGTTGAGCCAGCTCCATGGATGCTGTAATTCGACGGTTCCTCATGTAGGGCCGGATCAGGAATCGGCATCATCCTTATATCGCCTCGGGGGGCAAGTTATGATTTCTCTCTACCAATAGAGGCATCCGCCACCAATAATCAGGCGGAATACCGAGCTGTCCTAAAGGGTATCCAACTGTTGAGAGAAATCAAGGCCGATGCAGTAGAGATTTTTGGGGATTCCATGCTCATTGTTGTTCAAGTAACTGGGAAATCTAAATGCAAAGATGATATCTTGAGGATTTACTATGAATATTGCCTCCGATTATGAAAGGAGTTCAAATCGGCGATCATTGAGCACATTCCCAGAAGTTATAACGAGGAAGCTAATAGGCTCGCCCAACATGCCTCCGGGTATCGGCCGATTCAAGGGATTATGTCTCTAGAGCTTGCGGCTGATGACTGGAGAAAGGAGATCACCGATTACTTAAAGGATCCGTCCAAGAAAGTGGATCGGCGAGTGCATTTTTAGGCAATGAAATATGTGTTATTTGAAGATGATTTGTTTTATCGGACGATTGATGGAGTACTACTCAAATGCCTTGGGATAGAAGAAGCGAAGGTTCTGATGGGAGAAATTCACGAAGGCGTATGTGGGGCTCATCAGTCAGCTCACAAAATGAAGTGGATGATTAGGAACAATGGTTATTACTGGCCGACGATACTCGAAGATTGCTTTAAATACTATAAGGGGTGTCAAGATTGCCAGAAATTCGGCAATGTGTAGTGTGCACCGGCCTCAGCTATGAACCCTATAATTAAGCCATGGCCGTTTAGGAGTTGGGGAATAGACCTGATTGGACAGATTTATTCTCCATCAAGCAAGGGATACAAGTTTATATTAGTAGCTACTGACTACTTTACCGAGTGGGTGGAGGCAGTTCCCCTAAAAACCGTGACATCGGCCGCTATGATCGATTTTGTGAGAGACCACATTATATATCAGTTTGGCATCCCTCAAACCATCACAACCGATCAAGGGACAATGTTTACTTCGGGAGAGTTTGAAGAATTCACCGCCGATATGGGAATTAAATTGTTGAATTCTTCTCCATATTATGCTCAAGCTAATGGTTAGACGAATCATCCAATAAGGGGATAATCAAGTTAATCAAGAGAAAGATAGAGAAGCAGCCCAAGAGGTGGCACGCATCCTTGACTGAATCTTTATGGACCTACAGGATGCCCTGCCATGGAGCTACTAAAATATCTCCTTATCAATTGGTATACGGTCACGAGGTAGTATTGCCTTGGGAATTAAGGACAGGGTCCATACGCACATCACTTCAGGATCAGTTGACAGCCAGTGATTATTCCCTCCTCATGAAGGAGGAGCTCGACGATTTGGCAGATCAGCAATTGAGGGCCTTGATTAGTATCGAAGAGAATAAGAAAAGAGTGGCCAGATGGTATGAAAAGAAGGTCAAGGTCAAGCAGTTCTCCCAAAGAGACTTGGTATGGAAGCTGGTGCTGCCGATAGGGTCTAAAGATCCCAAGTTCGGTAAATGGTCACCTACTTGGGAAGGTCCGTATAGAATCGGCCGATGTGCTCTGGGAAATGCGTACGTATTAGAGACCCTCGAAGGAGAGGAATTTACAAGAGCTCTAAATGGAAGGTATTTGAAAAGATACTATCCTAGCATATGGGTGGATGCATAGCCGACGATGTGGCGAGTCAGGTCGTTGTGGCCGATTCCTATGGACTCGTGATCGTATAACCGATGCAAAGAGACATCGCCTTAAGGGCGAAACCTTTGACCAATTTGGCCGATTTGTTATTCGGTACAGTGATGGGGTACATGGTCGACATGGTACAAGTCGCCCTTAGACTAAAAAGTACCAATACATTTACTGGGTTACAGTTATTAACCCCATTTCAGCTGAGCTTTGTTTTTTTTAATCTCTCTTTGGACCCGGCCTAGTTCTATCAAAAGACGGGTGCTATTTTCCTCCAGATCCTCCATGGTATCTTCGAGGGCCACCTGGCGGGGTAGCTAATGACTCCTCTCGACTGGTGGCAGGGTGGGTTTCCTGCTGCTGTTGGCCTCGATGTGATCCACGATTTTCTTGACATGAGCTGGAAGATGATCTTTAAGTTCCTCACGATGAGCCTCGATCAGGTCTCTGTCTGCCCGCGTCAGTGGTTCCTCAGAGTGCATGATCTCGATAGCCCACTGCAGATCAGGGCTGAGCCAAGTCGGCTGAAAGGATCATAGATAGTCGGGCATCAAGACGAATCAGGCAAAGAGTGTAAAAAAGGATCCCATACCTGATTGACAGAAGAGGAGGAAGACATTTTTCGCTTGGTTGGAGATCTGAAAATAGTTGAGGAGGATTCAGAAGGGTGGTTGAGATGCGAGTACCCCTGGGAGGAGCACAGAGACCTCGTATTTATAGGAGGGAAAAAGGTAAGGGGCAACGGTCAGCAAAGGTGTCCATTCAAAGCAAATGACCATTGGGTTAAAAGCTGCGAAATGTTGAAATTCATATTCACACGACAAACGGCAAAAGGAGTGTTAAATGTTTATACAGAAGTTTTTAGAGTACAATCCAATGTTTGATACACTCATTCAAGAAGGGTATTGATGGCCGTGATCGCCCGCTGACGGATCCGATCCGTTGAGTTCAGGACCTGTTGGTCGTCTTTGGTCGATCCAGGGATCTCTGGCATGCTGCAGTGAAGTCGGATGGCTTCATGGGCAAGGTTCTGCCTCTGCTGCTTTAGATCAGCAATGACAAACGGGAGATCCTGGAGTCTCTTCTCTTCAGCGGCTATAGCCTTTGTCACCTACTCCATCTCTTTGGCAAGTTCTACCCCACGCCGTTTGAGGCGGTCTATGGTGCCGACGATGTCCGACCGAGAGTTTTTAAGAACACCGATTCGCTAGTGTACCTCTTGAGTTCGGTATTTATAAGAGTCTTCTTCTTCACGCGCCTTGGCCAGCTTGGCAAGATCGGCCATATGCCGCAGAGCCCTGAACACTGGTATTTGCATCGATTCGATGTATGCTGCGGGGGCGAGGGCATCTTCTGCTTCTTCTGGAACTCGACCTCTGATTTCGTTGAAGAGCTGCCGAATCGGTGAGGCATCTTCCACCAGTGGGCCGATATCGTCCTGGAGAAAGATCCATATACTTCGGAGCTTGGTGCGGACTTCATCAGGAATTGAGCTCTGAGCAACCTGGCGTGAGGTGACCTCCTCATTATCAGAGATTGCAACCGCAAAAGAAAAGTGGCTGTTGTTGGGGGTGTCCTGCTGCTAGTAAAATAAAGAAAATGGATCAGCTGACGGCGGTAGAGAATCAGCCGATTTAGACATCAAGTTTCTTACCTCTTTAAAGCGGATTTCATCTGTTTGTGTTGGTGGGAGCACTGCCCTCGTTTGAGGAACCGGCACGGTTGGCTCATCAGAAGAAGAAGACTCGACGATTATCGGTGCTGTACTCGGACTAGCTTCCTGGAAAGTTACAAGAGGTGGGTCTCTGTAAGTATGAAGCAATGGTTAAATCTGATGATGAATGGTAATTGCTCTACCTCTGCGAGTTGTCCGACCGATGGCTGTTGGAAAGGTACGATTGATGAACTCAAAGTGGTCTGCATCAGAAATTAGTCAGGTTTTGGTTAAGGACTAAAAGACTTGAGTAAAATAGATATTCTCTACCTCAGTTGAGGGGATTGCTGTGTTTCGGTCTCTGCTTGGGGTGTGGCCAATTGCTGCAGAGATTGCTCTTGAAAGATTTGCGCAGCCTAACAGAGAGTGGAAATTAATACTGGTAGTGTACCTGAACAGCTTCTAACAATAAAGACGCGGCTGTTGATCCGGCTTCTGTAGTAGCTTGAGGGTCGACTTCTTGGACAATCAGCGGAGTCGGTGTGGCTAAAGACTCAGCCGGTACCACCGCCGATTGGTCGGCCAATTCTATACGGGCGCGCACCCGACGGCTCGTCTTCTTTGAAGAAGATATCTTCAGATTTTGCTTTAATCGGCCAGTAGAGATGTCTTCAATGGATGGAGCATGGGAACCAATGATTGGAAATGCAGTATATGGATGATGATTCTCTATCGGCCTTCCACTACGGCTGCGCGTTGGGGGGAGTTGGCTTCCAGACTGCAAGAAAAAAAGAAAAGTCAGCGATAATCTTGCAGCACAAAAGGAACGATGTTAAAATCGGCTAAAAGGGATAGTACCGCTGCATTTGGATCAATGTTGGCGGGATCCAGGTCGTTGCAGTATGTTGCGGGGGATACGTAGAAAAGATGCTGCTTCCATTCACCCCACCATAGCTTGAATTGTTGAACGGCAAAGGGGGCCACCACCCAATTAGCCAAGTCAATGGTATTGGAGTTTGGTGTCAAACTGCATAGCCGATTATATTCAAGCCCTGTGGAAAGCTCATCCCAAAATTTCACGCGGCCAGCAAAATAAATCCTAATCGGCAACTGTCCAAGGCCAAGTTGCCATGCTTCCACTGATGGGTTGTAAAACTCATAGGTCGGGGAATCATTCCCTGAAAAGAAGTTTGCTGGCAGAATCCCAGGCTTGATCAGGATATCCGTGAGCTCATTGTCAAAGGAATTGGTGGTCGAATTGAAACAGGCAGGGTTTTCAAAGAGTAGCTCAGTTCTCTGGTATGGATACCAACTTGTGGTGTCCTCACTGAAGCCATCATAAAAGCATCTGAAGTACTCAGCCGTCTTGGTGGGAGTGAATTTACTGCCAGGAAGAGCCGATGCTACCTCACCAAAAGAAGTACAACACCGACGTACTGTTGGATTTTCCTTTGACTCAATATTGGGGAATGTTTTGGTCTCAATTCGTTCCCGGGAAACTTTGACCATGTATAGGTTGAGCCAGAGGGTAATGAACCACCATGGGCCACCGGGGTTTCCAATCAGCTCTCTAGTTAGAAACTTTACGGCGATCTGGTGCAGCATATGGTAGGCCGATCCCAACAAGTGTTTGCATGTTGGATGAAGGGCCGACTGCTCAGCCACAGAAAAGATGTTTTTCCAGCCACATCATTAGGAAGGCTGTGTGCTCTCTATCACCGATGGTTCCGGTCTTCATATTCCTGTCAATATAGCCTTTCCATCCGCCGATTCCTTTTGTTTCTAGGCGATGAGTTGGCTTGATCTAGAAGTTGAAGGCTTTATCGGGCGAAGAAATGTCAAGGCCGGTCAGCATCAGGACATCGGCCAGAGTCGGGGTCATGGGCCCATGGCCAAAGAGGAATGCATTGAGGGTGTCAGACCAAAAATAGGACGCTGCAATAACCAGGGGCTCGTTCTTCTCCATTTGAGATAAAGACAAATTTATGCAATGGCCGATTTTCTGTTCATCCCATAGAACTCTCTTGGAATCGGAGAACCTTTGGAACCATTCCCTCCAACCAGGGGTCTCGTTTGGCCAAGATCTAAATGCGCCCGTCCACTGATCTAGATCCATGGGTGATTGCTTGAAGGGGACTCTGTGGGTTTCTAAATTGATGAAATCGGTTGGATCTGGGTTCCCCATGGGGCCAAGGCTGATGTGACCAGGCGCGTCTGAGATAGGGATGGTGATTCGCTACCTGACCTCCTAAGGAAGATAAAACAAGGAGAAACTGAGAATAGATCTAAAAGATGCATGGGCAATAAAAGTAAAGGGGAAAGCTTTAGATATTTACCTCTGGAATGAAGCTCATGGTTGCCGATGAAGCCGCCATTGGGGAAAATGAAGCAGGGTGGTTGGAGAATGGAACTATCGCCGGAGGAATGCGACTGGTAGATGAAAGGGCGCTGGAATGTGATGGAAGATGATTCGCTGGGGAAAGAAGAATTTTTGAGCTTGTGAAGAAGAAGCGGCAGGGGATGCATGTATTTAAAGACGGTTTGAGAGAAGGGTAAAGGCGGGTTTCTACCACGCCGTCCACACAAATTTCGGAGGAGCGGTTGCCTCAGGCGCCCAGTTCGAAAAGATTATAATCATCAGAGAGGAGACTGCGGGACAGAAAGGAACTTTTGCCGTGCTTGTCTCGGAGAGAGAGTTAAAATTAAGAAAGAATTTTGATGCAAAAGTTGCATTTTACTCCAAAACTGAGGGGCATGTGTTGATGCCAGATTTTGACACGTGTTTTGAATCGGCGTCAAAGAAGGAAAAAGATGGGCCGATGCGGCAAACTAGAAACGACAGTTAGGAATCGGCTGATTGAAGCTACAATGTTTCGGCCGACTGGCAAAAGGGATCGGTGAAGGTTGGCTGATTAGAAGCTGGTGCGGCTTGGCCGATATGGGCCTAAGGTGGGCCAGGAAAAAGATCAACTGAGGAAGGAGATTGGCCCATGGGGAGGAAATAACCAACTCCGATACGAGTTGTGTTTGTAAATATTTGTTATCGTTTAAAATTAGAGATAGATTCTAGTCAGTTAGGAAATCAGTTGTAATTGGCTATAAATAGCCACCTCTACGGGTTTGCAAAAACACACATCAATCAATACAACCAATCTACTTTTTCCTCGTACTTTACTTTCAAGTTAGCGACTTTGCCAAAATACCTTTATCTTTCACGAGTTCGTACGGGTTGGCAGGGCTGCATCGACACGATCTCCAGCGGATTCTGTAAGTTCCGCCTATCGAGTAATATCTAAGCTTTAACTTCGGGCGCATCGCTGTCGCTTCGTTTAGATTTATTCACTAGTTATTGATATCAACTAGAATCATAGGTTCTACCTATTATTTTAGTTTTTATCACCAGTTATCCAGCTTAAAATACGAACTGTCAGCTTTCATTACTTTCGCTCTTTGTTATCATACAGCCGATTAGATCTATCCCAAGTGTTGTTTTTCTAGCATTGTTTAGTTTGCTCTAGTAACTTTTCTCCACAATTGCTACGCAGTATCGACTGTCTTATAGCTGGTTACCTCTACAGTAAATCGGCCGATTCGCCGACGCGCTTTCAAAGATAGATCGGAACTCCAGCCGATCGGAGCCCCTAGAATTTAATACTTTTATTTCCTTGTCGATCAATAGGTTAGATTGACTGGCACGCCACGTGAACCGCACCAGGGCGATAATTCGAATAGGAGTTAAGCAGATTCTCCTGGGTTGTGTGTCCGACGCTGAGGATCATCGGCCGATTTTTAGCGCCAACACCTCCAGAAACCAATCGAGAGATCATGATGATCGAAGTCGACTGGAGATCACCATTCATCAACTACATCAAAGATCAAAGTTGCCATCCGACAAAAACCAAGCTGAGCAAATCTTGCGATGAGGAAAAAGCTATGTTCTAGTCGGAGACAAGCTCTACAGAAGAAGTGCATCGTCAGGGGTACTCATGAAATGTGTTACCTGAGAAGAAGGCTAAGAAATCTTAGAAGAAATACACAAAGGAATCTGTGGTAACCACGCCTCTTCGCGAACAATTGTGGGCAAAACTTTCAGAGCAGGTTTCTACTAGCCCATGGCACTAGCCAATGCAAAACAACTTGTCCACAAATGCCAAGGCTGTCAGTTCTTCACTAAGCAACAACATGTCCCCACCTACAAGCTCATCACGATACCTCCAACATGGTCTTTCACTTACTGGGGGCTTGATATGATAGGACCACTACCAACTGCGTTAGGAGGGTTCAATTGAGTACTCGTAGCCCTCGACAAATTCACCAAATGGATTGAAGTCAAACCTGTTACTTGCCCCAAGGTAGATCGAGTCCTCGACTTCTTGGATGAAATTGTACATCGCTACAACTTCCCCAACAGGATCATCACTGACCTGGGATCCAACTTCAACAACCACGACTTCTGGGTATACTGTGAGAACAGCGGAATCAACGTACGATACGTATATGTTGCTCACCCAAGGGCCAATAGCCAATTCGAGCGTGGCAACTGCATGTTACTCGAAGCTCTTAAGAAAAGGTTGCACGACATTGGCAACACAAAAGGAGGCAAATGGCTCAAGGAACTACCCAATGTCCATTGGGGACTACGTACTCAACCATGCAAATCTACCGGGTTCTCTCCCTATTTCCTCGTATATGGGTCAGAGGCCATCCTCCCTACAGACGTCATTTGGTAGTCTCCTGTAGTTGAACAATATGACGAAGGAGTAGCACAAGAAACAAGATGCCTAGACCTCGATAGTTTGGAAGAAACAAGATGTGCAGCTCTAATACAGTCAGCTAGATATCTCGACGGACTACGACATTACCACGACCAGAACGTCAAAGAGCGCTCCTTCAACTTGGGAGATATGGTCCTTAAACGCATCCAGGACACATCAGGGCTGCACAAGCTCAATTCGCCATGGGAAGGTCCCTACGTCATATCCAAGGTCACAAGGCCTGGATCGTATCGACTACAAGACCTCTCAGGAGAAGAAATAGCAAACTCTTGGAACATAGAACATCTGTGTCACTATTACCCATAACAGACTACAAGATATAGACTCGAGTTTTCATGCCAGTTAAATAAAAACAACAAAGTTATTTGGCAAAATTCCCATCTTTTTCGGCTATCCTCAGCCACTCGAGCTCTCTAGCTCTCCGAGCCCCAGCGCTCCAATTGACTTGATTCCATCAAGTCTCTTCGAGTTATCATGACTCATCGGCTATCCACAGCCACTCGAGCTCTCTAGCTCCCTGAGCCCTAGCGCTCCGATTAACTTGACTTCATTAAGTCCCTTCGAGTTATCATAACTCGTCAGCTATTCACAGCCACTCGAGCACTTCACCTCTACGAGCTCCCGTGCTCCAGTTCAAGTTCTCAACTTGCCTCCACAAGACTAAAGCAGGCTTCACAGAGCCATGACTACATCATTAGTCATTTTTTACTCAAAACAAGATCGATGCAACCATCGGATAAGAAGTACTCAAGATTGCAATTTTCCACAGTTACATGCGACTACTCAACAGAGTTAGGGTACACAAAATACAATACAATAGCACAACAACGACTACGAGTAATTGCCTACTGGTAGTCTGCACAGAAGTCCCAGGCTTTTAGTATATCACAAGGATACACAGGCCTGGCGACTTCTAGATCACCAAGGTGTAAGCAGTGTCAAAAGGCAGGACCTGCACACGAGGAAAGCTGCGCAATATGCAGCCATATCCTGGTCCTCCCTGACAACCCCAGGAACTCCTCCACCGCTGCTCCCTCGACAGCGGCAACAATGAATCCCCGACACAGCATAAGGGAGGAAAAATACCAAGACTGCTCCGTTGCTAGCTTCAGTGCACAGTTCTACATTGCATGCCATACCTCCACCCCTGATCAGAGAGCCGGATAAAGACCACGGCACTCATCACCCATCACTCACGAGTTCCAGCATGGACTCAGCTGGATCATGAGCTGCAAGATGAGGCACGCGGCAAAGCCTGTTGGGATACAAAGTAGGCTACGCTAGCGCAAATCAAAATTTTTCTACCGCGTAAACCTGGAAAACTGCCGTATAAGGATCACGGGATTACCACTCGACACACTGGTGCGGAAGATGTAGAATCGCATTGGGGCAGCAAAGTCAATCAGTGTAGTCGAACATAGTCGATCACGTCGATGTCGAGCAGCTCCTCGGCAGCTCGTCCACATGCAGCAAGATCCTCTTCGTGCCGCGGCTCGTCGTCGGCTCGTCGTGGCTCGTCGGTGGCTCGTCGTGGCTCGTCGGTGGCTCGTCGTGTCTCATCGGCGGCTCGTCCAAGTGCTGCAAGCGCAACACCTCCAAGGTATCCACACATGCAGGGAGGAAGCGTTGCAAGCTGGACTGCTAGGTCCGCGAGTTGCAACAGGTGAGGGCATAGGAGGCGCGACAGATGTGTTTCGCCAAAAACGTGTAAACCCTAGGGCGCCCCCACCCCTCTATTTTCCTAATGGGCCTCTAGGTCCGAGGCCCGTTAGAACTTCTAAACCTAATCCAACTCGGATCACATCCGAATTGGGCTTCCAACCCCTTAAGTGTGTGACCCTATTGGTTCGGATACCTATATACATGGCCCGAGTACTCCTACTCGGCCCAATAGTCGGTAGCGGCCTCTAGCAAGACGTGCCAACTCCTATACGCACACGAAGATCATATCACACGAACCATCACAACATTATATACATGCTATTCCCTTTGCCTCATGATATTTGGTCTAGCTTCAAGCCGACCACTCTTTCTCGATCCTGTGATTCGGAATCCTTTTGTAGGTTAACTCTTAACCGTACGTAGCATGGCCATGCATTTTCAGATCCGATCACTCGAGGGGCCCAGAGATATCAGTCTCAATCAGAGAGGGGCAAATCCCATCTTGACTGACCATGTCTCACAGCATGCTTCTTGACAAACCCGAAAGCTACCTTTTTAACTACCATGTCACGGTGTAGCATTTGATAGCCCCTAAGTAAGTCGATCCACATCTTGAGTACATGCGACAATCTTAGATCTAAGGACAAAGCGTACATGTTGTGTAAAGAGAGAACTACTTCTCGTGTTGGGTCAATCCTTGCACATGTCTCCACATGTGCCCACATTATTGGTTTAACATCTCCAAGTCCATGACTTGTGAAACATAGTCATCAACTAATACATGTGCTAGTCTAATATTCATGTGTGTCCTCACATGAACTCTGACTAGGGACAATTTTAAATTAACCATACAGGTAAAGAGTTTCACATACAATTCACATAATTGCAAATCAATTCAAGTAGCCTTTAATGGATATTCAAGGAACACAATATAAATTATGGATGCAAATGGAATATCATCATCTCTATGATTGCCTCTAGGGCATACCTCCAACAGTCTCCCACTTGCACTAGAGTCAATCTAGAAGGTACCTAATACCCATAGCTCTTACATGCGCATCATGCTTATCTTTAGTCTCGAATGAGATGAAATCGCCGCATTACGTGTTTGTTCTTCTGGTGGTTCCTTGGCTCCTTTGCTTGTGAAATTGCTCCATTGTTATCACAGTAGAGATTCAATGGGCTGGACGCATTCGGGAACACACCAAGCTCAATGAGGAAATTCCTTATCCAAACACCCTGCTTCGCGGCTTCTGAAGCCGCGATGTACTCGACTTTTGTCGTAGAATCAGCCACCGTCTCTTGCTTGGAACTCTTCCAACTAACAGCACCACCATTTAGCGTGAACACAAATCCTGATTGTGACTTTGAATCATCTCTATCAGTTTGGAAACTAGCATCGGTGTAACCTGTTACAACGAGCTCCTCCTCACCTCCATAGACGAGGAACATATCTTTAGTCCTTCTCAAGTAGTTAAGAATGTTTTTCACCGCTGTCCAGTGACTTTCACCTGGATCAGACTGGTGTCTGCTTGTCATACTTAGCACATACGAAACATCTGGGCAAGTACTTTGTCAATGCTAAACTGCTTCAACACTTTGTCAATGTAAGTATCTTGGCTTAATCCTATAAGCCTTCTCGATCTATCTCTATAGATCTTAATGCCCAAAATATATGACGCTTCCCCTAAGTCCTTCATCGAAAAATTATTTTTCAGTGAAGTCTTTATGGACTCAAGCATAGGAATATTATTTCCAATCAGCAATATGTCATCCACATATAAGATTAGAAATACTACAGAGCTCCCACTAACCTTCTTGTAAACACAAGACTCTTCTTCGTTCTTGGTGAAGTCAAACCCTTTGACCACTTCATCAAAATGAATGTTCCAGGCGGCGTAAGTTGTGGAACAATTCTGCAACTCTTTAGATGATTGCTAAACTCATGGCTCAAATACTCGCCTCCACGATCAGATCGTAAGGCCTTAATTTTCTTGTCACGCTGATTTTCAACTTCATTCTAAAATTCCTTGAACTTTTCAAAGGTTTCAGACTTGTGCCTCATCAAGTAGACATAGACATGTCTACTAAAATCATTAGTGAAAGTTATGAAGTATTGGAATCCTCCTCTAGCCATCGTGCTCATTGGTTCGCATACATCGCTATGTACAAGTTCCAACAAGTCTACTGGTCTCTTAGGAAAACCTGTGAAAGGTGTCTTGGTCATCTTGCCTAGCAAGCAAGTCTCAAATGTCTCGTATGATTCAAAATCAAACGAAGTTAGAAGTCCATCAAAATGGAGCTTCTTCATGCGTTTTTCACTTATATGACCCAAACGACAATGCCACAAGTAGGTAGGACTCAAATCATTAGGCCGAGGCCTTTTAGCACTTACGTTACAGACAGGTGAACCATCAAGATTTAAAACAAATAACCCATTCACAATGGGTGCAAAAGCCATAAACATATCATTCTTAGAGATCACACAACCATTATTTTCACTCGCAAATGAATAGCCATCCTTCTCAAGCATGAAGGAGACAAAATGTTTTGACTTAAACTAGGAATGAAATAACAATTATTCAACTCCATAATAAATCCTGACGGGAGGTGGAGTTGCATCGTCCTGACGGTCAACGCAGCAACTCTTGCATTATTGCCCACGCGGAAATCAACTTCTCCTCTTTCCACGCTTCTACTTCTTATCATTCCCTGCATCGAATTGCAAATATGAGCAACCGATCCGGTATCAAATACCCAAGAATTAATAATTGTATCAGCGAGAAATATGTTGTCTATAACATTAATAACAAGTGTACCTGAGGTGGAAGTACTCTTACTTCCGCCATTCTTCAACGAAGCTAGGTACTACTTGCAATTTCTCTTCCAGTGACCAAGTTCATGACAATAAAAGCACTCTTTGTCTGGAGCAAGTCCAGGTCCAGCTTTAACCTTGGGCGCTAGGTTTGGCTTGGACGTTCCAGCCTTGCCCTTCTTCTTCCAAGAATTGCCCTTCTTCTTAAAGCTAGGCTTGTTTTGTATAGCCATCACACGGCTACTGCTAGAACTTTTCTTAATGTCAGCCTCTGCTGTTTTAAGCATGCCACACAGTTCATTCAGACCCTTCTCCATCCCATGCATATGGTAGTTCGAGATGAAGTTCCCATAGCTAGGCGGAAGAGATGAAAGAATGAAATCAGTGGCCAACTCTTGGCCTAGTGGGAAGCCTAGCTTCTCCAACCGTTGAGTGTAACCAACCATCTTGATTATGTGTGGTCCTACTGCTGCGCCTTCTGCTAGCTTGCTCTCCACAAAGGCCTTAGACACATTGAACCTTTCAGTCCTGGCCTGTGTGTGGAACATGTCTCTAAGCGCCATGATAGGTTTGTTTTGAACTGCATCTGCAGCTCGGGTTCCATGCAAGCAAGCATAAGGCAGCTTACTTTGAGGTTAGCATCACATGCTTTCTTGTAAGCATTCTTAACAGTAGCACGTGCATCATCAGCAGGTTCTTCTGGTAATGGGTTGTCTAGAACATCTTCCTTTTTCTCAGCCCTGAGAACAATTCTTAGGTTACAGATCCAATCCGAGTAGATTGTTCCATTCAACTTGTCCTTCTCGAGGACCGAACGCAAAGCAAACGGTGTAGTGCTGCTAGGTGCCATTTAATCTGCAACAAAAGTAATGCAAAATACAATAAGACAAACGTATCCATGATAGAGCAAATCACATTAAACTATTTTAACAGAATCTATTCCCACTAAAATCAATATCCCTCTATTGATACTTAGTTATTTAGGATCCACAACTAACAAGTCTACTAGTGAGCTTTAGTATCACCGCTAGCAAACAAGGTAGATTGATAAGCAACTTCTTGCTAATCATATCACATATGACTCCTATTGTTGGATGACATCTCCATGTCTCGGCAGCCAAACTTTATGCCCCAAGGTCCTTAACCGTTAAGATAACCTTGTTAAGCAAACCAACCCTTATGCGTGTAAGTGTCCGACACAAACCCGTCTAGTCAAGGAAAACTAGTGGCACCCTAATTTCATAGACCCACCACTAATTGTACAAGATATGGGACGGTGCAAGTTTTAGTTGGGAGGGCATACTAACTTAAACTTTGTGAGGGATCATTCTACTTCTAACATCACAGCATGCAGAAAGTAAAACATAAACAGAATAGCATGCACACAGTTGTGGCACAGTATGGCCCATTTTCTTATGACGATCTCCATCTCCACAGAACTTGTTCACCATGGTGATCTCCATCTCCATATTCCATGTGCGCCATCCTCTTGGTGATGAGTCCTCCAAGGACTAGAACATGCTATTGCTCCTAATAGCTAGTAATGAAGATTACATAGTTGCTTGGATCATCACAAATTGGTACGCAGACCATTAAATACATTAAAGTGACAACACATATGGCTCCAGCTGTGTTGCCGTACGCGCGACACGCAAGTCACGAATGAGTTACACACATACATCACATACACAAGGGGGGCCATACTGATCACAAGATCCATACATCCTGCAAAACAGAGTTAGGCGTTCTAACGTTCCAAACTTCAGAGGCCCGAAACTCCATCTTCCAAGCCAAATTTGGAAAATCTAATTTCGCCAAAAATGGCGAAGTAGTTGAATTTCATGTGTAACTTTTTCTGTAGATCAATTTTCATATAAAATTGGCCCCGATCCGAGATTATACCAAAAAGTTACGACTGATTTACCGAAGCACACGCATACTGCAAAATCCCGACCCGGTAGTAGAACAAATCTACTATTTTACATCTCATGTGCTTGGCATATGAACCTGGATCTCGATTTGACCAATCACATTGATCTTCGCTCGCTGCAACTGGCATTACATGTATCACTTAACTCCGATGGCGGAAACCCGACCGGTAGGAGTATGTCGTTACACAACCATTGCAGCAAGAACACGAAACCAGGACATAGATCAAACTGAAAACTCGCATATCTCCATATGCACACATCCCGAATCTAAAACTAAATAGCTACGGCTCTGATACCACTGTTGGGATACAAGGTAGGCTACGCTAGTGCAAATCAAAAATTTTCTACCGCGTAAACTAGGAAAACTGTCGTATAAGGATCACGGGATTACCACTCGACGCACTGGTGCGGAAGATGTAGAATCGCGTCGGGGCAGCGAAGTCGATCAGCGTAGTCGAACGTAGTCGATCATGTCGATGTCGAGCAGCTCCTCAGCAGCTCGTCCACGTGCAGCAAGATCCTCTTCGTGCCGCGGCTCGTCGTGGCTCATCGGTGGCTCGTCGTGGCTCGTCGGCGGCTCATCCAAGTGCTGCAAGCGCAACACCTCCAAGGTATCCACATGTGCAGGAAGGAAGCGTCGCAAGCCAGACTGTTAGGTCCGCGAGTTGCAACAGGTGAGGGCGTGGGAGCCGTGGCAGATGTGTTTCGCCAAAAAGGTGTGAACCCTAGGGCGCCCCTACCCCTCTATTTATAGAGGTTCCTAACGGGCCTCTAGGTCCGAGGCCCGTTAGTACTTCTAAACCTAATCCAACTCGGATCACATCCGAATTGGGCTTCCAGCCCCTTAAGTGTATGACCCTATGGGTTCGGATATGTATAGACATGGCCCGAGTACTCCTACTCGGCCCAATAATCGGTAGCGGCCTCAAGCAAGACGTGCCAACTACAATACGCACACGAAGATCATATCAGACGAACCATCACAACATTATATACATGTTATTCCCTTTGCCTCACGATATTTGGTCTAGCTTCAAGCCGACCGCTCTTTCTCGATCCTGTGATTTGGAATCCCTTTGTAGGTTAACTCTTAACCGTACGTAGCATGGCCATGCATTTTCGGATCCGATCACTCGAGGGGCCCAGAGATATCAGTCTCAATCAGAGAGGGGCAAATCCCATCTTGACTGACCATGTCTCACAGCATGCTTCTTGACAAACCCGAAAGCTACCTTTTTAACTACCCTGTCATGGTGTAGCGTTTGATAGCCCCTAAGTAAGTCGATCCACATCTTGAGTACATGCGACAATCTTAGATCTAAGGACAAAGCGTACATGTTGTGTAAAGAGAGAACTACTTCTCATGTTGGGTCAATCCTAGCACATGTCTCCACATGTGCCCACATTATTAGTTTAACATCTCCATGTCCATGACTTGTGAAACATAGTCATCAACTAATACATGTGCTAGTCTAATATTCATGTGTGTCCTCACATGAACTTCGACTAGGGACAATTTTAGAATAACCATACAAGTAAAGAGTTTCACAAACAATTCACATAATTGCAAATCAATTCAAGTAGCCTTTAATGGATATTCAAGGAACACAATATAAATCATGGATACAAATGGAATATCATCATCTCTATGATTGCCTCTAGGGCATACCTCCAACAAAGCCTCCTACGAGGATTCTTCTAGCATCGCGGCTATCCCTACGAGCACAAGAGTATGATGAGGACATCACATGCTTGGATACAACCATATTGGCATCTTTTGACTCCGAGGTGAAACAATTCTTTATCATAATTATATGTGACACATTTGATGAATTGATGCTGCACCATGATGTGTTTTCGTTGTCAATTTCAGAAATACGTACATGGATCAAAAATAGTGTTAAACACACATGGAAGGCATGGAGGACCAAAGAAATAGATTGGGGGCCAAGTCCAAGTATTCCTAACGTCCTCCACCAAGCCACCACGTCACTTTTGGCCCAAGGAAAGAAAGAGATCCAATCCAACACGTTTTGGTGCTAGATTCGGACTACAGTTCTGGCCCAACTTGCAACGACCGCCATGACCTCATCCGGACTCCATTTTGGGCGTTCAAGTACTCCTTGGAATCCTTATGAAGTCTATTTTCATATGGATCCAGACTCATGTCCATATCTATTCTGAGGCGGCCGCAATCATCGAAATACTACCGAGAGGTTTTCTGTCCACACGTGCTGCGTCGCCCTATTTTGGCCCGATGGGCCGTGTATCAAGTTGGGTCCATTAGGGACGTGTGGTAGGGTTGGAGCACGACCCCAACACCCCCCTGGTCGTCCTCCTAGGTATTAATAAGGATTAGAGCCGCCATGAACAGATTGGGTTTTGTTTTGTTGAAAGTTTAGCCATTGCTACTTCCTTGTAGACGCGTGTGTCGACTAGACCATCCGTTCTATTTGATTCGGAACCCCAACTTTGTGATTTCAGATTTGTTTTCATCTCCATATTTGCAATTTAGTTGCTTGTTCTACTTGTTCTTGCTTGTTCTTCGATTGCTTGCAGGACGAGAGCCCTAGTGGCCGGGTGACGCGCTCCACAAGATCGCGGCAGCCATTGGAGGTGGTGTATCGGTTGCTAAGGCGCAGCTTGGAAGGCTGTAGTCGGGCCGTGAACGTCGTCTCCACCCACCAATCGAGTTATCCACGCCTCTCTCATCGAAAGATCGGGAATCAACCCTAGCGGGTTCATATTAGTTGGTATCAGAGCAAGGTTTATCGGTGAGAGACTTCCAGTTCTTTGCTGTTTTTAATTACCTATAGTCCAGAAAAGCACAAAAAAGATAGTAGATTAGTTTAACTGCAATCCTATAAACCCTTTGAGCCTTTGCTAGCACTGCTTAGTTAGGGCTTGTTGAGTTTTTGGTTGCATCGGTTGTGTCGAGTTGCTGGTCTTAGTTTTAGTCCTTTAGAGTTTCGAGTTCTTGTCACGTTCTAGTCACAACCGTGTGCTACCATATAAAACCTTTTGTAGGCTGAATCTGAATACATATTTGTGCTCAAGTCCGAGTAGGACTCCGAGTTTGTTTAAGACCGAATCCCGCGTGGTGTTGAGTTCGAGTTGGAATCAGTTTGGAGTCTGAATTGACAGCTGCCTTGTTGCTATCTTGAGTCCAAATCTGATTTCTATCCTTTTAGCAAAAGTTTGTGTGGTGTGTGACATCTTGTGAAGTCCTTTTGTTCATATAATCAGATTTGAGGATCCCCTGGAAAAAAAAAGAAGAAGAAAAAAACAGAAAAAAAAGAAGAAAAGAAAGACAAAAAAAATAGGAAGAAAAGGGGCTGTTCGTTGTGCTTCCCTATTGTTTTCCGGTGGTGTGTTGTGACTTTCTTTGTGTCCAGGCTCGCGTCTCTAGCACGGTCTAGGCTAGGACCAGCACAGTACCACCGTTGAACTATTATTCAGCTTGCTTTTTGTGACTAACGTGGTGCTAGTATATTTCCTTGCTTAAGCCCACCTACAGCTCCACATATTCGACTACAACTTAACAGGTTTTTGTTGCTGCGGCACCGATACACTTCGCTCCACGGTTGTAGACTTGTTGGTTGCCGTCACCTCCTGTTTGGCTTGGTAAGAACTTGTAAGGGCTTGTTTTAAACAAGTTGAGTTAGAGAGAATTACAAAAGACACATCATAGTAGTTGACAGGAGTATACATATTATTTTTGTATTTCTTGTTTTCTACTAATCATGGCAGGTTATACGAAGATTGTTGAGCTGTTGCAACTAGACCCTCATATTCAGGATGTCATTCAACACTTGTCGTTATATGATGGTTAGTTTGATCCTCAAGCTTACATTGATTGGGAGATAAAAGTAGATAATGAATTTGATGAGCATGACCTATCCGAGAAACAAAAGATTTATATTGCCTCTAATGTTTTGACTGAATATGCTTTGCTTGAATGGAAACGCATTTGTAGGCACAACAAAGTTCTAGAATCTTGGGAAGACTTTAAATTTCTTTTTAGAGATGCATTCATTCCTGAATATTATGCTGATTATTTGCTTGCTAAATTAGACAACTTGAGGCAAGGTAGTAGGACTGTAAAAGAATACTTCCATGATTTTAAAATTTGTATCATGTATGGTGGATTAGATGAGTGCATGGAAGATGTTACGTGTAGGTTCATGAGAGGGCTCAATTCTGAAATTCAAACCTTGTTGCTAAGCAAATCATACATACATATTGGTCAATTGTTTTGCCTTGCTCTCAATGTTGACAAGGAGATTATATTATCTGTGAATACTTGCAAGAATGATGTGACCCATTATATCCAAAATTTGTCCACTCTCCATGCTAATGAAGAGCAACAAATAGTGGAACCCATTGCTGATTTTCCTTTGTCACAAAATGAATTACTTGCTGTTCCTTGTGATAAAGAGGACTTGTGTGCTGATGATTCTTTTACTCCTATACCACAAGTAGTGAATAAGTGTGATACTTTGGGTTTGGAATCATAGAAATGTGCTGAAGATAAGCTTTTTCATCCTATTACTTGTGCACAAGATGAACTGAATTTGCTATCCTCTTTAAATACTTTGGGTTACATTGAATTTGATGTTTTGTGTAATCTAAATTGTCTAAAAGAGAAACTTCAATTTGGTTCTGGTTTGCCAAGTTTTAATCATTGTTCGCTTCATGCAATTGGCACATATGATAGCAAAGGAGAATATTTGGTTCATAAAGTTTATGTTTGCTCCACTCTGAAATATCCTTTTGGGCTACAATACCATGATCAAAAAGAGGGCTGCACTAACACTAATAATGTCTTGCAAAGTTTTTCTAGTTTTTCCCATATGCAATAGGGTAAGGCCAAAGAAGGGGAGCATTACTGGTTGTGCCCATGCAGCATGGTCATCGCTCCGTGCTCCAACATCAAAGCAACTACCTTAGAATGCCATTGGAGCAAGTCGAGGACGACTTGCAGCCAAGAAGGGGAGAATGATGAGGACATCACATGCTTGGATACAACCATATTGGCATCTTTTGACTCCGAGGTGAAACAATTCTTTATCATAATTATATGTGACACATTTGATGAATTGATGCTGCACCATGATGTGTTTTCGTTGTCAATTTCAGAAATACGTACATGGATCAAAAATAGTGTTAAACACACATGGAAGGCATGGAGGACCAAAGAAGTAGATTGGGGGCCAAGTCCAAGTATTCCTAACGTCCTCCACCAAGCCACCACGTCACTTTTGGCCCAAGGAAAGAAAGAGATCCAATCCAACACGTTTTGGTGCTAGATTCGGACTACAGTTCTGGCCCAACTTGCAACGACCGCCATGACCTCATCCGGACTCCGTTTTGGGCGTTCAAGTACTCCTTGGAATCCTTATGAAGTCTGTTTTCATATGGATCCAGACTCATGTCCATATCTATTCTGAAGCGGCCGCAATCATCGAAATACTACCGAGAGGTTTTCTATCCACAGGTGCTGCGTCGCCCTATTTTGGCCCGATGGGCCGTGTATCAAGTTGGGTCCATTAGGGACGTGTGGTAGGGTTGGAGCACGACCCCAACACCCCCCTGGTCGTCCTCCTAGGTATTAATAAGGATTAGAGCCGCCATGAACAGATTGGGTTTTGTTTTGTTGAAAGTTTAGCCATTGCTACTTCCTTGTAGACGCGTGTGTCGACTAGACCATCCGTTCTACTTGATTCGGAACCCCAACTTTGTGATTTCAGATTTGTTTTCATCTCCATATTTGCAATTTATTTGCTTGTTCTACTTGTTCTTGCTTGTTCTTCGATTGCTTGCAGGACGAGAGCCCTAGTGGCCGGGTGACGCGCTCCACAAGATCGCGGCAGCCATTGGAGGTGGTGTATCGGTTGCTAAGGCGCAGCTTGGAAGGCTGTAGTCGGGCCGTGAACGTCGTCTCCACCCACCAATCGAGTTATCCACGCCTCTCTCATCGAAAGATCGGGAATCAACCCTAGCGGGTTCATATCAGAGTATGTGGAGGGAAGGTGGCTCTAATCTACGAGGAATCTTCTAGCACCAGGGCACTCATTAAAAAGCTTTCTACAATCAAACAACAGCAACCTAAAGCAATACATTGCTACACTGGAGAAGCATGACCTTGGTTGAGCCCCCAGGGGCCTATTTATAGCCAAACGCCACAACCACCACCTACTCAGAAATTACTGCTCGTTCATGACGATAAGCCTGAAACGCTGACAAGGGTTAGCCAGATGCTTTCTGACTCTACTCACGTGAAGGCACTCAACCACAACAGACAAAAGTGAACAGTTCACCCATGAACTCCTCTCAAAATACAAAGAAAGGTCAGAGTACTTTCAACAGCAACACCAATAATTGACGATCGCAACAGATACTACGACTACTCGATTACTTGGACTTGTTTTTCCCGACTACAAAGTTTAGCTAAGATAAAAGATCATCGATCATAATTTAGACTTCAAATAAAATTTAGAGAATTTTTTTGAGTACTCCCACGAAGTACTCGGCAGGTTACAACTCAAAAGTTCAACAAGACTAGACTAAGGCTCTTCTAAAGATACAAACTCGGACATCTTTGAAGCAATCAGCTCAGCCTCCTCAAGATACTGCACATTGGCATCCTCTGTGCAGTTCCGAGCAACTCCATCACCAGCCGCCGTCAAATCTGCCCTCGGGTAATATGACTTGACCACCGCAAGGACTTGTTTGCAGACAGCCTTACAGAGCCCAACAACTTTACCCGGAGTAGCTCTCAGCCTCTCGACTAGTGAGCAAGGCCCAGCATCATCTTCAAGTGGAGCGATGGCATTGACTACATCCTGTGCAGCACTAGTCAACTCTTGGAGCTTGCCTTGTAGTCTCTCTATGGTCCTACCGTGGTCCCTACAAGCCACCATTGCCATAGCCAGAATAACTCCATTTTGATTCTTCCTATTCCTCTCATGCTCATATGCAGTCTGAACCTCAGCCAGCGATGCCCAGAGATGGTCAGCCTCATCAGCTACCCGGTCATGAGCATTTCTCCAATCAAGAAGTTGACTACTCGAAGCAGCCTCTTTTCTCTTGAGCTCTGCGCCAAGCATCACAAATTCTTGAGCTCCGCGCCAAGCATCACAGATCAGAACCTACCACTATAGTCAAACATACTCAAAATATTATGAGTACTCACTCTAATATTTCTTGTTCAAAGATTTATAGCGATTCTCCAATCGCTCCTAAAGGACTTCATGATCATTCCACTCTACTGCAATGGACTTTGCAGCCTCCTCATGAACTCTCAAGGACTCTGTAAGTCGGCTACGTTCTTGCTTGAGTTGCGCCACTCGCTGCACGGTGTCATTACGCTCCTGGAGGGCTCGAGTATTTCTTTGGGCTCTGTCATACAGATCCTGCAAGCAACTCAAAACAAGTCGTCAAGACTTGTCAAAACACAACCAGTCAAAAAAAAATAGTTCACACACACCTGAAAGCTCTGGATAGCTCTTCGAAACTCTAATTCCAACGGTAGCTCGAGTACCAGACCCTCAGTATTCTAAGCAATTTGAGGCTCCAGACTTTCACCCACAACAGCCCTTGACAACAAAAACTCATGGGTCATTATAAGATATAAAATAAATCCCCTTCAAAGCATCTATACTCCAGCAACATACCCAGTGCGCTGACTTCACCCACTTTAGTCGCATCAACTAAAGCCAAGGTGCCACCAACAGTCGTTGAAGACTGCACACCCTCAAAACTCGAGGGAATTGTTGGGCCCTCCACTGAGCGGATAACTTCTTGCATCATGGAGATAGTGGCACCAAGACAACTTGTGTCTTCAACCTCAGGTGCGTCATCCATCGACAAATCGACTAAGGGACCAGAGAGTGTAGTCGGAAGACCAGCCTCCACTCCTGTATCTACGTGAATGGTATCCTCAGCATCTCTGGGTCAAAACACGAGGTCATCACCCATTTTTTGGAAGTTCAAAAATACAATCAAAAGAAAGATCACATAAAAACTCACCAAGATGATCGCGGCAGCAATCGCACATGTTTCTTCTCAGTAACTGTCGGTTGAGTACTCGGCACCACAGGAGCTGTGGGAGGTATGACCTCTACTCCTTCGCCGAGTCCTAAAAAAATCAAGGCTGAGACTACGTACGCAGGACTACCAAAATAAACAGAGTACTCACCACTGGCGATAACATTGGACAACAAGGCACTAGTAGCAACCACCGGTGTCTTCACGACATCTGCCACCTCAGAAGATGTAACCTCGGTAACATGCTCAGGGGCTACCAACTCAAGGGCTGCCGATGCCGATGCTGCCTGCTCGGAGGCTGTTGTTTCCGAGTTCAAAAGCGACACCCACACATGAAGCTCTTCAACAGCCGCAACACTGATAACTGCGTCTTTGGCAATTGCAACTACTTCATCAGAAGTAGCCTCATCACCTCCTGTGTTCAAGTCATCAGCCTTCCCAACTGACTAATATCATTAGCATTCTACAAAGAAATAATTTTCCAAAAAATACTTAAATACATGACTACGTACCTTGGCACTCTGTGACCCCTCGGGGGTCAAACTCAATGAAGAAATAGGCTGCACAACAGCTTTCTTTTGAACTACTCGCTATTTCTTAGCAGGAGAAGAAGAATCATCGTCAGTGTCAACCACAGCAATCTTCTTGCCCTCAGGCTGCGGCAAGAAGCCGAAAAGCACCTGGGACTGCAAGCCAACAATTGTTACTTGAAAGTGTTACCATGCCTCGACTACACAAACCAAGCAAAGGAACATACCTCTGTTGGTTCATACCAACTATCAAACTAACGAAGAACTCCTGGAAGTACTGGTACCCCTTGATAGTTCTTGAATAACTTCCCCAACAATGTCTCAACATCATCATCAGATATGTCATCAAGGGACATCTGCGACAGGTCATCAAAACCCGAGTAGTCCGAGCCTGAGCGAGCTCGTTGTTGCACAGGCTGAACCCTCCGCTTGAGAAAACTAGCGGCCACATTGATGCTAGTTAAACCAAACGACTTCAACTCAGCAATCTGAGTCAGTAGGTTAGCAATTTCAGGGGTGTCCTCAGGCTCACCAACCCAATTATCCGCATGCTTTGTAGCATGACCGGTGACCATTGGCAAGATAGGATCATGGTTCCTAACATAAAACCATCTTTTCTTCCAGTCGCCATGAGAGTCAAGCAAGACATACTCGAGATAAGCACTCGAGTTCCTCAGCTAAAACCCAGCCCCTCCAAACACCTCTGTCCTAGTTGCACTGGGCTGCGGCTTACAGCGAAACAACTTTTTAAACAGATCAAGACTAGGAGGGACACCTAGGTACACCTCACACAAGTGTACAAAGATAGCCATATGGAGCACACCATTGGGATTCAAGTGAACTAACTGAAGGTTGTAGTACCCAAGAATACCTCTAAAGAAGTTGAAGGTGGGCATTGTTAGTCCTCTCTCGACGAAATGTGCAAGCATGATTGTCTCCTTCGGGTGCTCCTCAAACTGCCACGCATTCCCAAATGCAGGCCTCCACTCGAGTTCAAGCTTTGGTTGAAGAAGCTTAGCATTGACCAAAGCCTGGACCGCTGGTTCCTTCATCACAGAGTGCTGCCAGGTGATCCCAGGTGGTGGCGGCGCAGTCTGGTTTGTCGGGCCACGCTTTGGCGCCAGCAGCGCTAGCTCTTTGCCTTTCTTGGATTTGGATCTCACCTTATTGGTGGCCGCAGCTTCCCCCTAGGTTTTCTTCGGTTTCTTCCCCATCTTCTTGACGCGCATCAATCAGCCTCAGGAAAGGTGGAAGAGGGAAGGAGCTCTCAGACGCTGGCAAGAAGGAGACCGAGGCGGAGGACAAGAAGGACGGCTCGACGGCAGCGGGCGACAAGGCGGAGCAAGGTGATGCTATCCGGCCTGCTCAACTTCATCGACGGGCTGTGGTAGGCGTGCGGCGCCGAGCGGCTCATCGTGTTCAGCACGAACCACGTCGAGAAGCTGGACCCGACGCTCATCAGGAGGGGGCGGATGGACAAGCACATTGAGATGTCCTACTGCGGCCTTCGAGGTGTTCAAGTTCTTGGCCGAGATATACCTCGGTGTCGTGTCGCACGAGCTCTTCGATCCCATCCGAGAGCTGCTGCAGGAGGTGAACATGACGCCGGCCGACATCGCCGAGAACTTGACGCTGAAGAGTGTCGATGACGACGCGCACTCGTGCCTCGCGAGCTTGGTGAGGGAATTGCAAGAGGCCAAGAAGAAGGTGGCAAGCGGGGGAAATGGACAAGAGGAATAGGACGAGGAGATGAAATAAGTGAATAGCTACATGATCGATCTCCGTGATGTCATTATGCTAATGTGCAAGTGCAATGCCATGCTGCCGATTAGAGGGGCATGCTACAGCTCATCAAGTTGTCCTTTGAGGACGACACTCTTATTGTATTTCTGGAAAAAGGACAAACTGTCAACTATGTGAAGGGCCAAATCCAAATATCTGAACGATGAATTTTTACAGTGGTATTTTTATCTTCTTATGGATCTTCCAAATTATAATAAATCAATATCCATAAAATCGATGGTAAGCATAGGGGTATACTTCGATCTTACAAATCTCCTCAATTGTATACTTGCATAAAGACAGAGACATATAAAAATTCAGGATTACCGAAGGATTATTACAACCCTACCCCTAGCTCTTATAGCCTTATGATGGGGTTATTGTAGATGTATGATGCATTAGGGATATTCATGACCAACATGAGGGTGATGCATCCTGTTATAAAAACAGTTAAGAGCCTGAAAAGCGATTTATTAGAACATCACATGTTCACTTCAATCAACCAAATAAAATGTGAACTACTAGTAATTAAATTTCCACACACATTCAAAAAAAAATCCACACAAACAGGAACACATCTTGGTCTAAAAAACTTTAAAGTCACGAGAATTATTTATAACCAAGCAATAATCAACATGAACATAGTTTGTTACTCAAATCTTAAAAATCAACAGCCTTCGTGGATCTGAATATATATATATACGGCTGAATTTTTCGGTCTCGCCAACCCGCGAAGATCCTGAGAGTCGATATAATCAAAAAATATACCTAATCACGCACCTGCGCGTACCATATCCATTGAAAGCGATCCCGAATAGTAGCTCAATAGTGCGCAATAGTGAGTGAATAGCGCCGCCACATTTCCATCCACCCTGAGGTGCTCCACCCACTCCCTAGTGAGTGCTCGGGCACTATTCATATTCCCATTTTGAATAGTGAGTTGAATTTAAATAGTGCCGCGAATTTGAATAGTGTTCGCTGAATTTGAATAGTGCTGTGAATAGTAACTCAAAATTTGAAATCCGAATTTTTCCGAAGTCGCTTGTTTTCCGTCCCTCGAACCGTCCCCCTACGCACTGGTATCAGAGCCGAGGTTGTTAAATTTTGTGTATTTGAGGGTTTTTCTATAGTCAAGATTGAAAAAATTCACTATTTAAATCTAGAAGTTAATACAGGTGAAGATCATACTTGGCATACTTCACATGGTCAGATAAACTTAATAGTTGACTTAATACATAACTTTTATATATCTTGGGGTAAAAGGCAAGACGATTTAGAATTAAAATTTGAAAAACTACAAAAAGAACATAAGCATTTAGAAGAGAATATTTTAGCCTTGAATAATAAGCTAGAATTAATCTTGCAAGCAGCAGAAGAAAGTAGAAATTCACTAGGAAGAATCATTCAAAATAGTGATTATATTAAAAAGGATATAACCCACCTATATAAGAAATTTGATAATACTAATATTGAGCATAACAACGAAATTGTCCTATCATCAATAGGAATAGTTGAGTTTAGTAGATCATTAAATTCTGAAAAATGGAAATATCTTAAAGTCTCTCAAGAAGAGACAAGTCACTCCAACTAATAAATAGAGACATAAAGCCTTTAAGCTTTATGGATAGATTGAGAGGAGGATGTGATGATATTGAGAACTTAGAAGAAATGATAGATGTAGAAAGAGATCTTGAAAGATATCAGAGAGTGTTGGGGATACATCCTCAGTACCCGCAAGGAAGGAAGAAGTCAGACTCCTACTAGGATTCCCCTGTAATCCGACTAGGACTAGTCCCGTGTACTCCTACTAGGACTCCTCCTTGTAATCCGACTAGTACTCTGGCCCCTGGAGTATATAAAGGAGGGCAGGGGTACCTAGCTCGGTGGGTCATACCTCAACACCCAAGTCCAGGACACACAAGAACAACTTCAGTAAATCAAATACAAACCAACACACAGGACGTAGGGTATTACGCGATCTAGCAGCCCGAACCTGTCTAAATCGTGTTCCTTGCGTCACCATTGATTCCTTGATTCTCGACGACCCTTACTGCATAAAAGACCACCTAGGGTACCCCCTAGGCGGGTTGCCGGTCTAAAACACCGACAGCTGGCGCGCCAGGTAGGGGGACTTGTCGAGTTTCTCAGCGCGAACTCAATGGCACGGTCGTCATCAAGCCCATCTTCGCTGTCGAAGCGGGCACAACCTTCGTTTTTGTATCCTGGCTCTGCATCGCCGACGGCGCCGGATTATTCTGGCACCAAATCGTCAACTCCGACGGTGACCTCGGGTTCCACCACAATTCGAACTCGAACTCCGACGGCGACTCTAGGTCCGACTACAACTTGGAGTCCGATGGCGACTCTGGGTCCAACTATGACTCGAAGTCCGACAACAACTCTGAGTTTGACTACAACTCAAAAGTCCGGCTACATCGCAAGCTCGTTGATGACTATGGGTGGCTCGTCGATGATTTCATCAACTATGTCGTAGGCACGCCGACTACTCCAGCCAAGCATGGTCTACGCTCAAAATGCACCCTTGTCTCGGGGTCTTGGATAAGTCCGACCCTCCAAGCCGGGGGTCGGGCGATTCGAAGCCTTGCAGCAAGGGGTCGGGAGCATCCAACCCTGGGACCAAGGGTCGGGCGAGGCGGAGTTCCACCCTCAAACGGTCGGGCGCATCCGACCCCGGGACCAAGGGTCGGGCAAGGCGGAGTTCCATCCTCAAAGGGTCGGGCATGTCCGAACCCAGGACCTTGGGTCGGGCGAGACGGAATGAACTACTCCTCGCCCACGTCAAGACAACCACGATCAGCTTGCCGACCACTCCATCAGCTACGGGCAGCTCGTCGACGAATTCAACTCGTCTCGACTAAAACTTAGTTGGGGCAAACTTTGCATCACCGACAACTAGTCAGAATCGCCTCCGACTAGTCGACTTCGTCAACAACCGTTACGGCTTCATCAACGACTGTCACGGCTTCGTCAAAAATCATTCACGAATCAAGCTAAGTCACTTTTCTAAATTATTTGCTGGCTTATTTTCTGTTTGCGCGCAACACGCGCTCTACTCGCCGGAAACTCTTGCGCGCAACACGCGCTCTATTCGCCGGAGGGCAGCAGACTCTTTCGTGCTACCGCGCTCTCTTTTTATCGCAACAGCGAATATTCCATTTTGTCTTCTCTTAAGATCACTACTCTTCTCGAGCAGAACACGCCTTAACTTGTGAAAGCCTCAGGCACATCTGTCACGCCTAAGCCCATACGCGTATACGAGACAACGATCTCACACACGCAGCGGCAACGGCTACCCAAAGACTGAGAGCCTAAGCATAACAGGCTAACTACTCGGGAAGAGTATGACTAAAACAAGAGCTTGAGTCGCAATCATGGAGTCTCTTTCTTGTCGCAGTAGCGACTCCTCTCACTTTTGTCTTCTCTTAAGGTCACTACTCTTCTCGAGCAGAACACGCCTTAACTCGTGAAAGCCTCAGGCGATTCTGTCATGCCTAAGCCCATACACGTATACGAGACAACGATCTCACACACGCAGTGGCAATGGCTACCCAGAGACTGAGGGCCTAATCGTAATAGGCTAACTACTCGGGAAGAATATGACCGAAATAAGAGCATGACACAACTTTCATACTGATCACTGAATAAATTTCAGCAGTTTCAAAATCCTACAAATATGCTACATAATGTACGTATTTTTTCTTTCAGGTCAAGCTTTGGTGACGACGCTCGTCGCGACGCCCACTAAGCATGCCTCCAACGGCAGAGGCTAGTTCTCGAACTCGGGGGCTAAGCACCAATCAGTACTCCTAATATCTCCAGTGGCTCAGGTAGCTCCCAGGCTCGGGGGCTGGACGCCGCAAAACCACTCGACGTGGCTCCAACGACTTACCTGGCGCATAAGCACGGGGGCTGGACGCCGCAAGACTACTCGAATGATGACCTGAGTGAAGATTCAAGACCCTCGGGTTGATTATTCAATCAATCCAAAGCTCAGGGGCTGATAAGCTACACCCAACAATCGATTTTTTCAAGTCGAAAGAGGAAGATTCAAGATTTTGACCCTCAGCCTGATTCGACAATTCAACCTAAGGCTTGGGGGCTACTCCATATGGAGTGCGAGTTTCGCCGCCCTCCATACACGAAGACTACAATATCATGTTGATCAAGACTTTGAGCACACCATAGCCTCATGGCAGCTTTGAGAAGCATTGACAGATTCAACCGGACAAAGTACTCGAAGAGCACCAAGACTACTCGGCGAATATCTCAAGACTACTCGAAGACTGCTGCATTCGACTATGAAGTGCTCGGGGGCTTGTCGGGGATACATCCCCAGTACCCGCAAGGAAGGAAGAAGTCAGACTCCTACTAGGATTCCCCTGTAATCTGACTAGGACTAGTCCCGTGTACTCCTACTAGGACTCCTCCTTGTAATCCGACTAGTACTCTGCCCCCTGGAGTATATAAAGGAGGGCAGGGGTACCTAGCTCGGCGCGTCATACCTCAACACCCAAGTCTAGGACACACAAGAACAACTCCAGTTCATCAAATACAAACCAACACACAGGACGTAGGGTATTACGCGATCTAGCGGCCCGAACCTGTCTAAATCGTGTTCCTTGCGTCACCATTGATTCCTTGATTCTCGACGACCCTTACCGTATAAAAGACCACCTAGGGTACCCCCTAGGCGGGTTGCCGGTCTAAAACACCGACAGAGAGATACCTTAAGAAAGATAAGACCTCAGCAAATATATCAAATGGGTTGGTTTGAAAATAAAAATGGTCTATATAGAATATCTAGAGAAGTAGAATTAAGTGTTCTAACAGAACCAGTTCAACTAAGAATTGTTAGTAAACAATTTGAGAACGGGCTAAAATATTCAGGCTACAAATATATTCATCAGGGAATGTATATCATAGGAATTAAAGGAATGACTAGAAAGAAATTAGGAACCAAAGTTCTAATAACCTTGTTAGATAAAAGATGGGATTTAGTGAATAAAGCAGCTTTGGGTTTCCTAGAAGGAGATATGAATAAAAATATGTTAATAACATGCATAGCTCCATTTTTAATAATGCCAATAAAAGAATTTATAGATAAAATGGCAATTGGTTTTCAGACCAAAGGCTATGAAGATTTTAAAGGTACATTTATTAGTAAGTATAGAATTTATAGGAAGGTTAACTATTAGAAGTGCAACTAAATACAAGGTAAATGTAAACAATGTAATAGAAAGTATGCAGTCTAAGGGAATAAAATTCATGAGTCCTTTAAAAATTAGTTCTGAAGAAAGAGCAGGTGAAGAATGGAATATAAGTGCTTTAATAGAACCAAAGATCTTAAAACAACCTAAAGATTATGTAAGTTATGAAAATAGTAAAGGCAAAACTAGTATCAGGTTTGTTAATTATAAAGAAAGAAGTTTAGATGATTTAGAAGTTTCAACTTCTGAATCAAATATAGAAGAAGCTAGAAGACATAGCGTACGTGAATTTATGGAAAAATTAGATATTGATAATGAAATAAAACACTATGAGAAAAAACTAAGTAAAGTTCAAGACGAATATAATACCTCTATGATATGTGAATGGTCTGCTAGTAGAGAAAAAGAGCTATATTTCAGACGAGAATTATATAGACTTAATAAAATTAAGAAAGAAAGAGAGCTAAATAATAAAAGGGCTAACATGCCAATAATGAAACATGAAACTACTTTGAAACATGTAAGTGATAAAAATAGTAAGATTCAGAAAGAATTAGAGAATAATAAAGAAAGGGTAAAGGAAGAAGAAGAGGTTGTTATAAGTGAAGAAGATCAATGGGAGATCAATAATAAAATTTTATTAGAAAGTTATGAAGAAGAGGATGAAGATATAATTGAAATACATAGTAGTAAGTCAGAATCTCATATTCATTATTTAGGAAATGAAGAATTATGCAATAAAGATACTGCTATAGAAGCCATGGATATAGATCCGAGTCCATCTAAAAGACGACGAGAACAAGAGAGAGATATAAAAATTGAAGGAGAAAGGGATAGACCATCTAGAAAACCAGGCAATTGGCCACCAGAAAAGGAAGAACCTACATATAACTATATACCTGGACAATATAAGCATATGGGTTCAAAAAGGAGAGAATTTGAAAGGACTGTGCAATTTCAGAATTATAGAAGTGATGGTGCAATATTAAATTTAGCAGCACATGATCCTATTGATTGGCCAAATATTATAAGCATATGGAAAAGCTTAATAGTCCAAAAATATATACAAAATCAGCATAATATTGGAAGTAGAGTAGAAGATATGATTACATATTTAGAAACATTCTTAGGAGAATCAGTTAAAGTTCTATGGGAACAATGGGTAGAAACTTATCCTCATTATTATGAAGAATTAAAAAGAGCTGGTAGCAACCCTTATAATTTTGCAAATATCATATCAAGCATTGTCATAGATGAAGATCCAAAATTAGGTTATACTACATTACAAAATGAAAGATTGAAGGAAATAGAGAAGTTGACTTTAACAAATTGGAAAGGAATAAAAGATTTCTCTCAATATTATTTGTATAATGCCACAACTGCTAAGCAAGGCTATAATAAGAATATAGTTGAAAGGTATTTTAATAAATTACCAGATCCTTTAGGATCTATGATATTTGAAGAATATAAAAAGGAGTCTAATGGAAAGGAATATAATATTTCTCAGGCTATAACATTTGTTTTTAAGCAACTAAGAAAGATATGCACAAGCTCAAAGGTCAATGAAGCAATCAGACTACAATTTTTGTAATAAAATAGCTCAAATACCATTGACATATGGAGAAGAGAAATATAGAAATAAGAAATACCCTAAAAATTATAAAAAGGAAAATGTAAAGACAAAGAAAAGATATTTTCTAAGAAGATCAGATAATAGAGCTCCTTTCCTTCACAAGAGAAATGTAAGAAGATATAATCCTAGAAAAAATTTATGATAGTACTTGTAGGTGCTTTATTTGCAATTCTCTAGATCATTTAAGTAAAACTTGTCCTAATAAAGATAAGAAGAGATATTCTAACAAGCAAGAAGAGCAAGAAAAGGTGTTGATTATAGATAGTGTTAATGAAAATATTTTGGTATGTGATGATGATATAATGGATGATGAATCAATATATTCAATAATAGAAACAGATGAAATTGAATATAATGAAGAAGATGAATCGAGTGATGAAGAGTTAAACTTGATTGAGGAACTAGTAGGGTTAAAGATAGAAATGATGGATCAAATAATTCAGGATCATAAAAGAGATGACTTTAATATAAAATGTGTATTTTGTATATATTATCAAGATCCAGGAAAAAGGGCTACTTGTAGTTTATGCATAAAACAGGCATGTAGGTCATGCTTAGAATAGCAAAATGACAAGAAAGTAGTCAGTACAAAATATGAGGAAAATAAGATCAGTCCAAAGGAGGACTCTTCAAATGATAAAAGAGAGAATAAATATTTAGTCAATACTCCACAAGAGTTTCTTATCCCTAGGATAAGTTTTAAGACTGAACAAGTATTGGCATATTTTACACAAGATATTATAGATCTAATATGGAAGAAATGTGCTGAAAGGCAGTACAAAACATTTCATGATATACAAAATTACTTCATGAGCCTATATCAAGGAGTAGAAAGGAATTTGGCAATAATAGTTAATACAAATACCTTTCCTTTACTCCATCTTGATGATAAGTTAATTGTTAAGCCTCATCACAAATTTATAATACTTAAGGCTGATATAAACCTAAAATATTTTAGAAATATACAAAGGCATACAAGAGAAGATATCTCTTTACAAACTATTATTGACCATGGGTTAGCCCGAGATATTTATGGAACATTGGAAGAAATACTTCAATCTGATTTAGGAAAGGCTATTAAAGAAGCATGTAAAAGATTGGCGTGTGTTCAACGAAGATATAAAATAAAATACTTTTCTAATCCACCAAAATTTACACTACCATTGAGACCAGCAAGTCATGATATATATATTATAAAAAGTTCATATAAATTCCCTACGATATGGTCATCAGAAACATGGCAAAATTATGAAGAAATACGTGCCAAAAATAATCATGATAATTGGAGAATCTTTAGTGAAGCAAAAGAAATAGAAGAAAATACTAAATTTGATCCTGAATACCATATGATGTATCAAAACAAAATAACAAAGATATTTCTACGAGAATATTATCGAAAGAATAGTATAATATCACAAGAAGTAGGAAGGCTACTTAAGCCAAATTATGGAATGGAATGCCAGTTAAGAAAGGAATATCGTGAATTGCTGTCATGGTATGAACTGTGGCAACCAGAGGAACCTGATATTGAAGAAGAAGAATAGAAATGCAGCTCGCATAAAAGTATATTTTGTCACACAAGAGCATAAGTTCCCAACATTGTTAAAGTGTTAACAACAATTCGGCCGGGGAAGAATAATACTACATGCCATGATGTTGTGATTGAAGTCTGCGACGTCAATCATTCGGGCGTGGAAGACCATACCAAGCAGCATCCAGAATATCACGAGAAGACAGTGCGCAATAGAGGACAAGGCAATAATTGACGCCCGAATGGTCTTCTCGTGATATTCTGGATGCTGCTTGGTATGGTCTTCCAGGCCCGAATAATTGACGTCGCAGACTTCAATCACAACATCGTGGCATGTAGTATTATTCTTCCCCGGCCGAATTGTTGTTAACACTTTAACAACATTGGGAACTTATTCTCTTGTGTGACAAAATATTCTTTTATGCGAGCTGTATTTCTATTTTTCTTATTTAATACCAGGTTCCTCTGGTTGCCACAGTTCATACCATGACAGCAATTCACGATATTCCTTTCTTAACTGGCATTCCATTCCATAATTTGGCTTAAGTAGCCTTCCTACTTCTTTTGATATTATACTATTCTTTCCATAATATTCCCGTAGAAATATCTTTGTTATTTTGTTTTGATACATCATATGGTATTCAGGATCAAATTTAGTATTTCCTTATATTTCTTTTGCTTCACTGAAAAGTCTCCAATTATCATGATTATTTTTGGCACGTATTTCTTCATAATTTTGCCATGTTTCTGATGACCATATCGTAGGGAATTTATATGAACCTTTTATAATATATATATATATATATATATATATCATGAGTTGCTGGTCTCAATGGTAGTGTAAATTTTGCTGGATTAGAAAAGTATTTTATTTTATATTTTGGTTGAACACACGCCAATCTTTTACATGCTTCTTTAATAGCCTTTCCTAAATCAGATTGAAGTATTTCTTCCAATGTTCCATAAATATCTCAGGCTAACCTATGGTCAATAATAGTTTGTAAAGAGATATCTTCTCCTGTATGCCTTTGTATATTTCTAAAATATTTTAGGTTTATATCAGCCTTAAGTATTATAAATTTGTGATGAGGCTTAACAATTAATTTATCATCAAGATGGAGTAAAGGAAAGGTATTTGTATTAACTATTATTCCCAAATTCCTCTCTACTCCTTGATATAGGCTCATGAAGTAATTTTGTATATCATGAAATGTTTTGTACTCCCTTTTAGCATATTTCTTCCATATTAGATCTATAATATCTTGTGTAAAATATGCCAATACTTGTTTAGTCTTAAAACTTATCCTAGGGATAAGAAACTCTTGTGGAGTATTGACTTCAATATTTATTCTCTCTTTTATCATTTGAAGAGTCCTCCTTTGGACTGATCTTATTTTCCTCATATTTTGTACTGACTACTTTCTTGTCATTTTGCTGTTCTAAGCATGACCTACATGCCTGTTTTATGCATAAACTACAAGTAGCCCTTTTTCCTGGATCTTGATAATATATACAAAATACACATTTTATATTAAAGTCATCTCTTTTATGATCCCGAATTATTTGATCCATCATTCTATCTTTAACCCTACTAGTTCCTCAATCAAGTTTAACTCTTCATCACTCGATTCATCTTCTTCATTATATTCAATTTCATCTGTTTCTATTATTGAATATATTGATTCATCATCCATTATATCATCATCACATACCAAAATATTTTCATTAACACTATCTATAATCAAAACCTTTTCTTGCTCTTCTTGCTTGTTAGAATATCTCTTCTTATCTTTATTAGGACAAGTTTTACTTAAATGATCTGGAGAATTGCAAATAAAGCACCTGCAAGTACTATCATAATTTTTTCTGGGATTATATCTTCTTACATTTCTCTTGTGAAGGAAAGGAGCTCTATTATCTGATCTTCTTAGAAAATATCTTTTCTTTGTCTTTACATTTCCCTTTTTATAATTTTTAGGGTATTTCTTATTTCTATATTTCTCTTCTCCATATGTCAATGGTATTTGAACTATTTTATTACAAAAATTGTAGTCTGATTGCTTCATTGACCTTTGAGCTTGTATGCTTGTGCATATCTTTCTTAGTTGTTTAAAAATAAATGTTATAGCCTGAGAAATATTATATTCCTTTTCATTAGACTCCTTTTTATATTCTTCAAATATCATAGATCCTAAAAGGATCTGGTAATTTATTAAAATACGTTTCAACTATACTCTTATTATAGCCTTGCTTAGCAGTTGTGGCGTTATACAAATAATGCTGAGAGAACTCTTTTATTCCTTTCCAGTTTGTTAAAGTCAACTTCTCTATTTCCTTCAATCTTTCATTTTATAATGTAGTATAATCTAATTCTGGATCTTCATCTATGACAATGCTTGATATGATATTTGCAAAATTATAAGGGTTGCTACCAGCTCTTTTTAATTCTTCATAATAATGAGGATAAGTTTCTACCCATTGTTCCCATAGAATTTTAACTGATTCTTCTAAGAATGTTTCTAAATATGTAATCATATCTTCTAGTCTACTTCCAATATTATGCTGATTTTGTATATATTTTTGGACTATTAAGCTTTTTCATATGCTTATAATATTTGGCCAATCAATAGGATCATGTGCTGTTAAATTTAATATTGCACCATCACTTCTATAATTCTGAAATTGCACAGTCCTTTCAAATTCTCTCCTTTTTGAACCCATATGCTTATATTGTCCAGGTATATAGTTATATGTAGGTTCTTCCTAATCTGGTGGCCAATTGCCTAGTTTTCTAGATGGTCTATCCCTTTCTCCTTCAATTTTTATATCTCTCTCTTGTTCTCGTCATCTTTTAGATGAACTCGGATCTATATCCATGGCTTCTATAGCAGTATCTTTATTGCATAATTCTACATTTCCTAAAGAATGAATATGAGATTCTGACTTACTACTATGTATTTCAATTATATCTTCATCCTCTTTTTCGTAACATCCTAATAAAATAAACTTCTTTCTCTCTAATAGCAGTCCATTCACTCAAAATAGAGGTATATATTCATTAGGTATTTTATTTAGCTTTTGTTCATAGTGATGAATCTTGCTTACTAAAGTTTCCATTAAAAGTAAAAAAACTTACTTAAGGTTGTAACAACTAATTCAAATATCTTGACTAGATATAGAAAAACCCTCAAAAACAAAAATTTTAACAACGTCAGCTCTGATACCAGTGCGTAGGCGGACGGTTCGAGGGACGGAAAACAAGCGACTTCGAAAAATTCGAATTTCAAATTTCGAGTTACGATTCACAGCACTATTACTCCACTCATACTCCATGAAGACATCCACCACTTCGGAAGTGCTCTGAGGAATAATTAGCCACCATATTTAGAATCACCCACTACCGTTGTATTACTCCACCACCTCTGTACCACTACTAGAATAAAGGGAGGTTGTCGGAGCTCGTCCCTTGGTTTGTAAGGTAATCAAGGTTTGTGCTAAGTTCTTGGGGTTTCCCGAAAGGGAAAGCCGCATGTAAGCTTGTCCCGTGGAAATGGATTAAGCTGTCCTGGTAGTATCCCTGCCTTCCTTTAAGCTCGTTCGTATGGGGCGATGTCTCTACGCTAGGGACCCTAGAGGAGAAACCTCTGTGTGTGTCGTTCTCGTGTTAGCCCTGGTAGCGGCGTTTGAGGAGAACCCTGTGTGCGCAGAGAAGTGTTCCCTTCAGGTGGAACTGCCTGGGGAGACGGTAGAGCCTGAGTCCTATGTGAGCGTGGCTGGGGACGGTGAGGGTGCAGACTGGGCTGGCCTGGTTCTGAAGCGAGCCAGCGACGCATGCGGTGAGTACCGAGTAGGACTGTCACAAGCATAGCAGCATGTCCGGGAACGGACCGAGGGACGGAAAACAAGCGACTTCGAAAAATTCGGATTTCAAATTTTGAGTTACTATTCACAAAATTATTCAAATTATTCAAATTCAGCGAACACTATTCAAATTCGCGGCACTATTTAAATTCAGCTCACTATTCAAAATGGGAATATGAATAGTGCCCGAGCACTCACCAGGGAGTGGGTGGAGCACCTCAGGGTGGATGGAAATGTGGCGGCGCTATTCACTCACTATTGCGCACTATTGAGCTACTATTCGAGGTCGCTTTCAGCGGATATGGTACGCGCGGGTTTGTGATTAGGTATATATCTTTGATTATATCGACTCTTAGGATCTTCGCGGGTTGGCGAGACCAAAAAATTCAGCCGGACGTGCTGCTATGCTTGTGACAGTCCTACTCAGTACTCATCGCATGCGTCGCTGGCTCGCTTCAGAACCAGGCCAGCCCGGTCTGCACCCTCACTGTCCCCAGCCATGCTCACACAGGACTCAAGCTTTACCGTCTCCCCAGGCAGTTCCACCCAAAGGGAACACTTCTCTGCGCACACAGGGTTCTCCTCAAACGCCGCTACCAGGGCTAACACGAGAACGACACACGCAGAGGTTTCTCCTCTAGGGTCCCTAGCGTAGAGACGTCGCCCCATATGAACGAGCTTAAAGGAAGGCAGGGATACTACCAGGACAGCTTAATCCATTTCCACGGGACAAGCTTACATGCGGCTTTCCCTTTCGGGAAACCCCAAGCACTTAGCACAAACCTTGATTACCTTACAAACCGAGGGACGAGCTTCGACGGCCTCCCTTTATTCTAGTAGTGCTATAGAGGTGGTGGAGTAATATAACGGTAGTGGGTGATTCTAAATATAGTGGCTAATTATTCCTCAGAGCACTTCCGAGGTGGTGGATGTCTTCATGGAGTATGAGTGGAGTGTGGGTGGAGGTCTTCGGTGATCTTGCTTCTTCGGTGCTTGATGAATCATGGCGCTGAACTAGAAAGCGTCCATGCATATAAGATTCAAATCGCAACATGTATCCTCGAGGTTTCAGCGAGTAAGATTTGTTTTCTATGCAAGTAGATCAAAAGGTACAAAAGTCAAGGCGTGATGAGCACAGTGAAGTATGAACTTGCAACAATCTGCAACAAAGGGCGGACGGTGGATCGTCCATATGCTGTTTTGTATTATTATTACATCATCAGGCTGAACAATGCCTTTGGCCTAAGCAATCCAAGCGCACGCTCAACACATGTAACGACCTGTGACCACACCGTCGTAACCATGGCTCCTTGAGATCAATGGTCAGGAACCCTTTCAGCAGCTCGAATCCGCTCTTGGTCTCTTGGAGAGCACCTCCTCCGGGAACAGGTCGCGCAACCGGTTGCGGTGCCCTACCCGCCGCTGTCGTGCCCTCCACCGCTGCACCTCGTCGGCGAGCTCCGGGCTGGGCTTCAGCGCCTGCCACGCCCTCCTGCCCGGCACGCCGAGCACATCGAAGATCTGCTAGAGCTGGCCCGTAATGTCCTCCCCCGCGAACGGCACGTCGTCGCCGAGGAGCTCCGCCATGACGCAGCCGAGCGACCATGAGTCCACGAGCGTGTCGTAGTCTGGGTTCTCCAGCAGTGCCTCCGGTGCCATGTAGGGTATCGTCCCGATGATCCAGTGCGGCGGGTCCTTCTCGGCCGCGTACTTCGCCAGCCCGAAATCGCAGATATATCTTCAAGGCGCCGCCACCATCGCCGACGAGGATGTTCTCGGGCTTGATGTGCCGGTGCACGATCCCGTGCTGGTGCATCGCTTCGGCGCCGGGGAGCAGCCGCCGCATTATGCGGCGGACGTCGGCCTCCGGAACGGCCTGTCCCGTCGTCCCATCATTACGTTGAGGGTCGGCCCGACGTAGTCCATGACGAGGGAGTAGTCCCTGGTGCCCGGCGCGCGCGCGCGCCGTGGAGACCGACGAGCGAGGGGCGGCAGGCCGCCATGAAGCACGCCTCCCGCGGGAGGTCGAAGACGCCTTCGGATTAGTCGACGCTGCTCCAATTACCAGTTCGAGCAGGCCGGACGGACTTGACGGCGACGACCTGACCCGTCGCGCGGTGGCGCGCCTTGGAGACGACGCCGAACGCGCCCTCGCCGAGCCTACAGAGCTCCTGGTACCAGCGAGCGCTGCCCATGCGTTGCTTCCTCGTCCTCGGCTTCCCCTCGGCGGCAGCCGTTGCGGCGACGCCGTCGATCATGGCGGAGATGGCGGCCGCGCGCCTGGCGCTGATGGGTGTCCCCGCATTGCGATACTCCTCGATCATGTCGCAGACGGCCGCGAGTCGGGCGCCTACAGCGCTCGTTTCACTTGTGCAGGCGGCGGCGCCAACTTCCGTGGTGGCGGTGGCCATGGGGAGCGCAACGGCGTACATGTTCGCAGCAACTACTGGAAATTAAACTGGAGCCTCTTTGGAGGAGATGGATCGATACGGCAGGGGCCTCGGGTGTTTATATCGAGCCATCGGGGGAGCTCTTCCTGCTGCTGATCAACTCGAGTTCGGAGTCCCAGAGCCGTATCGGACCTGGTATTAATCTCCGTACTTCGTCGAGATTTTTTTTCTAAAACATGCATTGATGTCTTCATAGGTGTCGCAAAAATTTAACTACTCCGTCTCATCGAAATATTTATCGATATTAAGTTTTTCTTGTAACGTTTCACCATCATCTTATTCAAAAATCTTTTGTAATAAAAGATAACTTATACTTAAAATACATTTGATAATAAAGTGGGTCACAAATAAAATAAATAATACTTACATAATTCTTTATTATCGATATTAACTTTTTCTCGCAACATTTCACCATCCATCTTATTCAAAAATCTATTGCAATAAAATATAAGTTATGCTTAAAATACATTTGATAATAAAGTGAGTCACAAATAAAATAAATAATACTTACACAATTTTTTGAATAATACGAATGGTCATGACCAAAAGTCAATAATGACAATATTTCGATACGGAGATATTATTTTTTTTGTGATTGAAACTATTTCAAATACTGCCACTTGAATAGTAGGTACTCCCTCCGTTCCAAATTATTAATTATTTTGTTTTTTATATGCTCATATATTTTATTATGCATTTAGATATAATATATATCTAAGTGCATAGAAAATCTAGTAATTAAAAAATCAAAACAACTAATAATGGAGGCATATAGTATCAATTCAATGTCATAGTTTTAAAGGGATGGTGAGCAAACAAAAAATTTAATTTTGAAAACATTGGAATATAGCATCAGGAACAAAATTTGTTCACAAAGAGATGTCAAATGGGGAATATGACTACAAAGTCCACCTGTGCCGAGGAAATGATTGTGGGGTACCCTCTCACCTATAACCCAAAGGTTTCCAAGTTTTATTTCTGTTTATTTAATTATTCACACTTCTTATATTTTAGGTGTCTGCAATTTTTTATTGTTTCACATGACATGTTATAGATGTTATTTTCTGCAATTCTTCTCACCTGTATTGTAGATGAATGCAACAACAAAATGTTGTAGCTCCCGTGTTAAAGTTTACGCAAATTGTTGTTTGATATTCATAAATTAGATTTTCTTGTTGTGGCCCATTATCTGAAAAATGTTAAATTTGGCGCACCTAAACTAGAGCAACTCTCTTAGGATTTGCTTGGATTTCGCTCAAGGCTTGCCTTGCCTTTGACAGTGGTCGAGCACCGAGAGCGAGGATCCGATGGGATCCCCTTTTACAGATCCAGCTTGGGGTTAGTATGCTCACAAGCTGAGAAGTGATGGAAGGAGTGAGAGGTTGACTCAAGAGGGTTTAGACATGTTTGGACTGCACGGATGTGTAACCCGCTACATCCCGTGAGTTGTGTCGTTCTTCTTCTTCTTGTTCGATCCTATTACATGATACAAGCATGGGCCTTTTATAGGCACGGCCCATGGCTGGTGGAGCTTTGGTTGGCAATCCTCCCGGAATGTGGTGACCGAGTCACCGTCCTCCTTGCTATAGTCTTTTGACCTAGGAGTCTCGCTTCTAATACCCCGGGATGCCCTTGACTTGCCCTTCAAGTCAAGGTGCCCCCAGGATGCCTGGTGCATTCATTTTTGCCTTGTTGCCCTTGGCGAAGAAGGGAGCGGCTGTGATGCCGCCATCTTCTGCTCCTGTGGGCTCTATTCTTGACGCCTCAGGGTGGCTGGCCCACGGCCCTACCACTCCGTTCCTCCCCACGAAAGGCTCGCCCCTCTTAGTCTTAAGAGGCAGGCTCCACTTATGAGAAGGGTGTCGGGTGGTCGTCTGAATAGGACGGTGTCAGGGGCGCTGTCCATGCTGCCATTAGATGGGATGGGTGAGTCCTGTAGCCCTGAGGCACTCAACGTCATCATGTTGATCCCGTAATGATGATGTTTTTACGTGGAAGGCGTGGCCATGAACGGGCTACCTTGACTGACACGCCTACGCACCATTAATGTGCACCTGCCATCTTCCTTCCCACCTAAGAGAACGACCCCCGGGGCTCTCTTGGAAGGGCTCCTAGGGCTCACGCCTTCATGCCACGTTAGGGTTCCTCCCGGGATCCTTGCATCCCTAGGGTAGCTTGCTTGGGGGCTAACGAGATGGTCTGTTGTCCTCTTGAGGGCCACATGACCCGCCTACCCTCATGGGCCTTCCTGGAGGGCATTTCAGCCCAAGGGATTGGTCGAATCCCACCTTGTCCAGCACCTTCTTTGGGGACCCTAATTCCCTTTGGTGTTGACAGCCTCGCCTCATCTTGCTGGCATGGGCAACGATGTGCTTGCCAGCCCAAGCGAGCGAATTTGGCTCTCCTGCGAAGCCAAATCTCGCTAGCACAAACCCCGAGAATCTTGCTCCGGTTCCAAATAACTCGTCTCACTCTCCAAGCCTAACAAGGTAACACAGTGCCCGTCAAAGAAAGCAACCAGCCCCTTAGTTTTATGCATATACTAGAGTGGGGCGTGCCTCCGGCGCGCCAATTTTCTGACCAAATTTTCATTAAAAGAATTGATGTTCTTGTATTAGCGTCTAGAGCATGGTATGTCTTGGGAAAAAATAAAATTAGTGGTACTAATCAGGCAGCTGCATGTGCTTATGTTTAGGTCTTTATATTTTGACGTGACGGTAGAAATTATAATTTTAATAATGACAATTAATGTCTGCATGCAATAGTATAAGCATTAACTTTGAAAGAGTTACGTAATTAATTCTACATATTCATCAGTGCGGGATAACTGCATAATAATCACATTCACATTGTCTTTGCTCGTATGGAAAAATAAACTAGCTGTTACTGAAATAAGTGATATGGTAACATAGTACATAATTACATAGTAGTGATAGAAGACAAGTATTAAAATAACTAAACACATCAAACAATAGTGCTTGTTGACTAAATGGACAAACTGGTCAGTAAACATCTCAAGAGTAGATTGTGGAGGATTATTTCCTGTGTATGTAAGTGTGATAGCGTTCGAAGTAGTAGCATTACCTATATTTGGAGAAATTACAAGAGGAAGTACATTGCTGTAGTCGGCGGATAGCTCTGCGATCTCAACGATGAAGTTGCAATGTTGATTTTCTATGTTTTTCAAGCATTTCATCTGAGCGACACATGTGTCCTCAAAAATCCATGCCCAAGACATAGCTAATTTCTTCTCTTTCTAAGTCTTCAATAGGTTGGCGTGGTTGTGATCGACTAAAGTTAATTTTTCTTCGCTTGTGATATTGTGAATGGCATCGTCATAGGCTGATTCTATAACTCCGCCTACGGTATCTATGAAATAGCTATAGTAAGTTGCTTTCTTATTATGCGGAGGAGGTGTTCGCTGTGTTGGCATAATAGTAATGGAGATAGTAAATATAGAATGATTCATTTCTCTCACATCTGTTCTAGATACATAAAAGCCTAGGTCTTTCACAATTTGATCGAAAAATAGCTTCTTTGGTATCTAAACACACGACATAGTTCTTTGACATTAAAAGTAGTTCCTCAGCTTTCATATTGGAGTAGTAGGGATTTGATGCGTTATACAAAGGAACAAATGATTTGAACAATGGAAAATTCATACCTACGGTTTTGGTTACGATATCGCCTTCGTGTTTACTTCGTTCTAAAAGTGGTTACCATGTGGAAAGGTCATAGCTTGAAGAGATGAAAGAACGTTGCATCTTGGATAGCTATTTATATAAGATATTCCTAGTTACAAACACCTCTAGGCAAAGGTGGACATGTATGAAATATTGTGGCAGCTAATCTTCTTGTCGTGTATTCGTCATGTCATGCAAGTGTTGCGTATGAAAGTTGTGTTGATTTGTGTGTCTATGTCTTGTATATGTGTGATATCCTTTAATCGACAATGTGGTTTCCACGTATTGGGCCAAGATCAGCCCATTCATTTGAAAAGCCCAGTAGTTTGAATAGCAAAGAAACATGAGGTCACTAGTAGCTTCCACTGCGGGCGCCTAACTTCTAGCGTCTTCTTTCATGTGTTTGGCTACTCACTCCATGCAGAATCTAGCGTCTAGAAAGGGAGTGTCGATCCGGACAACACTCGAGGGTCAGGTGCGCGGTGGCAGTCAATAAGAGAGAGGAAGTTGGCTGGTATGTAGTGAATAGTTAAAAGCTATCTAATGATGCGTGTTAGATTTGATTCAACTAACTGATCTATGTTTCATTTAGAACAGATCGGAGTAAGGAGGACGTGGAGGAAAGGTACGTGGGTCTCTTTCGATTCTTGTAGTAAAGTGAAACGTTTGCTGGCACTGTGATAGAATTATCACTGGAACCTAAGTGATTCATAGGTTAGTTCATCAGTATTTAGTCTCTGCATACAAAGATAGGAGTAGATCTATGTAGTTTTGCTTACTCTATAGAAATGGACATGAATATTCACTGTAAACAAATGAAAAAGCAGTTGACTAAGTAGGAAATGCCATTATTTGAACTGAAGGGGGCATAGATACATGAAGTTCTCTCATAGATTAGGTGTATAAATAATTGGGGATTGTAAATCATGACCACACTTTTTGTGAAACTTAACGTGGTTATAGTATGTTGATGTTGTCCATAAATTTTTGATGTCAAATAACTATGTATTCATTGTTATGTTACTAAATTAAATTGAAGACATAATCTAAGTTGTATCAATAGCATTGTAGTGTGCAGCATAGCCATGGTAATATATAGACGAGACGGTTATGTACACAGTATTAGTGTTTGTACCCGATATTTTATACGACTATATTTGTTCATTACAACTCTAGTTTGTTCATGCTCAAATTGATTAGATTATGACTATAATTCATCTTTTTTATATTGACCCGTGTAGAATGACAATAGAAGAATTGTGCCCTATGAGTGATATTGGAAAGACATTCCAGTGGTACGATGATTGCTACAGAAAGATTAGTACCAATGTTACTAGGAAGGTACAATATTATTAGCTAATTATCATTAATTGATAATATACTAATATCTAATTGTCTGGAACATGGGTTTTTGTATTTCAGGAAATAATTAGGATTAATTGAGAGTTAGTAGTGCGAGAGTTGGGTTGCTTGCTAAACAACACACAACTACATTTTAGCCGTACTTGCATAGAGAGCAATGATTGGCAATAAGCCTTTCTTTTTAGATTCCAAGAAATGGCAACATGTTCGAGAATATGATAGATGTCTATATTTGTAGTGATTTACATAACAATATTGAGGATGCGAATGTATCTTTGTATAATAAAGTAGTGGAGCATCTAGTGCAAATTCATAGAATTGGTATTGCTGATTATAGTAGTAGAGAAAGAGACGTCACCTATGCAGAATGGGAATCAATACACGAGAAGATGTGTCAACTATTCTATATTAACTCTAATATTCTATTTGGTTAGGAAGCTAGATTGGTTGAAGCAGAAAGACTATATCAGGTATATGGTTACAGTTTGATCGATTCTGATCTCAGTGGTATTGAAAATGCATCTACGAAGGTGCGGACTAGGTTTATAACTGTACTCAGAGATAGAGTATTGATATTTAGAGATGATGTAATTGAAAGCAAAGTGTCGTTGTCAAGATTGGCCAATCAAGACTTAGACTAGTAAATTTCTTTTATCCGCGTAAAGCCTCAGGTGGTGGCGTGGGAGACACGGATTAGACTGGTTCGGGCAAGGGAAGCCCTACGTCCAGTATCAGGGATGCTCGTATTGCCCACGCGGGGTTCTGTAGTAGGGGTTACAGATCGACGAGAGAGGGACTGGTCCCAAGTCTCTTTGTGCTTGAGCTCTCAGGGAGCGTACTAGTGTGCTATGGCTTGTGGGAGAAGAAGCCGCCCCCCTCCTCCGGTCCTGGGTTCCTCCTTTTATATCGCAAGGGGGGTAGCCGGAGTTACAGCTGGGATCAGGCGAAGAGAACCGTAAAGTGTAAACGTGGTACGGTAAAAATACGGCAGGAAGGGAGGAACAAGTTCCTAGACGCCCGACGCCTCCGCCGGCCCCTGGCGAGCGCCGGCGTGCATGCCGGAGGGGGAGGCGGCCGTGTGCCAACTGTCGTCCCACCCTACAGATAGCTCCTTTGGCATTCGTAGGCGTCGGGTGATGATGAAGGCGTTTCGTCGTTATCCTGGTGTCCGTTGGGGAGGACGGTGGATGCTACCGTTCTGATGATGGCTCCTGGAGGGAGGGCGTCACATCCTTGCTACCGGGCGCGCGGGACCCGAGGGCGCACGGGGCCCGAGGTCAGGCGAGTCTCTCCTCCGCTCCGGTCGGCGCAGGCCATGAGTACCCTGCGGCGAATGGGAGTGAGCCGCCAGCACTGTAGCTTGTACAATGTGGTCGTGCATGGGTACTTGTGGCGGGTCGCGTGAGGAGCGTGGTCAGCCTTCCCTCTGCCAGGCCTGCGGCGCATTTATGGCGAGGCCGATGGGGGGGACCCACAGGATTTGTTTATCTTGCCCACCTGGTCCGCATCCAAGGGGGATGCCTGCCCTGGGGGCCCTAGCGAGCCCGACCCCCGCGCTTGGGGTCGGACGAGGCGGAACCTTGTGGCGAGGGGTCGGGCGCCTCCGACCCCGGGGCCGCAGTCGGATGAGGCGGAAGCCTCGTGGAGGGAGGTTGGGCGTTCCCGACCCTGAGGCCGCGGTCGGGCGAGGCGGAGTTTTGATTATGCTTAGGTGGGCTCGGGGCCTTCGCGTCTGCCCTTTTAAGCGGTATTCAGGGGATCGTTAATATTTCCCCCCAACAGTAGCCCCCGAGCCTGTGGTGGAGCAAAAGTGCTCCTCCGGAGGCTTCTTTCGTCGTTTTGCCGTGGATATTGTTTATGGTGTGCTCGCTTCATCCCAGCTTGGCCGGGGAGCCTGCGAATCGTGACCACACGCATGGCCGTTGGTTGCGATGCTAGCCCCCGAGCACCTGCTCGTTGCGGGAAACCGGTCGGGAGGCCAGGTCGACTTTTGGGTCGTTGCCCCTCAAGCGTCCGTTCGCTAGGATGGAGGGGTTGAGCCGTGCCACGTTATCCTCGTTGGACGAACCGTGGTGCTCACTTTGAGCTGCGAACGGGTAGGTTCGAGTGGAGTCCCGATCCCCGTTCGGGGGGGTCCGGCTCGGGCCAAGCTGGTGGCGTACTCCAATTCCCCGCCGGCTAGTTCATATAGTTCCCGGGTCCGTTCGGCCGGATCCGGGGGCTCGTTGCCTTTCCCCATGGAAAAACCATGAACTTTATACCGGACGAGACTCGAATGTGAGGTTGGGACGCCCTTGGCTTTCGCTCACCCGGGTGTTGGTCGCTAGCGGACCCGTCCCTTCTCACCCCTTGGTCGGGGGGTGTCCTGAGGCAGCCGTCGATCTCCCCCCTCCTCCGGCGATGGGTTCCTGGGGGATCTCCCATTTCACCTCCTCGCGTGCCGAGGGCCTGGTGCGGAAGGGCCTCCTCTGTGAGAGGACGGTGGCGGGCGAGTGGGAACTGCCAGGGCCGGAGCAAGTGCCGACGCCTCCCTCCGGCTACGTCGTCTCCTTCGCTCACTTCCATGAGCGGGGGTTCGCTTCTCCCCCGAGCCGCTTCTTCCGGGGGCTCCTCCACTACTATGGGCTCGAGCTCCAGCACCTCAACCCCAACGGGATCCAGCACATTGCGGCGTTCGTTACCCTGTGCGAGGGATTCCTAGGCATCGAGCCTCACTTCTCGCTGTGGAAATACTTTTTCACAGTGAACCTGTACCAGAAGACGGAGAAGCGGGGGAGCCAGCAGCAGTCGCCTCCGGTGCCGATCGGGTGCGCCGGGATCCACCTTCGTCACACCCGCTCCAAGGAGTATATGACGATGAAGACCTCGGCGTCCCATAAGGGGTGGCACAACCAGTGGTTCTATGTGAAGAACTACCCGGACTCCCCCCTGCCGGCTTTCACCGGCCGTACTATCGACGCGGCGCCGGAGGTGTGGGCGTACGGGCCGGTGGAGAAGGAGAAGCAACGGTTCTCCGACCTGCTGCAGGCCATCGAGCGGCTGAAGAGGAACGGGCTCACCGGCGCCGGTGTCATCGGAGCGTACCACGCCCGACGGGTGGCGCCGCTGATGCTCCGGATCCGGCCGCTTGCCGCCATGACCCCCGACGCGCCGACCGAGGGCACCACGTTGGCGACGGGTGCGCTCGCCGCTTCCGAGATCCGGCAACGGATTCGGGAGGCGCTGGAGGACAAGGACGTCGAGTACCCAATTCCCGGGCACCCACCGATGCGCCCGGACGCGGGCTTTATAGATCTGGTAAGGGGTTGGGGCGTCGTCCTCCTTTCTTCGTGTCTTGCGATTGTCACTCTGACGCGGAGCTGCTTTGCGTTCGCAGGGTCCGCTAACCCGGGTCATGGTCTCGCTCCCGCCGGTGCTAGAAGATGCTGAGCGGCGGACGCGCAACCGTCTCCTTGCCGAGGCGCAGAAGCGCCGTAAGGACAAGGAGACGGCGAAGAAGCGGAAGAAGGCCACCAAGGAGTTCCAGCGGTGGCGGAGGGGGCCGGTAGTGTCAGATGATGACGACGACAATGACGATGACGTGATGATGAAGAGGATGAAGATGAGGAAGATGATGAAGAGGAGGAGCTGTTTTCCTCCTTCTGATCGGGCGCACTCGCCATTCAGGAGGCACCCTCGCGGATGGCCACGGGGGGTGAAGCGGAGGAGGCGCCCGCCCGGGCTTCGGCTCCACCCGGCCCTGGGGCTACGCCCCAGGGGCCAGTACAGCGCGTCCCCCAGGAGTCGATGCGAGACGCCCCCCAGGGGCCGGCGCGGGGCGTTTCCTAGGAGCGGGCGCGGGATGCTCCCCAGGGGTCGGCAAGGGGTGCCCCCCAGGGGTCGACACGGAGCACCCCTTGGGGGTCTTCGGAGCCTGCCCCTGCCGCTGCTTCAGAGCCGGCGCAGGTCGCCCCCCAGGAGTCGACGCGGAACGCCCCCCAGGGGCCGGCGCGGGGTGCCTCCCAGGAGCGGGCGCGGGACGCTCCTCAGGGGTCGGCGAGGGGTGCCCCCCGGGGGTCGACACGGGGCTCCTTCCCTGAGCCAGCGCAGAGCGCCCCTCGGGGGTCCTCGGAGCCTGCCCCTGCCGCCGCTTCAGAGCCGGCGCGGGGCGCTCCCCAGGAGTCCGCTCAGGGCGCTCCTCGGAGGTCCGCGGAGACTGCCTCCACCGCCGTGCCCGCGACCGGAGAGCAGCGAAGCGGCGACAAGCGGCCGCTGCCGGATGTCCCGGGGTCGGCATCGGGCTCCGAGTCGAAGCGCGCGCGCCACCCTAGCGCTTCAAGAACGTAAGTTGGCCTTCCTTACACCTCGTTCCTCTCCCCTTCTCACATTTGTTCCTACTGACGTCTGTTCGACAATGTTCAGCGCCGCTCCTCGTGGCCTTGCCCTGCAGCTTGCGCCTAAGAAGGCACTGCGGTTGTCGACCTCCTCCGGGGGGCGGACCGTGGTCCCGCCCGCGGCGAGCGGCGGGGTCCCTGGTGAGGCCGCGGACCCCTCGGCGGAGGCGACCCCTGTGATGGCGGCTGGCGGAGCGACGGCGGCGTCAGTCGCGGGAGGGGGAGCGGACCCCACTCCGCCTTCGGTCCCCCTGGTCACCCCTACAGCACAGGGCATGATCCCCCCGGGTTCTCAGGCCGGGGAGGTGATCGACCTTGACGCCGACGAGGCGGAGGAGACGGCGGTGACGGGAGGTAGGGCGGATGCCCCCGCAGCCGTGGCGGGATCAGCGGTGGAGGGAACGCCTGCCCCCGAAAGCGCGGCGGCGGAGGCAGAGGGGCCCACTGGGATACCGTCGGTGGCCTCGGCGGCGACAAGCGTGCAGGTGCCGGGGCCGTCGGTAAACCCGGCGGCTTCTAGTGCAATGGTGCCGACCATGATGGCAGCGTTAGGATCGGCCCCTGCCTCGGCCTCGGCTTCCTCCATTCCCAGGGCGTGGAGGGGGTCCGTCCTTCGCTGGTCATCCCGCGATGGCCCGCCGAGGCATCTCTTCGCGCTGGACGACGCCGCTGAGTGGCACAAGTGGCAGGCGGTGCAGGGCAGCCTGGCCCACGTCCAGGCGGCTCTGTCTTCGGCGTTGGGGGTTCTGGGTAACACCGTCCTCCCTGGCAGCCAGGTATGTTGCTCCTACTGTTGGTGATCAGCACCTCCCTTTTGCTTTTTTCCCTAATGGCACGTTGCTTTGCAGGCCCTCCAAGAGGGCAGTCGGGGGAAATCTGATTTCCTCCGGCTGCAGCAGGGTCTCTGGGAGCGCTTCAACGCAAAGAGGGAGCGCACCAGGAACCTGTCCCTGCAAGTCACTGCCGCCCAGGGGGTCATTCGTGACCTGCAAAGGCGTGAGGGGGTGGCGTTGGAGGAGGTGCGGCGATCGGAGGCCAAGCTCCAAGCCGTCATCGAGAAGGCCCGCCTCGACCACGAGGAGTTCCAGGCTGTCGCTGAGAGGGTCCGCCGCGACGCCGAGGAGCTTCAAGCTGCCGCTGAGAGGGCCCGCCGTGATGCCGGGGAGGTTGCACAGCTGAGGGGGGAGCGTGAAGCCCTTAGCGCGGAGACTGGTCACCTTCGCTCGCAAGTGCAGGGACTCCAGTCCGTCGTGTCTCGAGGAGCCGACCGGGAGCGCGAGTTGAAGGCTTGGGCCGACGGTGAGGTTTTTTCCGTTCCCGCGTTCCCGTGACATTTGTGTTCTTTTCTTGACTTGGTGGGCTTTTCTGGATGGTTCCTGCAGGTGAAATCGCCAAGCTGCAGGGTTTGCTCGACGCGGAGATGCGGTCCGCGTCGTCTGCGACGACTTTGGCGTAGTTTCGGAGGAGGGGTCGAGCTCTCTGCCGGCTCGTGTCCTCGGGGTACGCCGTCGGCATCGCGAGATCGCCGTGGACGCGCTTCACGTCGGCGTGCGGCGAGCCTTCGGGGTCTTCGGCTCCCATTATTCTGGCATCAACTTTGCCGGGATGAGTGAAGGGTACGCTGCCGATTACACCGACGCTGAGCTGGACAAGATTGATGCAGCGGTGTCCGCGCCGGCGGAGGCCCTCACGAAGCTCCTGGAAGATGAGGTCGTCCCTCCTGCCGACCCCCCGTCAATTTAGCTGTATCGGGCTTGCGCCCAAATTGTAATTATGTCAGTCTCGAACTTATTTTGCGATGGCCATACGGGCCTGTTTATGACTTCGTTGTGCGAAAGATCCCGATCCCCTTTGCTGTTCCTTTGGGCTTTGAAAGTTTAGAATACGCTGTCGGGTGCGTCAGTAAGTTTTGATGAGCGAAGGTGCCGTAGCTGCTGGGGCGTAGGTGTTTTTGCAGTCCGATCAATCTTGCCTGAGCACCGTTCGCGCATTCTTCTCTTTTTTGCGCCCAAAAGTCTAGAAAGGGAAGTGTTCGGTTTGAAAAGAAAAAACGTTTCTTTTAGATGGTGCCAAGTGGCTGGGGTCGGAACCCCTGATAGCCCCCGAGGGGTATGCGGTCCTGGAGCGAGGCCAGGGTCGGATACCCGTGAGCTTAAAGGAAAAAGCCTGAACCGAGGCGGCTCGGGGTTTCTTTTTTCGCAGAAGAGCAAAACTGGTAGCCCCCGAGGGGTATGCGGCCCTGGAACGAGGCCAGGGTCAGATGCCCCTGAGCTTAAAGGAAATATCGGAATTGAAGACAAGTTTATGCAGAACTTGGAAATAAGAGCTATGGGTAAAAGCGCCTTAGCTGTTCTATGTTCCAGGCGTTGCTGAAGACCTGCCCGTCGGGAGTCGCCAGCTTGTAGGTGCCTGGCCGTAGAACTTGTACGATGATGAACGGGCCTTCCCATGGGGGAGTCAACTTATGCCGACCCTTGTTGTCTTCGACGAGGCGGAGCACCAAGTCACCGACGTTGAAGGCTCGGCCTTGTACCTTGCGGCTGTGGTAATGCCGTAGGGCCTGCTGGTATTTAGCCGAGTGTAGTTGGGCTACATCTCGCGCCTCATCGAGTTGATCTTGTGCGTCCTCGAGTGATGCCTGGTTTCCCTGTTCCTCGTATGCCTTGACCCTCGGCGACCCGTACTCTAGGTCGGTGGGCAAAATGGCCTCTGACCCATAGATCATGAAAAATGGGGTGAAGCCCGTTGCCCGGCTGGGGGTCGTCCTCAGGCTCCAAAGGACTGCGGGAAGCTCCGCAACCCATCGTCCGCCGAACTTCTTAAGGCGGTCGAAGATCCGTGGCTTGAGACCCTAGAGTATCATGCCATTGGCTCGCTCGACTTGCCCGTTCGTGCGGGGGTGTGCCACGGCCGCCCAATCCACTCGGATGTGGTGGTCGTCGCAGAACTGGAGGAATCTCTTCCCGGTGAACTGCGTGCTGTTGTCGGTAATGATGGAATTTGGGATCCCGAAACGGTGGATGATGTCGGTCAAGAACTGCACCGCCTGCTCGGACCTGATTTGGGCTACCGGTCTTGCCTCGATCCATTTGGAGAACTTGTCGACGGCGACAAGCAGGTGGGTGAAGCCCCCGGGCGCCTTCTTGAAGGGTCCGACGAGGTCCAGCCCCCAGACCGCGAACGGCCACGTGATGGGGATGGTTTGCAATGCCTGCGCGGGCAGGTGAGTCTGGTGGGCAAAGAACTGGCACCCTTCACAGGTGCGGACTACCTGGGTAGCGTCAGCGACCGCGGTCGGCCAGTAAAAACCCTGTCGGAAGGCGTTGCCGACGAGGGTCCTTGGCGCGGCGTGGTGACCACAGGCTCCGGCGTGGATGTCCTGGATCAGCGCCTTTCCCTGTTCGATCGGGATGCAGCGCTGGAGGATCCTAGTGTGGCTTTTCTTGTAGAGCTCCTGGTCGATGATGGCGAAGGACTTGGCGCGGCGCGCGATCCTACGGGCCTCTGTTTTGTCCGCCGGGAGCGCGTCGCGGACGAGGTAGTCGAGGTATGGGGCTCTCCAGTCGATCGGGGGGTCGGCCCCCACCGCGGGGTCTGCCGCGATTTCCATGACCACGGGGTCAGACGGATTGGCTCCCGGGGCCGAGTCAGGCAAAGTAGTGCCGACCCCCTCGGGACTGGTGCTTGGGTCCGGGACAGGTGGCGCGCTGCCGACCTCCCCTAACTCGGGTCCCGACCCCAGGGCCGGGGGTGCTTCGCCGACCCCTGCCAGTTCTGGGTAACGGATTGAAGGCTTCAACTGGTCGCTAACGAAGATGCCGTCGGGGACGGGCATTCGGCCGGACGCCGCCTTCGCCAGCTCGTCGGCGGCTTCGTTGAAGCGCCTTGCGATGTGGTTGAGCTCTAGCCCGTCGAACTTGTCCTCGAGCTTACGGACTTCGTTGCAGTAGGCTGCCATTTTGGGGTCGTGGCAGCTCCACTCCTTCATGTCTAGCCGACGGATACCCAGCTCGATGGCGATGCGGAGCCCGTTGAGGAGGGCTTCGTATTCGGCGACATTATTGGATGCAGGAAAATGGAGGCGGATCATGTACCTGATGCGCACGCCCAAGGGGGAGATGAAGACGAGACCCGCTCCGGCGCGGGCCCTCATCAGTGACCCGTCGAAGTACATTGTCCAATACTCCTGCTTGTCTGGCGCCGATGGTGTTTGAATCTCCGTCCACTCTGCCACGAAGTCGGCGAGTGCCTGGGACTTGATGGCGGTGCGGGGGACGTAGGTGATACCCTGGTCCATGAGCTCAAGCGCCCACTTCGTGATCCTCCCTGTAGCATTTGGGTTCCGGATTACTTCGCCTAATGGGAATGATGAAACGACCGTTACCGGGTGAGAGGTGAAGTAGTGGCGCAGCTTCCTCTTCGTGATAAGGATGGCGTAGACGAGCTTCTGGATTTGTGGGTAACGCGTCTTGGATTCGGACAAGACTTCGCTGATGAAATACACCGAGCATTGCACCTTGAGAGCGTGTCCCTCCTCTTCCCTTTCCACCACCAGGGCTGCGCTAACCACCTGGGTGGTCGCCGCGACGTAGAGCAGGAGGGACTCGCCGTCGGTAGGCGGGACTAGGATCGGGGCCTTCGTCAGGAGGTCCTTGAGTCGGTCAAGTGCCTCTTGGGCCTCGCCGGTCCATTCGAAGCGGTCAGTCTTCTTCAGGAGCCGATAGAGGGGAAGCCCTCGCTCGCCGAGGCGCGAGATGAAGCGGCTTAGAGCCGCTAAGCATCCTGTGATGCGCTGAACTCCCTTTATGTTCCGGATTGGCCCCATGTCGCTGATGGTCGCTATCTTCTCCGGGTTGGCTTCGATGCCGCGTACGGAGATGATGAAGCCTAATAGCATGCCCCTTGGGACCCCGAACATGCATTTTTTGGGATTGAGATTGATACGCTTATCCCTCAGCCTTTCGAAGGCTAGCTCGAGGTCGGGAACGAGCTGGTCGCCCCGCCTGGATTTAACTATGATGTCGTCAACGTAGGCCTCAACGGTCCGCCCGATGAGGTCTCCGAAGCACTTCAGCATGCATCGCTGGAAGGTAGCCCCCGCGTTTTTGAGGCTGAACGGCATCTAAACGTAGCAGTAGGGGCCAAAGGGGGTGATGAAGGAGGTAGCGAGCTGGTCGGCCTCTTTCATCGCGATCTGATGGTAGCCGGAATATGCGTCGAGGAAGCTGAGGGTCTCGCACCCGGCGGTTGAGTCAACTATTTGATCTATGCGTGGCAAAGGAAACGGGTCCTTTGGACACGCTTTGTTGAGACCGGTATAATCGACACACATCCTCCACTTCCCGTTCTTTTTTGGTACAAGGACAGGATTAGCCAGCCACTCGGGGTGGCGCACTTCCTTGATGAACCCGGCCGTCAGCAGCTTCTGGAGCTCTTCGCCAATGGCCTTGCGCCTTTCCTCGTCAAAACGGCGCAATCCTTGCTTCACTGGCTTGGAGCCGGCCTTGATGTTCAAGGAATGCTCGGCGACTTCCCTTGGAATGCCGGGCATGTCCGAGGGCTTCCACGCGAAGACATCGCTGTTCGCGCGGAGGAAGTCGACGAGCACGCTTTCCTATTTGGGGGATAGGGCCGCGCTGATCCGCACGACTCCTCTGTTGGAACAGCCGGGATTTAGGGGGACCTCCTTGATACCTTCAGCGGGCTCGAAGGAGATGTTTGGCTGCTTGGAGTCGGGCCGGTCCTCGGTGGCCTCCGCAAGCTGGACCGCCGTGTCGCTCGTGACGGTGATGGCCGCGGCGTACTCGCAGCACTCTACGTCGCACTTGTACGCCTTCTGAAAGGTCGTGCCGACGGTGATGACCCCGTTGGGCCCTGGCAGCTTGAGCTTGAGGTAGGTGTAGTTGGGGATAGCCATGAACTTCACGTAGCATGGCCGTCCCAAGATGGCATGGTAGGTTCCGCGGAACCCCACCACCTCGAAGGTGAGGACCTCCTTCCTGTAGTTGGAAGGGGTCCCGAACGTAACAGGCAGGTCGATTTGCCCGAGGGGCATCGCCTGCTTCCCTGGCACGATGCCATGGAAAGGTGCCTTGCTGGGACGGAGGCGGGAACGGTCAACCCCCATAGCGTCGAGGGTCTCGGCGTAGAGGATGTTGAGGCCACTGCCTCCGTCCATGAGTACCTTGGTGAGGCGCGTCGTGCCGACGATGGGGTCGATGACGAGAGGGTAACGCCCCGGGTGCCGGACGCGTCCAGGGTGGTCGGACCTATCGAAGGTGATGGCCGGCCCTGACCAGTTCAGGAAGGCCGGAGTCGCTGGCTCGGCCGCGTAGACCTCCCGGCACTCCAGCTTCTGCTAGCACTTGGTGTCGTATGCTGCGGAGCCACCGAAGATCATGAAGCAGCTGTCCACCTTGGGGAAGCCATCTTCCTTCTCTTCGTCGCTTTTCTTTTCCTCATCGGGCTTCCGCTTCCGGTCGCCTTTCACCGGATTGCCCACGAAGTATCTCTTCATCAGGTTGCAGTCTTTGTAGGCATGCTTCACGGGGAACTCGTGGTTCGAGCACGATCCCTCAAGCAACTTGTCGAAGAAGCCGGGAGCGCCCTCGGGGGGCGGCGGCCCTCGCTTGCGCTCGGCTGCGGCCACGAGGGGGGCCTCGCGCCGTAGCTTGCCCTTCTTCTTCTGCTGGCGGTTGGAGGTGCCTTCGCCCGCATCCTCCTCCCGTCTCGCCTTGCCTTTGGAGCGATCGAAGATTGCTCCGATAGCCTCTTCGCCTGAGGCGTAGCTAGTGGCGATATTGAGAAGCTCCTCCGTGGTTCGCGGGCCTCGGCGCCCCAGCTCGTGGAGGTTCCTGCTAGGAAAGCTCCTATGACGTCGGCGTCCGCGACGTTGGAGAGCTCGGTGCGCTTCCTGGAGAAACGCCGGATATAATCCCGGAGGGACTCGTCCGCCCCCTGGCGACAGCTCCGGAGGTCCCAGGAATTGCCAGGGCGTGTGTACGTGCCCTGGAAGTTCCCTATGAAAACCTCCTTCAGGTCATTCCAGTTGCGAACTCGTCCCGAAGGGATATGTTCTAGCCAAGCTCGAGTTGAGTCGGCTAGGAAGAGGGGTAGGTTGCGGATGATAAACAGGTCATCATCCGCCCCGCCGGCTTGACATGCAAGCCGGTAATCGCAGAGCCACACTCAAGGATTCGTCTCCCCTGAGTATTTGGCTATACTCGTGGGTTGCCTGAAGCGTGGCGGAAAAGGCGCGTTTAGGATGCGCGCAGAGAAGGCCCGAGGCCCAGCCAGACCGGGGCTCGGGCTGCGGTCTTCCCCACTGTCGTAGCGCCCGCCACGGTGGACGTGGTAGCCTCGATCTACCCCGTCCTCCCTATCCGCGCAGGAGCGTCTCCGCGCGTTCAGGGTTTCGCGGGCGTCGCGGACGAGGCCGACGCGCTGGTGGACAGATCGAGCCTCGCCTCCCGCGGGTGGTGGAGCCCGTCGGGCGAACGTGGCCTGATTCGCCCCAGGAGGGGGTTGATGGAAAGATTCCCCCCACCTTTCCGAGGGCGCGTCGGGCGTCACCCTGCTGGCGTTCTGCCCGCGTCGTCGGGACGCGGAGCTTTCCGCGTGCTGGACGGCGGCGCATTCGAGCAGGTTGCGCATCTCTTGGCGTGCCCGTTGCTCCTCGGGTGTCGCTGGTTCGGGGAGCTGTCGGAGCAACACTGCCGCGGCTGCGACATTTTGGCTAGCGCGGGCGAAGAGCTGCGGACGCTCTTCGTCCACGCGGATGCGTTGCTGGACGTCGCGCGCCTGTTGTCGTGCTCCTCCCTCGTGGTGGGGGTGCTCGACTTCTTGGCAGGCGCCCGCGCGCGCCTCTGGTTGCTGAGAGCACTCCGGTGCCCTTGGTAAGGCTCCGGTCGTGGTCGCGGCACGCAAGGGGGGAGCCCTCTGTCTCCCCTCGGCATCGTTGCCGTTGGATCCCTTAGAGTGTGCGTCGACCACGAGGCACTCGCGCGAGGGGTGGGGGCTCCCGCTGCTGGAGCCTGCATCGGAGATCGTCCTCGTCACACCTACGAGCTCGTTGCTCGCGGGCGACGCGGTCATGGACCGCGCTAGGAGGCACCCGTAAGTCCCCGTGGCGTTGCGTAGCCCGAAGGGCCGTCCCCCTAGCGAGGTCCTTCCGGTAAGCGAGCGGCCGCTCGCCGCTGTCCCGGCGGTGGGGCCGGGGGCAGCTGGGCGAGCGGGCAGGATGAGGACAGGGATCAGCTTGGTCCCTTCCCCTGTGGCGAGGAAGTCCAGGCTCCCGAATCGGATCAGGGAGCCCGGAGCAAAGCTACTATCGTAATTGGCCATCTGAGGCTGGGAATGTACGCGCAAAGGTCCCCTACCTGGCGCGCCAACTGTCGTTGTCAAGATTGGCCGATCAAGACTTAGACTAGTAAATTTCTTTTATGCGCGTAAAGCCTCAGGTGGTGGCGTGGGAGACACGGATTAGACTGGTTCGGGCAAGGGAAACCCTACGTCCAGTATCAGGGATGCTCGTATTGCCCACGCGGGGTTCTGTAGTAGGGGTTACAGATCGACGAGAGAGGGACTGATCCCAAGTCTCTTTGTGCTTGAGCTCTCAGGGAGCGTACTAGTGTGCTATGGCTTGTGGGAGAAGAAGCCGCCCCCTCCTTCGGTCCTGGGTTCCTCCTTTTATATCGCAAGGGGGGTGGCCGAAGTTACAGCTGGGATCAGGCGAAGAGAACCGTAAAGTGTAAACGTGGTACGGTAAAAATACGGCAGGAAGGGAGGAACAAGTTCCTAGACGCCCGACGCCTCCGCCGGCCCCTGGCGAGCGCTAGCGTGCATGCCAGAGGGGGAGGCGGCCGTGTGCCAACTGTCGTCCCACCCTACAGATAGCTCCTTTGGCATTCGTAGGCATCGGGTGATGATGAAGGCATTTCGTCGTTATCCTGGTGTCCGTTGGTGGAGGACGGTCGATGCTACCGTTCTGATGATGGCTCCTGGAGGGAGGGCGTCACATCCTTGCTGTCGGGCGCGCGGGACCTGAGGGCGCGCAGGGCCCGAGGTCAGGCGAGTCTCTCCTCCACTCCGGTCGGCGCAGGCCATGAGTACCCTGCGGCGAATGGGAGTGAGCCGCCAGCACTGTAGCTTGTACAGTGTGGTCGTGCATGGGTACTTATGGCGGGTCGCGTGAGGAGCGTGGTCAGCCTTCCCTCTGCCAGGCCTGCGGCGCATTTATGGCGAGGCCGATGGGGGGACCCACAGGATTTGTTTATCTTGCCCACCTGGTCCGCATCCGAGGGGGATGCCTGCCCTGGGGGCCCTAGCGATCCCGACCCCCACACTTGGGGTCGGACGAGGCGGAACCTTGTGGCGAGGGGTCGGGCGCCTCCGACCCCGGGGCCGCAGTCGGACGAGGCGGAAGCCTCGTGGAGGGAGGTCGGGCGTTCCTGACCCTGAGGCCGCGGTCGTGCAAGGCGGAGTTTTGATTATGCTTAGGTGGGCCCAGGGCCTTCGCGTCTGCCCTTTTAAGCGGTATTTAGGGGATCGTTAATATTTCCCCCCAACACAAAGCGAGACTAAAGAGCTTCAACGAGTAGAGAGACATGTATGTAAGTCAGGTTAATGTCAATATGCGTAGCATGATCAATCTAAAGACAGATTTTGTCATTGTACTTACAGTTGCTAATATATGCAGAAGTGGAGAAGGATTATTTTTGTTTCAAATAAATTCATCTTTGATAATATAATTGATGGATCTCGAAATGAAAAGGCAGAAGTAGAGATAATACAAATGGGAAATCATGCATTTGCTAGTGAGATGGTATTGCATGTAGTAGAACATGACAATAGCACGGAAGATGTTTTATGCAGGGGAACGTTGGAAACTGAAACAAAATACGACTTTGCAAGTGCAAAAGATGTGTATAAAAAAGGCATTGCATCCATCGAAAATGCAAGCAATGGTGTGTATTTTGGACATAATTATCGATCAATGGCTATTGCTATGGTGGACAAAATCAAGGGAAATAAATTGAAAAATGAAATGGTGGAATTTGGATCCAAGATGATTTCGAAGTGGAAGTCCATGGTTGCAGCAATATAATAGATTCATACAGTATGGGGTGAAGCTTATGATCAAGTGGCTCAATGTTGAAATATCATAGGTAAACATGAAATGGCATTAGAAATAGTAAACAATGTTGCTGATCTACTTGCAAGGAGCTCATATGGATTAGAACCTAATATGCGTACATTTGAAGCAGTATCCATTTGAGTAGAATGTAAGAGTCAACCTGTATGTATAAAACATTCTAGGCGTACTTGGTATAAGTGTAAGTTTTGCAATTGTATTCTCATCCAAGCATCATTCATTTTGTTGTGACATTAGCTGTAGCATAGAAGATCTAATTTTCTCTGAGCTTAGGTAGCTAGCGGGCCACACAATTGTTGAGCCTATTTTAGACGCTATCTAGTTAAATACTAAAGTGGTTTATATCTGGATCTAGCAAAATCGCAATTCTATACCCAATAAGATACAATGCCATGTTATTCAATGGTGCAAAACTGCCCATGAATAGAATCATCTTTTTCCTTCGGCCCAATTGAGGTGGTACTTAGTTTAATGGGCCAAGAAGCTATTCAATCCAAAAGACATATACTCGTAACAAATTTTAAAATTACCTAATTGTTCACACTGAAGTAAATACGCATGGAATCTAACTATTCCTTCTTGTACATATTTTTATTAAGCATTATTAATCTCTTTGTTTCTATGTACTGAAATATTTTACGTAGGCGGGGATTGTACAAGATGGCTTCACAATCATTGGAGTAAATGAATAATTTTTTTTGTATATCACGACACTACTCTTAACACCAGATTTAATTTACCATAGTAGAACTTGGCTGACTCACCTGTGATTTACTGCGTGTTGTAATACGAGTGAAACGCCGCTCTAAGGTGACAAAAGTGTCATTATTTTTAGAATTGAATTAGACGTGCATGGCTAGACGTGTGTCGTTCTATACTGCGAGCAAATAAATATATAGCGTTTCTGATCCAGCACCGTTGAAAGAAATCATGTGCAAGGGAAAAGATAAATTTGGTAGAAAATGGAGAGTTCAAGGAAAGGTTATTTACCGCGTGTTGTAATACGAGTGAAACGCTGCTCTAAGATAACACGCAATGCGTGGTGACAAAAGTGTCATTGTTTTTAAAATCAAATTACACATGCATGGCTAGATGCGTGTCATCCTATACTGCGAACAAATAAGTATATAGCGTTCCCAATCCAGCACTGCTGAAAGAAATCGTGTACAAGGGAAAAGATAAACTTGGTAGAAAATGGAGAGTTCAAGGAAAGTAGAGTTGAAGTTGGTTTTGCTGAGTAGCGTCCAGCATGGTGCCTCCACCGCACCAGGTATCAACGTTCGTCGTGTCTCATTGTCAAATAGGAATCATGTGTTGTGCATATTTTTACTCAACAATGTACTATGCGTGTCAAAAGTATTTTCCAATTCTTTAGTTAGTAGTAGGAGAAAAATCAGAATCCATTATTGCTTTAGATTCATGTGCAGGTAGTAGCCTTATTTTTTAGTTGACTATTTAATTCGATTGTCAATGCTGATTAAGTTGCCTATGATTGAATCGATGACCGGTTGATTATTTAATTCCATTATTAACACTGATCGAGTTATCTATGCTTGAATCAATGAATGCAAATGGTGGAACACATATCTACTACTTTTTTTTATACATGGATCTATACAAATGAGGTTGTTGACGCCAGATTTTGACACGAGTAAAATCGGCGTTAGGAGAGGAAGAGATTAGAAGATGCGGCAAGATACAAGGGCGACGATTGGAAATCGGCCGATTAGTGCTACAGTCAAGGATCGGTTGATTGGTGCTACAGTCAAGGATCGGCCAATTGATGCTACAGTCGAGGATCGGCCGATTGATCCCTGGAGTTCCACCTCGCCCGACCCCTGAGGTTTGGGATCGGACGCACCCGACCCTCCAAAGAAGGATTTCCGCCTCGCCCGACCCCTGAGGTTTGGGATCGGACGCGCCCGACCCTCCAAAGGAGGACCTCCGCCTCGTCCGACCTTAGTTCCCAAGGTCGGAATGAGTCTGAGCCCTCGACATGAGGGTCCTGATCGGTTACCCCTTGCCAAAGAGGTGATCGGCCGATTAGGAGGTTGGAATAGTTGGGCCGATGTGGGCTTAAAAAGGATTATGAAGATGAAGAGGGGGTCAGCCCATGAAGCGCGTAATAATAGTACGAATCGTACTTGTAAATATTCGTTTTCTGTTTAAATTTAGGGATAGAGTCCTAGTCGGATAAGAAGTCATTTGTACGGGGCTATAAATAGCCACCCTTGTAGATCTGTAATCATAATCAACTCAATACAACAAACTACTGTTTCCTCGTACTTACTTTCAAGTAGGCGACTTCGCCAACACTTTTTCTTCTTTTTCACGAGTTTGTACAGGTTAGCGGGGCTGCATCAACTTGACCTCCGGCTGATCTTGTAAGTTCCGTTTATCGAGTAAATTCTAAGCTTTAACTTCGGGCGCATCGCTGTCGTTTCGTTTAGATTTATTCACCAGTTATCGATATTAACTAGAATTCTAGGTTTTACCTGTTGTTCTAAGTTTTATCACCAGTTATCCAGCTAGGAATCAGTAATTTCGGCTTTTCTTGTACTTCGCTGTTTACCTATTTCACGCATAGCCGATCAGATCTGTTCCTAGTGTTGCTACTGTAGCGTTGTTTAGATTACTCTAGCAGTTTTCTCTATAAACATTGCCTGGTAATCGGTTGCATCATAGCCGATTCCTTTATTACTACAAATCGGCCGAATCGCTGATAAGCTTTCTCAAGATCGGAACCTTAGCCGATCGCAACCTCTGGGAACTGACACATTTATTTCCTTGCCAATCAATAGGTCAGATTGGCTAGCACGTCGTGCAAACCGCACCAGGGCAATCACCCGAACAGGAGCTAAGCAGATTCTCTCGGGTCGTGTGTCCGACGCTGGGAAATCAATCAGCTGATTTCTAGCGCCAACACACTTTTGGCACGCCCAGTGGGACCAATACAACCGCCACCATGTCGAAAGCTGCTGAAGTCTCCGAAGACAACATCATCGAAGTGACAGAGGCAGATCTCAGGGACGACCAGAAGGAAGAGCTAGAGAGGCAGACGGCATACTACCGAAGACATGTCTGCAGTCCTTCAGTCGCACCAGGAGCGGGGAGACTATCAAAAAGGCTCCGTTTCCAACTCCCCACCAGATCACAATCACCGAGGACTCGGACAAGATGTCCGAGATGGTTCAACAATCCGTCTATCGAGCTTTCATCGATCAATCCCCGGTGCTTTCTAATACGGTATACAATGCCGTCATCAGCTCCTTAGCTAGCGGTGTATCTCAAGGGTACCAAGGGTCGGCATATGCTCCGCCGATTACGGCTCTGAACAAGAATACACCTTACTCGGCTTCTCAGCCGACTCAAATACCAGTTGGGGTTCCGGCGCTTCCTCATCATCGATCCCTATGGGGTTTAATGGCACGCAACACCTCCAGCCATGCCCCATTCAGTTGTCATCTGCGTAGTTTCCTCCGTTTAATCCAGCGCCTTGGGGGCACCATCAGTGACGGCCGTTCAGGATCAACCGGCTAACCCTAGAAGCCCCCAATTCCAGGCGTCTTTCCAGGCAGCCACTCGACCAACTATGCCGCAGTACCAGCCTGTCACTCCAGAGATGAGCAGAGCAGTAGAATCAACGGAAGTACTCCGGGGCATCGCGCCGCTCATACTATATGACGAAACAAGTGGCTCATTCAAACAGCTGACCCTGAATACGCAGCCGTCTATAACACATCAAATGCCACATGCTTTCACTCAGCATCAAGTCATCCCGCCGTCAATATACCAGCACGTACCAGTTCCTCAGCCGACAGTTTACCAGCAACAGCCGGACTGGTCGGCACGTATAGCAGAGGTGATTCAGGAACAATTCAGCTTGAAGCCGAAGGTGCAGACCTATACATACAGGACACCGTACCCGCCTACGTACGACTTACTGCCGTTTCCTCATCGGTATAAGGTTCCTGATTTCACCAAGTTTTCGGGGCTGGACGACACCTCAACCGTGGAACATGTGAACAGATTCATCATCCAATGCGGAGAAGCAGCGGCGCAGGATGCTCTACGGGTGCGGCTTTTCTCGTCATCCCTGTCTGGGTCGGCCTTCCAGTGGTTCACAACCTTACCGCCCAACTCGATAATTACATGGGCTGATCTGGAAAGGCAATTTCATAAATACTTCTACGCCGGGGTACATGAGATGAAGCTGTCCGATTTGACCAGCCTCAGGCAGAGAAGCGACGAGCCGATATCCTCATATGTGCAAAGGTTCAGGGAAATCAGAAATAAGTGCTACTCCCTGGCCCTGACTGATGCATAGTTGGCCAATATAGCTTTCCAAGGTCTCCTACCTCACATCAAAGAAAAATATGCCTCACAGGAGTTTGAGAGCTTGAGTCAAATCGTCCACCGATTGTCTGGTCAAGAAGTGCGTTCTTTCGATCCATGGAGGAAAACTTCCAGAAGAAGGTGGCATACTTAGAAGAGGTTGAAACCGAAGAAGATACAGAAATCGGCCTTGCGGAATGGATTAAAGGGAAGAAGCCGATATCATGTCCGTTCGGCAAGAAGGAACCGGAAACATTCGGATTTGACACGTCAAAGGCCGATAAAATCTTCGACCTCCTCCTCCAGGAAGGACAGATCAAGCTCTCGCCGTACCATATGATTCCTTCTGCCGAACAGCTGAAGAAGATGAAGTATTGCAAGTGGCACAACGCTACCTCCCATGACACGAATGAATGCAAAATCTTCCGGCAGCAGATACAGTCGGCCATTGAGCAGGGCAGACTCAAATTTGAAGTGCCAACAAAACCAGCCAAGTCGATGAAGATCGACCAGCACCCCTTCCCCACTAATATGGTTGACACGTGAAAGAATTCGCTCCAAACCAAGGTGCTAACATCCGAATCGGCTAAAAAGAGCGGCGCCGTAGACCCCAGAAATCAAGCGGCGCTTGAAGACGTCAAGGGGAAACGGCGGATGGAGGACGATGACGATGTATCAGGAGAACCACGCATCACTTCCCAATTCCTGCTCAACAAATATCAGTGACAACATGAACGCTCAAGATCCCGGGAAGAAGCAATGCGGCAACATGAAGATCACTGGCGATGCTCGTTCTTCATCCACTATTGGGAAAGCAACCTCAGGTTGCCTTCGGCCGATAATTGCCCGGAGTGCAACGGCCCGTATCGTAACAATCGGCTGTTCAGCAGGTCTCGCTCCAGAGATGGGAGACCAGAGCCGATCAGCAGGAACTAGCGCGACCAAGAAGACCGGCGCCCTCCAGTACGTGATCGGCTGGGGGGCAGAAGTGACCGGTATGACCGGTCGGAAGACAGGAGCAATGATGGGCCGGGGGGCAGATTTGATCGACATGACCGGCCAGAAAACAGGGCCAGCGTCCACAGTCGACTTGAAGAGATGGCTGATTCTCGGGTGTCGGATGAGAACCCTTTAGGACGCGAACCAGAATGGGAACGCGCAAGGCCACGAACCAAACCGGTGAACCCCAGGTGGTTCCCCGATGGATTGACCAAGTCTCAAAAACGAAGAATCCAACGTCTCCGCCAGTGGGAACAACAGGAGGAAGAGCAAGGGCATACGGCAGGCGAGAAGAACGGCAGGTCTCAGGTATGGCGCCCCAAAAGAAATGACAGAGGAGGTGACGAATCGGCATCCGACATCGACATGGTTTTCATACTACCGATGGAATTCATGACTCCTGCCGACCGACAGGACATGTCGGCAATGGAAGAGCAGATGGCGCAATTGGCTTTGGAGCCGATGACAGCCACATTCGAGAAGCCCGAAGAAGACAAACGGCAACACCTGAAAGCGTTGTTTCTTAAAGGGCATGTCAACGGCCGACCCATCACCAGATTACTGGTAGACGGAGGGGCTGCAGTCAACATCATGCCGTACACCATGTTCCGGAAGCTAGGGAAGAGCGATGATGACTTGACCAAGACAGATATGATGCTCAAGGACTTCAAGGGCAATGTATCCCCCGCTCGCGGTGCTCTCTGCGTCGACCTCACCATCGGCAGTAAGACCCTTCCTACTACTTTCTTTATCATTAATGGCAAGGGGTCCTACAACATGCTACTCGGCCGAGACTGGATACATGCAAATTGCTGTATCTCATCTACAATGCATCAATGCCTCGTACAATGGGTCGGCGACAACATCGAGGTGGTCACCGCCAATTCCGCATACAGCATCGCGGCAGCCGACACTCAGCAGTGGAGCTGCGAAACCGTCAAGTGCATATCCGGGAGAGTATGGGATACTGACTTCTTGAAAGTATCCGATTTTGGCCTACAGCCGATCCGAGCAGTCGGCTCCGAAGACTCAGACTAAGATGGATCAGTTCGCCCGAGAAGATGGGAAGCTGGGACACGGGTTCGCGTCAGCTGATTCATTAGAAATGATAGATTTAGGCGATGGTACCAAACCAAGGCCGACATATATTAGTGCAAATTTAGATCCGGAATACAAATGTAAACTGACAAGTTTGTTAAGAGAATTTAAGGATTGCTTTGCTTGGGAATATCATGAGATGCCCGGATTAGACCGATCTATCGTTGAGCATCGGTTACCCATAAAGCCAGGGTATCGGCCGTATTAACAGCGTGCACGACGGTGCAATCCTAAAATCCTACCAGACATAAAGGCCGAAATAACGCGGCTAATCGAAGCAAAATTTATTCGGCAATGCCGTTATGCCGAATGGATCTCCAACATTGTACCAGTATACAAGAAGAACGGAAAGCTACGCGTATGCGTCGATTTCAGGAACCTCAATCAGGCCACACCAATGGACGGATACCCCATGCTGACGGCCGATGTGTTGATAGATGCCGCCGCGGGACACAAGGTTATTAGTTTCATGGATGGAAACACTGGGTACAATCAGATACTTATGGCTGAAGAAGACATACCCAAAACGGCCTTCAGATGCCCAGGTCACCTTGGTTTATTCGAGTGGGTGGTAATGACTTTCGGCTTGAAAAACGCCGGCGCCACGTATCAGAGAGCCATGAACTAATATTTCACAAACTTATCGGCATACTAGTAGAAATCTACATCGACGACGTCGTAGTCAAGTCAAAAGGACACCAGGAGCATCTGGTCGATTTACGACAAGTATTGGAATGCACTGAGAAACATGGGCTGAAGATGAACCCGAATAAGTGTGCCTTCGGCGTATCCGCCGGACAATTCTTAGGATTCATGGTGCACGAGCGGGGAATAGAAATCAATCAGAAAACTATAGCGGCCATCAACAAAGTCGTGGCCCCGTAGAATAAAACTGAGTTGCAATCTCTAATCGGCAAGGTGAATTTCATCAGAATATTCATATCTAATCTGTCTGGGCGAATCCAAGCCTTCACACCATTATTAAAGTTGAAGCCCGACCATGAGTTCATATGGGGGGAAGAGCAACGCAAGGCATTGGAAGACATCAAGCAGTACTTGGTCTCACCACCGGTATTGGTCCCTCCTCAAACTGGTAAGCCGTTTAAACTATATTTATCAGCCGATGAAAGAGCTATCGGATCGGCTCTGGTCCAGGAGTTCGAGGGAAAGGAACGAGTAATTTATTATGTCAGTAGAAGACTTCTGGACGCCGAAACAAGGTATCCTCCAGTGGAGCGGTTGTGCCTATGCCTTTACTTCTCATGCACCAAACTCAGGCACTATTTGTTGTCGGCGGAATGTGTGGTCGTATGCAAGGATGACGTGGTAAAATACATGCTGTCACTGCCGATTTTGAAAGGACGGATCGGAAAATGGATCTTGGCTTTGTCGGAGTTTGACCTTCGATATGAATCGGCAAAAGCCGTTAAGGGACAGGTTTCCATAGCTTAGGGGCATCAAAGCGCATTCCCGTACTACGCCCGCTGCCGACAGGCATAGCCATGGGCTCGTGACGCTCCACCAAAGTCTTCTTCATCCTAGAAAGCACAACCTCCTTCTTGGTGGCTTGCCGGGCTGTGCCTTCCACCCCTTTCGGGATATGAGGTCAGGACTTGTACCGTTCATGCCCCTGCGAAACAGATGACTCAGAATCAATCGAGAGATCAAAATGAAAAAGAAAAGGGTCACGGGAATGAAACATACCAAGTCGGACCGCCTCTCGACGTGGAGGGGTTCGGGGGTCCCATCGAGGGTCGGTCGCCACCCCAGATGCAGCATCCGATTGAGACATCCCCAGATATCACTCCTCGACAGCTCCTCCAGTGACGCGCCGTCAGGATTCAACGGGCCAGAGTACTCCCACATCGGCCGCGCTCTCTCCACCAATGGGGCAATCTGACAATGGATGAAGGTCTCAAAGAACCACAGCCCGTTGAGGCCCTCTTGCACGCACTTCCATAGCACCTCCTCGATGGTCTCCAGCCGGCTCTGTTGACGGGAAGCAGCACCCCATGTCCAGCTATCCTTCTTCTCTGGCCTCCTCCCAGTGAACTTCGGGAATGGCGCCTCCACCGGGTTCCTGATGTAGAACCACTCACCGTGCCACCCCCAGTTGGAATCATTGGGGGAGTACAATAGGTAGGCAACCGAAAGCATGGACTGCTTCTGCAAGGCGAATCCTCCAATTGGAGCCACTCCGACCGCCTTCCCCATCTCTCGGACAAAGCTCACTCGCTGAAGATCCGCCGAAAGAGATCCCTGTGCGGCTCCATCCCGAAGAAGGCTTTGCAAACAGTGACAAAGCCAGTGATGTGCAACACCCCCGTCAGGTTGAGGTGCTGTAGCTCCAACCCCAAATTGTTAAGAAGCCCACGCAGGAACTTGTGTGTGGAGTAACGCTCATGGAAGGTGAGGAAGGAGACGACTTCGCCAGATCGGGGCTGCGGAACACCCTTCCCTTGTTAAGGAGCCCTCTAGTGCGCCGCCTCCTTTGGCGGGAGCAGCCCCCTCTTCACAAAATCAGCTAGCAGGTCCTCCCCCATGGTGGATGGCCTCCAGTTCGACATTGCTTGCCGGATCGATGAATGGATCTGTAAGATCTCTTTCTCCCTCTCTCTACCCTTCCGTCTCCTAAGATTCACGCAGCGCGAGAAGAAGCTTGGCAAAAAGAAGGTAGGGGAAGTGGTAGTGGTCGAACAGTGGTGAAAGGATGGAGAAAAACCCTCCGCCCCCCTATTTAATGGGGAAGGCTGCTCAGAGTCCCGGCGAACGGGATGTAACTGATGGGACGTGGCCTGGGTGGAACCCACCCACTACCACAACGGAGGCGTGAGAAATAGGGCACGACCCTCCACCTTCCCAGGCAGGGTTTGGAGGGGCCCACTGTTAGAATCTCCATTGAGGAGAGGCCAACAGGCCACCTGAGTCAATCAGATGGCTCGGGCATTTACCGAGAGATGGGTAAGGAGCAATGGAAAGCCACACGAAGACTACGCCAACCTCGTCAGGAATGACGGATCCGGATTCCACTTGGGCATGCCCCGTTAGGAGCTCCCTGAGCCCGTCACTCAAGTCGTCGAGGTAAGTGGCATTGGCTCAACCCCTTCGGTTGGGGAAACCGTGGAAGGGTGATGCCTAGAAACCCGATCGAGGTAATTTTAACAACCCTGTGTTTTCTTTCCCATTGCAAGAGGATTCATTCATTCATCCATCTCATGCATACATGCATTCATTCATACATTCATTCATACATTCATCTCATGCATACAATCATTGCATTACATTGCTTTGCGTCACGTCACAAAGCAATAGTTGGCTCATTCAAAATGAGCCGCGACCAACCGAGGTTCGAAGGCTGGTCTGTGAAGGACTCGAGGCCGCCTCGTGTCAAACAGAGCCAAGGGAAAAGCAGATGAGCCCCAGCGGCCTCCGCCCGACCCGCTCCAAAGCGGATAGGGTCATCTCAACTTCTCATTCGATCCTGACATGGAGGCATATCCATAGAATCTCCATCAAGGAGAGGCCAACAGGCTACCCAAGTTGGTCGAACAGCTCGGGCATCTATCGGGAGGTGGGTCAAGGAGTAGTGGAATGCCACATGAGGGCTATGCTGACCCGTCACGAATGATGGACCCGAATTCCACTCGGACATGCCTGTTAGGAGCTCACTGAGCCCGCCACTCGAGCCGTCGAGGCAAGTGGTGTCAGCTCAACCTCTTCGGTTGCAGAAACCGCAAACGGGGTGATGCTAGAAAAAACGCGATCGAGCCCAACGGGGCTCGGGGGCTCGGGCCACCACATCCCGACTCGAGAGTCCCACCGGCAACATAGGTTGCAGTTGGCAACCCACGTGGGAAAATGCCCTGACTCATGATTATTAGGAAGTATATGTGTATATTAGGATGTATTTATCCTTTCCTTGTACACTTGATGTATTCATTATACTCCAAGCCATATCGGCCATATATATTGAGGTCACCCCCTTCATTAGGGTGTGTGGTGTTTCCCATCTACTACTCTATATGGTATCACGAGATTAGATCCTGGGCCTCCCCTCCTATCTCACGTGTCACCCTAGGGCGGCGCCCCTTCGGCTCCACTGTCCCGTCTCCCTCCGCTGCACCTCCTGTCGCATGCGCCCCATACCTACCGTACGCCATGGCCACCCTCTTGTCCGCCGACTCCTCTATGTCTAGCGATGCCACCGCCCCTGTTGGTGGCCCTATGCCACCATCTGGCGCACCTATTGGCACCAGCGGTGGTGCCATTGTGCTTCCACCTCCTAGTCCGCCTCCTCTTGGTGCCGGCGGTGGTGCCCCTATGCCACCCCACAGCCCTCCTCCTTGCGTCGGCGGTGGCACTCCCCCTGGTGCTGGTTTGCATCTTATTCATGCACCACCACCCATCATCCACCCCTACGCCACTGTCTCCTTCAAGTCTCACGTTCCCATGATGTTGATGATGAAGTCCTCCGCCTACACCAAGTGGGTGTCCTTCTTCAAGTCCATGTGCAGCAAGTTCAGCCTCAAGTCACACATCGACAACACGGTGGCGCCTCATCCCTAGGACCCCGACTGGGATCAAGATGATTGCTGCGTCTACTCCTATTTCTTCAGCTTCGTCGATGACTCCGTCCTCGACCTCGCCATAATCGACGATGATCAGACTGCTCGGGATCTTTGGCTCGCCATCGAGGGCCTCTTCCGTGCCAACAAGCAGTCCCAAGCGATCTTCCTCAGCCACGACTTCCACTCCATGACACAGGGCAACTCCTCCATCGCCGAGTACTACAGCCCCATGAAGACCCTTGCCGACTACCAGCTTGTCCTGCTTGCTTCGGCCACTGTTGTCTACTGTGACAACGTGAGTGCTGTCTACATGACAACCAACCCGGTGCATCATCAGCGCACGATGCACATCGAGATTGATATTCACTTCGTCCATGAGAAGGTGGCATTTGGTGAGGTCCGGGTCCTCCATGTGCCGTCCTCTTACCAGTTCACAGACATCATGATGAAGGCCCATCGACATCTTTGTTTACTGAGTTTAGGTCCAGTCTGTGCATCCGTGATCCTCCCGCTTCGACTGCGGGTGGGTATTAGGAAGTATATGCATATATTAGGATGTATTTATCCTTTCCTTGTACACTTGATGTATTCCTTGTACTCCAAGCCATATTGGCCATATATATAGAGGTCAAACCCCCTCATTATGGTGTGTGGTGTTTCCCATCTACTACTCTACAGCCATTAGGACTGTCTCATACCGACAGGTGGAGATCCACAAATCCGCGACTCTGGAAAAAGTATGAAAGTACTCCACTCTGACCAACCCCCCGGTCAGCCATAGGCTTAGGGGCTAGGCATCTGTATCTACTTGGTGCGCCTCCATAGCCCTCGCCGGCCCTCTCCTTTTAGGGGTTGGGCGCCTGTATCTCCTCGAAACACCTCCGCGGCCTTGGCTAGTCCTCTCCTCGGGGACTAGACGCCTGATCCTATTTGGCCACCCTACGCAGCGCAGTGAACAAAGGGGAAAAACACCGAAGTCCCAACGACAACCCGCCTCCACGCCTCTCCTCCCTCTGCTGCGGTGCCCTCGTCCTCCCATCCAGCATCCGGGAAGGATCCGGTCGGGACGCACGATAACCTCTCCTTACGAGAAATCTTCTAGCATCGTGGCCCCCGGACATGCCTGAAGAGACCATGAAGGGAAGGAGCATCTGGGTACCTATTACGAGAAATCTTCTGGCATCATGAAGTATAGCCGAAGCTACCCCTGGCAAAGAGCAAAAGCCTCAAGCCAACAAGCGCTATGACTCGAGGCATGAAGACACCAGATGCAGAAGCAGTCCTATTTATAGCCGGGCCACCGGCTACCGGCCAGGAGCGTTATAGTACGCGCCCGTGACTGCGCAATAAAGGTACCTGGGCATGAGGTGACGATACAGTATCCACGTGAAGCTTATTCTTATCATCAGGAATCTAGAGCTAGTATTCACATGCAGCTTGTCCTTTTTGCAACAAGATGCAGCTGAACGGCACTCCCGTATGTCCCTCCTAATAGGGCAGCAACCTGCCGGTCAAAATCCAACAACACCTTCATGGCTTCAAAAAGCCCCAAAGGGTCTCGGGGGCTGCTGACGGGTCCATAGACCCGGAGTCCCCAAGGGGCCCGCTTTTCCACAATGCCTGGCCCAACAAGAGGCGCAACGATAATGCATGCTTGGGCCATCCTAGATATGCAACGCCAGGCCGAGACCATGATCTGGCCACCGACCGGCGCCTCCGACCAGGAGGCCTAGACGGCACCTCGACCAGAAAGCCTGATCGGGGCTGGGTACATAGTCTGACTCCGATCGAGCTCCCCTGACCGGGGATATGCCGGACTGACTCACACCACTGCCCTGACCAACACGGTCAGGACCAACCAGGACAACTAACTGGGGACGCCCGCTCGATATGGGCCCAGGGAGTAGGTGAAACGGATAAGAAAAGGCACTCAGGTCAACTAACATACAGATGATCCTACCCCACCACACCCAGCGCACGTACCGCACAGTGCTGTCGTGCCATGTTAGGCAGACACTGTGCTACCTGCCCGTCACAATGGAGCTTGAACAGGGGTGGAGGGCGATGGCCATACCGTACCCGGCGATGTGAGCAATGACAAGACTAGATAGCGCCTGTACACACACTCTCTCTCTCTGACTTGTAAGGCCGTCCCCTGGAACTATAAAAGGGGACGATCCCCTCCACATCTGGATAGGCAATACACACGAGAGATTGCACGAGATAACACATGAAGCATAGGAGAAACCCTCTGACCCTCTTCCGACATATAGCGCACATTTGAGCCCCTATCACTCTCTCCCACTCGAACCAGAGCACGACCGGGTCTCAGACACCCCCTTCTCATTCCTCACTCGTTCATACCCCCACTGCAAACTTTGAGCACCTGGGCTCAGGAATACAGTCGATCGACCGACCCCGGACTCGACGTAGGGCATGTTGCCCGAACCAGCATAAATTCTATGTCATTGTGTGCTAAGTCACATCCGATCTAACGCACAGCAAAACTAGTTATATTTACTAGTTGGCCAGATTCGTACCGACACAGTCAGTTCATTATGGGCTACTTGATAGCTTAATTTTCATAATATAAACGTATATCTCTTAAACTTCTGCTGCAATCACATTATAAACATAGGAGATTCACTGCATGAAACATTCTAAATATTGTCTTATAAGTACACTTATGATAGAACCATATAATCATGTTTTGGGTTCGTAATCTTTTCATACCACATACTTAATATACAGGCCTATCAATAGAAAATTGAATATTGTTCGTGGCATTTGATTTATCATTACGGGCATGCATGTATATTCACTCTAGAATTGAAAACATGGGTTCACATTATGTTAGTTGCTCTCCTCTTCATTATACAGTTTCCAATAATACTGTACCTTGAATTAGATTAGTTAATAATTAGAGGTGATTTTGGTTTATTTAATCAGGAGCGAATTAGATTAACCTCTACTTTCATGAATGGTATCTGCCCTCATCCAGATACATTCATGACTTTTGGTAGCACCACATTCTTTCATTATATATATAAATAACCCTTTCTTATTTCCTGTAACAAACAATTGCAATAGACATGAATCTAAGGGATACAAACAGAAAATTCTACCATCCTAACTCATCAATGTGTGCCATATTTTCTACGATCCAGTGCAATTAGTATTGTACAAAGGGTGCAAAGTTCTATATGGTAGATATCCTATATATTCACTATGACCCTATTTTTTTTAATAAAGGAGGATTCCTATGACTATGTGCTCTATTTCAAACAAATGAAAGTGCCGATGTCATTCTCTGCTGACAGCAACAACGAAGGTAGTGACAATGTCTTCTCTGCCAAGCAGGTGATAGTCCTTCCCTTACCTAATCATCCCTCGTTTACATATGGTAACATCATTTTTCGACTTGTAATTTCTAAAAAAATGATGCTCTTGTAAAATGTCAGATCAAAGCCAAGGCGGAGGAGCTTCGCGTTATTATCAAACGGAGGATGATGGCTGGCAAGATTTATAATTTGGGATGAAGTATAGTTGAGGTTGCATGACTTTACATGCCTCTCTGCTTTACTCTGGTCCCATCAAGATAGACTTCGTACTTATATAGATATTAGTTTGCTAATCTATATGTAACGCATTCACTACGTTGGATGCCTCTGCCTTGTCTCGATCACATGGGCAACAAACTTCATACTTATATGTGTTAACTAAGTACTTCATGGAATGTTACACCTCTCGTTTGCTAATGGTTCAATCTGTTGCGTATGCTTGTCTGGTCAAATCTGTTGTCTGCTTATACGTGCCGTACAACATAGGTCCACTCGAGTGAGCATATTATGTTCAATAGTTTAATTCTAAATGACCAGGAATTCTGAAAACCCAACGAAGCTCTTTCCACTAACAATGGGGAGCCTAGGTACCCACGCAACTCCATTTTAAGGCAACACTATACCTGTGGATACTGGATCTCGTCCACAATCACACTGTCTACTTATTCTAGATAACGCTGGAATAGGTGGGAGGAGATTAGATCCAGACAAGCACTTTTAATAGAACTACTATAAATTCAAAAAATGGAAATGCAGATACATGTGTACACAAACCAATTGTTCAAGCATAAAAACTATGCCTAAAACTTCAAGTTCATGCAAGAATAACACTAACTCGACATTTTTCATAAAAATAAGCTGAAAAGAAGTACCCTGTTCAATAAATATCACTCATATAGAAGTTACGAAAATGATGATTTTGAAAAAATATGAACCTACCTGGAATTAGTAGACTCATGCTTATACAATTCCACAAACTGCTTAAGCTCCTTTATGTTTTCCTTAAGGTCAAGTGAAGGGTTATGAGGTAGGCTACGCTAGCGCAAAACAAAATTTTTCTACCGCGTAAATTAGGAATAACTGCTGTTATAGATCACGGGGTTACCACTCGACACACAGGTGCGGAAGTTGTAGATACGTGTCGAGGCAGCGAAGTCGATCACACGTCGACGCAGTGTAGTCGAACACATCGACATCGAGCAACTTGTCCACGTCCAGCGACTCCCTCCTCGTGCCGCAGCTCGTCAGGCTCGTCATTGGCTCGTCGGGTTCCTCATCGGAGCTCTCGTGCAGCGGCTCGTCCAAGTGTTGTAGATGCAACACCTCCAAGGTATCCACGCGTGCGGGGAGGAAGTGTCGCAAGCTGGACTGCTAGGTCCGCGAGTTGCAACAAGGCGAGGGCGTGGGAGGCGCGGCTGCTGCTGGTCCAAAAAGGTGTTCAACCCTTGGGCGCCCCCACCCCTCAATATATAGGGGATCCAAATGGGCCTCTAGGTCTAAGGCCCATTAGTACTCCTAAATCTGGTCCAATTCAGATCACATTCGAATTAGGCTTCCAGCCCTTTAAGTGTGTGACCCTATAGGTTCATATACATATAGACATGGTGTTGGGATACGAGGTAGGCTACGCTAGTGCAAAACAAAGTTTTTCTACAACGTAAACCAGGAAAACTGTCGTATATGGATCACGGGATTACCACTCGACGCACTAGTGTGGAAGATGTAGAATCGCGTCGGGGCAGTGAAGTTGATCAGCGTTGTCGAACACGTAGTCAATCACGTCGACGTCGAGCAGCTCCTCAGCAGCTCGTCCACGTGCAGAAAGGTCGTGCTTGTGCTGTGGCTTGTCGTGGCTCGTCGGTGGCTCGTCCAAGTGCTGCAGGTGCAACACCTCCAAGGTATCCACACGTGCAAGGAGGAAGCATCGCAAGCCGGACTGCTAGGTCCGCGAGTTGCAACAGGGCGAGGGCATGGGAGGCGCGGCAGCTGTGTTTCAGCCACAAGGATTAAAACCCTAAGGTGCCCCCACCCCTCTATTTATAGAGGTTCCTGACAGGCCTCTGGGTCCGAGGCCCATTAGTACTTCTAAACCTGATCCAATTCGGATCACATCTGAATTAGGCTTCCAGACCCTTAAGTGTGTGACCCTATGGGTTCGGATACGTATAGACATGGCCTGAGTACTCCTACTTGGTCCAATAGTTGGTACCAACCTCTAGCAAGACGTGCCGACTCCTATACGCACACGAAGATCATATCAGACGAACCGTCACGAAATCACGTACATGCTATTCCCTTTGCCTCACGATATTTGGTCTAGCTCCAAGCCGACCGCTCTTTCTCGATCCTGTGATTCAGAATCCCTTGTAGGTTAACTCTTAACCGTACATAGCATGGCCATGCATTTTTGGATCCAATCACTCGAGGGGCCCAGAGATATCACTCTCAATCAGAGAGGGGCAAATCCCATCTTGATTGACCATGCCTCACAGCATACTTCTTGACAAACCCGAAGGCTACCTTTTTAACTACCCTGTTACGGTGTAGCGTTTGATAGCCCCTAAGTAAATCGATCCACATCTTGAGAACATGCGACAATCTCAAGTCTAAGGACAAAGCGTACATATTGTGTAAAGAGAGAACTACTTCTTGTGTTGGGTCAGTCCTAGCACATGTCTCTACATGTGCCTACATTGTTAGTTTGACATCTCCATGTCCATGACTTGTGAAACATAGTCATCAACTAATACATGTACTAGTCTAATATTCATGTGTGTCCTCACCTGAATTCCAACTAGGAACAACTTTAGAATAACTATACAAGTAAAGAGTTTCACATACAATTCACATAATTGCAAATCAATTCAAGTAGCCTTTAATTGATATTCAGGGAACACAATATAAAATATGGATACAAATGGAATATCATCATCTCTATGATTGCCTCTAGGGCATACCTCCAACACATGGCCCGAGTACTCCTACTCGACCAATAGTTAGTAGCGGCCTCTAGCAAGACATACTAACTCCTGTACGCACATGAAGATCATATCAGACAAACCATCACAACATCACGACCATGCTATTCCCTTTGCCTCATGATATTCAATCTAGCTCCAAGCCGACCACTCTTTCTCAATGCTGTGATTCGGAATTCCTTTCTTGGTTAACACTTAACCTCACGTAGCATGGCCATGCATTTCCGGATCCGATCACTCAAGGGGCCCAGAGATATCTCTCTCAAATAGAGATAAGCAAATTCCATCTTGACTGACCATGCCTCACAACATGCTTCTTGACAAACCCGAAAGCTACATTATTAACTACCCAGTTACGGTGTAGCATTTGATAGCCCTAAGTAAGTCGATCCACATCTTGTGTACATGCGACAGTCTTAGGTCTAAGGACAAAGCGTACACGTTATGTAAAGAGAGAACTATGTAACTAATACATGTGCTAGTCTAAAATTCATGTGTGTCCTCACATGAACTCCGACTAGGGACAACTTTTAGAATAACCATACAAGTAAAAGAGTTTCACACACAATTCACATAATTGCAAATCAATTCAAGTAGCCTTTAGTGGATATTCAAAGAACACAATATAAAACATGGATACAATGGAATATCATCATTGCTATGATTGCCTCTAGGGCATACCTCCAACAGTCTCCCACTTGCACTAGAGTCAATCTAGAAGATATCTAATACCCATAGCTCTTATGTGCGCATCATGCTTAGACTACACGAGAGACTTTGTCAACGGATCAGAAATATTCAAATCCATCTGTATTTTGCATATCGTGATCTCAGCCCGATTAACGAAGTCTCGAATAAGATGAAAATCGCCGCATAACGTGTTTGTTCTTCCGGTGGTTCATTGGATCCTTTGCTTGTGCAATAGCCCCATTGTTGTCACAGTAGAGGTTCAGTGGGCTGGATGCATTCGGGAACTCACCAAGCTCAATAAGGAAATTTCTTATCCAAACACCCTCCTTCGCAGCTTCTGAAGCCGCGATGTACTCGGCTTCTGTCGTAGAATCAGCCACCGTCTCCTGCTTGGAACTCTTCCAACTAATAGCACCACCGTTTAGCGTGAACACAAACCCTGATTGTGACTTTGAATCATCTCTGTAGGTTTGGAAACTAGCATCGGTGTAACCTGTTACAATAAGCTCCTCCTCACCTCCATAGACGATGAACATATCTTTAGTCCTTCTTAAGTACTTAAAATGTTTTTACCGCTGTCTAGTGACACTCACCCGGATCAGACTGGTGTCTGCTTGTCATACTTAGCACATATGAATCATCTAGGTGAGAACTTATCATTGCATACATGATAGATCCGATAGCCAAAGCATATGGCACTCTACTCATGCGATCCCGCTCATCAGGAGTCTAAGGACACTGAGTCTTACTGAGATGTATGCCATGTGACATAGGCAAGAACCCTTTCTTCGCCTCTTCCATGCTGAACCGCTTCAACACTTTGTTAATGTAAGTATCTTGGCTTAATCCTATAAGCCTTCTCGATCTATCTCTATAGATCTTAATGCCAAGAATATATACCGCTTCCCCTAAGTCCTTCATCGAAAAACTATTTTTCATTGAAGTCTTTACAGACTCAAGCATAGGAATGTTATTTCCAATCAGCAATATGTTATCCACATATAAAATTAGAAATACTACAAAGCTCCCACTTTCCTTCTTGTAAACACAAGACTCTTCTTTGTTCTTGGTGAAGCCAAACTCTTTGATCACTTCATCAAAATGAATGTTCCATCTCCTAGATGCTTGCTTCAATCCATAAATGGATCTCTGAAGCTTGCATACCTTTCCAGCATTTTTCAGATCGACAAAACCCTCGGGCTGTATCATATACAAATCCTCAGTTAGGTTTCCGTTCAAGAAAGTTGTCTTGACATCCATTTGCCATATCTCATAGTTGAAATATGCAGCTATAGCTAGAATAATCCGAATGGACTTAAGCATCACTACGGGCGAGGAGGTCTCATCGTAGTCAACTCCTTGAACTTGTCGAAAACCTTTTGCGACAAGTCGTGCTTTATAGATGTGAACATTTCCATCCATATCTTTCTTCTTTTCATAGATCCATTTGCACTCTATGGCTTTAACACCATCAGGCGGGTCAACCAAGTTCCAAACTTGATTGTTTCCCATGGACTCTATTTCGGATTGCATGGCACTCTACTATTTTTCGGAGTCTGGCTCCATCATTGCTTTTGCATATGTCGTAGGTTCATCATTGTCCAACAATAATATTCCCCGCATTTCATGGAGCCTTGCCGACCTTCGTGGTTGTGGTGGTGCTTCTCTTGCCATGGGTGTCTCAACTTGTTTTGCTACGTTAGCATCACTCGTTGATTCTTGCCCGATAGGCTCATCCCGAACTTCTTCAAGATGCAGTGTCTTTCCACTCTTCTCCCCTTTGAGAAACTCTTTCTCTAGGAAAACACCGTTCCGAGCAACAAACACTTTTCCCTCTGATCGGTTGTAGAAATAGTATCCTAAAGTTTCCTTTGGATATCCCACGAAAATGCACTTATCTGACTTGGGTGTAATCTTGTTCGACTAAAGTCGCTTCACAAATACTTCACATCCCAAATCTTTAGAAAAGACAAACTGGGAGTCTTTCCAGTCCACATCTCATATGGTGTCTTAACTACGAATTTAGACGGTACCTTATTAAGTGTGATAGTTGCTATTTCTAGAGCGTATCCTCAAATTGATAACGGTAGGTCCGACTGGCTCATCATTGATTGAACCATGTCTAACAAAGTTCGATTACGTCACTCGGATACACCATTTCTCTGAGGTGTTCCAGGTGGCGTAAGCTGTGGAACAGTTCCGCAGCTCTTCAGATGATTGCTAAACTCGTGGCTCAAATACTCGCCTCCACAATCAGATCGTAATTCCTTAATTTTCTTGCCATGCTGATTTTCAACTTCATTCTGAAATTCTTTGAACTTTTCAAAGGCTTCAGACTTGTGCCTCATCAAGTAGACATACCCATATGTACTAAAATCATCAGTAAAAGTTATGAAGTATTGGAATCCTCCTCTAGCTGTCGTGCTCATTGGTCCGCATACATTGGTATGTACGAGTTCCAACAAGTCTAATGCTCTCTCAGGGAAACCTGTGAAAGGCGTCTTGGTCATCTTGCCTAGCAAGCAAGCCTCACATGTCTCGTATGATTCAAAATCAAACGTAGTTAGAAGTTCTTCAGAATGGAGCTTCTTCATGCGCTTTTCACTTATATGACACAAACGACAATGCCACATGTAGGTAGGACTCAAATCTTTAGGCCGAGGCCTTTTAGCACTTATGTTACAAATAGGTGAATTATCAAGATTTAAAACAAACAATCTATTCATAATGGGTGCAAAAGCCATAAACATATTATTCTTAGAGATCACACAACCATTGTTTTCACTCGGAAATGAATAACCATCTTTCATCAAGCATGAAGGAGACATAATGTTTCGACTTAAACTAGGAACTAAATAACAATTATTCAACTCTATAATAAATCCTGACGGGAGGTGGAGTTGCATTGTCCCGACGGTCAACGCAGCAAGTCTTGGATTATTGCCTACGCGGAAATCAACTTCTCCTCTTTCAACGCTTTAACTTCTTATCAGTCCCTGCATCGAATTGCAAATATGAGCAATCGATCCGGTATCAAATACCCAAGAATTAATAATTGTATCAGCGAGAAATATGTTGTCCATAACATTAATAACAAGCGTACCTATGGTAGAAGTACTGTTCCACCATTCTTCAACGAAGCTAGGTACTGCTTGCAATTTCTCTTCCAGTGACCAAGTTCGTGACAATAAAAGCACTCTTTGTCTGGAGCAGGTCCAGCTTTAACCTTGGGCACTGGGTTTGGCTTGGAGACAGCCTTGCCCTTCTCCTTCCAAGAATTGCCCTTATTCTTAAAGCTAGGCTTGTTTTGTATAGCCATCACGTGGCTGCTACTAGCACTTTTCTTAATGTCAGCCTCTGCTGTTTTAAGCATGCCACACAGTTCATTCAGACCCTTCTCCATCCCATCCATATGGTAGTTTGAGATGAAGTTCCCATAGCTAGATGGAAGGGATGAAAGAATGAAATCAGTGGCCAACTCTTGGCCCAGTGGGAAGCCCAGCTTCTCCAACCGTTGAGTGTAACCAACCATCTTGATTATGTGTGGTCCTACTGCTGCGCCTTCTGCCAGCTTCCTCTCCACAAAAGCCTTAGACACATTGAATCTTTCAGTCTTGGCCTATTTCTGGAACATTTCTCTAAGCACCACGATCATATCGTGCGCCTCATGGTTTGTTTCAAACTGCATCTGCAAATCGGGTTCCATGCAAGCAAGCATAAGGCAACTTACTTTTAAGTTAGCATCACATGCTTTCTTGTAAGCATTCTTAACAGCAGCAGGTGCATCATCAGCAGGTTCTTCTGGTAATGGGGTGTCTAGAACATCTTCCTTTTTCTCAACCCTGAGAACAATTCTCAGGTTATGGATCCAATCCGAGTAGTTTGTTCCATTCAACTTGTCCTTCTCAAGAACCGAACACAAAGTAAACGGTGTGGTGTTGATAGGTGCCATCTACAACAAAATAATAATGCAAAATACTAAGACAAAAGTAACCATGACAGAGCAAATCACATTAAACTATTTAACAGAATCTACTCTCACTAAAATCAATATCCCTCTATTGATACTTAGTTATTCAGAATCCATAACTAACAAGTCTACTAGTGAGCTTTAGCATCACCGCTAGCAGGCAAGGTAGATCGGTAAGCAAACTTCTTGCTAATCATATCACATATGACTCCTGTTGTTGGGTCACATCTCTATGTCTTGGCGCCATACCTTTATGCCCTAAGGCCTTTAACCATTAAGATGACTATGTTAACCAAACCAACCCTTATGCGTGTAAGTATCCGATACAAACTCGTCTAATCAAGGAAAACTAGTGGCACCCTAATTTCATAGACTCACCACCAATTGTACAAGACATGGGACGGTGCAAGTTTTAGTTGGGAGAGAATAGTAACTTAAACTTTACAAGGGATCGTTCTACTTCTAACATCACAGCATGTAAGAGTAAAACAAAATAGAATAGCATGCACATAGTTGTGATACAGTATGGCCCGGTTTCTATTGGCGATCTCCATCTCCATAGAACTTGTTCAACATGATGGTCTCCATATCCATGATCCATGTGCGCCATCCTTCTAGTGATGAGTCCTCCAAGAACTAGTACACGCTATTACATCTAATGGCTAGTAAAGAAGATTACATAGTTGCTTGGATCATCACAGATTGGCACGCAGGCCATTAAATACATTAATGTGACAATATATATGGCTCCAACCGTATTGCCGTACGCGTGACACACAGGTCACCAATCAGTTATAGACATGCATCACATACACAAGGGCCATACCGATCACAAGATCCTGCAAAATACAGTTAGGCATTCTAACGTTCCAAACTTAAATGGCCCAACACTCCATCTTCTTTGTCGAATTTGAGAAACCTGATTTCGACGAAAATGGCAATGCCATTTGAATTTCATGTGTAACTTTTTCTGTAGATCAATTTTTATATAAAATTCGCCTCAATCCGAGATCGTATCGAAAAGTTACGGCCATTTTACCGAAATACATGATCACGGTAAATAACCCAATCCAGTAGTAGATCCAATCGACTACTGCGCATCATATGCATCTAGCGTATGAACCTAGATTTTGATTCAACCAATCACATTGATCTTCGCTTGCTGCAACTGGCATTATGTGTATCACTTAACTCCAATGGTGGAAATCCAACCGGTAGGAGTATGTCATTACACGACCATTGTAGCAAAATGAAACCAGGTCATAGATCAATCTAAAAAACTGCATATCTCCATATGCACACATCCCGAATCCATAACAAAACAGCTACGTCTCTTATACCACTGAAGGGTTACAAGGTAGGCTACGCTAGCGCAAAACAAAATTTTTCTACCGCGTAAACCAAGAATAACTGCTGTTATAGATCACGGGATTACCACTCGACGCACAGGTGCGGAAGTTGTAGATACGTGTCGGGGCAGCGAAATCGATCACACGTCGACGTAGTGTAGTCAAACACGTCGACGTCGAGCAGCTCCTCAGCAGCTCGTCCACGTCCAGCGACTCCCTCCTCGTGCCGCGGCTCGTTAGGCTTGTCATCAGCTCGTCGAGTTCCTCGTTGAAGCTCTCGTGTGGCGGCTCGTCCAAGTGCTGCAGATGCAACACCTCCAAGGTATCCACACGTGCGGGGAGAAAGCATCGCAAGCTGGACTACTAGGTCCGCGAGTTGCAACAAGGCGAGGGCGTGGGAGGCGCGGCTGCTGCTGGTCCAAAAAGGGGTTCAACCCTAGGGCGCCCCCACCCCTCAATATATAGGGGTTCCTAACGGGCCTCTGGGTCCGGGGCCCATTAGTACTCCTAAACCTAGTCCAATTTAGATCACATTCGAATTAGGCTTCCAGCCCTTTAAGTGTGTGACCCTATAGGTTCATATACGTATAGACATGGCCCGAGTATTCCTACTCGACCAATAGTTAGTAGTGGCCTCTAGCAAGACATACTAACTCCTATACGCACATGAAGATCATATCAGATGAACCATCACAACATCATGTACATGCTATTTCCTTTGCCTCACGATATTCGGTCTAGCTCCAAGCCGACCACTCTTTCTCGATGCTATGATTTGGAATCCCTTTCTAGGTTAACTCTTAACCTCACATAGCATGGTCATGCATTTCCAGATTTGATCACTCGAGGGGCCCAAAGATATCTCTCTCAAATAGAGAGGGGCAAATTCCATCTTGACTGACCATGCCTCACAACATGCTTCTTGACAAATCCAAAATCAACCTTTATAACTACCCAGTTACGGTGTAGCGTTTGATAGCCCCTAAGTAAGTCGATCCATATCTTGAGTACATACGATAGTCTCAGGTCTAAGAACAAAGCGTACACGTTGTGTAAAGAGAGAACTATGTAACTCGTGTTGGGTCAGTCATGGAACATGTCTCTACACGTGCCCACATTATTAGTTTGACATCTCCATGTGCATCACTTGTGAAACATAGTCATCAACTAATACATGTGCTACTGTAAGATTCATGTATGTCCTCACATGAACTCTGACTAAGGACAACTTTTAGAATAACCATACAAGTAAAAGAGTTTCACACACAATTCACATAATTGCAAATCAATTCAAGTAGCCTTTAATGGATATTCAAGGAACACAATATAAAACATGGATACAATGGAATATCATCATCGGTATGATTGCCTCTAGGGCATACCTCCAACATCAAGGGCCTACAATATGTAAACATGTTAATAAACAACATTGCCTTAATAAACCATTGCACCTTCTTAAATCGGTATAGAAAATATTAGTATTAAAAGGCTCTGAAGTTACAAATCAGATGAACAAAAAAAAACACTTACTAGAGATTGAAGTTGGGCTTATATCAGATGCAGCTTGGGCAAATCTGCATGACGTTTCTTCAATTTCTTGTTCCTACAAAAATATACAGAATTGACACATAGGCAAACCAATGCCGCAACACTTGCACACTGATTGTGCAAACTAACAAATGAAATTTACCTTTGTGGTTAGGATGCTAGAAAGTGAAGAAACTTCTACTCGCAAAGAATGCAACTGTAAGGAAGCATCCCTGTGTTTGGACAATTCACTTTGCATGGCACCCATTTCCCTTGGTAGTGATGACACCAGAGCACAAAATTCTAAGATAACTTGGTTCCGACCTGACAGTTGCAAAAAATTTACTACTTATTACTTTAAACAATGACCAGATGGAAAAGTATTTCAAGCATGTTATGTTGTAATTACAGCACTAGGTTCTCTTGAAGCCTCTACAAGTTTCAGTACCACATATTCTTTTCATTACATAGTTTCTCAACATCCTTTTCAAGGTCTACAAATCCTCAGCGCAGCAGATCCTTGTCTATAACTTTACCTTTGCACTCCCTGTAAGTATTCACTTATAGTCTCGGCTTTTTCAAATATTCAGGGAAAGATTGTGATCTCAATCTGTGAATTGGCTACAAGTAAAAAATTCCAAAAATTAGTCAAAATAAATGCAAAATACGACTTTTTTCTTAGCAAAGAAAACAACCACTAGTTGAAAAGATAGCCGAGAGAATACAAACACAGACACAAAATCAACATCATAATAAACCACATCATCGATAACGCTTCAGTGGTCACGAAGAAAGCGATCATCTGAGCGAAGCAAACACTTCAGGGTACACAATATTTTTTGTGTATTCTCCACATCCATTGTCACCATCTTCTATTAAAATCTTTAGACCTTTTTTAGAAGTGACTCTTGACACTGCAACGTATAACTGATCATGCGAAAAAACTAGATTTCATAAATATAGTCCAACAGCTGACAAAGTCTGCCCTTGACTCCTATTAATAGTCATAGCATAGCACACTCGAATAAATTTGACGTCTTTGCAAAGTAAAAGGCCACTTCTTATTTGCAACAGTCAAAACTATATGAGGAAGATATACTATGTCACTAATGTTAGAATGTGGCAGAACCACCCAAATTAACCAGGCTAAAGTGTGCTCAACATCACCTCAAATGCGAATAGACACTTTAATCTAATTAAGATGGTAGTCTGTCGGGTTTCACCCGATACAACCATGTGTTTCTGATCAAAACAAGCATACCAACCTCGCACAAAGACGAGTCCAGAGATTATAACAATCCAGATAACATATTACATGTCCCAAAATAAGTTACTACAAACCAAGAGTTCAAATGCATAAAGGAGTGGTTCAGAGTTCAACAGCAGTGGAAAATAACGATAGTTCTAACATCGATACATAACACCATGGTGAAGCCTGCCATGCAATCAATCACCTCGATCCTTGCCAACCGAGGATGGGTCCCAGTCAACCGTCCATCCTGAAGGGATCTGGGTCGGTCAAGTTAAACTGGCAACAAATTCATTAATATCCACATTACCTGAAAACATAGCCACAAGCAAGGCTGAGTATGCTAATACTCTGCAAGACTTACCCGTCAGGGGGTATCTAATCCACCAACTTGTAGACATGCAAGGCTTTTTGGCTGAGGGGTTTGTTCTGCCAAAAGCTTCTAAAGTGGATCCTTACTTTCAAGTTTTAGCATCAAGTTCTAGTTGGTTAACCATTCTAGGTAAGCACCTATTCTAAGCAAGCATGGTAGAACAAGCAATTTAATCAAGCATCAATATTAAGCATCATCATTGTTCATCTTCTTACTCAATGCAGGAAAAGAGGTCAAGCAGTTCAAAATTGTGTGAAGCAGACAATTCGAATCCAATTTCTTAACCTTGCAAAGTGCACCTAAACACACGACATATGCTACTGCCGCAACGGGTTCACATATATAAACGGTTCCCGTCAATTCACGGCGTTTGTCCAGAGCCCACTTTCCTCAGATACAATGCCCTACGGTCCCCATACGACGCTGTATCGTGGCTGCACTTGTACCCACATGAGGCCGCATGGGAACCCAGTTCCAGAGAGAGTGGGGTAAACGTCTACACCGGTTTAATCAGGTACTAGGCTTACTAATTACCCATACTCTCAGCATGTGTTAAGTACATTCAAAAACTTTACCAAGACTCCCACATGTTTCAACCTTAGCAATTTTTCCTTTATACAGATGGGGCATCCACCAACTCCGAAACATATTACCAAGCCCCGCCTGTCAACCTTATGATTCCAACATAAGTAAATAGGCAACTCCAATAGCTCGCGAGCGACAGGAAATCACTCGACTTTTACCATGTCCCTATTTAGCATAGCAACTACTCGACTTATCATGCTACTATTCAAGCCATGGGTACTAAGAGCATGCAACTAAGGTTTCAAGCAACTCCAATAAACTTAATGCACAAACATAAGTAACATAAGTATTGCAAAATTTTGAAACAAGGGTTATGCTCCGGGGTTTACCTTCTTGTACTACGCTAGCCTGTGGCTCTTCCGAAGCTTGGCTCGGGTCTTGTGTGGCCTCGATCAAGTTCACCGCAGCGGCCGAGTGTTCCTCTTCAGCTTCCGGAACCAACTTGTACATACCGTTAGCGAGATTAGATTCTACACGAGATGCATATGCATAACTTTTTAATTACAAGTTTTCAAGGTGTAGGTTGCATTTTGTTAATATTGTAAAAGTGTAGGGTGTATTTTGGCCACATTCACCTAGAAAAGATTTTAACCCTTTCTTTCTTTTCAGCCACATTCACCTAGACAAGATTTTCAACTTTTATGTCTTACTAAAGTAAGGTGTGTTGTGATTAAAGCTCGAGCTTTACTTTGATGGTGATTGTGTACACATATAAGATTCTAACAACTTAGAATTCATAAAAGAAAGGTGGTATCAGGTTGGTGGTGTTTGGCAATCGTTTCAAAAGTTATCTTGTTTCTGAATTAAAACATTGGCTAGTTTACCATTTCTAGTAGCAATTGTATTATTAATTTAAACTAGCTATTAAACATGGATAAATGCTTCTAGAAGCATCTGTTAAGATATGAACATGAAATGTTTACATAAGCTTTCCCTCTACATAAGTGATCTATTGTAAAAACTTGAGATGCATTTGGCTTCTACAGAAATTACTAAAAAACAAACAGTGTTAAATTGCAAAACAAGAAGAATGATTTTTAACTAGAGTTTCATCATCAGTTCAGTTCCACAATTTTTCCAAAAGGGTTACCAATAGTAACATAGGCTACTGTAAATTTTTCAGGGTCTAAAGAGCATGCAAACTATTTATCACATAAAAAGAAGATTGAACAACATGTATTTACTTAAGCAATGTAAAACACATATTTTTTAGAAGCAAATATTTTTCCTAGTCAGACATGTACATCGGGAGCCTAACAAAATTTATCTTTAGTTTTTATCTATTTTCCACTATTATTGTGCAAATAACAAGATTAATATAGCATTTAAGCAATTGAATTTAAAATAGTAGGAACCTTATCTAATCCAGTAGCACAAATTTTAGATCCTGAACATGCATGTAGAAATTAAGCTAACAAAAGTGGTTTCATATTTTTCAGAGCATCCTATGATTTATAAGGCATTTATTGGATTTTATACAAAATAAATCCTAGTGTCAAATACAAAACAGTAACATGCAAATGAACATTTGTAAATTAAACTAGACATCACTAGGAACCTAGCAAAACAAGTTTCATATTTTTCCCATTTTTCTACATTTTCCTAGACACTTCCCATGTTTCATCCGTTTAAATCAAATTTTAAAACGAAAAAGGAAAACACATTTGGCGCTTAGGCCCTTACATTTCATGGCTTAGACCCTAGAAAGATTTGGGGCTATGCAATATGGTCCTTGGTTTCGCTGACGGCGAGGGCGGCAGAATCCGGCGAGCGCCGGTAGGGAGGGAGTGAGCTAAAGGTTCGGGCACGATGAGTGGATCACCTAGGGTCGATGAGATATGGGAGTCGAAGGCGGAAAGTGACCAGCAGTGGCGCTTGGTGGTGAGGTCTCGGGCACGGTAGGGGAGCTTCTGCTCCGGCAACGGTGGTGGCAGAGGTAGCTGGGGGATGGCTTGGGAAGCTCGAGTGAGGCGCGTGTGGTGCTAGGGAGGGTTTGGGGATTCTGGTGAGGGCCGGAGGGTGGCGCTCGACGGTGAGCTTCAGTGGCGGGCACGGCGGAGAGGGGGAATGGCGGGGTGGCGCCGGCGGGCTCGGGAGGAGGTCGTTTTATAGTGGCAGTTCGGCGTGGAGAGGATTAGGATGCCGAAGCGAGCTGGGTGAGCAATTGGGCGGGGGAGTGGCGCAGATGCAGCAGGCGCGGCAGTTGGCTGCCGGTGGCGTGCGGGCCACGGGCACGCGTAGGCACCGTGCGAGGGTTGGCCGGCCGGGATTGTGGCATGGCGGAGCGGAGTTGTCGTGTGAGGTGACTGGGTGAGGGGGCGCTCCATCGGGTCACATTGCTGGCAGCGACTAGCCGGGCAGCGCTGGCCACGAGCACGTCATGACGTGTCGCAACATGATGTACCGTGCGCGATCACCCTTGATCGGGCACACGTGGGTCTGCCGGGACGTGCGAGGGAAGCAACTTTGGGCCTGTTTTTCTCCAAAATTTGAATTCAAACTTTGAAATCTTCAAATCTAGATGTTGGAGATGGGACTGCTATAACTTTTACAAAAGCAGCCTAGTGAAATTCTCAACAGATTTGGAGTTAAAATTGGGAAAAGTTTGGTAGAACACCGGCTTGGATGAAATTTGAATTTGCTCAAATTTGGTCCAATTTTGATCTAATTTTTGAGGGCCTTCCACTCCAAATTAGAGGAAATTCAAATAACAGAAGTTGTTTAGTTTGAAAAGTTCTACAACTTTTATATTGGCCAAAAGTTAAGTTTGTATATCAAATTTGGTTTTCAACTCCTACCCCTAATATGCTCTTTTTAGGGTGTGTTTCAACACTTAGGGAATTTGAAGGGTTTTTAGGGTTTGACATTTTGCAACTTTGATTTGTCCCTGATTTTTTTCTTAATTTCTCTTGATTTACCTTTTTGAATTCTTATTTTCTCCTTTTGAAATCTAGGGATGTCACGGCCTACCCCCCTTAAAAAGAATCTCGTCCCAAGATTCGGGTCATTAAAACTAGTGTGGCTGTGCGTGTACCTTTTTGCTCGAATAGAAAACTGTGGAATTTTTTGTTAAGATATCCTTCAGTTTCCCATGTTGCCTCTTCTTCGGTATGATGGCTCCACTAAATTTTGAACATTCTCACCACCTACCTCCTACTTCTCCTTTCCTCGCGATCAAGAATCTTGATGGGAAACTCAACATAAGAAAGATCCGGTTCTACCCATACTTCCTCTTGTTCGATAATCTTGGTTGAAACTTGAACACATTTCTTGAGTTGAGATACATGGAAGATGTCATGGATAGCGGAGAGTCTGGGTGGAAGTTTCACTTGATAGCCATCAGTTCCACAAATTTCCGTGATTTCATATGGACCAATATATCGAGGAGCTAGCTTTTCTTTTACTCCGAACCTTTGCACACCGTTGGTTGGTGAAACCTAAAGGTATACATGGTCACCAACTTCGTATTGCAATGGTTTCCTCCTCTTATCGAAATAGCTCTTTTGTCTAGACTGGGTGGCTTTAAGGTTTTCTCTTATTATCCTCACTTTCTCTTCCGCCTTGATTACCAGATCTAGCCCATATACCTTTCGTTCTCCAGCTTGGGACCAACTCAATAGAGTTCGACACCTACAACCATGCAAGGCCTCAAATGGTGCCATCTTCAAACTAGCTATTGTTGTAAGAAAACTCAGCTAGAGGCAAGCATTTGTCTTATTTTTTATCATAATGAATGTCACAAGCTCGAAGCATATCTTCAAGGATTTGATTTACCCTCTCAGTTTGTCCATCCATCTGAGGATGATAAATTGAGCTGCGGATTAACTTAGTGCCGAGAGAAGCTTGCAACTGTTCCCAGAAGCATGCCACATATTGAGTACCTCGATCAGTGATGATCGTTTTGGGCACTCCATGTACGCAAGCAATGCGATCAAGATACAATTCAGCATATCACTTGGTCAAGTAAGTTGTATGAACAGGAATGAAATGTGCCATCTCAGTGAGTCTATCCACTATGACCCATATAGAATCATGTTTATGGGAGGTGTGGGGTGAACCGACAATGAAATCCATGCTTATGTCCTCCCATTTCCATGAGGGTATAGGCAGCGGTTGAAGAGTACCGGCTACCTTTAAGTGGCTTGCTTTTACCCTTTGGCAAGTGTTGCATTCCGACACATACCTAGAAATCTCTGTTTTCATCCCAGTCCACCAAAAATTTTGCCTCAGGTCTTGATACATTTTGGTGCTACCCGGGTGAATAGAGAATTTGGAGAGGTGTGCCTCATCCAGAATTTGCTTTCGGAGATCGGGATTTGCTGGAACAACCAATTAGTCCTGGTACCATACAACTCCTTTCCAGTCTTGACGGAAACTATTATATCCTTCATCCCTTTGTGAAAGCTTTTTCTTAATGAGCTTTATCTCTTCGTCCTCTAGTTGTGCCATAATGATTTGATCGTGCAGGGTAGGTTCGATAGAGATGTGATTCAGTGTGCGTTGAGGAACAATTTCCAAATTAAGCTTCCTCATCTCATGACACAAGGTTTCTATAAAGTTTTATGTGGAAAGGCAATTGCAATGGGCCTTGCGGCTTAATGCGTCTGCAACCACGTTAGCCTTCCCGGGGTAATAATGCACCTCTAGATCATAATCCTTAATCAATTCCAACCATCTTCTTTGACGTATGTTCAGATCGTCTTGAGTGAAGATATACTTGAGACTTTTATGATCGGTGTAGATATTGCAATGAGTACCCATCAAATAATGTCTCTAGATCTTCAGAGCATGAATCACCGCTGCTAACTCAAGGTCATGTGTTGGGTAATTCTGCTCATGAGGCCATAGTGCACGTGAAGCATAGGCGATGACTCGATTGTCTTGCATAAGAACACAACCGAGACCAGAGCCAGAGGTGTCACAGTAAACGTTGAAGGGCTTGGTATTATATGGTTGGGCTAAGACTGGTGATGAGGTGAGCAGTTTTCGCAAAGTGTGGAAAGCTTCTTCACACTTTTTGTTCCATACAAACTTGACCCCTTTCTTTAACAACTCAGTCATTGGCTTGGCTATCTTTGAGAAATCCGGAATGAAGCGATGATAATAGCCTGCTAGACCAAGAAAACTTCTGATTTGATGAACGGAAGTGGGTGGCTTCCAGTCCATCACCTCTTATACCTTGCTTGGGTCAACTGCGATGCCTTCACTGGATATGGTGTGTCCCAAGAATTTCACACTATCCAGCCAAAATTCACACTTAGAGAACTTGGCATAGAGCTGAAGATCTCTAAGATGTTGAAGAACAATACGGAGGTGTTGAGCATGCTCTTCTTCATTCTTCAAATATACGAGGATGCCGTCAAGGAAGACAACGACAAAATTGTCAAGCTCGGGTATAAACACCGAATTCATAAGATACATTAAATAGGCTGGAGCATTTGTGAGCCCGAAGGACATCACTAAGTACTCATCTCTGCCAACTCCACAAGCGGCATCCGATGAGGCCTCTTTGATATCGGTGCCGTCCCTGATTGTAGCTCAATGGCAAATTAAATGTCCCTATCCAGTGGCATTACTGGCAAGTCATCCAAAAAAATATCAGCATAATTGCATACCATGGGAATTTCCTCCAGTCAGGACCCTATTGTCGGATAAGCGCATGAATTTATGCACTCTTGGGCTAGCAAGTAAAGTTTGGAAGTTCCATGTGTAGGTGAGTTTATGTAGATGGCCCGTGCTACAATGTCTAACATGACTTTGTGCTGAGTCATCCAATTTGCCCCCAAAATAATATATATGCCTTCCAGTCCCAAAATAATAAAGTCGGTTGGGATAATTTTACTACCCAACTTGAGTGGCACACAATGTGTTATTTGGTCGGAAGCAATTTTACCACCAGGTGTTGAAATCATGTAAGACCTTTTGTATGATAGAAATCCAATCCACATTTATCACTGAATCTTGTTCCAATAAAATTATCTGATGCACTAGAATCAAATAATATAACCGCAGGCTGGTTATGGATAGAGAAAATGCCCGTCATTACTGGTGCACCCTCGGGAAGATCGGTGAGAGTGGTGAAATTAAGTCTCCCTTGTGCTTGCCCTGAACTTTCTGCTTCTTGCCCTTGTTCTGATTTGAGCCTTGTCCCTGATTCTGGGGCCTATTCTATGGACACTCTCTAGCAAAGTGATTGGGACTCCCACAGATGAAACAACGATTCCCATTGCCATTGCGAGATGGCTACGTAGCAATTGGCCTTGGGCCTTGCTGCTGAAAGTTAGGGAGACATGAAGCTCCCTGCTGCTGAGGCAGCCTGATGACCCAACGTCCAGGCTGAGGAGTTCTCTGAGGAACTCGGGATGGAGCATTCGGAACTAGCCGGTACTTCGGAGTCGGGGCACTAGCCAATGGCATTGGAGCCTTCCTCTTCTTCTCTGCATGATGAGCTAAGATACAGTCCTCTTGGGAGATCGCCAAGTTCACCAGCTCATTATAACTATTTACTTTGATGGGATTCAGTCGTTCCCTGAGCTTGGTGTTGAGACCTCTGTGGAAACAGTCCCTCTTCTTCTCATTGGAGTCAGCATGATAACCCAAGTATTGATACAAATCATTAAAGGCCTGAGTATACGAGAGCACATCGCGCATGCCCTGAGTTACTGCTAGAAACTCATTCAACTTTCTCTCCATCAAGCCCTCTGGAATGTGATGGCCCCTAAAAGCAGCTTTGAATTCTTCCAAGAAACCATGTGATCGGCCACAAGCATGGCATGATAATGGTCCCACCAGATATGTGTTGAGCCTCGAAGTTGCTGTGCAACAAACTTTGGCTTGTTCTCATCAGGACAAGGTGCCGTGAGTAGCAAAAATTTAGATTCGATAATGCGAACCCAAGTGTCTGCATCCAAGGGCTCCTCTGTTTTCTGAAATAAAGGGAGCTGAGGAAGTCCTTGTAACTCGTGACCCAGGGCTGGTGGACGTTCCGCACACCCTGAGGCTGCTATTGCTGCTGAACAAGATGCCGCAGCAATTCCGTTTCGGCAGCCAGTATCACCTCCACAGAGGGCGGGGGTGGTGGTGGTGGTGTGGGTTGCCTATTGCCACTAGGTGCAAAACCACCAGGGTTCAGACGCGTTCCATGCACCATCTACAAGGGTGAACTTTTCCATTAGTCACATAATTTTTAAGCTTGTTCACAAGAAGATGAACAAGGTAAAATATGTGCGGAATGTTAAAGTTCAAAATGCAGTTATGCAATGTGGGCAGAAAACTGTCACTTAAGAGAAAATTCATATCTCCTGACTCAAGCGTCCATAAATTCTCATCTTTGGTCAGTGAGTAGGAATTTAGTGTACTACAACTTTGGTATTCAACTTAGAGACCAATTCAGGTGTTTTCTAGGCCGAAAAATTCCATCCTTGCATGTCTATCCTAGCTGTTTTTCAGCAGGCCCAGCTGTGATGTTTGGCTCATAACTTAAGAAGAACCCATCCAAAAATTTCCAAATTTAACTAGAATGTTCCTTAGATATTTGGCTACAACTTTGTTATGCAGAACTTTTGCTCGAACAGCCTCTAAGAGTGTCCTAATCTCAGATTTCCCTAATGTGGTCTAGTCTGAAATTTTCTGCAACTGTGCATCACTAATCTGTCCATAGCTCTTAATATACTCATCCAAAAGTCATGAAATTTTACCAGAAGGTTCTCTGCTATTTGGTATACAGCTTTGTTTTTATGACACTAGACAGAAACTGATCCGAAGGGGTTTGAAAAATTCAAGCTCTGTCTACTGTGCATTCAGAAATTTTGAGCAAACAGTAGGTTACTAATTTGATCATAACTTGAGTTCCACTTGCCAATTTTGATGAAACTTTTACAGCATAACACTTGCTAGATTTTAACAACTTTAATATGGGGTGCTTCTAGAACAAAGATCATTTAAGAGCTCGAAAAATTCTGACAGTAGGTAGCTGAAGTTCATAACAACTAGAAAATCCTTAGGTGAGTTGGCAAGAATTTTTGTGAGAACCTCATTATGTAACATGTTAACCATGCAAAAGTTGTTCCAAATTCCAATTTGCAAGTTTTTATCATGATGCATGCACGACCTATGCGTCCTTACAAATCAAACAACTACCAATTACTTGGAATTACGGGGTTAGTGCCGATGGCAAGGCAACAATTTACGGGTCTCCCTATAATAGCTTGTCGCATTTCTAACCGTTCGTTATCTTAACATAATCACAGTTAGTGTACCTGCAGAAGATCATATGTACAAACTGAACCTTTCGTGCCAGCACTCACGAAAGCATCCACATTCATTACCGTTCACTATAGAAACAGCACCCGCAAGATTTCTGCTGTACGGGCAGCGTTCATATGCCAGATAGCGTATTCACTTTTTATGTGCCGCCATCATATTTTCATATGATGCTATGGGTACATTACAGCAATCACCGTACCCCTGCACCAACCGTTGTGCAAGAAAGTAAGTTTTGACAGAAAGTAAATGTGTTGGAAGTTAGTGTAATATAACCAATAAGTTAGTTAGCCACCTGATCAACCCATAATCCCCTAGGGCTTCATGAACTGAAGAAAGTTAGTCCTTAATGAACTTACACATTTTTCAACATGATTTTTCTAGGCAAGTTTTATTGAAAAGGGTGTTTAGAACTTGTTGCTTTCTCTGGTGTATGCTTTTCAGCTCTGATACCAGCTGTGGTAGAACCACCCAAATTAACCCGGCTAAAGTGTGCTCAACATCGCCTCAAATGCAAATAGATACTTTAATCAAATTAAGATAGTAGTCTGTTAGGTTTCACCCAATACAACCATGTGTTTCTGATCGAAACAAGCATACCAAGTTCGCACGAAGATGAGTCTAGAGATTACAACATCCAAATAACATATTACAGGTTCCAAATTAAGTTATTACAAACCAAGAGTTCAAATGCATAAAGGAGTGGTTTAAAGTTCAACAACAGCGGAAAATAATGATAGTTCTAATGTCGATACATAATACCATTGTGAAGCCTGCCATGATATCAATCACCACGATCCTCACCGACCAAGGATGGGTCCCACTCAACCGTCCATCCCGGAGGGATCTATGTCGGTCAAGTCAAACTGGCAACCAAGTTATTAACATCCACATTACCTGAAAACATAGCCACAAGCAAGGCTGAGTATGCTAATACTCTGCAAGAATTACCCGTTAGGTGGTATCTAATCCACCGACTCCTAGACATGCAAGGCTTTTTGGCTAAGAGGTTTGTTTTGCTAAAAGCTTCTAAAGTGGATCCTTACTTTCAAGTTTTAGCATCAAGTTCTAGTTGATTAACCATTCTAGGTAAGCACCTATTCTAAGCAAGCATGGTAGAACAAGCAATTTAATCAAACATCAATATTAAGCATCATCATTGTTCATCTTCTTACTCAATGCAGGAAAAGAGGCCAAGTAGTCCCAAACTGTGAGAAGCAAATGATTCGAATTGAATTTCTTATCCTTGCAAGGTGGACCTAAACACACGACATATGCTACTGCCGTGACGGGTTCACATATATCAACGGTTCCCGTCAATTCACGACGTTTGTCAAGAGCCCACTTCCCTTGGATACAATGCCCCACAATCCCGGAACGACGTCGTACCATGGCTGTACTTGTACCCACATGAGGCCACATGGGAACCCAGTTCTAGAGAGAGCGAGGTAAAGGTCCACGCCGGTTCAATCAGATACTAGGCTTACTGATTCCCCATACTCTCAGCATGTGTTTAGTACGTTCAAAAACTTGACCAAGATTCCCACACATTTCGACCTCAGCAGTTTTTCCTCTATATAGACGGGGCATGCACCAATTCCCAAACATATTACCAAGCCCTGCCCGTCAACCTTACGATTCCAACATAAGTAAACAGGCAACTTCTATAGCTTGCGAGCGATAGGAAATCACTCGACTTTATCGTGTCCCTATTTAGCATAGCAACTACTCAACTTATCATGCTACTATTCAAGTCATGGGTACTAGGATCATGCAACTCAGGTTTCAAGCAACTCCTATGAACTTAATGCACAAACATAAGTAACATAAGTATTGCATAATTTGGAAACTAGGGTTATGCTCTAGAGCTTGCCTTCTTGTACTACGCTAGCCTATGGCTCTTCCGAACCTTGGCATGGGTCTTGTGTGGCCTCGATCAAGTTCACCGCAGCAGTCGAATGTTGCTCTTCAGCTTCCAGAACCAACTCGTACGTAGTGTCAGTGAGATTAGCTTCTACATGAGATGCATATGCATAAGATTTCAATTACAAGTTTTCAAGGTGTAGGTTGGATTTCGTTAATATTGTAAAAGCTTAGGGTGTATTTTGACTGCATTCACCTAGATAAGATTTTAACCCTTTCTTTCTTTTCAGCAACATTCACCTAGATAGGATTAAACTTTTATGTCTTAAGAAAGTAAGGTGTGTCGTGATTAAAGCTCGAGCTTTACTTTGATGGTGATTGTGTACATATATAAGATTCTAACAACTTAGAATTCATAAAAGAAAAGGTGGTGTCAAGTTGGTGCCATTTGGCAATCATTTCAAAAGTTATCGTGTTTCTGAATAAAAACATTGGCTAGTTTACCATTTCTAGTAGCAATTGTATTATTAATTTAAATTAGCTCTTAAACATGGATAAATGCTTCTAGAAGCATCTGTTAAGATATGAACATGAAATGTTTACATAATCTTTCCCTCTACATAAGTGATCTATTATAAAAACTTGAGATGCATTTGACTTCTACAAAAATTACTAAAAATCAAATAGTGTTAAATCGCAGAATCAAAAGAATGATTTTGAACTAGAGTTTCATCATCAGTTTAGTTCCACAATTTTTCCAGAAGGGTTACCAATAGTAACATAGGCTACTGTGAATTGTTCAGGTTTTAAAGAGCATGCAAACTATTTATCACATAAAAAGAAGATTGAACAACATGTATTTACTTAAGCAATGTAAAACACATATTTTAGAGAAGTAAATATTTTTCCTAGTTAGACATGTACATCGTGAGCCTAACAAAATTTATCTTGCATTTTTATCTATTTCCCACTATTATTGTGCAAATAACAAGATTAATATAGAATTTAAGCAATTGAAATTTAAACAGTAACAACCTCATCTAATCCAGTAGCACAAATTTCAGATCCTGAACACGCATGTCAAAAGTAAGCTAACAAAAGTGGTGTCATATTTTCAGAGCATCCTATGATTTATAAGGCATTTATTGGCTTTATACATAATAAATCCTTGTGTGAAATACAGAACAGTAACATGCATATGAACAGTTTTAAATTAAACTAGACATCACCAGGAACCTGGCAAAACAAGTTTTATATTTTTCCCATTTTTCTACATTTTCTTAGACATGTCCCAAGTTTCAGCCATTTAAATCAAATTTTAAACTAAAAATGGAAAACACGTTTGGCGCTTAGGCCCTTGGATCTTTTAAAGCTTCACAACAAGGCCCTGACATTTCATGGCTTAGACCCTGGAAAGATTTGGGGTTATGCAATGTGGTCCTTGGTTTCGCGGTCGATGAGGGCGGCGAAATCCAGCGAGCGCCAGCGGGGAGGGAGTGAGCTTGGGGTTCAGGCACGACAAGCGGCTCACCTAGGGTTGATAGGCTATGGGAGTCGAAGGCGGAGGGTGACAAGCGGCAGAGCTTGGCGGCGAGGTCTCGGGCGCAGCAGGGGAGCTTCTGCTTCGGCAACGGCGGTGGCGGAGGAAGTCGGGGGATGGCTCGGGAAGCTCGAGTGAGGCGCGTGTGGTGCTAGGGAGGGGTCTGGGGACTCTAGTGAGGGCTAGAGGGTGGTGCTCGATGGTGAGCTTTAGTGGCGGCACGGCGGAGGGGGAGGATGGCGGGTTGGCGCCAGCGGGCTCGGGAAGAGGCCGTTTTATAGCGGTAGTTCGGTGTGGAGAGGATTAGGACACCGGGGCAAGCTGGGCAAGCAATTGGGCGGGGGAGTGGTGGTCGGGTAGTAGCGCAAGCACAGCAGGCGCGATGGTTGGCCGTTGGTGGTGTGCGAGCCACGGGCGCGCGTGGGTGTCATGGGAGGGTTTGCTGATCGGGATTGTGGCATGGTGGAGCGAAGTTGTCGCGTGCGGAGACTAGGCGACAGGGTGCTCCATTGGGTCACATCGCTAGCAACAACTAGCCAGGAGGCACTGGCCATGGGCGTGTCGCGATGTGTCGTGGCGTGACGTGCCGTGCGCGATCACCCTTTATCGGGTGCACGTGGGTCTGCCGGGGCGCGCGAGGGCAGCAAATTTGGGCCTATTTTGCTCCAAAATTTGAATTCAAACTTTGAAATCTTCAAATCTAGAAGTTGGAGATGGGACTACTAGCTATAACTTTTACAAAAGCAGCCTAGTGAAATTCTCAATAGATTTGGAGTTAAAATTGGGCAAAGTTTGGTAGAACACCGGCTCGACTGAAATTTGAATTTGCCCAAATTTGGTCCAATTTTGATCTAATTTTTTAGGGCCTTCCACTCCAAATCAGAGGAAGTTCAAATAAAAAAATCTGTTTAGTTTGAAAATTTATGCAATTTTTATATTGGCCAAAAGTTTAGTTTATATATGAAATTTGGTTTCCAACTCCTACCCCCAAATAAGCTCTTTTTGGAGTGTGTTTCAACACTTAGGGAATTTGAAGGGTTTTGGGGGTTTGACATTTTGCAACTTTGATTTGTCCCTAATTTCCTTCTTAATTTCTCTTGTTTTGCCCTTTTGAATTCTTATTTTGTCCTTTTGAAATCTAGGGATGTCACATAGAACTAGTAATAATACGTGCCTCTAGAATCGTGTCAGCTAAATTAGTTGATAACGAGTCGCGTACCATTACATAAACCGGCTGTTTGACTAAGATTCCTGAGAAGCATCACTGGAACTCCAACTTTAAGAACAAGGCAATGATTAGGAAAATTATTAACCTTCAACGATTCAAAAATTCAACCGGATATAATAAATCAACATCACCAACTGTATCCAAACACTTAGAAACACAATCAAACCTCAAATATTCTTTCTTTTCTCCTGGGACCATCGATATCATTGCAGAATTAATCTCATTTGCCACGTCATTAGTAGGAGACACAATGTCTCGCTTGCACAAATAAGATTCGTCCCTAAAATTAAAACTGAAGTCGTCATTGTGGCGGAACTGCTCGGATTAACTTAACTAAAGCACAAATAAGTTGCCTAACACGCGATCATATGCTTTAATCAAGTTAACTCGGCAATCCGTCGGATTTCATCTGATAAACCACTTATACAGCACCGAGTTAGCATAGCTCACACGAAGGTGAGTGGTTCCAGAGAATAAAACAGATCCATTAAACAAGTTCAACCATTTATTACAACACTGGTTCAAAAATCAGAGTTTTACAAAGTTCATGAGCAGCGGAAAAGATAAAATAGTGGAAGCTAACGTCGGGTCGGATGTCCCTGATGAGGCCGATCAGGACATCACTGGTCCCTTTCCTCACCGTCCGAGGAGGGATCCCACTCGACCATCCACCCAGGAGGAAGCTGGGGAGGCCAAGTGCCAACAGCAGCACACTCAGAAGCTTCAACTTCACCTAAAAGATATGCCACAAACAAGGCTGAGCTATTAAGCTCAACAAGACTTAACCGACCGGTGGGAAAACTACTCCACAAACTTCTAGACATGCAAAGCTCTTTGGCTAATGGGTTTGTTTTGCCAAAAGTGACTATAGTGGGTCCTTACTTTCAATATTTGAGCGCCAATTCTAAGTTCATTAACCAGTCTACATCGGCACTTATGCTAAACAAACATAGTTTCAAAACAATATATATATATAACAAGCATCAAAGTTCATATCATCATTGTGTTCCATCTTTACTCAGTGTAGCATAGCGATCAAGCAGTCTCAAACTGTGAGAGGCAGACGAATTGATTCGAATTTCTTAACCATGCATGGCGAACGTAATCTCACGACATCCGCACACCATAGAGGGTCGCTTCCCTTGTCAGCCATCCCCATCAATCTCCTGACCCGTGTCGGGCCCACTTCTCTTGGTGCAATGTTCCACAGACCCGGCCTCTGCCATTCTATGACCACACTTGCCACCACATGCGGCCGCAAGAGAAACTCTGTTCCAGAGACAGTGGATCGAACCGCTCACGTCCTGGTTCAATTAGGTACTAGGCTTCCCCATCCCATACTAGGTATGAGATTAGTACTTTCAAACACTTGATCACGAACACTATCACATCTCGACCTTAGTCCAATTTCAAGTAGACAGACGGGGCAATCCACCGACCACCAAAATAGTTCGCAAGGCCCTGCCCCGTCCACCGTCCTTATAGTTGTAACCAGAAGGAAAACAAGCAATTCCTATAACTCGTGAGTGATAGGGAATCACTCGACTTTTATCGAGTCCTGTTAAGTACTGCAACTACTCGGACTTATCATACTAGTGTTTAGATCAAGGGAACTGAGTCATGCATCTAAGGTTTCAAACAACAACTCTACGTAAATGCACATACATACAAAAGAAGGCATGCGCAAGTTTAAAAAGATTGGGTTATGCTTCGGGGCTTGCCTTCGAGCGGGGCGGAGGCAAACTGATCTTCTGGGTGCTCTGCTTCAGCTCCTGCGGTCAGCGGCTCAGCTACCTATCCATCTTCTAGCACCGGGTGCAGCTCGTAGGAGCCGTTGGCGAGGTTAAGTTCTACATGGAAATGCAAATGCAGGGGTTAAAGCACTTAGACGGTTATTTCAACAACACTTGCAAGCTTTAGCTCAGAAACTTGTGGCAAAACTACAGGAAAGGTGTGAAATCCTAAGCTTCTGTTGATAGAGAACAAGATAAAAGGGTCGGATTAGGAAAAACTTATGAGCTGACCCTCAGATCCAAGGAATGACTGTACCGGGGTCCTCGGACTTAACGCCGAGAAGTCCTCGAAATTTTACATAGATACCCTCGGTCAAAAGGAAAATATACAGTTGAGCCCTCGAGCGAGGCGAACAAGGGTCGGCAAAACAGACAGGGTCGGGCGAGACAGAAAAGGGGTTGGGCGAACCGGATAGGGGTCGGGCGAGACGGAAAGGGGTCGGCAGCTTACCTTTGGGCCTAGTGGTGAAGTCTTGGGGTCGGGAAGGAACAAGCTCAGGCGGAACAACTAAGGCTTGGGCGGCGGCGAGGTCCGGCGGTGTTCTGGCGGCGGCGGTGCTTCTTGTGGATAACAAGCAAGCTCTAGCTCGATGCGGAGGAAGCAAGCGGCTATCGAGTTTCGAAAGGTGGGTGTTGAGCGGAAAGGGGGAAGTTCCTCAAACAGCTTATGCGGCAGTGCTTGAGCACAAAACAGGGAAAGGTGCGGCAAGGCAACGATGGTGAAGGGAACTTCGGTATAGGCTCTGGTACTACCTTTTATAGCTGCGTGGATGAGAAGGAGTCCGGGCAGCGCGAGGATAAGGTCGAAGAGGATGGAGTGCTATGCCATGGTGGCGATTGGTCGATGCCTTCATTGGCCGGCGAAGCGGAGCTCCGGGGACAGGACTCTTTGGTCATTGGGCACTGACGACAGAGCTTATGCATGCACGGTTTTGCCGGACAGAAGGATTGGTGAGGGCGAGCACGGGGTCTTGTCGCGTCAAGCGGCGGATTGGGGGCGGTGGCTCGGCCAGCGTGTGGTAGGCAGGAGGGAAAGGGGCACTGCAGGCGAGGATGCTGCAGGCAAGGTGACAAGGCAAGCGGCGACGCTAGCAGGCGCAGACCAGCGGCTTTGCCGTGGCACGCTCCTAGCGAGGCGGGGGAAAGGAGTTGTCACTACCAGCGCAGTGGTTGGCAGAGGCGGTATCGTCGCGGGACGCGTGCGTGGGCAGCACGACTGAGGGGCGATGGAAAAGCTGGAAGGCGTTGGGGCGCGCGGCCGAGGATCCAGGTGAGGAGATGTGCGCGGGAGGCGAGGCAGACTGGCGCGGCAGCGGCCAATCTTCGGTTGCAGCGGCGGCAGGGTGCCTGGCGCTCCCGGCAGGATTCGGGCGAGACGAAATGGGGTGGAAAAAGGCTGCAGGGCGCTTCCGCGCGCGATTGGGAAGGAGGCGCGCTGATCCATCTTGTTGCGGCCAGCGATTGGGCGAGGCGGCGCTCGTCGGGGAGGTCCTGCCACGCGGCAGCGGCTCTCTGAAGCAGGGCGCACGCTTGCTCTGGCGCGCTTGACCAGAGAGATCCGTGGGATCCTTTCCCTGGGTCCAACTTTCAGACTCTGGCTCTCCCAAAAACTGAACTGCACCACTTTGACTCCCTTAACAAGAGTTGCAGGACTCAGACCAAGGCCCAACTCTTGTATTTGGACTGAGTCCAAAAACGCAGTGGATTTGGGGATCCAAGCCCTAAAGTTTGGAGGAACACTAGTTTCGGGACTTTGAGAAAATGGCGGTCTGTTGGGTTTCATGGGGTGGTGCTGAGTTGAACTGCAGATTTGGGAACTTGTCTTAAGATTAAGCTCGGCTAATTAAACCTAAGTCGTTACAGCCTACCCCCCTTAAAAACAATCTCGTCCCGAGAGTCGAGTGTAAGGACAACCAGTGGGGGTGTGCGGGTTCTTACCTCCTTGACTGAAAGGAAAGCCTCTAAAGTGCTTGTTCAGATACTCCTCTATTTCCCATGTTGCTTCATCTTCCGTGTGGTTACTCCACAGAATCTTGTACATTTTCACCACTTGTCGTTGGGTGTGCCTCTCCTTACGGTCGAGGACTTTGGCCGGGTATTCAGCATAGGTCAAGTCGGGTTTGATTTGAAGTTGCTCCTGTTCCAAGATCTCAGTCGGGACTTGGACACATTTCTTCAGTTGCGAGACATGGAGGACATCATGAATGGTCGAGAGTTGTTCAGGTAGTTGGATCCGGTAAGCAACGGGTCCACAAATTTCCACAATTTCATAAGGGCCAATGTAACGGGGAGCCAATTTTCCTTTCACTCCAAACCGTTGCACTCCTTTGGTCGGGGAGACTCAAAGATATACGTGATCACTAATGTCAAACTGCAGGGGTCTCCTCCTCTTGTCGGAGTAACTCTTCTGTTGAGATTGGGATGCCTTGAGATTTGCCTAAATTACCTTAACTTGCTCTTCGGCTTCAGTTACTAGATTAGGGCCATAGGTTTGTCTTTCTCCCACTTGTGACCAATTCATTGGTGTCCGACACCTTCGACCATACAAGGCTTCAAACGGTGTCATCTTCAAGCTAGCCTGGTAGCTATTGTTATAGGAGAACTCTGCCAACGGTAAGCACTTATCCCAATTCTTGTCATAATGGATGACACAAGCTCGTAGCATGTCTTCCAGAATCTGATTTACTCTCTCGGTCTGACCATCGGTTTGAGGATGATATGTTGAGCTATGGATGAGCTTGGTGCCTAGTGATGCTTGTAATTGTTCCCAGAAACATGCTACAAACTGAACACCTCGATCAGATATGATCGTTCTTGGCACACCGTGTAAGAAAACAATGCGGTCAAGATACAACTCTGCATATTTCTTAGCCGTATAGGTGGTGTGAACAGGAAGGAAGTGTGCAGATTTGGTGAGGCGGTCCACTATAACCCAAATGGAATCATGTCGCTGAGATGTAGGGGGTAATCCCACAATGAAATCCATGCTAGTGTCTTCCCACTTCCATGATGGAATAGGTAGTGGTTGCAAGGTACCTGCTACCTTCAAATGGCTGGCCTTGACACGTTGACATGTGTCACACTCCGAGACATGCGTGCAATTTCTAGCTTCATTCCACTCCACCAAAAAGTTTGATGGAGATCATGATACATCTTATTGCTGCCAGGATGGATTGAGAATTTGGAGAGATGGGCTTCATCTAGGATTTGCTTCTTGAGATCTGGATCAGATGGAACAACAAGTCGACTCTCATAGTATACTTTCTCATTTTCATCCTGTCGAAAATGCTTGTACCCTTTATCCTTTTGTGCAATCTTCCTTTTAATTAGCTTTAATTCCTCATTCTCTAACTGTGCTGACCCAATTTGGTCTTTCAAAGCAGATTCAAGAGAAACATGACTGAGGGTTCCATGGGAAATGATCTCCAAACTAAGTTTTCCCATCTCATGACACAGAGTTTCTGTGAAGTTGGTTACCTACAAGCAATTGCAATGGGTCTTGCGGCTAAGTGCATCTGCCACTACGTTGGCTTTGCCGGGGTGGTAATGTAGTTCCAAGTCATAATTCTTGATTAACTCCAACCATCTTCTTTGTCGCATGTTGAGGTTGGCTTGAGTGAAGATGTACTTGAGGCTCTTGTGATCAGTGTAGATGTTGCAGTGAGTGCCCATTAGATAGTGTCTCCATATCTTTAAGGCATGAATCACTGCTACCAACTCAAGGTCATGGGTCGGGTAGTTCAGCTCATGAGGTCGTAACGCCTGTGAGGTATAGGCAATGACTCGGTTGTCTTGCATAAGAACACACCCAAGTCCAGTGCTAGTGGCGTCACAGTACACGTCAAACGGCCTAGAAGAGTTGGGTTGAGCTAAGATAGGGGCAAAAGTCAACAATTGTTTCAAGGTGTGGAAGGCTTCTTCACATTTGTCGCTCCACACAAACTTAACTTCCTTCTTCAGCAGCTCAGTCATCGGCTTAGCTATCTTGGAGAAATCCGGGATGAAACACCGATAATAGCCTGCTAGTCCAAGAAAACTTCGGATGTGATGAACTGAAGTGGGTGGCTTCCAGTCCATGACCTCCTGTACCTTGCTGGGGTCAACTGCTATGCCATTCCGAGAGATTGTGTGCCCCAAGAATTTGACACTCTCTAACCAGAACTCACACTTGGAGAACTTGGCATAAAGCTGATGATCCCTTAGGCGCTAAAGAACCATATGAAGGTGCTTGGCATGTTCTTCTTCATTCTTCGAGTACACCAGAATATCATCAATGAACATAATGACAAATTTGTCCAACTCGGGCATGAACACCGAATTCATGAGATACATGAAGTAAGCGGGTGCATTGGTGAGTCCAAAAGACATAACCAGGTACTCATAGAGTCCATATCTTGTGGAGAAGGCAGTCTTGGGAATGTCACATGGTCGGATCTTGATTTGGTGATAGCCGGAGCGAAGATCAATCTTGGAAAACACTCTAGCTCCAGCTAACTGGTCAAACAGAACATCAATGTGGGGAAGGGGATACTTGTTCTTGATAGTCACCGCATTGAGGGGTCGGTAGTCCACACACATGCGTAGACTCTCATCCTTCTTCTTCACAAACAGGGCTGGGCAAACCCAGGGTGAAGTACTGGGTTAGATAAAACCCTTTTCCAACAGGTCATGCAATTGGGTTTTTAACTCAGCCAGCTCGGCGGATGGCATCCGATAAGGTCTTCTTGATATTGGGGCTGTGCCTAGCTGTAGTTCAATAGCAAACTCAATATCCCTATCTGGAGGCATGCCGGGCAAGTCATCCGGAAACACATCGGGGTACTCACAGACAACAGGAAGGTCTTCTATTTGGGCTTCTGTTACAGGATACGCACAATGATTTGCGTACTCAGGGTGGGACAAGTGTAGGGTAGAGTTGCCGTGTCGAGGTGAGTTTATGTGGACAGCTTGGGCAGACACGTCCAGAATCACTTGGTGTCGAGTCATCCAATCCATACCCAAGATGATATATATCCCTTCTAGATCAAGGATGATGAGATTTTCCCTAAAAAGGATCTGGCCTAACTTGATAGGCACAAGGTTAACTATATTGTCCGAAGCTATTTTTCCTCCCGGGGTGGAGATCATATATGACCCTTTTGTGTGACCAACACTTAGCTTATATCTCTCACCAGTCTTATTCCCAATGAAACTATGGGATGCTCCCGAATCAAACCAAATAAGAGTAGTTTGATTATGGACAAGGAAGGTACCCGTCATCACTGGCGCACCTTCTGGGAGTTCCGTCAGACTGGTGTAGTTGAGCCGACCCTGGCGAAGCTGCACCTTGGGCTTCTTTCCCCTATTGGCTGTAGTATTATTCTGACAGGGCCGTTGATTCTTGTTTCTGGGGTAGTCCTTGGCAAAATGCCCCTCGTTGTCGCAAGTGAAGCAGTGGTTACCATTCGCAGGACACGACGGCAGCGAAAAGGTCGGCCAGGGCGCCTGCGGGTGGAAACCAGGGAAACGAGGTGCTGCCGGTGGCAGAGGGCGAGCAACCTATCGTCCCGACTGCTGTGGCCTATGGAGTGCTGGAGGGGGAACCATTCTGAATCTCTGAGCGGGCGGGCTCGGCAATGCCATTGGGGCCTTTCGCTTCTGGTCGGCCTTGAGGGCCTGCATACAGTCTTCTTGAGAAATGGCCAAATTCACCAGCTCATTATAGGTATCCACCTTGATAGGGTTCAACCTCTCCTTGAGCTCCAGGCTCAATCCTCTGTGGAACCTATCCCTCTTCTTCTTGTCGGTATCCGCGTGATAGCTGGCGTAGCGGCACAGGTCGTTGAAAGCCTGCGCGTAGTGCAGAACATCGCGGCTTCCCTGGTTAAGAGCCAGGAACTCGTTGAGTTAACGCTCCAGTAGACCTTCTGGGATATGGTGACCTCTGAAGGCAGTCTTGAACTTGTTCCAGCTGACAACATGGTCAGCTGGCAGCATGGCGTGATAGTGGTCCCACCAAAGCCGGGCGGAACCACGCAGTTGCTGAGCTGTGAACCGGGCCTTGTTCTGGTCGGGGCACAGGGTGGTGAGGAGCTCAAATTTGGATTCGATCGTACGAACCCATGCATCAGCGTCAAGCGGGTCCTCTGTCTTGTGAAAGGTCAGGGGCTGCGTGCCCAGAAAGTCCTCATAGCGAGCAACGTGAGGTCGCTGATGAGCCCTTCCCCCCATGGGGCTGCTACTGTTGCCCTTGGGCAATGTGCCTTAGCAGCTCAGTTTGAGCAACCAGGATCGCCTCTAGCGAAGGCGGAGGCGGAGGCGGGGGAAGATCCTGCCTCTGCTCACTGCCACTAGGAACAGAGCTAGAACGGGTGCGGTGTGCCATCTGCAAGAGTCAGCGTTCCATTAGTTACATAATTCCAGAAGCTTTCCAATCATGAGGGAACTTATGTGCTAAATCCTTAAATGCGACTCTTTCCGATAGTGCTACTCAACAACATATCTTTTATTAAAGAGGTGCACATCTCTTTTTGCCATCTTAGTTAGCAACTAGCTTGTTTCTGCACCTAGCTACTATCGTTTTACTCTTGCTAACCAAATGGAAAGATATTATGTTCCATGCTCGGTAGGGCCTACAAGATCCGTGTTCTCATCGGCTGGTCCGCACACATCCTCGGGTGAGTCAAAACCTTATCCCGTGGGTCCCGCTATGTCCGACCTTTAGTGCCCGGGTCGGGCGAAGCAGAGCCTTGGAACAAGGGGTCGGGCGAGGCGGAGACCTGCCGCGAGGGGTCGGGCGCATCCGACCTCATGACCCTAGGTCGGCCAAGTTTTGGACAGACCCAAAAGAGCGGAAACTTTGCGTGCGGCTACAGCACGAGCTTCACACACAACTTTGGCATCCAAGGCGTGTCCCAAAGGGTCAAAAGTCGAGTCAAGAGCGAGGTGGAAAACAGGAACTGATTTCACCAAGATCATTTCATTCCCGGTTTCTTAACACAGAAGGGGTACTCAACTCAAGGCTAACCTATTACATCACTATCCAAACTTATAGGTTGCCGAGGAGTACAACAAAAGACCAACTTCCTACAGCCTTCAACCTAAAAGTCATCTAGGTTGCCTACGGAGGAAATACTGTGTGTCAGAGAAGGGGCGTCACCATCTTCAATGTCCATACTTGAGACTCCCTCTACTTCCTCGAGGTCTTCCTCCTCCTCCTCCTGAACCATCGGCTCATCCAGCTGCATTTCCAAAGCATGGATAGCGTCGAGCTCAGCATGGTGCTCGGCTAAGTGTGCATTTGCAACCGCGAGTTCCATCTTAACTCCTAGTTTTTCCTCTATGAGCAGCACCATATCATGCTCCATGTCTGTCACTTCTTCCTCTAGCTCTGTAATCCTGGTCTGCATGTCGGAGACCTATATGCCCCTTTGGATAAGCAGAAATGACTGTTCCACCAAGTCTCTCTTGGCAGTGTTGAAATGCTCCTGGGTGTCTACAGCTATCCGAGCCAAGACAACCATAGCCCATACTTGAAGCTCGACCAGTCAGTACAAAGCTGACATGCACCTTGTTGTGGTAGAAACGGTGACCAGCGAGTGTGAGGCCACCAACACCTCCATGTTGTTTACTCGGTCAAGCCAAGCCAGGTTCAGTCGATCCCTGGTGGGAAACAAGCCAATTGGGTCCAAAAGGACCTCAAACGGGTGTAACCGGCAAAACTGAGTGACAGCCTGCAAGGCAGCGGACTCCCAAGTGTCCTCAAGAGTGTGACCGTAGGTCGAAACCTCGAGCTGGGGCCACTCGGGCTGCATAGGGGGTGGAGGTACAACCACTTGCACGTTGCACCGTTGTACTCAATGCTCTTGGTACTCACGTCCCACGTAAAGAGGCGGCGACTGGTACCCAAACCACCTCAAGGTGTCCCACAAAATAGCAGGAAAGCCCTCGAAGTGTAGGCATGTGGAGTGGGAAGTGCCATCGGCGCCACGAAACACATGTCCGGGAGAGCCATCTGGAATCAAGAACCGAAAGAAGCATGAGATAGAAACCCCAAAGAGAATAGATCGGGCAGGGTGAAACACTCGGATTTCTGACCAGAGCACGAGCTGAGAAGGTAGCTAGAAATCCTTGAAGTGAAGAAGAGCTTCGAACCAAGGCAAGGTTGTTTTAAGGATGTGGTTTTACAAATTTTTGTTCATGACGCATGCACGACCTACATCGTCCTCTCAACCAAAAAATTACTGCCAAAAGCCTTGGTCTTACGTAGTTAGTGCCGGTGGCAAGGCAAAATTACGTCACTCCCTATAGTAGCTAGTCGGGTTTCTAATATCGTTTCTCTTATGCGAACGCGGTTAGTGTACCTACAGAAAAACACACAAGAACCTTTCGTGCCAGCACCCACGAAAGCGTCCCTAAGCATTACCGTTCACTATAGAAACAGCACCCAGGTGTTTAACGCTGCATGGACAGTGCAACAACCATGGAAATAGGCCCCTTTGAATAGAACCATACAACCCTTCGCATACTCGTGATGCGGAATCTGGGCACGTATAATAGACGTGGGCGATCAACCGTGATGATAGGCTCGTTGGAATCGAACCATACCACCCTTCGCATGAATTATCATAGGTACCTACGCACGTATAATAAACGTGGGCAAAAACAACCTCGATGATAGGGTCCCTTGAATAGAACTCCCTTCAACCCTCGCATACTCATGATGCGGAACTCGGCACACATATGATACAAGTGGTGAAGTGCTGGAGGTTAGCAAAATAACCAATAAGTAATAGCCACCTGAAATAACCCCAAAATTCCCCTAGCGCCTCTCGTACTAAGGTCATCCTTAACGATCGTACGAGAATTTTTCAAACGTGTTTCTTCCAAGTTTTATCTTTAGAAAAGGTGTTTAGGACCTATTGTCTTCTCGGTCCTGCTAAACCTGCTCTGGTACCAGCTATGGCGGAACCGCTCGGATTAACTTAACTAAAGCACAAATAAGTCACCTAACACGCGATCATATGCTTTAATCAAGTTAACTCGGCAATCCGTCGGATTTCATCCGATAAACCACTTATAAAGGACCAAGTTAGCATAGCTCACACGAAGGTGAGTGGTTCTAGAGAATACAACAGATCCATTAAACAAGTTCAACCATTTATTACAACACTGGTTCAAAAATTAGAGTTTTACAAAGTTCATGAGCAGCGGAAAAGATAAAACAGTGGAAGCTAATGTCGGGTCGGATGTCCCTGATGAGGCTGATCAGGACATCACTGGTCCCTTTCCTCGCCGTCCGAGGAGGGATCCCACTCGACCGTCCACCCAGGAGGAAGCTGGGAAGGCCAAGTGCCAACAGCAGCACACTCAGAAGCTTCAACTTCACCTGAAAGATATGCCACAAACAAGGCTGAGCTACTAAGCTCAACAAGACTTAACCGACCAGTGGGAAAACTACTCCAGCAACTTCGAGACATGCAAGGCTCTTTGGCTGAGGGGTTTGTTTTGTCAAAAGCGATTATAGTGGGTCCTTACTTTCAATATATTAGCTCCGATTCTAAGTTCATTAACCATAGAGGGTCGCTTCCCTTATCAGCCATCCCCATCAATCCCCTGACCCGTGTCGGGCCCACTTCTCTTGGTACAATGTTCCACAGACCCGGCCTCTGCCGTTTTGTGACCACACTTGCCACCGCATGCGGTCGCAAGGGAAACTCTATTCCAGAGACGGTGGATCGTACCGCTCACGTCCTGGTTCAATCAGGTACTAGGCTTCCCCATCCCATATTAGGTATGAGATTAGTACTTTCAAACACTTGATCACGAACACTATCACATCTCGACCTTAGTCAAATTTCAAGTAGACAGACGGGGCAATCCACCGACCACCAAAATAGTTCACAAGGCCCTGCCCCGTCCACCATCCTTATAGTTGTAACTAGAAGGAAAAAAAGCAACTCCTATAACTCACGAGTGACAGGGAATCACTCAACTTTTACCGAGTCCTGTTAAGCACTGCAACTACTCGGACTTATCATACTAGTGTTCAGATCAAGGGAACTGAGTCATGCATCTAAGGTTTCAAACAACTCCTATATGTAAATGCACATACATACAAAAGAAGGCATGCACAAGTTTAGAAAGATTGGGTTATACTCTGGGGCTTGCCTTCAAGCGAGGCAGAGGAAAACTGATCTTCTACGTGCTGTGCTTCAACTCCTTCGGTCGGCGGCTCAGCTACCACTCCGTCTTCTGGCACCGGGTGCAGCCCGTAGCAGCCATCGGCGAGGTTAAGTTCTACACGGAAATGCAAATGCAGGGGTTAAAGCACTTAGATGGTTATTTCAACAACACTTGCAAGCTTTAGCTTAGAAACTTGTGGCAAAACTACACGAAAGGTGTGAAATCCTAAGCTTCTGTTGATAGAGAACAAGATAAAAGGGTCGGATTGGGAAAAACTTATGAGCTGACCCTCAGATCCATGGAATGACTGTACTGGGATCCTCAGACTTAACGCCGAGAAGTCCCCAAAATTTTACATAGATACCCTCGGTCAAAAGGAAAAGATACAGCCGAGCCCTTGAGCGAGGCGGACAAGGGTCGGCGAAATAGACAGGGTTGGGCGAGACGGAAAAGGGGTCGGGTGAACCGGACAGGGGTCAGGCGAGACGGAAAGGGGTCGGCAGCTTACCTTTGGGCCTACTGGTGAAGTCTTGGGGTCGGGAAGGAACAAGCTCAGGCGGAACGACTAAGGCTTGGGCGGCGGCGAGGTCCGGCGGTGGTCTGGTGGCAGCGGTGCTTCTTGTGGACAACAAGCAAGCTCTAGCTCGACACAGAGGAAGCAAGCGGCTGGCGGGTTTGGAAAGGTGGGTGTTGAGCGGAGAGGGGGAAGTTCCTCAAAGAGCTTATGCGGCAGCGCTTGAGCACGAAACAGGGGAAGGTGCGGCAAGGCAACGATGGCGAAGGGAACTTCGGTAGAGGTTCTGGTACTCCCTTTTATAGCTGCGCGGAAGAGAAGGAGTCCGGGCAGCGCAAGGATAAGGTCGAAGAGGATGGAGTACTCTGCTGTGGCGGCGATTGGTCGATGCCTCCATTAGCCGGCGAAGCGGAGCTCCGGGGACAGGACTCTTTGGTCATTGGGCACTGACGACAGAGCTTATGCAGGCATGGTGTTGCCGGAGGGAAGGATTGGTGAGGGCGAGCGCGGGGTCTAGTCGCGTCAAGCGGCGGATTGGGGGTGGCGGCTCGACCAGCGTGTGGCAGGAAGGACGGAAAGGGGCACTGCAGGTGAGGGCGCTGCAGGCAAGGTGACAAGGCGAGCGGCGATGCTAGCAGGCGCAGACCAGCAACTTTGCCGTGGCACGCTACTGGTGAGGCGGGGGAAAGGAGTTGTCAAACTACCGTCGCAGTGGTTGGCGGAGGCGGTATCGTCGCAGGACGCGCACGTGGGCAGCGCGACTGAGGGGTGATGGAAAAGTCGGAAGGTGTTGGGGCGCGCGGCCGGGGATCCAGGTGAGGAGATATGCGCGGGAAGCGAGGCGGACTGGCACGGCAGCGGCCAATCTTCGATCGCAGCGGTGGCAGGGCGCCTGGCGCGGCCGGCGGGATTCGGGCGAGACAAGACGGGACGGAAAAGGGCTGCAGGGCGCTTCCATGCGCGATTGGGAAGGAGGCGCGCTGATCCATCTTGTCGCGACCGGTGACTGGGCGAGGCGGTGCTCGTCGGGGATGTCCTGCCACGCGGCGGCTCTCTGAAGCAGGGCGCACGCTTGCTCTGGCGCGCTTGACCCGAGAGATCCGTGGGATCCTTTCCCTGGGTCCAACTTTCACACTCTGGCTCTCCCAAAAACTGAACTGCACCACTTTGACTCCCTTAACAAGAGTTGCAGGACTCAGACCAAGGCCCAACTCTTGTATTTGGACTGAGTCCAAAAACGCAGTGGATTTGGGGATCCAAGCTCTAAAGTTTGGAGGAACACTGGTTTCGGGACTTAGAGAAAACGGCGGATTGTTGGGTTTCAGGGGTCGGGGCTGAGTTGAACTGCAGATTTGGGAACTTGTCTTAAGATTAAGCTCGGCTGATTAAACCTAAGTCGTTACAGTCATAAACTGCATCAATCATGGCTTGTATTCAGTCACCAGTAGTAGTCACAACTAACATGTCATCAGGAATTTGTATCCAAGCACCATCATTTCCAGGTGCACAAGAAACAGTATGCAAAGTACCATCACCTACTGAAAGAACCCAGTCACTAAATTTAGAGAGCTCCTCCTTAGCAACGGAATCTAAACCGTCTGCAACTAATCTCATATTCATTGTTAGCTCCAAAATAAGAACAAATCTCCATAGCGGAGAATTAGTAATTGCAGCATCCACTATCTTTGAGCGCAACCACTTTCAATAAAAGGCAGAAAGTTGTCTTAAATCACCATCGAGAACCACAACCATACCACCGAAAGGCAATAACCCCATACCTGCATCGTTCTCTGATATAATGTCACGTAACAAGCGACCCAAAGCTTCAAAACACCGTCTATGTGTCATCAATGCTTGTATCACAAATTGTAGTCTCATCAATGTCTATTGGAATCTTAAATCTTGAATGTGCAGTTTTACCACTAACAATGAAGCAACGCCTACCGATGCAACGACAAGGACGATCTTTCCAAGAGATCTAACATATGTAATTATACTGTTCCAAACAAACATCTTGCCAATACATCCAAAACCTGAGACGAAGTAAAATGCAGGTTCATTACTCATGACACTTCTGACAATGGAATCATAAGCAGTCCGTTGACAATCATTCAGTCTACTGTATAATAGAGGAGCCTGATCTACTAGTGTAGCAATGTCATATGCCTCTTCATCATCAATAAGATGATTTCCAAAACTTGAACTCAGCCCTGAAGATGGCAAATTGTACTTTGTATTGAAACCCCATTTTTAGAAAATAATTTAGTTAGCTCATCAATTACCATACCTCTCAGTTGTGAATCAGGTACAGAATAAGAAGAACTGCCCATACGCTTTTGAAGAACATACTCTATATCATTAGCCATGGGTCACCAACATCTATCGAATAAAGAGGCTTCATCAGAGACACCACAATACATCACCATTAACACGAATAAAGATCTTAACTGAGATCCGGGAGACCAGCAATCTACTTCAGCAAAAGTAGCAAATCGTTCGTGATCATCACCCAATAAACCTCGTGCTGAGCAAGCCTCTTTAAACGTGTCATACAAAATTCCATTAACTGTACGCACATCCTCATAGCATTGAGCTCCTTTGGCAACTAACAGAAGCATTCTGAGATAGTAATTCTCACCCTGAGAAGGATGAACATTATGCATGCATCCAATCTTATAGGTCCCACTGCCCCTGGGTTTCCACAATTGTGATGAGCTATCCCATGTCCACCTAGTGGGAAAATAACAATACGATAATTCACGAGCAGCGGGATATTTAAGATTTGCTACAAACCATTCAGTCAACATAGTCTTCTGGAGAAAAGGAGTAGCAATCAAAGACGCCAAGTTAGCTCCAGTGGCATATGACACCATATTCATGCTAGGTAAATGAACTACCAATCTCTCAATAGCTGGAATCTTGTGGTGCAATTCAAAACAAAAAATATGCCAATATGTTTCCTTATCACATATATATCGACATTGAATATGTTTTATTATTTCATCTTTAGCATATGGCACACCAAATTTATCTACTGATCGCAACCTTTTATTCACCAAAAAAGTGCTACTTGATGAGGCCTTCCTTTTCCCAGCCTCCGAAATGTAACATTTGCTTGGTCAGGTCCCTTTGTCACATACTTACACAAATACTTAGCAATATTTGACTGATTGCAAAATTCAATATTTATATGTGCTTGATATTTCTTCAACAAGAACATACTGTGAGGAACCACATAACGATTATCCAATCTAACACCATTCTTAATAACGTACCATCCCGTATCACGTCGCTTGTACATAATGAAACACTCCCATCAGTAGTAGTTTCTACTTGAAATTACTTAGGAAAATGCTTTGAACACGAACCATTTTTCATACAGGGGCAATTTTTATTATCGTCGCCACATGGACCATGCATCACAAATTCTTCCACGAGTGCATATCCAAGTGGATCTTCTCCAGGATCTGGTATTTCAGTAGATATATACTTATCAATGACTGAAATAATGTCGTCCGCCGCTATATCTTAGAGCCAAGCCAATATATGAGCATGTGGCAACCCTCTTTTCTGAAACTCAACACTTTCCAAAACTGAAAGGAAGTTGCTTCATTAGTATGTAAATCGTACAACAACAGTCATACAAGATAAATCTGAGAAAAAAATAATTTTATGATACCATTGTAAACTGCAACGAACCCAATAATGCATAAATTATACATGCATACCTGCAACAATAGGTCAAAAACAGAACCAGACTTAATATCATCCATTACTTCATTCAGCTTCATATGATACACCCTACAGCCAACATCAGGTCTATTCGATGGCCGTTGCCCACACTCCAACTCCACGGTCTCTTTTATTTCTAACCATTTTGGATTGCACGTAAATATCGTAAAAAATGAGGAGGACCATGCACCCTACATATAGCAACTACATCTTGAAGTTGCTGAGTTAAATATCGTCGACCACCAACGAAAGAAACAGGAATAACCCGTTGTTTCCTTACAGAAGAACCATCAATGCAGCCTCTACTCACATCGTCAGTAATACCTTGAAAATGTTCACATCTAAAGTCATCTTGGTGATCAGCTATCCAAGTCAGCCTACATTCTTCTATGCAGGCAAAAATATCAACTGCTGATTGAAAAGACAACCTTCCACAATATAAATATGGATTAGGATGATTTCTCCTATAATGACAATTATAACAAGTATACTCCTGCATGGTAACATTTTTTTGAGCACCAGCTTGTAACAAATCCGTACACCTATAGGGAATCCCAAGACGAAAGCCCTGCTCGCCATAAGGAAACAACAATGGATATTGTAGTGCCATATAAGCAGGATGAAGACAAGAAATGTGTTGCAAGCTAGATGGTATACTGTCCACTATGATATCTCGTTTATAATTCTCAAGTGAAAAATCACCAACAACTAACCCAGCTATTTCACTCATTGTTGGCACATTAAACTGAACAGGATCATCTTCATATGCACCCACAATTCTTATACCTACATGTTCACCACCATGCTAAGCAAGAAGATCACGTGTCTTTCTGAATTGCTTCGCCAAAGGGTTACAATTATCAAGCATTGATATTAAACCATTAACAATATCAGTATCCAAGCTGGTATCATCACTATCCTCAGACACAATAGCTGAACTTCTATTCCTAATTTCATGGTCCGTATCATATATGTATAATTGAGCAAACTTAGGAGACTTATCTTCAGCAGGCATCAAAGGAGACTTGCACCGAGAATCTCCATCAAAATGCTGCAAAGAAACAAAAAACTCTGGCACTGCTTGAAAACACGGCAAAAACACCTTGCCACCTCTGCAACATAGATTGTAGATCACACAACGTCATGTTGAATCATGCTTACTACATTCTCCATACCAAAATATAGCACCATAGAATGCGCATTCATAATCAACGGTATCGTAGTATGACCGATCAAGATAGGATAAGATACTACTTCATCCACAACAAAATTTTTAAAAAAGTTACAGTTAATATAACACACAAATTAAAATAAAAGAGTACTATAAATATACTTCGATTACCTTTCAAAAATTCAATATAGTCTAGAGAAAAATGCTCCAATGAAACAGAGGGTATATTTCGTAAAAAACCTATTTGCAAACCAACGCGAACAAATTAGTTTATAGAATAAACAAAAAATTAGTAAAAAATAGAAAGAAGAAATTCAGCGACTACTATTACAACACCTGCTCTTCCAAGATTATGTAAACGCCGATCCTTCATCTGAAACCACCTCCGCTTACCAGCATACTCACGAGACACAATAGGAAACATACATTTCCCTTTGTCAAACAAAGTAGAACAATAATCAACGCTGGGAACACATATTTGACAATTAAAAACAACAAATAAAAGAGTACTCTATATACTTACATCGCCTACTGATGACACCCAATTCTCCCGTCATTCGATTCGTCGGATCCGATTCAGATGGCAATAGGAAAAATAAACATGCATACATACAACCATGTATGAATATAATGCGATTAACATGAGAAAATAAATGGATCAAAATGTAAATGCACACGCTAAACTAAAATAAAAACTACTAAGAAATTCTGACAAATTGAACACAAACGCATACACTGAGTTACTAGGAGACGTTGATGATGTTTCCTTCACTGAGAACCTCGCGTACAACGCTGTAGGTAGCAACATAAAGCCGAAACAGGTCCTCCAAATTTGAAAAATGCAAAGTGTGAAATAGGTACAACAAAAAGAGTAGATGTCTAGCAACAAAGCAATTAAAGATAAAAACCCACAGGCAGCATCTTAAATCTAGGAATCTTAACACATAGACATTGAGCTGTAACCAACAAATAAGAACACATCAGCACGTCATCCACCAAAAGTGTTTGTTTATGTCCCTCAGATTCTTAGCTTATCGATTCCAGGTCCAGGGGGTTGCTCCGCCCCGAGCCGCTAGACTGCGTGTCTTCGTCCCACTGGTTGGAGGCCTGAAGGATAAGGATGCGCTTGATTGCTTTGTGTTTGTTTCTATTAGATACATAAATAAGATTTGTTGCAGGTGGTGGCGGGGGTGTATACGTGTGCGTCGACGCAGTGTTGACGTGTTCTTTGCTATGCTTACGTGTTCTTTGCTATGCGTATGTGGCCGTCAACGCATTGATATGTATTGCTTTTTTAGTTTTAGGTTTTATCTCTATATAGGCTCTTCGCTTTAAGGGGAGTTGATGTATTCATATGGCTCAGATAAGGATGCAAAGTGGGGTGGGTTGTGGGCTGCCTGCACCCATTCGCACATGTATGTGGGATTAAGTGGTAGCCTGTGCGCGTCTGCCTGGTTGTTGTGGCAACCCACGTGGCACTGCGAACGCGAAGTGAGTCGTTCTGTCATATTGCGTGCCCCGCGAGACTTCGCTGGTTAGCTTGCATGCGCCCCAAGTCAGGATCGTCTTCCATGCATATTATATGCATATTATTGCTGTGATCTTCCACGCATATTATTGCTGTGATTGACTAAATGCGGACCGGATCAAATTTGTTGATTAGGATGATGTATAAGCATTTATGATGTGTTTGGTTTGAGGAATCACCTCATCGTACGTGAGATTGTCCATCATGAGTTGATCCTATAAAATTTAGTGGGATGACCCCATTCTTCGTGGTTATACTATTGTTTGTGAGGGATGAGGGGGTGAGAGATCAACTCATTCCATTTCACAAACTAAAAAAGGTGAGGAGTGAGAAGATGAGCCATGACTCCATTTCTCAAACCAAACACCCACTAATAAGTAGGAAGTAGTATGTTTGGGACGGAGGGAGTAGTATGTTTTCTTTACATACACACGCCTACTATAAGTACACGTCGAAAAGACTCTACAGCACTTAATTTTTCTCGTCATTCTTTCTTCCGTGGCATATATCCACGATCTACCGCTTCATAACTGTACATCCCTTGATTTTCAGTGGCATATCTTGGGACATCTTCTTCCTTTTTATTTTTCTTCTTGAAAACAAATGTCTTCTTTCTATGAGAGGATCCTTCGTACACTTTGCACATCTCATCGCCACTGATTTAATAGCAAATTACATGGCCACCATAGTCTCCTTTCGGCCCAAGAAAGGTCCATCTCCTCCATTTGGCGCTTCTATTGGGCCGCAGCATGTTTTACAACGATAGGAAGCACAGGGAAATCGTCTGCTGGTTACATACAGAAATGAAAACGGTTTGATTGTAACGACAGCAGAGTTCAGAAAAAATGTTTTACCCTATTCAATTTTTCTTAGTTTAACAATTGAATAATTATGCTAACGACAGCACAAACTCATGGAAGAATTAGATATTGTTAAGGAGCTGGTTCGCAGATTTGAAAACTTTCCAGTTTAAAGCACACCCAATGCATTTGATAACAAGAATGCTTACGATGGGTTACAAACAGAGCAACCAAAAAAAACGAAGTCGAAGTAAATGCTTCAAACAACTAACCATTTACACAAAAGTATGGAGAGAACGTCTGTAAAACTTTTACAGGAACCATGTGTGTAAGCAAATATATACAACAGTTAGTTTACGATATACAATAAAAATGCATCAGTTATGTTCCGTTTGAACAGCATATGATGCGACGCAATATATCTATTGCTAAATCATACATTATCTTCTTCAGGCTTGTCAGACGGCCTGATAAGAGGGGCTACCCTTTCAGAAATGATTGCCTTACCATTCTCATCCTTTTTGGCAGGGTACAGCACATAGTGCTGAATTATGAATAGAACATCGAAGAAAACCGTCTCCTACAAAAAGCGACGAGAATAGTTTAATGAGTCAAGTTCTGCAAGCAGCAAGGCAAACTTCTATGTAGATAAGAATGTGTTGCCAAAAAACCTATAGGTGACATTAGGAGTCATGCTCACCAATGAAAGCAGGGTTTTCCCAATATTTCCGTAGAAATTTACCAGCGTATCTGCAGCACAATTTGTTCAGTGGGAAGAAAGCTAATATGCCCAACACAACCCATGCAGTGAAGCAAAGGATTAATATGGCTTACGTTGATCTATAGATTGCACACCCATCTGACCAAAATTCAGCACCCCTCCCGTGAGGTCAAGTAAAATGTTGCCAATGCTCCAACCAATTGTGCTCTTCCGCCTGAAGTTCATGATGGCCTAAGCCAAATAGAAAGAATAAACATAAGGAATGAATATATCTATGCGCAAATTTGAGCAGATAACTTCAGTAGATTCAATATTAGTTCCTTCAATCTCAGAACTTCTTCTAGGCATTGAATGCATGAGACTCCAACTATTTTCAAATTTCTTTGAATTAGCATGGAAAAATAAATATTTCCCTTGTTCTGTAGAATAGAAAAACATTTTCTAGAAAGCTACACTGTTGGCCTGTCTTCTAGGTATCAGATGTGTCCATTGAAAGCCAATTTAATGTGTTATTACTCCCTAAAATAGTACAGTAACAAAGGAGACGTTGGCTATTTATGTCCTTTTGGATATCTTTTACTAGAAAATTTTTTTAACAAAAAGGTTGCGGAGATTTTTCTTCCAAAACACATTCACAATTACACAATTTTGTTAGGTTTCATAAATATATTAAGATCCAGTACCAATTATCAGCTAGATGCACTATGTTGATTTTAGTTGATCCTGTACTCTGTCCAAAATTTACCACTAGTTCCAACTTCCAAATATATAAGTACACATCAAGAGACAACTGAATAAGTAGAGTGTTGTTAATAATTATTAGTACCTGAGGAATGTACTTGATTGCTGTCATACCAACTTGTATAGAACTGAAATTCACATGGAATGAGAAAAATAAGTGCCACATTTACCAAGAGGATCAAGTTTAGTTAGATACTACCCTAACTGAAAAATAGCTGGCTGTTTTCCAAAGTAAAGCTAATAGGATTTTCAAATAACGAGGACAAAAAACTTACTTGAACACGTCAATAAGCCAAAGCCAGTCACTTTTTGGCCAAGCAATAATGAGGCAAACAATAGCAGCAGTCCAGACAACAGCAGTAATTGATATGCAAACTTTGGAAACTTTCTGGATTCCTCGCTGTATATTACAAGTTCAAAAATTCAACACAGTTAGGAGTCAGTAGCTAGGATACACCCTTAATGGTCAACAAGATAGTAAACCAACCTCATATATAAATACTTGGAAAACGGTGAAGGATGTCAATGCAACCGCATGTAGTGAAAAAGCAACATCATTTGCAGCAACAGGAATCATCTGCAAAATAAAAAGCATCATAGTTGATACCTAGAAAGAACAAGGCCAAGGAGGCACCGACATCAAGAAAATGTACTAGTACAACCTGAGAATGGACATGGATATACAATGCCTATTCTTGAAAGTTATGCGACAACAACTATGAGCAAAACTGATATAACAACAACAGTACAACGCTACCCCACTATTTTATAACTTTGTTTGGCAACAGTTTTAAAGGTATTGCCTTGAAATTTTTAACTTCACCATGCAGCTCTAAACCCAGTGCTGAAGCGAGAATTATCTTTCCAGGTAACATCTTCTCATTTCCTTGGCATGCATCTGCAGCTTACGCAGCAGCATTGTTCCAAGTTCCAATTCATGCATGTACTAATCCAGTTCATTATTCAGCATCAGTATGACATGTTAAAACTGTGTACCCAAGAATCCTGTGCTCTACATTAAAAAGTTGTGCTTGCCAGACATGGATCAACAGCTTACATAACCGCTGCAATTGGCACTATTGAGGGAAACATCAAGTATAAGTGCAATCTGGAACACTACCAAACCAGCTTAAGAGAGTAGTCGATGTGAAATCACTTAAATAAAAGCATGCAATAGTATATTTTTGTCAATCAATAGTTCAATAATGGAAGAACCAATCACAGAACACTAGAGATGTTGATATACTTAGGGTTTTACATGCCCAACGAAGGTTCTGACTGCACATGATGCAAATGCGCAAAGAAGCAACCAATCATCAATTAGCTTACCATTTCCAATTTGAATAGATAATGCACAAAGAAGAAAGTAGAGCAAACCTCTTTATCACTATATTTGTCATGGTACTGTCTCTGGATGAACGGGCTGAAGAACATAGCCGCATTGTATATGAGGTAAGACGAGTGCTTTGTCAAGTTCAACACCAGAAAATCAAAATTCAGACCCACAACACTGCAATAGATTGACAAGAAGTTAGCCATAAACCAAGGACTTCCGTTAAGAAATGATATTTGGATCAGAACAGGCTTAACTGTTTGAGTTCAAAACAACAACTTGAAATTTTAAACGCACTACAAACCAATCAGGATACAAATTCTAACATTGCACATTGCAAACAGAGCTGGGCAAGTGTTAAGGTGTGTATTGAAGAAGACAGCCAAAAGGCCAATGCTCAGTAACAAAAACACTGGTCAAACATTTTTTTTTGGCAAAGTAATACTTTCCCCCTAACTGTCTCAGAAAAGCAGGACAACCGGAGCACGGACAAACTAAGAACCAAGTTAATAAAATAAAAGTAAGCACACATGTTTTCAGCTTGTAATTGAATAGGATTCAAGTGTACCCAAAATGTACACTCATCGATGATAAGAAAATAGTGGTGGTGGGGGAGGGGGCGGGGGGGGGGGGGGGGGTGGTAAGAAAAGGGGTGGAAGTGATGATGCGTGTTACAATATAGATCGTACTGGCCCATCTTCTGCTATCAATTATTTTTTGGCCAGGTTAGGAACACCGCACCTACTTCAAACATATCCTCTGTTCAACAGAATGCCATATAACATAACCATTCATGAAGGCAATTTGGATATACACTTGTGCTCATTCCACCTAGTTTAAGGGACGGGTTCAGACCAGAGTAATAGCTGCTTAAGAATCAGTTTCAAACATTTTTTGGCAAAGTAATACTTTTTCCCACCAAGTTAACAAAATAAAAGTAAGCACACATGTTTTCAGCTCGTAACTGAGTAGGATTCGACTGTAACCAAAACGTACACTAATCGATGATAAGAAAAGAGAGTAAAACCTAAGAACTGACTATGCCTGTTACAACATAGATGGCACTGGCCCATCCACTGACTATTATTTGCTGGCCAGATGAGGAAGATCCCACCAACTTGAAAGATAAGGTGTTCGACAGAATGACATATCACTTAACCATATATGAAGGCAAATTGGATATACACGTGCTCATTCCACCTAGTTTAAAAGACAGGTTCAGACCAAAGTATGATTAAAAGCTGCTTAGGAATCAGTTTGAAGCACTAATGAAGCCAAAGTCCCATTTCATTCCAATTAGCAATTCTGAATAGGTTCATTCTGCACAATTCTCTATCATCCGCCTTCCATTTCGTACCAGAAATCCACACGCACCTCGCAACCTAACTGCGGCGCTGGAGCCATGTGACCGATAACAGAGAATTCCCCGCAGTGGAGAATTACTCAGTGCTGTAAGTGTGTGTTTCGAAATTTCTACTCAGGTAATGAACACAGCCCATACAATACATGCAACAACCGCTCTCCACACAGGCGCGCCAGATGAACAGGATAATGAAATAATTGAACGAATCGAGCTTGGCAAGGGTCATTGACTAGTTAGAGAAGGGTGAATTTCATCCCCCAGGGCCCCAAATTGAGGCACGAGCATTGAAATCGAACCCCACCCAACCCAAGAAATGAGGAGTGGAACCAGGAGGACGGTGCTGACCTCTTGCGCTTGTAGTTAAGGAGGACCTGCGGGTAGAAGCTGAAGGACCAGGCGAAGAAGGCGACCCAGCCCAGCACCTGGTACAGCACCTCCAGCCCCACCGAGTTCCACGACGACGACATGGCCGCGCCGCCGGTGCACAATCCCCTCCCAACCCAGCCAAGGCCGGTTCTTGGCTTCCCCTTGGTCAAGTCGTGCCCTGCGACGGCCGATCTCTGCCGGTTGCGCCTCGTTTCCCAATCGCTGCCAATTCTTTGATCCTTTCTCCGTCGCGGCCAGAATTTTATAGTGGTGGGAAAAGCGAGGCCGGGCCACCAATCCGGAGGAAATGCCTGGCATTGAAGGTGGGGAGCTCCGTCGCCGTCACAACTGACGTCGTCCCACTACTCCCCGGTCCGCTGGTGGGCGTTGGAAATGGGTGGCGTCGACGGCTCGAAAGCTGCCGCCGCTCCCGTTGCGACGGTTGAGCCCGCCGGGAGGTTCGTCGTTCATCCCCCCGGCCCGGGGGGGGGGGGGGGGGGGGGGGGGGGGGGGGGGGGGGGGGGGGGGTGCGGGGGGCTTCGGCCGTTCGCTGGGCGTACCAAGGACGGGATCCCGGCGTCGTGCGTCGCAGTCAGTGGGGGAGATGGGAGGGGCATGGGGCCGTTTTTGGTGCGGTTGTGCAGCGCCGTTAGCAGCAACGTAACGGGACCGGATACCACGTGATGTGACGCTGCGTTTCAGCTAGATTCTGCTCGCGTTGCACGGCTGCACCGCTCACCGCTTTCAGGTATATCGAGATTGCTGGGAAAAACTGAGTTTACAATATTATTGATGTGGAACATCCATGCTCGCGGCTGAGCCATAGTCCAAGCTTCCCAAAATCATTTATAACAATGTTTTCTCAAAAAAATACCTGAAATAAAGCTTTTCCGAAATATTGTCAGTTTAGAAAACAAAATGGTCTTCTAGAAAACAATTAGAATAAGTTTTCAAAAAAATAGTTGTCAAGGAGAAAAGTTCAGAAACAAAGGCATAGTTGTCAAGGAGTGGGTGGTTGGGTGCTTCCATTATTTAAAATGTCTATCAGACACTGCCACCACAATTTTTGTCTCTGCCACAAGAAACTTGAGTAGGAAAGTATTTTAGATATATGCATAGTTTATTTCAAAAAATAAAGGATATGGCTTACACTAGTTCACACTACAATGGATAGGATTAAAAGGAAGATATAGGTCACGGTCTTTCTTTAAATTTATAACGACTAAAAAGCATAAACTACACATAAGCTTATACTCTGTTAGTCCATCTATTAAAAAAAGCAACTCTAAGATTTTTTAGACAAATTAGTGCTGACAAAAATGTGGGGCTAAACCAACCACCACTACCTCATTGCTCAAACTTGTACCTATACTTGGGTAAGGCATATAGCTTCTGATGTTTTTACTACCTATTACTCCTTCCGTTCCAAATTGTAGGTCGTTTTGACTTTTCTAAGTGCATAGATATTTGTATGCACCTACGTATGTCTAGATACATCCAAACATCTATGAACCTAGAAAAGTCAAAACAACCTACAATTTGGAACGGAGGGAGTAGTTTAGAATATTATTAAAAGTTGGGTCTATATGTCTCATTTCCCAAATATCTTGGAAGGAAATAACGTAGATTAAACGTGTTCTTAATCCACTTTGAAAGAAAATAATCTGTCACGAGCGGTAGTACATGCAGATCATACAAGTATTTTGTTGGAGACTAGTTAAGCCAATGCAGCAACCTTGAATTGTAAGCTAAACATCATCTTTAATTGATTGTCTCGCTCAAAAAGAAGTCTTTAATTATTAATTGGTTGGAGGTATCAGTTAATAGCTGAATTCAAGTTGATCCTGCCATGACTATTTATAGAGATAGCCTAGTCCGATCCCCTCGGCTTAAAGGATCTCGACAATACTACGATGAAGTTGCTATAAAAAAATACTCCAATGGAGTTCAACCACGGTTTTGCACAAAACTTTTTTTTTAACGACGGGCACAGACTGTGCTCATTTCTTTAAAAGGAGGAGAGTCAAAACATAGCCAAAGGTGGCCCTGTACAAGTAAAAGAGAACTGAAAAAGCGAAGTAAAAAGAACAGCTATACATCAAGGGTTGTCAAGCAACGCCATCAGGTGCTGAGCACCAGCCACGCCCCAGGCTCTCGCTTCCTCTTTGATTTTGCGCAGCAGTGCCTCCGGGGATAATTCCTTCGTGACGAAAGTTCGCGCGTTCCTCTCCTTCAAGACCTCCCAGTTAACTAACAGTAGCAATGATCTGAGCGCCTTCCTGGGCACACCTTGCTGATAGCCCATCTGAATCCACCTGTCTCGACCGAATGAGTGGCTTACCAGCTTATTGGGTTGAGTTGCGGGTAAGGGATCCATGCACTGATGAGTCTCCACAACCTCGCCGTGTACTGGCATGTGTCAAGCAGGTGGTGTGCCATTTCCGATTCGTGACGACAAAGTGGGCATACAACATTCCTTGGCCAGCCTCTAGCCGCCAATCTGTCAGAGGTCCAGACTCTATTCTTGGTCACCAACCATGCAAAGAACTTGCACTTTTGCGACGCCCACGGCTTGCAAATAGCGGTTTGAGTTTCATTTTGATCGACTCAGCAAACTGGGCACGATAAGCAAAAGATGTGGAGTACTCTCTCGAAGCAATCCATCTCCATCTAATGGTGTCCGCGGAGTTAGGGTCTAGTTGCACATTTTGGGTGATGCCCCAAAGCTCTACAAACTACTGAAGGTGGATGCCGTTGATGTTCGAGTTGGTATTGATATCCCTAATCCACTGATTGGCTCTGAGAGTATCCCGTAGGCATCTATTTTTCCGCTTGGAGATGGCAAAGACATCCGGTGCAATGTCCGTTGGCCGATGGCTTGCTGTCCAGCCCGAGTGCTAGAACGAGGTTCTGGCTCCATTCCTGATTTGGATTTTCGTGGATGCTGCAAATAGTAGCTTGTCCGTCTTATCACACGGCGTACCTAAGCCAATCCAAGGCTTGTCCGGCGCCATCCATTCCTGCCAAAGCTATCGCAATCTGAGAGCCCTCGCGAACTTTTGAAGGTCGAGCAGGCCAGCACCACCCAATTGCGTTGGCCGAACGACAGTCGGCCAGTTAACCTTACATTTCCCTCCAGAGATGTTTGCGTCGCCCGCCCATAGGAACTTTTTTCTGTATTTATCTATGGATTCGAGGACTTCTTTCGTAGTGCTCGTTGCCGTAAGTATGTAGACGGGCTGATAGGACAGGATGGATTTCGTGAGTGTTACCCATCCTGCCTGCGTTATGTTGCGACCCCATCATCCCGACAACTTTGCTACAGCTTTGTTCGCGAGGGGCTGGAAGTTGACTTTCCATAACTGCCTGACAGCCAGCGGGAGCCCAGTTTGCTGGCTCCCAACTCCTCAAAACTGCTCAAACCATCCATGGAAGTAGTGATTTGCTGGCTTGAACGATACTACACAATAGGAATTCGTATCCGGCTGGTAGGATTGAGAAGAAGCTGTCTAAAGTAAGTTAGTTGGGCACCGGCATGACGTGGCATGGATTAATTCCTGCATGCCTCTCCCAACTTATATGTTGGGTTGTGTGTTGGAGCAGCACGCTTGGCTTCTACTCCTTCCTCCACGCTTGGCTTCTACTCCTTCCATTCCAAATTCGTTCTAGAACAGCTAGAACAGCTATCCAAATTCGTTCTAGAACAGCTAGAATGATGTATAGTATATATACGCTATATCTAAGTTCATGTATTTTCTAGAACAGCTAAAATGATGTATAGTATATGTACGCTATATCTAAGTTCATGTATTTTCATCTCCACGACTCGGCCTTCTTTGGAGGCCTGCGGATGCCGGAGTTCGAGCCCTGACCGGCGGCACCACCCTTGATGCATATTGCCAACTGAGATATGCTCGGTTCCCTCCTGTTATTTTCATCTTGTTTAGAAAAGGCACACACTCAGCGAAATCCGCTCCAGCGAGAAAACGTGTGCACTATAGCAACTGTATTCAGCTGCATATATCGTGCAACTGTATTCAGCTGCATATATCGTGCAGGACGAACACCTGATCAGGAAGATGCATTAAGGATGTGTTTGGTTGCTTATATCATTTGGTTCATGTATGAAATGGTTTAAAATAATAATGATCTTTTCTGTTTGATTGGGTCAATTATATCAATCCATCCATAATGAAGTTATCTCACTTAATACATTATTTTACTAATAAAAGTGAACCATATGGTACAAGCAAATTGGTTGAACCCCACCATCTAGGATCATCCATACATACACCATGTGGTCCATGCAACCAAACACACTCTAAATATCGCCACTAGATCATCAGGCTACATGCGAGACCCATAAAAAAATACAAGAAGAAATTAGCTACGCAAGGCTATCTGATCTGGATAAGATCTCGGAAACATGCTTGCGTTAGGGCGAAGAGGAGATACCAACAGAGAAGGGGATGGATGGTCATGGAAATGCATATGCATGGAAGAAGCTACACGTAGGGCACACACTACTACAAAATGATTTAAATGATTTATAGGCGTGTCCCTTTTTTTTCTAAGGCCGGCTCAAAATATGACCCGCTCCTACAAACATGAGCTTTCGGTCCATCCTTGAGATGCATTTGCAAGATCGGGCTATGGGAATAGCCACTTCTAGAAATAGGGGCTATTTTCAAGGGGGCAAATAATCTTTTCAAGAGTGGGTGACGCCATCACCTGCCTTTAGAAATGACCCCATTTCTAGGGGTGGCTCACCCCGTTGCCTATCCCTGCAAATGCTTTTTCAAGGGCGGGCTACGGGGCGAGCCGTCCCTGAAAATTTTTTGAGTATAGATAAGATTAATCATCCGCTCGGGCCCATCTTATCTGTTCTACTGACACCCCAGGCTCGTGGCTACGTGCCCCTGCAATCGCAAGCGCACCTAGCGCACAAGGCCGTGGTTGGCCGCCCACGGCTGCAGGACACAGCAGGCAACACTAGGCTACGTCTGACGTGTGGGCACCTAGCTGGGCAAGCCGTGAGTCGCCGCCCGCCCACAATGCAGGCATCGCCAGGCCGCGGCCGGCAACCCTAGCCGCCAGTGCGGCCACGCTAGGCAGCCACGCCTGCAGCGAAGTAATTTTGACAAATGATGTATTTTTTGCCTTATAAGAAAAATAGTGTACGTGATGCTCTAATAAGAAAAATGATATCTGCAATATGTTGTACAAATTTGATATTTTATGCACAATTGCACAGCTCTATGGGAAAGGTAGTGAAACAATAAATTAATCATTGCATCTATTCTTCCCATAGAGTTGTGCAATCTTGCAGAAAAAATGTTAATCTGATGGATGAACTGTTTTTCTGCAAAATATTTTTGTATAAATTTGATATGAGCAGATGATGATGAATTATGCCCTATTCTTGTTGCATGATTGCATAGTTCAATGGGAAAGGTAGTAATTAGTATAGCACTAGTTATGCAATCTTGCAGAAAAAAGAACGCGATGATAGTTTGGCCCCTATTTTTGGTATGGTTGCACAGCTTGATGGGAAAGGTAGTAAAGTAGTGAAATAATCATTGCCTCAACTGTTCCCGTTGAGTTGTGCAACTGTGCAGGAGAAGGCATTGATCTGATGCACATGGGGTCGTTGTTTAGCTTAAAGATTTAAATGACCTCTCCGTATCCATTTATGTCTCCCAAATCAGTCTATACGAGGTTCCATTACTTTATTTGTTTTTACATTTTGATCATACAGGAACTGTTGAGATGAGGCTTCATTTAATCTGATGCAATTTAATAGAAATTTTTGTAGGATAAAATATCAAAGACCCATTACATATTTGAACAATACCCCCAGTGCAGCCTACTGGCACTTGCTTCGCCGACGATCAAGTCCCCGAGCTCATTACACAATCGCACTTACGCAGCTCATTACACAATCGCACTTACGCTACAACGTGGTACTTATGCCCTTTGTGTTTCAATACTGATTTTATTACTTATTATATCATACTCATGGTTGTTGATAATTGCTAATGCAGTTTGTTTCACTAATCGAGTAGTTACAACAAATAATAACTCACATAACCGAAGAAGTTTTATGGTGGTACCTGAATAAAAAAGTACAACACAAGGTAGATTTGTGGTTTCTTTGGCCATTAATTTCAGGAATCAATCGTACAGAAACTGGACAAAGTTAAGATCAGACTCAAGGCCATGCGCAAGCAAAATTCTGGTGAGAGGCTTATTGTCCATATCCATTCTATTGCGGCACAACAAGCCGCATGTAATACTGTGAGAGGCAGGCACTGAGGCAAATAGAACGTTAGACGACACACATTTTTTCACACTACAGTTACTTCAAGTTGAAAACTTACGATGCTGACGTGACGGATGTGACACAGATGCTTAAACAGATATCACCAGCATATGAATTGGAGATTGTATTTAACCTAAAATTAGTCATTATTTGTATAATTTTTTGTGTAATTGAATAAAAAGTCTCCTAATACTTTTGGTTTAGGCCAGTTGGCTCCAAGATGCACTCTATAATAGCTTCATGCACATGAACTTTAGTCTAAAAGATGTCATACATCAGGAACTGGGGCAGCTTGGCTGGATATTCACAAGACCACACTCGCATCGAGTACACATGGGTTTTCAAAGCTGACATTACCTTATCATCATCCAGGACTTTGGTGAGAATATTTGGAGAGAAATTTATCAACATACCCTACAAGGCTAAGGATAGTGCACACATATTTGCACTACATTATGTCGATAGGTTCCTAGGAGTTAGCATTATTGATGTTAATCGTACTGCCTACATCATGTGGATTTCAAGCCATAATGTGGATGATGTTTAAACTACCTCATTTATTTGTGATAGACTCTGTATGTATTTATGTTGTAATATCAGTGTGAACATGAGCGTTGGAGCTTCAAATTGTTTTAAGTATTTTGCTATTTTTATGATTTAAACAAATTCTCGGCAACTGAAAAATTGGAAAATTAGTAGTAATACCTAAAAGAGGTCATGAAATTCCGTAAATTTGCATGGATTTATAGCTTATCTGCATTACCATATCATAAAAGATTCGAAAACATTCTACACAAAGTAGAATGTACAATGTTCATGGACTCCTAAACTTCTTACACACTATCTTATATTAACCATACTTTGAGGTTTGCACACTCTTAGCCCTTATATATTCTGAAATATGCTTGAATAATTTTTTCCATGCTTTATACTTTATTATAACTTGAGTGTAGGAGTTTCACATTTTTAAAGTATTTTGCTATTTTCTATGATTTAAATAAATTCTCGACAACTCAAAAGGAGAAAAGGAAAATGATTACCAAGGCGGGTGGTAATTTCACCCGCCCCCGGAAACATTTTGCAGGGGTGGGTGATGCCACCACCCACCCCTGATAATTGTTTCAAGGGGCGGATTACGTCACCACCCATCTAAAAAATCATTTCCACGGGCGGGTGATGCTATCACCCACCTTTGCTAATGGCACCCTGTATATTCAAGCTGGCCTAGAGATTTGGCCAAAATTCTCCATTTGCATGCACGGCACCATCAAGTTGCCAAAATTTTGTGTGACCACGCACACCCTTCTCCCTCTGCTCCAGTTGAGCCCCCACCGCTAGTGTCCTCCACTCCGGCGCATCCATCACGGCACCTCCTCTCCTCGCCGTGCAGCCCCTATGCTCTAGCTTGCCTCCGCCACTGCCGCAAGACGCTAGCCCTCGGCTCCCCCACTGGCTTCTCCACCAGTCCCCTCCGCTCCGGCTCCCTCCGCGCCATCCACGCTTCCTTGTGTCCTGCGGTCCCCGGCCAGCCTCCTCCTCCGCGTCTACCCGACCCACAATGCTAGATCCGACGGTTAGTTTTTTTTTCAATTTCATCGATGATTATGCATTAAGATGGTGTTTATTTATAGTTTCGTGAATTTTGATGCATTAAAGTGATGTTTTGTTTAATTTCAAGAATAATGATAATTAAAGTGATGTTTTTTATAATTTCATGAATAATGATGCATTAAAGTGATGTTTCTTATAATTTCATGAATTATGATGTTTTAAGGTGAAATTATTATTAAAGTTGATGTTTTGTGGAATAATCTATCCTATGACAATTTTATTTGAATAGTTTGGTCTAAGTACGACTAGTCATCGTTCTTTTGGCCCTGGGGTGGCGATTGTGGGGTGGTCATCACTACAATTTTGAGGAGCCACTGTTGTCTCATCCTCTATTAATTCACTTCCCTAATTGCATCATTGACTTGCCAACTGACGATTGAAGCTAAGGAGCAAAACACAACATAGTAATATTCTTTTCTTGTAATTATTTTTTATGGTACTACACATCAATAATTCCTAACTTTACTTAAATATAATATAGGTTATCAACCCTGTTAGATGGCTCAAAGATATTGTTGAAGATCTAGGTGGTACTTCTTCTTTGGTGCAATCTGAGATTGTTGGTGCAAGGAACTTTATGAGAATGAAGATCTTTTTTGACATACCTGCTTGAGGACAGGCAAGATCAATGGTATAAGTTACTGTGTGAGGTCAAGAAACACCAACTAGGTTGACTTTTGAAATGTCTGATGTGGATGCCTGCCTACAACAGATTAAGGATCATGGGTACATTGTGTGACTTCTCATATTTTAGAATAAGGGTGCTCGAGGAGGGAGAATGCAATGTGGTTGTAGCTTTGTCAGGTGAATGAACATGACATGATATGGAACATATATAATCATGATTTTATATCTAGTTATGGTACACGTTTTAACTTTGGTCGTGTTATTCTCATCTTTTAGGATATATTTGGTCAAACCATTGCGTCAATGAGCATTCATGCGATTATGGCTCAAATCTTGAATGTGTTGAAATTATAGTTACACCGATGGAAAGCTGATACGCACAAGAGATCCTAAGTTCCAAGCTATCTCAGTTTCTAAAGGACAATGGGTTTTACCTCTCTAGCTCTAGGTTCATCTTAGTTTCTAGAGGACAATGGATTTTAACTCTCCATTGTTCGAGATTTATGGCAGGGCATGTGATTGTAGATGCGAAGTGTTGGAGAGTGCACTAATTCATGCTCTAGTTTATATTGATGAAGTGTTAGGCTTTAGGATTGGAGATATTAACTATATTCCATATCTAAAGAAGCATAGTGAAATACAAAATATGTAGCATGGATGTACTATACCCTTTTCATCTAGATTTGAACTTGTTACACTAGAGACCTTAAGTGTGTGTTTGTATGAAGTTGTTATATATATCTTGTTTGCATATTAAATGTTGTGTTTGTATATTTATTTGACTAGTGATGTTCATTGAGTGTTATAGAGAACCAAATTTTAAAAGTTCAGCAAGGTACTCCCTCCATCCCAGAATATAGCTACTTTTAGAGTATTTGGGACAGATTAAGGAATCATGTAAAATGTCTCATTTGCCCCTAAGCATCAACACTGGCCATCCCGCTCACCACGCGCTCACGTGCACATACCTTCCCACGTCTGCCATAGGCTAACCATCATTGCCAGCGGATTGTGTTGGCGCGCCCGCTAAATGCACAAGCAATCATCACGAAAATTTTACCACCACAATTTTCATTAGCGCCAAAAATTTTTGGAACGCGCTCACCTGATGGCCCACAACAGTAACAAAAATCAAATGATTACGGCACCAGGATCATTAGCACCTTTTTTTACTGATAGGACATCCAGCACACAAAAATTAACACTCAAGAGGTTACAAAACCCATCCAGGCATCCACCGCATAGAGCTCCCCTACCATCTCCTATACGGCCATTTCTTCAACACCTCCATGAAAACTCTCCTAGATCTAAATGTACCAGCAGGAGAGCAAGGCCAGGAAGTTTAAGAAGGTGACCAGGTCCAGGAAGATGGAGTCGTCCCTGAAGAACATGCTGTCTAGGATGAACAAGGCCACACTACCCATCATTTTGATCTGAACGAGCAAGCAGAAGATGAGGATTACCATGATGAATCAGGTATTTATATTGGCAATCAAACATTTCACTGCAATTAGTAATCACAAGTTATCAGAATTCACCAATGGATGAGATCATTATTTTTTTCTTTGTGGTCACTGAAACAACTATACAAAATGACAACTGTCCTTGAACATTGCTAATACTGTGTGTGGCGGATCCACTTCGGATCTACTTGATTAAACATGATTTAGCCGCATAATACGCGACGCTCATGCCTAAGCCGAGTAAACACGAAGTGCCGTCGGATTTCTTCCGATTTAACCACTTGAACAGGACCATTTTAGCAGACCCACACGAAGGTGAGCGGTTCCAGAGAATACAACAAGTCCACCGAGTTAACAACTTAACCACTTAGTTTGGTTATGAAATAAACATCAGAGTTTTACAAGGTTTCAAGAAAAACAACAGAAGGTAAAACCACTAGCGGAAGCAAAGCGTCGGGGTCGGACATCCCTGGTGAGGCCAGCCGGGACATCACTGATCCCTCTTCTCGCCGTCCGAGGAGGGATCCCACTCGGCCGTCCAACCCGGAGGAAGCTGGGGCGGTCAAGTACTAGCGGAAGAAGGGTCGGGAGTAGCAACTTCACCTAAAAACAGGAGCCACAACAAGGCTGAGCTACTAAGCTCAACAAGACTTAACCGACAGGGAGTAAAGCTACTCCACAGAACTAGACATGCAAGGCTTTTTGGCTGAGGGGTTTGTTTGCCAAAAGCACTAAGTAGAACCCTATTTTCAAGTTTTAGCTCCGGTTCTAAGTTCATTATCCGGTCTAAGTTTTGCAACCTATTCTACGCAATCATAGAATCAACCAAGGTATGTATATATCAACAAAACTATGTCATGATCAGATTCCTCATTTACTCAGGGTGACATAGCGATCAAGCAGTCTCAAACTGTGAGAGGCAGACGAATCGATTCGAGTTCTTTAACCATGCATGGTGAACCTAACCTCACGACATCCGCGCACCTGGAGGTCGCTTCCCGTGTCGGCCTTCCCCATCAATCCCCTAACCCGTGTCGGGCCCATTTCCTTTGGTGCAAGGTTCCACAGACCCGGCCTCTGCCGTTCTGCGACCACGCATGCCACCACGTGCGACATCCAGCAGGGGAAACTCCGTTCCAAGAACAATGGGGCAACCGCTGACGTCTAGGTTCAATCCGGTACTAGGCTTCCTCATCCCATACTAAGTATGAGGTTAGTACTTTCAAACACTTGATCATGAACACCACCACTGTCGGGCCTTAGTCAAGTTTCATAGATAGACGGGGTGATCAACCGACCACCAAAGAGTTACCCAAAACCCTGCCCCGTCCATCGTCCTTACAGTTGTAACAGAAGGGTAGACATCCAACTCCTACAACTCGCGAGTGACAGGGAATCACTCGGCTTTTACCGTTTCCTGTTTAAGCAAGGCATCTACTCGGTGCAACAGCTAGTGTTCAGATCATGGGAGCTAGTTCATGCATCTAGGGTTCCAACCAACTCCTATACGTAAATGCACATGCATGTTTAAGGAAGGCATGCGCAAGTTTGGAGAACACAGGGGTTTCATGCAACCGGGGCTTGCCTTCGAGCAAGGAGGAAGAGAACTGCTCGACTTCTGGGGCGGCTTCGGCTTCAGAGGGCAGGAGCTCAGCTACACCGTCGTCTTTTGGCGCCGGGTGCAGCTCGTAGAAGAGCGCAGCTCTACACGAATTCAATGCATTAGTTAGCATAGACGGTTATTTCAACAGCAACCCTTGCAAGTCTGAGCCCAGAAACTCGCGACAAAAAGCAGGAGGGTGGGAAGGTTCAAGGGAGTGGGTGGAGATCAAGAGGTAAGGGTCGGAGGAAGGGATCTTATGATCTGACCCTTAACCTAGAGGATTTGGTGTGCTAGGGGTCCTCAGACTCAATGCTGAAAGATCCCCAAGTTTTACACATACACCCTCGGTTCAAAGAAAAAGATACAGCCGAGCCCTCGGGCGAGACGGAGAAGGGTCGGCGGAACAGACAGGGTCGGGCGAGACGGAAAAGGGGTCGGGCGGATAAGAGGGGTCGGACGAGGCAGACCAGGGGTCGACAGCTTACCTTCTTCCTACAAGGAACGCTTGGGGTCGGGAAGAAGAAGACTTGGGCGGAGGGGCTAAGGCTTTGAACAACGGCTAGGTCCGGCAGTGCCCCGGCGGTGGCGGTGCTTCTTGTGGATCACAAGTAAGCTCTTACGTAGCACGGAGGAGCAAGTGGGTGGGTGGATTGGGGAAAGCGGTGTGAAGCGGAGAGGAGAGTTCCTTAGGGACTTAGTGTGGTGGCGCTAGGAGCTCGAACAGGGAGCAAGCGAAAAGGCGGAAAGGCAGCAATGGCGAAGGCAACTCCGGCGGGGCTCGCGCATTCCCTTTTATAGTGGTGCGGGAGTGAGCAGGGAAGCGGCGCGAAGGCCGGGGAAGAGGCAATGGAGTGCTTTGCCTGGGCGGCGATTGAGCGACGAGGGCGGTGGAGCAGGACTTCGGGGATGACGCCAGCGGTCATTGGGCTCTGGCGTCAGGGCGGCGCAGGAGCGGGTATGCCGGTGGTTGATATTTGGCGGAGGCGGGCATCGTCGTGCGGTAGAGTTGATGGAAGTGATCGGGTTAACGGCGCTAGAATCGAGGGCGCACAGGTGAGAAGACAGGCGGCCGCGGGCGCGCGGAACAACAAATTGTCGGGCGGCTTCTGACAGGGCGGGGAAAGGAGCTGTCGCTGCCGTGTCAGGGTTGGCGGAGGAGGAATCGTCGGGTAGCGAAGACCAGGCGGCGCGACTGTGTCGAAGTGATGGAAACGACGGGCGACATCGGGCTCTACGGCCGGGATCTGGCGATGTGATGATGGGTGCGGGTGGCGAGGTGCTGCAGAAAGGTTGCAGAGGGGCTTCCGCTGCGATTGGGGAATGGGGCGCGAGAATCCATTCGGTCGCGGGCCAGAGACGAGGCGGAGCGGTGGGCGTCGGAGAAGTTGAGCCACACGGCGGGGGAACTCTGAAGCGGGCATGCAACTCGAGTGCGCCTGTCGCGGAAGATTTGGGGGAAAAAGATCTCGTGGGTCCACCGGTCAGATAGAAGGGACGTGTTGGGAAAGACTTAGAAGGATCCGACGGTGAGTTGGGGTCGGCGGGGTCGGAACTGGAGACCGGCGGAGAGGGGTCGGGTCTCAGGGGTCGGGACCGGTCTGGAGGTTGATTGCTAGGCTTGGAAAGCTAAGACAGGTGATCAGGGGCTCGGATTAGGATTAACTTGGAAGATTTGGGGTCGGTCGTCACACTGTGATGCTACCTGCATGTGCAAGATGGAGAGCTAGAAGAACATGTTGTCCAGGATGAGCAAGGCCACGCTACCCATCATTTCGATCTGAACGAGGAAGCAGAAGATGAGGATTACCATGGTGAACCAGGTATTTACATTGACAAAATTACATATTAGCAATCAAACATTTTACTGCAACATAGTACTCCTAGATTGTGTTTTCACTAGAGTAGAATCATTTGACATCAGTATAAAAAAATTAGAATATCCTACTTGCTGACCATCATATGTGCATTCAATACAATATGATTGCTTATTTCCATGAGTTATGAACCAGGTGAAGGAGCATCTAGGCCCCTAATTCAATTTTGGCGATTAATGACAACATGATCATCGCGACTAATGTGTGTTTTGCAGCAGCATTCAATAAGTTAGTGCAATGTGGGCTTTCTTGGTATTATTGGCCCCCATCATGTGATTGAAATTGTATCGGTTCAAAGGAATAGTGTGAAGACTAAGGACAAGCTAGTTCCAAGTGTTGTTTGGCGTTGAGAGACACTTGGATCGGTATAGGTCTTGTATTTTCCTTTGGTCGTACTATAAAGGGGGGCGAAGAGTAGTAGCTTGACCTAGATGAATCTTTGAGTTGAGTGGATGCACACTTGTGAAACTAGGCACTAGGTAGCTCAGTTGAAGCCCATGAAGATGGAGTGGTGGAACTCGAAGAAGTTGAATTGGATGAGTTACCACTTGAAAATGTGCAAAAGTTCATGTCACCGATTGATTCTGTGACCTCTAGGATGTGTCAACGGAACATTCGGTTGCTACAGGAAGTGTGTAGTGAGTGCACAGGTACACCGATTGGTACGGTGACCATAGTGACAATCCAGCATTTGAGTCGGTGAGTAGCGGCTGTGCCTGAGGTGTCTGTGTGACACTATGACCACCAACTGATTCGGTGGGTGTCACTGAATGAGTCGGTGAGGTCAGCTCGACTCGTGATCAGCTCAAAATCGGCTCGGGTAGAATAGGATGACAAATAAGGCCTTAGTGATTATTACGGTGGTAACAGTGATTGAGCACCGAATGAGCCGGTGGTTGTGTCAGTGACCGTTGCTAAGTGTACTTGCTTGTTGCACCAATTCATACAGTGATCCCTTTGGGCTATCACCGAATCAGTCGGTGCTTCTATTTTCTGTGCACGTGAACAACAACGGCTAGTTTCTTGCCTTGGCATATAAATACCTATTGTGGTAGTTTATTCCACCTTTCTTGGCACTCAGTGAAGCTGATAAGATTATTTTGAGGTCAAGGGCAAGTTGAGCACTAGAAGTGATTTGAGAAGTTCTTAATTGAAGATTAAGGACATTATTAGTGCTTGGAGAGTAACAAGTGTGCATCAACCCATATCTTTGGCTTGTGTAGGTCAAGTGAGAGTCTTTGCTTGTTACTCTTAGTGATCGGCATTACCTAGATAGCTTGGTGGTGGTGTTCTTGGTGAGCTCTCAAGGAGGAGTCTTGTGAGAAGTCCCAAGAAGTGTTGTGCTTGGTTTGGAATCTGCTGATCTAGTGTGGAGAATGGATTATGAATAGTGAGCACTTGGTCCTTGCGCAGATCAAGGGGGAGCTATGCCCTTGCGTGGGTGCTCCAACGAGGACTAAGGGAGAGTGCCGACTCTTTGATACCTCAGAAAAAAATTAGCGTTCTAACCCTCTCTTTACTTTCCACACTTAAATTCCGTATTTATTTTTGGTATTTCAATTCCTAGAATTGTCATGCTAGTGTAGGGTTGGAACTAGGTTACAAACCTTTTGTGCGAGTAGAATAGACACACTATCTAAGATTTTAGGCACATGGGGTGAATAGGCTTGATGATAGGTTTTAATTTCCGCAAAAAATTGTAGAAGCCTAATTCACCTCCCCCCTCTTAGGCATGTTGATCATTTCAATTGGTATCAGAGTCTCGTGCTCTATCGGATAGGCTTCACCACCTAGAGCAAGATGTCTGGAGATGGTCCCCCTCCAATGTTCAATGGTGATAATTTTTTCCTATTGGAAAATTTGTATGGATGCTTACCTAGATGCCATCGACAATGGAGTCTATAGGGCTGCCGTACATGGTTCCCCCCCATTGCAGACAAAGCTAATCCCACATTCGGCAAATCCAACTATGAAAAATGGAATGCCAAAGCTCGTAATACCCTTTTCTGTGGAATTTGCAAGGAAGTATCCAATAGGGTGCACACGCATAAGAATGCTCATGAGCTTTGGGTTAAGTTGTTGGAAATGCATGAGGGATCCAAGGATGAGAGAGAGGAGCATTATAAAGTTATCATGGATAGTAATAATGGTTTTAAAATGCTTCCTCATGAAAATGCTAATCAAATGTTCTCACGATTGAATGTTCTTGTAGAGGAGCTCAATGACTTTAACATCGTCAAGATGGAGGAGATTGATATCATAAGGATATTTCTTAGTATTCTCCCGAAGGAAAAGTACTCCAACATTGTCACCTAATTTCATCAAGTTGACCTTGAGAAGTACACCATATCCAAGATCTTGGGGAAGGTTAATGGCCATGAGATGTACATGGGCTACACAAAACAAGATGGTGCCTCTTCCTCCAAGAAGAATGATATTGCACTCAAGGCAACTAAAGAAAAGAAAGATCACATCAAGAAGGAAGCAAGTGATAATGAAGATGATAGTGATGATAGTGATGATGAAGAAGTTGATATTGCTCTTCTTGTGAGAAGAACGTCTAGGATGCTCAAAAGGCTTGACAAGAAAGGAGTCAACTTTGACTACAAGAAGAAGAATTTCTTTAGAAGTGACAATAAGAAATCCATTAAAAATATGACATGCTTCAATTGTAGTGAACTTGGTCACTTGGCTCATCAATGTCCTCTTCCCGACAAGAGAAACTATAAGAACAAGAACAAACCCAAGGATGAGGATAGTGATGATGATGAGAAGAAGCACAAGAAGAAGCCTCACAAGAACAAGAAACATGACAAGAAGAGGAAGCCATAAAAGAAGGAGAAGAAGAAGGAAGGCAAGGCTTATCTTGGGGAATGGGTCACCGATGATGACACATCCAAAGATTTTTCTTCCTCAAGTGATTATCACAATGAAGGTGTTGTTAGGTTGGCTATCAAGGAATCTTTAGCTCCACCACCTTCTCTCTTCTCTACTTCAAGCTCTCACATATGCCTTATGGCAAAGGGCGATACCAAGGTGAGCAAATCCAAGGATGATCCTAGTGATAGTGATGCTAGCAATAGTGACAATGGGTACACTCCTCCATCATATGAAGAACTTGATAGCTTGCTCAAAGAGTACACTAAGATCATCATCAAGTCAAATGAAAAGATTGGCAAGGTTGAGCTAGATAAGAAGAATCTTCTTACCAAATGCAATGAGAATGAAGGTAAGTGCCTAGAGCTTAAAAAGAAAAATGTTGAGTTAAAGGGTATTCATAATAACCTCGATAAAGATCACACCAAGTTGAAGAAGGAATTCCAAGAACTCATAACTAGCTACAAGAATCTTGAGCTTACCTTTGATGCAATAACCAATGACAAGTTTAGTGAACCAAGGGTTGTGAAAGTTGATTGCTCTATACCTTGTGATGACTTGATTGAGAAAATTGACCCCTCCACCCATTGTGAATTGGTTAATCCCCCAATGAAACCATCAAGTTGTGAAACATGCAAGGGCAAGGTGTGGAAGTGAAATGTTATGATTTGAAGACATCTAATGTGAATAATGAGCTTATGAAAGAAAATGAGCTTGCTATGAGAGAGATCAAGGACCTCAAGCAACAAGTGATTGATCTCAAGTCCGGGTACATGACTCTCACCAATGGCTGTTGATTGTATGATGAGATGATGGCCATCAAAGCTATCAACTTCAACAACAAAAGACTTGGTTTTCCCTCACCTGAGCTTATGCAAGCCCACAAGAGTATACCTAAATCTCCCAAGATGCCATATTGTACCGAGTGTAGGCAAGATGGTTGCTTTGCTATTGATTGCAAGACTCCACCTCCTCCCAAGTTGAAAGAGCAACTTAGACCTAGAACTTTCAATGCTTACTATGGGTTGTCAAGGACCACCGATGGGCAAGTTGTGGTAAGATTCTTTGGTCCAAGGGATAAGACAAGACCTAAGCAAATTTGGATGCTTAAGTCACTTATTGCTAGCTCTCATGATCCTCACCATTCTATTAATGCTTCTACTTGTTCCACTCAAGCTTCCAACTAAGTTTGGGTGGCTAGACCCCAAGCTTAATTGTGTTGTGGATGTAGGTGAACTACAAGACTGGAGGACACCATTGGGTAGTTGATAGTGGATTCACTCAACATATGATCGGTGGTTCCTGGAAGTTCACCACATGAAGTGAGGATACACAAGGGCATGAAAAGATTACATTTGGTGATAATGAATGTGGCAAGGTTAAAGGTGTTGGCAATATTGATGTCTCTCAAGATCATATACTCTCAAATGTTCTCTTGGTAGAGTCTTTGAACTTCAACTTATTGTCCGTGGCTCAACTATGTGATCATGGTTTCAAAGTAACATTCACCGATGAGGGTACGAAAGTGACAAGGAAGTCTAATGATGACATCATATTCAAGGGCTTTAGATATCACAATCTCTATCTTGAGGATTTCTCTTCAAATGAAGCTAATTTGACTATATGCTTATTCACCAAGATATCAAAGGGTTGGCTATGGCATAGAAGACTTGCACATGTTGGCATGGGTACTCTCAAGAAGCTGTTGAAAAAGGATTTGGTAATTGGGTTGAAGGACATAGTGTTTGAGAAGGACAAACTTTGTAGTGCTTGTTAAGTGGGCAAACAAGTAGCAAACACACATCCAACCAAAGCTTATGTGTCAACAACAAGACCTCTAGATTTGCTTCACATGGACTTATTTGGACCTACGACATATGTTAGCATTGGTGGCAATCTCTATTGTCTAGTGGTGGTAGATGACTACTCAAGATACACATGGGTTTTCTTTCTTCAAGACAAGACCGAAGTGGCCAACACATTCAAGAAGTTTGCCAAAAGAGCTCAAAATGAATACAATGTGACCTTGGTGAAGATTAGGAGTGATAATGGGAAGGAGTTTGACAACAGTAACATAGAAGACTATTGTGATGAGATTGGGATCAAACATGAATTCTCCTCAACTTACACTCCTCAACAAAATGGTGTAGTGGAGAGAAAGAACCGTACCTTGATCCCTAGCAAGAACAATGTTGGATGAATATGATACTCATGAGAAGTTTTGGGCCAAAGCCATCAATATCGCTTGCTATGCATCCAACTGTCTCTTTCCTCACCGGTTATTGATGAAGACCTCCTATAAATTGCTCATTGGGAGAAAGCCAAATATCTCTCATTTCTGGGTGTTTGGTTGCAAATGCTACATCTACAAGAATCGTCAACACCTAGGGAAGTTCCAAAAATGTTGTGATATTGATTTTCTTCTTGGTTACTCATTGAAGTCCACATAAATTGAGTATTCAATAATACCACAAACTTGGTTGAAGAAACATATGATGTGGAGTTCGATGAATTTAATGGCTCCCAAGGAGCACTTTTTGCTTGTGATGATGTAGGTGGTGAACCATTGAGGGAGGCTATGAAGAACATGCCTATTGGAGTCATCAAGCCAAAAGGAAGAAAATGATAAACATGATGTTGAATTAATTGATCAACCATCTTCTTCCTACAAGGAGCCTCAAGTTGTTGGTGATGGGCAAGTTGATCAAGATCAAGTGGAAGACTCACCTCTTCCTCATGAAGATACTCATGTACCGCAAGCTCAAGTTGAGGCTCAAGCTCAAGATGTTGATGCTCCACAAGCTCCTCAAGTAGTTGAACCTAGAAGACATAATCCAAGAATTCAAGCTCATCCACAAGATCAAATTATAGGGAGTCCATCAAGAGGAATCATGACAAGATCCAATAAACATTCAAATTATTGTGAGCATGCTTCATTTGGTTCAAGCTTCGAACCAACAAAAGTTGAGGATGCTCTCAGTGGTCCGTATTGGGTCAATGCAATGCATAAAGAACTTAATAACTTCACCCGCAATGAAGTATGGCAACTAGAGGCAAGACCAAAGGGTGCAAGAGTAATTGGAACCAAATGGGTTTTTAGAAACAAGCAAGATGATCTAGACAATGTAGTAAGAAACAAGGCAAGGCTTCTGGTAAAGGGGTTCTCTCAGGTTGAAGGCATTGATTTTGGAGAGACCTTTTCACCGGTTGCAAGACTAGAGGCCATTCGCATTCTCCTCTCATATGCTTCAAGTCACAACATGAAGCTTTATCAAATGGATGTGAAAAGTGCTTTCTTGAATGGATACATCAATGAGCCAGTCTATATTGAGCAACCATCGGGCTTCGAGGACACAAGATACCCCAATCATGTGTATAGGTTGTCCAAGGCTCTCTATGGACTCAAACAAGCACCAAGAACATAGTATGAGCACCTTAGAGACTTTCTCCTTGAGAAAGAATTTGTGATTGGAAAAGTTGACACCACACTATTCACCATGAAGATCCATGATGACCTCTTCATTTGTCAAGTCTATGTTGATGATATTATCTTTGGCTCAACAAATGAAGACTTTGCAAGGAGTTTTGTGATATGATGTCGAAGGAGTTTGAGATGTCTATGATTGGTGAACTTACGTTCTTCCTTGGTTTTCAAATCAAGCAAATGCATGCATAAGCTTTCAAGGGGATCAAATGTGACAAGATAAATTTAAATTTTGTATTAAATTCTTGTCTTGCATTTGCATGCATATGCATGGTTGTTTTCATTGTTTGTTGGCATTTGGTTGTGGTAGACATTTAGGGGGAGCTTTATTTGTCTTCGACATTTCTTGATACCCCTAGGTGTGTGCTACCCTCCAATGTCTTGGAAAGATGTTTTCAATTGCAAAACCCTTGCTAGCCTTATGACATCTATTGAAAAATTGAGGGTTTGAGAGAGGTTCGCTTGCTCCTGTCCAAGAAGTGTTTATTTGTATTTCTTCTGGAACCTTAGGCTTGGAGTAAGAAAATTCTGTGAAAATTCCATGAAAAACATCTTCTTTCAGTCATCGACGCAATCACCGGAGCATTTGGTTGGTGTCACCGCAACAGTCGATGACCATAGGCAAGGATAGAGGTTACTGCTATCACTGACCTATTTGATGGATCACATTTTCAGTCAACACATTAGTCGATGGGCACAACTCTTCATTTCTAATGATTTTTGTCACCGTTTCATTCGGCGAACCGTTCCTGCTACCAACGTATGAGTCGATGCCTATAGGGCCTGCCAGATCTTGAGCATCCATCTTTTACTTTCAATCCCAGCCGCTCATCTTGCCTTGACTACCACACAACCCGCGCGTCGCTTTGACCTAGCTTTTTCACCCTGCGTGCGCCCGTACGCCGCCGCCATTGATGTCGTCGGTGATTCACAGCTCCCCGCACCTCCCACGCCTCACTAGCCGCACACGCCGTTGATTCTCCTCGCCGCACGCCTCCTTGCACAGTGCCGCCGCCGCTCAGCCCCTATGCCACCATACAAATTCTTCGGGCGCAAGGTTAGGGTTTCAGCCACAGCCAGCCATCTTTGCCACCATCGAGGCATTCCTATGGGTCCAGGTGGCTCACCCTATTGAATCATTAACCTTATTTCCTTGCTTTTTCATTTTTGGCTCAAGAACTCCATCTCACCCATGCCCAGTTCTTTCCAGTGAAAATTGTGCTTCTCTATCCGTGGCTTTAGTGATTGAGGATTTGTGTGTTTGGTCTCTAGGTATAATCTTCAAGCTCTTCTACCAAATTTCAGCATTGTCAATTATCCTTGATTGCTAGATGTCATTGACCTAGAGATCATAGTACTTCACCGTTCCATTCAATGTCTCTATCATATCCATGCTCTAGGGCTGCTATAATTGTTTTTAGTTCTATGTTGCTCTTTTTCATCTCTATGATGCACTCTTTTACACCCTAGAGCACATTCTCAAACATTCATGCCATATCTATCATAGGAGTAGTCGATTTCCAAGCTCTCATCCTATTCATGCTACTCCTAGGATTTCTATCTCTAGAATATTGCTTATTAAAACTATTATTTCCCCATTCCTATGCGTGTGCAAGTGTGTGCTTTGGGTTAGTTGGTAGTTGTTATGGGCACCTGAGCACTTTTAGTGGTAGTTTGCTTGAGGCCAAGCCTTGGGCTCATAGCACGGACATCGAGGCCAAGCCTCGACAAGGTTCAGTTGACTTGGCAATTGGCAGAGATTCAAGAGGAGTTTATTGCAGCTTGTGTTCTGTCAGTGGGTTTCTTGTGATTGATCATGATGGCAGACGTTCAGGGTGGCAGTGGCAGTGCAGGTGGTAGTGACGATCAATGTCACCCTCCCCGTATCCTAGCAGAGGCCAAAGGAAAGGGTAAGGTGATTTCATAGAAGAAGAAGAAGGTCAAACGTGGAGGTGCAGATGATTGGGACACAGCCGTAGCAACAACACGTGCAGCCGAGGCAGTTGAGAGAGGTGATGCAGCAGCAGTGTTCAGGATCATGGACAGGATAGGTTCACCAGCAGCTCATGAGGCAGAGACTCCATAGCCCGTGTTGTGTCGTTCTGGTTGTGCACTCCACAGCCTATGTTGTGTCGCTGAGGAAAGAGGAGGGGTTGAGAGGAGCCACCACCGAGGCTGCAGCACACTTAGAGGCAGCAGAGGTTATAGGAGTTGCAGCAGTAGCAACAGGCATAGTAGCAGTAGGCACAGCAGGAGCAGCAGTCTAAGGAGGAGCAGTCCAGCAATGAGTCCGAGCCCAAGCTAGTTTAGAGGCTATTGAATGTTGGTAAGATCAGGAGGGCTTCTGGTCGCCTTGTTCAGCAGTACAGGTGCACTGAGGACTACAAGGATTGGTTCCCACATGAGAGAGAGAGAGAGATCAAGGGACCTTTCGATACTGAGCTACAATGGATCTTTCACAGAGCCTTCTACTCCCTCCAAGTTCATCCCTATGACCACAGGCAGATTCTTCTCATTCGAGTGGCACCGACTATTGGGCTTATAGAGGAGCAGCTCAGACGTTACTGTAGCTACCTACCCAATCTTGTTGATCTACTTGAGTTACCTAGCCGCTATGTGGGAGCTTGGTTGGAGATATTCTATAGTACAGTATGGATCTCACCCACTACAGACCGCATGTGTTACATGTTTGAGGGGGAGGCACACACTTTGTACAGGGAGGACATAGCTTGAGTTCTTCGAGTTGAGCTTCGCGGCGACAGACTTCACGAGCTATGTCACCCTCTGGTCAGACCTCCTAGGTAGAGGCAGGGTACTCGTATTGCACCACCGAGCTCCGAGCTAGTTAGTATCTGCTTCAGGCCACCTTTCAGCCACGCCTCACCACGACACCCGTCTGACCTCACACCGATCGCCCATGATATACTTGAGATCTTGAGGTGGACGATACTTCCATGTTCAGACTACCGTTAGGCTATCTCAGCTCTGCAGCACTGGGTTCTGAGTTACATCTGCACAGACAGGACTTTGATATAGTGGACTTTCTGTTGTGCGAGATTGAGGATACTATTGTAGATGGCATGAAGGTTGGCAGGAGACTCCTGTCTGCACACTACTTGAGCTACATTCTTGCTCGTGCGGGTCCTGAGGCTGGTCCACAGTTCAACACCTTGCGCAGGTCCTGTACCGCCTTCCCAGCTTACAAACCTACCAAGGCGAGTGACAGGCGACAAGCTCACCGAGCTACCATGATTGTACAGTAGGGTTGGACAGAGGAGTAGAGGCAGCAGGCAGCCGCAGAGGACATTGAGATCTGTTCAGCTGAGCACTAGTCAGGCTTGGAGGGTTTTCTGCAGATAGAGTATGGCGGAACTGCGCAAATTAACTTGGCTAAAGCACACTTAAGTTGCCTAACACACGATCATGTACTTTAAGCAAGTGAACTCGGTCGTCTGTCGGATTTCATCCGATAAACCACTTAACTCAGGATTGGGAAAGCAAGACACACACGATGGCGAGTGGTTACAGAGATTACAACAGTCCATCCAGATTAAGCAAGTGCATCGATTTATTACAGCATCAAGTTCGAAATTCAAACATAGTTTGTAAAGTTTTCAAGCAACGGAAATACATGAGGGAAAACTAACGTGGATGCACGATATCATGAAGAACTTGATCATGACATCAATGATCCCTATCCTCGCCGTCCGAGGAGGGATCCCACATGATCGTCCAACCCAGAGGAAGTTGGGTAGGCCAAGTACCACTTGCGGCGAACTCAGAGGTATCAACATCACCCGAAAAGATGTGCCACAAGCAAGGCTGAGCAACTATGCTCAACAAGACTTAACCGACTGGTGGTACTATTCCACCAACACCTAGACATGCAAGCTTTTTGGCTAGAGGGTTTGTTTTTGCCAAAAGCGACTAGTGTAGGTCCTTACTTTTAGTATTTTAGCCACAAGTTCTATGTTCATTTGCCAATCTAAGTTAGCAACTATACTAAACAAGCATAGTTTCCAAACAATTTATGACAAACATCATTATTAACATCATCATCAAGTTCCATTCTTACTCAGTGTATCATAGCGATCAAGTAGTCCCAAACTATGAGAGGTAGACGAATCGATTCGAATTTCTTAACCATGCATGGCAAATCTAATCCCACGACATCCGTGTGCCACGTCGGGTTCACTTCATTTGTCAGCCGTCCCCATCAATTGCTAGACCCGTGTCGGGCCCGCTTCCCTTGGTACAAGGCTCCATAGACCCGGACTACGCCGTACTATGACCGCACTTGTCAGCACATGATGCACCAGGGGAAAACTAAGTTTCCAGAGATAGTGGGGCGATCCGCTCACGTCCCAATTCAATCAGGTACTAGGCTTCCCCATCCTATACTAGGTATGAGATTACTACTTTCAAACACTTGATCACGAACACTATCACATCTCGACCTTAGTCCAATTTCATGTAGACAAACGGGGCAAACCACCGAGTACCAAACATAAGCCTGGCCCCGTCCAGTATCCTTATAGTTGCAACATAAGTAAAGCAATCAACTCCTATAACTCGCGAGTGACAGGCAATTACTCAACTTTTACTGAGTCCTATTAAGCATTGCAACTACTCGACTTAATAGTGTTCATATCAAGGGTACTAAGTTCATGCATCTACGGTTTTAATCAACTCCTGGAACGTAAATGCACAATCAAAGCAATCAATTGTATTGCAAGTATTTAAAGATAGGAAATCATGCTCCGGGGCTTGCCTTCACACTTGGAGTTTGCGAACTGGTCCTCGTCTTGCTCTGGCACGGGCTCAACTCCAGCGTGATGCAGATTAGCTACAGCTTCTTCTTCTAGCGCTGGGCGTAGCTCGTACATGCCGTCAGCAAGGTTCACTTCTACACGAAATGCAAATGCAACAAGTTCAATCTTCCATGCCTTCACATGCAGGATGCAAAACATGAATTATTACTGAAGTGTAAATTACATTACGACCACATTCACCTAAACAAGATTCTAAACTTTCATTATCGTCATGAGGTAAGGTGTGTTGTGGTATAAAACCTGGGGTTGACTTTGATGGTGATTGTGTGCACATATAGGGTTTTACAACTTAGACTTCATAAAGAAAGGTGGGGTCAGTCTAGGGGGTCATTCTAGGGTTGCTCAAGGTTCATCGGGAAAGTCATTCTATTTCATAATGTTTTTCTGTACCTCTTCCGAAAAATACCATCATTACACTAATTGTTACTTACTATTTCTCTCATCCATTCAATTAGGTTCATCTTCCAAATTTTATTTATTAACCAAACAGCAAGCTATGAAGCTACAAATTTAACAGCAACTTAACTTTGTCATTAATAAGTTATTGCATAACTTTGAGATCCATTGGAGGTGCACAAAAATGATTGACATTGTTTTATCACCCTAAGGTAGCATGTAATTTAACTATTTTGAAACACAAACCACAATGAATCTGGGTATGAAATTTTAACACTAGGTTCTAGGGGTGAATTAGAGCCTTTGGTGAATTTTTCATAATTTTTGGTGAAGGATATCTATTTCACATATATTACTCTTATTCATCTTTCTCTAAAAAGGAAGGTGGGTTTTAATTACTTTCAGACAAAGTTTCATATTTTTATTGTGAACTATACTTCATCACTGGATTACTCCATGTGGTTTCATGTTTTTCTCCTCTCTAGATTAAATATTGTGCAAAAGATAATTTAAACCTTAGATTGCAATTACAAAACTAAAACAAAGACTTAAACATCTGAGCTAGGCTCCAAATCATTTTTCCAAGCTTCTATTCTCTGAGACCAGCACTTGAGACTTGGATTCATCCTTTTAGCATTTTTCTATGATTTGTTATGATTTAAATAGACATTAATTCTAACAATGACATGTGCCAAAATTATTTTTATTAGAAACTATACTTCATATTGAGTCTAGCAAAATTGATTTGACATTTTTCTGAATTTCCTACAATTTATAGTGCATTTGCAAAGTGCACTATATTTTCTGCCGAAAACAAAACAAAAACCGAGGCAAACTTGCGATGTAGCCCTCACATCTTTGGTTTGAACGAGCAGGGGTCCTTGGTTCTTGCGCTAAAGCTCCTGGAAAAAGGTAAAAGACACAAGGGTGATGCGCCAGCCAATTCCGGGCAAGAAGTTGTGGGGGAGGCGCGGGAGCTCACCGGGAGTTGATTGGCAGCGGTTGGGGGCGCGGAGGAGGCTCGGTGGGGGCGGAACGACATGGGGACGGGAAGCTCAGGCAGTAGCAGAGTCTGGCCGCATGCCGGCGTCGTCGGCGCTTTGGGTGCCCAACAAGCGGCTCGGGAAGCTTCACGTGGGCACGGCGGAGCTAGCGGTGGAGGCGGCGAGGAGCGGGGAGCTGTGGAGGTGGGAGCTCCATGGAGAGGTGGCTCGGCAGTGCGTGGGCGAGATAGAGCAGGGGTGCGGCGAGCTTACGAGCGAGGAAGGAGAGTTCAAGTGGGACTGGCGAGCCATTTATAGGCGAGACGAAGCTCCAAGGCTAGCGGATGGGACCGGAGAGGAGCTGCGCATGCTGCGGCTGCCATTAATGGTAGCGGCTCCATTGGCGCAGAGGACGGGGTGGCGTTGTAGCTGAGGCCCACAGGCGTGGGGCAAAACAAGGTGTGCGCGGAGAGGCGGCTTTGCCAGGGCGCGGCATTGGCGAGGTGAGGAGGAGTTGTCACAGCTAGGGCGTCGGTTGGCGGAGGCGGCGGCATCGCGTGGGCGCGAGCACGGAGCAGAGCAGTGGGCATGGTGTACCCTCGAGCGAGGTGGAGTGGCGCAGAGGAGCTACAAGGGGAAGGGGGGAACCGCGATGCTTCCCTGGCGGTGGGGCACACGAGGAGTTGTCCTGCCACGGCCAGAGACCGGGCGAAGGTGCTTCGCCGGTGAGCGGGGCTAAGCGGCGAGCAACGAGCGGAGCACGGGCGCGCATGAGCTGAGCGTGCTCTGGCTCAGAGGGATTCGCGGGATCCGCCAAAGGGCCGGTCGTCGAGCGCGATTTACTTCAGATTTTTGAACTGCGCAACATTAACTCCCTTTACAAAAGTTGCAGACCTAAGATCCAAGTTCAAATCTTGTAATTGGTTCGAGTTCAAATTCGCAGCAGATTTGAAGATAAAAAGCTTTAAAGTTTGGCAGAACGCATTCATTTCAGACTTAGAAAGTTTTTTAGTTTTGTGCCAATTGACCATTTTGGCCGAGTTGGACCTCCTTTTTGAAAAGCTTTTGTGCAGATTTCAGCCTAACTCATTTAATCAAAGTTGTTAAGGGCTCATAGCACTAAAACTTTTGTATAGAGTTCAGCTTGAGTTTACATTGGAAAATTTAAGATAAAGAGCTCCAAATTTGGGACCTTATCTGCTTTTCTTAATTTGGCACAAATTTGAATTTCGAGTTTTTGAAGGTCTTATGCTCAGATTCAAAAAAATGCCAAAAATAAAAGTTGTTAGGGAAGATGAGTTCTACAACTATTAGTTAGATAAATTTTTAAGTTCTTATATAAAAATTTGAATTACTGCCTAAACACTCTTTAAGCTCTTAAGGGGCAAAAGTGACCTTTTACTTGTATACTCAACTGCTAATTGTTTTCTTATGCTCTAATGGCTTCACTTAGGCTTAAACAAGGTTTATTAAGCTAGGGTTGTCACATAGAGTACTTGATAGATGACTCCTCTGATGAGGAATATATACCAGATGTACCTCCTCCTAGCAGACCTCACAATCACGAGGCAGGTGGCTCTTGCTCTCAGTCAGTTCTAGCTTCAGAGGCACCAGCTCCTTCTACTCAGCCTCCACCAGCTACAGAGGCACCTCAGATCTTGCCTGATATCTGGGTTTTGTCATAGTCTATTGCTTAAATGTCACAAATGTTCTTCGCTCTTCACACTCGACAAACCCAACAGCAACAGGATCACCTCGAGGCCATCACAGTCATACAACAGTAGGAGACTTGCATGTTTGAGTAGTTTGAGCATAGTCAGCAGCAGAGGGAGCACATGTTTTAGTTTCTTTGTGAGAGGCTCAGGGTCGCACCTCCTCCAGATATTCCTCCTCTTGGTGCCCCGCTCGCACAGAGATCCTCACTGCAGTTGCTGCCTACTTCATAGGGTTTTCAGTTGCCCCTACTATCGGCTAAGCACCCCTGGGCCCACTAGAAGACTTGTACAGACTCACTCAAGGGAATGTACCCAAAACCTACTCGGACATGAAGGCTACTTTGCAGGGCGCGTAGGCTTCATGGACTCCCCGAAGACTAGTCAGGTCAAAAGGAAACTACTCTACCGAGTTAGAGTAGGACTCTGTAACGTACTCGACTAGGACTTGTACACAATCCGCCATGTAACCCTGCTCCCCCGACTATATAAGGGCGGGCAGGAACCCCCTCCAAACAAGAAGAACAACTCGACACAAGTTCAATACAACCAACACACAGTACGTAGGGTATTACGCAATTTAGCGGCCCGAACCTGTCTAAATCGTGTTCCTTGCTTCACCATCAACTCCTTGATTCTCGACGACACCCACCGCACAAAAGACCACCTTGGGTACTCTCTAGGTGGGTTGCCAGTCTAAAACACCGACAGTTGGCATACTAGGTAGGGGAAGTCGCCGAGTTTCTTCGCGCGAGATCGATGGCACGAATCATCATCAAGCATGCTTTCGCTTTTGAGGCGGGCGCAACCTTCATCTTCAGCTCCTGGCTTTGCATCGCTAACGGCGTTGGATCCTTTCAACGCTGCATCATCGGCAACCAGGAAAAGAAATGTCTCGACGAAAACTTTCTTCATCAAAAAGCAGAGAATCTTATCGAGAAAATCCAAAATTTCAACGTCAACAACAATGAGTTCAACTACGGCTCGGACTCGACCCCGACTCGGACTAGCCCGCACAGGCTGATGTCCAAATCGTCCCGCAAGTTGACTTCAACTTGAAGTCGATTCCCACTCGGACTCCGCAACGCAGCTGCAGTCCACCAAGAACTCCTCACTCAAGTCCAATCCAAACTCGAGTCAGTCGAGGACTGCGAATACGACTCGGACTTCATCCAAGAGATCCCTTTATCAGGCCCAGCTCAAGGTTTAGTAATTACTTCGACTCCGCAAGGCAGATTCGTTTATTGGCCTGGGATGAAGCCATCATTCCTTGTCCAAGACTACAAGTCGCGCCTTGAAGGAAGCACTACGGAGATTGCAACATCAAGCTCTGGAAGCCACTACCCGGATAGAGAAATTTTTGTCATCACGTCAGCAAACAACGACGTGGGCGCCAGCCTCCAGAGAACTCCTCGATGGGTTACACAACTCGACGACGTTTCACAAGACGAATCATCAGCTAACGCCCCGCAAGATGAAACATCTAAATAGAGAAACCAAAGAAGGGCACACAATGCTACCCAAGCAGATCGTCGTCGACTACTAGCTACAAAGATTCCTATCGTGAACCTCGAAAGAGCATTCGACGCAGTGCAAGCTTGAGAGCACAACACTCCACTCGTAGCAATTGCCTCAATTAATCTCATATCAACTCTCATACCTCACGACAGAGATAACGAGTTAACAACACAACTCGCGGAAAGGGGAAATGAGTTAATAGCACAACTCACAGAAGAAGCCTACAAACTACTCGACAAGGAATCACCAATCCCATCTATCCCTCGCAACTCGGCCCACCAGGATGGCAGCAGAGACGTTGCAGTCTACGGTGGCAATCGCAAGGGTCCAAGAAATAGTAACGAAGTAGTCAACCAGCCGAGGCAACATAGCCAAAGGCAAAATAGAGATGAATGCGAGGCCCCAAGGCGACACAGGGATGCAGGGGAGGCTAGCTGCACCAATTCTGTGAAGAGCCCTCACCACCGCAGAGCTGATCGCGAAGCCTCAATCTTCAGTGACTTAAGAGAGGTAATCAGTAACAACCGTCACCGCGAACACGAATGCGAAGACAATGACTATGATCACTTCCCCGCTTTCACCACACGGGTAATGAAGACTAAACTACCTAAGAAGTTCAAGCCGGCGGGGATCACCAAGTATGATGGCAAGCAAGATCCAGTCCAATGGTTACGATGCTACTCACTAGCAGTTCAAGTAGCAGGGGGTAATGACGACACAAAGGTCATTCACTTCCCCATATGCATAGAACCCGCACCATTAACATGGCTTGAGTCACTCAAGCCTAAGTTGATCGATTCCTAGGAAGACTTGACGAAGGCTTTCACTAATAATTACACGGGTCCTATGTCTCGCCCAAGCAACAAAATTGAACTAAGCCAAGTCAAACGGAAATAAAGCGAGACACTTCGTGACTACCTACGCCTTTTCTTTGTAAAGAAAGCTACAATAGTCAACATTTCAGAACCAGATGTCATCAAGTGCTTTCAAATTGGCCTCTATGATCGTCGAACATACCAAGACTTTGGCAGACGTCGACCGGCCACTGTCAAAGATCTCAAAATCATGGTGCAAAAATGTGCAGATGAAGAAGACAAAGAGCGTGAGAGATTCCGCTCTCACCGTAATCGCGGTCGCGACAACAATAACAATCATGAACAAGACAGAAACCGCAACAATGATACTCGAAACAACTACTCGAGTAATCAGAACCGCAAGCGCAAACCGGACAACACTGTCGCAGCTATGTCCAACTCAGGCAAGAAAGGGTCACACAAACGCAATGAGGGGCCCTCCTTCACCGAGTTACTCAAGAAACAATGCCCATGGCATCCAAACAGCAAACACTCGGCGATTGATTGCTACAGCATGTGCCGAGTAATGCAAGAACTACCAGCACCACCACCTGCTAGGGGAAAACCCATGGGTTGGTCTGATCTTCATGGCAGTAGGTATGACAAGGGATAACTTGCTGAAAAATGCAGCGGGATAACTAGCTTTATACCTGACAAAGGTTGGTTGCAACCAAGCGATGGGGAGAGAGGCACCGAAACCTTGATGGACTTCGACTCGATCTCCGAACGACCGCAGAACCACAAACCGGGACTAATCCAAACAAAATGGTGCAGCGTAACTGGAAACCGTAGAGCATGAATTAGGGGGTCCCAAAGGAACCTTCACTTATACCGGTGAATTGGTCTCTCACAAGTCGATGAAGAACTCGCAAGAAATTTGGGGTAAGTCACTCAACAGCTCTTGGCTGGAAACACCATCTGGTGGATTTTGCTTAATTCATAATTGTACCCCTTTGGCTTAGATACAGTAGATATTTATACTAGGAACACCCCTCCTATCTAGGTGTGAAAGTTTTATAAGTTTTCACAAAAATAATGGGAGATTAAAAGGTGAAAACAGGGGTTCCGAGAAGCCTCGCGTGATCTTCAACCTCCCTGGCAGTCTTCACTTAAATGGCCATTACTCCTTAATGGGAAGTTGAAATGACAAGCCGTTTGTTGGAGGTGAAACTAGACTTGATTAATTTTCTATCCATGTGCATTATGCATGGTTAATCTTGACCAGTTTGTGCGTGTGTCTCTTGGAACTTGGCTCTGATGTCATGAGTCAATGTGATGGTTTAGCTTCTGCGTAAAGTCGCCTCCTTCTCGGTGTAACTTGTCTCCTTTGGTCCAGCAGTAGCTCCAATATGCGTAAACCTTAGCAATACAAAAGTAGAACATTTAGGTAGTATAAAATTCTCATTTGTATTGTAATTAAATTTAGTAAGGAGAGAGTTTACCTCTTGCTGCAGTTTCCTTGCATGACTCCATGTGATGGGTCCTTGTATTGGTGTAATTGGTGCTTGACTTGTTTCAGCTGCTCCATGGCTTGAAACATTTGCTAGGATGTCCTCATCACCACCTCCCGAAGACATTGGTCCGAAGAAAGACAAGGGTAAAGGCAAGATCAAAAAAGAGGATGAAGGTGAAGGCAAGTTCTAGACTGCCTCTAAGATGGTCAACGTCATTTTTGGTGGAATCCCGGGTACCGCATCCAAGCGGTCCAATAAGCTAGTACTTAGAGAGATTATGGCTATCGAGCCAGCAGCTTCTACACCACTCAAATGGTTTGAGGTACCCATAACTTTCAGCAAAAAAGACCAATGGAAAAGCTTCTCAGAACCAGGCCGATTCCCTCTAGTACTCGACCCTGTCGTCGCAAGCTCAAGACTTACCAAAGTACTCATCGATTGCAGCAGCGGACTCAACATCATTTTCGCCAAGACACTAAGGGAAATGTGCCTCGACATCATAGACATGCATACTCCAACAAACTCACCATTTTACGGAATTGTCCCAGGAAATGTTGGTGTACCTTTAGGACAAGTTATCCTACCAGTCACTTTCAACACCAAGGAGCATTACCGAACCGAGTACATCAGGTTTGAAGTCGCCGACTTCAAAACTTCTTACCACGCCATACTCAGAAGGCCAGCCCTGGCCAAATTTATGGCTATACCACACTACGTATACTTGGTACTCAAAATGCTAGGACCTAAGGGCGAGTTAACACTACATGGAAACTTGAGGCGATCGTACGAGTGTGACACGGAAGTTGTCGAAATCACAGCGACTTCTCAATCACCCAATCCCATGCAACAAGTCTTCCCAGCATCAAAGAAACTCAGCCCCATAGAACTCAAGATCCCAGAAAATAAGTCGAGATCGACTAAGGTGAAACCAGCAAGTGAGAAGGACTTCAAAATTGTCAATCTCCAGACTGGTGACTCATCCAAGACAGCCCTGATTGGAACAGGGCTAGACCCTAAATAGGAAGATGCGCTCGTCAGTTTTCTTTGGGCTAACCATGACATCTTTGCTTGGAAGCCAGCTGACATGCCCGGTGTGCCCAAGGAGCTGATTGAGCATTCATTAATTGTCGACCCCAAAGCTACCCCAAAAAGACAACGACTATGAAGGTTCGCCCAATACAGAAGAGATGCAATAAAAAAGAACTGGACAAACTACTCGCAGCAGGGTTTATCAAAGAAGTATTTCACCCTGATTGGCTAGCCAACCCTGTGCTCGTTCACAAAAAGAAGAATGAGTGGAGGATGTCCATCGACTACACAAACCTCAACAAGCATTGCCCAAAGGACCCTTTTGGACTACCTAGGATCGATCAAGTAGTCAACTCCATAGCTGGGTGTGCTTTGCTCTGCTTTCTCGACTACTACTAACCCTATCATCAAATAGACCTCAAAGAAGAAGGTCAAACCAAAACAGCTTTCATCACCCCGTTTGGAGCATTTTGCTACAAAACAATGTCTTTCGAGCTAAAAAATGCTTGTGCGACCTATCAACGTGCCATCTAGATGTGTTTCGAAAAGCAACTACATCACAACGTAGAAGCTTATGTAGACGACGTAGTCGTCAAAACAAGAAATCCAGATGATCTAGTCGCAGACTTAGAAGAAACCTTCGCAAGCTTGTGAGCGTTATGGTGAAACTCAACCCTACGAAATGTGTTTTCAGTGTACCCTCAGGAAAATTATTCGGATTCATCATCAGCCACCGTGGCATTGAGGCCAACCCGGAGAAAATATTTGCCATCACAAATATGCAAGCTCCAGCTGGCATCAAAGATGTGCAGAAGCTTACAGGCTGCATGGCAGCCCTCAATCAATTCATCTTAAGACTTGGAGAACGCGGACTACCCTTCTTCAAGCTACTCAAATGATAAGACAAGTTTCAATGGACAGAGGAGGCAGACAAAGCCTTGACATAGCTCAAGGACTTTCTGTCAAAACCAGCAATCCTCACGGCTCCATCTCCAAACAAATATTTGCTCCTATACATAGCTGTTGCTACTCATGTTGTCAGCACAGCAGTAGTAGTCGAAAGGTCTAAACCAGGCCACATCTACAAAGTCCAGAGACCCACCTACTTCATCAGTGAAGTACTCTCGGACTCAAAAAACTCAATACCCACCGGTGCAGAAGCTTCTCTATGCAATTCTGCTTACCTCACGGAAGCTGCGACACTACTTCCAAGAACACAGCATATCCGTCATTACTGACTTCCCGCTCGGTGAAATCCTTCATAACAGGGATGCAACGGGTAGAATCTCCAAGTGGGCAGTAAAACTCGGAGCTCTATCCCTAGACTTCAAACCCAAAACAGCTATGAAATCCCAAGCTCTGGTCGACTTCATAGCGGAGTGGAGGAAAAAGCAAGTACCAACACCAGTTGAAAGGCTAGAGCATTGGGTTATGTACTTCGACGGTTACCTCAAGCTTGAAGGCGCCGGCGCAGGAGTACTCTTGATTTCTCCAAAAGGTGAACAACTCAAATACATGTAGGGATACGAGGTAGGCTACGCTAGCGCAAAACAAAATTTTTCTACCGTGTAAACCAGGAAAACTACCGTATAAGGATCACGGGATTACCACTCGACGCACTGGTGCGGAAGATGTAGAATCGCGTCGGGGCAGCGAAGTCAATCAGCGTAGTCGATCACGTAGTCAATCACGTCGATGTCGAGTAGCTCCTCAGCAGCTCGTCCACGTGCAGCAAGATCGTCCTTATGCCGCGACTCGTCGTCGGCTCGTCGTGTCTCGTCGGCGGCTCGTCGTGGCTCGTCGGCGGCTCGTCCAAGTGCTGTAGGCGCAACACCTCCAAGGTATCCGCACGTGCAGGGAGGAAGCGTCGCAAGCCGGACTGCTAGGTCCGCGTGTTGCAACAGGCGAAGGCGTGGGAGGCACGGCAGATGTGTTTCACCAAAAAAGTGTAAATCCTAGGGTTCCCCCACCCCTCTATTTATAGAGGTTCCTGATGGGCCTCTGGGTCCGAGGCCCATTAGTACTTCTAAACCTAATCCAACTCGGATCAGATCCGAATTGGGCTTCCAGCCCCTTAAGGGTGTGACCCTTTGGGTTTGGATACGTATAGACATGGCCCGAGTACTCCTACTCAGCCCAATAGTCAGTAGCGGCCTCTAGCAAGATGTGCCAAGTCCTATACGCACACGAAGATCATATCAGACGAACCATCACAACATCATGTACATGCTATTCCCTTTGCCTCACAATATTTGGTCTAGCTTCAAGCCGACCGCTCTCTCTCGATCCTGTGATTCGGAATCCCTTTGTAGGTTAACTCTTAACTGTACGTAGCATGCTCATGCATTTTCGAATCCGATCACTCGAGGGCTCCAGAGATATCACTCTCAATCAGAGAGGGGCAAATCCCATCTTGATTGACCATGTCTCACAGCATGCTTCTTGACAAACCCGAAAGCTACCTTTTTAACTACCCTATCATGGTGTAGCGTTTGATAGCCCCTAAGTAAGTCGATCCACATCTTGAGTACATGCGACAATCTCAGGTCTAAGGACAAAGCGTACATATTATGTAAAGAGAGAACTACTTCTCATGTTGGGTCAATCCTAGCACATGTCTCTACATGTGCCTACATTATTAGTTTGACATCTCCATGTCCATGACTTGTGAAACATAGTCATCAACTAATACATGTACTAGTCTAATATTCATGTGTGTCCTCACATGAACTCCGACTAGGGACAACTTTAGAAAAACCATACAAGTAAAGAGTTTCGCATATAATTCACATAATTGCAAATCAATTCAAGTAGCCTTTAATGGATATTCAAGGAACACAATATAAATCATGGATACAAATGGAATATCATCATCTCTATGATTGCCTCTAGGGCATACCTCCAACAATACAATCTCCAGATCTTTTGGGAAGTCTCAAATAATGAAGCCGAGTACGAAGCACTTCTACATGGTCTTCATCTCGCAATATCACTCGGTATCAAATGACTACTAGTATATGGTGACTTGTTAGTCATCATTAACCAAGTCAATGATGAATGGGATCGTAACAAGGAAAACATAGATGCCTACTGCAAGGAAGTCCGCAGGCTAGAGAACAAGTTCTCAGGCTTGGAGTTTCACCATGTCATCCGCGACAACAACGTAGCTGCTGATGTGTTATAAAAAATGGGCTCAATTCGTGCAGAAGTTCCAGCAGGCATTTTTGTACACGACCTTCGGAAGCCTTCTATACCAGAACAAGCTATCAACACCAAACCTCTAGAACCCAACCAAGAGATCATGGTGATCGAAGTTGACTGGATATCACCGTTCATTGACTACATCAAAGAACAAAAGCTACCATCTGGCAAGAACCAAGCTGAACAAGTCTCACGATGAGGAAAAAGCTATGTTCTAGTTAGAGACAAGCTCTACAGAAGGAGCGCATCTTCAGAGATACTCATGAAATGTGTCACTGAAGCGTCCCCACATAAGTAGAGACTAAATGTGATACAAATATCAGTCCCAGGAGGCTGATAACACATTTATTCAACAGATAATTCAGTTACCGTACAACTCCCGAGGGAGCGGGCGTGAGAGCCATGCAGCGATAAGAAGTAAATAAACAACAGCGGCTAACCAAGCGACTGCCAAAAGACAGCACTCGGGACTACACGGCAGCAGCAGCATCTTGGAGGCCAACACCACAGGCAACGTTGGGTGCGGACACAACCTCTACTCAATGTCTTCGACGATGAAGTTCGGGTCTTCCTCTGTAGTAACGAAGCAAGGGTGAGTACGAATGTACTCAACAAGTCCAACCCCATCCACGGAGGGGGATACAAGCAAGTATATGCACAGGGTAGATCACGGATAGGCAAGAGTTTATTTGCAGTAAAGCTAGATTTTCAACACATGCATAGGCTCGTTTGTAAACAAATTTTTTTTGTAAAGCTTTTCTTTGGTAACCGAACATGGAGTGGGGTTGATCCTACATAAAGGATCCAAGTTTTTATCGCTATCGGACTCCCCGTTCTCCATAGCGCACGGCACGACTGCTGGACCCTTCCAAAATCCCCCCCCCCCCACACACACACGTGACCATCCATGCCCAAGTGCTAGTTATGTGACCAAGCCGTAATTCGTCCAATGCCGTGGACACGGCTACCGGATAGGTTTTAACTCTGCAGAGGTTGTACACTTTTCCCACAAGTAGGGTACCATAGCACGATCACCTTAGTGCCGGTGCGGATCCTAACAAAGCCATTACCCACCTTAGCTAAGACTGGCTAGCCCTCACGGAAGCACCCAAGGGGTTCACGGCTCATCCACGAGACCGTAACCGGGACCTAAGTCACCAAGATCTTATTCCTTTTCCATGGGCTCCCGTTGCTCACCAACACCCCTGAAGACTAACAGTTCAGCTAGTAGGATTTATGCTAAGTCGTTGCCCATACAACGGTCGAGTTGTTGCACGATGGTTGAATTAGGCAAGATGACACATCAACTCGGTCCTTAACCACGACAAGATGGATATCTCCCGACACTGCTCAACCACCAAGGTACGAGCACAACACCCTGGCATCCCACACAAGGAATACCCATCCATCCTGCCTACACATCCTTTTCCTCTGAACCCAGAAAGCCATTTTTCTCACTTGCACACACACACACGTTTATTTTCTGAGTGCACCAATGTAATAACGATTGTAGTTAAGTAGCAATTTCCTAAGCATTCTAGCGGTGGTCATCGGCTAAATAGAGCGAGTCATATTTAGTGACAACCATAGGGTAACAAGGAATGTTCATAACAATCAAGGGGTGGCTATCCAACCATGTCTTGCGATGAAACAATATGCATTTTGTAAAATGGGCCAATAGGTTGTGTTTGAAAAACTAGGTATTAAATATGCATCAAAGGGTGTGAGATTGGAGTTGCCGTCTTCAAAGCCTTCCAGGAGTTCCGGCTCGTCCTGCTGGTCCTCGGGCTCGGGCTCGCGGTCAAACTCGTCCTCGGGATCCTCCTCGGGCAATCCGCGATCTAAGGCACACACAAACGGACACACAAATAAATAAAAGAAAGATCGGTTTTTAACCGAGAGCTCCGAACAGAAAATGCGAACGGAAAATAGGTAGAAAGATTATTTTTGGGAAATTTGGATATGGATCGGCGAAAGTATTCCGGAGGATGATGTGGTAAAATTTGGGATCGATTGGAGGAAGTTTGGTGCATGAAATGACGGGTTAAACATGAATTAGTGGCTTAAACAGGAGGTTTAGGACTGATTTGTAATAAACCAAGGACCTATTTGTGAATACTTTTGGAGGTGGAGGGGCTTATCCGTGAATAGGTTTATGAGAGTGGTGGGAGGACTATTTCGCGAATAGTGGATTTCAGGGGGTTAGATCGGAATTTTTTGGGAAATTTGTTCCTTCTTCTTCCAGGAACCAGAGGAAGAGAGAGGGAGTGGAGGGTGGCCGGCGGCGGCCGGCCGGCCAGGCCTTGCCGGCGGCGCCGAAGGTCGAGGAAGGTGGAGGGACGAATGGGGATCCCATTTTGCCTCACCTCGGGCAGGTGGCGTCGGAGGAGGGGGTGGGGCGCCGGCATCCCGTGGGGCGATGGCGGCGGCAGGGAGGCGGCGGCGGTGGCGGTTTGGCGACGGGCAGCGCAAGGGGTGGAGGTGTGAGCTGGGAGGAGATGGGTCGGCGAGGGAGGCCGGTTAATGGCCGGCGGCGTGAGCTTGGCGGCCACGGCACCGATGGCGTGCTGGGAGGGAGCTAGGGGCGGGCGGGGCGGCGTGGTGCGGGGCCGAGATGGCCGGCGCAGGAGGGCAGCGTGCGGGGCCGGGGAGGCCGGCGCCGGAGTGGGTGGCGCAGGCGTCAGGCGGCCGGGGGCCAGGCCGGGCGCACGGTCCGAGGGAGGCGGCGGCGTGGCCGGCGCCGGGGCGGGCGGAGCGGGCCCCAGGCGCGCGGAGGGGCCGGGTCGGCCGGCGGTATGGCGCTAGGAAGGGGGCGTCGGGGAGTTAAGGAGCTGGGGCTGGTGGTTCGGGCGCCAGGAAGAAGAAAGGGGATGAGAGAGAAGAAGGAAGGAGGAAGGAGAAAGAAGAAGGAGGAAGAAAGGGAAAAAAAGAAAAGAAAAAGAAAAGGGGAGGGGGAAAAAGAGGAAGAAAAAGAGAGGGACCGGTGGCGATTGCGACACGCGGTTGGAGCACGCGCGCGGCGTCTGGCGACGGCACGCAGCGGAAATTACGGGCACGGATAAAAATGATGGCTGTCGGCATGGATAAAAAAGATTTTAAAAGCGATTTTTAACGGGTGATTTTAGTTGGTGATTTTACGAGTGTTACAAACCTACCCCACTTAAATTGAATCTCGTCCTCGAGATTTGACTGAGTCCTGAAGAGGTGGGGAAATTCCTTCTTTAACGCGTCCTCGCGTTCCCACGTGGCCTCTTCTTCGCCATGTCTACTCCATTGTACTCTGCAAATCCAGACTGCTGTATTTCTTGTCCTTCTGGTGACGGTGTCCAAAATCTTGACGGGCACTTCTTGATACCGAAGGTCCTTTTGTAGGTCTATTGTCTCCACCGGTGCCTGTTCCTCTGGTACTCTCAAGCATTTTCTCAGCTAGGAGACATGAAATACTGGGTGTATATCCAACATTTCTTCGGGCAGTTGGATACGGTAAGCTATGGCTCCAACTCTTTTTAACACCTGGTAAGGTCCAATATACTGAGGTGCCAGTTTTCCTTGTACCTGAAACCTTCGAGTACCCCGAATCGAGGAAACCTTGAGGTAGACAAAATCTCCCTCATTGAAGCACAATTCCCGTCTCCTCTTGTCTGAGTAGCTCTTCTGTCTGGACTGTGCGGCCTTCAGCTTTTCTCGGATTTCTGCCACACGATCTTCTGCTTCCTTTATGAAAGCTGGTCCGACTAGGCAGCGTTCTCCTACTTCTGACCACATCAAAGGGGTCCGACACTTTCTACCATAAAGGGCCTCAAATGGTGACATGCCTAGGCTGGCTTGGTAACTATTGTTGTATGAGAACTCCGCATAGGGTAAACTTTGTTCCCAATCCTTGCCATAGGTGAGGACACACGCTCTCAAAATATCTTCCATAATTTGGTTCACCCTTTCTGTTTGGCCGTCAGTCTGGGGTGGTAGGCTGAGCTAAAGTCCAATTTGGTACCCATGGCTTTATGCAAACTTCTCCAAAACCTAGAGGTGAACTGAGTTCCTCTATCTAAGATGATCCGACTGGGCACACCATGCAGCTTCACTATGTTGTCGACGTAGAGTCGGGCTAGTCGTTCTCCACCATAAGTGGTCCGTACGGGTAGGTAGTGAGCGACTTTAGTGAGTCGGTCCACTATTACCCATATGGAATCATTTCCCTTCTGAGTCCTGGGCAAGCCTACTACAAAATTCATGCCGATCTCATCCCACTTCCAAACCGGGATAGGCAATGGTTGCAGCAAGCCGGGTGGCTTCTGGTGCTCAGCCTTAACCCTTTGGCAAGTATCACAATGGGCGACAAACTGAGCTATGTCCACCTTCATTCCATTCCACCAGTACTTCTGTTTCAAGTCCATACACATATTGGTGGATCCAGGGTGAATGGAGTATGCTGAGTTATGGGCTTCATCCATGATGGTCTGCCTGAAGTCTCCGTCTTTGGGGACACAAATCCTGTCCTTGTACCACAGGGTCCCTTTGTCGTCCACCCGGAAATCCGAGGTCTTATTTTCTCCGGTCTGCTTGCAGATTTTTACTAAGTCCTGATCCGAACTCTGGGCTTCTCGAATTTTATCCTCCAAGGTGGGCTAGACACTTAGCTTGCGGCTAGTGTTCTGGAGAATTATGTGCACATTTAACCGAGCTATTTCCTCTTGTAGGCGGGCAGTCTCGGGTCCGGGCGGTCCATAGGATTTTCTGCTTAAGGCGTTAGCCACTACATTAGCCTTACCAGGGTGGTAGTGGATTTCCAGGTTGTAGTCCTTTACCAGTTCCAACCACCTCCTTTGCCTTAAATTTAGATCGGGCTGGGTGAAAATGTATTTTAGGCTCTTATAGTCGGTGTAGATTTCACACTTATTTCCAATCAGATAATGTCTCCAGATCTTGAGGGCATGCACTACGGCGGCAAACTCTAAGTCATGGGTTGGGTAGTTCTGCTCATGGGGCTTAAGTTGTCAGGAAGCATATGCCACAACCTTCCCATCCTGCATGAGGACACACCCTAATCCTTGTCGGGATGCATCACAGTAGATGACGAAGTCTCGCTGGATATCAGGTAATGTTAATACTGGGGCTGTCGTCAACCTCTTCTTCATCTCTTGGAAGCTCCGCTCACATGACTCGGTCCAGGTGAACTTCTTATCCTTCCTGAGCAGCTCTGTCATGGGCCGAGCTATCTTGGAAAATCCCTCAATAAATCTCCGGTAATACCTAGCTAAACCCAGAAAACTCCTGATTTCACTAACATTGGTGGGTTGCTGCCAGTTGGAGACGGCTTCAACTTTCTCAGGATCAACTGTGACTCCTTCTGCGGTCAAAATATGACCAAGGAATGCCACTTTCTCAAGCCAAAATTCACACTTGCTGAATTTAGCATAGAGTCGGTGGGCTCTCAATTTTTCTAACACCACCCATATATGTTGTTCATGCTCCTGAACACTCTTGGAGTAGATAAGTATGTCGTTGATAAAGACTATGACAAACTTATCTAACTCGTCCATAAACACCTTATTCATGAGATTCATGAAATAAGCAGGTGCATTGGTCAATCCAAAAGACATCACGGTAAACTCAAATTGACCATACCGGGTGACAAAAGCCGTCTTTGGGATGTCGCTCTCCTTGATCTTGAGCTGATGGTACCCTGACCTTAAATCTATCTTGGAGAAATACTTGGCTCCTTTCAGCTGGTCGAATAGATCATCTATCCTAGGGAGGGGGTACTTGTTCTTAATGGTGACTTCATATAGAGCGCGATAGTCTACGCACATCCTCATACTTCCATCTTTCTTCTTGACAAAAAGTACGGGGGCTCCCCACGGGGATGAGCTAGGCCTGATAAAGCCACTCTGCTGCAATTCTCCCAACTGTTTCTTCAATTCGGCTAACTCTGAGGCTGCCATCCTATAGGGCCTCTTGGCTATAGGAGAGGTTCTGGGGACAAGGTCAATTACAACTCTGTGTCCCTATCTGGGGGCATTCTAGGTAGCTCCTCGGGAAAGACATCCGGGTATTCACTCACTACCGGGACTTCTTCTATGGTCTTGGTCTCCATGCTAAACACCATGGGGTCTGGGCCACTTCCTCGAGTGTGGCAGGTCACTTGCACACCATCCCGATTGGTCAAGCGCACTACCTTATCAGCACACCCTATATGTTCGTCATGCAGGCTCAACCAGTCCATTCCAAGAATCACATATATCCCCTTAGACTTAAGTACTACTAGATCTGCTAGAAATTCTACCCCACTTAAATTGATCCTTACCCGGGAACAACCTAGTCGACACTGAATGTTGGCTCCAGGAGTCCGGGTTAATAGGGGTAACTTTAGTAGTACTGTAGGTATATGGTGTTCTTCCACAAAACTTGAGGATATGAAGGAATGTGATGCTCCAGAGTCAAAAAGTACTGTTGCCAAGACTGAGCTGACTAGAAACTCACCGAGTACCACGCCCTGAGCTTCGCGAGCTTCCTGCGCGCCGATGTGGTTGACGCGGGCTCGTTCGAATGATTGCTGGGGCGGCCTCATCTGCTGGCTGTTGTTGTTGCTGGGGTTGTTGTTGCTGCGGACTGGCACATGGTTGGCTCCTGACAGTGCGGCCCTGGGCCCGACTACTAAGTTGGAGAAGGCCGATGTTGCTGGCTTGTTGGCATAAGGGCAGTTGGCGATGAAATGGCCTGGCTCTCTGCAGTTGAAGAATGCCCTGCCGTTGCTGGTGACTTGGCTGGCGCTGCTCTATGGGGCCTTGGTAGGGTTCTGGCTCCTGAACGGGGCAGCGGTCTGGTGTGAACCGGATGCTTGAGACTGGGTTCGGTAATACATGGGGGCTTTGGATCTGGGCAAGGAGTGACCAAAGCTCCTTGGCTTCTGGAATCGGTCCTGCTGGTGCGTCTTATTCTCTAGGAACGACGCTTGTTGTCCCTCCGCTCTTCTGCCTTGGCCCTCTCAGTCAAGATGGCCATGTTCATCAGGGTGTTGAAGTCGGGGTAGATCTGGGGAGTGAGCAGGGTCCTCAGTTCCGCGTTCAAGCCTTTCTTGAACATGTCCTGCTTCTTCTCATCCTTGTCCACCTCCTCTGGAGCATAACAGGCCAGCTCCATGAACTGGAAGGTGTACTCTTCCACGGACCTGTTGCCTTGGTGGAGTTCGCGGAACTCATCAGCCTTGCGTTTCATGGTGGCTGCGGGGATATGATAGCGACGGAATTCCATCATGAACTCATCCCATGTGATAGTGGAGGCACCCTGGTTTTGGGATACGAGGTAGGCTACACTAGCGCAAAACAAAATTTCTACCGCGTAAAACCAGGAAAAACTGCCGTATAAGGATCACGGGATTACCACTCGACGCACTACTGGTGCGGAAGATGTAGATTTTCGTTGATGCAGCGAAGACGATCAACGTAGTCATACGTAGTCGATCAACGTAGTCGTACGTAGTCAATCACGTCAACGTCCAGCAGCTCCTCAGCAGCTCGTCCACGTGCAGCAAGATCGCCCTCATGCTGCGGCTTGTCGTCGGCTCGTCGTGGCTCGTCGGCGGCTCGTCCAAGTGCTGCAGGCGCAACACCTCCAAGGTATCCACACGTGCAGGGAGGAAGCGTCGCAAGCTGGACTGCTAGATCCGCGAGTTGCAACAGGCGAGGGCGTGGGAGGCGCGACAGATGTGTTTCGCCAAAAGGTGTCAACCCTAGGGCGGCCCCACCCCTCTATTTATAGAGGTTCCTAACGGGCCTCTGGGTCCGAGGCCCATTAGTACTTCTAAACCTAATCCAACTCGGATCACATCCGAATTGGGCTTCCAGCCCCTTAAGTATGTGACCCTATGGGTTCGGATACGTATAGATATGGCCCAAGTACTCCTACTCAGCCCAATAGTCGATAGCGGCCTCTAGCAAGACGTGCCAACTCCTATACGCACATGAAGATCATATCAGACGAACCATCACAACATAATATACATGCTATTCCCTTTGCCTCACGATATTTGGTCTAGCTTCAAGCCGACCGCTCTTTCTCGATCCTGTGATTCGGAATCCCTCTATAGGTTAACTCTTAACCGTACGTAGCATGGCCATGCATTTTCAGATCCGATCACTCGAGGGGCCCAGAGATATCACTCTCAATCAGAGAGGGGCAAATCCCATCTTGATTGACCATGTCTCATAGCATGCTTCTTGACAAACCCGAAAGCTACCTTTATAACTACCTTATTACGGTGTAGCATTTGATAGCCCCTAAGTAGGTCGATCCACATCTTGAATACATGCGACAATCTCAGGTCTAAGGACAAAGCGTATATGTTGTTTAAAGAGAGAACTACTTTCCGTGTTGGGTCAGTCCTAGCACATGTCTCCACATGTGCCCACATTATTAGTTCAACATCTCCATGTCCATGACTTGTGAAAGATAGTCATCAACTAATACATGTGCTAGTCTAATATTCATGTGTGTCCTCACATGAACTCCGACTAGGGACAACTTTAGAATAACCATACAAGTAAAGAGTTTCACATACAATTCACATAATTGCAAATCAATTCAAGTAGCCTTTAATGGATATTCAATGAACACAATATACAAATCATGGATACAAATGGAATATCATCATCTCTATGATTGCCTCTAGGGCATACCTCCAACACCTGGGTGGCAGAGCAGTAGTTCTCCCACCATGCTAAGGCATTTCCAGTGAGCTGGTGGGCAGCCAAGAGAACTTTGTCCCTGCCCTCGCAACCAAATGGCTCCAACTTCCTCTGGATGACGCGCAGCCAGTCATCTGCGTCCAGAGGGTTGATGGACCTGCCAAAAGTGGGTGGCTTGGTCCGAAGAAAGTCCGTCAACTTCTCATTCATATTCTGTCCACGGGGCCTCTGGCGGGTAACGGCGTTGGCCAGGGCTTCCAGTAGAAGGGTCTGGTTGTTCATCACTTGAACCAGATCAATAACTGGTGGGGGTGGTGGTTGTTGTGTTCCCACTTGGCTTCTCCCCTTCCTTCTGGCTGGCTTACCTCCTGTTCCTCAGGAAGCACTGCCGGAGGCGGTTCTTGCCTTTCTAGCTGCCTCTCAGCACTGGGGGTGGCATGGGCCTGACTTGGGGAAGTCCTGGTGGCACGCTTGGGCGGCATCTGCAGATTGAGTGAGACTTTATGAGAGTGGGATTTGGATTTTAGTGATCTTTAAAGTGGTTATTTCGTATTTTCGAAGAGACAGAATCCACCTTCTGTCGACAAACACACAGACTAACAAGCAACAAACACAAGCGATTTTATTTATTTTGCCATAGGGGGGTACAACACTTCTGGGGTAAGGCCAAAACACGTGCTACACGACCGGTTACAACAACACAACTAAAGGGGGTACAACTCTAAACTTCGGACCATGACGGCTTCATTCCCTGGGCAACTTTGGGCTGGGCATACTACTCGCGGGGCAAGTCTTCTCCCTGGACTGAGTGGTTTTCTAACGGGATGAGGAGGGCCAACACTTCATCCTTCAGAGTCCCGCCCGCTGGAGGGGTCTCGGGCGTCTCTCCATCCGACACCTCGGAGTTTCTTTCCAAAGGAGGTGGCATTGGGGTGGCATCCGGGCTCTTCCGTTTACTGGACCCTGGGGCGATGGGAATTCCTTCAAGGATCGGGGCCTCTTCATCCTCGATGGCCACCATCCTCCTTCTGGCACGAATGGTGAGGTGGGCATCCTTCATTTCCTTGGAGTGCTGATCCTTAGCCTCCTTGAGAGCCTCAACGGCAATGGCCTCGTTGCTTTGAGTGGCTGCGGCTCGAGCTTTGGCGGCGGCTAACTTTACCTGAAGCCTCCTTACCATAACCTCTGCGTCCTCGGCCCTACGAGTCTACTGCTTCAACTTAGCAGCCTGCTCGTTGTAGAGCTCATCCAAGGTGAGAAGGTAGGCAGCCATGTGGAGTACAGTGGGGTCGTCCTCGTGTTGTCCACGTCCTTCCAAAGTTCTCACCCGGGCAAGCCATATCGGGCGGTTCTTCTTGACAGGTGGGTAGAACCTAATCGGAGTGCGGCCGATGTGCCTCTTGTAGATCTGGCATAGGAAACGGAGGGCCTTCCGAGCTGCCACTTGATAAGTATCCTTGTGCCGGAAGCCGGTGGCAGTCACATTCCAAGGCTGGATGTCGGGGTAGCGGCTACTCCGCCCGATGTAGATAATCATCTCACATCGAGGGGTTCCGCGGTCCTCGTATTCCCTGCTGGTGTACTCTGGGCGCTCGTAGATTTTGAGGCAGTCCATGCAGGCGAACAACAATCTGGGAAAATCGGGCTCCTCTAGGCAGTGGCTGTTAACCCATCCTTCTTCGGCCATCTGGAAAGAACCGGGGCACAAATTAGTTTTCCAATAGAGCAGAGGTAGGCAGAAATTTTACAAATCTTTTATTTTGGTCAAAAAGGGGTAATCCGGTCCTAAGGTCGCGTCCTACAGCTAACAACGGCTCTGATACCACCTGAAGCATCCCCACATAAGTAGAGACTAAATGTGATACAAATATCAGTCCCAGGAGGCTGATAACACATTTATTCAACAGATAATTCAGTTACCATACAACTCCCGAGGGAGCGGGCATAAGAGCCACGCAGCGATAAGAAGTAAATAAACAACAGCGGCTAACCAAGCGACTGCCAAAAGACAGCACTCGGGACTACACGGCAGCAGCAGCATCTTGGAGGCCAACACCACAGGCAGCGTTGGGTGCGGACACAACCTCTACTCAATATCTTCGACGATAAAGTTCGGGTCTTCCTCTGTAGTAACGAAGCAAGGGTGAGTACGAACGTACTCAACAAGTCCAACCCCATCCACGGAGGGGGATACAAGCAAGCATATGCATAGGGTAGATCACGGATAGGCTAGAGTTTATTTGCAGTAAAGCTAGATTTTCAACAGATGCATAGGCTCGTTTGTAAACAAATTTTTTTTGTAAAGCTTTTCTTTGGTAACCGAACATGGAGTGGGGTTGATCCTACACAAAAGGTCCAAGTTTTTATCGCTATCGGACTCCCCGTCCGCCATAGCGCACGGCATGACTGCCGGACCCTTCCAAAATCCCCCCCCCCACACACACGCATGTGACCATCCATGCTCAAGTGCTAGTTATGTGACCAAGCCGGAATTCGTCCAATGCCGTGGACACGGCTACCCAGATAGGTTTTAACTCTGCAGAGGTTGTACACTTTTCCCACAAGTAGGGTACCGCAGCATGATCACCTTAGTGCTGGTGCGGATCCTAACAAAGCCATTACCCACCTTAGCTAAGACTGGCTAGCCCTCACGGAAGCACCCAAGGCGTTCACGGCTCATCCACGAGACCCTAACCGGGACCTAAGTCACCAAGATCTTATTCCTTTTCCATGGGCTCCCGTTGCTCACCAGCACCCCTGAAGACTAACAGTTCAGCTAGTAGGATTTATGCTAAGCCGTTGCCCATACAACGGTCGAGTGGTTGCACGATGGTTGAATTAGGCAAGATGACACATCAACTCGGTCCTTAACCACGACAAGATGGATATCTCCCGACACTGCTCAACCACCAAGGTACGAGCACAACACCCTGGCATCCCACACAAGGAATACCCATCCATCCTGCCTACACATCCTTTTCCTCTGAACCCAGAAAGCCATTTTTCTCACTTGCACACACACACACGTTTATTTTCTGCGTGCACCGATGTAATAACAATTGTAGTTAAGTAGCAATTTCCTAAGCATTCTAGCGGTGGTCATCGGCTAAATAGAGCGAGTCATATTTAGTGACAACCATAGGGTAACAAGGAATGTTCATAACAATCAAGGGGTGGCTATCCAACCATGTCTTGCGATGAAACAATATGCATTTTGTAAAACGGGCCAATAGGTTGTGTTTGAAAAACTAGGTATTAAATATGCATCAAAGGGTGAGATTGGACTTGCCGTCTTCAAAGCCTTCCGGGAGTTCCGGCTCGTGCTGCTGGTCCTCGGGCTCGGGCTTGCGGTCAAACTCCTCGTCGGGATCCTCCTCGGGCAATCCGCGATCTAAGGCACACACAAACGGACACACAAATAAATAAAAGAAAGATCGGTTTTTAACCGAGAGCTCGGAATAGAGAATGCCAACGGAAAATAGGTAGAAAGATTATTTTTGGGAAATTTGGATATGGATCAGCGAAAGTATTCCGGAGGATGACGTGGTAAAATTTGGGATCGATTGGAGGAAGTTTGGCACATGAAATGACGGGTTAAACATGAATTAGTGGCTTAAACAGGAGGTTTAGGACTGATTTGTAATAAACCAGGGACCTATTTGTGAATACTTTTGGAGGTGGAGGGGCTTATCCGCGAATAGGTTTATGAGAGTGGTGGGAGGACTATTTCGCGAATTGTGGATTTTAGGGGGTTAGATCGGAATTTTTTGGGAAATTTGTTCCTTCTTCTTCCAGGAACCAGAGGAAGAGAGAGGGAGTGGAGGGTGGCCAGCGGCGGCCGGCCAGCCAGGCCTCACCGGCGGTGCTGAAGGTCGAGGAAGGTGGAGGGAGGAATGGGGATCCCATTTTGCCTCACCTCGAGCAGGTGGCGTCGGAGGAGGGGGTGGGGCGCTGGCGTTCTGTGGGGCGGCGGCGGCGGCAGGGAGGCGGCGGCGGTGGCGGTTTGGCGACGGGCGGCGCAAGGGGTGGAGGTGTGGCGACGGGCGGCGCAAGCGGTGCCCCTTTTTATAGGCCAACAGGGGGGGTGTGACCGGCGGTAGGGGCTAGTTAATGGCCGGCGGCGTGAGCTCGGCGGCCACGGCACCGATGGCGTGCCGGGCGGGAGGTAGGGGCCGGCGGGGCGGTGTGGTGCGGAGCCGAGACGGCCGGCGCAGGAGGGCGGCGTGCGGGGCCGGGGAGGCCGGCGCCGGAGTGGGTGGCGCAGGCGGCAGGCAGCTGAGGGTCGGGCCGGGCGCACAGTCCGAGGGAGGTGGCGGCGTGGCCGGCGCCGGGCCGGGCGGAGCGGGCCCCAAGCGCACGGAGGGGCCTGGTCAGCCGGCGGTATGGCGCCAGGAAGGGGGCGCCGTGGAGTTAAGGAGCTGGGGCCGGTGGTTCGGGCACTAGGAAGAAGAAAGGGGAGGAGAGAGAAGAAGGAAGGAGGAAGGAGAAAGAAGAAGGAGGAAGAAAGGAAAAAAAAGAAAAGAAAAAGAAAAGGGGAGGGGGAAAAAGAGGAAGAAAAGGAGAGGGACCGACAGCGATTGCGGCACGCGGTCGGAGCACGCGCGCAGCGTCTGGCGACGGCACGCGGCGGAAATTACGGGCACGGATAAAAATGATGGCTGTCGGCTTGGGTGCCGGGACGGCGAAATCGCCGGGAAGATTTCTGATTTCCGGGAGCTCAGCGGTATAAAGATTTTAAAAGCGATTTTTAACGAGTGATTTTAGTTGGTGATTTTACGGGTATTACAGTCACCCGAGAAGAAGGTTAAGAAATCTTGGAAGAAACACACAAAGGAATTTGTGGTAATCATGCCTCTTCACGAACGATTGTAGGCAAAGCTTTCAGAGCAGGCTTCTACTGACCCATGGCACTAGCTGACGCAAAACAACTGGTCCTCAGATGCCAAGGCTGCCAATTCTTAGAAACTCATCACAATACCTCCAACATGGCCCTTTGCATGCTGAAGGCTCGACATGATTGGTCCACTCCGAACTGCGCCAGGAGGCTTCAATCGAGCACTCGTAGCCATTGACAAATTCACCAAGTGGATTGAAGTCAAACCCATCAATTGCCCCAAGGTAGACCGAATGCTCGACTTCCTGGATGAGATCGTACATCGCTATGGCTTCCCCAATAGGATCATCACTGATTTGGGATCCAACTTCAACAATCACGACTTTTGGGAATGCTGCGAGAACAGCGGAATTGATGTACGATACGTCTCTATTGCCCACCCAAGGGCCAACGGCCAAGTCAAGCATGCCAACGACATGTTACTCGAAGTTCTCAAGACTGCATGACATCGGCAACACAAAAGTAGGCAAATGGCTCAAAGAACTACCCAATGTTCTTCAGGGACTACGCATTAAACCATGCAAGCCTACTGGGCACTCTCCCTATTTCCTCATATATGGGTCAGAGGCCATCCTCCCTGTAGACATCATGTAGCAATCTCCAGCAGTTGAGCAGTATAACGAAGGAGTATCAAAGGAAACAAGGCACCTAGACCTAGACAGTCTGGAAGAAACAAGATGTGCAGCACTGGTTCAGTCACCCAGATATCTCGACAGGCTACAACGCTACCACGACCGTAATGTCAAGGAACGATCCTTCAACGTGGGTGACATGGTCCTCAAACGCATTCAAGACACATCAGGGCTACACAAACTCAACTCGCCATAGGAAGGTCCCTACGTCATATCCAAGGTCACAGGGCTTGGATCGTACCGACTACAGGAACTCTCAGTAGAGCATCTGTGTCTCTACTACCCGTAGTAGACTACAAGACATGTACTTGGGTCCTCACCCATAGTTTATTAAACAACAAAGTTCTCTGGCAAACACTATCTTTGCCTCCGCTCTCGACTTGATTCCATCAAGTCTCTTCGAGTTATCACAACTTGTCGACTATTCACAGCCACTTGAGCTCTTCAGCTCTACGAGCCCCAGCGCTCCGCTCTTGACTTGATTTCATCAAGTCTCTTCAAGTTATCACAACTCATCGGCTATTCACAGCCACTTGAGCTCTTCAGCTCCGCAAGCCCCAGTGCTCCGCCTTCGACTTGATTCAATCAGGTCTCTTTGAGTTATCACAACTCGTCAGCTATTCACAGTCACTCGAGCTCTTTAGATCTACGAGCCCCAGCGCTCCGCCCTCGACTTGTTTTCATCAAGTCTCTTCGAGTTATCACAACTCATTGGCTATTCACAGCCACCCAAGCTTTTCAGCTCTATGAGTTTCAACACTCTCTCCAACTCGTCTCTACAAGACTAAGCGGCTTCACAATGTCATGACTCATCATTTCACTTACTGGGCTACAACACTTATAACAACAAGCATCGACTACGGTGCTAGTCACTTGTTCTTCAAAGGCACAAGACTGCCGCAATCATCAGCCAGGAGTACTCAAAGTCACTTCATACTTGCATTCTTTACATCAACAAAGCTCCACAGAGTTACATTCGACTACCCAATGAAGTCAGGGTATGCAAAATACAACACAATAGCACAACAACGACTGCAAGCAACAATAGGCAGTTAGAACAGAAGTCCCAGGCTTTCACTATATCACAAGGATACACGAGCCTGGCGACTGCCCGACTACCAAGGTGCAAGTAGTGTAAAAAGGCAGGACCTGCACACGAGGAAGCTGCGCAATACGCAGCCGTACCTTGGTTCTTTCCCCTGACAACTAGAAACCAGGTACTCCTTCACCGCCGCTCCCTCGACGGCAACAGGATGAATACCCGATGCAGGATCAGGAAGAAAAGCACAGGTCCTTACCGTATGCCACACCTCCACCTCTAATCAGGGAGCCAGATAAAGACCGTGGAGCTCATCATCCTTCACCCGCGAGTTCCAGTGCGGACTGAGCTGGATTGCGAGATGCAAGATGTGGCATGCAGCAAACCCTCCTACGAGGATTCTTCTATCATCGCGGCTATCCCTACAAGCGCAAGAGTTTGTGGAGGGAAGGTGGCTCCAATCTACGAGGAATCTTCTAGCATCGGGGCACTCATTGGAAGCTCTCTTCTATCAAACAACAACAACCTGAAGCAAGCCATCGCTATACTGAAGGGCATGATCTTAGTCGAGTACCCAGGGGCTCATTTATAGCCGAAGGGCTGCAACTGCCAGCTACTCGCAGTTGCTGCTCGCTCGTGATGATCATCCTAAGAGACTGGCAAGGGCTAGGCAGACGCCTTAACTCCACACTCGTGACTACACTGAGCACAACGGACAAAAGTGAACAGTGTACCCGTGCACCCTCTCAAGTACAAGGCAATAATAGCCACAGTTCCCTCAACAACTCCAAGAATTAAAGATCATACCGGATACTACGACTACTCAGTTACTCGGATTTGTTTTCCAGATGGCGAGGTCAATCAACAAAGATCATCGATCATAATTAGAAATTAAATTTCTCAATAAGAGCAAGATTTACAAGACAATTGTTCCAGTACACCCACAAGTATTCGACAAAAAATACAACTCGAGTTCAAATGACTAGGGTTCCTCCAAAGATATGAACTCAGTCATCCTTGCCACAATAGGCTCAGCCTCCTCAAGATACTGCGCATAGGCATCCTCTGTGCAGTTCCGGGCAATCCCGTCGCCAGCCGTCCACAAGTTTGCTCTCGGGTAATACGACTTGACAACTGTAAGAACTTGCTTGCAGACAGTCTTACATAGTCTAGCAACTCTACCCAGGGCAGCTCTTAGCCTCTCGACTAGCGAGCAAGGCTCAGCATCATCTTCAGGTGGAGCAATAGCGTTGACTACGTCCTGAGCAGCACTAATCAACTCTTGAAGATCACCTTCCAGCCTCTCCACAGTTCTAGCATGACCTCTGCAGGACACCATAGCCAACGCCAGCATCACTCCATTCCGATTCTTTCTATCCCTCTCACGCTCATAGGCCGCCTGAGTTTCAGCCAATGCTGCCCTAAGGCGGGCAGCCTCATCAGCTACCCGGTCATGAGTATTTCTCCAAACAAGCAGTTGGCTACTCACAACGGCCTCCTTGCTTTTGAGCTCTGCGCCAAACACCACACAAATTAGAATCTACAACTACGATTAAACATACTCAAAAACTATGAGTACTCATGCTGATATCTCTTGTTCAGAGATCTATAGGGACTCTCCAATCGCTCCTGAGGACTTCATGATCATTCCTCTCAATTGCAAAAGACTTTGCAGCCTCCTCATGAACTCTCAAAGTATCTATAAGGCGGCGACACTCTTGCTCCAATTGCGCTACCCGCTGTGTGGCTTCACTGCGCTCCTGAAGAGCTCGAGTATTTCTTTGGGCCTTATCATACAGATCCTACAACAACACAACACAACACAAGCATCAAGACTTGTCAAAACACAATTAGTCGAAGAAAATGGGTTATACGCACCTGAAAGCTCTGGATAGCTCTCTTGATCTCCGACTCTGGTGGCAGCTCGAGTACCGGACCACCAGTGCTCTTGGCGACTTCAGGCTCCGACTCTTTACCCACAACAGACCCTGACAAGAAAAAATCATGGTTAACTACTGGATACAAGGGAGTTCCCCTTCAAAAGCATCTCTACTCCAGTAACATACCTATTACGCCGACTTTGCCTACTTCTGTCACAACAACCAGTGCCAAGGCATCAGCACCAGTCGTGCTCGCAGTCGACGCAACTTCAGCCGTTGTAGGCAGCACACCTCCAGAACTCTCGGGGACTGTTGGGCCCTCCACCAAGCGGATGACCTCCTGCAGCATGGATATAGTAGCACCTGCAAGACTTGCGTCTTCGATCTGAGGTGCATCCTCCATAGTCATGTCGACAATGGGCCCAGAGAGGGTAGTCGACGGACCAGCCTCCGCTCCCATCTCGACGGGAATAATGTCTTTAGCATCCCTGGATCGATCAAGTCACGATATTATCATCCGGCTACAGAGTACAAAAATCATCAAGAGGAAAGATTACACAAATCATTATCGGGCTGATCGCGGTGGCAGACAAACACGCCTCTTTTCGACTACCACCGGTTGGATACTCGGCACCACAGGGGCCACAGGAGGAAGGTCCTCCACTCTTTCGCCAAGTCCTGAAAGAACAAAGGTTGAGACTACATACGCACGACTACCAGAATAGATCACGTACTCACCACCGGTAATATCCTCAGGCAACAAGGTGTCAGCAGCCACTCCCAGTGTCTTCACAGCATCTGCCACCTCAGAAGCTGTGGCCTCATCACCTGATGGGTTAGTAGCCTGCCCGGAGGCTCCCAGCTCGAGGGCTACCGGCCCGGGGGCTGCTGACCCTGAGTTTAACGGCGCCTCCTCCACGGGCGGCTCTTCAACGGCCGTGACACTTGCAATGGCATCTCTGACAATCATGACTACTTCAGCAGAAGTAGCCTCATCATCACCAAAAGTCAAGTCGGCAGCCTTTTCAACACAGAGACTAATATCGTCAGTATTCTGTGAATAATACGACTAAGTCAAAAAGAAATTCAAAAGTACTCAAACAAATGCAACATGAGACTACACACCTTTGTACCTTGCGATCCCTCAGGGGTCAAACCCGAAGAAGTCGCAGCATGCTGAGTAGCGGGTTTCTTCTGCACTACTCAGCATCTATTAGCCGAAGGAGCAGAAGGCGCATCTTCCGTTTTACCCTCGGCTACCTCCTTATCCTTGAAAGGCATTGTCAAGAAACCAAGCAGCATGCGGGACTACAAACCACAAGACAACATTGTTACTCGAAAAGTACTACTTGTCAACAAAATCAACCGACTACATCTTCGACTACACAAAATGAGCAAAGAGAAGCAAAAATACCTCTGTTGATCCATACCAATCGTCGAACTACCAAAGGACTCCTGAGAGTACTAGCACTCCTTGATAGTTCCTAATAACTTACCCAACAACGCCTCCACGTCGTCATCGGATATGTCTTCAGAGGACATACACGACGGGTCATCAAAACCCGTATACTAAAAGCCTGAGTGAGCACGCTGCTGCAGGGGCTAAACTCTGCGCTTAAGAAACTGGTGGCTACATTGATCCCAGTCAACCCTAAAGATCTCAACTCGAAAATCTGCAACAACAAATCGGTGATCTCTCGGGTATCCTTAGGCTCAGTCACCCAGTTGTTCACATGTTTTTGTGCATGGTCGGTGACTACCAGCAAGACAGGATCATGGTTGCCAATATAAAACCACCTCTTCTTCCAATCACCGTGGGAATCAGGCAGATCATACTTGAGATACGCACCCGAGTTCCTCAACTGAAACCTAGCCCCGCTAAAGACTTCTGTCCTAGTCGCACTGGGCTAAGGTTTACACCGAAACAATTTCCTAAACAAGTCGAGACTAGGCAAAACACCCAAGTACACTTCACACAAGTGTACAAAGATAGCCATATGCAGCACACCATTCGGATTCAAATGGACTAACTGAAGATTATAGTACTCAAGAATACCTCTAAAGAAGTTAGAGGTAGGCACCACCAGGCCTCTTTCAACAAAGTGAGCCAGCATCACCGTCTCCTTGGGGTGTTCTTCGAATTGCCACGCATTCCCATATACGGGCCTCCACTCAAGCTCAACCCTCAGTTGAAGAAGCTTTGCATCAACCAAGGCCTGAATCGCCGACTCCTTCATCACAGAATGCTACCAGGTGACCCCAGGAGGTGGCGACACAGTCTGGTTTGTCAGGCAACACTTGAGCGTTGGCAACTCAAGCTCCTTGCCCTTCTTGGATCTGGATCACAACTTGCTGGTGGTCGCGGCCTCCCCCTGGATCTTCTCAGGTTTCTTGCCCATCTTCTTGATATGCATCAACTAACCTTAAGGAAAGAGGGGGAGAAAAAGGCCGCAGCAATTTCTGTTCAAAAGATTGGGCGGGGCAACAATGGCAGCAGCGGCGCAACCAGGAGCAATGGCGCTAGGGTTGCAAAAAGAGTGCAAATTGCAAGATCTGCTACAACAGGCGTGCCACCAATTAGCACTGGGCCCCCTATTATATCCGCAAAACTTCCGGATTCCACCCATTAATCAAGCAATGGTCAGATACGACTCAGATTTACCACAATAATGTCCAACGGCTACTCTGACCAAGAGATTGATCCCTTCATTGACTACAAGTAATCGTCCAACTGCTCAGGGGCTGCGTATACCATACCCGTTGGATAAAGTTTTCTTTTTCTGAAGACTAAGATAAAGACAAAGTGAAATTAGAAGTTTGACCCTCAGCCTGATTCTTCAATTCAACCTAAGGCTTGGGGGCTACTCCATATGGAGTGCGATTTTCATCACACTACCATATAAAAAAGTTTCAAGGCAAAGACTACTTGAAGCAAACACTGGGAACTGCTAAGAGTACCTTCCAGTCATGAGACAGTTCCGGTACTCGAAGATTGGCCGCATCAAGAAGTACTCGAGGAGCACCAGGAAGAACTCGGGCGACATCTTCAAGCACTCAGAGTTGTTCCTCTCGACTACAAAGTACTCGAGGCCTTGTCGGCTAGGCACCCCAAGGCCCACCAAAATACTTGTACGGACCCACTCAAGGGAACGTACCGAAACCTACTTGGACATGAAGGCTACTTTGCAACGCGCGTAGGCTTCATGGACTTCCTGAAGACTAGTCAGGTCAAAAGGAAACTACTCTACCGAGTTAGAGTATGACTCTGTAACGAACTCGACTAGGACTTGTACACAATCCACCATGTAACCCTACTCCCCCGACTATATAAGGGCGGGCAGGGACCCCCTCCAAATAAGAAGAACAACTTGACACAAGTTCAATACAACCAACACACAGGACGTAGGGTATTACACGATCTAGCAGCCCGAACCTGTCTAAATCGTTTTCCTTGCATCACCATCGACTCCTTGATTCTCGATGACACCCACCACACAAAAGACCACCTTGCGTACTCCCTAGGCGGGTTGCCGATCTAAAACACTGACACCTACAAACCCCAGCTGGACCACCACCATACTCACCTCTATTGCCTATGCCATCTCCCGGTTGTTACCAGCCGAGACCATTAAAGCTCTCACCATTGCCGTACATCTCGATGAGTTTTGCTACTCCAGGGTCCGTGATGCTTGGTGAGTTCTCAGCTTAGCACTCGACAGCTTCAGCTACCGAGTCAGCGTTTGTGCTTCTCAGACCCTCGGCCGCTTCACGGTCTCTTGAGTTCTCCTACACTAAGCTGACAAGGATGTCCACACCTCCACTTGTCACTATGACTCTAACAGACCCTTCAGTAGTTTCCACTCCACCTACAGTTTCCAGCTCCTCACCAGTTCAAGAGGTCGAGCGTGCGACAACAATCGGACAGATCACCACCACTCTTGATACCTCAGCTACAATAGAGGTGACAGTTGTTACTACTTAGGTTACCATAGAGGTAGTTGTTTCCACTTCGGTTGCTCCTGAGGACCTGCCTACACACCCTCCTCTAGCTTCTGACACTTAGTCCTTTTGGTGCTTGACACCAAAGAGGGAGAGAGTGAGAGATGAGAGTCAGGGGGAGCTTTTGGTAGCATAGGCTTTTGGATCTTTGTCATGCTTCTCATGCATCATGTTTACTTTCATGCACATGTATATATTGCCTTGCTACCATTGTGTGACATGTGCCTACGCTTATTTTATATATCTTATGCCATGTCTTTCGTTGGTGGCGTATGTGCTTTATCTTATATTCTTTATCATACGCATTGTTGGACTTGATTTGCATAAACTTGACTAACCTCTTTCTCTTATCTCAAACAAGTTTATGCACTTCAAGTGTGTTGTGCCTCACATTTTCTCTCTTATATCTTATTTGAGGAAGTGTTGTCATCAATCACCAAAAAGGGGGAGATTGAAGAGCATGTAGGCCCCTAATTCGATTTTGGTGATTAATGACAATATGATCATTGCGACTAATGTGTGTTTTGCAGTGGCATTCAATAAGTTAGTGCAATGATGGACTTTCTTGGTATTCTTGGCCCCCATCATGTGATTGAAATTATATCGGTTCAAAGGACTAGTATGAAGACTAAGGACAAGCTAGTTCCAATTGTCGTTTGGCATTGAGAGACACTTGGATTAGTATAGGTCTTTTATTTTCCTTTGGTCATACTATAAAGGGGGGGACGAAGAGTAGTAGCTTGACCTAGATTGAGTCTTTGAGTTGAGTGGATGCACAATTGTGAAACTAGGCACTAGGTAGCTCAGTTGAAGCCCATGAAGATGAAGGAGTGGTGGAACTCGAAGAAGTTGAATTGCATGAGTTACCACTTGAAAATGTGCAAAAGTTCATGTCACCGGTTGATTCGGTGACCTTTGGGATATGTCAACGAATCAATCGATGGCTACAGGAAGTGTGCAGTGAGTGCACAGGTACACCAATTGGTACGGTGACCACAGTGACAATCCAGCATTTGAGTTGGTGAGCAGCGGCTGCGCCTGAGGTGTCTGTGTGACATTGTGACCACCGACTGATTTAGTGGGCGCCACCAAATGAGTCGGTGAGATCGGCTCGGCTCACGATCGGCTCAAAATCGGCTCGGGTAAAATAGGATGATCTTGGCACTCAGTGAAGCTGATAGGATTATTTTGAGGTCAAGGGCAAGTTGAGCACTAGAAGTGATTTGAGAAGTTCTTAATTGAAGATTAAGGATATATCATTAGTGCTTGGAGAGTAGCAAGTGTGCATCCTTCCATCTCTTTGGCTTGTATAGGTCAAGTGGGAGTCTTTGCTTGTTACTCTTGGTGATCGGCACCACCTAGACGGCTTGGTGGTGGTGTTCTTGGTGAGTTCTAAAGGAGGTGTCTCGTGAGAAGCCCCAAGAAGTGTTGTGCTTGGTTTGGAATCCGCCGATCTAGAGTGTAGAATGGATTACCACTAGTGAGCACTTGGTCCTTGCGCGGATCAAGGGGGAGCTATACCCTTGTGCGGGTGCTCCAATGAGAACTAGGGGAGAGTGCCGACTCTTCGATACCTCGAAAAAAAAGTCAGCATGCTAACCCTCTCTTTACTTTCCGCACTTAAATTCCGCATTTATTTCGGCATTTCAATTCCTAGAATTGCCATGCTATGTAGGGTTAGAATTAGGTTGCAAACCTTTTGTGCGAGTAGAATAGACACACTATCTAAGGTAATAGGCACATGGGGTGAATAGGCTTGATGATAGGGTTTTAATTTCCGCAAAAATTTGTAGAAGCCTAATTCAACCCCCCCCCCCCTCTTAGACATCTTGATCCTTTCACTGGGGACAACTATAATCATGACTTACAAGTGCACTATTTTTTTCTTTGCTGTTGTGCAAGACAGTTTGTCCCAGTAGGTTATGTAGGCTTATTTAACCTGCAATGTAGATGACAACCTTGATGTGTATGCTGACCATGTGGAAATTGTATTTGGAGAAGAGGAGCTTGAAAATACATGAAAGGGAAAAAGAAATAGACTAAGTCGTGTTACATTAGTTTATCTGTAACAATATAAATGCATTTTGATGGTTTATTAGGTGCTAAGGAATAAGAAGTGGAAGAACAGGCAGTTGAGAATCAATCAGAGGAGGGGTAGGGTGTTGAAGAACAAGGAGTTAAAAAGAGGACATCTTTGACCGATGAACAACGAGTTCGGGTTTATGAAGCTTTACTTCAAAGAAGCAGCAATCTAAAACTTAAAAGAAAAACAACAACTGCATTAGCCAACTTGGTAGCATTCCTACATCATTAGTCCGAAGTATTTGGAGGAAAGCGATGCAATGTCGTGAACAAGGAATCCCTGTTGACCTTAGATCTAAAAAGGTGCTTTGCGGGCGCCACAAGATATAAGTGGACTTATCTCAGGTTGCAACAACTCTTTTAAGGAAAAAGACCACTATTAGATCACTTGCCAGGGAGTTGAATGTAAGTAGAAGCACGCTGCACATAGCATTCAAAGAAGGCAAGATTCGGCGCCACTCTAACACACTGAAGCCCTACTTGAGGGACAAAAATAAGAAATCCCATCTCCGATATTGTGTTTCCATGCTAGATTCTGCTACTGTGAAAGACCATCCAACCTTCATTGATATGAGCTACATATTGTACATTGATGAAAAATGGTTCTATACCAACACGAAGGCCAAAAGGTTCTACATGCTACCCGAAGAACACAACCCATTGCACGGACATGAGGAAGGTTGTGAATCGAGCTCCGATTCGATCTGCAGGGAGTAGAATGAGCATTAGGGTTAACGAATTCGAGGGAGAGAGCGACGGCACTTGAGGTACGGAGGGGAGCGAAGTTGCGTGTGGGAGATGAGGATGCGAAGATAAGCAGCTGGATACCAATTCATCTCATGGAAGGGTAGGGGTATTTTAAATGTTGGGGTGGGTACCAATTCATCTCATGGAAGAGTAGGGGTATTTTAAATGTTGGGGTGGAAACTCTAAACGTAGTTATATTTGAGATAAATTTTAAATGCTTAACGTAACTATATTCTAGGACGAAATAAGTATTTATGAACACGGAAACCTGTACTCCATAGGTTACAACACACGGGCAGATTAGCTACTGCCAGATGCAATACGATCCCCCGGAAACGTGGAAACCCATAACCAACCCACACCAAAGTTTTAACTCCTGGTACTCGTACCAAAACATGCAACTGGAATTTGAAGTCCAAGGGCAGTTATGTACGAACTGTAACATGCTGTACAGCGTAAAGTTTGCAGTACTGTCAACAGGTTCGAATGGTTTAATCCAAAAGGCAATGTACCCAGCTTCGTGCAACTTCGTTGCGATTTGGGAGCTGGATCTCTACCGCCAGCCACTTACAGCTATTTTACAGGTGGAAGTTATTACAAGCACTTGTGGCGACCTCCAGAAAATCGCTCATCTCGTGCCTGCTAGACGGTGAAGTTTCCTGGTGTGGGGTGGTATTGGCCGGGGAGGGGTGGTCCTGCTGCAGGCACCGGAGGGCCAAAGTTGAAGGGGTGGTTGAACATGCAAGCTGGACCATACTTGCAAACACCGAAGCGGCCATAGTATGTGCACACAGGTTGATCCTATACAAAATGACAGGAAAAGGAAAATAAGCTTAGCCAGTGTTATTTCTAATCAGTTTGACAGAGGCTAGCAGAAGCTATCAATAGTAGCAAATAAACTCTTCTATCTTAAACATATCAACCAAAAGGCAACCTGTTCTTGGAAAGGTTCTGAGATGTTCACAAGCAAAATAGGGTTGTCATCTCTTCTTTCCTCTCAATGAAAATAAGGATACATGGAAGTATCATGTACCGCATGCAATCATAAATGTTCATCTTAACAGAGAAAATAAGATGATTGGATATGAGTTCGAGAAAAAAGATGATTGGATTGGATAGGAACTTACAGGTTTGATAGGCAGGCCAATGGGGCTAAGACCTGTTAGTGGTGCAGGCTGACGCGCCCTTGGGTGGTGAAATCTACATTTCATCCTGTATTTGCAGAAACCACTCTTAACAAAATGCTGGCATTCAGGTTGGCCAGGTCTCTCTGGATATTCATCAGAAGGTAGTTGCTGATGTCCTGGTATATCCACAGCCTTGTACATCGGGTGATTCATATGAGGAGCTGGAAAATGCGGAAAGGGGGGAGGATAATATGGATTCACAGGAACCTGAAACCAATATTCACACATCAAATATTTACCAAGAGAGCATCAATATTAAGCATAATGGAAAGTTATTAAATGCTTTAGTGAAAAATTGTTGAACTGAAACACAACACGGAACTTCACATGATTCAGCGATAAAAAAAACAGAATATTTCTGCTTGGCATTACTTTTCTCTTGGCATGATACTAAGAATCTCAACAGAAATTAATAAAAATAAACAAAATGGCTGCACTCTTTTATGTTAATATAAACATACCTAGGTAGTCTAACTGAAGAAATAGTACCCAAAGGGGATAATAGAACATAGAAAACTGTACATCTCACTTAGCTAGGCCAGTTCAAGCTAGCTCATACAGGCATAGCCTGGACAAGCGAGGTATCTCATTTGGTTGCTCTGAGCTGCAGCATGAAAAGCCCACGATCTTCCATGCAACCGCTGACTGGCCACTTAGGGGAAGCCTTTGCTTGCTACTACAGGCTAGATGGCCTTCCAAAGCCAGATGTTTCTATTCTTACCAAATGGCAATCTTTGACCAGCAAGGCTAAAGTACTTATTGCTGGAGATCCAAACTCACCCTAAGTTAATCAATTTCCCAAACCAATAAAGTCCAGGTACTTGCCTTCTTAATCATAAGAGGCGAAAAATATATTTGCTATTACGCATAATTTTTAACTTTCAACTAGTTCCTCAAGATAGTAAAATTATATAAATTTCACACAGGGATAGAACCACTTCAAGGATCAGCGAACACACACCAAAAGACAAACTAAAATGTTTGGTTCTTAATCCACAGAAAAGCAATTTAAGGACAAAAATCATTAATATCATCCAGTAGAATTAATGGCAAATGCTGAAGTGAAAGAAATTGTTTAATTGAGTACATTTACCTGATGATACCCATTCCAGTCAGGAGATGGATACATTCCTTGAGGTGGAATCATTCCACCATTGTACGATGGTGCTGGAGCTAGAAAAGGAACATGTTGCTCATTCAATGCTCTCTGTTCAGGCCATATCGGAACACTGGGCTGAGAGGGTCCTTGGACATTTTGCTGTGGTGTATCCCCATTCTCATGTTCCAAAACTGGTTCTTTTGAAGGCACATTTGTAGGATCTGGGTGGTGAAATTTGCAGTTAGTGGCAAATTTGCAGCTCCCAGTACGCATATAGAACGGGCACTCCTTTTCACCCTACAAGATCAAAATGAACTTATGCCTTTGAAAATTCCATATACAAAGGTAAACTGAGTTCATAAATGCATCCAAAATTTTTCAGAATTTTCTTGTAAATTTGGTGCCTGAATCGATAATAATGATTGCACCTAGATATTATTTTGCACTTTGCAATAATATAACAAGAATGGGAGGACATAACAAAAAATAGATATAAGCTGCATAACTAATGTAAGACTTACTGGTCGCAGTGGAAGACCTAGAAAGTTCAGCTCAACCTTTTCAACCTCTGCTTTCCCTTCTTTTCCCTCACGGTGGAGGTATTTGCAAGCTTTCCCAAATTTGCATCCACCTGGTGTTGAATAATACTGCAAGGTACATTATGTTATAGGATACACAGGAGAGCAATATCCTTGCGATGAAAGATGTAATCCCAACTTCGATGCCTTAGATTTTATATAAGATATGTATGCATGAGCTTATGCTGACTAAAGTGATCAGAAGAAACTAATTTGCAACAACAAAGGTATACAACGGGGAAAATAAGCAACTAGAAAAAGCATTGCGTCTAAGTACACATAATTGCAATTAATGAACAAAACTAGGAAGCTCCTGAAAGCCGCTGTAGCTACAACCTGAGAACAAGTTCGTTTTTCAGATAGGCATGCTGCAAAGAGATGGAATGCTATCTACCTACTTGATCTGGTTCCGGATGGCTCATGGTTCAAGTCTTCAAGACATAAGACATCATTGGCTTAGCACCTGTTTGTTTCCCCTCCAGATTATGGAATCCAACTTCTATAAGCTGAAGTGGAAACAAACAGACAGCTTTTGGCCTCAGATGGTACAATCAATCCAACAATTCACTCAAACCTAGCTTCTTGGATTGTGGAATCTGGAATGTGATCGCATTTACCAAACTGCCTACAGAACTTGATCGAAAATTACCCGCACTGCCACCAGCTCTACCCACTTGGCCTCTAAAACAGTTGAGCGCATCGTAGACTTTTGATATCCAAACCCAACAGTCCAACCCACTCAATCCAGGTTGCCTAACATCCAGCTTTTGAATCTAACTTTTTACAATCCAGTCCAAAAAAGCTGGTCCAAAAAGGAAACAAACAGGCCCTTATAACTTCACGGAGCTGGTCCTCAGCCCCAATACCAATTGAGTCTTAACATATGTTTGGGGGGGGGGAGTGAATAAATATACAAAAAATTCAAAAAGCTTTTAATGCAAGTTAATCACAAAAAATTCAATCAATAAATTTATGATGAAAGAGCACAAACAAACCTTGCACTCCTCCTGAGCACTACCTTCCGAAAAGGTTTCCCTTCTTTTATCCTTGGCACCCTTCAAAAACTCAACAATCAGAAAACGTAGAGAGAACAATCAGGATACAATAGAACAAAGGCTTCACATAAAATAGATCATAAATCTCCATTAAGACCGGACTTTGGTTAGGAATGAATCTATATCATCATGCAAAGATGGAGTTCAACATATCCCAGCTGAGAAAACACGAATTAACAAGTTTCTGTGAATGTAGAATGCTACAATACATTAATTCCTCAACCTAACGATATAGATGCTTAAAAATCATATGACCTCTGCGTATAAATCCTAACCTTCTGGCTTGTATTATTCGTCTCGTCTAACTTCTTGAAATAAATTCCCTTTTCAGGCTCTTCCGAAATCTGCCAACATAAGATATGAGTATTTAAGTTTCAATTGTATTTACATCAGTAAGCAATCTCAAGATTAGTTCACATGATAGTGTCCTTGACATAACCTTTTCCTTTGGCTCCATTTTCCCCTTCTTCATATCAATAACCTGGAACAATTAAAATACAGTAGGCATCAAACATGGAGTTCAAAAAAGACGGAAAGAACTGCAGCCTATTTAAGTTGGTACTGAAGGTTAAACAGCTGGTATTTCACTAGTTCTGCAAGCATGATGCAATCAATGCCGATAACAAACACATCTGACAAAACACTGGCATTTCACTGGTTCTGCAAGCACGATGGAATCAATGCCAATAATGAACAACATCTGACAAAGATCAAGAATTAACCAATCCATAAAATGCTAAGGAGATACTAACCTCATATGAGTTCTTCCTATGATTTTCTGAGTTAGATGAACTCCCCTTATCATCAAAGCTCTGCAGAAAATTAGGTAATTAGCAGAACTAAATTTATCAACATGTACATTAAATAACCAAGTGATGAATCAGAGCCGTATAATTCATGATTAAAATTGATCACAAACTGGATAGGATCCTATGTTTTCAGTAGTAATTGATTATGGAGGCATTCCTTTCAAGTTGCTTCGAAGCCAATCAAATTCAGTATAGTGTACATTATTTATGTCAGAAACTAAAAAAATGAAAAATTGGAGGAAGATGGCATCATCAGTCACTCATACATCACTGATAGTTTCAATCACCCTGGATCTATTTCATGGTAGTGACTAGTGAACCACTAATGTAATTTATTGTCTACAAATTTGGGGTGTATGTATTATCTTTTCACATTATTGTGTACAAAGAATGTAAAATATGGCTCACCACAGAATCTGAAATATCTGGAACAAGGCCTTCGTATTCTTCTCTAGGAGCCTGGCCAAAAGTCAAATAGATAATTAGAAACAGCAATCAGAGCGTAGTCAAAGGCTTGTATGCAAGATGTATAATTCTAAATGCAGATATTACTAATTTAATACAAAAACCATTATTATAAATAATATAAAAGTGGGCCAAACACATTAACAATCATCACCACATTATTAGAAATACATCCAAGAAAACTTCTGAATATGTGAAACTTGATCCTTACAAAAGTCAATTATAGCTTGTCTAAAAGTTATGACTAGTCTTCAAATATCTCCGTGCAGTACTGATCACGAAGTGCACAAACAGTTCACATGTTGAATAAGCATATTATAGTAAGAAGGTTAAATGGGAAACATACTAAACAGCAACCTATTGGATACAAAGCATCGGAGATTTTTTTAAAAAAAGAGGGTACATTACAGTAACGGGTAAGTAGTAATGGCATCTTTTCATTCAGAAGGCAATATATTATGAAGCTGCCATGATTTTTTTTTAATTCAAGTGGGTGATCTCAAATTTGTTGGCAACTTTTCAACCACGTAAAGACCCCTCAATTTGTAATTATTACTCAAGAAAACATACTTGTAGTTTCTCAAAACAAATGGAAGTCATGCAACCACAAGGACAAGGCTACTCAAAATAACATGTTCATCAACAGGATATCCAACAGGTGCTGAACCAAATTAGGAAAAAGAACAAACAGCCTTGCTGTGGTGAGATTTTCAATTTGAATTAGACAATCTTTTCTTCAACTTTCTGGTACGGTAGGAAATTTGATGTGGCAAGGCGGGAGCACTTGAAACACAATTTAAATGGACAATCTTCATATTAGTACGATGATAGATAGGGATGCAAAGTGCAAGGCTAGCCTGTACATCTTGAAATAAAAGAACTTGTGGAAGATCTTGAGTTTCTTCATTAAGTATAACATGGACACGAAGATCTATTGAGTTTATCATTCAGGCTTAGAAGCTTTTTCAAGTCATTCTGGTCTTTAGTGATCATTCAATTTGTTTATTACAGATATTAGCCCAGAGAGTAACAAATTACATACTGTTATCCTATTTACAATTAAAATATAAGAGAAACTATGGGGCTAAAAAATCACATTGAAACAATGACAAAAAAGGAAAGAGTCACACTTTGAGCAGTATCCACATTTATGATTTATTATTACAATCCACAGACAAAATCATAGCAAACCGATGCTGATTAGGAGATGTGGGACCTGGGTGCACTTGGGAGTAAAAACACCTAAAGATGTGGCACAAAAGAATATGTAGCCCATTCCAGGCACTTGTTTATCTCACTGGGTGATGAATGCTTATCCAGCAAGTTCAATACAGTTAATATGCATCAGAATTGAATGAATGGGTAGAAAATCTAGCTTCTATGTTGAAGTTATATAGTGCAAGCATATCCCCGAAGCCCACTTCATACCAACAGAACAAATGCAATTTGACATGCATTGCCCAATAATATATAAAACGGAACATACTATCTGATCTCAACAGCATAAGATGTTGAAATGCATCTAGATCCCTCACGGAACAACTACATACACACATACATAACACACGCAGTCCAATTGCTTCCCCCACGGCCCCACCTGGCAGCATTCACCACTCCCAACATGACAACCAATAAAAACCAAAAAATGATGTATTTATAACACAACACACAAAAAAATACGAGTCCCTCTTAGTCTCTTTTGCTAAAGCCGACCTCTTCCACAGTATCATCAAGGTGCCAAAATTAGACAGACATGCATGCACAAAAGGCAGGAGGCACACATGCAGCAGCAAGCTTAGAAGGGCCAATCACCTGATCATCATCAGGAGAAGATGCTTTATTGCTGCTGCTGTTGCTCCCGCTCCCGCTGCTCCCACTCCCTCTCGCCTGCAAATCCACACATCGAAAGCAACGGGAGGTCACAAACACACGGAGCAAAAAAAAAAGGGGGCAAAATCCGTCTCCTTTTCACTCCCCCCAGGCACAAACCACCAAACCCCAACTCGCCATCACCATTCACCAGAACCGGATCAAAACCCCTCCAACAAAAATCCCACCGAAAAAGAGCAGAGGGCTTTTATTACTGGCCCAGTCCAAGTCCAAGCGTCCGGGACATACCCTACTACCCTTCTTCTTCCGCGACGGGTGGTTGAACTTGCACTTGATCCCGAAGCGACAGGTGCCGAACTTGAGGTAGTACGTGCAGTCCGGCTCCCCGGGCCGGCGGGGGAAGCGCACCTTGGCATCCGCAGCCCCGGCCCCCGCCGCTGCCGGCGCTGGTGGGCCCCGCACCTTCTCGCCGGCGACTTCATCGCCGTCGGCGACGGCGACGGGGACAGGGACGGGGACGTCGTCCCAGCCCGAGGGCTCAGGGAACACTTCCCCGCCCGCGGCGGCGATGCCCAGCCCGGCGAGCTGCTTCACGATCGAGTCCGCGTCAGCGTCCGTGGCATCCCCGGCGCCGACGGTGGAGGGGGAGATCGAGGCGATCGGGGAGGCCGCGGCGTCGGGGGGCGGGGGGTTGGCGTCGGCGTCCGCCATTGGAGCCGAGGTGAAAGGAGAGAGAGAGAGGGAAGGGGGGGTGATGGCGACGGTGATGGGGACGAGAGAGAGAGAGAGAGAGCAGGTGGGGAAGCAAAGCGAAGTGGGGAAAAACCCTAGAGAGAGAAAGCGGACGGAAGAGGAGGGAGGGAGAGATGGGGGTCGGAACGCGTCGGGGAGGGGTAAAACGGTGAAACGGGTAGAAAAAGCGCTTTTACAGCGTCCATATTTCTGAAACCACCCCTGGTAAATTACTTTACTTTCACTTTGCGGCGTACCAGGAGGCACAAGCAATGGCCACTGAGGGTGGTTTTGATATTTCCGGAAGATCGGGGCGCTTTGTGGGAAAAGGGGGGGATGCGATAGGACAAGAGGCGACTGCTCGGGCGAGCGCGCAGTTGCGCGCATGTGACGGGCTCGCAGCGGGTCTGACTAGCGTGCGACCGCGGGGGCGTGCGGGGCCCACGCGCCGGTCAGAGGAAGGGAGACCGGCGGGTGACGGTAGGAGACGACCGGACCAGCGCCCACGGGGAGAAGGCCGGGTGGCTCGGAGACCGGAGGAACGGGCTGGGGCGGGTCCCACCAGTCGGACTTGGGAAGCATCCAAGGAACCCGGTAGGCAGCGGCCGCGCGGTTCGCCCACTGGTGAGCCTGCTCGGAGATGCGTGCTCGGGAGGGGATGGGGGATTCCATTTTGGACCTTTCGTGAATTTTGTCCCTTTCCTCCAGTTTCTCTTGTCTCAGGGCGTGGCTAAACACGACTTTCCATCACAGCTCACTTCGCTACTTTTTCTGAAAATTTCATTTGGTTACTATAGTTACACTATTTTATTTCAAAAAAATAGTTACACTATCACCGGCCGGAGAAGGCTGTTACTAAATATAGCCATTTAAAACACTTACAAACGTATACCTCCAAATCAAGATGAACTAGAACTACTCCATCGTCTGTTTTAGCATGTATTGCATGAGCTCGCGCCAAAAATCCCTTAAATTATCTCTAATAATTTAATTATGGAGAAAAAGAAAAAAACCTCTCTCCAACTGCATATTTTTCACCGACCCGAATCATGACCCTCGCGCCCCGCAGATTTGCGGGACTTCCTTCCTTTCCGGATCGCCCCACGCTACTTGGCCGAGAGGATCAGCACCTGTATTCTCCACCGGGCGTGGGGCCATATGTTGCTTCCGCTCGCCGGCGCCACGCTCGCCTCCTTCATCCGCCGGAACCGCGATGCTGCTCGTGGGGCCGCACCGCGCCGCGCGGGCCTCCACTGCGCACCGGGGCCGTGGAGCGCCACGCCGCGCGGACCTCCGCTGCATGCCAAAGCTACGCCGCTGCTGCCCCTGGGGCCGTGTCAGCGGTACCCGCAGGGCTGGGCCACGCGCGCCTGCCGGACATGGCTCGTGGGTATCTTGATTATGCTATTTTTTGCGAGTGGCAGGCCTTTCCTATGTCCTCTCCGAACTAAGAAACTCCTGCGATCTCCGAACTAAGAAACTCCTGCGATAGCTCTGGGGTGTTTGTTTCTTTAGTCGCTCCTAAAATTCATATCACATCAAATGTTTAGATATTAATTAGGAGCATTAAATATAGACTAATTACAAAACCAATTGCACAGATGGAGACTAATTTGTGAGACGAATCTATTAAGCCTAATTAGTCCATGTTTTGACAATGTGATGCTACAGTAACCATGTACTAATGATGGATTAATTAGGCTTAATAGATTCATCTCGTGAATTAGCCTTCATCTGTGTAATTAGTTTTATAATGAGCTCATGTTTAGTCCTTGTAATTAGACTCTGAATATTTGATGTGACATGAGTCCGCACTAAAATCAAACACCCCCTCTCCCTGGGTTCTTCTTCCCCGACGTGGCCGGCCTCGACATCCTGATTAGCTGCCGCACTACCGATGAGGTGCAGATGCATCATTAGCTGTCACTTACTAGCCCAGCCCGCTGTTGTTTATTACCGGAGTAGGACAAAAGCTAGGACCTCTCTGAAGAGACTGATCCTCTGACGCTAGCTGCTGCTAAGTGTTAACCGGTGCCACCCCTGCATGTTTCAACTGAGGTGGCCGATCTTGCTTCAACCACGAATCGAGGCATCCAGCTGAAAATCTCACATCAGGATCGCCCGTCATGCTCTTGTAGGACCGGTGTTTGTAGCGAGGTGTGCAGACTGCAGACTCTGAACTTTTGAAGACTCCTTGCAATTTTCAGAGAGAGGGCGTTGTTACTAGCACTACCAGATGGCAAATGATCCTCCTTGCACCCACCCACGCGTAACGTGTTGTATTCTTTGTGCGTGGTACCGTAAAACCAAAGTGAGATGTTCGTGGCGCGGCTCACGGCCGCCACGCAGGGGCCCAAGAAGAGCGCAGCGAAGATGACAACGACGTGCGCAACCTAAGTGAGGAGGGAGAGGGGAAGGGGTGACGGTCCAATTGAGATGCCCACACGTTCTAACGTGGCAAGTTTTAAAATATTGGGAAGTTTATTATTAGAAAAAAAGCTACTGCACGATAGGTCATGCTAGCGCATTAACGCGCAACCTGCCGCGGCCAAATGGGTTAGAGGTGGGCTGTTACAGCCCATTTATTTTTGTTTTCATTTCGCTTCTAAAAAATTGCAATACCTTTCTAATAGAATGTCAATTTTCAATTTTGTTTTCACCACTGCATTTCTTATAACTAGATCTACGAAACGAGCCCATGATGCATATGTGTTTAAAGTATTTTTTTTGTGTACCAACAATTTATATTGTACGTTAGTTACTTATGACCAAGTATGTAGTGACTTATGTGTAAACCTCTCAACAAACTAAGTATATAAATTGCTAGAATAATATTTTATACTCACGTGCTTAGTTACATGAAGTGTCCACATAAGTTGTCACACTACCTCTACATATGTAGATACCATGCAAGCTACATAAATTATTATATTGCTTATACACAAGTTGTTACAGTTATTTGCATAATATATGACACATTTATCTCTACATAATTTTGCTACTAGACAAGTAGACATACAAAATAAGTTGCTACATAATCTATACATCAACTTGATACATAAGTTGTTATATTATATCTAGTACAAACTGTGTAACAATTTATATATGAAATTTAATGTACATAAGTAACTACTACGTCAATATAAGTTGATAGTAACGTAAAACAACTTCAAAATATATCGAATGTGGATCTTGTTTTGTAGGTCTCGTTGCAAGGAACATGATGATGTAAATGGATTTGAAAACGGATGTTTTAATGAGATAGTAATCATCAGTTAAAGAAAATACACCTTGGTTGTTGAAATTACCACTGGCAGCATCGTGAAAGTGACATTTGTCCACGGTGTTGTCCTTCTGTTAAGCACATGATTTGCTTGCATGGGTGAGAAAAATCTTTTGATGCTGTTGTAATATCCCTCAAAATTGAGTGATTTTAATTGTGCTAGTTTTTGCAAAAATTTAAAACCTTTTGTTTGATTGTGTGAATCATATAAATACATGGTTAAACTTAAGGTCAACCCCCATTTCTTTTCTCTTAATTCAAAAGCTAGTAAATAAATTTGTGCATTTAAATTTAAAACATGTTTGCACGAGTGATTTGGATTTTATTTGATTTAATTTGGATCTTGAAGGTGAGATTCAAAATACAAACTAAAGCTAAGCTGGCCTACAATCTCTACCTTCTTCCCTTTCACGAAAGCCCAGCTCTTTCCCTTGCGTGCAGCTCGGCCTGACCAAGGCCCATCCAGTCCACCACCAGCCTACCGGCCCAATTTGGCCTGCACCACGAACTAGCCCAGCTCATTTCCTTTCTTTGTCTTGCTTTCCTCTCTCGTGAAGCCCACCAGCTAAACTTCCTTGGGCCAGCCCTTTTTGCCCTCATGGAAAATCCACCGGCCCAGTCCAACTGAGGCCCAGTACATGTTCCTCTTCCTTATTTCTGGCCCAGCAACAAAGCAGCCTTGCCTGCCCACCACTTATGCATGTGCTATTGTTCATCTCTACTCCTAAAAAAGCAAAAGGAAGACTTTTTTTTTCCGTACGTCTTTCCTCCGCTCGCGCTTCGTCCCACGCTACAGGCGATTTGCGCCGTCCGCTCCTCCACGGATCCCTCCTCCACCGTCACTCCTATGCGGTTTCTGTCCGCCGAAAACTCGCGAACCCTCCAATCCCTCCTCCTGCCCTCCACCGTCCACTTCCTCCTTTGGGATCCCTCGGCTCTGCCGCCTCTCCTTTCCCACCACCCCGTAGAACCCTTCTCCACCCAAACCCTAACGTAGGTCCTCCTACTTCCCGATGTACGCTGCCGCCGCTTGCCCTGCGCTGCCGCCACCACCCGCCCTCCTCCTCGCTCTCCCCTACGTCTCCGCTCCACATCCACCCCCACGACGACGATGACGCCGCCGCTCCCTGTCTGCGCTGCCGTCGGGCCGCCACCTCTCCTGCCCTGCATCGCCGCCGGGCCCCCGACGACCCCTCCCTGCATCGGCCCCATGATGTGCCGCTGTGCTGCTGCTCCCCCAGCGACCACAACTACGGCTGAAGGGCAACGGAGGCGGCCAGATCGAGGTAAGATATCCCCTCCGCTCCCCCACCCACCTCTCCTCTTGCGTGCGCCCTCTCTCGTCTCTCCTCTTGCATTTTTTCGCCCCTTGGTCAAACGGCATGGCAGCGGCGGCTAAACCACGTGATGGACTGAGGCTGCTTGGGGCCGGCGTCTACAGGCACTGACTGGTCGTTGCTTGAGGTCGCCCACCGGTGATGGCTGACACGCGGCGCTGTTCCCCTCTATTTTCATCTGATCTCTATCTCTCTCTGATTTCTTGGCTGTAGGACCAATCTGGCCAGCCCATGATGCGTGATAAATGATCGAATCTGACCAGGACCAAGGATAGAATTATGGAGCCCTTTGTTACCTGCTTGCCCACTTCACATGTCTATCAGACCACATGAAGTCAGCTTCTTATGTCTCTCTTTCATAAGTTGTATGCATGCGGAAGCTAAATATCAGATCACCTGCATCACGATGATAAGAAGTTGGATGCAGATGCAGCACTTTCATATTACTCATGCACTATATATGTGCCATTTTTATGTGAGCTTCACCATTGTAGTCATTTTGGTTAGAAGTATTCAAACATGGATCGTCAATTTCTACTGGGTCAGAGGGAAGCAAAGAAACTCCTATCCATATGTTGCCCATTTTTTCTAAAAAAAAACTCCTATCCTTATTGAAGAGTTGAGGTGATGTAAAGTTGACGTCTGTAAGGTCACACTTTAGTATATATCCCCTTTTATCTGTCTTTTTTAAATATCAATGTGTGTCTGTACTTTGCCAGTGAATCTCATATTTAGTGGTATGAAACAATGCTGTGCAAAGACACAATATTGTCTTTTTTAAACAATGCTGTCTTTTTTAAATCAAACTTCAGATATATACTTTTAAGATGCAAAAATTGTCAAAGAAAAAAGTTTTATGATGCTAATGGTGCCATACGATAAAGTATGCTGCCTCATCTGGAAGTTATGGCACTACACAACGATGTTTTCTGTTTCTCTTTATTTATCAACTATTTGAAAATAAACGTGCTCTGTAAGTTAGTGGTTCATCTTGAATCAAGCTGCTTCATGTGAGGAGTTGGGAGGCTATTTTTGTCTCCGACTACATCTTCAAGCCCGTATTCCATTCTCTATTTATGGCACCTTCAGATTCTTTGAGTTTTTTTGATAAATTTGAGAAGATGGACTCATAGTAATTTGTAACTTTGACATTGAACTGTCTGGATTGAGATATACGTCATTATTTTGAAAGATGACGAACTGAGAACACAAGTCATTGTTTAAATAACCTTGCTTCTTTCATTTGGAAATGGCTAGAAGTGGTTCGGCAAGTTCTAATCTCTATCGGAAGTTTCGTTTTCTCTACTGCTTTTGTTTTCATTTGGTTAGCAGGCAGGGAGGGAGGGAAGAGGTCTAGATTGGTCTACACTGATGTTATCTCTATCTACAATTCATGCTTTCAGGTTCAGAAATATGTGGAAGGTCTTTGCTGGGTTATGAGATACTACTATCATGGTGTTTGTTCATGGCAGTGGTAGGTAATTATTGACCAGGACGGATATCACTTGATCTTTCAACAAGCATTTTTCACAAATCATGTCAATAGGTCTTCTTAAAGATTCTCAACTCCATGATCATACTGGAGGGACCTATCTATCGGTTTTATGCTTGAGATTCTCGGTTGTCTTATTATTTCTTGCAACTCCATGATCATAATTCTAAATCTTAATAGAATCCATATGTTGCCATTTGCTGCACTATCATGCATTGTAACCTGGTAAAAAAATAATTAACATACCTCATATATCATAGCAGCCTTCTATGTGCAAAATATGTCCTTTATGATACCATTTGCTTTCAACCGTTCTATAGAAAATGACACCAATTCTCTAAACGCTAAGCTTTATTCAGTGTTGCACTTTGTTTTGGTGGCATATTGGCGTACCACTCCATTGAAAATATTCACCTGACATTGATACGCCAGACTGATATGCTTATAGAACCATCAAGATCTATTGCTTTATTCATCCCAAAATAAAAATATCTTTTCGAGTAAAATATAAAATATATAATTGGAGAGATGAAACATTGCTATAGGATAAATTGGGGACATATACTTCTACCAGTTGAAGGCTTTTTTGTGTGTGATCACCTAAGGTTACGTGGCTTAACTCAAAAAAAAATCATATTGAAGGCCTTTTGGAACCAGTGTGTTGTCATATTTTTAAGGGTCCTTTGCATTTACCATAATCCCATCAGGTATCCCAATATCATTGCCATCATCTAGCATGTACCTCAGTTCCTACATGGTACATATTACAGTTATTAGATGGTACTTCTAATTTTTACTATAGAAAATCATCCTGGAAATCATGATTATTTGTGCCTGAATTGAATTAACCTTTGAAGCACCAAATCAGTTAACATTTTGGTCTTTTACATTCTACTTTGCTTTGAAACATTTTGCTCTTATTGTACCATGGCTACTCTAATCATAAGAGGTAGCATGCTTACAAATTTTTTGTTCTGTACATCAAATACAGTTCTTAAGCTTCTTATGTATACATTGAAAAAAAGTGAATCCCATGGGGGTCTCGACGAGAATTTGATATGGGCGTGAGGTAAAGGCTAACGGGCTGAGTGGCTTTTGAGAAATCTAAGAAGAGGGGAATACAGAAATCCGTCGGATGTGTTTCTCGCCGTCCACGTACGAGCGCTACAATGAACGGATGCGATGCGGTCATCCGGAGATAGACCGGTTGAAACTGGACCATCACCCGTGTTGATCGTTTCAAAAAGCCCTTGGACAACTGATCCAAAGCATCAATTAAGGATTAGCATTTTTAAAAAAATCCAGGAGTAGCATACAGCATATACTAGGGTGATGTCCAAGTCCAGCCAATTTCCCTCATGTCATAAAGTAAGAAGTTCCTTTCCTAGCTATTTCATCCTGAGGGTATATGCTCTTGATCTATGTAAGTGTAAATGATCTTCTATGTTAACCATGTATACTGCTGCTATATACCTTCTATGTTCCTAGACATAAGTTTTGCCTATCGTGCTTGTAGCATAATTGGTATCCTTTTTTTTGACATTTTATTTCATTGAATATGAAGAGTCCAAATATCTATAACTTTGATATTTTTCATATAGGATTCTGTTCTTGCTAATTGCCAATAATTTTATTCTATTTACAACATGTAATATGCTATATATATATATATGTAAAAAAGCTCTAGAAGATAAGCTATTTTAGTTTTCCATCTGCCTTGACTTCGCAACCTTGGTTTAGTAAGATGATAGATAGGTAGTGCCACTGACTTAGTACCGTCAATATGTTTCAGGTAATGGTAAGTAAGAATACCTTTCTTCGGCAAGGAGGTATACATCAACACATTCATTTGGTTGGTTTCTCTCACTGTGAACTGTTCTTTTGTTTGTCTTCACAAATTCTTGCATGGAGGCAAATGATCTTGATGAATGGATTGATTGCTTGGCTTTACACTCGTTCATATGACACGATATTTCCCTTAGGAATGGATAAACAGATCTGCAACAATGTATATTTTGTTTGATGCAATTGGAGTTGATATGCCAAGTAGACACGCATGATCTATTGTTATTGTATACCTTGGCTTTCTGATTTTAAATCCACTACTAATCAACTAGTTGGATATGAAAGCCTATTTGTGGTAACAGGTTTATGGACAGGCCTAGACTTTGATTATTGGCTGAAACTAGAGGCACCTACAACAATATGTTTTCATACAAGAGATCTTGAGCAGATTGAAACCTATGGACTGAAATGGGAGCAATAGATCAATATCTTGTTGCAGATGATGATAGCATGGGATCAGACTCAGGAAAACAAAAACTGGAACAGAAGAACCCATGTTTAAAATCAGATAACACCACTAAATTATGTTAGCTGCCACTGTTCACCATTACCCGATCCTAACAACCGTTGTTTTCCATTTCCTATAGTCTTTGTTTCCAAGTATATATATTATGTCTCGATTGGGCCGAAGGAAGCTGACGAGTGCATCTTCCTATTTGGGATCCAGCCCTGAGCCAATCAGGCTGTCTTGGAGCTGTCGCTGGTCTCAAGGTCAATAGCTTTGATATCAACCTCACCTGCCGGCCTAACCTTGGTTCCTCCCGACTTCTTCTCTAGGATTTCGATTTCTGTCGAGGATAGTTTCTTGGAAGCAGCGAAGACTTGCATCATTGAATTTGGCACCTGAGTAGTTGCTACCAATTCCATGGCTTCTGTTCGCAGTCGTATGATCTCTTCAAGTCTCCGCGTAGAGAGAGTACTCCCTTAGGTCCCGACATTTTGAGTACTAGGTACACGTATTGCAGGATGGCCATGTACTTGGCCAACGCTGGTCTTCCGATGATAGCATGATACAATGTTTCAAAGATAGCCACCTCAAACTGGATGTACTTGGTCTAGTAGTAATCCTTGGTACTGAAGGTAACTGGCAAGACCACCTAACCAAGGGGTATAGCCACGTTGCCTGGGACAATCCCATAGAACGGAGAGTTCGTCGGGGTAAGCATATCCGTAACATCGAGGCCCATCTTCCTCAAAGTCTTGGCGAAGAGCACGTTGAGGCTACTGCCACCGTTGATGAGTACTTTTGTGAGTCGAGAGCCTGCGACTACTGGATCCAGGATGAGAGGGTAGCATCCTGGGTGGGAGAAACTAGTCCACTGATTCTTTCTTGAAAAGGTGATTGGCACCTCGGACCACTTAAGGAATGTAAGTGTTGCTGGTTCAATGGACATGATTTCCTAGAGAGTTAGTTTCTAGGACCGCTTGGTAGCAGTACCCGGTGTGCCACCGAAGATAACGTTGATAGTATTGGATGGGTTCTGGAATTTCCTGTTGTCGTCATCGTCTTCGTCTTCTTTGGCTTTGCCCTTTTCCTTCATTCCAGAAGGTTCCGATAGATCTTTCATGACTCTACGAAGGTTGTAATAGTCCATCATAGAGTGCTTGGAGTGTGGGTGCCACAGGCACTGATTTTTCAGGAGTTCCTTGAATAGAGTCCTCTTTTGATTTCCACTGCTTTTCTTGGAGGACTGGGACATTGTCGCAATAGTATTGTCTGGCTTCCTCGTGCGGTTTTGACCACCCGAGTAGTTGCCTCGGTTGTCATCGGGACGATCGTTGCGGTTTTTGTCGGTGTGCTGGCCATTAATTTTATTGTTGTTGTTCTGGCCTCTACTACGACTAGACTTGAACCGCTCGATCTCCTTATCCTCATCATCTACCCACGCTCGTATCATGGTCTTGAGAGAATTGATATCTTCCGAGCATCTTCTGCCAAAGTCTTGGAACATCCGGCGGTCATAGAGACCGTTCTGGAAGCATTCTATGGCATCTCGCTCCGTGATGTCCACAACAGTGGCCTTCTTGTTGAAGAAACGACGTAGATAACTACACAGGGTCTCGCCTTGTTGCTGTTTGATTTGCAACAAGTTGACCCTATTAACAGGATGTTGCATTGCCCCAGCAAAGTTGTTTGTGAACGCCGCCCTCAGTTGACTCCATGTATCAATGGAGCCCTCTTCTAAGGATTCGAGCCATGTGAGTGGTCCTGCTTCCATGTTAATGGGAAAGTAGATGACTTTTGTGTCATCATTTCCTCCCACCGGCTAGACTGTCAATGAGTAGCACCGCAAACATTGGACTGGGTTCTGCTTCCCGTTGTACTTGGTAATACCCGGAAGTTTAAACTTGTCAGGTAGAACCATCTTGCGTACTCGTTTGGAGAAGGCGGGGAACCCATCAGAATCTTCTCCCGAGTAGTCGACTTCCTGCTCACGTTCGCGGTGGTGCCCTTCAATGATGTAACGAGCGTCGTGGTTCTGGTTGAGCTTCTGACGGAGATTGCAAGGTTGGTCAGGCTCTGGGTAGGGCCCACGATGGCCACGGCCTCCCGAGGGTCCTGTCTGGCTACCTTCCACCCTGTGCTGACTTGCTCTAGGGCCCTCAATTCAGTGGACCCAATTTCTAGTAGCCTCATTGCGACTTGGTCTAGCGCTACTGCCATGATGGGAGGAGGTGCATCAAACCAAGCTGATCCGGTTCTATCGATCGAGTTGCTCGTACGCATGCTCTGCTAGTAGAGCCAATTTCCTAGTGTACTTGTCTTGTGTCATCGCTCCAGTAAGCAAGTCGATGGATGCGATAGTGGTGAGAGAAGTGTGGTGGTGACGCGATTGAACTGCTTCAAACGCGTGATCCAAGTTTATGATTGGTAAGTCAGATGCAAGGTGGCGGCGACGATCTGCATGTGGTCTGGATGGCGCTCACATCGTGGATGCCTTTCTGGTTGTTCTTTGTTGTCGCCCTCTTGAGGGGTGACACTGGTGAGTAGCTCCCGCTCCGAGGAAAAACTAGCTGAGCTTGACGTGATAATCTCTGTAGAGCCATCTTCTTCGTAGATAAGAGACAGAGGGGTACCCTCCTGGTAAGGGAGAATATCAAGATACGCGACAAGGCATGACTTGTCATCCTTGGCAAGAGCAAATGGCTTCATTTAGGACCAGTAGACGAATCTGCCTTGTGGAGTAGATGTAATTACCAGGCCCTGTGTAGACCACATAAAGGAATCTCCTCATCCAGATTCGAGTAGTAGTTGGGCTCCTCGATCAAATCCGAGTTGAATTGTGATCTAGACAGGGTGTTTTGGTAGATAGTGCCCGCATTTCAGAGTCTGAACGGGAATTGATTTGTATCGTAGACCGATTCACATGATTGCTTGAGCACCAGCTCGTGAGAAACAATCTAACTAGTGGGAGAAGTCGAGTTGTACTCAAACTCGTCTCTTGCACCTTGGAAGAGGTCAAAGATTTTGTTGAATTTTTCAACGAAATCCTCCAAAGCTTGGCGATGGAGGTTTGACGTCGTAGTGCTTCTCCTCCGAGGCTAGCGGGATGTGGCAATGGAAATTTCCAACAACGTCCGCAACGCAGACCGAGGAGCCAAAGATGAACGTCGCACCTTCTTCAATTGAGATGGTTGGCATGATGATGACTTGGGCCATCGAGTTCATCAGCGGATCTTTGGCGAGGTCCCCTACCTGGCACGCCAGCTATCAGTGTTTAGATCCGGCAACCTACCGAGGGGGTACCCGAGGTAGAGTTTTATGCGTGGGGCTTGCGGAAGACCAGGAACTTGAAGGTGAACTCGAACACACGATTTAGACAGGATCGGACCGCTTATGTCGTCTAATACCCTACATCCTGTTTATTGGTTGGATTGTATTGATTGATGATGTTTGGAGAGGGTCCTTGCCTCACCTTATATTGTTGGGGGCAGAGTTATAGCTCGGTTATTTACAAGAGTACTAGTCGCATTCGACTAGAGAGTCCTACTCTAATTGCTATGAGTAGTGTCCTAACCCTCGACTAGTTCTTATTCTCCACGTTGTTGGGCTACGAGGTAGGCTACACTAGCGCAAAACAAAATTTTTCTACCGCGTAAACCAGGAAAACTGCCGTATATGGATCACGGGATTACCACTCGACGCACTTGTGCGGAAGATGTAGAATTGCGTCAGGGCAGCGAAGTCGATCAGCGTAGTCGAACATGTAGTCGATCACGTCGACGTCGAGCAGCTCCTCAGCAGCTCTTCCACGTGCAGTAAGGTCGTCCTCGTGCCGCAGCTCATCGTCGGCTCGTCGTGGCTCGTCCAAGTGCTGCAGGTGCAACACCTTCAAGGTATCCACACGTGCAGGGAGGAAGCATCGCAAGATGGACTGCTAGGTCCGCGAGTTGCAACAGGGCGAGGGCGTGGGAGGCGCGACAGATGTGTTTCAGCCAAAAAGGGATAAAACCCTAGGGCGCCCCACCCCTCTATTTATAGAGGTTCTTGACGGGCCTCTGGGTCCGAGGCCCATTAGTACTTCTAAACCTGATCCAACTCGGATCACATCCGAATTGGGCTTCCAACCCCTTAAGTGTGTGACCCTAAGGGTTCGGATACTCTTACTCGGTCGAATAGTCGGTAGCGGCCTCTAGCAAGACGTGCCAACTCCTATACGCATATGAAGATCATATCAGACGAACCGTCACAACATCATGTACATGCTATTCCCTTTGCCTCACGATATTTGGTCTAGCTTCAAGCCGACCGCTCTTTCTCGATCCTATGATTCGGAATGCCTTTGTAGATTAACTCTTAACCATACGTAGCATGGCCATGCTTTTCCGGATCTGATCACTCGAGGGGCCCAGATATATCACTCTCAATCAGAGAGGGGCAAATCCCATCTTGATTGACCATGCCTCACAGCATGCTTCTTAACAAACCCGAGAGCTACCTTTTTAACTACCCTGTCACAGTGTAGCGTTTGATAGCCCCTAAGTAAGTCGATCCACATCTTGAGTACATACGACAATCTCAGGTCTAAGGACAAAGCGTACATGTTGTGTAAAGAGAGAACTATTTCTCACGTTGGGTCAGTTCTAGCACATGTCTCTACATATGCCTACATTATTAGTTTGACATCTCCATGTCCATGACTTGTGAAACATAGTCATCAACTAATACATGTACTAGTCTAATATTCATGTGTGTCCACATATGAACTCCGACTAGGGACAACTTTTAGAATAACCATACAAGTAAAGAGTTCCACATATAATTCACATAATTGCAGATCAATTCAAGTAGCCTTTTAATGGATATTCAATGAACACAATATACAAATCATGGATACAATCAGATATCATCATCTCTATGATTGCCTCTAGGGCATACCTCCAACAATCTCCCACTTGCACTAGAGTCAATCTAGAATATATCTAATACCCATAGCTCTTATGTGCGCATCATGCTTAGACTGTGGGAGAGGCTTTGTCAACGGATCAAAAATATTCAAATCCATCTATATTTTGCATATCTTGATTTCACCCCGATTAACGAAGTCTCTAATGAGATGAAATCGCCGCATAACGTGTTTGTTCTTCTGGTGATTCCTTAGCTCCATTGCTTGCGCAATTGCACCATTGTTATCACAGTAGAGATTCAATGGACTGGACGCATTTGGGAACACACCAAGCTCAATAAGAAAATTCCTTATCCAAACACCCTACTTCGCGGCTTCCGAAGCTGCGATGTACTCGGCTTCTGTCGTAGAATCGACCACCGTCTCCTGCTTGGAACTCTTCCACCTAACAGCACCACCATTTAGCGTGAACACAAATCCTGATTGTGACTTTGAATCATCTCTGTCGGTTTGGAAACTAGCATCGGTGTAACCTGTTACAACGAGCTCCTCCTCACCTCCATAGACGAGGAACATATCTTTAGTCCTTCTTAAGTACATAAGAATGTTTTTCACCGCTGTCCAGTGACTCTCACCCGAATCAAACTAGTGTCTGCTTGTCATACTTAGCGCATATGAAACATCTGGGTGAGTACTTATCATTGCATACATGATGGATCCAATAGCTGAGGCATATGCCACTCTACTCATGCGATCCCGCTCATCAGCAGTCGAAGGACACTGAGTCTTGCTGAGATGTATGCCATGTGATATAGGCAAGAACCCTTTCTTCGCCTCTTCCATGCTGAACCGCTTCAACACTTTGTCAATATAAGTATCTTGGCTTGATCCTATAAGCCTTCTCGATCTATCTCTATATATCTTAATGCCCAGAATATATGCCGCTTCCCCTAAGTCCTTCATCAAAAAACTATTTTTCAGTGAAGTCATTACGGACTCAAGCATAGGAATGTCACTTCCAATCAGCAATATGTCATCCACATATAAGATTTGAAATACTACAGAGCTCCCACTAACCTTCTTGTAAACACAAGACTCTTCTTCGTTCTTGATGAACTCAAACCCTTTGATCACTTCATCAAAACGAATGTTCCAACTTTTAGATGCTTGCTTCAATCCATAAATGGATTTCTGAAGCTTGCATACTTTTCCAGCATTGTTCGAATCGACAAAACCCTCAGGTTGTATCATATACACGTCCTCAGTTAGGTTTCCATTCAGGAAAGCTGTCTTGACATCCATCTACCATATCTCATAATCGAAATATGCAGCTATAGCTAGAATAATCTGAATGGACTTAAGCATCACTACGGGCGAGAAGGTCTCATCGTAGTCAACTTCTTGAACTTGTTGAAAATCTTTTGCAACAAGTTGTGCTTTATAGATGTGAACATTTCCATCAATGTCCTTTTTCTTCTTATAGATTCACTTGCACTCTATGGCTTTAACACCATCAGGCGGGTCAACCAAGTTCCAAAGTTGATTGTCTCCCATGGACTCTATTTCAGATTGCATAGCACTCTGCCATTTTTCGGAGTCTGGGTCCATCATTGCTTTTGCATATGTCGCAGGCTCATCATTGTCCAACAATAATATTTCCCGCATTTCGCGGAGCCTTGCCAACCTTCGTGGTTGTGGTGGTGCTTCTCTTGCCATGGGTGTCTCAACTTGTTCTGCTACGTTAGCATCACTCGTTGATTCTTGCCCGATCGGCTCATCTCGAATTTCTTTAAGATGCACTGTCTTTGCACTCTTTTCTCCTTTGAGAAACTCTTTCTCTAGGAAACCCTGTTCTGACGACAAACACTTTGCCCTCTGACCGGTTGTAGAAATAATATCCTAAAGTTTCCTCTGGATATCCCACAAAAATGCACATATCTGACTTGGGTGTGATCTTGTCCGACTGAAGTCGCTTGACAAACACTTCACATCCTCAAATCTTTAGAAAAGACAAACTGGAAGTCTTTCCAGTCCACATCTCTTATGGTGTCTTAACTACGGATTTAGACGGTACCCTATTAAGTGTGAAAGCTGCTGTTTCTAGAGCGTATCCCCAAAATGATAACGGTAGGTCCGACCGGCTCATCATTGATCGAACCATGTCTAACAAAGTTCAATTACGTCACTCGGATACACCATTTCTCTGAGGTGTTCCAGGCGGCGTAAGTTGTGAAACAATTCCGCAACTCTTTAGATGATTTCTAAATTCGTGGCTCATATACTCGCCTCCACAATCAGATCGCAAGGCCTTAATTTTCTTACCACACTGATTTTCAACTTCATTCTGAAATTCCTTGACTTTTCAAAGGTTTCAGACTTGTGCCTCATCAAGTAGACATATCCATATCTACTAAAATCATCAGTAAAAGTTATGAAGTATGGTACCCTCCTCTGGCTGTCGTGCTCATTGGTCCGCATACATCGGTATGTACAAGTTCCAACAAGTCTAATGCTCTCTCAGGAAAACCTGTGAAAGGTGCCTTGGTCATCTTGCCTAGTAAGCAAGCCTCACATGTCTCGTATGATTCAAAATCAAACAAAGTTAAAAGTCCATCAGTATGGAGCTTCTTCATGCATTTCTCACTTATATGACCCAAACGACAATGCCACATGTAGGTAGTACTCAAATCATTAGGCCGAGGCCTTTTAGCATTTATGTTACAGACAGGTGAACCATCAAGATTTAAAACAAACAATCCATTCACAATGGGTGCAAAAGCCATAAACATATCGTTCTTAGAGATCACATAACCATTGTTTTCACTAGCAAATGAATAACCATCCTTCATTAAACATGAAGGAGACATAATGTTTTGACTTAAACTAGGAACAAAATAACAATTATTCAATTCCATGATAAATCCTGATGGGAGGTGGAGTTGCATCGTCCCGACAGTCAACGCAGCAACTCTTGCATTATTGCCCACGCGGAAATCAACTTCTCCCTTTTCAACGCTTCTACTTATCATTCCCTGCATCGAATTGCAAATATGACCAACCGATCCGATATTAAATACCCAAGAATTAATAATTGTATCAGCGAGAAATATGTTGTCTATAACATTAACAACAAGTGTACCTGAGGTGGAAGTACTCTTACTTCCACCATTCTTCAACGAAGCTAGGTACTGCTTGCAATTTCTCTTCAAGTGACCAAGTTCGTGACAATAAAGCACTCTTTGTGTCTGGAGCAGGTCCAGATCCAGCTTTAACCTTGGGCGCTGGGTTTGGCTTGGCAGCCTTGCCCTTCTTCTTAAAGCTAGGCTTGTTCTGTACATCCATCACATGGCTGCTACTAGCACTTTTCTTAATGTCAGCCTCTGCTATTTTAAGCATGCCACACAGTTCATTCAGACCCTTCTCCGTCCCATGCATATGGTAGTTCGAGATGAAGTTCCCATAGCTAGATGGAAGAGACGAAAGAATAAAATCAGGGGCCAACTCTTGGCCCAGTGGGAAGCCAAGCTTCTCCAACCGTTGAGTGTAACCAACCATCTTGATTACGTGTTGTCCTATTGCTGCGCCTTCTGCTAGCTTGCTCTCCACAAAGGCCTTAGACACATTGAACCTTTCAGTCCTGGCCTGTGTTTGGAACATGTCTCTAAGCACCACGATCATATCGTGCGCCTCATGGTTTGTTTCGAACTGCATCTGCAGCTCGGGTTCCATGCAAGCAAGCATAAGGTAGCTTACTTCAAGGTTAGCATCGCATGCTTTCTTGTAAGCATTCTTAATAGCAGCAGGTGCATCATCAGCAGGTTCTTCTAGTAATGGGTTGTCTAGAACATCTTCTGGTGTAAGGTTAGCATCCAATCCGAGTAATTTGTTCCATTCAACTTGTCCTTCTCAAGGACCGAACGTAAAGCAAATGGTGTGATGTTGCTAGGTGCCATTTATACAACAAAAGTAGTGCAAAATACACTAAGACAAACGTATCCATGATAGAGAAAATCACATTAAACTATTTAACAGAATCTACTCCCACTAAAATCAATATTCCTCTATTGATACTTAGTGATTCAGGATTCACAACTAACTAGTCTACTAGTGAGCTTTAGCATCACCGCTAGCAAACAAGGTAGATCGGTAAGCAACTTCTTACTAATCATATCACATATGACTCCTGTTGTTGGGTGATATCTCCATGTCTCGACGCCCAACCTTTATGCCCCAAGGTCCTTAACTGTTAAGATAACCTTGTTAAGCAAACCAACCCTTATGCGTGTAAGTGTCCGACACAAACCCGTCTAGTCAAGGAAAACTAGTGGCACATTAATTTCATAGACCCACCACTAATTGTACAAGACATGGGATGGTACAAGTTTTAGTTGGGAGGGCATACTAACTTAAACTTTGTGAGGGATCGTTCTACTTCTAACATCACATCATGCCGGAAGTAAAACATAAAGAATAACATGCACACAGTTGTGACACAGTATGACCCATTTTCTTATGGTGAACTCCATCTCCACAGAACCTGTTCACCATGGTGATCTCCATCTCCATGTTCCATGTGCGCCATCCTCCTAGTGATGAGTCCTCAAAGAACTAGAACATGCTATTGCACCTAATAGCTAGTAATGAAGATTACATAGTTGCTTGGATCATCACAGATTGGTTTGCAGACCATTAAATACATTAAAGTGACAACACATATGGCTCCAGCCGTGTTGCCGTACGCGCGACACGTAGGTCACGAATGAGTTACACACATGCATCATATACACAAAGGGACCATACTGATCACAAGATCCATACATCCTGCAAAACAGAGTTAGGCGTTCTAACGTTCCAAACTTTAGAGGCCCGTAACTCCATCTTCCAAGCCGAATTTGGGAAATATAATTTCTCCGAAAATTGCAAAGCCATTGAATTTTATGTGTAACTTTTTTTATAGATCAATTTTCATATAAATTCGCCTCGATTCGAGATTATATTGAAAAGTTACAGTTATTTTACCGAAGCACACGCATATGGCAAAATTTCGACCCGGTAGTAGATCCAATCTACTATTGCACATCTCATGTGCCTAGCGTATGAACCCAGATTTTGATTCAACTAATCACATCGATCTTCGCTTGCTGCAACTGGCATTACGTGTATCCCTTAACTCCGATGGCGGAAATCCAATTGGTAGGAGTATGTCGTTACACTACCATTGTAGCAATAACACGAAAACAGGCCATAGATCAATCTGAAAACTCGCATATCTCCATATGCAGACATCCTCTATCCATAACAAAATAGCTACAGCTCTGATACCACAGTTGGGCTATGAGGTAGGCTACGCTAGCGTAAAATAAAATTTTTCTACCGCGTAAACCAGGAAAACTGCCGTATATGGATCACGGGATTACCACTCGACGCACTGGTGCGGAAGATGTAGAATCGCGTCGGGGCAGCGAAGTCGATCAGCGTAGTCGAACACGTAGTCGATCACATGAGTACGTCGACTTGATCGACTACGTGTTCGACTATGCTGATCGACTTCGCTGCCCCGACGCGATTCTACATCTTCCGCACTAGTGCGTTGAGTGGTAATTCCGTGATCCATATACGGCAGTTTTCCTAGTTTACGCGGTAGAAAAATTTTATTTTGCACTTGCGTAGCCTACCTCGTATCCCAACAATGGTATCAGAGCCGTAGCTATTTTGTTATGGATTCGGGATGTGTGCATATGGAGATATGCGATTTTTCAGATAGATCTCTGGCCTGTTTTCGTGTTCTTGCTGCGATGGTCGTGTAACGACATACTCCTACTGGTCGGATTTCCACCATCGGAGTTAAGTGATACACGTAATGCCAGTTGCAGCGAGTGAAGATCAATGTGATTGGTTGAATCGAAATCTACGTTCATACGCCAGGCGCATGAGATGTGCAATAGTAGATTGGATCTACTACCGGGTCAGAATTTTGCCGTATGCGTATGCTTCGGTAAAACAGCCGTAATTTTTCGATACGATCTCGGATCGGGATGAATTTTATATGAAAATTGATATACAGTATAAGTTACACATAAAATTCAACTGCTTTGCTATTTTTGGCAAAATTAGATTTCCCAAATTTGGCTTGGAAGCTGGAGTTTTGGGCATCTGAAGTTTGGAATGTTAGAACTTCTAACTCTGTTTTGCAGGATGCTATGATCTTGTGATCGGTATGGCCCCTTTGTGTATGTGATGCATGTGTGTAACTCATTCGTGACCTGCGTGTCATGCGTACGGCAACACGGCTGGAGCCATATATGTTGTCACCTTAATGTATTTAATGGTCTGCGTACCAATATGTGATGATCCAAGCAACTATGTAATCTTGATTACTAGCTATTAGGTGTAATAGCATGTTCTAGTTTTGGAGGCCTCATCACAAGAAGAATGGCGCACATGGAACATGGAGATGGAGATCACCATGGTGAACAGATTCTATGGAGATGGAGATCACCATAAGAAAACGGGTCATACTGTGTCACAACTGTGTGCATGTTATTCTGTATGTTTTACTTCTTGCATGATGTGATGTTAGAAGTAGAATGATCCCTCACAAAGTTTAAGTTAGTATGCCCTTCCAACTAAAACTTGCACCGTCTCATGTCTTGTACAATTGGTGGTGGGTCTATGAAATTAGGGTGCCACTGGTTTTCCTTGACTAGACGGGTTCATGTCGGACACTGACACACATAAGGGTTGGTTTGCTTAACAAGGTTATCTTAATGGTTAAGGACCTTGGGGCATAAAGGTTGGGCACCGAGACATGGAGATTTCACCCAACAACAGGAGTCATATGTGATATGATTAGCAAGAAGTTGCTTACTGTAACGCCCGTAAAATACACCCGGTTAAATCACCCGTTAGAAACACTTTCCAAAATTTTTCCGACCGCCGAGCTCCGTCAAATCTTTTCCCTTCCGTCGGACCCGCCGTCCTGGCCCCGGCCCGTCAATTCTCCATTTTTCCACTCCCCGTAATTTTCGCCGCGTGCCCGTCAATCCGTCACCGCGCGCAGACGAATCCCGAAAATTTCGCCATCTTTTTCCCCTCCCTTCCCTCTCTTTCTCTTCCTTCTTTCTTTTTCTTCCTCCTTCTTTTCCTTCTCCTTTTTCCTTCTCCTTCTTCCTCCCCTTTCTTTTCCCTTTCTTCTCTCTCCTCTTTTACTTCCTGGCACCCCCACCCACTTGCACCGGCCCCCCCCTGCCTGGCACGGGCGCCGAGGCGCCGGGCCGCGCACGCGCGCGCTGGGCCGCGCGCCGCCTCGGGCCGCGCGCCCGCGTGCCGCGCCGCGCCGCCGCCCGCACGCCCGCCCGCGCCCGCGCCGCGCCGCACCCGCCGCCGCCCGCGTCGCCCCGCGCCGCGCCCGCGCCGCGCCGCACACGCCGCCGCCCGCCGCCGCGCCGCGTCGCCCCGCGCCCGCGCCCGCGCGCCGCGCCCGTCGCGCCGCCGCGCCGCCGCCGCGCCCACGCCGCGCCGAGCCCGTGCCGCGCCGCGCCCGCACCGCGTCACGTCGCCCGTACCGCGCCCGCTCGCGCCTTGGCGTTTAGCGCTTGCCTCGGTGCGTCGCGTCGTGTCGCCGGTCACCGGTCGCCGCCCCTGTGGCCTCGTCGACCACGCCGCCACGCCGTCCACGAGCTTCACCACTCCGGCACGCCACCGGCCAAGAGTCCGGCCGCCATCATTACCTCGGCCCTTGCCCGCCCGCGCGCCGCCTATAAAAGGAGGGAGCCGAGCCTTCACCTCCACACCCTCACCACGAGCACTTTGCCTTCCTCCACTCCCACCACCAGAACGCCGACGGCCATTTCTCCTCTCAAGCTCCTGTTTGTCCCCAGGAAGAAGAAGGGGTAAATCCCTCTCCTCACGACCCAACCCACAAATTTCCCTGATTCGCGAACCAGTCCTTCCACCATTCCAAAAATAATTACAGATAGGCCCCTACCCTCACGGTTCAGTCCTAAACCCCGTTGTAAAGCCCCTAATACTCCTTTAACCCGTCATTTCATGCGCCAAACCTCCTCCGATTAACCCCAAACTCGACCACGGCCTCCTCTCGTATATTTCCGCCGAGGCATATCAAAATCCCACGAAAATACCCTTCCTACCTATTTTCCGTTCATGTTTCCTGTTCGGAGCTCATCGGGTAAAACCCTTTTTCCTTTTATTTATTGTGTGCTCGTTTGTGTGTGCCGTAGATCGCGGAGTACCCGAGGAGGAGCGCGAGGAGGAGTTCGACCGCGAGCCCGAGCCCGAGGACCAGTACCGCGAGCAGGAGCTCCCGGAAGGCTTTGAGAACGGCAAGTCCAATCTCACCCTTTGATGCATATTTTAATACCCAGTTTTTCAGACACAACCTATTGGCCTGTTTTATAAACTGCATATTGTTTTACCGCAAGACATGGTTGGTTAGCCACCCCTTGATTGTTATGACTATTCCTTGTTGTCCCATATTTATCTCTAAATATGAGTTGCTCTGTTTAGATGGTAAATACTGCTAGAATGCTTAGGAACTCATTATCCAAATTCATACTTGGCTACACCTGTTTACTCGGAAATTATTGTGTGAGTATGTTTAACTGAGGAGTTGGGTTTTCGGGTGTTAAATGAGGTGGTGGATGAGATGGATGGGTGTTTCTTGTGTGGAACTCCGGGTTGTCAGGCTCGTACCTCAGTGGTTGAGCAGTGTGGAGATATCCATCTTGTCATGACTAAGGACCGAGTTGATGTGTCATCCTGCCTAATTCCATCATCGTACAACCACTCGACCGTTGTATGGGCAACGGCTTAGCATAAACCCCACTAGCTAAACTGCTAGGCTTCAGGTGTGCTGGTGAGCAACGGGAGGCCTTGGAAAAGGACTAAGCTCTTGGTGACTTAGGTCCCGGTTACGGCCCCGTGGATGGGTTGCTAACCCCTTAAGCGCTCTTGTGTGGACTAGTCAGGGTTGGCTAAGGTGGGTAATGGCTTTGTTAGGATCCGTACCGACACTAAGGTGATCGCGATACGGTACCCTACTTGTGGGGAAAGTGTACAACCTCTGCAGAGTTAAAACCTATCCGGGTAGCCGTGTCCACGGCATTGGACGAGTTACGGCTCGGTCACACAACTAGCTTTTGAGGATGACTGGTTTTGTACTGCGTGTGTGGGTGCGTGGAATTTTGGAAGTGTCCGGCAGTTGTGCCGTGCGCTACGGCGGACGGGGAGTCCGGTAGCGATAAAACTTGGATCCTTTGTGTAGGATCAACCCCACTTGATATATTGTTTACTAAAATGTTTTTATGAAACTTCTTTGAAATGGAACCCTGCATGTGTCTAAAATCCAGCTTTACTGCAAATGAACCATAGCTTATTCCTTGATTATTCTTGTGCATACTCTGTTGTATCCCCCTCCGTGGATGGGGTTGGACTTGCTGAGTACTTTTGTACTCACCCTTGTGTTGTTACTTCAGAGGAGGATCCGGATTTCATCGCCGAGGACTTCGAGTAGGAGGTTGCGTCTGCACCCAACGCTGCCTGTGGTGTTGGCCCTTTTGCAGGATGCTTCCGCTGACGCTTAGCTCCGATTGCAGCCCGGAGTCCGACTGGACTGCAACTTGGATTTGTGTGGTTATCGCTTTAGTCTTGCTTTGGGTGTGGCTTGCCCGCCCGCTCCTTCGGGAGTTGTACGGTTTCTGAACTATCTGTTGAATAAATGTGTTATCAGCCTCCTGGGACTAATAATTTGGATCACATTTAGTCTCTACTTATGTGGGGACGCTTCACTTACCGATCTACCTTGTTTGCTAGCGGTGATGCTAAAGCTCACTAGTAGACTTTTTAGTTGTGTATCCTGAATCACTAAGTATCAATAGAGGGATATTGATTTTAGTGGGAGTAGATTCTATTAAATAGTTTAATGGTTTACTCTATCATGGATACGTTTGTCTTTGTGTATTTTGCATTATTTTGTTGTAGATGGCACCTAGCAACACCACACCACACCGTTTGCTTTGCGTTCGGTCCTTGAGAAGGACAAGTTGAATGGAACGAACTACTCGGATTGGATTCGTAACTTGAGAATTGTTCTCAGGGCTGATAAAAAGGAAAATGTTCTAGACACCCCATTACCAGAAGAGCCTGCTAATGATGCATCTGCTGCCATTAAGGCTGCTTACAAGAAAGCATTTGATACCAATCTTGAGGTAAGCTGCCTTATGCTCGCTTGCATGGAACCTGAGCTGCAGATGCACTTCGAAACAAATCATGAGGCACACGATATGATCGTGGCGCTCAAGGACATGTTCCAGACACAGGCCAAGACTGGAAGGTTCAATGTATCCAAGGCCTTTCTGGAGTGCAAACTAGCAGAAGGCGTAGCAGTAGGACCACACGTAATCAAGATGGTTGGTTACACTTAGCGATTGAAGAAGTTGGGCTTCCCAATAGGCCAAGAGCTGGCCACTGACTTCATTCTTTCGTCTCTTCCACCTAGCTATGAGAACTTCATCTCGAACTATCATATGCATGGGACGGAGAAGGGTCTAAATGAACTGTGTGGCATGCTCAAGACAGTAGAAGTTGACATTAAGAAAAGCGCTAGTAGCAACCATGTGATGGTTGTACAGAACAAGCCTAGCTTCAAGAAGAAGGGCAATTCTTGGAAGAAGAAGGGTAAGGCTAGAGTGTCCAAGCCAAACCTAGCACCCAAGGCTAAAGCTGGACCTGCTCCAGATAAAGAGTGCTTTTATTGTCATGAACCTGGTCACTGGAAGAGAAATTGCAAGCAGTACCTAGCTTCGTTGAAGAATGGCGGAAGTAAGAGTACTTCCACATCAGGTACGCTTGTGATTAATGTTATAGACAACATATTTCTCGCTGATACAATTATCAATTCTTGGGTATTTGATACCAGATCGGTTGCTCATATTTGCAATTCGATGCAGGGAATGATAAGAAGTAGAAGCGTTGAAAAGGGAGAAGTTGATTTCCGCGTGGACAATAATGCAAGAGTTGTTGCGTTGACCGTCGGAACGATGCAACTTCACCTCCCGTCAGGATTTATTATGGAATTGAATAATTGTTATTTTGTTCCTAGTTTAAGTCAAAACATTATGTTCCTTCATGCTTGATGAAGGATTGTTATTCATTTGCGAGTGAAAACAATGGTTGTGTGATCTCTAAGAATGATATGTTTATGGCTTTTGCACTCAATGTGAATGGATTGTTTGTTTTAAATCTTGATGGTTCACCTGTCTGTAACATAAATGCTAAAAGGCCTCGGCCTAATGATTTGAGTACTACCTACATGTGGCATTGTCGTTTGGGTCATATAAGTGAGAAATGCATGAAGAAGCTCCATACTGATGGACTTTTAACTTTGTTTGATTTTGAATCATACGAGACATGTGAGGCTTGCTTACTAGGCAAGATGACCAAGGCACCTTTCACAAGTTTTCCTGAGAGAGCATTAGACTTGTTGGAACTTGTACATACCGATGTATGCGGACCAATGAGCACGACAGCCAGAGGAGGGTACCAACACTTCATAACTTTTACTGATGATTTTAGTAGATATGGATATGTCTACTTGATGAGGCACAAGTCTGAAAATTAGCAATCATCTAAAGAGTTGCGGAATTGTTCCACAACTTATGCCGCCTGGAACACCTCAGAGAAACAGTGTATCTAAGTGACGTAATCGAACTTTGTTGGACATGGTTCGATCAATGATGAGCCAGTCGGACCTACCGTTATCATTTTGGGGATACGTTCTAGAAACAGCAGCTTTCACACTTAATAGGGTACCGTCTAAATCCGTAGTTAAGACACCATATGAGATGTGGACTGGAAAGACTCCCAATTTGTCTTTTCTAAAGATTTGGGGATGTGAAGTGTTTGTCAAGCGACTACAATCAGACAAGATCACACCCAAGTCAGATAAGTGCATTTTCGTGGGATATCCAAAGGAAACTTTAGGATAGTATTTCTACAACCGGTCAGAGGGCAAAGTGTTTGTTGCTCGGAACGGGGTTTTCCTAGAGAAAGAGTTTCTCAAAGGAGAAAAGAGTGGAAAGACAGTGCATCTTGAAGAAGTTCGGGATGAGCCGATCGGGCAAGAATCAACGAGTGATGCTAACGTAGCAGAACAAGTTGAGATATCCATGGAAAGAGAAGCACCACCAAAACCACGAAGGTCGGCAAGGCTCCGCGAAATGCGGGAAATATTATTTTTGGACAATGATGAGCCTGCGACATATGCAGAAGCAATGATGGACCCAGACTCCAAAAAATGGCAGAGTGCCATGCAATCCGAAATAGAGTCAATGGGAGACAATCAAGTTTGGAACTTAGTTGACCCGCCTGATGGTGTTAAAGCCATAGAGTGCAAGTGGATCTATAAGAAGAAAAAGGATATGGATGGAAATGTTCACATCTATAAAGCATGACTTGACACAAAAGGTTTTCGACAAGTTCAAGGAGTTGACTACGACGAGACCTTCTCGCCCGTACTGATACTTAAGTCCATTCGGATTATTCTAGCTATAGCTGCATATTTCGATTATGAGATATGGCAGATGGATGTCAAGACAGCTTTCCTGAATGGAAACCTAACTAAGGACGTGTATATGATATAGCCCGAGGGTTTTGTCGATCCGAAAAATGCTAGAAAGGTATGCAAGCTTCAGAGATCCATTTATGGATTGAAGCAAGCATCTAGGAGTTGGAACATTCGTTTTGATGAAGTGGTCAAAGAGCTTGGCTTCACCAAGAACGAAGAAGAGTCTTGTGTTTACAAGAAGGTTAGTGGGAGCTCTGTAGTATTTCTAATCTTATATGTGGATGACATATTGCTTATTGCAAATAACATTCCTATGCTTGAGTCCGTAAAGACTTCACTAAAATATAGTTTTTCAATGAAGGACTTAGGGGAAGCGGCATATATTCTGGGCATTAAGATCTATAGAGATAGATCGAGAAGGCTTATAGGATTAAGCCAAGATACTTACATTGACAAAGTGTTGAAGTGGTTCAGCATGGAAGAGGCGAAGAAAGGGTTCTTGCCTATGTCACATGGCATACATCTCAGCAAGACTCAGTGGCCTTCGACTGCTGATGAGCGGGATTGCATTAGTAGAGTGCCATATGCCTCAGCTATTGGATCTATCATGTATGCAATGATAAGTACTCGCCCAGATGGTTCATATGCGCTAAGTATGACAAGCAGACACCAGTCTGATCCAGGTGAGAGTCACTGGACAACGATGAAAAACATTCTTAAGTACTTGAGAAGGACTAAAGATATGTTCCTCGTCTATGGAGGTGAGGAGGAGCTCGTTGTAATAGGTTACACCGATGCTAGTTTCCAAACCGACAGAGATGATTCAAAGTCACAATCAGGATTTTTATTCATGCTAAATGGTGGTGCTGCTAGTTGGAAGAGTTCCAAGCAGGAGACGGTGGCCGATTCTACGACAAAAGCCGAGTACATCACGGTTTCGGAAGCCGCGAAGGAGGGTGTTTGGATAAGGAATTTCCTTATTGAGCTTGGTGTGTTCCCGAATGCGTCCAGCCCATTGAATCTCTACTGTGATAACAATGGGGCAATTGCGCAAGCAAAGGAGTCAAGGAACCACCAGAAGAATAAAGGCGTTATGCGGCGATTTCATCTCATTCGAGACTTTGTTAATCGGGGTGAGATCAAGATATGCAAAATACATACGGATCTGAATATTTCCGATCCTTTAACAAAACCACTCCCGCAGGCTAAGCATGATGCGCATGTAAGAGCTATGGGTATTAGATACCTTCTAGATTGACTCTAGTGCATATGGGAGACTGTTGGAGGTATGCCCTAGAGGCAATCATAGAGATGTTGATATCTAATTGTATCCATGATTTGTATATTGTGTTCATTTAATATCCATTAAAGGCTACTTGAATTGATCTACAATTATGTGAATTGCATGTAGAAATCTTTACTTGCATGTTTATTCTAAAAGTTGTCCCTAGTCGGAGTTCATGTGCGGACACACATGAATATTAGACTAGTACATGTATTAGTTGATGACTATGTTTCACAAGTCATGGACATGGAGATGTCAAACTAATAATGTAGGCATATGTAGAGACATATGCTAGGGCTGACCCAACATGAGAAGTAGTTCTCTCTTTACACAACATGTACACTTTGTCCTTTGATTTGAGATTGTCGCATGTACTCAAGATGTGGATCAACTTAATTAAGGGCTATCAAATGCTACACTGTAACAGGGTAGTTAAAAAGGTAGCTTTCAGGTTTGTCAAGAAGTATGCTGTGAGGCATAGTCAATCAAGATGGGATTTTCCCCCTCTCTGATTGAGAGTGATATCTCTGGGCCCCTCGAGTGATCAGATCTAGAAATGCATGGCCACACTACATACGGTTAAGAGTTAACCTACAAAGGGATTCCAAATCATAGGATCGAGAAAGAGCGGTCGGCTTGAAGCTAGACCAAATATCGTGAGGCAAAGGGAATAGCATGTACATGATGTTGTGATGGTTCGTATGATATGATCTTCGTGTGCGTATAGGAGTTGGCACGTCTTGCTAGAGGCCGCTACCGACTATTGGGCTGAGTAGGAGTACTCGGGCCATGTCTATACGTATCCGAACCCATAGGGTCGCACACTTAAGGGGATGGAAGCCCAATTTGGATGTGATCCACGCTGGATCAGGTTTAGAAGTACTAATGGGCCTCGGACCTAGAGGCCCATCAGGAACCTCTATAAATAGAGGGGTAGGGGCACCCTAGGGTTTAGACCTTTGGTCGAACGTCAGCCGCCGCACCTCCCACGCCCTCACCCTGTTGCAACTCGCAGACCTAGCAGTCCAGCTTGCGATGCTTCCTCCCTGCACGTGTGGATACCTTGGAGGTGTTGCACCTGCAGCACTTGGACGAGCCGCCGACGAGCCACGACGAGCCGTAGCACGAGGACGACCTCGCTGTATGTGGACGAGCTGCTGAGGAGCTGCTCGACGTCGACGTGATCGACTACATGTTTGATTACGCTGATTGACTTCGCTGCCCGAACACGATTCTACATCTTCCGCACCAGTGCATCGAGTGGTAATCCCGTGATCCATATATGGCAGTTTTCCTTGTTTACGTGGTAGAAAAATTTTGTTTTGCGCTAGCGTAGCCTACCTCGTATCCCAACCTACTGAGGGGGTACCCGAGGTAGAGTTTTATGCGTGGGGCTCGCGGAAGACCAGGAACTCGAAGGTGAACTCGAACACACAATTTAGACAGGATTGGGCCGCTTATGTCGTCTAATACCCTACATCCTGTGTGTTGGTTGGATTGTATTGATTGATGATGTTTGGAGAGGGTCCTTGCCTCACCTTATATTGTTGGGGGTAGGGTTACAGGTCGGTTATTTACAAGAGTACTAGTCACATTCGACTAGAGAGTCCTACTCTAATTGCTATGAGTACTGTCCTAACCCTCGACTAGTTCTTATTCTCCACGTAGACCATGCCATCCTGCACCATAGTCTCCATGTCTGACACGTCTCGGTGTGCAGCCCTGTATTGTAGGACTGTCCAAGCCTCCCGATGGGCTTGTAGATGTATGGCCGACAATTACATCAAGTTTGGGTAGTTTTTCTCTTGAGCGGGAACTACTCACCATCGTTGCCACACAAGAAGGCGATAGAGAAGAGCCCCCAAAAAGGAATCTGCAATATGAACGCCACCCAGACAACGTCTCACAGGATGAACTCACCGCCAACATGCAAGGAGAAGAGGTTGAGTCTCAAAGGAATCGACGGCGAGCAAGAAACACTGCAAGGGCAGAGCGTCACCGCCATCTTGCAAATGAACTACCCATCATGAACTTGGACCACACGTTTGAAGCAGTTCAATCGCGTCAAAACCATACTCCTCTCGCCACCATTGCCTCCATTGACCTGATTACTCGGGCAATCCCACAAGACAAGTACACCAGGCAACTAGCTCTATTGGCGGAGCATGCGTACGAACAACTCGATCAACAGAGTCCGATACACTTGGTTCGATGCACCTCATCCCATCATGGCAGTAGTGCCTGACCAAGTGACAATGAGGGCAGCAGACCAAGTCGGAACGAGGGCCCCATAATTGATGGCCCCACACCAAGCAACACATGGCAGAAGGTAGTCGGGTGAAACCCTCGGGAGACCATGGTCACCGTGGGCCCCATACAGAGCCTGAACGCCTAGTACATGACCTCCATCACAAGAACAACAAAAGTCGCGACACTCGTGACATCATCAAAGCGCACCACCGCGAGTGCTAGTAGGAAGTTGAGTACTCGGGAGAAGATTCTGACGGGTTTCCCGCCTTCACTAAATGAGTACGAAAGACGGTCCTACCCGACAAGTTTAAACCTCTGGGTATCACCAAGTACGATGGCAAGCAAGACCCAATCTAATGGTTGCGGTGCTACTCATTGTCAGTCCAGGCGGCGGGAGGAAATGACAACACCAAAGTCATCTACTTCCCCATCTGCATGGAGGCAAGGCCACCCACATGGCTCAAATCTCTAGAGGGGAACTCCATTGACATGTGGAGTCAACTCAAGGCAGCATTCACAAATAACTTCGCAGGAGCAATGCAACATCGTGGTAATAGGATCGACTTGTCTTAAATCAAATAGCAACAAGATGAGACCCTGCGTAGTTATCTACACCGTTTCTTCGACAAGAAGGCAACTATCATGGACATCATGGAGCAGGACGCCATAGATTGCTTCCAGAATGGTCTCTATGATCGCTGGATGTTCCAAGACTTAGGCAGGAGACGCTCGAAAGATATCAAGTCTCTCAAGATCATGATACAAGTCTGGGAAGATGAAGAAGATAAGGAGATCGAGTGGTTCAAGTCTAATCACAACAAAGGCCAGAACAATAACAATCAAAGTTATGGCCAGTGCAATGATAAGAACCACAACGATCATCCCAACAATGACAACCGAGGCAACTACTTAGGTGGTCAGAATCACAAGAGAAAGCTAGACAACACTGTTGCATTGATGTCCCAGTCTTCCAAGAAAGGTGGTGGCAATCAAGAAAGGACTCCATTCAAGAAGCTCTTGAAAAGTAGTGCCCATGGCACCCACACTACAAACACTTTGTGATGGATTGCTATAGCCTACACAGAGTCATGAAAGATCTGCTAGAACCTTCCGGAGCAAAGGATAAGAGCAAAGACAAAGAAGATGAAAATGATGACAACAACGGCAAGTTTCAAAACCCGTCCAACACCGTCAACGTCATCTTCGGTGGCACACCGGGTACTGCCACAAAGCGGTCCCAAAAACTAGCCCTCCGGGAGATCATGTCCATTGAACCAGCAACGCCTACGTTCCTCAAGTGGTCCGAGGTGCCAATCACTTTCTCAAGAAATGATCAATGGACTAATTTCTTAGACCCGGGATGCTACCCTCTGATCCTGGATCAAGTCATCGCGGGCTCTCGACTCACCAAGGTCCTCATCGATGGCGGTAGTGGTCTCAATGTACTCTTTGCCAAGACTTTGAGAAAGATGGGCCTAAATGTTTCAGATATGCTCACTCCCACAAACTATCCATTCTACGGGATTGTCCCAGGCAACGCGGCTGTACCACTTGGTCAGGTGGTTTTGCCAGTTACCTTCGGGACCAAGGACCACTACCGGACCGAGTACCCGGTTTGAGGTAGCTGATTTCAAAACTTTGTATCACGCTATCCTCGGAAGATCTGCAGTGGCCAAATTCATGGCCATCCTGCATTATGTGTACCTAGTACTCAAAATGTCGGGACCCAAGGGAGTACTCTCCCTACGTGGAGACTTGAAAAGATCCTACAACTACGACACAGAAGTTGTGGAGTTGGCAGCGACTAGTCAAGTGCCAAATTTCATGATGCAAGTCTTCGCCACCTCCAAGAAATTATCCCCGGCAGAACTCGAAATACCAGAAAAGAAGTCGGGGACAACTAAGGTCCAGCCGGCAAGTGAAGTCGATATCAAAGCTATTGACCTTGAGACTGGTGATAGCTCCAAGACAGCCCTGATTTGCTCAGGGTTGGACCCCAAATAGGAAGACGCGCTCGTCAGCTTCCTCCGGGCCAACCGAGACATCTTTGCATGGAAGTCATCAGACATGCCGGGGGTGCCCAGAGAGTTGATCGAGCACTCACTCAATGTGGATCCTAAAGCCACGCCAAAGCGATAACAACTATGTCGATTCACCCAAGACAGAAGAGAAGCTATCAAAAAAGAGTTGGCCAAACTATTCGCGGTTGGCTTCATAAAAGAAGTCTATCATACAGAGTGGCTGGACAATCCTATCTTGGTGCGAAAGAAGAACAACAACGAGTGGAGCATGAGTGTCGACTACAAGGACCTCAACAAGCACTATCCAAAGGATCCCTTTGGGCTCCCTAGGATTGATCAAGTCATCGACTCGACAGTTGGATGTGTTCTACTCTATTTCCTTGATTGCTACTCGGGGCCCAAAGAAGAAGACCAGATCAAGACCATGTTCATTACCCCGTATGGAGCTTTAATGTCGTTCAGGTTGAAGAACACAGGCGCCACATATCAACGAGTCATCCAAGAGTGCTTCAAGAAACAACTACACCGCAACGTAGAGGTGTACGTGGATGACTTAGTCATAAAAACTAGAAATCCCGATAACTTGATTGCGGATTTGGAAGAAACCTTCGCAAGCTTGCGAGCATACCTGTGGAAATTGAACCCAATAAAATGTGTGTTCGGTGTACCCTCTGGAAAACTACTCGGGTTCATCATCAGCCATCGAGGAATCAAGGCTAATCCCGAGAAGATCGCCACCACTACAACTTTGCACTCCCTATCGTGCATCAAGGACGTCTAGAAGCTGATTGGATGCATGGCGGCCCTCAACATTCATTTCAAGACTTGGGGAACGAGGACTACCCTTCTTCAAACTACTCAAGCGGCAAGTTAAATTCTAGTAGACCGAGGAGGCAGAACAAGCCCTTCAACAGCTCAAGGACTTCTTATCAAGGCCACCGGTCCTCACAGCGCCTACCCCCAATGAAGACTTGTTGCTCTAGATCGCCACAACTACTAATGTCATCAGCACGGTGATCATGGTTGAAAGACCAGAACCAAGCCACGTATACTACAAAGGCCTATCTATCGCCAGTTCAAAAGTTGCTATACGCAATACTACTCACCTCACGGAAGCTACGACACTACTTCTAGGAGCACAACATCTCCATCGTCACGGACATCCCCTTGGGAGAAATCCTCCATAATAAAGACATGATAGGAAGAATCTCCAAGTGGACGGTAGAACTCGGAGCTCTATCCTTGCAATTTAAATCAAGGACTGCCATCAAGTCACAAGCACTAGTCAATTTCATGGTAGAGTGGCGGGAAAATCAAGTACCCACACCGGCAGAATGCCCAGAGCATTGGGTCATGTACTTTGATGGATCACTCAAGCTCGAGCGTGCCTGTGCAGAAGTAATCCTAATTTCTCCCAAAGGCGAACAACTCAAATATGTTGTGCAGATCTTCTGGGAGCTATCCAACAATGAAGCTGAATATGAACCGCTTCTGCATGGGCTCCACCTGGCAGTCTCGCTGGGAATAAAGCGATTGTTGGTCTACGATGACTCACTGGTGGTCCTTACTCAAGTTAGCGATGAGTGGGAATGCCACAAGGATAATATGTATGCGTACTGCCTCGAAGTACGCAAACTAGAGAACAAGTTCTCTGGTCTAGAATTCCATCACGTGGCTCGTGACAACAACATAGATACAGACATCTCATCCAAACTTGGATCTACTCATACTCAAGTTCTAGCTAGGGTCTTCATCCACGAACTACACAAGCCATCCATAGTGGAGCAGGCACCTTCAAAAACCACCAATTGAGGCCACGATGCGCCAGACGGGGAGGTTATGATGATCGATGTAGACTGGAGAATCCCTTTCATCGACTACATGAAGGAGCACAAGTTGCCTCTGGACCAGACAGAATCAGAGCAAGTCTCACGGCGAGGCAAGAACTATGTTCTAGTCGGGGACAAACTCTACACACAATGTGCATCATCAGGAGTACTCATGAAGTGCATCACGCAACAAGATGGCAAGGACATACTGGAGGAAATACACAAGGGCATCTGCGGTAACCACGCATCTTAAAGAACGATCGTGGGCAAATCTTTTAGAGTAGGTTTCTATTAGCCTATAGCTCTTGCTAACGCCAAAGAACTAGTCCGTTGATGCCAGGTGTGTCAATTCTTCACCAAGCAATAGCACGTCCCTTCCTACAAGTTAATCACTATACCACCCTCGTGGCCCTTCGCATGCTAGGGGCTAGACATGATTGGCCCTTTGCCTACGGTGCCCAGGGGCTTCAACCAAGTACTCATGGCGATCGACAAGTTCACTAAATGGATCGAGGTGAAGCCAGTGACTTCCTCGAAGGTAGATAGAGTACTCAACTTCCTTGATGAAATTGTTCATCGCTACGGCTTCTCCAATCGCATTTTCATAGACCTGGGCTCAAATTTCAACAACCACGAGTTATGGGAGTACTTTGAGAACAACGGGATCGATGTCCTATACATCTCTGTTGCTCATCCGTGGGCCAACAGCCAGGTTGAGTGCGCCAACGGGATGTTGTTGGAAGCTCTGAAGAAAAGACTACACAACATTGGCAACACCAAAGTGGGCAAGTGGCTCAAGGAGCTACCCAATATCCTCTAGGGGCTTTGCACATAGCCATGCAAGCCTATGGGGTACTCACCCTACTTCCTGGTCTATGGATCAGATTCCGTCCTTCCTGCTAAAGTCATGTGGAAATCTCCAATAGTTGAGCAACACGAGGAGGGTGCGGCAGAAGAAACAAGGCGTCTAGACTTAGACAGCCTCAAAGAAGCTCGTTGTGCAGCACTCATCTGGTCAGCAAGGTACCTTAAAGGAATTCGCCGCTATCATGATCGCAGCATCAAAGAACATTCGTTCAACACAGGCAACATGGTCCTTGTCACACCCGATTTTAAGGACAAAATCGAGTGCATTAAATACATGTGCGCCAGGATCAAGTTACACACATGTACGACAATAGTGAATAACAAAGACAGTGCTAAATCGAATAAAGAGAGTATTAACCATTATTACATGACCGAAGGTCTCAAATAAACCACAAAGTCTAATTATTACGCAGCGGAACTCCAAAGACGACGACGACTCCACAGGCAGCTGACTGAAGAAACGTACGCCTAGAACTCCTCGAAGTCGTGTAGATACTCTTCTTCCCAATTAGCTTGGTCTGAACAGCGGTTTTGCAAGGGTGAGTACACTTATGGTTGGTACTCAACAAGTCGTGGGGAATAGTGTAGTGTAAGGCCAATTCAAGGTATGGCTAAGGCATAAATAGCATTCGCTTTTAATTAAGTTGGTCAAGTTTTATTAGCAATTAACTATGTATAAGTTCATACCGCCCGAAATTAAACATGAGCATAAATAAAGTAAACAACAATTTCATGAAATGATAACAAGTTAAATCCATCTTCCGATAATATTATCATGTGAGGGTCCAGGCCGCTCTTAACCGTGAGCACAGCTGATCGATCAGTTTAACACTCTGCAGAGGTGGCACATCTTTACCCACAAGTCGCGTAAAAGTTCAAAAGAACTTTGGACCCAACCATGCGGTGTTTGCAAGGCACCATACCACACTTCCGAGGTGTGATTGCATAGGGACGCTACGAGACCTTTACAAAGATTCATTAGTCAGTGGTAACCCGCTAAGGTTTCAGTGTCTGGCGTGCACCACCCATCCCAGGTAAAATGCAACGACTCAGTCCCCCCTCTTGCCTCATCACGAGTAAGGTCACCCCAGACTAAGGTTTCTAATTAATCAGCCAAGACCAGAGCCATTTAGTCTTGTGGTAGCACTGTTTTCCTGGGTGGTCGCTCCATGTTCCGATTAACAAATAATGATCTTGTCTTAATGAAAGGTATAACAGAAGTAAATCAAGATTAAGCATTGTGTGTAGTTAAACCACCATGTACCAAGTAAGCACTAAGCATGAGCTACCCAACAATAAGTAAACCGGTTGGTCAAGGCAAAGGTAAATCAATCTAGGCGAACCTTAATTGGGACCCATCAATTTAATCTTAACATGTGCATAGCATAAATGTTGAGTACGAGAAAGTAAAGGTGTATAGGACAACAAGGTAGTGATCAAGGACACAACTTGCCTTCTTGGCCTTGCTCCTGCTGTTCGTACCCCTCGAAGGCTTGATCTGCAACTCCCTCGAACTGCGGGGCGTCTACACGCGTCACACGAGCACATACAAGCAAACATGGGCAAAAGGTAAGAAAACAGTACACCAAACATAGCCAAACAGAGAAAAAAAGCTTGAAAATATAATCCACGCTTTAAAACGAACACGTGGATATAAAGAACGCGAAAAACGGAGTTAAGATGCAAAAGATATGATTAAAACAAGATCCAGGGACTTTTCTGTGAGAAAAACAAAACTTTTAGGGCCTATCCGCGAAAACCGAGGGCTTATACGTAATTATGCGTCTAAACCGAGGGTCTGACGCGTAAAAACATCAAACCCGGACGGCGGGTTGATTTCTGGAAAAGGCGGGGGCTTAAGAGCAAAAGCGGCGCGGCGCGGCAAAGTTGACCGGTACGCGGTCTGATTTGACCCGCGATCGACCGCCGGATCGAGATCGGACGGCCACGATCGTCGATGACTCGCGGGCGGCGGCGGCGGCGGCGAGCGGCGGCCCGCGACGGCGAGCGGCGGCGGGTCGCCGGAGTCGACCGAAATAGCGCTCTGGTGCACGGTTTGGCGCGCGGCTTGCACCAAAAGAGAGAGGAGAACACGGGGATCCCGTTTTGGGTGTCCTTGACGACGGAAGCTCACCGGAGGGGGCAAACGACGGCGGGGAAACGGCGGCGGCGCTGGAGCTTGGGGGCGCTAGGGTTTCGAGCTTCGGGTGCGGTTGCGCTAGGCCGGGAGGAGGCGGCGGCTTATATAGGGCGCTAGAGATAGAGGCGGCGCGGGTTTAAACCCCCGGAGGAGTCGGAGCGGATGGAGTCCGGGGCGAAGAAGGCGGGCGACGGTTGCGGGAGTCCGGCCGAATTCGGCCGGAGGAGGGAGATGACGGGTGGGGTCCACCCGTCAGCGGACGCGGGCGGAGGCAGGCCGGAGCGGGGTCGCGGGCCGGCGCGCGCTCGTGGGCCGCGAGGCGGGGGTGAGCGGCAGGCCGGGGCGGAGCAGTGGGCCGGCGCTTCGCGGGCCGCGGAGGAAGCGCGAGTGGGCGAGCTGCGGAGCAGGCCGAGCGGAGGTGGGGGCAGGGTGCTGGGCCGCGGGGAAAGAGCGACGGGCCGCGCGGGCGCAGAAGGAAAAGAGGAGGGGGAGCGGGCCGAAAGGAGAAGAAGAAAGGGAGGGAGAAGGAAGTTTCGGCCCAGGGAAAGAAGAAGAAGAAGAAAAAGAAAGAGAAAAGGAAAATGGTTTGGAATTTGAATTTAAATTTGGAAGTTCAAAATTTGAATCAAACTCAAGCAATCAAAATTAATGCACCAGCATGAATGCACAAATAATTCCTATGATGAATTAATTTAATTAAATAAAATGAAATTAAATGCCTAAAATTTAAATAACACCCTACTTTGAGCATATTTTAATTAATTTGAATTATTGAAATTTTGGGTGTTACAGTCCTCAAGCGTATCCAAGACACCAAGGGGCTGCACAAGTTAAATTCACCTTGGGAGAGTCCTTTCATCGTCTCCAAGGTCACTAGATTTGGATCATATAGGCTCCAAACTCTCACTGGCGAAGAAGTCATCAACTCGTGGAACATCGAACACCTGTGTCGATTCTACCCATAGTTTACATATTCATGTAAATTGGGCATCGGCCTCAGTTGTATAAATATATTTCAATAAAGCAGAGTTATTTTTTGTCGTAAAACGACTAGTCTCTACTTGTCTACCACTTGCAAAATCAAGATCGTCAAGCTATTCAGCTCCCAGGGTACCATAACCCAACTCACGGCTTGTATTCACAAGTCTGCACATAGATATTCTTCAGTTATTCAACTCATTGGACAAAATTGTCCATATATGGCTTGTACAAATAAGTCTTCAGATGTATCTTTTCGGGTTATTCAACTCATTTGGTAGCTGCAATTTGCAAAAAGCAAGCCTGCACACAAAATTCCCGAGTTAGTCAGCTCCTTGGACAAGTCTATCCATCGATGGTCTTCACAAAAGAAACCATTAGCAAACTTGGGAGTTACCTATACTACCCGAGATCTTATTTAGATAATTCTGTCTAGTCGCAGCTTGTAATAACAAGGCTGTAGTTCCAAGACTTCGAAGCACAACACCCAAACAATCCAAAGAGGTTGCAAAGTTAGGTCCACTTGATGAAGTCCTGAAGAGTCTACTCATTTAAAGAGTTTTGACTACCCAGATACCCGAGTACTTGCACTCCGTAGAAAGGGGTTGCATCCTAAAGCATACTCTACATCGCGTATCTGAAGAGGCTCGCAAGAGTAGCCTTGTGCGCAGACATCACGACTACCGCACGAGCAACTATCAGGGTAGTTTGAGAGATACACTAAAACCAAAATTTAAACAAATCGACAAGCAATGAAAATTGCGAATAATTTGCATTTCATTTCATGACTTGTTTATATTACAATAACTTCATGTTTTTTACATCACAGCTACTTTAGATCTATTTGACCAGCTACTTCCTTAGTGATGGGAGCTATTTCTTCCAGATACTGTTGGAACTACTCATCAGAGTAGTCCTCCACAATTCCCTCCGCAATAAGAGCCAAGTTGGCTTGCGGGTAGAAAGACTTAACCATTGCCAGCAGTTTCTTAGAAACGGACTCTGCCATCTTCTAGACGTAGCCGGTGATCTTTTCGGGTACATCCATGAGTATCTCCGCCAAAGGATGGGGCTCCACGCCTTCTGTCAGGGGCTCCACCATATCAGCAACAGGCTGAGTGGCTTCTGTCAATTCCTACAGAGCAAGCTTGGTTGTGCCAACTCAGCCTCCTGCTCTCAGAGTTTCGTCATAATGTCTACCAGTTGGACTTCTCCGTCGACACGCAACTTCTTTTTTTCTCAAGCTTGTGCTCTAGAGTCTCGTACATGACGGACAACTTGTCGTGTTGATCTGTGACTTGGTAATACGAGTTCTACCAATCCATGACGCGACCCTCGAGATCTTCTTTTTCTTTGGTGAGCACTACAAGAGCAACACAAAGAGCAAGTCAATAACATCAAGTGCAAATTGGTACTCAAAGACCAGCGGGAGGTGACAACTTACCTTCCAATCAAATTTCCAAGCGCTTGGTCGTGGCTTTCTGCACACGATTCCGGTACTCGGCAGCTTGGCTAGCTCCCACTCAAGCGCTTCAGCCTGCATGATGGTGTCCCCATAACCATGGATCATCTCTGACTTCTGGCGGGAGCGCTCGATCAGTTTCTGCAAAATAGAGCAAGTGCCCGTGTAAGCAACGAGTACTAATTTCAAGTTAAAGGACTAATGAAGAGGTGAAATTTACAAGTGTATACTCACCCACACAACGGTGCATCTCCCACATGGTGGTCCGGGGGTCGGCTAGCAACTGGATCTTCTCTAGATCCACCCCTTCAGCAATCCTCGACTCCTCTTGCTCTTTGGCATTCGGCGCACCAAGTGGGACTAGTGCCCGGCTAGTTGACAGACCAGCCTCCATAGGCAAGAGGGAGGTCGTGCTGCAACTAGTCGATGGCCCCACCTTGAACGGCGGGATGACGGCTAACACTTGCAACACGCTGGTAGTTTCGACTTCAGCTTCTAGCTCAGGGGGCTACAAGTGTGGCCCCGACTCCACCAGCAGCCACCACATCTGCCTCGATCTCCGCCTCTAGCTCAGGGGCCACAAGTGTAGCCACCACAGCAGACGTAGTCGCCTCGACGGGTTCAGCCACCGGCAGCTTGGGGGCTGGCACTACAGCAAACATTAAGCGATGCTATAACATCTTGCATAAGGGCATCAACAATGGATACCGCACCTAGAGCGATCTCAGGTGCGGATTGCTCCTCTGGCGGTGGAATTGAAGGCACCAAGACGAGTTATGGGGCTGAGTGGCTGCTGCCACCAGCTCCAGACTTCGAGCTTGTACCTCCAATGTCCATACTGGCGAATTACCTGAAACAAGACAAGTGTCATGACACAACATAAGACAACAACGATTCACAATTAGTACTCGAGTACTTACTTTTTGGACTTCCTTATCTTCAAGGCAGGCTCTGGCCTCAGGCGTAGGGACTTGACCCTGGGTGACAGTTTCTTCGGTGCGGCTCGCTGGATCGCAGCTTGATCCTCACCAGCCTTGGCTGCCGTCTCCACTCCTTAATAGTCTGCGCCACCACAAGGTCCGCCCTGGCAACAAGAGGCTCCTCGACCTCTTTTATCGCCGGCAGCTCCTGCTGCATGACTTCAGTAGTCATCTTCTTCGCCTCTATCTCCTCCTCGACTACCTACAATTTGCCAAATGTCATAAACAAGTTAGGCATGGCAGAAAGGAAAACAACTTACGAGTACTCGATCCTCAGGATCTTGTCCTTCTTCGAATGTGATTATCGGAGGTGGGACTTCTTCGGCAGATGATGACTTCTTTACCACCTGCTTCACAACGATAGTGCTCGCCCTCTTCGGGGGTGGTGCCAATCCAGCTTTCAGATCATCCTTGGCTTCACGCTTGGATGTACCAGAAGATGACCCCACCTTGTCTAACGGATGGGGCTTGATGACCAACTTTTTAGCAGCCTCTGAATCATAGCTACTGAAGGAGGCACCAATCCTCCGACTCCTCTCCCTCCTCCTCCTTCTCAATTGCCTTCTGTACAGCCACAAGGGTCTATACACGTGGAGCGGCATTAGAGCCAACCGCTCCAAGTGGAGGAGGGATGGAGTAGTACAAGTGTCGGATTTAGTAGCCCACTAGTCCACCAGGGGGTTACCAAAGTGGTGATTTGTAGGCAGGGAGGATCGCGAGACCAAAAACTCAAAGGTGATCACGAGAACACGAGGGTTTAGATAGGTTCGGGCCTCCAGAGAGTAATACCCTACGTCCTGTATTCTGGTGGATTGTATTGCTGGTATGAGATGAGGTGCCCTCGGGAGGCACTCTTAGCCGCCTTATATAGGCTGACGACATAGGGTTACAAGTCAGTTTAAATCTAATCTAGTCGGTTGTTACATGGAAAGCGATTTGAGTCGGATTACAACACGTATCCCACAATATCCGGGCTGATTTGAATCGCCCGACCTCCTTGACTTGTGCTCCAAGTATCTTCATGTCCTTGGCTTGCACGTTATGGTCAAGTGGGCCCACTTGTCAGGACTGGCCAGTATCCTGGTCGGTGGGGACCCATGGGGTACCCATATCCCTCAACAAGTGAACTTCATCCAGCAAACAGATGACAAGTTAGCAAATTACCAAGTGTATAATTAGTACTTGGGGGTTGTAGGCCATAGGTACTTACTTGGTTTGGTGGGTTGGCGACGCAGTGTTCTCGCACGATCGTCGAGATGCCCCTGGCGTGCTTCAAGAAGCGCTTAAGCCACATCATCACTTCATCTATGGAGAAGTCTTCTGACATCATCTGTGATGGGTCATTGGGACCCGAGTAGTCATACCCCATGTGCAGCGTAGCTACAAGGGTTGGACTTTCCTCCGCATGAAGCTAAAGGCCACGCGATGCCGGTCAGACCTTCCCTCTTGAGCACGGCAATATTCTCCAGCAGCTCTGGTAGCTGGAAGCTATCTGCGGTACTTGGTTCGTCCAACCACCGGCTGTTCCAGACTAGACGATGGCCAGTCACATTGGGAAGACGGGGCTCATGGTTTCCAATATAGAACCACCGTTGCTTCTAGGCCCGAATGGGAGTCTATCAATTCATAATCCAAGTACAGGCCTTTTACTTGCTCCCGCAGTTGGATCCATCCCTTCCCCCCCCCCCAACTACTTCGATGTGATCCATTCTGGGCTGGGGCTTGACTCTAAAGAACTTCTTAAACAACTGGAAGTGGAGCTGAATGTGAAGGACCGAAACGGCGACCAGAGGGGGGTGAATGGGAGCCTCAAATATTTCTTCCAAAATCTTAGGCTATTGTCCCAAATTCAACCCCAAATTCAAGCAAGTGAAAGATGAGAGATCCACAAGCCAACTAGGTGGCTGGGTGTCTATGGTAATGACCAATAAACATAGTGTGATCCTCGAGAAACAACCCAAGCGAAGCCTTCAATGAAAAACACCTCAAGGATGAGAAACAGCTCAAGCCAGGCCAAATTTGTGAGCTCCAGGTGGACGATCTGCACCCCAGGGGTGGACGGTCAGGCCCAAGCGGACGGTCGGCCCCTAGGGGGCGAACTTTCTGCCCCTACCACCACATAATTCCAGAATTCCCCGAAAACGGATGCACGTGCACCAAATCGCCTGAAAATTAGACAAATCAAAGCCAAATGCCACGAAAATTTAACCAAAGCATCACAAGACATTAGAGAAGCTTCTCCTAAAATTTCATCCTCAAAAGATTTGTCAATCAATAGGAAATCTAAATCCCATGAAGAACACCACTTTTTCAACCCTGAAAATTGAATTGCCCCGATCTATGAACTCGTGAGGTTTCAATCGAATTCCTTCGGTGGAAAGACTCAACTCTCATCCTAGTTCATTGCAAAACAATTGATTTGACTCAATGCCCCTTATAAATCACAAATCGAACCAAAACGTGAAGGAGAAGACGTGAAGAATGTGAAGAACACAAACGGGAATTGCACAAAGATTTCATCCCCCAACTCCCGGAGGGCAAGAGGAGGTTAGGGCCTCCATTCCAACGAAAATATTCAGTTCAAATACACAGATACGATGCTCAAAACATTTGAGGACCTCTAGAGAGATAAACTAGAGAGAGACTAATCTAATGATAATGAAGTGCTAAACTAGAAGTGGAAGAGGTGCTTAGAGAGGTGCTAAAACAACCAGCCCCCCATCCCTATTTATAGTCTCGGACTAGTTACTAAACTACCCCTACAACTACTACTAGGATAACTACCCACGCAGGGGTATTTTGGTCCTAGTTTTTCTGCGCTCATCGGACGGACATGCCGCCTTCACATCTTTGCTTCGTCTCGATGCAACCTTCGTGATGATGCCACGTGCCCTCCTTCTCGAAGCTCCGGCTACACCGGGCTCATCCCCAAGTTTGAGGCCAAAATCGGCAAACCTGCTTGCGCGGTGGTTTTGAGGCCAAACTACCCAAACCATCCATCTTCGCTTGGCTACCACGCGACCTCCTCGATGTTGATGCGTGCCCAGCCTCCGCCAAGCCTCCTGCCTGACTCGTCCAATATTGTCTCCATCCCGCCATGTCCTCTTGCTTTTTCGTGCACCATGTGGACCTCCCATGACTCCGCCTGGTTTCTTCAGGTCCATCGGTCCAAGCCTACTCGCGTTCATCCTTCATCGCCCTTGGTCCATCGGCATGAACCTTTCATTTGACCTTCACCGCGCACCATCGGCCGCCACACCGCATCCAACACCTGCACATCACAAGCCAAGAGCAACATCAAACCAACACAACGTTATCAATCACTCATCATTCCAGGGTGACCACCATTGGTCCTCAATCTCCCCCTTGATGAGTGCATTAACAACACCCCACAAATTTATAGTTTGAAAAAGAAAACAAGAATCTCGAAAAGAAAATCTCAGTCCCCTAAGATAAGGGCAACAGCTCTACACGACTGAGATAAAATCATGTGATCCCTCAAGAAGAGACAGAAAACGAGCTCAACACCAATCACATGAAAATCCAAACTCAAATCACACACCGGCTCCTCAAGAAGAGGTAAGCAGCTCAACGCGACTGGCAAAAGACACAGGAGCATAAAAACTCATAGAGACTCCCCCTGAACAAATGCACTCCCCCTGAAACCAAGACATGCAAAGGCAAAGTTCTCCCCCTTGTGAAACCAAAGCATGAATTTGTGTGCAATTCTCCCAAAATTCTCCAAATATCTCCCCCTTGTTGACAATGCAACCATCAAGACAAGCATGAGAGCATAAAAAAAGAATGCATGAAAGGCAGAATCTATCAATCTTCACAGATATACCACAGAATACTTTCAAAGGCTACAAGAGAGAAAACACTTGGTGGATCAGATAGGAGCAATAACGTCACCAGCAAGATGATACCATGTTACAGTCAAAAGGTGAAGCAGATGTCAGGTTTTAGCAATGTGTAAAAAGATCACCACATGAGCAAGCACCTAGTTAAGAATCACCCAAGTAAGAACAAACTAGTCCATCAAGAGCTCATACAAGGAAGACACATTCTAACCAAGATATCATTGCAAACACCCACATATGCATCACATGTCATGTCTGAGCTTGTTGAAACCATGTGCCTGCTTCTTTTTGGTAGACAACATGTAACAACTAAGCAATCTAGAATATGAACATTAAGCATAAAAACTTGGTGAATTTATGAATTTTTCTTTTTAGAATTTTTCTTTTCATTATTCACACAAAGCAAAATACATGAAGTGCCTTTATGGCACAAAGAAGCAATGCTTCCCCAAGGGGTGCATCATGAGCTAATCATTTGCAATGATACCTAGATCTTTGACCCAATTTAAAAGATCATGAAATCCAATCACAAGCTAAATATGGAACCAGCATTCATACAAGGGCAAATCAAAACCAAGCATCTACTCATGGGTTATAAGCAAGTTAATAGAGTAGGATTTAGCATTGGATTTCAAAAAACAGTTATCTCAACATGTGTACAATATCATCAAGAGCATAAGTGCACATTGCATCAAACATCACCAACCAAGTACTAGCTCATAAGTAGCATAAGATAGTAGTTAGGGCATATAAGAGAAGTCATCTAGTGCAATATGATACAAAATGCATTATGATACAGATGCAATGAAAGCCGAACTAGCATACTACAAAAATGCTAACAAGAAAATGGCTATATAGGTATAATACAAGAGAAGCGCCAAAACCCAACTCAGAAAGGAAAGCAAACACCCAACTCCCCCCACAAACGAGCAAAAGTGGCTTGATCCAGGGGTTTGGTGAAGATATCAGTGAGTTGGTTTTGGGTAGCAACATATCCAAGGTCAATGTCTCCTCTCTCAACATGATCTCTCAAAAAATGATATCTCACATCAATGTGTTTGGTTTTTGAGTGGAGGACAGGGTTCTTGGCTACACTAATGGCACTCGTGCTATCACAAAGAAGGGATACACAAGTAAAGTCCAAACAAAATCTCTCAAAGTGGAAATCATCCACAACAGCTGAGAACAACAACTAGCAACAGCAACATACTTGGCTTCGGTGGTAGACTGAGCAACACTAGACTATTTGCGAGAAGACCAAGAGACCAAAGATGAACCAAGAAATTGGCAAGTGCCAGAGGTAGATTTGCGATCCAATCGACACCCAGCAAAGTCCGCATCGGAGTATCCGCGGAGCATGAGTATCGAGGAGGCAGAATACCACAAACCAAATTCAGGTGTGAAGCGAAGGTACCTCATGATTCTTTTCACTGCCTGACGGTGAGATGTCCTCGGTGAAGCCTGAAAACGATCGCACAGACACACTGCGAAGTGTATGTCCGGTCTCGTCGCTGTCAGGTACAAGAGGGAGCCGATCATGCTCCGGTACTCCTTCTGGTCCACTTGTTCTCCATCTTCATCCGCATCCAGCACCGTCGTCATCACCATGGGTGTTGACAGTGGCTTGGCATTTGCCATGTCAAACTTCCTCAACACATCCTTCGTGTACTTCCCTTGGTGCATGAAGGTTCCCTCCTTGCTTTGCTTGATTTGTAGCCTGAGGAAGAAGGTTAGTTCACTCATCATTGACATCTCGAATTCCCTGCTCATGTCATCTGCAAACTTAGCAACCAAAGCATGAGAGGAACCACCAAAGATAATATCATCCATGTAAATATGAATAACCAACAAGTCATTCCCTTGCCTGAGGAGAAAGAGAGTTTTATCAACTGACCCCATTTCAAACCCATTCCCAAGCAAAAAGGATTTCAACCTAGCATACCACACTCGGGGTACTTGTTTTAGGCCGTAGAGAGCTTTCTCGAGTTTGAAAACACGGTCAGGATACTTAGGACTCTCAAAACTAGGGGGTTGTTTCACATACACTTTCTCCACAATAAAACCATTTAGGAAGGCACTTTTCACATCCATTTGGAAGAGCTTAAAACCTTTAGCCATAGAAAAGGCTACAAGAATTCTAATCGCTTCCAAATGGGCAACAGGGGCAAAGGTGTCCTCATAATCAATTCCCTCTTTTTGGCTAAAACCTTGGGCAACCAACCTCGCTTTGTTCCCAACCAACCCATTTTCACCCTGTTTGTTTTTTAAAACCCATTTTGTTCCTATAGGGTGGCAATTTGGAGGTGGTTCAACTAAAACCCAAACCCTGTTTCTCTCAAAGTTTTCTAATTCCTCATGCATGGCATTGACCTAGTTTGAATCAGATAAAGCATGTCCAATATCTTGGGGTTCAAAAGAGGCTACAAATGCAGAATGTGCAAAGTGTGAAATCAGCCTAGACCTATGCCTAGTGGTGTGTTCATGCAAATTACCGATCATCTGTTGTGGAGGATGGTGACGTTGAATAAGTCGTGGAGCCACTCGCTCTGAAGTCGCCTTCCCCTCAACAGCAACTGGCTCACTCTGATCTTCTTCTTCATCATCTTGTAGTGGTACATGTTGATGGCTTGTAGTAGTGGGAGTGGAAGTAGGGCCATCAACCATTGTAGTTGAAGTAGAAGTGCAGAAGTAGCAGCAGCAGCACGATCAATCTCATCATCTCCTTCATCACCACTATCCACATGCTCTTCCTCTTCCTCAAAAATGCTTTATCCCATTTCATGTTCACCTGCAACTTTAAAGACCGGGGTTGTGCAAGGCATAGTTTCATCAAATGTAATCTCACAAGTTTCTACGATCCGATTAGTTTCAAGATTAAGCACACGACAAGCATGACTATGAGAAGCATAACCAAGAAAGATACCATCCGTAGAACGAGACTCAAATTTGTCCGAATTCCCTTGCTTGAGAATGAAACACTTGCAGCCAAACACCCTCAGGTGACTCACTTTGGGCAAACGTCGATGTATCAACTCCTAAGAAGTTTTCTTCAAGAAAGCTCACAAGAAGATCCGATTGGAAACATAACAAGCAGTGTTAATGGCTTCGGTCCAATATTTTCTAGGAGTCCTATGCTCATTAAGCATCGTCCTAGCCATTTCACAAAGGGTCCGATTCTTCCGTTCAACAACACCATTCTAAGGAGGGATATAAGGCGATGAAAACTGGTGTTCAAGACCAAGATCATTGCAAAAGGCTTTAAAACGAGCATTCTTGAATTCTGTGCCATTGTCACTACGAATAGCTCTCATGGAATCTTTTGGTCGCTCATTTTTCAACCTCAAGATCAAATCTCAAACAAAAGAAAATGCCTCATCCTTAGATTCCATGAAGAAAACCCATGAATACCTCAAAAATTCATCAACGATCACAAGCACATACCACTTCCCACCAACTGAGCAAACACGAGTAGGACCAACAGTATCCATGTGCATCAGCTCCCCTGGATGCTTAGTCATCACTTGATTCACAGGTGGGTGAGAAGTGGCAACCATTTTGCCATGATGACATAAAGCACAAACAAGATCTTTCTCTCAAATTTTAGCTTGGGCAAACCTCAAATAAGATCAAGAGCACTCAACCGGGAAAGCAAATCAAAGCTCAAATGACCCAAGCTTCTACGCCATTTCCAAAGTTAAGAAGAAGAGCCAGCCACTAAACACCGAGAGAGACCAAATGACTTGGAAAAATCAACTTGAAACACTTGACCCTCGGGGACGATCATACACACAACATCACCTCGACAGTCTAAAATCCGTGAAGCCCCCTACTTGAAACGGACCTCGAAACCATCTTCAAGCAGTTGCAAAACTGAAAGCAAATTGAAATCAAGAGAATCCACAAGAGCAACTCGCTTGAGCATGAAATTCTCACTTACCTTAATAGCACCCTCAGACAATACCTTTCCCTTTCTATTATCCTCGAAAGTAATGTACTCCCTGGTCATCACTGGGGTGAGGTTGGAGAACCATCTGTGATCACCGGTCAAGTGTCGAGAGCAACCGGAATCAATGAGCCACGTGTTCTCTAGGCCTCCGACCTGCACAACAAAGAGGAGACCAAGGATGAGCAAATGTCTCAACATTGGGGCTAGTAAAACAAGTAGAATACCAGTGTTGAACCACTTGCATAAGAGTGGGGTTAGCAAAATTAACCATCTCTCGACTCATTGGAGGACTACGGCCACCACGAGTGGGAAAATGTGGTCCGTTGTACCTCTGAGACTCAAAGCCACGGCCATGTTGTCCTAAGTCATATTGATCATGATGAGAAGCATGCCTGGCAAACTTGCAAGAAGGAGCTGAACGCACACTATCCACACGACGAGGTGGAGTTGTTCTAGGTGCACGTATACCATGAGAAGGGTGGTACATGTCCTAGTTGCCTCACGCACGCTCACACCTCAAAGCTTTCTTTCTTCAAAAACAAAACTCCTCAAGATGACCCTTCCTTTTACAATACTCACAGTGGAATGAAACAAGTTGTTTTGGCTGTGGGTTAGCTTTGGATTGAGGGTTAACTTTCAGTTGTGGGTTAGCTTTGGGTTGAGTGTTCATTCTTGGTTGTGGTCTGGCTTGGGGTTTTGGTGGAGGTTGCTTCAAAGGCATATCAGGGAGTGTGTCAAGCTTGTTTCTGAGGTGATTGGGTTTTTCCACCCAGATGGCTTTCTTTGGGACTTTGGGTAGTGTCTCAATGAACACTCCATCTCGAACACACTCAGAGAGGTTTTTCTCACATTTTGCGCTGGGTTGCTCTTCACTCAGTTTAAATGGATCACTAGGGGTGGAGGTTACTTTCTCTCTCTCACCACTTTATTGATCAATCTTCTCATCCAACCCATCAAAAATCTTTTCATACTACCCATCAAATCTACACTTCTTGATAATATTCCCAAGCCCAAAACCATCAACCCTTTTAAACTCCTGAATCATCATACCTAACTGAGGTTCCCTACTTGACACCTAACTGAGAATTGTGCGCAAGTAGTGATTTTCATCCTCAGTATTTCGCAAAGAACAACTAAGTTCAAGACACTTTGTGCATTCAGGAACTTTAGATTTAGCAATTAAATAAGATGTCTCAAGAGCTTTAATCTTAGCACATGCATCATCAAATTGAATCTGTAGAGCAGGGCAAGATTTGCAAGCACCAAGTAAAATAGGTCTAGTCTTAACTTCATCTGGAGCAGCCCTAGTCAAATCAAGTTCATCTACAAGCAAGGCATACTTAGATTGCAAAGAAGCTATACTAGCCATGTGAACAGCATATTCATCACACTTAACAACATCAGAAATAGTAGGAGCAGATTTAAGCATATCTATCTCAATCAAGGCACTTTCCAACTTAGCCTTAAGCTCAACTCGTTCATGAGTGGCCTTCTTAATCAACTTATCTTGATTGAACAGGCAAACATTCACTTCTTCTACTTCTAAGGCAAGTTGTACTAGAGTAGGCCTTACCTTTGTTTATGTGTTGGAGTCGCTTTCTTTGTTATCCTTCTTGTTGTCGGTGTTGAGGGCCATGATGCAGTACCCGTCGCGGTTCTTGCCGGAGTAGAAACAAAGGCCGTTGAAGTTCTTGCCATCCTTCTTCTTCTCCTTGCGGTTGTCGTCCTCCTCACTTGAGCTTGAGTCGGTGTGGTCGTCGGTGTCGGAGTCGATGTCACTGAGGGAGGCAATGAAGGCGCGCGCTTTAGCCTTCTTGCGGTACTCCTTCTTCTCACGATCAGTGTACTTCTTCTTCTTCTTGGTGCTGTTCTTGTTCTTGTGCTTGTTGTAGTCGTACCCACTCTTGGACTTGTTCTTGTCAGGGCAGTCGATGGCGAAGTGACATGGCTTGCCACAATCGAAGTAATTGTTGTTGTTCCTTCACCGGTTCTTGTAGTTGTCGTTGAAGCACATGAACCGCCTCGTGATCAAGGCGAGCTCCTCATCATCAAGAACCTACAGCTGCTCCTCTGAAACAGAAACCAAGGAAGATAAGGAAAATGACATAGAAGAAGAGTTACCTAAAGACTTAGGATGTTCAGAGCCTAACTAGTCGGAGAAGCCTACAAAACTACTTGGAACTGCTACATTTGACTAAAAAGTACTCAAGGGCTTGTCGGCCATACATCTATGGGCCCATCAGAAGGTTTGGACGGTCCTACAGTACGGGGTTGTACACCGAGACATCTTAGACAGTCCTACCAAAGTTTTGCCCATCCCTTTGAAGGATTCAAGTCATCCAAGGTGGCCTAACCGGTTCCCTAACCGGTTGTTTGGATTCAAATCAAGTTCCTCTCTCCAAAGGTATTCAAATCTTGTTTTTTCCCGATCTATCAACTCCATGAGTAGATTTGAATTTCCCTTGGTGAATCATCTCCTGGCAACCCTTAGAAGCTATTCCAAGAGTATCATTCCATTCCATTGGCTACATTGTTGGGATTCAAGATTTGGGGGTGGACTGCCTGGACTGGTCGGATCGTACGGGCAGACCGGTCTGAACAGTCCAACACTAAATCATGATTTCTTTCATGTTTTCAATAGTTATCTTCATAGGAATATTTCAAGAGCCTATTTGTCCAAATTTTGTTAAATCTAGCTGCTCTGGTTGTTGTGTAGGATAATTGGACCAATTTTGGGTGCAACCAGTCTGACTGGTTGCTCAAACAGGTCTGAGCACTTTGACCTTGAGCTACCCCAATTATTCTAGTTAATGATCTTATCAACTCTTTATCTATCCAATCTTTCTCCTGGTGTCTTATGCACTCTTTGTCATATTTTTATGACCCAGTACTAGCATCTATGCCTAAGGGAGCCCACGCTAAAAGGGTCAAGAAGAGAAGAGAAGAAGAGCCCACGTTCATGGAAGCGGCTCTAGCAAGCCTACTATGGTTTATCGCAGATCCTTGAGGCCGAGAGGACAGAAGAGAGTCCCTTTTGATGATGAGATTGAAGAAGTTGATGAGAGAGAGAGAGACAAGTAGTCATGATGATGAGGAAGAAGAATTCATGATTGAGCACTGCAGTGGCAAGGGACCAGCTAGCAGTGATGATGGCAATGGTGATGGAGATGATGATGGAAATGGTAATAATAGGGATGATAGTGATGATGGTGATGAAGAGGGTGACAATGATGAGGATTGTGAGGATGAGGGAGTGGGTAACATTGCTATGTCCACCATTCGTATGCCAACATATCCAACTCATAAAGGACCTACAAATTATTTTGGAGGTGGAATGACTAATACAGTAAGGAGGTTGAGGAAAGAGGATCCACACAATGTTCCTAAAAGTGCTTAAGACTATAGATTTTGGACTACTTTTCAGCAGGACTTCTACTCCACTTTTATTCTTAGAAAGTCCAAAATCACACATGAGGCACAATGGGTGGATTGGGAGTATATAAGGAGGAGCAATAATCCAATATTCAATGAAGTCATAGATACTTGTACCAATAAAAAAATTAAGCATCTCATTGCACAGTTCTTTGCTACCGAATACTTTGGACATGTTGCAAATGAGAGAGCTATGTTTTGGATGACTGAGGGTGATAAAAATCATATCACCTATTCTGGATTTGCATCATTGTTCAACGTTGGGGATGATGATCACACTCATATTAAGCTCCATGATAAAGGTGTTCTTGATACATCAAATATGCACTTCATGTATCCTAAGAATAAGAAAGGAGATTGGGGAAAGGTAAAGAATCTATACACATACTAGGCCATTCTAAACCATCTGTTTAGAAAGACCCTGACTCCTAGAGATGGAAACACCTTTGATATATCTCTCATTGGTGGCTTTGAAATCAGGAGAACCTCAATTTAGTGTGGGTGACTTTAATTGGCAAGAAATCAAGAACTTATCAGAGAATCCTTAGAAGATTTGCAGCTATAGTCCCTACATTATTTACATGATTGAGAAGGTGAAAAGGACAAAATATCCTAGGGATGTGAAGCACAAGCCATTGAGACCTCCAGTGAGGAAGACACCTAGAGTTCCATCTCCTCTAGTAGAAATAGTGCCTGAGCAGCAAGGACAAAGGGAAGAAGGGCTTGATCAGCAGTAGTTTTAGCAGCCGACTGGCACCTAGGTAGGGATCGGTCTGACCGGTTCACCTAACCAGTCTGACCAGTTTGTGCTTGGGTAGCGCAGCCACTCACAGAGGCAGCATGAGAAGCCCTCCTCTCCAATAAAGAAGTTCATAAATTTTCTGGTTGGCATGTGCAAGAGTCAGAGGGACATTGAGGTGGAACAACAGCGATAGTGGAGGGCTAGCAAGAAGGAGCATGACTTGATCAAGATGATGCACACTCACATGAACCTTTAGCCCCCTCGCTCTCCAATTTCTCTTTCACCTCCAAAAGTAGAAATCCCATCAGTTGAGGCAAGAATTGGAGAGTTCATGTCATCCGGCTACTTTGACCAACCTGGTAGTTCTATCCGAATGTGGGAGGTTCATCCTCAGCTCCTTCACCTTTTCAGCCACACACAGTAGGATGATTTGATGTGTTTGTCATAGACCTTGGTCCAAGCTTTTATGGAGGTGCATATCCTTTCTATCCGAGATCCACCGTTGGGCTATTCATAGGAGCTTCATCAGCAGTAGTTAGTGGCAGCATTCCAAACACTTCTTATGCAGCAACTCCTCCACCTCCCCCGAACACAGCTGAGATTGTAGTTCAGGCTCTCTTTGGACATCCACCTCATCATCATCCATCTACTCAGGGCATGTCTAACAGCACTCTTGATTCCCTCTCTGAAATCACAGTATTAGACTCTATTTATCTTATGTCTCCTATGCATTGGATGCATGAAGGCGCTCATTGGGTAGAGCACTCACCGGGAGGCAATGGGAGTGGACATGAGGATCGGTTCATCTTCCCAAGGCCCTTTTATGGTTGTTTGATGACAAAGAGGGAGAAGAACATGGATTAAAACTTCATCTTCAGGACTTAGTGTATCTAGGCAATAGCGACCGGCCTCACCGGTTTGATGGACCAGTCTGATCGGCCTGTATTGTTGGCTGAGAGATAGTTCTGTAATAATCCAAATTTAATTCCTTTGTGGACTTGAGAACTTGTAATGTGTGACATAGTGTGCAGAACCTTTTTATGCACTTAAGTGACTTTGTGTTAGTTTGATATGCATGTATGGTTGATGATTGTTTTGTGTGTGTGCTGACTGGTGCAAACCGGTCTGACCAATCTGGCCTTTGACAGCACACACACTTATCTCTTATGAGCGTTGATTACATGCCATATGCATCACGTATTTTATTTGTTACACACACTTGTTGCACCCCACGGATTCTGAGATATAAAGGGAGCTCCCATGATATTCTTGTCTATGTGCATTTGGCATGTGAGGCCAAATTTTTGAAATTCCACTCGAAGCACATATTAAGGGAGAGTTCATGATATATCTAAGAATCTAAAATGTGCTTTATCGATATATTTGTAAGCTTTAATCGGGTTGTCATCAATCACCAAAAAGGGGGAGATTGAAAGTGCATCTAGGCCCCTAAGTGAGTTTTGGTGAATTGAATGACAAAATGATTAAAGGACTAACTTATTTACTTAAGATTATGAGCAGTGTTTTATTCTCATATTTATGATGTAATATTGTCTCCTAAGTTGAATATGCATTATATGGCTCACAATGAAGAAAGCAAGCAAGTATATAATCCTGTGATGCAAATGTATGATCAATGACAAGCAAGAGTAAAGTGAAATTTGGGATATGTAATCATGATTGATCTATAAGTCTCAAAACCATGTGATAGCTTGATTGACAAGTGATGGGATCATTAAGTAAAGAATAGTAAGATTCACAAATGGATATTGCAACACTCTTGTGTGTATGATAAATTGACATGGGCTTATGATTTACATATAGGTCTCATTATTTAAAGCTCACAAATCCATGGGATATTCTATTATTGATCAAGAACAAGCATTTGAAGAGGATTTCAGAATGGGATTTCATTGTTGAAGTCCAAAGTAAAGCTAAACTCAATGTGGTAAGAATAGGTGAAGAAATCAAGCGAGATACTAGAGCGAGGGACTAAGCAAGCTTTGGTTAAGCGACGACTTGGACCATGTGCATTTTGCTAAGGTGAAGTGGCTAGAAATCAGGGGGTTTCGAAGTCTCATATCTAAGCCTTACCGAGCGAAACAATGCAATGCATCTAATCTGTTGTGGTTGATAAATTGGAATGACTTAAGGATTCAAGTATACCTTATCATGATTAATGGAAAATCCTAAGTCCCTAGATCAAGTTGGATGTGCTCAAGATGATAGCAATGTTGAGAGCCCTCAAGTGAATATTGATCAAAGTACCGCATGGATGAAGACTTACAAGCTCAAGCGGATGACATTGTGTTTATATTTATTCTTGAGTATAGGTATGTCGCACTATCAAGAGGGATGCAACATTAGCAAATTAACAACACTAAAAGTGCTCTTAGTTGACCTATGTGAGACTGGCCTTAAGAAAACCCTTGAATGTGCTAACTATCCTGACTCAGCTAACTAAGGTCGGTTCAGCTAGTAGGTGGACCAAGAAGGTGTCTCTGGAGGTTTTGGGACTAACTCAGCCAAACCGGTCTGACCAGTTTAGGGGGGTTATGAGCACTAACGGCTAGTTTTTCAAACCAGACCGGTCTGACCGGTCTGGAGGTTATGAGCATTAATGGCTAGTTTTCAAACCAGACCGGTCTGGCAACCGATCTAACCGGTTTGAGCAAGTGTGTAACGGCTAGTTTCTGGTGTGTGGGGTATTTGTACCCCTTGGCTCCCTCCTTGGTGGGCTGCTGGTTACACACGCATTTGACATCATCTAGTGACCAGAGAAGCTCTCCCCAACCTCTCTTTGTGAGACTTGAGTGATTCTTGAGAAATCTTTAAGTTGGGTTGAGAGAGTGATCTTTTGTGAGCATTTGTGAGCTAAGAAGAGGAATCCATAGCTTGAGCACTTGTGGTTCGTGACAACAAAGCCTTCGAAGCATTTGTACTCTTGAAGGTGTGCCTCCTAGATGGCTAGGCATAGCCAACTAGCTCTCAAGGTGTGGAGAGCAGTGGTAAGATTGTGAGGGCTACCATCTTGCCTCCGCAAGGAAAAAGATCATCTAGTGGAGATGAGGAAAGTGGTTGAAATGGACCCAGCTTGTTGGAAGCAAGTTGAAATAGACTCGTATTCCAATAGGCTCCACAACAGAGATGTAGGATTCATTGCGGTGAATCTCTACTTCGGATAAACAAATTTTCCCATGTCTACATTTGGTTTGCTTCACTTGTTGATTTCTAGCAAATTACTTGTGCTTCCGCTTCGATCTACTTGGGTGTGCTTATCTTGTGTGTGGGAGCTACTTGAACCTGCCAAAAACTTCTGAAGGAGCCATTCACCAAGTTGGTTTGGTTCTAGAAGTCAAGGAGGGGCTCAGACAGCACGTTGGTGTGCCCTCTGCCTTGGACCGGTCTGACCAGTCTGGTAAACCGGTCTAACCGGTTTGGCCTAGGTAGTACTGCTAAGTTGAATGAATTTTGTAAATTGGTCAACATGCCTATCTACCTCTCTCTAGGTGACATCTTGATCCTTTCAAGGTGAAATCACATGGATCCAAGGGGCCCACATTAGGGGGTAAACCGACACAATTCCACGGGAACCACCCCATACCCACCTAAGGGCTCACAGGGTAGTGAGACAACCAAAGGGAAGTGGAAGAGGTGGCAACCAGGGATTGGTCGAATCCTTAGTTCGGTCAAACCGCACTCGCTCCTCTCACCTCCAGCCGACATGTGGCAGTCTTGACTAACTCTCCTATGGTGGTTGCATAGGATTCCCTACAGATACCCTCACAGAACTGCCTTGGGAAGCCTATATATATAAGGAGAGAGAGACTCCACACTCCACACAACAACACAAAAGAAGAAGTCTAGAGCTCTACTACAAAGGTGAAGCCCTACTTGGGCTAGTGCTTAGAATAGGGAGAGAGTGAGGGGTAATTCGGGGAAGTGCTAGAGCTATTGGCACTCTTCCCTAAGCTTGTACCTCGGTGGATGCTTCTATCTTAGTAAGTGTTCATCATGATTACTTATGGGGTAAGTTCTTAGTTAAGTTAGTTTTATTTCTTATTGCTTGCGGGTTCCTCATTGTATTTAGATAGTGCTTTAGTCTTTCATGAGTGTGGTACATAGACTAAGGTAGTAATCAATAGCATAGATGTGGTGTCTAGGTGCCAGGTGATGACAGCCATGTCCGTCCTTCGTAATCCTCCACGTTCGGGTATAGTTTAAAGCTGAGGACCAATGGATGGTCACCCTTGGATGATGAGTGATTGACAACGTTGTGTTGGATTGATGTGCTCTTGGTTTGTGATGTGCAGGTGTGGAGCTCAGAGGCGGTGATCAATGGCGAGGTGAAGGTCAAGTAGAAACGGGCCGTGCCGATGGACCGGGAGCGATGAAGGACGGACGTGAGGCTTGGACTAAGGGACCAGAGCGCCGGAGGATCAGCCGCAGTGGCTGACACTTGGGGACATCGACAAGTGCAAGTGTACATGGAGGAGTGACCGTGTTGACCAAGTCAAGATGGTGGACGTGCAAAGCAAGGACGCTAGAAGACTTGGCGGCCAGACGGTCGAGGACGGTGGTGACATGTGTCAAGGAGCGGGTTTGGTGGTTTGGGCCGAAAAAACCACAGGCGGATGGTTTCCAAGTTTGGGCTGCAAAACCCGGGCGGAGGTTCCGAGTAGGAACACAGAGGCATGTGGCGGAAACACAGAGGTTGCGTCGAGACGAAACAAGTCTGTGCAGGAAGCATGGCCGTCCGATCGACCGAACACACAGATGGACCAAAATGCCCCTACCTGGGTAGTTATCCTAGTAGTAGTAGTAGGGTTACTTTAGTAACTAGTTTGGAACTATAAATAGAGATGGGGGGCTGGTTGTTTCAGTACCTCTCTAAGCACTTCATCTATCTAGGGTTTTAGTAGTTCATTAGTCTAGTCTCTCTCTCTCTAGTTTATCTCTCTAGAGGTCCGTGGATGTTTTGAGCACCGAGTCATTGTATTGAACCAAGTTTTAGTTGCAGGAATGGAGGCCCTAACCTCCTCGTGTCCTCCTTGTGTTGGGGGATGACGATTTGTGCAACTCTCGCTCGAGTTCTTCGCGTTCTTAGTTTCTCCCGTTTTTCCCTTCTCACGTTTTTGTTCAATTCATGATTTCTGAGGAGTCTTGGCTCAAACCAATCATTGGGAAATGAACTAGGACGTGAGTGAAGCCTTTCCACCAAAGGAATACATCTAACTCCTCACGAGTTCATCGATCGGGACGATTCAAGCTCTAGGGTTGAAAAATCGGCATTCCTCACAAGATATTTAATTCCCTTTGATTGGCTGATCTTTTTGAGGAGATCTTTTGGGAACATGTTTGTTATGTTGTTGGGAAACTATGGTTAAAATTTTGTGATTGTTGGAGGTCGTTTGATTGAGTTTTGGATTTTTCTTCTCTCCTCACGAAGGCTGATTTCTGTGCTGTTGGAAGTTCCGAAACTGTGTCAGAAGTTCCAAAGGGAAAATTGCTGAAACGACAGAGAACTCCTGTCGGGAGATCCCCGGTACTTCCGATAGGTATCGGAACTTCCGATAGGGGGTCGGAACTTCTGACAGGAGCATTTTGAGTCCTGTTTTGACTCAGATCTTTGGAGTTTGCTTTCCGGATCTTTGGGTTTTGCTTCCAGTTGTTTCTTGAGAGTCCCACTGTGTTATCGGTCATCACCATAGACACCCAGCCATCCAGTTGGCTCGTGGATCTCTCATCTTCCGTTCGCTTCAGTTTTGGGGTTTGATTTTGGGACAGAAGCCTAAGATTTCAAAAGAAATATTTGAGGCTCCCATTCACCCCCCCCCCCCCCTCTGGTCGCCTTTTCGGTCCTTCAAAAGCCGTTGGTCGGAGTCTCCTGGTAGACCAGGGGTAACCTGGTGCCTAAAGTAAGCAAGCTAGATTCAGAAGCTATCCTATCTAAGAACCTCTACCATAGGAATCGTCTCTACCCTCACCAACCTTTATCTTGTTGTCCTTGGACGAATTAGTGTTGAAACTAGTATACATGCATTCCTTGTGGGTTCAATACCTTGAATCCTTCTGGGTGAAAGCTACAGCGATATCCATACGGTTGCAGATTTATTCATGATTATTATTTATACTAACAGGTGTAAGGAAAATAGCCCTAGGCCAATGATTTTGGTGATTAATATCAACATAGTCATTGGGACTAATGTGTTTGCAAGATGTACCTTTGTAGGTGTTTTATAGGTCCCGAGGATGAATTCCAAAAGCCATCAAAATGAGAAGAAGAAGAAAGACTTAGAAAAATTCTATGGCATCTAAATGATATTAAAAATTCTAAGGCATACAAATGATGGTATTGAAGCTGAGATAAAGACACACAAAGACTTCAAGCGAATTCTGCTGGAATTGTGCATCGACACAATTCAGTGATTCAAATGGTGATGACTAGCGAAGTCACCGAATCAGTGGGTCACCATAGGAATAGTAGCAGGGCTAAGGAAGGACATGCACCATGTGCATCGATCTATTCAGTGATGATAGTGAGCTTCACCAAATATATTGGTGAGGATCGGCTCATCTCAGAATCGGCTCTAGAAGTTTCGAAGCTTATTTATGGCCTCACCAATTCATATGGCGGAAGTAGTAACCAGAGCGGTGAATCAGTCGATGAAGGAAGGCGGAATAAGACTGTGGCTTAGGGGTCATTGACTCATTCATGCCCTGCACATGCCACCGAACCAGTGGACGATGCATGTGGGGACCAGACATTAGTTTCCCAATAGCTAGCTGAGGTGGCAAGCACCGATTCATTCGGTTCTACCCTTGCGCACCACCGAATCAGTCGGTGATACGCAAAAGTTACAACGACAAGTTCTTGGAGATGGGGCTATAAATACCACTTTGCCTGACCATTTAAAGTGTGTTAGATCTTGGAGAAGCTATAGGCTTAGTTCTCACATAAACACAAGTGCTCTATCCACCAAAGTGTTAAAGAGAAGATTAAGGTAATTAACATAATTTTAGGTCTGATTCGTGCTAGTTTAGGCCTAATAGCGCATTGCTTTAGGGATTAGACTAGAATTAGGCGAGTGTGCAATGCACAGCTCTTTGTTATCAATGCTTGTGCGCACCAAGAGTTGTAAATTCAGGGCTTGTAAGTCTTGCGAGATCCTCCAACCGCATTTATGGAGTGGCTGCTGGTGCATGTGATAGGGAGGAGAGGCCCTAGGTGTTTTGCCGAAGCTCAACCAACTGAAAAGCGGCAAGGAGCATTCAGGAGAGGCTAGATGGAGACCCACTTGTGCGTGTGGAAGGCACGTCAGCTATCCTATGGAGTTACTTGACCAAGAAGCTTATGCCCTTGCGTGGGTATTCCCTTGAGAGAGGCTCCAACAATGAGGACTAGTGGAAAGCTTTGCTTTCTGATACCTTGATAAAAATCCCCGTGTCGCTATGCCAGGAGTTTGCCTTCTCTACCTCATTTTCCTTCTGCAAATTTTATTACACTTACATTTTGCGTTTACCTTTCCTAGAATTTGTATATGTAGTTTATAGGATTAGAACCTAGGGTGCAAAACTCTTTTGAGGTAGAGATATCAACACATAGAAAAACCTAGTGCACATCTAGATAGAAATAGAAATAGTTTTTTATATGTACTTGGAGCCTTACTTTTTAGAACACCAAATTCACCCCCTCTTAGGGTGTCACGGTCCCTTCAATTGATATCATAGCCGGTGGCTCATATTTGGACCCTTGGCTTGACTGCCATTGAGCAAAGTGACATCCAAAGAGGTTAGGAGTGATATCGGTAGGCCTCCACACTTCAATGGCACTAACTTACCCTATTGGCATGTTCGCATGTCATGTTTCCTAGAGGTGAAAGGAATGAAACCACTAGCTCATTTGAAGAGTTTGGAGAGCGATGAAACAAGGAATGAAACCACTAGCTAGGTCAAATAACCCCACCAAGGCTGGTGAAAAAAAGTTGCACCTCAATGATATTGCTCGGAATTTAATTTTTGAATCTCTTAGCATTGTTGTGTTCAATAGAGTTTATGAGTTTCAAAGTGCACACAAAATTTGGACCACGCTCATAGAGCTCCGCAACGACGCGAGTGACGTTAAAGAGAAAAAATAGCTTGATCAAAGAAGCTTTCGATTCTTTTGAAATGCTACCTAATGAATTAGCTATGACATGTACTCACGCTTGAATGTTATTATCAATGAGATAAATGCAATAGGTTTGACCAAGCTAACCAATGCGGACGTCACAAGAAAGATCATCCACATTCTTCCCAAGGACAAGTACACATCCATCATCACCTACTTCCACTTGTTTGAAGATATGAACAAATGGAGGCCAACAAAAGTCTTGAACAAGATCATTGCTCAAGAGCTATCCATGAAGATTAGCAAAATTCCTTCTCCCTCAAATCAAGATGTTGGTGCATCAAGCAAAAAAGAGAAGGACAAGGAAAAGAAAAGTGAAGATAAGCAAGAATCTTCCACATCAAGCAAGAAAGCTCAAGCATCAAGTTCAAGCTCAAGCTCAAGTGAAGCTTCAAGTTCAAAGTGATAAAGAAGAAGAGAGGGACGATGAGGCGGAAGATGAAGAGCAAGAAAGCTCAAGAGCAAGCATCAAGTTCAAGCTTAAGGTCAAGTGAAGCTTCAAGTTCAAGTGATGAAGAAGAAGAGAGTGATGATGAGCTGTTTCGTCGTGCCGAGAGTTTGCCTTCTCTACCTCATTTACCATCCGTATTTCTTTTTGCACTTACATTCCTCGTTTACCTTTCCTAAAATTGCCATGTGTAGGTTATAGGATTGGAACCTAGGATGCACATCTAGATAGAAATTGGAATAAGTTTTTATATGTGTTTGGAGCCTTAGTTTTTAGAACACCCAGCTCACCTTCTCTTAGGGTATCATGGTCCCTTCGGTAGGTACCTAGGTACATACCTCTGTCAAGCCCCCGAGCAATGTGGAGCTGAACAGTGGCTTGATGAGGGACGAGGCCAAAGAGATCCCCAATTGAAGTTACTCTAGCCTCGTTTGGAACCACAGTCATCATGCAGTGCGGGGAGGGAGAGGGGACGACCACGAATAATCCTGCCGAACAGGTCACGGTCACAGTGGTACCTCCCCGTGAGACCCGTGCCCCACCGCGAGTTGCCTTGGATCGAAACGTGCTCCCCTGCCCCTTTCGCTTTTCCACTGATGCCTTGTGTCTCCCTCCCATTCACCTCTCGCTCGCGCTAGGGTTCGCCCCTGCCCGCCCCCCCTCCCCCCCCCCCGGGCTACGCCCTCACCGAGGTCTACTGTCGCTCCCATCGCAAATCCGGTGCCTCTGTCCACCACACAACCAACGCCAGCCAAGATGGAGGCTAGGGGACCGCAGGCGTAGGCGCCGGCCTGCCAACAGGGCAGCGCGACCAGCATGGAGAGAGGGAGGCGCAACACTGTGGGTGGGCAGGCGGGTGATGCCGAGACGCGGCAAGGAGGGAGGGAGGCGATGTGGCAACTAATGGGTATTGTTTGAAGTGGCGTAAAACACTACTATTGATTGTCTTGACTACTAATTATTTTATCAAAATTTGTATTTTACAAACTTCATAAATATTGTCAAAATCATCTTTTGCTCATACTCATGAATCAAATGAGCTATCATTAGCCACAAGGGCACATATGTCATTTTACACTCAGAACACATAATTAACTACAAATAATGAGGTTGCCAAACTCCCAACTTATCCAACCAGCGGATTCTCTCGACAACAGATTCTCATTAAATTCAGATTTTCAGATGATTCTCAGATAACCTCAGACAAACAAAACCTCTATTGTCGGTTGAAGTTACTCTGTCATCATGCTGCCAAGAGGCTGCGCAGTGCTCCAAAAAATCATCCTTGGATTGCAACGGAAGCACTCCTGACCGCACCCGTTGACACTAGCCCACCAAGACTCGAGTTGCTTAGAATAAACAAATCGAGGGTCAAAAAGTCCATCTTGAACCGAACCATCTGCATCTTCAGAAGGGGTATAGAGGGAGTCATAAGACGCCCTCCATATTGGAGCAGCCCCCCAGCCTTAGTGATTAGGATAATCAATTCAAGGGTCAAGAAAAGGCCACAGGTTTCAGCACATGATTCTTACCCAATTTTGTTTTTCAGGAGAAATTGATCATAGATTAACATGCCTTCGAACGACAGAAGTACACCAAATTTAACCTTGTTGACAACAGAAACTTCCCAATTTCTCAGACCAACGAAAGAACGATACAATTGACATGGAATAATCCCAGTCAACATCAGGTCAGTTCGACCTAAAGCGACAGAAAATCAGCTGTTATACAGAGGCAGTAAACAATGAAATGAATTAGACTCCTAATGCCGACTAATTCCGCAACCAATGGAATCTGATGCAATTATTCGATTAGCATCCCCTTCAAATTGCCGTCAGAGAAGAAACCTGTACTTGTGCATAAGCAGTTAGAAGTTATGTACTGTTCTTCTTTTTCTTATCACAGGAATGGCCAGTCTTCCTCTTGTGACGACTGAAATCCGACACAAACCGGAATGTCTGAGTGCAGCCAGGTTCTGTGCATGCATATGGGCGCACCCCCGTATGCACCCTCATGTGCTCTGTCCTCGCCCATGGCCACTTGAATGTCTTCTTGCAGCCTGTGAATGAACACATGAGCGGCCTCTCATCCAGGTGGACTTTGCGGTGCTGAAGCAAATATTTGTGGCAGAAGAATTTCTTCTTGCATCCCTTTACAGGACAAATGTCTCGCTTATGTAACGCCAAGTCCTGCTGGGTGCTGAAGCTCATATCACACCCTTCTATATCACAAGAAAATTTTGCTCCTTTATCTCCATTGCGCAAACCATCACTTGCTGGATGTTTACTAGCTTTTTTCTTACCGCTTTGCATCTTGGATTTCACTTTAACATCATCAGCCTTTTCTTTTGGAATTTCTTCCCATTTATCTATTGTGGCTTTGTCTCTATGGCACACATCTGTGTCACAAGAAAATTTTGCTTCATTATCTCCATTGTGCAAACCATCACTTGTCTGGCATTTGCTGGCCTTTTTCTTACCACTATGCATTTTGCCTCTAGATTTTACTTTCACATCATTTGTTTTCTGTTGAACTCCATCCCAGTTTTCTTGTGTGGCTTCATCTCCATTATCTTCATGAAGCAAATCTACATTGTTATCTTTGCTGTGCTTTTCTTGAAACTGCCGATTTGTCTTATCATTCTTGTGCTTCTTAGTACTAACTTTCTTAACCATCTTTTGCAATCTCTTTTCTACATTTGACAAATCATCACTTGCCTTGCACTTGCTGGATTTTTTCTTACTACCTTGCAGTTGAGTATCAGATTTCACTTTTACAACATCAAGTCCTTGTGGCGGACTGTTATCACAGTCGCCTACTGTGGTGTTTTCTGTGCTATCTATACCAAGCCTGTAGTCATGGTCATCACTGTCATTGTGTCGCTCATAAAAGTTGTTGTTTCTCTTATCATCCTTTCTCCTTTTAGAACTTGAGTTCTTGTTGGTCTTTTCTGATTCATGTTGATGTTGCAGAGTTTTCTGTGCATCCTCATTTTCATTTTCATCTCCATCTGATTCATGTTTTCCATGATCATCAAAATTTCTAGGCTGGTCAAAAGTAGCTACATCGGAAGCAGTGTATCTCTTCTTTTTGGCTCTCTCAACAGAGTCCCCCTCTTTTCTTCTCGATACTCTTTTAGATAGGCTTCGGTTGATCAGGCTAGTAGATCTTGCTGATGGTTCTTGTATTCTGTCATAGGAATTAACAGAGACCATCGCTTTGCTGTAAACCATGTCATGATCCTGTTCTTCCCGCTCACGATCTAAAAGTGGATGAACCTGGTTTGACATCCAAATTTTGCCACACCACGATCCAGCCACTTTTTTCTTTGTTGTGCCTGATCGCTGTCGTTCATCTGTCAAGCTGTCTGGATTTTCCTGGGCAAATGCCTTGTAAATGATGGAGTTGTATGGTACTTGCTTGCTGTAAAGTGGAGATTTGCTCTGTTTGGCACTGTAATATATGTTGATACCCATTTTTACTGCCCAGTCACTGCTTGTGGGTTCAGCATCTTCATCCTGCAGAGCCAATCGAATTCTTCCAATGTCTTCATCTGTTGCATTTTTGAAAGTGATATCTTTCCAAGCATGCTTCATACCAAGTTCTTCTGCTATAACTTTTGCTGCTGACTCCGCTTTAGGGTATTCTGCAAATGCATTGTGAATTAGCAATGAAGAAATTCCATGCTGTAAATGATTGCAGGATTAAGACATCCCTTTAAAAATATTACTGTCCACTCTAACAAGGCATCAACAGCGATAACTCAAAGAATGGGAACATTATTTTTACGTGTAACCCATATTCCCACAAACAAAGATAAATGTGGTCTATTTCAAAACAAGATCTGGAAGCACAGAGAATTTTGATGTACCGCCTCCTTGCACTATACGGAACCCCTAAAAAGGGACCTAGACCTCAGTCTCATTTGCTGGGTTCCATTGATCTAATTTTCTTTGTTGTCAATAATATTATGATATGATAACTACTGGAATGATTAAACAAAATAAGATATCAGTTATCACAAATAATTCTTTCACTGAAATATTGTCCTTCATAATTATTTCATGCAGTTCATGTTTGCTGATACTGATATTACCACCATATATTAGTAACATCAATACTTTTTCATTGTCAGAATCATCAAACCTGTATGCAACCAATCAGTCTAACATGATGAAACACTTGGGGCTTGTTCGGTTGGAAGAGGATTGGAGGAGGTTGGGAGGGATTAAATCCCTTACAAGTCAAAATCCCCCTCAATCCCCTTTGTGGGGGGGGGGGGGGGGGGGGGGGGGGAGATTAACCAAACAAGGCCTTAAGGGTAAATAAGAGAGGAAATGCCCAAGGAACTTTGCAGAAACTAGAGAAACAGTGCAAATACCTGGATGGCACAAAAGCACGATATTAGCACCACCAAATTGTTGAAGTCGTGTCCAAGTCTCCAAAGCATGTTCTAGACAAAACACATGCATTCTGCAAGAATCTTTGCTGTACTTGAGCAAAGTCAGGGCATCTGGTTCCATTGCACCTTTAGCTCTGCTAAAACTAGTACTTAAAGAAGCTTTTACACCTGGCGCAGTTGGATCATCATCCAAATCAAGATATGTTGACCACTGATCATATGCAGTTAGTGACTCTCCCAGATCTGCAAGATGGGTCATATCTGTTTCAATACTAGCCTGAGTCATAGCAATACTCATATTCTCTACTGGTTTCATTGGAGATACTGTTGCTCTGGAATCACATCCCTCTTCATACAAGTGCAAATTTGTATTTTGATACTGAACTGATGTTCCTGAGGACTGAATATTTGTAATTCCATTTACTGCATCATTGTTTGCACTATTGTTTGATATATTATCAGGTGCTTCCGCTTCCTCATCAGAATCTGATGATTCATAAGCAGAAGCCAGGAGCCCAAGAGCAGAAGCGCATCCATGGGTGCTGCTGGTGTACAGCTGTCTACACCGATCGGAAACTCGGGCTGAACTCATGTTGTGTATTCTATTATCATCTGTTTCAGAAGAATGCCCTGTTGAAAAAAGCCATTATATTTACACCATGGCCCCCAAAGTATACAGAAGAAAAATGACTTCATCATTACAATAAAAATTCTCATGAGCATTGCAATCTGATGCCTTCGGTCAAACAAAGTATGAAGACAACACCTAAAAACCTTAGAGAAACACCATTGCAATCTATTGAATCTTAAAGCATAAGAGGAAAGTGATTACAAATTTACAACTGAATTAAACTACTTAAAAAGATAAATAACTCAGAAACAAGTAACATAATTCACTGAAACATTCACCCTACAATTCATTCCCCAAAAGAAAATCCTATTTATAATAAGGTGCAAGAAAAATATGCATCAACCAAACAATTTTAAGTTTAACCGATAATATTTTATGAATATTAACATCGTCTATATGAAAATGATATGCGTATCTGGTAGGTTTGTCTAGGAAACTACTTTAACAATACACTAAATTATTGGGTTTTATGAATACAATAGAGCCGGTGGTCAATGATATTTTGACAACAGTGCCACTGTCAAAAAATGACTCTCTTCTGGAGCTTTGTTACAATGCTTTTAAAGTACCAGTGGTACTTGCAGGTACTTTCCTTTCTTCCTTCTTACCAAAAAAGAATTAAATAGATTTACACATATTAAAAGGGCATCATAGTAATTTCTCACTATTTTTGGTACTTGGTCCCACCAAATTGGTACTTCTTTTTAGGTACTTCATGGTACTTCCTTTGTTTCCACCATTCCGGATTGACGGCTCTCATTTTTTTCAAGCACTCTAAAATTTCTAATCTGAGTTTTATTGGAGGGGGTTATTGAACTAGAAAAATTGGCAGATCCATCTCCTTTCATAATGCAAGAAGTGAATGACAGCAATAGCAATTCATGTATGAATTTTCTGTTTTTACATACCATTTGACCAAAAGAATAAAAGAGGACAAGTGATATATACCAGATCAAAAAGTAGTACCACCAATTTCACTATTCAAAACAAATATGTGAAACAGGGAAGGGTGGATAATGATAGAAGGTAAAAGGGATATGTTGAGAACAGGGTATTAATAGTACAGGTAAGATCCAAGGCTCCCTAACCTTGTGGAGGAACAGTCGTTATCCAATTTGAGGTATCATTTGATTTCATAATTTCTCCATGTTTTGCACTTGATGACATGCACTCCTGAGAAATTACATATTGGACTGCTGCTTCTTTAGGTTGAATGATGGCTACACAAGCATAGCTTAATATGCCACACTGAACACATGGCAACCGCCCTTGATCTAAGAGCCCACATCCTTGATGTGATCCACCTTTTTCAATTACTCCACTCTGAATCTCTGAATTCAATAAGAGAGCGCTGCTGTTAACCATTCCAAATTTTGTTTCATAGAGCTTTCTTCCGTTACATGCAGAGGATGTGGTTGCACTTGATGATTGTGACTCGCTCATTTTTTCAAACCCTTTGATTTCATCTATTGCATTGCCATAAGCAAGCATATCTTCAGCCTTTTTCTGGCTAATACTACAGGTACCAGCAATCAACCCTTGCTTAACAGTGACTTCAGGTGCCATACTTGTAGGAAATGATGGAAGGGGAAATTTAATCTCCGGGATAATTACACAAGAACTCTTATCAAGAAGGATGCTAAGAAAATTGTTGTTTTCGATCACACTTCCAACAAATGTTTCTTTGATCATTATTTCACCTTCATTCTTCTTCTTGTCCCTTAGACGAGAGCTTCTGGGCACACCATGAGAATCCTTAAGTTCCCTATAAAAGGCAAATGTCATTTCAAAATAAATTCATTTCCACTTACATGATAATTCTGGGAATCACACAAACAGAATTGCTATTTGATATCCAGTTTTTACAGGCTGTGCTGAAACTAATGGGTCTAGTTTAAATAGATTAAATCAAAATGCATACATCCTGAATTATAAAGTATGACAAAATATATAGTTACTTCTGAATTAACTATGTAAAATATATAAAGAGGATGCCACCCTCCCCAATGTTCTTATAAAATCAAAATGTTTTAAAACAGCAACAATTGAGCTTATATTTATTGCAGGCACACCTTGGACGTAATGATAGTGCTAGCTCATAGAGCAGCTGATAATGAGACACCAGTGGACCACAATTTGTGGAAGCCCTCCTGATCGCAGCTTCTTTAGCCACTTGCAACCAGCGAGGCGTTGCAATATTTGTTGCTTCTCCACAATTAAATCCTGTGCAACAGGGATAGTGAAATAAATTCATCGTTGCATTCAGAGGAGTGATCTTTAACTCCAAAACAAGAACTACGACTCCTAACTGTTCAGAAGAACGCACATGAAATGGCAAACTATTAAGCGCAACAGTTATCTGGCAGTTTGAATGGATATCAACTTGCAGAATGAATGGTACAACTTACCAATGAGCTCTCTCTCATTCTTTTCAACAATTTTGAGCAATTATCTATTACAACAGATGTACCATGTGCAAATGTGAGTGTTTTCCATTAGAAAGAGAATCTACTATTTCCACTATAATTAACAAAAAAAACTATTCAAATTAGATCTGGTAGTTTGAATGGATAGCGTTAACTTGCAGTAATGAAATAGTACACCTTAGCAATGAGCCCTTGCACAATCCTTTCAACAATATAGAGTGATTCTCTTCTGTAAAATTGATGTACCATGTGCAAATGTGAGAGATTTAACCCTTTAAGTTAGAAAATGAAACTGCTATTTTCCACTATAATTAAAAAAACACAACTACCCATGAACACTTTGTATCATAGACCTGGAATTGCAAGGCTTCTTAGGTTAACTGAAAATTGTAACTCTTCCTCACAATAGTCAGTGAAAGGACTGGATCACACTGACATATAGGAGCAAACAGATAGCTAGTCCAAGGAAGATCATAGTAACCCGATAAGTGCATTATATGAATATGGACATGTTAGATGGTTTACCATGGCTAAAACCAGAATGATAAGCTCCAGGGAACGTGATAATAAATTCACCAGGGTTTTGTACCAATCTGCTTTGGAGAAGTATCTATCAATCATTATACCCAGTACTCAAAATAATGGCCAAGAATGAATGCCAAAGAAAATAATGTTAAGAAACATAGTAACACCTGCAGCAAGGAACTCCAGCAGAAAGAAGAACTTCAGGAGACAAGACAGTTGTCTTCTCATTTAGTGTTTGAAAGGCCACTGCACGAGATAAGCAAGCCATCAGCATATTTTTCTCTGCAGAGTTAAGAAAATTGAAGCATTCATACAAAAAGTAATACCTAAACTAGTTACTTTAAAAAGCGTAATCGTTATTTCAGTTAAACATCAATTTTACACAACAGAATCATGTGAAAAAAGAATTAAGAATTACAGCCGTCAAGAATTCTTATAATCACATGCCCACTACACAATCTGAAGAAGAAATATAAGTCCTACGATCAATCACCATACAGGGAGACCTAAAACTAGTACATCTTTATGTCTAAATCAAAATGCCTCAGCCCAAAGTAAACAGTTTCTCATGTCAAACAGAAAATAAAAGTGCTCTAAGTTCTTAAAAATGTTCAATTGCCTCACTTAATCTTCTGAAATTTTAGTTTCAGTATGGTAGGTGCCACTTGGTTTCATCTGTCAGTAAAGGTCATGAAAGAATGGCATGGCAAGAGGGGTGATGGAATTAATTGTAAATCTGGTTAGCTAACAGAGAGAAGAGGGCCAAACACCATGCTCGAAGGGAATTAGGGCATTAGAAAGCGGGATCAACTAACAACAAAGTCTATCAGTCCCGAGCAAGTTGGGGTAGGCTAGAGATAATGGCCAACATGAACCACCTGTGGGAAAAAGAACTTATATAAAAAGTACAAAAGGCGTGAATAATAGTAAAATTATCAGGGGATGTGAAACCTTGTTCATGATTTTGGAACATGGATAGCGGTTTTCCACGCGCTTTTATCCAAGGACAATTCTCTGGGTGTATTCCACACTTTCAAGTATCTTTTTTACCACCTCCTCCCATATCAGGTTCAGTTGACCCTGCCTCTCTTTAAATTATTGTCGTCCCTTAGGATCCTGCTATGCACCAGCTCATGGTTTAGGCACATGGATATCTGATTTCCATGGGCTTCTATCCAAGGACAATTCTCTGGGTGTATTCCACCCTTTCAAGTTCCTTTTCTACCACCTCCTCCCATTTCAGGTTCGGTTGACCCAGCCTCTCCTTACATAATTGTCATCCCTTAGGATCTTGCTATGCACAGGTGCCTCTGGAGGCCTCCGTTGGATATGTTCAAACCATCTAAACTGGTGTTTTTGTTAAGATTTTCTTCAATTGGTGCTACCCCTACCCTATCACGTATATTGTTGTTTTGAACTCGGTTCTTTTTGTGTGATTACAAATCCAACATAACAATATAACATATGCATTTCCGTTAAACATGTCGCGCTTTAGTAGGCTCCTAATACTCTATACATACAACATTAAATCACCCTTCTATAGAACTCACTCTTTAGTTTCTATGGCACCTTCTCATTATAGAGAATGCCAGATGTCTGGCACTATGTCATCCACCCTGTTCTAATTGTATGGCTAACATCTTCAATGATTTCATCATCTCTCTGTATCCAAACATTTAAAGGCATCCATCTTGCAGTACCTGACCTTCCAAACCAACATATCTTTCCTCATGTCTAGTATCACTGAAGTCACACCTCGCATACTAAGTGTAGTTCTGCTAAGTCTAAATCCTTCCAATTCTGGAGTCCTTCATCGTAACTCCAATTCCTATTTACAAAGAGATACCAACTAAAGGTTGAGATTAGGAATTTGGACTAACAAATACAAATTCAGTTTTGCTGGAATCTTCAACTTGTAGCTTTTTACAGGGCTAGGTTGCCTTAAACCGACAGATTTCAACTTTATCTGTAACAAGTTAACCTAAACAAATGGACTACCACAGATAAGATCCTGACTCCTGAGTCACCTCAACCTCTAAAGTTCAACTGCCAAATCAAATCGACATATCAAAACTTGAACGAACTAATACATAATAGGCAATCTAGTGTGCTGCTACTGCCTTGCATTACAGTAATTGCTGTGCAGCTGCAGCTGCCTAAACCCCATCCACAAAACAGTTAGATGTTTTGGTAAGTAAACAAAACAGAAACAAAGTTCACAAACTTCAGGATGATATGCCTTATTGAATTGTATCACTTAACCGTTCCAGATTTTCCTTTTGAATTGGAAGGATTCGGCACACTGCTACATAAACAGAGGTACCCTGAAGAAAAAGTTGACCTTAGACTTTGCTGGTCAAAGAGAAAAGCCAAAAGTTCATAAGCTTTCTCCAACCATAGATTTTACTAAAAGGTACTGATGTCTGCTTGGTTTACATCCCATTGTAATGTCAGAATGTCTCATTTGGTGCAGAGGTTCAGACATGCTAACAGACAGTTCACCTTCTTCTAAGTTCCCTTCTTTTGCAAGAAACCAAAGCATTGCAATTTGCAAAAGCATGGAGAAACAGGACACTCATTGAAGGACACATCCGTGTACATGCAGTATACTCTGACATAAGATTCAATCAAGTCATTCTGAAGTAAAGATCAGTTAGGTAAGCAAACAGCGTTTACTTCTCTTGCCAAAATATCCTCCCTAAAACCTGTTACATGCTACTCCTGTCTCCCCATTTCTACGCCCAAACTCTTCCCTGATGTATGAACCCTTCCCTGGCATCCCTGCCTCCATGTGGTCAGGAAGTAGTGCCCTATCCTGATCAAGTCTGCCACAGCTCAATTCAGTTTTTAATTTTCAGCTTCAATCAGCACTCCAATCAGAACCTCCAGTACTGAAAATAGCTTATTGATCGATTCCTACTAAAGGGCATTGATTTCCTCAAGTCATAAACTTGCATTACTAAAGGGCACTGGTTTCTGCTTAATTTACACGGCATTGGAAATGTAAGATGACTCAATTGGAGTCACTGACACCATTTCAGTTTATCTTTCCTTTTGAAGAAACATGTTTTGGCACAGTGCTGTATAGTCATATTGGACGTGCAGTCACATAGACAACGGCACCATGGAGGAAAAGGTTTTCACTTTGCCAGTAAGAAGAAAGCAGAAAAGACTCAAATAGAAATGCTACGCATCTATGCAAGAAACCAAAGCGTAAAAGGGGCAAAAGAGGGAGGGCACGCACTGATGGCGTTGAGGTCGTCGGCGTAGCCGTGCACACGGACGGCGTCCTCGAAGGCGAGCATGGCGTCTCGGGGCACGCCGTACCAGGTCTTGGGCTTGCCGAAGTGGAGGTAGTTGAGGCTGTGCAGCTCGTGGTCCTCCACGTGCCACGCGAACCAGCTGTAGAGCATCGCCACGTACAGCATCGGCGTCGTCACGCCGGCCACGTCCCGGCCCATCGCCCGCAGCAGCGAACCGCGGGCGCGGGGGGCCAGCCGCATGTTCCACTCCGTCTCCCCGACGTCCCTCGCCGCCAGGGCTGCATTGCCGCCGCCGCCCTCTTTCGGCGCCGCGAAGCCGGAGCCCGGCATGTCGTTGCCGTACTCGACGTTGAACGGCCTCGCGGCGCAGGCGCCCCAGAAGAGCGCCTCCAGCTGGAGCTGCGTCGCGTGCTTGGGCGGCACCGCGTGCCTCGGGAGCTCGATGTCGCGCGCCTTGGCGCGGAAGGCCTCCAGCGTGTAGCGCTCGCCGCTCTCCCAGACGCGGCGGCTCGCGGGGCGGCGATTCTTGGTGGAAAAGCCCACCTGCTGGAGCCGGGTCGGGAAGGTGGGCGCCGGGGCCGCGCCGTCGACGCCGGCGGCGGCGGCCGCATTGGCGGCGAAGGAGGCCTTGAGGCGCTCGACCGTGGCCTCCCGCGGCGGCGGCGCGAGCGGGGGCACGATCTTGCAGATGCCGTAGCGGGAGGCCTCGGCCTCGATCTTGAGGATGTAGGCGATGGGGTCCACGAACTCGGCGGCGGTGGGGTGGTACTCCGGCGCCACGGGCAGGTTGCGCAACCACTCCGGCGTCTCCACCGCCGGCGGCGACATGGCGGCGGCGGCGGGGAGCACGAAGAGGTCAGGGGGGCCTTCCTCAGGCGAGGACTCGCATTTGGGAGGGGCGATTTGGGGAATTGGCTCTCGCTGACTACTGCTTCGAGCTTGCTGCAGCGGCTGCTGCCCTGTTCCTGCTGCCGCTGCTGCTTTGGGGTAGTGAGGAGAGAGAGGGGGGACTGACGGAGGAGAGAGAAAGACAGGGGAAGACGAGAGGGTGGGGATTTTGTTGTTTTTTCTCTTTGGACTTTGGAGGGGTAGAAATGGAATTTCTTCTTTTTACTATTTTTGACAGAAAAATAGAGGAAAGCTGCAAATGGGACCTGCGATTTTGCAAGTTTTGAAAACTTTCATCCAAAAAATGAGTGGATAGTACTCACTTTGTAGATCTGTAGTGCAAGACGGGGGTGTTTGGGAGGAGGGGGCTAAACTTTAGCCCTGTCACATCGGATGTTCGGATACTAATTAGGAGGACTAAATATAAACTAATTACAAAACTAATTGCAGAACCCCTGGGCTAAATCGCGAGACGAATCTATTAAGCCTAATTAATCCATCATTAGTGAATGGTTACTGTAGCACCACATTGTCAAATCATGGACTAATTAGGTTTAATAGATTCGTCTCGCGATTTAGCCTAGGGGTTGTGTAATTAGTTTTGTAATTAGTCTAGGTTTAATACTCCTAATCAGTGTCCAAACATTCGATGTGACGGGGGCTAAAATTTAGCCCCCTCCTCCCAAACACCCTATTATGGGGGCTACTTTTTAATGCTGCGACTAAGAATCTTTTATTGAAGAGCAAGAGGCTACGAAGTGCCGCGGATGAATAGCATAGCAAGTTAGAGGAATCGGCACCGGAATTACTAGAAAAGTATGATTTAGCTATAAGAGGATGTGCTAAAAGTATAGATTGTTAAGGGGAGATGGCGAAGTGATGCGGCGGAAATTTGCGACGATATCAATAGTAGAGTGTGATTTGGCTTCAAAAGGATGCGGAGAAATAATACTTCCTCCGTTCCAAATTATAGGTCGTTTTGTATCTAATAAAGCTAAAACAACCTATAATTTGGGATGAAGGGAGTATGTTGAAAAGAAGATGGTATCTTAATGTAACATTGAGAAATTGGCAGCGATATCAATAGTAGAGTGTGATTCGGCTACAAGAGATATGGAGAAGTAATATATTGAATAGAAAATGGTATCGTGGTGAATCTATAGAGAGATCTCGATTCTAAGCTCGCATGAAACGATTATGCTAGTAGATGTATGGTACAGGTGGAGGAGACCATGCGATAAAATGTTAAGTTTGTGGAAGGAAGAGATGCAATCCCATCAAAAAGAAGGAAAGGCCAGGGCTCGGAAAAGACAATGGTGATGGCTATAGTTTAGAGACTGTTCGGGGCACATATTTTAATAGAGGTAGAGTGATTCTAATTCCTATCATTTAAAGTGATAGTTTGTCTCCACAAAAATAATATGTTCAATAACAAGCTATTCTGATTTTTTGAGTGATATAGGGTGATATGCTATGAGTTATTGATATAATAAATGATAAGCATTTCTAAAATGAAGTCAGGCACACGCTTTTAGAAACCAGGTTTAGAAAGAGCGTAATTGATGATATGCATTAATAAGCGCACCTAAATGTGCATGACGCCCAACCAGGCTTAGGGTAAGTACATTGGTGTCGTCTAATAGGCGGTCTATGCATTGACACGTAATTTTGAGACGATTTAGCATTGACATGTAATCTTGAGACGATTTAACAGGCAACCTGTACAATAGGTTATCCTATAAGTTGAGACGATTTAACAGGCAACCTGTACAATAGGTTATCCTATAAGTTGTCTGGTAGTGGTATATAATTCCTTAATTTGTGCATAAGAAAAATAAAATATTATGAGTTGCATGGCAACAATAACTCGTACAATGGTTGTTAAGTTGTCTCGTAGTCCTACAATTTAGCTCATGAGGTGGTTGTTTCGCGAAGCAACGACCTCTTTCTCTCTCCTCGCTCTCTCTCCTCCACATCATCAAAAATCCTACGTGGCACTGCATGAGAAGACCTATAAGACCGCTGACGTGTAGTAATGTACTTGCCCTTAAGATGAGCCTCATGGTGGGATGAGGTCAGGCTTGTCCTGTATATAAAGGTGGTAATGGATCATGGTCCTCATGCCTCCTTCACAATCCAACTCAGCCCTATCTACTTTTAGTTCAAAATCATATAATATTATGGTCCGACTCTTATTGAGCCCGATCCATAAATTTGCTAGGCTAAATTAGAGGACCCTTTAACATCCCTACCTGGATATGACCAAACCGGTCTGGAGAGGTGGGTCCCACCTCTTGATCTTTCTCTTCCCCTTCCCTCATCTCTCTCATGAGATGCCAGCGCCCCTCTATGGTACGGGTGGAGATCATGCAATGAAATGTTAAGTTTGAGGAAGGAAGAGATGCAATCACAGCAAAAAGAAGGAAAGGCAGGGGCTCGAAGAAGGCGATGGTGATGGCTATAGTTTAGAGACTAGTCGGGACACATGTAGAGTGATTCTATTTCTAATAAATGATAAGCATGTAATGAATGCTATGTATTGATAAGGGCACCCAAAGTGCATGATGCCCAACTGGTCCTAAGGTGGGTCTCAGGGTGGGACGAGATCAGGCCTGTCCTGTATATGACCGAGCCGATCCTAAGAGGTGGGTCCCACCTCTTGATCTTTCTCTTCCCCTTCCCTAATCTCTCTCATGAGATGCTAGCGTCCCTCCTCGGGTTGAAAATTTGTGTGCCGAGCTTTTGGCTGGGTTAAGCCTGGGGTGGCTTGACTTCCCATTCTTTTTTATAGAAAAATAAATAAAATTAATTGTGTAGACGGGTTTAGGTCGATCCGAATTTCTTTTATCTAATTTTCGCTAACCACGTCCGGACATGTAGTGGGTGGACGGCCCGGGCTGGGTGCCGCCGCCCTCTGGTGCAAGAAGCACCGTGGTACGTTCGTGCCTGAGCTTCCACCCTCCAAGACGCGAGCGGCCTGTTCGCTTCAGCTTATTCAGTCGGCTTATCAGCCACCAAACAGTATTTTCCTCTCACAACAAATCAGCCGTTTCAGCTTTTCAGTCGGCTTATAAGCTGAAGCGAACAGGCCTGAGGGACCCATCCCTCGCGCGCTCCCGAGACCCTGGCAGACCGGCTCCTCTCCTGTCCCCGGTGTTGCCTCCTACACTAGTCACGAATTACAAGCTCGAGATGTAAGCATTTCTAGCATAATCCACCCCTCTACTAATTAGAACATGCCATTTATCTAGTTTAAAATTTTAATTAGCGCTTGTCGCTTGTTCTTTCAAATCTCTTCTTGAGCCTATCTTTAAATTAGGAACATGAGGCCTTTGAAACGGCAAGTCTTTGTCACTCATTATTTCGTGGCTTCTCATTATGTATTTGAACACCCATACAGTTGTTTGTTCACCACGACAATATTCATCCCGCATGAATTAGAAATATCCCACCATCATTTTTCTCTATACATTGCTATGTACGCACTTCATCCCAAATTATTAGTTGTTTTGAATTTTTTTTAGATTTATACCTTTTACTATACATATCTAGACATATTTAGGTGCATAGTAAAATCTATATGAATCTAAACGGCTAATAATTTGGGATGGAGGAAGTATGTGTTAACAAGTCAAGAGTGAAAAATAAAATCAATCTAGACACCGAGTGTCGGTGTTTCATACTGCCGACTAGTGAATCACGCCGCGCTCACCTCACAAATCGATGGCTCACACTCAGAGAAAAGGGTTTATACTCAGTTCGTGATGAGAGTTCGTGTTCCTTAAGTCAGAGTGTGCGGTAGGCTTACAACGGGGTGCATGTAAGCAAGCGGTTGGGTGTGTTGTTCGTGTGTTAAAGTGTTAGAGAGAGTGAAGAGAAAGCCCAACTCCCCTTATATAGGCTTGGGGCTAGGCTACAGCGAGAAAGTAGGGACCCACAACCCCAGTGGTCGGGGAGCATGAGTGGTCTGAGCCCAGGTCGTGGCCGAATGAGGTGGGCCCTCCGGCCCTCCGTGACACAGTCTCCCGTCCCATCCTTGCTCTTGTGGTATGTCGAGGGGCGGCGCCACACAGTGCACGGTGAGGCGAGTGATACTCGATGAGGTAGGCACTGTGCTAGTCATGGCAGCCATCCCATCCAACAACTCCTGTAGGGGGGAGGGGCGGAGCATGGCGCCTGTCGCCGGGGCGCGTGGGGGCCCAGCTAGAGGCTGCTGCTGAACGACCGCGCCAGCACCCCGACCATATGCCGAGTGGTTGGGAGCCCTCTTCATTAGGGCATGCCCTCTAGGTGCAGGCCGGCATCGGAATGGTGAGGTCATACGGCCCTATCTTGTGCCTAGGATGTGACAGCGGGCAGGTAGCAAGGGGGTGCACCATGGCGTGCTGTGCGGGTCATGATGGCTCCGCTGGCTGAGGCGATGAAAAGGTGGCTTCTTGGGTGAGGCTTATCGGGACGACCCATTGGTCCATAGCCGTCGCCCCTGCCCCCTGCACAGCGTCGGGCGTGGGTGGAGGAGCGTGCGCGTCGCATCGGTGTGGCGCGCATTTAATGCTCCGCATGCGCTGGCCCTCGCCTGCTCCTCTCACTAGGGGAGGCCGGCGGCTATCCCTGATACGGCGCGGCTCCTGCCCCTCTGGGCCCCACACGGGGAAGTCGGAGAAGTACCGCATTCCCCCGCCCGACCCCGAGGTCAGAAGGTTAGAGAGGGGCAGTCCTATATGTCTTCCGGAAGGTAGACTCATCGTCTTTAAAGCCCATATACAATATTTTTTTTAACATCCATCAGCATTTGTCGATATTCATCAATATTTTTTTAAGAAAAATCTGATTTAACATTTTTACATTCACCAACATTATTGCTCACTAATTTTTTATGTGCACCAATTTTTTTCACTCACCAACATTTTTTCTCAACATTTTTTTGACATTTACCAACTCTTTTATGTAGAAAAATATTTAGATAATTCATCTAAAATGTTGAGATAGCTTATTGGGTCGTTGTGAGCCAATTATTGGGCTACTCCTCGATTATAGATGTTTAGTTATCTATCCCCCGAAGATGGATAGGATTTCCTGATCAGAGAGTGGGCTGTCCCCATGCTTTGTGGGCTGTCCCCATGCTTTGTATGGCTTGGGTCGCGTGGGCCGTTGGAGGTATTGGAGAGTTGCTCCCATGGGGGTAGGGAGGGTACCCGTAGTACACGCACCCGTAACTGAGTTAGTTCCGACGGTGCATAAAATTTGCTTTCATATACTTATTGGCCTCAACATGGTCTACAAGGTGAATCTTGGTTTACATAACAAAGCTTTTATACTATAACAAATATAAGCAGTTTAATGCTGTTTATAAAGTGAAAATTTGACTACCAATAGACATTATTTGAAATGGACAAGGCTATATAATATAAAAACACTTTTCATGATTTATCTAGCAGCACAACCTTGCATCAAAAAACGGGTTGCATTTTTTGTTACTTATGACCAAAGCTAAAAAGGTTTTAACTTACAGTAAACCTAAAACTACATGATCAGATGGAGTAGCACATGTTACCGTATAACAAATCTTAAATTATCTCTAATAATTTCACATGATACAAGCAATATATATTTCCTGTCTCCAGTAATTTTGGAAGATCCTTTTGAACTAAAAAAACTCCTTTTTCACGTGTATATATAGCGGGTGCAATTTCGCAAGAAAGGAATCAAGTTCTTGCATCTCTTTCCTTCCTTTGAATTCTAATAAAGCAATGTCAACACCTAAAGAAGCGCAGATGTTTTATAGCATGCCAAATTGGTTTCCATAATTTGCCACGCAAACATTCGCTACAACTTAGACAAACATCTGCAAGACAATGGGATGGCTCTAGGAGAGATGTCGAAGTTGCATTGCTTAAATGGCAATGGAGCCCTGAACTCATAGTGTCGGACCTAGTACTTGTAGCCTGCTGGATCATAAATACAATCAGATCCCAGCTAGAGCATCTGAGCAAGCATTGCACATTTGCATGGAATGGCATGTTCAGATACCGCAGGAAAATGTCAAACAATGGCCATGCCTGGGCCCAACACTAGTCTACTCAACAACCCTAATAACTACCATGATGAGTGACAGGTCAAGAGAGCAGCACACAAGTTTTAGCTGGACGGCTTGGGGGGTTCTGGTACTTCTGTTGCTGCTTTGGAGAGCTCAAGTGAAACAGGGCAGTGATCACTACCATAGAATCCTGCAAGAATGAAAGAAAAATTATTTTTTGACATGATAGTTAAAAATGTTGCTACTTCAATTTTCTTGAAATGCTTTTCTCTAATAATTATATACTCATATATCACAGAAACAATAAGCATTTGTTTGAGACATTAGATTGAAAACAGTGTCATTGGGATTTGGAAAAAAAAACAAGCACTTCTATATGTTTCTGGAGAAAAAAACAGAACAAGTATTTGCAAAACATCTATCATTTGCATTATGAGGAGTAAAGGAAAATTGTCTCCCTTCCCTCTCGCTCCCTTTACACCCACCAAACATAGCTTGGAATTTGTGGAGCCAATTGAAGCCTGGCACCACTTCCATCAGGTCCAATGATTGGAATCAGATCCAAGCCCAGTATTTCTCCTCTTGGCACCCCATACACAATCACACTAGAGATGCTCCATTAACAGTAATATTTTAATTCTAGCAAACAATTTCATTCTACCTAGAATGCTGATTTGATATGGCTTAACAAAAATGACAAAACCAAGCACTCAACCAATCTTACCGACATATCTTGACAGTTTCATAGTTTAGTATATAGGTTTTCTTCATTAGCCAATTTACTACTCCCTCCTTTTTAAAATATAAGGCACAGTTTGACCGGTGCAGTCTCCAACGTGACACTTTAACCATTCATATCTCATATATTATAATGTTCATGATCATGAAACTGTCATTATATGTAAGTGTTTTCAAATATGTCTCCAATGATACAAAATTTGTAGGGTACTATTACAAATTCGTTGACTAATTGATAGTCAAAGATTACAAGTTTGAATCGGTTGCATGCGCCTTACAAAAAGAAAAGGAAGTGTCACTTTTTGTACTTTGCCACATATCAACTACAGGTGACAGAAAATTGATTTGAATGAGAATCTCCAGAGTTTCATGTACCATATCACGACGCAAAAAAAGCTAGGCAATATTTTAACTTCTTACCTTCTAATTCAATTCCACGGCCATGCATTTCACATGAAATTACTCTGCCCTTCAATTGTTCTGAAACAATGAAATAGTCGATCCTCATTCTCTTTCCCCGGTACCTGGAGGAATATAGTCAAGTTAATTTCACTGAGAAAAAGACAAAGAAAAAAGATACTGTATTAGCAGTTGAATAGTGGAACAGATATCCATTAATTATTACATAATAAAGATAATTTCAAAGATCATTTTTGTTCGACACCTTAGTTTCTGGACCAATTATGTGAATAATAAAATGAAGAAAAATAACAATCTTATGGACAGTACTGTGGGCACATAAATAATATTATAATTGATTTTTTGCATTGAAACATACACAAGAATTCAAGATAGCTGAATCCCTATTGCATATCTGTTCAACATAGATGTTAGTTCTTTTCACAAATTGCTACCTCCTTTGATTCTAAAAATAAGTCCATTAGAACATTGGAACAGTCAACAACACAGTACTTTCAATCTTCAATTACATATATCCATAAAAGTATACCATTTCAAATAGCACGAATTATGAATTATGCAAGTATATTTCATGATGAACATAGTAACATCAACCTTATGTTGTCAACCTATGTGATCTTTTTAGCTATTTAATGGTCAAAGCTAAGAAGGCTTGAGTGCTTGACTTAGGACAAACCTAAATGGACTTACATTTAGAACAGAGGTAGCAAACTGTAAATTAAGATTTAAGTATGAAGAAACCATATGTAAGGGATTAGGGTTGCTCAAAGATGTAAAAGAGAACAGCAGACATGTGAGAAGATTACATGCTACAATACCTAGAGAATATCTCAAGGAACAAATGAAGACCAGCACAATAAAAACAAATGTTCCTTACTTGCCAATTGGATGACCGGACCAAGAGAAGCCACTGTCCATGTCTTTTTCTTTATGCAGGTGTCTGTAAGCATCTACCAGCTTTCCCCTGCATATCCAGGTTGTTCTTCTATAAGTTATTAAACTTCAAAGAAACAACTAATATAACACTAAAGTAATGCCTCCCCGAAATCAAGCAAAGCCCTTCTTGATTTAAGTGCTGCTCTGAATTTCTTGTTAAAATATCATTGCTAAAACTTTCATCAGCTTGAAAACAGTTTTCCTCAAGAAAGCCATATGCTATGTGATGCTCTGTTTGGTTTACAAATGTGGTGTTTAAACTGCAACTGAACTTCGGGAAAAGTTCACGGAGAGCTGCGTCTGTCTTTTTCAGGGTTTTAGCTCGAGTAAGGTACCACAACCCACCTTGCTAAAAATAAGATCTTATAAAATCATAGATTCTCAAATATAATGGCAAGTGACATGCTTCTACACAAGAATAACCGACTTTTCAAGTCTTGCTGAACTTGAACTACTCAAATATTCAAAAAACACAATGTACAAAATAGCGGGCTATAGCAAGGCTATAGCGGTTGATGCTAGCTGCCGCTACAACAGCGTTGTACTAATTAGCGGGCTATAGCGGCGCTATAGTGGGCTATAGCGGAGCTACAGCGGTTGAGCACAGCTCTACGCTAAATCCCATAGCCCGCTATTTTGTACATTGAAAAAACATCATATGTTTATGCTTGTATCACCGTTCATATTGATATTGGTATAGACACAGATATGCTAGTATGTTCAAGCTCATATCAATTTAACAGCCTGAGCTAATCCACAAACGTCTGGCTGAGGTAGAATGAGTTCCAGAACAAAATATAGCTCATTTCTATATGGGAGACTGATCAATACTGTTATGCATCTTTTCTTAAGCATCCATATTAGTTGGTGCACAGTGGTAACTACAACAAACATGAAATTTTATTTTTACGAGACCGGATGGATCAGAACATAAAAATTTGACATCAAGTTCTTTTCTTTCTTGAATCGACAACTAATTTCAAAAGCATTGCCAACGTAACTAGTTATAATTGCCCAAAGATAATAGAAGAAAACAGTGTTCAATAATACAATGCATTAGTTTTCACCTACTGGGACAATATGTTGCCAAAGCGACGCCTCTCTGCTAGGGTGAATCCTGGCTGTCCACAGTCCTGCAGATTACAAAGAGACTTCATTGTACTAATGGAATATCCAACCTATACACCACTAAAATGATACAGGAAGTCCAATAGAACTAGAAGAAGCAGTCAAATGTGAAATTACACAATTTGAGAATATGACGTCCTCTGAAAGTCTAGTACATCATTGTCATGAACTAAATTTTGAACTGAATCTGAGATGTTAAGACAATCAAATTATAGGATCAAATAGTAAATTATCTTGAATCTCTTTTTTTTACCGAAGTCAGCAGGGGAAGCCCCTACCTATTTTTTTTATAATTTTTTTATTCCCGACCCATTTAATTCGCTCCCACGGGGAGTTGAACCCGGGCCTGCTGGGTGCTACTCAGGTGCTCTAACCACTAGGCTAGAGGCCCTTTCGCATCTTGAATCTCTTTAACATCAATGTAGTGTTTTTTTAGTCAACTGAGACCTTATTATGTTGATGTCCTATTGTGGTGCATAAGTTTGTTATATTTACACAATTTTTTGTGTAAAACTTAGGGACTGGTTTGGATCCCCCCTTTTTTTTTCTCGAACAAGCAGAAGAGCTGTGCATCATTATATTAAAGAAAAAAAGAGGGTATAAGAACCCTTACAAACACATCCCACACACACAGCTTGTCAATTTATGTTCGCGTCTTTGAGAGACACTAGGACGCGACCTTGACCTGAAAATACCTAAACATCCTGCCCAGGGGCCAGGGACAACAATTTCCTTGTTTTTGAGGAAGAACCAAATTGGTTTGTTGTGCACAAGCTTGTCCACTAAGGTTGAACAGAAAGAACACAAACATGACCTCATTAGAGGCCAAGTCTATAACTAAAAAATAATAAATACGGTACTCATAACCAGGAAGCGGAGCGAAAGCTCTTCCTACAGGAACAGAGAAACATTAATACACCAAAGAATCATCTGTAGAATTCTCCAGCGTTGTTCGAGAAAAAAAACATCTGTAGAAAGAAAGCTCATGGCCAGCAATGCATAGACGAAGTAACCATGACAAGGGACATGGCATACCACACCAGCAATAAGACATAACACTCATCAGCCAAATGGCCCATCAATCTAGCAGAAACCTATGGAGTCTGCTAGTAGTACTGTAGGCCTTTTGTGTTGCCCAAAAAAGTTGCAGCAAGCAAATTGCTGATGATAATTTACAGCCTTCTGTAAGAACAAAAGCAGAAGTGACAATTTTACTCTATCAAAGCTGGGTTTCTGTAAGACCATGAACGGAAGTGATAATTTTAGTCTCTATAAAAGCTGAATGACAAATCAGCACATTTGCTCCCTATTGTGTACCTTAAAATTCCAATCCAAGGAACAAATCCACCAAAGAAGATTACAGAATATAGAACCTATTAATATACTTCTAGACAGTAGGCAACAACAGAAGAGGTTCAAGACAGTTCCACATCAGCTGATCTTCATGTCTCGAGCCCATCCAATGAGCACAAATGCATGTCTACTAAATCGAAAAAGGATAGAATTACCACTCAATGTAAGGGTTAAATTCTAGTTTCAATCCATTAAGCTTCTAATTGATGCAGTCAAGTAGAAATGCTATTTTAGGTTCTGACAGGTGATTGTGAGATAGTGTTTTGATCAGGTAAGTGCCACTGAACATCCAGTCCTAGCAAAAAACCTTTTTGTCACAAAAGACCTACAAGCACTAGCAAAGGTTTATAAGCTTTTGGATATGTAATAAAATGGATATATCAGTATTATTTTCATTTGTGGGGGTAGACTGGATTTCTCAGACCTTTGCAAAGCTAATACTTATGCTCTCATTTTTTCGCCTCAACATTTAGTATAATCTGGAGTCATGAAGTAGAAACAAAGAAGCTACAATATGCTTTAAAGATGGATAATAGGCCATTTCAGATTGGAATCCTAACGAAACAAGTTTCGGTTGAAAGTCTCAATCGAAGATAGAACTCTTATGGTTATTGTGATTAAGACAATCCTACAGGAATTCAGAGAAGGGGTTAGGGATCAACGAATACTACCATAGTGGAGTCAGACTCACAAGATATAAAGCGCAAGACCTACTCTGCCCCCAAGCCACATGATGGATTTACATAGAATGTGTTTGGTTGCTTGTATCGTTTGGTTCATGTATGAAATGGTTCAAAATAATAATGATCTTTTTGTTTGGGTGGGTGAATTGTACCAACTCATCCATGATGAAGCTATCCCACTTAATACATTATTCTACTAATAGAAGTGAACCATATGGTACAAGCAAATTGGTTGAACCCCACCATCTAGGATCATCCATCCATACATCATGTGGTGCATGCAACCAAACACACCCATAAACAACAGAAAACCAAAATAAAGCAACGACACGGATCTTAAAGACAGGAGGAGGGCAGAGACAGGAATGTGATCTCACAGGGTATAAAATTATCGATTTTGACCTTTTCACGCATAGGATTTGTGCTTTAGAGTGCGGACTTCACTACTAAAACCCAGAACAAGAAAAGTGTATGTAACAAAACAAAACTTATGTGATCTATGAGTCAATATATAATGAACTATGCTTAGCCTATTTTCTAGAATTTCCAAGCGGTTGCACTTAGCTAGCAGGTAAAAATAGATGATGGATTTCACCGCATTACAAGAAACCGACCACCGATGCATGATAACAGCACGCACTAGCTAAACTGGATTCATGTAAAGATGTCCGAGGGTTGCATGTGTAAAGAAAACATTACCTCTTTATTTGGTGGGGTATATCCATTCTGCTTAGCACTACTAAAAAAATCAGGATGGCTGACATCGATTTCTTCATGACTGGAATATTCAAATACAAGTGAAGTATAAGAGCTAAAATTCATTAGTGGAAATGTCTTATTGGCATAGCAAACACGAATGTTCAAATTAAAATCAATCAAAACAATATGGAATCATCGTGAGTTCCTGGGCTCATCCACATTTCATGAATTGGAGTTCGGCGTCGTGTGTTGAAGCAGAAAAGGACGTAGATCTGTGCAGTTTTCTGGTGCCGCGGTGGACATCTCACAGAAGCCCTCAGCAGAGGCAGCACAGGATGCTCTCTGCGGTGGCATGGGAAACGATGGAGTCACGCCCGAGCACACGAAGCAAGATGGAATTAGCCTTTCCCTTTTTAACCCAGGAAAGTTAGGTAGCTATAACTAGGCTTCACTGGATTTAACCAGATTTGCAGATTCTAATTCCACATGGACCCCAAACAGATGACCCAACAATCATATTCTAATTCAGACTAATTCTAAGGATCCAAAAGGACTCTCAAGGTTTTCTGGGTATTAAATTATTAATGCTATGTTATAAACCAGACAATCCTTTTTCTGGGGATGAATTTAGATACTATGAAAAGCGTTGCATGAAGATTCATTGCATGGTACAAGAAGCAGAATGTAAAATATTTATGTAGGTAAGGACTTTTTTCAATGAGAAATCCTTCTCTTGATTACCTGACATTCAAGTCCCCACACCAGATTAAGGGTTTGTCTACACATTGAACAAATTCCAGCATTCTCTTGTCCCACTTACGTCTTCTTTGAAATGAATTTTCCTCCTCCTTCCATCCATTGTTTGGAGCATAAGTGTTCAGTAAGAGAAACGATTCAAATTCCACAATTATAACACGCCCATCCGTTTCATGCTTTGAAGCTGAAAAATATGGGAAACTGAAATCTAAGGAAGAATAGTATCACATGTGAAATTTAATTATGTAAAGGCAAGATGCCCGTTTGTTAAAGAAGCTTGCTGGCCTGGACCATGTCATCCCTTTGTTTAAGTTTTCATACACAAAAATGTGCATAAACATACATCTAGAGAAGATGAACAGGTACACAGTCAAAAAGACATGCCATGAGTTTTTTCCCCACAATTATTCTTGCAATGACTATCCTAGTTCTAGACTAGTTACACCTTCAAGTCAAAGTGACCATAATGCTTTCTCTTAGGACTTGTTTAACACTGATTGAATACAGCCACATGCTCCCTAGCCCCTAACATAAGAACACGAGTATTCGCTGTCATGGTTTGCAAGGTGATTTGTTTTGCTATGACTTTCAACTACAGAACTAGTAAGTGTTCTTGTTCTGAGATTTTTCTATTTTTTAATTAAAAACATCAACAAGTTTGGATGAGAATGTTGTGTCATATAACTAGCTTACCAATTCACAAGTGGTAAACTAAACCAGATCCTTTAAAGCAGGGCAGGGAACATTATGCATGGAGCATGTGAATATGCTGGCAACAGAAGATATAATTATGAAAGAATAATCTGAAGTCATATCCATACTTACATGTTTTATCCAAGTTAAAAGACACCTTCTTAGGTTCAAACTTTTTCTTTATAAACATAGCTGTTCCTGCATATTTTGAATCTGAAAGAGACCACCAGACACGGTAGTCTTTGAAAGGTGAACTCGATAAAGCACGCAGAACTACCTGCATGACATCAAGAAGTGTGACTGTGACAACTTTGCAATCGAGCCCACTGATTGCAATGTAACAAAGCTGAAAAAAAAAAGTAGTAGTCCAGCAACTTGCTAGTGTTATCCAAACATAACTTCATATTAGTTCAAAATACTTTTCTGCTCGCACAGTTCACTAAATTTCTTATGTTTTGATCTCTTAATTGAGAATGAAACACATTCCAAATGCGCAATTGACAAATATAACTACAGTTCAGAGGACAGGCCATACTGCGTGGCTTGAAAAATTGAAGTTTCCACATCCACATAGGTAAAGTGACGATACAGAAATTCCTGTGACTACTGAGTACTGACTACTGATGTAAGTGGTGTAGTGTCCATAATAGGTTCAACTGGTAGCGTATGATAAAAAATAGAGCCAATCTCAAATAATCTAGTATCCTCTAAAGATCAAGATGATAAAATCCATTTTAATGGATGCAAGTGATAGAAATTCTAGCTTTAGATAATAATCCAAAAGAACATAATAGATACAGTTCAACATATTGGCAGAAAGTACATAAATCTTTGCAAATCTTCTGAAACCTGCTTTTCATCCCGTGATGAGTTTGTGTCATCTTTCAGTTCACTAGGATTTTTAGGTGCCCCTTTGGAACCAGCCGCCGGCATCCGCACTTCCTGGAAAAGATGTACAATTAATATCCTTAACGGATTTATATTAATCATATATAATTAAAGATGCATTTCTGAAGCCTGGCCAAAACAAAATGTGGCCTACTGAGCAATGAAAAGGACGATATGTTAATGGGGGTTAAATGCTGGCATGATAAACCCAGACAGCCAAAACTTGAAGAACAGAAGAAGGCTAGTACCATTTTACAGATAGACTTAGAACAATGCCCAAAAGACAGGAGAGATAGAAAGGACAGAGAACTTCCATTTAGCAGACCAACTTAAACCTTCAACTTACTAGGGATAAGATCCTTCTCCTAATAAAGATAATAAATTGCAAAGACAAACAAGTTAAAGCATAACAAATGCTGCTCGCATAAGTCAAGTAAAGACTTCTTGGCAACATGCAGCTGTCACAGGCAGCAACAATGGTCATAACCACAGCTCCAAAATGAGCTGCTTCATAAGGAGGGGAGAAGTTCAGATGAGCAGAACAAGGCCAGACATATGGCCCATGGGCAAGCACTAACAGCAGCAACAGTTATCTATTTAGCAAACTATTAACTTAAAAGATAGAATCTAATGACACAAATAACAGTAGGAGGTCAAAGTTTTGTATGTTCGGGACTGACTCTATGTAAGTTATCTTTTGTCTGACTAAGTTTCTTGCTCAAAAACTGGTGAACTCCATTGTTATTGTTATTTGAGATGTCATATCATAGGAAAAGAAAAAAAATAAACCTGAAATATCCACCTTTTCCATTACCTTTTTCCATTTGTTCCAAACTGGGATAAGATAAAGCGACATCCTATGAACTATTGTTAAGAAGTTGTAGGTTTAGGACCTCACGTCCTCTTTGCCTGCTCTCAAACAAGCCCCTGACGTAGATCTGTCTTCAATTATTTGAGTACAGGTTCTAATGGGATTAGGCCTACTTTATCCATCTAACAAATTAGTAAATTGTTGTTTTTATACGGATGTACTGGTCTTCAAAAAATTTAAGCGCAGCATACGAGTTGAAAAAGAGACACGATTTTCATGCACTAAATGTGTAAGGAAAACTAATCTAGCACCGTGACAATAATATAATGACGTCTGGAGCCAGACATCCTGAATAAAAATAGAGGTAACAACATATCCAGTGGGAAGAATGATATAAACAATGCTTAATGAGTAAGGAATATCACAGGTCTACCCATAATATTTTATCTAGAGAAATACATCCCCTTCTCGTCTAATGCAGCAAAGAAACAATTGGGATGTCAGATGTGAATACAGTATGACAAAAGCAGCACACATGCTAACGTGTTGTAAGTAGAATGTTTCGAGCTAGTATTTCATGATGAGAAGGACCAAACAAATGATTGTCCAAAGTGAACTGATCTTTTTTTTCCTTAACCATTGCCGACTCAACAAATGATTGTCCAGTTGGTTATATAAAATACCCCCACTGGTATATCCAAAAACACCACCATAGCATCTACGGAGTAGAACCTTAAAAGTGCATGTTCCAACAACTGCATAGCACGCTGGTACTTGAAAAATGCCCAACCGAATTCCCCAAAAGAGCATATTCAATTACATGGCACTACAGAAAGCACCAGCATGCCAGTGCCATCACTTGCAACAAATGCAATCAATTGCTTTTGCTTTGCCAGTGAATACAGTGCAGGGATGATGACACCCACCATAAGCATTATGATAACATCTAAAACCCTGGCCGGCCATAAGCATCAGACCAATCTCCACCTAAGCCCTTGTTTAGTTCACCCCCAACTCCCAACTTTAGCACTATGCAAAAAGAAGATCCCCCATCACATCAAACTTGCGGTACATGCATGGAGTACTAAATGTAGACGAAATTAAAAACTAATTGCACAGTTTTGTTGTACTTTGCGAGACGAATCTTTTGAGCCTAATTAGTCAATGTTTGGACAATAATTCACAAATACAAACGAAACGCTACAGTATGCTACAGTGCTGTAACAGTAATTTGGCACCTCCAAATTTTGCCAACTAAACAAGGCCTAAATAAAAATGCACCAAATCGTACAGCCCCAACCTGCTCGACGAAATGCCTGCGAGAACCCACGGTTGTTGTGGGGTGCCTACATTGCAACACACACGCCCCCGCCCACAGATCGTTCCCAACAATGGGTAACATTTTGCAGTTTAAAACCAGAAAAAAGGAATAGGGCCGAATCGAAACCCCAAATCCCTCACCTGCACGCAGATGACGTCGGGATCGAGGCGGGCGACGAACTGCGAGAAAGCGGGCCAGTCGCTCTTCATCCGAAGGAGCAGGCTGTTGGCGTTCCACGTCAGGAACTTGCACGGCTCCTCGCCGGGGCTCCCCTCCTCCCCACCGGCGCCGGTCGCGGCGGGGCCATCGCACGAGTCGGTAGCGACTGCGGGCCTCTTCTTGGCCGAGGAGCCGTCCTTGGGCACGGGCTGGAAGAAGCGCTTCATCGCCTGCGGTGGCTGTGGCGCGGCGGCAGCTCCCCGCGGCTCACTCGAGTCCTCTCCTACGATGGAGAAACCAGAGAAAGCGGGAAGGCAGATTTGTTAACGCTAACGAAGGTCGATGGCGTAAAGCTAAAAATCCACAATCTCTAACAGTACATGATCCAAACGGGCCGAATTTTTGCGAAATAAACGGGCCGAATACTATGTGGCACATAACTTTTTTCTATTGGCCCACATACCATATCTTATCTTAGTGAGCAACGCTTCTACCCTAATTTTTGTTTGGTCCAACTTCATCACTTCACCTATCCTGTTCCGATTGTTTTTTCGGTCACCACGAAACCAAACAGAATCCGCTCCCTCTTCCAACCTGCACCTTCCTCGGTGCCGGACCCTCATAATAAACCACGGCTGCGGCGGTCTTATCCTCCTCATCCACCTCGCGCATGTCGCTATCTTCGGCGATAGCAACGGCAGCGATGATGAGTTCATCTACTCTGGCTTCGCTGCAGACGGCCATGGTCACGCCGGCCGCCCTGGTCGAGCTGACAAATGGCACGGCGCATAGCAAAGGCCATGCGTTCCACTCGACGCCGCTGCACCTTCACGAGCCACCGCTGGACACGAATGGCGACGACAGTGATAAGAAAAGCTGGTGTTGGCGGCGCCGACAGCGATCCGGTCCTTCTCGGCCTCCTTCGTGTTCGGTATCGTGTCGGCTGCCGAGGCCATTGGCGCCAGCCACAGCCTCGCGCTTGTGGTCTCCCCGACTAAGGACCTTTCCTCCGGGGTGCCCACTTCCTACTTGGGTCTCCTCAACGACACCCAGATCTTTGCCGTGAAGCTCGATACCGTTATGAGCCCCAAGTTCCACGACGAGGACAACAACCACGTTGGCTTCCACGTCGAAACTCTCATGCCTGCCGCCGCCGCTAGTGCCAGCTACTACGATGATAGGACCAACAAATTCAAGAGCCTGACCCTGGCTAGCAGTGACGCCATACAAGCATGGGTGGATTACGATGGCGTTACTAACCGGGTCGATAGGTCGACATGAGGCTGGCTCCGATCAGAATAGGGAAACCGAGGAAGCCGCTGATCGTGGCCGAGGTCAACCTCTCGACGGGATCGGAGATGAAGAGTACATCGGCTTCTCATCGTCCACGGCCAGCTGATCAGCTAACATACGTCTCGGCTAGAGCTTCGTTGTGGGCGACCCGGCTCCGGCCATCGACATGGGTAGGTGGCTGCCCAAGGCCCCAAGCTACCTCACCAAAGCTCCAAATCTCTGTCCAAGGCCTTAGTAATTGCTCTTCCGGTAGTAGCCAGCATGCTCACCCTCGCCACGGTAGCCTGCATTCTTCTCCTCGTCCGGTGACATGTAGATCGCGTTGCACGAGGACTGGGAGATTGAGTTCGGGGCACACCGGCTCAGGTGCTCTGCTCCACAGCCTCCCCAGTGAGGCGAGTGGCACATGCAGTCATGCAGATGGCCCTCCGATCCTCCTCTGGTGGCAGCACAAGGTAAGGCAACGTCCGTCTACATCGCCACGGACCCACGGTGCCCACGGGGAGCGGTGGCGGGATGCAAGAGTCTAGAGTCGCTCACCTGGGCTCGGCTGTAGTCACCATGTGGGCCTTGCCTGAGTGCCTGACACGCGAGCGCAAAGGATCGCTAGGCGTGCCGGTTTCTACCCAGACGTTGAGCCACTGCTATGTGCCTATATCCATGTCCATCAGTCCATGTGCTCGGGGGGCTTCTTCCCTAGCGACGTGGCGCCTGGTGGCCATACAAGTATACAACTACGGCGAGGCGATCCTCTCCTCTAGCAGGTTTGTATGAAATTCCATTGAATCATATGTTACTTCCAACTGTGGGTTGAGATGAATTTTATAAGAGATTTAAATTTGTTCAATGGTTATTTCTTAAAATTAATGAGCCCAGTTTGTGTATAAAGTTATAACCTATTCTGGGAGTAACTTATGTATGTTTCTTCGGCTAGGGGCGTGGGGATTTATTTTGATCCCGTGGCAACACATGGGCATATTTGCTAGTAGTAGATGAAGTTTGCAAATCCGTGCCTGATTTTTTTTATCCCCTCTGCCCTCTCTTCCCTTTTTCTAAGAAAAAAAAAAATTCCTTTTCACTGCTAGGCCGTGACTGATGATACTTGTACTCCTTTGATTGTCCTCTTTGTTCTTTAGTTTTTTTTAATGTTTAGGTTGTTAGACTTTAAATTACTACCAACATATATGACATTTATTTATACTTTGTTGCTCGATGCAAATTGACCATCAACCAAAAATTGTTTTTTAATTATTTATCTCAATACACCATTTCTACATTTGAATATGCTATGTCAAAATTTAGGTATAAAATGACATTGTTGAACAAATTTTTTAAGGAAATGTTGAAACTAGTATTTTAAAATATTGACTATTATTTTGACATTTTTAATATGACGGTTCAATTTTTTTAATGTGAAAATGCCAAAATTATGTAACTGCAATGTTGAGTTGTGTTTTTTACGAAAGTTGAATAACTCTTCTATCATATTGAAAGCTAGAACATCATATCATACACTTTAAGATCATTAGAAGAACAAATAAAATGAACAAAAGCTAGAACGTCATATGATGCACTCTCATGATGCCCTGCATTTTGTGTTGGGCTGTGTGGAAATAGCATGCGCGCCAGCCCAATGATGTGCATAGTCAAGCTAATGGGCTGTCTTGGGCTTTTAGGTTTTGTTTGGTTGCATGTTGGGTTTAAAGATACAAAGGCTAGCCACCTTGCACAAGATTGATATGAGCCCATGGAAAAAACAGCTAATTGTCTAACTTACTATCAGTAGACATTTTGTCCATTAAAATGAAAAAACAGCAACAAAATCAATAAAAAACAATAAGAAAGAAAAAGTGAGCATCTTGATATCATCCGGCTATATCTCATTTTGGCTATGTAGTCGAATTATTGAACTAATGAGAAAGTGATATACAATATACCTTCATTTTTGCCCAAAGCAAAACCTGATTGATTTTTCTTCTATATATTGTAGCCAAACTTTGTACAACAATTAAGACAACAAAAATAATTGAAATTAATTAGCATTGCCTCTGAATCTTTCATTGAACCCTTTCCTTTGTGCACGCATGCATAACACACACTCAACTTTTAGCTAACATCTCATGCATAAAAAATTATTTTATTTTAGATAGAAGAAATGTGTCCTGATTCCCAAAAGGAAACATGAATATACTTTCTTCCTCCGAGACACAAAACTCAAATCACCCTATAAGAAAATTTACCTACCAACTAAAAAAACAAAAAGAAGCCCAACTAGCTGAACGGGTCGAAAACACACACACCCTCAAAGCAAAGACACCCATGATGTATGGCCGAATCTGAAAACAAAACCCACAAAAACAAACAAATCAGCTCCAAACTATGACACCAACTAGCATATCTGAAAGCTACCCAGGAGGGTGAGAGAATAAAGACATGTATTTAACAGCCAAAATGTTTGAAATTTTTCAAAATTAGTTACAAAGCCCTCAAACAAGGATATCATTCTCACTCTAAATCTAAATGCTATTTTACAAGGATTTATGGAAATAATTGTTGTCCTTCATGTTGTGCCCACATTGGAAAAAAGGAGTGCTATATTTAAGGTCCTATAAAATTTATGTATAATTCAGTTGTTCCAATATTTTGGGATATCCCATGCTAAGACACCTCTCGATGCTCCTATTTCCAAAATCTTCCAAAAATGACTCCAATCCGGCACACCAGCAAGGCAGCAATCACCCCCTAATGAACATATAGCCTACTATTTTGATAAAGCCCATGATGGCACGGCACACAAGGGCCACCACCGACCGTCCACCCTCGCCTCTGCTCTGTCTCCCATGGCGTCATCCACTAGCAAATCAGCTTAGGGTTGTATGGATCCTAAATTTTAGTACCGGTCACATCAGATGTTTGGATACTAATTAGGAGTATTAAATATAGTCTAATTATAAAAATAATTGCATAGATGGAATCTAATTCGCGAGATGAATCTATTAAGCCTAATTAGTCCATGATTTGACAATGTGGTGCTACAGTAACCATTTGCTAATGATGGATTAATTAGGCTTAATAGATTCGTCTCGCGAATTAGTATAGGGGTTCTGCAGCTAGTTTTATAATTAGCTCATGTTTAGTCCTCCTAATTAGCGTCCGAATATCCGATGTGACCCTTTTAGTATATGTATCCAAACACCTCCTAAAACTCCAACAATAGCCACAACACAGTAGAGAGGTAGGTAAGCGCATTAGCCAGCAGACTCGAAGGCTACAAATAATAAAGTAAACAAAAGTTATTAGCTAGCTATTATTTAGAAATTCAGTTCTTGGAAAGATTCTAAGCCACCCACGAAAAATAGAAAAAGAAAGCTGCTAAGACAATATGTCTTTTGTACTCAACGAGCCATACTAAAATTTTAAGTGCTCTTTCTTTTCGAAACACAGTGCATACGCAGACGCTAACATAAACGCACGCACACTCAACCCAATGGATATACACACATAACCCTACCCCTATGAGCACCTCCGAGAGAATGAGCCGACAAATATTCGAGATTGACGAAGTCACCACTAGCACCTCACTATTGATGGGCATGTCATGTGCCACTTAAGATTAGCATTGGTTAAACCCAAGAATAAATCTAGCAAAATGCCAGCACAGTGCTGAGTCGAGAACTCGAACTCTGGTGGGCAGGATCCACCTCCACCATAAAAACCTTACCAACTGAGTTAGTTCACAATTTTAAGTGCACATTTGCTACTATGTAGTATGTTAGTACCTACTAACATATATTCTTGACGAATTTAGGCTAGGACTTTAGTCTCACCTGATTTCATCTATTCAAATTTAGGTATGTCCTTTTATTTTTAAGCCACGTATATATCTTAAGATTTAAACTTTGAAAACTATGAACAAGAATTGATTAAAAAGATAGGAAAAGTGTTTGTGATAAAAACGGATATCATATTTGAAATAATAATGTATTTTATCATATAATTATGGTTCTATATTGCTTTAATCAATGATGTATGATGAGTCAAAGTTCAGTCCATGTGATTTGTGCCGGGTTAAGGTTTCTTACATATTGGAGTAACAGGAGTAATTATAGTAAATATATAATAATAAAAGGAAACAAGGAAAGAAATACTTGTAGCAATTTTGGATATTTCTAGCTACATTTGTGTGACTTTCTTTATTGGAAACACTCATACTCAAATACTTGTAACAAATAATACTAGCAACTTGCCACCACTAGTGGAAGTGCACATTGGGGACGCACGTGATATAAAAAAGGATTACATACAAAATATTTATATAGCTATAATACATCATAATTATTGATATATCAACATCCCCGTCATATTTGCATCCTTTCACTTAAACCATTACAAGACTTATCAGGATACAAGACCTGGTTCCAACCATTTATTGGATGTTTACTGTATCATTGAAAATTATAAGATATAGCAATTCAAAATAAAACTCTACCTCTATTGGAATCAATAAACAAGAATTTATATTTATAAAAACTCTAGTAAACAATAATTTTATATCTTTAGCAAATATGTACATGCAGTGAGAATATATTTTCAAAAAACTTTATAGAAAGAATTTTATATTTAGAAACCACATTATCAAAAACTTAATCCATACCATTTTGCAGGTATCTTTTTTAAACTTAACTTATGATTTATATAGATCCTCAAATGTAGCACACGTGATTTCAAAAATTCTAGTAAGCAATAATTCTTACCTGAAAAACATAAGAATAAAACAATACAAATTTCGTTATCTATATAAACACAAGATTGAAACAGCAAAGAAGTTTAGATGCACACATACATATATCCAAACTTTGACACAATTACTCTTCCCTTGTCATTCACACAGTCAGGTCACAGCAAGAGGTTCCACACTTCTAAATCCTAACCACCATGTCCTAAAATAGATTGCAGATGCAGAGATGCCTATGATCCATAGAATGTTGAGTCCTTAACTCGAATAAAGCTACAAAAAATCTGCACTTTCTGATAGTTACTGCTTGGTGCTTTGTCCGCCACCTTTTCCATCAATCCGTCAATATCATAAATATTCCTTAAAAATGCAGATGACAAAGTATATCACAAAGTAATTAGGAAATAAAATATTACTTGGTTGAAAAACTTTTATTTTCCTCTATGAAGCACCTCTCTTCATCTACCCCTAGAATAAAAAGGTGAATCCGATACACCTCTTCTTATTTATAAACATTATTTATAAAAGGAGTTTTATAAAGCACGTGAACTTTTTTCACTTAAGGAAAAGTTGATCATTTTACGAAGGCTATTTAAAAAGAGTAAATTCCACAAAATCCCGGGTAAAGATGATGCATCAGGTTGAAGTTCAAGCGTACTTTCTCATCATGCTTCATGCAGAAACCTACCTTATGAAACTGCCATCTAGAGTTATGTTGAAGCTAGATTTTGACACGTGTTTGAATCGGCGTCAGGGAAGGAAAAGATTGGCTGATGCGGTGGATTAAAAGCTACAGTTGGGAATCGGCCAATTGGTGCTACAGTATTTCAGCCGGTTGGTGAACGGAGTTGATAAAGGTTGGCCGATTGGAAGGTTGGGGCAGTTGGGCCAATATGGGCTTAAGGTGGGCTAGAGAAGAAGATAGAAAGAGATTGGCCTGTGGGAGTATGATAACCAACTCCGATACGAGTTGTGTTTATAAATATTTGTTATCATTTAAAATTAGAGATAGATCCTAGTCGGTTAGGAAATCAGTTGTAATAGGCTATAAATAGCCATCTCTAGAGATTTGTAAAACAACACATCAATCAATACAAACAATCTACTTTTTCATCGTACTTTACTTTCTAGTCGGTGACTTCGCCAATACATCTTTTTCTTTCACGAGTTCGTACGGGTTGGCAGGATTGCATCGACACGATCTCCGGCCGATTCTATAAGTTCCGTTTATCGAGTAATATCTAAGCTTTAACTTCGGGCGCATCGTTGTCGTTTCGTTTAGATTTATTCACCAATTATCGATATTTACTAGAATTATAGGTTTTATCTATTGCTCTACTTTTATCACTAGTTATCCAGCTTGAAATTCGAACTGTCGGCTTCGTCGTTGTTATTCTCATTTATCGTCATATAGCCGATTCGATCTATTTCAAGTGTTGCACCTGTAGCGTTATTTAATTCGTTCTAGTAATTTCTTTGCAATCGCCACACGATCATCGGCTGCTTTATAGCCGATTATCTTTACAGTAAATCGGCACATTCGCTGATACGCTTTTCGAGATAGATTGGAACTTTAGCCGATCGAAACCTCTGTAATTTAATACGTTTCTTTCCTTGTCAATCAACAGGTTAGATTGACTGGCACGTCGCGCGAACCACACCAGGGCGATAACCCGAACAGGAGTTAAGTAGATTCTCCCGGGTTGTGTGTCCGACGCTGAAGATGATCGGTCGATTTTTAGCGCCAACACACTTTTGGCACGCCTGGTGGGACCTAAACAACATCCAACATGTCGAAAGCTGCCGAAATCTCCAAAGACAACGTCATCGAAATTACGGAAGCAAATCTCAAGAATGACCAGAAGGAAGAGTTGGCAAGACACCTAGAAGACTACAAGAAGACATGCTTGCAATCCTTCAGTCGTACCAGAAGCGAGGAGACCGTCAACAAAGCTCCTCTTCCAACTCCCCGCCACATCACCATCGTTGAGGACTCAGGCAAGATGTCCGATATGGTTTAACAGTCCGTATACCAGGCTTTCATCGACCAATCCTCAGTGATGACCAACACGGTATACAATGTCGTCATCAGTTCCTTGGTCAGCGGAGTAGCTCAGGGGTATCAGGGACCAGCGTACACCCCACCCATCGTAGTTCCAGCCAGAGGCTTACCAGGCACATCTCACTCGGCTCCTCAGCCGATACCGACCCAACATGGAGGATACAATGCTTCAATGCCCCTAGGGTATAACGGTACGCCATGCTACCAATCGCATACACCGTCCCACTCAATGCCTTGGGGGGCACCAACAACAGCAGCCGGACCAGATCAGTCAACTAGTTACAGACACTCTCTGATCCAAGCATCTTTCTAGTCGGCCAGTCAGCCGACGGTTCCACAACATCAGCCGGCTTCGTCAGAAATTGGCAGGGGGGCAGACACTACAGAGACACTCAGGGGTGCGACGCCAATGATACTATATGACGGAGCGGCAGACCCCTTGCGCCATCAACTATCGGTTGTTCAGCTGACTATGCAACCGCAGAATCTGCAGCACACTCTGGTTCACCACCCAGCCATCGCACTGCTGGTCCAGTAACATGTGCCGATTCCTCAACCAGTCGGTCATCAATAGCAAGTGGATTGGACCGCAAGGATAGCAGAGGTGATTCAAGATCAATTCGGGTTGAAACCAAAGCTGCAAACCTACATGTACAAGATGCCATACCCGCCTGCCTACGATCTACTGCCGTTTCCCCATCGGTACAAGGTTCCTGACTTCACCAAATTTTTGGGACTGGATGACACGTCAACTGTGGAGCACGTGAACAGGTTCATTATCCAGTGCATAGAAGCTGCCACACAAGATGCTCTGCGAGTACGTTTATTCTCCTCGTCCCTATCGGGATCGGCCTTCCAATGGTTCACTACGCTGCCGCCCAATTCCATCGTTACTTGGGCCGATCTTATGAAGCAGTTCCATAAATACTTCTGTGCGGGAGTTCTCGAGATGAAGCTCTCAGATTTGACCAGCATCAGGCAGAGGAGCGACGAACCAATGACCAGTTACGTAGAAAGGTTCAGGGAGATCAAAAACAAGTGCTACACCTTAGTCCTTACCGATGCTCAGCGGGTTGATATCGCCTTCCAAGGTCTCCTGCCGCACATCAAAGAGAAGTACGCCTCTAAGGAGTTCGAAAGCTTAAGCCAGATCGTCCACTGACTGTCCGGTCAAGAGGTGCGCCCTTTCAACCAATGGAGAAATTTTCAGAAGAAGGTGGCATACTTGGAGGCATCTGAATCAGAAGAGGAGGCGAAAATTGGCATGGCAGAATGGGTATTGGGGAAAAAGCCGATATCATGCCCGTTTGGAAAGAAAGAACTAGAAGCGTTCGGTTTTAACACGTCAAAGGCTGACAAAATCTTCGATTTACTTCTCCAAGAAGGGCAGATCAAGCTTTCACCTTATCGCACGATTCCATCAGCCGAACAGCTCAAAAAGATGAAATATTGCAAATGGCACAATGCCACGTCCCACGACACGAACAAGTGCAAGATCTTCCAACAGCAGATACAATCGGCCATTGAGCAAGACAGGCTCAAGTTCGAAGTTCCGGTAAAGCTAGTAAAGCCAATGAAGATCGATCATCATCCTTTCCCGACTAACATGGTTGAGACGGGAAGAAACGCGCTCCAGACCAAGGTGCTGACGTCGGAATCGGCCAAAATAAGCGGCGCCGTAGACCCTAGAAATCAGGCTACGGTTGATGATGTCAAAGGGAAAAGACGGGTTGAAGATGAGGGTGAAAGATCAAAGAGATCGCGTAGACCCGTCAGCTCCCAATTCTTACTCAACAAGTACCAGCGGCAGCAAGAAAATTCCAGACACCGCGAAGAAATGATGCGTCGACACGAAGATCACTGGCGGTGCCCGTTCTTCATCCACTGCTGGGAAAACAATCTCAAGTTACCATCAGCCAATAACTGCCCCAAGCGCAGCGGTCAGTATCGAAGCAGTTGCCCATTCAGAAGGTCACGATCCAAGGATCGAGGATCAGAGCCGATCAGCAGAAATTGGCGCGAACAAGAGGATCGGCGCTTTTCAGTGCGTGATCAGCTAGGGGGCAGAGTTGACCAGTATGATCGACCGAGTGATAGAGTTGACTAGCGCGAACGACTGGGGGGCAGAACCAGCGCACATGATCGGCTAGAGAGGATGGCCGACGCCAGGGTGTCGGATGAACACCCCCTAGGACGAGAACCAGACTGGGAGCGTGCAAAATCGCCGGTCAAACCGGTGAACCCTAGATGGTGCCCTGATGGCTTGACCAAATCCCAAAAATGAAGAATCCAGCGTCTGCGCCAATGGGAACAACAAGAAGAAGAACAGAGGCAGATGACGGATAAGAAGGACGACAGGTCTCGGGTCTGGTGCCCCAAAAGAAGAAACGATGAGGCAGACGACAATCAGGAATCGGCAGCTGACGTTAGCATGGTGTTCATCTTGCTGATGGAGTTCATGGCTCCCGCCGATCAGGACGACACAACGAGGATAGAGGAGCAAATGGCGCAATTGGATTTGGAGCCAATGACAGCCACTTTTGAGAAACCCGAGGATGAAAAATGACAACATCTCAAAGCCCTATTTCTCAAAGGATACGTCAACGGGTGACCTGTCACCAAGCTACTGGTAGATGGAGGCGCTGCAGTCAATATCATGCCGTATGCCATGTTCCAAAAATTGGGCAAAAGTGACGAAGATCTGACCAAGACGGACATGATGCTCAAGGACTTCGAAGGCAACGTATCCCCCGCCCGCGGAGCGCTCTGCGTCGACCTCACCATCGGTAGAAGACCCTACCCACTACTTTCTTTGTCATTAATAACAAAGGGTCCTATAACATGTTGCTCGGTCACGATTGGATACACACGAATTGCTGCATCCTGTCTACAATGCACCAGTGCCTCGTATAGTGGGTCGACGACAGCATCAAGATAGTCACCGCAGATTCCGCCTACAGTGTTGCTGCGACCGATGCGCAACAGTGGAGCTGCGAACACGTCAAGTGCATATCTGGCTGAACCTGGGATACCAATTTCCTAAAGGTGTCTGATTTTGGCCTACAGCCGATCCGAGCAGTCGGTTCTGAAGAATCAGACTAGATGGATCAGTTCGTCCGAGAAGACGGAAAGCTGGGGCATGGGTTTACGTCGGCCGATTCTTTGGAGATGGTGGATTTAGGAGATGGTAGCAAGCCAAGGCCGACATATATTAGTGCTAGTTTAGACCCTGAGTACAAGCGTGAATTGACAAGTTTGTTAAAAGAACTTAAAGATTGTTTTGCTTGGGAATACCATGAAATGCCTGGTCTAGACCGGTCCATTGTCGAACACCGGTTGCTTATAAAACCAGAATATCGGCCATATCAATAACCCGCACGACGATGCAACCCTAAAATCCTTCCTGATATAAAGGCCGAGATTACGAGATTGATAGAAGCAGGATTTATCCGGCAGTGCCGTTATGCCGAGTGGATTTCTAATATCGTACCCGTATACAAGAAAAATGGAAAGCTGCGCGTGTGCATTGACTTTAGGATTCTTAATCAGGCTACGTCGATGGATGGGTATCCGATGCCGACAGTCGATGTTTTGATAGATGCCGCCGCAGGACATAAAGTCATCAGTTTTATGGACGGTAATGCTAGGTACAATCAAATATTAATGGTCGAAGAGGACATTTCGAAGACGGCTTTCAGGTGTCCGGGCCACCTCGGTGTGTTCGAGTGGGTGGTGATGACCTTCGGCCTAAAAAATGCCGGGGCTACATATAAACGAGCTGTGAATTATATCTTCCATAAGCTCATTGGTGTCCTAGTGGAAATCTACATCGACGACGTCGTGGTCAAGTCAAAAGGACATCAGGAACATCTGGCCAATTTGCGAGAAGTGTTGGAGTGCACAAGGAAGCATGGGTTGAAAATGAACCCAAACAAGTGTGCATTCGGTGTGTCGACCGGACAATTTCTAGGATTCATGGTCCATGAGCGCGGGATAGAAGTCAATCGGAAGATCATAGCTGCCATCAACAAGGTTGTGGCCTCGCAGAACAAAACTGAGCTGCAGTCCCAAATCGGCAAGGTCAACTTTATCAGAAGATTCATATCCAACTTGTCCGGGCACATTCAAGGTTTCACTCCTTTGTTGAAGTTGAAACCCGACTAGGAATTCGTGTGGGGAGAAGAACAGCAAAAAGTGTTGGAAGACATCAAGCAATATCTGATTTCGCCACCTGTGTTGGTCCTGCCACAGGCTGACAAGCCGTTCACACTATACTAATCGACCGATGAACAAGCTATCGGATCGGTGCTGGTACAGGAGTTCGAAGGAAAGGATTGAGTAATATATTATGTCAGCAGAAGACTCCTGGATGCCGAAACAAGATATTCGCCATTAGAACGGTTGTGCCTGTGTCTGTATTTCTCATGTACCAAGCTTAGGGACTACATGTTATCGGCGAAGTGCATAGTCGTATGCAAGGATGATGTGGTAAAATACATGCTGTCATTACCAATTTTGAAAGGGAGGATTGGAAAGTGGATCCTAGCTCTGTCAGAGTTTGACCTAAGGTACGAATCATCCAAAGCTGTCAAGGGCCAAGTAATGGCCGATTTCGTGGCTCGGCATTGTGGACCGGAAGTCACTGTTATTGAACCAGTCCCATGGACCCTATACTTCAACGGTTCTTCGTGTGAGGCCGGATCAGGAATCGGCATTGTTCTTATATCATCTCGGGGGGCAAGTTATGATTTCTCTCTGCCGATAGAGGCATCCACGACCAATAACCAGGCAGAATACCGGGCCGTCCTAAAAGGTATTCAATTATTGAGGGAGATCAAAGTCGATGCGGTGGAGATTTTAGGGATTCCATGCTCATTGTGGATCAATTGATGGGGAGATCTGAATGCAAAGATGATGTCTTAAGGATTTACTACGAAGATTGCCTCCAGCTTTTAAAGGAATTCAAGTCTGCGGTTATTGAGCATATTCCCAGAAATTACAATGAAGAGGCCAATAGGCTTGCCCAACACGCGTCCGGGTATCGACCGATTCAAGGTGCCATGGCTCTGGAGCTTGCAGCCGATGATTGGCGAAAGGAGATTGCCGATTACCCGTCCAGGAAAGTGGATTGGTGAGTGCATTTTCAGTCCACGAAATATGTGTTACTCGAAGATGATTTATTTTACCGGATGATTCATGGGCTCTGCTCAAGTTCCTTGGAACGGAAGAAGTAAAGGTTCTGATGGGAGAAATTCACGAGGGCATGTGCGGGGCTCATCAATTGGCTCACAAAATGAAGTGGATGATCAGGAACAATGGGTATTATTGGCCGACAATACTCGAGGATTGCTTTAAATATTATAAAGGATGTCAAGATTGTCAGAAGTTTGGCAACGTGCAGCGTGCACCAGCCTCGGCTATGAATCCAATAATCAAGCCATGGCCGTTTAAAGGTTGGGGAATAGACCTCATCGGACAGATGTATCCTCCATCAAGCAAGGTACACAAGTTCATATTAGTAGCCACCGACTATTTTACCAAGTGGGTGGAGGCAGTTCCATTGAAGACCGTGACATCGGCCGCTATGGTCGATTTCGTGAGAGACCATATTGTTTATCGGTTTGATATCCCTCAGACCATCACAATTGATCAGGGGACGATGTTCACTTCAGGAGAGTTTGAAGAGTTCACCGCCGATATGGGAATTAAATTGTTGAATTCTTCTTCGTATTATGCTCAAGCTAACGGTCAAGCCAAATCATCCGATAAGGGGATAATCAAGTTGATCAAGAGGAAGATAGAAGAGCAATCCAAGAAGTGGCACGCATCCTTAACTGAATCTTTATGGGCCTACAGGATGGCCTGCCACGGGGCCACTAAAATATCCCCTTATCAGTTGGTATACGGTCATGAGGCAGTATTGCCTTGGGAATTAAGGACGGGGTCCAGGTGCACGTCGCTTTAGGATCAGTTGACGGCCGATGATTATTCCCTCCTCATGAAGGGGGAGCTCGATGATTTGGCAGGTCAGCGATTAAGGGCTTTGATCAGCATCGAAGAAAATAAGAAAAGGGTGGCCAGGTGGTACGACAAGAAGGTCAAGGTCAAGCAATTCTCCCAAGGAGATTTGGTATGGAAGTGGGTACTGCCGATAGGGTCTAAAGATCCCAAATTTGGTAAATGGTCACCTACTTGGGAAGGGCCATATAAAATAGGCCGATGCGCTCCGGGAAATGCGTATATAAACTATCGAAGGAGAGGAATTCACAAGAGCCTTGAACAGAAGGTATTTGAAGAGATACTATCCCATGATATGGGTGGATGCATACCTAACGATAGGGCGTGTCGAGATGATGTGGCCGACTCCTATTGACTCATGTTCATGTAGCCGATGCAAAGATAACATCGCCTTGAGGATGGAACATTTGACTAGTCTGGCCGATTTATTATTCGGTACAACGATAGGATACATGTCCGACATGGTACGAGTCACCCTTAGACCAAAAGTGCCAATCCATTCATTGACCATGTTTTTTCTTAATCTCTCTCTTGATCCGGCCTAGCTCTATTAGGAATGTCCCTGCCATGGCATCCTCGAGGGCGACCTGACAAGGAAGCGGATGACTCCTTTCAGTTGGCGGCCGCCTGGAACAGTTGGCGTCCATGTGATCCAGGATCTTCTGGACATGAGCGGGGATATGATCCTTGAGTTCTTCATGATGAGCCCTGATCAGATCTTTGTTCGCCTGCGTCAGTGGTTCATCAGAGTGCATAACCTCGATGGCTCGTTCCAGGCCAGGACTAAGGCGTCTCGGCGGAAAAGTAGCAAACAACTACCCGTCGTCAGATTGATTGAAATGTCAAGTGAAGGAACAGAGGGAGACTTCGTACCAGGTTGACGGAGAAAGAAGAAGAAGACATCTCGGCTCCTGTTATAAGTGTAGGGATACGAGGTAGGCTACACTAGCGTAAATCAAAATTTCTACCATGTAAAACCAGGAAGAACTGCCGTATAAGGATCACGGGATTACCACTCGACGCACTACTGGTGCGGAAGATGTAGATTTGCGTCGATGCAGTGAAGACGATCAACGTAGTCGTACGTAGTCGATCAACGTAGTCGTACGTAGTCGATCACGTCAACGTCCAGCAGCTCCTCAGCAGCTCGTCCATGTGCAGCAAGATCGCCCTCGTACTGCGGCTCGTTGTCGGCTCGTCGGCGGCTCGTGCAAGTGCTGCAGGCGCAACACCTCCAAGGTATCCACACGTGCAGGGAGGAAGCGTCGCAAGCTGGACTGCTAGATCCGCGAGTTGCAACAGGCGAGGGCGTGGGAGGCGCGACAGATGTGTTTCGCCAAAAGGTGTAAACCCTAGGGCGCCCCCACCCCTCTATTTATAGAGGTTCCTAACGGGCCTCTGGGTCCGAGGCCCATTAGTACTTATAAACCTAATCCAACTCGGATCACATCCGAATTGGGCTTCCAGCCCCTTAAGTGTGTGACCCTATGGGTTCGGATACGTATAGACATGGCCCGAGTACTCCTACTCGGCCCAATAGTCGGTAGCGGCCTCTAGCAAGACGTGCCAACTCCTATACGCACACGAAGATCATATCAGACGAACCATCACAACATAATATACATGCTATTCCCTTTGCCTCACGATATTTGGTCTAGCTTCAAGCCGACCGCTCGATCCTGTGATTCGAAATCCTTTTTGTAGGTTAACTCTTAACCGTACGTAGCATGGCCATGCATTTTCGGATCCGATCACTCGAGGGGCCCAGAGATATCACTCTCAATCAGAGAGGGGCAAATCCCATCTTGATTGACCATGTCTCATAGCATGCTTTTTGACAAACCCGAAAGCTACCTTTATAACTACCCTGTTACGGCGTAGCGTTTGATAGCCCTAAGTAGGTCGATCCACATCTAGAATACATGCGACAATCTCAGGTCTAAGGACAAAGCGTATATGTTGTTTAAAGAGAGAACTTCTTCTCGTGTTGGGTCAGTCCTAGCACATGTCTCCACATGTGTCCACATTATTAGTTCAACATCTCCATGTCCATGACTTGTGAAACATAGTCATCAACTAATACATGTGCTAGTCTAATATTCATGTGTGTCCTCACATGAACTCCGACTAGGGACAACTTTAGAATAACCATACAAGTAAAGAGTTTCACATACAATTCACATAATTGCAAATCAATTTAAGTAGCCTTTAATGGATATTCAATGAACACAATATACAAATTATGGATACAAATGGAATATCATCATCTCTATGATTGCCTCTAGGGCATACCTACAATAGTCTCCCACTTGCACTAGAGTCAATCTAGAAGGTACCTAATACCCATAGCTCTTACATGCGCATCATGCTTAGCCTGCAGGAGTGGTTTTGTCAACGGATCAGAAATGTTCAGATCCATGTGTATTTTGCATATCTTGATCTCACCCCGGTTAACGAAGTCTCGAATGAGATGAAATCGCCGCATTACGTGTTTGTTCTTCTGGTGGTTCCTTGGCTCCTTTGCTTGCGCAATTGCCCTATTATTATCACAGTAGAGATTCAATGGGCTGAACGCATTCGGGAACACACCAAGCTCAATGAGGAAATTACTTATCCAAACACCTTCCTTCGCGGCTTCCGAAGCCGCGATGTACTCGGCTTCTGTCGTAGAATCGACCACCGTCTCCTACTTGGAACTCTTCCAACTAACAGCACCACAATTAGCGTGAACACAAATCCTGATTGTGACTTTGAATCATCTCTGTCGGTTTGGAAACTAGCATCGGTGTAACCTGTTACAACGAGCTCCTCCTCACCTCCATAGACGAGAAACATATCTTTAGTCCTTCTCAAGTACTTAAAAATGTTTTTCACCGCTGTCCAGTGACTCTCACCTGGATTAGATTGGTGTCTGCTTGTCATACTTAGCGCATATGAAACATCTGGGCAAGTACTTATCATTGCATACATGATAGATCTAATAGCCGAGGCATATGGCATTCTACTTATGCGATCCCGCTCATCAGCAGTCGAAGGACACTGAGTCTTGCTGAGATGTATGCCATGTGACATAGGCAAGAACCCTTTCTTTGCCTCTTCCATGCTGAACCGCTTCAACACTTTGTCAATGTAAGTATCTTGGCTTAAACCTATAAGCCTTCTCGATCTATCTCTATAGATCTTAATGCCCAGAATATATGCCGCTTCCCCTAAGTCCTTCATCGAAAAACTATTTTTCAGTGAAGTCTTTACGGACTCAAGCATAGGAATGTTATTTCCAATCAGTAATATGTCATCCACATATAATATTAGAAATACTACAGAGCTCCCACTAACCTTCTTGTAAACACAAGACTCTTCTTCGGTCTTGGTGAAATCAAACCCTTTGACCACTTCATCAAAACGAATGTTCCAACTCCTAGATGCTTGCTTCAATCCATAAATGGATCTCTGAAGTTTGCATACCTTTCCAGCATTTTTCGGATCGACAAAACCCTCGGGCTGTATCATATACACGTCCTCAGCTAGGTTTCCATTTAGGAAAGCTGTCTTGACATCCATCTGCTATATCTCATAATCGAAATACGCAGCTATAGCTAGAATAATCCGAATGGACTTAAGCATCACTACGGGCGAGAAGGTCTCGTCGTAGTCAACTCCTTGAACTTGTCGAAAACCTTTTGCGACAAGTCGTGCTTTATAGATGTGAACATTTCCATCCATGTCCTTTTTCTTCTTATAGATCCACTTGCACTCTATAGCTTTAACACCATCAGGCGGGTCAACCAAGTTCCAAACTTGATTGTCTCCCATGGACTCTATTTCGGATTGCATGGCACTCTGCCATTTTTCGGAGTCTGGGTCCATCATTCCTTCTGCATATGTCGCAGGCTCATCATTGTCCAACAATAATATTTCCCGCATTTCGCGGAGCCTTGCTGACCTTCGTGGTTGTGGCGGTGCTTCTCTTGCCATGGGTATCTCAACTTGTTCTGCTACGTTAGCATCACTCATTGATTCTTGCCCGATCGGCTCATCTTGAACTTCTTCAAGATGCAATGTCTTTCCACTCTTTTCTCCTTTGAGAAACTCTTTCTCTAGGAAAACCCCGTTCCGAGCGACAAACACTTTGCCTTCTGATCGGTTGTAGAAATAATATTCCAAAGTTTCCTTTGGATATCCCACGAAAATGCACTTATCCGACTTGGGTGTGATCTTGTCCGACTGAAGTCGCTTGACAAACACTTCACATCCCCAAATCTTTAGAAAAGACAAACTAGGAACCTTTCCATTCCATATCTCATATGGTGTCTTAACTACGGACTTAGATGGTACCCTATTAAGTGTGAAAGCTGCTGTTTCTAGAGCGTATCCCCAAAATGACAACGGTAGGTCCGACTGGCTCATCATTGATCGAACCATGTCTAACAAAGTTCGATTACGTCGCTCGGATACACCGTTTCTCTGAGGTGTTCCAGGCGGCGTAAGTTGTGGAACAATTCCGCAACTCTTTAGATGATTGCTAAACTCGTGGCTCAAATACTCGCCACCACGATCAGATTGTAAGGCCTTAATTTTCTTGCCACGCTGATTTTCAACTTCATTCTGAAATTCCTTGAACTTTTCAAAGGTTTCAGACTTGTGCCTCATGAAGTAGACATAGCCATATCTACTAAAATCATCAGTGAAAGTTATGATGTATTGGAATCCTCCTCTAGCCGTCGTGCTCATTGGTCCGCATGATTTGTTTCGAACTGTATCTGCAGCTCGGGTTCCATGCAAGCAAGCATAAGGCAGCTTACCTCAAGATTAGCATCAAATGCCTTCTTGTAAGCAGCCTTAACGGCAGCTGATGCATCATCAGCAGGTACTGGTGGTAGTGGGGTGTCTAGAACATCTTCTTTTTTATCGGTCTTGAGAACAATTCTCAGGTTACAGATCCAATCTGAGTAGTTTGTTCCATTCAACTTGTCCTTCTCAAGGACCGAACGCAAAGCAAACGATGTGGTGGTGTTGCTAGGTGCCATTTAATCTACAACAAAAGTAATGCAAAATACACTAAGACAAACGTATCCATGATAGAGCAAATCACATTAAGCTATTTTAACAGAATCTACTCCCACTAAAATCAATATCCCTCTATTGAAACTTAGTGATTCAGGATCCACAACTAACAAGTCTACTAGTGAGCTTTAGCATCACCGCTAGCAAACAAGGTAGATCGGTAAGCAACTTTTGCTAATCATATCACATATGACTCCTGTTTTTGGGTGACATCTCTATGTCTGGGCGCCCAACCTTTATGCCCCAAGGTCCTTAACCGTTAAGATAACCTTGTTAAGCAAACCAACCCTTATGCGCGTAAGTGTCCGACACAAACCCGTCTAGTCAAGGAAAACTAGTGATACCCTAATTTCATAGACCCACCACTAATTGTACAAGACATGGGACGGTGCAAGTTTTAGTTGGGAGGGCATACTAACTTAAACTTTGTGAGGGATCGTTCTACTTCTAACATCACAACATGCAGAAAGTAAAACATAAACAGAATAGCATTTACACAGTTGTGACACAGTATGGCTCGTTTTTTTTCTTATGGTGATCTCCATCTCCATAGGATCTGTTCACCATGGTGATCTCCATCTCCATGTTCCATGTGCGCCATCCTCCTAGTGATGTGTCCTCCAAGAACTAGAACATGCTAATACGCCTAATAGCTAGTAAAGAAGCTAGTAATGAAGATTACATAGTTGCTTGGATGATCACAGATTGGTACGCAGACCATTAAATACATTAAGGTGACAACACATATGGCTCCTGCCGTGTTGCCGTACGCATGACACGCAGGTCACGAATGAGTTACACACATGCATCACATACACAAAGGGGCCATACCGATCACAAGATCATAGCATCCTACAAAACAGAGTTAGAAGTTCTAACGTTCCAAACTTCAGATGCCCAAAACTCCAGCTTCCAAGCCAAATTTGGGAAATCTAATTTCGCCAAAAATAACAAAGCAGTTGAATTTCATGTGTAACTTTTTCTGTAGATCAATTTTCATATAAACTTCGCCCCGATCCGAGATCGTACTGAAAAGTTACGGCTGATTTACCGAAGCATACGCATACGGCAAAAATCCCGACCCCGGTAGTAGATCCCATCTACTTTTGCACATCTAATGCACCTGGCGTATGACCCTGGATTTCGATTCGACCAATCATATTGATCTTCGCTCACTGCAACTGGATTTACGTGTATCACTTAACTCCGATGGCGGAAACCGACCGGTAGGAGTATGTCGTTACACTACCATTGCAGCAAGAGCACGAAACCAGGACATAGATCAAACTGAAAACTCGCATATCTCCATATGCACACATCCCGAATCCAAAACTAAACAGCTACGGCTCATGATACCACTGTAGGGATACGAGGTAGGCTACACTAGCGTAAATCAAAATTTCTACCGCGTAAAACCAGGAAGAACTGCCGTATAAGGATCACGGGATTACCACTCGACGCACTACTGGTGCGGAAGATGTAGATTTGCGTCGATGCAGTGAAGACGATCAACGTAGTCGTACGTAGTTGATCAACATAGTCGTACGTAGTCGATCACGTCAACGTCCAGCAGCTCCTCAGCAGCTCGTCCACGTGCAGCAAGATCGCCCTTGTACTGCGGCTCGTCGTCGGCTCGTCGTGGCTCGTCGGCGGCTCGTCGTGGCTCGTCGGCGGCTCGTCCAAGTGCTGCAGGCGCAACACCTCCAAGGTATCCACACGTGCAGGGAGGAAGCGTCACAAGCCGGACTGCTAGATCCGCGAGTTGCAACAGGCGAGGGCGTGGGAGGCGCGACACATGTGTTTCGCCAAAAGGTGTAAACCCTAGGGCGCCCCCACCCCTCTATTTATAGAGGTTCCTAACGGGCCTCTGGGTCCGAGGCCCATTAGTACTTATAAACCTAATCCAACTCGGATCACATCCGAATTGGGCTTCTAGCCCCTTAAGTGTGTGACCCTATGGGTTCGGATACGTATAGACATGGCCCGAGTACTCTTACTCGGCCCAATAGTTGGTAGCGGCCTCTAGCAAGACGTGCCAACTCCTATACGCACACGAAGATCATATCAGACGAACCATCACAACATAATATACATGCTATTCCCTTTGCCTCACGATATTTGGTCTAGCTTCAAGCCGACCGCTCTTTCTCGATCCTGTGATTCGGAATCCCTTTTGTAGGTTAACTCTTAACCGTACGTAGCATGGTCATGCATTTTCGGATCCGATCACTCGAGGGGCCCAGAGATATCACTCTCAATCAGAGAGGGGCAAATCCCATCTTGATTGACCATGTCTCATAGCATGCTTCTTGACAAACCCGAAAGCTACCTTTATAACTACCCTGTTACGGCGTAGCGTTTGATAGCCCTAAGTAGGTCGATCCACATCTAGAATACATGCGACAATCTCAGGTCTAAGGACAAAGCGTATATGTTGTTTAAAGAGAGAACTTCTTCTCGTGTTGGGTCAGTCCTAGCACATGTCTCCACATGTGTCCACATTATTAGTTCAACATCTCCATGTCCATGACTTGTGAAATATAGTCATCAACTAATACATGTGCTAGTCTAATATTCATGTGTGTCCTCACATGAACTCCGACTAGGGACAACTTTAGAATAACCATACAAGTAAAGAGTTTCACATACAATTCACATAATTGCAAATCAATTTAAGTAGCCTTTAATGGATATTCAATGAACACAATATACAAATTATGGATACAAATGGAATATCATCATCTCTATGATTGCCTCTAGGGCATACCTCCAATAATAAGAAGTATGAAATCAGACTACTTGAGGAAAGGAGGCTGGGTTAGGTGTGGATGCCCTTAGAAGCGATACGGGGATCTCATACTTATAGAAAGGAAAAGATGAGGGGTTGGTAAAACGCGTCCCATCGGAGTAAAGGGATATTAAATGAAAAGTTGCAACAAAGGACGCTCCAAGTTTGAATTCGTACGTCAACAGCAAAAGAACATTAAATGTTTGTACAGAGCATTCAATGTTTTTACAATTCACACGAGGAGAGCATTAATGGCCGCAATCACTCGCTGTCGAACCTGATCGGCCGAATCTAAAGTTCTTTGGTCATCGTTGGCTTACCCAAGGACTTCTGGCATGTGACGATGGAGTTTGATTGCTTCATGGGCCAGGTTCCACCTCTCTTGCTTCAGATCGGCGATGACAGATGGGAGGCCTTGGAGTTTCTTCTGTTCGGCGGCTATGGCCTTGGTCACCTGCTCCATCTCCTTGGCAAGCTCTGCCCTTCGCTGTTTGAGGCGGTCTATGCGCTGACGATATCCGGGCGAGAGTTTTCAAGGAAGCTGATTCTTTGGTGCACTTCTTGAGCTCGGTGCTTATAGGAGTCCTCCTCTTCACGTGCCTTTTCTAATTTGGCACGATTGGTCATGTGTCGTAAAGCTCTAAACACCGGGATTCGCATTGACTCGATATATGCTGCGGGTGCCAGAGCTTCTTCTGCCTCTTCTGGAACTCGGGCTCTGATTTCGCTGAAAAGTTGCCGAATCGGTGAGGTGTCTTCCACCAGTTGGCCGATATCATCTTGGAGGAGGATCCGTATGCTCTGGAGCTTGGTGCAGACTTCATCAGGGATTGAACTCAGAGCAACTTGGCGCGAGGCAACCTCTTCATCATCAGAAAGTGCAACCGCAAAGGAAAAGAAACTATTGTTGGGAGTATCCTGCTCCTGAGAAAGAATAAATAATAAAAATACGGATTAGCCGACGGTAATAGGAAATCGACTGATTTGGGTGTTAAGTTTCTTACCTCTTTAAAGCGGATTTCTTCTGCTTGTGCCGGTGGGAGTGCTACCCTGATCTCGGGAATTGGCGCGGCTGGCTCATCGGAGGAAGAAGATTCGACGATTATCGGCGCCGTACTCGGGCCAGCCTCCTGGAAAGGTACAGGAAACAGATCTATATAAGCATGAGGCAAGTGATCAAGTTTGATGATAGATAATGACTACTATACCTCTACGAGTCGTCCGGTTGATGGTTGTTGAAAGGGCACGATCGACGTACCCAGAGTAGCCTGCATCAAAAATTGGTTAGATTTTTTATTAAGCATTAAGAAGTTGGAGTTAAACAAATATTCTCTACCTTAGTGGGAGGGATTGCCGGCGTCCCGGTCTCTGACTGGAATGTGGCCGATTGCTGCGGAGATTGTACTGGGGCGATTTGTGCAGCCTAACAGAAGGAAGAAATTAATACCGACAGGATACTTAGAAGAGTGCGAGGTGTACAAAGTTACCTGAACAGCTTCTAGCAACAATGATGCAGCAGCTGCTCCAGCTTCTGTAGCGGCCTGGGGGTCGACTTCTTCGATAATTGGCGGAGTCGGTGCAGCTAAGGATTCAACCGATGCCACCGCCGATTGATCGGCCGATTCTATACGAGCGTGCACCCGGCGGCTCGTCTTCTTTGAGGAGGTTATCTTCAGCTTCTGTTTTGATTGGCTTGTGGTGATGTCCTCGATGGTTGGGGCCTGAAAGCCGATAAGTGGGAATGATGTATATGGGTGGCGATTTTTTATCGGCTACCGCTTCGGCTGCGCGTTGGAGGAAGTTGACTTCCGGACTGTAAAGGGAAATAAAAGTTAGCGATAAATTCGTAGCGTAAAAGAAATGACATTGAAATCGGCTGAGAAGAGGGCAGTACCGCTGCATTTGGGTCGATGTTGTCAGGATCCAGGTCATTGCAATATGTTGCGGGGGATACATAGAAGAGATGCTGCTTCCATTCTCCCCACCATAATTTAAATTGTTGGACAGCAAAAGGAGCTACCACCCAGTTGTTTGGATCAATGGTACTAGAGTCTGGCACTAAATTGCACAGCCGATTATAATCAAGACCCTTGGTGAGCTCATCCCGAAACATTGCGCGGCTGGCAAAGTAAATCAAAATCGGCAATTGACCAAGGCTGAGCTGCCGTGCTGCAACCGACGGATTACAAAACTCATAAGTTGGAGAATCCTTCCCAGAAAAGAAGTTCGCCGGTAGGATCCCTGGTTTGATCAAGACATCTGTGAGGTCATTGTCGAAGGAGTTGGTCGTCGAGTCAAAACAGAAGGGAAGCTCAAAAAGTGGCTCAGCTCTCTGGTATGGGTACCAACTTGTAGTTTCTTCACTAAAGCCGTTGTAGAAGCATCTGAAATACTCGGTTGACTGGGTCGGGGTGAACTAGCTGCCAGGAAAGGCTGATGCCGCTTCACCAAAAGAGGTGCACCATCGTCGTACTGTAGGGTTTTCCTCTGATTCAATGTTGGGGAATGTTTTGGTCTCTATTTCCTGCTGGAAGACCTTACTCATGTATAAGTTGAGCCAGAGAGTAATGAACCACCAGGATTACCAATCGGCTCTCCGGTTGACAGTTTGACAGCGATCTTATGCATCATGTGGTAGGCCGATCCTAACAGGTGTTTCCCTAGAGGGATAGTGGATCCTCTTGCTAGGACTTCGGCCAGAGCTTGTGTATTAGAAGAAGGGCCGACTGCTTTGCCACAAAAGAAGTGCTTCTCTAACCACATCGTTAAGCAGGTTGTATACTCTCTCTCTCTCTCTAATCGTCCCGGTCTTCATGTTTTTGTTGATATAGACCTTCCACCCGCCGATTCCTTTCATCTCCAGTCGATGGGTCGGCTTGATCAGACAATCCAAAGGCGTATCGGGGGAGGAAATGTCAAGACCGGTTAGCATCAGAACATCTGCCAGAGTCGGAGTCATGGGTCCGTGTCCAAAAAGAAACGCATTGAGCGCGTCAGACCAAAAATAAGAGGCTGCTATCACCAGGGGTTCATTCTTCTCCATCTAGGACAAGGATAGGTTTATGCATTGGCTGATTTTCAGTTCATCCCAGAGAACTCTTTTGGAGTTGGCCATTCTTTGATACCATTCTTTCCAGCCAAGAGTTTCGTTCGGCCAAGATCTAAATGTGCCTGTCCACTGGTTCAAATCCATGGGCGATTGCTTAAAAGGGATCCTATGGGTTTCTAGATTGATCAGATCAGTCGGGTCTGGATTCCCCATAGGGCCTAGGCCGATAAAACCAGGTGCATCACAAAAGCGGATGGTGATTTGCTGTTTGACTGCCTAAGGAAGGTAAAAAGGAAGAACTAAGAATAGATCTAAAAGATGCATGGGAAAGAAAAAGTAAAGAGGAAAGTTTCAGGTGTTTACCTCTGGAATGAAGCTCATGGTCGCCGATGGAGCCACCATTGAGGAAAGTGAAGCGGGATGAAGACGAGAGAAAGATCGCCGGAGAGATGCGACCGGGAGGCAAAGGGGCGCTGGGATGTGATGGAAGATGATTCGCCGGGGAAAGGAGAGTTACTGAGCTCGTGGAGAAGAAGTGGCAGAGAATGCTGGTATTTAAAGACGGTCCGTGAGAAGGGGTAAAGGCGGGATTTTTACCGCGCCATCTACATGAATTTCGGAGGAGCAGTTGTGTGACGGCCCCGGACAAAAATCTCTCCAGTTAATCTTAATCCGCGTCCTTGATCCCTATCTCACCCTTTCCGAGTTTAAGTACTCAACCTCCAGTTCGGTCCCGACCCCTGAGACCCGACCCCTCTCCGCTGGCCTCCAGTTCCGACCCCGCCGACCCCAACTCACCCGCCGGATTCTTCTAAGTCTTTCCCCAACACCTCCCTTCAATCTGACCGGTGGACCCACGAGATCTTTTCCCCCAGATCTTCCGCGACAGGCGCACTCGAGTTGCATGCCCGCTTCAGAGTTTCCCCGCCGCGTGGCTCAACTCCTCCGACGCCCGCCGCTCCGCCTCGTCTTCGGCCCGAGACCGAATGGATTCTCGCGCCCTCCTCCCCAATCGCAGCGGAAACCCCTCTGCAACCTTTCTGCAGCACCTCGCCGTCCGCGCCCATCATCACATCGCCAGATCCCGGCCGCAGAGCCCGATGTCGCCCGTCTTTTCCGTCACCTCGCCACAGTCGCGCCGCCCGGTCTTCGCTACACGACGATTCCTCCTCCGCCAACCCCGACCACGGCAGCGACAGCTCCTTTTCCCGCCCTGTCAGAAGCCGCCCGACAATCTGTTGCTCCGCGCTCGCCCGCGCACCCGCAGCCGCCTGTCTTCTCACCTGTGCGCCCTCGATCCTAGTGCCGTTTTCCCGGTCACTTCCATCAGCTCCACCGCACGACGACGCCCGCCTCCGCCAAATCTCAACCACCGGCAAACCCGCGCCTGCGCCGCCCTGACGCCAGTGCCCAATGACTGCCGGTGCCATCCCCGAAGTCCTGCTCCACCGCCCTCATCGCTCAATCGCCGCTCGGGCAGAGCACTCCATTGCTTTTTCCCCGGCATTCACGCCGCTCCCCCTTTCTCACTCTGGCGCCGCTATAAAAGGGCATGCGCAAGCCCCGCCGGAGTTTCCCCTTGCTCTGGCTGCCATCTCCCTTGCTCCTCTGCTTCGTGCTCATAGCGCTACAGCCTAAGTCCCTGAGGAACTCTCCTCTCCGCTCCACACCGCTCTCCCCCCAATCCACCCAGCCGCTTGCTCCTCCGTGCTGCGTAAGAGCTTACTTGTGATCCACCAGAAGCACCGCCGCCGCCGGAGCACCGCCGGACATCTCCGCCGCAAGTCTTAGTGTTCCAGTCCCTCCGCCCGAACCTGCTCTTTCCCGACCCCAAGCTTCCCTTGTAAGACGAAGGTAAGCTGCCGATCCCTTGTCCGCCTCATCCGACCCTTCTGTTCGTCCGACCCCTTGTCCGCCTCGCCCGACCCTGTCTGTTCTGCCGACCCTTGTCCGCTTCGCCCGACCCCTCTTATCCGCCCGACCCCGGTTCCGTCTCGCCCGACCCTGTCTGTTCCGCCGACCCTTCTCCGCCTCGCCCGAGGGCTCGGCTGTATCTTTTTCTTCGAACCGAGGGTGTATGTGCAAAACTTGGGGATCTTTCAGCATTGAGTCTGAGGACCCCTAGCACAGCAAATCCTCTAGATTAAGGGTCAGATCATAAGTTCCTTTCCTCCAACCCTTACCTCTTGATCTCCATCAACTCCATTGAACTTTCCCACCCTCCTGTATCTTGTCGCAAGTTTCTGGGCTCAGACTTGCAAGTGGTGCTGTTGAAATAACTGTCTATACTAACTAATGCATTGCATTCGTGTAGAGCTGCGTCTCGCCGACGGCTACTACGAGCTGCACCCGGTGCCAGAAGACGACGGTGTAGCTGAGCTCCTGCCCCCTTCCTCCTTTCTCGCTTGAAGGCAAGCCCCGGATGCATGAAAACCCTATGTTTTCCAAACTTGCGCATGTCTTCCTTAAACATGCTTGTGCATTTACGTATAGGAGTTGGTTGGAACCCTAGATGCATGACTTAGCTCCCATGATCTGAACACTAGCTGTTGGACCGAGTAGATGCTTTGCTTAAATAGGAGACGGTAAAAGCCGAGTGATTTCCTGTCACTCGCGAGTTCTAGGAGTTGGATGTCTACCCTTCTGTTACAACTATAAGGACGATGGACGGGGCAGGGTTTGAGGTAACTCTTTGGTGGTTGGTTGATCGCCCCGTCTGTTTATGAAACTTGCTAAGGCCCGACAGTGGTGGTGTTCGTGATCAAGTGTTTGAAGGTACTAATCTTATACCTAGTATGGGATGGGGAAGCCTAGTACCTGATTGAACTAGGGCGTGGCTTATACCCCTGCTGTCCCTGGAACGAGGTTCCCATGGTGCATCATGTGGGTGCAAGTGCGGTCACAGTACGGTAGAGGCCGGGACTGTGGAGCATTGCATGCTAAGGGAAGTTTGGACCTGACATGCGCCTGGGAATTGATGGGGACGGCCGACACAGGAAGCGGCCCTTGTGGTGCGCGGATGTCGTGAGATTAGGTTCGCCATGCATGGTTAAGAAACTCGAATCGATTCGTCTGCATCTCACAGTTTGAGACTGCTTGATCGCTATGTCACCCTGAGTAAATAAGGAATCTGATGATGACATGGTTTTGTTGATGATGTATATACCCTTTGGTTGGTTCTATGTTTGCTCAGAATAGGTTGCAAACTTAGACCGGATAATGAACTTAGAACCTGAGCTAAAACTTGAAAATAGGGATCTACATAGTGCTTTTGGCAAACAAACCCCTCAGCCAAAGAGCCGTGCATGTCTAGAAGTGGTGGAGTAGCTACTCCCTGTCGGTTAAGTCTTGTTGAGCTTAGTAGCTCAGCCTTGTTGTGGCTCTTCTTTTTCAGGTGAAGTTGCTGCTCCCGAGCCTTCTTCCGTTGGCACTTGGCCGCCCCAGCTCCCTCCGGGTTGGACGGTCGAGTGGGATCCCTCCTCGGACGGCGAGGAAAGGGATCACTGACGTCTTGGCTGGCCTCACCAAGGACGTCCGACCCCTGCGTTTAGCTTCCGCTTGCTGTTTTACCTTCTGTTGTTTTCTTTTGAACCTTGTAAAACTCTGATGTGTGTGTTTTTCTGGCCGAACTAAATGGTTAAGTTGTTTAACTCGGTGGACTTGTTGTATTCTCTAGAACCACTCACCCTCGTGTGAGTTTGCTAACTCGGTCCTATTCAAGTGGTTAAATCAGATGAAATCCGACGGCGCTTCGTGTTAACTTGGCTAAGGCATCGGTGTTGCATATTAGGCAACTTAACCATGTTTAATCAAGCTAATCTGAAGTGGATCCGCCACAAGTTGTCTCAAGCGCCCAGTTCGAAAAGATTGCAATCATCAGGTAGAAGACTACGAAACAGAAATGGGTTTTTGCCGCGCTTGTTTCGGAGAGAAAGTTAAAAAAGAATTTCGAAGTAAAAGTTATGTTCCGGAACTGGGAGCATGTGTTGATGCCAGATTTTGACACGTGTTTTGAATCGGCGTCAGGGAAGGAAAAGATTGGCTGATGCGGTGGATTAAAAGCTACAGTTGGGAATCGGCCGATTGGTGCTATAGTATTTCGGCCGATTGGTGAATGGAGTTGATAAAGGTCGGCCGATTGGAAGGTTGGGGCAGTTGGGCCAATATGGGCTTAAGGTGGGCTAGAGAAGAAGATAGAAAGAGATTGGCCCGTGGGAGTATGATAACCAACTCCGATGCGAGTTGTGTTTGTAAATATTCTCCCGGGTCATGTGTCCGACGCTGAAAATCATCGGCCGATTTTTAGCGCCAACAAGTTAAAAAGGCATAACAAGTAGACAAAGTTTATAATTTAACTCAAATAAAATAAATTCTAACTGCATAGTTGAACAACCAATAGAATTATTGATATAGACCTATTCATTGTGGAAATGATAAAAAAGAACTATTGCAACCTTCTCTTATCTCCTGCGTGTCGAGCCAAAAAAAAATGATACAAGAAGAAACTGCATCTAGAGAGCTACCTTCTGCCTTTGGATGACTAAACTAAATTGGACATTGGAAACTGCATCATAGTTTAGTTTTAACATTGTGATAAGATCAAATCAACACCCTAATTTCTGCAAGCAGCAAGCATCCTGATGGGACTTAATGCTAAGGGCAAGTACATTGGTGTCGTCTAATAGGCGGTCTGACACGTAATTTTGAGACGACTCAACAGGCAACCCATATAATGAGTTGTCTTATAAGTTATCTGGTAGAGATATATAATTCCTTAATTTGTGCATATGAAAAAATAAATATTATGAGTTGCATGGCAAAAGGAATGGTTGTTGAGTTGTCTCATAGTCCTTGCTTATGAGACGGTTGTTTCGCGAAACAATGACCTCTTTCTCTCTCCTCGCTCTCTCTCCTTCACATCATCAAAAATTCTATGTGACACTGCATGAGACCACCTATGAGACTCTCCTTCACATCATCAAAAATCCTATGTGGCACTGCATGAGACCACCTATGAGACTGCTGACATGTAGCAGGATACTTGCTCTAAGGGGGTGTTATAGGGCAGGTGGCTTGGTGTGAGCCTCCAACTCCAACATGGAGCTTGGCTTTCTTTTCTTTTCTTTTTTTGAAAGATTGGAGCTTGGATTTCTCCTAGAACACATACAGCTCATACTGTTGCATAATGTCAAGTTCGCACTACCACAAGCTTCTTCTCATGTTCAAAAAGAACAAGACTGGAACTTGCAGAAATAGCTTACATAGAAAAAAAACTCCTTTAATGATTACAGCACTATGACAGCCACCTAATAAGTAAATAAAAATAATAATATTTTAGCCATTCTTATTATTGTTAAATAAAATCAACACTATGCTTTAGACATTCAGAAACCACCTGCCACATTTTGAGCATGATGATTGTACCATATATAATCCCTAAATAGCTGCCATTTAGAAACCACCTGCAACATTTTGAGCATTCCTCCTATCTGAACTAGAAAGAAAAGACCTCACAGAAGCAGGTGCAGGCGCAATAATTTTATCCATTACATGTTTGTCCAGCATTCACAATCAACTCAAGATAAATCTCATTTATAACCAAAACACGTATGAATCTCCATTCCATTACTGTTGTTTTTCCTCAAGCTTCTCCATAGCATCACTACAATTTACAATGATATAGAGTAATAGTTAATAGAGTTTATACTAATGAGATAAAGCAATTTACAATGATATAGAAAGAAGAGTCGTGGCTTAGCTGTGTTAATTGAATCAACACCCAAGGTCATTTCAATGGCCTCACCAATAATCCCTCTTAAGCTAAAATATATATGTAGATATAGCTTGCTAAAGAGACGGGAAAGGAAATCTTAAGGTTATATATGACATGGAATTCTACTATTAAGATGTACCCATAGGTAAGAAGACAATCTGCATATTGTTATTCTGAACTGTACCATAGGAGCCTTACTTACAATTCTATTTCATTTCCTGAGAAATTATGGTTTTTCTTCATTCACTGCAGTTGATTATGGTTGGGTATTTCTTGTTACGCTTAGAACACTAACTATAAGAAACACACAGATTTCAATTTGTTGAGAATGGAAATGGGGTGGAGCCTGGCGTAAAAAAAAGAAACAAAAGAGGATTCAAGGAAGCTTATGAACTAAAATGTTAACCTACAATATACCTCTTGAAAAGGAACTTGCCGTTGAGAAGGAATAAAACCTGATAGGTCCAAGTATGTCAGAGTAGCTTCTTTGCTTTTGAAATGTCATACTCCATACTGTGAATTAAGGAGTAAAGCATGGCAACAAAACTAAGCATGCCTTATAAAAGTGTGGGCCTGTAGAAATGAAAGGAATTATTATATTAACAACACAAAGGATAAGCAATGTACAGTTTGTGATTGCTACTGATGTATAAGGAACTATCTAAAACTGGTAACAAAGTGTATTAAATTTCCATGCTACCAACAAAAACAAACCGTTGTTAATCCATCACAGCTGCATTTAGTTAAATAACTCCAATTGTCATACTATATTTTTATCTTTTTATTAATCAAATATAACTCTTATCTAAAAGGCAAACAAACTATGATTACTGAGTGTGATGCAGTGACTAGCCCAATTTCACTAATGGACTTCCTTTGAGCTGGCACTGGAGTGGAGACCATCTAGGAGTGGCCATGAACTGCATAAAGCAGAGAAATTATCAGTAGGCTTCTAGAACACCCTTACAACTGCTGCTCGAACACCACCATTGTTGCCAACCCTCCATGATCGATCCCTTTTCCACCAGAGTTTCTTGTGGTGCTTGTGGGATGCATCTTCCTTCTTCTTTAAGGCAGCTTAGATCCTTCAAAACATTCAAGGTCATCGAGGACATCCTTCAAAAGAAACAAGGTTATCAAAATTTATACTACAGTAAGATCACTCATGCAGAAAATTGATAGAGATGGGCACTCTTTTAAAAGAGCAGAACAATTTTTCTTGTAATGTGACAGTGGAACAAAAAATATTTTTTATCTACCCTGTAGAAAGCATACAATCAATCATCAGGTTATCGCATTTGTTTCCAACATGACAGTGCGTAAAAGGTAATATATGTGCAAACAAGACACTGAGATATCTCTTATCCAGCATGCCACAGATTGTAGATGCCAGCAACCCAAAGAATTTAAACCCATCAGCTTCAGAAAGCCTGCCCATAATCTTCATTAAAGGCATCCCTCAGCAATGTAACATCCAGAAGGAGAATGCGAATGATTCACTGGATATGCAAATGATTCACAACGAGTTGTATTACAATCATTATAAATTGTAAATCTCCAAGACGAAATTGATGTTTCCAGCCTCCAGCAAGGTGCCCAAAAGCTTGGAATCACCCAATGCCCATTAAGCAAAAAAATATTAAAACATGATCCGTATAGCAGTTCAAAGTGAATTACTAAATGGCAGTGTACTTGTAACATGTCTATTATAAGCTAGTTGGTTTTGCATGACATAGTAAATTGCTTACTGTTTGATGTATGTTTCATGTCAATATCTCTAAGTTAGTCTAAGCATTCTGAGCAATCCACCTAATGTGTTTTCCAATCAAAACATAAGGGATGAAAGAGATGACTTGCTGCTGCATGAAATGCACGATCACCAAAAAATCATAGCAGCTACCTAATGATTGCCAATTCCAAAATAAGACAACTGTCGCTGGTAAGAAAATCTGAGCGAAATCTTTTTACAATAAATATTCATGGTTACTACCCAATCAGTCGGCAAGTTATGCAAGTGATGTCATGGTTACAATGCAATCAATAGGAAAGTGATGTGACTATCCCACCAAACTCAATCAAAGCTAGGAAGGAGAGTGAATAGGTTATGACATACCTTCAAATATTTCTTAACAATATCTTGTGCCTAATTTTTGTTGTGTCCTTGCACTCTCTCCTTCCAAGCTTCTTGGTTCTTCCTTTCCAATGCTTTGCGGTACACATATGAAAGCATCTGATCAGTTTATGTGCGTAATTCATTTTCCAAATGGAACAAGCATTGGGTTTGCTGGATGTGGCTCTGATTGACTTTCTTTCTGGACATTTTGTTGAACACATGGAATGCACCAGACTTTTAATTTTACTGCATCAAGATTTTGCACGACAAATCTCTCAATCAAAGAAGCATTTCATTGTTTTTCTAACATCTTGGATGACACAAAGTGCGTTTAGGCACACATTCTAAAGGTGAATTTACCATAGCAATTTATCGTCACCATTCTAGGGTACCCAAAGGATAAATCCATGTGTTAAAACCATGAGCAAACATTTATAACTCAGAGTGCTACATAAGCAAATTATTGAATGTACCTATAGCAATTCTCATGGCATTGCACACACATATACTTGTAAAGATATTAGCTTGTTGATAAAAGACCCATGGTAAACAACAAGTTAACACTTACTGCCCAAAAGATTACCTTTTATCACTGAATCTAGACCACTGTTGAAACTGAATAGCTGTTGCCCAGTGTCATTGGTGCTAAAAGAAACAAAAACATAACAGAGTATTTCCTTGATTATAAGAACTTATACATGAAATTAGTCTCTAGCCAAGAGCAAATTGTCCCTCCACCTTGGTTGATATCAATGTGAATTTTAGAATGACATTTTGGAACTCCTAAGGGAATTGCATGCACCTTTCCTATGCGCATCCTGGTCATAGAGGCAACAAGCTCAAAACTGTAGTAATTTCAAAAATTAGCATATTTATTTGTTATACTGCCTAGAGATTTAAACTAACAAGTAAAAGCAAAAAATTAAGCTAAAGAAAAACAGGCATACGATTCATCTGTACCCACTCAGAGCTCAGGATGGATCAAAAAATATATTTTTAGGGAAATTCGAACAAAACAAACATATCAACTAAATTATAATAAAACACTGATAATTTTTCAGCAAGTTTCTTCAGTAACTGCAATTTACTAACTTGCAATGCTATCGTGGATAAACCACTACATTTTTTTGTTTTGATTCTTGCAGCAAATGCTTTGGCTGTTTCAATGTACGAAATGGACAATCTCTACAAAAACAATATATGCTACAAAATCAAATTCTTCTTGAAATATGAGAAATAAGAAAAATCATTGAAGAAGACTACCTGACCATCTGGCAAACACATATTAAGCTTTATAATCAGGAAGCATGGCACATGCTTCTGCCAGGTCAATTAGGCCACACTGAGTTTCTGAGTGGAATCATGGATTCCAATACAATCTACCAAACTTTCTACAGCACCAAAGTACCAATCTGCAATTAGCTCCAGCCAGTTCCTCAATAGTTAGAAGTTCTGAACCTCGAAAGTAAGCAGTGTTACCTGGACACCTCTGTCCTAATTTTTTTTGACCAAGCCGGACACCCAGCACCAATGTCAGTTTGTGAACGCTCGACACAGGTGCTATTTGGCATATCCCCAAAAATTATCAGACATCTGCACCAGTGTCCATGTAACAATGAAGGGTTTCATAACCAACTGAACATTCAAATCTTCAGTAACCATAAAGTATTCCAATCAAACAAAGACATCAAACTGTGCTAATACATTATTTTCTAATGAAAACTAATAGATTGAAAAATAGACAAAAATAAAAAATAAAAATCTACACATCACACTATATAATAAGTCTCAATAGAAAACAACCCTGCTAACTCTTACATGCTCACGGACATTCTCGCTATGGAAGTTGATGAGCTTGACAAAGATTAAAGGTTGGATAATCTTGAGCTTCTCTGCCAAACCACCCAAAACTTGATTAAAACAGTAGCATATGTTTGGACATTACACATGATTCGAAAAGAAAAGTTGAAATATGCACAAATGACCCGTTCTCATATTTCAAGAATAAATTACTCTCATTTGATGAATTGGCTTATGCTAAAATTATTATTAATGTAACACATAGTTAGAATCAAACAAAATCGATGCCACGATTTATTGGTATAGGTAAAAATGATATCAAAGCTGAATCCTTTCTCTTGTTTGTTTAATAGTTCTTCCTTTGAGTTCTGAATATGGTGGTTTGCTAAAGCAGGATCAAAATCAAAGGACACATGGCACATAATAGCATGGATTGATTTAAGAGGTAGCTATTAAGTTGATGAGTCAATACCCAACAGTTTATGTGCATTTGTCACATTTGGCTTCTAGGTTTGAGTGGCTATAAGAACAAATATGATAATTCAAGAAGCAATGCCACCCAAACCTTGAAGGAATAGCCATGCTACGAAAAATGTACTCTTTGCATGCCTTACAAACCTCCTATAGTTTGGATAAATTTCATATTTAAAATGTACGGAATGAATAGAAGCAAAGCTCATACTCTAGACAAGTTCCTACTGCAAGTTTCATGTGGAATGTTAGATTGCATACTGCATTAATAAATTGAGACCTTTCCACCATGGTTCTAAAGATCCTGACAGTTTGTCTTTTTAAACTTTGCATGGTAGACCACATATTAACAATTAGAACATATAAATTTGTTGTCACCCAGTATTTACCTATAAAGGTGATCGTATTGATGAGCCTCTCTAATACTTAATCTTGGTCATCGTATTTTCCAGTAAATATTGATGATAAAAATTTAGTAGATACCTAGATATTTCTTATAGAGCTAAAATTGTGGCCACAATGCAGCAGAGGGCAATCAATAAAGTTTAACATGCATTCATTTAGCTTTATCTGGAATAAACCAAAAAAAATGGCAATGAGAAGAACAAGCAATAACGAAAGCTGGTTCAGATAAAACATGAGAATAATTCTATATTGCAACTTTGCAAAGGTAAGATAACACATGAGATCAGTACCTCGAATAGGCTATGAGTGTCTATTGCTAACATCTCAGATAAGACAATCAAATTAGTTTGGCTTATGGACTGGACTGATACGAGTAAGATGGACGCATCATCATATTTTTTTGTCAGTAAAAATGAAATGATCAACCATTGTAAAACATATTGAGCCTCTCCATTACCCAAAATGAAATCATCATCAGGTAAGAGTTTTGAATTTGCTAACCTGAACATCAGCATCCCCTTTGGGAACATCAATAGGATCTGAAACAATGGTAGTCAGAGGACTGGTTTCGGAACCTTTAGGAACAAAACAAAATAGGATTTGAGTTTGTGATGCACACCAATATGTGATAAAATTACCTTTCAGAGCCGGACCTTAGATTTTTACAGGCATATGTGATAAAATTATGGCATATTTAGAGGTAGAACAATTGCATCCTTATGAATTGAACAATTGTATCCTTATGAATTTAATACCTTATAAAGCATATAGGGTGTTCCAGTTTCTATCTGTGCTTTCAAAATATCAAACCAGAGGGCCTGCGCTGCAAGCCTACAACTACTTTCTTTGTCTTGCCCTGAAATCACATAGGTGGATTATTATGTATATTTGGTCACCTTGTAAAATTGTATATACAGGTCCAGCATCTAGCTTACCTCTCTTTCATATTTATTGAACAGATTCTGAAACTTATCTCCCCAGCAATCAGCCAAACCTGGAGCAATCATGGGAGCCATCGAGTCAGACCTCTCATTGTAATGCATATAAAGAACCTTCACCTTGCATACAGAGATTAACAGAACCAATCACAACATGGATAATGAAGAAAACGAAGTAATGAAGAAAACCAATTAGTCACCGATGCATAGTTGGGGTGCGAGGCAGTCACGGTGGCGGCCTCGGCAGCGAGTTTGCCGATCTGGCTGGTGGTGATGACCTTGTAGACACTGTCGCAGACCTTTTGTGCGACGAGGGCGGGTTGCAGTGTGCGGCGCTGAGGCCGTAGCTGAGCTTCTTGAGCCGCGCTGTGATCTTGTCGAAGTGGACCGACTCCTGCCGCCCATCGCGCTTCACCAAGTATATCGCGTCGCCGCCGTCAACCCTGCCCGCGTCTTGAGCTTTCAGGATGGAGGGGATCTCAGGATTGGCTGGGGAGGGGAGGAGTGACTAGTGAGGGCAGCGTGAATGGATGGGGAGGGGGATGGGATGGGTCATGGGCGCGGCAGGAAGGAAAGAAACGGGAAAGAGAAGTGTGATTCGAGTGCGGGATTGGGTAGGCATGGTGGGCAGGTAATGGGAAGGGTGCGGTGAGAAAAGATCAGGCGTGGAGGCCGATTTTCAACATCGGAGTACGACGAAATGAATCACCCCCCTTCATTGTAATCTTGTGTGTGGGAACACCTGAACAGTGAGCCCTCTATGAGAGGTTGGTTGGGTTTAGTCAGGGTGGGAATTGACCTCAATTCTCTCACTTTTTATAGTATAGATATAGATAGATAGGTTCTTCGTAGCAAGTACGTTTATAGTAGCAAGTACATTTAGAGTTGGTTGATTCACAGTTTCTACATATCTCATCCCAATTCTTCGGATTCCAAGTTGAAGATTTTCAAGATCTTAAATTAGGATTGGATGTAACAAAATCAAAAGTTCAGTTTTTTTCTTGATTTAAGTTACACTTTTGGAGGAGTTTATTTCTCAAATAGGCATGAGAACTATACGTTACTATATCGAAAGAAGAAAAGAGTGCAAGATGGCTCCTACAACATGCACACACATGCTGACACGTGCGATGCGCAACCCCTAGGGTTGCACCATTTACATCAATCCGCACCATTAGCTATAGAGAATTGTACTTTTAGAGTTGAAAGTTGAAATGAATGGAACACAATTTAGTTTCAACTTAAAATTGATATCTAATTGTTGAGAGCTGTATTTTTTTTTTTCAATTTCAAAGCTCAATTTGGATTTGAGTTGAAAACCTTCCGTGTAGAGATTTTTTATGGTATACCATCGAGTCTGGTTTTATATAGTCGAATAACTAGATTGATCTTATGTTTATCTATATATATTTATAATGCTGAAATTTTATCCAAAAGAAGATTATAAAATAAAGAAAATTATTTAACTAGAAATATTTATAAATTTTTCAATTGGTTATAGAAGCCTTTAAACAAGTATATACTTCTTGGTCCACATCTACGTGCTATTTTTTAAGGATTATATGAAAAATTAATAGTTTCGTTCAAGTATTGTTCACACTACCGATGATATTTTCAACATGAAAAAGAGACTGCTGTATTTAGAGACTTATAAAATTCTATAAAATTCACCTGTTCCAAATAAACAACAACCTTCCACAGAAATGACCCCAAACCGGCGTACCACCAAGTCACAAGTCAAATTTGATAAAACCACCCCCGTAATGAACAGATAACCTCCTCTTTCGATAAAGCCCCCGACGGCACGGCGGGTCAGGGGCCACCACCAACCCTCGCCTCCGCTCCGCCTCCCATGGCGTCGTCCCTCGCCGCCTTCCACGCCCACCCTATCCCCAACCCGCACCGCCACCCCGCCCGCCCCAACCCCACCACCGGCCTCCTCCGCCTCCTCCCATCGCGCCGCCGCTCCCGCCCCCGCGCGGCCGTCCGCCTCGCCGTCTCCGCCTCCTCCACCTCCGCCCCGCCCCCCTCGGCCGACCGCTCGGAGGCCGCGTCGTCGCTCGAGAGATGCCTCTCGGCGACGGCCACGGGAGCGGGGATGGGAACCGGGGCGGCCGCGCCGGCCTCGGCCCCGCCGCGCGCCCCGCCGGCGATGAAGGGGAGACGGAAGGGCGCTTTCGGGGCCGTCACGCTGGAGAAGGCCAAGCTCGACCTATCCCAACGCCGCAAGAAGATCATGCCCGAGGTTGGTACCTAATCCTATTCGTCTTGTTGCCTTTCGTAATTTTTTACTGCGAGGAGGTGGGGGATTTCAGATATAGGGTTTAGGGATTTTTAGAGATAGGCCTTTGTGTTTGAATCCCGCTGGATTGAATAACATGACTTGCTGATGGCATCGACTTGGAATTCATTTGGAAAATCAGATGGTTAGACCGTTTAGAGTGCCCCAAACTTTTGGATAAGGCATGCTGATGCAGAGACCCCTGTGGTTTCCTGCTGGGTTATGGGAGATATGTGGTGATGGTAGAATATTTCTGCATAAACCATGCAAAGGCTTGGTGTGATTTATTGATCAGCTAATGGCCCCTCCCCTTGCTTTTATTCTGTAACTATACTCTAAAATTGACTCCCTACCTGGCATGGATGTCTGCTCCACATTTTCCTGACCCAAACAAAAAAGGTGTGCAGTTCACCTTGTAATGCAATGCTGTGTAACATCTTCCCCCACCCCTCCCTCCCCCACTAAAAAAACTGTCAATGTTTATTTGTGCCTGAGTGATATTTTTGCTCTTGTGAAAGTACCGAATAGGGATTCTAGAGTATTGGAACTATATTACCTTTCCATTTCTTGCAGTTTTATTCTAATTATCTGTGCTACTGACCTTTCAGAAAGTTTGGTGAGCCCTGAGCTTCATAAATTACTCACTTCACTCTGGTTTTATGTTTCCTTTTGTGTTCTACTTATTACACCATAATACTGCCATATTATATCTCAATGAGTTGTTCATGCTTTGCTGAGAATATGTGAACTTAGTGCGATTTAGGATTAAGCTTTGATTTCAAATGTTTAGATCACCCAGAAATTACTATTACGGTATCAGGAGTGCTCCATTTCATTTTGTGGTCTTTAAGGCATAATATAACCACATGAGTTTGTGAAACATTTTCGTAGCGCTTGTGATTCTGTTGGAATTTGGAAATAATCTTGCAAATTAGCTCAATAGAGCAAGTGATGCATTGACAATTTGACATCCTTTATGTCCATGGGAAACCATGAAATTGATTTAGGCCTATTTAATTTGTGATCTATGCTGTCCATAACAGTACTACGGTAGGAAACATCTATGTTGGAAGAAGAAAGGGCTCGTCGTTTGAGCTCACACATTTCATGTGACATCAACAAGGAAAATGATGAGGGACTTTGTTTTGTATAGAAATCAGGGGCATTTATTGGTAGTTTAATGAAATAATTAGTTTGATATCCTAGCCAGACCAAATTAGTGTTTATATTAGCTGAGCTTGTTATGGCAAGTGTGCCAGCCTGTGGCTGGCCCGCGAGTACTGTAGCTCGTGAACAGTACCATGAGGGGAATAAGATTGGTTTGTTAGCAGGTCATTAGAGATAAGGTTGTTAGAGAGATAAGGTTATTTAGATTAGACTGGGTTTGTTAGGTAGCTGGCTATATAAGCACAGCCACACCATCCATTGTAATTAAGCAAGAAGAACCCTAAAAGTAGTCAGAGCCTCCAAGGGAAGGCGACGAACAGGTTCTTTGGGCTATCCCTAGTTCTACCATATCATTTGGTATTCAGAGCCTTAGATCGTGCGACCCTGCCATCACCAAAAAATTTTTCCCTCCTGCGCCAGATTAGATTGATTTCATACTACTCCCACAAATCCCCCAAAACCCACCCACAAATTGCATCTTCGCATCAACCAGCCATAGCAGATTTCACCACCTTGGTTGAGGGCATCAGATGCGTGTCTGACGATGTCAATCACGTTTCGGAAAGGCTTTGATCGCTTCGCCCACAACATACGTGAGATATTCAGCGAGCTCCGTGAGGAGCTACTGCTCCTGAAGTACAATATCACAGCGCCGCCATCTTCACCGCCAGTGAAGACCCAACCTACCGCAACCACGATGGCCATGTCAACATCGTCCTCACCGGCCACGGCAACATCTTCCAATCTGCTGGCGGGGATTGTCTCCACTGCTGATTCGGCGGAAGATTCATACATCGTCGCGGCACATGCCTTACCGCCGGCTTCCTCACCGATGATTGTGGCTGCATCTTCTCGAGCAGCATCACTTGTGCCGCTACCCCCCACAGCACCAACAACGGCAACGCCTTCTCCTCCATGGGCGTCATACCTGATTCCAGCCACATCGCATCCGCCGGCGGCATCTACACCAACAGCACTGCCAGCCTACAACAACCACGCGCGCAGGGGCCACAGTCCTCGCCCGCTGAAGCTGTGACTAGCTATCGTGCCCGGCGTGTGGACCCGCGTGTTCCCCTGGCGACGTCCCTAGCGCTCCTGCGGGCCAGCTTGCTAGCGCTGCCTTTGGTGCGCCTGCGGGCCGACCCGCCAGTGACGCCCCGGAGCCGGCAGCGGCGCTGCACCTGCCGGTCATAGCTTCGCCGGCCGCCTTGACGCCCGCGGCATCGACCTCCTCCCCGGACGCTCCTCTTCAGCATGCTCGGGCCTCCCAGCAGCTTAGAGACTCTGCAGACCTCCCGACCTGGTGCAGTCTTCATGCCGCCATCTGCCTACAGCTCGTCCAGACCTTCAACTACGTCTGCTCAAGTGTGCTTCATCGCCACCAGGTTCCAGCCACGTATGGTTAGCAGCTCTGAGCATTGCCACAGCTCGAGGAAGAGCTGTCTTTGAGGGGTGGTGAAGTGTTATGGCAAGTGGGCCCGCGTGCGGCTGGCCCGCGAGTACTGTAGCTCGTGAACAGTACCACGAGGGGAATAAGATTGGTTTGTTAGCAGGTCATTAAGGATAAGGTTGTTAGAGAGATAAAGTTATTTAGATTAGATTGGGTTTGTTAGGTAGCTGGCTATATAAGCACAGCCACACCATCCATTGTAATTAAGCAAGAAGAACCCTAAAAGTAGTCAGAGCCTCCAAGGGAGGGCGACGAATAGGTTCTTCGGGCTATCCCTAGTTCTACCATATCAGAGCTAGTCATGATTATGCTTCCTGTAGGGTTACATGGGAAACCATCTAATGGTGAACTAATCAGTTCACCTGGTTTAAGGTACATTAAGTAACCTACCTAGGATTGGACTTCAATTATTATTGAGCACACATGAGTACATATATAGTTACATTGGCTTGAAATCTAATAATAATCTATTTCTTGTTTTGCCTTATTTGCTAGCATTGTTAACACAAGTAATGACAAATTGCGCGGTCATGTGCTTGTAAAGTTCCATAATCATGAATTTCCTTTTGATTTTTCAGCTGGCCACTGGTGGTGGTGGTGGAGATATAGGAAAAAGGATTGGTCATGGCGGGGGTGATGGTGGAGATGATGATGGCGATGATGATGATTACTTTGATGATTTTGATGATGGGGAGGAAGAGGAAGGTGGACTTTTCAGGAGGCGAATTGTTGTACAGGAGGTGAGATTCCTAATATTTTGATTTAGATAAAGCTACGTCTAAGGGTGATAAAGGTTGAGATTTGTGAGCTGATTACTGCTTCTTTTCTTGAGGCAGCTTTTCAATAGAGAGTTTGTAGAAGCTGTGCTGCAAGAATGGTGCAAAACGATGAGTAATTTGCCTGCTGGTCTCCGCCAAGCTTATGAGATGGTAAAATTTGTCCTCTTTCATGTCATACTTTGGTATGATAGTTGAATAACATGAACTTTACATGCTATATCCGACATTAGGGATTGGTGAGTTCTGCTCAGATGGTGCGATACCTGTCAATATTTGCAAGACCTACAAGCACTAGGTCATTTTCAAGAGCTCTTCCAGGATGGCTCTCCAGAGGTCTTGTAGGAAGGTAACATCCAAATCATGTCACAATGACACCCTATTTGGTTGATGTAGATTGCTCCTGTAATTTCTTGAGGTAGATTGTTCCTGTAATTTTAGAATTTAGTTCAAAGTTGTTATAAACACGATTTACACGAGGAATTCAGAAACTCATCAAATCCAAACAGATCCTTAGCTTACTCATCGAAATGAGTAAGTTTTCATCATATATCCGTGCAGGGTAAACTCATGTTAGAATACATAGCGCTGGCATTTCATTGCTGGGATAGTGTTAAGCTGTTTCTATAAACTGTTTGTGCAAAGAACATGTGAAGATGACGACCTTCCTTACTGTTCTTTCCCAGCCAGATCATTGCCCTTTGGCATTCAAATCAGTCATAAGGTCTCATAGAAATGACCCTAGCCACGCTATGGTCCACTGATTGAGGTTCCCAAAACAGTCGCCAAGCAGCAAATAAAACTTGGGGTTTTCTGCAACTATTTGGTCTTAAAAACACTGGTTTCCTCCTGTGTGCACGACAAATTATTAACTGTGGGTGGTTTTCTTTTCTTGGAAAAAACATTCCATAAATGCTGTCACATGGATGGCTTACTCCGGTTTCAATTATCATGTTGCAGAACACTTGCAGATCCAGCATTCCCACATAAGATGGCTTTTGAGTTTATGGCTAGCTTTTCCTCATCTGTTTGGTGGGAGATGAATATTCGCAAGGAAAGGTATGTTTTACTTTGTCTATGACTATTCAGCAATTTCACCTTATTACTTAATGTAAACCATTTCACAATTTTGGGAAATCAGGTTTCAGCAAGAATGGGACTTGGCGCTTGTTAATGCTCTGACCGCATCTTGTTGCAACTTGATGGTTCTTGGGCTTTTGGCACCATGCCGTTCATATGGGAGTACATCACGATTTGACTTCCAAAATACAATTGAGAAACTTCCAAACAATATATTTGAGAAGAGCTATCCTTTGAGAGAGTTTGATCTACCAAAACGAATCAGTGCATTCTTTTATAAAGCAGCTGAGCTTAGTCTGGTTGGGTTTGTTGCTGGCTCTGTTCAAGGTGGTATGTCGAAAGTTTTGTCTGAAAGAAAAGGAAGGAGGTGGGTTTTATCATAGTATTCATTCAAAGTCATAAAAGGCATCTTCTAAGGCTTCTCTGATGCATTCTTATCTTCTTTACTATCCTTCCATTTAGGTTGTCGGTGACTATTCCTTCTGTCGGCACCAATGCCCTTGGTTATGGAGCTTTCCTAGGACTATACGCGAACTTGCGTTATCAATTGCTATCTGGACTAGACCATTACATGGTAAAGCGCTTTGATGTTTTGGGTGTGGCAATCTTCTTTAGCACAGCAGCAAGGTAAATATCTATTGATGTTTTGTCTTAACATGTTAGTTTTTTGTTGAGCAAGTCATTGCAAAGTTTTTTGTTGAAAAGTCATTGGTGTTGTTCATTATGCATAAAGAGAATATAGCTCCATGCCGAGATTAACCAATATTGATGATGAATGGTATATCACTGCTTTTAGACATATTGGACATTAGTAGCATCATGACGTACTGATATACGTGATCTTATAACTCCTTTGGTTCTTCCAATTTATGCTCAATGGGCAGAATATTGATTTGTATTGCATTCTCTATTTACTGTCGACTCTGAGCTGACGATGTGGATAACAACAAAACATGTAGTAAACAGGTTCCTCATCCAGGACACATAGCCCTTCCCTTGGGTGAGCTGGTTGTGCGCATCTATTTGCATGTGGAAATTTTTTATTAGCTTAAATTGGGGGGGGGGGGGGTGTTTGAAATGTGCCTGGGGTGAGGGTTTCTAAGCCCTCTCCCTTGTACTCTTTTCTTCTTCAAAATGAAATGATGCACAGCTTCCTGCGTGTTTGGGAAAGAAAAAAACAAAGCATTTGGCAATAGAGATGAAATAGTCAAAAGACTGAAAAGCGAGAACCTGTAAGTTCTGACTAATATCCATTTCCTTTTAGACCATGGGAAGGTCCCAAGGATTAACTATCCATTTGTTGTGACATTGTTGTTTAGTACTTGATGCCATAATGTGGACTTCGTAGAACATAAAACCTTAAACTATTGACATAACATACTATCCTAGTTGCAAACCCTCTCAACAACCATCAAAATTAACCACCTTCCTGGTACCTGCTGGTGGGCCTATAGTGTTATCTTCCAGTTATAGGTGAGAAGCTGCATACATTGGCCTTGCGTATTCTTTCAAAATCTAAATTGATTCAAGGTTAGCAAATGAGATTTTGCTTATCTTTGTTTACTACAGTTGAGGGCAGGTGGTTATTGCAACCTTCCTGCCTGTAATTTTCAGTTCCTGCAATCAGGACAATTAATTTGATTTTAAATTTTAAATATCTCTTCTGTAAAACCTAACTAATGCAGTGTCTGTATTATGGCACGTCACTTTGTAGTTATAACCATTGGATCAAACTCAGTTTAAGCCTCCGCATCTGAAACAAGTTCAAATGGTGGATGCTCATAAATTTATGTGTTAGAAGACACCTTTCTGTTGCATCCTTTAGGAAACTGTATATGCACTTTAATTAAGGATGCCTGTTCATTGAAAGACACCTTCTGATGGTACACTTTAGAAACTGCAGATAGTTTAGAGATGTTAATAGGCAAGTAGACAAAGTAACCAGAAGCAAAGTGCTGACCATATGCTATTACATCATAAACTGGCTGTTATCTTTTGTTTTTTGACTGGTACAAGGCGTTATATTGTTATAGTTTATCAGGTTCATTATATTGGTTCTTCAACACTTGCAGATTACCAAACTTGCCCAGGATTTATAGCTTACAATCTTATCATGAGGAACATCAGTTGAATTGCGTTATTTTGTGTTAGACATGCTGTATAAATATTTAAATATTGAATTTGTTGGCTTCTGAACTAGTTAAAGCATAGTACCTTGTTTTTAGCTTCTCAACATCCACTCGCTGTTGGTTAGGGTTGATATGGTGCTTTGAACTAGAAGACATTGTTTGTGGAGGTTGCAGAAGTGATTTATAGACTAAAAGTGACAAAAACCATAATGCCGCAATCCACCATTGATTGATGGCTGTTGCATGTGGCTGGCATGTCAACATGCAAAATTTAGTGACATATAAGGGATCACCTGGGCAAATGCTTTTGATGGCCATCTGTTTAGAAAGTGTTGGATAAGGAAAAGTTTTCTGCATTTTTATACCTTAGGCCATTGCTTTGATCGTATTCCCAACCTGATTCTTATTTACTCTATTTTTATATTCACTTTATTCATGTCAATTTCAACCTAATTCTCATATTTTGAACCTAATTATACCCTCCTTTTTTTTGGCGCTTGTTGGGTTTCATCTCTGGCCAAACCCAATTTGGCTGGATAAAAGGATGATGGAATGCTGCATGTTCTATTGAGTGCTTGTTCTATCACTAACATACTGGTACATACATTGCAGACTGATGAATATTCAGATTGGTGAGGCATCAAGGCGAACATGGCTTGGGGAGGAAGCTGACCCACAATACTCAGATCGACTTTTGAGAGCATACAAGAGGCCTGTTGAGGTTAACGTGGACCAACAGGATTCAAGATGGTTTATATCCAAGGATGCAATGGTTTCTGGCCTTGGTCTTCTAGGCATAAAGCAGGGTGGACCTGAGACCACATTGTCCAAGCCTCGCAGAAAGAGAGTCGTCCGCAAAAAAGTCGCTTCAGGTTGAATTCAGTGGATTTGGTAGCAGTGCTGGAACAATTTTGCTTCAGTTCCACTATGCCGTAAGGAGTGTTCGACTAAGCGTGGTAGATGAGAACAGCTGTTTTGGCAATGAGCGGAGACATCGAAGCCTGTGATTGTATTTGGAGGGGTGGTTCAAAGGTGTAGGACAATTACCATTTTGTAATTTCTTACTATCTTCTTGTTTTTCGAAAGAATAATATCTTGATTTCTTGTACCGTTGTGAGCGAAATACACGTTTAGCGGTAGTCTTGGAGATTGTTAAAGATACCCTTCTTAACAGGAGAAAGAGACCCTGCATTTTGAGTTAGGTCAAATAGAAAATGGTTGTACGATGCAGTAAGCAGCAGCAACGGCCTTGCTTTCCTGCACAGTTACAGGTCGTGAAGCTCTTTGAAGATGGTTGCTTCTGTTATGAACGCTTACCTAACTATCGAAGTACTGGTACATTTAGAGTGTCTGAAAGGTGTAAGAAGATACAACTATGGTCCAGTAAGGTTCTACCCATCAATAAAATACCCCTAACAAGATCAGGCCCGAAGCACTCAGGCAGGGGCTCTAATCACACTGATAACCGGCCTGCTGGCAGTAATGTGTGGTCACGGGCTCACGGCCATGGACGCTTAAGAAATTCCCGCCGAAAAGTTTCGTATTTCAAATTCATTAATTGAATTTTAAATCCTAGAGGCATGTTTCGTTCTTGCTTATTGTTCACATAAAAGTAGGATGAATAACACGGAAGGACCATGTGTATAATGATTGCACTTGTTTAATTTTGAATATTCTAATTTTCCAGTTGTAGCTATTTTATTGCCAATATCGGAAAAAGTATTCAAATTTGTTATTTTTCGTAAATATTTGCTGTGTGTCAAACCAATGCATGAATGAGCACTGTTGAGATGTACTCCCTTTCGTTTTCAAATTGTAGATCGTTTTAGCTTTTCTAGATTCATAGATGTTTGTATGCATATAGATATACACTATATTTATGTGCATATAAATATTTATGAACTTAGAAAAGTCAAAACAACCTTATAATTTGGGACCGAGGGAGTACCAGCCAGTGGTAATGCTTATTATTGCATACAATTATTTTTTCTTTTTGCCCTGTACCAGCCAGTGGTTGGTAAATTTCCATGCTGATAATAGGTCAAAAATAAACAATTTAAAGATGAATTTGACAAAAATCCTACAGTAACCGCTTCCTCTCGATGACCATGCAGTCCACGGCACGACGCAACGGATGGATAATTTCCAGTTTCTAGTAACAAAACAAAATCGCAATGCACGCTACTAGTTCTTGGGCGTGTTTGGATAGGATTCTATGGGCGATTCTAGTCATTTTAATCGAGCAAACCACCCAAACGGTCTGGTTCGATTCCATGGGAATCGATTCCCCCACCAGCGAGCGAAATAACAGCCGCACAAAATCGTCCGTATGCTCGCTGGGGAAAAATCCCGCCGATTCTGAGGGGTCAATTACCCATTTATCCTCGAACTTCACACATATTTACACAAAAACTGCCATCGCATATAAACCTGATTAGGGTTCAGCTCGCACCCTTCCATCCATCCGCCGCCCCGAGGGACGAGCGAGCTCCTCCTGTCGCCCCCTGACTGTCGTACTTGCACCAGCTCCTCGCCGCCTGGGCCCTGCACTGGCACGCCGCCTGAGCCCGTGGTCGGCACGGCCTCAGCCTGCTGACGCCGCCTGGCCCCGTGGCCGGCGCGGCCTAGCCTCCTGACGTGCCACCAAGCCCCTAGCCGCATCTGCCTCCACCGCCTAACGCCGCCTGGCGCCTGGCTGGCGCAGCCTCCGCCTCCGATGCCTCGCCCTGTGGTGGCCTCCATCTCCGCCACGTAACGCCGCCTAGCCCCTGGCCGGTGCGGCCTCCGCCTCCACCGCTTGGCCTGACACGCCTCCCCCCACCAAGAAGCAGAACCACTCGGCCCTTCGCCCTTCTGCCTGGATCTGCTCGGTCTCGCGCTCTTTTGCCTAGAGGTGTCCCTGCAGCGCACACGCAGCAAGGTAACCAATTTTTTTGGGCTGATTTGTCCAAAAGATGGATCTATTGTTACAAAAATGGGTTGCAAATTATTTATATGTGACTGCTGTACTATCGATCTACTAATTCCTGCATGATTTCTGCAAAATCTATACATTAACCTTGTAGTTAGAGGGTTCTCTGTACACTCAAATTGATGCATTAACCTATGATATATTCTTAGATGGAAAACCCCCAAAAGTGTGTTGCAAAGTGGGATCCATTCGCTGCCAATGTTTTCAATCGGATTTGTGTAGAAGAAGTCAATGCCAAAAATAGACCGCAACATTGTCTGAATAGTGTAGGATAGGCAAATCTAATTAGGAAGTTTACTGAAAGAACCAAGAGGTATACACCCAACTGCAAATGAAGAATAGATGTGATGCATTGAAAAGAATGTATACACAGTGGAAGACTTTGAATCTTAGGGCTAGTGGTTTGGGAAGGGGTCCGAATACTGGATGCATAGTTGCTGATCAAAGTTGGTGGGATCAACAAAATGCGGTGAGTTATTTTTTAGGCTGCACCATAATGTATTGTTCTAATGCATAACAGGTGTCAAATTATTTCTTGTTCTAACATATGTTTCAATCACATGTTTAGGCTTTGCCAGGTTGTATCATGATTAAAGATGCTCCACTTGAGCATGAAGATGATCTTTGCATCATGTTTGATTCAATTATCTATACAAATGAGAGCTCATTTGTACCAGGGGCTACTGAAGGTGAGGGTACATCTGAAGGTGAGGGTGCCATTGCAGGGGTAGATGGTGTTAATGGTCAGGCTGAGGAAGGGGATGGTGCACCCAAGTCGTCATCCAATGTCCAGCAGCACATCACAGGGCAAAGGTCCGCTCCTGATTCTCCCAAGGGAAAGAAGAAGAAGACTTTGAGAGACCAGTATATGAGACGATTTGTTGAAGCATATGAGTTGAAGGCACAGAGTAGTTTTGCAACTTCTCCATGTGGAGACCCTGTTAGAGATGAGATCACTCAATTGATGGACTTGGTTGTTCAGGGTGGGGCTGAAGAGGATAGTGATGGACACTTTATAATACACAACTTCTTCATAAAAAAGAGAATCGTGATGTCTTTATGACTTTAAAGACATCAAATGGTAGATTGAACTAGTTGAGGAGAGCATGGGAGGTGAGGAAGCGTTAGTGTGTGTTATGTGTAGGCTACTGTTATTTCCTTAATTTGAACTGGTTTTTTTGAACTTATTATGTTCAGTGCTTTATTTGTGTAATAATTAGACCTCTTTGGTTATGTACTGAGACCATTGTGATTTAATTGTGTACCATTGTGATTTAATTGTGTACTGAGACCACTTTATTCATCTATTGTCACTTATATGAATTGTGATGGTGCACGAAGATGAGCTCTTGTACTAAAAGTGAAGACTCAAGTGATGATGGTTGTATCAACTCAAAAAATGTTTGCACTGGTGATGATAATGAAGATAATTTTATGATTTCATATGTTGCTCTGGAATGCATGAACTACCATGGAGGCTCAGGTATGATGAAGGAACCTAGGAGAGTGCCTCTCATGACTGGATTTCAATGGGTACAGAAAAATCTTGAGAATAGTAATGATTGCTATGACATGTTTAGAATGAGAAGGACACTGTTTCACCGACTGCATGATACTTTGGTCAATGAGTATGGCTTGCAATCAAGTAGAGGAATTTGTACCATGGAAGCATTAGGAATGTTTTTATGGGCATGTGGTGTACCACAATCTTTTAGGTAACTAAGAACTAATTTTGGACACTCACTAGAAACTGTTAGTAGGAAGTTTGGAGAGGTACCGGATAGTATCAACCATATGGCCGGTGACATTATAAAGCCAAAAGATCCTCAATTTGCAAAAACTCATTCTAGGATTAGGGATAACTCAAGGTTTTGGCCTCATTTTAAGGATTGTATCGGTGCAATTGATGGAACACACATACCTGTTATGGTCTCACTGAGTGAACAACCAAAATACTTTGGTCGACATGGTTATGCTTCATAAAATGTCATGGCGGTATGCGACTTCAATATGAGATTCATATTTGTTATCACCGGTTGGCCTGGTTCAGTTCATGACACTCGTGTATTACTAGATACTTTGGAAACATACAACCAACAATTCCCACATCCCCAAGAAGGGAAGTATTATCTTGTTGATTTGGGATATCCTAATAGAAAGGGGTATCTAGCCCCTTACAAGGGTTAAAGGTACCATGTATCCGAATGGCAACATGGTCGGCAGCTAGTGGGCTCCAAAGAGGTGTTCAACTATGCCCATTCATCCCTTTGAAATGTGATCGAGCGTTGTTTTGATGTTCTAAAGATGAAGTGGTGCATTCTTTTGAACTTGCCTGCCTATCCCATCAACAAGCAAGCTAGAATCATATCTGCAGTTATGGCCCTTCACAATTTCATAAGGGATAATGCCATACATGATGCTGGTTTTGAAAACTATGTTGGTGATAATGATGGTCAAGAAGGTGTTGACGCTAGATTTTGACACGTGTTAGGGTCGGCGTCAAGAAGAGGAAAAGAGGTCGATGTGGATAAGCAAGAAGCTGTGGCTGGGGGAATCGGCCGATAGAGCTACAGTGTTTCGGCCGATTAGCTGAGGGAGTCGATGAGGACTGGCCGATTGGGAGCCAGAGCAGCTTGGCTGATATGGGCCTGAATGGGCTAAGGCGGTGACAAGATGAAGGCGGGGATTGACCCATAGAAAAGTTGATTAGTGTTCGACTCCACTGTGAGTTATATCCGTTTGTAAATATTTGTTATTTTGAATTAGAGATAAAATCATAGTCGGTTAGGAAATCAGTTGTAGCAGGGTATAAATAGGTGCCTCGTAAGGCTTGTAAAACAACACAACAATCATCAATACAAATCTACTTTTTCACGTAACTTTACTTTCAAGTCGACGACTTCGCCAAATCCTTTTTCTTTTCACAAGTTCGTGCGAGTTGGTAGGGCTGCATCAACACAACCTCCGACCAATTTGTAACTTCCACGTATCGAGTAATATCTAAGCTTTAACTTCGGCACATCACTGTTGTTTCATTTAGATTTATTCACCAGTTATCGATATTAACTAGAATTATAGGTTTTACCTGTTATTTTAGTTTTTATCACCAGTTATCCAGCTTGAGACATGAACTGTTGGCTATATCAATATTTTGTTTATTATAATACAGCCGATTAGATCTGTTCCAAGTGTTGTCCCTGTAGTATTGTTTAGGTTACTCCAGTAGCTTCTTTTACAATTGCCATGTGGTTGTCGATTTCTTCATAGCCGGCTATCTCTACACTAATTCGGCTGATTCGCTGATATATTCTTTGAAATAGATCGGAACTTCAGCCGATCGAACCTTTGGAATTTGATACCTTTCCTTCCTTGTCAATCAACAGGTCAGATTGACTAGCATGCCGCACGAACTGCACCAGGGCGATAACCCGAACAGGAGCTAAGCAGATTCTCCCGGGTCGTGTGTCCAACGCAGGAGCCGGAGTTATCGTTTGATTTTTTGCGTCAACACACTTTTGGCATGCCCAGTGGGATAGAAGCAAGATCCAACATGTCGAAGGCTGCCAAAATCTTGGAAGACAACGTCATTGAAGTCACCGAGGCAGATCTCAAGGATGACCAGAGGGATGAGATGGCAAAGGCTATGAAAGAATTCAAGAAGGCATGCCTGCAATCCTACAGTCGTACCAGAAGCGGGGAATCCGTCAAGAAGACCGCTCTTCCGACTCCTCGCCAGATCACCATCGCCGAAGACTCAGGGAAGATGTCTGAGATGATCCAGCAGTCTGTTTATCAGGCTATGATTGATCAGTCCAAGGTGATGACCCACATGATGTACAACGCCGTCATTAGCTCCATGGCCAATGGTGCGGCGCAGGGGTATCAAGGACCAGCTTACGCCCCTCCTATCAGCGCACCGGTCAGAAGCTTTTCGGCAGCACCCAACATGTTCCAATCGGCTCCTCAGCCGATGCAGATGCAGAGCGGGGGGTACAACACCACATTGCCTCTAGGTTATAAGGGTGCACCACATGTCCAATTGCAAGTACTGTTTCACCCTACACCTGTCCCTTCCGTGCAATCGCCATTGATGACGTCGGTGCAATGGGGAATGGCGGGAGTACCTGCCGATCTAGACCCATCCACTGGTTATAGGGTGCCTCCAGGAGCTCATGCCCCAAAATCTCCAGTACAGATGTCATTTCCATCAGCTTCTCAGCCAACAGCCCTGCAATATCAATAGGCTGCTCTGAAAATCGGCAGGGGTAGGTGTCCAGGACCCTCTCAGAACTACAACGCCGATGGTATTGTACGACAAGGTAGTAGATGCGCTACGACACGTTGATCCTACTCGCCAGTAGCCGTTGGCTCCTCATTCGACAGGTCAGCCGCAAGATCTACAACACGCTCCAATCTTCCACCCAATCACAGTACCGCAGATTCAACAGCATATGCCGATGGCTCAGCCGATTGCGCATCAGCAGCAGCAGCAACAGCAGCAGGTGGATTGGATTGCAAGAATAGCTGATATAATACAAGACCAGTTCGAACTGAAGCCAAAGGTGTAGATCTACACATATAGGATGCCGTACCCACCCGCCTACGACCTATTGCTATTTCCTCATCGGTATAAGGTGCCCAACTTCACTAAATTCTCAGGCCAAGATGACACGTCCACGGTCGAGCACGTCAACAAATTCATCATCCAGTGCAGAGAAGCTGCTACACATGACGCTCTGAGGGTGCGGTTGTTTTCATCATCTCTATCTGGGTCAGCCTTTCAATGGTTTACGACGCTACCGCCTGACTCCATCGTCACTTGGGCTGATTTGGAAAAACAATTCCACAAGTACTTCTGTTGGCGCTAAAAATCGGTCAACCAAATCCCAGCGTCCGACACACGACCCGGGAGAATCTGCTTAGCTCCTGTTCGGGTGATTGCCCTGGTGCGGTTCGCGCGGCGTGCCAGCCAATCTGACCTGTTGATTGGCAAGGAGGAATACGTGTCAGGTTCAGAAATCATGATCGGCTAAGTTTCCGATCTCGAGAGAGCTTATCAGCGAATCGGCCGATTTGCCTTAATAAAGGAATCGGCTATAAAGCAGCCGATCACTGTAGCCTTGTAGACAGAAAATTACCGGAGTAATCGATACAAAGCTATGATAACAACACTAGGAATAGATCTAATCGGCAATAGATGAATTTAATAGCAGAACGTAAAGAAAGCTGACACTACCAATTCCTAGCTGGATAACTGGTGCTAAAACTAGAAAAACTGGCAAAACCCTATGATTCTAGTAAATATCGATAACTAGTGAATAAATCTAAATGAAACAACAGCGATACGCCCGAAGTTAAAGCTTAGATGTTACTCGATAATCGGAACTTACAGAATCGGCCGGAGATCAAACTGATGCAGCCCTGCCAACCCGCACGAACTCGTGAAAAAGAGGAAAGTATTGGCGAAGTCGCCTGCTTGAAAGTAAGTACGAGGAAAAAGTAGTTTGTTGTATTGATTGGTTGATGATTACAGATTTACAAAGGTAGCTATTTGTAGCCCCGTACAGATGACTTCTTAACCGACTAGAACTCTATCCCTAAACAGAAAACGAATATTTACAAGCACAATTCGTGCTAGGTTGGTTACTCCACGCTTCATGGGCTGATCTCCACCTCATCATTTTATTCCTTTCCAAGCCCATACAGGCCCAATTAACCCATCCTCCTAATCGGCCGATTCCTTATCGGCAAAAGGCAACCAATTGGGACTCCGGCATGTTCGACCCGAAGCGAGACAAAAGTCATCGGCCGATCTCGCACTGCAGCACCATTCGACCGATTCCCAACTGTGCTTCTCCGATTCCCTCTCTTCTTGGTGCCGATTTTACTAGTGACGAAATCTGGCGTCAACACATGCCCCCCAGTTTCGGAGTAAAACATAGTCTTTTACTTCAAAATTCTTTATAACCTCCCCTCCGAAACGGCCGCAGTGAAAATATCCTTCCGTTTCGCGGTCTTCCAGCTGATGATTGCAATCTTTTCGAAACGGGCGCCCACGACAGCCACTACTCCCGAAAAACTCGAAACGCCGGCACGGTGAAAATTCCGTTTTTATCCTCCTTCAGGCATCCTTTAAATAGCACTTCACCCCGCACTTCATCTTCAAGCTCACGTCTCTCTTTCCAAGCGCACGCGCCCTCTTCTCTCTTCAGCATCTTTCCCTTGCCGCCGAAGCCTTCTAGCGCCATCCTCCTGTTACTTTTCCCCTTCTCTTCCAATGGCGGCTCCTTCCGGCAGCTCTCCAGCGCGCAACGTTCCAGAAGTAGCGCCTCCGGCGGAAGTGGCGACGGCCGTTGCTCCATCCACAGAAGAAGGAGCTTCATCGGAGATCCCAATGGCGATCCCCATCGCGGCCCCATCGTCCACATCTGCACCGGCAACCACGCCGATCACTCAGAACTTCATCCCAGAGGTAAATACCGAATCCTTCTTCTATCGGTAATGCATTTACTCTAGATCTGTTTCTTTACTTTTTTACACTCCCCTTTCCTTTTTTAGGCAATTAGGCATCGCATTACCATCCAGCTTATGGGAAATCCCAGCCTCATTTGTCTCGGACCTATGGGGAACCCAGACCCAATAGATCTTATCAATTTGGAAACCCATAGGATACCCTTCAAACTGTCCGACATGGACTTAGATCAATGGTTGGGTACTTTTAGGTCCTGGCCGAATGAAACCCCAGGTTGGAGGGAATGGTACCAACGGGTAGCCGCGTCGAAGAGCGTCTCATGGGAGGAGCTCAAAATCGGCCAGTGCATCAACCTGTCCTTGTCCCAGATGGAGAAAAATGAGCCGTTGGTAATAGCGGCTTCTTATTTTTGGTCTGATGCACTTAATGCCTTCTTATTTGGGCACGGACCCATGACCCCAACACTGGCCGATGTGGTCCTGTTGACCGGCCTTGACATTTCTTCCCCGGACACACCTTTCCACCTTTTAGCCGCAACGTCACATCGGCTGGACACAAGGGGAATCGGCGGGTGGAAGGGATTCATCAGAAGCAATAAAAGAATCGGGTCTGTTGAGAATAGGGAGCATACGGCCTTCTTGATGATGTGGTTAGAAAAACATTTCTTTTGTGGAAGAGCCGCCGGCCCATCAACCAATACCCAGGCTTTAGCTGAAGCACTATCCAGAGGAAACCATGTCCCTCTTGGGAAACATTTGCTAGGGGCGGCGTACCACATGCTCCATCAAATCGGCATCAGACTATCCAAGGGAGAGCCAATCGGAAATCCAGGTGGACCCTGGTGGTTCATCAACTTGTGGCTGAACCTTTACATGAGCGAGATCACTCAGCAAAGGGTGGACCGTATGATGTTCCCCAACATCGAATCGGCAGAAGACCCTACCGAACGTCGCCGATGCATGTCCTTTGGTGAAGCGGCATCAGCTTTCCCAGGTTGCACGTATTCTGCTACAAAGGTAGCCGAGTACTTTCGATGCTTCTATAAAGGCTTTAATGAAGATGCAACCATTTGGTTTCCTTATCAGCGGGATGATCCGGTCTTTGAACTCCCAACCTGCTTTGATTCGACCACTGGCTGATTTGATGAAGAGCTCTATGATGAGTTAATCAAGCCAGGAATCTTGCCAGCCAACTTCTTCTCGGGGAAGGATGCCCCTACGTATGAGTTCTACAACCCTTCCGCTGCAGCACGTCAGTTCGGCATGGGTCAGCTGCCGATTCAAGTGTATTTTGCTGGCCGAATCAAGTTTAGGGATGAGCTCACATCTGGTCTGGATTACAGTCGGTTACGAGACCGGATTCCGGACTCCAGTACCATTGACCTGAACAACTGGCTAGTAGCTCCCTTTGCTGTCCAGCCGTTTAAACTCTGGTGGGCCGATTGGAAGCAATTTCTCTTTTGCAATTCGGCATCGGCATACTGCAACCTCCTGGATCCAGCCAACATCGACCCAAACGCCGAGGTATTTTCCTTAGCCGATTTTTACTCCTCTTAACATGATTGAATACTAATGGTTCTACTTATTTTTCAGGCCGAGAATTGCACGCCCCCAACACACAGCCGGAGTGGTCGGATAATAGAGCATCATCATCCATACACCACTTATCCTCTCATCGGCTATGATGCTCCGTCCGTAGACGTGATTGCCGGCCGATCGAAACAAGTCCAGAAGAGGATCACCAAGAAGACCAGTCGCCGAGTCCGAGCTCGTATAGAATCGGCGGATCCTCCTATGCTCGTATCGGCAGAGACTCCGGCCGCACCACCTTCTCAGGTCATCCAAGATGCCGATACCCAAGCCGTCGCACAAGCTGGGGCAGCCGCCGCATCATTGTTATTAGAGGCCATTCAGGTAAACCCAAGCTTCATTTCTCCCAATTGTTGTTCTGATATTAACCCTCCTTATCTTAGACTGTACAGAGTATTCCCATGGACACTCAACAATCGGCAGCAGCCCAATCGGCCATTAACGCGCCCCCGCTTCCGTCCGTCGAGGTATAGAACTATTTCGCTGATTTTCCCTGATATTTGCATAATATACTTATTCAATTCTCTGACACAGGTCATCGGCACACCAAGCGCTCCTCAACCACCAGTCTTTTCTCAGGGAGCTGGTCCAAGCACCGCACCGATCGTTGTGGAGTCTTCCTCTTCTGACGAACCCATGGCGCAAGCCCCTGAGCAAGGTGTGACGGCTTCCCAAATGCAACATGAAGAAATTCGTTTCAAAGTGGTAAGTTACATTCCGGCTTTGCTCAGCCGATTTGCTCTTACTCCTAGCTGATTCATTTTTCCTTTTTTATTATCTTCAGGAACAAGACACCCCCGACAACAGTCTCTTCTCTTTTGCGGTTGCCCTCTCCGATGATGAAGAAGTCGCTTCCCGCCAAGTCGCCTTGAGCTCCATTCCTGACGACGTCCGAGCCAAACTTGCTAGTATCCGATCCCTCCTTCAAGGGGACATCTGCCGATTAGTCGAGGATGCCTCACCGATTCGGCAGCTCTTCGGCGACGTCAGCGGGCGAGTACCAGAAGAGGCGGAGGAAGCCTTGGCGCCGGCGGCATTCATTGAGTCTATGAGGATCCCGGTCTTCAGAGCCCTTCGTCACATGGCCGATCGCGCCAAGCTGGCTAAGACTCGCGAAGAGGAGGACGCGTTCAAGCGTCAAGCTCAAGAGGCGCACCGGCGTATCCATTTTCTGGAGGACTCTCGCCCGGGGATCATCGGTGAGATAGACCGCCTCAAACGTCGAAGGGCTGAGCTCGCCAAGGAGATGGAGCAAGTGACCAAGGCAATCAGTGCCGAAGAGAAAAGGCTCCAAGAACTCCCTTCTGTCATTGCCGATTTGACACGGGAGAGGCAGCGCTTTGCCCATGAGGCCCTAAAACTCCACCGCAACGCTTCAGAAGTCCCCGGATCGGCGGATGAAGACCAACGGGTCCTGGACTCTGCCGATCAGATCCGGCGTCGGGCAATCGCGGCTATCGATACCCTTTTGGGCAATCTGTAAAACACTGACTGTTTTGTACGAACATTTACTATCTACTTTGACCGTCCTTCGCGACGCCCTTCCCATTTATTGCCTTCCTTATTTCCGATGGGACGTATCCTTACCAAATTTCCACGCCCTTTCTTCTTATAAGTACCGGCCTAGGCACTTCCTTCCGAGAGTACCAGTTTGGCTTTCGGTTTTACCCCTTTTGCTCCTCTCAATCGGCGCGTCTTTCTGTTATGTCTTCGTCGGCTTCTTCCTCCTCTGTCAACCAGGTGGAACCTTGGCTTTGACTCCCCTTTCTCTTTTTAGATTTCAGGAAGAGGATGCCCCTTCTTATTCCCTCTTTGTTTCAGCCTCAGCGTCTTAGTCCTGAGCTCATACGCGCCATCGAGCTCATACACTCTGAGGACCCATTGTCGTCAGAGGATAAGGAGCTGATCAGGGCTCACCGTGACGAACTCCAAGACCATGTCACCGCGGAGGCTTGTGTGGTCTTGGAGTTTGTGGAGAGTGATGGTAGTTGGCAATCTTCCACCGACAGGAGCCACCCGCTTCCTCCGCGAGTCGTTCTTGAAGACGCGGCGGCGGGAACTTCACGCCCGCCCATGGATTGGAGCCATCATCTCCCTCGTCAAGTTGAAACGGAGGCTTCAATGAAAGAAATAGAAGAAGCATACCTCCGCATCATGAACGAGTTGGATCGGACTGGGAAGGCGTACAAGAAGAAGAACAATTAGTTATTTGTATTTTTTGTTCTAAGGGCGACTCGTGTTTTGTCGGCCGTGTAACCCATCGCCCGTACCGAATGAATACATCCGCCGATTTGGACGACTATGTATTCGAACCGTTTTGTATCGGCTATGTGTGATTGCATTACAGTTAATAACTTATGCTCCGACCCATATACTGGGGTAGTATCTTTTCAAATACCTTCCGTTCAAAGCTCTAGTAAACTCTTCTCCCTCTATTGTTTCCAAGATGTAAGCATTCCCTGGAGCACATCTGCCGATTCTATACGGCCCTTCCCATGTAGGGGACCATTTTCCGAATTTAGGATCTTTCGACCCAATCGGCAATACTAACTTCCATACTAAGTCCCCAGGGGAGAATTGTTTGACTTTGACCTTCTTATCGTACCACCTGGCTACTTTCTTTTTGTTTTCTTCGATGCTTATCAGAGCTCTCAATCGTTGGCCAGCCAAATCATCAATTTCCCTTTTCATCAGTGACGAGTAGTCATCGGCCGTTAACTGGTCCTGGAGCGAAATACGCCTCGATCCCGCCCTCGATTCCCATGGTAGTACTGCATCGTGACCGTATACCAACTGATAGGGAGATAACTTGGTAGCCCCATGACAAGCCATCCTGTACGCCCATAGGGCCTCAGTCAAACATAGATGCCACTTCTTTGGCTGTTCCTCAATTTTTCTTTTGATCAACTTGATTATCCCTTTGTTGGAGGATTCTGCCTGACCATTGGCTTAGGCGTAATACGGAGAAGAATTTAACAATTTGATTCCCATATCGGTTGTAAATTCCTCAAATTCCCCCGATGTGAACATTGTTCCCTGATCGGTTGTTATAGTCTGAGGGATGCCGAATCGGTAGACGATGTGATCCCTTACGAAGTCGGCCATGATAGCCGACGTCACGGCTCTTAACGGAATTGCCTCTACCCATTTGGTAAAGTAATCAGTAGCCACCAGAATAAATTTGTGCCCTTTGCTTGATGGTGGGTAAATTTGGCCGATAAGGTCTATTCCCCATCCCCTGAACGGCCATGGCTTAATGATAGGATTCATGGCCGATGCGGGTGCACGTTGGACATTTCCGAACTTTTGACAATCCTGACAACCCTTATAATATTTGAAATAGTCTTCGAGGATCATTGGCCAGTAGTACCCATTATTCCTGATCATCCATTTCATCTTATGGGCCGATTGGTGCGCTCCACATACCCCTTCATGTATTTCTCCCATTAAAGTCTTGGCCTCCTCTGTCCCAAGGCATTTAAGTAGAACGCCGTAGATCGTTCGGTAGAATAGGTCATCTTCGAGCAGTACGTATTTAGTAGCATGAAAACGTACTCGTCGTTCCACCTTTTTAGACGGATCTTTCAGGTAGTCGGCAATTTCTTTTCGCCAGTCATCGGCCGAGAGTTCTAGAGCCATAGCGCCTAGAATTGGCTGATATCCAGACGCGTGCTGAGCGAGCTTGTTGGCACCCTCGTTGTGGTCCCTTGGGATGTGCTCGATTACTGCCGATCTAAATTCTTTTAAGAGCTGTAAGCAATCTTCGTAATAAATCCTTAATACGTCATCCTTGCATTCGGATCTTCCGGTCAGTTGGTCCACAATAAGCATGGAATCGCCGAAGATTTCAACAGAATCGGCCTTGACTTCTCTTAATAGTTGTAGGCCCTTCAATACAGCTCGGTACTCCGCTTGATTGTTAGTAGCGGCGGCTTCTATCGGCAGAGAAAAATCATAGCTTGCCCCCCGAGGCGATATGAGAACGATGCCGATTCCTGATCCGACCCCACATGATGACCCATCAAAATATAATGTCCAAGGTGCTGGCTCTACGAGGGCAATCTCCGGTCCGCAATGTTGAGCGACGAAATCGGCCATGACCTGACCCTTGACGGCTTTTGCCGATTCATACCGCAGATCAAACTCTGACAACGCTAAGATCCATTTGCCGATTCGTCCCTTCAAGATCGGCAGTGATAGCATATATTTTACTACGTCGTCTTTGCATACGACCACGCACTCTGCCGACAGTAGATAGTGCCTGAGTTTGGTGCATGAGAAGTAAAGACATAGGCACAAACGCTCCACCGGAGGGTATCTTGTTTCAGCGTCCAGAAGTCTTCTACTGACATAATAAATTACTCGCTCCTTGCCTTCGAACTCCTGGACTAGAGCCGACCCAATAGCTTTTTCATCGGCTGATAAGTATAGCTTAAAAGGCTTACTAGTTTGAGGAGGAACCAACACTGGTGGTGTGACCAAATATTGTTTGATATCTTCCAGTGCCTTGCGCTGCTCCTCTCCCCATATAAATTCCTGGTCAGGCTTTAACTTCAATAGTGGTGTGAACGCCTGAATCCGCCCAGATAGATTAGATATGAATCTCCTGATGAAATTCACTTTGCCGATTAAAGACTGTAGTTCGGTTTTGTTCTGCGGGGCCACGACTTTGTTGATGGCCGCTATGGTCTTCCGATTGATTTCTATCCCTCGTTCGTGTACCATGAATCCTAAGAACTGTCCGGCGGATACGCCGAAAGCACATTTATTGGGATTCATCTTAAGACCGTGCTTTTTGGTACACTCTAGCACTATTCGTAAATCGGCCAGATGCTCTTCGTGACCTTTGGACTTGACTACGATATCATCGATGTAAATCTCTACCAGAATGCCAATGAGTTTGTGAAATATGTAATTCATGGCTCTCTGATATGTAGCGCCAGCGTTCTTCAAGCCAAAAGTCATCACCACCCACTCGAACAAGCCAAGGTGACCTGGGCATCTGAAGGCCGTTTTGGGTATGTCCTCTTCGGCCATAAGTATTTGATTGTACCCAGCGTTTCCATCCATGAAGCTAATAATCTTGTGCCCCGCGGCAGCGTCGATCAGTACATCGGCCGTTGGCATGGGGTAACCATCCATCGGTGTAGCCTGATTAAGATTCCTGAAATCAATGCAAACGCGTAGCTTTCCATTTTTCTTGTATACTGGTACAATGTTGGAGATCCATTCGGCATAACGGCATTGCCGAATAAATTTTGCTTCTATTAGCCGAGTTATTTCAGCTTTTATGTCTGGTAGAATCTTAGGATTGCAGCACCGTGCGGGCTGTTGGTACGACCGATACCCTGGTTTTATGGGTAGCCGATGTTCAACAATAGATCTGTCCAAACCGGGCATCTCGTGATACTCCCAAGCAAAACAATCCTTAAATTCCTTTAACAAATTTGTCAATTTACATTTGTACTCTGGGTCTAAATTTGCACTAATATAAGTCGGTCTTGGTTTGGTACCATCGCCTAAATCTATCATCTCTAATGAATCGGCCGACATGAACCCGTGCCCTAGCTTTCCATCTTCTCTAGCGAACTGATCCATCTACTCTGAATCTTCGGAGCCGACTGCTCGGATCGGCTGTAGGCCAAAATCGGTGACCTTCAGGAAATCGGTCTCCCATACTCTGCCGGATATGCACCTGACGGTTTCGTAGCTCCACTGCTGCGTGTCGGCTGCCGCGATGCTGTACGCGGAATCGGCATTGACCACCTAGATGTTATCGCCGACCCATTGCACGAGGCATTGATGCATTGTTGACGGGATGCAGCAGTTTGCGTGTATCCAGTCCTGGCCGAGTAGCATGTTGTAGGATCCCTTGCCATTAATAATAAAGAAGGTGGTAGGAAGGGTCTTACTGCCGATGGTGAGGTCGACGCAGAGAGCGCCGCGAGCGTTTGACACGTTGCCCTCGAAGTCCTTGAGCATCATGTCCGTCTTGGTCAAGTCGTCGTCGCTTTTCCCAAGCTTTCGGAGTACGGCGTACGGCATGATGTTGACTGCAGCTCCTCCGTCTACCATCAGTCTAGTGAGGGGGCGGCCGTCAACATGCCCTTTAAGGAACAGCGCCTTCATGTGTTGTCGTTCGTTATCTTCGGGCTTTTCGAACGTGGCCATCATTGGCTCCAAAGCCAACTGTGCCGTTTGTTCTTCTATCGCCGATATATTCTGTTGATCGGCGGGGGTCATGAATTCCATCGGCAGTATGAAAACCATGCCGATCTCGGCTGCCGATTCGTCACCCGCCGATTCTTCGTCCCCTTTATCGTTTCTTTTGGGGCGCCACACCCGAGGCCTTCCTTCCTTCTTGTCCATCGCGCTCTGTTGTTCCTCTTCTTGCTGTTCCCATTGGCGGAGATGTTGGATTCTTTGTTTTTGAGATTTGGTCAATCCATCGGGACACCACCTGGGGTTTATTGGTCTGCCCCCTGACTTGGCGCGTTCCCACTCCGGTTCGCGTCCTAACGGGTTTTCGTCTGTTACCCGAGCATCGGCCAATTCTTCGAGCCGGCTGTGAACGTTGGCCTTGTTTTCTGACCGGTCATGCCGATCAGTCCTGCCCCCCTGCCTGTCATGGCGTCTATCTTCTGACCAATCATATCAGTCACTTCTGCCCCCCAGCCGATCACGCACGGGAGGGCGCTGGTCATCTTGGTTGCGCCAATTCCTGCTGATCGGTTCTGGCCTTCCGTCTCTGGAGCGAGACCTGTTGAACGACCGATTGCCACGATATGGACCGTTGCATTCTGGGCAATTATCGGCCGAAGGTAGCCTGAGGTTGTTTTCCCAACAGTGGATGAAAAACGGGCACCTCCAGTGATCTTCGTGCCGTCGCATCGCTTCCTCCTGGGACCTTGAGCGTTCATGCTGGCGTTGGTACTTCTGGAGCAGGAACTGGGAAGTAATGCGTGGCTCTTCTGAGTCGCCATCGTCATCCTCCATCCGCCGCTTCCCCTTGACATCTTCAGGCGTAGCTTGATTTCTAGGGTCGACGGCGCCACTCTTTTTAGCCGATTCGGACGTCAGCACTTTTGTTTGGAGTGAATTCTTCCCCGTATCAACCATGTTGGTGGGGAAGGGGTGCTGGTCGATCTTCATTGGCTTGGCCGATTTTGTCGGCACTTCAAGTTTAAGTCTGCCCTGCTCAATGGCCGACTGTATCTGCTGCCTGAAGATTTTGCACTCATTAGTATCATGGGATGTGGCGTTGTGCCACTTGCAGTACTTCATCTTTTTTAGTTGTTTGGCAGAAGGTATTGTATGATATGGCGAGAGTTTAATCTATCCTTCCTGGAGGAGAAGGTCGAAGATTTTATCGGCTTTAGTCGTGTCAAAGCCGAACACCTCCGGCTCCTTTTTGCCGAATGGGCATGATATCGGCTTCTTCCCCTTGATCCACTCCGCAAGTCTGACTTCAACATCTTCCTCATCATCTAACTCTTCCAGGAATGCCACTTTCTTCTGGAAATTCCTCCGTGGATCGAAGGAACGTACCTCCTGTCCAGACAATCGGTGGACAATCTGGCTCAAACTCTCGAACTCCTGTGAGGCGTATCTTTCTTTGATGTGGGGCAGAAGGCCTTGAAAAGCTATATCGGCCAACTGCGCGTCGTTTAGAGCCAGGGAGTAGCACTAGTTTCTGATTTCCCGAAACCTCTGTATATACGAGGATATCGGCTCGTCACTTCTTTGCCTTAGGCTGGTCAAATCGGACAGCTTCATCTCATGCACCCCAGCGTAGAAGTATTTGTGGAACTGTCTTTCTAAATCGGCCCATGTGATAATCGAGTTTGGCGGCAATGTCGTGAACCATTGAAAGGCCGAACCAGACAAAGATGATGAGAACAACCGTACCCGTAGGGCGTCCTGCGTGGCTGCTTCTCCGCATTGGATGATGAATCTGTTCACGTGCTCTACGGTCGAAGTATCATCCATCCCCGAAAATTTGGTGAAGTCAGGAACTTTATACCGATGGGGGAACGGCAACAGGTCATATGTAGACGGGTATGGTGTTTTGTAGGTATAAGTTTGTACTTTCAGCTTCAAGCCGAATTGTTCTTGCATTACCTCCGCAATTCATGCCGACCAATCTGGCTGTTGCTGGTGAACTGTTGGCTGAGGTATTGGCACGTGCTGATAAACGGGAGGCGGAATAAACGGAGGCTGATTGAAAGCAGGTGGTATCTGAGTGAAAGCCGGCTGTGTAGTAAAGGTCGGCTGTTTGAATGAACCACTCGTTTCATCATATAGCATGAGCTCTGCTGTCTTGTTGACCTCCGGAGCGACAGGCTGGTATGGTGGTATGTTCGGCCGAATGGCCGCTTGGAAAGATGCCTGGAATGGAGGGTTTCCTTGACTGACCGATTGACTCTGACCGGCCGTGGCTGAAGGTGCCCCCCAGGGTGGTGGGCTAACTAGAGGGAATGGTGCAGAGGACTGTTGGATGGAGTTATACCCCATAGGTGCTGATGATGAGGAAGCACCTGAAACCCCGACAGAAAATTGGATCGGCTGTGAAACCGAATTCGAATAATTCTTGTTTGGTGGAATCGGCTGAAAATATGCCGGTCCCCTGTATCCTTGAGGTATCCCACCAGCGAAGGAGTTGACAACAGCGTTATGCACCATATTTGAAAGTACCGGGGACTGATCAACGAAGGCGTGATAAATAGACTGTTGTATCATATCAGACATTTTGTCCGAATCCTCAGAAATCGTGATCTGGCGGGGAGCAGGGAACGGATTCTTCTTGATAGTCTCCCCGCTTCTGGAGCGACTGAAAGATTTTAGGCATGCTTTCCGGAACTGCGCCATATACTTATCCAATTCTTCCTTCTGGTCGTCCTTCAGATCTGCTTCCGTCACCTCGATGACGTTATCTTCGGAGACTTCAGCAGCTTTCGACATGATGGCGGTTGTACTGGTCCCACCGAGCGTGCCAAAAGTGTGTTGGCGCTAAAAATCGGTCAACCGAATCCCAGCGTCCGACACACGACCCGGGAGAATCTGCTTAGCTCCTGTTCGGGTGATTGCCCTGGTGCAGTTCGCGCGGCGTGCCAGCCAATCTGACCTGTTGATTGGCAAGGAGGAATACGTGTCAGGTTCAGAAATCACGATCGGCTAAGTTTCCAATCTCGAGAGAGCTTATCAGCGAATCGGCCGATTTGCCTTAATAAAGGAATCGACTATAAAGCAGCCGATCACTGTAGCCTTGTAGACAGAAAATTACCGGAGTAATCGATACAAAGCTATGATAACAACACTAGGAATAGATCTAATCGGCAATAGATGAATTTAATAGCAGAACGTAAAGAAAGCTGACACTACCAATTCCTAGCTGGATAACTGGTGATAAAACTAGAAAAACTGGCAAAACCCTATGATTCTAGTAAATATCGATAACTAGTGAATAAATCTAAACGAAACAATAGCGATACGCCCGAAGTTAAAGCTTAGATGTTACTCGATAATCGGAACTTACAGAATCGGCCGGAGATCAAACTGATGCAGCCCTGCCAACCCGCACGAACTCGTGAAAAAGAGGAAAGTATTGGCGAAGTCGCCTGCTTGAAAGTAAGTATGAGGAAAAAGTAATTTGTTGTATTGATTGGTTGATGATTACAGATTTACAAAGGTAGCTATTTATAGCCCCGTACAGATGGCTTCTTAACCGACTAGAACTCTATCCCTAAACAGAAAACGAATATTTACAAGCACAATTCGTGCTAGGTTGGTTACTCCACGCTTCATGGGCTGATCTCCACCTCATCATTTTATTCCTTTCCAAGCCCATACAGGCCCAATTAACCCATCCTCCTAATCGGCCGATTCCTTATCGGCAAAAGGCAACCGATTGGGACTCCGGCACGTTCGACCCGAAGCGAGACAAAAGTCATCGGCCGATCTCGCACTGCAGCACCATTCGACCGATTCCCAACTGTGCTTCTCCGATTCCCTCTCTTCTTGGCGCCGATTTTACTAGTGACAAAATCTGGCGTCAACAACTTCTTTGTGGGGGTCCATGAGATGACTAGCCTCAAGTAGAGAAGTGACGAGTTGGTGGCCAACTATATACAGAGGTTCAGAGAGATCAGGAACAAATGCTACAGTCTGATTTTGACTGATGGTCAGCTGGCTGATACTGCTTTTCAAGGGCTCCTACCACACATGATAGAAAAATCTACTTCCCAGAAGTTTGAGAGTCTGAGCTAGATAGTACACTGGCTGTCCAGCTAGGAGGTGCGCCCCTTTGACCAACGAAGAAACTTCTAGAAAAAGTTGGCATTCGTGGCGGGGTCCGATTTAGAAGAAGAAGCGGATATCGGCTTGGCAGAATGGGTCAAGGGCAAAAAGCTAATCTCATGCCCATTTGGGAAAAAGGAACTGGAAACGTTCAGCTTCGATACATCTAAGGCCGATAAAATCTTCGACTTACTGCTACAAGAAGGGCAGATCAAGCTCTCACCCTACCACATTATCCCGTTGGCTGAACAACTTAAGAAGATGAAGTACTACAAGTGGCACAATGCCACATCTCACGACACCAATGAGTGCAAAGTCTTTTGTCAATAGATACAGTCAGCCTTTGAGCAAGGGAGACTTAAATTTGAGGTCCCCACAAAGCCAACAAAGCCGATGAAGATTGACCAGCATCCCTTCCTAGCCAACATGGTCGACGCCGGCAGAAAGAATGCACTCCAAACCAAGGTGCTGACATCAGAATCGGCCAGAAGGAGTGGGGCTGTGGACCTCAGGAATTAGGTCTCGGCCAGTGATGTTAAAGGAAAAGGCCAAATAGAAACAGAGGATGAGAACATGGAAAGGCCCCGTCGGCCTATCTCATCTCGGGATCTACTCAACAAGTATCAAAGGCAACAGGAAGACATGAGACGCAGAGAAGAGATGATGCGCCGGCACGAAGACCACTGGAGATGTTCGTTCTTCATCCACTGTTGGGAGCACAATCTCAGACTGCCATCGGCCGATAACTGTCCTAAGTGCAACGGCCAATACGGCAGTAGCCACCCGTTCAAAAGGTCACGCTCTGGAGATCGAGGGTAGGAACTAATCAGCAGAAACTGGCTCGAACAAGATGACATGCGCGTTTCAGTGTGTGATTGGCTGGGGGGTAGAGTACATGAGCGTAATCGGCTGGGGAGAGATAGTGCGTATAATCAGTGGGAGAGATAGCCGACGCAAGAGTCTCCGACGAAAATCCATTGGGCCAAGAACCGGGTTGGAAATGTACGAAGCCGCCGGGTAAAATAGTGAACCTTAGATGGTGCCCGGATGGTTTGACGAAATCCCAGAAGAGAAGGGTCCAGCGCTTGCACCAATGGGAACAACAAGAGGAAGAACATAGGTGGGCGTTGGATAAGAAAGGAGTCAAATCTCAAGTTTGGTGCTCGAGAAGAAAAGCCGATGAAGAAAACGACGACCAGGGTTCGGCTGCCGACGTGAACATGGTGTTTATCTTACCAATGGAGTTCATGGCTCCCGCTGACCGTGATAACGCAACAGAGATAGAAGAGCGGATGGCACAGTTGGCTTTGGAGCCAATGACCGCCACTTTTGAAAAACCTGAAGATGAAAAATGCTAGCATCTCAAGGCGCTATTCCTCAAATGGCAAGTCGACGGCAGACCTGTCACCAAGCTGTTGGTAGATGGAGGTGCGGCGTTGAACATCATGGCATATACCATGTTCCAAAAACATGGCAAGGGGGAAGAAGACTTGATCAAGACAGACATGATGTTCAAGGACTTTGAAGGCAATATATCCCCAGCCCGGGGGGCACTCTGCGTCTACCTCACCATCGACAGTAAGACCCTACCTACCACTTTCTTTGTCATTAATGGTAAAGGGTCCTATAATATGCTGCTTGGGCAAGACTGGATCCACGCAAACTGCCGCATCCCATCTACAATGCACCAGTGCCTCGTCTAGTGGATCAGTGACACGATTGAAGTGGTCACCGCCGATTCCTCTTACAGTGTTGCCACAGCTGACACGCAACAATGGAGTTATGAACACGTCAGATGCATATCTGGCAGGACCTGGGATACCGATTTCTTGAAAGTGTCCGATTTCGGTCTACAACCGATCCAAGCAGTCGGCTCAGAAGAATCGTCTTAATGGATGAGTTCGTTCAAGAAGATGGGAAGCTTGGGCACGGGTTCACGTCGGCTGATTCGTTAGAGATGGTAGACCTTAGAGATGGTAGCAAGCCAAGGCCGACGTATATTAGTGCTAAATTAGATCGTGAGTATAAGCGTGAGTTAGTAGATTTGTTAAGAGAATTTAAAGATTGCTTTGCTTGGGAGTATCATGAAATGCCTGGTCTAGACCGGTCAATTGTCGAACATCGGTTGCTCATAAAACCAGGGTATCGGCCATATCAGCAGCCCGCACGATGTTGTAATCCAAAAATTCTACCTGATATAAAGGCCGAAATCACAAGATTGATTGAAGCAGGGTTCATTTGGCAATGTCGATATGCCGACTGGATTTCTAATATTGTTCCTGTGTACAAGAAAAATGGAAAACTACGTGTTTGCATTGATTTCAGAAATCTTAACCAAGCTACGCCGATGGACAGATACCCGATGCCGACGGCCGATGTTTTGATAGATGCTGCCGCGGGACACAAAGTCATCAGCTTTATGGACGGTAATGCCGGATATAATCAAGTATTAATGGCCGAAGAAGACATCTACAAAACCGCCTTCAGGTGTCCGGGTCATCTCGGTTTGTTCGAATGGGTAGTCATGACTTTCGGTTTGAAAAATGCTGGAGCTACATATCAGAGGGTCATGAATTATATATTCCACAAGCTTATCGGTGTTCTGGTGGAAATTTACATCGATGATGTCATTGTCAAGTCAAAGGGACATCGACAACATTTGGCTGATTTGCGCGAAGTGCTGGAGTGCACGAGGAAGCATGGGTTAAAGATGAATCCGAACAACTGTGCTTTTGGCGTCTCGGCTGGTCAGTTTCTAGGTTTCATGGTCCACGAGCGTGGCATTGAGATCAACTTGAAGATCATAACCGCCATCAACAAAGTTGTGGCCCCACAAGACAAGACTGAGTTGCAGTCCTTAATCGGCAAGATCAACTTCATCCGGAGATTCATATCAAACCTGTCTGGATGCATTCAAGCTTTCAGCCCATTGTTGAAGTTGAAGCCCAACCAAGAATTTGTTTGGGGTGAAGAACAACAGAAAGCGTTGGATGACATCAAACAATACCTGGTGTCCCCTCCTGTGTTGGTTCCTCCTCAGGCTAATAAACCTTTCAGATTGTACCTATCGGCTGATGCACGAGCTATCGGTTCGGCGCTGGTCTAGGAGTTTGAAGGAAAGGAAAGGGTGATTTATTACATTAGCAGAAGACTCTTGGACATTGGAACCAGGTATTCTCCAGTGGGAAGGTTGTGCCTTTGCTTGTTTTTCTCTTGTACCAAGCTCAGGCACTACCTGTTATTGGCGGAATGTGTGGTCGTATGTAAGGATGATGTCATCAAGTATATGTTATCTCTGCCGATCTTGAAGGGAAGGATTGGAAAATGGATTTTGGCCCTCTCAGAATTCGATTTGAGGTACGAATCGGCCAAAGCCGTCAAGGGTCAAGTAATGGCCGACTTCGTAACCCAGCACTGTGGACCCAAGATTACTGTCGTTGAGCCAGCTTCATGGATATTGTACTTTGATGGATCTTCGTGTGGGGCTGGATCAGGAATCGACATCATCCTCATATCGCCTCGGGGGGCAAGCTATGATTTCTCTCTGCCGATTGAGGCTTCCACCACTAATAATCAAGCAGAGTATCAGGCTATCTTAAAGGGCATCCAACTGTTAAGGGAGGTCAAAGATGACGCGGTGGAAATATTTGGGGATTCCATGCTTATCGTAGAACAGTTGACTGGAAAATGTGAGTGTAAAGATGATATTCTAAGGATTTATTATGAGGAATGCCTCCAGTTACTCAAAGAATTCAAGACTGTAGTTATCGAACATATCCCCAGAGATTACAACGAGGAAGCCAATAGACTTGCCCAACACGCTTTTGGTTATCGGCCGATTCAATGCGCTTTGGCTCTAGAGCTTGCGGCCGACGACTGGAGGAAAGAAATCGCCGACTATCTGAAGGATCCGTCCAAGAAAGTTGATCGGCGTATACGTTTCCAGGCTACAAAGTACATATTACTTGAAGATGATTTGTTTTATCGGGTGATTGATGTAGTATTACTCAAATGCCTTGGCATAGAGGAAGCAAAGACTTTGATGGGTGAAATTCATGAAGGCGTATGTGGGGCCCATCAATCGGCCTTCAAGATGAAATGGATGATCAGAAACAATGGGTATTACTGGCTGACAATACTTGAAGATTGTTTTAAGTATTATAAGGGATGTTAGGATTGTTAGAAATTCGGCAACGTGCAACGAGCGCCGGCCTCAGCTATGAACCTGATTATAAAGCCGTGGCCATTTAGAGGCTGGGGAATTGACCTTATCGGTCAGATCTATCCACTGTCGAGCAAAGGGCATAAGTTCATATTGGTGGCTATAAACTATTTCACCAAGTGGGTTGAGACGGTTCCTTTGAAAGTCATAACGTCGGCCAACATCATTAAATTTGTGAAGGAGCATATTATTTATCGGTTTGGTATTCCTGAGACTATTACGACTGATCAGGGGTTAATGTTTACCTCAGGGAGTTTGAGGAGTTCACTGCCGGCTAAGGGCCTTGATTAGTATTGAGGAAAATAAGAAAAGAGTCGCCAGATGGTATGACAAGAAGGTCAAGGTCAAGCAATTTTCCCAAGGGGACTTAGTCTGGAAGTTGGTCTTGCTGATAGGATCTAAAGATCCCAAATATGGAAAGTGGTCGCCTACTTGGGAAGGGCCGTACCGGATTAGCCAATGTGTTCCAGGCAATGCGTACATATTGGAAACCTTCGAGGGAGAAGATTTTACAAGGGCTCTGAATGGAAGATATTTGAAAAGATACTACCCCAGTATATGGGTGGACGCTTAGCCGATAATGTGGCATATCGGGCTCTCATGGCCGATGCCTACTGACTCGTGTTCATATAAGCCGATGTGGAGGGCATCGCCTTAAGGGTGAAGGAGGCAAGAAACGGTTCATATGAATAAACCGATTATTATTCGGTACATCAACTGGAAACATGGCCGACATGGTACGAGTCGCCCTTAGAATAAAGAGTACCAACACACTCATAAGTCACAATAATTTAACAACATTTTAGTCGGGCTTTATTCATGTTGATCTCTCTCTGAAGTCGGCCTAATTCGATCAGAAGATGGGTGTTCTTCTCCTCCACTTCCGACATGTCATCTTCGAGGGCAATTTGACAGGGCAGTTGGTGACTCCTTTCGGCTGGTTGCTGAGTTGGCCTTCTAGAAGCGTTGGTCTCGATGTTGTCTACAATCCTTTTGATATGCACAGGAAGGTGATCCCTGAGTTCCTCGCGATGAGTTTGGATTAAATCTTTGTCTGCCTGGGTCAGCGGTTCGTCGGAGTGCATAATCTCGATGGCTCGTTCAATACTAGGGCTGAGCTGGTTTGGCTTAAAGGATAGTAGATGATCAATTGATAGAGAAATCAGTCGAAGAGTAAAAGAGTTAACTTCGTACCTGATTGAAGGAAGAGGAGGAAGCCATTCGGGTTGCCTGGTTAAAGACTTGGAAGTATCTACAGGGGGCAAGTTTAATGGGTGCTGTGCGAATGCCAATGGAGACGATGCGAAGAACTCATATTTATAGAACAAGAGGATGATGGGCAACGGTTGGTAAAAGGAAGGCATTTAAAGCAAGTAGAGTCAAAAGGCTGTGGAAAAAGCTGTTCAGATTCGCATTCGAGATAGAAACATCAAAAGTGTCAATGTTATACAAGATATTCAAAGGCTGAATGTACAACTATTCGAGGAGGTTGTTTATGGCCTCGATTGCCAGCAGGCGAACCTGGTCGGCCGCATCCAATACTCGCCGATTGTCATTGACCGACCCTAGGATTTCTGGCATGTTACGATGGAGTCGGATGGCCTCATGCGTGAGGGTTTGCCTTTCTTGTTTCAAATTGGCGATGATGGTTGGGAGGTCTTCAAGCTTCTTTTCTTCGACGGTGATGGCTTTTACGACCTGTTCCATTTCTTTGGCAAGTTCTGCTCTACGTCGTTTCAGCTGGTTTATTGCACTGATGATGCTCGAACGGGAAGTTTCAAGTATGCCAATCCCACCGGTGTACCTCTTGCGCACAATGCTTGTAAGATTCTTCTTCTTGACACGCCTTCTCCAGTTTAGCACGATCGGCCATGTGTCGCAAGGCTCTAAACATCGGAATCTGCATGACTTTGACTTATGCTGCGGGTGCGAAAGCCTCTTCTGCGTCTTCTAGGACTTGGCATCTGATCTCGTTGAATATTCACCGTATCGGTTTGGCATCCTCCACCAATCGGCTGACGTTGTCCTGGAGAAGGGCTCACATGTTTTGAAGCTTGGCGCGAACCTCTTCTGGTATTCAGCCTAAGGTTATCTGGCATGATGCGACTCCCTCATCATTGGAGACCGCAACTGCGAAAGAGAAGAGACCGTTGTTTGGCATATCCTGTTTGTGTAGGGAAGGGGAAAACGTGTTTTAGCCGACAGAAGCAAGAAATCAGCTAGTGGAGATAGGAGGCCCTTACTTCTTTAAAACGAATCTCCTCCGCCTGGGTTGGCAGAATTGCTGCTCCCGTCTCAGGAATCAGTGGCGGTAGTTCACTAGAGGGAGAAGATTCAACAATAATCGGCTCTCTGGTAATAGCTGGTAAAGTGCTTGGGCTAGCCTCCTGGAGAATGGAAAGGGAAGCATTTGTGAGTATAAAAGAATATTAGATCTAAATGTGGGTTTTGGTTTTCCTACTTCTGGGAGTCGCGCTGCCGATGGTCGCTTAAGGGGAACGACCGATGTGTCTGGAGCATCCTGTGCCAAGAATTGGCCGATTTTAGTTAAGAGTTATGGAAATTAAGTGAAAAGCGTGTTCCTTACCTCAACCAGAAGATTTGCTGGTGGTACAGCTTCTGCTCGGAGATTGGCCGATTGAGGGTCAGTCTGCTCTGGATTGAGTTGTGCCGCTTGATAAGAAGAGACGAATTTAGTATTGGCAATACACTTGAAGAAGTTAGAGTAGTAAGATTACTTGTATGACCTCCACCAGAAGAGATGCAAACACCGACCCAACTTCTGATGCCGCCTGGGGGTCGATGTCCTGAATTATCGGCATAACATCTACTTGGATTGGTGCGGCTGAGGGTTCAGCTAACGTCGCGGCCGATTGGTCGGTTATCTGAGTTGTTGCCGATTCAGTATGAGCTCGTACCCTGCGGCTCATTTTCTTTGTGGTGGACATCTTGAGCTTGTGCTTCAATCGGCCGGTGGCTATATCTTCCATCAATGGGGCATGATAGCTGATAAGAGGGTATGGCGTGTACGGATGATGGGTTTCTATCGGCCTACCACTCCGGTTGTGCGTTGGGGGCACTTGGCTATCAACCTACACAGAGAAGAGAAGACAATGATGAAAGCGAGGAATCGACCGAGAGAGTATTGTTACCTTTGCATTTGGATCGGCATGAGCAGGGTTCAGTTGATTGCAATACATCGCAGGAACTGCATAGAAAAAGTGTTGTTTCCACTTGGCCCACCATAATTTGAATTGCTGAGTAGAAAAGGGTGCTACTAGCCAGGTGCTCAGGTCAATAGTGCTGGAGTCCAGTGTTAGATTACATAATCTGTTGTATTCAAATCCTCTAGAGACCGACTCTTGAAATTTCACCCGGCCGACAAAGTGAATTCTGATGGGCATTTGTCCTAAGCCAAATAGCCGGGCTGCTACCGACGGGCTATAGAATTCATATGTCGGAGAGTCCTTCCCAGAGAAGAAGTTTGCCGGCATGACTCCAGGTTTGATCAAAATGTCCATGACCCTGTCGTCAAAAGAGTTAGTACTCGAGTCGAAGCAGTCAGGATTCTCAAAAGTTGGACTTTCGCTCTGGTATGGATACCAATTCATCATTTCTTCGCTGAAGCTGTTATTAAAGCATCTGAAGTGCTCGGCTATTCTTGAGGTGCCTGGGAAAGAGGATACAACTTCTCCGAAAGAGGTGCAGCTTCTCTGAAAGAGGTGCAGCGGCACCTTGCCGATGGGTCAGTCTCTGATTTGACGTTGGGGAAGGTCTTGGTTTCGATCCGTTCGTTGAAGATTTTGCTCATATATAAATTGAGTCAGAGGTTGATAAACCACCAGGGACCACCAAGGTTCCCGATGGGCTCCCCAGATGATAGCTTCACGGCGATTTGATGCAGCATGTAGTATACTGACCCCAGCAAGTGTTTTCCCAAAGGGACAACGGCGCCTCTTGCTAGCGCTTCAGCTAAGGCTTGCCTGTTTGAGGTAGGACCAGCCGATTTGCCATAGAAAAGGTATTTTTCTAGCCACATCATTAAGAAGGTTGTGTGCTCTTTTTCCGTGATTGGCCTAGTTTTCATGTTCTTCTCAATAAAGCCTTTCCATCCGCCGATGGCTTTTGTTTCCACCCGGTGGGTGGGCTTGATTAAAAGATCAAAAGGCGTATCGGCGGAGGAGATATTGAGGCTAGTCAGCATCAAACATCGGCCAAAGTTGGAGTCATTGGTCTATGACAAAAAAGAAATGCATTGAGGGCGTCAGACCAGAAATAAGATGCCGCGATGAGCAGAGGATCATTCCTTTCCATATGAGATAGGGACAGATTTATGGAGTGGATGATTTTCCGCTCATCCTAGAAGACTCTCTTGGAATTCGACATCCTAAAGAACCACTCTCTCCAACCGGGAGTTTTCATTCGGCCAAGACCTGAAGGTGCCCGTCCAATTGTCCAAATCCATGGTTGATTGTTTAAATAGGATCTGGTGAGTTTCCAGGTTAATTAGATCGGTTCGGTCAGGATCTCCCATAGGGCCAAGTCCAATGAGTCCAGGGGTGTCGGCTATGGGGATGGTAATTCTTTGCCTGAGTTCCTGAGAAAATATAAAAAAGGACTAAGAATAGATCTAGGAATCGCGGAAAGGTAAAAGAAAAAGGAGGGGATCGGAAGATTTACCTTCGGGACGAAGGCCATGGTGGCTGTAGGGACTACCATTGGGATTTAGAAGACCGGCGTGATTGATGAAGAATGAGAGAAATTCACCGGAATACACTAGAATGCACTTGGAGGGGAAACAAGCAGGGGTGCCGGAGTGCTTCGGGAGATGATTCGTCGGAAGGGAAACTTTTTTCCGCCCGGGGAAGAAGAAGCGGTGGAAGAGATGAGTATCCGGAGGATGGCTCGAGAAAGGGGTAAATATGGAATTTTTACCATGCCGTCCGCGCAAATTTTGAAAAGAGCGGTTGCTTGTGGGCGTTCTGTTCGAAAAAATGCAATCATCAAGGAGAGGATTTTGGGAGCGGAAAGGTTTTTCCTGCATTTATGGTTACGTCTCCTCCGGAGGAAGGAATCGGAGTTGAAATTTTTTTCAGAGCAAAAGATATGTTTCACTCTGAAACTGGGGGGCATGTGTTGACGCCGGTTTTTAACACGTGTTAGGGTCGGCGTCAAGAAGAGAAAAAGTGGTCGATGCGGATATGCAAGAAGCTATGGCTGGGGAATTGGCCGATAGAGCTACAGTGTTTCGGCCGATTAGCCAAGGGAGTCGATGAGGACTAGCCGATTTGGAGCCAGAGCAGCTTGGTCGATATGGGCTTGAATGGGCCAAGGTGGTGACAAGATGAAGGCGGGGATTGGCCCATAGAAAAGTTGATTAGTGTTCGACTCCAATGCGAGTTATATCCATATGTAAATATTTGTTTTTTGAATTAGATATAAAATCATAGTCGGTTAGGAAATCAGTTGTAGCAGGGTATAAATAGGTGCCTCATAAGGCTTATAAAACAACACAACAATCGTCAATACAAATCTACTTTTTCACGTAACTTTACTTTCAAGCCGGTGACTTCGCCAAATCCTTTTTCTTTTCACAAATTCGTGTGAGTTGGCAGGGCTGCATCAACATGACCTCCGGCCAATTTGTAAGTTCCGCGTATCAAGTAATATCTAAGCTTTAACTTCGGGCACATCGATATTGTTTCATTTAGATTTATTCACCAGTTATTGATATTAACTAGAATTATAGGTTTTACCTGTTATTTTAGTTTTTATCACTGGTTATCCAGCTTGAGACACGAACTGTCAGCTATATCAATATTTTGTTTATTATAATACAACCGATTAGATCTGTTCCAAGTGTTGTCCCTGTAGCATTGTTTAGGTTACTCTAGTAGTTTCTTTTACAATTTCCACGTGGTTGTTGGCTGCTTCATAGCCGGCCATCTTTACACTGATTCGGCCGATTCGCTGATATATTCTTTAAAATAGATCGGAACTTCAGCCGATCGAACCTTTGGAATTTGATACCTTTCCTTCCTTGTTAATCAACAGGTCAAATTGACTGGCTCGCCGCGCAAACCGCACCAGGGCGATAACCCGAACAGGAGCTGAGCAGATTCTCCCAGATCGTGTGTCCGACGCAGGAACCGGAGTCATCGTTCGATTTTTGGTGTCAACAGATTGGCGACGCCTACGTTCGTTTCACAAAGCCGCTTGAAAGAGAATGCTTTTTTCAAGGTCATCAAGTTAGTTCGGTCAGTATCAGCTGCGCTTCATCAAACATGACGAAGGGGAGAACTTTAGATCTCATGATATGGACTGTGTAGTTTAGCTGATGTTGATGTGCTATCCATCTGATGGCTGGTCCTTATCTTTGATTGGTAGATCCATCTATCACTTTGCCTAGTTTCTTTATGTTCTTGAATCTGTGACAGTTGCAAGGATTATTGTAAAGGAACTTGTTAACAAAGAATAGGACATCCCTGATGATATAGTGGTTTCTGCTGGAGAGGGACCTCGTGTTCATTCTTTCACAATGCCTGTTTTCATTCTCTCTGCTTCTGATGTCCCTGTTGGTGCTGATGAACAACCCCCACCAGACAATGGCCTTGCTCATCCATGCCTCACCCTACGCCTAGATGGATGCCTCTTGATGCTGATGCTGTCACTGAAGGGTCACATGTTGAAAATTGGATCTGCTGCCAATGTCCAAATGGGGCAGGACGTTGATATGGCTGCAGGATTTGCTGCTGTTGGGGCTGTTGAAGTTGAGCAGGCTGGAGAGGCTGATGCACAGACTCAAGACCCCACTGCTGATGATCAAGTGAGGGAGTTGTCCTATGCTACGCATGACTTTGAGGCATTTGGTGATGTTGATGCTGTGGCTGCTGACTCACATCCTGCTGTTGCACCATCTGCTTTGGTTCCGCTCGGAGATGTCTTGGATAAGGTGATCAATCTCTCATCTCTTTTCCATGGCAATTCTGCTTTCTCTTCTTTTGCTAACATCAACCGCTTAGTTATCAACCTGGATACACCTGTTCCATCTTTCTTTGTCGATACTGATACACTATGGCAATTGGCAAAGGTGCTGGTGGATCCTATGGAGACTAAGGCTGCAGCTCCCTTTGATGATGAGCTCAAGATTTTGGATGAGATGCCAATCCCTAAGACTCCTCGCAAGTGCCAAGCTAAGAAGATTCCAAGTTTCTTCGTAGGAGCACACGCCTGAACAAGAACTTGCATGGTTTCAAAGACTACGAAAGTGAAGTGGCAGCAGAAGCACATGGTGGACATGAGTTCAATCAGATGATGGATGGCTCTGAAGAAAACACCCTCGCAATTGTCCCCTCTTACCAGGGTGTGAGGGAGGAAGAGGCTCTAGGTCTACTCCACATCTCCCTACTGATCTGGTGCAAGCTATAGGAACAAGATTCCTTAAGATGCAGCTTGACGCTGTGTCTCCGGCTGCTCTCCTAGCGTCGGATGATGAATAAATGTAATAGGAGTAGATGGTAGTGCTTTTCCTCATGGGTGCTGCCTTTCTTTTGGTCTAGTAGAAAACTGTTATCTACTGGCATCTGTTTTCAGCCTTCCTTTTGTTGCAACAAGCTTGGCATGATGTTTTCATCTTCTCTTTGGATGTGTGGTCATGAACCTTATCAGTTATTATTGGGATACGAGGTAGGCTACGCTAGCGCAAAACAAAATTTATCTACCACGTAAACTAGGAAAACTGTCGTATATGGATCACGGGATTACCACTCGACGCACTGGTGCGGAAGATGTAGAATCGCGTCGGGGCAGCGAAGTCGATCAACGTAGTCAAACACGTCGTCGATCACATCGACGTCGAGCAGCTCCTCAGCAGCTCGTCCAGTACAGCGAGGTCGTCCTCGTGCCGCGGCTCGTCGTGGCTCGTCGGTGGCTCATCAAAGTGCTGCAGGTGCAACACCTCCAAGGTATCCACACGTGCAGGGAGGAAGCATCGCAAGCCGGACTGCTAGGTCCATGAGTTGCAACAAGGTGAGGGCATGGGAGGCACGGCGGCTGACGTTCGGCCAAAAGGTCTAAACCCTAGGGTGCCCCCACCCCTCTTTTTATAGAGGTTCCTGACGGGCCTCTGGGTCCGAGGCCTATTAGTACTTCTAAACCTAATCCAATTCACATCCTATCTGAATTGGGCTTCCAACCCCTTAAGTGTGTGACCCTATGGGTTCGGATACGTATAGACATGGCCCGAGTACTTCTACTCGGCGCAATAGTCGGTAGCAGCCTCTAGCAAGACGTGCCAACTCCTATACGCACACGAAGATCATATCAGACGAACCGTCACAACATCATGTACATGCTATTCCCTTTGCCTCACGATATTTGGTCTAGCTTCAAGCCGACCGCTCTTTCTCGATCCTGTGATTTGGAATCCCCTTGTAGGTTAACTCTTAACCGTATGTAGCATGGCCATGCATTTCTAGATCCGATCACTCGAGGGGCCCAGAGATATCTCTCTCAATCAAAGAGAGGCAAATCCTATTTTGATTGACCATGCTTCATAGCATGCTTCTTGACAAACCCGAAAGCTACATTTTTAAGTACCCTGTTACGGTGTAGCGTTTGATAGCCCCTAAGTAAGTCGATCCACATCTTGAGTACATACGACAATCTCAGGTCTAAGGACAAAGCGTACATGTTGTGTAAAGAGAGAACTACATCTCGCGTTGGGTCAGTCCTAGCACATGTCTCTACATATGCCTACATTATTAGTTTGACATCTCCATGTCCATGACTTGTGAAACATAGTCATCAACTAATACATATACTAGTCTAATATTCATGTGTGTCCACACATGAACTCCGACTAGGGACAACTTTTAGAATAACCATACAAGTAAAGAGTTCCACATGCAATTCACATAATTGCAGATTAATTCAAGTAGCCTTCAATGGATATTCAATGAACACAATATACAAATCATGGATACAATCAGATATCATCATCTCTATGATTGCCTCTAGGGCATACCTCCAACAGTTATCTACTTATTCAAACATCCTTTATAATCTAGCACATCTTTTCCTATTTCTATTGATCATGTTTCCCCTAAGATTATGTGTGTGCTTGGTCTGTCTCTTGTTGCTATATGTTCGCTATGAATCAAAACAACCAAAATAGGGCGTGGCGTATTCTATCTTGGAACATTAGGGGCATAAACTCACAAGACAAATGGGATCATGTGAGGAACAAAATCACTAAGAGCTCTGCTTTGATTATGTGTCTGCATGAAACTAAAAGAGAAGTTCTGCCCAAGGCACCTAAATAAATTTGAGTTTGTTCCCTCAGTGGGCGCCTCTGGTGGGTTATTGGTTTGCTGGAATGGTAATCTTTTTAAGGGAAGTGTAGTTCATGTCAACAGTTATGGTATCACAATGAAATTTGTTCCACCTCTCGGATGCATCTTTCCATCTGACAAATGTGTATGGTCCCTCATCATCTGCTGACAAGGCTGCCTTCATTACTTGGTTATATAACTTTGATTCCACTACCTTGGATGACTGGATTCTTGTTGGGGATTTCAACCTTGTTAGGTCACCTGATGATAGAAATAAGCCAGGAGGTTGTGTAAATGACATGATGCTGTTTAATGATCTCATTCAGCACTTGGATTTGGTTGACATTCCTCCTGAGGGTTGACATTTCACCTGGAGTAAAATGCAGGATGATCCACTATTAGAAAAATTGGATTGGGTTTTTACTTTATCCTCTTGGACCTTATCCTATCCAGCTACCTATGTTAAAGCCCTGCCTATGCCTATATCAAATCATATTCCTTATGTTGTCAAAATGGATTCTCACATCCCTAAAGCAACTCTCTTCAGATTTGAGAATTATTGGACTGATTTCCCTAGCTTCTATGATACTGTAAAGATACATTGGCAGAACAATCCTTTCTATGCTAACATGGCTAAAACCATTAGTGGTAATTTCAAGGAGCTGAGGAAAGGTTTGAAATGTTGGAGCAAAGAGTTGTCCAAACTCAATAAACTCATCAACAATTGCAGTTGGGTGCTGGCCCTTTTAGATGGCCTGGAAGAGCAGAGATGCTTAAGCCTCATTGAAGGCAACTTTAGGAAAATTGTCAAGAAACATATGCATAAGCTGCTAGAGGCAAAAAGAATTTATTGGAAGCAAAGGTCCACAGTCAGATGGGTCAAGTTTGGTGATGAGAATGTAAAGCTTTTCCATATTATGGAAACTATTTCCTTCAGAAGGAATTGCATTTCCTCACTCTCCTTAGCTGATGGGACTAAAGTTTATGATCATGACATCAAAATTGGTGTTCTTTGGAATTCTTTCAGAGACACATTAGGGGTATCAGAATTCAGTGAAATGCTATTTGACCTCAATAACCTTATTCAAGTTGTTGAACTCCCCTCTATGGACGATCCCTTCTCAAAAGAAGAAACTGTCATAGCCATCATGGATATGCCTGCTAATCATGCACCTAGTCCTGTTGGGTTTAATGGCCACTTCATGAAAAAATGCTGGAGCATTATTTCTGAGGATTTCTACAGATTATGTGAAAACTTTTCTAATGGTAACGTTGACTTGGAGTGCATCAATAATTCTTTCATTACTTTGATCCCTAAAATTGAATGCCCCAAAACTGTCAATGATTATAGGCCCATATCCCTTTTGAATTACTCCCTGAAGCTTCTAACAAAGATCTTGGCCAATAAATTGCAGAGGGTTATTTTATTAGTTGTTCATGCTAACCAATATGGGTTTCTTAATGGCCGGACCATACAGGACTGCCTTGCTTGGGCATTTCAGTTTCTACATATGTGTCACTAGAGCAGAAAGGAGATTGTAATTCTGAAATTGGATTTTGAAAAGGCTTTTGAAAAGATTGAGCATCAGGTTATTCTTGACATGTTTAAGCACAAGGGCTTTTCTAAGAAGTGGGTTCAGTGGATTCAAATAATCCTAAGCTATGGGTCCTCATCAGTCTTATTAAATGGAGTTCCAGGGAAGCCTTTCAAATGCAAAAGAGGTGTCAGGCAGGGAGACCCTCTGCCCCCCTCCTCTTTGTTATGGCAGCTGATCTGCTGCAGTCAGTTATCAACAATGCAGCTCGAGAAAACATTTTAAGCCACCCTCTCGGTGGGAATTTTGAAAGAGATTACCCTATTGTCCAATATGCAGATGATATTCTTCTCATCATGCCAGCTGATGAGCAACAGCTTCTCAATCTAAAGTCAATTCTGGACACCTTTGCCATCTCCACAGGGCTGAAAGTAAATTTCTCAAAGTCATCTCTAGTTCCCATAAATGTAGAGGAAACTAAAACTTCAGCCCTAGCCAATTCTTTTGGCTGTCAAGTGGGAAGCATGCCCTTCACATATCTCGGTTTGCCTCTAGGTACCACAAGGCCATCTGTCACATAATACTTGCCTATGCTTAACACAATTGAGAAGAGACTGATGGCTATCAGTTCATGTTTGACATATGCAGGGAGGTTTATTCTTGTCAACCTCAGTGCTCACAGCCCTGCCAACATTCTATCTTTGCACCTTAAAACTTCCAGCTGGAGTTATCAATCAAATTGACATTTATAGAAAGCACTGTATATGGGACAGAGGTGACATTAATAGAAAACGAGGTTGTCTGGTGGCTTGGAAGAATGCATGTAAAGCTAAGAACCAAGGAGGGCTAGGGATTATTGAATTGAAAACATAGAACAGTTCCCTTCTACTAAAGTTTTTGCATAAATTCTACAATCATGTAGACATACCATGGGTTGAGCTGACTTGGAAATTCCTATACTCAACTCCAACTGTCCCACATATCAAAAGACCCACAGGCTCTTTCTGGTGGCGTGATGTAATTTCACTCTCTGATAATTATCTCAAGATAGCTTCCTGTAAAGTCAATCAAGGAAATACCGTGTGCTTCTGGACTGACTTATGGAATCTGGGAGTCCTTCAATGGCAATTCCCGCAACTTTTTTTCCTTTGTTAGGAATAAGAACATCTCTGTTGCTAAGTTCCTGTCACAAGATGCCTACATGAATTTCAATACCCCTATTTCTCCAGTTGCTGCTGACCAACTTGTGGAACTTAGCCAAATGGTCAATGGTCTGGTTGCCGATCAGAATCTGGAAGATGAATATAGTTACATTTGGGGCTCTAATTGCTATAGCTCAAAAAAAGCATAGAAGCAAATCATGGGTCAGTGTGATACTAGCCCGGTATTCATGTTGATGTGAAAATCATGCTGTAGAGGTCGGCACAAATTCACTTTGTAGCTGTTCTTGAGGGACAGGTTAAACACAAGCAACATTCTACGCCGAAAGCGACGACTCCTGGATGATTACAGTTGTGCTCTTTGCAATGATGGAGTCGAGGAGACCTCGAACCATCTTTTCTTCACCTGCTCTTTCACCCAATGGTGCTGGCGACTGCTCCATATTCGATGGGATCAGAGCCTCCTATGCATGGACAGGATTGTTGAAGCATGAAGGGATTTCGGATCAAGGATTTTCAGAGAGATACTCATTGTGGCATGCTGGGCTATTTGGAAGCATAGAAATGAGGTCATTTTTGATGGTGTGCCCATGTCACTGCAAAGATGGAAACACATCTGAAGTTAGAGTTGGAAACTTGGTTATGTAATCTTCGATAACCTCCCCTCCTCTTTTATCTTTGGACTTGGAGTCCACCAATGCACATAACTTTTTACACACACACACAAACACACACACAGGGGCCTCCCCTACTATTCATTTTTTTAAAAAAGAGGAGGGATGTGAAAGGATACCGACATCAGAGGACATGTGGTTGGAAGCATCTAAATCGAAATACTACTCATTCTGCAGTGGCTGCTATAGCGTCATGGTGTGGAAGCCCGAGGCGAGCGCCTGCTGATCCCAAGAAGGGCTGTACAGCCCAGGAGGCTGGGCGGCATATGTCCCAGGGGTGCCGGCAAAGGGCACCTACAGCTGCTGTGCCTGCATCTGGTGCACCTGGAGCTGTTGAGCCTGAAGCTGCTGGGCGAGGAAGGCTTGCTGCTGCGATTGTTGGGCCAGCAAAGCCTGCTGCTGGACCGGGCGCTGTGTAGGAGCACCCCCGGGGCCTGGCCACGTGTACATGGAACCAGCCCACAGGTTGTGGGGGCCGGGCTAGGTGTTGCCAGAGACAGAATCGGACCCAGGACCCTGCTGTAAAGATTCTGGTAAAGCTGCTAGAGTCGCCTTTGCCATCGCTGGAAGGAGGACGGCTGCCTTTCTTGCCGCCCCGTTTGCCATGCTTGGAGGAGGAGCCGCCAGTGAACTCAGACTGCGGCTGGGAGGAGGAGCGTGGCATGGATGGAGGCTTGGAGGAGGTTCCTGACAAGGCAAGGAGGGTGGTTGATGGCGTGGATGACTTGTGGGACATGTGGAGCTCTTCAAGCAACAACTCATTGCGGTCCTCGAGGAAGGTCAGGAAGGGTCGACCACGTTGAAGATGGATGCCGATGGTGGTGAAACACTCATTGAGGCTGCGGATGACGTTGAGGACGAGCGTGTGATCCGTGACCAGCTCGCCGAGGTCACCGAGAGCGTTGGCCATGGCCTTAGACCAGCGGCAGTACTCGGTGATGGTGAGCTCCCCTTGGGTGAAGCTGCAAAACTTGACGTCGAGGTGCGGGTCTCCCTATTGCCGAGGAATTGAGACTCCACGGCAAGCCAGGTGGAGTCAGCTGTGGCACCGCGTTCCATCATGGTGTCGGCGAGGTCGACAGAGATCGTCCTGAGGATCCAGGACCCAACGGCATAGTCCATATGCTCCCAATCAGGGGAGGTAAGGGCCGTGGCATCAGAGAGGATGTGGTCTTCCGGAGAGTACTTCCCAGACGTGAGCAGGAAATACTCGTGCCAGCAGTTGAAGTTGTTGGCCTGCAAATCGAGGATGAGCGGCACCAAGGAGCGGATATTTTGCACGGCCACCGCCTGGGTGTGCAGATTGAGGAGCGCTGCAGCTTGATGAAGTAGCAGGGCGTCCTGGACGGTGGGCTCTGGAGGAGCAGAGGCAATAGGAGGCACCATCGTTGTCGGCATCAGGGAGCTCCTCCTCAGGCTGGGCGGTGGCGACACGCTCGAGGGCGGCGCGCAGGCGGGTGTCGGAATCACTGCAGGCTTTCATCACTGTGGCAGCTGTCGGCCATACATCTATAAGCCCACCAGGAGGCTTGGATAGTGCTACAATACGGGGCTATATACCGAGACATGTCAGACATGGAGACTATGGTGCAGGATGGCGTGGTCTACGTGGAGGATGAGGACTAGTCGAGGATTAGGAAACTACTCATAGCAATTAGAGTAGAACTCTCTAGTCGAATCCGACTAGTACTCTTATAAACAACTAAGCTGTAACCCTACCCCTGGTAATATAAGGCAAGGCAGAGACCCTCTCCAAACAACTTCAATCAATACAATCCAACCAACACACAGGACGTAGGGTATTATGCGACATAAGCGGCCCAAACCTGTCTAAATTGTGTGTTCGAGTTCACCTTCGAGTTCTTGGTGTTTGGCGAGCCCCACGCATAAAACACTACCTCGGGTACCCCCCTCAGTAGGTTGCCGGGTCTAAATACCGACAGCTGGCGCACCAGGTACGGGCTTTCGCCAAAGATCCATTGGTGAACTTGATGGCTCCAGTCATCATCAAGCCCACCATCGTGTTCGAAGAAGGCGTGATGTTTATCTTCGGCTCCTGAGTCTGCGTCGCAGGCAGTGCTGGAAACATCCACCGCCACATCGTGCCGGCCCCGGAGGAGAAGCACTACAACATCAACCTTCATCGCCAAGCCTTGGAGGATTTCGTTGAAAAATTTAACAAAATTTTTGACCTCTTCCCAGGCCTAAGGGATGAATCCGAGTACAACTCGATTCCTCCCACTAGTCGAACTAGTTCCCACGAGCTGGTGCTTGAGCCATCGTGTGATTCGGTCTACAATACAACTCAATTCTCGTTCGGACTCCGAAACTCAGGCGCTATCTACCAAGCTAGCCTGTCTAGATCTCAATCCAACTCGGGCTCGATCGAGAACCTCGACTACTACTCAGATTTGGATGAGGAAACACCTTTATCAGGTCCACAACAGGGCCTAGTAATCACATCTACTCCACAAGGCAGATTCGTCTACTGGCACGACATGAAGCCATCTGCTCTCGCCAAGGATGACGAGTCACACCTTGTCGCGTACCTCGACAACCTTCCACACTAGGAGGGAACACCTCTATCTCCTATCTACGAAGAATATAGCCCTACAAAGATCATCACATCAAGCTCGACTAGTTTTTCTCCAGAGCGGGAACTACTCGCCATCGTCACTCATCAAGGAGGCGATGGTGAGGAGCCACCAAAAAGAAATCCATGACGTGAGCGTTATCCAGACGACGTGTCAGCGGATGAACTCTCCACCAATGTGCAAGGAGAAGAGATCAAAGGTCAAAGGAATCGTCGGCGAACAAGAAACACGGCATGAGCAGATCGTCGCCGCCGCCTTGCATCCGACTTACCCATCATGAACTTGGATCACGCGTTTGAAGCAGTTCAATCGCATCATCACCACACTCCTCTCACCACCATCGCCTCCATTGACCTTTCACTCACGCGATGGCACAAGACAAGTACACTAGGCTACTGGCTCTACTAGCGGAGCATGCGCACGAGCAACTCGATCAGTAGAACCTGATCGGCTCAGTCCGACGCACCTCTTCCCACCATGGCAGCAACAGCAAGCATCCATGTTGCCTCGAAGCCGCTAGAAACGAGGTTCCTAGAATTGAGAACCCCAGACCAAGTCAACAGGGTAGAAGGTAGTCGGATGGGACCCTTAGGAGGCCGTGGCCACCATGGGCCCAACCACATACTGAGCAACCTCGCGACCTCCGCCAGCAGATCAACAGGAATCATGACGCTCGTGACATCATCGAAGGATGCCGACACGAACACGATCAAGAAGTTGACTACTTGGGAGAAGAATCCGATGAGTTTCCTGCCTTCTCCAAATGAGTATGCAAGATAGTTCTACCCGACAAGTTTAAACCCTCAGGTATTACCAAGCACGACAGCAAGCAGGACCTATCCAATGGCTGAGGTGCTACTCGCAGCATCGACTTGTCGCAAATCAAACAGCAACAAGGCGAGACCCTACACAGTTATCTTCACCGTTTCTTCGATAAGAAAGCCACTGTCGTGGACATCACGGAATGGGACACCATAAAGTGCTTCTAGAACGGTCTCTATGATCGCCGGATGTTCCAAGATTTCAGCAAAAGGTGCCTAGAAGATATCAAGTCTCTCAAGACAAAGATACAAGCCTGGGCGGATGAAGAAGACAAAGAGATCGAGCGGTTCGAATCTAGTCATAACAGAGGCTAGAACAACAACTAGAGCAACGGCTAGAGTAACGGCAATGATCGCAACGATCACCCCAACGACAACCGAGGAAACTACTCGGGTGGTTAAAATCGCAAAAGAAAGCCATACAATACTGTCGTGGCGATGTCCTAATCCTCCAAGAAAAGTGGCAAAAATCAAGAGGACTCCATTCAAGGAGCTCCTAAAGAAGCACTGCCCATGGCACCCGCGCTCCAAACACTCTGCGATGGATTGCATAAGCTTTCGTAGAGTCATGAAAGATCTACCGAAATCTTCTGGAGGAAAGGATAAGGGCAAGGCCAAAGAAGACAAAGATGAGGATGACGATAGGAAATTCCAGAGGCCGTCCAACACCATCAATGTTATCTTCAGCGGCATATCGGGTACTGCTACCAAGCGGTCCTAAAAACTAGCCCTCCGAGAGATCATGTCTATTGAACCAATGACACCCACGTTCCTCAAGTGGTATGAGGTGCCAATCACCTTTTCAAGAAAGGATCAGTGGACTAGTTTCTCCAACCTAGGATGCTACCCTCTTATCCTGGATCCAGTAGTCACAGGCTCTCGACTCACAAAAGTACTCATTGATGGTAGCAGTAGCCACAACATGCTCTTCGTCAAGACTTTGAGAAAGATGGTCCTCAACATAACAGATATGCTCACCCCAATGAACTCTTCATTTTACAGGATTGTTCTAGGTAATGCGGTTGTACCCCTTGGTTAGGTCATCTTGCCAGTTACATTTGGGACCATGGATCACTACCGGACCGAGTACATCCGATTCGAGGTGGCTGATTTTGAAACATCATATCATGCCATCCTCGGAAGACCAGCACTGGCCAAGTTCATAGCCATCCCGCATTACGTGTACCTAGTACTCAAAATGCTAGGACCTAAGGGAGTACTCTCCCTGCACGGAGACTTGAAGAGATCGTACGACTACGACACAGAAGCCGTGGAGTTGGCAGCAATTACTCAGGTGCCAAACTCGATGATGCAAGTCTTCGCTGCTTCCAAGAAACTATCCCCGACAGAACTTGAGATCCTAGAGAAGAAGTCGGGGGCAACCAAGGTCAAGCCGGTAGGAGAGGTTGATATCAAAGCTATCAATCTTGAGACCGACGACAGCTCCAAGACAGCCCTGATTGGCTCAGGGCTAGATCCCAAATAGGAAGACGCCCTCGTCAGCTTCCTCTGGGCCAAACGAGAAATCTTCGCATGGAAGCCATCTGATATGTCGGGGGTGCCCAGGGAGTTGATCGAGTACTCGCTGAACGTGGATCCCAAAGCTATGCCCAAGTGACAATGACTACGCTGATTCGTCCAAGGTAGGAGAGAAGTCATCAAAAAAGAGTTGGCCAAACTACTCGCGGCTAGCTTCATCAAAGAAGTCTATCATCCAGAGTGGCTGGCCAACCCCATCTTGGTGCGGAAGAAGAACAATAACGAATGGAGGATGTGTATCGAATACATGGACCTCAACAAGTATTGTCCAAAGGACCCTTTCGGGCTCCCTAGGATTGATCAAGTCATCGACTCGATGATCGGATGTGCTCTACTGTATTTCCTTGACTGCTACTCGGGGTATCACCAGATAGCTCTCAAAGAAGAAGACCAGATCAAGAGTGCGTTCATCACCCCGTACGGAGCTTTCTGCTACACCACAATGTCCTTCGGGTTGAAAAACGCAGGCGCCACATATCAACAAGCCATCCAAGAGTGCTTAAAGGAACAACTACACCGCAACGTAGAGGTGTACGTGGATGACGTGGTCATAAAGACCAGAAATCCTGATGACTTGCTTGCGGATCTGGAAGAAACCTTTGCAAGCTTGCAAGCATACTGGCGGAAACTGAACCCAATAAAATGCGTGTTCAGTGTACCCTCCAGAAAACTACTCGAATTCATCATCAGTCATCGAGGAATCGAGGCTAATCCTGAGAAGATCGCTGCCATCACAAATTTGCATGCTCCATCATGCATCAAGGACGTTCAGAAGCTGACTGGATGCATGGCGACCCTCAATAGATTCATCTCAAGACTTGGAGAAAGGGGACTACCCTTCTTCAACCTACTCAAGTTGCAAGACAAATTCCAGTGGACCGAGGAGGCAGATCAAGCCCTTCAACAACTGAAGGACTTCTTATCATAGCCATCGGTCCTCATGGCGCCTACTCTCAATGGAGACTTGATGCTTTACATCGCCGTGACTACTAATGTCGTCAGCACAGCGATTGTGGTCGAAAGACTGGAACCAGGCCATGTATACAAAGTACAGAGGCCCGTCTACTTCATCAGCGAGGTGTTGTTAGACTCCAAACCTAGGTATCCACCAGTTCAGAAATTGCTTTACGCAATACTACTCACCTCGTGGAAGCTACGACACTACTTCCAGGAATAGAACATCTCCATTGTCATAGACTTAGGAGACATCCTCCACAACAGAGATGCGACAGGAAGAATCTCAAAGTGGGCAGTAGAACTCGGAGCCCTATCCTTGGAATTCAAGCCAAGGACTACCATCAAGTCGCAAGCACTAGTTGATTTTATGGCAGAGTGGCGGGAAAATCAAGTACCCACACCGGCTGAACACCCAGAGCATTGGGTCATGTACTTCGATGGATCACTCAAGCTCGACGGCGCCGCCGTAGGAGTACTCTTAATCTCTTCCAAGGGTGAACAACTCAAATATGTGTTGCAAATCTTCTGAGAGGTCTCCAACAACGAAGCTGAATACAAAGCGCTACTGCACGGGCTCCGCTTGGCAGTCTCACTGGGAATCAAACAGTTGTTGGTCTACAGTGACTCACTAGTAGTCATCAACCAAGTCAACGATGAGTGGGATCTCCACAAGGACAACATGGACGCGCACTATCTCAAAGTATGCAAATTGAAGAACAAGTTCTCTGGTCTGGAGTTCCATCATGTGGCTCATGACAACAACGTAGCCGCCAACATCTTGTCCAAGATCGGATCTACTCGAGCTCAAGTTCTAGCCGGGGTCTTCGTCCATGAGCTACACAAGCCGTCCATAGTGGAGCTGGCACCATCTAAAACCACCAATTGAGGAAAAAATGCACCAGTCTGGGAGGTCATGATGATCGATGTAGACTGGACAATCCTTTTCATTGACTACATTAAGGAGCACAAGTTGCCTCCCGACAAGATAGAAGTAGAGCAAGTCTCACGGTGCGGCAAGAACTACATTCTAGTTGGGGACAAACTCTACAGGCGAGGCGCATCATCAGGAGTACTTATGAAGTGCGTCTCACGACAAGATAGCAAGGACATCCTGGAGGAGATCCACAAGGGCATCTACGGCAACCACGCATCATCTAAAATGATCATGGGCAAAGCTTTCAGAGCGGGATTCCAATGGCCTACAGCTCTCGCTGACGCCAAAGAACTAGTCCGCTGGTGCCAGGGTTGTCAATTCTTTACCAAGCAACAGCACATCCCTGCCTACAAGCTAATCGACATGTTCACCAAGTGGATATGATTGTCCATACCACCCTCCTAGCCCTTCGCATGCTGGGGGCTATATATGATTGGCCCTCTGCCTACGACGCTCGAGGGCTTCAACCGAGTACTCGTGGCGATCGACAAGTTCACCAAGTGGATCGAGGTGAAATTAATAACTTGTCCCAAGGCAAACAGAGGAATTGACTTCCTCGACAAGATTGTTCATCACTACAGCTTCCCCAATTGCATCATCACTGATCTGGGCTCGAATTTCAACAATCATGAGTTCTGGGAATATTGCAAGAACAACGGGATCAACGTTTGGTACGTCTCTGTCGCTCATCTGCAGGCCAACAACCAGGTTGAGTGCGCCAATGGGATGGTACTAGAAGCTCTCAAGAAGAGACTACATGACATTGGCAACACCAAAGGAGACAAGTGGCTCAAGGACCTACCCAATGTCCTCTAGGGGACAGCCGTGCAAACCCACGGGGTACTCGCCCTACTTCCTAGTCTACGGATCAGAGGCCATCCTCCCCGCCGACGTCATGTGGAAATCTCCAGTAGTCGAGCAGTATGAGGAGAGTGCGGCTGAAGAAACAAGGCATCTAGACTTAGACAGCCTCAAAGAAGCTCGCTGTGCAACACTCATTCAGTCAGCAAAATATCTTGAAGGAATTCGCTGCTATCATGATCGCAACATCAAAGAGCGTTCGTTCAACCCAGGTGACATGGTCCTCAAGCGTATTCAAGACACCAAGGGGCTGCACAAGCTAAACTCACCTTGGGAGGGTCCTTTCATCGTCTCCAAGGTCACTGGACCTGGGTCGTATAGGCTCCAAACTCTCACCGGTGAAGAAGTCAACAACTCATGGAACATTGAACACTTGTGTCGATTCTACCCATAGTTTACATACTCATGTAAATTGGCCATCATCCTCAATTGTATAGTTACAATTTAATAAAGAAGAGTTATTTTTTGTTGCAAAAGACTAGTCTCTGCCCATTCGCGGCTTGTATTCACAAGTCTGCACACATATCTTTCAGGTTATTCAACTCGTTGGATGGCAGCAACTTGCACAAAGCAAGCCTGCGCATACAATCTTGAGCTAATCAGCTCCTTGGACAAATCTGTCCATTGATGGCCTTCGCAAAAAAAAGTCAAGCAAATTGGGAGTCATCTATATTACCCGAGTTCTTACCTAGACAAGTCTGTCTAGTCGCAACTTGTAATAACAAGTCTGCAGTTCTAGGCCTTCAGAGCACAACACTCAAACAACCTAGAGAGGTTGCAAAGGTAGCCTCCAGTTCATGAAGTCCTGAAGAGTCTACTCACCTTAAGAGTTTGACTACCCAGCTACATGAGTACTGGCACTCCGCAAAAAGGAGTTACATCCTAAAGGTACTCTACATAGTGTATCTGAAGAGGCTCATAGGAGTCGCCTTGTGCGTGGACACTCACGACTACCACATGAGCAAACATCAGGGTAGTCTGTGAGATGCACTAAACTGAAAGGATTCAAACAAGTGGACAAGCAAACAAATATTGCAACAAGACTTCAAAAATAATTTACATTTCATGAGCTATTTATATTACAATAACTTAATATTTTGCAGCTACTCAAGGTCTATTTGACTGGCTACTTTCTTGGCAACAGGAGCCATCTCCTCCAGATATTGCTGGAACTGCTCATTAGAACAATCCTCGGTGATGCCTTCTACCACAGGAGCCAAGTCGGCTTGTGGGTAGAACGACTTCACCATGGCCAGCAACTGTTTGGAGATGGCTTTTGTCATCTTCTTCACGTAACCGATGATCTTATCGAGTACTTCCCTGAGTATTACTACTAAGGGGTGGGGCTCTATGCCTTTTTCCGAGGGCTCCACCATGTCAGCAATAGGTTGAGCACCTTCTGTTAGCTCTTTGAGAGCAAGATCTTTCGCCTCCAACTCAGCCTGCTGCGCTCAAAGTTTCGTCATCAAGTCAACAAGTTGGAACTCCCCATCAACGCGCAGCTTCTTCTCCTTCTCGAGCTTGTGCTCCAAGGTCTCATACTTCAAGGTCAGCTTGTCATATTCATTAGTAACTCAGTAGTACGAGTTCTGCCAGTCCATGGTGTGATACTGGAGATCTTTATTCTCCTTAGCGAGCTCTGCAAGATCAAAGGCAAAAAGCAAGTCAGCAACTTCAAAGTGAAGAGGGTACTCAGAAACTAACAAGAGATGACAACTTACCTTCACATCAATTCTTCAACCCTTTGTTGAGTTTCTAAAGGCCGTCCTTCTCCTTCCTAGCTTTCTGCACAGTGTTCCAGTAATGGGCAACTTGGCCATCATATTTTATTACCAGCCGGGAGGAGTACTGCCACTCCTTGGCTAGTTTCTACTCCAGCGCCTAGGCCCGCATAATGGTGTCCCCATACCCCTGGATATACTTCGACTTCTCACGGGAGAGCTGGATCAGTTTCTACAAAAATAGAGCAAAGTACTCATATGAGTGACGAGTACCAAATTCAAGTCAAAGCCTAAGATAAAAAGTGATACTTACCTCTGTAAATTTCCCCACATGGTGATGCATCTCCATGACTGTGGCCTCCATCTCAATGGTGGATGGAGGGTCCACTAGTAGCTGGATCTTTTCCAGGTTCATACAGGGAGGAGCCAGAGTATCATCATACTCGACGTGTTCCCCAGCATCCGGTGCACCGAGAGGGATCAGCTCCTAGCTAGTCGACGGACCAGCCTCGGCAGGCAGGAGGGAGAGGATGCCATGAATTTTTGACGGCCCTACCTCAGACGGCGGGACAACAGCTAACACTTGACGCGCCCCAGCAACCTCGATAATAGCTTTTGGCTCGAAGGCTACAAATGCAGCCTCGACTTTATCCGCAGGCGCCACCTCCACCTCAGCCTCTGGATTCAGCATCAGAGCCACCAGCTCCATCACCACCACGAAAGTACTTTCCGTGATGGGTTTGGCCTTCGGTAGCTCAGGGGCTAGCACTGCAGAAATGTTAAGTGACACCAAGACGTCGTGCATAAGTGCTGCGACAAGGGATACCACACCTGGAACAATCTCGGGCGCGGGCTACTCCTCCGGCGGTGGAACTGCAGACTCCGAAATGACTTCCTGGGTTGAGCGGCTACTGCCATCAGCTCTAGCCTTCGAACTCGAGCCCTCAGTGTCCACACTGGTGGATTTCTTAAAACAAGATGAGTGTTAAAACACACTACTCGGTGACATCAAGTTAAAATCAGTACACGAGTACTTACTTGGTGGACCTCTTTATCTTGATGGAGGGCCTGTTCCCAGGCACAGTGCATTAACAGTAGGCGATGACCTCTTTGGCGTGGCTCATCGGATCACAGTCGGATCCTCACCAGCCTTAGCTGCCATCTCATCTCTTTGAGTACTCGGCGCCAAGACTTCCTCTATAGTCGGCAGCCTCTGCTGTATGACTACTGTAGTCAGTTGTTCTGCCTCTGTCTCCACCTCAACTACCTACAAATAAGCCATGTCAGAGTTAAAGTTGAGAGTAAAGCAAACAAGTCAGGAGTACTCGATCCTTAGGATTTTATCCTTCTGAATGTACCGGCGGTGGGACTTCATCGGCTGACAATTTCTTCACCACCTATTTGACTGCGACAGTGCGCGTCTTCTTTGAGGCTAGCACCAATTTGACTTCCAAAATGTCCTTTGCTGCATGCTTGGACATCCCAGAAGATGACCCCGCCTTGTCGGAAAGACGGAGCTTGATGACATACTGTTCAGTAACCTCTGACTCAGAGCTGCTGAAGGAGGACTAGTTCGGCAAGTCCTGCCTTTCTTTCTCCTTCTCCTCCTCCTCCTCCTCCTCCTCTATCATCCTCTGTACAGCCACAAGGGACTGCATACAGGGCGTGATGTTGGCTCCAGGCAGAGGAGGTTTTAACATTAAAGTTAAGTTCATCCTACAAATAGAAGATTAGTCAACAAGGTGACAGACGCCAAAATTAGTATTTGGGGGCTACAAGCCATGGGTACTTACTTGGTTTGGTGGGTTGGTGGTGCAATGTTCTCTCAAGACTGTAGGGATCCCCTTGACTCCCTTGAAGAAGCACCTCAGCCGTGCCATTACTTCATCCGCGGACAAGTCCTCAGACGTCATCCTTGATGGGTCATTGGGACCCGAGTAGTCGTACCCTACTATGCAACGCAGCTGTAGGGGTTGGACACGCCTCCTCATAAAGCTGAAGGCCACACCAATGCCAGGTAGATCTTCTCTCTTGTGGGCGGCGATCTTCGTAATCAAATCTAGCAGCTGGAAGCTGTTGGAGGTATGCCCTAGAGGCAATCATAGAGATGATGATATTCCATTTGTATCCATGATTTGTATATTGTGTTCATTGAATATCCATTAAAGGCTACTTGAATTGATTTGCAATTATGTGAATTGTATGTGAAACTCTTTACTTGTATGGTTATTCTAAAGTTGTCCCTAGTCGGAGTTCATGCGAGGACACACATGAATATTAGACTAGCACATGTATTAGTTGATGACTATGTTTCACAAGTCATGGACATGGAGATGTTGAACTAATAGTGTGGACACATGTGGAGACATGTGCTAGGACTGACCCAACACGAGAAGTAGTTCTCTCTTTAAACAACATATACGCTTTGTCCTTAGACCTAAGATTGTCGCATGTATTCTAGATGTGGATCGACCTACTTAGGGGCTATCAAACGCTACGCTGTAACAGGGTAGTTATAAAGGTAGCTTTCGGGTTTGTCAAGAAGCATGCTATGAGACATGGTCAATCAAGATGGGATTTGCCCCTCTCTGATTGAGAGTGATATCTCTGGGCCCCTCGAGTGATCGGATCCGAAAATGCATGGCCATGCTACGTACGGTTAAGAGTTAACCTACAAAGGGATTCCGAATCACAGGATCGAGAAAGTGCAGTCGGCTTGAAGCTAGACCAAATATCGTGAGGCAAAGGGAATAGCATGTATATTATATTGTGATGGTTCGTCTGATATGATCTTCGTGTGCGTATAGGAGTTGGCACGTCTTGCTAGAGGCCGCTACCGACTATTGGGCCGAGTAGGAGTACTCGGGCCATGTCTATATGTATCCGAACCCATAGGGTCACACACTTAAGGGGCTGGAAGCCCAATTCGGATCTGATCCGAGTTGGATTAGGTTTAGAAGTACTAATGGGCCTCGGACCCAGAGGCCCGTTAGGAACCTCTATAAATAGAGGGGTGGGGGCGCCCTAGGGTTTACACCTTTTGGCGAAACACATCTGCCGCGCCTCCCACGCCCTCGCCTGTTGCAACTCATGGATCTAGCAGTCCGGCTTGCGACGCTTTCTCCCTGCACGTGTGGATACCTTGGAGGTGTTGCGCCTGCAGCACTTGGACGAGCCGCCGACGAGCCACGACGAGCCGACGATGAGCCGTGGCACGAGGGTGATCTTGCTGCACGTGGACAAGCTGCTGAGGAGCTCCTAGACGTTGACGTGATCGACTACGTTGATCGACTACGTACGACTACGTGATCGTCTTCACTGCATCGGCGCATATCTACATCTTCCGCACCAGTAGTGCGTCGAGTGGTAATCCCGTGATCCTTATACGGCAGCTCTTCCTGGTTTTACGCGGTAGAAATTTTGATTTGCGCTAGTGTAGCCTACCTCGTATCCCAACAGAAGCTGTTGGTAGTACTCGGCTCATCCAACCAATGGTTGTTCCACATTGGACGATGGCCGGTGACCTTGGGAAGATGGGGCTCATGATTTTCAATGTAGAACCACCGTTGCTTTCAACCAGAATGGGAGTCTACGAGTTCATACTCAATGTACTGGCCCTTGTACTACTTCCGAAGCTGGATCCCCGCCCCTTCGACTACTTCTGTGTGGTCCATCCGAGGCTGGGGCTTCACTCTGAAGAATAGCCTGAACAACTGGAAGTGGGGCTGAATGCCCAAGAATGCCTCGCAGAGGTGCACGAAGATAGCAACGTGCAAGATGGAATTGGGGTTGAGGTGGACTAGCTCCAGATTGTAGTACCTCAAAAGACCCCGGAAGAAGTCAGACGATGACAGAGCCAGTCCGCGCTCAACGAAATGCGCGAAGATGACTGTCTTATCAGGGTAGCTCTCCAATGGCCAGGGATTGCCGGCTGTTCCCTCCAATCGATGAACCCCTCCTCCTGGAGAAGATCCGCATTCACCAGTACCTGGATGTCAGCCTCCTTCAAGACGGATTTCTTCCAGGCACAGGCCTGATTCGGCGGTACCGTCTGGTCGGTGTTCCCATACTTGGGCGCCAGCAGCTGGATCTCCTTGTCCTTCTTGGCGGCCTTGCATTTCTTGGTCTCCGCCACCTTACTGGAAGATGCCTTCTTTGGTGCCATTGCCCCTATGGTCTTCTACGCATGAGCTAAAGGGCTAAACAATGGGGGGGGGTGGCGCTCGAGCTCGGGAATGGCAAACGGTGACGCTAGGGCAACAGTTAAGAAGATGAATGAGTGCAATGGCTTGTGTGAAATGGAAGGGATAAGTCCCTCCAATATTTATAACCACGGCACAGTAAATCGAGCGATGAAAATTATGAGGAATATTCTATTTTTAAAGCACTCAGTTATCGCTGGAATGGTTTCCAATTTCTTCGGAACAGATAAGGTTCTGAAGGCAAATGGTCACATTGACATGTGGATTGACCCTTATACCAAAACTAGTCGAGTAACAGCTCAGGGGCTGTGTGCCACGTGCTTGTTGGACAAAAAGTTTTTTCTTTGCGTTTTAAGTGGAAAAAGATGTGAAATTATAAGATTGACCCTCAACTTGATTCTTCGATTCAACCTAAGGCTCGGGAGCTACTCCATATGGAGTGCGATTTTCATCGCACTTCAATGTAAAGATTTAAGGTTGAAGATTCAAGACTGAGTTAAATGAGGCTTGAGCACCTGCTAGCTGCATGGCAGTACTCGAGTACGTTCAAAGACCTAATCCAATGGAGTACTCAAAAAGAGCACCACAAACTAGTTGGAGATGTCTACAGAAGTACTCGGAACTGCTGCATTTGACTAAAAATTACTCGGGGGCTTGTCGGACATACATCTATGGGCCCACCGGGAGGCTTGATAGTCCAACAATATAGGCCTGTACACCGAGATGTGTCAGACATGGAGACTACGGTGCAGGACGGTGTGGTCTACATGGAGGACAAGGACTAGTCGAGGATAAGGAAAGTACTCATAGCAATTAGAGTTGGACTCTCTAGTCGAATCCAACTAGTACTCTTGTAAACAACCGACCTGTAACCCTACCCCCGGAAATATAAGGCAAGGCAGGGACCCCCTGCAAACAACTTCAATCAATACAATCCAACCCACATACAGGACATAGGGTATTACATGATATAAGCAGCCCGAACCTGTCTAAATCATGTGTTCAAGTTCACCTTCGAGTTCCTGATCTTCGGCGAGCCCCACGCATAAAAAACTACCTCGTGTACCCCCTCGGTAGGTTGCCGGGTCTAAACACCGAAGCGGCGTCGCGCTCGGCTGCAGCAGCGTGGGCTAGCACCGCGTCATGAACCTACGCGGCCGTGTGAGCCTGCACATCCTTGGACGCCTGGGCCTGCTCCTCCGCGGCTGTGCGGGCCTGTGCCTCCTTGTCTGCGCGGGCCTGTGCCTTCTTCTCAGCGTCATCAATGAGCGCTTGCTGGCGGCAGCATTGGTAGCGAATGGGGAGGAGGGGGCGGGCGGCAAGTTGCCAGCCATGAGTGCAACACAGAGAGATGTGCGTAGGGGAGCAGCGTCGGCGGCAGCGCGCTAGAAGATATAACGGAAGGTGAATCCGGTGAAACCCAGACTCATGATACCATGAAAGCAATGAATATTACGTGGAATAGTAGATTAGATTGATGAGGGTCAAGAGTACAGCTTATATGGGCAAGGATACCGTGGATTAGGTTTGTGGAAACAGAACCATCCAACAGATATCCTTGCCCGGACTCTAATCAATCTATTCCTAATGGCCGCCAGCAGCCAGAGGCACACGCCTGGGCCTGCATGGGCCAAACCATACATATAGCACATATAGATGTCTAAGAAATTCCATGCTCATTATATCAACCATTCAATATTCCTGAAGTGTATTCTCCCCCCACCCTACAATCGGTGAATAAAACTTATATTCAACTGATTTTCCACTTCAGTTTAAATTTCTCCCAAATATCAATACCTTTCCAACTTAGAATTAGTGATCCAGAAATGTGAAAAAAAATCCTTTAAGGGGAGTAATCAATTTACTATATATACTAGAGCCAGGGCTCATTAGATATTTCCACCTTCTGATAAGGCATTGTACGTGCTCCACAAGCACAAATTCCTCCCACTCAAGGTTTGAATTCCAGAATGATAAGCCTCTTAATTATGTTCTAGATATGTGACCAAGTCGTAAAAACACAATAATATTCCGAGCATGTGTTTCTATCAATAGCATTCCTCACTATGGATTTTCTTCACAAATTAAACATTCAATGTTGTCATCATCCAAAATATCAATAAAGCAATATCATCAGGATAAATTCCAGCATGCACTAGTTTCCATTGAGCAATAATGTTTAAGTTACCTTTTCCACATAGTATGATAACCAATAGATTCCATCAAAGCGAGAATATTAAATTCCTTCATATGCTAGGTGAGTACAAATAATCAAGTTTCCTCGTCAAGGGAGTTAAGCCATAATTTCGAATTCCAAGTATCATGGCTAAAGAATTACTACTCAAGTAAGTACAAACATATACTTCCTTGAAATTGTTTGCATGCAAGTGAAACCTTACAATCTCTAGCCATATGTGATATACAACCAAAAAGTACGGACAGCCTATTTGGAAAAGTAGATGGAAACGAGTATTCAGTGCATATAAAATTATTGATATACCTTCGTCTTTGTAATTTCCTTTGATTCAGTATTATATCTTCCTCTGCAAGGTGCAATTAACGATATTTGACTAGATCCTTCGTTTTGATCAATACTCCATAAGTAAATAATATCCGAGATCATATACTGAATGACTCAAAAAAAAATTGATAACAGGGCATCTTGAATTGTTTCCAATCAATGTGCCAAAGAGTTTAGGACAACCATAGTGTGTACTCCTTCCAGAAAAAAATATAATACCATTATTCTGTAATTCCTCCTTTCAAAAGTTGAGTTAATGAAGCAAAAGAAAATCTTTCCAGATTAGAATATTAATTCCCATGCAATCTGTCCACTCCTAATTCAGCAGTACTAACTTTCGTCTCAACAATGGCATTTTGATCTTTCCGGTTTGCAGTTGTCAATGAATATAATCTAACCATAAGCATGAACTATCTTTCCAAACCGTGAGTGTTGAGCCATCCGGTTTGCAATATATTAGCCATTAAAGAAAGAACTATTTGATGCCACAGAGAGATAAGGTGTTACTGTCATAGCTGCATGTAGAGGTCTGCATGTTGATCGAGTGTGGGGGTGGGTATCGTCCATACATCTATGGATCCACCAGAAAGTTTGGACAATCTCAAATATGGAGCTAGACACCGAGATACATCTGATATGAAGATCATGGCGCAGAACGGTGTAGTCTACATGGAAAAATATGAACTAGTCGAGGATTAGGAAAGTACTCATTGCAATAAAACTAGAACTCCTCTTGTCGTATCCGACATGTATTCTTGTAACCAACCGACATGTAACCTTGCCCCCGCAATATAATGCGAGGCAGGGATCCCCTCCAAAGCAATTTAATCCAACCAACATACATGACATAGGGTATTATGTAATCTAGCGGTCCGAACCTATCTAAATCATGTATCTATGTTTACCTTCGAGTTCCTGATCTCGATGAGCCCCACTAGCTAAAACACTACCTCGGGCACCCCCATCGGTAGGTTGCCGGGTCTAAACACCGATAGCTAGTGCGCCAGGTAGGGGACCTCATCGAAAATCCACTAGCAAACTCGATGGCACAAGTCATCATGAAACTAATTGTCGCGTTTGAAGTAGGTGCGATGTTTGTCATCGGCTCCTGGATTTGCATTGTAGATGGCACTGGAAATTTCCACCACAACATTGCGTCGACCTCGAAGAAGAAGTAGCAAACCATGAAGCTCCAGTGCCAAGCTCTGGAGGATCTCGTCGAGAACTTCGACGAATTTTCAATTTCTGACCTAGTCAGAGGCTGGGGGGACGAGACCGAGTTCAACTCGACTTCTCCTACCAGTCGAATTGACTTTCATAACCTGGTGCATAAGCCATCGTGCGAGTTGGATTACCACTAGAGTCGATTCCCATTTGGACTCCTTAACATGACCACTGTTTATCAGGCGGTCCTGTCCAGATCACAATCCAATACAGATACGATCGAGGACCTCGACTACTACTCGGATCCGAACGAGGAGACTCCTTTATCAAGTCCGCAGCAGGGTATGGTAATCACATCAACTCCTCAAGGCAGATTCGTCTACTGGCCCAACATGAAGCCACCCACTCTTGCCAAGGACGATGATTCGCGCCTCATCGCCTACCTCAACACTCTCCCATACAAGGAGGGAGCTCCTCTGTCACCCACCTACAAGGAAGGCGGTACCACGGAGGTCATCACTTCAAGCTTGGGAAGCTACTTTCTAGAACGAGAACTCTTCGCCGTCATCGTTGGACAAGAGGATGAAGAAGAAGAGTGTAATAGGGGTGTTGGTCCCAATCTTTCACTAGGTAGGGTATGTTGGATTTGTGGAGACTCGACATTGGTGATTCAGGGCTCCTGCCGAAACAGATTCACCCCGTGATCATTACACCACTGCTCCGTTGGTTATCAGCTCCGTCCAAGACACGGATGACCTCGCTAAGAAGGCTAATTCCTGCAAGCGAATCCAAGAACACAAGCAAGAACGAGAAGAACACAATTCGAATTGCAGATGAATGATTAAGCACTGAAGTTGAGGTTTCACAAACCAATTGCAGCAGCCTAGTCGGTCCGGTGCAAGGCGAACTCTATCACAAGACGTGAAGAATGAATCTAAGAAAAACCTCACCCTCGAAGGATGGCGGCTACTGAGAAAATAAGGGTTTGGGTCGTGCATACCCTTAGGGATATGCCCCCTAATGGGCTCGACAGGATACATGGGCCAATGGCCCAAAGACGGTGACGCAGCACCCGGACAGATTCTGGATGTCAACTTCTTTCGATGATTCCCGTTGACTCCAGCTGTATTTTGCAGTGGGACTAGGTCCATTGGAAGCTCCTCAAAATTATCTTTCCATACATATAAAGAATGTTCAAAACAGCCTCCGTATGCCACCGGGGCGTCCAATTTACTACTTGTTCCTCCTGGAAGCCGAGGCTGAAACGAACCCGAGTTGTATTGCATCTCCAACTTGATTTGGGCGCCCTTGCTGGTCTCCTCCACTTCCAAAACTCTCTCCATGTCCTTACTGGTCCTCTCCTAAGTTCCTAATCACAATAATATCATTAGGTAGTATCTCATTCTTATAATCATTAAAGGACATACCTAAGAACGAGCTCACCTGTTGATTCATTTGTCGTGCTCTAGCTCGAGTGTTTGGTCCTTGTACAACTTAAGGAGTATCATGTGCATCCAAAGGAGTGATGTCCTCATCAGAGTGACAGGACAAAAACCCACAATATGAGCATCACTTAGATGACGTCTCGCAGGATGAGCTGACCACCAACGTTGTCGGAGAAGAGATCGAAGCTCAAAGAACTCGACAACGAGCATGAAACGCCACAAGAGCAGAGCGCCGCCACCACCTTGCAGCAGATCTACCAATCTAAAAAATGGATAACACCTTTGAAGCAGTTCAAATACGTCACCATCATACTCCCATGGCTACCGTCGCGTCTATTGATCTCATCACCCGCGCGATGCCCCAGAACAAGTACACTAGATAGTTGGCTGAACTGGCGGAACTCGCGTACGAACAACTCGATCAGTAGAATCCAATACAGTTAAACCAAGCACCGCATCCTAGCTAAGTCAACATGGCAGTAGCCATAGAGGCCCTCTGTCCAGACCAAGTCAACCTGGAGGTGCTAGACCAAGTCAACCCAGAGGCGCCAGACCAAGCCCAGGTAGAGCTGAAGGTAGTTGGGCAGGACCCTCAGGAGGCTGTGGCCACCGTGGGGCTAACCCAGAGCCTGAACGCCTAGTAGGAGATCTCCACAACAAGATCAATGCCAGCCGTGATGCCCGTACCATCATCGATGGACGGCGCCACAAGCGCAAGAAAAAAGTCGAATACCCAGGAGATACTACTGACGGGTTTCCTACCTTCTCCAGACATGTGAGGACAACTTTACCCAAAAAGTTAAAATCCCCGGGTATCACTAAGTATAATGGCAAGCAAGACCCAATCCAATGGCTTTGATGCTACTTGCTGTCAGTACAAGCAGCTGGGGGAAACGACGACACCAAAGTCATCTACTTTCCCATCTGCATGGAGGCGGCGCCACTCACATGGCTCGAATCATTGGACAAGAACTACATCAACTCGTGGAAGGACCTCAAAGTGGCATTCACCAGCAACTACCCAGGGGCCATGTAGCATCCTGGCAACAGGATCGACTTGTCCCAGGTCAAGCAATAAAAAAGCGAGACCCTGCGGAGCTACTTACATCGATTTTTCAACAAGAAGGCCACAATCGTGGATATCATGGAGTGTGATGTCATTGACTGCTTCCAGAATGGCCTCCACGATCGCTGGATGTTTCAAGGCTTTGGCAGAAGACGCCCACTAATGTCAAATCTATCAAGATTATGGCACAAGCATGGGCAGATGAAGAAGATAAAGAGATCGAAAGGTTCGAGTCCAATCGCAACAAGGGCTAGAATAACAACAATCAAAACAATGGCCAACACAACGACAAGAACCGCAACAATCGCCCCAACAATGATAACCAAAATAACTACTCAGGAAGTCAGAACCGCAAGTGCAAGCCAGACAATACTATCACGGCAATCTCGCAGTCGTCCAAGAAAGGTTGTGGCAATAACCAAAATAGGTCATCATTCAACGAGCTCCTGAAGAAACAATGCCCATGGCACCCATACCACAAGCACTCTGCGATAGATTGTTTCAGTCTACGCATAGTCATGAAGGACCTGCTAGAGCCATCTGGCACCAAAGATAAGGGCAAAGCCAAGGAAGATGAAGATGATGGTGACAATGGCAAGTTCAAGAACCCATCCAACAATCTCTGTTGCTTTGTCCAAATTTGATGGCACTACTCTTAATACTGAGTCCCTCAATAGTGTCAGCATGATTGCATAGATGGAATGGTGGCTAAATTAAACATTGGGCTCAGTTCAATTGTCATTTTAGAGCACCCTCTGCACTGTTCTTTGTTGGAGGTATGCCCTAGAGGCAATCATAGAGATGATGATATTCCATTTGTATCCATGATTTGTATATTGTGTTCATTGAATATCCATTAAAGGCTACTTGAATTGATTTGCAATTATGTGAATTGTATGTGAAACTCTTTACTTGTATGGTTATTCTAAAGTTGTCCCTAGTCGGAGTTCATGTGAGGACACACATGAATATTAGACTAGCACATGTATTAGTTGATGACTATGTTTCACAAGTCATGGATATGGAGATGTTGAACTAATAATGTGGACACATGTGGAGACATGTGCTAGGACTGACTGGACGTTGAAGTGATCGACTACGTACGACTACGTTGATCGACTACGTACGACTACGTGATCGTCTTCACTGCATCGACGCATATCTACATCTTCCGCACCAGTAGTGCGTCGAGTGGTAATCCCGTGATCCTTATACGGTAGTTCTTCCTGGTTTTACGCGGTAGAAATTTTGATTTGCGCTAGTGTAGCCTACCTCGTAACCCAACAGTGGTATCAGAGCCGTAGCTGCTTAGTTTTGGATTCGGGATGTATGCATATGGAGATATGTGAGTTTTCCGTTTGATCTATGTCCTGGTTTCGTGCCCTTGCTGCAATAGTAGTGTAACAACATACTCCTACCGGTCGGTTTCCGCCATCGGAGTTAAGTGATACACGTAAATCCAGTTGCAGTGAGCGAAGATCAATATGATTGGTCGAATCGAAATCCAGGGTCACACGCCAGGCGCAATAGATGTGCAATAGTAGATGAGATCTACTGCCAGGGTCGGGATTTTTGCCGTATGCGTATGCTTCGGTAAATCAGCCGTAACTTTTCGGTACGATCTCAGATCGGGGCGAATTTTATATGAAAATTGATCTATAGAAAAAGTTACACATGAAATTCTACGGCTTTGCCGTTTTAGGCGAAATTAGATTTCCCAAATTTGGCTTGGAAGATGGAGTTTCGGGCCTTCGAAGTTTGGAACGTTAGGACGCTTAACTCTGTTTTGCAGGATGTATGTATGTATCTTGTGATCAGTATGGCCCCTTTATGTATGTGATGCATGTGTGTAACTCATTCGTGACCTGCGTGTCGCGCGTACGGCAACACGGCAGGAGCCATATGTGTTGTCACTTTATTGTATTTAATGGTCTGCGTACCAATCTGTGATGATCCAAGCAACTATGTAATCTTCATTACTAGCTTCTTTACTAGCTATTAGGTGTAATAGCATGTTCTAAGTTCTTGGAGGACTCATCACCAGAAGGATGGCGCACATGGAACATGGAGATGGAGATCATCATGGTGAACAGATTCTATGGAGATGGAGATCACCATAAGAAAAACGGGCCATACTGTGTCACAACTGTGTGAATGCTATTCTGTTTATGTTTTACTTTCTGCATGCTGTGATGTTAGAAGTATAACGATCCCTCACAAAGTTTAAGTTAGTATGCCCTCCCAACTAAAACTTGCACCGTCCCATATCTTGTACAATTAGTGGTGGGTCTATGAAATTAGGGTACCACTACTTTTCCTTGACTAGACGGGTTTGTGTCGAAGACTTACACGCATAAGGGTTGGTTTGCTTAACAAGGTTATCTTAACGGTTAAGGACCTTGGGGCATAAAGGTTGGGCGCCGAGACATAGAGATGTCACCCAACAACAGGAGTCATATGTGATATGATTAGCAAAAGTTGCTTACCGATCTACCTTGTTTGGTAGCGGTGATGCTAAAGCTCACTAGTAGACTTGTTAGTTGTGGATCCTGAATCACTAAGTTTCAATAGAGGGATATTGATCTTAGTGGGAGTAGATTCTGTTAAAATAGCTTAATGTGATTTGCTCTATCATGGATACATTTGTCTTAGTGTATTTTGCATTACTTTTGTTGTAGATTAAATGGCACCTAGCAACACCACCACATCGTTTGCTTTGCGTTCGGTCCTTGAGAAGGACAAGTTGAATGGAACAAACTACTCGGATTGGATCCGTAACCTGAGAATTGTTCTCAGGGCCGATAAAAAGGAAGATGTTCTAGACACCCCACTACCACCAGTACCTGCTGATGATGCATCTGTTGCCGTTAAGGCTGCTTACAAGAAGGCATTTGATGCTAATCTTGAGGTAAGCTGCCTTATGCTTGCTTGCATGGAACCCGAGCTGCAGATGCAGTTCGAAACAAATCATGAGGCACACGATATGATCGTGGCGCTCAAAGACATGTTCCAGACACAGGCTAGGACTGAAAGGTTCAATGTGTCCAAAGCCTTTCTGGAGTGCAAGCTAGCAGAAGGCAAAGCAGTAGGACCACATGTAATCAAGATGGTTGGTTACACTCAGCGATTGGAGAAGCTGGGCTTCCCAATGGGCAAAGAGTTGGCCACTGACTTCATTCTTTCATCTCTTCCGCCTAGCTATGGGAACTTCATCTCGAACTACCATATGCATGGGACGGAGAAGGGTCTGAATGAACTGTGTGGTATGCTCAAGACAGCAGAGGTAGACATTAAGAAAAGCACTAGTACCAGCCATGTGATGGCTATACAGAACAAGCCTAGCTTTAAGAAGAAGGGCAATTCTTGGAAGAAGGGCAAGGCTGGAACGTCCAAGCCAAACCCAACACCCAAGGTTAAAGCTGGACCTGGACCTGCTCCAGACAAAGAGTGCTTTTACTGTCATGAACTTGGTCACTGGAAGAGAAACTGCAAGCAGTACCTAGCTTCGTTGAAGAATGGCGGAAGTAAGAGTACTTCCACCTCAGGTACGCTTGTTGTTAATGTTATAGACACCATTTTTCTCGCTGATACAATTATTAATTCTTGGGTATTTGATACCGGATCGGTTGCTCATATTTGCAATTCGATGCAGGGAATGATAAGAAGTAGAAGCGTGGAAAGAGGAGAAGTTGATTTCCGCGTGGGCAATAATGCAAGAGTTGCTGCGTTGACCGTCGGGACGATGCAACTCCACCTCCCGTCAGGATTTATTATGTAGTTGAATAATTGTTATTTCGTTCCTAGTTTAAGTCGAAACATTTTGTCTCCTTCATGCTTGATGAAGGATGGTTATTCATTTGCGAGTGAAAACAATGGTTGTGTGATCTCTAAGAATGATATGTTTATGGCTTTTGCACCCATTGTGAATGGATTATTTGTTTTAAATCTTGATGGTTCACCTGTCTGTAACGTAAGTGCTAAAAGGCCTCGGCCTAATGATTTGAGTCCTACCTACTTGTGGCATTGTCGTTTGGGTCATATAAGTGAAAAGCGCATGAAGAAGCTCCATTCTGATGAACTTCTAACTTCGTTTGATTTTGAATCATACGAGACATGTGAGGCTTGCTTGCTAGGCAAGATGACCAAGACGCCTTTCACAGGATTTCCTGAGAGAGTAGTAGACTTGTTGGAACTCGTACATAGTGATGTATGCGGACCAATGAGCACGATGGCTAGAGGAGGATTCCAATACTTCATAACTTTCACTGATGATTTTAGTAGATATGGCTATGTCTACTTGATAAGGCACAAGTCTGAAACCTTTGAAAAGTTCAAGGAATTTCAGAATGAAGTTGAAAATCAGCATGGCAAGAAAATTAAGGCCTTACGATCTGATCGTGGAGGCGAGTATTTGAGCCACGAGTTTAGCAATCATCTAAAGAGTTGCGGAATTGTTCCACAACTTACGCCGCCTGGAACACCTCAGAGAAACGGTGTATCCGAGCGACGTAATCGAACTTTGTTAGACATGGTTCGATCAATGATGAGCCAGTCGGACCTACCGTTGTCATTTTGGGGATACGCTCTAGAAACAGCAGCTTTCACACTTAATAGGGTACCATCTAAGTCCGTAGTCAAGACACCATATGAGATATGGACTGGAAAGGTTCCTAGTTTGTCTTTTCTAAAGATTTGGGGATGTGAAGTGTTTGTCAAGCGACTTCAGTCGGACAAGATCACACCCAAGTCGGATAAGTGCATTTTCGTGGGATATTCAAAGGAAAATTTGGGATATTATTTCTACAACCGATCAGAAGGCAAAGTGTTTGTCGCTCGGAACGGGGTTTTCCTAGAGAAAGAGTTTCTCAAAGGAGAAAAGAGTGGAAAGACAGTGCATCTTGAAGAAGTTTAAGATGAGCCGATCGGGCAAGAATCAATGAGTGATGCTAACGTAGCAGAACAAGTTGAGATACCCATGGCAAGATAAGCACCGCCACAACCACGAAGGTCAGCAAGGCTCCGCGAAATGCGGGAAATATTATTGTTGGAAAATGATGAGCCTGCGACATATGCAGAAACAATGATGGACCCAGACTCCGAAAAATGGCAGAGTGCCATGCAATCCGAAATAGAGTCCATGGGAGACAATCAAGTTTGGAACTTGGTTGACCCGCCTGATGGTGTTAAAGCCATAGAGTGCAAGTGGATCTATAAGAAGAAAAAGGAAATGGTGGAAATGTTCACATCTATAAAGCACGACTTGTCGCAAAAGGTTTTCGACAAGTTCAAGGAGTTGACTACGACGAGACCTTCTCGCCCGTAGTGATGCTTAAGTCCATTCTCTAGTGCAAGTGGGAGACTGTTGGAGGTATGCCCTAGAGGCAATCATAGAGATGATGATATTCCATTTGTATCCATGATTTGTATGTTGTGTTCATTGAATATCCATTGAAGGCTACTTGAATTGATTTGCAATTATGTGAATTGTATGTGAAACTCTTTACTTGTATGGTTATTCTAAAGTTGTCCCTAGTCGGAGTTCATGTGAGGACACACATGAATATTAGACTAGCACATGTATTAGTTGATGACTATGTTTCACAAGTCATGGATATGGAGATGTTGAACTAATAATGTGGACACATGTGGAGACATGTGCTAGGACTGACCCAACACGAGAAGTAGTTCTCTCTTTAAACAACATATACGCTTTGTCCTTAGACCTGAGATTGTCGCATGTATTCTAGATGTGGATCGACCTACTTAGGGGCTATCAAACGCTACGCCGTAACAGGGTAGTTATAAAGGTAGCTTTCGGGTTTGTCAAGAAGCATGCTATGAGACATGGTCAATCAAGATGGGATTTGCCCCTCTCTGATTGAGAGTGATATCTCTGGGCCCCTCGAGTGATCGGATCCGAAAATGCATGGCCATGCTACGTACGGTTAAGAGTTAACCTACAAAGGGATTCCGAATCACAGGATCGAGAAAGAGCGGTCGGCTTGAAGCTAGACCAAATATCGTAAGGCAAAAGGAATAGCATGTATATTATGTTGTGATGGTTTGTCTGATATGATCTTCGTGTGCGTATAGGAGTTGGCACGTCTTGCTAGAGGCCGCTACCGACTATTGGGCCGAGTAGGAGTACTCGGGCCATGTCTATACGTATCTGAACCCATAGGGTCACACACTTAAGGGGCTGGAAGCCCAATTCGGATCTGATCCGAGTTGGATTAGGTTTAGAAGTACTAATGGGCCTCGGACCCAGAGGCCCGTTAGGAACCTCTATAAATAGAGGGGTGGGGGCGCCCTAGGGTTTACACCTTTTGGCGAAACACACCTGCCGCGCCTCCCACGCCCTCGCCTATTGCAACTCGCGGATCTAGCAGTCCGGCTTGCGACGCTTCCTCCCTGCACGTGTGGATATCTTGGAGGTGTTGCGCCTGTAGCACTTGGACGAGCCGCCGACGAGCCGCCAACGAGCCACAACGAGCCGACGACGAACCGCGACACCGGAGGCGATCTTGCTGCACGTGGACAAGCTGTTGAGGAGCTGCTGGACGTTGACGTGATCGACTACGTACGACTACGTTGATCGACTACGTACGACTACGTGATCGTCTTCACTGCATCGACGCATATCTACATCTTCCGCACCAGTAGTGCGTCGAGTGGTAATCCCGTGATCCTTATACGGCAGTTCTTCCTGGTTTTACGTGGTAGAAATTTTGATTTGCGCTAGTGTAGCCTACCTCGTATCCCAACATTCTTGAGCTCCAGGACCATCTTCTTGCGAAACTTCTATGACCTTAGGTTAGGTTCCTTCATGCAGCTTTGATTTGGTTTTCTATTGTCGCCAGTCTGTTCTTCAGTTCCCATTCATTTTGTTCTGGCTTTTCCATGAGAAGGATCCTGCAAACTGCTATCTGCTTTGCATATAATTGCAATCTAAGCTATTTCCATTCACATGCGTCATCATTTGTGAATAGAAAAGTATATGCCACAATGCATAGGTTGTTAGCTCTTGTGTTCCAGTATAGTATTATTTGTGCTCAAGCTACTTTGGATGCAAATAACTGAGGTTTTTATGGTGCACTAGTTTTTTTGTCATATGGCAGATTTTGTGAGTTGGCTAGTGTGGTTACAATAAGTCAATAACTGAGGTTTTTATGTCTCGCTCACTTCATCTAGGAAGATAAAGTGTTGTTTTATGGTTCGCTCTCTTCATTTTAGAAGATATAGTTGTTTTAGAAGGTTCTCTCTCGTAATACAATATAATTTGTGATTAGGCTAGTGTGGTTGGAAATAATTGAGGTTTTCATGGTCTGATTCTGATCCCTTCATTTTTCAGAGGTAGATAGGTTTAGCTTGTAAATGTGATTTTTGGCTGCATATAATTGAAGTCTTTTTTGGTCGCACATGTGAATATTGGTGATTATGCCACACTCAGTTCATTTGGCATGCAAAACTGTAGTGTTGACCGTATCATTTAGGTGATAGGTATATAATTTCAATATTTTGATTTCCTGATTCAATTGCAGGCTACAAATGCTATTGTGTAAGAGGTCACAAGACAGCTGAAACGACTACACGGAAAAAGATTGTTCTTCATAAAGATTGAGAATAAATTAGATTTATTATTCAATTTGTGGAAGACATCCAAACAAGCTGTCAGATGATGGTGAAGACTGAAATAGCTCGAGGAAGTGTTGAAAATTCATGTTAGCATGATGGTTCTTGTCTATCTGAGACATCCATTTGTAAGCCTGTAATGTGTGCTTCCTAACCCTTCATAATGGTACGATCATGGATTCCAAAGAAACAATATGCCCATGTGTGATGTAGGCGAATGCTCTTCACTTGTTAATTCAAGATCTGTAAATTCTTTCCTGTATACTTAGTTCTAATTTTCTACACACACATCACTAAAATGCACTTGTAGTCCGTAGGACGTCCTGCTACCTGCATTATGAAAACTACAAACCTAGAGTGATAAATGATATAATAGAATCGGTAATTCATAGTACATCCTACAAGCATAATAACTGGCCACCGTTCAAAGAAAAAGAATTATGAGAAGAAAAGAGATCGTCACAGCTCATTTCAATTCGTACAGGAACGGGTGCGTGGAAAAAAGAGTGAACAGTACAGGAACGGGTGCGTGGAGAAAAAAAACCGGAGCTGGAGGCAACGAAGTTCTTGTTTCAGTCCCCCTGCTGCCCATGCTTCTGCTACATCTAGAAGAACAAAAGCAAAACGAAGCAAGAGGGAAAGCAGGCTTGATGTGTGCTGCACTGCTGCTACATCCATTCCACTTCAGAAATTCGGATGCACCGAAAACCATTTGTCAGTTCAGCGTCTTCCAACATAGCTCTCAGAACAGGAGCTTTGACACCCTGCAGATGAGGGAAACATGAAGCTCTTACATAACAGCGAGCTTGCTATCCTGCAGGGATGCGAGGCCCTATCACATGAAAGATTCAGATAACTGTACTCATAAGAACGCAAGAGTGTGACAGAATTTCACTGCCATCGTCTGTCGAAACACGGAGATCCGCCTAGTATCCCTCTAAGAATATCTTGTAACTGCAGCAATCGCCAAGGGCGATTTCAGTGATGGCCAAGTAATTTACAGCGAAACAACATGAATTTCATATCTCTATGCAAGTCATATCTGTAAAAAGTTCCCACAGTGAAACCAAGTGACTTCGAAAAATTCGGATTTCAAATTTCGAGTTACTATTCACCGTACTATTCAAATTCAGCGAACACTATTCAAATTCGCGGCACTATTTAAATTCAGCTCACTATTCAAAATTGGAATATGAATAGTGCCCGAGCACGTACCAGGGAGTGGGTGGAGCACCTCAGGGTGGATGGAAATATGGCGGCGCTATTCACTCACTATTGTGCACTATTGAGCTACTATTAGGGGTCGCTTTCAGCGGATATGGTACGCGCGGGTGCGTGATTAGGTATATTCTTTGATTATATCGATTCTCAAGATCTTTGCGGGTTGGCGAGATCGAAAAATTCAGCCAGTCGTGCTACTATGCTTGTGACAGTCCTACTCAGTACTCACCGCATGCCTCGCTGGCTCACTTCAGAACCATGCCAGCCCGGTCTTCACCCTCACCTCCCCAGCCATGCTCACACAGGACTCAGGCTCTACCGTCTCCCCAGGCAGTTCCACCCTAAGGGAACACTTCTCTGCGCACACAGGGTTCTCCTCAAACGCCGCTACCAGGGCTAACACGAGAACGACACACGCAGAGGTTTCTCCTCTAGGGTCCCTAGCGTAGAAACATCGCCCCATACGAACGAGCTTAAAGGAAGGCAGGGATGCTACCAGGACAGCTTAATCCATTTCCACAGGACAAGCTTACACGCGGTTTTCCCTTTCGGGAAACCCCAAGCACTTAGCACAAACCTTGATTACCTTACAAACCGAGGGACGAGCTCCGATGGCCTCCCTTTATTCTAGTAGTAGTACAGAAGTGGTGGAGTAATACAACGGTAGTGCGTGATTCTAAATATGGTGGCTAATTTTTTCTCAGAGCACTTCCGAGGTGGTGGATGTCTTTATGGAGTATGAGTGGAGTGTGGGTGGAGGTCTTCGGTGATCTTGCTTCTTCGGTGGTTGTCTGATCGCTTCGGTGCTCGATGTGGTGATGTGGTGATGCTGAATGCTTCACCCGGTAGCTCCTTTTATAGTCGCGGCAGAGGCTTCTGGAGTTGCTTCGTGCTTAAGACTTCTGGTGCCTTCAACTATTCTCCTCTTCTGTTACCTGGACACCTGGATGGCTCTCCGCTGCTAAATAATTGTCCTGGCTACAGTAGAGTCGTTGTTTATTCCTTTTGCCTTGTCCTCTATCGCGCACTGTCTTCTCGTGATATTCTGGATGCTGCTTGGTATGGTCTTCCACGCCCGAATAATTGATGTCGCAGACTTCAATCACAACATCATGGCATGTAGTATTATTCTTCCCCGGCCGAATTGTTGTTAACACTTTAACAACATTGGGAACTTATTCTCTTGTGTGACAAAATATTCTTCTATGTGAGCTGTATTTCTATTCTTCTTCTTCAATATCAGGTTCCTCTGGTTGCCACAGTTCGTACCATGACAGCAATTCACATATTCTTTTCTTGGTTTTTATTCTTGGCTATCTCCTCAGAAATCCATCATATCATCATCAGATATGGGTATATCCATTTTCAACTCATAGTCTTTTTGCATATTTTTGAATTTCTCATCTATTTCAAGCCTTATTTCTTTCATTATTTCTTCTTTTAAATTATTCTTCCATTGAGGAAATACTGATTCAAGGTTTTCCTTTAACTTATTGTCAATATATTCCTCATTTGATGGGTCTCCTTCTTTCTTCAGAACTTCTTTATATGTTGGAGCCTTAGATGATCCTTCTTCTTTTATATTTATTCCAGATGAGCTTGGCTTAAGTTCCCTTATTTTTTTTATATTTTTGAATATATTCCTTAGCAGCAGGTTCTAAAAAGTAGTTTACTCCTAATATATTTCTAGCATATGTAAGTGCTTGATCAATGTCAGTATATTTCTTCCATAATATTCCTCCGTCTTTATCTTTCTCTATTTTTTATGCTATTACTTGCTCAAATGATACATAAATTCCAGGATTCTTTCCTTTATATATAACATATATAGCTTTTTCCTCTATATTTTTGGGTGACTCCTTTGGTTGTATTAGCCCATTAATTGTATGGAAATATTTATCTAGGCTATTTAAGATAGCTAGCATATAGCCCTTGTCTTCTCTTTTGTTATTATACTGGTACCAAAAATTATCTAATATGCATTCTTGTACTTCGTCTAGTACAATATGATCTCTTGGTTTAAATTTATATGTGTTTGAAGGGAATATTCTTAGCTTATTCTCTGCTCCAAAACAGAAACAATCAATCCCTGTTGGCCTCACTCCTTTCTTCATTCCTGCAAAATAGATGAACGAGAAAATATATCAGGAAGGGTATTATCCTTTCCCTTTATATGCTCAAATATTACTTTGTATCCATTTCCTGTAATAATATCTTCAAATAAAACCCATCTTCTAGTTGAACTTTTCTTACTATTAATTTTATTGTAGTATCTACATATAGCTTCACAATCTGTCCTTACCGTGAACTCTTTAAATCCTAGATATAATGTAAAAGCATTTATAGCATTAATTACAGCTAATATTTCTCTATCAGTATTATTTATTGCCTTTAGTTTATATTTCCCTGAAGCATACCTACATATTTTTTCTTCTATCTTTGGGAAGTATTTATGCGGCTTTTGCTTTAATATAGCATCCTATCCTATTTCAGATGCGTCTGTTTCTATAATAAAATAATAGTCATCTAGAGGTAAATCTAGAGGTTTTAATTCATTCACCTTTTCTTTTATGATTCTTACTAGCTTTATATCTTCGGAATTAAAATGTTTTTGCCCATTTTTTCTTAATTTTGCATATAATGGCCTAGCTAGTTTTGCTAAGTTTTCTATGTAATTTCTAGCATAATTTACTATTCCTAAAAATTGCTGCAAGGCTTTCTTATCATTCATGACATCAGGAAATTACAAAATTTTCTTTGCGATATGATCTTGTAAATAAATTTTTCCCTCACCTATTTCATGGCCTAAGAAATTTATCTTTTCTTTGCATATTTCCATTTTCTTTTTAGAAAGTATTAACCCATGCTGCTCTACCTTTCTAAAGTACATTTCCAGATGAGCTATATGTTTATAAGATTTTGAAAAAAACTAATAAATCATCTGTATAAACCCATATGAAGTCTTGATTTTCATTAAAGATATTCTGCACTTTTCTTTGAAATAAAGCAGGAGCATTTTTAAACCCTAATGGCATTACCAACCATTCAAAATGACCTTGAGGATATGTGAAGGCAGTCCAACCTATTGATTCTTCTGCCATTTTTACTTGCCAAAATCGAGCTTTTAAATCAAATTTTAAGAAATATTTGCTTCCTTGTATTCTATTTATCCATTCTTGCTTATTTGGGATATTATATCCATCATCTATAGTATTATCATTTAATCTTTTATAATTAATAACTATTCTTGACTTCCCTTTGGCTATTTCAGCATGATTTCTAACTATAAAGGTTGCTGACCTATGGGGACTCTTACTTTCTCTTATAGCTCCTAGCTTTAGTAATTCTTCAATATGCATCTTGAACTCTTCTATATCCTTAGGTGTTGTTTCTATAGGACTAGTCTTAATTATATAATCAGGATTTATTATATTAAGCTTACAAACTATACCATTCTTATCCCAATATTTCATTGGTATTTCTCCTATTATTTGAATTTCTTCTAACCTTTGTACTATCTTATCTATATCTTTCTTAGATTTTATATCTCTATACCAGTTATATATATATATATATAGGTGTTTATCTATGACTAGCCATAGAATATTTATCCTGTGGCCGGATCAAATGGTGCACCCGAAGCAATTACTGGCGCTATCATTTCATCGGCTTGGCTCAATCTGGCGTCCTTCCATCGGCTTGGCTCAAGCAGGCAAGCAGGCGCCCACCCATCCTGAGCTCCATCCGCAAGATATCCGTGACCGCACAAAATCATCATCACCCATCCCGCCCGCGCCGCCCAAAATCATCATTATCCATCCCGCCCGCGCCGCCCGACCGCCTGACTCTTCTCCAGCTGCCGCCACCCTGGTTCATCCCCGCTGACGCCGCCACCGCCAAAAATTGCGCCCGCCGCCCTGATTCGTTCGCCGGATCCGGGATGCCCAAAATCATCGTCATCCATCCCGCCCGCGCCACCGGCCGCCTGACTCTTCTCCAGCTGCCGCCGCCCTAGTTCATCCTCGCTGCCGCCGCCACCGCCAAAAATCGCGCACGCCGCCCTGATTCGTTCGCCGGATCCGGGATGCGCAATCTACCGGAGACGCGGCCGATTTCGCATCGCGGGAAGAGATTCTCCCCGATTGCCGAAGCTTCCTCAATCCACAGCATAAAAAGATTGCCTGGCCCCCGTCTATTATCTGTTCATGAACAATTAGGTCTACTACTCCAGGTACCATGCACCATAGATAGCTACTCTATGTGGTAACTCTTTGTAGTTATGGTAAATAACCATTTGTAGTAATGCCTGGTTGTGGTAACTCTATGTCTGTAGCACAACATTTCGCTCAAAATATAAGATTATTGTAAATAACGTGTAACGGGCATATCAATTATAAAATCATCGTTACCAGACTCTTACAAATCGGTTGTTGGATCTACTAAGTTAGCAAAAGCGGCTATTCTTTTTTTTTGGAAAATCCAAAATAGACTTATGACTGAATACAACTGACAACCATGGCCTTCTGACTTGTGTTGCAGATTTGATTGGACCAACGTTGCTACTCCTGAGGCAAGACATTCACCAAAACATCCAGCTAATTCATCTGTACGAACCTGGTAATTACCCAGCAGCATATATTTTATGTACATATTATCTTTGTTTAATGATGCATCATTGTTACAGCATAGATATTATAGTAAATCCACAGTACTCCAATTACCAGGTTCCACAGTACTCCAATTTCTTTTGCCATTTTTTACTTGTGCACCAATATTATAGTAAATCCACGCTGGCCTGTCGTACATTCATAGTCAGATTTCAATACTTACATTCTGTGGTTTTACTACTGCAATGCATGAAAAAAACTTACACTACTTTCACCTGGTTATAGCATGGAAGCTCCGTTTCAATGCTACATTAGGTTGCAAAATATCTATACAATTTACCACTTCTTCATATTCATGTCGTCTCTGCATTTTTTTGTTCACTGCATATATCATGTGGTAAGTTAACCATATATTTTAATATTTATTGGATATAGACTGGAAGTTCCATCAAAGGGTGTTTGTCCTGCTGCAGTTTTGACAGATATATTAGGTTATGCAAATATCCATGTTACATTGTTTCATGAATAATAATATCTTTCTTTCTAAAAAACAGGACATGAAGAAAATTCAGGGCAGATTAAAATCTTTCGGGATCCGCACCACACAAGGCGAATGGACCTTTGATGTTAGCGTGGTCACCGGGACAGCCGATGCACAGCCAATTGCAGGAGCTGATGCACAACCACAACCATCAGCACCCCCTCAACAACCTGGTGGCCAAGATGCAAATCTTGCAAATAACATTATCAACCCACTGACCAGAAATGGGCAACAGTTGCACGGCGAAACAAGCAGTGATAGGGATCTCCCTTGGAGTGATGTTAATGACGATGATGATGCCTTCATGGAACCCCCACCGAGGCAACCAGTAGCGAAGAAACAGTGTATCAATGCAACTTCCAAGGTACAATAGTAAATCAACCTTCTCTTTTTTTACTTCCAAGGTACAATTTACTTCATTTTCAATTTTGTGGTAAATTACTTGATTCAGCCTGCTCAATGATCAACCGTGGCATTTTACTACATTTTGACATGTGGTTCATTTACATACATAAACATTATGAGAACCGATTCTTCCACCACTCACACTTACTACAGCCTTTTCATATCTTCATTTGGCAGCTTGCCAAGAACCCCGTCAAGTATGCTCACGCACCTACAGTTCGATGTGCACCATCAACATTTAACTCCTTTGTCGACCACCTAACACTTTGGCAGCGTAGGCGAATCAAAGATATGGGTTTTGGTGGACTCCTTTGTGTTGTAGCAGAGAGGTTAGAGAGCAGAGAGCTATTGAAGTTCCTATTCGACAGGCTAGACCCCAAAACCATGGTACTGAATGTTGCAAAAGATAAGGGTATCCATGTCACCCCGTTCGTGGTAAAGCAGGTGCTTGACTTACCAGAAGGTGGTGAAGATATTGTTTTGAGTACACACATTCAAGCATCCAAGGCGTTATCTACTTTCAAGACTTTGTTGGGTTTACAAGAATCCCACGACCTGCACGCTAGCCATCTACAGAAGACCCTGAAGGATGATCTAGAGCTAGGGTCTGGCATGATTACTGATGACATGGCAATAAGATTTTTCTTTATCATTGCTTGCAACAAACTTCTGTTCCCAAGCACCGACAACAACATTAGGTGCAAGGATGTTTACCTCACTAGAGATCTGTCTTGCTTACCAGCTCTGAACTGGTGTAAGGCTGTTGTGGATGACCTCCGAGAAGCTGCACTCAATTGGCAGTCCGACAAAGCAAAGAAATCATTCTCAGGATGCGCAATATTACTGATTGTAAGTACACCATCTTGCCATCCATATGCATGCCGTGACTGGAGTAAATTAATTACTGATTTATATTGTTGTAAATTAATTACTGATTTATATTGGTTGTAGATACTGTATTTGGACAACCTACAATGCCAACATCAGGTTCAGCACATGGACACTCCTCGTGCAAAGTACTTTACTCAAAATGTGATAAAAAAGATAATCAGTGCCGATAGGACCAAAGATCAACAAGGGAAGGCTACATTTGGGTTGTTACCGGTTCGGTCTATTCACACATGTCCTCTTTTTATTATGTCAAATATTCTCCAGTATTTCCCCCCAATACACTTCGTGTGTGCAGCTTAGGAACATCATCGATACTTGCTACCATACAACTGAGAACCCATCTTCAACTACCCCACCAAGCATTGAACTATTGCCCACAACACGTATCCATAGTATGCAAGCAGAACTGCATGGTATAGTTCATCAGATTAGTGCCGAGCTTAGGAAGATGCAGGCAATGCAAGCCTTGGCAAGTTTTGATGCCAAAGCCAAGGAAGCATCCAGATATGTAACCATTGCACAACAGATGCTATCCGATGCACATCAGTCAGCCACTCACATTCTACAGGCAATTTTGAATGACGAGATTCATGGCAATAATAGTGAAGATCATGATAATCAAGCCCACGCTTCTGATGCAGGTACTGAAAATCATATTGGTTTACTATTTACCAGGTTTTAATACTAAAAATATTACTGCCCACTGCCATCATATTGATTTACTATTTCATCATTTTCCATATACTATCTTACTATATGCAGCGCAAGCCAATGACGTCGATATGAATGGACACATTGCACATAATGTCGGATCTGAAAATGTATTTGGTGCAGCACAGGACAACATAATGGAAGGCGACCTTTCACCCGTTTGTACTCAGGTTTCTAATGCATTGTTCAGTAACAACACTACTATTTTAGCACCAGCAGTGCCATCTCCTGAACACATATTTGATTCTTCATGTATAGGTTCACACAGATGTGATGATTGATCACATCGTGCCTCATGTTCCGGCTAAAGGAGACCCTGTCGCACCTTCACCAAATGGCAGTATGGATTCTTCTCAAATATTTCCATCATCCTTTTCTCCTGCTACTTATTTTAGATCAGTTGTACACACTCACACCTGGACCCCCTAGTACATGCATCCCACCCCTGTATTTTTTATGCATCAACCTTACAGTAAACTATCTGTTCTTCAACCACACTTCTGTGTGAACCTATATATGAATATGTAACATATTATATATTCTGCTTGCGGGCAGCAACAGGATTAAAATTACTGTCTTCTTCAGAATATAACATTTTCTTAGTGACATCACAACAGTACTGATTGCCTTAGATTACAAGAGCAAGTTGCCCATGATCAGCAGCTACCTGCTACGTTTAGTAATGGTTGACTATAATATCACAAAGTTCTTAGTCCCTGCTTACCACGACATGGTCTGGGATTTGTGACAGATAAATTATGTTTATGTACTACCAGATTTATTATGTTGTGCAAATATACATGTTAGTCTCTTTTTTCAAAAAATAACAGGAGATGAGGAAAATATTCAGGCTGCAATTTGCACTTGGCCCTATTCTTCTACAGCCTTGCACACAAGATGAGTTCATCCATCGTCCAGCCATTGCTCCAAGGCCACAACGGCTTACAAAATGACCAGCCAGGTATGTGTCCCCTTTCAAAGGCGATCCACAAAGAGCTAAAGCTCCACAGTTAACAGCACATGCTGTTAGGAAAAAGTTCAGAACTGACATGAAGTGTAAAAGGTATTGTTTACAACCTACTCCTAAAGATCCAATGCTGCATGCACACACTTATGAGTCATTTCTTTGCATACCAGCGATATTTTCATCCGCACCGGCTTGAGAGAATTCAGTGGATTAGATATAGAGGAGTCTTTCCTTGATGGCGAGATGCTTTCCACTCAGTTCGTGTCATACCTTGTGGCCTGCATGAGCTATGATGAATGCCACATGCCTGATGGTGGTGGGTATAGGGTCTTTCTATCTCAAGAGCTTGGGGTGAGCGCGTACCTAATCCATTCACTACACAATTCAATAAAAAAATTTACACCCTCTAATGCCATTATATTATACATCCAGGAATATGTCAATATTGAGGAAGATGAAGAGTTCTCTCAGTGGAAATCACATCAGGCACTAGCTGTCTTATAGCGAGATATTGGAGATCTTGACGCAACCAAAGTGAAACTAGTAAGTACTATCTACTCCCGACAACCACATCAATGTACTACAAAAAAAGGCTGCCAACTGATTCTGAACTTACAGTTTCTGCACTTCATTTTACCTCTGTCATGTCTAGTTCCTTTTGCCGGTTATGGAGGAGGAGCACTATACCATCTACTGCATCAATTTCGTACCTGACCGCATTGATGTAATTGATTCTAGTCCAGATGACCACACAGATTACCACCAAGTCCTTGGTGACCGAATTATTCGATGCCTTAATCTCCTATTCCAGTTGGTGACAGATTTTGAAATGAAGCAATTTACTAGATTCAAACGTCCTATCATTGTTCCATGTATGCATACGGACGACAATGATTGTGGATTCTATGCCATCAAATCCATGGAGCTATGGAACGGTGACTCTTTCCACGTTCCAATCCTAACAGTACGACTAACCACTTTTACCAAAACTCAATGTTTCTAATTATTAATCCATCTACAATAGTCCTGATTGCTGTTTACCTATGCATTGCAGGAAGACATTCGGCAATATAGGTCCTAGCTCCTATTCTACGGCATCTACCATCCAATCAACGAGATCAAGAAGCTCCCTGGTGGTCTAGAAGCACACAGGCGTCGCATGTGATCCTAGTGGTCTAGAAACATGTTTACTGTCCCTTCATTTGTTTACTGTCCCTTCATTATCGACAACTTCCAGACATAGACATTCCATGTGGTCACTTGAATTTCATGGATCCCAAATAAGTTTAATTATGTTCTTCACAAATTTGAGTTGTTACTGTAAATGGAATACAAGTTTTGTGCTTCACATGCCCAGTAAATAACAGTTGCCAAATATCCATACTGTAAATGGAATACATGACGCTCTTTGCACATTCTCACATATGCACAGCTAGAACACGAATGCTAAGAGTAACACCACCAACAAAATCAACATGATAATTATGCTTCTTGGGTCCATTTTCCAGTCGCGCCGCCGGGGAAGTTGATGCCGTAGGGCGGGTAGTTGTTGTTGCTCGGCCCGAACGGTGGCCAGGACGAGGAGCAGCGCCGGCTGCATCCACCGCATTGCAGCTGTGCGCCCCATCCTTTTAGCTAGCTGAGCTTTCTCCTTGATCGGCCGCGGCGGATTGAATATAACAGCAGACCGTTCGGCCGGCCGACACATTCGAGCCCTCCTTACTTACAGGGCAGGTTGCTAGAAGCGCCCCTAGGTAGATGAGCAGCATGCATGTGGGTAGGACCCTGCAGGAGGGACTGCGTGGAGAGAAGAGAGAACAGTTTCGGTGTGGCCGGCGTCCATGTTGGCGAGCTCTCTGCATGCATTTTCCAGTCTGAATATGTTCAGCTGCACCTGTGACCTGAGCAGAGACATTCTGATTTCTGCTGAATGTTCTCATGCACACTTTGTGATGAAGGAAATTTAAAAAACACAGTTGCCAAATATCCATACAATTTATTAGATGATAATGTCGTACACTAATTTACTACAACTTGCCTCCATTTCTACTCCTAGAATCTCAATTACACAGTACATAATTACTGCTCCATTTTATTATACAGTGAAGCAAAAGCTCACTTGCAGCTGGATACAGTAAAACAAGTGTAAACGATTATACAGTCCGAACCTGAGCAACATTAGCAGCAAAAAAAATTTAGCAGATGCAAAAGATGCTGCGGGCACTTGCAGCTGGGCGCCAACAACATCACAGTTTAGTTGCCAACAACATCACTGATAGCAAGTGGGTTCACAATACTCAAGACACGAAGGAACCAGAAAGAATAAATTCATGATGCACAAAAATCTCCTACAGCCAATCCACTCCTAGACTACTGCCAAGTTTCTGGCCGCGGAGATTAATTTGTTCAGTAAAAGCTATTCAGTAATTATCCAAACACAACCATTAATTTGTTCCAAACACACCTGTTGACGCCAGATTTTGACACGAGTAAAATCGGCGTTAGGAGAGGAAGAAATTAGAAGATGCGGCGAGATACAAGGGGGACGATTGGAAATCGGCCGATTGGTGCTACAGTCAAGGATCGGTTGATTGGTGCTACAGTCAAGGATCGGTTGATTGGTGCTACAGTCGAGGATCGGCCGATTGATGCTACAGTCGAGGATCGGCCGATTGATCCTTGGAGTTCCGCCTCGCCCGACCCCTGAGGTTTGGGATCGGACGCGCCCGATCCTCCAAGGAAGGACCTCCGCCTCACCCGACCTTAGTTTCCAGGGTCGAAGTAGTCTGAGCCCTCGACATGTGGGTCCTAATCGGTTGTCCCTTACTGATGAGGTGATCGGCCGATTAGGAGGCTGGAATAGTTGGGCCGGTGTGGGCCTAAAAAAGGATTATGAAGATGAAGAGGGAATCAGCCCATGAAGCGCGTGATGATCGATCTAGTACGAATCGTACTTGTAAATATTCGTTTTCTGTTTAAATTTAGGGATAGAGTTCTAGTCGGATAAGAAGTCATTTGTAACAGGCTATAAATAGCCACCCTTGTAGATCTGTAATTATCATCAACTCAATATAGCAAACTACTATTTCCTCATACTTACTTTCAAGCAGGCGACTTCGCCAATACTTTTCTTCTTTTTCACGAGTCCGTACGGGTTGGCGGGGCTGCATCAACTTGACCTCCGGCCGATCTTGTAAGTTCCGCTTATCGAGTAAATTCTAAGCTTTAACTTCGGGCGCATCGCTGTCGTTTCGTTTAGATTTATTCATCAGTTATCGATATTCACTAGAATTCTAGGTTTTACCTGTTGTTCTAGTTTTATCACCAGTTATCCAGCTAGGAATCGAAGCTTTCGTCTTTCTCATGCTTCGTTATTTCAATCTATTGTCTTACGCACAGCCGATTTAGATCTATTCTTAGTGTTGTTACTGTAGCGTTGTTTAGATTACTCCAGCAGTTTTCTTTATTAACGCTACCCGGTAATCGGCTGCATCATAGCCGATTCCTTTATTACGGCAAATCGGCCGATTCGCTGATAAGCCTTCTCGAGATCGGAACCTTAGCCGATCGCAACCTCTGGGATCTGACACATTTCTTTCCTTGCCAATCAACAGGTCAGATTGGCTGGCACGCCGCGCGAACCGCACCAGGGCGATCACCTGAACAGGAGCTAAGCAGATTCTCCCGGGTCGTGTGTCCGACGCTGGGAATTCGATCAGCCAATTTCTAGCATCAACACACTTTTGGCACGCCCGGTGGGACAAATACAACCGCCACTATGTCGAAAGCTGCTGAAGTCTCGGAAGATAACGTCATCGAAGTGACAGAAGCAGACCTCAGGGACGATCAGAGGGAAGAATTGGAGAAGCAGACGGCATATTACCGAAAGGCATGTCTGTAATCCTTCAGTCGTACCAGGAGCGGAGAGACTGTCAAAAAGACCCCGTTCCCAACTCCCCACCAGATCACAATCACCGAGGACTCGGACAAGATGTCCGAGATGGTTCAACAATCTGTCTATCAAGTTTCATCAATCAATCCCTGGTGATTTCTAATACGGTATACAATGTCGTCATCAGCTCCTTAGCTAGCGGCGTATCTCAAGGGTACCAGGGGCCGGCATATGCTCCGCCAATTACGGCTCCGAACAAGAGTTATTCAAATACACCTTATTCGGCTTCTCAGCCGACCCAAATTCCAGTTGGAGGTTCTGGCGCTTCCTCATCTTCGGTCCCTATGGGGTTTAATGGCACGCAATATCTCCAACCGCGTCCCATTCAGTTGTCCTCCTCGCAGTTTCCTCCGTTAAATCCAGCGCCTTGGGGGGCACTATCAGTGACGGCCGCCCAGGATCAACCGGCCAACCATGGAAGTCCTCAACTCCAGGCATCTTTTCAGGCGGCCGCTAGGCCAATCATGCCGCAGTATCAGCCTGTTGCACCGGAGATGAGCAGGGCGGTAGAATCAACGGAAGTACTCCGGGGCGTTGCGCCGCTCGTACTGTATGACGAAGCAGGCGGCTCGTTCAAACAGCCAACCCTGACTACGCAGCCGGCTATGACACATCAGACGCCGCACGCTTTCACTCATCTTCAAGTCATCCCGCCGCCAATATACCAGCACGTACCAGTTCCCCAGCCGACGGTACACCAGCAACAGCCGGACTGGTCGGCACGCATAGCAGAGGTGATTCAAGAGCAATTCGGCTTAAAACCGAAGGTGCAGACCTACACATACAGGACACCATACCCGCCTACATACGACTTACTGCCGTTTCCCCATCGGTATAAAGTTCATGATTTCACCAAGTTTTCGGGACTGGATGACACCTCAACTGTGGAACACGTGAATAGATTCATCATCCAATGCGGGGAAGCAGCGGCGCAGGATGCTCTACGGGTGCGCCTTTTCTCGTCATCCCTGTCTGGGTCAGCCTTTCAGTGGTTCACTACATTACCGCCCAACTCGATAATTACGTGGGCTGATCTGGAAAGGCAGTTTCACAAGTATTTTTACACCGGGGTACATAAGATGAAGCTGTCCGATTTAACCAGCCTCAGGCAGAGAAGCGACGAGCCGATATCCTCATATGTATAGAGGTTCAGGGAAATCAGAAATAAGTGCTACTCCCTAGCCCTGAATGATGCACAATTGGCCGATATAGCCTTCCAAGGTCTCCTACCTCATATCAAAGAAAAATACGTCTCACAGGAGTTTGAGACCTTAAGCCAAATCGTCCACCGATTGTCTGGTCAAGAAGTACGTCCTTTCGATCCACGGAGGAACTTCCATAAGAAGGTGGCATACTTAGAAGAGGTTGAAACTGAAGAAGACACAGAAATCGGCCTTGCAGAATGGGTCAAAGGGAAGAAGCCGATATCGTGTCCGTTCGGAAAGAAGGAGCCGGAAACGTTCGGATTTGACACATCAAAGGCCGATAAAATCTTCGACCTCCTCCTTCAGGAAGGACAGATCAAGCTCTCGCCGTACCATACGATTCCTTCTGCCAAACAGCTGAAGAAGATGAAATATTGCAAGTGGCATAACGCTACCTCCCATGATACAAACGAATGCAAAATCTTCCGGCAGCAGATACAGTCGGCCATCGAGCAAAGTAGACTTAAATTTGAAGTTCCAACGAAACCGGCCAAGCCGATGAAGATCGACCAGCACCCCTTCCCTACCAACATGGTTGATACGGGGAGGAATTCGCTCCAAACCAAGGTACTGACGTCCGAATCGGCTAAGCAAAGCGGCGCCGTGGACCCTAGGAATCAAGCAACACCCGAAGACGTCAAGGGAAAACGGCGGCTGGAAGAGGATGACGACGGAATGGGAGAACCACGTAAGCCCATTACTTCCCAATTTCTACTCAATAAGTATCAGTGGCAACATGAACGCTCGAGATCCCGGGAAGAGGCGATGCGGCGACATGAAGATCACTGGCGATGCCCGTTCTTCATCCACTGTTGGGAAAGCAACCTCAGGTTGCCATCGGTCGATAATTGCCCTGAGTGCAACGGCCCATATCGTAACAATCGGCCGTTCAGAAGGTCTCGCTCCAGAGACGGGAAATTAGAGCCGATCAGCAGGAACTGGCGCGACCAAAAAGACCGGCGCCCTCCAGTACGTGATCGGCTGGGGGGCAGAGGTGACCGATATGACCGGTCGGAAGGCAGGCGCGAGCGAAATGATAGGCCGGGGGGCAGATTTGATCGACATGACCGGCCAGAAAATAGGGTTAGCGTCCATAGTCGGCTTGAAGAAATGGCCGATGCTCGGGTATCAGACGAGAGTCCTTTAGGACGTGAACCAGAGTGGGAATGCGCCAGGCCGCAGACCAAACCAGTAGACCCTAGGTGGTGCCCTGATGGATTGACCAAATCTCAAAAAAGAAGAATCCAACGTCTCCGCCAGTGGGAACAGCAGGAAGAAGAACAACAACATACGATGGATGAGAAAAACGGCAGGTCTCAGGTTTGGCGCCCCAAAAGAGGCGACAGGGGAAACGACGAATCGGCAGCCGACATCGGCATGGTTTTCATACTGCCGTTGGACTTCATGACTCCTGCCGACCGACAGAACATGTCGGCAATAGAAGAGCAGATGGCACAATTGGTTTTGGAACCAATAATAGCCACGTTCGAGAAACCCGAAGATGACAAACGACAACACCTGAAGGCGTTGTTTCTTAAAGGGCATGTCGACGGCCTACCCATCACTAGATTACTGGTAGATGAAGGAGCTGCAGTTAACATCATGCCGTACGCCATGTTCCGGAAGCTAGGGAAGAGCGATGACGACCTGACCAGGACAGATATGATGCTCAAGGACTTCGAAGGCAACATATCCCCCGCTCGCGGCGCTCTCTGCGTCGACCTCACCATCGGCAGTAAGACCCTTCCTACTACTTTCTTTATCATTAATGGCAAGGGGTCCTACAACATGTTACTCGGCCGAGACTAGATACATGCAAATTGTTGTATCCCGTCTACAATGCATCAATGCCTCGTACAATGGGTCGGCAACAACAACGAGGTAGTCACCGCCGATTCCGCATACAGTATCGCGGCAGCCGATACGCAGCAGTGGAGCTGCGAGAACGTCAAATGCATATCCGGGAGAACATGGGACACTGACTTCTTGAAGGTGTCCGATTTTGGCCTACAGCCGATCCGAGCAGTCGGCTCAGAAGACTCAGACTAAATGGATCAGTTCGCCCGAGAAGATGGAAAGCTGGGACACGGGTTCACGTCGGCCGATTCATTAGAAATGATAGACTTAGGCGATGGCACCAAACCAAGGCCGACATATATTAGTGCAAATTTAGATCCGGAATACAAATGTAAACTGACAAGTTTGTTAAGAGAATTTAAGGATTGCTTTGCTTGGGAATATCATGAGATGCCCGGATTAGACCGATCTATTGTCGAACATCGGTTACCCATAAAGCCGGGGTATCGGCCGTATCAACAGCCTGCACGGCGGTGCAATCCTAAAATCCTACCAGACATAAAGGCCGAAATAACGCAGCTAATCGAAGCAAAATTTATTTGGCAATGCCGTTATGCCGAATGGATCTCCAACATTGTACTAGTATACAAGAAGAACGGAAAGCTACGCGTATGCGTCGATTTCAGGAACCTCAACCAGGCCACACCAATGGACGGATACCCCATGCCGACGGCCGATGTGCTGATAGATGCCGCCGCAGGACACAAGGTTATTAGTTTCATGGATGGAAACGTTGGGTACAATCAGATACTAATGGCCGAAGAGGACATATCCAAAACGGCCTTCAGATGCCCGGGTCACCTTGGTTTATTCGAGTGGGTGGTGATGACTTTCGGTTTGAAAAACACCGGCGCTACGTATCAGAGAGCCATGAATTACATATTCCACAAACTTATCGGCATACTAGTAGAAATCTACATCGACGACGTTGTAGTCAAATCAAAAGGACACCAGGAGCACCTGGCTGATTTACGACAGGTATTGGAATGCACTAAGAAACATGGGCTGAAGATGAACCCGAATAAATGTGCCTTCGGCGTATCCGCCGGACAATTCTTAGGATTCATGGTGCATGAGCGGGGAATAGAAATCAACCGGAAGACTATAGCGGCCATCGATAAAGTCGTGGCCCCATAGAATAAAACTGAGTTGCAATCTCTAATTGGCAAGGTGAATTTCATCAGAAGATTCATATCTAATCTGTCTGGGCGAATCCAAGCCTTCACACCATTATTAAAGTTAAAGCCCGACCAGGAGTTCATATGGGGGGAAGAGCAACGCAAGGCATTAGAAGATATCAAGCGGTACTTGGTTTCACCACCAGTATTGGTCCCACCTCAAATTGGTAAGCCGTTTAAACTATACTTATCAGCTGATGAACGAGCTATCGGGTCGGCCCTGGTCCAGGAGCTCGAGGGAAAGGAACGAGTAATTTATTATGTCAGTAGAAGACTTCTGGACGCCGAAACAAGGTATCCTCCAGTAGAACGGTTGTGCCTATGCTTTTACTTCTCATGCACCAAACTCAGGCATTATTTGCTATCGGCAGAATGTGTGGTCGTATGCAAAGATGACATGGTAAAGTACATGCTGTCATTGCCGATCTTGAAAGGATGAATCGAAAAATAGGTTTTAGCTTTGTCAGAGTTTGATCTTCGATATGAATCGGCAAAGGCCGTTAAGGGTCAGGTCATGGCCAATTTCGTTGCCCAGCACCGTGGACCAGAGGCCACCTTCGTGGAACCAGTACCTTGGACCTTATACTTTGATGGATCATCATGTGGGGCCGGATCAGGAATCGACATCGTCCTCATATCGCCTCGGGGGGCAAGCTATGATTTCTCTCTGCCGATAGAAGCATCCGCCACTAACAATCAAGCAGAATACCGAGCTGTACTGAAGGGGTTACAATTATTAAGGGAAGTCAAGGCCAATTCTGTCAAAATTTTTGGGGATTCCATGCTTATCATGGATCAATTAACAGGGAGGTTCGAATGCAAGAACGATGTGTTGAGGATTTATTACAAAGATTGCCTACAGCTTCTGACAGAATTCAAATCTGCAGTTATTGAGCACATCCCAAGGAATCACAACGAGGATGCCAACAAGCTCGCCCAACATGCATCTGGGTATCGGTCGATTCAAGGCGCTATGGCTCTACAGCTCGCGGCCAATGACTGGCGAAAAGAGATCGCCGATTACCTGAAAGACCCATCTAAGAAAGTGGATCGGCGGGTACGATTTCATGCTACCAAATATGTGTTACTGGAAGACGACTTGTTCTACCAAACAATTGATGGCATCCTACTCAAGTGTCTATGAACGGAGGAGGCTAAGACTCTGATGGGAGAAATCCACGAAGGAGTGTGTGGAGCCCACCAGTCGGCACATAAGATGAAGTGGATGATTAGGAATAATGGGTATTACTGGCCGACGATCCTCGAAGATTGCTTCAAATATTATAAAAGATGCCAGGATTGTCAGAAATACGGGAATGTCCAACGTACGCCCGCATCGGCCATGAATCCCATTATCAAACCATGGCCGTTCAGAGGTTGGGGAATAGACCTCATCGGCCAAATCTATCCTCCGTCAAGCAAAGGCACAAGTTCATTCTGGTGGCCACTGATTATTTCACCAAATGGGTGGAGGCGATTCCGTTAAAGGCCGTAACATCGGCCACTATGGTTGACTTTGTAAGGGACCATATCATCTACCGTTTCGGCATCCCCCAGACTATTACGACCGATCAAGGAACAATGTTTACATCAGGAGAATTCGAGGAGTTTACGACCGACATGGGAATCAAATTGTTAAACTCCTCTCCGTACTATGCCCAAGCTAATGCCCAGGCCGAATCTTCCAACAAAGGGATAATTAAGTTAATCAAGAGGAAGATAGAGGAACAGCCGAAAAAATGGCATTTATGCCTGACCGAAGCCCTATGGGCATACAGGATGGCTTGCCATGGGGCCACCAAGCTGTCCCCTTATCAATTGGTGTACGGTCACGAAGCAGTGCTACCATGGGAATTGAGGACGGGTTCGAGACGCACTTTGCTCCAGGACCAGTTGGCGGCCGATGACTACTCCTCGCTCATGAAAAGGGAACTTGATGACTTGGCTGGCCAACGATTGAGAGCTTTGATAAGTATTGAAGAAAACAAGAACAAAGTGGCCAGATGGTATGATAAGAAGGTCAAAGTCAAGCAATTCTCTCCGGGAGACCTGGTATGGAAGTTAGTGTTGCCGATCGGGTCAAAAGATCCTAAATTCAGTAAGTGGTCCCCTACGTGGGAAGGGCCATATAAAATCGGCAGATGTGCTCCAGGGAACGCTTATATTCTGGAAACGATCGAAGGAGAAGAGTTTACTAGGGCCTTGAACGGAAGATACTTGAAAAGGTACTACCCTAGTATATGGGTCGGGGCATAAGGATCAATCATGACAAACAAACACACAGCCGATATGAAAAGAATCGTCTAAAGAAAAAACATAATCATCCAAATCGGCCGATATATTATATAGGGAATCCTTAAAATGTCAGATCTTAATTATAAATCTTAGTTATTAACTAGTTCGAAATTGGAAGTTCTACTTAGAATTAGTAAAGAATTAGTAAAAAAAACACTAAAATTTCATAAAGATAAAGTTAGCTTGAGGTACGGACGATGGGTTACACGGCCGACACGGTACAAGTCGCCCTTAGAACAAAAAAAATTAACCACACCTCTTCTTAAGCTCTCTCTCAACCCAACCTAGTTCTATCAGAAGACGGATGTGCCGTTCTTCTATCTCTTTCATCGCGGCCTCCGCTTCAACTTGACGGGGGAGAGGATGACTCCGGTCCATTGCCGGACATGATGTTCCTGCTGCTGTATCTTCAAGGATGATTTGACAAGGAAGCGCGTGACTTCTGTCGGCTTGAGGTCGCCGGTGGTCATTGCCGTCAAGAAAGTCCCAGATCCATCGGATGTCAGCAGGGACGTGCTCTTTGAGTTCGTCACGATGGGCCCTGATTAAATCCTTGTCTTCTTGTGACAACGGTTCATCGAAGTACACGAGTCCGATGGCTCGTTCGAGCTCAGGACTAAGGCGCCGCGGCTGGGAAAAGCAACAATATACATATGGCCACCGAAGATGTGATTCTCTTCAGAGGAATTAAACTGAGAAAGAGAATGAAGGCAAATCCTTTACCTGATTAACAGAGGAAAAGGTAGAGGATGAAGAAGACATGACTGAAAAGCGCGTCGACGAAAACAAGTCAGGGAAGATGAAGCCGAGCTAGATGGGTACTCTCAGAACGGGGACCTAGACCGGCGTTTATAAGAAGAGAAGGCGTGGAAGTTTGGTAAGACGCGTCCCATCGGAAGTAAAAAAGGTAATAAATAAGGGGGCACCATGAAGGACAGTCAAAGGAGATATTAATGTTCATACAAACACTGCCAGTGCTTTTACAGGTCGCCCAGAAGGGCGTTGATAGCCGCGATCGCTCGGCGCCGGATCTGATCGGCAGAGTCCAGGACCCGTTGATCATCCTCCGCCGATCCAGGGACTTCTGACATATGGCGGACGGTGGAGTTTGAGGGCTTCGTGAGCCAGGTGCTGCCTCTCCCGTTTCAGATCGGTGATGACGGAAGGAAGTTCCTGAAGCCTCTTCTCTTCGGTGGTTATTGCTTTGGTCACCTGTTCCATCTCCTTGGCAAGCTCTGCTCTTCGACGTTTGAGGCGATCTATCGTGCCGACAATTCCCGGGCGAGAGTCTTCCAGAAAGTGGATCCGTTGATGCACCTCTTGAGCTTGATGCTTGTACGTGTCTTCTTCTTCACGAGTCTTGGTCAACTTGGCACGATCGGCCATGTGACGTAGGGCCCTAAAGATCGGAATCCTCATTGACTCGATATACGTGGCCGATGCCAAGGCTTCTTCCGCTTCTTCTGGTACTCGCCCGCTGACGTCACCAAAAAGTTGCCGAATCGGCGAGGCATCTTCTACTAATCGGCCGATGTCCTCTTGAAGAAGAGATCGTATGCTGGCAAGTTTGGCACGAACATCATCAGGAACGGAGCTTAAAGTGACCTGACGAGAGGCGACTTCCTCGTCATCGGAGAGTGTGACCGCGAACGAAAAAAGACTGTTGTTGGGGGTGTCCTGTTCCTGGAAAATAGTAAATCAAAAAGAAAACAAATCAGCCGATGGTGATAGCAAATCGGCCGAGTAAGGGTGGGAAATCTCTTACCTCCTTAAGACGGATTTCTTCAAACTGCGTTTGAGAGGCCGTTACCCTCGATTCAGGGGCTGGTACCATTGGTTCGTCAGAAGAAGAAGACTCCACAATGATTGGCGCTTTGCTCAGGCCAGCTTCTCGAAAGATAACCAATGGTTGATTAGGCGGGGCGCTTAGCGTGCCAGTGACCTGTGTCAAAAAATTGAATAAGAACATCATTCAGAAACTAGGAGAATGGGTTGAAGGGTAGTATACCTCGGTAGATGGAAGCGTTGGCGTTTCGACGACCGATTGGGTTGCTGTCGATTGCTGGGGGTCCACGGAGGTGATTTGTGCAGTCTAATATAAGAGGAGTCAGTATAGAGATGGCAATCGGGAAGATCGGACAACAAGTTTACCTACATGGCCTCCACCAGTAATGATGCAGCGGCTGCCCCAGCTTCTGTGACGACTTGAATGTCTACTTCTCTAGCAGTTGGAAGGGGCGGTGCGACCGAAGTTTCTGCCGATGTAATCATAGGAGGATCGGCCGATTCTATACGAGCTCGTACTCGGCGGCTGGTCTTCTTGACAACCTTCTTTTGCAATTGCTTCGCTCAACTGGCAATAACGTCCACGGAAGGAGCATGATAGCCGATAAGGGGGAAGGTGGTATATGGATGACGGTCCTCTATCGGCCGGCCACTCCGGCTGCGTTTTGGGGGAACGTGGTTTTCGGACTGAGATCGACAACAGCAAGAGTTAGTATATATGCTTAACAACATTGATAAGAAACGAAAATCGGCCAGGGAAGAATACCTCGGCATTCGGATCGATGTTGGTTGGATCCAGGAGGTTGCAGTATGTCGATGCAGAAGTGCAGAATAGGTACTGTTTCCATTCGGCCCACCATAGCTTGAATGGTTGGACGGCGAAGGGGGCTACTATCCATTCATTCAGGTCTATGGTACTGGAGTCTGGGATCCGATCTCGCAGCCGATTATAGTCAAGACCCTTGGTGAGTTCATCTCTGAACTTTGCTCGGCCGGCGAAGTATGCCTGAATCGGCATTTGACCCATGCCAAATTGCCGTGCTGCAACGGAGGGGTTGTAGAACTCATACGTAGGAGCATCTTTCCCCGAGAAGAAGTTGGCCGGTAAGATTCCCGGTTTAATTAATTCGTCTGTGAGATCTTCGTCGAATCGGCCAGTAGTCGAGTCAAAGCAAGAAGGGAGCTCAAAGATTGGGTCATCTCTCTGATAAGGGAACCAGACGGTTGCGTCTTCACTAAAGCCGTTGTAAAAACACCAGAAGTATTCGGCCACCTTGGTAGCAGAGTACGAGCAACCGGAGAAGGTTGATGCCGCTTCGCCGAAGGATGTACATCGGCGTCGGACAGTAGGATTCTCTGCCAATTCAATGTTGGGGAACGTCATGTGTTCCACTCACTGCTGAGAAATCTTGCTCATGTACAGGTTAAGCCATAAGTTAATAAACCGCCAGGGTCCACCTGGGTTTCCAATCGGCTCCCCTTGGGATAATTTGACGCCAATTTGGTGAAGCATGTGGTAGGCTGCTCCCAGTAGGTGCTTTCCAAGGGGAACGGAAGTGCCTATCGATAATGCCTCGGCCAGAGCTTGAGTATTGGTAGATGGACCAGCTTCTCTCCCACAGAAGAAGTGTTTCTCCAGCCACATCATCAGGAAGGCCGTGTGCTCTCTATTCTTGACAGATCCGGCCCTTCTGTTGCATCTGATGAAACCCTTCCATCCGCCGATTCCCCTTGTGTCCAGCCGATGAGATGTTGTGGCTAAAAGGCGAAAAGGGGTGTCCGGGGAGGAAATGTCCAGGCCGGTCAGCAAGACTACATCGGCCAGAGTGGGGGTCATGGGTCCGTGTCCAAAAAGGAATGCATTGAGAGCATCGGACCAGAAGTAAGAAGCTGACATCACTAATGGCTCATTCCGTTCCATTTGGGACAAGGATAGATCGATGCACTGGCCGATTTTGAGCTCGTCCCATTGGACCTTCTTAGAGGCGGCTATCCGCTGGTACCATTCCCTCCAGCCGGGAGTTTCATTCGGCCATGACCTAAAGGTACCCGACCAATGATCTAGGTCCATAGTTGATTGCTTGAAAGGGATCCTATGGGTTTCCCAATTGATTAAGTCGGTTGGATCTGGGTTTCCCATGGGACCAAGGCAGATAAGGCCAGGGGTTTCTGTGAGGCGAATGGTAATGTGATGCCTAACCTCCTAAAAAAGGAAAAGGGGGTGCGGGAGTAAGAAATAGATCTAAAGAAAATACATTACTGATAGGGAAAGTTTCGGTAATGACCTCTGGGATGAAGCTCCTCGTAATCGGCGGGATCGCTGGTGCAGCTACAGATGATGAAGCTGCCAATGGGATCTCGGTTGAAGCCCCAACTTTCACTAACGGAGTTCCTTCTCCCGTCGATGGAGCCGCCGCCGTTGCTACTGGAACCTCCGCCGAAGGCGCCATTTCTGGAGCTTCGGGTGTTGGTGAAGTGCCTGAAGGTGCCGCCATTGGAGAAGTAGGAAGGAATGTGAATGGAAGAAGGCGTCGGAGAACTGGAGAACTAAGGAAAGTGCTGGAGGGAGAAGAAAGCCTGTGCGCTGAGGAAGGAGGATGTGAGCTCGTAAGGGAAGCACGGGATGTGCTGATATTTAAAGGAGGTCTGAGAAGGGGTAAAAGTGGAATTTTTACCGCGCCGGCGTTTCGAGTTTTTCGGGAGGAGTGGTTGTCGTGGGCGCCCGTTTCAAAAAGATTGCAATTATCAGGTTGGAGACCGCGAAACGGAAGGATATTTTCATTGCACCTGTTTCAGAAGGGAAGTTGAAAAGAATTTCGAAGTAAAGACTATGTTTTACTCCGAAACTGGGGGGCATGTGTTGACGCCAGATTTTGACACGAGTAAAATCGGCGTTAGGAGAGGAAGAAATTAGAAGATGCGGCAAAATACGAGGGGGATGATTGGAAATCGGCCGATTGGTGCTACAGTCAAGGATCGGTTGATTGGTGCTACAGTCAAGGATCGGTTGATTGGTGCTACAGTCGAGGATCGGCCGATTGATGCTACAGTCGAGGATCAGCCGATTGATCCTTGGAGTTCCGCCTCGCCCGACCCCTGAGGTTTGGGATCGGACGCGCCCGATCCTCCAAGGAAGGACCTCCGCCTCGCCCGACCTTAGTTTCTAGGGTCGGAGTAGTCTGAGCCCTCGACATGTGGGTCCTAATCGGTTGTCCCTTGCTGATGAGGTGATCGGCCGATTAGGAGGCTGGAATAGTTGGGCCGGTGTGGGCCTAAAAAAGGATTATGAAGATGAAGAGGGAATCAGCCCATGAAGCGCGTGATGATCGATCTAGTACGAATCATACTTGTAAATATTCATTTTCTGTTTAAATTTAGGGATAGAGTTCTAGTCGGATAAGAAGTCGTTTGCAACAGGCTATAAATAGCCACCCTTGTAGATCTGTAATTATCATCAACTCAATACAGCAAACTACTATTTCCTCGTACTTACTTTCAAGCAGACGACTTCGCCAATACTTTTCTTCTGTTTCACGAGTCCGTACGGGTTGGCGGGGCTGCATCAACTTGACCTCCGGCCGATCTTGTAAGTTCCGCTTATCGAGTAAATTCTAAGCTTTAACTTCGGGCGCATCGCTGTCGTTTCGTTTAGATTTATTCATCAGTTATCGATATTCACTAGAATTCTAGGTTTTACCTGTTTTTCTAGTTTTATCACCAGTTATCCAGCTAGGAATCGAAGCTTTCGGCTTTCTCGTGCTTCGTTATTTCAATCTATTGTCTTACGCACAGCCGATTTAGATCTATTATTTGTGTTGTTACTGTAGCATTGTTTAGATTACTCCAGCAGTTTTCTTTATTAACGCTACCCGGTAATCGGCTGCATCATAGCTGATTCCTTTATTACGGCAAATCAGTCGATTCGCTGATAAGCCTTCTCGAGATCGGAACCCTAGCCGATCGCAACCTCTGGGATCTGACACGTTTCTTTCCTTGCCAATCAACAGGTCAGATTGGCTGGCACGCCGCGCGAACCGCACCAGGGCGATCACCCGAACAGGAGCTAAGCAGATTCTCCCGGATCGTGTGTCCGACGCTGGGAATTCGATCAGCCGATTTCTAGCGTCAACAACACCCAATCAGTAAACACAACTCATGCAACACCATTAAACTCATCCTCTAGTTGCCTTTTTGTGGGTGGTCTTCCCCTCTTCCGTCCCGTCTTGCCCCGCAATCTCCCACCTGCACCTCATTTCTTATTGATGTTATCCGGGTTCAAATCACACCCCGTACTATAATGACCCAAAGATCCACAATATCCACATGTCCGCTGCCCCTGTGCCTTACTGGAACTTGCATGTTCATTAACAACCTGTCTCCCTCCACGCTTCCTCCTCTTTGTTCTTGCCTCCCTTGGTGCACACTCCGAAATTTGGACTGCAGTTTCAACTGCTGCATCTTGTTCAGCCCAACTAGCCGCAGGTTCACCTATAATATGCGGGATCACATCACTCTGTTCTTCTGTATGATCCCCCACATGTGATGCTCCTGTACCTTTTGCAATACTTTCACCCCACTCAACCAATGCAGACAGCTGCTCACAGCCTTTCTCGAACCCAAGACTTGTTTTGCGGCATGCCCTCACAGCAGCCATCGCAATTTCTACTAGTTTCTTTGTTTTGTATTGATCGCTCTCACAACCTAGTACTGAAGTCACAATGTCATGCCTGTCCCACGGTACCATCGTTCTTGCACCCCTTGTGTATCTCTTCATTATGTACTCTGCAGGTATATTGTCGATCTGAAGGTACATAAAGGTTTTAATAAGATGGGCGCAGAACAAGCCTGTAACAATGAAATTAAACATAATCAGTGCTACTTTTTCACCAGGCCACAATATACATTGAAATGCTGAGATGAATTTTTTTCAAATTGCACCATCTTACCTGTATGCTCCCATGTTTTGCACTCGCATGTATACCTACCGGATCGTACATCAGACTCCACTCTAAATGAATGTTGAAACCAAGCATATTGCCATGACTAATCCGTGTGCATCACCAGGTAAACATCAACCTCATTAGGATGAGGATCAATACGGAAAGCAGTACTATAAATATAAGTTTCCCTGTATTTTTTGTACACAGCTCGTGTGTACACTCTGCTAAGATGGCCATCAAAGGGCTGCAACATCAGCCACCAGTTACCAGCCTATTTCATGGACAACCACTTAAAACATTAATCCCTAGTAAAGGATAGTGAATGATATTTTCAAACAATACACTATCATTATTACCTGAGACCAATGGGTTTCCCCACCCGCTGTGTGATTTGTGTGTTGAATGAAGTCTAGCATCCTACGTGCAAATTTACTCATGCATGTCATATGTCCTGTGAAGCCACTCCCCTTGATCATCTTGTTTACACTTTCACTTCTCTGTGTAGAGGTCATCCTGCCACGATACAAGGGCTTGAAATAAGCAGCAACCCACAATTTCCTACTCTCCCAAAGTCCCTGAATAGTGTCATCCTCCCGTATGCCATACTCATCCACCAACTCATTCCATGCAAACTCAAACTCTGTAGGCGTAAGTGGGTGATTGATTACGGTGATGAGCTTTATCTTCAGGCCATCATGAATCTTGTACAGTTTTTTCAGCTCTGCTTTATACTTCTTAAGCATGTGCCAACGGCACAACCTGTGCTGTGTTTGTTTGAACACCTTCTTGATCGTTGCCGCCATTGAACTATCCTGGTCTGCAACACAGTAAATGCGACAAAGTTACCAAATATTTTAAGTTACATATCACTCATGACATTCGTGTATAAACATTCCTCACCTGTAAGTATACACCGTGGGTCCCGACCTCCGGACATACAGTTTTTGAATGCCCCAAACAACCACTCAAATGTGTTAGCTTGCTCATCCTGCAACAATGCTTGCCCAAACACGACATTCTGCAGTTGATGGTTTGACCCAACAAACATGGCTAAAGGCATGCTATACATGTTTGTTTTGTATGTGGTGTCGAATGTAACCACATCTCCAAAATCTCTATATTCTGCACGCTGGCTTGCATGACTCCAGAACACATTCTTGATAATATTTTCACTGTCTACCTGCAACTCATAGTAGAAATACTCATTATGGGCCTTCATCTCCCTGAAGAACTCAAGCAACTTTGGTATATCATTTTCCCTCTCCTCCCTGGCAGTTGCAGCTTTCCTGCAACCATGAACACATACATCAATTTAATTATAATGATTTCCATGTATTCAACAACAACATCAACAATAGTACATCTGAAGACATTACCTGTTTCTCAAATTCATTTCCGTGACGTGAAGTTCTGCCGACCACCATATAATTCTGCCAGCACATTTACTGTAGTGTTGTGGGAAGCATCACACCTATGCATCTGATCAACAATACCCATGACTATAGGGTCCTTGTCCTTTTGTATCCTCAAGAACTGTGTCACGGTCGGCGAGGGATGCAATGGATGATTGTGCTCCAACCTTATCCTCTCAAAGAACCAATAGTCCTTCTTCTAGTTCCATTTAATCTTCACAAAAGCTTTGCAGCCACACCTCATTGACATTTTCTCACGTACCCTCTCCTCACCAGGCTTGTAGTAATCCCAGTGTCCTTGTTTGTTGCACGACAACTCCAGTACCGTCTTCCTACTTGTCTTGGTTATGCGCACATCAAACCCTGCCTTGCTTGCATAGAATTTGTAAAATTCCTTGGCTTCATCTCTACTGTCAAAACACAGCTCCTCAGTTGGCACAATTGTCTCTGGCAACAAGGGATCCTGGAAAAAAAACACATATCAGAAAGGCAGTACCACAACTTCTAAAATACACATATCTCTACTACAGAATGTTTGGAGCACAATCTTTATTATTTCAAACTACACTAGGATGAGATAGGGGACAACAGCTGCATCAGTAGGGCTACATGGCATGTTACTGAACCAATCATATCTAAGATTTCTGAAATTCTGATAACATAATCAGGAATGAACTATGTAATGAAATTCATGCTGTACGCTTTGATTCCTGAATTTCTGAAAGCTAGGTATATATATACCAGGAATCAACTAGGTAATGAATAATCATAATGCAATTCATGCTGGACGTTTTTGATTTCTGAATTTCTGAATAATGGCACCAAGTACTGTTTTCTGGATTTTACTATCAAGGTTCATTCAAATGTGTCCTGCACTTTCAGACCTTTTGGGGGGGGTCACCTAAAACATGAATTTGGAAATTTAGCTATGCGACACCATTTAGCTTTTAGATGGACCAGCAAGAAGAAAAGACTAAAAGCCAGCACACTCACATGCAAGTAGGTCCTCTCCGGATCGGGCGTTGCCATCGTCTCTGGTGACACATGTTGGAGAGGAGTCACCCGTGCGCCATTTACCTCCGGCTCCGGCGATTGCGGCATCAGCAGTACAGGGAACACCTCCGGTGTGGCCGTTGAAGTTGCGCCATCCATGGAATCGGATTGTGCAGGAGCGAGACCCAACCTGCTGATGCAACTTCAACCTGCAGGAAGACCTCCGGATTCTTGCAGGCACAGGAGATGGACTCACCATTAGCGACAGCAATTAATTGTCGATTGATTTCCCTGCTGCCGTAATTGGTGCCACGGTCACAAATTCATCCGAGCACCTCGCGCTGATTGAGTGAAGCCAATCAATGTCGTAATGGAGTTACCCTGTCGGCCGTGTTCCGTCCAACAGTAGCGGCTCAGGGAAGTCGGCTCCAACCCACCGGCGGCCTCCCGCACGAACGCGACAGGAGTGCCGGCGGCGTGATCTCTGCTGGCGACTGCTTGCGCGGGCCTGCACGGGAAACGTGATGTGGTGGGACTGCATGGCACATTGGGTGGCGGAGGATGGCCAAGGACGCCGGATCTGAGCAGGAGGTGGCGGCGGCCAGGGTGCTGTGGCGGCGGACAGGAGAAATCTGACGTTTACTGGTTTGCTAGCTCAATCAGCAAACCAGCTCGTTCAATCCTGGCTCGTTCAATCCTGTCCAGATCGTTTAATTTACTGGCTCGCGCAAACGACTCGTTCAATGGCTCGCACGAACAGCTCGTTTACTAGCTCGCGTGATACTAGCTTCCTGGTCTCGCGCGAACGACCAGACGTGGGCAGGATGGCCAATCGCCACATGCCACGTGCACTGGCTACAGAATATCCTATTCTATATATATATATCCCCTCCGTGCGCTCGACTGGCGCGTCCGTTTTTTTTTCCTCCGCGCGCCGGGCGTCCCCACCCTCGCGACGCTCGTCCGCACCGCACTCACCCGCCGCGCGTGACGCCGCGCGGTGGCCAGCCTCCCGATTCGCAAAGCCTCCCTCAGCCTCCCGATTCGAAAAGCCTCCGCCTCCCTTCCACCCTCCGCCGCCGCGCGCCAACCCCTACGAGCTCCAGCGCCAGCTCGTCGCCGCCGCCTCCGCCGCCGACTCCGCATCTGGCGTCCAGTCCTCCTTCTCCATCCGTCGAGGACGGATGCGCCAACATCCGCGGCGGCCTAGACGAGGCCGATGCCACAGGAACGCGGTCGCCAGCGTCATCCTCTTCTCGGACGGCCAGGACAACAGCAGCGGTGGCGGCGGCTTCTTCCACGGCCCTCGTAGCTTGTTGGACGCGGCAGAGATTCGGCCGAGGCGAAGTCTGATGTGGCGGCCGGCGCGCTGGACACGGCAGCGGGAACCACGATTCGGCGGCCGGTGGGGCTAGACGAGGCAGCGGTGAGCTCGATTCGGACATGGCGGAGCTCGATTCGGAGGCAACGAGGTTCGATGGGTCCACCCGCGTCGGCGGTCGGCCCTTCTTATTGCTTTTTTTTTTTCCGGCCGCGTTGATGATTTTTTGTTTCCGCATGCTGTTTTTGATTCTTTCTGCCCGCAACAGAGGTCATCGCACGACCCTGTTTTTGTTGTCGCTCCAGCCAAGCAATTGATGAAGCTACAATTAGATATGAAAATGTGCAAAATAAAAGTTTTATGACTTGTGATTCATCTCGAATTTAATCACAAAAATTGAGTACAACTTGATATTCCATTAACCGTGTATAAACTGGCTACATGATCACGTTTATAAAACTAGCACATTGCTTTTTCATTGACTATTTTGTACACTCTGCTACTTCGCTTTTCTCAGGAACCCACGTCAAGATGGCCGTCCGGTTCTGCTGATCCGTGTCATTTTTAGTTCGCTGGACTGCCTGGTATCACTATCAACCATCGCTGATACTTCCTCAAATGCTGCAGACACTGAGCCAAAAAAAAAAGCAAGAAAAGGAAAATCACTAAAAGAATCTGGAACTCTATGGCAACAGCAATCAGAATATTGAAAATCTTCACCCTTGAATGGCCATGGATCAATGGCAAGCACGATCAGCAAGAGTACTCCAACGCAGCTGTGGGCCAGCATGGCAGGCGCCAGTGACAAAGATATAGTATAGTAGCAGGGAGAGATTTTGCAGTTCTGTAAGCCAATAGAGTATAGCTAGTTCTTGTGCAGGTGCTTATAATTGTCAAAATGCAATTGTAAAAAGATACTGAAAATGGTACCATTTGGTACAATGTTATATAGTCAATGGATGCTTGTGCTGACAATGTATGCTTGTTCTTGGCTTGTATGTGGTTCAGGGTTTCAGCCATAAAAAATTTGAAACATTTGGTTCTAGTGGCGAACAATAACTCATAAATTGACAGCCATCTCACAATCCATAAATTGAGCATCGGGGAGCTCACTGCTCACTCATATTTAACCCTGAGGCAGAATCTTAGAAATAAATTGAAACATTTCAAACTGATTCATATTGAGATCACAGCTAAGAAATTAAAATGAGTTCACAGCATGAGTTCACCGAATGCTGTGATTGGCGGAATCAGCTGCGATTGTCAGTCAAACGAATGCTGGATTGAAGATAAGGGCATGCGGGCGAGCTGCGGACAACTGACGGCGGTGGAGGCCCTCTCCGCCAGTGGGTGGGAGCATCGAATCTACATACAGAGAGCAGATGGCTTCACATTACTGCGATTGCAAAATGGCTCGATTAAGAAGAGGTTGTTCAACAGTCACAAGCCCAACTTCTGCTAGAAACCTACAATACAGAAACGACACTTAACTTAATCATTCATCATCAAGAATCACTTCTAATTGCTATGGGAGCAAATGGCTTCACATTACTGCGATTGCAAAATGGCTAGATTAGAAAGAGGTTCAGTCACAAGCCCAACTTCTGCTAGAAACCTACAATACAGAAACCACACTTCAATTAATCATTCATCATCAAGAATTACTTCTAATTGCTATGGGATTTAGACATCAGACGTAATACAGCTTAATAAAAGAATTCAGAGTTTGTAAAGAAATTCAAGGACATAACAAGCATTAGTTTCATTCAAGGACACAACAACCATCAGTTTCGTTCAAGAACACAAACAAAAGACAGAATTGAATTTTTTCTTGGAGCCTGTAGTTTGGAAGTTGCACTGTCTAGAGTTGACTGTCTAAACTGAATGGCAATGACTATTTCGCCTCTAAAGACAGTGAAAATTGGTCAACTTTGGCTCAAGTTTTCCAAGAATTCTATATGTAAAAGATGGGCAACACCATGCAAAATGGGATCTATGATACATAATCAACAATTTACAGTAGCTCTTGGACAAGACAAAGTCGGTTTGAATATTTGAATTGGACTTCAAAGTTCGGACAGTGGCTGTTTATAAGTTAACTGACGAAACTGAATGGGTTGATCACTAACTGACTGACAAAATTTGTTCGACAAAACAAAGCAGTCATAAATTAGGTGCTTGTGATCTTCTAACCATTGCTTAGTATCAGGGTCTGCACCATAAATTAGGATGTTCTTTAATGAAGCAGTCATATGATTACAGTTCGATAAAATCCCTTACAAATGGAGTAGACTGTAATTCAGCGATTGATATTCCGAAATGCTTAGGTTAGATTACTTCAGATTCATTTGCACATTTTAAGCTGGACTAATTTCAACATGATCCATGGAATTCAGGCCTTGACTGTTAACTATCCAGGAAGCAGGTTCTCTGCGGTCACTTTCACAATCGACAGTAACTCCTATGGCAGTAACTCCTATGAAAGTTATCTGACGAAACTGAATGGGTTGATCAGTAACTGACAGACAAAATTTGTTCAACAAAACAAAGCAGTCATAAATGAGGTGCTTGTGATCTTCTAACCATTGCTTAGTATCAGGGTCTGGTGTTTCAATTCAAAGTGATAGAGTGATCTTTGTCCCTCGATGCAAATCTATAGAATGTTTCATTTCAAAGAAATATTTGTTCACGTGAGCAGAGATTTAACGTACCTGAATGAACTGAAACGGCAGCCCCCCTTCGTTGACAATGATCCCGTTGGCAGCCCGACTCCTCGTCGATGAAGACTGCGACAGCCGCACTCCTCTTCGAGGACGACAGCGGCAGCAGCAATGCTGTGTCTACGACAGTGGCGGCGTCTCCAGCCCTCGTGTCAACGATGGCAACAGCACGCCGGTTGACGGACCAGCGCCAGTTGATGTCCTCCTCTGGGCGTGGCTACCGGCGGAACAACGGTGGCGGGTCCTGCTGGTCGGGGGCCGCAGCGTCGTCCTCCTCTGGGCGTGGCGGCCGGCGAAACAGCGGTGACGGTGTCCTGCTGGTCGGGTTCCTGGCGACTGTCTTTAGATGCGAAAGAGGCAGCAGATGGCGAGTTGTGGCGGAGGCAGCGGGCGAGCACCGGCAAGCGGCTGCGCCTGCAGATGGCGAGTGGAGGCGGAGGCAGCGGGGGAGAAGCTCGGGCAGGCAAGGAGCGAGCACCGACGAACAGCGGGGGCTGCAGATGGCGATTGGCGGCGGCGGCAGCAGATGGCGAGAAGACGCGAGCAGAGAACGGGGAACGGGAAACTGACCGTCCACGACGCGACTCACGTTCAGGAGAAAAACGGGTCAGTAAAATAAAACCAGGGAAGGCACGGTGGGAAAAAAAGCGGCGGGAGGGCTGGGTGCGAAGCTGGTGCGGTGGGTGCGCTCGGATAGGGAATAGCTTATGCCGGGTACCATATACTATATTTTATACACACCGCCTCTTCTGGTTTTTTCTAAACTGGTTTACCATCGGCTTTCCCCCTCACCCCCCTCGGTCAATCCAACCTTTTCGCGAACTAATTCAGATCGTGGCTGGGTCCTCCTGATCCTTCGCGTGTACAATGTAAGATTTAGTAGTCCGGCAGTCCACGAGGGGATTACTCGAGAGATTGATTTGTAGGTGAAGGTGATTGCGAAACTAAGAACTTGAAGGTGATCGCGAGAACACAAAGGGACATAAGGATTTTAGACAGGTTCGAACCTTCGGAGAGTAATACCATATGTCCTGTATGTGTGGATTGTATTGTTGGTCTGAGATCCGGTGCCGGAATTCGATGCCCTCGGGAAGCTCCCTTGGCCGCCTTATATAGGCTGACGACCAAGGGTTACAAGTCGGTTTGAATCTAATATACTCGGTAGTTACACGGAAGGTAATCTGAGTCGGACTACAACACACGTTTCGTGATATCCGGACTGATTTGAATCGCTCGGCCTCCTTGGCGTGCACACCAAGTAACTTCATATCCTCAACCCACACATTCTAGTTGGGTGGGCCCACTTGTCAGGTCCGGCTAGTATCTTGGTCGGTGGGGACCCATGGGGTATCCATATCCCTTAAGCCCCCGAGCGATGTGTAGGCGAATAGAAACTTGAGATCATCACAGCGAAGCTTGAAATGAAGTCGGTTGTGGTTGTGATGACATCATGGTGACGGAGAGGCTGTGCTCAAAGAAAAAGAAAAATCCGAGCGAACACAGAGCCAACGCATAGAGCGAAGTTGAGCGCCAATCTGATGGGTGCAGGCATCCAGTAGGTCAGAGCGAAGGATATGGAGGGCATTGCAAGACGCACTATATAGGAGTAGCCCCCGAGCATTGAAGTGATTAGGATAACCGGTCCAATGGTTAAGGAGAAAAGGTTAATCCCTTAAGCAGATCCTAGTGCCCGAGCACAAGGATAGGCGCAGCCACGGAGGCTGGCCGACCAAAAAGTATATGTCCAAATCTCTGGAGATAAAGACTGGTGCAATGATAAGTAGTCGACAAAGATGGAGATAAAGACTGGTGCAATGATAAGTAGGCGACAAAGATGTATGCTCACGGGAGTACTGCACCGCCTGAGCAGCGTCAAGGTTCCCATCGGTACTTGAATATCAGGGCGATCATCACGTGAATACTGTAGAACCATATTAGTATGGGAAAGCCTTATCATTAACCCTCACGAGCTCACGGTAGCACCTTGGATGTTAGCGAGCAGATAGGCTATAAAATAGACCAACATTTGGCACGAAGAGCCATGGCTCGAGTAATGGCGCTTGTAGGTTTGAAGCTTATAGTTTTTGATAGGAGTAGCACCCGCTCAAAAGCCTGATGCCAGAAGAATTCTTGTGAGGAGCACCAGGGTGCTCCTTCCCTTTGTAGTCTCTGCGGTGAAGTTAGAAGGTAACGATGCTACAAGAATCCTCGTGAGGAGGTTGTATCGTGAACCCCTCCGCTTTGTCCAGGACACCGCTAGGGAAGTGTGTCTCGCAGCTTTCTTGTATTGTGCTTTTTTCTTTTTCCTACGTTGTAGCTTCTTATTCTGTGAAGTTCAGCTATCCTAGAGCTGTTCACAGTCGCTTGTGATATATATTGCCAGTCATCTTTCCAAGGAATAGAATTGTAGCTGAGTAAAAATATGTCTCTGCATTTGTTTTCAGGAATTTATGGGGCCACAGAGGCGTGCTTTCTTGAATTTGGGTGACTGGTCCCCGTGGTTGAAGACTGGCCATGTCGCGGAGGCAAACCGAGTAAAATTAGGCACCTAGCCCTTGAGGACTAGTGGAGCCATGGAGACGCACCGACTAGAATTAGACGTTCAGCCCCCGAGGATGAGGGCTGGCGGAGCCACGGAGGCACACTGTAAAAATCGTAATGAAAAACCCGTAGATTTCATTGCACGCATGCCGCGCTGGTGGAAAATCCTGTAGATTTTGCCCAGCATGTTGCACTGCAGTAACGGTAGACCCACGATTTCCATCCATAAGTTATGTCATTTTCCCCTTCAAAAGTATGAAGGGTAACGGAGCCGTTTCAATCTTAACTTGAACACTCTAAGCGCCACCGCTTCGAGCCCACTGAGCACTTTGCCGCCGCGCTCACGAACCCTAGGCCGCCACCACCGCAATCCGCATTCTGCTTGCAGGCACGCTGCCGCCACCACCCGAGCCACTGCACCGTCGTATGCCCAGCAAGACCCTAGTTCTTTTTAGATCTAAATCTCAAGGCGTCGAGCTTGAGGAAGTGGCGCAACCCAATGCCCCGGAGCCTTCTTCAGTCATGATGAAGTCCGTGATGATGCAGGAGCGCATCCAAATCCTCGTCGACCGAGGGCTCCTTGGCCTGTAAGCGCTGCTGGAGTGGAAGCCCACTGCCGGCCAAGAGTTCCCATTGGAGGACATGGCGGAGACGGTGGTGTTCGCTCCATTCTTCGAGCGTGGATTCGGGATCTTGACAGGGGACTTCTTCCGCGACCTCCTTCATTACTACAAGATTGAACTGGTACACTTGAATCCAAACTCAATCTTGGATATCTCTATTTTCATACATATGTGTGAAGCATGTTTGGGCATCCCCCCACATTTTCATCTGTGGTTCTACCTTTATCAATTGAAACCCGTGATTACTAAGGGGAAAAAAGACCGGGTTATTGGGGGTTGTGGATTCTCGCTGCAGCCTATGAAGGTGCAGGAGTATTTTGATCTGGAATTGAGGGAGTCCAACAAGGGGTGGCATGCCGAGTGGTTCCTCATCGCGAATCGGCATCCCGAGCTGTCGCCACGCACGGGGTACGGGCTAGTGTCTACACCCAAGTGGTCAAATCAGCCCACCTCAGAAGAGCAGGTCCAAGTGGATGAGATACTAGTGAAGATCGCTGACTTGAAGGCACGGGGACTGACAGCTAGGGCCATTAGTATCAACTTATGTCAGAGGGCAACGCAACCAATCAAGTACCAAGTGCATCCATCGTATGAGTACGCTGGGCTAAATGATCCGACCCAGGAGGTCCGTGGTAAGGTGCCCAACTCAGAGGTCATCAATAGGGTGGCCGAGTTCTTCAAGGGTCAGATCAGTAATTGCGACGTCCCCAAAGCTTTCTCGTTGAAGAGGCCATCGCCCACCCCGGTAATATTGTCATTAGCATTTACTTCACGCACTATATACACTTGCGATGTTTTTGAATGAGGTAATGACTTGATTAGGATGATGCATTTGTGTACTTCTACCCGGTGCCACTACCTGGGGGGGCTGAGGTGAGGCCACCCAATATCTGTCCAGCCGATGTACCGGTTGCACCACCTACCGACCTGCAGTGGGACTCGGAGTCTTCTTTTGGGTCGGACGTGGGCGTGATAGAAGAGGTCGGCCAAGCCCAAAGCTCTGAGCCAGCTGGGCGGCAGACACGGCAAACCGTGCACAAACAGGCCGTCTCCATGGTGCCACAGTCGAGCGGGAAGAGGAGGAGGAGGACCGGGAAGAAGAAGGAGAAGGCTGCCCCGAGCACAGCTACCTCGGCTGGGTGGGCGAGCGATGCGAGTGAGGAATCCAACACACCAAGCCCGACTGTGAAGAAAAAGAAGTCGAAGCTCCAGGAGACCACCGCTGCTGATGCGGCACGCATCAAGGAGGTGCTGAAGGCGAAGATCCGGTGCAGACTCAGCGAAGATACATTGGCGCCACTATCACCATTGCGCCCCAAGTTCTGGATGAAGTTGAAGAGCACCTTGTAAGTGCAATCTGTTTATGCTACCTTGTGCTGTAGTTACTGATGTCGGCTGATTTGTGTGAATTGCTTGTTGATGTAGGACCGCCGTGCTGACGCAGGTGCGCAGCTGACTAGTTGCTCGGCCCAGACCGAGGCAGCGAGCGGTCGCACCGTGGAGTAGCCGCCACCCATGAAGGTTGGAGTTGGTGAAGATGGTCGTGCCGGAGAAGTTGCACCGACTCCAACGCCGCAACAGGATGAAGCCAGCTCCAAGACTGCAGACATTGCCCCGGTTGACCCTGGGGTCGAGAAGGTAACTGAAGAAGCTGCCTAGTGATGATCTGCCGCCGAAGAGGTCCACTGAGGATGGTGATGTTGACGTGCAAGGTGGAGGAGATCCTAACACCTTGAACCTTCCCGGTCCGACCTTGCTAGGGACGCAGCGCAGGATAAGAAGGATCTGGTCAGGCTACGACAATCATCATCAGAAATCTCCAACCTGCTAACTGTAAGTGTGCCGACCACCCTAGAGGGTTTGTATTTGAGATCCAGGTTCTTTGCCGAGCTCTGACTGTTAAGATGAATGCAGGGTCTGGCCTACCGTGCACAGAGGAGGGCGGACACGATCCACCAAGCTGAGCATTATTGCTTGAAGGTGGAGCAGCTTGAGGCCAATTTTAAGAAGGCCAGCCGAGCATTATTGCTTGAAGGCGGAGCAGCTTGAGGCCAATTTAAGAAGGCCAGAGAGGATGCCGACCAACTCCTGCTAGACCATACTATGGAAAAAGAAGTGCTTACTGCACGCTTGAATGGTACATTGTGCTGACCTGCTGGATTGGTTTTGTCCTTGAGGTCTTGGTGCTGACATATACTTGATTGATTAAGTAGATGCCTCGGTGAGAGAGCAAAATCTCAAGCGGTACCTCAAGGTGTGCAAGGATTTCAATGCGTGCTTTTAGCAAGAGCATGATGTGGCGGTCCATTGTGAGTATGCCATGTCGCAGAAGCTAACTTCTGAAGCCAACGCGCGCATGGAAATTGAACGCTGCTTAGAGGCTGCTGTGTGTAGTCTTCAGCATGACCAACATGTGATTGCAGGGCTAGAAATGGAGATGGAGGAGCTTCGCAAGGCGGCCGGTTATGTGATGGACATGGTCCACCTGGAAGCCGACCCAATTGCGCCAACACTGTTGCTCGATCGCTTGAAGGCTGTAGCTAGTCAGCTGAAAGCTCTGCTTAAGGACACTGTGGTGGAGTGGGTGAAGAACATCTTCGCGTTGTTAGTGACACACTTCCCACGGCTGGCCCTGGATCGTGCTGCAATAGGAGTTGCGGCCAAATTCAATGTTGACTTACTTCCGGATCTGGCTGACCAGTATCAAGGTGTAGCGGAGAGCGATGTTGACTTGTGGCCAAATAATTTGGAACTATAAAAGTAAACTTTGAGGTGTATTAAACTATTTTAAAAGACAAGTGATGTAGTTAATCATATGCGGAGAAAAAAGTCTCCATCCCTCCCTTGGTGAGTTCATCTTATTGTTAGACCAGACTGCCATGGCAACCACTTCATAAACCAGATAGCTGTCCGAATGATTTAGCTTCCATTCATTAAAATTTTAGATTCATAATGTTTAGTTGAAATGGAGTAAGCTAGGCAGATGTTTACTTGATTGTAGAGCATAATGCGGAATGGTAAATCATTGATCATGATGTTCTATATATTGTGACCCTATTTTGCTTGTAATAAAAGCTGAAGGAATAAAGTATGATATCGCATTCGCAAAGATGACATGTACGATGATACTCCACGAAGAGAGTGATGATGAAACCGATGGATCGGTTATGTTTCTTAGTCAGGTGATGTTCCTACCCTTACTGTAATCATCACTATGTTCCTTCCCTTTTAGTTATATGGAGCACTAAATGTGTAGGATTGGATCCATGTTGTGAGCTATTTTTGGTTGATCTAGTAGGCAGTAAATGTACTTGTATGTTGTGTAATGTGGGAAATTCCTAAAAATTCAGTTTTGAATTTGCAAAGATAAATGTATCGACTGATAATAACTTCCTTGTTACCAACACCTTTATGTACTGCAATTGGCATGAATGCATGTTATTTTATCCACATGCTAACTAACCCCCTCGTAAAATTTTGGATTCAAGCAAAGGCAGAGGAGCTTCGCGTTGCTATCAAGCGGAAGCTGAAGAAGGGTGACTACAGCTATGTGGAAAAAGACACACCTTGAGTTGGCTGTCGTTAAGAAGAAGAAATGGAGTGGGTTATTGTCACACACACACACACACACACATATATATATATATATATGAATTGGATATATGTATGGAGTCACTTTGGGCCCTATTTGGATCCTATGAATTGGGATGTGCTATATATCTTGAACTGCTATGAATTGGGTCCTATTTGGATCCTAGCAGGGACAAAGGGAAGCGGGCGACATTATACACAGCTTTCTGATAAACGATTGCAAACAAATGAATTGATACAAGGGTGAACAAAAAATTCCTGTATACACAGCTGGTACCCTAAAACCAAAAATAATCAATCATACATGAGGCGAAGCTTAAAAGATCACAAAGACACACAAGGTAGTCGTTTTCTGCATTGACAGAGACATAGCCTGTAGCATATCATCACATAGATGGAAGCATGCAAACCTGCATGAAAAATACCTACGATTACAACAATGCACATTGGAATTGGAATATAAATAATTTTAAATTATTTAAAATAACACACCTTAAATCTCCAAGACATCTTTATAGACAATGTTCTTTGTTCATCTTCCAATGGGATCCATATCCTTGTTCTTTATAGCAAGAACCCACGTTGTCTCACGAGAAACACCTCTAGATAGTGCAATGTACAACTGTCCATGGGCAAAGACAAGCTCGGGGAGGTAGATACCAACATTGGGTATTGTCTGGCCCTGCGTTTTGTTGATGGTCATGGCGAAGCTCAAGCGGACGGGAAATTGCTTGCGCTTGAACTTGAAGGGAAGAGATAAATCTTTTGAAGGTGACATTGGTATCCTTGGTATGAATACCCACTTTCCTGCATGCTGTCCATTGACAATCTCAGCATCAATAGAATTTTTCTAGAATCCTCTAATGATCAGTCGGGTGCCATTACAGAGGCCGTTGTGAGGATCTAGATTACGTAGAAGGATAACAGGACAATTCTTTTTTATCATCAGCTTGTGTGGAGGCAACCCATTTGGTGTTATTGAATTCAGAAAATCAAGGGGTTAATTCTTCCGCGTGTCATCCTCTGTCGAATCAAAGCTGTAATACACCTGCTTAGTACCTGGAAACCTATCAATCATTTGACCGCATCAACGTCCTCATTCCTAGTTGAAAGGATAGCACACTCGCACATGTAGGATGCTGATCTACAATTATCGGGCAGGTCCAGGAATATAGGGTCAATGAGCGTATCTATACAAATATCTTCTAAAAGGCTATCAATATAAATTTCATCAGGCAATAGCACATACTCATCGCCAAATGTTTCCTTAGTGCCATTACCGATCCTCAACAGATAATCTGCAAACCAAGTGTCGGACTGTGCTCTCATATTTTGGGTCAGCCGGATGCGCTAAACATTTTCCCATATGTATGACTTGAGCAAAGTAGCAGCAGTTATCTGTGCTCTTGTACCACAGGCCACAACAGGAAGAACCTGTCTGAAATCACCTCCAAACAACATGACCTTACCGTCAAATGGTTGCGTGCAATCCATTAGATCTTGCAATGACCTATCTAGCGCCTCAACGCACTGTCTCTTGGTCATCACGACCTCATCCCAAATCATGAGAGAGGCTCTCCTAAGCAATTCGGTTGTACCACTTTGCTTTGTAAAACTACACATAGTGCTATCATCCAACTTGATTGGAATCTTGAACCTAGAGTGGGCAGTGCGTCCACCAGGCATGATGGATGCTGCTATACCAGAGGTTGCTGTAGCAACGACGATAAGGTCCATAGAGTGGACCTTTGCAAGCAATGTTTTATATAGATATGTCTTACCGGTGCCACCAGGACCATCCATAAAAAAAACCTGACCCTTGCCCTTCATAACATGGTCAAATATCTCCTCAAAACCTGCCCTCTGCTCTGCATTAAGTGTATCTATGATCTCCAGGTGTTCCTCTTCATAACTGAGATTCTACTCCTCAGTGAGTTCTCTGTAGTGGTCTCTAGTACGTAGTTCATCTGCACACAAGGAAAATATGGAATGTTATAGAAAAAATTTAACCAATAGCCAATTATAACCATATTTCGATAACAATCTTACCTGACTCATGCAGCTCTGGAAGACCATAGTGTCTGATATCTTTTCCCATGGATTTTAGATGAAATGATATATCACGTAGTACTAACTACTCTACGATAGTGTTGTTGTCATTAGTATGACAGAAATCCTCAGCCCATGATTCATAATGCTTGTCCCAAAGATGGTGTATGTTTGCGCACTCACAGAAAAACATAATAGTGGCAAAAAGCCTTCGGAGAGAAGAAGGAAACCTGATCATGGCGCATTCAGTCAGACAGTCATCTAATGACTTATCAGTGTCTACAAACCCCATCACTTTTGCGGCTGCCCTAAAAGTGTCATATGTAATACCACGCCATGTTCATCATATGAGGTTGCACAACTAACATGGTTCAGCAAAACCTGAAGGTAGTATCTATCACCTTCAGTGGGATTTACATACACCAATCTACCAATCTGTAGTCTTTTCTTGGAACTCTAGGTTTCCAGCATTTTCCAGACTTGTTCCATGTGAAGTACTCTGGAAACTCTTTGTGCAGGTATTTGCGAGCCTTAGCACTTCGTTCGTTCATCTTGAAGTACTCAGTTAGCATTGATCTTTGGGACTTAGCAAGATCCACAACGCCTTGAAGATTATCTGTTGCATTGTAGGCGACCATGTGGAAACCGGGAAGGTGTAGCTGCATCTACAGGACAGGCGGCCACATTAAATACAACTTGAAACCAAACAAACTGTAAACCACTTCTATAGTTGTAATCATTCTTGCATCACAGTACTGCTTGATCTGATTTATTACCCTGCGCTCATTTCCTTTTTCATCAACAGAGAACGAAGTTTGATCATGGCCTTTATATACGTATTTGTAAAGATATTTAACTGACTTGATGCTATTGCAAATCTCAACATTGATATGGAAGTTATACCTCATAAGAAGTACTGGATTATAAGGTGCCACCCACCTATTATCCAATTCCTCTCCTCTAACCTTGACTTTCTGCCCATCTTCCCTTCTTCTATATATTGGGCACGTGTCCTTGCCTTGTTCGATCGTTTCACTAAACTACCGAGGATAGCGGAAACGACACTGACCGTCAACCATGCAAGGGCAATCTTTATTGAGGGTACCACAAAGATCATGCATCATGTGCTTAACAACAAGCTCTTGCAACTGCGGGTATTTGTTCGGATCAGGAATCTCCGCTGATATATACTTATCATAATCATCAGGGCTCTTTAACTTGCTTCCAGACTCCATAACCAAAAGAAAGTGGAAGACCCCTCTTCTAGAACTCTGTCACGTGTGTCTATGCAGCAACAGTACCAAGATGACCCTTTTTTATCAAGAAATCGTGGAGATCTAGGAGCTTAGCATGGTAAACCCGTGCAACAACATCAGGACATTCCTGTGGCGTCTGTCCAGGCAACAACTCTCCCACAATTTCATCCCAATATGGATTGCATGTCATAGTCACAAAATAATTAGGCTTACCATACCGTGTCACGCCAAAGTCATAGCATCCATGAACTGTGACTGAACATCACGATCACTCCCCGGAAACTGTTTAGTGAGGACAATCCTAAGCCCTGCCTTGAAAGCATCAGCCTGCCCAGTAGTGAGAGTGTCAAGAAGTCCCTGTTGAAAACGTATTATCCAAAAGTCTTTTAGATATTCGAATAGCAGCACAAATGAAGGCAAGTAATTAATTTAGACCTAGTAGAGATCTGCATGAATCAGGGCCTGGTGTGCCGGCTTCGAGAACCAGTCTAAGCGCATTGACTCGACTTTAACATACCAATCAACCAATAATTGTTGGAACAGATGTCCAGCATGAAAGAACACGTTGAACTGGCCTTCGCGTATTTAAAGCTTGTAACACTTGTACTCTCTCGTGCTGACACATCAGCATGAACCTCCAGTTTCTAAGACGAATATAATAGAACACCACGATATATAAACAGATATTTCATGGTTCTAGTAAACTTATCTAATATAAATTGTAAAAATGTTACCTAGCCCTTCCGCGTCTCCATACATATTTTCATCTAGATCACTTTCATGATCAAAACCTACAAAATCTTGTACACATTAATTAAATATTAAAATAGCGAGCAATATGAGGGTCTACAAAGTGGAATCTAAATGTTAAAAGATTAGAATGAGGTTAGCAGAAGAGTAGCACTAATTTATTGTACCTTCATTTGTTCTCAAAATTCCACACGCATCATCTTCTTCTTCAGCAACATGAGAGTCTACAACGTTAGAATTTATAATATTATAATTTTTAAATATAAATAAAACAAAGGCAGTGATAATTTGTCATATGAAAGGAATGGAATCATAATATTAAACACGCTTCTATGGCAGAACCACCCAAATTAACCAGGCTAAAGTTTGCTAAACATCAGCTCAAATGTGAACAGACACTTTAATCGGATCAAGATGGTAGTCTGTTGGGTTTCACCCGATACAACTATGTATTTCTGATCGAAACAAGCATACAACACTCATTTGAAGACGAGCCCAGAGATTACAACAATCTAGATGAAAATTTCAGAGGTCCCAAATCAAATTGTTACAAACCGAGTTTCACATGCATAAAGTAGTTTCAAAGTTCAAAACATAAAGAGTGTTCAGAGTTCAAAAGCAGGAAAAAATAATGATAAATCTAACATCGACACATGATACCATGGTGAAGCCGTCCATGATATCACTCACCATGGTCCTCGCCCACCAAGGACGGGTTCCACTCAACTATCCATCCCGGAGGAAGCTGGCACGGCCAAGTCACACTAGCAATCATGTCATCAACATCAACATTACCTGAAAATATAGCCACAAGCAAGGCTAAGTATACTAATACTCTGCAATACTTACCCATTAGGTGGTATCTAATCCACTGACTCCTACACATGCAAGGCTTTTTGGTTGAGGAGTTTATTTTGCCAAAAGCTTCTAAAGTGGTTCCTTACTTTCAAGTTTTAGCATCAAGTTCTAGTTGATTAACCATTCTAGTAAGCACCTATTCCAAGCAAGCATGGTAGAACAAGAAATTTAATCAAGCATCAATATTAAAACATCATCCTTGTGCATCTTCTTACTCAGTGCAGAAAGGCGGTCAAGCAGTCCCAAACTGTGAGGAGGAGACGATTCGAATCAAATTTCTTAACCTTGCAAGGTGGACCTAAACACACGACATATACGTACCATGATGGGTTCAGATATATCAACAGTTCCCATTGATCCCCGGTGCGTGTCTAGGACCCACTTCCCTTGGATACAATGCCCCAACGGTCCCAAAACGACGCCATACCGAGGTTGCACTTGTACCCACATGATGCATCAAGGGAACCCGGTTCCAGAGAGAGCAGGGAGTATGTCCACACCCCGATTCAATTAGGTACTAGGCTTCCCGATCCTATATTCGATATGTGTTTAGTACATTCAAACACTTGACCACAACTCTAACACATTTCGACCTTAGCAGTTTTCCTCTAAACAGACGGGACATCCACCATTTCAGAATATTACCAAGCGCTGCCCGTCAACCTTATGATTCCAACATAAGTAAACGAGCAACTCCTATAGCTTGCGACTGATAGGAAATCACTCAACTTTTACCGTGTCCCTATTTAGCATAGCAACTAACGACTTATCATTCTAGTATTCAAAACATGGGTACTAGGGAGCATGCAACTAAGGTTTCAAGGCAACTCCTATAAACTTAATGCACAAACATATGTAACAAGGATATTGCATAAGTTTAGAAGTCAAGGTTATGCTCTGGGGCTTGCCTTCTTGTCCTACGTTAGCCTGGGGCTCTTTCGAAGCTTGGCTCAGGTCTTGAGTTGTCTTGATCAGGTTCGTTGCAGCAGTAGAGTGTTCTTGTTCAGTTTCTGGAACCAACTCGTACATGCCGTCAGCGAGGTTAGCTTCTACACGAGATGCATATGCATAAGATTTCAGTTATAACTGTTCATGATGTAGATTGCATTTTGTAATCATTGCAGAAGCAAAGGGTGCAATTTCGATCACATTCACCTAGACAAGTTTGTAACAATTCTTTTCTTTGCAAAACAAGGTTGGTTGGGAAGAAAACGTGGATTTTATTTTGATGGTGATTGTGTACACATATAAGATTCTTAGAAACTTAGTATTCAAAAGACAAAAGTGGTGTCATGTTGGTCCTGTTTAGCAATCTTTTTAAGAGTGACCAACATACTAAAGAAAAGCACAATAATTACTTGTGAGCCTACAAGTCCTAATAGCAATTATCCTTATTCAATAAATTAACTTCTAACATGAATAAATGTTTCAAAAGCATATGTTAAGATATGAACATGAAATTTTTACAGGATCTTTCCGCATACACAAGATATCTTGTGTAAAAATTTGAGATGGACTTGACAACTATAGAATTTATTAAATAAACAAACAGTTTTAAATGCAAATCATGAAGAATGATTTTTAACTGGAGTTCTATCACCGTTTTGGTTCCATAAATTTTACAGAAGGGCTACCACCACTAACATATGCTAATGTGAATTTTTTAGGGTTTTATGAGCATGAAAACTATTTATTCCATGAAAAGGAGATTAAACAACATGTATTTTCTTAAGCAATGGAAAACATCAGACGTGGACATCAAGAATCTAGCAAAATTTATTTTGCATTTTATCGATTTTCCACTAATTATTATGCAAATAACAATATTAAGACAACAATTAGGCATTTAGATTCAAAACAGTATGAAAACCATGGATTCCATTGACACAAGTCATAGATCCAGAATATGCATGTTAAAAGGAGGCTAACAAAATTGGTTTCACCATTTTTAGACCACTATATGATTTATAAGGCCTCTAATGGATTTTTCACAAAATAACTTCTAGAGCTAGATACAGGAAAGTAACATGCACATAAACTTTTTTGAAATAAACTAGACATCATCAGGAACTCAACAAAACAAGTTTCACATTTTTCTCATTTTTCTACAATTTTGTATGCATTTTCCAATTTCAGCCGTTTAAATCAATTTAAAAATCGAAAAGGAAAACACGTATCGCGACCAGGCTCTTAGATCTTTTGAAACTTCACAACAAGGTCCCTACATTTTTGCACCTAAGTCCCTGGAAACAATGTTGGCTTTGCAATGTGGCCCTTGGGGGCTGGCCGGTGGCGAGGGCGGCACGATCCGGCGAGGTCCAGCCATGGGGGTAGGAGCTAGGGGTGTGAAGGCAACGAGGGGCTCACCGGTGATGTTTCCGCTGCAGGGGTTGAGGGTGAAGGAGGGCTGAAGAGGGGGCCTCGACGGAGAGGCTTTGGGCACGGTGCGGTGGCTTCGTCTTCGGCGAGGGCAGCGGCGGAGATAGCCGGGAGAAGGGCTAGGGAGGTGGAGTGAGGCTCGGGAAGGGCGTCGATGTGCTTGGGTGGCGTCGGGGGTGTGCGGAGGCAGGGCTTGACGGGATGGCTTCAATGACGCGCGGCGGAGCTTGGGTGCGGGTGGAAGGGTGGCGCCAGCGAGCATGGGCGTTAAGCCTTTTATAGCAGCAAAGGAGAGGGATGGGGGATGACGTCTAGGCGCTGGGTTCTCGCCCACTGGGCAGGCCGGTGGTGGCTGAGCAGTGGCGGCAGGATGGGGTGCGCCGAGAGTGGCCGCTGGCGGCGCGTGGTGCGCCAATAGTGGTGAGGCGAGGCTGTGGTTTGCCGGCAAAGATTTGCTGTGCGGAGGGAGGGATAGGGCAGCATGCGGTTGGCTAGTGCGGTGCTCGTGCTGTCATGGCGTGGCCGGCGGTTTGGCGATGGGTCGGAGCTAGGCGGGCGGCACCACGTGGCACCGGCGTGCTCGCCGTGTGCGGTGACCGTGCATTGGCTCACGTGGCGTGTGCGTGTGGCGCGCGAAGGCAGCGTCTTTGTGCAGTTTATCTCCCAAACTTTGAACTAAATGATGAAAAATTCAAATATAAAAGTTTGAGGCTGAACTATGGACTCGAACTTCTACAAAGGCTGATGGGTGAAAAACGCAACAGATTTGGAGATAAAATCATAGAAACTTTAGTGGAATGCCGGCAAAGCTGATTTTGAATTTGACCAAAATTTAACCTAATTTTTGAACACCATTTTGGGGTGTTTTTAACACTTAGAATTTTTGAGGTGTTTTTTAATCTAAACACTTAGCAATTTGATTGTTTCTAATCTCTTTCTTAATTTCTCTTGATTTCTTCTTAATTACTAGGAATGTCATAGCCTACCCCTCTTATAAAGAATCTCGTTCCGAGATTCGGGTGATGAAAACTAGTGTGAATGTGTGTGTACCTTTCTGTTCGAATAGGAAACCGCGGAAATTTTTTTTGAGATACTCTTCGGTTTCCCAGGTTGCCTCTTCTTTAGTATGATGGCTCCATTGGATCTTAAACATTCTTACCGCTTGTCTCCGAGTTCTTCTTTCCTTACAATCAAATATCTTGATGGGAAACACAACATAGGAAAGATCCGGTTCTACCCATACTTCCTCTTGTTCAATAACCTCGGTTGGAACTCGAACACATTTCTTGAGTTGAGAAACATGGAAACATGGATAGCGGAGAGTCTAGGTGGAAGTTTCACTCGATAGGCCACGTGTCCACAAATGATTTCATATGCACCAATATATCGAGGAGCTAGTTTTCCCTTTACTCTGAACCTTTGCACACCCTTGGTTGGTGAAACTCGCAGGTAGACATGGTCACCAACTTCGAATTGCAATGGTTTCCTCCTCTTGTCAAAATAGCTCTTTTGCCTAGACTGGGCGGCTTTGAGGTGTTCTTGTATTACCCTTACTTTCTCTTCCACCTCAATTACCAAATCTAGCCCAAATACTTTCTACTCTCCGGTTTGGGACCAACTCAATGGAGTTTGACACCTGCGACCATACAAGGCCCAAATACTATCAAACTAGCTTGGTAGATGTTATAAGAAAACTCCGCTAGAGACAAGCATTTGTCCCATTCCTTATCATAGTGAATGACGCAAGCTCGAAACATATCTTCAAGGATTTGATTCACCCTTTCAGTTTGTCCATCGGTTTGAGTGTGATAGGTCGAGTTGCGGACTAGCTTAGTGCCAAGAGAAGCTTGCAACTGTTCCAAGAAGTGTGCCACAAACTAAGAACCTCGATCTGAGATGATTGTTTTGGGTACTCCATGTAGGCAAACATGCGATCAAGATATAGCTCAGCATATTTCTTGGTTGTCTAGGTTGTTTGCATCGGGATAAAATGTGCGGTTTTGGTCAGTCTATCAACTATAACCTATTGTACATACATCTATGGGCCCACTAAAAGGTTTGGACGGATCCACATGTGGGGTTGTACACCGAGATGTATCAGACATGGAGACTATGGGGTGTAGGATGATGTAGTCCACATGGAGTACAAGGAAACTACTCAAATTAGTTAGAGTAGGCCTCTCTAGTCAAAACCGACTAGTACTCTCGTAAGACAACCGACCTGTAACCTTACTCCCCCGGCATATAAGGATGGGCAGGGACCCCCTCCAAACAGGTTCAATCTGATACAAGCAAACAATACACAGGATGTAGGGTATTACGCGATCTAGTGGCTCGAACCTGTCTAAATCACATGCCTACGTACGCCACTGAGTTCCTAATTTCGGTGACACCCACCAACCAAAACTCTACCTCAGGTACTCCCTTGGTAGGTTGCCGGGTTTAAACATGATAGCTGGCGCGCTAGGTAGGGGAAGTCGCCAAAATTTCCCTTGCGAGTTCGATGGCTCAAGTCATCATCAAGCCCACAGTTGCGTTTGAAGCAGGCACAACGTTCATCACGAAAGCCCCAAAGGAGAAACCCCAGGACATCAGCCTTCGTCGCCAAGCTACGGAGGACTCCATCGAGAAATTGAGCAAATTTTTCAATCTAACAAGAAGTGAATCCGAGTACAACTCAAACTCTACATCCGCTCGGATTGGTTCCCATGAGCAGGCAATTCAGCCATCGTGTGAATTAAATCAAACTCTGAGCCAATTCCCATTCGGACTCATCAACGCGGTTTCTGTCCATCAAGCAACCCTGTCCAAATTGCAGTTTGACTTGGAGGCACTTGAGGACTGTGACTTCAATCTCTACTCAGATTCCATCGAGGAGACTCCTTTATCAAGTCCGCAGTAGGGCCTGGTGATCACCTCAACACCTCAAGGCAGATTTGTCTACTGGTCATGCATGAAGCCATCCTTTCTCGCCCAGGACAAATGAATCATGCCTCATCGCCCACCTCAACATTCTCCCGTACCAGGAGGGAACACCCCTATCTCCTATCCATGAAGATGATGGCTCTACAGAAGCCATCACCTCAAGCTCAGGTAGCTACTCTCCAGATAGAGAACTCTTTGCTCTTATCACAGTGGGTGATAGGGAGGATGGTGATCAACGACAACCGGAGAAGAATCCTCGCTAGGAACGTCACCCAGATGATATCTCACAGGATGAACTCTCCGCCAACATCGTCGGGGAAAAAACCAAAGGGCAGAGAACCCGACGGTGAGCAAGTAATGCATCGAGAGCAGAACATCGCCAACAATTGGCAGAACAGCTCCTGATCATGAACCTAGACAAAGCTTTTGAGGCTGTGCAAATGCGGCAACACTGGACGCCCCTCGCCACAGTCTCTTCCATTGACCTCACCACTCGTGCCATGCCACAAGACAAGTACACCACAGTATTGTCATAGTTAGCGGAATGTGCCTATGAACTACTCGACAGGCAGAACCCAATTCCTTCAGTGTCGCACACCCTGTCGGTGCGAAGTCAGCATGGCAGTAGCCACAGAGACCACACAAGACCCTCAGTTCGACTACATGAGGATGCTAGACACAACCGGGTTGCAATTGAAGGCCGAAGACACAACAGAGATATACCGGAGGGTAGTCGGGCAACTTCTACGGGAGGCTGGCGCCACCGCAGAGCTGATCCCGAACCTGCATGTGACGTTGAGGATCTCTGATAGAAGATAAACAGCAATCACGATGCTTGAAACATCATTAATGGATGGCATCATGAACGCGAACTCGAAGACGATTACAAGGGGGACAACAACAATAGCTTCCCCGCCTTTACAAGTTGGGTCAGAAAGACTATCCTACCCGAAAAATTCAAACCTCTAGGTATCTCCAAGTATGATTGCAAGCAAGACCCAGTCCAATGGCTGCAATGCTACTCATTGTCAGTTCAAGATGCAGGGGGCACCGATGACACAAAAGTCATATATTTTCCCATATGCATGGAAACTGCGCCACTTACTTGGCTTGAGTCCTTGAAGCCAAATTCGATCGACTCTTGGCAAGACCTGAAGAAGGCTTTCACCAACAATTACGAGGGAGCGATGCAGCGCCCGGGCAACAGAATTGACTTAGCAAAAGTCAAGCAGCGGTGGGACGAGACTCTACGAAACTACCTGCGTCATTTTTTCACCAAGAAGGCCATCATCGTAGACATCTCAGAAGAAGACGCAATTGACTATTTTCAAAATAGTCTCTATGATCGTCGTATGTTCCAAGACATCAGTAGGCGACGTCCTTAGGATGTCAAGTCGCTGAAGACCATGGCACAATCTTGGGCAGACGAAGAAGACAAACAAATTGAGAGGTTTGAGTCGAATCACAAACGAGGCCAACACAACAACAATCAAGGCAACAACAAAGACCACGACAAGAACCGTAACGGTGACCATTGAAGTAACTACTAAGGTGGTCAAAACCACAAGTGCAAGCCAGACAACATTGTCGCAGCGATGTCGCAATCGGCCAAGAAAGGGTCCAGCAAACATGAAGACATGCCTACTTTCAGCGAGCTTCTGAAGAAACAATGCCCGTGGCACCCTTATCACAAACACACTACGATAGACTGCTACAGCCTACGTAGAGTAATGAAGGAGTTGCCAAACCTTCGAGTACCCATGACAAGGGAAAAGACAAGGTATACGAAGGCAAAGACAGTGCAGGCAAGTTCTAGACCCCATCCAAGACTATCAACGTCATCGTTGGTGGAATCTCGGGTACCGCCTCCAAGCAGTCTCAAAAGCTAGTACTACGAGAAATCATGTCCATTGAGCCTGCTATCCCAACACCTCTTAAGTGGTTTGAGGTACCAATTACCTTCTCTCAAAAAGATCAGTAGACTAATTTCTCAAAACCGGGATGATTTCCTCTCATCCTGAACCCGATTTGTTGCTGGTTCTAGGCTCACCAAGGTACTCATTAACAGAGGTAGCGGCCTCAATGTCCTATTCATCAAGACTTTGAGGAAGATGGGCCTCAACATCACAGAGATGTTGACCCCAATGAGCTCTCCCTTCTATGGAATCATCCTAGGCAACGTGGCTATACCTCTTGGACAGGTAGTCTGGCCAGTTACCTTCGGGACCAAGTAGCACTACCGGACGGAGTACATCCAGTTTGAGGTGGCAAATTTTGAGACTTCTTATCACATCATCCTCGGAAGACCAGCATTGGCCAAGTTCATGGCCATCTCGCATTATGTGTATTAGTACTCAAGATGCTAGGACCTAAGGGAGTCCTCTCCCTCCATGGAGACTTGAAGAAATCATACGAGTGTGATATAGAAGCTGTCGAGTTAGCCACAACTTCTCAAGTACCAAGTTCAATGCAACAAGTCTTCGCCGCCTCAAAAAAGATCTCCCCGACTAAACTTGAAATTCTAGCGAACAAGTCAGGGGCCACCAAGGTCAAGCCGGCAAGTGACATGGACATCAAGGCCATCAACCTCGAGACCAGTGACACTTCCAAGATAGCCCTGATCGGTTCAGGGTTGGATCCTAAATAGGAACTCACGCTCGTCAGTTTCCTTTGAGCCAACCGAGAAATCTTTGCATGGAAAGCACCAGACATGCCAGGTGTGCCCCAAGATCTGATCGAGCACTCATTTAATGTAGATTCCAAAGCTACTCCAAAGAAACAATGACTACAATGATTCGCCCAGGACAGAAGGGAAGCCATCAAAAAAGAGTTGGCAAAACTACTCGCGGCAGGCTTCATAAAGTCTTCCATCTTGAGTGGCTCGCCAATCCCGTCCTGGTTCAGAAAAAGAACAACAACGAGTGGAGGATGTGTGTTGACTACATAAATCTCAACAAGCATTGTCCAAAGGACCCTTTCGGGCTCCCGAGGATCGACCAAGTCATCGACTCCATAGCTGGATGCGCACTACTCTGTTCCTAGATTTCTACTCAAGGTACCACCAAATAGCTCTCAAGGAAGAAGATTAGGCCAAGACCACGTTTATCACCCCTTATGGAGCTTTCTGCTACACGACGATGTCCTTCGGGTTGAAGAACGTAGGTGCCACCTACCAACGCGCAATCCAGATGTGCTTTGAGAAACAGCTACACCGCAATGTTGAGGCATACGTGGACGACGTGGTAGTCAAAACAAGAAATCTAGATGACCTCATCGCCGATATGAGCAGGCCTTCAACAGGGGACTCTCGAAGGCCTGGATCTCCTCAGGCCGTAGCAGACCCTCCATGCCCGACTCGCTCCTTGTGCTGGGTACTGGGACTAGCTCGCGGCCTGCTGATGTCCCTACCTCAGACGATGTCCCAGCTGCAGCAGCAACTGCTTCAAGAGTTCGTGCAGCCTCGAGCTCAGAGACTCCAGGATCAGCAGCGTTAAGAGGTATCGCGTCCAAGACCTTCGACGTGGGTGGATTCTCCACAGGCACAGCTTTGGGGAATGCTCTAGGTATAGCGGGCTTGGGAGCTGGCACCGTAACATCCCTCAATGAGCTTATCACATCACGCATCAGCGCAGCAACAAAGGATGTGATGCTCGCCTCTGGCACCGGAGTCGAATTCTCCTTGGCCGAGACTACGGTAGGCAGGAGGGCTTGATCTTCAATTGAGCGGCTTGCGCCATTAGTTGTCGATCCCGAACCTGATGCACCAAGGTTCACATTCGAGGATGTCCTACACAAGACAGAGCATAAGAAAAGGAAGACAATACTCGACACAAAATTGGTACTGAAATAACAATAGAGTACTCACCTGGTGGATCTTCACAGCTTCAGTGATGGGTTCCCCACCAAGTGCATCGGCTGGATAGTGGGGGCACGCGATAGCATTTCCTGGGTGCTGCCAGCCAGGGTAGTCCTATCTTCATCCCCTACGAGTACCTCAGTACCCACAGGGTTCACTTCGGCAGCGGGGGGCTCACGATCATCCCCAGCATTACTATCCTCCCCGAAAGCTGAAACTTCAGTTGGAACGGTATCGGCTGCCATCTCCGTTGTCTCGACTACATCATCAGTCGCCTGCAAGAAAAAGAAGTCATGATCAGTAGTTGTGGCATTACTATACAAGCTTAATCGTACCTGCACCTCAGGGATTACGCAAAACACGCATTTTGACAATCGTCGTCCATCACCTCGGCGGCGGGGCCAAACTGGCATCAAGCTCATCTTAAGTTGGGCGCTTCAATGTGCCAGAGGATGCTCTAGCCTGCTCTGAAGTACGATGCTGCACAACAAAATCCTCAGCAGCATCAGTGTTAGAGCTGCTGAGGGACTCGGTCTCTTCGTCCTTCTCCTCCTCTTCCTCCTGGGTCCAAAAGTACACCACACATTTTTGCTATCATTAGCACCGAGGGAGGAGGGGGGGTGAAAAGAACACGAGTACGTCTTCCTGCATAAAGGGAAACAAGTCGGCAAAGAAGATTAACAATGAATAGGTACTCGGGGGCTACGGCCACAGATACTTAGTCCTCTTGGCGGGTCGGAAGCATTGAAGGCCCCGACTACCTTGGGGATATCCTCGGCATTCTTGAACATTTGCCCTAGTCTCTTCATCACTTCATCAGTGGAGATCTCTTCAGGTGACATCCTAAACGGGTCATTAAGACTCGAGTACTCGTAACCCCACATGTTGCAGAGTTGCAGGGGCTGTACTCATCTCTTCAAGAAACTGAAGGTTACCCCAATGCCTGTCAGTCTCTTCATCTTTAGATTGGTGATCTTGGCCAGAAGCTCGGGTACTTGCATACTTTCCCCGATCTTCGATTCGTCGATCTACCTACTGCTCCACACCGCGCGATGGCCAGTGACCTTAGGCAACTTCAGCACATGGTCTTCAACATAAAACCACTTTTCTTTCCTACCGGGGTGCAATTCACTGGTCTTGTAATCCAGGTACAGACTACTGCTTTTCTCCCAGATCTGGATCCCTACGCCACCGACTACCTCAGTGTGCTCCTTCCTGGGCTGCGGCTTCACGTGGAATATTTTCTGAAACAAGTTGAAGTGGGGCTGAATCCCCAGGAAAGCTTCACACAGATGTACAAATATGGCAATATGGAGGATGCTATTGGGGTTGAGATGAGCCAATTGCAGATGGTAGTATTCCAAGAGACCCTGAAAGAAATTAAAAGTGGGCACAACAAAACCCCGCTCAACAAAAATCCCGAAGGTTACCGTCTCATCTGGGTGTGTCTCCAATGGCCATGAATTCCCGTGGGCACATCTCCAGCCTACAATGGTCTTATCCTTCAACAGCTTTTCCGTCACGAGTTCTTGGATCTCCTCCTCCTTCTTGCTTAGCCTCTTCCAGGCCATGGCCTAGTTCGGCGGCACAGTCTGGTTGGTTTTTCGTACTTCGGCAGTGGCAGTTGGGGTTGCTTCCCCTTCCTGGATCCCTTTTTGGAACCCTCAATGTCCTTGAAACAAGTAGCTTTCTTCCCCATCCTGATGCTCGCACGTCTCTTCACCCGCATATACTCAGGGGCTTGGCGGGGGGAGGCGGCGCTGGCGATCTGAGATTAGATTGCAGCGGTGCTCGAGGGTAGGGTTTTTTGCAAGGCAAGATAGCAGATAGCAAATGATAGAGTAAACGAGAGGGGTAACTTCTCCCATCCCTTTATAACAGTGGTGAAGTTAACGGAGGTAATGGCTCGATCTTTTCGCACCTGGCCAAAAATTTTGCACTGTCTCATGGTTACTAGATTTATCGCAAGAGATAGAGTTGATTGTTGGCAAACGGTCATGATGACCAGTGGTTGACCCTTATACCTCCTGGAGCTAGTCATATAACGGCTCAGGGGCTGCGTACACCGTGCCCGTTGGTTAAAAAATTCTTTTTCTTCGAGATCAAGATAAAGACAATGCAGATGCAGATTGATCCTCAGCCTGATTCTTCGATTCAACTGAAGGCTCGGGGGCTACTCCACATGGAGTGCGATTTTCATCGCACTTCCATATAAAGATTCAAGGATAGATGTTCAAAAGCAACATCATATGAGGCTTAAGCACATTCGAGGTGCATGATAGTACTCGAGTTACTTGAAGACTCAACCCTGACAAAGTGCTCGAAGAGCACCAAAAACTAGTCGAGCGAAGTCTGTAAAGGTACTCGAGACTGTTATATTTGACTAAAACGTACTCGAGGGCTTATCGTACATACATCCATGGGCCCACCAGAAGGTTTGGACGGATCCGCATGTGGGGCTGTACACCGAGACATATCAGACATGGAGACTATAGTACAGGATGGCGTAGTCCACATGGAGTACAAGGAAACTACTTGTAGTAGTTAGAGTAGGACTCTCTAGTCAAAACCGACAAGTACTCTCATAAGACAACCGACCTGTAACCCTGCTTCCCCGGCATATAAGGGCGGGCAGGGACCTCCTCCAGATAGATTCAATCCAATACAAACAAAAAACACACAAGACATAGGGTATTACGCGATCTAGCAGCCCGAACCTCTCTAAATCGCGTGCCTACGTACAGCATCGAGTTCCTGATTTTGGTGACACCCACCAACCAAAACTCTACCTCGGCTACACGCTTAGTAGGTTGCCAGGTTTAAACACCGACATAACCCATATGGAATCATGCTTCTGAGAGGTGTGGGGCAGACCAAGAATGAAATCCATGTTTATGTCCTCCCATTTCCATAATAATATAGGTAACGGTTGAAAAGTACCGGCTACTCTTAAATGACTTGCTTTTACCCTTTGGCAAGTGTCGCATTCCGACACATATTGAGCAATTTCTCTTTTCATCCTAGTCCACCAAAAATTTGGTCGGAGGTCTTGGTACATTTTGGTGCTACTCAGGTGAATAGAGAACTTGGAGAGATGTGCCTCATCCAGGATTTGCTTTCGGACATCATGATTTGCTGGAACAACCAAGCAGTCCTTGAACCATACAACTCCCTTCCAGTCTTGGCGGAAACTCTTATATCCTTCATCCCTTTGAGAAAGCTTTTGCTTTATGAGTTTTATCTCTATGTCCTCTAGTTGTGCCATAATGATTTAATTGTGCAGGGTAGGTTTGATAGAGATGTGGTTCAGTGTGCCTTGAGGAATAATTTCCAAATTAAGCTTCCTCATCTCATGACACAAGGTTTCTGTGAAATGTTCTGCAGAAAGGCAATTGCAATGAGCCTTTTGGCTTAATGCGTCTGCAACCACATAGCCTTCCAGGGGTGATAATGCACCTCTAGATCATAATCCTTAATCAATTCCAGCCACCTCCTTTGATGCATATCGGCCTGTGTAAAGATGTACTTGAGACTTTTATGATCAGTGTAGGTATTGTAATGAGCACCCATCAAGTAATGTCTCCGGATTTTCAGAGCATAAATCACCACTGCTAGCTCAAGGTCATGCGTCGGGTAATTCTGCTAGTGAGGCCGAAGTGCACGTGAAGCATAAGCAATGACTTGATTGTCTTGCATAAGAACACATCTGAGACTAGTGCCAAAGATGTCATAGTAAATGTCAAAGGGCTTAGTATTATCAGGTTGGGCTAAGACTAGTGCCAAGGTGAGTAGTTTTCGCAAAGTGTGGAAAGCTTCTTCACACTTTTCGCTCCATACAAACTTGACCCCTTTCTTTAATAACTCGGTCATTGGCTTGGCTATCTTTGAGAAATCCGGAATGAAACATCAGTAATAGCCTGCCAGACCAAGAAAACTTCTGATTTGATGAACAGAAGTGGGTGGCTTCCAGTCCATCACCTCTTGCACCTTGCTTGGGTCAACTACTATGCCTTCACTAGATATGGTGTGCCCCAAGAATTTCACACTATGCAGCCAAAATTCACACTTAGAGAACTTGGTATAGAGGTGATGATCTCTAAGGCATAGAAGTACAATGCGGAGGTGCTGAGCATGCTCTTCCTCATTTTTGGAATATATGAGGATGTCATCAATGAAGACCACAATGAACTTGTCAAGCTCGGGCATAAACACCAAATTCATGAGGTACATGAAGTAGGCAGGAACATTTGTGAGCCCGAAAGACATGAATAAGTGCTCATATAATCCGTACTGGGTAGAGACGATGGTCTTAGGGATGTCACTCGGTCGGATTTTAGTTTGATGATAGCCAGAGCGGAGATCAACCTTGGAGAATACTCTAGCTCCAACGAGTTGACCAAAGAGGACATTAATATGGGGTAGTGGATACTTATTCTTGATAGTCACCGCATTCAGAGGTCGGTAGTCTACACACATCCTCAAACTATCATCCTTCTTCTTTACAAAGAGAGTTGGGCAGCCCCAAGGTGATGTGCTTGGGCGAATAAAGCCCTTGTCTAGCAGCTCTTGAAGCTGGGTTTTTAATTCTGCCAACTCCACAGGCGGCATTCGATAGGGTCTTTTCGAGATAGGTGCAGTGCCTGGCCGTAGTTCAATGGCAAACTCAATGTCCCTATGTGGTGGAATTCCTGGCAAGTCATCCGGAAAGACATCATCATACTTGCATATCATGGGAATATCCTCCAGTCAGGACCCAATTGCCAGATAAGTGCATGAATTTATGCACTCTCGGGCTGGCAAGTGAACTGTGGAAGATCCATCTGTAGGTGAATTTATTTGGACGGCCCATGCTGCAATGTCTATCGTGACTTGGTGCTGAGTCATTCAATTTGTCCCCAATATAATGTCTATGCCTTCCAAACCCAAGATAATAAGGTTGGTTTTGAAAATTTTGCTACCCAACTTGAGTGGTACAAGATGTGCTACTTGGTTGGAAGCAATTTTACCACTAGGTGTTGAGATCATGTACGACCCTTTAGTATGACAGAAATCCAATCCACATTTACCACTGAATTTTGTCCCAATAAAGCTGTGCTATGCACCAGACTCAAATAATATAATCGCAGGCTGGTTATGGATAGAGAAAATACCCATCATGACTGGTGCACCCTCGGAAAGATCGGCGAGAGTGGTGAAGTTAAGCCTCCCTTGCTTGACCTGAACCTTCTGCCTCTTGCCCCTATTCTGGTTTGGGCTCTGTCCCTTGTCACTACAAGGATTTGACCCTTTTAGCACCACTTGTTTTCGCAACACCACACATTTGGTTGCAATATTTTGTTCTATGGCAACCAACGGCATAATTGGTAGCGATATATGGGCTTTATGGCCACAAAAATTGTGTGTTGCATTAGTCATAAGCTCTATTGCAAGAGAGAGGTGCTAATGCTGCAGTGGAAAAGGTGGTTGCGAGTATGGGTTCTGCGCGGGGTTGGCGGGGTGGACGCGCACGAGCCGACGGCGTGGAGGAGGCGCGGGGGCCGGCGGCGTGGTGGACGTGCGTGTAGGAGGCGCGGGGGTTGGCGGCGTGGAGGAGGCGCGGGGCGGCGCGGGGGCCGGCGGCGTGGAGGACGTGCGGGGAGGCGCGGGGCTGGTTGGGGAAGGGGAGTGGAGGTGGAGGGGGCTGTGGTGGATGGATAGGGTAGACGCGTGCGACGACCTAGGGTTTCAGAGGGCAAGTAGCCGTCGGATCGGATGGATGAACGGTCAAGAAGAATTGGACCGTGGAGGCTGTTTGGGTGGGCCGAAAATACAGCCCATTAAACAAATTTAACTTTTGTAGTTGAAATATGAAGTAATTCCAATAAATAATAAGTAGAGATATATTTAAATTCTTAAAAAATATTTCATTGCAAAAAATTATAATTAAATTATTTTTAGGAATAAAAATACTAATATAATGTTATATTAAACTTTCATATGAAAAAGTTTATAATCGGCATACTAAGCTATTGATCACCTCAAAACTCAGTGGGGATCGAAGAATTTACTATAAATACATACTCTCAGATAAACACCAAATGAAGAAAGTTGTTGTCTCCTCTGATTTTTTTTTATTAAAGTTGTAAGAATGTCTTTTGCTCTCTAACCAAAGTTTGGAATTTTCTTAGAACTTTTAGGTATTATTCAATTTTGAAAACTATAAAGTAACTATGAAAACTAGAGTGCATACTATACAAACATTTGGATTTTACCTTCCAAATTCACATGTCGTATTCTAATCTATAAATATAGTGGCATGTATATGTTTCTAATGTAAAAGTAGGTTTCACCATAAAAAAATGGGTAAGGAAATACTTAAAAAAAGTATATTAATACATTGAGTCAAGGTCTATATACTTATGAGATAATGACCTCGTAGCTATTAAGCAAGATCACCACCTAAGACTTTAAACAAACTTGCCATACTAACATACAAATGCATGTTGGCTTGTTAGCTTGTTGGGCAATACAATGGGCAATTAGCTTGTTGGCTTAGAATATATATAAGAAAATATTAAATTTACTTGGTGGCTCAATAGAAACCGCCAAGAAAATGAATTATTAACTTGGCGGTTCCTAAAAATAGCCAAGGAAACCCATCCTTTTCTTGGCGGTTCGTGGAAACAGCCAAGTTAATCCATCCTTTGCTTGGCGGCTTGCATAAACAGCCAAGGAAACCCACGTTTTCCTTGGCGGTTTACAATAACAGCCAAGGAAATACATTCTCTTGGCGGTTTTCTGCCACTGCCAAGGAAACGTTATATTCCTTGGCGGCTCAATTTTGACCGCCAATTTTTCCATTTTATTTTTGTGCCTGCTTGCTTGTCCAGTGAGTAGTTTTCTTTTGCCAGTAGCTCAGCATTTTTCTCAGTTGCCCATGTATTTTTGGACCTCTCTTCTGCTTCCTTCTTGTTGAATAATTAAGAGGATACACATGACATGAAAAAAATAAGAAGGAAAAAAACATCTGGACGGTAGTCTTTTTTTTCCCTAGACATTGGGTACTGCAAATTTTGGAAGCACATGAGGTGTGTTATTGAAAGTTGAAAAGTATCCTCACAATTTTTCTTCTCAGCAGTTGCATCATTCTGTGCAGGCCTTTTAACTCTCTTCCTTGAATAAAAAATATTTTAATTTAATGGGTATTTGTGATTTTCTATTAAATGTGTAGGCATCCAATAAGTAAAATAAAAATTTAGTGATGGAAATGAAAAATATTGTTAGTTTGAAAAACTAAATTGATCTTTTACCGTAGCAATGCATAGATATTTTCTCTATCTTCTACTAAAAAAACCGAATCTCTACTTAAAAAATCAAAGAGGAGAAAAAACTTCGTACGTCCCGTCCGCGATGACCCTGCGTCGTCCGCGCTTCACGCTTCGCCCTCCGATGGAATGCGTGTTGGGAGCCACCACGCGCCATCCGCTGCGCCTCCTCCAGCCCCGCACTTCACGCTTCGCCCTCCGATCTTCCACTCGCTCTCCTACTCCTCCTCGCTCGCCCTACATCCCCGCCGCCGCCCGCAATCCTCCTCTCCTCAAGATCCACCAGCCGCCGTCCGCGAGGGAGACAACCCATCAGCCCTCTACGCCGCTGCCGCCACCGCACAACCCAACCCCAACTGCCCTTCTTTCCTCCCCTGCACCAGCCGCCGTGATTGATCCCCCCGCCTCCATGAGACCGGTGCGAAGTGCACGCTCCTTCTGCCCCTCCTGCATGGCGAAAGCTTTCCCGCTAGGCTCCCCTCCATCCCCGCCGATCTTGCCTCACTCCTCACCTCTAATCTTGCCGCCCTCCCCCTTCCAATCTTGTAGGCCGATGGCTATGGTAGGTTGCTGCAGCGTCGCCGGCGCCAGCCGCACAGCAGCGCCGTTTGATGGCAAGCGAGAGAAGAAAAGTGCCCCTGTAAACGAACCGCTTCTTCACCGGGAGGTCCAACTCCGGCGTCAGTACATCACCACATCAGAGATTCGTGAACTTGGAATCAACGCCACCTTTGCCAGTTGCAGCGCCACCGCCACGGTCACCGCCAAGTGCAGCATGTTGGCCGGAATCCATAGTTGGCAGCCACGGAGGTCAATCCTCTTCCACAAATCCTTGGTTAATTTTCCTCTCTTGTTCAGATTGTGTGTCAGCATGAAAAAAATCCCCAAATCATGGTGTTGTTTGGGTTGCTTGATTGCTTAATTGGGTAGTTGAGATGCAGCGCTAGTCAGATTTATGGGCTGGCCAAGATAAGGTTAGTAAGATTGATTAAACTGTAAAATTTATGTTTCTTTTCATTCACTAGCTATCATCTGATATAGATGTTAGCCTGTCAGTACAAGCTCTGTGCAATGACACATGGATCATCACTCATCAGCCACAGATATAGATGGTAGCTTGTGCATTAGTAATTATATGCATTGGTTCTAAAGTGTGGGACGTATCTGCTTGTGCTGCTCTATATATATGTCAGTTGAATCTGGTGCTTGAAAATGTCGCTTGCTGTGAACATATTAAATATTGCTGTCTATTTTCAGGGAACAAGGTGGCTGCAAATAGGAAAATGGAAGGCTTCGGAAGATGGGAGACGCTATGTAGGGAATCTTTACTTTAAAAAAACCAAAAAGACGAAAAAACTTCGTACGTCGGGCACAACTGAGATAAGTGAAGCCGAGGGCTTGATTACTCGATGCTGAGATTAGCATCAACCATGATGTTGTGCACCTGACCCACCGTAACTCTTTGAATTGACTGTACTGAAAACAGGGCATTTCCTGAATTTGCAAGAATTACGGCATGGCCATGGGGATTGGTTATGGCTCAACTGTTGCCGTCCCATCGGCATTCGACTTTGACACCAGCTCGTGGTGTGATCATGTCGGGTGCATCGTCAAGAAGCTCAGTGACTAGGTAGATGTATTCTCTATGCCATGGTGGTTGGAGAGGTCGGCTCCACTATCGTTGTTTTATGTTTCACTAAATTTTTTTTTAGGAAATGATGAGATACATTTATTGTAACCCATCTCAAGTAGGATAGTACTTCATTTTGGAACTCTAACAGAATTTCTCTCTTTCAGTTTATATGCTTGTAGGTGATTAGTAATGCATTGGTACTATTTGCATGTTGGTTCTATATGGAGTTGAATCTATCATTTTCAAGCATGTTGTATGATATAGCATCCAAGCTAGACAAAGTCTGAGAATGATAAACCGTTAAAGGTAATGCATTTTAAAACTGCATTCTATGGCAATTTGATCTTTTAGAATTATAGATAACTCCTAGCTTTATCATTGAGTATTCTATGCCACAAAAGGCTATTTACCAACACTTGGCAAGTTCTTTGCAGAAATATTTAGTCAGGGGCCAAGAGAAGCAAGTGCTACTGCCTTGGTATGTTCTATATCTGTTGTGTATCTTTTTCCTATCACTTAGTACTATCAGACCTTATCTCAGTGATTACTTAGTACATACGTCATTGTGGTGATTTTGGAAAATACTACACTCATTGTGGTGATTTTGCAGCTCTACCCCTGGCCGTGATTGGTCAAGTGCGCCAAGGGGATTTGCACAGGTGAATGCTTGACATTGCTCTTGCTCTTGGTTCAGTTGGGAGGCTTGCAGATATGTTTTTTGGACTGCATAGATCACTACATAATATCTTTTTGTCTCTTGTGTTGCCTGAGCATGGATTTACTTTGATCAGGGTCTTTGTTCTGCATCCAGGTCATAAAAAAATTTCTACATAATTTCTTAATTGAACTGACATTATTTCATTGCTTATAAAAAAATTGATTCATGGACAACGTGGAGTAGGATGACCCTTGCCATTGGCTGCATAAGGATGATTCATGGCAGCTAGTCCAAATTTATACAAGCTTCAATTCTATTTAATTAGATTAAATTATACTTTATGCAATATCATAATATGAGGGGCTTTGGTACAGAACTCATTTGTTTGCTCAATTATTCTAGCTGGTTTCTATTAGACTAATGGCAGGTTGCGTCTATTACTGAAAGCTAGCTGTTTTTACTGAATGAGGGGTAATTGTTAACTTTGTATTGAGCTGGGAAGAACAATTGTAATTGTATGCATGCGTGGAGCTAATGTTTTCCTATATGCAGCTTGGTCAGCAGCACTACATACAGACATATATTTCTTGAGGTTTTAAATATCAAAGGTATAATATGAGTTTTGGAATATAGCTACGCTGACTGCTTGCAGTTGAATTCTGTGCAAAGTTGCAGCTTGTGATAGATATGTAGCTTAGCTCTCAAATGGAAATTTAGGTGCCTCGCCTTTGTTTACATTTCTGCTCATTGGATCCTAGATTGGGCAAATTCATTGCTTACAATTGAACTTATTTGAGTTGACATGCATAGGATAATTCATATAGATAGTACCAATCTGCTGAGCATAATTTGACCCTGTGCAAAGCTAGGGAGTGCTCATTTCTACTTCTCTATCTCTATCTAAAATTGTATACCATGCTACACCATTTGGTGTGATATAATTAAATTAACATAACATACGTGTTCATTCATAGGTGATTACTGATCAGTACTAAAACATAAGCATACGTGTGCCTCTGAATTCTGTGTGTTCATGAATTGCAGGAAAGCGTCGATAGCCAAAATATTTAGAGAAAGCTTTATGCTTATATGCTGGTGATGGACTACTAGAAGAATGAAGAATTACAGAAAGGTTTATTGGTGATTGCTAGTGCCAATGGGACATGAATAGATCAATAAGAGAACTCATATTTAACATAGTTGCGCTTGTAGTTAGAGATGATGTTTTTATTGTCATTGTGTTATTACTTTGGTTGAGACATATATTTGAAGTTAATGAAGGTTTGAGTTCTTATATGTGATGATGAAATATATACTTATGGCACAATTATTTTGTAACAACAATTAAATTTCTAGCTACAAAACGAAATTAAAAAGGTGCTGGTCAAAATGCCCTCGTTGCAACAAACCACTACGCAACCACTGTTTGTTGTTGCAATACACATTATTGCCACAAACCTTATGTGTTGCTATAGGACGTGTCTACCACCAACAATGATTCGTTGCGTTTTCCATCTATTACCACCAACAATGATTTGTTGCATTTTCCATCTATTACCACTAACAATGATTCGTTGCATTACTTTTTATTGCTACCAGCAAGTGAACGTTGCAATTGTGACTCTAGCCACCAAATTTGTTACGTTGCAATATTTATTTGATGCAATGGAGCATATTGCATGGCAATATGGCCATATTCCCATGTAACTATGGGGTGACAATAAACCTATTTTGCGACAAATTTGTTCATAGCAGTACTGTCATATTGCAGCCATGTATTTCATTGCAACAATAATTCATGCAACCATTCTGTTGGTCGCAATATCCGTGCTTGCAACCAAATCGCAGTTGCGTTAGTTTTTTTATATGCATTGCAAAACCACCATATTGCAACACCACTCCAAAAGGATGCAAAAGCCTATTGCACCGTTCCAAATGCAGCCACCTGTCAACCACCATACACAGATGTAATTGATCCTTATTGCAACCAAAGTAGCCATATTGCAACCCAAAATAGGCATCACGATAGGGCTGGATCCTAGTAGTGTGTTCTGGAGCCTATTCTGTGGGCATTCTTTAGCAAAATGATTTGGACTCCCACAGATGAAGCATCAGTTCCCATTGCAAGTGCGAGCTGGCTGTGGAGGTTTTGGCTTTGGGCCCTGCTGCTAAAAGTTAGGGAAATGTGGAGCTCCCTGTTGCTAAGGCGGCCTAATGACCCAACTTCCAGGTTGAGGGGTTCTCTGAGGAACTCGGGGTGGAGCATTTAGAACAAGTCAGAACTTTGGAGTCGGGGCACTAGTTGAGGCCATTGGATCCTTCCTCTTCTTGTCTACCCAATGAGCCAAGATACAGTCCTCTTGAGAGATCTCCAAGTTCACCAGCTCATTATAACTGTTCACCTTAATGGGATTCAGCCGTTCCCTGAGCTTGGTATTGAGACCTCTACAAAAACGGTCCCTCTTCTTCTCATCGGTGTTAGCATGATAACCCGAGTACTGACATAAATCATTGAAGGTCTGAACACACTGGAGCACATTGCGCATGCCCTGATTTAGTGCCAAGAACTCATTTAGCTTTCTCTCCATCAGACCCTTTGGAATGTGATGGCTTCTGAAGGCAACCTTGAACTCGTCCCAAGAAACCACGTGATCGGACGGGAGCATGGCATGGTAATGGTCCCACCATATGCTGAGCCACAAAGCTACTGCGCCGCAAACTTTGCCCTATTCTTATCAGGACAAGGTGCCGTGAGCAGCGAGAATTTGGATTCGATAGTGCGAACCCCAAGCATCTGCATCCAAGGGCTCCTCCATTTTGTGGAACAACAAGGGCTGGGTGCCCAAGAAATCCTCATAGCTTGGGATCCGAGGCTAGTGGACATTCCGCCCACCCTGAGGCTGTTGCTGCTACTGAACAAGATGCCGCAACAATTCCATTTGAGCAGCCAGTATCGCCTCCATAGAAGGTGGGGCTGGTGGTGGTGTTTGTTGCCTGCTACCGCTAGGCGCAAATCCACCAGAGTTCTGGTGCGTTCCCTGCACCATCTGCAAGGTTGAACTTTTCCATTAGTCACATAATTTTTAAACTTGCTCACAAGAATATGAAACAAGGTAATCATGTGTGGAATGTTAAAGTTCAAAATGCAGTTAAAACATTGCGGGTAGAAAAATGTTACTTAGGAGAAAATTCATATCTCCTAACTCAAGCGTCAATAAATTCTCATCTTTGGTCAGTGAGTGGAAATTTAGTATACTACAACTTTGGTATTCAACTTAGAGACCAGTTCAAGCATTAGCTAGGCCGAAAAATTCTACCTTTACATCTCTGTCCTGGCTGTTTTTCAGCAGGCCGAGCTGTGATGTTTTGCTCATAAATCTAGTTAGAAAAGTCCAATGATGCTGAAATTTTGTGAGAATTCAGAATATAAAATTCCCAACAATTTTGTATTCATAAAACAGCTTAGAGATTAAAGGAAACCAAGTAAAAAAGTTCAAACACATTTCCACTGCAGAAAGTTGGTCATCCACATGCTGGGTTACATGAACGTCAAGTTTTCGGGAACAAACTCCCATAATCTAATGTCACAACCGTAGCATCTGCTACGCAAAAGAATACTCAACTATAAGTTAGCCTATTACATCCATGGTCCAAAATTAGGCTACACCGAGGAGTATATACAAACTATCTTGTAACATCTAGAAATCATCCAAGTCATTGATCGAGGATACACTGAGCATGGGAGAGTGAGCTCCCCAAGGTGGTATCTGTGGTGCTCCACTCTCCACATCCATGCCGAAAACACCCTCCATCTCCTTGGGATCCTCGTCCTCCTCCATAACAGCTGGAGGGGCCTGCATAGCTGCCTCCTGCTCATGGTGCATCTCAATATGGTCGCTAGCATCCTCCAACTCCAGGTTGAGATCATGGATCTGATCCTCCAAGATCTCCATATCAGCCACTCTGTCATCCAACTTGTACTGAAGCTCACCCACCCAAGTCTCCAACTAGGCAATCTGTATATCCTTGTCAACCAACTCAAGCAAGAGGTCGACCATCTGGCGGTTCATTTCATTGAACGCGATTTGATTTCCCTGTGCCCGATCGGTCAACTTGGCCATTGCCTCGCCCTAGAGAGTGTGTAGCCGGTATAGTGCATTCATGCACCAAGCTGAAGTAAAGATTGTCTTCTAGGGGCAAATAAATTCCAAAAGCTCCATGTTGTCCATCCGGTCAATCCACATGGGATCATCTGACTGAGGTGATGGAAACAACCCCACAGGAGCCATAGCAACCTCCTTGGGTTGTTGACTACAAAAGGTACTGAGTCCATGAAGAGCAGCTGTCTCCCAAGTGTCATCAAGGAGATACGCAAGTGCCTCAAGGGTCGGCCACTCAGGGTGCGCCTGGTGGGGAAGAAGGGTGAGGTGCACGCGGCAATAGGGCACACCGTGCTCCTCATACTCCTTTCCAGTGTAATGGGGAGGAGTGGTGTATCCTCCGAGCTTAAGACACCCCACAAGATGGAAGGAAAACCCTCCTAGTGCAGATAGTCCGAGTGAACTCTTCCGTCCAGATCCACCACAACATACACCGGGTCAGCCATCTGGAAGAAAAAAACTGAGGGAGTGTGTGAGAGCTAGAAAGTCACTTATCCCAAAAATGACAGAATCTGGATAGATGGTAAAATGGTTGTAACTCAAGAAGTACCCATCCAAAAATTTCCAAATTTTACCAGAATGTTTCTTAGGTATTTGGCTAACACTTTGTTAGGTATGCATCATGTTTTTGTGAGAGCGACATTAGGTTGAGACGTTACCCATGCAAAAGTTGTTCCAATTTCCAATTCGTAAGTTTTTAACATGATGCATGCATGACCTGTGCATCCTCACAAATTCAAAGAATTGCCAAATACTTGGACTTTTGAGTTAGTGCCGGTGGCAAGGCAATAATTTACGGCTCTCCCTATAATAGCTAGTCAATTTTCTAACCCTTCGTTAACTTAACGTAATCATGGTTAGTGTATTTGTAGAAGAGCATTTATACAAATTGAACCTTTCGTGCCAGCTCTCACGAAAGCATCCCCATTCATTACCGTTCACTATAGAAATAACATCCGTATGATTTCTGCTGTACAGACAACGTTCATACGCTATTCGGCGTATTCACATTTTATGTGCCACCATCATATTTTCATATGATGCCGTATCACCGCACCCTTGCGCTAACCGTTGTGCAATAAAGTAAGTTTTGACTGAAAGTAAATGTGCTGCAAGTCAGTATAATATAACCAATAAGTTAGTTAGCCACCTGATCAACCCATAATCCCCTAGGGCTTCACAAACTAACTTTTATCCTTAACGAACCAACGCATTTTTCAAATGCGATTTTTCCAGGCAAGTTTTATCAAACTAAGTTTTTAAGGCTCGTTGCTTTCTCTGGTGTATGCTTTTCGCTCTGATACCAGCTGTGGCAGAACCACCCAAATTAACCCGGCTAAAGTATTCTAAACATCACCTCAAATGCGAACAGACACTTTAATCGGATCAAGATGGTGGTCTGTCGGGTTTCACCGGATACAACCACGTATTTCCGATCGAAACAAGCATAGAACACTCGTACGAAGATGAGCCCGGAGATTACAACAATCCAGATGAAAATTTTAGAGGTCCCAAATCAAATTGTTACAAAACTAGTTTCACATGCATAAAGTAGTTTCAGAGTTCAAAACATATAGAGTGTTCAGAGTTCAAAAGCGGTGGAAAATAACGATAAATCTAACATCGATACATGATACCATGGTGAAGCCGTCCATGATATTACTGACCACGGTCCTCGCCCACCGAGGACGGGTTCCACTCAACCGTCCATCTCGAAGGGAGCTGGCACGGCCAAGTCACACTAGCAATCATGTCATCAACATCAACATTACCTGAAAACATAGCCACAAGCAAGGTTGAGTATACTAATACTCCATAAGACTTAACCGTCAAGTGGTATCTAATCCACCGACTCCTAGACATGCAAGGCTTTTTGGCTAAGGGGTTTGTTTTGCCAAAAGCTTCTAAAGTGGATCCTTACTTTCAAGTTTTAGCATCAAGTTCTAGTTGATTAACCATTCTAGTAAGCACCTATTCCAAGCAAGCATGGTAGAATAAGAAATTTAATCAAGCATCAATATTAAACATCATGCTTGTGCATCTTCTTACTCAGTGTAGAAAGGCGGTCAAGCAGTCCCAAATTGTGAGGAGGAGACAATTCAAATCAAATTTCTTAACCTTGCAAGGTGGACCTAAACACATGACATATGCGTACCATGACGGGTTCACATATATCAACGGTTCCCATCGATCCCCAGCGCATGTCTAGGGCATACTTCCCTTGGATACAGTGCCCCAATGGTCCCAAAATGACGCCGTACTGAGGCTGCACTTGTACCCACATGATGCATCAAGGGAACCTGGTTCCATTGAGAGCAGGGAGTATGTCCACACCCCAGTTCAATTAGGTACTAGGATTCCCGATCCCATACTTGGTATGTGTTTAGTATGTTCAAACACTTGACCACAACTCTAACACATTTCGACCTTAGCAGTTTTCCTCTAAACAGACGGGACATCCACCATTTTAGAACATATTACCAAGCCCCGCCCATCAACCTTATTATTCCAACATAAGTAAACGAGCAACTCCTATAGCTCGCGAATGATAGGAAATCACTCAACTTTTATCGTGTCCCTATTTAGCATATAAACTAACGACTTATCAACTAAGGTTTCAAGGAAATTCCTATAAACTTAATGTACAAACATAAGTAACAAGGACATTGCATAAGTTTAGAAATCAAGGTTATACTTTGGGGCTTGCCTTCTTGTCCTACATTAGCCTAGGGCTCTTTCGAAGCTTGGCTCGGGTCTTGTGTTGTCTCGATCAGGTTCAATGAAGCAGTAGAGTGTTCTTCTTCAGCTTCCGGAACCAACTCGTACGTGCCGTAAGCGAGGTTAGCTTCTACACGATATGCATATGCATAAGATTTCATTTATAACCGTTGATGAGGTATATTGCATTTCATAGTCATTGTAGAAGCATAGGGTGCAATTTCAACCACATTCACATAGACAAGTTTGTAACAATTCGTTTCTTTGCAAAACAAGGTTGGTTGTGAAGAAAACGTGGATTTTATTTTGATGGTGATTGTGTACACCTATAAGATTCTTAGAAACTTAGTATTCAAAAGATAAAAGTGGTGTCATGTTGGTCCTGTTTAGCAATTTTTTTAAGAGTGACCAAGGTACTGAAGAAAAGCACAATAACTTCTTGTCAGCCAACAAGTCCTAATAGAAATTATCCTTATTCGGTAAATTAGCTTTTAACATGAATGAATTTTTCAAAAGCATCTATTATGATATGAACATGAAATTTTTACAGGCGCTTTCCTCCTACACAAGATATCTACTGTAAAAATTTGAAATGGATTTGACAACTACAAAATTTATTAAAAAACAAACAATTTTAAATTACAAATCATGAAGAATAATTTTTAACTAGAGTTCTACCATATGTTTGGTTCCACAAATGTTACAGAATGGTTACCAACACTAACATATCCTACTGTGAATTTTAAGGGTTTTATGAGCATGAAAACTTATTATCCTATGAAAAGGAGATTAAACAACATGTATTTTATTAAGCAATGGAAAACATCTATTTCACAAAGCAATGGAAAACATCTATTTCACAGGAGCAAATATTTTTACTAGTCAGACATGGACATAAAAAATCTAGCAAAATTTATTTTGCATTTTTAGCAATTCTCCACTAATTATTATGCAAATAACAACATTAAGACAACAATTAGGCATTTAGATTCAAAACAATATGAACATCATGGATTCCATTAACACAAGTCACAGATCCAGAGCATGCATGTTAAAAGGAAGCTAACAAAATTGGTTTCACCATTTTTAGGCCACAAAATGATTTATAAGGAATTTAATGGATTTGATATAAAATAAATTCTAGTGCTAGATACAGGATATTAACATGCACATAAATACTTTTAAGATAAACTACACATCATAAGGAACTCAAGAAAACTAGTTTCACATTTTTCTCATTTTTCTACAATTTCCTACGCATTTTCCAAGTTTTAGCCATTTAAATCAATTTAAAAACCAAAAAGGAAAACACGTTTCATGACCATTAGATTTTTTGAAACTTCACAACAAGGCCCCTATGTTTTTGCACCTTAGACCCTGGAAACAAAGTCAGCTTTGCAATGTGGCCCATGGGGGCCGGTCGGCGGCGAGGGCAGCGCAATCCGGCAAGGTCTAGGCATGGGGGTGCAAGCTAGGAGTGCGAAGGTGATGAGGGGCTCACCGGTTATGTTTCCGCTGTAGGGATTGAGGGTGAAGGAGGTCCGGCAAGGGGGGCTCGACGGAGAGGCTTTGGGCACGGTGCGGTGGCTTCGTCTCTAGCGAGGGCAGTGGCGAAGATGGCAGGGACAGGGGCTAGAGAGGTGGAGTGAGGCTCGGGAACGGTGCCGGTGTGCTTCGGTGGCGTCGGGGGTGCTCGGAGGCAGCGGCTCAACGGGGTGGCTTCAATGGGGTGTGGCGGAGCTCGGGTGTGGGTGGAAGGGTGGCGCCGGCGAGCATGGGCGTTAAGCCTTTTATAGCGGCAAAGGAGAGGGATGGGGGGCGATGTCCAGGCGCTGGGTTCTCACCCACTGGGCAGGCCGACGGTGGCCGAGCAGTGGCAGAGGAGGGGGTGCACCGGGAGTGGCCGCTGGCAGCACACGGTGCGCTGGCAGTGGTGAGGCAAGGCCGCGGTTGGCCGGCAAAGATTTGCCGAGCGGAGGGAGGGATAGCACGGCGTGTGGTTGGGTAGTGCGGCGCTCGTGCTGTCACAACGTGACCAGCGGTTGGGCGATGTGGCAGAGCCAGGTGGGCGGTGCCATGTGGTGCCGGCGTGCTCGTTGTGCGAGGTGACCGCGCACTGGCGCATGTGGCGCGCGAAGGCAGCGTCTTTGTACCGGTTTATCTCCCAAAGTTTGAACTAAACAATGAAAAATTCAAATATAAAAGTTTGAGGTTGAACTATGTACTTCAACTTCTACAAAGGCTAATGGGTGAAAAACGCAAAGATTTGGAGATAAAATTGTTGAAATTTTGGTGGAACGCTAGCAAAGCTGATTTTGAATTTGATCAAACTTTAACCTGATTTTTGAACACGTTGCACTCAAAATCAGAAAAAGTGCTAATTATGAAAGTTTTTCAATTTGAAAAGATCTACAACTTTTATATTGGACAAAATTTCAGTTTGTATATAAGAATCTGTTTTTATTTCCTACCCAATTGAGCACCATTTAGGGGTGTATTTAACACTAAGAATTTTTGAGGTGTTTTTGAATCTAAACACTTAGTAATTTGATTGTTTATAATCTCTTTCTTAATTTATCTTGATTTGTTCATAATTACTAGGGATGTCACAACATCTACCCATGCCTATCTGATCATCATTTGCAGGTTCACCATTTTCACCATCAGATCCATCTATATCGTGAGAATAACTATCAATTTCTATGTGCTAGAAACAAAGAACTATGTGATATAAGAAGTTGAACAAAGGTTAAATAGATAAACCTTTTCTCTTGCTCTTTGCGTACTTCCGCTTCGGTTTTGAGGGTGGAGGAACTCTGTACTGTATCTGCTTATCCTCTCAACCGGTCTGACCACTAGGAAAAAACAACGGATATGCTAATGGATCATAGCAACCGTGGTATGCCCTAATATAGTTTGCATCATTTGACTTCCCATATATAACAATATTGCAATCAAACCTTTGTTGTGGGTCATTTCCATCTAACCAAATAGCTGCAACCTGGTCCATTGCAGGTCCATTATACCTCCTCTGATCAATACCAATGCTGGTGTTCAGTTCAATATTGTACTCCTGAACATTTTTAGTAGTACCTAGACTTGTGAACAAGTGCACGCATGGATTAAGCCGAAGAAGAACTCCTCTTACCAAGCGAATCAAATTTTCATCAAGATTAGGTGACCTCTTTACACGGTGAGCAATACTATCATCCGTGTCGTAAAAGTAGAGCTGCATATGTCATAGACCTTTACCACTTGGCGTGAGTTTATGGTAAAGTTGCCCATGCACCTTAAGAACCCTTTGCATTTGCTAAACACTGATCAATGGAAATCTCAAAGCTAGTGAAGAGAAATGTGAGTCGAAGTACCATATGTGTTTCCTAAAATATTTTGCATCCCTATTGGTTTGACTGGCAAACAACCGACGCAGCTCGTGCGGCACTTCCGATATATATATGTGGACCTTCCCTTGCCTGCAACAAAAAGAACGACCTTCACCGGGGAATTTTTTCGCATTGCAAAACTTACAATTTTTTACCTTCCTCAAACCGTGATGCTTTTTAGGAAGCTCCTTGTACACTCCATCAAATGGGTCAACGAGGTTGGAAGCCATTTCCGGATCTATATAATACTCGTGATGGATATCTGAAAAGGATGATAAATAATGTAAATCAAATTCCTTATGGTCGGGTAACAGAAACATTCAGAAAAATATATCAGTACTTATATAACACATACCTCGCTGGTAAAATACTCTAGCTTCATCATCTTCTAACATCTCATCACTTAGTCTAGGATCCATCTGATCTAAATTATTTTTTGGGACAATGGAGAAGAAATTATAGTGAATTAATTTCGGCCAGGCAATAATTATATAGATGTAGAGAATGGATGTGGTACAGAGATTTAAAATGTACCTTCTACACCATGCAAGGAATTATCTGGTTTCCATATCCTAGATAGATCTGGCTCATCACCTTGTGTATGAATATTATTAGGATCACTAAAAATAGGGTGCACAGTCGTTGCTAGCGTTGATTGGATGTTCTCACTTGCAATTAAAATATGACCATATAAACATTGCAATGTCTGGAGATAACGTGAGGAGAGCACAATAGGCATGCATTAGGACCCTACCACTCGTGAAAGTGACTTGTACCAGTCAAACAATCAAGACATGAGCCGGGGCTCAAGGTTGATGCTTTGCTCCCTATTTGTTTCATGCATGCAGCTATATGAGGCCCATAGGAATAATGAACATGCGACACTACAACAACTTGACCACAATATTTGCACACAGATGTATCAGGAGTATGAAAGACAATGTTGGCACGCTGATCGATCTTAAGGTGATAGTTTTCCCTCTGATTTATCCATTTTAAATTTCTTTCATTAGGTGATAACCATCCATATTTCCTCTTCTTTTTTAGCCTATCCTTCTCCTTCTGACAATCCTCACGACATTACACCTGAAGCGCCTGATAATAAACATGAAATATTTCACTATAATCCACAACAAACCAAGGCACCGATAATGACTATCGTGTTTACCTGTTTCTGACAATGATATTTCAAAAAAAGTTAATTCATCACACCCACGATCTACAGTTGCACTTCTCTTGTATGCATAGGTATCATTCTGATGGAGCCACTTATCTTGATCATCCTCATTACCATCGTTACCTTCAACCAAAATACCTGACATAAAATAGAACAAAGTGCACCCAGGTGTTTGCACGAAAAAAGACATCAGAAAAAATAACCTGAGAACGGTGTTCCAATAGACATTCCGACTACAGATAGACAAACAATTTACAAAGAAGAATGTAATTTACACAACCTCGACAAGGAGTTGGGTTTGCCAATCCGGAAACAACAGTGATTGAGGGGCTCTGGAAGGAAACAATTGATTGATTGATCAATAATTGAGCGACTCTGGAAGGAGTTGGGTTTGCCAATCCGGAAACAGTAGGACAACCTGAAATTATGAAATTCCAAGATTGAAGGAAGTTTGTCTCAAGATTATATGCCATTAAACAAAGTATACCCAAGTGTTTGCAACGAAAAAATACATACATAAAAGGTATTGAAAATACAAAACCTGGATCAGAAGTTGGCACACAACCTGGAGGAGTTGGCACACAACCTAAATTAGGAGTTGGGTTTGCCAATCCGGAAACCACAGTGATTGTGGGGCTCTGGAAGGAAATAATTGATTGATTGATCAACGATTGTGTGGCTCTGGAAGGAGTTAGGTTTGCCAATCCGGAAATAGCAGGAGAACCTACAATTATGAAATCTCAAGATTTAAGCAATTATACGCGATTAGGAAATGTAAACACTATAGATTATACCTGAATTCTGTGTTCGTTTTGTCAAACCGGCTTTTGGTGTAATCACTACAGATTGCTGTAGACTGCCCTGATGAGAACCCTGATGTGGAAGATCTCCACGAGCATTTATAGTTGCTGCTAGTTTCTTAGCTTTTTTACGTGCATAATCTTACCTTCACTTTGCATTCATCTGAGCTCTCACCTTAGATGGCAAGTTTGCATAGCTCTGACGTTGTTTTTGTTGTTTAAGTTCTGCCTTAGAAATAGCATCGTTGCCTGCATCTTAAACGGGACAAACAAGATCTTAAACGAAACAAATAAGCTCAACCACCGAAACATAAAGAGAAACATAAAACAAGCTTCATCTTAATACCATTATTGTTGGAATCGTCAATTCGCCTCTTACTGCTGCGAGGTGCACGAAGAGATGTGGTGTTCGTAACATCCTGGAATGGAATACGTTCGCTCATTGTAACAAATCTGCGATGATGACGCGGGTAAGAGAAACCATGTGAAGCATGCGCGGATTAGACAAACCATATTTCATATACTCACCTGCGTCTCGCGGCCTGGTAATGTAGACCTGACGATATGGTGTGCCGCCAACAAGCCGTGGAGCCAAAACAATACGTTGATCGTGGCTTCTTAGACGCGAGGCTATATAAGTATAGATTTATATAGGTACAACGATGATAAAAAAAGGAAACGTGCGTTGATCGCGCTAAAAAAATGGGAAATTCAAAAATTCGTGATTGAGGGGATATGGAAGGAAACAATTGATTGAAAAACCACAAGGTTGCTGGCGGGTAATTATTAATTTTCATACAACACCACCGCATGGTTGCTGGTGGGTACAAAAACAAAAAGAAAGGGCATGATGTCAAGAAAATGGGTGCGGGCGGGATTTAGAATGGCGGATTACGACGAAATGAATCCCCCTCGTCGTAATCTTCTGTAGGGGAACACCTGAGGGTCCTCTATGAGGGGTATGTGGGTATAACTTTGGGTGGGAATTGGCATCAATTCTCTCAATTCTTTATAGTAGATTTGCATGGCCCCTTTGGATGTGATGAATAGTACAATCTCCAAGTACCAGGACCCCTGCAACTGTAGAAAGCTGTACTGCAGTTGCTCCCGGTCAACAAATGCACACCTCTGGGTATCAAACATGCAGAAGCGGCAGAGGAGGTCCCGTCTCCTGGTTTATAACTCCGGCCTCCAATTGAGTACACGGGACCCGAAGTGGAATAGAATTCGAATCAAGTTACTCAATGCTTAGTGAGATGTGCCGTTCTTGCAATCGAAAATTGTCCGGCACTTTCCTTTCTTTTTTGTAAGAACTGAATTGGCTGTTTGGCTTGGCTCCTGCTTCCTGTAAGAGAACTTTGATGGTGTTTGCTTCACAGTTTTGTAGAACAATTGTCCCCTCTTCTAAGTGCCGTGCTATTAAGCAATGACGACTTTAACAGTGCCCCATACACCAATATTAGTCTGCACCTCACCCTTCATCGGGCAGTCAGGGACTCAAATCACATGCATTCAACACCAGTCACATGCATGCAATCTGTTCCAAGGACGAGCACCTGCAAGCTGCAACTGTGGAAAGCTATTGCAGTTGCTCTCGATCAACAAGTGGACCCATCAGACGTGCAGCAGAGGCAGTTTTGCAGCTGCTACCACCTGCCATCGCTGCAAATATACTTCCAGTTTCGATTCCTGTCCTCTTTCACGAGCTTCATCCCTGCGGTCTCCACTGAGGTAATGGGCCTGCACTAGAGTAGAATCTTTTTTTTTAAATAAACTAGAGTAGAATCCGAATAAAGGTATCCAATGCTTATGGCTTGTTTGGATAAACATCATTTCGGTTAAATACAATGCAGATTCAAGTGTAGAATAATGTAGCTATTTTCTCTACATATGAATTTGAGGAGATCATGGTGTATCCAAACAAGATCTTTTTTTTTTTTGGAGAATTGACTTGGATGTTTGGCTTGGCTATTGCTCTCTCTAAAATAATGTTGATGGTGTTTGGTTCAAAGTTCTCTAGCATAATCATATTACTGAGGGTAAGCAATACTACACGTATTTTCCTTTGTAAAATTTATCTGCAGTTACTTCATATTTCCCACTTTGCTTCTTGATTGTCATTATGTCATGTATACTCGTATGTTTTGCACCCCATTTGTAAGAGTTCATAGGGTGATTTATACCCCCTCCATCCTTAAACATACTCTCACTAAATTTTCGTACCCCCCTCACTTATCAGCTTTGCTCGCTTAACCCTCTAAACAAAATTTAGGCTCACTTTGCTCCCCTAACTTTCATTTGGTCCAATTTATCCCCTAATTAAATTTTTCTTTTTTTTCTCCGTGTATGGGCTGAATTTTGAGTTCAAATTTTGTGAAAACATGATGTCTTATGTTAAAAAATTATACTAAGAATTTTTCATGGTTAGTTTTCATAGGTTAGGAATATTTAATATGAAATTGATCTTAGATATATAAAATTGTACAAAAAGTAATCATGAAAAATTGCTAATGTATTTTTCTAACATAGAGCATCGTGTTATAATCCAAATAGCAAAATTTGAAATTAAAACTCAACTTGCTCATGAAGAAACAAAAAAGAGAAATCTAATTAGGAGGTAGATTGGACAAAATGAAATAGTTCGAGGGAGTAAAGTGAGCCTAAATTTTGCTTAGTGGGTTAAGTGGATAAAGTAAACAGGTGAGGGGAGTAAACTGAACTTTTTTCCTAAATTTTGTTTTCAACATCTCTTAAGGACAACATGTACCAAGGCCATGTTGCTCCATGAAAAATGCACGGTCCCATTTTTAAGTGTCATGCAATTAGTATGTATGTGGACATGACAGTGCCCCATACAACAATACCATCCCTGCCTCTCACACTTCATCGATCAAGCAGTCAAGCTAGGCACATGCATTCAACACCAGTGAGGCAGTGACTGCTGCTTGTTTTCCTTTCGCTTTTTTTTCCCTGGACTCACGCTGTTGGTACCCGTAGCAGTTGAAAGGCACACACTGCGTGAGACGGCCACACAAAGCAGAACAGCACAAAGCCCTGCACCATCTTCTCTTCTCCCTCCATATATCTGCAGCTCTTGAACGACAATCCAGGCCACACTTCAGTTCAAGAAGTAGCACTAGCCTCTGCACAAGATCGACCAGTCCGAGAAGTGAGTGAGATGGCTCGTCGTCTTCGCCGCCCGTCTCCCGTCCCCGTCACCCGCCTGCTCCTCCTCGCCGGCCTCGCCGCCATCGCCGTGGCCGTCGCCATCGCCGTCGCCGCCCCAGCAGCGAAGGATCCAGAGGATGGGCAGATCCGGATCAGCGTCCAGTACCCTACCGAGGAGGAGTCGCAGTGGCTCGACCGCTGGGCGGAGAAGTACCGCTCCAAGGAGCCTGGCTCCGGCTTCTCGGTCCAGCCGGCCACCGACGAGGAGTCGGCGTACCTGAACCGCATCTTCTCCGGCAGCAAGAACTCCGGCTACGAGGGCCGCATCGAATTCGACGACAACGACCGTCCGTACGTATCCTCCCTCACCTCCATCTCCTCATGAGAACTGAGATTGCTTGCGCCTTGCTTTTGGAAGCTTAAACTGCGATTACTGCTACTACAACGCACCATCTTGAATAATTCTGCTCGTGTGGATTACGCTTCTGGTTCGCAGTAGGCTCGTCGTGGACAAATTCCACTCCGGAGCTCGCTCGTCGGAGCCCAGCGATGATCTGAAGAACAAGGAGGGGGAGTCTCACGCCGAGGTAGATTTTACCGGGCACCACCAGTGCATTCTCTTGTGTCAATAATCAATAATGCAAATCCTTCACTTGATGCTTACTAATCCAGTTCTCTCTTCTCAGCACGACGTCATGGAGCTCTAGGAACATCATCCAGACCTAATTGTGAGGCCACTGACTGCCTGGTGGATCGGCGGAATAATGGAGGATTAATTTTTCAAAAAAAGAATAATGGAGGATTGGCGGATGAGGAAACCGAGTTCCTGTGTCACGTAGGAGTAACGTGTTAACATGTTCTGGTAGCTTTGTTGTTGTGGTGTGGCAGCCAGTAGGGTTTGCCTTGAGACCGAGAGATTAGTGAAGTGATACGTCTGGTAACTTATTGGATGGGTCATTCTGTTGTGTGGTAATGTCGACCTTGAGACCAACTAGTCTTATTTCGTTTCTTGCCCTCCTGGCCTGCAAATTCCTGCTACGCCATCCCGTTTTTTTTGTCAAAAGAATTTCACAAATTGCTGGTAGATTTCAGTGAAGCAGAGGTGGAATCTCATCAAGAACGCGCTAATGAAACCCTCTAAAGAAACATTAAATCACTCTCTATACATGGAAAAGTTTTTCAGGAAAGTAAGAACGGGGAACAAAAGGAGGAAGGGGCACGGATCAAAACACAACAACAAAAGAACACATTTGTGCCTTTTGTGCAAAGCTGCACAGCATATATGAACGAACAACCCATTTACTGTGAAACAAAACAGAACAGTTTTAACTCTCAAACTGGCGAGTAAACATAAACCACATGCATTCAACACGCACGCTTTGTCAGGCAATTCGGCTGCTGCGTGGAACTGTCGCTGGTTTTTTTTTTAAAGATAAGGGAAAAAAGGTTCCAGCTTCTACACCCATGGATCATGGATGTATACAGCCTCACACAGTACAGACTAAGGTAGTACATAGACTACCAGCACCATAAAAAGGAAAGGTCTTAAACAAAGCAAATAGGACTGAATGCTAAGCCTCAATTCTATAACTGAATTTCCAATCAAACTTGTTGAAAAGCTCCATAACAGTAGTCTCGAGAATCCTGCATCCTTTTCTTAACCCATCTCTCTTCCTCTTTAAACAGCAACGACCACTCTTGATCCAATAAGTCCCGTGAAAACCACTTGCAAGGAAGATTTTGTTGGATATATAAGCACTTTTAGTTTTAATTTAATCCAGAAATAAATCATGAATACGATGAATAGATAGTAAATTAAACTAGACATGTCTACGCAAGATCTAGAGAAGTCTATCATTGCAAATAGAATCATACATTCTACCATACTATCCAGTGCTATCAGACTGCAACAGATCATAATAGCTAGTATGGAAGACATAATTTGAGATAAGAGATCGTACGTTTCTTTCTTGATGAAGACCGACTCCTAGACGACTACTGGGTACAACAGGCAATGACGATCAGCAGCCTGACGTTGTTTGTGACGACGAGTGACGCCCGAGCAACGAAGAGGTAGATGAGCCGTGGTGAAGGAGTCGACAAAGAACTTGACGAAGCGGAGGAAGCGATCGAGCAGTCGCGCAGAGCGCTTCCCAAAAACCTTATTCGCCCTCTCCCGATGCAGGATCGCTGAAGACGACGGTTCCGGAGACCTGCTCTCCCAATCGCCGGTGCACGCCGACAATCGGGATGGAGTAGACTACGGTGGCGGCGCAGCAGCGAGAGGAGGTAAAACCTAACTAGTACAAACCACCTTAGGGATATCCTAACCTAGGGGCCTTCCCGTATAGTAGTCTATATTGCATCTTTTTCATGAGAGAGGTGGTCCATATATATAGGGAGGAAAAGCCCCAACACCCTCATCTATTAGCAATATGGGACTAATAGATGGTGTACCCCCTCTTTACGCTAATGGGCCTTTGAGATTTATTCAGAATTATCATTTATATGGGCCAAGCCCATATATCTAACAATCCCCCACCAGATCTCAAATACCCATTTAGGTGTTTTGCACATTTCTCACTACTGGGCCTTTGAGATTTTTTCAGAATTATCATTTATATGGGCCAAGCCCATATATCTAACAATCCCCCACCAGATCTCAAATACCCATTTAGGTGTTTTGCACATTTCTCACTACTGTTTGATACACCAGTATTTCAGCAAGGACTATTAAGTTTAACTCTCGCCTAGAGCTTCAAGCTACATTCATCCACAACTTGAACAATGGACTAAGCCTTGAATTGCAAGTTTTGTGCGGACAAGTTTCACTCAAAGTCGGAACTAGTACCTGGCTGCCAGTAGCCTACCCCGCGAGTGGAGCATATACGTCATACTCCCTGGTCTCTTCATGAGCTTACTAGAGATCACCCAAGTCTCACAGACTGCGACCTTACAACAGTCAGGCTGATATAGGTATATTTTTCCAAGATGTTCTGCAGGGAAACATCTTTGCTAATTAAAGCCAACAAAATATATTAAGGCAGTAGCCACCCTGCCATGCAGTGGTTTGAGAGTGTTGCATCATTTCTCGAGTGGGTTAGTAGGATACTCTCATGCTATCCAATGGCTTGTTCTTCCCAAATCCTACTTCACGGGATCTCCGATCACATAGGTTGGGTTACCACCATGGTGTAGCTCATATGGGTCTCATACCCATCTCCTTTGATGCACTGTCTATCACATTACGTGACAGCCCCTTAGTGAACTGATCTGCCAAGTTCTTATCAGTTGAGATGTAATCCACTAATATTACTCCGGAGTTTCTCATTTTCCTGACAGATTTTAGACATCTCTTAACGTGTCTTGATAACTTCATATTGTCCTTAGAATTGTTCACTTTGACTATCACCGTTTGATTGTCACAATCATAAGTATTGCCGGCATAGGTTTCTCGACAATAGGCAAGTCCATCAAGAGTTCACGTAGCCAATCAGCCTCAACTGTGGCTGTATCTAATGCTGCAAGTTCTGCTTCCATGGTAGACCTCGTTAAGATAGTCTGTTTGGATGACCTCCATGAAACAGCACCACCACCAAGAGTGAAGACGTATCCACTTGTCACATACAATTCATCAGCATCAGATATCCAATTTGAATCACTATAGCCTTCCAGCACCGCAGGATACCCGGAGTAGTGAATTCTGTACTCCATAGTACCAACTAAATAGCGCATGACTCGCTCAAGCGCACGCCAATGATCATCTCCCAGATTAGAGGTAAACCGGCTCAGTTTGCAAACAGCATATGAGATGTCAGGCCTAGTAGCACTGGCTAAATACATAAGTGATCCAATAATCTGAGAGTATCTTAATTGGTCTCTACCAATTCTCTTGTTTTTCCGAAGTATCAAGCTCGGATCATAAGGTGCGGGAGAAGGCTTACTATCCTTGAAGCCAAACCGGCTCAAGACCTTTTCCACATAATGAGATTGCGTGAGAGTAATCCCATTCTCTCCTTTGATCAACTTGATATTCAGAATTACATCAGCCTCTCCCAGATCTTTCATGTCGAAATTTTGGCACAGAAATGACTTGACCTTTTTAATCACGTCAAGATTTGTACCAAAGATCAGTATGTCATCAACATACAAGCACAATATAACTCCCTCACCCCCACCATGGTGGTAGTACACACATCTATCAGACTCATTGACAGAAAAGCCTACTGATATGAGTGTAGTATCAAATTTCTCATGCCACTGCTTAGGTGCTTATTTCAGGCCATATAAAGATTTCAGCAATTTACACACCTTGTTCTCTTGACCCTTTATTACAAACCCATTAGGCTGATTCATATAAATTTCCTCATCCAACTCTCCATTAAGGAAAGATGTCTTAACATCCATCTGATGGACGAGAAGACCATGTGAGGCAGCAAAGGAAAGTAATACTCGAATACTGGTTAATCTTGCAACAGGTGAGTAAGTGTCGAAGAAATCTTCGCATTCTTTCTGGGTATAACCCTTAGCCACAAGTCGAGACTTGTACTTATCAATAGTACCATCAGGCCTAAGCTTCTTTTTGAATACCCACTTCCAACCCACAGGTTTACAACCATACGGTCGATCAACAACCTCCCAAGTTCCATTAGAAAGAATAGAGTCCATCTCACTATGGATAGCTTCTTTCCAATCATCTGCATCTGGAGATGCAAATGCCTCTAAAATAGTCTTAGGAGTATCGTCTACGAGATAGACAGTGAAATCATCACCAAAGGACTTTGCAGTTCTTTGTCTCTTGCTCCTCTTAGGAGCTTCACTGTTAACCTCCTCATGAACTGGCTCAAGTGTTTGTTCAGCATGATCAGGAAGCACAATAGGTTCAGGAGTTGTCTCAGCAATCATATCAGAAGATAGTCTAGACATACTATGCAATTATTTCATAGGAAATATATTCTCAAAGAAAGTAACATCACGAGACTCCATCAAGGTATTAACATGAACATCAGGCACCTCTGATTTAACCACTAAAAATCTATAGGCTATGCTATGATGAGCATATCCCAAAAAGACACAATCCACAGGTTTAGGTCCCAACTTACGTTTCTTGTTGATTTGGCACACTAACTTTGGCCAAGCAACCCCAAGTGCGTAAGTATGAAAGTGATGGTTTTCTTCCAATCCATTCTTCATAGGGAGTTTTCTCCTTATTCTTCATGGGTACTTTATTCAGGACATGACATGAAGTCAATACAGCCTCCCCCCACCATGCCTTAGATAATCCACTGGTGTCTAACATGGCGTTCACCAAGTCAGTCAAAGTGCGATTCTTTCTTTCGGCAACCCCGTTTGATTGGAGCGAATAGGGAGGCGTCCTCTCATGTACCATACCATGTTCTTCACAGAACAAGTTGAAATCATTAGAGAAATACTCGCCACCACGATCAGACCTAATTCTCTTGATCTTTTTCTCAAGTTGATTCTCAACTTCAGCCTTATATATTTTAAAGTAGTTAAGAGCCTCATCTTTTGTTTTCAATAAATATACATAGCAATATCTAGACGCATCATCTATGAAAGTCATGAAATATCTTTTTCCACCTTTGGTCAACACACCATTCATCTCGCATATATCAGAATGAATTAGTTCAAGTGGTGCCAAGTGTCTCTCCTCTGCCACCTTGTGAGATTTTCGAGGTTGCTTAGATTTCACACAACTATGGCACTTAGAAGGAAAAAATTGGAATTAACAGAGGCTGGAAAGTCGAGACATAGAACCAAAATTTAGATGACATAAACGTGAATGCCAAACACTTGCATCACTCTCATTAATACCATCACAAATATAGTTCACAGACTTATTGCAATAATCTGAAAGGGAAAAGCGGAACAAGCCTCCGCACTCATAGCCTTTACCAATAAATTGTCCACTCTTAGACACGAAGATTTTATTAGACTCAAGCACTACCTTAAAACCATCCCTACACAAAAGGGAGCCACTAACTAGATTCTTTCTGATAGAAGGGACATGCTGCACGTTCTTCAGTTGCACGATCTTTCCCGAAGTAAACTTCAGATCTACCGTACCAACACCATGAACAGAAGCATGTGACCCATTCCCCATTAGTACGGAGGAATCCTGAGCGACCTGGTAAGATGAAAACAAGGAGGCATCAGCACACACATGAACATTAGCACCAGTATCAAGCCACCAAGTATTAGTAGACTGAAACACCGAAAAAACAGAAGGTAAATTACCATACCCACTATTCCCGTCTCTAGCGCTGGTCACCATGCTCACAGACTTCTGCTGTGGAGGTTTTCTTCCTTTGCGGTTTGGGCACTTCTTTGCCCAATGGTCAGTAGAACCACACACGAAGCATCCCTCGTTCTCCTTGTTCTTCTTCTTCTTGAAGGTAGTGGACTGCTTAGGCTTATTGTTCTTGCCCTTGCCCTTGCCATCATTGCCATTGTGATGTGATTGGTGCACCATATTGGCACTGGTCTGACCCTCAACAGCTTTAGATCGTCCATCTTTAGCCCGAGCTTTCTCCTCAACATCAAGAGACGCAATCAAGTCTGAAATAGAAATTTCTGTCCTCTTGTGTTTGAGAGAAGTGGCGAAATCCCTCCAGGATGGAGGTAACTTGGCAATAATGCCCCCAGCCACAAACTTGTCGGACACGACAATCTTTAGCAGATCGAGTTCCTTCACCATGCACTGTAATTCATGAGCCTGAGCGACTACAGATTTTTTGTCAACCATCTTGTAGTCATGATACTGCTCAATGATGTACAGTTCAATGCCAGTATCTGAGCCACCGTAGTTTGCAGTCAGATCGTCCCACAACTCCTTTGTGACCGTGTGATGAAGGTACACATCCTGCAGATGTTCTGCAAGTGCACCAATCATAGTGCCCAAGAAGATTGTGTTGGCTTTCGAATATTCTTTCTCCTTTTCAGGAGAGAGAACCCCTTCCGGCTTGCCATTGGACACCCAGAACACCTTCATGGCAGTAAGTCACAGTGTGGCTTTCATTTGCCACCTCTTAAGTGCATGCCAGCAAACGGTACTGGCCTCATTGCATCAAGAAATCCAGCCATAAAACTAAAGTGCCTACAATAAGGTTTTTGGATTGTTGGATATATAAGCACTTTTAGTTTTAATAATCCAAAAATAAATCATGAATACGATGAATAGATAGTAAATTAAACTAGACATATCTACGCAAGATCTAGAGAAGTCTATCATTGCAAATAGAATCACACATTCTACCATACTATCCAGTGCTATCAGACTGCAACAGATCATAATAGCTAGTATGGAAGACATAATTTGAGATAAGAGATCGTACGTTTCTTTCTTGATGAAGACCGACTCCTGGACGACTACCGGGTATAACAGGCAACGACGATCAGCAGCCTGACGTTGTTCGTGACGACGAGTGATGCCCGAGCAACGAAGAGGTAGACGAGCCGTGGTGAAGGAGTCGACGAAGAACTTGACGAAGCAGAGGAAGTGATCGAGCAGTCGCGCAGAGCGCTTCCCAAAAACCTTATTCGCCCTCTCCCAGTGCAGGATCGCTGAAGACGACGGTTCCGGAGACCTGCTCTCCCAATCGCCGGTGCACGTCGACAATCGGGATGGAGTAGACTACGGTGGCGGCGCAGCAGCGAGAGGAGGCAAAAACCTAACTAGTACGAACCACCTTAGGGATACCCTAACCTGGGGGCCTTCCCGTATAGTAGTCTATATTGCATCTTTTTCATGAGGGAGGTGGTCCATATATATAGGGAGGAAAAGCCCCAACACCCTCATCTATTAGCAATATGGGACTAATAGATGGTGTACCCCCTTTTTACGCTAATGGGCCTTTGAGATTTATTCAGAATTATCATTTATATGGGCCAAGCCTATATATCTAAAAGATTTAGTAAAAGTTCTATAGGATAGCATGCCATTGGTAATCCGATACTCCTAGGGGCCGGGCTGTGCGGCTCCATGAGTTGACCACACCCACGTTGAAGTAGCCTACAAACTATGAGCAAGGAGATCCTCTCCTAGCATCATCAACTGAACCCTGATTTGCCAGGAAGTTAAGATCTCACTGCTCTCACACTTCATCAGGCATACTCTGATTATCTCGACGAGGCAAGTGTTCGAACAAAGCTAGACAATTAGATTTTAGAAGGGATGAAACAATTAACAAAAGGGAAAGAAAACGGTCGATGCAAATGGGCTCTCTGGTGCTAGATCCGCCAGGAACTCTAGGTGCTAGTCTAGCAGGTAAAAGATTTACTTGGCGCATGAACTCGCCAATACGATGTTGGTGAAGAAGCTGTTGACGCAGGGGTGGTGGCAGCGGCGAAGTCCGGTGCGGCGGTGCAGGCAATGGCGCTTCCCATCGCTCACAGCACCCCTCTCGATCGGTCTAGGGTTAGGAACTTCGGTGCGGCACTGGCGGCTCAGATTCACCTCGTGTCGTGTGCCCTAGCCCCCACCATCCTTTTATGGCGCTACGTGACAGGGGCCCATCTTCCAGAAGAATTGGCTGAGCGCCTCCGATTAGGGTGCGGACCAAGGGTCCAATTGGCCATTGTGCCAACTGGTGGAGATCAACCTAACATTCTCCCCCTTGATCTTACCTTATGACTTAAACTTAACTTACTTTATCTTGTTCCCATTCCATCACAGATCAGTGCATAGAGCGTGCCTCATCATCACGGTCAGTTGCCATTAGATTTAACAGCTACAATACATCTCTCTGTTTTGAAACAGATGCTCAACTAAGCCCTTAGTATCCAGAAATCATAGGCTTTCCCGTCAACCCATGTCGACTGTGTGTTCTCTGAACACACTGGGTGGTAAGCATTTGGTAAGCGGATCCGCAAGTACTTGCTTGGTACTTATACGCTCAATGTTTTCTTGATTCTGGATTTTCTCCTTTACAACATATTACTCAATGTCAACATGTTTGGCAGCACACTTGACTTGTTGTCATAGGAGTGAATTACTTTAAATGGTTATTGCTGTTGTTCACCATTGCTGATTCCAGGTACAAATTCCATTAACCATTTCTGCCTGTCCCTAAAGCCTCATAACAAGCTATACTATGGGTATGCATCATGGATGATACCTCAACCGTTTCTTTGGAGCTTTTCCACAACAAAACTCCAACTGCGAGTGTTAGAAACTACTGTGGATTTTTCTACACATTTCGCCGAAATTCAACATTTTGTACCCACAACTATTTGAGAGTACTTGTTATTTATTACTCATCATGAGCCTTATAATACTTTGCAAAATTGCAAGACATTCGTAACTCCATTCCAATGATCTATATCTAGACTGGACTTCTGCCAAAACATCCCGGATACGTGAGCTACGTCAGGGTAAGTTCTTACTTGTGTACTCATTAAGCTTCCAATAGCCGAAGCATATGGAACCATGTACATTTGATCGATCTCATATTGGTTCATGGAACACTAAAAGTCCCAAAAATATTACCCTAGACCATAGGAGCAGACGTAGGTTTACTTGTATGCATACTTTCTTTCTTTAGAATATTTTCTAAGTATGCCTTTGCGATGATTCTAATACCCCTTTTCCTTTTATCTCAGTGAATTTCAATTCCTAGAACGAATGACACTTTACTGAGATCATTCATATTATAACTTGAGGACAAACTTCTACTTCTCCCATAGCAGATTAACATCGCTACTAGTGAGTAGGATGCTATCTACACACAGTATGTAGAAAATGATTTTTTCATTCTTGAACTTTGCATAAAGGCTATTGACCTTGTCATTCTCTTCAAACCCAAACTTTCTTATTGTTTCATCAACTTTCATATTACTGTCTAGAGGCTTGTTTCAATCCGTAAATGGATTTCAGCAGGTAGCATCCCATACATTCTTTTCCTTCCACGACAGAACCTTCGAGTTGTGCCATGTTAACATTTTTCATACAAATCCCTGTTGGGTGATTCCGTCTTTACATCCATCTGGTGTAACTCTAAATCGCAATGTGCCACTAATGCCATTATGATTCTAAAGGAATCCTTGCATGAGACTGGAGAAGAACTCTCATTGCAACTTATTTCTTCTCTTTGCGTAAAGCCTTTCGCCACAAGTGGCACCTTGTATCTTCCTCTATTCCCTTTGGAGTCACATCTTGTATTGTAGACCCATTTACAGCCCACTGTTCTAACTCCATCAGGAATTTCTTTAAAATCCCAAACATCATTGGTACTCGTCGATTTCATCTCATCTTCTATAGCCTCTTGCCATTCAGATGAGTGAGTGCTTCTCATGACTTCTTGAAATGAGGTGGGATTACCTCCATTTGAATCTGGGGCCTCAGCTACTGGTACTTCTTTCATATGGGGCTATTGTTGCTCTTCATTGTCAAGAGACAATTGACTCTACAAGCTCTTGTATAACAAGATCCTTGTTTACATTATTTATCTTCCTTGAATGGCTAACAACAAGTATTGTATAATTCATACAACATCAACAGGTATTGAGAAAACTTGTTGCTCTTGAATCATCAAAGCGAACAACAGTCCCATTTCTCTCTTCAAGTCTTAGGTCTCTACATACCATGCTCCCCCAGATCATCCCATCTTTTGAAAAGATGGTGTATCATCAAATTCCTTATTTAGGTTTAATGTGTTAGAGCCTCATATGATGCTTTAAGCACCGCCTTAATATCTTTGAGGCTCATCCAGTATGAATACTGACTGACTATGCTATCTTCCTATCGGAACTAATGAAAAGTCTAGGAATTTAGCTATGGGGTATCATTATTATGACCGTTGTATCGTTGTACTTTGCTGACGGTCATGTTTTACAGATCACTTTTGCTCTCAATGCATACTATGCATCGCATTATGGGGAGAGTATCTTTCTTAATTGATCTTACAATTGATTCTCCCCCTCGAAATATGGCATGAACTTTACTGACATAATTTCGAAAACTATTTAGAACTCTTGTGAACGAGAAGGCATCCATGAGGTACTTCATTCACATGATTATGTCATGCAAACAAAGTTATTTCTTAATTCGTATGAGGAGTACACTTTTCTCATTCCACTTCAAGAACTCAACAAAGTCCTTTATCAGCAGTACTTCTGCAAGTCATGCTTGCATATCATTCTTATCTTTGGTTCATTTTCAACTTTTTTTGGTCTGTAAACTCATTTCATGACAAAATGATACTACAAGGAAGGATTCGAAAGCTTGGTTGATAGATTCAACCTATCAAGCCTTAAACTTTTCCCTTTCCTTTCGATCTACATCTAATGACTCCATCTTAGTGGCCATATTATACATTCAAAATGTACATTCCACCATTACTAGATTACTCTGCAATGAGCTACTCAATTAGAGTGCCCACGTACATCTGTAGAGATTTAGTTAACCGGCTGTCCACCTTCTTTTAGCATTGGTGTGATTTTGGGATTGCAACCCTTATGGCACTTGACTCATTGAGTGTTTAATGACCATGACACAATAGAAATGCACAGCCAATTTTAGGATAGCATAAGATCTACCCTTAACTTCTCTCATTGTGCGGGATACACTGAAACACATGAGTCATCACAAATTTCTCCTGCTACGCAGGATTTGAATAGCATAAGTACTATGCCAAAACTTCTCCCGCCATGCGGGATAATTCCTAAATACAAGAATTAGCTCTCAGGACATAAGAAGTGTTTGAACATCAAATTCAAAAATAAATCCGAATACTCTGTAACACACACGTTTAATCTGACGTTGGTCAAATTAGACATGCATCTTACTTATTGCAGCTTTTATCTTAATGATGGAAATAAAAACTTACAGTAACGAAAACTTAGACATGACGACCAAAAATATTCACTTATATTTCATTTTCCGATTAAATCTTCCCTTTAATGTAATCAGAAAATTAATGAACTAACAATAACGGAAGCTTTTGGTGAGAGAAAATTGAACTCATTTTAGACCAAAATAGGCTGAACTCAAGCCTTTTCATTTACATAGCCCAGCATTGCAGCCGACTAACCTCAAGCGTTGATTGGAATCAACGATTGCCTGTCTTTTCCTCTTTGGCAAATGCATTAATTTAACGTTGGTCCAAACCAAAACATACTGTTGACGTCAGATTTTGACACGTATGGGATCGGCGTCGAGAGGGGAAAGGATTGGCCGATGCGGCAGGTCAAAAGGTCACGATTGGGAATCGGCTAATTGGTGCTACAGTTGGGAATCGGCCAATTGGCGTTACAGTGTTTTGGCAGATGGAGTTGGTGGAGATCGGCCGATTGCAATGCTGGAGCGATTGGGCCAATATGGGCTTAAAGTGGATCAGAGAAAGAAGATGAAGAAAGTTTTTGGCTCGTGGGAGTATAATAACCAACTCTGATACGAGTTACGTTTGTAAATATTCGTTTTCGTTTAAAGTTAGAGATAGATCCTAGTCGGTTAGGAAATCAGTTGTAACAGGCTATAAATAGCCATCTTTAGAGATTTGTAAACAACACATCAATCAATACAAACAATCTACTTTTTCATCGTACTTTACTTTCAAGTCGGCGACTTCGCCAATACATCTTTTTCTTTCACGAGTTCATATGGGTTGGCAGGGCTGCATCGACACGATCTCCGGCCGATTCTGTAAGTTCTGTCTATCGAGTAATATCTAAGCTTCAACTTTGGGCGCATCGCTATCATTTTGTTTAGATTTATTCACCAGTTATCGATATTTACTAGAATTATAGGTTTTATCTATTGTTCTAGTTTTATCACCAGTTATCCAGCTTGAGATTTGAACTATCAGCTTTATTGTCATTATTCTTGTTTATCATTATACAACCAATTAGATCTATTTCAGGTGTTGCTTTGTAGCATTGTTTAGTCTACTCTAGTAGTTTCTTTACAATCGCTGCGTGATTATAAGCTGTTCTATAGCCGTTCATCTCCATAGCAAATTGACCGTTCGCTAATACGCTTTTTGAGATAGATCGGAATTTCAGCCGATCGAAACCCCTGGAATTTGACACGTTTATTTCCTTGTCAATCAACAGGTCAGATTGACCGGCATGCCGCGCGAACCGCACCAGGGCGATCACCCGAACAGGAGCTAAGCAGATTCTCCCGGGTCGTGTGTCCGACGCTGAAGGCTATCGGCCGATTTCTAGCGCCAACACATACAAATATTCCTCCACATTAATTCTATATCACCGTTGGGCAAAAACAAAATTAATGCATAAAACTCATTAATTCTTCTTCATTAATTCTATATCACGGACATTCTTCCACATTAATTCTATATCACCGTTGGGCAGAAATAGAATTAATAATGATAAAACAAACTTATAGCACCACAACTTTATCAACAATGTTGGTCAGTAGACAAAATTGTCATACTTAGAAGAATAATTATTTTCTAATTAAATTTTCCCGTTGGTTCAAATTTAATTAGAGAAATATATTAAAACCTCAACTTAATGCATAAAATTGGCAAAATAAAGCTAAAAATTCATCTTAATTCAAACTTAATACAGCGGAAGCTTAAACTTAACTTGTGGAATTTACCCACAGGAAAAACTCATTAAACTTATTTTTATTTGAGCCACTAATTAATTTCCAGAAATAACAAAATCGCTGGAAAAGGAAAAAAACAACAGGGGCTCATTCTTTACTGTTACTTCGGCCCACGCGAGGAACTAGCCCGCAATGGCCTGGTTTCTCCACCCTTGCCTGGGCTTGCGGCCGGCGCAAAAAAAGGCCTACGTTGCTGAAATACGAAACCGGCCTAGCTTGGCCAGCTATTCGGCCTAGCTCGGTGCACGGCCCATGACGGCTCGCTGGCTTGGCTTGGCTGGCTCGCTTGTAGCAGCTTAGCAGGCCCCAATTTGGGCTCAGGCCGCCAAAGCGGCCTGCTGCCCCTTCCCACCTGGGCCAAAAACCGGTCCGGCTGATCTACGCCGTCCGTCGCGATGGACGGTTGAGCGCGTTCCTCGCGCGAGCAAAACCACCGAGCGGTCATCCGGTTCTCAACCCTAGCTCAATTCTCCTCCTTTCTTTCTTCTTTCAGCGCTGCCACACATGGCCAGAGCTGAGTGAGTGAGCGCCGCTGGGGCGACAGGGCGTCGCTGCTGCGGAGGAGCTGTGGAGCTCGATGCTGGTGCGGGGCAAAGCCCAAAAACCCAACGGTGCACACGGCTCCCCCCGCAGCAAGGCTCTAGGCCGCCCCTTTCTCCGGTGGTTTGACGGCCCAATACAGCGCCGCCGCCGGCCCTCTCGCGGGTGTGCACGCTCGCCCTAGGGTGAATGCGCTGCCGTTGAGCAGACTCACGTCGGTGCCTACGACATCCGCCATGGGTCCAACTTCTTCTTCCCGGATGGATCCGGTGAGAGTTAGGGTTCTTACTTGTTCTGTATTTCTTCCCCTTCGCATAGGGTTTCGGTGGCGGCGGTCGGCGAGTAGTGTCCGACGGCCGTCGCCCTTTGATTTGATTCACAATCACCTTCTTCTATATGCTTCTAGTTTTTAATTCGTGTGGAAAGACAACTTCCCCAACTAGATCTACACTGTAGTACGGCTCTGCTACCATTGTTAGATCCGACAGGAACTCTAGGTGCTAGTCTAGTGGGTAAAAGACTTACTTGGCGCATGAACTCACCAATATGGTGTTGGTGAAGAAGCTGTTGATGCAAGGGTGGCGGCAACGGCGAAGTCCAGTGTGGTGGTGCAGGCGATGGCGCTTCCTGGCGCTCACAGTACCCCTCTCGATCGGTCTAGGGTTAGGAACTTCGGTGGGGCATTGGCAGCTCAGATTCACCTCGTGTAGTTTACGATAAGGGTGAGTTGTTGCAACGATGTGTGCCATAGTAATAAGTGGATATTACAACGCCCATTGTCATTGCAATTTTGTTAATTGCAACAGCAGGCGTCGTTGCTATAGTGGCTATTGCAATGACATTGCACTGTTGCAAACAAGCGTTAGTGCAATGTAAGAATGTTGTTGCAATATGAGACTTATGTTGTTGCAATATGCTAACAGGATATCTCAACAAAATACTAGTCATGGCTATATGCGTTAAACATATCCTAATGAAATATGGCGTTGCAACATGCTTAAAGGGTATCGCACCGAAATATGGGTCATCGTTATATGCTCAATGGATATCGCAATGATGAGAAAGCATTGTAATATGCTTACAAGGTATCGCAATGAGGTACGTGCCATCGTTATATGCTTCAACCATATCACAACAAAATATGTCGTGATTATATGCGTACAGGATATTGCAACACAACACGGGTCGTGGTTATACGCTCAATGGATATCGCAACGACGAGAATGGGTTTTAATATGCTTACAAGGTATCACAATGAGGTACGTGCCGTCATTATATGCATCAACCATATCGCAATGAAATATGTCATGGTTATATGCGTACAGGATAGTGCAACACAATATGGGTCTTGGTTATACGCTCAATGGATATCACAACGGAAAATATGTCGTCGTCATATTTTTTAATACAACGGAAGATCCAAAACAAAAATTGATGCCACATATATATCATTAATTAAATCAATCCATCATTCACGCACACCATTCATGATAAAACAAAATATTCGACATATGAAAATACTCTTGTCCATTCATCCACATGATTCCCAATAATAAAGTATGTAGAACACCTATATTATTCGTACGCATCTATAATCTTGATCACTCCCAACATTCATGATGATCAACTTTGCTTGAAGGTCTGCTTGTAACCTGTAGGCAACCTTGAGTCTTATTGCCCCTCCATAGCTTCACTGGCCTGTTGAAGCGAAGAGAAACAAACAAGTGAATTAAAACTTGTGAAGCTACTTTGTCTTGGAATCAATATGCAGCAATATTGAAAGCACAATTCTAGTTCGTACCTGTTGTACTTTCTTTTTCCCTGCTCGTGTTTTAGCACCAAATATAAGCTGTTGTGTACTAATGAATCTGGATCCTGCAATAGCTCCTGCACCTTTACCGCGATTCTCATTGAATAGACTCTTTGCAACGTTGGAAGTTTTAGCATTTCTGGTTGGTGCCAAAGTTCTTTTTTCGGTTGTGACAATGGTGCTTGGAGCATTCTAGATCATAATAAAGTTCTTGGAACAATGTTAGCTGAAATTTAATGCAAAAAACCATCATGATTGGAATGCTTGTTTGATGTTGTTACGGTTTGATGTTTCTTGACTATGCACTACTTGTGTTGCAGCAATATTTTCCTCAGTGCTCCCAGCTTCATTATCAGTTGTTTTATTGTTGGTTTGAGGGGTATGCTGAACAATTTAAAAGTGGCCACGTAAGAGATTAGCGACATATGTATATATATTTTCAATCACAACCAATTATTGTCGATACCTGGTTCCTTGTTTCTTGTCTATCCAGTACTGGCGTTGCATCAATGTTATGCTCGGTGGTCCTAGCATCAACTTCAGTTGTATCATTGTTGTTTGCCGGGGTATGTTGCGGATTTTAAAAGAGGCAAGATATTAGCGACATTATGCAAATTTAGAACACAACAGAAATAAACATGCACACATTATATTCTGGTTACGTCTCGCAGTAAAGCCTAATGATAAGGCGTGATCATTGTAGCAACTTCCCCCATCAATTCTTGTCTAAGTGCGGCTTTAAGTTGTTCTATCTCTGCTTCCTTTTCAGCTTCATGCTTCTACATTTTTTCATATAACTGACATTCTTATTCTTCGAGCCTCTCTATTCTATCCTGAAGGGCTTTCTACTTTCGTTTTGGATTCGACAAGTAACCATGGCTACGTGACCTATTGTATTTGGCTCTTGTTGTTTCCATGTACGTTTCCTGGAAAACTTGGTCTTCCTTAGCAGGTCCAGAAGTGTAACTTGTTGGTTCTTCTTCATCTGATTGTGTTTGAGATAATTTTCTGGATGTACTAGTCTGATGGCAAGAAACAATTAATTGTAACATTAATCTGGTCATGTTTTCATACCAAAAAATAGCTTGTAATGCCGAATCAATGTTATGATCAAATTAGCACTCAGTACTCACATAAATACTTTCAGCCAGGTGATTTGTCCATCTTCCTTCCCTAGTGTGAGTAGTCTTCCAAAGTTCCAAAAGGGGTGGCTCAGCACCAGTTACTAGATCTCTCTATGATTGCAACATTAAACGCCATTAATATAGCATTATGTAATGTACTGAAAGTTGAGAATAAGTAAACAAATCTTTACCTTTTCCCAACTCCACTACGAGAAAGGTTTGAAACCCCTCGAGTGATTTGTTCTCAGTTGGCTACGATTCGAAGAGTTCATACTGCTCCTAAAGTAATGGTTAGCGATGAAAAGTTGAACTCATGATTGTGTTCTTTTACTTACAAAAGAGGGCGTACCTTGAAGTCCTTAGTTCCAAAGTACATGTTCAAATAGTGCCACTCGACAATATCTATGTCTTCAGGCTTATGTTTCATTCTCTCATCATAATTGTGGTATGCCTTGTCTGTAGAATGCAAAACGGATCGCCAACTTTTGTAGGGTTGATTGGCAACCTTCCATATCTTTTTGTTCGGACTCTCAGTGGTCTCAAGGTCCCAATGATCCTAGTGGGAAAGAAAACTTGTTATGAATTCTACACTCAAAATATATGTTTCCAAGAAAATAGAGGGAACAAGACTAATATATAACATTATAATGCAACATGAGGTGGCCATTGACATACCATTATAGATTTTGCGATATCATCCTTGACATGCTGACACACAACTTTCCAATTTCTAACTCCAATTGATGGAGCCTTCTGCTTTGTAAATAGAACAACCTTATCCACAAAGGTACATCTATTATCTCCACAGGGACCACCCACATTTTTGAAAAATTTGATTTTTAGTTTCTATGAGCCAGTCTTTGATCTTTTGGCCACCGCAGCTAGCCCTTTCAAGCATCCTCGGCTCATTTTAGAAACTTACATTAAGTCATGCACAATAAGAGCATAAAAAACTGCAGAAGGTGTGAAGCTTTTAGAACCTGTTGTCTGCTTTTGTTTCCTAGCATGTGTTGGCCATTGTGATGGTAGCGCAGCGCTACTACCATTGCTCTCATCACATACTTTTGTAGGCTTTGCTTGACCTCTATTATAAGCCACTGAACAAATAAAAAACAAGTGCACTTAGAGGGTTGTACAATTTTCATCAAAAATAAGAATTAGTTCAGAGGAAAAAGGATTTACAAATATCTCTCATAAGGCCTTTCTACCTTAACCATTTAGAGTATGTTTTTACTATTTCTTACCTATAGTCATCGTTTAGATCTGCAAGTTACCAACACAATTATGTGAGTACATTTTACAGTTGTAGACACATGTGCATAGTGTAGTACAAACAGCATACATACCACAATCTGGGTCTTGGTCTTGAAGTCAATCTTTGTATTCATCAAGTGATTCATCATTACTAGTATCAGCATCAGTAACATCATCAGACTCATTCACCCTTGGTCGTTTCAGGGGTGTAATATTGATAGCTCCAACCAGTTCTTGTTTTGATAGTATCAACCTTAGTTTCCTTTCTTCAAATAAATCCATGTACTGAAACATGCGCTCTACATCTTTGGGGTAACCAATTGACTGAACAGATGCATCAACATTTCCTATTCTCTTCTTGTAGTAGTAATAGTCCCGCGCACCATATCCAAGTTGATCTTTGTAATGCCACAAGCTGACAAAGTCTAATTGTGCCCTATCAATATTAGCCTGAACTAGGCACACATCTTGTCCTTCTGCCCCCAGGCACTGTACCATTACCTGCCACGTTTGACATGTCAACTTGTCTGATCTGTATGTGCACATAGATATCAAAACCCCTGCATCAATGAATGAAGATGTAGTACTACTAGTGCTATGCGAAAAACTAATCAGTAGTAATTAGATCTGTGATTTATAAAAGCATGCACCAATGAGGCAGCATCAAATCGATTGTACACAATTAATGTGCAGAAATTTTCTGCCATAACCCTAGAAGGCCTTAAAGGTGGATGCGAACCTGTAACGTTCGTCTTCAATATCGGCTTTCTCGACTCTGACCATACTTGGTCGTGTGCTAGGTTCTTCACTGCCGGCCATGGAAGGAGTCACCATGGAAGGAGGAGTCGCCATGGATGGAGTCGCTTGGGCAGAGAGGAACCGTCGCCCCCCTGACGCAGCGGGCAGAGTTTTGGGGGCAAGTGGGGAGGACGGTGAGATATTTGAGGGTTTAGGAAAAAAAAGAATGGAGGAAACATTGCACTAGTACTAAAAATTAGAGACACAACCTGTTGGGATGTAGTGGGTCCCACAATGGAAATCCAAGGAGAAATGAATGCACCCAAGTGTGGGTTCTTTTTATAGGTGCATCGTAACACCTATATGCAGGGAGGTGTAAGGTGTGCTTAGACACAAAAGCACATTGCGAAAATACAACTCCATTGGATAGACAAAACCTTGTAGTGACTACAAGTTGAGCCAAATTAACCACAAACATAATTCCAGCACTACAAATTGAGCCAACCAGTCATGGACATCGTCAAGCAAAAGCAAAAGAAACGCTACAATTAGTTATCGATCCCCATTCTCCTTTCAAACACCACAATTTCGTGGCGTATCCTACAGTCCTCATTGCAAAAAAGCGTAGCTTGTTCCCACATCGTGCCCACCCACTGCGGCGCGGGAGAGCTCGTGGAGGGATGGCTGGGGAGCGGCAAAAAAATCTACAATCCCTTTGAGGGTGGAGGCCTCCGGGTTCCCCACACCAACCAGCAAAGTGAGGAGGGTGTAGTACCTGTCCGGCTCGTTCCACTGCATATCCTCCCAGTACGTCCTGAGCAATGCCACGTGCTGTTCGACGGATGGGTTGGTGCACGCACGGTGCATGACCCTGCAGACCGCTCGTAGGTTGTGGAGGTCATCCATGGGCTAGAAGGAGGTTGCAGCAACATGGCTGGCGATGTCAATTAGCACCTCCATAGGGAGGTCATGAGCAATCAGCATTGCCTTCCTGATGCCATGAATGTGGAGAGGTGGAGGGTCATGAAATCTAAGGGGGGACGGTGGAAGGGGGTTCCGGCGGGCTACAGGCCGAGTTCTTGAAAACGTCTTTTTGTGATATGGCGAGGAGACTACGGAGAAGGCCTGGGTATAGGAGGAGTTATAGATATTCCCCGATGCCGGTGCATTGGGAACTGCCGAAGAATAAGCTGACTTTTCTCGGGTATGGCAGGTGACCGCTGGAACAGGCCCCGCAATAACTTCCCACATCCTGTCCCATCCCGTCCCATTGCATACCGCAATAACTTCCCACATCCCATCTCGTCCCATCCCGCTGCATACTGCAATAACTTCCCACATCCCGTCCCGCAGGCCTAGTACTCAAAAACTCTGTTGACTACGACTCACATTACACAGTGACGCAGCAAAACATGCATGACACGCCCCGATCGATATGCTAGATGGTGGACATGACACATCAGTCTTAATTATGAAGATAGCTTTCGCATGCTTTCGTACCTAGCATGAAATCATCTCGGTATCAATCCCCTTGCCCCTCAATATTCTTTTCGAGTTTCCCTGGGTAAAAGGCGGCTCTTCGTGGGAAGTGGCGCGACCAGGCTATGGATCGGGTAAATGACATAGATCAAACACGAAGCTAGGACATACTAGATAAGTGTACCTTGGTAAAGATGTCACACTACAAAAAGAACAACTACCTCAATGGTTTGTGCGATAAATCATGTCCTTGAGGAGCTCGATTACCAATTTGCACCGAAACATTGTCTTTTAGCTCCCACATGAAAACACCTCAAGGCAAAGAAGGTTTGACATTGAACTTGATACACCTATATGATATGCCATATATATGATACACCTATATGATACACAGTGGACCATAAAAGATTCCAACTTGCCTATTCATAAACCCCTGGTATGTTGGACACATTCGATAAAGTTCCATTCATTGTAGAGTAAGTAAATATTGAAGCAAATGACAAAATGTTAATACAAGGGGTCGGGTAACACAATGTAAATAAAACCACGTGAAAGGGAAAAGTTGTCCGAGAAATTGGAAAAAAGAATCAACGGATTTGGACAATAAATGCGAAATCTAAACACGTTTAACGTTTTCACAATGAATCAAAATAAAAGAAAAGAACACCATGAACCGAAGTAGAGCAGCATATGAACCCGACGCCGACAAGTGGGTCCCGCATGTTAGTCACACACTGGTCCAAAACTATGTATAACAAGGTTGAAAAGCTAGAAGTGAAACAAAATAACCAGTAACTCAATGGTGTCTGCGACATTAATATAAATTGACGATCCAACTTCGATCCCTGCCCTCCACCCTTTTTCTTTTTTTTCTTTATGCCGAAAATTAGGTTGGCGCCGGCATGCAGCCATTTACCGCCTAATAACCCACCCATTATGCGAACAAATCGAATCTTAACCTCCCCACTTGCGCATTATCCTCCCTATCTCCTCCAGTTCTTTCCTTTCCCTCCTCCAACTCGGTTCCCGAATGTGCTCCTGAGGAATATGCTTCCTCGTCAACGCGCGTGGGGAGTTGGACCCACTATGTCATATACATGTGGGAACCACATATCACTAGCTCTTGATATGAAAAGTACTATGTTTTTAGAAACAAAATTTACTCATTGTCCCCTCTCATTCCTGGATGTGCATCGTCTACAGGGTGACTCGTTTCATTATCGAGTGGGTCCAATTGCTACCAGGCCCACACGTTAGTGATATCTGGCCTACATAACTAAAGGCGTGGACTCCCGCTTTTAGAGTATGCTTCCGTAACTGAATGGCCCCTTGATCTCCCCCAACACGTCCCATCACAATCTTGCATGCACGCCTCGCTTGCTCTCCTCTGCTTCCCTTCCCATCATGGCTGAGCGCAAGAAGATGCACAACTCTAGTTGGCAGCTACGCGACAAAGCCACCGGATGATTCAAGAAGATGATCCCGGGGATGGCTTCCACCATGGCCGTCGGGGAGAAGAAGGGACTTGGCACCTCCACCAAGTGTCGGCCGAGGCGCTCGATCCCTAAGGAGGTGATGCTGGAAAATTAGATTTAGTATACCACATATTTAATTTCTTGATTCGGTGACATGTTAAACTTTGCGATCTCATGGTAGGCATGAGTAAGCAGTCCGGGTGACCTGATCTGAGCCCGCCACATCTACATTGAGTCTTCTCCCTCCAAGGACGAGCCATACATCCAATATGACTGGCCATACATGCCAGCAAGTCTCAAACCAGTATGTGTTCTTTATTTCGAATAACTTCTAACACTATGTGTTGCCATGTCATGATCCTATTAAAACTGAGCAACACTTTATTTAGTTTTGTGACCCTATTTTCCCTGTAATGAAGATCGTCGGAGATACCTACTACGTCGTTTTCCCAAAGATGTCCTGTACAATGATACTCACTCACGGGAGCGATGATGAGTTCTCCGATGGACCTGTGCTATCTGGTAGGTAGGTGATGTTCCTACCCATTAAGTTAATCATCAATTGGTTTCTATTATGTGCTATTTTGGTTTATCTAGTCAGTTTATCTTTTCACATGCTAAGTAACCCCCTTCAAAAATGTAAGGTGCAAGAGAAGATAGAAGAGGTTTGTGTTACGACTGATGTTGACGAGGGAGTAGTCTTTGTTGACATAGAAGTATCGGTACTCTTAGTTATAAGAGTTATGTTAGTTGATCATGTCATGGATGCCTCTTCTTTATTTTGGTAACATGAGAGGCATAAACCATGTTTATTTTGCTAACTTGTTAGTTGATGTAGAAGTAATGGATGCCTCTGCTTTCTTTTGGTAACATGAGAGGCATGCACCTACTATATCAAACTAGATGCAGTTCGTATGAATTAAGTAATTTTTATGTATGGGAGCTCTATCTCGTCTTGTTTAGCATTTGATAAAGTTCATGGTTCATGGTATATATAATATCTTTATGTTTCTAGAAATCAAATGCACATTAGTTCACGAAGTAAACTTTGCAACTCCAAATTACACAAAGAAAATATCTTCGTCTTCTCCAAGTATATTGATTGGAGCAACAACTCCATTACCAATGTAGGTGTCATCAGAATCATCTTCGTCTTCTGATATGTCCGCACGATCTGGTGAATTTTTTTTATTTTTAACCTTTTTTTATTTATTTTTAAAAATAACCTTAGCGGGACTTTATTTGCGGCAGATAAACCTTTTGGCCGCGCCAGACCGCCCGGCGCAGCAGGCAACCTCTGCCGCGCCACATGCACTGGTGCGGTGGGCCCCCGCCATGCTGCCGCGGCGAGTCGCCGCGCCAGGTGGGTGCTGACGTGGGCGGGCGCTTGCCGCGCCAGCCCGCCTGGCGCGGCAGAGCCTGCTCTACAACCGCTCGCCGGCTCCCTCCCTCCTTTCTTCTTCCTCCAGACAGACCCACGCCCGAGCTCCTTGCGCCGCCCCCCGCCGCCCCACCCCCAAATCCACCCAAAATCCTGCGATTTCGGTGGGGGAAAGTTGAAGATTGGTGACCGCTTTGTGTGGACGGTATCCCCCTACTTTTTCTCATGTTTTACCGTTGCATTTGGTAGATCGGAGGATGTTTAGATGACTTAGGGTTAGGTTGATGATTTCAATGTTGAATGAAATGCAATGGTATTTTGTGTTAGATGATACGTAGTTCAGATGCAATTGAGTCTTCGCCCACGATATTGACATGTAGAACTTGTTGAATGCTTCGATTTAGGTATATATTCATCCAATTGTGTAGTTTACATGACATGTATTTTTTTTATATGTTCAATTAATTTGTCTCATATTTTTGTTCCTTAATATAGTTGCTATAGTTGATATGTTTAAGTGTTTGTATTTTGTAGATGGAGTGTTTACATTTTTTTGAAATGATGTATATAGTTCATATGGATTACGTGTGTATAGTTTATTTGTGTATTAATTTTGTGGCACTTGATGTCTAGGTGGGATGACATTGTTTGGTTGTGAATACAAGCGGCGTAGGTGGTGGTATATGCGTCCTAACTTAGGGGTTCCACCTAAGTTCACTCCATTCTTTCGATGCTCGCCAAAGACTCATGTAAGTTTATTATGAGAGTATTAGTATGACATGTAGCTAGCAGTTAGAATTTTGCAGTATATTGTTGATACTTCTACTTGATGTTATTGCTTGGAAGTTGGAGCAGCGTTTTCTAGTTACTTTATGTAGGAGTAGTTCACGTCTCCTAACTTGGTGTTGTCAGATTGCCACTACTCTTGGTTCCTACAGACTACAGTGTTCTCATGCTATGTTGCAGTTGGAGATGCTCTATCTAACCAGTGTTAACTAGTGCACAACATTTGCACAACGTGTAGGTAGCAGCTATAATTTTATTGATATATGGTCACTTATAATGTCGTCACCGTTTTTTTGCAGGATGGGTGGCCGTTGTGTGATATCAATGAGTATATATACGGCCCAATGGCAATGTGGCCAACAGAGGAGCAAGTGCGGGAGTTCGAGAGTGGAAAGGCACCGTGGCCATGTGTGTCCTCTCCTAGTGATAGATGCAAGTGTGGTATATTGGCAACACAAGGTGTGGTGCCTTCTGAACTTGGATATGGTTCGTTCTGTGGAAATGCACATGGCGATTACTGGGTTAGTAACTACTCGTCTCTCGTGTGTTATTAAGGTTGGAACTTGTTTCAAATTTGTAAGAATATGAAATTGTTGTTGCAGGAGGGAAGGACATGTGATTGGGAAGATTTTTCTGGTCGTTGTGATTTGTTATTAAAGTTGGGTAATACATTGGAACCATGGAAGTCAAGAAAACAACAAGAACTTAAAGAAAAGATTAGGAAGGAGTATGATGTGCCTATCCCTGACAACGACTTGCTTTGGGGGAAAATATATCAAGATATGGTGCATGAGACTGGAGTGGAGCCTGAAGGACTTTATACAAGGGAAACTATCATTAAGTATTGGAGGCAGAATAGATCCAAGTATCCACAACCTCTAACTGAAAATGAGAAGAGAGAAAATAGGAGGAAGTTGCTGGAGGAGAGGGAGTTGGAGAAATAAAGGTTGAGGGACGAAAGAGATCACTTAGGTTATGTGGTTGATCCGAATGCGAAATACCCTAAGGGTTCATGGGAAGAATATTTGCAGCAGGTTAGGGTAAGAAAGAGAAGGATTGAAATGGAAGAGTTACAACAAAAAGCGGAAGAGGCACAAATGGAGACGATGAAGGCTCTTGTTGCCGATTTACCTATTGGTAAGGTTAATGTCGATAAGAAAGGGAAGGGAGTTGTTGTTGCCGGGGATGATGATGATGATAATGACGACGAGTTACTATGTGAAGGTGACTCAGACTAGATGAACGTGTTGATTTAGTTGGATCATGTTTCTCTTTAGTTGTTAAAACTATGTTCATTTATGAGAAAACTATGTTTATGTTTATTCTGAGAACTACGATTAGTTGTCAAAAACTATTTTTATTTGTTAGAGAACTATGTCCAAATGTATCAAAGTTTCCTCTCCGAGCTGGTAGCCTACCAAGGACCAACAACATCTTACCACCGATAGGCGCTACGACGTGGGCAACTCCGACGACGTTGGCGCCGGGTAGCAACGGAGGGCGTGGCCAGCGCTGGCGTTCCTCGTCGCCTTCTCCGTGATCGCGTTCTTGTTCACGCTGCTATTGCACTTCACCACTTCGCACCCACCGGCGGTGCACTTGACGGAGGCGCCGCCGCCAAGGTGCAGGACGAAGGGTGCTAGGTGTAGGCGTCTAGCAGATAGCAGCTCAATAGGAGAGACGCAAAGATACTTTGTGCAGTGGGACACTCGCTGGAGTGCACTTGCAGTGGGCCAGAGAAGTACACTGCCAAAGTTACCAATCATTTCATTTGGCAATGTCATTATTAGAAAATTCTCGGTTCCCAACACAAGGTTGCTTTGTACCATCGTATGTTTGTTCTCCAGCAATTTATTTAGCACGTTAAATTTGCTAGAGTTAAGCTGCATACATAGGTGCCAAAAGAACATATCATGTGTTACCACCTCCGGTAGCACATAAACTGGTGCATAAGAAATTCCTCCAAAAATACGAACGGTAGAGCATACAAATATATACCATCATTCAAAATTTAAGATTGAACAAAAACTTGTGAAGATGTACTGTAATATTTTAAAAAAGACAATACTCTTTCTATAATCACTGGTAGGGTCCGATCTAGCGTAGGATATATCCGAGCATTTTTCATCCGACCCAAGCCTGTTGGGATTTGGCCTGCCCATGCTTGCTATGGGACCAGGGCTGCCGCGCCAGGCGGAGTGGCGCGGCAGGAGTGAGCTACCGCGCCAAACGCTTCAAAGTTTCAGTAGGTTCCTGGGGAGGAGGGGTGGGGCTTGCCGCGCTAGGTAGAGTGGCGCGGCAGGAGTGAGCTGCCGCGCCAACCGCATCAAAGTTTTAGTAGGTTTCGGGGGGGGGGGGGGCTTGCCGCGCCAGGCGGAGTGGCGCGGTAGGAGTGCGCTGCCGCGCCAGGCGGAGTGGCGCGGCAAGAGTGGGCTGCCGCGCCAAACGCATCAAAATTTTAGTAGGTTGCTGGGGTGGGGGAGGGGCTGCTGTGCCAGGCGGAGTGGCACGGCAGGAGTGCGCTGCCACGCCAATTGCACAAAAGTTTCAGTAGGTTCGGGGGGTGGGGGCTGCCGCGCCAAATACATTAAACTTTCAGTAGGTTTTCTGGGCTGCTAGACTTCCGCCGACTCAGCTGCCCCGGCAATCCGGTTGATGAAACTTAAATAGCTTTTTTTGTTCTGATTTTTCTTAAACTAGTTTCAACCACGAAATTGTTCCCTCTCTCCTCTAGTACGCGGTAGCCTACCAGTACGAACATTTACGAAAAAATACACGAAGCACAAGTATGTCACAAAGCAAACATATACCATTGTACGGACAGAAATAAACCTAACATCCAACTTAGTCTTTTACACACGTGACAGTTCCAATAGTCTTGCACACACATATAACATAAATTGCACACCTAGTGCATCACACTTGAGACATGCAACGTTCAGTGTCGTGGCCGCCGCTCAACCGGAGGGCTAAAAGGATCTCTTGGGCGACGCTCCCTCCTTGGATGCGTGGGCAGCACATTGGCACTGCCAGCGTCGGTGTGGTCCCGGAAACGACACCGCCGACATGGCATCCGGGTATGAGGTGCAGGTTTCTATGGAATAATTGGGCAGAAAGCATAAAATTTGTATGACACTTCGGAAGTGAACATTAACAATCTAGAATTGAATTTGGGGAAACTTGTGAATGTACCTGGCTGGACTCTCCCTGCGTCTAAGTCACACAGGTGGAGCATCGATCATGCCGGAAATCTCCAGTTCCTCACCATATGTAGGGTCGTCATCCTCGGACTGCTCACCTTCAGAGTCCTCGCTTGCTTGAGGGGATGCGGGTGCCTTGCCTCATGATCTCCTGCTAGGACCTGTAGCAGTGGATGGTGTTGTAGCCCTAAGGGGAGTCGCCAATGGAGTCCGACGTGATCCTGAAGAAGTACCCTGGCCATTGCCCCCGTGGTGCACATCTGAGGACGACATGCAGTTCATCCTCATGACCATTCGCCTGCAGCTTTTCTGAACCCTCTGCAACATGTAAGCAGCATATATTCATGACTATGATATTGATAGGGTTACAAAGGTAGTACGAGCATAAGTGGAAATTAGGTTGGGCTTCTACCTCTGCGAACTGACGAAGCAGACCATCACCGGATCCGACGGCACGCTCCATGACCACGCCCGCCTCGTTCGAGAGCCTTGCAAGCTGCTGTCCTTGTACGCATAGTTTTCATTCCATGAGTGATCAATGTTACGATACTATGATTACAAATTGAAATCTTACCATGTAGTCGTGGAGAGGTGCACGCTCAGGCTGTGTCCCATAGCGTGTCACCGTGTCGTACACGTCAGCTATGTCGTCGGACGAGTCAGATGGTGCATCCTCAATGAGCACATTACTCCAAGCTGGTTTCACTTTAGTTCTCGTCGAAGTACAGTACCATCGTATGTACTCATTGTTTGGTCCTACTCGCCAGTACGGTCCTCCCTCAGGATCGCATCTTTGCCTATTCTCCCACATGATGAGGTACTGAGCATGCTTCACCCTCCAATCATTCTCCTTATACCTCTTTCTGCGGTCGATCCTGCATCAGAAACTAGTGAAGTATTAGTATAACATGTTAAGTACGTGTATCGAATAACCTCCAGTAGTTAATTCTTCCTGCATACCTGTGCAGCTGCTGCGAAGTCGATAATTCCAAAGGAGGGCACGGTTGCATCCTCCCAAACTGCCGCATCACCCTATGCGACATATGGAACTCAACGACGTAGTACAATATCATTGGAGTCGTGCACCTCCACAACTCTCTGTCTTTGTAGCACGTCGATGAAAATACGATCTGGCTTAGCTACTCACAGTCGTACGGTTTCCATTCAACCTTCAAAATTTGTACGCAATACTTATTTCATCTGTCATTATACAGAATAGAGCTTAAAAAACTCTGGTGAGCAAATTACCTGGTGCTGCGTGACAACATCCAACTCGTTTGTGTAGGCCATGTAGCGCCTATCAGGATTGCAACGAATGGGCTGCACATGCTTCCACACATGATAGAATGTGGGATGAGCATTGTTTCGATGCCATGGCTGAAATTGCAAGTAAGTCCAATTGGTAACATGATACAACAGTTTTTCGAACATTAAAGGAGAAAAGGGAATTAGCCGTTGTGACTTACATCGACACGGAGATGGGAAGGTCGACCCACGGGCATTCGCTCCCAAATCCAGATCTGCAGCATATAGGTGCACCCTCCAACATTGGAATCCCTCGCAGTGTGCCTGCAAGCCTCACATAGCTGCCTGTATAGCCAGGTGAGAATCGCTGAGCCCCAACTGTAAATGGCTATGTTGTCCCAATGCTGACCCAAAATGGGGACAACCATCCAAGACAAAGTTCATAGCCAAACTCGAGCGTATCGCTGCACAACCTCGTCATTTGCTCCCTGCGGACAAACGTTGAAGTGCTCCCTCAACCATGCCGAGCTGACACCGGAGGTCTTCTTGGAGTTGTCTCTATCCTTTGGCTCTGGTGGCCTAATCCCAATATGCATTTCAACCATGTCACGCCAATTCTCATTCTGTATAATTCCCATCATTGGATGCCCCTCCAGTGGAAGACCGAGTATCATAGCAACATCCTGCATTGTGATGGTCATCTCTCCGAACGGGAGGTGGAAAGTGTGAGTCTCCGGACGCCACCTGTCGACCATAGCGGTCAACAACGGTCCGTCCATTGGAGAAACACCCGCGACAACCTGCACTGCGAGATTCAAAAAACCTACTCTCTGCAAGTACTCCGCGTAGCGCTCATCCCACCTAAGTGGTGAGTGCACTCTAGCCCTGAGTGGTTTCAAATCCTGCAAAACATTATAAGATTATTAGAAAAATGAGAAGTCAATGCATTTGAGAATAAAGGGCTACTAAAATGGTAAGTAACACAAATATGATATCAATGACATTTTTAGTATGAAATTGTTTACATTGTACACAAGCAAATTTTAAGGACAGGCACATCCTCAATTTATAAGAATTTCGTAATGACTACTTTCAAAATACAATTGAAAGGAATGTTATGCACTATTGCGACAAATTAGCAAGCATCGATAAGAGCATTTCATACAAAAATCTTGCAATTGTCATCCTAAGGTATGCATTCATCAGCATAAATTAGCAACCATTGTTAATAACTGATGTAGTACCTCATTTAGGTCCGCGAGGTGGTGGGCACGGTGCTGCAAGTCGTAAGCGAACTCAAGAAGAGGGTACGCCAGGGCCGCCATCCTAAAGAAACAACAAACAAGATCGTTAGTAAAAAGCTTCATTATATGATAAGTACGGTAAATATGATAATTTACTACTATAAAAAAAGATAAAATGATAACCATCCAAAATACGAGCAACACGCATACCCTATTGTTTGAAGAACGCGGCCTATTACAGTTCGCCCTAGATTTCGTGCCTTTAGAATTTCTATTGCGGCATGTGCAATTCCTAATGATCTTGTGGCACTTCGAGCAACGATTTTCTGACTTGTCCACATCAAAATCACCAATGCCATAATCCACAGAAAGCCTCCCTTGCAACACGTCCATGTCGCCTATGAAACGCTTCTTCTGCCTCCTTCCTACTTTATTTTTCATCAAATTAGGGTTGGGCACGTACCCTACCCCTTCATATGCCGGCCATTGTGACGGATAAAGGTAAGGTTGAAAGCTTGATTCCCATATTCTGATGGTGTGCTCCCTAGAGTACAACAGTGACATGTACAAGGGGCTTTCATAGTTAAGACCTCTTGCCTTGCAAGCTGTAATGAAGTGTGAACATGGAAGGTGCAACAATTGAGGAACGTTGCAGGTGCACGAAACATCATTCAGATCCACTCTGTAGTGTCAGCCTCCATGACTCTCACCCCCAATGTTAGTCGTACCACAACTTCTTATAGAATACACCATCCTTTCTGGCCCGTACGGTTCTGCTAAGTGGTGCACGGATCTAAGCTCAGCCTGTGATAAATAATCATCTGCAACTTTCCCAATTCTATGGCCTTCATCCAACATTGCACGTGCCTTTTGCCATCGGTCCACAAAGTAGGCGTTGCATTTTTCGAATGAGTATTCAATAATTCCAGAGATGGGCCTACTTCGGATGCCTTTGAAAATAGCGTTTAGTGATTCTGAGTAGTTCGTGGTCATAATACCCCAACACATCCCTCCCTCATCGAAAGCCTGCGCCTATTTATCCTTATCCTCCATTTCACCCTTCAACCATTCTTTTACGTCATCGTTCAAGTCCTTCACTAGATCTTCTAACTTCTCACTAAATTCTCTCTCCGTATGAACCTTGCATAATGTCTTCAATTTTCCAATCACACGGTCACTCTTCTGTCGACGTGACATGTTGGCAGCAAAGTGCCTCGTGCACCACCTATGCACAAGCGGTGGAAAACCATCCATGTGGTCCTTCGCACAATTTAGGAGCCCATGATGCCTATCCGATATCATACACACTTCGTGAAGTCCAAGAACATGTCGCCGAACAAGTTTCATAAACCATGACCAACTCTCATTATTCTCACTCTCGGCCAAGGCAAAAGCAAGAGGCACAAGCTGCTCTTCTGGATCTACACCAACTGCCATCATTAGTGTACCCTTATACTTCCCAGTCAAAAATGTACCGTCCACAAGTATCACAGGACGGCAATGTTGAAATGCCTCACTACATTGAGGGAAGCACCAAAATACCCTTTGCAGTATATGCTTCAAAACTCCATTGTCAGGATGCATCATGCCACATGAGTCGATGAACCATTTAACCCCAGGATTGTAGTAGGCTATAGCTGTGAGTACCCTAGGAACCATGCCGTACAACTCCTTCCAGTCCCCACAAAGCAGGGCGATGGTGTGTTTCTTCGCCCGCCAAGCCTTCAAATACTTCACACGATACCCACTAAAGGCGAAGATGGACTCCACAAGGGATGGCACCGATGTCTCGCTATCTTTACGGATAATGCCTAGGATACGACGCCCAAGGTACTTTGCTGTGCACTGTACGTGCACTCGCTTCGGCTGTGACGACCGACAAGTATGCGGTTGCACAACATTTGAAATTCTCCATTGTTCGGTGCTTGATATTAGCCGAGACCATACACGTCAATGGCATCCTTGCTTGCACATCACACTGTATCTTAAGTTCTTGTCAGAGTGAACTACGCTAAAAGGTCTATGTAACCTCACTGCGTAGTCAGCCAAGAAAAACTTCAGCTCCTGAAGACTATTGAACTTCATCCCCTTCTTAATCACTGGACTCTCACCAACGAACGTCCCTTTGGAATTCACCATACTAGATTCACATATTGCTATGTGGACCATACTGATGTCCTTATCATTGGGAATGGATGGCAGTTCGACATCACGTTCTTTTAACAATCACAACTCGTTCTGGGTGTAAGAAAAATAATCATCCATACGACGAATGCCTTCTACATCATGCACGGTTGCGGTGTCAAACTGTGGTCCATCCTCTTCATTTTCTACCCCGTCGTCCTTATATTCATGCCCACCACTCTGAGATAGTGACTCCTCCTCTGCCTCTACACCTACTACCCCATCTTCCTCGAATTCACAATCTTCAGAACCCATAGAGACATTATCATCATCTATATTTGCTTCATCTCTCTCAAAAATGTTATTGGGAAAATCATCATTGGCAATAGCCAAGTCAAAACCACATTCTGTTTCACCTAACACATGATGCAACATTTCTGACTCCTAGGTACCATTACGGTTCACTACCGCCACTTCCTCCCTCAAGACAACATTTGGGCCAGGCATACGAACAATTTCAACTATAACCTCCAAACATGCAACATTAGCTTCGTGAACTACATCCTTATAGTGCTTCATGAGAACATAATGAGCTCTAGCTTTCCCACAATCAAAACAACCTCTCAAACTCATCTCATCCACTCTACATCCATACTTCCTCATTACACGGTCAACTAAATCAATAAAAGTTGGAGGACCCTCAAAGAATTCAATTGACTCATTCATATTCTCTAACTCCCCATTTTGTTTCACAATACCACCATCAAAAAATCGAACTAAACGATCCATCTACAAAATACAAACATTTCACCATGTCATATACACTACACATTGCACATATTCGACAAATCAACTAGACACATTACACATATTGGACAAATTGCAAACAAAAAAATATACATGTCATATAAACTACACAATTCAATGAATATGTACCTAAATTGACAAGTTCTACACATCAATATCGTGAGCAGAGACTCAATTGCGTCTGAACTACATATCATCTAACACAAAACACCATTGCATTTTATTCAAAATTGAAATCATCAACCTAACCCTAAGTCACCTAAACATCCTCTGATCTACCAAATGCAATGGTAAAACACGAGAAAAAGTAGGGGGATACCTTCCACACGAAGCAAGGATTGATTTCCACAACTTTCCCCCACCAAAATCGCCGGATTTTGGGTGGATTTGGGGGTGGGGCGGCGGGGGGCGGCGCAAGGAGCTCGGACGCGGGTCTGTTTGGAGGAAGAAGAAAGGAGGGAGGGAGGAGGAAGGGAGCCGGCGCGCGGTTGTAGAGCAGGCTCTGCCACACCAGGCAAGCTGGTGCGGCGAGCGCCCGCCCACGTCAGCGCCCACCTAGCGCGGCGACTCGCCACGCAAGCATGGCGGGGGCCCGCCGCGCCAGTGCATGTGGCGCGGCAGAGGCTGCCTGCTACGCCGAGCGGTCTGGCACGGCCAAAAGGGTTATCTGCCGCAAATAAAGTCCCACTGAGGTTATTTTTAAAATTAAATAAAAAAAGGTTAAAAATAAAAAAATTCTGATCTGGTTCAGGCATGGGCACCACCTTTTGAAGTACAGATGCATCACCAGTTAACCCTTGCATGCTGGCCTAATCCAGTTTGTCAAAGCCTCCTGCTGGTCCTCAACATTAATTTGTTCGACTCCTGTGATAATCGAGTCCACATTGGTATCACCAACACTGTCCTCAACTTCCGGCATGGCAAACAGGGTCCTAGGTTTCATTTTGAAGACACTGCACCATTTAGTACCTTTTTTCCCACCTTTCACATAACACACTTGCTCCGCTTGTGTTGCTAGGATGTATGGATCATCTGAGTAGCGAAACCGAGTGGTATCAATATCAATAATCCCAAATTTATCGTTACTGTACCCTCTGGATTTGCTCTTAGTTGGTGCAGGAACATCATACCAGTCACACTCGAACAATGTGACTTCATGCTGGTTAGGAAAATCAAGGATGATGATTTTTTTAATCAATCCATACCATTCCATGCCATCATTGCCCTTGACAACAACACCACTATTCTATGTTGATAGATTTTTCTCTCCATCTGATGTCTGGAAGAAAAACCCATTGATGGAACACCTGTTCCTCACACTAACTATTTGTTCTGGACCACGAGACAGAGAATAAATCATTTCATATGCTTTTCCCTCTGCATGTAGGTTCCTGATCTACACTCAGAAATGTTTGGAAAATATGTTACAAACAAATATATTCAAGTGTGATGAATAAAATTGAACAAAAATATATATGACTCACTTTACGCTCGAACCAATGTACAAATTCAGCCTTGTGCCTTCTATCAACATTATGCGAGTTGGTGTTCCTCAATTCGTCCATGTGCTCACTGATGAAACAATAAACTTATGTCAGTTAGATAGTGAACACAATATAAAAAACACATAGGATTACATGTATCTTACTTTATCCATGGAGTGGCCTCATCACAGTTGGATATTATGTAGTGCCTCATCCTACGCAAGTCATCAGGAGAAGGTATCTCCATATTGTGCCTATGACTACTTTTCCTTCTAGTGAAGTCCATGCTCACAAATACACTTAGACCAGCAGGTGGTTCACTAACAGTGCTCCTTTCTTGATGCTCTAGCCGATTCAGCTTTGTATTAACACCTTCAAACAACCGAGAACAGAATGTAAGGCACTCCTCCGAGATGTACCCCTCTGCTAGTGAACCCTTTGGGCATGCTTTGTTCCTCACATAGCCTTTGAGGGTACGTAGGTACCTCTCAACTGGATACATCCATCTATAGGAAATAGGGCCCCCGAGTTCAGCCTCGCAAGCAATATCAACTAGTAAGTGCATCATGATATCAAAAAATGCTGGAGGGAATATCATCTCAAGCCAACAAAGGGTCTCTCCAATTGATTTGGTAAGTTCTTTCATCTCAGTTTCCTCAAGCTCCTTTGAACATACTGAACTAAAAAACCTGCTGAGCTCGATCAATGGGATCACTACTTCTTCAGGCAATATTTGGCGCACCACCAAGGGTAAAAGTTTTTGTAATATAACATGGTAGTCATGACTTTTAAGTCCAGCAACCTTAAAACCATTGACATCAACACATCTCTTGATATTTGAGGCACAAGTATCGGGCATATTAACACCTTGAAGAAAATTGCATAGAATTTCCTTCTGATCATCACCTAACTTGTACAACACTGGTGGCAAAGTGTATTTTCCTTTATTGTCGAACAATAGATTTTGATCCTGCCTTATACCCAATTCTTGCATGTCGAATCTAGCCTTCCACCATCCTTACTTTTACCATCCAAATCAAGCATAGTCCCTAGCAAGCTCTCACATATATTCTTCTCAATATGCATCACATCGAGATTATGGCGTATAAGTAGATAATCCTAGGAAGGTCAAAGAAAATACTCTTCTCCCTCTAGTTGTGCCATCTATTATCTTCAATGTGCTGCTTCCTCTTCCTCGAAGTAGTCGCTCCAAAAGTGACTTACTCGAAACTCTTGTACTGCTCCACTACTTGTGCACCACTGAGGGGCACTGGAGCCTCCCTCATTTCTACCTTGTTATTGAAGCTGACCTTGTTCCTCCGCCACCTGTGGTTCATGGGCAAGAAATGACGATGGCCCATGTAGCAATGCTTTGAACCATATTTTAGCCACAAGTAATTAGTATCGTTGTGACAATAAGGACAAGCAAACCTGCCTTTTGTGCTCCAACCAGACAACATCGCATATGTAGGAAAATCATTAATTATCCAAAGTAGCATTCATGCAGAGTAAAATTTTCCTTTTTATCCGCATCCCAAGTATCAACTCCATTGTCCCATAGCTCTTTAAGCTCATCGATCAGAGGCTGTAAATATACATCAATGTTAATTCCTGGAGATTTAGACCTAGGAATTAGCATGGACATCATCGAATAGGATTGTTTGAAGCACAACCAACGAGGTAGGTTATAAGGAATTAGGATCACTAGCCATGTAGTGTAAGTCATATTCAACATCCCAAATGGATTGAAGCCATCCGATGCAAGTCCCACCCTAACATTACGTCGATCACTTGCAAATGCACTATACTTGGCATCTACGTGCCTCTATGCCTTTGAGTTAGCTGGGTGCCGCACTTTCCCATCTTCAACCAATTCTTCCTTGTGCCAACACATATGCGCTGATGTGGTCTCATTCATATATAATCTCTACAGTCGAGGAATAAGTGGAAAATACCTCAGTATCTTATGAGGTAAGAGCTTCTTATTTACTCCACTAGTGCCATCACCACCACACTCTAAATATGTATCTTTCCACCTACTCTCCCCACATTTTGGACATGCGTTCAACTTCTTGTACTCTTCTCCAGGGAATAACACACAGTCATTAACACAAGCATGAATCTTTTGGTAGTCCAAGCCAAGGTCTCGAACTACCTTTCAAACTTTGTCCAGGGTATCTGGGACACAATGGTCCTTGGGGAGCACATGGCAGAATAATAACAGTACTTGCTCTAGAGCATTGTTGCTAATACCGAACATGCACTTAATTTGATATAGCCTCGCAATAAAAGATATTTGGGTAGCCTCCTTGCAACCTGGGTATAGTTGTTTCCTAGCTTCTTCCATTAAGTTGAGAAATTTTCTTGCTGACTCATTTGGCTCCTCAATATTACCACCTCTAATTTCACCATGTATGGCACCACTAATTAGCGATGAAAGAAGTTTAGTGGATGAGATGCCATCATCATGATCACCTTGTTCACCTTCACAAACATCTCGATCATCATCGTCCACAACAATACGTTTAGTAGATCTACTAGTATGATGCTGTTTTTGGTAATACGAATCAAACCCTCTAGTATTCAAGTGCAACTCAACAACTTTTTTATTTTGATATGCCATGCGACGACATCCTCTACATGGACAGGGTGCAGTCTATCCTAGAAAGGTGCCATTAAAGGTATCTTCAATGAGTTTAGCAACTTCGTTTTACCACACAGCATCTGTATGTGACATTTCCATCCAACTACGATCCTTATGATCATGTACCATGTTGCAAAAAACCCAACTAATAATTTAAGCACATGTTTGTACTACTATACAACTCCTGAATAACCTGCATAAAATATAGGTTCCTCCATCGGTATTATTACTATCAAAAGTATTATAAAAACTGAATGACTATATATACTAATTGAAGAACTCAAGTTCATCAGCATGCACATTAATTGCGATAGGTCTGGATCAATTTTATACCTTGCATTGAGAGAATGGAATCAGACAACACCCGTGTCGTCCCACGTCGAGAGATCATGGAGGACTAACAAGGGGACTCTTCCTTGGTACTCGGCAACTCGCGCGCTAGGGAAGACGACGGCAGGCGGCGATCACGCGACGAAGGCAGCATCACGCGAAGAAGGGGAGGAGTCGTGCGAAGAAGGAGGGGAGGCAATGAGATCGTGGAGGACTGACAAGGGGACTCTTCCTTGGCACTCGACAACTCACGCGCTAGGGAAGACGATGGCAGGTGGCGATCGCGCGATGAAGGCAGTATCACGCGAAGAAGGGGAGGAGTCGTATGAAGGAGGAGGGGAGGTGATGCTAGGAGATAGATCAGGATTAGGCCTCTCATCTCGTGAAAGAAAGGCCTGCCATATGTGTGGGCCAAAATAAATGCCCACCGATATAACCAAGCTGGCGGCACCCACAAACTCATCTATTGCAACCATGTGTTTCCCTACATTGCAACGACTATATATTATTGCAATAGCACCTTCTGTCTAGCAACGATTCGACTGTTTGTTGTTATAACCAAGATTTCTTTTGCAACAATACCATTTTCATTTCTATATCTAATACTAGTTGTAATGATTCATATTAGTGTTACACTATCTAAGAGTCATTTGCAACATTTTCTATTTTTGTTGCTATAACCATGATTTCTTTTGCAACAACACCATTTTTGTTCTAATAACCAAGATTTCTTTTGCAACAACACCGTGTTCGTTGCTATATCTAAGACTCTTTTGCAACGCATGATAGTACTTATCACAACGTGTTATAATCGTTGCAATATGGACAACTATTGCCATTACTGTAAAATAGCGTGGCAATAACGTCGCCGCAATTACAACCAACATATATTCATTGCGATATAGCGTACCCATTGGAACCACTAAAATTGTTATCGCAACGCTACAAAAATGGTGGCAATATGGCACCCTATTACAACCAATAAGGACTATTGTCGTAATAACCCCTATGTATTGCAACAAAAATCATTTGTTGCAAAAAAAATGTGGCATTAGTGACAACCTTGTAGTGTAACTAGTTAATAGGGATATCCCAATATCACTTTTATCGTTATTGGAAGAGTTGCTTTTGTAATCTTCCAATAATCTCATCCCTATTCAGCTACCGTACTGTGAGAGTCACAACTCCTCTTTTATTTAGGGAGAGTTCGGGTGAATTATTGGGTTGTCCCAAAAATTATTGAGAAAAGTGAAAGGGAAACGGAGATTACTGGAGCATTATTTTTTATCAATTTTTCCAATATAGTAGTTGCATTGGGGAAATAGAGAATGCTGGAGATGCTCTAATAAACAAACAAATGGCATTTAAAAGGAAAACAAGGTACCTATGGGCAAAGGAAAATTAAGGGGTGTTTGGATCCTTGAGCTAAAGTTTAGTCCATGTCACATAAAATCCTCGGAGGCTAATTAGGAGGACTAAACATGAGTTAATTATAAAACTAATTACACGGATGGAGGCTAATTCACAAGATGAATTTATTAAGCCTAATTAATTCATGATTAGCATATGTTTACTTTAGCATCACATTGTCAAATAACGGATGTGGTGGAACCGCCCCAAATTAACCTGGCTAAAGTGTATTTAACTTCACCTAACACGCAAACTTACACTTTAATCAAGCTAACTCAGCCAGTCCGTCGGGTTATACCCGATAAACCACTTAATTCCGGATTGAACAAAGCATGCTCACACAAAGGCGAGGGTCCCAGAGATTACAACAGTCCAACCAGATTAAACATGGTTCAATAATTTATTACATTATAAGTTCAAAATTCAAACAAGTGTTCAAACAGTGAAAAAGTAAAATCAAGCGGAACCTAAATGTCGATACAGGATATCACAGCGAAGCCGACTATGATATCACAAACCATGATCCTCGCTGTCCGAGGATGGTTTCCACTCGACCGTCCAACCCGGAGGGAGCTGGGTAGGCCAAGTGAAGCTAGCAGCCACTTCTAGACATGCAGGCTTTTTGGCTATGGGTTTGTTTTTGCCAAAAGAGACTAATAGTTGATCCTTATTTCAAGTTTTAGCATCAGGTTCTATATTCACTTACCATTCTAAGTAAGCACCTAATCGAGTCAAGCAACGTGATCAAACAATTAAGTTCAATCATCAAGATTATCATCATTCTGTTCCAATTCTTACTCAGTGCAGCATAGCAATTAAATAGTCCCAAACTGTGAGAGGCAGACGATTCGAATCGAATTTATTAACCATGCATGGCGAACCTAACCTCACGATATTCGTGGACCACACCGGGTTTACTTCATCTATCAGTCATCCCCATAAATCCCTAGGAACATGTCAGGGCCAAACTTCCCTTGGGCTACAAGGCTCCACAGTCCCAAAAGATGCCATACTGTGACCGTACTTGCACCCACATGATGCACCAGGGGAACTATGTTCCAGGGACAGCAGGAGTATAAGCCACGTCCTAGTTCAATCAAGTACTAGGCTTCCCATCCCATACTAGGTATGAGATTAGTACTTTCAAATACTTGATCATGAACACCGACACGGTTCGACCTTAGCACAATTTCATTTAGACAGATGGAGCAATCCACCAACCACCAAAACAGTTCACAAGGCCCTGCCCCGCCCGTCGTCCTTATGGTTGTAACATAAGCAAACAAACAACTCCTATAACTTGAGAGTGGTAGGAAATCACTCGAATTTACTGTGTCCTATTAAGCATGGCATCTACTTGACTTATCATGCTAGTGTTCAGATCATAGGTACTAAGTTCATGCAACTAAGTTTTCAAACAATGCCTAATAACTTAAATGCACAATCATGAGCATCAGCATTATTGCATAAGTTTAGAATTCGAGGACATGCTCCGGGGCTTGCCTTCGATCTCAGAGGTAGTTAGCGAGTCTTCTGGAGCTTGGTCTTGCGCGGGTTCAACCTCCACGTGATTCAGGTCCATCGGGGGTTCGTCTTCTTGCGCGGGGTGAAGCTCGTAAGACCCGTTGGCGAGATTCACTTCTACATGTGATGCATATGCAGATAATTCAATGCTTCATATTTAATGAGTCTAAATGGCATTTCATATATTATGGTAACATAAACTTCATTTCGAGACCGACTACATTTAGATCGTCACAGTTAAAGTGCTTCCGATTTAAGCACTTAGCTCGATCTTGATGGTGATTGTGCTCATACATAGGTGACAAGCTTATTAGACTCTAGATTGGAAAGTTATCCTGTTTTCTAAATGTTTGTCTGTTCCTCTTCCAAAATTACCATTTTACCCTTATACTTAATTTGTCTTATCTATTTATTCTTAGCTTTAACTTCTGTAATTCATTTTAGTGGCATATGATTAGCTATGGGTGTGAATCTTTTACAAAGACTTCTCACTACCATTCCTAAGCTACTTAGAAATTTGGAGTTCATTTGATTATTACAAAAAAAATCATCAAAATTATTTCATTATCCTAAGGTAGCAAGCACTTAACTATTTTTATCTTGCTTTACACCGTGAGTTTGTTACTGAAATGTTAGCAGTGAGTTACATAGGTTCAAGAGAGTATTTGGTGAATTTTTCAAGATTTTTTGTGAAGGACATCTATTTTCCATATTTATCTATTATTTAATCTTGCATAAACAGAAAAGCATGTTTCAATAGATTTCATTCAGGGCTCAATATTTTTCATAGCAAGTAAATTAACCCAAGTGGTTTCACATTTTTCTCTGGCCTATTCCATTACTTATGCAAAAAAGAAGTATTCTTAGCTAGATTTCAGGGACAAAACTAAAACAGTGGCATAAACTTCTATACTAGGGTCCTAAGTAATTTTCCTAGCACCATCCCACTGAAACAAACCTATCAGAAGTGGTTTTGCTATTTTATTGTTTTTTTATGATTTACTATGCATTTAATGGCTTAAAAAGATTTAATTCCTAGAGAACAATACACAACCAGGACATGAGCAAAAGTATTTTTCTGTAAAACTTCACTACTCACTGATCCTTGAAAAAGTGGTTTGACATTTCTCTGATTTTCCTACATTTAGTTATGCATTTCCAATGTTCAGGTTATTTAAATCAAGTTTATATCAGAAAAGCTCTGGCATATTTACACGCGGCCCCTACAAGTATTTCAAATACTCACCGATAGGTCCTCAAAATATTACGCTAAGGCCCCTAGACAAAACTCAATCCTCACGGCCATGCTGTCACGGCGGCTGGTAGTGAGCTCGGTGAAATCCCAGCGAGCTACGGCGTAATTGAAGGGAATAAGGGCACGGACGCGTGTGTGTTCACCTGGAGCAAAATTGGTGGAGGCTGGGACGGCGGTGGAGGCTTGCAAGCGGTGAACGGCTTGGGGACAGAAAGCGGGCGGCAGCGGTGGGGAACTTGCTGTTCCGACGAGCTTCACGGCAGGATGTCCTTGGCCACAGCTCGGGAGGCAGCAGCGAGGTGCGGGAGGCTCGCTGGTGGCTTGGGAAGGTGGCGGCGCTGAGTGGAGAGGGGGTCTCCACGGCGAGCTAGCGTGGCGGCGTGTGTGCGGAGCTTGGGCGCTCGGGGGTGGGGAGCTTTGGTGAGGCATTGGTGCCTTTTATAGGGCCAGGGAGTTGCGAGGGAGCGAGACAGAGCTAGTCAGCGTGAGAGGCGTGGCCGGAGGGGAGTGGGGGAGGAAAACCGGGTGGTGTTTTACTGTCCGACAACCATGGTTGGCTGGGCGGAGATGCGGGCTCGTGGGCAATCCCTTGGCCATTGGTCGGGCGAGATAGCAGAGCCGCAAGCGCGGTTTTGCCTCGCGCGTGCATTGGGCAAGCCTCGGGCGTCGTTGGGTCGTGTCTTGCTGGGGATAGGGTGGAGGGGAGCGCCGGTGAATGGCGGAGCCGTGGCGGAGCATGGGTGGCATGCGCGCGGGCGCGGATAGAGGGAAGTGGATGCGTGCCAGAGGAGGAAGATGTGCGCAGCATGGGACTGGGTAGCTCGGGGCTCGTCCCGTCTTGTCGTGGCCGTGGGTTGGGCAACGGCAGCTCGCCGGTGAGGCAGCACCACGGGGGGGGGGGGGGGGGGGGGGGGGCGACGCGCTGGGCGTTATTCGGGATCAGGGCGCATGTGGGCAGCGCAAGGGGCGCGGGTTTGAACGAATTTTGGGCAAACTTTCAAATTGAAACTCGGCCAACTCCAAATAGCAAACTTGTAGTCCAAACTACGCTCTAGAAATCCTAGAAAGGCACCAGGTACAAATTTGTGCTAAAAAGAAAGTTATTTGGAGGTGAAAAACTCGAGAAGGCCGGTTTGGGGGACTTAGCAGATTTTCAAGTTTGGGCTAAATTTGCTGTTTTGGCCGACTTTGGGTCAAAATTTGAAAAGGTTCTGTTAAGTCTTGGGCATAGGTCAAATAAGTGGATTTGTAGTACACACTCGGATTTCCATCTTTTATAAAGGGATTAGCTTGAGTTCAGTTCAAGTTTTGTGAGAAAACTTCATGCCATGTTGCATACTTTCACTGATTTAGACTTATGCTGGGTTTAGCCTAGGATTTGAGCAGGTTCCAGATTGATTTAGTTCAAGCTCTTATTAACCAAATTGTTCTCCAAAGTATACTATACAACTTTTGTATAAGCTCCAACTCAAGAAAAGGTCTAGAATTTAAAATAACAGAAGCTAAACTACTCTAAACAGCTGTGTTTTCAGGACTAAAGTGTTTTTTGAGTTTGAGTTGATTTGCACTGAATTTAAATCTAGTTCTTGAACCTCTTCCTCTCCAAACCATTGAAAGTGCCAATAATAAAAGTTTTTTGAAATGTAAAGTTCTACAACTCTTAGATTGACAAAAATTCAAGTTCCTGTACAAAATTTCAAGTTTTAAATTGGCCCCAATTTTAAACTTCTAAAGGGCAATTTAGACCTTTCATGTGCTAATTGAGTGCCTAATCTTCCTATTCAATCTTAATCAAGGCTAAATTAGCTAGGTTTGTCATAGCCTACCACACTTTAAAGGAATCTGGTCCCGAGATTCGAGTGAAGGAAAAGAACTAGTGTGGTTTGTGCAACGTACCTCCCTAATCGAAAAGAAAACCATGGAAATGCTTGTTAAGATACTCCTCAGTTTCCCATGTTAGTTCATCTTCCGTATGATTACTCCACTGAATTTTATACATTCTCACCACTTGTCTTCAAGTATGTCTTTCCTTGCGGTCAAGGATTTTGACGGGAAATTCCACATAGGATAAATCAGGTTCAATTTCATGATCCTCTTATTCTAGAATTTTCGTCGGGACTCGAATACACTTCTTAAGCTGTGGGACATCGAAGATGTCATGTATCGCTGTAAGCTTCTTAGGGAGTTTGATCCAATATGCCACTAGTCGACATATTTCCACAATCTCATAAGGACCAATGTAGCGTGCAGCCAACTTTCCTTTTATTCCGAAGCATTGTACACCCTTAGTTGGTGATACTTAGAGTTATACATGATCGCCAATTTCAAATTTTATAGGCCTCCTCCTCTCATCAGAATAGCTCTTTTGTCGGGACTGAGCGGCTTTAAGGTTCTTTCAGATAACTCTCACCTTCTCTTCTGCATCAGTCACCAAGTCAGGTCCGTAGACCATTCTTTCTCCTGCTTTGGACCAACTTAGCAGAGTTCGACACCTGTGACCGTATAGGGCCTCAAAGGGTGCCATATTCAGATTAGCTTGGTAGCTGTTGTTATAGGAGAACTCCGCTAATGGCAAGCATTTGTCCCAGTTCTTATCGTAATGGATGACACAAGCGCGTAGCATATCTTCTAATATCTAATTTACCCTCTCTATTTGCCCATCTGTCTGAGGGTGGTAAGTTGAGCTACGAATCAGCTTAGTGCCAAGCGAAGACTGTAGTTCTTCCCAAAAGTGTGCTAAGAACTGAATACCTCGATCAGAGATGATCGTCTTTGGCACACCATGTAGGGAGACTATGCGGTCAAGATAAAGTTCCGCATACTTCTAAGTGGTGTAAGTGGTGTGAACAGGAAGGAAATGTGTTGTCTTTGTAAGTCTGTCCACTATAATCCATATGGAATCATGTTTCCGGGAGGTATTAGGCAATCCGACAATGAAGTTCCTGCTTATGTCCTCCGACTTCCATGAGGGAATAGGTAGCGGTTGAAGAGTGCCGACACCTTCAAGTGGCTTGCCTTGACCCGTTGACATGTGTCACATTCCGAGACATACCGTGCAACATCTGGCTTCATTCCGCACCACTAGAAGTTTTGTCACAGGTCATGGTACATTTTGGTACTACCGGGATGAATAGAAAATTTGAAGAGGTGGGCCTCATCCAAAATTTCCTTCCTGAGATCGGGATTAGCGGGCACAACTAATCGGTCCTCATAGTGCACAACTCCCTTCCAATCCTGCCGGAAATTCTTATTCCTTCATCTTTTTGTGCTAGCTTTTTCTTGATGAGTTTAATTTCCTTGTCCTCTAGCTGTGCCATGATGATTTGATCATCCAAGGTGGGTTCGATAGATATGTTGCTTAATGTACCATGAGGAACAATCTCTGTGAACGTGTCTGCGGAGAGACAGTTGCAATGGGCCTTGCGGCTAAGAGAATCGGTAACTACATTGGCATTTCCGGGATGATAATGCACTTCCATATCAAATCTTTGATCAAGTCCAAACATCTTCTTTGATGCATATTTCAATCAGCTTGGGTAAAGATATAATTGAGGCTCTTATGATCAGTGTAGATGTTGCAATGTGTACCCCATCAAATAATGCCTTCATATCTTCAGAGCATGGATTATTGCTGCCAACTCTAGGTCGTGTGTCGGGTAATTCTACTCATGAGGCCATAACGCTCGTGAGGCATAGACAATGACTCGATTGTCTTGCATAAGAACACATCCGAGTCTAGTGCCCAAAGCATCACAATAGACGTCGAACGACTTAGTCGTGTCGGGCTATGCTAAAACCGGTGCAGAGGTCAGCAGTCTTCTCAACGTGTGGAAGGATTCTTCACATTTTTCACTCCACACAAATTTGATTCCTTTCTTCAGCAGTTCAGTCATTGGCTTAGCTATCTTTGAGAAATCAGGAATGAATCACCAATAGTAGCCTGCTAGACTGAGAAAGCTTCGAATTTGATGAACTGAAGTGGGCGGCTTCTAGTCCATTACCTCTTGCACTTTGCTTGGGTCAACTGCTATGCCGTCGCTGGATATAGTATGTCCCAAGAATATAACACTATCCAGCTAGAATTCGCAATATAGATGGTCCCTTAGCTGTTGAAGAACAATACAGAGGTGTTCAGCATGTTCCTCCTCATTCTTCGAGTATACCAGGATATCGTCGATGAAGACCACAATGAAGTTGTCAAGTTCGGGCATGAACATCGAATTCATGAGATACATGAAACAAGCGGATGTATTTGTGAGCCCAAAAAACATAACTAGGTACTCATATAACTCATACTGTGTAGAGAAAGCAATTTTGGGAACATTGCACAGCTAGATCTTGATCTGATGATAACTAGAGCGAAGGACTATCTTGGAGAATACTCTGGCTCCAGCTAACTGATCGAAAAGAACATCAATGCGGGGCATGGATACTTGTTTTTGATAGTGACCGCATTGAGAGGATGGTAGTCCACACACATGCATAGACTCGCGTCCTTCTTCTTCATAAATAAAGCCTTTTTGAAATTGGTGACATACTTGGGCGAATGAAACCCTTTTCCAATAGCTCATGTAACTGGTTTTTAGTTCTGCCAGCTCTACGGGTGGCATCCAATATGGCCTCTTTGAAATTGGTGCCGTGCCTGGTTGCAACTCAATAGCAAATTTGATATCTTTGTTTGGTGGCATGCCTAGCAAGTCATCTGGAAATACATCGGGATACTTGCATACCACCGGGATGTCTTCCAGTCGGGTCTCAACAACTAGATAGCCACAGGAATTCATGCACTCTCGGTGGGGTAAGTGTATGGTTGAGGTTCCGTGTATGGGCGAATCTATGCGGACGGTTCTGGCAGAAATATCTAGTGTAACTTGGTGTTGAGTCATCCAGTCCATACCCAAAATAATATCTATCCCTTCTAAACCAAGGATAAGGAGGTTTTCCTTAAAAAAGGTTCTACCTAACTTGATAGGTACATTGCGGTTTATTTGGTATGAGGCTATTTTCCCACCCGGGGTAGAGATCATATATGACCCTTTTGTGTGATAGAAACTCAACCCACATCTAGCACCAGTTTTATTCCCGATAAAACTGTGAGATGCTCCCGAATCAAACAAAATATGGACGGGTTGGTCATGGACAGAGAATGTACCCGTCATTACTGGTGCCCCTTCCGAGAGTTCTTCTTGGTGGGTGAAGTTCAACCTGCCCTGTCAAACTTGCACTTTCGGCCACTTCCCTTTGTTGACCATTGCGTTGTTCTGACCAGACCGCTGATTTTTGTTCTGAGGGCAATCCTTGGCAAAATGCCCAGTGTTTCTGTAGGTGAAGCAACGGTTTCCATTGCTAGGGCACTACAGTTGTGGGAAATTCGGCCGTGGCCCCTAGGGCTGAAATCCGGGGAACCGGGGTGCTACTTGCTGCGGTGGACGAGCAACCCATCTCCCATGTTGTGTGGGCCTGCGAGGTGCTGACGGGGGAACCAACCTGAACTTCTATGTGGGGGCACTAGGTGATGCAATTGGAGCCTTCCGCTTCGTGACGGCCTTAAGAGCCATCATACAGTCTTCCTGCGATATGGCCAGATTCACTAGCTCGTTGTATGTATCGACTTTGATGGGGTTCAGCCTTTTCCAGAGCTTTAGACTCAAACTCCTATGGAATCGGTCCCGCTTCTTTTGGTCTGAGTCTGCATGATAGCCCGCGTACCTGCACAGGTCATTGAAGGCCTTTGCATACTGTAGTACGTTGCGGGTTCTTTGGGAGAGTGCGAGGAACTCATTGAGCTTGTGTTCCATTAATCCCTCAGGGATGTGATGGCCCCTGAACGCCGTCTTGAATTCCTCCTAGCTGACCACATGGTCGGCCGGCAGCATCGCATGATAGTGGTCCCACCAGAGATGGGCAGAACCACGCAGCTGATGTGCTGCAAACCGGGCCTTGTTCTCGTCCGGGCATGGTGCGGTGATGAGCGAGAACTTGGACTCAATGGTATGAATCCAGGCGTTTGCATCTAGAGGATCCTCGGTTTTGTGGAAGAGCGGGGGTTGCGAGCCCAAGAAGTCATCATATCTCGGAACATGAGGCTGATGAGGGACTCTTCCACCTTGTGGCTGCTACTGCTGCCCCTGGACAAGGTGTCGTCGCAGGAGCTCTATTTGCGCAGCCAGTACTGCCTCCAACGAAGGCGGGGGAGGCGGCGGTGGGGGTGCCTGCCTCTGCTCGCTACTTCTTGGTGCAAACCCGGAGGGTGTTTGGCGAGTTCCATGCACCATCTACAAGAGGGTGCTTCTCCATTAGTCACATAATTTAGAAGCTTGTTCAAGCACAAGAAAAATTTTGTGCGGAATGTAACTGTTCATCTTGCTGGCAGCATTGCAATAAAAATAGCAATATAACTTATTGAGTAGGTGCATATCTCTTCTTCCCGATATGCATTGTTTCTCATATTTGGTCAGCAGAAAGGAAATTTCATACGTGACAACTTTCATATTACGCTCGCTGACCAAAATAGAAGGTAACAAGGGTGAAAAATTAGTTTGATGCTTTGCTGTCCGGGCTGTTTTTCAGCAAGCTGAGTGGTGAAGTTTTTGTTCTAACTTGAGTTGGACAGATCCAAAGGAGCTGAAATTTTATGAGTAGTTAGAACACAGGGTTTTGCACAACTTTGATATTTACTTCTAAGCTCAAAAGTAATGGGAAACAAGGTTAAAACTGAGAATGAACAGCTGCTAAATTTCTGCCAACATTTCGAGGTTAGATCGCTTGACATGAAAAAAGCAAGTCCGTGCTCTCATAACAAGTTTGTGACACAAGAGGTACTCAACTCAAGGCTAACCTATTACATCACCATGCAAAATATAGGTTGGTGAGGAGTAAAACAAACGAAGCATACTCAAGTGTGACAACGCGTCTAAAAGTCGTCAAGGTTGTTAACCGAGTCGATGCTAATCATAGGGGAGTGAGCAGCTCCACCCGGTGGCAGTGGTGCGATGTCCTAAAAGTCCATACCTGAGTAGCCCTCGATCTCCTCGGGCTCCTCCTCCTCCTCCATGGGGTCGTTCTGTGCCTGCTATCATGTAGTGCGTCCAACTCTGCGTGATGCTCAGCTAAATGCTCGTTGGCATCAGCTAGCTCCATGTTGATATCACAAAACTGATCTGCTAATAGCTCCATATCGTGCTCCATAAATCTGAAACCTGAGTCTCTATGTCCGCTATCTGAATATCCTTCTGCACAAGCTCAAGGGACAAATCCACCACCTCACCCTGTACTGCAGTGAGGGTAACCTAGGTGGCTTGTGTGAAGCCGATCAGTGTGGCTATCGCTCTGCCTCGGAGATTATTTAGCTGGTACAGTGCATTCATGCACCTAGCTGAAGTAACAATCATCTGTTGAGGCTGTAAGAAACCCATAAGATCCATGTTGTCCATCCTATCAATCCAATCAGCGTCTCTCGGGTCCCTAGCTGGAAATAGACCAATCGGGTCCAATACGATCTCAATTGGGTGCTGATGGCAGAAAAGCGTCAACCCCTCAAGTGCTGCAGCCGTCCTCCAAAGTATGCCCAACGACCACTGTCTCCAAACGTGGCCACTGGGGCTGCTCGGGGTGGGGGTGCACTGTCATGTGCATGCTGCTCCTGGGTGCTCCGTGGTTCTCGTACTCTCGAATGGAGTACTGCGGAGGTCGAGTGTACCCAAAAAGCATAGCATGTCCCACAGAATAGAGGGAAAACCCTCCCAGTGCAGGCACCTGAAGTGCACGTTGCCATTCATATCAACCACGACATAAACGGGATCAGCCATCTGATAAACAAGGGACCGATAAGTGAGAATGGAAGCAATACTTAGAAATCAATAATAGATTTCTGGCAAGTTAGAGAAAAGCTCATAACTCAGCAAGTATTTATCCAAAAATTCCTAAATTTTACCAGATGGTTTTTTAGGTAATTGGTAACAAGGTTGGTATTCAAAGGTTGAGCTCAAAAATATTCTATCAAGGTGATCTACTCAGGTTTTTACCAGGTGGTCTGTGCTGGAATTTCAGAGACAGTGTAGTGCAAAACTGAACATAATTCTTAAACCAGGGATCGAATTCAGCTGAAATTTTACCACATTCTTCTATTCTCAGTGCTTAACAACTTTGGTTTAAGGGTTCCTAACAAAAAACGTTCTTAAGGTTGTCGAAAAATTAACACTCCAACAGGTGTGCAAACTGTGTTCTTAGCCAATAGGGGGTTACAAATCTGGACATAACTCGCAACCTACTTGGTCAAATTTTACGAAATTTTACCAGCAGTTTGCTTAAGGAATTTGACACAACTTTCTTATACAAAGTTTCTGGAGCAAACCCAAGTAAACAGCCCAATAGATTTTAACAAGACCGGAGTCGTTGAACCAGGTAGCTAGAAAATCCTTAGCACGTACAAGATTTTTGGACAAATACATGCGCAAGTTCGGTTTTTATCTTTTAAGTTGCAATTTTTATTCATGATGCATGCATGTCCTATTCGACCTCACAACCAAAAATAATTGCTAAAAAGCTTTGGACTTGCGTGGTTAGTGCCAGTGGCAAGGAAACATTTACGACTCTCACTATAATAAGTAGTCGAATTTTCCTACTCGCCATTACTTACGGAATCCCGGTTAGTGTACCTGCAGAAAATTTCCAACATGAACCTTTCGTGCCAGCACATCACGAAAGCGTCCATATTCATTACTATCCACTATAGGAACATCACCCATATGATTATCGCTGCACGGGCAACGTTCATACGCTTGGAAGCATAGTCACATTTATCCAACCATTATGTACCACCCACATACTTGCATATGAGGCTGGGGGCATGTTACAGAATCGCCATACCCCTGCGTCCAACCACTATGTGCCGCCATCATACTTTCGTATGATGCTGGGGGTATGTTAAAGAGTCGCCATACCCCTGCGTATGTGCTGGGAGTCAATATAAATAACAATAGTTAATTAGCCACCTAAAAACAACTCCAAAATTCCCCTAGAGCTTCTCATACTAAGTTCATCCTTAACGAACTTACAAATTTTTCAAACTAATTTCTTTCAAGTTTTATTTAGAAAAAGGTGTTTATGGTCTGTTGTTATCTCTGATATGCTTTTTAGCTCAAATGCTAGCTGTTGGCAGCGATAGCATCAGAAGCTGGCTCTGATACCAGCTGTGGCGAAATAGCCCCAAATTAACCTGGCTAAAGTGTATTTAACTTCACCTTACACGCAAAATTACACTTTAATCAAGTTAACTCGGCCAGTCCGTTGAGATATACTCGATAAACCACTTAATTACGGATCGAACAAAGCATGCTCACACGAAGGTGAGGGTCCAAGAGATTACAACAGTTCAACTAGATTAAACATGGTTCAATAATTTAATACATCATAAGTTCAAAACTCAAACAAGTTTGCAAACTGTTCAAACAACGAAAAAGTAAAATCAAGCGGAAGCTAAACGTCGATACAAGATATCACAACGAAGCTGACTATGACATCACAAACCATGACCCTCGCCGTCCGTGGATGGTTTCCACTCGACCGTCCAACCCAGAGGGAGTTGACAAATGAAGCTAGCAGCCACTTCATTAAAATTAACACAACCTGAAAAGTAAGCCACAAGCAAGGCTGAGCAACTAATACTCAGCAAGACTGACCCGACAGGTGATTACTACTTCACCAACTTCTAGACATGCATGCTTTTTGGCTGTGGGTTTGTTTCTCCCAAAAGTGACTAATAGTTGATCCTTATTTCAAGTTTTAGCATCAGGTTCTATATTCTCTTACCATTCTAAGTAAGCACCTAATCTAGTCAAGCAAGGTGATCAAACAATTAAGTTCAAGCATCAAGATTATCATCATTCTATTCCAATTCTTACTCAGTGTAGCATAGCGATCAAGTAGTACCAAACTGTGAAAGGCAGACGATTCAAATTGAATTTCTTAACCATGCATGGCAAACCTAATCTCACGACATCCATGGACCACATCGGGTTCACTTCATCTGTCAGTCGTCCCCATCAATCCCTAGGAACGTGTCAAGGCTAAACTTCCCTTGGGCTACAAGGCTCCACAATCCCAGATGATGTCGTACTATGACCGCAATTGCATCCACATGATGCACCAGGGGAACTACGTTCCAGGGATAGCAGGAGTATAAGCCACATCCTAGTTCAATCAGGCAATAGGCTTCCCATCCCATACTAGGTACAGGATTAGTACTTTCAAATACTTGATCACGAACACCGCCACGGTTCAACCTTAGCACAATTTATTTAGATAGATGGAGCAATCCACCGACCACCAAAATAATTCACAAGTTCCTACCCCGCCCGTCGTCATTATGGTTGTAACATAAGTAAACAAACAACTCCTATAACTCGCGAGTGGCAGGAAATCACTTGACTTTACCGTGTCCTATTAGGCATGGCATCTACTCGACTTATCATGCTAGTGTTCAGATCATAGGTACTAAGTTCATACAACTAAGTTTTCAAGCAACGCCTAATACTTAAATGCACAATCATGAGCATCAACATTATTGCATATGTTTAGAAATCGTTAACATGCTCCAGGGCTTGCCTTCAATCTCAGAGGTAGTTATTGAGTCTTCTGGAGCTTGGACTTATGCGGGTTCAACCTCCACGTGATTCAGGTCCACCGAGGGTTCGTCTTCTTGCATAGGGTGAAGCTTGTAAGTCTCGTCGGCGAGATTCACTTCTACACATGATGCGTATGTAGATAATTCAATGCTTCATATTTAACTAGTTTGAATGGCATTTAAAGTAAACTTCATTTTGAGACCAACTACATTTAGACCGACACTTACAGTACTTTCGTCAAAGTTACAGTGTTTTCCGATTTAAGCACTTAGCTCGATCTTGATGGTGATTGTGTTCATACATAGGTGACAAGCTTATTAGACTCTAGATTGGAACGTTATCCTATTTTCTAAATGTTTCTCTGTACCTCTTCCAAAATTACCATTTTACCCTTATCATTACTTAATTTGTCTTATCTATATATTCTTAGCTTTAACTTCCATAATTCATTTCAGTGGCATATGATTAGCTATGGGTGTGAAACTTTTACAAAGTCTTACTACCATTCCTAAGCTATTGTAGAAATTTGGAGTCCATTTGATTATTACAAAAAAAATCATCAAAATTATTTCATTATCCTAAGGTAGCAAACACTTAACTATTTTTATCTTGCTTTACACCAAGAGTTTGTTAATGAAATTTTAACAGTGAGTTACATAGGTGCAACAGAGTCTTTGGTGGATTTGTCAGGATTTTTGGTGAAGGACATGTATTTTGCATATTTATCTAATATTTAATCTTGCATAAAGCATGTTTCAATAGATTTCATCCAGGGCTCAATATATTTGATAGCAAGTATGTTTCACAAGTAAATTAACCCAAGTGGTTTCACATTTTTCTCTAGCCTATTCCATTACTTATGCAAAGAGAAAGATTCTTAGCTAGATTTCAAGGACAAAACTAAAACAGTGGCATAAACTTCTATACTAGGGTCCTAAGTAATATTCCTAGCACCAGCTCACTGAAGCAAACCTACCAGAAGTGATTTTGCTATTTTTCCATTTTTCTATGATTTACTATGCATTTAATGGCTTAAACAAGATTTAAATCCTAGAGAACAATACAGAACCGTGACATGAGCAAAAGTATTTTTCAGTGAAACATCACTATCACTGATCCTAGCAAAAGGGGTTTGACATTTTTCTGATTTTTCTACATTTAGTTATGCATTTCCAAAGTTCAACTGATTTAAATCAAGTTTAAATCAGAAAAGCTCTGGCATATTTACACGCGGCCCCTACAAGTTTTCAAATACTCGTAGATAGGTCCTCGAAATATTACGCTAAGGCCCCTGGACACAACTCAATCCTCACAGCCATGCCCTTGCGGCAACCAGCGGTGAGCTCGGTGAAGTCCCGGTGAACTACGACGTAATTGAAGGGAACAAGGGCATGAGCGCGTGTGTGTGTTCACCTGGAGCAAAGTTGGTGAAGGCCGGGGCGGCAGTGGAGGCTTGCTGGCGGTGAACGGCTTGGGGACGGAAAGTGGGCGGCAGTGGTGGGGAACTTGTTGTTCTGTCAAGCTTCGCAGCGGGATGTCCTCGGTGACAGCTCGGAAGGTAGCAGCGAGGTGCGGGAGGCTCGCTGGTGGATTGGGAAGGCGGCGGCGTTGAGTGGAGAGGGGGTCTCCCCGGTGAGCTAGCGCGGCGGCGTGTGTGCATGTGACAGCCCTAGTAACTAAGCAACTAAATTAGGGAATCATCGAAGTGATTAAGAAACTAAATCAAAGAATCAACAGAAGAATAAGGAATAAGTGAGAGATAACTCTAAGTTGCTAAGAGTTAAGAACCCACAAACATCTTAAATTTTTGGCGAGATGTTAAAAACTTTTTCTGTTGAGAATAACTTTTGAGGCCGATAAAAACTGACTTCACATAAGAATTTAAAATTTTAGACAATATAAAAGTGGTAGAACTTTTCAAGTTGAACACCTTCCACTCACAGCACTTCTTCTGATTTTGAGCAAAGGATGTTCCACAATCGATTAGAAGATCGGTCAAATTTCAAATCCGATTCAAAAATAGCTTTTGACCGACGTTCCACCAAAGATCCTACCAACCTATCCCCAACTTCGTCGAGCTTTTCCTTGTTGATCTTTATAAAAGTCATAGCACATATCTTGTTCCTGAACCTTCACTTTTGGAAATTAAACTACGTATTCGAACTTGGTGTGAGAATACGCGTTAAACCTGACAACTTCACCACGACACGCATCACAAGCATCATCATGCATATTTAAGTCCCATGAACATCTTTTTGTGCATAGTTGACTGTCATAAGCATCATTTGTGCATACATGAATGTTTTGGTATGCATTGTTAGGTACCCAGAAATTCATCCTTTATTGGTGAAAAATCAAACTTATGAAGGAAACCCAAATTCTTCCATACAACTGTGCCCCCAAATATTTTATTCAAATACTAGAAACCATTTAGTGTTTTTAACATATTTTTATCAAATTTTTCAGAGATGTTTTCTTGTGCCAAAAATTCATTAAAAGTTCAATTTTAGCTTTTTTGTTTTGTCGATTCCGTGCAAACCATAATAGCATTTGAGTTGATTCTTATTGCATTGGATTATTGGTGATTTTAGCTTTCCAACAAGTATTTTTGGAGAACTTTTTGACACCTGTAGCTATATCGAATAAGGGAGCAAAATTGGCACGTTTTATACAATCCTAGAAAAATATTATATCTGAAATACTGTCAAACTAAAAGAGAGATCTATTGGGATTACTGAGACTTGTCAAAAAGGCCATGGAAAATAAATGTTAGAGAGGAAGGAGGATGAAACACACATATTTAGATAGTGTACATGTGCAAGGGCAAAGGGTGATCGCAACACACAAATGAAGTTCTCATAATCGGATTGCATATGGTTGGAAAAATGAGTATGGATCAATCCTTAATCTTGAGAGCACTGGGAACTTTAATGAGGCTCAAAAAACTTAGGATCATTTTATTCTTTTTCTCCTTTATTTTTTTATTTTTCCATTCCTTTTTCTTTTCTTTCTTCTTTCTTTCTTTTACCTCATTTTTTTCTTTTCGCTCCTCAGAACTTCTTATAACATAGTACTTTACTCAGTAGTAGTCAGAGATAATGCGATGACTCCTCCCCATTACTTAGATGACGCTCTTCCTCGAGCATGAAAGAGAAAAAAAGATAAACTACTGAGGTAAGTACTAAAATCTTCATCTTCATCATAAAATTATTTTATTCCTCTGGAGGATCAACCATGCCAAAATTCAGAGGGTCCGGTGGGTCCACCCAGGCCCATCGGCCTAAGGGTGTCCAGGCTGATCAGCCTGGCCCCTCCTAACCTCTGTTTCCTTTAATTTTTATTCTTCACACTGGTGGACGCCTCCAAATATTATTTTTCTTGAAAAGGTACTAATATATCTTCTGTATCTTTATCGAAATATTTTTCCATACTTAATAGGTTGTGGTCAAGGAGGTAGTCACAAAAATGATAATTTTGATTTAGGATGGATGTCCAGCGAGGTTTGTGAAATTTCTAGTGTCGAAACTCACAATGGATGGACAGAATGGCTCGCAAGAAAAAGGTTTACACAAAGGAGATGGCCAGTTTCTAAGTCTAATACCACAAAAATCAATCTTAATCCAACTCCGCAAAACATAAGTTTGCAATCTGAAGGTTTCATCATGAAAGATCATGCATGTATATAGGCTCTGGTAGGTAGAACTTTGAAAGAGATTCACATATGTAGATAGCATATGAATTGATTTTAAATAAAAACAAATCAAGTTAGGAGGTCATAGAAAACTTAAATCAAAGAGCAACATAGAGTTTGTGGGTCTATAATTTAGTCATTTAACCTCCACAATTAAAAGATCTAGTATTTAAACAACATTACAACATGGAGCAAGATTATACTAAAATTTAAGTTCATTAAACAAAGAGCAATTAGTCAAGTCATATACAACATTGTGTAGGTAAAACAAAGTGGCAACCTTCATCATTTTTCCATAAGCAAGATTATACTAAAATTATTAACATCATGGTGAGCACATGATGATGGTGATCATGATTTATTGAAAATAAAACTAGGTTGTACTCCCAGTAGCCATGTTACTATATGGAGAGATATACAAAGGTTGCATCAAGTCTATGGTTGAAGGCTTACATACACAGTCATTTAGAAAGAGATGGACAAAGAGAAGGTTGAGGAAGAATTTACCGTCCTTTCGATGCTTGTAATGAAGTGCAGCGCAGCCTCTCCCATGCTTAAGCCTTCTGCTTAGCATGGAAGAAGAAAAATGAGCATCTTCTGGCAACTGTGATCGTGTTCCATATAGCATTTTTATCTTCATCCGCCAAGTCTTCCCCATACTTAGCATTGTGCTAGGAATGGAAGAAGAAGAAGAAGCATTTTATGATTGTTGAAATCCTTGTGCTCTGCGTATGGAGCTTGTCTTTATGCTTCTCACTTTTGTCGCCTTTATTGTCCTTTAATTTCTTCTCTTTTCCTTTCATGAAAGCGCTTCACCATGCTTGCAAAACAATTCAAGTGCACATACTGTCAGGAGTAGAAATAATTGCCAACAAACTAAAGACATCCCTAAGAGCTTAACTTGTGGCATACAAAAACCTAATGAGTGTACATGTGTGCAAGTGTGAATGCATGGAGTTAGTAACATGAAAGGTGGGGACCAAACTCGATAAAGATTACACAAAGTTTTAAACACCACATTTACTACTAAGCTGCTGAAATTCTCAGATAAAACACGACGTTAAAGCCAAAGAATACAAGCACTCCAAAAATTTTAGAAAACCAAACTTGTTAACATAATGAAAGCTAGGACATACAGAATGCAAATGCAAAGAGTTAGCAAAAACAACGGTTAGCAAGGTCGAAAAGACTATCAATGTTGTTCTGCAATTAGTTGATTCAAAAAGAATTGCTTAGAATGACAAAGCAAGGCTGGCCACTTCATAAGAAGTCAAGCAATACCAACAAGAAATCATTCATCGAAAAGCCCCAACAACCACATTAATAAGGCTTAGGATCGGTTCATAGGTATCCAATATTTTTGGCTTAAAACAAGAATTTTGAAGAGATAAATCAGGTATAGAAATTCTATCTAAGGTGATATCAAAACAAAAAGAAAAGTAAGGGTTAATTTTTTATGAAAAAATAAAACCTAAGGTTTGAAGATGGCTAAAGGTATTAGGTAGGCTTGTCAAAAATTTTAATTAGAACAGAGGATAGAAATAGACTTGGCCGATCTGAATGTTGCAGCAAACCGATCAACACAAGTTAACCCTACCTCTATTTGGTCTGGTTTTCGGCGAGGTTGATAGGACGCTTAGCTGGAAAAGGATTTTAACAAAAGGTTATAAAACAAAATAAATCATGCAATGCAATGCAAGGTGGAAAACAATATGATATGATGGTGGCCTAAAACAAACAAAAGTTAGCCTAAATTTACTAGCCACAAGTTTAGAATCGAAGGGTGATGCCATACTTCATATTTCTCTAGAAAAATACATAAAGAAAAAGACTTGAACACTAACAGCACACAAAAAGGGTCTATAAATTTTCCAAGATCAAGTAACAAAGTGCTCCCTCAATATTATTTAAAGCATACAACATGTGATTGCAGAATTTGTTAGAGCAATGGTACAATGTTACTTGACGGTTTCGATTAAAAAGCATAATATAGACCATCATATTAATAAAAAATAAATAAAAAGACGGTTTGCCTCCTGCAAAGCGCTTTAGCTAAAGTCATATAGCTAGACTTCTCACCTCGGACATGTTCATGTGAAGCCATGGTCCATTGCGCGAGAATCTAAAGTATCCATGCAGCTTGATGTTATCTTTTGTAATCCTTTGTGGTTCGCTTCTAACATCTCTTTGTATTGGATGAAACCTATTTGTGTCTGTTGATGCTCGTTATTGACACACTTTTAGTGCCATTTAAGTGGTGGTTTCATACATATTCTTATACTAACCTTATTTTCGCATATGCAATGTATTTTGTAGCATATTTGTGTTTTTGCGGGAAATTGGACTAAATGGAGCATTATTGGATAAAGCCCAGAACAAGCGATGAACTAGTAAAAGACGAAGACCAACGGGCGCAAAAAGGGCCTAGGCCGATCGGCCTCTGGAGGCCTAGGCTGATCAACCTAGGGTCCTGGCTCCTCTGATGCTCATTTTTGGCAAGTACTTCTCCAAGATTACTTAAGGGCTAAGTTTGCAAAGATATGGCAAGATGAGTTCAGGATCAAAGAGGATCAAGCAAAGATTTGGAATGTTATCAAAGATCAATCTTATCCCGAAGCTATCGATATGCTAGGCCCACATGCAAGTCAAAATATGACTTCAGGACACCTAAGAAGATTTGGGAACAAAGGAGGGCACGAGAGCCCACAAGGAAGGGCCAGGCCGATCAGCCTGGAGCCCCCCAAGCTGATCAACTTGGGGCTTTCCTTGCTCCTCTCACCTTCCAATTTCTGTTGCACGCTCTCCAAACTATAAATACTCCAATATTTAATCGAGCACATAGATCAATCCACCAGAACTTGAGAAAACAAAAGGTGTACACCAGAGTGATGTGATGGCCATTGCAAGTCCTCAAAGTTTCCTAGGAGATGGCTTAGGCTAGACCCTAGCCGCCATGGTCGTCCCTACGTGGCGAAGCCATGGTGGAGTTCTGGAGCCAAGCCTTGTGATCACCAAGGCTTATATACACACAGTGGTGATATCAATAATCTTGTGCTTACTTTTATCTACTATGATGCATGTTTATTCTCATATGTTTACCTAGCATATGTTCTTAGTAGGAATATATGTAATCATGGTGATTAGTCTATTTCTTGTGGATACATCTTAGTATCTTAGTAGTGCATAGGAAGTCGGTGTGTTTACCTTTGTGTGGTGACAGCATGCGGGTAGGGAAAAGGCTGAACGATTGTGTAATGTTGAGTAGGATCAATGGCGAGTATTGTGGGAGTCATTGGGGTAATGCTTTGGGAAACTGGAGGTGTTAACATGCATCTTGCAGTGGTGACCACAAGAAAGTAGGCCGCATGCGAGCCGCCTTTCTGAGAGATGACTATTTATCAAGGTACGAGATATGTTGGTTACCATTTTGGCTGGAGCTGCAACTAGAAGAAGATAGGCCCTAATTGCCCCTGGTAGTGTTATCTAATTTATATATGTGGATGTGATCAATTTTTATTCTATCATTCATATCTATTAACATTACCCTTCATATGCAATCTATGCTTCATGTTAGGATTAGATCCATTAGATTAGATGGAAAACCCTAGTCATTTTGCTGCCAATCCATGGATTGATAACCTCGGATGAAATACTCTAAGGGAAAAGCTACGGTTATCCGTGCGCTTGTGGTTCACAAATTGGCACACTAACTGCCGTCAATAGTGTGTTCCTGTGCTAATGCTTCGGAGGTTTTTATTTGGTTCTAAGGTTCTAAATTTGATGATGTACGCTTGATGAAAGCATTGCCCAAGCTCCTTTTCATTGTTGTCATCCTCATCTCCTCCGTCTTGTTCTTATTGCCTTGCTACTACCTCTTCTTCATGGTTTTTTCCATGCCTCCAGAACAGAATATACCGAAATATAGCTCTATTGAAAATTTTATGAAATTACCTTTCCAACCAGTGGTCATCTTCTAAAACGGAGTTCAAATAAGAGAGTTATGCCCAATTTATTTTAGCATTGCGTGCTGTCCAGAACTGATTTCAGGACACGCGATGTTCGATGATTTGACTATAACCGCTTGTAGAAATCTCTGATTGCCTTGATTCTTGATTCGTTGGAATGTAGACTTCATGGGACTTTTGAATATCCAAAAATATTCTATTGTTTTTATTCTGAGGTTGAGAAAAAATCTTGATGACAATAGTAGGTTCTCGTGAATTGATCCGGAGATGTTGATGATCTTGATCTTGTGGTCTTTGGGGCATTATGTCACACATCGTTTGGCTTCAAGGTCATCACCGTTGCTGCACCAGTGAGTAGCATTGCAGCAATGATGCATCTTCTCCATAAATCTTGCTTTAGCCAAGGTGCTGGGATCAGAGGAGGCTCATGCGCTTTGTGTCGACGATCTGAGCAATTTTCTTCCTTTATTGCATCACTCAATTAGAAGCTCTTAAGCATCCCACTAGAGAAGATTGGTAGTGTCATGTGCTTCTAATCTTGTTGCCTCCAATCTTAATCAACTCCAAATCATCACCTTCTGTGTAGAGAGGTCCTCCACATTTTTCTCTTTGCTTGACATGGTTGCTTCCAACACCTGTTACTTGAACAAACAAATCTCCAAGAAACATTTGTCTTGAAAAGTTAATTAACACAGTGGAATACCTTGCATATCAGCATTTGTATTGTCTTCAATAGTGTGGACTCAATAGCAGATGATGGGCCACTAACAAAGTTAGCACCTACTGCTAAAGAGCTGAGCTTGATGTTGTTATCATCTTATCGGAGTGAATCCACACTTAGTGAAAGTCCATATTTGATCATATGGCATCTAGTATTTACCTGCTTTCAAGGACACAAACAAGAAAAACAGGATATATGCAATAGAAAAATTATGGTTAGTTCAAAAAATTAGATAGATTTCCCTAGGGTTCGAGTTGCCGATCCCCGGCAACGGTGCCAGAATAGCTTGTTGATGGCAGTTAGCACAACAATTTGTGAACCGCAAGCGTATGGATTATCATAGCTTTTCCCTTAGAAGATTCCATCCAAGGTTTATCAATCTGTGGATTAGCAGCAAACTAACTAGGGTTTTCTATCTAGTTCAACAGATCTAATCCTAACATGAAGCATAGATTGCATATGAAGGGTAACACCATGATATAAATATGAATCATGAGAACACATGTTGATCACACACACACACACACACACACACACACACACACACACACACACACATATATATATATATATATATATATATATATATATGTATATATGATAAAACCACCAGGGGAAACAAGAGCCTATCATCTTCTAGTTGTAGTTCTAGCTAAAAGGCAAGCATATTATACATCTCATCCAAAGCAATCTTTAAACTACTACCTCTGATCAACCTCCCGAAAACTCCCACCTTACACAAGCCAGATCCTGTCACGATCCTCTCTATCAATGCAAGTAGTTTAAGGGCACGAACACAGGTGAACATGTCTAGCTATCAAAAAGGATCAACATACTAGATCTAATCACCATGATTACATAAAGCATGCTATGTAGTCTAATCATGTATTAGACTAAGGAATAAGCATATTCATAATAGATAGAAGAACATAAAAGGAGATATTGAGTCGCTAACAGATCAGATGACATGAAGAACATTGCTCTTATAATAGATGTATTTAGATCATCACCTCTGAGTACATACCATTGATGATCACAACTAGCTCCTGAACTCCACCATGGCACAACCGTGTAGGGAAGCCATGGCAGCTAGGATCGGCCTATGCCATCTCCTAGACAACTTCGAAGACTTGCAGCGGCCCTCAGCTCCCTCTGGTGAATGCCCTTGGTTTTGTCTAGTTCTGGTGGATGGATTCCGGAGCTCGATGAAGTTTCAGGGTATTTATAGTCTGGAGAGCGCGTGGTGAAAATTGGAAGGTGATCGGGTGAGAAAACACCCTGGGCGCCAAACTTCGGTGCCTAGTCTTCTCTGATGTTCTGGAAACATATTTTTACTTGCATGTGGTACTGGCACATTGATAGCCTCGTGATAAAGATGAATCTTGATATATTTCCAAAGTTCTACTTGCTTCCATATTTGATCCTGAAGTGAACTTGCCATAGCTTGTGAAACTTAGCCCCTAAGTATACTTAGAGGAGTCCTCGCCGAAGATGTGTGAATGGGCTCCATGGGACCCTAGGCCGATCGGCTTGGGCCCCATAGCTGACACAAAGTGAACCAGGTATGGGCGTCCCACTTGTCGGTGTTTAGACCTAGCAACCTACCGAGGGGGTGCCTGAGGTAGTGTTTTATGCGTGGGGCTTGCCGAGACAAAGAACTCGAAGGTGAAATCGAACACATGATTTAGACAGGTTCGGGCCGCTTAGATCACGTAATACCCTACGTCCTGTGTGTTGGTTGTATTGTATTGATTAAACTTGTTTGGAGGGGGTCCCTGTCTTGCCTTATATTGCCGGGGGTAGGGTTACGGGTCAGTTGTTTACAAGAATACTAGTCAGATTTGACTAGAGAGACATACTCTAATTGCTACGAGTAGTTTCGTAATCCTCAACTAGTTCTTCTCCTCCACGTAGACCACACCATCCTGCACCGTAGTCTCCATGTCTGACACGTCTCGGTGTCCAACCCTGTATGTAGGAGTATCCAAACCTTCTGGTGGGCCCATATATGTATGGACGACAAGCCCCCGAGTACTTTTAATTAAATGGAGCAGTCCCGAGTACTGTTGTAGGCTTCTCTGACTAGTTTGTAGTGCTCTTTGAGCACTCCATCGGATTGAGCCTTGAAATGTACTCGAATACTGTCATGCAGCTAGAATGTGCTCAAGCGTCATTTAACTAGGTCTAGAATCTTCAATCTTGAATTTTAAATGGAAGTGCGATGAAAGTCGCTCTCCATATAGAGTAGCCCCTGAGCCTTAGGTTGAATCGAAGAATCAGGCTGAGGGTCAATCTTGTAATTTCACATCTCTTTGTCATTAAAACCCAAAGAAAAACTTTTTAGCCGATTGGCACATAGCACATAGCCCTTGAGCTGTTACATGACTAGTTTGAGTATAAGGGTCAACCACTGGTCAACGTGACCATTTGCCAACAGTAACCTTATCTCGTTATGAAAAAATTGGAAATTGTCAAGCAATAACTTCGGACGTTTAAAAATAGAATATTCCCAATAATCTCACCACTGTGTTAACTGTGCTGGGGTTATAAATAATGGAGGAAATCATTCCTTCCATTTCACCCAAGCCATCTGCTCTTTCATCTTCCACACTGTAGCCCTAGCACCGCCGCTACACATTCCTTGAGCTCGAGCACCGCCATCCCCCCACCGCTTAGCCCCCGAGCGCATGCGCAAGAAGACCCTCGTGGCAGCACAAATGGGGAAGAAAGTAACTTCCAGCAAGGCAGCGGAGAGCAAGAAGAGGAAGGTAGAAAAGAAGAAGAAGATCCAGCTGCCGGCTCCCAAGTACGACAAAACTGATCAATCGGCTCCGCCAACTCAAGCATGCGCCTGGAAGAAATCCGTGCTGAAGGAGGCGGACATCTAAGCATTGGTAGCTGCCAATCTTCTCCAAGACCAAGAATTCATCAACTGGAGGGTGGCCTACGGCAACCCCTGGCCAATGGAGAACTATACCCATGAAAAGGTAATCTTCGCTCACTTTATTGAGCGTGGTTTGGCTTTGCCCACATCAAAAAAAATTTCCGCAAACTTTTGGAGTATTATAAGTTGGAATTGGTCCATCTCAACCCCAACTCCATTCTACACATTGCAATTTTTGTGCACCTTTGTGAAGCCTTCATTGGAATCCAACTGCACTTCCAGCTTTTTTGCATGTTCTTCAGAGTCAAGCCTCAGCCCAAGATGGATCATAACGAAGTGGTCGGGGGGAAGGGGGGCAGGCATTCAATTGTGGGAGAAAGTCAAGGGCTTGTATTTGGATTATGAGCTAATTGACAAGCATTCTAGCTGGAAAGAGAGGTGGTGTTATATCGGGAATCATGAGCTTAGACTACCCAAGGTGATAGGCCATCGCCCAGTTTGGAACAACCGGTGGTTGGATGAACCTACCCATGGAGATAGCCTTCAGCTACCCGAGCTTCTGGAGAAGATCACCGTACTCAAGCAGCAAGGGCTAACCAGAGTCGGGGTAGCCTTTAGTTTTATGAGGAGGTGGATCCAACCACTACATATGCGATGAACATAGGGATACGACTACTCCGGCCCCAATGATCCATCCCGGATGACATCAGCTGACTTGTCCATGGCTGAAGTCATGGCACGATTGCGGAGCCTATTCAAGCACGCGAGAGAGATCCTGACTATTGTCCGGGAGTTCTGCGTCATGAACCCGCCAAGTAGTGTAAGTACCCGTGGCCTCAGCCCTCGAGTACTAATTTGTGTACTTGATGGTTTCCTAACTTGTCTTCAAATGCAAGAAGAAGTTCACTTGTTTTGCTCCACTCCTCCTCCACCAAGATCAAATGGTTCTGATGCTACTCCATGTGTACATACGAATGCTGATGTACAGAGGGTAGTTGAGGAGGAGGAGTCGGAACGGTTCTCCTCCTTCAGTAGCTCTAACTTAGAGGCTGCTAAGGAATTTGTGATCAAGTCCCGACCATTGGACAAGGTTGGGTCTTCCTCTGTGACATCCACGCATGAAGCTGAAGATGACCTAGAAGCCAGTTTGGTGTCGCCGTCAAACAAGAGGCGCATCATTGCCGCCAAGCATGTGGTGAAGAAGCCACTCACCGCCAAGGACGTTCCTCCTCTGTTAATCACATTCGAAGAAGGACAAGATCCTGAGGATCAAGTACTCATGAGTAATTTCCTTACCACCATGTCTGCTCAATACGACATTGGTGGATTGCAGGTAGTCAGGGAGAAGATAGAGGCGGAAAAGACGACTACAGAAGTCGTGTAGCAGGAGGTGCCAGCGATTGAGGAGGTCATCAAAATTGAAGATGATGAAGAGCCTCCTGTCGCTAGGGCTAACTCCATCAATGTGCAAACGACCTAAGAGGTGGAGACAGTAGCTAAGACTGGCGAGGATCAAGCTGCGATCCAGCAGGCCGCACCAAATAAGCCGTCACCCGCAACCAAGCCCATGCACCTAGCAAGAGAGCCCTCCTTGAAGATAAAAAGGTCCACAAGGTAAGTACTAGAGTGTCATTCGAGTACTGATTGTGACATGATTTTGCCTTCTAGTGTGTCTTGACACTTGCCTTTTTCATGAGATCTGCCAGCGTGGAGATTAAAGGCTCGAGCCCAAAGTTCACAACTGATGGAGGTAGCCGATCGGCCCAAGACTTCATCCTGGCGCCTACAAGCCCGCCGCCGGAGGAATAGCTGGTGCTGGAAATAGCTCCATGTGTTGTATCCCTTGTTGCCACGCTTATGCATGATGTTATTTCATCCCTAAATGTCACTTTAGTGCTAGCCCCCCGAGCTACCACTAGCTGAGCCAATCACAACGACTATGTTTGGTGTTGTGGCTACATTCGTAGCCCCCGAGCCGGAGATAGAGACCGGGGTGGTGGAGGCGACTACTTCTTGCGTCGTGGCTATGCTTGTAGCCCCCGAGCTAGAGGTAGAAGCCGAAGCTGCTGGAGTACTCCAAGAGCTAGCCTCCGTCTCGCCTTCTGAAGTGGGTCCATCGTCTAGCCACGCTGTGGCCTCCATACCGCCTTCTAATGTGGGTCCATCGATCAACCGTGCTTTGGTTCCTCTTGGTGCATTTGTTGCCGAAGAGCATGAGGAACCATGGATACCTTCGGAGGCTATTCTTGAGGAAATTCAACTACTCGACAACCCGCTCCTCGATGTAGAGATGGAAGCCACAATAATGGAAATGTACCGCCGCGTAGGCAAATATGCAGCGGTAAGCTTTCTTCTGTGTTGTCCATAATCTTGAAATCATTACTCATGCCTTACATGAGTACTTGCTCTATTTTGCAGGATGTGATCAAGCGCTCCCATCGGAAGTCGGAAATGCTCCAAGGCTACAGAGACATCGCGTTGCGTGCTCAAGCACTGGAGCGAGAGCTATCCAAGGAGCGGGAGTACTCCTCCCAGCTATTAATGAAGTACAACGAGCAAGCCGCCAAGTACCGCAACCTCATCCAACAAGCCACAGAGGAGAAGGCTGCCTCCGAAAGCGCAACAAGATGTTGAAGCATCAGCTAAAAGGTAACTTGTTGTCTCTCGCTGGTCTTTGAGTACTAATTGTGCTTGATGATCCTGACTTTCTCCTTGTGTTGTTCTTGCAAAGGTTCAGAAGATAAAAGAAGATCTCCAAGGTCGAGTCACTGACTGGCAGAACTCGTACTACAGAGTGACAGAGCAACATGATAAGTTATCCGCTCTATACGAGAACTTGGAGCACCTCCTGGAGAAGGAGCAAAAGATGCGCGCCTACCAAGAAGTTGACTTGGTGAATGCCATGAAGACTCTCTGGGAGCACGAGGCTGAGCTAGAGGCGACCAAGCTTGCTCTGAAGGAGCTGACAGAAGTGGCTCAGCCCATCGCTGATATGGTGGAGCCCTCAGCGGAAGGTGTGGAGCACCGTCCTTTGGTGGAAGTCCTCAAGGACGTGCCTGCAAAAATAATCGGCTACATCCAGAAGATGGCAGAGTCGTTCTTGAAGTAGTTGTTGGCTATGGTGAAGTCCTTCGACCCGCATGCGAACCTGGCTCCAGTTGCGGAGGGGATTGCACAATACTGCTCTGATGAGCAGTTTCAACAATACCTGCAAGAGATGGCTCCTATCGGCAAGGAAGTAGCCTATCAAATAGACCTTGAGTAGTTGTATGTAAAAAAGTAGATATCAGTTCAATGTAATATAAACATGATATGAATGAAAATGTAAATTATTTGAAGTCTTGTTGCAAATTTCGTTGCTGTTGACTTGTGTGTCTTTAGTTTAGTGCATCTCTCGAGCTACCCGGATAACTGCTCGTACGGTAGTCGTGAGTGTTTGCGCATAAGGCTACTTGTGTGAGCCTCTTCAGATATCTAATGTAGAGTATACTTAGGATGCAACTCCTTCCTGCGGAGTGCGAGTACTTAGGGCATCTAGATAGTTGAACTCTCTAGGTGAGAAGACTCTTCAAGACTTCGTTAGCTAGAGACTATCTTTGCAACCTCTCTGGGTTGTTCGGATGTTGTGCTCTCGAAGATCCGGAACTACAGACTTGTTATTACAAGCTATGACTTGACAGACTTGTCTAGATAAGAGCTCGGTACTATAATAACTCCCAAATTACCGGCGACTTCTTTTCTAGAGGCCGCCGAAGGACAGACTTCTCCAAGGAACTGACTAGCTCATGATTTTGTGCACAGGCTTGTCTTTGCAAGTCACTGCTGGACAATTTTGTCCAACAAGTTGAATAACTCAAAAAATGTGTGTGCAAACTTGTTATTACAAGCCGCATGTGGACAATTTTGTCCAGCGAGCTAAATAACTAAAAAAATGTCTTTCGCAGGCTTGTGACTACAAGTCGCGAGTTGAGCAATGGTACCCGGGGAGCTAAATAGCTCGCAAACTTATTTTTGCAAGTCGCAATCAGCTAGAGATAGGTAGTCGTTTTATGATAAAGATAAATCTGCTTTGTTAAATTGTAAATGTACAACTGAGGCCGATGGCCAATTTACATGAATTTGTAAACTATAGGTAGATTCGACACAAGTGCTCGATATTCCATGAGTTGTCAACTTCTTTTCTAGAGAGAGTTTGTAACCTATACGATCCCGGTCCAGTGACCTTGAAGACGATGAAAGGACCCTCCCATGGCAAATTCAGCTTGTGCAGCCCCTTGGTGTCTTAAATACACTTGAGGACCATGTCGCCTATGTTGAACGAATGTTCTTTGATGTTGCGATCGTGATAGAGGTGAATTGTTTCAAGGTATCTACTTGACTAGACGAGTGCTGCACAACGAGCTTTTCTGAGGCTGTCTAAGTCTAGACGCCTTGTTTCTTCAGCTGTGCCCTCGTCATACTGCTCGACTACTGGATTTCCTCATGACATCGGCAGGGAGGACGGCTTCTGATCCGTAGACCAGGAAGTAGGGCGAGTACCCTGTAAGCTTGCATGGCTGGGTACGGAGCCTCTAGAGAACATTGGGTAATACCTTGAGCCACTTGCCCCCTTTGGTGTTTCCAATATCATGTAGTATTTTCTTGAGAGCCTCTAGTAACATCCCATTGGCGCGCTCAACCTAGCCATTGGCCTGCGGATGAGTGACAGAGATGTACCAGACATTGATCCTGTTGTTCACACAGTACTCCCAAAACTCGTGGTTGTTGAAATTTGAGCCCAAGTCTGTGATGATACGATTGGGGAAGCTATAGCGATGGACAATCTCGTTGAGGAAGTTGAGTACTTTATCTACCTTGGGGTAGGTTACTGGCTTCACCTCGATCCACTTGGTGAACTTATCGATCGCCACGAGTACTCGGTTGAATCCTCCAGGCGCCGTAGGCAGTGGGCCAATCATGTCTAGCCCCCAGCATGCAAATGGCCAAGAGGGTGGTATGGTGATCAGCTTGTAGGCAGGGACGTGTTGTTGCTTGGCGAAGAATTGACACCCTTGGCATCGGCGGACTAGTTCTTCAATGTCAGCAAGAGCTGCAGGCTAATAGAAACCTGCTCTGAAAGCCTTGCCCATGATCATTCTTAAGGATGCATGGTCGCCGCAGATGTCTTTGTGGATTTCCTCCAGTATGTCCTTGCCATATTGCCGTGAGACGCACTTCATGAGTACTCCTGATGATGCGCCTCGTATGTAGAGCTTGTCCCCGAGTAGGACATAGTTCTTGCTACGTCGTGAGACTTGCTCTACTTCTGTCTTGTCTAGAGGTAACTTGTGCTCATTGATGTAGTTGATGAAGGGGGTTCTCCACACTACAAGATTTTTCCCCTAATACCACGCCACACCATTGCAACACCACTAATGTTAGCAATAGGGGGGTCGTATTCCAACCTTTTCGTAAAATGGTTGCAATATGCACCTATAATGCAACAGGAGCCGAAGATGAATGTTGCGTCTGCTTCGAACGCAACGGTGGACTTAATGATGACTTGAGCTATCGAGTTTGCTAATGGATTCTCAGTGAGATCCCCTACCTGGCTCGTCAGCTATCAATGTTTAGACCCAGCAACCTACCGATGGGGTGCTCGAGGTAGTGTTTTATACGTGGGGCTCACCGAGATCAGGAACTCAAAGGTGAACTCGAACACACGATTTAGACAAGTTTGGGCTTCTTAGATCATATTATACCCTACGTCCTGTGTGTTGGTTGTATTGTATTGATTGAACTTGTTTGGAGGGGGTCCATGGCCTTAATTGCCGGGGGTAAGGTTACAGGTCGGTTGTTTACAAGAATACTAGTCAGATTCGATTGGTGAGTCCTACTCTAATTGCCACGAGTAGTTTCCTAATCCTCAACTAGTTCTTGTCCTCCACGTAGACCACACCATCCTCCACCGTAATTTCCATGTCTAACACGTCTCGGTGTCTAGCCCTATATCTAGGACTATTCAAACCTTCTAGTGGGCCCATAGATGTATGGACAACACCACTTGCTCATCAATTTTCCTTTACTGAAGAGTTTGAACCTGGAGTTGAACAATAGCACTTTGTCTCCTTTGAATTCCTTCTTGTGAAGCCTTTAATCAAACTCTCTGTTTATTCTCTCCTTGTAAATGCTTGCACTGTGGTAAGCTTTAAGCCTCATCTCTTCCAATTCACTTGTTTGAATTCTTCTCTTTATTCTTGTAGCGTCAACATCAAGATTCATCTCTTTTATAGCCCAACAAGCTTTATGTTTGAGTTCAACGAGAAGGTGACATGTCTTTCCATAAACGAATTGATATGGGATCATACCTATAGGTGTTTCATGAGCTGTCCTATATGCCCACAATGCTCCATCTAGCTTTTGACCAATCCTTCCCTCCTTTGACTACCGTCTTCTTTAAGATATCCTTGAGTTGCTTATTTGAAGTTTCTTCTTGGCCGTTTTTTTGAGGATCATAAGCTGTAGACACTCTATGTTCGATCCCCAATTTCCATAAACATTTACAAAAAATCTTTTCCTGTGAAGTGCGATCCTCCATCGCTAATTAAAATTATGGGCACTCCATACCTAGGAAATATTATTATCTTGATCATATGAATTTATTCTTATGTCGATGCCTTCCGACATGGTATAGCTTCTATCCATTTAGACACATAATCAACCATGACCAAGATGTGCTCATATCCACATGAATTTAAGAATGGTCCAATGAAATCTATACCCCAAATGTCAAATAGATCCATTGCAAATTGTAGTTCAAAGGCATATAATTTCTAGTTGAAATATTTCATGTTCTTTGGCATTTTGGGCAACTAGCAACGAACCTCTTCACATCTTTGTGCATCTCTAGCCAATAAAATACGCTTGCCCAAACTTTTGCTTAAGTTCTAAAGTGTCCATAATGTCCTCCATATTCTGATGAATGATATTTTTCTAAGCACTGCTTCTCTTTCCTCTCTTGGAATCCATCTTCTCAATACTCCATCTGCTCCATATTTGTATAGAAAAGATGCAGACCCATAATATTTCTTTCTTTCAACAATAACTTTTCACCTTTCATTCCTATCGAAGTGATTCAAGGGGGCTCTTTTTATTGCTCTAATAATGTCATTCATCCAATCATCCTTGTCAAGTATTCTGTATAAATGGTCATCTCTCATTCGATCTTCAATAGGCTCTTTTCCATCATCTTGCTGATACATTCTTGACAAGTGGTCAACCACCACATTTTCTAATCCCTTTTTATCTCTGATTTCCACATCAAACTCTTGCAATAGCAATATACAACGAATCAGACATGGTTTAGCATCTTTCTTGGACAAAAGATATGTGTACACAATCACTTTAGAGTTCACAATATATGATCTGAATTTTTCAAAAATGAATACTATTGCAAGCAATTCTTTTTTTGTAGTTGCATAATTTATTTGAGCCTCATTTAAAGTCTTGCTAGCATAGTAATTTGCTTGTACCTTCCCTTCTTTTCTTTGTCCAAGGACTACCCCAACAACATAATCACTTGCATCGCACATTATCTCGAAACGTAAATTCCAATATGGAGGTTGAATGATCGGTGTGCTGATAAGTGATTGCTTTAAAGTAATGAAGGCATGGAGGCAGTCTTCGTTAAACTCGAGGTTCACTTCTTTCTATAGAAGTTGTGTCAATGGTTTCATGGTCTTTGAAAAGTCTTTGATAAATCTTCTGTAGAATCCGGCGTGTCTGAGAAAGCTTCTTAATTATTTGATGTCTGTTGGTGGAGGCCACTTTCCCACAGTTTCAATCTTTGCTTTATCAACTTCTATCCCTCTCTCCGAGATAACATGCCCTAGCACTATTCTTTGCTTCACCATAAAGTGGCACTTCTCCCAATTCAGGACCAAATCAACTTCTCCACATCGTCTAAGAACTTTATCAAAATTTTCTAAGTAGTTGTCGAAGCTCGTACCGTGTACTGAGAAGTCATCCATAAATACCTCCATAATATTTTAAATAAAATCTTAGAATATGGCCATCATGCAACGTTGAAAAGATGTAGGTGCATTGCATAAACCGAAAGGCATTCTTCTATAAGAGAAAGTTCCATAGGGATAAGTGAATGTAGTCTTATGTTGATCATCCGGATGTGTAGGAATTTGGAAGAATCCAGGATATCCATCAAGGTAGCAAAAGTGAGAATGCTTTGCTAACCTTTTGAGTATTTCATCAATGAAGGGCAAAGGAAAGTGATCCTTCCTAGTTGCCTTGTTCAACTTCCGATTGTTGATACACATCCTTCATCCTGTCACTGTCCTCTGGGGGATCAGCTCATTCTTCTTATTTGTTACAACAGACAAACCTCCTTTCTTTGGTACGCAAAGCACTGTGCTCACCTACTCATTGTGCAGTACTGGATATATTATCCCAGCATTAAGCAATTTGATCACCTCCTTTACTACGTCACACATGGCATAGCTCAATCTCCTCTGATTCTCTACAACTAGCTTATATTGGTCTTCTAATTGTATTCGATGACTGCAAAAGGCTGGACTGATACCTTTCAAGTCTTTGATCGTGTATTCAATCACTTTTTGATGTTTTCTCAATAAATTTAGCAACTTCTCAGCTTCTTCTTTGCTCAACTCGTTGCTAATGATGACTGGATTCATCTTGTTTTTCCCAAAATATTCATATTTTAATCCCTTGGGTAATGGCTTCTACTCAACATCTGGTGCTTCTGGTTCTTATTGCACCAAGTCTCCAATGTCTTCAAATTTTCCTTCCTCCAGAGTTCCATATTGAGCTGCCAATGCATCGGTTGCTTCTCCCAATTCATTATCTTGGTCATCCTTATTATTTTCCATTGCTGTTAGTAGAGGATCCCTGAAATTTTTAGCAAAGCATACACTCTCTACCTCCTCGTTATCAGGGGATAGAGGAAGAATTTGTCGAGAAGCAGGCATGAAATCATAAGTGTATTTAGCACCATCAAGATTAATAGTCACTTTGCCCCTCCCAGCATCAAGCACAGCATTAACCAACTTAAGAAAAGGCCTACCAAGAATTATATCATCATGTTCGTCATGGCAAGCATCAATAACAAAGAAATCGGTTGGTATAGATTTACCCGAGATAGCAACATCTAGATCTCTAAGCACACCCAAAGGTTTGGTTGTTCTACCATCTCACATGATTAATTTGATTGGGGTTGGAGCAAGTTGCAAGGTTTTACTATAAAGCTCATCATAAAGTTTCGAAGACATAACACTTACATGTTCTCCAATATCGTAGAGTGCCTTGTAGATGATATCCCCATTAATCATGCAGTTAATATGTGGCGTAGGCAAAGGTGCTCCTTCATCTTGATTTGTTTCGATTGCATACAATTGCACCAGACTAGCGAACAGTGATACTTCAGGCTTCACTCCCATGATTCTTTTCACTTAGTGACATAGACTGGGTCTACTACTTCTTCACTGAACAGCTTTTGAATTATCTCTCCAGCTTTTTCTTTGTCAAGCACATACCTCAGTGTGTCTCTCTGGTGGAAAATTTGTCTCCACGGCTCTGGCCAACTTCTTTTGATTTGGACATGGTCTATGCTTATCAAATATTTCATTGAAATCAATAGGAATCCAATCCATTTTTTGATTTGGATATGGTCTATGCTTATCAAATATTTCACTGAAATCAATAGGAATCCAATCCATTTGTTCAAACTCCAATAGGGGCTTTGCATTTGCCAGGCTTCGGGCTTCTGATGTTTCTGGTTTGTCATATTTGATGTACCGGGCAGGTTCCTCCTCTTTGTGTGTCGGTTCTTCTTCTTTTTGCACCACAGGTTCTTCCTATGTATCCTTCTAGAGTTATTTTCTGAAAATTCTAGCAAGTATTTGTCCTTGAATTCCTTGCTCTTATGCTCTATATTGATAACTATCCCATTCTCTATTCACGGCTACTCCCTTACTGATCTTCTGTAGGAGTTGTGCAACCTCCCTGAGTATTTCTCCATAAGATCTCCTCTTGCACACATTTGAACTCCCGACATTTTTGAGTTAGTGAAAAATAGAATGTGTGCAACAACACATCACTTGAGAATCCTACTTTAGGTCCTTGTTTGAGTAGTCTATTAAATCTATCCCAGGCTTGATTTATCCGTTCATCTTCTCCTTGCACAAAAGTGATCACTTCCTTTCGAAATTTTGAAGTTTGCTCATAGAGAAAAATCTCCCACATAATTTTATCATTAATGTCTCCCAATTTTCCTTCGCATCAAAAGAAGCTTCTGCATGGCATCTTTTTGCTTCACCTGCAAGTGAAAACGGGAACAGATTCCACCTGAACCATGCTCGTGGAACTCCTTGCTGTAGCGTGTTGCAAAGCATTGTGAATCTCTCAATGTGCCTATATGGATTATTAGTCTCCACTCCTTGGAAGGGATTACTGTTGACCATCTCAATTATTCCTTTATTCAGTTTATACTCCATGGTGCAAGTACAAAGTCAGATTTCTGCATGTCAAATTGATCAGTCAATGGTATTGCATAGTCCCTCAGTGACTTCTCCACTTCCTCCATGTTTTGATTCATCAGAGCCATCTAGACAACAAAAACAAAAACCAAGATTTTCTAGACAAAAAGGTTAGGTGTTAGAGGTTAACTAAAATTAATACAAAGTTAAACTTAGCAAAACTGACTTGTTCCCCAGCAATGGCAGAAAAGCTTGTTGATGGCAGTTAGCACGCAGAGTTGTGAACCGCAAGCTCACGGATCAGTTGTAGCTTTTCCCTTACAGATTCTCCCAAGGTTTATTAATCACGGAATAAGGGATTTGCATGCTTAATTGAGCACTAATCTATGTAACCGAAAGCTCTTTGTATAGGATAAGATTATGTTAACAAAAGAACTAAGTAGTCTAGATCAAAGCATATAGAGAGTAAAGGGTGTAAACAAGATAGGTGGAACGCTTGTTCTAGGGATCTAGGATATTTGTAGATGCAATCTCCATGCATGAAAGAACTAGATCTAAGTGTGATTATGAGTGGATGTGAACCATGCCCAACACTTTCCCTCTCGCATACGGTCACTACACAAGGGTACTCAACTATCTAAGTGTGATCGTTCTAGGTAAGCAAATAAGCAACCCAAAGTAGCGCTAGCCAGCCATTACATGAAAGAGCATCATCAAGATATGATTGATAACAAATAAATCTTAAACAAGAGGTTCAGTGATTACAAATCAAGATCTCCATACAACCCCGAGGACAAATAGAAACTTTACCACATGATCTTACACATGTTGACACAAATTTGAGGAAAGGATGCCCTGTAGATCAGTTGGACCAAAGACGATTACGAAAGGGGGCAGGAAAGCCCCAGGGCAATCAGCCTAGGCACCTTTGAGCCGATCAGCTCAGGAGGTTTCTGCCTCCTCTGGTGCTCTGCTTCGCATAGCCTCGTGTAGATTCAATCTTCTCTCCTTTTTTTGACCTTGCGGTGGCGGTGGATGGTGTTTGCATGGTTTTTCCTCCTCTCTCTCAAACTCTTATTCTTGTAATCCATGAGGGGGTATTTATAGTCCTTTGTAGGTGGCAGCTCTGGGTCGATGGTCAGTGGAAAAACCCTAGACATATCGTGGACGTCACGCTGAAGAAACAGGAGCTCGATCGGGCCTTGGAATAGGCCAGGCCGATCGGCCTGGGCCCTTTCTAGCCCTTTTGTACCTCTCATTCCTCATACAGGCTTCCCTCGATGATCCATGTCCAAATATCCATTAAGCTCTTTATGAAAACCCCTTGATTATGTCATATTTCCTTCCAAAACATAATATGCTCCAAAATACAACACATATGCAATAATAGGGTTATTGCAAGTGCTAAGTGGTGGGTTAGTATAAGAATACACATGAAAACACTAGTTAAATAGCACTAAAAGTGTGTTAGTAATGAGCGTCGACAGCCCTCGAACTGCTTGAGGCCATGCCTGCGCGGCCGCATGGCCAGCACCTCCCTCACCAGAGCGACCCAGCTGCGCCCTCTCGAGCTTGCCGCCGCGAGCCTAGCAACGCTGCAGCCTGCAGTTGCCACCCTCGCTTGAACTCCTGGCTGTGAGCCTTGCGGTTGTGCTTCCTGCTCGCGCGCTGCCGCAACCGCTTTTCCTGGCTACTGCCGTGCTTGCCCATGGAATCGGAGAGAAGAAGAAGGTGCTGCTATTACGTGAGGGAGAAGGGATGAGAATGCTTGCCTATGGGATCGGAGAGAAGAAGAAGGTGCTGCTATTGAGGGAGAAGGGATGAGATACGTATAGGGATGGCAGTTCTACCCGCGGGTTTTGTATCCAACAGGTGAGGGTATAGGCATGAATTCTCGACTGTGGGTAAGTGTACGAGTATGAATTTTCGCACACACGCAGAATACGGATAAAACAATCTTAGTACATGTCGGGTTCAAGTACATAGATACAGCCAACTACTCAAGAGTGGTTTATGTTCTATTACTGATGATCCAACCGGCCAATTTTCCTGTGTGCCAAATGGGATTGACTCCCCGGTATCCCACCTACTGACAATTATACTAATGACGAAGGCAAGGTACATGATCCCAGTTTATGAAGGAGGCCGTGAAGGATGAAATTTATCCATGTGGTCTGACACAAATGAATAATGATATTGAAAACTAATGATGTATGGACCTTAGTAGAAATTTCTAATGGGAGTTAAAAAAATGGGCTACAAATGGGTCTGCAAAGCCAAATGTGATTCCAAAGTAAACGTTAAAAGGTTCAACGAATTGACTATAATAAAAGTTTCTAATTTGTTCATGACTAAAGATCCCTTAAGAATTATTTTAAGAATTACAAGACTCATGGTACAATATATTTTGCAATTACACCAAATGGTAAAGTGCATTCCTCAATGGAGACTTGCATGAAATAATATTTACATGACTCAACCAGAAGGTATTGTCATGGAAGGCTAGGATGATTTGGGATGCAAATATAAGAAATATGTATGTGTCTTTAAGAAATGATCTAAGCAATGATACATCAAGTTTGATGAAACCGTAAGGAAATTTAAGTTTCAAAGAAAAATAAAATTCATGATTATATTTATGCTAAGATCAGGGGGAGTAAATTTACTGTCCTTGTAGTTCTGTGGTTGGATACTATCTTATTGGCTAGCCGTAACATGAATATGCTGCAGCATGAGACCAAGAAGATCTCTTCCCATTATTTTTTGAGATAAAAGATCTCGGTGACCATCTTATGTTCTTACTACTGAGATTCACTAAGATCGGTCCATAGGGGAACATTAGGCATATAATAATAGCATACATTGATAAAATACTAAAGAGATACAATATGTATTCACTGGTACAAAATTCGCCTTTAGTCCCGGTTGGTAGGGGGCAAATCTCCCGAAAATCCATCCGGGATAAAGCAATCGAGACGAAAGGGGGGGTCTTTAGTCCCGGATCACTCACGTGATTTTTCACGCGAAATATACGTGTGCGCGGTGCGTGGGATTCGAACCCACAACTTCAAGCCTCGCGCGTAGCTTCCTTACCGTCCCACCTACACAGCACATCTGACTATATAGGGGATGCAATCCTTTTGTATTAACTCGTGGGGAACCCTTTAGTCTCCCGGTTGGTAACACAAACTGAGACTAAAGGGTCTGAGGGCTTTAGTCCTTTTTCAGCCACCGTGGGGGACCCTTTAGTCTCAGGTGGTAACACCAACCGGGACTAAAGGATGACCTTTAGTCACGGTTGGTCTTGCCATCCGGGATTAAAGGGTTCTCCACGGGTGGTTGATTTTTTTCATCCGGGACTAAAGGATCTTCCACGGGTGGCTGATTGGTATTTGACCTGGCACTAAAGGCTCTTTAGTCATGACCAACTTTAAAGTGGGACAAAAGAGGGTGCATGGAAGTTGAGTTCCCTACTTGTGATTATTGCTTAGTCAAACCTGCTAGAAATGTTATGCTTCTGTTGTTGAAAGTATTATGAATGCTTAAGTATGTACACACCCTTGTATAGCTGTTTGCTACCGGGATGTTTGGCAAATACGAGTCAGATCCAGTACCGGACCATTGGAATATCATTAAGAGAGTACTATGCTATTTGCAAAGTATTGAAATTACATGATCACGTATTGAAGGTTGGATAACGTTATGGTTATTGTTTGTTCATGCTGACTTTGCGAGTTGTGTTGATAATGAATAGTGCACATATGTTTATATCGGCACCCCAAAAAGGAAGCAACATCATGGAAAAGATTAAAACAAAAGATTGACGCATCATCGACAAAGCAAGCAAATTTTGTGACATGTCCTAAGGGTAATGAGAAGGATGTATGGCTTAGGATCTTAATCCGGTTCGAGAGTGGTGGTGAAATTAAGTAAATTAAGTATTATGTTGTGAAAGATAGATTACGTGATCAAATAGTTGAGGTTGAGCATAGCTTACAGATCTGCTTACAAATAGCTTACCATCCGCTATGTTTCATGATTATGTAGCTGTCATGGGTTTACTGGAAAGCCTTTTGATTCTAAAAATAGAACACCGATAAACGTGATTATCTGGTCAATATAGAGTGGAGCACTATAGGTAATGATGTACGTGGTATTTAATTGACTATTGCGACACATTACTTTGGCCGAAAACTTCATTGAGAAAGAGCTTATGATGGTTAGCCTTACGAGAGGAAGAATATTTGAAAAATTTATCTTAACTAACAACCGAGAGAACAAGTCGTGAGCATTACCCATGCACGAGCGCCCTGATCAGGGGTGCCTAGCCAACTTGGTTACGGTCCCCTGTTGCACCGCGTCAACATAAAGTAGAGGGGGAGCCGGGCTACCTCTATGGCAGGCCAACGATCCCACAAGAAGCCCCGAAAGCTCCCAACAATCTAAGCCCCACTCGAATCGGGGAAATGCGGCAAGCAATGGGAAGATCGTCGCCGCCACTGTAGGACAAGCTGGCCCTCTTGTACCGTGAGTCCACGCCAAGTCAAGTCAAGAAGCGATGGTGTCAAGCACGACTTCAATCAATGGTATGCATCTACTGAATTCATGTGCCTCAGGTGTTCTGGTGCTTAAACTAGCTGTAATGCCATGTAATGTTCATGTTTATCTCACAAAATGCAGCAGCATCAATGATTTTGATGCCAGTGAACACCTTCATGTATGGGAAACCGTGAGGACACGAATAAATTTAGTTGCAACATTCATCTTGTCACTTGCGCTCAATTAATTTTTTCAGTCTATTATTATTTGTACTCCTAAATGGGACGGTAAATCTAAAACTTGGATACATGAGTGGGCTATTTTTACACATGTTTTTAATGTTGCAAATTTGAAATTTTAACGTTGCAGGGGACATTCCATGCATGATGCTATAATTGATGGTTGGAGCGTGTGATGGACAGTGTCTCATCACACGTCCAGGCGCTGGCAGCGCTATTTTTTTTATAATTATTATTTCGTGGCCCAGCCACAAACACTAGAAAAGCAGAGCAATAACTCGTGCTTCAGTTCAAGCTGCTGTGGCCCCGGCCTCAGTGTCCTCGATGTCGTTCCCGTCGCTCTCCTGCAGCTCCATGATGGGCTTCACCTTGCGCTCGGTGATGGCGATGCAGATGTCGTTGGGGAACAGGTTCCGGAGCACGAAGGCGTGCACGACGGTGGTGGCGAGCAGCGCCGCCACGGTGAGCGTGGCCACCGCGGACAGCGCCACGCACAGCGCCTTGGTGAAGGCGTTGTCCACCTCCGTCGAGTACCGGATCGCGGCCGCCGCGGCGCTGGCCATCGGGGACGTGTACGCCCACCACGCCAGCGAGAACCTGAACCCGCGGAAGAAGTTGACCCGCACCCCCAGCGACGCGTACAGGAACATCCCCACGAAGAACGCCACCCTGGAGACGTAGCCGAACTCGCCGGTGATCTTCGACCACGCCACCGACGACACGCTGGGCGCCGCCACGAAGAGGAAGAACACCGGGTGGAGCTCCTTGGGCAGCGTCTCGTTCGTCGGCAGCCGCTGGTACAGCGTCACGAACAGGACCACGTAATGCGCGAGGCCGACGGCGAAGAAGAAGATGGGGCCCTCCCTGAGCCCCATGGTGGCGCCGAGCTCCGCGCCGACGAAGTTGCCCAGTAGCGAGAGGTGGTTGGACGGGTTGGCCACCTTAGAGAGCCGCCGCTGGCCGCCGGACATCCACTGGCCGTAGATCTTGAGGCCCAGGCAGAGGAGGGGCGCCATGAGCACGTACCAGAGCCAGTGCGGCAGCCTGGCCGCCCACGTCAAGTGGTGCGGCACGCCGATGGCGAGGTAGAGGCAGGTGATCCAGGGCGCGAAGAAGAAGTTGACCCTGATGGGGTGGTAGTACTCGCGCCGCACCGCCTCGAAGTAGAGCGCCGACTTGCAGGCATAGGTGGCCGTGACGGCGAGCATGAGCGCCGCCGAGACGCACCAGAGCACGAGATTCGCCTTGGAGGTCACGTGCAGGAACGTGGTCGGCACGGAGAGAGCGATCACCTTCCACAGGATCGCCTGGCTGCTCACGCCCATGGGGATACCGAATGCCGAGATCGGGAACCGGAGCAGGAATGGCCACGTCGTGTCCGACGGCAGCACCAGGTCCTCCGACGGCTGAACAATTTAATGGAGAGGAGGACATAATGCAAGTAAGATTCTTCGTCCACGCAGAGCAAAAATGGACAAGACAGTAAGACACAGACACGTATACCTTGAGTTGGTCCAGCTCGGGGCCTTCCAGCGCGGCGTAGAAGCGATCGACCTCGGGGACGGAGGTGGCGCAGGTGCGGTGGCTGCCGCCGATGACATCGCTGGCGTCCTCGCCGCCCTCGTCGTTGAGGCCGTCCGGCCCGCCGGCCAGATGGGTGATCTGGCGCTCGAGCTTCCCGGACCACGTCTTGAACGAGTCGTAGCGCCTGTCCCAGTTCATGGGGGCGGTCCTGCGGGCGCGGCCGGACCTGCTGGCGAGCCTCGCCGGCGGCGGCCCGGGGATCGGCTGCGACCGGAACATCATGGCCTCCCTGTCCGGCTGCGTGAAGCGGACGCTGTTGCTCCCCTTGTCCTGCGCGGCCAGGCGGTGTGGCCCGCGCGCCGCGCTGTTCGCCATGGCCTGCCTCCGGAGGTTGCCGGAGTCGGCAGTCACAGCGGTGGGCGTGGGCACGCCGAAGCTGCCGGGCGACGCTGGCAGGCTGATGGACACGGGCTGCACAGCGCGGAAGCCGCCCGGAGGGTGGAGCTGCGTCTCAAGCGGCGGGAGGACCACCTCGCTGCGCCGCGGCGGCGGGACCTGCATTGCGAATGCATAGAAAACCATCATGTCCATGTCCACCTAGCTCGTCGTCCATGAGATCGAATGCGTGTGGAGTTATTGGACTATTTGCCGGGGCCTCACCGGGGGACGAACTGGCGGTTTGGGGTGGGCGACGGCCTCAGCGTTCCTCGGCGGCATGGTGCCGGACTTGCTGATGTGTGCCTCCATTCCTCGGGTCACAGTTGAGACCTGCCAGAGCAGCAGGCCAGCAGTGAGCAACAGGGACTCAGGGCTCTCTCTGAGTCTATCTGTTCTGCCTTCGGCTTTGGTTGCCTCAGCCCTGCTCTTTTTCTGGTTTCCAGCATGTCTGATTTAGGAAAAAAATTCAGTGCATCCTCCCCGCACGCGGATCCCGTGGGCACCAGCCTCCTACTGATGACGTGTCTCCAGCAGGATGTCCGCTCGGCTCCGTTCCCAGCGCGTGGCTCGCACGTCTTCGGCTCACAGCGGACGAGTCCACGACGACGTAGCGCTCGGCTGGCAAGTTGGTTTCAGTTTTCCACTGCCCGGCTCGTAATACAATAAATAAAATATTCTGCTCCTGGCTTTCACGTGTTGCTTCTCCGACCAAGTCTTCAGGATCAGGATTATTCTCCATGATTTTTTAAGATGGTGCCAAACCTTTTGGAGGTACATATGACATTTTGGCCTTTCTTAAACTTGTATATACGAGGTTATTTTTGCCGAAAATGATCACAGTATTTTGTGAATGTTTCTATGACTGTAGTGAATAGGATATGTATTAATTTCAAATTGATAACCAGCTGAAATAGGAAATATCATATGTAACTAGCAAAATCCATCTCAAATGTGTCATACTTGAAACAAATAAATACTGCAAAGTGGCGTGTTGTCTATCAACACAGTTACATCTTCTCATCAAAATTTAACTTCCTAGCGGATAAGGACATTGCGGCATCTTGATGAACACCATGTAAAAGGTCTGTATATCCGCCTTGCATGAAAGGAGCAGACATGGTAGAAGATTGCCCATACACACAGTCTGTGAAGTTTGGCACTGTAGCATTAGTATCTCCTCCATGGATGAGTGGCGCAGCCATGGCTGAATCATTTGCAAATTGCATTGTACTAGTATAACCGCCAATGCTACCGCCACCATGAAGGTCCTGTGTCATGTATAACAAATTGTTTGTTATAATTTGTTGTTAGTAAAAAAATATAAAACTAGAATAATGAGTCTAAGTCATTTACGATCAATTGGTTTGGATCAACAATTTCATATGTATTCTCTGCGGCATTAATTGGACCATCTCCTGTGAACAAAAATAATTAATATACAAGTTGGACCTTTCCTGGGAACAAAATCAGCAAGGTAGGGTGAATACCTTTCTTCTTAGTACTTTTCTTTTTCTTCTTTGTTGTATTCTTTTCAACTGCACTTTGGAGTCGCTTATTCTTTGGGCCCTTTATGACATGTGGAACTCTAAATGATATTGTACCTTTTAATGTGTCTGTAGCGCATTCAGTAGAAACTACAACAACGTCATCGAATTTTTCTTGCAACTTGCTCATAGCAATATCTGCTTCTAAGTCCAACTTATCTAGGCCTTTCTCCAAATTCTCAAGAAGTTCTTTTGACACTGAACATTTCAATGTAATGGATGTAGCCTTTCGTGACATACGTGCAGCACGTGCTTTCAAACTTTCTTCCTCGGTTTCTGGTTTCTCGATATAAAATCCTCTTTTTGCATATTTGGTCCATCTTCCCATTATATATTGCGGCGGCAATTTAAAAACATCATTCACACTGAAAACTTTGAAGGCATGCTTGCACAGTATACCTACATAATAAAAACATAAGTTTCCATTGGTTCAAATTAGAAACTATATTATAATTCAAAATGTGTGCACATACCTATGGATTCATACTTTCTGCAAGAACATGTAACGGACATATTCACACTGTTGAAAACAGTCGTTGCTCCATGATTAGCATGCATATGTGTAACCATATATGTGAGGATTGACTCATCAGCTTGCAACAATTTACAAGAGAATGAAAAATGTTCTTTAAATTCTTCCTCAAACTCCAAATACATCCTCTTTGTATATGATTCAGCCGCAGATTTCAATAGAGGTAAATCTGGACTGTAAGTAACTGGGTTCTTTTGGCGTGAGTTAAAATCTGCTTCTAACTCATTTTCACGAAGGCTAGCTGAAACCTTCTCGCATTCTACAAGAAGTTCAGTAAGTCCAAGTTTTCTACGAAATCTTTTCTTGAACACGTTATTCATACCTTCACTTCTTTGAGTTGAATTCATATCAGCTGTAAAAGAGTCACGGTATATAGTAGCCCACTTTTTCCTCAAAGCATATAGGTTTGCCATCCATTGGTTGTTCTCTAGTTTATACTTACTCAACAATTTCTGCCACATCTGAATGAACAGCGGCTCTGATCTCTCTTCATACACGCATCTCTTAAATTCAGGTAAAAATGTCTCAGAAATTTTTTTAATTAAGGGTCCTAGATGTTTAGCTGCATTAAGACATATGTGCCACAAACAAAGACGATGACTTGTATTTCTGAATACATAGGCAATTGCTCCTGCCATGGCCGCGTCTTGATCAGTGAAAATTGTTTTGGGATGTTTGCCAGACATAGCTGTTAGGAAGGTCTCAAAGAGCCAAACAAATGATTCAATACTCTCATTAAATATCAATGCTGCCCCAAAAATTATTGTTTGCTTGTGATGGTTCGTTCCCAGGAGTGGAGCAAAAGGCATTTCAAACTTATTAGTCTGAAAGGTGGTGTCAAATGATACGGCGTCACCAAAGCATGCATAGTCCATAATAGACTGACCATCTGCCCAGAAGAAATTAGCTATCCAACCATCTTCCTCGTCTATTTGAGCAGCATAAAAAAATCCAGGATCATCTCTCTGCTTATTCTTCAAGTAATCCAACAATGACTGCGCATCATTGCACTCTAAGTACTTCTTCCGCTCGCGACCGATCTCATTGTTGCTATCCATCTTTGCAAATGGAACTTTGTCAGATCCTCCATAAAATTCTTTCATGAACTCATACACCTGGGCTGGCTTCATCCCGGCTTCTCTTATCTGACCAATCAGCTGCCTGTCTGCATCTGTAACACGACGCTGGGACTTCAGCTTGTGCTTTTTATTAGGACTAGCAAGATAATGATTGTGATCAAGTACAACCTTTTGCACTTTCCAAATCCCCTCTCTGCTGACACTAAACTGAACACGGGCATCACAACCCGTCCTTGTAGCATCCTTCTGTGACGACGCATTAGCACAGTGTCCTTCGTTACTGCAAACTATATACTTCTGGCATATAGTTTTATCAACTCAGCGCTTCGTATGGCTCTTTCTAATACTGAATCCGACCTTACCAGCATAGTTATTATACATCTCGTAAGCTTTATCCTCTGAATCGAAAGCCATTCCAACTTCAGGAGCAATCAAAGGCTGTCCATTTTTATCTAATACCTGTTGTACGATGAGAGAAAATTTAAAGCTGTTTAATAACTAGGAATAGATAGTATGATTTTTTAATGCTTATAGTAGTCAAACTGACATCTCATACCGTATCTGATTGTTGTGCCATAGATTCTGGTAACTCAGAAACTGATGTAGACGCGGACTCGATGATAGCAGTGCTGTTCCCCTACGTATGTAAAAACAGTTGTTTGAGATGTTCCCGCCCACAAATCTAGCTAGCACAAATAGATCTACAATGTTATAAGGGTACATGGCTTCCGCACATACCTGCCTTGCATCAACAGCACCATTGATTAGGGCAGAGTTCGTCGTTTCCATGGTGTCTACGAGAGGATTTGATGGGGAAAAATTCTCCTCACCATCTGAATGATATCCGAAGGTGGAGTCCCTTTGGCTTGCATGGCTACAAGACATCAGGCAACCGGCGGCAACTCGCACAGCCGGCCGCAGTACGTGTATCGTCGGCGGCGGCGGCGGCGGCGTGACCTGTTTCTACGATCTTTCTCTGTGGATGGAACCAACTCACGAAGCTATCCTATGATTACGGCGCTGACTACGTGGTGATGAGCCGGGCGGTGCAAAACTGAAACCAACTTGCGAGCCCAGCGCTACGTCGTCGTGGACTCGTCCGCTGCGAGCCGAAGACGTGCGAGCCACGTGCTGGGAACGGAGCCGAGCGGACATCCTACTGGACACGCGTCATCAGTAGGAGGCTGGTGCCCACGGGATCCGCGTGCGGGGAGGACGCACTGAATTTTTTTCCCTGATTTATGGACGCTAGTTCTGCCAACGCAGTGGTCATAGGTGGAGTGGCCCTGCTGCCGTCATCTGTACGTATACAGGGCCGGCTCCAGGGCCCTTGGGCAAGGACGAAAAATAAGGCTCTTGAACTAATTTTTAATATGAAAACTTAAGTATACAGTACAAATAATAAAAATTACTTTGCAATATATATAGCTCATAAAACATAATAATAGTGTAACAAGAAAATAAAAACAGTAACCATCCTTAAATAAAAATATAATGCTTCAATGCTTTGTAAAAAATAGTATTCGTGCATTTCTTAATGCAAAATCTTCAAGAATGGTATCAAGATTAATGTCGTCCAAAACATCCTTCTCGATGCTGCACATAGTCAAGCCATCCAATCTTTCTTGTGACATAGTTGATCTCAAATAATTTCTCAATAGTTTCAATTTGGAGAAACTTCTTCGGCTGATGCTACTGTCATTGGAATAGTTAAGAGAATTCGATATGCAATGGAGACATTCGGATAGCAATCTACAACTTTAACAAACTGAAGAATCTCATATGCTGATATTAATTGTTCTGGCAAAGATACTTGCAACACTTTTAATTCAGAGAAAAAATCATCCAAATGAACATCAGACTTGTTATCATGAGAAAAAGATTTTGCAAAAGTAGTGCAGCACTTTCGTAGATCATTATCATCCAAGAACTTTAGATTTTCTGAGTTGAACAAGAAACCAAATATTTCTTCAAATTTATTTAGCTGTTCAAATCGACTAGTCAATGAAGCAATAGAAGCATCCACAATAACTAGGAAGTAACTAACTTTGAACTCATCTATAGCTGAAAGTTGTAATTCTTCAGTTTCATCATTTTGTTCATCAAAATGCTTCTTTGTTTTACCTTGACGTTTTGTAGGAAATTTTGGCTCTATGTCCATACTGGATGCAATGGATTTTGCGGTCGCAATAGTAGCATTGAAACCTTCTTCTCTATACTTCTAGAAATATGAGATGAACCCCTCAATTTGTTTGAGAGTAGAATCTAAGCATACAATCTTAGATTGTAACTCTTTGCTCACTATGTTGATAGTAGATAAAATATCATCCCAAATAACCATACCAACTATAAATTCAAATTTCTCAAGTGCAGTTACCAATGATTGAGCATCACTTACTATTTTTGGGTCATCAATAGCAGTTCTTTCCAATTCCTTCAATGCTGATATTATTTGTAGGGCTTGATACTTGATAGTTTGTTCACTCTTTATTCGACTCTCCCAATGAGTATTAGACAACGGTTTGACAGTAAACCTCTCAACATTATCAATCAAAATTTTCCACCTTTTAGTAGAGCTTGCAAACAAACAATATATCATTTGTATAACACCGAAGAATGAAATAGCTGTCTTGGAAGATTTTACCATATCACAAAGAGTGAGATTCAGACTATGAGATGCACATAGCATATATAATGCTCTTGGATTAATTTCAAGCAAACATGTCTTTACACCTTGATGTTCTCCCTTCATATTTGAACAATTGTCATAATCTTGACCTCTTACATAATCAATGTTCAAATCAAGAGACCAAAGTGCATCCAACAAAATATTAAAAAGCCCCAAGCCGGATGTGTCATGAACCTCTAAGAACTCCAAGAAAAATTCCTCTACTCTTGGAATGGTACTTGACATATTAACACAACACAGAATTAATGTTATTCGTTCTTCATGGCTCACATCTAGGGTACAATCCAAGATAACAGAGAAATACTTGGCATCTTTGATAATCTTTAAGATATGATTTTTCACAGCATCAGCAAGAATAGTAATTAACTCCTTCTGAATATTATGGCTAAGATAATGATGATGAATTTCATTACTTTGAATGCGCCTAACATGATCTTGCATAAGAGGATCAAATTCAGCAATCATTTCAACTGTGGCTAGAAAATTACCATTGTTACGTTCATAAAATTTCTCATATGATCCTTGGAAGGCTAGATTTTATTTAGCAAGAAACTTCACAACAGAAACTATTCTTACCAAGACCTATCTCCAACGCTCCTTTTCCTTTGTAATTTCTCATTGCATTTCATCATCAATTGTTTGATTTTTGCTTAATCTAAGCTGAACCGCATTCCATGTACTCATGTTTGTCAAATGCTCCGCACTGTTCTCATGTGTTTTCAGTTTCTCACTGAGATGCTTCCGGTCTCTCATTCCATCAGATGCTAACAATGAATTGTTCTGATTTGATTGGAACAACTTGCAGCAAAAATAATAAACCTTATCCACAGTTTAGAATAAACCAATCACTTCCTATCAACAAACTCACCATTAGATAATTTTCTGGAGTAGTAAGCATAAGAAAAATGTCTGCCACTGGGACCACAAGGGAATTGTAGATCCATTTCTCTCACAGGTCCTTTCTCAATTAAGATATCTTTTTTTCTATTGTCAAGATTTTCCCATGTTCTAGGGTTAAAAATAGTCAAAACTAAATCTTCTTGTTCATCAATATTCGTAGTTTCAGTATCACCTGAAGGCTGTAAAGTGCCACCTCCCAGAGCCTGAGTATGATCATTAGCATCAGTTTCAACATTTAAATCACTACTAGAGAACTGACTTTAGATACCACCCCTTTTAGTCTCGGTTTAATTTCGGCCCGGGAGAAAAGGGGGTGCGCTACACTTTACTCTTGGTTGGTATTTGCAATCAGGACTATAGGGGACCTTTTAGTTCCGGTTCAAAAATCAACCACCCGTGGAGATCCTTTAGTCCCGGTTGAAAAAATTAGGCACGCGCGGGGGACCTTTTAGTCCCGGTTGGTAAGATCAATCGGGACTAAATGGTCACCCTTTAGTCCCAGTTGGTATTACCACCCGGGACTAAAGCAACCGGGATAAAAGGGGTTCTTTAGTCCCGGTTGCAAACTCCAACCGGGATAAAAGGGTCCCCCACCGGTGGCTGATAAAAGAAGAAAGGCTTCAGACCCTTTTTATCCCGGTTGGTGTTTCCAACCCGGACTAAAAGGGTCCCCCCATGTGTGGCTGGGAAAGGACTAAATTTCTCGAACCTTTTTATCCCGGTTGGTATTACCAACCTGGATTTAATGAGGTCTTTAATCCCGGTTGGTGTTACCAACCCATATTAAAGGGTTCTCCATGAGTTAATACAAAAGGATAGCATCCCCTATATAGACAGATGTGGTGTGTAGGGGGATGGCAAGGAAGCTACGCGCAAGGCTTGAGGTCATGGGTTCGAATCCCACGGACCGCGCACGTGCATATTTCGCGTGAAAAATCGTGTGACTTGTGACTTGTGACCTGCGCGTGTGGGGTCCCATGGACCCCCAATACTTTTTTTATTTTTGTTTTTACAATTAGTACCGGGTCTAAAAGGGGCGGGAGGCAACTCCTAGCGTGGCGACCGTTTCCTCCCGGTTGGTATTACCAACCAAGACTAAAAGGAGATCTTACATCCCGATTTTGGGATCCGTGATAAAAGAACCCCCCTTTTATCTCGACAAGGTCACCCCAGATGCATGTTCGTGAGATATGCACCCTACAAACCGGTACTAATACCGAGTTTTCTAGTAGTGAATTATGCTCTTCTGTAGTACCTTCATTAGCATTGACTTCTGCAACTTGTTCCCGCCCCTGATCTTCACTGATTTCACCATTATTTGTAACTGGAAAAAACTTATGTAGAGCACCTCTCTGCATTTCTACGAAGTGATCTTCTTGTTTTCTTTTTTTTCTTTTCTGAGCACCCGACAAATGCTTCTTAGGTAACATCTATCATATTCAAATAAATATATTGAATTAGAAATTTTAACCTACCACATTCGGTATAACTGTATAAGCATAGCGGCATAGTGGATAAAAAACAAATAAGAAAAAAAATGCAAGGGCTCACCTCTGAGTCTTTGACGTGCTCGGTGCTCCAAGATGTGCGTGTGCATGCTCCACTGCTCCAGTACAGAAGGCAGAAGCGGCGCTCGGTGCTCCACGGCTCCCGACGCTGAGACATGGCGGCGGCAGTGCTCGCCTAATCGCCCGCCTCTTGCGCTTGCTGAGAGGCTGACTTGCCCGCGCGATGACCGATGAGCTGACGATTGGATCGGCGGCGTCGGCGGCACGGAGACACATGAGACAGGAGCGTATACGACGAGTCGGATCGAATCGGGATCCCCGGCGGCATAGCCGAGCGTATTTTGCAGGCCTAGCAAGCAATTTGGCAAGTCCAATTTGACATGGATGGAAGGCAAACTGCAGATGTTACACGCGCCATTTAGAAAGGCCGAAATAAAATTCACCAAACAAATTATATATACTAACTATCTATATGGTTATGAGCCCTCCGACTTCATGGGCCCGGTCGGTCGCACGGCCTGGCCCCCTAGAGCCGGCCCTGTGTGTATATCGCAGTATCACAATAGGATGCTGCAAACCAACCCAGGCAGCGTGCAGCATATGGATTGAAACATTATTACAGCACTGTCCTAACGAGTTTTATCTAAAATTTTACTGGGCAAGCAACTTGGGTGGCGGACAAATATAATACTCCCTCTGTTCTAAATTGTAAGTCATATTTACTAGGTGCATAGATATTATTATGCATTTAGATATAGTGTATGTCCTAGAAAAGTTAAAATGACCTACAATTTGGAATGGAGGAAGTATAGGTTTACTCCATTTCACAGTATTTCTAAACTTCATGGTTCCATCGATACGATGGTTTTTTAACTGTGCATCCACAAGAATAAGATGGCTTGTGAATTCTTAGACTTGCTTTGCATTGTTCAATATTCAGTGAAACAAATAATTTGCATCAGCGGAACATTTGAACCACGAATCTGTAATTTGTTGAACATTGCAGTCGACTGCCAATTCTAGCCCTATCTTAAGTTCTTAACCTCGTCAGTTGAACGTATACTACCTTCATCTTCAGTGGCATGAAGGGATAGCATCTCCTCCTAAACTTCAGGAAAGATGTCAGGTAGTAAACGGGTTCTACTTCAGGAAATATAGAAGTCATCATGCAGAAAGTGTGTGAAACCTTTTTTTATCTATCCTGACGAATGCAATGGACGACCATATGAGGTCAAATTTAAAGTAGGTAGCACTGATTGTCGCCACTCGCCAGATGTGTGGTAGAATATGCCATGATTTTAATTATGTTTTGTTATTAAATTTGTGTTGATGGAAAGTTAAGAAAAACTTTTTGGGGCCTGAAACTTTTTCATAAACGCTCTATAATATAGCGGCACAGTGTACATCTTTATCTATATAGCAGATGATCTTTTCCCCCTCATCCGCGGAGTATGCACGGGCAAGATAATATGGAAATTTTCACCATGGACGTGTTAAGATTAGTTCAACCTATAGATCGCTGCAACTCTACGGGACAATACTGTTTTGGAATTTGGTTAATTGTTCGGTCCAACTTTCTTAGAGTACGGCCTTGTGAAACACATCTTAGTGCTATTTGGTGACCTAAAATTCCTGTGAGCGAAGCAGCACTATCAAATCTGACCATGAAGTCCTCGACAACAATAGTCATATTTTACGGTTGATTTTTTTTTAACGAACGGGCACGGGATAGTGCCTATTTCATTGATAGAGCAGGAGCAAACATGAAAGAACAGAAAAAGTAAAAGAAAATGAAGAGGCTTAAGGGACTACTCGCGTGCTAGAAGTAACGCTAAATCTTTGGCCCCCGCCAAGAGCTAAGCTGAGGCCTCATCCTTAATTTTTGCCATCACTGTCATTGTTGAGGTCTCATTTTCTGTTAAAGATGCGTGCATTCCGCTCTTTCCAAATCTCCCACATGATAAGAAGAGTGAGACTTCTTAGAGCCTTACGCGGTGAATCCGGTGTTGTAGTTATAGAAGTCCACCATTCCAGAGCGTTGGATGAGGGTCGCCAAGCATTGGGCCTTAGATAAGGCTGCGCTAGCCATGTCGCCGTTAGATCCCAGATCCTCTTTGTGTACCTGCACTCGGCCAAAATGTGGTGGCTAGTCTCCATGGTACGGTTGATTATTAGGCATGGAATGTGCCATTATTTGTTGTGCTAATATAGCCAAGGGTAAATTTGTTTGCTTGAACTTCGGAATTGATTGTTGCATATATTGCATTATCATCGTGAACTGTGCGAGTTTAGTAGTTTTAGTTAATAAAAGAATAGAATTAAGAGGCAAGTAAGCACAATGCGAAAGGCATGGAGAGTACAGCCTATCCTCCATCCCTTGTTTTAAATTCTTTTCTATCTGTTCCCTCTGCTCATCTTCTTGTATTCTTCCTATGCAATGCGCATTCTCACAGAGAGCAGTTGTAGTGCACTGAAACCCCAATTACTTTGGAACAAGCAGCCATGTTACAAAGGTCCATGCAAAGAAACGGAATGGAATAAAGCAAGAAGCAATTGTTTATGTGCGTCCAAAATCCAGTGGTTTGTTAACTAAAGCTGTGAGCTAGACGGCTATATAAAATCAGCAAGTTGGATTATGCCACATAAGCGCATATTCAAATTATGTCAATGAGAAGCGTGCTCATTGAATAAACAAAACATCCAAGAGTACCTGGACCTGACATGTGACATATACTATTCCTGGACTTAAACCTTGCTCAGGGATGGCTACAAGAGAGAATAATTTTCAGGTGAAGTAGTCAGCAATATGCTGTAAAGTGTGTGAGCGTGATGTGAGGGAGTGTATCGAGACAATTCCTAGTTCCATCACTGTGCTTCTCTTCTTTGTGCATAACCTAGTTAAAATCATGTACAATATTCATACAAAAATTTACTTATAATTAAAATTATAAATGAATTAATACTGTAAACTATGGGGCACTAGCTAGTAATAAGTGTACTTCGATGCACACACAAATCAAAAACATTTAACCGGCTAAAAGTGTTTAATGAAGTAAAAACAGATAGAATTAATTGGGAATAAAATGGGACTAGTGGTCAGTGGAGTACCATAGTACTCCCTCCGTTCCAAATTATTATTAGGTTTGGCTTTTCTAGATACATAACTTTTACTATGTATCCAGATATAATATATATCTAGTAGAAAATTTAAAATAAATAGTAATTTAGGACGGAGGGAATAGTTGAGCAATACCTGCGCCCGGCTTTGCGCAAACCGGCATACGCTGAGTTCCAGTTAAGCTTGCGCTGTGCCTACCTGTGGCTGTTGAACTAGCCCTTTCTTAGAAAGGCTCCAACAGCAGGGGCGTTCTTCAATTTACGAAGTCCGGTACCCAGGGATATGAGGAATACCACAAGTTGATGCATACGGCCCATATAGACATAACGATCAGGCACCTGGATCAGCATATTGACCCTGTGGAGAGGACATCTGCTGATCACGTACCACGCTGTCTTAAAGCACATCTTGTTGCTTTCTCTCTTCCACATCAATAAGTAAAACGTGTTTGAACAGTTCCGTTTTAAAATAGTTCACAGGGGTTGCTTAGGTGTTTCGCTGGACTATATAAGCTAAGTTATGAGTTATGGGTACTATGGTAAAAGATCACATTGGAACCATAAATAATCTGAAATAATCTAACTTTGGGCAGCTTATTTGAGATTATTTGTGGTTCAAAGTGGTATCATAATACTCTTTTATTCTACTACCCTTGTACAAACCGATCGAAATACATCTCCTGTACTGTAAACAATCAATGCTGGAACTCTAACAACAATTGGTACCTCTCAGGCTCTCACCAACTAGGAAATATTTTCTATTCTATGCTCTTTATTTGACACGCAGAGGACAGTTAGTGAAACACATGGATCCTAAATTCTTCTGCTGAGGTTCGTTGAGGTCAAGCAGATGTAATACACCGAAAACCTCCCCTTATTCAAACATGTCTGCCATAAAATGGCTTATCGCCCCAGCTGCATCCTATCCCTAAGAAGTTAATCGATATATTATTTATTTCCCATGGTTTTGACGTCTTCATGATACAAATGGAGCCATGGGAAGAAGTGGCATCAAGCGAATAGCATACCACAAGCTTTACTTATACGCCTGATGCAGTGCATTATGTTGCGCGATGGGAATAGGATGTATCTGGAACCAATGGATCTTTGCTGTACCGATGATGTCTCGAGGTCAGAATGCTGTGCCAACCAATCAGAGAGCTAAGAGAGATGTAGTACTCCTAAAGGACTCACAGTTCCAGTAATTAGGAGCCTAACAGTCCATCTTCCGTTGAGGTATACTCACTACCGGAAACAAGAAGTTTGCCGAGTGCCTGAGGCACTCGGCAAAGGTCCAAAAACTCTCGGCAAAGAGTTCCCGAGTGTTACACTCGGCGAACGACACTCGGCGAACTTTCCTACGGCAAACGGTGGAGTTGTCGAGTGTCGAACATCGGGCACTCGGCAAATGATTTGCTGAGTGTCAAAACGCACTCAGCAAACATTTTCGGAAAAAATAAAAAAAAACAGAAACAGGCGCCGGCTGCCGGCCGCCGGCCACGGCCACGGCCACCACGCCGCCGCCGGCCGCCACGCCCGCTGCCGCCCGCCACCACGCCGCCTCGCCCGCTGCCGAATCCGCGCCAGATCCGGAGGGGAGAGAGCTGCGCCGCCGCCGGCCGCCACGCCCGCTGCCGCCCGCCACCACGCCGCCTCGCCCGCTGCCTCCCGCCACCACGCCGTCTCGCCCGCTGCCGAATCCACGCCAGATCCGGAGGGGAGAGAGCTGGGGGCCGCCGGATCCGCGCCGGAGGGGAAGAAGGGGGCGCGGATCCGGCCGGAGGGGAGGGAGCCGGGGAAGGAGAAGCCGGATCCGGAGGGGAAGAAGGGGCGGCGGCGACGGCGGGGGCCGGGCGGCGGGCGGCGGGGCCGGGGGCCGGGCGACGGGCGGTGGGGCCGGGGGCTGGGTGTCGGGCGACGGGGGCGCCGGGCGGCGGGCGGCGGCGGGGGGCGGCGGGCGCCGGCAGGGGGCGCCGGGCGACGGCGGGGGGGAGAGAGGAAGAGGTGGGGGACGGGTGGGGTAGTGGCGGAGGTCGAGTGGGATCGAGGGGGCCGGAAGAGAGTGCCAGGGATATGTACTGCGCGGTTTGGAAAAAAAAGGTCGGCGAGTGTCCGATGTGGACACTCGGTAAAGGGTTTCTTTGCCGAGTGTCCACCCTAGGACACTCGGCAAAATTTTTTTAAAAAAAATTAAAAATATCCAACAGTTTCAAAAAAATACCAAATTTTCACACGAAACAATATACGTTCTCTACTGACTATACAAAAAGTTTTGTAGTCAAACCAAACTCGACCGTCACTTCGACTCTAAATTTTATCGAATCCTTCTCAAAGTTACTATTCTTCTTCTGAGATGCTTCGGTTTGTAATCATCGTACATGATGAAATGTGTAAAACCTTCTCAATTTTTTTCCACAGCCTCCACGTATTATATCATCACATCATGACAAATCTCATAATTTTCAGACATTGCTTATTTTTTTTACAATTTAAAAATACTACCGCCACACGTTCATTGTCGTGTTTCCTGAATAAGATGTTCGAAATTTCTTTTCATTTCATGGGTCAAGTCTCAAATTGAGCCAAATAACATGAATATCATTTTTCTACTCATTTTGTTCCATAATTTGAATCACTTGCAGTTCAAATTTGACTTATACCAAAAATTTCCTTGAAATGCAATTAATTAAATAAATATAGCAAATAAATCCAAAAATATACCAAATTTTAACATGGAGTACCACATGTTGTGTGTGGGGAGTAGAAAAAATTTCAAGGTGAAAAGAGAAAAAAAATTATTTTTTTGCCGAGTGTTAAAAAAAACACTCGGCAAACCCCCCTCTTTGCTGAGTGTCAAAAAAAACACTCGGCAAACCCGTCTCTTTGCCGAGTGTATTTTTTGACACTCGGCAAAGAGGGGGGTTTGCCGAGTGTATTTTTTGTGACACTCGGCAAAGCCCCGATTTGCCGAGTGTTTTTTCTTTACCGAGTGTTTTTAGCTTGGCACTCGGCAAAGAGTCTGTTTGCCGAGTGTTCGAAAAAAAACACTCGGTAAAGAAAAAACACTCGACAATTTTTATCTTTCCCGTAGTGACTTTAGCAAATCAGTTAAAAATCCATCTCAAAAATTGAGCACACCCAAATTGTTCGTTATTTACTCAGGTTGTGAGAGATTACAATCTGGTGTTTTATGAAGAGTAAGGTTCGTCCTCACCAGGATTCAAGTCCTCGACTCAGCACTGGTGCTTGCATTTTTCTAATTAATTCCAGGATTTAATTGGCACTAGGCGACCTGCCCGTCGACAGCGAGGCTCCTGTAATGACTTCGTCAATCACGAGGATTTGCCGGCTCAGTCTTTTGGAGGTGCTCATATGGGTAAGGTTGCATGTGTATGTTCGTACATGTGAGTGTGCATGCGTGTATGTGTACTGTGTTATTCAAAAGAAAAATTGTCCGCACAAGGTATAGTACCTGTTTGGAATGCATAGAGTTAATTCCCATCAAAGAATCCAATCCATGCTAAGTTTAGATTTTAGATCCATGCTAAGTTGATCAAGAATTCAAGATCATTTTGGGTATTTGGCTGCTTAGGGCAAACCCAGTCCATTCTAATGAAATATAAATGAGTCATAAAAGAACATATGAGTGCCAGCAAATTAACAAAACATCTCCAGAACAAAAAAGGAAAATAATATTAGAATATGATGAACTTTGTGCAATCATGAGTCACTAACTGGTCGCACATTTTGTCAAACAGCACATGGCACCACCACTCGTAAGAAGCCCTCTCCCTGACCTTGATATATATCTCATGGTTTGCTATAAGAAACCGTTTTAATAGGCCATCTAATTAAACATTTGTTAGTGACCATATTGTTACGTAAATCACGTTTACTTTTATTTCTTATAATTGTTAACTTATCATCAGTTTTGCTTTTCGGGTGCCATGTATACAATGCGCTTTCTGTCCATTCAGCTGCTGGCTAGCTTACAATTATTCACCGTACCAGGCTGATGATGACTGCAGTCATCGTTAGGTTTAATCCCACATCGGATATTGATGGTGTGGGAGAGCACAACATATATAGGTGGGGGCAGCCCTCATCCATCAGGCTAGTTTTTTGGGTTGAGTTAGATTCAAATCCTTGTTGTTGCGGGCTCCGGTCGACCTGGACCTAGTGGGGAGCCGGCTCGTGGGTATAGCGGGTTGGGCTGGAATTCGCTGCGCACTCTAACTAACTAGTGGTATCAGGGCCAAAGGTCGGGAAACCTGGAACATCTTTGGGGTCATATGGTGATGGGGGAGCCCGTCAACGTCTCCGAAGGGTCACATGGGATTGTTGTGACGGGAGAGTTGGACTCAGGACCTGGGATAACATCTTTTGGGAGATCACATGTGTTGCTTGTGATGGAAGAGTTGGGCCCGATGTGTGATGGGGAAGATTGTTAGGTTTAGTCCCACATCGGAAGTTAATGGTGGGGGAGCATATAGGTGGGGCAGCCCTCACCCATCAGGCTAGTCTTTTGGGTTGAGTTAGGTCAAGATCTTGTTGTTGTGGGCTCCGGTAGATCTAGGTCTGGTGGGATGCTGGCTCGTGGGTATAGCGAGCTAGGCCAGATTCCGGTGCAATCTAACAGTCATCCCATATATCTCTGGTCTGGTACCATATTCACAATGAAGCATCGAACAATTCATTCACTCCTAACACCCAAAGCATTGAATCTACAAAAGACATAAGATTTTAAGACGTGAGTCTGGTTATCTAATCAAAGAAAATTTACATATTTAGTACTACAAGATGAAGCCCATCTAGGTGGTGAATGGAGAGGGGATATATAGCATGCAGTACTGCACACACCTGAACCCCCTATTTAAAGTTCAACCATCGACGTTCTCATGGACTTACACAATATATCGATTATCAACATTTACATATATAGAGCTGGGAGAAAGAACGACATTGAGAAACTACCTGACGTGTGGGACGCGGATTGTGTTGCGAATAGGAGGCATCTGGAAGTACATCACTCTGGTTGTCGCAGGTGTTGGGAAACAAGTGCGAATGAGGATAAGCTCGACTCAGAAAGCTCGTGATAATGAGCTCTACAAGACAAGTAGAGAACCTTCTGCACCCTGAGCAATGTTCTGTCTATGATCAAGAGAATGAGACGGTTCAGAGCACGTACTCCTGGAATTATGTGCCTAAAAAATAGTCCAGATTTTATTTGCTGGAAAAAACATATAGATAAAAAATGACGCAAGCATATAACGCAAGTAAAAACGCAACATACTGACTAGAACAAAATTGCGCAAGGAAATTACTCAATGATCCCACGCAGAACGAAGATGAACGTGTTGAAGCAGATGTTGCAGAATCACCAAACGGTCGCGTGTAGACGCTGCCCAAAAACCTGATTGCCGCCCCGTGCAGGAGTCTCGCGGAAGTAGTTTCGGAGATCCTGCTATCCTTCAAGTCCGGTGCACGCTGAAATCAAAGGTCGATGAGGCGCAGTAGCAAGAGGTTCATCATAGCAAAAATGGAGTGCGCGAGTGGGGACATGAGCGTGTGATAGCGTGCCTTTCAATCAAAACGTCTCCTGGTGTTATAGATCTCATAGCGCATCAAATTCCTCTCATCAAGCAGTAGAAACTGCCCATTTGAATGACAAACTGTTGCAATCAAATAGCAGAAACTGGCGCACTTTATTGCTGTTTAAAACAGCAGTTTCAACCACATTGAAGTGCCATTAGGCTCAACATAAAAAAATAGAAACCGCACAAATCATAGCCTGCTATACACGTACGCTCAATTTTTCAAGCGAAAATACGCACGAGCTACATGTGCGTGTGGCAATAGTCTCCTCTCTCATATGGACCTATTTTGCATAGGGAGGGAACTTCCATATTTAAGCAAGGCAACCTCTTCTTAAATAAGCAATATGGGACTAAAGGTTGTGCAAGCTTTGAAATTTTCAGATTGGGCCACACACATGGGCAAATAATCTGATAATCCCCCACCAATTCCAAAGTAGTGAGAAGGGCCGATAAAATTGCCGTACCGAACATTTTATATATGTATATATGTCAGATTTTCAGTATAAGTTCCATACGGGTTGAACTTACATCTAGAACAAGATCCATCTTCCAGCAACTTGTGAATGGACTAAGCCTTGAATTCATAGCTTTGTGCTGTCAGATTTCTTTTGAAGATCCAACGGGTACTAGGCTGCCAAAACACCAAGTCCAAATGGTGCCTTAAAGGTCTTTGTAACGACCTTGGTTAATCAGCCAAGTTAATCTTCAACCGAGTCCCTAATCCCGATGACTCAGCTTTCCTGAGCTTGAGCGCTCAAAATCTGGTTCTCAGTCCCGACCCCTGAAAAACCCAACCAAAACCGCCGGTTCATCTCTAAGTCCAAAAGCAGTGTCCCTTCCAATCTTGGAGCAGTGGAGAAACCGAGACTGACTGGTGGACCCGCAATATTTTCCCCGGTTCACTTGAGCCAGACGCGCCTGAGCAGCATGCGTCCGCTTCAGAACTCCCCCGCCGCGTGGCTCAACTTCTCCGACGTCTGCCGCCTCGCCCAGTCGCCGGCCGCGATAGGATGGATCAGCGCGCCCTCCTCCCCAATCGCAGCGGAAGCCCTCTACAACCCTTTCTGTTTCGCCTCGTCTCGCTCACGCCCTCGCCGGCCGCGCTAAGGTGCCCCGTCGCCGCCGTGGCAGAGTTTTGCCGCTGCTGCGTCAGACCGCCTCGTGACCCGCGCCCATCATCTCACCCGGATCCCCGGTTGCACGCCCCGATGCCTTCCTGGTTTTCCACGTCTCCACAGTTGCGCCACCCACGAGCTCGCTCCACGACGATACCTACCTCGCTAACCACGACTCCGGCAAAGACAGCTCCTTTTCCCGGCTCGCTAGTGATGTGCCCCGGCAATGTTGGGATACGAGGTAGGCTACACTAGCGCAATTCAAAAATTCTACCGCGTATAACCAGGAATAACTGCCGTATAAGGATCACGGGATTACCACTTGACGCACTACTGGTGCGGAAGATGTAGATATGCGTCGATGCAGTGAAGACGATCACGTAGTCGTACGTAGTCGATCAACGTAGTCGTACGTAGTCGATCACGTCCAGTAGCTCCTCAGCAGCTCGTCCACGTGCAGCAAGATCCCCTCCGGTGCCGCGGCTCATCGTCGGCTCGTCGTGGCTCGTCGGTGGCTCGTCGGCGGCTCGTCCAAGTGCTGCAGGCGCAACACCTCCAAGGTATCCACACGTGCAGGGAGGAAGCGTCGCAAGCCGGACTGCTAGATCCGCGAGTTGCAACAGGCGAGGGCGTGGGAGGCGCGGCAGGTGTGTTTCGCCAAAAGGTGTGAACCCTAGGGCGCCCCCACCCCTCTATTTATAGAGGTTCCTGATGGGCCTCTGGGTCCGAGGCCCATTAGTACTACTAAACCTAATCCAACTCGGATCTGATCCGAATTGGGCTTCCAGCCCCTTAAGTGTGTGACCCTATGGGTTCGGATACGTATAGACATGGCCCGAGTACTCCTACTCGGCCCAATAGTCGGTAGCGGCCTCTAGCAAGACGTGCCAACTCCTATACGCACACGAAGATCATATCAGACGAACCATCACAACATAATATACATGCTATTCCCTTTGCCTCACGATATTTGGTCTAGCTTCAAGCCGACCGCTCTTTCTCGATCCTGTGATTCGGAATCCCTTTGTAGGTTAACTCTTAACCGTACGTAGCATGGCCATGCATTTTCGGATCCGATCACTCGAGGGGCCCAGAGATATCACTCTCAATCAGAGAGGGGCAAATCCCATCTTGATTGACCATGTCTCATAGCATGCTTCTTGACAAACCCGAAAGCCACCTTTATAACTACCCTGTTACGGCGTAGCATTTGATAGCCCCTAAGTAGGTCGATCCACATCTAGAATACATGCGACAATCTCAGGTCTACGGACAAAGCGTATATGTTGTTTAAAGAGAGAACTACTTCTCGTGTTGGGTCAGTCCTAGCACATGTCTCCACATGTAGTCCACATTATTAGTTCAACATCTCCATGTCCATGACTTGTGAAACATAGTCATCAACTAATACATGTGCTAGTCTAATATTCATGTATGTCCTCACATGAACTCCGACTGGGGACAACTTTAGAATAACCATACAAGTAAAGAGTTTCACATACAATTCACATAATTGCAAATCAATTCAAGTAGCCTTCAATGGATATTCAATGAACACAATATACAAATCATGGATACAAATGGAATATCATCATCTCTATGATTGCCTCAAGGGCATACCTCCAACAGTCTCCCACTTGCACTAGAGTCAATCTAGAAGGTACCTAATACCCATAGCTCTTACATGCGCATCATGCTTAGCCTGCGGGAGTGGTTTTGTCAACGGATCAGAAATGTTCAGATCCGTGTGTATTTTGCATATCTTGATCTCACCCCGGTTAACGAAGTCTCGAATGAGATGAAATCGCCGCATTACGTGTTTGTTCTTCTGGTGGTTCCTTGGCTCCTTTGCTTGCGCAATTGCCCCATTATTATCACAGTAGAGATTCAATGGGCTGGACGCATTCGGGAACACACCAAGCTCAATGAGGAAATTCCTTATCCAAACACCTTCCTTCACGGCTTCCGAAGCCGCGATGTACTCGGCTTCTGTCATAGAATCAGCCACCGTCTCCTGCTTGGAACTCTTCCAACTAACAGCACCACCATTTAGCATGAACACAAATCCTGATTGTGACTTTGAATCATCTCTGTCAGTTTGGAAACTAGCATCGGTGTAACCTGTTACAACGAGCTCCTCCTGACCTCCATAGACGAGGAACATATCTTTAGTCCTTCTCAAGTACTTAAGAATGTTTTTCACCACTGTCCAGTGACTCTCACCTGGATCAGATTGGTGTCTGCTTGTCATACTTAGCGCATATGAAACATCTGGGTGAGTACTTATCATTGCATACATGATAGATCCAATAGCCGAGGCATATGGCACTCTACTCATGCGATCCCGCTCATTAGCAGTCGAAGGACACTGAGTCTTGCTGAGATGTATGCCATGTGACATAGGCAAGAACCCTTTCTTTGCCTCTTCCATGCTGAACCGCTTCAACACTTTGTCAATGTAAGTATCTTGGCTTAAACCTATAAGCCTTCTCGATCTATCTCTATAGATCTTAATGCCCAGAATATATGCCGCTTCCCCTAAGTCCTTCATCGAAAAACTATTTTTCAGTGAAGTCTTTACGGACTCAAGCATAGGAATGTTATTTCCAATCAGTAATATGTCATCCACATATAAGATTAGAAATACTACAGAGCTCCCACTAACCTTCTTGTAAACACAAGACTCTTCTTCGTTCTTGGTGAAGTCAAACCCTTTGACCACTTCATCAAAACGAATGTTCCAACTCCTAGATGCTTGCTTCAATCCATAAATGGATCTCTGAAGCTTGCATACGTTTCCAGCATTTTTCGGATCGACAAAACCCTCGGGCTGTATCATATACACGTCCTCAGCTAGGTTTCCATTCAGGAAAGCTGTCTTGACATCCATCTGTCATATCTCATAATCGAAATATGCAGCTATAGCTAGAATAATCCGAATGGACTTAAGCATCACTACGGGCGAGAAGGTCTCGTCGTAGTCAACTCCTTGAACTTGTCAAAAACCTTTTGCGACAAGTCGTGCTTTATAGATGTGAACATTTCCATCCATGTCCTTTTTCTTCTTATAGATCCACTTGCACTCTATGGCTTTAACACCATCAGGCGGGTCAACCAAGTTCCAAACTTGATTGTCTCCCATGGACTCTATTTCGGATTGCATGGCACTTTGCCATTTTTCGGAGTCTGGGTCCATCATTGCTTCTGCATATGTCGCAGGCTCATCATTGTCCAACAATAATATTTCCCGCATTTCGCGGAGCCTTGCCGACCTTTGTGGTTGTGGCGGTGCTTCTCTTGCCATGGGTATCTCAACTTGTTCTGCTACGTTAGCATCACTCATTGATTCTTGCCCGATCGGCTCATCTTGAACTTCTTCAAGATGCACTGTCTTTTCACTCTTTTCTCCTTTGAGAAACTCTTTCTCTAGGAAAACCCCGTTCCGAGCGACAAACACTTTGCCTTCTGATCGGTTATAGAAATAATATCCCAAAGTTTCCTTTGGATATCCCACGAAAATGCACTTATCTGACTTGGGTGTGATCTTGTCCGACTGAAGTCGCTTGACGAAGACTTCACATCCCCAAATCCTTAGAAAAGACAAACTAGGAACCTTTCCAGTCCATATCTCATATGGTGTCTTAACTACGGATTTAGATGGTACCCTATTAAGTGTGAAAGCTGCTGTTTCTAGAGCGTATCCCTAAAATGACAACGGTAGGTCCGACTGGCTCATCATTGATCGAACCATGTCTAACAAAGTTTGATTACGTCGCTCGGACACACCGTTTCTCTGAGGTGTTCCAGGCGGTCTAAGTTGTGGAACAATTCCGCAACTCTTTAGATGATTGCTAAACTCGTGGCTCAAATTCTCGCCTCCACGATCAGATCGTAAGGCCTTAATTTTCTTGCCACGCTGATTTTCAACTTCATTCTGAAATTCCTTGAACTTTTCAAAGGTTTCAGACTTATGCCTCATCAAGTAGACATAGCCATATCTACTAAAATCATCAGTGAAAGTTATAAAGTATTGGAATCCTCCTCTAGCCGTCGTGCTCATTGGTCCGCATACATCACTATGTACGAGTTCCAACAAGTCTACTGCTCTCTCAGGAAATCCTGTGAAAGGCGTCTTGGTCATCTTGCCTAGCAAGCAAGCCTCACATGTCTCGTATGATTCAAAATCAAACGAAGTTAGAAGTCCATCAGAATGGAGCTTCTTCATGCGCTTTTCACTTATATGACCCAAACGACAATGCCACAAGTAGGTAGGACTCAAATCATTAGGCCGAGGCCTTTTAGCACTTACATTACAGACAGGTGAACCATCAAGATTTAAAACAAATAATCCATTCACAATGGGTGCAAAAGTCATAAACATATTATTCTTAGAGATCACACAACCATTGTTTTCACTCGCAAATGAATAACCATCCTTCATCAAGCATGAAGGAGATAAAATGTTTCGACTTAAACTAGGAACAAAATAACAATTATTCAACTCCATAATAAATCCTGACGGGAGGTGGAGTTGCATCGTCCCGACGGTCAACGCAGCAACTCTTGCATTATTGCCCACGCGGAAATCAACTTCTCCTCTTTCCACGCTTCTACTTCTTATCATTCCCTGCATCGAATTGCAAATATGAGCAACCGATCCGGTATCAAATACCCAAGAATTAATAATTGTATCAGCGAGAAATATGTTGTCTATAACATTAACAACAAGCGTACCTGAGGTAGAAGTACTCTTACTTCCGTCATTCTTCAAGGAAGCTAGGTATTGCTTGCAGTTTCTCTTCCAGTGACCAAGTTCATGACAGTAAAAGCACTCTTTGTCTGGAGCAGGTCCAGGTCCAGCTTTAACCTTGGGCGCTGGGTTTGGCTTGGACGTTCCAGCCTTGCCCTTCTTCTTCCAAGAATTGCCCTTCTTCTTAAAGCTAGGCTTGTTCTGTATAGCCATCACATGGCTGGTACTAGCGCTTTTCTTGATGTCTACCTCTGTTGTCTTGAGCATACTACACAGTTCATTCAAACCCTTCTCCGTCCCATGCATATGGTAGTTCGAGATGAAGTTCCCATAGCTAGGCGGAAGAGATGAAAGAATGAAGTCAGTGGGCAACTCTTTGCCCATTGGGAAGCCCAGCTTCTCCAATCACTGAGTGTAACCAACCATCTTGATTACATGTGGTCCTACTGCTGCGCCTTCTGCTAACTTGCACTCCAGAAAGGCTTTGGACACATTGAACCTTTCGGTCCTAGCCTGTGTCTGGAACATGTCCTTGAGCGCCACGATCATATCGTGTGCCTCATGATTTGTTTCGAACTGCATCTGCAGCTTGGGTTCCATGCAAGCAAGCATAAGGCAGCTTACCTCAAGATTAGCATCAAATGCCTTCTTGTAAGTAGCCTTAACGGCAGCAGATGCATCATCAGCAGGTACTGGTGGTAGTGGGGTGTCTAGAACATCTTCCTTTTTATCGGCCCTGAGAATAATTCTCAGGTTACGGATCCAATCCGAGTAGTTTGTTCCATTCAACTTGTCCTTCTCAAGGACCGAACGCAAAGCAAACGATGTGGTGGTGTTGCTATGTGCCATTTAATCTACAACAAAAATAATGCAAAATACACTAAGACAAACGTATCCATGATAGAGCAAATTACATTAAACTATTTTAACAGAATCTACTCCCACTAAAATCAATATCTCTCTATTGAAACTTAGTGATTCAGGATCCACAACTAACAAGTCTACTAGTGAGCTTTAGCATCACCGCTAGCAAACGAGGTAGATCGGTAAGCAACTTTTGCTAATCATATCACATATGACTCTTGTTGTTGGGTGACATCTCCATGTCTCGGCGCCCAACCGTTATGCCCTAAGGTCCTTAACCGTTAAGATGACCTCGTTAAGCAAACCAACCCTTATGCGTGTAAGTGTCCGACACAAACCCGTCTAGTAAAGGAAAACTAGTGGTACCCTAATTTCATAGACCCACCACTAATTGTACAAGACATGGGACGGTGCAAGTTTTAGTTGGGAGGGCATACTAACTTAAACTTTGTGAGGGATCGTTTTACTTCTAACATCACAGCATGCAGAAAGTAAAACATAAACAGAATAGCATTCACACAGTTGTGACACAGTATGGCCCGTTTTCATATGGTGATCTCCATCTCCATAGAACCTGTTCACCATGGTGATCTCCATCTCCATGTTCCATGTGCGCCATCCTCCTGGTGATGAGTCCTCCAAGAACTAGAGCATGCTATTACGCCTAATAGCTAGTAAAGAATCTAGTAATGAAGATTACATAGTTGCTTGGATCATCACAGATTGGTATGCAGACCATTAAATACAATAAAGTGACAACACATATGGCTCCTGCCGTGTTGCCGTACGCGCGACACGCAGGTCACGAATGAGTTACACACATGCATCACATACACAAGGGGGCCATACTGATCATAAGATACATACATACATCCTGCAAAATAGAGTTAGGTGCCCTAACGTTCCAAACTTCAGATGCCCGAAACCCCATCTTCCAAGCCGAATTTGGGAAATCTAATTTTTCTATAGATCAATTTTCATATAAAATTCGCCCCGATCCGAGATCGTACCGAAAAGTTACGGCTGATTTACCGAAGCATACGCATACGGCAAAAATCCCGACCCCGGCAGTAGATCTCATCTACTATTGCACATCTAATGCGCCTGGCGTATGACCCTGGATCTCGATTCGACCAATCATATTGATCTTCGCTCACTGCAACTGGATTTACGTGTATCACTTAACTCCGATGGCGGAAACCGACCGGTAGGAGTATGTCGTTACACTACCATTGCAGCAAGGGCACGAAACCAGGACATAGATCAAACGGAAAACTCACATATCTCCATATGCACACATCCCGAATCCAAAACTAAGCAGCTACGGCTCTGATACCACTGTTGGGATACGAGGTAGGCTATACTAGCGCAATTCAAAAATTCTACCGCGTATAACTAGGAATAACTACCGTATAAGGATCACGGGATTACCACTCGACGCACTACTGGTGCGGAAGATGTAGATATGCGTCGATGCAGTGAAGACGATCACGTAGTCGTACGTAGTCGATCAACGTAGTCGTCCGTAGTCGATCACGTCCAGCAGCTCCTCAGCAGCTCGTCCACGTTCAGCAAGATCGCCTCCGGTGCCGCGGCTCGTCGTCGTCTCTTTGTGGCTCGTCGGTGGCTCGTCGGCGGCTCGTCCAAGTGCTGCAGGTGCAACACCTCCAAGGTATACACACGTGCAGGGACGAAGCGTCGCAAGCCAGACTGCTAGATCCGCGAGTTGCAACAGGCGAGGGCGTGGGAGGCGCGGCAGGTGTGTTTTGCCAAAAGGTGTGAACCCTAGGGCACCCCCACCCCTCTATTTATAGAGGTTCCTGATGGGCCTCTGGGTCCGAGGCCCATTAGTACTTCTAAACCTAATCCAACTCGGATCTGATCCGAATTGGGCTTCCAGCCCCTTAAGTGTGTGACCCTATGGGTTCGGATACGTATAGACATGGCCCGAGTACTCCTACTCGGCCCAATAGTCGGTAGCGGCCTCTAGCAAGACGTGCCAACTCCTATACGCACACGAAGATCATATCAGACGAACCATCACAACATAATATACATGCTATTACCTTTGCCTCACGATATTTGGTCTAGCTTCAAGCCGACCGCTCTTTCTCGATCCTGTGATTCGGAATCCCTTTGTAGGTTAACTCTTAACCGTACGTAGCATGGCCATGCATTTTCGGATCCGATCACTCGAGGGGCCCAGAGATATCACTCTCAATCAGAGAGGGGCAAATCCTATCTTGATTGACCATGTCTCATAGCATGCTTCTTGACAAACCCGAAAGCCACCTTTATAACTACCCTGTTACGGCGTAGCGTTTGATAGCCCCTAAGTAGGTCGATCCACATCTAGAATACATGCGACAATCTCAGGTCTAAAGACAAAGCGTATATGTTGTTTAAAGAGAGAACTACTTCTCATGTTGGGTCAGTCCTAGCACATGTCTCCACATGTGTCCACATTATTAGTTCAACATCTCCATGTCCATGACTTGTGAAACATAGTCATCAACTAATACATGTGCTAGTCTAATATTCATGTGTGTCCTCACATGAACTCCGACTAGGGACAACTTTAGAATAACCATACAAGTAAAGAGTTTCACATGCAATTCACATAATTGCAAATCAATTCAAGTAGCCTTCAATGGATATTCAATGAACACAATATACAAATCATGGATACAAATGGAATATCATCATCTCTATGATTGCCTCTAGGGCATACCTCCAACAGGCAAGCCACTGTTTTGCGCTCGCTCGCACCGCCGCTCGCCCTGTCACTTCGCCTACTGCAACCTTGCTTGTAGCGCCTTCCTCCCTATCACCCGCCAGTCAAATCTGCCACTCGACGCGACCAGACCACGCTCGCCTCTGCCAAATCTAAATCCCGGCAAAGTCGCGCCTGCGCCGGTCTTGTCTCCAGTGCCCAATAGCCGAAGACCTTGTCTCCAAGGCCCTGTTCCGCCGCCCATCGCCGCTCAATCGCCGCCATGGCAGCGCACTCTATCCTTTTCTTCCCGGTCTTCGTGCTGCCCAAACTCTCTCTCTTCCGCACAGCTACAAAAGGGAGTACTAGAGCCCCACCGGAGTTTCCTTCGCCATTGCTGTTTCGCCGCCCCTACTCTGAGCACACTTGAGCACTGCCGCTGAGCTCTTGAGAAGTTCCCCTCTCCACTCAAACCCTCTTCTCCCCAACCCACCAGCCGTCTGTTCCTTCGCGCTGTGCTAGAACTTTCTTGTTGTCCACAAGAAGCTCCGCCACCGCCGGAGCACCGTCAAACCTCGCCGCCGCCCAAGCCTTAGTGCTTTAGTCTTTCCGCCCAAGTCTGCTCCTTCCCGACCCCAAAGCTTCACTAGTAGACCTGAAGGTAAGCTGCCGACCCCTTCCGGTTCGCCTGACCCCTTTTTCGTCTCACTCGACCCTGTCTGTTTCGCCGACCCTTATCCACCTCGCCCGAGGGCTCGGCTGTATCTTTTCCTTGACCTGAGGGTATCTATGTAAATATCGGGGACACCTCTGTGTTAAGTCGGAGGACCCCGGCACAGTTATTCCTTAAGTTTAAGGGTCAGATCATCAGTTTATCCCCATCCGACCCTTTTATCCTGTTCTCCACCAAGTGAAGTTGAACTTCCCCCACCCTTCCTGTAGCTTTGCTACAAGTGTCTGAGCTTAAAACTGCAAGTGTTGTTTAAATAACCGTCTAAGTGCTAACTCCTGCATTTGCATTCTTGTAGAGTTACATCTCGCCGACGGCACCTACGAGCTATATCCGGCACCTGAAGATGCAGCTGTAGCAGAGCCGTCGATCCCAGAAGCCGAAGTAGCACCCGCTGAAGACCAGATCACCTCCACTCCGCTTGAAGGCAAGCCCCGGAGCATGAACCCAACGTTCTAAACTTGCACATGCCTTCTTGTGAATGTGCATTTACGTATAGGAGTTGTTTGCAACCATAGATGCATGGCATAGTTCTTTTGATCTGAACACTAGTCTGTTGGGTCGACTAGTGGCAATGCGTAAATAGGACTCGGTAAAAGTCGAGTGATTTCCTGTCACTCGCGAGTTATAGGAGTTGGTTGTTTCTCTTCCGTTTAAAACTATAAGGACAATGGACGGGGCAGGGTTTTGGTGAACTCTTTTGGTGGTCGGCTGATCGCCCCGTCTGTTTACTGAATCTGTTAAGGTTCGACAGTGGTGGTGTTCGTGATCAAGTGTTTGAAAGTACTAATCTCATACCCATTATGGGAGGGGGAAGCCTAGTACCTGATTGAACCTAGACGTGAGCGGTTCGATCCACTATCTCTAGAACAAAGTTCCCCTACGGCCGCACGTGGTGGCAAGTGTGGTCACCATATGGCAGAGGCCGGGTCTGTGGAACCTTGCACCAAGGGAAGTGGGCACGACACGGGTTAGGGAATTGATAGGGACGGCCGACACAGGAAGCGATCCTCGGTGGTGCGCGGATGTTGTGAGGTTAGGTTCACCATGCATGGTTAAAGAACTCGAATCGATTCATCTGCCTCTCACAGTTTGAGACTGCTTGATCGCTATGCTACACTGAGTAATGAAGGAGTCTGATGATGACATGGTCTTGATGTTAAGCTTATATAGATAATGTTGGATCTATGCTTGCTTAGTGTAAGTTGCAAATGTAGACTGGTTAATGAACTTAGAATCTGAGCTAAAACTTTGGAAGTAAGGACCAACATAGTTGCTTTTGGCAAACAAAACCCCTCAGCCAAAGAGCCTTGCATGTCTAGAAGTGGTGAAGTAGTTTTTCACCGATCGGTTAAGTCTTGTTGAGCTTAGAAGCTCAGCCTTTCTTGTGGCATCTCTTTTCAGGTGAAGTTGAAACTTCAGAGCTTGCCACTAGCACTTGGCCGCCCCAGCTTCCTCCTGGGTGGACGGTCGTGTGGGATCCTTCGTCGGATGGCGGGGAATGGGATCATTGATGTCCTGTCTGGCCTCACCAGGGACATCCGACCCCGACGTTAGCTTCCGCGATGTTTTTACCTTCTGTTGTTTCCTTCAGAACTTGTAAAACTTTGATTTCAACCAGTGTGTAATAAATTGTTAAATCCATTTGTGGATCGGTTGTATTCTCTAGAAACACTCACCTTCGTGTGAGCTATGCTAACTCGGTCCTGTCAAGTGGTTAAATCGGATGAAATTCGACGGCACATCGAGTTAACTTAATTAAGGCATGAGGATCGCGTGTTAAGCGACTTAACCGTGCTTTAGTTGAGTTAATCCGAGGTGTTCTGCTACAGCTGGTACCAGAGCTAGTTTAGCAGGACAGAGAACACCATGGGTCCTAAAACACGTTCTTTTTTAATAAAATTTGCAAGAAAACTGTTGAAAAATCTAAGGATGACTTTAGTACGAGAGGGCCAAGGGGATTTTGGGGCTATTTTAGGTGGCTATTACTTATTGGTTATTTTGCTAACCCCCAGCACTTTGCCATGTGTATCATACGTGTGCCGAGTTCCGATTAGCGAGTATGCGAGGGTTGATAGGGAGTTCTATTCAAAGGACCCTATCATCGCGGTTGTTTCGCCCACGTTTATCATACGTGCGCAGGTTCCGTATGTTAATTCATACGAAGGGTGGTATGGTTCGATTCCAACGAGCCTATCATCACAGTTGTTCGCCCACGTCTATTATATGTGCGCAGATTCCGCATCTCGAGTATACGAAGGGTTATATGGTTCCATTCAAAGGGAACCTATTTCCGCGGTTGTTGTGCTATCCATGCAGCATTAAACGCATGGGTGCTGTTTCTATAGTGAACGGTAATGCTTGGGGATGCTTTCGTGGGTGCTGGCACGAAAGGTTCAAGTGGTTGTGTTTTCAGCAGGTACACTAACCGCGTTCGCTTAGAGAAACGCTACTAGAAATCGACTAGCTACTATAGGGAGAGACGTACTGGTTGCCTTGCCACCGGCACTAACTGCATAAGACCGGAAGTTTTTGGCAGTTGTTTTGGTTAAGAGGATGAAGTAGGTCGTGCATGCATCATAAACTAAAAATCTGTGAAACCACCTCCCTAAAACGACCTTGCCTTGGTAAAAGCTCTTCTTCGCTTTAAGGATTTCTAGCTACCTTTCCAGCTTGCGCTCTGGTCAAAGTCCGAGTGCTTCTCCCTGTCTGATCTATTCTTTTAGGGGTTTCTATCTCACGCTTGTTTTGGTTCTTGGTTCTAGATGGCTGCCCCCAGACACGTGTTTTACGGCGCTGATGGCACTTCCCACTCTACGTGCCTACACTTTGAGGATTTTCCTGCCATTTTGTGGGATACCTTAAGGTGGTTTGGGTACCAGTCCCCGCCTCTGTACGTGGGATGGGAGTATCAGGAGCACGGAGTGCAGCGGTGCAACGTGCAGGTGGTTGTACCTCCACCACCTGTACAGCCCAAGTGGCCCCCGCTGGAGGTCTTGACCTATGGTCATGCTCTGGAGGACACCTGGGAGTCGGCTACCCTGCAGGCCCTTACCCAGTTTTGCCGGCTACACCCGCTGGAGGTCCTTTTGGACCCGATCGGCTTGTTTCCCGCCAGGGATCGGCTGGACCCGGCCTAGCTTGACCGTGTCAACAACATGGAGGTATTGGCAACCTCCCATTTGTTGGTCACCCTCTCCACCACCACCAGGTGCATGTTAGCACTGTACCGGCTGATTGAGCTTCAAGGCCGAGCTATGGCTGTCTTGGCTCGGATAGCCGTAGACACCCAAGAGCATTTCAACACCGCCAAGAGAGACTTGGTGGAGTGATCATACCAGCTCATCCAGAGGGGCATACAGATCCATGACATGCAGGCCAGGATTTCTGAGCTGGAAGAAGAAGTAACAGACATGGAGCATGACATGATTCAGCTGGCCGAAGAAAAGATGGAAGCTGAGATGGAGCTCGCAGTTGCTAATGCTCATTTGGACGAGCACCACGCTGAGCTCGATGCCATCCATGCCCTGGCGATGGAGCTGGACGAACAAGAAGACCCTGAGGAGGTAGTAGGAGTGTCCAGTATAGACCTTGAAGATAGCGACGCCCCTTCTCCAACTCATAGTGTTCCCTCAGTCGGCAACCTAGGTAACTTTTAGGTTGAAGACTGTAGGAAGCTAACATTTTGTTGTACTCCTCGGCAACCTAAATTTTGGATAGTAATGTAAAAGGTTAGCCTTGAGTTGAGTGTTCCTCCTGTGTTGTGAGAACAGCAATGGAATGATCTTGGTGGAAGTAGCTCTTGTCTTCCCCCTCACTTTTGACCCTTTGTGACACGCCTTGGATGCCAAGTTGTGTGAGTTGTTGTGCTGTGACCACACAAGTTTCCGTTCTGTGGGTCTGTCCAAAGCTTGGCCAACCCCGAGTCGCAAGGTCGGATGCGCTCGACCCCTCGAGGCCGGTCTCCGCCTCGCCCGACCCCTTGTTGCACGGTTTCGCTTCGCCCGACCCGAGCACCTAAGGTCGGATGTAGTGGAACCCATGGGATACGGTTTTGGTCCGCCCGAGGTTGTGTGCAGAACCGAGATAGTTGCTAACTAAGATGGCAAGAAGAAGTGTATATCTCCTTAATGAGAAATGTTGTTGTGTTGCACTATCAACAAGAGTGGCATTTGAGGATTTAACATATACGTTCCCACATGATTGGAATACTTCTGAGGATATGGAATTAATGGAACGTTGACTCTTGCAGATGGCGCACCGCACCCAATCTGGCTCTGTGCCCAGTGGTAGCGAGCAGAGGCAGGACCTTCCTCCGCCTTTGCCCCCACCTTCGCTGGAAGCCATCTTAGCGGCTCAAACTGAGCTGCTAAGGCACATTGTACAAGGGCAACAATAGCAGCCCCATGGAGGGAGGGCTCATCAGCAACCTCAAGTTGCTCGTTATGAGGACTCCTTGAGCATGCAGCCCCCGACCTTCCACAAGACTGAGGACCCTCTCCATGCCGATGCATGGGTTCGTATGATCGAATCCAAGTTCGAACTCCTCACCACCCCGTGCCCCGACCAGAACAAGGCCCGGTTCGCGGCTCAACGGCTACGTGGTTCCGCCCGGCTTTGGTGGGACCACTACCATGCCATGCTGCTGGCCGACCATGCTGTCAGCTGGAATGAGTTCAAGACCGCTTTTAGAGGGCATCACATTCCAGAAAATCTTCTGGAACGCAAACTCAACGAGTTCTTAGCCCTTACTCAGGGAAGCTGTGACGTTCTACACTACGCACAAGCCTTCAACAACCTGTGCCACTACGCCGGCTATCATGCGGATACCGACGAGAAGAAGAGGGATAGGTTCCGCAGAGGCTTAATCCTGGAGCTTAAGGAAAGGTTGAATCCCATCAAGGTGGATACCTATAACGAGTTGGTAAATCTAGCCATCTCCCAAGAAGACTGCATGCAAGCCCTCAAGGCCGACCAGAAGCGGAAGGCCTCAGTGGCATTACCGAGCCCGCCCGCTCGAAGATTCAGGATGGTTCCCCCTCAGGTGCCCCACAGGCCACAGCAATCGGGACGATGGATCGCTCGCCCTCCACCACCAGCGGCACATCGTTTCCCCGGTTTCCAACCGCAGGCGCCTCGGCCGACCTTACCGCCGCCGCGCCCGGTGAATGGCAACCGCTATTTCACCTGCGGCAATGAAGGACACTTTGCCAAAGACTGCCCCAGAAACAAGAATCAATGGCCTGGCCAAAACCCCACGGCCAACAAAGGAAGAAGGCCCAACGTGCAGGTTCGCCAAGGTCGGCTCAACTACACCAGCCTGACCGAGCTCCCCGAAGGTGCGCCAGTAATGATGGGTACCTTCCTTGTCCATAATCAAACTGTTGTTGTTTTGTTTGATTCGGGAGCATCCCATAGCTTCATCGGGAATAAGACTGGTGAGAGATGTAAGCTGAGCATTGGCCGCACTATAGGGTCATATGTGATCTCTACCCCGGGAGGGAAGGTAGCTTCAGACAAGATAGTTAACCTTGTACCTATCCAGCTAGGCCAAACTCTTTTTAGGGAGAATCTCATCATCCTTGACCTAGAAGGAATAGATATCATCTTGGAGATGGATTGGATGACCCGACACCAAGTGGTTCTAGATGTAGCTGCCCGAGCTCTCCACATCAACTCACCCTTGCATGGCAGCTCTGCCATACGCTTGACCCGCCCTGAGTACGCAACTCCTTGTGCGTATCCTGTATTAGAAGCCCAGATAGAAAACCTTCCTGTTGTCCGTGAGTACCCGGATGTGTTCCCAGATGACTTAACTGGCATGCCGCCAGATAGAGATATCGAGTTCACCATCGAACTGCAGCCAGGCACTGCCCCGATATCCAAGAGACTCTATCGGATGCCCCCGCCGAGCTGGCCGAGTTAAAAACCCAACTACATGATCTGTTGGAGAAAGGCTTCATCTGACCCAGTACTTCACCCTGGGGTTGCCCAGCCTTGTTTGTAAAGAAGAAGGATGAAAGTCTACGCATGTGTGTGGACTACCGACCCCTCAATGCGGTGACTATCAAGAACAAGTATCCCCTTCCCCACATTGATGTTCTGTTTGACCAATTAGCTGGAGCCAGAGTGTTCTCCATGATTAATCTTCGTTCCGGCTATCACCAAATCAAGATCAGACCCTGTGACATTCCCAAAACTGCTTTCTCCAAAAGATATGGACTCTACAAGTACCAGGTTATGTCTTTTGGACTCACCAATGCACCCGCCTATTTCATGTACCTCATGAATTCAGTGTTCATGCCCGAGCTGGATAAGTTCGTGGTGGTGTTCATTGATGATATTCTGGTGTACTCGAAGAGTGAAGAAGAACATGTCGAACATCTTCATGTGGTTCTTCAACGATTGAGAGATCATCAGCTTTATGTCAAGTTCTCCAAGTGTGAATTCTGGTTAGAGAGTGTCAAGTTCTTGGGACACACGATCTCTCGGAATGGCATAGCAGTTGACCCCAGCAAGGTACAGGAAGTCATGGACTGGAAGCCGCCCACTTCAGTTCATCAAATCCGAAGTTTTCTTGGACTAGCAGGCTACTATCAGCGTTTCATCCTGGATTTCTCCAATATAGCTAAGCCGATGACTGAACTGCTGAAAAAAGAGGTCAAATTTGTGTGGAGCAACAAGTGTGAAGAAGCCTTCCACACCTTGAAACACCTGCTGACCTCAGCCCCAGTTTTAGCTCAACCCGACCCTTCCAGGCCATTTGACGTATACTGCGACGCCTCTGGCACTGGACTTCGGTGTGTTCTTATGCAAGACCACCGAGTCATTACCTATGCCTCGCGGGCGTTGCGACCTCATGAGCTGAACTATCCAATGGCAGCAGTGATTCATGCCTTAAAAATAATGAGACACTATCTGATGGGTACCCATTGCAACATCTACACCGATCACAAGAGCCTCAAGTACATCTTCACTCAGGCCGACCTCAACATGCGCCAACGAAGATGGTTGGAGTTGATAACGGATTATGATCTGGAAGCGCATTATCACCCCGGCAAAGCCAACGTGGTGGCCGATGCTCTTAGCCGCAAGACCCATTGCAATTGCTTGACGGCAACCAACTTCACAGAGACCCTGTGCTAGGAGATGGGAAAGCTCAGTTTGGAAATTGTTTCCCATGGAACCCTCGGCCATATATTCCTTGAGTCTGTGTTGGAAGACCAAATTGGGTCAGCACAGTTAGAGGATGAGGAAGTAAGGAGAATCAAAAGGAAGATTTCATGGAAGGATGAAGGGTACAAGCAATTCCGATAGGATGAGAATGGGAGAGTGTATTATGAAAATTGACTTGTTGTACCATCCGACCCCAATCTGAAGAAGCAAATCCTAGATGAAGCTCATCTCTCCAAATTCTCGATCCATCCTGGCAGCAATAAGATGTATCATGATCTCCATCAAACTTTCTGGTGGAGTAGAATGAAGCTAGAGATTGCACGGTATGTTTCGGAATGTGACACTTGCCAACGTGTCAAGGCCAGCCATTTGAAGGTAGCAGGTACTCTGCAACCACTACCTATTCCCTCTTGGAAATGGGAAGACATCAGCATGGACTTCATTGTTGGACTACCCCTTACATTGTAGCGACATGACTCCATTTGGGTTATTGTGGATCACCTTACCAAGTCTGCCCACTTTCTTCCTGTTCACACCACCTACCTGACCAAGAAATATGCGGAGTTGTATCTTGACCGCATTGTTTCTCTGCATGGTGTGCCTAGAACGATCATATCTGATCTAGGTGTTCAGTTTGTAGCGCGTTTTTGGAAACAGCTACAAGCATCCCTTGGCACCAAGCTCATTCGTAGCTCTACCTATCATCCTTAAACCGATGGTCAAACCGAAAGAGTAAATCAGATCCTTGAAGACATGCTACGAGCCTGTGTCATCCATTATGACAAGAACTGGGATAAGTGCATACCCTTAGCAGAGTTTTCCTATAAGGCAAGCTTGAAGATGGCACCGTTTAAAGCCCTGTATGGTCGGAGATGTCGGACGCCGTTGAATTGGTCACAAGTTGGAGAGAGACAGACCTATGGCCCTGATTTAGTAGTAGAAGCAGAAAAGCAAGTGAGGATAATCCAAGCCAATCTCAAGGCCGCCCAATCTCGACAGAAGGGTTACTCCGATAGGAGAAGGAGACCCCTGCAGTTTGACATTGGTGATCACGTATATCTTCGAGTCTCCCCGACCAAAGGAGTGCAACGGTTTGGAATAAAGGGAAAATTGGCTCCCCGTTATATTGGTCCTTATGAGATTGTGGAAATTTGTGGACCCGTTGCTTACCGGATCAAACTACCAGAACAGCTTTCGGCCATACATGATGTTTTCCATGTATCCCAACTGAAGAAGTGTGTCCAAGTTCCAACTGAGGTCTTGGAACAGGAGTAACTTCAAATCGAGCCCGACCTGATTTACACCAAGTACCCGGCCAACGTCATCGACCGAAAAGAAAGACACACCCGACGGCAAACTATGAAAATGTACAAGATACTATGGAGCAACCACACAGAGGAAGAAGCAACCTAGGAAACAGAAGAGTATCTGAACACACACTTTCGAGGTTTTCTTTCCAACCAAGGAGGTAAGGACTGCACACCCCCACTGGTTACCCTTACACCCGAATCTCGGGATGAGATTCTTTTAAGGGGGGTAGGCTGTAACGACCTTGGTTAATCAGCCGAGTTAATCTTCAACCGAATCCCTAATCCCGCTGACTCAGCTTTCCTGAGCTTGAGCGCTCAAAATCCGGTTCTCAGTCCCGACCCCTGAAAAACCCAACCAAAACCGTCGGTTCATCTCTAAGTCCGAAGGCAGTGTCCCTTCCAATCTTGGAGCAGTGGAGAAACCGAGACTGACTGGTGGACCCACAATGTTTTCCCCGGTTCTCTCGAGCTAGACGCGCCTGAGCAGCATGCGTCCGCTTCAGAACTCCCCCGCCGTGTGGCTCAACTTCTCCGATGCCCGCCGCCTCGCCCAGTCGCCGGCCGCGATAGGATGGATCAGCGCGCCCTCCTCCCCAATTGTAGTGGAAGCCCTCTGCAACCCTTTCTGCTTTGCCTCATCTCGCTCACGCCCTCGCCGGCCGTACCAAGGTGCCCCGTCGCCGCCGTGGCAGAGTTTTGCCGCTGCTGCGTCAGACCGCCTCGCGACCCGCGCCCATCATCTCACCCGGATCCCCGGCTGCAAGCCCCGATGCCTTCCGGGTTTTCCACGTCTCCACAGTTGCGCTGCCCACGAGCTCGCTCCACGACGATACCTCCCTCGCCAACCACGACTGCGGCAGAGACAGCTCCTTTTCCCGCCTCGCTAGTGATGTGCCCCGGCAAGCCACTGTTTTGTGCTCGCTCGCGCCGCCGCTCGCCCTGTCACTTTGCCTGCTGCAACCTCGCTTGTAGCGCCTTCCTCCCTATTACCCGCCAGTCAAATCCGCCGCTCGACGCAACCAGACCACGCTCGCCTCCGCCAAATCTAAATCCCGGCAAAGCCGCGCCTGCACCGGTCTTGTCTCCAGTGCCCAATAGCCAAAGACCCTGTCTCCAAGGCCCTGTTCCGCCGTCCATCGCCGCTCAATCGCCACCATGGCAGCGCACTCCATCCTTTTCTTCCCGGTCTTCATGCTACGCAAACTCTCTCTCTTCCACGCAGCTATAAAAGGGAGTACCAGAGCCCCACCGGAGTTTCCTTCGCCATTGCTGTTTCGCCGCCCCTACTCTGAGCACACTTGAGCACTGCTGCTGAGCTCTTGAGAAGTTCCCCTCTTCGCTCAAACCCGCTTCTCCCCAACCCACCAGCCGTCTGTTCCTCCGCGCTGTGCTAGAGCTTTCTTGTTGTCCACAAGAAGCTCCGCCGCCGCCGGAGCACCGTCAAACCTCACCGCCGCAAAAGTCTTAGTGCTTTAGTCTTTCCGCCCAAGTCTGCTCCTTCCCGACCCCAAAGCTTCACTAGTAGACCTGAAGGTAAGCTGTCAACCCCTTCCGGTTCGCCCGACCCCTTTTCTGTCTCGCCCGACCCTGTCTGTTTCGCCGACCCTTATCCACCTCGCCCGAGGGCTCGGCTGTATCTTTTCCTTGACCTGAGGGTATCTGTGTAAATATCGGGGACACCTCTGTGTTAAGTCCGAGGATCCCGGCACAGTTATTCCTTAAGTTTAAGGGTCAGATCATCAGTTTATCGCCATTCGACAGTTTTATCCTGTTCTCCACCAAGTGAAGTTGAACTTCCCCCACCCTTCCTATAGCTTTGCTACAAGTGTCTGAGCTTAAACTTGCAAGTGTTGTTGAAATAACCGTCTAAGTGCTAACTCCTGCATTTGCATTCGTGTAGAGTTACATCTCACCGACGGCACCTACGAGCTATATCTAGGGCTTGAAGATGCAGCTGTAGTAGAGCCGCCGATCCAGGAAGCCGAAGTAGCACCCGCTAAAGACCAGATCACCTCCACTCCGCTTGAAGGCAAGCCCCGGAGCATGAACCCAACCTTCTAAACTTGCACATGCCTTCCTTCTTGTGAATGTGCATTTACGTATAGGAGTTGTTTGCAACCATAGATGCATGGCATAGTTCCTTTGATCTGAATACTAGTCTATTGGGTCGAGTAGTGGCAATGCGTAAATAGGACTCGGTAAAAGGTTCGACAGTGGTGGTGCTCGTGATCAAGTGTTTGAAAGTACTAATCTCATACCCATTATGGGATGGGGAAGCCTACTACCTGATTGAACCTAGACGTGAGGGTTCGATCCACTGTCTCTGGAACGAAGTTCCCCTGCGGCCACACGTGGTGGCAAGTGTGGTCACAGAACGGCACAGGCCGGGTCTGTGGAACCTTGTACCAAGGGAAGTGGGCCCGACACGGGTTAGGGAATTGATGGGGACGGCCGACATAGGAAGCGACCCTCGATGGTGCGCGAATGTTGTGAGGTTAGGTTCACCATGCATGGTTAAAGAACTCGAATCGATTCGTCTACCTCTCACAGTTTGAGACTGCTTGATCGCTATGCTACACTGAGTAACGAAGGAGTCTGATGATGACATGGTCTTGATGTTGAGCTTATATACATAATGTTGGATCTATGCTTGCTTAGTGTAAGTTGCAAATGTAGACTGGTTAATGAACTTAGAATCTGAGCTAAAACTTTGGAAGTAAGGACCAACATAGTTGCTTTTTGCAAACAAAACCCCTCAGCCAAAGAGCCTTGCATGTCTAGAAGTGGTGAAGTAGTTTTCACCGGTCGGTTAAGTCTTGTTGAGCTTAGAAGCTCAGCCTTGCTTGTGGCATCTCTTTTCAGGTGAAGTTGAAACTTCAGAGCTTGCCACTGGCACTTGGCCACCCCAGCTTCCTCCTGGGTGGACGGTCGAGTGGGATCCTTCCTCGGATGGTGCGGAATGGGATCATTGATGTCCTGTCTGGCCTCACCATGGACATCCGACCCCGATGTTAGCTTCCGCGATATTTTTACCTTCTGTTGTTTCCTTCAGAACTTGTAAAACTTTGATTTCAACCAGTGTGTAATAAATTGTTAAACCTATTTGTGGATCGGTTGTATTCTCTGGAACCACTCACCTTCGTGTGAACTATGCTAACTCGGTCCTGTCAAGTGGTTAAATCGGATGAAATCCAATGGCACATCGAGTTAACTTGATTAAGGCATGAGGATCGCGTGTTAAATGACTTAACCATGCTTTAGTTGAGTTAATCCGAGGTGTTCCGCCACAGTCTTGCTCCCTGATCTTCTCATGAGCTTTCCAGAGAGTACCCCACTCTCATTAACTGCGACCTAACAGTTTGGCTCACATAGGTGTATTCATTTTAGGTACTAGAACACATTTAGACATAATAGCCAGCCTTCCATCCAGAAGAGAGTACATTTTAAGGAACATTGGTAATTTTAAATAGTCTGTACTCCCAATTACAACAGTAACTTGTTTTTCTTATTTTCCAAATCAGGGATCTCCTATCAAAGAAAATGAGTTGCCATTACTTTGCAACTAAATGGGTCTCATCCCCATGTCCATATTTGCAACAGAAATCGCTATCGATGCAAGCCCTTTTGTAAAGGGATCTGCTAGATTTTTCTCACTGCGAATATAATTCACAACAATTACTCTGGAGTTTTTCAGCTTTCTAACAGATTTAAGCCTCCGCTTGACATGTCTCGAGGACTTCATATTATTCTTAGTACTCCTAACCTTGATCAATACCGTTTGGTTGTCACAGTACATAAGGATTGCCAGAACCGGTTTCTCTACCAGTTGCAAGTCTATGAGTAGCTCTCTTAGCCACTCGGCCTCAACAGTAGCCGTGTTAAGTGCTACAAGCTCAGCTTCCATGGTTGACCACGTCAAAATGGTCTGTTTACATGACCTCCATGAAACTGCAGCACCTGCTAGTGTAAACACATAGCCACTCGTGGCTTTAATTTCATCCGCATCAGAAATCCAGATGGAATCACTATATCCTGCCAATATAGATGGATAACTAGTATAGTGAATTCCATATCCGATTGTACCTCTCGGGTAATGTAGCACTCTCTCTAGTGCTTCCCAATGATCCTTCCCTGGATTGGAAGTCAAATGACTTAATTTGCTCACAGCAAAACATATGTCGGGACGTGTTGCACCAGCAAGATACAAGAGGGATCCAATTATTTGTGAATATCTCAATTGGTCCAATCCTTCGTCTTTATTTTTCCTTAGCTTTACACTAGCATCGTAGGGCATAAGGGATACTTTGGCATTCTCAAATCCAAAGCAACACAGTAATTTTTTCACATAATGAGATTGATTTAGAATAATCCCATTCTCATTTTTGGTCAACTTAATATTCAAGATAACATTTGCTTCTCCCAGATCCTTCATGTCGAAGCATGAAGATAAGAATGATTTGACCTCATCAATCACAATAGTGTTAGTCCCAAATATAAGTATATCATCCACATACAAGCACAAGATCACTGTTTGACTCCCACCATGGCGATAATATACACACTTATCTGCTTCGTTTATAGCAAAACCAGCAGACGTTAAGGTTTGATCAAATTTTTCATGCCATTATTTGGGTGCTTGTTTTAGGCCATACAATAATTTTAACAATCTGCATACTTTACCCTCCTGTCCCTTAGCCACAAAACCATAAGGTTGCTCCATATAGATTTTTTCCTCCAACTCTCCATTAAGAAAAGCTGTCTTCACATCCATTTGATGAATGTGTAGACCATACGAAGCAGCTAATGCAATGAGCACCCTAATGGTGGTTAACCGACCGCAGGTGAATAGGTGTCAAAATAATCCTCACCTTCTTTATGGGTAAAGCCTTTGGCCATAAGCCTCACTTTATATTTTTCAATTGTGCCATCTGGTCTCATCTTTTTCTTGAAAATCCACTTACATCCAATAGGTTTGCACCGAATAGGACATTCAGTGATTTCCCAAGTCTCATTTGCCATCATGGAATCCATCTCGCTACGGACTGACTCTTTCCAATACTCAGCATCTGAAGACACATAAGCATCAGCTAGAGTCGTTGGCACGTCATCCACAAGGTATACAATAAAGTCATCTCCAAAGGATTTCTCAACCCTTTATCTCTTACTCCTGCACGAAGTGATGACTAAATTGTTACCCTCTTCATTAGCCTCTCGCAGAGGTATGTTCTCAATTTGTTTAGAGTTAGGAATGACTGCATCCACATTTTCTAAAGTACTGCTAGTTGGTCTCATAGGAAAGATATCCTCAAACAGAGTAACATCCTTAGACTCCATTATTGTATCAACTATAATCTTTGGAGTATGGGATTTAACTACCAAGAATCTATAGGCAGTACTATTCTGAGTGTACCCTAGAAAAATGCAATCAACTATTTTTGGCCCAAGTTTTCTTTTCTTCGGCTCTGAAATGTTGACTTTCGCCAAGCATCCCCACATTCTCAAAAAGTTGACATTGTGTTTTCTACCCCTCCATGCCTCGCATGGAGTTATGTCACTTCTCTTGGTGATAACTCTATTGAGCATGAAATTACAGTCAAGATTGCTTCCCCCTACCACATCTTAGGCATACCGGCACTCTCTAATAAGGCATTCACCAAATCTGTAAGTGACCGGTTTTTCCTCTCAGCTACACCATTTGATTGTGGCGAATAGGGTGGTGTAAATTTATGGATAATCCCATGCTCAGAATAGAAATTAGAAAAACATTAGAGATATATTCTCCTCCCCGATCATCCCTAAGTCTCTCAATCTTCTTTTCTAACTGGTTCTCAACCTCTGCCTTATATATTCTAAAATAGTTCAGCGCTTCATCCTTAGATTTCAACAAATAAACATAACAGTAACGCGTTGCATCATCAATAAAAGTAAGAAAATATTTTTTCCTCCTTTAGTCAAAACACCATTCATCTCAAATAAATCAGAATGAATCAAATCTAGTGGTGCCAGATTCTTCTCAAACTCTATTCCCTTCAAAGGTTTTTGAGGTTGTTTTGCTTGCGCACAAGTTTGGCACTTAGAATTTTTTACTATATCACATTTAGGAATTAACTTAGATCTGGACACTCTAGCAATTGTATCAAAACCAACATGAAAGAACCTCGAATGCCATACATCAGCAGAATTTTTATTCAAACCAGTAGTAATATTCAAATTATAACAGCAGAATTTTTATTCAAACCAGTAGTAATATTCAAACTATAACAAGAATCCATAGTACTTAGGCAGAACAAGCCTCCGCTGTCATAGCCTTTTCCTATAAACGCCCCAAATTTAGACATTGCAACTTTATTCGACTTGAATACTAGCTTATAACCACTCCTACACAGCAGAGACCCACTCAACAGGTCCTTGTTTATCGCAGGCGCGTGCTGGACATTCTTCAGTTGGATGGTTTTCCCTGAAGTAAGCTTCAAATCTACCGTACCAACACTAAGAAAAGAAGCATGCGTTCCGTTTCCCATTAGGACGCTGGAAGCCCCTACTGCCTGATATGAAGAAAACAAGGAAACATCAGAACACATGTGAACATTTGCACCAGTATCAACCCACCAGTCGATAGACTGAAATGCAGAATAAACAACAGGTACCCTCCTGAAACCGAGGCCTCGCCAAGGGTCACATGAGTGAACTTTTTGCTTAGTTCAATGGTCCTGTCCTTGAGGTCACGACAATCCTTGGCGATGTAACCAGGATTACCCCACATGTAACATGTGATGTCCTTCAGATCCTTTTTCTCTGTTTTCTTCTTTTTAAAGCTAGTAATCTTATTCGCCTTGGGACCCTTCTTCTTGTTAAATTGTTTCTTCTTTTGAACAAAATTGGCACTATTCTTCACGTTCTTCACTTGCACATCTTTTGCCCTTACCTTCTCTTCCACATCAAGAGCTGCAATGAGATCTTCAATAGAAATCTCTTCTCTTTTGTGCTTCAGAGATGTAGCAAAATCACGCCACTCTGCAGGAAGTTTAGCAACAATCACTACTGCAACAAACTTTGGAGGTAAAGCACATCCCAAATGTGCAATCTCGCCAACCAGAAGCTGGAGGTCGTGTGCTTGAGTTACAATTGATTTAGCACTATCCATGCTGAAATCAAAGAACTTTTCGCACACATCCAGCTAGCGACCGACTTTGGCTTCTTCATATTTTTGCTCCAAAGCCTCCCACTGCATGGTGGCCGATGTGTAATTCATATACACATCATAGAGTTGGTCCACCAAGATGGTGAGGATGCAGCCCAATGCAGTGTTATTTGCATTATCAAACTTCATAGTCCGCTCCTCTATGAAGGGAAACACAGGGTATATCACCCACTACAGCCCCAAGGACATGAGCCAAAACTTGGCCCTTGTCTGCCATCTGCGGAAGTTCTCACCTCCAAATCTCTCAGGTTTCATAGCATCAGATGCATTTGCTATCGCTAGATTACAAAAATAGACACAATCAGGTTTTTGGATTGTTGGAATTATGTGCCTAAAAAACAGTTCTGATTTTATTTGGAGGAAAAACACATAGATAAAAAATGATGGAAGCATATAACACATGTAAACAGGAAACATACTGAATAGAACAAGATTGTGCAAGGAAATTACTCAATGATCCCTCGCAGAACGAAGACGAACGTGTTGAAGCAGATGTTGTAGAATCACCAAGCGGTCGCGTATAGATGCTGCCCAAAAACCGGATTGCCGCCCCGTGCAGAAGTCTCATGGTACTAGTTTCAGAGATCCCGTTATCCTTCAAGTCTGGTGCTCATCGAAATCAAAGGTCGACGAGGCGCAGCAGCAAGAGGTTCAGTACAGCGAAAATGGAGTGCGTGAGTGTTGCAATGAGCATGTGACAGCATGCCTTTCAACCAGGACGTCTCCTGGTGTTATAGGCCTCATAGCGCATCAAATTCCTCTCATCAAGCAGTAGAAACTGCCCATTTGAATGATAGAAACTGCTGCAATTAAATAGCAGAAACTGACGCACTTTATTGCTGCTTAAAACGGGAGTTCCAACCACAAGCGCCATTAGGCTCAGCATAAAAAAAATAGAAATCACACAAATAATAGCCTGCTATACACGTACGCGTCGCACTCATCACAAGTCACACGATTTTTCACGCAAAAATACAGGCAAGCTACGCATGCGTGCAATAACAATCTCCTCCTCTCTCATATGCACCTATTTTGCATAGATAGGAGACTCCATATTTAAGTAAGGCAACCTCTCCTTGAATTAGCAATATGGGACTAAAGGTTGTGCATGCTTTGGAATTTTCAGATTGGGTCACACACATGGGCCTAAATCCAATACATACTAACCTCATGTGTATTTGCTAGAGTTCCGGTACAACATCTCACTACCACAAAACAAAACAGAGATTCGTGAGAGACCCTCTATTTTCCTGAGAGGATTCCGCAACCTTCATGAAAATTTCAGTTTTCGTGAAGGTGGTGGGAAAATTCTCATGAAAAACAGTTTTGGTGAAGGTATGATGGAGACCGTCATGAAATTGATTATTTTCGTGGAGGATTCCAATTAACTCTCATGAAAATTATGCAAATTTCGTGAAGCTGCACTCCAAACTCTCAAGAAATATCTTGAACTCTGATGAAATAGGTGGATTCACACCACCAATCTTCGGTTTGCGGGCTATTTTGCTGATAGGCGCGCTCTTTTGGTTCTCGCAGGTAATATTTCAGCCGAAAGCCCATGGACGCGCCAACAAAATTGGCCCAGCCCGCCTTGTGCCACCGCTGGCCCTATCTGACCTAATCCCCCACGCTTCCCCCCTGGCCTCTCCCTCGCACCTCTCCCTCCCTCAAGCCGGCGCCTCTCCCTCCCTCAAGGCGCACCGCCCTGCTCCCTCTCCCTCCCTCAAGCTGCCCGTCCTTTCCCTTGACGTCTTCTCCTACCAGATCCCTGCCAAACCCCACTTCACTGAGATCGACGGACCCTGCCACAACAACCTTGGAGAATGCCGGACAGGAGGAGGCCGTGACGTCATCGCGGGAGCTGTTCGTGACACTGAAGCTAGCGACTTTCCTCTGCAGCAACCCCTGGAGGAACTTCTCACACCGACACCCATCTGAGGTAATAAAGCCCTGTATTTTTCTCCAAATTTTGGTATATGTTGTGCTTGATGTGCTTTGCCTTTCATGTTGAGGTTAAGCAAGCTAATAGGAGCCGATCTGGTGACTATGGGTAGTAGTGTGAATTATTATTTGATTTGGCTGCTTTCATTCTATATTCGAGTATGATGTTGCGTAGATAGGAAGTTTGGTAAGTATTTGTAGGAACTACTCCTTGTATTTGGTTCATACTTCTGCCAAATTAATGTGGGTCTAAATTTCTATGTTTTTAAAACAGAACTAAACAATGGAAGAACATGAGTGGATGTATGCTGGTTGGTCTCGTACACAAGCTCCCTCTAATGATTGGATTCAAAATACCAACAAGTTCTTAGATCGTGCTTTCTCTATGCCTAATCTAGTCGAAGGTGGCACAATTAGGTGTCCTTGCGCCACATGCCGGAATTGTGTTAGGCATAAACGGTTTACAGTAGAGATGCACTTCAGTAAGTCCAGCAGGCTATTTGCAGATTACCTGCATGTTTTTCTTTTTGCAGATTACCTGTTCATCACGTGTAGGCTCTTGCCAAGATGACGTGCGTGACGACCAAGATGACTTGCAAACTGACAGTGATGATGGCGACTACCATATGAGGAGAGCTGCGATGACATTATTGATGACGAGGGTGAGGACAGCTGTAACGACATGGATGGTGAGGACAGTGCTGGTAGTGAAGATCTTGACAACAATTGATTGCAGGGAGTAGAACCAGCACATGATGACCACACTTTTGAGTTCTTTTGGCTCAAAGTCAACTGATGCAACACTACTTTTTGTTCAAAGTATAGGGCCCGTTTGGTTACTTTTGCTTATTTTTAGCACGTGTCACATCGAATATTTAGATACTAATTAGGAGTATTAAACGTAGACTATTTACAAAATTCATTACATAAGTGGAGGCTAAATGGCGAGACGAATCTATTAAGCCTAATTAATCCATCATTAGCAAATATTTACTGTAGCAACACATTGTCAAATCATGGACTAATTAGGCTTAATAGATTCGTCTCACCGTTTAGCCTCCACAAATGTAATGGGTTTTGTAAATAGTCTACGTTCAATACTTCTAATTAGTATCTAAAATTCGATGTGATGGGTGCTAAAAATAAGCAAGGAAACCAAACCAGACCATAGTCATTGCCAACCTTTTGGGTGATAGTAACATCTATCTGATCTGATGGACTTGTAGGATCTGTATGCCAACCTATGGTACAAACGTAGGTTGTGTATCTATGGAGTTGGGTGCATCTAGGGACTTGTAGGATCTAATGGCTGTAGCTTTACTAACATATATGGACTGGTAGGCTATGGCATCTACATGGACTTGAATTGTATGCTAGCTTAATGCATGGATGTTTGTTGTGGATCATATATGTGCATGTTGGTATAAGTGCTGGGATGTGAGTTGTATGATCATATATATGTGACATCTTAGGTTTCATGCTTTTATTTACTGGTGGCATAAAACTCTCATGAAAAATGACTATTTTCGTGATAGCACTAACTCTCATGAAAATGACATAATTTTCATGATGGTAGCTGTCATGAAAACGAGAATTTCCATTTGGCTTTGCACTTTTCGTGGTGGCCTGTACGTTTTTCATGAGAGTTAGAGGCTCCCGGGAAAACATTTGTGGCGGACTTTTCGTGAGGTTTGGCTCTCATGAAATGACACTAATTTCATGGCGGTACAACCTCTCATGAAAATGAGATGTGCCACTTGGCTTGGGAATTATTTCGTGGCGGCATGTATGGTTTTCATGAGAGTTAGAGGCTCCCAGGAAAAATATTTGTGGACTTTTCGTGACGTTCGGCTCTCATGAAAATAAATTTGCTGACCTGGTGCCACAAAGTATTTCGTGGAGGGCATTGACACAAAATACTCTCACGAAAAAGGATCCTGGCGGTTCACTCTCATGAAAATCGCATTTTCATGGCGCCATATTTATGAGAGGATTTTCGTGAGAGTATCATGTCACGAACTATTTTCGTGATGGTTTTAGCTAATTTCATGAAGGTTTTCGACTCTCGTCATTCAGCCTACTGAATCTCTGAATGTATCAAATTTAGTGCCTAATCGCAGGACAGATTCTTTTGCGAACTGTTGGAGCAAATCCTTGAGGAAGGTTCAGAAATAGCAGAAGAAAGGCTTTAATTACATGGTCATACTTGGAGCATGGGTGCTTTAGAAACAACGTAATGCTTGCGTCTTTGAGGGTACTGCTCCATACATTTAGGGTGCTATACAGGCGTTCACGGATGAAGCTCAATTGTGGCAGCTGGCTCGGGCCAAGGGGGCTGACTGCCCTGGACCTATAGGGAGACTGGTGTGTAAAATATTGTAGAAACGTGGTAGCTAATCTCAGCTCACCACGGGTCCATGGTATATAGGATGGCACTGCCATAGATTACATGGTTGAGGGGTTATTGTACACGGCTCAGACTCATATATATCTTGTACTCTATCTCTAAGCCGTGTCCAACAACTCCAGGTTGTTTACAGATAGATCACAAAGAATCTTAACTACTTCTAACAGCCTCCCTACATCTGAACTCTTCTTACTCTTGAGATTGAGATCGCCTCTAAATTTTTCAAACTTGCACATAGGTAGAGCTTTGGTAACCCATCCGCTAAATGATCTCCAGAAGGTATAAGCCGAACTTGCAATTGCTTTCTTGTAACTCGCACAAAACAAACGAAAGTCAATTTCAATATTTTTGGCTCTCGCATGAAACACTGGATTTGCTGATAAGTATCTTATGCCTAGGTTGTCACACCACAAACATGGTGGCTATTTGAGATGAATGCCGAATTCTGCTAGCAATGATTCAAGCCAAAATACCTCAGCTGTAGCATTGACCATAGACTTGTACTCAGCTTCCGTGCTTGGACGAGATACCGTAGCTTGTTTCCTAGCACTCCATGATACAAGATTTGGTCCAAAGAATATTGCAAAGCCTCCAGTTGATCTCCTATCATCTATGCTACCAGCCTAGTCAGCATCTAAGAATGGACTCACAGTACTTGATTTGGACGCTTAAATCTTCAATCCCAAATCAACCGTATACCTGATATATCTCAAAATTGTCTTGACTGCTGTCCAATGCGCTGATGTAAGAGCATGCAAGAATTGACACATCTTATTAACAGCAAAGGCTAGGTCTGGTCTAGTGAGTGTAAGATATTGAAGAGCTCCCACTACACTTCTGTATCGTGTGCCATCTTCTTGACTAAGAGCTTGTCCTTCATAACACGATAGCTTTTCTGTTGAAGACAATGGAGTAGTGGATGGTTTACAATTGGTCATGCCTACCCAAGACAAAATGTATTGTGCATATTTCTCTTGTGACAAAAGTATGCCATCTCTCTCTTTCTTGACTTCTATCCCAAGAAAATAATGGAGCTCCCCAAGATCCTTAAGTGTGGAATCTTTCTTGAGATCTTGTAGCAAAGCTCCTATTGCCTCTGGGGAAGAATCCGTGACAATAATATCATCAACATATATAAACATAAAGATTGTCACTGCAGCCTTCTTATAAATAAATACAGAAGTATCTGATTTTGAAGCGGAAAACCCAAGATCAACAAGTTTAGAGCTCAACCTTGAATACCAGACCCTTGGTGCTTGCTTTATTAAGCCATAGATAGCCTTGTCAAGCTTAAATATTAGATGAGACGCACGAATCTTTTCAAAACCTGGAGATTGCCTCATGTAGACCTCTTCATCCAAAATGTCATGAAGAAATGCATTTTGTACATCTAACTGTCTCAAACACCATCCATTAGAGACGGCAACAGATAACACAAGCCAAATAGTAGCAATTTTAACAACCGGACTAAAGGTATCCTCATAGTCAATGCCATAGCATTGTTTAAATCCTTTGGCTATTAATCGAGCTTTATATCGATCAATAGTACCATCTGCTTTCTTCTTTACCTTATAGATCCATTTGCAATCAATCAAAATGTTACCTTCTTGTCATGATACTAGATGCCAAGTTTGATTACGAGCAAAGCACTGTACTCTTCTTCCAGTGCCTTTCTCCACTTGGGATTACTCAGTGCTTCTTGTGTACTATCTAGTTCTCCTGTAGAACAAAGTTGCCCATACCTGACCATGCCGTCAAACTGCTTTGGCTTCGTAATTCCACTTTGTAGCCGAGTCCTGGGCCTCTGTATTACGGGCGGCTCCTATCCAAAAGTTGTAGAAGGAGATGGCGTGGCCACATCTAATCCCGGAGATGAAGGAGAGGATCCAAGGTGTGCTGCCCCGACAGAATCTGGTGGTGGAATTTAAGCGCCGGTTGTCGTTGCGGGGCCGACAAGTATGGGAGACACAAGAGAGCGTACGGCACCCCCACGCGGCGAGCGAGGAGTTGATCCCGCAACTGTGGAGTCTCGTGCCATATCTGCTCCGGATCGGGTGCCTGTTGTTGGGATGCGAGGCGCAGGTGGATCATCATTGGATCACACGCTCGGATTAGTTGCGGTTGGCGAAACACCAGGACGCATGTTGAGCTGCACCAAGTCATCATTTGATGCCAAATTTTCTTCTGAAAATTCCTGCACATAGCCAGGCTCATCACCAATATTAGTAGACACTGGATTAGTACAATTTACACCCCCAGTATTAAGAAGATTTTCGGGAAGGAGAAGGACTTCTTTTCGAAGAAGAGCGCCAGCATTAGGATGGAGTTGGGAGAAAGGGAGAATGGATTAATCAAAAACGACATCGCGGGAGATATACACACGACCAGTGGAGGGCTCCAAACACTTAAAACCTTTATGCATGATGTTGTAGCCAAGGAACACACACCGAATAGAATAAAAGGCTAGCTTGCGTGAATTATAAGGCCTCAGATTTGGCCCAACAGCGCACCCAAAAATGTGCAAAGATGAATAGTTTGGCTTTTCATTAAGGAGACGTTCTATTGGTGTTTGATAGTTGATAACCTTACTAGGAAGTATATTTACGAGATATGTGGCAGTTAGGAAAGCTTCATCCCAGGATTTGAGAGGCATGGAGACATTGGCGAGAAGAGCAAGACCAGCTTCCACAATGTGACGGTGCTTATGCTCAGCTGCCCCATTTTGTTGATGAGCATGAGGACAAGAAATGTTGATTTTCTGAAAGAAGGAATAACACTTTCCATACTCACCTCCCCAATTAGTTTGCATAGAGAGAATTTTTTCTCAAACTTCCTTTCAACAAGATTTTGAAAGTTGTGAAAAAATTGAAAGACATAAGATTTATTTTTGAGGAGATATATCCATGTGTATTTGCTGATATTGTCGATAAAGCTCACATAATAAGCATGCCGTCCAACAGAGATAGGTGCAGGACCCCACACATCGAAAAAAACCAATTGAAAGGGAGAACTCGACATACTATTTGATACGGAATAATGTAACTGATGGCTCTTGGCCATTTGACAAGAATCACACACGGACTCGATGCTTTTATCACTAGTGAAAGGAAGACTATTCTCTTTAATAACATGCTCAACAATACGAAAAGCGGGACGACCTAACTGATGTAGCACTAGCCCGATCTTCCGAAAGGCAGTGATAAATTCGATTGGTGGAGACTTGACGTTGATGATCCGGGCTTCTAATCAGACACGATTCAAACCCCTACAACTGCTACACCACTGCTCCATTGATTATCAACCAAGCACAACTTGATTGACCTCGTCGAGAAGGCTTTCCCTGCAAGCGAATCGGAGGACACAAGAAAGAAAGTATAAGCGCGCAATCTAATATTGAAAATATGAATGAAGTAAAGAAGGGTTCAAGCTCTCAATTCGAAAGGACTAATCAACACAGTCGAGGAGAACAAGAACATGGGCCCTGGATCACTATAAAAGGACTTGTCACCACAGTTACAACGAATCAATCTCAGTTTCTCAAAGGAAAACTAGAACTAAACAAAACCTGAGTTTCTAAGGTGGCGGCTACTGAGTTTATATCAAAAGGGGTGAACTAGGGTTGGGGGCGACCAGGAAGGGGGTGCCCACAACTTGGGCTTAAGGTCCGACACGATACAAAGCCAAGTTGGCCCAAAACTGGTGATGCAGCAGCTTGTCGTGCTCACACAGAATGATCCACGATCCTTCTAGAGCTAGGACCAGAACCAAAAGAACAGCATCATCATCCCCAACGCATCAAAGAACGCCTTGTTTCAATGTTGTATGAGGGAGATATGGCCAAAACCGTGCAAGAGTGTCGGCTGAATCCGAGACAAACGCGATGACCGAGTTGGTGATGACTTGTAACTTGGGGAAGACCATGACTCGTGTGTGTCCAGCATGGCGATGTCCTCATCATCCTCCCCTTCTTGAATTGGATTCATCCTTGACTCCATCCCATCATCATTCTCCTACAAAAGGTTAGGCATGGCAGGATGCAACGTACGAGACATAGGATTATCGGTAACACAAACATCTCGACAAAGCATAGTATAGCAAGGTGCATCATGATTATCACATAAGGCAGCAGTAGCAGCAGTGGTGGCAATATAAACACCCTCTTTTAACTTAATCCCATTATGTGTAGCGTGAGATAGAACTAATGCATGACCATTCTTAACAATTTCAGCAAGCTCGTTATGATGTTTCCTAATATCCGCAGGAGATAAAGGAAGGAAAGTAATATTCTTGTTTTGATGCATAAAAGTATATTTATTAGTTCGGCCATGGTGTAACGCATCAACATCAAATTCCCATGGGCGGCCTAACAAAAGAGAGCATGCTTGCATAGGTACAACATCAAAATTAGCATAGTCATTATATGAACCAATAGAAAAATGCACGCACGCTGATCTAGTTACCTTTGTCTTACCACTATTGTTGAAACATTGTAGGTGGTACGGATGCAGGTGCGCATGTGTGATCAAGCCAAGTTTCTCAACCAGATCTGAACTCACCAAGTTGTTGCAAATCCCACTATCAATTATGGTGAGAACACGATGATTCTTGACGATGAGAAACATGTGGAACAAATTGCGGTGTTGGAGCTTCTCTTCCTCATGTCCCAGTTGGGAAGTCAACACCCGCTGCACAAGAAGGCTCTCATAACCCGTCGAGGTAGCTAGAGAATCAATGGCAACCTCCTCCTCTTTATAGCTTCATCTGCAACAATGTTAGCAGCAAGAACCAATTCATCTTCAACATCACTAGCACTTACATATCCTGTTCCATCAGCGATGGCTATGTAAGCACGACGATTTGGGCAATCCTTCATGACATGTCCAATGCCCTTGCAGCGATGGCACACAATTTTGTTGGAGCTGTTTGATGACACACCAGGGGCCATTGCTTTCTTCTGCAGTTGGGATTGCACAAGAGACAAATTGCTCACCTTAGAAGCATATGTAGTAGCAGACGGTGTCGCTGGTGGCTGGGCAATAGAAGCCTTGGGCTTGTCGATGTCGGAATGCTGCTGCTGAAAAGGTCTTCCAGGGTTGGACCTGAAAGTGTGTTGTTGGCGACATCCCTGTACTTCTCTTTCAGCTTTAAGAGCAAGATGATATAATTGTTTTAACCTATTCCAATCTTTGTAATTGAGAATATCCTGTATGTTATGATTCAAACCACCAAAGAATCTAGCACAAGTACCTTCATCATCCTCATGTATATCACAATGTGCTAGACCAATGAGCAATTCCTGATAATATACTTCTACTCCTTTTTTTACCTTGTTTTAAAGTTTGCAGTTTCATACGCAAGTCACGTTGGTAATAAGGAGGAACAAAACGAGATTTCATACGTTGTTTTAAATATTCCAAGTCTGGGGTACAACACTGGCATTATTAGTATTGCAAAGATCATTCCACCAAAAGAGAGCAAAACCAATAAACTCACTAGTAGCAAGCCTAACCCTATGCTTAGCAGGAACTAAATGAGAATTAAATTTTTGTTCAACAGCAAGTTCCCAGTCTAAATAAGCCTCAGGATCAGCATTACCAGCAAAAGGAACCATGGTAAATTTAGTTTTAGCAAAGGATCATTATTACCATGGTGATGATTATTACCTCCCATACCACGACGATTATGCCGAAGACGATCCATGTCACATGCATCATCATTAAGATTAGTGTCATCATCATCCTCCAAACCATCATCATGAGAGGTGGGTCACTGTGGCGGCACTAGGGGAGGTTGTTGCTCAACATGTTCAATCCGGGTAACCAGAATGTTAATGTTGCGCATAAAGTCATCAAACTTCCCATCGATGTAGGTGTGCTGGTCAGCAAGAAGCTTCGTAGGCTCGTCCTTGGACACACACTCATTGAAGTTTGAAGGGGACTCCACTCTTTTCCCTTTCCCTAACATGGTTAGAAGCCAGCAAAAGACAACACAAAAGTATTATCCGTATCAACTAGCAGCTACTGGGTGGTGGTGAAAGTGGAAAGCAGTATCTCAAATGGCTTACTACCATCTTGCAAGTGTTCTTACTAAAGCCAATAGGGCAGTACAATCTGTTGTCAAGCTTGGGTGTAACAGTTGCAAGGAGAACCTGTACTGACAGAAGTATATGTCGAGCTTTGGGCAGGCACAATATGGTAGCAAGGAAAAATAATAGCCGAAGAAGATTAGTAAAATTCAATAAGTATCCAAAGTACAAGTCACAATTGCTGGCTAAGACATGTCCCTAGATGTAGCACAACAAGTTGGACTGAAAGATGGTGGATAGATCTCAAAGAACAAGCAACCAGCAACTCATGCAATTGTTTTAATTCTTTTCCCTAATTTTCCCTCCAGGACTAGTAGGAAGCCACTTTTTTATTTTTCTCAACTATTTTCTTTATATTTTTCTCTGAAAAGGGATCACACAAGATGGAACCACACAAATTTGCACCTTAAACAGAGGTGTGATGTGGTCTACAGAAAAACAGGCACGTTTGCTGAAAACCGTGCAACAACTTAGGGGCTTGAAAACTCCCACTTCCTGATTTTTTGGAAAAGCTGAGAATCATATGTGTAACTTTTTGTTCTAAAAATTTGAAAGAAAAATTTGCTTCAATCGGAGTTCCGAGTGAAAAGTTATGCCTGTTTTAAGTAAGGTCGCCCGAAATAGGGTTTTCGGAGAGGCGCAATTTGGCTAGTAGGGCGGCGGCGGCTAGGGCAAAGCTTCTCTATCCTTCCAATGCCAATCACAGCTGAGCAAAGTTTCTTAGCAAGCAATATAGGGGCTCAAACGTCCATGGTATGCAGCAAAAGGTATTTGCCAGATGAATCAAGAGGGGTTGCGATGCAAAGGCGACACAACGCGGCTTGCAACCTATCTAGGGTTTGTGCGGTGAGAGTTCACACAAGGCGGCTAGCAGGGCAAGTCAAGTAATTTGGTGGCTCGACTTGTTTGGGTAATGGTGGACAGGATAGCGGTGGAAACAAACAAACAGTGACAGGGCAGTTGAAACTACAACCACGAACACACTAAACCAGCAACAAGACTCGACGACGGACACAAATTGAACAAAGCGAATCTGAAATGAAAATTACAAATGCTAAAAAGGTGATAGGAAAGCGGAAAGTGGAAATATTTTTGGACTTTTTTTGGACTACAGGTGTTGGATACGAACTGAATCTAAAGGGAAAATACGATAGTATACCTCACGGGTAACCTGGAATCCTGATACCACTTGATGTAGCATTGGCCCGATCTTCCGAAAGGTAGTGATAAATTCGATTGGTGGAGACTCGATGTTGACGATCCAGGCTTCTAATTAGACATGATTCGAACCCCTGCAACTGCTACACCACTGCTCCGTTGGTTATCAACCAAGCACAACTTGATTGACCTCGCCGAGAAGGCTTTCCCTGCAAGTGAATCGAAGGACACAAGCAAGAAAGTATAAGCGTGCAATCTGATATTGCAAATATGAATGAAGTAAAGAAGGGTTCAAGCTCTCAATTCAAAGGACTAATCGACACAGTCGAGGAGAACAAGAACAGGGGCCCTGATCACTGTAAAAGGACTTGTCACCATAGTTACAACGAATCAATCTCAGTTTCTCAAAGGAAAACTAGAACTAAATAAAACCCAAGTTTCTAAGGTGGTGGCTACTAAGATTATATCACAAGGGGCTAACTAGGGTTGTTGGCGACCAGGAAGGGGGCACCCACAACTTGGGCTTAAGGCCCGACACGATACAAAGCCGAGTTGGCCCAAAACTGGTGATGCAGCATCTTGTCATGGTCACACAGAATGATCCACGAAGCTTCTAGAGCTAGGACTAGAAGCAAAGGAACGGCATCGTCGTCCCCATTCCAACGCATCATAGAACACCTCCTTTCAATGTCGTATGAGGGAGATATGGCCGAAACCGTGCAAGGGTGTTGGCTGAATCCGAGGCGAACGCGACGACCGAGTTGGTGACGACTTGGAACTTGGGGAAGACCATGACTCGTGTGTGTCCAGCATGGCGATATCCTCATCACTAACCGACTATGCCATTTAAAGGATGATGGCTTATTGACTCCATAAACTTGTTTCTTGACTTCTACCTCCTATGACCAAGGTGTGAGAGGATATAGGCCTCCCTTGCATCTACCGTGATGGAGAACTTATTTCATTGTCCAATCCTTGATAAGGAAAAAATTTGGATGGAATTCAAAGAAGATGTCATTATCAGAAGTTAAATGATGGACCGAAACAAGATTTTTATGAGCAGTTGGAACATGAAGATCATCAGGATATAAATCCCTAACTGGTGCAAAGTTGTATGACCAATGTTACTAATTTTCATACCTGCACCGCTTGTGGTGTGAACTAGATCATGCTCGTTGTAGCGCTCACAAACTGTTAGCTCCTCTAGATTGCTTGTGATATCATCATATGTGCTGCTGTCAACATACCAGTTGGTGTCGACGCCATATCCTGTAGATGCAGCGCCTGCCACCTTGTGGTTCTGTTGCTCTTCATCTTCATCGTACCAGTACTAGCAGGCCAGCACTTCATGCACAACTTTCTTGCAGATATGGTAGGTGGGCTTGTGATGAGGACACCACGAGTACATCTACACTAGCAGCACCTCAGGCGCCTCCAGTTGCTCCTCCACCTCAGGCGCCTACAGTTGATCATCCAGTTGGGCCAATCACTCGGGCCCGTGCAAGAGAATTAAACTTCATCATGCTGTTAAGGAACGAAGGCCCAACGGAATAAGAAGATGGCCCAACAGGGCAGCCCAGGTGGGGCGCCTAGGGTTGGGAGCCGCGGCCCTCCCCCTGGTCGCGCGCGCCTCCCTCCTGCTGTGGCGCCTCCTCCGGACTCCAGGGGCTGCGCCCCCTTTATTTAGTCAGAGTCCCTTTTGTTTACGACTTGAGTTTTGTTTTACACCTAGCTTTAGCTACTCTCAAACATGCGCAAATACGCGCTGTCCTTGTGTGATTCAGAACTCCACCTTCGAGTGATATTTAGATTGCTCGCCTCTTTTCCTTGTTCGTTCTTCGATTGCGGACAGGAATCGATCTTCGTGATCAGGCTGATCTTGCGCTGGCAAGGTTGGTAACCACAGGGAGTTTGTTCAGCGATTGCATTGGCGCTTCGGGTTCGCTCGTCGTAGTCGGATCGTGAGGGTCTACTTCCACCAAGTCGAATTTATCTCCACTCAGCAAAGGATCGGGCACTCCGACTCTATCAAGTGGTATTAGTTTTCCAGGTTGATCGGTGAGTTTATCGAGTGATTTGCCCCTTCCTACAGTCCACAAAAACCAAACAAAAATTTCTTTTCAGGTTAGATCTTTGTCCCAGCAACCCTTTTTGAGCCTTGCACCTTCTTTCAATAATTTGCATTGTTGAATTTGTGTGCTTTCCGAATCGATTGTTGCTGGTTACTTTGTGTTTTTCTCATCTTTTGTTTTTCCCTTCCGTTGTCTTGAACCCTAGCACGCCGCCGCCCTTTCCCGAATCACGAGGCAGCCGCGCCGTATCCCCCTGATCGCCTTCTCCTCCCTGCCTTGGTGTTTGGCAAGTCAAAAAAAAAAGGAAAGACAGCAATCAAAAAAGAAAGAAAGAAAGAAAGAGCCCAGTCCGCACGGGAGAAGGACACTGATCCGATCACGCGGGTACGCCGCGCGCACCATCTTTTTTTTACCGAAATACCCCTGTACTTTGGGTAAAAGTGTGTGTGGTGCCTTGCTGTTTCCAAGTCATTTTACCCCTATTTCTCAGTTTTGGGGCCCCCTGAAAAAAAAAGTATCACAACAGAAAAACAATAGAGGTGCGCCCTCTCCACCTTGGCCGTTTCTTTGCCTCTTTTCCTTCCGGTTTCACTTGTTACCAGCAACTTTTGTTACGTGTTTGGCACTATAATTCAACTTTGCATTATTGTTTGATTGTGCTAATCCTTCATTTGAGTGCAACCTTTCCAGAACTCCACATAGTTCTACGACGAGCATATTTTGTTTCTCCAGGCAATCGCTCCTCCAATCTTTCGCGAGTTCCACCGGTATGCTGCAGTTCGCCCTTGTGTGCGTGGTAAGAACGGATAAGAATTTGATAACAGCACTAGTGTGAGCGCCTTGGGAGCCGTTACACCCCTGTTTTGTCGTCGGTTTTGTTCTTGTCTTTGCGCTAACCATGGCAGATGATGTCGACGTGGGGGATAACCAGCTGTAGGGCATATGGGCACAAGTTGATGGGCTTGTCGCCGACATTCAGATGATTCATGAACGTCTGGACTCGACGATCTCCTCGACGACCGAGCGGTGCGATCAGCTAGACCTTGCATAGACGGCCGCTAAGGCCACACTTGACACAGTTGTGGCACGACTCGATGCATTGCACACAACAGTCATAGAGTTGCAGCAGGGTTATGGTGGTGACTCGGACCAGGATGATGGCGATCACCGAGGCCGTGCCCGCCGCGTGCCACGCCGTCCTGGTAATGATTCCTTTTCCAAGATTAAATTTAAAATTCCACCTTTTAATGGCAAATATGATCCTACTGCATATCTTGATTGGGAATTAGAAGTTGAACAGAAATTTTCATGCCATGATATTCTTGCTAATTCTCAAGTTAAAGCTGCTATTAGTGAATTTACTGATTTTGCTTTCATTTGGTGGCGTGAATATAAACACAAACATCCCAATACCATTCCAACCACTTGGGATCAATTAAAAGCTGCTATGCGCCACAGATTTGTGCCTTCTTATTATGCCCGAGATTTGCTTAATAAAATGCAACGTTTTCAGCAAGGTTCCAAATCTGTTGAGGAATATTTCCAGGAATTACAAATAGGCATGATTCGTTGTGGGTTATTGGATGAAAATGACGCTGCTATGGCACGTTTTTGTGGTGGTTTGAACCGCGAAATTCAGGATATACTTGATTATAAGGACTACACTGATATGACAACATTATTTGAATATGCTTGCAAAGCTGAACGTGAAGTGCAGGGACGCCGCTCGAAGACATATTCTAACTCTTTTGCAGGAAGAAGCTCAACATCCAACTCCGTACTCACTCTTCCTGCGCCACCCACGCCCACCACTACACCGCACGAGAGAACGGCCAAACCTGCAAGCGCTGCCCCTTCCACAGGCGCCGCCCCTCCCACAGGCCGTACACGGGATATTCAGTGTTATCGTTGCAAAGGATTTGGCCACGTGTTTCGGGACTGTCCGAACAAGCGCACTTTGCTTCTTCGTGATGATGGTGAGTACTCTTCCGCTAGTGATTCTGAAGATACTCAACATGCGATGCTTGCCACTGACCATGCAGCTATGGAGGTCCATGTCAACCCGGGCGATGCCGATAGGTATGAAAGTCTTGTTGTGCAGCGTATTCTTAGTACACAGGTCGCTCCGTCCGAGAAGAATCAGCGACACACTCTTTTCCATACCAAGGGCGTTGTGCAAGAGCGGTCGATTTGCATCATCATTGACAGCGGCAGCTGCAACAATTTGGCGAGTACCACGCTGGTTGAAAAGTTGTCTTTACCCACTCGTAAGCATCCAAATCCATATCACATTCAATGGCTTAATGATGGTGGGAAAATTAGAATTACTCGATCAGTCCGTGTTCCTTTCTCCATGGGTGCTTATTCTGATTTTGTCGATTGTGATGTTATTCCCATGGAAGCATGCTCTCTGTTACTTGGGCGACCTTGGCAATATGATATTGATAGCTTGCATCATGGTCGTTCAAATCACTATTCTTTCATGTTTAAGGGTCAGAAAATAATTATACATCCAATGACACCTGAACAAATTCTTAAAAATGATCTTGCTAGAGCTGCTAAAACTACTAAACAACTTGAACCATCGACCTCTGTTAATTCTGAAATCAAGTTGAATGCTCTTATTTTGCTTGCTACACGTGCTGATTTTGATGAGTTACGCGATGCTCCTTTGCCATGCTATGCCCTTATATGCTCTAGTGTGCTCGTTTCACTTGATGATGCACCATCTTTGGATATTCCCCCTGCGGTTGCTAACATTTTGCAGGAGTACGCTGATGTCTTTCCAAAAGATTTGCCACCGGGACTCCCACCACTTCGTGGCATTGAGCACCAGATCGACCTCATTCCCAGCGCACAGCTTCCGAACCGCGCACCGTACCGTACAAATCCGGATGAGACGAAGGAAATCCAGCGCCAGGTACAGGCGTTGCTTGACAAGGATTATATTCGTGAGTCTCTTAGCCCTTGCTCCGTTCCCGTGTTACTTGTTCCAAAGAAAGGTGGCTCATGGCGTATGTGTGTAGACTGTCGTGCTATTAATAACATTACCATTCGCTACCGATACCCTATACCACACCTTGATGATATGCTAGATGAGCTTAGTGGTGCCATTATTTTCACTAAGATTGATTTGCGTAGTGGCTACCATCAGATTCGCATGAAATTAGGTGATGAATGGAAAACGGCTTTTAAAACGAAATTTGGGTTATATGAATGGTTGGTTATGCCGTTTGGTTTGACAAATGCTCCCAGCACATTTATGCGTTTGATGAATGAAGTTCTGAGGCCCTTCATAGGATTGTTTGTAGTTGTTTATTTTGATGATATCCTCATTTACAGCAAGTCTATGGAAGAGCATTTAGATCATTTGTATGCTGTTTTTGATGCGTTGCGTGCGGCCCATTTATTTGCTAACCTCGAAAAATGCATGTTTTGCACACAACGTGTCTCGTTTCTTGGCTATGTTGTTACTCCACAGGGCATTGAGGTGGATAGCAGCAAGATCGATGCCATTCGGGCGTGGCCTACACCGATGACGGTCACACAAATTCGAAGCTTTCTTAGCCTTGCAGGTTTCTACCGCCAGTTTGTTCGTGATTTTAGCTCCATTGCAGCGCCTCTACATGAGCTTACAAAGAAGGATGTTCCCTTTGCTTGGAGTGATTCGCAAGAGGTTGCGTTCAACACCTTGAAAGATAAGTTAACCAATGCTCCTCTCTTGCAGTTGCCTGATTTTACTAAAGTGTTTGAGCTTGAATACGATGTTAGCGGTATTGGGCTAGGTGCTGTTTTGTTACAAGAAGGAAAACCGGTTGCTTACTTTAGCGAGAAATTAAATGGTTCTAGCTTGAATTATTCTACTTATGATAAGGAGCTTTATGCTTTAGTGCATACTTTGCATACTTGGCAGCACTACCTTTGGCATCGCGAGTTTATAATTCATTCTGATCATGAGGCTTTAAAACATATTCGTACCCAAACAAACCTGAACCGTCGTCATGCTAAATGGGTAGAATTCATTGAGTCTTTCCCTTACATTATTAAACACAAGAGCGGGAAGGAAAATGTCATTGCTGATGCTTTGTCTCGTCGCTATACCATGCTATCACAGTTAGATTTTAAAATCTTTGGCTTGCAAACTGTGAAGGATCAATATGTGCATGATGCTGATTTTAAAGATGCTTTCGCCCACTGTATTCATGGCAAACCATGGGGCAAATTTCACATACAGGACGGGTTCCTGTTTCGCGCTAACAAGCTGTGTGTTCCAGCTAGCTCGGTTCGTCATTTGTTGTTACAGGAAGCGCATGGAGGCGGTCTCATGGGGCACTTTGGCGTCTACAAGACACGTGAAGTGCTGGCTGCCCACTTCTTTTGGCCCCGGATGCGCGCTGATGTTGAGCGCCTTGTTGCACGCTGCACTACTTGCCAGAAAGCTAAGTCACGATCGAACAACCATGGTTTGTACATGCCTTTGCCTATTCCTACTTCCCCTTGGCTTGATCTTTCTATGGACTTTGTTTTGGGATTGCCTAGAACTAAGAAGGGGAGGGACAGTATTTTTGTGGTTGTTGATCGTTTCTCCAAAATGGCTCATTTTATACCTTGTCATAAGACCGATGATGCTAGCAATGTTGCTGAATTGTTCTTTCGCGAGATTATTCGTTTGCATGGTATTCCAAATACAATAGTCTCTGATCGTGATGCTAAGTTTCTCAGTCATTTTTGGAGATCACTGTGGAATAAAATGGGAACTAAATTGCTGTTTAGCACCACTTGTCACCCTCAGACTGATGGACAAACTGAGGTGGTTAATCGAACCTTGTCCACTATGCTTAGGGCTGTTTTAGATAAACACTTGAAACGTTGGGAAGATTGCTTGCCTCATGTTGAGTTTGCTTATAATCATGCAACGCATTCTTCTACAAAGATGTGTCCTTTTCAAGTTGTTTATGGTTATATTCCTCGGGCGCCTATTGATTTGTTTGCACTTGATGCCGAGGACGCCCCACACATAGATGCCGCTGCACATGTTGATCAAATGATTAGCTTGCATGAGCACACTCAACAAAACATTGCTGCTGCTAATGCTAAATATCAGGTTGCGGGTAGTAAAGGGAGAAAACATGTTACTTTTGCACCGGGTGATCTGGTTTGGTTGCATTTGAGAAAGGATTGTTTTCCTACCTTACGTCGTTCTAAATTGATGCCACGTGCTGCTGGTCCTTTTAAAGTGCTAACCAAGATTAATGATAATGCTTATATCCTTGACCTGCCTGCGGAGTTTGGTGTTTCCACAAGTTTTAATGTTGCAGATTTGAAACCGTATGTGGGTGAAGATGAGGAGTTGCCGTCGAGGACGACTTCAGTTCAAGAAGGGGAGGATGATGAGGACACCACGAGTACATCTACACCAGCAGCACCTTAGGCGCCTCCAGTTGCTCCTCCACCTCAGGCGCCTACAGTTGCTCATCCAGTTGGGCCAATCACTCGAGCCCGTGCGAGAGAATTAAACTTCATCATGCTGTTAAGGAACGAAGGCCCATCGGAATAAGAAGATGGCCCAACAGGGCAGCCCAGGTGGGGCGCCTAGGGTTGGGAGCCGCGGCCCTCCCCCTGGTCGCGCGCGCCTCCCTCCTGCTGTGGCGCCTCCTCCGGACTCCAGGGGCTGCGCCCCCTTTATTTAGTCGGAGTCCCTTTTGTTTACGACTTGAGTTTTGTTTTACAGCTAGCTTTAGCTACTCTCGAACACGCGCAAATACGCGCTGTCCTTGTGTGATTCAGAACTCCACCTTCGAGTGATATTTAGATTGCTCGCCTCTTTTCCTTGTTCGTTCTTCGATTGCGGACAGGAATCGATCTTCGTGATCAGGCTGATCTTGCGCTGGCAAGGTTGGTAACCATAGGGAGTTTGTTCAGCGATTGCATTGGCGCTTCGGGTTCGCTCGTCGTAGTCGGATCGTGAGGGTCTACTTCCACCAAGTCGAATTTATCTCCACTCACCGAAGGATCGGGCACTCCGACTCTATCAGCTTGGAACTCTATCCTCCCTACTTGGAAGGATTGATCTTGTAGTTGTTGTTGCTGTGTGGTGGACCATCTCTATGATGGCCTTGGCCTCGATTGCCACCATGAGCGTGGCCACCTCCACAACCATGCCCTGCAACATTTGCAGAAGATTGATGCTGGCCTCCTCCATAGTTCTCATGGTACATCTCCATACGAGTATCATATGCCATCAACTGAGCATATACCTCACTCAATGATGGTGCGTCAGCACGCCCAAGCACAAAAGAAACAAGTGGACTGTAATCAAAATCAAGGCCATTCAGGATGTATTAGACAATCTCATCATCATCCATAGGCTTACCAACAGCTGCGAGCTCTTATTTGATTGTCTTCATCTTGGAGAAGTAGACCACCATCATCATGGATCCCTTCTTGATATTGGCAAGCTGGGTACGCAGGTTTGTGACCCACGATTGGGAGTGCGCTGAAAACATGTTCTCAAATGCCTCCGATACCTCGGCAGATGACTCCAGGGTGGCGAGTTGAGCAAATAGCTCAAGAGTAGCTGATCTTTTGCTAGCCATGCATCATACTCTAGGTTGGGTACGAGCTCCTTCTTGTCAGCCTTTGCCACTTCAATCATCTTCGGCGGCTCTGGAGTTTTGCCCGTGAGGATGCCCATGTACTGGGCACCATGGATTGCTGAAAAGAATTGAGCTTTCCATAGAAGAAAGTTGTCCCTTGTCAGCTTTTCAGAGACCACAGGACCTAGGCTCGCTGGTGTGAAGTTGGATAAGGATGCCATTGGCGACTAGGGAAGGAAGGAAGGATAGTAGATGTATTTGGAAAAAGATGCTCTGATTACCATGTAAAATATGGTAGAAATGTGGTAGCTAATCTCAGCTCACCATGGGTCCATGTTATATAGGATGGCAATGCCATAGATTATATGGTTGAGGGGTTGTTGTACACGGCTCAGACTCATCTATATCTTGTACATAAAGAAAGTTATCTCTACTCTATCTCCAAGCTGTGTCCAACAACTCCAGGTTGTTTACAGATAGATCACAAAGGATCATAACTACTTCTAACATGGTGGTCTAGAGTTTAAGTATGTTAGCCCCATCGCATCCTTACTTTTTTCTTGGTTGTAAGATTTCCTTTAAGTCAGATTTCACATCCCTCACTCTAGTCCAAGATGAGATTATATATTTTGTGATTGGAGAGTTCATTCTCTCTTAATACAAAGATACTATGCACCTTTCCAGCATGTCTAGAAAAAAAGTAGAGGATTAAAAAGCACTTGAAAATCTGGAACTGCGTTGCTTGTTGAAATGCTAGAAAATGTTGACATGAAATTGGTATGTTTGGCAAGTTGAAGAGCACAGCGTTGGGGATATGGCTATTGGAGGTGCTTGCTTGAGGCGAAAAACCTATCTAGGTTCCGAAAGCCTGAAAGCTAGATGGCTTCCACTGTTTGAGATTCGTGCGGCCCTCAAGAGCCACATGATCTCTTCTTCTTCCTCCACCGACTGCCTGTCACGCTCGCGTCGCCGCTCTCACATGTGTGCTGGAGTAAGAGCCGGGGAGGGGTGGGAGTTGGGGGGGAGCGGCCGGCGGCAAGGTCGCCGCTCGCCGGGGTGGTCATGGAGGCGGCGTGTCAGACGCGCTTTTTAGAGGTCCACTATGCACATCGTATCACTCACTGGATCAGTACTTTTTAGAGCTTGATATCAAAAACCATACTTTGACCTTTATTGATACTAGAATAGGTTTACACGGTCTATGGCCTTACAAAAGCGGCCTAATGCCAATGAGGCAATCAAAGCAAACATTACAAGTAGAGCAAATAAGAAAAACATTAGAGATCTACTGCAGCGGTCCTACGGCCATGTGATTGAATGGGACCAGGCAGGTGGTGCAGTGTTGCATAGGGGTGTGGATGGTGGCAGTGCTTTTGATAGATTGGACATGGGGATAGTGCGGTCTTCGACGCTTTACAATGGCAATGGGGAAATCGAGGTGAGGAGGCTGGTTTCTTTATTATGTTTGGGGATGCATCTGGCATTTGTCTTTCTCTGTTCCTGTGTTGATAGTGGAGTATGTCCCATAATTCCTTTCAATAAAAGTTTCTTCAGGGCCCTTAATTCTTGAGAGGCAATCATTGATCTTTTGATAATCACCAGTAGGATTCCTCATGGATGATTATGCATGCGATGTGAGCTTCTTGGTTATAGACTAATTCTTCGCATAGTCCCATTAGGTAGTTGGGCTAGTCAACCTTGACTGTATGTGATCATGAATGTGCCATTTTGGAATCTTGTCCATTCTTGGAGCAAGCCTATTAAGAAATTATGATTTTTTTCAATCCGTTGTAGTTGAGCTAGTCTCCAGTGTTTCATTGTAGCTTCTCTTCATAGGTTGGGCAGCAATATCTTTTGCTCCAATGTGTATATTCTGGTTGATGTTGCTATGCCGAGTTTTAATTCTCTGTTAGTCCCTTGATAAATTATGAATTCCACAAAATACCCAATGCTCATAAATTCCTTCTTAGTCTAGAGATTCCATTCTTTTGCTCAATATCATCCTTACGCACCTTTATGTTCTTCCAAAATGTCATGTGTTTACTTGTCTTGGTCATGGTCTTTTGCTAGGCAGTTGAGGCTTTCATCTGTTTTTGTCTTCCAAGACCATCCTAGAGGCATAAATTTTCTTATTGCTAATATTTTTTTCTATCTCTAAATTCTGAGCTATCTTGAGTCTTTCAAAAATTCAATTACTGGTTGTATTCCTGATGCTTGTTCTGCGTCTGGCATCTAAGATTATTGCTGGAGTCTTCACTTCTTCCAAATTGGTCATATTATTCTAGCTTGTTCTTGAAGTAAAGTCATGCATGTTAGAGATAAAAGAGAGCACAAGGAGGGACAAGAACCTAAGGGGGCAGTGTGTAACACCAACAAACAACAAGCAAGGCAAAACATGCTAAAACAAGAGGAAATAAAAACCACAAGCACAAACAAAGAGCAGACACAAACAAGCTTTCCTATCTAATCGTCCGCTAAGGGTTGTGTCCTATAGGCCAAGTATAGCTCTGATACCACCTCTGTCGGATCCACTTTTTAGAGGTCCACTGTGCACATCGTATTAGTCCCTGGATTAGTAGCTGATATGCACATACACAAGAGATTGATATCAAAAACCATACTTTGATCTTTTTTGATACTAGAATAGGGTTACACCGTCTATGGCTTTACAAAAGCGGCCTAATGCCAACGAGGCAATCAAAGCAAACATTACAAGCAGAGCAAACAAGACAAACATCAAAGATCTACTGCAGCGGTCCTACAACATCGTGGCTCCAATCCTACAGGCATTCTTGGGTGTAAACGTAACCCTCGTCTTCATGCAGCCTCCTGAGCATGGTCGTTATCTTCGTTTGTACTCTAGTACATAGGCTTTTATCTCCATGCGTACTCCATTCCATGGACATCATTCATCTGTATTCCATATATAGCCTCGTGTCCCTTATGTAGCCTTGATATTTATGTGATTATATTCATCCTTGCATATGGTCCTTATCATATCCATTGTCCTAACACGACTTCTCCTTGCGTATATCCACTAGTATTCTTTCATCATTGTGAGTGCTCCTGCAGCTTTCTCCTAACAATATTCAACGAGCTGGGTGGTACGAGTAAACGAGCTACTCAACAAGTCCCAACCATGGGGTTTAGGTAGGGTAAGGATTTGCAGGCTGCATGCAAGGGGCTATTTTGGTGGAATATGCAATATTGGAGGTGGATATTTATAAAATGAAGTTTGGGCCATAGGGGTGAGTTCTCCCTTCCCACCAGTTCCTGGTTCTCAAGCCAACACATGCGTCACTAGCATGGCGTCCTACCACCGGTTCCTTGTGCAAGTTCCCACAACAATCTCTTTATAAACACTAATCATATAGAGCTCACCTAACCGGTTGCCTAATACCAAGGACATGGCTATTCAAATAGATTAATACACTCTGCAGAGGTTGTATTGTTTACCCAAATGGTGTCACTGTCTGGTTCAACAACAGCTTCACTAAGATCCCATACCCGTCGGCTTTTCCCTATACTTCTACCTACGAGGGGTCAGGGGCTTACGTTAACAAAATATCACACAGATAAATAATGGCCAATATAAAGGATCACGCAGATCAAAAAACCAAGAGGTACCGCCACCTCTGGACCTAACCTAGACTAATGGGAGAACACACAGCACCCTAGGTCGTCCCCTGACACCGCGTTGCCTACTCCGGCCTCCAAGTATTAGTAAGGTTCCAATTTATGGGCGTGAGATCTTGACTTCCCATTAAGGATGTGGTTGCACTAGTAATATTAGGACACCACACTGGATCGTCCCCACCCACGGCTTAACCTTCGCAGGCACCCTACTTCCCCTGCGTAAAATGGCACAAGGTATCCTAAGGCACACAACACAAGCAGCTCTAGCATGTTCACACAGTACGATACTAGATCATCACGCTCATACCGTAGCAAGGGGTGAAATGATTCTCATAATAAGTGCATTTCTAAGCGGTGATGTCTCATGTCATGCTGGTGGTAGGCTTAGGGTAATTTATGGGGTGGTACATTAGGGACATGACTACAACTAATAGTAGTAATCACTATATGCAAGATAAAAATGTAGGTGGAAGGGGGGAAGTTAGGACTTGCCAACGCTCGCTGACGATTCTGTTGTTCTAGCTACCTAGATTTCCTTCTTGAATGGATGCAACCCTTCAGTTCTCGTATTGTCATCCTGTCCTTCTTGTTCCTCTTTGAGTAGGGTCTTGATCTTCAGTCTTCTCCTCGTAGCTCTAGCGTACCCGACCTAGCATCACACACAAACAAACAAAGCATAACAAACCATAGAGAGATCGACCTGCTTAGCCTTAGGAGGGAAGTTAGTTTGTCTATCATACTATATGGATTCGAAAAGAGATTAGATGGAGTTAATCCATCCAACCACTAGGTGGGGCTGTTATGGGATTAGGTGGGGGTTTACTGGCGAAAACCAGACCACATTATTCTCTTTCACTATCATGTGAATTTGAAGAGAACGCTAGATCAAATCATCATAAATGACTTGATTGACTTCTTCAAATAATGAGTCATGGTCTCGGATAGATGTATGTATGTGTGTATGGTTGATCGGCTAGTTAGGTGCGTGCATATGCATTCATATACACATACAATATGCATGGGTTAGCATGGGTATGGTACCTTCATATGTATGTGCTAAGGCGTGAATACATACATGAGTTGGTACGTGCTTGGTGAGTATATGGTGGCTACGGGCACGTATACATATACATAGGTCGGAGGTGTATACATATATGCATAAGCATGCCCGAGGTGGTCTATGTGGTGGGTTGGAGTTAGCTACACATACAGGTGTATGAGTATGGGCGTACACGATACACGTGCAGGTATATATAGAGGTTTAGGGTGGTAGGTGTGTGGAGAGGGTGTATGTATACTCATATATTTTTATACATGCTATAATGTATATGCATACATGAGCATACATTGTATGGGTGGTGTTAGTGACTAACATATCGAAATCTCTACACAAGCAAAAGCAATACATTAACAAAACAAGCAATCAAACAAAGAACCTAATGGTCGCGCCGGGAGGAAAACAAGGATTTAATTTTAGAAGAATTTTGGTGGAAGAATCATCGGTACTAGAGTTTGCATGGGAGAGATATGATTTTTGGGAGTTTATAGGGAATTTCTGGGATTTATCAGGGTTTATATGAGGTGACAAATATTTTCCCAGAATTTTTGGATGATGGAAAAGAGGTGCAAAAGGTCTGGGTAGGTTCCAGGGTGGCTCTAGTATTTTGAAAGTTTCTAGGAATTTTTGTGTGAAGGGAAAGGGGTAAATGATATTTCCCATCCGCACCGTCACTGCCATGTGGGACTTATGGTCAATGTTGGCCGTTGACTGCACAAGCCCAAGATTGGTCCTCGTTGACATGGCATGTGCCACGTGTGTGCCTTCGTGGCGCTTGCGTGGCTCGATGCCGCTGTCATGGCACGTTGTTAATGGTCGGACTGATGTGGCTGAGTTGCCGTGCTAGTGCTGATTGGTCCCTAACGGACAGTGTTAGGCTTGTGCCCACAAGTCATCGAGTGTGGGAGGGTGATGGCATCATGGTGAGCCAATGCGAGCCGTTCATCCTCTATCTGACAGCCAAAGCTCGTCTTCCTCTTTGCGTTGATGCAGTGGTGGTGCTGCGTCTAGGCGGGGGGGTCGCACGGTAGCGCACCGGGAAGGGAGGAATCTGGCGAGGCTAAGGCAGTGGCGCGCAGAGGAGAGTGGATCTCGGGTGAGGTGCGGCTACAGCGGTGGCTGTGCTCCGGCGGAGGGAGGAGAGGAGAGGAGGGGGGAAGGAGCAAACTCGGGCGGAAGAGGGATGGAAGCTCAAGCTCGAGGGGCGAGTTGCAATGGCGAGCACGCCGGCCCATTTATAGGCGTGGTGAGGTGGTTCCCACACAGGAAGGCGGTGCGGCAGTGGAGATCTTTTCCGGCAGCCGGGAAAGGATGTCAGGGCCATGGACCAGACGATTCGCTGGGATATTTCTCTGACCGGCATGCAGGTATGGGCGACGAGCGGTGATGGGAGATCTGGGCGGCGACGGGATGAGTCGGAGGTAGAAGACTACATGAGGAAGGGGACGCGGTTGACAAGCAGGGCCCACCTATCATTGGCGCGTCGCGCATTCGCGGACGTGGAGCACACGTGGAGGGGAGCCGGGCTGAGGTGGGCTGGCTGGGCCACGTGAGAGGAAAGGGAGGGGAGGTGGCCTGGTCGGGAAGATGAAAAAGGAGAGGGCAGGCCGAGCTGGGTTGGGCTAATGGGAAATGGAGGAGGAGGCGGCTTGATGCGGAAAAGGGTAGGAGGAATGGGAGGATGGGCCGAGCTGGGCTGGAGAGAAGGGAAGGGAGATTGAGCCCGAGGAGGGTTTAGGAAAAGGAAGGATTTGAATAATTTGGAGGGGATTCAAACAATGGGTTTATAATGGGAATTGAAAGGGTTTGAAATTTGAATCAAGGAGGGAGGTTGACACCAAGGGTTCCAACAAAGCATACGAACAAACAAAACAATCAAGCAAGCACAACAAAATGCATACGATGAATTTTGATGCAAGGTTTTTGAATTTTTTTTTGAAAGGGTGTTTTAGATGAGAAATAGAAAAGCAAATGTTAGTTTGTACAAAACATTTAAAAAGTTCAAATTTTTAGTGGTTTTTAACATGTGGCACAACACAGGTTGTTACAGATCTACCCCAGTTAGAAGAATCTTGTCCCCAAGATTCAAGCAGACTAAAGAGATAGGGAGAGAAAAACTAACATTATTCAACTTACTTAGTTATTTCTTTTGGGAGTCTTCATTCTTCTGAATAGGAAATTGTCATTGCAAATATTTGTATTTCTGGGGTAGCTGTCTAACTTTCTTAATTCCTTTATTTTCTTAGTATTTCCATCCTGCTATTCTCTTTGTTTCCTCTGACTCTGTGGTGGCTTGGTGTTTAAAATTTCGACAGCCCATATTCTGAGCAAACTATGATTTTTGTTTCTGGATATTTCATGATAGTGGGAGTTTCAATAGCCTTATTGGATTGTCTCTTTAGAGCTTCTTCATACATCCTCCATCTTGTGTAAGCAATCGCTATTGCAGTTAGTTGTGTTCTTTATCTTTCGGGGTAGTTGCCTTTGATTCCTTTTATGCCTCATACTCTTAATGATTCATTTGTCACAGGTTTTAGTATTTTCTCATCCTAGGATTTCTTTTTGACCTTATGCTTGGGATTTCATAGCTCTTTGGCTACTTATAATTTTAATCTTTCCTTCTAATAATTCACTAATAGTGGGGCTACCCCACTTAGAGAATTCATTCCTCAGTTGGTCTTGGATCCCATACGGTGACATTTCTTGGGTTTATCTCCTTAGTCTCCGTAGTCTCCCAGGGTCTTTGATGCTATTGCCATTATTGGGTAGTTTTCTGAGCAACAATCACTATGAACATGGGATCCTATTTTTCATCCAAAGACTTGCATGTCTCTATTACTTGATCCAATTCCATTTTTCATCCAAAATCTTGCATGCCTCTATTATTTGATCCAACTCATTGTAACTTACTCCATTTTGAGGGTTCTGAAGTGAATCCCATATTCTAATAGTCTATCCTGGACTAGGGTCTACCCTACTTAGAGAGCTTTAATCTGGGGGTTTTCTTCCAAAACTTCCTTTAGAGTACCTTTGGTTCTTACCACCATATGATTTGTCTCCTATTGCTTGATTCATTGTGCGAGGAAACTGGATTTCATTCATTGATTGTTTTCTTGATCTTGGACCGTGGGTGCTTGTCATGTCTCGAGCATACCAGATTTCTTCAATGCTCATATATATTAGCTCGAAAATGCTTGTTCATACATTTATCTCCCTAGATAACATCATCGTCACTCATGTGGAAGCGGGCAAGTTATAAAAATGTAAAATACTAAGATCATCAAGATCTGGAGCATATGGCAGGTGTATATCACTACTTCAACCCAGCAATTTGAATCACACATCTCAAGAATACGAGCAATGGGTGGTAGTGTGGGATTGAATCCTTCTTTACTATCATAGTTATTCAATCTCCTGTCTTGTGGAATCCACTTGTGGGCTTTTGCTTGAACTTCTGCTTCGATAGGATTGGCGTTGGGAACCAAGTGGATAAGCTTCAAGCGGCTTCTGGGGGGGGAGGGGGGGGTATACGCTATGGATTGATGCCGGTGGGTTGAGGAGCGCGACTCTTTGATATGACCACGCCATCAACCAACATGTTACCACCTCCAACTCAAGTATCACCTACATCGACACCAGCCCAAGCCTTTGGTAGACCGATTACACGTAGTGGAGCAAAGAAGCTACAAAAAGAGGTGAACGTGCTACTTTATGAAGTTCAATTTAATATTAATGAGAATTATATACTGCCTAAGTCGTGCACATTGTTGTTGATCAGGTTCACCAAGGAGATACGACTAAATTAGTAAAGACTAGTCAGAAGGTCAACAATATGCCCGATGTTCAACTTCCCATGCAAAACTGTACCAATGTACAAAGTTTCGTGGAACATATTGCACATGGTGTGAAAGTGTATCAGGTTAAGTTTCCAACGCAACCAACGGCACGTCATTTGGACTTTCCAAGAAGAAGTTATTGCCAAAACACTAAAGACTGCGCAGAAGGCCAACAACCACGCGGGAACAACTCAAGAACTCTTGTTTCATGGAGGTCCTTTCACACAGTCTATCTTTTCATTTCTATTTCGTGTTTATACCTATCTAGCAGGGCTGTTCCTATTATAAATATACCTGTACTCCTAAGCAAATGCAGACTTTGATAATTGATATACAAACCTCCCTTTGTTTAGCTGTGTGCTAACAATTCTTGAGAGAAATCTCTACCCCTTTGCTCCTGTGATTTCCTTCGTGGGATTACAGAAGTTGCAGCGTCATCCGCTCCCAATTGGTGCTCCTACTCCCTTCAAGGTTCGCCTTGATTGATTGTAGGCTGTGTTGGTTGGTTCTTTAAGAGTGTGGTTGGCGAATCCTCGATTCAGGTTGCCAGTTAAAGATGGTGGCTGGCTTCAAGTTTTATTAGCCAAGTTGCACTAGTTATCGCCATTTGCAGCAAGTTATCCGGCTGTTCTACAGCTAATTATCTGGTGTTTGATCCTAAGTCATGAAGATCGAAACACCATGTCGTATCATCTGGTATCAAAGCTTTTGTTGCCACGGTCAGCTTCCTTACCCTTAGCTACATATATTTTGTGTTCGTTCTATCCACTAAAAGTCACAAAAATATTTGCCATAGCCCTTTGTTTCAATCTGTTATTTTGGTGAGTTTTGATAAGTTTCAGTCCCTTAGAGTCTTTGTTTAGTTGCTGATCATATCATCATTTTGTGTCCTTTTTGTGCCTTTCATATCTCAAAACAAAATAAGAGTAAAAAAAAAGATGATAGAAAGTTGCAAAAAAAAAGTGTTGAGAAAGTTGAAAAAAAAAGAGAGAAGTGTTGGAAAGAAGGAAGAACTATTACATTGTTGATGTGCACAAGTGTTTAAACCTGCATATCAGGTTGCTTTGGTTACATCATTCATATCTCGTGATCAGCACTAGGCATTGGATCTCTAGTTTGGATTGATATTTATCTTTAGAACAACTAGAATTCAAATTCTATTCCTTGTGTATCACTCCTTACCAAGCTCCACATACAAGCCATCGTAATCAGTACTCTCTGGTCGTGCATTCGCTTAACCATCACTCTTTTTACCACCACACATAGTACTTCTGTAATCTACAGGGGAACTCATAATAGCTTTGGTTGGTAAGAGAAGGTGAGGTTCTGAGAGCTACCAAATTTTATATTCCACAAATATCTTTTGTTTGTATTTAGCTAACCATACACAGGAAGATGGAAGATGTTGAGGTAGCAGATTGTGTTACTACAGTACAATTTAATGAACTCCAACAAAGCATGGAAGAGAGACAAGCCCGGTTGACCCAAGATCTTCAGGCTTTTATGGCCGAAATTAGGGGTCATTGTCAACCTCATGATAGTGCAAGCAACCATGGTGAAGAAGGAGAAAATAGTGAAGGAGGAGCTGCTATTAGAAGAGCAAGAGAACAAGAAAGGAGGAACCGAGGCACTGCACATGGTAGAGGAAGAGAACAAGGTCAAAGAAATAATGACAATGATGAATTTGAAGATACAGATGAAGATAATCATTCCCAATATCGTTTTGGTTGCCAACGTCATAGAGGAGGCAACCATGAGGAGAGGTTTGGCAAACTGAAATTTACCATGCCAAAATTTGATGGAGGATCTGATTCTGAAGCTTACTTCACTTGGGAGTTGAAGGTGGACAAGATATTTCGCTTGCATAATTATTCAGAGGAGAAGAAGTTAGCCATGGCATCTCTTGAGTTTGATGGGTATGCTCTGATATGGTGGGAACAACTTCTCCATGATCGAGAAGAAGATGGAGAAAATCCTATTACCATGTGGGATGAGATGAAGCAATAAATGAGAATTTGTTTTGTGCCAAAGCACTATCAACGTGATCTTTTTGATAAATTGCAGAATCTGAAGCAAGAAAGTTTCTCTGTTGAGGAGTATTATAAAGATATGGAGAATGCTATGATTAGAGCTAATGTATATGAAGATGAAGAGCAAAGTATTGCATGTTTCATGGCTGGGTTACATCGCAATATCAAGCGCATTGTTGAGTTTTAGCCATACCGTCATCTTATTGATTTGGTACATCAAGCAACAAAAGCTGAACGATAATTGCAGCAAGATGCTAAGAATAGTAAGCCCTTGTCATATGGCATGAGGACTATGTCAAGAGGAGGCAAGACAATCTCGAGGTTTACTGCTGCACCCTCATCGGCGAAAAGCTCAAGTGGAGATTTACGTTCTAATGTGCAAGATGTTTGTAAAGGGAAGAATGCTGCTGCCCCAAACATGAGCGCTAAACCACCAGCATCCACCACTACTTCAGTGGGATCTACAGCCAAGAGTAGTGGGATTCAGTGCTTCAAGTGTAGAGGTCGTGGGCATGTAATCAAAGAGTGTCCAAATAATCGTGTGATCATTGTGAATGACAATGGAGAATATAACTCAGCTAGTGAAGAGGAAGTTAAGGAAGAATATGATGATGAAGCACATGAAGATGAGGAACATACTAGATGTGAATTTGACCAAGGTGCTGCTCTTGTGGTGGCTCAAATTTTGAGCGTTCAATTAAAGGAAGCTGAAAATGGACAGCGACATAATCTTTTCCAAACCAGAGCTAAAGTACAAGATAAACTAGTTAAGGTGATCATTGATGGTGGGAGCTGCCATAATCTTGCTAGTCGTGAGATGGTTGACAAGCTTGGTTTGAATCTATAGCGGCACCCTCATCCATATCATGTCTAATGGTTGAATGATTCGGGAGATATTAAGATTGGATTTAGAGTAAAGGTTCCATTCAAAATTAGTGAATATGTTGACACAATGGAGTGTGATGTGGCACTGATATCTGTGTGCCACTTGCTGCTTGGAAGACCTTGGCAATATGATCGATATACTCAGCATTGTGGGAGGACAAATCAGTACCCACTAGATTTGAAAAGGAAGAAGTTTGTACTCAAGCCTATGACACCTCAACAAATCATGGCTGAGCACTTACAAAGGAGATCTGAAATTTGTCCAGAAAGTAAAGAAGGAGAAGAGCAAAAGAAATTGAGTGCCATCCACAATTCAGTGAGTGAGTGACACAAGCCAAATCTGAGAGATAAAAAGAAAGGAGAGGGAGAGCATCTAGTTATGCTAACCACAAAATATGAGCTGAGAGAAGTGAGGAACAACCCAGATCAAGTGCTCTTTGTACTTGTGTGCAAAGACATTTTAATTTCACCTAACGATATCACCTCTCTTCCTATTGTTGTGTCTCATCTTTTGCAGAACTATGAAGACATTTTTCCAGAAGAAACACCAGCTGGACTACCTCCCATTCGTGGAATTGAACATCAAGTTGATCTCATTCCAGGGGCTGCACTCCCTAACCATCCACCATACTGCACCAATCTTGAGGAAACAAAAGAAATACAAAGGCAAGTACAAGAACTTCTTGATAAAGGTTTTGTTCGTGAAAGCTTAAGCCCTTGTGCTGTACCTGTGATATTAGTGCCTAAAAAGGATGGTTCTTGGAGGATGCGTGTTGACTGTAGAGCTATAAATAATATCATTGTTCGCTATTGTCATCCTATTCCACGGTTAGATGATATGCTTGATGAATTGAGTGGTTCCATAATATTTACTAAAATTGACTTGAGAAGTGGTTACCATCAAATAAGAATGAAAGCTGGAGATGAATGGAAAACTACATTTAAAACTAAATTTGGGCTGTATGAATGGTTAGTTATGCCTTTTGGTCTGACTAATGCTCCTAGTACTTTCATGAGATTAATGAACCATATCCTGCAAGCTTTCATTGGAAAATTTGTTGTTGTATACTTTGATGATATTCTAATTTATAGCAAGTCCCTTGAAGAGCATATGAAACACATTCGGCAAGTCTTGGATGAGCTTAGAAAGGAGAAATTATTTGCTAATCTTGAGAAGTGCAGTTGTTGCACATACCATGTTGTGTTTCTTGGCTTTGTTGTTTCAGGAAAAGTAATCGAAGTGGATGAATCAAAGGTGAAAGCCATCAAGGATTGGCCAACTCCTACGAATGTAAGTCAAGTAAGAACTTTTCATGGCCTTGCTGGTTTCTATAGGAGATTTGTGAGAGATTTCAGTACCATCGCTGTTCCTTTGAATGAGTTGACAAAGAAAGGGGTTGAATTTAAATGGGGAAACTCACAAGAAACTGCTTTTCAAGAATTAAAGAAATGTTTGACTGAAGCACCATTGCTTGTTCTTCCTGATTTCACTAAAACTTTTGAATTAGAATGTGATGCTAGTGGAATTGGGATAGGAGGAGTTTTAATGCAACAAGGAAAACCAGTGGCATATTTTAGTGAAAAATTGGGAGGTGCCCAATTAAATTATTCTGTGTATGACAAAGAGTTGTACGCTTTGGTGCATGTGCTTGAGACATGGCAGCACTACTTATGGCCGAAGGAGTTTGTTATTCATTCCGATCATGAAGCTTTGAAGTACTTGAAAGGCCAAGCTAAGCTGAACCGTCACCATGCCAAGTGGGTTGAGTTCATCAAAACATTTCCATACATTGTGAAATTTAAGAAAGGTAAGGACAATGTGGTTGCCGATGCTTTGTCTCGAAAGAGTGTGTTACTGAATCAACTTGAAGTCAAGGTGTTGGGTCTTGAAAATTTGAAAGGTTTGTATAATAATGATCCTGAATTTTCAGAACCATATAATCATGGTAAAGATGGAAAGGGTTGGGAAAAATATCACATACATGATGGATTTCTGTTTAGAGCTAACAAGCTTTGTGTTCCAAATTCTTCTGTTAGATGGTTATTGTTGCAGGAGTCACATGGAGGTGGACTAACCGGTCATTTTGGACAGAAGAAAACTTACGAACTGCTAGGTGATCATTTCTATTGGCCCAAGATGAGGAGAGATGTCATCAGATTTGTAGAGTGATGCATCACCTGTCACAAAGCTAAGTCAAAACTAAATCCTCATGGCTTATACACTCTGTTACCTGCTCCTAACATTCCTTGGGAAGACATAAGCATGGATTTTATTTTGGGGTTACCTAGAACTTAGAGAGGAAAGGATTCTATATTCATTGTGGTTGATAGATTCTTAAAGATGGCTCATTTTATCCCTTGCAACCAGAGCGACGATGCTTCACATGTTGCTAATTTATTTTTTAGGGAAATTGTGAGGCTACATGGGATGCCCAAGACCATTGTGTCTGATCGTGATGTCAAGTTCGTGAGCTATTTTTGGAAAATGTTAAGGGCTAAACTTGGCACCAAGCTCTTGTTCTCAACAACTTGTCACCCTCAAAGTGATGGACAAACTGAAGTGGTGAATTGCACATTGTCAATGTTGCTACGAACAATCGCACATTCTACCACTAACTTGTGTCCTTTTGAAATTGTATATGGTTTTAAACCTATTGCTCCGATCAATTTGTTGCCCCTTCCATTGCAGAAGAGAACCAACATGGAAGCATCCAAGCGTGCTGCATACATAAAGAATATACATGAGAAGACCAAGGAAGCAATCGAATTAAAGGCTAAACGTAAGGCTACAAGTATGAACAAACATAGGAAGAAAGTGTTATTCGAGCCAGGGGACTTGGTGTGGATACATTTGCGCAAGGATCGCTTCCCTAATCAGCGCAAATCCAAATTGTTGCCTCGTGGAGATGGACCATTTCGTGTTCTTGCAAAGATCAATGATAATGCATAAAGATAGTGTTAGTGTTTTAGACCGGCAACCTGCCTAGGGGGTACCCTAAGTGGTCTTATGTGCGGTAAGGATCATCGATAATCAAGGAATCAATGGTGACAAAAGGAACACGATTCAGATAGGTTCGGGCTGCTAGATTGCGTAATACCCTACGTCCTGTGTGTTGGTTTGTATTGATCTTGGATGAACTGGAGTTGTTCTTGAGGGGGGTCCCTGCCTACCCTTATATACACGGGAGGGCAGGGTTACAAGTCTGAGTCCTAGTCGAGTACTATTACAGAGTTCTACTCGGTGTGGCCCGAGTAGTTTTCCATACACATACTTGACTAGTTCGAGTGGGATACGCCTATCCCTTGTCCTGATCGTGTCCGAGTACGCCCCTCAGTGGGTCATCCAAGGTCTACTCATGGGCCTGGGGTCCATGCCTGACAAGCCCCCGAGTACTTTGTAGTCGTGCGCCACAGTCTTGGGCACTGTGGGCACTATCTGAGTAGTTTGTCATAGAGGTTGCGGACCGAAGTGCTCGAGTACTGTCGCATGGCTGGAAGGTACTCTTCTTGTTCCTTTGAGTTGTTTCTGTTCCGAGAATTTTTATATGGTAGTGCGATGTCAATCGCACTCCATATGGAGTAGCCCCCGAGCCTTAGGTTGAGTCGAAGAGTCAGGCTTAGGGTCAATCCTGCCTTTTGTCTATTTTACCCTTGGAAATCCTAAAAAAGAAAAAACTGACCATCAGGTATGGTTACCGCAGCCCCCGAGCACTTAAGCGAGTTCTGTCGTTGAAGTGGTCAAAAACCCGTTGAAAAGAGTAGCCGTTGGCTGTTTAAGGCAATTAATTCGCTTAAAATCCATCCGTTGCGTAACTGACACTTGGAATCCGGAGGTGGCGGAAATAAAACTGGAGGGCCCCCTTTCGGTTAGGTTTACCCCCCAGGGTGATCAGATCTATTTTTCTTCCTCCCCTGCGCCTCTGCTCCGCGTTTTCGCCGTCGCAATTGCCAAGTACCACCGCCGCCATTGCTCCCCTTTGAGAGAGATCCGAGAGTGACTGCCTTGTGCTGAGGTTGAAATCGGCGGATGCGCACCAAGAAGATGAGCAAGAAACTTGAGAAGATCCAGGGCAAGGCTCCGGCTACGGGCAAGGTGAAGTCCAAGAAGGGGAAGGAACTGGTGCTGCCGGTGCTGAAGGTGGGGCCGACGAATAAGACTGCGCCGCCGCTACCTGGAGTGACGTGGCAGCATTCGGTGATGAAGGAGGAGGCCGTGCAAGCACTAGTCGATGCCAAGCTTCTGCAGCCAAACGAAATACTCGAGTGGCGCCCAGCTTTTCCAAATGCGTGGCAATTTGAGGAACATCTAGGCGAGACAGTGATGCTCCCACACTTTGTGGAGAGGGGGTTGGCGGTGCCCACCTCCGACTTCTTTAGAGGTATCCTCGAGTACTATAAGCTTCAACTTGTTCATTTGAACCCCAATGGTGTACTACATATGTTGATTTTCGTACACCTCTGCGAAGTTTATTTGGGAGTTCCTCCAAGCCTCGAGTTGTTTAGGAAATTGTTCCGCTGTAAGCCGTAGCCAAGTGCACAAAGGACAGAAGTCTTTGGAGGCACCGGGTTCCAACTTAGGAACTCGGGCGCATATATTGAGTATAACCTGACTGACTCCCATGGGGACTGGAAAAAAAGATGGTTCTACATCGGGAACCATGATCCTCGCTTGCCTGTGGTGACTGGTCACACGCCCAAGCATGCAGAAAGCTGGGTGAGCGAACCCGAAGACACCCTGGAACTTGACCACTTGATGCAGCAGATTATCGAGTTGAAGGCACTCGGTATTACTGGGATTAATGTGGCGGCCAGTTTTCTGAAGAGAAGAGTCCAGCCGCTTCAGAAACATGCTCACTCGGGGAGTGAGTACACAGGTCTTAATGATCCATCGCGTATGTCCGATGAGGATATATCCGATGATGATGTAGAGGTGCTGCTGGCTAAGTTCTTCAGGAACTATCAATGAGTACCAGTGATCCATGCCGCTCTTCGGCAGTATGATGCCTGGTATGAGCCAGAAGTGGTATGTTCTGGCGCTTGACTTGTACTTTTTGACTTGTTGTGATATTTGTGTAATATCGACTTGTTGTCTTGTAGTCTCGAGTTCTTGCCGGCTACTTAGCGCAGTCGGAAGAAGAGGAGACTGTTGTCGAGGAGTCGGAGGACGAGCCCTCTCCTCGTGTGAAGAAACGCAAAGTGGTCCGCAAAACGTCTGCGGCTAAGTCTACTTCAACCCCTAAGAAGTCTCGGGGTACCAAGGTATGTAGTCGTGTACTCAATTATAGTTGATGAATTTGAGCTTGCAATCATTGTGACTACTTTGTCTTGTTCAAAAAGGCTGTTGATACGGCTCTTGGTGATGATGAGGCTGCTTCTGAAGAAGTAGTCGTGACCAACCTGGACGTCGGTAATGTATCTGTTGATATGGTGCCAGAGAGGGTGCCAGCGACGGAAGCTGGAGTAGCCCTCGAGCTAACTGCACAAGCTCCGTCAGCCACCATGCTGCCAGTTACTGACCAGGCAGTTCTGGGGTTACCCGCCGGAGTAGCGGGTATTGTAAAGGAGGTGTCGCCAGTAGTTGCTATTGGCTCCTTGTTGTCCAGTGTAATCACCAGTGGTAAGCTTTCTGTCCTGACTAATTTTGTTTGTCTGAGTGGTATTGTAGTCTTGACTTCTGCTTCCCAGGTTTTGGCGAGAAGACAGCGCTGGCAGCTAGTCCTGCGGCGCCGAGTACTCGGCCGCCTATCGCCGAGAAGAAACGTGTGCGATTTCTGCCACGCTCAACCCGGTGAGATTGCTTGTCTGTTGTATTACTTTAAGTTGTCTTGAAGTCGTGTAATGACATATTTTGATGCAGAGATGCAGAGGAAACTATCCCTGTAGAGACAAGGGTAGAGTCGGATCCCCCGACTACATTATCTGCTCCCTTGGAGGACTTGATTGTTGAGGAGGTACCTAAAGTCGACGCCGGTCGCCTTGGAGCTACTATGTCTATGCTTCAAGATGTCATCCGTTCGGTGGAAGTTCCCGCCGCCACGTCGGGGTTGGGAAGTGCTGCCTTATCAACATCCACTAGCGGATCTCTGGTTGTAGTGGGTGTGGAAAAATCCAAAGAGGCAACTGCTCCAGGTATGATTCTGTAGTCCTGTTATTGTAGTCGTAGCAAGCAGGTGACTGATGATAAATGTTGTAGGTGCCAATTTGGATGCAACTCCTCATCTTGCGGAGAGTACTCAAAAACCAGTGTTCAGCTTGCCCTCTGACTTGGAGTTCCAGAGGGCGTCGATGTTTTTCGGAGCTTCCAGGTTAATTTCCTTTGCGTTGTCACATAGATCGAGTAATTGTGAGGCTTTTAACTGATCGTATTGCCTTGCATACTCGGACCCTTTAGGAGCGAAGTCATCAATTGGAGCAGGAATGTGCGCAACTGACAGAAGCCTTAAGGGTTCACGAGGTTGGAGCGAAGTCTTTTGCTGTGGAACGGTCGGATCATGAAGTCCTGCAGCAAAAACTGGAGACCCGCTACAAGTCTCTGAACAAAAAGTATCAAGGTGAGTACTTTGCATACTCCGAGTATGTTCGATTGTAGTCGGCTATGGTTGAACTTGTTTGTCTTGTAGAGCTCAAGAGGCAAGAGGCGGCTGCAAGGAGCCAAGTCCTTGACTAGAGAAACGCACAAGATCGAGTGGCGGATGAAGCTGAATGTCTTTGGGCCACGCTGACGGAAGCATAGGCTGCTTGCGAGCATCAGCGGGATAGGAAGATGCAGAATGGCGTGATGCTTGCCATGACCATGGTGGCATGCAGAGATCATGCCCAGACCATGGGAAGACTCCGAGGCGAACTCCAGGAGTTGACTGTAGCAGCTGAAGACTTGGTGAACGCCATAGCCCCCGTGGAAGAGGGCGCAGGGCCTCAATCACTAGTTGAGCGATTGAAGGCTGCCTTGAGTAAATTGGCGGGACTCTGCAAAGCTGTTTGCAAATAGGTCCTTGCCGTTGTGAAGTCCTACTACCCGAGGGCTGACTTGGCGGCGGCTGGTGACAGCGTGGCTCGCAACTGCATAGAAGAAGCATATGCGCAGTACCTCGAGGAGGCAGAGCCTATCGCGTCGAAGATGTCAGAGTTTGTCTCTCCAGAAGAGCCTTGAGCGTTTTATGTACTCCTGAAACAGTTTCGAGTATTTTGAACGATACTGTGACAAATAAATGCTGGCCCATTATTTTGTTGCTTGAAATGGTTGTCTTGCAAAGAGTAGATTTAGTCCGTCTTACCCAAATTGAAGTGGCAGGATCAGCAAAGCCCAACCCCTGAAGGGGGGAACTCTGCCTCGCTCAATTCTGGGTCCCAGGGTCGGGTGCGGCCGACCCCTTGAGGGAAAGAATTCCACCTCGCCCGACCCTAGGTTCCAGGGTCGGGTGCGGCCGACCCCTAAACAGAGGGTCGGATCCTGCCAAGCCCCCGAGATGATGTGAACGTGGGTCGTGCTTGGCTAGAGTAATTCTGAGTTTCGAGTAGTCGCAATGCTGTCGAGTACTCTACTTTTGAGGGGCACGGGTCTACTGTACTCTTTTGTCTTTTGTGGATGCACGGGTGTACTGTACTCTTTTGTCCTTTGTAGCATAAGTGCCATCACGTGGGCAGAGTCAGAAGTCGTCAGACTCATTGATCACGGGCGCATAGTAACTCTTAGGTAGGTGGTAGTTGCAGCTCTCGGCTATAAATAGATCCATCTGGATGTCGACCCAAACCAAGTTTCTGAGTAGCAATGGATTGCCTTCGGTTGCTGTTGTTTGAGTGTAAAGAGCCATCAAAGAGTGCACTGGTGCTAGAAGATTCCTCGTAGATTGAGGCCACCTTCCCTCCACAGACTCCTGCGCTCGTAGGGATAGCCGCGATGCTAGAAGAATCCTCGTAGGAGGTTTCATTACGCGCCTCATCTTGCAGCTCGTGATCCAATGGAGTACACGCTGGAACTCGCGAGTGATAGGTGATGAGTGCCATGGTCTTTATCCCGCTCTCTTAGAGGTGGAGGTGTGTCCGTAGAGTCGATTGGCCCCGCCAGGCTAGCAAAAGAGCAGCCTTGGTTCCCTCTAGGCGCGTCGCGCGGGATTCATCGTTGCCGCTGTCAAGGCAGTGGTGATGCAAGAGTTCCTGGCATTGCCTTGGGTAGAGGACCTGGATATGGCTTCGTTTTGCGCAGCTTCCTTGCGTGTAGGCCCTTCCCATTGTAGTCGGTAGACCTGAGTGGCCTTGTGATATAGTAAAAGCCTGAGGCTTAAATGCAGCCCGCCAGTAGGCAGTTGCTTGTAGTCCTTGTGTATTTTGAGTACTCCTACTCGTATGTAACTTGATGATGTATCTTCGGTTCTGAGTAAAGAAATACTTTACGGAAACTTTGTACCAGGGCAGTGATCCTTGTTGAATTGATAATTCTTGAGTCTAGACTAATGTATCTTGAAGTCAGTAGTCGAGTTGTTAGCTCGAGTAGTCATCATGAGTTGTTGCCTTGAAGCGATTACTCGGATGCTGCTATGGGTAATAGCAACAAAGATGTTCTATATTCCAAGAGTTTGGTACTTGTTCTCCTGAAAGCTCTTGGAGTCTGTAAGGTCCAGGTCCCGAAACCTTTGATATGATGTAAGGACCTTCCCATGGCGAATTTAGTTTATGCAACCCCATCGTGTCCTGGATTCGCTTGAGGACCATATCTCCTAAGTTAAAAGATCGTTCCTTGACGTTGCGGTCGTGGTAATACCTCAAACCATCAAGGTACCTGGCAGATTGCACTAGCGCTGCGCATCTTGCTTCTTCTAGACTGTCTAGATCTGTTCGCCTTGTTTCTTCTACCAGTTCTTCGTCGTATTGTTCAACTAAAGGTGATTGCCACATGATGTCGGTGGGTAGTATGGCTTCCGAGCCATACATGAGGAAATAGGGCGAGAGCCCAATAGTCTTGCATGGTTGGGTACGTAGGCCCCACAGAGCATTGGGTAACTCTTTGAGCCATTTGCCACCTTTGGTGTTGCCAACATGATGTAGTCTTTTCTTCAGAGCGTCGAGTATCATGTCATTAGCACGCTCGACTTGTCCATTGGCTCGTGGGTGAGCGACCGAGACATAGCGGACATCGATGCCGATATTCTCGCAGTATTCCCAAAAGCCATGATTGTTGAAGTTTGACCCTAGGTCTGTGATAATCCTGTTGGGAAAGCCGTAGCGGTGTACGATTTCATCTAAGAAGTCGAGGACTCGGTCTGCCTTGGGGAAAGTGACTGGTTTGACCTCAATCCACTTGGTGAATTTGTCGATAGCCACGAGTACTCGGTTAAATCCTCCTAGCGCAGTTGGTAATGGCCCTATTATGTCGAGCCCCCAGCAGGCAAACGGCCATGTTGGAGGTATTGTGACTAGCTTGTAGGCCGGTACATGCTATTGTTTGGTAAAGAATTGACAACCTTTGCACTTCTGAACTAGTTGTTTAGCATCGGCCAGAGCCATGGGCCAGTAGAAGCCTGCTATGAAAGTCTTGCCAACTATTGTCCGTGAAGAGGCGTGGTTGCCACAGATGCCTTTGTGAATTTCCTCTAGGATTTCTTGGCCGTCTTCCCGAGTAACGCACTTCATGAGTAACTCAGATGATGCACCTTTCCTGTAGAGCTTGTCTCCGACTAGAATGTAATTTTTTACTTGCCGGGAGATTTGTTCAGCCTTATTTTTGTCGGATGGTAGCTGGTGATCTTTGATGTAATCGATGAAGGGTGTCCTCCAGTCGACTTCTATCATCATGACTTCACGAGAGACGTCAGCAGTCGGGACCGCTGGCAGCGTGACTTGATCAGATATGGATGGCTTGCGCAATTCGTGTACGAAAATTCCTGCTGGAACCTCTGCACGAGTTGAGCCCATTTTGGATAAGACATCAGCGGCAACGTTGTTGTCGCAGACGATGTGATGAAATTCCAAGCCTGAGAACTTGTTTTCTAGTTTACGGACTTCTTTACAATACGCGTCCATGTTGTCCTTGTTTCGGTCCCACTCATCATTGACTTGGTTTATAACGACTAGTGATTAGCCATACACCAGTAGTCTTTTGATGCTGAGGAAGATTGCAAGGCGAAGGCCGTGTAGCAGTGCTTCGTACTCGGCTTCGTTGTTAGATGCTTCCCAGAAGATTTGCAGTACGTATTTGAGCTAGTATCCCTTGAGGGAGATGAGTAATACGCCCGCACCATCCCCTTCAAGTTTGAGGGACCCGTCGAAGTACATTACCCAGTGCTCTGGCCGTTCGACTAATGTTTGTACTTGATTTTTAGTCCATTCAGCTACGAAGTTGACCAAAGCTTGGGATTTGATAGTTGTCCTTGGCTTGAAGTCCAAGGTGAGAGCTCTGAGTTCAACTGCCCATTTGGAGATTCTACCCACGGCGTCTCTGTTGTGAAGAATTTTCGCCGAGCAGGAAGTCAGAGATGACTGTGATGTTGTGCTCCTGGAAATAATGGTGCAGTTTCCGGGAGGTGAGCAAAATTGCGTATAAGAGCTTTTGTATCGGTGAATACCGAGTTTTGGAGTCCGAGAGTACTTCGCTTACAAAGTAGACAGGTTGTTGGACCTTGTAAGCGTGGCCCGGTTCAGACCGTTCGACTACTATTGTCGTGTTGATGACGTGAGTAGTAGCTGATATGTATAGGAGCAAGTCTTCGTTCGGAGAAGGAGCGGTGAGTATAGGAGGCTTTGATAGAAAGTCTTTGAGTTGTGTTAGTGCCTTGTCTGCCTCTTCCGTCCATTTGAACTTGTCCTGACATTTGAGAATCTTAAAGAAGGGTAGTCCCCGTTCTCCGAGTCTCGAGATGAACTAGTTGAGAGCGGCCATGCAGCCTGTAAGTTTCTGCACATCCTTGATGCTAGCTGGTGCTTGCATATTTGTGATGGCACATATTTTTTCCGGGTTGGCCTCAATGCCGCGATGGCTAATGATGAACCCGAGTAGCTTGCCGGAAGGTACTCTAAAGATGCACTTAGTTGGATTGAGTTTCCATCGGAAAGCGCATAGACTGGAGAAAGTTTCCTCCAAATCCACGATGAGTTCCTCCTAGTTTCTTGTTTTGACGACTATGTTGTCGACATAAGCTTCAACATTGTGGTGAAGTTGCTTTTCGAAGCACATCTGTATGGCCCGTTGATAAGTGGCCCCTGCATTTTTTAGTCCGAAGGACATTGTTTTGTAGCAGAAAGCACCAAAAAGTGTGATGAAGCTGTTTTGGCTTGATCTTCTTCCTTGAGGCTTATCTGATGATAGCCGGAGTAGTAGTTGAGAAAACATAGTAAAGCGCATCCAGCGGTGGAGTCGACCACCTGATTAATCCTGATTAGTCGACACATATTCTCCACTCGTTGTTTTTCTTACGCACGAGTACGGGATTTGCTAGCCAGTCAGGGTGAAAGACTTCTTTGATGAACCCTGCCGCAAGTAGCTTGGCTAACTCTTTTTTGATTGATTCTCGTCTGTCTTGAGCGAACCTATGAAGTCGCTGTTGTATTGGGGTAGCTTTGGGATAAATATTTAGAGAGTGCTCGATCAGCTCCTTGGGCATACCTGGCATGTCAGCCGGTTTCCAAGCAAAGATATTGTGGTTAGCCCGAAGGAAACTGATGAGCGCGGATTCCTATTTAGGATCTAGCCCTGTTCCGATTAGGGCTGTCTTGGAAGGGTCGCCCGTCTGGAGGTCGACTGGTTTGAAGTCTTGCTCGCTGGCAGGTTTCACCTTTGTAGACCCTGACTTGTTTTCTGGGATCTCTAGTTCGATTGGATGGAGCTTCTTTGAAGCTGTGAAGACTTGTTACATGGGACTCGGTGCTTGAGAAGTCGCAGCGATTTCCACAGCTTCAGTGTCGCATTCGTAGGATCGCCGTAGATCTCCTCGTAGCGTTAGTTCTCCCTTGGGGCCTGGCATTTTGAGTACCAAGTAAACATAATGTGGTATGGCCATGAATTTGGAAAGTGCTGGCCTTCCGAGTATGGCATGGTAAGATGTCTTGAAGTCGGCGACTTCAAATCTGATATACTCGGTACGGTATTGTTCTTTAGTTCCAAAGGTGACTGGAAGGACGACTTGTCCTAGTGGTATAGCTGCATTTCTAGGTACGATACCGTAGAAGGGTGAATTTGTTGGAGTAAGCATTTCAGTGACGTCGAGGCACATTTTCCTTAATGTCTTGGCGAAAATAATGTTGAGTCCACTTCCGCCGTCGATGAGTACTTTGGTTAACTTTGAGCCTGCCACAACCGGATCGAGTACTAGGGGGAAACGGCCCGGTTCTGAGAACTTGGTCCATTGGTCCTTTCTACTAAAGGAAATGGGCACTTCCGACCATTTTAGCGGTGTTGGATCCATTGGTTCAATGGCCATGATCTCCCTGAGTACGAGTTTGTTGGCGCGCTTGGATGCGGTGCCTGGAATACCGCCAAAGATGACATTGATAGTTTTTGAGACGGTCTAGAAGTCGCCTTCTTCATCTTCGTCGTTGTGGACTTTGTTCTTGCCCTTATCTTTTTTCTTGGTGTACTCTTCAGGTGGTGGTGGTGCGGGTAAGTCTTGCATTACTCGGCGCATGCTATAGCAGTCTATTGCCGAGTGCTTGCTAGTCGGGTGCCATGGGCACTGCTTTTTGAGTAGTTCGGTGAAGGTTGGCCCTTCATCATTTTTGCGAGATCCCTTTTTCCCGGAGGTGGTCATGGCAGCAACAGTGTTGTCAGACTTCCTTTTACGGTTGTGATTACCCGAGAAGTTGTTTTGAGTATCATTGTGTTGAGTTCTATCTTGGTCGTTGTTGTCGCGTCCACGGTTATGGTGGAAGCCGAACCATTCTCGCTCTTTGTCTTCTTTATCCGCCCATTGCTGCACCATGACTTTGAGGTCTTTGACATTAGCTGGCCGTCGATGACCAAAGTCTTGGTATGTCCGTCGATCGTAGAGTCCATTCTGGAAGCACTCGATGACGTCTGTTTCTGAGATGTCAACTATGGTGGCCTTCTTTTGAAGAATCGACGCAGGTAGTCGCGTAAGGTCTCGCCTTCTTTTTGCTTAATTTGACTTAAGTTCAGGACTCAAGCCAGGTCAGTGATGCGGGTTCCATGCATATGGAGAAGTGGATGACTTTGGTGTCCCTATCTTGAGGCATCAACGTTATTAAAAGATTGATTGAGGCGATTGCCGCAAGTGGAGTATTGTGCTCTTGGTCCTGAACTGCGTCGAAAGCCCTTTCAAGGTTTGTGATGGGAATATTTGTGGCCATGGATTGCCGTCGCTCGGCTCGAGTAGCGTTGCGCATCCTTCTTTGGTTTCTTTGCTCGGAGGTTTCATTGTGAGGATCGTCAGCTGTAGACTCATCTTCGGAGATGTTGTCGAGTTGTGCTAATTGCCTGGGGGTTCTGTTCTGGCTAGTACCCGGGTTGATATTTTGAGTAATAACAAGGACTTCCCTGTCTGGGTAGTAGCTTCTGGAGCTACGGGTTGCAATCTCTGTGGAACTTTCCTCGCTATTGGAAGTGAGTGGGACACCCTCTTGATACGGGAGATTGTCTATATGGGCGACAAAGGCACGAGTCGTAGTCGCGGTCAAGAAGAGGTGGTCTCAAACCTGGCCAATGTACGAATCTACCTTGCGATGTTGAACTTATTACCAATCCTTAGGCTGGACCAGATAACGGTATCTCTAGTGGATAAACCGAGTCGGAGTCCGCTTCGATGAAGAAAACGGGCTTGATGATGACCGTTGCCATTGAGTTCGCGCTGAGAACCTTGACGAGCTCCCCTACCTGGCGCACCAGCTGTCGGTGTTTTAGACCGGCAACCCGCCTAGGGGGTACCCTAGGTGGTCTTTTGTGCAGTAAGGATCATCGAGAATCAAGGAATCAATGGTGACGCAAGGAACACGATTCAGACAGGTTTGGACCGCTAGATCACGTAATACCCTACGTCCGGTGTGTTGGTTTGTATTGATCTTGGATGAACTGGAGTTGTTCTTGAGGGGGGTCCCTGCCCGCCCTTATATACACGGGAGGGCAGGGTTACAAGTCTGAGTCCTAATCTAGTACTATTACAGAGTTCTACTCGATGTGGCCTGAGTAGTTTTCCATACACATACTTGACTAGTTCGAGTGGGATACGCCTATCCTTTGTCCTGATCGTGTTCGAGTACGCCCCTTAGTGGGCCGTCCAAGGTCTACTCGTGGGCCTGGGGTGCATGCCCGACATATAGATCTTCCAGCAAGCTATGGCGTGAGTACGACCTTCAATGTTGCTGACTTATTGCCATTCATAAGAGAAGACACTTCAGAGTCGAGGACTACTCCTTTTAAAGAGGGGGAGGATGATATGATCACGCCATCAACCAACATGTTACCACCTCCAACTCATGTAACACCAACTCAAGTATCACCTACATCGACACCAGCCCAAGCCTTTGGTGGACCGATTACATGTAGTCGAGCAAAGAAGCTACAACAAGAGGTGTACGCGCTACTTTATGAAGTTCAATTTAATATTAATGAGAATTATATACTGTCTAAGTCGTGCACGTTGTTGTTGCTCAGGTTCACCAAGGAGATACGACTAAATTAGTAAAGACTAGTTAGAAGGTCAACAATCTAGCAGACGTTCAAATTCCCATGCAAAACTGTACAAATGTACAAGATTTTGTGGAACATATTGCACATGGTGTGAAAGTGTATCAAGTTAAGTTTCCAATGCAACCAACGGCACGTCATTTGGACTTTCCAAGAAGAAGTTATTGCCAAAACACTAAAGACTGCGCAGAAGGCCAACAGCCATGCGGGAACAACTCCGGAACTCTTGTTTCGTGGAGGTCCTTTCACACAGTCTATCTTTTCATTTATATTTCATGTTTGTACCTATCTAGGAGGGCTGTTCCTATTATAAATATCCCTGTACTCCTAACCAAATGCAAACTTTGACATACAAACCCCCCTTTGTTTAGCTATGTGCTAACAATTCTTGAGAGAAATCTCTACCCCTTTGCTCTTATGATTTCCTTCGCGGGATTACAGAAGTTGCAGCGTCATCCGCTCCCAATTGGTGCTCCTACTCCCTTCAAGATTCGCCTTGATTGATTGTAGGCTGTGTTGGTTGGTTCTTTAAGAGTGTGGTTGGGCGAATTCTCGATTCAGGTTGCCGGTTAAAACCGGTGGTTGGCTTCAAGTTTTATTTGCCAGGTTGCACTAGTTATCGCTGCTTCCAGCAAGTTATCTGGCTGTTCTATAGCTAGTTATCTGTTGTTTGATCCTACGTCGTGAAGATCGGGACACCGTGTCGTATCACTCTTTCTTGTGGCACCAAAGGGGAGGTGATGGAGGAGCTTGCCGAGGAATTGATCAAGCGGCGGAGCTGGGCAGCTTGATGGTTTGCATGCTGGAGAGGGGCAGTCGAAGAGGAGCTCGAGTTGCGAAGCTAGGCGGCTCAAGTAGAGGCAGGCTTTGGATGGTGGGGGTTGGCTAGGGTTCTCTTTTATGGGTGGCTGTAAGTGGTGCGGCTGCGGGGCGGCATGCACGACAGCTTGCACGAGAAGGTAGGGGTCGGTGGGGGTGATGGCGTGATGGCTGCACGTGGCGGCCGGCAATGTGATGCTCTAGGCGACGTGAGGGCACGCATAGTGGCACATAGGTGGCAATCAGAAGGAGTGCAAAAAGGTGGCCATGTGATTGAATGGGACAAGGCAGGTGGTGCAGTGTTGCATAGGGGTGTGGATGGTGGTAGTGCTTTTGATAGATTGGACATGGGACAGTGCGGTCTTCGAGGCTTTACAGTGGCAATACGGAAATCGAGGTGAGGCGGTTGGTTTCTTTATTATGTCTGGGGATGCACCTGGTGTTTGTCTTTCTCTGTTTCTATGTTGATAGTGGAGTATGTCCCATAATTCCTTTCAATATAATTTTCTCCATGGCCCTTAATTCTTGAGAGGCAATCTCTAATCTTTTGATAATCACCAGTAGGATTCCTCATGGATGATTATGCATGCGATGTGAGCTTCTTGGTTAGAGACTAATTCGTCGCATAGTCCCATTAGGTAGTTGCACTAGTCAACTTGGACTATATGTGATCATTATGAATGTGCCATCTTGGAATCATGTCCATTCTTGGAGTAAGCCTGTTAAGAAATTATGATTCTTTTCAATTCGTAGTAGTTGAGCTAGTCTCCAGTGTTTCATTGTAGCTTCTCTTCATAGGTTGGGTAACAATATCTTCTGTTCCAATGTATATATTCTGGTTGATGTTGCTATGTTGAGTTTTAATTCTCTATTAGTCCCTTAATAAATTATGAATTCCATAGAATACCCAATGCTCATAAATTCCTTCTTAGTCTAGAGATTCCATTCTTTTGCTCAATATCATCCTTATGCACCTTTATGTTCTTCCAAAATGTCATGGGTTTACTTGTCTTGGCCATGGTCTTTTGCTAGGCGGTTGAGGCTTTCTTCTGTTTTTGTCTTCCAAGACCATCCTAGAGGCATAAATTTCTTTGTTGCTGATATTTCTTCTATCTCTGACTTCTGAGCTATCTTGAGTCTTTCAAAAATTCAATTACTGGTTGTATTCATGATGCTTGTTCTGCCTCTGGCATCTAAGATTATTGCTGGAGTCTTCACTTCTTCCAAATTGGTCGTATTCTTCCGGCTTGTTCCTTAAGTAAAGTCATGCATGTTAGAGATAAAAAAGAGCACAAGGAGGGACAAGAACCTAAGGGGCAGTGCGTAACACCAACAAACAACAAGCAAGGCAAAACACATTAAAACAAGAGGAAACAAGAAACCACAAGCACAAACGAAGAGCAGACACAAACATGCTTTCCTATCTAATCGTCCACGCTAAGGGTCATGTCCTATAGGCCAAGTATAGCTCTGATACCACCTCTATCGGATCTTCTTTTTAGAGGTCCACTGTGCATATCGTATGAGTCCCTGGATCAGTAGCTGATACGCACATACACAAGAGATTGGTATCAAAAACCATACTTTGATCTTTATTGATACTAGAATAGGGTTACACCGTCTATGGCTTTACAAAAGCGGCCTAATGCCAACGAGGCAATCAAAGCAAACATTACAAGCAGAGCAAACAAGACAAACATCAGAAATCTACTGCAGCGGTCCTACAGCATCATGGCTCCAATCCCACAGACATTCTTGGGTGTAGACGTAACCCTCGTCTTCATGCAGCCTCCCGAGCATGGTCCTTATCTTCATTTGTGCTCCAACACATAGGCTTTTATCTCCCTGTGTACTCCATTCAATGGACATCATTTATGCATATTCCATATATAGCCTCGTGTCCCTTTTGTAGCCTTGATATTTATGTGATTATATTCATCCTCGCATATGCTCCTTATCATATCCATTGTCCTAACATGACTTCTCCTTGTGTATCTCCACTAGCATTCCTTCATCATTGTGAGTGCTCCTACAGCTTTCTCCTAAAAATATTCAACAAGGATGGTATGAGTACATGAGGTACTTAGCAAGTCCCAACCATTGGGTTTAGGTAGGGTAAGGATTTGCAGGCTGCATTCAAGTTGTTATTTTGGTGGAATATGCAATATTGGAGGTGGATATTTATAAAAAGAGGTTTGGGCCCTGGGGTGAATTCTCCCTTCCCTCCAGTTCCCGGTTCTCAGCCCAACACATGCGTTAGTAGCATGGCTTCCTATCACCGGTTCCTTATGCAAGTTCCACAACAATCCCTTCATAAACACTAATCATATAGACCTCACCATAACCGGTTGCCCAATACCAAGGATGTGGCTATTCGAATAGATTCATACACTCTGTAGAGGTTGTACACTTTACACACATGGTGTCACAGTCTGGATCATCAACAGCTTCACTGAGATCCCATACCTGCCATATTTTCCCTATATTTCTACCTATAAGGGGTTAGGGGCTTAGGTTAACAAAATATCGCATAGATAAATAATGGCCAATATAAAGGATCACACAGATCACAAAACCCAGAGGTACCATCGCCCCTAGACCTAAGTCAGACTTATGGGATAACACATAGCACCCTAGGTCGTCCCCTGACATTGTGTTGCCTACTCCGGCCTCCAAGTATTAGTAAGGTTCCAATTTACGGGCGTGAGATCTTGACTTCCCATTAAGCATGTGGTTGCACTAGTAATATTAGGTGAGATGTCTAACGAACTGGTCCTTATGGTGCTAGCGTAAGCTCTCCAATAAGGACGCCCGCACAGGATCGTCCCCACCCACGGCTTAACCTTCACAGGCGCCCTACTTCCCTGGCGTAAAATGGTAAAAGGTATCCTAAGGCACACAACACAAGTAGCTCTAGCACGTTCACACAGTACGATCCTAGATCATTACGCTCACACTGTAGCAAGGGATGACATGATTCTCATAATAAGTGCATTTCAATGTGGCGATGTCCCATGTCATGCTGGTGGTAGGCTTGGGGTAATTTGTGGTGTGGTATATTACGAACATTACTACAGCTGATAGCAGTAATTACTATATGCAAGGTAAATGTAGGTGGAAGGGGGGAAAGTTAGGACTTGCCAACGCTTGTTGATGATTCCGTGTTTCTAGCTACCTTGATATTCTTCTTGAACGGATCCAACCCTTCAGTTCTTGTATTGTCATCCTGTCCTTCATGTTCCTCTTCTATTAGGGTCTTGATCTTCAATCTTCTCCTCGTAGCAATAGCCTACGTGACCTAGCGTCACACACAAACAAACAAAGCATGACAAACCATAGAGAGATCGACCTTCTTATCCTTAGGAGGGAAGTTAGGTTGTCTATCACTACTATGTGGATTTGAAAAGAGATTAGATGGAATTAATCCATCAACCACTAGGTGGGGCTGCTAAGGGATTAGGTGGGGGTTTACTAGCAAAAACCAGACCACGTTATTATCTTTCACTATCATGTGAGTTTGAAGAGAAATGCTTTGTGAGTATATGGTGGCTACAGGCACATATAGATATACATAGGGCGGAGGTGTACACATATATGCATAAGTATGGCCAAGGTGGTCTATGTGGTGGGTTGGAGTTAGCTACACATACAAGTGTACAAGTACGGGCGTACATGGTACACGTGCATGTATATATAGGGGTTTAGGGTGGTAGGTGTTGTTGACGCTCGTTATTGACACACTTTTACCCCTATTTATCTTCAATGATGACATGAATTTAATACCTAAAATATTGATCACACCTAATAAACCGGTCATTTTCACATGTGCAACATATTTTGGAGGATATTCTATTTTTTAGGAAATTGGACTTAAAAGTATATATTTTTGGATAAAGCATTGAATGAAACTAGTTGAAGACGAAGGCCAACTGGCCTAGTAAGGGCCTCGGCCGATTGGCCTAGGAGAGCCCAGGCTGATCGGCCTAGGGTCCTCTAGCGCCCCCTGACGCCCATCTTTGGCAAGCAATCCTCCAAGATGACTTAAGGGCTAAGTTTGTAAAGATATGACAAGGCTCAATTTGGGATCAGAGAGGAATCATAGAAGATCAAGAGGAAATTTGGAAAGTTATTGAAGATCAATCTCATCCCGAAGCTACCGACGTGCCAGGCCCAGATGCAAGTGAAAAAAAGACTCCTTAGCATCTAAGAAGACCTGGGGACGAATCAGGATGTGAGAGGGCAAAAGCAAGACCCATCCCGATCAGCTTGGACCCTCCCAGGCCGATCGTTCTGGGGGTTTCCTTCGCTCCTTGCCTTCCAATTTTTGCCACATGCTCTCCAAACTATAAATACCCCAAAAATCTACCAAGCCTGATATCCAAGACGATGTACTCAATGTGAAGCAGCAGAGAAGCAGAAGGAGATTGAGGGACACCTCTTCAAAGAGTCGAGGGCCGTGCAGTTGTCGGGGGTTAGCGTAGTTGAACCTCTATCATCGTGATTACAATGCGAGAAAGATCACACTAGAGTTCTGGAGCTAAGAGTCATCAAGATCAAGGTAGGATCCTGGTGGTGATCTTGTGATGTATAATCATTCATGATGAAGTAATAGACGTGTTCATGTTTTGTTGACACGGAAAATCAGCCGGCAATTCCTCACGCGCCGCACACGAAGGTTTGGGAGATCTGCGAAACTCTAGTGAGGTCCTAACCTTCTTGAGGTTCGGGACGTGCCAGTTAGTTTGACTATTCAACTGAATAGATCTGCAATGACGTTATATCAGCCAATTAATAGAACCACGATGCTAAGCTGATACAACACTTGGTCAAGTAAGATGTATGACGGCCTGTTGGCTAGATAACAGTATTGAAGTGCAATGAGCCGATGGCCGATGGCCGATGCAAGAATTAATAACATTAGGCATAAAAGGAGCCTTTGCTTACAATGCGCACATCAGATAAACTAACAGACCTAGTGAATATCTTGATATGTGTATTAAACTTAGAAAAGGTTACACGAATGAGAGGGCATTGACATCAATTTATTAATCTAAAAGATTAGAACACAGCAACAAGAACCTCTTGCCTACCGCTTACAAGCTAATTAAGCTAATCTAATTAATGTCTTGATAAGTGTATTGAACATAGACAATGTAACATGAATGAGAGGACATCAACTTAGGTCCATTAACTTAACAGACAAGCTTGCAGCAGCAAGGCCACTCATCCTTCAGCCATCGGCCCAATGACATCATCCTATTACCAAGAGATATGGATAAGACAACCGAAGCATCGGCTCTCGTAGGTAGTGTTTTGAGGTTAAGGATCCGATGACTAGCAATACAAAGGGCCAAGAATAAGAAACTACCAGCTATTGAAGCATGCTCTATTAATCTCTTCATATATAATAATTAAAGCAATGTAACTAGAAGATAAGATAAGCTAGCCGATAGATCTTAATCAAGGCAAGATAACTGATAGATGAATTTAGACGAAACCATATTGATGCGCTCGGTAGTTAAAGCCTAGAACACTTGGTAGTGGCGACGCTTGTAGGCGAACTAGAGGTCGAGGCGACGCAGCCATGTTCGTCGAAGAAGTCACCAGTACAGATGGATCTTAGAGCTTGCCGGAGATCGAAGTGGATGCAGCCCCACTTGCTACAAGAAACTCGTCGAGAAGCTACATTACTCCTACTCCTAAGGGTGGCGCTAGGCCGAAAAAAAGGTAGATTGTATTGATATGTTGATTGAGAGATAAAAAATCACAATTGGCCGTCATCCCTTTATATTTATGAGGGCGGTGCGGACTTCACTTACAGAAACAAAAATCTAAGCCTAAACTGAATATGACTTAACTACCTTAATTAATATTCTATATCTTGCCTACTAGCATGCGTATCATAGCAGACTACCAGCCATACACTCATATACATGACCTGTTGATCTTCGATGGAAACAATAAAATATCCCAGCCATGTTGATCTTCTTTTCTTAGCTTATTATTTCTTCACGTGGGCATTGCTGGTGAAAGCAATAGGGATTACGTGGAATAATAGATCGATTAGGGTATACAACATGTACAAATATATAGGCAGCTAATGGTGAGCTTTATAGAAACACAACCGACCAAGGGATAAGACTGTCCATCCTAATCCATCTAGGGCACGGCAGGGAGCCAGCCTGGGCCTAGCGCATAGCCAGGGCCCATGTACACGCACGACACATACAACATATACACATCTTCTAACATGCCCCCGTAGTCTGATCATCGGTAGCTGTTCAGACTGGACCTGAACTCCATGAACACCGAAGAAGGCAGGCCTTGGTGAAAATGTCGGCGTACTGAGAGCTCGTCGGAACATGAAGAATGCAGACATCACCAGTAGCAACACGCTCGCGAACAAAATGGAGATCAATCTCCACGTGTTTTGTGCGCTAATGCTGAATGGGGTTCGAAGACATGTAGACAGTGCTGATGTTATTGCAATAAACCAAAGCGGTACGACGCAAAGGAACATGCAGCTCAACTAGAAGTTGGCGCAACCAGGAGACCTCGGCAACGGCATTGGCAACCGCCCGGATACTCAGCCTCGGCACTTGAGGGAGAGACTGCAGTCTGTCGGTTTGAAGATCAGGAGATCAAGTTGTCGCCAAAAAAATTGCATACCCAGAAGTGGACTTCCGGGTGTCTGGGCAACCAACCCAATCAGCGTCAGAGTAAACCAGCAAATCCGACTGAGTGGAGGGTAGAAGATGCAAACCCAAGTAAAGAGTACCACGAATATACCGCAGAATGCGCTTCAAGGTGGCAAGATGTGGCTCACAAGGATCATGCATGTGTAGACAAACCTGCTGAACCGCATAAGCAATGTCAGGACGAGTGAAGGTGAGATACTATAGAGCACCAGCGAGGCTCTAAAAATCAGTCCCAATTACAAGCGGGGCACCAGTCGTAGCAGACAGCTTTGGACTTGTATCAACTGGTGTGGAACAAGACTTGTAATCAGTCATACCAGCTCGCTCCAGAATCTCCAACATAAATTGGTGCTGAGACAGAAGAAGGCCATCACCAGACCATTAAACATGCATACCCAGAAAATGATGCAATTCACCAAGATCCTTCATCGAAACTCCTGCTATAAGGCATTAATAGTGCAATGAAGAAGAGGTGTGGAAGACGCTGTGAGGACTATCATCCACATAAAGGCGAAGATAGACCATGTCGTCGCCGCGGTGGTACAAAAATAGGGTAGTGTTAGTCTTGGCTTCCACAAAACCGAGCTGCAGCAAGTGAGAGGCAAAGTGACTGTACCAAGCACGAGGAGCCTGCTTAAGTCCATACAAAGAGCGATTCAGCCAACAAACATGATCAGGATGGGCGGTATCCTCAAAGTTAGCAGGCTGAGCATAGTAGATTATCTCTGAAAGCGTCCCATGAAGAAACGCATTCTTCACATCCAACTAATGAATCGGCCAATGATGAGAGAGAGCGAGGGACAGCACTATACGGACGGTGGTTGGTTTAACGACAGGACTGAAAGTCTCAGGGAAATTAATCCCAGGTCGCTGAGTGAACCCACGTGTGGCGGATCCACCTCGGATTAGCCAAATCAAGGCACGGCTAAGTCGCCTAACATGTGACACTCGGCCTTAATCAGGCTAACTCGAGATGCCGTCGGATTTCATCCGATTTAACCACTTTAACAGGACCGAGTTAGCAAACTCACACGAAGGTGAGCGGTTCCAGAGAATACAACGCGTCCACTGAGTTAATCCAATTGACCATTTTAGTTCAACAACAAACACCATCAGATTTTTACAAGGTTCGAACAAAACAGACGGAAGGCAAAATGAGCGGAAGCTACTTTGTCGAGGTCGGACGTCATTGGTGAGGCCTGCCAAGACATCAGTGATCCCTCTCCTCGCCGTCTGAGGAGGGATCCCACTCAACCGTCCAACCCGGAGGGAGCTGGGGCGGCCAAGTGCCAACCGAAGAAGACTCGGGAGCAGCAACTTCACCTGAAAAAGAAGAGTCACAACAAGGCTGAGCTACTAAGCTCAACAAGACTCTTTGGCTGAGGGGTTTGTTTGCCAAGAAGCACTAAGTAGATCCTTATTTTCAAGTTTTAGCTCAGATTGTAGGTTCATTAACCGGTCTAAGTTGGCACTTACTCTAAGCAAACATAGAACCAACCAAAAGGTATATATCTCATCATCAAGACCATGTCAGCATCAGATTCCTTTATTACTCAGGGTAGCATAGCGATCAAGCAGTCTCAAACTGTGAGAGGCAGATGAATCAATTCGAGTTCTTTAACCATGCATGGTGAACCTAACCTCATGACATCCGCGTACCACCGACGGTCGCTTCCTGTGTCGGCCTTCCCCATCAATCCCCTAACCCGTGTCGGGCCCATTTCCTTTGGTGCAATGTTCCACAGACCCGGCCTCTGTCGTTCTGTGACCACACTTGCCACCACGTGCGGCCGCAGGGGAACTCCGTTCCAAGGACAATGGGGCGACCGCTCACATCTAGGTTCAATCCGGTACTCGGCTTCCTCATCCCATAATAAGTATGAGGTTAGTACTTTTAAACACTTGATCACGAACACCACCACTGTCGGGCCTTAGCAAGTTCCATAGACAGACGGGGCGATCAGCCGACCACCAAAGAGTTAACCAAAAACCTGGCCCTGTCCATCATCCTTATAGTTGCAACAGAAGAGGAACAACCAACTCCTACAAACTCGCGAGTGACAGGAAATCACTCGGCTTTTACCGCTTTCTATTAAGCATAGCAACTACTTGGTCCAACAGCTAGTGTTCAGATCAGGGAACTAAGTCATGCATCTACGGTTGCAAACAACTCCTATACGTAAATGCACAAACAAGAAGCAGAAGGCATGCGCAAGTTTGGGAAAAACTGGGTTCATGCTCCGGGGCTTGCCTTCGAACGAGGAGGAGGGAAGCTGCTCTTCTGCTTGGGCGGCTTCGGCTTCTCGAAGCGGGAGCTCAGTTGCAGCTTCATCCTCTGGCGCCGGGTGCAGCTCGTAGAAGCCGTCGGCGAGACGCAGCTCTACACGAATGCAATGCAAGAGTTAGCATTTAGACGGTTATTTCAACAGCAACACTTGCAAGTTCTAGCTCAGAAACTTGGTAGCATAGCTACGGAAAGAGTGAGGAAGTTCACTTGAGTTGGAGAAGAACAAGGCAAAAGGGTCGGATGGGAAGAAGCTTATGATCTGACCCTTAGGCTAGAGGAATAGATGTACTGGGGGTCCTCAGACTTAACGTAGAGAAGTCCCCAAATCTTTACACATATACCCTCGGGTTAAGGAAAAAGATACAGCCGAGCCCTCGGGCGAGGCGGAGAAAGGGTCGGTGAAACAGACAGGGTCGAACGAGACGGAACAGGGGTCGGGCGGATAGAAGGGGTCGGACGAGGCGGAAAAGGGTCGGCAGCTTACCTTCGTCTTACAAGTGAAGCTTGGGGTCGGAAAAGAGCAGACTTGGGCGGAGGAACTGGAGCACTAAGGCTTGGGCAAGCGATGATGTCCGGCGGTGCTCCGGCGGCGGCGGCGGCACTTTTTGTGGAGACAAGCAAACTCTTGCGCAGCGCGGAGGAGCAAGCGGCTGGGTGGATTGGAAGGGCGGTGTGGAGGAGAGAGGAGAGTTCCTCAGGGACTTAGGCGGTAGCGCTTTGAGCACGAACAGAGAGCAAGGCGGGAGGTTAGCGATGGCGAAGGGGACTCCGGCGGAGCTCTGGCATTCCCTTTTATAGCTACGCGGAAGAGAGAGGGTTGGAGCACCGCGAAGACCGGGAAGAAATGATCGAGTGCTCTGCTGGGGAGGAGATTGAGTAGCGGGGTGGCGGAGCAGGACTTCGGGGACGACACCGTCGGCCATTGGGCACCAGAGAAGGGGCGGCGCAGGTGCGGTTTTGCCGGTGGCTGAGATTTGGCGGAGGCGAGCGTCGTCGTGCGGTGGATCTGATGGAAGTGACCGGGGGAACGGCGCTAGAAGCGAGGGCGCACAGGTGAGAAGACAGGCGGGCTGCGATCGCGTGGGCAAGCACGAAGCAACAGACTGTCGGGCGCATCTCTGACAAGGCGGGAAAGGAGCTGTCGCGGCCGTGGTCTGGGTTGGCGGAGAAGGAATCGTCGCGTAGCGTATCTGGGGTGGCACGACGGTGGAGATGCGGCGGAAAAGACGGGAGGCGTCGGGCTCTGCAGCCGGGGTCCGGTAAGGTGATGATGGGTGCGAGCCGCGAGGTACTGCAGAAACGGTAGCAGAGGAGCTTCCGCTGCGATTGGGGAAGGGGGCGCGAGAATCCATCCGGTCGTGGCCGGCGACGAGGCGGAGCGGCGGGTGTCGGAGAAGTTGAGCCACGTGGCGGAGAAGCTCTGAGGCGGGCATGCTACTCGAGTGCGTCTGTCGCGGGAGATCTGGGAGAAAGGCTTTGTGGGTCCACCGGTCAGTCTTCGTTGGTCCACTACTCAGATTGAGAGAGATGCGTTGCGGGAAGACTTAGAAGGATCTGGCGGGTGAGTTGGGGTCGGCGGGGTCGGAACTGGGGGCCAGCGGAGAGGGGTCGGATCTCAGGGGTCGGGACCAGACTCGAGGTTGAGCACTTCAACTCGGGAAGATGAGAGGGGGATTAGGGACTTGGATTAAGATTAACTCATGAGATTTGGGGTCGGTCGTCACACCACGAAGCATCCATCGCGGTTTGTAGCGCTCCAGAGAACTGTCAACATGAAACTTGTGCTTGAGACCCACTTGGCATTAACAACATTGGCCCGAGCAGGACGTGGTACAAGATCCCACGTGTGATTGGCCAGCAGCGCGTCGAACTCCTTCTGCATGGCCCGGCACCAATTGGGATCAGCGAGAGCACCCCAGTAAGTGTTAGGCACTGGTGACAGCTAGGAGGAATGAAAATGTTTTGGCAGATGGAATCCCAGCTTCCCGCGCGTCATCATGGGGTGCTGATTGGCAACGGGATGCATGGGAACCGCACCGCGAGGAAGATTAGTCGGAGCAGGAGGCTATGCGGGGGGAGAACCGTGGGTGCTCACTTGACCAGTCGGAGTGCACGCCCGACCAATCGGAGAGCTCGCTGGCACGGTCGGGGTGCTTGCCTGACGGATCGAAACGGTCGCTGGCTCAGTCGCTCAACCGAGCGGAACAGTCGTCGGTGCCATCAGGGCGCTAAGCCAACCGATCTCGCTGGTGCGGTTGGGACGGTCGCCCGATCGAGCAGAGCGGTCGCCGGTGCGGCCGGGGCGCTCGCCCGATCGATCGGGGAGGGCGCTAGTGCAGTCGGGGTGTTCGCCCGACCGATCAGAGCGCACACCGGTGCGGTTGGGACGGTCGCCCGACCGAGCGGCGCGGTTGCCAGTGCCATCGGGGTGCTTGCCAACTGAGCGGGGAGGTTGCCGATGCAGTCGGGGCGCTCGCCCGACCGAGCAGGAAGGTCGCTGGTGTAGTCGGGGTGGTCGCTCGACCGAGTGGAGCGCATGCTGGTGCGGTCGGGGCACTCGTCCTACTGAGCGAGATGGTCGCTGGTGCGGTCGGGGCGCTCAGCTGACCAATGGAGAGCTCGCTGGGGCGGTGGAGCCGCTCGCCCGACTGAGCGAGGCGGTCGCTAGTGCGGTCGGGGCGCTCAGCCGACCGATCGGGGAGCTCGTCGGGACGGTCGGAGCGCTGGCCCAACCGATCGGGAAGGTCGAAGGTACGCCGGGTGAGTGTATTGTAGGCAACAGAGACGGTGTCGAGCCAATAGGGGGTGGCACCACATCAGACGGTTCCAACAAAAAATCAAAGTCCTCGTTAGTTGGGGGCGATTGCTGCTAAGAAAATGGAAAGGTAGTCTCATCAAACACGACATGGCGAGAGATGATGACCCGGTTGGACGAGAGATCAAGGTAGCGGTATCCCTTGTGATGAGCAGAATAGCCAAGGAAAGCGCACTGGATGGATCGAGGAGCGAGTTTGTGTGGCCTAGTAGCGGAAAGATTCGGATAACAAGTGCAACCAAAAACCCGGAGATGGTAATAAGATGGCGGGACGCAAAACTGACCATGTGCGGCGTGGAGGAGCTAAGGGTTTTTGTGTGTAGAATGTTCAGTAAATGCGTAGTAGTGTGTAGAGACTCAACACAATAGGAGGGAGGCATACTAGCCTGAAAGAGAAGGGAGCGGACAACATTGTTGATGCTCTGAATCATGCGCTCGACCTGGCCATTCTAGGGCGATGTATAGGGGCAGGACATGTGAAGATGAACCCCGTGTGTGAGGAAGAAGGTGCGTGTGCTAGAGTTATCGAACTCGCGGTCGTTGTCGCACTGAACAACCTTCACAGTGGCGCCAAACTAAGCACACACAAACGAGAAGAAGTTAGCCAGAGTCGCAAAGGTGTCAGATTTGATACGTAAAGGAAACGTCCACAAATAATGAGAACAGTCATCAAGAATGAGCAAATAATATTAATAGCCAGACACACTGGGAATAGGAGACGTCCACAAATCGTAGTGAATAAGATCGAAATTATAGACGCTCTAGAAGCAGATGATTGAAAAGGGAGGCGAGTGTGCTGCCCTAGTAGACACGCATGACAGATGGTATGAGTGTCCTTATTACAAAAAGGAATGACCGAAGTGAATTTGGATAAAACTTCATGGCTGGGATGTCCGAGACAGCGATGCCACATAGAGGAAGTAGAGGTGGCAATGAAAGCATGGGCAGCTGGAAACCGCAGGGGATAGAGTGGCTAGAGCTATTGCACTGAATGATCAGCCTCCGAGATGCTAGATCATTCATAGAGCAATCAGCGGGATCAAATTCAATAGAAAAATTGTTATAAGAAGTAAACTGGCAAACAGAAATAAGGTTCTTAATAAGTTTAGGTAAAACTAGAACATTGTTGAGGGATAGGGAACCCGGAAAGTGAGTTGTGCCAGTAGCCATGATAGGAAGCAAGGAACCATCACCGACAACAATTGATGAAGGAAAGGGATACCGCGGATGAGAAAAATGTGAAAGAGTACTAGCGTCTGAAGTCATGTGTGAGGTGGCACCTAAATCAAGATACCAGTCGGTCGGCTGTGGCTGGTTGAGGGTCATGGTACTGAACGTCGAGGTGAGGGACTGCTAATCCTAGGAGGAGGGCAGGCCCATCATGGGATTGGAGAACCCCGGGGGCACCTATGGCTCCTGCTGCCCTAGGTAGGGCGCCTGCTGCCCCATAAGGGGGGGCCTGAAGGCTCTAGAGCTGCGCCTGCTGCTGCTGAGCGTACAACGCCTGCTGCTAGGTGAGGAGGGCCTACTGCGCCTACTGCTGAAACACTGGTGTGGGCACGGCAGGACGGGGAGGAACAGCAGCCTACTGCCGAGGGCCTGGGTACATCTGAATTGTACCAGACCAGGGGTTCCAAAAGGAGGGCCAAGGCTCCTGGGTGGTGCTGGGAGCAGGGGTTGAGGCGCCAGCGGCAGGGGCCTTGCTGCTGATGCCACTGCCCTGCCGTTGCTAACCACCACGTCGGCCGTTGTCCCACTTCTTCTTGGAGGAGGGCCCCCCCTTGCTTCCCCCGGAGCCGGAACGCCTGACAGACTGGTGGGGAGGCGCAGAGGGGTGAGAGGAGGAGCCAATGTTGATGCCGGTGAATAGCGCCGTAGACGGAGTCGAGGAGGAAGGTGCCATCATGAGCTCCTCAAGAAGAAGATCGTCGCGGGCCTCCAGGAAGGAGCGAAGAGGACGAGAGCGCTGGATGTCGTGGCTGATGGTGGCGAACTTCTTGTTGAGCCCACGGATGATGTTGAGGATGAGGGTGCAGCCGGAGACTTGCTCGTTGAGATCACCGAGGACGTCCGCCATGCTCTTGAAGTAGCGGCAGTAGTATGTAATGGACAAGTCGCCTTGGACAAAGGTTCGAAACTTGGCGTCGAGGTAGAGGGCTCGCATCTCCGGGTTGCCGAGAACTTGCGTCTCAATGGCGAGCCAGGTAGCGCGGGTGGTGGCGCCGTGCTCGTCGCAGTCCATGACGACATCGACGAGGTCGGTGGCAATGGTGCCGTAAAGCCAGGACTGGACGATGCAGTCCATCCAGCCCCAATCAAGAGAGGCCAGGACGGGAACGTCATGGAGAATGTGATTCTGCAATGAATACTTGCCAACAGTGAGAAGAATCTGCTCACCCCACGGTGAGTAGTTGTCGACAGCGGTGTCCAGGATGACGGGGATGAGGCTCTGAATGTTCTGCACGGCGACGGCCTGGGCCTGCAGGTTGAGGACGGCGGCGGCCTTGTGGAGCATCATGGCTTGATGAGCGTCGGGCGCCTGGTCGGAGAGGTTGGCGCTAGCGTCCTCCTTGTCGGAGTCAGAACATGACAAGAACTTAAACCATCACAATTAATCACATATCATTAGGTTTAGGTGATGCATATTTTATTTAAGTATGGCATGGTGAAATAAACACACAAAGTGAAAATAAAGAGGTTTGAAATTTGAATCAAGGAGGGAGGTTGCCACCAAGAGTTCCAACAAAGCATACGAAGCAAACAAAATGCATATGGTGAATTTTGATGCAAGGTTTTTGAAAAAAACAATTTTGAAAGGGTGTTTTAGATAAGAAATAGCAAAGCAAATGTTAGTTTGTTGGAAAATTTTAAAAAGTTCAAATTTTTAGTGATTTTTAACATGTGGCACAACACAGGGTGTTACTGGCGGGGTTAGAGTTAGGGTTTGTGTTGTTGGGTGGGGGGCTCCAATGGCAAGTGACCATAGAAGAGGAGGAGGCGGGGGCGGCATGGAGGCTCAGCAGCGGTGGCGGGTTGGCCGGCGGCGGAGGGCGAGGCGGTGCTCCGAGCAGGGCAAGACCCCCAGTGGGTGGTGGCCGGAGGCGGGGGCAGCGAGCAACGCAATATTTTTGAGATGCTAATTCAAACTCATCAATGCGAAGATTATTCTTCTCTTGAGGTTTGTTGAGGTCAAGTGAATGCAACACACGGTCGATCAAACTTCCCCTGGTCGGAACATGTCAATTGTAAAAGGGCGTGTCGCCTTCATCCTATCCTAGCTCGATAACGTACCAGTTATTGCAAATATTGTTCCCTCTTCACCATGATACGAATGGAGCCAACGCAAAGGAGGATCAACCAAATTGGCGCATGCCAAAATTCATGCTACAGTAGTGTATTACGTTGATAGATGGAAATAGGAGGCATCCGGATGGAACCGCGTAACGTAACTTCGGATCTCTACTGTACCCACGCCGCTGATGTCACACGGTTAGGAGGTTGAGGAAGCCAGAGAAAGACTTCACCCTGTTAGAGCTCTAGCTTTACTATTCCTCCCAAAGGACTGACACTTCAAGTAATTCGGAGCCTATATATTCTGTCTTCAGTTGATCCACGTTGTGTAAGTCGGGATAAGAATGCTACGGGTATCAGTTCACTTGTGTAACCTGTTGTTTCTTGATCGCTCAAGTTTATTTTTAGATCCATTGCCTCGAGTCCCCTGTTTATAGCAACCTTAGGGTTCATTTGTGTCAGTTCAAAATTCACGTTGAGTTTAGTTTTAGATCCATGCTAAGGTAATTCAGATCAATTATTGGTGATTCGGCTGCGTAGGACAAACCCAGTCCATTCCAGTGAAATATAATTGAGTGAGCAGCAAATTAACGAAACTTCTAGCTTCCAGAAAAATCTATTTACAATTCAAATAGAAAATGTCGGATTTGTACAATCCCCACCACGTCTGGTGGCACCATTGGCGAGCAGTTCGCCTTCCAATCCGCAACCTTTATAGCTAGCTCACGCTTTGCTATACGAAACCGTTGGTAATAGATGTATACTTCAAAGTTTGTTCGAACTAAACCTTTTGTACGGCTTCAGTTTCGCTGTGAAACATTCCAGATCCGGTTTATCTATAGAAGTGTTTCTCTAGTGAATCAGAATAAACTTTGTGAAATCGTAAAATAAGACCCATTTTGACTATAGTTTCACTTTTAAAGAATAAACAGTAAAAGAGTACTGCTACCAGTCTAGAGGGATAGTTGGAAACGGTAAATCATAATGCTGCGAAACTGGTTTGTGGCCGTTTCACGCTCCTAGGCAAAAAAGGCGAAACGTTTCTTCATGGATGAAACTTTCACTTTTTCACCATTTGGCATAGATTCTAGTGATTCTCGGTAGAAACAAAAGGGATTCCTAAATCATACCCGTGCATTGTCAGGAGCTCTCACACTTGATGTTTCTTCTGTCATCTTCAACCCACCCTCCCATCTCCGGCGACCTTTTGGGGTTCGGGGTTTGGGGTTGGGGCCTTGGGGGGCTTCCGGAGTCCGATGGACCTAGAGGAAGCTTTGGGCGGCAAAGTGGCAGGCGGTGGTGGCGGCCAAGACAACAACGAGGCGGGCTGGTGGCGTACCCCTGGTTAGGAGGTGAAGGGGCAGGGGCGAGCTCCGTTGACGAGTTGGCGTGGGAGAGGTCGAGACGGTGGTGGTGTATCCGGCGGCTGCGGCGGTGGGGAGCGGGGGGAGGAGGGGCGCCCGATGGAGGTGAGCTCCAGCTGTAACATCCCTAGTTTTAGTGAGACTTTCAAAAGGCTAATTAGATTAATTAAGAGTTAAAACCACACTTAAGCTCTAAGACCTTGCCATGTTTGAGATTCAAAGGCACTTAACACTTGGAATCTCACAAAAGGTGCAAAAACAAAGCCAAACTAAGTCAAATAAGAAACTAAGTGTGTAAAACTAGCAAACTAGGTTTGAAAGGTAGAAAAACATTCAAAATTCCAAATCCCAACTTTTGGAAACATTTCAAATTCACTAAGTGTCCAAAAATACCACAAAAAGCAATAATTGGGGATAGTTGATAAGTTCAAAATTTTATATAACAACTCAACTTATTGCCAATATAAAACTTGTAAACTTTTCAAACCAAACAACTTTTATTATTTGAGTTTTCACTGATTTGGAGTGGAAGGTGTTCAAATTTTGGGTCAAAGATCAGTTAAAATTCAAACTTAGTTCTTTTTCAAACTACCTTTCTAAACTGGCGTTCCTCCAATGTTTGCACATGTTTATCTCCAAATCTAGCCAAGTTTTGAACATGAAGCTTTTGTAGAGTTTGTAGTCTAAAGTTTGAACAAGTTTTATTTTTGAAAAATTTCAAGTTTGAATTCAAAATCTTGCACAAACTCGAATTAAAACACCCTACCTGGCACGCTAGTCACCGGCCATCCTCGAGCCCTCCCCCAGTCGTCGTCAAGCACCAAGGCATCCTTATCCTCGCCCCCTTGCCCTCGGCCGACTATAAAAGCCATCACTTCCCAACCTCACCGGCACATGCGCAACACACCGCCGCACCAGAGCCCCGCCGCGCACCTCACTGTTGAGTGCTGCTCTCCGACCATCTCCGCCGCCCGCTGAGCCCACCCCTGAAGCCTCCAGAGCCCGCTTCCAGCCTTCTTCCCCACCACCAGCACCGGACACCGCTCCCCGCCGCCGTGCCCAAAGCGCCACCGTGAACCGCCGTCTCCGACAAACCTCCGCCCGAGCTCCTTTCAGCGCAACCCCTCCCAGTGAGCTGCTGGTCACATCCTTGCCCTTCCCCGACCCCCTCCTCGCCGAACTTCGCCAGATTTTCGCCGGAGAAGCCGTCGGCCGAGCAAGGACCACATTGCAAGTCCCTAAATCTTTCCAGGAGCCTTAGCGCAAAATGTAGGGGTATCGTTGTGAAGGTTTAAAAGCTTCAAGGGTCTCTCAGTAAACTGCGTTAACCTTTTCTGTTTTTATTTGGTTTAAATTGGCTAAATTTTGAAAATGTGTAGAAAAGTATACAAAAATGATAAAAATACAAATCCAAGTTTGTTAGACTCGAGATGATGAGTAGTTTCATGGAAAAATAATTCTGGGCATGTTACTGTTATATAGTTTCCTCTAGGATTTTCTTTGTGTTTAAGCCAATAAATGCACTATAAATCCTACCAAAATGAGAAAAATGTGAATCCACCTCTGTTAGAACACTTGTGTGATGCTTGTTCTAGATATGAATTTTGGGACACTAGTTTTGGTGATGAAAGCACTGGTTTGTGTCAAATGATGAAATGCTAGGCTTAATCTTGTTATTTACACAATAAATGGAAGAAAATAGATAACAATGCAAAACCACTTTTGTTGAGCTCCTGATGCAAATGTTTCCCTAGGAAAAATACTAGTTCCTGTTTTAGACATGTGTCACCTTGCTTAAACTTTTACACATATTAATTCATTTTATATATGGAAAATAAATGTCCTACTTAATAAATCATGGAAACATTACAGTAGAGTAGCCTCTGTTGAGACTAGAGAACGTCCTGTACAAATTTCAGATCCAAACTCTCCCTAAAACTTGAGCTAAAAATAGATCTATGAAATCTGCCATAGGGTGTTGTTTTATTTTTAAGGATTTTTTTATAAGTTATATGAGTCCCAAAATTTTACAATAGCTCACTAATGACATTAAGCAGCCTCTGTAAAATTTCATAACCATATCTTAGTTTATGCAACTAGAAACAATTTTTGAAGTTATGGCTAATTAAATGGAATAAAAACCAATATTTAATAAGAAGGATAAAATAGGAAATGTTAATCTAGATTGTTAAAAATTCAGAAACAGGATAACTTTCCATACGAACTTGGAGCAACCTTAGAGTGACCCCACCTTCCTTTTTAGAGTTCAAGTGAAGGAAATAATAATATATATGTACACAATCACCATCAAATCAAACCCAGGGTTTAAAACGCGAAAGTACTTTACCTTATGAAGAAAGTCAAGTCTAGAAACCTTATCTAGGTGAATGTGGTCGTTGTGAGTTTTATACTTCTGCAATAATATCATATGAAATGCATCCTGCACATGAAATCATGAAATCTTGAATTATTGCATATGCATCTCATGTAGAAGCAAATCTCGCAGATGGGACGTATGAGCTGCTGCCGACAGCCAAGGAGGAATCTGCTGCAGAGCTATGCCAGATCGAGGTGGAGCAAGACCCTAGCCAGGCTTCCAATGACCCTCCTACTAACTTAGTCCAGGAAGGCAAGCCCCAGAGCATAACCCCGATTTAAAACTAATGCAATTTCTATGCTACTTTTGTTTATGCATTTAAAGTTCGAAGTTGATTGAAAACTTAGTTGCATGATCTTAGGTACCTATGTTTGAATACTAGTATGATAAGTCGAGTAGCTGCAATGCTAATTAGGACCCGGTAAAAGTGCACTCACGGTACGGCGACGTTTCGGGACTGTGGAGCTTTGTATCCAAGGGAAGTAGGCCCTGTCCACGTGCTCGGGGATTGATGGGGATGGCTGACACGTGTGAACCCTTCGTGATATGCAGTGTCGTGGGGTTAGGTTCACCTTGCAATGGTTAAGAAACTCGATTCAAATGTCTGCCTCTCAAAGTTTAAGACTGCTTGATCATTGTGCTGCACTGAGTAAGAAGTGGAACAGAGAATGGTTATCTTAATTATGATGCTTGGAATAAAATGTCTTGAACAACATGCTTGCTTAGAACAGGTGCTTGACTAGAATGGTTAATCAACTAGAACCTTATGCTAAAATTTGAAAGTAAGGAACTATCTTAGCTACTTTTGGTAAAAACCAACCCCTCAGCCAAAAAGTCTCGCATGTCAAGAAGTTGGTGGAGTAGTTACCACCCGACGGTTAAGTCTTGCTAGTATACTTAGCCTTGCTTGTGGCTTGTTTTTCAGGTAATATAGTAGATGTCAATGAATGTGCTGCTAGCTTGACTTGGCCAACCCAGCTCCCTCTGGGTTGGACGGTCGAGTGGGACTCATCCTCGGTCGGCAAGGATCGTGGTAACTAATGACATGGCAAGCTTCACCATGACATCGCTTCTTTGACGTCTAGTTATCGTGTTATTTCCACTGCTTAAACTCTAAACACTTTACCTTATGAAATTTTGAACTATTGTGGTGTAATAACTAAAGTGGGACCTTTCTTAATGTACTTGAATTGTTGTAATCTCTGGATTCGCCTTCGTGTGAGTATGCTTTGTTTCGATCCGAGACAAATGGTTTATCGAGTAAAACTCGACAGACTACCAGATTGACTTGATTAAAGTGTCGATTCGTATGTGAGGTGAAGTTGAGTACACTTTAGCCAGGTTAATTTGGGTGGTTCTGCCACACCAACAATGTGTGGCAACAATGGAAAAGAACATCGGAGGATGAGGGAGGAGGGCGGTGGACGGAAGGCGGGCCTCGCCGGCGCCGAGGATGGCACCGGTGAGGCAACAGGGTGGAGGCAGCAGGCGGTGTTGGGGTGGGGGGTCGAATCGTCAAGAGCATAAGGTAGCGGAGGGATGTAGAAGAAGATAAGGAAAGGATTGGATCCATCGCAGTCACCCAACGCGGATCCAACGGTTCAAAAACCGACTGTATGAGGGATCTTCTACACTCGAGTGTGGTGTAGACAGCCCCAAACAGAAATGTTTTTGCTAGCCAAATGCATATATAGGGCCAGCTTGGTGGTTCTTTTAGGGGCTCCGGCTCTGGCTACTGTAGCTGGTAGGGGTGGCAGAAGAGCCTGAGCCAGAGGATCCTCTTGCTCCTCCGCCGATTGTGAGAGGGAGGGAGAGGATAGAGAAAAGAGGATATGGTGAAAAGTTGTGCTACAACCTACAGTGTTGCTACAATAATTTGTCAGGGAGAGCCGGAGCCAGGTGGAGCTCCACCAAACTGGGCTATACAGGCCCATAGTAGTCGTGTTGTTACAAAAATGATATTGCTTTTATTTCTTACTTAGAGCTACTGAACTTATATTGAGTTTTGCTTTTCGGGTGATATGCATACATGCTCTTTCTGCCAATTAAGCTGGCTAGCTTGCAACTTCTTCACCACCCTAGCAGGCTGATGACTGCATGCATCTCATAATGTCTAAGCAGTAAACAATTTATACACCCTACTCACTGAATTATAAAAGACATGTAACATTTTAAGACATATGACTCCAACTATCTCATGAAAGAACATTTATATATTTGGTACTACAAGATGCTGCCCTGCAGGTGACGAATGGAGATGCGTATATAGTAGTACTGAACACACCCCAGGCCCCCTAACTAAAGTTTCAAGTGTTCAACTATGCACCTTCTCATAATGTGGTCAAGTTGCTACACCTGGTCCGTAGTAGCTTTGTTATCCTGACCCTTCTATTAGCTAAAACGAGCACACATTTACAAACGGAGTTGGGAGAAAGAGCGGCACATCTTGAGAAACTACTAGCAGAGTGAGACGCACAAAATGTGTTACAATTAGGAGGCATATGGACGTTGGATCTTGAAGGTATTGGGAAACCAGTGCGAATGAGGTTATGCAAGTCATATCAAAAGGACCGTGATAGTGAGCGCTTTCTACAAGAGCATAGAAAACCCGTAAGCATCGGGATGAATTGCTTTGCTTGCTTCAACGCCGGACCAGGTTGACTCGGGCAATGGCTTGCTGAGCTTGGTGGAGCATGATAGCCAGCACACATGATCGCCATAAGAGATATGCAGCTGACACTAGTAGAGAATTGGCTGTCGATGCGCCACCTTTTGTCCCGGTTTAAAGTTGGCCCGGGATAAAAGGAGGTGCGCCACGGTAGGCAAAAATGGAGGGCAGAGTTAGTCCCGGTTGCAACGGCTAGTTGCGGGCTGTCGGTGGCGGCATCCTTTTATCCCGGTTGGATCCTCCAACCGGGATAAAAGGTTTAGTCCTGGTTGGAGCTTCCAACCGGGATAACACCCTTTTATCCCGGTTGGAGCCTCCAACCGGGACTAAACCTTCAACCGGGACAAAAGGTGTTCCTTTTTATCTTGGTTGGAGTTTTTAACCGGGATAAAAACTCATCCCCATTATATACCAAGACAGAGGACTTTCTTCCTCCTCCAGCCCGAGCCAGTCCAGCACATTGACAGAGAGCTGAGCTTCACCTACTCTCCGGTGGTGCCGAAGCAAGGGAGGTGCTGCCCGAAGTTTTTTCCCTCATTTTCGTGGGAATTTCACTCAGCCAACACAAGTGTTGTGAAGGTTTGCTACTTCATCCTCGTGTTATGCTTTGATTTATGCTTTGGAGATGGAAAGATTATATGCTAGAATGTGATGAAGTAGAAAATGGAAAGGTATTTTAAGCTAGAATGTGAGGGAGATTGATGTGTCATATATAGTATGCATTCTTGCAGTGGTTTAAGAATGATGATACCTTGTTTAGACGGTTTATCTTATCAAATTCAATATGGTTTTTCAAATCCATACTTGTTGAACTTGCATACCGTGTTCATCTCTGCGAGGATGTTCTCCGCCGAGCAGCAACGTATGTCAAGGAGGTTCGATTCTATGAGAAAGAGTGGATACGGACATCGTGACCATGTCCCCTTTTCCGTAGCATCTAACCTCTTTCATGACGAAGTGCGGTGCCACCCAGTTGAGAACATGCTCGCGAGATGATCACGGTCTTCAAGTTCAACAACTTCTGTAGTGGTAAGGAAAGAATTTTTGTACATAGATGACTTCTGCAACTTGTTGAACTTATCAAATTCAATAAGGTTTTTCAAATCCATACTTATTGAACTTGCATACCGTGGTCATATCTGCGAGGATGTTCTCCGCCGAGCAGCAACGTATGTCAAGAAGGAGGTTCGATTCTACGAGAAAGAGTGGATACGGACATCGTGACCGTGTCCCCTTTTCCGTAGAATTGAACCTCGTTCATGACGAAGTGCGGTGCCGCCCAGTTGAGGACATGCTTGCGAGATGATCACGGTCTTCAAGTTCAACAACTTATGCAGTGTTAAGGTAATAATTTTTGTACATAGATGGCTTCTGCTACTGGAGGAAGTGGCGATGGTGGGGGCGATCGTGGTTCCTCTTTCGGCAAGGGGAAAATCATAGTTGGCCCTCAGCATAAGCCGAAGAAAAAGAGCGCGCTGGAAACAGCAATGCTTCATTATTTGCAGCAATGTCATGAAGAAGCTGTTGCCGCGGGTTAGGAACCTCCTTTTGGTGGTCGTTATGCTCCACCCTTAGTCCCGGGTGTTTCACGTCCACTTAGTACTACCATTTCAGGTGGCACAAATAAACCTAAGGATGAGGCTGGGTCAGCGGAACCTTCGTCTTCACTGTCCAAGGATGCTTAAAGTCCTCCTAGATAATAATCAGTGGATGGCTTGTTGTATTGTATCATGTTGTTTGGATCTTTAATTTAAATATGTGTATTTGGATCATCATGTTGTTGTATTGTACCATGTTGTTTGGATCTTTAATAAATTTTCACGCGTAATCCATTGTCAAGTATAATCCATTTTCATGCGTAATACGATGCAGATGGATCGGCAATGGATGTATAATGCAGACAGGTGGAGCAAGGTGTTTATTGATGGCTTCCATTATTTTCTCGAAGTGGCCAAAGCGAACAAGCCAGAGAATGGGTTCGTATGTTGTCCATGCTTCCAATGCAATAACAAGAAGGAGTATTCAAAGGATTCCTGGGGGACTATTCACAGCCACTTGTTTAAATACGGTTTCATGCCTAACTATTTGGTTTGGACCAAGCATGGTGAACGAGGGGTCGTAATGGAAGATGGCGAAGAGGAGGAGGAAGATGACACCATTTCGGACTGGGTTGCAGGCCAAGCTTTTGCAGGTACTACAATGGGCGAGGCTGATGAAGATGAGTTTGCAGAAAATGGCCCTACTGATGACTTTGGTCAGGTGATACGAGATGCATACAGAGATTGCGAAACTGAGAAGGAAGCAGCAAAGTTGCAGCGCATGATAGATGATCACCAAAAATTGTTGTACCCAGGTTGCCAGCAGGGCCATAAAAAACTAGGTACGACACTAGAATTTGTGCAATGGAAGGTAAAAAATGGTGTGTCCGATAAGGCATTTCAGGGGATGTTGAACATTGTCAAGAAGATTCTCCCCGAGAATAATGAATTACCGTCCACAACATATGAAGCTAAACAGATTATTTGCCCTCTCGGATTAGATGTTCAGAAGATACACGTATGCCCTAATGACTGTATCCTCTATCGTGGTGATGACTACGAGAAATTGGATGATTGTCCCGTCTGCGAAGCCCTGCGGTATAAGATCAGCCGAGATGATCCTGGTGATGTCGAGGGGCAGTCTCCCAAGAAGAGAGTTCCCGCGAAGGTGATGTGGTATTTCCCTATAATAACACGCTTGAAGCGCTTGTTCAGGAACAAGGCGAATGCTAAGTTGATGCGATGGCACAAAGAAGACCGTAAGGAAGATGAGATGCTGAGACACCCTGCAGATGGGGCACAGTGGAGATCAATTGATAGAGCATTCCCGGATTTTGAAAGTGAATCAAGGAACATAAGGTTTGGTTTAAGTACTGATGGATTCAATCCATTCGGTGAGTTGAGTAGCGGCCATAGTACTTGGCCTGTGACCCTATGTATGTTCAACCTTCCTCCTTGGTTGTGCATGAAGCGGAAGTTCATTATAATGCCGGCGCTTATCCAAGGCCCAAAACAACCCGGCAACGACATTGACGTGTACCTAAGACCGTTGGTTGATGACCTTTTACAGCTCTGGAAGGAAGAAGGTGTACGTGTGTGGGATGAGGATAGACAAGAGATCTTTAATCTATGAGCATTGTTGTTCGTAACCATCAATGATTGGCCTGCACTGAGTTACTTTTCGGGATAGACAAATAAGGGATATCGTGCATGCACCCACTATTTAGACGACATAGACAGCATGTACTTGAAGCACTGTAAGAAGGTCGTCTATATGGGTCATCATCGATTTCTCCGTGCTCACCACCAGCTGAGAAAGAGCGGGATGCATTTCAAAGGGGTGCCAGACCATCGTAAAAAACTTGCACACCGTAATGGAAAGCGTGTCTTCGAGATGATGAAGGTTGTAAATGTAGTCTTTGGAAAGGGTCTTGGTAGCCAACCTATTCCGAACGACGATAATGGACATGCACCCATGTGGAAGAAAAAGTTAATATTTTGGGAGCTACCTTATTGGGAAATCCTAGAGGTTCGCAACATAGTAGACGTGATGCACCTGATGAAGAATCTTTGCGTGAACGTGCTAGGCTTCATGGGTGTTTATGGGACCTCGAAAGATACATTGGAAGCACGACAGGATCTGAAAGTCATGGGGCAACGAGATGACCTACATCCGGAAAACAGAGATAATGGACAGCACTACTTATGTCCTGCCAGTTACACTCTCAGCAAGGAAGAGAAGGATAGCATGTTTGAATGCTTGAATAGTATGAAGGTCCCGTCTGGGTACTCCTCGAATATAAAGGGAATAATAAATATGAAACAAAAGAAGTTTACAAATCTCAAGGCTCATGACTGCCACATGTTGATGACCCAGTTTTGAGTTGTTATTTCCACCATCCTTCTTCAATATTATGACGCACTTACTGGTTCATCTAGTAAAAGATATTGGTATTCTCGGACCTGTATACCTGCACAATATGTGGCCTTTTGAGAGGTTCATGGCAGTCCTAAAAAACTATGTTCTTAATCGTGCCCGTCTAGAAGGAAGCATCGCCGAGGGATATGGAACAGAGGAGGTGATCGAGTTTTGTGTTGATTTTATTGATTCAATTGACTCGATTGGGGTTCCAACTTCACGCCACGAGGGAAGGCTCCGAGGAATGGGCACCCTTGGAAGGAAATCAAGTTTGAGCAATGATACTGATTTGTTTGACAAGGCACACTACACTGTTCTACAACAGTCATCCTTTGTGTCTCTGTATATCAAGCAGCACAGGCAGATGGTAGTTTCCAAAACCCGACCAAATTCGATGCTTGGCTTACCCATCATCACATGGAAACTTTTCCCTCCTGGTTGCACCAACAACTTATGGGTAACTCTGAGATTCACCCACAGCTTGCCTGGTTAGCCAGGGGACCTGCTAGCACAATAGTCAAATTCCAAGGCTATGAGATAAATGGTTATACATTTTACACGAGAGCCCAGGACCAGAAAAGCACGAACCAGAATAGTGGTGTCCGCATAGATGTCATGGACAGAAATAATAGCAAGGAGTCGTATTATGGTTTCATACAGGAGATATGGGAACTCGAATACGGACTGTTGTACATCCCTCTATTTCTTTGCAATTGGGTGAAGTTAACTGCCGTAACCAAAGATCAGTACGAAATGACAATAGTAGATCTGAGCAAGTCTGAATACAGTGATGACCCATTCGTACTTGCCAATGATGTGTACCAAACCCAAGAGAAATCCAGAAGAGACATGGGAGCCAAAGTGCCACATAGTTCTTCCAGGTAAAAGAAAAATCGTGGGAGTCGAGGATAAAAAAGACCAATCAGATGATTATGATCAGTTTGATGGCATGCCTTCATTCGCCGTTGAAGTTGATCCAAGCATCCTGCTATCCAAAGAAGAGGCTCCGTACTTACGCCGCGATCATGATCAAGGAACTTTCGTGAACAAGAAATTTTACAACGTTGTATTGTAATGTGCTAAATTTACATGACCTTTGTGTAGTAATTGATACAATTTTTAATTTACCCTATGTATGATTTCATGTGTTCTTAAATTTGTTAGGTGAAGATTTATTAGATAAACATGAACAATGTTAACCACATACATACATGGATTTTTTTGCGCATTGAAATTATTTAATTGAATAATTTCTTGATCACAGCAATGCAGTAAAAAAAATATTTTAGAGGCTAAATGAATTGGTACAGAATTAATGACTAAATCACACTTATTGTTAATTTACTCGCAAATTAAATATATTTTTGCATGTACAAAATATGTGAAGGTTTTTGTTTTTCATCCTGAAATGCAGTGAAAAGATAAATAAAATCCATTTCCAAAAAACAGGCGGAAGAAGAAAACTGGGAAAAGGACCTTTTGTCCCGGGTGCCAACAGCAACCGGGACAAAAGGGCCCCCTTTTATCCCGGTTGCAAACTGCAACTGGGATAAAAGGGTAGTTTTCGACTCCCGCCGGAACGTACCCTTTTATCCCGGTTGTAGTTGGCAATGGGGATAAAAGCCCCCCCCTTTTATCTCAATTGGTGGTGGCACCCGGGATAAAAGGGTAGGCTCCCAGCCCCACCTGGCGGACGCACCCTTTTGTCCCTGGTCCTTTTATCCCGGTTGGTGACGGGACCCGGGACAAAAGGCCCTTTAGTCCCGGGTGCCATGACGAACCGGGATAAAAGGGAGGGTTAAAAGGCACTATAGCCCCTTCTACCCCCACGCCAGTTACACTTAACAAAATTTTCACCAAGATCCCGCCCGCGCTCTGCTCCGTCGCCGCCCGTCCGCCTCCCTCGCCGGCCGCTGTTGTCGTTGTCCCCCATTGCCCCGGTCGTCGTCGTCCCGCCGCCCGACTGCGCCCAGACAGCCTCCTCCTCCATCGCCCTGGCCCGCCTCGATCCTCCTCCGTCGCGCCCGGCCCCTACCTCGTCGCCGCCGGCCACCTCCATCGCGGGGCCTCGTCGCTGCCTCGTCGCCCCTCGTCGCCGCCTCATCGTTGTCCCGCCTCTGCCGTCCTGCCGTCCCGCACGACTTCGCTCCGTCGTCGCCTCTGCCGTCCTGCCGCCCCGGCCGCCGTCGTCCCACCGCCCCGGCCACCGTCGACCGCGCGCGAGGTCCGCCGCGCTGGGACTGGCGCCGGGAGTACCGCCTTGCTGACGCAAGCCCACCGGCTTGCGTCAGCAAGGGCCTTTTTTTAAGTTAGAAAATAAATACAAAGGAGTAGTAATTAGGTAGAAATTCAATAGATTTTTGTATATGTGTTAGAAAATCAAATTAGTGTAAATTAGTAGTAATTAGTAGTAATTAGGTTTGTCACTCCGCCTAGGTTAGAAATGAATCGTGTTTCGTCGTGGTTCCGTCCCCGCCTCCGCCGTCCCGCCGCCCTGACCGCCGCCGTCCCAACCTGGCCACCGTCCGTGGTTCCGTCCCCACCTCCGCCGTTTCGCCTCCGTCGCAAATTCATGTTATTGCTAGAAATTCGTACAAAATTCATGTTATTCTTAGAAATTCCAATAAATATGGACAAATTAGTAGAAATTTGGTAGAAATTAATCGTTGCTGCGGCCACCTCGCTCCGTCCCCGCCTCCGCCATTCCGCCGCCCCGGCCTCCGCCGTCCCAACCTAGGCACCGTCGACCGCGCGAAATTCGTACAAAATTCATGTTATTGCTAGAAATTCGTACAAATTCATGTTATTGCTAGAAATTCGTACAAAATTCATGTTATTGCTAGAAATTTGTACAAAATTCATGTTATTGCTAGAAATTCGTAAAAATTCATGTTATTGCTGTTGGAGGTATGCCCTAGAGGCAATCATAGAGATGATGATATTCCATTTGTATCCATGATTTGTATATTGTGTTCATTGAATATCCATTAAAGGCTACTTGAATTGATTTGCAATTATGTGAATTGTATGTGAAACTCTTTACTTGTATGGTTATTCTAAAGTTGTCCCTAGTCGGAGTTCATGTGAGGACACACATGAATATTAGACTAGCACATGTATTAGTTGATGACTATGTTTCACAAGTCATGGACATGGAGATGTTGAACTAATAATGTGGACACATGTGGAGATATGTGCTAGGACTGACCCAACACGAGAAGTAGTTCTCTCTTTAAACAACATATACGTTTTGTCCTTAGAGCTAAGATTGTCGCATGTATTCTAGATGTGTATCGACCTACTTAGGGGCTATCAAACGCTACGCCGTAACAGGGTAGTTATAAAGGTAGCTTTCGGGTTTGTCAAGAAGCATGCTATGAGACATGGTCAATCAAGATGGGATTTGTCCCTCTCTGATTGAGAGTGATATCTCTAGGCCCCTCGAGTGATCGGATCCGAAAATGCATGGCCATGCTACGTACGGTTAAGAGTTAACCTACAAAGGGATTCCGAATCACAGGATCGAGAAAGAGCGGTCGGCTTGAAGCTAGACCAAATATCGTGAGGCAAAGGGAATAGCATGTATATTATGTTGTGATGGTTCATCTGATATGATCTTCGTGTGCGTATAGGAGTTGGAACGTTTTGCTAGAGGCCGCTACCGACTATTGGGCTGAGTAGGAGTACTCGGGCCATGTCTATACGTATCCGAACCCATAGGGTCACACACTTAAGGGGCTGGAAGCCCAATTTGGATGTGATCCGAGTTGGATTAGGTTTAGAAGTACTAATGGGCCTCGAACCCAGAGGCCCGTTAGGAACCTCTATAAATAGAGGGGTGGGGGCGCCCTAGGGTTTACACCTTTTGGCGAAACACACCTGCCGCACCTCCCACGCCCTCGCCTGTTGCAACTCGCGGATCTAGCAGTCCAGCTTGCGACGCTTCCTCCCTGCACGTGTGGATACCTTGGAGGTGTTGCGCCTGCAGCACTTGGACGAGCCGTCGACGAGCCGCCGACGAGCCACGACGAGCCGTGGCACCGGAGGCGATCTTGCTGCACGTGGACGAGCTGCTGAGGAGCTGCTGGACGTGACGTGATCGACTACGTATGACTACGTTGATCGACTACGTAGGACTACATGATCGTCTTCACTGCATCGACGCATATCTACATCTTCCGCACCAGTAGTGCGTCGAGTGGTAATCCCGTGATCCTTATACGGCAGTTCTTCCTGGTTATACGCGGTAGAAATTTTGTTTTGCGCTAGTGTAGCCTACCTCGTATCCCAACAGTGGTATCAGAGCCGTAGCTGCTTTGTTTTGGATTCGGGATGTGTGCATATGGAGATATGCGAGTTTTCAGTTTGATCTATGTCCTGGTTTCGTCTTCTTGCTGCAATGGTAGTGTAACGACATACTCCTATCGGTCGGTTTCCGCCATCGGAGTTAAGTGATACCAGCACTAGTAAATGTATCGGCTGACATCAAGAAAAGCGCTAGTACCAGCCATGTGATGACTATATAGAACAAGCCTAGCTTTAAGAAGAAGGGCAATTCTTGGAAGAAGAAGGGCAAGGCTGGAACGTCCAAGCCAAACCCAACGCCAAAGGTTAAAGCTGGACCTGGACCTGCTCCAGACAAAGAGTGCTTTTACTGTCATGAACTTGGTCACTGGAAGAGAAACTGCAAGCAGTACCTAGCTTCCTTGAAGAATGGCGGAAGTAAGAGTACTTCTACCTCAGGTACGCTTGTTGTTAATGTTATAGACAATATATTTCTCGCTGATACAATTATTAATTCTTGGGTATTTGATACCGGATTGGTTGCTCATATTTGCAATTCGATGTAGGGAATGATAAGAAGTAGAAGCGTGGAAAGAGGAGAAGATGATTTCCGCGTGGGCAATAATGCAAGAGTTGCTGCGTTGACCGTCGGGACGATGCAACTCCACCTCCCGTCAGGATTTATTATGGAGTTGAATAATTGTTATTTTGTTCCTAGTTTAAGTCGAAACATTTTGTCTCCTTCATGCTTGATGAAGGATGGTTATTCATTTGCGAGTGAAAACAATGGTTGTGTGATCTCTAAGAATAATATGTTTATGGCTTTTGCACCCATTGTGAATGGATTATTTGTTTTAAATCTTGATGGTTCACCTGTCTGTAATATAAGTGCTAAAAGGCCTCGACCTAATGATTTGAGTTCTACCTACTTGTGGCATTGTCATTTGGGTCATATAAGTGAAAAGCACATGAAGAAGCTCCATTCTGATGGACTTCTAACTTCGTTTGATTTTGAATCATACGAGACATGTGAGGCTTGCTTGCTAGGCAAGATGACCAAGACGCCTTTCACAGGATTTCCTGAGAGAGCAGTAGACTTGTTGGAACTCGTACATAGTGATGTATGCGGACCAATGAGCACGATGGCTAGAGGAGGATTCCAATACTTCATAACTTTCACTGATGATTTTAGTAGATATGGCTATGTCTACTTGATGAGGCACAAGTCTGAAACCTTTGAAAAATTCAAGTAATTTCAGAATGAAGTTGAAAATTAGCGTGGCAAGAAAATTAAGGCCTTACGATCTGATCGTGGAGGCGAGTATTTGAGCCACGAGTTTAGCAATCATCTAAAGAGTTCCGGAATTGTTCCACAACTTACGCCGCCTGGAACACCTTAGAGAAACGGTGTGTCCGAGCGACGTAATCGAACTTTGTTAGACATGGTTCGATCAATGATGAGCCAGTTGGACCTACCGTTGTCATTTTGGGGATACGCTTTAGAAACAGCAGCTTTCACACTTAATAGGGTACCATCTAAATCTGTAGTTAAGACACCATATGAGATATGGACTGGAAAGGTTCCTAGTTTGTCTTTTCTAAAGATTTGGGGATGTGAAGTCTTTGTCAAGCGACTTCAGTCGGACAAGATCACACCCAAGTCGGATAAGTGCATTTTCGTGGGATATCCAAAGGAAACTTTGGGATATTATTTTCTACAACCGATCAGAAGGCAAAGTGTTTGTCGCTCGGAACGGGGTTTTCCTAGAGAAAGAGTTTCTCAAAGGAGAAAAGAGTGGAAAGATAGTGCATCTTGAAGAAGTTCAAGATGAGCCGATCGGGCAAGAATCAATGAGTGATGCTAACGTAGCAGAACAAGTTGAGATACCCATGGCAAGAGAAGCACCGCCACAACCACGAAGATCAGCAAGGCTCCGCGAAATGCGGGAAATATTATTGTTGGACAATGATGAGCCTGCGACCTATGCAGAAGCAATGATGGACCCAGACTCCGAAAAATGGCACAGTGCCATGCAATCCGAAATAGAGTCCATGGGAGACAATCAAGTTTGGAACTTGGTTGACCCGCCTGATGGTGTTAAAGCCATAGAGTGCAAGTGGATCTATAAGAAGAAAAAGGACATGGATGGAAATGTTCACATCTATAAAGCACGACTTGTCGCAAAAGGTTTTCGACAAGTTCAAGGAGTTGACTACGACGAGACCTTCTCGCCCGTAGTGATGCTTAAGTCCATTCGGATTATTCTAGCTATAGCTGCATATTTCGATTATGAGATATGGCAGATGGATGTCAAGACAGCTTTCCTGAATGGAAACCTAGCTGAGGACGTGTATATGATACAGCCCGAGGGTTTTGTCGATCCGAAAAATGCTGGAAAGGTATGCAAGCTTCAGAGATCCATTTATGGATTGAAGCAAGCATCTAGGAGTTGGAAAATTCATTTTGATGAAGTGGTCAAAGGGTTTGACTTCACCAAAAACGAAGAAGAGTCTTGTGTTTACAAGAAGGTTAGTGGGAGCTCTGTAGTATTTCTAATCTTATATGTGGATGACATATTACTGATTGGAAATAACATTCCTATGCTTGAGTCTGTAAAGACTTCACTGAAAAATAGTTTTTCGATGAAGGACTTAGGGGAAGCGGCATATATTCTGGGCATTAAGATCTATAGAGATAGATCGAGAAGGCTTATAGGTTTAAGCCAAGATACTTACATTGACAAAGTGTTGAAGCGGTTCAGCATGGAAGAGGCAAAGAAAGGGTTCTTGCCTATGTCACATGGCATACATCTCAGCAAGACTCAGTGTCCTTCGACTGCTGATGAGCGGGATCGCATGAGTAGAGTGCCATATGCCTCGGCTATTGGATCTATCATGTATGCAATGATAAGTACTCGCCCAGATGTTTCATATGCGCTAAGTATGACAAGCAGACACCAATCTGATCCAGGTGAGAGTCACTGGACAGCGGTGAAAAACATTCTTAAGTACTTGAGAAGGACTAAAGATATGTTCCTCGTCTATGGAGGTGAGGAGGAGCTCGTTGTAACAGGTTACACCGATGCTAGTTTCCAAACCGACAGAGATGATTCAAAGTCACAATCAGGATTTGTGTTCACACTGAATGGTGGTGCTGTTAGTTGGAAGAGTTCCAAGCAGGAGACGGTGGCCGATTCTACGACAGAAGCCGAGTACATCGCGGCTTCGGAAGCCGCGAAGGAAGGTGTTTGGATAAGGAATTTACTCCCGGTTAAAAGACCCGGGACTAAAAGACCTCCCTTTTGTCCCGGTTGGTTTATCCCGAATGGATTTTCGGGAGATATGCACCCTACCAACCGGGACTAAAGGCCAATTCTCTACTAGTGTGAACACAACACGTACGACACTTGTTGATCACCGTTATTAGTGGCCCGTGTCACTAATCTCACATTAGAGAAGTGTTTTGGGTATCACCTTTGTTGACTTTTTTATGTAGTGATTCAGGTGATGGGCCTGCTGCTAGTAGCTTCAGGAAGCTTTTAACACCACTTGTAGAAAAAAAAATGTTTCTGCCTCAGTTCCAGCATCCTGCTGTTATTTGCATGGCCACCTATTTATGGTGGCGCCGGCTCCTCTCTTTCTTTGTTGCTGGCGGCGGCCGTGGCAGCGGCTGTGCGGATTCCAGGGCCGGCAGCGGCCTTGCCTGAACACTCAATATTAGGATGTAAATGGTGAATACGATTTTCGCACTAATTTGGCATTAATAAAGGAAAGGCATGGCATTTGTGGAATTTTACCGTGCTTGAAAATTTTAATAACCACTTATGGATCCAGATCCAATTAATGGTTAAAAAATGAAAAGAACCTGTTACAGGTAACCTAAAATGTGGACCGGTACTTAATTTTTGTGGATCAGGAGCGAAGGGCATATTAGTATTTCATTTAGCTAGTTGGCCGTACATTCGATCAGCCCAAACGTCACTCCCGGTGAGTCCCGCCGCCGCATTCCCTCGCTGCCAGCGCTGCCGCCTCCGTCCACAGGCATGATATTTAGGGGACGTTTGGTTCCCTTTGCTTATTTTTAGCACGTGTCATATCGAATATTTAGATACTAATTAGGTGTATTAAACGGAGACTATTTACAAAACCCATTACATAAGTGGAGGCTAAACGGCGAGACGAATCTATTAAGCCTAATTAATCCATCATTAGCAAATGTTTACTGTAGCAACACATTATCAAATCATGAACTAATTAGGTTTAATAGATTCATCTCGTCGTTTAGCCTCCACTTATGTAATTGGTTTTGTAAATAGTCTACGTTTAATACTCCTAATTAGTATCTAAACATTCGATGTGACGGGTGCTAAAGTTAAGTCAATGGAACCAAACACCCCCTTAGTTGAATACCCATTATTTTTGCAAACACATTTTGTATATGCACTATATATACCATGTGGAAAGAGCAAAAATGACATCTCTGCCTTCAGCCTTTTGAAGCCAAATCTGCTCCTAGCCCACGTATCCTTTCCTCCTGCTCCTAGCTCAATGGCCCAATATCCACCAGCCCAAAACTCAATCCCATGGCCTGAAAGCGAACAAATTATTTTTGAAGGAAAACAAAATATGTACCGCGAATAAATTATCTCTTGAATGCGGAAGAAATATTTATACGTGACGAACAAGTTAATATGTAAAATGAATAAATCAGTTTGCATTACCAACTAATGCTATCAAGTAGTACACTAATATATGTTTATTAACTTTTAATTATGTATGAAATAATTATGATGGTATAAACTATAAATATAAATTATAATCCAAGGGGAAAATATCCATCCGAGTTTTAGAAAGAAACACTAAAAATAGTAAAAGAATAAATAAATAAATAAATAGGTAGCATAAATAAAAAGGAATTCACGGTAAAAACAAGGAAGAAAATGAAACAGACAGAAAACACACAAAAAGAAAAGTTAACACGAGGCAAGAAATGATGAGGACATCACATGCTCGGATACAACCATATTGGCATCTTTTGACTCCGAGGTGAAGCAATTCTTTATCATAATTATATGTGATACATTTGATGAATTGATGCTGCACCATGATGTGTATTCGTTGTCAATTTCAGAAATACATACATGGATCAAAAATAGTGTTAAACACACATGGAAGGCATGGAGGACCAAAGAAGTAGATTGGGGGCCGAGTCCAAGTATTCCTAACGTCCTCCACCAGGCCACCACGTCACTTTTGGCCCAAGGAAAGAAAGAGATCCAATCCAACCCGTTTTGGTGCTGGATTCAGACTACAGTTCTGGCCCAACTTGCAACAACCGCCACGACCTCATCCGGACTCCGTTTTGGGCATTCAAGTACTCCTTGGAATCCTTATGAATTCTATTTTCATATGGATCCGGACTCATGTCCATATCTATTCTGAGGAGGCCGCAATCATCGAAATACTACCGAGAGGTTTTCTGTCCACAGGTGCTGCGTCGCCCTATTTTGGCCCGATGGGCCGTGTATCAAGTTGGGTCCATTAGGAACGTGTCCTAGGGTTGGAGCACGACCCCAACACCCCCCTGGTCGTCCTCCTAGGTATTAATAAGGATTAGAGCTGCCACGAACAGATTGGGTTTTGTTTTGATGTAAGTTTAGCCATTGCTACTTCCTTGTAGACGCGTGTGTCAACTAGACCATCCGTTCTACTCGATTCGGAACCCCAAATTTGTGATTTCAGATTGGTTTTCATCTCTATATTTGCAATTGAGTTGCTTGTTATACTTGTTCTTGCTTGTTCTTCGATTGCTTGCAGGACGAGTGCCCTAGTGGCCGGGTGACGCGCTCCACAAGATCGCGGCAGCCATTGGAGGTGGTGTATCGGTTGCTAAGGCGCAGCTTGGAAGGCTGTAGTCGGGCCGTGAACGTCGTCTCCATCGACCAATCGAGTTATCCCACGCCTCTCATCGAAAGATCGGGAATCAACCCTAGCGGGTTCATATCAAGAAACGAAGGAAAAAACAAACGAAAAAAGGACGAAAGAAAAAACGAAAAAGAAAACAAGCATGGAAACGGAGACCGAAAAACAAAAAGAAGTGCTTCTATCGTTATGACAGTGCGCATACAAGCCCACAGATAAAGCTAGTCATTGGGCCACTTAATTCTTGCGTCTGGGCCAACGAAGTTTGATTGGGCCAGAATAAACACCTGACTAGGAAAGTCTCCATGGGATAGGTGGAGATTCATCGCGTATGCGATGTATACAGTCTTCACAGGATTTTATAAGACTTATGAGAGGCAATTCGGAACGCTCAAGAAGGATAGGTTAAATAGTTATATAGCACTAGGTTGTATAGGACTGGAGGGTAAAGTAAGGTTGTAAGGGAGTGATAATTACTTGTACTTTTTTAGAGTGTGCTTAAAGAATTTACAGGTTTCGTCAAAATCCTACATCTTTGTAGTGGTTACTTGAACGCCATCAGTTGGCGTTTTATATGAGATTTTTCTATATTGTTCTTAATACGATGCAAGGTCGTACTTGATATGAACCCGCTAGGGTTGATTCCCGATCTTTCGATGAGAGGCGTGGGATAACTCGATTGGTCGATGGAGACGACGTTCACGGCCCGACTACAGCCTTCCAAGCTGCGCCTTAGCAACCGATACACCACCTCCAATGGCTGCCGCGATCTTGTGGAGCGCGTCACCCGGCCACTAGGGCACTCGTCCTGCAAGCAATCGAAGAACAAGCAAGAACAAGTATAACAAGCAACTCAATTGCAAATATAGAGATGAAAACCAATCTGAAATCACAAATTTGGGGTTCCGAATCGAGTAGAACGGATGGTCTAGTTGACACACGCGTCTACAAGGAAGTAGCAATGGCTAAACTTACATCAAAACAAAACCCAATCTGTTCGTGGCAGCTCTAATCCTTATTAATACCTAGGAGGACGACCAGGGGGGTGTTGGGGTCGTGCTCCAACCCTAGGACACGTTCCTAATGGACCCAACTTGATACACGGCCCATCGGGCCAAAATAGGGCGACGCAGCACCTGTGGACAGAAAACCTCTCGGTAGTATTTCGATGATTGCGGCCTCCTCAGAATAGATATGGACATGAGTCCGGATCCATATGAAAATAGACTTCATAAGGATTCCAAGGAGTACTTGAATGCCCAAAACGGAGTCCGGATGAGGTCGTGGCGGTTGTTGCAAGTTGGGCCAGAACTGTAGTCTGAATCCAGCACCAAAACGGGTTGGATTGGATCTCTTTCTTTCCTTGGGCCAAAAGTGACGTGGTGGCCTGGTGGAGGACGTTAGGAATACTTGGACTCGGCCCCCAATCTACTTCTTTGGTCCTCCATGCCTTCCATGTGTGTTTAACACTATTTTTGATCCATGTATGTATTTCTGAAATTGACAACGAATACACATCATGGTGCAGCATCAATTCATCAAATGTATCACATATAATTATGATAAAGAATTGCTTCACCTCGGAGTCAAAAGATGCCAATATGGTTGTATCCGAGCATGTGATGTCCTCATCATTCTCCCCTTCTTGGCTGCAAGTCGTCCTCGACTTGCTCCAGTGGGATTCTAAGGTGCTTGTTTTGATGTTGGAGCACGGAGCGACGGCCATGCTGCATGGCCACAACCAGTAATGCTCCCCTTCTTTGGTCTTACCCTGTTGCATATGGGAAAAACTAGAAAAACTTTGCAAGACATTATTAGTGTTAGTGCAGCCCTCTATTTGATCATGGTATTGTAGCCCAAAAGGATATTTTAGAGTGGAGCAAACATAAACTTTATGCACCAAATATTCTCCTTTGCTATCATATTTGCCAATTGCATGAAGCGAACAATGATTAAAACTTGGCAAACCAGAACCAAATTGAAGTTTCTCTTTTAGACAATTTAGATTACACAAAACATCAAATTCAATGTAACCCAAAGTATGTAAAGAGGATAGCAAATTCAGTTCATCTTGTGCACAAGTAATAGGATGAAAAAGCTTATCTTCAGCACATTTGTAAGATTCCAAACCAAAAGTATCACACTTATTCACTACTTGTGGCATAGGAGTAAAAGAATCATCATCACACAAGTCTTGTTTATCACAAGGAACAGCAAGTAATTCATTTTGTGACAAAGGAAAATCAACAGTGGGTTCCACTATTTGTTGCTCATCATTAGCATGCAAGGTGGACAAATTTTGGACATTATGGGTCACATCATTATTGCAAGTATTCACAGATAATAGAATCTCCTTTTCAGCATTGAGAGCAAGACAATACAATTGAGCAAGATGCATGCATGATTTGCTAATTAACAAAGTTCGAATTTCAGAATTGAGCCCTCTCATGAACCTACTCATCACATCTTCCATGCATTCGTCTAATCCACCATACATGATACAAATTTTAAAATCATGGAAGTATTCTTTCACAGTCCTACTACCTTGCCTCAAGTTGTCTAATTTAGCAAGCAAATAATCAGCATAATATTCAGGAATGAATGCATCTCTAAAAAGAAATTTAAAGTCTTCCTAAGATTCTAGAAGTTTCTTACGCCTACAAATGTGTTTCCATTGTAGCAAGGCAAATTCAGTCAAAATATTAGAGGCAATATAAATCTTTTGTTTCTCGGACAGGTCATGCTCATCAAATTCATTATCTACTTTTATCTCCCAATCAATGTAAGCTTTAGGATCAAACTTACCATCATATAACGGCAAGTGTTGAATAACACCCTGAATATGAGAGTCTAGTTTCATCAGCTCCAAAATCTCCGTATCACCTGCCATGGTTAGTAGGAAACAAGAAACACAAAAATAATATGTATCCTCCTGTCAACTACTATGATGTGTCTTTTGTAATTCTCTCTAACTCAACTTGTTTAAAACAAGCCCTTACAAGTTCTTACCAAGCCAAACAGGAGGTGACGGCAACCAACAAGTCTGCAACCGTGGAGTGAAGTGTATCGATGCCGCAGCAACAAAAGCCTGTCAAGCTGTAGTCGAATATGTGGAGCTCTAGGTGGGCTAAAGCAAGGAAGTACTAGAACCACGTTAGTTGCAAGCAAATTGAACAAACGCTCAACGACGTTATTGTGCTGGTCCTAGGCTAGTACGTGCTAGAGACGCGAGCCTGGACACAAACGAAGTCACTAAGCTGCAGCAAGGAAGGATCACAAGGAGAGGAAAAACAACAAAAGAAAAACCCTTCTCTTCTTTCTTTCTTTCTTTCTTTCTGTTTTTTTTCTTTTCTTTCTTTCTTTCTTTCTATTTTTTTTTCTTTTTTTTTTCAAGTAGCACAGAGCTCAAATTTTGCAACAAGAGATAACAAGCTACTTACAGCAATTAAATGCTTCCTTGGGAAGGGTGATTCAGTAGCAAAGTCAAACAAGTGGCTGTTTTGCAAAACCAGCAGATGCGCAAATCTCAAGGGTGGTTGCGAAGTGCTCAGATTGAATTTGGGAGCAAGGATAGATCCGTTGGAAAGAGGATAACTTCAGGTTTCCATATTGTATTCAAACTCCCTATTCGGACTCCTGATAATGGAAATATGGTGTTTTTCTTTTCAGGATAAAACAGGACTCCGAATCGAATTCTGATTTGAACTTGTGGGATTTTCTTTTTGGAGATGGAAGTATGGACGTGGATGAAAGCTCCAAGGATGTGATTTGGTTAATAGTGGTAAACAAAACAAAGGAATTTGGAAAATCCAATCTGATTTGTGGAGAGAAACAAATAAACTCGAATCTGCGATAGTGACACAAACGTGACAAGAACTCGAAACTCTAAACGACTAGACGCTAAGACCAGCAACTTGACACGACGATGCAACCGTTAATTCAATAAGCCCTAACTAACCAGTAATAGTAAAAGGCTCAAAGGGTTTTTTTGGGATTATGGAGAACTAAGCTACTAATTTTTTTTGGCCTTTTCTGGACTATAGGAAATTAAAAACAGCAAAGAACTAGAAGTCTCTCACCGATAAACCTTGCTCTGATACCAACTGATATGAACCCGCTAGGGTTGATTCCCGATCTTTCGATGAGAGGCGTGGGATAACTCGATTGGTCGATGGAGACGACGTTCACGGCCCGACTACAGCCTTCCAAGCTGCGCCTTAGCAACCGATACACCACCTCCAATGGCTGCCGCGATCTTGTGGAGCGCGTCACCCGGCCACTAGGGCACTCGTCCTGCAAGCAATCGAAGAACAAGCAAGAACAAGTATAACAAGCAACTCAATTGCAAATATAGAGATGAAAACCAATCTGAAATCACAAATTTGGGGTTCCGAATCGAGTAGAACGGATGGTCTAGTTGACACACGCGTCTACAAGGAAGTAGCAATGGCTAAACTTACATCAAAATAAAACCCAATCTGTTCGTGGCAGCTCTAATCCTTATTAATACCTAGGAGGACGACCAGGGGGGTGTTGGGGTCGTGCTCCAACCCTAGGACACGTTCCTAATGGACCCAACTTGATACACGGCCCATCGGGCCAAAATAGGGCGACGCAGCACCTGTGGACAGAAAACCTCTCGGTAGTATTTCGATGATTGCGGCCTCCTCAGAATAGATATGGACATGAGTCCGGATCCATATGAAAATAGACTTCATAAGGATTCCAAGGAGTACTTGAATGCCCAAAACGGAGTCCGGATGAGGTCGTGGCGGTTGTTGCAAGTTGGGCCAGAACTGTAGTCTGAATCCAGCACCAAAACGTGTTGGATTGGATCTCTTTCTTTCCTTGGGCCAAAAGTGACGTGGTGGCCTGGTGGAGGACGTTAGGAATACTTGGACTCGGCCCCCAATCTACTTCTTTGGTCCTCCATGCCTTCCATGTGTGTTTAACACTATTTTTGATCCATGTATGTATTTCTGAAATTGACAACGAATACACATCATGGTGCAGCATCAATTCATCAAATGTATCACATATAATTATGATAAAGAATTGCTTCACCTCGGAGTCAAAAGATGCCAATATGGTTGTATCCGAGCATGTGATGTCCTCATCAGTACTTGTAATATTTTTTTCAAGATTAGAGGGCTGTTACACATAACGATTCTAACAACGTATATGCGAATGGATTGGCATTTTGATAGTCTTGCGTTTTCTTAATCATCAGGAAGAAATCATGCCGTATTGTGGTTATAGAACCATGCTTTGTTCGAATGCATGGCCACATGCCCACATTGGGTCGACGACTAATAAGTTTTTTTTTGAATAGTTGGACTTATATATATACATATATCTTTTGACCGATCTGGAGGAAGTACTTAAGTCGGCCAAGATGATATAGTCTATCGTTCTTATTCGTTGCATGCTAATGCAAATGGACGTGGAATGTGAACAAGTTAGAGATGCTCCATGCTCCTAAAAGCGTCGCTGTCGTGCTGCAGAAAGAAAACCATTTTAGAAGATGCGACGCTCATGCCCTACATTTCTCTTTTGCATGTCAACACAAATGTTGATAATATCGACGCAGGCGATTCAAATAATCATCTCGTGGCTCATTATTTAAATTTAGTTGGAGCAGAACAGTCAGTATAAACCAGAAAACCATGTACTTGTAAGAAAAGCTATGCGTCATTTGAATACTTAAAATTATAGAATAATTCTAAATACCATGGCTTGGTCACTTGAATACCATAGCTTGGATAATATCATGATTTGGATACTTAAATACCATGATTTGGACCTTACCATGATTTAATTTGCATACTTAGGATCTAGAAAACCTACCAAGCACATGCTCCACAAACCACTAGTCATAATGACTATGTTGTCACTAAATCACCAAAATCATAAACTATGGCTTAATGGAGCCATGTTCGCTACACATGCTAAAATGACAACCAGTTTTTGAACGAGACAAGTGTATTTGTTTAGCGAGCAAGCAATACAAACTGTGTTAGATCAATATCACGAGGCTGATGGCGACTTCAAATTACTGTGGCAAATTCACTTTATTCATCTTTCGGGGTGAAAAAGAAGAAGAGATGGCAGGAGCACTGCCTATTCATATAGATTTCCATTTGGCCCACGGCCCGTGGGCCAGCCCACAGCACGACATTTTGGCCCGGTACAGGCACGGCCCAGCACGACGGCCTTGCAGGCCGTGCCGGCCCGGCCTACATCACGGGCCGGGCCTAGGCCGCTACCTCAGCACGTGGGCTGACCCGGCACGGCCTGGCCCATTTGGCCCGTGGGCCAGCAACGGCCGGCACAGCCTGTTAAGGCCTGCCAGGCCTGCCTCGGCCCAGCCAACGGTCGTATATAATGCCGGCGCAAACCCGCCCCCGGCCGAAACCCTACCCCCGGCCCCCGCTCCCACATCGAGCCGCCTCTGTCTCTCTCTCGCTCTCTCCCAATCCCGGCTCCTCGCCTCCTCCCCGCTCCCTCCCGGCTCCTCGCCTCCTCCCCTAGATCCTCCGCCGTCCTTGCCCGCCGCCGGCTCGCCGGTGGCCCCTCCGCCTCCCTCCCCCTCGTAACTGCTCCTCCACTCTCAGATCCAGCGTCCTCGCCCACCGCCGGCTTGCTGGTGGCCCCTCCGCCGGCTCCGCCTCCCTACCCCTGTAACTGCTCCTCCCCTAGTCCCCTCTCAGATCCGGCGTCCTCGCCCGCCGCCAGCTTGCCGGTCACCCATCCGCCTCCCTCCCCGTAACCCCACTTCTCCCTTAGCCCCTCCGGCCCTCCGCCTCCCTCGGTTCCTCGCCTAGTCGCCTCCTCCCCCCGACCCTCGCAGATCCGCCTCACTCCCTGGTTCCCCACTGTTGCGGTTCGTCTTCTCCGGCTCCGGGCTCCGGCTGCGCAGGTAAACAACATCCTCACTCCTCTCAGTCCTCTTCTTCTTTGACCCCTCGCAGATCCGCCTCCCTCACTTTCTTCTCTTGTATCGTGTAGGTCTCCTATAGGGGCCGCGCGTCGTTGAGGAACGGAGCCGCCGAGGCGACGATGTCAACGGTGGAGGGCTCGAGGGTGTGTTCCGGGTGTGCTCGAGGATGGACGACGACTATCCAACCTGCCTCAATGATGAGTTGAGGTTGATGGGGGAGACCAGAGATGATGATTCTGATTTGGAGGCGGATCGGCGGGCGCTGCTCGGTGGTGCCGTCCCCGATGCTCAGCCAGGTCCTAGAGATTCTCCACCACCTGCTGCTGCTGGCTCTGGTGCTGGTCCGGGCTCGGAGAGTACGGGCAGCAAGAGGACTCGTTCTTGCACCTCTAAGGTGTGGGATGACTTTGAGCCTCTGTACGAGGTAAAGAATAACAAGAGGGTAAGAACTGGTGCTAAGTGCCTACATTGCAAGAAAATTTATTCTGGTAAGTCTGCTAGTAGTACTGGACACTTGCATAGGCACCTTCCAAAGTGCCCAGTCTTGCTAGGTGCTTCACGTATGGCTCAGTCCCAACTCAAGTACAATCCTGATGGCTCTCTCCATATGTGGGAGTACAATGTTGCTCGTATCCAGTTGTGCAGATTGATTGCTAGACTAGACCTTCCTTTATGCTTTGGTGAGTCTGATGCATTTGAGGAGTATATTAATATTGCTCATAATCCTAGATTCAGTTGTGTGTCTAGGCAAACCACCACCAGAGATTTTGTTAAGTATTTTGATGAGCGTCGTACTAAACTCCTGGCTTCTTTGCAATCCGTTTCCTCTGTTGCTCTTACATCTGACATATGGTCTGGTAATGCTAAGGAAGATTACCTTAGTGTGGTTGCTCATTATGTGAATGCTGATTGACAACTAGAGAAGAGGATCTTAGGCCTTTGTTTAATTGATGTTTCTCATAATGCTGATAATATTGCTAAGCGCATTACAGCTGTTGCTACTGATTATGGTTTAAATGATAAGATATTTTCTATCACACTGGATAATGCATCGGCAAACACTGCCGCCATTGGTAAGCTTCATCCTTCACTGACTGGTTACATGGGTAGACTTTTTTTTCATCAGCGTTGTGCTTGTCACATCATTAATCTTATTGTTAAGGCTGGCCTTGATGTTTTCAAGCCTATGCTTAGTTCATTTAGAACTGCAATTTCATTCATGAATTGTTCTAACCAACGTATTGCGGCATACAAGTCATATTGCATTGTTGTTGGTGTCCGTCCTCGTAAGTTTGCTTTGGACATGGATGTTAGATGGAATTCAACTTATCTCATGTTGAAGCATCTATTGCCCCATAAGACCACATTCCATCAGTTCATAACCACTCAATATGGTTTGGTTGAAGGTCAAACAATTCTGACAGAATTACACTGGTATATTGCTGAAAAGATTCTGATATTTCTTGAACAATTCTATGATTCTACTGTTATTCTGTCTGGTGTTTACTATCCTACTGCTCCATTAATCTTGCATCATATTCTTGAGATAGCTGGGCACCTTAATTTCTATGCTGATGATGCTGATCTGAAACATGTTGTTGCACCCATGAAGTCTAAGTTCTTAGATTATTGGGCTGATATACCTATGCTTTATGCCTTTGCTTTTATATTGGATCCTAGAGCTAAGATTACTGGTTTTAGCAATGTGCTTCAGCTGATGTCTTAGCTAACTGGTAAGGATTATTCTAGTTACTTAACTGATGTAAGAGCTGAATTGTCTACAATCTTTGGCAAATATGAAGCTAAGTATGGTTCTGTGAGGATGCAGAGGGCCACTCAGCCAGGCCCTGCAGGTAAGAAGAAGACTGCTGGGGGTAAGATCTTTGGTTCCCAGGCTGCTTCATCTACTTATTCTGCTGCTAGCCTTGGTGCTGGCCTGGGTTCTACTTCTGTTTCCTCCTCCCTGTCTAGGAGACAATCTGCTAGTGCTTTGTTGCAAGCTGCTCAAACTGGTGCCTCTCTTGCTGCTGCTTCTGAACTGTCTGCTTACCTAGACAGTGACACTATCAATCAATATGATGATGACTTCAACATATTGACCTGGTGGCATGAGCATAAGTTATCATATCCTGTTCTATCTATCTTAGCTAGGGATGTTATGACTGTGCCTGTCTCTACTATATCTTCAGAATCTGCATTTAGTACCACTGGCAGGATCATTAAGGAGCGGCGACGTCGTCTGACCCCTGAGATGGTGGAGATCTTGGCTTTGATCAAGGATACCGTCGACGATACCGAACTTGAAGAGTCATTTGAGGATTTGTATCTTGATGAGTAAGTTTTCTACTCTCATTTACTTCTATTCAGCATACTTGTTAGTTGTTACTTGAAGATCTCTAATCCTCCTATCATTTTTTGCAGAAGCTAGATGCCTGCTGCCCTGTTGGTGCTCTGTCAGTGTTCAGGAGCAAGTTAGAACTCAGAAGTGAGAAGCCTCATGCTGTTGTGCTTGTGTAGATCTTGTGACTTGTGAGTTGTGAGTTGTCAGTTGAGTTGTGAACTTGTGTGATTGTGTATCTGAACAATGAACTTATGAGCTGGCTGTACTCTTTTTTTCTTTGTAGGGTTTTCTCACGAGGTGTGAGTTTTTACCTACAAAGGTTTTTAATGAGGCAGCAATACAAACAGCTCAAAATAATATTCATATTTGTTTGTGTTATTGTGATTGTGAATCTGTGTGAATCTTTGTGAATCAGTTGAATCTATGAATATATTGAAAGTAAGTTTCTGTGAATATGTTGAAAATGTGAAAAAGTCTTAGTTTGATAAATTAGATTCTGGTGAGGGGTTTTTCTTAAAACGTATCACGGGCTGGCACGGGCACGGTGAGGCTGTTAAGGCCCGCCGGGCCAGCGGGCCGGCACGGCCTGCGCAAGAAGGTAGCAGGCCGGACCTGAGCCGCTCTTTCGGCACGCGGGCCGGCCCGGCCTGGCACGACAGTTAGGCGGGCCTAAACAGGCCGGGCCTATTCGTGCCCGTGCCAGGCCGGGCCGGGCCGCCCGTTTGGCTATCTATACCTATTCATGAAGTTGGAGAAGCATGAAACAGGTGCACAGTGACACAGCGGCAGGTTGCAAAGGGAAACAGGAGGAAAAAAAATGAGAGAACACCATCAAAAATAAAATAAGAGTCGTCCGGATGGGGATGATAGGTAGGTCCTCATACAGCGGTCCGAATTGAAAACGTGCACATGCCACGACAAAAGGTAAATAAAGCTGAAAGTTCCACGAGGCACTCAACCGCTCCCTACACGAGGCCAAGATAGTCCGCCGTGAGAGGCTTGAGGATGTGCTGCTCGTCGGATTCGAGCGCCGCCGCAAGCCGCGGCCACACGCACGCGCTGACGAACCACGACCCGTCTCCTCCCGCAGGGCGTGCGCCGATGGCCATCAACCCGGAGCTCATCCTCGAGTAGTGGAAGACGGGCATGGCGATCGCGGCCTGGCCGAAGCCGAAGTCCGTGTCGATAGGGGACGACGCGAACTCCGTCTGGCTCAGCGTCGGAGCGCCGAGCCCGAGGATCGCCGACTCCACGAACATCTCCTCCTTGTGCTCCTCCACCCAGTCGCTGATCTCCTGCACGTACTCGTCGTAGTCGACCGCCGTGACAGCCTCCCGCACCATGGCCGCGACGTCCGCCAGCGGCTTCCGCCGGACCTCCTCCACGGCAGCGTCCCCGGCGGTGTACGCCGTGGCGTTGCCGAAGTAGCTGGGCATCGCCGCCGCCAGCCGGTGCCGGGCGTCCACCCACCACCCCATGCGGCAGCGCTCGTCGGGCACCCGCGAAGCGGCCACGATGCCGGCGAGCGCCTTCCACAGGTACGCCGACAACGCCTCGGCGCGGGAGGCGCCCGCCGCCTCCCGCAGCGCGTCGAGGTCGACCGCCTCGACGTAGTAGAGGCGCTCGACGAAGCTGTCGTGGGCCGTCAGGACGTTCACCAGCCGGTGCTCGCCGTCGAACGTCGTGAGCAGCTCGCCGACCCTGGCGCCGTACGACGGCCGGTCGCGGGGGCGGAAGAACGCCGAGCGGTCGTGACTGGGCATGGCGATCGTCCCGGACCGCGAGAGCTCGGACCAATTGCTGATGAGCTGGGCTGCGGCGAACACGTCGGCGTGGAGGTGGTTGATCGCCCACACGACGGCGAAGCGGCCGCAGGCGAAGGAGAGCAGCTGCACAGACAGCGCGACGTCATCGGGGAACGGCAGGGTGAGCTTCTTGAGGGACTCAGCCTCGCCGAAGTCCAGGCTCCCCAAGGTCGCATCGACCTCTCCGACGACGAGGTCGGCGCCTTGGTTGTGACAGTGGAGCTCGGGGAGGCCGGAGCTCGGGTCGGCGGCGATGCGGCCGCAGAGAGGGTAGAAGTGGTTGAGCAAGGACGGCAGGCCGGCGGCGAAGGCGGCAACGACGTCGTCAAAGCTGCTTGTTGCGCCCTTATTCGGAAGCTCGCCGGGGTAGAGGCAGACGAAGCTGAACTGGCCGGTGCTGTTGTAGAGGTCGATGTTGGAGACGGCGGCGGCGTGCGGCGAGATGGATGGATCGGAGGCCTTCACGAGGCGGCGGGTCACGATGCGGATCGGTAGCTGGTGGACGGATGACTCAGCAGCAGCAGCCGCCATTATTGCTACCGACTGGTTTGGTTTGCGTCGCTAGATGCAGCTTTGAGGGAGAGCAGATGTGTGTATCCCTGATCTTCCATTTCATAGACCAACCATTTATACTAAGCAACTCCTTATCAGAAATGAGGACTATTACTCAGTGCAAAATTTTGACTGTTATGATCAACTGTTTGAATGCTGATCCGACCGATTCCAACTGTTCTCAGTCCACAATTCTGACCGAAGCTGCTTTCACACACGCAATAATCGGCAAAAACACGGCACAAGGCATCAAATTTCTTATAAATTAGCCAGGCGACGTCATTGTGGTTTTATTTTAATTTGATACTTATTAGATGGTAGACCAACCGCGCATTGCTAACGGCTACTCTCTCCATTTCAAATTATAGGTTGTTTTAGTTTTTTTAGATTCGTAGATTTTGTTATGCATTTAGATATACTTCATGTTTAAATGTATAATAATATCTATAAATTTAAAAAATCAAAATGATCTATAATTTGAGATGGAGGGAGTAAGTGCGGAGTGCCATAGTTATTTTTAGTTGGTTATTAACTGAACCGTGTATGCTCCCACGTAAACAGAGTCCTTGACATTATATTTGGGACCTTCATTCCCTCGATGTCTATATGCTGGCATAATATTCATATTTGTGCGCCAACAAGAACCAATTATATAGACTCAACATTTAAAATTTATTTAGAACTTGATTCTTCAAACTAGATTAAATTTTTCTAGAGTTGATTTGATGCTATAGAAATAATAATATTATTCATTCATAAAGGAATTTTTGGTAAATGTGTTCATCGGTAAATTATATTAAATAAGAGTATCTCCAATAGTTTCCTAATAAATATTTTCAAATAACTAGTTAGTGGGATATCCCAATATCACTTTCATTGTTATTGGAGACTTGGTTTTGCAGTCTTCTAGTAATGTTATCACAATCCAACTACCGTATTAGGAGAGTCACAACTCCTCTTTTATTTAGGAAGAGTTAGGGTGAATTAGTAGTTTATCCTAATAATTATTAGGGAAAGGGAAAGATAGAGGGAGTTTGCTGGAGCACTAATTTTTCACCAACTCGTCCAATATAGTAGTTGTATTGGGGAACGGTGAACTGCTGGAGATGCTCTAAAGAAAAAGTGTACACGTAGGCCCTGTTTGTATACGCTTTTCTGGAACTCGCTTATCTGGCAAGCAAGCTTATCTGATAAGCCTGCTGTCTGGAGAATCTGCTGTCTGAATAAGCAGGGTGTTTGGCAATCTTGATTATTTTGTGTCGATTGTCTGTCCTGGTTGGTAAATTAACCTGAATGCCCTTAAGGCTGATAATAGCTCATTTTTATTGTGAATCTGAGGAGAAGACAATAATTCTAATGCCTTTGGAGTTTGTTAAATAGAAATTACATTACAATAATATGAAATTCATATGATAGATCAGTCTAGTATGGAAACATCCATCATGGGAACAACAACGAATTACGAAACCATAGCGACAGCAATAGCATCATGCAATGCACCCATATCAATGTCATCTCCTAAAGCACCACCACCACCATCTGTGCTAGGTTGGGTTGGATTACCATCATCTTCCTCAAAATCCTCTTCAAAATGCACGTCATGTACGGTACTATCTCTGATGAAATTGTGAAGGACCATACAAGCAACTATAATTTTCAACTGCTTGTTAACCGGATAACTGGGCAAATTCAAGAGAATGCGCCACTTCATCTTTAGAACTCCAAATGATCTCTCAATCACATTTCTAAGGGATGAATGTGCATGATTAAACACTTCTTTCAATCCTACCGGATGCTGACCATGCTGCCATTCAGAAACATGATACCTCTGTCCCTTGTAGGGTGCAAGAAATCCTTTTCTATTAGGATATCCAGAGTCAATAAGATAGTACTTGCCTACATGTTATATTTATATGTTATATCACAATGAGCAAATATTCCCTAAAAAATAAATTGCAACATAACTCGTTCTTACCATCGGGAGGATGTGGAAATTGATCCTTGTATGTGAGAAGCGTGTCCAATAATACACGAGTATCATGGACAGAACAAGGCCAACCAGTGACAGCAAATGTGAACCGCATATCAAAGTCACATACCGTTATGACATTTTGTGAAGGATACCCATGCCAACCAATGTATTTCGGTTGATCAGCTAATGGCACAGTTACGAGTATATGGGTACCATCTATTGCTCCTATGCAATCTTTGAAATGAGGCTAAAACCTTGCTTCTTGTAGTTCAGGATGAATAGTAGAAAATTGTGGATCCTTAGGCCTCACAATGTCAACAGCTAATCTCATGATAGATTCAAGAACCTCTTCAAATTTTCTACTCACAGTTTCTAATGAGCGATGGAAATTATTCTTGCATTGCCTAAAAGATTGAGGTGCACCACAAGCCCATAGAAACATTCCTAGTGCTTCCTTGCTACAAAATTGTCTACTTGATCTCAATCCATAATCTTGCACCAAAGTGTCATGAAGGCTTAAGAAAACTGACCTCCTCATTCTGAACATGTTAAAGCACTCCACTGGATCTTGTAGTTGCAACTCAACCCACTGTATTCCAGTCATCCTTGCTGTCGTAGTAGTAATCTTCTTCTTGTTCATACCAGATGATGCCATGTAGTCCAGACCAAGCATTGCCACTATGTAATCATCATCAGTATCATCAGATTCATCAACATCCATGGTATTAACAGAATCACTGTTGCCTTCACATTCACTAGTTGCACTAGAGGTACTCATCAAAACAAATCAAAGCCTGTCAAAAAGCACTAACCAAGTCATCAGATGAATTTTTATTGTTACAACACAACTAATAGAAGGTTCATAGTCTCACACAGCATACTTAGAAAATTGAATTTATGTCTCACAACATAAGAGAAATGAACGAGAAATGGCACACTAATGCAACACCCTAGTGCTTCTTCCTTATCTCCCAAGCCCTTCTCAGCCAATTCAACCTCCCATTTGGTGTCTTCAATGTAATGAACACATCACGGTTCTCCTTTTTTTGAAGAAGTTGTACGGCATAGAAGTGTTCATCACTCCCCTCCTCAGCCCCAACCTTAATGACTTGCTCCAACATACTTCCAATCTCATCTCTAACGTGATCAACAACTTGTGAAGTAGCTGAATGTTTACTACTTTGAGCTTTCAACTCATATGCATCGATCAAACGCTTCATGCACTGGTCTCTAAAAGTCTTCTTCTTCTTTCCTTTAGGGGAACTAGGAGCTGGCCTTTTTTGAGCCCTCCGCTCAGAACTGGATGGGGCCTTATGTGCCTCCCTATCATTGTTGCCCCCAACATCAACAACATCATGTTCATCAACATCAACGTTTCCATCACCACTTGGAACATATGAAGTTTCATTTGTAACAATGACAGATTCAAACATGATTTGCATCTGATCCTCATATTCAAGCGGGGATGTTCTGAACCGGATACTACCTGGCATAGCCTGTAAAATACCACCAAAACAGCATGCTATTATACCTTCTATTCAAAACAAATAATCAACGTGTATGTGAACTATATCTCTAGTAGGATTGTTAGTGGGCTCACCCTATTTTGTTATTCCCACCATTCATCGTCAGCCACAATACAACCAGTAACAGGATCTCTTCCCAATCCGGTTGCTCTCAAGTTCAAAGTCTTCCATTGGGTATACATTTTTTTCAATATATCCCACCTATTCTTCATTTGACTCTCACCGTATGGCCTCTTGGTACGCTCATAAAACTTTCTAATAAGGTTTGCATATCCCACCGCATTCAAACATTGCTGCGGCTGATTGAAAGCAAGTACTTCTTCCACACAAATGTCATTGAAAGCTTTCACGGCAAATGAATCCCATTTTGCCACAATCTTTGACGACTTTTCCATCTAAAATTTGATTACAGTGTTGTAGAATTAAATACAAATCTACAAGCTTGTTTACTGACCATACAACCCACAATCTGTCATTTTAGCAATCCATACAAGAAGAGACACCAATTTTACCTTGCTATTTGTTGGTGGCCTTGCAGTCGTAGCAGCAACAGCTGTCCAGATCCTCCGCAGCAACAGCTGTCCAGATCCTCCGCAGCAACTGCACGCATGCATAAAATTGTTATGAGCTACTCTATCATCGTACAGCTCCAAAGAGACTCAAATCCAAAGACTCTATCAGATACATTTTTTTATAACGAAATATCAGATACATTGTGATGGCAGAGAGGATCACCAAAAGCAGTTCAACAAACAACACTTAAGATTCAGGGAGCAAATGTAGTGCATAATAAATTATGCAATAGACTGTCCTGAAAATGATGGCTAAGGAATAGAGAATGGTCTAATCATTATCTAGACAGTAGAAAATTTGAGGGGAAAGTATTAATAAATAAAAAATGAATGATAGGTCAATTTTATACTAGTGTAGCAATTGAAAAACTATAATTAGAATGGCATGCAATACTACTCCATTCAAATTTGAACAAATGCAAGCATGATCCCTACTACGACCATCCACAACGTAAAATATACAAGACATTAGGAGTTGTGGTCAAGAAATCTGCTCATCCCCCGCAACACATGGACGGTCATTAGGACTTTGTTTGGCAAGAGCTACAGAAATAAGTTGAGCTAATATAATGCGCGCCAAATATTTAGCAAATTATCATGTCAGAGGGACGTATGTCTTGCCAGCTGCTCAAGTGAAAATTAATCTTTGACTCATACTGATACATGAACAGACATAAGCAAAATAATAGCATAACTGACCACATAACCTGTTGGGATACGAGGTAGGCTATACTAGCGCAAATCAAAATTTCTACTGCGTAAAACCAGGAAGAACTGCCGTATAAGGATCACGGGATTACCACTCGACGCACTACTGGTGCGGATGATGTAGATTTGCGTCGATGCAGCGAAGACGATCAACGTAGTCGTACGTAGTCGATCAATGTAGTCGTACGTAGTCGGTCACGTCAACGTCCAGTAGCTCCTCAGCAGCTCGTCCACGTGCAGCAAGATCGCCCTCGTGCCGCGGCTCGTCGTCGGCTCGTCGTGGCTCGTCGTGGCTCATCGGCGGCTCGTCAAAGTGCTGCAGGCGCAACACCTCCAAGGTATCCACACGTGCAGGGAGGAAGTGTCGCAAGCCGGACTGCTAGATCCGTGAGTTGCAGCAGGTGAGGGCGTGGGAGGCGCGGCAGATGTGTTTCGCCAAAAGGGTGTAAACCCTAGGGCGCCCCCACCCCTCTATTTATAGAGGTTCCTAACGGGCCTCTGGGTTCGAGGCCTCTTAGTACTTCTAAACCTAATCTAACTTGGATCACATCCGAATTGGGCTTCCAGCCCCTTAAGTGTGTGACCCTATACCTAATCTAACTTGGATCACATCCGAATTGGGCTTCCAGCCCCTTAAGTGTGTGACCCTATGGGTTCGGATACGTATAGACATGGCCTGAGTACTCCTACTCGGCCCAATAGTCGGTAGCGGCCTCTAGCAAGACGTGCCAACTCCTATACGCACACGAAGATCATATCAGACGAACCATCACAACATAATATACATGCTATTCCCTTTGCCTCACGATATTTGGTCTAGCTTCAAGCCGATCGCTCTTTCTCGATCCTGTGATTCGGAATCCCTTTGTAGGTTAACTCTTAACCGTACGTAGCATGGCCATGCATTTTTGGATCCGATCACTCGAGGGGCCCAGAGATATCACTCTCAATCAGAGAGGGGCAAATCCCATCTTGATTGACCATGTCTCATAGCATGCTTCTTGATAAATCCGAAAGCTACCTTTATAACTACCCTGTTACGGCGTAGCGTTTGATAGCCCCTAAGTAGGTCGATCCACATCTAGAATACATGCGACAATCTTAGCTCTAAGGACAAAACGTATATGTTGTTTAAAGAGAGAACTACTTCTCGTGTTGGGTCAGTCCTAGCACATGTCTCCACATGTGTCCACATTATTAGTTCAACATCTCCATGTCCATGACTTGTGAAACATAGTCATCAACTAATACATGTGCTAGTCTAATATTCATGTGTGTCCTCACATGAACTCCGACTAGGGACAACTTTAGAATAACCATACAAGTAAAGAGTTTCACATACAATTCACATAATTGCAAATCAATTCAAGTAGCCGTTAATGGATATTCAATGAACACAATATACAAATCATGGATACAAATGGAATATCATCATCTCTATGATTGCCTCTAGGGCTTATCTCCAACAGTCTCCCACTTGCACTAGAGTCAATCTAGAAGGTACCTAATACCCATAGCTCTTACATGCGCATCATGCTTAGCCTGCGGGAGTGGTTTTGTCAATGGATCAGAAATATTCAGATTCGTGTGTATTTTGCATATCTTGATCTCACCCCGGTTAACGAAGTCTCGAATGAGATGAAATCGCCGCATTACGTGTTTGTTCTTCTGGTGGTTCCTTGGCTCCTTTGCTTGCGCAATTGCCCCATTGTTATCACATTAGAGATTCAATGGGCTGGACGCATTCGGGAACACACCAAGCTCAATAAGGAAATTCCTTATCCAAACACCCTCCTTCACGGCTTTTGAAGCCGCGATGTACTCGGCTTCTGTCGTAGAATCGGCCACCGTCTCCTGCTTGGAACTCTTCCAACTAACAGCACCACCATTTAGCGTAAACACAAATCCTGATTGTGACTTTGAATCATCTCTGTTGGTTTGGAAACTAGCATCGGTGTAACCTGTTACAACGAGCTCCTCCTCACCTCCATAGACGAGGAACATATCTTTAGTCCTTCTCAAGTACTTAAGAATGTTTTTCACCGCTGTCCAGTGACTCTCACCTAGATCAGTTTGGTGTCTGCTTGTCATACTTAGCGCATATGAAACATCTGGGCGAGTACTTATCATTGCATACATGATAGATCCAATAGCCGAGGCATATGGCACTCTACTCATGCGATCCCGCTCATCAGCAGTCGAAGGACACTGAGTCTTGCTGAGATGTATGCCATGTGACATAGGAAAGAACCCTTTCTTTGCCTCTTCCATGCTGAACCGCTTCAACACTTTGTCAATGTAAGTATCTTGGCTTAATCCTATAAGCCTTCTTGATTTATCTCTATAGATCTTAATGCCCAGAATATATGCCGCTTCCCCTAAGTCCTTCATCGAAAAACTATTTTTCAGTGAAGTCATTACGGACTCAAGCATAGGAATGTTATTTCCAATCAGCAATATGTCATCCACATATAAGATTAGAAATACTACAGAGCTCCCACTAACCTTCTTATAAACACAAGACTCTTCTTCGTTCTTGGTGAAGTCAAACCCTTTGACCACTTCATCAAAACGAATGTTCCAACTCCTAGATGCTTGCTTCAATCCATAAATGGATCTTTGAAGCTTGCATACCTATCCAGCATTTTTCGGATCGACAAAACCCTCAGGCTATATCATATACACGTCCTCAGCTAGGTTTCCATTCAGGAAAGCTGTCTTGACATCCATCTACCATATCTCATAATCGAAATATGCAGCTATAGCTAGAATAATCCGAATGGACTTAAGCATCACTACAAGCGAGAAAGTCTCATCGTAGTCAACTCCTTGAACTTGTCGAAAACCTTTTGCGACAAGTCGTGCTTTATAGATGTGAACATTTCCATTCATGTCCTTTTTCTTCTTATAGATCCACTTGCACTCTATGGATTTAACACCATCAGGCGGGTCAACCAAGTTCCAAACTTGATTGTCTCCCATGATCTCTAATTCAGATTGCATGGCACTCTGCCATTTTTCGGAGTCTGGGTCCATCATTGCTTCTGCATATGTTGCAGGCTCATCATTGTCCAACAATAATATTTCCCGCATTTCGCGGAGCCTTGCCGACCTTCGTGGTTGTGGTGGTGCTTCTCTTGCCATGGGTATCTCAACTTGTTCTGCTATGTTAGCATCACTCATTGATTCTTGCCCGATCGGCTCATCTTGAACTTCTTCAAGATGCACTGTCTTTCCACTCTTTTCTTCTTTGAGAAACTCTTTCTCTAGGAAAACCCCGTTCCGAGCGACAAACACTTTGCCCTCTGACCGGTTGTAGAAATAATATCCCAAAATTTCCTTTGGATATCCCACGAAAATGCACTTATCCGACTTGAGTGTGATCTTGTCCGACTGAAGTCGCTTGACAAACACATCACATCCCCAAATCTTTAGAAAAGACAAACTAGGAACCTTTCCAGTCCACATCTCATATGGTGTCTTAACTACGGATTTAGATGGTACCCTATTAAGTGTGAAAGCTGCTGTTTCTAGAGCGTATCCCCAAAATGACAACGGTAGGTCCGATTGGCTCATTATTGATCGAACCATGTCTAACAAAGTTCGATTACGTTGCTCGAATACACCGTTTCTCTGAGGTGTTCCAGGCGGTGTAAGTTGTGGAACAATTCCGCAACTCTTTAGATGATTGCTAAACTCGTGGCTCAAATACTCGTCTCCACGATCAGATCATAAGGCCTTAATTTTCTTGCCACGCTGATTTTCAACTTCATTTGTAAATTCCTTGAACTTTTCAAAGGTTTCAGACTTGTGCCTCATCAAGTAGACATAGCCATATCTACTAAAATCATCAGTGAAAGTTATGAAGTATTGGAATCCTCCTATAGCCGTCGTGCTCATTGGTCCGCATACATCACTATGTACGAGTTCCAACAAGTCTACTGCTCTCTCAGGAAATCCTGTGAAAGGCGTCTTGGTCATCTTGCCTAGCAAGCAAGCCTCACATGTCTCGTATGATTCAAAATCAAACGAAGTTAGAAGTCCATCAGAATGGAGCTTCTTCATGCGCTTTTCACTTATATAACCCAAACGACAATGTCACAAGTAGGTAGGACTCAAATCATTAGGCCGAGGCCTTTTAGCACTTACGTTACAGACATGTGAACCATCAAAATTTAAAACAAATAATCCATTCACAATGGGTGCAAAAGCCATAAACATATCATTCTTAGAGATCACACAACCATTGTTTTCACTCGCAAATGAATAACCATCCTTCATCAAGCATGAAGGAGACAAAATGTTTCAACTTAAACTAGGAACAAAATAACAATTATTCAACTCCATAATAAATCCTGACGGGAGGTGGAGTTCCATCGTCCCGACGGTCAATGCAGCAACTCTTGCATTATTGCCCACGCGGAAATCAACTTCTCCTCTTTCCACGCTTCTACTTCTTATCATTCCCTACATCTTATTGCAAATATGAGCAACCGATCCGGTATCAAATACCCAAGAATTAATAATTGTATCAGCGAGAAAAATATTGTCTATAACATTAACAACAAGCGTACCTGAGGTAGAAGTACTCTTACTTCCGCCATTCTTCAACGAAGCTAGGTACTGCTTGTAGTTTCTCTTCCAATGACCAGGTTCATGACAATAAAAGCACTCTTTATCTGGAGCAGGTCCAGCTTTAGCCTTGGGCGCTGGGTTTGGCTTGGACACTCCAGCCTTACCCTTCTTCTTCCAAGAATTGCCCTTCTTCTTGAAGGTAGGCTTGTTCTGTACAGCCATCACATGGCTGGTACTAGCGCTTTTCTTAATGTCTACCTCTACTGTCTTGAGCATACCACACAGTTCATTCAGACCCTTCTCTGTCCCATGCATATGGTAGTTCGAGATGAAGTTCCCATAGCTAGGTGGAAGAGATGAAAGAATGAAGTCAGTGGCTAACTCTTTGCCCATTGGGAAGCCCAGCTTCTCCAATCGCTGAGTGTAACCAACCATCTTGATTACATGTGGTCCTACTGCTACGCCTTCTGTTAGCTTGCACTCCAGAAAGCCTTTGGACACATTGAACCTTTCAGTCCTAGCCTGTGTCTGGAACATGTCCTTGAGCGCCATGATCATATCGTGTGCCTCATGATTTGTTTTGAACTGCATCTGCAGCTCGGGTTCCATGCAAGCAAGCATAAGGCAACTTACCTCAAGATTAGCATCAAATGCCTTCTTGTAAGCAGCCTTAACGGCAGCAGATGCATCATCAGCAGGTACTGGTGGTAGTGGGGTGTCTAGAATATCTTCCTTTTTATCGGCCCTGAGAACAATTCTCAGGTTACGGATCCAATCCGAGTTGTTTGTTCCATTCAACTTGTCCTTCTCAAGGACCGAACGTAAAGCAAACGGTGTGGTCTTGCTAGGTGCCATTTAATCTACAACAAAAGTAATGCAAAATACACTAAGACAAACGTATCCATGATAGAGCAAATCACATTAAACTATTTTAACAGAATCTACTCCCACTAAAATTAATATCCCTCTATTGATACTTAGTGATTCAGGATACACAACTAACAAGTGTACTAGTGAGCTTTAGCATCACCGCTAGCAAAACAAGGTAGATCGGTAAGCAACTTTTGCTAATCATATCACATATGACTCCTGTTGTTGGGTGACATCTCCATGTCTCGATGCCCAACCTTTATGCCCCAAGGTCCTTAACCGTTAAGTTAACCTTGTTAAGTAAACCAACCCTTATGCATGTAAGTGTCCGACACAAACCCGTCTAATCAAGGAAAACTAGTGGCACCCTATTTTCATAGACCCACCACTAATTGTACAAGATATGGGACGGTGCAAGTTTTAGTTGGGAGGGCATACTAACTTAAACTTTGTGAGGGATCGTTCTACTTCTAACATCACAGCATGCAGAAAGTAAAACATAAACAGAATAGCATTCACACAGTTGTGACACAGTATGGCCCATTTTCATATGGTGATCTCCATCTCCATAGAACCTGTTCACCATGGTGATCTCCATCTCCATGTTCCATATGCGCCATCCTCCTGGTGATGAGTCCTCCAAGAACTAGAACATGCTATTACGCCTAATAGCTAGTAAGGAAGCTAGTAATGAAGATTACATAGTTGCTTGGATCATCACAGATTGGTACGCAGACCATTAAATACATTAAGGTGACAACACATATGGCTTCTGCCGTGTTGCCGTACGCGCGACACGCAGGTCACGAATGAGTTACACACATGCATCACATACACAAAGGGGCCATACTGATCACAAGATACATACATACATCTTGCAAAACAGAGTTAAGCGTCCTAACGTTCCAAACTTCAAATGCCCGAAACTCCATCTTCCAAGCCGAATTTGGGAAATCTAATTTCGCCAAAAATGGCAAAGCGTTGAATTTCATGTGTAACTTTTCTGTAGATCAATTTTCATATAAAATTCGCCCCAATCCGAGATCGTACCGAAAAGTTACGGCTGATTTACCGAAGCATACGCACACGGCAAAAATCCCGACCCCGATAGTAGATCCCATCTACTATTGCACATCTCATGCGCCTGGCATATGAACCTGTATTTCGATTCGACCAATCACATTGATCTTCGCTCACTGCAACTGGAATTACGGGTATCACTTAACTCCGATGGCGGAAACCGACCGATAGGAGTATGTCGTTACACTACCATTGCAGCAAGAACACGAAACCAGGACATAGATCAAACTGAAAACTCGCATATCTCCATATGCACACATCCCGAATCCAAAACAAAGCAGCTACGGCTCTGATACCACTGTTGGGATACGAGGTAAGCTATACTAGCGCAAATCAAAATTTCTACCGCGTAAAACCAGGAAGAACTGCCGTATAAGGATCACGGGATTACCACTCGACGCACTACTGGTGCGGAAGATGTAGATTTGTGTCGATGCAGCGAAGACGATCAACGTAGTCGTACATAGTCGATCAACGTAGTCGATCACGTCAACGTCCAGCAGCTCCTCAGCAGCTCGTCCACGTGCAGCAAGATCGCCCTCGTGTCGCGGCTCGTCGTCGGCTCGTCGTGGCTCATCGGCGGCTCGTCCAAGTGCTGCAGGCGCAACACCTCCAAGGTATCCACACGTGCAGGGAGGAAGTGTCGCAAGCCGGACTGCTAGATCCGTGAGTTGCAACAGGCGAGGGCATGGGAGGCGCGGCAGATGTGTTTCGCCAAAAAGGTGTAAACCCTAGGGCGCCCCCACCCCTCTATTTATAGAGGTTCCTAACGGGCCTCTAGGTCCGAGGCTCATTAGTACTTCTAAACCTAATCTAACTCGAATCACATCCGAATTGGGCTTCCAGCCCCTTAAGTGTGTGACCCTATGGGTTCAGATATGTATAGACACGGCCCGAGTACTCCTACTCGGCCCAATAGTCGGTAGCGGCCTCTAGCAAGACGTGCCAACTCCTATACGCACACGAAGATCATATCAGATGAACCATCACAACATAATATACATGCTATTCCCTTTGCCTCACGATATTTGGTCTAGCTTCAAGCCGACCGCTCTTTCTCGATCCTGTGATTCGGAATCCCTTTGTAGGTTAACTCTTAATCGTACGTAGCATGGCCATGCATTTTGGATCCGATCACTCGAGGGGCCCAGAGATATCACTCTCAATCAGAGAGGGGCAAATCCCATCTTGATTGACCATGTCTCATAGCATGCTTCTTGACAAACCCGAAAGCTACCTTTATAACTACCCTGTTACGGCGTAGCGTTTGATAGCCCCTAAGTAGGTCGATCCACATCTTGAATACATGCGACAATCTCAGGTCTAAGAACAAAGCGTATATGTTGTTTAAAGAGAGAACTATTTCTCGTGTTGGGTCAGTCCTAGCACATGTCTCCACATGTGCCTATATTATTAGTTCAACATCTCCATGTCCATGACTTGTGAAACATAGTCATCAACTAATACATGTGCTAGTCTAATATTCATGTGTGTCCTCACATGAACTCCGACTAGGGACAACTTTAGAATAACCATACAAGTATAGAGTTTCACACACAATTCACATAATTGCAAATCAATAGAAGTAGCCTTTAATGGATATTCAAGGAACACAATATAAATCATGGATACAAATGGAATATCATCATCTCTATGATTGCCTCTAGGGCATACCTCCAATATAACCACACTTCCATATCCATACAGTAGAACAAACAAATAGCAAGTGATGACAATGCAAGCACCAAAGCAACAGTAATCCCACGATTTTGCACTTCAATAATACTGCAAGAAGGAACAATGAACAAATAGCAGCAAGACTACAGTAGCAATTGTCTTGCCGGCAAGTGTGGCAACCAAGCCCGTCGGCGGGGCCAAGCTGCCAGGGGCCAAGCCCGGCGGCGGGGGCAAGCCCGGCGGACGGCACCCGGCATCGGTTGCAGGGGCGGCGGCCGCGGACGGGAGCCGGCGGCGGGGGCCAAGCTGGTAGGGGCCAAGCCCGGCGGACGGCACCCGACGTCGGTTGCAGAAGTGGCGGTGGCGGACGGGAGTCGGCGGCGGGGGCCAAGCCCAGCGGCGGGGGCAAGCTTGGCGGACAGGAGCCGGCGGCGGTCGTGGGAGGCGCGGGGGCGACGGCGGCGGATGGGAACCGAGCGCCAGCGCCGGGATCTGCAGGCGGCGGGACCCGGCGATGGGATCGGGCGGCGGACGGGATCGGGTGGCGGACGGGAGCCGGCGGCAGGAGCGGGAGGCGCAGGAGCGGCGGCGGCGGACGGGAACCGAGCGGCGGCGGCGGGCCAAGCCCGGCGGCGGGACCTGGCGACCGACGGGAGCCGGCGGCGGTCGCGATCGGCGCGGGGGCGGTTGACTGGAGGCGTCGGTGGGTGAGGGGCAGCGGGGGAAAATTTGCTTCGCTTATTGGAGAAGCGTCTCCCGGCCCGCGTACAGAATAAGCCGGATGGCAGTTGTTTCCCAGCTTGTGCACTAAGCGGCTTACGTAGCAAGCGGGAAATAATCAAAGCGTTTGGGTGGGCTTATGGCTTATTTCCACCGATAAGCAGGAAATAAGCGGATACAAACAGGGCCGTAGTTACGCACAACTCATAGTGATGCTCCCACAAAAATTTCATGTCAAAAATAAATCCCTCTCTAGATCCCATTTTCCTTAAAACCCCGGACGCGCAATGGTAATTATTTTTATTTTTTTACACTTTTCTGACCTTGCATTTGCAGCAATTTTTTCTCCATATATATTGTTTTCTGTTTTTAGATGTATCTTCGTATGAGAGCAGTGTATAATTCCAGTTGGGTGAGTGCGGTCGGACAGATCAGAAACTATTCCTTTTTTTAAAAAAAAATCTATTATTCCAGTCTATAAAAAATAGTACAAGCATTTTTCACCTATCCTATCTTACTATTCAAATTCAATTGCGTATGCGATACTTTTTCATTTTTCTTCGTGAATGAGCACAAGTTGTTAATCTTGGTGCCGTCCGAGTATCCGACAGGTCACTCGAGTGCCACGTAGGCACCAACGCCTGCAGCCACAAGCTGGTCACTCGTGGCGGCGCCTCAACACCACAAACTGATAGCCTTCTCTTTCAGCGGCCACCAGCGGTCCAGCGCCCCGCAAACCGTCGCCATGGCTTCCTCCCTGGCCGCCTTCCGCTCCGCAGCCGGCCACGTCCCCCGCCCTCGCAGGCAGCAGCAGAGCGCCGCCGACGGGCGCTCCTCTTCCCTCGTCCGGCCGCTCCACCTCCCGCCGGAGTCGCTGCCCCGTCTCTGCTCCCGAAGGGTAGCCGCCGAGGTACGTCTGTGACACACTGCTCTGCTTCAAAAACGAACCATTACTTCGGAGTTGTGACGTGTCCCGTTCTAGGACCTTCGCAGTTCAAGACTGGCGGCACTGACACCAGCACCGGCGATGGCGGCGGCAGCGGCAGGACGAGGGGAGGCGTGGGCATCGACGTCGCCGCGGTGGCTGCGGTGCTGCGTGAGGCCAGAACGGCCGATGATGTGGAGCTTCTGGTGAACGGCTTCTTGGACAGCGGCGGCGAGGGCGGCCTCCTGCCCCTCCAAGTGTACACATCCGTGATTCGGGGGCTCGGCAAGGAGAACTGCCTGGAAGCCTCGTTCGCCATCGTCGAGCATCTCAAGCGGCGAGGGGTCGGACTCAACCAATTCGTGTACAACTGCCTCCTCGGCGCGGTCAAGAACTGCGGCGACTTCGGTCGGATTGAAGCTGTCCTTGCTGACATGGAAGCGCAGGGAATTTCCCCAAACATTGTGACCTTCAACACCTTGATGTCCATCTACGTTCAGCAGGGCAAGACTGACGATGTCTTCAGGGTGTACGCCCAAATTGAGGACCGTGGACTTGTGCCGACTGCAGCGACCTACTCGACGGTGATGTCGGCGTACAAGAAGGCCGGGGATGCGTTTGCAGCCATCAAGTTCTTTGTCACGCTCAGGGAGAGGTACAAGAAGGGTGAGCTGGTGGGGAGCCATGACGATTGGGAGCAGGAGTTTGTCAAGTTTGAGAAGCTTACTGTCCGGGTGTGTTACATGTCGATGCGGCGGTCTCTTGTCAGTAGGAAGAATCCGGTCGGTGAGGTGTTGAAGGTTCTGCTTGCCATGGATGAAGCAGGTGTCAAGCCAGAAAGGAGCGATTATGAGCGGCTTGTCTGGGCGTGCACAGGGGAGGAACACTACACCATTGGCAAAGAGTTGTATCAGAGGATTCGTGAGCTTAATGGGGAGATCAGCCTGTCAGTGTGCAACCACCTCATTTGGCTGATGGGTAAGTCTAAGAAATGGTGGGCAGCTCTTGAGATTTATGAGGATTTGTTGGACAAAGGGCCGAAGCCGAACAATTTGTCTTATGAGCTGATCATGTCACATTTCAACATTCTGCTGAATGCTGCAAAGAGAAGGGGCATTTGGAGGTGGGGCGTTAGGCTGCTTAACAAGATGCAAGAGAAAGGCTTAAAGCCTGGAAGCAAAGAGTGGAACGCAGTTCTCGTTGCATGTTCAAGGGCTTCTGAAACATCGGCTGCAGTGGATGTTTTCAAGAAAATGATAGAGGAAGGGTTGAAACCGGATGTAGTTTCCTACGGAGCATTGCTGAGTGCACTTGAGAAAGGTAAGCTGTATGATGAGGCCTTGAGAGTCTGGGAACACATGTGCAAAGTTGGCGTTAAACCAAACCTGTATGCATATACAATTTTGGTGTCGATTTACATTGGTAAGGGCAACCATGCTATGGTAGATGCTGTTCTTCATGATATGCTGTCAAAACAGATTGAACCAACTGTAGTAACCTTCAACGCAATAATCAGTGCATGTGTGAAGAACAAAATGGGTGGCACTGCATTTGAGTGGTTTCACAGGATGAAAATGCGGAGTATTGAGCCAAATGAAATTACATATCAGATGTTGATTGAAGCTCTTGTACAAGATGGTAAACCAAGACTTGCCTATGAGATGTACATGAGGGCTTGCAGCCAAGGTCTTGAACTTCCTGCCAAGTCATATGATACTGTAATGGAGGCATGTAAAGCTTATGGTTCTCTCATAGATCTAACTACTTTGGGTCCTCGCCCTACAAACAGGGAAGAACCTATCAGGATAGAGAATAACTTTTCGAGTTTTTCTCATATCAAGGATCTGCCTAACAGCACTCATCACTTTGGTGGCACGGGAATGTATGGATTTTTTAGATACAGAATGGCCAGACCATGATTGTAGCATACTACCAATCCCTTGTACAGTTCTCTTCACCCGCTGAACCCAATTCAGCATAAAGAAGTCACTGACATGTTTGTAAGTTTCCTAAATTATAAAAATTAGAACATTAGCATTTTTTTCCATTCCTCTCGTGTTAGAGTGGGCCTTTTAAACTTGTGTTGAGTAATTAGTCTGCTTGTCTTCCATAGTTCAAAGTTTACTGGATTAGCAGTAGCATTTTTTTTCCACTCCTCGTGTTATAGCACTTTAGTGTTAACAACTATTTGAAAAAACATCATATGTTTTTTTATTCGCAATTTCGCATGCAGATATTTGCGTAAATAGTCTGTCGGTCCAGACAGTAGTAAAATTTGTATAGTATTATCTTTATATTATTAGTAATATTGGATCCTTGCGAAACAGAAGCAGTGTAAAAAGTTGAAGTGTTGAACCTTTCATTTACTCAAATCTGTTCAGGTAATAGGAATTACTGAGTAAATTGAAACTCCCACTGTCTTATGATGATTTCACTACCTTTACTAGTGTCATGTATATCTGAAACATGAAACCAAGGGTTTGTTACCACTTTTACTGGAAAAAGGGACAACTGTCATGCTGTCCTTTTTCTATTTTGCACTAAATTCATGTCAGGGCAATGGCCTGATCTGATATGAACTATTCAGGGCAAAATCTGATATGGACTTCCCTGAGATTATTACTGCAGGGAGAGCACAACTATATTTTGTACACTAGTACTGTCTGGGGCCACGAAACCCTCTTGAGCCCCTTCTGACAGCCATTTTTGAAGTGTAAAGACAGCCTACTTGATTGTTATGTTAGTCACTACTACCTTTTATTGCCAGTTCACTGTCCTGTGCCAAATTACTCTATTGGGCTGTATTGCGCTGTGACAAAAATTTCATTGGGTCCTTTTCATCTTACTATTTGGGCCTGTTGTATGGTTATCGGCATGTGCGGTGCCACAATGGCAGCTATCTGGCTGATGTGCAAAAATCAAGTACTGCAGAAAATGCTACCAGAATTTTTTGTACGACGATGTAAATTTAGATGTTACAATTGCATATCTTTTTCCTGTTATTTATTAATTTGCATAGCTACCATATCATTTCAACCAATTCAGTGCTACGTTTTTGCTTCATAGATGCTCGGATTTGCAAAATGATGTTTTTATAGTTTGATGTGTTAAGAGGTGATTGTTTTAACAGAGTATGATGCATAAGAGCAATAGACTACTGCAAAATTTAAGTAATTGTTCCTGACCAATAATTGTTTATTAGATAGTCATGCTACAATTTAGTACTCCGTTTTCGGAGCAAGACAGACACGTGATAAGTCTCTCTAAACGTAACGCAGCGAAAAGTCCATGTGAAACACATTAGATAGAAGGAAATCCAAAGGGTCCACAGACTGCTGGGGTTATTGCGTCTTCATCGACTTGGACGCGGTCTTCTCACCGGCAACATGCTTCCCCTTCATTGTGTTGGTTGGAATCACTAGTAAAGAACTGACTTTCGATGTGCCCCCTTTTGTTCCAGTTTAAAGTTGACCTGGGACAAAAGGGGATACACCACGGTAGGCAAAAATGGAGGGGAGATTTACTCCCGGTTGGTATCTACAACCGGGATTAAAGACCCTCCTTTAGTCCCGGTTGTAACGGCTAGTTCCGGGTGTCGGTGGCGTGACCCTTTTGTCCCGGTTGGAGTCTCCAACCGGGAGTAAACTTTCAACCGGGACACAAGATGTTCCTTTTTGTTTGGGTTGGAGGTTTTAACCAGGATAAAAACTCATCCCCATTATATACCAAGACAGAGGCCTTTCTTCCTCCTCCAGCTCGAGCCAGTCCACCACAAAGACAGAGAGCTGAGCTTCACCTACTCCGGTGGTGCCGAAGCAAGGGAGGTGCTGCTCGAATTTTTTTTCCTTATTTTTGTGGGAATTTCACTCAGCCAACACAAGTGTTGTGAAGGTTTTCTACTTCATCCTCGTGTTACGCTTTGATTTATACTTTGGAGATGGATAGTTTATTTGCTAGAATTTGATGAAGAAGAAAATGGAGAGGTATTTTGAGCTATAATGTGAGGGAGATTGATGTGTCATATGTAGTATGTATTATTGCAGTGGTTTAAGAATGATGCTACCTTGTCTAGACGGTTTATCTTGTCAAATTCAATATGGTTTTTCAAATCCATACTTGTTGAACTTGCATACCGTGTTCATCTTGGCGAGGATGTTCTCCGCCGAGCAGCAACGTATGTCAAGAAGGAGGTTAAATTCTACGAGAAAGAGTGGATACGGACATCGTGACTGCGTCCCCTTTTCCGTAGAATCGAACCTCTTTCATGACGAAGTGCGGTGCCGCCCAGTTGAGAACATGCTCGCGAGATGATCACGGTCTTCAAGTTCAACAAGTTCTGCAGTGCTAAGGTAAGAATTTTTGTACATAGATGGCTTCTGCTACTGGAGGAAGTGGTGATGGTGGGGGCGATCGTCGTTCCTCTTTTGGCAAGGGAAAAATCATAGTTGGCCCTCAGCATAAGCCGAAGAAAATGAGCGCGTTGGAAAAAGCAATGCTTCGTTATTTGCAGAAATGTCATGAAGAAGCTGTTGCCGCGGGTCAGGAACCTCCTTTTGGTAGTCTTTATGCTCCACCCTCAGTCCCGGGTGTTTCATGTCCACTTAGTACTACCGTTTCAGGCGGCACAAATAAACCACAGGATGAAGTTGGGTCAGCGGAACCTTCGTCTTCACCGCCCAAGGATGCTTAAAGTCCTTCTAGATAATAAATAGTGGATGGCTTGTTGTATTGTATCATGTTGTTTGGATCTTTAATTTAAATATGTGTATTTGTATCTATATCTAAAATTTCAGCATTATTTGCACTGCAACGTTTGACATGCTTTCAATCGTGAATCCATTTTCAAGTGTAATCAATTTTCACGCTTAATCCATTTTCAAGTGTAATCAATTTTTCACGCGTAATCCATTTTCAAGTGTAATCAATTTTCACGCGTAATCCATTGTCAAGTGTAATCAATTTTCACGCGTAATATGATGCAGATGGACCGGTAATGGATGTATAATGCAGACATGTAGAGCAAGGTGTTTATTGATATCTTGTATTATTTTCTCGAAGTGGCCAAAGCGAACAAGCTAGAGAATGGGTTCGTATGTTGTCCATGCTTCCAATGCAATAACAAGAAGGACTATTCAAAGGATTTCTGAGGGACTATTCACAGCCACTTGTTTAGATACGGTTTTATGCCTAACTATTTGGTTTGGACCAAGCACGGTGAACGAGGGGTTGTAATGGAAGACGGCGAGGAGGAGGAGGATGACAACATTCCGGACTGGGTTGCAGGCCAAGCTTTTGCAGATACTACAATAGGCGAGGCTGATGAAAATGCGTTTGCAGAAAATGGCCCTACTGATGACCTTGGTCAGGTGCTACGAGATGCACACAGAGATTGCGAACTGAGACGGAAGCAGCAAAGTTGCAGCGCATGATAGATGATCATCAAAAATTGTTGTACCCAGATTGCCAGTAGGGCCATAAAAAAACTAGGTTTGACACTAGAATTTGTGCAATGGAAGGCAAAAAATGGTGTGTCCGATAAGGCATTTCAGGGGATGTTGAACATTGTCAAGAAGATTCTTCCCGAGAATAATGAATTACCGTCCACAACATATGAAGCTAAACAGATTATTTGCTCTCTTGGATTGGATGTTCAGAAGATACACGCATGCCCTAATCACTGTATCCTCTATCGTGGTGATGAATACGAGAAAATGGATGCTTGTCCCATCTGCGAAGCGCTGCGGTATAAGATCAGGCGAGATGATCCTTGTGATGTCGAGGGGCAGTCTCCCAAGAAGAGAGTTCCCGTCAAGGTGATATGGTGTTTCCCTATAATACCACGCTTGAAGCGCTTGTTCAGGAATAAGGTGAATGCTAAGTTGATGTGATGGCACAAAGAAGAACGTATGGAAGATGAGATGCTGAGACACCCCGCAGATGGGGCCCAGTGGAGATCAATTGATAGAGCATTCCCGGACTTTGAAAGTGAAGCAAAGAACATTATGTTTGGTTTAAGTACTGATAGATTCAATCCATTCGGTGAGTTGAGTAGTGGCCATAGTACTTGGCCTGTGACCCTATGTATGTTCAACCTTCCTCCTTAGCTGTGCATGAAGCGGAAGTTCATTATGATACCGACACTTATCCAAGGCCCAAAACAACTCGGCAACAACATTGACGTGTACCTAAGACCGTTGGTCGATGACCTTTTACAGCTCTGGAAGGAAGAAAGTGTACGTGTGTGGGATGAGGATATACAAGAGATCTTTAATCTACGAGCATTGTTGTTCATAACCATCAATTATTGGCCTACACTGAGTAACCTTTTGGGACAGACGAATAAGAGATATCGGGCCTGCACCCACTATTTAGACGACACAAACAGCATGTATTTGAAGCACTGTAAGAAGGTCATCTATATGGATCATTGTCGATTTCTCCCTGCTCACCACCAGCTGAGAAAGAGTGGGATGCATTTGAAAGGGGTGCCAGCTGCACACCAACGCAATAGACGTGATGCACCTGACGAAGAATCTTTGCGTGAACGTGCTAGGCTTCATGGGTGTTTATGGGACCTCGAAAGATACATTGGAAGCACGATAGGACCTGAAAGTCATGGGGCAATTAGATGACCTACATTCGGAAAAGAGAGATAATGGACAGCACTACTTACGTCCTGCCAGTTACACTCTCAGCAAGGAAGAGAAGGATACCATGTTTGAATACTTGAATAGTATAAAGGCCCCGTCTGGGTACTCCTCGAATATAAAGGGAATAATAAATATGAAACAAAAGAAGTTTACAAATCTCAAAGCCCATGACTGCCACATGTTGATGACCCAGTTGCTTCCGGTTGCACTAAGGGGTGTTCTACCAGAAAATGTCTAGTTGCCACTCGTAAAGTTATGTGCGTTTCTCAATGCGATTTCGCAGAAGGCAATCAATCCATCCAAGTTATCAAAGCTATAGAACGATGTGGTGCAATGTATTTTCAGTTTTGAGTTGGTATTTCCACCATCCTTCTTCAATATTATGACGCACTTACTGGTTCACCTAGTAAAAGAGATTGGTATTCTCGGACCTGTATACCAGCACAACATGTGGCCTTTCGAGAGGTTCATGGCAGTCCTAAAAAACTATGTTATTAATTGTGCCCGTTTAGAAGGAAGCATCGCCAAGGGATATTGAACAGAGGAGGTGATCAAGTTTTGTGTTGATTTTATTGAGTCAATTGACTCGATTGGGGTTCCAACTTCATGCCACGAGGGGAGGCTCTGGGGAATGGGCACCCTTGGAAGGAAATAAAGTTTGAGCAATGATACTGATTTGTTCGACAAGGCACACTACACTGTTCTACAACAGTCATCCTTTGTGTCTCCGTATATCAAGCAGCACAGGCAGATGGTAGTTTCCAAAAACCTAACGAAATCTGATGCTTGGCTTACACGTCATCACATGGAAACTTTTCCCTCCTGGTTGCACCAACAACTTATGGGTAACTCTAAGATTCACCCACAACTCGCTTGGTTAGCCAGGGGACCTGCTAGCACAATCGTGAAATTCCAAGGCTATGAGATAAATGGTTATACATTTTACACGAGAGCCTAGGACTAGAAAAGCACGAACCAGAATAGTGGTGTCCGTATAGATGCCATAGATAGAAATAATAGCAAGGAGTCGTATTATGGTTTCATACAGGATATATGGGAACTCGAATACGGACCGTTGTACATCCCTCTATTTCTTTGCAATTGGGTGAAGCTAACTGCTGTAACCAAAGATCAGCACGGAATGACAATAGTAGATCTGAGCAAGACTGGATACTTACGCCGTGATCATGATCAAGGAACTTTCGTGAAGAAGAAATTTTACAACGTTATATTGTAATACGCTAAATTTACATGACCTTTGTGTAGTACTTGATACAATTTTTAATTTAACCTATGTATGATTTCGTGTGTTCTTAAATTTGTTGAGGTGAAGATTTATTAGATAAACATGAACAATGTTAACCATTGCACGTTGAAATTATTTAATTGAATAATTTTTTGATCATAGCGACGCAGTAAAATAATTATTTTAGAGGCTAAACGAACTGGTATAGAATTAATGACTAAGTCACACTTATTGTCAATATACTCGCTAATTAAATATATTTTTGTATGTTCAAAATATGTGAAGTTTTTTGTTTTTGCATCCTAAAATGCAGTGAAAATATAAATAAAATCCTTTTCCAAAAAACAGGTGGGAGATGAAAGTGTGGGAAAAGGCCCTTTTATCCCGGGTGCCAATAGAAACCGGGACAAAAGGCCCCCTTTTATCCCAGTGGACAACTGCAACCGGGACAAAAGGGTTGCTTTTGATTCCCGCCGGGGACGTACCCTTTTATCCCAGTTACAGTTAGCAACCGGGATAAAAGGGGGACCCTTTTGTCCCGGTTGGTGTTGGCATCGGGGACAAAAGGATGTGGTTTCGATTCCTGCCAGGGGACGTACCCTTTTATCCCGATTACAGTTAGCAACCGGATAAATGGGGGGGCCCTTTTGTTCTAGTTGGTGTTGGCACCCGGGACAAAAGGGCCTTAACTCCCGGGTGCAATTACAAACCCAGATAAAAAGCACTGTAGCCTCTTCTACCCCCACCCCACACCCCACGCCAGTTACGACACTTAGCCAAATTTTCACCGCCGCCTAGATCCCGCGTCCTCCCACCTGCTCCGTCGCCGCCCGTCCGCCTCCCTCGCCAGCCGCCGTCGTCCTCGTCCCCCATTGCCCCGGCCATCGTCGTCTCGCCGCCCGACTGCCTCGCCCACGCCCGGACCGCCTCTTCCTCCATCGCCCCGGCCCGCCTGCGATCCTGCTCCGTCACGCCCCCTCGACCTCATCGCCGCCGGCCGCCTCCATCGAGGGGCCTTGTCGCCACCTCCGTTCGAGTCTCTGCCTCCGTCAACACCACCTCCTCTATCGCCACCGCGCCCTCGTCCTTCGCGGGGCCTCCTCGTCGCTGCCTCTGTCGTGCGCGCTGCCTCCGTCCCTCATCGCTGGTTGGCCGCCTCCGCCCGTCGTTGCTGCGGCCACCTCGCTCCGTCCCCGCCTCCGCCGTCCCGCCGCCCCAACCACCGCTGTCCTGCCACCCGGCCACCTTGTCGCCCAAGCTAGGCACCGCACGAGGTCTGCCGGTACTAGCGCTGGGAACGAAGGGCTCTTGCTGACGCAAGCCCATCGGCTTGCGTCAGCAAGGGCTTTTTTAATTTGTTAGTTAGAAAATGAATAGAAATTAGTAGATTAGTTGCCAAATCATTAGATATTTGTAGATTAGTTCAAAAATTAGTAGAAAATCAATTGATAAATTTTGTAGAAATTCATTCAAATTAGTAGGAATTAGTAGTAATTTGCTAGAAATTCCAATAAATATGTATAAATTAGTAGAAATTTGGTAGAAATTCTTACAAAGTACTAGTAATTTGTTGAAATTCGTATAAACATTCTGAACTTTGTGGGATTCATGTTATTGTAAAATTAGTAGTAACTTGCTAGAAATTCTAATAAATATGTATAAATTAGTAGAAATTTGGTAGAAATTCTTACAAAGTACTACTAATTTGTTGAAATTTGTATAAACATTCCGGACTTTGTGGGATTCATGTTATTGTAAAATTAGTAGGAATTAGTAGTAATTTGCTAGAAATTCCAATAAATATGTATAAATTAGTAGAAATTTGGTAGAAATTCTTACAAAGTACTACTAATTTGTTGAAATCTGTATAAACATTTCGGACTTTGTGGGATTCATGTTATTTTATGATTTCATGTATATACCCTTATCTACATGTAACTAAGGCGATTTCTATGATTCATGACTCTCATGTATGATTCCATGTATGTTTCAATCAGTAGTTGAAATGGCTGACGACAAGACCGCAAGGTATCTCATGGAGCAGATGATTGCTGGTGATGGTATTGGCGACAACCTTCCAATATCATACACCGATGAAGAGGGTACCCAGGCGGACATGTTCCTCAACATGTCCGGCGATGGGAATGAAGAGCATGAGCCCTAGCAACACCTTGCCGTGGCGGAAGGTTCCGGTGAGGTATATATAATTTGTATTGTTTGACGCCACCATTAATACTATGTACTAATTAACGAATTTTGAACTGTTAGCCCTCTGGATCGACGAAAGGGCAGAAGACCCAAGGTCGTACAAAGGTGATGGAAGGGAGGCTTGTCATCACGGAAGTGACAGAAGAGGGCAGGCCGGTTGCTCCCGAGAAAGTAGCAAAGAAGTACGTGAGTCAGATCGGGGCAATCTTAAGGGACAACATGCCTATCAGTATCAGATAATGGAAGGTCAAAAGCACTAATCCATATGCGCTCCCGAAGACACAACAGTATATGCTGTGGGAAGACGTCAAGAGACATTTCATATTTCCTGGAGGATATATTAAAAAGGATGTGAAAGCGTGGACGCTGAAGAAGATGGCTACATAATTCCAGACATTCAAGAAGATGTTGGATGCCAACTACATTAAGAAGGGCCGAACTCTAGATTTTAATGTGTGGCCAAAGTTGAGGGACCACTGGGAGACATTTGTTGAATATAAGAGGAGTGAAGACGGTGTGAAAAAGATCCTGACCAACACTACAAATTATGGTCAGAAGGGGTACCATCATCATCTAGGGCAAGGTGGTTATGGCACAGCAATTCCCAAATTGAAGAAGATGGAACAAGATCTGATCGAACGGGGAATCATACCTGCAACTATTGAATGGCCCGAATGATCGAAAAATTGGTATTACGCTCATGGAGGCTCCCTGAGCCAAGAGGATGGGACGTTGATATTCAATGAGGCAATACGTGAGAAGGCCGAACGTCTTATGAAGAACATTGAAGATTCTAAGGCTGGGAGGTTGAAGGTGGACCGAGAGAATGATGAGCTCACATTGGCCCTCGGTAATCCTGAGCACCCAGGACGTTGCCGAGGGTTCGGGGTCATTCCGTGGAAGTTTGCTTTCCGAGGCGACAGCGCATCGTACAGAAGCCGCAAGCAAAGAAAGGAACAGATCGAGGAGAGCTAGCGGCAGGTGCTAGAATCCAAAGTGCAGGCAGAAGAAGAACGAATGTTGGAGGAAATCAATCGTCGAGTGGCCCACGCAGTTGCGGAGTTGGCCCAATTTGGAGCATTGCCGAATCCAAACTATGCCAGCCCTTCTCAATGCCTCTTGAGCAGTTGTGCTTCTACAGGGCTCCCCGATGCGCAGACGCCCAGGTTACCCGTGGAGGAGCAACGGTTCCCCGGGGATGCCATCACGCAATGCACCTCATGCGAGCTGCATGCACTGGTTGGGAACCTCACTATTAAGGTATACTTATACATAATATTTATGCAATCTTGTCAAATGATCCACGCCTCGGGATCGGAGTTTAATAACTTTTTTACTTCTGCTATATGTACAGGTGGCGTAAGGTGGCGTACGGGAGTGCATTACCAATCCTGGTACGGCAGACAAGCCATGGAATGGAGATTCCACCTGGCTACGCCAGCGTCAGCGTAGAGCAGCTAGTTGATAGCCAATATGAAGGCCTAGAGCTCGACCTCCCAGGAGGCGACGGGGGAAGGACACTGGCAGATGCGCTTCATGGGGTCATTCTATGGCGCAAACGCTACATCATCATTCCCGGCACAGAGCTCAAGACCGCTCCCCGTAGATCCCCAGCATCGACCTTCTCCTCATAGCTCGACACCATCACCTCCTGCACAACCTGCTCCAGGACCGTCGCTTCCTACTCTATCAAGGTCTCCATCTCCACCACATACTAGTGGTGGGAGTGACAACGACAATAACAACACCCCTCCCCGATCACCATCATCGGGACTAAGGGCAGCCCTGATGAAGGAACCTGCAGCACCACTAAAGAAGTCACGAGCATCGCCTCCCAAGCAAAGACAGAGAAAGAAGAAAACAAATGAGCCTGAAGTGACTCGTAAGGAATGCTAGGAGGCAATGAGTCATGCAGAACAGTGGGCAGAAATCCAAGCAGAGGCCAGTGCGTGGTTCAAGAAACAAGCCGAAGAAAAAAAGCAAGGGTGATGGAGCCACCGCTAGTAAATCGAAGAGATTTACACTTTTTTATCAGGATGGAAGAAGGAGCCAAGAAAAGGATACCACTCTTATCAAACTACGAATAGGCTTTAGTAAAGGCTGATGAAAGGGACAAAAGGAAAGGAAAGTCATCTTCCAGTGGTGCTATCCCCGACCTCGGGCATTTATAAAAAAAAGACGCTCAAAGGGTAGTAGCAATGCCCTTGGATCAACAAGCACAAGTATTGAAATTCATGCAAGAAACAAGTATGGGACTTGATGAATATTTAGGGCAAGTTGAGCCGCCAGCTGCATCGCTCCCTGAGCCGAGATGGACTTTTGAGCTAGGGAAATCTCTAGTAAGGTCTGGGTTGGTACGAAAGCTATCAACAAAGATATACGAATTACATCAATGGTACATGAAGGTGTCCGCCAACTCGAGGGAGATGTTGGGCCTTATGGTAAAACAGATAGATTTTTACGGCGAAGGCAAGAAAGTTCTATGGCTAGACTTCCAGGATATATACAAAGTGTACCATCATGATGCCCTGGACGTCTCTCTAATCAGCGCCTGGGTTCTATAAGTGTCCTTTTATCTCTACATGTAAATTTTGGCTCATATCAGTATTTTTTTTGCGTGCATCACCGTACTAACTTCGTCTTACATTTTATGTAGGATGCTAATTCAGACGTGCCAATGAGAGGCGTACCTACATATTGGCTTCATGGATCCATCCGTAGTTAACCAAAAATAGATACAATTATCACTGGAAAAAACCTTGGTGGAAGTATACAATTTCCTAGACAAACAAAAATTCAAGGATTTCATACTAGTTCCATACAACTTCAAGTAAGTGTGTGTATACCGTCTACTTTTGTTATCTTTTTCCTGACCTGATTAATGTTAGTTAGCTCTAATATGCATGAACATTTTACGTACGCAGCTTCCACTGGATCCTTATTATAATTGAGCTTGAAAGAAGCCACATCACTGTCTTCGATTCGTTGAGGAAAGATCCGGTGGTGTACCAAGACATGCAAGACATGCTAGACTTGTAATAATTCTGGACCTTTATCTCTATGCAAAAGTTTGTTTCCTAAATTTTATCCTTGTTACACTATATCATTAATTATTCTAATCCGCAGTGCATGGAAACAATTCATAAGGACACACAAAGGTCCATTCAAAGAAAAACTTACATAGAACACAAACTTTCTAGTACGTATGAAGTCTGCACATTTAGTACATTATATAACACGAATATTTCATAACTTACTTTTTTCCCGTACTGAAGTGCTTAAGACAGGAACCCGGGAATAATCTATGTGGCTACTACATCTGTGAGCACATGCACAGTTTTATGGGACCCAAGGGACTAAAGATGACGCCGCACAACTTTAAAGTACGTAAATTAAAACTATTACTAGTTAATTATTTTCTAGCTCCTTATATTTAATTGTTCGTGTAACATTCACAAATTTCCAAATTATAGATGTTAAATATTCAACAAGGACTCTTGAAGAAAGAAAGAGGAGCGACAATATGTGAAGGTCTAATTGGATTCCTAATGGACGAGGTGGTAAATCCACAAGGAGAATTTTATTACAATGGATGACAATTAGACGCTTCGAGCAACACCTCGACGGGAAGATTGTAGATATATAGTTTGATTTGTATATATAATACGCGCTAAGATCGATTTGTATATATAGTTGATTTCATTATACTAGTTGAATTGTGTATATATATAGTAATTATATAATTACAAAGTTCATTCATTTAAATACTAGTTGATTTCATTATAAACAAGTCTTAACTATTAAAGGTTAACAAAAGGGCCGCGGTACTACGTACGTGATGCATGAAAATTTCAGGCGCCATGCAGGACGCCATGCATGAAAATTTAAGTAGGACTTTAGTCCCGGTTGGGAAACCCAACTGGGACTAAAGGGGCACCCTTTACTCCCGGTTGCATTTACCAATCGGGAGTAAAGGGCCTGTCCTGCGCCTGGCATGGCAGGCCCTTTAGTCCCGGTTGGTGAAACTAACCAGGACTAAAGGGTGACCTTTACTCCCGGTTGAAGGACCCAAAACTGAAGACCCCCCCTTTTGTCCCGGTTGGTTTATCCCGGATGGATTTTCGGGAGATATGCACCCTACCAACCGGGACTAAAGGCCAGTTCTCTACTAGTGAATGGTAAGTGAAGCCGGCGTGGTGTGGCTGCCACGGACCTGTTGGCTCCGGCGAGGGGCACATCAAGGCTACTGAGACGGCCACCACTGCATCGTGCCCGACTGTGGTGACAGCGCTAGCAGTTGAAGGCGCCCAGTGGTGGTGCTATGAGTACGCGCGGTGGTTGTGGTTTGTTTGAGCGGCGGGTGGTGTTGGCTATGTAGGTGTGGCTTGATCTCCCCATGTTCTCTCTCCCTCTCAATGGTTCTCTTGCTTGTAGAGATGATGATGTTGTCATGTAGGAGCTTTGACCGAAAGTTGTACCCGACTGTTGTGTCATGTCAGCAACAATGACGCTACTTGGGCATCATATCCCTCCCTTAAGCAATTGTTGTGGTGCTTTTTTAAAGGTCAATGGTCTTTTGGGTGAAAACCAAACTCCAGCTTGTTGGATGGGCAACGACGGCATCTTCGCGGTCGTGTTCTACTTGGAGATGTTGCCTTGGAGGTCTTATAGAGTGGCATCCATTACCTAGCCGGAGTCCATTTGCGCAACAAGATTTGACAAGAAACAGAAGATAAGTTTGTCGGCAGGATGATTCTTTGTTTCTGACATCAAAGTTTCTAAGCAGACGAGAGATATGATGGATTAGTTCTGTATAAATAAAATGCAAGGTTGAAATATGAGACTGAAGCTTAGTCTTCTAGCTTTCTATTTTTATCTTATTTTTATCTTAGAGCTTTCTTTTTTGTGTTATTGGATCAGAGTCTAAGAACTCTTTTAATTTTTGGCTGTATATATCTACCACGCGGATGTAGTAAGTCAGATTTTATCCTTTATCTATGATGCGTTCAGTGTTTGCTTGATTGCCAGTATTAACTTTAGGAGCATCCTATGAAATACTTAAGTGCATCCTATATCTGATACCCTCTTGCTTGCTGTGATCTCCTCCTGCTGTGTTCCTTAGACCTTAATTTGATCAGGTTTCTAGCGACGTTGTGTGGAGTTGTGACACCTTGTCGGCAGTCTGTGTTTCTTAAACCATCTTGGAGAGATGGCTGATTGTAATTTGTTCATGAGAGCTACTATATCTGCAGGAGTTTTCGATTTATGAAGGCGCCGAGAATTGAAAGAACTGTTTTAAAGAAACCTTGTGAATACAACACCTTCAACGCTGCTCCTTGTGCTGAGTTTTTTTTCCTGTCCATGGTTAGAAAGTGCCAAGATGTATATGTTGTCATTACAGGAAAAAGAGGGGTCCTTTCACAAGTATATGACAAGCTTCATATACCCTATCGATTGGTGATGGAGTTGATCAAAGTGGAAATGTAAAAATGACGGAATCCCGAAATGTTCTTGATCGGTGGAATCTATATATAGGGATTTGATCATTTGAAGTTTGTGAGTTGTTGACAATCGCGCATACCCAAAACTTTGACGTAAGACGTCAAAATCCAAAGGTATGCTAAAGAATATCAGTGTATACATGATACATGGATATCTTTCTTTTTTTCCAATAAAGGAAGCATTAGTGATTTCACAAACATTACATTGATTTAATACAAGCCACTCCCGATCTCTGTGCATGGCGGAATGCACATGGCCTACAATTAAACATGGTGAATGATGCAGGGGGTGCAGCAAACTCATTTGAAATCCCTGAAGTGGGTGTATGCAATGTTACATGTCTACTATCTTAAGGCCCTGTTTGGGAGGAGGGTGCTAAAATTTAGCCCTGGACTAAAGTTTAGCCCCCTCAAATGAAGGGGCTAAAGTTTAGCACTTGGGGTGTTTGGGTAAGGAGCTAAACTTTAGCTCTTGTGTTGACAAAAGACCTATTTACCCATGTTTTCTCTCCTCTCCTTTACCCCTCTCTGCTTTCCTTCTCAACTTCTTCCTTCCTGCGATGAGGTCATGCGTTTTCTTGCTGTTGCCCCTGCCGAGCATCTCCTCCAGCCATCCCCAGTCGTTGATGCCGTGGCTCAGCACCATCTCCTCCATGGACCGCCGGAAGTCCCCGTACGGGTCCGCGGACTCGATGGCCAGCGCCATCGCCCCGCCGCAGTGGACGCCCCGGGTTGCTTCGTCACCTTTGCGATGGAGCTCGTGGAGTCGGGCTCGAAGAAGAGCCTGCTGTGGGACCCGAGCCCGTGGATGAAGACCTCGTCCTCGTCCGCGAGGTGAGGCGGAGGAGGAGGGGAGGACCTCAGCGAGCGCGGCCTCGTCAGTGACCTCGTGCACCGCCGGATTGAAGCCGAGCCCCTCACGTCCTGCTACCGCACCGCCGTATTGAAGCCGTTGTCCCCCGCGCCCTGCTACCACCCTGCCATGCCTGGTCCGCGTAGACGGCAAGGATGCCCTCCCCGGCCGCAGCGTGCGCCGCTTGCTCGGGCGTGAGGCGCGCCCATCGAGCTTCCCCTGCGGCTGGCGGAGGGCGGCAGATCTCGCGTGCTGAAAGAGGCGGAGTCGGGCGGAGGTGGTGGGATGGGCCGGAGGAGGTGGGTGGAGGCGGCTGGCCAGGCCAAGCTTGCCCACGGGGAGAGGTGGCGCTAGGCCGAACGACGGCGGCGTGACCGGGCGGAGGGCGATGGGGCGGGCTGGAGGAGGCGGGGCGGAGGCTGCTGGCCGGGCCGAGCTTGCCCACGGGAGTGGGGGGAGAAGATGGCGGTGGGACTAGACGGCCTCCTCGCCCTCAGATCCGGCGACCTACGGCGAGGATGGGGAGCGAGAGAGAGCTCGGCAGGGAGGAGAGAGAGAGAGATGGGGGCAGCGGGGTCGCGGCGAAGGTGGCGGGGCCGGCGAGATGGGTGGTGGGGCCGAGCGGTGACGGCATGCATGGAGAGAGAGAGACAGAGTGGAGAGAGAGTGCGGGGAGGAGAGAGAGGGGGTAGGGGTGGAATTTAGGATGAGGGGGACCACTTTTAACCCCTTTAGTCCATTTTAGCACCCCTTGGAGGGGCTAACGGATTATGGGGAGCTAAAATTTAGCCTCTTCATTTTAGCCCTAGTGTTTGGATGAGAAGGGCTAAAATCTGGCTAAAATGAGGGGCTAAAGTTTAGCCCCCCTCCTAAACACCCCCTAAGTATTGCCATGATCAACTTGAACTTTCGTTGGTACGAACCATGAGGAAAGTCGAAGTAGTGGCGTTGTGTCCCATGACAGAGATAACTTTCGATGAAGAGCAACACTGAAAGTAGATTCACGATATGTACATTACAGTTAGAGTAGACATTAGGAGACAAACAATGTTATACGACCGAGTCAATTTCCCTTTCCAATCTCAAGAAAGCTCAACACGTTCCAAAATTAATTTCACAAGAACGCAAGGCAAGATCTGGCAAGGAAATAGCATACTATATCCAAATATATTGAACAAGTTGTTCAGCGGTTATGTCTTTTTTAGATTAAGGATAACAAATCCAGCCTCAACCATTCACAAGTGAATGTTTATGGGCACAGTTTATAGCATAAAGCAAGAAGCAATACTTGAGACTAAAAACACTAGGCTTGAAGTCTACTCCTGAAATTCCATCCATACTTGTTGGAGAAATTCAAAACTGTAACTTCCAACATGTGACAGTTCTCCTTCAGGGTAATTTTCTCCTTCTCTTTAGATAACATCGACCAGCTTCTTGTCCAGAAGGTTTCCCTAAAAATTACCTGCAATAACAAATTAGGAATGGTTCCTTTGAACACCACCTCGTTTCTATTCAACCAAATGACCCAACATAAAGCCGAAGCTCCCACAAAAATTTGTTTTCTAATCTGCTAGGAAAAGCTTCTAAGCCAAGACCCCAACAAATTGGACACACTAGTAGGCAGTTGAGTTCCAAACGAGAGATACACAGCATTCCAAATGAACCTTGCCATATGACTGTCGGAAAATAAGTGTTGTACAGTCTCATTAGAATTAAAAAACAACACTTGGTACTTCCTTGCCATCTTCTTTTAGCAAGATTATCCTTTGTCAGCTTCTTTTAGCAAGATTATCCTTTGTCAGGACAACTCCTTTTATCAAATATCACATGAACACTTTGAACTTGAGTGGTACTTTTTATTTTCCAGGAAGCACACAAAGATGATGTTCCTTTATGTTGCATTATTTCTTTGTACATTGATTTCAATGTGAACTCTTTGTTTTTATTCAGCTTCCAAACAAAAACATCTTTCTGTTCACTTAGACTATGTCCTACCACCTCTGTCACCAGTTTTAGCCATTTATTTAGTTTGTCCCCTTTCAATGCACGTCTAAATAATATATTCAGAGGGACAGTGCTAAAAACTTTGGCTACATTTTCATTTTTCTTTCTAATGATGTTATACAGGGATGGGAATGTTTCATTAAAGTCTCATTCCCAACCCATAAATCTTCCCAAAATCTAGTTTGGTTCCTATTATGAACTTCAAACTTGCATGTTTAGGAATTGGTTCTTGATATCCATGAGGCTAGCCCAAAATTGTGAGTTACCAAGCTTCTTTGACACTTGAGTCAGTGTCTTGTTAGTTAAATATTTTCTTCTTAGTAAGCTTTGCCACATGCCCTCCTCATTCAGAAGTTTAAATAACCACTTGCTTAGCAAGCATCTATTTTGAACTTCCAGATTTGTGACACCCAGACTGCCCATATTCTTTGGTACACAAAGGATGCTCCACTTAGCTAGTCTGTACCTTTTCGTATGTTCATCACACTGCCAAAAAAATCTAGATCTATAGTAGTCCAATCTTTTAAGAACACTTTTAGGTATTCTAAAAAAGGACATCATAAATGTTGTGTTGACACCATTTTTTGACATACGTCAAAGATGGCGACAAAAGAAAGCAGAGATGCTGATGCATAGTAGAAAGACAATGGTTAGTGGAATCGGCCGATAGGGTTGCAAAGGGCCCAGCCGTTGAAGCTATAAGAGATCAGCTGATGATGGCGAAAGCCTTGCCGATAGAGGAAGACAAAGGCCTAGCTAATGGAATCATAAGGGTGCAGCCGATGGAAGATTACAGGGGCATAGCCGATGGGGTTAGCTGATGTGAGCAGAAGGATTCCAGCCAATTGGAGATGTTGGTGGTTCGGCCGATGAAGAGCAGGTTTTTAGCCAATGGAGGCCAAGTTCGTTTCCGACTCCCGTAGGAGTTGTTTTTGTTTTGTTTTGTTTAGAAAGTTTGTTTCTTTAGAGATAGATCTTATGTTTTGTCATAATCGACTAGGACTAGAAATCTTGATGTTTAGGGTATAAATAGAGGCCCTGCGAGGTCTGGAAATATACACAGCATAATCAATACAAATCTACTATTTTTGCAATTTACATTCAAGTCGGCGACTTCGCCATTGTTTTCTTTTCTTCACGAGTTCTTCCAAGCTAGTTGGGTTGTATCGCTTCGATCTTCGGCTAGACTATAAGTTCGGCGTTTACCAAATACTTTCTATGCTTTAACTTCGGGCGTATCGCTGTCGTTTCGTCTAGATTTATTCACAAGGTATCGTTTTTTGCTAGGTCTGCATGCTTTATTCGTTAAATCTTGTTGTTTTAGCTTTTATCAAAGTTATCCAGCTCGGAACACGTTTTGATCGGCTTTTACTTTATTTTTCTTATCAATCTAGTGTCACACAGCTGATTAGATCTGTTTTGAGTGTTGTTCGCGTAGTACCGTTTAGGTTGTGTTTTACGCTTCCTTTGCATCTACTACGTCCACATCGGCAGATCTAGCCGATTGTCTTTTGCTTGTGTCAGCTGTCTTGCCGATACGTCCCATGGAGCGATTCGGAACACCAACCGATTTGCTCTTGTATTTGACGTTTACTTTTCCTTGTCAATTAGCAGGTCAGATTAACTGGCATGCCGCAGATCGAGAGGGCTACAACCCAAACAGGAGCTAAGCAGATTCTCCCGAGTTTCGTGTGTTAGTACGCAGGAGTCAACCATATGATTTTTGTATCAACACACTTTTGGCACGCCCGGTGGGACCATACAATGCCTCAACATGTGTGCGTCGAAGACTACTGAAGTTTCAGATGACAACATCATTGGGGTTACTGTGGAGGAGCTCCACAATGATCAGAAGGGCGAAGTTGCAAGGACCATGGAAAAATTCAGATTGCTGTGCCTGAAGTCCTTCAGCCGTACTAGGAAAGGGGAACCTATCAAGAAGAACACCCTTCCAACTCCTCACTAGATCACCATTGCTGAAGACCTAGGGAAGATGCAGGAGATGATCGACCAGGCTCTCAATCACGCGCTGATCAACCAAGCTGCAGTAATGACCAACACCGTGCACAACACCATCCCAGCACTCTCTATGGTGGAAGCTCTCAGGGGTTTCACGGTCCAGCATACGGGCCACCTAGCAGCGTACTGATCGGAAGCGTGGTGACTGCACCTACTTGTTGGAGGTATGCCCTAGAGGCAATCATAGAGATGATGATATCTGATGGTATCCATGATTTGTATATTGTGTTCATTGAATATCCATTAAAGGTTACTTGAATTGATCTGCAATTATGTGAATTTTATGTGGAACTCTTTACTTGTATGGTTATTCTAAAAGTTGTCCCTAGTCGGAGTTCATGTGTGGACAAACATGAATATTAGACTAGTACATGTATTAGTTGATGACTATGTTTCACAAGTCATGGACATGGAGATGTCAAACTAATAATGTAGACATATGTAGAGACATGTGCTAGGACGGACCCAACATGAGAAGTAGTTCTCTCTTTACAACATGTACCCTTTGTCCTTAGACCTGAGATTGTCGTATGTACTCAAGATGTGGATCGACTTACTTAGGGGCTATCAAATGCTACACCGTAACAGGGTAGTTAAAAAGGTAGCTTTCGAGTTTGTCAGGAAGCATGCTGTGAGGCATGGTCAATCAAGATGGGATTTGCCCCCCTCTGATTGAGAGTGATATCTCTAGGCCCCTTGAGTGATCGGATCCGGAAAAGCATGGCCATGCTACATAGGTTAAGAGTTAACCTACAAAGGGATTCCGAATCACAGAATCAAGAAAGAGCGGTCGGCTTGAAGCTAGACCAAATATCGTGAGACAAAGGGAATAGCATGTACATGATGTTGTGACGGTTCGTCTGATATGATCTTCGTGTGCATATAGGAGTTGGCACATCTTGCTAGAGGCCGTTACCGACTATTGGGCCGAGTAGGAGTACTCGGGCCATGTCTATACGTATCCAAACCCATAGGGTCACACACTTAAGGGGCTGGAAGCCCAATTCGGACATGATCCAAGTTGGATCAGGTTTAGAAGTACTAATGGGCCTCGGACCCAGAGGCCCATCAGGAACCTCTATAAATAGAGGGGTGGGGCGCTCTAGGGTTTCACCCCTTTGGCCAAAACACATCTACCGCGCCTCCCTCGCTCTGGCCCTGTTGCAACTCGTGGACCTAGCAGTCCGGCTTGCGATGCTTCCTCCCTGCATGTGTGGATACCTTGGAGGTGTTGCACCTGCAGCACTTGGATGAGCCACAACGAGCTGCCGACAAGTCACCGACGAGCCACGACAACCCGACGACGAGCTCCGGCACGAGGACGACCTTGCTGCACGTGGACGAGCTGCTGAGGAGCTGCTCGACGTTGTTGTGATTGACTACGTGTTCGACTACGCTGATCGACTTCGCTGCCCCGACGCGATTCTATATCTTCCGCACCAGTGCGTCGAGTGGTAATCCCGTGATCCAAATACGGCAGTTTTCGTGGTTTATGCAGTAGAAAAATTTTGTTTTGCGCTAGCATAGCCTACCTCGTAGCCCAACAGTGGTATCAGAGCCGTAGCTATTTTGTTATGGATTCGGGATGTGTGCATATGGAGATATGTGAGTTTTCAGATTGATTTATGGCCTGTTTTTGTGGTCTTGCTACAATGGTCGTGTAATGACATACTCCTACCGGTCGGATTTCCACCATCGGAGTTAAGTGATACACGTAATGCCAGTTGCAGAAAGCGAAGATCAATGTGATTGGTCGAATCGAAATCTAGGTTCATACGCGAGGCACATGATATGTGAATTAGTAGATTGGATCTACTACTGGGTCGGAATTTTGCCGTATGCGTGTGCTTCGGTAAAAGAGCTGTAACTTTTTGGTACAATCTCGGATCGAGGCGAATTTTATATGAAAATTGATCTACAGAAAAAGTTACACATAAAATTCAACGCTTTGTCATTTTTGGCAAAATTAGATTTCCCAAAATTGGCTTGGAAGATGGAGTTTCGGGCCTCTGAATTTTGGAATGTTAGAACGCCTAACTCTGTTTTGCAGGATGTTATGATTTTGTGATCGGTATGGCCCCTTGTGTATGTGATGCATGTGTGTAACTCATTCGTAACCCGCGTGTTGCGCGTACAGCAACACGGCTGGAGCCATATGTGTTGTCACTTTAATGTATTTAATGGTCTGCGTACCAATCTGTGATGATCCAAGCAACTGTGTAATCTTTATTACTAGCTATTAGATGCAATAGCATGTTCTAGTTCTTGGAGGAATCATCACTAGGAGGATGGCGCATATGGAACATGGAGATGGAGATCACCATGGTGAACAGGTTCTATGGAGATGGAGATCACCATAAGAGAACGGGCCATACTGTGTCACAACTGTGTGCATATTATTCTTTATGTTTTACTTCCTGCATGATGTGATGTTAGAAGTAGAATGATCCCTCACAAAGTTTAAGTTAGTATGCCCTCCCAACTAAAACTTGCACCGTCCCATGTCTTGTACAATTGGTGGTGGGTCTATGAAATTAGGGTGCCACTAGTTTTCCTTGACTAGATGGGTTTGTGTCAGACACTTACACGCATAAGGGTTGGTTTGCTTAACAAGGTTATCTTAACAGTTAAGGACCTTGGGGCATAAAGGTTGGGCGCCGAGACATGGAGATGTCACCCAACAACAGGAGTCATATGTGATATGATTAGCAAGAAATTTCTTACCGATCTACGTTGTTTGCTAGCGGTGATGCTAAAGCTCACTAGTAGACTTGTTAGTTGTGGATCCTGAATCACTAAGTATCAATAGAGGGATATTGATTTTAGTGGGAGTAGATTCTGTTAAATAGTTTAATATGATTTGCTCTATCATGGATACGTTTGTCTTAGTGTATTTTGCATTACTTTTGTTGTAGATTAAATGGCACCTAGCAACACCACACCATTTGCTTTGCGTTTGGTCCTTGAGAAGGACAAGTTGAATGAAACAAACTACTCGGATTGGATCCGAAACCTGAGAATTCTTCTCAGGGCTGAGAAAAATGAAGATGTTCTAGACAACCTATTACCAGAAGAACCTGCTGATGGTGCACCTGCTGCTGTTAAGAATGCTTACAAGAAAGCATGTGATGCTAACCTCGAAGTAAGATGCCTTATGCTTTCTTGCATGGAACCCGAGCTTCAGATGCAGTTCAAAACAAACAATGAGGCACACGATATAATCGTGGCGCTTAGAGACACGTTCCAAATACAGGCCAGGACTGAAAGGTTCAATGTGTCTAAGGCCTTTGTGGAGAGCAAGCTAGCAGAAGGCGCAGCAGTAGGACCACACGTAATCAAGATGGTTGGTTATACTCAACGGTTGGAGAAGCTCGGCTTCCCACTGGGCCAAGAGTTGGCCACTAATTTCATTCTTTCATCTCTTCCATCTAGCTATGGGAACTTCATCTCGAACTACCATATGGATGGGACGGAGAAGGGTTTGAATGAATTGTGTGGCATGCTTAAAACAATAGAGGCTGACATTAAGAAAAGTGCTAATATCAGCCATGTGATGGCTATACAGAACAAGCCTAGCTTTAAGAAAAAGGGCAATTCTGGGAAGAAGAAGGGCAAGGCTGCCAAGCCAAACCCAGCGCCCAAGGTTAAAGCTGGACCTGGACCTGCTCCAGATAAAGAGTGCTTTTATTGTCACGAACTTGATCACTGGAAGAGAAATTGCAAGCAGTACCTAGCTTCATTGAAGAATGACAGAAGTAAGAGTACTTCCACCTTAGGTATGCTTGTTGTTAATGTTATAGACAACATATTTCTCGCTGATACAATTATTAATTCTTGGATATTTAATACCGAATCGGTTGCTCATACTTGCAATTCAATGCAGGGAATGATAAGAAGTAGAAGCATTGAAAAGGGAGAAGTTGATTTCCGCATGGGCAATAATGCAAGAGTTGCTGCGTTGACCGTTAGGACGATGCAACTCCACCTCCCGTCAGGATTTATTATGGAATTGAATAATTGTTATTTTGTTCCTAGTTTAAGTTGAAACATTATGTCTCCTTCATGTTTGATGAAGGATGGTTATTCATTTGCGAGTGAAAACAATGGTTGTGTGATCTCTAAGAATGATATGTTTATGACTTTTGCACCCATTGTGAATGGATTGTTTGTTTTAAATCTTGATGGTTCACCTGTCTGTAACATAAATGCTAAAAGGCCTCGGCCTAATGATTTGAGTACTACCTACATGTGGCATTGTCATTTGGGTCATATAAGTGAGAAACACATGAAGAAGCTCCATACTGATGGACTTTTAACTTCGTTTGATTTTGAATCATACGAGACATGTGAGGCTTGCTTACTAGGCAAAATGGCCAAGGCACCTTTCACAGGTTTTCCTGAGAGAGCATTAGACTTGTTGGATCTTGTACATACCGATGTATGCGGACCAATGAGCACGACAGCCAGAGGAGGTTACCAGTACCTCATAACTTTTACTGATGATTTTAGTAGATATGGATATGTCTACTTGATGAGGCACAAGTCTGAAACCTTTGAAAAGTTCAAGGAATTTTAGAATGAAGTTGAAAATCAGCGTGGCAAGAAAATTAAAGCCTTGCGATCTGATCATGGAGGCGAGTATTCGAGCCACGAATTTAGCAATCATCTGAAGAGTTGCGGAATTGTTCCACAACTTACGCTGCCTGGAACACCTCAGAGAAACGGTGTATCCGAGCAACGTAATTGAACTTTGTTAGACATGGTTCGATCAATGATGAGCCAGTCGGACCTACCGTTATCATTTTGGGGATACGCTCTAGAAACAGCAGCTTTCACACTAAATAGGGTACCGTCTAAATCCGTAGTTAAGACACCATATGAGATGTGGACTAGAAAGACTCCCAATTTGTCTTTTCTAAAGATATGGGGATGTGAAGTGTTTGTCAAGCAACTTTAGTCAAAAAAGATCACACCCAAGTCAGATAAGTGCATTTTCGTGGGATATCCAAAGGAAACTTTAGGATATTATTTTTACAACCGGTCAGAGGGTAAAGTGTTTGTCGCTCGGAACGGGATTTTCCTAGAGAAAGAGTTTATCAAAGGAGAAAAGAGTGGAAAGACAGTGCATCTTGAAGAAGTTCGAGATGAGCCGATCAGGCAAGAATCAACGAGTGATGCTAATGTAGCAGAACAAGTTGAGACACCCATGGCAAGAGAAGCACCGCCACAACCACGAAGGTCGGCAAGGCTCCGTGAAATGCGGGAAATATTATTGTTGGACAATGATGATCCTGCAAAATATGCAGAAGCTGATGTGGACTAGGGTCCCGATCTTCCGAAAGGTTTAGTTAATCAACGATTTGGGCGGAGTCGCTACACAAATCGATCCGGCTTCCGAACAACACGGTCCGAACCCCGCAATCGCAGCACAACGTCTCCTCAGGTTATCGACCGGCAATGCACGGTCGACCTCACCAAGAAGGCTAATCCTTGCCTGCGAATCGAAGAACACAAGCAAGAACAAGGAAGAATGCAAACACAATTTGCGGATGAATGATTAAGCTCACGAGTTGGGGTTTTACAAACCGATGATGGCGAAACTGTTCTTGACAGATTAATCTAAGCAAAACCCAAAACCTAACAAAGGTGATGGCTACTATTATATAGGGGTTAGGGTCATGGTCGACCCCCTGGACACGCCCCTAATGGGCCCAACGACGATACACGGCCCAAAGGCCAAAATAAGGCGACGCAGCGCCGGGACAGATTCTTGACGCCATCTTATTTCGACGATTTCCGTAGACTCAGGATGAATTTAGGAATGGGACCAGTGCCATTGGAAAATAGATCTTCTAAACTTTCCAACCATATATAGAACATCCAAAACGGAGTCCGTATGCAGCCTGGGCGTCCAAATCACTGTGGGCTGCTCCTCGACACCGAGGTGGACTCAAAGTCGACTTGGCTTGGGCCTCCAACTCGAGTTGTATGTCCTTGCTGGTCCTCCACGCCTCCAAGCCTCTCTCCACGCATCTCCTGGTCCTCTCCTTTGTTCCTAATCAAAACATAATCATTGGATAGCAATCTATTCTTAAAATCATAAAATGAATTGCTTAGGAACTATCTCACCTCTAAATGCAATTGTCGTGCGCGAGCTCTAGTGATTGGACCTTGAATGTCCAGCGGAGTATCATGTGCATCCGAAGAAGTGATGTCCTCATCAGAAGCAATGATGGACCCCAGACTCCGAAAAATGGCAGAGTGCCATGCAATCCGAAATAGAGTCCATGGGAGACAATCAAGTTTGAAACTTGGTTGACCCGCCTGATGGTGTTAAAGCCATAGAGTGCAAGTGGATCCATAGAAGGAAAAAGGATATGGATGGAAATGTACACATCTATAAAGCATGACTTGTCGCAAAAGGTTTTCGACAAGTTCAAGGAGTTGACTACAACGAGACCTTCTCGCCCGTAGTGATGCTTAAGTCCATTCGGATTATTCTAGTAATAGCTGCATATTTTGATTATGAGATATGGCAGATAGATGTCAAGACAGCTTTCCTGAACGGAAAGCTAACTGAGGACGTGTATATGATATAAACCGAGGGTTTTGTCGATCCAAAAAATACTGGAAAAATATGCAAGCTTCAAAGATCCATTTATGGATTGAAGCAAGCATCTAGGAGTTGGAACATTCATTTTGATGAAGTGGTCAAAGGGTTTGACTTCACCAAGAACGAAGAAGAGTCTTGTGATTACAAGAAGGTTAGTGGAAGCTCTGTAATATTTCTAATCTTATATGTGGATGACATATTGCTGATTGGAAATAACATTCCTATGCTTGAGTCCGTAAAGACTTCACTGAAAAATAGTTTTTCGATGAAGGATTTAGGGGAAGCGGCATATATTCTGGGCATTAAGATCTATAGAGATAGATCGAGAAGCCTTATAGGATTAAGTAAGATACTTACATTGACAAAGTGTTGAAGCGGTTCAGCATGGAAGAGGCGAAGAAAGGGTTCTTGCCTATGTCACATGGCATACATCTCAGCAAGACTTAGTGTCCTTTGACTGTTGATGAGCGGTATCGCATGAGTACAGTGCCATATGCCTCGGCTATTGGATCTATCATGTATGCAATGATAAGTAGTCACCCAGATGTTTCATATGCGCTAAGTTGACAAGCAGACACCAGTCTGATCCAGGTGAGAGTCATTAAACAGCGGTGAAAAACATTCTTAAGAACTTAAGAAGGACTAAAGATATGTTCCTCGTCTATGGAGGTTAGGAGGAGCTCGTTGTAACAAGTTACACCGATGCTAGTTTCCAAACCAACAGAGATGATTCAAAGCCACAATCAGGATTTGTGTTCACGCTAAATGGTGGTGCTGTTAGTTGGAAGAGTTCCAAGCAGGAGACGGTGGCCGATTCTACGACAGAAGCCAAGTACATCAGGGCTTCGGAAGCCGCGAAGGAGGGTGTTTGGATAAGGAATTTCCTAATTGAGCTTGGTGTGTTCCCAAATATGTCCAGCCCATTGAATCTCTACTGTGATAACAATAGGGCAATTGCGCAAGCAAAAGAGCTAAGGAATCACCAGAAGAACAAACACGTTATGTGGCAATTTCATCTCATTAGAGACTTCGTTAATTGGGGTGAGATCAAGATATCCAAAATACAGATGGATTTGAATATGTCTGATATGTTGACAAAGCCTCTCCCGCAGTCTAAGCATGATGCGCACATAAGAGCTATGGGTATTAGATATATTCTAGATTGACTCTAGTGCAAGTGGGAGACTGTTGGAGGTATGCCCTAGAGGCAATCATAGAGATGATGATATCTGATTGTATCCATGATTTGTATATTATGTTCATTGAATATCCATTAAAGGCTACTTAAATTGATCTGCAATTATGTGAATTATATGTGGAACTCTTTACTTGTATGGTTATTCTAAAAGTTGTCCCTAGTCGGAGTTCATGTGTGGACACACATGAATATTAGACTAGGACATGTATTAGTTGATGACTATGTTTCACAAGTCATGGACATGGAGATGTCAAACTAATAATGTAGGCATATGTAGAGACATGTGCTAGGACTGACCCAACGTGAGAAGTAGTTCTCTCTTTACACAACATGTACCCTTTGTCCTTAGACCTGAGATTGTCGTATGTACTCAAGATGTGGATCGACTTACTTGGGGGCTATCAAACGCTACACCTAACAGGGTAGTTAAAAAGGTAGCTTTCGGGTTTGTCAGGAAGCATGCTGTGAGGCATGATCAATCAAGATGGGATTTGCACCTCTCTGATTGAGAGTGATATCTCTGGGCCCCTCGAGTGATCGGATCCGGAAAAGCATGGCCATGCTACGTACGGTTAAGAGTTAACCTACAAAGGGATTCCGAATCACAGGATTGAGAAAGAGCGGTCGGCTTGAAGCTAGACCAAATATCGTGAGCCAAAGGGAATAGCATGTACATGATGTTGTGACGGTTTGTCTAATATGATCTTCGTGTGCGTATAGGAGTTGGCACGTCTTGCTAGAGGCCGCTACCGACTATTGGGCCGATTAGGAGTACTCGGGCCATGTCTATATATATCTGAACCCATAGGGTCACACACTTAAGGGGCTGGAAGCCCAATTCGGATATGATCCGAGTTGGATCACGTTTAGAAGTACTAATGGGCCTCGGACCTAGAGGCCTATCAGGAACCTCTATAAATAGAGGGGTGGGGTGCCCTAGGGTTTCACCCCTTTGGCCGAAACACATCTGCCGTGCCTCCCACGCCCTCGCCCTGTTGCAACTCGCGGACCTAGCAGTCTAGCTTGCGACGCTTCCTCCCTGCATGTGTGGATACCTTGGAGGTGTTGCACGTTGCGCCACCCTCGCTCACTCAGACAGCAAACCAACCTGCTCCAGCATACTCCGTGCCATCGCCATTGCTAGCATTGACACCATGGGTGGGAACAGGGATGCCATTCGGATGGAATCCGGCCACTGGATATGGGATGCCTCCAGGATCATTTGTCCCAGCCATGAGGTCTTCAGTACAATCACCACCACCATCATCTCCTCAGCCAACGGTCCAGCATTATCAGCAGAATCCACCAGAAGTCAGCAGGAAGGCAGGTGTTCCGGATCTTCACAGAGATGGGTCACCAATAGTGGTGTATGATGAGACAACCAGCATGTTACGGCACATTGATCCTCCTTGTCAGCAAGCATTGGCTCCTCAACCGATGATCCAGCCGCAGCCTCTGCAACATACATCGGCTATCCAACAGCCGATCGTGGTGCCACAGATTCAGTAGCAGGTACTGACAGTCTAGCCGATGGTCCAACCTATTGTCCAGTAGCTGCCACAACAGGTTGATTGGACCGCAAGGATAGCCGAGGTGATGCAAGATTAGTTTGGACTAAAACCTAAACTGCAGACCAACATGTACAGGACGTCGTACCCACCAGCCTATGATCTGTTGCCATTCCCTCACCGGTACAAGGTGCCCGATTTCACCAAGTTCTCAGGCCAAGACAACACATCTACGGTGGAGCACAACAATAGGTTCATCATTCAGTGTGGAGAAGCAACTGCGCAAGATGCTCTGAGAGTTCGACTATTCTCATCATCCCTGTCTAGGTCAGCCTTCCATTGGTTCACAACGCTACCACATAACTCCATCATCACCTGGGCCGATTTGGAAAAACGGTTCCATAAGTACTTCTTTGCTGGGGTTCATGAGATGAAGCTGACAGATCTAACTAGTCTCAGGTTGAGGAGTGATGAGTCGGTGGCCAGCTTCATCCAGCGATTCAGAGAGGTCAAGAACAAGTGCTAAACCTTGGTCTTCAGCGACAACCAACTAGCCGACGCAGCTTTTCAGGGGCTCCTACCACACATCAAAGAAAAGTATGCTTTGCAGGAGTTTGAGAGTGTGAGCCAGATTGTACATCTACTGTCAAACCAAGATGTGCGCCCGTTCGATCAGAGGAAGAACTTCCAGAAGAAAGTGGTGTATGTAGAGTGTTCAGACTCAGAGCAAGAGGCAGAGATTGGTTTGGCAGAATGGGTTAAGACCAAAAAGTCGATCTAATGCCTATACGGCAAGAAGGAGCCTGAGAAACGCAGGTTCGATACCTCTAAGGCCGATAAGATCTTTGACTTGCTGCTCCAAGAAGGGCCAATCAAACTCTCACCATACCATATGATCCCGTCGGCCGAAGAACTTAAGAAGATCGAGTACTGCAAGTGGCACAATGCCACATCTCATGACACCAACAAGTGCAAGGTCTTCCGCCAGCAGATCCAATCAGCTATTGAGCAAGGGAAGCTCAAGTTTGAAGTTCCCTCGAAACCAACAAAGCCGATGAAAATTGACCAACATCTGTTCCCAACCAATATGGTGGAAGTAGGGGGCAAAAGTGCGCCTCCCACGAAGGTGCTGACATCAGAATCGACCAGAAGGAGAAGAGCTGTGGACCCCAAAGTACAGGTATCGGTCAACGATGTCAAAGGAAAGGGTCAGTTATAGGAGGGGGAAAGCTTAGAAAGGCCTCGACAGCCGATCACCTCCCAAGAGTTGCTCAATAAGTTCCAAAGGCAGCAAGAGCAGGCAAGGCGCAGGGAAGAGATGATACGTCACCACGAAGACCACTGGAGATGCCCGTTCTTCATATACTTCTAGGAGGAGGGAATCAAGCTACTGTTGGTTGACAACTGCTGATGAGGACACCACGAGTACATCTACACCAGCAGCACCTCAGGCGCCTCCAGTTGCTCCTCCACCTCAGGCGCCTACAGTTGCTCATCCAGTTGGGCCAATCACTCGAGCCCGTGCGAGAGAATTAAACTTCATCATGCTGTTAAGGAACGAAGGCCCATCGGAATAAGAAGATGGCCCAACAGGGCAGCCCAGGTGGGGCGCCTAGGGTTGGGCGCGCGTGACCCCTTCGGACTCCAGGGGCTGCGCCCCCTTTATTTAGTCCGAGTCCTTTTTGTTTACGACTTGAGTTTTGTTTTACATCTAGCTTTAGCTACTCTGGAACACGCGCAAATACGCGCTGTCCTTGTGTGATTCAGAACACCACCTTCGAGTGATATTTAGATTGCTCGCCTCTTTTTCTTGTTCGTTCTTCGATTGCGGACAGGAATCGATCTTCGTGATCAGGCTGATCTCGCACCGGCGAGGTTGGTAACCATCGGGAGTTGGTTCAGCGATTGCATTGGCGCTTCGGGTTTGCTCGTCGTAGTCGGATCGTGAGGGTCTACTTCCACCAAGTCCAATTTATCTCCACTCACCGAAAGATCGGGCACTCCGACTCTATCAAGTGGTATCAGCTTTCCAGGTTGATCGGTGAGTTTTACCGAGTGTTTTCCCTTCCTATAGTCCACAAAAACCAAAAGAAATTTTTTCAGGTTAGATCCTTGTCCCAGCAACCGTTTAGCCTCGCACATTCTTTCAATAAGTGTCTTTGTTGAATTTGTGTGCCTACTCGTTCAATTGTTGCTGGTTACTTGTGTTTAATCTCTTGTTTCTCGTTTTTCCTCTAACCCTAATTTTCACCGCCGCCGCCGTTCCGCTGCTCGCCAACCCTACCACGCCACGCCCACCGCCCCCCTTCGCGACAACCGCGCCGTGCCATCCCACTCCTCCGATCGCCCCCTCCCCTATCCAAAAAAAAAGAAAGATAGAAAGCAATCAAAAAAAAAAGGAAAGTGCAAAAAAAAAGGAAAGAAGCAAAAAAAAAAGAGTCCAACAGGGAGAAGGAAGGTGATCCGGTTTTGTTTCGGTGGAAACTCCCTTTGCACGCGCCGTGAACCCCCCTGGGTCACGACTCTCCTGGGCAACTCCGCACCCCCCACGCATACCGCACCCCCCCCACGCATTCCGTGCCAGCTTTTCATATCCGTATCTCTCTTTCTTGGTACTTTTTTATTCTGAGGTCCACCTTACTCTAGAGAGAGAGAGAGAGAGAGAGTGTCACAAATTGCTGTTTGAGATCCTCTGTGTTCATATTATCAGTTTTGGGGCACCCTCTGTGAAAAAAAACAGAAAAAAAAACAAAAGAGGTGCGCCCTCTCCACCTTTGCCTCTGTTCTTTCGATTTCCCTTGTTACCAGCAACTCTTGTTACGTGTTTGGCACTATCTTTCAACTTTGCATTATTGTTTGATTGTGCTAATCCTTCATTTGAGTGCAGCCTTCCCAGAACTCCACATAGTTCTACAATGAGCATATTTTGTTTCTCCAGGCAATCGCTCCTCCAATCTTTTGCGAGTTCCATTGGTTGGTTGCGGTTCGCCCCTGTGTGCGTGGTAAGAACAGATAAGAATTTGATAACAGCACTAGTGTGAGCGCCTTGTGAGCTGTTACACCCCTGTTTTGTCGTTGCTTGTGTTCTTGTATTTGCGCTAACCATGGCAGATGATGTCGACGCGGGGGCTAACCAGCTGCAGGGCATACGGGCACAAGTTGAAGGGCTTGTCACTGACATTCAGACGATTCATGAACGGCTGGACTCGACGATCTCCTCGACGACCGAGCGGTGTGATCAGCTCGACCTTGCACAGACGGCTGCTAAGGCCACACTCGACTCAGTTGTGGCAAGACTCGATGCATTGCACACAACAGTCGCAGAGTTGCAGCAGGGTTATGGTGGTGACTCGGACTAGGACGATGGCGACCGCCGAGGCCGTGCCCGCCACGTGCCACGCCGTTCCGGTAATGATTCCTTTTCCAAGATTAAATTTAAAATTCCACCTTTTAATGGCAAATATGATCCTGCTGCATATCTTGATTGGGAATTAGAAGTTGAACAGAAATTTTCATGCCATGATATTCTTGCTAATTCTCAAGTTAAAGCTGCTATTAGTGAATTTACTGATTTTGCTTTAATTTGGTGGCGTGAATATAAACACAAACATCCCAATACCATTCCAACCACTTGGGAGCAATTAAAAACTTCTATGCGCCATAGATTTGTGCCTTCTTATTATGCCCGAGATTTGCTTAATAAAATGCAACGTTTTCAGCAAGGTTCCAAATCTGTTGAGGAATATTTCCAGGAATTACAAATAGGCATGATTCGTTGTGGGTTATTGGAGGAAAATGACGCTGCTATGGCACGTTTTCGTGGTGGTTTGAACCGCGAAATTCAGGATATACTTGATTATAAGGACTACACAGATATGACAACATTATTTGAATATGCTTGCAAAGCTGAACGTGAAGTACAGGGACGCTGCTCGAAGACATATTCTAACTCTTTTGCAGGAAGAAGCTCGACATCCAACTCCGCACCCGCTCTCCCTGCGCCACCCACGCCCACCACTACACCGCGCGAGCGAACGGCCAAACCTGCAAGCGCTGCCCCTTCCACAGGCGCCGCCCCTCCCACAGGCCGTACACGGGATATTCAGTGTCATCGTTGCAAAGGATTTGGCCACGTGATTCGAGACTGTCCGAACAAGCGCACTTTGCTTCTTCGTGACGATGGTGAGTATTCTTCCGCTAGTGATTCTGAAGATACTCGACATGCGATGCTTGCCACTGACCATGCAGCTGTGGAGGTACATGTCAACCTGGGCGATGCTGATAGGTATGAAAGTCTTGTTGTGCAGCGTGTCGCCCCGTCCGAGAAGAATCAGCGACACACTCTTTTCCATACCAAGGGTGTTGTGCAGGAGCGGTCGATTCGCATCATCATCGACAGCGGCAGCTGCAATTATTTGGCGAGTACCACGCTGGTTGAAAAGTTGTCTTTACCCACTCGTAAGCATCCACATCCATATCACATTCAATGGCTTAATGATGGTGGGAAAATTAGAATTACTCGATCAGTCCGTGTTCCTTTCTCCATGGGTGCTTATTCTGATTTTGTCGATTGTGATGTTATTCCCATGGAAGCATGCTCTCTGTTACTTGGGCGACCTTGGCAATATGATACTGATAGCTTGCATCATGGTCGTTCAAATCACTATTCTTTCATGTTTAAGGGTCAGAAAATAATTATACATCCAATGACACCTGAACAAATTCTTAAAGATGATATTGCTAGAGCTGCTAAAACTGCTAAACAACTTGAACCATCGACATCTCTTAATTCTGAAATCAAGTTGAATGCTCCTGTTTTGCTTGCCACACGTGCTGATTTTGATGAGTTACGTGATGCTCCTTTGCCATGCTATGCTCTTATATGCTCTAGTGTGCTCATTTCACTTGATGCTGCACCATCTTTGGATATTCCCCCTGCGGTTGCTAACATTTTGCAGGAGTACGCTGATGTCTTTCCAAAAGATTTGCCACCGGGACTTCCACCACTTCGTGGCATTGAGCACCAGATCGACCTCATTCCCGGCGCACAGCTTCCGAACCGCGCACCGTACCGTACAAATCCAGATGAGACGAAGGAAATCCAGCGCCAGGTACAGGCGTTGCTTGACAAGGGTTATATTCGTTTCTACCGCTGGTTTGTTCGTGATTTTAGCTCCATTGCAGCACCTCTACATGAGCTTACAAAGAAGGATGTTCCCTTTGGTTGGAGTGATTCGCAAGAGGTTGCGTTCAACACCTTGAAAGATAAGTTAACCAATGCTCCTCTCTTGCAGTTGCCTGATTTTACTAAAGTGTTTGAGCTTGAATGCGATGCTAGCGGTATTGGGCTAGGTGCTGTTTTGTTACAAGAAGGAAAACCGGTTGCTTACTTTAGCGAGAAATTAAGTGGTGCTAGCTTGAATTATTCTACTTATGATAAGGAGCTTTATGCTTTAGTGCGCACTTTGCATACTTGGCAGCACTACCTTTGGCATCGCGAGTTTATAATTCATTCTGATCATGAGGCTTTAAAACATATTCGTACCCAAACAAACCTGAACCGTCATCATGCTAAATGGGTAGAATTCATTGAGTCTTTCCCTTACATTATTAAACACAAGAGCGGGAAGGAAAATGTCACTGCTGATGCTTTGTCTCGTCGCTATACCATGCTGTCACAGTTAGATTTTAAAATCTTTGGCTTGCAAACTGTGAAGGATCAATATGTGCATGATGCTGATTTTAAAGATGCTTTCGCCCACTGTATTCATGGCAAACCATGGGGCAAATTTCACATACAGGACGGGTTCCTGTTTCGCGCTAACAAGCTGTGTGTTCCAGCTAGCTCAGTTCGTCGTTTGTTGTTACAGGAAGCGCATGGAGGCGGTCTCATGGGGCACTTTGGCGTCTACAAGACGCGTGAAGTGCTGGCTGCCCACTTCTTTTGGCCCCGGATGCGCGCTGATGTTGAGCGCCTTGTTGCACGCTGCACTACTTGCCAGAAAGCTAAGTCACGATTGAACAACCATGGTTTGTACATGCCTTTGCCTATTCCTACTTCCCCTTGGCTTGATCTTTCTATGGACTTTGTTTTGGGATTGCCTAGAACTAAGAAGGGGAGGGACAGTATTTTTGTGGTTGTTGATCGTTTCTCTAAAATGGCTCATTTTATACCTTGTCATAAGACTGATGATGCTAGCAATGTTGCTGAATTGTTCTTTCGCGAGATTATTCGTTTGCATGGTATTCCAAATACAATAGTCTCTGATCGTGATGCTAAGTTTCTCAGTCATTTTTGGAGATCACTGTGGAATAAAATGGGAACTAAATTGCTGTTTAGCACCACTTGTCACCCTCAGACTGATGGACAAACTGAGGTGGTTAATCGAACCTTGTCCACTATGCTTAGGGCTGTTTTAGATAAACACTTGAAACGTTGGGAAGATTGCTTGCCTCATGTTGAGTTTGCTTATAATCATGCAACGCATTCTTCTACAAAGATGTGTCCTTTTCAAGTTGTTTATGGTTATATTCCTCGGGTGCCTATTGATTTGTTTGCACTTGATGCCGAGGACGCCCCACACATAGATGCCGCTGCACATGTTGATCAAATGATTAGCTTGCATGAGCACACTCAACAAAACATTGCTGCTGCTAATGCTAAATATCAGGTTGCGGGTAGTAAAGGGAGAAAACATGTTACTTTTGCACCGGATGATCTGGTTTGGTTGCATTTGAGAAAGGATCGTTTTCCTACCTTACGTCGTTCTAAATTGATGCCACGTGCTGCTGGTCCTTTTAAAGTGCTAACCAAGAATAATGATAATGCTTATATCCTTGACCTGCCTGCAGAGTTTGGTGTTTCCACGAGTTTTAATGTTGCAGATTTGAAACCGTATGTGGGTGAAGATGAGGAGTTGCCGTCGAGGATGACTTCAGTTCAAGAAGGGGAGGATGATGAGGACACCACGAGTACATCTACACCAGCAGCACCTCAAGCGCCTCCAGTTGCTCCTCCACCTCAGGCGCCTACAGTTGCTCATCCAGTTGGGCCAATCACTCGAGCCCGTGCGAGAGAATTAAACTTCATCATGCTGTCAAGGAACGAAGGCCCATCGGAATAAGAAGATGGCCCAACAGGGCAGCCCAGGTGGGGCGCCTAGGGTTGGGCGCGCGTGACCCCTTCGGACTCCAGGGGCTGCGTCCCCTTTATTTAGTCCGAGTCCTTTTTGTTTACGACTTGAGTTTTGTTTTACATCTAGCTTTAGCTACTCTGGAACACGCGCAAATACGCGCTGTCCTTGTGTGATTCAGAACTCCACCTTCGAGTGATATTTAGATTGCTCGCCTCTTTTTCTTGTTCGTTCTTCGATTGTGGACAGGAATCGATCTTCGTGATCAGGCTGATCTCGCACCGGCGAGGTTGGTAACCATCGGGAGTTGGTTCAGCGATTGCATTGGCGCTTCGGGTTCGCTCGTCGTAGTCGGATCGTGAGGGTCTACTTCCACCAAGTCCAATTTATCTCCACTCACCGAAAGATCGGGCACTCCGACTCTATCAACTGCCCTAAGTGCAACGGGTCATACAAAGACAACCGATCATCCAAAAGGTCGTGCTTTGATGACAGGAGTCAAAAGCCGATCAGCAGGGATAGGTCTTACCATGATAACAGGCGCATCCCAATGCGTGATTGGCTGGGGGGCAGGGTCAGTGTACACGATCGGCGGGGGAGGGGGGGTAGGTTTAATGTACTCAGCAGACTGGAGAAAAGGGCAAATGCAAGAGTCCTCGACGAAGAGCCTCTGTGTCATGAACTGGAGCGATGACGTGCATCTCAAGACAAAGCCGTGGAACTTCCTAGATGGTGCCCAACAGGTTTGACTAAGTCCCAGAAGAGGAGGGTCCAACGCCTACATGATGACAGCATCAAGAAGAGGAACAAAGGCATGCTTTGGAAAGAAAAGGGGTCAAATCACAAGTGTGGCGCGTCAAAGACAAAGCCAATGACAAAGATGAAAATCCCGGATCAGCTGTGGATGTCAATATGGTCTTCATCTTGCCGATAGAGTTTATGGCTCTAGCCGACCATGAAGCAACGGAAGTAAAGCAAGAGATGGCATAGTTAGCCTTGAAGCCGATGTCAGCCACCTCTAGAAAACCCGAAGACGAAAAACATCAGCACCTGAAAGCTCTCTTCCTCAAGGGGCAAGTCGATGCGAGGCTGGTTACCAAGCTGGATGGAGGTGCAGCCGTGAACATCATGCCGTATGCCATGTTCTGCAATCTTGGCAAAGGCGAAGAAGACTTGATCAAAACTGACATGATGCTGAAGGACTTTGAAGAAAATGTCTCACCGACCCGGGGGGCACTCTGCGTCGACCTCACCATCGGCAGTAAGACCCTACCTACTACTTTCTTTGTCATTAATGGTAAAGGGTCCTACAACATGCATCTAGGACGAGATTGGATTCATGCCAACTGCTACATCCCGTCTACAATGCATCAATGTCTCATCCAATGGATCGACGACTCAGTTGAAGTGGTCACCGCCGATTCTTCCTTCAGCATTGCCGCAGCCGACGCACAACAGTGGAACTATGAACAAGTCAGCTGCATATCTGGTAGAGTCTAGGACACAGACTTCCTGAAGATGTCCGATTTTGGGGTACAGCCGATCCAAGCAGTCAGCTCTGAAGAATCGTCCTGATGGATGAGTTCATCCAAGAAGATGGGAAGTTGGGGCACAGATTTATGTCGGCCGACGAGTTAGAGATGGTAGATCTTGAAGATGGGAGCAAGCCAAGGCCGACGTATATTAGTGCTAAGTTAGATCCTGAGTATAAGTGCAAATTAATTGGGTTGTTCAAAGAATTCAAAGATTGCTTTTCTTGGGAGTATCATGAAATGCCTGGTTTAGACCGATCTATTATTGAACATCGGTTGCCAATAAAGCCAGGATATCGGCCATATCAGCAGCCTGCGCGGCGTTGTAATCCGAAGATATTACCTGATATTAAGGTCGAGATTACAAAATTAATCGAAGTAGGGTTTATTCGGCAGTGTCGATATGCTTTGTGGATTTCTAATGTGGTTCCTGTGTACAAGAACAATGGAAAGCTGCGCGTTTGTATCGATTTCAGGAATCTCAATCAAGCCATACTGATGGATGGTTGTCCAATGCCAACAGTCGATGTGTTGATAGATGCTGCTGCAGGACTCAGAATCATCAGTTTCATGGATGGCAACACTGCATATAACCAAGTATTCATGGTTGAAGAAGATATTTCCAAGACGGCTTTCAGTTGTTCCGGGTACATCAGCTTATTCGAATGGGTGGTCATGACCTTTGAATTGAAAAATGCTAGGGCTACATATCAACGGGCTATGAATTACATCTTTTATAAACTTATCGGCATCCTAGTGGAAATTTATATCGACGATGTCGTAGTTAAATCGAAAGGGTACCGGGAGCACTTAGCTGATTTGCGTAAAGTCTTGGAATGCACAAGGATCGTGGCTCCACAAAATAAGACTGAGTTGCAGTCATTGATCGACAAGATCAATTTTATCCGAAGATTCATATCGAACCTGTCTGGAAGAATTCAATCTTTCAGCTCGTTGCTTAAACTGAAAGCCGATTAGGAGTTTGTTTGGGAGGCAGAGTAGCAAAAAGCGTTGGATGATATCAAACAATACCTAGTGTCACCACCTGTGTTGGTTCCTCCACAAGCTAACAAGCCGTTCAGGTTGTACTTATCAGCCGATGCGCGCGCTATCGGGTCGGCTCTTGTCCAAGAATTTGAAGGGAAGGAATGAGTAATCTATTATGTGAGCCGAAGGCTCTTGGATGCTGAGACCAGGTATTCTCCAGTCAAAAGGCTGTGTTTGTGCTTATATTTCTCCTACACTAAGCTTAGAAACTATTTTTTATCGGCCGAGTGCGTTGTGGTATGCAAAGATGATGTTGTCAAATACATGTTGTCATTGCCAATTTTAAATGGAAGGATTGGGAAGTGGATTCTAGCTCTGTCGGAGTTTGATCTATAGTACGAATCAGCTAAAGCTGTCAAAGGGCAAGTCATGGCCAATTTCGTTGCTCAGCATTGTGGGCTAGAGGTTGCTATTGTTGAAGTAGCTCCATGGAATTTATTCTTTGATGGATCTTCATGTGGGGCTAGATCAGGAATCGGAATAATTCTCATATCACCTCGGGGGGCAAGCTATGAGTTCTCGCTGCCGATCGAGGTTTCTGCTACCAACAATTAGGCTGAGTATCGAGCCGTTTTGAAGGGAATCCAATTGTTGAGAGAAATCAAAGCTGATGCCATTGAGATATTTGGAGACTCTATGCTTATTATCAATCAGCTGACTGGAGGATGTGAATGCAGAGATGATATTTTGAGAATTTACTATGAGCAGTGCCTCAGTTACTCAAAGAGTTTAGGAGCATAATTATTGAGCATATTCCTAGAGATTACAATGAGGATGCTAACAAACTCGCTCAACATGCCTCTGGTTATCAGCCGATTTGTGGTGCTATGGCCTTAGAGTTGATGATCGATGATTGGAGGAAAGAAATAGTCAATTACTTAAAGGATCCTTCCAAGAAAGTCAATAGGCGAGTTCAATTTTAGGCTTTGAAATTTGTCTTACTTGAAGATGACCTTTATTATCACACGGTTAATGGGGTCCTGCTTAAATGCCTCGACGTTGAAGAAGCAAAGAATCTGATGGGTGAAATCCATGAAGGGGTTTGTGGAGTTCATCAATCGGCTTTCAAGATGAAATGGATGATTAGAAACAATGGGTACTATTGGCTGACGATACTTGAAGATTGCTTTAAATACTATAAGGGTTGTCAAGATTGTCAGAAGTTTGGCAATGTGCAAAGAGCCCCGGCATCGGCTATGAATCCTATAATAAAGCCATGGCCATTGAGGGGTTGGGGTATTGATTTGATCGGCCAGATTTATCCACCTTCAAGTAAGGGTCACAAGTTCATATTGGTAGCAACAGATTATTTTACCAAGTGGGTCGAAGCAATTCCCCTGAAGAATGTGACATCGACGAGCATGGTTGCTTTTGTCAAAGAACACATCATCTATCGATTTGGTATTCCTCAAACTATCACGACCGATCAAGAGACGATGTTCACTTCAGGAGAGTTTGAAGAGTTTGCTACTAATATGGGGATTAAATTGTTATATTCTTCTCCATATTATGCCCAGGCAAATGGTCAAGCTGAATCATCTAACAAGTGGATCATTAAATTAATTAAGAGAAAGATCAAAGAGCAGCCAAGGCGCTGACATACTACGTTGAACAAGTCCTTATGGGCATATCGGATGGCTTATCACGGAGCCACAAAAGTATCCCCTTATCAGTTGGTTTATGGGCATGAAGCAGTGCTACCTTGGGAGTTAAAGACTGAGTCTAGACGTGTGTCGTTGCAAGATTAGTTAACAGCCGAGGAATACTCTACCTTGATGAAAGGGGAATTAGAAGACTTAGCAGGTCATCGGCTAAGGGCTTTGATCAGTATCAAAGAAAATAAGAAAAGGGTGGCTAGATGGTACGACAAAAAGGTCAAGGTCACAGAGTTTTCCCAAGGAGATCTAGTCTGGAAACTGGTGTTGCCAATTGGGTCTAAAGATCCTAAATATTGAAAATGGTCACCTACGTGGGAGGGACCGTATCGGATAAACCAGTGTGCTCTAGGCAACGTGTATATTTTGGAGACACTTGAAGGAGAAGAGTTCACAAGGGTTTTAAATGGAAAATACTTGAAGAAGTACTACCCTAGTATATGGGTAGATGCGTAGCCGATGGCGTAATGCTTCGGGTTGACATAGCCGATACTAGGGGTATCGCCTTTAGCATAAAAAGAAAGAAGAAGAAAGAGGCAGACATACGGATAGCCGATGGAACATAAAGTGATCATGATTCGGTACATCGGCTGTGATATGGCCGACGTAATACAAGTCACCCTTAGAACAAATAATACTTGCAGCATTTGGTATATAGAAGGTTATTACATCAAAGTCATTGTCGTATCATAGCCAAGATATTTTTATTGTATGCTAATCTGGCTAGCTCTATATTGGTATCGACAATACCTACTCCCTTTGGTGAGATATGCTTGGGAGTCGTCCCAGTAGGGTCTCAGTAGTGCTGATTTCCCTATCGACTTGGCCCAGTTCCAGTAGAAGTTGGATCTTCCTTGCTTCCAAACTAGTCAACTTGTCTTCAAGCATTACGCGAGGGGGAGGTTGATGGCTTCAAAGGGTTGGCTGCTGTGCCTGTCAGCTTGAGCCTGTAGCTTCGATTGAGGACAAGATCGATTTGACGTCCGCAGGAAGATGGTCTCTGATTCGGTCACGATGAGCTTGGATCAAAGATTTGTCTGTTTGGGTGAGAGGCTCATTGGAATGGAGGATCTGGATGACTCATTCAAGCTATTCATCCACTTGATTTGGCTAAAAAGAATGAAGAGTCAAGGATTGATTCACAATAACCAATTCAGAATTGAGGAAGCGTAACAATACCTGATTGACCGAGGAAGAAGACAACATCTTGGACATAAGGGTTTCGGTTCAAATCAAGTGCTTACAAAGGCAAGGGCTAGTACGATTGTGCGAATGCGTCTAAGGGGAACAATTGCTGCTCTTATTTATAGAATGGCATTGAAGGATTCGGATGTTAAGCAACGGTCAGCCAGAAGAGGCGCATTGAATAAATAGCCGTTGGCGAGTCAGAGAAAGCTGTAAAGAATTGGCCAATTCACATTCAAGGCGGACAATGAATGATGACATCACAAAAGAAAGATACATGGAGGCCGATAATGTTCCATCACAACTATTCTAGAAGGGTGTGGATAACATTTATCGCACGCAGGCGAATCTGATCGGCCGCTTCTATTATTCTATGGTCATCATCGGCTGAGCCGGGGATGTCTAGTATGCTTTGATGAAGACGAATAGCTTGACAAGCATGGGTTTGCTTCTCCTGCTCTAACTGCTCAAGGATGATTGGGACTTGAGTGAGCTTGCTTTCCTCTGCAGTGATGGCGTCACTGATGATCTTCATTTCCTTGGCGAGTTCTGCCCGCCGTGCTTTAAGCCGAACTATTTCGCTGATGATGTTCGGCCGAGAATTGCTGAGGAAGCTGATTTTGTGATGAAGTTCATCAGCACAGAGCCTATGGGATTCTTTCTCTTGGTGCAACTGCTCCCGCTTGGCGCGATTGGCTATGCGCTGTAAAGCCCTTGACACAAGAATCCACATGCTCTCTATGTGTGCTGCAGGAAACAGAGCTTCTTCCGTGTCTTCGGGGACCTAGCCTTTGAGCTCGCAGAGGATTTTGCATATTGGCTCTGCATCTTCCACCAACTGGCCAATATTTTGCTGGAGGAAGTCCCGCATGCTTTGAAGCTTAATTTTCATGTCATCAAACAAGGATTTAGTAGCCGGCGAGTGCGATAAAATCTCTTCTTCCTCATCAAGCCCTCCAACCTGGAAGGAGAAGAGACTGTTGTCGGGGCTGTCTTGAACCTATACAAAGTAAATATGAAAGATGCTTACTTGATTCAGTTTGATTTCTCTGGTCTGTGCTGATGGTTTTGCCGTATCCGATGGAGGTTCTTGATGAGTCGGCTCGTTAGAGGGCAATTCGTTCTCTAGAATCGCACTAGTTGAAGAGTCTCTGGTAATTATTGGCTTGTAAAGGGTTGCCGATGTTGGGTTCGGGATGATTTCCTGAAAAAAGGATGTTTTCGATAAAATAAAGTGTATTGAGCTAAAAGAATGACAGATGATCCTTTACCTCTGAAGCCAATGCAATTGATGGTTCAAGAAGGTCGCCTGATGCATCTAGGTTAGCCTGTATAGAGGACCTACTGAATTCAGCAATGAAGGTTACGAATATTAAAGCAAAACATACTTGGTTACCTCGGTTGATGGAGTTGTGATAGGTGCGGTCTCCAAAATGTCCTCGGCATGAGGATCGGCCGATGCTGGTACAGGTTGCTCCTGTATGGACTGTGTAGATGATTGAAAGAAGCAAAGTTAGCATCGGTAAGGTATATAATGAGTTTGAAAGCAATGAGATTACGTGGATAGCCTCTATCAAGAGTGATGCTACCACCGATGCTACTTCTATCAGAACGGCCATTTGGGTTGCCGCTGCTGCTGTCGGATCAGTCTCCTAGGTGACGTTGCTACCAGCGGATCAGTTGCCTAAGCTGATGTTGAGTCCTTTTGAAGGCGCTTCTTGCGGGTAGTCTTCTCGAGGGCGGAGACTTTGTGCTTTCGACCTGTGGCTTTGTCCATTAAGGATGGCGCACCGTAGCCGATGAGAGAATCAGCTAATGGAGGTGTGTAGGCAATCGGTTTGTTGCTTTGGCTAACAGTTGGAGGTGTAAAGTCAATACCCTACAAAGGGGAAAGGTATTAGTGAGAAGAAAATATCTATGACAAAAGAAGACTCGGTGAAATCGGCAGTAATTACCCCTCCGTCAAGATCATTGAAGTCTGGGTCAAACCTCCTGCAGTATATCCTTGTTGCCATGCAGAAGAGATGATTCTTCCATTCTTTCCACCACAACTTGAATTGTTTAATGGTGAAGGTGGCAGCTGTCCATGATTCTAAGTTGATAGTGCTGGCATCCGGGATCAAGTTGTTGAGTCTGTTATATTCAAAACCACTGGAAAGTTTCTCACAGGGCTTCACAAGATCGGCAAAATAAGGTCTTATTGGCAATTGTCCAAAGCCGAGTTGATGAGCTGCTGCCGATGGGTGATAAAAATTTGTACGTCGGATATTGACCTTTACCAGCGAAGAAGTTAGCTGGGAGGATTCCAGGCTTGATGATTGCCTCTAAGACTTCTCCATTAAAGGTGCACGTGACGGAGTCGAAACAATCTAGCAGCTCAAAAATAGGGACTTCACTATGATAAGCGTACGAGACAGTAGCCCTTTTGGTGAGTCCGTTGTAACAACACTTGAAGGGGCTTCTGTGGAAGGGGTGAGTTTACTGCGAGGAATAGCTGATACTGCTTCATCATAAGACATGCATCGGTGGGTTGCAGCTGGTTCTTCCTCTGGCTGATCTTTAGGAAAGGACATACTCTTGATGTCGTACTTATAGGCGCGTTGCAAGTGAAGATTGAGCCACATATTGATGAACCACCAGGGGCCGCCCAGATTGCCGATGGGTTCTCCAGCCAATAGTTTGTTGGATACTTTGTTGCAGTAAGGGATAGGCCGATCTAAGAAGATGTTTTCCTAGGGGAATTGAGGATCCCGTTGCCAATGCTTCGGCCAAAGGTTGCAGATTAGTGGTGAGGCCGGCCGATCTCCCACAAAAAACAAATTTTTCCAATCACATATTCAGAAAGGCCACATGATCCTTTTCCTCAACGGTTCCAGTTCTGATGTGACAATCAATGTAACCTTTCCATCCGTCGATGAATTTTGTCTCCAGCCGATGAGACCCTTTAGCCGGGAAGTGAAATGGTAAATCGGCGGAAGTAATATCCAATCCCGTCAGCATTAGGACGTCAGCTAAGGTTGGGGTCATTGGCCCGTGAATGAATAAGAAGACGTTTAGCGTGTCCGACCAAAAATATGACGCGGCAATGAGCATGGGTTCGTTTCTAGTCATATTTGATAGAGAAAGTGTAATGCATTGATTGATGCGGCGCTCTTGCTAGAAGACCCTTTTGGAGTTGGCCATCCTAAGATACCAGTTTTTCCATCCGGGTGTGCGGTTGGGCCAAGATCTAAAGGCATGATCCCAATCAGCTAGATCATCGATGCAAATTTAAAAGGGATTCTATTAGTCTCCAAATTAATCAGTCTATCAGATTAGGGTCTCCCATGGGGCCTAAGGCGATGAATCCAGGGGTGTCTGCTATGGGGATGGTGATTCTATCTCTAAGCTCCTGAGAAATGCGAAAATGGTTGAGTAAAGAAAGGAAGATAGAAGCACGAGAAAAACAACGAAGGCAGAGAGGTATACCTCAGGGACGGCAGTAAGAGTGGCCATGGAGCTGGTTGCCTGAGGTTTAGAGTTTGAAGCAATTAGCAAATGAATCACTGATGGCCGCTGGAGATCGCTGATGGTTGCCGGGAGTCGTCGAAGGTCGCCTTTCACTCGGAAGAAAGTGGAAGCAAGGTGTGACGGTGTGAGAAGATGACCCAGTGGGGAAAAAGAAGATGATGGCTATAAATTTATAAACTCAACCGAGGGTAAATGTGGTATCTCATCCGCCACCTGCATGAAACCCGAAGAGCTGTTACCCCCAGGCGTTTTTTCAGGCAATCATGACTGAGGAGATTTCGGAACAGAAAAGATCTTGTTACTTGGTGATTGGTAAGCATCGACGTTTTCCCAGGAAGGTGAAAATTATGGTTGAGACAATTTCGGAGCAAAAGATATGTTTCACTCCGAAACTGGGGGGTATGTGTTGACACCATTTTTTGACATACGTCAAAGATGGCGACAAAAGGAAGCAGAGATGCCAATGCATAGTGGAAAGACAGTGGCTAGTGGAATCGGCTGATAGGGTTGCAAAGGGCTCAGCCGATGAAGCTATAAGAGATCAGCCGATGATGGCAAAAGCCTTGCCGATAGAGGAAGACAGAGGCCTAGCTGATGGAATCACAAGGGTGCAGCCGATGGAAGATGATAGGGGCATAGCTGATGAGGTCAGCCGATGCGAGCAGAAGGATTCCAGCCGATTGGAGATGTTGGAGGTTCGACCGATGAAGAGCAGGTTTTTAGCCGATGGAGGCCAAGTTCATTTCCGACTGCCGTACAAGTCGTTTTTGTTTTCTTTTGTTTAGAAAGTTTGTTTCTTTAGAGATAGATCTTATGTTTTGTTGTAATCGACTAGGACTAGGAATCTTGATGTTTAGGGTATAAATAGAGGCCCTGCGAGATCTAGAAACATACACATCATAATCAATACAAATCTACTATTTTCGCAATTTACTTTCAAGTCGGCGACTTTGCCATTGTTTTCTTTTCTTCACGAGTTCTTCCAAGCTAGTTGGGTTGCATCGCTTCGATCTCCGGCTAGACTGTAAGTTCCGCGTTTACCGAATACTTTCTAGGCTTTAACTTCGGGCGCATCGCTATCGTTTCATCTAGATTTATTCACAAGGTATCAATATTTGTTAGATCTGCAAGCTTTATTCATTAAATCTTATTGTTTTAGCTTTTATCACAGTTATCCATCTCGGAACACGTTCCGATCGTCTTTTACTTTATTTTTCTTATCAATCTACTGTCACACAGCCGATTAGATCTATTTCGAGTGTTGTTTGCGTAGTACCATTTAGGTTGTGTTTTACGCTTCCTTTGCATCTACTACGTCCACATCGGTTGATGTAGCTGATTGTCTTTTGCCCGTGTTGGCTGTCGTGCCAATACATCCTGTCGAGTGATTTGGAACACCAGCCGATTTGCTCTTGTATTTGACATTTACTTGTCCTTGTCAATCAGCAGGTCAGATTGACTGGCACGCCGCGGATCGAGAGGCTACAACCCGAACACGAGCTAAGCAGATTCTCCCGGGTTTCGTGTGTTAGTACGCAGGAGTCAACCGTCCGATTTTTGCGTCAACACATTGGTAAGCTTGCAAGAACAGAATTTATTAGCACTAGTCTTCCTCCTACTTCCTAATTTTTTCTGGAATGTTGCTTCAATCATGCTCAAATACTTATTTGAGATTTGACGGTGATTCATTGGGATTCCAAGATATTTAAAAGGGAGAGATCCTTCCTTACAGCCAAAGATTTGCATATAGTCTCCCACATTATCTTTTGACTTCCCAAAGTAGAACAACTCACACTTATGAAAATTAATCTTACGGCCGGAGAGCTTTTTGAGGGTACATATTACTAGCTTCAAGTTTTTGGCCTGCTCTAGATCATTTTTCATAAAGAGAATTGTATCATCGGCGTATTGAAGAATTGATAATCCTCCATCTAATAGATGAGGCACTAGGCCCCTAATTGATCATTATCTCTAGTTCTTGAAATGAGAATTGCTAACATATCTGCCACAACATTAAACAAGATCAGTGACAAAGGGTTTTCCTGCCTCAAACCTGTTTTTATTTGGAAGAAATGTCCAATGTCATCGTTCACTTTAACCCCCACGCTTCCCCCACGCACTATATTCTCAATCCAATTGCACCACGCCGAAGAAAACCCCTTTATTCTTAAAGCCTATTGTAAGAATGACCAATTAACCTTATCGTAGGCTTTCTCAAAATCTAGTTTGAGTATAATCCCATTCTATTTTTTTCTATGCAATTCATAAATGGTTTTGTGTAGAATGACCACTCCCGAATATTTTAGCCATCGAAGGGAGCTTTCATTGTATAGGAAGTACTATTTCATGCGAAGCCCACTTTCCTTCTAACTGTAGTAATTTCTTGCAGCCAAACAGGTTCTTAAGGATTTCCTTTATGTCAATGATTTTGACAAGGATATGATCATGAAGATCCTTAATCGGGTGATTGAGGTTAAGAAAACGATAAAATTTGGAGACATGAGTTTCCAACTGTTCAAAGGAAAATTAATGGTGATGATTTTTTGCCAAGCCATCAATGAGGACCCGTGTTTCATCTCAGACGTGATTCTTCTTATTGGTGGGCGTGCTATTTATTTGGGTCCTGATGATATCCAAATGAGCAAGCACGAGGAGACTCGTGATGTTGCTCGAGTACTTTCTGGATATAGTGACATCGTTGTGGCTCTGGTTTTTGCTCACCAGGTTTGATATTGAGTTTCATGATTAGGATTTTTATGGTTGACCTATTTACCAACATAATGCGCAAGTACTCGTATATTCTGGGTCATTTTCTTGCAAATTTGATCTGTCCCGGCCACCATGCTGCTTGAGCACAAGAGTTAGGTATCTGCCTCAAAACTATGAGCATTAGAGTTGGCAGCTAAAGCAAGATTTTCTCAATAGGAAACATATTAATACGAAACACCTACAACATTTTAGTGCAGGTTTGACATTCTTGAAGTAGGATGTTAATTCTAATAATCTAAAAGCCAATTTGGTATGTGTATGGATGCATAATGTGTTTTAGCTTTTATCATTATCTTGGCAGTTATCTTTTGGTTTGAGTATGTCCATTGATAGTGTATTGAAAATTATCATACCTAATCCATCAAGCAAATAATTGATGTTTTCGGTTGATCGTTTGCTCTGAGATCATAATGTTTTGTTGACATGTACTGAGATACTTGATCTTCCTAATTTACTGTTGCTATTCTTCCTGCATGCATTAATCTTAAATAATGCTATTCAGTGTTGGTTACCTTTTCCGTTTGCATCTAAGCATCATCTTCCTAACTTCCCATATGGTATTGGCAGGATATTCTGAACTTGGCTAAATATGCATCTGTACCTGTAATAAATGGCAATGGCCTCACCGTTAACCATCCATGCCAAATAACGGCTGATCACTTACTACACTTGAGCACATTTGTCGTATTCAAAACACCAAGGTAGATTACTATATGTACCATTGAAGTAGCTGCATATGATCTTTTTCTTTTATATCTCAAGTTTCTGGAATGCAACCAATTCTCGTTTTCAATCGTGATGCAGGTTGCCTATGTTGTAGATGGGAACAATATTGTGCACTCATGGCTTCTATTAGCTGTTGTACTTCCTTTTCACTTTGTATGCGCTTGTCCCAACTCCCAAGGGATTTGAGCCGGATACAAAGAGACAATGGAGGTTGCCAAGAGTGCTGAAATCAGCAAGATTGAAATAACAAATGATCCCAAGGGGAAGCAGTTAAGGAAGCATATGTCTGGGCTTCCATGGGTCAACACGAAGCTGATTATAGAAAACAGAAGTTACAAGGATTCACGATTTGTCTCTTTTTCTCATTTACACCCGAAGTCTTTGCACATGTCAGTTACATTTATTGGAAGATAGAAGCTTATTAGAATTCATTCTTGTCTTACTGGACGCCAACTACATTTACTGGTACTGGTATATATGGTGAATTACAGGAAACTGGAGGAGTAATCATTTATGTTCTTACATTCAGACGGTTCAAGGATATAGCATAACAGTGATTGTTTTGTGCCTTAATGGTGTTACCTTAAGAAAGCTTTGCTGGTGAAGGATGAAATTTTGAGAGTTAACTTCGTAGAAGCAGGTAATTCAGCTCCCAATATTGAAATTTCCGGTTGCCTCGTAGACCCTAATTGCCTAATTGATGGTGCCTATTATTTGTGCAGGCAATGCAGGTGGAGCTTCACAGCTTGGAGATTGCTTTACAGAAATTTTCAAGAATTATTTTTCAGTATTGAGCATGAAGTAAGATGAAAATGTTAGATTAAAATCTTGAATGCCATTTTTTGCTGTTCATATATCGATTTTGCACTATATTTTTATTTCTTCGAGGTACATCATACCCACAGCAAATGTTATCTGCTCTTGATCTCCTAATTGCATTCGATGGAATGAAGAGCTTTACAACTATTTCTGGCAGCCATAGTATACATGATGTGAATAATGAGCAGCCTGAAAGGTGGTATTTCATTAAACATTTAGTGCTCGTGATAATTAATTGGTTTTTTGTTGTAATCTTAACATTCAGTATATGGTCCTTGTTGAGGCCATTAATGTTCCAGGTACACAATGTGGTCTAGCCAATGAGCATACCTCGGTAACTTCAATTGACGAAGCAGCCAAGTTGTTTTTTTTGCATACCATGAGATATTGAAGAACTCACAGAATCTTAGGTGGCATGTGGATGGTATTGTCATGAATTTATATATTTCCTTGCAACAATCGAACAGTTCGCTCTGAAATTTCTGAATTTCATTTCTGCACATGTTGTAAGATCCACCTTTGGTTTATCAAAAAAAATGTTCATATTCATATTCAGTTCACACTTGGCATGCTGTGCTTGGAAATAACTGTGGCATCAACAATTTCTCGATTCATATGCAAACTGCTGCACTATAGCCCATGAACATACTACTTTGCTTCAACTTATTGTTTGTGATTTTTATGAAATTATGAAATCTTGTGTGTAAACTATGTTTTTCTTTATATATTTTCTACAGACACCACTCAAAATGGAGGCCATCAGTTGGAAATCGGTCTAGACAGCATGCAAGTACAAATCCCAACATGCCTCAGGGCTGAACTCATTGTGTTTAGTCTGCAGAAAACGCATAGTTATTGTCATTTATATTTAGGTTTTTCCTCCCGAAAAGATTCCAACCTATGCATGAGAAGAGAAGACTTTAACCTTGTTGATGCACCTCGCGATTCCTTGCTGTACTCATAGTTGATCATCCACTTTTTGTAGCTGATCATCCCAGTTCCGTATAGACCATTTAGGCAGCTACTAAAGAGATATTTTCTGCTTGTTTTGGATTCTGTCAGCTTGCTGTGTTAATGCTATTGTGCAGTTAGTTCGACGTCTATCCTCCAACAATTTTTTTTTATAATTTATCGGAAGGTTGGCGCGCTGGAGGCGCCCCCCAAGACTCTAGTAAGAGATAAACGGACAAGCTTATGCGTTTTGTTTCTTCCTTCTGTTCGGAATAGAACCTCAGCACACTGTTGGGTCAGTGCATGCTTGACAGTCAAGCATCTGCATCATCATGAGTGTAATATTGACACTGGTGACTGCAAACGGGAACTCCCATGTTGCTGTCTTCGCACACTGTTTCTTTAGCAGTCTCTAAAATGAGGCATGCGGCAATATTATATATCAAGAGGTAGTAGTTGTTCACTGATGTATGCACGTTGCATATCATGCAAGCTCTTTCTCGGAAGTCCAGTTCGTAGCACTTTGATTTCTGTTACGAATAGGAGGAAACGCACCAAAACAGCTTATCTCTTTTCTGAAGACAAGACGCCAAACAAGCTTTTGAAAATTACTTATGCGGTTGGTTGTAGAAAGGGGAACTTGAGTATAGCTGGTCAGCCTGCCTGTTTTTCTCTTGCCAGTCCTTTAGGGGTACACTACTGTGCATAAGCTATACTAGTGTTGAAAAAAGACTAGTGTAAAAGTATCTGACGGCTCATATTAATTGTATACTACTAAAATCTTTACTAGTGGTATTGGTGGTATAGATGAGTAGTATAGGTGGTATAAAGGTATTATAGGGAAAGAATGTTGGATGATTTTTTTAATTAGGGTCTCATCTTATTTGTAAATTGGGATCACAATCATTTTAAATGATTTGAATATTGGAATCACACGCATTTGATTAGAAATTAGAAATTGGAATCTCACTCGTCTCCTCTCCCGGTGACCTCTCTTCCTCTCACACTCTCTTCACCTCTTATCCTATCACGAGGCCTGACGGCGGCGCGTCCCGACATGGCCACCTGGGGGGATGGCGAGTGGTGACGTGTGGGTCCATAGGAGCGCAGGGAGGGCGGGTAAACAGCGACGTGCGGGCCTCACATGAGCGGTGAGGATGGCAGCTAAACGGCGGCGTGCAGGCCCGCACGAGCCACCAGAGGGGAGGGTGGCTCCGCGTGAGCAGCAGGCTGCTTCTGTAGGATAGAATACTCTATCTGAATATTTTATATGTCGCAGCCCAGTCACCTTCTCAGATATCAAGGCAGCCCCTCACTAGGTGTGGATCAAATGCCCTATTATGCTCTTTCTATCAAATTTGACAATTGAATGACGAAGTCAAGACGATGGACAATGCCCTAGTCGGCATGGTTGGGGAAGGTGTCGATGACCTACTAGATGCGATAGTACATGAACCTGCTTGAGGTGAGTCTCCATCTGATGATGGATGTAACAGTCAAGCAGCGGCCAACGATGACTGTGAGTTGTGGAGTTTGCGAGGACTGAGTGGTGCGCAATGTTTGGAATACTGGCTTGATGCTTGGGGTGTGTTGAGTGGTGCGATGTGTTTGTTTCGATGCTTGGTGTTGGGTTGTTATTTTTTCATTTTATTGTTTTGCTCAATCTAAGCTCTCATCTTCTTTCTAATATAATCGGCAGCTCTCCTACCTAGTTCGTTTCAATTTGACTATTGAATCAATATATGTTTTCTCAGACTGAATCTCTAATCAGAATTCTTAGGAGAATTTCACATATTTGGCCTTTTTAGCTCTCGAGTCTAGACAACCTGAAGGTCCTTCTTTGCAATCCAAGAGCCATACTTTCTCTAAGGTTTACAGTTAATAGCTGCTTTAATTTTTATACCATGGGCATTGTATAGAGGAAAACATAAGCACTCAGATAGTGATTGGGTTTATTTGAACTCGGTTTTACAGATAGCGATTCGGTTTGTTGGATTTTAAGCTTTGTTTCACCTTTAATGTTATCTCAATGTTGCACATCGCTTGAAACCAGTTCTGAACTGAACGTTTTTATTTTGCAGATAGCTAGTTCTGATCCAACGACAATTTGGAATGACATCAATCTTTCAGGAAATAGAAACCTTGTTCTGTGGGAAGCTTTTTGATACCCAGTGTTTTGCAACAATCTGAGACTTGTTTGTATGTTTGCATTTGAGAACAGTTCTGTTCACATCCTTCACTTTGAATCATCATGGAAGTCTGAATTATTCAGAACTAGAACTCAAGATAGTCAGCACCACTGTAAATGAGTACGTGTTCAGCAATAAGGTTTCACTGAGCACAGGCATTGTTTAAACCAATGTCACAGAACCTAACACACTCGCTTAGTAGAACATAGGGGATTCTGAGAATATAGCGTGCTTTGACTGCCCTTGTTTACATCAGAAAATTGACAATGCTAACATCAAATCATTAAACAAAATACAGCATGAAATGAACTTAGTTTGTTATCAGACTACAATAAACATGAATCTCATATTCCTTCAGCTTGTCCTGTATGTATGCCTCTCTCGGTTGCTCCTGACAGCATCTGTTCCTCCAAGTGAAATGAAAAGGATCACATAGAAAAATTGAGGGGGTGAGATGAAAAAACAAGGTAATTAATAATTGAAGATATAATTACTAAATTAACCCTGCTAATGGATGGTTAGATGTTCTATATACCTTATACCACTCATAGGTGGTATAAGGCACAGTGTTATTAGTTGCGACTGTAAAATGTTGCTTGTGTACACATTGGACCAACCATGAATATGTTAGCTGGGACATGTCACGAGTATATTTGCATGCATATGGATTAAGATCTAATTTTAGAGTATAATTTGATTTTAGTACTTGGGCAAGTATTTGTCTCTGCAAGTTATAAACAGAAGCAGTATTTAAGTGATCGATTGTTTGAAAGTAAGCCAACTATTTCTTCGTGTTAAATTACAAAGCAGATATCCAATCAGTACTGAATTAAGAAACACTTATCCAATCAGTACTGAATTAAGAAACACTTGATGTTATTACAAGTTGAGCGTAACCTTGTGATTGCACTGATATACCAGATATACCCAGTAAAGCTGTTCTAAATATACAATATAAATTGAAGAGCACCGATCACTTGCTGCTGCTACTTGTTTGTGCAGAGCTTCTTGCAGATGAAAGGTTCGTGGTCTTCGTCGTGTCAACTATGGGACAAGGTGATCCCCCGGATTCTATGAAGGTAGTAGGGACATTCATATGCCATTTTTCATTCAGTAGTTACTAGTTTTTAGACTATCCGTTTGCTGATCACAATTTTGGTTTTGGGGTTTCCCATGTGGCAGGGTTTTTGGAGGTACCTTCTCCAGAAGCGTGTGGGTGCACAGTTGCTGCAAGGATTACACTATGTGATGTTTGGGCTTGGGGATTCAGGTTACCAGAAGTACAATGTGATCAGTCTCTTCTAACAAGGACCTTACAATTAAGCTGCTATCGTGCTAGAAGTATGTGCGTTGCTTTCAAATTATACCTTCTTGTTTTTAATCCCCTCTCCACTGTTGTGTTTGCACTGCAGTTTCCTGCAAAGAAGCTCGATCAGAGGCTTTTAGATCTTGGTGCAAAGCGAATCATGGAGAAAGGTTTAGGGGATGATCAACATCCTGCAGGGTATGATTTTAATATCTAGCATTTTTTTCCACTTGCTATTGTTTCTATGTTCACAAAATCACAAGTAAGCTTTGGAGAAGTCAAATGTCATATAATTTTGTTTTTTTACTGAAATTCAAGGTTATGATTTTTTTTCTTTGGGTTGGAGAGCAATTCATCAAAGATACTAAGAGATAATTTTGTCTTTTTATACCAGATATGAAGGAGCTCTAGACCGGTGGTTGCAGTCTTTGTGGAAATCACTAAATGAAACAAATCCATCACATTTACCTAGAATATCAGATATCATTCATCCCAATTTGGATGTTTTGGGGATGCAAAGGTCGAAGTCATCTATTACTCAGCTCCACAAGATGCCGACATTTCAGGTATGAGGTCTCAATCTTGATAATATTCACCAGCAATCTCTGTAAATTGTCGAGTAATATTTCTTCTCAAAGATTCTAATATTTCTACTACCAGACTCCAAGAGATTAATTGAAAGACCACGCTCTATGTCCCCTGCTCTGAAGTTCCATAATGATGGAGAGCCACAATACATGTTACAGTTAGTGTGTTCCGTATCCTCTCCATGAGCTTAAACAGTTTAGGCATTTTTATTTTATTCTTATCACTCATTTATACATGTTCAGTCTATATATCTAGCAATTCTGGACATGGATATATATTGGTTGGGGAATCTTCTGCACCTACATATTATTTTTTCGATAAAGGCACCTAGTTATAAATATTTCTGTATGTCTTAGGTTGCTAAATTATTGCTCCTCAGAAAATTTCATCTCCTGCACACACCATATTCATCGGTGGTTGAAAGGGTTTAAACTGATTTTTATTGTAGTTATTTCAAATATAGAGTTTAATATGTAGGCTATTTTGTACATACCTTGCGCCAAATAGTATCCATATAAGATTTCCAGGCCTACAGTTTAGTAGGCTACTTTGTACTGTCCGCGTGGTAAAATAGTATCATGCATAAGCCCATTAGTGGAAACAGAGCTTCAGGAGTGATGCCACCCTACATGGTTTTAGGGTGACTAGCTCTGCCAAAGATGAGTTGAACTTAAGGACTCTTTCCCGTAATTGTATTGGCTCTAACATAGTTTGGTTTTGACTCCGTAGCAAAGTGTGTTTTTCCTTCTTTTTTCTCTATGTATATGTTGTGGACTGGCTTTTGATCTATATAAAATGAAAAATAGCAAAAAGGAATTAAATAATTGCAACTAACTGAAATACTGAAGAATACTTTGAGGCTGTAGTATATCAAACAACAGGTCAATGTATTGTTCATTGTGGGAATTCTCCCCTTGTGCGTTGTGACTAAGATAAATTGATGGTTGTGTTGTAATTTAGTATATCCATCTTTGTTTTATTAATACCTACTGTTGATGATATTGCTAACCTTTTTAGGTAACAAATCAACTTTTGACTACGGAGGACTCAGAAAGAGATGTCCGCCACTTTGAACTGAAAGATCCATGTTCTGTATGTTCTTTGTTCTCTTTTGATCAGATGATATTGGCTTGCAACCATCTTCTTGTGAACAAGATTGAAAGATTGTGGCTTGTTCCATGCTAGGCTGTTAGATATCAAGTTAGTGATGTTCTAGAAATTCTACCTAGTCAGAATCCATCAGCCGTTGATTCTTTCATTAAACGATCTGTTCAGTCCTGCAGATGGTTACATAATGGTATGCAGATCTGTTCAGTCCTGCAGATTTAACTTTTGGTATCTTTGTGTGTCTTTCTGCCACTGTGGCAACCATAGTTTTTCAACACTTTTGCGTCCACATAATCATGGTTTAGGGCGCTTAGGGCTTTAGGAAATGTGCCCATATTTTTTCTCAACTTAAATGCTCTTGAGTTTGTTAATTTAAAAGGGGGGACAGAATCCTTTTGTACCCAGGTTCGAGCAAAGGATGGGGTCAAAGTTCCCAAATGTTTGCTTGTGAACTGTTCGACAGATTGCATCATCAAGCTAAAGATTTTTGTTGCTTTGACAATGGATGTGCAGCCCTGTTCTATTCTTCTTTGGACTGTAGAAATGAAGATGGTGATTTTCTGTACCGGGACTTCTGGTTAAGTCATGCCCAGAACCACGGGGGTGCTGTCCTTGGAAATGGCTGGTGGCTTCTTTGTTGCTTTTTCTAGGGGTCAACCTGAAAAGATCTATGTACAAGACAAAATAAAGGAGCAGAGTGCAAGAGTGGTGGACATATTATGCTTCAATGAGGCTGCAATATATGTTGCGGGGTCTTCTACTAAAAATGCCTGCTGATGTTACGGTTACGGCTGCATTAGAGGATGTTCTCTGCCAAGGGAGTGGTGTTTCAAAAGAGAATGCTTCAGGATGGCTCAAGGAACTGAAAATGGCTGGTAGGTTTGTAATTGAAACTTGGTCATAATTTTGTCTCGAACAGCATGTATGTATTACTATGAAGTATCAGGGTTTTTGCAATTACCTATAGGATACGGAACTGGAGAATCAGTGTACAATGACGTTGAACGTGTAGGATATGATTCTTTTTTTTCTTGGCATTGTTGCTTGCCTTAGTTGTTGACTTGTTGTGACCCAGGAATTGGCTGGCAAGCTTTCTTCTGGACTACACACCTAATGGCATCTTGATTGTTGGGTTCCTTGGTTTCATTCAGATTTTGGTACAAGTGTTAGATGTTGGTAGAAGGATTTCTTCGCACAGTTGTGTCTTTGTTGAGTATATAGACATTGTGCTCTTGGATCTGCCCCTTCTAATCCTGAACCCAACCTTCCACGAATTGTTCCTTGCTACATATACTACATGACGTGTGAAATCATCAACTGAAATGACGCATCCACTACCGGAGGTTTCAATTGGTATGGACATGGGTTGACAAAACTGTACTACATGCTTCAAGCTTCTGCATACTCCATCCACGAATATTTCTACGTTCTAAATGAGCAATTGAAGAACAGCTTGGGAGCTAGTCACTCCCCATTGCTATATTGATGGCTTGTTTATCCTGCCCTGAAAAAAATTACGGTAACGATATACATGATGATCTCATGGGGTTTATCCTATGAACACTGAACAGCCACTAGACTCTGCAGGCACCCATCTATATATGCGGTGCTTGTAATCTTCGAAGAGATATTAGTGTGACGTTGGTCATAGGCAACCCTGGTCCACTGATCTTCGTTCTGCCAGCACTTCAGCAGCTTATGTGGTTGTGTGTGAGTGTTAGGCCGGTTGTGCGTGCATACGGCATACCACTGGGAATCAAACCAATCTCTACCTCCAACTTCTTCCTGGTGTAATTCAAATAGTGCTTTGGTCTCGAAATCAGATGATAAAAATTTGCATCCAGTTTAGCAAATTAACCCAATTTGGAGACAACTTTAAATTTTATGATCAGTACATTTGCTTGCTAGGGAAATTAGTCAACAAACCATCTTTATAGCGGCCTCTCTGATCAACTGAAGAGCTTCTTCATCTTAGACCTGCGCAGATAAATGTTCCGTCAGTGTCAAGACATATTCCCATTGGAAATGGATGTTACACAATTCATCTAACCATTTCATTGATACAAGCCATGTAGTCATCGTACTGGAAACAAGAAACGAACAAAAACATTTATCTAGATTAATTGACATAAACTTCCACCAAAGAATCTGGAAAATTTGATTGAGAAGTAACAAGAGGAAAGTACATAGTCTTTCATTGGGAATCTGCCTGGAGTGTTTTCAAGCTCATGTTTAATTTCAAAGTTGTGCGAGGAAAACATGTTTTCTCTATGTACTTCCAACAAAGTTTCTCTGAAATTCATCCGAAAGAAATTGGGATAGAGAAACAGATACCACTTCACTTAGCAATCGAGCGTATAATGTGTGTGCATGTAAGAATAGGTATGTACAAACAGGAAAAAAGGAGCAACATATGTTGCATAGTAAATATTTGTGCATACTGAGGCACTAACTTTTTCCTTAGCAACCCGCTCCCAAATCTCAAAATAGAGACCCTTCTAAGAATAATAAGGTCAAATGCTACCGGTATACTCGTGCATTAAAGAATAGAATGTCAAATTCCAAATGTCATCAACACTTATGCTCAATAACAAAATTAACATGTGAGCAAGGTGGCATTACATTGAAACCGTTGGAAACTAGAAGTGGGGAAACATTGGGAAAGCCTGCTGCAATCTCCGGTTCTTGCATATAAGCCACACCTCTCTAATTCTTTCCCACTGAACAACAAAAAAGTTGCCATGCAAGATGTGTCACTATTACATCAATTTAGGGTTTTTTTTGGCAAGGCTCCAGCTCCTCCCCATTTTAGGAGGAGCCACTTTTTTGGCTCTAGCTTCTTAATATAAATGGCTCCAGTTCCTTTAATGCTCGTGGAGCCATTTTTGACGTACCTATTTGGTAGTCGGAGCCGCGGGAGAAGTCGACGCTGGAGTACTACAAAGGGACATTATAATGCACCATAGTTTATTAGGTAGAAAAGTCTTTTAGGGATGCTTACATGAATCGTGATGTCTCTCGAATAATCCTCAACCCACTGTCATATGAAAAGAAGGATATTAGACTAAAGATAATATGTGACCAATAGTTTACACTTAGACCAAATCAATCATACCTTGATCTCGTTTGCTACCGCTTCAAAGTACTGTACATATGCTATGTCTTCCGGACTACACCTAGTGGCATCTTGATTGTTGGGTTCCTTGGTTTCATTCAGATTTTGGTACAAGTGTTAGAAGTTGGTAGAAGGATTGCTCCGTTCAATTGTGCCTTTGTTGGGTATAGACATTGTGCTCTTGGATCTGCCCCTCTTCTAATCCTGAACCCAACCTTTCCACGAATTGTCCCTTGCTACATATACTACATCACGTGCGAAATCATCAACTAAAATAATGCATACACCACTGGAGGTTTCTAAACTGAGATGCAGAGCACGATCGGTATGGGCATGGGTTGACTAAGGCGCTGTTTGTTTGAGCTCCCTAGCAACTTCTCAGCATGAAAAGCTAGAAGCTTAAACAAACAGGAAACTTCCAGTGCAGCTTCCAAAAAGCTAGAAGCTCGGAAAAGCTAAGTTTATATGGGAAGCTGAAAAACTCAATTTTTTGAGGTTTTTTTAGCTTTTTGAGCCCAGAAAGCTAAAGACATCTTCTAAAAGCTAGTGTTGCCTTTTTAGAACTAAAAAGCTAGCAACAGGTTTTCAAAAAGCTCAAAAGCTGAAGCTCTAACAAACAGACCCTAAACTCTACTACATGCTTCAAGCTTATGCATACTCCATCCACTAATATTTCTACAAGCATTAGGTTTTAAAAGAGCAATTGAAGAACAGCTTGGGAGCTATTCACTCTCCATTGCTATATTGATGGCTTGTTGATCCTGCCCTTGAAAAAATTACGGTAACGATATACATGATGATCTCATGGAGTTTGTCCTATGAACACTGAACAGACACAAGACTCTGCAGGCACCCTTCTATGTCGTGCATGGGAATCTTCGAAGAGATTGGTGTGAGGTTGGTCACAGGCAACCTGGTCCACTCATCTTCATTTTGTCAGCACTTCAGCAGCTTTATGTGGTTGTGTGTGAGTGTTGGGCCGGTTGTGCATGCATACGGCATACCACTGGGAATCAAGCCAATTAACAACATTTGGAGACACCTTTAAATTTTATGATAAGTACATTTGCTCGCTAGAGAAATTAGTCAACAGACCATCTTTATAGCGGCCTCTCTGATCAACTGAAGAGCTTCTTCATCTGAGACCTGCGTAGATTGATGTCCGTCAGTGTCAAGAACATATTCCCATTAGAAATGGATGTTACACAAATTATGCTAACCATTTCATTGATACAAGCCATGTAGTCATCACAGTGGAGAAAAGAAACGAGCAAAAATATTTATCTAGATTAATTGACATAAACTTCCTCCAAAGAATTAGGAAAATTTAATTGATAGAAGTAACAAGAGGAAAGTACATAGTCTTTCATTATTGGGAATCTGCCTGGAGTGTTTTCAAGCTCATGCTTAATTTAAAAATTGTGCGAGGGAAACATTTTTTCTCTATGTACTTCCAACAAAGCTTCTCTGAAAGAAATTGGGATACAGAAACAGATATCACTTCGCTTAGCAAGCGTGCATATAACGTGCATGTAAGAATAGGTATGTACAAGAGAGCAGCATATGTTGCATATGTGTGCATACTGAGGCACTAACTTTTCCTTTAGCAACCCGCTTCCAAATCTCAAAATAGAGACCCTTTTGCTCAATAACTAAATTAACTTGCTCCAAATCTCAAAATAGAGACCCTTTTGCTCAATAACTAAATTAACATGTGAGAAAGGTGGGGAAACATTGGGAAAGTCTGCTGCAATCTCCAGTGCTTCCATATAAGCCAGACCTCCCTAATTCTTTCCCACTGAACAACAAAAAAGTTGTCATGCATGATGTGTGACTATAACGTCAATTGGCTTCTTTGGCAAGGCTCTGGCTTCTCCTAAAACGGGGAGGAGCTGGAGGAGCCACTTTGTTTTTCTCCGTCTTCTCAATTCAAAACGGCTCTGGCTCCTCTAGTGCTTGTGGAGCCATTTTTAACATGCCAGTTTGGTAGGGCTCCAGCCGGAGATGCACAAGCCAGAGATGCAGAAGTAGGAGCTGGAGCACTACTAAAGGGGCCCTTACATTGCACTATAGTTTATTAGGCAGAAATGGCTTTTAGGGATGCTTTTCTGAATCGTGTTGTCTCCCAGATAATCCTCAACCCACTTCATATGAAAACAAGGATATTAGACTATAGGTAATATGTGACCTATGTAACCAATAATTTACACTTCGATCAAATCAATCATACCTTGATCTTGTTTGCTACTGCTTCAAAGTACTGTACATATTCTATGTCTTCTTCATAGGTATTAAGAGTGAAGCGGTGGAAATCCCATTCTAGATATCTAGGCTGCCCAAACAATTTATAGTCTATTAAAAGTATTATAAGGAGAAAAAGCCCATTTTGTTACCATCACGTATCCACTTTATCTGTTTAATTCTCTAACCAAAATTTAGGCTCGATTTACTCCCCTCAACTATTTTAGTTGGTTTGATATACCCATAATGAAATTTGTCTTTTCTTTTCTCCACGTACAAGTTGAATTTTTATCCCTTTTCTAAAGAAAAAATGTACAAGTTGAACATTAATTTCAAATTTTGTTAGGTGACTTATAATATGATGCCCAACATTAAAATATATTAGAAAATTTTCACTATTAATTTAATGCAATTTTGTATCCCTAGGATAAATATCGTATTAAATAATTCTAACCCATAAAAATAACCATAAACAATTCTTAATATATTTTCTACTATAAGCCATCATGTTCTTTATCTACTCACAAAATTTGAATTTAAAATTTAGATTGTATGTAGAAAAAAAGATAAATCTCATTAGAGGGTATATTGGACCAATTGAAATATTTTGGGGGAGCAAGTTGAACCTAAATTTTGTTAAGGGGTTAGATGGACATGATGATAGGTTAGGTAGTAAAATAAACTTTTTTCCTTTATTTATTTGAAAATAAAGACTTTCTCCATATTTGATTTTGATTTGCCCCTAGGGGTTGTACTCTTCTTCTCTACCAATAGAAATTTGGTAGAAATGAGCATTGTCTCGTGCCGATTTGTTCAAAAAAAACTGGAATGTTTTTCAAACTTGAAATGACAAATGTCCATTTACTGGGGTCATGGAGCATACATAGGAGACAAGATGGCCAAAGTGCGAGACAAAGAGAGCAAGATTCGGAGGAAGGACTGATCAAGCATAAGCATATTACCAAGCATCACATCATCATCTTCTTTTCTATAGGTTCGGTCCAAGTTTTTCCAATAGCATGATGATCTGCTAGTTACATTCGGTTTATACAAGTGGAATGCATATTGTTCAGTTTTCGCCTTTTCGCTTCTCATAATCTCGTAAAGCTTTATTTTTGCTCTTGGTTGTAGTTGTGGATATACTCCCTCCGTTCTAAAAAATAAGTTATTTTAACTTTGTACTATGATGAAATAAGTTAAAAATATTAATTTTCATGACACTAAATAGATATATTATGAAAATGAATTTCACGATGAATCTAGTAATGCATATTTGGTATCATAAATATTAATATTTTTTATATAAACTTTGTTAAATTTAATAGAATTAACTTTAGATTAAAGTAGAATGGTTTATTTTTTTAGGATGGAGGGAGTAAGCATAACAGTGTGATGTCGTGCTGAAGTTAGTAATCCTAACCAAGCGAGGGACCATAATAACACGTCAGAGAGCACCGGTTGGAGACGTGTTTTTCACGGGGCCTCCTATATAATTTCCGAAAGCAGTCATATAAGAGCAACTCCAACCCACCTCCTATTGCACCCATATGAGAGTCTCTCATCCAATTTCTCTCTCCTACTTCACAATGAACTCCAACAAACCCCTCATACTTGGTCTCTCATATAGTCAATTCTCTCATTTTTTTTAATATCAAATAACTACCACCAAACATGATTAATCAAATTCCAGATTATTTTTAACGCACATTGCTTCCATCAAATACGTTCACCCATCTACTCATCTTGATCCCTGCATTGCAAGATTCAGGCATATATGAATAAAATTGCAAAATCCAAATGTCCTGTCTTCCTTTTTCTTGCTGCCGCTAGCAGCTGTAGCGCAAACAGCTTGGGCCAGAGCGCATGCGGGCGGGCAGCCGGGCACACGCAGGAGAGCGGCAACAGGTGGCCGCCGAGCTCCCTCGCCTCCACGACGCCCTTCCCTTCACCGGGCTCCCTGTCCCTCAGCCAGTGTGCGACCGGGGCAGCGTGCAGGAACGCGAAGCGACTCTAGGACAGCGGCTTCACGCGTAGGCTGGCTTGTGGAGCTGCAGGTCCGCTGGGTGCTGCATGTGGGGTGGCACCGCTTCGCCAGCATCGAGCCACGGGGACGACAGTGCAGCTGCGTTGTGGACTCGCAAGCGCCGCTTCTCTTCGAGTCCCGGTACTGCTCCTGATGAGGACATCACCTGTTCGGATACAACCACATTGATAAATTTTGATTAACATGTGAAACAATTATTTATCATGATTGTATTTGATACATTTGATGAATTGATGCTGCACCATGATGTGTGTTCATTGTCATTTTCAAAAATACATACGTGGATCAAAAAGAGTGTTAAACATACATAGAAGGCACTGAGGACCAAAGAAGTTGATTGGAAGCCAAGTCCAAGTATTCCCAACGTCCTCCACCAGGCCACCATGTCACTTTTAGCCTAAGGAAAGAAAGAGATCAAATCCAACATGTTTTTGGGCTGGATTCGGACTGCAGCACTGTACAAAATTGCAATGGCCGCCACGACCTCATCCGGACACCGTTTTGGACGTTCAAGTAATCTTTGGAATCCTTATGAAGTTTATATTCGTATGGATTCAGACTCATGTCCATATCTTTCTTGAGGCGGCCGCAATGATCAAATTACTACTGTGAGGTTATTCTGTCAAAGGTGCTGCGTCGCCTTATTTTGGCCCGATGGGCCTTGTATCAACTCGGGTCCAATAAGGACGTGTCCTAGGGTTGGAGAACGACACCAGGACCTCCCTGGTCATCCTCCTAGGTATTAATAACTATTAGAGATGTCACAAACAGATTGGATTTGTTTAGATCAAGTTTAGCTGTCGCTACTTGCTTGTACACGCGCGTGCTGGATCAGCCACCCGTCTTCTTGTCTTCAGAACCCCATGATTATTGAGATTGAGTTTGAAACCTTCATCTTCATCTAGTAAATTTAGTACTTGTTATATTTGTTCTTGCTAGTTCTTCGATTGCTTGCAAGACTAGTGGCCGGGTGACGCGCTCCACAAGATCGCTGCAGCCATTGGAGGTGGTGTATCGGTTGCTAAGGTGCAGTATCCTTGGAAGGCTGTAGTCGGGCCATGAACGTCGTCTCATCTTAAGATTGAGAATAAAACCTTGTGGGTTCCTATCAGTTGGTAATCAGAGCAAGGTTGATCGATGAGAGACTTCTAGTTCTTTGCTATTTTTAATCTCCTATGGTCCAGAAAAAGCCAAAAAATAGTAGATTAGTTCTCCATAATCCCAAAAATCCTTTGAGCTTGATACTATTACTGCTTAGTTAGCGCTTATTGAATTAACGGTTGCACCGTCGTGTCAAGTTGCTGGTCTCAGCATCTAGTCCTTTAGAGTTTTGAGTTCTAGTCACGTTTGGGTCACCATCGCAAATTTGAGTTTTTTTGTTTGTCTCCATGAATCAGAGTGGATTTTCAAATTTCTTTGTTTTGTTTACCACCATTACCTTAACCACATCCTATTTTTTTCTTGAAAAGAAAAGCACCAGATTTCCTTTGTTAGGAGTCTGAATAGGGAGTTTAAATACAATCTGGAAACCTTAACTTGTGCTCTTTCCAATGGATCTGACCTTGATCCCAAATTCATTCTGAGCACTTCGCAATCGCCCTGGAGATTTGCGCATGTGCTGGTTTTGCAAAACAGCCACTTGTTTGACTTTGCTGCTGAATCACCCTTACCAAGGAAACATTTAATTGCTTAACTAGCCTATTATCTCTTGTTGCAAAATTTCAGTTTTATGCTACTTGAAAGAAAAAAAAAGAAAAAAAGAAAAGAAAGAAAGAAAGAAATGAAAGAAAGAGAAAGAAGAAGAGCAGGGTTTTTCTTTTGTTGTTATTCATCTCCTTGTGATCCTTCTTTGCTGCAGCTCAGTGACTTCGTTTGTGTCCAGGCTCGCGTCTCTAGCACGTACTAGGCTAGGACCAACACAATAACATCGTTGAGCGTTTTTTCAATTTGCTTGCAACTAACGTGGTTCTAATACTTCCTTGCTTTAGCCTACCTACAGCTCCACATATTTGACTATAGCTTGACAGGGTTTGTTGCTTCGGCACCGATACACTTTCTTCCATGGTTGCATACTTGTTGGTTGCCGTCACCTCCTGTTTGGCTTGGTAAGAACATGTAAGAACATGAATGGACATGTTTGAGTGAAAACAACAATCTTCCACCACCTATTTTCTTTAGTTCGTAGGCAACTTCTTGTGAATTTTTCTGCTCTCCACTAACAATGGCAATCCCAACGATAAACGTGGGAGCTGAGAGTATGCACCATGGGTGTTCACAACCTTGATAATATATGGGAGCATACCCAGTAGAGGTACATGATGATGTTCTAACTGAGGTTAGTAATACTCTACCTTCTTTTGATGAAACTTTTGACCCTCGTGCATATATTAATTGGGAGCTTAAGGTAGATGCTGAATTTGTTAATTATGACTTGTCTGAACATCAAATGATTTTAGCTGTTGCAAGTGCTTTAACGAAATATGCTTTGACTAAATGGAAACATATTTGTAGGCACAACAAAGTTCCACCAACTTGGAAAGATTTTAAAATACTTTTTCGAGATGAATATATTCCCTCATATTATGTTGATCATTTGCTTAGCAAACTGGACAAACTAAAATAGGATAGTAAGACTGTGAAAGAATACTACCATGATTTTAAGATTTGTATCATTTTTGGTGGATTAGATGAATGCATGGAAGATGTTATGAGTAGGTTCATAAGAGGGTTCAATTCTGAAATTCAAACCTTGTTGATTAGCAAATCATACAGATATATTTGTCAATTATTTTATCTTGCTCTCAATGCTGAAAAGAAGATTCTATTATCTGTGAATACTTGCAAGAATGATGTGGCCCATAATCTCCAAAATTTCTCCACTCTGCATGCTAATCAAGAGCAACAAATAGCGGAACTCACTGCTGATTTACCTTTGTCACAAGATGAATTTGTTGGGATACGAGGTAGGCTACACTAGCGCAAAACAAAATTCTACCGCGTAAACCAGGAAAACTGCCGTATAAGGATCACGGGATTACCACTCGACGCACTACTGGTGCGGAAGATGTAGATTCGCATCGATGCAGCGAAGTTGATCAACGTAGTCGTACGTAGTCGATCACGTCGACGTCCAGCAGCTCCTCAGCAGCTCGTCCACGTGCAGCAAGATCTCCCTCGTGCCGCGGCTCGTCGTCGGCTCATCGTGGCTCGTCGGCGGCTCGTCCAAGTGCTGCAGGCGCAACACCTCCAAGGTATCCACACGTGCAGGGAGGAAGCGTCGCAAGCCGGACTGCTAGATCCGTGAGTTGCAACAGGCGAGGGCGTGGGAGGCGCGGCAGATGAGTTTCGCCAAAAGGTGTAAACCCTAGGGCGCCCCCACCCCTCTATTTATAGAGGTTCCTAACGGGCCTCTGGGTCCGAGGCCCATTAGTACTTCTAAACCTAATCCAACTCGGATCACATCCGAATTGGGCTTCCAACCCCTTAAGTGTGTGACCCTATGGGTTCGGATACGTTTAGACATAGCCCGAGTATTCCTACTCGGCCCAATAGTCAGTAGCGGCCTCTAGCAAGACGTGCCAACTCCTATACGCACACGAAGATCATATCAGACGAACCATCACAACATAATATACATGCTATTCCCTTTGCCTCACGATATTTGGTCTAGCTTCAAGCCGATCGCTCTTTCTCGATCCTGTGATTTGGAATCCCTTTGTAGGTTAACTCTTAACCGTACGTAGCATGGGCATGCATTTTCGGATCCGATCACTCGAGGGGCCCAGAGATATCACTCTCAATCAGAGAGGGGCAAATCCCATCTTGATTGACCATGTCTCATAGCATGCTTCTTGATAAACCCAAAAGCTACCTTTATAACTACCCTGTTACGGCGTAGCGTTTGATAGCCCCTAAGTAGGTCGATCCACATATTGAATACATGCGACAATCTCAGGTCTAAGGACAAAGCGTATATGTTGTTTAAAGAGAGAACTACTTCTCATGTTGGGTCAGTCCTAGCACATGTCTCCACATGTGCCCACATTATTAGTTCAACATCTCCATGTCCATGACTTGTGAAACATAGTCATCAACTAATACATGTGCTAGTCTAATATTCATGTGTGTCCTCACATGAACTCCGAGTAGGGACAACTTTAGAATAACCATACAAGTAAAGAGTTTCACACACAATTCACATAATTGCAAATCAATTCAAGTAGCCTTTAATGGATATTCAAGGAACACAATATAAATCATGGATACAAATGGAATACCATCATCTCTATGATTTCCTCTAGGGCATACCTCCAACAGAATTACTTATTGTTCCTTGTGATAAAGAGGACTTACGTGCTGATGATTCTTTTACTCCTATGCCACAAGTAGCGAATAAGTGTGATACTTTTGGTTTGGAACCATACAAATGTGCTGAAGATAAGCTTTTTCATCCTATTACTTGTGCACAAGATGAATTGAATTTGCTATCCTCTTTAAATACTTTGGGTTATATTGAATTTGATATTCTGTGTAATCTAAATTGTCTACAAGAGAAACTTAAATTTGATTTCGGTTTAATCATTGTTCGCTTCATGCAATTGGAAAATATGGTAGCAAAGGAGAATATTTGGTGCATAAAGTTTATATTTGCTCTAATCTGAAATACCCTTTTGGGCTAAAATACCATGATCAAATAGGGGCTGCACTAATGCTAATAATATCTTGCAAAGTTTTCCTATTTTTTCCCATATGCAACAAGGTAAGCCCGAAGAAAGGGAGCATTGCTGGTTGTGGCCGTGCAGCATAGCCGTGGCTCTGTGCTCCAACATCAAGGCAAGCTCCTCTAAATGCTATTAGAGCAAGTCAAGGATGACTTGCAGCCAAGAAGGGGAGAATGATGAGGACATCACCTGCTCGGATACAACCACATTGGCAAATTTTGATTCACAGGTGAAATAATTCTTTACCATGATTGTATTTGATACATTTGATGAATTGATGCTGCACCATAATGTGTTCATTGTCATTTTCAGAAATACATATATGGATCAAAAAGAGTGTTAAACATACATGGAAGGTATGGAGGACCAAAGAATATGATTGGGGGCCAAGTCCAAGTATTCTCAACGTTCTCCACCAGGCCACCACATCACTTTTAGCCGACGAAAGAAAGAGATCAAATCCAATATATTTTGGGACTGGATTCGGACTGCAGCACTGTGCCAACTTGCGACGGCCGCCACGACCTCATCCGGACTCCGTTTTGGGCGTTCAAGTACTCTTTGGAATCCTTATGAAGTCTATATTTATATGGATTCAGAATCATTTCCATATCGTTTCTGAGACGACCGCAATGATCAAATTACTAACGTGAGGTTATTCTATCAAAGATGCTGAGTCGCCTTATTTTGGCCTGATGGGCCTTGTATCAACTCGGGTCCAATAAGGACGTGTCCTAGGGTTGGAGAACGACACCAAGACCCCCTGATCATCCTCCTAGGTGTTAATAAGGATTAGATCTATCACAAACAGATTGGATTTTGTTTAGATCAAGTTTAGCTCTCGCTACTTGTTTGTAAGCGCGCGTGCTAAATCAACCAGTCATCTTCTTGTCTTCGGAACCCCATAATTATTGATATTGAGTTTGAAACCTTCATCTTCATCTAGTAAATTTAGTACTTGTTATACTTGTTCTTGCTAGTTTTACGATTGCTTGCAGGATGAGTGCCCTAGTGTCTGAGTGACGCGCTCCACAAGATCGCGACAGTCATTGGAGGTGGTTTATCGGTTGCTAAGGCGCAGCATCCTTAAAAGGCTGTAGTGAGAGCTAAAGTTGATCTAAATAAAATCCAATCTATTTGTGACGGCTCTAATCCTTATTAATACCTAGGAGGATGACCAGGGGGGTCTTGGTGCTGTTCTCCAACCCTAGGACACGACCTTATTGGACCCGAGTTGATACAAGGCCCATTGGACCGAAATAAGGCAACACAGCACCTTTGACAGAATAACCTCAGGGTAGTAATTTGATCATTGCGGTCACCTCAGAAAATATATGGATATGAGTCCAATTCGATATGAATATAGATTTCATAAGGATTCCAAAGAGTACTTGAACGCCAAAAATGGAGTCCGGATGAGGTCGTGGCGGCCGTCGCAAGTTGGCATAGTACTTCAGTCCGAATCCAGCCCCAAAATGTGTTGAATTTGATCTCTTTCTTTCCTTGGGCTAAAAGTGACGTGGTGGCCTGTTCGAGGATGTTGGGAATACTTGGACTGAGCTCCCAATCATCTTTTTTGTCCTCCATGCCTTCCATGTATGTTTTACACTCTTTTTGATCCACGTATGTATTTCTAAAAATAATAATGAACAAACATCATAGTGCAGCATCAATTCATCAAATGTATCAAATACAATCATGGTAAAGAATTGTTTCACCTATGAATCAAAATTTGCCAATGTGGTTGCATCCTAGCAGGTGATGTCCTCGTGGTGACGGAGAGGTTGTGCAGTGCTCAAAAAAGAATAAATCCGAGCGAATGCAAAGCCAACATTGTCGTTGTCAAGATTAGCGGATCAAGACTACGGCTAGTAAATTTATTTTATGCATGTAAGGCTTCAGATGGTGGCGTGAGAGGACATGGGATTAGACTGGTTCGAGCAAGGAGAGCCCTACGTTCAGTATGAGGAGCTGCTCGTGTTGCTCACGCAAGGTCTGTAGTAGGGGTTACAAACAGGCGAGAGAGGGAGCCGGTCTCAAGTCTCTTGGGTGTGCACTGATGCTCGTGAGGTGAGTGTGTGGGTTCAGTTCGCTCGAGAGTCCTCCCGTCTCAGAGCCCTGGTTCTCCTTTTATAGCGCAAGGAGGGTACCGGGGTTACAGGTGAGCCGGGTCTGTGAAGAAGTAAAAGATATAAGCTAAGTAAAATAAAATACAAGGAGAAGGACCAAGTCACTGGATCGCCACCTTCTGCTCTGGCCTTCGGCTCCTGTCAGCGCGGCCATCGGGGGAGGGCATGTAACGACCCTGGGTAAATCAGCCGAGTTAATCCTAATCCGAGTCCCTAATCCCTCTATCTCAGCTCCCCTAAGCTTAAGAGCTCAACCTCTGGTTCTTAGTCCCGACCCTGAGAACCCAACCAACCCCGTCGGTTCCTTCTGAGTCCCCAAAGGCAGTGCTCCTTTCAATCTTGGAGTTGTGAAACAACAGAGACTGACTGGTGGGCTGCAAATCTTTTCCCCGAATCTCCCAAGGCAGACGCACTCGAGCAACCTGCGTCGCTTCAGAGCTTCTCCGCCGCGTGGCTTGATCTCTCCGATGCACGCCGCTTTGCCCAGTCGTCGGTCGCGACAGAATGGATTTCCGCGCCCTCCTCCCCAATCGCAGCGGAAGCCCCTCTGCAACCCTTTCCGCCTCATCTCACTCGCGCCCTCGCTGGTCACGCCAAGGTGCCCTATCGCCGCCGTGGCAGAAGTTTGCCGCAGCCGCGTCAGACCGCCTCGCGGCTCGCGCCCATCATCTCGCCGGATCCCCGACTGCAAGGCCCGATGCCTTCCAGCTTTTCCGCCGCGTCTCCACAGTCGCGCCGCCCACGAACTCGCTACGTGACGATTCCTCCCTCACCAACCCCGACTCCGGCCGCGACAGCTCCTTTTCCGCCTTGCCAGAACTGTGCCCCGGCAAACCGCTGCTTCCCGCTCGTCCGCGCAGCCGCAGCTCGCCCTGTCTTTTCACCTGTTGCAACCTTGCTTGTAGCACCATTCTCCCTGTCACACCAATCAAATCCGCCGCTCGACGACGCCCGCCTCCGCCAAATCTTAACCCCGGCAAAACCGCGCCTGCGCCGCCTTGTCTCCAGTGCCCAATGGCTGAAGATGCTATCTCCGAAGTCCTGTTCTGCCGCCCATCGCCGCTCAATCGCCGCCATGGCAGTGCACTCCCTCCTTCTCTTCTGGTCTTCGTGCCACTCAAAATCTCTCTCTTCCGCGCCGCTATAAAAAGGGAACGCCAGAGTTCCACCGGAGTTCCTTCGCCTTTGCTGTTTCGCCACCCCTACTCTGAGCGCACCTGAGCACTTCCGCTGAAACTCTTGAGAGTTCCCCTCTCTGCTCAATTGCGCTTCTCCCCAGTCCACCCAGCCGCCTGCTCCTCCGCGTTGTGCTAGAGCTTCCTAATTGCTCACAAGAAGCTCCACCGCTGCCGGAGCACCGCCGGACATCGCCGCCTCCCAAGCCTTAGTGGTTAAGTCCTTCCGCCCAAGTCTATTCCTTCCTGACCCCAAAGCTTCACCTATACACTGAAGGTAAGCTGCCGACCCTTTTCGTGTCGCCCGACCCCTTTTTCCGTCTCGCCCGACCCTATCTGTTTAGCCGACCCTTTTCCACCTCGCCCGAGGGCTCGGCTGTATCCTTTTCCTTGACCCGAGGGTATCTGTGTAAAAGATCAGGATTTCTCTGCGTTAAGTCTGAGGACCCCGAACACAGTTATCCCTTAAAGTTTAAGGGTCAGATCACAAGTCTTCTCCCATCTGACCCCTTTTATCCTGTTCTCCACCAACTAAAGTGAACTTCCCCACCTCTTCTGTAACCTTTCTACAAGTGTCTGAGCTTAAACTGCAAGTGTTGTTGAAATAACCGTCTAAACACTAACTCCTGCATTGCATTCGTGTAGAGTTACACCTCGCTGATGGCGTCTACGAGCTGCACCCGGTGCCAGAAGATGGAGCTGTAGCTGAGCTACCAGTTCCAGAAGCCAAAGCCGCCCCAGCTGAATACCAGTTCTCCTCCTCTCTACTTGAAGGCAAGCCTCGGAGCCTGAACCCCAAATTTCCTAAACTTGCACATGCCTTCCTACTTATGTTTGTACATTTACATATAGGAGTTGTTTGCAACCATAGATGTATGCCATAGTTCCTTTGATCTGAACACTGGTTTGTTGGGTCGAGTAGTTGCACTGCTTAAATAGGTATCGGTAAAAGTCGAGTGATTCCTGTCACTCGTGAGTTATAAGAGTTCGTTGTTTTCCTTATGTTACAACTATAAGGATGATGGACGGGGCAGGGTTTTGGTTAACTCTTTTGGTGGTCGGTTAATCGCCCCATCTGTCTAGGGAATCTGTTAAGGCCCGACAGTGGTGGTGTTCGTGATCAAGTGTTTGAAAGTACTAACCTCATACTCAGTATGGGATGGGGAAGCCTAGTACCTGATTGAACCTAGACGTGAGCGGTCGCCCCACTGTCCTTGGAACGGAGTTCCCCTGCGGCCGCACGTGGTGGCAAGTGTGGTCACAGAACGGCAGAGGCCGGGTCTGTGGAACCTTGCACCAAAGGAAGTGGGCCCGACACGGGTTAGGGAATTGATGGGGAAGGCTGACACAGGAAGCGACCCTCGGTGGTGCGCGGATGTCGTGAGGTTAGGTTCACCATGCATGGTTAAAGAACTCGAATCGATTCGTTTGCCTCTCACAGTTTGAGACTGCTTGATCATAATGTCACACTGAGTAATGAAAGAGTCTGATGATGACATGGTCTTGATGTTGAGCTTATATACATAAAGTTGGATCTATGTTTGCTTAGAGTAAGTTGCAAATGTAGACTGGTTAATAAACTTAAAATTTGAGCTAAAACTTGAAAGCAAGGACCTAATGTAGTCGCTTTTGGGCAAACAAACCCGTCAGCCAAAGAGCCTTGCATGTCTAGAAGTGGTGGAGTAGTTTTTCCCACCGGTCGGTTAAGTCTTGTTGAGCTTAGAAGCTCAGCCTTGTTGTGGCTTCTCTTTTCAGGTGAAGTTGCAGCTTCCGAGCTCGCTGCTGGCACTTGGCTGCCCTAGCTCCCTCCGGGTTGGACGGTCGAGTGGGATCCTTCCTCGGACGATGGGGAATGGGATCATTGATGTCCTGGTTGGCCTCGCCAGGGACGTCCGACCCCGACGAGTAGCTTCCGCTTGTTGTTATCTTCTGTTTTGTTTCTTTCGAACTTGTTAAACTCTAATTTAAACCAAGTGTGTAACAACTTGTTAATCTAATGGCGGACCTGTTGTATTCTCTGGAACCACTCACCTTCGTGTGGGTCATGCTAACTCGGTCCTGTTAAAGTGGTTAAATGAGATGAAAGCCGACGGCACATTGAGTTAACTTAATTAAGGCATGAGTGTCGCGTGTCAAGCGGCTTAACTGTGCTTTAGTTAAGTTAATCCGAGGTGTTTCCGCCACAGCTGGTACCAGAGCAGGTTTAGCAGGACAGAGAAAACAATGGGTCCTAAAACACGTTCTTTGAATAAAATTTGCAAAAAAAAAACTGTTGAAAAATCTCGTACGATCGTGAAGGATGACTTTAGTATGAGAGGCCCTGGGGGATTTTGGGGTTGTTTTAGGTGGCTATTACTTATTGGTTATCTTGCTAACCCCCAGCACTTCGCCACGTGTATCATACGTGTGCCGAGTTCCGCATCACGAGTATGCGAGGGTTGATAGGGAGTTCTATTCAAAAGACCCTATCATCGCGGTTGTTTCGCCCACGTCTATCATACGTGCGCAGGTTCCGTATGTTGATTCATACAAAGGGTGGTATGGTTCGATTCCAACGAGCCTATCATCACGGTTGTTCGCCGACGTCTATTATACGTGCGCTGATTCCGCATCACGAGTATGCGAAGGGTTATACGGTTCCATTCAAAGGGGACCTATTTCCACGGTTGTTGTGTTGTCCATGCAGCGTTAAACGCATGGGTGCCGTTTCTATACTAAACGGTAATGCTTGGGGACGCTATCGTGGGTGCTGGCACGAAAGGTTCAGGTGGCTGTGTTTTCTGCAGGTACACTAACCGTGTTCGCTTAGGAGACGCTACTAGAATCCGACTAGCTACTATAGGGAGAGACGTACTGGTTGCCTTGCCACCGGCACTGGCTGCGTAAGACCAAAGTTTTGGCAGTTGTTTTGGTCAAGAGGATAAAGTAGGTCGTGCATGCGTCCTGAAGAAAAATCTATGAAATCACCTCCCTAGAACAACCTTGCCTTGGTCAAAGCTCTTCTTCGGTTTAAGGATTTCTAGTTTCCTTTCCAGCTTGCGCTCTGGTCGAAATCCGAGTGCTTTATCTGCCCGACCTGTTCTTCTTCTTAGAGTCTCTATCTCACGTTGTTTTGGTTCTTGGTTCCAGATGGCTGCCCCCGGACACGTGCTGTACGGCGCTGACGGCGTTTCCCATTCTATGTGCCTACACTTTGAGGGTTTTCCTGCTATTCTGTGGGACACCTTAAGGTGGTTTGGGTATCAGTTCCCGCCTCTTTACGTGGGACGGATGTACCAGGAGCGCGGAGTGCAGAGATGCAACGTGCAGGTGGTTGTGCCTCCACCCCATATGCAGCCCGAGTGGCCCCAGCTCGAAGTCTTGACTTGCGGGCACGCTCTGGAGGACACCTGGGAGTCGGCTGCTCTGCAGATCCTCACCCAGTTCTGTCGGCTACACCCACTTGAGGTCACCTTAGACCCAATTGGCTTGTTTCCCGCCAGGGATCGGCTAGACCCGGCGTGGCTTGATCGCGTCAACAACATGGAAGTGTTGGCAACCTCCCATTCACTGGTCACCATCTCTACCACCACCAGATGCATGTCAGCTTTGTATCGGCTGATTGAGCTTCAAGGCCGAGCTATGGCTGTCTTGGCTCGGATAGCCATAGACACCCAAGGGTTTTTCAATGCCGCCAAGAGAGACTTGGTGGGACAGTCATATCAACTCATCCAGAGAGGCATACAGATCCATGACATGCAAGTCAGGATCTCCGAGCTCGAGGGAGAAGTGACAGACCTGGTGGATGGCATGATCGAGCTTGCCGAAGAGAAGATGGAGGTTGAGATGGAGCTCGCAGTTGCTAATGCTCATTTGGACGAGCACCACGCCGAGCTTGATGCTATACATGCCCTTGAGATGCAGCTGGATGAACAAGAAGATCCTGAGGAGGTCATGGGAGTGTCCAGCATGGACATTGAGGATGGCGACGCCCCTTCTCCGACTCACAGTGTTTCCTCATTAGGTTGAGAGCTGTAGGAATCTAATCTTTAGTTGTACTCCTCGGCAACCTAAGTTTTGGATAGTGATGTAATAGGTTAGCCTTGAGTTGAGTATTCCTCCTGTGTTTTGGGGAACAACAGTGCAATGATCTTAGTGAAATCAGATCTTAACTTGACCTTTGACCCTTTTTGCGACACGCCGTGGATGTCAAGTTGTGGGAGTTTCGTGCTGTGACCACACACCCATCTTCTGTGGGTCTGTCCAAAACTTGGCCGACCCCGAGCCGCAAGGTCGGATGCGCTCGACCCCTCGAGGCACTCCTCCGCCTCGCCTGACCCCTTGTTGTGCGGTTCGCTTCACCCGACCCCTGGTTTCACTGTTTCGCTCAGCTCGACCCCTTGGCCTAAGGTCGGATATAGTGGAACTCCTGGGATATGGTTATCGTTCGCCCGAAGTTGTGTGCAGAACTAAGATAGTTGCTAACTAAGATGGCAAGAGAAAGTGTGTATCTCCTTAATAAGAGATGTTGTTGTGTTGCACTATCGGCAAGAGTCGCATTTTGAGGATTTAAAGTATACATTCCCGCATTATTGGAATACTTCTGAGGTTATGGAATTAATGGAACGTTGGCTCTTGCAGATGGCACACCGCACCCGATCGGGCTCCGTGCCCAATGGTAGCGAGCAGAGGCAGGATCTTCCTCCGCCTCCGCCCCCACCTTCGCTGGAAGCCCTCCTAGCAGCTCAAACTGAGCTGCTATGGCACATTGTACAAGGGCAACATGTAACGCCCGTAAAAATCTACCAAATTAAATCACTCGTTAAAAATGCATTCCAAAATTTTCCAACCGCTGAGCTCCATCAAATACCCTTCTTTCCGTCGGATCCGCTGTTCCGGTCCCGACATCGTCGACCTTCTTTTTTCGTCCCCGTATTTTTCGCCGCGTGCCCGTCAAGTCCATCACGCGTGCTGTCAAATCCCGCAATCCCCGCCTTTTTTCCTCCCTTCTCTCTCCTTTTTCCTTCTCTTCCTTCCCCTTTTTCTTTTCCTTCTCCTTGTTCCTTCTCTTTCTTCCTCCTCCTTCTCTCTCTCCTTTCTTTTCCCTGGCTCCTCCTTTTTCTCTGGCACCTGGCATTTCCCCTGCCTGGCACGCGCGCCGAGGCGCCCTACACGCGCACACGCGTTGGGCCGCGCGCCCGCCCGTGCCCGCGCGTCCACACCCACCCGCGCTCGTCGCGCCGCGCCGCCCGTGCCGCGCCCGCTCGCTCCTTGGCGTCTAGCGCTTGGCCGAGTGCGTCGCGTCGTGTCACCGGTCGCCGGTCGCCGCTCCTGTGCCCTCGTCGACCACGCCGCCATGCCGTCCACGAGCTTCACCACCCCGATGCGCCACCGGCCAAAGGTCCGGCCACCATCATTGCCTCGGCCTCCGCCCGCCCGTGCGCCACCTATAAAAGAGGGGAGCCGAGCCCTGCACCTTCACACCATCACCACGAGCACCTCTCCTTCCTTGCCTACCTCCACCGCCGCCACCAAGACGCCCACCGTCGCTCCTTCCTTCCCACCAGCGGCCGGCCAAGGTGAGGGCCAAAATGGGCCCCCCACACCCTCCTCTTCCTCCCCTGCCGCTCGGCCTCGCCGCCGGCGAGCCCGACCGGCTGGCCCACCGCCGGCCATCCCTTCCTCCACCTCCTGTTGTCTCCAGGAAGAATAAAGGGATAAAATCCCTCTCCTCGCGATCTAACCCACCAGTTTCCCTTATTCGCGAACAAGTCCTTCCACCATTCCAGAAATAATTACAGATAGGCCCCTGCTCTCGCGGTTTAGTCCTAAACCTCATTTTAAAGCCCCTAATACTCCTTTAACCTGTCATTTCATGCGCCAAATTTCCTCTAATCGATCCCAAATTCGACCACGGCCTCCTCTCATATATTTCCGCCGAGGCATATCCAAAGTTCACGAAAATACCCTTCCTACCTATTTTTCGTTCATATTTCCTGTTCGGAGCTCAACGGGTAAAATCTTTTTCCTTTTTATTTATTGTGTGCTCGTTTGTGTGTGCCGTAGATCACGGAGTACCCGAGGAGGAGCGCGAGGAGGAGTTCGACCGCGAGCCCGAGCCCGAGGACTAGTACCGTGAGCAGGAGCTCCCGGAAGGCTTTGAGAACGGCAAGTCCAATCTCACCCTTGATGCATATTTAATACCCAGTTTTTCAGACACAACCTATTGGCCTGTTTTATAAAATGCATGTTGTTTTATCGCAAGACATGGTTGGATAGCCACCCCTTGATTGTTATGATTATTCCTTGTTGTCCCATATTTATCTCTAAATATGAGTTGCTCTGTTTAGATGATAAATACTGCTAGAATGCTTAGGAACTCATTATCCAAATTCAATCATGACTACATCGGTTTATTCGGAAAATAAATGTGTGAGTGTGTTCAACTGGGGAGTTGGGTTTTTCGGGTGTAAAGAGAGGTGGTGGATGAGATGGATGGGCGTTTCTCGTGTGGAGTGCCGGATTGTTGGGCTCGTACCTTAGTGGTTGAGCAGAGTTGGGAGATATCTATCTTGTCATGGCTAAGGACCGAGTTGATGTGTCATCTTGCCTAATTCCATCATCGTGCAACCACTCGACCGTTGTATGGGCAACGGCTTAGCATGAACCCCACTAGCTAAACTGCTAGGCTTCAGGTGTGCTGGTGAGCAACGAGAGCCCTTGGAAAAGGACTAAGCTCTTGGTGACTTATGTCCCGGTTTTGGCCCCATGGATGGGTTGCTAACCCCTTGGGTGTTCCCGTGTTGACTAGTCAGTGTTGGCTAAGGTGGGTAATGGCTTTGTTTGGATCCGTACCATCACTAAGGTGATCGCGATACGGTACCCTACTTGTGGGAAAAGTGTACAACCTCTGCAGAGTTAAAACCTATCTGGGTAGCCGTGTCCACGGCACTAGACGAGTTACGGCTCGGTCACACAACTAGATTTTGGGAGATGATTGGTTTTTACGGTGTCTGTGTTGGATTTTGGAAGTGTCTGGCAGTTGTGCCGTGCGCTATGACGGACGGGGAGTCCGGTAGCGATAAAACTTGGATCCTTTGTGTAGGATCAACCCCACTTGATATATCGTTTATTAAAGAAAATGCTTTATGAAAATCCTTTGAAATGAAACCCTGCATATGTCAAAAACCTAGCTTTATTGCAAATAAACCTTAACCATATCCTTGTTGAATCCTATGCATATTCTTGTTGTATCCCCCTCCGTGGATGGGGTTGGACTTGTTGAGTACTTTTGTACTCACCCTTGTCGCCGAGGATCCGGACTTCGTCGCCGAGGACTTCGAGTAGGAGGTTGCGTCTGCACCCAACGCTGCCTGCGGTGTTGGCCCTTTTGCAGGATGCTTCCGCTGACGCATAGTTCCGATTGCAGCCCGGAGTCCGACTGGACTGCAACTTGGATTTGTATTGTTATCGCTTTAGTCTTGCTTTGGGTGTGGCTTGCCCGCCCGCTCCTTCGGGAGTTGTACGGTTTTTGAACTATCTGTTGAATAAATGTGTTATCAGCCTCCTGGGACTGATAATTGGATCACATTTAGTCTCTACTCATGTGGGGACGCTTCAGGTGGTATCAGAGCCGTCAATGGCCGTAGGATGTAACCATTAGGACCGGAAAAGCCTTTTTGACCAAATTAAATGATTTACAAAATTTCTTACTTCCTCTGCTCAATTGTAAAACTGATTTACACCCCGATTTTTTCCAGATGGCCGAAGAAGGTTGGATCAACAGCCATTGCCTGGAGGAGCCCAGTTTTCCCAGGTTGCTGTTCGCCTGCATGGACCACCTCGGGATTTACGAGCGTCCGGAGTACTCTAGCTGGGAGTATGAAGACCGTGGGACTCTCCGGTGCGAGATGACCATCTTTGTGGGCAGGAGCAGCCGCTTCCCCGACATTCAGCCCTGGAATGTGTCTGCCACTGGTTTCCGGCGGAAAGACACTTACCAGGTGGCAGCTCGGAAAGCCCTGCGCTACCTGTGCCAAATTTATGAGAGGCACATCGGGCGCACACCGATGAGGTTTTACCCGCCTGTCAAGAAGAACCGCCCGGTTTGGCTGGCCCGGGTGAGGACTTTGGAAGGACGTGGATAGCGCGAGGATGACCCCACCGTGCTCCATATGGCTGCCTACCTCCTCACTTTGGATGAACTCTGCGATGAGCAGGCCGCCCATCTGAAGCAGCAGATCCGCAGAGCCGAGGACGCCGAGGTTATGGTGAGGAGGCTTCAGGTGAGATTGGTAGCAGCTGAAGCACGAGCCGCGGCCGCCCAAAGCAATGAGGCCCTCGCCATCGAGGCCCTCAAAGAGGCCGAGGACCGGCACGCGCGGGCATTGAAGGAAGTCCACCACTCAAACCACACGAGAAGGAAAATACGGGTCGAGGAGGACGACGAGGCCCTAGTTTTGGATGGAGTCCCTATTGCCCAGGGGTCCGGGAAGCGGAAGAGCCCCGATGCCCCACCAGCACCACCGCCTTCGGAAAGGGACTCTGAGGTGGCCAATGAAGAAGCCTCGAAACCCCCTCCCGCAGGTGGGACCCTAAGGGACGAGGTGCTGGCCCTCCTTATTCCGCCAGAAGACCACTCCGCGCAGTGTGCAGATTCATCCCGCGAGTAGAGTGCCCCACCTAGAGTTGTACTCCAGAAGCTGTCCCGAGTCTAGATTTGTACCCCCAGTTGTGTTGTTGTACCGGTCATGTAGTGCGTGTTTTGGCCCTACCCCAGGTGTTGTAACCGCCCCGGCAAAATAATAAAATCATTTGTGCTTGTTGTTTGTTAGTCTGTGTCCTTGTCGACAGAAGGTGGATTCTGTCTCTTCGAAAATTCGAATTAATTACCTAAACATCACCTTAATATCCAAATCCAAGTCTCATGAAAGTTCACTCAATCTGCAGATGCCTCCCAAGCGTGCCACCAGGACCTCCCCGAGTCAAGCACGTGCCACTCCTAGTGCAGAAAGACAGCTGGAACGGCAGGGACCCCCACCAGTAGTGCACCATGAGGATCAAGAGGTGAATCAGCCCGAGGGCAGGAGGGAGAGTCAAGTGGGAGCACAGGAGCCACCGCCCCCACCGGTCATTGATTTGGTACAAGTCATGAACAACCAGACCCTTCTGCTGGAAGCTTTGGCCAATGCCATCACTCGCCAAAGGCCCCGCGGACAGGGTATGAATGAGAAACTGACAGATTTCCTTCGGACCAAGCCACCCACTTTTGGCGGGTCCATCAACCCTCTGGACGCAGATGACTGGCTGCGGGTCATCCAGAGGAAGCTAGAGCCATTCGGCTGTGAGAGCAGGGACAAGGTTCTCCTGGCTGCTCATCAACTCACTGGGACTGCTTTAGCTTGGTAGGAGAACTACTGCACTGCCGCCCAGGATGCCTCCACTATCACCTGGGATGAGTTCGTGACAGAGTTCCACTGCTATCACATTCCTGCGGCTACCATGAAGCGCAAGGCGGATGAATTCCGTGAACTGCGCCAAGGCAACAAGTCCGTGGAAGAGTACACCTATCAGTTCATGAAGTTAGCTCGCTATGCTCCAGAAGAAGTAGACAAGGATGAGAAGAAACAAGACATATTCAAGAAGGGTTTCAGTGCAGAATTGAGGACCCTGCTTACTCCTAAGATCTACCCTGACTTCAACATTCTGATGAACATGGCCATCCTGATTGAGAGGGCCAAGGCAGATGAAAGGAGGGACAACAAGCGCCGGTTCCTGGACAGCAAGGCCCACCAGCAGTACAGGTTCCAGAAACCAAGGAGCTTTGGTCACCCCATGCCCAGGTCCCAAGCCCCCATGCAGTACCGGACCCAGTCTCAAGCCTCCGGTTCCCATCAAACCAATGCCCCATTCAGAAGCCAGAACCTCGTCAAAGCCCCACAGAACAGCGCCAGCCAAGTCACCAACAACGGCAGGGCATGCTTCAACTGCCGTGAGCCAGGGCATTTCAATGCCAACTGCCCCTACGCCAACAAGCCAGCTGCATCGGCCTTCTCCAACGCAGTGACTGGGCCAAGGGCAGCAGTGTCAGGAGCCAACCGTGTTCCCGTCCGCAGCAACAACCCCGACAACAATAACAACAGCCAGCAGATGAGGCAGCCCCAGCAGTCATTTGGACGAGCCCGCATCAACCACATCAGCGCGCAAGAGGCTCAGGAAGCTCAAGGCATTGTACTCGGTGAGTTTCTAGTCAGCTCAGTTTTGGCAACAATACTCTTCGATTCTGGAGCATCACATTCTTTTATATCATCAAGCTTTGTGGATAAGCACCACATACCTACAGTACTACTAAAGGTACCCCTAATAACCCGGACGCCTGGAGCCGACATCCAGTGTCGACTAGGTTGTTCCCGGGTAAGGATCAATTTAAGTGGGGTAGAATTCCTAGTAGGCTTGGTAGTACTTGAGTCTAAGGGGATAGATGTGATCCTTGGAATGGATTGGCTAAGCCTACATGATGGACACATAGGATGTGCTGATAAGGTAGTGCGCCTAATTAACCAGGATGGTGTACAAGTGACCTGTCACACCCGGAGAAGTGGGCCCGACCCAATGGTTTTTAGCATGGAAGCTAAGGCCATAGAAGGAGTCCCGGTAGTGAGTGAATACCCGGATATCTTTCCTGAAGAACTACCTGGAATGCCCCCGAACAGGGATATAGAGTTTGTAATCAACCTTATCCCTGGAACCTCCCCTATAGCCAAGAGGCCCTATAGAATGGCAGCATCTGAGTTAGCAGAGCTGAAGAAACAGTTAGGCGAACTACAATAGAGTGGCTTTATCAGACCTAGCTCATCCCCGTGGGGATCCCCAGTACTTTTTGTCAGAAAGAAAGACGGAAGCATGAGGATGTGCGTGGATTATCGCGCACTAAATGAGGTCACCATCAAGAATAAATACCCCCTTCCCAGAATAGATGACCTATTTTGACCAGTTGAAAGGAGCCAAGTATTTCTCCAAAATAGATTTGAGATCAGGGTACCACCAGCTCAAGATCAAGGAAAGTGATATCCTGAAGACAACTTTTGTCACCCGTTATGGCCAGTTTGAATTCACAGTGATGTCCTTTGGACTGACCAATGCCCCTGCTTATTTCATGAATCTCATGAACAAGGTGTTTATGGAGGAGTTAGACAAGTTTGTCGTGGTCTTTATCGACGACATACTTATCTACTCCAAGAGTGCCCAAGAGCATGAGCAACATCTACGAGTAGTGTTGGAGAAATTAAGAGCCCACCGACTCTATGCTAAATTTAGTAAATGTGAATTTTGGCTCGAGAAAGTGGCATTTCTTGGTCATATTTTGACTGCAGGAGGGGTAGCAGTCGATCCTGAGAAAGTTGAAGCCATCTCCAACTGGCAGCAACCCACCAATGTTAGCGAAATCAGGAGTTTTCTTGGTTTAGCTGGGTATTATCGGAGGTTTATTGAAGGATTCTCTAAGATAGCCCGACCCATGACAGAGCTACTTAGGAAGGACAAGAAATTTAATTGGACAGAGTCATGTGAGAGGAGTTTTCAGGAACTGAAAAGAAGATTGACGACCGCCCCAGTATTAACCCTACCGGATATCCAGCGGGACTTCGTCATTTATTGTGATGCTTCTCGACAAGGGTTAGGGTGTGTTCTGATGCAGGATGGGGAGGTAGTAGCATATGCCTCCTGCCAACTTAAGCCTCATGAACAAAATTACCCCACCCATGATTTGGAATTTGCAGCCGTAGTGCATGCCCTCAAGATCTGGAGGCACTACCTAATCGGGAACAAGTGTGAGATCTACACAGACCACAAGAGCCTAAAATATATCTTCACCCAACCAGATCTGAATTTAAGGCAAAGAAGATGGTTAGAATTGGTCAAGGACTATAATCTGGAAATTCACTACCACCCCGGTAAGGCTAATGTGGTAGCAGATGCTTTAAGCAGGAAATCCTATGGGCAGATCGGACCTAAGGACCCCCACTTGCAAGAGAAAATGGCCCGATTAAATGTACACATCATCCCTCAGAATACCAGCCGCAAGCTAAGCGTTCAGCCCACCCTGGAAGAAAGGATCCGAGAGGCCCAAGGCTCGGACCAGGACCTGGTGAGGATTCGCAGGCAAACCGGAGAGAATAAAGCCCCAGACTTCAGAGTGGATGAAAAGGGAACCTTGTGGTACAAGGATAGGATTTGTGTGCCCAAGGAAGGTGAATTCCGGCAAACCATCATGGATGAGGCCCATAACTCAGCATATTCCATCCACCCGGGATCCACCAAGATGTACATGGACTTAAAGTAGAAATACTGGTGGAATGGGATGAAAGCAGACATAGCCCAGTTCGTCGCTCATTGCGATATTTGCCAAAGGGTTAAGGCCGAACATCAGAAGCCAGCCGGTTTACTGCAACCACTACCCATTCTAGTTTGGAAATGGGACGAGATTGGCATGGATTTTGTAGTGGGTTTGCCCAAGACTCAAAAAGGGAATGACTCCATATGGGTAATAGTGGACCGACTCACTAAAGTTGCCCACTACTTGCCCGTACGGACCACCTATGGTGGGGAAAAGCTAGCTTGACTCTATGTGGACAACATAGTGAAACTGCATGGTGTGCCTAGCAGAATTGTTTCGGATAGAGGGACACAATTTACCTCTAGATTCTGGAAGAGTCTGCATAAGGCTATGGGCACCAAACTGGATTTTAGTTCAGCTTATCACCCCCAGACTGATGGCCAAACAGAGAGAGTAAATTAGATCATGGAAGACATGTTGAGGGCATGTGTCCTTACTTATGGCAAGGACTAGGAACAGAGTCTACCATATGCAGAGTTCTCATATAACAACAGTTACCAAGCCAGCTTAGGCATGTCACCGTTTGAGGCTCTCTGTGGGAGAAAGTGCAGGACCCCGTTGATGTGGTCGGAAGTAGGAGAGCGCGCCCTAGTGGGACCCGCCTTTATTAAAGAAGCAGAAGAACGAGTGGCTGAAATACGAGAGAAGTTGAATGCAACACAATCTAGGCAGAAAAGCTACTCAGATAAAAGAAGACGAGAGTTGATTTTCAGTGAGGGGGACTTCGTGTACCTTAAGGTCTCTCCGATTCGAGGTACCCGAAGGTTCCAAGTGCAAGGAAAATTAGCCCCTCGGTATATTGGACCATACCAGGTGTTAAAAAGAGTTGGAGCTGTAGCATACCGCATTCAGCTGCTCAAAGAAATGTCGGACATCCACCCGGTATTTCATGTGTCCCAGCTAAGAAAATGCCTGAGAGTGCCAGAAGAGCAAGTACCGGTGGAAACCATAGATTTGCAGAAGGATCTGCGATATCAAGAGGTACCCGTCAAGATTCTGGACACCATCACCAGAAGGACAAGGAATTCAGTAGTGCGGATTTGCAGAGTCCAATGGAGTAGACATGGTGAAGAAGAAGCTACTTGGGAATGCGAGGATGCATTAAAGAAGGAGTTTCCCCATCTTTTCAGGATTCAGCCGAATCTCGAGGACGAGATTCAATTTAAGTGGGGTAGGTTTGTAACGCCCGTAAAAATCTACCAAATTAAATCACTCGTTAAAAATGCATTCCAAAATTTCCCGACCGCTAAGCTCCGTCAAATCCCCTACTTTCCGTCGGATCCGCCGTTTCGGTCCTGATGTCGTCGACCCTCTTTTTCCGTCCCCGTATTTTTCGCCGCGTGCCCGTCAAGTCCATCACGCGTGCCGTCAAATCCCGCAATCCCCGCCGTCTTTCCTCCCTTCTCTCTCCTTTTTCCTTCTCTTCCTTCCCCTTTCCTCTTTCTTTTCCTTCTCCTTCTTCCTTCTCTTTCTTCCTCCTCCTTCTCTCTCTCCTTTCTTTTCCCTGGCTCCTCCTTTTTCTCTAGCACTTGGCGTTTCCCCTGCCTGGCATGCGCGCCGAGGCGCCCTGCACGCGCACGTGCGCTGGGCCGCGCCGCGTCGGGCCGCGCGCCCGCCTGCGCGCGCTCGCGCCGCCCCACCCGCGCCGCGCCTGCTGTGTCGCCCGCGGCCACACGTCCACGCCCGCCCGCACCCGCCGCGCCGCTCCTGCCGTGCCGCCCCGCCCGCGCCACCCCGCCCGCGTCTAGCGCTTGGCCGAGTGCATCGCGTCGTGTCGCCGGTCGCCGGTCGCCGCTCCTGTGCCCTCGTTGACCACGCCGCCACGCTGTCCACGAGCTTCACCACCCGGCACGCCACCGGCCAAAGGTCCGGCCGCCATCATTGCCTCGGCCTCCGCCCGCCCGTGCGCTACCTATAAAAGATGGGAGCTGAGCCCTGCACCTCCACACCATCACCATGAGCACCTCTCCTTCCTTGCCTACCTCCACCGCCGCCACCAGGACGCCCGCCGTCGCTCCTTCCTTCCCACCAGCGGCCGGCCAAGGTGAGGGCCAAAATGGGTCCCCCACACCCTCCTCTTCCTCCCCTGCCGCTCGGCCTCACCGTCGGCGAGCTCGGCCGGCTGGCCCACCGCCGGCCATCCCTTCCTCCACCTCCTGTTGTCTCCAGGAAGAAGAAAGGGATAAAATCCCTCTCCTCGCGATCTAACCCACAAGTTTCCCTTATTCGCGAACAAGTCCTTCCACCATTCCAGAAATAATTACAGATAGGCCCCTGCTCTCGCGGTTTAGTCCTAAACCTCATTTAAAGCCCCTAATACTCCTTTAACCCGTCATTTCATGCGCCAAATTTCCTCCAATCGATCCCAAATTTGACCATGGCCTCCTCTCATATATTTCCGCCGAGGCATATCCAAAGTTCATGAAAATACCCTTCCTACCTATTTTTCGTTCATATTTCCTGTTTGGAGCTCAACGGGTAAAATCTTTTTCCTTTTTATTTATTGTGTGCTCGTTTGTGTGTGCCGTAGATCACGGCGTACCCGAGGAGGAGCGCGAGGAGGAGTTCGACCGCGAGCCCGAGCCCGAGGACCAGTACCGCGAGCAGGTGCTCTCGGAAGGCTTTGAGAACGGCAGGTCCAATCTCACCCTTGATGCATATTTAATACCCAGTTTTTCAGACACAACCTATTGGCCTATTTTATAAAATGCATGTTGTTTTATCGCAAGACATGGTTGGATAGCCACCCCTTGATTGTTATGATTATTCCTTGTTGTCCCATATTTATCTCTAAATATGAGTTGCTCTGTTTAGATGATAAATACTGCTAGAATGCTTAGGAACTCATGATCCAAATTCAATCATGACTACATCGGTTTATTCGGAAAATAAATGTGTGAGTGTGTTCAACTGGGGAGTTGGGTTTTTCGGGTGTAAAGAGAGGTAGTGGATGAGATGGATGGGCGTTTCTCGTGTGGAATGCCAGATTGTTGGTCTCGTACCTTAGTGGTTGAGCAGAGTTGGGAGATATCCATCTTGTCATGGCTAAGGACCGAGTTGATGTGTCATCTTGCCTAATTCCATCATCGTGCAACCACTCGACCGTTGTATGGGCAACGGCTTAGCATGAACCCCACTAGCTAAACTGCTAGGCTTCAGGTGTGCTGGTGAGCAACGAGAGCCCTTGGAAAAGGACTAAGCTCTTGGTGACTTATGTCCCGGTTTTGGCCCTGTGGATGGGTTGCTAACCCCTTCGGTCACACAACTAGCTTTTGGGAGATGATTTGTTTTTACGGTGTGTGTGTTGGATTTTGGAAGTGTCCGGCAGTTGTGCCGTGCGCTACGACGGACGGGGAGTCCGGTAGCGATAAAACTTGGATCCTTTGTGTAGGATCAACCCCACTTGATATATCGTTTATTAAAGAAAATGCTTTATGAAAATTCTTTGAAATGAACCCTGCATATGTCAAAAACCTAGCTTTATTGCAAATAAACCTTAACCATATCCTTGTTGAATCCTATGCATATTCTTGTTGTATCCCCCTCCGTGGATGGGGTTGGACTTGTTGAGTACTTTTGTACTCACCCTTGTGTTGTTGCTTCAGAGGAGGATCCGGACTTCGTCGCCGAGGACTTCGAGTAGGAGGTTGCGTCTGCACCCAACGCTGCCTGCGGTGTTGGCCCTTTTGCAGGATGCTTCCGCTGACGCATAGTTCCGATTGCAGCCCGGAGTCCGACTGGACTGCAACTTGGATTTGTATTGTTATCGCTTTAGTCTTGCTTTGGGTGTGGCTTGCCCGCCCGCTCCTTCGGGAGTTGTACGGTTTCTGAACTATATGTTGAATAAATGTGTTATCAGCCTCCTAGGACTGATAATTGGATCACATTTAGTCTCTACTCATGTGGGGACGCTTCACAACAGCAGCCCCATGGAGGGAGAGCTTATCAACAACCTCAAGTTGCTCGTTATGAGGACTTCTTGAGCACGTAGCCCCCGACCTTCCACAAGACGGAAGACCCGCTCGATGCAGATGCATGGGTTCGTACGATCGAATCCAAGTTCGAGCTCCTCACCGCCCCATGCCCCGACCAAAACAAAGCCCGATTCGCGGCTCAACAGCTGCGTGGTTCCGCCCGGCTTTGTTGGGACCACTACCATGCCATGCTGCCGGCCGACCATGCTGTCAGTTGGAACGAGTTCAAGACCGCCTTCAGAGGGCATCACATTCCAAAAGGTCTCCTGGAACGCAAACTCAATGAGTTCTTAGCCCTTACCCAAGGAAGCCGTGACGTCCTACACTACACACAAGCCTTCAACGTCCTGTGCCGTTACGCCGGCTACCACGCCGACACCGACGAGAAGAAAAGGGATAGGTTCCGAAGAGGCTTGAGCCTGGAACTCAAGGAGAGGTTGAACCCCATCAAGGTGGATACCTACAACGAGTTGGTGAATCTGGCCATCTCCCAAGAGGACTGCATGCAGGCTCTTAAAGCCGACCAGAAGAGAAAGGCCTCAGTGGCATTACCGAGCCCGCCAGCTCGAAGATTCAGGATGGTTCCCCCTCAGATGCCCCACAGGCCCCAACAATCGGGACGATGGATTGTTCGCCCTCCACCACCAGCAGCACCTCGTTTTCCTGGTTTCCGACCGCAGGCGCCCTGGCCGACCTTACCGCCGCCGCACCCTGTGAATAGCAACCGCTGTTTCACCTGCGGGAATGAAGGACATTTTGCTAAAGACTGCCCCAGGAACAAGAATCAACAGCCTGGCCAGAACCCCACGATGAGCAGAGGAAGAAGGCCCAAGGTGCAAGTTCGCCAAGGACGGCTCAACTACACCAGCTTGACCGAGCTCCCCGAAGGTGCGCTAGTGATGACGGGTACCTTCCTTGTCCTTAATCAAACTGTTGTGGTTTTGTTTGATTCAGGAGCTTCCCATAGCTTCATCGGGAGTAAGACTAGAGAGAGATGTGAGCTGAGTGTCGATCACACTAAAGGATCATATGTGATCTCCACTCCGGGAAGAAAGATAGCCTCAGATAAGATAGTTACCCTTGTACCCATCTAGTTAGGCCAAACTCTTTTTAGGGAGAATCTTATCATCCTTGACCTAGAAGGAATAGATATCATCCTAGGATGGATTGGATGACCCGACACCAAGTGGTCCTAGATGCAGCTGCCCGAGCTCTCCACATAAACTTACCCTTTCATGGCAGCTCTACCCTATCCTTGACCCACCCTGAGTACGCAATTCCTTGTGCGTACCCTATATCAGAAGCCCGGATAGAAAGCCTTCCTGTTGTCTGCGAGTACCCGGATGTGTTTCCAGATGACTTGCCCAGCATGCCGCCAGATAGAGATATCGAGTTGGCCATTGAACTGCAGCCAGGCACCGGTCCGATATCCAAGAGACCCTATCGGATGCCACTCGCTGAGCTGGCCGAGTTAAAAACCCAGTTGAAGGATCTGTTGGAAAAAGGCTTCATACGACCCAGTACTTCACCCTGGGGTTGCCCAGCCTTGTTTGTGAAGAAGAAGGATGAAAGTCTACGCATGTGTGTGGACTACCGACCTCTCAATGCGGTAACTGTCAAGAACAAGTACCCACTTCCCCGCATCGATGTCTTGTTTGATCAATTAGCTGGAGCAAGAGTGTTCTCCAAGATCGATCTTCGTTCCGGTTATCACCAAATCAAGATAAGACCCTGTGATATCCCCAAAACTGCTTTCTCCACAAGGTATGGACTCTACGAGTACCTGGTTATGTCTTTTGGACTCACCAATGCGAGGCCAACCAGGACATCAGTGATCCCTTTCCTCGCCGTCCGAGGAGGGATCCCACTCGACCGTCCAACCCGGAGGGAGCTGGGGCAGCCAAGTGCCAACAGGAACAAGCTCAGGAGCGGCGACTTCACCTGAAAAGAGAGCCACAAACAAGGCTGAGCTTCTAAGCTCAACAAGACTTAACCGACCAGTGGTAAACTACTCCACCACTTCTAGACATGCAAGGCTCTTTGGCTGAGGGGTTTTGTTTGCCAAAAGCGACTACAGTGGGTCCTTACTCTCAATATTTTAGCTCAGATTCTAAGTTCATTAACTAGTCTACATTGGCGACTTAGGCTAAACAACCATAGTTTTCAACAACACAGTATAGAACAAGCATCGAGTTCACATCATCATCATGTTCCATCTTTACTCAGTGCAGCATAGCGATCAAGCAGTCTCAAACTTGAGAGGCAAACGAATCGATTCGAGTTTCTTAACCATGCATGGCGAACCTAATCTCACGACATCCGCGCACCACAAGGGTCGCTTCATGTGTCGTCTGTCCCCATCAATTCCCAGGCACGTGTCAGGTCCAAACTTCCCTTGGCATGCAATGCTCCACAGTCCCGGCCTCTACCGTACTGTGACTGCAGTTGCACCCACATGATGCACCATGGAAACCTCATTCCAGGGACAGTAGGGGTATAAGCCACGCCTTAGTTCAATCGGGTACTAGGCTTCCCCATCCCATACTAGGTATGAGATTAGTACTTTCAAACACTTGATCACGAACACCACCACTGTCGAGCCTTAACAGATTCCATAGACAGACGAGGCGATCAGCCGACCACCAAAAGAGTTAACCAAAACCCTACCCCGTCCATCGTCCTTATAGTTGTCACAGAAGGAGAAACAACCAACTCCTACAACTCGCGAGTGACAGGAAATCACTCGACTTTTACCGTTTCCTATTTAAGCATAGCCACTACTCGGCCCAACAACTAGTGTGCAGATCAAAGGAACTATGTCATGCATCTAAGGTTTCAAACAACTCCTGTAACGTAAATGCACATACAAACGAAGGAAGGCATGTGTAAGTTTGGAGAAAATGGGTTCATGCTCCGGGGCTTGCCTTCAAGCGGAGGGGAGGAGAACTGGTCTTCCGCTAGGGCGACTTCGGCTTCTGGCACCGATAGCTCAGCTACAGCTCCGTCTTCTGGAACCGGGTGTAGCTCGTAGACGCCGTCAGTGAGGTGCAACTCTACACGAATGCAATGCAGGAGTTAGTGTTTAGACGGTTATTTCAACAACACTTGCAGTTAAGCTCGGACATTTTGTAGCAAGGCTACAGAAAAGGTGGAGAAGTTTACTTGGGTTGGTGGAGAGCAAGGTAAAAGGGTCAGATGGGAAGAAACTTATGATCTGACCCTTAGACTAGAGGAATAGCTGTGCTGGGGGTCCTCAGACTTAATGTAGAGAAGTCCCCGATTTTTTTACACATATACCCTCGGGTCAAGGAAAAGGATACAGCCGAGTCCTCGGGCGAGGCGGAAAAGGATCAGCGAAACAGATAGGGTCGGGCGAGACGGAGAAGGGGTCGGGCGGAACAGACAGGGTCGGGCGAGACAAAAAAAGGGGTCGGGCGAAACAGACAGGTTGGCAGCTTACCTTCGGTTTATAGGTGAAGTTTTAGGATCGGGAAGGAGCAGACTTGGGCGGAAGGACTGAAACACTAAGACTTGGGCAGCGGCGATGTCCGGTGGTGCTCCGGCGGCGGCGGTGCTTCTTGTCGACAACAAGCAAGCTCTAGTATAGCACGGAGGAGCAAGCGGCTGGGTGGATTGGGAAAGGCAGGTTCCTCAAGGACTTAGGTGGCCGCGCTCGAGCACGAAACAGAGAAACAAGGCGGTAAGGCAGCGATGGCGAAGGGAACTCCGGTAGGACTCTGGCATTCCCTTTTATAGCTGCGCGAAAGAGAGAGAGAGTTGGAGCAGCACGAAGACCAGTAAGAAAAGGATGGAGTGCGCTGCCAGGGCGGTGATTGAGTGGCGATGGGTGGCGGAACAGGACTTCAGAGAGGACGTCCTCGGCCATTGGACACTGGAGACAGGGCGGCGCAGGCCCGGTTTTGCCGGTGGTTGAGGTTTGGCGGAGGCGGGCATCGTCGTGCGGCGGATCTGATGGGTGTGACAGGGAGAACGGCGCTGCAAGCGAGGTTGCATAGGCGAAGTGACAGGGTGAACGGCATCGCGATCGAGCACGAATAGCGGCATTGCTGGGGCACGTCACTGGCAAGGCGGAAAAGGAGCTGTTGCGGCCAGGGTCAGGGTTGGCGATGGAGGAATCATCGCGTAGCGCATTCGGGGCGGCGCGACTGTGGTGAGGCGGCGGAAAAGCCGGAAGGCCTCGGGCCTTGCAGCAGGGGATCCGGCGAGGTGATGATGGGCGCGAGCAGCGAGGCAGTTTGGACGCAGCAGGCCGCAAGCTTTGCCACAGCGGCGACGGGGCGCCATGGCGCGGCCGGCGGGGGCGAAGCGGTGGGCGTCGGGGAAGTTGAGCCACGCGGCGGGGGAGCTTTGAAGTGGTGCAGGCCGCTCGAGTGCGTCTGCCTCGGGAGATCCGGGGGAAAAGATTGTGGGTCCATCCGTCAGTCTCGGTTTCTCCTCTGCCCAAGATTGAAAAGGACACTGTTGTTGAGACTTAGAAGGAATCGGTGGTCCTGGTTGGGTTTTCAGGGGTCAGGACCGGAAACTGGAGGTTGAGCGCTTAAGCTCGGGGGAGCTGAGTAAGCGGGATTAGGGACTCGGATTAAGATTAACTCGAAAGATTTGACCAGGGTCATCACACTCGCGCCCATCATCTCGCCGGATCCCCGGCTGCAAGGCCCGATGCCTTCCGGCTTTTCGCTGCCTCTCCACAGTCGCGCCGCCCACGAACTCGCTACGCGATGATTCCTCCCTCGCCAACCCCGACTCCGGCCGCGACAGCTCCTTTTCCGCCTTCCCAAAACTGTGCCTCGGCAAACCGCTGCTTCGCGCTCGCCCACGCAGCCGCAGCTCGCCCTGTCTTTTCACCTGTTGCAACCTCGCTTGTAGCGCCGTTCTCCCTATCACACCAATCAAATCCACCGCTCGACGACGCCCGCCTCCGCCAAATCTCAACCCCGGCAAAATCGTGCCTGCGCCGCCTTGTCTCCAGTGCCCAATGGCCGAAGACGCTATTTCCAAAGTCCTGTTCCGCCACCTATCGCCACTCAATCGCTGCCATGGCAGCACACTCCCTCCTTCTCTTTCGGTCTTCGTGCCACTCAAAATCTCTCTCTTCCGCACCGCTATAAAAAGGGAACGCCAGAGTTCCACTGGAGTTCCTTCGCCTTTGCTGTTTCACCACCCCTACTCTGAGCGCACCTGAGCACTTTCGCTGAAACTCTTCAGAGTTCCCCTCTCTGCTTAATTCCACTTCTCCCCAGTCCACCCAACCGCCTGCTCCTCCGTGCTGTGTTAGAGCTTCCTTGTTGCTCACAAGAAGCTCTGCCGCCGCCGGAGCACCGCCGGACATCGCCGCCGCCCAAGCCTTAGTGCTTAAGTCCTTCCGCCCAAGTCTGTTCCTTCCCGACCCCAAAGCTTCACCTATACACCGAAGGTAAGCTGCCAACCCTTTTCGTGTCGCCCGACACCTTTTTCCGTCTCGCCCGACCCTGTCTGTTTAGCCGACCCTTTTCCACCTCGCCCGAGGGCTCAGCTGTATCCTTTTCCTTGGTCAGAGGGTATCTGTGTAAAAGATTGGGATTTCTCTGCGGTAAGTCTGAGGACCCCGAACACAGTTATCCCTTAAAGTTTAAGGGTCAGATCACAAGTCTTCTCCCATCTGACCCCTTTTATCATGTTCTCCACCACCTTGCTACAAGTGTTCGAGCTTAAACTGCAAGTGTTGTTGAAATAACCGTCTAAACACTAACTCCTGCATTGCATTCATATAGAGTTACACCTCGCTGACAGCGTCTACGAGCTGCACCCGGCGCCAGAAGAAGGAGCTGTAGCTGAGCTACCAGTTCCAGAAGCCGAAGCCACCCCAGCTGAAGACCAGTTCTCCAACTCTCCGCTTGAAGGCAAGCCCCAGAGCATGAACCCCAAATTTCCTAAACTTGCACATGCCTTCCTGCTTATGTTTGTGCATTTACGTATAGAAGTTGTTTGCAACCATAGATGCATGACATAGTTCCTTTGATCTGAACACTGGTTTGTTGGGTCGAGTAGTTGCACTGCTTAAATTGGTACCGGTAAAAGTCGAGTGATTCCTGTCACTCGCGAGTTATAGGAGTTGGTTGTTTTCCTTCTGTTACAACTATAAGGATGATGGATGAGGTAGGGTTTTGGTTAACTCTTTTGGTGGTCGGCTGATCGCCCCGTCTGTCTAGGGAATCAGTTAAGGCCCGACAGTGGTGGTGTTCGTGATCAAGTGTTTGAAAGTACTAACCTCATACTCAGTATGTGATAGGGAAGCCTAGTACCTGATTGATCTAGACGTGAGCGGTCGCCCCACTGTCCTTGGAACAGAGTTCCCTTACGGCCGCACGTGGTGGCAAGTGTGGTCACAGAACGGTAGAGGCCGGGTCCGTGGAACCTTGCACCAAAAGAAGTGGGCCCGACACGGGTTAGGGAATTGATGGGGAAGGCCGACACAGGAAGCGATCCTCGGTGGTGCGTGGATGTCGTGAGGTTAGGTTCACCATGCATGGTTAAAAAACTCGAATCGATTCGTCTGCCTCTCACAGTTGTGTGGCGGATCCACTTCGGATCTACTTGATTAAACATGATTTAGTCGCATAATACGCGACGCTCATGCCTAAGCCAAGTAAACACGAAGTGCCGTCGGATTTCTTCCGATTTAACCACTTGAACAGGACCATTTTAGCAGACCCACACGAAGGTGAGCAGTTCCAGAGAATACAACAAGTCCACCGAGTTAACAACTTAACCACTTAGTTTGGTTATGAAATAAACATCAGAGTTTTACAAGGTTTCCAGAAAAACAACAGAAGGTTAAACCACTAGCGGAAGCAAAGCGTCGGGGTCGGACATCCCTGGTGAGGCCAGCCGGGACATCACTGATCCCTCTCCTCGCCGTCCGAGGAGGGATCCCACTCGACCGTCCAACCCGGAGGGAGCTGGGGCGGCCAAGTGCCAGCAGAAGAAGGGTCGGGAGCAGCAACTTCACCTGAAAATAGGAGCCACAACAAGGCTGAGCTACTAAGCTCAACAAGACTTAACCGACAGGAGTAAAGCTACTCCACAGAACTAGACATGCAAGGCTTTTTGGCTGAGGGGTTTGTTTGCCAAAAGCACTAAGTAAAAACCCTATTTTCAAGTTTTAGCTTCGGTTCTAAGTTCATTATCCGGTCTAAGTTTTGCAACCTATTCTAAGCAATCATAGAATCAACCAAGGTATGTATATATCAACAAAACCATGTTATCATCAAAATCCTCATTTACTCAGGGTGACATAGCGATCAAGCAGTCTCAAACTGTGAGAGGCAGATGAATCGATTCGAGTTCTTTAACCATGCATGGTGAACCTAACCTCACGACATCCACGCACCCGGAGGTCGCTTCCTTTGTCGGCCTTCCCCATCAATCCCCTAACCCGTGTCAGGCCTATTTCCTTTGGTGCAAGGTTCCACAGACCCGGCCTCTGCCGTTCTGTGACCACGCTTGCCACCACGTGCGACAGCTAGTAGGGGAAACTCCGTTCCAAGAACAATGGGGCGACCGCTCACGTCTAGGTTCAATCCGGTACTAGGCTTCCTCATCCCATACTAAGTATGAGGTTAGTACTTTCAAACACTTGATCACGAATACCACCACTGTCGGGCCTTAGTCAAGTTTCATAGATAGACGGGGCGATCAACCGACCACCAAAGAGTTACCCAAAACCCTGCCCCGTCCATCGTCCTTACAGTTGTAATAGAAGGGTAGACATCCAACTCCTACAACTCGCGAGTGATAGGGAATCACTCGACTTTTACCGTTTCCTGTTTAAGCAAGGCATCTACTCGGTCCAACAGCTAGTGTTCAGATCATGGGAGCTAGTTCATGCATCTAGGGTTCCAAACAACTACTATACGTAAATGCACAAGCATTGCTAAAGAAGGCATGCACAAGTTTGGAGAACACAGGGGTTTCATGCAACCGGGGCTTGCCTTCGAGCAAGGAGGAAGAGAACTGCTCGACTTCTGGGGCGGCTTCGGCTTCAGAGGGCAGGAGCTCAGCTACACCGTAGTCTTCTGGCGCCAGGTGCAGCTCGTAGAAGCCGTTGGCGAGGTGCAGCTCTACACGAATGCAATGCATTAGTTAGCTTTTTAGACGGTTATTTCAACAGCAACACTTGCAAGTCTGAGCCCAGAAACTCGCGACAAAAAGCAGGAGGGTGGGAAGGTTCAAGGGAGTGGGTGGAGATCAAGAGGTGAGGGTCGGATGAAAGGGATCTTATGATCTGACCCTTAAACTAGAGGATTTGGTGTGCAAGGGGTCCTCAGACTCAACGCTGAAGGGTCTCCAAGTTTTACACATACACCCTTGGTTTGAAGAAAAAGATTCAGCCGAGCCCTCGGGCGAGGCGGGGAAGGGTCGGCGGAACAGGCAGGGTCGGGCGAGACGGAACCGGGGTCGGGCGGATAAGAGGGGTTGGGCGAAGCGGACAGGGGTCGGACGGATAAGAGGGGTCGGATGAGGCGGACCAGGGGTTGGACGAGGCGGACCAGGGGTCGGCAGCTTACCTTCTTCTTACAAGGAACGCTTGGGGTCGGGAAAAAGAAGACTTGGGCGGAGGGGCTAAGGCTTTGAACAACGGCTAGGTCCGGCAGTGCTCTGGCGGTGGCGGTGCTTCTTGTGGATCACAAGTAAGCTCTTACGCAGCGCGGAGGAGCAAGCGGCTGGGTGGCTTGGGGAAAATGGTGTGGAGTAGAGAGCAGAGTTCCTCAGGAACTTAGGCTGTAGCGCTGTGAGCTCGAAGCAGAGGAGCAAGAGAAATGGCAGAAAGGCAGCAATGGCGAAGGGAACTCCAGCGGGGCTCACGCATTCCCTTTTATAGCAGCGCGGGAGTGAGAAGGAAAGCGGGGCGAAGGCCGGGGAAGAAGCAATGGAGTGCTCTGCCTGGGCGGCGATTGAGCGACGAGGGCGGTGGAGCAGGACTTCAGGGATGACGCCGGCGGTCATTGGGCTCTGGCGTCAGGGCGGCGCAGGAGCGGGTATGCCGGTGGTTGAGATTTGGCGGAGGCGGGCGTCGTCGTGCGGTAGAGTTGATGGAAGTGACTGGGTTAACGGCGCTTGAATCGAGGGCGCACAGGTGAGGAATCGTCGGGTAGCGAAGACCAGGCGGCGCGACTGTGTCGAAGTGACGAAAAAGATAGGCGACATCGGGCTCTGCCGCCGGGATCTGGCGATGTGATGATGGGCGCGGGTGGCGAGGTGCTGCAGAAAGGTTGCAGAGGGGCTTCCGCTGCGATTGGGGAAGGGGGCGCGAGAATCCATTCGGTCACGGGCCAGAGACGAGGCGGAGCGGCGGCATCGGAGAAGTTGAGCCACGCGGCGGGAAAACTCTGAAGCGGCCATGCAACTCGAGTGCGCCTGTCGCGGGGAAACTGGGAGAAAAGATCTCGTGGGTCCACCGGTCAGATAGAAGGGACGTGTTGGGAAAGACTTAGAAGGATCTGACGGTGAGTTGGGGTCGGCGGGGTCGGAACTGGAGACCAGCGGAGAGGATTGGGTCTCAGGGGTCGGGACCGGTCTGGAGGTTGATCACTTAGGCTTGGAAAGCTAAGACAGGTGATCAGGGGCTCGGATTAGGATTAACTTGGAAGATTTGGGGTCGGTCGTCACAGTTTGAGACTGCTTGATCATAATGTCACACTGAGTAATGAAAGAGTCTAATGATGACATGGTCTTGATGTTGAACTTATATACATAAAGTTGGATCTATGTTTGCTTAGAGTAAGTTGCAAATGTAGACTGGTTAATAAACTTAGAATTTGAGCTAAAACTTGAAAGCAAGGACCTAATGTAGTCGCTTTTGGGCAAACAAACCCCTCAGCCAAAGAGCCTTGCATGTCTAAAAGTGGTGGAGTAGTTTTTCCCACCGGTCGGTTAAGTCTTGTTGAGCTTAGAAGCTCAGCCTTGTTGCGGATTCTCTTTTCAGGTGAAGTTGCAGCTTCCGAGCTCGCTGCTGGCACTTGGCCGTCCCAGCTCCCTCCGGGTTGGACGGTCGAGTGGGATCCTTCCTCGGATGGTGAGGAATGGGATCATTGATGTCCTGGTTGGCCTCGCCAGGGACGTCCGACCCCGACGAGTAGCTTCCGCTTGTTGTTATCTTCTGTTTTGTTTCTTCCGAACTTGTTAAACTCTAATTTACAACCAAGTGTGTAATAACTTGTTAATCTAATGGCGGACCTGTTGTATTCTCTGGAACCACTCACCTTCCTGTGGGTCATGCTAACTCGGTCCTGTTAAAGTGGTTAAATGGGATGAAAGCCGATGGCACATCGAGTTAACTTGATTAAGGCATGAGTGTCGCGTGTCAAGCAGCTTAAGCATGCTTTAGTTAAGTTAATCCGAGGTGTTTCCGCCACAGGGCGGCTCTCGCCGGATCCTGTCGCCGGTCCTACAGGCGACCGTTGCCGCCGAGCATGATGATGGTGTCTGGCCGTGGCAATTGTGCACGTTGGGGAAGATGGCTGACCCCTGTTGTCCTGCTTACGGCCTGTGGAACACGGACGTCACGTCCCTATCGCCGGATATGTCGGGCACGAGAACGGGTGGCGCTCCCTCCGGTGCCGGGCGGTGCATGCTATGAGTGCCCTATGGCGAATCAGGGGGAGCCGCAGCCACTGTAGCTTGTGCGGTCGTGGCTACAATGTCCCGCCCGGGTACTTGTGGCAGGTCACGTCGAGGGGCGCGAGCGCCTTTCTTCGCGCCAAAGCCGCGGCGCATTTATGGCAAGATCGGTGGGGGGCCCACGAGATCCGCACCCTCGTCTGCCGGTCCGTGCCCGAGGCAGACCCTTGTCTTGTGGGCTCGGATGAGTCCGACCCCCTACGCCCAGGGTCGGGCGAGGCGGAGCCTTGCGGTGAGGGGTCGGGCGCACCCGACCCTGGGACTGTGGGTCGGGCGAGGCAGAGTTTCACCATCGAGGGGTCGGGAGTGTCCGACCCCGGGGCCCTAGGTCGGGAAAGACGGAGTGGGATGTTCCCTGGCCATGCTGTGTCAGCGGTAATCGTCATTACCGCAGGTGAGCCTGGGCCTTCATGATTGTTGTTTTAAGGGGCATTAGGAGGTCATTAATATTCCCCCCCAACAAACGTGCAGAGCGAAGACGAGTGCCGAGCTAATGAAAGCCGGCGTACAGCAGGTCGAAGTGATGGTTATGGAGGGCATCGCAAGATGCACTCTGTAGGAGTAGCCCCTAAGCATTGAAGCGATTAGAATAATCGGTCCAATGTTCAAAGAAGAAAAAAGTTGACTTTTGAAGTACATCCTAGAAGCAAGTCCAAGTGCTTGAGCACAAAGATAGGTGAAGTCATGAAGGTACGCCGACTAGAATAAGGTGCCCAGCTCCTGAGGACGAGGACTAGCGGAGCCATAGTGGCACGTCGACCTGAAGTAGGCGCCTAGCCCCCGAGCGTGGGAGCTGGACGAGTCGTGGAAGTTTGTTGCGTCGCCTCCTGCCCCGAACCAGAGAGGTCGGCCGGACAACGGGAGGCACGCCGAGTCATTGGTGGCGCCTAGGCCCCAAGCCTGGGAGCCGGACGAGTCGTCGAAGTACACCGAGTCGCCACCCACCCCAAGCAAGAGAGGTCGGCTGGGTGACGGGAGGCACGCTGAGTCATCGGCGGTGCCCAGCCCCTGAGCCTGGGAGCCGGAGGGTCGTCGAAGTACACTGAGTTGCCTTCCGCCCTGAGCCACAGAGGTCAGCCAGGAGACAGGAGGCATGCTGAGTCACCGAAGGACGTCGAGTCACCGCCTTACCCGAGCCAGAGAGGTTAACCGGGTGATGGGAGGCACACAGAGTCATTGTCGGCGCCCAGCCCCTAAGTTTGGGAGCCAGACGAGTCGTCGAAGTACGCCGAGTTGCCTCCCGCCCCGAGGCAGAGAGGTCAGCCAAGAGACAGGAGGCACGTCGAGTCGTCATCGACGCCCAGCCCCCAAGCCTGGGAGGCGGACGAGTCATTGAAGTACGTCAAGTCACCGCTCGTCCTAAGCAAGAGTGGTCAGCTGAGCGACGAGAGGCACGCTGAGTCGGCGGCGGCGAGCCCTCGAGCCTGGGAGTCGGACGAGTCATCGAAGTATGCCAAGTTGGGACCTGTAATATAAATCTTGTGGTGTATCAATCTGTGTGATGAAATATGTGATGAAATGAACTTAATCGTATGCGGCTTGAGAAAAAGATGCCTCATCCCTCCTTTGGCACATACGACAGGACAACATGTAGCTGAGGCCTGTAGCCACTAAGCACCTAGCCTTGCTTGACCAGCATTCTGCTGAGAACGGATCTCGAGCTTGTAGGAGGGGTGAATGCAAGGTTGTCTAGGTTTCATGAGCTAGGAAGCCGACCACACAAGATAGTTATATAGCCTCAAGAGGGGCAGGACAAGGAAGCGGGACCCAGAGGTCAGCGCCTGGGGGAAGCCCCTAGGCTTGAGAGCGAGCGGGCTATTGAACAGGTCGGACAGCCCCCCCGAACGTCAGGAACAGCTTGGGAAAAAGAACAGTAAAGCAGTAGGTACGCAAAAAAGAACTATAGGGGTTTAATTTATTTAATAAAAATGGGAGAAAAGCATACATAGGTTTTAAGTCCGAAGGGTAGAATTGTCATAGATGCTCGATATTCCATGGGTTGGGGACGCTAGATCCATCTGCCCATTGTAGCCGGTAGGTGCCGTGTTAAATGATTGGTGAAGCCACCGAGGCACGTCGAGTCGCCTCCCGCCCCGAACCAGAGAGGTCGGCTGGGCGACGGGAGGCACATCAAGTAGTTTTTAAGCTATCAAGGGATGATAAAAAGATTATGTAGCATAATGTAGAATATTTCATAATTGAACAACTTAGAAATTTAATTCACTGTAGAAGTAAATTCTTGCACATCTTGCTCTTGTTGGTTGGGTAATTTTCCCAGGTAGTTAGCCTGTTATGTTATAGCACCTAGCCCTGCTGACTGCTGCTCATGGAAAGGATGGCTTATCTCATGATATAGAGTTGGGGCTAACCTGATGCTCGCATATAGGAGACACACAGGATGAGTCAAGGTTTCACGGATTAAGGCGTCTGCTACCCGAGTACTTTAGCAACTGTTAAGAGGGACGGACAAGCTGCAAAGCAGTCGGAACTGTGCAAAAATGAAAAAGCATGCGCTGGGCACTCGTGAGCTGTAGCCGAGGTGTGAAGGTGTATGAAGATGTACGAAAGTCATAAAATATTTAATTGTAAATAAGATTTAGCTTGATCTGTGGATGATTGTTGAAGAAGTTGTGGCAGTTGTCAATGAAGTCACGACGGTTGTTGATGAATCTATTGATAGGTCTGGGTGGTCGAAGTTGTCGTAGACATGTCGGCGTCAATCATTGACGCTGCTCTACTATGGAAGGCGTTCGAGCAAAGGGAGGAGAAGGAGCTTCCTATTCCATGGATTGACGATTAAAGCTGTTCTCAGGTTCCTCATTGGCAAAGTGCATGCCAAGCACTATGCACCCTTTTACCAATCGCTGATCTAACAAGACCTGAGCCTTCTGCCATTCCTGCATAGAGCTAAAACAGACCGCAACTTGCCTGACGATTGCATCACCGAGGTGATAATCACGTCCATGACCATCCATCGGCATTGCTGCTAAGCGGAGACAGGATAGCGAGTTGCGGAGCCGTCCCCTATGGATTTGTGATGAGCCATGCCTACCGTTCCACCATCGCCGATCCAGCCTAGTTAGGTAGGAGGGTGTGGGTGGGTGGGCACTTGTGAGGAAATCCTTCATGCTCTCGAGGAAAACAACGCCAGGACGGGATGCCATCGAGGTCACAAAAACGGATCTTGCAACCACCCCTACCTGGTGCACCAACTGTTGGAGTTATGGATCCGGCAGTCCAGTAGGGGGTTACCCAGGTGGTTGATTTGTAGGTGAGGGCGGTCACAAAATCAAGAACTCGATGGTAATCACAAGAACACGAAGGAACACGGGAGTTTTAGACAGGTTCGGGCCTCCAAAGTGTAATACCCTACATCTTGTATGCGTGGATTGTATTGCTCGGTATGAGAGTCGATTGGTTTTTCTTTGCCCTTAGGGGGCACCCTTGGCTGCCTTATATAGTCTGGTGATGAAGAGTTACAAGTCGCTTTGAATCTAGTCTACTCGGTATTACATGGAAGGTAATCTAAGTCGGATTACCATACGCGTCCCACAGTATCCGGGTAGATTTGGATAGTCTAGTTGCCTTGCCGTGTACTCCAAGTAACTTCATGTCCTTGGCCCGCATGCCTAGTCGGGCGGGTCCACTTGTCAAGTCTGGCTGTATCCTGGTCGGTGGCGACCCATGGGGTACCTATATCCCTCAAGATCATGTTGCTAGGAATGACATTACACTTTGTGGAGTTCATTCTGAAGATCAATTGGTGGATATCTTCACAAAATCTTTAGATGAAAATACTTTTTGTAGGTTTCAAAGTGAGCTTAATGTGCTTGATGCTTCTAACGTCATGTAATTGCTTGTCATATAGTTGCATTTCATATGTACATGGCTAGGGGCTTGTCTAACCTTGTCAAGATAGTGATGAACATGGGTTTTGCTTGAGCTGGTGGACCTCTTTTAGCTCAAGGCATCAAGTTGGGTTCATCATGAATAAGCTTGACAAGGGCACAAACTTGAAAAGATAAATTTAATTTCCTTATCTTGCATCTTTTCTTGACATATAGATGCACTCATGTTTACTTTCATGCACTTGTCTTGCATTGCATTGCATTGCCGTTAGGCTTATCAAAGGAGATATCACTCTTAGAGCATGTTGTTCACTCTTAATGCGGATCAATAACTCAATAAGTGTGATTAGAGCAATGATTGTGCTTTAATGCCTATTGACTCATGTCCTAGCGAACTTAAAGTTTCCATCTCTAAGTTCATAGGCAAGTGACTCATACATTCCCTTTTTGGAGTTACCTCGTCTCTTTAGTTCTTATTGAGATCTTTGAAAAATATGTTATCTGTCCCTTTTTAGGGAATTGTATATGTACTTTCAAAGGATTGTTTGAGGAGAGAGGTTGTCACTCGAAATTGATCCAAGTTTGAGCTTGTTTTGTCCTGTGTTTGTCAAATTTTTGGATCAAGGAAGAGAAACTTAGTTCAGTGCAGCAACATTGTCACCATCGAATGTTCTGACGGTGGATAGGTTCCACCATCGGAACATCCGGTGGTAGGGTCTGTTTGACCAGTTTCAAACTACTACAGTTCTTCATCCGATGGTTCATCCGATGCTGTCTTCTTGCACCATCAGAACTTCCGGTGCTCTTGGAAAACTTGGCAAATTTTGGACCCTCCAAAAATTGGTCCGACGCAACTAAAAATCTAACTGTCGGACCTTCCGGTGCTTTGGATAGCGGCAGTTCAAAAACCTGTCAAAATCAATCCAATGCTTAGTCCGATGCCCCCTTCTTCTAACCATCAGTTCATCCAATGCTTCTCTGCAACGTGGACCCACATGTCATAACCGCTTCACTATCTTTGAACCTACCCATTTCTCTCACTTTCACCGTGCGCCACCCCTAGCTTCGTGCACTGCCGCTTTCACCTCCATGCTGCCTTCGGCCACCACCTGCACCGCGGGGCACCCTCACCGCCATCACCAGACCACAACGCACCGTTGTTGTGTATTTTAGCCATAGCGAATAAATCCGCAAGTGCACGGATACCGTTGTAGCTTTCACCTCAGAGTATTCCAAGGGTATCGAATCCAGGGGAATGTGTGTGCTCTAACTTCTAGTCTAGTCGATCCAAGGACACACCAAGATAGGTGATGAGGGTAGAGAGGATTCCTAAAGAGTAGCACTTCAGGCAAGTTAGAGGTCGATCTCACGATTGAAGATACTCGCTTCGGGCACCGGCTTACCTCTGGTCTGCCAGGCAACTTCGGCTAGTAGCTCTATGCTATATCCGAACATGGAGGATTACAAAGGATCAATAGGGTTGTCACCACCTATGGCCTGCCTCTAGCAATCCATGGGATATAAAGGAAACGAAGGATAACCCTTAGCCTAGACACCATATCTATGCTACTGATTACTACTACAATCCAACTATGTCTGAGCTCCCGTAGCAAACTAGAACACTTTGTATAAATACAGTGTGACAAACCCATGAGTAAAGAGAATTGATCTCATTTGGACATAAGTACTACTAGCGTATACCGTATCTAGGCCTCAAGGCATACATGAAAGCATACAAACCTATACTATGGTAGCAAGGGTATATGACTAGCATATGAGCATATAAGCCAAGCATATAAACGTAGCAAGGATATAAGACTACTCATGCATATGAGAAGCAAGTATAACATTATAAGAAGGAATCATGAATGCTTACTTAACTCCAAAGAATGTAGCAACATCCGTAGAGGTACAAGCTGGGAGGAGAGTGTCGACACTCTGGCACTCCTCCTAAAAACCCCTCACTCTCTTCCTACTCTAAGCACAAGCTAGACAATGCTTTGCCTTTGCAACGAGGCTCTAAGATCTCTTGGATTGTGTGTCTTCAAATGAGACCCTGCCCTCATATTTATAGGCACTTGGGGTTGGTTCCCGAGGGGAATATTTGGGGAATCTTCCCTAATCACCATGCAAGGTTGGTATCTGGTGACACGTGGCGGTTGGAGGCGAGAGGAGCCACCCTGGGTTCGGCTGACCCAGGTCAACCGCCTCTGGTAACCGCCTTCGGCTGGGTGGCTGCCAGGTGAGTCCTCACTTGGGTACGGGGTTTTTTGCAGTGAATCTTGTTGGTTTACTCCTGTTTGTGGGCCCTTCAATCCGTGTGCTTGCTCCTGATTGGTTGAGAGTGTGTTTCCTTTTCTCTTGAGGTGTGTTTTCTCCTTTAATGAACCTGCATACAAATATTCACCAACACTTGTGAAATTTGTTTGTAATAACTCCTATCACTGTTGTTGATGCTCATCTTTTATGTGTTTATGCAGGAGTTGACGATCTAGATTTGGTACTTAAGAGCCGTCAACAACCATCGTCGATCATCTCCGTCGCCTCCCCGCATCTCCACTGCGCGAAATTGCGCATGGCCAGTGGGGAACCCTACCCTAGGGTTTCCACCGCCGAGGCCAATTCCGGCTAGGCGCCGCTGCCTCCAGCAATCGACCATCATCTTGAGGTCCGCCGGCACCTCCTCTACCTCCACTGCCATCTCTCTCTCCACATCTTGCAGTGGTGAGCATCCAGGTCAACTTGCCTAGAATTTCCTCTCAAATTTGTTCATATTTCATACAAATTCAATCCGTTAGTCAGTTTGATTTGCTTTTTGGAGGTCCATATCATGAAATTGAGCAATTACTCTCACTTTCATATCTTGTCACTTAGTTTCTGCCCTTTGCTCAATGATGGTCAAAATGGATATGTCAAATACATTGAGTATTTTTGTCTCGCTATTCAAGTTCTTTAACTGAAATCATTTTCGAGGACAACGCTACTTTCATGAAATTTGGTAGCCTCTTGATTACTATGTCACTTCATCTCTTGCCCAGTTGCTCATTTTGTGTCAAATGTATAAATTAAAGAAAACTTGAGCAATGTGGTTATCTGTCCACTCCTCACAAATTTTAGTTTATTGGACAGTGATGCTTTCTTGTCTTAGGAGTGTATGACACTTGCACATCTTGTCACCTAAGGACCCTATCTTAGTGTTCGACCTTTTATCTTGTGTTGAGATTTTGTCATCTACTAGAATCATCAAAATTAGGCTCAATCAAATCTTTTGCTATGCTTAAGGACTCGCTTACCCTTAGTTGCTTTTCACTACTTGTGTACCTCTATCTTGCCATACTATAATCTTCCACCATATCTCTTGCAGATGGCAGGCAACAAGAGGAAGGGTAAGGGTAAGGCAGTTGTGGAGCTGAAGAAGAAGAAGAGCAAGGTCGATAAGGAGTGGGAGCGTGCCTTGCTTGTGCCAGATACTCAGGGGTAGCCAGCAGCAAGGTATTCGGATTGGTGAGCCAGTTCAGGGTGATTTTGTTGGGATACGAGGTAGGCTACACTAGCGCAAATCAAAATTTCTACCGCGTATAACCAGGAAGAACTGCCGTATAAGGATCACGGGATTACCACTCGACGCACTACTGGTGCGGAAGATGTAGATATGCGTCGATGCAGTGAAGACGATCACGTAGTCGTACGTAGTCGATCAACATAGTCGATCAACGTAGTCGTACGTAGTCGATCACGTCACGTTCAGCAGCTCCTCAGCAGCTCGTCCACGTGTAGCAAGATCGCCTCCAGTGCCGCGGCTCGTCGTCGGCTCGTCGTGGCTCGTCGGCGGCTCGTCGATGGCTCGTCCAAGTGCTGCAGGCGCAACACCTCCAAGGTATCCACACGTGCAGGGAGGAAGCGTCGTAAGCCGGACTGCTAGATCCGCGAGTTGCAACAGGCGAGGGCGTGGGAGGCGCGGCAGGTGTGTTTCGCCAAAAAGGTGTAAACCCTAGGGCGCCCCCACCCCTCTATTTATAGAGGTTCCTGACGGGCCTCTGGATCCGAGGCCCATTAGTACTTCTAAACCTAATTCAACTCGGATCAGATCCGAATTGGGCTTCCAGCCCCTTAAGTGTGTGACCCTATGGGTTCGGATACGTATAGACATGGCCCGAGTACTCCTACTCGGCCCAATAGTCGGTAGCGGCCTCTAGCAAGACGTGCCAACTCCTATACGCACACGAAGACCATATCAGACGAACCATCACAACATAATATACATGCTATTCCCTTTGCCTCATGATATTTGGTCTAGCTTCAAGCCGATCGCTCTTTCTCGATCCTGTGATTCGGAATCCCTTTGTAGGTTAACTCTTAACCGTACGTAGCATGGCCATGCATTTTCGGATCCGATCACTCGAGGGGCCCAGAGATATCACTCTCAATCAGAGAGGGGCAAATCCCATCTTGATTGACCATGTCTCATAGCATGCTTCTTGACAAACCCGAAAGCTACCTTTATAACTACCCTGTTACGGCATAACGTTTGATAGCCCCTAAGTAGGTCGATCCACATCTAGAATACATGCGACAATCTCAGGTCTAAGGACAAAGCGTATATGTTGTTTAAAGAGAGAACTACTTCTCGTGTTGGGTCAGTCCTAACACATGTCTCCACATGTGTCCACATTATTAGTTCAACATCTCCATGTCCATGACTTGTGAAACATAATCATCATCTAATACATGTGCTAGTCTAATATTCATGTGTGTCCTCACATGAACTCCGACTAGGGACAACTTTAGAATAACCATACAAGTAAAGAGTTTCACATACAATTCACATAATTGCAAATCAATTCAAGTAGCCTTCAATGGATATTCAATGAACACAACATATAAATCATGGATACAAATGGAATATCATCATCTCTATGATTGCCTCTAGGGCATACCTCCAACAATCTCCCACTTGCACTAGAGTCAATCTAGAAGGTACCTAATACCCATAGCTCTTACATGCGCATCATGCTTAGCCTGCGGGAGTGGTTTTGTCAACGGATCAGAAATGTTCAGATCCGTGTGTATTTTGCATATCTTGATCTCACCCCGGTTAACAAAGTCTCGAATGAGATGAAATCGCCGCATTACGTGTTTGTTCTTCTGGTGGTTCCTTGGCTCCTTTGCTTGCGCAATTGCCCCATTGTTATCACAGTAGAGATTCAATGGGCTGGACGCATTCGGGAACACACCAAGCTTAATGAGGAAATTCCTTATCCAAACACCTTCCTTCGCGGCTTCCGAAGCCGCGATGTACTCGGCTTCTGTCGTAGAATCGGCCACCGTCTCCTGCTTGGAACTCTTCCAACTAACAGCACCACCATTTAGCGTGAACACAAATCCTGATTGTGACTTTGAATCATCTCTGTCAGTTTGGAAACTAGCATCGGTGTAACCTGTTACAACGAGCTCCTCCTCACCTCCATAGACGAGGAACATATCTTTAGTCCTTCTCAAGTACTTAAGAATGTTTTTCACCGCTGTCCAGTGACTCTCACCTGGATCAGATTGGTGCCTGCTTGTCATACTTAGCACATATGAAACATCTGGGCGAGTACTTATCATTGCATACATGATAGATCCAATAGCCGAGGCATATGGCACTCTACTCATGCGATCCCGCTCATCAGCAGTCGAAGGACACTGAGTCTTGCTGAGATGTATGCCATGTGACATAGGCAAGAACCCTTTCTTTGCCTCTTCCATGCTGAACCGCTTCAACACTTTGTCGATGTAAGTATCTTGGCTTAAACCTATAAGCCTTCTCGATCTATCTCTATAGATCTTAATGCCCAGAATATATGCCGCTTCCCCTAAGTCCTTCATCGAAAAACTATTTTTCAGTGAAGTCTTTACGGACTCAAGCATAGGAATGTTATTTCCAATCAGTAATATGTCATCCACATATAAGATTAGAAATACTACAGAGCTCCCACTAACCTTCTTGTAAACACAAGACTCTTCTTCATTCTTGGTGAAGTCAAACCCTTTGACCACTTCATCAAAACGAATGTTCCAACTCCTAGATGCTTGCTTCAATCCATAAATGGATCTCTGAAGCTTGCATACCTTTCCAGCATTTTTCGGATCGACAAAACCCTCGGGCTATATCATATACACGTCCTCAGCTAGGTTTCCATTCAGGAAAGCTGTCTTGACATCCATCTGCCATATCTCATAATCGAAATATGCAGCTATAGCTAGAATAATCCGAATGGACTTAAGCATCACTACGGGCGAGAAGGTCTCGTCGTAGTCAACTCCTTGAACTTGTCGAAAACCTTTTGCGACAAGTCGTGCTTTATAGATGTGAACATTTCCATCCATGTCCTTTTTCTTCTTATAGATCCACTTGCACTCTATGGCTTTAACACCATCAGGCGGGTCAACCAAGTTCCAAACTTGATTGTCTCCCATGGACTCTATTTCGGATTGCATGGCACTCTGCCATTTTTCGGAGTCTGGGTCCATCATTGCTTCTGCATATGTCGCAGGCTCATCATTGTCCAACAATAATATTTCCCGCATTTCGCGGAGCCTTGCCGACCTTTGTGGTTGTGGCGGTGCTTCTCTTGCCATGGGTATCTCAACTTGTTCTGCTACGTTAGCATCACTCATTGATTCTTGCCCGATCGGCTCATCTTGAACTTCTTCAAGATGCACTGTCTTTCCACTCTTTTCTCCTTTGAGAAACTCTTTCTCTAGGAAAACCCCGTCCGAGCGACAAACACTTTGCCTTCTGTTCGGTTGTAGAAATAATATCCCAAAGTTTCCTTTGGATATCCCACGAAAATGCACTTATCCGACTTGGGTGTGATCTTGTCCGACTGAAGTCGCTTGACAAACACTTCACATCCCCAAATCTTTAGAAAAGACAAACTAGGAACCTTTCCAGTCCATATCTCATATGGTGTCTTAACTACGGATTTAGATGGTACCCTATTAAGTGTGAAAGCTGCTGTTTCTAGAGCGTATCCCCAAAATGACAACGGTAGGTCCGACTGGCTCATCATTGATCGAACCATGTCTAACAAAGTTCGATTACGTCGCTCGGACACACCATTTCTCTGAGGTGTTCCAGGCGGCGTAAGTTGTGGAACAATTCCGCAACTCTTTAGATGATTGCTAAACTCGTGGCTCAAATACTCACCTCCACGATCAGATCGTAAGGCCTTAATTTTCTTGCCACGCTGATTTTCAACTTCATTCTGAAATTCCTTGAACTTTTCAAAGGTTTCAGACTTGTGCCTCATCAAGTAGACATAGCCATATCTACTAAAATCATCAGTGAAAGTTATGAAGTATTGGAATCCTTCTCTAGCCGTCGTGCTCATTGGTCCGCATACATCACTATGTACGAGTTCCAACAAGTCTACTGCTTTCTCAGGAAATCCTGTGAAAGGCGTCTTGGTCATCTTGCCTAGCAAGCAAGCCTCACATGTCTCGTATGATTCAAAATCAAACGAAGTTAGAAGTCCATCAGAATGGAGCTTCTTCATGCGCTTTTCACTTATATGACCCAAACGACAATGCCACAAGTAGGTAGGACTCAAATCATTAGGCCGAGGCCTTTTAGCACTTACATTATAGACAGGTGAACCATCAAGATTTAAAACAAATAATCCATTCACAATGGGTGCAAAAGCCATAAACATATTATTCTTAGAGATCACACAACCATTGTTTTCACTCGCAAATGAATAACCATCCTTCATCAAGCATGAAGGAGACAAAATGTTTCGACTTAAACTAGGAACAAAATAACAATTATTCAACTCCATAATAAATCCTGACGGGAGGTGGAGTTGCATCGTCCCGACGGTCAACGCAGCAACTCTTGCATTATTGCCCACGCGAAAATCAACTTCTCCTCTTTCCACGCTTCTACTTCTTATCATTCCCTGCATCGAATTACAAATATGAGCAACCGATCCGGTATCAAATACCCAAGAATTAATAATTGTATCAGCGAGAAATATGTTGTCTATAACATTAACAACAAGCGTATCTGAGGTAGAAGTACTCTTACTTCCGCCATTCTTCAACGAAGCTAGGTACTGCTTGCAGTTTCTCTTCCAGTGACCAAGTTCATGACAGTAAAAGCACTCTTTATCTGGAGCAGGTCCAGGTCCAGCTTTAACCTTGGGCGCTGGGTTTGGCTTGGACGTTCCAGCCTTGCCCTTCTTCTTTCAAGAATTGCCCTTCTTCTTAAAGCTAGGCTTGTTCTGTATAGCCATCACATGGCTGGTACTAGCGCTTTTCTTGATGTCCACCTCTGCTGTCTTGAGCATACCACATAGTTCATTCAAACCCTTCTCCGTCCCATGCATATGGTAGTTCGAGATGAAGTTCCCATAGCTAGCCGGAAGAGATGAAAGAATGAAGTCAGTGGCCAACTCTTTGCCCATTGGGAAGCCCAGCTTCTCCAATCGCTGAGTGTAACCAACCATCTTGATTACATGTGGTCCTACTGCTGCGCCTTCTACTAACTTGCACTCCAGAAAGGCTTTGGACACATTGAACCTTTCGGTCCTAGCCTGTGTCTGGAACATGTCCTTGAGCACCACGATCATACCGTGTGCCTCATGATTTGTTTCGAACTGCATCTGCAGCTCGGGTTCCATGCAAGCAAGCATAAGGCAGCTTACCTCAAGATTAGCATCAAATGCCTTCTTGTAAGCAGCCTTAACGGCAGCAGATGCATCATCAACAGGTACTGGTGGTAGTGGGGTGTCTAGAACATTAAACTATTTTAACAGAATCTACTCCCACTAAAATCAATATCCCTCTATTGAAACTTAGTGATTCAGGATCCACAACTAACAAGTCTACTAGTGAGCTTTAGCATCACCGCTAGCAAACGAGGTAGATCGGCAAGCAACTTTTGCTAATCATATCACATATGACTCCTGTTGTTAGGTGACATCTCTATGTCTCGGCGCCCAACCTTTATGCCCCAAGGTCCTTAACCGTTAAGATAACCTTGTTAAGCAAACCAACCCTTATGTGTGTAAGTGTCCGACACAAACCCGTCTAGTCAAAGAAAACTAGTGGCACCCTAATTTCATAGACCCACCACTAACTGTACAAGACATGGGACGGGGCAAGTTTTAGTTGGGAGGGCATACTAACTTAAACTTTGTGAGGGATCGTTCTACTTCTAACATCATAGCATGCAGAACGTAAAACATAAACAGAATAGCATTCACACAGTTGTGACACAGTATGGCCCGTTTTCATATGGTGATCTCCATCTCCATAGAACCTGTTCACCATGGTGATCTCCATCTCCATGTTCCATGTGCGCCATCCTCCTGGTGATGAGTCCTCCAAAAACTAGAGCATGCTATTACGCCTAATAGCTAGTAAAGAATCTAGTAATGAAGATTACATAGTTGCTTGGATCATCACAGATTGGTACGCAGACCATTAAATACAATAAAGTGACAATACATATGGCTCCTGCCGTGTTGCCGTACGCGCGACACGCAGGTCACGAATGAGTTACACACATGCATCACATACACAAGGGGGCCATACTGATCACAAGATACATACATACATCCTGCAAAACAGAGTTAGGCGCCCTAACGTTCCAAACTTCGGATGCCCGAAACTCCATCTTCCAAGCCGAATTTGGGAAATCTAATTTCGCCGAAAACGGCGAAGCGTTGAATTTCATGTGTAACTTTTTCTGTAGATCAATTTTCATATAAAAATCGCCCCGATCCGAGATTGTACCGAAAAGTTACGGCTGATTTACTGAAGCATACGCATACGGCAAAATCCCGACCCTGGCAGTAGATCCCATCTACTATTGCACATCTAATGCGCCTGGCGTATGACCCTGGATCTCGATTCGACCAATCATATTGATCTTCGCTCACTGCAACTGGATTTACGTGTATCACTTAACTCCGATGGCGGAAACCGACCGGTAGGAGTATGTCGTTACACTACCATTGCAGCAAGGGCACGAAACCAGGACATAGATCAAACAGAAAACTCGCATATCTCCATATGCACACATCCCGAATCCAAAACTAAGTAGCTACGGCTCTTGATACCACTGTTGGGATACGAGGTAGGCTACACTAGCGCAAATCAAAATTTCTACCGCATATAACCAGGAAGAACTGCCGTATAAGGATCACGGGATTACCACTCGACGCACTACTGGTGCGGAAGATGTAGATATGCGTCGATGCAGTGAAGACGATCACGTAGTCGTACGTAGTCGATCAACATAGTCGATCAACGTAGTCGTACGTAGTCGATCACGTCACGTTCAGCAGCTCCTCAGCAGCTCGTCCACGTGTAGCAAGATCGCCTCCAGTGCCGCGGCTCGTCGTCGGCTCGTCGTGGCTTGTCGGCGGCTCGTCGATGGCTCGTCCAAGTGCTGCAGGCGCAACACCTCCAAGGTATCCACATGTGCAGGGAGGAAGCGTCGTAAGCCGGACTGCTAGATCCGCGAGTTGCAACAGGCGAGGGCGTGGGAGGCGCGGCAGGTGTGTTTCGCCAAAAAGGTGTAAACCCTAGGGCGCCCCCACCCCTCTATTTATAGAGGTTCCTGACGGGCCTCTGGATCCGAGGCCCATTAGTACTTCTAAACCTAATTCAACTCGGATCAGATCCGAATTGGGCTTCCAGCCCCTTAAGTGTGTGACCCTATGGGTTCGGATACGTATAGACATGGCCCAAGTACTCCTACTCGGCCCAATAGTCGGTAGCGGCCTCTAGCAAGACGTGCCAACTCCTATACGCACACGAAGATCATATCAGACGAACCATCACAACGTAATATACATGCTATTCCCTTTGCCTCACGATATTTGGTCTAGCTTCAAGCTGATCGCTCTTTCTCGATCCTGTGATTCGGATCCCTTTGTAGGTTAACTCTTAACCGTATGTAGCATGGCCATGCATTTTCGGATCCGATCACTCGAGGGGCCCAGAGATATCACTCTCAATCAGAGAGGGGCAAATCCCATCTTGATTGACCATGTCTCATAGCATGCTTCTTGACAAACCCGAAAGCTACCTTTATAACTACCCTGTTACGGCATAACGTTTGATAGCCCCTAAGTAGGTCGATCCACATCTAGAATACATGCGACAATCTCAGGTCTAAGGACAAAGCGTATATGTTGTTTAAAGAGAGAACTACTTCTCGTGTTGGGTCAGTCCTAACACATGTCTCCACATGTGTCCACATTATTAGTTCAACATCTCCATGTCCATGACTTGTGAAACATAATCATCATCTAATACATGTGCTAGTCTAATATTCATGTGTGTCCTCACATGAACTCCGACTAGGGACAACTTTAGAATAACCATACAAGTAAAGAGTTTCACATACAATTCACATAATTGCAAATCAATTCAAGTAGCCTTCAATGGATATTCAATGAACACAACATACAAATCATGGATACAAATGGAATATCATCATCTCTATGATTGCCTCTAGGGCATACCTCCAACAGATTTAGGTGCACGGATAGAGCAGCTAGTAGAGCAGACACTCAGATGCTCAGGCCACACTTGCCAAACAGAGATAGCTACACCTTCTCCTGCGCAGCGTTTCGGTCCTTGGACCTGCGGGGGCAGTGCTTAGAGGCCAGCTCAGCGTGCCACACAATCAGCTCAGCAGCAGCGAGAGGATGACAGTGATTCCTCTAATGAGGGGAGGAGGATTAAGGGCACTCATGCAGAGGTGTTTGGTGCTTTCCTCTGTGACTTAAGAAACTTGCCGTGTCCGAAGGTGAAGAAGATGAGGAGTGTTGGGCTTCTAGAGTGGTTCCCAACAGGTGGGATCATAATGTAGATCCCTGTTTGTGGACTCTACTACAGGAGAGCTTCCACGCCTCTTACACTCAGGGTGGCTCTAAGTTGAGTATTCACTAGATGTTGCAATGGACCGCTCTTCGTACGGCCACGGGTGGTACTCCTATACTTCCACACTTCGAGTACATCCCCGACCTTCTAGCTTTACTCAGTGAGCGATCTCGCTATATAGCCGATTGGGTCAGAGTCTTCTACGCTACAGTGTACATTAATGCAGACAGACTCACCATCCGGTTCATGTTCATGGGAGAGCAGTTTCATATGTCCAGGACAGACTTGGCGAAGTTTCTTGGTATTCCACTATCAGATGTGTCACTTCGCGGTCTTTGCTACCTAGGGATAGAGCCTCCTTGTCGTGCTCATGACCTGGTTGTTCGTATAGACGACGAGATTAGGCGACTCTTCATTCAGCCGTTCCTGCCAAGCACCCCACAGACTCCTAACCACTTGACTCCCAAGGCATACGTTGTTCACAACATCCTCAAGAAGTCACTTCTTTATAGGGTGGGGAACGCACAGTCGATCACCAAGCTACAGCAGTGGTTTCTCCTTCACATCATGACTCCCAATTGTTTGATATTGTTGATCTACTCTTGTGCGAGGTCGAGGATGCCATTATGGATGGCATGGGCATAAACCACCAGCAGTCATATGCTCACTGGATCAGTTGGTTTTTAGCTTGCTTGTCATCTAGGAGGCATGTGCCAGAGTTGGAGAGCTCCAAGATGTGCTTCAAGTTCTGTTGGCCTTCAATGCTGAATGATGCTAGGAGAGATGCACGGGGGATCTGCAGAGCACAAATTCAGCTTGAGGAGTGAGCTATTGTTGAGGCCACTCGAGAGGATGAGTCACTTGCTATAGCAGAGAACTTATGCCAGCTTACCTTGCTACTAACTTATAGGACTCCGATGAGGATGAGGACTACATGCCTACTTAGCCTACTTTCATAGTCTATCGTGCTCACGATGATGAGGCAGGGCCCTCTCTTCCCGGTTAGTGTGTGCCAAAGCTGACAGTTCCTACTCTTACAGCCATACTTCAGTCTTTTGTAGAGGGGTAGCGAGCTAGTGAGGAGAGGCAGCAGCTCATGCGGGCACAGCTAGCCCAATAGCAGGAGACCTAGTAGGTGATCCTTGAGGGGATTAGACAGCAGCAGGAGTGATAGAGTCGGAGTGCCCGATCTTTCGGTGAGTGGAGATAAATTCGACTTGGTGGAAGTAGACCCTCACGATCCGACTACGACGAGCGAACCCGAAGCACCAATGCAATCACTGAACCAACTTCCTGTGGTTACCAACCTTGCCAGCGCCAGATCAGCCTGATCACGAAGATCGATTCCTGTCCGCAATCGAAGAACGAACAAGAAAAAGAGGCGAGCAATCTAAATATCACTCGAAGGTGGAGTTCTGAATCACACAAGGACAGCGCGTATTTGTGCGTGTTCGAGAGTAGCTAAAGCTAGATGTAAAACAAAACTCAAGTCGTAAACAAAAGGGACTCCGACTAAATAAAGGGGGCGCAGCCCCTGGAGTCCGGAGGAGGCGCCACGGCAGAAGGAGGGCGCGCGCGACCAGGGGGAGGGCCGCGGCTCCCAACCCTAGGCGCCCCACCTGGGCTGCCCTGTTGGGCCATCTTCTTATTCCGCTGGGCCTCCGTTCCTTAACAGCATGATGAAGTTTAGTTCTCTCGCACGGGCCCGAGTGATTGGCCCAACTGGATGATCAACTGTAGGCGCCTGAGGTGGAGGAGCAACTGGAGGCGCCTGAGGTGATGCTGGTGTAGATGTACTCGTGGTGTCCTCATCATCCTCCCCTTCTTGAACTGAAGTCATCCTCGACGGCAACTCCTCATCTTTGCCCACATACGGTTTCAAATCTGCAACATTAAAACTCGTGGAAACACCAAACTCAGCAGGCAGGTCAAGGATATAAGCATTATCATTAATCTTGGTTAGCACTTTAAAAGGACCAGCAGCACGTGGCATCAATTTAGAACGACGTAAAGTAGGAAAACGATCCTTTCTCAAATGCAACCAAACCAGATCACCCGGTGCAAAAGTAACATGTTTTCTCCCTTTACTACCCGCAACCTGATATTTAGCATTAGCAGCAGCAATGTTTTGTTGAGTTTGCTCATGCAAGCTAATCATTTGATCAACATGTGCAGCAGCATCTATGTGTGGGGCGTCCTCGGCATCAAGTGCAAACAAATCAATAGGCGCCCGAGGAATATAACCATAAACAACCTGAAAGGGACACATCTTGGTAGAAGAATGCGTTGCATGATTATAAGCAAACTCAACATGAGGCAAGCAATCTTCCCAACGTTTCAAGTGTTTATCTAAAACAGCCCTAAGCATGGTGGACAAGGTTCGATTAACCACCTCAGTTTGTCCATCAGTCTGAGGGTGACAAGTGGTGCTAAATAGCAATTTAGTTCCCATTTTATTCCACAGTGATCTCCAAATATGACTGAGAAACTTAGCATCACGATCAGAGACTATTGTATTTGGAATACCATGCAAACGAAAAATCTCGCGAAAGAACAATTCAGCAACATTGCTAGCATCATCAGTCTTATGACAAGGTATAAAATGAGCCATTTTGGAGAAACGATCAACAACCACAAAAATACTGTCCCTCCCCTTCGTAGTTCTAGGCAATCCCAAAACAAAGTCCATAGAAATATCAAGCCAAGGGGAAGTAGGAACAGGCAAAGGCATGTACAAACCATGGTTGTTCAATCGGTGACTTAGCTTTCTGGCAAGTAGTGCAGCGTGCAACAAGGCGCTCAACATCAACGCGCATCCGGAGCCAAAAGAAGTGGGCAGCCAGCACTTCATGCGTCTTGTAGACGCCAAAGTGCCCCATGAGACCGCCTCCATGCGCTTCCTGTAACAACAAACAACGAACCGAGCTAGCTGGAACACACAGCTTGTTAGCGCGAAACAGAAACCCGTTCTGTATGTGAAATTTGCCCCATGGTTTGCCATGAATACAATGGGCAAAAACATCTTTAAAATTAGCATCATCCACATATTGATCCTTCAAAGTTTGCAAGCCAAAGCTTTTAAAATCTAACTGTGACAGCATGGTATAGCGACGAGACAAAGCATCAGCAATGACATTTTCCTTCCCGCTCTTGTGTTTAATAATGTAAGGGAAAGACTCAATGAATTCTACCCATTTAGCATGACAATGGTTCAGGTTTGTTTGGGTACGAATATGTTTTAAAGCCTCATGATCAGAATGAATTATAAACTCGCGATGCCAAAGGTAGTGCTGCCAAGTATGCAAAGTGCGCACTAAAGCATAAAGCTCCTTATCATAAGTAGAATAATTCAAGCTAGCACCACTTAATTTCTCGCTAAAGTAAGCAACCGGTTTTCCTTCTTGTAACAAAACAGCACCTAGCCCAATACCACTAGCATCGCATTCAAGCTCAAACACTTTAGTAAAATCAGGCAACTGCAAGAGAGGATCATTGGTTAACTTATCTTTCAAGGTGCTGAACGCAACCTCTTGCGAATCACTCCAAGCAAAGGGAACATCCTTCTTTGTAAGCTCATGTAGAGGCGTTGCAATGGAGCTAAAATCACGAACAAACCGGCGGTAGAAACCTGCAAGGCCAAGAAAGCTTCGAATTTGTGTGACCGTCATCGGTGTAGGCCACGCCCGAATGGCATCGATCTTGCTGCTATCCACCTCAATGCCCTGTGGAGTAACAACATAGCCAAGAAACGAGACACATTGTGTGCAAAACATGCATTTTTCGAGGTTAGCAAATAAATGGGCCGCACGCAACGCATCAAAAACAGCACGCAAATGATCTAAATGCTCTTCCATAGACTTGCTGTAAATGAGGATATCATCAAAATAGACAACTACAAACAATCCTATGAAGGGCCTCAGAACTTCATTCATCAAACGCATAAATGTGCTGGGAGCATTTGTCAAACCAAATGGCATAACCAACCATTCATATAACCCAAATTTCGTTTTAAAAGCCGTTTTCCATTCATCACCTAATTTCATGCGAATCTGATGGTAGCCACTACGCAAATCAATCTTAGTGAAAATAATGGCACCACTAAGCTCATCTAGCATATCATCAAGGCGTGGTATAGGGTATCGGTAGCGAATGGTAATGTTATTAATAGCACGACAGTCTACACACATATGCCATGAGCCATCTTTCTTTGGAACAAGTAACACGGGAACGGAGCAAGGGCTAAGAGACTCACGAATATAACCCTGTGTCAAGCAACGCCTGTACCTGGCGCTGGATTTCCTTCGTCTCATCCGGATTTGTACGGTACGGTGCGCGGTTCAGAAGCTGTGCACCGGGAATGAGGTCGATCTGGTGCTCAATGCCACGAAGTGGTGGGAGTCCCGGTGGCAAATTTTTTGGAAAGACATCAGCGTACTCCTGCAAAATGTTAGCAACCGCATGGGGAATATCCAAAGATGGTGCATCATCAAGTGAAACGAGCACACTAGAGCATATAAGGGCATAGCATGGCAAAGGAGCATCGCGTAACTCATCAAAATCAGCACGTGTAGCAAGCAAAACAGGAGCATTCAACTTGATTTCAGAATTAACAGATGTCGATGCGTCAAGTTGTTTAGCAGTTTTAGCAGCTCTAGCAAGATCATCTTTAAGAATTTGTTCAGGTGTCATTGGATGTATAATTATTTTCTGACCCTTAAACATGAAAGAATAGTGATTTGAACGACCATGATGCAAGCTATCAGTATCATATTGCCAAGGTCGCCCAAGTAACAGAGAGCATGCTTCCATGGGAATAAAATCACAATCGACAAAATCAGAATAAGCACCCATGGAGAAAGGAACACGGACTGATCGAGTAATTCTAATTTTCCCACCATCATTAAGCCATTGAATGTGATATGGATTTGGATGCTTACGAGTGGGTAAAGACAACTTTTCAACCAGCGTGGTACTCGCCAAATTGTTGCAGCTACCGCTATCGATGATGATGCGAATCGACCGGTCCTGCACAACGCCCTTGGTATGGAAAAGAGTGTGTCGCTGATTCTTCTCGGACGGAGCGACCTGTGTACTAAGGACACGCTGCACAACAAGACTTTCATACCTATCGGCGTCGCCCGGGTTGACATGTACCTCCATAGCTGCATGGTCAGTGGCAAGCATCGCATGTTGAGTATCTTCAGAATCACTAGCGGAAGAGTACTCACCATCATCACGAAGAAGCAAAGTGCGCTTGTTCGGACAGTCCCGAAACACGTGGCCAAATCCTTTGCAACGATGACACTGAATATCCCGTGTACGGCCTGTGGGAGGGGCGGCGCCAGTGGAAGGGGCAGCGCTTGCAGGTTTGGCCGTTCTCTCGCGCGGTGTAGTGGAGGGCGTGGGTGGCGCAGGGAGAGCGGGTGCGGAGTTGGATGTCGAGCTTCTTCCTGCAAAAGAGTTAGAATATGTCTTCGAGCGGCGTCCCTGCACTTCACGTTCAGCTTTGCAAGCATATTCAAATAATGTTGTCATATCTGTGTAGTCCTTATAATCAAGTATATCCTGAATTTCGCGGTTCAAACCACCACAAAAACGTGCCATAGCAGCGTCGTTTTCCTCCAATAACCCACAACAAATCATGCCTATTTGTAATTCCTGGAAATATTCCTCAACAGATTTGGAACCTTGCTGAAAATGTTGCATTTTATTAAGCAAATCTCGGGCATAATAAGAAGGCACAAATCTGTGGCGCATAGCAGCTTTTAATTGATCCCAAGTGGTTGGAATGGTATTGGGATGTTTGTGTTTATATTCACGCCACCAAATTAAAGCAAAATCAGTAAATTCACTAATAGCAGCTTTAACTTGAGAATTAGCAAGAATATCATGGCATGAAAATTTCTGTTCAACTTCTAATTCCCAATCAAGATAGGCAGCAGGATCATATTTGCCATTAAAAGGTAGAATTTTAAATTTAATCTTGGAAAAGGAATCATTACCGGGACGGCGTGGCACGCGGCGGGCACGGCCTCGGCGGTCGCCACCATAACCCTGCTGCAACTCTGTGACTGTTGTGTGCAATGCATCAAGGCGTGCCACAACTGTGTCGAGTGTGGCCTTAGCGGCCGTCTGTGCAAGGTCTAGCTGATCGCACTGCTCGGTCGTCGAGGAGATCGTCGAGTCCAGCCGTTCATGAATCGTTTCAATGTCCGTGACAAGCCCTTCAACTTGTGCCCGTATGCCTTGCAGCTGGTTAGCCCCCGCGTCGACATCATCTGCCATGGTTAGCGCAAAGACAAGAACAAAACCGACGACAAAATAGGGGTGCAACGGCTCACAAGGCGCTCACACTAGTGCTGTTATCAAATTCTTATCCGTTCTTACCACGCACACAGGGGTGAACTTCAACCAACCAGTGTAACTCATGAAAGATTGGAGGAGCGATTGCCTGGAGAAACAAAATCTGCTCGTCGTAGAACTATGTGGAGTTTTGGGAAGGCTGCACTCAAATGAAGGATTAGCACAATCAAACAATAATGCAAAGTTGAAATATAGTGCCAAACACGTAACAAGAGTTGCTGGTAACAAGGGAAACCGAAAGAACAGAGGCAAAGAAACGGCCAAGGTGGAGAGGGCGCACCTCTTTAGTTTTTCTGTTTTTTTTTCAGGGTGCCCCAAAACTGATAATATGAACACAGAGGATCTCAAACAGCAAATTGCGGCACACACTTTTTCTGAAAGTACAGGGGTATTCCGGTAAAAAAAAGATCTCTCTCTCTCTCTCTAGAGTAAGGCGAACCTCAGAAAAAAAAGTACCAAGAAAGAGAGATATGGATATGAAAAGCTGGCACGCGGTGCGTGGGGAAGGGCGCGGTATGCGTGGGGGGGTGCGGAGTTGCCCCGGAGGATCGTGACCCAGGGGGGTTCATGGCGCGCGCAAGGGAAGTTTCCACCGAAACAAAACCGGATCATCTTCCTTCTCCCTGTTGGATGTTTTTTTTTCTTCTTTCCTTTTTTTTGCACTTTCCTTTTTTCTATTGCTTTCTATCTTTTTTTTTTGGACAGGGGAGGGGGCGATCGGAGGGGTGGGATGGCGCGGCGCGGTTGTCGCGAGGGGTGGCGGTGGGCACGGCGTGGTAGGATTGGTGAGCAGCGGAACGGCGGCGGCGAAAACTAGGGTTAGAAGAATAAATGAGAAACAAGAGATTAAACACAAGTAACCAGCAACAATTGAACGAGTAGGCACACAAATTCAACAAAGACACTTATTGAAAGAATGTGCGAGGCTAAACGGTTGCTGGGACAAGGATCTAACCTGAAAAAATTTATTTTGGTTTTTGTGGACTGTAGGAAGGGAAAAACACTTGGTAAAACTCACCGATCAACCTGGAAAGCTGATACCACTTGATAGAGTCGGAGTGCCCGATCTTCCGAAGAGTGGAGATAAATTCGACTTGGTGGAAGTAGACCCTCACGATCCGACTACGACGAGCGAACCCGAAGCGCCAATGCAATCGCTGAACCAACTTCCTGTGGTTACCAACCTTGCCAGCGCAAGATCAGCCTGATCACGAAGATCGATTCCTGTCCGCAATCGAAGAACGAACAAGAAAAAGAGGCGAGCAATCTAAATATCACTCGAAGGTGGAGTTCTGAATCACACAAGGACAGCGCGTATTTGCGCGTGTTCGAGAGTAGTTAAAGCTAGATGTAAAACAAAACTCAAGTCGTAAACAAAAGGGACTCCGACTAAATAAAGGGGGCGCAGCCCCTAGAGTCCGGAGGAGGCGCCACGGCAGGAGGGGGCGCGCGCGACCAGGGGGAGGGCCGCGGCTCCCAACCCTAGGCGCCCCACCTGGGCTGCCCTGTTGGGCCATCTTCTTATTCCGCTGGGCCTTCGTTCCTTAACAGCATGATGAAGTTTAATTCTCTCGCACGGGCCTGAGTGATTGGCCCAACTGGATGATCAACTGTAGGCGCCTGAGGTGGAGGAGCAACTGGAGGCGCCTGAGGTGATGCTGGTGTAGATGTACTCGTGGTGTCCTCATCATCAAGGAGGCCCAAAGGTAGCAACTCCTTCAGCAGCAGATGATTAACTTGCAGATGTTCACTTTCCTCTCCGGCTGCTTGAGACAGTTGTACCGACACACCAGGCTAAAGCTACCTCCATTTCCTACTTCTCAGCAACTCCAACACGACCCTATGGCTCCTCCTCCACCGATTGGCGGATTTGTGCAGACACCCTTGGCTACTTTCCCAGTCTTGACATCATTTCCACAGTCGGAGGCTCAGCATGATCAACAACAGTAGTCCTTCCTTGAGTAGCTTCGATAGGGATAGTCCTCTCAGATTCACACCACACTCCCGCTGTCGACTTAGGTGCCAGCTCCATTCTCCACAGCTCCACTCACTTTCGAGCAGACACCATAGCCCTCTCTCACCGGTCCAAGGGTCAGTTTTCCACTCCCGTGCTTTTTGACACCTCGGTCCGAGAGGCTTGATGAGACAGACGCCACTCTTTGCGCTATCACTCAGCAGATTCACATAGAGATGGCTTATGAGGTTGAGGTGGCAGTTTATTAGGGCAACCCGACCATTGTTACTACTTCTGAGCCTATCACCAAAATTATCGCTCCTTCAGCTCCTACTTCTTCTACTCTAGCTGACCCCGTCCGTCCCGCGGGCTCTCCTACAGCTTCCGCCTCGGGCTCCAACAACGATGACGCCAACATCTCGGGTTACATGATGCAGCCCTCTAGAGCACATGCGACTTCTTCATCGTCTTCTCCGCCCCAGCAGGACTAGAGCTTCTCAGCTTCCTTTTTGGTGCTTCGTTGCCAAAGGGGGAGATAGATAGGGGGAGTAGAGATAGGGGGAGTTTGTTGATTCTTTTGTGGATCTTCATGTTTAGACATGTTATTTGGACTTGTGCTTGATGGTGTGTTGACATGTCTACTCATGTGTGTGGTTTACTTTTACTTAATGCATGTGTGCTTGTTTACCTTCTCCATATCTTTTCATGCATTACTTGTTATGAGATGTGCCTTAAATTCAAATTCTATATCTCTACTTGTTGTGTTGTCATCTATCACCAAAAAGGGGGAGATTGAAGCACCTAGATGTTATCTAGGCCCTTTCACACCTTTGGTAAGGGTGTGTTTCAATGATAAATGACAACCATTTACTTGTAACTAACCCGTGTGTTTTAAAGTGATTCACAATTAGTTATCATGTCATGAGTTAATTGGAATGTGACCCCTCAATTTGAATTATCAAGCGGGCTAAGGGCTAATGCGACAAGACTAAGGACCTTTCTAGAACTTAACTTAGTGTCACGAGGATATGAAGGAAACTTAGGGTAGTATAGGTTTTGCTAGTTTGTAGCTCTTGGACCGTACCATTAAGAGGGGTCTCAATGATAGTAGCTTGATCATGCAAGGCTAACGATGAAAATGATGCAAACTTAGTATACTCTGGCACTTGGTAGCTCAAAGAACTCAAGGAAGTACTTAAGAAGCAAAGAAATCGACGAAAAAAATCAAAGGTGTTTGCATTGGAAGAGTTGGAACAAAAACATACCACCGGATGTTTCGATGCCCTAGTTTTTAGATGCGTCGGAGCAATTTTCTCAAGCTAAAAACTCAAGTCAAGCATCAGTTGTTCTCATGCCTAACCATCGGATGATTTTTTCCTAGGCATCGGATATTACGATGCTAGGCCAGAGGGACCGTCGGAGAAGTATATTTTCTTTGCAAACTTCTAGAGAGGTTTTGGCCAAAATGTTTTCAGCACCGGATGTTCTGACACTTCCTAAGGGACCATCGGATGCATGCGTCGAAGCAAGCATATTTTCTTTGAAAACTTCCAGAGAGGTTTTGGCCAGAAGCCCTTCAACATCGGATGATCCAACGCCTGTCAGCAGATCGTCAGAGCAAGCATCAAATAACTTTTCACTACTTTTGTAACGGTCATATCTTGGACTTGTGAGAGACCGGATGTTCCGACACCCTGGGAGAGATGGACCATCGGAACATACGATGGTGGACTTTTCTGAGTATACTTTTCTAACGACTAGCTCTTGGTTCCTAGCCTATATATACCCCTCCCCTAGGTTATTTGAGCTGCTCTTGACACCCTGAAAAACTTCAAGCAGCCCATGAGCAGTTGAGAGTGTGCTAGAGCCAAAGTGTGATTAGTGAATTGCTAAATCTCAAGATTAAGAACTTCTCTTAGTGTTGGAGGGTAGCAAGTGTGCATTTATGCATGGTCTAGCTGAGTACTGATCAAGTGAAGCTATTGAAACTTGTTACTCTTGGTGGTTGACGCCACCTAGATGATCTTGGTGAGCTCTTGGAGATTGTGGGAGCCTCAAGAAGATCTTGTACACGGTTTGAAGCTCGCCGTTCCGGAGATGGAGAAGGAGTATTCTTAGTGAAGCACTTGAGTCTTTGTGGCTTTGGGGAGCAAAACCCTTAGTGGGTGCTCCAACGTGGATTAGGGGGAGCGTCAACTCCTCGATACCATGGGAAAAATTCCAATTGTCTCGTGTCCTCGCTCCTTACATTTCAGCACTTCTTTTGAGCATTTACTTCCTACAATTTACTTGTCTTTTTACTCTTGATCAAGTTGTGCTTGCTTTGCTCATATCTTGTCTAAGAAAATGATGATCATGTTAGTGTGTTCTCCTTGCTAGGTTCTTGTTTGCTAGTGTGCTTAGTTTTTAGGTTTGAACCTTGTAAATTGGACAACACTAGAAATCTATGCTAAGGTTTGCTTTTATTGTTGTAGAAATTTGAAAAATTCCAATTCAACCCTCTTCTTGGGTCACCGATTCTTACAGCATAGTCTGCGTACACATTTGAATCTATAAACCCATAACCCTACAAAAAGTCTTTAAAAAAATTATTAGACTGATAAAGTCATCTCGTTGTGCACATCGCCTGTCAAAACAAAAAAAACTAGCAGACTTGAACCCGGATGACCACATTCCACGTTTCCACTACAACTTAATTAGCAAAGATTTATTTAAAGAACACAGCTAACCCATGGTCACCGTCACATCACTTCTCTACTGCTAATAATTCCCTAAGGGAGAATTTTTACTCGTGTAACCAACCGCCGCCCCTCGACCCGTCCGCTCTTTTTCTCGCGATCATCCCATCCTCGATCGCGTCGCGAGGAACCGCCCGGTCGCACAATCACGTCGCGAGGAAATCACGGACTCTATCCATCGTGTGTCCTCGCAATACCGCCCCCGCTTCCCTCCTCGCGTGCGCGATCCAGCGGCGACGACGGCTCCCTGGACGACGCAACCTGTCCGTCGTTCCGCCACCGCAACCTGGCCATCGCAAGTTCGCAACTGCCCTCTACGACGCGGCCTCCCTGACATCCCTGGCCGCCGCGACGTCCCCTGGCGCAATCGCCTCCAACACAGGAGGTGTGACCTCCCTGTCGCAACCGGCTCCGGCTCCAGCACAGGAGGTACGTCGTTTCCTGGAACAAAATCCTGTCCAAATCGGTGGAGGAGCTGACATCTGCCTCTGTGATTATTCATCCTTGGCGCCGCATCGGCAGCTGCTCAAGGAGGTCTCAGGTAATTGATTAACTTATCCTTAGCTTTTGCTTTACGTTCATGGATTGGGGTTCTGTTTAGCATTAGCATGCGCAGAGTCTGATGATGCCAGCATTTATGGCACGATGAGGAAAATCTACCTCAGCACCTCGAAATTCTACTGCCTGCTGAATTGTTGTTCAAAATGCTTTGAAATTGATAGCAAGTCGACCATCATGCCATCATGCGTAGGTATCGTGGGGAAATATAAGACATTAAAATAATCAGAATCCCACAACATCTAGATAAATACTTAAGACTAAATGTGCAAGAAAAACTCTCACTTAAGACTAAATGTGCAAGAAAAACTCTCAAGCTTCGTTCAATTCATCATTCTTTTCTCAGTTAAGCTCTGAACAATCGATTGCAGTAGATGATCTGAAATAACGTGCACGTACGTGTTTGATTAAATTCATCATTAAATTAATGGTAGTTAATCTGACTAAAAGAGAGGCATGCAGGAGTTTGGTCATCTAGCAAAGATTCAAGGTGCAGTGATGAGATAGTCATTCCTATCCCATTTTCTTACCTGTCCGCCGCGATCATCGTAGGGAGTTGGTCCGCTAGCAGTCGACCCATGGCTGAAATTATATTACCCACTTATTGCTGGAAAAGTGTTCTGAATAACCAGCTATTTGTTGCTTTTCTTTGCATGAATTAAGGCCTATAAACTGAGTTGGAGGTGCAAATCTAAAGCATAAAAATAAGAGGAGGTTAAGGCTGATGGTGATGTACGTCTTCCAAATGATATCTGTGTCCCATATACTGGTGACGCTAGTAGCAACCTTGATAGATTGATTGAACGTATTTTCCCCAATCTCAATGAAAACTTGTAAACACAAACTACATCACCTCAAGAGTGATATTGTCTACACGCAACGATTGGGTGGATGAGATCAATATGAAGATGATAGGTAGGTTCCAAGTTGGAGAGTGGTATATCACAGTTTTAACACCGCAATAGATGATCTGCGTAACTACCACCCATCAGAGTTTCTTAACACTTTGACCCCCAATGGGCTACCTCCACATGTTTTAAATCTCAAGATTGGATGCCCAGTCATAATTCTTTGTAAAATCGACCCTGCGAATGGACTTTGCAACGGTACAAGGTTGGTGGTTCGGGGTTTCCAAAGAAATACCATCGATGCAGTAATTGTATTGGGGCAGCATGCTGGAAAGAGGATTTTCTTGCCTCGTATACCCTTATGCCCTTCCGATGATGAGATGTTCCCATTTCAGTTTAAGCGGAAGCAATTCCCCATTAGGCTAAGCTTTGCCATGACTGTAAACAAAGCACAAGTGCAAACTATCCCCAACATCAGCATGTACTTGCGCGAACCGGTCTTCTCACATGGTCAACTTTATATTGCTCTATCTAGAGCCACCACTAGATTGAACATCAAGGTTCTGGCCCTCCCTTCTAATAGGGAGGAGGATGAGGAAAATGATGAAAAGGAGAAGAAAAGAGCCGACAAGAATACAAAGAACAATGTTAATAAGAACGAGAAGAAAAGGGCGAATACTGATAAGAAGAAAAATGCCGTAGCATACATTGGCACATTCACGAAAAATATTGTATATAAGAAGGTCCTAACATGTACACATTTTTCATTTATTTGTGGAATGACTTAGACATAGCGGTTCTTAAACACCGACAAACTTATCAAACTGTTTATATATACTTATCATTTTGTATTTGTTGTCCTTCGTAGCCCTTAAGACGTGGGGTACTATTTATGTTGGCAACTGGTTGAGCATTACACTATTTATCCTCATCAAGAGCCTCCTGCGTGTTTTTTTTTTCCAAACCTACACGCTTTGATTTCCGCCTATATGTGTAAAGATATTGTTTATCGTGCTCCGTGTATCATTTATGTTGATGTCACACTATTTACATATCATTTGTCTGGAAAAACTATTTTCTCATTTGAATTAACTATTTATTATGTGCAATATGTTTCTGGTTGATTTCACACTACTATTGCCTATTCATATTGTGTTTTGCACTATAAAAATTTTGCAAGAGTGTGCTCTAGTTATTGTGCTATGTGTATTACTAGTAATTACACAATCGTGTATTGCACGTGTACACAGTAACCGACACTAACAATGTCCACTGGCAGAGTATTGCACGTATATACAGTAACAATGTCCGCCGGCAACGACCAATTGACCTCAGCAACTGCAGCGCACGAGATTTCGCGAGGAACATCCTTGCGAGTTGCGACGGGGCAGCGACACCATGTCGACACCTACAGGTTCATCGGCGCGGGGCAGGGGCACGGTGGGGGTGGCCGCGGCAATTTGCGCCCCACGACGTCGCCCCGTCGCCTTTGCCCCCACGCTGCCTCCCTCCGACACCTCATCCCAGCAACGACGAAAGGCACGTACGCAAAACAATACACGCGCAGCGCCCGCAGTTGCCCGTCCAAGCAGCAACCTCTCCCTCCTCTCTTCCTCCCCACATCATTATTGGGAGAAGTCGTGCCGTGCCAGTCGCTGCCGCCTCCCTCCCTCCCTCTCTCTCCCTGTTTCTTGGCCAGATTCGCCCGTCTCTGGCGCTGGCGCCCGGAATTCCCGATTCGGTTCGTTGATTGACCTGACGGCCGATCGTGCCGCTCCCGGCGAAAGCTCGATTCTTGCCCTGACTCTCCTGCGCAGGCTGATTGACAGGAGGAATTGGGGGTAAGGATTTCCTGGATGCTTTCTTGTGTGCTGCGATATTATCTGTGTCGGTTCTTGGGCCTTTGGTCCGATGATCGGGGCTGATTGCCTCAACGATGATCCTGGCTATTTTCGTGGTCTGGATTGGTGAATTGCGCTCAAAGATGAGTTTTCCCGTCCCGATTTCGGTTCTCCTGAATCGTGAATCGAACCAAATTTCGTAGATCCTGTTCATCCGTCTAATCGAAACCTTTCCTTTGCTGCTGGACAGTCAGTGGTACTGATATTTTGCCGCCGATGATGCGATGGGAATCTCACTTGTGTGCAGAGCTGGTGAACTGAGGATATTGTTTGATAATTGTTGGGTAGTATAAGAAAGGTGACTTTTGGGGGTAGAGTGGGGGGAATATGCTTTCTCTTTCTGAAAGTTTCCAGTGGCACCATCTTCCTCATCAGGATCAAATCTTCCCCTCTCTCCTGCAATCTTTGCCTCTATAAGTGCAGAGTTCTTAGTTCAGTCTAGGTGCTGTTTGGGTTTCTAGTTGAGTTCATCCTTCTTCTCCTTGATCTCCAGTGTTGATTGGTATCTTGTTTGGTGCATCTTTGTTTGCCAAAGAATCTTATCTGTCTGTGAGTTTATTTGGGGGATCGGATATGCTCTGTTTTGTTATGATTCTTAATAGTTGTGTGGATTGGTTGGATGGATTCTTTCTCATCCACTCATCTGGTTTGGCTGAATAATATAATAATCTCTTTTTTAATTGTGCCAGACGAGGGTTGTTGATTAGCTTGCTGCGAAAGTAACCCTCAATCATTGATTGTGGATGCATGTCATGCTGTTAATGCGTTTCACATTGCAGGATGGTTCAGTGTCTCATTCCGCCATGGTGTAGAGGCCCGAAGCTAAGATCACCACAAGTTTGAGTTGAAAGCATTGGGCAGTGCAAGTTCCAGCAGTGGCTGATGGATGCCACAACCAGCCGCGGAGCTTCCTCATCTCTCCCCCTCCACCTCATCGTGGATGACACGCTTGCTCTTGTGTCTCCATTGCAGCAATCATTTCAGCGGTCGCAGCGCCTCTGCTTTGGTGATTCTGCTCCTGGGGAGTTCCCATTGGCCGCAAACCCGTCAATTGTCCTCCATGTCCTCACATCGTGCAATCTGGACCCTGAGGACCTCGCCCACCTGGAGGCAAGTAATGTTTTGTATCTTTTATCCATTGTAGAATTGATATTGCCACTGATGGACCTTCTGCTTGCAATAGGCAACATGCACATTCTTCAGGAAACCTGCCAATTTCCCTCCTGATTTCGATCTGTCAATGTCAGAGCTCGCAGCATTGGATATGTGTCAGAAAAGGGCTATATTTAAGCCTATGACTGCACATGAAAGAGAACTTTTTAAACAACGCTGTGGTGGGAGTTGGAAGCTAGTTCTTAGGTTTATAATGGCAGGTGAAGCATGTTGCCGTAGAGAAAAGTCCCAGGCAATTGCCGGACCTGGTCACAGCATTGCTGTGACAGCAAGCGGTGCTGTGTATACTTTTGGGTCCAACAACTCTGGTCAGCTTGGCCATGGCAATTTAGAAGAGGAGTGGAGACCTCGTGTTATCAGGTACTTCCAGAATTTACAGTTGTTTAACTTTAATCTTGATGCAAATGCCACTGAACAGAGTGCTCCATATCTGTTTCTACTCCTGTAGATCATTACAAGGGATCAGAATTATTCAAGCAGCAGCTGGAGCAGGACGGACCATGCTCGTCAGTGATGCTGGTAGGGTGTATGCATTCGGGAAGGACTCCTTTGGAGAAGTTGAATATGGCGGTCAAGGCTCCAGGGTTGTCACTACGCCACAGATGGTTGAATCACTGAAAGACACATACATTGTCCAGGCAGCTATTGGGAACTTCTTTACTGCAGTATTGTCTCGGGAGGGACGTGTATATACATTTTCATGGGGTAATGACACGAGACTTGGCCATCAGACAGAGCCAAATGATGTGCAGCCACATCTTCTCACAGGGGCTCTTGAGAACATTCCAGTGGTGCAGATTGCTGCAGGCTATTGCTATCTCCTTGCTCTGGCATGCCAACCTACTGGCATGTAAGATTCTTCCAATCATGCAAAATGTGGTCAACTCTTGATGTGTAACTTCTACTGTCACTTTTTTATTAAGGGAAAAATCAGTCTGCGTTACCTCACAACCTGATTAGTTTACAGTTATCAAACTAATAAGTGAATCAAAGTTATCAAACTGCATTCCTATGTCAAAGCAAACCTTAGCATGAAAAAGATACAAATGCAATGGTCTGTCTACAAGCAGCATGATTTATGAGTTGTATATAGGAAATCTTGATCCACTATGTTTATATAATACCATTTAAATAGTACCTATAAGGCTATAATCCTTTATGAATAAACTTCTGGAATGGTCTGCTAAGTTAGTCAATTAACTTATTTCTCTGTTATCCTAACGCAACTATTACTTTTTTATCTTGGAAACTTCAGTGAGTTCTTGTTTAAATTTGATTCGATACAATAAGTGGGATGATAGATCTCCTCTCATGAACTTTATCGATATGACAATACTTTAACACAAATTTATACTTCTCTTAGTCAGTGTTTCATAGTTATGAACCAACAATAGAATGTCCTAATGATGGAATCTCAATAATTTTGCAGGTCAGTTTATTCTGTTGGTTGTGGCTTAGGAGGGAAGCTTGGCCATGGTTCACGAACTGACGAGAAATATCCTAGGTTAATAGAGCAATTCCGAAGTTTAAACATACAGCCAGTGGTAGTTGCTGCCGGAGCATGGCATGCTGCTGTTGTAGGCAAGGATGGACGTGTTTGCACCTGGGGATGGGGGCGTTATGGTTGCTTGGGTCATGGTAATGAGGAATGTGAATCTGTTCCCAAGGTAGTTGAGGCTTTGAGCGGTGTGAAGGCTGTCCATGTAGCAACTGGGGATTACACAACATTTGTAGTTTCAGATAAAGGTGATGTTTACTCGTTTGGATGTGGTGAATCTTCAAGTCTTGGTCACAACACTATAACTGAGGTTAGACATCCATGCCCTTTTATGTTTTTGATAAGAATATCTGCAACCTGATTTCCTATTTGCTGTATATTAGAAATAGCGTATCAATGCCATGTATGATCATTTTTAATTGCATATATCTGCCACGCAAGATCAGTGAATACACAAATATTCACCATTCTTCAAGCTATTAAATATTAGTGAGTTTTTGGTGCCAAAGATTGTCGATAACAAATTCTTTATTTGGATGCATTATAATCTATATTCCTGGACAAATTTTTTTGTTATTTCCATCTGGGTTCAGGAAAACCTGTGCCATTTCTTTCTTTCGTGCAATGGAAGTAAATATGTTTTGATAACCAGCTGCTACAAATAATTGTTTGTGCGATTTCATCAGGCTGTTTACATATTGAGAACTCATTTTAAAGTGGGAATATGAAAACCATTTGTAAGAACAAAATAGACATGGAACCTCCCGAGAAAAGATTTCAAGTTCATGTTCTTATTGTCTAGAGATAAATAAACAACTGAAATTCGCATACCTTTAATCTAAATTAAGCAAACAAATGGGAACATTGGAAAGTTATCACTGACTGGAAATTTCACTTGAATCTTTCTGTGCTTTAGCCTTGAATTAATAAAGGCGATGCAATTCCCCATAGAACATTTCCTATTTTTGGAATTTTTAATATTTTTTCGTGTTTAAATAGAAAACAGTTTTGTAGAGAAGAATGATAGTTCTCACTAGATACCCACTTATGTCTAAACTCATATTCTCATACCTTGTAACTTCTTAGTTCCCTTCGCTGCCATTTAGATAGCATTCATCATTTTCATACCATTTCTGCTTTTTATTCTGAATGTAATGTTATTTCCAGGGTAACAACAGGCATACTAACGTACTTAGCCCTGAGTTGGTGACTTCTTTGAAAGGAGTTAACGAAAGGATGGTTCAGATCAGCCTTACAAACTCCATATACTGGAATGCACATACATTTGCACTGACAGATTCAGGGAAACTCTACGCCTTTGGCGCAGGGGACAAAGGGCAGCTAGGTACCGAACTTGTTGCACAGCAAAGTGAGAGGGGGAACCCAGAGCGGGTCGAAGTCGACCTCAATTAGCTCCAACTACAATCACTCTCTTCGCTGCAAATGTGCTCGTCTAACCTTCGTGGTCTAATCTCTCGGTTCTGCTTAGTTTGTGCCCTGCATATGTGCATGCAGTCTCCGCTGCAGCTCCTCTGATCATTGTGAAAGTAGTTACCAGCAAGGAAACAACCTGTTCATAAGATTGGTTCGCTTTAGAAAACTTGTGTCAGTAGTTATCATGTAAATATAACAGTCAGGTCTCATTGCCAGTTTCATCCATACATAAGTTGCTGGCCTGTGATTGATGATTTAACATTTGTGAATATTTTCATCTTTCTTTCACATGAAGATTGCCCCGTGCTCTTACTCTCTGGTTAGTTGTAGTTGTTCCATTCTTTGCTTGTGGAAATGACGTATGTACACATGTTACTGTCAGTTAATTAAATTCAGATGCCTTGTGGTTGTGATGCTCGTTAAGGTAAGCCTGACGTTATTCATGCTTCCGTCGCTAATGAAGCAGGGTCAAACGCTCGACTTGTATTGGATTGGGTATCTCCTTACGTCAACCGATGGAAACCCAAACTTGCAGGCTTCTTACATTTTAAATAGAGTTTTAGTTGAAGCAGCACGCAGTTTAAATAGAAAGGTGGTGCGAGAAAATGGGAGGTAGACAAGTAAACAAAGTCGACTAAAATGCAACAAGGGCTAACATTAATTTCAGAAAGAAGATGTAGTTGGCCAAATGGGCAGCCGACCTAGCCTGACCCGAGCACCATTTGACCCGGCACCCGGCACATTTAGGTCTGGCACGGTGAAGCACGAACAGTAACCGTGCCGGCTCACGGGCTGAAGCAGCGGTCCAGACCTAGCACTAAGGGATGTTAGCTCACTAGTAGAGAATTGGCTTTCGATCCGTCCCCTTTTGTCCCGGTTTAAAGTTGGCCCGGGACAAAAGGGGTGCGCCATGGTAGGCAAAAATGGAGGGGAGATTTACTCCCGGTTGGTAATTGCAACCGGGACTAATGGCCCCCCTTTAGTCCCGGTTGCAACGGCTAGTGGGGGGCTGTCGGCGGCGGCACCCTTTTATCCCGGTTGGTGCTTCCAACCGGGACTAACTATTCAACCGGGACAAAAGGTGTTCCTTTTTATCTCGGTTGGAGTTTTTAACCGGGATAAAAACTCATCCCCATTATATACGGCCAAGACAGAGGACTTTCTTCCTCCTCTAGCCCGAGCCAGTCCAGCACATTGACAGAGAGAGCTGAGCTTCACCTACTCTCCGGCGGTGCCGAAGCAAGCAAGGGAGGTGCTGCCCGAAGTTTTTTCCCTCATTTTCGTGGGAATTTCACTCGGCCAACACAAGTGTTGCGAAGGTTTGCTACTTCATTCTCGTGTTATGCTTTGATTTATGCTTTGGAGATGGAAAGATTATTTGCTAGAATGTGATGATGAAGTAGAAAAATGTAGAGGTATTTTGAGCTAGAATGTGAGGGAGATTGATATGTCATATATAGTATGCATTATTGCAGTGGTTTAAAAATGATGCTACCTTGTCTAGACGGTTTATCTTATCAAATTCAATATGGTTTTTTAAATCCATACTTGTTGAACTTGCATACCGTGTTCATCTCTCCGATGATGTTCTCCGCCGAGCAGCAACGTATGTCAAGAAGGAGGTTCGATTCTACGAGAAAGAGTGGATACGGACATCGTGACCGTGTCCCCTTTTCCGTAGCATCTAACCTCTTTCATGACGAAGTGCGGTGCCGCCCAGTTGAGGACATCCTCGCGAGATGATCACGGTCTTCAAGTTCAACAACTTATGCAGTGTTAAGATAATAATTTTTGTACATAGATGGCTTCTGCTACTGGAGGAAGTGGCGATGGTGGGGGCGATCGTGGTTCCTATTATGGCAAGGTTCCAATCATAGTTGGCCCTCAGCATAAGCTGAAGAAAAAGAGTGCGCTGGAAAAAGCAATGCTTCGTTATTTGCAGCAACGTCATGAAGAAGCTGTTGCCGCGGGTCAGGAACCTCCTTTTGGTGGTCGTTATGCTCCACCCTCAGTCCCGGGTGTTTCATGTCCACTTAGTACTACCGTTTCAGGCGGCACAAATAAACCTAAGGATGAGGTTGGGTCAGCGGAACCTTCGTCTTCACCGTCCAAGGATGCTTAAAGTCCTCCTTGATAATAACCAGTGGATGGCTTGTTGTATTGTATCATGTTGTTTGGGACTTTAATTTAAATATGTATATTTGGATCTTCATGTTGTTGTATTGTACCATGTTGTTTGGATCTTTAATCGATTTTCACGCGTAATCCATTGTCAAGTGTAATCCATTTTCATGCGTAATACGATGCAGATGGACCGGCAATGGATGTATAATGCAGACAGGCGGAGCAAGTCATTTATTGATGGCTTGCATTATTTTCTCGAAGTGGCAAAAGCGAACAAGCCAGAGAATGGGTTCGTATGTTGTCCATGCTTCCAATGCAATAACAGGAAGGAGTATTCAAAGGATTCCTGGGGGACTATTCACAGCCACTTGTTTAAATACGGTTTCATGCCTAACTATTTGGTTTGGACCAAGCACGGTGAACTAGGGGTTGTAATGGAAGATGGCGAGGAGGAGGAGGAAGATGACACCATTCCGGACTGGGTTGCAGGCCAAGCTTTTGCAGGTACTACAATGGGCGAGGCTGATGAAGATGAGTTTGCAGAAAATGGCCCTATTGATGACCTTGGTCAGGTGATACGAGATGCATACAGAGATTGCAAAACTGAGAAGGAAGCAGCAAAGTTGCAGCGCATGATAGATGATCACCAAAAATTGTTGTACCCAGGTTGCCAACAGGGTCATAAAAAACTAGGTACGACACTAGAATTTGTGCAATGGAAGGCAAAAAATGGTGTGTCCGATAAAACATTTCAGGGGATGTTGAACATTGTCAAGAAGATTCTCCCCGAGAATAATGAATTACCGTCCACAACATATGAAGCTAAACAGATTATTTGCCCTCTCGGATTGGATGTTCAGAAGATACACGCATGCCCTAATGACTGTATCCTCTATCGTGGTGATGAATACGAGAAATTGGATGCTTGTCCCGTCTGCGAAGCCCTGCAGTATAAGATCAGGCAAGATGATCCTGGTGATGTCGAGGGGCAGTCTCCCAAGAAGAGAGTTCCCGCGAAGGTGATGTGGTATTTCCCTATAATACCACGCTTGAAGCGCTTGTTCAGGAACAAGGTGAATGCTAAGTTGATGCGATGGCACAAAGAAGACCGTAAGGAAGATGAGATGCTAAGACACCCCGCAGATGGGGCACAGTGGAGATCAATTGATAGAACATTCCCAGACTTTGAAAGTGAAGCAAGGAACATAAGGTTTGGTTTAAGCACTGATGGATTCAATCCATTCGGTGAGTTGAGTAGTGGCCATAGTACTTGGCCTGTGACCCTTTGTATGTTCAACCTTCCTCCTTGGCTGTGCATGAAGCGGAAGTTCATTATGATGCCGGCGCTTATCCAAGGCCCAAAACAACCCGGCAACGACATTGACGTGTACCTAAGGCCGTTGGTTGATGACCTTTTACAGCTCTGGAAGGAAGAAGGTGTACGTGTGTGGGATGAGGATAGACAAGAGATCTTTAATCTACGAGCACTGTTGTTCGTAACCATCAACGATTGGCCTGCATTGAGTAACCTTTCAGGACAGACAAATAAGGGATATCGGGCATGCACCCACTGTTTAGACGACATAGACAGCATGTACTTGAAGCACTGTAAGAAGGTCGTCTATATGGGTCATCGTCGATTTCTCCCTGCTCACCACCAGCTGAGAAAGAGCGGGATGCATTTCAATGGGGCGTCAGACCATCGTAAAAAATCTGCACACCGTAATGGAAAGCGTGTGTTCGAGATGATGAAGGATGTAAATGTAGTCTTTGGAAAGGGACTTGGTAGCCAACCTGTTCCGAACGACGATAACGGACATGGACCCATGTGGAAGAAAAAGTCAATATTTTGGGAGCTACCTTATTGGGAAATCCTAGAGGTTCGCAACGCAATAGACGTGATGCACCAGACGAAGAATCTTTGCGTGAACGTGCTAGGCTTCATGGGTGTTTATGGAACCTCAAAAGATACATTGGAAGCACGACAGGATCTAAAAGCCATGGGGCAACGAGATGACCTACATCCGGAAAAGAGAGATAATGGATAGCACTACTTACGTCCTGCCAGTTACACTCTCAGCAAGGAAGAGAAGGATAGCATGTTTGAATGCTTGAATAGTATGAAGGTCCCGTCTGGGTACTACTCGAATATAAAGGGAATAATAAATATGAAACAAAAGAAGTTTACAAATCTCAAGGCTCATGACTGCCACATGTTGATGACCCAGTTGCTTCCGGTTGCACTGAGGGGTGTTCTACCAGAAAATGTCCGGTTGCCGCTCATAAAGCTATGCGCGTTTCTCAATGCGATTTCGCAGAAGGCGATCGATCCATCCAAGCTATCAAAGCTACAGAACGATGTGGTGCAATGTCTTGTCAGTTTTGAGTTGTTATTTCCACCATCCTTCTTCAATATTATGACGCACTTACTGGTTCACCTAGTAAAAGAGATTGGTATTCTCGGACCTGTATACCTGCACAATATGTGGCCTTTCGAGAGGTTCATGGCAGTCCTAAAAAACTATGTTCTTAATCGTGCCCATCCAGAAGGAAGCATCGCCAAGGGATATGGAACAGAGGAGGTGATCGAGTTTTGTGTTGATTTTATTGATTCAATTGACTCGATTGGGGTTCCAACTTCACGCCACGAGGGGAGGCTCCGAGGAATGGGCACCCTTGGAAGGAAATCAAGTTTGAGCAATGATACTGATTTGTTCGACAAGGCACACTACATTGTTCTACAACAGTCATCCTTTGTGTCTCCGTATATCGAGCAGCACAGGCAGATGGTAGCTTCCAAAAACCCGACCAAATCTGATGCTTGGCTTACCCGTCATCACATGGAAACTTTTCCCTCCTGGTTGCGCCAACAACTTATGGGTAACTCTGAGATTCACCCACAGCTTGCCTGGTTAGCCAGGGGACCTGCTAGCACAATCGTCAAATACCAAGGCTATGAGATAAATGGTTACACATTTTACACGAGAGCCCAGGACCAGAAAAGCACGAACCAGAATAGTGGTGTCCGCATAGATGCCATGGACAGAAATAATAGCAAGGAGTCGTATTATGGTTTCATACAGGTGATATGGGAACTCGAATACGGACCGCTGTACATCCCTCTATTTCTTTGCAATTGGGTGAAGCTAACTGCCGTCACCAAAGATCAGTACGGAATGACAATAGTAGATCTGAGCAAGACTAGATACAGTGATGACCCATTCGTACTTGCCAATGATGTGCATCAGCTGTTCTATGTGAAGGACATGTCTAGCAAACCCAAGAGGAATCCAGAAGAGACATGGGAGCCAAAGTGCCACATAGTTCTTCCAAGTAAAAGAAAAATCGTGGGAGTCGAGGATAAATCAAACCAATCAGATGATTATGATCAGTTTGATGGCATGCCTCCATTCGCCGTTGAAGTTGATCCAAGCATCCTGCTATCCAAAGAAGAGGCTCCGTACTTACACCGTGATCATGATCAAGGAACTTTCGTGAAGAAGAAATTTTACAACGTTGTATTGTAATGCGTTAAATGTACATGACCTTTGTGTATTAATTGATACAATTTGTAATTTACCCTATGTATGATTTCATGTGTTCTTAAATTTGTTAGGTGAACATTTTATAGATAAACATGAACAATGTTAACCACAAACAAACATGGATTTTTCTGCGTATTGAAATTATTTAATTGAATAATTTCTTGATCACAGCAATGCAGTAAAATAAATATTTTAGAGGCTAAATGAACTGGTATAGAATTAATGATTAATTCATACTTATTGTCAATTTACTCGTTAATTAAATATATTTTTGCATGTACAAAATCTGTGAAGGTTTTGTTTTTCATCCTGAAATGCAGTGAAAAGATAAAATAAAATCCATTTCCAAAAAACAGGCGGGAGAAGAAAACTAGGAAAAAAGACCTTTTGTCTCGGGTGCTAACAGCAACCGGGACAAAAGGCCCCCCTTTTATCCCAGTTGCAAACGACAACCGGGATAAAAGGGTACTTTTTGTCTCTCGCCCCGACGTACCCTTTTATCCCGGTTGCCAACTGCAACTGGGATAAAAGGTATCCCGGTTGGTGGTGCCACCCGGGATAAAAGGGTACGCTCCCAGCCCCACCTGGCGGGGGCACCCTTTTGTCCCGGGTCCCGTCACCAACCGGGATAAAAGGTTTTATCCCGGTTGGTGATGGGACCCGGGACAAAAGTCCCTTTAGTCCCGGGTGCCATTACGAACCGGGATAAAAGGGGGGGGTTAAAAGGCACTGTACTCCCTTCTACCCCCACACCAGTTACACTTAGCCAAATTTTCGCCAAGTCCCGCGCGTTCTGCTCCGCCGTCGCCGCCCGTCCGCCTCCCTCGCCGGCCGCCGCCGTCGTCGTCCCCCATTGCGCCGGCTGTCGTCGTCCCGCCGCCGACCGCGCCCAGACATCGTCGTCCTTCATCCCCCCGGCCGGTCCGCCTCGATCCTCCTCGTCCGTCGACGCGCCCGGCCCCCACCTCGTCGCCTCCGGCCACCGGCTCCATCCTCGTCACCGGCTCCATCCTCGTCGCCCCTCGTCGCCCCTCGTCGCCGTCTCGTCGCCGTCCCGCCTACGCCGCCGTCGTCGTCGTCGCCTCGGCCGCCGTCCTCGCCGCACCGGGCGCCGCCGTCCCGCCGCCCGGCCGCCGCTGTCCCGCCGCCCCGGCCACCTCGTCGCCCCGGCCACCGTCGACGACCGCGCGCGAGAGGTCCGCCGCCGCGCCGGCCGGCAGCGCCGGGAGGGCCTTTTTTTTAAGTTAGAAAATTAAGTTATATTTTTATGATTGATTTTTAATTTTGATTGTTAAGTTAGAAATTAAGTTATATTTTTAAGTTAGATTTTTTAGTTAGATTGTTAAGTTAGATTTTTAAGTTAGAAAATAAAGTTAGAAATTCGTAGTAGGCACCGCCGTCGCCTCCGCCGTCCCGCCACCGTGACCGCCGCCGTCCCGCCGCCCGTCACAACCTAGTAGGCACCGCCCGTGGTTCCGGGGAATCGTCCCCGCCTCCGCCGTACCGCCGCCCTGACCGCCGCCGTCACAACCTAGGCACCGCCCGTGGTTCCAGGGAACCGTCCCCGCCTCCGCCGCCCTGATCGCCGCCGTCACAACCTAGGCACCGCATGTGGATATTGCTAGAAATTCGTAAAAATTCGTAGAAATTCGTAGAAATTCGTCGAAATTCGTAGAAATTCGTCGAAATTCGTAGAAATTCGTAGAAATTTGTATAAATATTCCAGACTTTGTAGGATTCATGTTATTTTATGATTTCATTATATACATGTATGATTTTGGACTTTGTAGAAATTTGTAGTAAGACAATTTCTATGACTGTCATGTATGATTCCATGTATATTTCCATCAATAGTTGAAATGACACACAATGAGACCGCAAGGTATATCATGGAGCAGATAATCGCTGGTGATGGTAGTGGCGACAACGTTCCACTATCATACACGGATGAAGAGGGCACCCAGGCGGACATGTTCCTCAACATGTCCGCCGATGGGAATGAAGAGCAACAGCCGCAGCAACAACTTGCTGTGGCAGAAGGTTCCGGCGAGGTATATATAACCATTCTTGTATTGTTTCACGCCACCGTTACTACTACGTACTAATTAACGAATCTTGAACTGTTAGCCCTCCGGATCGACACAAGGGCAGAAGACCCGAGGTCGTACAAAGGTGATGGAAGGGAGGCTTGTCATCACGGAAGTGACAGAAGAGGGCAGGCCGGTTGCTCCCGAGAAAGTAGCAAAGAAGTACGTGAGTCAGATCGGGGCAATCGTCCGGGACAACGTGCCTATCAGCATCAGAGAATGGAAGGGCAGAAGCACTAATCCGTACGCCCTTCCGGAGACAGAAAAGAATATGCTGTGGGAAGACGTGAAGAGACATTTCACATTCCCCGAAGGATATAGTGAGAAGGATGTCAACGCGTGGACGCTTAAGAAGATGGCTACTCAATTCCAGACATTCAAGAAGATGCTGGATACCCACTACATCAAGAAGGGCCGAACTCCAGACTTCAACGCGTGGCCAAAGTTGAGGGACCACTGGGATGCATTTGTTGAATATAAGAGGAGTGAAGAAGGTGTGAAAAAGATCACGACCAACACAGCAAATGCTAGTCAGAAGGGCTACCACCATCATTTGGGGCGAGGTGGGTATGGCTCAGCAATTCCCAAGTGGAGGAAGATGGAACAAGATCTGATCAAACGGGGAATCGTACCTGCAACTATTGAATGGCCCGAACGATCAAAAAATTGGTACTACGCTTATGGAGGCTCCCTAAGCCAAGAGGATGGGACGTTGATTTTTAATGACACAATACGTGAGAAGGCCGAACATCTCATGAAGAACATTGAAGATTCTAAGGCTGGGAGGTTGAAGGTGGACCGAGAAAATGATGAGCTCACATTGGCCCTCGGTAATCCAGAGCACCCAGGACGTTGCCGAGGGTTCGGGGTGGTTCCGTGGAAGTTTGCTTTCCGAGGCGACAGCGCCTCGTACAGAAGCCGGAAGCGAAGAAAGGAACAGATCGAGGAGAGCTGGCGGCAGATGCTAGAACAAAGAATGATGGATTAAATCAATCGGCGGGTGGCCCACGCAATTGCGGAGTTGGCCCAATCTGGAGCATTGCCGATTCCTAACACCGCCAGCCCTTCTCAACACCTCTTGAGCAGTTGTGCTTCTACAGGGGTCCCTGATGTGCAGACGCCCAGGTTACCCGTGGAGGAGCAACGGTTCCCCATGGATGCCATCACACAACGGACCTCATGTGAGCTGCATGCACCGGTCGGTAACCTCACTATTAAGGTATACTTATACATAATATTTATGCAATCTTGTCAATTGATCCAGGCCTCGAGATTGGAGTTCAACTTGTTTACTTCTGCTATATGTACAGGTAGCGTACGGGAGTGCGTTAGCAACCCTGGCGGGGCAGAGCAGTCATGGCATGGAAATTCCAACAGGCTACGCCAGCGTCTGCGTAGAGCAAATAGTTGATCCCCAGTATGAAGGTCTAGAGCTCAACTTCCCGGGAGGCGACGGGGAAAAGACATTGGCAGATGCGCTTTATGGGATCATTCTATGGAAGAAACGCTACATCATTATTCCCGGCACGGAGCCATCTCCTCAGACCTCAAGACCGTTCCCCGTAGATCCCCAGCAACGACCTTCTCCTCATACCTCGAGACCGTCATCTCCTGCTCCAGAACCGTCCCTTCCATCTATATCAAGGTCTCCATCTCCACCACATCCTGGTGCTGGGAGCGACGACGACAATAACAACACCCCTCCCCGATCACCGTCGCCGGCACCAAGAGCGGCCCCCTTGAAGGAACCTGCACCACCACTAAAGAAGTCACGAGCACCGGCTCCCAAGCAAAGACAGAGAAAGAAGAAAACAAAGGAGCCTGAAGTGACTCGTAAGGAACGCTTTGAGGCAATGTCTCATGCGGAACAGTGGGCAGAAATCCAACGAGAGGCCAGTGAGTGGTTCAAGAAACAAGCCGAAGAAAAAAAAGCAAGGGAGATGGAGCCACCGCCAGTAAGTCGGCGAGATTTAAACTTTTTTATCAGGATGGAAGAAGGAGCCAAGAAAAGGATACCACTCTTGTCAAACTATGAACGGGCTCTAGTAAAGGCTGATGAAAAGGATAAAAGGAAAGGAAAGTCATCTTCTAGCGGTCCAGTCCCCGACCTCAGCCATTTATCAAAAAAATATGCTCAACGGGTAAAAGCAATGCCCTTGGATCAACAAGCAAATGTATTGAAGTTCATGGAAGAAATAGGTCTGGGACTTGATGAATGCATAGGGCAAGTTGAGACGCCAACTGCACTGCCCCCTGAGCTGAAGTGGCCTTATGAGCTAGGCAAACCTCTAGTAAAGCCTTCATTGGTACGGAAGCTATCAACAAAGATGTACGCATTCCATCAATGGTACATGATGGCATCCGCCGACTCGAGGGAGATGATCGGCATGAAGGTAAAACCGATAGATTTTCACGGTGAAGGGGAGAAAGTGCTGTGGCTAGACTTCAAGGATATATACGAAGTGTACCATCATGATGCCCTAGACGTCTCTGTGATCAGCGCTTGGATTCTGTAAGTGTCCGTTTATCTCTACATGTAAATTTTGGCGTGCGTCACCGTACTAACTTCATCTTCCATTTCATGTAGGATGCTAATTCAGACATGCCGCCGAGAGGCGTACCTACATATAGGCTTCATGGATCCATCTGTAGTTAACCAACAACAGATACATTTAGCGCCGGAAAAAACCTTTGCGGAAATATACAATTTCCTAGACAAACAAACATTCAAGGATTTCATACTACTTCCATACAACTTCAAGTAAGTGTGTGTATACCGTCTACTTTCGATGTCTTTTTCCTTATCTCTACATGTTAGTTAGCTCTAATATGCATGAACATTTTACGCACGCAGCTTCCACTGGATCCTTATTATAATTGAGCCTGAAAGAAGCCACGTCACTGTCTTCGATTCGTTAAGGAAAGATCCGGTGGACTACCAAGAATTGCAAGACATGCTAGGCTTGTAATAATTCTGGACCTTTATCTCTATGCAAAAGTTTATTTCCTAAATTTTATCCCTGTTACACTATATCATTCATTATTCTAATCTGCAGCGCATGGAAACAATTCATAAGGACACACAAAGGTCCATTCAAAGAAAAACTTACATGGAACACAGACTTCCCGGTACGTATGAAGTCTGCACATTTATTACATTGTATAACACGAATATTTCATAACTTATTTTTTTCCGCACTGAAGTGCTTAAGACAGGAACCCAGGAATAATCTATGTGGCTACTACATCTGTGAGCACATGCATAGTTTTATGGGACCCAAGGGACCGAAGATGACGCCGCACAACTTTAAAGTACGTAAAATAAAACTATTACTAGTTAATTATTTTCTACCTCCTTATATGTATTTGTTCGTGTAACATTCACAAATTTCCAAATTATAGATGTTAAATATTCAACAAGGACTCTTGAAGGAAGAAAGAGTAGCGGCAATATGTGAAGGTCTCATTGGATTCATAATGGACGAGGTGGTAGATCCAAAAGGAGAATTTTATTACGATGGACGACAATTAGACACTCCGATCAGCAACACCACGACGGGAAGATTGTAGACAGATACTTTGATTTATTTGTATATATAATACGCGCTAATTATGATCAATTTGTACTAAGCTAGTTGAATTGTGTATATGAATTGTGTATAAAGATTGTGTATATATATATAGTAATTGTATAATTACAAATCCCATTCGTTTAAATACTAGTTGATTTCGTTCTAAAAAAATCTCAACTACTAAAGGTTAACAAATTAAAAGGGCCGCGGTACTACGTATACGTGATGCATGCATGAAAAATTCAGGCGACACGGCAGTGCCATGCAGGCGCCATTTAGTCCCGGTTGGAATCCAGCCGGGACTAAAGGGTAACCCTTTAGTCCTGGTTGGGAAATCCAACCGGGACTAAAGGGTCCCCCTTTAGTCCCGGTTGGTGTCACCAACAGGGACTAAAGGGCCTGTCCCGCGCCTGGCGTGGCAGGCCCTTTAGTCCCGGTTGGTGACACCAACCGGGACTAAAGGGGGACCTTTACTCCCGGTTAAAAGACCCGGGACTAAAGACCCCCCTTTTGTCCCGGTTGGTTTATCCTGGATGGATATCCGAGAGATATGCATCCTACCAACCGAGACTAAAGGCCAATTCTCTACCAGTGGCTGTGCCGCGCCAGCCAGTGGCCCGACAGGCCCATGAGGGCATACCGTGCCCGTGCTAGCTCGGCTGAGCTATAAAAAAATCATTTACCAAATGAGATTTTTAAAGGGAAAAATTTAGAGGCATAGCACGTACATATACATGTACATATACATGTACATATACATATACATATACATATACATATATATACACACACATTAAGAGGTATTGCACGTGCAAACACATGTACAAAATATAACTAGTTTCTCAAATGTATTCACAAATACATTAGGATATAACTAGTTTCATTGCACTAGGCCATTAAATGCGCCTCCAGTAGACCCTAGCGGGCTAACCATTAATCGTGCCAGGCCGGGCCGGTCCACGGTGAAGGAGCAGCTAGGCCTCTAATTCAATTTTTATGATTAATGATAACATGATCATTGCGACTAACGTGTGTTTTGTAGCGGCATTAAATAAGTTAGTGCAATGATGGGCTTTCATGGTATTCTTAGCCCCCATCATGAGATTGAAATTGTATCGGTTCAAAGGACAAGCTAGTTCCATGTGTCGTTTGGTGTTGAAAGACACTTGGATTAGTGTAGATCTTTTATTTTCCTTTAGCGGCACTATAAAGGGGGCCGAAGAGTAGTAGCTTGACCTAGATGAGTCCTTGAGTTAAGTGGATGTACACTTGTAAAACTAGGTACTAGGCAGCTCAGTTGAGGCCCATGAAGATGATGAAGAAGTCTGAAAACTCAAAGAAGTTGAATTGGACGAGTTTCAAACACTTGAACTACAGAAGTGCGTGTCACCGATTCATTCAGTGACCACTGGGATGAGTCACCAAATGAGTTGATGACTACTGTCTGCGCAATATGCTGACCTGCCCCACTGGATGGTACAGTGGGCATAGTAACGTGCCAACAGTTCAGTCGGTGAGCATTTTGGACCACTGAGCGACTGTGCACATCGTCTGATTCAGTGGGAGCACGTGTGCCCCATCAAATGGGTCGGTGCAATCGGCTTGGCTCGCGATTGGTTCAAAATCGGCTAAGGTAGAATTGGATGAGAAATAAGGCCACATAAATTGTTACAGTGGTAACAGTGATTGAGCACCGAATGAGTTGGTGGCTGTGCTAGTAACCGTAGCTAAGTATATTTGCTGCTTGCACCGATTCATACGGTGACCCTTTGGGCTGTCACCGAATCAGTCGGTCCTATTGTTTTCTGTGCACGTGAACACTCAGTGAAGCTAATAGGATAAATTTGAGGTCAAAGGCAAGTTGAGCACTAAAAGTGATTTGAAAAGTTCTTAATTGAAGATTAAGGACATCATTAGTGCTTGGAGTGTAGTAAATGTGGATCCATCCATCTCTTTGGCTTGTGTAGGTCAAGTGAGAGTCTTTACTTGTTATTCTTGGTGATTGGAAATCACCTAGACGGCTTGGTGGCGGTGTTCTTGGTGAGCTCTCAAGGAGGTGTCTTGCAGGAAGTCCCAAGAAATGTTGTGCTCAGTTTGGAATCCGTCAATCTGGAGTGGAGAATGGATTACCACTAGTGAGGAGTTGGTCCTTGCGCTGATCAAGGGGGAGCTACCCTTGTGCAGGAAACACCAACTGGTACTATATGGATCCCTTTAGTACTAGTTATTTGATCCGGTACTAAAGTCCTCCCCTTTAGTACCGACATAGCATTACCGATTGTGCAACGAGTACTAAAAGGGGTATGGGTATGGAAGCGATACTGAAAGCGGAATCCCCAATAGTGTATGTTATGCATGAGCTCTACGATTTGGTCTAGTTAGTGGATACAAGTCATGAATGTTGGCTTGGTCCCTACTAGGATACAAATTGAGGCCGTGCGCGTTTATTTTATCATCTATGCTCAGTTCTCTCCATGATAAATGAGTCAAGGAAAATTGTGTCATACTTATCCCATTTGCATATGTGATTTGACAAGAGCTCTACGGTTTGGTCTAGTATGATGGCTTGGCCCCTACGATGGATACAAACTGAGGCCGTGCGCACCATTACAAAGTCAGCTGTGAGCGTGCATCGCCGTCTCATGCATACATAGCGCTAGTCTCCAATATGCACTGCGCTAGATACTTTGAAAGTTCCCGCAAGGAGTGTCCAGCTAATTGTTCCATCTGCATGTCATGATTTTGATTTCCCATCAAAGGTAAGTGAAGGGATGTTGAAAAGGGTTCCTCCATATCATCGTTGGACTTACGGATCATAAACATCTTACTGTTACTAATTGAAGATTTCTTTTCAAGCCTCCAAGTGAAGCCACCTAGGATTCCTAGGTGAACACTTTAGAAAAAAAGAGATACTAGAAATTCTCACAAAAAAGCAAAACATCTAGCCATCAATCGGTAGACTCAAATCATCATAGCCATTGGATCTATTATGTTTTCTAAAAAACTACCCACCTATACCATTATGAAAATAGCCTAAACTAACCCTTAAATCTATATCTAAATTACCTACCATTATAAAAAAATAATTAAAGTAACCCCTAATCTTCATAAAAAAATTACCCACTTATACCATTATGAACAATATTTAAAATAACCCCCTAAATTTGCAACTAAATTGCCCACCACTAATACTTAAAAAACTTAAAGTAACCCCTTAAATTTGTATTTATATTACCCATGTATACCGTTATTAAGAACAACATGAGGTAACCCTACATTGGAATCCAAACCACCAATTAAAAATATATAGTAATATATGGTTATAAATCTTCTATTTCTTACACTATTGGTATATGATATAATAATTAGGTATATACGCATGATGTGTGTCACCATTTATAAAGATATAGAGGAAGTGATGAGAATATATATTTCTATGTTAAAGTTGTAGCTCAAACTTAGGATGGGTTCATTAAATAAATTAAAGCGCATACCTATTCATGTCATTGTTAATATAGAAATACTTTAGGATATACACATGATGATTAGTATCACCATTTAGACCATTTATATATGTATGTGAGGAATTGATGAAAAATATTGATTTTTATGCTAAACACAATGTATGGAGGTGTGATACAAAATAAAAAAGTGTGAATGTCCATAAAAAAGTGTATAGAGTAGTTGCTAATTAAAAATAATCATAACGGGATAAAAATAAGTACATATCTATATAAGTATTGTGTTGAAGTATTGAAAAAATGAGAGAGTAGTAAGTAAACAATTTTGATTATTAGCTAAGAGTTTAATTTTTAAATAATTATTAAACACAATAATTTCTAAAATTATCAGCCCCTGCGGGTGCATGGGTTGATGGACTAGTTCTACGAATGAGAATGCACCGTATATACACGTGCTACATATAGATATAGCGCTAGCAGTAAAATAAATGAACATCAAAGAAATAATCTTGTCTCCTATGTTCAAGCACATGCGTCGCTTGACAAGAATCTTGTCTCCTATGATCGAGCACCCTCCCAACTAATCTGAACAGTATCAATCAGTTAGGCTTCATGCATGCCGCGACCAAAACAAACAAATGGGTACATCCAAACAAAATATCCTCCCCAAAATACACTACGTGCACATATGCCACGATGTTGGTAGTGAAAATACTAAATAAATATGCCCATCTACAGATGCCCTACGTGCTAGATATGCTAGTAGTGAAAATAAGAGATAAATGAGCAAACATTTCTGCTTATCATATTGGCAGGTCATCAGACTACACGCACATAGGCGTGAATTACATCATCACGTCTGAAATAAATATACGACAACGGCCGGGAGACAATCTACAATCTGCATCGACATCGTGATCGAAGACTTTTCTTTTATCTTTATTAGACTTTGTAATAGATAGCCACATGCTGTAATTTTCTTTTTAGCGTTGGAATTCTTAATCAGGGTTTTCTCTACGAAGATGTAATTAACATAATTTTTATGTAAGAATTATGGAAGCATGGACTCGCAATACTTGTTTCTTTTATTTGTCCCATTTAAATCAAGTAAAATTATACTTGTCTCTACCGACGCGTAGGCGGGCTGTTCCGACTGCCCGTTTCCCCACCTTCAGCCCGTGGTGGCGTTGGCTGACGGATCGGGCGGCCAGTATTTCTAGCACGCATGCAGATCGTGGGGTTGGGAAGGAAAAGGAAGAAAGGGAGAAGGAAAGGGAGATGGATGAATTCCCCTTTGTAAAGGGGAGAGGGAGAGGAAGAAAGGGGATTGAGAAAAAATAAAGGGCAAAGTGTCGTCCATACATCTATGGGCCCACCAGAAGGTTTGGACAATCCTAGATACAGGGTTGTACACCGAGACGTGTCAGAGATGGAGACTACGGTGTAGGACGGTGTGGTCTACGTGGAGGACCGAAACTGGTCGAGGATTAGGAAACTACTCGTAGCAATTAGAGTACGACTCACTAGTCGAATCCGACTAGTATTCTTGTAAACAATCGAGCTGCCCCCAGTAATATAAGGCGAGGTAGGGACTCCCTCCAAGACAAGTTCAATCCAATACAATACAACCAACGTATAGGACGTAGGGTATTACGCAATCTAGCGGAATGAACCTGTCTAAATCATGTGTTCGAGTTCACCTTCGAGTTCCTGATCTCGGTGAGTCCTACGCACTACACACTACCTCGGGCATCCCCCTTGGTAGGTTGCCGGGTCTAAACACCGACAGCTGGCGTGCCAGGTAGGGGTTCCCGCTGAGAATCCACAAGCGAACTCGATGGCTCCAGTCATCATCAAACCCACTGTCTCGTTCGAAGTAGGCGCAACATTTATCTTCAGCTCCTGGGTTTGCATTGCAGACAGTGCTGGAAACTTCCATCGCCACCGACCCTAGAGAAGAAACAGCACGCCATGAACCTTCAGTGTCAAGCTTTGGAGGATATCATCGAGAAATTTGGCAAAATTTCAATTTCTGACCTAGTTAGAGGCTGTCGGACGAGTCCGAGTACAACTGTCCCGCTAGTCGAACTAGTTTCCACGAGCTGGCACATCAGTCTACAACCCAAGTCGATTCCCATTCGGATTCCAAAACTCGGGTACTGTCTACCAAGCTACCCTGTCCAGATCACAATTGAACTCGGATTTGATCGAGGATCTCAACTACTACTCGAATCTGGGTGAGGAGACTCCATTACCGCGATCACAATAGGGCTTGGTGATTACATCGACTCCACAAGGCAGATTCGTCTACTGGCCCAACATGAAGCCACCTGCTCTCGCTAAGGACGATGAGCCATGCCTTGTCGCCTAGCTTGACACCCTCCCGTACCAGGAGGGTACCCCTCTATCACCCATCTACGAAGAAGATGGCTCCACAGAGGTCATCACATCGAGTTTGGGAAGCTATTCTTTGGAGTGAGAACTCTTCGCCCTTATTACTGCAAAAGAAGGTGAAGATGAAGATCAACTAGAAACAAAAACTGCAACGTGACGTCATCTAGATGACGTCTCGTAAGATGAACTCACCGCTAACGTAGCCATTGATGAAATAGAATCTCAAAGAAAATCGATGGCGAGCAAGAAACGTTGCAAGAGTAGAGCGTCTTCACCGCCTTGCCGCTGACCTACCAATCATGAACCTAGATCATGCGTTTGAAGCAGCTTAATCGTGTCAACATCATACTCCTCTCGCCACTATCTCATCAATCGACCTGATTACTAGGCCAATGCCACAAACCAAATACACTAGGCAATTGGCTCAGTTGGCGGAACGCGCGTATAAGAAACTCGATCAATAAAGCCTAATGCATTCGGTTTGACACACCTCATCCCAACATAATATGACGGTAAGCAGGACCCAATCCAATGGCTGCGGTGCTACTCATTATCAGTACAGGCGGTAAGAGGAAATGACGACACCAAGGTCATCTACTTCCCCATCTGCATGGAGGCAGCGCCACTCACGTCGCTCGAGTCATTAGACAAGAACTCCATTGACACATGGAAGGACCTTAAGGCAGCAGTCATGAACAACTTCATAGGAGCAATGCAGCGTCTTGGCAGTAGGATCGACTTGTCTTAAGTCAAGCAGCAACAAGGCGAGATCCTGCGCAGTTATCTACGTCATTTCTTTGACAAGAAAGCCACTATCATGGACATCACGGAGTGTGATGCCATACATTGCTTCCAGAACGGTCTCTATGACCGCCGGATGTTCCAAGATTTTGGCAGGAGATGCCCCGAAGATATCAAGTCTCTTAAGATCATGATACAAGCCTGGGCGGATGAAGAAGACAAGGAGATCGAGAGGTTCGAGTCTAGTTGTAACAAAGGTCAAAATAACAACAATCAAAGTAATGGCCAACGCAACGACAAGAACCGTAATGATCGCCCCAATAATGACAACCGAAATAACTACTCGGGTGGTCAGAATCGCAAGATGAAGCCAGATAATACTGTCGTGGTAATGTCCCAATCTTCTAAGAAAGGTGACAGGAATCAAGAAAGGACTTCGTTCAGTGAGCTCCTGAAGAAGCAGTGCCCATGGCACCCGCACCATAAGTACTCTGCATTGGCTTACTATAGTCTGCGCAGAGTCATGAAAGATCTGCCGGAACCTTCTGGAACAAAGGACAAGGGTAAGGCTAAAGAAGACCAAGACGATGGTGACAACAGAAAATTCCAGAACCCATCCAACACCGTCAACGTCATCTTCGATGGCACACCGGGTACTACTAGTAAGCGGTCCTTGAAATTAGTCCTCCGAGAGATTGTGTCAATTGAACCAGCAACACCTACATTCTTCAAGTGGTCTGAGGTGCCAATCATCTTCTCCAGGAAGGATTAGTGGACTAGTTTCTCAGATCCAGGACGCTATCCTCTCATCCTGGACCCAGTAGTCGTAGGCTCCAGACTCACAAAAGTACTCATTGATGGTGGTAGCGGTCTCAATGTACTCTTTGCCAACACATTAGGAAGATGGGCCTCGACGTTACGGATATGCTCACCCTGACGAACTCACCGTTCTACGGGATTGTCCTGGGCAACGTGGCTGTACCCCTTGGTCAGGTGGTTTTGCCAGTTACTTTTGGGACCAAAGAACACTACCGGATATAGTACATCCAGTTCGAGGTAGCTCATTTTGGAACATCCTATCACGCTATCCTTGGAAGATCTGCCTTGGCTAAATTCATGGCCATCCCGCATTACGTGTACCTAGTACTCAAAATGCTGGGATCCAAGGGAGTACTCTCCTTGCACGGAGACTTGAAGCGATCATACGATTGCGACACAGAAGCCGTGGAATTAGCAACGAATGCTCAATTGTGAAATTCGAAGATACAAGTCTTCACCGCTTCCAAGAAACTGTCCCCGTTAGAACTTGATATTCTAGAAAAGAAGTCAAGGACAACTAAGGTAAAGCTGACAAATAAAGTCAATATCAAAGCCATTGACGTTGAAACTAGTGATAGCTCCAAGACAGTCCTGATTGGCCGAGGGCTAGATCCTAAATAGGAAGCCACGCTCGTCAGCTTCCTCTGGGCCAACCGAGATATCTTCGTATGGAAGCCATCAGATATGTCGTGGGTGCCCAGGGAGTTGATCGAGCACTCACTAAATGTGGATCCCAAAGCTACGCCAAAATGAGAACAACTACATCGTTTCGCTAAAGACAGAAGAGAAGCAATCAAAAAGGAGTTGGCCACACTACTCACGGCTGGCTTCATAAAGGAAGTCTATCATCCAGAGTGGCTGGCCAATCCTATCTTAGTGCGGAAGAAAAACAACAACGAGTGGAGGATGTCTGTCGACTACACAGACCTCAACAAGCACTGTCCAAAGGATCCCTTCGGGCTCCCTAATATTGATCAAGTCATTGACTCGATGGCTCAATGTGCTCTACTCTGCTTCCTCGATTGCTACTCGGGGTATCACCAGATAGCTCTCAACAAAAAAGACCAAATCAAGACCGTGTTCATCACCCCATACAGAGCTTTCTGCTATACTACAATGTACTTCGGGTTGAAGAACACAGGCGCCACCTATCAACGAGAAATCTAGGAGTGCTTCAAGAAACAACTACACTACAACGTAGAGGCATACATGGAAGATGTGGTCGTACAGACCAGAAATCTTGACGACTTGATTGCAGATCTGGAAGAAACCTTCGCAAGCTTGCGAGAGTTCCAGTGGAAGCTGAACCCAACAAAGTGCGTGCTCAGCGTACCCTTCGAAAAACTACTCGGGTTCATCATCAGCCACCGAGGGATTGAGCTAACCCCGAGAAGATCTACGCATCACCAACTTGCACGCTGAATCGTGCATCAAGGATGTCCAGAAGCTGACTGGATGCATGGCGGCCCTCAACAGATTCATCTCAAGGCTTCGAGAAAGGGGACTACCCTTCTTCAAAGTACTCAAGCGGCAAGATAAATTCTAGTAGACCGAGAAGGTAGATCAAGCTCTTCAACAGTTGAAGGACTTCTTATCAAAGCCACCGATCCTCATGGTGCAAAATCCCTGAGGGATATGGGTACCTCATGGGTCCCTACCGACAAGGATATTAGTCGGTCCTGACAAGTGGGCCCACTCGACCAGAGCGTGACGGCCAAGGACACGAAGATACTTGGAGCACAAGTCAAGGAGGCCGAGCGATTCAAAGCAGCCTGGATATTGCAGGATACGTATTGTAATCCAATTCAGATTACCTTCCTTGTAACAATCAACTAAATTAGATTCAAACTAACTTGTAACCCTAGGTCGTCAGCCTATATAAGGCGGCCAAGGGTGCCTCCCTAGGGCATTTCTCAATTCTCAAGCAATACAAACCACCAGAATACAAGACGCAGGGTATTACTCTCCAGAGGCCCGAACCTGTCTAAACCCTCATGTTCTCGTGATCACCTTCGACTTCGTGGTCTCGCGATCCTCTCTGCCTACAAATCAACCACTTGGGTAACCCCCTGGTGGACTGCCGGGCTACTAAATCTGATAGCTCGTGCGCTAGGTAGGGGTGATTGTCAGATCTACTTCGATGGAACAAGGTCTTCACCTGAGGATCATCACGCCGCTAACCTAGCAGGTTAGCTATCTCTCTCTCTCTCTCTCTCTCTCTCTCTGAGAGGATCCCCAACATCCTTGCTACGACCCGCCCACCCATGTCCTCTGACCTGATCGTGGGACTAGATCACATCAAGAACACTATTGTTGAGTGCATTGATCTCTCCGAGGCGGCGCTATGCTCAACAAGGTCAGCGCAGGGTCCTTCCCGCACACCCTTTGGTCTGAGGTACTCGGCTTCCGCATTTTCCGCAAAACTCGCGTAGTCCCTTCAGATCCAATCTGGAGACCTACCCGCACCCACCCAATTTTCGGACTGTGGTGAGTTCCAGGTCCCCCACATCATCTTGACTCTAAACTCCTATGGAAGGAGAGCATCTCCACCATGCCAAATTGCAAAGCCTTCATGGTCTCTGCTGATGATCCACCCAAGGATGGCAAAACCTCTTCTTAGGAAGCAGGCCGCAACACCAAGAACCAGGAATGTGTAGTATGACACCAACAGGATCAAGCCGATGCCTAGCAAAGCCAATAACCTGCTGCTAATGAGGGAGTGGAGGTGGTAGGCGACCAGCGCTGACTACCGCCTATCACCAACGCTGAGACCCACTGCACGCCAATGACGGTGACAACACCGACCAGGACGGTGCTCGGGGTAGACGCAGGCGCTCTCCTCGCGCCCGCAATCTACAAGCCGACCTCGAGGAGGCCAGCTACAATATCTTTACCACACCCTAGGCTAACTTGGGGGCTGCCTTCACTGACCTGGAAAATCTTCCAGACTCGGAGCCACTCCGGCGGATCCGGGCACGTGTCCGCGTCAGCAACGCTCAGATTGAAGAGAGGGCCCACAGCTGATCAGCATACTCCCGGTCCACAGCTACCCGGCACTCCTGAAGCCAATCTGGGCATAGTAGATCCGGTCATCACTGAGGAGATCACAATAGCCGCGTGGGAGGTCGGCTGGAGCCTGACCGTGATGAGGAGGTGGAGCAACCCTGCCAACCCACTTGCCAACGACGCCCATCGACCCAACAACCACGAGAACCCTCACGGTGGCAGGAGAGACGATGGCGAGAACTGTGGTAGACAAGGTCAACAACATGACCTCCGTGAAGAGCTACGCGACCACCATGACCTCTGCGCCGACCTCAACAACCACCACCAAGAGTGAGAAGAGGCCTAGTCACAACAACGGTGGATGCCCCAGGGCATCACCTGTTGTGTACAACCTCAAAGACAACGATGACACAGCGATCGATGGCTTTGCTTCCTTCACTTCCCACCTCAGGACTATTGAGTGGCCGACCTCATTCAAGCTGGCTATCAACAAAAATACGATGGCTGCTCCAACCCCAACATATGGCTCAAGACGTATAGTACCACGGTGAAAGCCGCCAACGGCACCTATGACCAGATAGCCACCTACTTCCCAGTGGTGATGGGTCCCGTCCCTCTGTTGTGGCTAGAGAACCTCCCACCGAGCAGCATTGACAGCTGGGGTCAGCTTGCTAGGGCTTTCACTCAGAATTACTAGGCTACCTACAGCCGACCTGGTAATATCGAGAATCTTGGCCAAGTCCGCCAGCGGAAGAACAAAACTCTCCGAGAGTACGTGAACCGCCTTTTTGAGAACTGCAATAGGTTGGCCTGCGTCGAGGACTGCGACATCATCTGGTACTTCCACTCCGGCCTGATGAATCAGAACATGTTCTGTATGCTGTATGAGGCTACCCCCAAGACGGTCGGGCAGATGATGCAACTCGTCAATGTTCAATGCGACATGAAGGAGGCAGCGTAAGTATAGTTCTAGGGCGGCAAGCATCGCCAGAATGATGACCATGAAACACCGACCTTTGAAGAAAACCAAGCACAACCAGAGTCCTCCCAACTTCGAAAAAGGGCCCCCCGAGGTCCTCACTGCTGAAGCTGCCCCCGCCAGTCCGACCAACTTCCCCTGACGACACTTTGAATGCTCCGTGCCCCTTCCACAAGGACGCACGTCACAATCTTTGGGACTGCATAGTCCTCAAGAAAGAGCTAGGTGCCCCGGTGGAGTACAAGTGACCTCGCCGCAACGATTACCGTAGGGAGGACAATCGTCGTGACTACCACCGCTATGACGACCATGATGACCGCGATGACTGTCGCCATGACGACCTGTGGTGGAACCGCCCCAAATTAACTTGACTAAAATGCACTTACGTCGCTTGACACGCGATTGTGCACTTTAAGCAAGTCAACTTGGTCATATGTCGGATTTCATCCGATGAACCACTTACTCAAGATCGAGAAGCACTGCTCACACGAAGGTGAGTGGGCATAGAGATTACAACATTCCCATCACATTAACATAGTACAACAAATTATTACATCAGAGTTTTCAAAATTCAAATATAGTTTGCAAGGTTGTAAACAACGAAGAAGTAAAACAAGCAGAAGCTACACGACGATACACAATACCAGGGCGAAGCCGACCATGATATTAATGACCCCTGTCCTCACCATCCGAGGAGGGATCCCACATGACTGTCCAACCCGGAGGGAGCTGGGTAGGCTAAGTGGTGCCAGCAACCAAACTATCGACATTACCTGAAAAGTTATGCCACAAGCAAGGCTGAGCAACTAATACTCCAGCAAGACTAACCCGTCAGGTGATAGCTACTTCACCGACTCCTAGACATGGAAGGCTTTTTGGCTGTGGGTTTGTTTTGCCAAAAGCGACTAAAGTTGGTCCTTACTTTTAACATTTTAGCTCAGGTTCTAAGTTCATTAACCAGTCTAAATTAGCAACTTATACTAAACAAGCATAGTTTCCAAATAATTAATGACAAGCATCAAGATTAACCTCATCATCATGTTCCATCTTTACTCAGTGTGGAATAGCGATCAAGCAGTCCCAAACTATGAGAGGCAGACGAATCGATTCAAATTTATTAACCATGCGTGGTGAACCTAATCCCACGACATCCGCGCACCATGAAGGGTCGCTTCACTTGTCAGCCGTCCCCATCGATCCCTTAGGCACGTGTCAGATTCAAACTTCCTTTGGCATGCAATGCTCCATAGTCCTGGCCTCTGCCGTACTGTGACCGCACTTGCACCCACATGATGCACCATGGGAATGATGTTCCAAGGACAGCAGGAATATAAGACACACCCCAGTTCAATCAGGTACTAGGCTTCCCTATCCCATACTAGGTATGAGATTAGTACTTTCAAACACTTGATCACGAACGCCGACACGTTTCGACCTTAGCAAATTCATTACTAGACAGACGGGGCAAACCACCACATTGGAACCATTCCCGGTCCCGTCCGTCATCCTTATAGTTGTAGCATGAGTAGACAAACAACTCCTATAACTCGCGAGTGACAGGCAATCACTCGACTTTTACCGAGTCCTATTTAGTACAACAACTACACAACTTCAACAACTAGTGTTCAGATCAAGGTACTAAGTTCATGCAACTAAGGTTTCAATCAACTCCTACAAATGTAAATGCACATTGATACGCATCAACATATTGCATAATTTAAAAATAGGGAAGCATGCACCGGGGCTTGCCTTCAAGTTTAGAAAAAGTTAGCGGGTCTTCGGGGTCTTGATCTAGCTCGGGCTCAACTTCTGTGTGATGTAGCTCTGCGGCGGGTTCCTCTTCTAGCGTAGGGTGGAGCTTGTAGGTTGTATCAACGATGTTAGCTTCTACACGACATGCATATGCAGAAAGTTCAAATTTTTCATACTTTCATATGAAGGATATAAGACATGACTTATTGCTGAAATGAAAGTTGCATTTTGACCATATTCACCTAAACAAGGTTCTAAACTTTCATTATCTTCATGAAGTAAGGTGTGTTGTGGTTTAAAACTCAGGGTTTGACTTTGATGGTGATTGTGTACATATATAAGATTTCACAACTTTGACTTCAGAAGGAAGGTGGGGGTCTCTTTTAGGGCTGTTCAGGGTTCATTTGGAAATTCATTTATTTCTGAATGTTTTTATGTACCTCTTCCAAAAATTACCCATTAAGTTTACTAGGACTTAACATTTCCTTATTCATTTAAACCGATTCCTCATCCAAAATTTGTTTTCACAACTAGACAGTAACATATGACACTGAGAAATTTACAGCACCTTACTTACATTATCAATGAGTTACTGTAAAAATTTGGGATCCATTGGACTATTACAAAAATAATTAAGATTACTTTATTAACCAAGGGCACCATATACTTAACCATTTTTATCTCAAAACCTACAGTGATTCTGAGGGTAAAACTTTAACAGAGGGTTGGAGGCGTTTCGTAGAGACTTTGGTGAATTTTTCATGATGTTTAGTGAAGAATAACTATTTCCCATGTATTAAACCTATTTCTCTTTCTCTAAAGCGACAAATGGGTGTGTTACTGTTTTTGACAGGTTCTATATTTTTTCTACAAACTACACTTCACAGCTGACCTATTCCAAAAGGTTTCACATTTTTCTCTAACAGCTTCCATTACTTATGCAAAAAGAAAGATTTAGCCTTAGATTTCGAAGATAAGGTTAAATAGTGATTTAAAGTTCTACTCCAAGGGTCTTAACTATTTTTCCAAGCTTTCATACTTAGAAACATACACGACAGAGTTGGATTTATATTTTTAGCATTTTTCTTTGATTTACTATGATTTAAAAGGCCTAAGCAAGAAATAAATTATGAAACAACATTTCTAACAATAACATGTGCAAGATCATTTTTCTATGAAACTAGACAATTCACTGAGTCCAACAAAAGTGGTTTGGTATTTTTCTGATGTTTCTACGATTTATGGTGCATTTACAAATTTTAATCTAATTTGTACTAATTTAAATCAATTAACTGAAACAAACTTACAATCTAACCCTCGCGTCTAAGGTTTAATCATGCAGGGGTCCCTAGTTCTTGCGCTAGGGCCCTTGGAAAAAGGTGGGAGCTGCAGAGAGGTCCTTGCGGCGGCCCGTGGCAAGCTCAACTTGATTCTGGCAAGACCCGGAGTTAATCGAGGGGAAGAACAGGCGGGGGAGGTGCGGGAGCTCACCGGGGAGTGATTGGCAGTGGTTAGGGCATCAGAGCGGGCTCGACAGAGGCAAAACGGCTTGGGGACGGGGAGTGGCTTCGGCAGCGGAGTTCCAGCGACGGCGGGACTCTAGGAGTGCAACAAGATGGTCGGGTAGGAGCGCGGGGTGGTGGCGGAGCAGGCGATGGAGGTGGCGAGGCGCAGGGAGTGGCAGAGACAGGGGCTCCACGGGAGGGTGGCTCGACGGCGTGAAGCAGAAAGCAGAGCAGAGGCGAGCTCGGGTGCAAGGAGCTTCGGGCGGCGCATTGGGGCTATTTATAGCCGCGGGGAGGGAGCGGGGTAGTGAGGTGAGGCTCTGGCATGGGTGGATAAGACCGGAGGGGCGCTGGTGGTGCAGCTAGCAAGCCATTGGTGGTGAGGCGCCATTGGTGATGGGGCGCAAGCTCCAAGCGCGATCTCGTGGCCATTGGCCCGGGGCGATTTGGGGCACGAAGAAGCGGCTTTGCCACGCGGAGGGATTGGCAAGGATGGGCATTGAGATGTCATGGTCGGGCGGTGTATGGGGCGGAGACATAGAGCCAGCAGGCGGCGGCAGCGTGGCGCAAGCGGAGGGGCGGAGCTCGGCGCGCGGTTGGGTGGAGGAGATCGAGCGTATGTGGGGGAGATAGGCTCGGCGATGGATTGGGCAGCCGAGGCTTGCCGTCCTATCGAGTCGGGGCTGAGGGTTGGCCGGTGGTGAGCCGTCGGTGAGCAGAGGCCACACGGTGGGCGGTGCATGGGGGAATGTGCAGGTGCATTTTGGGCACGCGCTGGGCGGGGTGTGCCTCGGGGCAGTCCAAAAGGACCGGGTTTTGGGGCCTTTTGCTCCAAACTTTTCAAAAGAACTCGTGAAACTCCAAAAGTAAAACATGTAGACCTAATGTCCAGCTTAAAGTTTTACAAAAAGAGTTTGCTCAAAAACGAAACAGATTTGAAGTTACGAGGCTCCAAAATCGGTGGGAACGCGCTCCTCTTAGACTTTACATTTCAGCAGTTTGGCTGATTTTCAGGAATTTTGGCCGGTTTCATTGCAACTTTTGAGGGGTTTAGGATTTGAATTGGGCAAGGATGTTATTGAAGGAATTGTTCTTTGATCTTAGGACTTCAACTTCTGTTAAGGACTTTTCTCAAGTTCAATTCAACTTCTAGGAGGAACGGGCTCGCCAAGATGTGCGCTCTGGACATTCTTCCAGACTTAGCGCAGAAAGGCATTTGTGCTGGTTTGACTGTTTTGAGTGATATTGACCAAGATTTTGAATAGGTTTGGTTGTGAATTAGACTTGGGTCGGTATAACAAAGTTGTAACACACTCATAGTACTACAACTTCTATTAGGGGTCTAACTCGAGTTTAGATATAGAATTGTGAGACAACAGGTTGCAAAGTTGAGGAAAAACATGAATTCCAGGACTTAGGTCATTTGTAGGATTTTGATGTACTCTAGATTTGATTCTTATTTTTGACCTTCTTCCACTCCAAATTAGCTAAAGTGTTATTAATGAAAGCTGTTTTAAATTAAAAGTTTTACAACTCCTATTTGGGCAAAATTTCAAGTTTGTATATAAAATCTCAAGTTTCCTATTTAACTCCAAAAAGAGCTTTTTAGGGGTAATTTGGACCTTTCACTACCTCTACCTAGTGACTAATGACTTTCTTAAGCTTAACTACACCTAATTAAGGTAGAGTTGTTACACGACCACTACTGCAACCACCTCTGTGATGATCATGATGACCGTCGCCGCGATAACCACCGACGCAACGACCGTGATGACCAGCACATAGATGAGCGCAGAGATTAGCCAAACTGAGACACCCACCGGGCTAGCAACTGACCAGAATGATTAGTTCCAGCAGCTGAACCGTGAAGTCAACATCATCGTGGGCGGCCCCAAGGTATTTTGCAGCAACCGCAAGCACAAGCTGCACTAGTGAGAAGTGCACTTTGTCTCCATACAGCTAGTCCAGTATCTGCGCTAGTTAGAGATGCCCATAACCTTCTCAAGGGAAGATCATTGGGCATTCTGGATCCCGGGTCCTACCTGTTGGTGGTCTGCCCGACCATAAACCGTGCTCTCCTCCCCAAAGTGCTGATTGACGGTGGTAGCAGGCTCAACATTATCTTCATAGAAACCCTGAAGCGCATGGACTTCAATTTTGAGCAGCTCCAACCCTGTGAAGACCCCTTCTACAGTATTGTGCCCGGCAAAGGATTCTATCCTATTGGCCGAGTTGTTTTGCCAAACACCTTTGGCACATCCGACAACTACTGTACGAAGCACCTCACCTTCGAGGTGGCCAACTTAAAGACTTCCTACCATGCCATCTTTGGCAGGCCCATGATGGTGAGGTTTATGGCGATTCTGCATCACACCTACCACGTCCTCAAGATGCTAGCTCCAAACGGTGTCCTCTCCATCTACGGTCACGTTGAGATGTTGTACAAGTGCGACATGGAGGTAGTGCAGCTCGCTAAAGCCCTGGAGTACTCGGCCAAGACCACCACCATGCTTGCCAAGGACCAGAAGGTGGACCAGACCTAGCTCACGATCCTAGAGACGGAGCCGACGCCTATAGCACTGCCACCCAACCCTAAGGTTAAGAAGATCTGCCTTGGCTGGAAGACCCGACCAAGATGGTCCTCATAGGGTCTGACCTCTACGCCAAATAGGAACTCACGCTCACCAGTTTCCTCTGGTAAAACTCGGACATATTCGCGTGGAAGCCATCCGATATTGCCGGTGTCCCACGGGAGCTAGCTGAGCACTCCTTGGACTTGAGCAAGATAGCAAGACTGGTCAAGGAAAAGCTTCGCCGCTTCGCCCAAGATTGCAAGGAGGCCATTAGGGTAGGAATCAACAAGATCTTACTTGCTGGATTCATCTGTGAATGTAAGCAGCTTGATTGGTTAGCTAATTCAGTCCTTGTAAAAAAGAAAACCGGTGAATGGAGAATGTTTATTGATTACACTGACCTCAACAAGCACTGCCCTAAGGACCCCTTCCCTCTTCTGCGCATCGACCAGGTCGTAGACTCTACGGCTGGGAGCACCCTGCTCTGCTTGTATAGTTATTCTAAAGTTGTCCCTAGTCGGAGTTCATGTGAGGACACACATGAATATTAGACTAGTAAATGTATTAGTTGATGACTATGTTCCACAAGTCATGGACATGGAGATGTCAAACTAATAATGTGGGCACGTGTAGAGACATGTGCTAGGATTGACCCAACACGAGAGGTAGTTATGTAGTTTTCTCTTTACATAACGTGTACGCTTTGTCCTTAGACCTAAAATTATCACATGCACTCAAGATGTGGATCAACTTACTTAGGAGTTGTCAAACGCTACTCCATAACTGGGTAGTTATAAAGGTAGCTTTCAGGTTTGTCAGGAAGCATGCTGTGAGGCATGGTCAGTCAAGATGGAATTTTCCCCTCTCTACTTGAAAGAGATATCTCTGGGCCCCTCGAGTGATCGGACCTAGAAATGCATGGCCGTGCTGCGTAAGGTTAAGGGTTAACCTAGGAAGGGATTTCGAATCACAGGATCAAAAAAGAGAGGTCGGCTTGGAGCTAGACCAAATATCGTGAGGCAAAGGGAATAGCATGTACGTGATGTTTTGATGGTTCATCTGATATGATTTTCGTGTGCGTATAGGAGTTGGCATGTCTTGCTAGAGGCTGCTACCAACTATTGTCCAAGTAGGAGTACTTGCGTCATGTCTATACGTATATGAACCTTTAGGGTCGCACACTTAAGGGGCTGGAAGCCCAATGAGGATATGATCTGAATTGGACCAGGTTTAGGAGTACTAATGGGCCTCGAATCCAGAGGCCCGTTAGGGACCCCTATATATATTGAGGGGTAGGGGCGGCTTGGGGTTAATCTTTTTTGTCGAGCAGCAGCCGCACCTCCCATGCCCTCACCTAGTTACACTCGCGGATCAAGCAGTCCGGTTTGCGACCCTTCCTCCCCGCACGTGTGGATACCTTGGAGGTGTTGCATCTACAGCACTTGGATGAGCCGTTGCACGAGGAGCCGTACACCTGACGTGGAGCACTTGGACGAGCCGCTGCATGAGGAGCTGCACACTTGATGTAGAGGTCCCGTGATCCATAAACAACAGTATTCCAGGTTTACGCGTTAGAAAAATTTTGTTTGCGCTAGTGTAGCCTACCTCGTAGTCCTTCAGTGGTATCAGAGCCATGGCTGTTAATTTATGGATTCGGGAAATGTGCATATGCAGATATGCGGTTTTTCAGATTGATCTATGATCTGGTTTCATGTTCTTGCTGCAATGGTCGTGTAATGACATACTCCTACCGGTCGGAATTTCGCCATTGGAATTAAGTGATACACGTAATGCTAGTTGCAGCAAGCAAAGATCAATATGATCAGTCGAATTGAAACCTAGGTTCATACGCTAGGTGCATATGATGTGCAGTAGTGGATTGGATCTACTATCGGATCGGATCATTTATCGTGGCCATGTTTTTCGGTAAAACGGACGTAACTTTTTGGTACAATCTCGGATCGAGGCTAATTTTATATCAAAATTCATCTACAGAAAAAGTTACACATGAAATTGAACCGCTTTGCCATTTTTGGCAAAATTAGATTTCCCAAATTCAGTTTGAAAGATGGAGTTTTTGGCCTTTTAAGTTTGGATGTTAGAAAGCCTAACTCTATTTTGCAGGATTTTGTGATTAGTATGGCCCCTGTATATGTGATGCATGTGTGTAACTGATTCGTGACCAGCGTGTCATGCGTATGGCAATACGGCTGGAGCCAGATGTATTGTCAAATTAATGTAATTAATGGCCTGCGTGCTAATTTGTGATGATCCAGGCAACTATGTATCCTTTTTACTAGCTGATTAGATGTAATAGCGTGTACTAGTTCTTGAAGGACTCATCACTAAGAGGATAGAGCACATGGATCAAGGAGATGGAGATCATCATGGTGAACAGGTTCTATGGAGATGGAGATGACCACTAGAAATCAGGCCATCCTGTGTCACAACTGTGTGATGCTATTCTTTTTATTTTACTCCTACATGTTGTGATGTCAGAAGTAGAACGATCCCTTGCAAAATTTGAGTTACTTGCACCATCCCATGTCTTGTACAATTGGTGGTGGGTCTATGAACTTAGAGTACCACTAGTTTTTCTTGACTAGACGGGTTTGTATCGGATACTCACACGCATAAGGGTTGGTTTGCTTAACAAGGTCATCTTAACAGTTAATGACCTTGGAGCATGAAGGTTGGGCGCCGAGACATGGAGATGTCACCTAACAACAGGAGTCATATATGATATGATTAGCAAATAGTTGCTTACCGATCTACCTTGTCTGCTAGCGGTGATGCTAAAGCTAACTAGTAGACTTGTTAGTTGTGGATCTTGAATCACTAAGTATCATAGAGGGATATTGATTTTAGTGGGAGTAGATTCTGTTAAAAGTTTAATGTGATTTGCTCTATCATGGATGCTTTTGTCTAAGTATTTTGCATTACTAATTTGTTGTAGATAAATGGCACATAGCAACACCACATCGTTTGCTTTGCGTTCAATCCTTGAGAAGGACAAGTTGAATGGGACAAACTATATGAATTGGATCCATAACCTGAAAATTGTTCTCAGGGCTGAGAAAAAAGAAGATGTTCTGGACACCCTATTACCAGAAGAACCTGCTGATGATGCACCTGTTGCCGTTAAGAATGCTTACAAGAAGCATGTGATGCTAATCTCGAAGGAACCTGCCTTATGCTTGCTTGCATGGAACCTGAGCTGCAGATGCAGTTTGAAACAAACCATGAGGCATACGATATGATCGTGGTGCTTAGAGAAATGTTCCAAACACAGGCTAGGATTGAAAGGTTCAATGTATCTAAGGCTTTTGTGGAGAGCAAGCTAGCAGAAGGCGCAGCAGTAGGACCACACGTAATCAAGATGGTTGGTTACACTCAACGGCTGGAGAAGCTGGGCTTCCCACTGGGTCAAGAGTTGGCCACTGATTTCATTCTTTCGTCTCTTCCATTTAGCTATGAGAACTTCATCTCGAACTACCATATGCATGGGGTGGAGAAGAGTTTGAATGAACTGTGTGGCATGCTTAAAACAGCAGAGAGTGACATTAAGAAAAGTGCTGGTAGCAGCCATGTGATGGCAATACAGAACAAGCCTAGCTTTAAGAAGAAGGGCGATTCTTGGAAGAATAAGCCTGTGATCTCCAAGCCAAACCCAGCGCCCAAGGTTAAAGCTGGACCTGCTCTAGACAAAGAGTGCATTTATTGTCACGAACTTGGTCGCTGGAAGAGAAATTGCAAGCAGTAACTAGCTTCGTTGAAGAATGGCAGAAGTAAGAGTACTTCCACCTCAGGTGCTCTTGTTATCAATGTTATAGATAACATATTTCTCACAGATACAATTATTAATTCTTGGGTATTTGATACCGGATCGGTTGCTCATATTTGCAATTCGATGTAGGGACTGATAAGAAGTAGAAGCGTGGAAAGAGGAGAAGTTGATTTCTGCGTGGGCAATAATGCTAGAGTTGCTGCGTTGACTGTCGGGATGATGCAACTCCACCTCCCGTCAGGATTTATTATTGAGTTGAATAATTGTTATTTCATTACTAGTTTAAGTTAAAACATTATGTCTCCTTCATGCTTGATGAAGGATGATTATTCATTTTCGAGTGAAAACAATGGTTGTGTGATCTCTAAGAATAATATGTTTATGGCTTTTTCACCCATTGTGAATGGATTGTTTGTTTTAAGTCTTGATGATCCACTTGTCTATAATATAAGTGCTAAAAGGCCTCGGCCTACTGATTTGGGTCCTACCTACATGTGGCATTGTCGTTTGGGTCATATAAGTGAAATGCGCATGAAGAAGCTCCATTCTGATGGACTTTTAACTTTGTTTGATTTTGAATCATATGAGACATGTGATGCTAGCTTGCTAGGCAAGATGACCAAGGCGCCTTTCATAGGTTTTCCTGAGAGAGCATTAGACTTGTTGGAACTCGTACATACCGATGTATGCGGACCAATGAGCGCAACAACTAGAGGAGGGTTCCGATATGAAACTTTCACTGATGATTCTAGTAGATATGGCTATGTCTACTTGATGAGGCACAAGTCCAAAACCTTTGAAAAGTTCAAGGAATTTCAAAATGAAGTTGAAAATCAGCGTGGCAAGAAAATTAAGGCCTTACGATCTGATCGCAGAGGCGAGTATTTAAGCCACGAGTTTAGCAATCATTTGAAGAGTTGCAGAATTGTTCCACAGCTTACGCCGCCTGGAACACCTTAGAGAAACGGTGTATCCGAGCGACGTAATCAAACCTTGTTGGACATGGTCGATCAATGATGAGCCAGTCGGACCTACCGTTATCATTTTGGGGATACGCTCTAGAAACAGCAGCTTTCACACTTAATAGGGTACCATCTAAATCCGTAGTTAAGACACCATATGAAATGTCGATTGGGAAGACTCCCAGTTTGTCGTTTCTAAAGATTTGGGGATGTGAAGTGTTTGTCAAGCGACTTCAGTCGGACAAGATAACACCCAAGCGACTTTAGGATATTAATTCTACAACCGACTAGAGGGCAAAGTGTTTGTCACTCGGAATGGTGTTTTCCTAGAGAAAGAGTTTCTCAAAGGGGAGAAGAATGGAAAGATAGTGCGTCTTGAAAAAGTTCGGGATGAGCCAATCAGGCAAGAATCAATGAGTGATGCTAACATAGCTAAACAAGTTGAGATACCCACGGTAAGAGAGGCACCACCATAACCACGAAGGTCGGCAAGGCTCCGCGAAATGCGGGAAATATTATTGTTGGACAATGATGAGCCTGCGACATATGCAGAAGCAATGATGGACCCAGACTCTGATAAATGGCAGAATGCCATGCAATCCAAAATAGAGTCCATGGGAGACAATCAAGTTTGGAACTTGGTTGACCCACTTGATGGTGTTAAAGCCATGGAGTGCAAGTGGATCTATAAGAAGAAAAAAGACATGGATGGAAATGTTCACATCTATAAAGCACGACTTGTCGCAAAAGGTTTTTGACAAGTTCGAGGAGTTGACTACGACGAGACCTTCTTGCCCGTAGTGATGCTTAAATCTATTCGAATTATTCTAGCTATAGTTGCATATTTCGATTATGAGATATGGCAGATGGATGTCAAGATAGCTTTCCTGAATTGAAATCTAACTGAAGACGTGTATATGATGCAGCCTGAGGGTTTTGTCAATCCGAACAATGCTGGAAAGGTATGCAAACTTCACACATCCATTTCTGGGTTGAAGCAAGCATCCAGGAGTTGGAACATTCGTTTTGGTGAAGTGGTCAAAGGGTTCGGCTTGATTAAGAATGGAGAAGAGGCTTGTGTTTACAAGAAGGTTAGTGGGAGCTCTGTAGTATTTCTGATCTTATATGTGGATGACATATTACAGATTGGAAACAACATTCCTATGCTTGAGTTTGTCAAGACCTCACTGAAAAATAGTTTTTCGATGAAGGACTTAGGGGAAGGCTTATAGGATTAAGCCAAGATACTTACATTGACAAAGTGTTGAAATAGTTCAGCATGGAAGAGGCAAGGAAAGGGTTCTTGCCTATGTGACATGGCATACACCTTAGCAAGACTCACTGTCCTTCGACAACTGATGAGCGGGATCGCATGAGTAGAGTGCCATATGCTTCGGCTATCGGATCTATCATGTATACAATGATAAGTACCCGCCCATATTTTCATATGCTCTAAGTATGACAAGGAGACACCAGTCTGATCTGGGTGAGAGTCACTGGACGGCAGTGAAAAACATTATTAAGTACTTCAGAAGGACTAAAGTTGTGTTCCTCGTCTATGGAGGTGAGAAGGAGCTCATTGTAACAGGTTACACCGGTGCTAGTTTCCAATCGGACAAAGACGATTCAAAGTCACAATCAGGATTGGTGTTTACAATAAATGGTAGAGCTATTAGCTAGAAGAGTTCCAAGCAAGAGATAATGGTTGATTCTACGATAGAAGCTGAGTACATCGCGGCTTCAGCAGCCACAAAGGAGGGTGTTTGGATAAGGAATTTCCTTATTGAGCTTGGTGTGTTCCCGAATGCGTCCAGCCCATCGAATCTCTACTGTGATAACAATGGGGCTATTGTGCGAGCAAAGGAGCCAAGGAATCACCAGAAGAACAAACACATAATATGGTGATTTCATCTCATTTGAGACTTCGTTAACCAGGGTAAGATCAAGATATGCAAAATACGCACAGATTTGAATATTTCTGATCCTTTGACAAAGCCTCTCCTGCAATCTAAGCATGATGCGGACACAAGAGCCTAGTTAGAGTTCATGTGAGGACACACATGAATATTAGACTATTACATGTATTAGTTGATGACTAGGTTTCACAAGTCATGGACATGGAGATGTCAAACTAATAATGTGGGCACGTGTAGAGACATGTGCTAGGACTGACCCAACACGAGACGTAGTTACATAGTTCTCTCTTTACACAATGTGTACGCTTTGTCCTTACACCAGAGATTGTCGCATGCACTCAAGATGTGGATCAACTTACTTAGGGGCTGTCAAATGCTACTCCATAACTGGGTAATTATAAAGGTAGCTTCCGGGTTTGTCAGGAAGCCTGCTGTGAGGCATGGTCAGTCAAGATGGAATTTGCCCCTCTCTACTTGAGAGAGATATCTCTAGGTCCCTTGAGTGATCGGATCCGGAAATGCATGGTTGTGCTGTGCAAGGTTAAGGGTTAACCTAGGAAGGGATTTCGAATCACAGGATCAAGAAAGAGAGGTCAGCTTGGAGCTAGACCAAATATCGTGAGGCAAAGGGAATAGCATGTACGTGATCTTGTGATGGTTCGTCTGATATGATCTTCGTGTGCGTATAGGAGTTGGCATATCTTGCTAGAGGCCACTACCAACTATTGGCCGAGTAGGAGTACTTGCGTCATGTGTATACGTATATGAACCTATAAGGTCGTGCACTTAAGGGGCTGGAAGCCCAATGAGGATATGATCCGAATTGGACCAAGTTTAGGAGTACTAATGGGCCTCAGACCCAGAGGCTCGTCAGGGAACCCTATATACCTTGGAGGTGTTGTATCTGCAACACTTGGATGAGCCGCTGCACGAGGAGTCGTATGCCTGATGTGGAGCAGTTGGATGAGCCGCTGCATGAGGAGCTGCACACTTGACGTAGAGGTGTTTGACTACACTGCTCCGACATGTGATCGACTACACTACCCCGACGCGCTTCATAGAATTTCGCATCTATGCATCTAGTGGTAATCCCATGATCTATAAACAGCAGTATTCCTAGTTTACGCGGTAGAAATTTTTTGTTTTGTACTAGTGTAGCCTACCTCGTAGTCCTTTAGCCAGTGCGGGAGTCCTCTTCATATACCCCAAAGGCGAGCAGCTCAAATACGGCCTCTAGATCCACTACAAGGCCACCAACAACGGTGCCGAGTACGAGGTTCTCATCCATGGCCTTCGCATTGTTGTTTCCCTCGGGATCAAGTGCATCCTTGTGTATGGCGACTCCAAGGTTGTCACTGAGCAGGTCAACAAGAACTGGGACTGCACCAAGGAGACCATGGATGCTTAATGCATGAAAATATACAAAATTGAGGCCCACTTTGATGGTCTTAAGTTCCACCATGTCCCTAGGGAACACAACATTGCCGCTGACATCCAGTCCAAGCTAGGATCCAAGCATGCACAAGTCCCGGTCAACATTTTCGTACAAGATCTGCGGAAACCTTCCATCAAGATTTTGGACTCGAACCAGGTCAATGACAGCGCTGAGGTTCTAGCCGACCCAGCTGCCATTGATTTCATGATGATTGAGGCAGGAGAAGGTTGGTGCGCTCTGTTCATAGCCTTTATCACCGACTAGATGGCATCAGAGGACAAGATAGAACATGAAAAACTAGCTCAGCGCAGTGCAAACTATGTCATCATCGAGAAGGAGCTCTACAGAAAGGCTACATCCAGAGGCATCTTGATGAAGTGCATTATGCGCAGTGAGGGTATTGACCTCCTTCACGAGATCCACTTGGGCACATGCAGGAACCACGCAGCTTCGGGCACTTTGGTCGGCAAGGCGTTTTGCTCTGGCTTCTATTGGCCAACAATGGTAGCTGATACAAAGGAGCTCGTCCAAAGGTGCAAAGGGTGTCAGTTCTTCTCCAAGCAGCAACATCTACCAGCCCAAGCCCTGCGCACCATCCCACCATCCTGGCCCTTTGCATGGTGGGAGCTGGATATGGTCGGACCTTTCAAGACCGCTCCGGTCATTGACACCCATATCTTCATGGCAGTTGACAATTCACCAAATGGATTTAGGTCAAGGCTATCACCAGCATCGAGTTGGCTAAAGCCGCTCAGTTCATGGAGGAGATCACACACCACTTTGGAGTTCCAAATAGAATCATCACCGACCTTGGCAAGTAGTTCACAGGCTCCGAGTTCTGGGACTTTTACGAAGACAACCTCATCGATGTGTACTATTCCTCAGTGGTGCACCCGCGCTGCAACGGACAGATCGAATGTGCAAATAGGATGGTCTTCCAGTTCCTCAAGTCTCACATCTTCGACGACACATCCAAGTACGCCACCAAGTGGCTACGAGAGCTACACCATGTCATCTAGGGCCTATGGACCCAAAAAAGCTGGGCTACCGGCTACACTCCTTTCTTCATGGTGTATGGCTTAGAGGCTATCTTTCCATCCAACATGGCCTTTGGCACCCCATGCATTCAGTACTACGAGGAAGGCAAGGCAGAAACAAGTCGGCAGGTCGACATCGGCAGCCTCGAGTAGCACCGACTGGTTGCTCTCATCCAGCATGCACGCCATGAGCAACAGATACATCACTACCATAATTCGAATGTTCGGGAATGCTCCTTCAACGTTGGCGATTTGGTGCTTCGTTGGATCCAGTCCACCAAGGACATGCACAAGTTGGACGCCCCCTGGGAGAGCCCCTTCGTTGTCAAAGAAGTCATCTAGCTAGGCACCTATCGACTCCAATGGGCGGATGGCACAAGCGTCCCCAATCTGTGGAACATTGAGCATCTGCAGTGCTTCTACCCTTAGAGCTTAAAGGCTATGTACTCTATTTTCCCCTTTTTTACTGAATGAATAAAACATCCAAGGTTCTTTGCGTACCTACTGCCTTACTGTTCTTTTGCAAGAGCTGTTCCTGACGCTCAGGGGCTATCCGACCTGTTCGACAAACCACTCGCTTTCAAGCTCGGGGGCATCCCCCAGGCACCGACCTCCGGGTCTCTTATCCTACTCCTCCCCCTGTCAAGGCAATATGACTAACTCGTGTGGTCAGCATTCTAGCTCATGAAACCTAGACAACCTTGCGTTGACCCCTCCTACAAGCTCAAGATCCGCTCTCAGCAAGATGCTGGTTAGGCAAGGCTAGGCACTTAGTGGCTACAGGCCTTAGCTACACGTTGTCATGTTGGATACACTAAGGGAGGGATGGAGCCCCTTTCTTTCCGCATACGATAAGTCAATAATATCACATGTCTTATCATACAGTTTGATACACCACAAGTTTTGTGTCACAGGTCCAGCTCATTAACAATGTTTACCTCTACATCATTAAACTGGTCAGCTAGTTTTGGATGCTTCTCTATGTTGAAGTTGGCCATGACCCTTGCACCAGCGTGCTCCAAGAGAATCCGCGGGAAGTGTGTCTTCAACACGGCCAAGATGTTCTTGTTGCACTCCACCGCGGTGTCCTTTAGCAGCTCCTTCAGCCGACTAGGCGCGGCCTTGAGACAATCAAGAATTGGCATTGACACAGCCGGTTCAGACTCTAGTTGGACCATGTCCATCACATAGCCGACCGCCTCGCGCAAATTTTCTAGCTGCACCTCCAACCCTGCAATCACCGATTGGTCATGCTGAAGACTTTGTAGTGTAGCTTCTAAGCAGTGGTCAGTTTCTTTGTGCAAGCTAGCCTTGTAAGCTAGCTTCTACGACACAGCATACTCACGGTGAACCGCCACATCATGCTCTTGCTGCAGACAAGCATTCGAATCCTCGCACTCTTTGAGGTGTTGCTTGAGCCTTTGCTCCCTCACGTCAGCATCTGCTCATTCGAACAAGTATACATCAGCACCAAGACTTCAAGGAGAGAACGAAGTCAACAAGTCGGCACAACGTACCTTTCAAGTGTGCAGCAAGAATCTGTTCCTTCAATGCATGATCTAGGTCTTTCTGCATGGCATCCTCTTTCGCCTTCTTGAGGTCGACCTCAAGTCGCTATGCCTTTAAGTGAAACTAGATTTCAGATACAAGTTCCCCGGGTTGGCCAGCACACTTACAAATAGCAACTTGGAAATCTCAATGGATGACTACCGCAGCCTAGCAAGATCTGTCTTGTCCCGCGCTGTGTCCCCAGGAAGGTCGGAGCCGGAGAGGTTCAAGGTATTAGGATCATCTCCTCCTTGCATGTCCACGCCAGAGCCAAGCCTCACCTGAAGCGGCTTCATCATCCAGCACAACATTCCTACATTGTCAACGCAAGAAACAATTTATGCAAGACAGGCAGCAAAACAACCGCAATACAGATAATATAAGCAGATTGCACTTACATGGTGCTCTTCTTCACCCGGAATTTGAGGCGCAATGGTGATGGTGGCACCGACAAATCCTCACTAGACCCCTCATGGATCTTTGCCTTCAACGTCTCCTTGACCCACTCCGCGTTGGCCGTGGTTGTCTCAAGGAGGTTGGACTTCTTCCTCTTGAAGGTTGGGCTCGGTGTGTCTGACTCCTCGTCCGCCTCACTGGCCAACCTGGCCGTGGAGGCCGTGCTCAGGGCAGCGTTCTCTTTCTTACCGACCATCTTCTTCCTTTTGCCGCTCGGCTTCTGAGATTGGGAGGCCGGAAGCTTCTTCACGACCACTGGTTCGAAGTCCTCGGCCTGGCCGACCTCTTCTGGCATGTCCTCGTCCGACCCGATCGAGGAGTCTGACTCCCAATCAAGACCGACAGGTGGCTTGTCAGACTCAGTGGTCGGGCGGACCTTCGGTCGCTGTTGCTCGGCCACTCCAAGAAGTGGTGCTGGGCAAAAGAACTTAAATTTGCTGTTCTAGTCAAATCAACAAGAATAGTCAGAGACAACACAAAAGCACAACAAGAACGCTAAATCAATGTAGTTACGATCAGACTGAGTCAGCCGGCTATGGCAGAACCACCCAAATTAACATGGCTAAAGCACACTTAAGTCGCTTAACACGCGATCATGTACTTTAAACAAGTCTACTTGGTTGTCCATCGGATTTCATCCGATAAACCACTTAACTAGGATGGAAAAAGCAAGACTCGCACAAAGGCGAGTGGTTACAGAGATTACAACAGTCCATCTTAATTAAACAAGTGCATCGAATTATTAAAACATCCAGGTCGAAATTCAAGCAAGGTTTGCAGAGTTTTTCAACAACAGAAACAAATAAGTGGAAGCTAGACATCATTGCATGATACCATGAAGAAGCCAACCATGACATCAATGATCCCTGTCCTCGATGTCCGAGGAGGGATCCCACTCAACCGTCCAACCCGGAGGGAGTTGGGTAGGCCAAGTGCCACTTGCAGCGAGCTTAGGGGTATCATCATCACTTGAAAAGATGTGCCACAACCAGGCTGAGTGACTACGCTCAACAAGACTTAACCGACCGGTGGTACTATTCCACCAACACCTAGACATGCAAGCTTTTTAGCTCTGGGGTTTGTTTTTGCCAAAAGCGACTAGTGTAGGTCCTTTTTCAATATTTTAGCCACAAGTTCTACTGTTGTTTTACCCTTCTAAGTTAGCAACTATACTAAACCAAGCATAATTTCCAAGCAATTAATACAAGTAACAATATTAGATCATCATAATCTTTCATTTTTACCCAATGTAGCATAGCGATCAAGTAGTCCCAAACTGTGAGAGGCAGACGAATCGATTCGAATTTCTTAACCATGCATGGCAAACCTAATCCTATGACATCCGCTCACCGCGAAGGATCGCTTCATCTGTCAGCCGTCCCCATCAATTCCCAGACCCGTGTTGGGCCCACTTCCCTCGGTACAAGGCTCCATAGACCCGGTCTCTGCCATTCTATGACCGCACTTGTCACCACATGCGGCCGCAAGGGAAACTCCATTCCAGAGACAGTGGAACGATCCGCTCACGTTCCGATTCAATCAGGTACTAGGCTTCTCCATCCCATAATAGGTATGATATTAGTACTTTCAAACACTTGATCACGAACACTATCACATCTCGACCTTAGTCCAATTTTATATAGATAGACGGGGCAATCCACCAACCACCAAAATGATGGAGGTACTTTCTAAACTTACACCGCGTGGAACACCTCAGAGAAATGGTGTATCCGAGCGACGTAATCGAACTTTGTTGGACATGGTTCGATCAATGATGAGCCAGTCGGACCTACCATTATTATTTTGGGGATACGCTCTAGAAACAACAGCTTTCACACTAAATAGGGTACCATCCAAATCCGTAGTTAAGACACCATATGAGATGTGGACTGGAAAGACTCCCAGTTTGTCTTTTCTAAAGATTTAGGGATGTGAAGTGTTTGTCAAACGACTTCAGTCGGACAAGATCACACCCAAGTTGGATAAGTGCATTTTCATGGGATATCCAAAGGAAACTTTAGGATATTATTTCTACAACCGGTCAGAGGGCAAAGTGTTTGTCGCTTGGAACTGGGTTTTCCTAGAGAAAGAGTTTCTCAAAGGAGAAAAGAGTGGAAAGATAGTGCATCTTGAAGAAGTTCGAGATGAGCTGATGGGGCAACAATCAACGAGTGATGCTAATGTAGCAAAACAAGTTGAGACACCCATGGCAAGAGAAGCACCGCCACAACCATGAAGGTCGGCAAGGCTCCGTGAAATGCGGGAAATATTATTGTTGGAGAATGATGAGCCTGCGACATATGCAGAAGCAATGATGGACCCAGACTCCGAAAAATGGCAGAGTGCCATGCAATCCCAAATAGAGTCCATGGGAGACAATCAAGTTTGGAACTTGGTTGACCCGCCTGATGGTGTTAAAGCCATGGAGTGCAAGTGGATCTATAAGAAGAAAAGGGACATGGATGGAAATGTTCACATCTATAAAGCACGACTTGTCGCATAAGGTTTTTGACAAGTTCAAGGAGTTGACTACGATGAGACCTTCTAGCCCGTAGTGATGCTTAAGTCCATTTGGATTATTCTAGCTATAGCTGCATATTTCGATTATGAGATATGACAGATGGATGTCAAGACAGCTTTCCTAAATGTAAACCTGACTGAGGACGTGTATATGATACAGCCCGAAGGTTTTGTCGATCCGAAAAATGTTGGAAAAGTATGCAAGCTTCAGAGATGGATTTATGGATTGAAGCAAGCATCTAGGAGTTGGAACATTTGTTTTGATGAAGTGGTCAAAGAGTTTGGCTTCACCAAGAACAAAGAAGAGTCTTGTGTTTACAAGAAGGTTAGTGGGAGCTCTAAAGTATTTCTAATCTTATATGTGGATGACATATTGCTGATTGGAAATAACATTCCTATGCTTGAGTCTGTAAAGACTTCACTGAAAAATAGTTTTTCGATGAAGGACTTAGGGGAAGCGGCATATATTCTGGGCATTACGATCTATAGAGATAGATCAAGAAGGCTTATAGGATTAAGTCAAGATACTTACATTGACAAAGTGTTGAAGCGGTTCAGCATGGAAGAGGCGAAGAAAGGGTTCTTGCCTATGTCACATGGCATACATCTGAGCAAGACTTAGTGTCCTTCGACTGCTGATGAGCGGGATCGCATGAGTAGAGTGCCATATGCCTCGGCTATTGGATCTATCATGTATGCAATGATAAGTAGTCACCCAGAAGTTTCATATGCACTAAGTATGACAAGCAGACACCAGTCTGATCTAGGTGAGAGTCACTAAACAGCGGTGAAAAACATTCTTAAGAACTTAAGAAGGACTAAAGATATGTTCCTCGTCTATGGAGGTGACGAGGAGCTCGTTGTAACAGGTTACGCCGATGCTAGTTTCCAAAGCAACATAGATGATTCAAAGTCACAATTAGGATTTGTGTTCACGCTAAATGGTGGTGCTGTTAGTTGGAAGAGTTCCAAGCAGAGATGGTCGCCGATTCTATGACAGAAGCTGAGTACATCGCGGCTTCGGAAGCCGCGAAGGAGGGTGTTTGGATAAGGAATTTCCTTATTGAGCTTGGTATGTTCCCAAATGCGTCCAGCCCATTGAATCTCTATTGTGATAACAATGGGGCAATTGCGCAAGCAAAGGAGCCAAGGAATCACCAGAAGAACAAACACGTTATGTAGCGATTTCATCTCATTAGAGACTTCGTTAATCGGGGTGAGATCAAGATATGCAAAATACAGACGGATTTGAATATTTTTGATCCGTTCACAAAGCCTCTTCCGTAGTCTAAGCATGATGCGCACATAAGAGCTATGGGTATTAGATATATTCTAGATTGACTCTAGTGCAAGTGGGAGATTGATGGAGGTATGCCCTAGAGGCAATCACAGAGATGATGATATCTGATTGTATCCATGATTTGTATATTATGTTCATTGAATATCCATTAAAGGCTACTTGAATTGATCTGCAATTATGTGAATTGTATGTGGAACTCTTTACTTGTATGGTTATTCTAAAAGTTGTCCCTAGTCGGAGTTCATGTGTGGACACACATGAATATTAGACTAGTACATGTATTAGTTGATGACTATGTTTGACAAGTCATGGACATGGAGATGTCAAACTAATAATGTAGGCATATGTAGAGACATGTGCTAGGACTGACCCAATGCGAGAAGTAGTTCTCTCTTTACACAACATGTACGCTTTGTCCTTAGACCTGAGATTGTCGCATGTATTGAAGATGTGGATCGACTTACTTAGGGGCTATCAAACACTAGACCATAATAGGGTAGTTAAAAAGGTAGCTTTCGGGTTTGTCTGGAAGCATGCTGTGAGGCATGGTCAATCAAGATGGGATTTGCCCCTCTCTGATTGAGAGTGATATCTCTGGGCCCCTCGAGTGATCGGATCCGAAAAGGCATGGCCATGCTACGTATAGTTAATAGTTAACCTACAAAGGGATTCCGAATCACAGGATCGAGAAAGAGCGGTCGGCTTGAAGCTAGACCAAATATCATGAGGCAAAGGGAATAGCATGTACTTAATGTTGTGACGGTTCGTCTGATATGATCTTCGTGTGCGTATAGGAGTTAGCATGTCTTGCTAGAGGCCACTACCGACTATTGGACCGAGTAGGAGTACTCGAGCCATGTCTATATGTATCCGAACCCATAGGGTCACACACTTAAGGGGCTGAAAGCCCAATTCAGATATGATCCGAGTTGGATTAAGTTTAGAAGTACTAATGGGCCTCGGACCCAGAGGCCCGTCAGGAACCTCTATAGAGGGGTGGGGCGCCCTAGGGTTTCATCCCTTTGGCTGAAACACATCTACCGCGCCTCCCACGCCCTCGCCCTGTTGCAACTCGCGGACCTAGCAGTCCGACTTGCAACGCTTCCTCCCTGCACGTGTGGATACCTTGGAGGTGTTGCACCTGCAGCACTTGGACGAGCCGCCGACGAGCCAGAACGAGCCAATGACGAGCCCCGGCACGAGGACGACCTTACTGCACGTGGACGAGCTGCTGAGGTGCTGCTCGACATCGACGTGATGGACTACGTGTTCGACTACGCTGATCGATTTCGCTGCCCTGACGCGATTCTACATCTTCCGCACCAGTGCGTCGAGTGGTAATCCCGTGATCCATATACGATAGTTTTCCTAGTTTACGTGGTAGAAAAATTTTGATTTGCGCTAGCGTAGCCTACCTCGTAGCCCAACAGAAAAATAGTTCACAGAGCTCTGCCCCGTCCATCATCCTTATAGTTGTAACAAAAGGAAAGCAATCAACTGTTATAACTCGCGAGTGATAGGAAATCACTTGACTTTTACCGAGTCCTATTAAGCATTGCAACTACTCGACTCAATATACTAGTGTTCATATCAAAGGGTACTACGTTTATGCATCTACGGTTTCAATCAATTCCTAAAAATGTAAATGCACAATCAAAGCAACCAAAAATATTGCAAGTAGTTAAAGATAGGAGATTATGCTCCGGGGCTTGCCTTAACGCTGGGAGTTAGCGAACTGGTCCTCAGCTTGCTCCGGTATGGGCTCGTCTCCGACTTGATGCAGATCAGCTACGGCTCCTTCTTCTGGCACCGGGTGCAGCTCGTACGTTCCATCAGCAAGGTTCAGCTCTACACGAAATGCAAATGCATCAAGTTCAAACTTCCATGCTTTCTCACACAGGATGCAAAACATGAATTAGCACTAAGGTGTAAATTACGCTATGACCACATTCACCTCAACAAGGTTCTAAACCTTCTTTACTAGCATAAGGTAAGGTGTGCTGTGGTATAAAACCCGGGGTTGATTTGATGGTGATTGTATACATATATACAACTTAACTTTATTAAACTTTAGATCGGAGAGTTATCCTATTTCTGAATGTTTTTTGTACCTCTTCCGAAAGAGACTATTACCTTTACTTATGGTTTATTTCTTCCATTTAGTTAGGTCCAACTTCCAAATTTTATTTCCATCTTCAAACAGTGAGGTATGACATTGGTAATTTAACAGCGGATTAGACATGACATTATTAGGTTACTGTAAAAATTAGGGGTGCATTTAGTTATGTGCTTAAACATTTTTAACTCAAGTTATTCAAAGATTTTGTTGCTAAAATTTTAACAGAGTGTTACAAAGAAGCAACATAGCCTTTGGTGAATTTTTAGAATTTTTAACGAAGGGCTTCTATTTACCATAACTTCTTCTTATTTATCTTCCTATAAAAAGGTAGGTGGGTTCCATGAACCTTCAGACAAGGTTTCCTATTTTTCTTGTGAACTAGGCTTCACCACTAATTTACTCAAAGTGGTTTCACATTTTTGTCACCTCTAGATGAATTATTAATCAAAGAGACAAAAAGCAACCTTAGATTTCAATTATAAAACTAAAATAGAGACTTAAACATCTGAGCTAGTCTCCACATTATTTTTATAAGCTTCCATTCTCCGAAACAAACGCTTGAGAGTTGGATTCATCATTTTAGCATTTTTTTGTGTTTACTATGATTTAAATAGCTTAAACAAGGATTAAAACATATAAGATTATTTCTAGCAAAGAAATGTTCCAAAAGTATTTTTATTATAAACTATACTTTATATTGAGTCTAGCAAAATTGGTTTGACATTTTTTCAATTTTTGTACAATTTATGGTGTATTTTACAAATTTTGGATTATTTTCTACCGAAAACAAAAGAAAAACCATGGCAAACTTGCGATCTAGCCCTTATGTCTATAGGTTAAACACGTAGGGGTCCTTGATTTTTGTGCTAAGCCCCTGGAAGAAGGAAAAAGACACAAGTGTGTCCTTGGCGGCGTGCACGGCGGTGGTCTGGCCAAATTCCGGTGATGCGCTGGCCAATCCAGGGAAAGAAGTTGCGGGGAAGGCGTGGGAGCTCACCGGGAGTTGATTGGCGGTGGTTGGGGGTGCAGAGGAGGCTCGGTGTGGGTGGAATGGTGCAAGGGCGGGGAGCTTCGAGTGGCGGCGAAGTCCGACGATGTGCTGACGTCATCGGCGCTTAGGGACCCCAACAAGCGGCTCAGGAAGCTTCGCGCGAACACGGCGGAGCTAGCGGTGGTGGCGGCGAGGAGCGGGGAGCGGCGGAGGTGGGGGCTCCACGAAGAGGTGGCTCGGCGGCGGGTGCAAAATAGGGCATGGGGAAGCGTGGCGAGGTTGGGTGAGTGGGGAAGGGGGCATAGGCGACGCAGGGCATCGACTTATAGGGTCGGGGCGGAGCAGGCAAGCAAGGTGGGGCCGAGACTGGCAGCTGGGGACTGGAAGGGAGCCGAGGCGCTATTACGGCCATTAATGGCGGTGGCGCCATTGGCGTAGAGGAGGGAGGGTGGCGCGGCAGGCAAGAAAACTGCAGGCAAGGAAGGCACGCGCGGGCGAAGCAAAGCGAGCGTGCACGGCAATAACAGCTTTGCTGAGATGCGTCACTAGGGAGGTGGAGAGGAGCTATCGCGGCCGGGGCGGCGGTTGGCAGAGGTGGCAGTGTCGAGCAGGGCGTCTGCAAGGGCGCACGCTCGGGCAGGGCAGCGGGCAAGGCGTGGCCTCGGGTGAGGTGGAGCTGCCGGAAGCAGGGTGGGGGAACCGCGGTGCTTCACTGGTGGAGGGGGCGCGAGGCGTTGACCTGCCGCGGCCGGAGACTGGGCGGAGGCGCTGCGCTGGTGAGCGGGGGCCACGCGGCGAGCGGTGGGTAGAGCGCGACACACGTGCTCTAGCACGCTCTGGGTGTGAGGGATCTTCGAGATCTGGTGATGGGGCGGTCTTCGAGCGTGAGTTTCTCTAGATTTTTGATCCACGCAACATTAACTCCCTATACAAAAGTTGTAGTCCTCAGATCCAAGTTCAACTTTTGTAATTGAACCGAGTTCAAAATCGCAGCAGGTTTGAAGATACAAAACTTCAAAGTTTTAGGGAACACCGATTTTCCAGACTTAGAAGAAATTCAGCTATTTGGCTGTTTTCAAGATTTTGTGCCGACTTGAGCTCCAATTTAAAAAAGCCTCTAAAGTTAATTTGACCATGGTCCAAAAGATGAAGTTGTTGTATGAACCTAGATCTCAAACTCTTATAAAGGGTTTTGCTGGCATTCTATTCAAGTTTTATGAGATAAGCTTATGCCAAGATGCATGGTTGAACTGATTCTAGACTTGGCCTAGATTTGTAGGTCTTGGGCCGAGTTGACCAATTTGGCCAACTTTGACCGGAGTTTTGAAAGTGATGAGGACATCACATGCTTGGATACAAGCATATTGGCATATTTTGACTCCGAGGTGAAACAATTCTTTATCATAATCATATGTGACACATTTGATGAATTGATGCTGCACCATGATGTGTATTCGTTGTCAATTTCAGAAATACATACATGGATCAAAAATAGTGTTAAACACACATGGAAGGCATGGAGGACCAAAGAAGTAGATTGGGGGCCAAGTCCAAGTATTCCCAACGTCCTCCACTAGGCCACCACGTCACTTTTGGCCCAAGAAAAGAAAGAGTTCCAATCCAACACGTTTTGGGGCTGGATTCGGACTGCAACTCTGTGCCAACTTGCAACAGCTGCCACGACCACATCCGGACTCCGTTTTGAGCGTTCAAGTACTCCTTGGAATCCTTATGAAGTCTATTTTCATATGGATCTGGACTCATGTCTATATCTATTCTGAGGCGGCCGCAATCATCGAAATACTACTGAGAGGTTTTCTGTCCAGAGGTGCTGCGTCGCCTTATTTTGGCCCAATGGGCCGTGTATCAAGTTGGGTCCATTAGGGACGTGTCCTAGGGTTGGAGCACGACCCCAACACCCCCCTGGTCGTCCTCCTAGGTATTAATAAGGATTAGAGCCGCCACGAACAGATTGTGTTTTGTTTTGATGTAAGTTTAGCCATTGCTACTTCCTTGTAGACGCGTGTGTCAACTAGACCATCCGTTCTACTCGATTCGGAACCCCAACTTTATCAATTTCAGATTGGTTTCCATCTCTATATTTGCAATTGAGTTGCTTTTTATACTTGTTCTTGCTTGTTCTTCGATTGCTTGCAGGATGAGTGCCCTAGTGGCCGGGTGACGCGCTCCACAAGATCGCGGCAGCCATTGGAGGTGGTGTATCGGTTGCTAAGGCGCAGCTTGGAAGGCTGTAGTCGGGCCGTGAACGTCGTCTCCATCCACCAATCGAGTTATCCCACGCCTCTCATCGAAAGATCGGGAATCAACCCTAGCGGGTTCATATCAGTTGGTAATCAGAGCAAGGTTTATCGGTGAGAGACTTCTAGTTCTTTGCTGTTTTTAATTTCCTATAGTCCAGAAAAAGCCAAAAAATTAGTAGATTAGTTTACTTGCAATCCTATAAACCCTTTGAGCCTTTGCTAGCACTGCTTAGTTAGGGCTTGTTGAGTTTTTGGTTGCATTGGTTGTGTCGAGTTGCTGGTCTTAGTTTTAGTCCTTTAGAGTTTCGAGTTCTTGTCACGTTCTAGTCACAGCCGTGTGCTACCATATAAAACCTTTTGTTGGCTGAATCTGAATACATATTTGTGCTCAAGTCCGAGTAGGACTCCGAGTTTGTTTAAGACCGAATCCCGCGTGGTGCTGAGTTCGAGTTGGAATCGGTTTGGAGTCTGAATTGACAGCTGCCTTGTTGCTATCTTGAGTCCAAATCTGATTTCTATCGTTTTGGCAAAAGTTTGGGTGGTGTGTGACTCTTGTGAAGTCCTTTTGTTCATATAATCAGATTTGAGGATCCCCTGAAAAAAAAGAAGAAAAAAAAATAGAAGAAAAAAAAGAAGAAAAGAAAGACAAAAAAAATAGGAAGAAAAGGGGCTGTTCGTTGTGCTTCCCTATTGTTTTCCGGTGGTGTGTTGTGACTTCCTTTGTGTCCAGGCTCGCGTCTCTAGCACGGTCTAGGCTAGGACCAGCACAGTACCACCGTTGAACTATTATTCAGCTTGCTTTTGTGACTAACGTGGTGCTAGTATATTTCCTTGCTTAAGCCCACCTACAGCTCCACATATTCGACAACAGCTTGACAGGTTTTTTGTTGCTGCGGCACCGATACACTTCACTCCACGGTTGTAGACTTGTTGGTTGCCGTCACCTCCTGTTTGGCTTGGTAAGAACTTGTAAGGGCTTGTTTTTACAAGTTGAGTTTGAGAGAATTACAACCGACACATCCTAGTAGTTGACAGGAGGATACATATTATTTTTGTGTTTCTTGTTTTCTACTAATCATGGCAGGTGATACGGAGATTTTTGAGCTGATGAAACTAGACTCTCATATTCAGGGTGTTATTCAACACTTGCCGTTATATGATGGTAAGTTTGATCCTAAAGCTTACATTGATTGGGAGATAAAAGTAGATAATGAATTTGATGAGCATGACCTGTCCGAGAAACAAAAGATTTATATTGCCTCTAATATTTTGACTGAATTTGCCTTGCTACAATGGAAACACATTTGTAGGTGTAAGAAAGTTCTAGAATCTTGGGAAGACTTCAAATTTCTTTTTAGAGATGCATTCATTCCTGAATATTATGCTAATTATTTGCTTGAAAAATTAGACAACTTGAGGCAAGGTAGTAGGACTGTGAAAGAATACTTCCATGATTTTAAAATTTGTATCATGTATGGTGGATTAGATGAGTGCATGGAAGATGTTATGTGTAGGTTCATGAGAGGGCTCAATTCTGAAATTCAAACCTTGTTGCTAAGCAAATCATACATACATATTGGTCAATTGTTTTGCCTTGCTCTCAATGTTGAAAAGGAGATTCTATTATCTGTGAATACTTGCAAGAATGATGTGACCCATTATATCCAAAATTTGTCCACTCTCCATGCTAATGAAGAGCAACAAATAGTGGAACCCATTGCTGATTTTCCTTTGTCACAAAATGAATTACTTGCTGTTCCTTGTGATAAAGAGGACTTGTGTGCTGATGACTCTTTTACTCCTATACCACAAGTAGTGAATAAGTGTGATACTTTTGGTTTAGAATCATACAAATGTGCTGAAGATAAGTTTTTTCATCCTATTACTTGTGCACAAGATGAACTGAATTTGCTATCCTCTTTAAATACTTTGGGTTACATTGAATTTGATGTTTTGTGTAATCTAAATTGTCTAAAAGAGAAACTTCAATTTGGTTCTGGCTTGCCAAGTTTTAATCATTGTTCGCTTCATGCAATTGGCAAATACGACAGCAAAGGAGAATATTTGGTGCATAAAGTTTATATTTCCTCTAATCTGAAATATCATTTTGGGCAACAATACCAAGATCAAATAGCGGGCTGCACTAACACTAATAATGTCTTGCAAAGTTTTTCTAGTTTTTCCCATATGCAACAGGGTAAGGTCAAAGAAGGGGAGCATTACTGGTTGTGCCCATGCAGCATGGTCATCGCTCCGTGCTCCAACATCAAAGCAACTACCTTAGAATGCCGAATCCCGCGTGGTGCTGAGTTCGAGTTGGAATCGGTTTGGAGTATGAATTGACAGCTGCCTTGTTGCTATCTTGAGTCCAAATCTGATTTCTATCGTTTTGGCAAAAGTTTGTGTGGTGTGTGACTCTTGTGAAGTCCTTTTGTTAATATAATCAGATTTGAGGATCCCCTGAAAAAAAAAGAAGAAAAAAAACAGAAGAAAAAAAAAGAAGAAAAGAAAGACAAAAAAAATAGGAAGAAAAGGGGCTGTTCGTTGTGCTTCCCTATTGTTTTCCGGTGGTGTGTTGTGACTTCCTTTGTGTCCAGGCTCGCGTCTCTAGCACGGTCTAGGCTAGGACCAGCATAGTACCACCGTTGAATGATTACTCAACTTGCTTTTGTGACTAATGTGGTGCTAGTATATTTCCTTGCTTAAGCCCACCTACAGCTCCACATATTCGACTACAGCTTGACAGGTTTTTTTTGTTGCTGCGGCACCGATACACTTCACTCCACGGTTGTAGACTTGTTGGTTGCCGTCACCTCCTGTTTGGCTTGGTAAGAACTTGTAAGGGCTTGTTTTTACAAGTTGAGTTTGAGAGAATTACAACCAACACATCATAGTAGTTGACAGGAGGATACATATTATTTTTGTGTTTCTTGTTTCCTACTAACCATGGTAGGTGATACGGATATTTTGGAGCTGATGAAACTAGACTCTCATATTCAGGGTGTTATTCAACACTTGCCGTTATATGATGGTAAGTTTGATCCTAAAGCTTACATTGATTGGGAGATCAAAGTAGATAATGAATTTGATGAGCATGACCTGTCCGAGAAACAAAAGATTTATATTGCCTCTAATATTTTGACTGAATTTGCCTTGCTACAATGGAAACACATTTGTAGGCGTAAGAAACTTCTAGAATCTTGGGAAGACTTTAAATTTATTTTTAGAGATGCATTCATTCCTGAATATTATGCTGATTATTTGCTTGCTAAATTAGACAACTTGAGGCAAGGTAGTAGGACTGTGAAAGAATACTTCCATGATTTTAAAATTTGTATCATGTATGGTGGATTAGGTGAATGCATGGAAGATGTGATGAGTAGGTTCATGAGAGGACTCAATTCTGAAATTCGAACTTTGTTAATTAGCAAATCATGCATGCATCTTGCTCAATTGTATTGTCTTGCTCTCAATGCTGAAAAGGAGATTCTATTATCTGTGAATACTTGCAATATTGATGTGACCCATAATGTCCAAAATTTGTCCACCTTGCATGCTAATGACGAGCAACAAATAGTGGAACCCACTGTTGATTTTCCTTTGTCACAAAATGAATTACTTGCTGTTCCTTGTGATAAAGAAGACTTGTGTGATGATGATTCTTTTACTCCTATGCCACAAGTAACAAATAAGTGTGATACTTTTCATTTGGAAACATATAAATGTGCTGAAGCAAAGCTTTTTCATCCTATTAGTTGTGCACAAGATGAACTGAATTTGCTATCCTCTTTAAATACTTTGGGTTATATTGAATTTGATGTTCTGTGTAATCTAAGTTGTCTAAAAGAGAGACTTAAATTTGATTCTAGTTTGCCAAGCTTTAATCATTGTTCGCTTCATGCAATTGGCAAATACGACAGCAAAGGAGAATATTTGGTGCATAAAGTTTATATTTCCTCTAATCTTAAATATCGTTTTGGGCAACAATACCAAGATCAAATAGAGGGCTGCACTAACACTAATAATGTCTTGCAAAGTTTTTCTAGTTTTTCCCATATGCAACAGGGTAAGGCCAAAGAAGGGGAGCATTACTGGTCGTGCCCATGCAGCATGGTCATCGCTCCGTGCTCCAACATCAAAGCAACTTCCTTAGAATGCCATTGGAGCAAGTCGAGGACGACTTGCAGCCAAGAAGGGGAGAATGATGAGGACATCACATGCTTGGATACAACCATATTGGCATATTTTGACTCCGAGGTGAAACAATTCTTTATCATAATCATATGTGACACATTTGATGAATTGATGCTGCACCATGATGTGTATTCGTTGTCAATTTCAGAAATACATACATGGATCAAAAATAGTGTTAAACACACATGGAAGGCATGGAGGACCAAAGAAGTAGATTGGGGGCCAAGTCCAAGTATTCCCAACGTCCTCCACTAGGCCACCACGTCACTTTTGGCCCAAGAAAAGAAAGAGTTCCAATCCAACACGTTTTGGGGCTGGATTCGGACTGCAACTCTGTGCCAACTTGCAACAGCTGCCACGACCACATCCGGACTCCGTTTTGAGCGTTCAAGTACTCCTTGGAATCCTTATGAAGTCTATTTTCATATGGATCTGGACTCATGTCTATATCTATTCTGAGGCGGCCGCAATCATCGAAATACTACTGAGAGATTTTCTGTCCAGAGGTGCTGCGTCGCCTTATTTTGGCCCAATGGGCCGTGTATCAAGTTGGGTCCATTAGGGACGTGTCCTAGGGTTGGAGCACGACCCCAACACCCCCCTGGTCGTCCTCCTAGGTATTAATAAGGATTAGAGCCGCCACGAACAGATTGTGTTTTGTTTTGATGTAAGTTTAGCCATTGCTACTTCCTTGTAGACGCGTGTGTCAACTAGACCATCCGTTCTACTCGATTCGGAACCCCAACTTTATCAATTTCAGATTGGTTTCCATCTCTATATTTGCAATTGAGTTGCTTGTTATACTTGTTCTTGCTTGTTCTTCGATTGCTTGCAGGACGAGTGCCCTAGTGGCCGGGTGACGCGCTCCACAAGATCGCGGCAGCCATTGGAGGTGGTGTATCGGTTGCTAAGGCGCAGCTTGGAAGGCTGTAGTCGGGCCGTGAACGTCGTCTCCATCCACCAATCGAGTTATCCCACGCCTCTCATCGAAAGATCGGGAATCAACCCTAGCGGGTTCATATCAGAAAGCCTTCTGTGCAGATTTTGACCTTACTCCTTTAGTCAAAGTTGTTAAAGGATCAAAGCTCAAAAACTTTTATATAGAGTCCAGCTTGAGTTCCTATTGGAAAATTTTAGATAAAGAGCTCCAAAGTTGGGACTTGATCTATTTTTCTTAAATCGGCATAGATTCAAATTTTAGGTTTTTGAAGATCTTATGCTCAGATTCAAACAAAACACCAAAAATAAAAGTTTTTAGGGAATTTGAGTTATACAACTCTTAGTTGGATAGATTTTTATGTTCTTAAGCAAAAATTTGAGTTATGGTTTAAACAGTTGTTTAGCTTGTGAGGGCAAAAGTGTCTTTTTACTTGTCTTCACAACTGCCAAAAGTTCTTCTTTATACTCTAACGACTTTACTTAAGACTAAACATGGTTTAATTAGGCTAGGTTGTTACAGCCTACCCCATTAAAAGGAATCTCATCCCGAGTTCGAGTGAAAGGACGAACTAGTGTGGCTTGTGTGCCTTACCTCCCTAGTCGAAAAGAAAACCGCGGAAGTGATTACTAAGGTATTCCGCCATTTCTCATGTCGCTTCATCTTCGGTGTAGTTACTCCACTGAATTTATACATCCTCACAACTTGTCTTCGGGTGTACCTTTCCTTATGATCGAGGACCTTGACAGGATACTCCGCATAGGATAAATTGGGCTCGATTTCGAGATGCTCTAGCTCCAAAATTTCCATTGGGACTCGAACACACTTCTTAAGTCGAGAGACATGGAAGATGTCGTGAATGGCTGAAAGCTTCTTAGGAAGTTTGATCCTGTATGCGTCGGGTTCGCATATCTCCACAATCTCATAGGGGCCAATGTAATGGGGAGCCAATTTTCCTATGACCCCAAACCGTTGTACGCCTTTAGTCGGGGAGACTTGAAGGTATACGTGATCACCAATACCAAATTGTAAGGGTCTTCTCCTTCTATCGGAGTAACTTTTCTATCGTGATTGGGCGGCCTTAAGATGTGCCTGGATTACCTTTACTTGTTCTTCGGCTTCAATCACTAGATCAGGTTCATAGGTCCATCTTTCTCCCGCTTGTGACCAACTCAAAGGTGTTCAACACCTTCGGCCATACAGGGCTTCAAATGGTGCCATTTTCAAGCTAGACTGGTAGCTATTGTTGTAAGAGAATTCTGCTAATTGCAAGCATTTGTCCCAATTTTTGTCAAAATGTATGACACAAGAACGTAGCATATCTTCTAGAATTTGATTCACCCTTTCTGTTTGGCCATCAGTCTGAGGGTGGTAAGTGGAGCTACAGATTAGTTTGGTGCCAAGCGCTGACTGTAATTGTTCCCAAAAGCGTGCTATAAATTGAGCACCTCGATCAGAGATAATCGTCTTCGGCACACCATGGAGGGAAACAATACGGTCTAGATATAAATCTGCATATTTTCGAGTGGTGTAGGTGGTGTGAACATGAATGAAATGTGTCGTTCTGGTGAGGTGGTCCTCCTGGTGCTAAGAGGTAACGGGTAATCCCACAATGAAATCCATGCTGATATCCTCCCATTTCCAAGAGGGAATAGGTAGCGGTTGCAGAGTGCCAGCTACCTTCAAGTGGCTTGCCTTGACATGTTGACACGTGTCGCACTCCGAGACATAGCACACAATTTTTGGTTTCATGCCACTCCACCAAAAATTTTGCTGGAGGTCATGATACATCTTAATACTACCGGGATGAATTGAGAACTTGGAGAGATGCGCGTCATCCATAATTTGCCTTCTAAGATCTAGGTTAGCCGGAACAACGAGTCGACCTTCATAATGTACTATTCCCTTCCGATCCTATCGGAAATGCTTATACCCCTCATCTTTCTATGCAATCTTCTTCTTGATGAGCTTTATTTCTCTATGTTCTAATTGTGCTAGTCCAATTTGGTCATCCAAGGTAGATTCAATGGAAATGCAAAGTTGGTTGCCAACAAACAATTGCAATGGGTGCTACTGCGGCCATTAATAGCGGCGGCGCCATTAGCGCAGAGGAGGGAGGGTGGTACGACAGGCGAGATCAATGCAGGCGAGGCAGGCAGGTGCGGGCGAAGCGAAGCGAGCGTGCGCAGCAATAACGGCTTTGTTGGGACGCGTCATTGGCGAGGCGGAGAGGAGCTGTCGTGGACGGGACGGCGGTTGGCGGAGGCGACGGTGTCGAGCAAGGCGTCTGCGGGGGCGCGCGCTCGGGCAGGGCAGTAGGCAGGGCATGCCCTCGAGAGAGGTGGAGCTGCCGAGAGCAGGGTGGGGGAACCGCGATGCTTCGCTGATGGTAGGGCACGCGAGGGGTCGACCTGCCGCGGTCGGAGATCGGGCAGAGGCGCTGCGCCGGTGAGCAGGGGCCACGAGGCGAGCGACGAGCGGAGCACGACGCACGCACTCTAGAGCGCGTTCTAGGCGCAAGGCATCTGCCGGATCCGGTGATGGGGTGGTCTTTAAGTGCGAGTTTCTCCAGATTTTTGATCCACGCGACATTAACTCCCTTTACAAAAGTTGTAGTCCTCAGATCCAAGTTCAACTTTTGTAATTGAACTGGCTTCAAAATCACAGCAGATTTGAGGATACAAAGCTTCAAAGTTTGAGGGAACACCGATTTTCCAGACTTGGAAGAAATTCAGCTGTTTGGCTATGTTGGCGCTAAGAATCGGCCGGTGATCTTCAGCGTCGGACACACGACCCGGGAGAATCTGCTTAACTCCTATTTGGGTTATCGCCCTGGTGCGGTTCGCGCGGCGTGCTAGTCAATCTAACCTGTTGATTGACAAGGAAAGAAACGTATTAAATTCCAGGGGTTTCGATCGGCTAAAGTTCCGATCTGTCTCGAAAAGTGTATCAGCGAATCAGTCGATTTACTATAGAGATGACCGGCTATAGAGCAGCCGATAATCATATGGCGATTGTAAAGAAAATTATTAAAGTATACTAAACAACGCTACAAATGCAACACTTGAAATAGATCAAATCAGCTATACGGCGATAAATAATAATAACAATAATGAAGCCGACAGTTCAAGTCTCAAGCTGGATAACTGGTGATAAAACTAAAACAATAGATAAAACCTATAATTCTAGTTAATATCGATAACTGGTGAATAAATCCAAACAAAACAACAGCGATGTGCCCGAAGTTAAAGCTTAGATATTACTCGATAAGTGGAACTTACAGAATTCGCCGGAGATCGTGTCGATGCAGCCCTGCCAATCTGTACGAACTCGTGAAAGGAAAAGATGTATTGGCGAAATCGCCGACTTGAAAGTAAAGTACGATGAAAAAGTAGATTGTTTATATTGATGGATGTGTTCTTTTACAAATCTATAGAGATGGCTATTTATAGCCTGTTACAACTGATTTCCTAACCGACTAGGATCTATCTCTAATCTTAAACGATAACAAATATTTACAAACACAACTCGTATCGGAGTTGGTTATCATACTCCCACGGGCCAATCTCTTTCTATCTTCTTCTCTGGCCCACCTTAAGCCCAAATTAGCCCAGCTGCCCCAACCTTCCAATCGGCCTACCTTCATCAACCCCGTTTGCCAATCGGCCGATATATTGTAGCGCCAATCGGCCAATTCCCAACTGTAGCTTTTAATCTGCCGCATCGGCCAACCTTTTCCTTCCCTAACGCCAATTCAAAAACGTGTCAAAATCTGGCATCAACACATGGCTCCTAGTTTTGGAGTAAAACATAACTTTTACTTTGAAATTCTTTTTTTAACTTTCTCTCCGAAACAAGTGCGAAAAAAACTCCCTTCTGTTTCACAGTCTTCTACCTGATGATTGCAATCTTTTCGAACTGGGCGCCTAAGACAACCGCTCCTCCGAAATTTGTGTAGACGGCACGACAAAAATCCCGTCTTTACCCTTTCTCTTGGGCCGTCTTTAAATACCAGCAGTCTCCGCTGCTTCTTCTCCACAAGCTCAGTAACTCTCCTTTCTCCAGCGAATCATCTTCCATCACATCCCAGCGCCTCTTTGCCTCCCGGTCGCATCTCTCCGGCGATCTCTCTCTCGTCTTCATCCCGCTTCACTTTCCTCAATTGTGGCTTCATCGGCGACTCCATCGGCGACCATGAGCTTCATTCCAGAGGTAAACACCCGAAACTTTCCTCTTTACTTTTTACTGCCCATGCATCTTTAGATCTATTCTTAATTCTCCCTTTTTACTTTCCTTAGGCGGTCAGACAGAAATCACCATCCGCTTTTTTGATGCACCTGGTATTATCGGCCTAGGCCCTATGGGGAATCTAGAACCGACTGATCTGATCAATCTAGAAACCCATAGGATCCCTTTTAAGCAATCGCCCATGGATTGGAATCAATGGACAGGCGCATTTAGATCTTGGCCGAACAAAAATCTTGGCTGGAAAGAATGGTATCAAAGAATGGTCAACTCCAAAAGAGTTCTCTGGGACGAACTGAAAATCAGCCAATGCATAAATCTATCCTTGTCCCAGATGGGGAAGAACGAACCCCTGGTGATAGCAGCCTCTTATTTTTGGTCTGACGCGCTCAATGTGTTTCTTTTTGGTCACGGACCCATGACCCCAACTCTGGTAGATGTTCTGATGCTGACCGGTCTCGACATTTCCTACCCTGATACACCTTTTGATTATCTGATCAAGCCGACCCATCGGCTGGAGACGAAAGGAATTGGCGGGTGGAAGGGATATATCAACAAGAACATGAAGATCGGGACGATTAGAGAGAGAGAGAGTATACAGCCTTCTTGACGATGTGGTTAGAGAAGCACCTCTTTTGTGGCAAAGCAGTCGGCCCTTCTTCTAATACACAAGCTCTGGCCGAAGCCCTGGAAAGAGGATCCACTATCCCTCTAGGGAAACACCTGTTAGGATCGGCCTACCACATGATGCATCAGATCGCTGTGAAACTATCAACTAGAGAGCCGATTGGTAATCCTGGTGGTCCCTGGTGGTTCATTACTCTCTGGCTCAACTTATACATGAGTAAGGTTTTCCAGTAGAAAATAGAGACCAAAACATTCCCCAACATTGAATTGGAGGAAAACCCTATAGTACGACGATGGTGCACCTCTTTTGGTGAAGTGGCATCAGCCTTTCCTGGCAGCCAATTCACCCCCACCCAGACAACCAAGTATTTCAATAGCTTTAGTGAAGAAACTACAAGTTGGTACCCATACCAGAGAGTTGAGCCACTTTTTGAGCTTCCCTTCTGCTTTGATTCGATGACCAACTCCTTCGACAATGAGCTCACAGATGTCTTGATTAAACCAGGGATCCTACTAGTGAACTTCTTTTCTAGGAAAGATTCTCCAACTTATGAGTTTTATAATCCGTCGGTTGCAGCACGGTAGCTCAGCCTTGGTCAATTGCCGATTCGGGTTTACTTTGCCGGCTGCGCAAAGTTTCGGGATAAGCTCACCAAGGGGCTTGATTATAATTGGCTGTGCAGTTTAGTGCCAAACTCCAATACCATTGATCTAAATAACTGGGTGGTAGCTCCTTTTGCTGTCCAGCAATTTAAATTATGGTGGGGAGAATGGAAGCAGCATCTCTTCTGTGTATCCCCCGCAACATATTGCAATGACCTGGATCCTGACAACATCGACCCAAATGCAGCGGTACTGCCCTCTTCTCAGCCAATTTCAATGTCATTTCTTCTATGCTATGAACTTATTGCTAACTTTTATTTCCCTTTACAGTCCGGAAGTCAACTTCCTCCAACGCGCCGCCCGTATACATCATTTCCACTTATCGGCTTTCAAGCCCCAACCATCGAGGGCATCACTATTGGCCGATCAAAACAGAAGCTGAAGATAACCTCTTCAAAGAAGACGAGCCGCTGGGTATGCGCCCGCATAGAATCGGCTGATCAATCGACGATGTCATCGGCTGAATCCTTAGCTGCACTGACTCCGCCGATTATCGAAGAAGTCGAGCCCCAGGCCGCTACAGAAGCCGGAGCAGCTGCTGCATCATTGTTGCTAGAAGCTGTTCAGGTAACTTCACATGCCTCACATTCTTCTAAGTGCTCCGTCGGTATTAACTTCTTCTTTCTATTAGGCTGCGCAAATCGCCCCAGTACAATCTCCACAGCAATTGGCCACATTCCAGGCAGAGGCTGGGATGCCAGCAATCCCTCCTACTGAGGTAGAGAATATCTATTTAAATCAAATTTCTTAATCCTAAATCAAAATCTAACCGATTTCTGATACAGGCTACCCTGGGTACGTCGATTGTACCCTTTCAACCACCATCAGCAGGACGACTCCCAGAGGTATAGCAGTCATTATCTATCATCAGACTTAATCACTTGCCTCATACTTATAAAGATTCGTTTCTTGAACCTTTCCAGGAGGCTGGCCCGAGTACGGCGCCGATAATTGTCGAACCATCTTCCTCCAATCAGCCAGCCGTGCCAATTCCCGAGATAAGGGTAGCACTCCCACCCGCACAAGCAGAAGAAAATCTGCTTTAAATAGGTAAGAAACTTAACACCCAAATCGACCGATTTCCTATTACCGTCGGCTAATTCGTATTTTTATTATTTATTCTTTCTCAAGAGCAGGACACTCCCAACAACAGTCTCTTTTCATTTGCGGTTGCACTTTCCGATGATGAAGAAGTTGCCTCGCGCCAAGTCGCTCTGAGTTCAATCCCTGATGAAGTCCGCAACAAGCTCCAGAGCATACGGATCCTCCTCCAAGATGATATCAACCGACTGGTGGAAGACACCTCGCCGATTCGGCAGCTTTTCAGCGAAATCAGAGGCTGAGTTCCAGAAGAGGCAAAAGAAGATCTGGCACCCGCAGCTCATATCGAGTCAATGCGGATCCCGGTGTTTAGAGCTTTATGACACATGGCCGATCGTGCCAAATTAGCAAAAGCACGTGAAGAGGAGTACTCCTATAAACACCGATCTCAAGAAGTGCACCAAAGAATCAGCTTCCTCGAAAACTCTTGCCCGGATATTGTCAATGCCATAGACCGCCTCAAACGGCGAAGGGTAGAGCTTGCCAAGGAGATGGAATAGGTGACCAAGGCCATAGCCGCCAAAGAGAAGAAACTCCAAGACCTCCCATCTGTCATCGCCGATTTGAAGCAGGAGAGGCAGAACCTAGCCCATGAAGCAATCAAACTTCACCGTCACATGCCAGAAGTCCCTGGATTGGCTGACGATGACCAGAGGACTTTAGATTCAGCCGATCAAGTTAGGCAGCGAGCGATTGCGGCCATTAATTAATGCCCTCCTTGGGTGAATTGTAAAAACACTGAATGTTCTGTACAACCATTTAATGTTCTCTTGCCGTTGACGTGCGGATTCAAACTTGGACCGTCCTCTGTGGCATCTTTTTCATTTAATGATCCTTTACTCCGATGGGACGCGTCTTACCAACCCCTCATCTTTTCTTTCTATAAATATGAGACCCCCGCATTGCTTTCTAAAGGCATTACACCTCGCCCATCCTCTTTTCCTCAAGTAGTCTGATTTCCATACTCTAGACTAGGCGTTGAGATGTCTTCTTCTTCTTCTTCTTCTTTCTCCATCAATTAGGTACGAAATCTCCCTTTGTTCCTCCGTCTGACATTTCAAGCAATCTGACGATGGCTGGTTGTTTGTTACCTTTAGTCGAGACGTCTTAGTTCTGGCTTGGAACGAGCCATCGAGGTTATGCACTCTGACGAACCGCTGATGCAGGCGGACAGACATCTGATCCGGGCTCACCGCGAAGAACTCAAAGATCACATCCCCACTCATGTCCAGAAGATCCTAGATCACATGGACGCCAATTGTTCCAAACGGCCGCCAATCGAGAAGAGTCACCAGCTTCCTCGTTAGGTCATCCTCGAGGATGCCATGGTAGGGATATCCCATCCGCCTCTCGACAGAAGCCACCAACTTCCTCGTCAGGTTGCGGTTGAAGCCACCATGGAAGATCTAGAGGAAAAGAGCATCCGCCTCTTAATAGAACTAGGCCGGATCGAGAGGGAGATTAAGAAAAAACGTGGTCAATGAATGGTACTTTTTAGTCTAAGGGCGACTTGTACCATGTCGGCCATGTATCCCATTACTGTACCGAATAATGAATCAGCCATACTGGTCATAAGATTCCGTCCTCGAGGCAATGTCTCCTCGCATCGGCTATTTAAACACAAGTCAATAGGAGTCGGCCACAACATCTCAACACGCCCTATCGTCGGCTATGCATCCACCCATATGTTGGGATAATATCTCTTCAGATACCTTCCATTTAAGGCTCTTGTGAATTCCTCTCCTTCAATATTTTCTAGTGTATACGCGTTTCCCGGAGCGCATCAACCGATTCTATACGACCCTTCCCAAGTGGGTGACCATTTACCAAATTTGGGATCTTTAAACCCTATCGGCAACACCAACTTCCATACCAAATCTCCTTGGGAGAATTGCTTAACCTTGACCTTCTTGTCATACCACCTGGCCACCCTTTTGTTGGAGGTATGCCCTAGAGGCAATCATAGAGATGATGATATTCCATTTGTATCCATGATTTGTATGTTGTGTTCATTGAATATCCATTGAAGGCTACTTGAATTGATTTGCAATTATGTGAATTGTATGTGAAACTCTTTACTTGTATGGTTATTCTAAAGTTGTCCCTAATCGAAGTTCATGTGAGGACACACATGAATATTAGACTAGCACATGTATTAGTTGATGACTATGTTTCACAAGTCATGGACATGGAGATGTTGAACTAATAATGTGGACACATGTGGAGACATGTGTTAGGACTGACCCAACACGAGAAGTAGTTCTCTCTTTAAACAACATATACGCTTTGTCCTTAGACCTGAGATTGTCACATGTATTCTAGATGTGGATCGACCTACTTAGGGGCTATCAAACGCTACGCCATAACAGGGCAGTTATAAAGGTAGCTTTCGGGTTTGTCAAGAAGCATGCTATGAGACATGGTCAATCAAGATGGGATTTGCCCCTCTCTGATTGAGAGTGATATCTCTGGGCCCCTCGAGTGATCGGATCCGAAAATGCATGGCCATGCTACGTACGGTTAAGAGTTAACCTACAAAGGGATTCCGAATCACAGGATCGAGAAAGAGCGGTCGGCTTGAAGCTAGACCAAATATCGTGAGGCAAAGGGAATAGCATGTATATTATGTTGTGATGGTTCGTCTGATATGATCTTCGTGTGCGTATAGGAGTTGGCACGTCTTGCTAGAGGCCGCTACCGACTATTGGGCCGAGTAGGAGTACTCGGGCCATGTCTATATGCATCCGAACCCATAGGGTCACACACTTAAGGGGCTGGAAGCCCAATTCAGATCTGATCCGAGTTGGATTAGGTTTAGAATTACTAATGGGCCTCGGATCCAGAGGCCCGTCAGGAACCTCTATAAATAGAGGGGTGGGGGCGCCCTAGGGTTTACACTTTTTGGCGAAACACACCTGCCGCGCCTCCCACGCCCTCGCCTGTTGCAACTCGCGGATCTAGCAGTCCGGCTTGTGACGCTTCCTCCCTGCACGTGTGGATACCTTGGAGGTGTTGCGCCTGCAGCACTTGGACGAGCCGCCGACGAGCCACGATGAGCCGACGACGAGCCGCGGCACCGGAGGCGATCTTGCTGCACGTGGACGAGCTGCTGAGGAGCTGCTGGACGTGATCGACTACGTACGACTATGTTGATCGACTACGTATGACTACGTGATCGTCTTCACTGCATCGACGCATATCTACATCTTCCGCACCAGTAGTGCGTCGAGTGGTAATCCCGTGATCCTTATACGACAGTTCTTCCTGGTTATACGCGGTAGAAGTTTGAATTGCGCTAGTGTAGCCTACCTCATATCCCTACAGTGGTATCAGAGCCGTAGCTGCTTAGTTTTGGATTCGGGATGTGTGCATATGGAGATATGCGAGTTTTCCGTTTGATCTATGTCCTGGTTTCGTGCCCTTGCTGCAATGGTAGTGTAACGACATACTCCTACCGGTCGGTTTCCGCCATCGGAGTTAAGTGATACACGTAAATCCAGTTGCAGTGAGCGAAGATCAATATGATTGGTCGAATCGAGATCTAGGGTCATACGCCAGGCGCATTAGATGTGCAATAGTAGATGGGATCTACTGCTGGGGTCGGGATTTTTGCCGTATGCGTATGCTTCGGTAAATCAGCTGTAACTTTTCGGTACGATCTCGGATCGGGGCGAATTTTATATGAAAATTGATCTACAGAAAAAGTTACACATGAAATTCAACCGCTTTGCCATTTTCGGCGAGATTAGATTTCCCAAATTCGGCTTGGAAGATGGAGTTTCGGGCCTCCGAAGTTTGGAACGTTAGGACGCCTAACTCTGTTTTGCAGGATGTATGTATGTATCTTGTGATCAGTATGGCCCCCTTGTGTATGTGATGCATGTGTGTAACTCATTCGTGACCTGCGTGTCGCGCGTACAGCAACACGGCAGGAGCCATATGTGTTGTCACTTTATTGTATTTAATGGTCTGCGTACCAATCTGTGATGATCCAAGCAACTATGTAATCTTCATTACTAGATTCTTTACTAGCTATTAGGCGTAATAGCATGCTCTAGTTCTTGGAGGACTCATCACCAGGAGGATGGCACACATGGAACATGGAGATGGAGATCACCATGGTGAACAGGTTCTATGGAGATGGAGATCACCATATGAAAACGGGCCATACTGTGTCACAACTGTGTGAATGCTATTATATTTATGTTTTACTTTCTGCATGCTGTGATGTTAGAAGTAGAATGATCCCTCACAAAGTTTAAGTTAGTATGCCCTCCCAACTAAAACTTGCACCGTCCCATGTCTTGTACAATTAGTGGTGGGTCTATGAAATTAGGGTGCCACTAGTTTTCCTTGACTAGACGGGTTTGTGTCGGACACTTACACGCATAAGGGTTAGTTTGCTTAACAAGGTTATCTTAACGGTTAAGGACCTTGGGGCATAAAGGTTGGGCGCCGAGACATAGAGATGTCACCCAACAACAGGAGTCATATGTGATATGATTAGCAAAAGTTGCTTACCGATCTACCTCGTTTGCTAGCGGTGATGCTAAAGCTCACTAGTAGACTTGTTAGTTGTGGATCCTGAATCACTAAGTTTCAATAGAGGGATATTGATTTTAGTGGGAGTAGATTCTGTTAAAATAGTTTAATGTAATTTGCTCTATCATGGATACGTTTGTCTTAGTGTATTTTGCATTACTTTTGTTGTAGATTAAATGGCACCTAGCAACACAACCACATCGTTTGCTTTGCGTTCGGTCCTTGAGAAGGACAAGTTGAATGGAACAAACTACTCGGATTGGATCCGTAACCTGAGACTTGTTCTCAGGGCCGATAAAAAGGAAGATGTTCTAGACACCCCACTACCACCAGTACCTTTCTGGAGTGCAAGTTAGCAGAAGGCGCAGCAGTAGGACCACATGTAATCAAGATGGTTGGTTACACTCAGCGATTGGAGAAGCTGGGCTTCCCAATGGGCAAAGAGTTGGCCACTGACTTCATTCTTTCATCTCTTCCGCCGAGCTATGGGAACTTCATCTCGAACTACCATATGCATGGGACGGAGAATGGTTTGAATGAACTGTGTGGTATGCTCAAGACAGCAGAGGTAGACATCAAGAAAGGCACTAGTACCAGCCATGTGATGGCTATACAGAACAAGCCTAGCTTTAAGAAGAAGGGCAATTATTGGAAGAAGAAGGGCAAGGCTGGAACGTCCAAGCCAAACCCAGCGCCCAAGGTTAAAGCTGGACCTGGACCTGCTCCAGACAAAGAGTGCTTTTACTGTCATGAACTTGGTCACTAGAAGAGAAACTGCAAGCAGTACCTAGCTTCCTTGAAGAATGGCGGAAGTAAGAGTACTTCTACCTCAGGTACGCTTGTTGTTAATGTTATAGACAACATTTTTCTCGCTGATACAATTATTAATTCTTGGGTATTTGATACCGGATCGGTTGCTCATATTTGCAATTCGATGCAGGGAATGATAAGAAGTAGAAGCGTGGAAAGAGGAGAAGTTGATTTCCGCGTGGGCAATAATGCAAGAGTTGCTGCTTTGACCGTCGGGACGATGCAACTCCACCTCCCGTCAGGATTTATTATGGAGTTGAATAATTGTTATTTTGTTCCTAGTTTAAGTCGAAACATTTTGTCTCCTTCATGCTTGATGAAGGATGGTTATTCATTTGCGAGTGAAAACAATGGTTGTGTGATCTCTAAGAATAATATGTTTATGGCTTTTGCACCCATTGTGAATGGATTATTTGTTTTAAATCTTGATGCTTCACCTGTCTGTAATGTAAGTGCTAAAAGGCCTCGGCCTAATGATTTGAGTCCTACCTACTTGTGGCATTGTCGTTTGGGTCATATAAGTAAAAAGCGCATGAAGAAGCTCCATTCTGATGGACTTCTAACTTCGTTTGATTTTGAATCATACGAGACATGTGAGGCTTGCTTGCTAGGCAAGATGACCAAGACGCCTTTCACAGGATTTCCTGAGAGAGCAGTAGACTTGTTGGAACTCGTACATAGTGATGTATGCGGACCAATGAGCACGACGGCTAGAGGACGATTCCAATACTTCATAACTTTCACTGATGATTTTAGTAGATATGGCTATGTCTACTTGATGAGGCACAAGTCTGAAACCTTTGAAAAGTTCAAGGAATTTCAGAATGAAGTTGAAAATCAGCGTGGCAAGAAAATTAAGGCCTTATGATCTGATCGTGGAGGCGAGTATTTGAGCCACGAGTTTAGCAATCATCTAAAGAGTTGCGGAATTGTTCCACAACTTACGCCGCCTGGAACACCTCAGAGAAACGGTGTGTCCGAGCGACGTAATCGAACTTTGTTAGACATGGTTCGATCAATGATGAGCCAGTCGGACCTACCGTTGTCATTTTGGGGATACGCTCTAGAAACAACAGCTTTCACACTTAATAGGGTACCATCTAAATCCGTAGTTAAGACACCATATGAGATATGGACTGGAAAGGTTCCTAGTTTGTCTTTTCTAAAGATTTGGGGATGTGAAGTGTTTGTCAAGCGACTTCAGTCGGACAAGATCACACCCAAGTCGGATAAGTGCATTTTCGTGGGATATCCAAAGGAAACTTTGGGATATTATTTCTACAACCGATCAGAAGGCAAAGTGTTTGTCGCTCGGAACGGGGTTTTCCTAGAGAAAGAGTTTTTCAAAGTAGAAAAGAGTGGAAAGACAGTGCATCTTGAAGAAGTTCAAGATGAGCCGATCGGGCAAGAATCAATGAGTGATGCTAACGTAGCAGAACAAGTTGAGATACCCATGGCAAGAGAAGCACCGCCACAACCACGAAGGTCGGCAAGGCTCCGCGAAATGTGGGAAATATTATTGTTGGACAATGATGAGCCTGCAACATATGCAGAAGCAATGATGGACCCAGACTCCGAAAAATGGCAGAATGCCATGCAATCCGAAATAGAGTCCATGGGAGACAATCAAGTTTGGAACTTGGTTGACCCGCCTGATGGTGTTAAAGCCATAGAGTGCAAGTGGATCTATAAGAAGAAAAAGGACATGGATGGAAATGTTCACATCTATAAAGCACGACTTGTCGCAAAAGGTTTTCGACAAGTTCAAGGAGTTGACTACGACGAGACCTTCTCGTCCGTAGTGATGCTTAAGTCCATTCGGATTATTCTAGCTATAGCTGCATATTTCGATTATGAGATATGGCAGATGGATGTCAAGACAGCTTTCCTGAATGGAAACCTAGCTGAGGACGTGTATATGATACAGCCCGAGGGTTTTGTCGATCCGAAAAATGCTGGAAAGGTATGCAAGCTTCAGAGATCCTTTTATGGATTGAAGCAAGCATCTAGGAGTTGGAAAATTCGTTTTGATGAAGTGGTCAAAGGGTTTGACTTCACCAAGAACGAAGAAGAGTCTTGTGTTTACAAGAAGGTTAGTGGGAGCTCTGTAGTATTTCTAATCTTATATGTGGATGACATATTACTGATTGGAAATAACATTCCTATGCTTGAGTCCGTAAAGACTTCACTGAAAAATAGTTTTTCGATGAAGGACTTAGGGGAAGCGGCATATATTCTGGGCATTAAGATCTATAGAGATAGATCGAGAAGGCTTATAGGTATTAGTTGATGACTATGTTTCACAAGTCATGGACATGGAGATGTTGAACTAATAATGTGGACACATGTGGAGACATGTGTTAGGACTGACCCAACACGAGAAGTAGTTCTCTCTTTAAACAACATATACGCTTTGTCCTTAGACCTGAGATTGTCGCATGTATTCTAGATGTGGATCGACCTACTTAGGGGCTATCAAACGCTACGCCATAACAGGGTAGTTATAAAGGTAGCTTTCGGGTTTGTCAAGAAGCATGCTATGAGACATGGTCAATCAAGATGGGATTTGCCCCTCTCTAATTGAGAGTGATATCTCTGGGCCCCTCGAGTGATCGAATCCGAAAATGCATGGCCATGCTACGTACGGTTAAGAGTTAACCTACAAAGGGATTCCAAATCACAGGATCGAGAAAGAGCGGTCGGCTTGAAGCTAGACCAAATATCGTGAGGCAAAGGGAATAGCATGTATATTATGTTGTGATGGTTCGTCTGATATGATCTTCGTGTGCGTATGGGAGTTGGCACGTCTTGCTAGAGGCCGCTACCGACTATTGGGCCGAGTAGGAGTACTCGGGCCATGTCTATACGTATCCGAACCTATAGGGTCACACACTTAAGGGGCTGGAAGCCCAATTCAGATCTGATCCGAGTTGGATTAGGTTTAGAAGTACTAATGGGCCTCGGATCCAGAGGCCCGTCAGGAACCTCTATAAATAGAGGGGTGGGGGCGCCCTAGGGTTTACACTTTTTGGCGAAACACACCTGCCGCGCCTCCCACGCCCTCGCCTGTTGCAACTCGCGGATCTAGCAGTCCGGCTTGTGACGCTTCCTCCCTGCACGTGTGGATACCTTGGAGGTGTTGCGCCTGCAGCACTTGGACGAGCCGCCGATGAGCCACGATGAGCCGACGACGAGCCGCGGCACCGGAGGCGATCTTGCTGCACGTGGACGAGCTGCTGAGGAGCTGCTGGACGTGATCGACTACGTACGACTATGTTGATCGACTACGTGATCGTCTTCACTGCATCGACGCATATCTACATCTTCCGCACCAGTAGTGCATCGAGTGGTAATCCCGTGATCCTTATACGGCAGTTCTTCCTGGTTATACGCGGTAGAATTTTGAATTGCGCTAGTGTAGCCTACCTCGTATCCCTACACCTTTTCTTGTTTTCCTCGATGCTGATCAGGGCCCTTAATCGCTGACCTACCAAATCATCAAGCTTCCCCTTCATAAGGAGGGAATAATCGTCGGCTGTCAACTGATCTTGAAGTGACGTGCGTCTGGACCCCATCTTTAATTCCCAAGGCAGTACTGCCTCGTGACCACATACCAACTGATAAGGAGATATTTTAGTAGCTCCATGATAGGCCATCCTGTATGCCCATAAAGATTCAGTCAAGGATGCATGCCACTTTTTGGGCTGCTCTTCTATCTTCCTCTTGATCAACTTGATTATTCCCTTATTGGACGATTCGACCTGACCGTTAGCTTGAGCATAATGCGGACAAGAATTCAACAATTTAATTCCCATATCGGCGGTGAACTCTTCAAACTCTCCCGATGTGAACATTGTCCCTTGATCAGTTGTGATGGTTTGAGGGATACCGAACCGATAAACAATGTGGTCTCTCACGAAATCAACCATGGCGGCTGATGTCACAGCTTTCAAGGGGACTGCCTCCACCCACTTGGTAAAGTAGTCAGTGGCTACTAATATGAACTTGTGCCCCTCGCTTGATGGAGGATAAATCTGTCCGATGAGGTCTATTCCCCAACCTCTAAACGGCCATGGCTTGATTATTAGGTTCATAGCCAAGGCTGGTACACGCTGCACGTTGCCAAACTGTGGCGGATCCACTTCGGATCTACTTGGTTAGACATGATTTAGCCGCCTGATACGCAACGCTCATGCCTAAGCCGAGTAAACACGAAGTACCGTCGGATTTTCCTCCGATTTAACCACTTTGAACAGGACCATTTTAGCAGACTCACACGAAGGTGAGCGGTTCCAGAGAGTACAACAAGTCCACCGAGTTAACAACTTAACCATTTAGTTTGGTTATGAAATAACATCAGAGTTTTACAAGGTTTCAGAGAAAACACAGAAGGTAAAACACTAGCGGAAGCAATCATCGGGGGTCGGACGTCCTGGTGAGGCCAGCTAGGACATCACTGATCCCTCTCCTCACCGTCCAAGGAGGGATCCCACTCGACCGTCCAACCCGGAGGGAGCTGGGACGGCCAAGTGCCAGCAGAAGAAAGGTCGGGAGCAGCAACTTCACCTGAAAAACAGGAGCCACAACAAGGATGAGCTACTAAGCTCAACAAGACTTAACCGACAGGAGAAGCTACTCCACACTTCTAGACATGCAGGGTTTTTTGGCTGAGGGGTTTGTTTGCCAAAAGCACTAAGTAAAACCCTATTTTCAAGTTTTAGCTTCGATTCTAAGTTCATTAACCAGTCTAGGTTTTGCAACCTATTCTAAGCACTCATAGAACCAAAACAAGGTATGTATATATATCAACAAAACCATGTCATCATCAGATTCCTCATTTACTCAGGGTGACATAGCGATCAAGCAGTCTCAAACTGTGAGAGGCAGACGAATCGATTCGAGTTCTTTAACCATGCATGGTAAACCTAACCTCACGACATCCACGCACCCAGAGGTCGCTTCCTGTGTCGGCCTTCCCCATCAATCCCCTAACCCGTGTCAGGCCCATTTCCTTTGGTGCAAGGTTCCACAGACCCGGCCTCTGCCGTTCTGTGACCACGCTTGCCACCACGTGCGACAACCAGCAGGGGAAACTCCGTTCCAAGAACAATGGGGCGACCACTCACGTCTAGGTTCAATCCGGTACTTGGCTTCCTCATCCCATACTAAGTATGTGGTTAGTACTTTCAAACGCTTGATCACGAACACCACCACTGTCGGGCCTTAGCAAGTTTTCATAGACAGACGGGGCGATCATCCGACCACCAAAGAGTTACCCAAAACCCTGCCCCGTCCATCGTCCTTATAGTTGTAACAGAAGGGTAGGCATCCAACTCCTACAACTCGCGAGTGATAGGGAATCACTCGACTTTTACCGTCTCCTAGTTAAGCAAGCAGCTACTCGGTCCAACAGCTAGTGTTCAGATCATAGGAAACTAGGTCATGCATCTAGGGTTTCAAACAACTCCTATACGTAAATGCACAAGCATGTTTTAAGGAAGGCATGCGCAAGTTGGAAAATAACACAGGGTTTTCATGCAACCGGGGCTTGCCTTCGAGCAAAGAGGAAGAGAACTGCTCGACTTCGGGGGCGGCTTCGGCTTCAGGGGGCAGGAGCTCAGCTACAGCTTCGTCTTCTGGCAATGGGTGCAGCTCGTAGAAGCCGTCGGCGAGGCGCAGCTCTACATGAATGCAATGCAAGAGTTAGCATAGACGATTATTTCAACAGCAACACTTGCAAGTCTGAGCCCAGAAACTCGCGACAAAGAGCAGGAGGGTGGGGAGGTTCAAAGGATCTGGTGGAGATCAAAAGGTAAGGGTTGCAAAGGAAATTCTGATCTGATCCTTCAACTAGAGGATTTATATACTAGGGATCCTCAGACTCCATCGCTGAAGGGTTCCCAAGTTTTACACATACACTCTCGGGTTGAAGAAAAGATCACAGCCGAGCCCTCGGGCGAGGCGGATAGGGGTCGGCGGAACAGATAGGGTCGGGCGAGATGGAACCGGGGTCGGGCGGATAAGAGGGGTCGGGCGAAGCGGACTGGGGTCAGCAGCTTACCTTCTTCCTACAAGGAAAGCTTGGGGTAAGGAAGAAGCAGACTTGGGCGGAGGGACTAAGGCTTTGAACAACGGCTAAGTCCGGCAGTGCTCCGGCGGCGGCGGTGCTTCTTGTGGATCACAAGTGAGCCCTTACGCAGCACAGAGGAGCAAGCGGCTGAGTGGCTTGGGAAAACGGAGTGGAGCTGAGAGGAGAGTTCCTCAAGAACTTAGGGTGTGGCGCTGGGAGCTTGAGCAGGGAGCAAGAGAAATGGCGGAAGGCAGCAGTGGCGTAGGGAACTCCTGGCGGGCTCGCGCATTCCCTTTTATAGCGGCTGGGACGGGGAAGGAAAGCGGCGCAGGAACGAGAAGGGGAGTGGCACGAAGGCCGGGGAGAAGCAATGGAGTGCTCTGCCGGGGCGGCGATTGAGCGACGAGGGTGGTGGTGCAGGACTTCAGGGATGATGTCAGCGGTTATTGGGCTCTGGCGTCAGGGCGGCGCAGGAGCGGGTATGCCGGTGGTTGAGATTTGGCAGAGGCGGGCGTCGTCGTGCGGTAGATTTGATGGACACGACTGGTTTAACGGCGCTAGAATCGAGGGCGCACAGGTGAGAAGATAGGCAGCCGCGGGCGCGCGGGCGAGCGCGGAGCAACAGATTGTCGGGCGGCTTCTGATAGGGCGGGGAAAGGAGCTGTCGCTGCCGTGGTCGGGGTTGGCGAAGGAGGAATCGTCGGGTAGCGAAGACCAGGCGGCGCGTCTGTGTTCGAAGTGATGGAAAAGACGGGCGACATTGGGCTCTGCGGCCAGGATCTGGCGGTGTGATGATGGGCGTGGGAGGCGAGGCGCTGCAGAGAGGTTGCAGAGGGGCTTCTGCTGCCATTGGGGAAGGGGGCGCGAGAATCCATTCGGTCGCGGGTCAGAGACGAGGCTGAGCGGCGGGCGTCGGAGAAGATGAGCCACGCGGTGGGAAGACTCTGAAGCGGGCATGCAACTCAAGTGCACCTGTCGCGGAAGATCTGGGGGAAAAAGATCTCGCGGGTCCACTGGTCAGATAGAACGGACGTTTGGGAAAGACGTAGAAGGATCCGACGGTAGGCTGGATTTGGCGGGGTCGGAACCGGAGCGAAGCGGGGAGGGGTCGGGTCTCAGGGGTCGGGACCGGTTGGAAGGTTGAACACTCAGGCGTGGCAAACTAGACAGATGATCAGGGGCTAGGATTAAGATTAACCTGGGAAGATTTGGGGCCGGTCGTCACAGCCTACCCCTCTTAAAAGGAATCTTGTCCCGAGATTCAGGTATCAAGGAGGTGTGCTGTTCTTACCTCCATGACGAGATAGAAAACCTGGGAAGCGCTTGTTCAGATACTCATCTGTTTCCCACGTTGCTTCATCTTCGGTGTGGTTTCTCCAGAGGATCTTGTACATTTTTACCACTTGGCGCCGGGTATGCCTTTCCTTCTAGTCAAGAACTCGGTCTGGCTACTCGGCGTAGGTCAGGTCGGGCTCTATCTAAAGCTGCTCTTGCTCTAAGATCTTGGTTGGAACTTGGACACATTTCTTCAGTTGAGACACATGGAAAACATCGTGTATGGCCGATAGCTGTTCTGGGAGTTGGATCCGGTAAGCAACGGGTCCACAGATCTCCACAATCTCATAAGGGCCAATGTAACGGGGAGCCAACTTGCCTTTCACTCCAAACCGTTGTACTCCTTTGGTCGGGGAGACTCGAAGATACACATGATCACCAAGGTCAAACTGTAGGGGCCTTCTTCGTCTGTCGGAATAACTCTTTTGTCGAGATTGGGCAGCCTTGAGATTGGCTTGAATTACCCTTACTTGCTCTTCGGCTTCTGCCACTAAGTCAGGGCCATAGACCTGTCTTTTTCCTGTTTGGGACCAGCTCAAGGGTGTCCGACATCTCCAGCCATACAGGGCTTCGAACGGTGCCATCTTTAAACTGGCCTGGTAGCTGTTGTTGTAGGAGAACTCTGCCAAGGGCAGGCACTTGTCCCAATTCTTGTCATAGTGGATGACACAAGCTCTCAACATGTCTTCGAGGATCTGGTTGACTCTCTCGGTTTGGCCATCGGTTTGAGGATGATATGTTGAGCTACGGATGAGCTTGGTGCCCATGGATGCTTGTAACTGTTCCTAAAAGCGTGCCACGAACTGAACTCCTCGATCAGAGATGATGGTCTTGGGTACACCGTGTAGGGAAACTATGCGGTCGAGGTACAACTCTGCATACTGCTTGACTGTGTGGGTGGTGCGGACCGGAAGGAAGTGGGCGGTCTTGGTCAGGCGGTCCACTATAACCCAGATGGAATCATATCGCTGTGATGTAAGGGGCAGTTCGACTATGAAATCCATGCTGATGTCTTCCCATTTCCAAGAGGGAATAGGTAGTGGCTGCAGGGTACCTGCTACCTTTAGATGGCTGGCTTTGACACGCTGACAGGTGTCACATTCTGAAACATACCGGGCAATTTTCGGTTTCATTCCACTCCACCAAAAGGTTTGACGGAGATCATGGTACATCTTATTGCTGCCAGGATGGATTGAGAACTTGGAGAGATGAGCTTCATCTAAGATCCGCTTCTTAATGTCGGGGTCGGCTGGTACAACCAGTCGGTCTCCATAATATACACCTCTAGTTTCGTCCTGCCGGAATTGCTTATATCCTTCATCCTTTACTGAGATGTTCCCGATGATCCGCTTTATTTCCTCATCCTTCACTTGTGCTGACCGGATTTGGTCTTCCAAAACTGAGTCAAGGGTGATGTGGCCGAGGGTTCCATGGGAAATAATCTCCAAACTGAGTTTTCCCATCTCATGACACAGAGTCTCAGTGAAAGCTGTTACCAACAAGCAGTTGCAATGGTGCTTGCGACTAAGAGCATTGGCCACCACATTGGCTTTGCCGGGATGATAGTGAACTTCCAAGTCATAGTCTTTTATCAACTCCAACCATCTTCTTTGGCGCATGTTGAGGTCGGCTTGAGTGAAGATGTACTTGAGGCTCTTGTGGTCGGTATAGATGTTGCAGTGGGTGCCCATCAGATAGTGTCTCCATATCTTTAAGGTATGAATCACTGCTGCTAGCTCAAGGTTATGGGTTGGGTAGCTCAGCTCATGAGGTCGTAATGCTCGTGAGGCATAGGCAATGACTCGGTTGTCTTGCATAAGAACACATCCAAGTCCAGTGCCAGAGGCGTCACAGTACACATCAAACGGCCTAGAAGAGTCGGGCTGAGCCAAAACTGGGGCTGTGGTCAGCAGGTGCTTCAGGGTCTTGAAGGCTTCTTTACACTTGTCATTCCACACGAATTTGACTTCCTTCTTCAACAACTCGGTTATGGGCTTAGCTATCTTAGAGAAATCCGGTATGAAACGTCGATAGTAGCCTGCCAGTCCAAGGAAACTTCTGATCTGGTGCACTGAAGCAGGAGGCTTCCATTCCATCACTTCCTGTACCTTACTGGGGTCGACGGCTATACCATCCTTGGAGATAGTGTGTCCAAAAAACTTGACACTATCTAACCAAAACTCACACTTGGAGAACTTGGCATAGAGTTGGTGATCTCTCAGCCGTTGGAGAACTACATGAAGATGATCGGCATGTTCTTCTTCTCTCTTTGAGTACACTAGGATGTCATCAATGAACACCACTACAAACTTGTCCAGTTTGGGCATGAACACCGAGTTCATGAGGTACATGAAATAGGCGGGTGCATTGGTGAGTCCAAAGGACATGACCAGGTACTCGTATAGTCCATACCTTGTGGAGAAGGCTGTCTTGGGTATGTCACAGGGTCAGATCTTGATTTGGTGATAACCAGAACGAAGATCGATCTTGGAGAACACTTTTGCTCCGGCTAACTGATCAAACAAGACATCAATGCGTGGCAGTGGGTACTTGTTCTTGATGGTCACAACATTGAGGGGTCGGTAGTCCACACACATGCGTAGACTGCCATCCTTCTTCTTCACAAACAGGGCAGGGCAACCCCAAGGTGATATGCTGGGTCGGATGAAGCCTTTTTCCAACAGATCATGCAACTGGGTCTTCAACTCGGCCAACTCAGCAGGTGGCATCCGATAGGGTCTCTTAGATATCGGTGCGGTGCCAGGGATCAACTCTATGGAAAACTCCACCTCTCTACCAGGTGGCATACCAGGCAAGTCTTCGGGGAAAAGGTCAGGGTACTCACAGACAACAGGGAGGCTTTCTAGACGGGCTCCCGATAGAGGGTATGCACAAGGGAGTGCAGACTTAGGATGTCTCAAGGATAAGGTAGAACTGCCATGGAAGGGTGAGTTGATGTAGAGAGATTGGGCGGCTGTGTCTAGAACCACTTGATGTCGGGCCATCCAATCCATCCCAAGGATGACATCTATGCCTTCTAGGTCAAGGATGATAAGGTTTTCCTTGAAAAGGGTTGGGCCTAGCTAGAGAGGTACAAGAGTAACGATCTGATCCGATGCTATCTTCTCTCCAGGAGTGGCGATCACATAAGATTCCTTAGTGTGACTGACATCCAGCTCACATCTTTCTCTAGCCTTACTCCCGATAAAGTTATGAGAGGCTCCCGAATCAAACAACACAACAACAGCTTGATTTAAGACAAGGAAAGTACCCGTCATTACTAGCGCACCTTCGGGGAGCTCGGTCAAGCTGGTGTAGTTGAGTCGGCCTTGTCGGACTTGTATCTTGGGCCTTCTTCCTCTGTTTGCCATGGGGTTCTGGCTTTGCTGCTGATTCTTGTTCCTGGGGCAGTCCTTAGCAAAATGCCCTTCATTGCCGCAGGTGAAACAGCGGCTACTGGCTGCAGGGCGGGGTGGTGCTGGTGGAGTCGGCCGGGGCACCTGTGGTTGGAAACCGGGAAAACGGGGCGCTGCTGCTGGTGGGGGTCGGGCAATCCACCTTCCTGACTGCTGGGGTCGGCCGGGGGCTGGTGGAGGAACCATTCGGAACCTTCGAGTGGGCTGGCTCGAAAATGCCACGGAGGCCTTCCTCTTCTGGTCGGCTTTGAGAGCTTGCATGCAATCCTCTTGAGAGATGGCCAGATTGACCAACTCGTTGTAGGTGTCCACCTTCATGGGGTTCAACCTTTCCCTGAGCTCCAAGCTCAGTCCTCGGCGGAATCTGTCCCGCTTCTTCTCGTCGGTGTCCGCGTGATAGCCGGCATAACGGCACAGGTCGTTGAAAGCTTGGGCGTAGTGCAGCACATCTCGGGTTCCCTTGGTAAGGGCCAGGAACTCGTTGAGCTTGCGCTCCAAGAGACCTTCCGGGATGTGATGCGCTTTAAACGCGGTCTTGAACTCATTCCAGCTGACCACATGGCCAGCCGGCAGCATGGCATGGTAGTGATCCCACCAGAGCCGTGCGGAGCCACGCAGCTGCTGAGCTGCGAACCGAGCCTTGTTATGGTCGGGGCATGGGGCGGTGAGAAGCTCGAACTTGGATTCGATCGTACGAACCCAGGCGTCAGCGTCGAGCAGTTCTTGTGTCTTCTAAAACAAAGGGGGCTGTGTCCCCAAAAAGTCCTCATAGCGAGCAACATGCGGCTGCTGCTGAGCCCTTCCACCATGGGGCTGCTGCTGTTGTCCTTGTACAAGATGCCTTAGCAGCTCAGTTTGAGTTGCTAGGATTGCCTCTAGTAGAGATGAGGGCGGGGGTGGGGGAAGATCCTATCGCTGCTCGCTACTGCCGGGCACAGAACCAGACCTGGTGCGATGTGCCATCTGCAAGAGTTAGCGTTCTATTAAATTCATAATCTTAGAAGTACTCCAACAAATGGAACGTATAAGTTAAGTCCTCCAATGCAACTCTTGCCGATAATGCAACACATGTCCTCATAGGGAAGATACACTTTTCCCATACTCATATTTGTTAGCGTTTATCTTAGCCTTGTACTCAACTTCGGGTGAATCATACTCTACCCAGACTCCTATAATCCAACTTAAGCCAAGGGGTCGGGCTAGGCGATCCTCCCGAGGAAAAAGGGTCGGCAACGATCCACATTAAAAAAAGGTCGGGCGAGGCGGAGACTGCCTCGAAGGGTCGGCGCACCCGATCTCACGAACCGGGGTCGGCCAACTTGAACAGACTCACAGAAAACAGCGTGTGGTCGCGGTGTAACTCACTTAGTCTAATCATTCCAACACTTTACAAGAGTTAGAGGCTAGACTCAGGAATTGACTTCATGTACAGCGGTGTTCCAACACAGGGAGTACTCGACTCAAGGCTAACCTATTACAATCCTTTCCAAAATTTAGGCTGCCGAGGAGTACAACAAGAATGAATCCCTGAGAACTCTTAATCTACAAATGGACACTATGAGTAGGAGAAGGGGCACCATCTTCTTCGATGTCCATACTGGACGCTCCCTCATCCTCCTCGGGGTCCTCTTGAGCTTCGAGCTGCATGTTGAGGGCATGCATATCGTCGAGCTCAGCTTGATGCTCCTCCAAGTGAGCATTGGCAACCGCCAGCTCCATCTCTATTTCCATCTTCTCCTCCGACAGCTCGATCATGCCGTCCACGAGGTCGGCCACTTCTCCTTCGAGCTTGGAGATCCGGTCTTGCATGTCGTGTATCTGAATACCCCGTTGGATAAGCTGGTAGGTTTGGCCTACCATATCTCTCCTAGCTGACTGGAGGTATCCGTGGGCATCCGCTACGGTCCGGGCAAAGATGGTCATAGCTCTCCCTTGAAGCTCGATCAGCTGATAGAGGGCTGCCATGCATCTGACGTTGGTGGAGATGGTGACCATGGCGTACGTGGTGGCTAGCACCTCAATATTCCCGACGCGGTCGAGCCACGCCGGGTCCAGCCGGTTCCTGGTGGGGAACAGGCCGATAGGGTCTAGCGTGATCTCCAGGGGATGCAGGTGGCAAAACTGGGTGAGAAGCTGGAGAGCGGCAGACTCCCAAGTGTCCTCCGGAGCAAGGCCGTAGGCTGATATGCCGAAGGAGGGCCAGTCGGGCCGCACAGGGGGAGGAGGTACCACCGCCTGTACATGGCACGTCTGGATGCCCTGCTCCAAATACAGTCATCCGGCGTACAATGGTGGAGACTGGTACCCAAACCATTTCAACGTGTCCCACAAAATCGCGGGAAAGCCCTCAAAATGCAGACAGGTGGACTGGAAGGTACCATCCGCTCCAAACAAAATATGCCCGGGGACGGCCATCTGGAACAAGAAACCAAAACCACGTGAGATAGACTCCAAGAGTCAGGGGTCGGATAGAGAAGCATTCGGCTTTAACCGAGAACAACTAGAAGAAACTAGAAATCCTTAGAACCGAAAAAGAGCTCTTTCGAACAAGGTTGCTTCTAAGAAGAGAACTTTACAGATTTCTGGTTATGACGCATGCACGGCCTACCTTACTCTTAACCAAAAACAACTGCCCGAAACCTGGGTCTTACGCGGTCAGTGCCGGTGACAAGGCAACAAGTACGTCTCTCCCTATAATAGCTAGTCGGTTCTAGTAACGTCTCCTAAACGAACGCGGTTAGTGTACCTGCAGAAAACACCAACACACGAACCTTTTGTGCCAGCACCCACGAAAGCGTTCCCAAACATTACCGCTCACTATAGGAACGACACCCATGCGTTTAAGGCTGCATGGACAGCACTCAACCGTGGAAATAGGTTCCCTTTGAATGGAACCGTATAACCCTTCGCATACTCGTGATGCGGAATCAGCACACGTATAATAGACGTGGCGAATCAACCATGCTGATAGGTTCGTTGGAATCGAACCGTACCAACCTTCGTATGGAGTACATACGGGACCTGCACACGTGTGATAGACGTGGGCAAAAACAACCATGATGATAGGGTCCTTTGAATAGAACTCCCTATCAACCTTCGCATACTCGTGATGCGGAACTCGGCACACGTATGATAGACGTGGCGAAGTGCTGGAAGGGTTAGCAAGATAACCAAGTAAAATATTAGTCACCTAAAACAACCCCAAAATCCCCTAGGGCCTCTCGCACTAAAGTCATCCTTAACGGTCATACGAGATTTTTCAAAAGTTTCTTGACATTTTGTCTTTTCAAAGAAGTGTTAGGGCTTGTTGTGTTCTCTGTACTGCTAAAACCGCTCTGGTACCAGCTGTGGTGGATCCACTTCGGATCTACTTGGTTAGACATGATTTAGCCGCCTGATACGCGACGCTCATGCCTAAGCCGAGTAAACACGAAGTGCCGTCGGATTTTCCTCCGATTTAACCACTTTGAACACGAAGGTGAGCGGTTCCAGAGAGTACAACAAGTCCACCGAGTTAACAACTTAACCATTTAGTTTGGTTATGAAATAACATCAGAGTTTTACAAGGTTTCAGAGAAAACACAGAAGGTAAAACACTAGCGGAAGCAATCGTCGGGGGTCGGACGTCCTGGTGAGGCCAGCCGGGACATCACTGATCCCTCTCCTCGCCGTCCGAGGAGGGATCCCACTCGACCGTCCAACCCAGAGGGAGCTGGGGTGGCCAAGTGCCAGCAGAAGAAAGGTCGGGAGCAGCAACTTCACCTGAAAAACAGGAGCCACAACAAGGCTGAGCTACTAAGCTCAACAAGACTTAACCAACAGGAGAAGCTACTCCACACTTCTAGACATGCAGGGCTTTTTGGCTGAGGGGTTTGTTTGCCAAAAGCACTAAGTAAAACCCTATTTTCAAGTTTTAGCTTCGGTTCTAAGTTCATTAACCGGTCTAGGTTTTGCAACCTATTCTAAGCACTCATAGAACCAAAACAAGGTATGTATATATATCAACAAAACCATGTCATCATCAGATTCCTCATTTACTCAGGGTGACATAGCGATCAAGCAGTCTCAAACTGTGAGAGGCAGACGAATTGATTCGAGTTCTTTAACCATGCATGGTGAACCTAACCTCATGACATCCGCACACCCAGAGGTCGCTTCCTGTGTCGGCCTTCCCCATCAATCCCCTAACCCGTGTCGGGACCATTTCCTTTGGTGCAAGGTTCCACAGACCCGGCCTCTGCCGTTCTGTGACCACGCTTGCCACCACGTGCGACAACCAGCAGGGGAAACTCCGTTCCAAGAACAATGGGGTGACCGCTCATGTCTAGGTTCAATCCGGTACTCGGCTTCCTCATCCCATACTAAGTATGAGGTTAGTACTTTCAAACACTTGATCACAAACACCACCACTGTCGGGCCTTAGCAAGTTTTCATAGACAGACGGGGCGATCATCCGACCACCAAAGAGTTACCCAAAACCCTACCCCGTCCATCGTCCTTATAGTTGTAACAGAAGGGTAGGCATCCAACTCCTACAACTCGCGAGTGACAGGGAATCACTCGACTTTTACCATCTCCTAGTTAAGCAAGCAGCTACTCGGTCCAACAGCTAGTGTTCAGATCATAGGAAACTAGGTCATGCATCTAGGGTTTCAAACAACTCCTATACATAAATGCACAAGCATGTTTTAAGGAAGGCATGTGCAAGTTGGAAAACAACACAGGGTTTTCATGCAACCGGGGCTTGCCTTCGAGCAAAGAGGAAGAGAACTGCTCGACTTCGGGGGCGGCTTCGGCTTCTGGGGGTAGGAGCTCAGCTACAACTTCGTCTTCTGGCGTCGGGTGCAGCTCGTAGAAGCCGTCGGCGAGGCGCAGCTCTACACGAATGCAATGCAAGAGTTAGCATAGACGGTTATTTCAACAGCAACACTTGCAAGTCTGAGCCCAGAAACTCGCGACAAAGAGCAGGAGGGTGGGGAGGTTCAAAGGATCTGGTGGAGATCAAAAGGTAAGGGTTGCAAAGGAAATTATGATCTGATCCTTCAACTAGAGGATTTGTATACTAGGGATCCTCAGACTCCATTGCTGAAGGGTTCCCATGTTTTACACATACACCCTCGGGTTGAAGAAAAGATCACAGCCGAGCCCTCGGGCGAGGCGGATAGGGGTCGGCGGAACAGATAGGGTCGGGCGAGACGGAACCGGGGTCGGGCGGATAAGAGGGGTCGGGCGAAGCGGACTGGGGTCGGCACCTTACCTTCTTCCTACAAGGAAAGCTTAGGGTCAGGAAGAAGCAGACTTGGGCGGAGGGACTAAGGCTTTGAACAACGGCTAAGTCCGGCAGTGCTCCGGCGGCGGCGGTGCTTCTTGTGGATCACAAGTGAGCCCTTACACAGCACGGAGGAGCAAGCGGCTGAGTGGCTTGGGAAAATGGAGTGGAGCTGAGAGGAGAGTTGCTTAAGAACTTAGGGTGTGGCGCTGGGAGCTTGAGCAGGAAGCAAGAGAAATGGCGGAAGGCAGCAATGGCGGAGGGAACTCCTGGCGGGCTCGCGCATTCCCTTTTATAGCAGCTGGGACGGGGAAGGAAAGCGGCGCAGGAGCGAGAAGGGGAGTGGCACGAAGGCCGGGGAGAAGCAATGGAGTGCTCTGCCGGGCGGCGATTGAGCGACGAGGGCGGTGGTGCAGGACTTCGGGGATGATGCTAGCGGTTATTGGGCTCTGGCGTCAGGGCGGCGCAGGAGCGGGTATGCCGGTGGTTGAGATTTGGCGGAGGCGGGCGTCATCGTGCGGTAGATTTGATGGATGCGACCGGTTTAACGGCGCTAGAATCGAGGGCGCACAGGTGAGAAGATAGGCAGCCGTGGGCGCGCGGGCGAGCGCGGAGCAACAGATTGTCGGGCGGCTTTTGACAGGGCGGGGAAAGGAGCTGTCGCTGCCGTGGTCGGGGTTGGCGAAGGAGGAATCGTCGGGTAGCGAAGACCAGGCGGCGCGACTGTGTTCGAAGTGATGGAAAAGACGGGCGACATCGGGCTCTGCGGCCAGGATCTGGCGGTGTGATGATGGGCGCGGGAGGCAAGGCGCTACAGAAAGGTTGCAGACGGGCTTCCGCTGCCATTGGGGAAGGGGGCGCGAGAATCCATTCGGTCGCGGGTCAGAGACGTGGCTGAGCGGCGGGCGTCGGAGAAGATGAGCCACGTGGCGGGAAGACTCTGAAGCGGGCATGCAACTCAAGTGCGCCTGTCGCGGAAGATCTGGGGGAAAAAGATCTCATGGGTCCACTGGTCAGATAGAACGGACGTTTGGGAAAGACGTAGAAGGATCCGACGGTAGGCTGGATTTGGCGGGGTCAGAACCGGAGTGAAGCGGGAAGGGGTCGGGTCTCAGGGGTCGGGACCGGTTGGAAGGTTGAACACTCAGGCGCGGCAAACTAGACAGATGATCAGGGGCTAGGATTAAGATTAACCTGGGAAGATTTGGGGCGAGTTGTCACACAAACTTCTGACAATCTTGGCATCATTTATAATATTTAAAGCAATCCTCGAGTATCGTCGGCCAATAATTACCGTTGTTTCTGATCATCCATTTCATTTTATGAGCCGATTGATGAGCCCCGCACACGCCTTCATGAATTTCTCCCATCAGAACCTTTGCTTCTTCCGTTCCAAGGCACTTGAGCAGAACCCCATCAATTGTCCGGTAAAACAAATCATCCTCGAGTAACACATATTTTGTGGCCAGAAAATGTACCCGCCGATCCACTTTCTTGGATGGATCTTTTAAGTAATCGGCGATCTCCTTTCGCTAATCGTCGGCGGCGAGTTCCAGAATCATGGCACCTTGAATCGGCCTATACCCAGAAGCATGTTGAGGGAGCTTGTTGGCTTCTTCATTGTAATTTCTAGGAATATGCTCAATAACCGTAGACTTGAATTCTTTTAACAACTGAAGGCAATCTTCGTAACAAATCCTCAAGACATCATCTTTGCATTCAGATTTCCCCGTCAATTGATCGATAATGAGCATGGAATCCCCAAAAATCTCCATTGCATCAGCTTTGATCTCTCTCAATACTTGGATACCTTTTAAGATAGCCTGGTATTCTGCCTGGTTATTGGTAGCGGACGCTTCTATCGGCAGAGAGAAATCATAACTTGCCCCCCAAGGCGATATGAGGATGATGCTGATTCCTGATCCGGCCCCACATGAAGACCCGTCGAAGTACAGTGTCCACAGAGCTGGTTCAACAATGCTGATTTCTGGTCCACAGTGCTGGGCTACGAAATTGGCCATAACTTGGCCCTTGACTGCTTTGGCCAATTCGTACCTCAGGTCGAATTCTGATAGGGCTAGAATCCATTTACCAATCCTTCCTTTCAAAATTGGCAATGACAGCATATATTCACCACGTTGTCTTTGCATACGACTATGCACTCCGCCGATAACAGGTAGTGCCTGAGCTTGGTACATGAGAAATATAGACATGAGCACAACCGTTCTACTGGGGAATATCTCGATTCGGCATCCAGGAGTCTTCTGCTGACGTAATAGATTACTCGTTCCTTTCCTTCGAATTCCTATACCAGCGCTGATCCAATAGCCTGTTCATCGGCCGATAAGTATAATCTGAACGGTTTGTCAGCTTGTGGTGGGACCAACACTGGTGGTGAAATCAGATATTGCTTGATGTCTTCCAATGCTTTTTGTTGTTCTTCTCCCCATGCGAATTCTTGGTTAGGTTTCAATTTCAACAAAGGAGTGAAAGCTTGAATACGCCTGGACAAGTTGGATATGAACCTTCTGATAAAGTTGACCTTGCCGATTAGGGACTGCAGCTCAGTTTTGTTCTGCGGGGCCACAACCTTGTTGATGGCAGCTATGATCTTCTGTTGACTTCTATCCCGCGCTCATGGACCATGAATCCTAGAAATTGTCCGGCCAAAACACCGAATGCACACTTGTTTGGGTCCATCTTCAATCCATGCTTCCTTGTGCACTCTAACACTTTTGGCAAATCAGCCAGATGTTCCCAATGTCCTTTTGACTTGACCACAACGTCATCGATGTAGATTTCAACCAGTACACCAATAAGCTTGTGAAAAATATAATTCATAGCCTGTTGATATGTAGCGCCGGTGTTTTTTTAATCAAAAGGTCATCACCACCCACTCGAATAAACCGAGGTGGCCCGGACACCTGAAAGTCGTCTTCGAAATGTCTTCTTTGGCCATTAATATTTGATTGTACCCAGCATTACATCCATGAAACTAATGACTTTATGTCCTACGGTGGCATCTATCAAAACATCGGCTATTGGCATCGGATACCCATCCATCAGCGTAGCCTGATTAAGGTTCCTGAAGTCAATGCACACGCGCAGCTTTCCATTTTTCTTGTATACGGGTATGATATTAGAAATCCACTCAGCGTAACGGCACTGCCGAATAAATCTTGCTTCAATCAATCTTGTAATCTCGGCTTTTATATCAGGAAGGATTTTAGGGTTGCATCATCATGCGGGTTGTTGATATGGCTGATATCCTAGTTTTATAGGCAACCGGTGTTCGACAATGGACCGGTCTATACTAGGCATTTCATGCTATTCCCAAGCAAAACAATCTTTAAATTCTTTTAACAAACTTGTCAATTCACGCTTATACTCGGGGTCTAAACTAGCACTAATATACGTCGGCCTTGGCTTGCTACCATCTCCTAAATCCACCATCTCCAATGAATCGGCCGACGTAAACCTGTGCCCCAGCTTTCCGTCTTGTCGGACGAACTGATCCATCTAGTCTGATTCTTCAGAGCCGACTGCTCAGATCGGCTGTAGGCCAAAATCAGACACCTTTAGGAAATCGGTATCCCAGGTTCGGCCACATATGCACTTGACGTGTTCGCAGCTCCACTATTGCGCATCGGCCGCAGCAACACTGTAGGCGGAATCGGCGGTGACTATCTCAATGTTGTCGCTGACCCACTGTACGAGGCACTGGTGCATTGTAGACGGGACGCAACAATTCTCGTGTATCCAATCGTGACCAAGCAACATGTTGTAGGACCCTTTGCCATTAATGATAAAGAAAGTAGTGGGTAGGGTCTTACTGCCGATGGTGAGGTTGACGCAGAGCGCTCCGTGGGTGGGGGATACGTTGCCTTCGAAGTCCTTGAGCATCATGTCCGTCTTGGTCAAATCTTCGTCACTCTTGCCCACTTTCCAAAATATGGCATACAGCATGATATTGACTGCAGCGCCTCCATCTACCAGTAGCCTGGTGATAGGTCACCCATTGATGTGTCCCTTGAGGAATAGGGCTTTGAGATGTTGTCGTTTTTCATCCTCGGGTTTCTCAAAAGTGGCTGTCATTGGCTCCAAAGCCAATTGTGCCATTTGCTCCTCTATTCTTGTTGCGTCGTCCCGATCGGCGGGAGCCATGAACTCCATTGGCAAGATGAACACCATGCTGACGTCACCTGCCGATTCCTGATTGTCGTCTTCCTTATCAGCTCTTCTTTTGGGGCAGACACTGGATTATCATCCTTCTTATTCGTCCTTCTTATTCGTCGTCTGCCTCTACTCTTCTTCTTGTTGTTCCCATTGGTGCAGACGCTGGATTCTTCATTTTTGGGATTTGGTCAAACCATCAGGGCACCATCTAGGGTTCACCGGTTTGACTGGCGGTTTTGCACACTCCCAATCTGGTTCTCTTCCTAGGGGGTGTTCATCCGACACCCTGGCATCGGCCATCCTCTCTAGCCAATCATGTGCACTGGTTTTGCCCCCCAGTCATTCGCACTGGTCAACTCTGTCACTTGGCCGATCATACTGGTCAACTCTGCCACTTGGCCGATCATACTGGTCACGCACTGAAAAGCACCGATCCTCTTGTTCGCGCCAGTTTCTACTGATCGGCTCTGATCCTCAATCGCTGGATCGTGACCTTCTGAATGGGCAATTGCTTCGATACTGACCGCTGCACTTGGGGCAGTTATTGGCTGATGGTAACCTAAGATTGTTTTCCCAACAGTGGATGAAGAACGGGCACCGCCAGTGATCTTCGTGTCGGCGCATCATTTCTTCGCGGTGTCTGGAATTTTCTTGCTGCCGCTGGTACTTGTTGAGTAAGAATTGGGAGGTGACGGGTCTATGCGATCTCTCTGATCCTTCGCCCTCGTCTTCAACCCGTCTTTTCCCTTTGACATCATCAACCATAGCCTGATTTTTGGGGTCCACAGCGCCGCTTCTCTTAGCCGATTCTGTCGTCAGCACCTTGGTCTGGAGTGCGTTTCTTCCCGCATCGACCATGTTAGTGGGGAAAGGATGTTGATCGATCTTCATTGGCTTTACTGGCTTTGCCACAACTTCGAACTTGAGCCTGCCTTGCTTAATGGCCGATTGTATCTGCTACCGAAAGATCTTGCACTCGTTCGTGTCGTGGGACGTGGCATTGTGCCATTTGCAATACTTCATCTTTTTGAGCTGCTCGGCTGATGGAATTGTGTGATAGGGTGAAATCTTGATCTGCCCCTCTTGGAGAAGTAAATCGAAGATCTTGTCGGCCTTTGACGTGTCAAAACCGACTGCTTCTGGTTCTTTCTTTTCGAACGGGCATGATATCGGATTTTTTCCTTTTACCCATTCCGCTAGGCCGATTTCTGCTTCTTCCTCCGATTCGGACCCTTCCAAGTAAGCCACTTTTTTCTGGAAGTTTCTCCACTGGTCGAAAGGACGCACCTCCTGACCGGACAATCTGTGTACGATCTAGCTTAAGCTCTCGAACTCTTGGGAGGTGTATTTCTCTTTGATGTGTGGTAGGAGACCTTGGAAGGAGATATCAGCCAGCTGAGCGTCAGTCAGGATTAGAGTATAGCATTTGTTTCTGATTTCCCTGAACCTCTGTACGTAACTGGTCACTGGTTTGTCACTCCTTTGCCTAAGGCTGGTTAGATCTGAAAGCTTCATTTCATGGACTCCCGCGTAGAAGTATTTATGGAACTGCTTCTCCAGATCGGCCCAGGTGACGATGGAATTAGGTGGCAGCGTGGTGAACCATTGGAAGGCCAATCCGGACAGGGATGATGAGAATAATCGTACTCGTAGAGCATCTTGCGTGGCGGGTTCTCCGCACTGGATAATGAATCTGTTCACGTGCTCCACTATTGATGTGTCGTCCAATCCCGAAAACTTGGTGAAGTCGGGGACCTTGTACCGATGGGGAAACGGCAATAGGTCATAGGCAGGCGGGTATGGTGTCTTGTACGTATAGGTTTGTACTTTTGCTTTCAACCCAAACTGATCTTGGATCACCTCTGCTATCCTTGTGGTCCAATCCACCTATTGCTGATGTATGACTGGTTGAGGAATCGGTACATGCTGTTGGACCGGTGGTGCGATGGCTGGGTGATGGATCAGAGCGTGTGGCGGATTATGCGGCTGCGTGGCTGGCTGAGCAGTTGACAGTTGGTGGCGTAGAGAATCTGTCATCCCATCGTATAGCATCATCGCTGCCGCACTTCTGAGCGTTTCCGCAGTGTCTGCCCCCCTGCCGATTTCTGACGAAGCTGGTTGATACTACAGGACCGTCGGCTGACTGGCGACTGGAAAGAAGCTTGGACCAGAGATTGTCTGTAACTGACTGGTTGCTATGGTCCGACCGCTGTTGCTGGTGCCCCCAAGGCATTAAGTGAGACGGCGCTTGCGATTGGTAGCATGGCGTACCGTTATACCCTAGGGGCATTGAGGCATTGTATCCTCCATGTTGCGTCGGTATCGGCTGAGGAGACGAGTGAGATGTGCCTGGTAAGCCTCTGACTGGAGCTACGATGGGCGGGGCGTACGCTGGTCCCTGATATCCCTGAGCTACTCAACTAACCAAGGAACTGATGACGGCATTGTATACCGTGTTGGTCCTCACTGAGGATTGGTCGATGAAAGCCTGGTAAATGGAATGTTGAATCATATCGGACATCTTCCCCGAGTCTTTAGCGATGGTGATTTGGCGGGGAGTTGGAAGAGGAGCTTTCTTGACGGTCTCCCCGCTTCTGGTACGACTGAAAGATTGCAAGCATGTCTTCCTGTATTCTTCTAGGTGTCTTGACAATTCTTCTTTCTAGTCATCCTTGAGATCTGCTTCTATGACTTCGATGACGTTGGCAGTTTTCGACATGTTGAATGTTGTAATTGTGCTACTGGGCATGCCAAAAGTGTGTTGGCGCTAAAAATCGGCCGATGATCTTCAGCGTCGGACACACGACCCGGGAGAATCTGCTTAACTCCTCTTCGGGTTATCGCCCTGGTGCGGTTCGCGCGGCGTGCCAGTCAATCTAACCTGTTGATTGACAAGGAAAGAAATGTATTAAATTCCAGGGGTTTCGATCGGCTAAAGTTCCGATCTGTCTTGAAAAGTGTATCAGCGAATCGGCCGATTTACTGTGGAAATAACCGGCTATAGAGCAGCCGATAATCACGTGGCGATTGTAAAGAAAATTATTAAAGTAGACTAAACAACGCTACAAATGCAACACTTGAAATAGATCAAATCGGCTATACGACGATAAATAATAATAACAATAATGAAGCGGACAGTTCAAGTCTCAAGTTGGATAACTGGTGATAAAACTAAAACAATAGATAAAACCTATAATTCTAGTTAATATCGATAACTGGTGAATAAATCCAAACGAAACAACAATAATGCGCCTTAAGTTAAAGCTTAGATATTACTCGATAAGCGGAACTTACAGAATCGGCCGGAGATCATGTCGATGCAGCCCTGCCAACCCGTACGAACTCTTGAAAGAAAAAGATGTATTGGCGAAGTCGCCGACTTGAAAGTAAAGTACGATGAAAAAGTAGATTGTTTATATTGATTGATGTGTTCTTGTACAAATCTCTAGAGATGGCTATTTATAGCCTGTTACAACTGATTCCTAACCGACTAGGATCTATCTCTAATCTTAAACGATAACAAATATTTATAAACACAACTTGTATCAGAGTTGGTTATCATACTCCCACGGACCAATCTCTTTCTATCTTCTTCTCTAGCCCACCTTAAGCCCATATTGGCCCAGCTGCCCCAACCTTCCAATCAGCCGACCTTCATCAACCCCATTTGCCAATCGGCCGATATACTGTAGCGCCAATCGGTCGATTCCCAACTGTAGCTTTTAATCCGCCGCATCGGCCAACCTTTTCCTTCCCTGACGCCGATTCAAAACACGTGTCAAAATCTGGCGTCAACAGGCTATTTTCAAGATTTTTGGCCGACTTGAGCTCCAGCTTCGAAAAGCTTCGGAGGTGAATTTGACAAGGGTCCAAAAGATGAAGTTGTTATATGAACATAGCTCTCAAACTCTTATAAAGGGTTTTTCTAGCGTTCAGTTCAAGTTTTGTGAGATAAGCTTATCCCAAGATGCATGGTTGAACTGATTCCAGACTTAGCCTAGATTTGCAAGTCTTGGGATGAGTTGACCAATTTCGCCGACTTTGACCTAGGTGTTGAAAGCCTTCTGTGCAGATTTCGACCTTACTCCTTTAGTCAAAGTTGTTAAGGGCTCGAAGCTCTAAAACTTTTGTATAGAGCTCAGCTTGAGTTCATATTGGAAAATTTTAGATAAAGAGCTCCAAATTTGGAACTTTATCTGTTTTTCTTAAATTAGCACAGATTCAAATTTCGGGATTTTGAAGGTCTTCTACTTATATTCAAACAAAATAGAAAAAATAAAAGTTTTTAGGGAAATTGAGTTCTACAACTCTTAGTTGGATAGATTGTTAAGTTCTTAAGCAAAAATTTGAGTTATGGTTTAAACGGTTGTTTAGCTTGTGAGGGCAAAAGTGTCTTTTTTCTTATCTTCACAACTGCCAAAAGTTCTTCTTTAGGCTCTAATGACTTTACTTAAGATTAAACATGGTTTATTTATACTAGGTTGTTACCCCGGCCTCTTGAGGGAATATGCTTTGGGGCAACTCTTGCTCTTGATGATGCCACCAAAAAACTCGGAAACCCAGTTGGCGACTTCTTCCTTGGTCACCTTTCGCTGGACGTCCCGGGTCGGATCTAGTGGCCCTGTATACTCATACGCTGGGTGGATCCTATTCTTGATCGGCTGTGTTAGTCTCTGATAGAAATTGATACTTGCAGCTCTGGCTGTGAGTCCGCGCTCCTTCACATTAGCGATCTTCTCCAGCAGCTGCTTCACCTATAGCTGCTCCTCTGAGGTCGGCTGGTTCGACCATTTGGGCATTGTCACTAGCGCGTATCTAGTATGTGACGGGAGCTTGGGCTTCTGATTGGCAACCGTAAACCATTCCTTGTGCCAGCCCTTGTTGGATTCCTTCAACTAGAGGTTGAAGTACTCATGCACTCTCTTCGGCCGCAGTGAAAACACACATCCCCCAATCACTCTTAGCTTCCCCTTGGTTGACACAACTTTCAGTTGATATAGATACTTCCACGGATTGAAATGGAGGAGGATGCCCACATATGCCTTGCACATATGGATGAAGACAACGATATCCAAAATCGAGTTGGGATTGAGATGTACCAGTTCGATCTTGTAGTAGTGCAGCAATCTGCAGAAGAAGTCCTCGCAAGAGATCCCAAATCCACGCTCAAAGAAGGATGCGAAGACTATTGTCTCCATCTTGTCCGCAGTGGGGAACTCTTGCCCGGTGGTCGCCTTCCAATCAAGCAGTGCCTTGGGCCCCAGGAGGCCCCAGTCAACGAGCTCCTAGATGCACTCCTCCATCATCACCAGCGTCACCCAGATTGAGGATGGATCTGGTACCTGTGCTTGGGCTATTTAATCGGTTTCTACTCCGTGGAACTTGGATCTAATAAACACAAGGGTCTTGATTCGCATACGGCAGCACGGCGGCTACCTTGGGTGGTGGCGAAGGAATGCGCGCGAGCAGATTGGAAAGCACGGCGGTGCAGCCTAGGGTTCACGGATGCAGCTGTGATGTGCTCCGTGGGCTGCGGCGGTGGCTATGCGAGTGTGGTAGTGGAAATGAAAATGGAATCATGCCCCTTGGGATTTTGAAGGACGTGATGGTGTAACCCTAGTGACGGAATCTGCAGGTTTTCTATTATTACGGTGCCTGCATTGGACGGAATCCGCGGGTTTTCCGTTATGTTTTTCATGGCGTGCCTCCATGGCTCCGCTAGTCCTTGTGCTCCCGCTCAGGGGCTGGGTGCCTACTTCAGGTCGGCGTGCCTCTGTCGCTTCTCTAGTGCTCCTCCTCTGGGGCTGGGAGCCTACTTCAGGTAGGCTTGCCTCCGTGGCTCTGCCAGTCCTCATCCTTGGGGGCTAGGCACCTACTTCAAGTCGGCGTGCCTCTATGGCTCCGCTGGTCCTCGTCCTCAGGGGCTGGGTGCCTACTACAAGTCGGTGTGCCTCCATGGCTCCGCGAGTCCTCATCTCGGGGGCTGAGCACCTACTTTAGGTCAACATGCCTCCGTGGCTCTACCAGTCCTCATCCTCGGGGGCTGGGCACCTACTTCATGTGGCGTGCTTCCGTGGTTCTGCCAGTCCTCGTACTCGGGGGCTGGACACCTTGTTTTAGGTTGGCGTGCCTCTGTGGCTCTACCAGTCCTCGTACTCGGGGGCTGGGTACCTAATTCAGGTCGGCGTGCCTCCACCAGACATCGTATTCGAGGGCTGGGCGCTCACTCCTTGCCAGCGTGCCTCTGTGGGTTCACCATCCTTGTGTTTAGGCACTTGGACCTGCTTCTAGGATCAATTTTTTCTTCATCCTTGACCATTGGACCAATTATACTAATCGCTTCAATGCTCGGGGGCTACTCCATATGGAGTGCAACTTGCGACGCCCTCCATATCCTTCGCTTCGACCTGCTGGATGCCCAACATCCATCAACTCGGCACTCAACTTCGCTCTGAGCATATGGCTCTGCGTTCACTCGGATTTTCTTCTTTTTTGAGCACTTCGCAGCCTCTCCTTCACTATGACACCATCGCAGCTTCAGCCGACCACATTCCAAGCTTCGTTGTGAGGGCTTGAGGGATATAGGTACCCCACGGGCCCCCAACGACCAGGATACTTGCCAGTCCTAACAAGTGGGCTCGCCCGACCAGAGCGTGCGGGCCAAGGACATGAAGATACTTGGAGCACAAGTCAAGGAGGCTGGGTGATTCAAATTAGCCTACATATTGCGAGATATGTATTGTAATCCGACTCAGATTACCTTCCATATAACAACCGACTAGATTAGATTCAAACCGACTTTTAACTCTAGGTCATCAGCCTATATAAGGTGGCCAAGGACGCCTCCCTAGGGCATCTCTCAATTTCAAGCAATACAAACCACCAGAATACAGGACGTAGGGTATTACTCTCCGGAGGCCCGAACCTGTCTAAACCCTCGTGTTGTCATGATCACCTTCGAGTTCTTGGTCTCGCAATTCTCTCTGCCTACAAATCAACGACTTGGGTAACCCCCTTGTGGAGTGCCAGACTATAAAATCCAACCATCCCAAGTAGGTCCATCGACGGCCTTCAGAAAAGCAGTCGTCAGTAATTTTGGAGTTTTTTTACTACCCGAGTCCTTACCTAGACAATTCTATCTAGTTGCAGCTTGTAATAACAAGTCTGTAGTTCCAGGGCTTCAGGAGCACAACATCTGAACAACCTAGAGAGGTTGCAAAGATAGGCTCTAGCTGATGAAATCCTAAAGAGTCTACTTGCCTAAAGAGTTCGACTACCCAGATGCCCTGAGTACCCGCACTCCGCATGAAGGAGTCGCATCCTAAACGTACTCTACACCGTGAATTTGAGGAGTGCAACTTTTGTCGCACTTCCATATAAAATTCAAGATTCAAGATAAGGTTAAATGAGGCTTGAGAACATTCTACCCACATGGCAGTACTCGAGTACATTGGAAGACTCGACCCGATAGAGTACTCGAAGAGCACCAAAAACTAGTCAGAAAAGCCTACAAAAGTACTCGGGATTGTTACATTTGACTAAAAAGTACTCGGGGGCTTATCGTAATGGGTCCACCATAAGGTTTAGACAGTCCTAGTTACAGAGTTGTACACCGAGACGTGTCAGACATGGAGAGTATGATGCAGGACGATGTGGTCTACATGGAGGACAAGAACTAGTCGAGGATTAGGAAACTACTCGTAGCAATTAGAGTAGGACTCACTAGTCGAATCTGACTACTATTCTTGTAAACAACCAACCTGTAACCCTACCCCTGGCAATATAAGGCGAGGCAGGGACCCCCTCCAAGACAAGTTCAATCCAATACAATACAACCAACATACAGGATGTAGGGTATGATGCAAACTAGTGGCCTGAACATGTCTAAATCGTGTGTTCGAGTTCATCTTCGAGTTCCTAATCTCAGCGAGCCCCACACACTAAACACTACCTCGGGCATCCCCCTAGGTAGGTTGTTGGGTCTAAACACCGACAAAAAGAGGATTTGCTGGAGCTAGTTTTTCTCCCCTAAATCTCCTTTATGGATAAAAAGAGGAAAAGGGAAAAGGGAAAGGGGATCTGTTAGAGTTGCTCTAAGGTATTGTATGGGTTGTTGGTTTAACTGAGCCTGCGTTTCAATTTGGTCTGACAAGTCTTTTAGTTGTAGCTAATTGAGAGCACGTTTAGCGGCTATCTTCGGTTAGCAACTGACAGCAAATCATGGTGGCAAAATCAAACTATCCTAGCGCCTTCCCTCCCCAACAGCTATCTCCAGCTATAGGTGCAGCTATAGCCGGAGATTTAGAATCTTGATTGGGAGAAGATGGTGTCAGAGTTATAAGCTCGGCAGTCGACCTAGGGGCTACCCAAGTGGTTAATTTGTAGGTGAGGGCAGTCACGAAACCAAGAACTCGATGGTGATCACGAGAACACAAAGGGGACACGAGGGTTTTAGACAGGTTCGGGCCTCCAAAAGAGTAATACCCTACGTCCTGTATGCGTGGATTGTATTTCTCGATATGAGGGTCGATAAGTTGAATTGCCCTTAGGGGGCTTCCTCTGTGATAGCCTAAGTAATTAAGAACCTAAATCAAATAATCAACAGGGTGATTAAGATGCAAATCAAAGCTAACTCCAAATTGCTGAGAGTTAAGGTCCAAAAATACCTCAGATTTTGAACCAAGTGTTAAAACTCCCTCCAGTTGAGAATCACTAGTGAAGCAAATAAAAACAAATTTTATATAAGAACTTAAATTTTGACCAATATACAAGTGATAGAACTTTTCAAATGGAGTAACTTTAATAATATGCACTTTCTTGTTGTGGAAGTGGAAAGACTCCAAAAACTGAGTAGAAGTTTGGTCAAATTTCAAGTCAAATCCAAAAACAGCTTTGACTGGCGTCCGCCCAAAATTCCCGCAATCCTAATTCCAAATCCATCAAGTTCCCCATATGTTGGCCTTTTTAAAATTTATAGCCCACACCTTGAACTCCAACTCCCTGATATGCCTTTGAAGCAACCTCCATCAAAACCCCAAGCCAAACCACAACCAAGAATGAACATTTAACACAAAGCTAACCCACAGCCAAAATAACTTGTTCAGTTCCACTGTGAGTATTGTAAAAGGGAGGGACATCTTGAGGAGTTTTGTTTTCAAAGAAAGAAAGCTTTGAGGCATGAGCGTGTGTGGGCCAACAAGGACATGTACCACCCTTCTCATGGTGTACATGCACCTAGAACAACTCCTCCAGCTCGTCGTGTGGATAGTGTGCATTCAGTTCCTTCTCGCAGGATCGCCAGGCATGCTCCTCATCATGATCAATATGACTTAGGATAGCATGGCCATGGCTTTGAGTCTTAGAGGCACAACGTACCACGTTTTCTCCCTCGTGGTGGCCGTAGTCCTCCAGTCAGATGAGAGATGGTTAATTTTGCTAATCCTACTCTTGAGCAAATGGTTCGACACTGGTATTCCACTTGTTTTACTAACCCCAGTGTTGAGACATTTGCTCATCCTTGGTCTCCCTTTGTTTGAGCAGGTCGGAGGCCTGGAGAACACATAGCTCATTGATTCCGGTTGCTCTCGACACATGACCGGTGATCACAGATAGTTCTCCAGCCTCACCCTGGTGATGACTAGGGAAATCACTTTCGGGGATAGTAGCAAGGGTAAGGTATTGTCTGAAGGTGCTATCAAGGTAAGTGAGAATTTCATGCTCAAGTGGGTTGCTCTTGTGGATTTCCTTGGATTCAATTTGCTCTCAGTTTTGCAACTTCTTGATTCGCTTTGAGGTTCGTTTCAAGCATGGGGCTTCACGAATTTTAGACTCTTGAGGTGATCTTGTGTATATGATCGTCCCCAAGGGTCAAGTATTTCGAGTGGATTTCTCTAAGTCATTTGGTCTCTCTCGGTGTCTAGTTGCTAGTTCGTCTTCTGAGCTTTGGAAGTGGCATAGGAGATTGAGTCATTTGAGCTTTGATTTGCTTTCCCGCTTGAGTGCTCTTGATCTTATTTGAGGTTTGCCTAAGTTAAAATTTCAGAAGGATCTTGTTTGTGCTCCATGTTGTCATGGCAAAATGGTTGTCGCTTCTCACCCACCTGTGAATCAGATGATGACTGAGCATCCAGCAAAGCTATTGCACATGGATATAGTTGGTCCAGCTCGTGTTTGCTCAGTTGGTGGGAAGTGGTATGTGCTTGTGATTGTTGATGATTTTTCGAGGTATTCATGGGTTTTCTTCATGGAATCTAAGGATGAGGCATTTCCTTTTGTTCGAGATTTGATCTTGAGGTTGAAAAATGAGCAACCTACAGATACCATGAGAGCTATTCGTAGTGACAATGTCCCTCCTCAAAATGGTGTCATTGAACGAAAAAATCAGACCATTTGTGAAATGGCTAGGACGATGCTTGATGAGCATAGGACTCCTAGAAAATACTAGGCTGAAGCCATCAACACTGCTTGCTATGTTTCCAATAGAATCTTCTTGTGAGCATTTATGAAGAAAACCTCTTATGAGCTGATGCATCGACGTACCCCCAAAGTAAGTCACCTAAGAGTGTTTGGCTGCAAGTGTTTCATTCTCAACCAAGATAATGTGGACAAATTTGAGTCTCGTTCTACGGATGGTATTTTTCTTGGATATGCTTCTCATAGTCGTGCTTATCGTGTGCTTAACCTTGAAACTAACTGGACTGTGGAAACTTGTAAGATTACATTTGATGAAACTATGCCTTGCACAACCCCTATCTTTGAACTTGCAGATGAACATGAAATGGAGAAAAGCATCTTTGAGGAAGAGAAAGAGCATGTGGATGGTGGTGATGAAGAGGATAATGAGATTGACCAAGTTCCAGTTGTTGCACCTGTACCTTGTACTTCGACTACGAGAGTTGATGGCCCTGCCTCTACTTCCTCTACTTCAAACCATCAAGAAGTACCACTACATGCTTGAAGGACCGGAAAGGCGACCAGAGGGGGGGTGAATGGGAGCCGATTCAAATTTTCTCCAAGAACTTCGGCAAAAAACCCACAAGCTAATGGACCTAGGAATGATGCTAGGAATCCAATTTGAGAGTAGCGGAAGCAAGAAAGACTCCAAGCAAGCTCCGAAAGACAAACTTTGGAAACCAACACCTCTATGCTGAAAAATCCGAAGGAACCTTCGAAAAATTCCGGACGTGCGGAAATTTCCGGAGAAACCTTCAGAAATTTCCGGAGGTCTGGAGATTTCCGGAATTATGCCCGAAGATTTTTGGAATTCCAAAACAGCCTGTGTGAAGGTGGAAGAAAAATTCGAAGCTCAATCAAACGACCTCCAAAAATCATGAAATTTTAACCATAGCTTCCCAACAATATAAAAAATATATTTCCAAAAGATCTCCGCAAAAAGATTAGCCAAATAAAGGGAATTAAAAATCTTGTGAGGAACACCACTTTTTCAACCCTAGAACTTGAATCGCTTCTATCTATGAACTCGTGAGGAGTTAGATGAATTCCTTTGGTAGAAAGACTTCACTCATGTCCTAGTTCATTTCCAAAAGATCGGTTTGAGACAAGACTCCCCAGAAATCACGAATCGAACAAAAATGTGAGAAGGGAAAAATGGGAGAAAACAAGAACGCGTAGAACACAAGTGAGAGTTTCACAAAACCGCCATCCCCAACACTCAGAGGACACGAGGAGGTTAGGGCCTCCATTCCCACAACAAAAACTCAGTTCAATACATGAATTCGGTGCTCAAAACATCCGAGTACCTCTAGGGAGAGAGTAGAGAGAGAGAGGAAAAACCAAATGAAATCCTAGAGAGAGAGGTGGTGATAGAGAGGTGGAAGAGGTGCTGAAAACTTCAGCCCCCCATCTCTATCTATAGGCGCGGACGAAAGACTAAACTACCACTATAGCTACTACTAAGATAACTACCCACACAGGGGCATTTTGATCCAAGTTTTTGTACGCTCATCGGACGGACACGCCACCTTCACAACTTTGCTTCACCTCGACGCAAGCTTCGCGATGATGCCACGTGCCCTCCTTCTCGAAGCTCCGGCCGCACCAGGCTCGCCACCAGTTTTGAGGCCCAAACTAGGAAACCTGCCTGCATGGTGGTTTTGAGGCTCAAACCACCCAAACCGTCCATCTTCGCTTGGCCGCCACGCGACCTCCTCGATGTCGACGCGTGTCCAGTCTCCGCCAAGCCTTCGACGCGTCCAAGTTGTTCGCTCCCGGCTCCCGGGCCGCCTACTTAACATGCATCCGTCCCGCTTGACTCGACCGACGCCGTCTCCATCACCGTAATATTGTCTTGCCATTCCGTGCACCATATGGACCGCCCATGACTCCGCCCGGACTCCTCAGGTCTATCAGTCCAAGCCTACTCGCGTTCATCCTTCACCGTCCTTGGTCCATCGGCATGAACCTTTCGCTTGACCTTCACCGCACGTCGTCGGCCGTCACACCGCATCCTACACCTACACATCACAAGCCAAGAACAACATCAAACCAACACAATGTTGTCAATCACTTATCATCCAAGGGTGACCACCATTGGTCCTCAATATCCCCTTTGATGAGTGCATTGACAACACACCACAAATTCATAGTATTTGAAAAAGAAAAATGAGAAACTAGAAAAGAAATCATGTGGTCCCTCAAGAAAAGGCAAAAAACGGGCTCAACACCAATCACATGAACAACCAAATTCGGCTCCTCAAGAAGAGGTAAAATAACTCAACGCAATCGAAAAAAGAGCACAACAGCATGACAAAGCTCACATAGACTCCCCCTGAACAAATGCACTCCCCCTGAGAAAATGCATGAAATTTCTCCCCCTTGTTGAAAGAAATGCATGAAAAATCTCCCAAATTCTCCCAAGAGTCTGTATGAATTTCAATTCTCCCCCTTGTTGGCAATGCAAACATCAAGTCAAGCATGAAAGCCTAAAAAAACATGCCATGAAAATGCAGAAACTACCAAGCTTCTCAGATATACCACAGAATACTCTCAAAGGCTACAAAAGAGATAAGCTTGGTGGATTACAAGGAGCAATAGCATCACCAGCAAGATGAATTCATGTTACAGCAAGGAGCTGAAGCAAATGTCCAGTTTTAGCATTGTTTTAAAAGATCATCACATGAGAAAATACCTAGTCCAGAAATACTAAAGCAAGAAGAACTAGGCCATCAAAAGCTCATACAAGGAACAAACATTCTTGACAAAAGATCAGTGCAGACACCCACAACACATCACAAGTCATGTGAGGCTTGTTGAAACCAAGTGCCTACTTCTTTTTGGTAGTAAGCGAGCCAGAATATGAACAATTAATCATAAAGACTTGGTGAATTTATGAATTTTTCTTTTCAGCATTTTCCTTTTGCATTATTCACAAGGCAAAATACATGAAGTGCCTTTACGGCACAAAGAAGTCATGCTTCCCCAAGGGGTGCATCATGGGCTAAACATCTGCAATGATACCTGGATCTTTGACCCGATTGAAAAGAACATGAATTCCAGCCACAAGCTAAATGTGGAACTAGCATTCAAACAAGGGTAAATCAAAACTAGGCATCTACTCATGGGTGATATACAAGTTAATAAAGTAGAATTTAGCATTGAATTTTAGAAAGCAGTTTTCATCATGTATACAAGATCATCAAAAGCATAACTGCACATTGCATCTAAGTAAACAACCAAGGCACTACCTCACAAATAGCATAAGACAGTAGTCAGAGCATATAAGAGAAGCTCATCTAGTGCAGCATGATACAAACGCAATATGATATAGATGCAATCAAAGTCAAACTAGCATACTACAAAGATGCTAAAAAGAAAAGGCTATATAGATATAATACAGGAGAAGCACCAAAACCCAACTTAGAAAGGAAAGCAAACACCCAACTCCCCTCGCAAACGAGCAAATGTGGCTTGATCCAGGGGTTTGGTGAAGATATCAGTGAGCTAGTTTTGGGTAGCAACATAGCCAAGGTCAATATCTCCTCTCTCAACATGATCTCTCAGAAAATGATATCTCACATCAATGCGTTTGGTTTTGGAGTGGAGAACAGGATTCTTGGCTACACTAATGGCACTCGTGCTGTCACAAAGAAGAGGAACACGAGTAAAATCCAAACCAAACTCTCTCAAAGTGGAAATCATCCAAAGAAGCTGAGAACAACAACTAGCAGCAGCAACATACTCAGCTTCGGTGGTAGACTGAGCAACACTAGACTGTTTGCGGGAAGACCAAGAGACCAAAGATGAACCGAGAAACTGGCAAGTGCCAGAGGTGAAGTTTCGATCCAAGCGACACCCAGCAAAGTTCGCATTGGAGTATCCGCGGAGAGTGAGTATCGAGGAGGTAGAATACCACAAACCGAATTCAGGAGTAAAGCGGAGATACCTCATGATCCTCTTCACTGCCTGACGGTGAGATGTCCTTGGTGAAGCCTAAAAACGAGCACACAACACACAGTGAAGTGTATGTCCGGCCTCGTCACCGTCAGGTACAAGAGGGAGCCGATCATGCTTCTATACCCCTTTTGGTCTACCGGTTCGCCATCTTCATCCGCATCTAGTGCCGTCATCATCCCTATGGGTGTGGAGAGTGGCTTAGCATCAGCCATGTCAAACTTCCTCAGCACATCCTTCGTGTACTTCCCTTGGTGCACAAAGGTTCCTTCCTTGCTTTGCTTGATCTGTAGCCCGAGGAAGAAGGTCAACTCACCCATCATCAACATCTCGAACTCCCTGCTCATGTCATCTGCAAACTTGGCAACCAAAGCATGATAGGAACCACCAAAGATTATATCATCCACATAAATCTGAATAACTAGTAAGTCACTGCCTTGCCTGAGGAGAAAAAGAGTTTTATCAACTGATCCCATTTCAAACCCATTCCCAAGAAAAAAGGATTTCAACCTAGCATACCATGCTCAAGGTGCTTGTTTTAGGCCATAGAGAGCTTTCTGGAGTTTGAACACACGGTCAAGATATTTAGGACTCTCAAAACTAGGGGTTGTCTCACATACATTTCTTCCTCTATGAAACCATTTAGGAAGGAACTTTTCACATCCATTTGGAAGAGCTTAAAACCTTTAGCCATAGAAAAGGCTAGAAGGATTCTAATCGCTTCCAAATGGGCAACAGGGGCAAAGGTTTCCTCATAGTCTATCTCCTCTTTTTGACTGAAACCTTGGGCAACCAACCTCGCTTTGTTTCTCACAACCAACCTATTTTCACCCTGTTTGTTTTTGAAAACTCATTTTGTTCCTATAGGGTGGCAATTTGGAGGTGGTTCAACTAAAACCCAAACCCTGTTTCTCTCAAAGTTTTCTAACTCCTCATGCATAGCATTGACCCAGTTTGAATCAGATAAAGCATGTCGAATATCTCAGGGTTCAAAAGAGGCAACAAAAGCAGAATGTGCAAAGTGTGAAATCTGCTTAGAGCTGTGCCTAGTGGTGTGCTCATGCAAGTTACCTATCATCTGTTGTGGAGGATGGTTACACTGAATGTGTCGTGAAGCTCCTTGCTCTGAAGTAGCCTCCCCCTCAATAGCAGCTTGTTCACTCTGATCTTCTTCTTCATCATCTTGTAGTGGTACTTGGTGATGGCTTGAAGTAGTGGAAGTAGGGGTAGGGCTATCAACTCTTGTAGTCGAAGTAAAAGGTATAGGAGCAGCAGTTGGAGCACGGTTCACTTCATCATCTTCTTCATCACCACTATCAGCACGCTTGTCCTCTTCTTCAAAAATGCTTTGTCCTATTTCATGTTCACCTACAACTTCAAAGATACGGGTTGTGCAAGGCATAGTTTCATCAAAAGTAATCTCACAAGTTTCCACAATCCTGTTAGTTTCAAGGTTAAGTACATGATAAGCATGACTATGAGATGCATAACCAAGAAAAATACCATTAGTGGACCGAGACTCAAATTTGTCCAAATTGCCTTGCTTGAGAATAAAGCACTTGCATCCAAACACTCTCAGATGACTTACCTTGGGGGAACGTCGATGCATCAACTCATAAGAGGTTTTCTTTATAAAAGCTCGCAAGAAGATTCGATTGGAAACATAGCAAGTAGTGTTAACAGCTTTGACCCAATATTTCCTAGGAGTCCTATGCTCATCAAGCATCGTCCTAGCCATCTCAAAAAGGGTCCAATTCTTCCGTTCAATAACACCATTCTGAAGAGGGACATAAGGCGATGAAAACTGGTGTTCAAGACCAAGACCATTACAAAAGGCTTTAAAACGAGCGTTCTTGAATTCTGTGCCATTGTCACTGCGGATAGCTCTCATGGCATCTTTAGGTCGCTCATTTTTCAATCTCAAGATCAAATCTTGAACAAAAGGAAATGCCTCCTCCTTAGAATCCATGAAGAAAACCCATGTATACCTCAAGAAATCATCAACGACCACAAGCACATACCACTTCCCACCAACTGAGCAAACACGAGCTGGACCAACAGTGTCCATATGCAATAGCTCACACGGATGCTCAGTCATCATCGGATTCACAATTGGATGGGAAGCAGCAACCATTTTCCCATGTCGACAGGGAGCACAAACAAGATCTTTCTCAAATTTCAACTTGGGCAAACCTCGAATAACATCAAGAGTACTCAACCAGGAAAGCAAATCAAAGCTCAAATGGCCCAATCTCCTATGCCACTTCCAAAGTTTAGAAGAAGAGCCAGCAACCAAACATCGAGATAGACCAAAGGACTTAGAAAAATTAACTCAAAAAACCTGACCCTCGAGGATGATCATACACACAAGATCTCCTCGTGAGTCTAAAATCCTTGAGGTCCCTTGCTTAAAACGGACCTCAAAACCATCACCAAGCAGTTGCGACACAGAGAGCAAATTGAAACCAAGAGAATCAACAAGAGTAACTCGCTTGAGCATGAAATTCTCACTCACCTTGATAGCACCTTCAAACAACACCTTACCTTTGCTATTATCCCCGAAAGTGATGTACTCCTTGGTCATCACCAGGGTGAGGCTGGAGAACCATCTATGATCACCGGTCATGTGTCTGGAGCAACCGGAGTCAATGAGCGACGTTTTCTCCAGGCCTCTGACTTGCTCAAACAAAAGGAGACAAAGGATGAGCAAATGACTCAACACTGGGGTTAGAAAAACAAGTAGAATACCAGTGTCGAACCATTTGCTCAAGAGTGGGGTTAGCAAAATCAACCATCTCTCATCTCATAGGAGGACTACGACCAACATTAGGGGGAAAACATGGTCCATTGTAGCTCCGAGACTCAAAGCCACGGCCATGCTGTCCTGGGCCATATTGATCATGGCGAGGGGCGTGCCTGGCAAAACCACGCGAAGGAGCAAAACGCACACTATCCACACGATGAGGTGGAGGGACTGCTCTAGGCGCATGTACACCATGAGAAGGGTGGTACATGTCCCTGTTCCCCCACTCACACTCACACCTCAAAGCCTCCTTCTTGTGAAAGCAAAACTCCTCAAGGTGACCCCCTTTCTTGCAATACTCACAGTGGAATCGAGCAAGTTGTTTTGGCTGTGGATTCACTCTAGATTATGGTTTGGCTTGGGGTTTTGGTGGAGGTTTCTTAGGAGCAATTTCTGGAAGTGTATCGAGCTTGTTCTTGAGATGGTTTGGTTTTTCCACCCAAATGGCTTTCTTGGGTACTTTGGGTAGTGTCTCAATGAAAACTCCATCTCTCACACACTCAGACAAGTTTTGCTCACAAGCTGGAATGGGTTGCTCTCTATTTTTAGTGGGTGACTCTCTTCAGGTGTAGTCAACTGGTGGCTCACACTGGTTATAGCTTGGTTTCTTTCTCTCACCACTGTTTTGACCCACCTTTTCACACAACCCATCAAAGAACTTGTGCAACCCATTAAAATGACAACCCTTGATAACAGACCCAAGCCCAAAACCATCATCCCTTTTGAACTCCTAAATCATCATGCCTAGCTGAGGTTCCCTTCTTGACACCCAACTAAGAACGGTGCGCAAGTAAGAATTTTCATCCTCAGCATGTTGCAAATTAAGCTTGAGTTCAGGACAATCAGTGCATTCAGGAAGTTTGGATTTAGCAACAAAAGCAGATTTCTCTAAAGCACTAAGCTTAACACATGCATCATCCAACTGAACTTGCAAAGCGGGGCAAGACTTACATGCACCAAGCAAAACAGGCCTAGTCTTGACCTCATCTAAAGCAGCCCTAGTCAAATCCAATTCATCTACCAACAAAGCATGCTTAGATTGTAAAGATGCAAGACTATCCATATGAACAGCACATTCATTACACTCAACAACATCAGAAACAGTAGGAGCAGATTTAAGCATATCTATCTCAATCAAAGCACTCTCTAACTTAGCCTTAAGCTCAACTCGTTCATGAGCTGCCTTCTTAATCAACTTATCTTGGTTGATCAGGCAATCATTCAATTCTTCTATTTCTAAGGCAAGTTGTTCTGGAGTAGCCTTTACCTCTGTTTCTGTGTCAGAGTCACTTTCCTTGTCATCCTTCTTGTTGTCGGTGTTGAGGGCCATGACACAGTACCCGTCACGGTTCTTACTAGAGTAGAAGCAAAGACCGTTGAAGTTCTTGCCATCCTTCTTCTTCGCCTTGCGGTCATCGTCCTCCTCACTTGAGCTTGAGTTGGTGTGGTCGTCGGTGTTGGAGTCGACATCGCTGACGAAGGAGATGAAGCCGCATGCTTTGGCTTTCTTGCAGTACGCCTTCTTCTATGTACTTCTTCTTCTTCTTGGTGCCGTCCTTGTTCTTGTGCTTGTTGTAGTCGTACCTGCTCTTGGATTTGTTCTTGTCGCGGCAGTCGGCGGCGAAGTGGCCTGGCTTGCCACAGTCCCGTTGAAGCGCATGAACCGCCGTGTGATCAAAGCGAGCTCATCATCGTCAAGAACCTCCAACTACTCCTCGGACATTGAAACCAAAGAAGACAGGACAAACAACATCGAAGAAGAGCCACTCAAAGACTTAGGCTGTCCAGAGCCTGACATGAGAGCCAAACTATTTGGATCAGTAGGGCCTCCTTGTTTTGCTCGGAGCCTCTTGTCAACCTCCGCGGATTTCAACTTGGCAAAGAGTTCATCAGTGGAAAGTGTTTCATAATTGGGTGACTCGATGATAGCATCAACCTTCGTACCCCACACCTCGTGATCCAAAGCATGCAGGAGCTTTAAAGCTCTATCATGATCGGTGTAGGGTAAGATGGTGATGTTTTCTTTCATCTTGTTCACAATAGCAAGAAAGCGTTGAAACAAAGCATCGGCAGACTCTCTAGATAAATGAACAAAGTTATCATACTCATGCCTGTAAGTCTCAAAGAGTCTTGCCTTCACCTGACTGTTTCCCTCATGGAAACTCTGAAGTCGGGATCAAATCTCATGAGCAAGAGTAACATCCTTGACTCGATCGAACTCAGCACAACTCAGACTCGCAAACAAGATATCCACCGCCTTGTTGTTGGTGTGATACTTATCTCTGTCATCTTGAGTCGCACGAGTCAAAGGAATCACATAGTTCACATCCTGAGTGATTTCCCAAACCCCTGCTCCCTTACTATTAAGATGGGATCTCATGCGAGTTTTTCAATACCGATAGTCAGAGCCATCAAAGTAGGGTGCAGCGGTCGAGGAAGAACACTCAGAGATCACCATAATAGGTTTCGAAACCAATTAGGGTATGAAGAAACCATAACCGGCTCTGATACCAATTGAAGGACAGGAAAGGCGACCAGAGGGGGGGTGAATGGGAGCCAATTCAAATTTTCTCCAAGAACTTTAGCTAAAAACCCACAAGCCTCTCTTCTAGCAAAATCAAGTCTATTTAGCTATGCACAAGCTAATGGACCTACGAATGATGCTAGGAATCCAATTTGAGAGTAGCGGAAGCAAGAAAGACTCCAAACAAGCTCCGAAAGATAAACTTTGGAAAACAACACCTCTGTTCGAAAAAATCTGGAGGAACCTTCAGAAAATTCCGGAAGTGCGGAAATTTCCGACGAAACCTTCGGAAATTTTCGGAGGTCCGCAGATGTCCGGAATTATGTTTGGAGATTTCCGGAATTCCAAAACAACCTGCGTGAAGGTGGAAGAAAAACTCAAAACTCAATCAAACGACCTCCAAAAATCACAAAATTTTAACCATAGCTTCTCAACAACATAAAAAATATATTCCCAAAAGATCTACTCAAAAAATTTAGCCAAACAAAGGGAATTAAAAATCTTCTGAAGAATACCGCTTTTCCAACCCTAGAACTTGAATCGCCCCGATCTATGAACTCGTGAGGAGTTATATGAATTCCTTTAGTAGAAAGACTTCACTCATATCCTAGTTCATTTCCAAAAGATCAGTTTCAGACAAGACTCCCTAGAAATCGCGAATCGAACAAAAACGTGAGAAGGGAAAAATGGGAGAAAATAAGAACACGTAGAACACAAGCGAGAGTTTCACAAAACCGTCATCCCCCAACACTCGGAGGACACAAGGAGGTTAGGGCCTCCATTCCCACAACAAAAACTCGGTTCAATACATGAATTCGGTGCTCAAAACACCGAGGACCTCTAAGGAGAGAGTAGAGAGAGAGAGGAAAAACCAAATGAAACCCTAGAGAGAGAGGTGGTGATAGAGAGGTGGAAGAGGTGCTGAAAACTTCAGCCCCCCATCTCTATCTATAGGCACGGACGAAAGACTAAACTACCCCTATAGCTACTACTAAGATAACTACCCATGCAGGGGTATTTTGGTCCAAGTTTTTGTGCGCTCATCGGACGAACATGCCACCTTCACGACTTTACTTCGCCTCGACGCAAGCTTTGTGATGATGCCACGTGCCATCCTTCTCGAAGCTCCGGCCGCACCGGGCTCGCCCCCGGTTTTGAGGCCCAAACCTTGAAACCTGCCTACACGGTGGTTTTGAGGCCCAAACCACCCAAACCGTCCATCTTCGCTTAGCCACCACGCGACCTCCTCAATGCTGAAACATGTCCGGTCTCCGCCAAGCCTTTGACGCCTCCAAGCTGTTCGCTCCTGGCTCCCGGGCCGCCTACTTGACTTGCCTCCATCCCGCTTGACTCGACCGACGCCGTCTCCATCACCATCATGTTGTCTTGCCATTCCGTGCACCATGTGGACTGCCCATGACTCCGCCCGGACTCCTAAGGTCCATCGGTCCAAGCCTACTCGCATTCATCCTTCACCGCCCTTGGTCCATCGGCATGAACCTTTCGCTTGACCTTCACCGCACGCCGTCGGCCATCACACCGCATCCTACACCTGCACATCACAAGCTAAGAACAACATCAAACCAACACAACATTGTCAATCACTCATCATCCAAGGATGACCACCATTGGTCCTTAATGTTGATGAAGATTAGAGTGATCCAGCTGCTGTTGAGGGGGAGGCGACTTCAGAGCACGGGGCTCCACGGTACATTCAGCGTAACCATCCTCCACAACAGATGATCTTGCCTCTTATGAACCACGAGATATTGGACATGCTTTATCTGATTCAATCTGGGTCAATGCCATGCATGAGGAGTTAGAAAACTTTGAGAGAAATAGGGTTTGGGTTTTAGTTGAACCACCTCCAAATTGCCACCCTATAGGAACAAAATGGATTTTTAAAACAAACAGGGTGAGGATGGGTTGGTTGTAAGAAACAAAGCGAGGTTGGTTGACCAAGGTTTAGCCAAAAAGAATTGATTATGAGGAAACCTTTGCCCCTGTTGGTCGTTTGGAAGCTATTAGAATCCTTCTAGCCTTCTCTGTGGCTAAAAATTTTAAGCTCTTCCAAATGGATGTGAAAAGTGCCTTCCTAAATGGTTTTATTTAGAAGGAAGTGTATGTGAAACAACCCCCTGGTTTTGAAAATCCTAAACATCCTGACCGTGTCTTCAAACTCCAGAAAGCTCTCTACAGCCTAAAACAAGCACCCCGAGCATGGTATGCTAGGTTGAAATCCTTTTTGCTTGGGAATAGGTTTGAAATGAGATCAGTTGATAAAACACTCTTTCTCCTCAGGCAAGGCAATGACTTATTGGTTATTCAGATTTACGAGGATGATATTATCTTTGGTGGTTCTTCTCATGCTTTGGTTGCCAAGTTTGCAGATGACATGAGCAATGAATTCAAGATGTCAATGATGGGTGAACTAACCTTCTTCCTCGGGCTACAAATCAAGCAAAGCAAGGATGGAACCTTTGTGCACCAAGGGAAGTACACGAAGGATGTGCTGAGGAAGTTTGACATGGCTGGTGCCAAGCCACTGTCGACCCCCATGGCAATGATGATGGCTTTGGATGCGGATGAAGATGGAGAACAAGTGGACAAGAAGGAGTACCAGAGCATGATCGGCTCCCTCGTGTACCTCACGGCGATGAGACCAGACATACACTTTGCAGTGTTTCTGTGCGCTCGTTTTCAGGCTTCATCGAGGACATCTCATCGACAGGCAGTGAAGAGAATCATGAGGTACCTTTGCTTCACACCTAAATTTGGTTTGTGGTACTCTGCCTCCTTAACATTCACTCTCCGCGGATACTCCGATGCGGACTTTGCTGGGTGTCGATTGGATCGCAAGTCCACCTCTAGCACTTGCCAATTTCTTGGTTCGTCTTTGGTCTCTTGGTCTTCTCGCAAACAGTCTAGTGTTGCTCAATCTACCACCGTTGCTGAGTATGTTGTTGCCTTCTCGCAAACAGTCTAGTGTTGCTCAGTCTACCACCGAAGCTGAGTATGTTGTTGCTACTAGTTGTTGTTCCCAGCTGTTGTGAATGATTTCCACTTTGAGAGACTTTGGTTTGGATTTTTCTCGTGTACACCTTCTTTGTGATAGCACGAGTGCCATTAGTGTAGCCAAGAACTCTATTCTCCATTCAAAAACTAAACACATAGATGTGAGATTTCATTTTCTGAGAGATCATGTTGAGAGAGGGGATATTGATCTTGGCTAAGTTACTACCCAAAACCAACTCGCTGACATTTTCACCAAACCCTTAGATCAAGCCACTTTTGCTCATTTGCAGGGGGTATGCTTTCCTTTTTGAGTTGGGTTTTGGAGCTTCTCTTGTATTATACCTGTATAGCCATTTTTTCTTATTAGCTCTTTGTAGCATGCTTGTTTGGCTTTTCATTGCATCTGTATCATATTGCACTAGATAAGCTTCTCTTATATGTCCTGACTACTATCTTATGCTACTTGTGAGCTAGTGCCTTGGTTGGTATTGTTTGATGCAATGTGCAATTATGCTCTTGATGATATTGTTTACATGATGAGATAACTGTTTTTGAAATCCAATGCTAAATTCTACTTTATTAACTTGCTTATCACCCATCAGTAGATGCTTGGTTGTGGTTGCCCTTGTTTGAATGCTGGTTCCATATTTAGCTTGTAGTTGGAATTCATGTTCTTTTCAATTGGGTCAAAGATCTAGGTATCATTGCAAATTTTTAGCCCATGATGCATTCCTTGGGAAGCATGGCTTCTTTGTGCCGCAAAGGCACTTCATGTACCTTGTTTTTGTGTGAATAATGAAAAGAAAAATGATGAAAAGAAAACTTCAAATATTCACCAAATATTTATACTTAATGCTCATATTTTTTTGCTTAGTTGTTACATGATATCTGCCAAAAAGAAGTAGGCACATGGTTTCAACAAGCTCAGACATAACTTGTGATACATATGTGGGTGTTTGAAATGATCTCTTGTTAAGAATATATGTTCCTGGTATGAGCTCTTGATAGCCTAGTTTCTCTTGCTTGGGTAATTCTTAACCAAGTGCTTGCTCATGTGGTGATCTTTTTATACATTGCTAAAACTTGATAATTGCTTCACCTTCTGATTATACCATAATATCTTCTTGATAGCGATGTTCTTGCTCTTTCTGATCCACCAAGCATTTTCTCTCTTGTAGCCTTTGAGAGTATTTTGTGGTATATCTCAGAAGCTTGGTAGATTATGCATTTCATAATTTGCATCTTGTGCTCTCATGCTCATCTTGATGTTTGCATTGTCAACAAGGGGGAGACAAACTTACTCAAACTCATTTATCTTTCAAGGGGGAGAGTTTTGCATGTATGCATGATTTTAGGGGGAGGGCATTTGTTTAGGCGGAGTCGAGTCTTTGTGAACTTTTCATGCTCTTGTGCCAGTCACGTTGAGCTTTTTACCTCTTCTTGAGGAGCTGGTGTTTTAATTTGAGTTTGGATCTTCACATGATTGGTGTTGAGCCTGTTCTGCCTCTTCTTGAGGGATCATATGATTTTACCTCAGTTGTGTAGAGCCGGTGCCCTTGTCTTAGGGGACTGAGATTTTCTATTTTGAGTTTATTGTTTTCTTTTTCAAATTATGAATTTGTGTTGGGTGTTGTCAATGCACTCATCAAGGGGGAGATTGAGGACCAATGGTGGTCACCCTTGGATGATGAGTGATAGACAACGTTGTGTTGGAATGATGCTGCTCTTGGCTTGTGATGTGGAGGTGTTGGATGCGGTGTGACAGCCGACAGCATGCGATGAAGGTCAAGCGAAAGGTTCATGCCGATGGATCAAGGGTGGTGAATTGTGAATACGAGTAGGCTTGGACCGATGGACCCGAGGAGTCTAGGTTGAGCCATGGGCGGTCCACACAGTGCACGAAAGAGCAAGAGAACATGACGGGATGAAGACAGCGTCGGTCGAGTCAAGCAGGATGGAGGCGAGTCAAGTAAGCGGCCTAGGAGCTGGGAGCGAAAGACTTGGAGGCGTCAAAGGCTTGGTGGAGATCAGACACGTGTCGACATCGAGGAGGTCGCGTTGCGGCCTAGCGAAGATAGACAGTTTGGGTGGTTTGGACCTCAAAACCGCCGCGCACGCAGGTTTGCCGGTTTGGGCCTTAAAACCGAGGGCGAGCCCGGTGTTGCCGGAGCTTTGAGAAGGAGGCCACGTGGCATCATTGCAAATCTTGCGTCAAGGCAAAGCAAAGTCGTGAAGGTGGCGTGTCCGTCCGATGAGCGCAAAAAAACCTGGACCAAAATGCCCCTGCATGGGTAGTTATCCTAGTTGTAGTTGTAGGAGTAGTTTAGTCTTTTGTCCTGGACTATAAATAGGGATGGGGGGCTGGTTATTTCAGAACCTCTTCCACCTCTTGCTTAGTAGTTCATTATCCTTAGATTAGAGTCTAGTCTCTTTCTCTCTCTAGTATCTCTCTCTAGAGGTCCTCAGATTATTTGAGCACCGAATCCGTGTATTGAACTGAAGTTTGTTGCGGGAATGGAGGCCCTAACCTCATCGTGTCCTCCAGAATTTGGGAGATGATTTCTTTGTGCAATTCGTGTTTGTGTTCTTTGCATTCTTGTTACTATCTCTGCATCTCCTCTCACGTTTTTGTTCAATTCATGATTTGTGGGGAGTTTTGACTCAAACCGATTGATTTGAAATGAACTAGGACGTGAGTTAAATCTTTCCACCAAAGGATTTTTATTTAAACCTCACGAGTTCATAGATCGGGGCGATTCAGTTTTCGAAGTTGAAAAAGTGGTGTTTTTCACGAGTTTTGAATTTCCTGTTGATTTACAAATCTTTGAGCGATGATCTCTTAGGAGTAGCTTCCCTACTATCTTGTAATGCCTTGGTTCAATTTTGGTGGCGGGTGGTTTTGATTTGATCGAGATTCGGGCAAATTGGTGTTTGTGGGTTTGTTTGGGGGATCTATCTTGCAGCATGCGGACCGTCTGCCCCTTGATCTCGGACCGTCCGCCAGGGCCGGACCGTCCGCCCCTGTGCTGCAGACCGTCCACCTGTAGTCCACAGAACAGTCAGAGACTATGCAGTCTTCAAGGTGTTTGTGTTGAGGTTTTGGCTCGGTTGCTTCTTGAGGATCCCGCTGTGTCTATTGGTCTTTACCATAGGCATCCAGTCACCTAGTTGGCTTATGGATCTCTCCTCTTCCGCTCCTTTTGAATTTAGGGTTTGATTTTGGGACAGAGGCCTAAGTTTTTGAAAGAAATTTTAGAGGCTCCCATTCACCCCCCCCCCTCTGGTCGTTGTTTCGGTCCTTCACCCTACGAAGTTGTTTGTGAACTCCACCTGGAGGTGCTTCCACATGTTGATGGATTTCTTCTCTAGGGACATGAGCCATGTGAGTGGCCCTACCTCTATGCAGATGGGGAAGTAGATGACTTTGGTGTCGTCGTTTCCTCCCGCCACCTGGACTGACAACCAGTAGCACCGCAGCCATTGGACTGGGTCCTGCTTGCTGTCATACTTGGTGATACCTGGAGGTTTGAATTTGTCGGGTAGGACCGTCTTTCGTATTCATTTTGAGAAGGTGGGGAACCCATTAGAATCCTCTCCCATGCACTTGACTTCTTGTTTGCGCTTGCGGCGGCACCCTTCTATGATTGTACGGGCGTCGTGGCTATTGTTGATCTTGTGACGGAGGTCATGTACTAGGCGTTCAGGCTCTGGATGGGGCTCCGGTGGCCACGGCCTCCCGAGGGTTCCGCCCGACTACCCTCTGCTCCGGCTTGACTCGGTCTGGGCCCTCAATTCTAGCACCCTCATTTCTGGCACCCTCATTCCGGCTTGGTCGTCTATGGCTGCTGCCATGTTGGGATGACGTGTTTCGACGGAGTGTATTGGGCTTTGTTGATCGAGTTGCTCATACGCGCGCTCCGCCACCTGAGCTAGTTGCCTGGTGTACTTGGTTTGTGGCAATGCCCAAGTAATTAGGTCAATGGATGTGATGGTGGCGAGGAGAGTATGATGTTGACACGATTGAACTACTGAAGGACTGAAACGGTGACCAGAGGGGGGTGAATGAGAGCCTCAAAAATTTCTTTCAAAAACTTAGGCTGCTATCCCAAAATCAAACCCCAAATCAAAACTAGCGGAAGTCGTGAGATCCACAAGCCAACTAGGTGGCTGGGTGTCTATGGTAATGACCAATAAACACAGTGAGATCCTCAAGAAACAATCCGGGCGAAAACTATAACAGAACAACTACAAAACAAGAACACTGCATCGGCTGGGACAGTTTCTACGTGCCTAGGGCGGACGGTCCATAGCAAGAGGGCTGGACGGTCCGGACCAGGGAGACAGTTTCTATCAGTCTGCGGACAAAATGCGAACGGTACGAGGCAAGAGAGCTGGATGGTCTGGACCAGGCAGACGTTCCGAGACCTAGGGGCAGACGGTCCGCATGCTTCGAGATAGAGTCTTCCCCAGAAACTCACAAACACAAAAAGGGGGATATTGTAAGTTCATTTGGCCCCCTATTTTGGTTTTGGTGTTGATGATGCACATGATTAGAGGACTAATATGATTATCAAGTGATTGACAGGGTTTAATTGCAAAAGAGTGCAAGGTGTGCTTAAAGATTCTCAAGAAGGCCCCAAATGCAAAAATAGAATTGTGTTGAGCTCAAAAGGATTTTCATTTTTGTTTTCTAATTTTGAATTTGAGTTTAGGAATACCGTACTATTAAGGGGGACGCAGATGGATAGCTTGAAGATGCTAAAGTGTTCACTTGAGATCCTGACCAACCATTGAGAGATACAAAACACCCACTTGCACAACCTTTTTCTCAGATTTTTTGAGTGTATCGAAAATTTTGATACGTAGAAGTTTCCAGATAGTCCCAGTAGGGGTCCTCTACACGTCTTACTTGAGAGTGTTGGAAGTTTTGATACACCATTGGAACTTCCGATAAATGTGTGTCGAGTGTTTCTTGAAACTCCCGATAGGAGTCCTTTGCACACCAGTTCTAACTCCATCGGAAGTTCCGACACTATGTCAGAAGTTCCAATAAGCACATAACGGGACAGTAATGGCTAGTTTTGGGGGCTCGGGTATAAATACCCCCTCAGCCCCCCCCCCCCCCATTCAAGGCTGCTAAACTAACTCGAGACAAAAAAAACCCCCCTAGAGCATTGAATACACCTCTTCCTCACCCATTTGAGCCAAATCCTTGAGTTCTTGAGCTAGGGTTTGAGTGAGAGCAAGATTGAGGGTGAGTGCCTTGAGGTTTGAGTGAAGAGTTCAACAAGTTCATCTCAAGAGCACTTCAAGCATCCTTAGCTTCAATTCATGTTTGTTACTGTTGAAGCTCGCTTCTAGATGGCAAGGTGTCGCCTGTTTGAGCCCCCTCTTCGTGTGGTGCGCTCGGGAATGTTTGTATCACCCATTCTTCGTGGATTCATAGTAAGTGACTCAATCTTCCTTTGTAGTTTATTGAGGGAGGTAAAGGGTTAGTGACAACCTGGCTCTTTGTGAGCTCCTCAACGGAGACATAGCTCTCTTAGTTAGAGTGAAGTCCGGTAACAAATTCTTGTCTCGTGTGCTTATTGTGTTCTTTGTTTCTAGCTTGACCTAGAGGCTTGTTTTTAGCTGATCTATATATTTGAGTGGTTCCTTGCATATGTATCACTTGGAGTAGTCTTTACACTTCATTTAGTATCTTTTTATTCAAATAGAATTGACAGTTTCAGGTTACATTTTGAATTTCGTTCAGCTCACTCTATTATGTCGGAAGTTCTGATCCATCAGAAGTTTCGGCACAGCGTCGGAAGTTCTGACAAATCTAATACCGCTACGAAGTTTTTTAGGAAATTTTGAAGTAAGCCTATTCACCCCCCCCCTCTAGGCATCACAAGATCCTTTCAATTGGTATTAGAGCCTAATCCCTTGATTAAGGCTTAACCGCTAAGGGATCAAAGATGTCTCATAGTGGGGATGGACTTGCCACCGCCGAAGAAGCCGCCGCTCGAGCGGCTGCCACAACCACCGCCGTTGTAGGGGTAGCTACAAGCCTTGGAGGAGGCAACGTTGACCCCTTTAGCCAATTCTTGAGAAGTTGACCACCGTCCGTTCATGTCGCAAGCTCAAGCGATGAGTTTCAGGGGAGGACTTGGAGGCCAAGAAAAGAAGAAAAGAAAAAATGAAAGCCAAGATTGAAAAGAAAGCAACCAAGTTGATGAAGAAGAGGATCAAGGAAGAAAGCGAAAAGCATCCCTAATTTGGTTATCACCAAGTTCCTCCTAACTAACCACCTCGTTCCTCTCAATATCCTTCTTCACAATTTCAATCTGTTCACTTGGGAAAACCCTCGTATTTTGATGGGATGGATTATCCCAAGTGGGCGTATGATATGAAAATGCACCTCTATGGGCTTCACCCTTCTATTTGGGAAGTTGTGGTTGTAGATGTGACTCTACCCAAGAATGGAATATCAATGGCCGAACAAGCTCAAGACTACTTCCGCAATGCTCAAGCTGTAAGAGTCATCACCGGCTTTTTGTGTGCTCAAGAATTCAACAAAGTTTGGTCCGTTGAAATTGCCAAGGTGATTTGGGACACACTAAAGGAAGCTCATGAAGCTACCGACCAAGTAAGAGAGGGGAACATGGATTTAATTCACGGAGAGTTAGAGAACTTCATCATGCTTGAAGAGGAAACCGTGACTCAAATGTTTGATAGACTAATGCTCCTTGTTTCGGACATTAGAACTCTTGGAAGTACTTATTGGGATGATCACAAGGTCACAAAGAAGATGCTTAGAGCGTTCACCCCAAGGAATCAAACACTTGCCACTATGATTAGAAGAGATCCAAGCTTCAACACAAAGACTCCCAATCAACTTCTTGGTGAAATTTTGCATCAAGAGTTGGTTGAGAGAGATGTGGCAAAGTCACTTAATATGAGGATGAACAAGAGCTTAGACCTCAATGCTAGCTCTAGCACTATGAGTAAGTCAAGCCTCAAAGCTCTCAAGGCAAAGAAGGAAGACTCAAGTGAAGAAGGGAGCACCGATAAAGAGACCGCCTTTGCCATTAGGAATTACAAGAAATTCTTGAAGAAAAAAGCGTTCAAGAATAGTGGTGATGATAGGAAGAAGACTTCACAATGGAGATGCTATGAGTGCAAGGAAGTCAGTCACTTCATTGCTGATTGTCCACACAAGAAAAAGAAGGAAATAGAGGAGAAGAGGTTCAAGGACAAGAGCAAGGACTATAAGAAGAAATATCAAGGTCAAGCTCATGTTGGTCAAGAGTGGGACTCTAGTAATGAAGAAGATAACAAGGAAGGTGTTGACGCTGAAAATCAGCCAATGACCCTCGGCGTCGGACACACGACCCGGGAGAATCTGCTGAACTCCTGTTCAGGTGATCGCCCTGGTGCGGTTCGCGTGGCGTGCCAGTCAATCTGACCTATTGATTGACAAGCAGAGAAAAGCGTTAAATTCCAGGGGTTTCGATCGACTAAGTGTCCGATCTGTCTTGAAAAGTGTATCAGCGAATTGGCCGATTTACTGTAGAGACGACCGGCTATAAAAAGCCGATAATCACGTAGCAATTATAAGGAAAAACTACTAGAGCAACCTAAACAAAACTACAGAAGCAACACTTGGAATAGATCTAATCGGTTATATGATGATGATAAATAATAATAATACTAAAAAGCCGACAGTTCGTGTCTCAAGCTGGATAAATGGTGATAAAACTAAAACAATAGGAAAAACCTATAATTCTAGTCAATATCGATAACTAGTGAATAAATCCAAACGAAACAACAGTGATGCACCCGAAGTTAAAGCTTAGATATTATTCGATAAGCGGAACTTACAAATTGGCTGGAGATCGTGTCGATGCAGCCCTGCCAACCTGTACGAACTCATGAAAAGAAAAAGTTTTGGCGAAGTCACCGACTTGAAAGTAAGTATAAAGGAAAAGGTAGATTTGTTGTATTGATTGATATGTTGTTTACAAGCCTTACGAGGCAACTATTTATACCCTATTACAACTGATTTCCTAACTGATTAGGATCTATTTCTAATTTTAAAGATAAATATTTACAAACGTACACAACCCATACCGGAGTTGGTTATTATCTTCCCACGGGCCAATATTCTCCTTCAGCTAATCATCACCCTGGCCCACTTTAGGCCCATATCGGCCCAGCCGCTCCAACTCCCAATCGGCCAGCCTTTATTAACTCCTACAGCCAATCGGCCGAAACACTATAGTTCTAATCGGCTGATTCCCAACTATAGCTTCTTGCTCGCCGCGTTGGCCACCTTCCTCTCCTTTGACGCTGATCCGAACACATGTCAAAATCTGGCGTCAACAGAAGGTATGGCAACACTAGCCATACTCAAGCCCGCTACACCAACAAAGTTCTTCAGCAACATCTCCGACAATGAAGATGACACTTATTTTTTGCCTCATGGCAAAGGGACTAAGGTATCAAACACCACATCCTCCTCATCCATCTCCTCTTCTATATCTAGCAATGCTCAAATTGAATTAGATGATGAGGAAGAAAAACTTAAAGCAAATATGATAAAAGAATTTGGCAAGAAAGGCTATAAAGAAATTAAAAAGCTATTGGAGAAATTGGAGAAAAAGAAAGAGTCCCTCAATAGGCAAGAGGACTTGTTCATCCTTGAAAAGGAGAGAAACCTTGCATTAGAGAAGGCTCTAGCCGAAGAAAAGGCTAAGGGTGAAAAGTTAGCTATTGACTTGTCTCTAGCCAATGATTCACGTGAGAGAATGTCAAAGGAACTTACTTTGGCAAATGAATCTCTAGCTTCTCTAAAGGCCACTCATAGTGAATTTCAAGAAAGCTTCTCATGCTTGACGATCAAACACAAAGACCTTGAAGTTAACTATAGTGCCCTTTGGGAAAGCTCCAAGGCCAATCCCAAGGCAAATCTTGACTCCAAGGCCTCCACTAGTGAAAGTTGCTCAAGATGTTATAAAATTGATGTGAATACTTGTATCGCTAACATTACTAAGCTAGAGGCATCAATCATGACTAGAGATGCGCAAATAAAGAGGTTAAACATGCTAGTGACACAAGGGTATGAAGGAAACACCAAGCCCGAGCCTAAGATCAAGTATAAGGATGAGAGGAATCCTAGACATATGGACAGGCTTAGACACTACAAGGGAAGCAAGGTAAGTGAACGCAAGGTGGTAAATGGTAAGGAAGTCATCAAGTTCAACAAGGGTGCAAACCTTGGTGACTTGATGGACATCACACACGGCAAGACCAAGACAAGCACAACTCAAGTCAAGCCAATGGCCAATGTAACCATCAAGGTAAGAGTCATGGAGAAGTTCATGACTAGGTCAAAAGATAAGGTGGTTGCACATGAGCCCTCATCCAACTACACCACCGACTACATGGTAACAATGGACCACAATGGTAAAATAGTGGTCAAATATGTTGGTGCCTATACGAAAAAGGCTATCTTTAGGAGCGTGTGGGTTCCAAAAGTTTACCCATCTAACCAACAAGGATCCAAATCTTTTTGGGTACCTAAATTCCAAACTTAACTTATTTTGTAGGCTTACTCCTCCGGTGGAACTTCATGGTTGCTTAATAGTGGATGTTCAAATCATATGACTGGGGAGAAGGACATGTTTTCATCCCTAGAGCATTATGACACACCCAAAGAAAGCATTGTCTATGGTAATAATAGCAAAGGGGATGTGATCGGAATGGGTAACATTGCTATCTCAAATGAAAACTCTCTCTCTCTAATGTCTACTTAGTTGAATCTTTGGGATACAATTTGTTGTCTATCTCACAACTTTGTGAGAAGGGCTACAATTATCTTTTTTACTAATGAGGGTATGACCGTCTTTAGAAGGGATGATTCCTCTATTGCTTTTACGGGTCATTTGAAGGGCAAGCTCTATCTTGTTGATTTCACAACGGATAGAGTTGAGCCCAAGACTTGTTTAGTGGCAAAAACTAACTTGGGTTGGCTTTGGCATCGCCAACTAGCCCATGTTGGGATGAGGAACTTGGCCAAACTTCAAAAAGGCGATCACATCCTAGGACTAACAAATGTTGTCTTTGAGAAAGATAAGATATGTAGCTCATGTCAAGCCGGAAAATAAGTTGGTGCTCTACATCCCACCAAGAACATCATGACGATGTCAAGACCTTTGAAGCTTCTTCACATGGATTTATTTGGACCCATCGCTTACATAAGCATTGGCGGTAACAAATACGGTCTTGTTATAGTTTATGATTTTTCCGATTTCACTTGGGTATTCTTTTTGCAAGATAAAAGCAAAGCCCAAGGAATAGTCAAGAAATTCATTAGAAGAGCTCAAAATGAATATGAGTTGAAGATTAAGAAGATAAGAAGTGACAATGGCTCAGAATTTCACAACACAAATGTTGAAGAATTTCTTGATGAAGAGGGAATCAAGCATGAGTTCTCCGCTCCATAGACACCTCAACAAAATGGTATTGTGGAGAGGAAGAATCAAACTTTGATTCAAGCTGCAAGAACCATGCTTGATGAGTACAAGACTCTGGATATCTTTTGGGCTGAAGCAATCAACACCGCTTGCCATGCCATCAACCGCCTCTACCTCCACAAGTACTTGGGCAAGACACCCTATGAGATAATCACCGGTAACAAGTCCAAGGTGCATTACTTTAGAGTTTTGGGGAGTAAATGTTTCATTCTAAACAAAAAACCCAAAAGTTCAAAGTTTGCACCAAAGGTTGATGAAGGCTTCCTACTTGGTTATGGTACTAACGAACACGCCTATCTTGTTTTCAACAAAACCATCGGTTGTGTTGAGATCACGATAGATGTGACCTTTGATGAATCCAACGGCTCTCAAGTAGAGCAAGATGATAAAGACCTTGTAGATGATGAAGAACCACCAAGCCAATCAATCATGAGGATGGGCTTGGGAGAAGTGAGACCACGTGAAGTTGAAGCTCAACCTTCGGAAGAAAACATCAACAATGAGCCATCATAATCTACAAGAGTTGAACCGCCAAGCTCTTAACAAACCCAAGATAAAAGTCAAGATCACGGTGACGACCAAGATCATGGCATTGACCAAGAGGGAGAACAAGGTGGTCCAACTCAAGAAGATGATCCACAAGTTAAAAATAATGATGATGGACCCATTCAACGACAAATGCAACTGTTTTTTCCTAGAGTTCATCAAAGTGTTCAATGGGATCATCCTGTCGACAACATCATTGGAAGTATCCAAAGAGGGGTAACTGCTCGTTCACGTTTAGCAACTTTTTGTGAATGTTACTCTTTTGTTTCCTCTTTGGAGCCTTTCAAGGTAGAAGAAACACTTGAAGATCCAGATTGGGTAATGGCCATGCAAGAACTCAATAACTTCACAAGAAATAAGGTATGAGAGTTGGTTGAGAGGCCAAAACAAAATGTGATCGACACCAAGTGGGTCTTCCTCAACAAACAAGATGAACACGGTGTGGTCACAAGGAACAAGGTGAGCTTAGTTGCAAAAGGTTTCATACAAATTAAAGGTTTAGACTTTCGTGAAACCTATGCACCCGTAGCTAGGCTTCAGTCAATTCATATATTACTTGCCTATGCTACTCACCATGATTTCAAGCTATATCAAATGGACATGAAAAGTGCATTTTTGAACGGCCCCCTATCCGAGTTGGTGTATGTTGAACAACCGCCGGGTTTTGAAGACCCAAAGTATCCTAATCATGTGTACAAGCTCCATAAGGCGCTCTATGGGCTAAAGCAAGCACCTAAAGCATAGTATGAATGCCTTAAAGATTTTCTTCTCAAGAATGACTTTGTTATGGGCAAAGCCGATTCTACTCTCTTTATTCACAAAGTAGATAAGGATATATTTGTTTGCCAAATAGATGTCAATGACATTATATTTGGTTCTACTAACGAAAAGTTCTGTGAAGAATTTAGTAATATGATGACCAAAAGGTTTGAGATGTCCATGATGGGTGAATTGAAGTTCTCCCTTGGATTTCAAATCAAGCAAATGAAGGAACGAACATTCATATGTCAAATCAAGTATACAAGGGATATGCTCAAGAAGTTTGACATGACCGATGCCAAACCCATCAAGACACCCGTGGGGTTGAATGGACATCTTGATCTCAATGAAGAAGGAAAGCCGGTTGATCAAAAGGTATATCGCTCCATGATTGGCTCTCTTCTTTACCTTTGTGCATCTAGGCCCGATATAATGCTTAGTGTGTGCATGTATGCTAGATTTCAAGCCAATCCTAAGGAATGTCATCTAATGGCTGTTAAGAGGATCTTTAGATATTTAGTTTACACTCTTAACCTTGGCTTGTGGTATCCTAAGGGCTCCACTTTCGATTTACTTGGCTACTCCGATTCGGATTATGCCGGTTGCAAAGTAGATTGAAAGAGTACCACCGAGACTTGGCAATTTCTTGGAAGGTCCTTGGTGTCATGGAGGTCTAAGAAGCAAAATTCGGTTGGTTTATAAACCGGCAAAACCAAATATGTCGCAGCTGGTGCGTGTTGTGCCCAACTCTTGTGGACGAAGCAAATGTTGAGTGACTTCAATTGTGAGTTTAGTAAGATTCCACTCTTGTGTGACAACAAAAGTGCCATCAAGCTAGCTAACAATCCGGTGCAACACTCTTGAACAAAGCACATAGATATTAGACATCACTTCTTGAGGGATCATGAGACTAAGGAAGATATTGCTTTACGTCATGTAAGCACTGAGAGGCAACTTGCCGATATCTTCACTAAGCCCCTAGACGAGCAAAGATTTTGTGCTTTGAGGAATGAGCTAAATATCTTGGATTCTCGTAACTTGGCTTGATCTATTGCACACACACTTGATTGTTGCCTAGATAGGAAACATGAATTTATTTGCATTGAGTTTTATTTCAAAACTTGGATTTTGATCCTCGGATCAAATCTTGGCTCAAGTGATCATTGTTATGTAATATTGTTTGTTGGCTGATCACTTTTGATTCAAGGTGTCTTACATGTTCATAAGCCATCTATCTAGAAATCTCAATCAAAATCCATCTCAAAATCTATCTTTTTGGAACCGTCCTACACCTGTCAGAACTTCCGATGGTGCATCGGAACTTCCGATACCCCTCGGAAGTTTTCGGGAAGTCCCGATAGGCTTTCTCTGCAGAAAACTCTTTCTCCCGTTGGAACTTTCGACGGGGCGTCGAAACTTTCGATAGGCTTCGTAGGGTTTAAATACCCCCAGCCCGCTGGTTGAACTCTAACCGCTCTTTTTCATTTCACACCGGCGCCCTCTATCCTCTCCACTTCACCTCTTTGGGAGATCTTGAGTTTGAACCATGGGAACTTGAAGCGATCATCATCTTTGGATTCTCTACCCCTCGGAACCTTCGATCCAACTCCAAGAACCTCCGATCCGCGCAGGAAATCTTCGAGGTATTTCATTTCGAATCCCTATCGCCCGATCTCCCAATGCCCTAGGAGTTAGAGGCTCATCTTTTAGGAATATACTCTAGGTGGATCATGGATACTTTCCCTGCAATATCTTTTAATTTGGATGGATGAATCTCAAATCCCATGGATTTTGGACGAACACGGGCTCTGTCGAAACTTCTGATGGATCGGAAGTTCCAGTACTATTTCGAAAGTTCCGATAAGCGTCTGTCATTTTCATTCCTTGATCCATGTGTATCTCATCTAATCCATTGATCATTTCTTTTGCTTGTCCTGTCAGATGGCTCGTGAGCGAAGAAGCAAGGTGCAAGAAGATGCTCCAAAAATCCAATCAAACTCTTCCACTGAGTTAGACGACAATGTGCCAATTTCACAGAGGAAGGGCAAAAGAAAGGCCACCCCCAAAGTGCTTGTCCGTGCTAGAGGTAGGGGGAGATCTAGTGCAGTAGGAGCTTCTAGCCAGGTGCCTCGCCCTCGTATGAAAAATCCGTCCGCTCCGGGAGCTCATTTGGATGATGATGAGGATAAACTTGAATGCTATCAGGACAGTTATTCTTAGGGTCAAGAAGCCAACTCGCCTTGAGAGACCTGGCTTTAACCCCATTCGTCCAGTGGACTACATGAAGGGAAGACATGATGTCAGAGTCTTAAGGTATGATGACCCCTCAAAGTATGAGAAAGAATTTTATGGGGATGTCCGCTTTTGGCTTCATTTTCATGCAGATTGGTACGAGTTTGTTACTCTTAGCAAGTCACATCCTACCACAGAAATGAAGTCAATCAATTGGGATCACTTCCATGAAGTTAATTTGCTGGTTATTAAGCAAGTAAGTGAAGCCTGCAACAACAAGTTCCTTCGATCAATTATGGAGTTTAATCAAGATTGGAACAAAGAGGTGGTGGCCCAATTCTATGCCACCCTTTATATTGACAGGGCCAACAAAGTTATGCATTGGACTCTTCAAGGAAAGCCATTATCTGTCACATATGAAAACTTTGCAAACATTCTTGGCTATGGAGGAGCCTATCTCAATAGTCCAAAGATTCATGATGAGAATGTGATAGAGGATGGAGAGATGGCATTTATGTATGACATTGCATATGGACCCATTAAGCATGGCACCACAAAGGGGATAATTCCTTATTATCACTTGATGAATCAGCTATTTAGGTACACCCTTTGTACCAAAGGTGGAGATTCAGATAACATTTCCAATATGTCCAAGAACCTACTTGCATGGATGCATCCGAGCAAAGAAGACTTTAATGTCTTTGATTTTATTTGGGAGGAAATCATCATTTGCTCATATTCTCCAAAGAAGAGTTGTCACTATGCACCGTATATCTTTGCCATGATCAAAGAAGCGACAAACTTGGATATCTTGACCGACAAGGCCCATCCAGTCTACAAGCCTGAGAAGGGGCAACTTGAGAGGCTTTTGAGGATTGGGTCACACGGTATTCAACTTTCGCCTCCAAGTTCATCTCAAGGACCTCCGGCTTCTTCTCAAAGACCTTGACATGCTCATGGACCGTCCTCTTCTCATGGTCCTTCCTTGGAGCCTTCGTCTTCTAGGCCATCCACATCTAGGGATCCTCCTCGTGCCCCTAAGAAGAAGGGCATTCTCAATTTCATCTCACAAGGCTTGTTTGCTTGTTTCAATGTGGTGAGGCATAATGCGGATGAGATATATGCCCATAAGAAGCACATGGATGAAGAGCTCTTAAAGATTAAGAAGAGGCAAAAGGAGCTAATGGCTAAGAGTGATATACCACATTCTCCTATTCGAGCTCCTATGGACTTCCCTCCTCCACCGATGTTCTATAACCCTTGGGAGGAGATTGGGCATCCCTCGGTATTCTTTGGATCCTCCCAAGATGGCTTTGAGGAGGAGGATTTTGGTGGACGGGAGGAGTCTAGTGAGGAGGAAGAAGAAGATATTCCCGAGGCTAACACTCCCAAGGATGAGGACAACGATGATGATGATGATGAGGGAGATGACGACGAGTGAAGACCCATGGAAGGGCCTCCCCTTTTTGGCGCTTGATGCCAAAGGGGGAGTGAAGCTCACCATGAATGCTTGGGGATGGATCATCATCTTAGCTATCTTTAGTTTCTCTTATGGCTTGTGGACATATATGCAAACTATGTGTAGTGTTATGTTTGGTGTGCGAAGTGTGAACTTTCAAATTTATAAGATTCATTTGCTATACTAGTGTGTCTTAGGACTTCTTATTCACTTGTGTTGAGATGATTATGACATGTATGGTGTATTGCTCTATTTTCTCTTTTTGAAATGTTCCATCTTGTCATACGCATCACGTTGATATTCTTGTCACACATTTGCACCCATGATTGCAAGAATATAGGGGGAGCCCACTTAATATGTGCATTTGGCATTTGAGGCCAATTACCCTCTCATGCACACATTAAGGGGGAGCTCACCTATATAGTTGCATTCAAAGTATTTTTATATATCTTGTGAGCCCTAATTGTGTTGTCATCAATCACCAAAAAGGGGGAGATTGTAAGTGCATTTGGCCAACTATGTGGGTTTTGGTGTTGATGACGCGCATGATTAGGGGACTAATATGACTATCAAGTGATTGATAGGGTTTAATTGCAAAAGAGTGCAAGGTGTACTTAAAGATTCACAAGAAGCCCCCAAATGCAAAAATATAATTGTGTTGAGCTCAAAATGATTTTCATTTATGTTTTCTAATTTTGAATTTGAGTTTAGGAACGTCGTACTATTAAGGGGGATGCAAATGGATAGCTTGAAGATGCTAAAGTGTTCACTTGAGATACCGACCACCCATTGAGAGACACAAAACACCCACTTACACAACCTTTTTCTTAGATTTTCTGAGTGTATCGGAAGTTCCGATATGTATCGGAAGTTTCCAGATAGTATCGGCAGGGGTCCTCTGCACGTCTGACTTGAGAGTGTCGGATGTTCTGATACACCATCAGAACTTCCGATAAATGTGTGTCGGGTGTTTCTTGAAACTTCCAACAGGGTTCTCTGCACACCGGTTCTAACTCCATCGGAAGTTTTGACACTATGTCGGAAGTTCCAATAAGCACATAACGGGACTGTAACGGCTAGTTTTGGGGGCTCAGGTATAAATACCCCCTCAGCCCCCCATTCAAGGCTGTTGAACTAACTCGAAACAAAAGCCCCCAAGAGCATTGAATACACTTCACCCTCACTCATTTGAGCCAAATCCTTGAGTTCTTGAGCTAGGCTTTGAGTGAGAGCAAGATTGAGGGTGAGTGCCTTGAGGTTTGAGTGAAGAGTTCAACAAGTTCATCTCAAGAGCACTTCAAGCATCCTCGGCTTCGATACATGTTTGTTACTCTTAAAGCTCGCTTCTAGATGAGCTATGCATCGCCCGTTTGAGCGCCCTCTTCGTGTCATGTGCCTGGGAAAATTTGTATCACCCATTCTTCATGGATTCATAGTAAGTGACTCAATCTTCCTTTATGGTTGATTGAGGGAGGTAAAGGGTTAGTGAGGACCTGACTCTTTTGTGAGCTCCTCAACAGAGATGTAGCTCAAATTCTTGTCTCGTGTGCTTATTGTGTTCTTTGTTTCTAGCTTGATATAGAGGCTTGTTTTTAGCCGATGTACATATTTGAGTGGTTCCTTGCAAATATATCACCTCGAGAAGTCTTTACACTTCATTTAGTATCTTTTTATTCAAATAGAATTGGCAATTTCAGGTCGCATTTTGAATTTCGTTCTGCTCACTCTATTCTGTCGGAAGTTCCGATCCATCAGAAGTTCCGGCACAGCGTCAGAAGTTCTGACACATCTAATACCACTGTGAAGTTTTTTAGAAAAATTTGAAGTGAGCCTATTCACCCCCCCCTCTAGGCATCACAAGATCCTTTCAAGGGGCATTTTGGTCCAAGTTTTTCTGTGCTCATCGGACAGACACGCCACCTTCACAACTTTGCTTTGCCTCGATGCAAGCTTCGCGATGATGCCACGTGCCCTCCTTCTCGAAGCTTTGGCCACACCGGACTGTTGGAGGTATGCCCTAGAGGCAATCATAGAGATGATGATATTCCATTTGTATCCATGATTTGTATATTGTGTTCATTGAATATCCATTAAAGGCTACTTGAATTGATTTGCAATTATGTGAATTGTATGTGAAACTCTTTACTTGTATGGTTATTCTAAAGTTGTCCCTAGTCGGAGTTCATGTGAGGACACACATGAATATTAGACTAGCACATGTATTAGTTGATGACTATGTTTCACAAGTCATGGACATGGAGATGTTGAGCTAATAATGTGGACACATGTGGAGACATGTGTTAGGACTGACCCAACACGAGAAGTAGTTCTCTCTTTAAACAACATATACGCTTTGTCCTTAGACCTGAGATTGTCGCATGTATTCTAGATGTGGATCGACCTACTTAGGGGCTATTAAACGCTACGCCGTAACAGGGTAGTTATAAAGGTAGCTTTCGGGTTTGTCAAGAAACATGCTATGAGACATGGTCAATCAAGATGGGATTTGCCCCTCTCTGATTGAGAGTGATATCTCTGGGCCCCTCGAGTGATCGAATCCGAAAATGCATGGCCATGCTACGTACGGTTAAGAGTTAACCTACAAAGGGATTCTGAATCATAGGATCGAGAAAGAGCGGTCGGCTTGAAGCTAGACCAAATATCGTGAGGCAAAGGGAATAGCATGTATATATGTTGTGATGGTTCGTCTGATATGATCTTCGTATGCGTATAGGAGTTGGCAAGTCTTGCTAGAGGCCGCTACTGACTATTGGGCCGAGTAGGAGTACTCGGGCCATGTCTATACGTATCCGAACCCATAGGGTCACACACTTAAGGGGCTGGAAGCCCAATTCGGATCTGATCCGAGTTGGATTAGGTTTAGAAGTACTAATGGGCCTCGGATCCAGAGGCCCATCAGGAACCTCTATAAATAGAGGGGTGGGGGCGCCCTAGGGTTTACACCTTTTGGCGAAATACATCTACCGCGCCTCCCACGCCCTCGCCTGTTGCAACTCGCAGATCTAGCAGTCCGGCTTGCGACGCTTCCTCCCTGCACGTGTGGATACCTTGGAGGTGTTGCGCCTGCAGCACTTGGACGAGCCATAGACAGGTTCCCTGCACGTGATCGACTACGTACGACTACGTTGATCGACTACGTACGACTACGTGATCGTCTTCACTACATCGACGCATATCTACATCTTCCGCACCAGTAGTGCGTCGAGTGGTAATCCCGTGATCCTTATACGGCAGTTCTTCCTGGTTATACGCGGTAGAAATTTTGATTAATGGTCTGCGTACCAATCTGTGATGATCCAAGCAACTATGTAATCTTCATTACTAGATTCTTTACTAGCTATTAGGCGTAATAGCATGCTCTAGTTCTTGGAGGACTCATCACCAGGAGGATGGCGCACATGGAACATGGAGATGGAGATCACCATGGTGAACAGGTTCTATGGAGATGGAGATCACCATATGAAAACGGGCCATACTGTGTCACAAGCTGTGTGAATGCCATTTTGTTTATGTTTTACTTTCTGCATGCTGTGATGTTAGAAGTAGAATGATCCCTCCCAAAGTTTAAGTTAGTATGCCCTCCCAACTAAAACTTGCACCGTCCCATGTCTTGTACAATTAGTGGTGGGTCTATGAAATTAGGGTGCCACTAGTTTTCCTTGACTAGACGGGTTCGTGTCGGACACTTACACGCATAAGGGTTGGTTTGCTTAACAAGGTTATCTTAACGGTTAAGGACCTTGGGGTATAAAGGTTGGGCGCCGAGACATAGAGATGTCACCCAACAACAGGAGTCATATGTGATATGATTAGCAAAAGTTGCTTACCGATCTACCTCGTTTGCTAGCGGTGATGCTAAAGCTCACTAGTAGACTTGTTAGTTGTGGATCCTGAATCACTAAGTTTCAATAGAGGGATATTGATTTTAGTGGGAGTAGATTCTGTTAAAATAGTTTAATGTAATTTGCTCTATCATGGATACGTTTGTCTTAGTGTATTTTGCATTACTTTTGTTGTAGATTAAATGGCACCTAGCAACACCACCACATCGTTTGCTTTGCGTTCGGTCCTTGAGAAGGACAAGTTGAATGGAACAAACTACTCGGATTGGATCCGCAACCTGAGAATTGTTCTCAGGGCTGAGAAAAAGGAAGATGTTCTAGACAACCCACTACCAGAAGAACCTGCTGAGGATGCACCCGCTGCTGCTAAGAATGCTTACAAGAAAGCATGTGATGCTAACCTTGAAGTAAGCTGCCATATGCTTGCTTGCATGGAACCCGAGCTGCAGATGCAGTTCGAAACAAACCATGAGGCGCACGATATGATCGTGGCGCTTAGAGACATGTTCCAAACACAGGCCAGGACTGAAAGGTTCAATGTATCTAAGGCCTTTGTTGAGAGCAAGCTAGCAGAAGGCGCAGCAGTAGGACCACACGTAATCAAGATGGTTGGTTACACTCAACGGTTGGAGAAGCTAGGCTTCCCACTGGGCCAAGAGTTGGCCACTGATTTCATTCTTTCCTCTCTTCCGCCTAGCTATGGGAACTTCATCTCGAACTACCATATGCATGGGACGGAGAAGGGATTGAATGAGCTGTGTGGTATGCTCAAGACAGCAGAGGCTGACATCAAGAAAAGCGCTAGTACCAGCCATGTGATGGCAATACAGAACAAGCCCAGCTTTAAGAAGAAGGGCAATTCTTGGAAGAAGAAGGGCAAGGCTGGAACGTCCAAGCCAAACCCACCGCCCAAGGTTAAAGCTGGACCTGGACCTGCTCCAGACAAAGAGTGCTTTTACTGTCATGAACTTGGTCACTGGAAGAGAAACTGCAAGCAGTACCTAGCTTCGTTGAAGAACGGCGGAAGTAAGAGTACTTCTACCTCAGGTACGCTTGTTGTTTATGTTATAGGCAACATATTTCTTGCTGATACAGTTATTAATTCTTGGGTATTTGATACCGGATCGGTTGCTCATATTTGCAATTCGATGCAGGGAATGATAAGAAGTAGAAGCGTGGAAAGAGGAGAAGTTGATTTCCGCGTGGGCAATAATGCAAGAGTTGCTGCTTTGACCGTCGGGACGATGCAACTCCACCTCCCGTCAGGATTTATTATGGAGTTGAATAATTGTTATCTTGTTCCTAGTTTAAGTCGAAACATTTTATCTCCTTCATGTTTGATGAAGGATGGTTATTCATTTGCGAGTGAAAACAATGGTTGTGTGATCTCTAAGAATAATATGTTTATGGCTTTTGCACCCATTGTGAATGGATTATTTGTTTTAAATCTTGATAGTTCACCTGTCTGTAATGTAAGTGCTAAAAGGCCTCGGCCTAATGATTTGAGTCCTACCTACTTGTGGCATTGTCGTTTGGGTCATATAAGTGAAAAGTGCATGAAGAAGCTCCATTCTGATGGACTTCTAACTTCGTTTGATTTTGAATCATACGAGACATGTGAGGCTTGCTTGCTAGGCAAGATGACCAAGACGCCTTTCACAGGATTTCCTGAGAAAGCAGTAGACTTGTTGGAACTCGTACATAGTGATGTATGCGGACCAATGAGCACGACGGCTAGAGAAGGATTCCAATACTTCATAACTTTCACTGATGATTTTAGTAGATATGGCTATGTCTACTTGATGAGGCACAAGTCTGAAACCTTTGAAAAGTTCAAGGAATTTCAGAATGAAGTTGAAAATCAGCGTGGCAAGAAAATTAAGGCCTTACGATCTGATCGTGGAGGTGAGTATTTGAGCCACGAGTTTAGCAATCATCTAAAGAGTTGCGGAATTGTTCCACAACTTACGCCGCCTGGAACACCTCAGAGAAATGGTGTGTCCGAGCGACGTAATCGAACTTTGTTAGACATGGTTCGATCAATGATGAGCCAGTCGGACCTACCGTTGTCATTTTGGGGATACGCTCTAGAAACAGCAGCTTTCACACTTAATAGGGTACCATCTAAATCCGTAGTTAAGACACCATATGAGATATGGACTGGAAAGGTTCCTAGTTTGTCTTTTCTAAAGATTTGGGGATGTGAAGTGTTTGTCAAGCGACTTCAGTCGGACAAGATCACACCCAAGTCGGATAAGTGCATTTTCGTGGGATATCCAAAGGAAACTTTGGGATATTATTTCTACAACCGAACAGAAGGCAAAGTGTTTGTCGCTCGGACGGGGTTTTCCTAGAGAAAGAGTTTCTCAAAGGAGAAAAGAGTGGAAAGACAGTGCATCTTGAAGAAGTTCAAGATGAGCCGATCGGGCAAGAATCAATGAGTGATGCTAACGTAGCAGAACAAGTTGAGATACCCATGGCAAGAGAAGCACCGCCACAACCACAAAGGTCGGCAAGGCTCCGCGAAATGCGGGAAATATTATTGTTGGACAATGATGAGCCTGCGACATATGCAGAAGCAATGATGGACCCAGACTCCGAAAAATGGCAGAGTGCCATGCAATCCGAAATAGAGTCCATGGGAGACAATCAAGTTTGGAACTTGGTTGACCCGCCTGATGGTGTTAAAGCCATAGAGTGCAAGTGGATCTATAAGAAGAAAAAGGACATGGATGGAAATGTTCACATCTATAAAGCACGACTTGTCGCAAAAGGTTTTCGACAAGTTCAAGGAGTTGACTACGACGAGACCTTCTCGCCCGTAGTGATGCTTAAGTCCATTCGGATTATTCTAGCTATAGCTGCATATTTCGATTATGAGATATGGCAGATGGATGTCAAGACAGCTTTCCTGAATGGAAACCTAGCTGAGGACGTGTATATGATATAGCCCGAGGGTTTTGTCGATCCGAAAAATGCTGGAAAGGTATGCAAGCTTCAGAGATCCATTTATGGATTGAAGCAAGCATCTAGGAGTTGGAACATTCGTTTTGATGAAGTGGTCAAAGGGTTTGACTTCACCAAGAATGAAGAAGAGTCTTGTGTTTACAAGAAGGTTAGTGGGAGCTCTGTAGTATTTCTAATCTTATATGTGGATGACATATTACTGATTGGAAATAACATTCCTATGCTTGAGTCCGTAAAGACTTCACTGAAAAATAGTTTTTCGATGAAGGACTTAGGGGAAGCGGCATATATTCTGGGCATTAAGATCTATAGAGATAGATCGAGAAGGCTTATAGGTTTAAGCCAAGATACTTACATCGACAAAGTGTTGAAGCGGTTCAGCATGGAAGAGGCAAAGAAAGGGTTCTTGCCTATGTCACATGGCATACATCTCAGCAAGACTCAGTGTCCTTCGACTGCTGATGAGCGGGATCGCATGAGTAGAGTGCCATATGCCTCGGCTATTGGATCTATCATGTATGCAATGATAAGTACTCGCCCAGATGTTTCATATGTGCTAAGTATGACAAGCAGGCACCAATCTGATCCAGGTGAGAGTCACTGGACAGCGGTGAAAAACATTCTTAAGTACTTGAGAAGGACTAAAGATATGTTCCTCGTCTATGGAGGTGAGGAGGAGCTCGTTGTAACAGGTTACACCGATGCTAGTTTCCAAACTGACAGAGATGATTCAAAGTCACAATCAGGATTTGTGTTCACGCTAAATGGTGGTGCTGTTAGTTGGAAGAGTTCCAAGCAGGAGACGGTGGCCGATTCTACGACAGAAGCCGAGTACATCGCGGCTTCGGAAGCCGCGAAGGAAGGTGTTTGGATAAGGAATTTCCTCATTAAGCTTGGTGTGTTCCCGAATGCGTCCAGCCCATTGAATCTCTACTGTGATAACAATGGGGCAATTGCGCAAGCAAAGGAGCCAAGGAACCACCAGAAGAACAAACACGTAATGCGGCGATTTCATCTCATTCGAGACTTTGTTAACCGGGGTGAGATCAAGATATGCAAAATACACACGGATCTGAACATTTCTGATCCGTTGACAAAACCACTCCCGCAGGCTAAGCATGATGTGCATGTAAGAGCTATGGGTATTAGGTACCTTCTAGATTGACTCTAGTGCAAGTGGGAGACTGTTGGAGGTATGCCCTAGAGGCAATCATAGAGATGATGATATTCCATTTGTATCCATGATTTGTATATTGTGTTCATTGAATATCCATTAAAGGCTACTTGAATTGATTTGCAATTATGTGAATTGTATGTGAAACTCTTTACTTGTATGGTTATTCTAAAGTTGTCCCTAGTCGGAGTTCATGTGAGGACACACATGAATATTAGACTAGCACATGTATTAGTTGATGACTATGTTTCACAAGTCATGGACATGGAGATGTTGAGCTAATAATGTGGACACATGTGGAGACATGTGTTAGGACTGACCCAACACGAGAAGTAGTTCTCTCTTTAAACAACATATACGCTTTGTCCTTAGACCTGAGATTGTCGCATGTATTCTAGATGTGGATCGACCTACTTAGGGGCTATTAAACGCTACGCCGTAACAGGGTAGTTATAAAGGTAGCTTTCGGGTTTGTCAAGAAACATGCTATGAGACATGGTCAATCAAGATGGGATTTGCCCCTCTCTGATTGAGAGTGATATCTCTGGGCCCCTCGAGTGATCGAATCCGAAAATGCATGGCCATGCTACGTACGGTTAAGAGTTAACCTACAAAGGGATTCTGAATCATAGGATCGAGAAAGAGCGGTCGGCTTGAAGCTAGACCAAATATCGTGAGGCAAAGGGAATAGCATGTATATATGTTGTGATGGTTCGTCTGATATGATCTTCGTATGCGTATAGGAGTTGGCAAGTCTTGCTAGAGGCCGCTACCGACTATTGGGCCGAGTAGGAGTACTCGGGCCATGTCTATACGTATCCGAACCCATAGGGTCACACACTTAAGGGGCTGGAAGCCCAATTCGGATCTGATCCGAGTTGGATTAGGTTTAGAAGTACTAATGGGCCTCGGATCCAGAGGCCCATCAGGAACCTCTATAAATAGAGGGGTGGGGGCGCCCTAGGGTTTACACCTTTTGGCGAAACACATCTACCGCGCCTCCCACGCCCTCGCCTGTTGCAACTCGCAGATCTAGCAGTCCGGCTTGCGACGCTTCCTCCCTGCACGTGTGGATACCTTGGAGGTGTTGCGCCTGCAGCACTTGGACGAGCCATAGACAGGTTCCCTGCACGTGATCGACTACGTACGACTACGTTGATCGACTACGTACGACTACGTGATCGTCTTCACTGCATCGACGCATATCTACATCTTCCGCACCAGTAGTGCGTCGAGTGGTAATCCCGTGATCCTTATACGGCAGTTCTTCCTGGTTATACGCGGTAGAAATTTTGATTTGCGCTAGTGTAGCCTACCTCGTATCCCTACACGGACTCGCCTCTGGTTTTGAGACCCAAACCGAAAAACCTGCCTATGCGGTGGTTTTGAGGCCCAAACCACCAAAATCATCCATCTTCGCTTGGCCGCCACACGACCTTCCCGATGTCGACACGTGTTCAGCCTCCGCCAAGCCTCCAACTTGATTCGACCGACGTCGTCTCCATCCCGCCATGTTCTCTTGCTTTTCCTTGCACCGTGTGGACCGCCCATGGCTCCACCCGGACTCCTCAGGTCCATCGGTCCAAGCTTGCTCGCATTCATCCTTCACCACCCTTGGTCCATTGGCATGAACCTTTCGCTTGGCCTTCACCGCGTGTCATCGATCGTCACACCGCATCCTACACCTGCACATCACAAACCAAGAGCAACATCATTCCAATACAATATTGTCAATCACTCAGCATCCAAGGGTGACCACCATTGGTCCTCAACTACATCAAATGCGTGATCTAAGTTCATGATGGGGAGATCGGCTGCGAGGCAGCGACGACGCTCGACCCTTGCAGCGTTTCTTGCTCGTCATCGATTCCTTTGAGCTTCATTTTCTTCTCCTTCTACGTTGGCGGTGAGCTCATCCTGTGACACATCATCTAGGTGATGTTCGTGTCGCAGATTTCTTTCTAGCTAGTCTTCACCATCACCGTCTTGTGTGGTCAAGAGGGAAAAGAGTTCCCACTCCAGAGAGAAACTACCCGAGCTTGATGTGATGATCTCTATAGAGCCGTCTTCTTCATAGATGAGCGACAGAGGGGTTCCCTCCTAGCACGGGAGAGTGTCAAGGTAGGCAACAATGCGTGACTTGTCGTCCTTGGCGAGAGCAGGTGGCTTCATATTGGGCCAGTAGACAAATCTGCCTTGTGGAGTAGATGTGATAACCAGGCCCTGTTGTGGACTTGATAATGGAGTCACCTCATCCGGATCTAAGTAGTAGTCAAGGTCCTCAATCAAATCCAAGTTGAATTGTGATCTGGACAGGATGTCTTGATAGACAGCACCTGAGTTTCGGAGTCCAAACGGGAATCGAGTTGTATTGTAGACCGATTCATGCAATGGCTTAAGCACTAGCTCGTGGGAACCAATCTGACTAGTAGGAGAAGTTGAGTTGTATTCAGACTTGTCCCTCGAGCTTCGGAATAGGTCAAAAATTCTGTTGAATTTCTCGATGAAATCCTCCAAAGCTTAGCGATGAAGGTTGATGTCATACTGCTTCTCCTCCGGGGCCGGTGCGATGTGGCAGTGGAAGTTTCTAGCACCGTCTGCAACACAAATCCAGGAGTCGAAGATGAATGTTGCGCCCGCTTCAAACGCAACGATAGGCTTGATGATGACTTGAGCCATCGAGTTCACTAGTGGATCTTTAGCAAGATCCCCTACTTGGCGCGCCAGCTGTCAGTGTCTAGACCTGGCAACCCACCGAGGGGGTACCCGAGGTAGTGTTTTATGTGTGGGGCTCGCCAAGATCAGGAACACGAAGGTGAACTCGAACACACAATTTAGACAGGTTCAGGCCACTTAGATCGCGTAATACCTTACGTCATGTATGTTGGTTGTGTTGTATTGATTGAACTTGTTTGGAGGGGGTCCCTGCCTCACCTTATGTTGCCGAGGGTAGGGTTACAGGTTGGTTGTTTACAAGAATACTAGTCGGATTCGACAAGAGAGTCCTACTCTAATTGCTACGAGTAGTTTCCTAATCCTCGACTAGTTCCGGTCCTCCACGTAGACCACACCATCCTACAGCATAATTTCCATGTCTGACACGTCTCGGTGTACAGCCCCGTATCTAGGACTATCCAAACCTTCTGGTGGGCCCATAGATGTATGGATAACATGGTCGGCACGGTTTGACTGATAGAGGGACAGAGACCCTAAGGGACAGAGGCCATGTTTGATTTATTTTATGCGCATGTTCCCGACATGAGATCCGCGAAGTGGATGATAGTGGCCCCTGTTTAGACCCAGTGTTATCCGTGGATGGACCTAGGGAATGCTGTCCAGAGATGGACATGGGCGGATATGGATCTCGTAGGTCAGTACCGCTTTTTCATGAGGGTATGGGCTGATCGGACATATGGGGAAAGTGTAAACCTCTGCGCAAAGTATAATCTATTTGAATAGCTGAGGCTCACGGTTATGAGCTCACTAAGTTAAAGCCCCTATGATTACTCTTTGGAATTCTCTGGGAAAGGGATTAGTGTGTTGGGAACACTGGATGAAAGTCGTTGGACTGGATTCCAGAATAAAACTTGGGGACTGGTAGGGGAGGTAGTTTTCCCTCCTCCATGACCGCAACATTTAGAATATTAAATAACATATTTACTAGAGAGTCTTTTTAATTCTCACCTTTTAACTCACCTTGCATGTGAGAGATGATTTAGGCATAGGATATACCTTTAAAACATGCTCCTTGTCCACTTCCCAAATGCATATAAATACTTAGTTATTGTTGGGACTTGTTGAGTACCAACCATAAGTGTACTCAGCCTTGCTTTCATCATGCAGGTTTAGGTCTCCAGGTGTTATAAACCATCTGGTTAGTGGATGGGCACTACTTCACTGCACTAAGGTGAAAACATTTCTTTTATTAAAATATAGGCCTTTTATTGCTTAAAATACTGAACTGTGATGATAACTGTATTAGCCTACTGATCCAGGGACTAATACACGTGATCAGCGCGACTCCCGGAGTGAGGTCCCCACACGCACCTCCCTTCAGTCCTAAGTATTCTTTCACTTGCATGTGGGCCTTGCTTCATCTTGATCCTGAGATCAACTTCTGTTATCTTCAGGAACTTAGCCCTTAAGTCTTCTTGGAGTAATGCTTACCAAAGATGAGCATGAATGGGCGTTGTGTGCCCTTGTGTCCTCTGGCCTTCATTTTTATCTAGGTCATCGATGATTCAGGGCCTCATCCAATTATGCTCCAATATAGTCCAAATTCTCGCAAAAACAGAATATCCTCCAAAATGCAAGGCACATGCAAAAATATCCCAATTATTGAACATGATCAATGGATATGATATTCTATTAATACCATTATTGAAGATAAATATGAGTTAAAGTGTGTCATTAAGGAGTGACACAATGCTAAAGCCCATTCTATACATTGAGTGAACTACACCTATTGTAGCAACACGCTTGCACTTTCATCTTCACTCAAAAGGTTACAATCTTAGTTACTGTACGTCGGTTCAAACTACCCATCCCACTCTCAACCTTTAATATGGGACTATAAAGTCCAATGAGCTATTATGCTCCATGTACGATACTCCAATTGTTGGTCCATTGGTCTGGTCCAACTTTAGCCCATGAGCTTGATGATACATGAGGGAAGGCTCACATTGACTTCACATGGCCGTTGAAGTGCTTGTGTCAACTTCGAAGCTTTCCGTCAACTTCGAAGCTTTCCGTCAATGTCTGCTCTGCTCCCCTCCATGGCTGGTGAGCACCTCCAGTCCATTGTTGTCGCGAGCCCAGCGCCACCTTTACCTCAATGGCTGCAGTGATCGGGCAAGATAAGAAAAGGAAGTGTCATAATCGGGCAGGATAAGAAAAGGTAGGGTATGACATGTGGGGCCCACGTGTCAGTTAGACATAAGAGGTGTAATGGACTATTTTTTTCATACGAAAATGTATGTGCCTGCAGGTAGGCCTGAGATTGGAGACGTAGAAAATGGCATGGTTTGAACTTTGAACGAATTGTAATAACATGATTCAAATTTCAAATAAATAAATTATCCCTCCGTTCCAAATTGTAGGTCGTTTTGATTTTTTTAGATTCATATATAATGTTATGCACCTAGACATACACTATATCTAGGTGCATAATAAGGAGGCGTTTGGTTGGGGCTCAGGTAACGCAAAGGGAAACGTAATTAGGTCACAGGTGGTTTTGTGGTGGAATTACTGATTATGTCCTTTGTTTGGTTTGATGTGGTAATGGTAATCGATTACGCTATAGCTGTTTGGTTCACCGCTCAGGTATCACAAGGTAGTTTTCAAATTTAAATACTCCTCATGGTAAGTGATGCATTGTCAACAACCAATACTGTACTGAAACATTACAAGAACGACATAGAAGTAACTGGAGTACCATGCTCTCTTGACTACACCAATAAGATCTCGATGCACATACCAGCACTTTCTTTAGCAACTAAACAAGAATGTTAACTATTTTGAAATAATTAACTTAGGACACAAGATAAAGAAACACAAGTGCCTTACAATGTGCTTCATACTGTCTTTTTTGACACTGAAGCATCTTTCTATTCTCATCCCAATTGAAGCCACTTTTGTTAAGCATTACCATCAGTGCCCTGAACTTTGTTCTAAAGTGCCTTACTCTTAACTCAATGTAGGGAATAGCAGATATTCCACAGTTAACTTTATAGCAAGATGAGTCTCAAGCACTGAACAGTATCCATTCTTAAAGCCTCCCTCGCCCTTCCACCTTGGGCCCAAAGATATCTCATACAAGGCTTTAACCAATTCATCATCCTCGGCAACAGTCCATTTCCTTTTATTCTTTCCCCTACCACGGATTGTTATTGTTGAGCTCTCAGATAAATCCACAACTGCACAAAATGATAACATGTTAGAAGGGATTGTAAAACAAATCTACAAGTACTATACATGAACTTTAAACTCAGTAAACATAAACAAAAAAGCAAACCTCAATGACAAACAGAAGCCCTATAATTATTATACAGCCCTTGAGCGAGAACATCTCAAAAATTAGTCCACTCATTAGATGTCGACACACACGTGATAAATTTCGGTTCACTCATTTCCCCCTCTGTAATTTTCCCTGATGATTCCCCTGATGAGTCATCCTCCTCCATTTCCATTGGATCAACATACATTCTTTGCAAAATTAAATTGTGCAAAAGGGCACAAGCCATTATTATTCGACATTGAGTCTTTATAGTAAAATATGATGGTGACCTCAAAATTTCCCACCGACCCTTAAGCCTTCCAAAACACCTCTCAATGATATTTTTTGCTCTAGCATGCCTCATATTAAAATATTCTTCCGTACGGTGTGGTGGATTTGTGCAGTCTAACCACCCAAGTGATACCTTTGACCTCGGTATGGAGCTATAAATCCATTTGCATTTGCATAACCAGCATCAACAAGGTAGTAACACCCTTGAAGAACACGCAACCCATTTAGCCTTGAAATAGCATCTCGAAGCACACACCCATCATGTGCTAAGCCCTCCCATCCAGGTAATATATATATATATATATATATATATATATATATATATATATATATATAAATTGCATGTCAGGAGCACAAACACCAAGAACATTCGTCACAATATCTCCTTTTCTTGACATATATCTTCCTTTCAGCCTAGTTGGAACTGTTACCTTGATATGAGTTCCATCTAAAGCACCCAAACGATTCTAGAAACAAAAGACACAACAAATAAAAGAATGTCACAAAACTACTTCTTTAATTAGGATTTTTTTCTTGAAAATAAAAACTTTCTAACAAGTCATTTACCTTATAATATTTCCATTTACCATCCATACTATTCTCTGGTATAGGTTCAGGGGCCTTAAGTAGCAAGTGGTGCAATTTTAAAACAACTACAAGATATAAGTTGAACTGTCTACTAACTGTCTCACCACTTCGAAAGAAAAATTCTTTTATTGTTGAATTCTTCAAATGATGGGATAGTGTGTATAGGAATTGAGCCACTATCTCTTCTAGAGACATATTCCGTGTTGCTTTCAACCCACCAACATCACTAAGTATTTCACACAAACTGTAGAATGTTCTCCTGTCCATCCGAAGCTGGCTGATACAAGCAGCTTCACTATTGCGAATAAGGTTGCTCAACCACACATTCCTTTTCCTTTGTTCTATGTTTCTTATCCTTTGTTTAATTTTTAAACATCTCCTTTTATATGCCATTGCAAGGAGTGACCACATATAGTAGTAAATGACAATGATGGAAGTCATCATATTTCTAAGGGCCATGTTCCTTCTTCGGGTTCTCGTGGATAAAGGAAGGCGAGCCATATTGCTGTACATGACAAAAAATGCAAGTAAACAAACAGGGCATCCAAAATAAAATTCTCTTTTATGCAGCCAACAAGCATAACAAGTTCTAGCAACACACATCCTATTCTACTACTGCATATCCAATTTAAGAACATAATTGATTTGTGGCTTTGTTATAAGTATAGATTTAAACCTAATTGATACACAAGTCGATGGAAGGTGAGTTTCTCGGTGTCGATATTGTGGATGGGGCAGCACTCCAGTGGATAGGATAGGGCAGCACTCCAGTGTGGTGTGTTGGATGGGGTAGCACTCCAGTTCTCAGTGTGAAATGAGGTATCACAACAATTATCTCCTTATGACACTAAAATTAATTGTACGTTTTAACTTGCCACATATTTTATCAACAATGACAGAAAACATCACGTCTTGAGTGACTCCTCACTGGTATTTCAATGAACATATTGAGATGGACAAATTGTCTAAATAAGTCACGAATACCATAGTTTCAGAGGTAATTGTCTAAAAATAGTTGTCTCTGAAACATATTTAGGACAATATGTTCATTGAAATACCATAGTTTAGGGACTCCTCACTGGTATTTTATGAATACCATAGTTTCAGAGATAACAACAGATCCAACTGACGGCAGTCTACAGTCATAGCTTCTCCCAACATAAGGTACCCATGTCAACTAATCATTTTACAAGTACTAATTTGTTGGGGGAAAATATTAAACGACCTCCTGGTGTCCCTTAAAACAACAATCATGAAGGCCCAAGCCCACCTGCGGCAATGACGACCACCGCCGACCCGGCATGGGCAAGGAGCACCCCACTCCGTCTCACCTAACCCAGGGCCCTAGGGTCGGACACGCCCGACCCCTCGATGGTGAAACTCCGCCTCGCCCGACCCACAGTCCCAGGGTCGGGTGCGCTCGACCCCTCGCCGCAAGGCTCCGCCTCGCCCGACCCTGGGCGTAGGGGGTCGGACTCATCCGAGCCCACAAAACAAAGGTCCGCCTCGGGCGCAAACTGGCAGACGAGGGCGCGGATCTCGTGGGCCCCCCACCGATCCTGCCATAAATGCGCCGCGGCTCTGGCGCGTAGAAAGGCGCTCGCGCCCCTCGACGTGACCCGCCACAAGTGCCCGGGCGGAACACTGTAGCCACGACCGCATAGGCTACAGTGGCCGTGGCTCCCCCTGATTCGCTATAGGGCACTCATTGCATGCGCCGCCCGGCACAGGAGGGAGTGCCGCCCATTCTCGTGGTCGGCCTATTCGGCGATAGGGACACGACGTCCGTGTTCCGCGGGTCGTAAGCAGGATAACAGGGGTTAGCCGTCTCCCCCAACGTGCACAGTTGCCGCGACCGAACACCATCATCATGCTCGACGGCGACGGGCGTCTGGAGGATCGTCGACAGGATCTGGCGACAGCCGCCCTCCTCCGATGGCCGCGCTGACAGGGGACAAAGGCCGGGGCAGAAGGCGGCGACCCGGGGACTTGGTCCTCTTCCTTGTTTTTTACTTTACTTAGCTTATCTCTTTTACTTCTCCACACACCTGACTCACCTGTAACCCCTGAGCCCTCCTTGCGCTATAAAAGGAGAACCATGGGTCCTGAGACCAGGAGGACTCTCAAGCGAAGAGAACCCACACACTCTCTCTACGAGCATCAGTGCACACCCAAGAGACTTGGGACCAGCTCCCTCTCTCACCCGTTTGTAACCCCTACTACAGACCATGCGTGAGTAACACGAGCAGCTCCTCATACTGGACGTAGGGCCTTCCTTGCCCGAACCAGTCTAACCCCGTGTCTTCTCACGCCACCATCTGAAGCCTTACGCGCATAAAAGAAATTTACTAGCCATAGTCTTGATCCGTGTCACACCCGATTTTAAGGACAAAATCGAGTGCATTAAATACATGTGCGCCAGGATCAAGTTACACACATGTACGACAATAGTGAATAGCAAAGACAGTGCTAAATTGAATAAAGAGAGTATTAACCATTATTACATGACCGAAAGTCTCACATAAACCACAAAGTCTAATTATTACGCAGCGGAACTCCAAAGATGACGACGACTCCACAAGCAGCTGACTGAAGAAACGTACGCCTAGAACTCCTCGAAGTCGTGTAGATACTCCTCTTCCCAATTAACTTGGTCTGAACAGCGGTTTTGCAAGGGTGAGTACACTTATGGTTGGTACTCAACAAGTCGTGGGGAAATAGTGTAGTGTAAGGCTAATTCAAGGTATGGCTAAGGCATAATTAGCATTCGCTTTTAATTAAGTTGGTCAAGTTTCATTAGCAATTAACTACGTATAAGTTCATACCACCCGAAGTTAAACATGATCATAAATAAAGCAACAAATGCATGAAATGATAACAAGTTAAGTCCATCTTCCGATAATATTATCATGTGAGGGTCCAGGCCGCTCTTAACCGTGAGCACGGCTGATCGATCAGTTTAACACTCTGCAGAGGTGGCACATCTTTACCCACAAGTCGCGTAAAAGTTCAAAAGAACTTTGGACCCAACCATGCGATGCTAGCTAGGCACCATACCACACTTCCGAGGTGTGATTGCATAGGGACGCTACGAGGCCTTTACAAAGATTCGCTAGCAATGTGGTAACCCGCTAAGGTTTCAGGTCGAAGCGAAACATAGCAGTCCCCTAGAGGGCATAGTGTCTTAGCCAAGCCCACTTCCCAAGAGAGCGAGTGCTATATCCCATCAACGCCTCCCCTCTTGCCCTTCCGGTAAGGTAACCCCAAGCTAGAGTTTCTAATTAATCAGCCAAGACCAGAGCCATTTAGTCTTGTGGTAGCACTATTTTCCTGGGTGGTTCTCCATGTTCCGATTAACAAATAATGATCTTGTCTTAATGAAAGGTATAACAGAAGTAAAGCAAGATTAAGCATTGTGTTTAGTTAAACCACCATATACCAAGTAAGCACTAAGCATGAGCTACCCAACATAAAGTAAACCGGTTGGTCAAGGCAAAGGTAAATCAATCTAGGCGAACCTTAATTGGGTCCCATCAATTTAATCTTACATGTGCATAGCATTGATGTTGAGTACGAGAAAGTAAAGGTGTATAGGACAAAAAGGTAGTGATCAAGGACACGACTTGCCTTCTTGGCCTTGCTCCTGCTGTTCGTACTCCTCGAAGGCTTGATCTGCAACTCCCTCGAACTGCGGGGCGTCTACACGCGTCACACGAGCACATACAAGCAAACATGGGCAAAAAGTAAGAAAACAGTACACCAAACATAGTTAAACAGAGAAAACAAGCTTGAAAAGATGATCTACGCTTTAAAACGAACACATGGATATAAAGAACGCGAAAAACGTTGTTAAGATGCAAAAGATATGATTAGAACAAGATCCAGGGACTTTTCTGTGAGAAAAACAAAACTTTTAGGGCCTATCCGCGAAAACCGAGGGCTTATACGTAATTATGCGTATAAACCGAGGGTCTGACGCGTAAAAACATCAAACCCGGACAGCGGGTTGATTTCTGGAAAACTCAAGGGTCAAACCGAAAAGTGCGAGGGCAGATCTGGAATTATTTTCAACGCGATCTGGACCGCGGGTTGATTTGCGGAAAAGGCGGGGGCTTAAGAGCAAAAGCGGCGCGGCGCGGCAAAGTTGACCGGTACGCGGTCTGATTTGACTGGCCGTGAGCCGTCGGATCTTGATCCGACGGTTGCGGTCGTCGATGACTCGCGGGCGGCGGCGGGAACAGAACGGCGGTGGCGGCGAGCGGCGGCGCGCGACGACGAGCGGCGGTGGGTCGCCGGAGTTGGGCGAAATAGCGCCACGGGGCACGGTTTAACGCGCGGGTTGCACCACAAGAGAGAGAAGAGCACGGCGATCCCGTTTTGGGGGTCCTCGTCGACCGGAGCTCACCGACGGCGGCGGTGGACGGCGGGGAAGAGGCGGCGGCGCTGGAGCTCGTGGCGGCTAGGGTTTTGGGGGCACGGGCGCTGGTGGAGGAGACCGGGAGGGGCGGCGGCTTTTATAGGCGCTAGGGGATAGAGCGGCGCGGGTTTAAACCCCCGGAGGAGTCGGAGCGGATGGAGTCCGGGGCGGAGAAGGCGCGCGGCGGTTGCGGGAGTCCAGCCGGATTCGACCGGAGGAGGGAGATGACGGGTGGGGTCCACCCGTCAGCGGACGCGGGCGGAGGCAGGCCGGAGCGGAGTCGCGGGCCGGTGCGCGTTCATGGGCTGCGGGGCGCGGAAGAGGAAGCGGCAAGCGGAGCCGGCCGAGCGGAGCTGGGCCGTTGCGGTGGGAAGCTGGGCCGCGGAGGAAGAAAAGGAGCGACGGGCCGAGCGGCTGGCGGAGCAGGCCGGCAGGGGAGAAAAAAAAGGAGGAGGCCGGCGGGCTGCTTCGCGGGCCGGTAAGGATGAGGCGGCCGGGCCGAAAGAGGAAGGGGCGCGGGTGATGCTGGGCCGCAAGAGGAAGAAGAAAGGGAGGAAAAGGGAAGATGCGGCCCAGGTGAAGAAGAAGGAAAAGAAAGAGAAAGGGAAGTAGAAAATGGTTTTGGAAATTTGAATTCAAATCTGGAAATTCAAACTTTGATTCAAACCCAAGCAATCAAAATTAATGCACCAGCATGCATGCACAAATAATTCCTATGATGAATTTATTAAATTAGAGAAAATGAATTTAGATGCCTAGAATTTAAATGACACCCTAATTTGAGCAAATTTTAATGAATTTAAATTATTCAAAATTTCGGGTGTTACAAATCCTACCCCCCTTAAGAAGAATCTCGTCCTCGAGATTCGGAAGATCCTGCAAAGAGATGAGGAAATTCCTTCTGCAACTCGTCCTCTCTTTCCCAAGTTGCCTCGTCCACTGTATGGTGACTCCACTGAACCTTGCACATTCTGATCGTCCGATTCCTTGTAACCCTTTCCAAAGTATCCAAAATCTTAATGGGGTATTCCGTGTAAGTGAGATCATCCTGAACATTCAATCCCTCCATTGGCAACTGTTCCTCGGGAACTCTGAGGCACTTCTTAAGCTGTGAGATATGGAACACATCGTGTACATCCGACAACTCGTTAGGCAACTCCAACCGATAGGCTACCTGTCCCACTCGCTCAAGAATCTTGAATGGACTGATGAATCGAGGTGACAACTTCCCTTTGACCTTGAATCTGCGCATACCCCTGATGGGCGATACCTTGAGATACACATAATCACCTACCTCAAAGGTCAATTCTCTTCTCCTGGTGCCAGCATAACTCTTGTGTCGAGACTGAGCAGTCCTCAAGTTTTCTCGGATGATCTGGACCTGTCTTTCTGCCTCTTGTATAATTTCTGGCCCAAATAGCTGACTCTCTCCTGTCTCACTCCAATAAAGGGGTGTTCGGCACTTCCTACCATACAAAGCCTCAAATGGTGACATTTTGAGACTGGCTTGATAACTGTTATTATAGGAGAACTCTGCATAAGGTAGACTCTTGTCCCAACTGCCTCCATGCTTCAGTGCACATGCTCTTAACATATCCTCCAATATTTGATTTGTCCTCTCGGTCTGTCCATCTGTCTGAGGATGATAAGCGGAACTGAAATTCAGCCTTGTGCCTAGAGATTCATGCAATTTCTGCCAGAAGCGTGACGTGAACTGAGTACCTCGGTCTGACACGATCTTCTTGGGCACACCATGTAAACACACAATCCTTGCCATATACAACTCTGCTAGCTTGGATCCGGTGTAAGTAGTCCTTACCGGTATGAAGTGAGCTACTTTGGTCAATCGATCCACGATAACCCATATAGAGTCATACCCATCTCGGGTGCGAGGCAAACCCACAATGAAATCCATCCCAATTTCTTCCCACTTCCATTCTGGCACCTTCAATGGCTGAAGTAACCCAGCTGGCCTCTGATGTTCAGCCTTGACCTTTTGACATATGTCGCAAATGGCTACATGTGCAGCTACATCTTTCTTCATTCCGGGCCACCAATACTTCTGCTTAAGATCTTGATACATCTTGGTACTGCCGGGGTGGATGGAATAAGCAGAATCGTGAGCTTCTTTCAAGATCGCCTCTCGGAGATTTCCCACATCGGGTACCCAAATCCTTCCTTTGACCCATAAGGTTCCCTGAGAGTCTTCTGTGAAGTCAGTGGCTCTTCCTTCCTTTACCATCTCCTTAGTTTCCTTGACCTTGGCATCCTCAAGCTGTCCTGCCCGTATCTCTTGCTCTAGTGTTGACTCCACTTCCATCGTTGCTCCCTCAGTATGTGCAACGACGCTCAAGTTGAGCCTCTGAAATTCTTTCATCAACTCGTCAGGTAGCTGGAATGCTAAGGCTAAGTTAACATGACCCTTCCGACTCAAAGCGTCTGCAACCAGGTTAGCCTTACCAGGATGATAGTGAATCTCCAGATCATAATCATTGATGAGCTCTAACCATCGTCGCTGTCTCAGATTAAGGTCCTTCTGAGTGAAGATGTACTTGAGACTCTTGTGATCAGTATAGATCTGACACTTAGTCCCCAGAATGTAGTGTCTCCAAATCTTCAAGGCATGAACCACTACGGCTAGCTCCAAATCGTGAGTCGGGTAATTCTGCTCATGTTTCCTCAATTGCCTAGAAGCATAGGCGATCACATGACCTTCCTGCATCAGAACACAGCCTAAACCCTGTCGAGATGCATCACAATATATGTCGAACCCCTTATGTAGATCTGGCATTACCAATACTGGAGCTGTGGTCAACCTCTTCTTCAGTTCCTCAAAACTTGCCTGACATGCCTCTGTCCATTTGAATTCCCTTCCTTTTTCTAGTAGCGTAGTGAGGGGCTTTACTATCTTGGAGAATCCTTCAATGAACCTGCGGTAATAGCCTGCAAGTCCGAGAAAACTCCTAATCTCAGTTACTGTCTGCGGCGGATTCCACTTCAAGACATCCCTAACCTTGCCTGGATCCACTGAAATTCCACCATCAGAGATGATATGACCAAGGAAAAAGACTTCCTTTAACCAGAACTCACACTTGCTGAATTTCGCATACAACTAATGTTCTCTCAACTTCTGAAGCACTAACCTCAAGTGTTCCTCATGTTCTTCCTCACTCTTGGAGTAAATCATGATATCATCAATGAACACCACGACGAACTTATCCAGGTACTCCATAAATACCTTATTCATCAGATACATGAAGTAAGCTGGAGCATTTGTCAGCCCGAACGACATTACCGTGTACTCGAAGAGACCATATCTGGAAGTAAAAGCGGTCTTGGGTATGTCAGACGGCCTGATCTTCATCTGATGATAACCCGATCGCAAATCGATCTTGGAGAATACCTTGGCTCCTCTCATCTGATCGAACAAATCCTCAATGCGAGGCAATGGGTACTTGTTCTTGACGGTCACCTCGTTCAGTGCTCTGTAATCCACACACATCCTCTGAGTACCGTCCTTCTTTGGCACAAAGATAACCGGTGCTCCCCATGGTGATGAACTAGGCCGAATAAACTGTTTTGCTGATAATTCCTCTAGTTGTTGTTTCAATTCTTTTAATTGTTCAACCGACATTCTATAAGGACGTTTGGAGATAGGTGCAGTACCAGGTAAAAGATCAATAGAAAATTCAATGTCGCGGTGAGGTGGCATACCTGGTAAATCGTCGGGGAACACATCCGGATAGTCACACACCACTTTGATATCTTCCAAGGATTTTCCAGCCAACTGATTAACTGCACAATCTGCTGCTGAAGGTGTAGTAGCCACAAATTCAATTCTTTCCCTTGCTGGGCTTGTGAGAGGAACCGACCTTTTTGCACACTGTATCACTGCATCAAACTTGCTCAACCATCCCATACCGAGTATCACATCAATTCCACTTGATTCCAATACTATAAGATTAGCCGGGAAATCTCTGCCGATTATCTTGAGGTTCACTTGGTTACATCGATATAATGCTTTCATATTTCCCCCTGGTGAACTAACTAGCATGTGGCGTGGCATGGTACTTATGGGTATGTTATGCTTAGCTACGTACTGTGCAGTAATGAAAGAATGGGATGCTCCAGAATCAAATAATACTGAGGCGGGTGTTGAGTTGACAAGAAACATATCGAGCACAACGTCTGGAGCCTCCTGAGCGGTATCCACATCCACATGGTTTAGCTTGCCACGCACAAAGTTCTGCTGTCCTTGCGCGCGCTGCGGGGTCTGGTTCACATTCCTTGATTGTTGCGCCTGTGGGTTCTGTCGAGGTGTGTTATTATTCTGCACAGGGGTAGAAGGCACACTCCTCTTGGGACAAGCGTTGGCATAGTGGCCAACTTCACCACACTTGTAACAAGTGTTACCCCCTGGAGCATTAGGCCTCGCTAGAACGCCTGCAGGAGTCATCTGGCGGTTCTGCGGAAAGCTGGGGCGCGGAGTCTGCATAGTCTGCATCCCCGGACGCTGGAACTGAGGGCTGGGGCGCTGGAATGAATGCTGAGCGGGGCGCTGGAATGACTGCTGCCCATAATTCCCACTCGGACCCCCTGCACGGAGCGGCGTACCCTGCTGTGGAGCAAAGCGAGGGCGAGTGTTGCTTCCCGAGGACGACTGGGAATTAAATTTCCTCTTCATCTCCCCGAGCTCGTTCCTCTTGTGTTCCAGGCCAATCGCCTTGTCTAGCATCTTCTGGAAACTGGGGAAGGGGTGCGACATCAGCTGATATTGGAGTGGTCCAATCAACCCATCCAAGAACAGCCCCTGCTTCTGCTCATCATTAGCAACATCCTCGGGAGCATATCAGGACAACTAAACAAACTTGTCCCTGTACTCTGCCACTGTCATGTTCCCCTGCTTAAGAGCGAGGAACTCCTTCTTTTTAAGCTTCATTAATCCGGAAGGAATATGATGACTTCTGAAGCTATTCCTGAATTCATCCCAGGTAATGCCATTAGCATTAGCATGGGTAGCGGTGTAAGCATCCCACCAATCAGCAGCTGGCCCTTCCAGGCGTCCTGAAGCATACAGGACCTTCTCCCTGTCAGTACACTGGGTGATATTCAGCATCTTCTCCACTGTTTTCAGCCAGTCATCAGCATCTAATGGATCCGGAGAATGTGAAAACGTCGGGGGCTTGTGGCTCATGAACTCCCTGTGCCTGTCCCTTGGCGGCGGCTGCTGCTGGTTGTTGTTGTTGTTGTTATTGTTCAGCTGAGCTTGTAAAGCTGCCACGGTGTTGGTCAGTCCGGCGAGAAGCTGAGTCTGAGCTGCTAGAAACTGCTCCATCCCTGCAGGTGCTTGCTGGTTCTCTTGCGGAGCGGTGTTGGGATTGTTGCTGTTGTCCCCGTGGCGAGGCACTGCGGGACGGCCAACTCCTGATCCGGACCTGGTGTTTACCATCTGAGCGTTAGAGACAATAGATTTAGATAGATGTGTGAAAGAATAACTGAGAAAGATAAAGCGACAAGATGTAAAAGAAAACAGATTCTGTTAGCCCTATTTAATTAGGTGTGGCCGTCAGAAGAAGTGTCCATAAATACTGAAAAATTACCAAGTCGTAACTTATTAAATTTGTGAACCAACCCAACTGGAATCATCTCAATCGGACTTCTGGATCTCGAGTTACAAAATTAACAAGCTGACAGTGTCGGTTGACAGTTTCAGATTCTGATTGCTTTACTAATTCGCATATATCTCCCAGAAGGATATTCCAAAAATTCTGAAACTTTTACAGAAAATACTCCACGAAGTTCTGAAACTAACCCCACTGGTTTCATGTCATTTGGACTTCCGTAGCTCGAGATATAAATAAAACAGTACTGGCGTGTCACATAATGTCGAGAACAGAATTGAATGTCGCTTAGCTTGCATGATAGATAGATTTAGACAGATGGTAGATCATGATTAAGGAAGATTAAATACTGATTTAGAAAAGAAATAAAACCCAACTAAGCACTTTATTTATTAGGACCAGTATCGTGTGGCAATTGCCCCACATACCGCACTCATTACAAAATCCAACTCAAACATGTAGCACAAAACCAATCATCTAAGCACACTTTAACTAACACACTCGAACGACGTCTAACGGTTACAAGAATTTAAACTAAAACACTCCTAATTTCCTAGAGGTCTTCTGCGGTGGCGCCGGGCGAGTCGTAGCGGGGACGCTTAGGCGACGGCGACGAAGCGGGATGAACAGCAAACTCCTGCGGCGGCGGTGCCCCCGTCGCGGCAACCATATTCGCATCTCTCTCCCACCGGAGTTCCTGAACCTCCTGTTGAAGCTCCTGGATGTGGTTGTTTGCTTCATTCAATGCGGTGAGAGCTGCCAACGTGTACTTGCGGAGGAAATCTGTAGCCATGTCAACCCCATCATTAGTAGCGATGAAGGTTCTTGCTTCCTCAAACATGTAGCACAAAACCAATCATCTAAGCACACTTTAACTAACACACTCGAACGACGTCTAACGGTTACAAGAATTTAAACTAAAACACTCCTAATTTCCTAGAGGTCTTCTGCGGTGGCGCCGGGCGAGTTGTAGCGGGGACGCTTAGGCGACGGCGACGAAGCGGGATGAACAACAAACTCCTGCGGTGGCGGCGCGCGACGGCGAGCGGCGGCGGGTCACCGGAGTTGGGCGAAATAGCACCACGGGGCACGGTTTAACGCGCGGGTTGCACCAAAAGAGAGAGAAGAGCACGGCGATCCCGTTTTGGGGGTCCGCGTCGACCGGAGCTCACCGACGGCGGCGGTGGACGGCGGGGAAGAGGCGGCGGCGCTGGAGCTCGTGGCAGCTAGGGTTTTGGGGGCGCGGGCGCTGGTGGAGGAGACCGGGAGGGGCGGCGGCTTTTATAGGCGCTAGGGGATAGAGCGGCACGGGTTTAAACCCCCGGAGGAGTCGGAGCGGATGGAGTCCGGGGCGGAGAAGGCGCGCGGCGGTTGCGGGAGTCCGGCCGGATTCGGCCGGAGGAGGGAGATGACGGGTGGGTCCACCCGTCAGCGGACGCGGGTGGAGGCAGGCCGGAGCGGAGTCGCGGGCCGGTGCGCGTTCATGGGCCGCGGGGCGCGGAAGAGGAAGCGGCGAGCGGAGCCGGCCGAGCGGAGCTGGGCCGTTGCGGTGGGGAGCTGGGCCGCGGAGGAAGAAAAGGAGCGACGGGCCGAGCGGCTGGCGGAGCAGGCCGGCAGGGGAGAAAAAAAAGGAGGAGGCCGGCGGGCTGCTTCGTGGGCCGGTAAGGATGAGGCGGCCGGGCCGAAAGAGGAAGGGGCGCGGGTGATGCTGGGCCGCAAGAGGAAGAAGAAAGGGAGGAAAAGGGAAGATGCGGCCCAGGTGAAGAAGAAGGAAAAGAAAGAGAAAGGGAAGTAGAAAATGGTTTTGGAAATTTGAATTCAAATCTGGAAATTCAAACTTTGATTCAAACCCAAGCAATCAAAATTAATGCACCAGCATGCATGCACAAATAATTCCTATGATGAATTTATTAAATTAGAGAAAATGAATTTAGATGCCTAGAATTTAAATGACACCCTAATTTGAGCAAATTTTAATGAATTTAAATTATTCAAAATTTCGGGTGTTACAATCCGCTAATCTCGACTACGACAGTTGGCACGCCAAGTAGGGGACCCTTGCGTGTACATCACCGGCTTCAGATGGCCACCCGCGACGCCAGCTTTGCTCCCGGCTCCCTCGTCCGCTTTGGGAGTTTAGAATTCCTCGCCACGGGGGAGGGAATCGAGCTGATCCCTCTCCTTGCCCTGTCCGCTCAACCTGTCACCTCCAGCTCCGCCACCGGAAGGGTGGTGAGCCGCCGGGTGCGCGCCACGGGACCTCCTTCGGTGGAGTGGCCTCTTGGCATGCGCAACGCCGCGGTGACGTACGGGCGCCTCCTGGCACGGTCCATGATCGTGCCACCCACGAACAACGAGTTTGTGGGCATGGCGAGGACAACCTCCGACGCTGGCTCCAACAACGAGAGGCACCACCCCTCGCGCGAGTGCTTCATGGCCGACGTGCACTCCGAGGGGTCCAACGACGACGATGGCACCGAAGGGAGGCAGCGCACTCCCCCACCGCGCGCCGCAGCTATGACTGGGGCCCATGCCAGGGCTCCGGTGCGGCAACGACAGCCGGAGGCACGCGCGGCGCCCTACCAGGAGGTCGAGCGCCCCCGCGACGAAGGCGGGGCATGACAACGGGCGCGTGACGTCCAGCGACGCATTTGCGCGGACAAAGATCGCCCTCAGCTCTTCGCCCGCGCCAGCTAGAACATCGCCGCAGCGGTGGCCCTACTCTGACGACTCCCGAGCCGGCGACGCCCGAGGAGCGTCAGGCGCACCAGGAGGTACGCACCCTGCTCGAGTGCGCCATCGTCCAACAGGCGGAGAGCTCTGCGTCTCGGCGACGCGGGCACAACGCCAGCAGGGCGGCACCCACCGCGCCTCCCGAGAGGCAGGGGAGTCTGTCCACCAGCCTCTCCCCGGGGTGAACCGGGCTGCGCTCGACTGATGGACACCGCTGCCCGCAGGAGGCGGAGCTCAGTCCGTCCACCGGCGCGTCGGTCCCATTCGCGACGCCCGCGACACTCTAGACGTGCAGAGGCGTTCCCACGCGGACAGAGAGGATGGGGTGGACCGCGGCTATCACGTCCACCGTGGTGGCCACTACGACAGCGAAGAAGATCGCAGCCCGAACCCCGACCCAGCAGGGCCCAGGGCCTTCTCCTCACACATCCTGAACGCGCCATTCCCGGCGCGCTTCAGGCAACCCACGAACATGGCCAAGTACTCCGAGGAGACGAACCCTGGACTGTGGCTTAGTGACTACCGGCTTGCATGTCAGGCCGGTGGGGCGGATGATGACCTGTTCATCATCCGCAATCTCCCTTTGTTTCTGGCCGACTCGGCGCGAGCCTGGCTGGAACACATCCCCTCAGGTCAGATCCGTAACTGGAATGACCTGAAGGAGATCTTCGTGGGGAACTTCCAGGGCACGTACATGTGCCCTAGCAATTCCTGGGACCTCCAGAGCTGCCGCTAGGGGTTGGACGAGTCCCTCGCGACTACATCTGGCGCTTTTCCAGGAAGCGCATCGAGCTCTCCAACGTCGCGGATGCCGACGTCATCGGAGCCTTCCTGGCAGGAACTTCCTGCCGGCCTCTGGTCCACGAGCTCGGGCGAAGGGGCCGTCAGGGCGATCTTCGATCATTTTAAGGGCAAGGCGAAGCAGGAGGAGGACGCCGACGAGGGCACCTCCAACCGTCAACAGAAGAAGAAGAATAAGTAGCAGCGCGAGGCTCCCATCGTGGCCGTTGCTGAACGCAAGTGGGGACAGCCGCCCCTAGAGGGCACCCCCGACTTCTTCGACAAGCTGCTCAAGGGACCGTGCCCGAACCATGAGTTTCCCGCAAAGTACACCTACAAGGACTGCAACCTCATGAAGAGGTATTTTGTAGGCAACCTAGTGAAGGGCGACCGGAGACGGAAGCCTGAAGAGGAGAAGAAGGACAGTGAAGAGAAGGAAGATGGCTTTCCCAAGGTGGACGACTGCTTCATGATCTTCGGTGGGCCGGCGGCATACGACTCCAAACGCCGCCCCGAAAGCTGGAGCGCCGCGAAGTCTACGCGGCCGAGCCCGCTACCCCAACCTTCCTCGACTGGTCGAGGTCCGCCATCACATTCGACCAATCCGACCACCCGGATCGTGTCCTGCAGCCAGGACGCTATCCCCTTGTCGTCGACCCCATCGTCGGCACCAAGCGCCTCACCAAGGTGCTCATGGACGGGAGCAACGGCCTCAACATCCTCTACATCGAGACTCTTGATGCCATGGGGATCGACCGCTCCCGCCTCCGGCCCAGCGAGGCGCTATTCCACGGCATCGTGCCGGGGATACGGGTGATGCCTCTCGGGCAGATCAATCTGCCCGTCACTTTTGGGACTCCTTCCAACTACAGGAAGGAGACTCTCACCTTCGAGGTGGTGGGTTTCCGCGGAACCTACCACGCCATCCTAGGGCGGCCATGCTACGCCAAGTTCATGGCCATCCCCAACTACACCTACCTCAAACTGAAGCTGCCAGGGCCCAACGGGATCATCACCGTTGGCACGTCTTTCCAGAAGGCGTACGAGTGCGATGTAGAGTGCTGCGAGTACGCCGCAGCCATCACTTGCGCAGAGGATCCCGCGGTCCAGCTCGTGGAGAGCACCGAGGACCCGCCCCACTCCAAGCAGTCTGCCACCTCCTTCGAGGCCACCGAAGGCGTCAAGGTGGTCCCCCTCAACCCCAGCAGTTCCGACGGCTGGACCGTACGGATAGGCGCTACCCTATCTCCCAAATAGGAAAGCGCGCTCATCGGCTTCCTCCGCACGAACAGCGACGTCTTCGCGTGGAAACCCTCGGACATGCCAGGCATCCCGAGGGAAGTCGCCGAGCACTCCTTGAACATCAAGGCCGGCTCCAAACTGGTGAAACAAGGCTTGCGCCGCTTCGACGAGGAGAGGCGCAGGGCCATCGGTGAGGAGATCCAGAAGTTTTTGACGGCTGGATTCAGCAAGGAAGTGTACCACCCCGAGTGGTTAGCTAATCCTGTTCTTGTACAAAAGAAGAATGGGAAATGGAGGATGTGTGTTGATTGTACGGGTCTCAACAAAGCGTGTCCAAAGGATCCGTTTCCTTTGCCACGTATAGATTAGATAGTCGACTCAACCGCAGGGTGCAAAACCCTTAGCTTCCTTGACACGTATTCCGGCTACCACCAAATCACAATGAAAGAGTCCGACCAGCTCGCGACCTCTTTCATCACCCCTTTCGGCCCCTACTGTTACGTTAAGATGCCGTTCGGCCTCAAAAACGCGGGGGCTACGTTCCAGCGATGCATGCTTAAGTGTTTCGGGGACCTCATCGGGCGAACCGTTGAGGCTTACGTGGACGACATCGTAGTCAAGTCCAAAAAGGGCGACCAGCTCATCCCTGACCTTGAGCTAGCATTCGAAAGGCTGAGAGACAAGCGCATCAAACTCAACCCTGAAAAGTGTGATTTTGGGGTTCCGAGGGGCATGCTGCTTGGCTTCATCATCTCCGTGCATGGCATCGAAGCCAATCCGGAGAAAATAGCGGCCATCAGCGATATGGGGCCGATCCGAAATATAAAAGGAGTTCAGAGCGTCACGGGATGTCTTGCGGCCCTGAGCCGCTTCATCTCGCGCCTTGGCGAACGGGGGCTCCCTCTCTACCGACTCTTGAAGAAGACCGACCGCTTTGTGTGGACCACCGAGGCCCAGGAGGCGCTTGACCGGCTCAAGAACCTCCTGACGAAAGCCCCGATCCTGGTCCCATCAACCGACGGGGAGCCACTCCAGCTCTACATCGTGGCGACCACCCAGGTGGTTAGCGCGGCTCTTGTGGTGGAGCGAGAAGAGGAGGGACGTGCCCTCAAGATGCAGTGCCCGGTGTACTTCATCAGCGAGGTCCTGTTCGAGTCCAAGGCCCGCTACCCTTAGATCCAGAAGCTCATCTACGCAGTCCTCATCACAAAGAGGAAGTTGTGCCACTACTTCACCTCCCACTCGGTGACAGTCGTCTCGTCGTTCCCCCTCGGCGAGATGATCCGGAATCAAGACGCCACAGGGCGGATCGCGAAGTGGGCGCTCGAGCTTATGGACCAGGGCATCACCTACGCCCCTCGCACGGCCATCAAGTCCCAGGTACTCGCCGACTTTGTCGCAGAGTAGACGGAGATCCAGACACCACCGGCGCCGGAGAAGCAGGAGTACTGGACGATGTACTTCGACGGGTCGCTAATGAAGGCTCGCGCCGGAGCGGGTCTGGTCTTCGTCTCCCCCCTCGACGTGCGCATGAGGTACATGATCCGCCTCTACTTTCCTACCTCTAACAATATCACTGAGTACGAGGCTCTCCTCAATGGGCTTCGCATCGCCATCGAGTTAGGCATCCGGCGGTTGGACATCTAGGGCGACTCCCAGCTAGTCATTGAGCAAGTCATGAAGGAGTGGAGCTGCCACGACCCCAAGATGGCGACGTACTGCAACAAAGTCCGCAAGCTCGAAGACAAGTTCGACGGCCTGGAACTCAACCACGTCGCAAGACGTTTCAACGAGGCAGCTGACGAGCTGGCGAAAGCGGCGTCCGGCTGAAAGCCCGTCCCCGACGGTGTCTTCGTCAGCGACCAATACAAGCCCTCAATCCGCTACAAGGAATCGGGAGGGGTCGGCAACGCACTGCCTGTCCCAGGCTTGGGCGCCGACCCGGGAGGGGTCAGCAACGCGCCACCTATCCCAGACTCGGGAGCCGACCCCGGAGTGGTCGGCAACACGCCACCTCTCCTGGAGTCGGAGGCTTTTCCCTCTGACCCCAAGGTCATGGACATCGACACGAACCCAGCAGAGGGGCCCGACCCCCCGCCCGACTGGAGAGCCCCGTACCTGAACTACCTCATCCGCGAGTCGCTCCCGACAGACAAGACAGAGGCGCGGAGGATTGCCCGTCGCGCTAAATCCTTCGTCATCATCGACCAAGAGCTCTATAAGCGGAGCCACACCAGTATCCTCCAGCGCTGCATCCCGATCGAGCAGGGAAGGGCGTTGATATAGGACATCCACGCCGGAGCCTGCAGCCACCACGCCGCGCCCAGAACCCTCATCAGGAACGCCTTCCGATAGGGCTTTTACTAGCTGACAGCAGTCGCCAATGCTACCCACGTAGTGCGCACCTGCGAGGGTGCCAGTTCTTCGCGCGCCAAACCCATCTGCCCGCCCAGGCTCTCCAGACCATCCCCATCACGTGGCCTTTCGTGGTCTGGGGACTGGACCTCGTCGGGCCTTTCAAGAAGGCGCCCAGGGGCTTCACCCATCTGCTTGTCGCTGTCGACAAGTTCTCAAAGTGGATCGAGGCGCGACCGGTCGTGCAAATCAAGTCCGAGCAGGCGATACAATTCTTCACTAATATTATCCATCGCTTCGGAGTCCCCAACTCCATCATCACAGACAACGGCACGCAGTTCACCGGGGAGAAGTTCCTCAAGTTCTGCGACGACCACCACATCCGAGTGGACTGGTCGGCCGTGACGCATCCCCGCACAAATGGGCAAGTTGAGCGGGCCAACGGCATGATACTCTAGGGTCTCAAGCCGCGAATCTTCGACCAACTCAACAAATTCGGCGGCCGATGGGTCGCGGAGCTCCCCGCGGTCCTGTGGAGCCTGAGGACGACCCCCAGTAGGGCGACCGGCTTCACCCCGTTCTTCATGGTCTACGGGTCCGAGGCAATCCTCCCCACCGACCTGGAGTCGCCAAGGGTCAAGGCGTACGATGAACAAGGGAACCAGGCATCGCTCGAGGACGCGCAGGACTAGCTCGACGAAGTGTGCGATGTGGCCTTGCTGCACTCGGCCAAGTACCAGCAGGCCTTATGACGATACCACAGCCGCAAGGTACGAGGCCGAGCCTTCAACGTTGGCGACCTGGTGCTTCGCCTCGTCCAGGACAACAGAGGCCAACACAAGCTGACCCCTCCATGGGAAGGTCCCTTCATCGTCGCGCAAGTACTGCGGCCGGGCACGTACAAGCTGGCGACCCCCGACGGGCAGATCTTCACCAACGCTTGGAACATAGAGCAGCTAAGACGTTTCTACCCTTAGTTATTGTTTCCAAGTTTGTACATACATACTTCTGTAATCGTTTAATTCACGAAAAAGGGTAGTTTTGAGTCGATTTTGTTTGAGTTTCGTCCTAGGCTTAGGAATATCCAACCCTGGCTCTGCCCCAGGGTCCCTTATCCCTCGGGGGCTATCAGGGGCTCCAGCCCAAGTCACTCGACGTCTTCTCAAAACACCTTTCCTCCGAACCGACCCTCTTCCTAAACGTTTGGGCGTGAAAAGGAAAGAGTGAACGAACGACGCTCAGGCAAGACTGATCGGACTGCGAAAAACCTACACCCAGCGGCTACGTGCCTTCGCTCATCAGCGCTTACTGACACGCCCGACCCGCACTCTAAACTTTTCAAACCTAAAAAACAGAAAGAGGATCGAAAACTTTTTTCGACAAATTATAGAAAAGCCCTCTGCGGCCATCACAAAAGCAAGTTTAAAGTTAACTAACATATTTACATATTCTGGGGCATCTAAGCCCGATACAGCTAACTTGTTCCTAGGTCCTCCGTCCGATTGCGGGTAACCGATTGCAGAGGAGGTTGAAACAAATGGGTGTATAGGTATCACTTAATACCTATAATCTGTTTACATTACATTTACGCAAACCAAACGTCTCATAATATCTATGAACTAAAAAAGCTAAAATGTCTCATAATATCTATGAACTAAAAAGCTAAAATGACCTGCAGTTTGAAATGGAGGGAGTAAATTATAGTGATATATTTGAAAAGTTATAATGGTATATATCCGGTTAATCCTAAATTTATCTAGTTGAAGGAAGAAAATACCTATTTACCCGGACAAATCCCACACAACGAGAACGGAAGAAGGCACGGTGGTCCCCCACAGGCCCACACAACAAAAACCCCCCACAGCTCCCACGCCGCCGCCGATGGAGGCCTCCGCCGCCGGCGCGCGCGACCGCCAGGCCCTTCGCTTCCTCTGCCCCAAGAGATCCCTACTCTCCCCACCCTCCGCCTCCCCTCTCCGCTGGCTGATCGGCGCACCTCGCGTCCTCCCTCCCTTCACCGTCGCCGCCGCCCTGCGCCCCCTTCACGGCGACCACGCCGCCCCCGATCTCACCAGGGAAGCAGGCAAGTCTCTCACCCACCGGCCCGCCCAAGCTCTCCTGGTCTCACCCGAGGGCCTGACGGTCTCGCTGTAATTCTGTGCCTCCCGCAGACGAAATCCGGGGGTTGCTTCCTCGCGGGTTCGACATCGTCGGGGCGCTGCTCGTGGATGGCGAGGGATCCGATGCGGACGCCGCTCGCGCTCTGGAGCTGGCTCGGGCGCTGAGAGAGCGGCTGCTTGGCGTGGCGGTGAGCCATGGCATGGTCGGTGGCAGCATGGATGCCGCCTCCGGGGAGATTCGGTTTGTTACCTCTGAGAGCGGCGGGACGGACGCGGTGGAAGGGTTGGAGGTTGTGTGGGAGGATGAGCCAGGGAGGTTGTTGTGGGAGAAGGGTTGCCTTCTGCACTGTGAGCTGCCGCTGAAGCTGCCACTCTATGTTCCGGCGGATGAGATTTCTGGTAAATGCTTCAAAGTTTATATCTATCTATTAACCTGTTACAGTACAAAATTAACGAGCAGAAGTAGAATCCAACATGATATGCTTTGTCCTGTTATCTATTAGATGAAGTTGAGTGCAGTGTGTTCCTTTTGTTGCGCATCAACAGTCTGCTGATGGGTCATCTGATCCTGTTATTTCAGATCAATATATCGTATTGTGATACTCACCTTAATATTTGCATAGAAACAATCATTCTTCTTTACAATGTTAACAATCATGATATGATGTGTCCTGACATCTATTTGAAGAATTTGTAGTGCTGCGTATTCCTTTTGTTGCAAGCGGTTCAGTTTTTTAGATTAACATTTCACGTTAAGATACTGCTTCTATCTTTATGTGTGCCTAGAAACAATCATTCTTCTTAACAATTCTCAGTTCTCTACTCGCCCCGTGACTTATAATTTGCATAGCCAAATTATTTGTTGGATAAGGGGCCAAGTTGCTGCATTTTGCATTGTTGTAGGGTCTTCCATGTTTCAACTATGTGATTTCTTAAGGCTGACAAATATTCTCTCATCCAAGGAACCCACTACAGTGAGACTATTAGACTGCCTGTGCATTGCCATAGATCTAAATTCTAAAACCAAACAATCTAATTCTATTATTCTAACTATGTACATGTTGTGGACTCTTTCATTGGAAAGGTTTACAGCCGCAGAGAGAAGGTACCAGGGCCTGTTGTGGCGCCTGAAACTGGCGCCTAAAAGTCCCTGCCTTAGGGGACAAGTTAGAGATAAGGTCAGTTAGAAGGAGATAAGATTAGATCAGATTGGTTGGCTAGTTTGTTGGGGCCGGACTCTATATATTCCAGGCGCATGGAGAGTTGTAATCAAGCAAGAATAGATCTAGAACTCAGAGCCTCCTAGGGAGGACGAGTAGGATTTGTTCTTGAGCCATTGTAACCTGTCCTCAGAGCTATAGAGTTCCCTGTTCCTCCCCCAATCCCTGCGCCATATCAGTACATGAATGGGTAGATCACCCCTCTCTTCTCGTTGTAACTGAAACTAAAATTTTGCATCATTTGTAAGTCGATGCGCTAAAGTGAAAATTCAAATTTATCTCATTATAAAATGGCTAACCTATTTATATATAAAAAACTAGACCAACCTAGAGGAACTAGGTGGCTTTATATTAAAAATAAAATAGGCAACCAAATTCGCCTCGACGAGCACTTGAACCTGGGTGGTCGTGTACATCCACACTCTCAACCGAGCTAGGCTCATTTTCTTCGGGGACCTATTTATCATGTATCTTTGTTACTAAATTGAATTTTTTATATAAAGTTTGCATGTATGCTCAATCTTATATTCACAGAAGATCCACTAGAAGTGAAGATGCAAGAACATACCACTGCCACTGTCACCAACTTAATTTTTCAAAGTAGAACTTGTAAAGAATAAAAAGGTTTGACTGCATAGTCTGATAGACAAAGTCATGTGTGTGTTGGGTGTGCTATTTATCTATCTTTGTGCCTGTGTGCACTTTATCTATTTAGATGGTCTTTAGATGCGTTTTAGATGCTTTGCTTAGCTTTTAAGCCACCAACCCGTGTTTGGCCTATATGTACCCCAAAGACCCCTTTGTGGGATGGGAATGGAAAAGATCATTTTGGGCTAAAAATTGGATTCAGAGCCTAATTTCCTTTCTACTTACCCTCTCCTCTCTCCTCTCTCCCGTACCCGAGCCCACTCTCTCCTAGCCCAGATTCGGCAGCCGGCGGGTCTCCTCCACCATCCCGCAGCCCGGTTCCGGCGGCGGCAGCTCGATTCCCCATGGGTGGCGGTGAAATTCGGGCGGCGGCCGTGGCTCGACGCAGGGCAGGCGGCGGTGCGCGAGGTAGATGCGGGCGGCTCGGGCTCGGTGCAGCTTGGCGTGGCACGGACGCAGGCGGGCGGCGGCGTGCGGCAGCAGAGTAGCTCACGGGTGGCGGTAGCACCCTCTTCCCCAACCTCTTCCTCAACATGGCGGGCTCCTGGCGTGCGGTAGAAGGCGCAGGTGGCGTTGGTCCAGCGGTTGGCGCGGCTTCGGCGACTGGCGCAGCACCCGCAGACGACGCGGGGCGCGCGGTCGGCGCGCCGCTATTGCGCTCGGCTCGCTCCTCGGCCCGCTCGCGATCCTCACGGGCCTCCTCCCACCACTAGGCCACGACCAGTGGGTGGTGCCGCAGGGCGGCGGCCGAGGAGGAGGCGGCAGAGGAGCAGTGGTGGGAGGAGCGGCGTGCGGCAGCACGCGAGGAGGCTGTGGCAGCGGCAGCACAGCTGTGCGACGCCGAGGTGTGAGAGGCGGCTGCAGCTCGGGCAGCGCGCGCGGTGGCTGTGAAGGCTGCAACGGCACGTGTAGCCGAGGCAGCTCACCTAGCCATGAAGGAGGCACAAGTGGCAGCGGCGGTCGCCACCCAGCAGCGTCTGGAGGCAGACCGGTTGCGCGAGGAGGCGGAGGTGACGCGTAAGATGGTGCAGCGCGACAAGATGGAGTTGAGGCGCACGACGCCCTGCGCCGGTGCCGAGTTGCAGGGCAACCGTCCCGAGCTGGAGGAGGCGGACCGGCGGCGAAACGAGAAGGTGGACCGGTGGGTCCAGGACCTGTGTCGACGCATGGACGTCGGGTGTCCTCGGAGCAGGAGGAGCTCTGTCCACGAGTCTAGCCTCGACTCCGACTCCGACCTCAACTTCGGGCACCGAACTCTAAAGGTCATGAAGACCATCATCCGGGAGTCCGTTGGCAGCACGCAGTGGCCGATGTTGATGAAGACCAACTACATGGAGTGGTCCTCGGTGATGAAGGTGAAGCTCCAGGTGTGGGAGATGTGGGACGCGGTCCAGTACAGCGACGTCGACAACCACGAGGACCGTCGAGCGCTCGAGGCGTTGCTTGCCGCGGTCACGATGGAGATGGCGGCGAACCTCTTGGGGAAGAGGACTGCAAAGGCCGCCTGGGAGGCTATCGTTGCGGCCCGAGTTGGCAGCGACCGCGCCCACCAGTCCACTCTGCAGAAGCTTCGGCAGGAGTGGGATCGTCTGACTTTCAAGCCAGGCGAGGACATCGACGACTTCGCCCTCCGTCTCTCTAGCTTGATGCAGCGGCTGGAGCGGTAAGGCGACGACGTGATCAACGAGGAGAAAGCCGTTGCGAAGTTCCTGCGCGTCGTTCCGAAGAAGTACTCGCAGCTCACTATCTCCATCGAGACGCTTCTCGATCTCTTAGCGTTGTCGATCGAGGAGCTGACGGGGCGACTCAAGGCGATCGACGACCGCGAGGAGATGACGTCTGGCGGGCCCGTCACCATTGGTAGCAAGCTCCACCTCACTGAGGAGCAGTGGCTCGCCCGCTAGAGGGAGCGGAAGAAGGGGGAGCCTTCTTCCTCGACAGGCGGCTGCAAGTCGCGCAAGACACCCAAGGCGCGAGGAGGTGTCAAGGGCGGCGTGCAAGGAGTCGCCCAGGGCGGTGCAGCCAGTGAGCCCAAGCCGGCACAAGACGACAACTGCCACAACTGTGGCAGGACTGGCCACTGGGCTAGGGAGTGTTGCCAGTCGAAGCGCGGCCAGGCCCATGTCGCGCAGGGTGCGGAGGAGCCGCCACCTCTGTTCCTTGCTCATAAGAGCATCGAGCTACTTGCAACGGCATCGGTCGCGACGGCTCTCCTCCACCTCGACGAGCCGCGCGCACGTATTTCTCGGCGACGGTACTAGCGACGACAAGATCGACGGCTGGTTCCTCGACAGTGGTGCCACGCACCACATGATTGGGCGCAGGGAGTACTTTTCCGACCTGAACGTCGACGTACGCGACTTCTTCAAGTTCGGCAACTCTTCGGCCGTGGACATCAAGGGCATCGGCTCCGTCGTTCTCATCGCCTAAGACTGGCGAGTACTGACTCCTCACTGGAGTCTTCTACATCCCCGCGTTGGGAAACTTGATCATCAGCCTTGGACAACTGGATGAGAATGGCTTACGCGTGGAGATCGATGGTGGAGTGCTCCGGATCTGGGATCGACGACAGCGCCTACTCGCCAAGGTGGAGAGGGAGCAACCACCTCTACGTCTTCTACGCGGAGGTGGCGGAACCCCTCTGCCTTGCTGCTCGCCGTGACGACGAGGCTTGGCGGTGGCATGAGCGCTTTGGGCACCTCCGCTTCGAGGCCCTAAAGCGGCTCAGCACCAAGAAGATGGTGCGGGCCATGTCGTGCGTCGACCACGTGGAGCAGCTCTGCGACACCTGCATCGTGACGAAGCAGAAGCGACGCCCTTTCCCTCACCAAGCGAGCTTCTGAGCCAAGGAGCGGCTCGAGCTCGTGCACGGCGACCTTTGCGGGCCGGTGACGCCGGCTACACCTAGAGGGCGACGCTACTTCCTACTAGTCAACGACGTCTCCCAATACATGTAGGTTGTCCTCCTCGACACCAAGGAAGTTGCTGCGGACGCCATCAAGCACGTTCAAGCTGCTGCGGAGAATGAGTGCGGCTGCAAGCTGCACGTGCTGCGCACCGACAATGGCGGCAAGTTCACGGCGGCTGAGTTCGTGTCGTACTGCGTCGACGAGGGAATCCAGCGCCACTACTCCGTGCTGTACACCCCGCAGCAGAATAGCATCGTCGCGTGGAGCAACCAGACGGTGGTGGCCATGGCCCGAGCCCTCCTTAAGCAAAGGAGAATGCCGGCCATCTTCTGGGGAGAAGCGGTGCTGACGGCCTTCCACATCCTCAACTGCTCACCCACCAAGGCTCTCGATGGTATGACACCATATGAGGCTTGGCATAGGCGTAAGTCGGCGGTCGCCCACCTCCACGTCTTCAGCTGCCTCGCATACATCAAGGAGCTGAGCCACATCGGCAAGCTCAATGACAGGAGCACCCCAGGGGTGTTCATTGGTTACGCTGACGGGGTGACAGCCTACCGCATCCTCGACCCGGAGACATAGCGTGTGCACACGGCACGCGACGTTGTGTTCGCGAAGGGCGAGGTTGGGCATGGGGCAAGATGGTGGATGATGGCTCGACTCCGACGTACGACGACTTCATCGTTGACTCCGTCCACTTCGAGGGAGCTGGGGGAGTGGGCAGCTCTTCTTCGCCGAGCGTGCCTACCCTAGTCCCCGGGTCTCCACCGACTCCGGCGAGTACTACTCCAGCTGCGACGAGCTCTCTACCGCCACCACCACAGCCGGCCATGCCACACCCAAACCTCGTGTGGGGCTAATCGTTTTCATTTACCATCTTATGGAAGACCCTTTTCGTTCCACTTAGCCCTATTGGGCTCTCCTGCGCTGGCAGCTACTTCTCCGGGCACGCCTGCACCAACACTGGCTCACAACGAGCACAGTCCGGTGGAGTCCGCCACTTCGCTTTCTCATCTTGAGGACCGCGTCAACGCGTATCACGACGGCGAGCCTCTGAGGTATCGCACCATGGAGGACATCCTCGGCAACCAGCCGGTGCCGGGACTGGTGCCTCACGACCTGGAGGTGGAGCTGCACGTCACGTACGACGATGGCGAGCCTCGCTCTTTCACTGAGGCTGAGGGACACGCGGCATGGCGCGCCACGATGAAGCTGGAGATGGAAGTTGTTGAGAAGAACCGAACTTGGGAGCTAGCTGATCTTTCTCGCGGTCACCGCGCGATTACCCTTAAGTGGGTGTACAAGCTGAAGAAGGATGAAGCTGGTGCTATTGTCAAGCACAAGGCTCGCTTGGTGGCGTGGGTTTGTGCAGCAGGAGGGGGTCGACTTCGATGATGCCTGCGCTCCTGTTGCACGGATGGAGTCTGTGCATCTCCTCGCACTGGCAGCCCAGGAGGGCTGGCGCGTCCACCACATGGACGTCAAGTCGGCGTTCCTCAACGGCGACTTGAAGGAGGTCTACGTCCACTAGCCGTCAGGATTCATCATCCCCAGCAAGGATGACAAAGTGTTGCGCCTGCGCAAGGCCCTCTACGGCTTGCGGCAGGCACCGCGAGCTTGGAATGCCAAGCTGGATGCCACCTTGAAGACTATGGGCTTTGAGAAAAGCCCGCACGAGGTGGCCGTCTATCGGCGGGGCAACAAAGGCAATGCCCTATTGGTGGGCGTCTACGTCGACGATTTGGTGATCACGGGTACCAAGGACGAGGAGGTGGAGGCGTTCAAGGAGATGAAGGCCGCCTTCCAGATGAGTGACCTGGGGCCTCTCTCCTTCTACCTGGGGATTGAGGTGCACCAAGACGACTCCGGCACTTCGACAGGCTGCCTACGCCAAGCGCGTCGTTGAGTTGTGGGGGCTCACCGACTGCAACCCAGCTCTTACTCGGATGGAGAGGCTGGAGCTGAGCCGCGACAGCATGTGTGAGGAGGTGGATGCTACACAGTACTGGTGCCTTGTGGGGAGCCTTTGCTACCTCGCCCACACGCAGCCAGACTTGGCGTTCTCTGTCAGCTACGTCAGTCAGTTCATGCAGCGACCGACGACGGAGCACCAGCAGGCTGTCAAGAGGATCCTCTGCTACGTTGCGGGGACTCTCGACTACGGCCTCCACTACCCGAGGTGTCCTGGGGCAGCACACTTCATCGGCTACAGTAACAGCGACCACGCCGGCGACATCGACACCAACAAGAGCACGAGCATGATGTTCTTCCTTGGCAAGTGCCTCGTTAGCTGGCAGTCGGTCAAGCAGCAGGTGGTGGCCCTGTCCAGTTGTGAGGCCGAGTACATCGCTGCTTCTTCCGCTTCAACTCAGGCTCGCTGGCTCGCTCTGCTGCTCGGTGATCTCCTTGGCAAGGACGTTGAAGCAGTGGAGCTCAGGGTGGATAGCAAGTCCGCTCTGGCTCTGGCAAAGAATCCCGTCTTCCACGAGCGAAGCAAGCACATCAGAGTGAAGTACCACTTCATCCGAGGTTGCTTGGAGGAAGGGAGTGTCAGGGCGAACTACATCAACACCAAGGATCAACTCGCCGACCTTCTTACCAAGTCCCTTGGAAGGATCAAGTTCCAAGAACTCTGCTCTAGGATTGGGATGGTCCAATTGCCGCTCAAGACATGCAAGACTTAGGAGGAGATTGATAGACTAAGTCATGTGTGTGTTGGGTGTGCTATTTATCTATCTATGTGCCTGTGTGCACTTAGATGCTTTTTAGATGCTTTGCTTAGCTTCTAAGCCACCTACCCATGGTTGGCCTATATGTACCCCAAAGACCCCTTTGTGGGATGGGAATGGAAAAGATCATTTTGGGCTAACATAGTCATGTCTGTCTGTACTAGGTTATTTTATGGAATCTGTTTTCCTCTTTTCATTATAAAACAATTGTATTGGATATTTAGGTGTATAGCAAACCATCTGCTTCTGAAGGGAATGATATAATTTTGTAATTGTGATACTTTTCTTGCAGGCATTGAAGAACGGTTTTCTTCACTTATTGAATCTACAACTGCTGAACTCAGAGATCCTCATGTTTCGTTCCTAGTTGAGGGGCCAATTACATCTAATGAATCACATCATTCTATCATCTTACATGGTGATGCTTTAAGTTCTGATTCTCATGTACCTGGAAACTCAAGAACAAAGGAATGCATGACAAGTATTGTATCTTGTTCAGAATTCTTCCCAGAAAAGAGGTACAACCTCTCACTGACAAAAGAGGTAATCTGATACTCAACCAAACTTCTTGTTTTATAATGTTATTTTTGAGGAGTGTGGTAGTTTTGAATTGGCTTCCTTATCTCTCTTGTACGGGCATCAAAATAATTTCTTCAGTGTCTGTTACACATCTTTCATCTTTCACGAAGATCTGTTTCGAATTGTCCTAAGGGAGTAAGGTTGTGTGTAAATACGAAATATGTGAAAGGCAGCTGCCAATGAAGACTTATTTCTTTCCAGAATTTGCTAGTACTCCCTCCGTTCCAAATTATAAGTTGTTTTTGCTTTGTCCTAAGTCAAACTTATTTAATTTTGGACCAAATTTATAGACAAGCATAAATATCTACAATATCAAACTAGTTTCACTAGATAGACCATGAAATATATTTTCACAGTCCATTTATTTGATATCGTAGATGTTAAATATATTTTTCCATAAACTTGGTCAAAGTTAGACAATTATACTTAGGGCAAAGCTAAAACGACTTATAATTTTTAACGGAAGGAGTACGATAAATGGATCATGCAGAGTGCCATCTACACGCATACTTCTGTATCACATGACATTTCGGGTCACAACTTTCTAAAACTTTTGTTTGCTAGAATGCAGATGCAATCGAAATAACTGTCCTGTCCAATCAATCAGTAGGTAGCTTGAAGCCTGGCATCACACCTGTGGTAGAGTATTTTCCAGGTAATTAGTTTCCTAGTGTTCAAAGTCTGCTTCTCAAAGTTGACGTTTCACTTTAATACCCTAGATATCACCAGCAGATATGGTTTTCTTTCCTAGCAAAATTATTTAGCAGAAAGTTTACTTATCCATTTCCCTTGACCCATCTTACTTTTTTTCCACTTTTTGATTTACTTAAAGTGTTATTTTGTGCCCTCGTGTTACTGAAACATATCTTTTCTTTTTTCAGCCCCAGCACCTGCCAGCCTAAGAGTAATCAACTTGAAGCTTGATATACTATGCTACTCGTCAATAGATTTCCCTGTGGCGGTTGCTGTATCTGAACTTGTTATCCCAGGTTTAGCTGATCAGATGAGTGTAATGAAGAAGATTATTGCATCAGAGATAGCTAAACAAGCACAGGTATGTGATTTGCTTAATCTGATAATTGTTCTTACTTAAGCAGCACATACGTGCGCAGCATAGATATCTGTGTAGAACCATGCCACAGTTGCAGATTACTTGAAGTCTATAAAAAAACACAAGATCTTAAGATGACACTGATGAAAGTTGATGCATGTTTTGGAGTTTAAATAGTTTGTCACAACATATTTTTTATCTATTTAGATATTAATACTGGAACCTAAAACAAGGTGTGGGCAAACCCTTCGTTTTAATAAAGCAGTTTGTGGGGATTAGATATTTGAAGTAGTTCTCTTGTCCATTTAATGAAAGAAGATTTTAGTGATAACAGTTTTCTCTTAATATGAGTATGTAGTCCATGATCCTTGACCATTTCTTAGATCTGTTCCTCATCGATCTATGTGTACAGGGTACTTAGACAGCTACTTTTAAATGACAAGAATAACATATACGGTAGCTAACCAAATTAGGAAATGTAAGTAAAAGCTGTGGGATTGGTGCATAACATCACTATGAACTTTCATTTCTGAACTAACTTTTAGGTTCTTTAATGTTAGCTGTGAATATGACCATTGTGTCACCATGCCATTTATTACTCCGCAGAAGAACCCGTTCCTGTTGTCGCCTTTGATAATCATCGGCACACATATCTATTCTAGGCAGTCTGCATGTGATTTTCAATCTATTGGTGGAATTTGCACTTTGCTACTTCTAGTTCAAAATGGATAAGTAAAATATACTAATGGGACCTACGTGGGCAATCAAGCAATTGGTGTTTGGTGTTTTCTTTCCTCTTCCAATGCATACATGACAAGACAAGTTCTGTTAATCATTAACCTTGATTCTTTGAGTGTGTCATTCATATAAACATGATTGTCATTTAAAACTGCTTCCTAAAGTGTTTTTTTGTCTTTGTTTGCAGCTTTGTCCGTACCATTTCATTCCTTCGGGATTGCATATTCCAGTAACAGCCATATACGATACAAGATACGGGGAGATCGAGGAGAAGCAGAGTATGAAAATTTCTATGATGCTACTATTTCTGAAAAGATCATAATTTATTTCATTACTTCTCTATTATTCTGCCTAAAAAAATCCTTATTATTTACAGGTGAGCTAAGAAAAGAACTGCACGTAAGGCTAGGACTTCCCTTAGACCGGCCTTTGTTGCGAATTTCTAATGCATTGACTTTTGGTGACATGGGAAAGAGGGTGAAAAAGACATCAAGAAATGGTATTCATTATGCATATGTTGCAACACCTCCATTACATTTTTTCTTCTTAATTACAATTTTTGTCCATGTGGCCAAATTTCTAGAAATATGTTTCAAAGCATATAAATTTGCCAAAAATCATGTTCTACCATGTGAGAAATTAATAACATCGTCAAACATGAGCGTAAGGACTACTATGTTATTATGTAATCTTCTGCAAATTATCTTTCCGTTCCTCGTAAAATAATTTATTTTCATGCATTGTGGTGTTTTGTAACATTCAGGTTCTTCACTGCCTCGAGATGTCCACAGAGAAATTCCATCCAGTGGTGGTTAGTGGTTGCTGTATTTCTTACTTAAGAAAAATAACAAATTTTGTGAATGTATCTTCTCAATGCGGACAATGACGTAAAGTTTTATGTTTATTGCAGTATCTGGAGGAATTATGTCTTTGATTGATGGTTCATATGAGTATTATCATTACCTTCATGATGGTATTGATGACAATGTAATGTCCTGCAGGCTACAGCCAACCAATCTGGAGTTTGAAATTGTCGCTCAAGTGTTTGTTTAGATGCATATGATCATTTGTAGGGCTGTATGGAAATTTCCTTCCCCAGCCCTCACAATGTGTGGGATCTTACAGCACTGGGTTCACCCTCTTTGTTTAGTATTTCTTTAGATGCATCAACTCTAAGAAAAACTACTTTTTCTTTGCAGTTTGTTTCATATAGGTGTTAAGGTTAGAAATATGTTGAAGCATTTCCAGTTTGTTTTTATTCAACTAGATTGCTTGACAACCTTCATAAAAGATCATGGATCCATTTATGATGTTGGTTACTGCAAAGATTTTAGATAGCAGTTTCTTTGATCCTAATCTAGATACATGATATTGCATCTGTTCATTGTTTGGACACCTAAGTGATGAACTTACACCACAAATGTTTATTTTGAAACAACTTTGCACATGCAGTTTGCAGGCACACTTAAAAACTCTAGATACAACCATGCTATCATGAACTAAATATTTGGAGTTCAATGCAAATAAAATTTCAATTGAAACTTTGATTGGTTTAAATAAAAAATCCGTGCTTATATGATTAGTGTGGATTGATATTTCTCAATATCTTCAAAAGTCAAAATAATTGAGTTCTTGTTGCGATTAACTTCTAGTTCCCGTACGGCATGTTGCAATCTTCATATGTTATGAAACCTCTAGTTAAAACAATACAATGTGCCGCACAGATTGCAACATGTAGGCCTATAATTTTGTGCAAATATAAAAGTAGAGATCAATATTAACCCCTTCACTAGACCTGAATGCAGCTATTGTGATGGTAGTCCTCTTATTTTATTTATTCTGGACATAGCGATAAAAAATGCAGTGAGTTTTATGTTGAGCACATGTATATTTGTTACAAAAATCATTATTGACCATGGAATATTTTGTTCAGAGGGCATGCCTGTTATGCTTTGTTGCTTTATTTTTTACGTTTCTTTAGTTAAGGAGGCAATGGAGAGGATTGCGTTACAAATTGCAATGTTGCATTTTGAATACCTTCCTTTTAAAATTATCCTGTTAAGCCCATCACTGAGCTTTATGAACTACTGTTTCCGAGAAATTTAACTGTTGTGTGCTCTATTGGTTCGCAAATCTTAGTATTTTTCCTCCATGCAGGGATGGGGATGTGCATATCGGTCTTTACAAACAATTGTTTCTTGGTACAGATTGCAACAGTATTCATCAATAGATGTCCCTTCGCACAGGTTTGTACCTATTTGCTTTGTTGACTTGAATAACTAGGTCATATTCTGCAAACTGACCCTAAGATTATTACAAAGACACCAGCTTGCGATCTGCACCCATGAAAATTCAGAAAATGAGCATATCTGCATTCCAATCTGTCTCAGACAAGCAAAATGCATGGAGATCCTTAATGATATTACCAATAATGTGAATCATTGAACACCTTTTCTACTGTTCTTGATGCCTTTGTTCTGGAAGGGACTAAGGGCAATGTTTTCATGCCCCTACCTATATGCTGAAAATGCTGCAAATGTTAGGGATAGCGAACTATCACGCTGCAATTAATTTGTGAACATTAATGTGATTATATAATGTATGGTTGGAATAAATGCTTTCTACTAGAAAGAAGAATCTTGCCTGTTATTGAAATATATGATGCCAGTTTGATCCATGTTGCTCTTCCAATGTTCCTATTCAGGGAGATTCAACAAGTTCTTGTTGAAATTGGTGACAAGGATCCATCATTTATTGGATCTCGTGAGTGGATTGGAGCCATTGAGCTAAGCTTTGTCCTTGACAAACTGCTAGGAGTGAGTTTCACTATTACTTTTCCATAATTCTTTTCAACCTGATGGAACTGTTGTTTTTCGTTTCTTTTTTTGCCTTATTGGATTGGAAAAACTTGTTTGGCCTATAGTGTAACACCTCGTCCTCCAAAGCCGCACCGCCCAGCCGTTCCAAGGGGCGGGCACGCATACACATAGCACCTTGCTTACACTTTCGTCCTCGCTTCGTGTAAAAGGGTTAACCCAAAGGTGCTATGGCTGGTTGACAAAGGCTTATAAATTGGCTCCACCCTTGCTCAACTAGCAAGGTGGTACTAAACATGTGCACCTGCGCTCATGGGTCACACTGGGCCAACCAAATTGGGCCGGGTGTCACATATGGGCAACAGGATGGTCACATGATCAACTACCAGAAACTCACAAAAGATTGAAAAATAGCCAGCAAACCGGAATCTGGTTACCCTAAATCACTTATGTACTGGCTCAAAAACATCCTGTCCTGTTATTTACTCCCTGCTGTTCTAGAAGGTTAATGAAGCTGCGTGTTAATACCAGCAAATGCTAGTTTCATGTGTTTTCCATCTGTTCAGTATATTTTCTTATGTTATGCCTTTCTCCTTGCTTCATCCTTCATTTTTAGTGCATTTATGTCCTAAATCAACTAGAGATTTGTTTCAAGAACCTTGGTTGAGGGGTGTTGGCATTATGGTGTTGGTGTGGATGGTTTATAAAATTATAATAGGTTATCTCTGCTATATCATTCGGTGTGGTGTTACTGAAATATTTTGTAGTTGCGGTTAAATGTAGAGCTGAAATGGATAGTAGCAGCATTCTAGACTCATTGTTGTGCATCCTTACTAGGACCTCGTTGTTCAGTGAAACTGTCATCACAAGCAGCTATGGCTCCCCTGTCCCACCGACTCACCCTGTGCCACGTGCCACGCCAGAGCCAACATAAGCATCTGAAATTCTCCATGGCCTGGCAGATCGAAGGTGTGATGAGGCCTTCCATGTCGATGACCCTCGCTGTGCCTGGCACGTAGCTAGGCTGCCTCCATGACGGTCCTGCGTTGGCTCCAAATTGGCACGTACAGCTCGAGGGTTAGCATTGAGCAATAATCATTCTGAGCTTCGTAATCCTATCATCTCACCCTGCCATCCTGATAGTGATAGTCCTCTCCGAGCCCTACCATGACATCCGCTGCCCATTAAGGTCCAGTTCCAAGGCTGATGAGGACAACCAGACAACGATCACGGAGAACAGGATTGGATTAGACAGAAATATTGCATGATTCGTTGATAAACATGATTGGAGAGGGTTTTCACTGGTTTCTGTGCAAACCAAACCAACCTGTGCTTTGCTGCTAAAACTATATTGGTGCGGGTTGGTTTGACGTCTTAAACAGTTTGACACCAAGCCATTAACAGGCCTAGGATTTGGTTGTTCAAGTTAATGAGCAAAAGGTGCAGCAGTGTAGCTTGATCCTGCTCATTAATTTTTGAACTGAGATTGAATTAAGCACATAACAGGCTGACTCTAATCATATCACAGGCTTCAAGCTTTTACACTGGCCTTAGCCCCTGGTGTCTGTTTAGGCTCCTATAACCTTCTATCCCTTTTCCTTTTGTTATCGGTTCTCTGTGTCCAATATGCACCTCCCTCTTTTCCCCTCCTCACATAAGGCAGGTGATTGCCTTCTACGTTAACCCTCCTGAACACTATCTCCACTCAATTAATTTATGTGCTTCACATGGATCATTATTTGAATATTTGTGCTAATAAGAAAGGAGCTATTAGGTGCTTTGAAGTAATTTGTGTCCATACCATACTATGCACTTCCATGTTGGCTGAACATAAAATGCATCTTGCAGGTGAGTTGCAAGATTATTAATGTGAGATCTGGTGATGAGCTTCCTGAAAAATGCAGAGAACTTGCCAGGCATTTCGAAACACAGGGAACTCCAGTGATGATTGGTATGTGATTTTGTCCAAAGGTTCTAGTGTTTGACGTTTGATATACCATGTCAAGATCGCTACAGTTGATTCTATGATGCTGTTTGCCATTGAATTAATCACCGGCAAATCCATTCAGGTGGAGGAGTCTTGGCTTACACCCTTCTGGGAGTTGATTATAATGAAGCCAGTGGCGACTGTGCTTTTCTCATCCTTGATCCACACTACACTGGTGCTGACGATCTCAAGAAGATTGTGAATGGTGGATGGTGCGGGTGGAAGAAGTCTGTCGACAGCAAAGGACGAAGCTTCTTCTTGAAAGACAAGTTCTACAACCTTCTTCTACCCCAGAGGCCCAACATGGTGTGAAAGATTTTAGAGGCAATCAGCCTTGGTGATCATAGAGACAGGAACGAGTACAGTTTTCTCCAAAACATGTGGATTGGTTGGCATGATCTTGTAGGGAAACCTGTTTTCGCAGTTCACTCAGCTGGATTTGTGCAGTTAATTTCAAGGTGTTAATTTGCAACCATTTCCCGCTGTTAACATCCTGAGATTAATTTGTAATTGCATAAACTAAGTTGTTATTGCATCCTTACCATGAACTCGAAAAAGGCAACTTGAAATTAGCCATAATGGCCTGATCATTTTTTTTTGCTGTAACATGCAGGAGAGCTGCATATAATTGCATTAATAGAAGGATAGAGTTACAACACCCACATGCATCCCTCGGAATAAACAGATTACATTCACGTCTGATAACAAAAACACCTGTCCTCGTAGCCTAATTACTCACTTTATTAGGGGCTTTGATGAAGGAAAGCCCCTTGGCTCCTGCCAGAACATGAGAAGTTTGTGGACAAGTTGGCCTGTCGGCCGTTAACATGAAACTATAACGCTGTTGAAGCTGATTGCACGTGGTCTATTCTCGGTAGAATGCTACAATCTGTGCTGCGGTTTTGGCAAGTTTGGCAACAGTGAACCAAGCTGGAATATATCCATCTCATAGACATTGCCAGTTTCCTAGAAAGTTTGTAGGAAGGTCACAGTTCAGTAAAATTGGTCTTATTTTTCCTAGAAAACCAATCCAATACAGGAAAAGTGGAAAGTTGGGATAACTAGAATTAGTTATTGTTCAAGGGCAATGAAATTCCTTTTATCTGGTCCATGACAGTTTGATTAGAAACTGGTGAGTCGAGGCTTGCTAACACAGATCAAGAAGAAACACCACCTCTCCTATACTTTTGGATAAGAGGAAAATTAACATTCCGCAAAATAAGTAACCAAGAACTCCATGCTTTGTATCCAAATTGCAGCGGTGACAATTTTGCATAATGGGAGAACATAAATTACTTATATGGAAAGCAGATCAAGCTCCTAGCAAACAACACCAAAGATTGAATCTCAGTTATGTATGGGTCTTCGCCGCTTTGACCGCATGTAGTCAGTGTCCCACCACCATGGCAGCTTCTCCTTCCTGGGTGCCCCAGCTTCTTCATGCAACCTTGTGGCCTTTCCAAAAGCTTCACCCCAAAATAGAAGTGGATAGAGAAGATGTTAGTACACAATTGTATCCTTGAAGATGTGAACAGACCAAATACGGGAGATGGAACTCACTAACCTTGTCTTTGTTGCAGAGAAGCAACGGGAACGAGCAGGGCAGCAACTACAACAAAGCACAGAACCGTGGAAGCTCTCATCAGGCTTCTCTGCGGCGCTTCTTCTCCCTCCGCCCTTTAGTGCTAATCCCTCTACTGAGTCATGTTATCTCGTGGTAAGAGGAAGGGATCCAACGAAGATAAAGCAACACTAGTCTTATACTGCTTCAGTTTTGTCTCAGTTGAAGTAGAGTAGCAGAGTAGACCTGTGAGTGCATCCAATGTCCTAGGGACAAAATGTTTTTTTAGGTGTTTTGCTATTTGTAAAATACCTAGGGACAAAATCTTTGTTCTGTCAAGAATTGGTGACAGGATCTTTGCATAGTTCCAAAGCTGTCCCTTGTAGCTTTTGTGGGAAACCGTCTTGATGTTAGTAGATTTAGATAAGTGCTTTTATGAATTTGGAGCTTTTATTCTTATGATGAATAAAGAACCACTTAATTCCATTCGGACTTTTCTAATTTGTGACGTTAAAAACATATCAGATATTACGTTTTTCCTACTTTAACAAAATGGAGGAATATAAGCAATTCTGACGGAGATTTGGACCCTTCAGTATTAATTTGGTCTCTGCCTTCTGATGAAAATAAACCAAATTTGGCAACAAAAAAATAGTTGTTCGGATCGTATCCAAGCCGTATTTAAGCCGAGTAAAATTTCGGAGAGCATTTCGTCACCCTTCGATTGCCAGCATTTGACGCTAGATTTTTTGTTCGAACTGCTCTGTATTCGTGTATGTTAAATATTAGCAAACCAGAAAACGATCAATTTTTGTGGACATTACTAAGTACTCCCTGGATCCTTAACTATATAACTTTAAATTTAAACTAATTAGCTTATTTTAAATCTCATTTACTGGTAGTATTTTGTTTGCCAAGACTGGAAACTTGATAACTAAGTCTGATGAAACTCTCCCCTCCTCTGTCCTCTCAAGTCAACGATTTTCACGATGTGATATAAAAATTAATGTTTATGAAATTCTCATGAAACCTAATTGAGATGGCCTAAGAACAGACCTATGTTGTCGTGTGGCTTTTACTGTTTTTACTTTTTAGGAACAAGCTTGTCCAGTTGTCCTTGGCTCACATACGAAGTTCAAACCCAAAACAAAATACTACTACCGCGCTGATGGCTAGTTCCAGGCTTTCAGCGTAGGTAGGACAAAGTAAGCAAGCACCGAGAAATTCTGTCTCGCATTAGCGGGCATTTCGAGGCATGTTTTGCGGGGGAACCACATGATTAAGTGCTAGACCACATAGGTATAATGATAACGAACACATGGGCACCACAACGTGTGACCCTGTGAACAGGGTAAACAGCACATAGTCATACAGTTTGGACTGCAGTGCCGGTAAAGTCATCAGTCGTTTTACTGGGGTTTAGTCGAGGAAAGTATCCAAGGTAAAAAATTACAGAAACACTGCAGCCTCTTACCACGTAGAAATCAACTGTAAGATCTTATCGCTGAGTATTTCAGAATTTATGTGGACCAGTCAGCTCTGTAACATAGTGAGTGGACTGACATTTTCTTTTTGCAGTTTTCTTTTAATTTGGCGCCGATCTCAGAGCCGTTTCTGGGGAAAAGGTTTAGAATGGTCCAATTGCAAAAACAACAAAAATAAAGACCACTCCGCGGAAGGCCAGTCTCCGTGGAAGTTTTATAAGTATTAAATTTCATGCCGCATCAGTAATTTTGCTGATTTGGCAAGATCTTTTTAAGGAGAGGGAAGGAGAGTTTCATCATATGTGAGAGGAGTTTCATCCCCATGGCACTCAACCAGCACGGTTATCTAGTTCCTAGTCTTGGTCCCAGTCCTAGTAAGAGTGCAATGAGACTGTGCACTGAGACTGCACTCAATTCTCAATGTACAAGGACCCTGCATGTTCTGTATGTTCAATAATTCACAAATTTTTCCCTTCAGATAGAAGATCTTTCGGCTATTCGCCACAATCTGAAGAGACGTGGGAGAGGGCAGGGAGCTTTTCATATTAAAAAAGATCATATAAGATCATGTTTGGATCCATCACTTAAAACTTTAGCTGCTAAGTGACAATGCATGTTTAAAAAAAACCACATGAAAGTTGTATATCTTTTTATCAATAGGGAGATTAAGAGGTACATACAACAACATGGGCTCTTTGATGGATCTCGCTAAACTAGTTTACGTATTAGGTTCTTAGCAAAACCTATGAAATAATTAATAATGTAATTTAGAATAGAGGGAGTATATTATATGAAACATATGTATATCAACTAATAAAAGGGGGAAAAAGACAAGACGTTAGCAGCAAAGATGGACAAGGGGCTGTGGGGGATCGTGACGGGAAGAGAAATAGTCTGTATTTTGCCCGAGTGAAACACTTATAATCTATGCAGAGTAACTCTATGAGTCCAATAAGACTGCGGACGAGGTGGATCCGGGAGCAGCCGGTGGCGGACGGGTGGCATCCACGGCACTAGCCCCTGGTGCTCGCCACTGGGTCGGGGTCCTCTGGGTCGGGAGTCAAGGAGGGAGGATGGTGGCCGGGATAGGTAGGCGTGAGGATGGGGCAGGCCGACAAAATGCAGCTTAGGGTTAGGACGTGAGTCGTAGGATCTCTAAACCAGTGGCTGAGATCGGGCGGTATTGTTGGGCTGAATTAATGTGTTGGGCTATGGGCTGTGATGAGGTTGTTCTACCCGGCTAGAAATAAATAGTTTTCTTTCAAACAATTGCTTATTCAGTCCATTTTATTCAATGATGTATATTTAAAATCTTATAAAGATATATTATGGCATGAAAATTATAATTACATTACTTTCACGAACAACACATACCCAATTATGGTTGTATTAAATGTTCATGCAAAAAAAAGATAAAGTTAGCTATTGACTAGAAAGAGAGTTTACTACAAACATGTGCTCACAAATGAACACCAAATGAAGCAAACCAATACCTCAATTCAATTTTTTTGAAACATTTCATGAACAAACATTACTAAATTAAGTTTATATTAATTTTTAATGAAAAAAGATAAATGGATGAATCTACTTGTAAATATATTTGTTTGTAATTGAAAGATTTTTTTAAAACATATGTAGTTAAAATGTGAAGTAAATCTAGTAAATAGGCACAAATACATTCAAATTCTAAAAGGTATAGTTTTATTAAAAATATAATAAGCTTACTTTCATGAACAAATGAACAAACATAGTTTCATGAAAAAACATATAGTTAATTGTTCATCAATTTTAATCTTTCTAGAGAGTATAGTATGTTCCTATTTGTAGGCCTATTTACCGACTAACGGTTCGATGTAGCAAACACATTTGCTGACTGACCGCTAATAGATAAATATAGATATCTTTACCAACTGACGGTTGCTCTAGAAAATAAGGATCACCGACTGTGTGTTGGGGAGTTTTACCGACTGACTGCTCATTGGTAATAGTAGAGTTTCACCAACTAACATCCATTGCTAATCTGGTGTTGTGGTGTAGTGAGATATCTATTGAGTCCTTGTCCAAATAGGATTTCAGCCACCATACAATAATCTCCACTTTAACCTCAATCCTTTAAAATTATTGTGCTCCTCCAAAAGTTTGCTCCATGTCAATTCCACCTTTTTAATATTTTAATTTTACTTTCATCTTAGGAGTGCCTCCACTATATGAGCTCGTGCACATCACCCCATGCCACATTCTCCTACCATAGCTTTTGTCTTATTTTATTATCTCATAAACATGAGTTAGAAATAATAAAAAGAAAAAAGATACAAAGATATCCGTTTCAGGGTAAAATACGTCCTTCACTTTCAAATTTTTTATTTGGAATTTGGACATTTTCATATGTACCTTTCTTACTTTTTAGAAAGAAAAGCTACTTTTTGGAAAGATTATCCCTACCTTTGTTTATGCTTCAGATTCAAACAAATGACCCACGATCTCCACTGCTTGCTAGTATTGCAAGTTCAGTCACAACACATCTTTCTTTCTATACCTACAATTGTTAGCTTTGGAGCCACCTTTACAGCCTTGCACTTGACTGTGCATGAGATTTAAGTATTTGTCATTGATGAAGTGACTTCCTTCTTCTCATCAGGATTTTTGCCAAACTCCCGATGCTTATACCACCTTTAAGATTTCCTATCACTCAGTATCCTCTATTATTTATATATATATATATATATATATATATATATATATATATATATATATTCATGATTACATGACCAGTCCTAGCAACCTCACATATATTAGATTCTTTTCAAGCTAGGAATATAACAAGCTCATGTTTGTGTGCGATGTGTTCTATTATGCATATCTAATGTAACAATTACCACCTTCATGATTACATAGCCCTCGGAATCCACTAGTGAATAGTTCCATTCTTCAAGCATGTAGAACCTTCATCAAACATCTTCCTGACCAAACATATATTGAAGCAATTGCCTGAATTTAATATCCATTCATGAATAGTACCTGGTTGACTAACAATAAGTACATCACTATCGTCCTCCCAGTGAGTGTATCTATCTCATAGTTTTAATGTGGATAATATTTTATCATGTGACCATGCTCATCACATAGATAACATGCACATCCCCCCTTGCTCTTATCTTCCGTGTTCCCGTGATTCTTCATTTTGCCTACTCCACCTGAAACGATCAATGCTTGATCACCCAAGGATGAAGGTTTATGTGGCTTCTTCAAGGACACTACCCCCAGTAAGTATGCAATGTGGCGGAACCGCCTAATTAACCTGGCTAAAGTACACTTAAGTCGCCTAACACGCGATCATGCACCTTAAACAAGTCAACTTAGTTGACCGTCGGATTTCCTCCGATAAACCACATATACAGGATCGAGAAGCATTGCTCACACGAAGGTGAGTTGTTACAGAGATTACAACATTCCTATCACATTAACATAGTTCAACAATTTATCACATCAGAGTTTAGAAATTCAGACAGAGTTTGCATGGTTTCAAAAAATGAAGAAGTAAAACATGCGGAAGCTAAACGTCGATACACGATATCATGACGAAGCTGATCATGACATCAATGACCCCTGTCCTCGCTGTCCGAGGAGGGATCCCACTCAACTGTCCAACCCGAAGGGAGCTGGGTAGCCCAAGTGACTCTAGCAGCCAAATCATTGACATCTAAGTTACCTGAAAGTAAAGCCACAAGCAAAGCTGAGTATACTAATAAGCAACAAGACTTACCCATCGGGTGGCAACTACTCCACCGACTTCTAGACATGCAAGGCTTTTTAGCTTAGCGGTTTGTTTTGCCAAAAGCATCTAAGTAGATCCTTACTTTCAAGTTTTAGCAGTAGGTTCTAGTAGATTATTTATTCTAGGTAAGCAACCTATTCTAAGCAAGAAAGTTGAGCAATCATTTTATTCCAAGCATCATCATCATTAAATAATCATTCTCTATTCCACTTGTTACTCAGTGCGGAATAGTGATCAAGCAGTCTCAAACTGTGAAAGGCAGACAATTTAAATCAAGTTTCTTAACCTTGCAAGGTGAACCTACTCCCACGATATTACGTACCACAATGGGTACACACATGTCAGCCCTCCCCATCAATTTCCAGACACGTGGCTAGGGCCCACTTCCCTTGGATACAAGGCTCACGGTCCCGGAACTTCACCGTGCCGTGACTGCACTTGTACCCACATGATGCATCAGGGGAACTTCGTTCCAGAGAGAGCGGGGAGTATGCCCACGTCCCGGTTCAATCAGGTACTAGGCTTCCCTATCCTATACTAGGTATGAGATTAGTACTTTCAAACACTTGACTACGAACGCCGACGCATTTTGGCCTTAGCATTTTCCTCACTAGACAGACGGGGCAATCCACCAATCGACCAAAACAGAACATATAGCCCAGCCATGCCCGTCAATCCTTATGGTTGCAACATAAGTAAACAGGCAACTCCTATAGCTCGCGAGTGGCAGGGAATCACTCGACTTTTACCGTGTCCCTATTTAGCATTGCAACTACTCACCTTAACATACTAGTATTCAGCACATAGGTACCTAGGACCATACAACTAGGGTTTCAAGCAACTCCTATGAACGTAAATGCACAAACATAAGCAACTTAAGTAGTTCAGAAATTTAGAAAAACTGGTTTATGCTCCGGGGCTTGCCTTCCTGAACTATGTTAGTTAGCGGGTTGCTAGAAGCTTCAGGAATCTCCTACTCGGCTTTGACGTGGTGCAGCTCGGCAGATTCTTGCTCCTCAGTAGGCGTCAGCTCGTATGTTCCGTCTGCGAGGTTCGCTTCTACACATAGCATATGCAATAGTTTAATTTTCCATCCTTCACATGCAGGATGCAAAACATGAATTATTGTTTATAGCAAAACACCTGTGCGTTGCTACGGTAAAAGATCAATTGTGCTTTTCAAACTAATGATATTTTTTATTTTCATCACTAAATTTTTATTCCACCTCGGTGGGCAAGAGGACGTTTGGTTCCTTACCGCCGCTCGCCTTGCTAGCACCCAAACCGGTGATGGAATAGCTCGATCCAACAGTGGAGTGACCAATCCGGCGGTGGCGAGGCATGATTCAGTAGCGGCGACGCCCGATTTAGTTGCGGGGAGCTCCAATTCGGTGGCGACGGGGCGCGATTCGGCGACGCCAGGGCTCGATTCGGCCGAGGCAAGCTCCGATTCGGTGGCGGTGGGACGATTCCATCCAAAAAAAATGGGACCGGACCAACCCATCCCATCTCACACCCTAAAAGTCCAGATCGAAGCTTAGACAAACTGAGGAAAAAGAAATTATTTGGCAGCACATTACATTTCAAGAACCCAACCAAAAGTTTTATCTGCATCAAGATCTTTTTTTATTGCAATTGAAACATTCACCCATGTAGGTGCAATCTGTTGGAGGTATGCCCTAGAGGCAATCATAGAGATGATGATATTCCATTTGTATCCATGATTTGTATGTTGTGTTCATTGAATATCCATTGAAGGCTACTTGAATTGATTTGCAATTATGTGAATTGTATGTGAAACTCTTTACTTGTATGGTTATTCTAAAGTTGTCCCTAGTCGGAGTTCATGTGAGGACACACATGAATATTAGACTAGCACATGTATTAGTTGATGACTATGTTTCACAAGTCATGGACATGGAGATGTTGAACTAATAATGTGGACACATGTGGAGACATGTGCTAGGACTGACCCAACACGAGAAGTAGTTCTCTCTTTAAACAACATATACGCTTTGTCCTTAGACCTGAGACTGTCGCATGTATTCTAGATGTGGATCGACCTACTTAGGGGCTATCAAACGCTACGCCGTGACAGGGTAGTTATAAAGGTAGCTTTCGGGTTTGTCAAGAAGCATGCTATGAGACATGGTCAGTCAAGATGGGATTTGCTCCTCTCTGATTGAGAGTGATATCTCTGGGCCCCTCGAGTGATCGGATCCGAAAATGCATGGCCATGCTACGTACGGTTAAGAGTTAACCTACAAAGGGATTCCGAATCACAGGATCGAGAAAGAGCGGTCGGCTTGAAGCTAGACCAAATATCGTGAGGCAAAGGGAATAGCATGTATATTATGTTGTGATGGTTCATCTGATATGATCTTCGTGTGCGTATAGGAGTTGACACGTCTTGCTAGAGGCCGCTACCGACTATTGGGCCGAGTAGGAGTACTCGGGCCATGTCTATACGTATCCGAACCCATAGGGTCACACACTTAAGGGGTTGGAAGCCAATTCGGATCTGATCCGAGTTGGATTAGGTTTAGGAGTACTAATGGGCCTCGGATCCAGAGGCCCATCAGGAACCTCTATAAATAGAGGGGTGGGGGCGCCCTAGGGTTTACACCTTTTGGCGAAACACACCTGCCGCGCCTCCCACACCCTCGCCTGTTGCAACTCGCGGATCTAGCAGTCCGGCTTGCGACGCTTCCTCCCTGCACGTGTGGATACCTTGGAGGTGTTGCACCTGCAGCACTTGGACGAGCCGCCGACGAGCCGACAACGAGCCGCGGTACCGGAGGCGATCTTGCTGCACGTGGACGAGCTGCTGAGGAGCTGCTGGACGTGATCGACTACGTACGACTACGTTGATCGACTACGTACGACTACGTGATCGTCTTCACTGCATCGACGCATATCTACATCTTCCGCACCAGTAGTGCGTCGAGTGGTAATCCCGTGATCCTTATACGGCAGTTCTTCCTGGTTATACGCGGTAGAAATTTTGATTTGCGCTAGTGTAGCCTACCTCGTATCCCTACAGTGGTATCAGAGCTGTAGCTGATTAGTTTTGGATTCGGGATGTGTGCATATGGAGATATGCGAGTTTTCTGTTGGATCTATGTCCTGGTTTCGTGCCCTTGCTGCAATGGTAGTGTAACGACATACTCCTACCGGTCGGTTTCCGCCATCGGAGTTAAGTGATACACGTAAATCCAGTTGCAGTGAGCGAAGATCAATATGATTGGTCGAATCGAGATCCAGGGTCACACGGCAGGCGCATTAGATGTGCAATAGTAGATGGGATCTACTGCCGGGGTCGGGATTTTACCGTATGCGTATGCTTCGGTAAATCAGCCGTAACTTTTCGGTACGATCTCGGATCGGGGCGATTTTTATACGAAAATTGATCTACAGAAAAAGTTACACATGAATTTCAACTGCTTTGCCGTTTTCGGTGAGATTAGATTTCCCAAATTCGGCTTGGAAGATGGAGTTTCGGGCCTCCGAAGTTTGGAACGTTAGGACGCCTAACTCTGTTTTGCAGGATGTATGTATGTATCTTGTGATCAGTATGGCCCCCTTGTGTATGTGATGCATGTGTGTAACTCATTCGTGACCTGCGTGTCACGCGTACGGCAACACGGCAGGAGCCATATGTGTTGTCACTTTATTGTATTTAATGGTCTGCGTACCAATCTGTGATGATCCAAGCAACTATGTAATCTTCATTACTAGATTCTTTACTAGCTATTAGGCGTAATAGCATGCTCTAGTTCTTGGAGGACTCATCACCAGGAGGATGGCGCACATGGAACATGGAGATGGAGATCACCATGGTGAACAGGTTCTATGGAGATGGAGATCACCATATGAAAACGGGCCATACTGTGTCACAAGCTGTGTGAATATTATTCTGTTTATGTTTTACTTTCTGCATGCTGTGATGTTAGAAGTAGAACGATCCCTCGCAAATTTTAAGTTAGTATGCCCTCCCAACTAAAACTTGCACCGTCCCATGTCTTGTACAATTAGTGGTGGGTCTATGAAATTATGGTGCCACTAGTTTTCCTTGACTAGACGGGTTTGTGTCGGACACTTACACGCATAAGGGTTGGTTTGCTTAACAAAGTTATCTTAACGGTTAAGGACCTTGGGGTATAAAGGTTGGGCGCCGAGACATAGAGATGTCACCCAACAACAGGAGTCATATGTGATATGATTAGTAAAAGTTGCTTACCGATCTACCTCGTTTGCTAGCGGTGATGCTAAAGCTCACTAGTAGACTTGTTAGTTGTGGATCCTGAATCACTAAGTTTCAATAGAGGGATATTGATTTTAGTGGGAGTAGATTCTGTTAAAATAGTTTAATGTAATTTGCTCTATCATGGATACGTTTGTCTTAGTGTATTTTGCATTACTTTTGTTGTAGATTAAATGGCACCTAGCAACACCACCGCATCGTTTGCTTTGCGGTCGGTCCTTGAGAAGGACAAGTTGAATGGAACAAACTACTCGGATTGGATCCGTGACCTGAGAATTGTTCTCAGGGCTGAGAAAAAGGAAGATGTTCTAGACACCCCACTACCACCAGTACCTGCTGATGATGCATCTGCTGCCGTTAAGGCTGCTTACAAGAAGGCATTTGATGCTAATCTTGAGGTAAGCTGCCTTATGCTTGCTTGCATGGAACCTGAGCTGCAGATGCAGTTCGAAACAAATCATGAGGCACACGATATGATCGTGGCGCTCAAGGACATGTTCCAGACACAGGCTAGGACCGAAAGGTTCAATGTGTCCAAAGCCTTTCTGGAGTGCAAGTTAGCAGAAGGCGCAGCAGTAGGACCACATGTAATCAAGATGGTTGGTTACACTCAGCGATTGGAGAAGCTGGGCTTCCCAATGGGCAAAGAGTTGGCCACTGACTTCATTCTTTCATCTCTTCCGCCTAGCTATGGGAACTTCATCTCGAACTACCATATGCATGGGACGGAGAAGGGTTTGAATGAACTGTGTGGTATACTCAAGACAGCAGAGGTAGACATTAAGAAAAGCGCTAGTACCAGCCATGTGATGGCTGTACAGAACAAGCCTACCTTTAAGAAGAAGGGCAATTCTTGGAAGAAGAAGGGCAAGGCTGGAGTGTCCAAGCCAAACCCAGCGCCCAAGGCTAAAGCTGGACCTGCTCCAGATAAAGAGTGCTTTTACTGTCATGAACTTGGTCACTGGAAGAGAAACTGCAAGCAGTACCTAGCTTCGTTGAAGAACGGCGGAAGTAAGAGTACTTCTACCTCAGGTACGCTTGTTGTTAATGTTATAGACAACATATTTCTCGCGGATACAATTATTAATTCTTGGGTATTTGATACCGGATCGGTTGCTCATATTTGCAATTCGATGCAGGGAATGATAAGAAGTAGAAGCGTGGAAAGAGGAGAAGTTGATTTCCGCGTGGGCAATAATGCAAGAGTTGCTGCGTTGACCGTCAGGACGATGCAACTCCACCTCGCGTCAGGATTTATTATGGAGTTGAATAATTGTTATTTTGTTCCTAGTTTAAGTCGAAACATTTTGTCTCCTTCATGCTTGATGAAGGATGGCTATTCATTTGCGAGTGAAAACAATGGTTGTGTGATCTCTAAGAATAATATGTTTATGGCTTTTGCACCCATTGTGAATGGATTATTTGTTTTAAATCTTGATGGTTCACCTGTCTGTAATGTAAGTGCTAAAAGGCCTCGGCCTAATGATTTGAGTCCTACCTACTTGTGGCATTGTCGTTTGGGTCATATAAGTGAAAAGCGCATGAAGAAGCTCCATTCTGATGGACTTCTAACTTCGTTTGATTTTGAATCATACGAGACATGTGAGGCTTGCTTGCTGGGCAAGATGACCAAGACGCCTTTCACAGGATTTCCTGAGAGAGCAGTAGACTTGTTGGAACTCGTACATAGTGATGTATGCGGACCAATGAGCACGACGGCTAGAGGAGGATTCCAATACTTCATAACTTTCACTGATGATTTTAGTAGATATGGCTATGTCTACTTGATGAGGCACAAGTCTGAAACCTTTGAAAAGTTCAAGGAATTTCAGAATGAAGTTGAAAATCAGCGTGGCAAGAAAATGAAGGCCTTACGATCTGATCGTGGAGGCGAGTATTTGAGCCACGAGTTTAGCAATCATCTAAAGAGTTGCGGAATTGTTCCACAACTTACGCCGCCTGGAACACCTCAGAGAAACGGTGTGTCCGAGCGACGTAATCGAACTTTGTTAGACATGGTTTGATCAATGATGAGCCAGTCGGACCTACCGTTGTCATTTTGGGGATACGCTCTAGAAACAGCAGCTTACACACTTAATAGGGTACCATCTAAATCCGTAGTTAAGACACCATATGAGATATGGACTGGAAAGGTTCCTAGTTTGTCTTTTCTAAAGATTTGGGGATGTGAAGTGTTTGTCAAGCGACTTCAGTCGGACAAGATCACACCCAAGCCGGATAAGTGCATTTTCGTGGGATATCCAAAGGAAACATTGGGATATTATTTCTACAACCGATCAGAAGGCAAAGTGTTTGTCGCTCGGAACGGGGTTTTCCTAGAGAAAGAGTTTCTCAAAGGAGAAAAGAGTGGAAAGACAATGCATCTTGAAGAAGTTCAAGATGAGCCAATCGGGCAAGAATCAATGAGTGATGCTAACGTAGCAGAACAAGTTGAGATACCCATGGCAAGAGAAGCACCGCCACAACCATGGAGGTCAGCAAGGCTCCGCGAAATGCGAGAAATATTATTGTTGGACAATGATGAGCCTGCGACATATGCAGAAGCAATGATGGACCCAGACTCCGAAAAATGGTAGAGTGCCATGCAATCCGAAATAGAGTCCATGGGAGACAATCAAGTTTGGAACTTGGTTGACCTGCCTGATGGTGTTAAAGCCATAGAGTGCAAGTGGATCTATAAGAAGAAAAAGGACATGGATGGAAATGTTCACATCTATAAAGCACGACTTGTCGCAAAAGGTTTTCGACAAGTTCAAGGAGTTGACTACGACGAGACCTTCTCGCCCGTAGTGATGCTTAAGTCCATTCGGATTATTCTAGCTATAGCTGCATATTTCGATTATGAGATATGGCAGATGGATGTCAAGACAGCTTTCCTAAATGGAAACCTAGCTGAGGACGTGTATATGATACAGCCCGAGGGTTTTGTCGATCCGAAAAATGCTGGAAAGGTATGCAAGCTTCAGAGATCCATTTATGGATTGAAGCAAGCATCTAGGAGTTGGAACATTCGTTTTGATGAAGTGGTCAAAGGGTTTGACTTCACCAAGAACGAAGAAGAGTCTTGTGTTTACAAGAAGGTTAGTGGGAGCTCTGTAGTATTTCTAATCTTATATGTGGATGACATATTACTGATTGGAAATAACATTCCTATGCTTGAGTCCGTAAAGACTTCACTGAAAAATAGTTTTTCGATGAAGGACTTAGGGGAAGCGGCATATATTCTGGGTATTAAGATCTATAGAGATAGATCGAGAAGGCTTATAGGTTTAAGCCAAGATACTTACATTGACAAAGTGTTGAAGCGGTTCAGCATGGAAGAGGCAAAGAAAGGGTTCTTGCCTATGTCACATGGCATACATCTCAGCAAGACTCAGTGTCCTTCGACTGCTGATGAGCGGGATCGCATGAGTAGAGTGCCATATGCCTCGGCTATTGGATCTATCATGTATGCAATGATAAGTACTCGCCCAGATGTTTCATATGCGCTAAGTATGACAAGCAGACACCAATCTGATCCAGGTGAGAGTCACTGGACAGTGGTGAAAAACATTCTTAAGTACTTGAGAAGGACTAAAGATATGTTCCTCATCTATGGAGGTGAGGAGGAGCTCGTTGTAACAAGTTACACCGATGCTAGTTTCCAAACCGACAGAGATGACTCAAAGTCACAATCAGGATTTGTGTTCACGCTAAATGGTGGTGCTGTTAGTTGGAAGAGTTCCAAGCAGGAGACGGTGGCCGATTCTACGACAGAAGCCGAGTACATCGCGGCTTCGGAAGCCGCGAAGGAAGGTGTTTGGATAAGGAATTTCCTCATTGAGCTTGGTGTGTTCCCGGATGCATCCAGCCCATTGAATCTCTACTGTGATAATAATGGGGCAATTGCGCAAGCAAAGGAGCCAAGGAACCACCAGAAGAACAAACACGTAATGCGGCGATTTCATCTCATTCGAGACTTCGTTAACCGGGGTGAGATCAAGATATGCAAAATACACACGGATCTGAACATTTCTGATCCGTTGACAAAACCACTCCCGCAGGCTAAGCATGATGCGCATGTAAGAGCTATGGGTATTAGGTACCTTCTAGATTGACTCTAGTGCAAGTGGGAGACTGTTGGAGGTATGCCCTAGAGGCAATCATAGAGATGATGATATTCCATTTGTATCCATGATTTGTATGTTGTGTTCATTGAATATCCATTGAAGGCTACTTGAATTGATTTGCAATTATGTGAATTGTATGTGAAACTCTTTACTTGTATGGTTATTCTAAAGTTGTCCCTAGTCGGAGTTCATGTGAGGACACACATGAATATTAGACTAGCACATGTATTAGTTGATGACTATGTTTCACAAGTCATGGACATGGAGATGTTGAACTAATAATGTGGACACATGTGGAGACATGTGCTAGGACTGACCCAACACGAGAAGTAGTTCTCTCTTTAAACAACATATACGCTTTGTCCTTAGACCTGAGACTGTCGCATGTATTCTAGATGTGGATCGACCTACTTAGGGGCTATCAAACGCTACGCCGTGACAGGGTAGTTATAAAGGTAGCTTTCGGGTTTGTCAAGAAGCATGCTATGAGACATGGTCAGTCAAGATGGGATTTGCTCCTCTCTGATTGAGAGTGATATCTCTGGGCCCCTCGAGTGATCGGATCCGAAAATGCATGGCCATGCTACGTACGGTTAAGAGTTAACCTATAAAGGGATTCTGAATCATAGGACGACGAGCCGACGACGAGCCGCGGTACCGGAGGCGATCTTGCTGCACGTGGACGAGCTGCTGAGGAGCTGCTGGACGTGATCGACTACGTACGACTACGTTGATCGACTACGTACGACTACGTGATCGTCTTCACTGCATCGACGCATATCTACATCTTCCGCACCAGTAGTGCATCGAGTGGTAATCCCGTGATCCTTATACGGCAGTTCTTCCTGGTTATACGCGGTAGAAATTTTGATTTGCGCTAGTGTAGCCTACCTCGTATTCCTACACAATCCTTGCAAGAGATTCCTAGTAAATCAGGGAGAAACTATTAGTTACGGAAATCTGAGTAGATGCTTAGTAGAAAAAAAATCTCACCTTCTCAATTATCACAGGAGAATTTCCTATAGGATCAATCTTATTCATTGGCCCCTCGTCCTCAGGGAAGAACTTACGCAACACTTTCTCATTTTTCTCCGGCTCAACATAGAGGAAAGGGAAAGCTGCTGCGCGACCATCCCTTGACAAGTTTGGGATAGGCTTGACAATAATATGATCAGGCTCTGCCATCAAGATATACCTGCACATAGTATAAAGTTAATTGAACTATTGAGTCTGGAGAATGATCACTGATTATCAACTAAACTTACAGTAAACTTACTCTTCCTTTATGTCTGCCTTCTGGAGCCACTGAACAAATGCCCACGGCCGATTCAGAACAATGTATCCCTGAGATGTTAGATGAACTATGTTATAATGACAAAAATAAAAGCAGCATCTAGTTTCTAGTAATAAGGGTCAGTCATAAAAGCATTTATGCTCTCGAATTGTAAATGTTTTGAGCAATACTTGAAGTTTTAAATCATCAGTACACAATTGCAACAAGAAAAATAAGCATCAACAGGATGCGGACAAGCAGCAACAGTTGCAGTTCACTTTTTTTTAAAACAAAAGTTGCAGTTCACAACAGGATGGCAAGAAGCCTGCAGTGCACACCCCACAGGATGAACCAGTGGTTTTAACTTGGTTCAGACGCAATATGATGAAAAAGGCTGTTATCAGCAGGTTACCTTGCATATGATTCATTGATTCTGGAGGAGTATTATCACCACAACACGTCATTTCAATCATCAAGACCCTTGTCATGGACAGTTCGGTTGTCCTTATGAGGCTGGGAAATCCAATGCAACCCATCAAGCAATTCTGAGTACATCCTCTGGTCCCAGCCCTCGCTTCCTCCATTTCAGCTCCTCCAGCACCTCAAACGCCTGCTCAGTTTGCCCAGCCCAGCACATCTCCTCCAGAAGTGTCCTGTATGTGATCATATCCGGCTTCCTCTTGCAATCCAACATATCCAGCAGCACCCGCCTCAATACCTCGAACCTCCATTCCAATGCCAACGCCGACACAACGATCATGTACATGCCTCCGGATGGCACAAATCCCTTCTCCCTCATCTCTGCAAAATACACCATGCCCTTGTCTGCCCAGCCTTTCTGAAACATGGCCTTGACAATGTAGCCATAGGTGAACTCGTTTGGCTCGCAGCCACACAGTGGCATTTCACGGAACACCTTGAGCGTGTCGTCCACCTCCACGCACCGCGTGTAGGCCTTGATGACGAGGTTGAGCAGGAAGGTGTTTGGGACAACACTGGAGGCCTTCGTCTGGCGGGAGAGGGACCGGACGGCGTGGAGGTAGACCATTGACGAGGCACGTGACCCACGCCGCGAACTGCTTGTCCGGCGGAGCTCGAACGGGGGACCACTCTGGGGTGGCGGTTTCAGGGTCCGGATGGGGAGAGGATGGGGAGGTGGTGGTGAGGCGGTGGGGGTGGAGCAGACGGAGGTGGCGCGGGAGGCGGCGAGCAGCGCCATGGTGCAGTGGGCTCCGCCCGTTCCAGTTCCACTGGATTTCAAGAGGCTCATGAGGGGGGGTGGCGGAGGGGGCGGCGCCGCGGTGGGCGGTGGAGCGGGCGGCCGGGGCCGAGGCCGAGGCCCGCCACCAAGCGCTCGGCTGACCTTGCCGCCGAGGCCGCGCGGGGTAGTGGCGGGGCACCCTGCTCCGGCTGCCGCCTGCGCCCAATCCCCTCCTGCGGCTCTGTTGTGGAGAAAGGAGAAGCCTTTTCCCCTTAACCACCACCCTTCCCTCTTTTTTCCATCCGAGCCCCAATCTGTTAGCATTTGGACTGCGGGTTGATTTCACAAAATTGGAGGGATGTTTTTGCAAAATTACCACGACGGTTGAAGGATTGAAAGAAACATCCTCTCTTTAATATTAGGTATAGAAGTGTAAATTGCATTTCGACCACATTCACCTAAATAAGGTTTTAAACTTTCATTATCTTCATGAAGTAAGGTATGTTGTGGTATAAAACTCGGGGTCGACTTTGATGGTGATTGTGTACACATATAAGGTTTTACAACTTAGACTTCACAAAGAAAGGTAGGGTCACTCTAGGGTTGCTCAAGGTTCATTTGGAAAGTTATCCTGTTTTTGAATGTTTTTCTGTACCTCTTCTGAAATTACCATTTTACCCTTATTATTACTTAATTTGTCTCTATTTCTTTTCATTAGCTTTAACTTCCATAATTCATTTCAATGGCATATGATTGGATATGGGTGTGAAACTTTTATAGAGACTTCTCACTACCATTTCTAAGCTACTGCAGAAATTTGGAGTCCATTTGATTATTAAAAAACACCAAAATTATTTCATTATCCTAAGGTAGCAAGCACTTAACTATTTTTAACTTGCTTTACACAGAGAGTTTGTTGCTGAAATTTTAACAGTGAGTTACATAGGTGCAACAGCGTATTTGGTGAATTTGTCAGGATTTTTGGTGAAGGACCCCCATTTCCATATTTTTTCCTTCATTTAAATTTGTACAAAAAGTTAACCATATTTCACTCAGTCTCCTGCAGTAACCATTATTTTTCCTAGCACCAGCTTACTAAAACAAACCTATCAGAAGTGGTTTTGCTATTTTACTATTTTTCTATGATTTACTATGCATTTAATGGCTTAAACAAGATTTAAATCATAGAGCATTACTTTTAACAGCGACATGTGTGAGAACATTTTTTCTAGGAAACTTCACAACTCACTGATTCTAACAAAAGTGGTCTGGCATTTTTTTGAGTTTTCTACAATTAGTTAGGCATTTTCAAAGTTCAGCTCATTTATTCAAAACTTAAATCAGAAAGGCAGTTGCAGTTTTACGCAGGGACCCTAGACATGTCGAACAATCACAGATAAGCCCTGAAAACTAACGTGAAGGACCCTGGACAAAACCAGCCGGTGAAGGAGCGCGACGCGGCGGAGAGCTGGCGTGCGCGGAGGGGCAAGCAAGGCGGCGGGTTGGGCAGAGGAGATCACGGCCAGAGGATAGGATCAGCTCGCGAGGCTATTGGGCACGGCGGCACGTCGTTTTGTCCCATTGTGCCGATGATAGAGCGAGCGGAGCTCACCGGTGGTGCTGGGCCATGCGACGGCGACGTCCTAGAGCACGCAGTACGTGCTCTAGTGAAAGGGGTGCGACGTGGGTGAAGGGGTGATGTTTGGGCAGGGTTTGTTTGAAATTTTTCAACTAAACTTGAAATTTGTCCTTTCTATGATTTATTGTTCACAGGTCAGGCTTCAAATTCTACAAAAGGGTTGGGTCCAAAATCAAGCTAGATTTTAAGATACAAGGCTTCAAAGTTTGGTGGAACGCCTAAAATTTAGACTTAGCTGATTTTCACGATTTGGGCTGAGTTGATTGTTTTGGCTGACTTTGACTCAAGTTTTGGAAAGGTTCTGGTGAGTTTTCGACCCAGGTCAATTAATTGAAGTTGTAGTAGACTTGTAGCACTCAAACTTTTCTAAAGGGTTTGACTCGAGTTCATATACAAATTTGTGAGAAACAAAGCTGCCAAGATGAGGATTTTCACTGTTTTCAGCACTTGGAGTTTTGAAGTGACTTTGACTTGCTACTGATTTTGATTCTAGGTTTTGAACTTCTTCCTCTCCAAAGTAACAAAAGCTCAAATAATCAAAGTTGTTTGTTTTGAAAAGTTTTACCACTCTTATATTGGCAAAAATAAAAGTTGTTATATAAAATTTTGAATTTTAAATTAACCCCAAAATAAGGGTAATTTTGACCTTTCACGTGCTAGATCAGTGCCTAACCATCCTATCCAAGCTTAAGAAAGGCTAATTTGGCTAGGGTTGTTACATCCTACCCCCTTAAAAGGAATCTTGCCCCGAGATTCAAGTGAAGTGAGATGGGTGTAGCTGTGTACGTATCTCCCTGGTCGAAAAGAAAACCGCGGAAGTGTTGATTAAGATACTCCTATGTTTTCCATGTAGCTTCATGTTCGGTGTGGTTACTCTACTGAATTTTGAACATCTTTACTGCTTGTCTTCAGGTTCGCGTCTCCTTACGATCAAGAATCTTAACTGGATACTCCACGTAAAAGAGGTTGGGTTCGATCCATACATCTTCGTGCTCAATAATTTCAACTAGGACTCGAACACACTTCTTTAGTTGAGACACATGAAAGACGCCGTGGATAGCGGAGAGTTTTGGTGGAAGCTTTATCAAGTAGGCAACTGGTCCACAGATCTTCGTGATTTCATACGGACCGATGTAGCGAGGAGCTAACTTCCCTTTTACTCCGAACCTATGTACACCTTTGGTTGGTAAAACTTGAAGGTATACATGGTCTCCAATAGCAAATTGCAAAGGCTTCCTCCTCTTATTGAAGTAGCTCTTCTATCTTGATTGTGCGGCCTTAGGGTTTTCGTGAATCACTCTTACCTTCTCTTCCACGTCAGTTACCAAATCTGGTCCATATACGGTTCTTTCTCCTGCTTGGGACCAACTTAGCGGAGTTCGACACCTGCAACCATACAAGGCTTCAAATGGTGCCATCTTTATGCTAGCCTGGTAGCTGTTGTTGTACGAGAACTCAACTAACGTTAGGCACTTGTCCCAGTTCTTGTAATAATGAGTGACACAAGCTCATAGCATATCCTCTAAGATTTGATTTACCCTCTCAGTTTGCCCATCTATCTGAGGGTGGTAGGTGGAACTGCAGATCAACTTGGTGCCAAGTGCAGCATGAAACTGCTCCTAAAAACGTGCTACAAACTGAGCACCTCGATCGGAGATGATCATCTTGGGCACTCCATGTAGGGAAACAATGCAATCCAAATATAGGTCAGCATACTTCTGGCCTAAGTAGGTCGTGTGAACAGGGAGAAAGTGTGCCATCTTGGTAAGTCTGTCCACGATGACCCATATGGAAAAATGCTTTCAGGAAGTGTTGGGTAACTCAACGATGAAGTCCATGCTGATATCTTCCCATTTCCATGAGGTTATGGGTAGCGGTTGAAGTGTACCTTCTACCTTCAAGTGGCTTGCTTTCACTCTCTGACATGTATCACATTCCGACACATACTGAGCAATCTCTAGCTTCATCCCAGACCACTAGAAATTTTGTCAGAGGTCGTGGTACATTTTGGTGCTACCAGGGTGAATAGAGAATTTAGAAAGGTGTGCTTCATCCAAAATTTTCTTTCTGAGATCGGGATTGGCGGGAACAACTAGTCGGTCCTCGTACCATACTACTCCCTTCCAATCCTGTCGGAAATGCTTGTATCCCTCATCTTTCTATGCCAACTTCTTCTTGATGAGCTTTATCTCCTTGTCCTCCAACGGTGCCAAGATGATTTGGTCATCCAAGGTGGGTTCGCTAGCTATGTGGCTCGATGTGCCGTGAGGAATAATCTCCAAATTCAGCTTCCTCATCTCGGAACACAAGGTCTCGGTGAACTTGTCTGCGGAGAGATAGTTGCAAGTGGATAAGAGCATTGACAACTACATTGGCTTTTCCTAGATGATAATGCACCTCTAAATCATAATCCTTAATCAACTTCAACCATCTTCTTTGGGGCATGTTCAAATCAGCTTGGGTGAAGATGTACTTAAGGCTCTTATGGTCGGTATAGATGTTACAATGAGTGCCCATAAGATAATGTCTCCACATATTTAGAGCATGTATTACCGCTGCTAGCTCCAGGTCGTGAGTCGGGTAATTCTGCTTGTGTGGCCATAACGCATGTGAAGTGTAGGCAATGACTCGGTTGTCTTGCATAAGAACACATCCAAGTCCAGTGCCAGAAGCATCACAATAGACGTCAAACGGCTTGGCAGTGTCGGGCTGTGCTAAAACTGGTGCAGAGGTCAGCAAGTCTTCTCAACGTGTGGAAGGCTTCTTCACATTTTTCACTCCACATAAATTTGACTCCTTTTTTCAATAGTTCGGTCATATAGGCTTAGCTATCTTGGAGAAGTCAGGAATGAATCATTGATAGTAGCCTGCTAGACCAAGGAAGCTTTGAATTTGATGAACCGAAGTGGGTGGCTTCCAATCCATCACTTCCTGTACCTTGCTTGGGTCAACTGCTATGCCTTCGCTGGATATGGTATGTTCTAAGAATTTCACACTGTCCAGCCAGAATTCGCACTTGGAGAATTTGGCATACAACTGGTGTTCTCTTAGTTGTTGAAGGACAATGCGGAGGTGTTCAGCATGTTCCTCCTCATTCTTGGAGTACACGAGAATGTCGTCGATGAAGACCACGACAAACTTGTCAAGCTCGGGTATGAAAACTGAATTCATGAGGTACATGAAATAGGCTGGAGCATTTGTAAGCCCGAAGGACATGACCAAGTACTCATACAATCCATATCGCATAGAGAAAGTGGTCTTAGAATGTCGCATGGATGGATCTTGATTTGATGATGACCAGAGTGGAGATCAATCTTGGAAAACACTCTGGCTCCGGCTAGCTGATCAAAGAGAACATCAATGCGGGGTAAAGGGTACTTGTTTTTGATAGTTACCGCATTGAGGATTCGATAGTCCACGCACATTCGCAGACTATCGTCCTTTTTCTTCACAAACAAAGTTGGGCAGCCCCAAGGTGACGTGCTTGGGTGAATGGAACCTTTCTCTAACAATTTGTGCAACTAGGTCTTTAATTCTGCCAGCTCTGCAGGTGGCATCTAGTATGGCCTCTTGGATATCGGTGCTATGCGTGACTGCAGCTCTATGGCAAACTCGATATCTCTATCTGGGGGCATGCTTGGCCAGTTATCCGGAAACACATCGGGATACTCGCACACCAGGGAATATCCTCTATCCGGGACTCAATGGCTGGGAAGGCACAAGAATTTATGCACTCTCAGGCTGGCAAGTGCAGTGTTGAAGGTCCGAGGGTAGGTGAGTTTATTTGGATGACCCGTGCTGCCATGTCTAGGGTGACTTTGTGCCGAGTCATCCAATCCATTCCCAGAATTATATCGATGCCCTCAAAACCCAAGATAATAAGGGTGGTTTTGAAAAATTTTCCACCTAACTTGATGGGTACTCCACATGTTATTTGGTGTGAAGCAATTTTACCACCAGGGTTTGAGATAATGTAAGCTCCTTTGGTGTGATAGAAACCCAAATCACATTTACCACTAAACTTTGGCCTGATAAAGCTATGCAATGCACCAGAATCAAATAATATAATGGCAGACTGGTTGTGGACAGAAAAAGTGCCCATCATGACTAGTGCGCCCTCTAGAAGGTCCGCGAAACTGGTGAAGGTGAGTTTCCCTGCCTGACCTGAACCTTTGGCCTCTTGCCTTTATTCTTGTTTGAGCTCGGTCCTTGACTCTGGGCCTTGTTCTGGGGACAATCTTTGGTGAAGTGGTTTGGGCTCCCACAAGTGAAACAGCGATTTCCATAGCCAGGACGGAGTGGCGGCAAAGCATTTGGCCTTAGGCCTTGCTGCTGAAAACCGGGGAAGCGAGGAGCTTCCTGCTGCTGTGGTGGTCGGATCACCCATCGGCCTTGCTGTGGAGTCCTCTATAGAGCTTTCGGGGAAATCAGCCAGAACTTTGGCGCTGGGGCACTGGGAGAGGCATCGGCGCTTTTCTCTTCTTGGCCTTGAGGGCTACGATGCAATCCTCCTGAGAAATAGCTAGACTAACCAGCTCGTGGAAAGTGTCCACTTTTACCAGGTTCAGCCTTTCTTTATGCTTGAGACTGAGGCCTCTTCGGAATCTGTCCTACTTCTTCTCGTCAGTATCTGCGTGATAACCCACGTATTGGCACAAGTCATTGAAGGCTTGTGCATACTGGAGCACACTGCGGTTGCCCTGGTGAGTGTGAGGAATTCATTCAGCTTCCTTTCAAGAAGACCTTCAGAAATATGATGCCTCTTGAAGGAGGTCTTGAATTCCACCCACGTAACCACGTGGTCAACGAGAAGCATGGCGTGGTAGTGATCCCACCATAGCCATGCTAATCCTCACAGTTGCTGTGCTGCAAACTTCACCTTGTTCTCATCGGGTCAAGGTGAGGTGAGGAGCGTGAGTTTGGACTCAATTGTGCGAATCCAAGAGTCAGCGTCGAGCGGCTCCTCCGTCTTGTGAAACAGAGGGGGCTGAGTGCCGAGGAAATCCTCAAAGCTAGCCACGTGGGGTTGGTGAGCTCTCCCACCGTGTGGCGGTTGCTGCTGCTGCTGGCCCTAAACAATATGGCGAAGCAGCTCCGTTTGGGCAGCAAGGATAGCCTCCATGGTAGGCAGGGGAGGTGGTGGTGGTGTCTGCCTCTGCTTGCTACCACTTGGTGCAAATCCTATGAAATTCTAGCATGTTCTATGCACCATCTGCAAAAGTGAACTTCTCCCATTAGTCACATAATTTTGAAGCTTGCCCATAAGAAGATGAACAAGGTAAATCATGTGCGGGATGTGCAGTATGCTAAACTGAACCACCAGATGGTACGGTGGGCACTACAACATGCCAACGGATCAATCGATGCATCTAGAACTAACCGTGACCGACTGCTTCCACCGATTGATTCGGTGGGTGCCCGGATGCCCCACCAAATGAGTCGGTGCAATCGGCTCGGCTCACGATCAGCTCAAAATCGGCTCAGGTAGATTTTGATGGGAAATAAGGCTACACAGACTATTACGATGGTAACAGTGACTGAGCACTGAATGAGTCGGTGGCTGTGTCAGTGACCGTTGCTAAGTGTACTTGCCACTTGCACCGATTCATACGGTGACCCCTTTGGGCTGTCACCAAATCAATCGATGTTGCTGTTTTTTATGCACGTGAACATCAATGGCTAGTTTCTTGCCTTGGCCTCAGTGAAGCTGATAGGATATATTTGAGGTCAAGGGCAAGTTGAGCACTAGAAGTGATTTGAGAAGTTCTTAATTGAAGATTAAAGATATCATTAGTGCTTGGAGAGGTGTGCATCCATCCATCTCTTTGGCTTGTGTAGGTCAAGTGAGAGTCTTCGCTTGGTACTCTTGGTGATCAGCATCACCTAGACGGGTTGGTGGTGCTGTTCTTGGTGAGCTCTCAAGGAGGTGTCTTGTGAGAAGCCCCAAGAAGTGTTGTTCTCAGTTTGGAATCCACCAATCCAGAGTGGAGAATGAATTAATACTAGTGAGCACTTGGTCCTTGTGTGGATCAAGGGGGAGCTATACCCTTGCGCGGGTGCTCCAATGAGGACTAGGGGAGAGTGCCAACTCTTCGATACCTCGGGAAAAAAATCGGCGTTCTAACCCTCTCTTAAATTTCCACACTTAAATTCCGCATTTACTTTCCGCATTTCAATTCCTAGAATTTCCATGCTAGTGTAGGGTTGGAACTAGATTACAAAACTTTTGTGTGAGTAGAATAGACACACTTTCTAAGGTTTTAGGCACATGGGATGAATAGGCTTGATGATAGGCTTTAATTTCCGCAAAAATTTGTAGAAGCCTAATTCAACCCCCCCCTCTTAGGCATCTTAATCCTTTCACAGGGCTCCTCCTCGGTCATGCAATATAGGTCCCAAAATGATGGCGATGGTGGGGGTAACAGACCAGCAGCAGCTCGTCGGCCGTTTCAGCTATGACAGGTGCGGTGGCGGTGACTTTAGTTATGCCATCAGTACCAGAAGAATCGTTATTTTTTAGATGATGAGAATAGCTCCTATAGATTATCTCTCCTTACATACATGGAGGTATGGAGTCTTAATACAGGTTGATTCGTACTACATAGTCTGGTGTGTACGACCATTTTTTTGATTTAGTTGGTCACATTTGGACTCCTCAAGAGGGCTTCTTTCCATATTTGTGATGGAAATATTTGCAGTTTTCATCTAAACCGTTCAAAGAAACATAGGTGGTCAGATGTTTTTCTTTTTTCTTCGATTAGCATCCTCCCTAAGGAAAAGTATTCCAGCATTGTCACCTACTTTCATCAAGTTGACCTTGACAAGTACACGATTGCCAAGATATTGGGGAAGATTAATGTCCATGAGTTGTACATAGGCTATACAAATCAAGATGGTGCTTCTTCCTCCAAGAAAGATGATATTGTGCTCAAGGCAACTAAACAAAAGGAAGCTCATATCAAAAAGGAAGCAAGATGATGAAGTTGATAGTGATGATGAAGAAGTTGATATTGCTCTTCTTGTGAGAAGAACATCCAAGATGCTTAAAAAGCTTGACAAAAAAGGAGTCTTTGACTATAAGAAGAAGAAGTTCTTTACAAGTGACAACAAGATCCATCAAGAATATGCCATGCTTCAATTGTAGTGAACTTGGTCACTTGGCTCATCAATGTCCTCTTCCCGACAAGAGAAAATACAAGAACAAGAACAAACCTAAGGATGAGGATAGTGATGATGATGAGAAGAAGCATAAGAAGAAGCCTCACAAGAACAAGAAACATGACAAGAAGAGGAAGCCACAAAAGAAGGAGAAGAAGAAGGCAAAGCTTATCTTGGAGAATGGGTCACCACTGATGACACATCCGAAGATGATTCTTCTTCAAGTGATAGTGACAATGAAGGCATTGCCGGGTTGGCTATCAAGGAATCTCTACCTCCACCACCTTCACTCTTCTCTACTTCAAGCTCTCACATATGCCTTATGGAAAAGGGCGATAACAAGGTGAGGAAACCCAAGGATGATCCTAGATATAGTGATGCTAGCGATAGTGACAATGGGTACACTCCTCCATCATATGAAGTACTTGCTAGCTTGCTCAAAGACTACACTAAGATCATCATCAAGTCAAATGAAAAGGTTGACAAGCTCAAGCTAGATAAGAAGAATCTTGTTACCAAATACAATGAGCATGAAGCTAAGTGCCTAGAGCTTGAAAAGAAGAATGCTGAGTTAAAGGGTATTCATAATGATCTTAATAAAGATTACACCAAGTTGAAGAAGGGATTTCAAGAACTCACAACTACCAACAAGAATATTGAGCTTACCTTTGATGCTATGACAAATGACAAATTCAATGAACCAAAGTTTGTGAAGGTTGATTGCTCTACCTCTTGTGATGACTTGATTGAGAAGGTTGATTCCTCCACACATTGTGAATTGGTTAATCCCCCAATGAAACCATCAAGTTGTGAAGCATGCAAGGGCAAGAGTATGGAAGTGAAATCTTGTGATTTGAAGACATCTAGTGTGAATGATGAGCTTATGAAAGAAAATGAACTTGCTATGAGGGAGATCAAGGATCTCAAGCAACAGTTGATTGATCTCAAGTCTGGGTATGTGACTCTCAGCAATGGCCGTTGCTTATATGATGAGATGATGGACATCAAAGCTATCAACTTCAACAACAAAGGACTTGGTTTTCCTTCACCCAAGCTCATGCAAGCCCACAAGAGTAGACCTAAAGCTCCCAATATTTCATATTGTACCGAGTGTAGGCAAGATAGTCACTTTGCTATTGATTGCAAGAGTCCACCCCCTCCCAAGTTGAAAGAGCAACTTAGGCCTAGAGCTTTAAATGCTTACTATGGGTTGTCAAGAACCACCGATGGGCAAGTTGTGGCAAGATTCTCTGGTACAAGGGATAAGGCTAGGCCTAAGAAAATTTGGGTGCCCAAGTCACTTATCACTAGCTCTCATGATCCCCACCATTAATGTTTCTACCCCTTCCACTCAAGCTTCCAACCAAGTTTGGGTGGCTAAACCCCAAGTTTAATTGTGTTGTGGATGTAGGTGAACTACAAGACCGGAGGACACCATTGGGTAGTTGATAGTGGATGCACTCAACATATGACGATGATTCTTGGAAATTCACCACAATAAGTGAGGACACACAAGGGCATGAAAAGATTACATTTGGTGACAATGAATGTGGCAAGGTTGAAGGTGTTGGCAATATTGTCTCTCAAGATCATATACTCTCAAATGTTCTCTTGGTAGAGTCTTTGAACTTCAACTTATTATCCGTGGCTCAATTATGTGATCGTAGTTTCAAAGTAACATTCACCAATGAGGGTATGGAAGTGACAAGGAAGTATAATAATGACATCATATTCAAAGGCTTTAGATATCACAATCTCTATCTTCTGGACTTCTCTTCAAAGGAAGCTAATTTGACTACATGCTTATTCACCAAGACATCCAAGGGTTGGCTATGGCACAGAAGACTTGCACATGTTGGCATGGGTACTCTCAAGAAGCTCTTGAAGAAGGATTTGGTAATTGGGTTGAAGGACATAGTGTTTGAGAAGGACAAACTTTGTAGTACTTGTCAAGCGGGCACAAGTAGCAAACACTCATCCAACCAAACTTATGTGTCAACAACAAGACCTCTAGAGTTGCTTCACATGGACTTATTTGGACCTACAACATATGTTAGCATTGGTGGCAATCTCAATTGTTTAGTGGTGGTAGATGACTACTCAAGATACACATGGATTTTCTTTCTTCAAGACAAGACCGAAGTAGCCAACACATTTAAGAAGTTTGCCAAAAGAGCTCAAATAGGACCTTGGTAAAGATTGGAAGTGACAATGGGAAGGAGTTTGACAACACTAATATAGAAGACTATTGTCATGAGATTGGGATCAAACATGAATTATCCTCAACTTACACTCCTCAACAAAATGTCGTAGTGGAAAGAAAGAACCGTACCTTGATCACCTTAGCAAGAACAATGTTGGATGAATATGATACTCATGAGAAGTTTTGGGCCGAAGCCATCAACATCGCTTGCTATGCATCTAACCGTCTCTTTCCTTACCAGCTATTGATGAAGACCCCCTATGAATTGCTCACTGGGAGAAAGCCAAACATATCTTATTTTCGGGTGTTTGGTTGCAAATGCTACATCTACAAAAAGTGTCAACACCTAGGGAAGTTTCAAAAACATTGTGATATTGGTTTTGTTCTTGGTTACTCATTGAAGTCCAAAGCATATAGAGTATTCAACAATACCACCTGCTTAGTTGAAGAAACATATGATGTGGAGTTCGATGAATAATGGCTCCCAAGGAGCACTTGATCCTTGTGATGATGTAGGTGGTGAACCATTGAGGGAGGCTATGAAGAAAATGCCTATTGGAGTCATCAAGCCAAAGGAAGAAGATGATGAAGATGATGTTCAAGTGATTGATCAACCATCTTCTTCCCACAAATAGCCTCAAGTTATTGGTGATGAGCAAGTTGATCAAGATCAAGTGGAAGACTCACCTCTTCCTCATGTAGATACTCATGTACCGCAAGCTCAAGTTGAGGCTCAACCTCAAGATGTTGATGCTCCATAAGCTCCCCAAGTGGTTGAACCTAGAAGACAAAATCCAAGAATTCAAGCTCATCCGCAAGATCTAATCATTGGGAGTCCATCAAGAGGAAACATGACAAGATCCAAGCAATGTTCAAATTATTGTGAGCATGCTTCATTTGTTTCAATGAAGAGTATCTTGGCACCCTAAGTGGGTTTTAGTGGATTAATGATGTGAGCTTAAGTGTCTAATGAACTTTCAAGTGCATAAGCAGGTTTAAAAGGAATGATGGACATGGAGCACTTACAATTGACCCCTCAAAAAGGAAATGAATAGATAAAGGGCATACCTTGAAGGATAAATATATTTTTGGTTTGAATTTGAGTATAGGAATGCCGCACTATTAAGAGGGATGCGTGATTTCTGATCTTTACATTGAAAAAGGTGCTCAAGATGACCTAACCAACCTATGAGAGACACCTTTGCACCTGCATATCACATGGGGATACCTAGAATGGTGCTAACTAGAGAACTCCGGAGTATTCTAGAGATAGTTCCGGATTTTTTTGGAAGTTCTAGAGTTTTTAGAAGATGTTCTAGAAGATTTCGGAAGTTGCTGTGTTTCCGAAGAATGTTCCAAAAAATACAAAGGTTTTGGAGTTTCCGGAGAAAGTTCGGGAGTTTTCCAAAACTTAACCCCCAACGGCTAGTTTTAGAGTGAAGGGGTATAAATACCCCCTCACCCCCTCCCACAGTCTCTCTCTCGACCTAACTTCAACCTGAGCTATTTAGAAACATTCAAAGCCCTCCTTTACTCCTCTCTTGGCATTTAGGTGAAGATTTGGTGGGGGGATTTAAGGAGGGATTCAAGGGAGAGCAAAGAAGAGTTCTAGTGAGCTGATTTTCCATCTCTTGAGCACCTTGTTCTTCATCAAGCTGGTGATTTCACGTTTGTTACTCTTGGAGCTTCAAGCTCCTAGCCGGCTAGGCGTTGCCCATGAAGCATCCAAGGTTGTGGCTGCCTACGGGAAGTTTGTATTACCCTAACGATTGAGTAAGTGACTCTAGCTTGATCTTTGGGGTCGCTAGAGTGAGAAAAGTGGCTTCGGTGTGAAAATCCCACCCTTCATGGGTCCTCAATGAAGACGTAGGCTTCAAGGTGTGAAGCTGAACTCTGGTAAATAAATCCTTGTGACTCTTATGCTTGTTGTTCTTAAATTTGTTTATATTCAAGCATAGAACAAAATTCTAGGGTTTGTACTCGATCTACTTTTCTAGCAAGTTTCCAGCTATTCTATCTTGTGCCAAAGGCCTAGAATATCATGTTGCTTAACCTATCTTCGGTGACTTACATTTGAGAAAGTCTTTCATAAGGTCATAGTTCAAATTCTTGTTTCTTTGGAGAATCCATAGATTTCTCCGGAAATTCTGTAAGTTGCAAAATTTCCGGAACAATCTCCGAAAACTCCGAAAGTTGCTGATAAACTTGTTCAAAGTTGTGAAAATTTTCAGGTTCGACTATTCACCCCCCCCCCCCCCCCCCCCCCCCCCCCCCCCCCGCCTCTAGTTGACATCCTAGATCCTTTCATTCAAACTTTGAACCAACCAAGGTTGAAGATGCTCTCAATGATCTAGATTGGGTGAATGCAATGCATGAAGAACTCAACAACTTCACCCGCAATGAAGTATGGCAACTAGAAGAAAGACCAAAGGATGCAAGAGTGATTGGAACCAAATGGGTTTTTAGAAACAAGCAAGATGATCAAGGCAATGTAGTGAGAAACAAGGCAAGGCTTGTGGCAAAGGGATTATCTCAAGTTGAAGGCATTGATTTTGGAGAGACCTTTGCACATGTTGCAAGACTAGAGGCCATTCGCATTCTCATCTCATATGCTTCAAGTCACAACATGAAGCTTTATCAAATGGATGTGAAAATTGCTTTCTTAAATGGATACATCAATGAGCTAGTCTATGTTGAGCAACCACCGAACTTCGAGGACACAAGATACCCCAATCATGTTTATATGTTGTCTAAGGCTCTCTATGGACTCAAACAAGCACCAAGATCATGGTGTGAGTACCTTAGGGACTTCCTACTTGAGAAACAATTTGTGATTGGGAAAGTTGACACCACACTATTCACCAAGAAGATCAATGATGACCTCTTTATTTTTCAAGTCTATGTTGATGCTACTATCTTTGGCTCAACAAATGAAGACTTTTGCAAAGAGTTCGGTGATATGATGTCAAAGGAGTTTGAGATGTCTATAATTGGTGAGCTTATATTCTTCCTTGGGTTTCAAATCAAGCAACTTGAAAAAGGGACTTTCATCTCTCAAGAAAAATACACCAAAGGCCTTCTCAAGCGCTTCAAGATGGATGATTGTAAGCCTATCAAGACCCCAATGGCTACTAATGGGCATCTCGACATGGATGAGGGAGGTAAACCGGTTGACCAAACTCTCTACCGTTCTATGATATGTAGTTTGTTGTACCTTATTGCATCTAGGCCCGACATCATGTTTAGTGTCTGTGTGTGTGCGCGCGCTAGATTCCAAGCCAATCCTAAGGAGGTTCACCTAGTTGCCATGAAAAGAATCCTTAGGTACCTCAAGCTCACACCAAGCATTGGCCTATGGTATCCCAAAGGAGCTAGATTTCAACTCGTTGGCTATTGATTCGGATTATGCGGATTGCAAGGTTGATAGGAAAAGCACCTCCGGAGGGTGTCAATTGTTTGGTAGATCACTAGTGTCTTGGTCCTCCAAAAAGCAAAATAGTGTTGCTCTCTCAACCGTCAAAGTCGAGTATATAGCCGCCAGTTCTTGTTGTGCTCAAATCCTTTACATGAAACAAACCCTCCTAGACTATGGTGTAGTTCTAGAGAAGGTACCTTTGTTGTGTGACAATGAGAGTGCAGTTAAGCTTGCTAACAGCACGGTCCAACACTCCCGCACAAAGCACATTGATGTTCGCCATCACTTCCTTAGAGATCATGTTGCTAATAATGATATCATGCTAGAAGGTGTAAGGACGGAAGAGCAATTGGCGGACATCTTCACTAAGCCATTAGATGAAGCGAGGTTTTGTAAGTTGAGGAATGAGCTTAATATCCTTGACTTCACTAAGTTTTCTAACAAGTACCCTAGTGTTGTGTGCTTGCATTGCATTTGTATCGTATGTAATATGCAATAGGTGCTTGTCTAACCCTTGCAAGATAGTGATGAGATAGGAATGGTTAGAGCTGATGGTTATTGGGTTGCTCTAGACTCGGGAGAGGCTTGTCATGAACAAGCTTGCAAGGGGATCAAATGTGACAAGATAGATTTAAATTCCATATTAAATTTCTTATCTTGCATTTGCATGCATATGCATGGCTGTTTTCGTCATTTGTTGGCATTTGGTTGTGGTAGGCATTTAGGGGGAGCTTTACTTGTCTTTGACAATTCTTGAGACCCCTAGGTGTGTGCTACCCTCCTATATCTTCGAAATTGGTTTTCAATTGCAAAATCCTAGCTAGCCTTATGGCATATATTGAAAAATATTTGAAAAATTGTGGGTTTGAGAGAGGTTCGCTTGCTCCTGTCCAAGAAGTGTTTATTTGCTTTTCTTCTGGAACCTTGGGCTTGGATTAAGAAAACTCCGCAAAAATTCCATGAAAATCTGCAAGTCTCTGTGATCGACGCAATCACCGGTGCTTTTCTCTTTGGTCACCGAACCAGTCGGTCCTCACAGACGAACAACAACTGGAATGAATGGTCAACGATTCATACGGTGAAGGCCTAAAAGAAGTCAACGAATCAATCGGCGCCTACAATTTTGTTAAGTAGAGTCACTGTTGTCATTGACATATACGGCATGTCATCAATGATTGCACCAAATCAATCGGTGCCTGCAGCTTTCATTTGTGGTAACTGCACCCGCCGATCCATTCACTGGCTTGTATCTGTTACTAGCAAATGAGTCGATGGTTATAGTAACCGCAAGATCTCGGTCGTCCATTCAAACTCTCCAATCTCAGCCGTCGATCTCCTTTGACCACCACCCGCCACTTTCGCGCCGTTGACCTAGCCAGTTTTCACCCCCGCGCACCCGTACGCCGCTGCCGCCACTCTCTCTCAGCGATTCGCCGCCACCCTCGCCTCCCACGCCTCTCCGGCCACGCACACCGTCGATTCGCCACCACCCGCACCTCTCTACATCGCGCCACCACAAATTGCTCGAATGCAACCCTAGCCTAGGGTTTAGTTGCCTCTCCACCGCCGGGTGCTCTTTCACCGTTGCCGACCGCTCTCATCGCCGTCGGGCTATTTTCTCGGGTGCAGGTGCTCCATCTTCTTCATCTAGTGAGCACATTCGTCACTTTAATTGTTTTTTGCTCAAAATCACGATCTCACCCGTGTCTCCCTTGTTCACCAATGAAGGGCGTGGTTGAAAAATCTCTATGTGTTTTTGGTGGCTCTTTGTTGTTCTCTAGGTATACCCATTGTCTCTCTAGCAAATCTGCAAATGCCATGATCATCATGTTTTGTTAAGTAATCTATGGACTAGAGATCAATGTGCCACTATTTCATTCAAGGCACCATATCATGTGGAAACCAAGCAACGTGTGGAAACTTGGAAACTAGCAATCAGGGCCGTAGGATTCTAATCCAACGGATCCGGTGAGAGGTGGGTATTTTTTACACTTAAACCCCCCCACTGCCGGCCCTTTTTTCCAAAAAAAATACCCTAGCGAAGCGCTGCACGTACGCCAGGCGGCTGCACGTCATCGTGATTGAGCGAGCCGCGCGCCGCCAGACCTTCCGCCCGCCGTGCGCCGCCCCCGGCGTGATCCCCAAACGAGTGCCAGAACCTTCCGCTGCCGGCCCGTGTGCCCACCAGAACCTTCCGCTAGGAGTGCGAGTCGCCGGAACGAGGAATACCACTCGCCGGCCTTGGCCAAGATCCTCCTGGAGGACGTACGTCCAGAAGATCATCAAGACCATATCCTCCTGGAGGACGTCCAGAAGATCATCAAGACAAGCACCGTACTGGCACCCCTTCACCATCCCAACCATCGGTACGTTAATGTTCATCTGCCTGTGTCCGATGCACATGGTAGCAGTTCAATCGTGTGACCAATGAGCACACTCGTCGTGGCTCGCGTTGCAGGGACGCACGCGTGGGAGAGCAGCAGCAGTGCCTGGGCTTTGACGTGGACGTGGTGGAGAGCGACTGTGGCCATTGCCCGGCTTGGTGTGCTCGCCGAGTTTGTTTTTGCGTGCACCCGGCCATCTGCGAGGTCCTGCGCAGCTCCAGCGTGTGTGAGTTCCTTTTCGTGACCTTTCTGTTTGTTTTCGTTTTCGTGGCCCGATTTCCTTTTCGTTTGATTGCAAGTTCTGTCAATCTAATTGGCAGAGAACGTACTCGGACGGAGCAACGATGCAGAACGACGGTGACAGCCAACAGCAGCAAGAGCTGCAATAGTCATGGATAGGGAACGACCCCCTCTCTGAAGCCATCGCCATTGATCCCGCCACCGTGGGACTTACAGGAAGAAGTTTTGAGGCTGCCGCCATGGATCATTTGAAGCCTGTGGTTGGAATGATGTTTGATACACTTACAGATGTGGAGAAAATTTACAAATTGTATGCACATGAAGCTGGTTTCTCTGTTCGTGTTGGTCAGCACAAGAAACAAAATGGTGATATATTATTCAAGCGGTATTATTGTTCAAGGGAAGGGTACAGAAAGGAGAACATAAAAAATATTATTGACGAATCCGGAAAAAAGAGAAAGACACATAATGTGATGGAAACCAGATGTGGTTGTGAGGCACATATTGTTGTCAAGCTTGGCAATGATAAGAAGTATCGGATAGCTTCAATGGTTGAGGAGCACAACCATGGTTTTGTGTCACCAGATAAGAGGCATTTGCTAAGATCCAACCGTAATGTTAGTGAGAGGGAAAAGAGTACCTTGTTCAGTTGTCACAAGGCTAGCATTGGCACCTCACAGGCATATAGACTTCTCCATGTCAGTGAGGGTGGGTTTCAGAATGTTGGGTGCACGCTGAGAGATTTGCAAAACTATTACCGTGACCTCAGGAGCAAAATCAAAGATGCAGATGCACAAATGTTTGTGGCACAACTTGAGCGAAAGAAGGAAGTAAATCATGCCTTCTTTTATGACTTTATGGTGGACGAACAAGGACGACTTGTTCGTGTGTTTTGGGCAGATGCCTTATGCAGGAAAAACTATAGTGTTTTTGGTGATGTGGTTTCTGTAGATTCAACATACACCACTAACCAGTATAACATGATTTTTGTGCCATTTACTGGAGTCAATCATCACTTGCAAAGTGTTTTCCTAGGGGCAGCATTCTTGGCAAATGAAAAGATCGAGTCATATGAATGGTTGTTTAACACATTTCTGAAGGCTATGCGTGGAGTACCACCTCATCTAATCAAAACAGATGAAGATGCGAGCATGAAGGCTGCTATTGCTCAGATTCTACCGGATACAACTCACAGACTTTGCATGTGGCATATTATGGAAAAGGTACCTGAGAAGGTCGGGCCCTCTATAAGAGAGGATGAATAGTTCTGGGATAGACTACACATGTGTGTTTGGGGCTCCAAGACTGCAGATGATTTTGAGTCACAGTGGAATTCTATCATAACAGATTTTGGACTCATGGGAAATGATTGGTTTTCCACAAAGTTTGCCATGCGTCAATCATGGATTCTGGCATACTTTATGGACATACCTCTAGCAGGAATCCTTAGGACTACGTCACGATCGGAGAGTGCAAATTCTTTTTTTAATCGTTTCATTCATCGAAAATTGACCTTTGTTGAGTTTTGGCTGAGGTTTGACACAGCTTTGGAGTGTCAGCGCCAAGAGGAGTTAAAGGCCGACAATGCAAGTCTTCACAGGACTCCTAAAATGATGACACCATGGGCCATGGAGAAGCAATGTAGTGTGATATATACATATGAAGTGTTCAGTAAATTTCAGGAACAAGTCGTAGCTGCAAGAGACCATTGCATTATTCAGGGCATTACAGAGTGTGAATATATAAAAATTGTCACCATCAGCAGTCTATCTGGAAAAGAGCCAGTGGTTCAGTTGAACAAGTCAGACATGTTTGGTAGGTGCTCCTGTAAATTATACGAGTCCTATGGCATCCCGTGCCGTCATATAATACAAGTGCTTAGAGCCGAGAAGCAAAATGAGGTGCCATCAATTTATATTATGAAGAGATGGGAGAAAAGATGTAAAAGGTTTGTATTGTATGATTTTTTTCTATGGCTGTTTTGTACAATAGTCTTGATCAGATATTCAATTTTACAGGGAACTATTCTTTGATGAAGAAGGTAACCTGCTAGATGAAAAGCCTGAAGATCCTATGGAGGTGGCAATGCGGAAAAAGATTTCAGATTCACGGAACCGGTTTGAAGATCTCATCCAGATGGCCAAGAACTCTGAACAAGGGGTGGACTTTTTATTTTCTAGTTTATCCAACCTAGTAGAACCACTTCAAAAGATCACGCCTGCTACGATCGTTAATAAACAGGATGAGTATGAATCTTTTCTTGGTAGTAAAATTCCAAATCAAGTCGATATACATCCACCAAATGATATCAAGTCCAAAGGGAGATGCAAAAGAATTAAGAAGAGCAAGGAGATGAAGGTTGCAAGCAAGGGTAAAAGTAAATGGAAGTGTGGAAAATGTAAGCAAGTAGGGGATCATGACGCACGCACTTGCCCAAACAATGTTGATATGGCCAAACAAGTAGGGATCAGGTTTAGATATGAGTGAGCAGTGAGCTCCTTGATGTTCAATTTATTGAAAGTGAGATGGCTGTACTTGTTACTTTCTTTGCCCAGACATTCAATAATTCTGTACCTGAATCTCAAACTGAAGCAATTGCTTTAAAGTTCCAATCACCATCAATATACTTCTGTAGATGAAGAGGATTTGCGGTCTGCTGCATCATGATATTGAGTTATTTGTACCTAAATTTCTGCTTTGTTTTGTTATACTTGGCAAGCTTGCCCCCTTAGCAATGGCAGAGGCCCATGAAATTGATTTCCTTGGTACACAATGCCAAGATTTTACAGGAGACTGAACACACATCATGTCTAGATTTTATTGAAAATAATTGCCATGTTTCAGCTAAGCACTGCCCTTGAACTGATAATACTCCTCTCACCCTGCAGCATGACTCCATTCAAGCACAAGCACAACATACATTGTTTATCCAGTGGTGTCCTGGACATTGGCAAGTGCATAGCTGTAGGTACAAATTTTCAGCACAACCACAAGGCAAAACATACATTATCAGCACAAGCATCCATTGATCCATATAACATTGTACCAAATGGTACCATTTTACAGTTGCATTTTCACAATTACAAGTACCTGCACAAGAACTAGACAGCTACATTCTATTGGCTTACAGAACTGCAAAATCTCTCCCTGCACAAGCACAACAAGATTCACTAGCAAGATCACGGCACAACATCTATTCCAAATCAATCCTTCATCGAGGGCAGCGACCAGAGGGCCAGCAGCCTGGTGACAGCATCCAGCTTTCTCATCCTTGATCGGGTTGTGACAAGGCTTCTCATCCTGTTGACAGCATCCAGCTTCTCTTCCTTGCCTCATCTCCTATTACACCATTCATTGCCTCAATGACAGATGGACTGAGTGATTCAATGACGTTTGCTACTCCATCTGTAACGATCCACACAAATTTAGAAGCATCAGAAGACAATGACAACACAATTGCATTTGCATTCTGCAGACTGTAATTCATCAGTACTACACCCTTTTCACTTCCCATTGAATCTACAGATAATAATTACTGCCCTACCATGGCCATACCATGGCCGGAGTCAGGGGCGCGCCGGCCGCAGATCCGGGCAGTGACCCTCGGCGGCTGGCTCATGACGGAGGTGGAGGTGGGTTCCTTTCCGGTGGGGGCAGGGGCGACGGTGGTCGGCGAGGGTGGAGGCGGGTTCCTTTCCGGCGGGGATAGGGGCGACGGTGGCCGGCGAGGATGGAGGCGGGTTCCTTTCCGGTGGGGGTAGGGAGGGTGGGGGCGGGGGCAGGGACGACGGTGGCTCGTGAGGGTAGGAGGCCGGAGGGGGAAGGGGCGGCGCCGTCCATGGGGCAGCGGCGGATTCCCCCGACGGCGCACTCGTGACTCCGCGCGATGGAATCAGGCGGCGCACGGGCAACCACAAACGGGGCAGGGTGTTTTTTTTGGGAAAAAGGTCCAGCAGTGGGGGGGTTTAAGTGTAAAAAATGCCCACCTCTCACCGGATCCGTTGGATTAGAATCCTACGGCCCCTGATTGCTAGTTTCCAAGTTTCCACACGTTGCTTGGTTTCCACATGATATGGTCCCTTCATTCAAATACCTCTATCATATCCATGCTCTAGGGCTGCTATCACTATTTTTAGTGTACATTGCTCTATTTCATCTATGTGCTACACCCTAGAGCACTTTCTAGGTCATCCATGCCATACCTATCATAGGATAACCACTTTCCAAGCTCTTAACCTATTCATGCTATTCATAGGATTCTTTCTCTAGTTAAATGCTTATTAAATCTCTTATTCTCCCTATTCCTATGCATGTGTAGGTGTGTTCTTTGGGCTATGACAGTGGACAGTATGGGCACTTGAGCAGACTCAGTTGTAGTTAGCTTGAGGCCAAGCCTCGGGCTCATAGCACAGACATTGAGGCCAAGCCTCGACTAGGTTCAGTTTGTCTTTACTGTTGGCAGTGACAGGGGGAGTTTATTACAACTTGTGTTCTGTCAGTGGGTTTCTTGTGATTGATCATGATAGCAGACGTACAAGGAGGTAGTGGCAGTGCAGGTGGTGGTGACGATCAGCACCACCCTCCCCGTATCCCAGTAGAGGCCAAAGGGAAAGGTAAGGTGATTACACAGAAGAAGAAGAAGGTCGGACGTGGGGGTGCTGATCATTGGGACAGAGCTGTTGCAGCAGCACATGCAGCAGATGTAGTTGAGATAGGTTGTGCAGCTGCAGCTTTCAGGATCGTGGATGGAACAGGTTCATCAGCAACTCCAGACTCACCAGCAGCTCATGAGGCAGAGTTTCCACAACCCGTGTTGTGCCATTCTGGTCGCGCACGTACATAGCCTACAGCTACACCTGCTCAGGAGCCGCCTGCTTCTTCCGCTCACCGTGGAAGGAAGCGGGGCTGAGAGGAGCCACCACCGAGGCCACAGCTAACTCAGAGGCAGTAGAGATTATAGGAGTTGCAGTAGCAGCAGTAGTAGGAGGAGGAGCAGTCTGAGGATGAGCAGTCGAGTAGTGAGTCCAAGCTCGAGCCAGTTCAGAGGCTACCAACTGTTGGTGCGATCAGGAGGGTGTCCGGTCACCTTGTTCAGCAGTACAGGTGCCCCGAGGACCGTGAGGACTGATTCCCATGTGAGAGAGATTGAGGGACCTTTCTATACTGAGCTACAGTGGATCTTTCACAGAGCCTTCTACTCTCTCCAAGTTCATCCCTATGACCACAAGCAAATTATTCTTAGTCGAGTGGCACCTAATATTGGGCTTACAGAGGAGCAGCTCAGAGGCTACTTCAGCTATCTACCTGGCCTTGTCAACCTACTTGAGTTACCTGGCCGCTATGTGATAGACTGGATGGAGATCTTCTATGCTACAGTGTGGATATCACCCACTAGGGACCGCATTTGTTACATGTATGAGGAGGAGGCATATACTTTGTACAAGGAGGACATAACTCGAGACCTTCGAGTTGAGCTTCACGGTGACAGACTTCACAAGCTATGTCACCCTCTTGTCAGACCTCCTAGGTAGAGGCAGGGTACTCGTATTGTGCCATTGAGCTCCGAGATGGTTAGTATCTGCTTTAGATAGTTGTTCAGTCACGCCTCACCACAACAACCATCTGACCTCACACCGATTGCTCATGCTATACTTGAGATCTTGGGGTGGATGATACTTCCCCATTCTGGCTACTGTGAGGCTATCTCCGTGCTGTAGCAGTGGGTTCTGAGTTACATTCTGCACAGACAGGACTTTGACATAGTGGACTTTCTGTTGTGCGAGATTGAGGATACAATTGCAGATGGCATGAAGGTGGGCAAGAGACTCCCGTACGCACACTTCTTGAGCTATATTCTTGCTCGTGCGGGTCCTGAGGCTGGCCCACAATTCGACACCTTGCGCAGGTCTCATGCCTCCTTTCCGGCGTACAGACCCGCCAAGGCGAGTGATAGGTGACGAGGTCACTGAGCTACCATGAGTGTACAATAGGGTTGGAAAGAGGAGCAGAGGATGTAGGCAGCCGCAAAGGGCACCGACCTCCATTCAACTGAGCACCAGTCAGGCTTGGAGGGTTTTCTGCAGATCGAGTACGTGTCAGATGACTCCTCCAACGAGGACTACATACCAGATATACCTCTCCCTAGCAGACCTCATGACCACGAGGCAGGTGGCTCCAGCTCTCAATCTGTTCCAGCTACAGAGGCACGAGCTCCTCCTACTCAGCCTCCACCAGCTACAGAGGCACCTCAGATCTCGCCTGATGTTCGGGCTCTGTCACAGTCGATTAGTCAGATGTCACAGATGTTCTTTGCTCTTCACACTCGCCAGACCCAGCAGTAGTAGGATCACCTCGAGGCCATCAGGGCCATACAGCAGCAGCAGACTCGCATGTTTGAGCAGTTCGAGCATAGTCAGCAGCAGAGAGAGCATAGGTTTTAGTTTCTTTGTGACAGGCTCAGGGTGACACCTCCTCCAAACATTCCTCCTCTTGGTGCCCCTCTTGCACAGAGACCCTCACCACAGTTGTTGCCTACTTCACAAGGTCTTTAGTTGCCCCTACAGACCCCAGCTTGACCACCACCGTACTCACCTCTACGGCCTATGCCATCTCCCGGTGGTTCATAGCTGAGACCATCAAAGTTTTCACCTCTACCATATATTTCGATGAGTTTTGCTACTCCAGGGTCCGTGATGCTCGGCGAGTTCTCCGCTTAGTACTTGACAGCATCAGCTACAAAGTCAGCTCTTGCGCCTCTTGGATCCTCGACAATTTCACGGTCTCTTGGGTTCTCTTACAGTGAGCTGACAGGGATGACCACACCTCCACTTGCCACTACGACTCTGACATACCCTCCAGCAGTTTTCGCTCCACCTCCAGTTTCTAGCTCCTCACCAGTTCAGGAGGTTGAGCATGCAACAGCAGCTGGACAGATCACCACCACTCTTGGTACCTCAGCTTTGACAGATTCAATAGTTGTTACTGCTCAGGTTACCACAGAGGTTGTTGTCTCCACTTCAGTTGCTCCCAAGGACCCACCTGCACACCCTCACCAACTTCTGATGCTTAGTCCTTTTGGTGCTTGACGCCAAAGGCGAAGAGAGCAAGAGATGAGCGTTAGGGGGAGCTTTTGGTAGCATAGGCTTTTGGATCTTTTGTCGTGCTTCTCCTGCATCATGTTTACATTCGTGCACTTTGTATATATTTCCTTGCTACCATTGTGTGACATGTGCTTGCACTTACTTCGTTTATCTTATGCCATGTCACGCATTGTTTGCGTATTTGTTTTATCTTATGTTCTTTATCATACACGTTGTTGGACTTGATTTGCATGAACTTGACTAACCCCTTTATCTTATCTCAAACAAGTTCATGCACTTCAAGTTTGTTGTGCCTCACAATTTCTCTCTTATATCTTATTTGAGGAAGTGTTGTCATCAATCACCAAATAAGGGGAGATTGAAGGAGCATCTAGGCCCCTAATTCAATTTCGGCGATTAATGACAATATGATCATTGTGACTAACGCGTGTTTTGCAGTGGCAAACAATAAATTAGTGCAATGATGGGCTTTCATGGTATTCTTTGCCCCCATCATGAGATTGAAAATGTGTCGGTTCAAAAGACTAGCGTGAAAACTAAGGATAAGCTAGTTCCAAGTGTCGTTTGGCGTTGAGAGACACTTGGATTAGTATAGGTCTTTTATTTTCCTTTGGTCGTACTATAAAGGGGGGCGAAGAGTAGTAGCTTGACCTAGATGAGTCCTTGAGTTGAGTGGATGCACACTTGTGAAACTAGGCACTAGGTAGCCCATTTGAAGCTTTGGGATGTGAAGAAGAAGCGGTGGAACTCAAAGAAGGTGAATTGGACGAGTTTCAAACACTTAAATAGCAGAAGTTGATGCCACCGATTGATTCGATGACAACTGGGATGTGTCACTGGTGTGTCACCGTATGTGTCGGTGACCACAGGATGCGCAGTATGCTAAATTGAACCACCAGATGGAACGGTGGGCATAGTAATGTGCCAGTGGATTAGTCGATGCATCTAGAACTAACCGTGAGGGACTGTCTCCACTGATTCGATGGTTGCCTAGTTGCCCCACCGAATGAGTCGGTGCAATCGACTCGGCTCGCGAACGGCTCAAAATCGGCTCGGGTAGTTTTTGATGGGAAATAAGGCCGCACAAACTGTTACGGTGGTAATAGTGACTGAGCACTGAATGACTCGGTGGTTGTGTCAGTTACCGTTGCTAAGTGTGCTTGCTGCTTGCACCGATTCATACGGTGACCCCTTTGGGCTGTCACCAAATCAATCGATGCTGTCGTTTTCTGTGCTCGTGAACAGCAACGGCTAGTTTCTTTCCTTGGCCTATAAATACCTCTTGTGGTGGTTCATTCCATCTCTCTTGGCAGGCAGTGAAGCGACTGAAATCTGCCAATATTACTATCATTAAGATTACTTCATGACAAGTCAAGTCCGGGCTTGTGACAAGATTTCGATACAAGAAAAGTTCTCAACTCGAGGCTAACCTATTACATCACCATCCAAAATATAGGTTGCCGAGGAGTAACAACAAAAGACCGACTTGATATGACAAACACCTAGAAGTCATCTAAGTTGCCCACGGAGGAAGCGCTTTGTGCCGGAGAAGGAGCGTCACAAACTCGGAGCGGAGACTGAACGCCCTTGAAGTCCATGCTCGAGACACCCTCAACCTCCTCGAGGTCTTCCTCCTCCTCCTCCTCCTCCTCCTCCTCCTCCATCGGGTCATTCTCCCCCTGCTGCTCAAGTGCATGGATTGCATTTAACTCGGCATGGTGCTCATCCAAGTGCGCATTGGCAACAGCTAGCTCCATCTCAACATCCAACTTCTCCTGTGCGAGTACCTGCATGTCGTGCTCCATATCTGTCACCTCCTCCTCCAGCTCGGTGATCCGAGTCTCCATGTCAGAGATCCGTATACCTCTCTGGATGAGCTCTAGGGGCAGAGGTACGATCACACGCACGCTACACCTTTGAACCCCATGCTCCTGGTACTCATGTCCTGCATAAAGGGGCGGCGACTGGTACCCAAACCACCTCAAGGTATCCCACAAGATAGCGGGAAAACCCTCGAAGTTTAGGCACGTGCAGTGGGAGGTTCCATCCGCGCCGCAAACCACATGCCCAGGAGCGGCCATCTGGAACCAAAGATCGATAAAAGAGACATGAGATCAAAACTTGAAATGAGTAACAGATTCTGGTATGTTAGAGAAAAGCTCATAACTCAACAAGAATTCATCCAAAATTCTCAAATTTTACCAGCATTTTCTTCATATACGTGGTAACAAGTTTGGTATTCAGAGGTGGAGTGAAAACAGATCCTAACAGGGTGATATACTCAGGTTTTTAACAGGTGGTACATGCTGCAATTTCAGAGACAGTGCAGCAGTAAACTGAGCATAACTCCCAAACTAGAGATCCAAATAATCTGAAATTTTACCAAAAGGTTCTCCATTCAGTGCCCCACAACTTTTCTTAAGCAGTGCCTAGCAGAGAATGTCCTTAAGGAAGTCAAAAAAGTAAAACTCCAACAGGTGCATAAACTGGGTATTTTAGTAACAAGGAGTTACAACATTGATCATAGCTTACAATTTCCTTGGGCAAAAGTTACCAAATTTCACCATCAGATTGATTAAATTTTTTTACACAAAATTATCATATAAAGTTTCTGGAGATAACACATGAAAACAACCCAAAAGATTTTTACAAGGCAACATGCTGAAAAGGGCAGCTAGAAAATCCTTAACGCGGGATAAACATTAAACACATATGCGGGGATGATTTAGCTTTTTGGTTTCATGAATTTTAGTTCATGATGCATGCATGACCTACATCATCCTCTCAACCAAAACAATTGCAAAAAGTTTTGGACTTACGTGGTTGGTGCCGGTGGCAAGCATCAATTACGTCTCTCCCTATAATAACTAGTCGGATTTCTAATATCGCTTCCTACGCGAACGCGGTTAGTGTACCTGCAGAAAACACAATAGAACTTGAACCTTTCGTGCTAACACTCACGAAAGTGTCCTCATTCATTACCGTTCACTATAGAAACGGCACCCATACGTTTAACGCTGCATGGATAGCGCAACAACCGTGGAAATAGGTCCCTTTGAATAGAACCATATAACCCTTCGCATACTCGTGATGCGGAATCATGCGCATGTATCATAGACGTGGGCGAACAACTGTGATGATAGGCTCGTTGGAATTGAACCATACCACCCTTCGCATGAATCGTCATACGGAACCTTGCACACGTGTGATAGATGTGGGCGAAAACAACCGCGATGATAAGTTCGTTGGAATAGAATTCCTATCACCCCTCGCATGCTCGTGATGCGGAACCCTGCGCATGTATAATACATGTGGGCGAAGGTGCTTGGAGTCAGTAAAATAACCAATAACTAATAGCCACCTTAAATAACCCAAAGTTCGCCTAGGGTTTCTCGCACTAAGTTTATCCTTAACGACTGTACGGAATTTCAAATAAATTTCTTGCAAGTTTTATTTAGAAAAGGTGTTTAGGTTCTATTGTTTTCTCTGTCATGCTTTCACGCTCTGATACTAACTATGGTGAAACCGCCCAAATTAACTTAGCCAAACCACACTTAAGTCGCCTAACACGTGATCATGTACTTTAATCAAGTTAACTCGGTGGTCCGTCGGATTTCATCCGATAAACCACTTAATACAAGATCGAGAAAGCATAGCTCACACGAAGGTGAGTGGTTCCAGAGATTACAATAGTCTATCCAGATTAAATAAGTGCATCAAATTATTACAACATCAAGTTCAAAATTAAAACATTGTTTGCAGAGTTCAGGCAACAGAAATAAATAGGCGGAAGCTAACGTCATTGCAGGATATCATGACGAAGCCGATCATGACATCAGTGATCCCGATCCTCACCGTCCGAGGAGGGATTCCACTCAACCGTCCAACCAGAAGGAAGCTGGGGAGGCCAAGTGCCACTTGCAGTGAGCTTAGAGGCGTCAACATCACCTGAAAAGATGTGCCACAATAAGGCTGAGCGACTACACTCAACAAGACTTAACCGACCGGTGGTACTACTCTACCAACACCTAGACATGCAAACTTTTTGGCTAGAGGGGTTTGTTTTTGCCAAAAGCAACTAGTGTAGGTCCTAACTTTCAATATTTTAGCCACAAGTTATACGTTCATTTACCAATCTAAGTTAGCAACTATACTAAACAAGCATAGTTTCTAAATAATTAATTACAGGTAACAAATTTTTATCATCATCATCTTTCATTCTTACTCAGTGTAGAATAGCGATCAAGTAGTCCCAAACCGTGAGAGGTAGACGAATCGATTCGAATTTTTTAACCATGCATGGCAAATCTAATCTCATGACATCCGCGCACCGCGAAGAGCCGCTTCACTTGTCAGCCATCCCCATCAATTCCCAGACCCGTGTTGGGCCCACTTCCTTTGGTACAAGGCTCCATAGACCCGGCCTCTACCGTTCTATGACTGCACTTGTCACCACATGCGGCCGTAAGGGAACTCCATTCCAGAGATAGTGGAATGATCCGCTCACGTCCTGCTTCAATCAAGTACTAGGCTTCCCCATCCCATACTAGGTACGAGCTGAGATTAGTACTTTCAAACACTTGATCACGAACACTATCACATCTTGACCTTAGTTTAATTTCATGTAGACAGACGGGGCAAACCACCAAGTACCGAACATAAGCCCGACCCCGTCCATCGTCCTTATAGTTGCAACATAAGTAAAGCAATCAACTCCTATAACTCACGAGTGATAGGAAATCACTCGACTTTTACCGAGTCCTATTAAGCATTGCAACTACTCGACTTAACATACTAGTGTTCAGATCAAGGGTACTATATTCATGTATCTACGGTTTCAATCAACTCCTAGAACGTAAATGCGCAATCAAAGCAATCAATTGTATTGCAAGTATTTAAAGATAGGAAATCATGCTCCGGAGCTTGCCTTCACGTGATGAGTTAGCGAACTGGTCTTCGGCTTGCTCCGGTACGGGCTCGACTCCGACTGGCTGCAGATCAGCTACGGCTCCTTCTTCTGGCGCTGGGTGAAGCTCGTATATCCCGTCAGCGAGGTTCAGCTCTACACGAAATGCAATGCATCAAGTTGAATTCCCAAGCTTTCTCATAGAATGCAAAACACGAATTAGTACTGAAGAAGAAGTTATATTAGGGCCACATTCACTTAAACAAGGTTCCACACCTTCTTTGTCTGCATAAGGAAGGTGGGTTGTGGTACAAAACCTAGGGTTGATTTGATGATGATTGTGTACATTTATGTACTTAACTTTATTAAACTTTAGATTGGAAAGTTATCCTATTTCTGAATGTTCTTTTGTACCTCTTCTAAAAATTACCTTTATCATAATTCGAGATATTCTTACATTTAGCTAGGTTCATCTTCCCAATTTTATTTCCATCCTCAAACAGCAAGCTATGAAGCCACAAATTTGACAGGAACTTAATCTTATCATAGATAAGCTACTGCATAAATTTGAGGTCCATTGGAGGTGCATAAAAGGAATTAGAAATACTTTATTACCTTAAGGTAGCATATACTTAAAAAATTTTAAAACAGAAGCCATAACGAAATTGGTCATAAAATTTTAACAATGCATTATAGGGGTGATATAGGGCCTTTGATGAATTTTTGATAATTTTTAGTGAAGGGCATCTTTTTCCATACATTTACCCTATTTATTCTTCCCTAAAAAGGAAAATGGTTTTCCTTTCTGTTTCTGATCAGGTTCCATATTTTTCCTACAAACTACACTATACCATTGACTTATTCTAATTGGTTTCACATTTTTATCATCTCTGGTTTAATTATTGTGCAAAGAGACAAGAGCAACCTTAGATTTCCATGATAAAACTAAAATAGATATTTAACCATCTAAGATAGGCTCCAAATGATTTTTATAAGCTTCCATTCTCTTAAACAAGCACTTGAGAGTTGGATTTACCTTTTTAATATCTTTCTGTGATTTGTTATGATTTAATTATCTTAAACAAGGATTAAATTATATAACATTAATCTTAGCAGAGACATATGCCAAAATTATTTTTATTAAAAACTACACTTTATACTGAGTCTAGCAAAATTAGTTTGACATTTTTCTAAATTTTTTATGAGTTTTGGTGAATTTCTAAAGTTAACTACATTTTCTGCCGATTATAAAAGAAAAACCGAGGCAAACTTACGGCCCCTAGGTCTATACTTTATTTATGTAGGGGTCCCTGATCTTTGCACTAAAGCCCCTTATTCGAGTTTCTAAACCGCAATCGGGTCCCTGGGTGCGCGGTGGCGGCGGCCGGCCGAAATTTCGGCAACTCGCCGGCGGCCTTGGGACGATAAGTGGCCGAGGAGGCTTACGGGCTCACCTTGGGCCGGTTTGAAGCAGTTGGGGGTGACGGGAAGGCCCGGTCGGGGCGGAACGGTGCAAGGGCGGGGAGCTTCAGGTGGCGGCGAAGTCCGGCGGTGTTCCGGCGGCGGCGTCACTCTTCGCGGGCAACGAACGAGCTCTGGAGCTGCGCGAGGGGGAGGCGAAGTGGCGGGTGGTGTCGGCGAGGTGCGGGGTCGAGCGGAGGTGGAGGCTCCACGACGAGCGAGCTCGGCGGTGTGTGAGCGCGGAGCAGAGAAGCTTGCGGCGGCGAAGCTTGGCGAGCGGGGTGAGGTTCTGGGCGAGGGACAACTGGAGCGGAGAGAGGCGAAGGGGAGCACGGTGGTGCCGACGGGGTTTATATAGACGTCGGAGCTCGTGGCTGGCCGATGGGCTGGAGGGGAGCGGGGCGCATGCTGCCGTGGCCATTAATAGCGGCGGCTCCATTGGCGCAGTCGGCGCAACAGGCGAGGTGCGGCAGGCATGCGAAGCGAAGCGAGCGTGCGCGGGAGCGACGGCTTTGTTGGGGCGTCGGGTTGGCAAGGCTTGGTCCGAGGCGTCATGGCAGGGGTGGCGGTTGGCGGAGGCGGTGGCACTCTGGCAGGCGGGCGCGGGGGCGCACGCTCGACAGGGCAGCGCGGGGCGTGCCCTCAGGCGAGGCGGGCTGATGTAGGACGATAGGGCGACCCCGGCGCTTACTGGAAGCGGGGCACGCGAGGCGTCGACCTGCTGGGCCGGAGATCGAGCGCAGTAGCTCCGCTGGTGAAGTCGCGCCACGCGGTGGCGGCGCTCTAAAGCGTGCAGTGCACGTGCCCTGGCGCGCTCTGGGCCGAGGGATTTGTGGGATCCCTCTCCGGGCCGATTTCCAAGCGCAAGATCCTCCGATTCTTGAACCGCACAATATTAACTTCCTTTACAAAAGTTGTAGTCCTCAGACCAAAGTTCAACTTTTATAATTGAACCAAGTTCAAATTCACGGTAGATTCAGAGATACAAAGCTGCAAAGTTTGGAGGAACGCCGGTTTTCTAGACTTGGAGAGAAACGGCGGTTTGGCCAATTTTTGGGTCTTTGGCTGATTGGAGCCTAAAATTTGAAAAGATTCTGATGCGAATTTGACCAGGATCCAATTTACAAAGTTGTTGTAAAAGCTTAGTTCTCAAACTCTTATAAAGGGTTTTTCTGATGTTCTGTTCAACTATTGAGAGATAAACCCACGCCAAAATGCCTGGTTGAGCTGTTTTCCAGACAGCCTGGATTGTTGATTGAGGCTGGGTTGACCGAACTAGCTGACTTTGACCTGGGTTTTGAAGGCCTTCTGTGCAGATTTAGAACTTACTTCTTTATTCAAAGTTATTAAGGTCTCGAATCTCTAAAACTTTGGTAGAGAGCTCAGCTTCAGTTTATATTATAAATTTCGAAATAAAGAGCCCCAAAGTTGAGATTTCAACTATTTTTCTTAAATTGACACATATTCAAATTTTGAGTTTTTGAAGGTCTTCTACTTGGATTCAAATAAAACACCAAAAATAAAAGTTATTGGGAAGGTTGAGTTCTACAACTCTTAGTTGGACAGATTTTTAAGTTCATAAGCAAAAATTTAAGTTACTGTTTAAACAGCAGTTTAGCTTGTGAGGGGCACAAGTGTCTTTTTACCTGCCTGCTCTACTGCCAAAGTTCTTCTTTATGCTCTAATGACTTTATTTAAGATTTAAACATGGTTTAATTAGACTAGGTTGTTACACTAGATGGCTTGGTCATGGTGTTCTTGGTGAGCTCTTAAGGAGGTGTCTTATGAGAAGCCTCAAGAAGTGTTGTGCTCAATTTGGAATCCGCCAATCCGGAGTGGAGAATGGATTACCACTAATGAGCACTTGGTCCTTGCGTGGATCAAGGGGGAGCTATACCCTTGCGTGGGTGCTCCAACAAGGACCAGGGAGAGTGCTGATTCTTCGATACCTCAGGAAAAAATCGATGTTCTAACCCTCTCTTTACTTTCCGCACTTAAATTCCGCATTTACTTTCCGCATTTTAATTCCTAGAATTGTCATGCTAGTGTAGGGTTGGAACTAGGTTGCAAAATTTTTGTGCGAGTAGAATAGACACACTTTCTAAGGTTTTAGGCACATGAGGTGAACCGGCTTTAATTTCTGCAAAAATTTGTAGAAGTCTAATTCACCTCCCTCTTAGGCATATTGATCCTTACACAGGGCTCCTCGTCAGTAGGCAATACAGGTCCCCGAATGATGGCGATGGCGGGGGTGATGGGCCGGCAGCAGCTCGCCGACCGTTTCAGCTACGACAGGTGTGGCGGCGGCGACTTTAGTTATGTCATCGGTACCAAAAGAATCGTTGTTTTTTAGTGATGAGAATAGCTCCTATAGATTATCTTGTTGTTTTTTAGATGAGAATAGCTCCTATAGATTATCTCTCCTTACATGCATGGAGATATGGAGTCCTAATACAGGTACATAGTCTGGTGTGTACGACCGTTTTTTATTTAGTTGGTCACGTTTGGACTCCTCAAGAGGGGTTCTTGCCATATTTGTGATGGATTTATTTAGTTGGTCACGTTTGGACTCCTCAAGAGGGCTTCTTGCCATATTTGTGATGGACATATTGGCAGTTTTCATCTAAACCGTTCAAGGGCTTGCCATATTTGTGATGGACATATTGGCAGTTTTCATCTAAAACGTACAAAGAAACATGGGTGGTTAGATATTTTTCTTTTTTCTCCGATTAACGTGAGAATTTCTTAAAAATCCGCTTAAAAAGTTATTTGTTAAGTCATCTAAAAGTTATTTGTTAAGTCATCTCAAAGTTACATGTGAATGCATAAGACCTTCTATTAGACAACACCAATATACTACCTAAGTGAATGCACAAGACCTTCTATTAGACAACACCAATATACTTACCTAAGTCAAGCACTGTGGAGCAGCAGTTAAAACACTTCGATTCATTGTGGAGAAGCAGTTAAAACACTTCGCTCTAAGACCGTCGTGGACGCCGCTGCGGGCGAGGCCGGAGCTTCGAGTTGCGACGGTTGAACACCTCGCACCAACCCTCCGCATCCCGACCGCCTCCATACTAGTGTATAGAAAAAGGACATACGCCACCACAAGATAACACGGATTTCAGAGTGAACCTAAACCTACTTGATCCGCTTTTATGCTACTCTAATTTCATCATATGTTCAGCACTACATTTTGGTTATCTAGACCAAGGAAATTCGGAATATTGACATTCTTTCACCATGTATATGTAGCTCGCAAAATATTCTCTGCATAGAACCCTGATGCTACTAGTATAACACAAGCCGGGTAGGGGTAGCTACGGCAACCCTGGGGATACACTGTTCTGGCCAAAGATGTCCGGGATGCCGTCCCAGTTCCCCTTCTCCCTTGCTTCCCAGTATCCACCCACATAGCGGTAGCTGTCATCCTCGTCCTTCTTAAACCACCTTGGTTTCCATCCTTTCTCTTGCAGTCGCCGGGCCTGCAAAGTGCAACAGTTACAGGTGCACCAAGTGAAGAACAGAGAATTGACTCTGTCCCCAATAATTGAATGCTGGCTGCAGTTGTTTTACTAATTCGCTGCCATCATGTTGTGCTGAGATAATGAACTATAACTGTGTTCAGTCTTAAAAGATCTGCTACTGCATCAATTTTTAATTTGCTGAAATACTGTAGTTCATCAATCCAAGCCGATCAGTACTGATACAATTCAGATAGAAAAGATTCACTAAGAGATGAACATCAGATCCACATTGCATTCCTAAGTTTATTTATGAGATGAACATAGTATGAAACTGTCAATTGTTATCACTACACGACAGCATGTGAAATTTCAGGTGCCTATGGAGCAATAAAAAGCACAAGTGAAAACATATATGACAAACAGACCAGGTCAAATCATATATAATTATTGGTTACCTGCCGTTGCAGTTGTTCAAGCCTAAGTTTCTCTGCATTTGCCATCTCATATTCACCGTTTTCCAGATGCCTTTGATCAGGCCTCAAACGAGAATCAGTAGGAGGCAACTTCTTCAATAAGTGAGGTGTCAATTCATTCAGAGAAATTGCAAAAGGAGAAAGGTTGTATCGTGTCTGATTAAGAGACTTGTCTCTCTCCCATAAAAGAACCGCTTCTGACATTGGGTCATACCCCTTGGGTTTTGCACTTGGATCCCCGAGCACATAATACATAGTTTCATCCCATTTCCCAATTAGCATAGCTACTTTTTCCCCTGTTCTATTATCTTGCACAAATCCATGCACCTGCAAAATTGATTTGAACAATTTAAAAATCAGACCCTATGCTTGTTCAAATATACATTTAAGTATTTACACAGCTGCAGAATAGACTGATGATGACATTAGCCTACCCTGAAATTCAACCCAGGGAAACAAGGTAAGCAACAGCAAATTTTTTTTTCCTCGAACGACGCAGGAGAACTGCATGTCATTTCATTAAGATGGAAGAAAGCGAACAAAGGGTCCAGAAAGCAACAGCAAATATAACTTCCATAACTGGTTCATAAATCAGCAAACATCACCTAGTTCTCTATAAATATCAAAATATTAAAGGGCAACCTGGAGGTTTTTTTTCCTTTTTTGCAATTTTAAAACACTCAAGGCTTGTTTGGTTCATCACCACAGTTTAGGCCAACAGGTTTAGCCAACTGCAGCTGGTGTTTAGTTCAGTGCAAGAATGTGGCTGGTGTTAACTTCTTGCCAAATCTGGCAAAAACAATAAATGTGGCAATGCCAAACTTTTGGCAAAATTATGTGGTAAAGTATGGTAAGGAACCAAACAAAGCCTCAACTGCATGCAGCTTAAGAAAGAGAATCATTTCAGACAAATTGTTATAGCTTTGTAGCAGCGTAGAAGTAGCAGGACCTATTATCTTAATTGAGGCAAACCAGTATAATCTCCTTTACACAGTACTCTATTTTTAATGTATCAAACTACTCCATAAGTCCATATAATAACAGACAGGTATTAGCAAAAGTATAAAAGTACTTAAAAATAAAGAAAAATACATGGTGCGTTCCTAGCAAGGATCAGTGGCAGCTGTATTGTCTCCTTCAATACAGTATTCTTTTTAACATATCAAACTACTTCATGCAATAACAAACATATATTAGGCAGAAGATAGCAGAACCTAAACAAAATAAAGCAGAAATATATGGTGTTCCTTCTAGAATCTTCAGTTTTTTTGGGAAAAATCATAAATGTAGGACTTCGATGTAAAAATAAAGCAAAAGATCCTTTGAACAGCTCATATCACACAAGAATCTATATTTGCTTGATGTAAATTCACTCTATGTAGAAGTTACCAATCTACCTGGTGTGGATTGCGATCAATTATTGACTGTTCTTTGAATTTAAGCTTACAGGAGTACTGGCCACTTCCATTGATACGCATTGTGCCATAGTGATCACAATAAATTTTGCCAATTATGATATTGTAAATGGAAGTAGTCACTTTACTCCACTGAAATGTTTCTCCGTCATCAAATTGGAGGGTAAGAACGCCTATCGGATCAAGCTGAATGGACCGACCCCAGAACTTCCCTTTCAGATTGGAATCACCCCAGAATCTCCAACCTCTACCTTCACAGTGGCATGCAACAACCACTGGGTGATGACTGACCTGAAATAAATATAAGTTTGTAAAAATAATGTATTTTTAATCAATATATGTTAAGAATACTTTTTTAATCAAAAGACTTCAGAGAGCACTATAGGTTACTACTACTACTAGAAAATTTGCATGGTACTAACAAACGCAATATCAGGAACTAGGAATTACACTACTCAGAAATAGTTCATAATTTTCAGGAACAGCTATGCAACCTTTTCAGAGAAAAAGCGAACTCCTTTATCCGGATAGTCAGCTTCATATGTTTCCCCAAGTAGAGGATTGAAGGGTTTGCATTGCCGGCCTTCAGTTGAAGCATAACCTGATACTGCAAACGCTGCTACATGAAGTATCCTCATCAAGCTATCACCCTACATTGTATTTACCAAGAATCGTTATATTGCAACAAATAAAGTATTGAGGGAGAGAAGCATAGTGCTTAAAGCTAAGGTGAAGGCTACAAGAGTAACATTTTTTCATTAAAAAAAGCATATTGTATGCCATACTGGGGGGTTTGCTTTTTTTCCTCAAACAAGACAGGAGAGCTGTGTGTCATTTCATTAAGAAGAAGGTGAACCAAAGAGTACAAGACACACACCGCAACAGACACTAAAGTATGTAGCAAGCAGCAAGTGGAATAATACAATATTGAATTCTCCTATGATTAGATGTTGGCAGAAGTTCGTGTTTCTAATGATATCAGAAAATTTATGATGAAACACTTGATAGAAACTGTATTGAACAAAGCCAACACCTCAGGTCAAAAGAATGAATGATAGGGCAACACTAAAAGTAAAAATAGTAAACACATTTAGAGCTAAACATTAGCTTCTACAATTATTCAACTCTCTTATATAACCTGTTTGGATTAACCAAAACTGGCTAGGATTTCAGCCCAATCCAGGACTAAAGTTCTTTGTTGGCCAGGATTGGACAAGCAAACAAGGCCTTAAATGTTAAGTCTTTTTGCATGGACCAAATTCATTACGTCAAATGTCACACATAAAACACCTAGGCTGAGATTTCCAGAGACAATTATAGTTACCAAAAGAAATGCCTCACCCACGCACTAATAGTTACAGTTTGGCCTACATCAGGATTTTTCTCCCAAAAATGTTTGATTAAGTAGTTGAAGAAATATATGGAAGATGTTACACAAAATTAAACAGAACTATCAAGAAACACCAGAACAAATTTCCACATAATTAATCCTTTACAGAAGTGTTGAAATGGCTTAGTACTCTACCTGTTTTCCCCACTGTAGTGCATGGTCAACCAAGTAAGAGTACTCCAAATCTTCAAAACATTTTTGCAAAGAAGAGAGAGGCTCATTGAAATAAACAGGTAGACAAACACCTGAGAGATCTTTCCCTATGTTTTCTTTAATTATTGACCACAATCCTATAGGCTTCTCTTTTTCCTTTGGCTCTGGTAGCTTATCTCTGCGTAGCACAAAGGGATATTTAGTAGTTTTGACAGTATTTGTAACAGAATCTCCAACATATTCTGATCCATTGCAACCATTTGCCACAAGCTCCTTCCTTCGACATGAAGCACTTCGTAAAGATTCTGCAGATAGAAAATCTCTTGTATCGAAGTATGTTACTTCATCTTCCTCAGTTTCAACTTCGGCCACTTGACTTGCAGTGTCAGGGTCTGATTCACTTGAACTTCCTCCTGATAAAACTGAATAGAAATCTGCACATTTGGTAAACAGTCAAATATAAGCTCAAAGTGTAAGAATGTGTCGGACATAATAGACTAAGTAAACCCAAAATAGTTTCTTGTTTATTTTCGCAAACAAACTTCCATGTTTCCATACACAGGGAAAATATGCAGGATTCCAGGTGTATATAGCTGGAACAAACCATACAAATATGTGTTACTTAAGCCAAATGTGTGTTAACTAGCAATGCTTATGGGCACAGGTTATGATGCAAATTTAGCCTAATAAGGTAACTAAGATTGGACAACCAGCACATTTAGCCTAATAAGCTAAATTAAGTCAGAATTTTCTTTTTATTTGAATTTTAAATACTTATAGGCACAGGTTATGATGCAAATAAAAAAATAAGCCAATTATCAATCTAACTCACTGCTGCCTCACAAATTACTAAAGATATAGACAAAACAATAGATGAAGCATCTGAACTATTTTTCTGCTGAAAACACTCAAACAGTATTAGAGGACCCTACGGGATTACATAATTTGTATTACAGTATTCTATAGTATGGCATATGTAGTGGAAACCAAAACAAGCCACATGACTACATAATCTAAGATAAAGGAAAACATAGAATAGGATAAATATCTCGTGAGATAAGCTTTAAAGAAGATGAAAGCCAAGCATATAAACTTTATAGAAACTGTATAACTGTTTAATTAAAGCTTGCTAATTACCTTTTTTTTCTCGAACTACGCAGGAGAGCTGCGTGTCATTTCATTAAGGTAGGAGAAAACAAAAGGGTTTGGGTAGCCCCTACCCAGGTACAAAAACACACACCCACATACTCACACACCCCAGCAGGAACAAAACTAAGGCTGCACTAGAAGTATGAATAGGCGACCAGAAGTACAGAGCCTACGCACCCAGGGGTGGCGACCTGGACAGTAGCTCTTGAAGCCTGGAAGCCCCTGCCATACACCATAGGCCTCCCTCATTGCTTATGGCCCTAAGGACTTCCTGAATTGTTGGCCTAACCTTTTCAAAAACACAATCATTTCTGTGTTTCCAAATCTCCCATGCGACCAAAATTATCAAAGAATTAAGGCCCTTGCGCCTATCCTTCTGAACAGCCACGAAAGTTCTCCTCCACCTGCCAAAGAAGCGGGTCTCAGGAGATTCAGGGGCCAGATTTATGAGACCCAGGTGCTGGAGAATCAGAGCCCAAATCTGGCGGGAGAAAACACAGCCAACCAGTAAGTGATGGATCGTCTCCAGAGCTTGGTCACAAAAGGGACAGGCCTCTGGATGAGGCAGGCCACGTTTAGCCAAGCGGTCGGCGGTCCAACACTTGTTATGGAACACTAACCAAATGAAAAACTTACAACGCAGAGGAGCCCAGCTTTTCCAAATCCTCCTCCAAGGCCCAATCCTGACAGATCCCTCAAAAAATGCTGCATATGCAGATTTGCTACTATATGTCCCCGATTGGCTCAACTTCCATTTATAGTGATCTGGAGAATCTTGCTGCAGAACAGTGCTTTCCACAACATCCCAAATCTGAAGGTACTCATACAACACCTGAACCGTAAGAGCGCCCTTGATGTCACCTACCCAACGACGGTTCTGTAGTGCTTGCGCAACAGTTCTTCTTTTTGCCAATCTTTTAGGGACAGCGCTGAACAGATTGGGCGCAACTTCTGCCAATGTATGACCATCCAACCAGCAATCTGTCCAAAACAAGATACCCTGCCCATTGCCAAGTATTGCGTCCACGGCAACATCAAAAAGAGCCCGAGTGTTTCTGGAGACTTGAATTGAAAGACCCGTCCAAGGCCTGGTAGGATCAGTCTTCTCTGCCCAAAGCCAGCGGGCTCTTAAGGCGCAACTAAGCAGCTCGAGGTTAATGATTCCAAGACCTCCATATTCTAGAGGCCGTTGCACCTTCTCCCATGCCACCAAACAATTACCACCATTGGCCTGTTCCTGTCCTTCCCACAAAAAGCCCCTTCTTTTTTTGTCTATCGCCTTGAAGACCCATTTTGGGAGGTCCATGGCTATCATATTGTAAATGGGAGCAGCGGTCAAAACCACCTTCACCAAAACTAGTCGGCCGGCTCTGTTCAACAGGGAAGCTTTCCAACCTGGGAGGTAATTAGCCACCTTATCCACTAAAGACCTCTTTGGTCGGTTTGCCAATAGTGAGTGGAAGACCAAGGTAGGTACAGGGAAATTCCTAGATAGAACAGGAGAGAACAGCCGCTGTGAGAGTTAATTCTTCATCAGAGCAGTTGATTGGTGACACTGAGCTTTTTGTTAAATTGGTTCGGAGTCCTGAGGCATGACCAAACAGATCAAGAAGATGTCTGATAGTGTTTAGGTCTAAACTGTCAGGTCTGAAGAAAAGAACGGCATCATCAGCATAGAAGGAGACCCGATGCCGTGCTTGCTGGATAGCAAGAGGCCGCAGCAATGCCTCCCTAGATGCATACTCGACCATAGCATTCAAAACATCCATTACCAACAGGAACAGCATGGGGGAGAGAGGATCCCCCTGTCTCAGGCCCCGGTGATGGAATATGAAATCCCCTGGTTCTCCATTCACTAGAATCTGAGTGGATGATGTGGAAAGGATCAAACAGATGAGATTACACCATCGCTGTCCGAAACCCACATGGCGAAGGACTTCCAATAGAAATGGCCAAGAGACAGAATCGAAAGCCTTAGAGATGTCCAACTTAAGTAGAATATGAGCTTCCTTTTTCTTATGTATACACCTCACCATCTGTTGGACTAGCATGAAGTTATCATGAATACTTCTCCCTCTGACAAAAGCACTCTGATTTGAAGAAATCAGTGAAGGGAGAAAAGGAGCCAAACGGTTTGCCAATATCTTAGTTACCAACTTAGCAAAACTATGAATTAGGCTAATAGGCCGGAAGTCTTTCACCTCGAGTGCATCTAACTTCTTAGGTAGCAGAGTAATGAAGGCCGAGTTGAGCAGTCTGAACTTGAAGACATGGCCTCGATAAATAGCATCCAGTGCCATCAACAAGTCTCCTTTGATGATAGTCCAGCATGTCTTGTAAAATCGACCAGTAAACCCATCCGGCCCGGGGGCCTTGTCTAAAGGCAAATCCTTTATAGTGGCCCAAACTTCTTCAGAAAATGGCGCATCCAGATTTTGATAGATCATGGTGCTGGATGCCTATTTCATCCAGGTTAATTGTAAAGTCCCTCTCAACTGCATTTCCAAGGATATTTTCATAGAAATCCAACACTGCTTCCTGCTTATCCTTCTGTGATATTACCACCTGTTCCCCAACATGCAATCTTTGGATGTAATTCTTCTTCTTTCGGAATCTAGCCTGCTGATGGAAGAAGGCAGTATTAGCATCCCCCTCTTGGAGGTATAGAATCCTAGAGCGAAGCCTGGCAATTGTTCGTTCCAGTGAAGCCAAACCAAGACAGTGGAGCTTGAGTTTCCTGCGCAGCCATTCTTCTCTATCAGATAGGACTCTAGAGTCCCTCTCAATTTCCAGACAGTGGAGGACCTCCTTAGCTATCCCAAGTTGGACTTTAATATTCCCAATCTTTCGCTGTCCCCACTTTTGGAGGCCCCTACTAAGGCGCTGCAGTTTCAGAAAAAGACGCTCGACAGCACAATTTGAAGGTACTGGAGCCTCCCAATTCTGTTTGACAGCTTCCAGGAAAACCCGGGACTATAGCCCAGAAACTCTCAAAGTGGAAACGACGCTTCCCATTATTGCTGATCTTCAATCCAAGAATTAATGGGCAGTGATCAGAAACTCCAGCCGTAGAACTCTGCAGGACAGAATCTGGGAAGATATTCTCCCAGCCCAAACAGCAGAAAGCACGGTCTAATCTAACCAGAGTAGGGGACCTTCTCTCATTCGACCAAGTATATTTACAACCCATAAGCGGAATCTCCATGACCTGAGCATCATCCAGGAAGCGTCTGAATCTCCCCATCATAGCCCTATCCAAATTTGCATTATTCTTGTCAGCCGCCTGATAAATCAGGTTGAAATCCCCAGCCACCAGCCAAGGCCCATTGCATAGAGCTCGAACATTTCTAAGCTCCTGTAAGAATAAAATCTTCTCATCATCACCTTGTGGACCATATATGCCAGTGAACCACCAATTGCGGCCTTCCTGTTCCGAGAATAAAACAGAAGCCGAGTATGAATCCACCCTGGAAGCCAATGCCTGACACACATTACTCTTCCATGCAATCAGGACACCTCCTCTGGTGCCATTCGCCGGGACATATTGGCGACCTTAGTTTCCTGCAAACAAACAATATCGGCGTTGCTGGAAAAAATGGCCTCCCTCACAGAATTCCGACGATCCTTCTGATTCAGGCTTCGTGCATTACAAATCAATATAGCAGCAGGATTCATTTTAACCAATATATACGACCTGATGTAAGCCCAAGGTTTCACAGGCCTGTGATGACATCAACATGTCGCACCTGTCCCCCCCCCCCCCCCCTCCCAACGGTCCAACCAAAAATTGCGGCTATAAACATGGGAATCAGCTAGCAGAGGATTGTAGAGCTTACAGTATCTGTCCTGTGCTTCCGGCTCAATGACTTCCTTTTCACTAAAGCCCAGTTGCCTCATCACTCTCTTTTGAGCATCTGTTACCAAAGGTCCTGGTGAACAAGGCCCGGCACCAGCGACCCGACGGCTGCACCGAGGCAAGGACCCTGGCGGGGGCAACTTCCTTCTGCGCTTCTGAATCACTGGCAGGGGGAGAAGCGATTTGATCTGCTTGCATACCTTGTTAAGCTTCTAGATTGGTGAAGGCGGTCTGCTACCCTGGGCATTTACATCCGTTGCTTGTGTATCCCCGATTCTGACTCCTCGCCGCTGCCGAGAGTAGACCTTTAGAGGGGTGGGTGATGACTCCCTGTTCTGGAATTGCGGTGTGGCCGGGGCATCATCTGGTGACAGAGAAGGAACCGGAGGCACCGCAGGGCACTCCAATACCTCCACTTGGGGGCTGCCGATGGGGGCCACCGCCAGCCCATTCTTCAAGGGGATGCTGCCGTCAGGGAAAGGTTTGGGCGCCACAGGAAACCCCAGGTCCACCTGGGCGCCGCTGATGGGGGGCGCCGCCGGCTCGTCCTCCATTGAGGCGCCGCCGTCAGGAAGAGGTGCGGGTGCCACCACGCTCATGAGCGACTCAACCTGGGCCTCGCAGCCAGCCGTGGGAGCATTGGGCGCTGGTGAGTCCTCGTGCTCGTCCGAGGGAGCAGGGGCACCGCCACCCCATACAGCAGCTTGCAGCGGTGGAGAAACGCCAACCCTGAAACATTCTAGGACTGGGTCATTGCTGGATCGAAGGTCCCCCTTGGGCAACAGGGGTTTTGAAGGCCTGCTAGGCAGAACAGGCCCACCTGGGAGCCCACCTTGTTCCGAAAAAGGCCCTAGAAGGTGAGGCCCAAAAGATAGCGCTTCACCCGTGTCCTCGTTGTCTTCATGAATCCCTTTGTCTTCAACAGCCGCCGCAATAACTCGCACAACTTTCAAAGTCCCCTCGGGTGCCCTGCCGGTGGCTGCTTGGGAGGCCGCACGCACTATTAACTCCTCCGTGGCTCCTTTATCCCCCTGGGGTTCACTTTCCTCGAGAATCCCCTCAAGCTGGCGCTCCGGGAGATCAAAACAGGGGACAGTATGCGAGGCGACGCCTCAGTCACCGCTGCACGCCGTGGGATAAGGCGCAGCCAACGCCCCATCAGCAACCTCTCCTACCCCGGTGGCCCCTTCGTGGAGTGGACCTGTCCCCAGCCTTGAATGCACTGAGGAGCGCGTCCTGGAGGGAATTCCGGGCATCGTCTGTACCGGATGCCCCTCCGGCGAGCCTCGCCGCCACCGCCGTCGCCTACGACGGCGACCCCCTTGGTGGTCAGCCGGAGGCAGGGGTGGAGGGACGTCCGCCGGCGGTAACGGACCAGGAACCGAACATGCAACCTCCACAAGATAGACAAGGCTTCGTTTTCCTTCCTGATGATTGGCTCCCGCCACTGGAGGTTCCAGGATTTCCAATTCCATGCTCTCGGGGACGCAGCTCGGCGAAACACACCATGCCAATACACGGAAAACAGATCCGCCGCATCTGGGAGCACCCCACCAACGTAGCAGAACTCATTGAGCAGTTGTTTTGCCGTCTCCACATCCCAGGCGTGAGTGGGGATGCCGCGAAGTTCAACCTCAACTGGAACAGGAAGCGCCGCCACTGTGGAGTGAAGGAAACGAGACCAGCGCATTATGTGCAGACGATGGGCTTGAGTAATGATCGGCCTCCCTCCATTGTAGACTCGTGTAGCAATATCTCCATTAGACAAGATCATCAAGAAGCTGGCTGCGCCCAAACGAAGAAAGTCGAATTCTTCATCCAACCCAAAACACTGGACGATCGTAGTCTTGATGGATTCCGGTGAATTATCCAGCGAGTTCCCGAACACTGTCACCACTAGGGCACATGAGAGTTCCTCCTCCCTCTGCGCCATTGAAACTGTATGGTCAAGAATCCGTCGAACTAGTACTGTCGGGGCTTGCTCCCCTTCGCTGGTCGCCGAGTTGGGGACATCACCGGCAACCATCTCCTCGGGGGGGAGGTCAGGCACATGGGAAGATGACTGTCCAGCCTCAGCCTCGGTGCGTCGCCCACGGCTACAGCGCTGTCGGCGCCGTCTAGTTGCACCTGATGCAGTTCCATCCTTTTGTATGGTCTCCATGGAGCTCACGGGAACAGAAGTTGTCACCGCCAGGGACCTCACCAGCCTCCAGACCTTCCTGCGAACCAGGGTTGGTTCCGAACGTGGAGACAAGGGCCGTCGTCCGCAGTCGTAAGAACGGTGGCCGAGTACCCGACAATGGAAGCACCTTGGCGGAGAGCGGCATCCAACAGCCAGGTGCTCCGGTGAAAGACAATTGAAACACCTACCTTGGAGGTCCGAAGGGACTGTACGACGAGGCTGGTGAGAGACACGCAGGCGCACGCGACAAGAGCGCCAACTCTCCACCGTCCACCACCCTTCAAAGTCAGGTCCACGGCGAGCGCTAGTAGCTGAAGCCTCCTTTGCCCGAGCTCTCATGACGCGAGGCAGAAGCGCCTCTAGTGACGGAGCCTGCACGTCACGACGCGAGGCGGTCCACGGCGAACCCTGGCAAATGGAACCTCCTGCGACCGGGCCCTCACGACACGAGGCGGGAGTGCCTCCAGCGACGGGGCCAACGCGACGCGAGAAAAGGGGTTTAGCAGGGACGAGGCTGGCGAGATCAGCTAAGGAACGAGGTCTCCAGCGCGACGGTGAGCAGCCGCCAGAGAAGGTCCCTTGATAAGCACTTCCTTGAAGGATAAGAAGGGGCCGTCGGAGTCCACCGAAGAAGGCGAACCGTCCAGCCACAGCTGGACCTTGGATCGTCCAGAAGCCGTCACAGACTTGACTGTCAGACGACGAGCAGGAGGGGAGCTTCCCGACACTTGGGAAGGAGGAGCTGGCCTGGGGGAGGACCAAGCCGGAGGGGTGGCTGCCATGCTAGGAGTAGGCAACGACGTGGGGCTGGTGGGAGGAAGGGTGCCGAGGAGGGCAAGGGGCGCGGGGGGGGGGGGGGGGGGGGGGGGGGGGGGGAGGGGGTGGAGGGGAGGACGCTAGCTATTTCCCTTGCTAATTACCTCAAGCAGTCTAATTAATAAAAGCACGGGCAGATAAGCTAGTCAGCATTGATGTATTGGTTCTCGAACTTTCCATCTTCACTGATTAGCTATTTACAAAAGATAATATGTATACCAGATACAAGACTAGATGACTAAACAGAAAACTATGCCCATATGGCACACATTAGGCCATTAGCACATGTAGAGCAGAACATACTTGTATATAAATACAACTGCAGTGGCACTTAAGCCTTTATATATAAAACAAGGAAAGCAAATATCGAACAGCTACAATGGGACCAACACGCAAGACTGCTCAAGTTCTTAATACATTGGTATGACATGTAGATTCTTTTTTTTCTTTTCATTCATCGCAATAGAATCTGAAGAGTGAAGAAGCATTTGACGGAAACATTTTTACAGAAGGATAATTGTCTGAAGCAGTTTTTGAAAGTTGGAACATATGAACAGACCATCTTGAGAAAAATATTGAATATTGAGCATTCAGCTACAGTTGTACAACAAGTACTTCGGTGGTGAGAGCAAACAAAGCGAAAATGGTTGCGCAGTACAAACCTGACTAATGTCTAATAAAGAGACAATGATGTTTAACCATGCTCTTTAGCGGAACTTTGGCTAATTATATAAATTTAACAATTGAAACTATGACTATTATCATTATCGGATCAGCTTACATAAACTGTGGGGGAGCTAAGTCAAGCTGCATAGGCTAAATCCTTCCATTTTGCTACAAATGAATAATAAAGAAGCAAATAGAGGTTTTAAGTATTTTACACCAAATGCCGTAAGAGCTATGTCAACCATAAAAGTTCTGGAGGTTAATAATGTCATCGAAAGATGATGTTACAGGTTGCAAAACAAAGAGCTAGCAAAAATCATGAGCGATGTTAATATAGCATGAGTAATGAAACTACTAACCACTTTGTCTGCCATTGGCATAACCATGTGTTTCCCTCTCCTTAGTCTCATGCACAACTGTTCTCTCTAGCTCAACTTTCTCTGTCTGCACCAAGAAATGAACCATGCATACCGTTAAAGTTATGGTCAAAGTCTTTCACTTTAGAAGGAAAAAACATTTGAATAAGTTAAACAAAAAAAAACTTCAAGGAAGTTTGCAGCGATGCACTTATATGGTTTAAATGTGCTCTATCACCAATAAACATGCTAAATCAATTATTCCCTCCATTCCAAATTGTAGGTCGTTTTGGTTTTTCTAGGTGCATAGTTTTTTGCTATGCACCCGTACATAGTATATGTCTAGACGCATAATAATATCCATGAACCTAGAAAAGCCAAAACGACCTACAATTTGAAACAGAGGAAGTATGTCACACTAAGACACAGATAAACATACTTTGCTGCAGACCAAGTATTACAAAAAAAAAGAAACATTTTAACACAACTTGCTCTCCAGTAAATAAAATGGAAATGCAAATGAATTCCATTTATGGACAGTATTCTTATATCCCTCGATCACATATAGCTTGTGTTCACAAAATGTTTGTAACTTTTACATGCAAAATATGCTAGGCACATGTTGCATCTTGCATGCATATCAGCATATGATACTGGCTGATCTCATTATGCTTGTCGCTTGTCAGCACCAAATAATAAGAAGAGTGAAGCTAGCAATGATGACAGCATGCTAGCAGCAATAAGACAAAAAAAGTTATGCAAGGTAATAATGCTAGTACTCTGCTGATTAGAAGATAGCATGTAATATTAATCCCCAACTCAGATCAAGCTCAGTTACAAATCATTATTTATATTTTTACTTCACCAAGATGGATAGAGATATTTTCCTGCTACTAGTAGTTTTTGAATAGTCATCGACAAAAAATATTCAAAACAACAACAATAACAACAAAAGAATAATCAGATCATCAAGTAAACAAACCAGAGATAGAAGACAACCTCCAATTGCCGGAGGCGGTCTATCAAAATAGAATGCTGCTGCTGCTGAGACTTTATCTGGTTGTGCAGTTCCAGCAGCTCACTCATCATAATAGCCTCACACTCCTTGACCACTGCTTCACTCAGACCCTCCTGCAGCAGCCGAACCCTCAGCTTCTCGGTGGACAACATAATGTCCGCCATGGGACCAAGATCATTACTAGTCAGCGACCGCGGGAAACGATCCTTCGCCGCCAGCAATGCATCTATCCAAGAGTTCCTGTCCTCCTCAGTTTCACACCTCAAGTGTAATGTCTTCGTCCCACTGAATATATACAGCCTCTTATCATCAGACTTGCTTGCACGAATTGATGAAACCTAAACACCAGAGAAGGAAATCCATATAAGCTTAAGAAATCGTGGTCTTGCTTGCTCCAGCATTGTGCCGGATCATTCAGATAATTCCATAGTTATGGTCAATTCCCGCATTAGGCTAAAATTTCTGCATTGACGCAAGCGTATCTATGGCCAGGGTTCCCTACCATGACATGTCATCAATTGCAAAAGGCAAAACGATAGCTAAAAAGAGTGCCCATCGCCTTCAATTGCTTTTAACAGCAAACTCATCTACCCCACAGCAGTTCTACGAATACAATATTCATCGCCCAATCATTACCCGAGCAATGCAGATTCAAAAAGCTCACTTCTCCCAGCCGCAACCCCATGGCCGGGCAGAGCAGACCCAATCCGACGCAATGCTAATGCTAAAACCAGCCGCTGCACATCCGACGCACCACCGCACCGTACCTTGAGATGTATCTCGCCGAATGGCTTCCACCGCTTCCCCGCCGCCGCGGCCTCCTCCCGCGCCCGCCGCAGCGCGCCCCCCTCCCCGATCACCCTCGCCGCCGCGAAGGCGGGCGACGGCACGGCCGCCTCCCCAGCGCCGCCGCTCCCGCCTCCCGCTCCGCCGCCGCGGAGCTTGTAGTAGGAGAGCACCCCATCCTCGAGCACGAAGTACCGCGACCGCCACCCTTTCCCGTAGTTGACCCACTTGTGCAGCACCCCCGCGACCGCCGCCGGGGCCACCGGCTGCGCCGGGGGCGGCGGCGGCGCGGCGGCGAGGATGCGCGGTGGCTGCTGGTGGAGGTGGTCCGCGGCGTGCTCGAGCGAGACCGGTGCGATGCAGCAGAGCGGGTTCATCGCGACGCCGCCGATGCGGATCGGGGGCCCGCTCCCCGCTCAGGCGGAGGATACCGCCCCGCGCCGCCCGCCTCCGGCGCCTAGGGTTCGCTCGGGCATTGAGATCGCCGCGGCATCAGCAGCAGCGTAGTGGTAGGGGGAGTACTGGCCAGTGCCGCGGCGTTGGTAGTGTGTTTTGATGGCGATTAATAATAGCGACGGCAGCAGCAGCAGCAGCAGAGAGAGGCCAGCAAAGCTATCTCAGCGAGAGGGAGGGGAGGGGAGGCGAGGCGAGCGGTAGGAGGATGGGTTCTCGTGGTGGGGTAGCTTTTGGTGCGGGCAGCGCCACTCGCGCAACTGACAAGTGGGTCCACGCTGGAAAGGGGCCCACATGTCAGTGAGAGCGAGGGGGGAGTGTGGTGGGTCCAGCTGGGAACGACGGCGGCGAGGAGTGAGACGGACGGAGACACAGTTAGGGGGTCCTTGCGCGTAGGGTCGGGCCCACGGGACCACGCGTCAGTGGCGGAGCTGGCCCCTTTTGTTTTTGTGGGCGATCCATTAACGTCGCTGAGCAGCGCAGCTCGGCAGCAGCAGCAGCCCAGACAGCGGCAGCAGCGGGTGGGGCCCAAAGGCAAAGCGGGCACGATGCCCCGCGACGGCTGCCTTCACGCTGACGTGTGGGTCCATCGCGTACGTGGAGCCGACCTGCCATTGGCTAGGCGGGCGCCGTTGTGAGGTGGGCGTAGGGCGGCCAGTGGGGAGGGAGTGGGGGCGAGGCCGACGTGAGTCCCGCGGGATTCCGTGTGGACGGCAGCGGCATGGCCTATCGATGTGGTCCCGTCCAGGATGAGCCACGTAAGGTGGTTCGGGACACGTGGGTGCGCGTGAGTGGGTTGGGGAGGAGGGATCCGCTGCGCGGGGGCCGCGCAGGTGCCGGGATCCCTGCAGGGGGCACGTGGAAGGGAGGGTGCCCGTGGCGTGGGGCGGGTGGCGTCGGTGGCGCGCGGCGGAGGCGGTTGGTGGATCGACGGACGGATGGCCGGACGGGGGCTTTAAACGGGCAGGCTTTAGACAAAGCCGGGAGTCAGTGACCACCTCCGGTAGGATCGACAGGCTCAACTAAACTCCGTCACGTATGTTGCATTGCATTCAACGCTCTTGTCATGTGTTTAACAATGCAAGTTCGAGCTCAGCACAGTAAATTCGAGCACAAGTGCATAACCGTCAGCGAGCTATAAGCGCTTTGGCTCTTCTTGAGGCTACCACTAATTTTCGTCAAAATAAGATTACCACCAATCAGTAGCGAAGATAGAGACTTTTATATAGCCTATGTTACGATCTATAGACGTTCTTTGAGCCATGCGCTTGGCGTGTGCCTTGCCCAATTGCCCATACACCATGCTAAGGGTATTTTTTTTCTTCGATTAACCGTGCATTAATGTGAGATTCTCCTTTAATGTGAGATTTAAAGCACATGAAAAACATAATATATTGTCGTTTCATTAGTAAAAAGATGATAGAGGTGATTTACTTGCATTGCTTATATGAAAATACCACAGAATTTCGAATGAAGGAGTTGAAGAGAGAGCAACAGAGACCTCGAGCAGGTGAACTTGTAAAAGCATGAGGTTTAGACTCATGTTTGTTTCCTATGGAATTTGAGATATGGGGATGCAACCTTTAAGGATTTTGACACCTCTAGCCCTTTGTTTTTTTTGGAACTCTAGCCCTCTGTTCAAACATCATTGATTCAGAGAATCCCAAGAGATTAGAATCCTTCAAAGTTCATGTAGAAATCATTCCAGCAAAGGAAATCAAGCACACCCTTAGTTGTAGAATCCATGTGTTTCGACTTTCGAATAGGAGATTGGGTGCAATTGCAAAGTGCTAGAAGCGTCCATAAGATTAGCAATTGTTGCAATCTCAATCCGCGGAAAGGTTCACCTTATATATGGTGGCACAACTAATGTATGTAAATTGTGAAAAAACATATTATAGATTTTAAAAACTAGTGGAACTCACATTGCTATATATTGTTACAATATAAGGATTAGATCGTTGTAGTCTTGTATTGCGATTTAGGTGTTTGTTTGACCTTTGAATTGTACATTTCTAATCTAGCAATAAGCAAGCTAAAACAAAAGAGACCATAAGGCCCTAGTTGCTTATAACAGAACAAAAAGGAGAACATTGGGTATGAAAAGACACACGGATAGGATGTTTTGGTTTAGATAAATACTCCCTCCGTCCTAAATTACAATTCGTTTTGGTTTTTTTAGATACACACATTTTGATATGCAGCTAGATATATATTTATGTCTTTTTGCTATGTATCTAGGAAAGTCAAAACGAACAGTAATTCGGGACGGAGGGAGTACTATACTGTATTCACTCCTTTTTATACGTACATTGTACCCATACGTACCATCTCCAATTTGTCTTTGATATTCGTTCAAAAAAATTTATGTCTTTGATCATTGCATTTTTTGGCATTATGAAATTGGCATCGATTATTTTACTTGTCATCAAGAATGCCACTCGTATGACTGTACTAGTGGTATTTTTATTACTTTTTAGTTGCAACCTTGCAACAATATTTCAAAGTGACCGCAAATTTTCAATTTCCCTTTAGTTTGACTGAGCATATGTTATTTAAATCTTTGAAACAACGGAATATAGGCGCCAAAGATAAAGCTACGTCGCTGTGGTTTGCCTTTAGTTTGGCTGAGCATTTGTTATTTAAATCTGTGAACGGAATATAGGAGCCAAAGATAAAGCTACGTCGGTGTGGCTAAACATTTATTACTCGTACCTGTAATGAATACGAACATGAGCTAGGACGTCCTTGGAGAAAACAAGAATTTTACATGAATCAGTTCAACATGGTGGGAATGCAAGTTTTTCACATTAAAATCACGAAACATCACGGTGCGCTTGTTGACAGATCGGTGGAGATAAGTTTCGCACTGAAACCACGAAATGGATCGCAAACCGGAAACTAAGTCGACGGCCCTGTTTGAATTCAGGTCATCAAAACAGGTGAACAAAAGATCAAAATATCTCTAATCGATGCACAAAATAAATGAGGAGCGGGTGAAGAACGGGATAATAATAAGGAGCAGGGTACCCTTCTAGACCTTTAGTTCCCTCTAGTCACCCCTAAGATTAATCCATCCTCCATTTAATTCATCTGTTTGGAAGTTTAGAGATACCACGGAACCGAACACAGCCTGGAACCACACTTTCATCTTATTGCCTGTTCATATTTATCTTGTATTTCTATCAAGAGGCCCAGTGAACAGGAATATTAGGCACAGCAAAACAATCTGTTCGGACTAATTAGCTGGGAAACAAACTAAGAGGGTGTTTGGATACCCCACTAAATTTTAGCACCTGTCGCATCGAATGTTTGATACTAATTAGGAGTATTAAATATAGTTTAATTACAAAACTAATTGCACAAATGGAGTCTAATTCGCGAGACGAATCTATTAAGTCTTCCGTGATTTTCCATGATTTGACAATGTGATACTACAACAACCATTTGCTAATGATGGATTAATTAGCCTTAATAGATTCGTCTCGCGAATTAAACTCCATCTATGTAATTAATTTTATAATTAGCTCATGTTTAATCCTCCTAATTAGCATTCGAACATCCGACGTGACCCTGCTCCCCTCAATCAAATTCCTGACCATGCAACATGCAGCAAGAACATTCATAGCTACCTACTGGCTACTAGTACTAATTTTTACAACACACCTGTTCGCTTCAGCTTATTCAGTCGGCTTATCAGCCACCAAACAGTGTTTTCCTCTCACAACAAATCAGCCGCTTCAGCTTTTCAGCCGGCTTATAAGCTGAAGCGGCTATTTGTTGTGAGAGGAAAACACTGTTTACACAAGACCAAGAACATCCAGCACCTGATCTGATTATTACACATAGCTAGCAGCACCTCGTCGTGCATCTATCCATCTATCTACTTGCCGAAGAGCTCCTTGCTGCGGCGGCGGAGCTCCCGCTGGTACCGCTCCATCTGCGCGTCCGTGTACCCGGACACGTCGGCGCGCAGCAGGCGCGTGTACTCCCGGGCCCGCCGCGCCTGCGCCCGGCTCTCCGCCACCTGCCGCCGGAGCGCCTCCTTCTGGGCCCGCAGCGCCTCCTGCTGCGCGGCCACCTGCCGGCGCACCTCGGGGCTCGCGCCGCGGAAGAGCTGCGCCACGATCCGCGCCTCGATCTCGTCCTCCACGGGGTCGAAGAAGACCTCGTCCACCATGGCCTCGAAGGCGTCCTCGAAGGAGTCGCTGTTGCTGCTGGGGGTCGTGGAGGTGGAGGAGGAGGCGGACGAGGGGGAGAGAGAGGAGGGCTGGACGCTGGCGCTGGTGACGCCGGATTCCGCGGGGCCGGAGGCGGCTTCCTGGTTTTGGGACATTTTTGCAGTTTCTGAGCGAGGTGGAAGAAAGCGGGCTGCGTAGGAAGTGGGAGGGGCAGAGGAGACCTGTCCACGCTTTTCAGGGAGAAATCCAGAGGTTTCCGTAACGGCTAAATTTCCAACTCCCACCAAATCGCCGTTACGAATTTATGTGCCTAGAATGGCGTGAAGTTTTTTCTTCCAAGTTCACTCCTATATGCTACGCAGTGCTAGGCGGCTGGGTCGAAAGCGAGCGGTGTAAAGTTTGTCCATCTAAAATGTACAAAATATCAAAGTTAAGCTTTGACCATCGATTTTGTTATTTGTAGCTACAAAGTACTATAGACTAAAATCTTTTGAACTAAAATTTGCACTTTTTAATCCTAAACACCCAAACAGCCAAATAAAACTTAAGTCCTCTAATCCATAAAACTGGACTAAAGTATCTTGGGATACCCTACCCCTCATTACTCCCTGTCCCACCCACCCGCCCCGCCGTTGCCCTCCCGCCCGGCTCCTGATAAGAATATCACCTGCTCGGATACAACCACATTAGCAACTTTTGATTCAAAGGTGAAATAATTTTTTTATCATGATTGTATTTGATATATTTGATAAATTGATGCTACATCATGACGTGTGTTCATTGTCATCTTTAGAAATACATACGGATCAAAAAGAGTGTTAAACACATATGGAAGGCACGAAGGACTAAAGAAGTTGATTGGGGGCTAAGTCCAAGTATTCCCAACGTCCTCCACTAGGCCACCACGTCACTTTTGGCCCAAGTAAAGAAAGAGATCAAATCCAACACGTTCTAGGGCTGGATTTGGACTGCAGCATTGTGCCAACTTGCGATGGCCGCCACGACCTCATTCGGACTCCGTTTTGGGCGTTCAAGTACTCCTTGGAATCCTTATGAAGTCTATTCTCATATGGATCCAGACTCATGTCCTATCTTTTCTGAGATGGTTGCAATGATCAAATTACTACTGAGAGATTTTTCTATCAAAGGTGTTGCGTCGCCTTATTTTTGTCGATAGGCCTTGTATCAAGTCGAGTCCAATAAGGACATGTCCTAGGGTTGTAGCACGACACCAGTACCCCCTGGTCGTCCTCCTTGCTATTAATAAGGATTAGAGCAGCCGCAAACAGATTGGGTTTTGTTTTGTTGAAAGTTTAGCCGTTGCTACTTCCTTCCTTATAAACGCGTGAGTCGACTAGACTATCTGTTCTACTCGATTCAGGACCCCAACTTGGTGATTTCAGATTGGTTTTCATCTCCATATTTGCAATTGAGTTGCTTGTTCTACTTGTTCTTGCTTGTTTCTCGATTGCTTGTAGGAATTACCCTAGTGGTTTGGTTGATCGTGCTCCACAAGATCGCGACGACCATTGGAGGTGGTGTATCGGTTGCTAAGGCGCAGCATCCTTAGATGGTTGTAGTCGGGTCGTAAAACGTCATCTCCATCCACCCATCAAATTATCCCACACCCTCTCATCCAAAGATCGGGAATCAACCCTAGTGGGTTCATATCAGTCCCATCAGGTTGATTCCAACTAATATGAAAAAGAAGCACGAGATGTGAAACACTAAATGTTATGCATTGCAACATAGACAAGAAATAAGATGTTGATAGATTTAAAAAAGAATCCTAAAGTTCTACCTTGTTATACAGTTTTTTTCCCTACATGTGCAGAAATGGCGCGTTACATTGCTTGGAAGTAATTGAAGGAGCATGGACGACCAAGTAACTAAGGCGAAGAACTGGGTGGAGGAATGCTTGAAGAACACAAGTGATAATAGCAAAGATTTAGGAAACCTGATATAGGTCGTCTGTTCAGCTGATGTTCAGAAGATGTTCTTAGATGTTGGTGTAATGGTCAGTTAATTATAATTTTGCAATAGGTGGCCCATAACTGTAAGCTGAAATCCCCAGCAAACCTGCAACAAACTTAGGGGGTGTTTGGCAGATGGGAGCTAAACTTTAGCCCCTGTCACATCGGATGTTTGGACACTAGGAGTATTAAATATAGGCTAATAACAAAACTAATTACAGAACCCCTAGGCTAAATCGCGAGACAAATCTATTAAGCCTAATTAGTTCATGATTTAACAATGTGATGCTACAATAACCATTCGCTAATGATGGATTAATTAGACTTAATAGATTCGCCTCGCGATTTAGCCTAGAGGTACTACAATTAGTTTTGTAATTAGCTCATGTTTAGTCCTCCTAATTTGCATCCGAACATCCGATGTGACAGGGCTAAGGTTTAGCCCCTGACATCCAAACATCCCCTTAGTATGCTTTCTGTAAAAGCAGGAAAACCTTCTTGAAACAAAAGACAAACACTAAAAGCAGCTGCACAAATTAAAGGTGAGTTCAATTCAACTAAAGAGAAGAAAACATTATTGATACAAAGCAACAGATTATACACAATGCTGCCATGTCTAATCCCAAATGTCATTCAGTTTTAACACCCTTAACAGAACAACAATTTTGTTGAACAAGAACATACACTTCTACCACCACATAAACAACCATCACGAGTTCTACAGAGAACCCTCGTCAGCGATTAGCTCGTCTTCGCTCCTTTCTTTGTGTCGGCGAACCAACTCTTATGCCACACCTTCCAGCACATGGGTGAACACAGATAAATACAGAAGTAAAAATCCCCAAAACAACCCACCCCCATGTATAACCTGTATAAGATGTTAGAATTTTTTTTTAACTGGCCCAAATCCTGTCCAATCTGTCCACGCTCTTCCGGCCGCAGTCCAGCTGCTCTATGTTCCTCTTTGGCCTCTCGAAGATGTCGACGCTTCTCCTGGATTTCTCAAACTGATCGAACGAGATCTTTAGCTTGTCCACCTTCTCGACGTTGCTATATCTGTGCTCGGTATTTCTCGTCCTGTCTCGGGTTGACCTTGATTTCTCCCTTCGGTCAGTGCTCTTTCGCGAGGGTTCAAAGAAATCGGTGCTCTTTCGCGATGGTTCAATCCGATCCACACTTTCCCTCCAGGCTTGCCTATGGGATGGTGACTTCTCTACTGTGTGGACAAATTTCTTGAGGTGCCTGAGGTATTCTGGGAAGAGCTCCAAATCACAGTGCTTCCCTCCCCTGAGCCATAAGGGCTCATATTTCTCTTTGCAAAGTTCCCATAGTTGCTTACCATGAGACCAATCCACCACTTCATCAGCAGTTCCCTACATATCAGCAAAAGAGTTATCAACACCAGTAACCAAGCAAATATCATGCCTAGTAGATTTGAACAAACCAAGAAATGTTCAGGTTAATATGAAAACGTTATGCACTAAATCCAGCCACAATTAAGGGTACATTGCAAACTAATCCCTGTAAAGTTCCCATCTATCCATGTGCACAACAGTAGCTCCAGTTATTTGTGTGCTCGGCGCACAAGCTCAGAACACATGAATATTGTTTGTATTATCAGATGTGCCCATTCAAATGGCATGAGCTGCAAGGGTTTGACACAGTTGATTGCAAACTGGAAATAAAGGCAATGTGCCTATGCATATTAGGCACTATGACTTGTTTAACAAATTACCATGCTCTGAGCTACACCCACCTCAAGTCTCACCTATCTGGTTTCAATGTTATAGCTCATGTGGTTGAGAAACCATGTTCTATACCATAAGTAAATACTATGTGGTTATGTGGATATGAGTTCTAATCCGCATATAACTTCACCTGGATTACATGCACATCCATTTATAACTATTACTTTCTTCTACTATTAATACAATGATAGGCAGTTCTCCTTCGTGTTTGAGAAAAAAAGAAAAAAAATATAAATATTACCATATAGAATGCACACAGAAGTAGACCAAGCTATTAACATCAGGAAATCTGTAGATTACACCTTTAAACTGTTTTTTACGACTACGATACTTTCATGGCCTACTGTGTTTTTTTCCAACAAAGGAAAAATTTATTCAATCAACAGATTACTGATAGAAGGAATTTACAACATTTTTTAAATGATTCTTATTTTTGTCAAGTTAATGCCAGCTGACACACTATGTAAGTACTGCTTTTAGACCAAAATTTTCAATTTTGACTTCCAATTGAGTGTCTTGTTTGCTCTGCTTACTTGTGAGAGAATAAGTCTTGTGCGTGTGTTGGGTGTTTATCTACCTATATGTATTATCTACTTAGATACTCTTTTGATGCTTTCTGGATGCTTTGCTTAGTGTTCAAGCCACCTACTATGGTTAGTCTCCTATATGTATCTAAAGGACTCCTTTGTGGGTGGAGTTAATGAGAAAAGAGGTATTTTGGGCCAACAATTGGTATTAGAGCCTATTCTTTCTCTCTCCCGTGCACCCACCTCTCTCCCTCCCAAAACCCTACCGCCTGCGCGAGGAGGCGGAGGTGACGCGCAAGATGGAGCGTCGTGACGAGATGGAGTTGAGGCGCGCGGTGCAGGGCGTCGGTGCCGAGGCGCAGGGCGATCGTCACGAGTCGGAGGACGAGGACCGGCGGCGGGACGTGGGGGTACACCGGTGGGTCCAAGACCTGCGTCGAGGCGCGGACGGCGGGCGTCCTTCGAGCAGGAGGAGCTCCGTCCACGACTCCGATGTCGACTCCGGGCACCGACCCTCGAGGGTCATGAAGACCATCATCCGGGAGTCCATCGGCAGCACGTAGTGGCCGATGTTGACGAAGACCAACTATATGGAGTGGCCCTCGGTGATGAAGGCCAAGCTTTAGGTGCGGGACATGTGGGATGCGGTCCGGTATAGTGACGTTGACAGGCACGAGGACCGGCGAGAGCTCGAGGCGTTGCTCGCCGCGGTCCCGATGGAGATGGCAGCGAACCTCTCGAGCAAGAGGACCGCCAAGGCTGCTTGGGACGCTATCGCCGCGGCCCGAGTCGGCAGCGACCGCGCTTGCAAGTCCACTCTGCTGAAGTTTTGGCAGGAGTGGGATCGTCTAGCTTTCGAGCCGGGCAAGGACGTCGACGACTTCGCCCTCCGCCTCTCCAGCCTGATGCAGCGGCTGGAGCGGTTCGGCGACGACGAGATCAACGAGGAGAAGGCCGTGGTGAAGTTCCTACGCGTCGTCCCAAAGAAGTACTCGCAGCTCGCCATCTCCATTGAGACGCTGATCGAGGAGATGATGTCTGGCAGGCCCGTCACCATCGGTGGCAAGCTCCACCTCACTGAGGAGCAGTGGATCGTCGGCCAGAGGGAGCGGAAGAAGGGGGAGCCTTCTTCCTCGATAGGTAGCCGCAGGCGCGGCAAGCCGGGCAGGGCGCGAGAAGGCGCCGAGGGTGGTGCGCGAGGAGGCGCCCAAGGCGGTGCCGCCGCGAGCACGGCGCGAGACGACAAGTGCCACAACTGTGGCAGGACTGGCCACTAGGCCAGGGAGTATCGTCAGCCGAGGCGCGGCCAGGCCCACGTCACGCAGGGCGTGGAGGAGGAGGAGCTAGCTCTGTTCCTGGCTGATAGGAGCATCGAGCTACTTTCAGCGGCATCGGCCACGACGGCTCTCCTCCACCTCGACGAGCCGCGCGCACACGTCTTCCTCGGCGACGGTACCGGCGATGACAAGATCGACGGCTGGTTCCTCGACAGTGGTGCCACACACCACATGACTCAGGGAGTACTCCGACCTGAACGTCGACGTACACGGCTCCATCAAGTTCGGTGACTTTTCGGCCGTGCACATCAAGGGCATCGGCTTTGTCATCCTCGTCGCCAAGACTGGAGAGCACCGACTCCTCACCAGAGTCTTCTACATCCCCGCGCTGAGAAACTCTATCATCAGCCTTGGGCAACTGGATGAGAGTGGTTCGCGCGTGGAGATCGACGACGGAGTGCTTCGCATCTTGGATCGACGACAACGCCTGCTCGCCAAGGTGGCGAGAGGGAGCAACCGCCTCTACGTCCTCTACGCGGAGGTGGCACAGCCCCTCTGCCTTACTGCTCGCCGCGAAGACGAGGCTTGGCGGTGGCACGAGCGCTTTGGGCACCTCCACTTCGATGCCCTGAAGCGGCTCGACACTGAGGAGATGGTGCGGGGCATGTCGTGCGTTGACCACGTGGAGCACCTCTGCGACACCTGCAAGGTGACGCCCCTTCCTTCGCCGGGCGAGCTTCCGAGCCAAGGAGCGGCTCGAGCTCGTGCACGGCGACCTCTGCGGGTCGGTGGCGCCAGCTACACCTGGAGGATGGCGCTACTTCCTACTACTAGTCGACGACGTCTCTAGGTACATGTGGGTGGTCCTCCTAAACACTAAGGGAGCTGCTGCGGACGCCATCAAGCACGTTCAAGCTGCTGCGGAGAACGAGTGTGGCCGCAAGCTGTGCGTGCTACGTACCGACAATGGCGGCGAGTTCACGGCTGTTGAGTTCGCGTCGTACTGCGCCGACGAGGAGATCCAGCGCCACTACGCGCCGTACACCCCGCAGCAGAACGGCATCGTCGGGAGGCGCAACCAGACAGTGGAGGCCATGGCTCGGGCCCTCCTCAAGCAGAGGGGGATGCCGATCATCTTCTGGGGAGAGGCGGTGCTGACGGCTGTCTACATCCTCAACCGCTCACCTGCCAAGGCTCTCGACGGCATGACACCATACAAGGCTTGGCATGGGCGCAAGCCGGCAGTCGCCCACCTTCGCGTCTTCGGCTGCCTCGCATACGTCAAGGAGCTGGGCCACGTCGGCAAGCTCAATGACAGGAGCACCCTAAGGTTGTTCATCGGCTACGCGGAGGGGATGAAGGCGTACCACATCCTCGACCTGGAGACACATCACGTGTGCACGGCGCGCGACGTTGTGTTCGACGAAGGGCGAGGTTGGGCGTAGGGCAAGATGGTGGATGACGGCTCGACTCTGACATACGACGACTTCACCGTCGAGTACGGCCACTTCGAGGGAGCTGGGGGAGTGGGCAGCTCTTCTTCGCCGAGCGTGCCTACTCCAGTTCCCGAGTCTCCACCGACCCCGACGAGTACTACTCCGGCTGCGATGAGCTCTCCACTGACACCACCACAGACGACAGCTACTTCTCCGTCACCTGCACCGGCAGCTACTTCTCCGGGCACACCTGCACCACCACCGGCTCAAGATGAGCACAGCAAAGTGGAGTTCGTCACTCTGCTCTCTCACGACGAGGACCGCGTCGACGCGTACCACGACGGCGAGCCATTGAGGTATCGCACTGTGAAGGACATCCTCGACGACCAGCCGGTGCCGGGGCTGATGCCTCACGACTTGGAGGTGGTGTTGCACCTCGCGTACGACGATGGCGAGCCTCGCTCCTTCGCTGAGGCGAAGGGACACGCGGCATGGCGCGCCGCGATGAAGCTGGAGATGGAAACTGTTAAGAAGAACCGGACTTGGGAGCTAGCTGATCTTCCTCCCGGTCACCACGCAATCACCCTTAAGTGGGTGTACAAGCTAAAGAAAGATGAAGCTGGAGCCATTGTCCAGCATAAAGCTCGCTTGGTGGCGCGCAGGTTTGTGCAGCAGGAGGGAGTGGACTTTGACGACGCTTTCGCTCCTGTTGCACAGATGGAGTCCGTGCGTCTGCTCCTCGCGCTGCCAGCCCAGGAAGGCTGGCGTGTGTGTCCACCACATGGATGTCAAGTCGGCGTTCCTCAACGGCGACTTAAAGGAGGAAGTCTACGTCCACCAGTCGACGGGATTCGTCATCCCCGGCAAGGACAAGGTGCTGCGCCTGCGCAAGGCCCTCTACGGCTTGCGGCAGGCACCTCGCGCTTGGAATGCCAAGGTGGATTCCACCTTGAAGATTATGAGCTTCGAGCAAAGCCCACACAAGGCGGCCGTCTACTGGCGGAGCAATAAAGGCAATGCTCTGCTGGTGGGCGTCTACGTCAATGACCTGGTGATCACGGGCACCAAGGACGAGGAGGTGGAAGCTTTCAAGGAGGAGATGAAGGCCGCCTTCCAGATGAGTGACCTGGGGCCTATCTCCTTCTACCTGGGTATCGAGGTGCACCAGGACGACTCCGGCATCACACTTCGACAAACCGCCTATGCCAAGCGCGTTGTTGAGCTGGGTGGGCTCACTGACTGCAACCCAGCTCACACCGATGGAGGAGAGGCTAAAGCTGAGCCGCAACAGCACGGCTGAGGAAGTGGATGCTACTCACTACCGGTGGCTTGTGGGGAGCCTTCGCTACCTTGCCCACACGCGGCCGGACTTGGCATTCTCCGTGGGCTACGTCAGTCGGTTCATGCAACGACCGACGACGGAGCACCTGCAGGCTGTCAAGAGGATCCTCCGCTACATTACGGGGACTCTCGACTACGGCCTCCACTACTCGAGGTGTCCCGGGGCGGCACACTTCATCGGCTACAGTGAAAGCGACCACGCCGGCGACATCGACACCAGCAAGAGCACAAGCGGGATGTTCTTCTTCCTCGGCAAGTGCCTCGTCAGCTGGCAGTCGGTCAAGCAGCAGGTGATGGCCCTATCCAGCTGCGAGGCCGAGTACATTGCTGCCTCTTCTGCTTCGACTCAGGGTCTCTGGCTCGCTCGGCTGCTCGGCAATCTTCTTGGCAAGGATGCTGAAGCAGTGGACCTTAGGGTGGACAGCAAGTCTGCTCTGGCTCTGGCGAAGAATCTCGTCTTCCACGAGCGAAGCAAGCACATCAGAGTGAGGTACCACTTCATCCGAGGCTGCTTGGAGGAAGGGAGTGTCATGGCGAACTACATCAACACAAAGGATCAACTCGCCAACCTTCTTACCAAGTCCCTTGGAAGAATCAAGTTGCAAGAACTCTGCTCTAGGATTGGGATGGTCCAGTTGCCGCTCAAGACCCGCAAGACTTAGGGGGAGATTGATAGAATAAGTCTTGTGCGTGTGTTGGGTGTTTATCTACCTATATGTATTATCTACTTAGATACTCTTTTGATGCTTTCTGGATGCTTTGCTTAGTGTCCAAGCCACCTACTATGGTTAGCCTCCTATATGTATCTAAAGGACTCCTTTGTGGGTGGAGTTAATGAGAACGAGGTATTTTGGGCCAACAACTTGATCTAAGATTCAGATACCTAGTTAGACATCACACTATTTCAACTCCGCAAACTGCACAGCTGGAATGCAACATATTCATAACTCAATTTTCAGACGAGTAGAGACACAGAAATGCAACTTGATGAATGCAAGTTGCTGTATTGTGTCAACAACGTTAGCCTAGGGCATTTGCTTACACTATTAACACTAGAAGACCGCCAGTTGATGTATTTAATTAAATGCGGGACCAAAAAAATCTCAAGGGTGTACCGGTGCAACAAATTTGTTTCAGAAAAAAAAACTCACAGGCATATAGGTGCACAAATAGAATTTGAGCGTATTGAAATATTGAAGTTCCAAAACAGAGCAAACATTTTTAGTGTGCAGTTATTATTATTTTTAGACCAGTGTGCAGTTATTGTTATCTACTTATCTCATAATATCTTGGTGCCAAGCATAACAATCAGATATTCAAGAAAACAGAAAATTTAACAAATACTTGCACTTGTTCCACTATCTTGTCTTTCACAACCTTTGTATGTGACGAGACTTTAAGTAGATTAGATTTATATACTGATCTATTAGCCATTGGCCACAACTTCTCCAGTTATCAAGAAGCAACCCAAACATTTAAAAGTAAGAACTGTGTTACTTTTAAATATTTGGGTTGCTTCTTGTAAATAGTGCATTCAGTTTGGCAAACTAAAAGCATGTGATAGATCAAAGTAACAAGCAGTGTCTTGTATGAAAGTACTAACATTTAATTGCATGGCATAGAACAGAGCAACGAATAGGAGACTAATAGATTATTGGGTCTCAACTGACAAAAACAAATGCAATTAAATAGATATAAGGATTCTTAAACATTGAGTTTATTCAGCAACCAGATCCACCAAAAGCTTAATATGTTGAGGAAACGTGTGCAATATACTTAGATACTTCAACACTAGTAACTTATCCAATTGTCGTGTGGTAATGCGAGTTCATGCACAGGCTAATAATAACTTATGCAATCCAAATTTAAAGTTTTATCTCTGCTTTTTAACACATATTGAAATAATTTTCTCATATTGTAAAAAGCACAATTGAGAAGCACACATGCGTAACTATTATAACTTCACATCTACTATTGATAGTCGAATTGAATTCCAGACAGGGAAAAAAAATAAGTTGGAGATACACTTACATGTATAATGAGCACAGGACAGGTAACTTGAGGGATTTTATCAATATTCTGGAAGCAAATGAATAATAGAGAACTGTCAGCATAAAATAGAGATAGTACAGCACATGAAAACATAGCTCAGGTGACTCAGTATTGAAAGCGGTGAGTAGCAGATGATAACAACCTTGTATATGTCAAACCAATATGTACGTTTCACAGGATACATAACCCTCAGCCCTGACAATATAGGACTATGCAGGACGACAGCTCGCAGCCGAGGCAATCGACTCGCCAAATCTACTGTAGGCCCACTCCCAACAGATTGTCCATAAAGAATTATTTCTTCTTCCTTGGCACCAAAGTTCTCTATGAGGCACTTGTAAGCTGCCTCTATATCAGCATAAGTATTGTGTTCACTCGGCTGAAACCGTACGAGGGAAACACTTAGCAAAGTAGATTTGACTTGGTTTTGTTATGAAAAATAACATTGCTTATCTTCAACATACCTTTCCTGATGATTGCCCATATCCTGAATAGTCATACCTGCATAGTTTCAAAGTTACTCTTAGCCTCTGATTACAAGAAAAAACCAAGTAACAAGTTGCAAATGCTGTTTGTTCATACAGTAAAACATTACATGGGAATTGTGTTCTTTATGTTCAACCAAAATTCAAAACCAAGGAATTCCCCATGTTATCGACGTGCAAACATATTCATAGCTTGAGTTCCAACTTTGCATGCCAAAATACTGTTAATTTTCCTAAATTCTGCAACCTATAAGTCATTATGACTGAGTTTCTGTCATGCCCTTTTGATTTAGGAAATGGTTATAAGAATATATTACTGAGTCAAGTTCCTTCAAATAGATTCATCTAGTGATAAACAGAGGCACCGAAGTCAGAAAAACCTGAAGGTCTTTACATATGAATTACAGTTCATTGATGAACTTCCCATAAAGGATATAATCATATAATGAAGCACCATTGAAGTATGTTGATGGACAATCAAGCACTACCAAGGCATAACATGCCAAAACAAACTCTATCAACAGTCTCATCCCATAATGGAAAAGAATCCAGCGATAGATGCAGCATAAACAGAATCTATTTAGAGACCATCAAGAAGATAGCAATAATGGAAACATATCCAGATAATGATTTGCCATGAAATTAGTATATGGGTCTCAATCATCGGCATTACCATTCCGTCTATAGCACAGCATAATTTTAAAATCCTCCAGACAGAATATGCAGTCTAAGATAAAATCATCAGAAATGTCTATTTTTTATTTAAAAGAGATCAATCTAGCAACGTCAAAACCTCTCCCCAAGCAGAGACATTGAATCTGTAATGCAGGAAGGGTGAATATAAAAGAAATGTTTAGTGCTAACAAGAACATGGCTTCTTGCAGTCCACCAGAAAAGTGAAGGCTCCAACCACTTAAAAGAGAGGAATAAATTATAAACCAGCGTTGAAGCTATTTTGCTCCACCTCGGAGTTACTGCACAGATCATATGCAAAGAGAACTCTGCATATGTAATAGTGATGCGCCACACAAGAACTAGCAAAGCTAATGAGCCAAGTCTACAAAAATGAGTATTTTCCTTTGATTTACAATAATCAGTTTGCACATCAAGCTGTCCAGGAGAAACTACACCATTTATTTCATATCAAAAACATAGGACCATCAATGTGTTCCCCCTTGGATAGGATAAGGCCCTGTTTGGATCCCTTTGCTAAAGTTAAGTTGGCTAAAATTAGCAACTTTGGATCCAAACGGGTCCAGCTAAAACGTTGCTAAACTTTAGCCCAAGCCCAAAAAGAGCTTTAGCCATTAGCCAGCCAAGAGTATATAAAACTTGCTAAAAGTGAGCAAAGTCCAAAATGCCCCTAAGGGTTCCTCAAAAATACCCACTACCACGCAGCATTAACTCCTCTGTCTCCGTCCCGATCCCCTCCCCATTGCCACCCATCGACGAGCCGCCGCCCCTCCCCATCGCCCGTGGCTCCCGCGGCGGCCGTGGCGCCGGTGCCAGCCGTGACCAACCCACCTCCGCTGGTCAAGCCTCTCCCGTGCCACCCGCCCTGCTCCACCCCCCGCTGTTTGAGCCCCTCCGCGCCGCCCGCCCAGTCGCCGAAGGCAGGTGGAGGTGCTGGAGGCGGTGGCGGCGCGGCTGCGGGGGAGAAGGAGGCCACAGAGGCGGCGCCGCGGCATGCGGCGGCGGAGGCATAGGAGCTGACCCAGCGGGTGGAGCTGGAGGCAACTGCGGGGGAGAAGGAGGACGCGGAAAAGGAGGCGCGCGGTCGCCGGCAGGAGCTAGACGCGCCGTGGAGGCGTGGAGCAAGAAGAGGAGATGAGAGAGAAGATTGATAGGAGATGAGAGAGAAGATTGATAGGAGATGAGAGAGAAGGGTAGAATTGACTGTAGCTATATGCAAGTACCGGGATCCAAACACATCTAGCTAAACTTTAGCCAGCTACTACTTTAGTCAGCTAACCTTTAGTTCTAATTTTTTGCTGGCTAAACTTTAGTTAAGGTGGATCCAAACAGGGCCTAAGTCAGCTCCTAATCCAATAGTGGAGTAAGCACAGGGTCAACTGGTCAACCACAACAAGAATTGTAGAATTATTTTTTAAAGAAAAAAAAGTGGCTACTGAAGAATTCCAAATCCAGCAATACACTGGCAGTATAGCAAACATTCGAAAAAAGCTGGCAGCACAGAAACTATCATCATATCAGGCCGATTGCCCTGCGCAAGAATTTGTTTTCCACTTCAAGAAAAGCTGCGATACCAAACGCCAAAATAGCCAGGCAGGATCTTGGCGGCGCAGAAGTTTCAGCATAGTGGCTCATTCCATGATGTAATGAACAGATCAGAGAAAAAACCAGAAAAGAAATAGGCGGAAGAAGACTGAACTCCCAAAGGAATATATCATTTCCCCCCGCATAGTGGCTCATTCCATGATGTAATGAACAGATCAGAGAAAAAACCAGAAAAGAAATAGGCGGAAGAAGACTGAACTCCCAAAGGAATATATCATTTCCCCCCCCCCCCCCCCCCCCCCCCCCCCCCCCCATAGATCAGTAACCCAAAATACTAAAAGAAGATTCTGAAAGCACAGCCAATTTGCATCAACTTTACTTACAAAGTACACCCAAAATTCGAGGCACGGAACCATCATATATCACGTCATGTATGTCCCCAATTCGGCGAAAGGAAGCTCGAAACCTATGGAGAAGGAAATGAATATTCCTACGCCAAAGCGTAAAAAACCCCAAATTTATGCATACTAACTCAAGATTACGAGAAGTCAACTAACGGGAACAAAGGAAAGGCAAGTGAGACAGGTATACCAAAAGCACCAAATTCATCCCAAATTTAGCAAAATCCAGACAAACTAGGGAGCAAAAGGAAAGAATTTGGCACCAAAACATGAGATTTCGCACATATACGGCGACAAATCGAGCAATCCCGTAGTCCAAGAGCACAGCAACCAAGAGACGCGTGCCTAAGAGCATCCACAGATCACGCCAAACCGAGAAGGGGATAGGATAGCAAGCAAGGCGGAGCTCACCCAAGAACGTTGACGCGGAGGTTAAAGGAGAGGTGCAGGAAGAGCTGGTAGAGGTGTCCCAGGTCGGCGGCGTTGCCGTGGGAGTAGAGCACGGTGGACGCGGCGTCCGGGTGACGCACGTACATCGCCGCCAGCGTGTTCCCCTTGCGCGTGCGGAGGCGCAGGACCTCGACGTTCTCCCGGTGGGGCTGCCCGCTGAGCGTGGTGACCCCGGCCCCGGCGTCCTCCACCAGCGCGTACGACGGCGGCGTCGGCGGGAAGAAGGCCATCTTCGCCGCCACGCTCGACGTCACCCCTCCCATCCCGACCCTCCCTCCTCGATCTCCCCCTCTCCTGCTCCTCTTTGCTCGCTCGCTCGCTCGCTCGCTGCCTTTCTAGCTCGAATCGGGAGGGGAGCTAGCTGGCCAGCTAGCGAAAGCTTCTTGTTTTTTGCTCCCCTCTCCTCCACCTCCTCCTCCTCCTCCTCGGGGTGGGTTTCCTCCCTTTTCGCGTGCTCGATGGTTTGGTACTCGTGAGACGGTGGGGTGGAGTGGGGATGGGAGCGGGCGAGCGAGCTGTGCCGGCTGCGCGGCGTGCGAGGTCCTCGAGTCAAGCTGAGGCAGTGGCGAGTCGTTTCACGCTCGATTGGTTCTGGTTTTGGACGGTGGCGGGTTGGCTGCACTGCAGCTGAGCTCACCTCGGCTGCTGGTGCGGCGGCGGCGGCGTCTTCCACAGCTGGAGCCTGGATAGATCGCACATCCAGTAACGCAAAGAAATTTTCAGTACAGGCAGTCAGGCACCCTTTCGGGATTAAGTAGTGAGTAAATGTTCTAATTTTAGAAGTAGCAACTGAATGATTTGGAGTAGTAGTAGAGTAAATGATTTCGATAGGAACATATGCTTTCTATAGCAGTTCATGATAGGATCCGTTACTATACCTGCTTTGGTTTGAAGTTCACCACGAGAAAGAAAATATTATGGACCTATTACTTATACATCCTTTTCCGCCTATTTGGCATGTGTTATCAAATATGAAAGCAATGCGATGAAGTCCATATGACCTTTTGAACAAGTACACATGTCATTGGTAGCTCTCTTAACGAATGTTTATAAGACACGCCTCCTGCAACCCAAACCTCTAAAAAAAATCTAGAATTATCTTAGTCGATCAATGTGAATGCACCAGTATTGATGAGCTTCAAGATTAAATATCAGGAAAGAAAGATTTCTTGATGTGGCGTTTCTCAACTTAAATTGGAGCCTTGGCGATAGACGAGCTCGACTAAGGAGACGGATGTGGGGATGTGACAGCAAGGTAATAGGAACACAAATGGCCATGGGCAGTGTGGACTACGGAATGCGAAGGGATGAGGCAGGGGTGAAGATATTGCTGGATTAGCATAGTAGGGATGAGACCAGTAGCAACGGGGGCACTGGTAGGGATGGAACTGAAAATGCGTAGAAGACAAAATGAAAGCAGGGAGGGACACACGGGAGATGGGTGAGCAAGGTTACGAAACAACCTCAAATTAAGCCAAACAACCTCAAGCGTGAGAGAGTAGTTGTCGGATGCGGTGTGAGGAGATGAAAAAAATCAAGGAAGATTAACGTTGAAACTGTGCTATTGGACCTGGATGGAATCGACTATGTAATTATATACTATAATATTGGAGATAAATCATATAATATAATGTTAATGACCATGCAATCAACGTCATATCAAAGTATTTTCAAATATAAATCCAATTTTACCAAAAGTGTGTTTAGATTAAGTGTTAGTCAAAGACTAACAAGTTTGAGTTTTCAGCTATATATGTGAGGCATGTTCGTTTCAGCTTATAAGTCAGCTGAAAAGCTGAAACGGCCGATTTGTGATGAGAGAAAAATATTGTTTGGTGGCTGATAAGCCGGCTGAATAAGCTGAAGCGAACAGGTCCTAACCAGCACACCACTCCGTTCGAATTAAATTCCTTCAGTGAGCACTGTTTCCAGATGTACCTTTCCAGATCATGTACCAGTGAGAAGTAACGTACCTTTCCAGATTAAATGTTTAGCATTATTTAGCAAGAACCACCGCTACTCAAACCGGAGGATCTCTTTTGACAGTACAAATATTCATGGAGCTTTTGGAGCCTGACGGGAGTGAAAAGTGCCAATTAAAAAAATAATCGTTATCGACGTCGTTTTCAACGGCCGTAAAAGCTGGGGGCATGATGTATGTATATCCAAACATATGAATAATCTAGATGCATAGAAATCAGAGTTGAAAGGAACATTGGTGCTAAAGAATCTTTTGACAGAGACGTTTCAATGATTGCTAATGAAATGTACTGAAGGGATTAAAAAGGAAGAGTTAAAAAGAAAATGCGCTATTATAGTTACAGCAGAGCGTGATGATATGGGATTCAATCATTTAAATGAGAGTAAAATACACGAGCATCATCTTTTTTTGAACCAGGTACACGAGCATCATCGAGTGTGTCGTATATATACCCTTGAATCGGTTAGATTTAGAACCCCAAATTTTCAAAGTGGTTAACCCAAGATCCAAACAATGCCCATTCACTGTTGATATGCCTACTTGGTATCTATGTCACCCAACTTTATAACGGTATTGCCCTACATGAAAAACCAACGAGAAAAATCTTATATCATGACCCAAATGTTCTCTTAAACATCCTCCACATCTCTCCCGCTCTAGGAAGTCAAGGCGAGAGCTTCAAGTTGATCCGAAAGGGCGAAGAAATATGACATGATCATCACACCACGTAGCCAATCATATGCTAACAATTGATATTTGGACCTTGAGTGATACAACTAACAAGTTTAGGTATTTGAATTAGTTCGGGGATCTATTTGGCATATAATAGATGGAGGTTAAAACCTAAAAGTACCAATTCTAAAATAATATTGAATCTTCATATAAAGATTATGGATTGAGAATTTTTACATGAAATTTACAAGTCAAGGTCAACTAAATGCTAAATATTTTTATGGGACTATGCCAAACTACTCGTAAGTGTTAAAATATGAGCGAATCACTCAAAAATCCTTGCCAACCTTAATTTTTGAAGCTGCATTTGATATGTCATAAAAAATTATTTTAATTTATAGTTATTATACCATTTAGATAAAAATTGTAGAGATCCTATTGTATACCTTAATGTTTGAAATTGCTTTTTTTCAACATAGTATAGACAAAAACGATCACATACACGCAAGCAGACTCACCATGGGACGCATGTACAATTATACACCCCAATATTATGAGCACTTTTGACAGGCTGAGGTAGTACATCATGAGATTGATGAGGTTACCATATGCGCCTTGCTATGGACATGCATGTGCATACTAGAAAATGGTACTTGCTCAGTTTGCAAGTAAGTTCAAAATTTTAGGTCAACTAATTGGTACATTGAACTGAAAAATAAAGGGATGTGTAAACATAACAAAAAACAAAATGTTGATTTTTGTTTTTGTGGTTGACAAAATAACACTCTTAAGAAGATTCTAGAACTGAATCAAACATTAACATCCAATCAGAGTTTGAGGGAGGAGTCCATGTAGACCAAATATGATTATCTATGCAAATCAACCGCCAAAACAACCAAGGGCATGACGAAGTTATTCTTTTTCTCTCACAAGAACCTTGCAGATGCTCTCAAATCCTCAAGCAAGGTACAAACATTGCACATGTAAAGTGATGTATTGAATGAAATGCAATTACAAGCACACGAGCATTTATTGCACTTTATTTCTATTTTTGATGTTTCTTCTTCATATTGCTAAACGCTACTGTATCTCCAATGTATTCCCTCCGTCCTAGGATACAAGGCATACAAGGCATCAAAACATTCAAAATTTGTCCTCAAATATAAGGCATTGTACACATATTTGGATGATTGCTCATTTAATTCTTCTCGGAATTGATGGAATAAGGGTGGCTGATTGGCGGAATAGTTTCCGTATTATCTGCAACTGCTATTAAAATAGACAAACAACATAACTCCCTACATATAACTCAAGGGTACATGCATCTTTTGACACTTCTAGTAATCTGTCATGAAATATTTTGTATTTCAGGATGGAGGGAGTACTCTTTTAGCAGCAAGCAACCTCTCATTTCTTTTTCGCAATCACAGTCCTATTACAACAAGGAGGGTTAACTCGGTATTGTCTGCGTGCGTAACGTAGGATCAATGGTGAAAGTGCAATTCTATAGGTCAAGTCATTCCTTAATTAGGGGTGTTTGGGAGGGGGGGGGGGCTAAACTTTAGCCCCCCCCATTTTAGCTAGACTTTAGCCCCTTCCTCCCAAACAGGAGGGCTAAAATAGGGGGCTAAACTTTAGCCCCCGATAATCCATTAGCCTCTCCAAGGGTGCTAAATGGGCTAAAAGTGGTCCCCCTAGACCAATTCCCCCTGCCCCTCTCCCGTCTCTCTCCTCCGCGCCGCCTCCGCTCGAGCTCCTGCCGCCAGTGCCTCCGCCAGGCTCCGCCGCGCCGCCGCCGCCACGCCGCATCCGCCCGCCACCCACAGGACCCCGCCGCCTCCGCCAGTGCCTCGATGGGGGTCACCGGCGTGGCCTGCTGGGCCGCTGACTTGGCCGCCGCCGCCGAGATCGCGGGACGAGTGATGCGGGACACCACGACCTCGACCTCCTTATCGACGCGGTAGTTGAAGAGCCCAGCGAGTAGGTGCGGCGGTTGTCACCCGCAGTGGTTGCTCACGCTGCCGATCTCGACGCAGAAGCTCCTTGAGTTGTTGTTGTTGCTGCTGCCGACCCGCGAGTCGAGCGGCTCTTGCGTGCCCGGCCCCGCCGCGGCGGCGGCGGCGGGCGCAGCGGTAGGGAGCGGTGGGTGCGGGAGCAAGATGGGCGCGAAGCCGCCGCCTCCTTCGGGTGTGGCGCCACAACATGCTTTCGGCGATGAGCAACTGAGGGAGGAGAGGGCGGTGATGTGGGTTCTCACCGAGGGAGGAGGTGGCCGCTCGCATCGTCCCCGCTCAAGCTCGATTCGCTCGCCTATCACCCCAAATCATGGCACTGCCACTGCGTGGGAAGATTACTGCGGTGGCGGCCGTAGCCTAGCAGGAGCATACGGCGGCGGCTGCCACGGCTCAGCTCGGCAGGTGCCTCCGGCCAGCCCCGCCCGACCCCGCCTTCGCCTGGCCCACGGCCTCCGCCGGCCCCGCAGCCTCCACTTCGGCGTCCGACCGCGCTTCGGGGAGGAGCAGATGTAGTGCCTGGCCGGTGGAAGAGGAAGGGGGGTAAGGAGAGGAGGTAAATGAGGGTAAAAGAATCTTTTGACAACCAAAATGCTAAAGTTTAGTCCCCCATCCAAACACCTCACAATGCTAAAGTTTAGCACTCCATTTGAGGGGGTTAAACTCCTCCCAAACAAGGCCTTAGGTACCTTCGTGCTTTCATTTGCCTTGGCCATCCGGGTACCTGAGATGCCGTATATCATGCCACGTAAGCAAATAGCATCTCGATCGAGCAGTAGTGGGCTGTTCCGGCATCATTGCCTCAGCTAGAGGCTTGGTGCAGTGCAATCACTGTGCACAGAGTGCACGCACCGTACGACCTTGGTTGGGCACCCCTCTGACGACCTTCAACAACGTTCCATGATTTAGCACGTGTACCGGAGCCTCTGGAGTCTGGATGGACCACACGTCTTCCGGCCGGTCCGGTCCCTCCTCTACGATCCTATCCGCCTTGAAGAGCGACATGATGCATCAGCCTCATGGCCGCTGCGCCGAAGAATTGCAGAAACGCGACGTTCAGTCTGCAGCACGGGCGGCGGCATTTCCGGCCAGTTCAGCCACAGATCGCAAGTCGGCCAGTGTTGATCATCTAGAGGGTTTGGAAGAACAGAAACAGATAAGAAGTAGGCAAGTATATTGGAGAAAATGGATGGAGCACGGATAATGGACAAAAGAAATGGTACGTACGTGTTCGACAAATGGCCATCAGTGTCGTGGTTGCGTGCGGAGCGAACACCGGCCCCATGCATCTCAACTGCTGCACGTCCGCGGCAAGCCCCAACAAACCGAGCACTGTTGCCCGTCGCTACCCGGAACCCGTGGCTCCGCACCCTCATCCGGGGGCCCCCCGCCATGCCGCCCGATGCGAGCAACGATCCAGACCCACGCCCCACCACGTCTTCATTGCCGAAGTGACGAACAGAGCAGGGGCCGCACCTGTCCGTGCACACCGGGCGCGAGCTCGGCGTCGGCAAAGGAAACCAAGGCTGGGGGATCGCGTGCGGCGGCGGTGTCCTGCCGCGCGCGGGCGGGGCAGGGCAGCTAGGCGAGGCGAGGCGAGGCGCGGCGCTCGCTCCGCTTTACACCGCGGAGGCGTGGCGCGGAAGCGTGCCGTCACGTTCCGGCAATGATGGCCGCCTGATTAATAGATTGGGAACTACTAGGAAGAAGGCGACGGCCACGCAGCGCCCGCACGCACGGAAACGGCATCGGTGCGCGGACGCTGCTTCTGCTTGGTGCTTGCTCGGTCGGTCGACACGCACGGCAGAGCGAGGCGGCTTTTGGTGTGTCCAATCGCCGGAAAGCGAGGGAGAAAGGGAGGGGGGGCAGCGCGCAGGCAGCGCAGCGGCGTTTGGGGATCCGCGCCCGTGCAGGGACGAGGCGCCCCACGGGCGCGTCCATCCGTCCCTGTCTGTCACTCGCTCGCCGCTCCCGGGCGGCCTGCGCTTTCCGGACGGCAAAGAGGCTCCACGTGCGCGCGTGTCGCGTCCCTTTCGCTCGCTCGCTCGCCTCCCTTTCTTTGGCATTTGGCATTGTTTAGTTGTCAAAGTTGATAAGTGCCAAATTACTGTTATAGTATTGTAGCACACTGTAGTGTTTCGTTTGTATTTGTAAATTATTGACCAAATATTGACTAATTAGGCTCAAAAGATTTGTCTCGCAAAGTACAACAAAACTGTGCAATTAGTTTTTAATTTCGTCTACATTTAGTACTCCATGCATGCACCGCAAGTTTAATGTGATGGAGAATCTTCTTTTTACGTAGTGTTAAAGTTAGAAATTGGGGGTGAAGTAAACAAGGACTTTAGCGCCGGACGGGGACTGGCGGCCGAGCTTTACCCTGCCGGCCTCTGCCTGCACCCGCCGCTTTGTCGGCCACAGGCCATGGCCAGCGGTTCAGCGTCGTGGCTAATGGCTGCTGCGGTAATGGATTTCGCAACGTCTCGTGGTGACATACGGCCTGTTCGCTTCAGCTTATTTAGCCAGCTTATCAGCCATCAAACGGTGTTTTCCTCTCACAACAAATCAGCCGTTTCAGCTTTTCAGCCGGCTTATAAGCTGAAGCGAACAGACCCATGGCGCCGCACGTCCAGTTTCCGTCTTGTATGTTTACCATAACCACCGAAATACGAAACAGTAGTAAATAGACACAATCGTGAATCGTCCTACCACCAAATTTGTTTACTCGTATTGAAAGCTGGGAATAAAAGGCACTACAGAGGTCTGATGGCCCTATCCCTATGCCCCTCAAGTTTGATGGGCCACTAAATGCGACCACAAACAATCGAATAAAGGCCGTGATCTAGTTGGGCTCGTCACCAGCCCTTTCTCTCCACCGTGTAAATAACAGCACACGCTCCTAGGCCAGCCCAGTTCGTAGATCCAAGCAAGGGACGTTACCCGGGGAAATCCCATCCATCTTCTGGAAGATAGATATATGTAACCCAGACTAACCTAATAATTGGGCCACAACGGTCCAACAAACTATCTCAACATTTTAGATGGACCATCTTAACTTTTTTCATAAAAAAGTCAATAAATGTAAAAAAATGTTTGTTAGTGCAAAAAAAATTGTTGGTGAGCGCAAAAAAGTTAGTGCATGTAAAAATTGTTGAGCAATAATGTTGGTGAATGTAAAAAAGTTAAAGAAAATGTTGGTATATAAAAAATATTAGTCAATGTCAAAAAATGTTGATAGATGTTAAAAAAATATTGTACATGGACTGTATCAGCTTTAAAGATAAGTTGCTTATTTAACTTTTAGGAGACATATAGGAACCCGAGGAACCCTGTCGTGGCTGTCGTGAACCTGCCCAACCATAGATATCACGCCATGGTCATCAGACTTGGCCGTAGCAGCAACCGCCCGCCATCGCAGGCCGCAGCGACGTCGAGGGCGTCGACCTCCAGCGCGTCCGCGGCCGTGCGTTATGAGCATCATCTTGACACTTCTTTGGGAAGCTCGATCCGGGACGTGTCGTCTCCACGCGGTGCCCGTGCTTGCAGGAGCTCACGCTGGAGGGGTTGCTACTCGCTCGGGTCAGAAGGCGTTGCAGTCCTCTCGATATGCTCCAGCTCGCTTGAGCGTAGGCCTATCCATACTCTCTCCCAAAATCCACACCCACTTCAAATGGAAGGGTATGGGTAGAAAATTATATATCCATCAGAAATGTGGACGGGAGGATACGATTAATCAATTAGTTATGTATATATACAAAATATAAAGTTAATTATCCATTGGATATGGGTGGAATTTGGGAAGGTAAGGTGTGAATATAATTATTTGAATTTCAACGTAAATAAAAGTGGGTTTGGCCGTACGTGGCAGGCACTACTAAGCGGCTCGAGCTTCCCGTCATCGTGAAGGGCCAGCTCACGATCGAGGCACCAAGGTTAGTCCGGTTAAATGCTTTCGGTTCCTACAATGTCAGTTGTCAGCTTCAATAGCACCGCACGCATCATCGCCCCCAAGCTCGAGGAGGTGATCTGGCACATTGCTTACTACTCAAGCTGTGATCGGAAAGTAGTGGCTGCGCGCCATCTCCGGATATCGGAATTGAAGCCTTTTTACGAAGGCGGAATAACCATTTTCATCCTCAAACTAACCAAGGTTTAATTTCATCCTTCAACCATCAAAATGACTGTTGGAGGTCTTAAATTTTCTCAACTGGCTCAATTTTATCCACCATCCTATGTGTTATCCCACGGCACCATGTCAGCATTCAGTCAGCTGGGTTTCGTAGAATGGCATTTCTACCATGTATATGAATATATGATACATATATCCATGCCTGTCCGGCATATGTAACACTCTAGATTTAATTTTTAGTAGGATTTTAAAATTTTATAAATTTTGTTAGAAATTAATAGAGAGTACATGCAATTATTTGAAAATAAAATTAATTTCCAAATACAAGTTAAATAAATATAGGTTACAAAATATATTTGTTGCATTCATGCTGAAAACTTATAGTGTTATTCTATGAAAAAGAGTTTTAAGTTTTCAAAATTCAAGTTGGATTCAACTTAGGGTCAAACGGTGTTTTCAAAAATCATGAAGTCCATTTTTGACCACTCAACTATCACCTCGGTTTGGTTTCGACAATTGAATACTAAAATCAGAAATCTTTGACCATTCAACTATCAAAACCATTTACATTTCGCCATTTGGTGATTTTGATCGGTAGTTTTACTGACGTGGCTGACATATGGCAGTGGGCTCCACATGTTAGCTTGTTTACCTCTTTTCTCTCCTCTTTCTCCCTTCCTTCCCCCCTCTCTCCTCTCTCCTGCCCGCCGCCGCCGCCACTAGAGTGTCTGCCCGTAAGCTATGCGGCCACGGCCACCGCCTCTGCCCACCCGCGCGTTGAGGCTGAGGGTCATGCCCCCGTGCGCTACCGGCTATCGGCGATTGCACTTCTGAGCTGCGATGGGCCCCACCTCCGCCCCACTAGACTCACGCTGTGAGAGGGGGAGGGGGGCGCCGGCGGCCGCGGCCTGGCTCCGCCAAGATCTGGCGGCCCCGACGGGCTCTCCCCGCCATCGCCCAGTGCCACCGCTGTGCTGCTCCAACGGCATGCGCATCCGCCTGTGCCGTCACGGAGACGAGCCACGGTGTCGGCCAAATTCACCGCCCACACGCTACCTCCGCCCAATTCCTCCAGCGCATGCCTCCCTCAGCTCTCCAGCTCCGCCTCAGAGCCGTCCATGATGAGCTCCGACGACCGGACCGCCAGGGATTTGAAATCCCGCGGTCGTCTAAGCTGTCAGCCTGCCATGGCTGCCCTCCCGTGGAGCACCACCGTCCCTGAAACGACCTGAATTCCCATTTTTGAGAATTCAAGTCTTTGCACCTCTATGATAGTCCAGGAAGCAGCTATCACGTGCAATCCCTATCTCAGATAGTACAATTCCATACAAAAGTGAATGCAGCGGAAAAAATCAAGATAATACATACATATATTGTACAACATCTTTGCACGTGCTGGTACAAGTCCATCAGGATTGAATCAAACATAAGAAAAAGCTTTACGAAGCGCAGCGCATCAAGCGAGTGGATCTCTATATCCAACGGGCAACTTGAGCGAGGGACAATGCTCTAGTCTTCTCATCCACCTTCAAGTCGTAGTCGGCTGAACCTGAAAAGCCAAAGTCTACCCAAGAAGCGGGTAGGCCATGTCAACTCCCAATAGCAGCAAGTCGGGGTGATAGGAACCCGCTAGGGTTGATTTGCGATCTTTCAATGAGAGGGCATGGGATAACTCGATTGGTGGATGGAGATGACATTCATGGCCCGACTACAGTCTTCCAAGGACGTTGCGCCTTAGCAACTGATACACCACCTTCAATGGCCGCTGCGATCTTGTGGAGTGCGTCACCCGACCACTAGGGCACTCATCCTGCAAGCAATCGAAGAACTAGCAAGAACAAGTATAACAAGTACAGAATTTACTAGATGAAAATGAACATTTCAAACTCAATCTTAATAATGATGGGGTTCCGAAGATAAGAAGACGGGCGGCTGATCCAGCACGTGTGCTTACAAGCAAGTAGCAAAAGCTAAACTTAATCTAAACAAAACCTAACTGTTCTTGGTGGCGACTAAGGGGTATATGAAGGTGGGAGGATGACCACCAGGGTGTTGGGGTTGTGCTCCAACCCTAGGACGCGTCCCTAATGGACCCGACTTGATACCCGGCCCATTGGGCCAAAATAAGATAACGCAACACTTTTGGACAGAAAATCTCTCGGTAGTAATTCGGTCATTGCGGCCGTCTTAGAATAGATATAGACTTGAGTCTAGATCCATATGAAAATAGACTTCATAAGAATTTCATGAAGTACTTGAATGCCCCAATCCGTGTTCGTATGCGACCGTGGTGACGATCATAAGTTGGTGCTGTCCTGCAGTCTGAATCCAGCTTGCGCGAATCCTTTTCCCTCCCCTTTCGGTCTTCTCCCTGGTTTGTAACCAAAACAAAAGTGCACACGTCTCCATGGTCTACATATGATGGACAGGAACTCAGGAGTGAACTTAGTTGATGATTAAGTTGACGAGGACGGGCATGAGTAATAGGTCTAGAAACTGGTACTTGTGTTGGCGTGGATGCATCGTTGATGGTGATGTCCTCATCACGGGGAAATAATACTACATGCATGGATAAACATATATATGGTTGCAAAGGTTTATGGCAGCAACAACAATCAAGGATGCATCAAAGCAATACCATCTCCGAGGTCAACATCTCATATCAAGGAAGTCGTCACAAACCACCAGATCCTTTACCCAAGAATCCAACACCCAAACACACTTGGCGATGTGAGAGCTCCCTCCTCTCACACCTCAATGGCAAACACCGGCGTATCTCAAAAGGGAGAGGTAGAAGAGTAGTAAAAGTTTAGTCAGAGTAACAGATCAAAGGACTGTCCATACTAGTGGATACAGACTATAGCTATAGGTTATACACTCTGCACAGGTTGTACATCTCTACCCACACGGATGGAGCCTAAACAGGGATCAACCATCCAAACCCCACCTACCTAGCACTCTCATGTTTCCTCGAGTCTGGAAGTATCTTCAACTGTAGGGCACACCATCGTCGGTCAAAGACCTCGAAGCTGTGAAACCGCAATCTTGTTGGTGCAGGTCAATGCCTCGAACTTTTTACACCAATCACACCGATCTGCCTACAAGCTGAGCACTATCTACCACTAGTCTCGGACCGAACCCCGCCCATAACAAGGTGAACGATATGTACGTATATAGTCAAAGAAACATGGTTAAACTGACTCAGTCCTTAAGGACCGAGAGTGAGCACTCAACTCCACAAAGTATGTGCCACAACACCCGCAGCATACAGGATGCCTCCTGCTCCTAAAGTGTCACACAAGGTACCCACCACAGGCACAGGGGGGTGGAGAGAGTCCAGAATGCTCTCTTCTAGCAAATCACTCCTCAGTACCAACCGCGGCTCTCTCCCGCCAAAACACGGCAAGGGGTCACACTCACCAAAAACACACGTGAGAGTGTACAAGGAATCCCATTACCAAATCCATGGCATATGCCCATCTATAGCTCAAAAGTATGTATATGGATATAAGTAAAGTGGACTAGCTAGGGGTCTGTAGCTGGTCCACAAGTAGGTAACAAGGGAAACATGATAAACAATTATCAAGGCATGGCTTGAATCATAGGCTATGCAATCAATCATCATCCAAGCATTATAAATAAAGGACTAGCAGCTAAGCATGCATAAGATCTATATGATTGGGAGTGACATGACACCTCATATTTGTCTGTTGAAGTCCTTGTCGATGAAGTCGAAGTCGAAGGGTCTTCTTTGTCATCGCAGCTCGGGTCTCAAACAAGTCTACAATCATACACGAGATGCGACGCAAAAATAAATAACGGGCAATACATCTAAGGCAAAAGCACCAAGAACAGCAAGTAGAGGAGCCAAATAACACCAAACTAGTTACAATTAGCAATGATTTGATTTTACAAATCTAATGCAATTGGTTTCATACTTATCGGAGTTCAAATGAATTAGTTATGAATTTTTGAAGTTTAAATAAATTTTTGGAATTTAAATTAATTGGTGAAAAGTAGATAATACCATAGGGTGACACGTTGCAGCTCCAGAGTGCACCATGTGTCTTGCTGATGTCAGCAGTGGATTCGGGTGACATCAGCAACAGTCAGCGTGTCAACGGTCAATTGGTCCATCGATTGGTGGGCCCCACTTGTTGACGTGGCATCCACGTGTTGCCCACGTGTCATCTATATGAGCTGGTTATGTACCCTTGCTATGTTGATGTGTTAGGCTTATATGCTCGTATGCTAGTCGTATATCCTTGCTACCGTAGTATAGGCTTATATACTCTCATGTGTGCTTAAAGACCTTGCTACGTGTTATAACTTGTGTGCATACATATCATGTATAGGCTAGTTGATCTATACTACGACCTCGGTTCAGTGGCCATTCCCATGGTGGCTTCAGCCATTGATATCATAACCAGGATGGTTGAAGTGTTGTTAACAATGCAAGCATGGTGCTTGGATTGCTTAGCTTCATTGGATATGAGTTTGCCCCACGGATTGCTAGGGGTAGGCTGCAGGTGCTGATAGCCCTATTGGTCCTTTGTAATGCCCCATGTTCGGGTACACTGTAAGAGTTCGTAAATTAGCAGTAACTACGCTGGCAGACCGGTAGGGTACTGTCTTCCTGTGTGTTCTTGGGTGCATAGGCCTGGTCTGTATATGTATGTTATGCTTGTATGATCTGTGTGAAGTACATATGAACCTAGAGCTAACTCTTAGTCCTTCTCCCTAGCTTAGTTATCTTGAGATGATTCTTGTGTGTGTCACACTACTTATCTATTATTATCTTACCCCTATCTTGAGTATTGTCTCTATCCATCTTATGATATACTCGTATGCATAGTAAACTCTTTTGACCTACCCACCTTCATTTGGGAAATACGATACCCTTGGAAATACTCTTGGGTGAAATGCTACAACGGTATATCCGTGCATTTATAGATTTATTCATGATCATTAAATATACCAATAAACATTTCTAGCGCCGTTGCCAGGAAGGCATTGGTTAAAAGTTTTTACTTTGTATATGTTTATATTCATAGTTGGTAGATCTTTACTCAAGCAGGCTAACCTTGATATGTCTTCTCTATCTTTGATGTGAAGACATGTAGTGTATAACTGGTTTCAACTTGCCGACTAATTTCACTGAGAATCTAGAGTCACTTGTGAGAAGGGTACGACCTCATGTTGTTCCTCCTCAGGTTACTCTCTCGGTAGCCGAACCAGCTTTCTTTGCACCATCTACGTCAAACGCTATGGTCCAGAAGACTCTTCGTGAGTACTCCACTCCATCAGCCTCTCAGGTGCTGAAAGGCCCTGAGGTGGACACGGGGAACGTCAATTTCGAGATCAAGACGGGTCTCATTACCATGGTGTAGGTTAGCCCATTCTATGGGAAAGCCAACAAGGACGCGAGTGCCCATCTGCAGTAGTTCCTGGAGCTCTGCAGCACCTTCACCATCAGAGGGGTGAGTGAAGATGCTATTTGTCTTCGACTATTCCTATTCTCTCTCCTCAGGAGGATGAAGCAATGGTTCTACGCGAGCCGTACGGAGGTGAATACGTGGGATAAATGGTCTGCGGTATTCCTCGCAAAGTTTTTCGTCGGGCAAAACCAACGCCCTTCATGGAAGGATTTCGAGTTTCCAGCAAACATCAACTGAGTCTATCCCCAAGGCGTGGGAAAGGCTCCCGGAGTATATCCTAGCATATGAATTAATTTTAAATAAAAATAAATCAAGTTATCAGGTCATCAGAAAACTTAAATCAAAGAGCAACTTAGAGCTTGTGGGTCTATAATTTAGTCATTTAACCTTTACAATTAAAAGAGCTGGTGTTTAATCAATTTAAGTTCATTAAATAGAGAGCAATTAGTCAAGTCATATACAACATTGTGTAGGTAAAACAAAGTGGCAAACTTCATCATTTTTCCATATGCAAGATTATACCAATATTATTAACAACATGGTGAGCACAAGATGATGGTGATCATGATTTATTGAAAACAAAAGCTAGGTTGTACTTCTAGTAACTATATTACTATCAAGAGATATACAAAAGTTGCAACGAGTCTATGATTGAAGGCTTATATACACAGGCATCATAAAAGAGATGGAAAAAGAGAAGGTGTAGGAAAAATTAACTGTCGTTTCGATGCTTGTAATGAAGTGTAGCGCAGCCTCCCCCATGCTTAAGCATTGTGCTTAACATGGAAGAAGGACCATAAGCATCTTGTGGCGATCGTGATCAATATACTCCATGCGGTATTTCCATTTTCGTCCAGCAAGTTCTCCCCCAAGCTTAGCATTTGCGCTAGGCATGGATGAAGAAGATGTAACATCTTGTGATTCTTGAAATCGTGGTGCTCCGCATCTGGAGTTTGTCTTCATGCTTTTTCACACTTGCGCCTTAATTGTCCTTCAATCTCTTCTCTTTTCTTTTCATAAGAGCCTTTCATCGTGCCTGCAAAACAATTCAAGTGCACAAACTACTCCCGAGGTGATCATCGGTAGTAGAAACAACTACCAACAAAGCGAAGACATCCCTAAGATCTTAACTTGTGGTATAGCTAACTTAGTAAAAGAAAAATAAAAGCCTAATGAGTGTTAGTGAGTGCAAGTGCATGCAAATGACATGAAGGTACATAAACAAAGACAATGTTTACACCAAGTTCTAAGCACCAAGCTTACAACTAGGTTGCTGGATTTTTTCATAGCCATAAAAATTATTAATCAAGGTCGAACACCATACTTATCCCAAGATTGATAACTCTTTACAGCACAAGAAACATAAAGCGCATTGCAAAGCTTATAAACCATTCGATGCAATATAGAGACAATATGGAGAGCTAGCAAGGTTTATTAAACTGAATGATGATTGTCTGCAATCAAGTCTAAACACCATGTTTACACAAGATTGCAAAAGGAGAATGCCGTGCAAGCATTAACATAGATATGAAAGCATTCATCATTAAGTTTTAGGAGAAAGCCAAGCTAACACATGAATGATGGAATAAATGCAAATGCATATGCAAAAAGGGTTAGCAAAAAGAAGGGTTAGTAAGGTCAAAAAGACTATCAATGTTGTTCTGCAATTTAGTTGAGTCAAAAAGGATTGCTTATAATGACAAAGCAAGGCTGGCCACTTCATAAGAAGTCAAGCAATGTCAACAAGAAAATCATTCATTAAAAAGCCCTAACAACCAAACTCACAAGGCTTAGGGTAGGTTCATAGATATCCTATATTTTTGGCTTGAAACAAGAATTTTGAAGAGAGAAATCAGGCATAGAAATTCTAACTAAGGTGGTTTTTAAAAAGAAAACAAAGGGCTTATTTTTGGATGAAAAGCAAAACCTATGGTTTTAGGATGGCTTTGAGTAAGTATGTTGTGTAAAAGGTTTTGGGATTACATAGGGTGGTTCTGGTAAAAGTTTAAGTTAGAACAAAGGCAAAAACAACCCAGGCCAATCGGCCTGGTGTGGTCTAGGCCGATCGGCCTAGGACACTTTTGTCTCTGTTGGCTCTTGGTTTTCGTGGGATGGTGTGTGGAGTTGATAGGAAGGTTTAGGTGCAAAAAGATTTTGATAACAACATGAAAAATACAATGCTACATTGGGTGGATGAACAAAATGATATGACACGGTATGAAGGTGGTCTAAAACAAAAGAAAAATTAGCCTAAATTAACCAGCCATACTTCATATTTCTCTATAAAAAGACACAAAGAAAAAGATTCTAAACACTAATATCACACAAAAAAGTTCTATAAGTTTTCCAAGATCAAATAACAAAGTGCTCCCTCTAATTATTTAAAGCAGACAATATGTTTAAAGCATACAACATGATGTTGTAAAATTTGTTAGAGCAAAGGTACAATGTTACATGATGGTTTCAATTGAAGAGAACAATATAGACCGTCACCTTAATATAAATAATAAATGAAAAGATGAGTTGCCTCCCTCAAAGCACTTTAGTTATAGTCATACAGCTAGACTCCTCACTTTGCTCATGTTCATGCAAAGCCATGGTCCTTTGTGTGGGAATTCAAAATGTCCATGCAGCTTGATGTCATCTCTTGTAATCCTTCGTGGTTCGCTTCTAACATCTCTATGTGTTGAATGTATCCTGCTTGTGTCTTTATGTGACAATGCTCTGGATATTTTTATTTTGTTCTAAGCTTCTGAGTTTGATCATGTACACTTGATAAAAGCATTGCCCAAGCTCCTCTTCAGTGTTATCATCTTCATCTCCTCCATCTTATTCTCATCACCTTGTTGCTGCCTCTTCTTCATGAATTTTTTCCTACATCTAGAATAGAACATATACTAAAATATATCTCTATTGAAAGGTTTGCAAAATTACCTTTCCAACGAGTAGTCATTCATCTAAAATGTATCAAATGAGAGAGTTATGCCCATTTTATTTCAATACTATGTGCTGTCCAGAACTGATTTCAGGATACGCGACCTTCGATGATTTGGCCATAACCACTTGTAGGAACATCCTATTGCCTTGCCGCTTGATCCGTTGGAATGTAGATTTCATGGGGCTTTTGAATATCTAAAAATATTATGTTATTTTCTTCGGAGGTTGTGCAAAATCTTGATTACAACAATAGCTTCTTGTGCATCAATCCGGAGATGATGATCTTGATCTTGTTGTCTTTAGGGCATTATATCACGCACCCTTTGGCTTCAAGGTCATCACCATTGCTGCACCAGTGAGTAGAAGGTGTTAATGATGCATCTTCTCCATAATTCTTGCTTTAGCCAAGGTGCCGGGATCAGAGGAGGCTCCTATGCTTTGTTTCAAGTTTTCTTCCTTGGTTGCATCATTCAATTAGAAGCTCTTGAGCATCCCACTGGAGAAAATTGGTAGTGTCATGGTGCTTCTAATCTTGTTTCCTTCAATCTTGATCACCTCCAAATCATCATCTTCTGTGTAGAGAGGCCTTCCAATTGTTCCTCTTTGCTTGACATGGTTGCTTCCAACACATGTTACTTGAACAAATAAATCTCCAAGAAACATTAGTCTTAAAAATAATTGACACAACAACATATCTTGTTTATCATCATTTGTATTGTTTTTATGAGTGTGGACTCAATAGCAGATGCTGGGCCACTAACAGAGTTAGCATCTACTGCTAATGAGCTAAGCTTGATGTTGTTATCATCTTATCGGAGTGAATTGAGACTTGATGAAGTCCATATTCGATCATCCGACGTCCAGTATTTACCTACTTTCAGAGACACGGACAAGAAAAATAGGATATATGCAATAGAAAAATTTGGGTTAATCCAAAAATTTGATAAATCGCCCAAGGGTTCGAGTTGCCGATCCCCGACAATGACGCTAGAAAGCTTGTTGATAGCAGTTAACGCGCTAGTTTGTGAACCGCAAGTGCACAGATCATCGTAGCTTTTTCCTTAGAGTATTCGTCCAAGGTTTATCAATCTGTGGATCGGCAACATTAACTAGGGTTTTCGATCTAATCTAACAGATCAATCCTAACTTGAAGCATCAATTGCATATGAAGGCAAACTTGTTGTAAAGATTAATATCATGAATAACGGTAGATCACATCCACAGATATACGATATAGCACCACCAACAGCAGCAAGAGCCTATCATCTTCTAGTTGTAGTTCTAGCGAATAAGCAAGCACATCATGCATCTCATCCAAAGCAATCTTTAAACTACTCCCTCCAGTTAACCTCCCGAAAACCCCCACCCTACACGGAAGCAGACCCCGTCACGATCCCCCTATCAGCGTAGGCAGTTTAAGGGCACGAACATAGGTGAACATGTCTAGCTATCAAGAAGGATCAACATACTAGATCTAATCACCATGATTACATAAAGCATGCAAGATAGTCTAATTTGGAACTAGACTAGGAACAAGCATATATCCACGATAGATAGAAAGCATAAAAGGAGGCATTGAGTCGCTACAGATTGGATGACATGAAGAACATTGCTCACATAATAGATGTATTTAGATCATCACCTCCGAGTACATACCATCAATGATCCACTACTGCTCTTGAACTCCACCATGGCACAACCGTGCATGGAGGCCATGGAGTCTAGGGCTTAGCCTAAGCCATCTCCTAGACAACTCCAAAGACTTGCCACAGTCGTCAGCTCCCTCTGATGAATGCCCTAGGTTTCATCGAGTTCTGGTGGATGGATACGCCTGCCGTGGGGGCGAAAGGCACCTTGAACCGACCTAGAAAAGGGCTAGGCCGATCGGCCTGGGCCACTCTAGGCCAATCGGCCTGCCCCCTACAGGCCTCCAATTCCCGAGCGTTTCATACGAAAGTTGTAGATCTTTCCGAGGTATGCAATTTTCTTTGTAAATTCAGCCTAATTGGAGTTTAGATGAGGAATATATGGCCTATGCAAGTTCAGATCCTCCTACAGGCCTGCAGTTCAATTTTTGTGTTTGGGGCTTCCAATATCCAAAGTCCAGGCCCAAATCCAACTTGTAGAAAAACCCTTCATTTATGTCATATTTCTTGTGATTTAACCATATGGTCCAAAACACAACACATATGCGAATATGAGGTTATTTCAGGTGCCAAGTGGCGGGTTAGTATAAGATTTAGTCCAGAAACACCACTTAAATAGCAGTAAAAAGGTTGGAATAACAAGCGTCAACACCCACAACACTGGCCCAGTAGCGCCTACTACCTTTAGTCTCACTTACAGATAGGCCCCACCCTGTCATCCTCTTCCTCGAGCCGTCCCCGACCTCCTTCGCCACCCCGTGCTCCCGGCGCGCAATCACCGTCATGTAGACCCGCTCCCACCCTCTCCGCGCCCTTCCCCGAGCCCACAACCACATCCTGGTGTGTCATCCGAGGAGAAACGGCAAGTCAAGCCGCATTCCCCGCCCGTCATGGCCGTGATGGCCGACCCAAATTCCTAGTTGCCCTCAACTCTCCATGGCCTATAAATGGCTGTGCTAGCTCACCTATCGGCCCTTTTAGCCACCTCAGGCCACCCAATTCCCCGCTGCGGAATTGGAGCCGGAAGCCACCCCGATGAGTCGCTCCACCGCCGTTGAGCACCATTGACCCCTCACTACTAGAGAACCAACCTTTAGTACTGGTCAGTAAGCCCCTTTAGTACCGGACGCCTGACTGGTATTGGTTGTTCGATACTAAATGCCACGCTATTTAGTACCGGTCAAAATGGCTGGTACTAAATGCAGCACGAGTCACACGAATAATATGCGCGTGCACGGTCCGTGGGATTCGAACCCACGACCTCAGGCCTCGCGCGGACCTTCCTTACCATCTCACCTACACAGAACATGTGATTGAGTTAGATATGCTTTTCTTTTGAAGTAACCTGTGAAGAAGTCTTTAGTACTGGTCGATAACACTGCCCGGTACTAAATGGTGACATTTCACCATTTAGTACCAGTTGGTATTATTGACCGTTACTAAATGGTACTCCATGAGGTACTGGTGTTATTGCCCGGTACTAAATGGTCCAGGCCTTTTAGTACCAGGTCATAACACCAACTGGTACTAAATGGATATTTAGTACTGGGCAGTGTTATTCACCGGTACTAAAAGGTTTCCGAGGACCGAAAATTTCTACCCGGTACTAATTTCGCGCGTTAATACTGGACGAAAAGCTGTCTGCTACTAACGTCAAGGATGAATGCTCATATTTCTAGTAGTGCCTTCCTGCAACTCTTCCTCATGCACAGCAGTATAGGTGCTCCACAAAGATACCCCGGCCATTGGAGGTGCGCCCTCCACACGCAAACCTTTGCTCCGTCTGCCCCTCACCATCGCGAGCCACCTACGTCATTCAATCGCCGTTGAGACCACCCTGGTAAGCTGCTTGCCATCCCCCCTCTCTTCTGATCAAAACTGTACATGGAACAATGCCCCATAGCCCCCGCTAGGCACTTCTCCGGCGAGCCGCCGCCACGTGCTACCTAGCGCCGCCACTAGCCTCGTCACCGATGACCCCAAGCCAGGTGGCACAATGCCAGCCATCCGATCCACTATGGGTGGTCGATATCAAATCCCGACGTACCGCTTCGTTTCTTTAAATCTGAACCACTAATCTCTGATCTAGCGGCCCAGATCTTGGTTGACCGAGTCAGCAAGGAGCTTTTGCTAAAGAACCCCTGTAGGAGTTTAGAATCCAGCCGGGCATCCTTTGTGTCCTACCCTTTTATGGGAAACCCCTTAGAAAGATCCCACACCTTGCAGACAAGCCCCGCCGAGCCCTTTTTGCAGGTCTGAGTGTCTGACCCCAGGTTTTCTCTTTTTAGGAGCACTGTTTATCTGGGTAGCGAAGGAAATGTTAGGCTATGGAGGGCCCGGATCCTTGGGCGGCGCATCATGCTTGATTGGATGGAGGCAGCAATAACCAGTGCGGGACGGAGAGAGACCCACACACAGAACTGGATGCAGAAGTTGCGGGAGAGAAAAACAACCAACTGTAAAATTGGGGCCTTCCAGTGACCTGTGGGTGAAGGGGGCCTTTAGTGACCTGTGGGTGAAGGGGATGTGATGATGGGTTTGTGTATTTTTGTATTCAAGGGGTATGAGTACAGGCCAAGGTTTTTTCTCTCGGTTCCTCCTTTTTTAGTACGAGCGTGAGCAGGATCTTCGTTGGAATTGGTATATTTAAAAATGAGGAATTTAAAATTTATGAGTTTGCCATAGTGTAGTTGGCGATTCAAATAGTTATTAAATATTTTTTTCAAAGGCCAAGTACATTATCTAGAGATATCAGGTGGGGGTAAATTGGAAAAGAGAGCCACAATCGAACCGACGGAACAGAAAGGGGAAGATACAGCAAAAGGAAGTGGAGCCAAAGTTGGACTCCAATATGACCACGCACACCAATCGGCAACAACCGAGAAGCCTATCCCAAAACGAGAGCCCTAAGATAAAGATGCTGTCCACAACCCGAGCCCTAACCGCTCGATTTGCAATCGTCTGCAGCCGTCCAATGGAGGCGCCTATCGTCCCGCGCCGCGGCGCCGATGATGACCAAATCAGCGGCCTCCCTGACACGCTCCTGCACACCATCCTCCTCCGCCTCGCGTCCACCGCGGCCGCCACGCGCAACAGGGTCCTCTCCCGCCCTGCTTCTTCGGCAACCTCCTCGACTCCATCGACGCGGCTCTCAGATCCTGCTCCGCGCCTGCCCTCCACCGCCTCAAGATCGACGTGAGCAGCGGCGATAAAGTCCAGTGCGTCGTCTCCGCCCACCGTGTTGCTGTGTGGCTGCGCTTCGCGTCCCAGCGCCTCACCGGCAGGATATATATCCGTGTTCCATGCCTGCACTGGGTGAGACTGAGAGCTAAGCAAGGGTCTACGGAGGAGCTCGAGCTCGCTCTACCAGTCTGTGAGAGAGCTACGGAGATCAATATCAACTTGGGATTTAATTTCGTTCTCCGGCCGCAGCCAACCGGCTCCTTCACGGCGCTGACCGATCTGAGGATAACAACTTTACCAATTTTAGTGAGTTATTTTGGTTGTGTTCTCAGTTTATTCCAGTAATGCACGAACTGAAATGCTTTCTAATGTTCGTGTTTGGATTTGTACAAAGCACATGCCTCTGCAACCTGCACACACCAACATTTAAGGGATATTCATATATGATATATAAAAATAAAATAGTCGAAACAAATCCTGATATTGCACAGTGAGTAAGTACCTTGTCTTGCATTATAGTATCACTCTGACGTCTTAACTCAATCCGTGCTAGACATCCACAAAACTTGTTCATACATTTTTATATGGTTTCCCACCGGTGCATGAGAAAATTCATGGTACGCGTTGAGGGGCACGTCTTGTGTTCATGGAAGTACTCATAGATACGAGACCAATACTTGCCACTTTTTTATCTTTGCCTACGACCGGATCCAAGCTTATATTCAGACACCCTGAAACCAAAACGTCATCTTCGTGGTCCCTGAAATTCTTGGATCTCTTATTGTTTGGCCTCGCGGAGGGGGCTCCTACACCGACTTCAATTGCCTGTGACTATTGGTCAGCATATGTGTTGCTATAATTATAAAAATCCCCTTGATTGGTTTCATCCATCATCATGTTGGAAAAATATCCATTTCCTGCAAGCATTTAATCACTGATAAGTTTTCTGTCAAAGTTCAATGAACAGATATGACCCTGTGACAGAACACATAGAGTAGTAGTAATTCTATCAAGCTGATGAACAGAGCTGGATATATTATTTTAACTTGATCAATTGGCAAAGGTCCAATTATTTTGGAAAATAAAGGAAATATAACACCAAGCTTTACTATAGTGGCAGTAGATAACAACAACCGGTGCTTGTTTTTTCGTTAGAGGACAACAGTTTGTTGGGGCTATCAGATTAGAGAACCACAATGACACCAGGAATTAGAAAATTGGTGTAATCTTCTGCAGAACATCATATAGGGCAATCAGAGCTCATCCTCTACTGAAATATGGCAGTACGATAACAGTAAGAGTAGTAGCTCCTGGTGCCATCACAGGACAGTCTATGATGCTTGTGCATTAGCTACTCTGAATCAGTAGACCAAACATTGCAAATTAGGCCTGTACCCATGCCAAAAATAATCTTGAAGGCATATAATCTTTTCCAGAAAATATGAGGCATGATAACTGTTGGCGACACCATGGCAAACAAGATGCACATCAATTTTTGAAGTGGTACTACTACAGAAAAAACACTAGAAGCACAAAACAGGTCCAATTCAACTATGTGGACATGTTCAGGGTGTATGGTAACACGGCCAACAGTTGATCAGGACTGAATAAAACCAACGATCCATCTCATCTCAGTGACAACAGATTATCGAAATCAAGATATAACTTTCAACCAACATCTGAACTTTATGTACATGAATGAAGTGCTCAGGAATCGTACCATTCACAAGTGCAGATGGGTCATCGCTGCAAGGGTCCACCGTTGATGTAAGGGGATCTGAATCGTCAGCTGCAGGGGTCCATCATCAATGCAAGGAGATCCCAATCGTCAACGGCAGGTGCAGCAATCGGAGGACGGGGTGGTACTACACCTTATCCACCTCGCCAGTCACCACCGCCGGCCAGGCCATGGTCTTCACCCTGGCACTCTGCAAATCTCGGTCGCGGCCAGGCCATTGGGGGTTGTGTCTGCCGGCGGCAAGCCCCTGGCACAACCTAGGGTGACCGCTCCAGCATTGCCCCTGCCGGATGGGAGCAGTCGCCCATCCTGACTGCATCGGAAAGCTCCTCATGCCGCCACCGCCGCAGCAGCCATCGCTGCCAATGCTGGCTTGTTGCCAATGCTGCAGCCGCCGACAACACCTCGCACGGCTTGCCTCCTCCCACAAACAGGCGCGTGCGGGCGAATTTATTCGCGGGAACAACTCATTGTGTGGGAAAGGAGCCGGTGGAGGGGGCGATTGGGGAAGAGGAGCGGCGCGCAAAAATACGGGGCGAGGGAGGTGGGATGCGGGGCGATGGATTTTTGCGGATAAGAAGGGAGAGCTGTTGGAGTCAAGTTTTTCTGCCTTTTCCCCTAAATAAGGTTTTGGGGCAATTTTAAGGGAGATTTTGGAGTTGCTCTTACAGCCCCAATGCTACAAGAGATTTCTGTTCTTAGTGTTGCGGAGGCTTGCATTGTAGCCCAAAGCTGGAGAAGGTTAAATTCAATTTCGGCAGATATAATCCTGACCACCACAAATTCCCTGTGGCAATGCATCATCTCCGGTCGCTTTCTATCATGCACTCAACCACAATTAGAAAATTGACCTCTCATCCCTAGCCTTGGTACCGGTTGCGTTTGAAACCGGTACTAATGTTAGCATTAGTACCGGTTCCAAAGGATACTATCTGAGCACGCCAGGAGGACCGCTTCAGTACCATTTGGGGGCAACAACCGGTAGTAAAGGGTGAGCATTTGTACCGATTGGTGGTTGCAACCGATACTAATACTCCACGCAGCCTTTAGTACTGGTTGTTTATCAACCGGTACTAAAGGGGGCACCCCTCCAGTACCAGTTGCTTCCATCAACCGGTACTAGTGTGGCACCCCCCCTATAGTACCGGATCGAGGCACCAACCGGTACTAGAGGGAACCCCTTTAGTATCGGTTGGTGAACCTAACTGGTAGTAATTTTCTTCCTATAAATACCCTCCTTCTTCCTCCAGCCCGAGCCAGATCCTCCAGCTCGAGCTTCACCCTGTCCATGGCGCCATAGGGGGAGGTTTTTCCGGATTTGTGACCATTTCTTGGGGATTTCACTCATTCAAGTGTTCTAAAGGTTAGAAACTTCATCCTCCCTTGATTCATAGTTAGTATACTATGTTTTATGTTTTAGAGCTAGAGTAATTTGTGAGTTTTAGAATGGTACAATAGGGAAAATTTTCATTTAATGAATGTGTTATTTAGGGGATTTCACTCATTCAAGTGCTCTAAACTTCATCCTCCCTTGATACATAGTTAGTATACTAAGTTTTATGATTAAGAGCTAGAGTATTTTGTGATTTTTAGAATAAAGTACAATGGGAAAATTTTCATTTATATGTATGTGTTATTTAGAGCTCATATTTGTGATTTGTAGAATAAGCTACAAATTTTTGGATGTTATGATTCGTACTAGTCAAAGAAATTGATATGAGGTTAGAGCAATAATTTCATAATTTAGTACTTTTTTCAAATAGAGGTACGTAATTACTCATTTTTAGAATAAGCTAAAATGGAGAAATTTTTTATTTATATATTATGTTATAAAATTGTAGGAAATAATGTTCATTTCTCGCTAATTCAAGAATTTTTCTATATTCTCTAGGTATTTAAATTTTTTACTACAAATTTCCACAGCTCAAACTTCACCCTATCCAGAGCGCCATAGGGGAAGTGCTGCCGGATTTGTGACCATTTCTTGGGGATTGCAATCTTTCAAATGTTCTAAAGGTTACAAACTTCATCCTCCATTGATACATGGATAGTAAACCTCAAAAACCAATCCATGTGTATATACTAAGAAAAATTAGATTAAGTACTTTAATTCATTTTCTTATTGTTGAAAAACCAATCCATGTGTAATATTTTGTAGATGGATCGGCAATGAATGTACAACACTGAAAAATGTTCCATGGAGTACATTAATGGCTTGCGTGGTTTTCTCGATCAAGCAAAATCCAACAAACCACCGTCCGGTTTTATTTGTTGTCTGTGCAGAAATTGTAAAAATGAGAGGGATTACTCATCCATCAAGACTATTCGCGCCCATGTATACAGTTCTGGATTCATGGCAAACTATATTGTTTGAACCAAGCACGGAGAAAGAGGAGTTATGATGGATGATGATGATGAAGAAGAAGATGACAACATTTCTGACTGGATTCAAGGAGGTGCCTTTGCAGATGCTCCAATGGGCGAGGCTGAACAAGAGATGGGTGAGGTAGAAGGTCCTCTAGATGAGCTAGGTCAGGTGTTGCGAGATGCAAAGGAAGACTACGAGAATGTGAAGGAGTCAAAACTATTCGAGCGTATGTTAGATAATCATAAGAAATTGTTGTACCTAGATTGCAAACAGAGGCACAAAAAGTTGGGTACGATACTGGAAATGCTGCAATTAAGAAATGGAGTTTCTGACAAGGGTTTTGATGAGTTAACGAAAATCATAAAGAACATGCTTTCCGAGGGGAACGAATTGCTGTCCTCAACGTATGAAGCAAAAAAAAGGTTGTCTGCCCTCTGGGTTTGGAGGTACAAATGATACATGCATGTCCTAATGATTGTATCCTCTATCGGGGCAAGGAATACGAGAAATTGGAGGTTTGTCCTGTGTGCAAAGCGCTGCATTATAAGATCAGGCAAGATGACCCTGGTGATGTTGAGGAGGAGGCCATCAAGAATAAAGTTTTTGCGAAGGTAATGTGGTATTTTCATGTAGTACCACGGTTGAAGCGCTTGTTCAGGAACAAGTCACATGCAAAGTTGATGCGTTGGCACAAAGAAGAACATAAGCAAGATGAAATGATCAGACACCCCGCTGATGGGTCCCAGTGGAGAACAGTTGATAGAGATTTTCCTGAGTTTGAAAAGGATACAAGGAACATACGGTTTTGTTTAAGTACGGATGGATTCAATCCATTTGGAGAGTTCAGTAGTGGTCATAGCACTTGGCCTGTGACCTTATGTATATTCAACCTTTCTCCATGGTTTTGCATGAAGTGGAAATTCATTATGATGTCGATAATTATCCAAGGCCCAAAGCAACCTAGCAACAACATTGACATTTACCTAAGACCGTTGGTTGATGAACTTCCACTGTTATGGAAGGAAGTAGGTGTACGTGTGTGGGACGAGGACAAAAAGAAGACATTTAATCTATGAGCATTGTTGTTCGTAACCATCAATGATTGGCCAACGCTTGGTAATTTGTCCGGATAGTCAAACAAGGGATTCCGAGCCTGCACACACTGTTTAGATGATACTTGCAGCATGTATTTGAAGCACTGCAAGAACGTTGTGTATACGGGCCATCGTCGATTTCTTCCTAATAAGCACGCTCTAAGAAAGAAAGGGAAGCATTTTGAAGGGAAGCAAGAAGAAGGTACTAAGCCCCTTCACCATAATGGTAAACTTGTATTTTCTATGATAAAGGATGTGAGGGTAGTCTTTGGAAAGGGCTTTGGTAGCCAACCAGTTCCGAACGATGAGGAAGGACATGCACCCATGTGGAAGAAGAAATCTATATTTTGGGACCTACCTTATTGGAAAGTTCTTGAGGTCCGTAATGCAATTGATGTGATGCACCTGATGAAAAATCTTTGCGTGAACGTGCGTGGCTTCCTGGGTGTATATGGAAAGGCAAATGATACATTTGAAGCACGTCGGGACCTGAAACTTATGAATCAATGAGATGCCCTACATCCGGAAAAGAGAGATAATGGACATTACTTGCACCAATGCCAGTTACACTCTTAGTAAGGAAGAGAAGGGAAGTATGTTTGAGTGCTTGAATAGTATCACGGTCCCATCAGGCTACTCCTTGAATATAAAGGCATTAATAAATTTTAAACAGAAGAAATTCATAAATCTAAAGGCCCATGACTGCCATGTTCTCATGACACAATTGCTGCATGTTGCACTGAGGGGTATTCTTCCAGAGAATGTGAGAATGGCAATCGTGAAGCTATGTGCATTCCTTAACATGATTTCAATGAAGGCAATTCATCCAGACAATCTACGGAAGTTGTAGAATGATGTGGTGCAATGCCTTATCAGTTTTGAGATGGTCTTCCCACCTTCCTTCTTTAATATCATCACCCAGCTTGTAGTCCACCTTGTTGAAGAGATTTTGTCCTTGGTCCTATATTTCTACACAATATGTTCCCTTTCGAGAGGTTTATGGCAATTCTGAAAAAGTATGTTCGTAACCGTGCCCGTCCGGAAGGAAGCATCGCAAAGGGATATGGAACAGAGGAGGTAATTGAGTTTTGTGTTGACTTTATGGACGACATGAGTTCGATTGGAGTCCCTGTATCACGCTATGAGGGGAGACTGAAGGGAAATGGCACATTAGAGAGGAACGCTCGGATGGACATCGATGAGGAGACATTACATAAAGCACACTTCACGGTCCTGCAGCAATCATCCCTAGTCGCTCCATACATGGAGGAGCATATGGCTAATGTACGGTCCTCAAACTAAGGGAAGACTGAGGCCTGGATTACACGTCATCATATTGAAACTTTCAGCACTTGGTTGCGGCATAAACTGATGGGTGATGACACCATTGAAGAACAACTAGCATGGTTGGCTAAGGGTCCATCTATGTCAGTATCGACATTCCAAGGATACAGGATAAATGGGTACACATTTTAAACCAGAGCCCAAGACCAAAAGAGCACAAACCAAAATACTGGTGTCCGTATTGATGCAATAGACAGTAGTGGAAAAAAAGTGGAAAAAAAGATAGATACTATGGTGTCATTGAGGAGATATGGGAACTCGACTATGGACCTTTGAAAATCCCTCTGTTTTGGTGTCAATGGGTGAAACTTACTGGAGGAGGCGTAACGACAGACAACTATGGGATGACATAGTGGACCTCAACAAGATTGGATGCATAGATGAACCATTCATCCTAGCCAATGACGTGACTCAAGTTTTCTATGTGAAGGACATGGCAAGCAAACCAATAAGGAAGGGTGCTAATAGGTTAGATGATCAGCCAAAGCGCCACATTGTTCTTCTAGAGAAAAGAAAAATCGTTGGAGTTAGAGGACAAGACTAACATTTCAGAAGATTATGGTCAGTTCGATGATCTTCCTCTATTTTCAATTGAGGTTGACCCAAGCATCCTGTTAGCTAAAGAGGATGCTCCATACTTACGCTGCGATCACAACCAAGGGACGCTCGTTAAGAGGAGGGTTATTAAGGTTCCATTAGATGATGATGCGTAATGTATTTCAACAATTATGTTGTGTTTTTGGTTAGCAACAAAGGAATTAATGTAATTATGAATGGTTAGATCTTATTTTTCCAAATATAATTCTCATGTCTCATTTAACTTGTCTGGCTACTGGTAAATGCACATGTCACATCAATTTTTTCCTTTTTTCCTATTTTGCACAAACTTAGATATTTGTTTGGAGCACCACAAAATTAGATATTTTGTATAAACCTGTCACCTATATAGCTTCCTCACCATGAACTCATTTTTAGTGAAACATATCTGATAAAGAATAATCATCAGTGAAAGAATAATTTTCTTGTGAACATTGTTTTAATTAAGTAGAAAATTAAGTAGAAAACCAAAAAAATATGAAAACATAAATTTCATAAAAAGCTAAAATTAGCAGCTATTCATGAATTTTGTTTTGAATATCCATCTTGTTAAAGTACCATGTCAAATTGCACTCACATGTGTAGTCATCCAAACTCCTTGTTATATTCCACCTCTTGGATGAAGCTGAGGAAGTGGATGATAGTGATAATGACATTTTTATAGTGCATGAAGATGAAGATGAAGATATAGAAGACTTTGAGAACCAATCGGAAAAGGAAATGTCATATTTTCCTCATAGCTGTTTGTTTCCTATCACAATTTTTGAATTCTTAATCAAGTGTTTCATCAGTATGTGTGCTTGGGATTGTACATTAGATTTTCTGTAACGCTTGAAGATGGGTGTCATGTTTCCTTATTCTCAGTCCTTTCAATTCAGTAGTACCTCCAATTCGAATAAGTTGATTGAACAATACTATTTGAAAAAACTCTCACCCTATTAAACAAGAACTGATTTTTGCATGGTTAAAATATTAAATATTTCAATTTTTAAGCACCATTAAATATTAAAAATAAATTTACGTACAATTAAACAAAAATATGATTAAGTCGTGGTAAACATGTTAAGAACACTAGAGGGACTATTCTTCTAAATTTTTGCATGGTCAAAAAATCTATTTTTTCAAATTTTAAAGTTAATATAAGTATTATGACCATTATAATCTATTGTAACCTATTACTAAGTTAGAATTAATAACTTTACCATGTTTGAGATTTGACTGCATCCGGCATTTTTATAGTTTATATCTAATAAACATGAAGCTACCAAATTGTTTTTACAATTTTATGAATGTTATTTAATTTACTATGCAATAAATTAGTATAATAGCAATTGTAAAAGAAAGAAAAATTAAAAAGATAGGCGGGAAATTGAAATAGGGTCATGCAACCCCTCTAGTACCGGTGCTTAACAACAACTGGTACTAGAGGGGCTCTAGTACCGGGTGTAAATTGGAACCGGTACTAGAGGGGGGAGGGGGTTAAGGGGCGCTCAGTGCTCCGCTCTTGTAAACACTTGGCCATTTTCAGTACTTGCTGCTTCTCCGGCTCTCCGCTGCCTCTGCCCTCCTGATCCGCTGCCTCTCCGCTGCCGCCGCCCCCGTCTGCCGCTGCCGTCGTTGCCCCCCGATGCCGACGCCGCCCCTGACGCCGCGCGACGACGTCCCGGCCGGCCCCGACGGCGCCGCCCCGCCCCGACCCGATGCCGCCACACCTCCGTCAACGCCGCCCGACACTGCCGCCCCACCCCGCCCCCGACGCCGCCGTCCCACGCCCGCCCCGCCCTGCCCCCAACACCGCTGCCCCGCCTCCGACGCCGCCACCCTGTCGGCCGCCGCCTACCCCGGCCGCCTCCCCGCCGGCCTCCACCGACGCTGCCCAGCCCCACGCCCTCGACATACGCCATCCTGCCCACAGCGCGCGCGCCCTGCAAACTAGCGCTGATGTAAGCCCGCGGCCGCCATGATGTCATTTTTCCTTTTTTTATAAGTGTTGCAAATCATGCCGTAGAAAAATTGTAGGAAATTTGTATAAGTGTTGGAATCATGCCATTTATTTTTTTTATTTCCACAATAGTAGAGAATAGCTAGAAATTATAGAAAATTATTGGAGTAGCTAGAAATTATAGAAAATTGAAATACTTAGAAATTGAAATACTTAAAAATTGAAATCATGCCATTTATTTTTTTATTTCCATAGTAGTAGAGAATAGCTAGAAATTATAGAAAATTGTTGGATTTCTCTGATTCAAGTAGAAATACAAATGGAAAAATTCGAGGTGTATTCAGAAAAATAGAAATCTCGTCAACAATACTTCGTCTATCCCCTTCTCTTTCAGGAATATATTTATGCATTTGCCCATGATTATGGATTAAATGGTGCCGAGCCTGTGGAAATTTTTGGTTGTAATAACAAGAAATTTTGTTCACTACTTGTGAAGCTAGAAATTATAGAAAATTGAAATACTTAGAAATTGAAATCATGCCATTTATTTGATTGATTTTTCCCATGAATTGAAATACTTAGAAATTACCGACAAATCCGTCGTGACGTCATTGTTGTACAAAAATGTTGAAAATAGCTAGAAAAATATCGAATATTACAGAAAATCATGCCATTTATTTTTTTCATTCTATTTAAATGTTGTATAATGTTAGAAATTTGTATGAGTGTTGGAAATTATCTATAAATGTTGTATAAGTGACATCATTATTGTTTCATTCAGTTTTTGTTGTCATTTGCTAGCAGTGTTTCATTCTATTTTTGTTGTCATTTTCTAGTTGTGTTTTACTCTTTTTTGTATAAGTGACATCATTCTATTCATTTTTCTATTTACTCATTTATTTATTTCAACCAATTCTATAAGTGTTTCATTCTTTTTGTGTCACCCTATTATATTATACTAGTTACAATGGCACGATCACGAGCGTGACCCTCAAACGGCAGAGGAGCTCCTATATCAGATAATTGCTGAAGGTAGCAATCAAGCAAATGAAGAGATCGATCACAGCCAGACTGACATCTACCTCAACTTGGTTGGTGATGGCATCGAGGAGCAACCAATTGACGAGGGAGGCAATGTGGAGCAACAAGGCGAGGTATAACAAGTATTATATGTAAACATTATTTGAATTCTCTTCTTATCAAAAGAAACATCATCACGCAACATTCAATTGTCGTTTTTCAGCCATCTGGTGTTGGAGGTATGCCCTAGAGGCAATCATAGAGATGATGATATTCCATTTGTATCCATGATTTGTATGTTGTGTTCACTGAATATCCATTGAAGGCTACTTGAATTGATTTGCAATTATGTGAATTGTATGTGAAACTCTTTACTTGTATGGTTATTCTAAAGTTGTCCCTAGTCGGAGTTCATGAGGACACACATGAATATTAGACTAGCACATGTATTAGTTGATGACTATGTTTCACAAGTCATGGACATGGAGATGTTGAACTAATAATGTGGACACATGTGGAGACATGTGCTAGGACTGACCCAACACGAGAAGTAGTTCTCTCTTTAAACAACATATACGCTTTGTCCTTAGACCTGAGATTGTCGCATGTATTCTAGATGTGGATCGACCTACTTAGGGGCTATCAAACGCTACGCCGTAACAGGGTAGTTATAAAGGTAGCTTTCGGGTTTGTCAAGAAGCATGCTATGAGACATGGTCAATCAAGATGGGATTTGCCCCTCTCTGATTGAGAGTGATATCTCTGGGCCCCTCGAGTGATCGGATCCGAAAATGCATGGCCATGCTACGTACGGTTAAGAGTTAACCTACAAAGGGATTCCGAATCACAGGATCGAGAAAGAGCGGTCGGCTTGAAGCTAGACCAAATATCGTGAGGCAAAGGGAATAGCATGTATATTATGTTGTGATGGTTCGTCTGATATGATCTTCGTGTGCGTATAGGAGTTGGCATGTCTTGCTAGAGGCCGCTACCGACTATTGGGCCGAGTAGGAGTACTCGGGCCATGTCTATACGTATCCGAACCCATAGGGTCACACACTTAAGGGGTTGGAAGCCCAATTCGGATCTGATCCGAGTTGGATTAGGTTTAGAAGTACTAATGGGCCTCGGATCCAGAGGCCCGTTAGGAACCTCTATAAATAGAGGGGTGGGGGCGCCCTAGGGTTAACACCTTCTTGGCGAAACACACCTGCCGCGCCTCCCACGCCCTCACCTGTTGCAACTCGCGGATCTAGCAGTCCGGATTGCGACGCTTCCTCCCTGCACGTGTGGATACCTTGGAGGTGTTGCGCCTGCAGCACTTGGACGAGCCGCCGACGAGCCACGACGAGCTGCGGTACCGGAGGCGTTCTTGCTGCACGTGGACGAGCTGCTGAGGAGCTGCTGGACGTGATCGACTACGTACGACTACGTTGATCGACTACGTACGACTACGTGATCGTCTTCACTGCATCGACGTATATCTACATCTTCCACACCAGTAGTGCGTCGAGTGGTAATCCCGTTATCCTTTTATGGCAGTTCTTCCTGGTTATACGCGGTAGAATTTTTGAATTGCGCTAGTGTAGCCTACCTCGTATCCCCAACAGTTGTATCAGAGCCGTAGCTGCTTAGTTTTGGATTTGGGATGTGTGCATATGGAGATATGCGAGTTTTCCGTTTGATCTATGTCCTGGTTTCGTGCCCTTGCTGCAATGGTAGTGTAACGACATACTCCTACCGGTCGGTTTCCGCCATCGGAGTTAAGTGATACACGTAAATCCAGTTGCAGTGAGCGAAGATCAATATGATTGGTCGAATCGAGATTAGGGTCATACGTCAGGCGCATTAGATGTGCAATAGTAGATGAGATCTACTGCCGGGGTCGGGATTTTTGCCGTATGCGTATGCTTCGGTAAATCAGCCGTAACTTTTCGGTACGATCTCGGATCGGGGCGAATTTTACATGAAAATTAATCTACAGAAAAAGTTACACATGAAATTCAACAGCTTTGCTGTTTTCGGCGAAATTAGATTTCCTAAATTCGGCTTGGAAGATGGAGTTTCGGGCCTCCAAAGTTTGGAACGTTAGGGCGCCTAACTCTGTTTTGCAGGATGTATGTATGTATCTTGTGATCAGTATGGCCCCCTTGTGTATGTGATGCATGTGTGTAACTCATTCGTGACCTGCGTGTCACGCGTACGGCAACATGGCAGGAGCCATATGTGTTGTCACTTTATTGTATTTAATGGTCTGCGTACCAATCTGTGATGATCCAAGCAACTATGTAATCTTCATTACTAGATTCTTTACTAGCTATTAGGTGTAATAGCATGTTCTAGTTCTTGGAGGACTCATCACCAGGAGGATGGCGCACATGGAACATGGAGATGGAGATCACCATGGTGAACAGGTTCTATGGAGATGGAGATCACCATATGAAAACGGGTCATACTGTGTCACAACTGTGTGAATGCTATTCTGTTTATGTTTTACTTTCTGCATGCTGTGATGTTAGAAGTAGAACGATCCCTCACAAAAGTTTAAGTTAGTATGCCCTCCCATCTAAAACTTGCACCGTCCCATGTCTTGTACAATTAGTGGTGGGTCTATGAAATTAGGGTACCACTAGTTTTCCTTGACTAGACGGGTTTGTGTCGGACACTTACACGCATAAGGGTTGGCTTGCTTAACGAGGTCATCTTAACGGTTAAGGACCTTGGGGCATAACGGTTGGGCGCCGAGACATGGAGATGTCACCCAACAACAGGAGTCATATGTGATATGATAGCAAAAGTTGCTTACCGATCTACCTTGTTTGCTAGCAGTGATGCTAAAGCTCACTAGTGGACTTGTTAGTTGTGGATCCTGAATCACTAAGTTTCAATAGAGGGATATTGATTTTAGTGGGAGTAGATTCTGTTAAAATAGTTTAATGTGATTTGCTCTATCATGGATACGTTTGTCTTAGTGTATTTTGCATTACTTTGTTGTAGATTAAATGACACCTAGCAGCACTACACCATTTGCTTTGCGTTTGGTCCTTGAGAAGGACAAGTTGAATGGAACAAATTACTCGGATTGGATCCGCAACCTGAGAATTGTTCTCAGGGCTGAGAAAAAGGAAGATGTTCTAGACAACCCACTACTAGAAGAACCTGCTGATGATGCACCCGCTGCTGCTAAGAATGCTTACAAGAAAGCATGTGATGCTAACCTCGAAGTAAGCTGCCTTAAGCTTGCTTGCATGGAACCCGAGCTGCAGATGCAGTTCGAAACAAACCATGAGGCGCACGATATGATCGTGGCGCTTCGAGACATGTTCGAAACACAGGCCAGGACTGAAAGGTTCAATGTGTCTAAAGCCTTTGTTGAGAGCAAGCTAGTAGAAGGCGCAGCAGTAGGACCACACGTAATCAAGATGGTTGGTTACACTCAACGGTTGGAGAAGCTAGGCTTCCCACTGGGCCAAGAGTTGGCCACTGATTTCATTCTTTCGTCTCTTCCGCCTAGCTATGGGAACTTCATCTCGAACTACCATATGCATGGGACGGAGAAGGGTCTGAATGAGCTGTGTGGCATGCTTAAAACAACAGAGGCTGACATCAAGAAAAGCGCTAGTACCAGCCATGTGATGGCTATACAGAACAGGCCCAGCTTTAAGAAGAAGGGTAATTCTTGGAAGAAGAAGGGCAAGGCTGGAACGTCCAAGCCAAACCCAGCGCCCAAGGTTAAAGCTGGACCTGGACCTACTCCAGACAAAGAGTGCTTTTACTGTCATGAACTTGGTCACTGGAAGAGAAACTGCAAGCAGTACCTAGCTTCCTTGAAGAATGGCGGAAGTAAGAGTACTTCTACCTTAGGTACGCTTGTTGTTAATGTTATAGACAACATTTTTCTCGCTGATACAATTATTAATTCTTGGGTATTTGATACCGGATCGGTTGCTCATATTTGCAATTCGATGCAGGGAATGATAAGAAGTAGAAGCGTGGAAAGAGGAGAAGTTGATTTCCTCGTGGGCAATAATGCAAGAGTTACTGCGTTGACCGTCGGGACGATGCAACTCCACCTCCCGTCAGGATTTATTATGGAGTTGAATAATTGTTATTTTGTTCCTAGTTTAAGTCGAAACATTTTGTCTCCTTCATGCTTGATGAAGGATGGTTATTCATTTGCGAGTGAAAACAATGGTTGTGTGATCTCTAAGAATAATATGTTTATGGCTTTTGCACCCATTGTGAATGGATTATTTGTTTTAAATCTTGATGGTTCACCTGTCTGTAATGTAAGTGCTAAAAGGCCTCGGCCTAATGATTTGAGTCCTACCTACTTGTGGCATTGTCGTTTGGGTCATATAGGTGAAAAGCGCATGAAGAAGCTCCATTCTGATGGACTTCTAACTTCGTTTGATTTTGAATCATACGAGACATGTGAGGCTTGCTTGCTAGGAAAGATGACCAAGACGCCTTTCACAGGATTTCCTGAGAGAGCAGTAGACTTGTTGGAACTCGTACATAGTGATGTATGCGGACCAATGAGCACGACAGCTAGAGGAGGATTCCAATACTTCATAACTTTCACTGATGATTTTAGTACATATGGCTATGTCTACTTGATGAGGCACAAGTCTGAAACCTTTGAAAAGTTCAAGGAATTTCAGAATGAAGTTGAAAATCAGCGTGGCAAGAAAATTAAGGCCTTACGATCTGATCGTGGAGGCGAGTATTTGAGCCACGAGTTTAGCAATCATCTAAAGAGTTGCGGAATTGTTCCACAACTTACGCCGCCTGGAACACCTCAAAGAAACGGTGTGTCCGAGCGACGTAATCGAACTTTGTTAGACATGGCTCGATCAATGATGAGCCAGTCGGACCTACCGTTGTCATTTTGGGGATACGCTCTAGAAACAACAGCTTTCACACTTAATAGGGTACCATCTAAATCCGTAGTTAAGACACCATATGAGATATGGACTGGAAAGGTTCCTAGTTTGTCTTTTCTCAAGATTTGGGGATGTGAAGTGTTTGTCAAGCGACTTCAGTCGGACAAGATCACACCCAAGTCGGATAAGTGCATTTTCGTGGGATATCCAAAGGAAACTTTGAGATATTATTTCTACAACCGATCAGAAGGCAAAGTGTTTGTCACTCGGAACGGGATTTTCCTATAGAAAGAGTTTCTCAAAGGAGAAAAGAGTGGAAAGACAGTGCATCTTGAAGAAGTTCAAGATGAGCCGGTTGGGCAAGAATCAATGAGTGATGCTAACGTAGCAGAACAAGTTGAGATACCCATGGCAAGAGAAGCACCGCCACAACCACGAAGGTCGGCAAAGCTCCGCGAAATGCGGGAAATATTATTGTTGGACAGTGATGAGCCTGCGACATATGCAGAAGCAATGATGGACCCAGACTCCGAAAAATGGCAGAATGCCATGCAATCCGAAATAGAGTCCATGGGAGACAATCAAGTTTGGAACTTGGTTGACCCGCCTGATGGTGTTAAAGCCATAGAGTGCAAGTGGATCTATAAGAAGAAAAAGGACATGGATGGAAATGTTCACATCTATAAAACACGACTTGTCGCAAAAGGTTTTGACAAGTTCAAGGAGTTGACTACGACGAGACCTTCTCGCCCGTAGTGATGCTTAAGTCCATTCGGATTATTCTAGCTATAGCTGCATATTTCGATTATGAGATATGGCAGATGGATGTCAAGACAGCTTTCCTGAATGGAAACCTAACTGAGGACGTGTATATGATACAGCCCGAGGGTTTTGTCGATCCGAAAAATGCTGGAAAGGTATGCAAGCTTCAGAGATCTATTTATGGATTGAAGCAAGCATCTAGGAGTTGGAACATTCGTTTTGATGAAGTGGTCAAAGGGTTTTACTTCACCAAGAACGAAGAAGAGTCTTGTGTTTACAAGAAGGTTAGTGGGAGCTCTGTAGTATTTCTAATCTTATATGTGGATGACATATTACTGATTGGAAATAACATTCCTATGCTTGAGTCCGTAAAGACTTCACTGAAAAATAGTTTTTCGATGAAGGACTTAGGCGAAGCGGCATATATTCTGGGCATTAAGATCTATAGAGATAGATCAAGAAGGCTTATAGGTTTAAGCCAAGATACTTACATTGACAAAGTGTTGAAGCGGTTCAGCATGGAAGAGGCAAAGAAAGGGTTCTTGCCTATGTCACATGGCATACATCTCAGCAAGAATAAGTGTCCTTCGACTGCTGATGAGCGGGATCGCATGAGTAGAGTGCCATATGCCTCGGCTATTGGATCTATCATGTATGCAATGATAAGTACTCGCCCAGATGTTTCATATGCGCTAAGTATGACAAGCAGACACCAATCTGATCCAGGTGAGAGTCACTGGACAGTGGTGAAAAACATTCTTAAGTACTTGAGAAGGACTAAAGATATGTTCCTCGTTTATGGAGGTGAGGAGGAGCTCGTTGTAACAGGTTACACCGATGCTAGTTTCCAAACCGACAGAGATGATTCAAAGTCACAATCAGGATTTGTATTCACGCTAAATGGTGGTGCTGTTAGTTGGAAGAGTTCCAAGCAGGAGACGGTGGCCGATTCTACGACAGAAGCCGAGTACATCGCGGCTTCGGAAGCCGCGAAGGAAGGTGTTTGGATAAGGAATTTCCTCATTGAGCTTGGTGTGTTCCCGGATGCGTCCAGCCCATTGAATCTCTACTGTGATAATAATGGGGCAATTGCGCAAGCAAAGGAGCCAAGGAACCACCAGAAGAACAAACACGTAATGCGGCGATTTCATCTCATTCGAGACTTCGTTAACCGGGGTGAGATCAAGATATACAAAATACACACGGATCTGAACATTTCTGATCCGTTGACAAAACCACTCCCGCAGGCTAAGCATGATGCGCATGTAAGAGCTATGGGTATTAGGTACCTTCTAGATTGACTCTAGTGCAAGTGGGAGACTGTTGGAGGTATGCCCTAGAGGCAATCATAGAGATGATGATATTCCATTTGTATCCATGATTTGTATGTTGTGTTCACTGAATATCCATTGAAGGCTACTTGAATTGATTTGCAATTATGTGAATTGTATGTGAAACTCTTTACTTGTATGGTTATTCTAAAGTTGTCCCTAGTCGGAGTTCATGAGGACACACATGAATATTAGACTAGCACATGTATTAGTTGATGACTATGTTTCACAAGTCATGGACATGGAGATGTTGAACTAATAATGTGGACACATGTGGAGACATGTGCTAGGACTGACCCAACACGAGAAGTAGTTCTCTCTTTAAACAACATATACGCTTTGTCCTTAGACCTGAGATTGTCGCATGTATTCTAGATGTGGATCGACCTACTTAGGGGCTATCAAACGCTACGCCGTAACAGGGTAGTTATAAAGGTAGCTTTCGGGTTTGTCAAGAAGCATGCTATGAGACATGGTCAATCAAGATGGGATTTGCCCCTCTCTGATTGAGAGTGATATCTCTGGGCCCCTCGAGTGATCGGATCCGAAAATGCATGGCCATGCTACGTACGGTTAAGAGTTAACCTACAAAGGGATTCCGAATCACAGGATCGAGAAAGAGCGGTCGGCTTGAAGCTAGACCAAATATCGTGAGGCAAAGGGAATAGCATGTATATTATGTTGTGATGGTTCGTCTGATATGATCTTCGTGTGCGTATAGGAGTTGGCACGTCTTGCTAGAGGCCGCTACCGACTATTGGGCCGAGTAGGAGTACTCGGGCCATGTCTATACGTATCCGAACCCATAGGGTCACACACTTAAGGGGTTGGAAGCCCAATTCGGATCTGATCCGAGTTGGATTAGGTTTAGAAGTACTAATGGGCCTCGGATCCAGAGGCCCGTCAGGAACCTCTATAAATAGAGGGGTGGGGGCGCCCTAGGGTTAACACCTTTTTGGCGAAACACACCTGCCGCGCCTCCCACGCCCTCGCCTGTTGCAACTCGCGGATCTAGCAGTCCGGCTTGCGACGCTTCCTCCCTGCACGTGTGGATACCTTGGAGGTGGTGCGCCTGCAGCACTTGGACGAGCCGCCGACGAGCCGCCGACGAGCCGCGGTACCGGAGGCGATCTTGCTGCACGTGTTCACGTGATCGACTACGTACAACTACGTTGATCGACTACGTACGACTACGTGATCGTCTTCACTGCATCGACGCATATCTACATCTTCCGCACCAGTAGTGCATTGAGTGGTAATCCCGTGATCCTTATACGGCAGTTCTTCCTGGTTTTACGCGGTAGAAATTTTGATTTACGCTAGCGTAGCCTACCTCGTATCCCAACATCTGGATCGAGCAAAAGGCATCAAAAGAAACGAGGCAAGAATAAGAAGGGCAAGGGCCATATCATCATCACAGAAATTGTTGAAGATGGTGAACCGATTACTTCTGGCAAAGCTAAGACAAAGTTAGTGAATCAGATTGGGTTCCTTGTCAGAGATAACATCCCAATTAGCTTTCAGTATTGGAAAAAACCTGACAAAGTCCCGATTGGCATAAACCCGCTCCTTTACGTACCTGACCGAGAGAAGGCTATGGTATGGGAACAAGTAAAATAAACTTCACGTTCAAAAATGTAGACGAAGCCAAAGTGAAAGAATGGGGCTTGGAGAAGGGTGCGATTGCGTTTCAAACATACAAGAAAACACCAGCAACTCAAACTAGCACTGGCAATGCCCAGTAGAAGTGATACTTCCATCATCTTGGGACAAGAGGTTACAAGTCTGCAGCCACGAAATGGCAAAGGATGCAAGATGAGCTAATTGCCAGGGGAATAGTACCATATACCCTCGAATGGCCTGAGCGAGCAAAGAATTGGTTTTATGCTCATGGTGGCAGGCTCAATCTCAAAGATGGATCAATTGTCTTCGGAAATGAAATAAGAGAAGCGGCTACTAGACTTGATGACTTCATGAAAAAAAACTGCCAATGGATCCTTCGTGCCTGATCAAGAGAGGGACGAGCTGACAATAGCACTTGGAAATCCCGAACACCCTGGATGATGCCGAGGCAAAGGACTCATTCAGTGGAAGTATGCCTTTTGTGAGTACATTGAATCATATAGAAGTCACCAGAGAAGCAAGGTCGACCAAGCACGACAGCTGTGAGAGCTGCAACAACAAGTAGCATCATCTAAGACAAGAATAGAGGAAATAATAGACAAGCGTGTGGCCATAGCTCTGAGTAAACATGCCAGTCAACAAACAACTGCTACAGCATCAGGGCCACATGTCAACATAAACCCGACTCAGCATTGAAGCAGTGTCGCTTCCACGGAAGCCGCAGCTGGAGGATCCACTGAGGTCATTAAGGAACGCCACCCCATGGATGACATCATAGGGAGAGCCCCTTGTGAGCTTGTTACTCCCATGAGAAACAAGCTCATAGTGGTTGCTTATGGTGTGGATGAGCAACCGACGCAAGGCTAAACACTACATGACGTCGAGATTCAAGCTCGCTATGCCAAGGTTGGGGTGGAACGAGTGGCCGACGGTTGGGAGGACCTGGAACTGGAGATCCCTGGAGGTGACGGGGAAGAGAATCTAGGAGAAGCTATCCATGGTTGAATTCAGTGGCCCAAGCGCTACATAAGGATTACGCAGCCGAATCCCCCCACCTTGGGTGCATCTCCTCAAGGCTCAAGGGCACGATCACCTACGCCATTTACCAGGGCACCCTCTCCACTACCAGACAGGTCTCCTAGCATCAGTCCAGTAGTAGAAAGGGATCCAAGCATGAGTCCAACTCCCCCTCCAACGAAGAAGCGTTCAGTTCCTCCTCCACCTCCACCTCCTAAGAAGAAGCAGAAGAAGTAGAAGGAGAAGGCACCAGTTAAGAAATTACCTTATGATATGACAGATGAGGAGAGCAAGGCTGCAGTGGCTGCTGAGCATGAAAAATGGCAACAGGGTTGTAAAGAAGCATGGTTGAAGAAACAGAATCCGAAGCCACCACTGGATAAGTGTAAGCTTCGGTATTTCATCAGAAGAATGGAGGCAGAGCAAAGGAAAAAGATAGAGAAACCTCCTCTATTAGATTACGACAGGCAGATAACAAAGCAGACAACTCATAAGAGAAAGAAAAGTAGGAAATCTGTTTCTCAACTCGAAGAGCAATCCAACCAATTGGTTGCCCCTCTTGTGGTGCTTTCTGACTTTGACAAAAACCTGGTTGAATTCGCTAAAGATACAAATTTGATAGTAGCACAACTTCGAGGGAAGGATGACATCCCAACGCTCCCTGTGCCTGACAAATGGCAATATGAGTATGGTCAAGAGCTTGTGCGTCCGATACTAGTGAACCATCTCCCAACAAAGATGTACAAATTGCACCAGTGGTACATGCAGGCTGCATCAAATGGTTATGCCGTGATGGAAGTTCGGATTAGTCATGAACATTACTTCCATGGCGATGACATCGTACAAATGCCCCTGGAGGAACTGTTCCAGCTATACAATCAAGAAGCACTAGACAAGTCACTGATCAGTTGCTGGGTCCTGTAAGTCTTTAGTATATTTCTCTAACTTCAAAATCCTCACTCTAGTCAATTTGCGATATCTAAACTCCTATTCGATTTTGTATCGTGTAGGATAGAGATGCAATATTATTGCAGGATGGGATACCATGAAGTAAGCTTCATGGACCCCTCAATTATTTTCCAGGATAATCTAAGGGATAAACAAAAGCAGACCTTGAAGAATATATTTAAGTTCCTCGACAAGCATCGGGACAAGAGGCGCATATTACTACCGTGGAACTTCGAGTGAGCGTTTTTCCCATTTCTTTCTTTTCTGAACTAGCACTTAAACATAATACTAACTACCTTCAATTTGGATGTATAGGTACCATTGGGTACTCATTATTATTATTCCTGATCAGAGCTTAGTGATTGTCTGGGACTCTTTGAGGAAATCAAAAGGAAAAATTGATGACATCATGAACGCTCTGAACAAATGCTGGACTCAATTGCGTCAAACTCACAAGGGTGATTTCAAGGAGCAACTCGATTTGCATACAGATTTCCCGGTATGTGTTGAATTTTCACATCTCGTGACACTTCCTTTAACACAACAATTGTTTCATAACTTTTTTCCATATATATAGTGTGTAAGACAGCAAGAGGGTACTCATTTATGCGGATACTACGTTTGTGACTTCATCCACGAATTTGTGGGTCCGAAACGTATCACCGAACAAGAAATAACCGTATGTATACAAAATTAATTTGCTTGTACTTCAAAAACCAAATCATGTGTATATGTGTAGAAAAATTAAATTAAGTATTTCAATTCATATGCTTATACTTCAAAAACCAATTCATGTATATATACTTAGAAAAATTAGATTAAGTATTTCAATTCGTATGCTTATACTTCAAAACAGTTTCAATTGTTCAAAAAATTTAGATTAAGTATTTCTAATTCATTTGCCAATGACACAGATGATGAACAAGAAGGAAAAACTCCTTGACACCGAAGTTTTCAAGGCAATACAAGATCAACTATGTGGATTTCTGCTGGACGAGGTCACAAATCCTACGGGGGAGTTTCATAATTCAGGATCTAATTTGGTGCACAAAGCGGACTCGGGTTCAGATTAGCAATTAAATACGAAATGTGTATTCACAATATGTCTATATATAAATATTTATAATATTATCTCAAATGTTATATTAACAATAAATAGATTTTTTCATAAATTAGTGTATAAGAACTAGTATACGTAAAGAAAACAAATACGAAATACAAATATAGACTAAAGCAACAAAGGAACAGAAATAAGAAAAAAAAGAAAAAAAACTTAGTACTGGTCTGGTACTAATGAGTGCACCTCCTCATGTGGCGTGGGAAGCCCTTTAGTACCGATTGGTTTCTTACTGGTACTAAAAGTTACCTTTTAGTACTGGTTGGTATCCCTAAGTCAGGGGGTTATGAACCGATACTAGACGTCATTTTTCCGGTAGTGGACCTAGCTTAACATGCTCATATCTTCCACGTGGCTGATGCAGAGATTCGATACAGTTAATGAGCTGGAAGTTTCTCTAGGAATTCTAAAGGTACGTTTATATATGTTTCATATTTCTTAACAGAATAATGGAATATTGGTTGTCTGTCGAAGTTACATATTAAAGCCAGGGGGAAAACTTTATCAATTTTGAAAACGCATTTGAATTTAATACCCAGTTTAACAAAGCTCAGGAACATCTTACTGACAACCCATGTACCTACGTGACAACGCTCTTATGCATTACTTGAATGTTTTTGAATGCTTGCTGTTGTTTACCTGAACTTAACAACATTGTTTCTGCTGAAAAAAACTCTTATCTCATGAATTTCCCTTTACCACCCAAGCTCATCTATTATAATGCATTCGAAGAGATTTCTTTTAGCTTTCATCAGTAAAAAGAATAGCTTAGGGTTTGTTTGGAACTGCTCCCTCTAAAAAAACAGCTCCACTCTACTAATTCCACCTTTTTTTACCTCCACTCCACCAACTCCACCTTTTTTACCTCCACTCCACCAACTCCAGGGAACAAGAAAATATGAACGTGTGTTTGGTAAATGGTGTAAACTCTAGCCCCCGTAATAATTGGTGGAATAGTCTCTATTGCCCTTAGTTGGGGGACTTTTTTTCTGAGCTACAGTACGGATCGCTACAGGGGCACGTGCTACAGTACCATCCTACAGTGACAATTTTGCTACAGTAAACGAAGTTCCCACAGTTCTGCGTGTGATTTTTCCCATAAAGATTGACGCATTGGAGAGCATAGATATAATTGTACCACTTAAATATGTTCCAAGGTGACATCAAATAATATTACAAAATCAATCACACCATAATAATTATACTAGTTCCAAGCGAGTGGGCGGTGGCCAACTCATCAAATGGGTGTTTGGTCTGTTGCCTTTCTTAACTTGTTCTACAAACAAGTTACAAACGATCGACGTGTATGTGTCGGTCCAGTCCATCATATCTCCCTGACCATGATATACATATATATTTTCAACTATTTGGAACAATAGCAATTGTTCAAATATCACAACATTCATGCCACATTCATATATGCATAGCAAATCTATGTTAATAGATGAACATACATCATGTAGTATTAACATACCTCCTCTTCTTCATCCTTCTTGGCTGCCTTGGAGGCCTTCTTGCTCTGTCCTTGGCCCCGGTCTCTTCCTGACCGCTTCTTGCCACGACCATGGTTGATATTGGCTTTGTCTAGTCCAAGCTCGAGGCCAGCCAGGCCACGACCACACCCAGCCATGCCATGGCTATCCCAGCCAAGCCGCAACCACACCTAGCCAGGCCGCTGGCCAGATGGTCATCCAGACCATCGGCTGGGCTGGCCAGAGAGGGGCTGCCGCCGGCCAGGTCGCGTCCACCCCTGGGCAGGCCGCCATGGTCGAGCCCATTGTCGGCTGTTGTGTTGAGGCTGTCCCATGGCCGCCGCGCTGGCGGGTGGAAGGGCTCTTGCCAGCGGAGCTAGCAGCACGGGTGGTGGCGTTGGTGGCGAGGACTCTTTGGGTGGCATGTGCTTGGGTCAAAATCGATCCAGACGGAGGAGTACTCAATGGAACTTCATTATTGGGGAGTTGTGGATCATCATCGACGTCCATCCCGCCAGTTTTTTTGCTGACGGAGGGAGGGGAGAAGGCGGCGACGGCGCACAGATGAACCTCACGAGGCGGAGGGGAGGGGGCGGCGTAGAAACAGATGCGTCGGGAGGGGGCGGAACAGTAGCGGTGTTTTTTTTGCCGAAGAGGTATGTGTAACTAGTGGCATTGGGTAATTTCTACCCAACTCGAAGAGAAGGTATGAAATCTGTATTTTTGGATCATCCTTTGAGGAGCTCTAGAAAAATCTGGAAGTTGCCCGCTAGATTCACCTTTTTTCTAAAGTTGGAATTGTTGGACCTGGAGGTGTTTGGCAAGATGGTTTGGAAGCGAAGCTAAAAAAATTGGAGTGGAGCAGTCCCAACACGCGCTTAATTCGTCTGACCATGGTGCGCAGCTCTCCCACCGGTTCTCAAATAGATATCATCAATTTTTTAGAATGCATGTAGTATCCCTTAATACAATTAAAATTATAGGATGTCGAATTAATCGTATAAGATATTTTTATGGTAATGTTAGGTGACAAACTTCATGCTGCAATTCCTAATGATGTCACCTAACAACTGTGATAGATGTTATGCAGACAAGTGTTTATGAACACTGTTTTTATAATTCGTATTTCTGTAATTCATCAATAGAGCCGAATTTTGTGCCTTATTTCAGGCTAAGCGGCAGAGCTGAAGCTTTGGTTAATTTGTAAGCGCAACTACCGATATTTTTCTGATTTCATCTTATCATTTCACATTAATGATTTTTTTGTGTTTTTTGCCAGGGAATTGCAGGATACAATATATTTGTTAAGCACATGGACAAGCTTCATTCCTTCATGTCAAACCTTGATTATCCGTTTATTTAAGAACAACCTGCTCTTGCACCAATGATGTTGCATCTGCTTAGGAGATGTAGCTGTATCAGGAAGTTGAAATTATTTTTTGATTGGCGTATTCCATCAGAGGTAACTTCTATGCTTTTAACTTTTGTGAGGAACTCCAATTTCTCGGAGCAATGATATGATATGTATTTTGAATCATGTGCTCTCTGCTATGTGCACTGACAGTACTTCACTGACTGATGTCTATCACTTTAGCAAGGATAAAACTAATTTTCCTAAGGTGACTTTTTCCACGAATATATTATGGAGAAGCCATGGAGAAACTGCTAACCCCTTTGTCTACATAGTCAAAAACAAGATCAACTAAGAGGATACGGTGAAAAGTGAACTGCTATATAAATGGGTTAAGTAAACCAAATCAAAGTTCTGTTAAGTGGACACTGGCATACTTCAGGATATTAAAATGGACTTCATAGTTGAATCAATGTACGCTAATTAAGCTTCTAAAACTCTAATGTTTACACATGTTATATATACACGCATGCATATTCAGAACTAGGTTAGATGCCCCCCTTCCCCGAGTGCAAACATTAACATTGAATTTCATGTACACATGTCGTGTCTGCTAACATTTTTTTCTTTATTTTCAGATGGCCCCTTGTACTACCTCGGGTTGTCCTTGTCTTCTGCCAGAGAGTTGCACGTTGGATGATGTCACCTTTGATTCACTTGAAGAGATAGAAATTACTTTTTTCACTGGTTCAACTGAAGAGGAGGAATTTCTGAAGTTGCTTCTGTCTAGATGCAACATGGTAACCCTTAAAAGAGTAGAACTTACGGTGCCATTCGTTCCAGTTTCTTTGGCGATCATGGAGGTTGTCGAAAGGATCCAAAGCACGTGCTATCCAGGTCCAATTTAACGTGCTTTCCAGGGAGGTGCCAAAGCCATTGGCTTTCTAATGTTGGAACGTCCAATTGTGACATCGCACTATACCCTTTACTTTTTAGGAGAAGATTGGTAGAAGTCCAAAGGACTGTAAGGAATGCAGTTATTGAAAATTTATGTTAGTTTAATTAATGAGTGTTCAAATATAGGAAGGAAGCACCACTACCTTATATATTGATGCTAACAGTAACAGAAATTCCTACAATCTAGTGCATCGACTGAGCTTAAGTCTATAACAGGAGGAGACTTAGATGAGATAGGGTTAAAAATTTATGAGTTTTGCTAATTTCAAGATGGGGTAGGATAATACTGAGATGGCGGAAATTTGTGGGTTCAACTGTTCAAGTCAAACTTGGTGCAAGGTTCACCTTTTGTTTTCTTTATGCAGTGTAGTAAAATGACGCTTCAAATTGTGGCTAGCTTTTTTGGCTAACAAAATGCAATCATATCCATATTTTGATATGGAACCAACATTGCCGCACCTATTTCACTCAGCAAAGTTCCTTGGTTTCGGGCCAAATGCATGAGTGCCTGTCTCAATGCATAGCTGATAACTTGATAACTGTGTCGGATGAGTATTATAAAGATGAAACGCCTCTTATATCTAATGAAACTCTCTCTTCTCTCTCCTCATGATAGCCTTGTCAAATTAGCAAAATTGATGATATAGTATAAAATTTAATGCTTATGAAATTCCTATGAAATCTTTCATTGAGACTGGCCTAACTAGCTCTGATGGAAGTACAGCTACTGCAGCCCTCATCAGTCAACAATGATCGAAGCACAAACTTAAACTCATCATGCAAATAGATATGTCAGGGACAAAATAAAATCCTTATTAATGGCATTTATCCAGGACATGATCCAATTAGCCTATCCCGAGACGCACGCCATTCCGCAGCCTAGTCCAACCACCCTTGGTGAACGCGAGCCCTAACCTCTCGATTCGCAATCGTCCTCTGTCTTTCCATGGAGCCGCCCGCCTTCAAGAGGCGCGGCGTGGATGACCACATCAGCGCCCTCCCTGACGAGCTCCTGATCATCATCCTCCTCGCCCTCCGGTCCACCGCGGCCGCCGCGCGCACCAGCGTCCTCTCCCGCCGCTGGCGACGCGTCTGGACCTACTTGTCCGAACTCGACCTGAGCGGCAGCTCTTCTCCTGCAACGACGACCTCCTCGGCCCATCTCGACGCCATCGATGCAGCCCTCAATTCCTACTCAGCGCCTACGCTACACCACCTCAAGATCGACTTGAGAAAATGCGATATCCCCGCCCACCGTGTCGCTCCGTGGACGCGCTTCGCGTCCCAGCGCCTCACCGGCAGGATTTATATCCATCTGCCATGGCAGCAGCTGCCGAAAGCTGTCGAAGGGACTATGGAGGAGCTCGCGCTGCCAGTCTGCGAGAGAGCTACGGAGATCGATATCAGCTTGGGAATGAATTTCGTTCTCCGGCCGCCACCGACCGGCTCCTTCACGGCGCTGACCGATCAGATGATAACAAGCACCTACATGGACGGTGGCGAGCTGGGGCGTGTCGTCTCCACGCAGTGTCGACGCCTTCGGACGCTCTACCTTGATGGCATCCGATTCGTTGCCACCTACCGTGTTTCTATATGCTCTGAATCCCTCGAGTGTCTTGTGTACTCTACTTCTTATAAAGGCTAGCTGCAGGTTACAGCCCCAATGCTACTAGAGATTTATGTTTCTCGTGTTGAGGAGGCTAACATTGTCGCCCCAAAGCTGGAGAAGGTTGAATGGGGAGGCAACAATGATCCTGGCCACCACCAATTTGCTGTGGCAGCGCGGCATCTCCGGTCGCTTTCTATCATGTACTCGACCTGGATTTCCATGTTCATATCTTCCATGTGGCTGATGCAGAGATTTGATACCGTCGGTGAGCTGATTGTTTCTATAGGAATTGAAAAGGTACGTTTTGTATGTTTTATTACATAACAGATTACTGGTTGTTTTTAAAAGTTACATATAAAAATAAAATCCAGGGTAAAACTTCATGAATTTTGATAACACATTTGAATTCAATACCAAGATGGACAAAATTCAGGCACATCTTTAGTAAAACCCATGTACCTATGTGACAGCGCTCTTATGCATTCCTTGAATTGTTTGGAATGCTTGCAGCTGTTTACCTGAACTGAACACAACGTTGTTTCTTCTTTAAAAAAAACCGTGTCTGTATTCAGAACATAGAAATCATCCTCATGAATTTCGCTTTGGAACCCAAGCTCATCCACTAGAATGCAATCGAAAGAGATTTCTTTTAGCTTTTGTCTGTAACAAGAATATCTTAATTCGTCTGACCATGGTGCCCAGCTCTCCACCGTTTCTCAAACAGATATCATCAATTTTTTAGAATGCATGCAGTAGCACTTAATAAATTCAGAATTATAGGATCTGATACGTGCAATTAATCATATTAGATATTTTCATCAAAACTATTTTGATATCCTTATATTTTTAAGAGTTGTTACCTTGAAATAGTTGCAAGGAGTAACAATAAGACCTTCATGTCCTACACAAAGTTAAACAGAATGGCGCTTTTTTGTGTGGAAGCACCTAAAAGAATCACGTACAAAAATGCTAAAAAGATAATGACTGACAACCTTAAACAATAACACCTTTTCTCGTGTCTTCGGGTGTTCCTTTACCAGCCTGTCACATCGAATCGAATATTTGACACTAATTAGGAGTATTAAATATAGACTAATTACAAAATTAATTGCATAGATGGAGACTAATTCGCGAGAAGAATCTATTAAGCCTAATTAATTCATAATTTGACAATGTGGTGATCATACGGTAACCATTTGCTAATAATGGATTAATTAGGTTTAATAGATTCGTCTCGTGAATTAGCCCAAGGCTTCTGCAATTAGTTTTATAATTAGCTCATGTTTAGTCCTCCTAATTAGCATCCGAACATTCGATGTAACAGAAGCTAAACTTTAGCTCAAGAATCCAAAAACACCTAAGTGCACATCAATATACATGTTCTCTCGCACGGTTGGTTCTACATACATATTGTTGACCTGCCTCCAGCTGCATTAATATTAGCCGTCCTCATCACCTCCTACGCTTCCATGCAACCGCTTCTTCGTCCTTTTCCTTCCCATCTCATTACAGCCTCCTGCAATACTGCCCATGGTTTGGCAGGTCTTGTAGATTATAATCTATGGTGCGAATTTAACAGGGACAATGAGAATCAGTTTGACTGTGGTTGCTGCTGACTAATAGGTCCTACATAAAAAAGGGAAAAAAACGAAGACAATAAGTTTTTAAAAGAACAGCAACATGACAGAAACTTCACACTGCAATTCCTAATGCTGTCCGCTAACAACTGTGATAGCTTTTCTGCAGACAAGTGTTTATGAACACAGTTTCTATGTTATTCATATTTCTATAATTCATCAATAGGGCCGAAATTTGGGCACCCAGTTGGGCCTTATTTCGGGGCAAGCTGCAGAGCTGAAACTTTGGTAAATTTGCAAGCAAAAATACCGATATTTTTGCTTATTTCATCTTCTTGTCAGCATTAATGGTTTTTTGTGCTTTTTGGCAGGGAATTGAAGGATACATAGGATTTCTTGAGGACATGGATAAGCTTCTTGCATGTGAAACCTTAGCCCTTGTTTAGTTCACCCCCAAATCCCAACTTTGACACTATGCAAAAAGAAGATTCCCCATCACATCAAACTTGCGGTACATGCATGGAGTACTAAATGTAGACGAAATTAAAAACTAATTGCATAGTTTTGTTGTACTTTGCGAGACGAATCTTGTGAGCCTAATTAGTCAATATTTGGACAATAATTCACAAATACAAACGAAACGCTACAGCGTTGCTACAATAATTTTGACACCTCAAAATTGGGCAACTAAACAAGACCTTAATTTGATTGGCGTATTCCATCGGAGGTAACTTCTATGTTTCTTAACTTTTGTGAGAGACTCCATTTTCTTGAAGGAATGACATGATATGTATTTTGAATCATGTGATCTGTGCTATCTGCACTGACATTATATCAGGGACTGATATTTATCATTTTAGCATGGCTTTCTCATGGTCAAAAGAGAAACTAATTCACCAAAGGTCACTTTTCCTTGAAAATAACATGGAGAAGCCATGGAGAAACTGCTAACCCCTTTGTCTACATACTCAAAACCAAGGTTGCATTTTGACCTGGTACTAATGTGAGTATCAGTACCGAGCCTAACGGATAATCCCTGAGGAGCCCCGCTGACCCCCTTTAGTACTGGGTGGGAGCTCCACCCGGTACTAAAACCTCTGTCCGCACCTTATCCTTCCCCTATCGACCGCTCACCTCCTCTGTCTCTTTCTTATCCTCCCGTCTCCCCCCTCCTCTCTCTCTCTATCTCATGTACAGCTTCCTCTCCTCCTCTACCTCCCCTCCCCCCTCCGCTCGCCCCTCACCGGCAGTGAGGAGCAGCGGCGGGCGGGCGGGAGCCGGCGGGGCCAGGCGGAGGCGGAGGGGGCAGCGGTGGTGGGGCCGGGCGGTGGGGCTAGACGGAGGGCGGTGAAGCAGTGGGGGCCGCGAGAGGCTAGGGTCGGTGGCGGCAGCGGTGGAGGAATTTCTTTTTTTAATTTTTTAATAGCCCTTTAGTACCGTTATTTCAACCGGTACTAAAGGCCCCGCTTTATTACCGAACTACTAGTACCGGTTGCGAAACCAATACTGAAGATGGGTTCCCAACCAGTACTGATGGCGCATTCCCAGAAGTGTAAGCTTATAAAACTGTAATGTTTACACATGTTATATGTACATGCATGCATATTGAGAACCACGTCAGATTCCCCCTTTGCCCGAGTGCAAACATTAACATTGATTTTCATGTACGCATGTCGTGACTGCTAACATTTTTTTCTTTATTTTCAGATGACCCCTTGCACGACACACTACTGGAAACGGAAATTACCTTGTGTGCCTAAAACCGTTAGAGATATAGTACATAACGGTCAGAAATATATTTTTGTCAGCCAACCGATAGGCAAATCCCGACAGGGATAAAATGACTGAGAAATAAAAATTGCCTGTCAACGGTAATTTTCTGTCGGTTCCTCAACAGGAAATATTCACGTCATCAACCATCAGAGAAGACCTTACTCTGTCGGTTGGCCGTCAGAGAAACATCTCATTTCCCTGACGGTGACATTGTGCTAATTTAGACAACCGATAGAGAAACTTCCAACACCATCACGAGTGTAACAGGTTCTAATATTATCAATATCATTTTATTTCAGGCAATTTTAGGATTCCAAATCCACATTCCAGCATTAGATGCCCAACATTGTACAGGTCACATTGATTGGTAGCATACAAATTAGAAGTTCCACCAATTTACAAAGCAATCAGCATTGTTTAGTGCTTAGCATCACATAATAGTCAAACATAGAAATTAACCATATAGTGGAGGTTCCACCAAATTACAAAGCAACCATCATCGCTATCACCGTTGTTGCTTCTGCACCCGCCACACATAATTACAAGGCTGTTTCCGATTCTCTGCAAGAGCAAGTCTTCCTGTAAATAGGCTACTGATTACACTCAGGCACATCTCGAAGTAAGAGTGTAAATAGTGAGTGTACTTTCATGGACAAGAAAGAAGTGGACAAAGCAACCATCTGCTCCTCCAGTTACTCATTCTTCTCATAGTCTCATGCTTTTCATGGAAAACAGAACCGGATTTCCGATCAATACCTCATCAATACAGGTACCTCATAAAATTTGGACTTGCTACTAATAGCTAGAACATCAATCAAGAACTATAGATCTGCAAACCATTGCAAGAGAAAGCCATAGAAACAGATAAAAGATTCACATGATATCATTGTAGTATCTTTCAGAACTTCAGAGAAGTACACAGTCTGACAGAGTTACAAGTGGACAAATGCCAAGCAAAATATAACTGTTTTGCCATTCTTTATGCAGAGTACAAAACAAGATCCACCTAACTGGCACTTCCAAAATTATGTTAGCAGCTCAACAAACTGTTAGAACTCCTTAGATACCACAATCTTCGACCACACAGAAACAATTTTTTCACATTTGGCATCAGGGAATGTGCCACAGAAACATTTTTTTCACAGCACAGATATGTCTCTTCAGTTCAGTGTCATCAAAATTCTTGAGGGCCACAGCAAACAATCAAGCAATACAGGTAGTTGTGAGGGGTCCAGGGGGTTGAGAGCAAACCTGGACGAGGTAGTATTAGATCCAGAGGCCTTCCGTGTCCTTGCTGGACTGACATCGACGAGGGAAACGATCTTGGATGTGGTAAAAACGAGATCAGCGGGATGAAAGCAAGCAATCAAATACGCTTGTTAGCTGCAAACCTTAGCTAGGTTTTCCTCTACTGATTTCGAATGGAACACGAGAAGGGTAATAAGAGGGATGTGACCTTACATTGGACTCCTGGATGATCCTCCTGGCCTCGGCGAGGACGGAGGGGCAGAACTCGAACTCGACGAACAGGCAGCAGATCCATGGAGTAGGCAATCACTAACGTGCGCCGCCGTCGAGGAGAAGGCTCGGCCTCCACTAGCGATGCCCTCCGAATGCCTCGTCGCGGGGGCGCAAGCAGTCATCCCCATGCTGGATGCGAAGGGATCCGCCGTCGTTCCCCGGTCCAGCTCCTCCGTGGAGCCGAAGGTGGTACGCACTGGCAAGCGAGGCGGCTGCTGCCAGTACGGGTGGTGGCGAGCGGTGCGGTCGTGCGGGCGGGCGAAGCGCCGCCGCCGCCGCTGCGGCAAAGAACGGAGGAGGAAATAGGGTTTCGGGGGGTCAGCGAGATAATTTTATACTACACTAACGCGATCCGAACCGTCGAATCGGAGATGGACGGTCACAAAGAATTGGGCCATGCAGGCCTAGTGTCTGAGATGAAAAACAGCCCGTGCCTAGTTCTCTTTTTTCGTTTTATTGCACTTATTGCACCATTTGTGAGTAACACGCAAAAATAATTATCCTATATACACCAATACATTTTTTATATGTAATAGACTACATATAAGTTGTCTCATAGAAGTTTCAAGAATTTTGAAACTGATTTATTATTTATCATATGTTAAATGAATTTCTACATGGCTATCGATATTATTAATTCTATCGACCATACATCCCCGGACTCACCAGAAGGTCTGTACGGACTCACTCAAGGGGACGTACTTGAGATGTTTCAGGACATGAAGAATACACTACAGGGCAATGTAGACTGCATGGAACTCCTGAAGGACTAGTCGGAATACAAGGAAACTACTCTACCGAGTTAGAGTAGGACTCTGTAGCCATGTCCAACTAGTACTTGTGCCGAAGGCTACCCTGTAACCCTGCTCCCCTGATATATAAGGGTGGGCAGGGACCCCCTCAAAACAGGTTCAATCGAATACAAGCATAGAACACACATGATGTTGGGTATTACACAATCTAGCGGCTCGAACTTGTCTAAATCGTGTTCTTGCATCACCATCGACTCCTTGATTTTGGCGACACCCACCAACCAAAACTCTATCTCGGATACTCCCTTGATAGGTTGCTGGGTTAAAACACCCATAGTTGGCGCGCTAGGTAGGGATAGTCGGCGAAACTCTCCGTGTGAAATCGATGGCTTCAGTCATCATTAAGCCTGCGTTCGTGTTCGAAACGGGCGCAACGTTTGTTTTTGGCTCCTGGCTCTGCATCACTGATGGCATTGGAGGTTTCCAACACCGCATCATCGAAGAACCGAAGAAGAAACATCTCAACGGAAATTCTCGTCGACATGAGGCGGAAGATTTCGTCGAGAAATTTGAATTTTTCAATTTGAACAACACTGGGTTCGACCACAACTCGGATTCAACTACAACTCGGACTAGTCCGCACGAGCAGGCAATTCAGCCATCATGTGGACCGGATACAACTCCAAGCCAATTTCCACTCGGACTCCGAAATGCGGTCACGGTTCATCAAAAAGCTCTATCCAAAGTCCAATTCGGATTAGAGTCAATTGAGGACCATGACTCTGACTCGAATTCTCTTGAAGAACTCCCCTTATCAGGTCCGCAGTAGGGCCTGATAATCACATCAACACCGCAAGGCAGATTCGTCTACTGGCTGGGCATGAAGCCATCATTCCTTGTCCAAGACAACGGATCACGCTTCGTTGCACACTTGGATATCCTCCCATATCAAGAGGGTACTCCACTTTCACCGATCCGTGAAGAAGATGGCTCCACTGAAGTCATAACATCCAGCTCTGGAAGCTACTCTCCAAATAGAGAACTCTTTGTTGTTGTTTTGCGAGTCGATGTGAAGCATCCCCACATAAGTAGAGACTAAATGTGATACAAATATCAGTCCCAGGAGGCTGATAACACATTTATTCAACAGATGGTTCAAAAACCGTACAGCTCCCGAAGGAGCGGGTGGGCAAGCCACACCCAAAGAAGAACTAAACCAACAATGATACAAATCCAAGTTGCAGTCCAGTCGGACTCCGGGCTGCAATCGGAACTAAGCGTCAGCGAAAGCATCTTGCAAAGGCCAACACCACAGGCAACGTTGGGTGCGAAAGCGACCTCCTACTCGAAATCCTCGGTGACGTAGTCCGGGTCTTCCTCTGAAGCAACAAAACAAGGGTGAGTACAAAAGTACTCAATAAGTCCAACCCCATCCACGGAGGGGGATACAAGCAAGAGTATGCACAGGATATAACAAGGATGAGGTTAAGGTTCATTTGCAATAAAGCTAGATTTTCAACACATGTAAGGGTTCATTTTTAAAAGAGTTTTCGCAAGCATTTCCTTTAGTAACCGAAACATTGAATAGGGTTGATCCTACACAAAGGATCCTAATTTTATTGCTATCGGACTCCCCGTCCGCCATGGCTCACGGCACAACTGCCGGACACTTCCAAAATGTAACACACGCCATAAAACCATCCATTTCCAAGTGCTAGTTATGTGACCAAGCCGTAACTTGTCCAATGCCGTGGACACGGCTACCCGGATAGGTTTTAACTCTGCAGAGGTTGTACACTTTTCCCACAAGTAGGGCACCGCAGCACGATCACCTTAGTGCCGGTGCAGATCGTAACAAAGCCATTAACCACCTTAGCTAAACCTAACTAGTCCACACAGAAGCGACCAAGGGGTTAACGACCTACCACGAGGTCTTAACCGGGACCTAAGTCACAAAGATCTTACTCCTTTTCCATGGGCTCTCGTTGCTCAACAGCTCACCTGAAGACTGACAGTTTAGCTAGTGGGATTTATGCTAAGCCGTTGCCACATACAATGGTCGAGTGGTTGCACGAAGGTTGGGTTAGGCAAGATGATACATCAACTCGGTCCTTAACCATGACAAGATGGATATCTCCCAACCTTGCTCAACCACCAAGGTACGAGCCCAACATAATGGCATTTCACACATGAACACCCATCCATCTCATCTAAGCCTTTCTTTTCTTTACTTCCGAAAAACCCAACTTCCCTTCTTAAAACACTCACACATTTATTCTTTACCAAATCACATTGTGGTCATGATTGAATTGAGTAACAAGGTCCTAAGCATTCTAGCAGTAATTATCATCCAAACAGAGCAAGTCATATTTAGAGATAATTATAGGACAGACAAGGAATAATCATAACAATCAAGGGGTGGCTATCCAACCATGTTTCAGCGGTAAAATAATATGCAATTTATAAAATAGGCCAATAGGTTGTGTTTGAAAAACTAGGATAAATATGCATCAAAGGGTGAGATTGGACTTGCGGTTCTCAAAGCCTTCCGGGAGTTCCTTCTCGCGGTACTGGTCCTCGGGCTCGGGCTCACGGTCAAAATCCTCCTCGCGCTCCTCCTCGGGTACTCCGCGATCTATGGCACACACAAACGAGCACACACTAAATAAAGAGAAATAAAATTTTACCCGTTGAGCTACGAACAGAGAATGCGAATGGAAAATGTAAGGAGTGAGTATTTTCATGAAATTTGGATATGCCTCGGCGGAAGTATATGGGAGGAGGCCGTGGTCGAATTTGGGATCAATTGGAGGAAGTTTGGCGCATGAAATGACGAGTTAAAGGAGTGTTAGGGGCTTAAATCAAGGTTTAGGACTAAACTGCGAGAACGAGGGACCTATTTGTAATTATTTCTAAAAGGTGGAAGGGCATATTTGCGAGACTTCTTTGAGAGAGGTGGAAGGGTCGGTTTGCAAATAGGGGAAACTAGCAGGTTAGATCGAAATTGAAGGGAAATTCTTCTTGCTTGGTCCGGTACAGGAGGTGGGGAGGGAGGAAACCAGTGTGTGTGAGGGGGGCTGGCCGGGCCTCGCCGGCGGTGAGCCGTGTGGTGGGGGAGGTATAGGAGAGTGAGGGGATCCCATTTTGGTCCTCACCGTGGGTGGGTGGTGGTGGAGGAGGGGACGCCGGGCGTGGCAAAGGAGGCGGCGGTGGAGCTCCTGGCGGCGGCGCGCAGGGGAGGCGGGGCAGGGGGTGGCGAGCTGGGAGGCGAGGGCGAGATGGTGGCGAGGGGTGGCCGGGCCTTGTCCCTTTTATAGGTGGCGGGAGGGGGCGGGCGACGACGAGAGGCGTTAATGGTGGCCGGAATCCCCGGCCGGTGGCGTGCCGGAGCATAGTTCCTCGTGGATGGCGTGGTGGGGGCCGGCTCGGTCGACGAGGAGTATAGGGACGTCGACCGATGTGGGGAGGCACGCCGGCGAGCGGAGGACGGCGCTCGGTCAAGGGTTGGTGGGCGCAGCGCTAGGGTGGCGTGCGGCAGGAGGGCGCGGGGCCGACGCGGCGCGCGTGGCGCGGCCTGGCGCTAGCGGTCGGGCGCGGCGTGCGGGGCGCCCTAGTGCTGGTGGGGCCGCGCGCGGGCCAGGCGTGGCCAGGAGGAAAAAGGGGAGGCGGAGGAGGAAGGAAGGAGGAGAAGAAGGAGGAAGAAAGAAGAAGGAAGAAGGAACAAGGAGAAAGGAAAAGGAGAAAAAGAAAAAAAAGGGGGAAAAGAAGAGAGAAAAGAAAGGGAGAATCGGCGAAAATTGCGGGGAGCGGTCGGGCGCGCGCGACAGATTTGATGGGCACGTGGCAAAATTTGCGGGGAACGAAAAAAGATGACCGTCGACGTTGGGTGCCGGGACGGCGGGGTCGCCGAGGAGGAAACGATTTTTCGGGAGCTCAACGGTCGGAAAAGTTTGAAACAAATTTTTAGCGGGTGATTTGAGTTAGTAAATTTTACGGGCGTTACACGATGGAACAGGAACTAGCGATCGACATCAAAGAACTCCTCATCGAGAATGCCAAATTGAAGAATGTCTCCCAAGATGAATTATCAACTCACACCCCAGAGGGCAAAACTAGCAGCCAGAGAACTCAAAGAAGAGCAAGAAACCCTTAGAGAGCGGAACGTCGTCGACTTCTAGCCGCAAGAGTTCCCATTGTGAACCTCGACAAAGCATTCAAAGTAGTTCAAACACGAGAACATAATACGCCACTTGCCGCTATCGCTTCTATCGACCTTATCGCCCGTTCAATGCCTCCAAACAAATACAACGATCTCCTGTTATACTTGGCAGAACACGCATACAAACTCCTCGACAAGGAAACACCAATTCCATCCATGCCTCGCAACCTGAATCTCCATGATGATAGCAGAGACAATGTAAGACTCTCAAACCAACCACATGAAGAACCAAGACAACATAGGAGCGTACTCGAAGCTCCAAGACGAAACAGAGATGCAGCTGAGGGTAGTCGTACAGCCTCCACGGAAGGTCCACGTCACCGCAGAGCAAATCCAGAACCCTCGCACATCAGCAATCTTCAAGAAACATTAAATCACAATTGTGATGCTCTGGATATAATCAACAATCGCCATCGTGAATGTGAAATTCAAACCAATGGGCGTTACTAAGTATGGTGGCAAACAAGATCCAGTTCAGTGGCTCCGCTGCTATGCATTAGCAGTCCAAGCTGTAGGCAGAAGCGATGATACAAAAGTTATCCATTTTCCTGTATGCATGGAACCAGCGCAACTAACTTGGCTCGAATCTTTGAAGCCTAATTCCATCGACTCATAGTCTGATCTAAAGAAAGCTTTTACAAGCAACTACGCGGGAGCTATGCAGCGCCCTAGCAATAGAATTGACTTGGCTTAGGTTAAGCAGCAAAAGGATGAATCCCTACACAGCTACCTACGCTGTTTTTTTGACAAAAAGGCTATAATTGTCGACATCTCAGAAGCAGATGTGATTGAATGTTTTCAAAATGGTCTCTGGAACCGATGTATGTTCCAAGATTTTGGCAGACGCCGTTCAGCGGATGTCAAAGAACTCAAAATTATGGCTTGGTCATGGGCAGACGAAGAAGATAAGGAGTGCGAAAGGTTTGACTCACACCACAATCGCGGATGTGACAACAATAACCAAGGTAACAACCAAGAACATGATAGAAACTGCAACAGCAATCACCGAAATAACTACTCGGACAATTAGAATCGCAAGCGCAAATCAGACAATACCGTTGCAGCAATGTCAAACTCAAGCAAGAAAGGACCAAACAAATGAAATGATGACCCTTCATTCAATGAACTACTCAAGAAACAATGTCCATGGCACCCACACAGAAAGCACGCTACAATCGACTGCTACAGCCTTCGCAGGGTTATGCAAAAGTTGCCAGAACCTCCCGCCAACAACAATAACAATAACAACAATAAGGACAAGGGTAAGGGCAAGATGGATGAAACTGAAGATGGCGAAGAGAAGTTCCAGACAGCGTCTAAGACTGTCAATGTCATTTTCTACAGAATTCCAGGCACTACCTCCAAGCGATCCAACAAATTAGTACTCAGAGAAATCATGGCTATCGAACCAGCCACCCCCACACCCCTCAAATGGTCTGAGGTACCCATTACTTTGAGCAGAAAGGATCAATGGACCAACTTCTTAGAACCAGGGTATTTTCCTCTGGTACTAGATCCACTTGTCGCTGGCTCAAGACTAACCAAAGTACTCATTGATGGTGGCAGTGGACTCAACGTCATTTTTGCCAAAACTTGAAGCAAGATGGGCCTCGACATCACTGAAATGCTTACGCCAATGGATTCCCCCTTTTATGGAATCGTCCCAGGCAACGCAACTATCCTACTAGGACAAGTTGTCTTACCTGTCACTTTTGGTACCAAACAGCATTACCGCACATAGTACATCAAGTTCGAGGTGGCTGACTTTGAGACTTCTTACCATGCCATCCTTGGAAGACCATCCCTGGTCAAGTTCATGGCCATCCCACACTACATGTACTTGCTACTGAAAATGCGTGGACCGAAAGGAGAACTATCTCTTCGTGGAGACCTGTGACGATCATATGAATGCGACACGGAAGCTATTGAGATAGCCGCGACTACTCAAGTTCCCAACTCCATGCAACAAGTGTTCACCACATCAAAAAAGCTTACCCCTGCAAAACTCGAAATTCCAGAAAATAAGTCGGGAGCTACTAAAGTCAAGCCAACAAATGACAAGGATTTCAAAACCATTGACCTTGAGATTTGCGACTCATCCAAAATAGCCCTGATCAGAACAAGGCTCGATCCCAAATAGGAATACACGCTCATCAGTTTCCTTCGGGCAAACTGAGACATCTTCGCGTGGAAACCGGCCAACATGCCTGGTGTGCCCAAGCAACTGATCAAGCGTTCACTCAACGTTGATTCTAAAACTACTCCAAAAAGACAACGATTACGAAGATTCGCTCAAGATAGAAGAGATGCAATTAAGAAAGTTACTAGCTAAATTACTTGTGGCAGAGTTTATAAAGGAAGTTTTTCACCCTGATTGGCTAGCCAACCCAGTTTTAGTTCAAAATAAGAACAACAACGAGTGGAGGATGTATGTCGACTACATAGATCTCAACAAAGATTGCCCCAAAGATCTCTTTGGGCTTCCTAGAATCAACCAAGTAGTCGACTCCACAGCCGGATGTGCACTACTCTGCTTCCTTGATTGTTACTCGATATATCACTAGATAGCACTCAAGGAAGAAGATCAAGCCAAGACCGCGTTCATCACCCCTTTCGGAGCATTCTGCTACAAGACAATGTCCTTCGGGTTGAAGAACGCAGGTGCAATGTATCAACGTGCAATTCAAATGTGCTTTGAGAAACAACTACACCACAACGTAGAAGCCTATGTGGACGATGTAGTAGTCAAAACTAGAAATTTAGTTGATCTGATCGCAGACTTGGAAGAAACTTTCACAAGCTTGCAAGCATTCCGATGGAAACTCAATCCTACCAAATGCATTTTTGGTGTACCATCAGGGAAACTACTCGGGTTCATCATCAGTCATCGGGGCATCGAAGCAAATCCTGAGAAAATCTCTGCCATTACTAATATGCAAGCCCCATCTGGAATAAAAGATGTGCAGAAGCTCAGAGGCTGCATGGCGGCCCTAAACAGATTCATATCAAGACTTGGAGAATGGGGTCTACCTTTCTTCAAATTACTTAAAGGACAAGACAAGTTTCAATGGATACAGGAGGTGGACAAGGCTCGGTTACAGCTGACTTCCTGTCAAAGCCACCGATCCTCACAGCTCCAACACCAAATGAGGACTTGCTCTTGTACATCGCTGGAACTACTCATGTTGATCTGAACCAGGCCATGCCTACAAAGTCTAGAGACCAGTATACTTCATCAGTGAAGTACTCTTGGACTCCAAGACACGGTACCCGCCGGTCCAGAAGCTACTCTATGCCATACTACTCACTTCGCGGAAATTGTGACACTACTTCCAAGAACACAGCATATCCGTCATTACGGATTTCCCGCTTGGCGAGATCCTCCATAATCGGGATGCCACGGGAAGAATCTCAAAATGGGCAGTAGAACTCAGAGCATTGTCCTTAAAATTTCAACCCAGAACAACAATTAAGTCCCAAGCTCTAGTTGACTTCATGGCTGAGTGGAGGGAAAACCAATTGCCTACATTGGTAGAACGCCCTGAACACTGGGTCATGTACTTCGACGGATCTCTCAAGCTTGAAGGAGTCGGTGCGGGAGTACTCTTAATATCCCCAAAAGGCGAACAACTCAAGTATGTTCTTCAAATCTTTTGGGAAGCATCAAATAACGAAGCCGAGTATGAAGCACTTCTACACGGTCTTCGCCTAGCAATTTCACTAGGCATGAAAAGATTACTAGTCTATGGTGATTCATTAATAGTCATCAATCAAGTCAATGACAAGTGAGACCGCAATAAGGAAAATATAGACGCATATTGCCGGGAAGTCTGCAAACTAGAGAACAAGTTCTCAGGCCTCGAGTTTCACCATGTGGTCTGCGACAACAACGTTGCTGCCGACGTTTTATCCAAAATGGGTTCAACATGCACGGAAGTCCCAGCAGGCATCTTTGTTCAAGAACTTCGCAAGCCATCTATAACTGAAAAAATATATCCAGCACCTACCAGTTATCGACTAACATTAAAGAACACAAGCTACCTTCCGACAAGACGCAAGCAAAAAAGTCTCACGATGAGGAAAAAGCTACGTTCTAGTCGCAGACGAACTCTACAGAAGAGTAGCATCATCAGGAGTACTCATGAAGTGCGTCACTCGCGAAGATAAGAAGGACATCTTGGAGGAAATACATAAAGGAATCTGCGGGAATCACGCATCCTCAAGAACAATAGTAGGCAAAGCTTTCAAAGCAGGATTTTATTGGCCAACTGCACTGGCAGATGTAGCAGAACTAGTCCGCAGATGTCAAAGATGCCAGTTGTTTGCCAAGCAACAACATGTCCCTGCCTACAAACTCATCACCATACTGTGGCGGAACCACCCAAATTAACTTGGCTAAAGCACATTTAAGTCGCTTAACATGCGATCATGTACCTTAATCATGTAAATTTGGTCGTCCGTTGAATTCTTTCCGATGAAACCACGCTACAGGATCGCGAAGCGGACTCACCCGAGAGTGAGCGGTTGCAGAGATTACAACAGTCCATTCTTTTAACAAGTGCATAAGTTTATTACAGCAAAAGAGTTCCAAATTCAACACAAGTTTTGCAAAGTGTTCAGCAGCGGAAATAAACAATGGTAACTAAACGTCGACGCCCGACACCATGACGAAGCCGGTCACGACATCAGTAACCTCCATCATTGCCGTCCGAGGGAGCCCACTCAACCGTCCATCCCGAAGGGAGCTGGGAGGGCCAAGCGGTACCTTCTTCCAAAACAAAACTTGAAAAGATGAGCAACAACAAGGCTGAGCGACTACGCTCAACAAGACTTAATCGACGGGTGGTTCTAATCCACCAACACCTAGACATGCAGGCTGTTTGGCCAGAGGGTTGTTTTGCCAAAAGCGACTAGTGGTGGATCCTTACTTTCAACATTTTAGCCATGAGTTCTAGTTCATTAACCATTCTACATTTGCAACTCATACCGAACAAGCATGGTTATGAAAACAATTAATAGAAAACATCAGCATTAGCATCATCAACATGTCCTCTTCTTACTCAGTGTAGCATAGTGATCAAGTAAGCTCAAGCTATGAGAGGCAGACGAATCGATTCGAATTTCTTAACCATGCATGGTGAACCTAATCTCATGACATCCGCGCACCATGAAAGGTTGCTTCACTTGTCGGCCGTCCCCATCAATTCCCAGGCGTGTGTCAGGTCCAAACCGCCTTTGGCATGCAATGCTCCACAGTCTCGGTCTCTACAGTACTTTAACCGCACTTGCACCCACATGATGCACCATGGGAACTATGTTCCAAGGACAGCAGGGGTATAAGCCACTTGCCGGTTCAATCAGGTACTAGGCTTCCCCATCCCATACTAGGTATGAGATTAGTACTGTTCAAACACTTGATCACGGACACTAGCACATCTCGACCTTAGTCAAATTTATTTAGATAGACGTGGCAATCTACCGACCACCAAAACAATTCACAAGACCCTGCCCCGTCCATTGTCCTTATAGTTGTTGCAGAAGGAAAACAAGCAACTGCTATAACTTGCGAGTGATAGGAAATCACTCGACTTTTACCGAGTCCTAATTAAGCAAAGCAGCTACTCGAGATACAGTCAGACTAGTATTCATAATAGAGGAACCTAAGATCATGCAACTAGAGTTTTCAAATGACTCCGGTAAATGTAAATGCACAAGTTTAGAAAAACTGGGTTATGCTCCGAGGCTTGCTTTCAAGCGGGACGGTAGCGAACTGGTCCTCGGCGTGCTCAGGCTCAACTCCTGCAGGTGGTAGCTATGCTACTGCTCCTTCTTCGGGCACCGGGCGTAGCTCGTACGTGCTGTCAGCGACATTCAACTCTACAGGACATGCAATGCAAGGGTAAGACACTTAGGCGGTGATTTCAAGAGTATTTGCAAGGATTTAAACCCAAAACTGTAGCAAAACTACAGGAAAAGGTGCGAAACCCACTTTATTGGATTCTACTCAGAATGAGGATTCCAACCAAAGTGATTTCACATTTTTCTGATTTTTCCTCGATTTAAGATGTAATTTCCAAGTTTCTATTGATTTCATTCGAGTTAAAAGAGTCGGATCGGGGAAAACTTACGATTTGACCCTTAGACTTAAGGAATAACTGTACCGGGATCCTCAGATTTAACATAGAGATACCCTCGGAATTTAACACAGATATCCTTGGAATTTAACAAAGATACCCTCGAAATTTAACACAGATACCCTCGGTCAAAAGAAAACGACACAACCGAACCCTCGGGCGAGGCGAACAGCACTCGGGCGAGGTGGACAGCACTCGGGAGGGGCAGACAAGGTCCGGTCACTTTTGTGGATGAATCAGGGTTGGGGAGAGCTGGAAAGGGGTCGGCAGCTCACCATGGTCCCACTGACGAGGTCTTGGGGTCGGGAAGAACAAGTGGAGGCGGAACGAGGAACAGTGGCGGCTTGGGTCGGCGTCGCAGAAACTGGCGGCGGCGATCCAGCAAGACAGGGGCCTCAGAGGCTCCTTGAGCAGGTCAGCGAGCTCTAGGCTACTAAGGCGAAGCTAACGGTGAAGGAGTCACGGCACGGGGCTGGCCGGAGTGGCAGCTCCAAGTGTGACAGTGAGTGCGGTGGAGAAAAATAGAGCAGGTAGTGCGGCAAAGGCGGTGGTGGTGAAGGGAACTCTGGTAAGAGGCTTCGGTACCTTTTTATAGATGCGCGGAAGTGTTCAGAGGAAGGAAACGAGCTCGAGCGGGGGAAAGGATAAGATTGAGGGAGAAGAAAGTGCTCTGTCGCGGCGGCGATTGGTCGGCGCCTCCATTGGCGAGCTCGGACACAATCTTGCCCTAGTTGGGCAGCAAGGATTTGGGGGCTGGGGCAAAGCGGGTTTGCTGGGCACATGGATCTGCTAGGTCTGCACGCACGTGTGGTCGCGTCACGCTGGTTACTGGGCGAAGGCATGCGCCGGTGAGCTTCGGCGGTGTGGCGTTCGTGGAGAGGGGAGAGGTGCTATCACTGCTTGTGCGGTGGTTGGCGGAGGCAGCAACGGTGCGGGGCGCGTGCGTGTGCAGTGTGGTCGGGGTGTGACGGGTGGGCCGGAAGGTGTTGGGGCGCGCGGCGGGACCGCAGGCAGTGCGCCTGGCATGGCCAGTGAGGCCTCGGGCGAGACGAGATGGGGCAGAGGGCCAGCAGGGTGTTACTACGCGCGACTGGGGAAGAGGCGCGCTGATCTATCTTCTCGGAGCCGGTGATTGGGCGAGGCGGTGTTCACCGGTGAGGACACGCCACGCGGCGGCGACGCTCTAGAGCGCGGCGCACGCGCGCTCTGGCACTGTCTGGTCGACGGATCCTCGAGATCCTTTGCCGGGCCCAACTTCAAACCTCTAGATCTCCCAATTTTCAAACCGCGCCACGTCGACTTCCTTTACAAGAGTTGTAGAACACAGACCAAGGTCCAACTTTGTAAAAAGACCGAGTTCAAAAACACGGTGGATTTGAAGATTCAACGCTTCAAGGTTTGGGGGAACGCCGATTTCAGGGAATAGAGAAAAGAGGCAGTTTTGGCTGGTTTTCAGGATTCTGGGCTGACTTGAGCTGCAGTTTTGGGAAGCTTCGGAGGTGAATTGGACCAAGGTCCAATTTACAAAGTTTCTGTGGGAACTTGGTTCTCCAACTTTTAGTTGGACAGATTGTTAAGTTCCCAAGTGAAAATTCGAGTTACGGTTTTGGGCAGTGTTTTAAGCTTGCGATGGGCAAAAGGGTACTTTCACTTGCCTGAAAGTTGCCAAAGCTCTTCTTTAAGCACTAGTGACTTATCTTGAGATTAAAAATCCGTTTAATCACCTAGGTTGTTACAGCCTACCCCCCTTAAAAAGAATCTCGTCCCGAGATTCGAGTGCAAGGACAACTAGTGTGGTTTGTGTGTCTTACCTCCTTGGCTGGAAAGAAAACCGTGAAAGTGTTTATTCAAATATTCCTCTATTTCCCATGTCACTTCATCTTCAGTGTGGTTATTCCACTGAATTTTATACATCTTCACCACTTGTCGTCGGGTGTACCTCTCCTTACGATCGAGGACTTTGGCTGGATACTCCGCATAGGATAAGTTAGGTTCGATTTCAAGTTGTTCCTGCTCCAAGACTTCGGTCGGGACTCGGACACATTTCTTCAGTTGAGAGATATGGAAGACGTCGTGAATAGTTGAGAGCTGCTCGGGGAGTCAGATCCGGTAAGCAACGGGTCCGCATATTTCCACAATCTCATAAGGACCAATGTAATGGTGAGCCAATTTCCCCTTTAACCCAAACTGTTGTACACCTTTAGTAGGGGAGACTCGGAGGTATACATGATCACCAATATCAAACTTTAGGGGTCATCTTCTTCTATTAGAATAGCTCTTTTGTCAAGATTGGGCTGCCTTAAGATTGGCTTGAATCACCTTAACCTGCTCTTCGGCTTCTACTACTAGATCCGGACCATAAGTTTGTCTTTCCCCAACTTGTGACCAATTTAAGGGTGTCCGACACCTTTGACCATACAAGGCCTCGAATGGTGCCATCTTTAAGCTAGCCTGGTAGCTGTTATTTTAAGAAAACTCTACTAACGGCAGACACTTATCCCAGTTTTTGTCATAATGCATGACACAAGCTCGTAGCATATCTTCTAGGATTTGATTCACTCTTTCTGTTTGACCATCGGTCTGAGGGTGGTAAGTGGAGCTACGAATTAGCTTGGTGCCAAGAGACGTTTGCAGTTTTTCCCAAAAATGTGCCACAAACTGAGCACCTCGATCGGAGATGATCATCTTCGGAACACCATGTAAGGAGACAATACGGTCCAGATACAACTCTGCATATTTCCGAGCTGTATAGGTAGTGTGAACGAGCAGGAAGTGTGCCATCTTAGTGAGGTGATCCACTATCACCCAAATAGAATCATGGCGCTGAGAGGTAACGGGTAATCCCACAATGAAATCCATGCTTATGTCCTCCCATTTCCAAGATGGAATAGGTAGCGGTTGCAAGGTACCTGCTAACTTCAAGTGACTTGCCTTGACACATTAACACGTGTCGCATTACGAGACATAGCGCGCAATTTCTGGTTTCATTCCACTCCACCAAAAAGTTTGACGGAGGCCATGATACATCTTATTGCTGCCAGGATGAATTGAGAACTTGGAGAGATGTGCTTCATCCAGGATTTGCTTCTTAAGATTGGGGTTAGATGGGACAACAAGTCGGTTCTCATAGTACACTATTCCATTTTCATCTTGTCGAAAATGTTTATACCCCTCATCCTTCTGTGCAACTTTCCCCTTAATTAGCTTTATTTCCTCTTCTTCTAATTGTGCCAGCCCAATTTGGTCTTCCAAGGTAGATTCAATGAAAACATGGCTGAGGGTGCCATGGGAAATAATTTCCAATCTAAGTTTTTCCATCTCATGACATAGGGTTTTTGTGAAGTTAGTTGCCGACAAACAATTGCAATGGACCTTGCAGCTGAGGGCATCTGCTACTACGTTGGCTTTGCCGGGGTGATAATGCACTTCCAATTCATAATCCTTGATTAGCTCTAACCGTCTTCTTTGGCGCATATTAAGGTCTGCTTGAGTGAAGATGTACTTGAGGCTCTTGTGATCGGTGTAGATATTGCAGTGAGTGCCCATCAAATAGTGTCTCCACATTTTTAGAGCATGAATCACTGCTGCCAACTCAAGATCATGTGTAGGGTAGTTCAGTTCATGAGGTCGTAACGCTCGTGAGGCATAAGCAATGACTCGGTTGTCCTGCATAAGAACACATCCAAGTCCAGTGCCAGAGGCGTCACAATACACGTCGAATGGCTTAGTAGTGGCAGGTTGCACTAAGATAGGGGCAGAAGTCAAGAGTCTTCTCAGGGTGTGGAAGACATCTTCACATTTATCACTCCATATGAAGTTGGCTCCTTTCTTTAACAACTCAGTCATAGACTTTGCTATTTTTGAGAAATCCGGAATGAATCGGCGATAGTAGCCTGCTAGACCAAGAAAACTTCGGATCTGATGGACCGAAGTGGGTGGCTTCTAGTCTAGGACCTCTTGTACCTTGCTAGGGTTGACTGTGATACCATCCCGAGAGATCGTGTGTCCCAAGAATTTAACACTCTTTAACCAGAACTCGCACTTTGAGAACTTGGCATAAAGTTGATGATCCCTCAAACGTTGAAGAACCACATGAAGATGCTCGGCATGTTCTTCTTTGTTCTTCGAGTATACCAAGATACCATCAATGAATACCACAATGAACTTGTCCAACTCGGGCATGAACACTGAATTCATGAGATACATGAAATAAGCGGGTGCATTAGTGAGCCCAAAGGACATAACCAGGTACTCATAGAGTCCATATCGTGTGGAGAAGGTGGTTTTGGGAATATCACATGGTTGAATCTTGATTTGATGGTAACAGGAGCGAAGATCAATCTTTGAGAACACTTTAGCTCAAGCCAACTGATCAAACAGGACATCAATGCGGGGAAGAGGATACTTATTCTTGATAGTCACCGCATTGAGGGGTCGGTAATCCACACAAATTCGTAGACTCTCATCCTTCTTTTTCACAAACAAGGCTGGACAACCCCAAGGTGAAGTACTTGGGCGTATGAAACCTTTCTCCAATAACTCCTGCAATTGGGTTTTTAACTCAGCCAGCTCTGCCAGTGGCATTCTATAAGGTCTCTTGGAAATAGGGGCTGTGCCGGGGATCAACTCTATAAAAAACTCCACATCTTGGTCGGGCGGCATGCCTGGCAAGTCATCAGGAAACACATCGGGATACTCACAGACTACAGGGATGTCCTCTAGCCGTGTCTCAACTGCTGGATACGCACAAGAATTTACACATTCTTGGTGAGGCAATTGGACAATAGAGTTGCCCTGGTGAGGTGATTTAATATGGACAGTTCGGGCTGGGACGTCTAGCATGACTTGGTGTCTAGTCGCCCAATCCATACCCAAGATAACATCAATCCCTTCTAGACCAAGGATGATGAGATTTTCCTTAAAGAGGGTTTTACCTAGCTTAATAGGCACATTGACATCCATCTCATCTGATGTGATTTTCCCACCTAGGGTAGATATCTTAAAAGACCCTTTTGTTTGACATTCTTTCAACCCGTATTTGTCACTAGTTTGTCTTCTAATAAAACTATGTGATGCTCCTCAGTCAAACAAAATCAAAGCTGAGTTATTGTGGATAAGAAAGGTACCTGTCATCACTGGTGCTCCTTCGGGAAGCTCTGCTGCGTTGGTGAAGTTCAGCCGACCCTGGCGAATCTGCACCTTGGGCTTCTTCCCCTTGTTGATCATCGCATTGGTCTAACTTGGGCGCTGATCTTTGTTTCTGGGGCAGTCCTTGGCGAAGTGTCCCGTAAGACCACAGTGAAGCAGTGGTTTCCATTGGCAGGGTGGGACGGCGGTGGTAGGGTCGACCACGGTGCCGGCTGCTAAAATCCCGGGAAATGAGGTGCTGCCGATGGTGGCGGACGAGCAACCCATCTTCCCGACTGGTGTGGCCTGCGGGGCGTTGCAGAAGGAACCTTTCTGAACTTGGGGGCAGAAGCACCGGGTAATGGCATCAGGGCCTTCCTCTTTCTCTCGGTTGACAGAGCCATCATGCAATCCTCTTGTGAGATGGCCAAGTTGACCAGCTCATTGTACGTATCCACCTTTATCGGGTTCAACCTCTCTTTGAGCTCCAGGCTCAATCCTCTGCGAAACTGGTCCTTCTTCTTCTGATCCGAGTCCGTATGATATCCTCCGTAATGACAGAGGTCGTTGAAGGTCTGTGCATACTGCAGGACATCGCGACCTCCTTGGGTGAGAGCCAGGAATTCATTGAGCTTACGCTCCAGGAGGCCCTCGGGGATATGATGGCCCCTGAACGCCGTCTTGAACTTCTCCTAGCTGAATACGTGGTCGGCCGGCTGCATGGCGTGGTAGTGATCCCACCATAGGAGGGCAGAACCAAACAGTTGTTGTGCGGCGAACCGAGCCTTGTTCTCATCCGGGCAATGGGCAGTGAGGAGGGAGAACTTTGATTCGATGGCACGAATCCAGGCATCGACGTCGAGCGGGTCCTCCATCTTGTGGAACAGAGGAGGCTGTGTTCCTAGAAAGTCCTCATAATGAGCAACATGAGGTTGCTGATGAGCTCTTCCTCCCTAGGGTTGTTGCTGCTACCCATGGGCGATGTGCCTCAGCAGCTCAGTTTGAGCAACCAAGATCGCCTCTAGAGTGGGCGGAGGCGGAGGCGGTGGAGGCACCTGCCTCTGCTCGCTGCCACTGGGAATAGATCCGGAACGGGTGCGGTGCGCCATCTGCAAGATTCATCTTTCCATTAGTCACATAATCCGAAAGCTTGCTCGAAGTGGTTCCCAACAGCAGACTAGTTGGAGGGTCGGGAAGGTACAACTTCAACTATTACTCAACCAGAAACTGAAACCGATTGAGGCTGTAAACTGTTGGTGTATCACCCAACTTACTGAGGGAAGACTCCTCACATTTTACCAATAGCTTAACCAAGAGATTGGGCACAACTCTCGTATACAAAGTTTCTGGAGGTAATAAACAACCGAGGAGAAACAAAACCCACAACCAGATTGCTTAAGAGGGGAAGGCTGACAAGTTGTGAGCATTATGTGAATGGTTTAGGCATGGGGAAGGTTGATTCTTCTCATCTTTTAGTTTGTGTTCTTAGGTTAAGATGCATGCAAACTGAACACGCCCTCACAACTTGAAAGAAATCATCCAAAAAGCTTTGGAACTTACGATGTTAGTGCCGGTGGCAAGGCAACACATACGTCTCTCACTATAGTAGGTAGTCGGACACTACTCTTATCTTAACACAAGCGCAGTTAGAGTACCTGCAGAAAAACCTCAACACAACTGAACCTTTTGTGCCAGCACTCACAAAAGCGTCCCCAAACATTACCATCCACTATAGGAACAACACCCATGCGTTTAACGCTGCATGGACAACGCAACAACCTGATGTAAGTTCTGTGGAATAGAACCATACACCCCTTCACATTCTCGTGATGCGGGATCATGCGCACGTATAATAGACGTGGGCGAACAACCTGATATAGACTCTATGGAATAGAGTCGTATACCCCTTCGTATGATTAACATACAGAACCTTGCGCATGTATGAAACATGTGGGCGAAACAACCGTCATGATAGGCTCTGCTTGAATAGAAGCTACCACTCTTCGCATATTCGCGATGCAGAACTTGCTCATGTATGATACACGTGGCCAAAAGTGCTGGAAGTTAGCTTAAATAACCAATAATACTAGCCGCCTAAAATAACTCCAAAATCCCCTAGGGCTTCTCGTACTAAGCTCATCCTTAATGATCGTACGAGATTTTCAAACTAATTTCTTGCCAGTTTTATTTTAGAAAAACATTTTAGGGTCTGTTACTTTCTCTGTCACGCTTGCCTGGCTCTGATACCAGCTGTGGCGGAACCGCCCAAATTAACTTGGCTAAAGCACACTTAAGTCGCTTAACATCCGATCATGTACCTTAATCAAATCAATTCGGTTGTCCGTCGGATTCTTTCCGATGAAACCACGCTACAGGATCACGAAGCGGACTCACCCAAGAGTGAGCGGTTGCAGAGATTACAACAGTCCATTCTTTTAACCAGTGCATAAGTTTATTACAACAAAAGAGTTCGAAATTCAACACAAGTTTTGCAAAGTGTTCAGCAGTGGAAATAAACAACGGTAACTAAATGTCAACACCCGACACCGTGACGAAGCCGGTCACGACATCAGTAACCTCCATCCTTGCCGTTCGAGGAGGGAGCCCACTCAACCGTCCATCCCGAAGGGAGCTGGAAGGGCCAAGCGGTACCTTCTTCCAAAATAAACCCTGAAAAGATAAGCCACAACAAGGCTGAGTGACTACGCTCAACAAGACTTAACTGACAGGTGGTTCTAATCCACCAACACCTAGACATGCAGTCTGTTTGGCCAGAGGGTTGTTTTGCCAAAAGCAACTAGAGGTGGATCCTTACTTTCAACATTTTAGCCATGAGTTCTAGTTCATTAACCATTCTACATTTGCAACTCATACTGAACAAGCATGGTTATGAAAACAATTAATAGAAAACATCAGCATTAGCATCATCAACATGTTCTCTTCTTACTCAGTGTAGCATAGTGATCAAGTAATCTCAAGCTGTGAGAGGCAGATAAATCGATTCGAATTTCTTAACCATGCATGGTGAACCTAATCTCACGACATCCGCGCACACGAAATGTCGCTTCACTTGTCGGCCGTCCCCATGAATTCCCAGGTGCGTGTCAGGTCCAAACCGCCTTTGGCATGCAATGCTCCATAGTCCCGGTCTCTACCGTACTGTGACCGCACTTGCACCCACATGATGCACCATGGGAACTACGTTCCAAGGACAGGAGGGGTATAAGCCACTTGCCGGTTCAATCAGGTACTAGGCTTCCCCATCCCATACTAGGTATGAGATTAGTATTGTTCAAACATTTGATCATGAACACTAGCACATCTCGACCTTAGTCAAATTTATTTAGACAGACGAGGCAATCCACCGACCACCAAAATAATCAACAAGACCCTGCCCCATCCATCGTCCTTATAGTTGTTGCAGAAGGAAAACAAGCAACTCCTGTAACTCGCGAGTGACAGGAAATCACTCGACTTTTACCAAGTCCTAATTAAGCAAAGCAGCTACATGAGATCCTGTCATACTAGTATTCATAACAGAGGAACCTAAGATCATGCAACTTGAGTTTTCAAATGACTCCTGTAAATGTAAATGCACAAACATTAACAACAGAAGGCATGCACAAGTTTAGAAAAACTGGTTTATGCTCCGGGGCTTGCCTTCAAGCGGGGCGGTAGCGAATTGGTCCTTGGCGTGCTCAGGCTCGACTCCTGCAGGTGGCAGCTCAGCTACTGCTCCTTCTTTGGGCACCGTGCGCAGCTCGTACGTGCCGTCAGCGACGTTCAACTCTACACGAGATGCAATGCAAGGGTAAGACACTTAGACGGTGATTTCAATAGTATTTGCAAGGATTTAAACCCAAAACTATAGCAAAACTATAGGAAAAGGTGCAAAACCTACTTTATTGGATTCTACTCAGAACGAGGATTCTAACCAAAGTGATTTCACATTTTTCTAATTTTTCCTCGATTTAAGATGTAATTTCCAAGTTTCTGTTGATTTCATTCGAGTTAAAAGAGTCGGATCGGGGAAAACTTATGATATGACCCTTAGACTTAAGGAATAACTGTACCGGGATCCTCAGATTTAACACAGAGATGTCCCCGGAATTTAATACAGATACCCTCAGAATTTAACATAGATACCCTCGGTCAAAAGAAAAAGACACAACTTCACTAAAAATCATGAAAAATTCACCAAAATCTCTGCAACACACCTTCACCCCACTGTTAAAGTTTCACCCTCAGAGTCATTGTAGGTTTTGAGATAAAAATGGTTAAGTACATGGTGCCCTTGGTTAATAAAGTAATTTTAACTCTTTTTGTACTAATCCAATGGATCCCAAATTTTTACAGTAACTCATTGATGACATGAGTGAGGTGCTGTAAATTTCTCAGTGTCAGATGTTACTGTTTAGTTTTGAAAACAAATTTTGGATGAGGAGTTGGTTTAGATGAACAAGGAAATGTTAAGTCCTAGTAAACTTAATGGGTAATTTTTGGAAGAGGTACATAAAAACATTCAGAAATAAATGACTTTCCAAATGAACCCTGAACAACCCTAAAAGCGACCCCAACCTTTCTTGTGAAGTCTAAGTTGTTAAATCTTATATATGTACAAAATCACCATCAAAGTCAACCCTGAGTTTTAAACCAGAACACACCTTACTTTATGAAGATAATGAAAGTTTAGAACCTTGTTTAGGTGAATCTAGTCGAAATACAACTATCATTTCAGCAATAAGTCATGTCTTACATCCTTCATACGAAAGCATGAAAAATTTGAACTTTCTGCATATGCATGTCGTGTAGAAGCTAATATTGCCGACGGAACCTACGAGCTCCACCCTATGCCAGAAGAGGAACCCGCCGAAGAGCTACATCGCACGGAAGTTGAGCCCAAGCTAGATCAAGACCCCGAAGACCCGCTAACTTTTTCTGAACCTAAAGGCAAGCCCTGGTGCATGCTTCCCTGTTTTAAATTATGCAATATGTTGATGCTTATGATTGTGCATTTACGTTTATAGGAGTTGATTGAAACCTTAGATGCATGAACTTAGTACCTTGATCTGAACACTAGTTGTTGAAGTCATGTAGTTGCTGTGTTAAATAGGACTCGATAAAAGTCGAGTGATTTCCTGTCACTCGCAAGTTATAGGAGTTGTTTTTCTACTCATGCTACAACTATAAGGATGACGGACAGGACCGGGAATTGTTCCAATGTGGTGGTTTGCCCGTATGTCTAGTAATGAATTTACGAAGGTCGAAATGTGTTGGCGTTCGTAATCTAGTGTTTGAAAGTCTTAATCTCATACCTAATATGGGATAGGGAAGCCTAGTACCTGATTAAACTGGGGCATGGCTTATATTCCTGCTATCCTTGGAACGTTGTTCCCATGGTCCATCATGTGGGTGCAAGTGCGGTCACAGTACGGCAAGAGGCCGGGACTATGGTGCATTCCATGCCAAAGGAAGTTTGGACCTGACACATGCCTAAGGGATCAAAGGGGATGGCTGACACGTGAAGCAACCCTTCGTGGTGCGCGAATGTCGTGGGATTAGGTTCGCCATGCATGGTTAATAAATTCAAATCGATTCGTTTGCCTCTCACAGTTTGGGACTGCTTGATCGTTGTTCCACACTGAGTAAAGATAGAACATGATGATGAGGTTAATCTTGATGCTTGTCATTAATTGTTTTGAAACTATGCTTGTTTAGTATAAGTTGCTAATTTAGACTGGTTAATGAACTTAGAACCTGAGCTAAATTGTTGAAAGTAAGGACCGACTTTAATCACTTTAGGCAAAACAAACCCACAACTGAAAAGCCTTGCATGTCTAGGAGTCGATGAAGTAGCTATCACCTAACAGGTCAGTCTTGCTGGAGTATTAGTTGCTCAGCCTTGCTTGTGGCATAATTTTGTAGATAATGTCGATAGTTTTGTTGCTGGCACCAAGTGGCCTACCCAGCTCCCTCCGGGTTGGACAGTCGAGTGGGATCCCTCCTCAAACGGCGAGGACAGGGGTCATTGATATCATGGTCGGCTTCACCCTGGTATTGTGTATCATCGTGTAGCTTCCGCTTGTTTTACTTCTTTGTTGTTTACAACCTTGCAAAATCCGTTTGAATTTTGAAAACTCTAATGTAATAAATTGTTGAACTATGTTAATGTGATGGGAAGATGTAATCTCTGTGCCCACTCACCTTCGTGTGAGCAATGCTTCTCGATCCTGAGTAAGTGGTTTATCGGATGAAATCCGACGGACGACCAAGTTGACTTGCTTAATGTGCACAATCGTGTGTCAGGCAACGTAAGTGCATTTTTGTCAGGTTAATTTGGGGGCGGTTCCACCACAACCACCCCTTCGTGGAGCCCCCTGCTCCGCACCACCCCGTGCCTCGCTAACACCTCCGCCCGCTTCGCCGGAACCACGCGCACCTCTCTGCGCCGTCCATTGCCAGCGAAGAGCCCCTGGAGCGCCAGAACGCCGCCGGACTCCGCCGCTGCGACCCGCTTCCTTCCCCATGCCATTCCGGTCCGATGAACCACCTCCGTACTCTCGGCCTTCACCAAATCTCCTCCCACTGAGCTAGCGCACACCCCCATAGGGGCTTGTGTGCATCGTTTTTGTTCTTCCTAGGGCCTTAGCGCAATATTCCAGGGACCGATCCGTGAGACTTTTAAAACCTTAAGGGCCCAAGTGTAAAGTATCTCGGTTTGTTTGTATTAAAAAGGCAGATAAATGAAGGAACTTTGGTAATGCACCAAAAATCATAGAAAGTTCAGAAAAATGTCAAACCACATTTGTTGGACTCAAAGAAGCACCTAGTTTCATAGAAAAATTATCTTGCACATGTTAGTGTTAGAAATAATGTCCTGTAGTTTTATTTCTTGTTTAGAGCTTTTAAATCATGGTAAATCATAGAAAAATGTAAAAATGACAAATCCACTTCTAAAGTGTTTGTTTTAGTGAGTAGAAGCTTGGAAAACTAGTTAGGAACCTGGAGTAGAACTTTAAATCACTGTTTTAACTTTATCCTTGAAACCAATGGTTAAATCTTTCTTTTTCGTAAGATTTAATCTAGAGTAGAGAAAAATGTGAAACCACTTGGAGTAGCTTAGTCCTGAAGTATAGTTCTTAGAAAAAATATGAAGCATTGAATGAAGCTTTGTGAAGCATGCCTTTCTTTTTATGGAAAGATAAATAGTAGATAAATATGGGAAATAGTTGTCCTTCACTAAAAATCATGAATAATTCACCGAAGTCTCTGTCACACACATTCAACCCACTGTTAAAGTTTCACCCTCAGAATCACTGTAGATTTTGAGATAAAAATGGTTAAGTACATGCTACCTTTGGGTAATGAAACAACTTTAATTATTTTTGTACTAATCCAATGGATCCCAAACTTTTACAGTAACTCAGCAATAACATTATTGAGATACTGCTAAATTCTCAGTATCATATGTAGCTGTTGGAATATGGAAATAAATTTTGGAAGATGAACCTCATTTAACGAATAAAAGAAAACGTTAAGTCAAAGTAAGGTTAAATGGTAATTTATGGAAGAGGTACAGAAAAACATTCAGAAACAAGATAACTTTCCAAATAAACCATGAACAACCCTAAAGTGACCCCCACCTTCCTTGTGAGGTCTAAATTGTAAGAACCTTAAATGTGTACACAATCACCATCAAAGTCAGCCCCGAGTTTTATACGACAACACACCTTACTTCATGAAGATAATGAAAGTCTAGAACCTTGTTTAGGTGAATGTGGTTGAAATGCAACTTACACTTCAAAAATAATTCATATCTTGCATCCTACATGTGGGAGCATGGAAAGTTGAACTATCCGTATATGCATATTGTGTAGAAGTTAATATCATCGACGGAACCTACGAGCTCCATCCCACGCCGGAAGAGGAACCCGTCGCAGAGCTACATCACGTGGAAGCTGAGCCCGAGCCAGATAAAGACCCCGAAGACCAACTAACTTTCTCTGATCCTGAAGGCAAGCCTTGGTGCATGTTTCCCTATTTAAAACTTTGCAATATGTTGATGCTTATATTTGTGCATTTACGTTTATAGGAGTTCATTGAAACCCTAGATGCATGAAACTTAGTACCTTGATCTGAACACTAGTTGTTAAAGTCGAGTAGCCGCAATGCTTAATAGGACATGGTAAAAGTCGAGTGATTGCCTGTCACTCGCGAGTTATAGGAGTTGCTTGTTTACTCATGCTACAACCATAAGGATGACGGACGGGACCAGGGATGGTTCCAATATGGTGGTTTACCCTATCTGTCTAGTAATGAAGTTGCTAAGGTCGAAACGTGTCGGCGTTCGTGATCAAGTGTTTGAAAGTACTAATCTCATACCTAGTATGGGATGCGAAAGCCTAGTACCTCATTGAACTGGGGTGTGGCTTAGATTCCTTCTTTCCTTGGAACATCGTTCCCATGGTGCATCATGTGGGTGCAAGTGCGGTCATAGTACGGCAGAGACCGGGACTGTGGAGCATTGCATGCCAAAGGAAGTTTTGCCCTGACACGTGCTTGGGAATTGATGGGGATGGCTGACAAGTGAAGCGACCCTTCGTGGTGCGCAGATGTCATGGGATTAGGTTCGTCATGCATGGTTAATAAATTCAAATCGATTCGCCTACCTCTCACAGTTTGGGACTACTTGATTGCTATGCTGCACTGAGTAAAGATGGAACATGATGATGATATTAATCTTGATGCTTGTCTTTTAAATTGATCGGAAACAATGCTTGCTTAGTATAAGTTGCTAATTTAGACTGATTAATGAACTTAGAACCTGAGCTAAAATATTGAAAGTAAGGATCAACTTTAGTCGCTTTTGGCAAAAACAAACCCACAGCCAAAAAGCCCTGCATGTTTAGAAGTCGGTGAATTAGTTATCACCTGTCGGGTCAGTCTTGCTGAGTATTAGTTGCTCAGCCTTGCTTGTAGCATAACTTTTCAGGTAATGTCGATAGTTTGGCTGCTAGCGCCACTTATTCTACCCAACTCCCTCCGGATTGGACGGTTGAGTGAGATCCTTGCTCGGATGGCTTGCTCGGATGGCGAGACAGGGGTTGTTGATATCATGGTCGGCTTCGCCATGGTATTATGTATCGACGTTTAGCTTTCGCATATTTTACTTCTTTGTTGTTTACAACCTTGCAAACTCTTTCTAAATTTCGAAAACTCTGATGTAATAAAGTGTTGAACTATGTTAATGTGATGGGAATGTTGTAATTTCTATAACCACTCACCTTCGTGTGAGCAATGCTTCTTGATCCTGAGGAAGTGGTTTATCGGATGAAATCCGACGGACGACTAAGTTGACTTGCTTAAAGTGCACAATCGCATGATCGCATGTTAGGCGACTTAAGTGCACTTTAGCCAGGTTAATTTAGGTGGTTCCACCACAACTTTTTAGGAGAAGATTGGTAGAAGTCCAAACGATTGTAAGGGACCATGTTATTGAAAATTTATTTTAGTTTGATTCGTGAGTATTCAAATTGTGGAAGGAAGAAGCACTATCTTCTATATTGGTGCTAACAGAAATTCCTACAGCAATCTATAACAGGGCAGGATTTAGTTGAGGCAAGTTTATGAGTTTTGCTAATTTCAATAACGGGGAGCATAATACTGAGATGGCAGAAATTTGTGGGTTCAATCGCTTGAAGTAAAACCTAAGGGGTTGTTTGGATCCCCAGGCTAAATTTTAGCTCCTATCACATCGAATGTTTAGACACTAATTAGGAGTATTAAATATAGACTAATTACAAAACCAATTTCACAACCCCTAGGCTAAATCGCGAGACGAATCTATTAAGCCTAATTAGTCCATGATTTGACAATATGGTGCTACAGTAAACATTCGCTAATGATGGATTAATTAGGCTTAATAGATTCGTCTCGCGATTTAGCCTAGGGGTTCTGCAATTAGTTTTGTAATTAGCTCATGTTTAGTCCTTCTAATTAGCATCCAAATATCCGATGTGACACAGACTAAATTTTAGCTCCAGGATCCAAACACCCCCTTAATGCAAGTTTCACCTTTGGTTTTCTTATGCAGTGTAGTAAAATGATGCTTTAAGTTGAGGACAGCCATGGTTCAAATAATAAACTGAAAAGTTAAATAAAGTGCAATCATATACCCAGATTGAGCCAACATTGCTGGATTTCTGTCTGTCAGCACTTGCAATCATACCCATATTTTGATATTGAACCGTTCTTTGGCTTTAGTCGTACGTTCAAGCAGCAAGGCTGGCTGTAGTGTTACGGTATGCGAGTGTGGAGATGGCAGATAGATATGCCTATAAGCAATTGCTACAAAGTAGTCAACCACTATATTAATATCTAATGTTGATTCTCCTCTATATAGAAGTTTTGATCAATAAAAAATGATAAAAAAAAGAAGGAGGAGATGAAAAAAGGAAGCAAGAAGAACCGGCGTCTTCTCCGATGAGCTTCTCCAATGAGCTTCACTGCAAGCCCTCCGGTGCGGGTTTGGGTTTAAGATTTGGAACTGGGGATGGGGTTGGGGATTCCAGAGCTGTTGGGTAGGGGGATAGCCAGGGAAGGTGGTGGGCATCCGGCGTGGTGGTTGGTTGAGAATGGCGGTCACCGACTGGACAATAGAAGATAATTAATGGGTGATGATGGAGGAGAAGCAGTGGTTAGTAAGGGCGACAGTCTGAGGTGGTGGGAGCCGTGCGGTAGCGGGGCACCATGGTGCAGAGCAATTAGAGAAGAGGGTAAGGTTGATAATAGAATACTTCCTAGTTTATCCCTCGAGGTTTTGGCCTGTATGTACCTAATGTATACATGTCATCATTGCTTGTAATATATGAAATTATGGCTGGTATGAATCTATTAATCTTTAGCGCCATCCTGCACCACCCTATCAGATAAAACCTCAGATAATGCCAAGCCTTACATGATGTGCTAATCGTAGGTAATTGTAGGGATCTCTTTTCAGAGATCCCACTGAGCCTTGAATCAGTAGGTGATATAGTTCTCATTACAATAAAAGACGCATAAAATCATAGAAAATAGTTTTCACCTTTACGTAGCGGAGAGCGGTGCGGCTACCCATCCCATAGGCAGAATGAACTTATAGCACCATAAATCTAACATGTACAAAACAATAAAAGACGCATTAAATCACAGAAAATAGTTTTCACGTTTACGTAGCGAAGAGCGGTGCGGCTACCCATTCCATGGGCAGAATGAACTTATAGCACCATAAATCTAACCTGTACAATGAAAGCAAGATTGAGTACACTTATGGTTGGTACTTAACAAGTTCCAATATTAAATAAGTAATTATATGTAATTTAGGAGGTGGACAAGGAGCATGGTTTATAGGGATAATCCTATGCCTAAAAGCTTCTCTTATATGCAAAGTGAGTTAAAAAGGTGAGAATTGAAAAGGCTCTTTTAAAAATATGTTATTTTATATTTTAAAAGTCGTGGTTCAGAGGGGGAAATACCAGTCCCCAAGTTTTATTCTGGATTCCAGTCCATCGGACTTCATCCAGTATTTTCAAAACACTACACCCTTTCCCAAAGATTAATCATAGGGGCTTTCACTTAGTGAGCTCATAAAGGCGAGCCTCAGCTATCCGAATAGTTTATACTCTGCGCAGAGGTGTACACTTTCCCCATACGTTCGATCAACCCATACCCTCACGAAAAGACGGTACTGACATACGAGATCCATACCTGCCCATGCCTATCTCTACGCAGCATTTATTAGGTCCATCCATGGATACACTGGGGTCTAAATAAGGGCCACTAATATCTGCTTTGTGGATCTTATCCGAGGAACATGCTCATAAAATATATCAAACAGGGCCTCTGGCTCTCAGGGTTTCTGACCCTCTCTCATCCAATCCATGCGGACCGAACCTAGTTCTATGCGAGGGTCCTGCTCCAGCATATATCCATTGCCCATCTTAACCCCTTAGGATGGACTACTAGGTTCAACTAGCGGGGTTTGAATCAAGGTCTCGCACTCCCGGAGGCTACCCTTTTGTCATTGAGAGCTTGCGCTATGCGGCAGCTGTATCCTACGAAACCATCAGCGGAGAGTGCCGCTGCGCACCCCTCGAGCTCAGCAATGGCCTCTGTCGTCCCTGCATCGGGCTGGGGAATCCTTCCGCCTCAACGGCAATCATCAACTACACATCCGTCGGGCGGTCAGGATCAAGATTCTCATCCGACTCCAGAAGGTTATCCTATGGTGAGCTTAAATATGACGTGCGATTGTATTCACTGCTTTGGAACAATGTCGAAAAAGCTGGTTGTACAGAGTATCATTGTATATATATGTCGCTTGCTATGTCTCCATGGAAATTTAAATCTGATGGTTGAACTTGGATCCCACGTTTATTACTTGCCAAATTGTTAGTTCTATTGCTAGTTTGCTTACACGAACACTTTATCTTTGTGAACTAGGTGGTAGAAAATGAAACAGACTCAGAAGATGATGACTTTGAAATGCCTGATGCTGCCTCTAGCGAGAGTGAACCTTCAAAATTTTCACTGAATTCTTCAAGTAGTGATGGCGTGGCCATTGTGGAATGTGATGCTAATATGTCGCTAGGTGCAAAGGATTCCAAAAAGCGCCAGAAAGCTCCTTTTCATATCTATTTGAATGTGTGATCTTGCAGCTGATTAATATATCTTAAAAGCCTTTGTACACTTAGTAGCACGCTAACTTGGCATATAACAGGTGAGTCCAGCATAGCAAATATGTTGGCTCGTGTGCTGGCTCGAGCTAGCATGAGCTGCTTATCGAACTGAGCTGAGCAGCAATTTTGGCTAGTTACCATAATGAGCCGAGCCGAGCCGAGCCACCTTTCTAGTGAGCCAGCATGAGCTGAGCCCTAACGAGCCGAGCCAACTCATCATCCAGTCCTATGTATGGCTCAGTCCTATGTATGGCTGTACGGTTCACAAGAAAGACTCGCCCAATAAATTGATCCTTATACGATCAGAGTAAGCTTTGAGACGGAGTACTCTCCACTGAGGCCGTCCCTTTACTCCCAAGTTCAAAACACACCCTAGGGGTTGTCATTACTATCATTTTATCTTTTAACTCACACTTCCCCAAAGAGAAAACCCTTCAATTCCTAAGCTTTTATTTTATAAAAAGAATAAGCTATTATTTTATAAAAAGAATAATATTTTATGAAGGGTTGTTAGATCCTCTCCACGGAGGATCCAACAGGTGATTTATCCCCCTTTTATGGGCCGTGACTGTTGACGTCAGTTAGTATGCCAATTTGTGAATCGCAATTGCACGAATCATCATAGCTTTTCCCGTAGAGTATTCCATCCAAGGTTTATCAATCCATGGATCGGCAACAAACTAGCTAGGGTTTTCTATCTAGTCTAATGGATCTATCCTAACATGAAGCATCAATTGCATATAAAAGTAAACCTAATAGATATGAATGATAGAGTATAGGTTGATCACATCCATATATATATATATATATATGCCTCCACTATTCGATATCCTGGTTACAGAATAAGTTATTCTGTACCCGAGCACCACCTCCGCGCCCGTCCGAGCGCTCCTTCGAGCTCCCGCAACCCACAGGGTCCGGTTTTTTTTTTCCACGCATCACCCCGCCCGACGTACTGTGCGTCTGTGCGGTCCGTTTTCCCGTTTTTCTCCACGCGCTGAACCACATCTGTCTGCACTCTGCAGTTTTTGTATTGGCCAGTTTCCTCACAAAGAAAAAAACAGCCGCTCCTGGCCCACTGCCCAGCTCAGTTTGCCCAAGTGTTTGCAGGTTTCTGCATGTTCATTCGTTGAAGACAGCTAGATCACAGAAGGGTTGCAATTAGTTAAGGTCCAAATATCCTTACACCTAGAAGTACGGATCTTTTTTTCTTGGTCTACAAACTATTCCGAGAAAAAACACGTATTGGAAAAGGACGCAGCAAGCCTTCTGATTATTTGGAAATTCTATAAAATAGAATTGTAAAAATTACAAAATTTGCTCCATAGAACATTCATTACTTTTTGTTTGCAGACACTACATAACAGAATTCAAAAAAAATTGCAAAATTTGCTCCATAGAACATTCATTGGTTAAAAAAGTATTTAAAATTGTATAATTGTTGGTTCAAGAATTCAGTTTGTATGATCAAACGGACCAATGTTTAGATTGAACCATCGAAATTGTCATGTTTCCTTAATTAAAATGTTTGTTCATCATATCAAAGGGTCTTTAAGGTCCAACTTATCTTTTTTTATTAATTGAAATGTGAGCTAGTACAGTAAATATTCAACGACTGAGTGATCTTTACATTCGTGATAAATCTAGCCATACAAATTGACGACCAGTGTCTCAATTTCATGAGACGGAATTTCGCAATAGACTGAGCAGTCAGGTGTCCCAAGAATACTAATTGGTTAATGAATCTTTGTTCTCTATCCTCTCTGTGACCAATGTCATCTGCCTCGTAGCCACATTGCTTGTAACCTACTTGCACACAAACAAACTGAAATCGGACCGTGAAAACAACATATTGAAACATGTGGACATCTAAACCATAGTACAACTTTTTTACGCATTGCACTACTAATTCCTGGTGTCTTAATCAGAAGCAGACCATAGTGAGCTTGTCACAATCTCTGTTAGTGTATTCGTTCCTGAAGTTTGCTTGTGACCTCATTGTACTCACTGCCGCCCGAGCCTGCAATAGAACACGATAACAAAAGGTTGTGTATAACAATGTCACATGCGGATAGAAAAGCTTCTGTGTAATTGTAAATAATGAAATATAGGTGCAGAAACTTTGCTACATTCCAATTGAAGTGAGTGAATCCTTTAACCACAATCAATAATCGCTTCTGAGACAAATAAAAACCCAAATATTTTTGCTAAAGCTAAGAAGACCCAGAACAGTTGCACCTAACTGTGGTTAACGAAACACAACATCTACTTGTTCAGCAGAAACTGTATAGATTGACTTATTATTAAGAGTAGTCCCAAACAAAGCAACAAAGCAACCTGAGCTCGAGAAACCTGAACCCACCATGAGTACATCCACCATGCTACTAATGAACAAATGGAAATCAGGTACTGCATGTCGATCGGTCTCTGATTGCATGTAGGAGAAGATGGAAATTAAATAGTAAGAACAAAATTGAAATTGCAAATTGGATGAGAAATGAATTTCTGCACCACTATATGACACCGGAAGTTGCAGTCTGCCAAAAAGAATAAGATCAGAATAAAGTCAGAAGATAACGTTGATTTTCCACATGCAGGACGACAGTCCGCACCTAGCACAAAATTTGGACTGGCAAACCTGATCAGATTCTCCCATGGTCAATAAATATCAGGCAGTAAGAAGCGACAACACTAGCTCTGAAAATTAAGTTCTCTTAGGATACCTTGCTACTGTTAAGAAGAGAAATTTTGTTTAGGGGCAGGAAAACAAAATAAAAATGGCCTCTATTGCTGGCAATAATTATTATTCTAATATGCAAGCATATTCCATCCATTCATCTATATGATTGTACAAATTATCACCATCATTTTCTAGATAGTCATAATTGTGCATATAAAGAATCTGAAAAAAGGTAGTTCCTCTATCAGGTATATGAAATTATGCACATCTGAACCGTTCTATCTCTGAACAAGAGTATGTTGCATATCTGAATTACAGGTACTCATCTAAACAAATAACATGCTAGTTGTATATGAACAGGGGATTATTCCATACTTTTGAATATCATTAACCTGAGAAAAGAATTCAGCTATACTACTTCGTGCATTTCAGAGAATGAAATTCAGGAACATGAAGTCCCAGTATATATAACAATATTGAACGGCATGCGTAAAATTCAATACATGCAATTTAAGAAGAGCAGATACTGACAGGATTTCAGAAACCTAACCAACAGCTAGTTCATATAACAACTATGGAAGTGGCACTTTGATCCACCCTTTACTACGTAACTTTAACTAGTAATCAATTTTTTTAAAAAATATGCATATATAATATCAATAACAAAGACATTTGCAGGACCCATCTCATGCAAGAGCTAAAATAAAATGAACGGAGTTGAAGAATAGAACGGTGAAAATGGGTAATATAACCAAATCAAAGCTGAAGGCAGGAACCTAATCTCAGCACATGGAAGTTTAGCAAGATGGTCCTGGTGCTCAACACCTGCACAAAGGATGCTCCAAATGGCTATGTTTGGGTCGGAGCCATCAGGGGTTGGGTAATTCACGTAACACTATTGGCCTTCTCCTCGTCATCTCCAGCTTGTCATGAAGCATGGGCCTTGGCAGCAGGAGCCATCCCATCATCCCTGTAGAGACAGCAACCCACAACGTCAGGGACTAAAAAAAAGAAGCCAATCAGGCATACCATAAGCATTTCGGATAGAAAGAGGCATATTGATAAGGCAAACTAGTATCATGAACCGCAATGTTTTTAAGTCCAAAGCTTCAGAACATCTGGAATGATTAACAAATTATACTGATCTGAATTTATTAACTCATATCAAGGGATCAAACCAAAACCTGCACCTAGCACCAAATTCGGATTGGCAAATCATATCAGCATCTCTCGGATGAATGCATATCAGGCAGTAAGAAGCATGCACATCTGAAAATTTACATCACTGAACCAAAACCAAATCGCTCATCTGAATTTTTAATTGGAACTCATCTAGTCATATTCACAAATAAAAGTGTAAAAGTCATCAAATCATTTATAAGAGAAAAGATGGAAACAAATCTCTAGTTATCTGAATAGGTATCTCTTACCCAACAAATAAACCTTGTAGAAAAGGACTGATCTACATTGTGGAATAAGCAACATGGATAATATGCCAACTAAAAGAATTTTTATTTGGATAGATACTAGAATGGCATAAAACATGAGCATACTACAATTAGAAACCATGACTAGATTTTTTTTAATTGATGACTAGAATGATCTAGGCAACAACCAATTTACAGGCACAGCAGCTCCTGGTGTCTTAGCGAGATAAACTGAGATCAGAGAAATCATGTAGTCCAAATTCAAGTCAATGCATCCAGATAACTATGAGACTGCATTAGCACATGGATCTTACCTGTAAGCTGGGCATGAAAATTGCTCTCAGAACTAGGCTCAATGTCTGAACGAGTTCAGCAGGTCACAGCAGATCCATGGTGAACCTCGCTGAACATCTTCTGACTGTAAGGGCACAGATTCTACACAGGGAATGAAATATTTAGAAAGAACTAGAAATAAAGACTATTTCTTTACTCATTTTCTAAAGATTTACCACACACCTGAAGAATCCATGAGTAAGTATGAAAATGAATAAAAACACAGCTCGGAGAGATGATGGGAAAGCTGCCTGCCACGGGGGGAGGAAGGCCGCACCGCAACTAGTTACCTACATATTATGCGTGAACTCAAATGGTTAACTCAGATTGATAAATCTAATGCCCGGCTCGATCATGGCTCGGCTGGCAGGAACTCGCCATCGCTCCAAGATATAAGGGGCGCACAAGAGCAACTAATTAAAAAGAAGAACAGGGGCGCGCCGGTGTGCTCACCAATGAGGACCATCGGAATCAGCTGCGGAAGGCAATCAAACGATGGCCGGATTGAAGATGACGGCCTGCGGGCAAGCTGCTGACAACTGAATGGGGTGGAAGCCCTCTCCGCCGCCGGCTGGGCGTGTCGAATCGGGGGTGACGGCCATCTCACAATACATAAATTGAGCATCAGGGAGCTCACTGCTCACTCAAATTTAAACCTGAGGCAGAATCTTAGAAGTAAATTGAGACATTTCAAAATGATTCATATTGAGTTCACAGCTAAGAAATTAAATGAGTTCACAACATGAGTTATAGCCTCACTAAAATGAGTTTACATCTCACAGAAATTAAATAAGTTCACAGCCCTATTGAAATTATTCACTTGTCACATAACTACAGAGATTCTTTATCCAATTTGAAGCTTCCTAATTGGAACCATCTTCTTTGCTGGAGACGTAATGTCCATAATTTGTGGAGTACTTGTTGTGGTTAGGGAAGAAGTGCCCTGATCCAACAATAAAGCAAGACGGCTGCACATATATGTTCTCAGATTTAGATTTTTTTTTTGTCATTTCTACATTGCGGATATATACGGGGTACCTAATTCAATGCAGATACTAGAGATCTAATCTTGACAATTGCTCTGCCACATAAATGACCAAACAGCAAGAAAACAAAAAGAAGCTCCAGTTCCAACAATAATTGTTCAGATAAACAACGTCAGTTCAGATTTTCTCTAATAGCAAGAACAAAAAAACACCATCTTTTGCAAGGGGCGCACAAGAGTTTGGAATGATTGAGTTGTCTGTCTGCTAGTAGCAGATGAAGATTGATAGGGGTTTTCGTCATCATGATTGTGAATACTTCTAGTGCTGGTCCATACCATTAATATCAACTTGATACAGCGACTGATGCTGATGAGGTTTGCTGGCTGGCTGGCTTGGGGTTAGCATGATGATTATTGCGTAAGCAAGCAACAAAAATTGGTCTAATCCTAATCCTGATCCTGATGGACGACCTCCGCAGCAGCTCTTGGTTTTCCTGTCGCCATCAGCAGCTGCAGCTGTGCACTAGCATATATATCTGAAGGAATCCCAGCTTCAGAATTCTGTCACATGGATGAGCAATGCCAGATGCATAAACTTTTAAACAATTCGTTGGGTTCAAACCAATAAACAAATCAGCCAGCTGACCATACAATTAGCTTGGATACTATATAACCTTCCCGCACCAACTGTAATCTGCTCAAACACTTTTCCGAGCGAGCATATGTTGCCCAGCTTCACTGACAATTAATTCAACTACACTGACCGTAGCAACAGAAAACAAACGTAGCAACAGAAAACAAGCTCCAGTTCCAACAATAATTGTTCAGTTCAGATTTTCTCTAATAGCAAGAACAAAATAAGCACCATCTTTTGCAAAGGGGCGCACAAGAACAACGAATTAAAGAGAAGAATAGGGGGGTGACGGAGTGCTCACCGATGAGGACCGGGAGGCGGCGGCGGTTGTCGAGCAGCGGCGGCGGCAGCGAATGGCGAGCAGCGGCGTCAGATGGTCGACGGCGGCTGCGAATGGCGATTGTAGGCGGCCGGTTCCGATGGGGAGAGGCGGCGGCGGCTGCGGATGGGGAGAGGCGGCGGTGGCTGCAGATGGGGAATGGTGGCGGCGGCAACGGATAGGGAGAGGCGACGGCGGCTGCGGATGGGGAGCGGCGGCGAGAACGGGGGGACCTGGAGAGGGAACAGCAATGGGAGACGGCGGCGGCGGCGAGGGTTGGCGAGAGAGACGGCGGTAGCGAATGGCGAGCTGCGGCGTCCGCTACGGCAACTGAACGGACCACCCACGACGGAAGACGCACGTTCGGGGAAAAAGTCGGAAAAAAAACCGGAACGCGGGAGAGAAAAAACTCACCGAATTCAAATTTTGAAATTTCGAGTTACTATTCACAGCACTATTCAAATTCAGCGAACACCATTCAAATTCGGCGAACACTATTCAAATTCGCGGTACTATTTAAATTCAGCTCACTATTCAAATTCGGGAATATGAATAGTGCCCGAGCACTCACCGGGGAGTGGGTGGAGCACCTAAGTGTGGCTGCACTATTCACTCACTATTCACTCACTATTGCGCACTATTGAGCTACTATTCGGGGTCGCTTTCAGGGGATACGAGCACGCGCGGGTGCGTGATTAGGTATATTCCTTAATTAAGTCTATTCTCAGGATCTTTGCGGGTTGGCGAGACCGAAGATTCAGCCGGTCGTGCTGCTATGCTTGTGACAGTCCTACTCGGTACTCACCGCATGCCTCGCTGGCTCGCTTCAGAACCAGGTCAGCCCGGTTTGCACCCTCACCGTCCCCAGCCATGCTCAAACAGGACTCAGGCTCTACCGTCTCCCCAGGCAGTTCCACCCGAAGAGAACACTTCTCTGCGCACACAGGGTTCTCCTCAAACGCCGCTACTAGGGCTAACACGAGAACGACACACGCAGAGGTTTCTCCTCTAGGGTCCCTAGCGTAGAGATATCGCCCCATAAGAACGAGCTTAAAGGAAGGCAAGGATGCTACCAGGACAGCTTAATCCATTTCCACAGGACAAGCTTACATGCGACTTTCCCTTTCGGGAAACCCCAAGCACTTAGCACAAACCTTGATTACCTTACAAACCGAGGGACGAGCTCCAACGGCCTCCCTTTATTCTAGTAGTGGTAGTACAGATGTGGAGTAATACAGCGGTAGTAGGTGATTCTAAATATGGTGGCTAATTCTTTTTCCTCAGAGAGCTTCCGAGGTGGTGGATGTCTTCATGGAGTATGAGTGGAGTGTGGGTGGAGGTCTTCGGTATGGTGGAGTGTGTCTTCGTGATTCTTGGTGATGCTCTAGTTATCTGCTTCTCTGGTGCTTGGTGGTTCGGTAGTTCCTAATGCTTCACCCGGTACCTCCTTTTATAGTCGCGGAAGAGGCTTCTGGAGTTGCTTCGTGCTTAAGGCTTCTGGTGCCTTCAACTATTCTCCTCTTCTGTTGCCTGGACACTTGGACGGCTCTCCGCTCCTCAATAATTGTCCTGGATACAGTAGAGTTGCTGTTTATTTTTTTTGCCTTGTCCTCTATCGCGTACTGTCTTCTCGTGATATTCTGGATGCTGCTTGGTATGGTCTTCCACACCCGAATGATTGATGTCGCAGACTTCAATCAGAACATCATGGCATGCAGAATATCATGGCATGTAGTATGATACCAGTCTGGAAAATTACGATCGAGGGCGAGGCAACGAGCGACTTCGAAAAATTTCGGATTTCAAATTTCGACTTACTATTCACAGCACTATTCAAATTCGACGAACACTATTCAAATTCGCGGTACTATTTAAATTCAGCTCACTATTCAAATTCGGGAATATGAATAGTGCCTGAGCACTCACCGGGGAGTGGGTGGAGCACCTAAGTGTGGCTGCACTATTCACTCACTATTCACTCACTATTGCGCACTATTGAGCTACTATTCGGGGTCGCTTTCAGGGGATACGAGCACGCGCGGGTGCGTGATTAGGTATATATATATATGAGAAAACATACCAAGGGTAACAAGAGCCTATCGCCTTCTAGTTGTAGTTCTAGCCAATAAGCAAGCACATCATGCATCTCATCCAAAGCAATCTTTAAACTACTACCTCCTGTCAACTTCCCAAAATCCCACCTTACACAGAAGCAGACCTTGTCATGATCCCCCCTATCAGCCCATGTAGTTTAAGGGTACAAACTGTTGACGCCAGATTTTGACATGAGTAAAATCGGCGTTAGGGGAAGAGGAGATTGGAAGATGCGGCGAGATACAAGGGCGATGATTGGAAATCGGCCGATTGGTGCTACAGTCAAGGATTGGCCAATTGATGCTACAGTCGAGGATTGGTCGATTGATCCTTGGAGTTCCGCCTCGCCCGACCCCTGAGGTTTGGGATCGGACGCGCCCGACCCCCAAGGGAGGAGCTCCGCCTCGCCCGACCCCTGAGGCTTGGGGTCGGACGCGCCCGACCCCCAAGGGAGGAGCTCCGCCTCGCCCGACCCCTGAGGCTTGGGATCGGACGCGCCCGACCCCCAAAGGAAGATCTCCGCCTCGTCCAACCTTAGTCCCCAGGGTCGGGATGAGTCTGAGCCCTTGACGTGTGGGTCCTGATCGGTTACCCTCATGCCAAAGAGGTGATCGGCCGATTAGGAAGTTGGAATAGTTGGGCCGATGTTGGCTTAAAAAAGATTATAAAGATGAAGAAGGAGTCAGCCCATGAAGTGCGTAAGAATAGTACGAATCGTACTTGTAAATATTTGTTTTCTGTTTAAACTTAGGGATAGAGTTCTAGTCGGATAGGAAGTCATTTGTACGGGGCTATAAATAGCCACCCTTATGGATCTGTAAAATACAATCAACTCAATACAACAAACTACTTTTTCCTCGTACTTACTTTCAACCAGGCGACTTCGCCAACACTTTTTCCCCTTTTTCACGAGTTCGTACGGATTGGCGGGGCTGCATCAACTTGACCTCTGGCTGATCTTGTAAGTTCCGTTTATCGAGTAATTTCTAAGCTTTAACTTTGGGCGCATCGCTGTCGTTTCGTTTAGATCTATTCACCAGTTATCGATACTTACTAGCATTCTAGGTTTTACCTGTTGTTCTAGTTTTATCACTAGTTATCCAGCTTGGAATTAGAACTTTCGGCTTTCTTATATTTTGTTACTCAAATTACCACTTTCTACATAGCCGATTTAGATCTATTCCTAGTGTTGCTACTGTAGCGTTGTTTAGATTACTCTAGTAGTTTTCTTTACAAACGTTGCTTGGTAATCGGTTGCCCCATAGCCGATCCCGTTATTACTGCAAATTGGCCGATTCGCCGTTAAGCTTTCCTCAAGATCGGAACTTTAGCCGATCGCACCCCTAGAGACTGATACATTTATTTCCTTGCCAATCAACAGGTTAGATTGGCTGGCACGCCGCGCGAATCGTACCAGGGCGATCACCCGAACAGGAGCGAAGCAGATTCTCCCGGGTCGTGTGTCCGACGCTGGGAATACGATCAGTGATTTCTAGCACCAACATACTTTTGGCATGCTCGGTGGGACCAATACAACCGCCACCATGTCGAAAGCTGCTGAAGTCTCCGAAGATAATGTCATCGAAGTGACAGAGGCAGATCTCAGGGACGACCAAAAGGAAGAGCTGGAGAGGCAGACGGCATACTACCGGAAGGCCTGCCTGCAGTCCTTTAGTCACACCAGAAGCGGGGAGACTATCAAGAAGACTCCGTTTCCAACTCCCCGCCAGATCACAATCACCGAGGACTCGGACAAGATGTCTGAGATGGTTCAGCAATCCGTTTATCAAGCTTTCATTGATCAATCCCCGGTGCTTGCGAATACGGTGTACAATGCCGTCATCAGCTCCTTGGCTAGCGGAGTATCTCAAGGGTACAAGGGACCGGCGTATGCTCCGCCGATTACGCCAAACAAGAGTTATCCGAATTCGGCTCCTCAGCCGATCCAATTTCCGGTTGGGGGTTCAGGCGCTTCCTCATCATCGATCCCTATGGGGTTTAATGGCACGCAACACCTCCAGCCGCATCCCGTTCAGCTGTCCTCTGCATAGTTTCCTCTGGTTAATCCAGCGCCTTGGGGGGCACCATCAGCGACGGCCGTTCAGGATCAATCGGCTAATCAGGGAAGCCCCCAATTCCAGGCGTCTTTCCAGGCAGCCACTCGACCAACCATGCCACCGTACCAGCCTGTCGCACCAGAGACGAGCAAAGCAGCAGAGCTCGTACTATATGATGAAACGGGCGGTTCATTCAAATAGCCGACCCTGAATGCGCAGCTGGCTATAACACATCAAATGCCACATGCTTTCACTCAGCATCAAGTCATCCCGCCGCCAATATACCAGCACGTACCAGTCCCTCAACCAACGGTTTACCAGCAACAGCCGGACTGGTCGGCACGTATAGCAGAGGTGATTCAGGAACAATTCGGCTTGAAGCCGAAGGCGCAGACCTACACCTACAGGACGCCGTACCCGTCTACATACGACTTACTGCCGTTTCCCCATCGGTATAAAGTTCCCGACTTCACCAAGTTTTCAGGGATGGATGACACCTCAATCGTAGAACACGTGAACAGATTCATCATCCAATGCGGAGAAGCAGCGGCGCAAGATGCTCTACGGGTGCGGCTTTTCTCGTCGTCCTTGTCTGGGTCGGCCTTCCAGTGGTTCACAACCTTACCGCCCAACTCAATAGTTACATGGGCTAATCTGGAGAGGCAGTTTCATAAATACTTCTACGCCGGGGTACATGAGATGAAGCTGTCTGATTTGACCAGCCTCAGGCAGAGAAGCGACAAGCCGATATCCTCATATATGCAGAGGTTTCGGGAAATTAGGAACAAATGCTATTCTCTAGCTCTGACTGATGCACAGCTGGCTGATATAGCCTTTCAAGGTCTCCTGCCTCACATCAAAGAAAAGTACGCCTCACAGGAGTTTGAGAGCTTGAGCCAAATCGTCCACCGATTGTCTGGTCAAGAGGTACGTCCTTTTGATCCACGAAGGAACTTCCAGAAGAAGGTGGCATACTTAGAAGAGGTTGAGGCCGAAGAAGATGCAGAAGTCGGTCTTGCAGAATGGGTTAAAGGGAAGAAGTCGATATCATGTCCGTTCGGCAAGAAGGAGCCAGAAATGTTCGGATTTGACACATCAAAGGCCGATAAAATCTTCGACCTCCTACTCCAGGAAGGACAGATCAAGCTCTCGCCATACCACACTATCCCTTCTGCCGAACAGCTGAAGAAGATGAAATATTGCAAGTGGCACAACGCTACCTCCCATGACACTAATGAGTGCAAAATCTTCTAGCAGCAGATACAGACGGCCATTTAGCAGGACAGACTTAAATTTGAAGTGCCAACAAAACCAGCCAAGCCGATGAAGATCGATCAGCACCCTTTCCCCACCAACATGGTTGACACGGGAAATAACTTGCTCCAAACCATGGTACTCACATCCGAATCGGCTAAAAAGAGTGACGTCGTAGACCCCAGAAATCAAGCAGCGCCTGAAGATGTCAAGGGGAAGCAACGGATGGAGGACGACGACGGAGGATCAGGAGAACCATGCATTACTTCCCAATTCCTGCTCAACAAATATCAGCGGCAACATGAACACTCAAGATCCCAGGAAGAAGCAATGCGGCGACATGAAGATCACTGGAGATGCCCGTTCTTCATCCACTATTGGGAAAGCAACCTCAGGTTACCTTCGGCCGATAATTGCCCAGAGTGCAACGGCCCGTATCGTAACAATCGGCCGTTCAGCAGGTCTCGCTCCAAAGATGGGAGACCAGAGCCGATCAGCAGGAACTGGCACGACCAAGACGACCGGCGCCCTCCAGTACGTGATCGACTGGGGGGCAGAAGTGACCGATATGACCGGTCGGAAGGTAGGCGCGATGATGGGCCAGGGGGCAGATTCGATCCACATGATCGGCCAGAAAACAGGGTCAGCGTCCACAGGCGACTTGAAGTGATGGCCGACGCTCGGACGTTGGACGAGAACCCTTTAGGACGCGTACCGGAATGGGAACGTGCTAGACCATGAACCAAACCGGTGAACCCCAGGTGGTGCCCCGATGGATTGACCAAGTCTCAAAAACGAAGAATCCAACGTCTCCGCTAGTGGGAACAGCAAGAGGAAGAACAACAGTACAAGACGGACAAGAGGGAAGGCAGGTCTCAGGTATGGCGCCCCAAAAGAAATGATAGAGGAGGTGACGAATCGGCAGCCGACATCGGCATGGTTTTCATACTGCCAATGGAGTTTATGACTCCTGCTGACCGACAGGACATATCGGCAATAGAAGAACAGATGGCGCAATTGGCTTTGGAGCTAATGACAGCCACATTCGAGAAGCCCGAAGATGACAAACGGCAACACCTGAAAGCGTTGTTTCTTAAAGGGCATGTCAACGGCCGACCCCTCACCAGATTACTAGTAGACGGAGGAGCTGCAGTCAACATCATGCCATACGCCGTGCTCCGGAAGCTTGGGAAGGGCGATGATGACCTGACCAAGACAGATATGATGCTCAAGGACTTCGAGGGCAACGTATCCCCCGCTCGCAGCACCCTCTGCGTCGACCTCACCATCGGCAGTAAGACCCTTCCTACTACTTTCTTTATTATTAATGGCAAGGGGTCCTACAACATGCTACTTGGCCGAGACTGGATACATGCAAATTGCTGCATCCCATCGACAATGCATCAATGCCTCGTACAATGGGTTGGTGACAACATCGAGGTGGTCACCGCTGATTCCGCATACAGCATCGCAGCAGCCGACACGCAGCAGTGGAGCTGCGAAACCGTCAGGTGCATATCCGGGAGAGTATGGGATACTGACTTCTTGAAGGTGTCCGATTTTGGCCTACAGCCGATCCGAGCAGTCGGCTCCGAAGACTCAGATTAAATGGATCAGTTCGCCCGAGAAGATGGGAAGCTGGGACACGGGTTCACGTCGGCCGATTCATTAGAAATGATAGACTTAGGCGATGGCACCAAACCAAGGCCGACATATATTAGTGCAAATTTAGATCTGGAATACAAATGTAAACTGACAAGTTTGTTAAGAGAATTTAAGGATTGCTTTGCTTGGGAGTATCATGAGATGCCCGGATTAGACCGATCTATTGTTGAACATCGGCTACCCATAAAACCAGGGTATCGGCCGTATCAACAGCCTGCACGGCGGTGCAATCCTAAAATCCTACCAGATATAAAAGCCGAAATAACGTGGCTAATCGAAGCAAAATTTATTCGGCAATGCCGTTATGCCGAATGGATCTCCAACATTGTACCAGTATACAAGAAGAACGGAAAGCTATGCGTATGCGTCGATTTCAGGAACCTTAATCAGGCCACACCAATGGACGGATACCCCATGCCGACGGCCGATGTGTTGATAGATGCCGCCGCGGGATACAAGGTTATTAGTTTCATGGACGGAAACGCTGGGTACAATCAGATACTTATGGCCGAAGAAGACATACCCAAAACGGCCTTCAGATGCCTAGGTCACCTTGGTTTATTCGAGTGGGTGGTAATGACTTTCGGCTTAAAAAACGCCGGCGCTATGTATCAGAGAGCCATGAACTACATATTTCACAAACTCATCGGCATACTGGTAGAAATCTACATCGACGACGTCGTAGTCAAGTCGAAAGGACATGAGGAGCATCTGGCCGATTTACGAAAAGTGTTGGAATGCACTAAGAAACATGGGCTGAAGATGAACCCGAATAAGTGTGCCTTCGGCGTATCCGCCGGACAATTCTTAGGATTCATGGTGCACGAGCGAGGAATAGAAATCAATCAGAAGACTATAGCGGCCATCAACAAAATCGTGGCCTCATAAAATAAAACCGAGCTGCAATCTTTAATCGGCAAGGTGAATTTCATCAGAAGATTCATATCTAACCTGTCCGGGCGAATCCAAGCCTTCACACCATTACTAAAGTTGAAGCCCGACCAGGAGTTCATATGGGGGGAAGAGCAACGCAAGGCATTGGAAGATATCAAGCAGTACTTGGTCTCACCTCTAGTTTTGGTTCCTCCTCAAACTGGTAAGCCATTTAAACTATATTTATCAGCCGATGAACGAGCTATTGGGTCAGCTCTGGTCCAGGAGTTTGAAGGGAAGGAACGGGTAATTTATTATGTCAGTAGAAGACTTCTGGACGCCGAAACAAGGTATCCTCCAGTGGAACGGTTATGCCTATGCCTTTACTTCTCATGTACCAAACTCAGGCACTATTTGCTATCGGCGGAATGTGTGGTCGTGTGCAAAGACGACATGGTAAAATACATGCTGTCACTGCCGATTTTGAAAGGACGAATCGGCAAATGGATCTTGGCTTTGTCAGAGTTTGACCTTCGATATGAATCGGCAAAAGCCGTCAAGGGTCAGATCATGGCCGATTTCGTCGCCCAACATTGCGGACCAGAGGCTACCTTCGTGGAACCGGTACCTTGGACTTTATATTTTGATGGATCATCATGTGGGGTCGGATCAGGGATCGGCATCGTCTGTTGGAGGTATGCCCTAGAGGCAATCATAGAGATGATGATATTCCATTTGTATCCATGATTTGTATGTTGTGTTCATTGAATATCCATTGAAGGCTACTTGAATTGATTTGCAATTATGTGAATTGTATGTGAAACTCTTTACTTGTATGGTAATTCTAAAGTTGTCCCTAGTCGGAGTTCATGTGAGGACACACATGAATATTAGACTAGCACATGTATTAGTTGATGATTATGTTTCACAAGTCATGGACATGGAGATGTTGAAGTAATAATGTGGACACATGTGGAGACATGTGTTAGGACTGACCCAACACGAGAAGTAGTTCTCTCTTTAAACAATATATACGCTTTGTCCTTAGACCTGAGATTGTCGCATGTATTCTAGATGTGGATCGACCTACTTAGGGGCTATCAAACGCTATGCCGTAACAGGGTAGTTATAAAGGTAGCTTTCGGGTTTGTCAAGAAGCATGCTATGAGACATGGTCAATCAAGATGGGATTTGCCCCTCTCTGATTGAGAGTGATATCTCTGGGCCCCTCGAGTGATCGGATCCGAAAATGCAGCCATGCTACGTACGGTTAAGAGTTAACCTACAAAGGGATTCCGAATCACAGGATCGAGAAAGAGCGGTCGGCTTGAAGCTAGACCAAATATCGTGAGGCAAAGGGAATAGCATGTATATTATGTTGTGATGGTTCGTCTGATATGATCTTCGTGTGCGTATAGGAGTTGGCACGTCTTGCTAGAGGCCGCTACCGACTATTGGGCCGAGTAGGAGTACTCGGGCCATGTCTATACGTATCCGAACCCATAGGGTCACACACTTAAGGGGCTGGAAGCCCAATTCGAATATGATCCGAGTTGAATTAGGTTTAGAAGTACTAATGGGCCTCGGATCCAGAGGCCCGTCAGGAACCTCTATAAATAGAGGGGTGGGGGCGCCCTAGGGTTTACACCTTTTTGGCGAAACACACCTGCCGCGCCTCCCACGCCCTCGCCTGTTGCAACTCGCGGATCTAGCAGTCCGGCTTGCGACGCTTCCTCCCTGCACGTGTGGATACCTTGGAGGTGTTGCGCCTGCAGCACTTGGACGAGCCATCAACGAGCCGCCGACGAGCCACGACGAGCCGACGACGAGCCGCGGCACCGGAGGCGATCTTGCTGCACGTGGACGAGCTGCTGAGGAGCTGCTGAACGTGACGTGATCGACTACGTACGACTACGTTGATCGACTACGTTGATCGACTACGTACGACTACGTGATCGTCTTCACTGCATCGACGCATATCTACATCTTCCGCACCAGTAGTAATTCCATGATCCTTATACGGCAGTTCTTCCTGGTTATACGCGGTAGAAATTTTGATTTGCGCTAGTGTAGCCTACCTCGTATCCCGACATCGTCCTCATATCGCCTCGGGGGGCAAGCTACGATTTTTCTCTGCCGATAGAAGTGACCGCCACTAACAATCAAGCAGAGTACCGAGCTGTACTGAAGGGATTACAATTGCTGAGAGAAGTCAAGGCCGATTCTGTCGAAATTTTTTGAGATTCCATGCTTATTGTGGATCAATTAACAGGGAAGTCCGAATGCAAGGATGATGTATTGAGGATTTATTACGAAGATTGCCTGCAGCTTTTGAAAGAGTTCAAATCGGCAGTAATCGAACACATCCCAAGGAATCACAACGAGGATGCCAACAAGCTCGCCCAACACGCATCTGGGTATCGGCCGATTCAAGGCGCTATGGCTCTAGAGCTCGCGGCCGATGACTGGCAAAAAGAAATTGCCGATTACCTGAAAGATCCATCTAAGAAAGTGGATCGGCGGGTGCGTTTCCATGCTACCAGATACGTACTACTGGAAGACGACTTGTTCTACCGAACAATTGACGGCGTCCTACTCAAATGTCTGGGAACGGAGGAGGCTAAGACTCTGATGGGAGAAATCCATGAAGGAGTGTGTGGAGCCCACCAGTCAGCACATAAGATGAAATGGATGATCAGGAATAATGGGTATTACTGGCCGACGATCCTCGAGGATTGCTTCAAATATTGTAAGGGATGCCAGGATTGTCAGAAATTCGGGAGTGTCCAACGTGCGCCCGCGTCGGCCATGAATCCCATTATCAAACCATGGCTGTTCAGAGGATGGGGAATAGACCTCATTGGCCAAATTTATCCTCCATCAAGCAAAGGGCACAAGTTCATTCTGGTGGCCACTGATTATTTCACCAAATGGGTGGAGGCAATTCCGTTAAGGGCCGTAACATCGGCTGCCATGGTTGACTTCGTAAGAGACCATATCGTCTACCGCTTCGGCATTCCCCAGACTATCACAACCGATCAAGGGATGATGTTTACGTCAGGAGAATTCGAGGAGTTCACGGCCGATATGGGAATCAAATTGTTAAATTCCTCTCCGTATTATGCCCAAGCTAACGGTCAGGCCGAGTCCTCCAACAAAGGGATAATAAAGTTAATCAAGAGGAAGATAGAGGAGCAGCCGAAAAAGTGGCATCTATGTCTAACTGAAGCCCTATGGGCATACAGGATGGCTTGCCATGGGGCCACCAAGTTGTCCCCTTACCAGTTGGTGTACGGTCACGATGCAGTACTACCGTGGGAAATAAGGGCGGGGTCGAGACGCGCTTCGCTCCAGGACCAGTTAACAGCCGATGACTACTCCTCACTCATGAAAAGGGAACTTGATGACTTGGCTAGCCAACGATTGAGAGCTTTGATAAGCATCGAGGAAAACAAGAAGAAAGTGGCCAGGTGGTATGATAAGAAGGTCAAAGTCAAACAATTCTCTCCAGGGGACCTGGTTTGGAAGTTAGTGTTGCCGATTGGGTCAAAAGATCCTAAATTCGGTAAGTGGTCCCCTACATGGGAAGGGCCATATAAAATCGGCAGATGTGCTCCAGGAAACGCTTATATTCTGGAAACAATCGAAGGAGAAGAGTTTACCAGGGCTCTGAACGGAAGATACTTGAAAAGGTACTACCCTAGTATATGGGTCGGAGCATAAAGGATCGACCCCGATAAACAACACACAGCCGATACAAAAGGATTCGTCTAGAGAAAACACGTAATCGTCCAAATCGGCCGATGTATTTCATTCGGTACGGACGGTGGGTTACACAGCTGACAAGGTACAAGTCGCCCTTAGAACAAAAAATAATTAATCACGCTTTTTCTTACGCTCTCTCTCAGCCCGACCTAGTTCTATCAGAAGACGGATGTACTCTTCTTCTATCTCTTTCACCGCAGCCTCCGCTTCGACTTGATGGGAGAGAGGGTGGCTCCGGTCCATTGCCGGGCATGATGTTCCTGCTGCTACATCTTCAAGGACGATTTGTCGAGGAAGCAGATGACTTCTGTCGGCTTGAGGTCGCCGGCGGGCGTTGCCGTCCAGAAAATCCCAGATCTGTCGGATGTCAGCAGGGACATGCTCTTGGAGTTTGTCACGATGAGCCCTGATTAAGTCCTTGTCTTCTTGCGACAACGGTTCGTCGGAGTGCATGAGTTCGATGGCTCGTTCGAGTTCAGGGCTAAGGCGCCGTGGCTATGGAAAGTAACGATCAAAAAGGGGATTCCTTTCAGAAGATCTAAACTAAGAAAAAGGATGGAGGCAAAACTTTCACCTGGTTAACAGAGGAAGAGGAAGAGGATGAAGAAGACATGACTGAAAGGTGCACCGACGAAAGCAGGTTGGGAAGGTGAAGCCAAGCTAGACTGGTACGCTCGGAATGGGGGCCTAGGCCGGCATTTATAAGAAAGGGAGGCGTGGATGCTTGGTAAGACGCGTCCCATCGGAAGTGAAAAAGGTAATAAATAAAAGGGGGCGCCGCGAAGGACGGTCAAAGGGGGTATTAAATGTTTGTACAAGAACTGTTAGTACTTTTACAGGCCACCCAGAAGGGCATCGATAGCCGCGATCGCTCGGCGCCGGATCTGATCGGCAGAGTCCAGGACGCGTTGGTCATCTTCTGCCGATCCGGGGACTTCTGACGTATTGCGGTGGAGTTTGAGGGCTTCGTGAGCTAGGTGCTGCCTCTCCCGCTTCAGATCGGTGATGACAGAGGGGAGTTCCTGGAGCCTCTTCTCTTCGGCATCTATTGCCTTGGTCACCTGCTCCATCTCCGTGGCAAGTTCCGCCCTTCGGCGTTTGAGGCGGTCTATCGTGCCGACAATTCCCGGGCGAGAGTCCTCCAGAAAGTGAATCCGTTGATGCACCTCTTGAGCTTGACGCTTGTATGTGTCTTCTTCTTCACGAGTCTTGGTCAACTTGGCGCGATTGGCCATGTGGCGCAGGGCCTCTTCTGCTTCTTCTGGTACTCGCCCGCTGACGTCACCAAAAAGTTGCCGAATCGGCAAAGCGTCTTCTACCAGTCGGCCGATGTCCTCTTGAAGAAGGGATCGGATGCTTGCGAGTTTGGCACGAACGTCGTCAGGAACAGAGCTCAAGGTGACCTGACGAGAGGCGACTTCCTAGTCATCGGAGAGTGCGACCGCAAACGAGAAAAGGCTGCTGTTGGGAGTATCTTGTTCCTGGAAAATAACAAGACAAGAAGAGGGACAAGTCAGCCGATGATGGTAGCAAATCGGCCAAGTAAGGAGAAGAAGTCTCTTACCTCCTTAAAACGAATTTCTTCAAGTTGCGGTCGGGAGGCTGTTATCCTCGATTCAGGGGCTGGTTCCATTAATTCGTCATGAGTAGAAGACTCCACCATGATTGGTGCTGTGCTCGGGCTGGCTTCCGGAAGGATGACCGATTGGGTTGCTGCCGATTGTTGCAAGTCCACAGGAGGGTTTTGTGCAGTCTAAAATAAGATGAGTCAGTATGAGGATGGCAATCGGTAGGATGAGACAACAAGTTTACCTGCATAGCTTCCACCAGTAACGATGCAGCGGCCGCTCCAGCTTGCGTGATGACTTGAGTATCCACTTCTCCAGCAGCTGGAAGGGGCAATACGGCCAAAGTTTCTGCCGATGTAATCATAGGAGGGTCGGCCGATTCTATACGAGTTTGTACTCGGCGACTGATCTTCTTGGTAACCTTCTTCCGCGCCTGCTTCGATCAGCCGGCGATCACATCCACGGAAGGGGCATCATAGCCGATAAGAGGGAAAATGGTGTAGGGGTGATGATCCTCTATCGGCCGACCACTCTGACTGTGTGTTGGGGGAACACGGTTTTCAGACTAGAATAACAGCAAGATGTTAGTGTATATATTTAAATGCATTAACAAAGGAATGAAGATCGGTTAGGGGAAAATACCTCGGCGTTCGGATCGATGTTGGCTGGATCCAAGAGGTTGCAGTACGTTGATGCGGAGGCGCAGAACAGGTACTGTTTCCATTCGGCCCACCATAATTTGAATTGTTGGACAGCAAAGGGAGCTACTATCTAGTCATTCAGATCTATGGTGCTAGAGTCTGGTATCCGATCTCGCAGCCGACTGTAGTCGAGGCCCTTGGTGAGCTCATCTCTGAACTTTGCTCGGCCGATGAAGTATGCCTGAATCGGCAGTTGACCCATGCCGAATTGCCGTGCTGCAACAGAAGGATTGTAGAATTCATATGTAGGGGCATCTTTTCCTGAGAAGAAGTTGGCCGGTAAGATCCCTGGTTTAATTAACTCATCTGTTAGATCTTCGTCGAATCGGCCGGTGGTTGAGTCAAAACAAGGAGGGAGTTCGAAGATTGAGTCATCTCTCCGATAAGGGAACCAGACGGTTACATCTTCATTGAAGCCGTTGTAGAAGCACCAGAAGTATTCGGCCACTTTGGTCGCAGAATACGAGCAACCAGAGAAGGCCGATGCCGCTTCGCCAAAGGACATACACCGACGTCGGGCAGTAAGGTTCTCTTCCGATTCGACGCTGGGGAAAGTCATATTTTCTACTCGCTGCTGAGAGATCTCGCTCATATACAAGTTCAGCCACAAGTTAATGAACCACCAGGGCCCACCTGGGTTTCCAATCGGTTCCCCTTGGGATAGCTTGATACCGATTTGATGAAGCATGTGGTATAGACTGCTCCCAGTAAGTGCTTTCCAAGAGGAACTGAAGTCCCTATTGATAGTGCTTCGGCCAGAGCTTGGGTATTGGTAGATGGACCAGCTGCTCTCCCACAGAAGAAGTGCTTCTCTAGCCACATCATCAGGAAGGCCGTATACTCTCTGTTCTCGACAGATCCGGCCCTTTTGTTGCATCTAATGAAGCCTTTCCACCCACTGATTCCCCTTGTGTCCAGCCGATGTGATGTTGCGGCTATAAGGCGGAAAAGGGTGTCCGGGGAAGAGATGTCCAGGCCGGTCAACAAGACTACATCGGCCAGTGTGGGGGTCATGGGTCCATGTCCAAACAAGAATGCGTTGAGAGCATCAGACCAAAAGTAAGAAGCTGCCATTACTAACGGCTCATTCCGTTCCATTTGGGACAAGGATAGGTCGATGCATTGGCCAATTTTGAGCTCGTCCCAGTGGACCTTCTTGGAGGCGGCTATCCGCTGATACCATTCCCTCCAACCAGGAGTTTCGTTCGGCCAAGACCTAAAGGTACCTGACCAGTGATCTAGGTCCATGGTTGATTGTTTGAAGGGGATCCTATGGGTTTCCAAGTTGATCAGGTCGGTTGGATCTGGGTTCCCCATGGGCCCAAGGCAGATAAGGCCGAGGTTTTCTGTAAGGCGAATGGTGATGCGATGCCTAACTGCCTAAAAAAGAAAAGGGGGTGCGAGGGTAAGAAATAGATCTAAGGTAAATGCACTTCTGATAAGGGAAGGTTTCGGTATTAACCTCCGGGATGAAGCTCCTCGTAATCGGCGGAGTCGCCGATGCAGCTGCAGGTGATGAAGCTGCCAATGGGATCTCGGATGAGGCTTCAGCTTTCGCCGATGGAGCTCTTTCTTCCGTCAATGGAGCCGCCGCTGTCGCTACTGGAATCTCCGCCGAAGGCGCCACTTCTGGAGTTTCGCGCGTCGGTGAGGTGCCTGAAGGTGCTGCCATTGGAAAATAGGAGGGAATGCGAAAGAAAGGAGGTGCTGGAGAATTGGAGGGCTAGGGAAAGTGTTGGAGGAAGACGAAAGCCTGTGCACTGGAGAGGAAGGACATGAGCTCGTAAGGAGTACAGGATGTGCTGATATTTAAAGAAGGTTTGAGAAGGGGTAAAAGCGGAATTTTTACCGCACCGGCGTTTCGAGTTTTTCGGGAGTAGTGGTTGTCGTGGGCGCCCGTTTCGAAAAAATTGCAATCATCAGGTTGGAGACCGCGAAACGGAAGGACGTTTTCATGGCGTCTGTTTCGGATGGGAAGTTGAAAAGAATTTCGAAGTAAAGACTACGTTTTACTCCGAAACTGGGGGGCATGTGTTGACGCCAGATTTTGACATGAGTAAAATCGACGTTAGGGGAAGAGGAGATTGGAAGATGCAGCGAGATACAAGGGCGATGATTGGAAATCGGCCGATTGGTGCTACAGTCAAGGATCGGCCAATTGATGCTACAGTCGAGGATCGGTCGATTGATCCTTGGAGTTCCGCCTCGCCCGACCCCTGAGGTTTGGGATCGGACGCGCCCGACCCCCGAGGGAGGACCTCCGCCTCGCCCGACCCCTGAGGCTTAGGGTCGGGCGCGCCCGACCCCCAAGGGAGGAGCTCCGCCTCGCCCGACCCCTGAGGCTTGGGATCGGACGCGCCCGACCCCCAAAGGATGATCTCCGCCTCGTCCGACCTTAGTCCCCAGGGTCGGGATGAGTCTGAGCCCTCGACGTGTGGGTCCTGATCGGTTACCCTCATGCCAAAGAGGTGATCGGCCGATTAGGAAGTTGGAATAGTTGGGCCGATGTGGGCTTAAAAAAGATTATAAAGATGAAGAAGGAGTAAGCCCATGAAGTGCGTAAAAATAGTACGAATCGTACTTGTAAATATTTGTTTTCCGTTTAAACTTAGGGATAGAGTTCTAGTCGGATAGGAAGTCATTTGTACGGGGCTATAAATAGCCACCCTTATGGATCTGTAAAATACAATCAACTCAATACAACAAACTACTTTTTCCTCGTACTTACTTTCAACCAGGCGACTTCGCCAACACTTTTTCCCCTTTTTCACGAGTTCGTACGGATTGGCGGGGCTGCATCAACTTGACCTCCGGCTGATCTTGTAAGTTCCGTTTATCGAGTAATTTCTAAGCTTTAACTTCGACCGCATCGCTGTCGTTTCGTTTAGATCTATTCACCAGTTATCGATACTTACTAGAATTCTAGGTTTTACCTGTTGTTCTAGTTTTATCACCAGTTATCCAGCTTGGAATTAGAACTTTCGGCTTTCTTATATTTTGTTACTCAAATTACCGCTTTCTACATAGCCGATTTAGATCTATTCCTAGTGTTGCTACTGTAGCGTTGTTTAGATTAGTCTAGTAGTTTTCTTTACAAACGTTGCTTGGTAATCGGTTGCCCCATAGCCGATCCCGTTATTACTGCAAATCGGCCGATTCGCCGTTAAGCTTTCCTCAAGATCGGAACTTTAGCCGATCGCACCCCTGGAGACTGATACATTTATTTCCTTGCCAATCAACAGGTCAGATTGGCTGGCACGCCGCGCGAACCGTACCAGGGCGATCACCCGAACAGGAGCGAAGCAGATTCTCCCGGGTCGTGTGTCCGACGTTGGGAATACGATCAGTGATTTCTAGCGCCAACACAAACATAGGTGAACATATCTAGCTATCAAGAAGGGTAACATACTAGATCTAATCACCATGATTACATAAATCATGCTATTTATTTTAAATATGTATTAGACTAAGGAATAAGTATATTCATGATAGATAGAAGAGCATAAAAGGAGACAATAAGTTGCTAACAGATCGGATGACATGAAGAACATTGCTCATATAATAGATATATTTATATCATCACTTCTGAGTACATACCATTGATTATCACAACTAGCTCCTGAACTCCACCATAGCACAACTGTGCAGGGAGGCCATGGCAGCTAGGGTCGGACTAAGTCATCTCCTAGACAACTTTAAAGACTTACAACGACCCTTAGCTCTCTCTGGTGAATGCCCTTGGTCTCATCGAGTTCTGGTGGATGGATGCAACATTGAAGGTGCCTAGAGGACCATAATTATACCCTTGAGGGAACCTTGGGCATGCTCCACCTTCCCTTGCTTGGGAGTTAAGCAAATTTAATTTCTATAAAATCAGACTCGCCCAGAATTTCCTTTTACATAGCCCTTCCTTCCCGATATCATATTTCCCATGTTCGGACTCCAAATAGGGCAAATTCGGTACCTAAATTGTGTAGCACGAAAAGATCTTCAACTTTTGTATTCATTGCTTTCCCAGGAAATGAAGCTAAGGACCCCAAAATAGCATCTTAAGATAATATGTCTGATTTCGGACTTCTCCATGCAGCATGTATTTTAGGAGCCATATCTCCTAGCTCCATAATCCAAATTATGCTTTCCACATGTCCAAATAGAATCCCTCGACGGTGGCTAAACCTTTGGTAGTCAAACATTCGTCATTAGAGGTCATTGAGGTCTCCGAATCTGCACCAAAAGGTCAGGTTGTTTGGGCTTCGCGAATATCTCTAGAGTTGACTTGATCTCGTGGATAACTTTCCAAAACTCCAATTTCTTCATGCTTAAGCCTCTTTAGTCCAAGATTCATTGAATGTGGACATCTAAGGACCATGGGTTGGGCTATGAAAGCACACATGTTCCACTAGCTAATCCATGGGCTTCCTCAACTGGGCTCGATTCCTTTAGGCTTGCGCTTCTAGGGGGACTTTGTGCAAATCATCCAATTTAGCTTGTATTCCCTATCATTTTGCAATATGATCCAAAAGACAAGACAAATGCAAATATGGAGTTAGTTTAGATGCCAAGTGGTGAGTTAGTATAGGAATATGTATGAAAACACCACTTAAATAGCACTAAAAAGGTGTCAGTAACGAGCGTCAACGGTGACTCGACTAGCCTAGCATTTCTAGTATAGGGTTTATATGGCATGTGATATTTTAGTAGCAAAAGGGTGGTGTTGACACCGAATTATCGGACTTCTATTGTTAGTTTCGAAACATGAAGCCTTCATACTTCGAAACTGGGGGGGCCTGTATTAACACCAAAATTTGGAAATATGCTGTGAAAGGAAGCAATCGGCCGATGATGCAAAAAATGACGAAATCTCCTAACTAAGGCTATTTGCGAGCTGGCCGTAGAGATCAGGAACATCTACATGAAGAAAGAGAAAGCAAGAAAGCTAGAAGATTAAAAGAAGTCAACGCATACATGTACACGGCAAGAGTTCCAACAGTCTGGCATCCAAGGGAAGCGCACGTACGGGAGGTTATTTTATAGAATAAAATATTTTGGAGATAGAGTTGGTTAGGGATAAGCTTGATTAGAGATAGAGTTGGGTTAGTTAGAGATAGAGTTTTGATTAGAAAATATTATGTACGTGACTTGCCTTGTACGTGATTAAAATGCCAATTATGTAACGTCAAAGGCCATCCGCCCTATAAATATAAAGTGTCCTGGCCATTGTAATTTTTATCATACGATCAATAAACAAACATATTGACCTTTACTTTTCGGCTTCACGCCATTTGCCCTAGGAGTAGGAGTAATGTAGTTTCTCGATGAGTTCATTCTAGCAAGCTGGGCTGCATCGGCCTCGATCTCCGGCGAGCTGAAAGTTTCATCACCAGGTGTTCTAGGCTTTAACCATCGGGCGCATCACTATGGTTTCATCTAGTTCCATCTACCAGTTATCGAGTATCTTGGATCTTTGACTTACGGCGCATCGCTTCTGTCTCGATCTACGGTATTCACCAGTTATCCCGCCTTGATTAAGCTTGCATCGGCTAATATTTATCTGTTCTTTCGTCTTGCCGTTTAGTTTGATTTAATTAGCTTTAGATCGGCTCGTCATAGATGATAGATCATTTAATAGCCTGTTGCATCTTAATCTTGGCCATCCTTCAAGTGTTGTTGGAAGTAAGTTCCGTTGTGATTGGATTCACTTGCTAGCGGGGTTCAGATTAACATCCAGCTAAATATTTCTAGACTGCAACTACCAAGCGCATCACTGTGGTTTCACCTAGAAATATTGGTGGGGATGTTAGTTTAGATCTCATCAGCTTGTGTGTCTAGCTATGGTGGAGCAACAACTCAACATCATCATGTTTTCTATCGGCCGTCTGGCTGATGGTTATTGTAAATTATATTAAATCGGCTGTATGGCCGATGAATCACTCACATTCATCAAGGTACTGGAATCGGTTTCACAGCCGATATATTTATCATGATTTATTTTGTTGCACCATTATCGTTACTGTGCAAGGATCATATCGGCTCGATCGGCCGACTCCAACGAACTTCGACAGAATTATCTCCACCTTGTCATTTGAATGGTCAAACTGACTGGCACGCCCACGCACACCACGCGCGCCGATTTGGATTCTGCACTGGAGTTAAGCAGATCTCCCAGGTCCTTGTGTGGTGATGCAGGATCCACCATCGTCAGGATTTTGTATCAACACATTTTGGCACGCCTGGTGGGACATGATTGACCTTTTAATGCGATTGATAATCAAGTTTATTTTCCAAGATGAGCATGCGTATGATTCCAGGGCTCTACTTATCTTTGTGGTTGAAGGGCCAGGTCAATATACGTATATATCCCAAGTTGAGGCATCCGATCGGCTCAGCACGGTCCCCTGTTTCACATCTGTACGGCTGATCAGAATTGGCCTGGGCGTTGTTCGCTCATCAGCTAGCGCTGCCGATTGCTCCCTTGGCTCCACGCACCATTGGCTGAGGCAGCCGATAGCCAATCGGATCCAGTCTCCGGCCGATCCGTTCCTCTCTCTCTATCGGCTGACTTTGAGCATGGGGCCAGACAACGTAGAGAGTGATGTTACATTGATTTTGGGTATCATTAGTACAGTACACCGGAAGAGTTCAAAAGGTCATGATCGCGCAAGGAGAAGAATTTCAAAATATAATATATTATTGTTTGCAATCAAATCGGCTGGGCACATAGTGGCCGATGGAGTTTTTTTTTCATTATCGACTAGTTCAAAGAAAGAAAGAATCAGTTGGCTATATAATAGCCGATGAGATTTGTTTTAAATTCAGCTGGAGGAATTTTTTGTTAATTCAGCCGGTGAAATCTTTTAGTTCAGCCGATGGATATTTTAATCTTGGGAACCTAATCATGTTGTTTGTCAGCTGATGCACATGTCCCTGGCTTTTTCAGCCGATCATGAACTATCAACCAATTTTGGTCAACCGATGGAATATTTTTGGGCCGATTGAAATAAAAATACTATTGGCTGATTGCTTAGCAAAATAGCATCGGTCGATTTATGGCAAAGTAGCTTCGGCTGATTGCAAAGTATTATCGGCCGATTTATGGCAAAGTAGCATCGGCTGATTGCAAAGTATTATCGGCCGATTTATGGCAAAATAGCATCGGCCGATTTATGGCAAAGAAGCCAATAGACAGAAGCATCGGCTGGTTGAGAAGCCGATTGAGCAAGCATGGGTTAATGACCTATGTATGGGAAAGAATATTGGCTGATTAAACAATTGACAGACGCCGATTGGTTAGATTGAGAAGCCAACTGGGAAAGCATTGATCCATGGATTATGTATGGGAGAGTATATCGGTTGAAGTCTTTAGTATCGGCTGCTAGATATTTGAGGAAGCATCGGCTAATTGACTGCTTGGCAAAAAGCATCGGCTGACTGATTGCTTGGTAAATAAAAAAATTGCATCGGCTAAATGGTTCGAGCAAAATAGTATCAGCTGCTTCTAAAATATATTGGATATTAATTTCGAAGCATGAAATATTCATACTCCGAAATTAGGGGACTGTGTTGTGAAAAAAAGCTTGCTGGTTACTGCACCAAGTTTTGGTGTCAGCAGTCTGATCTATTGTTTCTACTGCCGGCGAATTTATCAGCTCAGAGTGGGATCAAGGCATCAAGCCGATGGGGTTCTTTATATTTCAAGAGGAGTCTGATGTGGCTTTGGATATTGCAATCATATGTCACTGGCTCTAAAGGCAAGCATCGGACTTTTATAATTAGCTTCGGAACATGAAGCCTTCATACTCCCAAATTGGGGGGCCTGTGTTGACACCGAATTATCGAACTTCTATAGTTAGTTTCGGAACATGAAGCCTTCATACTCCGAAACTGGGGGGCCTGTGTTAACACCAAATTTTGGAAATATGCTGTGAAAGGAAGGAATCGGCGGATGATACAAAAAATGACGAAATCTCCTAACTAAGGCTATTTGCGAGCTGGCCGTAGAGATCAGGAACATGTGCATGAAGAAAGAGAAAGAAAGAAAGCTAGAAGATTAAAAGAAGTCAACGCACACATGTACACGGCAAGAGTTCCAACGGTCTAGCATCCAAGGGAAGCGCATGTACGGGAGGTTGTTTTATAGAATAAAATATTTTGGAGATAGAGTTGGTTAGGGATAAGCTTGATTAGAGATAGAGTTGGGTTAGTTAGAGATAGAGTTTTGATTAGAAAATATTATGTACGTGACTTGCCTTGTACGTCATTAAAATACCAATTATGTAACGTCAAAGGCCATCCACCCTATAAATATAAAGGGTCCTGGCCATTGTAATTTTTATCACACGATCAATAAACAAACATATTTACCTTTACTTTTTGGCTTCACGCCATTTACCCTAGGAGTAGGAGTAATGTAGTTTCTCGATGAGTTCATTCTAGCAAGCGGGGCTGCATCGACCTCGATCTCCGGCGAGCTGCAAGTTTCATCACCAGGTGTTCTAGGCTTTAACCACCGGGCGCATGGTTGTGGTCATCTAGTTTCATCTACCAGTTATTGAGTATCTTAGATCTTCGACTTACGGCACATCGCTTCTGTCTCGATCTACGGTATTCACCAGTTATCCCACCTTGATTAAGCTTGCATCGACTAATATTTATCTGTTTTTTCATCTTGCCGTTCAGTTTGCTTTAATTAGCTTTAGATCGGTTCATCATAAACGATAGATCATTTAATAGCCTGTTGCATCTTAATCTTGGCCATCCTTCAAGTGTTGTTGGAAGTAAGTTCCGTTGTGATTGGATTCACTGGCTAGCGGGGTTCAGATTAATGTCCAGCTAAATATTTTCTAGACTGCAACTACCGGGCGCATTGCTATGGTTTCACCTAGAAATATTGGTGGTGATGTTAGTTTAGATCTCATCAGCTTGTGGCTCTAGCTATGGTGGAGCAACAACTCAACAGCATCCTGTTTTCTATCGACCGTCTGTTTGATGGTTATTGTAAATTATATTAAATCGGCTGGATGGCTGATGAATCACTCACATTCATCAAGGTACTGGAATCGGCTTCACAGCCAATATATTTATCATGATTTATTTTGTTGCACCATTATCATTACTGTGCAAGGATCATATCGGCCCGATCGGCCGACTCCAACGAACTTCGACAGAATTATCTCCACCTTGTCAGTTGAATGGTCAAACTGACTAGCTCGCCCACGCACACCACGCACATCGATTTGGATTCTGCATTGGAGTTAAGCAGATCTCCCAGGTCCTCATGTGGTGATGCAGGGTCCACCATCGTCAGGATTTTGTATCAACACATTTTAGGTGGAAATCTAGCAAGCATGTGTTTTAAAGAAATATTTTTAAAACAGTGTAGTCCATATTAGGTTGGTTATATTATTAACTCTCGCACTCAGTAGGATAAAACATGAGCTAAGAGTCGGGACTTGCCTTCATCGGGTGTCCAAGGTCGTTAACTTCTCCTAGGCCAACTAGGGTCCTTGCTTCACTCCTTTGTATCCTCGGCTTTGGGAAGAGCCTAGTCATACTACCGACTACACAAGCATATAATAGAACAATCAATCTAACAATACATCAACCAAATACTTAAGGAATGTGAAAAAGGAAGAGATGAGGGGCATTTCAGGAATTACGTGGTATTTAGATGTGAACTCTCGGATAATAGACAAATAACCCATTAATTATTTAGAATTATGTTTCTAAATAATTAATGGTTTGGATGGTTGGAATTTGAGGAATATCCTAGGAAACTAATGGTAATTTCCTAAGGATGTTGACGGTTTCGGATGGCAGCATATCGGCTAGATTTAGTCGATGGTGGGGTTTGGATCGGGCGGCATAACGGCTGGATGGGGTTAAGGATTATGGTCTTGGTTGGGTAGCACAACGGCTTGGTGTGGACAATAATTGAGATTTTGGCATTATGGCTAGGTCGGGTTAGGGTGCAAGGTTTTAGTTAGGCAACATCCCGACTAGGTTTTGGGAAAGACCCTAGATATGATTCGGGCACTGGGTGGTCAGAGTGGATTTCAATGTTAGGAAATTTGCACAATGAACTCAGCTTTGTCCCGGGGCTCGGCCCTAAGGCGGGTGGAGTTTGGCAAGTACCCTATCCCAGGGTAGGGGCAGAACTTGAGGGTTTGTGCGAAAGTTAGTTTGTCCTGGTACTAAGGGATAGCACACAAGGTAACAGACGTAGTCGGACAAGATCAAGTGGAATAGAACTGTAACAACTCTACCTTAATTAGGTGTAGTTAAGCTTAGGAAAGTCATTAGTCACTAGGTAGAGGTAGTGAAAGGTCCAAATTACCCCTAAAAAGCTCTTTTTGTAGTTAAATAGGAAACTTGAGATTTTATATACAAACTTGAAATTTTGCCCAAATAGGAGTTGTAAAACTTTTAATTTCAAACAGCTTTTATTAATAACACTTTGGCTAATTTGGAGTCGGAGAAGGTCAAAAAAGAGAATCAAATCAGGAGTACATCAAAGTCCTGGAATTCATGTTTTTCCTCAACTTTGCAACTTGTTATCTCACAATTCTATGTCTAAACTCGAGTCAGACCCCTAATAGAAGATGTAGTGCCGGAGTGTGTTACAACTTTGTTATACTGACCCAAGTCTAATTCACAACCAAACCTGTTCAAAATCTTGGTCAAAGTCACTCAAAACAGTCAAACCAGCACAAATGCCTTTCTGTGCTAAGTATGGAAGAATGTCCAGAGCGCGCATCTTGGCGAGCCCGTTCCTCCTAGAAGTTGAATTGAACTCGAGAAAAGTCCTTAATAGAAGTTGAAGTACTAAGATCAAAGAACAATTCCTTCAATAACACCCTTACCTAATTCAAATCCTAAACCCCTCAAAAGTTGCAGTGAAACCGGCTAAAATTCCTGAAAATCATCCAAACTACTGAAACGCCTAAGTCCGAGAGGAGCATGTTCCCACCGATTTTGGAGCCTTGTAACTTCAAATCTGTTTTGTTTTTGAGCAAACTCTTTTCGTAAAACTTTAAGCTGGACATTAGGTCTGCATGTTTTACTTTTCTAGTTTCACCAGTTCTTTTGAAAAGTTTGGAGCAAAAGGCCCCCAAACTCGGCACTTTTGGACTGCCCCGAGGTGCACCCCGCCCAGTGCACGCCCAGAACGTGCCCGCATGTTCGCCCATGTGCCGCCTGCCATGTGGCCTTTGCTCACCGGTGGCTCACCGCCGGCCAACCCTCAGCCTTGACTCGACAGGACGGCAAGCCCCGGCTGCCCAATCCATCGCCAAGTCTATCTCCCCCACATGCACTCAATCTCCTCCGCCCAACCGCGCGCCGAGCTCCGCCCCTCCGCTTGCGCCATGCCGCCGCCGCCTGCTGGCTCCGCGCCTCCACCCAATACGCTGCCCGACTGTGACATCTCAATGCCTTTTTTCCCAGCCTCGCCAATCCCTCCGCTCGGCAAAGCCGCTTCTTCACGCCCCAAATCGTCCCGGGCCAATGGCCATGAGATCGCGCTCGGAGCTTGCGCCCAATCGCCAATGGCGCATATTGGGGGCAAATATTAATGACCTCCTTATACTCCTTAACAACGGTCATAATGGCCCGGGCCTGCCTGCGGCAACAGTGACCTCCGCCGACTTGGCACGGGCAGGAAATATTCCACTTAGCCTCGCCCGACCCATGGTTCTAGGGTCGGACGTGCCCGACCCCTCGCCACAAGGCTTCGCCTCGCTCGACCCATGGTCCTAGGGTCGGACGCGCCCGACCCCTCGCCGCAAGGCTCCGCCTCGCCTGACCCTAGGCGCTAGGGGTCGAACGCATCCGGGCCCACAAGATAGGGCTTCGTCTCGCCCGAGGGTGGGTGCGGACCAGCGGATAAGGGCGCGGATCTCGTGGGCCCCCACCGATCTCACCATAAATGTGACCTACGGGGCGCCTATCCGGAATGTGGCTCTGATGCGCAGAAAGGCGCCTGCTCCTTGATGTGACCCACCACAGTTTTCGGGCGGCGCACTGTAGCCATGACCGCACGGGGCTATAGCTGCACTGTCCTGCCTCCCCTGTGACATTCATCATAGGGTACTCATCACCCACGCTGCCCGACAAAGGAGGGAGCGCCGCCCGGTTTCGCACTCGGCCCGGCGGCAGGGGCAAGTTGGACGCACGTCCCGATCAGCACGCGAGGCTATAGAGGTCGGCCGTCCTCCACGACGTGCACAACTACGGCGGCCGGTCATCATCATCATCATCATGCATGGCTACAGCAGTCGGATGCCGCACATACCTCGCACGCTCGACTACAACGGCCGACCGGAGGGTCGTCTACAGGGTCCAACGACCACCATCCTCCTCCTGCGGTCATGCTGACAGGAGACAAAGACCGGAAGGGACGGCGGTGACCCCGGGGACTCTGTCCTTCTCCTTGTGCTTTACTTTACTTTACTTGCTTATCTCTTTTACTTCTCTTGACTTCTGGCTCGATTGTAACTCCCGCCTCTTCCTTACACTATAATGGGAGGACCGGGGGGACTGAGCAGGACACAGCTCTCCAGTCAACCAAACACCCCCCAACTCACATTCTCTCCTCACGAGCATCAGTGCACACCCACAAAGACTTGGGACCAGATTCCCTCTCTCGCCCGTTTGTAGCCCCTACTACAGACTCTGCACGAGTAACACGAGCTGCCTCCCACACTGGAAGTAGGGCTATTCCTGCCCGAACCAGTCTAAACCCCGTGTCCTCTTGTGCAACCATATGAGCCTTACGCGCATAGAAAACAAATTCACTTGCCGTAGTCTTGACCCGTGATTCTTGACAACGACAGTTGGCGCGCCACGTAGGGGACCTTTGCGCGTACGACGATCATCACCGGCTTCGGATAGCCAACCTCGACATCAGCTTTGCTCCCAGCTCCCTATCCATTTCAGGAGCCTGGACTTTCTTGCCACAGGAGAGGGAATCGAGCTGATCCCTCTCCTTGTCCTGCCTGCTCACCCCATCACCTCCGGTGCCGTCGCTGGAATGGTGGTGAGCGGCCGGGCGTGCACCACGGAGCCTCCTTCGGAGAGGCGGCTCTTCAGCTTATGCCGTGCCACGGTGACTTACGGTCGTCTCCTAGCACGATCCATAATCATGCCGCCCACGAGCAACGAGTTCGTGGGCATAATGGGAACGGCCTCCGATGCTAGCTCCAACAACGGGAGCCACCATCCCTCACGCGAGTGCTTCATGGCTGACGTACATTCTGCGGGGTCCAACAATAACGACGCTGAAGGGAGGTAGCGCACTCCCCTACCACGCGCCGCTGCTACAACCGGAGCCCTCTCCAGGGTCCCAAAACGGCCTCGTCTACCGGAGGCGCGCGCGGTGCCTGATCAGGAGGTCGAGCACCCCCGCAATGAAGGCGGAGCGCGTCAACGGGCGTGCGACGTCCAGCGGTGCATCTGCAAGGATGAGGATTGTCCTCAACTCTTCGCGCATGCCAGCCAGAACATCACCGCGGCAGCAGCCCTACTTCGATGGCTCCCTAAGCCAGCGACGCCCGAGGAGCGACAGGCCCACCAGGAGGTGCGCAACCTGCTTGAGTGCGTCGCGGTCCAGCAGGCGGAGAGCTCCACGTCTCGGCGACGTAGGCACAACGCCAGCAGGGCAGCGCCCACCGCGCCTCCCAAAAAGCGTGGAGAGTCGGTCCACCAGCCTCCCCCCGGGGGGAACAGGGCCGCGCCCGCACGACGGACCCCACCGCCTGCAGGTGGCGGGGCCCTATCCGTCCACCGGCACGTTGGTCCCATCCACGATGCCTGTGACACCCTGGATGCGCGGAGGCGCCCCCACGCGGACAGGGGAGACGGAGCGGACCGCGTCTGCAACGTGCACCATGGTGGGCGCTACGATAGCGAAGAAGACCGGAGCCCGAGCCCCGACCCAGCAGGGCCTCGGGCCTTCTCCGCGCGCATCCTGAATGCGCCATTCCCAGCACGCTTCAGGCAGCCCACCAACATGGCCAAGTACTCCGGGGAGATGAACCCTAGGCTTTGGCTCAGTGGCTACCGGCTTGCCTGCCAGGCTGGTGGGGTGGACGATGACCTGTTCATCATTCGCAACCGCCCTCTGTTTTTGGCCGACTCAGCACGAGCCTGGCTGGAACATGTTCCTTCAGGTTGGATTTGTAACTGGAACGACCTGAAGGAAATCTTTGTGGGGAATTTCCACGGCACATACATGCGCCCCGGAAACTCCTGGGATCTCCGGAGCTGCCATTAGGGGTCGGATGAGTCGCTTCGAGACTACATCCGGCGCTTCTCTAGGAAGCGCACTGAGCTCTCCAACGTCGCCGATGCCAACGTCATCGAAGCCTTCTTGGCGGGAACCTCCTGCAGGCTCCTAGTCCACGAGCTAGGATGTCAGGGCCCATGGACCACCAAGGAGCTCCTCAACATCACCACCAGCTTCGCCTCGGGCGAACAGCCCGTTATGGTGATCTTTGATCGCTCCAAAAGAAGAGGATGCCGATGAGGGAACCTCCAACCGCTAGCAGAAGAAGAAGAACAAGCAACGGCGTGAGCTCCACTCATGGCTGTTGCCAAGCGCAAACAAGGACAGCCGCCTCGCGAGGGCACGCCCAGCTTCTTCGACAAACTGCTTGAGGGACCATGCCCAAACCGCAAGTTCCCCGCCAAGCACGCCTACAAGGATTGCAACCTCATGAAGAGGTACTTTGTGGGCAATCCGGTGAAGGGTGACCGGAGACGGAAGCCCGAAGAAGAGAAGAAGGACGTCGGAGAGAAGGAAGATGGCTTCCCCAATGTGGACGGCTGCTTCATGATCTTTGGTAGACCGGCAGCCTACGACTCAAAGCGTCGCCGAAAGCTGGAACGCTACGAGGTCTACGCGGTTGATCTCGCTACTCTGACTTTCCTCAACTAGTCAAGATCCACCATAACCTTTGACCAGTCCGACCACCCGGAGCGTGTCCTGCAGCCAGGACGCTACCCCCTCGTCATCGACCCCATCGTCGGCACAAAGCGCCTCACCAAGGTGCTCATGGATGGAGGCTGCGGCCTCAACATCCTCTACGCCGAGACCCTCGACGCCATGGGGATCGACCGATCCCATCTCCATCCCAGCGAGGTGCCATTCCACGGCATCGTGCTGGGAAAATGGGCAATGCCCCTCGAGCAGATTGACCTGCCCGTCACTTTAGGGACTCTTTCCAACTTCAGGAAGGAGACCCTCACTTTCGAAGTGGTGGGTTTCCGCGGGACCTACCACACCATCTTGAGGTGTCCATGCTACGCCAAGTTCATGGCCATCCCCAACTACACCTACCTCAAGCTCAAGCTACTGGGGCCCAACGGGGTCATCATCGTCGGCACATCTTTCCAGAAGGCGTACGAGTGTGATGTCGAGTGCTGTGAGTACGCCGCAGCCATCACTTGTTCAGAGGACCACGCGGTCCGGCTTGCGGAGGGTGCTGAGGATCCGCCCGACACCAAGCAGTCCACCACTTCCTTCGAAGCCACGGAAGGTGTCAAGGAGGTCCCCCTTGATCCTAACTGCGCCGACGGCAGGACGATGCAGATAGGCGCTACCCTATCCCCCAAATAGGAAAGTGTGCTCATCGACTTCCTCTGCACAAACAGCCATGTTTTTGCGTGGAAACCCTCGGACATGCCAGGCATCCCAAGGGAAGTCACAGAGCACTCCTTGAACATCAAGGCTGGCTCCAAATCGGTGAGATAGGGCTTGCGCCGCTTCGATGAGGAGAGGCACAAGGCCATCGGCGAGGAGCTCCAGAAGCTTTTGGCGGCCGGGTTCATCAAGGAAGTACACCACCCTGAGTGGTTAGCCAATCCTGTTCTTGTACAAAAAAAGAATGGGAAATGGAGAATGTGTGTTGACTTTACGGGTCTCAACAAATCATGCCCAAAGGATCCGTTTCCTTTGCCGCGCATAGATCAGAAAGTCGATTCCACCGCAGGGTGCGAAACCCTTAGCTTCCTTGACGCGTATTCTGGCTACCACCAAATCACGATGAAAGAGTCCGACCAGCTTGCGACCTCTTTCATCACCCCTTTTGGGCCCTACTGCTATGTCACGATGCCGTTCGGCCTCCAAAACGCGGGGGCTACGATCCAGTGATGTATGGTCAAGTGTTTTGGGGACCTCATCGGGCGAACCGTTGAGGCCTACGTAGACGACATCATGGTCAAATCCAAGAAGGGCGACCAGCTCATCCCCAACCTTGAGCTGGCCTTCGAAAGACTGAGAGACAAGCGCATCAAACTCAACCCCAAAAAGTGCATCTTCGGGGTCCCGAGGGGCATGCTGCTCGGCTTCATCATCTCCGAGCGCGGTATCGAAGCCAATCCGGAGAAGATATCAGCCATCAGCGATATGGGGCTGATCCAAAACCTGAAGGGAGTACAGCGCATCATGGGATGCCTTGCGGCCCTGAGCCGCTTCATCTCACACCTCGGCGAATGAGGACTCCCTCTCTACCGACTCCTGAAGAAGACTGACCGCTTTGTGTGGACCGTCAAGGCCCAGAAGGCGCTTGACTGGCTCAAGCACCTCCTGACGAAGGCCCCGATCCTGGTACCGTCGACTGACGGAGAACAACTTCTGCTCTACATCGCAGCAACCACCTAGGTGGTTAGCACAGCTCTAGTGGTGGAGCGAGAGGAGGAGAGGACACGCCCTCAAGGTGCAGCGCCCGGTGTACTTCGTCAGTGAGGTCTTGTCCGAATCCTAGGCCCGCTACCCTCAAATCCAAAAGCTCATATACATAGTCCTTATCACGAAGAGGAAGCTGCGCCACTACTTCACCTCCCACCCGGTGACGGTCGTGTCTTCATTCCCCCTTGGGGAAGTGATCCGGAATCAGGACACCATGGGGCAAATCGCAAAGTGGGTGCTTGTGCTTATGGACCAGGGCATCACCTACGTCCCCCGGACAGCCATCAAGTCCCAGGTGCTCGCCGACTTTGTCGCAGAGTGGATGGAGATCCAGACGCCATCAGCGCCAGAGAAGCAGGAGTACTGGATGATGTACTTTGACAGGTCGCTGATGAAAGCTCGTGCTGGAGCGGGTCTGGTCTTCGTCTCTCCCCTCGGCGTGCGCATGAGGTACATGATCCACCTCCATTTTCCAGCATCTAACAATGTCGCCGAGTACGAGGCTCTCCTTAATGGGTTTCGCATCGCCATTGAGCTGGGCATCCAGCAGCTGGACATCCGGGGAGACTCTCAGCTAGTCATCAAGGAGTGGAGCTGCCACGCTCCCAAGATGGTGGTGTACTGCAACAAAGTCCGCAAGCTCGAGGACAAGTTCGACGGACTGGAACTCAACCACATCACGAGACGCTTCAATGAGGCAGCTGACGAGCTGGCAAAGGCGGCGTCTGGCTGAGGACCAGTCCCTACTGGCGTCTTTGTCAATGACCAGCATAAGCCCTCGATCCACTACGAGGAGTTAGGAAAGGTCTGCAATGCGCCACCTGTCCTGGACTCGGGAGCTGACCCCAAAAAGGTCTGCAACACGCCACCTGTCCCGGACTCAGGGGCTGGCCCTCCCGACCCTGAAGTTATGAAGATCGACACGGATCCAGCAGAGGGGGCCGAGCCCCCGCTTGACTGGAGAGCTCTGTACCTCGATTACCTCCTCCGCAAGTTGCTCCCGACAGACAAGACAAAGGCGCGAAGAATTGCCCGTCGCGCCAAATCCTTCGGCATCATCGACCAGGATTTCTACAAGCGGAGCCATACTAGCATCCTGCAACGCTACATCCCAATCGAGCAGGGAAAGTCGTTACTCCAGGACATCCACGCCGGGGCCTGCGACCATCACGCCGCACCAAGAACCCTCATCGGGAATGCTTTCCGACGGGGCTTCAACTGGCCGACGGCGGTAGCCGACGCCACCCGCGTGGTGTGCACCTATGAAGGGTGCCAGTTCTTCGCGCGACAAGCCCATTTGCCCACCCAGGCACTCCAGACCATCCCCATCACGTGGCCCTTCGCGGTCTGGGGTCTGGACCTCATCGGGCCCTTCAAGAAGGCGCCCTGGGGATTCACCCACCTACTCATCGCCGTCAACAAGTTCTCGAAGTGGATCGAGGCTCGACCGGTCACGTAGATCAAGTCCGAGCAAGCGGTGCAATTCTTCACCGACATCATCCATCGTTTTGGAGTCTCCAACTCCATTATCACGGACAACGGCACGCAGTTCACCGGGAAGAAATTCCTCAAGTTCTGCGATGTTCACCACATCCGAGTGGACTGGTCGGCCCTGGCGCATCCCTGCACAAACGGACAGGTTGAGCGGGCCAACGGCATGATACTTCAGGGTCTCAAGCCCCAAATCTTTGACCGACTCAACAAGTTCGGTGGCCGATGGGTTGCGGAGCTCCCCGCACTCCCATGGAGCTTGAGGACGACGCCCAGCAGGGCAACCAGCTTCACCCCATTCTGACCTGGAGTACGGGTCGCCGAGGGTCAGGGTGTATGACGAACGAGCGAACCAAGCATCTCTCGAGGACGCACAAGACTAGCTCGACAAAGCGCGCGACGTGGCCTTGCTACACTCGGCCAAATACCAGCAAGCTTTGCGACGGTATCCTAGTCGTAAGGTACAGGGCCGAGCCTTCAACATCGGCAACCTGGTGCTTCACCTCGTCCAAGACAACAGAGGTCAGCACAAGCTGACCCCCCCGTGGGAAGGTCCTTTCATCGTCGCGCAAGTACTGCGGCCGGGCACTACAAGCTAGCGACCCCCGACGGGCAGGTCTTCACCAACGCTTGGAACATCGAGCAGCTAAGACGTTTCTACCCTTAGCTATTACTTCCAAGTTTGTACATACATATTTCCGTCATCTTTTAGTTCGTGGGAAATGAGCTGTGTTGAGTTGCCTTCGCTAAAGTTTCATCCCAAGCTTAGGGATATCCGACCTAGGCTCTGCCCTAGGGCAGCATATCCCTCGGGGGCTATCAAGGGCTCTGGCCCAAGACACTTGGCATCATCTCAAAACACCATTTTTCCAAACCAACCCTCTTCCTAAACGTTTGGGCGTGAAAAGAAAAGAGTGCGCGAACGATGCTCGGGCAAGACCGATCGGACCGCGAGAAACCTACGCCCCAGCGGCTACGGTGCCTTTGCTCATCGGTGCTTCCTGATGCGTCCGACTCACGCTCTGACCTTTCCAAACCCAAAAAACAGAAAGAGGATCAAAAACTTTTCTGGAAAACAAAATTGCATGAACCAAAAAGGCCTCTGTAGCCATCGCAAAAGCAAGTTCGAAATTACTTAACCAAAAATTGCATGAACGATGCGGACGGTGTCCCATACGTTGGCGTGCTCGGCGCGCTCCGCATCGATGACATCTCTCAGCTGGGCGAGGTCGTCTTCAAGGCCTGTCCAGAATGGTCCGCCAAGTCAGAAACTGATGCAACTCTGCAAGCATGAGGACAACAGAAACCTTACCCTCGGATCAGGCCTTCAGTAGACATTCCCAGTCGACCCCTTGGGACAAGGCAGTCTGAAGCCCCTGCATCTGCAACTGGAGCCGACTGACAAGGTGGGCCATCTTTTCGGCCTCAACCTTTCGGCCTGCCTCGAGGTCGTGCTCCTACCGAGCTGTATGCCGCTCGTGATGGATGCGCTCAACAGTTTTTAGAAGGACCTCATGCTCCTTCCTCAACCGTGCAAGCTCCTCGACATCATGGCGGACCCACTCGGCAATGGCCCGGAACTCCTCAGCATCAAGGTGGGCCTTCTCGACGACGGCCCGGAACTTGCCCTCCGCCCGTCGCGCGCCTTCCCGTGCCTCGTGTTCCCACGCTTGCAGGTCGGTGACATTCTGCTGGGCGGCGGCGAGCTGCTCAGTCAGCTCCCCAGTCCGTCGCACCTCCCTAGTGAAGCACTCCCAGACCCCCCGCTCGCGTCGGAGGAACTCAGATTTCCCCTGGCTACATTTCTGGAGGGCCTGCAGAACGATTTACGCTCAGGAACCACCGGGAGAATAAAGGGACGGAGAAATGAAAGAAAGAATAGCCACCAAAGGGAACACCGTACCTGACCGCCGGGAACAACAACGTCATCTAGCTTCCCCATCGCGGAAGACAGGGCGGCGCGGATGTCTTCAAGCCCGCCTTGCACCTCCTGCCATCTTTGTCACTCTCCGACATCGTCCAACATGAAGCGGGGCCTTTGCGGGTCCTCACGGGACATCCAGCGATCGGTCGGCCCTCCCCACGCGTTCGGGTCGTGACCAAGCGGGACGAGGGCACAGGAGGGCCCTCTGGCCAGCCCCAACGCTGCTGTCTCCATTGTCACCACCGAGGCAGGCGCCACCATCTCCGCCACCGCCGTCTTCGTCATCGCCGCCGGGGGCAGGCGCCACCGTCTCCGCCGCCGCCATCTCCGTCATCGCCGCTGGAGTGGGCACTACCATCTCCACCACCGCCGTTGCTGCCATCTCCACCGCCGTCGCCGCTGCCTTCACGGCCGGCGCCTTGGACATTGGCGCCTCCCTCACCGGCTCCCCCTCCGCCTCATCATCAAGATTTATCACCTCTTTGGACGGTGGAGCCCTAGGGGTGGCGTCTTGCTCCATGGGGTCGGCTGCGGGGACAGAAGGTGGAACAGGGGTTGGCACCTGCTCCGTGCCCAACGACGGCACCCTTTCGCCAATCGCCACCGGGGAGGCCACCCCCGCAGCGGGCACCACTGCCCCGCCGATGACACCACCGCTCGCTCCTGACGGGGTCATGGTTGGCCCCGTGGGGGCGGACGATACCCGGACCACCTTCTTCGACGCCAGCGGCAGGACAAAGTCCCGTGGAGCAGCACTGCGAGATGACAACAACCTCATCAAAGGTAGCTCAACGCCAAGAAAAAGATAAGGTACGCGAGAACTTTCTACCTACCTCGCTGCAGTACGAGGACGGTGGGCGCGCTTCGCCCCCGAGCTCAACCTCGACCCCGGGACGTCCAATAGCAGCCGCTTGCCACTACCCCTCTACTCATGCGACAAGCGTAGAGGGTTGGGGGTTGGTCCCGTCGATCCCTGAGGCACGCCCCACGCCGACCCCTGGGGCGCGGCCTCCGAGCCCCATGGAGAGGGGCCTGGGCGAGTGGCCCGCTCGACCTCCCCCCCACGGCAAGTTGAGGGGGCTGGTCCCGGATCATAGGCGCACCCGGCACGGGGGCCGGGACGTACTCCTCCTCCTCCTCCTCCTCCTCAGTCTCGTCTTCATCATCGTCATCATCATCGTCGTCATCTTCGTCGTCATCGTCGTCCGTCACGACCGTGCCCCTCCGCCACCTTTGGAACTCCTTCGTGGCCCTCTTCTTCTTCCTCACCGTCTCCTTATCCTTCCTCCTCTTCTGCTATTCGGCGAGGAGGCGGTTCTGCTGCCGTCGCACTGTGTCCTCTAGCACTGGCACGTGCGATGCTATGAGCCGATTTAGTTTACCCTGCAGATTCAAAGACTCCGCGTCAGAACAGCAAACCAGGGAATGCAGGAAAGAAGAACGAGAGTGCAAAATTCTCACCAGCATGACGAAGTCCTCGTCGGGGCGCATCGGAGGATGATCCGGCACTGGATAAACGATGTCCCTATCATCCAGCGCCTCTCGGATGTGCTGCTTGATCTCGGCGTTGGCGAGCACACCCGTCGCAATGACGGTGCCATCAGTCACCGCGCCAGGAACCATATCGCCGAGCGCGAGGGCCCGGAGCATCAGAGGCGCCACCCTCCGAGCATGGTACGCCCCAATGACTCCGGCCCCAGTTAGGCCCTCCTCCTTCAAGCGATTGATGGCCTGAAGAAGACCGGTGATGTTTCTCTTCTCCTTGTCAACCGGACCATATGTCCAGTTGTCCGGCGCCGCTGCGATGACGCGACCGGTGAACTCCGGCAAGGGGGACTCGGGGCAGTTCTTCACGTAGAACCACTGTTGGTGCCACCCCTTGTGGGACGGCGCGGTCTTCATCGCCATGTACTCCCTGGTGCGGTTCTAGCGGAGGTGGATGCCGGCGCACCCCATTGACACCGGAACTGCCCGCACCTGGATCCCCCTCTTCTCAACCTTGTGATGCAGGCTGACCACGAAGAAGTATTTCCAGAGCGAGATGTTGGGCTCGATCCCCAGGTACCCTCGCATAGCGCGACGAACGCCGTAATGTGCTGGATCCCGTTGGGGTTGAGGTGCTACAGCTCGAGCCCGTAGTAATGCAACAGCCTACGGAAGAAGTGGCTTGGCAGAGTCGCGAACCCCCTCTCGTGGAAGTGCGTAAACGAGACGACGTATCCGTCATCCGGCTATGGTGCATCCTCCCTCCCGAGGAACCGCCACTCGTTCTTGGCGGTCCTATCACAGAGGAGGCCCTTCTTCACAAGGCCGGTGGCGTGCGCAGTGCCGAAGTTCAAGCGCATCCAGGACTCCGTCGCCAAGGGAAGGGGAGACTCGACGGTGGAGGCGGAGAAGGCTGCTGCGCTGGAGCGAGGGAAGGCGAAAAGTACGCAAGGAGGCAAGAAAGGCTTGAGGAACCAGCGAGGTCGACTCCCTCGTGTTATAGGGAGGCGCGGGGGAAGCAAAGGGGGCAATCCAATCGCAGTTATTGCGACGCCAGGTACCCCGTCACCCCCACCTTTTTTGGAAACCGTGCGCACGATCCTCTCCTACTGCAGGGAACATCTCCCCTCCCTCGTTTCACGGGCCTGGAATTTTTTGCCACTTCGCCTCCCAGAGTGCGCACGCGCGTGACTTCCTCCACGTACGGCCCGGGGCCCACCAACAAGTGAAAAAGGGATACGGAGCTGAAAACGCTCCTACGGCCCATTATGGTCCAGGGGTTTGAAGGCTGGCCCACCGCAGGGTTAGACAGTCGCCCCAGGATGCCCCCGAGCAAGGGGTGAGAAGGGACGGGCCAGCTAGCAGCCACCACCCAGGCGAGCGAAAGCCAAGGGCGTCCCGACCTCACATTCGAGTCCGGACTAGCGTTAAGTTCATGGTTTTTCCCCGAAGAAAGGCAATGAGCCCCCATATTCGATCTAACAGACCCGGGAACTATATGAACTGGCCATGCGGAACCTGGAGTACACCACCAGCTTGGCCCGAGCCGGACCCCCCCCCCCCCCGAACAAGGACCGGGACATCACTCGAACTGACCTGTTTGCAACTCAATGAGCACCACGGTTCGTCCAATGAGGATAACGTGGCACGGCTCACTCCCTCCGTCCCAGCAAACGGACACTTGAGGGGTAACGATCAAAAGTCGATCTAACCTCTCGGTAGGTCTCCTGCAACGCGCGGGGGCTCGGGGGCTGGCATCGCAACCCACAACCGCACTTGTGGTCAGAATTTAGGGTCTTGGAGCAGGAGTAGTCGTCGGAACAATAGGGAATCTTCCCGAGCTGAGCCATCCTCGGAACATCCGGCCTACCCAAACTCCCCAGCCAAGCCGAACGAGTGAAACTTTTCTCCCTGATCAAATACAAGTCGCAGACAAACAAGGATCCTCGACGAACGACAAGTGCAGCCTCTGGAGGAGCATTTTTACTCCACCAAAGGCTCGTGGGCTATTGTTGGGGGAAAATATTAACAACGTCCTTGTACTCCTTAACAACGGTCATAAAGGCCCGGGCCCGCCTGCGGCGACAGTGACCTCCACCGACTTGGCACGGGCAGGAAATATTCCACTTTGCCTCGCCCGACCCATGGTCCTAGGGTCAGACGCGCCCGACCCCTCGCCGCAAGGCTTCGCCTCGCCCAACCCATGGTCCTAGGGTCAGACGCGCCCGACCCTTCGCCGCAAGGCTCGGCCTCGCCCGACCCCAGGCGCAAGGGGTCGGACGCATCCGGGCCCACAAGATAGGGCTTCGCCTCGCCCGAGGGCGGGTGCGGACCAGCGGACGAGGGTGTGGATCTCGTGGGTCCCCACCGATCTCGCCATAAATGCAACCTACAGGGCGCCTATTTGGAATGTGGCTCTGACGCGCAGAAAGGTGCCCGCGCTCCTCGACGTGACCCGCCATAGTTTCCGGGCGGCGCACTGTAGCCACGACCGCACGGGGCTACAGCTGCACCATCCTGCCTCCCATCATAGGGTACTCATCACCCACGCCGCCCAACAAAGGAGGGAGCGCCGCACGGTTTCACGCTCGGCCCGGTGGCAGGGGCGAGTTGGCCACGCCTCCCGGTCAGCACACGAGGCTACAGAGGTCGACCTCCCTCCACGACGTGCACAACTGCAGTGGCTAGTCATCATCATCATCATCATGCATGGCTACAGCGGTTGGACGCCGCGCATACCTCACACGCTCGACTACAACGGCCGACCAGAGGGTCGTCTATAGGGCCCAACGACAACCATCCTCCTCCGGCGGTCATGCTAAAAGGAGACAAAGACCGGAAGGGAAGGCGGCGACCCCGGGGACTCGGTCCTTCTCCCTGTGCTTTACTTTACTTTACTTGCTTATCTCTTTTACTTCACCTGACTCCTGGCTCGATTGTAACTCCCATCTTTTCCTTAAGCTATACAGGGAGGACCGGGAGGACTGAGCAGGACACAGCTCTCCAGTCAACCAAACACCCCCCCAACTCACATTCTCTCCTGACGAGCATCAGTGCACACCCACAGAGACTTGGGACCAGCTTCCCTCTCTTGCCCGTTTGTAACCCCTACTACAGACTCTGCACGAGTAACACGAGCTGCCTCCCACACTGGACGTAGGGCTATTCCTACTCGAACTAGTCTAAACCCCGTGTCCTCTCGTGCAACCATCCGAGCCTTACGCGCATAGAAAATAAATTCACTTTCCGTAGTCTTGACCCGTGATTCTTGACAACAACAGCGCACCTTCGCCAATGGCTTGCCAGCCGCACCACCAGCGTCCCTCCGATCTTATCCACCCACGCCGGAGCCTTGCCTCACTCCCCCGCTCCAACCCTGCGGCTATAAATAGCCCCAATGCGCCGCCTGAAGCTCCCCGCACTCGAGATCGCCTCTGCTCTGCTTTCTGCTTCGCGTCGTTGAGCCACCCTCCCATGGAGCCACTATCTGTGCTGCTCCCTGCGCCTCGCCACCTCCACCGCCACCCCGCGCTCCTACCCGAGCAGCTTGGTTCCCTCCCAGAGCCCCGCTGTCACCGAAACTCCGCTGGGACTCCGCCGCCGAAGCCGCTCCCTGTCCCTAAGTCGTTCCGCCTCCGCCGAGCCCGCTTCGACGCTCCAACTGCCACCAATCACTCCCGGTTGAGCTCCCGCGCCTCCCCCGCCTATTATTGCCCTCGATTAACCCTGGGACTCGTCGGAATCGAGTCGAGCTCGCCGCCGGCCGCCGTAAGGACCTCTCTACATCTCCCACCTTTTTCTCGGGGCCTTAGTGCAAGAACTAGGGACCCCTGCGCGATTAAACCTAAGATGCGAGGGTTAGATTGTAAGTTTGTTTCGGTTAATTGATTTAAATCGGCAAAAATTAGATTAAACTTTGTAAATGAACCATAAATCATAGAAAAATTAGAAAAATGCAATACCACTTTTGTTGCACTCAGTGAACTGTCTAGTTTCATATAAAAATGATCTTGCACATGTTACTCTTAGAAATGTTGTTTTATGATTTATTTCTTGCTTAGGCCTTTTAAATCATACTAAATCCAAGAAAAATGCTAAAAAGATAAATCCAACTCTGTGGTGTATGTTTCTGAGTATGGAAGCTTGGAAAAATATTTAAGACCCTAGAGTAGAACTTTAAAATCACTGTTTATCCTTATCTTTGAAATCTAAGGCTAAATCTTTCTTTTCGCATAAGTAATGGAACCTGTCAGAGAAAAATGTGAAACCTTCTGGAATAGGTCAGTTGTGAAGTGTAGTTTGTAGAAAAAATATAGATCCTGGTCAAAATCAGTACGAAACCCACCTTTCTTTTTAGGGAAAGAGAACTAGGTTTAATATATGGGAAATAGTTGTCCTTCACTAAAAATCATGAAAATTTCACCAAAGTCTCTGCAACACGCCTCCAACCCACTATTCAAGTTTCATCCTCAGAATCACCGTTAGTTTTGAGATAAAAATGGTTAAGTACATGGTGCCTTTTGTTAATAAAGTAATTTTAATTATTTTTGTACTAGTCCAATGGATCTCAAATTTTTACAGTAATTTATTGATGACATAAGTAAGGTGCCCTAAATTTCTCAATGTCATATGTTACTGTCTAGTTGTGAAAACAAATTTTGGATGAGGAATCAGTTTAAATGAATAAGGAAATGTAAACTTAATGGGTAATTTTTGGAAGAGGTACATAAAAACATTTAGAAATAAATGACTTTCCAAATGTACCCCCGAACAGTCCTAAAAGTGACCCCCACCTTCCTTGTGAAGTCTAAGTTGTGAAATCTTCTATATGTACACAATCACCGTCAAAGTCAACCTCGAGTTTTAAACCACAACACACCTTACTTCATGAAGATAATGAAAGTTTAGAACCTGGTTTAGGTGAATGTGGTTGAAATGCAACTTTCATTCAGCAATAAGTCATGTCTTACATCCTTCATACGAAAGCATGGAAAATTTGAACTTTCTGCATATGCATGTCATGTAGAAGCTAATATCGCCGACGGAACCTACGAGCTCCACCCTACGCCAGAAGAGGAACCTGCCATAGAGTTACATCACGCGGAATTTGAGCCCGAGCTAGATCAAGACCCCGAAGACCTGCTAACTTTTTCTGAACCTGAAGGCAAGCCCCGGTGCATGCTTCCTTATTTTTAAATTATGCAATATGTTGATGCTTATGATTGTGCATTTACGTTTGTAGGAGTTGGCTGAAACCTTAGTTGCATGAACTTAGTACCTTGATCTGAACACTAGTTGTTGAAGTCGTGTAGTTGCTGTGCTAAATAGGACTCGGTAAAAGTTGAGTGATTGCCTATCACTCGCAAGTTATACGAGTTGTTTTTCTACTCATGCTATAACTATAAGGATGATGGAAGAGACCGAGAATGGTTCCAATGTGGTGGTTTGCCCCATCTATCTAGTAATGAATTTGCTAAGGTTGAAACGTGTCGGCATTTGTGATCAAGTGTTTGAAAGTACTAATCTCATACCTAGTATGGGATAGGGAAGCCTAGTACCTGATTGAACTAGGGCATGGCTTATATTCCTACTGTCCTTGGAATGTCGTTCCCATAGTGCATCATGTGGGTGCAAGTGCGGTCACAGTACGACAGAGGCTGGGACTATGGAGCATTGCATGCCAAAGGAAGTTTGGACCTGACACATGCCTAAGGGATCAATGGGGATGGCTGACAAGTGAAGCAACCCTTCGTGGTGTGCGGATGTCGTGGGATTAGGTTTGCCTCTCACAGTTTGGGACTGCTTGATCGCTATTCCACACTGAATAAAGATCGAACATGATGATGAGGTTAATCTTGATGCTTGTCATTAATTGTTTGGAAACTATGCTTGTTTAGTATAAATTGCTAATTTAGACTGGTTAATGAACTTAGAACTTGAGCTAAAATGTTGAAAGTAAGGACCAACTTTTGTCGCTTTTGGCAAAACAAACCCACAGCCAAAAAGCCTTGCATGTCTAGGAGTCCATGAAGTAGCTATCACCTGATGGGTCAGTCTAGCTGGAGTATTAGTTGCTCAGCCTTGCTTGTAGTATAACTTTTCAGGTAATGTTGATAGTTTGGTTGGTGGCACCACTTGGCCTGCGCAGCTTCATCCGGGTTGGACAGTCGAGTGGGATCCCTTCTCGGACGGCGAGGACAAGGGTCATTGATATTATGGTCCGCTTCGCCCTGGTATTGTGTATCGTCGTGTAGCTTCCGCTTATTTTACTTCTTCGTTGTTTACAACCTTGCAAACTCTGTTTGAATTTTGAAAACTCTGATGTAATAAAATGTTGAACTATGTTAATGTGATGGGAATGTTGTAATCTCTATGCTCACTCAAGTTCGTGTGAGCAATGCTTCTCGATCCTGAGTAAGTGGTTTATCGGATGAAATCCGATGGATGACCAAGTTGACTTGCTTAAAGTGCACAATCGCGTGTCAGGTGACATAAGTACATTTTAGTCAGGTTAATTTGGGGCGGTTCCGCTACAAGAACCTGAGGACTTGCTGGATGGACTCTCTTCATCTTGACTCGGTGCTAGGGGATAGTCACACGGCGACAGGCGAAGCTGAGCAAAATCAGGCAGGGAAGGCAAGATAGAAACTCATGCTAGAGAGCTTGTACAAAAGACATCTTCACCTGGTGCTAGGAGGTAGACATGCGGCGTCAGGCGGAGTCAGGCAAGGTCAAGCAGATCGAGGACAAAGGCTAGAGCTCGCTCGATAGACCCACTTCGGCCACTGGAGCGGAGCCTGGGCGAGGTGGCCAGAGATAGGTATGGAAATAGGCTTGGATTGCTTTGGAGTATTTTTGGAAATTTTCCGAGAATTTTTGGGAGAAGGGTGGCCCATATGTGAATTCCTGCGTACACAGAATTGGATTTTCCAATTAAAAGAATAAGAGATGTATATGAATAATATGAATTTAAAATGAAAAGTGGAAAAGGAAGGTATGGTTAGGTTTGAAATATTTTCTAGAATTTTATTTTTGGGGAATTTTTGAAGCTATTCAAGGGTCTAAAATAATCTTAGGAGTACACTTGCTTGGGTGCGTGTAGCATTTTTGGAAGGCTGACTCAACCGTCGGGGGTTTGCTATTCACTGCGCGGTGGACTGCGTCCACGAGCTGTGGACCGGCGGTGCACCTGGGGATATGGCTCATGTGAGCCAGGCGTAGGCAGGCAAAGGAGGAGAGGGTGGATGGCAGTTGACGGTGTAAACGGAGGGAAACGGCAGGGAAGCGGCATCCTACCGGCCCACCGGAGCCAGGCGGTGCCGTCGCGTGCACCATACGCGCCACTGCAAAGGCTTGCCGGAGCTCACTGTCCCGGCGAATCCAGCCACCTCTAGCCTTGCGGCCGATACTAGGAGAGAGAGGGGAGCGAGGGGAACCTGTTCTGGGGGTTGGGGAGGGGAGATGAGGAGAAAAAGGGTGCCGACTGACAGTGGTGGACCCATGATTCCAAAGCAGGGTATGCCCATTGGAAAAAAATATTTAGATGAACCAAATGTGCATTTATAAATTTTGCAATTGGCAATGATACAGAACATAGCAAAGGCCAAAGGGGGTTTCAATTTTGATTACCTCGCGAGGGGGGGGGGTAGGGGGGCGGGGGCACCGGGCTGGGCGGGACAGCGAAAAGCCGGACGGGGCACTTGGCGTGGGGAGGCGGACGGTGCGCCGGTGCCGACATGCCGCGAGTGCCGAGCAGGTGGAGGGGTCTGGCGGTGGCTGGGATCTCACCCAGTTCACCCAACGGGCCACGCGGGGCGTGGGGCAGCATCGCGGTGGATGGGGCGCCGAATAGCTGGACGGGGTGCTGGAGCACGGGAGCTGAGCGGAGGGGTCTGGCGACAACGTGGGAGTGCGGGATGCGTGCAGTCTGGCGGTGGTCGGGCGGTAGGTCTGGAGCTCGGGGAGTTGGGGTGACCCATGACCGGCTGAGTCACTTGGTGGGGGGAATGGGAAGGATAGATGGGCCGTTGGGCCGGCCGGCCGGGTGTGGTTTGTGGGTTAGTTTGTGTTGGACGTGAATTGAAGCCCAAAATAGCTAAGAATATCAATTTTAACACCTTAACTATATTATATATGTATATACCTCTAAGAACTACTAAAAATTTTCCCAAAAATGTTGGGAATTCATGGGAATACCCAGGCACAACAGTGAGTCCGCCCCTGCCGATTGGCCACTGGGGGACCAGGTGCAGCTCATCGAGGGATGTAAGTGAGGGAGAGGGGGTAGAGCGCTATTTATAGGTGCCAAGACGAAGCGGGAGGCGGCCACGTTGTGGCGGAGGGGATAAGGGCGGCCGGTGTGCCGTGGTGATGAAGGAATGGGAGGGGAAGCGCACTGGCGAGGGGGATGGCTACCATTAATGGCGGGTGGCGGCCAGCGGTGGCAGGGGTGAGGTGACCCTGGTGTGGGTGTTAGGGATAGGATAGGAAGGAGAGGAGAGGAGAGGGGAAAGGGGACTATACCAGTCGGGGGGCGTGGCGGAGGACCGAATGCAGGGTACGGGGCAGCAGGGACAAGCGTGAAGGCAATGTGGCCGGGAGGCGCTTGCTAGCGTCGGGGAGGCAGGCTATGGCGGCGTGGTAAAAGCAGTGCGGTGGCACGGTAAAAAGTGGCATGGCAGAGGGCAGGGGCGTGCGGTGGTGGCATCAAGGGAACGACACCCGCAGCAGCGGTGGTGCTGGCCGCGCGCTGGGCCACGACCGCTGGTCTAGTTGCTCATGGATTGGGCCAACTGGGCTAGGATACGGCGAGTGGGCTAGGAGCTGACGGAAGTGGAGTGAGGGAAGGGACGGCTGGGCCGTTGGGTTGGGAGCATGCGCGAGGGAAGGCGAGCAAATTTTTTTTATTTTTTTATGAATTTGCAGAAATAAATAGGCAATCTAAAAATTGGCAGAATTGGACTCCTGCCGCAGGACCAAACGGCGGTTGAAATGGTGGTTGGAGCGATGGCGGGTTGGAGCGGTGGACGTAGCTACTACCATTTGAAACGGCGGTACCGGCTACCGCCGATTGAACGGCGGTAGCTCGCCCCTCCCCTCCAACGGCCGGTTTTGTTGTGTGGAGGTAGCTATAGCCGGTTCAACCAGCTATAACTTGGTTTTTTATTTTGTTTTCATGTAATTTTGTCTCCTAGTAAAAATAATCAAGTTACATTGAAAGCACTAAATATTCAGATATGTCACTATTGATTGCAATATGAAACTTCGTAATTTGAGTGAGGTAGGGCACTTCGAGAAAATAATTAAAAATGAATTAACTCCCGGCCATTAGATACATAGCTGTTCCAACAAAATTACAACAAATAGAAACGAATTCGTGCACAACATATGAACAACAATGACTCTAGAGTGAACAATTAATTATATATTGCAGTGGCATGTGTGGCAAAGATGCTATCCTAAACATGTGTCGTTGCTAAACCTAACATGCCTTAGGTAATTGAAATTGTCGGGGATAGAGCCATCTCTACTTTCTAGTAGAATTGGCTTTGCCAGAGCTGGCAGGGCCCAGCCTCACTGTAGCCAGCACCCCAGAGGATGGTGGAGATGGGGGGCGATCCTTGTTGTGGTGGTAGGGGCACTTGCACCATGGATCGATACAAATCAAGTCACCTACGTTGTTAACCGTCCAAGGATTTGCATCAACTTCGGATTCAAGATTCTTGACCTTATGCTTGAGGTCAATGATCTTGCACTTGAGGTAGTGGATATACTCTTGGGTTGGCTCAGGAAGTGGAGGATCAACCCACTTCGCATAGCGGCAGTTTCCTTCATCGAGATAAAACTAAACGTGATGTTAGTTTGTAGCATGAAAAGCTTATAAAGAGTAAAAAAGTAATAACTTGACTCACCAAGTCATACGGGCATCGAAAGAAACGCCGACTTCCATTACTATAGCCATCAAACAGTAGGACGACACAAGCCACGCCATGGTGACACATTGGCCACGCATCATGACGGTCGTCATAAGGCCTAAGGGAGTTTGGAGGGGTGTAGTTAGCCCTATCATATAGAGGGAAGTCGGCGAGGGGTGCCTCATACTCCGTTGGGCCAAAAGAACCTAGCCAAGTGATGGTGGGAATAGGAGCATCCCCTCCTCTTCCCTCCTTCCACGACCTCTCCCTCTTGCAGATGCCATTTTTCTTCCTCCTACTTAGAGGTGTGGAAGGATACGGAAGAGGGAGGTCCAATATAAGGAGTGTTGAGATGGAGATACACTGAACCCCCATGTGCTCAGTACCCCATCATGTTCCTTCATACTGAAAAAGGCTAGATATAGGCTTTGCAGGTGCAAGGACGTAGGGCTCAGTGTCGAGTCCCATCTGCTTGAGAAGGCTCATGTTTAGGGTCCTTGCAGTCTATAGTGTAGGCTTTTCAGTAAGAGTTCACATCAACAGTGGTTTAGCACTATTTTAGTATTGTACTGGCAACATAGCAGTATAATGGAAATAGTGTGGAATCTAAGTACTCGAAGTGTGGAGACGAAATGTTATCACAATACAAATAACAGTACAATGACATTCGAGGTGCCCAATATGACAAACCTAAAGAGCACCTTCCCTAGGATAAAATGCCTTAGGTAATGTAAATTGTACTGGGTGAATCGGGGAAGTTTCCCCTTCCTCACTGTTTTGGAGGAACATTCTGCCTCCTGCTTCTTCATCTTCTTCTGTCGGTCTTGTTCCTGGAGGAGTTGCGCCTGACGAGCTTCAAATTCTTCCTCCTACTATTTCAGTGCTGCCTCTCGAGGACCTAACTGGTCACGTCGCCTCTGCAATTCATCCTCTTTGCCCTTCAAACGGATTTGTCGTTGGTGGATGCGTCACTCTTGCTTGAGCTGAGCAACATGTGCCACGTCTCGAGCTGCTTCCAGCCTACCACAGTATTGGGCTTTGGTCTCTAGCACCACTGGGATTATGGGCACCTCCCCTAAAGGCCTAGTGTCGATCCGTTCCATAAATGTGCATACCTGCATATTCATTCCTAATTAGTTCAAGGTACCGGTATGTAGAAAACATATTTAAAATGTTTATGAATGGCTTGACCTTGAAATCATCATCAATGTCAGGACACTTGAAGTACCTACACCCCTTCTTCCCCCTAGGTATGCGATCCTCCCATACTTGCAACCACGCACGGAAGCTGCAGCGGCATTTGGGGCTCTCATTCCATGGTGGAATCCCATTTTGCTCCTCCCTCCATGACAACATTTCTTAGAGGGAGACGCAACCTCACTACAAATGGTGGATTTGGGTTGGGAAGTGTTAGTAGTGCATTTGAACATTGTGTGAACATCTCATAAATAGAACGCTACTGACATGGTCCGTGTCTGTGTATGACGCGTGTCCGTGTCCTCAGCAAGTACCACTACAGGTACGCTACGAAAGCGTCGTCGGAGTGTAGACAGTCCTCGTGCACTAAGTCCTCAAAAGCGGCCGCCCACTAGGTCGCTGGCCCAGCACCACCCTGATGTGTCCTCCTAACATATGCATCATGCAACGGGTTAGAGTAACGCAAAATCTTTATTAGATGGAAAATGATTAGATGGGGTGTACTTGTGAACATTGACCGAGATGATATGAGTAACAGGTTGTGTGGAGTCCTGGTACCGGTGGAATTGCCTCATCACACGGTGTACCGTGTAATCCTCAACGTGGATGTCGTACACCAGCGACCTCTTCATCATTTAGTACTTCCAGTCTTGCAGGCACAAGGAAGACAGCCCATGCGGGGCACGAGCGTGGATGTCCGCTGCGGTGTAAGGTATCCACCTGATCTCAGTGTCGACAAGAGTGTCGAGCTGACCGACAAAGTCTGGGTATGACTTCTTCGTTTGAACTCCATCCCACAATCCCTACAAAAAAATATTTCACAAACAGGAAATGGCCGACCTATCAGGAAGTGCTCGCACGACCAAAGCTGAAGAAGCAACAGGCAACCAATGAATTTGGGCTCCATCGAGTTTACCTTACAGCAGCCCGTGCAAAGCCCCCAGTAGGTCGCCACCAATACAGTTGAACCCCAGCTGTACTGTGGAACCTCATCAAGCGGGGCCTCCACTATAGTCCTCGCGTAAGGAAGGAGGTGCTTAGGCACCGAGTTCTTTATTAGATGAAAAATGATTAGATGGGGTGTACCTGTGAACGTCGGCCGAGACAATCCAAGTAATAGGTTGTGGGGAGTCCTGGTACCGGTGGAACTGCCTCATCACATGGTGTACCGTGTAATCCAGAACGTGGATGTCGTACACTAGTGGCCTCTTTATCATCCAGTACTCTCAGTCTTGCAGGCATAAGGAAGACAGCCCATGCGGGGCACAAGCGTGGATGTCCGCTACAGTGTAGGGTGTCCACTTGATGTTGGTGTTGACAAGAGCGTCGAGCTGACTGACAAAGTCTGGGTATGACTTCTTCGTTTGAATTCCAACCCACAATCCCTACAAAAAAATATTTCACAAACAGGAAATGGCCGACCTATCGGGAAGCGCTCGCACGACCAAAGTTGAAGAAGCAATGGGAAACCAATGAAGATGGGCTCCATTGAGTTTACCTTACAGCTGCCCATGCAAAGCCCCCTGTAGGTTGCCGCCAATATAGCTGAACCCCAGCTGTACTGTGGAACCTCGTCAAGCGAGGCCTCCACTATAGCCCTCGCATAAGGAAGGAGGTGCTTAGGCACCGAGTTCCCCTGGGACGTGAAGAACATGATCACCCAAAGAGCCACAGTAAGTACGCCTCCAAGTGCCGCGCAACTGTGGTGTCGTCGGCTCTCATGTAGTCGGCCTGCACAACAATACAAGTTACTTGACACATTCACAAAACTTAGCGATAATGAAATGAAAAGTAGGTAAATAAGTACTCACATTGAACTGTATGAGCCACTTCTTTGTGGGTCTATGTGTCGAGCTGAAGGTGCGGTACGGCTCGGCCCGATCGTTCTGCGGAACGTGGGCAAACCGGTCCAAAAGCTCCTCACACCAGCTAACTGGCATGTCCTTTGTGCCAACGGCCCTGCCGGCACAAGGAAGTCCAAGATGGAGCTGCACATCTTGAAGTGTCGGGGCCATCTCACCCAATATGAGGTGGAACGTGTGAGTCTCAGGCTGCCAACGGTCAAGAAGAGCTGCTAGGAGTGACATGTTGAAGTGGAAACATGCCGCCTTGTCCGCACGCTCCACTCCAGCATCCATATTGTCTCCCTCTACCAACCTCGCTAGAGGGATGAGCCCCACAGGGCGTAACCTATACCATGCATAGCATTTATTATTTAGAAGAACACAATATTAGAACATGAAATTGAGTTAACTAAGTAAAATGTACCTTGGAATCCACCGAGCGTTGATCGGCATCATCAAAAGCGGGACACGTGCGCGAAGTGTGCTGAGGTTGGCACCCCATACAGCTAACATGAATGACCTTTGAGCGGTGTCCATGAAGGGTCGAGCAACTCGGGGGTCTCATGCCCCTCTCCAGGCTCCTTCGCCATACCTACAACACGTATTATATTAGTACGTGACGAATGAAATATATACAGCTGAAATGGAGACAAAATAATTAAATTTATGACACATATCAATTATTTCAAATACCACATAAATGAAATAGAATATAATAGACATGAGATATTCAAAACACAACATAAATGAAATATTACAGGATATGGAATTATTAAAATGTCTTACTATTACAACTTAGGTTACATTCTACAACCTAACAATTACAGGAGTCTCTCGACATAGAACAAATGTGACGAATTAAATTACATATGACTAAGTTGATGAAATGTAGGAGTTCATAAACATACAACACCATTACTACTACTGCATACATGAATCATAGAAGCCCTCATTGTTCCTACGTGCACAATGACCCCAATCACGTGCTGGAGCATTTGGATCACCTGTTGATGGTCCAACTTGGTTACTCCCACCTCCATATGTCGTTGCAAGGTAGTTCTTGTACGTGTGACCTGTTTCATGGCACTTACATCAGTTCTTGTGTCACCCAACCCCTTGGAACATTTCTAGATTAGGGTTAGGAATGTAACGCGTGGCATTACCAGGATTGTTTATGAAGTTTCCTAGTAAATGATATCCTTAAATCTCGTTTCTCCAAGTGGCCCATATAGTTTCCTTCAGAAAGTAATGTGGTACGAACTGACGAGTCTGAAGTCCCCCTGCCTCAATGCATGCAGCAATGACATGGGTGCAAGGCCTGTGAAGCAGTCGTGGCTTCTGGCATGAGCAAACACATCCTTCATTGGTAAGGATGCACTCTTGTGTGTGCTTCTCATGCCTCCCTCCCAATCAACATTTGTCCCTGCAAACAACCTTGAACCGGCGTTCAACGGCACCCACTTCATTAACACAATGCTTATGAGCTCTTTTAATCCCCTCCTCCATGTACTCTGTCATCTTGTATTCATAAATTTTATTATTATCGGCCATTGAGTTATTTGCCACTGCGTACCGTTCCCTGAAGTACTTCATGGTGCGATATAAGATGAATTCCATGATACCAAAAAGGGGTAGTCCCCTAACACCACGCAGGACCCAGTTGTACACCTCAGCTAGGTTTGTAGTCATTATACCCCACCTAGCACCTCCCTCATCATAGAGTGATGCCCACTTTTCCTTCGGTTCATGCTCAATCCACTGTGAGAATGTCTTAATGGACCTACCCCGTCTTCGCCTGACATTTGGACCATCCAGTCCAACATCCTCTAGAGACACACGGTGGTTAGCCTTGCTATTTACCAGCCTCTTGCCTAGGTCTTTGGATTGTTTCTTTGTAATCTCATCAAGTTTCTTCCATAGTAGATGGAATTTCCTCTCCTGATTCTGGGTACATAGCCATTTAAACATTTTCATAAGGGTCTTATTTTTGAATTGACTATGGAAGTTTGCCCCCATATGCCTCATGCACCATCTACTCTTCAAGTCTGGCCACTGCGCCATCCTGAAACGCTCCACACTGCCATTCTATAGATCTTCGATTGCTTGTAGAATGCCTTTGTGCTGATCATGAATTAGACAAACACCCTCCATGACCTTCACAATCATCTGCTTAACCCTCTCTAGGAACTAATACCAACTATCTCCAGACTCTTTCTCCACAAAGGCGATCGCCAGCAGCAACACCTGGTTGTTACCGTTGGACCCAATAGCTGTCAAGATTGTGCCTTTATACCTTCGAGTCAAAAATATGCCATCAATGCAAATGACTAGGCGACATCACTGAAAAGCCTCAATGCAAGGACCCAAGGCCAAGAATGACCGCTATAGAACCTGTTTGCCAGGAAATTGAGCACAGGGATAGGCTTTCAGGTCGTAGTAGCTTCCTGCGTTCCTCTGGCATATGGTGTGCAACAGGGCAGGGAGGTTATCATGTGATGCTTTGTATGTACCCCACTTCATCTCCAACTCCTTCTGCTTGGCTCGGTAAGCTTTGTGGTAGCTAATCTTGTACTTGAACTTCTCCTCTATGGCACAACTAATCGACTTGGGCTCGTAGCTAGGATTCTCCACTATCTGAGGATACATGTATTGAGCAACAAAATCAGCAGTGAGGTTGTGGTGTTGTCCTTCCAATTTATCTAGCAAGCATTGATGCTCTAACACTCTAGTCACCTCCCAGTAATTCTTCCACTTCTACTTGTATGCGTGCACCCTAAACGGGCAATTGCTTCTGACACAACACACATCATACACTATCGGGTTGCTCTTCACCACCCTAAACTGTTGTTGCAAAGATAAAGTGGACCATCTCTTCACAGCTGCCTTCGCCTCATCCCCACTATGGTATAAAGCACCCACACAAACCTCATTCTCCCTGTACTCCTAAGGGACATTTTTCCCTGCATTGACCTGTAGGTTGGAATGGTCATAAGTTAACCAGTTCCTTGGGACAGGATTAGCATCATCCTCATCTGATGAGTCCTCATCCATGGCTCCATGGTCCTCTTCTCCTTCTCTCTCTACCTGCTCAACTAACCCAGGGATGTCTTCCCCCTCATCAGCCTCACCATTTGGCTCACGGGGTGCATCTTCATCCTCTGCATCTCCTTCTACCCCATATTCATTGTCTTCTTCAGTTTTTCCATCAGTACTCTCCATACCTTCCTCGGCTCTAACTTCACCACCTCCTACTTCTTCTTGCATCTGACTGCTAGACCCAATCTTCCTAAACACTTCAACAAACAATATAAGTGGTAAACCGCGCTTAGTACAACCATTTACATAGACCCTCTAGTTCTGGGTTCCTTCAAGTGGCATCAACTCCCAAAATATTATGTCAGGTTGTAACCTCACTACAGCCCTAACAGACAGCTCAACTTGATCTCTATCAAGATGGAAAGCCTTAAATAGCTAGTTGCACATTGAAGCCCAAGTCCTCTCTCTTGCTCTTGGTAATTGTTTGTAGAACAACTGAAATTCAGACAAATCTACCCCTTCTGGACCACATCTAACCTCCCCCGATCATAGAACACTTGGAAAAATAAACTTTTTGACATGCCTGTCAATATACACAACATGAACACATATTATTACTCTCATGTTCATAATTTAACTAACTTCAACAACACCTACATTTGAACAACAATAGAAACATCTAACTCAAGCGTTGCCAATAATAACAATTTTAGAGTTATCTAAATATATAAACAAATTAATTTTAGTTTACCCTATCAACATACATGACATTAATAGAGAGAATTACTAAATATTACTAAATTTAAATAACCCTAAACACACCTACATTCCGAAAAACTATATAAAGATATGCACGACATGAACAAAAATTATAACTAAATGTAATAATTTCAACTAACCCCTAAAACACCTACATTATGAATACCTATATAAAATATAACTCATGCATTGCGAATAATATTCATCTTAAATTTATCTAAATAAATCAACAAACTAATTTTACTAGAACATAAATAACTAAGCTAAATATACTGTACCGACAAACCTATATTTTTCTATGTCTCATATGAACACCTAGATTTCATCTACTACTTAACACTACACTATTTATATAGCTACTACATCAACTACTACAAGTTAAGCTAAACTAGGGGATTTGTAATAATACCTCAAACGAAGAAAAGATCCAGGCTTCAATCTCCAACCTACTTTCCTCCTCTCCTCTCCTCTTCTCCCTCCCTCCCTTTCTTTCTCTTCTCCTCCCTCCCTTTCTTCCTCTTCTCTCCCTTCATCTCGGCTCCCTCTGCTTCCTCCAGAAACGCAAGCACATGCCCTGCCCCGACCGCTTTGTGGCTTTTAAAGGCGTGGGATAGCTACTGCCAAATTAGGCAGCGGTAACAATTCCGCTTTCGCCGTTTGAATCGTCGGCACCTGTTATCGCCCCCTAATCCGGCGGAAACCGGATACTGCCAAGCCATCTGACGGAAACAGCCTTGGCTCACGCACGCCAGCAACCTATGTGCCGCCCACTAAACCAGACGGTGGTAAGCATATTTCGCAGCTGACACGATGGATGCACAAAGGTACCGCTAGTTGAGACAGTGGTAGCCGTTTACCACTGTTTGATCTGACGGTGGGGGTCCATTTCTACAAATTTTTGGATCACCTATTTATTTCTTCAAATTCGTAAAATAAAAAATATAAAAATAAAAAATATTCAAGGCGAGCTGGTGGCAGGCTGGGCCGGTGTGTAGGCCACGAGTGGCTGATGGGTAGGCTGGGCCAGGAGAGAGGGAAAAGGGGAGAGTCAGCCCAGAAATTTTAGGATTAGTTTTGCTATTTGTTCAAGGGTGGGTTTCAATATAAATTTGGAATAGACTTCAAGTTTGGATGGAGCTTGGTTCGTGAGTTTGAGAGAGGGGTAGATATAGAACTTTTAGAGGAATTTGGAGTTTGGGTGGGGTAGAGAGGAACTAGGATTGATGAGGCCCTTATAAGAGTTTAGATACAGTTGATATTCAAATTAATGGAAGGGTTTTGGGAAATCTATTTGGAGAATAGATTTAGAAGAGAGTTTTTAGGGGAGAGCAATCATATGCAACACATATGGAGGTTTAATGCATGAGTTTACTTGTAAAAGAAGTTTTGAATATTTGGGGAAAGGAGATTAGGTTTAGTTTAAAGAAAAATTTTTAAAAGTGCGTATTTTTAAATGCTCAAAAAGTGGGATGTTATACTAATCCTGTGTTTTCATCGATCTCCAGCTAATGATATCCACCACACGTGATGTCTTCTCTGTCCACATTTATTTTTCACTTTTCATTTTTGATTTTCTGTCAGACATTTATGATGCACTCCTTCCTGTTTGGTATAATCCTCTTGTAGGTCCTTTACCCAATGCTCTACTTGTTCTAGTGCCGTTGTTCCTTGGTTGATGTGTTACCTACAGATGATGGCACCGCCATTCATAGTAGAGAACTAGACATCCATCCTTGGACAAAAATCCCAAACAAAACAGGATTCGAAACTAATGAGTCATTAGTCCCGGGTCCAACATCCACAATCGGGGCTCTTTAGTCCCGTTTGGTAACACAGTCATAAATATATTATTTTGATTTAGTTTGAAATTGATATATTTATGAGTAAAATGTACCCAATGATGAGCACATCAATATCGTGGATACACACGAGCCATGCCCTAACCAAGTTACAAGTCGTCATCAACTTGACCTTTGCATTCGGTTCGGATTTAGCTAACCACCGTGCACCGAAACAGCGATATCTCCTTCAAACAACATCGACATGAATCGTTCTTGGATGCTTTGGTAAGCAAACGACAAAAGATTTCTTTTGATTCTAGTCCCAGTGCAAGAAGGCTCGTGGATCATTTTGTGTGGTGCCGCATCCCCAGTTTTGGACCATGTCAGGACTTGTATCGCGTCAAGCCTTTAGCCCATGTTGTTTTCCACCAATCCTAGCTCTCCTCCTTTTCTCATAAACTTAGTAGCCGCCACATTAGAAACTTGGATTTTCTTTAGTTCTAGTTTGCAATTGAGAAACATACATCGTTCATTGTAACTGTAGTGACAACTTCTTTTACTATGATCCAGGCCCTTATTATTAGTCTTCTCGACTATGGTGATTAGTCCTTTCGTGTGGAGAGCTTGAACCTCATAATCATATCCACTTCATGTTGCGTTATTTCACTTTCTTGCTTATGTTCTTCGATTCGCCTTTTGGCGAGGTCAATTGAGTTGTTCTTGGTTTGTAACCAATCGAGCAGTGGTGTAGCGATTAGTTACAGGGGTCCAAATTGTGTTTGATTAGAAGCTCGGATTGTCAACGTCGAGCCTCTACCATACCTATCGGAAGATCAGGTCAATGCTAATCATCCACCAATCAATCTTTTCTTGGGCACTTTGGCGGATAGAGCACTTTGTGTGAATGTGGAAACCAAGCCTATACCTCCTCCAAGATCTAACACACTTCAAATGACCGATCAATGGGGTGTTTATAGCCCGAACCAAAGAAACTAGCTGTTGCAACTAGCGTATCACCGGCTTATTCTGGTGGTACTTCCACTTAGCTAGCCATTGTGCTGCTGACACCCAGATCTTGGATGTATCACCAACTGATGTGGTGACATGCATGGGCGTCACCAGATTGTCCGGTGAGTCCTGAGCCGTTGTCATTTATTGCCTATGAAATTGCCATTAAGAATAGTCTTAGGCCACCAGGATGTTGCTCAACGGGTGTATCACGTGTCGCTAGGTCATTCATTTGTTGATTTGATTGACACTACAACACAAAAGGTTTGTTGAGGCTGGTTAAAAAGGGTTCGCGGGGTGAACTTGAGACCCGCTCCAGCTTTTCGTAGCTAGAAATTGCTGTTGACAGGGGCAGGCCTTAAGACACCCATGCTATTTCATTTTCATTGACAGGTTATGCCATCACCCTACCATAAAATCGAATAAAAAATAAAAAACCTAGCATCTCCTCTCCTCGCTTGGCTCACCCTCGGGGCCAACCGTGCTGCTTGCATGCATCCTCGTGGTCCTCATCCAGCATGCGCGCCACCGCTCCCTAGGCCGCACCCCACGCCCCAAGCCAGCCGCGCCCAGGCCGCTTGCCACAGTGAGCCATGCCTGGGCTGCTCCCTCGACCGCACCCGGCCATCACGAGCCGCGCCATGGTTGGCCGCCCCACCGCACTCCTGGTCGTGCCTACCACCCACGTCGTGCCCATGGCCGGCCGTTCCCGAACTACACCCCACCGCACTCTTGGCGGTGCCCCATCGCTAGCGCCCAAGCCACACCTTGGGCCGCATGTGGCAACAGGGCGGAAGAGAGAAAGACTATAGTGAGGAGACAAGGTGAGAAAGACTATAGTAAGGAGATAAGGTGAGAGAGACGTGGTAAAGAGATAAGGATGGGTGACCGGGTGAGAGAGGTAAAGATAAAGGTGAGAGAAAGAAGATGGATCTCGCGATTTGATTTTTGCAGGGGCAGATGAATGTCATCCGCTCTTGAAAAATGATTTCCATGAGCGGACCATGGAACTGTCCGCCCATGAAAATAGACCCTATTTTCAAGAATAGACGATCCCATGGTCTGGTCCTGAAAATAGCCATTTTCAGGGATAGGTGATGTCACTATCCTCTCCTAGAAATTGATCCTATTTTTAGAGGCGGCTTGCGCTCTGGTCCGCTCTCGGAAATGCATTTACAAGGGTGGACCAGATGTTGCAAGACCGCTCATGTTACCGGGGGTGGATGATCTTTTGATGTGTGTCTAGAAAAAAGTGCTCTCCCTTACATATCGTTTTGTGTAGTAGTACTGTGAGTAAAATAGAGGGGAAAACGAGCCGTTTCTTGCTGAAAAACTTGTTGCGTGCGTATTTTTTCTAAACCAGCTCTTTTTGTGTGTTCGCTGTGAGTTCTGTTGCTGCGCGACCGCGCGAACTGAACTTGGGTGGTCCCAACAAATAGATATGTCCGGGACATAAAAAAAAACACACCCTGCAAAGCATTTGACCTATTGATTAGGAACAGTCTAGCAGAAACATACAAAGTTTAAGACCACGGATGAATAATCAGTGACATTTTTTCACAGCGATAAGCAGTGTCGATCAGCATGGTGATGGTGAAGGGCAACAGGGAAGCCCGCCCGAGCCCTGTAACCGCTTTGGGCTATTTGCTGGCCCATGCATGCCAGGCCATCCGAGTCTGACTCGGGAGATTTCCTCCGTCAGACTTATATATCGGTAGTCTCGAACCACCTGACGAGCCCTATGCCCTCGATGTGCTCTGCCTTCCCATGGAGCCACCCACCATCCGCCGCCGCCGCGCGGGTGATGACCTAATCAGCGGAATCCCCAACGAGATCCTCCACCTCATCCTCCTCCGCCTCCCCTCCATAGCCGAAGCCGCGCGCACCAGTGTCCTCTCCCGCCAATGGCGATGCGTCTGGGCCAACATGCCCGAGCTCATCCTCTGCGGTAGCCCTGCAACTTCGACGACCTTCTCGGGCCCTTCTCGACTCCGTCGATGCCGTCGTCAACGCCTACTCCGCGCCAAACCTCCAAACCCTCAAGATCGATGTGATCAAGATTGACCAATCAGTACTAGAGAACTCAGTATTAGTACCGGTTTGTAGGGTGCATATCTCCCGAAAATGCATCCGAGATTAATCCGTCGAGATAAAAGGGGACGGTCTTTTATCACGGGTCCCTGAACCGGGATATAAGACCCTCTTTTAGTCCTGGTTTGTAAAACCAACCGGGACTAACGGGGCTGCCACGCCAGACGCTGGACAGACCCCTTTAGTCCCGGTTGGTATTACAAACCAGGACTAAAGGTCTCCTTTTTAGTCTCGGATTGTTTTACAAATTGCGTGTATACAGCGCCATGCAGGCGCCTGCATGGCGCCTATAATTTCGTACATCACATACCTCTTTAGTTAGTTGAGAGTTTTTTTATAATTAATGAAATCAATCAAACTATATATAGTATTTAAATGAATCAATTTAACTATTACATACTTATATATACAATTCTTATACAATCAGCTAGTATATGTACAATTCTTGATTAGTATATATATAGTACAATTAATTCCTAGCTAGCTAGCTATATAGCTCTAGGATCTTTGTGGAGGTCTTCCGTCGAGGTATTGCTCGGTGCTTCTTAATTTCATTCACCATAATGAAATTCTCCTTGTAGATTTTTCACCTCGTCCAACAAGAATCCTATGAGATTTTCACATATTGTGTCTATTCTTTTCTTCTCCAAGATCTTGTCTCGAATATTATGCATCTGTAATTTGGAAGTGAATAATGTTACACGGACAATTAAATATAAGGAGCTAGAAAACAATTAACTATTAATAGTTTTATTTTATACTACGTACTTCCTATTTTTCCTGCGGCGTTAACCTGGCCTTGTGTGACAGAAAACTTTGCATGTTCTCATAGACATAGTACCTACATAGATTATTCCCTTGTTCCAGTATTAAGCACTTGAGTGGGAAAAAAAAACAAGTTATAAAATATTCGTTATATAGAATGTACAAAATATGCAAACTTCATACGTACCGGGAAGTCTGTATCCCATGTAAGTTTTTCTTGGTATGCACCTTGGGGTCGTTTTTTGATGAATTGTTTCCATGCCCTACGGATTTAAATAATGAATGATACAGTGTTAGGCGAAAATTTAGGAAACACACTTTCGTATTGAGATAAAGGTCCAGAATTATTAATTACAAGTGTAGAATCTCTTGGTACTCCGCTAGTGGTTTCCTCAAGAAATCGAGGGCGGTAACTCGGCTTCTATTAGGCTCAATTACTATTAGGATCCAATGGTAACTGTGTACGTAAATATTGATTAATCAGATAAGGAAAAGGATACTAAGATAGACGATATACATACGTACAAATACTTGAAGTTGTATGGAAGTAGTATGTAGCTCTTGCCACCTTGAAGGTCCAGCATATTGAAACATTTCACCAACATTTCATCTATAAAATCTCGTAGTTGGGTTTGGTTAACTACGGATGGATCCATGAAGCCAACATGCAAGTATCCTTCTTGTCGGCACTTCTGAATTAGCTGCCTACATAAAAAGGAAGACAAAGTTAGTAGGGCGACGCATGCATAAAAAATAATAATATGGTCCAAAATTTACATATAGATACATGGATACTTACAGAGCCCAGGCGCTGATGAGAGAGATGTCTAGGGCATCTTGATGGTACACTTCGTATATATCTTTGAATTCCAGCCAGAGGCATTTCTCGCCTTCGCCGTAAAAATCTATCGGTTTTACCTTAAGGGCGAACATGGAAGTTTGGTCGGCGGACGTCTTCATGTACCATTCATGGAATTCATACATCTTTAGTGATAGGCTCCCTACCAACTCCGGCCTTACTAGAGACTTTTCTAGCTCAAACGTCCATCTCGGATGAAATGGCTGTGAAGCTGCTGGCTTGTGACCACCTAGCTCTATACATTGATCAAGTCCCACTCCAAATTCTTTCATGAATTTCAATACTTGATCTTGTTGAGACTTGGGCATTGCTGCTATCCTTGTAGCATCTCCTTCTGGTAGATGATGAAGGCGGCGATCAACAACACTTGAAGATGACTTTCCTTGTAGCGTCTCCCTATATTCATCACCTCTTAGTTTGAATGTGACATCTTCTAAAAAATTGTAATTTAGTTGGATCAATTGTTGGTTGTGGCTCCATCTCCCTTGCTTTTTTTCTATTCAGCCCTTTTCCTGAACAACTCCTTACATTCTGCTTGGATTTCGTACCAGCGTTCCTCTTGAGTCATTGCATTCCAGCGTTCCTCAGGAGTTACTTCAAGCTCCTTATTTGTTTTCCTTTTTCTATGTGCTGGCTTGGGAGCCGTTGGTCGCGACTTCATAATCGGGTCTCCAGCAGGTTCCTTTCTCAGGGCTGCAGGTACCTTGCTCGGGACTGCTCTTAGTCCTGGTGTCGTCGTTGAGCGGGGAGGAGTATTGTTGTCGTCGTCGTTGCCAGCTGGATGTGGAGATGGAGACTTTGCTCAAGCATGCATCGACGATAGTCCTGGTGTTGAAGGTCCTGGTGGTGATGGTCCTAGTGATGATGGTCCTGGAATTGACCATGGTGGAGAAGTCAGTCTTGCCATTTGAGGAGATGGTTGCGGCTCGGGTTCTTCCGGGAGGGGTGCTGCCTCCATGCCCGGGATGATGATGTAGCATTTACGCCATAGAATGATGCCTCCTTGAACCGCATCTCCTAATATACTTTCCCCAACGCCTCTCGGGAGCTGGAGCTCATAGCCTTCATATTGGCAATCAACGAGTTGCTCTACCGAGACACTAGCATAGCTAGGTGGAATCTCCATGCCATGGCTCGCTTGCGTTGCCCAGCTTGGTAAGGCACTCGCGTATGCTACCTGTACATATAGCAGAAATAAAGATGTTATTAAACTCCAATCCTGAGGCGTGGTGGATTGATGGATTGAGAAGATTATTGCATAAATATTAATTATGTTTAAGAGTATACCTTAACAGTCAGGTTGCCGACCGGTACATGCAGCTCACAGGAGGTGCGTTGCCTGATGAAATCAACAGCGAACTGTTGCTGGTCATGTGGATCAGGCTGTGCTCCTGATTGGGAAGGGCCATTCGACGATTGACTTCGTCATGCATTCTTTGTTCTATAGATTGCACTTGAGATTCTAGGTTGCGCCGCTAGCTCTACTCAGCCCGATCCTTTCTTCGCTTGCGGCTTCTGTACGAGTGTTTGTCTTCTTTGAAACCGTACTTCCACGGAATGATCCCGAACCCACGGACACGTTCTAGGTGCTTAGGATTCTCGAGGGCCAATGTGAGCTCATCCATTTCTCGATCCACCACCAACCTCCCAGCCTTAACATCTTCGATGTTCTTGGCGAGTTGTTCGCCCTTGAGATGTATTTACTCAATTAAGATCAACATCCCATCCTCTTGGCTCAGTTTGCCTCCATGAGCAAAAAATCAATTTTTAGCTCGTTGGCTCCATTCATGAGTTGCTGGTACGATACCCCGTTCGAGCAGGTCTTGTTCCATCTTGCAAAATTTGGGCACTGCTGTTTTGTAACCACCTCGCCCTAGCTTATGGTGCTCTTTCTTATGACTAGCATTTCCAACGTTGGTGTTGACTTTTTGCTGACCGCCATGGCTCCTCTTGTACTCGACAAATGCCTCCCATTGGCCACTCAACTTTTGAAATTCGTTGAAATCTGGAGTTTTGTCCTCCTTAATGTACTTTGAAACTAGAAATTTCTTGAATGTTTGAAATTGTGTGGCTATCTTCATCAGCGTCCACGCTTTAACATCCTTTTCAATATATCCAGCGGGAAATATGAAATGTTGCTTGACCTGTTCCCACGGCATATCCTTTTCTATTTGTGGCAGCACGTCCGAATCATTTCTTTTGCCTCTCCATTTTGTGAAGCTGATGGGCACATTGTCCCTTACAATTGCCCTGAGCTGAGTCACGTACTTGTTTGCCACATCGACGGTAGCAACCAGCCTGCCATCTTCTGACACTTCTGTGATCTCTAGCTTTTGCGATCCATCCATCACCATGGTTCAACCTCGTGTCTTCTTAGGGTTCGCCGATCCAGACGGCTAACAGTTCAAGATTCGTTAATTAGTACATAATAATAAAGAAGAAGACATTCTAAATGGGGTACAACGTTATAAATGATATATACCTCAACGGTATGTTCCACCGCGGCAAGGTTTCACTCGGGCTCTTCATTGCCATCGGCTTCAATGTTGAGGTACGTGTCCGCCTAGTTACTCTCTTCTTCAGTGTACGTTACGTTATGATCTCTACCAGCAATAATATCTTCCAGCATGAACCTTGCATTCTCGCCGTCCGCTATCTCAACTACTCCAAACACACATGAAATCATAATTACATGTATGTTAAGGGATATAAATGAAATCATAGAAACATACACATGAAATCGTACACGAAATTAAACTTACATGAAAACTTCTTAAAAAATACACAAAAAATCTTGAATGAAACTTAATTACATGAAATGTCTTTAATGTATTACAAGTTAATGTACATGCATGAATTCATACAAGAACAACGTGAAACCATACTAATTTCTACTAATTTCTACTGAATTCTATCAAAATTGAAGCATAATTTATTTACAGAGATTTCTACTAATTTATTGAATTTCTATAAAATTTGTACTAATTAGTACAATTTCTAAGAATTTCTACCAAATTTTATAACTAGAAAAAAGTAAATAAAAAAGGCTTGCATCATTGCTTTGCATCACTGCCAAATTTATTCTAACTTCATATACAATTTAACTAATCCTAAATTTTCTATTAATTTTATAACTAGAAAAAATTAAATAAAAAAGGCTTGCATCACTGCCTTGCATCATCACTGCCACATTTTATAACTCTAGAGCGCCGGGTGCTGAGGTTTTACACGTGCGGGCGTGGCGGGTCGACGACGCGCGAGGGTGGCCACGCCAGCAATGCTCACGAGGCGGATCGGGGCTCGAGGTGCTAGACGGAGGACGAGGGAGGACGGGATGACGAACGGAGGAGGGACGACAGGGTGTGCGGATGGAGAAGGGAGGACGAGGCACTGGATGGAGGAGGCAGGATGGGGCGCCGGACGGAGGAGGGAGGACGGGGCGCTGGACGGAGGAGGGAGGATGGGGCGCCGGACGGAGGAGAGGAGATGGCTCGCAGACGATGACGAACGGCGGCGTAGATGTAGGCAGAGGAGGCAACGACGGGGATGAAGACAACCGGCAGCGACGGGGACAGAGGCGGCAGTGTGACGCCCGTGGAGCTGGTGACGGAGATGATGCGGAGGCTAGAGAGGAGTAAAACTTTCGCTAAGTTACCGGGTGCGGGGGGAGTAGAAATGCCAGTTACTTTTATCCACCCCCTACCATTTATCTCAGTTTATAAGAAGAACCGAGATAAATGGACTTTTAATCTCGGTTCTTCTTACAAACCGAGATAAATGGTCAACCCTTTTATCTCGGTTTATAAGCAACCGAGATAAAAGGTCTGCCCTTTTATCCTAGTTTTGACGCACCTGGGATAAAAGGACAACCCTTTATCTCGGTTCGTAACTAGAACTGGGATAAAAGGTCATGTCCAGGCGGGAGCTGAAATTTACCCTTTTGTCCCAGTTCTAATTACGAACCGAGATAAAGGGCCTTACAAACTGGGATAAAAGGTCCCTCTCCTATTTCTCATCTCCCTCTTCTTTTTTGGAAATATAATTTTTTATGTTTTCGCTAGATTTCATGAAGCAAAATTTAAAACTTTACATATTTCAAACATGCAAAAATATATTGAATTAGCAATTATATTTACAATAAGTTTGAATGACTCATTAATTCTACACTAGTTAGATTACCTTCTTAAATAATTACTTTACTGCATCACTATCATCAAGTGTTGTTGTCAAGATTAGCGGATCAAGACTACAGCTAGTAAATTTTTTTTATGCGCGTAAGGCTTTGGATGGTGGCGTGAGAGGACACAGGGTTAGACTGGTTCGGGCAAGGAAGGCCCTACGTCCAGTATGAGGAGCTGCTCGTGTTACTCACGCGAGGTCTGTAGTAGGGGTTACAAACGGGCGAGAGAGGGAGCCGGTCCCAAGTCTCCTGGGTGTGCACTGATGCTCTAGAGGTTAGTGTGTGGGTTTTGTTGGCTTGAGGGTCCCCTCGGTATTAAGGCCCCTGGTTCTCCTTTTATAGCTCAAGGAGGTCTCAGGGTTACAGGTGAACCGGATGTGTGGAGAAGTAAAAGAGATAAGCTAAGTAAAGTAAAGAACAAGGAGAAGGACCAAGTCCCCGGGTCGCCGCCTCTTGCTCCGGCCTTCGGCTCCTGTCAGCGCGTCCACTGGAGGAGGACGTCCATCTTCGGATCCGTTCAACAATCTTCCTGGCGGCCGCTGCCGCCAAGCATGATGATGGTGTTCGGTCATGGCAACTGTGCACGCTGGGGGAGACGGCTGACCCCTGTTGTCCTGCTTATGGCCCGTGGAACACAGATGCCGCGTCCCTGTCACCGGATACGCGGGGTGTGAGAACAGGTAGCGCTCCCTCCTGTGCCGGGCGGTGCATGCCATGAGTGCCCTGTGGCGAATCAGGGGGATCCGCGGCCACTGTAGCCTGTGTGGTCGTGGCTACAGTGTTCCGCTCGGGTACTTGTGGCGAGTCATGTCGAGGGGCGCGGGAAGCCTTTCTGCGCGTCAGAGCTGAGGCACATTTATGGCAAGATCGGTAGGGGGCCCACGAGATCCGCACCCTCATCTGCCGGTCCGCGCCCGAGGCGGACCCTTGTCTTGTGGGCCCGGATGAGTCTGACCCCCTACGCCTGGGGTCAGGCGAGGCGGAACCTTGCGGTGAGGGGAGGAGTTTTGCCATCGAAGGGTCGGGAATGTCCGACCCCAGGACCCTGGGTCAGGCGAGACGGAGCTGGATGTCCCCTTCCCATGCTAGGCCGGCGGCATTCATCATCACCACAGGTGGGCCTGGGCCTTTGTGGTTGTTGTTTTAAGGGGCCTTAGGAGGTCGTTAATATTTCCCCCCAACAATAGCCTCCGAGCCTGTGGTGGAGCGAGGATGCTCCTCTAGAGGCTGCTTTCATCATTCGTCAGGGATCTCTGTTTGTCACGCAAGCTGCAGTTAATCAGGGATAGGGAGTGTTGTTTGCTCGGCTTGGCCGGAGAGATCGATCAGGCGAGGTGTCCTGTGGGCGACTTGGTGCGGGAGGATTTCTCATTGTTCCATAGGGCTCCTTCTGCCTGGAGACCTCGAATCGAGACCATTCATGTGGTCATTGGTTGCGAAGCTAGCCCCGAGCCCCCGTGCATTGCAGGAGACCGGTCGGGAGGCTAGATCGACATTCGAACATTACCCCTCAAGTGTCTGTTCGCTGAGACGGAGGGGGTGAGCCGTGCCATGCTATCCTCGCCGGATGAACCGTGGTGCTCGTTGAGCTGCAAACGGGTTGATTCGAGTGGGGTCCTTGTCCCCGTTCGAGGAGGGGGGGGGGTCCAGCTCGGGCCAAGCTAGTGGCGTACCCCAGGTTCTGGCCGACCAGTTCATATAGTTGTCGAATCCATTCGATCGGATTCGGGGGCTCGTTGCCTTTCTTTGGGGAAAAACCATGAACTGTGTTGCTAGTCTGGACTTGAACATGAGGTCGGGACGCCCTAGGTGTCGTGCGCCTGGGTGATGGCCGCTAGCGGACCCGTCCCTTCTCACCCCTTGCTCGGGGTTATCCTGGGGCGGCTATTGAACCCTTAGTGGGCCAGCCTTCAAACCCCTGGATCATAATGGGCCGTAGGGGCGTTTCCAGCCCCGTATCCCTTTTTAACCTATTGGTGGGCCTTGGGCCGGATGTGGAGAAGGTCGTGAGCGCTCGCTCTCTGGGAGGCAAAGTAGCGGAAGGAGCCAGCCCACGAAATGAGGAAGGAGGGGATGTTTTCCTGCAGCAGGTCATACGCACGAATTCCCAAAAAGGTGGGCGTGACGGGGCATACCTGGTGCTGCATTAACTGTGACGGGGCCGCCTGTTCCGCTTCCCACGCGCTTGCCTATAAGACGGGGGGTCTGCCTCGCTGGTTCCGCCCACAACTGCTCCCAAGTCTTTTCGCCTTCTACTTTCCTTCGCGTCGCTTGCCTTCCTCCGCCTAGCGCAGCAAATTCCCTCGCCCTCCGCCATCGAGCTTTTCACCCCTTCGCGATGGAGTCCTGGGCGCGCTCAACCTTTGGTACCTCGAGCACCGATGGCCTCATGAGGAAAGGCCTCCTCTACGAGAGGACCGAGAGGGGCGAATGGCGGTTCCCCGAGAGGGAAGAGCTGCCGAGTCCGCCCGCCGGCTACGTCGTGTCGTTCGCCCACTTCCACGAGAGGGGGTTCACGACCCTGCTGAGCCTATTCTTCCGTGGGCTGCTGCACTATTACGGGCTCAAGCTGAAGCACCTTAATCCCAACGGGATTCAACACATTGCGGCATTCGTTGTGTTGTGCGACGGGTTCCTGGGCATTGAGCCCAACTTCTCGCTCTAGAAGTACTTCTTTGTGGTCAGCCTGTACCAAAGGGCCGAGAAGAAGGGCAGCCAGCAGCGGGTGACCCTGGTGCCGATAGGGTGCGCCGCCATCCACCTCCGCCAGAACTGTGCTAAGGAATACATGGCAATGAAGACTGCGACGTCCCACAAGGGGTGGCATCAATAGTGGTTCTATGTGAAGAACTACTCTAACTCCCCCTTGCCGGCGTTCACAGGCCGCATCACTGAGGCGGTGTCGGAGCATTGGTCGTACGGCCCGGTGGAGAAGGAGAAGAAGCAGATCAACGGTCTGCTTCAGGCCATTGAGTACCTGAAGGGAAAAGGCCTGACCGGGCCCGGAGCTATCGGGGCGTACCACGCTCGGAGGGTGGCGCCGCTGATGCTTCGAGTTTGCCCGCTCGCCAAGATGGTTCCCAGCACGCCGACCGAGGGCACCGTCCTTGCGACAGGCGTGCTTGCCGATACTCAGATGTGGCAGCGAGTCCGGGAGGTACTGGACGACAAGGACGCTAACTACCCAGTGCCCGGTCACCCTCTGATGCGCCCCGACGAGAATTTTGTCGAGCTGGTGAGGACTTTGTGCAATCGTTCTTCTCTTGTGTATTTCTTGGTTCGTTGCTCTGATGCGCAATTTTCGTGTCTGCAGGGGCACATGGTCCGGGTCATGGACTTGCGCCCGCTGGTGCCAGAGGATGCAGAGCAGTGGCTGCAGAACCGCCTCCTCGCCTAGAAGCAGAAGAGGCGCAAGGACAAGGAGACGGCGACGAAGAAAAGGAAGGCCGCCAAGGAGTTCCAACGGCGGCAATGGGGCAAGGTCGTATCGGACGATGACGACGACGACTATGAGGAGGAAGAGGAGGAAGACAAGGAGGAGGAAGAAGAGGAGGAGTTCATCCTGGCCCCCCAACCGGGCGTGCTCATCATCCGAGAGCAGCACCCCCAACCGGCCGCGGGGGGCACGCCGAGCGGGCCGTCTGCCCAGGACCTGCCCCCGCGAGGCTCTGGGGCTGCACCCTCGGGGTCGGCGCGGGGCGCGCCTCGGGATTCGGCGGAGCCGACCCCCGACCCTCTGCTTGCGTCATGCGAGCAGAGGAGTAGCGGCAAGCGGCCGTTGCCAAATGTCCCGGGGTCTGCGTCGAGCTCGGAGGTGAAACGCGCCCGCCGTCCTTGCGCTGGGGGAATGTAAGTGGAAATTCCTCGCACATCTTATCCCTTCCCTGGCATCGAGCCGTTTTTGATGATGTTTGTTGTCGTTTCATAGTGCTGCCCCTCGGGACTTCATCCCGCCGCTGGCGCCGAAGAAGGCGCTATGGGTGTCGTCTGCCTCCGCGGGGTAGACCGCGACCCCGCCGGCAGCGAGCTGCGGTGTCGCCGGGCAGACCGCGGAGGTGGCTCCTGCGGCGGCAACCGGAGGGAGGGCGTTGCAGCCAGGCATGGGGCAGGGTCCGACCCCTGCTCTGCCTTCTGCCTCCACGGCTGACCCTTTGGGACAGGGTGTTGCCCCTAGGGTCCCTCCGGCCAACGAGGTGATAGACCTCGACGACGAGGTGGAGGGGAAGCCTGTGGCTCCAACGGCGACAGCGGAGATGGGGGCAGTTGCCGTAGTGACCGCGACGGAGATGGCAGTAGCAACAGAGGAGGGAAAGTCTGCCCCCGCGGCCACTACGAGGACAGCGGTGGCGGTGATGGCGGGGGTACCTGCCCCAACGGCCACGACGAAGGCGGGGATGCCTGCCCCATCGGCCGCGACGAAGGCCGCGGCGGAGGCGGGAATGGAAATGCCCGCTCTGGTAGCCACGACGGAGATGGTGGCGGTGGTGGATGGAGCAGGACACGCATCGGCATTGACGACGGCCGTGGTGACTTCGATAGAGACGGCGGCGCATGTGCTTGGGCCGTCGGCGAGGCTGGCGGCAGCAGGGGTGGTGGTGCCTGCCCTGGCGGCGGTGTCGGGGACGGCGGCGCCGGGGTCGGCCGGAGCGGCCTCCACCCTTGTCCCGGTTAATCCTGTTTCCAAGGCGTGGAGTGGGACTACTCTACGCTGGATGTCCCGTGATGACCCGCAGAGACCCCTCTTCGTGCTAGATGACGCCGGGGAGTGGGGTAAGTGGCAGGCGATGTAGGGCGGGCTTGCAAATGTCCGCGCTGCCCTATCTTCTACGATAGGGTCAGGTGATGGCTGCGGCGTACTCGCAACACTCCACATCGCACTCATACGCCTTTTGGAAAGACGTGCCAACTGCGATGACCCCGTTGGGCCCCAGCAGCTTGAGCTTGAGGTAGGTGTAGTTGGGGATGGCCATGAACTTGGCGTAGCATGGCCGCCCCAAGATGGCGTGGTAGGTTCCACGGAAACCCACCACCTCGAAGGTGAGGGTCTCAAAAGTGATGGGCAGATCGATCTACCCAAGTGGCATTGCTCGTTTCCCCAGCATGATGCCGTGGAACGGCACCTCGCTGGGCCAAAGGCGAGAGCGCTCGATCCCCATGGCGTCAAGAGTCTCGGTGTAGAGGATGTTGAGGCTGCTACCTCCATCCATGAGCGCCTTGGTTAGGTGTGTTGTGCCGACGATGGGGTCGACGATGAGCGGGTAGCGTCCCGGCTGCAAGACGTGCCCCGGGTGGTCGGATCGGTCGAAGGTGATGGCGGATCCCGACCAATCGAGGAAGGCCGGCGTAGCGGGCTCGGCCGCGTAGACTTCGCGGCGCTCTAGCTTCCGACGGCGCTTGGAGCCGTAAGCCACTGGACCACCGAAAATCATGAAGCAGCCATCCACCTTGGGAAAGCCGTCCTCCTTCTCCTCGCCGTCCTTCTTCTCTTCGTCGGGCTTCCATCTCCGATCGCCCTTCACTAGGTTGCCTACAAAATACCTCTTCATGAGGTTGCAGTCTTTGTAGGCGTGTTTCGCAGGGAACTCGTGATTCGAGCACGGTCCCTCGAGCAGCTTGTCGAAGAAGCCGGGGGTGCCCTCAGGGGGCGGCTGGCCCCGCTTGCGCTCAGCAACGGCCACAAGGGGGGCCTCACGCCGCTACTTGTTCTTCTTCTTCTGTTGGCGGTTGGAGGTGCCTTCGTCGGCGTCCTCCTCCCGCTTCGCCTTGCCCTTGGAGCGGTCGAAGATCGCCCCAACAACCTCTTCGCCCGAGGCAAAGCTGGTGGCGATGTTAAGGAGGTCCTCCGTGGTCCTTGGGCCCCTGCGCCCCAGCTCGTGGACCAGGGGCCGGCAGGAAGTTCCAGCCAGAAAAGCTCCAATGACGTCGGCGTCTGCGATGTTGGAGAGGTCGGTGCGCTTCCTGGAGAAACGCCGCATGTAGTCTCGGAGAGACTCGTCCGACCCTTGGCGGCAGCTCTAGAGGTCCCAGGAATTGCCAGGGTGCATGTACGTGCCCTGGAAGTTCCCCTTGAAGATCTCCTTCAGGTTGTTCCAGTTACGGATCTGACCCGAGGGGATGTGCTCCAGCTAGGCTCGCGCCGAGTCGGCTAGAAAGAGAGGGAGGTTGCGAATGATGAACAGGTCATCATCCGCTCCACCGGCCTGACATGCAAGCCAGTAGTCACTGAGCCACAGCCCAGGGTTCGTTTCCTCGGAATACTTGGCCACATTCGTGGGCTGCCTAAAGTGTGCTGGGAATGGCGCGTTCAGGATGTGTGCGGAGAAGGCCCTAGGCCCTGCTGGGTCGGAGCTCGGGCTGCGATCTTCTTCGCTGTCATAGTGGCCGCCACGATGTACGTGATAGCCGTGGTCCACTCCGTCCTCCCTATTTACGCGGGAGCATCTCCGCGCATCCAGAGTGTCGCGGGCGTCGCGGACGGGGCCTACGCGTCGGTGGACAGACTGGGCTCCGCCTCCTGCGGGCGACGGTGTCCGCCGAATAGGCGCAGCCTGGTTTGCCCTGGGAGGAGGCTGGTGGACAGACTCCCCACGCCTCTCAGGAGGCACGGTGGGCGCCGCCCTGATAGCGTTGTGCCCGCGTCACCGGGACGCGGAACTCTCCGCCTGCTGGACGGCGGCGCACTCGAGCAGGTTGCGCACCGCCTGGTGCGCCTGACGCTCCTCGGGCGTCGCTGGCTCAGGGAGTCGTCGGAGTAGGGCCGCCGCTGCGGCGATATTCTGGCTGGCACGAGCGAAGAGCTGAGGGTGCTCTTCGTCCACGCAGATGTGTTGCTGCGTCGCGCGCCCGTTGTTGTGCCCCACCTTCGTTGCGGGGGCGCTCGACCTCCTGGTGGGGCGCCGCACGCGCCTTCGGCTGTCGTGGCCGCACGGGAGCCCTGGCAAGGGCCCGGATCATAGCTGCGGCACACGGTGGGGGAGTGCGCTGCCTCCCCTCGGTGCCGTCATCGTTGGACCCCTCGGAGTGTGCGTCGGCGATGAAGCACTCGCGCGAGGGGTGGTGGCTCCCATTGTCGGAGCCGGTGTTGGAGGTTGTCCTCACCACGCCCGCGAACTCATTGTTCGTGGGTGGCATGATCATGGACCGTGCCAGGAGACGCTCGTACGTCGCCGCAGTGTTGCGCATGCCAAGAGGCCACTCCGCCGAGGAGGTCCCGTGGCGCACACCCGGCGGCTCACCACCCTTTCGGCGGCGGGGCCGGTGGTGATGGGGTGAGCGGACAGGGCAAGGAGAGGGATCAACTCGATTCCCTCCCCCGTGGCATGGAAGTCCAGACTCCCGAAGCGGACGAGGGAGCCCGGAGCAAAGCTGGCGTCGCGACTGGCCATCTGAAGCCGGTGATGTACGCGCAAAGGTCCCCTACCTGGCGCACCAACTTTCGTTGTCAAGATTAGCGGATCAAGACTACGGCTAGTAAATTTTTTTATGCGCGTAAGGCTTCAGATAGGACACGGGGTTAGACTAGTTCGGGCAAGGAAGGCCCTACGTCCAATATGAGGAGCTGCTCGTGTTACTCACGCGAGGTATGTAGTAGGGGTTACAAACGGGCGAGAGAGGGAGCCGGTCCTAAGTCTCCTAGGTGTGCACTGATGCTCTTGAGGTTAGTGTGTGGGTTCTATTGGCTTGAGAGTCCTCCCGGTATTGGGGCCCCTGGTTCTCCTTTTATAGCTCAAGGAGGGCTCAGGGTTACAGGTGAATCGGATGTGTGGAGAAGTCCCCGGGTTGCCGCCTCTTGCTCCGGCCTTTGGCTCCTGTCAGCACGTCCACCGGAGGAGGGCGGCCGTCTTCGGATCCTGTCAACGATCTTCCTAGCGGCCGCTGCCGCCAAGCATTATGATGGTGTTCGGTCGTGGCAACTGTGCATGCTGGGGGAGACGGCTGACCCCTGTTGTCCTGCTTACGGCCTGTGGAACACAGATGTCGCGTCTCTGTCGCTGGATACGCGGGGCGCGAGAATGGGCAGCGCTCCCTCCTGTGTCTGGCGGCGCATGCCATGAGTGCCCTGTGGCAAATCAGGCAGAGCCGCGGCCACTGTAGCCTGTGCGGTCGTGGCTATAGTGTTTCGCTCGGGTACTTGTGGCGAGTCATGTCGAGGGGCATGGGCGCCTTTCTGCGCGTCAGAGCCGCGGCGTATTTATGGCGAGATCGGTGGGGGGGCCCACGAGATCCGCGCCCTCGTTTACTGGTCCACGCCCGAGGCAGACCCTTGTCTTGTGGGCTCGGATGAGTCCGAACCCCTACGCCCGGGGTCGGGCGAGGTGGAACCTTGCAGCGAGGGGTCGGGTGCATCCGACCCTGGGACCGTGGGTCGGGTGAGGCGGAGTTTTGCCATCGAAGGGTCGGGAATGTCCAACCCCAGGACCCTGGGTTGGGCAAGATGGAGCTGGATGTCCCCTTCCCGTGCTGGGCCGGCGGCAATCGTCATCACCGGAGGTGGGCCTGGGCCTTTATGGTTGTTGTTTTAAGGGGCCTTAGGATGTCGTTAATATTTCCCCCCCAACATCAAGAAATTATCAATTAAATAATTTATACACGTGAAAACAACTAATTTAAGCACACATGAAATTGTATCAAGTAGTACATCAAATTAATCATAAATGTGAAGCAAATTTAACGTAATACAATGTAAGATTAAAAACTTCTTCACGAATGTTCCTTGGTCATGATCGCGGCCCAAGTATGGAGCCTCTTCTTTGGATAGCAAGATGCTAGGGTCAACTTCAGTAGCGAATAGAGGCATGCCTGCAAACTGATCATAATCAACTGATTGGTCTGTTTTGTCCTCGACTCCCACAATTTTTCTTTTACTTGGAAGGATTATGTGGCGCTTTGGCTCCCATGGATCTTCTAGATTTCACTTGGGTTTGCTAGACATGTCGTTCACATACAAAACTTGATGCACATCATGGGCGAGTACGAATGGTTCATCACTTTATCCAGTCTTCCTAAGGTCCACTATTGTCATTCCATACTGATCTTTGGTTACACCATTTAGCTTCACCTATTGGCAACAAAACAGAGGGATGCACAGCGGTTCGTATTCGATTTCCCATATCTCCTCTATGATACCATAATAAGAGTCCATGCTACTATTTCTGCCTATGGAATCTATGCGGACACCACTATTCTCGTTCATGCTTTTCTGGTCTTGGACTCTCATGTAAAATGTATAACCATTTATCTCGTAGCCTTGGAATTTCACGATTGTGCTAGAAGGTCCCCTGGCTAACCAAGCAAGCTGTGGGTGTATCTCAGAGTTACCCATAAATTGTTTACGCAACCAGGAGGGAGAAGTTTTCACGTGGCTTCTTTTAAGCCAGGCATCGGATCTCGCCAGGTTTTCAGAAACTAACATCTGCTTATGCTGCTCGATATACGGAGCCATAAATGTTGACTATTGTAGAACAGTGTAGTGTGCCTTGTTGAACAGATCAACATCATTGCTCAAACATACTTTCCTTCCAAGGATGCCCATTCCCCACAGCCTCCCCTCGCGGCATGAAGTTGGAACCCCAATTGGGTCAATTGAGTCAATAAAATCAACACAAAACTCAATCACCTCCTCTATTCCATATCCCTTGGCGATGCTTCCTTCTAGACAGGCATGATTAAGAACATAGTTTTTTTAGACTGACATGAACCTCTCGAAAGGCCACATATTGTGCAGGTATATTGGTCTGAGAATATTAATCTCTTTACTAGGTGAACTAGAAGGTTAGTCATAATATTGAAGAAAGATGGTGGAAATACTAACTCAAAGCGGACAATACATTGCACCACATCGTTCTGTAGCTTTGTTAGCTTTGATGTATCGATTGCCTTCTGTGAAATCGCATTGAGAAACGTGCATAGCTTTACGAGCAGCAATCGAGCATTCTCTGGTAGAACACCTCTCAGTACAACCGAAGGCAACTGGGTCATCAACATGTGGCAATCATGGGCCTTGAGATTTGTGAACTTCTTTTCTTTCATATTTATTATTCCCTTTATATTCGAGGAGTACCCATACGGGACCTTCAAACTATTCAAGCATTCACACATGCTATCCTTCTCTTCCTTGCTGGGAGTGTAACTAGCAGGATGTAAGTAGTGCTATTCGTTATCTCTCTTTTCTGGATGTAGGTCATCCCATTGCCCCATTTCTTTAAGGTCCCATTGTGCTTCCAATGTATCTTTTGAGGGCCCATAAACACCCATGAAGCCTAGCATGTTCACACAAAGGTTTTTTGTCAGGTGCATCACGTCTATTGCGCTGCGAACATCTAGGGTTTCCCAATAAGGTAGCTCCCAAAATATTGACTTCTTTTTCCACATGGCTGCACGTCCATCATCATCATTCGGAACAAGTTGGCTACCAAGACCTTTTCCAAATACTACCGTTTGCATCCTTTATCATCTCAAAGACACGTTTTCCATTACGGTGTAAAGGTTTTTTACGAGTTTCTGGTGCCCCTTTGAAATGCATCCTGCTTTCTCTCAGCTGGTGGTGAGCATGGAGAAATCAACGATGACCCATATAGACTACCTTCTTACAGTGCTTCAAGTACATGCTATTTATGTCATCTAAGTAGTGGGTGCAGGCTCAATATCCCTTGTTTGTCTATCCAGAAAGGTTACTTAGTGCAGGCCAATCATTGATGGTTACGAACATTAGTGATCGCAAGTTAAACATCTCTTGTTTATCCTCATCCCACACACGTACACCTTCTTCCTTCCAGAGCTGTAAAAGTTCATCAACCAACGGTCTTAGGTACACATCAATGTTGTTGCCGAGTTGCTTTGGGCCTTGGATAAGTGTTGGCATCATAATGAACTTCCATTTCATGCACATCCAAGGAGGAAGGTTAAACATACATAAGGTCACAGGCTAAGTACTATGACCACTACTCAACTCACCAAATGGATTGAATCCATCAGTACTTAAGCCAAACCTTATGTTCCTTGGATCACCTTCAAACTTTAGGAATGCTCTATCAATTGATCTCCACTGAGCCCCATCAGCGGGGTGTCTCAGCATCTTATCTTCCTTACGTTCTTCTTTGTGCCATCGCATCAACATAGCATTCGTCTTGTTCCTGAACAAGCGCTTCAAGCGTGGTATTATAGGGAAATACCACATCACTTTCGTGGGAACTCTCTACCTGGGAGGTTGCCCCTTGACATCACCAGGACCATCTTGCCTAATCTTATACCGCAGTGTTTCGCACATGGGACAAGCATCCAGATCCTTGTATTCGGCACCGCGATAGAGGATACAATGATTAGGATATGCGTGTATCTTTTGAATCTCCAACCCCAGAGGGAAAACAATATGTTTAGCTTCATATGTTGTGGATGGCAATTCATTATTCTCGGGAAGAATCTTCTTGAAAATTTCCAACATCCCTTGAAATGCCTTATCGGACACACCATTTTTGGCCTTCCATTGCATAAATTCTAGTGTGGTACCCAGCTTTTTATAGCCTCCCTGGCAATCTGGGTATAGCAATTTCCTGTGATCATCTATCATGTGTGCATCCCTAAGCACCTGACCGAGGTCATCAGTATGGCCATCTTCTGCAAACTCATCTTCATCAGCCTCACCCATTGTAGTATCTGCAAAAGATTGGCCTATAGCGTAGTCCGAAATGTTGTCATCATCCTCCTCCTCTTCACCGTCTTCCATTACAACCCCTCTTTCGCCGTGACGGGTCCAAACCAAATAGTTAGGCGTGAAACCGTATCTAAACAAGTGGCTGTGAATAGTCCACCAGGAAGCCTTTGAATAGCACTTCTGGTTACTGCATTGGGCACATGGACAAAATATGAACCCGTTCTCTAGCTTGTTCGCTTTGGCCACTTCGAGAAAATTATTCATGCCAGCAATAAACACCTTGCTCCGCCTGTCCGCGTTATACATCCATTGCCAGTCCATCTACATCGTATTACACAAGCCATCAATAAAATGGATTACAATAAAACTATCCATCACAATGCTAAAATTTTAGATAGAAATACACAAATTAAAATTTCAGAAGCAAACAACATGATACACTATGACAAACTCAAATATTGCTGAAAGTTTACATAGAAATACACAAATTATTTAGCTCATATTTAATTTACAAATAACTAAACTATTAAAACATTCAATATTTCCCACATAATTTACTTATTCTAAAAATGGTAATTCCATACCTCTATCTGAAAAGTATTAAAGTATGAAATTACACCTACAATTTATATGGCTAATTTATAAATATTAAAAACACATTTACTCTAATTTTTCCCTAATACATAAAATTGAAATAATCTCAATTCTACCACACATTTACTGTCCATTCTCCCTCACATTCAAACTATCCATCACATTGTAGCTCAAAAACATGTATAAATACAAATCCTCTACATGCTTAACAATAAACAAACTCATTTTTCTCCCTCTCTAAAGTATAAAAGAAAGCTTAACAACAATAAATGAATAGAGCATGAAGTAGCTAACCTTCACAACACTTTGGATGAGTGAAATCCCCATGGAAATGAGGAAAAAAAATCCAGCAGCACCTCCCCTAGGCTTGCTTCGGTGCCATGGAGAGGATGAGCTTCTCTGTCTTTGTGGAGTTGAGTGGCTTGGGCTGGAGGAGTGAAGGAGGAAGAGAGGGCTCTTGTAGATAAGATTTTATCCCGGTTGGTAAATCTAACTGGGACAAAAGATTAGAGCTTTTATCCCAGTTGGTGTTTACTCCCGGTTGGTAACACCAACTGGGACAAAAGCTCCAACCTTTTGTCCCGGTTGGTGGCTCCAACTGGGGGTGAAGGGTGGAGCCGTCGGTGCTCGGAAACTAACCGTTTTAACCAAGACTAAAGGGTAGCCTATAGTCCCAGTTGCAAAAAAAGAACCGAAAGTAAAGGTGCGCCCCATTCCAGCCTACCGTGGCGCACCTCCTTTTCTCCCGGGCTGAAATTAAACCGAGACTAAAGGGGGTGGGATCTAAAGTCAGTTCTCTAGTAGTGAGTGCGATGTCCCCACCCACCGCGTCGCTTCATGGCTGGGCTTCGCCTCTGAGCGCCTCGCCGGCAGGCTATATGTCGGTCTACCACAGTAGAATGATACACGTCTTCTGCTGCTGAGGCTAGACGACGCTGAGCTCGTCCGGCTTGTCCTCGAGAGGGCTTAGGAGCTTGCGCTGCCTGTTTGCGAGAGAGCTACGGAGATTGAACTGGACTTCGAGTTTCTTTCTCCGGCCGCCACCGACCGGTTTCTTCATGGCACTGACTGATCTGAAAATACGAAACACCGAAATGGACGGTGGCAAGCTGAAGCACACCGTGTCTTCCATGCAGTGTCCACATCTCCGGAAGCTCTACCTCGCTTGCATCCGTCTTTTTGCCGTCTACGACGTCACTATATGCTCGGGATCTCTTGAGCGTCTCTGCTACAGCGCTTCAGAAACCAGCAAACTGGAGGTTACCGCCCCAATGCTACTAGAGATTTTTGTGTATTGTGCTGCTAAGGCTTACATTGTCGCCCCAAAGCTAGAGAAGGTTTACTGGACAGGCACCTATGATCCCGACCGCCACACTAGTAGAGAACTGATCTTCCATGCGCCCCCTTTTATCCCGGTTTATAATTGGCCCGGGATAAAAGGGGGCGTGCCACGGTAGGCTAGAATGGAGCGGAGATTTACTCCTGGTTGGTATTTGCAACCAGGACTAAAGGGGGCCTTTAGTCCCGGTTGTAACGGCTAGTTTCCGGATGTTGGTGGCGTGACGCTTTTATCCCGGATGGAGCCTCCAACCAGCACAAAAGGGTGGCCCTTTTTTCCCGGTTGGTGTTACCAACCGGGACAAAAAGTTTAGTCCCGGTTGGTAATTTCAACCGGGACAAAAGGGTGGCCCTTTTATCCTAGTTGGAATTACCAACCGGGAGTAAACTTTCAACCAGGACAAAAAAATGTTCCTTTTTATCCCGATTGGAATTTTTAACTGGGATAAAAACTCATCCCCCATTATATCCCAAGACAGAGGTCTTTCTTCCTCCTCCAGCCCGAGCCAGTCCACTCCACAACGACAAAGAGCTTCACTACTCTCCGGTGGCGCCGAAGCAAGGGAGGGGCTGCCTGATTTTTTTTCCTCATTTCCGTGGGAATTTTACTCATCCAAAGTGTTGTGAAGGTTTGCTACTTCACCCTCTTGTTATGCTTTGATTTATGCTTTAGAGAGGGGAAAAATGAGTTTGTTTGTTAGAAAGAGGAAGAATGAAGAGGATTTGTATTTATACATGTTTTTGAGCTAGAATGTGATGGATAGTTTGCTTGTTATATACGATTCATATTAGTTAAAACAACTTGATGTGTAGAATGGAGATGGATAGTTTATTTGCTAGAAGGTGAAGTAGAAAATGAGAGGATTTTGAGCTAGAATGTGAGGGAGATTGATGTGTCATATATAGTATGTATCCTTGCAGTGGTTTAAGAATGATGCTACCCTTGTTTAGATGGTTTATCTTGTCAAATTCAATATGGTTTTTCAAATCCATACTTGTTAAACTTGCATACCGTGTTCATCTCGGTAAGCATCTTCTCCGTGGAGCAGCAACGGACATTAAGGAGGAGCTCCGATTCTACGAGAAAGAGCGGCAACGGACATCGTGGAAGACCGTGTCCCCTTTCTCGTAGAATCGAAGCTCTTCCATGATGAAGTACGGTGCCGCCCAGTTGAGAACATGCTCACTGAGATGATCACGGTCTTCAAGTTCAACAAGTTATGTAGTGCTAAGGTATGAATTTTTGTACATAGAGATGGCTTCTGTTAATGGAGGTAGTGGTGATGGTGGGGGCGATCGTCGTTCCTCTTGCGGCAAGGGGAAAACCATAGTTGGCCCTCATGATAAGCAAAGAAAATGAGCACGTTGGAGAAAGTAATGCTTCGTTTTTTATAGAAACATCATGAAAATACTGTTGCGATGGGTCAGGAACCTCCTTTTGGTGGTCGTTATGCTCCACCGTCAGTCCCGGGCATTTCACGTCCACTTAGTACTACTGTTGTAGGAGGCACAAATAAACCACAGGATGAGGCTGGGTCAGCATAACCTTCATCTTTGCCGCCCAAGGATGCTTAAAATCGTCCTAGATAATACTCAGTGGATGGCTTGTCAGAGTGTATCATGTTGTTTTGATCTATAATTTAAATATGTGTATTTCTATCTATATCTAAACTTTCAGCATTATTTGCACTACAACATTTGACATGCTTTCAATCGTGAATCCATTTTCATGCATAATCCATTTTCAAGTGTAATCCATTTTCATGCGTAATACGATGCAGATGGACTGGTAATGGATGTATAATACGGACAGGCGGAGCAAGGTGTTTATTGGTGGTTTGCATTATTTTCTCGAAGTGGACAAAGTGAACAAGCTAGAGAACGGGTTCGTATGTTGTCCATGCTTCCAATGCAGTAACAAGAAGGACTATTCAAAGGATTCCTGGGAGATTATTCACAACCATTTATTTAGATACGGGTTCATGCCTAACTATTTGGTTTGGCCCAAGCACGAGGAAAGAGGTGTTGTAATGGAAGATGGCGAAGAGAAGGAGGATGATGACTACATTCTGGACTGGGCTGCAGGCCAAGCTTTTGCAGATACTACAATGGGCAAGGCTGATGAAGATGAGTTTGCAGAAAATGGCCCTACTGATAACCTTGGTTAGGTGCTATGAGATGCACACAGAGATTGCAAAACAGAGAAAGAAGGAGCAAAGTTACAGCGCATGATAGATGATCACCAAAAATTGTTGTACCCAGATTGCCAGCAGAGCCATAAAAAACTGGGTACGACACTAGAATTTGTGCAATGGAAGGCCAAAACTGGTGTGTCTGATAAGGCATTTCAGGGGATGTTGAACATTGTCACGAAGATTCTTCCCGAGAATAATGAATTACCATCCACAACATATGAACCTAAACAGATTATTTGCCCTCTAGGATTGGAGGTTCAGAAGATACACACATGCCCTAATGACTGTATCCTCTATCATGGTGATGAAAACAAGAAAGTGGATGCTTGTCCTGTGTACGAAGTGCTGCGGTATAAGATCAGACGAGATGATCCTGGTGATGTCGAGGGGCAGCCTCCCAAGAAGAGAGTTCCCACGAAGGTGATGTGGTATTTCCCTGTAATACCACGCTTGAAGCGCTTGTTCAGGAACAAGGCGAATGCTAAGTTGATGCGATGGCACAAAGAAGAATGTAAGGAAGATAAGATGCTGAGACACCCCGCAGATGTAGTCCAGTGGAGATCAATTGATAGAGCATTTCTGGACTTTGAAAGTGATGCAAGAACATAAGGTTTGGTTTAAGTACTGATGGATTCAATCCATTCGATGAGTTGAGTAGTGGTCATAATACTTGGCATGTGACCCTATGTATGTTCAACCTTCCTCCTTGGCTGTGCATGAAGCGGAAGTTCATTATGATGCTGGCACTTATCCAAGTCCCAAAAGAACCTGGCAACTACATTGACGTGTACCTAAGACCGTTGGTTGATGAACTTTTAAAGCTCTAGAAGGAAGAAGGTGTACATGTGTGGGATAGGGATAAACAAGGGATCTTTAATCTACGAGCATTGTTGTTCATAACCATCAATGCTTGGCCTGCACTAAGTAACCTCTCAGGATAGACAAACAAGGGATACCGGGCCTGCACCCACTATTTAGACAACACAGGCAGCATGTATTTGAAGCACTATAAGAAGGTCATCTTTTTGGGTCTTTGTCGATTTCTCCCTGCTCACCACCAACTGAGAAAGAGTGGCATGCATTTCAAAGGGGCACCAGACGATCGTAAAAAACCTGCACACCGTAATGGAAAGCGTGTCTTCGAGATTATAAAGGATGTAAATGTAGTCTTTGGAAAGGGTCATGGTAGCCAACCTGTTCCAAATGACGATAACGGACGTGCACCCATGTGGAAGAAGAAGTCAATATTTTAGGAGCTACCTTATTTGAAAATCCTAGAGGTCCGCAATGCAGTAGACGTGAACGACATGATGAAGAATCTTGGCGTGAATGTGCTAGGCTTCATGGGTGTTTATGTGACCTCAAAAGATAGATTGGAAGCACGATAGGACCTGACAGCCATGGGGCAACGAGATGACCTACATCCGGAAAAGAGAGATAATGGACAACACTATTTACGTCCTGCCAGTTACACTCTCAGCAAGGAAGAGAAGGATAGCATGTTTGAATGTTTGAATAGTATGAAGGTCTCATCTGGGTACTCCTCGAATATAAAGGGAATAATAAATAGAAAACAAAAGATGTTTACAAATATCAAAGCCCATGACTGCCACATGTTGATGACCCAGTTGCTTCCGGTTGCACTGAGGGATATTCTACCAGAGAATGTCTGATTGTCGCTCATAAAGCTATGCGCCTTTGTCAATGCTATTTTGCAGAAGGCAATCGATCCATCCAACTTAGCAAAGCTACAAAATGATGTGGTGCAATGTCTTATCAGTTTTGAGTTGGTATTTCCACCATCCTTCTTTAATATTATGACGCACCTCTTGGTTCACCTAGTAAAAGAGATTGATATTCTCGGACCTGCATACCTGCACAATATGTGGCCTTTCGAGAGGTTTATGTCAGTCCTAAAAAAATTTGTTCTTAATCATGCCTGTCCAGAAGGAAGCGTCCCCAAGAGATATCGAACAGAGGAGGTGATCGAGTTTTGTGTTGATTTTATTGACTCAATTGACTCGATTGGGGTTCCAACTTCATGCCACGAGGGGAGGCTGCGGGGACTGGGCACCCTTGGAAGGAAATCAAGTTTGAGCAATGATACTGATTTGTTCGACAAGGCACACTACACTGTTCTGCAACAGTCATCCTTTGTGGCTCCATATATCAAGCAGCACAGGCAGATGGTAGTTTCCAAAAACCCAACGAAATCCGATGCTTGGCTTACACAACATCACATGGAAACTTTTCCCTCCTAGTTGCACCAACAACTTATGCGTAACTCTGAGATTCACCCATAGCTCGCTTGGTTAGCCAGGGAACCTGCTAGCACAATCATGAAATTCCAAGGCTACGAGATAAATGGTTATACATTTTACACGAGAGCCTAGGACCAGAAAAGCAAGAACTAGAATAGTCGTGTTCGCATAGATGCCATAGATAGAAACAATAGCAAGGAGTCGTATTATGGTTTCATACAGGAGATATAGGAACTCGAATACGGACCGCTCTACATCCCTCTATTTCTTTGCAACTCGGAGACCAAAGCGCCATGGGAGTGAAAACATAAATAAAATCCATTTCCAAAAAATAGTTGGGAGACCAAAGTTTGGGAAAAGGCCCTTTTGTCCCAGGTAGCAACAGCAATCAGGATAAAAGGCCCCCCCTTTTATCCCAGTTGCAAACTTTAACCTGGATAAAAGGGTAGTTTTCGATTCCCACTGGGAACGTACCCTTTTATCCCGGTTGTAAACTAGAATCGGGATAAAAGGGGGTGCCTTTTATCCCGGTTGCTGTTGGCACCTGGGACAAAAGGTACCTTTAGTCCCAGGTTCAATTACAAGCTGGGATAAAATGTGCGGGGGATAAAAGTAAGTGTAGTCTCTTCTACCCCCCTCCCCCCATGACAGTTACACTTGGGCAAATTTTTCACCGCCGACAAGATCTGCGCCTGTCCACCTGCTCCGTCGCCACCCATCCGCCTCCCTCGCCGGCCGCCATTCTCCTCATCGCCCGTTGCCCCAGCCGCCATCATCCCACCGCCCCAGCCGCCTTGCCCGCACCCGGACTGCCACCTCCTCCGTCGCCCTAGCCCGCCTCCTCCTCCGTCGTGCCCCCTCGAGCTCGTTGCCACCGCCTCTGTCATGTGTCGGCGCCTCCGTCCCCGTCGTCGTCGCCTCCTCCATCACCCGGGCCTGCCGCCTCCTCCGTCGCGCCCCCATGAGCTCGTCGTTGCCGCCTCCGTTGCGCCACCTCGTCACCGCCTCCATCCCCATCATCATCACTACCAGCCTCCGCCCCTCGTCACCGCGGCCACCTCGCTTCGTCCCCGCCTCCGCCGGCGTCCGCTGCCCCGGCTTGTGCATTGCCACTCCGCCGCCCTGGCCACCACTGTCCCGGCGCCCAGCTGCTGTACAGCCTCCTGCCCTAGTCGCCACCGCCTATCCCCGCCGGCCCTGGCGCCGGGAACGTACGGCCCTTGCTGACGCAAGCCACCGGCATGCTGACGCAAGGGCCTTTTTTTATTTTTAGTTAGAAAATCAATAGATATAAGTAGAAAATCAGTAGATTAGTAAAAATCATTAGGAAATTAGTAGAAATTTGTATAAATTTGCTAGAAATTCTTACAAATTTAGTATAAATACTTAGAAATTAGAAGAAATTTGGTAGAAATTCTTAAAATTAGTAAAAATTTTCTAGAAATTCCAATAAATTAGTAGAAATTTGTATATACCCTTGAAATTTTGTAGAAATTAGTAGAAATTTGTATAAACATTCCGGACTTTGTGGGATTAATGTTATTCTACGATTTCATGTATATACCTTAACGTACATGTAACTAAGGCAATTTCATGTAAGTTTCATTTCGTGTGAGTTGCCTATTTCATGGTTGTTCTATGATTCATGCTGTCATGTATGGTTTCATGTGTATATTTCAATCAGTTTGTTTTTTTTCCATGGTTGTTCTATGATTTCATGTATATACCATAACGTACTTGTAACTACAATTTCATGTGTGTTTAAAGTAGTTGAGATGGCAGACGATGAGACTGCAAGGTATCTAATGGAGCGGATTATTGCTGGTGATGGTAGTGGCTTCAACCTTCCCATATCGTACACTGATGAAGAGGGTACCTAGGCGGACATGTTCCTCAACATGTCCGGCTGTGACAATGAAGAGCCCGAGCCCCAGCAAAACCTTGCCATGGCGGAAGGTTCTGGCAATAGCAATCAAGAGCTCGAGCACCAGCAAAACCTTACCGTGGTGGAAGGTTTCGGTGAGGTATATATAACTTCCATTATTTTACCCTATTTGTAATGTCTTATTCGTTATTACTATATACTAATTAACGAATCTTGAGCTGTTAGCCCTCTGAATCGACAAAACGTAAGAAGCCCCGAGGTCATACAAGGGTGATGGATGGGAGGCTTGTCATCATGGAAGTCATAGAAGATGGTAGGCCGGTTGCTCCCGAAAAAGTAGCAAAGAAGTACGTGAGTCAGATCGAAGCAATCGTAAGGGACAACGTGGCCATCAGCATCACGGAATGGAAGGGCAAAAGCACTAATCCATACACGCTCCCAAATACACAAAAGAATATGTTGTGGGAAGATATCAAGAGACATTTCACATTTCCCAAAGGATATATTGAAAAGGATGTGAAAGCGTGGATGCTGAAGAAGATGGCTACACAATTCCAAACATTCAAGAAGATGCTGGATGCCAAGTACCTTAAGAAGGGCTGAACTCCAGATTTTGATGTATGGCCAAAGTTGAGGGACCACTGGGAGGCATTTGTCGAATACAAGAGGAGCGAAGAAAGTGTGAAAAAGATCCAAACCAACACTACAAATGCTGGTCAAAAGGAGTACCATCATCGTCTAGGTCGAGGTGGTTATGGCACAGCAATTCCCAGATGGAAGAAGATGGAACAAGACCTGATCGATCAGGGTATCGTACCAGCAACAATTGAATGGCCCGAACGATCGAAAAATTGGTATTACGCTCATGGAGGCTTCTTGAGCCAAGAGGATGGGACATTGATATTCAATGAGACAATACATCAGAAGGCTAAAAGGCTTATCAAGAACATTCAAGATTCTAAGGCTGGGAGGTTGAAGGTGGACTGAGAGAATGATGAGCTCACATTGGCCCTCGGGAATCCCGAGCACCCAGGACATTACCGAGGGTTCAGGGTCAATCCATGGAAGTTTGTTTTTCGAGGCGACAGCGCATCGTACAGAAGCCGCAAGCAAAGAAAGGAACAGATTGAGGAGAGCTGGTGGTAGATGCTAGAATCCAAAGTGCATTCACAAGAAGTAAGAATGTTGGAGGAAATCAATCATCGAGTGGCCCACGCAGTTGCGGAGTTGGCCCAATCTGGAGCATTGCCGGATCCAAACTTCACCAACCCTTCTCAACGCCTCTTGAGCAGTTGTGCTTCTACAGGGCTCCCCGATGCGCAGATGCCAAGATTACCCATGGACGAGCAACAGTTCGCTGTGGATGCCATCACGCAACGCACCTCATGTGAGCTGCATACACCAGTCGGTAACCTCACTATTATGGTATACTTATACATAATATTTATGCAATCTTCTCAATTGATCCACGCCTCAAGATCGGAGTTTAATAACTTGTTTACTTCTGCTATATCTAAAGGTGGCGTACGGGAGTGTCTTTCCAATCCTGGCAGGGCAGACAAGCCATGGCATAGAGATTCCACCTGGCTACGCCAGCATCAGCTTAGAGCAGATTGCTGATAGCCAATATGAAGACCTAGAGCTCGACCTCCAGGGAGGCATCAGGGAAAGGACACTAGGAGATGCGCTTCACAGGATCATTCTATGGTGCAAATGCTACATCATCATCCCCGGCACGAAAGCACCTCCTCAGAGCTCAAGACCGCTCCCCGCAGATCCCAAGTAGCGACCATCTCCTCAAAGCTCAGGACCGTCATGTCAAGCACAACCTGCTCTAGGACTGTCGCTTCCTGCTCGATCAAGGTCTCCATGTCCACCACATCCTGGTGGTGGGAGCGATGACGACAATAACAACACCCCTCCCCGATCACCGTTGCCAGGACTAAGCACAGCCCCAAGGAAGGAACCTGCAGCACCACTTAAGAAGTCGCGACCACCGCCTCCCAAGCCAAGATAGAGAAAGAAGAAAAGAAAGGAGCCTGAAGTGACTCATAAGGAATGCTAGGAGGCAATGACTCATGCGGAACAGTGGGCCGAAATCCAAGCAGAGGCCAGTGAGTGGTTCAAGAAACAAGCCAAAGAAAAAAAAAGCAAGGGAGATGGAGCCACCGCCAGTAAATTGAAGAGAATTAAATTTTTTTATCAGGATGAAAGAAGGAGCCAAGAAGAGGATACCACTACTATCGAATTACGAACGGGCGTCTACAAGAAAAAGATGCTGAAAAGATAGCAGCAATGCCCTTGGATTAACAAGCACAAGTATTGAAATTCATGGAAGAAACAAGTATGGGACTTGACGAATGTTTAGGGCAAGTTGAGCCGCCAGCTAAACCGCCAGTTGAACCGAGATGGACCTTTGAGCTAGGCAAGTCTCTAGTAAGGCCTGAGTTGGTACGGAAGCTATCAACAATAATGTATGAATTCCATCACTGGTACATGAAGGTGTCCGCTGACTCGAGGGAGATGTTTGGCCTTAAGGTAAAACTGATAGAATTTTACGGTGAAGGCAAGAAAGTTCTATGGCTAGAATTCAAGGATATATATGAAGTGTAACATCATGATGCCCTGGACGTCTCTCTGATCAGTGCCTGGGTTCTGTAAGTGTTCGTTTATCTACATGTAAATTTTGGCTCATGCCATTATTTTTTTGCGTGCATCACCGTACTAACTTCGTCTTTCATTTTATGTAGGATGCTAATTTAGACGTGCCGACGAGAAGCGTACCTCCATATTGGCTTCATGGATCCATCCGTAGTTAACCAAAAATAGATACAGGTATTGCCGGAAAAAACCTTAGTGGATATAATTTCCTAGACAAACAAAAATTCAAGGATTTCATACTACTTCCATACAACTTCAAGTAAGTGTGTATATACCATCTACTTTCATTTTCTTTTTCCTTACCTGATTAATGTTGGTTAGCTCTAATATGTATGAACATTTACGTACGCAGCTTCCACTGGATCCTCATTATAATTGAGCCTGAAAGAAGCCTTATCACTGTCTTCGATTCGTTGAGGAAAGATCTGGTGGAGTACCGAGACATGCAAGACGTGCTAGGCTTGTAATAATTCTGGACATTTATCTCTATGCAAAAGTTTGTTTCCTAAATTTTATCCCGGTTACACTATATAATTCATTATTTTAATCCGCAGCGCATGGAGAAAATTTATGAGAACACACAAAGATCCATTAAAAGAAAAACTTACATGAAACACAGACTTCCCGGTACGTATGAAGTCTACACATTTTGTACATTGTATAACACGAATATTTTATAACTTATTTTTTTCCCACTGAAGTGCTTAAGATAGGGACCCGGGAATAATCTATGTGGCTACTACATCTGTGAGCACATGCACAGTTTTGTGGGACCTAAGGGACTAAAGATGACGCTGCATAACTTTAAAGTACGTAAAACAAAACTATTAATAGTTAATTATTTTCTAGCTCCTTATATTTAATTGTTCGTGTAACATTCACATATTTTCAAATTATAGATGTTAAATATTCAACAAGGACTCTTGAAGAAGGAAAGAGTAGCTGCAATATATGAAAGTCTCATTGGATTCCTGATGGACGAGGTGGTAAATCCATAAGGAGAATTTTATTATGATGGATGAAATTTAGACGCTCCGAGCAACACCTTGACGGGAAGATTGTAGATATATAGTTTAATCCCGGTTAAAGGACCCGGGACTAAAGACCCCCCCTTTTGTCTCGATTGGTTTGTCCCGGATGAATTTTTCGGAGATTTGCACCCTACCAACCAGGACTAATACTGAGTTCTCTACTAGTGCCACCTGTTTCCTGTGGCCCCGCGTCATCTCCGGTCACTTCCGATCATGCACTGAACCTATTATTCTATTCTTATATCTTCGGCAGGGCTGATCCAGAGATTCGATGTTGTCAATGAGCTGACAGTTTCTCTTGTGCTTCATGAGGTGTGTTTATGTCCACTCCCTCCGTTCCAAATTGTAAGTTATTTCAACTTTCCAGGAGAGTCAAAACATTTCAAGTTTGACCAAATTTATACAATAAAATACTAACATTCATGATATTGAATAAGTACCATTAGTGTCTTCATTAAATATATTTTCATATTATATCTATTCGGTGTCATAAACCTTTGTGATCCTCTCTATAATTTTGATCAAATATAAAATGGGTTGACTTTCCAAGAAAGTTGGAATAACTTGTAGTTTGGAATGGGTCGGACGGAGTATAGATTAAGGACTGTTTTAGATGTTATATAATGTTTCTATGATTTTGAAATAGGAAGCCAAGCCGATAAAAGAAAACCTGAGCAATAATCTTTCTGATTTTATGATTTCATAATTCATATTCTCATTGACCTTAATTACTTTCTATGGTCTTTTCAGGGAATAGAAGGATATGCGACCTTCCTTAAAGACATGGATAAGCTGCTTCCTGTATGTGAAACCTTGATTATATTTATATTTAAGAACACCCATGCTCCTGCAGCAACATATCCTTAGGAGATGCAGCTGTATCAGGAAGTTGAAATTCTTTTATGATTGGCGTAGTCCGTCGAAGGTAACTTCCAAGTTTTTAAGTTTGTGAGGAAGTCTAAATTCTTTTAGCAATAATATATACTTCTAACCATGTAATCTCTGCTATCTGCTTTGACAGAATAACATGTACTGTATTTATCACTTTTGCAAAGTTTTCTCGCGCCCAAAGAACAGAACTAAATTTCTATTAGGTGACAAGTAAGATAGCATGAAGAAGCCGTCACTAGTAGAGAACTGACTTTCGATGCGCCCCCTTTTATCCCGGTTTAAAGTAGGCTCGAGAGAAAAGGGGGTGCGCCATGGTAGGTAAAAATGGAGGGAAGATTTACTCCCGGTTGGTATTTGTAACCGGGACTAAAGGCCCCCCTTTAGTCCCGGTTGTAACGGCTAGTTCCGGGGTGTCGGTGGCGTGACCCTTTTGTCCTGGTTGGAGGCTCCAATCGGGACAAAAGGTCCACCCTTTTGTCCCGGTTGGTGTTACCAACCAGGACAAAAAGTTTACTCCCGGCTGGAGGTTCCAACCGGGACAAAAGGGCCACCCTTGACTAAAGGTCCCTATTTAGTCCCGGTTGTAATGGCTAGTTCCGAGGTGTCGGTGGCGTGACCCTTTTATCCCGATTGGAGGCTCCAACCGGGACAAAAGGGTGGCCCTTTTGTGACCTTTTATCCCGGTTGGTGTTACCAACCGGGACAAAAAGTTTACTCCCACAAAAGGGCCACCCTTTTATCCCGGTTGGAGCCTCCAACCGAGAGTAAACTTTCAACCGGGACAAACAAAAGGTGTTCCTTTTTGTCTCAGTTGGACTTTTTAACCGGGATAAAAACTCATTCCCATTATATACCAAGACAGAGGTCTTTCTTCCTCCTCCAGCCCAAGCCAGTCCACCACAAAGACAGAGATCTCAGCTTCACCTACTCTCCGGTGGTGCCGAAGCAAGGGAGGTGCTGCCCAAATTTTTTTCCCTCATTTTCGTGGGAATTTCACTCAGCCAACACAAGTGTTGTGAAGGTTTGCTACTTCATCCTCGTATTACGCTTTGATTTATGCTTTGGAGATGGTAAGTTTATTTGCTAGAATGTGATGAAGTAGAAAATGGAGAGGTATTTTGAGCTAGAATTTGAGGGAGATTAATGTGTCATATATAGTATGTATTCTTACAGTGGTTTAAGAATGATGCTACCTTGTCTAGACGGTTTATCTTATCAAATTCAATATAGTTTTTCAAATCCATACTTGTTGAACTTGCATACCGTGTTCGTCTCGGCGAGAATGTTCTCCGCCGAGCAGCAACGTATGTCAAGGAGGAGGTCCGATTCTATGAGAAAGAGTGGATACGGACATCGTGACCGTGTCCCCTTTTTCGTAGAATCGAACCTCTTCCATGATGAAGTGCGTTGCCGCCTAGTTGAGAATATGCTCGCCATATGATTATGGTCTTCAAGTTCAACAAGTTCTGCAGACATACCATGTTCATCTCGGTAAGCATATTCTCCGTGGAGCAGCAACGGACGTCAAGGAGGAGGTTCGATTTTACGAGAAAGAGCGGCAACAGACATCGTGGAAGACTGTGTCCCCTTTCTCGTAAAATCGAACCTCTTTCATGACAAAGTACGGTGCCGCCTAGTTGAGAACATGCTCACCGAGATGATCACGATCTTCAAGTTCAACAAGTTCTGCAGTGCTAAGGTAAGAATTTTTGTACATAGATGGCTTCTGCTACTGGAGGAAGTGGCGATGGTGGGGCGATCGTCATTCCTCTTTTGGAAAGGGGAAAATCATAGTTGGCCCTCAGGATAAGCTGAAGAAAATGAGTGCGTTGGAGAAAGCAATGCTTCGTTATTTGTAGAAACATCATGAAGAAGTTGTTGCCGCGGGTCAGGAACCTCCTTTTGGTGGTCGTTATGCTCTACCCTCACTCCCGGGTGTTTTACATCCACTTAGTACTACCGTTTCAGGTGGCACAAATAAACCACAAGATGAGGCTGGGTCAGCGGAACCTTCGTCTTCACCGCCCAAGGATGCTTAAAGTCCTCCTAGATAATAACCAGTGGATGGCTTGTTGTATTGTATCATGTTGTTTGGATCTTTAATTTAAATATGTGTATTTGTATCTATATCTAAACTTTCAGCATTATTTGCATTACAACATTTGACATGCTTTCAATCGTGAATCCATTTTCAAGTGTAATCAATTTTTACGCGTAATCCATTTTGAAGTGTAATCAATTACGCGTAATCCATTTCCAAGTGTAATCAATTTTCACGCGTAATCCATTTTCAAGTGTAATCAATTTTCACGCACAATCCATTTTCAAGTGTAATCCATTTTCATGCGTAATACGATGCAGATGGACCGGCAATGGATGTATAATGCAGACAGACGGAGCAAGGTGTTTATTGCTGGCTTGCATTATTTTCTCAAAGTGGCCAAAGCGAACAAGCTAGAGAATGGGTTCGTATGTTGTCCATGCTTCCAATGCAATAACAAGAAGGACTATTCAAAGGATTCCTGAGAGACTATTCACAACCACTTGTTTAGATATAGTTTCATGCCTAACTATTTGGTTTGGACCAAGCATGGCGAGGAGGAGGAGGAGGATGTCAACATTCCGGACTGGGTAGTGTTGGGATACGAGGTAGGCTACACTAGCGCAATTCAAAGATTCTACCGTGTATAACCAGGAAGAACTGTCGTATAAGGATCACGGGATTACCACTCGACGCACTACTGGTGCGGAAGATGTAGATATGCGTCGATGCAGTAAAGACGATCACGTAGTCATACGTAGTCGATCAACATAGTCGTACGTAGTCGATCATGTCCAGCAGCTCCTCACCAGCTCGTCCACGTGCAGCAAGATTGCCTCCGGTACCGCAGCTCGTCGTTGGCTCGTCGTGGCTCGTCCGCGGCTCATCCAAGTGCTGCAGGCGCAACACCTCCAAGGTATCCACACGTGCAGGGAGGAAGCGTCGCAAGCCAGACTGCTAGATCCGCGAGTTGCAACAGGCGAGGGTGTGGGAGGCGTAGCAGGTGTGTTTCGCCAAAAAGGTGTAAACCCTAGGGCGCCCCCACCCCTCTATTTATAGAGGTTCCTGACGGGCCTCTGGATCCAAGGCCCATTAGTACTTCTAAACCTAACCCAACTCGAATCTGATCCGAATTGGGCTTCCAGCCCCTTAAGTGTGTGACACTATGGGTTCGGATACGTATAGACATGGCCCGAGTACTCCTACTCGGCCTAATAGTCGGTAGCGGCCTCTAGCAAGACGTGCCAACTCCTATACGCACACGAAGATCATATCGGACGAACCATCACAACATAATATACATGCTATTCCCTTTGCCTCATGATATTTGGTCTAGCTTCAAACCGACCGCTCTTTCTCGATCCTGTGATTCGGAATCCCTTTGTAGGTTAACTCTTAACCGTACGTAGCATGGCCATGCATTTTCGGATCCGATCACTCAAGGGGCCCAGAGATATCACTCTCAATCAGAGAGGGGCAAATCCCATCTTGATTGACCATGTCTCATAGCATGCTTCTTGACAAACCCAAAAGCTACTTTTATAACTACCCTGTTACGGCGTAGCGTTTGATAGCCCTAAGTAGGTCGATCCACATCTAGAATACATGCAACAATCTCAGGTCTAAGGACAGAACGTATATGTTGTTTAAAGAGAGAACTACTTCTCGTGTTGGGTCAGTCCTAGCACATGTCTCCACATGTGTCCACATTATTAGTTCAACATCTCCATGTCCATGACTTGTGAAACATAGTCATCAACTAATACATGTGCTAGTCTAATATTCATGTGTGTCCTCACATGAACTCCGACTAGGGACAACTTTAGAATAACCATACAAGTAAAGAGTTTCACATACAATTCACATAAGTGCAAATCAATTCAAGTAGCCTTCAATGGATATTCAATGAACACAACATACAAATCATGGATACAAATGGAATATCATCATCTCTATGATTGCCTCTAGGGCATACCTCCAACAGGTAGCAGGCCAAGCTTTTGCAAATACTACAATGGGCGAGGCTAATGAAGATGAGTTTGCAGAAAATAGCCCTACTGATGAGCTTGGTCAGGTGCTACGAGATGCACACAGAGATTGCGAAACTGAGAAGGAAGTAGCAAAGTTGCAGCGTATGATAGATGATCACCAAAAGTTGTTGTACCCAGATTGCCAGCAGGGCCATAAAAAACTAGGTACTACACTAGAATTTGTGCAATGGAAGGAAAAAAATGGTGTGTCTGATAAGGCATTTCAGGGGATGTTGAACATTGTCAAGAAGATTCTTCCCGAGAATAATGAATTACCATCCACAACATATGAAGCTAAACAGATTATTTGCCCTCTCGGATTGGATGTTCAGAAGATACACGCATGCCCTAATGACTGTATCCTCTATCATGGTGATGAATACGAGAAAATGGATGCTTGTCCCATATGCGAAGCGCTGTCGTATAAGATCAGGCGAGATGATCCTGGTGATGTCGAGGGGCAGTCTCCCAAGAAGAGAGTTACCGCGAAGGTGATGTGGTATTTCCCTATAATACCACGCTTGAAGCGCTTGTTCAGGAACAAGGCGAATGCTAAGTTGATGCAATGGCACAAAGAAGAACATATGGAAGATGAGATGCTGAGACACCCCACAAATGGGGCGCAATGGGGATCAATTGATAGAGCATTCCCGGACTTTGAAAGTGAAGCAAGGAACATAAGGTTTGGTTTAAGTACTGATGGATTCAATCCATTCGGTGAGTTGAGTAGTGGCCATAGGTACTTGGCCTGTGACCCTATGTATGTTCAACCTTCCTCCTTGGCTGTGCATGAAGCAGAAGTTCATTATGATGCCGGCGCTTATCCAAGGACCAAAACAACCCGGCAATGACATTGACGTGTACTTAATACCGTTGGTTGATGACCTTTTACAAGCCTGGAAGGAAGAAGGTGTACATGTGTGGGATGAGGATAGACAAGAGATCTTTAATCTACAAGCATTGTTGTTCGTAACCATCAATGATTGGCCTGCACTGAGTAACCTTTCGGGATAGACAAATAAGGGATATCGGGCCTGCACCCACTGTTTAGACGACACACACAGCATGTATTTGAAGCACTGTAAGAAGGTCGTCTATATGGGTCATCATTGATTTCTCCCTGCTCACCACCAGCTGAGAAAGAGCGGGATGCATTTCAAAGGGGCACCAAACCATCGTAAAAAACCTGCACACCGTAATGGAAAGCGTGTCTTCAAGATGATAAAGGATGTAAATGTAGTCTTTGGAAAGGGTCATGGTAGCCAACCTGTTCCAAACAACGATAACGGACATGCACCCATGTGGAAGAAGAAGTCAATATTTTAGGAGCTACCTTATTTGAAAATCCTAGAGGTCCGCAATGCAGTAGACGTGAACCACATGACGAAGAATCTTTGCGTGAGTGTGCTAGGCTTCATGGGTGTTTATGAGACCTCAAAAGATAGATTGGAAGCACGACAGGACCTGAAAGCCATGGGGCAATGAGATGACCTATATCCGGAAAAGAGATATAATGGACAGCACTACTTACGTCCTGCCAGTTACACTCTCAGCAAGGAAGAGAAGGATAGCATGTTTGAATGCTTGAATAGTACGAAGGTCTCATCTGGGTACTCCTCGAATATAAAGGGAATAATAAATATAAAACAAAAGACGTTTACAAATATCAAGGCCTATGACTGCCACATGTTGATGACCCAGTTGCTTCCGGTTGCACTGAGGGATATTCTACCAGAGAATGTCCGGTTGCCGCTCGTAAAGCTATGCGCGTTTGTCAATGCAATTTTGCAGAAGGAAATTGATCCATCCAAGCTATCAAAGCTACAGAACGATGTGGTGCAATGTCTTGTCAGTTTTGAGTTGGTATTTCCACCTTCCTTCTTCAATATTATGACGTACTTACTGGTTCACCTAGTAAAAGAGATTGATATTCTCGGACCTGTATACCTGCACAATATGTGGCCTTTAGAGAGGTTCATGGCAGTCCTAAAAAACTATGTTCTTAGTCGTGCCCGTCCAAAGGAGGTGATCGAGTTTTGTGTTGATTTTATTGACTCAATTGACTCGATTGGGGTTCCAACTTCACGCCACGAGGGGAGGCTCCGGGGAATGGGCACCCTTTGAAGGAAATCAAGTTTGAGCAATGATACTGATTTGTTCGACAAGGCACACTACACTGTTCTGCAACAGTCATCCTTTGTGTCTCCGTATATCCAGCAGCACAGGCAGATGGTAGTTTTCAAAAACCCGACGAAATCCGATGCTTGGCTTACACGTCATCACATGGAAACTTTTCCCTTCTGGTTGTGCCAACAACTTATGGGTAACTCTGAGATTCACCCACAGCTCGCTTGGTTAGCTAGGGGACCTACTAGCACAATCGTGAAATTCTAGGGCTATGAGATAAATGGTTATACACTTTACACGAGAGCCCAAGACTAGAAAGGCACGAACCAAAATAGTGGTGTACGCATAGAATATATGCCGCTTCCCCTAAGTCCTTCATCAAAAAACTATTTTTCAGTGAAGTCTTTACGGACTCAAGCATAGGAATGTTATTTCCAATCAGTAATATGTCATCCACATATAAGATTAGAAATACTACAGAGCTCCCACTAACCTTCTTGTAAACACAAGACTCTTCTTCGTTCTTGGTGAAGTCAAACCCTTTAACCACTTCATCAAAACGAATGTTCCAACTCCTAGATGCTTGCTTCAATCCATAAATGGATCTCTGAAGCTTGCATACCTTTCCAGCATTTTTCGGATGGACAAAACCCTCGGGCTGTATCATATACACGTCCTCAGCTAGGTTTCCATTCAGGAAAGCTGTCTTGACATCCATCTGCCATATCTCATAATCGAAATATGCAGCTATAGCTAGAATAATCCGAATGGACTTAAGCATCACTACGGGCGAGAAGGTCTCGTCGTAGTCAACTCCTTGAACTTGTCGAAAACCTTTTGCGACAAGTCGTGCTTTATAGATGTGAACATTTCCATCCATGTCCTTTTTCTTCTTATAGATCCACTTGCACTCTATGGCTTTAACACCATCAGGCGGGTCAACCAAGTTCCAAACTTGATTGTCTCCCATGGACTCTATTTCGGATTGCATGGCATTCTGCCATTTTTTGGAGTCTGGGCCCATCATTGCTTCTGCATACGTCGCAGGCTCATCATTGTCCAACAATAATATTTCCCGCATTTCGCGGAGCCTTGCCGACCTTCGTGGTTGTGGCGGTGCTTCTCTTGCCATGGGTATCTCAACTTGTTCTGCTACGTTAGCATCACTCATTGATTCTTGCCCGATCGGCTCATCTTGAACTTCTTCAAGATGCACTGTCTTTCCACTCTTTTCTACTTTGAGAAACTCTTTCTCTAGGAAAACCCCGTTCCGAGCGACAAACACTTTGCCTTTTGATCGGTTGTAGAAATAATATCCCAAAGTTTCCTTTGGATATCCCACGAAAATGCACTTATCCGACTTGGGTGTGATCTTGTCTGACTGAAGTCGCTTGACAAACACTTCACATCCCCAAATCTTTAGAAAAGACAAACTAGGAACCTTTCCAGTCCATATCTCATATGGTGTCTTAACTACGGATTTAGATGGTACCCTATTAAGTGTGAAAGCTGCTGTTTCTAGAGCGTATCCCCAAAATGACAACGGTAGGTCCGACTGGCTCATCATTGATCGAACCATGTCTAACAAAGTTCGATTACGTTGCTCGGACACACCGTTTCTCTGAGGTGTTCCAGGCAGCGTAAGTTGTGGAACAATTCCGCAACTCTTTAGATGATTTCTAAACTCGTGGCTCAAATACTCGCCTCCACGATCAGATCGTAAGGCCTTAATTTTCTTGCCACGCTGATTTTCAACTTCATTCTGAAATTCCTTGAACTTTTCAAAGGTTTCAGACTTGTGCCTCATCAAGTAGACATAGCCATATCTACTAAAATCATCAGTGAAAGTTATGAAGTATTGGAATCCTCCTCTAGCCGTCGTGCTCATTGGTCCGCATACATCACTATGTACGAGTTCCAACAAGTCTACTGCTCTCTCAGGAAATCCTGTGAAAGGCGTCTTGGTCATCTTGCCTAGCAAGCAAGCCTTACATGTCTCGTATGATTCAAAATCAAACGAAGTTAGAAGTCCATCAGAATGGAGCTTCTTCATGCGCTTTTCACTTATATGACCCAAACGACAATGCCACAAGTAGGTAGGACTCAAATCATTAGGCCGAGGCCTTTTAGCACTTACATTACAGACAGGTGAACCATCAAGATTTAAAACAAATAATCCATTCACAATGGGTGCAAAAGCCATAAACATATTATTCTTAGAGATCACACAACCATTGTTTTTACTCGCAAATGAATAACCATCCTTCATCAAGCATGAAGGAGATAAAATGTTTCGACTTAAACTAGGAACAAAATAACAATTATTCAACTCCATAATAAATCCTGACGGGAGGTGGAGTTGCATCGTCCCAACGGTCAACGCAGCAACTCTTGCATTATTGCTCACGCGGAAATCAACTTCTCCTCTTTCCACGCTTCTACTTCTTATCATTCCCTGCATCAAATTGCAAATATGAGCAACCGATCCGGTATCAAATACCCAAGAATTAATAATTGTATCAGCGAGAAATATGTTGTCTATAACATTAACAACAAGCGTACCTGAGGTAGAAGTACTCTTACTTCCGCCATTCTTCAAGGAAGCTAGGTACTGCTTGCAGTTTCTCTTCCAGTGACCAAGTTCATGACAGTAAAAGCACTCTTTGTCTGGAGCAGGTCCAGGTCTAGCTTTAACCTTGGGCGGCGGGTTTGGCTTGGACGTTCCAGCCGTGCCCTTCTTCTTCCAAGAATTGCCCTTCTTCTTAAAGCTAGGCTTGTTCTGTATCGCCATCACATGGCTGGTACTAGCGCTTTTCTTGATGTCAGCCTCTGCTGTTTTAAGCATGCCACACAGCTCATTCAGACCCTTCTCCGTCCCATGCATATGGTAGTTCGAGATGAAGTTCCCATAGCTAGGCGGAAGAGACGAAAGAATGAAATCAGTGGCCAACTCTTGGCCCAGTGGGAAGCCTAGCTTCTCCAACCGTTGAGTGTAACCAACCATCTTGATTACGTGTGGTCCTACTGCTGCACCTTCTGCTAGCTTGCTCTCAACAAAGGCCTTAGACACATTGAACCTTTCAGTCCTGGCCTGTGTTTGGGACATGTCTCTAAGCGCCACGATCATATCGTGCGCCTCATGGTTTGTTTCGAACTGCATCTGCAGCTCGGGTTCCATGCAAGCAAGCATAAGGCAGCTTACTTCGAGGTTAGCATCACATGCTTTCTTGTAAGCATTCTTAGCAGCAGCGGGTGCATCATCAGCAGGTTCTTCTGGTAGTGGGTTGTCTAGAACATCTTCCTTTTTCTCAGCCCTGAGAACGATTCTCAGGTTACGGATCCAATCCGAGTAATTTGTTCCATTCAACTTGTCCTTCTCAAGGACCGAACGCAAAGCAAACGGTGTAGTGCTGCTAGGTGCCATTTAATCTACAACAAAGTAATGCAAAATACACTAAGACAAACGTATCCATGATAGAGCAAATCACATTAAACTATTTTAACAGAATCTACTCCCACTAAAATCAATATCCCTCTACTGAAACTTAGTGATTCAGGATCCACAACCAACAAGTCCACTAGTGAGCTTTAGCATCACCGCTAGCAAACAAGGTAGATCGGTAAGCAACTTTTGCTAATCATATCACATATGACTCCTGTTGTTGGGTGACATCTCCATGTCTCGGCACCCAACTGTTATGCCCCAAGGTCCTTAACCATTAAGATGACCTCGTTAAGCAAACCAACCCTTATGCGTGTAAGTGTCCGACACAAACCCGTCTAGTCAAGGAAAACTAGTGGTACCCTAATTTCATAGACCCACCACTAATTGTACAAGACATGGGACGGTGCAAGTTTTAGTTGGGAGGGCATACTAACTTAAACTTTGTGAGGGATCGTTCTACTTCTAACATCACAGCATGCAGAAAGTAAAACATAAACAGAATAGCATTCACACAGTTGTGACACAGTATGGCCCGTTTTCATATGGTGATCTCCATCTCCATAGAACCTGTTCACCATGGTGATCTCCATCTCCATGTTCCATGTGCGCCATCCTCCTGGTGATGAGTCCTCCAAGAACTAGAACATGAAGATTACATAGTTGCTTGGATCATCACAGATTGGTACGCAGACCATTAAATACAATAAAGTGACAACACATATGGTTCCTGCCGTGTTGCCGTACACGTGACACGCAGGTCCCGAATGAGTTACACACATGCATCACATACACAAGGGGGCCATACTGATCACAAGATACATACATACATCCTGCAAAACAGAGTTAGGTGTCCTAACGATCCAAACTTCGGATGCCCGAAACTCTATCTTCCAAGCCAAATTTGGCAAATCTAATTTCTCCAAAAACGGCAAAGCCGTTGAATTTCATGTGTAACTTTTTCTGTAGATCAATTTTCATATAAAATTCGCCCCGATCCGAGATCGTACCGAAAAGTTACGGCTGATTTACCGAAGCATACGCATACGGCAAAAATCCCGACCCCGGCAGTAGATCCCATCTACTATTGCACATCTAATGCGCCTGGCGTATGACCCTAGATTTCGATTTGACCAATCATATTGATCTTCGCTCACTGCAACTGGATTTACGTGTATCACTTAACTCCGATGGCGGAAACCGACCGGTAGGAGTATGTCGTTACACTACCATTGCAGCAAGGGCACGAAAACAGGACATAGATCAAACGGAAAACTCGTATATCTCCATATGCACACATCCCGAATCCAAAACTAAGCAGCTACGGCTCTGATACCACTGTTGGGATACGAGGTAGGCTACACTAGCGCAATTCAAAGATTCTACCGCGTATAACCAGGAAGAACTGCCGTATAAGGATCACGGGATTACCACTCGACGCACTACTGGTGCGGAAGATGTAGATATGCGTCGATGCAGTGAAGACGATCACGTAGTCGTACGTAGTCGATCAACGTAGTCGTACGTAGTCGATCACGTCCAGCAGCTCCTCAGCAGCTCGTCCACGTGCAGCAAGATCGCCTCCGGTACCGCAGCTCGTCGTTGGCTCGTCGTGGCTCGTCGGTGGCTCGTCGGCGGCTCGTCCAAGTGCTGCAGGCGCAACACCTCCAAGGTATCCACACATGCAGGGAGGAAGCGTCGCAAGCCGGACTGCTAGATCCGCGAGTTGCAACAGGCGAGGGTGTGGGAGGCGTAGCAGGTGTGTTTCGCCAAAAAGGTGTAAACCCTAGGGCGCCCCCACCCCTCTATTTATAGAGGTTCCTGACGGGCCTCTGGATCCAAGGCCCATTAGTACTTCTAAACCTAACCCAACTCGGATCTTATCCGAATTGGGCTTCCAGCCCCTTAAGTGTGTGACCCTATGGGTTCGGATACGTATAGACATGGCCCGAGTACTCCTACTCGGCCTAATAGTCGGTAGCGGCCTCTAGCAAGACGTGCCAACTCCTATACGCACACGAAGATCATATCAGACGAACCATCACAACATAATATACATGCTATTCCCTTTGCCTCACGATATTTGGTCTAGCTTCAAGCCGACCGCTCTTTCTCGATCCTGTGATTCGGAATCCCTTTGTAGGTTAACTCTTAACCGTACGTAGCATGGCCATGCATTTTCGGATCCGATCACTCGAGGGGCCCAGAGATATCACTCTCAATCAGAGAGGGGCAAATCCCATCTTGATTGACCATGTCTCATAGCATGCTTCTTGACAAACCCGAAAGCTACTTTTATAACTACCCTGTTACGGCGTAGCGTTTGATAGCCCCTAAGTAGGTCGATCCACATCTAGAATACATGCGACAATCTCAGGTCTAAGGACAGAACGTATATGTTGTTTAAAGAGAGAACTACTTCTCGTGTTGGGTCAGTCCTAGCACATGTCTCCACATGTGTCCACATTATTAGTTCAACATCTCCATGTCCATGACTTGTGAAACATAGTCATCAACTAATACATGTGCTAGTCTAATATTCATGTGTGTCCTCACATGAACTCCGACTAGGGACAACTTTAGAATAACCATACAAGTAAAGAGTTTCACATACAATTCACATAATTGCAAATCAATTCAAGTAGCCTTCAATGGATATTCAATGAACACAACATACAAATCATGGATACAAATGGAATATCATCATCTCTATGGTTGCCTCTAGGGCATACCTCCAACAGGTAGCAGGCCAAGCTTTTGCAAATACTACAATGGGCGAGGCTAATGAAGATGAGTTTGCAGAAAATAGCCCTACTGATGAGCTTGGTCAGGTGCTACGAGATGCACACAGAGATTGCGAAACTGAGAAGGAAGTAGCAAAGTTGCAGCGTATGATAGATGATCACCAAAAGTTGTTGTACCCAGATTGCCAGCAGGGCCATAAAAAACTAGGTACTACACTAGAATTTGTGCAATGGAAGGAAAAAAATGGTGTGTCTGATAAGGCATTTCAGGGGATGTTGAACATTGTCAAGAAGATTCTTCCCGAGAATAATGAATTACCATCCACAACATATGAAGCTAAACAGATTATTTGCCCTCTCGGATTGGATGTTCAGAAGATACACGCATGCCCTAATGACTGTATCCTCTATCGTGGTGATGAATACGAGAAAATGGATGCTTGTCCCATATGCGAAGCGCTGTCGTATAAGATCAGGCGAGATGATCCTGGTGATGTCGAGGGGCAGTCTCCCAAGAAGAGAGTTACCGCGAAGGTGATGTGGTATTTCCCTATAATACCACGCTTGAAGCGCTTGTTCAGGAACAAGGCGAATGCTAAGTTGATGCAATGGCACAAAGAAGAACATATGGAAGATGAGATGCTGAGACACCCCACAGATGGGGCGCAATGGGGATCAATTGATAGAGCATTCCCGGACTTTGAAAGTGAAGCAAGGAACATAAGGTTTGGTTTAAGTACTGATGGATTCAATCCATTCGGTGAGTTGAGTAGTGGCCATAGGTACTTGGCCTGTGACCCTATGTATGTTCAACCTTCCTCCTTGGCTGTGCATGAAGCAGAAGTTCATTATGATGCCGGCGCTTATCCAAGGACCAAAACAACCCGGCAATGACATTGACGTGTACTTAATACCGTTGGTTGATGACCTTTTACAAGCCTGGAAGGAAGAAGGTGTACATGTGTGGGATGAGGATAGACAAGAGATCTTTAATCTACAAGCATTGTTGTTCGTAACCATCAATGATTGGCCTGCACTGAGTAACCTTTCGGGATAGACAAATAAGGGATATCGGGCCTGCACCCACTGTTTAGACGACACACACAGCATGTATTTGAAGCACTGTAAGAAGGTCGTCTATATGGGTCATCATTGATTTCTCCCTGCTCACCACCAGCTGAGAAAGAGCGGGATGCATTTCAAAGGGGCACCAAACCATCGTAAAAAACCTGCACACCGTAATGGAAAGCGTGTCTTCAAGATGATAAAGGATGTAAATGTAGTCTTTGGAAAGGGTCATGGTAGCCAACCTGTTCCAAACAACGATAACGGACATGCACCCATGTGGAAGAAGAAGTCAATATTTTAGGAGCTACCTTATTTGAAAATCCTAGAGGTCCGCAATGCAGTAGACGTGAACCACATGACGAAGAATCTTTGCGTGAGTGTGCTAGGCTTCATGGGTGTTTATGAGACCTCAAAAGATAGATTGGAAGCACGACAGGACCTGAAAGCCATGGGGCAATGAGATGACCTATATCCGGAAAAGAGATATAATGGACAGCACTACTTACGTCCTGCCAGTTACACTCTCAGCAAGGAAGAGAAGGATAGCATGTTTGAATGCTTGAATAGTACGAAGGTCTCATCTGGGTACTCCTCGAATATAAAGGGAATAATAAATATAAAACAAAAGACGTTTACAAATATCAAGGCCTATGACTGCCACATGTTGATGACCCAGTTGCTTCCGGTTGCACTGAGGGATATTCTACCAGAGAATGTCCGGTTGCCGCTCGTAAAGCTATGCGCGTTTGTCAATGCAATTTTGCAGAAGGAAATTGATCCATCCAAGCTATCAAAGCTACAGAACGATGTGGTGCAATGTCTTGTCAGTTTTGAGTTGGTATTTCCACCTTCCTTCTTCAATATTATGACGCACTTACTGGTTCACCTAGTAAAAGAGATTGATATTCTCGGACCTGTATACCTGCACAATATGTGGCCTTTAGAGAGGTTCATGGCAGTCCTAAAAAACTATGTTCTTAGTCGTGCCCGTCCAAAGGAGGTGATCGAGTTTTGTGTTGATTTTATTGACTCAATTGACTCGATTGGGGTTCCAACTTCACGCCACGAGGGGAGGCTCCGGGGAATGGGCACCCTTTGAAGGAAATCAAGTTTGAGCAATGATACTGATTTGTTCGACAAGGCACACTACACTGTTCTGCAACAGTCATCCTTTGTGTCTCCGTATATCCAGCAGCACAGGCAGATGGTAGTTTTCAAAAACCCGACGAAATCCGATGCTTGGCTTACACGTCATCACATGGAAACTTTTCCCTTCTGGTTGTGCCAACAACTTATGGGTAACTCTGAGATTCACCCACAGCTCGCTTGGTTAGCTAGGGGACCTACTAGCACAATCGTGAAATTCTAGGGCTATGAGATAAATGGTTATACACTTTACACGAGAGCCCAAGACCAGAAAGGCACAAACCAAAATAGTGGTGTACGCATAGATGCCATAGATAGAAATAATAGCAAGGAGTCGTATTATGGGAACTCGAATACGGACAGCTATACATCCCTGTATTTCTTTGAAATTGGGTGAAGCTAACTGCCGTAACCAAAGATCAGTACGGAATGACAATAGTAGATCTGAGCAAGACTGGATACAGTAATGACCCATTCGTACTTCCCAATGATGTGCATCAGGTTTTCTATGTGAAGGACATGTCTAGCAAACCCATGAGAAATCTAGAAGAGACATAGGAGCCAAAGTGCCACATAGTTCTTCCAGGTAAAAGAAAAATCGTGGGAGTCGAGGATAAAACAGACTAATCAGATGATTATGATCAGTTTGATGGCATGCCTCCATTCGCAGTTGAAGTTGACCCAAGCATCCTGCTTTCCAAAGAAGAGGCTCTGTACTTACTCCGCGATCATGATCAAGGAAATTTCGTGAAGAAGAAATTTTACAACGTTGTATTGTAATGCGCTAAATTTACTTGACCTTTCTGAAGTACTTGATACAATTTTTAATTTAACCTATGTATGATTTCATGTGTTCTTAAATTTCTTGAGGTGAAGATTTTTTAGATAAACATGAACAATGTTAACCACATACATACATGGATTTTTTTTGCACGTTGAAATTATTTAATTGAATAATTTCTCGATCATAGGGATGCAGTAAAAATAATTATTTTAGAGGCTAAATGAACTAGTATAGAATTAATGACTAATTCACACTTATTGTCAATATACTTGCTAATTAAATATATTTTTGCAAATTCAAAATATGTGAAGTTTTTTGTTTTTGCATCCTGAAATGTAGTGAAAACATAAATAAAATCCTTATCCAAAAAACAGGCGGGAGATGAAAGTGTGGGAAAAGGCCCTTTTATCCCGGGTGCCAATAGAAACCTGGACAAAAGGACCTTTTATCCCTGTTGCCAAAAGCAACCGAAATCATAGGCTGTCCCTTTTGTCTCGCGTGCCAACACCAAACGGGACAAAAGGCACCCCTTTTTATCCTGGTTGACAACTGCAACCAGGATAAAAGGGTAGTTTTCGCTTCCCATCGGGGACATACCCATTTATCCCGGTTGCAGTTAGCAACCGGGATAAAGGGGGGGCCCTTTTGTCCCGGTTGGTGTTGGCACCCGGGACAAAAGGGCCTTTAGTCCCGGGTTCAATTACGAACCGGGATAAAAGGTGTAAACCCAAGGGCGCCCCCACCCCTCTATTTATAGAGGTTCCTGATAGGCCTCTGAGTCCGAGGCCCATTAGTACTTCTAAACCTAATCCAACTCGGATCACATCCAAATTGGGCTTCCAGCCCCTTAAGTGTGTGACCCTATGCGGATACGTATAGACATGGCCCGAATACTCCTACTCGGCCCAATAGTCGGTAGCGGCCTCTAGCAAGACGTGCCAACTCCTATACGCACACGAAGATCATATCAGACGAATCGTCACAACATTATGTACATGCTATTCCCTTTGCCTCACGATATTTGGTCTAGCTTCAAGCCGACCGCTCTTTCTCGATCCTGTGATTCGTAATCCCTTTGTAGGTTAACTCTTAACCATACGTAGCATGGCCATGCATTTTCGAATCCGATCACTCAAGGGGCCCAGAGATATTACTCTCAATCAGAGAGGGGCAAATCCTATCTTGATTGATCATGTCTCACAGCATGCTTCTTGACAAACCCGAAAGCTACCTTTCTAACTACCCTATCACGGTGTAGCGTTTGATAGCCCCTAAGTAAATCGATCCACATCTTGAGTACATGCGACAATCTCAGGTCTAAGGAAAAAGCGTACATGTTGTGTAAAGACAGAACTACTTCTCGTGTTGGGTCAGTCCTAGCACATGTCTCCACACGTGCCCACATTATTAGTTTAACATCTCTATGTCCATGACTTGTGAAACATAGTCATGAACTAATACATGTGCTAGTCTAATATTCATGTGTGTCCTCACATGAACTCCGACTAGGGACAACTTTAGAAAAACCATACAAGTAAAGAGTTTCAGATACAGTTCACATAATTGCCAATCAATTCAAGTAGCCTTTAATGGATATTCAATGAACACAATATACAAATCATGGATACAAATGGAATATCATCATGTCTATGATTGCCTCTAGGGCATACCTCCAACAGTCTCCCACTTGCACTAGGGTCAATCTAGGAGGTATCTAATACCCATAGCTGGTACCCTATTAAGTGTGAAAGCTACTATTTCTAGAGCGTATCCCCAAAATGACAACGGTAGGTCCGACTGGCTCATCATTGATCGAACCATGTCTAACAAAGTTCGATTACATCGCTCGGATACACCATTTCTCTGAGGTGTTCCAGGCGGCGTAAGTTGTGGAACAATTCTGCAACTCTTTAGATGATTGCTAAACTCGTGGCTCAAATACTCACCTCCACGATCAGATCGTAAGGCCTTAATTTTCTTGCCATGCTGATTTTCAACTTCATTCTGAAATTCCTTGAACTTTTGAAAGGTTTCAAACTTGTGCCTCATCAAGTAGACATAGCCATATCTACTAAAATCATCAGTGAAAGTTATGAAGTATTGGAATCCTCCTCTAGCTATCGTGCTCATTGGTCCGCATACATCGCTATGTACGAGTTCCAACAAGTCTACTTCTCTCTCAGGAAAACCTGTGAAAGGCGTCTTGGTCATCTTGCCTAGCAAGCAAGCCTCACATGTCTCGTATGATTCAAAATCAAACGAAGTTAGAAGTCCATCAGAATGGAACTTCTTCATGCGCTTTTCACTTATATGACCCAAACGACAATGACACAAGTAGGTAGGACTCAAATCATTAGGCCGAGGCCTTTTAGCACTTACGTTACAGATAGGTGAACCATCAAGATTTAAAACAAACAATCCATTCACAATGGGTGCAAAAGCCATAAACATATCATTCTTAGAGATCACACAACCATTGTTTTCACTCGCAAATGAATAACCATCCTTCATCAAGCATGAAAGAGACAAAATGTTTCAACTTAAACTAGGAACGAAATAACAATTATTCAAAGTAGCAACTCTTGCAGTATTGCCCACGCGGAAATCAACTTCTCCTCTTTCCACGCTCTACTTCTTATCATTCCCTGCATCGAATTGCAAATATGAGCAACCGATCCGGTATCAAATACCCTAGAATTAATAATTGTATCAGCGAGAAATATGTTGTCTATAACATTAATAACAAGCATACCTAAGGTGGAAGTACTCTTCCTTCCGCCATTCTTCAATGAAGCTAGGTACTGCTTGCAATTTCTCTTCCAGTGACCAGGTTCGTGACAATAAAAGCACTCTTTATTTGGAGCAGGTCCAGCTTTAGCCTTGGGCGCTGGGTTTGGCTTGGACATTCCACCCTTACTCTTCTTCTTCCAATAATTGCCCTTCTTCTTGAAGGTAGGCTTGTTCTGTACAGCCATCACATGGCTGCTACTAGTGCTTTTCTTAATGTCAACTTCTGCTGTCTTGAGCATACCACATAGTTCATTCAGATCCTTCTCCGTCCCATGCATATGGTAGTTCGAGATGAAGTTCCCATAGCTAGGCGGAAGAGATGAAAGAATGAAGTCAGTGGCCAACTCTTGGTCTATTGGGAAGCCCAGCTTCTTCAATCACTGAGTGTAACCAAACATCTTGATTACATGTGGTCCTACTATTGCGCCTTCTACTAGCTTGCACTCCAGAAAGGCTTTGGACACATTGAACCTTTCAGTCCTAGCTTGTGTCTGGATTATGTCCTTGAGTGCCACGATCATATCGTGTGCCTCATGATTTGTTTCGAACTGCATCTGCAGCTCAGGTTCCATGCGAGCAAGCATAAGGCAACTTACCTCAAGATTAGCATCAAATGCCTTCTTGTAAGCAGCCTTAACGGCAGCAGATGCATCATCAGCAGGTGCTTGTGGTAGTGGGGTGTCTAGAACATCTTCCTTTTTATCGACCCTGAGAACATTTCTCAGGTTACGGATCCAATCCGAGTAGTTTGTTCCATTCAACTTGTCCTTCTCAAGGACCGAACGCAAGGCAAACGGTGTGGTGTTGCTAGGTGCCATTTAATCTACAACAAAAGTAATGCAAAATACACTAAGGCAAACATATCCATGATAGAGCAAATCACATTAAACTATTTAACAGAATCTACTCCTACTAAAATCAATATCCCTCTATTGATACTTAGTGATTCATGATCCACAACTAACAAGTCTACTAGTGAGCTTTAGCATCACCGCTAGCAAACAAGGTAGATCGGTAAGCAACTTCTTGCTAATCATATCACATATGACTCCTGTTGTTGGGTGACATCAGCGTAGTCGAACACGTAGTCGATCACGTCGACGTCCAGCAGCTCGTCCACGTGTAGCAAGATCGCCCTCGTGCCGCGGCTCGTCGTCGGCTCGTTGTGGCTCGTCAGTGGCTCGTCGGTAGCTCGTCCAAGTACAGCAAGCGCAACACCTCCAAGGTATCCACACATGCACGGAGGAAGCGTCACAAGTCTGACTGCTAGGTCCGCGAGTTGCAACAGGCGAGGGCGTGGGAGGCGCGGCAGATGTGTTTCACCAAAAAGGTGAAACCCTAGGGCGCCCCCACCCCTCTATTTATAGAGGTTCCTGACGAGCCTCTGGGTCCGAGGCCCATTAGTACTTCTAAACCTAATCCAACTCGGATCACATCTGAATTGGGCTTCCAGCCCTTATGTGTGTGACCCTATGGGTTCAGATATGTATAGACATGGCCCGAGTACTCCTACTCAGCCCAATAGTCGGTAGCAGCCTCTAGCAAGACTTGCCAACTGCTATACGCACACGAAGATCATATCAGACGAACCATCACAATATTATGTACATGCTATTCCCTTTGCCTCACGATATTTGGTCTGGCTCCAAGCCAACCGCTCTTTCTCGATCCTGTGATTCGTAATCCCTTTGTAGGTTAACTCTTAACTGTACGTAGCATGACCATGCATTTTCGAATCCGATCACTCGAGGGGCCCAGAGATATCACTCTCAATCAGAGAGGGGCAAATCCCATCTTTATTGACCATTTCTCACAGCATGCTTCCTGACTAACATGAAAGCTACCTTTTTAACAACCCTATCACGATGTAGCATTTGATAGCCCCTAAGTAAGTCGATCCACATCTTGAGTACATGCGACAATCTCAGGTCTAAGGACAAAGCGTACATGTTGTGCGCTAATCTTTCGACCAATTACGTAAAATCTTCATTAAAAAGCTTGATATTCGTGCACCAGTGTCAAGAATGTGATATATTTTGGGGAAAAAATAAAATTGGTGGCTCTAATTAGGTCATTGCATACGTTTATGTTTAGATCTATACTAGGATCGTGCCGGTGCGTTGCTACGGACAAAACAAATTTCGTCTATAAGCATCAAACATTATCGTGTGAAATATTTACTTCTACAAACACAAACATGAGAAACTCCCCCAATGTGAATAAAAATAACTTTGCAATGAGTAATAAAATAAGCAATAAGTAGTCGGAGCAGGGAGCAAAATAGATGTACATATGAGTAATAGAAGCTGTTAGAGGAAAACCAAAACAAAGAAAAATCACCTGGAAGCTGACAGGGAGCAGGGAGCATTTGAGTCGATGAGTACAAAACATTCACAGAGACAAGAATTTTCAACACCAACACAAATATGTATGCTCATAACAATATTTGAGTTCAATATTTCACAGAGACTAAGCCTTCAATTAAAAAAAATCACACCAATACTTATAGAATCACATTTATGTAAAAAACTCATCATCCTGTCCTTGGCCTAAAGAATTGACAGGTGCAACATGTCCATCGTCGATGTAGGTGTCATCATTATCATCATGTTCATCAACTAAGTCTTCATCATTTGGTTCTGGCACAGGTATAGCTTTTTCAATGACCCTAGCATCTCCAGTCACTCCTTGGAGGTCATTCCTTGCCCAATTTATCAACACTTCATGTTGGCTAGAAATATTCATGGCCTCCACACCGACGTCAAGTAAGTCAATATCAATATGTCCTTGTTGTTCAGTCTCTTCTAGTTCTGGCATGGAAAACAAAGTCCTAGGCTTCATTCTAACAACACTGCTCCAGTTGGATTTATTTCCGCATTTGACATAAAATACCTGCTCAACTTGAGTCCCCAGAACATAAGGATCATTTACATATCGACGACGAGTTGTATCAATATCTATAATCCCATATTGATCTTTACTGTACCCTCTACTTTTGTTCTTAGTAGCGGCAGGAACGTCGTACCAATCACACTCAAATAATATGACTTCTTTTTCACTAGGGAAATCTAATGTGATTAGCTTTTTAAGGACACCATACCAATCCATATTTCCTGTACTATCATCACCCTTCACTAAAACTCTAGAATTTTGTGTACTAAAGCTGACCTCTGTAGAAGCCGTTCGAAAAAGGAAATCATGGATGAAGCATCTGCTGAAAACACGGGCCATATAATGGGGACCCTGAGAAAGGGCATATAGCTCATCACTAATCTTCCATTTTGCATAAACTACCTTCATCTGCACTCAATTCAAATAAATAAATAAGACAATTTCTATTTTTTTTACATGTATATGACAACATTGCTCACCTTACGTTCAAACCACCCAACAAAATGCTCCCTATGACGCTTATCAACACCATGTGCGCTAGTTCTTCTCATTAGCTCCTTATGCTCACTATATATTATTGGTTGGAACAAACAGATTACATTAGTGCAACATTAATCATGAGTAATATTCTACTCTTACTCATGTACTATGAAAAAATACAAAAACACAAAATAGGTGGTAGTAACAGCTTACTTAATCCATGGAATTGCCTTGTCACAGTTTGATATTATGTAGTGCTGCATCTACAGCATGTCGAATCTAGAAATAGGCTCAATTTTGCAGCCTTTCTTGCTATAGTCGATGTTTCCAAATATGCTAGGCCTAGCCAGTGGTTCATTCACCGCGCTGCTCTGATGACGCGCTGGGCGATTCAGCTTCATATCAATGTCTTCTAGGAAGCGAGAGCAGAATGTTATGCACTCCTCTGAGATATATCCCTCCGCTATTGAACCTTCTAGTTGTGCCTTGTTTCTAACATATCCTTTAAGTGTACGCAGATAACTCTCGATCGGATACATCTACCGATAACACACTGGTCCTCCAATTTTAGTCTCCTCAGCTAAATGAATAGGCAAGTGCATCATAATATCAAAAAATGCTGCTGGAGATATCATCTCAAACCGACATAAAGTCTCTGCAATTGAAGAACTTAGTTTTTCAATGTCACTTTGCACTAGTTCCTTTGAACATAGCTCATTGAAAAACCTGCTAAGCTCAATCAATGGTCTAGCAACATCTTCAGGCAATATGTGGCGTGCAACTAAGGGTAACAGCTTCTGCAAAATAACATGATAGTCATGTGATTTCAGTCTAGAAACCTTACAGCCATTGACATCCACGCATCTCTTTATATTAGACGCATTCTCACTCCTTCTAAGAATGTACATAACATTATCTTCTCATCCTTGCCTAAGGAGTACAGTGATGGTGGCAAAGTATACTGACCATTCTCTAGCACTGGATGCTGATCTTGCCTTATCCTAAGATGTTGCATGTCAAGCCGCGCCTTGTCACTATCCTTACACTTACCATCTATGTCAAGCAACATCCCAATTATGCTCTCACAGATATTTTTCTCGATGTGCATAACATCCAAATTATACCTTACAAGCAATTTTTTCCAGTAAGGCAGCTCAAAAAATATACTCTTCTTCCTCCAGTTGTGCCACCTACGCTCTTCTTCACACTGCTTCCTCTTCTTTGTGGCTATCCCAAATTTTGGATGCTCAAAACTTTCATAATGCTGTATAACCTGTGCACCAGTCAATGGCACAGGTGCCTCCCTCATCTCTGTCTTGTTGTTGAAGCTATTTTTGTTCCTGCGCCATCTATGGTTCTGAGGTAGAAACCGGCGATGACCCAAGTAGCAGTGCTTCGACCCAAATTTCAACCATAAGTAGTCCGTATCTTTATGGCAGTATGGACATGCAAACTTTCCTTTAGTACTCCAACCAGATAGCATGGCATAGGCAGGAAAATCATTTATGGTCCATAGTAGAAGCGCACGAAGAGTAAAATTCTTCTTCACCTTTGCATCCTATGTTTTAACACCTTTAACCCACAATTCCTTCAGCTCATCAATTAGGGGTTGCAAATAGACATCAATATTCATTCCAGGAGATTTTGGCCCTGGTATATCAACATAGACATCATCCAATATGATTGTTTCAAACACAACCAAGGAGGCAAGTTGTAAGGGATTAGGATGATAGCCATGTAGTGTATGCAACATTCAACATCCCAAATGGATTGAAGCCATCAGCTGCAAGACCGAGCCTTACATTGCAAGGGTCTAATGCAAAATTCTTATACTCGCCATCCACATGCTACCATGCCAACAAGTTTGCAGGGTGACGCATTTTCCCATCACGCACCAGTTCATCCTTGTGCCAACGCATCAGTGAAGATGTTGATGCTCTCATATACAATCTTTGCAAACGAGGAATAAGTGGAAAATAACAAAGGATCTTACGGGGAAAATGCTTCTTTCCACCACCAGTGACAACAAGATCATCCTTTTTAGTACCCCCGGTCTCTTTCCACCTAGACTCACCACATGTTGGACAGTTATCCTTTTCAGCATAATCCCCACGAAATAACACACAGTCATTCACACATGCATGAATCTTTTGGTAGTCAAGGCCAAGATCTCGAACAACCTTACATACTTTTTCCAAGGAAGTTGGGATACAGTGGCCATCAGGGAGCACAAGCCCACGGGTTCACGGGTACTATAGGAACAAACCCATGCCCGTAAACCCAAATGGTAGAGATTTGTGCCCACTAACAAACCTATGGGTAAGAAAATCAACCCACACCTGTGTCCTAGTAGGGTAAAAATCGATCAGGTTTTGGGTACTCATTGCCATCTCTAGTCCTGTATGTAGCTGCTTAATAGTAACCTTTAGCCAGGCTGTATGGCTACAGTCATCCGAGCATGCACAAGATTGGCACAAGCGCAGTCATTTTTGTACGCCGTGAAATCGCAGAATTTGCTAGTCACTAAAGCTAGGATCACCCTTTCATTTGCTCTTGTAATTTTTCCCAAGCTGATCCTATGTATCCTCATCCTGTTGGCTCAAGCAGTAAACCCTCGATGAGCTAAATGAGTTGATCACAGGATACCTTTTTGCTAGATCAAAGAATGATATTGTGTCACTGCCTTCGTAGAAATGATTAGATGAAGACTTCTCTTTCTAACCTTGGGTGCGCTTGATATATTCAAGAGCTTTGGCCCTCGACTGTCCTACTATATATACAACGGAATGCCAAGATATCAATAACTTCTGTACATCTGTTGGCACACTATGGCAGTTCAAACACCTAGCAGGAATAGTTTATGGAGGCCCTTAGCGAACGGTCCGCGGTTCATTTAGCGGACAGTCCGCTAAGGGCCTCCAGAAACTATTTCTACCAGGTGTTTGAACTACGGACGGTCCACAGTTGATTTGGCGGATGGTCCGCTAAGGGTCTCCAGAAACTATTCTTGCCGGTGTTGGAATAATGGACGGTCCGCAGTTGATTTGGCGGACGGTCCGCTAAGGGTCTCGAGAAACTATTCCTACCGGTGTTTGAACAACAAACGGTCCGCACTTCATTTGGCGGACGGTCCGCTAAGGGCCTCCAGAAACCATTCCTGCTAGGTGTTGGAACCGCGAACGGTCCGCTGGGGGCGGACGATCCGCGACTTGTACCGCGGATGATCCGCGACCCCGTAATGGTTTTTCTCTATCTATGTTTGCGCCGCGACAGCTGCGGCGGGCACCGCACGACGAACGGCGGAGGGGAAACACCTCATTGGCTTGCATCTTTGGGTCCACCTGCACAGCCCCACAGCTAGCTCCTGGATTAGATCCAATCACATGGCAACCCTTCGGTGCCTCTTTCCAGAAACAACCATGCGTGGCAGCGGTGTAGGTTTTTGACGCCAGGTCAAGCGACGGCGGCGACCACGGAGACCACGACGGCGGCTCGATGGACACACCCACGGCTGCTTCCTCCGACGCCATACGCAAGCACGCCATGATGCCGCCTCCTTCATCCACGCATCCATCTTCCACGCTTCATCATCCAGTGTCTGCTTCACAAGAGAGGCGCCATCCTACTAAGAAAGCCGTCGTCCAGGAAGATGACAGCGACGACTACGATGATGGCTCAGGGATGCTACGTTTTCTCTACAGCAGGTACGTATACATAGTATATGCTACTGTTGGTGTTAGTTGGTGCACGTGATGGGTATCGACCCGATCGATCCGAGGGTTGTATACATTGTAGAAATTGTATACGTTGTAGAAATTTTGACATGCTAATCAAGATAGAAGTATGCCTTCTAGATTAACTTTTCTGCTTAGTATAAAGAGATCTATAATGTTTATATTTGGATTAGTATCTGGTTATTCTTTTCTAAAATTTAAGTTTATTCAATCATCACCTGTTGGCACAATATTTTTCCTCTGATAATCGTTTATTGTAGCCTTTATATAGGGTGTGTTCTCACCTAATAATTACTAGGTGATTGCCCTCTGCATTGATGTAGGAATTTAAAGGATGATTTCAATATGCATTGTGTATGAACAAAAAGCATATACGAAGGGCAACAGCAGTTCCAATAATTATCAGTCATATTCTTTGCACATCTTAAATAATTTAAATTTCAGTGATATTTTCTATGCATCAATAAGCAGTCCTAATTTCATCAGCACAACCTCCTGAACCTGCTAACATACTGTTATGCCCTCACTATTTATATTGCCTGATGCATATCTAATATACCACACTAATTTAGATCTATGTAATCTAAACTAAAGATGGATGGCTGAAACGTAGTTTTCAATATATTAGAAGCATTTACATGATGTCAGATGTTTGGTTTTCTAAGTTTGATCAGTAGATGCTAGTAGAGAAATTATTAATCAAAGTTTCGTCATAATGAGAAAAATATTCCCTCTTGTATTGCAATCACATTTTGCTAATTTTGTTAAATTCAAGTGTAAGTAATATCTTACACCACACAATGATATCTTTTTGCTCTATTGCACACAGTGAACCATTGATGGGTGAGACATGGAAAATTTGTTTCCAACGCAAGGGAAACCTGAGGACGACGAATTCGTCGACATTGAAGTAGACAGAGCTCATATCTCATTTTATAACCTAGTATACTTCAAAGAGCAGCTTGGGTATGGAGCGAGGGACTTCTTATACTACAAGAAACGTTGTGGTAGGGATGTAGCTAAACTTCAGGCCATCGAATATTTACGCCACGCAGAAGCAATGCTACAGGACAATGCTGCGGAGAGGGAAATTAGGTTGGTATTGTCAAGGGAGCCAGAACCAGAGGTAAATGTTAGCATAACACCAATTAAGCAACAGGGGGAAAGTGAAAACATGATCAATCAGGTACAGATGAACACCTTGATGCCTACAAGGTGTGGCTAGCAAAACTGCAAGCCAAAGAACTAGGCATAGGTAAGATCATTCTTTGCATCACCCATTCAAATTGTTATAACACAATGTTGCTTTGACAAGTGCATCTGGTTAATCATGACTCGTAGACTACAGGGATGACTTCAGGGACAAAACAATCGAAACATACAAGGAATGGCTAAGGCATACAGGCCGTCATCGGCATATGCGTAATTTAATTGCTTTTATGATGTCATCAAATATAGTACCAGCTCTTGTACATTCAATAAAATAATTGATGCATGCTGATTTATTTTTTTTGCAGTGTCATTATTGAAAGAACATACGGATGATGACCATATAACTGGAGGGGATGAAAATTAGGAAAGGAGCACGACAAACAAAGATAGGCCAGCTCATGCAAGAAAACCAAAACAACAAAGGAATGGTATGTGCTGGTCTTTCCATTTTGCAATATACTCTTTTGCTGATCATATATTTTATATTTGTTTCATATGTTAATAAGGTGGACCCAAAACTTATGGACGTGGATGTCTCAAAGGATATAAAGCAGCTACAAAGAGAATTAAGAGCGGATCTTGGAAATTAAAGATCGAATTTGATTCCTTGCTGGGAGGCCCCTATGGTGAGAACAGCTGCACATTCGTGGATGAGATTGTAATCTTTACCAGGAAAAAGGCTCCACTTATAGGAGTGCAATCGTGGAAGGATGTGAAGGACAATGTGAAAATAGCAATAGCAGAAGAAATGATGGTAAGTCAATTGTTTTCTTTAGCCAAATGTTATGAATTTAGTACCTCCGCTTTAATGTTCTATTTGTCTTTCCATTCAAATAGAAAATTTGGGACTTAGATGACATTGAAGATGCTACTGAAAAGATATGGGCAATTGCCAAAGAGAGGTACAAAGGATGGAGAGCTTCATTTAGTTCAACATACAAGGCATACTCCACTGACGCTCAATGAATGAAGGATAAGCCTGAAGATTTAGACAACGTGGAGTGGTACTACTTGATCCAATATTTTGGAAGTAAGCCATTCCATGTTCGTCAGTGTTCAGTTTCTTTTGTGATTCCACTACTAAATATAATGTAATTAACAGAGCACTGCTTGTACACATTTTGCAGAAAATTAGCACTAGGAACTCTGGAATCCGACAAAAGGTGAAGACTAAGCATCTCACGGGATCAAAATCATATTCCCAAATTAGTTTTGAACTGGTGACAACAACATTAGCTAAGCTAATTACTTTCTTAAATGGTTGTTATCTAATGCTAAATTGTTGCCATCTTAGAGAAACAAGGGTAATGGCCAACAGTCTACTGATTTGCAACTTTGGATGACTACTCACACCAAGGATGGGCAATGGTCAAATGAAGACTCTAGGGATATCTACGTGAGTGTTTGTATATGATTGCACCTTTAAAATTTTAGCATGTTTCAAACTTATTTTGGAATTGTTTGAAATTACATGCTTCTAATTTATTTCTCATGTTTCACTTAGGAAAATACCTGCATCCAAGTTACAGAGGCAGAAAAAGGGAAGGGTAGGCCCTTCCTTACGGTTGAGGAGGAAAACACAGTTTTCCAACTCAACTACTCTAAAACTCTTGGAATAAAGTCATATAGATGTCATGGACATGGATACATGGCGAAATATTCAACAAGAAATGCTCTACTGAGACATAGAGAAGAAGATGCAACCCGTACTGAAGTTTTAGTTCGACAAGAAAGAATGCAGCACCAACAAGAGGTTGAAGAATTAAAAGAAAAGCTTGAACTTGCAGTTTCAGCAAGGGAAAGAGACAAGGAAGAAACTAAGAAACAAATTGAAGAAATCAGCAAAGAATTCCGGTCAACACTACAACAACAAGTACAATTAGCATTACAGCAGGTAATAACTTTGGACCACATTTCTCCTTTTTTGGCTCCTCTATTTTAGCTAATGTTCCTAGTCTTTTGGGTTGCACAGGCTATCCCAGGAACCATCAACACCACACAAGTTACAAAACGGACCAAGTGTCAACAAGAACTTCATCACACCACCACGCATAGAGGATGTGGCTATAGAGGTAATACAAATACAACAAGGTTACTTACAGAAGATGCAGCATGTTTACATATAAAATGCAACTTGTTCACATCAAAGCTTTCATTTTGGTAGAATAATGAACCGGTAAGCGTGTTGACCACAAAAACGTTAGTTGATGAAGGTACTACCATAACAACAAAGACTAGTGCAACCAGGACTCTTTTTCAGAAAAAGAGTGGTTCCAATGGGTCATTGAATTATGTTTCTACCCAACAACTATTGAGGACTCGTAATCAAAAGAAAAAACAGCAGGTATGAATACCAATGTGATTTGTCTTTGAAATGGTGGATAATATGCTTTGTATGTTATGTCAATAAAGTTCGTCAAACTGGTGGGGATCTTGTCATCTCAAACGGTATATGATATTATTGCAGAGTGTTCCTTAATTTAGTTTATATCTTTACTATGTCACTATGATCATTTAGTTTGCACGTGATTAGTTATTCCATGCACTTAATCACCAAGGTTCCTATATTAAATTAATAAATTATATGTGTTCATGAATTGCAGGAAAGCGTGGATAGCTAAAATATTTAGAGAAAGTATATGCTAGTGATGGACAGCTAGAAGAATGAAGAATTATAGAAATTTTTATTGGTGATGGCCGGTGCTGATGGGGCATGAGGAGATCAATAAGAGAGCTCATATTTAGTTTTATTTTATTATGCCAAACATAATTACAAACTTGTAGTTAGAGAACATGTTTATTATAGCAGTACTCTGTTCATTGTGTTATTACTTTGGTTGAGACATATATTTGAAGTTAATGAAGGTTTGAGTTCTTATATGTGATGATGAAATATATACTTATGGCACAATTATTTTGTAACAAAATTTAAATTTCGAGCTACAAAATGAAATTTAAAAGGTGCTGGCCAAAATGCCCTCGTTGCAACAAACCACTACGCAACCTTACCGTTTGTTGTTGTAATATACATTATTGCCACAAACCTTATGTGTTGCTATAGGACGTGTCTACCACCAACAATGATTTGTTGCATTTTCCATCCATTACCACCAACAATGATTCGTTGCATTTTCCATCTATTACCACTAACAATGATTCGTTGCATTACTTTTTATTGCTACCAGCAAGTGAACGTTGCAATTGTGACTCTAGCCACCAAATTTGTTACGTTGCAATATTTATTTGATGCAATGGAGCATATTGCATGGCAATATGGCCATATTCCCATGTAACTACGGGGTGACAATAAACCTATTTTGCAACAAATTTGTTCATAGCAATACTGTCATATTGCAGCCATGTATTTCATTGCAACAATAATTCATGCAACCATTCTGTTGGTCGCAATATCCATGCTTGCAACCAAATCGCAGTTGCGTTAGCTTTTTTATGTGCATTGCAAAAGCACCATATTGCAACACCACTCCAAAAGGATGCAAAAACCTATTGCACTATTCGAAATGCAACCACCTGTCAATGACCATACATAGATGTAATTGATCCTTATTGCAACCAAAATAGCCATATTGCAACCCAATATAGGCATCATGATAGGGTTGGATCCTAGTAGTGTTGGATGCCAACTACATTAAGAAGGGCCGAACTCCAGATTTCAATGTGTGGCCAAAGTTGAGGGACCACTGGGAGGCATTTGTTGAATATAAGAGGAGTGAAGACGGTGTGAAAAAGATCCAGACCAACACTACAAATTCTGGTCAGAAGGGGTACCATCATCATCTAGGGTGAGGTGGTTATGGCACAGCAATTCCCAAATGGAAGAAGATGGAACAAGATCTGATCGAACGGGGAATCGTACCTGCAACTATTGAATGGCCCGAACGATCGAAAAATTGGTATTACACTCATGGAGGCTCCTTGAGCCAATAGGATGGGACGTTGATATTCAATGAGACAATACGTGAGAAGGCCGAAAGTCTTATGAAGAACATTGAAGATTCTAAGGCTGGGAGGTTGAAGGTGGACCGAGAGAATGATGAGCTCTCATTGGCCATCAGTAATCCCGAGCACCCAGGACGTTGCCGAGGGTTCTGGGACATTCCGTGGAAGTTTGCTTTCCGAGGCGATAGTGCATCATACAGAAGCCGCAAGCGAAGAAAGGAAAACAGATCGAGGAGAGCTGGCGGTAGATGCTAGAATCCAAATGCAGGCACAAGAAGAGAGCCCATGCGGAGTGGCCCACACAGTTGCAGAGTTGGCCCAATCTGGAGCATTGCCGAATCCAAACTACGCCAGCCCTTCTCAACGCCTCTTGAGCAGTTGCGCTTCTACAGGGGTCCCCAATGCGCAGACCCCTAGGTTACCCATGGAGGAGCAACGGTTCCCCGTGGATGCCATCATGCAACGCACCTCATGTGAGCTGCATGCATCGGTCGGGAACCTCACTATTAAGGTATACTTATACATAATATTTATGCAATCTTCTCAAATGATCCACGCCTCGGGATCGGAGTTTAATAACTTGTAGATCCCCAGCAGATCCCCAGCATCGACCCTCTCCTCATAGCTCAGGACCGTCATCTCCTGCACATCCTGCTCCAGGACCGTCACTTCCTGCTCTATCAAGGTCTCTATCTCCACCACATCCTGGTGGTAGGAGCGACGACGAAAATAACAACACCCCTCCTCGATCACCGTCACCGGGACTAAGAGCAGCCCCGATGAAGGAACTTGCAGCACCACTAAAGAAGTCACGAGCACCGCCTCCCAAGCAAAGACAAAGAAAGAAGAAAGCAAAGGAGCCTGAAGTGACTCGTAAGGAACGCTGGAAGGCAATGAGTCATGCAGAACAGTGGGCAGAAATCCAAGCAGAGGCCAGTGCGTGGTTCAAGAAACAAGCCGAAGAAAAAAAAGCAAGGGAGATAGAGCCACCGCCAGTAAATCGAAGAGATTTAAACTTTTTTATCAGGATGGAAGAAGGAGCCAAGAAAAGGATACCACTACTATCAAACTACGAAAGGGCTTTAGTAAAGGCTGATGAGAGGGATAAAAGGAAAGGAAAGTCATCTTCCAGTGGTGCTGTCCCCAACCTCGGGCATTTATCAAGAAAAGACGCTCAAAGGGTAGCAGCAATGCCCTTGGATCGACAAGCATAGGTATTGAAATTCATGGAAGAAACAGGTATGGGATTTGATGAATGTTTAGGACAAGTTGAGCCGCCAGCTGCACCGCTCCCTGAGCCGAGATGGACTTTGGAGCTAGGCAAATCTCTAGTAAGGCCTGAGTTGGTACGGAAGCTATCAACAAAGATGTACGAATTCCATCAATGGTACATGAAGGTGTCCGCCGACTCGAGGGAGATGTCAGGCCTTAAGATAAAACCGATAGATTTTTACGGCGAAGTCGAGAAAGTTCTGTGGCTAAACTTCCAGGATATATACGCAGTGTGCCATCATGATGCCCTGGATATCTCTCTGATCAGCGCTTGGGTTCTGTAAGTGAGCGTTTATCTACATGTAAATTTTGGCTCATATCATTATTTTTTTGTGTGCGCCACCGTACTAACTTCGTCTTCCATTTTATGTAGCATGCTAATTCAGACGTGCGGACAAGAGGCGTACCTACATATTGGCTTCATGGATCCATCCGTAGTTAACCAAAAATAGATACAATTATCGCCAGAAAAAACGTTGGTGGAAGTATACAATTTCCTAGACAAACAAAAATTCAAGGATTTCATACTACTTCCATACAACTTCAAGTAAGTGTGTGTATACCGTCTACTTTCGTTGTCTTTTTTCCTTACCTAATTAATTAGTTAGCTCGATTATGCATGAACATTTTATGTACGCAGCTTTCACTGGATCCTCATTATAATTGAACTTGAAAGAAGCCATGTCACTGTCTTTGAATGTTGAGGAAAGATCCGGTGGAGTACAAGACATGCAAGACATGCTAGGCTTGTAATAATTCTGGACCTTTATCTCTATGCAAAAGTTTGTTTCCTAAATTTTATCCCTGTTGCACTATATCATTCATTATTCTAATCCGCAGCGCATGGAAACAATTCATAAGGACACACAAAGGTCTATTCAAAGAAAAACTTACATGGAACACAGACTTCCCGGTACGTATGAAGTATGCACGTTTAGTACATTGTATAACATGAATATTTCATAACTAATTTTTTCCCGCACTGAAGTGCTTAAGATAGGAACCCGGGAATAATCTATGTGGCTACTACATCTGTGAGCACATGCATAGTTTTATGGGACCCAAGGGACTAAAGATGACACCGCACAACTTTAAAGTACGTAAAATAAAACTATTACTAGTTAATTATTTTCTAGATCCTTATATTTAATTGTTGGTGTAACATTCACAAATTTTGAAATTATAGATGTTAAATATTCAACAAGGACTCTTGAGGAAAGAAAGAGTAGCGACAATATGTGAAGGTCTCATTGGATTCCTAATGGACGAGGTGGTAAATCCACAAGGAGAATTTTATTACGATGGACGACAATTAGACGCTCCAAGCAACACCTCGACGGGAAGATTGTAGATATATAGGTTGACTTGTATCTATAGTACGTGCTAAGATCGATTTGTATATATAGTTGATTTCATTATACTAGTTGAATTGTGTATATATAGTAATTGTATAATTACAAATTTCATTCGTTTAAATACTAGTTGATTTCATTATAAAAAAAGTATCAACTACTAACGGTTAACAAAAGGGCCGCGGTACTACGTACGTGATGCATGAAAATTTTAGGCGCCATGCAGGGCGCTATGCATGAAAATTTAAGTAGGCCTTTAGTCCCGGTTGGGAAATCCAACCGGGACTAAAGGGTAACCCTTTACTTCCGGTTGGGAAACCCAACCGGGACTAAAGGGGCACCCTTTACTCCCGGTTGCTTTTACCAACCGGGAGTAAAGGGCCTGTCCCGCTCCTGGCGTGGTAGGCCCTTTAGTCCCGGTTGGTTTCACCAACCGGGACTAAAGGGTGACCTTTACTCCTGGTTGAAGGACCCGAGACTAAAGACCCCCCCCCCTTTTGTCCCGGTTGGTTTATCCCGGATGGATTTTCGAGAGATATGCACCCTACCAACCAGGACTAAAGGCCAGTTCTCTACTAGTGCGTGGAGAAATTGCTAAGCCCTTTGTCAAAGTTCTGTTAACTGGTGTGCAATATAGTTCAGGATAGCAAAATGTATTTTATAGTGGAATTAATTTGTGCTAAACTAATCAAGCTTCTAAAACTGTAATGTTTATACATGCTATATATCATATACATGCACATTGAGAACTATGTCAGATACCCCATGCAAACACTAACATTGATTTTCTTGTATACACTACCAGAAACCAGCAGGCTCGTGACGGGGTTTCTTGGGCCGACGGGAGTGTGGAGCAGGCGCACGAAAACTCCCCAACGAGCCCAACCCGATAGGAATCCACCATCTCTCCCCCGAAACCAGTTCTTTTTTATTTTTATATATGTTTTTTATAATTTTGCAGAAATAAATAGTCGATCAGAAAATTTGCAGAAATAGACCTATGCCACCGCTTGAAACAGCGGTAACGATGCTACCGCCAGTTGAAACGGCGGCAGGCTCCAAGGGCCTGGTTTAGCCGAGTTTGTTTGGGTGTTGGATGCTATAGCCGGTTGAAACGGTTATAGCCATTTGAACAAGCTATAACTCTATTTTAATTTTTATTAGTTATTTTTCATGTAATTTTGTCTGATATTTTTAAAAGTAAAATATGTAGTTTCATTGCAATATGTAACTTCGTAATTTGAGAGAGGTAGATTGTTTGAACCAAATAATTGATACATAGCTGTTTCCAGCGAGATTAGAATAGGTACAAACAAAATTCGTGCACAACATACGAACAACAACGACTCTAGGGTGAACAATTAATTATAGATTGCAGTAGCATATACGGCACGAATAATATCCTAAACCAGTGTTGTTGCTAAACCTAACATATCTTAGGTAATTGAAATAGCCGGAGAAAGAGTCATGTCTACTTCCTAGTAGAACTAGCTCTGTGAGAACTGCGAGGGCCCAGCCTCATAGTAGCCAGCATCCTTAGAGGATGGTGGAGATGGGGGGCGATCCTTGTTGTCGTGTTAGGGGCACTTGCACCATGGATCGGTACAAATCAAGTCACCTACGATGTTAACTTCCCAAGGATTTGCATCAAGTTGGGATTGAAGATCCTCAACCTTACGCTTGAGGTCAAATATCTTGCACTTGAGATAGTGGAGTACTCTTCGGTTGGCTCAGGAAGTGGTGGATCAACCCACTTAGCATAGCGGCAGTTTCCTTCATCGAGATAAGACTGAACGTGATGTTAGTTTGTAGCACGAGAAGCTTAGGAAGAGTAATGAAGTAATTACTTGACTCACCAAGCCATACAAGCATCGAAAGAAACGCTGGCTTCCATCACTGTAGCCATCACAGAGCTGTAGGACACAAGCCACGCCATGGTGACACATTGGCCACGCATCATAGCAGTCATCATAAGGCCTAAGGGAGTTTGGAGGGGCGTAGTTAGCCCTGTCCTCCATAGGGAACTCGTCGAGGGGTGCCTCATACTCCGTTGGGCCAAAAGAACCTGGCCAAGTGATGGTGGGAATAGGAGCATCCCCTCCTCTTCCTCTCCTCCCATGACCTCTCCCTCTTGCAGATGCCATTGTTCTTCCTCGTGCTCAGTGGTGTGGAAGGATATGGGAGAGGGGGGTCGAATATAAGAAGTGCTGAGATGGAGATGCACTGCGCCCCCATGTGCTCAGTATCCCGTCATGTTCAATCATCCTGAGAAATTATAAGTTAGTACGAGGAATTGGACAACATTTGGGCAGTGCAAAATGACAAAGTAACGAACACATACCTGCCGGGGTCATGTACTGCAGAACAGTCGACATGCCAAGGGGTTGCCCAACACAGTGCTCGTGGAACAGTCCATGGCCTGAGGGTGGGTGCATGTGCCTATGGTGCACAAGAGGGGCTGGGGTACGGCAGATAAATGGGTGCTGGAGAAGATGAACCATGCTGCTGAGTACGAGCTGGAGAGGAGGAACGGGGGTAGGGAGCCCGTGGTGGAAGCACGACGTCCGCGTGACCACCACGGCAGCTCACGGCCCTCATGAACCTACTGCAGAGGCCTAGTGCCCTCCTGTACAGCGTCTTGTGGTCCCTCACAGTCATGTCCTGGAAGTGCTCGATGCTGTACCTCAATGTTGTCTCTACCTTTGCAATAACGTCGTACTTTTGGCAAGGATAGAGTTGAAGTTAGGCACACCACATAATACAGTTTGAGTAACAAATGATGCAGAAGCTTACCGCGATGTCGAAGTTCATGTCCCTCAAATGTGGGTAGGTCTACATCATAGGTGCGATCTCTGTCGGTGGCTACCTCGGAACGTACATGACGCGTGCACGTGTCCTCGATAAGAACCAACGCAAGTACGCTATGAAAGTGTCATCGTCGTGTGCACAGTCCTCGTGCACTAGCTCCTCCAAAGTGGCCTCCCACATCTCGACCCACGGAACCATCCTCGAACCCCAGAGGGTCGCAGGCCCACCACCACCCTGATAGGTCCACCTAACATAAGAATCCTGTAATAGGTTAGAGCAATGAAAAATCTTTATTACAAGGAGAATGATTGGATGGGGTGTACCTGTGAACGATGGCTGGATGACATGAGTAACAGGGACTGGGGACTGCTGGTACTGGCCGAACTGCCTCATCACATGGTGCACCGCGTACTCCTCGATGTGGATGTTGTACACCAGTGGCCTCGTCGTCATCCAGTACTCCATGTCCTGAAAGCACAATGAAGAGAGCCCATGCGGGGCACGAGCGTGCACCTCCGCTGCGGTCTAGGGTCTCCACCTCACGTCGGTGGCGACAAGAGCGTCGAACTGACTGACAAAGTCTGGGTACGACTTCTTCGTCTGCACCTCAACCCACAATCCCTACAAAAATAAATTCATGATAAGGTTCACTAATTGAAACTTGAATGCATGCATCATATGAATTGAGTAATTGTCGGTGTAGTACCATAGCTTTCTCAAGCACCACAACGACCCCATCGTGGGTCTATCGATGTTGTTGTGGTCGAAAGGCAGCTCTGGGTAGGGGGCCACGTCAATCCTTGGGCTTGTATGACCATAGCTGAAGTAGCAACGGGTAGCCAATGAAGATGGGCTCCACTGAGTTTACCTTGCAGCAGCTCATGCAAAGGCCCCTGTAGGTCGCCACCAATACAGCTGAACCCCAGCTGTGTTGGGATACGAGGTAGGCTACACTAGCGCAAAACAAAATTTTTCTACCGCATAAACCTGGAAAACTGCCGTATATAGATCACGGGATTACCACTAGATGTGCAGATGCGGAAGTTGATGAAGCGCGTCGGGGCAGTGTAGTCGATCACACGTCGACGACGAGCAGCTCCTCAGTAGCTCATCCACGTGCAGCGGCGTCCTCCTCGTGCGCAGGCTCATCAGGTTCCTCGTAGGAGCTCTCGTGCGGTGGCTCATCCAAATGCTGCAGATGCAACACCTCCAAGGTATCCACATGTGCGGGGAGGAAGCGTCGCAAGCTAGACTACTTGGTCCGCGAGTTGCAACAAAGGTGAGGGCGTATGAGGGGGCACGGCTGTGGTTTGGCAAAAAGGGTTAAAACCCTAGGGCGCCCCCACCCCTCAATATATAGGGGTTCCTAATGGGCCTCTGGGTCCAAGGCCCATTAGTACTCCTAAACCTGGTCCAATTCAGATCATATCCGAATTGGGCTTCCATCCCTTTAAGTGTGTGACCCTATAGGTTCATATACATATAGACATAGCCTGAGTACTCCTACTCGGCCAATAGTTAGTAGCGACCTCTAGCAAGACATGCTAACTCCTATACGCACACGAAGATCATATCAGATGAACCATCACAACATCACAAACATGCTATTCCCTTTGCCTCATGATATTTAGTCTAGCTCCAAGCCAACCACTCTTAACCTCACGTAGCATGGCCATGCATTTCCGGATCCGATCAGTCAAGGGGCCCAGAGATATCTCTCTCAAATAGAGAGGGGCAAATTCCATCTTGACTGACCATGCCTCATAGCATGCTTCTTGGCAAACCCGAAAGCTACATTTATAACTACCCAGTTATGGTGTAGTGTTTGATAGCCCCTAAGTAAGTCGATCCACATCTTGAGAACATGCAACAATCTCAGGTCTAAGGACAAAGCGTAGACGTTGTGTAAAGAGAGAACTATGTAACTCGTGTTGGGTCAGTCCTAGCACATGTCTCTACACGTGCCCACATTATTAGTTTGACATCTTCATATCCATGACTTGTGAAACATAGTCATCAACTAATACATGTGCTAGTCTAATATTCATGTGTGTCCTCACATGAACTCCGACTAGGGACAACTTTTAGAATAACCATACAAGTAAAAAGTTTCACACACAATTCACATAATTGCAATTCAATTCTAGTAGCTTTTAATGGATATTAAAGGAACATAATATAAAACATGGATACAATGGAATATCATCATCTCTATGGTTGCCCCTAGGGCATACCTCCAACAAGCTGTACTGTGGAACCTCATCGAGCGGGGCCTCCGCTATGGCCCTCGTGTAAGAAAGTAGGTGCTTAGGCACCAAGTTCCCCTGGGATGTACAAAACATGATCCACCTGAAGAGCCACAGCAGGTACGCCTCCAAGTGTCATGCAACTGTGGCGTCGTCGACGTCGGTTCTCATGTAGTCGGCCTGCACAACAATAAAAGTTAGTTGACAAATTCATAAAACCTAGTGAAAATGATATGAAAAGTCAGGTAAATAAGTACTCACACTAAACTGCATGAGCCACTTCTTCGTGGGCCCGTGTGTCGTGCTGAAGGTCCAATACGGCTCGGCTTGATCGTTCTGCTGAACATGGTCAAACTGGGCCAAAAGCTCATCACGCTAGCTAACTGGCACATCCTCTGCGGCATTGTCCTCTCGGCACATGGAAGCCCAAGAAGAAGGGAGACGTCCTCAAGTGTCAGGGCCATCTCACCCATTGTGAGGTGGAACGTGTGCGTCTCGGGCCACCAATGGTCCAGAAAAGCTGCTAGCAGTGACATGTCAAAGTGGAAGTGTGTTGACTTCTCCGTCCCCCACATGCCTGCGTCGACCATGTCTCCCTCAACCAACCTCGCTAGAGGGAGGAGGCCCGCAGTGCGTAACTTGTACCATGCATACCATTTATTAGTTAAAACAATGCAATGTTACAACTTCAAATTTATTTGACTAAGTAGAGTGTACCTTGGAATCCAACGGGCATCGATAGGCATCGTCGAAAGCGAGACACGTGCCCGAAGCGTGCCGAGGTCAGCACCCCGTACGACTGACATGAACGACCTGTGAAGGCCATCCAAGGTAGGGTCGAGCAACTCGGGAGTCTGATACCCCTCTGCAACCTCCTCCACCATACCTGCAACCCGGAAAATATAAGTACGCAATGAAATATTAATAGTGGCAAAACATTTCAGTAACTTGAAATACTACATAAATGAAATACAATGCACTACATATGATATATTCAAAAGATAGCATAAATGAAATAGTACATGATATGCAAATATTACAATATCTTACTACTACAACCTAGGTTACATTCCACAATCTAAGAAATACAGAAGTCTCTCGCATACATCAAACATCATGAATTACATTACATATGAAAAGGTTCACCTAACGTACAAGTTCACAAACATACAACACAACGAGTTCACAAACATACAACACATGAATCACAAAAGCCCATCATTGTTGCTACGTGCACGACGACCCCGACCACGCGCTGGAGCATTTGCGTCACTGCTTGATGGTCCAGCTTGGCTACTCCCGCCTCCATATATCGTTGCAGGGCAGTTCTTGTAGGTGTGACCGGCTTCATGGCATTTGGAGCAGAGGCGGACATCTGGATCGGCTTCAGATTGATTCATGTTGTTCCGGATGCATCTGTTCTTGCATCGCCTGACACCTTGGAACATTTCTAGATTAGGGTCAGGAATGCAACACGCGGCATTACCAGGATTGTTTATGAAGTTTCCTAGTAAACAATATCCATAAACCTTGTTCCTCCAAGTGTACCATATAGTTTCCTTCAGGAAGTGATGTGGCACGAATCAACAAGGCTGAAGTCCTCCTGCCTCGATACATGTAGCAATGACATGGGTGCAAAGCTTGTGTAGCAATCTTGGCTTCTGGTAAGAGTAAACACACCTTCATTGGTGATGATGCACTCCTGTGTGTGCTTCTCCCGCCTCCCCCCCAATCGACCTTTGTCCCTGCAAACAACCTCGAATCACTGTTCCACGGCTCCCACTTCATAAACACGATACTTATGAGCCTTCTTAATCACCTCCTCCATGTACTTTGTCATCATGTATCCATAAATTTTGTGATTGTCGTGCATTGAGTTATCAGCCACCTCGTGCCTTTCCCTAAAGTACTTCATGGTGCAGTACAAGAAGAATTCCATGATACCAACAAGGGGCAGTCCCCGAACACCGTGCAAGACTCAGTTGTAAACCTCAGCTAGGTTTGTAGTCATTATACCCTACCGAGCACCTCCCTCATCATAGAGTACTGCCCACTTTTCTTTCAGCTCATGCTCAATCCACTATGAGAAGCTCTTGATGGACCTTCCCCCATCTTGGCCTGACATTTGGACCATCGAGTCCAACATCCTCCAGAGACACAGGGTGGTTGGCCTCGCTGTTTACCGCCCTCTTGCCTAGCTCTTCATATTGTTTCTTTGTAAGCTCATCAAGTTTCTTCCATAGTAGGTTGAATTTTCTCTCCTACTTCTGGGTACATAGCCGCTTGAACATTTTCATAAGGGTCGTGTTCTTGAATTGACTATGGAAGTTTGCCCCCATATGCCTCATGCACCACCTACTCTTCATATTTGGCCATATCGGCACCCTGAAATGCTCCATACTGCCATTCTGTAGGTCTTCGATTGTTTGTACAATGCTGTTATGTTGATCATGAATTAGACAAACACCCTCCACGTCCTTCACAATCATCTGCTTCACCCTCTCCAGGAACCAATACCAACTATCTCTAGACTCCTTCTCCACAAAGGCGATCACCAGCGGCAACACCTGATTGTTACCGTTAGACCCAATAGCTGTCAAGATTGTGCCTTTATACCTTCCAGTCAATACAAATGACTGGGCGACATCACTGAAAAGCCTCAATGCAAGGACCCAAGGCCAAGAATGACCACTGCAGGACCTGTTTTCTTGGAAACTAAGCAGATAGATAGATTTTCAGGTTGTAATAGCTTCCTAGGTTCCTCTGGCATATGGTGTCTAGCAGGAGAGGGAGGTTGTCATATGATGCTTCTTACGTACCCCACTTCATCTCCATTGCCTTCTGCTTGGCTCGGTAACCTTTGTGATAGTTAATCTTGTACTTGAACTTCTCCTCTATGGCACAAACAATCGAATTGGGCTCGAAACTGGAATTCTCCACTATTTGAGGATACATGTATTAAGCAACAAAATTAGCAGTGAGGTTGCGATATATTCCTTCCAATTCATCTAGCAAGCATTGGTGCTCAACCACTCTAGTCACCTCCTAATAATCCTTCCACTTTCCCTTGTATGTGTGCACCTTAAACAAGCAATTGCTTCTCACACAGCAGACATCATACACCGTCGGGTTGCTCTTTAGCACCCTGAACTGCCGCTACAAAGATATAGTGGACCATTGCTTCATAGCTGCCTTCACCTCATCCCCACTAGGGTACAAAGCACCCACGCAAACCTCATTCTTCCTATACTCCCAAGGGACATTTTCCCCTACAGTGACTTGTAGGGCAGAATGGTCATAAGTTGACAAGTTTCGCGAGACAGGGTACGCATCTTCCTCATCTGACGAGTCATCATCCATGGCACCATTGGCCTCTTCTCCTTCCTTCTCCACCTGCTCAACTAACTTAGGGATGTCTTCCCCCTCATCAGCCTCCCCATTTGGCTCACAGGTTGCAACATCATCCTCTGCATCTCCCTCTTCTGCCCCATCTTCATCATCTTCTTCATTTGGGCCATCAGTACTCTCCACACCTTCCTCAGCTTGAACTTCAGCACCTCCCACTTTTTCTTCCATCTGACTGTTAGACCAACCTTCGTGAACACTTGAACATACAATATGAGCGGTAAACTGCTCTTCGTGCAACCATTTACATAAGCTTGGTAGTTCTGGGCTCCTTTTAGCGGGATCAGCTCCCAATAGTTAATGTCAGACTGTCACCTCACTACAACCCTAACAGACAGATCCACTTGATCTATATCAAGATCGAAAGCCGTACAAAGCCACTTGCATATTGAACCCCAAGTCCTCTCTCTTGCTCTTAGTAAATTCTTGCAGAACGACTGAAATTCAGAAAAATATACCCCTTCTGGACCATATCTAACCTCCCCCAACCATAGAACACTTGGAAAAATAAACATTCCGATATGCCTACCAATATACACGACATGAATAGTGGAAATTACTCTCAAGAATTTAAATTAGTTAACTCCAACAACACCTACATTTCAATATACGGTACAAACATCTAACTCTATCATCGACAGTAATAACCATTTTAGAGTTATCCAAAATTACGAACTAATTCATTTCATTTTACCCGATCAATATACACGATACTACCATATGCAATTACTAAATATTACTAAATTAGTCTAACCCTATACACGACAAGAACAAAAATTCTAACTAAATCTAATAATTCTAACTACCCTTGAAACAACTACATTCTAAATACCTATACATAATATAACCCTAGCATTGCAAATAATATTCATCTAAAATTAATCTACATAAATCAACAAACTAATTTTACTACCAACTAAATACCTAGGCTAAATCCACTAAGTTGACTAAGCTATATTTTTCTATATCTCAAATCCACTAGTATATTTTTCTATGTCTCAAATACACTAAACTAACTATTAGATCTATCTACTACGAGCTAACCTAAACTAGGGGATAAGAAAAAATACCTCTAACGCAACGAGGAACGGGGCTTCAATCTCCCCTCCCCTCCTTCTCCCTTCCTTTCTTTCCTTTCTCCTCCCTCCCTTCCTCTTCTCTCCCACGGGCTCGCTCTCCTGCTTCTGAGCGGAGGGTTGGGGGGGGGACCGAATGAGTGGGTGTGCGCTCGGCTTTGAAGGTGCGGGGAGCTACCGCCGTTTGAACTGGCGGTAGCTTTCCTGCTTCTGCCGGTTCAAAGGGTAGGGCCTGCTACCGCCATCTCGAACGGCAGAATAGCCTTGTCCCCCACGCCACTGGAATCTGTGTGCGGCCCACAAGATGGGAGGACGGTAAGCAGGATTCCACGATAACGTGGCAGGTGCAGGAATTACCGCCGTTTCACCCACCGGTAGCTTCTGTTACCGCCGGTTCCGTTCGAGCGGTGGCATATGTCTATTTGTTTCATTCCACTATTTATTTCTGCAAAATCGTAAAGAAATATATTAAAAAAATTCCCTGAAACCCTATCTTCTTTTCCCCAACTCGAGGCACTCGCGTTCCTGCCCGCCGCCACCGCTGCCGCTCGTTCTTCGCGATTCACGGAGTACTCGCAGCGCTCTCTGCCTAGGCAAGAGCCGTTCTGCTTGCCGCTGCCACCGCCCCCCCCCCCCCCCCCCCCCCCCCGCACCATGGTGGCGGCAGCTCAGCGACGAATCAAGGTGGTGCTCCTGCAGATCTAGCTGGACGTCCATGGAGGCGGCGATGACAACAACTTCAGGTCACCTCCCATCTGCCCTCCCTCCCTCTACAGAGATCTGCTCTCTCTCTCCTCTCCCCAGCAAAGGGCTTCGTGTGGGGACACGGCGGCGGCGCTCCTCCATGAAGGCATGAAAACGGCCACCTCAATGGTACAGCAACCGAAGACGCTTCAGGTTTGTCTGATTCACACGCTCGTGCACACCACCTGTTTGTTCAAATAATCCTGTGCAAAGACTGATATTCATAGCTGCAGAAGCATGTGTTTCTTCAGGCAATTAGGATTTAAGATTGTTAGATTATTGTAGTGTGTGTGCCAATTCAGATAAATCATATTTACAATGTTTTGGGCTTAATAATGGTCCTTCTGTAATTAGGATGTGCTGGTCTTTAGTTACTTCTCACCTATAATTTTAATGTTCCATTCATTCTAATTATTGTCATCTTCTTGTTTGGTTTAAAAGCTCTGAAAAAACTGGAAGAGTCTCTGGAATCAGATGCTGGAAAGAAATATAATTCAGGAGATAAAATTACAAGTGGTTCTAAATGGACGAGAACAAACCAGAAGTGAAGCAATAGATTAGCTTTAGTTCTGAAGTATTGATGTCGCATCCATTTGCTACATAGATTTGGTGAGATCTACTCTCGGAGATGCCATGCAGTTTTTCTACATACCATTATATTTGTTTTTCTTATGTTCAGTATAATGATGGTGAAAAAGAAGCTATGAAGCAATTATTCCCAGTTAAAAATGGGCTAGAATGGTGCAGATAAACCTGTAGTTTGAAGTGTGCACTTTCATTAAACAAATTTGAGATTGGACCTGGTCATTCTGAGTTGCACTTGAAAATTTGAGCCAAACCTTTTTTCTACTATTTAACTTGTTAATATATCCAACCCTTACATATTCTTCAAGCATCTTATTTACTATAACACCTACTGCGTGTTCAGCTCTGGAGTTTGTGGTACTTATACCAAGCATCTTATTTGTGTTAATTCCTGTTGTGTGTTCAGCAGTGGGAAAGAACTAGTTTTCAGATAATTAGGAGTTTTCCTATTTGTTCAAATCTGTTAATCTAATCTATCCGGACATATTTCTAATAAGTGTTGTTTGTTCAAGGATGCAGTTAGTTTCAATGTGAACAAGTAGGTCAGCACTTCGTTTCTTATATTAACTTGTGTGCTGTCTTCAATTGAAAGTCTATTCTAGTTCAAAAGTTATCTCTATTTAAACATGTACAAATGTGAGGCCCTTTTTTGCACCAAAAATATAACAGCACTTCTTTACTTTGTTCTGAATCAAACTGAACTCCGTTTTGACAATTTGAACATTAGCTGCTCTCTGATTCATTTAATTGTCACTTGGTCAGGTACAAAAATATATTGGGTTGGAGCTAGCAGACTGTCATCTTGCTTCAGTTCAACTTCAAGGTGAACTTCAGTTGACCTTTAGTTTACTTCCTCGGAGTTAGTATACAAGGAGTTATATACAATTTAAAGCAATAGTATGAAGCTCTCGTTAGATCTGGAAGGATGTATATTTAGTGGAGTTCTCATTTATTCATCTTATTTCAATAGCTTATTGGATGCCAATCTGATATGTATGTACAAATAATTATTGTGGACATGTATATGGAAGTACCAGACTTTGCAGGAGCTGAGATTGAGAAATGAGAAATTGTAATTACATATGCTGCAGCTGATTGTATTTTTTTTTACCTTTGTTCACTTGGTTTCCTGACGGCCGTACCATCAGGAACTGTTCAATTTTTATTCGGAGGGCACCCCTGCCGTCAGGAATCTATGGACTCCTGTCGGCCAACCTGACGATTTTTGGCCGTCAGGAATGCGCCGTGCTCTGGTAGTGATATATGTCCTGTCTGCTAACGGTTTTTTTAAACTTATTTTCAGACGGCAACTTGTAATAGCTCGGGTTGTCCTTGTATTCTGCCAGAGAGCTATAGGATGGATGACAGTACTTTTGATGCATTGGAAGAGATAGAAATTAGTTTTCTCACTGGTTCATCTGAAGAGGAGGAATTTGCGAAGTTGCTGCAGTCTAGATGCAACAAGGTAACCCTTAAAAGAGTAGACCTTACGGTGCCATTTGTTCCAGATTCTTCGGAGATCATGGAGGTTGTCGAAGGGATCCGCAGTATGTGTTGTCCGAACAGTAAAGTCCAATTTAATGTGCTTGCCAAGGAGGTGCCAAAGCTATAAGCCTAATAGTACACGACAACCACTTTTCCGTTACAGACTATACAATTTACTACTTTGTATGAGAACATTTTGATGGATGTCCATAAGATTGTAAAGGACTTAAGTTAATACAAATTTGTGTTAGTTTCCCAATATTTTAAAGTAGGAAGGTAGTATCACTAACTTATATGTATGAGTAAAAACTATTGTAGGAGTGAGCTTTCGTCAACGTCGTTAGTACCAGCTCGATTATAGTACTAATGCATGGAATTAGTACCGGGCACCACGCAAAGTACCACCGGAGCCGATTTAGTACCGGTTGGGGGATTCATCCGGTTCTAAATGGTGACACAACGACCAGGGGGCCAACGCCCCTGGAAGCTATTTACTACCGGCTGGTGGATAGAGCCGGTACTAAATGGTGTTCAGGCACGTTAGTACCGGTTAGAAGCTACAACAAACGGAACTAACTTCCATCCTATAAATGATGCCCCTTCCTCCCCGAGCTAGACCATTTGACCGAGAGTTCGGGCTTCTTCACTCCCATGGCGACATAGGGGAGGTGCTACCGATTTTTTCCACGGTTTGTGGGGATTTCACTCATCCAAGTGTTCTAAAGGTTAGCAACTTCATCATTCCTCCTCTCATGGTTAGTATGCTATGTTTTATGCTTTGTAGCTAGAGAAATTTGTGATTTTTTAGAATAAGGAGAACGGAGAGATTTTTTATTTATACATGCACGGAGAATAATGATTTTTTACTTATATATGAATGGAGAGTGGAGAATATGAGGATAGAGGGAAGTTAGAGTTCAAAGAAATAAAATTTATCCTTCATAATACTAATGTATATTGTATCGTCGTATTTAAAAATAAAAGTGTGTTGGATATTGGGAAATTTGCATTGGATGTTGAGAAATATGTGTTGCTAATTAGTTTTTTTTGTAGCATCTTGATGAGAAATTGAGTATATATGAAAAAAAATAATCAACTAATTGTAAGCATGCCATAATCATAACAGAGTTGAGGTCACGCTCACACCACTGGGGACTAAGGGAGGCGCTGCCGAAATTCCCCACAAATTTTGTTGGGATTTAATTTGCTCATCCAAAATGGCCCATAAAAGGTTATAATATTTTACAAAAAGACTATTTTACATTTCTTGCTTTACAAATGGAGGAAAATAATAAACTATTTGCAGATGGACCGGCGATGGATGTGAGGCAACCGGTGCTCCATGGCATTCATTAATGGACTAAAAACTTTTCTCGATGCAATAGAGGCCAACAAGTCGCCGTAGGGTTTCATGTGATGTCCATGCAAAATTTGCAAAAATAACAAGGATTACTCTAAAAGAAACACTCTACATAGGCACATATATCGTTGGGGTTTCATGGATAACTATATTCTTTGGACCAAGCACGACAAAATTGTCGGTGTTTAAACCCGGCAACCTACCTAGGGGAGTACCCAGGATAGAGTTTTGGTTGGTGGGTGTCGCCGAAATCAGGAACTCGATGGTATACGTAGGCACGTGATTTAGACAGGTTTGGGCCGCTAGATCGCGTAATATCCTATGTCCTGTGTGTTGTTTTCTTGTATTGGATTGAACTTGTTTTGAGGGGGTTCCTGCCCGCCCTTATATATGAGGGGAGCAAGGTTACAAGTCGGTTATGTTACAAGAATACTAGTCGGATTTGACTAGAGAGTCCTACTCTAACTGTCATGAGTAGTTTTTCGAGTCCTCGACTAGTTCCTGTCCTCCACGTAGACTACACCGCCCTGCACTGTAGTCTTCATGTCTGACATATCTCGGTGCGCAGCCCTGTATACGAATCTGTCCAAACCCTCTAGTGGACCCATAGATGTATGTACGACAAGCCCCCGAGTACGTTTTAGTCAAATGCAGCAGTCTCGAGTACCTTTACAAGCTTCATCCGACTAGTTTTTAGTGCTCTCCTGAGTACTCAGTCAAGATCGAGTCTTTAAGTGACTCGAGTATTGCCCTATAGCTAGAATGCGCTCAAGCCTTGTTTGATGCTGCCTTGAATGTCTGTTCTTGAATTCATATATGGAAGTGCGATGAAAATCGCACTCCATATGGAGTAGCCCCCGAGCCTTAGGTTGAATCGAAGAATCAGGCTGAGGGTCAATCTGCATCTTCATTGTCTTTGCTTTGAACTTGAAAAGAAAAAACTTTCCTGCTGATGGGCACATGGCCCCTGAGCCATTACTCAACTAGTTTCAGGAGGTATAAGGGTCAACTAATAGTCACCGTGCCTGATTGCCAACAGTAACATTATCTCTTGTGATAATTTTGGTAACTGACATCCATATGTGAATTTTGTGGCCGAGGCGAAAACATTGGGCCATTACCTACGTTTACTCCGCCTCTGTTATAAATAGACGGGAGAAGTTACCCCTCCCGTTTACTTTGCCATTTGCATCTGCTATTTGCCTTTGCTGAAAACCCTAACCCCGAGCGCTGCTGCAATCCAATCTAAGATCGCCAAATGCCGTCTCTCCCTTGTCGAGCCCTCGAATGTATGTGTGTGAAGAGGCTTGCAACAATCAGGATGGGAAGGAAAGTTGCTGGTACCAAAGGTGCTGAGGGTTCCAAGACGGTATCCAAAAAGGTGAAGGAGCCACGACTGCCTCCACCCAAGTACGGGAAAATGAACCAGATCGAGCTGCCGAATTAGGCCTTGGCTTGGAAGAGGTCCACCCTGAAGGAGGAGGAGATCCAGGCCCTGGTGACGGCGAAGCTACTAAAGGACCAAGCAGTTGTAGGCTAGCGGTGTGCCTATGGTAATGCGTGGCCATTTGAGCCACACCCCGACGATACGGTAACTTTTGCGCACTTTGTTGAGCATGGTTTTGTTGTCCCCTCATCTGATTTTCTTCGGGGTCTTCAGGATTACTACAAACTTCAATTAGTCCACCTCAACCCAAATGGCATTCTCCACATCTGTATCTTCATGCATTTGCGCAAGGCTTTCTTGGGGATTCAGCCTCACTTCCAATTGTTTCGTAAGATATTCTGGGTGAAGACGCATCCAAGAATGGAACACACTGAAGTAGTCGGAGGTACCGGCATTCAGATTCGGGAGAAGAGTAGTAGTCTATATTTGGACTACCAAACAATCGAGTCACACTTCGGGTGGAAGGAGAGGTGGTTCACATTAAAGAGCATGAACCGAAACTGCCAAAGGTGACTGGCCACCACCCGGAGTGGAACATTAGGTGGATTGATGAGCCAACGTTCAGGAGCAATTTCTAGGTACTTGAGCTTTTAGCCAAGATCGCCCATCCGAAGGAGCAAGGACTGATAGGCATTGGAGTTGCTTTTAGTTTCCTGAAGAGGCGAGTACAACCTCTACAACTCCATCACACATGGGGTTACGAGTACTCAGGCCTTGGTGATCCGTCAAGGATGTCACCTGAGGAGATCTCCACCGACAAGGTGATGGCGAGGCTAAAATGCATGTTCAAGAATGTCGGTGAGATCCCTTGAATAGTCTTGGCATTCAACTCCTCCAACCCGCCAAGAGTAGTAAGTACCCGTGGCCATAGCCCCCGAGTACCTATTCGTTGTTGATCGTCTGTTCCGACTGGTCTTCCTTTATGGAGGAGGATGTACTTGTGTTCTTTTCACCCCCTCCTACACCCGGTGCCGATGATATTGAAAGCACGCCGCGGGTTTTTTGGCAGAATATAGCTGGATTGGGGGCCACCTAGGAGGAGGAAGAGTAAGAAGAAACCAAGTCCCTCAGCAGCTCAGACACTGATGCCGCTGATGATTTTGTTGTGCAGCACTATGCCTCGGGTGAGGCCGGGGCATCCTCTGGCTCATCAAAGCATCTTGCAGAAGATGAGCTTGAGGCCAATTTAACCCCACCGCCAAGTAAGATACGAACAGTTGCCAAGACGCGTCCTTCGAGGAGTCTTCGCATTGTTAAGGACGTGCCTCCGCCGATAATAACCTTCGACAAAGGGAAAAACCCTGAGGTGCAAGTATGATTGTATATGTGTGTTGATCTCATGGCTATTAATCAAGCCTTTGTTGTATTTGCAAGTAGTTGACAATGTAGTCGAGGTGACGGAGGCGGTTTTTGGTACCGTCCTATCAGAAGTTCCAGCCCTCGGGGAGGTCATTGAAGTCGGAGATAATCAAGAACCCTCTGCTGCTGAAATTAGCCCTGTTGGTACTGAAGTGCTCGTGCAAGAAGAAGATAGGACTACCCTGGCTGGCGGTAGTCAGGAAACACCTCCACGTGCCATGCTAGGAGAGTCTGCCCCTAGTGTCGGGGATAGATCCCCAGTACCCGTAAGGAAGGAAGAAGACATACTCCTACTAGGATTCCCCTGTAATCCTACTAGGAGTCATACCGCGTAATCCTACTAGGAGTCATACCGTGTAATCCTACTAGGACTCCTCTTTGTAATCGACTAGTAATCCTGCCTCCTGGAGTATATAAAGGAGGGCAGAGGTACCTAGATCGGCACCTCAGCTCAGAACAGAGGACCAAATCTTCACATCACAACACCAAAGCACATGGCGCAATATACAGCACCCCAAACAAGACGGAGTGTACGATGCTACTCTCGCAGCCCGAACCTATATAAATCTGTGTCTTGTGTCCGCACTTTTACCTTCAAGTTCCAAGTCCGGCGATTCCCCACCAATCAATCTACTACCTTGGGTACCCCCTTGGTAGGTTACTTGGTATAAAATACCAACATCTAGCGCGCTAGGTAGGGGTGATCGTCGAGATCAACAAGTGAGCTTGAAGGACCTACTCATGAAGGTCAATCTATTTGACGCATGTGGTTGATATTGCGTACATCAATTGGCAACTCAAGATGACCCTGCGAGCGTCGAGTCAAAAAGTGGATTCAAGCAATGCAATGTTTCTGTTCAATCTAATCGCATCACCGAGAGGAGCTTATGGAGGATTACTACTCGACGACTTGTTCCTGTTGCGCCGTTAGGGTGGAGTCCAAGCAAGAATCAATCTCCCTGACCGACTTGAAGCAGAACATAATCAAAGATCCCGATCTACGAAGTCTGGTCAGGTTCATCGACATATCAATATTATCACACAAGGTCGTGTCGTTGCTGATCAAGAAAGAAGAGAGAACACGCATCAAGACCGGCAAGAGAATCTGTTGCGCTACTACCAAAAATTGATTCACGGTGCATCATGTCAATTTCGCTATGTGGCTTCGTGCACCCAAGAGATCATACCAGAAGGCTCCAATCTCTTGGCACGTGCACCAAGAAGGCTACATGCCAACATGAACTATGACATGACCTCGTCATAACGCTCATCGCCACACCAGCAACTACAACGACTACTCGTCCCGACTAGAAACTAGTCGGGATAGGCCTCGAGCCATCGTTGACTAGTCGGAACCGATTTTCACTAGTCAGCTTCACCAACAACCGTCGCGGCTTCATCGACGACAACCTCAACTACTAGTCTTGACTAGAAAACTAGTTGAGGACGGTCTACTTCAACCACTCATCTCGACTACTCGGCGGGTGAGCACTGCTACCCCAACGTCCGGCCGCATCGACTTGCCGACGACTACTTTGACTACATGTCTTGAGTAGAAAACTGGTCGAGGACGGTCTACTTCGACTACTCATCTCGACTAGAAAACTAGTAAAGGGTGGGTTCCATGCCATCAACAACTAGTCGGAATCAACTTTGACTAGTCGGTTTCATCAACAATCAACACGGCTTCATCGACAATCGACCATGAATCAAGCTAAGTCACTTTTTTCTAGCTTGTTTCATGCCAACTACTTATTTGTGTACGCCTCTCGATGGGAATTATCCTACAGAGCTACAGTTTGCCAACTACTCATTGGAGGACAGCAAACTCTTGCACACAAGACATGCTCTACTCGCTAGAGGGCAGCAAACTCTTGAGTGCAATCATGCTCTCTTTTTATCGCAATGCTGACTACTTATATCTTCTCTTAGCCGCTGATAATCTCCTTGAGCAGAACATGCCTTAATTTGTGAAGGCCTCAGGTGCATCTGTCACGCCTAAGTGCCAGCACACATAAACGAGACAAAGATCTCAGCTGTGCAAATGGCAATGCCCGTACGCGTACAAGAGACAAAGATCTCGCCACACCGTGGCTACGGCTAAACAGAGACTGAGAGCCTAAATATAACAGGCTAACTACTCGGGAGAGATATGGTCGAAACAAGAGCATGACACAAAACTTTCATATTGATCACTGAATAAATTTTAGCAATTTCAATATTCTTCAAAAATGCTACATAATGTATGCATCTTTTCTTTCAGGTCAAGCTTCGGCGACGATGCTCCAGGACGTTAAGCGTACCTCCAAAGGCACCGCTAGTTCCTAGGCTCGGGGGCTAAGCGCCAATTACTACTCGAAAATACTTCTAGTGGCTCAGCTAGCTTCCAAGCTCAGGGGCTAAGCGCCAATAACTACTCGACGTGGCTCCTATGGCTCACCTGGCACATAAGCTCGGGGGCTGAACGTCGCAAAACTGCTTGGATGATGACTTGTGTGAAGATTCAAGATCCTTGAATTGATTATTCAATCAATCCAAGGCTCGGGGGCTGATAAGCTACACCCAACAGTTGATTTTTTTTAAGTTGAAAGAAGAAGATTCAAGATTTTATTGACCCTCAGCCTGATTCTTCAATTCAACCTAAGGCTCGGGGCTACTCCATATGGAGTGCGACTTTTGCCACCCTCCATATATGAAGACTACAATATCAAGATGATCAAGACTTTGAGCACACCATAGTCTCATGGCAGCTTTGAGAAATTTTGAAGATTTAGCCAGATAAAGTACTCGAAGAGCACCAAAACTACTCAGCGAGGATCTTAAAACTACTCAAAGACTGCTGCATTCAACTATGAAGTGCTTGAAAGCTTGTCGGGGATAGATCCCTAGTACCCGCAAGGAAGGAAGAAGACAGACTCCTACTAGGATTCCCCTATAATCCTACTAGGAGTCATACCGTGTAATCCTACTAGGACTCCTCCTTGTAATCGACTAGTAATCCTACCCCCTGGAGTATATAAAAGAGGGCAGAGGTACCTAGATCGGCACCTTAGCTTAGAACAGAGGACCAAATCCTCACACCATAACACCAAATTGCAGGGCGCAATATACAACACTCCAAAAAGGATGTAGGGTACGATGCTACTCTGGCGGCATGAACTTGTATAAATTTGTGTCTTGTGTCTGCACTTTTACCTTCAAGTTCTAGGTCCAGCGATTCCCCACCTATCAATCTACTATGTCGGGTACCCTCTCGGTAGGTTGCCGAGTATAAAACACTGACACCTAGTGTCCAGCCGCTACGCTTGGTGGGGAACCTGTCGCTAAAGTTGCGACAATCCACAAGGTAAGAATTTTGTTGTTGTATGAGTATTAATTCTAGGTTGAGTACTTGGTTGTCTTCCATCACTGACACTTTGTGCTGTGCTGGACCTCTTTGGGCCTTAGGCTTTGTGCATCGGGTTCAAAGTCTACAACCGATGGTGCTAGCCACTTGGGTGAAGGTCCAGCCCTCGCGCCTGCTGTGGCCCTAGCAGAAGAAAATCCGGCTTCAGTGTCAGAAATAGGGGCCGCATCATTTGTCGCTGCTTTGGTGCACGATGTACTCAACTCGATGAGTGATGCCATTGAGCACGCCCCCGAGCCTGATGTACCCGAAGCTTTTCCTGAGGCAACTCCGGTGGAGGATCCGCCCCCATCTGAAATCTTGGACACTATCCCTCTCAGCGCTGCTGCTCCCGGTGCCTCCGAGCTTGAAGCTGCCAAAGCCCTTGAAGCTATGGCTTCAGCAATCGGGACGTCTTCCAGGGCCAGCACATCTTCTGGAGGCAAGATGGCCTTAGTGCCCAGCACGAGAACTGAACCAAGCATGGAGGATCGGGTGCCATCTGAAGAGGTCCAGCAGCTCGACGATCCTCTGTTAGACGCGCAAACGGTGGTCACAATCCTTGAGATGAACCAGCGCGTTGCGTCTTATACCAAGGTGAGTTTTGATTTTAGCCGTGTACAATACTTCCAGATGCTTGCAACTTGTACTCTACACAGCTCCCGAGTACTAATTTCTTTTAAAACAGGATTTGATTAGCCACTCTTGTCGGAATGCCTAGCTGTTGCGAGACCACGGTGATGCCGTGCGTCGGGTTGAGGCGTTGGAGAAAGAATTGGCTGAGGAGCGGCAGTAGCCTTCCGGGGGCAAAGGGAGGATTTGGAGAAAGAGAAAGAACGCCTTGTCACATGGAACAAGTCGTTGAACTAGAAGCTTGAACGTGAGTACTCATCCTCTTATTGTATTCGTTTGCTTGTAGCATGTAGTCTTTCTAACTGATACTTGGTCTTTGTTGAGCTGAGTATAAGAGTCAGGAGCCCCAGTTGAAGGCTACCATAACTAATTGGCAGAACGCCTACTACCGGGCCACTGATCAATATGAGAGGCTGGGGTAGCAGGTTTCCAAGCTGGAGCGCAACTTGGAGAAAGAGAGGAAGATGCGCCAAGATGGCAAAGTTGAACTGATCAATGTCATGACAACCATCCAAGCGCAACAAGTCGAGCTTGGGGCCTGTAAGCTAGAGCTGCAAGAGCTGTCTGCGGTAGTCCGACCCTTGGCTGATATGGTGGAGCCTCTGGTTGATGGCGTGGATCCTCACCCACTAGTGGAGAGACTCCAAGATGCACCGGAAAAGATTGCAAGCTACGTCCAAGGGTGGTGTTGGGGGGAAATATTAACGACCTCCTTAAAGCCCCATAAACAAACAAATCATAAAAGCCCAGGCCCACTTATGGCAATAGCGATCCCCGCCGACCAGACATGGGCAAGGTGCATTCCACTCCACCTCGCCCGACCCAAGGTCCCGGGGTCGGACACGCTCGACCCCTCACTGGAAAAACTCCGCCTCGCCCGACCCACGGTCCCAGGGTCGGATGCGCCGGACCCCTTGCTGCAAGGCTCCGCCTCGCCCGACCCCGGGCGTAGGGGGTCGGACTTATCCGGGGCCATAAGACAAGGATCCGCCTCGGGCGCAGACTAGCAAACGAGGGCGCGGATCCCGTGGGCCCCCACCAATCTCGCCATAAATGCGTCGTGGCTCTAATGCGCAGAAAGGCGCCCGCGCTCCTCGACATGACCCGCCACATGTACCCAAGCGGAACACTGTAGCCACGACCGCGCAGGCTATAGCGGCTGCAGCCTCCCATGTTCACCGTAGGGCACTCATTACACACGCCCCCCGGCACAGGAGGGAGCGCCGCCCGGTTTTGCGCTCAATCTGGCGACAGAGACATGACGGTCGTGCTCCACGGTCAGCATGCAGGGCTACAGAGGTCAGCTGTCCCCCATGACATGCACGGTCATGGCGGTCGGACATCATCATCATGCTTGGCGGCGACGGTCATCCGGAGGATCTTTGACAGGATCCGACGACAGCCGCCCCCCTCCGGCGGCCACGTTGACGAGAGACAAAGGCCGAAAGGAAGGCGGCGACCTGGGGACTCGGTTCCTCTCCCTGTGTGTTACATTACTTAGCTTATCTCTTTTATTTCTTCAGACGCTTGGCTCACCTGTAACCCCTGGGCTCTCCTTGCGCTTTAAAAGGACAACCAGGGAGCCCGAGACAGGGAGGACAAAAAAGCCAACAGAACCCACACCCTCTCCTCACGAGCATCAGTGCACACCCAAGAGACTTGGGACCAGCTCCCTCTCTCACCTGTTTGTAACCCCTACTACAGACCCCGCGTGAGTAACACGAGCAGCCCCTCATACTGGACGTAGGGCTATTCCTGCCCGAACCAGTCTAACCCTGTGTTCTCTCACACCACCATCCGAAGCCTTATGCGCATAAAAGAAATTTACTTGCCGTAGTCTTGATCTGCTAATCTCGACAACGACAGATGGCGAAGTCCATCTCGAAACAGTTGTTGGCCTTCATGAAGTCCTTCTACCCTAACGCCGACTTGTCTCCTAGTGCGGAGGGGATAGTGGGAGATTGCACGGATGAAGTCTTCCAACAATATCTTCAAGAGATTGATCCCATTGCCGAGGAAGTAGCCAAGCACCGGGACCTGCAATGAATTTCTTACCTTTTGGGATAGAAAGAAAACTTACTTTTGTAATGGGATAAATGTGTAGATAACTTTAAGTCTTAATGCAATTTGTTGCTCTTGACTTGTCATCTGTCATGTTTAGTGTTTCTCACACTTGGTCCTGATTTTGCTTGTATGACCGAGGTGAGTGTCTGCGCACAAGGCTACTATTGTGAGCCTCTTCGGAAGCAAATTGTTGGGTGCTCGGATACTCAAGCTATCTGGTAGTGGACATCGTGTAGTTTCTCTATGATTCCGCAGACTAGGGCTTGTTTCCTCGACTCCCTTGAGTAGAGTACTTGCATGATTACTGCTTTGTTAGGAGGGCCACATGGGAGTGTTGTTCGCTCGTGTCCAGTCGATAAAGACAAGAAACATGTGAATATTGGTTGTCAGAGTCCTGATGGTAAGGACAAGCGTCACGTGAACACTGTATGGGCATGATGTGCACAGAGAGCTCTGTCGTGCATTCACAGGAGCATATTATAGCACTCTGGACGGTAGTCGACTGACTTGGCTATAAATAGAGTTGCATCTACATCCGAAGTGTTCATGGCTCAAGTTATAGCGCTTGTTGGGTTGAGGCTTTTGTTGTTCGCCAGGGGTAGCTTCCACCATATTTCCTGATGCACAAGAATTCTTGTGAAGAATACACAGGTGCTCCTTCCCTCTACAGGCCCTTCGGCCTAGCCTAGAAGCCATAATGCTAGAAGAATCTTCATGAGGAAGGTGCATCGTGTGCCCCTAGCTTTATCCAGGACACCGCTGAGGAAGGCCTTGAGCGCAATTTTCTTGCATTCACTCTTTTTTCTTCTTCCGCGTTGAAGCTACTTGCCCTGAGGTTAGGGTAGTCCCAAGACTGGTCACACACGCTTTGTGATATTGTAAAAGCCTGGGACTTCTGTTGTAACCTTAATGAAAGCATGTACGCCTTGTTGATGAGATATTGTTGTCTTGTTTCTTTGGCTGTTTTGTTACTATGCCATAGGAACCTGGAGCTGCGAAGCTCGTTAGTACGAGCTATGTTAAAATAGATTTGTAGTAAATAAGTAGTCGGTCAGGTAGTTTGTGAACTCCCAAATGACTAGATGGCTCTTGCGCCACTAGTTCGCTTAGCGAACCACTTGGGTGAGTTGGGTAACTCATGTAGACTTGTAATTACAAGTCATACTAGGGTGACGTGGCCCAAAGAGCTCAATGGCTCGTTAGGATGCTGCTGACCCACTTTTGCGAGCCACAATGGGGACGAAAATGAGTAGTCAAATTTCGCCGAAGATAACTGCATTATTATGCAAAAAACTTACAACAGTGGCCAGTGGCCTATTTACAATGCTGTGTAATCTTCTGACTATGGATAGAATCAACAGAGATGCTCGATGTCCCACAAGTTGTCGACATCTTCGCTAGAGAGGTGTTGTAGCATGTACGATCATAGGCCTGTGACCTTGGATACGATGTACGGCCCTTCCCATGGCGAATTAAGCTTGTGCAGTCCCTTAGTATCTTGGATACGCTTGAGGACCATGTTGGGATACGAGGTAGGCTACACTAGCGCAAATCAAAATTTTCTACCGCGTAAACTAGGAAAACTGCCGTATAAGGATCACGGGATTACCACTCAACGCACTGGTGCGGAAGATGTAGATTCGCATCGATGCAGCGAAGTCGATCAGTGTAGTCATACGTAGTCGATCACGTCGACGTCCAGCAGCTCCTCAGCAGCTCGTCCACGTGTAGCAAGATCGCCCTCGTGCCGCGGCTCGTCGTCGGCTCGTCGTGGCTCATCGGCGGCTCGTCCAAGTGCTTCAGGCACAACACCTCCAAGGTATCCACACGTGCAAGGAGGAAGCGTCACAAGCCGGACTGCTAGATCTGTGAGTTGCAACACGCGAGGGCGTGGGAGGCACGGCAGATGTGTTTCGCAAAAAGGTGTAAACCCTAGGGCGCCCCCACCCCTCTATTTATAGAGGTTCCTAACGAGCCTCTGGGTCCAAGGCCCATTAGTACTTCTAAACCTAATCCAACTCGGATCACATCCGAATTGGGCTTCCAGCCCCTTAAGTGTGCGACCCTATGGGTTCGGATACGTATAGACATGGCTCGAGTACTCCTACTCGGCCCAATAGTAGGTAGCGGCCTCTAGCAAGACGTGCCAACTCCTATATGCACACGAAGATCATATCAGACGAACCATCACAACATTATATACATGCTATTCCCTTTGCCTCACGATATTTGGTCTAGCTTCAAGCCGACCGCTCTTTCTCGATCCTGTGATTCGGAATTCCTTTGTAGGTTAACTCTTAACCGTACGTAGCATGGCCATGCATTTTCGGATCCGATCACTAGAGGGGCCCAGAGATATCACTCTCAATCAGAGAGGGGCAAATCCCATCTTGATTGACCATGTCTCATAGCATGCTTCTTGAAAAACCCAAAAGCTACCTTTATAACTACCCTGTTACGGCGTAGCGTTTGATAGCCCCTAAGTAAGTCGATCCACATCTTGAATACATGCGATAATCTCAGGTCTAAGGACAAAGCGTATATGTTGTTTAAAGAGAGAACTACTTCTCGTGTTGGGTCAGTCCTAGCACATGTCTCCACATGTACCCACATTATTAGTTCAACATCTCCATGTCCATGACTTGTGAAACATAGTCATCAACTAATACATGTGCTAGTCTAATATTCATGTGTGTCCTCACATGAACTCCGACTAGGGACAACTTTAGAATAACCATACAAGTAAAGAGTTTCACACACAATTCACATAATTGCAAATCAATTCAAGTAGCCTTTAATGGATATTCAAGGAACACAACATAAATCATGGATACAAATGGAATATCATCATCTCTATGATTGCCTCTAGGGCATACCTCCAACAGACCATGTCTATGTTGAAAGAACATTTTGATGTTGCAATCATCATAGTGGCGAAGACCCTCAAGGTACCTCGCAGACTGGACGAGTGCTGCACATTGGGCTTCTTCTAGGCTGTCAAGATCTAGACACCTTGTCTCCTCTGTTGCCCTTCGTCATATTGCTCAATTGCTGGGGATTTCCACATAATGTCAGTAGGAAGGATAGCTTCCAATCCATGGACTAGGAAGTAGGACGACTGTCCTATAGGTTTTCACAGCTGAGTACGTAGCCCCCAGAGGATGTTGGATAGTTCTTTGAGCCACTTGCCTCCTTTAGTGTTGCCAATGTCGTGCAATATTTTCTTCAAGGCTTCGAGTAGCATCCTGTTGGCTCTCTCAACCTGGCCATTGGCCCATGGGTGAGCAACAGAGATGTATCAAATGTCGATGCCGTTATTTTCACAGTACTCCCAGAACTCATGGTTTTTGCAATTGGAACCCAAATCTGTGATTATCCGATTGGGGAATTCATAGTGGTGGACGATTTCGTCGAGGAAGTCGAGTACTCTATCTGCCTTGGGGAAGGTTACTGGCTTGACCTCGATCCACTTGGTAAACTTGTCGATGGCTGCCAATACTCGGTTGAATCCTCCGACGCTGTAGGAAGCGGATCGACCATATCAAGCCCCCAGCATGTGAAAGGCCATGTTGGCGGTATGGTGATTAGCTTGTAGGCAGGGACATGCTGCTGCTTGGTAAAGAATTGATAACCCTGGCACTGGCGGACTAGTTCTTCAGCGTTCGCTAAGGCGGTGGGCTAGTAGAACGCTACTATGAAAGCTTTCCCCATGATTGTGCATGAGGATGCGTGGTTACCACAAATACCCTTGTGTATGTCCTCCAATATATCCTTGCCGTATTGATGTGTGACTCACTTCATGAGTACTTCTGAAGACGTGCCTCTTCTATAGCTTGTCCCCGACTAAAATGTAATTTTTGCTTCATCGTAGAATCTCCTTTGCCTGTGTCTTGTCCGATGGTAGTTTTTGCTCCCTTATGTAGTCGATGAATGGGGTTCTCCAATTGACGTCAATCATCATCACCTCCCAATCTGGTGCCACAGGACCACGATCGGTGGTTGTAGAAGGTGCCGGCTCTGCTATGGATGGCTTGCGTAATTCATGGACAAAGACTCTTGCTAGGACTTAGGAGCGAGTTGAGCCAAGTTTGGATAAGACATCTGCGACGACATTGTTGTCACGGACTACATGATGAAATTCCAAGCCCAAAAATTTATTCTCGAGCTTGCTTACTTCCATACAGTACATGTCCATGTTCCCCTTGTTGCGATCCCACTCATCATTGACTTGGTTGATCACTACCAGTGAGTCGTCATAGACCAACAATCTTTTGATTCCCAACGATACCGCCAGGCGAAGCCCGTGCAGTAGCGCCTCATATTCAGCTTCATTGTTGGATACCTCCCAGAAGATCTGCAAGACATATTTAAGTTGCTCGCCTTTGGGAGATATCAAGAATACCCCTGCGCCGGCACCCTCGAGCTTGAAGGACCCATTGAAGTACATGACCCAATGCTGTGGGCGCTCTGCCGGCATTGGTAGTTGATTTTCCCGCCACTCTGCCATGAAATTGACTAGAGCCTGGGACTTGATCGCAGTTCTTGACTTGAAATCCAGGGACAATGCTCGGAGTTCTACTGCCCACTTTGAAAATCCTGCCTGTGGCATCCCGATTGTGGAGAATCTCACCCAGGGGAAGTAGTGCCGCAACTTCCGCGAAGTGAGTAGTATGACGTATAGCAATTTTTGGACCGATGGGGGAATCTGAGAGTACTTTGCTGACGAAATAGATGGGCCTCTGCACTTTGTATACATGACCGAGTTCTGATCTTTCGACTACTATCGTCGTGCTTCAACGTTAGTAGTTGTAGCGATGTAGAGCAGCAAGTGTTTGTTGGGGCTAAGCGCTGTGAGGACTGGTGGCCTTGACAGGAAGTCCTTCAACTGTTGCAGGGCTTGGTCTGCCTGCTTGGTCCACTGGAACTTGTCTTGCCGCTTGAGTAATTTGAAGAAGGGAAGGCCCTGTTATCCAAGTCTTGATATGAATCTGTTAAGGGCCGCCATACACCCAATTAACTTTTGAAAATCTTTGATGCCAGATGGTGCTTGGATATCGATGATGGTTGATATCTTCTCAGGATTTGCTTCAATGCCTTTGTGGCTAATGATGAACCCGAGTAGTTTTCCAGATGGTACGCCAAAGACGCATTTTGTCGGATTGAGCTTCCACTGAAATTTCCTCAGACTAGCGAAAGTCTCTTCTAATTAGTGATGAGGTCATCTAGATTTCTTGTTTTGACTACCACGTTGTCCACGTACGCCTCAACATTGCAGTGTAGCTGTTTCTGAAAGCACATCTAGATTGCGCGTTGATAGGTGACACCTGCATTCTTCAACCCAAAGGACATTGTTGTATAACAGAAAGCTCTGTAAGGGGTGATAAACACGGTCTTGGCCTGGTCTTCTTCCTTGAGAGCTATCTGGTGGCACCCCAAATAGCAATCTAGGAAACAGAGTAGTGCGCATCCAGTAGTGGAGTCGATGACTTGATCAATCCTCGGGAGCCTGAAAGGATCCTTTGGATAGTGTTTGTTGAGATCTGTGTAGCCAACGCACATCCTCCACTCATTGTTGTTCTTCTTTTCGAACTAGGACGGGGTTAGCGAGCCACTCAGGATGGTAAACTTCTTTTATGAAACCCGCCGCGAGTAGTTTTGCCAACTCTTTCTTGATGGCTTTCCTTCTATCCTGAGCGAATCGTCGTAGTCGTTGTCTCTTAGGAGTAGCTTTTCGATCCACATTTAGTGAATGCTCGATCAGCTACTTGGGCACCCCAGGCTTGTCTACTGGTTTCCATGCAAAGATGTCTTGGTTGGCCCGAAGGAAACTAATGAGCGCGAGTTCCTATTTAGGACCCAACCCTGAACCAATCAGGGCTGTCTTGGAGGTGTCGCCGATCTCGAGGTCAATAGCCTTGATGTCCACATCACTTGCCGGCTTGACCTTGGTAGCCCCCAACTTGTTCTCTGGAATTTCGAGTTCGGCCGGGGAGAGCTTTTTTGAGGTGGCGAAGACTTGTTGCATTGAATTGGGCACTTGAGAATTTGCGGCTAACTCAACAGCTTCTGTATCGCACTCATATGATTTCTTCAAGTCTCCGCGGAGGGATAGGACTCCCTTAGGTCTCGGCATCTTGAGTACTAAATACAAATAATGCAGGATGGCCATGAACTTGGCCAATGCTAGTCTTCCGAGGATGGCGTGATAAGAAGTCTCAAAATTGCCACCTTGAACCGAATGTACTCCGTCCAGTAGTGCTCCTTGGTCCCGAAGGTAATTGGCAGGACTACTTGTCCAAGAGGTATAGCCGTGTTGCCAGAGATGATCCCATAGAAGGGAGAGCTCGTCGGGGTTAGGATCTCCATGATGTTTAGGCCCATCTTCTTCAAAGTCTTAGCAAACAGGATGTTGAGGTCGCTGCCGCCATCAATGAGCACCTTGGTGAGCCTGGAGCAAACAACAACTGGGTCCAAGACGAGTGGAAATCATCCTGATTCTGACAAATTAGTCCATTGATATTTTTCAGAGAAGGTAATTGGTACCTCGGACCACTTGAGGGGCATGGGTATAGCAGGCTCAATGGACATAATCTCTCGTAGCACTAGCTTTTGGGACCGCTTCGAGGCAGTACCCGGGATCCCACTGAAAATAATGTTGACAGTCTTGGACGGGGTCTGGAACTTGCCATTGCCATCCTCGTCCTTGTCTTCCTTGGCTTTCCATTGTCATTGGTACCCGATGGCTCTCGCAAGTCCTTCATTACTCTGCATAGGCTATAGCAGTCTATCGCAGCGTGTTTGTGGTGAGGATGCCATGGGCACTATTTTTTCAAGAGCTCGCTGAAAGCAGGCCTATCTTGGCTTCCGCCACCTCCTTTCTTGGACGATTGAGATATCACCGCAACACTATTGTCTAGCTTGCGCTTGCGGCTATGACCTCCTGAGTAGTTGTTTCGGTGATCGCCATTGCAGTTCCTATCATTGTCTTGGCTGTTGCTCTGATTGTTGTTGTGATGGCCTCGATTACAATTTGACACAAACCTTTCAAGCTCTTTATCTTCTTTCTCTGCCCATGCTTGTGCCATAATCTTGAGGGACTTGACATCATGGGGGTGCCGTCTGCCAAAATCTTAGAACATACGGTGATCATAGAGTCCGTTCTGGAAATAGTTGATCACGTCTTGCTCTGAGATATCTACAATGGTGGCCTTCTTATCGAAGAAATGACGCAGGTAGCTTTGTAGGGTCCCGTCTCACCGTTGCTTGACTTGTGTGCCAAGTCAAGTCTGTTGCCTGGATGCTACATTGCTCCCACATAATTGTTGTTAAATGCCTTCTTGAGATCTTGCCACGAGTCAATCGAGTTTGACTTCAATGATTCGAGCCAAGTGAGTGGCGCTAATTCCATGCATATGGGGAAATAGATGACTTTTGTGTCATCTTTCCCTCCTACGGCTTGAACTGATAATAAGTAGCATCGGAGCCATTAAATTAGGTCCTGCTTGCCATCATATTTGGAGATGCCTATAGGTTTGAATTTCTCGAGAAAAATAGTCTTCCTGACCCGACTTGTGAAAGCTGGGAAGCTATTGTTATCGTCGCCCCTGAAATCAACTTTGAGTTCGCGCTCATGGCGAAGTCCTTCGATGATGTCACGAGCGTCACGGTTGTTGTTTATCACCTCTCGAAGATCTACCATGGGATGCGCAGGCTCAGAATCGGCTCTATGGTGGCGGCGGCCTCCCACTGAAGGTGTCCAATTAGCCTCGGGTATATCCCTGTTTTGTCTAGCACCTCTGGATTGTCGAGCTGAAGGCCTCTGTAGCTACTGCCATGATGACTTTGCTAGATGGAGTACATGATACCGAGGCTATCGGATTCTTCCTGTTGAGTTGTTGATAGGCGTGTTCCGCTAGCAGTGCCATCTGTCTGGTATATTTGTCTTGTGGCATGGCATGCATAATAACATCGATAGAAGCAATGGTGGCGAGATACGTACGGCGTTGCCGCATTTGGACTGCTTTGAAGGCTTTATCCAGATTCCTGATTGGGAGCCTCTCTGCAAGCCAATGGCCCCGATCTGCTCTTGCTGTGTTCCTTGCTCGTCGCTGTGTTCTTTGAGCTTCAGTTTCCTCCATGACGACGTTGGTGGTTAGTTCATCCTGTGAGATGACATCTGGGTGATACTCGTGTCAAGGATTCCTCTCCGGTGGATCGCCATCCTCCATATCTTGCCCTGTGATGAGGGCAAAGAGTTCTTTGTCTGGAGAGTAGCTTCCAGAACTTGAGTTGATGACTTCTATAGAGCCGTCGCCTTCAGGGATAGGGGACAAGGGCGTCCCTTCCTGATGGAGAATGTCAAGGTGGACGATGAAGCGTGATTCGTTGTCCTGGGCAAGGGTAGGTGGGCCTCATGCTAGGCCAGTAGATGAATCTACCTTGGGGGGTCGAAGTGATCACCAGCCTCTGCTGTGGACCTGATAATGGTGTCTCCTTGTTAGAATCCGAGTAGTGGTCATAGTCGGGGTCCTCGATCACACCTGGGTCGGATTTCAATCTGGACAAGCCTGCCTGATAAGTGGCAGTTGCGTTACGAACTCTGAACAAGAATCAACTCAGAGTTTGAATCAATTCGCACGATGGCTGGAACGCCCGCTCGTGATAACCAATCTGAGTAGATCTAGGGCCCGAGTAGTACTCAAACTTGCTTCTCGATCCTTGGAATAGGTCAAAAAAAATTGAATCTCTCAACGAATTCCTCCAAAGCTTGGCGATGAAGGTTGATGTCATAGAACTTCTCCTCCGGGGCCTCCGCGATGTGGTGATGGAAGCCTCCAACACCGTCTGCGACACAGACCCAAGAGTCGAAGATGAACGTCGCATCCGCTTTGAATGTGACTGTGGGTTTGATGGTGACTTGTGCCATCGAACTCACAAGGGAAATCTCGGCGACTCCCTGTACCTGGCGCGCCAGCTGTCGATGTTTAAACCCGGCAACCTACCCAGGGGAGTACTCGGGATAGAGTTTTGGTTGGCGGGTGTCGCCGAAATCAGGAATTCGATGGTATACGTAGGCACGCGAGTTAGATAGGTTCAGGCTACTAGATCGCGTAATACCCTACCTCCTGTGTGTCATTTTCTTGTACTGGATTGAACTTGTTTTGAGGGGGTCCCTACCCACCCTTATATATCGGGGAAGCAAGGTTACAAGTCGGTTATCTTATAAGAATACTAGTCGGATTTGACTAGAGAGTCCTACTCTAACTATCATGAGTAGTTTTCTAAGTCCTCAACTAGTTCCTGTCCTCCACATAGACTATGCTACCCTGCACTGTAGTCTTCATGTCTGACATGTCTCAATGCGCAGCCCTATATACGGATCTATCCAAACCCTCTGGTGGGCCCATAGATGTATGTACGGCAGAAATAGGAGTTGTAATGAAAGGCGGTGAAGAAGATGATGATGATAACAATATTCCAAACTTAGCTCAAGGAACTGCCTTTGCAGATACTACAATGGCAAGGCTAAAGAAAATGTTGTAGAAGATGAACCAACTGATGAACTAGGTCAGGCATTGCTAGATGCATAGAAAGACTTTGAAAGTGCGAATGATTCAAGGAAGCTCGAGAAGATATTGGAGGATCATAAAAAGTTGTTGTACCCAGATTAAAAATAGGAGCACAAAAAGTTAGGTAGCACACTAGAATTGATGTTGTGAAAGGCAACAAATGGTGTAACCGATGTTGGCGGTCGTTAAGTCATACTTTTCTTATCATTTTCGACCTCCAACATTTAATAAATCAAATCAATTAAAGCATACACCGTAGTTATAGGGATTTAAACTAAAGTTCCACAAGTTTTGTGCTCCAGCATGCTTGCAAGGAATATAGGTAATTTGGTGCACAAATGGCACGAATTATCGAGGAGCAACAATAGCCCATAAGTCCAAGGATCAATAACACTTAAACAAAGGCTCATTTTGACATGGTCCAATACTTATTCAAATCGCATATTGTATCTCACCATGTTCAAGTGCTCATCGAGATGAATGGAATGGAATTTTGGTTCACCCCATTCGTGGTCCGGAAGCAAAAGTTATGGCTCTCAGAAGATTGTGATGCATGCTGAGCACGGGAGGTAGGGTCGGCTGACCCAAACCTAGTTTAGCCAACCCTAACGCAATCCCAAACACCACCAACTTTTGCCCAAAGGCTCAATACTCATCCTAGGACCCAAGGGAACTCAGTCATTGGCAATCCACCACAAAAGGTAGGTCGGTCGACCCCCCCTCCACCTCCAGGTTCGGCCGACCCCGGCTCGTTGTCTCAATCCAGCCCACCTTCGGTCACATGCAAGGAAACACATATAGGACTATCAAGGAGCATTGGATTCATGTTGGTTGAATCTAAGAGTATGGGTGAACCTCACTTGGATCCATTGGTCTACCAAACCATGTCCAAGAGAGATACACTCACCGAACAACACACCTAGGAAGCAATCCAAGACATCCAGAACATTAGACGGTGGATCAGAGGGCCAGAAAGCTAGGGGGTAGGGTCGGCCGAAGAGACTAGGTCGGCTGACCAACCCTTGGCACCCACGCGACCGCGCCGCCTTTGGACATGCAAGATACTGACATCCAGGAGCCATTCCCACAAGTTGATCAGGCTAAGGCGGTGGATCCTAAGGTTGGCCAACCTCCCCAGTTCGGCCGACCTGGGGCCCACGCCCAACCGATGTTAGTTCACTACTACAAGTACCCCTACCTCCCTAGCACTATAAATAGTGCCATTTCACGCCAGGAAAGACACACAAGAGAAGAAGATCAAAAGAAGCGAAGCGCTGCCACTACCATACTTAGGAAAATAGAAAGAAAGGTGAGGTGAGAGTGTTAGGGAGGAGCCAGAGTTGTCGGCCCCTCTTCCACTTTGTGCCTCGACGGATGCAACTCTTCTTCAAGTAGCTTCATTCGGGTCTTATCTGGTAACTCTAGTTCCCCTTCATTAATCGAGCATCAGTTCTTACTTACTTCTGTTTACTGGTTCCTCGTTCATTACTTTAGAAGTGGGTGTTTTACTCTAACAGCGGAGTGAAGTAGTAACTGATAGTGTAGGCTTGGTGTCTAGACTAGATTTTACCTTGGATTACACCCAACTCTATGGATTGCTTGTGGTAGCCAGTAGGTGGTGACAGCCCTATTCGGCCTTTGGAATCCACCACGTGTTTGTGGCTGAACCTGTAGGCAACCAGAAGAGTGTTAGGCGCAAGCTGACCCCCTTCTCATCCCTTTCTATGGCCAATCATCTATTTCCCCTGACATATGCAGAGTTAGTAAGATTTTGATTGCTAGATTAATCGAGAGAACCTAGTTTCCCAATCAAGTGCCCTCTCTACCCTCAGACCATTTATCTCTTCTCTTTGTCATCACCCATATCCACACTTCCCCCAGACGAATTAGTTCAGTATTAGTTCACTTCTCAATCCCTGTGGAAATCTATAATCTAGAATAGTCCCAGGTGAAAGCTACATTAGTGTCCTTACGCTTGCGGATTTATCTATTAGGCTATAAGAAATACCAACAACCGATAAGGGATTTGAGGAGCTATTGAAAATCTTAAAGAACATGCTTCCTGAGGTAATAAACTGCCCTCAACAACATACAAAGCAAAAAGGGTTGTTTGCCCTCAAGGATTGGATGTATAGAAGATACACACATGTCTTAATGACTGTATCCTCTATTGTGGCGATGAATATGATAAATTGGATACTTGTCCTATTTTCTGCGCATTGCGGTATAAGATTAGGCGAGATGACCTTTATGATGTTGAGGGGCAGCCTGCCAAAAAGAGAGTTCCCGCAAAGGTGATGTGGTATTTTCCTGTAATACCATGTTTGAAGCGCTTGTTCAGAAATTGGGCACACGCTAAGATGATGTGATGGCACAAAGAAGAAGGTAAGCAAGACGAGATGTTGAGACACCTTGTAGATGGGTCCAAGTGGAGAAATGTTCATAGAGAATTCTCATACTTTGAGAATGATGCAAGGGACATAACGTTTGGTTTAAGTACGGACTGAATGACACCATTTGGTGAGTTCAGTAGTGGTCATAATACATGGCTAATGACCCTATGTGTTTTCAACCTTCCTGCTTGACCGTGCATGAAGCTGAAGATCATCATGATACCAATCCTTATCCAAGGCCCAAAACAACCTGGGAGCGACCGTGGGTTGATGAACTTTTACTACTTTGGAAGGAAGAAGGTGTACATGTGTGAGATGAAGACAAGTAGGAGACTTTCATCCTTCGAGCATTGCTTTTTGTAACCATCAATGATTGGCCTGCGTTTAGTAACATGTCGGGATAGACGAACAAGGGATATCGGGTCTGCACCTACTGTCTAGATGAAATCGACAACATGTATTTGAAACAATATCGGAAGGTCATGTATATAGGCCATAGTTGATTTCTTCCTCCGAATCATCCATTAAGAAAGGAAGGAAATCATTTTAAAGGGGACCTCGACACTTGTGCTAAGCCTTTGTACCGTAATGGAAAGCGCGTATTTTCTATGATAAAGGATTTGAAGGTAGTCTTTGGCAAGGTCCCTAGGAGCCAACATGTTCCGAACGACGACAACGGATGTGCAAACATGTGGAAGAAGAAGTCTATATTTTAGGAGCTACCTTACCTTATTGGGAAGTCAGAGGTCCACAATGCAATTGATGTGATGCACCTGATGAAAAATCTTTGCATGAACCTGCTAGGCTTCCTTGGTACGTATGGGGCGCGAAAAGATACACTAGAAGCAAGGCAGAACCTGAAATGTAAGGAACAACGAGAGGACCTATAACTAGAAAAGAGAGAGAACATACCACACTAATTATGTCCTGCCAGCTACACTTTCAGCAAAGAGGAGAAAGAAAGAATGTTTGATTGCTTGAATAGTATCAAGGTCCCATCCAGGTACTCCTCGAATATAAAGGGAATAATAAATATGAATGTGAGATTGGCAATCGTAAAACTATTTGCGTTCCTCAATGAAATTTCATAGAAGGCAATCGATCCAAATAATCTAATATAGCTACAGAACGACGTGGTCCAATATTTTGTCAGCTTTGGGATGATTTTTCACCTTCCTTTTTTAATATTAATATATTATGATGCATCTGGGTCCTGTATTCCTACAAATTTGGAGAGTACTATCCGATTTCTAACAATTTTTTTATTTAACCCTTTTTAATTTAAATATTAAAAAATCTCATGCTAGGAGCATGATGCGACCAAAAGGACTATTTCTTATAATATTAATTTATTTTAGATTAAAAAGGTTAAAATTGAAAAAAATCCTTCCGAACACTCTACTGACGTGACCATTAAGTCATCAAATATTTCAGATAGTGCTTCATCAAATTATACAAATGATTATCCTAATAAATTAGGCTCATTTTATTTTGATGGGAAGCTAAGCAAGAGTATGGAGGATGCAAAAATTCCTACTGCTTCTGTACCGTTCAGGTTATTATTTATTGGAGCTAATCTACGCAGGAAGGTAGAGAATAAGCTAAAGCCAACTATTCAGATTGGTTGCATGTCTCTACAAGTTAGTTCAGACTTCAGACTAAGTATTAACATAAATGGCAAGTTATTTTATTATTTGTTAGGTGTAGCTGTTCTGATATTTTGATTAGCCGAGTCCAAATTGTTAATTTAGTCCAGTTTGTGTAAGGCTGGTTAGCCTAGTTGAGTCCAGTCAAGTTTTGCCTTCGTGCTAGTCGAGTCAGGTTGGAGTCGACAGACCTGCGTGCCTTTTATGCAGAGGACAAAACACAGAAAAGTACTAGGAGGAATCTGGCAATGTTGGTTCTGAATTTCTAATGCAAAAGGGGCAGGTCAGGCAAGACGGGTTCAGAATAGTTAGACGTTTTATTCTTTCCTCTGGAAACTGAATGCTATCTCGGAACTTTGGAAGGCAGTGTTTTCAGTGGCGGTTGACAAAGATTTTGTATTCGAATCAGGCAGAATTGTTCTGCCGATGCTAACTCATCCTTAGATTGCAGCAAGAAAAGAGATTGCCTTTTTCTTTCTGTTTTTTTCTCCTCAATGTTCTCGAAGCTAAGAGCATGACGATTCCCAGCGACAACTTACATCATGTCTACTTCAAATCTGAAAGGGGCCAAAAAAGAAACTGCACAGACTCCCATCTCCCATACTACACATTCAAATAGCTTAAGAACGCTCGTGGCCTGGAGCCATTTGTGCCTGAAGCCCACCGTTTGCCTCTTCGTTTGGTTCAGCGCCAGAGGCAGAGGCCGCCGGAGCTGTCTTACGTCTCCTGCTAAAGTGCGACAGCAACACATGGATTGCAAAATAGACCAGCACGCCGAAGACGAGCGTGGAGACAATCATGGAGGTCCCCAGGGTCCTGCTGGACCCTGCAGCGTAGGCGATCAGGAGGCCGAGCAGGTCCAGAACGATAGTGGCGTTCATCACCCAGAGCCACAATGGCTTGTTTTGCAGTGACGGGGGAAGCAGAAGCACGATGACGACGACGGACGCCACAAAGGAGGTGGAGTTGCTGTAGAAGAAGGCCAGGTACCGCGACCTCCTGTTGTCGTGCATCACCGGGTCGCCGGCGGCGTGCCCGCTGCCGTTGGACTGCCAGAACCCACCGGGCGGCGCCAGGCCGGCCTGGTAGGTGACGCTCGCCGCAAGGATCCCCAGCAGCATCAGGTACTTGCGCTTGGCATGCAACTTCTTTTCCCGGCGAACTTGTGCAGCTGTATTGCTGCTGTTGCCGCGTACTTGTGAAGGGGCCTGCTCTGCTCTCGTGGCATTATTGGCACCACCGCCTTCCTCAGCTGACGGCAATGAAGCTATGTGGCTGCTGTTGCTAGGTTTGTCCTCCCCTTGTTTTATGAGATTCTTAACAAAGAACACTGCAACCAGCAAGACAACAGAGCCCAGGACCACCGCCGCCAGCACGAATATATAGATGGATGTCTTGAGATGCTGTGTGCAGCCGGCGGCATAGCCACCCATGATGCCAATCAAGCCTGCCGCCGTGCAAACCGACAGCGCGTTGCTCCGGATGGCCGGCCGGTACAGGTTGGGGTTCACCAGGAGGATGATGAGGGCGATTGACAGCATGAAGCTCACCGAGTTGCAGTAGAAGAAGGCCGTGTACCGGCGCGGGTCGTTGTTGAGCAGGACAGGGTCCCCAGCAAGGCGCTTTCTTACCTGATCGTCGTTGTCAAGGAAGCCGCCCGGCGGCGTCAGCCCGGCTTGGTAAGTGATGGTTGCCGCCAAGATCGCGAAGAGGAGCAACCGTTTGCGCCTCTTCTCCATCAGCTCCTCGGCCCTTTTCTCCTTCTCTAGTGAAGCTTCATCGTTCCCTTTCGTGCTGCCGTCCTTGTTGCCCAGCGTCAAGAAGACGACATGGATCACAACGTAGACCAGGACGGCTCCTGCCAGGGCCATGGCGTAGATGGACGTGCTCACGTCCCGGCAGCTCCCGGCGGCGTACGCGCCGATGAGGCCGAACAGGTCCAGTATCATGGCGGCCTCCAGCGCGTTGTGGTGGTGCAGGGCGTTAGTCCTCGCAAGGATGATGGCAACCAGGGACGCCACGAACGCGATGGAGTTGCAGTAGTAGAACGCCTTGTACCGCCTCGGATTCACGGTCAAGAGGATCGGATCTCCGTTCTTGTAGCGGCCGCCAGCATCGTCATCCTGCCAGAGGCCGCCCGGTGGGTTGAGGCCTGCTTGGTAGGTGATGGCCGCTGCGAGAGTGGAGAGCAGCAGAACAAGAGAGCGAGCCTTCTCCAGCACTTGATGTTCTTGCTGCTTGGCACTAACAACATCACCGAGAAAAAAAAATCCGTCTAAAATTACTTAGAAAATAAAATCCATCTCAAATTAACTGCAAGGACGATGAAGGATATGTGCTATGTAATACCTGCCATTCGAATTGCCAGTGTTTGGCTGTCGTTGAGTGTTCTGCTCCAAACAAGATTGTTCTGTGCCACACAGACATCCTGACACTTTATCACGGATGCGTTTTAGTTGTTTCCACAAGCAGCTGTTTGTTATGGCATCTTTGCAAAACTTAACAATGGCCGCTTGAACGAGAATGAAACCAATGACGGCACCAACCAGAGAGTTGACATAGATGGTAGTGTCAATCTGCCGGCAGCTACCGGCGGAGTACGCCCCGACGAGGCCGATGAGCGTGACGGCGATGAAGACGTAGAGCTCGACCGACCGCAAATTCTTGCTGAAGGTAAGCTTCTTGTCCAGGAGAATGATGATGATGAGCAGGGACGCGACGAAGGCGGTGGTGTTGAAGACGAAGAAGGCCTTGAGGCGCGCGTCGTGGCGTCCGCCCTTGAGAATGGCCCGGCCTGGGCGTTGGCCGCCGTCGTCGTTGTCCCAGAATCCTCCCGGCGCGCTGAGGCCGGCGACGTATGTGACGCTCACCGCGAACGTGGCCAACAGCATCAGCACCTTGCGGAGCCGCAGCAGCGCGCTCTTGTCCGCCCTCTCCGCCTCCGATTCGCCGGCATGCTCCGGCGACTCATCCTCCCCCTTGCCCGGCGCGAGGTGCAGGAGGAGGTAGGCGACGACGCCGGCGAGCAGGAGCAGGGAGTAGACGGCGGTGAACACGTCGCGGAACGTGCCGGCGGCGTAGGCGACCATGAGGCTTAGCAGGTCTAGGACCATGACGAGCCGGAGTATGGCGAGCACCGGCGCCAGGCTGATCCCGCCCCGGTCGTGCAGGATGGACAGGATGAGGATGAGGACGATGACCACGAGGGAGGATGCAAAGGCGGTGGCGTTGCCGTAGAAGAAGACCAGGTAGCGTGGGTGGTTAGTCTGCTGGATGATGGGGTCGCCGGCGATGCGGCCCTTGGCGGGGTCGTCGTCTTGCCAGACGCCGCCGGGCGGGTTGAATGCCGCGCCGTACGTCACGGTGGCCACCAGCGAGGCCAGCAGCAGGAGGTACTTGCGCAGGCTGTACTCCCACGAGTCACCGGCGCCGCCGGGCGTCGCCATTGCCGGCCGGCCCAGCTCTCTCAGCTCGGTGCGGCGGCACCCTGCAGCTCTTAATTGTGGTAGTTGGTAACGCTGAACATACCCAGACTCCAGCCTGGGAGTTTAATATTGATTTTTGAGCGACGACTTGACCCAGCGCGCGTGTCATGTAGTGAGCTCAGCCCGGATAGGGAAGGTGCGCCCCCTCTGCCACGAAACTTCTCCCTCCAATAGGCAAAGACCGTGTCGTTGACGTGGAATTCCAAGGTCAACGCGAGCAGATACAAACTCGTCCTGAGGTTCTTACAATCACGCATTTGATATTTTTTTCCATCCAAACCCGGTCTGTGGTAATGACAGCCACATCCACTGGTAAATATGTCAGCGTTTTAGAAGTTGATGACATCCTCCAAAACAATAAATTTCAAAAGGCTAATGCTAAATCCTCACTGGAGTGATTTAAAGCATCCTATCATCACTCGAGTGTTTTGGGCAAATCGATGAGTGCCAGCACAGTGTCTTCCTCAATCTCAACGACAACTTTGGGAGGTTAGCATTAGGCCATTTCAACATCTCAATGGCATGCAGTTTCACGAGCAATAAAAATGAGCAGACATCCGGTGGAAGATAGCTAGTTACTGGGCGGGGGGGGGGGGGGGGGGGGGGGGGGGGGGGGTGTTGGATATCGGGTATCGGGGTAAGAACCACGCCACAATGTAGGTTGGCGCGGTTTTGGCCAGTGGAGGAGTCTCGCAAGTGGATCAGCACGTCGCGTTAGTAGGTGGGAAGATGATAAGGGAAGAGAGATAGGGGTGTTAGGGGTATTTAATATGTGCCATCCATGTATGGATGGAACGGTTAAAAAAAACGTGTAATGGATCGTTGTATCTGGATGACATAAAGACAGACTATTTCTAAAACATTGTAGATGACCGAGCTCTATAAATCTTTTGGAAGAACACAAGCTAGCTTAAGGTAGGTGTGAGCTAAGTGAAAAATAATTTTATTTAGCTGGAATATTATACTGTGTTACAAAATTTTAGAAGTAGAAAACTTATAAAGAAAAGGACGATACCCTAATGATCTAGTAATCCAATAATGTGCCGGATCTTGTAACGCATTTTTATACATCCCTATGATTGTTTTGCACATCGAAGAATGGAATCCGGCATGTAGCCATTTGAAGTCGTCAAAGAGCAACCGCGAGCTCAGAACCGACGGCAGATCAAGTAAAATTAAGAGGCGGCTAACTGCAGCTTTTGCGTACAACTGGTGCAGTGTGTGGAAGGAGAAACCGATGGAACATGACATGGATCACCTTCTCCAAGTCTGTGTTGGGAGCAAAACATGAGAGCGACGTGCACATAACGACGACGACCCCTCGGCCTCGATGGGTCCGATGGGACGATGCTTCGTTGCCTTCTCGAATTTAGCTAAGGGGTGTTTGGGACACTTTAATTTTTATCACATTGAATATTTAACACTAATTAGGAGTATTAAATATAGACTAATTATAAAACTAATTGCACAACTCCTAGGCTAAATCACGAGATGAATCTATTAAGTCTAATTAGTCCCTGATTTGACAATGTGATCCTACATTACAGTAACCATCAATGATGGATTAATTAGACGTAATAGATTCTGATTTAGGTTACAGGTTCTGCTATTAGTTTTGTAATTAGTTCATGTTTAGTCCTCCTAATTAGCATCCGAACATCCGGTACGACAAGTTAAAGTTTAGCTCTGGTATTGGTATGTAAACGCCCCAGTATATCATATACAGCTCGACCACTATCAACCAGTGGTGTCCATTTCAGGATGATAAGGTGTAGTCGTTGATTAGTCTGAGAGGAGCACCCCGCCGGTCAGCCATGGAGCCCGAGAGACAGTTGGTTTTTTCTTTTCCGTTTTTGGAACGGAGGGAGGGCTCCAATTGCACTAAGTCTAATTGTCCAGCCTGGTTAAAAAATACTACAATATCTATATGTAACTTAGTGCAATTGGATAATTTTGTTTGTCAATTTTCTATTAAACGGAGGGGGGAGTACTTGATAATTTTGTTTGTCAGTTTTCTATATGTAACTAACTATTGTTTTTTATTGAGATATATGTATATAGTCAAAATTATTGTAAGATTACATAAGTATTTTTCAAACATACTCTGCTCTTAAATATATGATGTCGTGGACCAATAATATCTATTTAATGAATAAGTTAAAAGTTATATGAGTACCATTATATGCATTGTCAAAAGCACTGCAGAAAATAATTGTAGACAAAATATATACAAATAGTCAAAAGAATGAAAAAAGTTAATGGTGTCAGCTATTTAAGAACAGAGCAAGTATTTGATATTAAATTAGTAGTATTGTTTTGCAAAGGTATTTTAAGTAGTTATTTGTAGCAACCGTTGCCATCACGAACCAAACATGGCCCAATCTGAAACTCAATTATTGCGCCAGAGGACCGATCTTTGCAAGATTTCTAGCACATTAATTTCTGCCTCTGTTCTGTACTACTTCTATTTCTTCCTTCGCTCCTACTTTGAGGAAATAAACATTTTTTGGACTCTATATGCACAGTCAAATTCCGTGCAGAGAAAATTTTATGTACCAGTGGGAGAGTATACTCCATAGCCGGTCATAAAATAGTTTATTCTATAGTAAGGCCATCTAACCAGCCACCCACCAAACCGGGCTCATGCTCCTGACCCGCTGGCCACGTCTGTTGCATGTGCCAGCTGAGCAGGTTGGAGCCGAGGTGCTGGAACACACATTAACTACAGTTATTATGGTAAATAAACACGCAAAGATCCGGTAGTTAATTCAGGTTGATTAGTAGATGGTTGTTTCAGGATTTTTGAGTTCACGATTGTGGCACAAAATTGTGGTAAATCTGCATCCTAAATTTCTAAATATCACCTTGTGTTGGGGGGAAATATTAACGACTCCTCCCAAGCCCACGAAGATGACAAAACGTAAAGGCCCAGGCCCACCGGAGGTAACAAGGCCAGCGCCGGTCCAACACGGGGAGCAAGAATCGTGCTCCGCCTCGCCCGACCCGGCGTCCTAGGGTCAGGCGTCCCCAACCCCCGCGAGACCAAGCTCCGCCTCGCCCGACTGCAGGACCGGGGTTGGGAGCATCCGACCCCCCGCCGCAGGCCTCCGCTTCGCCCGACCCCAAGCGTAGAAGGTCGGCTGGCTCAGGCCCACCAGATGAGTATCCGCCTCAGGCACGGATCTCGTGGGTCCCCCTGTCAATTCCGCCATAAATGCGCCACAAAGCTGTCAGAAGGAAGGATCTCCACGCCCTCACGCAACCCGTCGCAAGTATCCATGCGCGGCCGCACAGTACATGCTACAGTAGCCGCGACCCTCCCCGATTGGCCATAGGGCACTCATGAGCTGCACCGCCCATGGCAGGAAGAGGCCTCGCCCACTCTCGTGTCCCGCGCGCCCGATGGCAGAGATGCGACGTCCACTCTCCGTAGGCCGTCAGCAGGGCGGCAAGATCCGCCGCCTCCCCCAACGGACACGAGGGTCATGACGAAGCGCCATCGACAGGGTGCAGCTGCCGCTACCCTCTTCCGACGAACGCGCCGGCAGGAGCTGAAGGCCGGCGAGGACGCCGGCAACCTGGGAACTTGCTCCCCCCCTCTCCTTATTCTTTTTACTCATCCATGTTTACCTTTTTACTGCTCTCCACACTCAGTCTCACCTGTAACCCCGGTGGCCTCCTCATGCTATAAAAGAGGAATCGGGGGCCGGAGACAGGGAGAGGCTAAACGCACAACACCATAACACTCCCTAGAAAATAGAACGCACGAGCGCACCCTGCTAGAGCATCAGGGTACATCCAAGAGACTTGGGACCGGTTCCCTCTCTCGCACTCCTGTAACCCCTACTACAGAACCCTGCGTGGGCAACACGAGCAGCTCCCGATACTGGACGTAGGGCGTTCCCTTGCCCGAACCAGTCTAAACCCTGTGTCTCCCATGCCACCATCCGAAGCCTTACGTGCATAAAGAAATTTACTAGTCTAAGTCTTGACCCGCTAATCTTGACAACGACCGCGCGCCAGGTAGGGGACCTTTGCGCGTACATCTCCAAGCTTCAGATGGCCAGCCACGACGCCAGCTTTGCTCCGAGCTCCCTGATCCGCTTCGGGAGTCTGGACTTCCTCGCCACCGGGGAGGGGATAGAGCTGATCCCTCTCCTCGTTTTGCCCGCTTGCCCCACCATCCCCAGCTCCGCCGCCGGGACAGCGGCGAGCGGCCAGGCGCGTGCCGGAGGGCCCTTCCCAAGGGGTCGGCTCTTTGGGCTGCGCAATGCAGCGGTGACCTATGGTCGCCTCTTGACGCGGTCCATGACCGTGTCACCCGCGAGCAACAAGCTCGCAGGCGTGGCGAGGACGATCTCCGACGCCGGCTCCAACAACGGGAGCCACCACCCCTCGCGTGAGTGCTTCATGGCCGACATACACTCCGAGGGGTCCAACGATGACGACGCCGAAGGGAGACAGAGGACTCCCCCTCCGTGTGCCGCGGCTACGACTGGGGCCCTTGGCAAGGCCCCGGAGCGCCCTCGGCAGCCGGAGGCGCGCGCGACGTCCCGCTAGGAGGTCGATGATGTGGACTAGGGTCCCGATCTTCCGAAAGGTTCAGTTAATCGACGATTTGGGCGGAGTCGCTACGCAAATCGATCCGGCTTCCGAACAACACGTTCCGAACCCCGCAATCGCAGCACAACGTCTCCTCAGGTTATCGACCGGCGATGCACGGTCGACCTTGCCAAGAAGGCTAATCCTTGCCTGCGAATCGAAGAACACAAGCAAGAACAAGGAAGAATGCAAACCAAATTTGCGGATGAATGATTAAGCTCACGAGTTGGGGTTTTACAAACCGATGACGGCGAAACTGTTCTTGACAGATTAATCTAAGCAAAACCCAAAACCTAACAAAGGTGACGGCTACTGTTATATAGGGGTTAGGGTCGTGGTCGACCCCCTGGACGCGCCCCTAATGGGCCCAATGTCGATACACGGCCCAAAGGCCAAAATAAGGCGACGCAGCGCCAGGACAGATTCTGGACGCCATCTTGTTTCGACGATTCCCGTTGACTCAGGATGAATTTAGGCATGGAACCAGTGCCATTGGAAAATAGATCTTCTAAACTTTCCAACCATATATAGAACATCCAAAACGGAGTCCGTATGCGGTCTGGGCATCCAAATCACTGTGGGCTGCTCCTGGACACCGAGGTGGACTCGAAGTCGACTTGGCTTGGGTCTCCAACTCGAGTTGTATGTCCTTGCTGGTCCTCCACGCCTCCAAGCCTCTCTCCATGCATCTCCTGGTCCTCTCCTTTGTTCCTAATCAAAATATAATCATTGAATAGCAATCTATTCTTAAAATCATAAAATGAATTGGTTAGGAACGATCTCACCTCTAAATGCAATTGTCGTGCGCGAGCTCTAGTGATTGGACCTTGAATATCCAGCGGAGTATCATGTGCATCCGGAGAGGTGATGTCCTCATCATCCTCCCCCGCTTGAAATGGAGTCGTCCTCGACTCAAGCTCATCGTCTGCTCCCAAGTAAGGCCTCAAATCTGAAATGTTAAAGGTAGGACTAACCCCGAACTCGAGAGGCAACTCAAGTTTGTATGCATTATCATTAATCTTCTCAATTATCTTGAAAGGACCATCAGCTCTAGGCATCAACTTAGACTTTCTCAAATCTGGAAATCTATCCTTTCGTAGGTGCAACCAGACTAGATCACCCGGTTCAAGTTTAACTTCCTTTCTACCTTTACTACCAGCAATTCGATACTTTTCATTCATTTTTTCAATGTTGTGCTTAGTTGTTTCATGCATTTGCAAAATAAAATCAGCGCGTTCTTTGGCATCCGTATGAATCCTCTCACTAGTAGGCAAAGGCAAAATATCAATAGGAGCACGGGGGTTGAATCCATACACTACCTGAAAAGGACTTACTTTTGTGGTGGAATGTGTTGCCCAATTGTATGCAAACTCCACATGAGGCAAACATTCTTCCCACATCTTCAAATTTTTCTTCAAAACAGCCCTCAACATGGTGCCTAAAGTGCGGTTCACCACCTCTGTTTGCCCATCAGTTTGTGGATGACAAGTGGTAGAAAATAATAATTTTGTACCCAACTTGTTCCACAAAGTACGCCAAAAGTGACTCAAAAATTTTGCATCGCGATCTGAAACAATAGTAGAAGGCATACCATGCAAACGTACAATCTCTTTGAAAAAGAGGTCAGCAATATGAACAGCATCATCACTTTTATGACATGGTATAAAATGTGCCATCTTTGAAAAACGATCCACAACAACAAAAATGCTATCCCTCCCCCTCTTAGTCCTAGGCAATCCCAACACAAAGTCCATAGAAATATCCGCCCAAGGAATAGAAGGAACAGGTAGTGGCATGTATAAACCATGTGGATTCAAACGAGACTTAGCTTTTTGACATGTTGGGCAGCGAGCAACGAACCTCTCAACGTCTCTCCTCATTTGTGGCCAAAAGAAATGTGAGGCCAAAGCGTCCACCGTCTTCTTGGCACCAAAATGCCCCATCAATCCTCCTCCATGTGCTTCCTGCATCAACAAAAGACGAACGGAACCAACTGGAATGCATAGGCGGTTAGCTCTAAACACAAAGCCATCATTGATCACAAACTTATTCCATGTACGTCCCTCTTTACAATTGAGCAACACATCCTTAAAGTCAGGGTCAAGCGCATATTGTTCCTTAATTGATTCAAGTCCAAAAAGACGACAATCAAGTTGGGACAGCAAAGTATATCTTCTAGATAAAGCATCAGCAATCACATTGTCCTTCCCTTTCTTATGTTTGATGATATAAGGAAAAGATTCAATAAATTCAACCCATTTAGCATGTCTACGGTTCAGATTGTTTTGAGAACGAAGATACTTAAGCGATTCATGATCAGAATGAATAACAAATTCCTTAGGCCACAAATAATGACGCCACGTTTGTAAGGAACGTACAAGAGCATACAATTCCTTATCATACGTAGAGTAATTCAGAACAGGACCATGCAATTTCTCGCTAAAGTATGCAACGGGTTTACCATCTTGCATCAAAACACCACCAATGCCAACTCCACTAGCATCACATTCAAGCTCAAAGGTCTTACCAAAGTTTGGAAGTTGCAGCAATGGCGCACGCGTAAGCTTGGCCTTCAAAGTGGCAAAGGACTCGTCCTGTGCTTTTCCCCAACGAAACACCACACCTTTCTTCGTCAACTCGTGTAATGGCGCAGCAATGGTGCTGAAATCTTTGACGAAGCGGCGATAGAAACCTGCAAGACCAAGAAAACTCCTCACCTGTGTGATGCTTTGGGGCAGCGGCCAGCTCTCAATGGCTTCAATTTTCATTCCATCCACCTCAATTCCCTGTGGAGTAACAACATATCCAAGGAACGAAACTCTATCGGTGCAAAAGATGCACTTCTCAAGGTTAGCAAACAAATGTGCATCTCTCAAAGCCTCAAAAACAGCACGCAAATGCTCCCTATGTTCATCCAAAGACTTGCTGTAAATTAATATATCATCAAAGTAAACCACCACAAATCGACCAATAAAAGCCCTCAAAACCTCATTCATCAAACGCATGAAAGTACTCGGTGCATTAGTTAAACCAAAAGGCATGACTAACCACTCATACAACCCGAATTTGGTCTTAAAAGCTGTTTTCCATTCATCTCCAAGTTTCATTCTTATTTGGTGGTAACCACTACGCAAGTCAATCTTTGTGAAAATTATAGAACCACACAACTCATCAAGCATGTCGTCTAACCTAGGAATAGGATGTCGATATCGAATGGTAATATTATTGATGGCTCTACAATCAACACACATACGCCAAGTACCGTTTTTCTTTGGTACCAAAAGCACAGGAACAGCACAAGGACTAAGGCTTTCACGTACATACCCGCGGTCCAAAAGGTCTTGGACTTGTCGCTGTATTTCCTTAGTCTCCTCGGGATTGGTTCTGTAAGCAGCACGGTTTGGCAAAGTGGCTCCCGGGATCAAATCGATTTGATGCTCTATTCCTCTCAAAGGTGGCAGCCCCAGGGGTATCTCAGCTGGAAAAATATCCTCATACTCCTGCAAAATGTTAGTGATAGCAGGAGGCAAAGAGCTAGCAATATCATCAAGAGAGAACAAAGCTCGTTTGCATATCAACGCATAGCAAACATCATCATCAGAAATTTCAGCAAGATCACATTTTGTTGCAAGCATAACTCCCCCCTTTAATTTAATCCCCTTTTCAGGTGGAGAAACAGAATTAGCAACTTGCTGATGTTTAGAATTATCATTGTTCAAAGTAGCAGCACGTTCCTTATCAGCTTGCACAATTTCAACAGGGGTCAAAGGTACCAAAGTAATTTTTTGTCCTTTATACATTAAGGTGTATTTATTACTTCTACCATGGTGTGTAGCGTCATTATCATGTTCCCAAGGACGACCCAACAGAAGTGAACAAGCTTGCATAGGTACCACATCACAATCAACAAAATCAGCATAAGCACCAATGGAAAAAGAAACTCTGCAAGTTTGTGTTACCTTAGCTTTGCCAGAGTCATTTAACCACTGAATATGGTATGGATGTGGATGCGGTCGTGTGGACAAGCCAAGCTTCTTGACCAAATCTGAACTCACCAAGTTGTTGCAGCTCCCTCCATCAATAATCACACGTGCACGACGGTTCTTGATGACGAAGAAAGTCTGGAACAAGTTGTGGCGCTGTAGACTCTCCGGCTGCTGAATTTGCGTGCTGAGCACACGCTGAACAATAATGTTCATGTAGGCTGAAGTATCCGCACCACGAAGGACATGTCCCTCGATGTCCTCGGCAGCGATCTCTTCATCAACATCATCTTCAATGTCAGAGGTGCTGATGTAACCTCCATCTTCTGTAGCAATGTATGCCCGCTGACTTGGGCATTCCTTCTGCACGTGGCCAAATCCCTTGCAGCGGTGACACTGAAGGGCAGTCGTGCGTCCCGTCGAAGTAACGGAGGATGCACTTTGTGCAGGAACCTGCAAAGAATTTTTACCTGAACCCGAAGGTCGTACAGGCGTTGGTCTTGGCGTTGTAGAAACTCCAGAGTCTGCTGGTCGTGTGCTCGCTGGTGGGGGTGCGCGAAAAGAGGAGGACTTGGTCAGCCCCAAAGATGGTGTCATACGCTGGTATGAGTTACCAACCTTGCTCTTGCCCTGCAACTCACGCCCCTGCAATTCCTTTTCTGCAAACATAGCCAACTGAAACAACTGGTTGACAGAGTTAAAATCCTTATAATCAACTATGTCCTGAATTTCGCGCCGCAAACCGGAATAAAAACGGCAAATAGCATCCTCATTGTCCTCAACTATGCCACAACGCATCAAACCCTTCTGAAGCTCACCAAAATATTCCTGAACAGATTTATCTCCCTGATCTAAGCGCATCAAATTCTTACGCAGTTCTCTATGGTAAGAAGGTGGAACAAATCTATCACGCATAGCAACCTTAAGTTGTTCCCAAGTAGTAGGTGCAACACCCGCAGCAACTAATCCAGTCCACCAAATGATAGCAAAATCTTTAAACTCACTAGTGGCTTGTCGAACTCTATGTTGCTCAGGCACAAGGTGGGCACTAAATTTTTGTTCAACCGTCATCTCCCAATCAAGATATCCCTCAGCATCATAATGTCCAGAGAATGAAGGTATAGTAAATTTAATCTTAGCATAAGGGTCATCGGGAGCACGATTAGCACCTGCGTTCACACGAACACGTCGTCGTATACGTACCTCTCGTGTTGCTACTTGGTCTATGTTACCATGGCCATCATACACCACATCTTCATCGGCTGGTGGTGGTGGTGGTGGTGGTGGACGGGCTTCCAACGCAGCAACCCTGTCAGCTATTGTGGTTATCCGTCCATTCACCTCCCCAAAAATGTCAGCAAGCCTGAGTCCATTGATGGAGTCGGTGACGGCCTTGGCGACCACCTCTGTTATCCTGGTCTGTGTGGCATCCATAAAAGCTTGCAACTGTCCTTGGCTGACACACTCGTTGAAGTCCTTGGGAGTGCCTCCATCGTTATCTGCAGCCATTGTAGATAGAAAATAGGAACAAACGGTGAAGGTTAACCCTAATAATCTCCTACACAGGTGTGGTGGTGTCTCTCAAATCAAACAACACAGCAAAAGGAAACACCTTACCAAGCTCTTACAAGGTTCTTACCAGCAAGGCAAAGGATACCTAAAAGGCGTAGACCGCGATTGCAAGGCTCAAGAACCTGTGCTGCACAGAAGTAATATGTGGAGCTATAGGAAGGCCAAAGATATGTGAGTGGAACACAATTCACTAGCAGATAGCAATGCTGAATAAATGTCCAAAGCTACTTGTCCCTAGTTGCTGGCCTACCCGTGTCCTTAGAACAGTAGTGTCAACAAATAACGAACAAGGATGGATATGAAGAACAACAATGATACAAGATCAGCAAGTATCCCGCACAATATCAGCAAACAAGTGGTTCCTCTCCACGTGCCTCCTGCTGTTTCGTCTTTTAGCACTAGTAAAAATCAAATTGTTTTTCTTTTTTTTTTTTGATATTTTTTTTTTCTCAGCCAGGAGCACAAAAATAGGAACACCACAAAGTATTAGCTCAATCCGATGTAAGGTGTGATCGGTAGAAAATCACGAGCATTTCACAAAACCGATACTGGAACTTGGGAACTCGAATCGATCCCCTTCTGAATTTTTTTTGAATTTTTTAATTTCGGTTTGACTGGCAAAGCCAGTGAATCCTATGTGCAAAAATTCGATAGCTTTCCGGGAAAAAAAAGAACGCCTCAATCGGAGTTCCGAGCGAAAAGTTATGCCCGTTTTAAGGAGGACCCTCCGATGTAGGGTTTTGTGGCGGTCGAGATGGAATCGGGTGGGGAGAAAAAGATGGGATGATGATGAGGATGATGGCAGCGGAGTATGGATCACACAACCGAACTAAAACACGATCTAAACCAGCAACAATGACATGAACTAGGACACAAACTCAACACTACGGACTCTGAAAGAGAATTATGCAAAAGGCTAGACACGGTCTTGGACGGGGAAAATTTTTTGGCTTTTCTGTGGACTCTAGGATGAATGCGAAAATAAATCTAACTAGGGTAAGGGTGAACCTGATGGTATACCTGAAGCTCTGATTACCACTTGATGTGGACTAGGGTCCCGATCTTCCGAAAGGTTCAGTTAATCGACGATTTGGGCGGAGTCGCTACGCAAATCGATCCGGCTTCCGAACAACACGTTCCGAACCCCGCAATCGCAGCACAACGTCTCCTCAGGTTATCGACCGGCGATGCACGGTCGACCTTGCCAAGAAGGCTAATCCTTGCCTGCGAATCGAAGAACACAAGCAAGAACAAGGAAGAATGCAAACCAAATTTGCGGATGAATGATTAAGCTCACGAGTTGGGGTTTTACAAACCGATGACGGCGAAACTGTTCTTGACAGATTAATCTAAGCAAAACCCAAAACCTAACAAAGGTGACGGCTACTGTTATATAGGGGTTAGGGTCGTGGTCGACCCCCTGGACGCGCCCCTAATGGGCCCAATGTCGATACACGGCCCAAAGGCCAAAATAAGGCGACGCAGCGCCAGGACAGATTCTGGACGCCATCTTGTTTCGACGATTCCCGTTGACTCAGGATGAATTTAGGCATGGAACCAGTGCCATTGGAAAATAGATCTTCTAAACTTTCCAACCATATATAGAACATCCAAAACGGAGTCCGTATGCGGTCTGGGCATCCAAATCACTGTGGGCTGCTCCTGGACACCGAGGTGGACTCGAAGTCGACTTGGCTTGGGTCTCCAACTCGAGTTGTATGTCCTTGCTGGTCCTCCACGCCTCCAAGCCTCTCTCCATGCATCTCCTGGTCCTCTCCTTTGTTCCTAATCAAAATATAATCATTGAATAGCAATCTATTCTTAAAATCATAAAATGAATTGGTTAGGAACGATCTCACCTCTAAATGCAATTGTCATGCGCGAGCTCTAGTGATTGGACCTTGAATATCCAGCGGAGTATCATGTGCATCCGGAGAGGTGATGTCCTCATCAGTCGAGCACCCCCGCCACTAAGGCGGAGCACGACAACGGGCGTGCGACGTCCAGCAGCACATCTGCGCGGATGAAGAACGCCCTCAGCTCTTCGCTCGCGCCAACCAGAACATCGCTGCCGCGGCAGCCCTACTCCGGCGACTCCCCGAACCAGCGACGCCCGAGGAGCGTCAGGCGCGCCAGGAGGTGTGCAACCTGCTCGAGTGCGCCACCGTCCAGCAAGCGGAAAGCTCCGCGTCCCGGCGACGCGGGCAAAACGCCAGCAGGATGGCGCCCGACGCACCCCCGGAGAGGCGGGGGGAGTCTGTTCACCAGCCTCCTCCCAGGGCAAACCAAGCCGCACCCGCTCGGCGGACACCACCGCCCATAGGTGGCAGGGCTCGGTCCGTCCACCGACGCATCGGCTCTGTCCGCGACACTCGCGACACCTTGGACGCGCGGAGGCGCTCTTGCGCGGATAGGGAGGAAGGAGTAGATCGTGTCTACCATGTCCACCGCGGCGGATGCTACGACAACGGAGAGGACCGCAGCCTGAGCCCCGATCCGGCGGGGCCCCAAGCCTTCTCCGCGTGCATCCTGAACACGCCGTTTCCGCCGCGTTTCAGGCAACCAACAAATGTGGCCAAATACTCAGGGGAGACGAACCCCGGGGTATGGCTCAGCGATTACCGACTTGCATGTCAAGCCGGTGGCGCGGACGATGACCTGTTCATCATCTGCAACCTCCTACTCTTTTTGGCCGATTCGGCGCGAGCCTGGCTGGAACACATCCCTTTAGGTCGAATCCGCAGCTGGAACGACCTGAAAGAAATATTCGTGGGAAACTTCCAGGGCACGTACACACGCCCGGGCAACTCCTGGGACCTCTGAAGCTGCCGCCAGGGATCAGACGAGTCCCTCCGGGACTACATCCGACGCTTCTCCAGGAAGCGCACCGAGCTCTCCAACGTCGCGGACGCCGACGTCACAGGAGCCTTCCTGGCAGGAACCTCCTATCGGCCCGTTGTCCACGAGCTAGGGTGCCGAGGCCCGCGGACCACATAGGAGCTCCTCAACATCGCCACCAGCTACGCCTCGGGCGAAGAGGCCGTTGGAGCGATCTTCGACCGCTCCAAGGGTAAGGCAAAGCGAGAGGAGGATGCCGATGAGGGCACCTCCAACCGCCAGCAGCAGAAGAAGAAGAGCAAGCAGCGACGCGAGGCTCCCCTCATGGCCGCTGTCGAGAGTAAGCGAGGCCAACCGCCCCCAGAGGGCACGCTCGGTTTCTTCGACAAGCTCCTCGAGGGACCGTGCCCGAATCACGAGTTCCCCGTGAAGGACGCCTACAAAGACTGCAACCTCATGAAGAGGTATTTCGTAGGCAACCCGGTGAAAGGCAACCGGAGATGGAAGCCTGACGAGGAGAAGAAGGATGACGAGGAGAAGGAAGACGGCTTCCCCAAGGTGGACGGCTGCTTCATGATCTTCGGCGGCCCAGCGGCGTACGACTCCAAACGCCGTCAGAAGCTAGAGCACCGCGAAGTCTATGAGGCCGAGCCTGCGACACCGGCCTTCCTCGACTGGTCGGGGTCCACCATCACCTTCGACCGGTCTGACCACCCGGGACGCGTCCGACATCCGGGGCGCTACCCTCTCGTCATCGACCCTATCGTCGGCACAACGCGCCTCACCAAGGTGCTGATGGACGGAGGCAGCAGCCTCAACATCCTCTACGTCGAGACTCTCGACGCCATGGGGATTGACCACTCTCGCCTCCGCCCTAGCAAGGTACCATTCCACGGCGTCATGCCAGGGAAACAGGCGATGCCTCTCGGGCAGATCGACTTGCCCGTCACTTTCGGGACCCCTTCCAACTACAGGAAGGAGGTCCTAACCTTCGAGGTGGTAGGATTCCGTGGAACCTACCACGCCATCTTGGGGCGGCCATGCTACGCCAAGTTCATGGCCATCCCCAACTACACCTACCTCAAGCTCAAGCTGCCGGGGCCCAACGGGGTCATCACCGTCAGCTCGTCTTTCCAGAAGGTGTACGAGTGCGACGTAGAATGCTGTGAGTACGCCGCTGCCATTACCTTCATAGAAGAGTTGGCGGTCCAGCTCGTAGAGGGCGCCGAGGACCAGCCCGACTCCAAGAAGTCGGCCACCTCCTTCGAAGCCACCGAAGGTGTCAGGGAGGTCCTCCTTGACCCCAGCGGCTCCGACGGGCGGACCATACGGATTGGCGCTACCCTATCTCCCAAATAGGAAAGCGCGCTCGTCGACTTCCTCCGCGCGAACAGCGACGTTTTCGCATGGAAGCCCCCGGATATGCCCGGCATTCCGAGGGAAGTCACCGTGCATTCCTTGAACATCAAGGCCGGCTCCAAGACAGTGAAGCAAAGCCTGCGCCGCTTCGACAAGGAGAGACACAAGGCCATCGACGAGGAGCTCCAGAAGCTTCTAGCGGCCGGATTCATCAAGGAAGTATACCATCCTGAGTGGCTAGCTAATCCCATACTTGTGTGAAAAAAGAATGGGAAATGGAGGATGTGTGTTGACTATACCGGTCTCAACAAGGCGTGCCCAAAGGATCCGTTCCCTTTCCCACGCATAGATCAGATAGTCGACTCAACCGCCGGGTGCGAAACCTCAGCTTCCTTGACGTGTACTCCGGCTACCATCAGATCACGATGAAAGAGTCCGACCAGTTGGCTACCTCTTTCATCACCCTCTTCGGCCCCTACTGCTACGTCAAGATGCCATTCGGCCTCAAAAACGCGGGGGCTACGTTCCAGCGATGCATGCTGAAATGTTTCGGGGACCTCATCGGGCAAACCGTGGAGGCTTACGTCGACGACATCGTGGTTAAGTCCAGGAAGGGAGACCAGCTCGTCCCCGACCTTGAACTAGCCTTCGAAAGGCTGAGGAACAAGCATATCAAGCTCAATCCCGAAAAATGCGTCTTCGGAGTTCCGAGGGGCATGCTGCTAGGTTTCATCGTCTCCGTACGCGGCATCGAGGCCAATCCGGAGAAGATAGCGGCTATTAGCGACATGGGGCCGATCCAATACATAAAAGGAGTCCAACGCGTCACGGGATGCTTGGCGACTTTGAGCCGCTTCATCTCGCGCCTCGGCGAACGAGGACTCTCCCTCTACCGACTCCTAAAGAAGACTGACCACTTCGAATGGACCGTCGAGGCCCAGGAAGCGCTTGACCAGCTCAAGGACCTTCTAACGAAGGCCCCAATCCTAGTCCCGCCGACCAACGGCGAGCCCCTCCTGCTCTACATAGCAGCGACTACCCAGGTAGTTAGCGCAGCCCTCGTGGTGGAGCGAGAAGAGGAGGGACACGCCCTTAAGGTACAGCGCCCGATGTATTTCATCAGCGAAGTCTTGTCCGAGTCCAAGGCGCGCTACCCGCAGATCCAGAAGCTCATCTACACCGTCCTCATCACGAAGAGGAAGCTGCGCTACTACTTCACCTCCCACCCGGTAACAGTCGTCTCGTCGTTCCCACTCGGCGAAGTGATCCGGAACCAGGATGCTACGGGACAGATCGCGAAGTGGGCGCTCGAGCTCATGGACCAGGGAATCACCTACGCCCCCCGCACCGCCATCAAGTCCCATGTACTCGCCGATTTTGTAGTAGAGTGGACGGAGATCCAAACACCATCGACGCCGGAGAAGCAGGAGTACTGGACGATGTACTTCGACGGATCGCTGATGAGAGCCCGTGCCGGAGCAGGCCTCGTCTTCGTCTCTCCTCTAGGCGTGCGCATCAGGTACATGATCCATCTCCACTTTCCTGCGTCCAATAATGTCGCCGAATACGAGGCCCTCCTCAATGGGCCTCACATCGCCATCGAACTGGGCATCCGTCGGCTGGACGTCCGGGCCGACTCTCAGCTAGTCGTTGAGCAAGTCATGAAGGAGTGGAGCTGCCACGACCCCAAGATGGCAGCCTACTGCAACGAAGTTCGCAAGCTTGAAGACAAGTTCGACGGGCTGGAACTCAACCACGTTGCAAGGCGTTTCAACGAGGCAGCCGATGAGCTAGCGAAAGCAGCATTCGGCCGAAGGCCCGTACCCAATGGTGTCTTCGTCAGCGACCAGTTCAAGCCCTCAGTTCGGTACCGAGAACCTGAGAGGGTCGGCAATGTGCCACCGACTCCAGACTCGGGCCCCGACCCGGGAGTGGTCGGCAGCGTGCCACCTGTCCCGGGCTCGGGCGCTGGCCCCAACAGGGTCAGCACTGCTTCGCCTGCCTCAGCCCCAGAAGCCAACCCCTCCGACCCCGTGGTCATGGAAATCGCGACAGACCCCACGGTGGAGGCCGACCCCCCGCCCGATTGGAGAGCCCCATACCTCGACTACCTCGTCCGCGACACGCTCCCGGCGAACAAAACGGAGGCACGAAGGATTGCACGTCGCGCCAAATCCTTCGTTATTATCAACCAAGAGCTCTACAAGAGAAGCCACACCGGCATCCTCCAGCGCTGCATCCCGATCGAGCAGGGAAAGGCGCTAATTCAAGACATCCACGTCGGAGCCTGCGGCCACCACGCCGCACCAAGAACCCTCGTGGGCAACGCCTTCCGGCAAGGTTTCTACTGGCCGACAGCGGTCGCCGACGCCACCCATGTGGTCCGCACCTGCGAAGGGTGCCAGTTCTTTGCACGCCAAACCTATCTGCCCGCGCAGGCACTCCAGACCATCCCCATCACGTGGCCCTTCGCGGTCTGGGGGCTGGATCTCGTCGGGCCCTTTAAAAAAGCGCCTGGGGGCTTCACCCACCTACTTGTCGCCATCGACAAGTTCTCCAAGTGGATCGAAGCACGACCGATCACGCAGATCATGTCTGACCAGGTGGTACAATTCTTCACCGACATCATCTACCGCTTCGGGATCCCCAACTCCATCATCACGGACAACGGCACACAGTTCACCGGAAAGAAGTTCCTCCTGTTCTGCAACGACCACCACATCCGAGTGGACTGGTCGGCCGTGGCACATCCCCGCATGAACGGGCAGGTCGAACGAGCCAACGGCATGATACTCCAGGGTCTCAAGCCACGGATCTTAGACCGCCTCAAAAAATTCAGCGGACGGTGGGTCGCAAAGCTCCTAGCAGTCATTTGGAGTCTAAGGACAACCCCCAGTCGTGCGACTGGCTTCACCCCGTTCTTCATGGTCTACGGGTCCGAGGCCATCTTGCCCACCGATCTGGAGTACGGGTCGCCAAGGGTCAAGGCGTACGACAAACAAGGGAACCAAACATCGCTCGAAGACGCACAAGATCAGCTCGACGAGGCGCGCGACGTGGCCCTGCTGCACTCGGCCAAGTACTAGCAGGCCTTACGACGCTACCACAACCGCAAGGTACAAGGCCGAGCCTTCAACGTTGGCGACCTGGTGCTCCGTCTCGTCCAGGATAATAGGGGTTGGCACAAGCTGACCCCTCCATGGGAAGGTCCCTTCATCATCACGCAGGTACTGCGACCAGGCACCTACAAGCTGGCGACTCCCGACGGACAAGTCTTCAGCAACGCTTGGAACATAGAATAGCTAAGACACTTCTACCCCTAGCCTTCATTTCCAAGTTTTGTACATGAACACTTCTGTACATCTAAAAATTTTTTACGGAAAAAAGAATTTTGAGTTGCTCCCGTCCAAGTTTCAGCTCGAACTCAGGGATATCCGACCCTGACCCTACCTCAGGGCCGCATATCCCTCGGGGGCTATTAGGGGCTCCGGCCTAGGCCACCGGACACCCTCTCGAAATGCTTTTTCTCTCCGAGCCGACCCTCTTTCTGAACTTTCGGGCATGAAAAAGAAAGAGTGCACGAACGGTGTTCAGGCAAGATTGATCGGACTGCGAAAAAACACACGCCCCAGCGGCTATGGTGCCCTCGCTCATCAAAGCTTACTGACACAACCAACGACGCGCTCTAAACTTTCCAAGTCTGAAAAACACGAAAGAGGATAGAAAATTTTTTTAGAAAAGCCTTTACGGCCATTACAAAATGTGTCTGAAACTGACGTATTTACATCTTGGGCGCCAAAAGCCTGATACAGTTAACCCGACCGGGGATCTTCGGGAGGGACGGCTTCATCCTCCAGGAGCTTCACCAAGGCCTCCACTGGGTTGAGCACCGACGCGTCGATCTCGTCTAGCTCAGCCTCAAAGTAGCCAGCGGCGTACCCTCCGCTCATCCCGGCGAAGTTGATGCCGGACTAGTGGGAGCCAAAGACCCTGAAGGCTCGCCTCACGCTGGTGTGGAGCGCCTCCAAGGCGATCTCGTGGGCTCGGTGGTAGGTCCCGAGGACAAGAGTCACCAGCGAACTCGTCCCCTCCTCCTGAACCGCGCTGAGGCTATCGTAGACGACGCGAACAACATCCCGCAGGTCACCATGCTCAGCGCGCTTCGCGTCGAGCACCTCCCTCAGTCGGGTCAGCTCGCTTGCAAGGATCACCCAGAGGAACTCGCTAAATCGAAAATCACCGTAACATCACAAAGATAAAGAAATGAGCAGAGTCTTACCCTCGGACTAGGCCTTCAGCTGGCGCTCCCGGTCGAGCCCCTAGGCCACGGAGGCCAGAAGCTTCTGCGCCTGCGCTCGGAGCTGACCGACCTCCACCCCAAGGTCGGCCGCCACCTTCTCGGCCTCCTCCTTCCGGACCCTCTTGACGTCTCGGTCCTGCCAGGCCTTTTGCCACTCCTGCTGGATGCGCTCGACGGTCTTTTGAAGGGCTCCATGCTCCCCCTTCAGCCGTGAGAGCTCCTCGGCGTCGTGGCGGGCTTTCTCGGCAGCAGCCTGGAACTCCTCGCGGTCGCAGCGGGCCCTGTCCACAATGACCTGGAACTTGGCCTCCGCCCTCCGCGCGTCCTCCTGAGCCGCTTGCTCGTGCCTCTGCAGGTCATTGATGACTTGCTGGGCGGTGGCAACTTGCATCGACAACTCCCCGGTGCGCTGCCTCTCCAAGTTGAAGCGCTCCCAGAGCCCCTGCTCCAGCCAAAGGAAATCAGATTTCCCCCGGCTGCATTCTTGGAGAGCCTGAAAAACAATATGACATCAGGGGTAGAACAACGGGAAGGATACGGGCACCAACGGAGAAGGTACCATACCTGGCTGCCAGGGAGGACGACACCGTCCAACTGCCCCAGCTCTGAAGATAGAGCCGCGCGGGCGTTGGCGAGGCCGCTCTGCATTGCCTGCCACTTGCCCCATTCCGCGGCATCATCCAACATGAAGAGGGGCCTCTGCGGGTCATCACGGGACGACCAACGCAGGACGGACCCCCTCCATGCCTTGGGAACGGAAGTGGCCGAACCAGAGGCGGGAGCCGACCTCGACACCCCCGTCACAACGGGCACCACCATCCCAGAAGCCGCCGGGCCCACCGACGGTCCCGGCGCACGCGCCTCGGCCCCCGTCGGGGCCGCCGCGGGCCCTCCCGTCGGCGCCACCGCCTCCGACGCGGGCGCCGAAGCAAGTGCCTCCATAGCTACCTCGTCCTCCGTCGCGACCGCCGAAGTAGGCATCTCCGCCCCCATCGGGGCCTCTGGAGCAGGCACCTCCGCCTCCGCTAGAGGTGCCACCTTTGCCATGGCCCCCCGGGCGGAAGTCCTCGCCTCCGTCGCTACCGCCTCCTTTATCACAGCCGCCGGGGCAGGCGTCCCAATCTCCCCCGCTGCCACTGTCCCCAACGTGGCCGCGGGGGTAGACTCTCCTTCCTCCATCGCCGCTGCCGTCCCTGTCGCGGCTGCGGGGACATCTGTCCCCGTCTCTGGCGTCGCCGTTCCCTCCGCCTTGTCGGCATCGAGGTTGATCACCTCCCCGGCCGAGGGACCCCCGGGGGCGATACCCAGCACCGCGGGGTCATCGGAGGAGCTGAAGGCGGAGCGGGGTCTGCGCCCTCTCCCGTGCCCGGTGGCGGCACCACTCCACCGGTCGCCGCCGTGGGGGCCACCTCCGCGGTGGAACCTGCAACCTCACCAGGGACCCCACCGCTCGCCGCAGGCGGCGCCGCGGTACGCCCCGCACAGGCGGATAACACCCGCAATGCCTTCTTGGGCGCCAGTTGCGGGATGAGGCCTCGAAGGGCGGCACTGCAAAACAGTCAACAGACATCAGCAGAAACAAACACAACGCATGGAAGGGAACGAGGTTCGTGAGGAAATTCAACGTACGTTCCCCCGGCGCAAGGACGGCGTGCGCGCTTCGCCTCCGAGCCGAACGTCGACCCTGGGGCGTCTGGCAGCGGCCGCTTGTCGCCCCTCCTCTGCGCCTGGGCCGCAGGCACAGGGGCGGGAGCAGGCTCCATCAACCCCTGGGGAGCGGGTTTCGCCGACCCCTGGGGGGCGCTCTGCACCGATCCCTAGGGCGTGGCCCCAGAGCTTTGCGGGACCAGGCCCCGGGCGGACGATCCGCCCGCTTCGTCCCTCGCAGCCGTTTGGGAGCGCGTCTCCCGAATGACGTGCGCTCCCGACCGGGGGGACAGGACAAACTCCTCCTTCTCCTCATCGTCCTCCTCCTCTTCCTTCTCATCGTCGTCATTGTCGTCGTCATCGTCCGACACGACCTGCCCTCGCCGCCGCCGTTGGAACTCCTTGGCGGCCTTCTTCTTCTTCTTCGCCGTCTCCTTGTCCTTGCGGCGCTTCTGATTCTCAGCAAGGAGACGGTTCTGCAGCCGCCGCTCGGCATCCTCCACCACCGGCGGGCGCGAGTCCACGAAAAGGCCCTGCGTCAGAGCGGCGAACCAAGAAACACAAAAAAAAAGAAGGTTTGCGCACAAATTCCTTACCAGGTTGACGAATTCTCGTCCGGGCACATCGGAGGGTGCCCGGCACCGGGTAGTCGGCGCCCTTGTCCTCTAGCGCCTCCCGAATCCGCCGCCGGATCTCGGAGGTGGCGAGCGCACCCGTCGCGAGGGCGGTGCCCTCGATCGGCGCATCAGGGGTCATCTCGGCCAGCGAACGGACCCGGAGCATCAGCGGCGCCACCCACCGGGCGTGGTACGCCCCGATAACTCCGACTCCGGTCAGCCCCCGATCCCTTCAGGTGCTCGATGGCCTGCAGCAGGCCATGGATCCGCTTCTTCTCCTTGTCAACTGGGTCATACGCCCACACCTCCGGTGCCGCCTCGATAACCCGGTCGGTGAACGCCGGCAAGGGGGAGTTGGAGTAGTTCTTCATGTAGAACCACTGCTGGTGCCACCCCTTGTGGGATGCCGCGGTCTTCATCTCCATGTACTCCTTGGCACGAGTATGGTAGAGGTGGATTCCGGCGCACCCTATCTGCACCGGGGGCGTCCGCTGTTGGCTCCCTCTCTTCTCGGTCTTCTGGTACAGGCTGACCGTGAAGAAGTATTTCCACAGCGAGAAGTTGGGCTCGATGCCCAGGAACCCCTCGCACAACGCGAAGAATGTCGCGATGTGCTGAATCCCGTTGGGATTAAGGTGCTGCAGCTCAAGCCCGTAGTAATGCAGAAGCCCGCGGAAGAATAGGCTCGGCGGAGTCATGATACCTCTCTTGTGGAAGTGGGCGAAGGAGACGACATAGCCGGCGGGCGGCGTCAGCGCCTGCTCCATCCCCGGGAGCTCCCATTCGCCCACCTCCGTCCTCTCGTAGAGGAGACCCTTCCTCACCAGGTCCTCGGCGCGCGAGGGGCCGAAGTGGGAAAGCGCCCAAGATCCCATCACCGGAGAGAAAGGGGCTCGACGGGGGACGACGAGAAAGGGCACGGCGCTGGGCGGAGGAAGATGAAGCGGGCACGAGAGAGCTAAGGGCGCGCGAGGAGGCAAAAAGGCTTGAAAGCAGACGGTGGGCGGAACCGGCGAGATGAGGCTTCCGTTTTATAGGAAAAGCGTGGGGGGAGTGGAACAGACGCCCTTGTCACCATAAATGCGGTGCCAGGTACGCTCCGCCATGCCCGCCTCTTTTTCAGAAATCGTGCGTACGGCCGGCAACAGAAACATCCCCTCCTCCCTCGATTCGTGGGTCGTCGCCCTCCACCGCTTCACCTCCCGGGGATGCGCGCATGATTGTCCCCCACGACCAACCCAAGGCGCTGCTCCCTCCGTATCCGGCCCAAGACGCGGCCTCCATCCATGTCCGGCCCAAGGCCCACCAAAAGGTAAGAAAGGGATACGGGGCTGTAACGCCCCCACGGCCCATTACGGTCCAGGAGTTCGAAGGTTGGCCCACCACGGGTTTGACAACCGCTCCAGGACGCCCCCGAGCGAGGGGTGAGAGGAGACGGGTCCGCAGGCGACAACCACCCAGGCGCGGAATAGCCCAGGGCGTCTCAATCTCACATTCGAGCCCGAACCAGCATCAAAGTTCATGGTTTTCCCACGAAGAAAGGCAACAAGCCCCCGGATCCAACCGAACGGATTCGGGACCTATATGAACTGGCCGATCGGAACCTGGGGTACGCCACCAGCTTAGCCCAAGCCGGACCCCCCCCCGAACGGGGACTGGGGCCCCACTCGAATTTGCCCGATAGCAACTCAATGAGCACCACGGTTCGTCCGACGAGGATAGCGTGGCATGGCTTACCCCCTTCGTCCTAACGAATGGACGCTTGAGGGATAACACACAAAAGTTGACCTCGTCTCCCGATCGGTCCCCTACAACGCGCAGGGGCTCGGGGGCTGGCCTCGCAACCTAAGGCCACGCGGGTGGTCTCAATTTAAGGCTCGCAGGCAGAAGGGGATGACAAGAAGTCCCCCCGCGCCAAGTCGCTCATAGGGTGCATCGCCTAATTGACCCCCTCAGTCGAGCCATCCAAACAACACCTCCTATCCCGGATCAACCGTGAGGACCCATAACTGGCGATGACAACAGCCTTTGGAGGAGCGTCCCTGCTCCACCACAGGCTCGGGGGCTACTGTTGGGGGGAAATATTAACGACTCCTCCCAAGCCCACGAACACGACAAAACGTAAAGGCCCAGGCCCACCTGAGGTAACAAGGCTAGCGTCGGCCCAACACGGGGAGCAAGAATCGCGCTCCGCCTTGCCCGACCCGGCGTCCTAGGGTCAGGCGTCCCCGACCCCCACGAGACCAAGCATCCGACCCCCCGCCGCAGGCCTCCGCTTCGCTTGACCCCAAGCGTAGAAGGTCAGGCTGGCTCAGGCCCACCAGATGAGTATCCGCCTCGAGCGTGGATCTCGTGGGTCCCCCTGTCAATTCCGCCATAAATGCGCCACAAAGCTGTCAGAAGGAAGGATCTCCGCACCCTCACGCAACCCGTCGACAGTACCCATGCGCGGCCGCACAGTACATGCTACAGTAGCTGCGACCCTCCCCGATTGGCCACAGGGCACTCATGAGCTGCACCGCCCATGGCAGGAAGAGGCCACGCCCGCTCGCGTGTCCCGCGCGCCCGGCGGCAGAGATGCGACGACCGCTCTCCGCAGGCCGTCATCAGGGCGGCAAGATCCGCCGCCTCCCCCAACGGACACGAGGGTCACAACGAAGCGCCATCATCACGTCCGGCGGCTACAGTTGTCGAGGAGGCTATCGACAGGGTGCATCTGCCGCCACCCTCTTCCGGCGAACGCGCCGGCAGGAGCCGAAGGCCGGCGAGGACGCCGGCGACCTGGGAGCTTGCTCCCCCCCCTCTCATTATTCTTTTTACTCAGCCATGTTTACCTTTTTACTGCTCTCCACACTCAGTCTCACCTGTAACCCCGGTGGCCTCCTCATGCTATAAAAGAGGAATCTGGGGCCGGAGACAGGGAGAGGCTAAACGCACAACACCATAACGCTCCCTAGACAACAGAACGCACGAGCGCACCCTGCTAGAGCGTCAAGGTACATCCAAGAGACTTGGGACCGGTTCCCTCTCTCGCACTCCTGTAACCCCTACTACAGAACCCTGCGTGGGCAACACGAGCAACTCCCGATACTGGACGTAGGGAGTTCCCTTGCCCGAACCAGTCTAAATCCCGTGTCTCCCACGCCACCATCCGAAGCCTTACGCGCATAAAAGAAATTTACTAGTCTAAGTCTTGACCCGCTAATCTTGACAACGACACCTTGTGATTTCCAAATTCTCATGACTAATTCATGATAAATTTGTTCCGTTATTATACTAATTGGTTCTTGAAAACACACAAGATTGTAGTAACTCTCAATCCTAATTATGATCTCGTGGCATCCTAATTATTGTTTCGCGGCATCCAAATTCTTTTAAACATTTCATGTCCCCTCGTCATTACAGTAATTGGTCTGCATCCTAAATTCCTAATTATGGCCTTGTGACTTCGAAATTCTCGTAACTAATTCATGGTAAATTCTTTCCATTATTATACTAATTGGTTCCTTGAAAACACACAAGATTATAGTAACTCTCCATCCTAATTATCGACTCGTGGCATCCGCATTCTCTTAACCATTTCATGGTAAATTCAACTCATCATAATAGTAACAATTTCCTATGTCGTCGCTCTTCTCTGTATTACCGGAATCCGACAGTTGTACATCATGTCTTTTTTGTAAGCGTCTAAATATTTACCATATATTACACGCACTAGTTCTCGTATATATCAGAATGGTCTCGTTCTCTTAACACATACGGATGCCTGATTAAAAATAAAATCACGTACACATGCAGCACGTGTTCACAAACCTTGCTTGCTCATGTATTATCGTAACCCAGACCACTAGCTTGCACGCATGCCACAACCGTGAGCTCAAAATTCCTGAAACAACCGTCAACTAATCAACCTGAATTAACTACCGGACCTTTGCATGTTTATTTACCATAATCACCGTATACGTAGTTAATGTGTGTTCCAGCGCCTCGGCTCCAACCTGCTCAGCTGGCGCATGCAACAGACGCGGCCAGTGGTCAGGAGCATGAGCCCTTTCCGGTGGATGGCTGGTTAGATGACCTGGCTATAGAATAAGCTATTCTACAGTCGGCCACGAAGTATACTCTCCCATGCTGTGTTGATTCTCCAACTTTATCGTGGTCCTATCCACAAGAAATTTTTTGATAGGAACCATCTTCCCAATTCCAAATATTTTTTAATAAACAACTTCCAGCTTCCGCGAGCCACAATTATAAACACAAGAAAGGCTGGTTCTGTGAACACTACTAGAAAAAGCAGCTCTGGTACCGGGCCAAAACCCCCTCTAGTACCGGTTGCACAATCGGTACTAGCAAATCAGTACTAGAGAGGGGTCCTCTGGTACCGGTTGGAATAACAGGTACTAAAGGGTATTAAATTTTTAAAAAAAAAGCAAATCCCCACCCCCCGCCCACCACTGGCCTCCCGCCACTGGACCCACCTCTCCTTCCGTCAGCCCCGCCTCGCCCGCCCACCTCTCCTCCACCTCCGCGCCGCTGCCGCCTCTGCCCCTCCCTGCTGCCCGCCCGCCTGCTCCTCCGCCCCCATCGCCCGCCTCCTCTTGGTGCCGCCGCTCGCCTGCTCTTGCGCCTCCGCCCCCGTCGGCCCCCACCTGCTCCACCACCCCCACCGCCCGCCTGCTCGCCTCTGCCCCCGCCAGCCCCCGCCTGCTCCTCCGCCCCCACCGCCCGCCTACTCCTGGAGCCACCGCCCACCTGCTCCTCTGCCTCCACCCCCAACGGTCCCCGCACCTGCCTGCTGCTCCTCCTCCACCCCCCGATGCTCCCCCGCCTGCTCCTCTGCCCTCACCGCCCGCCTGCTCCTCTACCTCCGCCGCCGCTAGCCCCGCCTGCTACCAACCTCTATGCCACCACATCCGCCCTGCCCCTCCGCCTGCCACCGCGCCTCTTTACCCCACCGCTCAGCTTCAGCGCCGCCACTCCACCCCGCCTCGCCACCCACCGTCGCTGTTGCCACCTCACCTCGCCCCGTCGGTGAGGGGTGAGCGGAGGGTGGAGGGGAGGGGAGGCAGTAGAGGAGGAGGAGAATGAGAGAGGAGGAGGAGGAGGAGGAGGAGGAGATTGAGAGAGGAGGAGGAGGAGAGGAGGAGATTGAGTGAGGAGGAGGAGGCGACAGTGTGCAGAGGATATGGGCCGGACGGGCGATGCGTGAAAAATCTAAGTGTTCGGTGGCAAACTCTCTAGTACTAGGTGTGGCTTCACCCAGTACTAAATCCTTTAGTACCGGGTGGAGGACATGCGGCGTGTGAAACATCTAAGTGTTCGGTGGGAAACCCTCTAGCACCCGGTACTAGAGGGCCTCCGAGGAATCCCAAAATTGGATCCAGTAGTAATGCTAACATCAGTACCGGGTCTAAAAGTGACCAGTACTAAACCTCGGGACGAGGGGTCATTTTTCTAGTAGTGGAAATTGATGGACGGAATAATTAATATGGCATCATTGTGGATGGGATAACATTGTTTGAGACTTGCAATCACACATCCTGCCCTCATGTAGTCATGTCATGTGCGGACATGCCTCGTTATGGGAAAGACTGTGACGGATATCCGGATTAGGGATATCCTAAGCCATTGATAAGCCTTTGGATTACGTATATCCTAAGCCATTGATAAGCCTAAAATTAAGAAGGAAACACGAAGCGAGGCTTGTTGGGCCCGTTGAGAGGCTGCCACCTTCATCGCCCGACTGACTGATGGAGCCTGAGGTTGTGGCCCAGGAATTGAGGAAGATGGGCTACTAGACCAGCCCAAGGCACCGTGAGAGGGTCTAGGCGTGATGATGGACCAGACCTATCATGTAGCTAGACCTGTCCGATGCGACAACCGCAGCCAGGCCTGCATGGGCCGAGGCAAGAAAGACACGGGTTGACCAATCAGGCGCGCTGTTGTCCATGCCCCGGAGGGTAAGACAACTACCCCAGGACCTACCCCTAGTCGGGAACGGCACTGTGGCATCGTGCCAGATCGTGCCTAGTCAAGTGTGCCCGATACCCCATCATGATGATATCAGGTGAAGTGATCAGGAGCAGGCGCTGCCCCTAGATGCGTGTAGGGGCCCGATTTAACAACCAAGGCGACCAGGCCCAGACGGACATTCCAATGGGTGTCTAGCGAAAAGGGCCCCGACTGCCAACCAGGAGGAGAGCGCCCGACTGAACTGGCTTCCCCTGATGATCTACAGTGTAACCCTCAGTCGGGCTTCCCCTGATGATCTACAGTGTAACCCTCCCCGTGGGCCGTGTATATAAGGATATGGGGAGGGGACGAGAAAGAGGATTCGACCTCCAGTGGAACACACTCATATACGCGTGCACTGTCTGTAACCCTCTACTACAAACTTAAGCTCTCGAGCGTGGGAATAAAGAACTCACATCTCGAACTAGACGTAGGGCTAGTTGCCTGAACTAGTATAATTCTCTTGTGTCTCGCGAACTAACCAATCCAAGGATTTACGCGGCAAATCTTCACTAGTTGACGCTAGTAAATGTCGACAAACTGATCTCCAATCGTCACTTATTGCGCTGGATTGATGTCTCAAGCGAGCGTCAACCATGTAGAGCCTCACCTTATCAAAAAAAGAAAGAAAGAACGAAAAACTCGTTCTGGAGTAGGCATGGCAATGGGCACATTACCCACGGGTAGAGCCTGAATAGATCCATGCCCACGAGCCAATTTCTGAACCCGTGCCCACGCTTGCGCGTGCCACCCGTCACGGGTAAGAAACAACACCCATGCCCGCCAACCGCGAGTACACGGCACCCGCGGGCACACCCATCAACACTTAATTTATTGTATAGAATCTGCTAGTACAAGACAAAGAGAGTCACCTTTGGATCTCAATTCCTATATTACAATCCAAGATGCATAGCTTCAGGTTTCACAAATTGGTAATGAAGCTTCGTAGATCAATAAATAAGACAAGCATTTTAGAATAAGGTACATACTTGCTAACTTCAGCAAGCAAAAGGAACCAATCTCCAAGATTAAGAAAAAAAGAAACGAAACAGAATCAAAAGACCACACCGGGCTAATTGGTTGCTGCCTTCTTTGTCTTCACGAGTGGGGACTCCCAGTTGTTGGATCGGACAGGTGGTGGAGAAGGCTCTCCGGCCAGGAGAGATGCTGCACGGCGGAAGGCTGGTAGCATTGTGTTGACGCCCAAACGTGGCACGGCCCGAGATATGTGAGGCTAAGATCAGAATTGCTTGGCAGTAACTCTTGATATTTTGCAAGTTTGGCTTGAATATGAATTGTGCAAGATAAAAGGGCCGTTTTGGATGCTCTGGATGTAATTGTGCTAAAAAGGATGAATCAGCACCTGGAACAACACCACAAGTAGCAAATATGGCTGATATGACAGAGCCATCCAGTCTGACCGGCCTACTGATGCAGTTTGACCAGTTATTGGTCCTGCAGCCAATCTGCCAAACCAGACAGGTCAAAAAACTGGTCAGATCAGTCTGAACAAAGTGCTCAAAATGCAGATTGGACTTCTCCATTCCATATATCTTGTCAAGACGATTGAAATGCATATGTGGATCGCCTAATTTGGAGTCCGGATGAGAGAGTTATGGCTTCGACAAGATTCAGCCCCGTACTGACCGGTTTGGATGGGCGGTCTGACCAGCCAAATCCGAGTTAGGAGTTGTATTTTGAGACAGGATTTATGTAATCTTTGACTCCTACTGGGGCAAGATCTCCCCACCCTATAAATATAAAGGGCCACGGCCGATTGAGAAAATCCCAATCGAATCAATCTACAATTTACTTTTATCTTCTCAACCCTAATACTTTTCCAACCTCTATGTTGTTCATCTACTGTTCTCCATGACCATAGATGGTGTTCTAGGCTTGCTGGTCGACCTAGAGCACACCGACGACATCTACGCTCTAACGGGGTCCCTCCCAAGCGAGAGCTTCGACGGTCTTTGCTAGTTTGCTCGTAAACTAGTCATTCTTCGCCACGTAAGTGCGTTAGTTATCCCTTTGCTGGTTTGCTCATAAACCTAGCCATCCTCTACTATGTAAGTGTGGTCGTTACCCCCTTGAACGACTGATCCGGGCCAAACGCCAGGAGACCGGTCTGACTAGGTTGTTGGACCGGTGTAACCGGCCTACGCAGCACCTCTGCCATTTGGTCCGTTCACACGCGATCTGGCGCACTCGTGTGTTGGCCAAAAAAGGCGCCAACACATTTTGGCGACTCCGCTGAGGACGAAAGATCTGGTTGCTCAAACCGTTCTATCAAACCCTAGCCACATACCTAATTGATCTACTATTTTGATTTGCCGCTATAGTTGCATCTGATCCTTTTGGGCCGATTGCATCTATATTTGTGACTTTGCATCAAGCTGCTCAAGCCAATTGCATTGTGTTTTGCTTGCTGCTCCATATTGAAGACTAGAAGATAAGCAAAGTATTGGTCATTGGTTGCTTCGATTGTCAACGATATCTGAATTTATCTACTGTAAGATCAGAAGCATCAGGACTTATCATGGTGGGCTATCCTTATGTTCCACAACAATATTACTACAATGAGCCCAAGGTACAAGTTGCGAATACATTACATAATAATTATTTTGCAAGTACCATGAATCCTCATGTTGGTGTTGCTAGATATGATATTAGTAGGCATATTGCATCGGCTGGTATTTGTTCAGATGGAGTTACTTATGCAAATTATAATCTTGAATATTATATGCAAAAGCCGTTGTTAAATAATATGCATGCTTTGAGTTTTAATGTTGCTGGCAACGGACAACATTACCCCACACATCGGCTGTACAACAAGTTTAAGAGCCGATGGGAAATTATCAAGGCCAAACTAACATAGTGAGCTCGGTCACCAATTTGTATGAGACATCACATGCGGGTAATTTCAATAATATTCAGCAAGGTGTTTCATCTATTTGTTCATCGGGTGCATATTCACAATATGTGATCACACCACAAAACATGCTGGTGAGCGAGAAGATTGGTCATGCTAGTTCTAGCTATCCGGCCAGTTATTCTCAAACATCACATATTGCTAACATCTATAACATTCAACAAGGTGAATATGAATCGATCTCTGATTATATAAGATGATTTGAAGAAAGTTAGGACTGTTGCTCTAACTTGTCAATTTCTGATAAGGATCTTGCTAATATTACTTTCAAGGGCTTAAGATCATCTATTAGAGATGGAATGCAGGATTATAATTTTCTTTCGGTTGCTCAAGTGGAATTGACAGCTTTATTACAAGTGTCTAGAATGGGACTGAAGAGGTTGGACTTACTTTTGAGCAACAATTTGGTTATTACAATAACTGAACTAGTTAATGGATGTTCTGAATCTGTTATACCAAAAGTATCAAGTTTAGCTGTACAAGAGCAAATTGAGCAAAAGAAAACGGCCATGCTTGATTTTTCTAAAGCTGAAGGTGTCGTACATTTTAATAGTGATTATTGTGCTATTAAATGACAAGTTCTGGCTAAAAACAGTTTAGAGCATCAAACCATTGAGGAACACAACAATGGAGGCAGCAAGGAATCAGTGGCATCTGAATGCTCCGTGATTTCCAGCAATTCTGGAGGCACCGGTCTGACCGGTTCTGTAGTCCGGTCTGACCTGTCAATGCAGAACAATGTTGTGATCTGCCGTCAAGAGGAGAAGCATGATATCATTCACATAAAGGTTCCTCACCTCTCCAACATATTTGATAAGGTATGTGTTACAAGTAAATCCCAATCAGATCCTATATCTCTAGCTAATTCAAGTCATTCTGTCACAAATAATTCCAAGAGTTCGATTGAGGATGTTAATTTACTTGCTATTAGCAATATGCCTTCAGATAGTGTCAGCCAATGCATTGTAAAAGTTAGAAAGGCTGATCATAGTAATACTTTGGAATTTAAATTTTCTCCATCATCATTGCCAAAGTTTTTATCTACATGGCTTACTCATGGTTATTTTGGAGTTAAAAGCAAAAAATCAAGACCGAGAACTATTGTGAAATCCGATGCTAATATAGTTGTAAGCTCTAAAGTATCAGATGTGAGAAGCCCAAGGAAAGGTATAGCTGAATGGGTTTGTGAGAAATCTGAACCATTTGCTTGCTTGGCCTTGAAGCCTTTTCCGCAAAGGCATCGGTTGGAAAAGATAAAGTATACCTTTGATTTAACTTTGTGTGATAATATGTTTGATATGTTGCTAGAGAATAAGTTTATTAGACTATTTGACCACAAAGTTATTCCATCACCTCTTGAATTAGGAGATCAAAAGTATTGCAAGTGGCATAATTCATTTGATCATAATACTAGTGATTGCAATATATTTCATCAACTTATACAATCAGCCATTAATACCAGACGATTGAGATTTGCTCAAACACAAGAGGATGATCAGTTGGCTGCAATTGGTTGACATGGCAAAGGATCATTAAATCGGTTAGAGTTAGCCGATTCATCTAAAGATCCAGGCTTAATTGCCAATGAGGAAGATTTGAAGCTCCCAAGTGATGCGAAGTACATAAGGACGATCAGCCTATCAAAATCCCAGAAGTTAATGGGGGGCAAATGGATTTTTCTGCATCGGATGAAGGACCTATTGCTCCTGTTGTGCTGGACGAACATGTCAGATTGGTCAAACCGGTTCCGCAAACTGATCAGATCGGTTCAAACATGTCAGATCGGTCAAACCGGTTCCGCAAACCGATCAGATCGGTTCAGGTCTGAAAGATTCAAAAATGTTGAGGCCTGAGCATCCTGTAGTGAATGGAGATAAAGAACGTGTTAAGCACAATGGTAAAAAGCTGAAGCTCAGTTTCGATGAACTTCTAGCTAAATATCAAAAAGAGAATGAGGCAAAGCGTGCTAATCGGTCTAATGATGTTAAATCATCAAGATTGTCTCCTAAACATAATTCTGGGAATTGGAATTGGCAAGGAGAAAAGTTTCATTCAGCAACATCCTGTCCTCCTTTTGAGGAAACAATGCCAGTTCCATATGTTCCACACCCCACTAGTTTTCATCCTTACTCATCATGAGGGTGGAATGATTTATGGGCACATACTCCTTCACATTTTAGACCGTATTATGTAGAGTATGCAGCATCAAGGGAACCATCGCGTTCAATGCAGCCATATGTTGAAAATGACCGTTTTAAGCAAAAGGATCGGTCTAATGTCCAAAAGAATAAAAAGGTTGCCAAGCAAGTTTATCGAGTGAAAAGAGATGGTTGCAAAGATAAGAGCTCAGATCTGAATTCAATTAATGAAAAGCCGATTGATATGCTAAGTACTTCGGCTAGCAATGGCAAGGATGAGGAAAAATTAGCCATTGATCTTCCAAGTTCCAAATCTGAACAAAAGAAGTCAAAGAAGACAAAAAACAAGAAAAGAGCCCTATTGCCCGAAATTGAAGCAAGGCCAAGCTGTCCACTTGATTTATCAAATTGGTAGAAAAAGAAGTTGCAAAAGTTTACTGCTCAAGACCTAAGAAAGAAGGGCATGGCATGGGTTCCTAAAAGAAGTATTCAAACTCAAAGCAAGGACGATGTTCAAGCAAAGGGTGCAGCACAGTTGAAGGAGAAGAGGAAGTTTGAGAGACAACCTCCAAAACTGAAGTTTACACCGAATCATCAAAATTATTGGTCATTACCTCATCCATTTGCTTTATAAATGCCCTATGTGCCTATATCTTGGAATTCATTTTGGCGACTCCGCTGAGGACGAAAGATCTGGTTGCTCAAACCGTTCTATCAAACCCTAGCCACATACCTAATTGATCTACTATTTTGATTTGCCGCTATAGTTGCATCTGATCCTTTTGGGCCGATTGCATCTATATTTGTGACTTTGCATCAAGCTGCTCAAGCCAATTGCATTGTGTTTTGCTTGCTGCTCCATATTGAAGACTAGAAGATAAGCAAAGTATTGGTCATTGGTTGCTTCGATTGTCAACGATATCTGAATTTATCTACTGTAAGATCAGAAGCATCAGGACTTATCATGGTGGGCTATCCTTATGTTCCACAACAATATTACTACAATGAGCCCAAGGTACAAGTTGCGAATACATTACATAATAATTATTTTGCAAGTACCATGAATCCTCATGTTGGTGTTGCTAGATATGATATTAGTAGGCATATTGCATCGGCTGGTATTTGTTCAGATGGAGTTACTTATGCAAATTATAATCTTGAATATTATATGCAAAAGCCGTTGTTAAATAATATGCATGCTTTGAGTTTTAATGTTGCTGGCAACGGACAACATTACCCCACACATCGGCTGTACAACAAGTTTAAGAGCCGATGGGAAATTATCAAGGCCAAACTAACATAGTGAGCTCGGTCACCAATTTGTATGAGACATCACATGCGGGTAATTTCAATAATATTCAGCAAGGTGTTTCATCTATTTGTTCATCGGGTGCATATTCACAATATGTGATCACACCACAAAACATGCTGGTGAGCGAGAAGATTGGTCATGCTAGTTCTAGCTATCCGGCCAGTTATTCTCAAACATCACATATTGCTAACATCTATAACATTCAACAAGGTGAATATGAATCGATCTCTGATTATATAAGATGATTTGAAGAAAGTTAGGATTGTTGCTCTAACTTGTCAATTTCTGATAAGGATCTTGCTAATATTACTTTCAAGGGCTTAAGATCATCTATTAGAGATGGAATGCAGGATTATAATTTTCTTTCGGTTGCTCAAGTGGAATTGACAGCTTTATTACAAGTGTCTAGAATGGGACTGAAGAGGTTGGACTTACTTTTGAGCAACAATTTGGTTATTACAATAACTGAACTAGTTAATGGATGTTCTGAATCTGTTATACCAAAAGTATCAAGTTTAGCTGTACAAGAGCAAATTGAGCAAAAGAAAACGGCCATGCTTGATTTTTCTAAAGCTGAAGGTGTCGTACATTTTAATAGTGATTATTGTGCTATTAAATGACAAGTTCTGGCTAAAAACAGTTTAGAGCATCAAACCATTGAGGAACACAACAATGGAGGCAGCAAGGAATCAGTGGCATCTGAATGCTCGGTGATTTCCAGCAATTCTGGAGGCACCGGTCTGACCGGTTCTGTAGTCCGGTCTGACCTGTCAATGCAGAACAATGTTGTGATCTGCCGTCAAGAGGAGAAGCATGATATCATTCACATAAAGGTTCCTCACCTCTCCAACATATTTGATAAGGTATGTGTTACAAGTAAATCCCAATCAGATCCTATATCTCTAGCTAATTCAAGTCATTCTGTCACAAATAATTCCAAGAGTTCGATTGAGGATGTTAATTTACTTGCTATTAGCAATATGCCTTCAGATAGTGTCAGCCAATGCATTGTAAAAGTTAGAAAGGCTGATCATAGTAATACTTTGGAATTTAAATTTTCTCCATCATCATTGCCAAAGTTTTTATCTACATGGCTTACTCATGGTTATTTTGGAGTTAAAAGCAAAAAATCAAGACCGAGAACTATTGTGAAATCCGATGCTAATATAGTTGTAAGCTCTAAAGTATCAGATGTGAGAAGCCCAAGGAAAGGTATAGCTGAATGGGTTTGTGAGAAATCTGAACCATTTGCTTGCTTGGCCTTGAAGCCTTTTCCGCAAAGGCATCGGTTGGAAAAGATAAAGTATACCTTTGATTTAACTTTGTGTGATAATATGTTTGATATGTTGCTAGAGAATAAGTTTATTAGACTATTTGACCACAAAGTTATTCCATCACCTCTTGAATTAGGAGATCAAAAGTATTGCAAGTGGCATAATTCATTTGATCATAATACTAGTGATTGCAATATATTTCATCAACTTATACAATCAGCCATTAATACCAGACGATTGAGATTTGCTCAAACACAAGAGGATGATCAGTTGGCTGCAATTGGTTGACATGGCAAAGGATCATTAAATCGGTTAGAGTTAGCCGATTCATCTAAAGATCCAGGCTTAATTGCCAATGAGGAAGATTTGAAGCTCCCAAGTGATGCGAAGTACATAAGGACGATCAGCCTATCAAAATCCCAGAAGTTAATGGGGGGCAAATGGATTTTTCTGCATCGGATGAAGGACCTATTGCTCCTGTTGTGCTGGACGAACATGTCAGATTGGTCAAACCGGTTCCGCAAACTGATCAGATCGGTTCAAACATGTCAGATCGGTCAAACCGGTTCCGCAAACCGATCAGATCGGTTCAGGTCTGAAAGATTCAAAAATGTTGAGGCCTGAGCATCCTGTAGTGAATGGAGATAAAGAACGTGTTAAGCACAATGGTAAAAAGCTGAAGCTCAGTTTCGATGAACTTCTAGCTAAATATCAAAAAGAGAATGAGGCAAAGCGTGCTAATCGGTCTAATGATGTTAAATCATCAAGATTGTCTCCTAAACATAATTCTGGGAATTGGAATTGGCAAGGAGAAAAGTTTCATTCAGCAACATCCTGTCCTCCTTTTGAGGAAACAATGCCAGTTCCATATGTTCCACACCCCACTAGTTTTCATCCTTACTCATCATGAGGGTGGAATGATTTATGGGCACATACTCCTTCACATTTTAGACCGTATTATGTAGAGTATGCAGCATCAAGGGAACCATCGCGTTCAATGCAGCCATATGTTGAAAATGACCGTTTTAAGCAAAAGGATCGGTCTAATGTCCAAAAGAATAAAAAGGTTGCCAAGCAAGTTTATCGAGTGAAAAGAGATGGTTGCAAAGATAAGAGCTCAGATCTGAATTCAATTAATGAAAAGCCGATTGATATGCTAAGTACTTCGGCTAGCAATGGCAAGGATGAGGAAAAATTAGCCATTGATCTTCCAAGTTCCAAATCTGAACAAAAGAAGTCAAAGAAGACAAAAAACAAGAAAAGAGCCCTATTGCCCGAAATTGAAGCAAGGCCAAGCTGTCCACTTGATTTATCAAATTGGTAGAAAAAGAAGTTGCAAAAGTTTACTGCTCAAGACCTAAGAAAGAAGGGCATGGCATGGGTTCCTAAAAGAAGTATTCAAACTCAAAGCAAGGACGATGTTCAAGCAAAGGGTGCAGCACAGTTGAAGGAGAAGAGGAAGTTTGAGAGACAACCTCCAAAACTGAAGTTTACACCGAATCATCAAAATTATTGGTCATTACCTCATCCATTTGCTTTATAAATGCCCTATGTGCCTATATCTTGGAATTCATCCTTGGATATGTTTGGTTATCCCTCACGCACTTATTTTGATCCTTGGGTTCTACGTGGGTCTTTATATTGTGACGACCCTGGTTGAAATCAGCCGAGTTAATCCTAATCCGAGTCTCTAATCCCTCTATCTTGGCTCCCCTGAGCTTAAGCGCTCCACCTCCGGTCCTAGTCCCGACCCCTGAAGAACCCAACCAGAACCACCGGTTCCCTATAAGTTTCAACAGCAGCGTCCCTTTTCAATCTTGGAGCTGTGGGACAACAGATACTGACTGGTGGACCCGCAAATCTTTTTCAGGATCTCCCGAGGTAGACGCACTCGAGCAGCATGCGCCCACTTCAGAGTTTCCTCGCCATGTGGCTTAATCCCTCCGACGCCCGCCGCTTCGCCTAATCGCCGGCCGTGACAGGATGGATTCCCGCGCCCTCCTCCCCAATCGCAACGGAAGCCCCTCTGCAACCCTTTCTGCAGCGCCTCGTCTCACTCGCGCCCTCGCCGGCCGCGCCTTGGTGCTCCGTCACCGCTGTGGCAGAGCTTTGCCGCCTGTTGCGTCAAATCGCCTCGCGGCTCGCGCCCATCATCTCGCCGGATCCCCGGCTGCAAGGCCCGATGCCTTCCGGCTTTTCTGCCGCCTCTCCACAGTCGCGCCGCCCACGAACTCGCTATGCGATGATTCCTCCATTGCCAACCCCGACTCCGGCAGTGTCAGCTCCCTTCTCTCGCCCCACCAGTGCCGTGTGCCGGCAATGCCGCTGTATCATGCTCGATTGCGACGCCGTTCTCCCTATCTTTTTGCCTGTTGCAACCTCACTTGCAGCACCTTTCTCCCTGTCACACCAATCACATCTGCTGCTCGACGATGCCCGCCCCCGCCAAAATCTCAACCCCGGCAAAACCACGCCTACGCCGCCTTGTCTCCAGTGCCCAATGGCCGAAGACGCTATCTCCGAAGTCCTGTTCCGCCACCCATCGCCGCCATGGCAGCGCACTCCATCCTTTTCTTTCAATCTTTGTGCCGCTCCAACTCTCTCTCTCTTCCGCACCGCTATAAAAGGGAATGCCAGAGTTCCACCGGAGTTCCTTCGCCCTTGCTGTCTCGCCGCCCCTCCTCTTAGCGCACCTGAGCACTCCCGCTGAAATCTCAAAAGGTTCCCCTCTCCGCTCAAGTCTGCCCCCCCAATCCACCCAACCGCCTGCTCCTCCGCGCTGTGCTAGAGCTTCCTTGTTACTCACAAGAAGCTCCGCCGCCGCCGGAGTACCGCCGGGCATTGTCGCCGCCCAAGCCTTAGTGCCTAAGACCTTCCTCCCCGTTCTGCTCCTTCCCGACCCCAAAGCTTCACCTTTAAACCGAAGGTAAACTGCCGACCCCTTACCGGTTCGCTTGACCCTATCTGTCCGCTGACCCTTATCCGCCTCGCCCAAGGACTCGGTTGTATCCTTTTCCTTGACCCGAGGGTATCTGTGTGAAATTTTGGGGACTTCTCTGTGATAAGTCTGAGGACCCCAAACACAGTTATCCCTTAAAGTTTAAGGGTCAGATCATAAGTTTCTTCCAATCCGACCCTTGGTCTTGTTCTCTATCCACTGAAGCTTGAACCCCCACACTTTTTTCGTAGCTTTGCTACAAGTTTCTGGGCTAAGGCTTGCAAGTGTTGCTGTTGAAATAACCATCTAAACACTAACTCCTGCTTTGCCTTCGTGTAGAGCTAACTCTCGCTGACGGTGTCTACGAGCTACACCCGGTGCCAGAAGACGGAGCTGTAGCTGAGCTGCCAGTTCCAGAAGCCGGAGCCGCCCCAGCTAAAGACCAGTTCCCTTCCTCCTCGCTTGAAGGCAAGCCCCGGAGCATAACCCCAAATTTCCAAACTTGCACATGCCTTCTTGCTTATGTTTGTGCATTTACGTATAGGAGTTGTTTGCAACCTTAGGTGCATGACATAGTTCCTTTGATCTGAACACTAGTTTGTTGGGTCGAGTAGTTGCACTGCTTAAATAGGTATCGGTAAAAGCCGAGTGATTTTCTGTCACTCACGAGTTATAGGAGTTGGTTGTTTTCCCTCCTGTTACAATTATAAGGACGATGGACGGGGCAGGGTTTTGGTTAAATCTTTTGGTGGTCGGCTGATCGCCCCGTCTTTCTATGGAATCTGTTAAGGCCCGACAGTGTTGATGTTCGTGATCAAGTATTTGAAAGTACTAATCTCATACCTAGTATGGGATGGGGAAGCCTAGTACCTGATTGAACTAGGGCGTGGCTTATACCCCTGCTGTCCCTGGAACGAGGTTCCCATGGTGCATCATGTGGGTGCAAGTGCGGTCACAGTACGGTAGAGGCCGGGATTGTGGAGCATTGCATGCCAAGGGAAGTTTGGACCTGACACATGCCTGGGAATTGATGGGTACGGCCGACACAGGAAGCGACCCTTGTGGTACAAGGATGTCGTGAGATTAGGTTCGCCACGCATGGTTAAGAAACTCGAATCGATTCGTATGCCTCTCACAGTTTGAGACTGCTTGATCGCTATGCTACACTAAGTAATGAAAGAGTCTCATGATGACATGGTCTTGATGATGAGCTTATATACATAAAGATGGATCTATGTTGGCTTAGAGTAAGATGCAAATGTAGACTGGTTGATGAACTTAGAATCTGAGCTAAAATATCGAAAGTAAGGACCCACTGTAGTCGCTTTTGGCAACACAAACCCCTCAGCCAAAGAGCCTTGCATGTCTAGACGTGGTGGAGTAGTTTTTACCACCGGTCGGGTAAGTCTTGTTAAGCTTAGAAGCTCAGCCTTGTTGTGGCTTCTCTTTTCAGGTGAAGTTGCAGCTTCCGAGCTTGCTGTTGGCTCATGGCCGCCCCAACTCCCTCCGGGTTGGACGGTCGAGTGGGATCCCTCCTCGGACGGCGGGGATTGGGATCATTGATGTCCTGGCTGGCCTCACCAGGGACGTCCGACCCCGACGAGTAGCTTCCGCTTGTTTTACCTTCTGTTTGTTTTCTTCAGAACTTGTTAAACTCTGATTTACAACCAAGTGTGTAACAACTTGTTAATCTAATGGTGGACCTGTTGTATTCTCTGGAACCACTCACCTTCGTGTGGGTCATGCTAACTCGGTCTTGTTAAGTGGTTAAATCGGATGAAATCTGATGGCACCTTGAGTTGACTCGATTAAGGCATGAGTGTCGCGTCTTAAGCGACATAACTGTGCTTTAGTTAGGTTAATCCGAGGTGGTTCCGCCACAGCTGGTACCAGAGCAAGGTTTAGCAGGACAGAGAACACAATAGGTCCTAAACACTTTCTTTTTGAATAAAATTTTGCAAGAAAAATGTTGAAAAATCTCGTACGATCGTTAAGGATGACCTTAGTACGATAGGCCCTAGGGGATTTTGGGGTTATTTTTAGGTGGCTATTACTTATTGGTTATCTTGCTAACCCCCAGCACTTCGACACGTGTATCATACGTGTGCCGAGTTCCGCATCATGAGTATGCGAGGGTTGATAGGGAGTTCTATTCAAGGGATCCTATCATCGCGGTTGTTTTGCCCACGTTTATCACATGTGCGCAGGTTCCGTATGTTAACTCATACGAAGGATGGTATGGCTTGATTCCAACAAACCTATCATCACGGTTGTTCGCCCACATCTATTATACATGCGCTGATTCCGCATCACGAGTATGCGAAGGGTTATACGGTTCCATTCAAAGGGGACCTGTTTCCACGGTTGTTGCGCTGTCCATGCAGCCTTAAACGCATGGGTGCCGTTTCTATAGTGAACGGTAATGCTTGGGGACACTTTCATGGGTGCTGGCATGAAAGGTCTAGGTGGTGGTGTTTTTCTGCAGGAACACTAACCGCGTTCACTTAGGAGACGCTACTAGAACCCGACTAGATATTATAGGGAGAGACGTACTGGTTGCCTTGCCACCGGCACTGACTGCGTAAGACCAAAGGTTTTTGGCAGTTGTTTTGGTTGAGAGGATGAGGTAGGTTGTGCATGCGTCTTAAACTAAAATCTGTGAAACCACCTCCCTAGCACAACCTTGCCTTGGTCAAAGCTCTTCCTCGGTTTAAGGATTTCTAGCTTTCCCTTCCAGCTTGCGCTCCGGTCGAAATCCGAGTGCTTTTTCTACCCGACCTGTTCTTCTTCTTTGAGCCTCTATCTCACGTTGTTTTGGTTCTTGGTTCTAGATGGCTGCCCCCGGACACGTGCTGTACGGCGCTGACGGTGTTTCTCACTCTACGTGCCTACACTTTGAGGGTTTTCCTGCTATTCTGTGGGATACCTTGAGGTGGTTTGCGTACCAGTCCCCGCCTTTGTACGTGGGACAGATGTACCAGGAGCACGGAGTGCAGAGATGCAACGTGCAGGTGGTTGTACCTCCACCCCCTGTGCAGCCCAAGTGGCCCCAGCTCGAAGTCTTGACTTGCGGACACGCTCTGGAGGACACCTGGGAGTCGGCTGCTCTGCACCTCCTCACCCAGTTATGTCGGCTACACCCGCTTGAGGTCACCTTAGACCCAATCGGCTTGTTCCCTGCTAGGGATCGGCTAGACCCGGCGTGGCTTGATCGAGGTGTTGGCAACCTCCCATTCTCTGGTCACCATCTCTACCACCACCAGATGCATGTCAGCTTTGTATCGGCTGATTGAACTTCAAGGCCGATCGATGGCTGTCTTGGCTCGGATAGCCATAGACACCCAAGGGCTTTTCAACTCCGCCAAGAGAGACTTGGTGGGATAGTCGTATCAGCTTATCCAGAGAGGCATACAAATCCATGACATGCAAGCCAGAATCTCCGAGCTCGAGGAAGAAGTGACGGACCTGGTGGATGGCATGATCGAGCTTGCCGAAGAGAAGATGGAGATCAAGATGGAGCTCGCAGTTGCTAATGCTCATTTGGACGAGCACCACGCCGAGCTTGATGCTATACATGCCCTTGAGATGCAGCTGGACGAACAAGAAGATCCCGAGGAGGTCATGGGAGCATCCAGCATGGACATTGAGGATGGCGACGCCCCTTCTCCGACTCATAGTGTTCCCTCACAGGTTAAGAGCTGTAGGAATCTAATTTTTTGTTGTACTCCTCGGCAACCTAAGTTTTGGATAGTGATGTAATAGGTTAGCCTTGAGTCAAGTATTCCTCCTGTGTTTTGGGGAACAACAATGCAATGATCTTAGTGAAATCAGATCTTGACTCGACTTTGTGACCCCCTTTGCGACACGCCTTGGATGCCAGGTTGTGTGAGTTTTGTGCGGTGACCACACACAAGTTTTCTGTGGGTCTGACCAAAAGCTTGGCCGACCCGGAGTCGTAAGGTCGGATGCGCTCGACTCCTCGAGGCAGTTCTTCGCCTTGCCCGACCTCTGGTTGCACTGTTTCGCTTAGCCCGACCCTTTGGGCCTAAGGTCGGATATAGTGGAACTCCTGGGATATGGTTATGGTTCGCCTAAAGTTGTGTGCAGAACTAAGATAGTTGCTAACTAAGATGGCAAGAGGAAGTGTGTATCTCTTTAATAAAGACATGTTGTTGTGTTGCAGTATCGGCAAGAGTCGCAAGTGCGGATTTAACATATGCGTTCCCACATGATTGGAATACTTATGAGGTTATGGAATTAATGGAACGTTGAATCTTGCAGATGGTGCATCGCACCCGATCTGGCTCTGTGCCTAGCGGTAGCGAGCAGAGGCAGGATCTTCCTCCGCCTCCACCCCCACCCTCGCTGGAAGCCCTCCTAGCAGCTCAAACTGAGCTGCTAAGGCACATTGTACAAGGACAACAACAACAGCCCCATGGAGGGAGAGTTCATCAACAACCTCAAGTTGCTCGTTATGAGGACTTCTTGAGCATGCAACCCCCTTTGTTCTAGAAGACACAAGACCCACTCGACGCCGATGCCTAGATTCGTGCCATCGAATCCAAGTTCTCCCTCCTCACCGCCCATTGCCTGGAGGAGAACAAGGCTCGGTTCGCCACGCAGCAACTGCGTGGTTCTGCCCTCCTTTGGTGGGATCACTACCACGCCATGCAGCCGGCGGACCACGTCGTCAGCTGGGAGGAGTTTAAGATGGCGTTCAGGTGCCATCATATCCCTGAAGGTCTCCTGGAGCGTAAACTCAACGAGTTCCTGGCCCTTACCTAGGGAAATCGAGATGTCCTGCACTATGCGCAGGCCTTCAATGATCTGTGCCGATACGCTGGATACCATGCGGACATAGATGAGAAGAAGCGGGATAGGTTCCGCAGAGGACTAAGCCTGGAGCTCAAGGAGAGGTTAAACCCGATAAGGGTGAATATGTACAACGAGTTGGTCAACTTGGCCATCTCACAAGAGGACTGCGTGAAGGCTCTAGCAGCCGAGAGGAAGAGGAAGGCTCCACTGCCAACGCCTAGCCTACCTACACAACATTTTAGAATGGTTTCACCATAGGCGCCCAGCCGACCCCAGCCGTCGGGAAGATGGGTTGCCCGACCCCCACCAATGGCAGCACTTCGTTTCCCGGGATTCCAACCTCAGGCACCGCGGCCGACCCTACCGCCGCCACCGCGCCCTGCAAATGGTAACCGCTGCTTCACCTGGGGCAATGTGGGGCATTTCGCCAAGGACTGCCCCAGGAATCAGAATCAGCGCCCAGGGTAGAGCAATGCGATGCTCAATAAAGGGAAGAGGCCCAAGATGCAAGTTCACCAAGGTCGGCTGAACTTCACCAACGCAGCAGAGCTTCCTGAAGGTGCACCGATAATGACGGGTACCTTTCTTATTCACAGTCTTTTAGCTTTGGTTTTGTTTGACTCAGGAGCCTCACATAGTTTTATTGGAAGAAAGACTAGTGACAAATATGGGTTAAAGGAATGCCAAACAAGAGGATCTTTTAGGATATCCACCCCGGGTGGGGTAATCACATCTGATAGGATAAGTGTCAATGTGCCTATCCAGCTAGGCCGAACCCTTTTTAAGGAGAATCTTGTTATTCTCGATCTGGAGGGGATTGATGTCATCCTAGGAATGGATTGGATGACTAGGCACCAGGTTGTGCTAGATATCCCAGCCCGAGCCATCCATGTCAACTCACCCCACCAAGGCCCCTCTGTTGTCCAATTGCCTCGTCGAGAAGATGTGAATTCTTGTGCGTATCCCGCAATGGAGACCCGACTGAAGGACATCCCTGTAGTCTGTGAGTACCCTGACGTGTTTCCCGATGTTTTGCCGAGCATGCCGCCCGATAGAGATGTGGATTTTTCCATAGAGTTGATCCCCGACACCGCCCCTATCTCCAAAAGACCTTATTGGATGCCACCCACCGAGTTGGCTGAGTTGAAGACCCAACTACATGAGTTGTTGGAGAAAGGCTTTATCCGACCCAGCACTTCACCTTGGGGTTGCCCAGCTTTGTTTGTGAAGAAGAAGGATGAGAGTCTACGCATGTGTGTGGACTACCGACCCCTCAATGCGGTGACTGTCAAGAACAAGTATCCCCTTCCCCACATTGATGATTTGTTCGATCAGTTAGCTGGAGCAAGAGTATTCTCCAAGATTGATCTTCGTTCCGGTTATCACCAAATCAAGATCAGACCCTGTGACATTCCCAAAACTGCCTTCTCCACAAGATATGGACTCTACGAGTACCTGGTTATGTCTTTTGGACTCACCAATGCACCCACTTACTTCATGTATCTCATGAATTCGGTGTTCATGCCCGAGTTGGACAAGTTTGTGGTGGTGTTCATTGATGATATCCTAGTGTACTCGAAGAACGAAGAAGAGCATGCCAATCATCTTCATGTGGTTCTTCAACGGTTGAGGGATCATCAGCTTTATGCCAAGTTCTCCAAGTGTGGATTCTGGCTAGATAGTGTTAAGTTCTTCGGACACACTATCTCTCGGAATGGCATAGCCGTTGACCCAGCAAGGTACAGGAAGTCATGGACTGGAAGTCACCCACTTCAGTTCACCAGATCCGAAGTTTTCTTGGATTGGCAAGCTACTATCGGCGCTTCATTCCGGATTTCTCCAAGATAGCTAAGCCGATGACTGAGCTATTGAAGAAAGAGGTCAAATTTGTGTGGAATGACAAGTATGAAGAAGCCTTCAACACCCTGAAACACTTGCTGACCTCAGCCCCGGTTTTGGCTCAACCTGACCCTTCTAGGCCGTTTGACGTGTACTGTGACGCCTCTGGCACTGGACTTGGGTGTGTTCTTATGCAAGACCACTGAGTTATTGCCTATGCCTCATGGGCATTACGACCTCATGAGCTAAACTATCCGACCCATGATCTTGAGTTGGCAGCAGTGATTCATGCCTTAAAGATATGGAGGCACTATTTGATGGGCACCCACTACAACATCTACACCGATCACAAGAGCCTCAAATACAGCTTCACTCAAGCCGACCTCAACATGCGACAAAGAAGATGGTTAGAGCTGATTAAGGATTATGACTTGGAAGTACATTATCACCCTGACAAGGCCAACGTAGTGGCAGATGCTCTTAGCCGCAAGACACATTGCAATTGCTTGTCGGCAACCAACTTCACAAAGACTCTGTGCCATGAGGTGGGAAAACTTAATTTGGAAATTGTTTCCCATGGAACCCTCGGTCACATCTCCCTTGAGTCTGCTTTGGAGGACCAAATTGGGATGGCACAGTTAGAGGATGAGGAAGTAAGGCGAATCAAAAGGAAGATTTCATGGAAGGATGAGGGGTATAAGCAATTCCGACAGGATGAGAATGGGAGAGTGTACTATGAGAACCGACTTGTTGTCTCGTCCGACCCCACTCTTAGGAAGCAACTCCTAGATGAAGCTCATCTCTCCAAGTTCTCAATCCATCCTGGCAGCAATAAGATGTATCATGATCTCCGTCAAATCTTCTGGTGAAGTGGAATGAAACCAGAGATTGCATGGTATGTTTCAGAATGCGACACCTGTCAACGTGTCAAAGCTAGCCATTTAAAGGTAGCAGGTACCCTGCAGCCCCTACCTATTCCCTCTTGGAAATGGGAAGACATCAGCATGGACTTCATTGTTGGACTACCCCTTACATCGCAGCGGCATGACTCCATTTGGGTGATTGTGGATCGTCTTACCAAGACTGCCCACTTTCTTCCGGTTCACACCACCTACATGGCCAAGAAATATGCGGAGTTGTATCTTGACCGCATTGTTTCCCTGCACGGTGTGCCTAGGACGATCATATCTGATCGAGGAGCTCAGTTTGTAGCGCATTTTTGGGAACATCTACAAGCATCAATGGGCACCAAGCTCATTCGTAGCTCGACTTACCACCCTCAAACCGATGGTCAAACGGAAAGGGTAAATCAGATCCTTGAAGATATGTTGAGAGCTTGTGTAATCCATTATGACAAAAATTGGAATAAGTGCTTACCATTGGCAGAGTTCTCCTATAACAATAGCTACCAGACTAGCTTGAAGATGGCACTGTTTGAAGCCCTATATGGTCGGAAATGTCGGACGCCGTTGAATTGGTCACAAGTCGGCGAAAGACAAACCTACGGCCCTGACTTATTAGTAGAAGCCGAAGAACCAGTGAAGATAATTCAAGCAAACCTCAAGGCCGCCTAATCTCGACAGAAGAGTTACTCCGACAGGAGAAGAAGACCCCTGCAGTTTGACATTGGTGATCATGTGTATCTTCGAGTCTCCCCGACCAAAGGAGTGCAACGGTTTGGAGTAAAAGGAAAGTTAGCTCCCCGATACATTGGTCCTTATGAAGTTGTAGAAATCTGTGGACCCGTTGCTTACAGGATCCAACTCCCAGAACAACTTTCAGCCATACATGATGTTTTCCATGTCTCCCAATTGAATAAATGTGTTCAAGTCCTATCGTTGTCAAGATTAGTTGGTCAAGACTTAGACTAGTAAATTTCTTTTATGCGCGTTAGGCTTCGGATGGTGGCATGGGAGACACGGGGTTTAGACTGGTTTGGGCAAGGGAATGCCCTACGTCCAGTATCGGGAGCTGCTCATGTTGCCCACGCAAGGTTCTGTAGTAGGGGTTACAAGAGTGTGAGAGAGGGATTTGGTCCCAAGTCTCTTGGATGAACCCTAACGCTCTAGCAGGGTGCGCTCGTGCGTTCTGTTGTCTAGGGAGCATTATGGTGTTGTGCGTTTAGCCTCCCCCTATCTCCGGCCCCCGATTCCTCTTTTATAGCATGAGGAGGATACTGGGGTTACAGGTGAGACTGAGTGTGGAGAGCAGTAAAAAGGTAAACATGGTTGAGTAAAAAGAATAATGAGAGGGGGGGAGCAAGTTCCCAGGTCGTCGGAAGAGGGAGGCGGCAGCTGCACCCTGTCGATAGCTTCCTCGGCGACTGTAGCCGTCGGACGTGATGATGGCACTTCGTCGTGACCCTCGTGTCCGTTGGGGGAGGTGACGGATCTTGCCGCCCTGCTGACGGCCTGCGGAGAGCGAACGTCGCATCTCTGCCGTCGGGCGCGCGGGACACGAGAGCGGGCGAGGCCTCTTCCTGCCATGGGCGGTGCAGCTCATGAGTGCCCTGTGGCCAATCGGGAAGGGTCGCGGCTACTGTAGCATGTACTGTGCGGCCCCGCATGGGTACTTGCGACGGGTTGCGTGAGGGTGCAGAGATCCTTCCTTCTGACAGCTTTGTGGCACATTTATGGTGGAATTGACAGGGGGACCCACAAGAGCCGCGCCCGAGGCGAATACTCATCTGGTGGGCCTGAGCCGGCCCGACCTTCTACGCTTGGGGTCGGGCGAAGCGGAGGCCTGCGGCGGGGGGTGGGATGCTCCCGACCCCAGTCCTGCGGTCGGGCGAGGCGGAGCTTGGTCTCGCAGGGGTCAGGGACGCCTGACCCTAGGACGCCGGGTCGGGCGAGGCGGAGCGCGATTCTTGCTCCCCGTGTTGGGCCGGCGCTGGCCTTGTTACCTCAGGTGGGCCTGGGCCTTTACGTTTTGTCGTCTTCGTGGGCTTGGGAGGAGTCGTTAATATTTCCCCCCAACAGTAGCCCCCGAGACTGTGGTGGAGCAGGGACGCTCCTCCAGAGGCTGTTGTCATCGCCAGTTATGGGTGCTCACAGTTGATCTGGGAAAGGAGGTGTTGTTTGGATGGCTCGACCGAGGGGGTTAATTAGGCGACGCACCCTATGAGCGACTTGGCGCGGGGGGACTTCTTGTCATCCCCTTCTACCTGCGAGCCTTAAGTTGAGACCACCCGTGTGGCCTTAGGTTGCGAGGCCAGCCCCCGAGCCCCTGCGCGTTGTAGGGGACCGGTCGGGAGACCAGGTCGACTTTTGTGCGTTACCTCTCAAGCGTCCATTCGTTAGGACGGAGGGGGCCAGCCGTGCCACGCTATCCTCGTCGGACGAACCGTGGTGCTCATTGAGCTGCTATCGGGCAAATTCGAGTTGGGCCCTGGTCCCCGTTCGGGGGGGTTTGGCTTGGGCTAAGCTGGTGGCGTACCCTAGGTTCCGATCGGCCAGTTCATATAGTTCCCAAATCCGTTCGGTTGGATCCAGGGGCTCGTTGCCTTTCTTCGGGGAAAAACCATGAACTGTGATGCCGGTTCGGGCTCGAATGCGAGATTGAGATGCCTTGGGCTATCGCGCGCCTGGGTGGTGGTCGCTTGCGGACCCGTCTCCTCTCACCCCTCGCTCGGGGGTGTCTTGGAGCGGTTGTCGAACCCGTGGCGGGCCAACCTTTGAACTCCTGGACCGTAATGGGCCGTGGGGGCGTTTCAGCCCCATATCCCTTTCTTACCTTTTGGTGGGCCTTGGGCCGGACGTGGATGGAGGCCGCGTCTTGGGCCGGATGCGGAGGGAGCAGCGCCTTGGGCCAGTCATGGGGGACGGTCGTGCATGCATCCCCAGGAGCTGAAGCAATGGAGGGCACCGACCCACGAATCGAGGGAGGAGGGGATGTTTCTGTTGCCAGCCGTGCGCACGGTTTCCGAAAAAGAGGCGGGTGTGGCGGAGCGTACCTGGCGCCGCATTTATGGTGACGAGGGCATCTGTTCCGCTCCCCCCGCGCTTTTCCTATAAAACGGAAACCTCACCTCACCGGTTCCGCCCGCCGTGTGCTTTCAAGCCTTTTTGCCTCCTCGCGCGCACTTAGCTCTCTTGCGCCCGCTTCGTCTTCCTCCGCCCAGTGCCGCGCCCTTTCTCCTCGTCCCCCGTCGAGCCTCTTTCTCTCCGGTGATGGGATCTTGGGCGCTTTCCCACTTCGGCCCCTCGCGCGCCGAGGACCTGGTAAGGAAGGGTCTCCTCTTTGAGAGGACAGAGGCGGGCAAATGGGAGCTCCCGGGGATGGAGCAGGCACCGACGCCGCCCGCCGGCTATGTTGTCTCCTTCGCCCACTTCCACGAGAAAGGTTTCGCGACTCCGCCGAGCCTCTTCTTCCGTGGGCTTCTGCATTACTATGGGCTTGAGCTGCAGCACCTCAATCCCAACGGCATTCAGCACATCAAGGCATTCGTCGCGTTGTGCGAGGGGTTCCTAGGCATCGAGCCCAACTTCTCGTTGTGGAAATACTTCTTCACGGTCAGCCTGTACCAGAAGACCAAGAAGAGAGGGAGCCAACAGCGGATGCCCCCGGTGCCGATAGGGTGCGCCGGAATCCACCTCCGCCATACTCGCGCCAAGGAGTACATGGCGATGAAGACCGCGGCATCCCACAAGGGGTGGCACCAGCAGTGGTTCTACGTGAAGAACTAGTCCGACTCCCCCTTGCCGGTGTTTACCGGCCGGGTTATCGAGGTGGCGCTGAAGGTGTGGGCGTATGGCCCAGTTGACAAGGAGAAGAAGCGGATCCATGGCTTGCTGCAGGCCATTGAGCACCTGAAGGGGCGGGGGCTGACCGAAGCGGGAGTTATCGGGGCGTACCACGCCCGGCGGGTGGAGCCGCTGATGCTCCGGGTCCGTTCGCTGGCCGAGATGACCCTTGATGCACCGATTGAGGGCACCACCCTCGCGACGGGTGCGCTCGCCGCCTTCGAGATCCGGCGGCGGATTTCGGAGGCGCTAGAGGACAAGGGCGCCGACTACCCGGTGCCCGAGCACCCTCCGATGCGCCCGGACAAGAACTTTGTCGACCTGGTAAGGAATTTGTGCGCAAACCTTCTTTTTTGTGTGTTTCTTGGTTCGCCGCTCTGACACAGGGCCTTTTCGTGTCTGGAGGGCAGCCTGACCCGGGTCGTGGACTCGCGCCCGCCGGTGCCGGAGGATGCCGAGCAGCGGCTGCAGAACCGTCTCCTTGCTGAGAAGCAGAAGTGCCGCAAGGACAAGGAGACGGCGAAGAAGAAGAAGAAGGCCGCCAAGGAGTTCCAACGGTGGCGGCGAGGGCAGGTCATGTCGGACGTGAGACTCAGGATAATACCCTAGGGCTTCGGGGTTTCTTCCTCTGTAGACTCCTGCGGAGCTTCTGAAAGATAGCCACAAGGGGAAAACCCTGAGTACGGGGTACTCAGCAAGTCTTACCCGACTAACCAATATAATAGTTTTCTTGGGATGTATATGATAGCTTTTTGGTGTAATTGGCTGATGCAACTTTTGCCGAAAAGCTTACTACAAGTGATGCCTTAGTTTTATCTTTTAATTGGGTTAAGTCATTACCTAACCATTCTAAATGATGAGCAGAAAGTAAAAACAACCATAGATGTTAAGTCATACATCAAATATCAATCAAAGGTATATATGTATATATTGCATGAATTGATACTACGATGCTCAATAGTGATCAAGTGCATTCATATCCGAGAATTGCGGCGATCCGGATCTATTTACATCCTGCAGGAGAGTACTCTGATCACCAGCTTTATACGACTGTCCAGGTCGTACGTAACAACCTCTCGATTAGCAAAATCAATGATTAGGAATATGACTACCCGGACGCAGGGATGCACCCCCACATGGGACCCCACGTCTGGCCCGATCACCATGTGAGTTTCAGGCTACACCCCTGCCAATCTCCAGCACGTCAAGCGCGGGTACGAAGTATTCCTGATCACAGAGTTTACTAACCTACTGGGCTTTGCTGGTCCCATACCCAGTAAGTGATCAGATGCTTATCACTTGATCAAAGGTTAAGACAACGAATCGGGCCTTAACCAATTTAATCTAGCAGACAGAACTACATCTCTAGCTTCTGTCCGCTTTCAACTTTCCAAGATATCTTCTATAAGCAACATGTATGACTCAAAAAGTTTTCCTTAAGGTTGGTAAACCAAGTATGTAAGCAAGTAAGCAAATCTAGACTTGGGTATCTTCTAGGGTTTGAACAAGTGGCAAAGATGTCCTTAAAACAAGGCATGATCATACACAAGAATAGGTTGCAAACAACTCCTAGACTTAGTGCATACATAAAGCAAATAATCGATAATTAGACACATGAAATAACGACTCCAAAATAGATAGGTATAAATGCACCGGGGCTTGCCTTGTTCGCTTAAAAAGTTAGTATTCTCTGACGGGTTGGCTTCACAAGGGACTAACTCAAAAACTTCTTCGAATTCCGAAGGTCCTTCTGAAAATTCCAAATATTCTCCTTCTGGTGCTTCGGGATCTATAGCATAATACATGCAGGGGTTAGAAATGCAAAATTTTGAATAAAAGACTATACAACTTTCCTTCATGATAAAGTTGCAAGCCAACAAGGACTATACAACCTATCATGATAAAGTTGCAAGCCAACACACATAAACCCAAAAAGATTAACCCACAATTTTTATTTTTCTTACTTAACCCTCCTTAAGGCTTTTTCTTTTATTTTTAGAAAAAGTTATAATTATTTTCTAACTTGAAAACCTAATTTCCTATGAGTTAAGAATAATTTGTGATTTAAGAAAATGTTATTCATATTTTATACATTTTATAAATATTAAGTATTTATTTAATTACCTTAAAAGGAAGGCATTAAATAAATACCCGACTTTTTATTATTTTTCTAGGGTGTAAAAATTTTAATGCATAAAGAAAATAAAACAAGCCTAACAAAATTGGTTTCACTAATTTTGGACACTCCTAGAAATTTCTGTGATTTAAATGGTGTAAAACGGATTTAAACTAATTACTTTCTTAAAGGAAATCTAATTTTCCCGAAAAATACCCGGAAAAACTTTTCTTACTCAGCCTAACTCTACCCCCCTCTCATGCGCACTGGGCCCCACGGTGCGGACCCGCCGGCCTTATTCTCCCCCTAACGGGCCCCGTGGGCCGATTCTCGTTTTCTTTCCCCTTCTCCGGCCCGACACCGGCCCAACGGCCTTCTTCCTTTTTCTCCTTTCTTACGCGAACGCGGCCTGCTTTCACTGCGCCTCCGGCCTTTTTCCCTTTACGGCCGATCGCGCGCGCGTCGCTGGGCTTCAAGGCCGCGGCCCAACAGACCGCCGCGCGCCCGGTCTCCTTCTCCCCCTCCTCTCCTTTCTCTCTCTGCCACACGGGCCCGAGCGACCAGATGCTTCTTCCTCCTCCCGCCAAAACGCGCACGCGACAGGGGCGGCGCGACTCGCCGGCCGGCGCCCCACCGGCGGCGATGCTGGGTCAGGACAGCACCCCTACACCCTCACGCACCTGCGCGCGGCGACAGCTCCTCGGGAGATGGCCGGAGCCACTCCCTCCACGGCAGCGGGCGGCGGCGCCTACGGCCGGTCGCGGCTACGCACGACGACGGCTTAACTTACCCCGACGACTACTGCTACAACTTCCTAGTACCCCGAGGACTCACCTTCGACTACCCACACAGACAGAGAGGAGCGGCAAGAGGGTGCTCACCGTGAGCAGGAGGTGCGGCGACGGCGGACAGAAACAACGGCGAGCACGGTTACTCCGGCATGGATGTTGGACAACAACTTGGCTGGGGTGTAGCTGGGGTGTCTGTGGAGGAGTGGGCGAGAGGAATCGACGGGAGGTGAGGCGTGGCGATGGAATTTTGCTCGGCGGCGGCAACGGAGACAGAGGCGCTGGCGGCGGTAAAAAGAGCGGCGGTGAAACGGCGGCGCGGGAGTGGTAAATATATGAACTGTTTACCGCGCGCATGGGCGACACCGTGGCCTACTCATAGGCTTGCGTGGTGAGGAGGTGGCCTAGCTAGTTGCGCTCGCGAGCGACCGACGACGGCGGCGGCGACACGTCCTGTTGCTCTGTCATCGCCCCTTTTCTTTCTCCTGATGCCCGAAATCTTCAGAGCTCCACCGCGGCCGATTCCCAATCCGACGGTGCACATGTGTCTTAACCAATGTTGTAGATAAACTTGAATCCTCCAACTTTTCTTTTGGCTTTACCCCGAGATAAACATCAAACCGGGCGAAATTTTGAATTGTTTCTCGTGTCTGTCTGAATTTGACTGAATCCAAAATTCAGTTCGTCAGTTAACTGATAGTGACGTCGATCTCACTTGGTGAATCAAATTAGTGACCCAATTCTTTTTCTTCCAGTCCAACTTCTTCCCAAATGTGTTCTACAACATCCCAAGTTTCCATTTTGCTCAAGAACACTTACCCCTCTTGATCTACATTGCTCTGAATTCAAGTCCAAAGTTGACCCTATGCTGCTGTTTTCAGACTTAACCGATTTCAGTGATGTCATTCGCAGTGACAAGATGCTGACTTTGAGCTCGAATTTGAATTCATTCCGTTCACTGTTCCTGGCCAACAACACCCAAATATTGTAGTCCAAAGTTCATAATTCAATATGGTATAGTTGTCCTGATGCACTTATTTGAAAAATTCTTCAGAAATCAATTTCCAAAATGGACTCTGAGGCTGTTTTTTTTCTGAATTCCTATTTTCGGACAGTGAACAGTAAACTCAATTTTCCTTTTTCTTCCTTTGATTTCTCTGAGATATTTAGCACCATTTATGTTCCAAATTCTTGATCCTTAAGTTTTAGTCACTCTTACACTTATAATCCACATTTTTGCCAAATTTTTCTGAATTTCAAATTGAAAAATCAAATTTCGGTCAAATTTGACCCGAATTTGATTTTCGGCCAATTTCTTTTTCTTTTCTTCTCAACTTGCTTTTAATTCTTCAAAGTCACTTAGATGACTAAATTGGCAGCTGTTACAGCCTCTCCCCCTTAATAGAATCTCATCCCGAGATTCCCGGGGTTAAATCCTCGGTTTTGAGAATGGAAAGGAAACTGCGTCAGGTCAATTATTCTTTCTTTTTCTGTACAAGGATAGTGGGGTGGTGGCTTTTGTTCATCGGTTCCTGATGGTTTCAAATAATTCCGGATATTTAGACTCTAGGTCTTCAGCTTGTTCCTAAGTAGCTTCATCCGGAGTATGATTTTTCCATTGTACCTTGTAAAACATGATACTCCGAGTTCGGGTATCTCGTGTCTTTTGATCCAGCATTTTAATAGGTCTCTCTTCATAGGTTAGATCGGGCTCGAGTTCAATCTCTGGATCTTCTAAAATTTCTTCTGGAACTCTTAAGCACTTCTTAAGCTGGGATACATGAAATACGTCATGTATAGAAGTAAGTTGGTCTAGCAACGACAGTTTATATGCCACCGGACCCTTTCGTTCCAGAATTTCATAGGGACCAATATATCTTGGGGCTAACTTACCCTTTACTCCAAAGCGTTGTACTCCTTTCATTGGAGATACCTTCAAGTACACAAAATCTCCGGTATGAAATTCCAAGGACCGTCTCCTTTTGTCCGAATAACTCTTTTGTCGGGACTGGGCTACTTCTAAATGTTTGCGAATCTTCTGGACCTTCTCCTCAGTTTCCATAACCAAGTCTGATCCCAAATGTGTCCTTTCTCCTACTCCTGACCAATTTAAAGGAGTTCGGCATCTTCGACCATGCAAGGCTTCGAAAGGTGCCATCTTAATGCTAGCTTGATAGCTATTATTATAGGAAAACTCGGCTAGGGGCAAGCATTCATCCCATAACTTAGAGAAGGTAAGGACACATGCTCTTAACATGTCTTCCAAAATTTGATTGACCCTTTCTGTCTGTCCTCCAGTTTGAGGATGATAGGTAGAACTTCTAATTAGGGTAGTACCCATGTCCTTTTGCAATCGTTCCCAGAATCTGGAAACAAATTGGGAACCTCGATCAGAGATAATGGTCTTTGGTACTCCGTGCAAGGATACGATCCGGGCTATATAGAGCTTGGCATATGTCGACACCGGATAAGTAGTCTTGACTGGAATAAAGTGAGCTGACTTAGTAAGGCGGTCGACAATAACCCAGATGGAATCATATCCTTTTGAAGTGGTAGGCAGTCCAACTATAAAATCCATGGAAATATCCTCCCACTTCCAGACAGGGATTTTTGAAGGTTGTAGTAATCCTGCCGACTTTTGTAATATGGGCTTAACTCTTTGGCAAGTATCACATTCAGCTACATATCTTGCAATTTCAGGTTTCATCTTGGTCCACCAAAATCTTTGCTTTAAATCTTGGTACATTTTATTGCTTCCGGGATGAATAGCAAACTTAGATAAATGCGCTTCTTCTAAGATTAATCTTCTTAGGTCCTCATCTTTAGGAACGACTATCCTTTTCTTGAAGTACAGTCCTCCATCTTCTTCTTGATTAAATTCGGGGATCTTCCCTTCGGCTTTTTGCTGATAAAGTATCTTATTCCATGGATCTTCTTTTTGGGCTGTTATAATCCTTTCCTTTAGGGTATCTTGGATTATAATATTCCGAAGGGTGCCTTGTTTCACCATTTCCACACTCAAGTTTTCCATTTCCTCACACAAGGTCTTAAGGTTAGACTGGACGGTAGTGCAGTGGCATTGGGCCTTTCTACTCAAGGCGTCGGCCACCACATTAGCCTTACCAGGATGATAATGGATTTCTAATTTATAATCTTTAATCAGTTCCAGCCACCGTCTTTGCCTCATGTTCAAGTCCATTTGAGTAAAGATGTACTTCAAGCTTTTGTGGTTAGTAAAGATACGACATTCACTACCCAAAAGATAGTGTCGCCATATCTTTAATGCATGCACTACGACAGCAAGTTCTAAATCATGGGTAGGGTAATGTTCTTCATGACGTTTCAGTTGACGAGAAGCATAAGCAATAACTCTACCTTCTTGCATAAGAACACACCCTATGCCTTTTCCTGAGGCATCACAGTATACATCAAAGGGTTTCTCTATGTCAGGTTGAGCTAGCACTGGGGCTGTAGTCAACAATTTCTTTAAGACTTGGAATGATTCCTCACACTCAGGCTTCCATTCAAATTTTATTTCCTTCTTTAATAATCCTGTGATTGGTTTAGAAACCTTTGAGAAATTGGGGATGAATCTATGGTAATAGCCGGCCATTCCCAAGAAACTTCTCACTTCATGAACAGAGGTTGGTGATTTCCAATCCAGTATATCCTTGACCTTCCCGGGATCTACTTCGATTCCTTTTTCGGACAATATATGTCCAAGAAATGGAACTTTCTTTAACCAAAATTCACACTTACTGAACTTGGCATACAACTGGTGTTCCCGGAGTCTGTTTAGAACAATGCGCAAGTGTTGCGCATGTTCCTCTTCATTTTTAGAAAAGACAAGGATATCGTCTATAAAGACGACCACAAATTTATCTAACTCCGGCATGAATACTGAGTTCATGAGGTACATAAAATGCGCTGGGGCATTTGTCAGTCCGAAAGACATAACCAAGTACTCATATAGTCCATATCGGGTTGAAAAGGCTGTTTTTGGTATGTCTTCGTGTTTTATCTTAATCTGATGGTACCCTGACCGAAGGTCGATTTTTGAAAGACCTTAGCTCCGGACAACTGGTCGAATAACAAGTCAATCCGTGGCAGCGGATACTTGTTTTTAATGGTTACCGCATTCAAAGGGCGGTAATCCACACATAGCCTTAATGTGCCATCCTTCTTTTTAACGAATAGAGCAGGGCAGCCCCATGGCGAAGTGCTAGGTCGGACAAAACCTTTATCCAACAATTCTTGGAGTTGTATTTTTAATTCTGCTAGCTCCTTAGGTGGCATTTGATATGGTCTTCTAGAGATAGGAGCGGTGCCTGGTTCTAACTCAATAGTGAATTCTACCGCTCTATCAGGCGGTAGCCCAGGCAGATCTTCTGGAAATACATCTATAAACTCATTAACCACAGGAATAGATTCTAGAGTCACTGCTCTAGTCTTTTTGACCATCTGGTCCAAGCAAGGAGGAGCGGGTAATTGGAGCTCAAAAGAGTGGCCTTGGTCATTTTTCATGCTAACGACCCGATTAACCATATCAATTTGAACTTTATGTTCCTTCATCCAATTCACTCCCAAAATAAGATCTATTCCTTGATCTTCCAGAATTAAAGGATAAGTTGCCACCTTATTTCCTTCTAGGTTTAAAATCACATTGCGAGCTACTTGATTTGTATTCTGTGTGGCCCCAGTAGCTTGAATAGCATACTTGACATTTAATGTATGGACCTCTAGTTGGTGTTGTATGACAAATCTTCTACTTATAAAAGTATGCGATGCGCCTGAATCAAATAAAACCATGGCAGGATAATTGTTAACAAGATACATACCTGCCAGGATAGGCTCTCCTTCTGGAATTTCTTCTACGTTCATATAATGAGCTTGTCCTGTCTTGGTGTTGACGAACTTACGACGGACAAACTTTTGTCTAGTGCCTTGGCCCGAGGTCTGAGCCCTTAAGTTTGCGTTTCCCCCAACCTTGGGAAAACGACAGTCCCGGGCGAAATGTCCTGGCTTTCCACAGTTGAAACAAACCTATGGATTTCCTGGAGGGGTGGGGTTACGAAACCCGAGAGGTGGTGCAATTCCAGGACGAGAAACAGCACTGGGAGCTCTAGCATTCCAAGATTGGAAAGGCCGTTGTTGAAATGAAGGTCGATACATGGGTCGAGGAGGACCTCGATATACCACCTTCATTCTCTGTGGAGCATTCCCAAAGTTTCCAAAAGGAATATTCTTCCTCTTCAATGCTTCTTCTTTCTTTAAGGTTTCATCCAAAATTCTCATCTTTTCTTCCACGGTAATGGCCGTACTTACCGCAGAGCTATAGTCTGCGAAGGTGCAGGTGGACAACTTCTCCTGCATTCTTGCATTGAGTCCTCGAAGATAGCAATCTCTTTTCCTGGACTCAGTGTTGACATGTTCTGGCGCATATTGGGCTAGGTGGTCGAACTCACTGGTATATTCTAGAATACTGCGGTTTCCTTGTTGCAGCCCTAAGAACTGTTCCAGTTTCATTCTCATGATACCTTCCAGCACAAACTGTGTCCGGAAGGCTTCCTTAAAATTCTCCCACGTAACTTCCCTTCCCATTGGCTGCCTAGCCAAATGGCTGGTCCACCAGGTCCCTGCGGGGCCTTGAAGCTGGAGCCCTGCAAACTCGGCCTTTTGAGTGGTGGTGCATTGGGGAATTACTCTAAACTTTTGTTCCATAGTCTGAAGCCATTTTTTAGCTTCAAGTGGATGCTCGGCCTTCAAGAATATTGGGGGACGGGTCTCCAGGAATTGGGTGTAGGACACACCCCGCTCTGGATCCCGCCGATGTCCACCATTACCAGTGTTCTGTACGATCATCTGGAGTAATCGGGCCTATTCTGCCCCGGAGTTCATAAGGCTGGCTATAGCATCTGCCAGCGTGGGTGCCCTTGGTAAATTCTCCTCCTAACCTCCTGAACCTGAAGCTCGTGGTCCTCTGGGATCCGTCATGCTGCCAAGAGTAAACAGGATATTAATATCTAGGGTGCAATTTATCAACGGTTTCCTGCACACTATTATGTCACACATCATAGTACGATCACACATAAACCATACTTATTTATAATACATGCCCTGGAGTTACTTTCTACAAAAACCTCCGTACTACTTGTCCATCACACATATCGTACATAAATATATTACAACATTTTTCAGACAAAGTTCACTTCAACCATCATAGGGAAAAATGCCTAGTTCCTTGGCATTTAGTCCCAGTCGAACCATTGCTGCCTGCAGGATATCTTGGTCTACGGTCATCAATGTTTGCCCTGGGGGAGCGACGGGTGGGGCTTGATTGACTGAATTTTCACTTCCGGACTCCGGCCCGGGGTCGCTTGAAGTGTAGGAAGTATCAGATGCGGAGGTGCTAACTTCAGAGTTTCCTTCCATTTCTTCAGGATCCTCTTCGCCTTCTGGTTCTTTTTCTCCCCATTGCTGCATTGGTCCATAGCCCTGAGGATCTAGCTCATCAGCATTGGCATTGGCCCAAGCGAATTGTTGATTTCCCGCAGGGGCTTCACCCTGGTCGTCCTCCATGTCCACATCAAATCCCTCTAGATTCTCATGAGCATACAGATCTATCTCAGGAACTGCAGGTGGAACCGGATCTTCTTCCACTTCTACCACAGGTACTAATTGGTCCGCTTCCTCCAGGTTTGGTGGCTGAGGCTCTTCTGGTGGTGGAGGCGGTGGGATATTAACAATATTTTGTGCAGGTACCTGGGCCTGCATCTCCTCCAAAGCTAGACGAAGTGACAGGATCTCGTCCAGCTGTTGGAATCTTTCCGCTTCTAGCCTATTGACATTTGATTCAGCTTCCTCCCTCGCTCTATCTGCCATGCTCCTGCTGGCTTCAATGAACCCTTGCATCACTCTGAGTTTTTCTTCATAATCCTCAATTCTTCTAGATTGTTCCCTCATTGTTTTCTCCATGTCGTGCTCTCTTGCTAACGCCGCCTTTTTGTACATCTCCTTGTCATGTCGGGCACCCATCAACTCCATCTTAACGTCTTCATTCTTCTGCCTCTGGTTATAATATTCTCTGATACAGGCTTGATGTAAGTTGTACATAGCCATCATATAATCAGAAGCAGCAGCAACCAAAACATCGTGCTCTACTCGAGAAGTGTTCTTCAAAGCTTTAATCCTTCTCCTCCATATCCCGTCATCTTGATGCTTGATAGGATAGAACCGAGCGGAGCTCGACCCTACCTCCACCTTGTGGTTTTCACATAATTCAGTAAGAGCAGTCATAGCCGCCCTTTCTATGGTGTCGTTGAACTCAAAACCCGACTCCATCACCTCCTCCAGACGCCAATTGGGACGGGTGTCATCATCCAGAATATGCACATACACAGTGCAATATTGTTTGTGGCCTGTATCTTCTTTCCTCCAATAATATTCCGGGGGATTGTGAAAGCCCAATTCTTGTAGCGTCTTCCAAAGCAACTGCACGAATCCCGGCTTATCCAAATAATGGCCGCGGGTCCATCCATCCTTATTAGTGTAGCCTTCTTCAAACATCCTATAAAAGAAACGAGGTCAGGTCTAACGGCACTCACCAAACCCAAAAGTTTTGAAACATGCAATGCAAGCATGATGCAACGATTCCTACGTACTTTCAGACTCATATACACACTCGTAGGAAAATTGGTGGCATCGTAATCTCTCCCTAAATAACAGACTACCGAATACTAGCGACATGCAGCAAACAGTTAGCATCTGCAAAACAAACAACCAGTTAACACTACTGCCACCTGTGACTCTTATTTTTATTATTTTAAAGTAGGGTCTCAGTTTTAAAAGGTAATATCTGTTGATTATCCCAACCTACGGCTCTGATACCAGCTGTGGCGGAACCGCCCAACTTAAGCTGGTTTACGTGCGCCTAATCGCTGTCGGAACAGCGATTATCCGAAACGCACCTAAAACAGCATAAGCCCGGTAGTCCGTCGAGTGTCCCTAGGACTCCTCGAAAAATCCACGACGTGTTTCATAGCCATACATCAGGATAGTATCCGCGATGGGATAACATCAACAAACATTACATTTTTACATACATATAGAAGGTACGAGTTATTACAGAACATAGATTGAAGCAAACTTAGCGGTGCAGGGTTAGACAGAGTTCTAAGACTTTAAACATAAACAGTTTAGGAGAAGATGTGCATGTAAAACTTCTTCTTCTCTAGGGGTATTGTGAGACTCAGGACAATACCCTAGGGCTTCGGGGTTTCTTCCTCTGTAGACTCCTGCGGAGCTTCTAAAAGATAGCCACAAGGGGAAAACCCTGAGTACGGGGTACTCAGCAAGTCTTACCCGACTAACCAATATAATAGTTTTCTTGGGATGTATATGATAGCTTTTTGGTGTACTTGGCTGATGCAACTTTTGCCGAAAAGCTTACTACAAGTGATGCCTTAGTTTTATCTTTTAATTGGGTTAAGTCATTACCTAACCATTCTAAATGATGAGCAGAAAGTAAAAACAACCATAGATGTTAAGTCATACATCAAATATCAATCAAAGGTATATATATATATTGCATGAATTGATACTACGATGCTCAACAGTGATCAAGTGCATTCATATCCGAGAATTGCGGCGATCCAGATCTATTTACATCCTGCAGGAGAGTACTCTGATCACCAGCTTTATACGACTGTCCAGGTCGTACGTAACAACCTCTCGATTAGCAAAATCAATGATTAGGAATACGACTACCCGGACTCAGGGATGCAACCCTACATGGGACCCCACGTCTGGCCCGATCACCATGTGAGTTTCAGGCTACACCCCTGCCAATCTCCAGCACGTCAAGCGCGGGTACGAAGTATTCCTGATCACAGAGTTTACTAACCTACTGGGCTTTGCTGGTCCCATACCCAGTAAGTGATCAGATGCTTATCACTTGATCAAAGGTTAAGACAATGAATCGGGCCTTAACCAATTTAATCTAGCAGACAGAACTACATCTCTAGCTTCTGTCCGCTTTCAACTTTCCAAGATATCTTCTATAAGCAACATGTATGACTCAAAAAGTTTTCCTTAAGGTTGGTAAACCAAGTATGTAAGCAAGTAAGCAAATCTAGACTTGGGTATCTTCTAGGGTTTGAACAAGTGGCAAAGATGTCCTTAAAACAAGGCATGATCATACACAAGAATAGGTTGCAAACAACTCCTAGACTTAGTGCATACATAAAGCAAATAATCGATAATTAGACACATGAAATAACGACTCCAAAATAGATAGGTATAAATGCACCGGGGCTTGCCTTGTTCGCTTAAAAAGTTAGTATTCTCTGACGGGTTGGCTTCACAGGGGACTAACTCAAAAACTTCTTCGAATTCCGAAGGTCCTTCTGAAAATTCCAAATATTCTCCTTCTGGTGCTTCGGGATCTATAGCATAATACATGCAGGGGTTAGAAATGCAAAATTTTGAATAAAAGACTATACAACTTTCCTTCATGATAAAGTTGCAAGCCAACAAGGACTATACAACCTATCATGATAAAGTTGCAAGCCAACACACATAAACCCAAAAAGATTAACCCACAATTTTTATTTTTCTTACTTAACCCTCCTTAAGGCTTTTTCTTTTATTTTTAGAAAAAGTTATAATTATTTTCCAACTTGAAAACCTAATTTCCTATGAGTTAAGAATAATTTGTGATTTAAGAAAATGTTATTCATATTTTATACATTTTATAAATATTAAGTATTTATTTAATTACCTTAAAAGGAAGGCATTAAATAAATACCCGAATTTTTATTATTTTTCTAGGGTGTAAAAATTTTAATGCATAAAGGAAAATAAAACAAGCCTAACAAAATTGGTTTCACTAATTTTGGACACTCCTAGAAATTTCTGTGATTTAAATGGTGTAAAACGGATTTAAACTAATTACTTTCTTAAAGGAAATCTAATTTTCCCGAAAAATACCCGGAAAAACTTTTCTTACTCAGCCTAACTCTACCCCCCTCGCATGCGCACTGGGCCCCACGGCGCGGACCCACCTATTCCTATTCCTCTCTACCCGCCGGCCTTATTCTCCCCCTAACGGGCCCCGTGGGCCGATTCTCTTTTTCTTTCCCCTTCTCCGGCCCGACACCGGCCCAACGGCCTTCTTCCTTTTTCTCCTTTCTTACGCGAACGCGGCTTGCTTTCACTGGGCCTCCGGCCTTTTTCCCTTTACGGCCGATCGCGCGCGCGTCGCTGGGCTTCAAGGCCGCGGCCCAACAGACGGCCGCGCGCCCGGTCTCCTTCTCCCCCTCCTCTCCTTTCTCTCTCTGCCACGCGGGCCCGAGCGACCAGACGCTTCTTCCTCCTCCCGCCAAAACGCGCACGCGACAGGGGCGGCGCGACTTGCCGGCCGGCGCCCCACCGGCGGCGATGCTGGGTCAGGACAGCACCCCTACACCCTCACGCACCCGCGTGCGGCGACAACTCCTTGGGAGATGGCCGGAGCCACTCCCTCCACGGCGGCGGGCGGCGGCGCCTACGGCCGGTCGCGGCTACGCACGACGACGGCTGAACTTACCCCGACGACTACTGCTACAGCTTCCTGGTACCCCGAGGACTCACCTTCGACTACCCACACAGACAGAGAGGAGCGGCAAGAGGGTGCTCACCGTGAGCAGGAGGTGCGGCGATGGCGGACAGAAACAACGGCAAGCACGGTTACTCCGGCATGGATGTTGGACAACAACTTGGCTGGGGTGTAGCTGGGGTGTCTGTGGAGGAGTGGGCGAGAGGAATCGACGGGAGGTGAGGCGTGGCGGTGGAATTTTGCTCGGCGGCGGCAACGGAGACAGAGGCGCTGACGGCGGTAAAAAGAGCGGCGGTGAAACGGCAGCGCGGGAGCGGTAAATATACGAACTGTTTACCGCGCGCATGGGCGACACCGTGGCCTACTCATAGGCTTGCGTGGTGAGGAGGTGGCCTAGCTAGTTGCGCTGGCGAGCGACCGACGACGGCGGCGGCGACACGTCCTGTTGCTCTATCATCACCCCTTTTCTTTCTCCTGATGCCCGAAATCTTCAGAGCTCCACCGCGGCCGATTCCAAATCCGACGGTGCACATGTGTCTTAACCAATATTGTAGATAAACTTGAATCCTCCAACTTTTATTTTGGCTTTACCCCGAGATAAACATCAAACCGGGCGAAATTTTGAATTGTTTCTTGTGTCTGTCTGAATTTGACTGAATCCAAAATTCAGTTCGTCAGTTAACTGACAGTGACGTCGATCTCACTTGGTGAATCAAATTAGTGACCCAATTCTTTTTCTTCCAGTCCAACTTCTTCCCAAATATGTTCTACAACATCCCAAGTTTCCATTTTGCTCAAGAACACTTACCCCTCTTGATCTACATTGCTCTGAATTCAAGTCCAAAGTTGACCCGATGCTGCTGTTTTCAGACTTAACCGATTTCAGTGATGTCATTCGTAGTGACAAGATGTTGACTTTGAGCTCGAATTTGAATTCATTCCCTTCACTGTTCCTGGCCAACAACACCCAAATCTTGTAGTCCAAAGTTCATACTTCAATATGGTATAGTTGTCCTGATGCACTTATTTGAAAAATTCTTCAGAAATCAATTTCCAAAATGGACTCTGAGGCTGTTTTTTTTCTGAATTCCTATTTTCGGACAGTGAACAGTAAACTCAATTTTCCTTTTTGTTCCTTTGATTTCTCTGAGATATTTAGCACCATTTCTGTTCCAAATTCTTGATCCTTAAGTTTTAGTCACTCTTACACTTATAATCCACATTTTTGCCGAATTTTTTCTGAATTTCAAATTCAAAAATCAAATTTCGGTCAAATTTGACCCGAATTTGATATTTGGCCAATTTCTTTTTCTTTTCTTCTCAACTTGCTTTTAATTCTTCAAAGTCACTTAGATGACTAAATTGGCAGCTGTTACAGACGACGACGACGACGACGACGACAATGAGGAGGAAGAGGAGGAGGACGATGAGGAGGAGGAGGAGTTTGTCCTGTCCCCCCGGTCGGGAGCGCTCGTCATTCGGGAGACGCGCTCCCAAACGGCCACGAGGGACGAAGCAGGCGGATCGTCCGCCCGGGGCCTGGTCCCGTAAAGCTCTGGGGCCACGCCCCAGTGGTCGGCGCAGAGCGCCCCCCAGGGGTCAGCGTAGAGCGCCCCCCAGGGGTCGGCAAAACCCGCTCCCCAGGGGTCGACGGAGCCCGCTCCCGCCCCTGTGCCTGCCGCGCAGGCACAGAGGAGCGGCGACAAGCGGCCATTCCCGGACGCCCCGGGGTTGACGTCCTGCTCGGAGGCGAAGCGCGCACGCCGTCCTTGCGTCAGGGGAACGTACGTTGAATTTCCTCGCGAACCTCGTTCCCTTCCATGCGCTGTGTTTGTTTCTGCTGATGTCTGTTGACTATTTTGCAGCACCGCACCTCGAGGCCTCGTCCCACAACTGGTGCCCAAGAAGGCGCTGCGGGTGTTATCCGCCCCTGCGGGGCGTACCGCGGCCCCGCCTGCGGCGAGCGGCGGGGTCCCTGGTGAGGTTGCAGGTTCCACCGCGGAGGTGGCCCCCGCGGCGGCGACCGGTGGAGTGGTGCCGCCACCGGGCACGGGAGAGGGTGCAGACCTCGCTCCGCCTTCGGCTCCTTCGGCTGACCCCGCGGTGCGGGGTATCGCCCCCGGGGGGCCCCCCGGCCGGGGAGGTGATCGACCTCGACGCCGACGAGGCGAAGGGAACGGCGGCGGCGGAGACGGGGACAGATGTCCCTGCGACCGCGACGGGGACGGCGGCGGCGATGGAGGAAGGAGAGTCTGCCCCCGTAGCCCCGGCCGGGACAGCGGCAGCGGGGGAGACCGGGACGCTTGCCCAAGCGGCTGTGACAGAGGAGGTGGTGGCGACAGAGGCGGGGATGTCCGCCCGGGGTCCATGGCGGAGGTGGCACCTGTGGCGGAGGCAGAGGTGCCTGCTCCGGAGGCCCCGACGGCGGCGGAGATGCCTGCTTCGGCGATCGCGACGGAGGGCGACGTGGCTACGGAGGCACTTGCTTCGGCGCCCACGTCGGAGGCGGTGGCGCCGACGGGCGGGCCCGCGGCGGCCCCGACGGGGGCAGAGGCGCGTGCGCCGGGACCGTCGGTGGGCCCGGCGGCTTCTGGGATGGTGGTGCCCGTTGTGACGGGGGTGTCGAGGTCGGCTCCTGCCTCTGGTTCGGCCACTTCCATTCCCAAGGCATGGAGGGGGTTCGTCCTGCGTTGGTCGTCCCATGACGACCCGCATAGGCCCCTCTTCACGTTGGATGATGCCGCGAAATGGGGCAAGTGGCAGGCGATGCAGAACGGCCTCGCCAACGCCCGCGCGGCTCTGTCTTTGGCGCTGGGGCAGTTGGACAGCATCGTCCTCCCTGGCAGCCAGGTATGGTACCTTCTCCGTTGGTGGCCGGATCCTTCCCGTTGTTCTACCACTGATGTCATATTGTTTTTCAGGCTCTGCAAGAATGCAGCCAGGGGAAATCTGATTTCCTTCGGCTGGAGCGGAGGCTCTGAGAGCGCTTCAACTTGGAGAGGCAGCGCACCGAGGAGATGTCGAAGCAAGTTGCTGCCGCCCAGCAGGTCATCAATGACCTGCAGAGGCGCGAGCAAGCGGCTCAGGAGGACGCGCGGAGGGTGGAGGCCAAGTTCCAGGTTGTTGCCGAGAGGGCCCGCTGCGACCGCGAGGAGTTCCAGGCTGCTGCCAAGAAAGCCCGCCACGACGCCGAGGAGCTCGCACGGCTGAAGGGGGAGCATGGAGCCCTTCAAAAGACCGTCGAGCGCATCCGGCGCGAGCGGCAAAAGGCCTGGCAGGACCGGGACGCCGAGAGGGTCCGGAAGGAGGAGGCCGAGAAGGAGGCGGCCGACCTTGGGGCGGAGGTCGGTCAGCTTCGAGCGTAGGCGGAGGAGCTTCTGGCCTCCGTGGCCTAGGGGCTCGACCGGGAGTGCCAGCTGAACGCCCAGTCCGAGGGTAAGACTCTGCTCATTTCTTTGTCTTTGTGATGTTGCGGTGATTTTCGATTTAGCGAGTTCCTCCGGGTGATCCTTGCAGGCGAGCTCACCCGGCTGAGGGACGTGCTCGACGCGGAGCACGCTGAGCATGGCGACCTGCGGAATGCTGGTCGCGTCGTCTGCGACAACCTCAACGTGGTTCAGGAGGAGGGGACGAGTTCGCTGGCGACTCGTGTCCTCGGGACCTACCGCCGAGCCCGTGAGATCGCCCTGGAGGCGCTCCACACCGGCATGAGGCGAGCCTTCAGGGTCTTCGGCTCCCACTATTCCGGCATCAACTTCGCTGGGATGAGCGGAGGGTAGGCCGCCGGCTACTCCGAGGCTGAGCTGAGCGAGATCGACACGTCGGTGCTCAACCCGGCGGAGGCCTTGGCGAAGCTCCTGGAGGAGGAAGCCGTCCCTCCCGAAGATCCCCGGTCGGGTTAACTATATCGGGCTTTTGGCGCCCAAGATGTAAATACGTCAGTTTCAGACTCGTTTTGTAATGGCCGTAAAGGCTTTTCTAAAAAAAATTTCGATCCTCTTTCGTGTTTTTCAGACTTGGAAGTTTAGAGCGCGTCGTTGGTTGTGTCAGTAAGCTTTGATGAGCGAGGGCACCGTAGCCGCTGGGGCGTGGGTTTTTTCGCAGCCCGATCCATCTTGCCTGAACACCGTTCGTGCGCTCTTTCTTTTTCATGCTTGAATGTTCAGAAAGAGGGTTGGCTCGGAGAGAAAGAGTGTTTCGAGAGGGTGTCCAGTGGCCTAGGCCGGAGCCCCTGATAGCCCCCGAGGGATATGCAGCCCTGAGGTAGGGTCAGGGTCGGATATCCCTGAGTTCGAGCTGAAACTTGGACGGGACCAACTCAAAATTCTTTTTTTCGTAAAAAATTTTAGATGTACAGAAGTGTTCATGTACAAAACTTGGAAATGAAGGCTAGGGGTAGAAGCGTCTTAGCTGTTCTATGTTCCAAGCATTGCTGAAGACTTGTCCGTCGGGAGTCGCCAGCTTGTAGGTGCCTGGTCGCAGTACCTGCGTGATGATGAAGGGACCTTCCCACGGAGGGGTCAGCTTGTGCCGACCCCTGTTATCTTGGACGAGACGGAGCACCAGGTCGCCAATGTTAAAGGCTCGGCCTTGTACCTTGCAGCTGTGGTAGCGTCGTAAGGCCTACTGGTACTTGGCCGAGTGCAGCAGGGCCACGTCGCGCGCCTCGTCGAGCTGATCTCGTGCGTCTTCGAGCGATGTTTGGTTCCCTTGTTCGTCGTACGCCTTGACCCTTGGCGACCCGTACTCCAGGTCGGTGGGTAAATTGGCCTCGGACCTGTAGACCATGAAGAACGGGGTGAAGCCAGTCGCACGACTGGGGGTTGTCCTTAGACTCCAAATGACTGCTGGGAGCTTCGCGACCCACCGTCCGCCGAATTTTTTGAGGCGGTCGAAGATCCGTGGCTTGAGACCCTGGAGTATCATGCCGTTGGCTCATTCGACCTGCCCGTTCGTGCGGAGATGTGCCACGGCCGACCAGTCCACTCGGATGTGGTGGTCGTCGCAGAACAGGAGGAACTTCTTTTCGGTGAACTGCGTGCCGTTGTCCATGATGATGGAGTTGGGGATCCCGAAGCGGTAGATGATGTCGGTGAAGAATTGTACTGCCTGGTCGGACTTGATCTGCGTGATCGGTCGTGCTTCGATCCACTTGGAGAACTTGTCGACGGCGACAAGTAGGTGGGTGAAGCCCCCAGGCGCTTTTTTAAAGGGCCCGACGAGATCCAGCCCCCAGACCGCGAAGGGTCATGTGATGGTGATGGTCTGGAGTGCCTGCGCGGGTAGATGGGTTTGGCGTGCGAAGAACTGGCACCCTTCGCAGGTGCGGACCACGTGGGTGGCGTCGGCGACCGCTGTCGGCCAGTAGAAACCTTGCCGGAAGGCGTTGCCCACGAGGGTTCTTGGTGCGGCGTGGTGGCCGCAGGCTCCGGTGTGGATGTCTTGAATTAGCGCCTTTCCCTGCTCGATCGGGATGCAGCGCTGGAGGATGCCGGTGTGGCTTCTCTTGTAGAGCTCTTGGTTGCTAATAACGAAGCATTTGGCGCGACGCGCAATCCTTCGTGCCTCCGTTTTGTTCCCCGGGAGCGTGTTGCGGACGAGATAGTCAAGGCACGGGGCTCTCCAATCGGGCGGGGGGTCGGCCTCCACCGCGGGGTCTGTCGTGATTTCCATGACCACGGGGTCGGAGGGGTCGGCTTCCGGGGCTGAGGCAGGCGAAGTAGTGCCAACCCCATTGGGGCCAGCGCCCGAGCCCGGGACAGCTGGCGCGCTGCCGACCTCTCCCGGGTCAGGGCCCGAGTCTGGAGTCGGTGGTGCGTCGCCGACCCTCTCAGGTTCTCGGTACCGGACTGAGGGCTTGAACTGGTCGCTGACGAAGACACCGTCGGGTACGGGCCTTCGGCCGGACGCTGCTTTCGCCAGCTCATCAGCTGCCTCGTTGAAATGCCATGCGACGTGGTTGAGTTCCAGCCCGTCGAACTTGTCTTCAAGCTTGCGAACTTCGTTCCAGTAGGCTGCCATCTTGGGGTCGTGGCAGCTCCACTCCTTCATGACTTGTTCGACGACTAGCTGAGAGTTGCCCCGGACGTCCAGCTGACGGATGCCTAGTTCGATGGCGATGTGAAGCCCATTGAGGAGGGCCTCGTATTCGGCGACATTATTGGACGCAGGAAAGTGGAGACAGATCATGTACCTAATGCGCACGCCTAGAGGAGAGATGAAGACGAGGTCTGCTTTGGCACGGGCTCTCATCAGCGATCCGTCGAAGTACATCATCCAGTACTCCTCCTTCTCCGGCGTCGATGGTGTTTGGATCTCCGTCCACTCTGCTACAAAATCGGCGAGTACCTGGGACTTGATGGCGGTGCGGGGGGCGTAGGTGATTCCCTGGTCCATGAGCTTGAGTCCCCACTTCGCGATCCGTCCCGTAGCATCCTGGTTCCGGATCACTACGCCGAGTGGGAACGACGAGATGACCGTTACCGGGTGGGAGGTGAAGTAGTGGTGCAGCTTCCTCTTCATGATGAGGACGGTGTAGATGAGCTTCTGGATCTGCGGGTAGCGCGCCTTGGACTTGGACAAGACTTCGCTGACGAAATACACCGGGTGCTGTACCTTAAGGGCGTGTCCCTCCTCTTCTCGCTCCACCACGAGGGCTGCGCTAACTACCTGGGTAGTCGCCGCTATGTAGAGCAGGAGGGGCTCGCCGTTGGTCGGCGGGACTAGGATTGGGGCCTTCGTCAGAAGGTCTTTGAGCCGGTCAAGCGCTTCCTGGGCCTCGACGGTCCATTCGAAGCGGTCAGTCTTCTTTAGGAGTCGGTAGAGGGAGAGTCCTCGTTCGCCGAGGCGCGAGATGAAGCGGCTCAGAGCCGCCAAGCATCCCGTGACGCGTTGGTCTCCTTTTATGTTTTGGATCGGCCCCATGTCGCTAATAGCCGCTATCTTCTCTGGATTGGCCTCGATGCCGCGTACGGAGACGATGAAACCTAGCAACATACCCCTCGGAACTCCGAAGACGCATTTTTCGGGATTGAGCTTGATATGCTTGTTCCTCAGCCTTTCGAAGGCTAGTTCGAGGTCGGGGACGAGCTGGTCGCCCTTCCTGGACTTAACCACGATGTTGTCGACGTAAGCCTCCACGGTTTGCCCGATGAGGTCCCCGAAACATTTCAGCATGCATCGCTGGAACGTAGCCCCCGCGTTTTTGAGGCCGAATGGCATCTTGACGTAGCAGTAGGGGCCGAAGGGGGTGATGAAAGAGGTAGCCAGCTGGTCGGACTCTTTCATCGCGATCTGATGGTAGCCGGAGTACGCGTCAAGGAAGCTGAGGGTTTCGCACCCGGCGGTTGAGTCGACTATCTGATCTATGCGTGGCAAAGGGAACGGATCCTTTGGGCACGCCTTGTTGAGACCGGTATAGTCAACACACATCCTCCATTTCCCATTCTTTTTTCGCACAAGTACGGGATTAGCCAGCCACTCAGGATGGTATAGTTCCTTGATGAATCCGGCTGCTAGAAGCTTCTGGAGCTCCTCGCCGATGGCCTTGTGTCTCTCCTCGTCGAAGCGGCGCATGCCTTGCTTCACTGGCTTGGAGCCGGCCTTGATGTTCAAGGAATGCTCGATATACCGTTAGCACTGTCCCTTCTAAAGGGATCCACTGATAGTTTGCTGAATATTAAGATATACCGTTAGCTACTGCACTGTACACATTTCTTTTGCAGGTTGTTCTTCACCTGACAGGTAAAAGGTTTGAAGCATCCTTTGCATATCCGTGTGCTAATCTTCTTTTCATACATTCTTAGGCCAACATTTATAGGATTTTTTTACCTTATGTTTGTTTAGCATAGTATTTAGAAACCGTCAACATTACCTGCATGCAAGACATGGTGATAGATATTGGCCACACCAATGTGATGTTCCTTTATCTACCGATTCTTACTCTATGTCACTGTGATGCTGCTGACTCGATCAATTGATGATCAATTGACTCAAGTCGCAGGCCAGGGCTGCGCTCTTCTTCCGGGGCTCCAAGATGGACCTGTCCGCATTGCCGAGCACAGAGGCAGAGTCCAGCGCGGCTGCCGCACCAGTCAAAGGGAGGAATGCTGCCTCCCACAAATCTCTTCCATTTGTGTCTTGCTAGATGACATCTGAAATTTTCCACAAATTTCTGTGGAGCCCCATGGCGCAGTTGGAGCCCTTGCAGGTTGTCGTGCTATAGCACAGGGCAACCCTGATGAAGTTGCTGCAGCACTGTGTAGATACGCAGCACCAGAACCTTCTACTTAGTTGCTGACACTAATCTCATCAAGAACCATGTCTATTTGTATCTTACAAATTTCATTGGATAGGTTGATGTGTTGCCATCATCATGTGGGGCCTGTGGAGCAGAATGTGTCACCCTGATGAACTAGTTATGTTGTATTAAAACATGTGTTTGATAGCAGCACAAAACTTTGCGCAGCCTTGATCACTTGTATGTAGTTCCCATACAAGGTAGTTCCCAGTTGTATGTAGCAGTCTTGATCACTTTTTAAATAAACTGCATGTGAACTTGAAAAAAGGCAATTTAGTCTAGGATGTTATGCACTTAACATCCTATGAAGTATGATATGCATACACATAACCTGTTTGATTAAATGCCTTGATGCTCAACAACTAGTATGCCAACTTTCGTACTTGTCAACCTGTTTGATTAACCTGTTCATGATTCATATATAATAATGTAAAGCTAACAAGATAATTGCTGGTAGAGTGACTTTCTATTAGAATGTTGCACATCTTAGTGTGGGTATTTTCCAAGAAAACAAAATGAATGTTAAACGCATCGTGTATCACTTGCAGGAAAGCTCGGGTGAAGAGCAGGGCAGCAGGAAATGGTGGCATTTCTGAGATCAAAGTGTTTGTCAGGTAGAAGCAAGATGAGTTGAAGGCCAAGCTTGAGCTTGTTCTGGGTCAAAATCGACCAAGCTAATTGTTGGTGCTATTGGTGCATGATAACTATTGGTCCTGTTGGTTTTTGCTAACTGTTCATGCTATCTGTTGTTTCTGTAAGCAAAGAAACATGAATGTATTGCTGTTTTTGAATGATCTGAATGTATTTGCTGGAACCTGGACATGCTAACTGTTTTTATTTTGGTTGATATAATATTATATATATTTTGGGTTGAAATGATGATTGTGATATATGCGCTGAAATAGTATTTAGTGGGCTCTTGTTCAGTGGGTTTCATATGTGGGCTGAAAATTATAGCCACGACGTTGAGCATATAACGACGATCCATATTTCATTGCGATACCCTTTAAGCATGTTCCAACGCCATATTTTTTTGGGATACGGTTGATGGCTATATACGCATATAGCCATGACTTTCGTTGAGATAGCCTGTTAGCATATTGCAATAGCATAGGTCTCGTATTGTAACAACATTCTTGCGTTGCATTATCGCTTGTTTGCAACAGCATAATATCATTGCAATAGCCTCTATAGCAACAATCCCTACCATTGCAATAACCACTATTGCAATGACAACGGCTGCCTGTGTCATTGTAATAGCATATTGCAATGCCATTTTACATGAAGACATGATTTTTAGCGCCACGACACGAAATCGTTGCAATAGACCCCTATTGCAACGAAATGACCCCTATTGCAACGATTTCGTGCCGTTGCGCTAGTCACAAAACCTTGTAGTGCATAGAAATAGTCCCCACGTAATAGTTTCCATTGCAAAACTAATTATTGCCACCGAAAATGGTTCCATTGCAATATAGTTTATTTCCATGAAATAAATTTAGTTGCCATAGGATATGTCACAACGTCAAATTTCCGTGGCAATAAATTCTATTGCCACCATGTAAATCGTTGCGAAATACCATATTACCACAGAGTTTGTACGTTGCAACTATGTACTATAGCAATGACTGCTTGTGTTGCAATACATACTAATGCAACGAAATCCTTCATTGCCATACTCTATAATGCAACGAAAAAGTATGTGGCAATTACCATAAGTTGCAATGGCCCACAAAAAATGTTGCAAAGAGCTATTGCAACGCCAGTACTTGCGACGTCTGCCAACCAACCAGTCGCTGTTGCAATTGCTAGATATTGTATCGATTTTGGGCATATTGCAACGTTTTTCCGCCGTTGAAATAGACCAAAAATCTAGTAGTGTTAAGATGTGGGAAGATTGTTTGCCTTATATTTAATTTGCTAATAATCGCTCGCTACTGAGAGACCAAGTTGAGATGTGCCTTGGTCTATTTGTGATCAGTGATTGACTAGATGATTTGAGACTTCACCGGTTGAGTCCATACTTCATATGTGCATGATTATGCTAATGGCTAACCGGATGTGTTATGTTGTGGTGTTCGTACAAAACATATCTTGTGTGTTGTGTCTCTTGGCTTATGATGTGCAGGTGTAGGATGCGACATGGCGATCGACGGCATGAGGTGAAGGTCAAGCGCGAAAGGTCCATGCCGATGTACTAGGGCTGTGAAGGGTGGACACGTGTAGGCTTGGACCGAGGGACCTGAGGAGTCCGGACGCAGTCATGGGCGATCCACATGGTGCGTGGAAGAGTAAGAGTACACTGACGGTGATGGAGACAACGTCAGTCGAGTCAAGCAGGATGGAGCCGAGTCGAGTAGGTGGCTCAGAGCGGGAGTGAAAGACTTGGAGGCGTCAAAGGGTTGGCGGAGGCCGGACACGCGTCGACATCGATGAGTCACGCCTGCAGGGTGTGCAAGAGGGTCTGACCGGTTTGACCTCAAAACTTGGGGTGAGTCATGCCAGGAGGGTGTGCAGAGGGTTTGACTGGTTTGATCTCAAAACCATGGGTGAGTCACCCTAGGTGGGTGTGCAGAGGGTTTGGGTGGTTTGGGCCTCAAAACCACCACGCAAGCAGGTTTGCCAGTTTGGGCCTCAAAACCAGGGGCGAGTTCGGTGCGGCCGGACGGCGTCGAGTTGGAGGATGCGTGGCACCATCGCAAAGCATGGATCGAGGAGAAGCGAGGTAGTGAAGGCGCCGGGTCCATCCAATGATCGAAGAAAAAGTTGGACGGTTTTGCACCTAGGGCGTTTGGAGTTGTATGCTTAATGTAAGGGCATTTTGGATATTGGCCAAATGCCTATATATGTGTATGAGGGCTGTTTGGGGGCAGCAATCCCCCTTGGGCTAGTAGGTGGTAGTCTACTCATTTGTTTGTGAGAGGCTTTGGGAGAGAGGTGAGGTGAGAGAGAAGAGGATCTTTGTTTGATCTTTTCATCATCCTAGCTTTAATTGTGCTAAGGAGTGGCTTGTAACCGGACATGGTGAAGTAATCCAAAGATCTATTTTATGCCATTTTGTTCCATTCCATTTGGATTTGCAATTTCCGTTTGTGTTCTTCGCGTTCTTGTTTTCTCCCTTTTCTTCACTCTCACTTTTTTGGTCGATTCGTGTTTTGTGGGGAGTTTTGAGTCAATCCGGTTGTTTGGAAATGAACTAGGACGTGAGTTTAACCTTTACGCTGAAGGGATTTGATTGGAACCTCACAAGTTCATAGATCAGGTCGATTCAAGTTCTAGGGTTGAAAAAGCGGTGTTCTTCACAAGAATTTTAATTCCCTTTGTTTGGATAATCTTTTTGAGGATATTTTTTGGGAATATGTTTTTTATGTTGTTGGGAATCTATGGTTAAAATTTCATGATTTTTGGAGGTCGTTTGATTGAGTTTCGGATTTTTCTTCCATCTTCACGCAGGCTGAAATCTGGGATTCCGGAATATTCCGGACCTAATCCCGGTCCTTCAATTGGTATAAGAGCTTGGTTAAGGATCACACCACCTTAATCGGCTTTGTGATCCACGGAGCAACAAGGTAAAGGGCGCTTTTGCTTGTGGATTTGGTTTTCACGATTTGAGCTTGCTTTCGGCTAATCCTAAGTGGTGCTTTGAGCTATAGCACCAAGTTGTTCTTTGTGTGCATCTTTGTCCTTCAATTTTGATGGAAGGGTGATTTTATCGGAGGATGAGCACAAGTGGAGAAAGAGGTGTGAAGAGCTAAACAAGGATGATGAAGCGATTGCATTGATGCACCTTTTGATGGAAGAGATGAATCAAGAAGATTATCTCTGACACAAGCTTCACAAGATGAGTAGAGGTAAACTCTCCCAAGGTATAATTGGCTTGTTCACCCACCTTTGTGCTCATGGTGAGACAATTTTTGAACTTAAGAAGAATTTGCCTTTGCCACGCAAATCTTGTGAAAAACTAAAAAGGGATGTTCTTCTTGGTGACAAGCAACTTGAATCTTGTAGAAGATTAATTGATAATCTCTCAATTGATAATGATGAATTGAACTCTTCTCTTGGTTGCTTGAAATCTGAAAATGACTTGTTGAAAGCTAATGCCTCTATTCCATGCAATTCATTTGTTACTTTGAAAAGTGATCTTGATAAGGCTAGGGATGAAATTGCTTTGTTAAAGTCCAATGCTTCTTTACCATGTGTTTCATGTGAGTCTTTGCTTGCTGAATTTAATGAACTAAAATTGACTCACACCACATGTGTAGATGAATTTGAGCATGCTAGGGTTCAAATTTGTGAAATGAAGTCTACGCCTTGTAGCATGTGGTCTTAGTGCTTGATGATGATTTTTGCCCTACTTCTTGTGATAATCATGATGCTTTGCTTGATGTGAATGATGATGTTTCTTCATGCGGTCTTATTTGCACATCATGCATTGAAATGGAAAATAAAGTTTTGGCTTTCAAGCAAATGCGCGATGATATGAGCACCTAGTGGGTTGAGCACAATGCGATGAGTGCCAACCTTGAGAAAGAAAATGAACTCTTGCGTACCACATATGCTAAGTGCATTGAAAAGGAGATGGATAATTTGAGAAATTCTCCATGTGGTACTTGTGATCGCCTCAAATTTGAAAATGAGGTTTTGGCCACAAGATGCAAGAGTCTTTGTGCTAAGTCTTTTGATTCTCGCAATTTTAGTCACTCCAATGTTGGTGTTTCCAAAATTGCTTCTTCTCAATCGGAGTTGGCTTCTTGTGTTGAGCGTGAGTCTTTGGACAATATCACTTGTGCTAGTGCTTTGGATAGCTCTTCTATAGCTACTCCTAAGCTTGTTGCTTCTTTCGATATTGCCCAAGAAAATTCAAGTGGCAAGTGTGCTTCTCACTTTTTTGGAACTCATACTCCCAAACCGAAGTTCCATTGCACCTTTTGCAAGAAAGATTGGCATACCGTTGAGTTTTTCTTTCGCTGTGTCAAGCATGAGCGACGTGTTCATGCAAAAGTTTTTAGGAAGCCATGTAGCCTTTCCCATGGCACGTGTGAACCTAATGTGGGCACCAAGTCAAATGGTGTTGTTGATGCTTCTTGCTCTAAGTCCCAAGGGACTTCTCACTTGAATGAGAATGGTGATTCGTCCTCTCAGACCATGCCTCCAAATAGGCCTTTGAACCATTGCTCTTATTGTGAGAAAGATGGGCATCAAGAGAGTTTTTGTTATCGTCGTGCAAGACAAATGCACCGAACTTGTGCTTCTATGCCTTTGTTTGTTCATAGCCCGTCTCCTGGCATGAGCACTTGTGAGCCTAGTAAGAAGTCACATTTCATTGATGGGTTTCATGACTCCTTTTCTAGTGAGTTAGGTCATGCATGTGGACATGCTTCTAGTTCTTCTTATGTTGGTACACGATATGGTTCTCATTGTGCTTGTGTTGGTTCTCCTCTTAAGACCTCGGGGGATCCTTGCCTTTTTGCTAGTGGTAGCACTCGTTCTTCTCGAGTTGCTCCTTTGAGGCATGTTTCCAACGGTGTTTCAAAGTCCACACATTTTAACCGGCATTTGCATCATGATAACTCACATGATAAGTTGAGTACATCTTTTACCCGTGTGACAAAGTTTTGGATTCCCAAGTATATGCTTGCTAACCCTTTGGGATCCAAGACTCGGTCTTGTCTGTCCCTTCATGTGTAGGTATAGAGTTGTAGGTGGAGGACATGAGCGCAAAGGGACTTGATCTTTTGCATGAGGTGATCAAGACTTGATGGTTCTCCACACCATTTGGATGTACACTTGTATAGTGAGTTTTTCGTTTCGTGTATACTACTCACTTGTGGACTCTTTTGCATGTTTTGTACTTGTAACATGCTGTGAATATACCATGGTAGGCTAGCCACCTTTTCATGTTAGCATGTGTGATCTTCATGTATATCTTGCCATGCTAGCTTTGTAATATATCTTGGTGGATGATCCACATGAATATCATGCCATGCTTTAGCTTAGTCTTTGTATTGGGTATGGCATATTGTTCATTGGTATCATTTTAGCTTAGGATCTTTGTATAATCCTTTGCACCTTGTTGACATGTTTGCTTGCCCAATATTTTATTCATAAATGTAGAATCATGTTGCAATGCTTTAATTCCTCTCATTGGTATCATCATTGCATTGTGTGACATGAATTGAGCTTTATCTTACTTTTGGGCTTGCCTTGTCTTTGGGTTGCATTTTCTCTTCTTTTTGATTGGAGTTAGAGCTTTTCTTTCGCCCCTTCTTTTTCTAGCTTTTCTTTGCTAGGTGTCTTTGGTTAAGGGAGAGTTTGGCTTCATTCGAGGGGGAGTTTGGACCAAGGACTTTCTCTGGTTTTTGATATCCACTATTGATCTTTTAATTGGTATCATATTTGATCTTTCAATTGGATTTCATTTTCTTCAAGTGATATCAATTTTTGATCCTTCAATTGGTATCTTTTCTATGGTACTCAATTGGAATCGTTGGCGGTTCTTCTTTTGCCACGGAGCTTTTCTCAGATTGGTTTGACCCCTCATGAGCTTTCTTGATTTGAGTCGAACCCCATCTCTTTTAGCATCATATTGCATTTGTACCATATTGCACCTTGTACACTTTGCACTAGATGAGCTTATCCTATATATCCTTAGCATTTCCTTATGCTATTTGTGAGCTAGTGCATTGGTTGGTGATTGTGTAGCAATGTGCAGCATATGCTCTTGATGATGTTGTCATATAACCATGTTGAGCTAAATGTTTTTGTGAATCAAGTGTTAATCTTGAATAATGAATTCTAAAATGCTTATCACCCATGACTAGCTACCTATTTATGCATTGCTCTTGCTTGAATGCTAGTTCCATGTTTAGCTTTTGCTTGGAATTCATATTCTTTTCAATTGGATCAAAGATCTAGGTATCATTGCAAATGTTTAGCCCATGATGCATTCCTTGGGGAAGCATGGCTTTCTTGTTTCGCAAAGGCACTTCATGTATCTTGTTTAATGTGAATGATGAAAAATGATGATAAAAAAAATCAGTAATTCACCAAGTTATTATGCTTAATGTTGATATCCTTGCTTGCATAGTTGTTACATGATGTCTACCAAAAGAAGTAGTCACATGGTTTCAACGAGCTTTAAACATGACTTGTGATGCATATATGGGTGTTTGCAATGATCTCTTATTGAGAATGTATCTTGCTTGTATGAGCTTTGATGGCCTAGTTTTCTTCTTGCTTGAGTGATTCGTGACTAGGTGCTTGCTCATGTGGTGATACTTTTATAAACTGCAAAATTTGTCAACTTGCTTCATCTTTTGCTTATATCATAATATCCTCTTGATGGCGATACAATTGCTCTTTATGATCTACCTGCTTGTGCATTATCTCACTTGCAGCCTTTGCAAGTGCTTTGTGATATATTTGAGAAGCTTGGTAGGTTGTACACCCATGGCATGCATTTTGTGCTCCCATGCGTATCTTATGTTTGCATTTAAGGAGGAGTCTTGCATTTAATGGGGAGTTTTGCATTTAAGGGGGAGCATGCATTCTTTTGCTCTTGTGCATGCATTTCATTGTGGCATGTTTTTAGGGGGAGTGCATGTGTTTAGGGGGAGCCTGTGAGCTTTGTGTGCTCTTTTCTATGTTGCTTGTTTTTAGTGGCAGCTTATGAGCTTTGTGCTAGTTTTGTGCTCTCTTTTGCTCTTTTTGCTGGTTGTGTTGAGCTTTTACCTCTTCTTGAGGAACCAGCATTTTGTTTGAGCTTTTGATCATCACATGATTGGTATTGAGCCCTTTCTTCCTCTTATTGAGGGATCATGTGTTATTTGTCTCGATTGTGTCGAGTCCTTGCCTATGTCTTTGGGGTCCAAGACTTTTCCAAGTTGATTTGGCCTTTGTGATGCTTCTCATGCCAAGTGACTCCAATCTTTGCCTTGACATGGCTTTCAAGCACTTGGTTGAGAGTTTTGCCTAATTGGTTTCACAACTTGGCTTTTATGGCTCTTCTCATCTTGAGTGACTTTGATCTTGGCTTTTACTTGGCTTCTGATCACTTGGATGACATTTTTAGCTTTTGCCTCTCAAACCATTTTGTTGTGCTTAAATGCTGTCAACACACTCATCAAAGGGGAGATTGAGAAAATCAAGTTGATATGAACCTTGATTTTATAGTGATGAGCGTTTGACAAATGTCGAAATGGCTTTAACAGCATTTTGGGATTCGTGAAGCTCTTGTGTCTCTCGCCTGACTTTTTGGTTGTCTTGTGGGATTCATCAAGGGGGAGATTGACAAATGGCTTTGATGCAACCTAGAATTTTTTTTGGAGCTTGCGTAATCCCTTCTCATTTCAAGTGTCCTTGTGTTTGTTTTTACTTGGTTCTTGGGCACTTGAATGAGTTCTCTTTTGCTTTCAAATCATCTTTTGTCAATGCACTTATCAAGGGGGAGATTGAGAGACCAAGTTGAGATGTGCCTTGGTCTATTTGTGATGAGTGATTGACTAGATGATTTGAGGCTTCACCGGTTGAGTCCATACTTCATATGTGCATGATTATGCTAACGGCTAACCGAATGTGTTGTGTTGCGGTGTTCGTACAAAACATATCTTGTGTGTTGTGTCTCTTGGCTTGTGATGTGCAGGTGTAGGATGCGTCATGGCGATCGACGGCATCAGGTGAAGGTCAAGCGCGAAAGTTCCATGCTGATGTACTAGGGTTGTGAAGGGTGGACACGAGTAGGCTTGGACCGAGGGACTCGAGGAGTTCGGGCGGAGTCATGGGCGATCCACATGGTCCACGTAATAGCAAGAGTACACTAACGGTGATGGAGACGACATCGGTCGAGTCAAGCGAGACGGAGGCGAGTCGAGTAGGCGGCCCGGAGCGGGAGCAAAAGACTTGGAGGTGTCAAAGGCTTGGCAGAGGCCGGACACGCGTCGACATCGGTGAGTCACGCCTGCAGGGTGTGCAAGAGGGTTTGACCGGTTTGACCTCAAAACTGGGGGTGAGTCACTCCAGGTGGGTGTGCAGAGGGTTTGACCGGTTTGACCTCAAAACTGGGGGTGAGTCACCCCAGGTGGGTGTGCAGAGGGTTTGGGTGGTTTGGGCCTCAAAACCACCACGTAGGCAGATTTGCCGGTTTGGGCCTCAAAACCGAGGGTGAGTTCGGTGCGGTCGGACGGCGTCGAGTCGGAGGACGTGTGGCACCATCGCGAAGCTTGCATCGAGGCGAAGCGAGGTCGTGAAGGCGCCAGGTCCATCCGATGAACGAAGAAAAAGTTGGACGGTTTTGCACCTAGGAGGTTTGGAGTTGTATGCTTAATGTAAGGGCATTTTGGACATTGGCCAAATTCCTATATATGTGTATGAGGGCTGTTTGGGGCAACAATCCCCCTTGGGCTAGTAGGTGGTAGTCTAGTTATTTGTTTGTGAGAGGCTTTGGGAGAGAGGTGAGGCGAGAGAGGAGAGGATCTTTGTTTGATCTTTTCGCCATCCTAGCTTTAATTATGCTAAGGAGTGGTTTGTAACCGGACATGGTGAAGTAATCAGAAGATCTATTTCATGCCATCTTGTTCCATTCCATTTGGATTTACAATTTCCGTTTGTGTTCTTTGCGTTCTTGTTTTCTTCCTTTTCTTCCCTCTCACGTTTTTGGTCGATTCGTGTTTTGTGGGGAGTTTTGAGTCAATCCGGTTGTTTGGAAATGAACTAGGACGTTATTTGAACCTTTACCCTGAAGGGATTTGATTGGAACCTCACAAGTTTATAGATCGGGTCGATTCAAGTTCTAGGGTTGAAAAAGCGGTGTTCTTCGCAAGAATTTTAATTCCCTTTGTTTGGTTAATCCTTTTGAGGAGATCTTTTGGGAATATGTTTGTTATGTTGTTGGGAAGCTATGGTTAAAATTTCGTGATTCTTGGAGGTCGTTTGATCGAGTTTCGGATTTTTCTTCCATCTTCACGTAGGCTGAAATCTGGGATTCTGGAATATTCCGGACCTAATTCCGGAAATTTCCGGACCTACGGAAATCTCCGGAGATTTCTCCAGAAAATTCCGCATGTCCAGAATTTTCCGAAGGTTCCTCCGGATTTTTCCGCACAGAGGTGTTAGTTTTCAAAGTTACTCTTTTGGAGCTTGTTTGGAGCCTTTCTTGCTTCTGCTATTCTTAAATTGGGTTCCTAGCATCATTCCGAGGTCCATTAGCTCGTGCGTAGCTAAGTGGGCTTGATTTTGCTAGAAGAGAGGCTTGTGGGTTTTTAGCCGAAGGTTCTTGGAGAAAATTTGAATCGGCTCCCATTCACCCCCCGGTCACCTTTCCAGTCCTTCAGCTACATTCTACTACAAAGATGTGCCCATTTTATATTATTTAGGGTTTGTTGCCTTGTGGTCCTATTGATTTAATACCTTTGCCATCTTTTGAAGAACTAAATTTTGTTGCTACTAAGCGTACTGAATTGATGTTAAAATTGCATGAAACAACTAAAGAAAACATAGAACATATGAATGCTAAATATAAGTTTGCTAGTGATAAAGGTAGAAAGGAACTAAAGTTTGAACCTAGAGATTTAGTTTCGCTGGATTTGAGAAAGGAAAGTTTTCATGAATTGGGAAAATCTAAACTACTGCCTGAGGCTGATGGACTATTTAAAGTGCTAGAGAAAATTAATGACAATACATATATACTAGATCTACCTACAGTCTTTGGGATTAGTCCTACCTTTAACATTGCCGATTTAAAGCTGTATTTGGGAGAGGAAGCTGAGCTTGAGTTGAGGATGACTCAAATGCAAGAAGGGGAGGATGATGAGGACATCAACACCAATGATACATCCACGCCGACAGAAGTACCAATTTCTGGTCCCATTACTTGTACTCGTGCTCGTCAACTCAACCATATTTATACCATGGAGACACGTGCACTCTTGTTTTGCTTAAGAATCAGGGAGAAGACCGAAAGGGAAATGGATTCGAGCAGGCTGGATTTGGACTGCAGAAAAACACCAACTTGTGACGGTCGCATACGGACTCGAATTGGAGCATTCAAGTACTTCATGGAATCCTTATGAAGTCTATTTTCATATGGATCTAGACTCATGTCCTTATCTACTGAGATCAAATTACTACCTAGAGGTTTTTCTATCCAAGGTGCTCCGTCATCTTATTTTGGCCCAATGGGCCATGTATCAAGTTGGGTCTATTAGGGACACATCCTAGGGTTGGAGCATGACCCCAACACCCTTGTGGTCATCCTCCCACATTCTTATACCCCTTAGCCGCCACCAGGAACACTCGGGTTTTGTTTAGATTAAGTTTACCTTTTGCTACTTGCTTGTAAGCGCGTGTACTGGATCAACCGCCCGTCTTCTTGTCTTTGGAACCATATCAGAGATTGAGTTTGAAACCTTCATATACATCTAGTAATTCAGTACTTGTTCTACTTATTCTTTCTAGTTTTTCAATTGCTTCCAGGACAAGTGCCCTAGTGGTTGGGGTCTTGCACTCCACAAGATCGTGCAGCCATTGGAGGTGGTGTATCAATTGCTAAGGCACAGTGTCCTTGGAAGGCTATAGTCGAGTTGTGAACGTCATCTCCATCCACCAATCGGGTTATCCCCTTCCCTCTCATCGAATGATCGAGACTCAACCCAACGGGCTCACATCAAGTGAAGGTCTTAGGGATTTTTTGGTTTGTTAGCAACTTCTACTCCCGATAGTCACCTCGGGGGTAGTATGTGCAATTGAATTATTTTGCAGGCATGCTGGAGCACTTTCATAAAAGGAAAAGAGAAGAAATCAAAGGACAATAAAGGTGACAAAAGTGAAAAAGCATAAATACGAGCTTCGGACGTGGAGCACAATGGTTTCAACGATCATAAAATGCTTCATCTTCTTCTTCCATGCCTAACACAATGCTAAATATGGGGGAGGACTTGGCGGACGGAGATAAAAATGCTATATGCAATGCAAGGACCATGGTCACAAGAAGATGCTCATTTTTCTTCATCCATGCTAAGCACAATGCTCAAGTATGGGGGAGGCAGTGCTACACTTCATTACAAGCATCAAAAGGACAGTAAGCTTTTCCTCAACCATCTCTTTCTAAATGCCTGTGTATATCAGCCTTCAACCATAGACTCGATGCAATCTTTGTATATCTCTCTCTATAATAACATGCCTACTAGGAGTACAACCTAGTTTTTGTTTTCAATAGATGATGATCACCATCACCTTGTGCTCACCAAATGATGAAGGTTGCCACTTTGTTTTACATGTATATGACTTGACTATTTGCTCTCTTTTCAATGAACCTAAATTGATTAAATACCGGCTCTTCTAATTGTGGAGGTTAAATGACTAAATTCTAGACCCACAAGCTCTATGTTGCTCTTTTATTCAAGTTTACAAATGACCTGATAAATTGATTTGTTTTTATTTAAATTTAGTTCATATGCTATCTACATTTGTGAATCTCTTGCAAAGTTCTTCCTACCAGAGCCTATATACATGCATGATCTTACATGATAAAACCTTTAGATTGCAAACTTATATTTTGATGAGTTGGATTAAAATTGATTTATGTGGTATGAGACTTCGTGGCCCAGCACTGTGGACTAGAGGTTACTGTCGTAGAACCAGCTCTGTGTACTTTGTACTTTGATGGATCTTCATGTGGGGCTGGATCAGGAATCGACATCATCCTCATATCCCCTTGGGGGGCAAGTTATGATTTCTCTCTGTCGATTGAGGCATCCACCACTAATAATCAAGTAGAGTATCGGGCCATCTTAAAAGGGATCCAGCTATTAAGAGAAGTCAAGGCTGACACAGTGGAAATATTTGGAGATTCCATGCTTATTGTGGACCAGTTGTCTGGGAGATTTGAATGCAAAGACGATATCCTAAGGATCTATTATGAAGAGTGCCTCCAGTTCCTAAAGGAATTCAGGTCCGCGATCATTGAACATATTCCCAGGGATTACAATGAAGAGGGTAATAGGCTTGCCCAGCATGCCTTCGAGTATCAGCCGATTCAAGGTGCCATGGTCCTAGAGCTTGCGGCTGACGACTAGAGGAAGGAGATCGCCAATTATCTAAAGGATCCATCCAAGAAAGTCGACCGACGAGTACGCTTTCAGGCTACGAAATATGTGCTGCTTGAAGGTGATTTGTTTTACCGATGATGGATGGGGTGTTACTCAAATGCCTTGGGGTGGAAGAAGCAAAGACTCTGATGGGGGAAATTCATGAAGGTGTATGTGGGGCCCATCAATCGGTCTTCAAGATGAAATGGATGATTAGGAATAACGGATATTACTGGCCGATGACACTCGAGGATTGTTTTAAATATTATAAGGGGTGCCAAGATTGTCAGAAATTTGGTAATGTGCAACGAGCACTAGCTTCGGCTATGAACCCAATGGTAAAGCCGTGGCCGTTTAGAGGATGGGGGATCAACCTCATCAGTCAGATTTATCCGCCATCAAGTAAAGGACATAAGTTTATTTTGGTGGCTACTGATTATTTCACCAAGTGAGTGGAGACAGTTCCTCTGAAAACCATGACGTCAGCCAACATGATCGAATTTGTGAAGGAACACATTATCTATCGGTTTGATATTCCTCAGACTATTACAACTGACCAGGAAACGATGTTTACTTCGGGAGAGTTTGAAGAATTCACTGCCGACATGGGAATCATGTAGCTAAATTCTTCCCCGTATTATGCTCAGGCCAATGGCCAGGTTGAATCGTCCAACAAGGGGGTAATCAAGTTAATTAAAAGGAAGATAGAGGAACAACCAAGGCGGTGGCATACAACTTTGAGTGAGTCCTTGTGGGCCTACAGGATGGCTTGCCATGGCACTACCAAAGTGTCTCCTTACCAATTAGTGTATGGACACGAAGCGGTGCTACCTTGGGAGTTGAAAACTGGGTCTAAGCGTACGTCACTTCAAGATTAGTTGACGGCCGATGCCTAGTTTATCCTCATGAAAGGGGAATTGGAGGATTTGGCGGGTCAGCGATTGAGGGCCTTGATCAGTATTGAGGAGAATAAGAAAAGGGTCGCCAGATGGTATGACAAGAAGGTCAAGGTTAAATAGTTCTCCCAAGGAGACTTGGTTTGGAAGTTGGTCTTGCCAATAGGATCTAAAGATCCCAAATATGGAAAATGGTCGCCTACTTGGGAAGGGCCGTATAAGATTAGTCGGTGTGCACCGGGAAATGCATACATATTAGAGACCATCGAGGGAGAAGAATTTACAAGGGCACTAAATGGAAGGTATTTAAAAATATATGGCATATCGGTTTCCTATGGCCGATTCCTATTGACTCGGGTTTATATAGCCGATGTGAGGAGCATCGCCCTAAGGACAAAAAGCAAGAAGCATCTGTTCAAATAAGCCGATTATTATTCGGTACAATAATTGGGTACATGGCTGATGTGGTACAAGTCATCCTTACAATAAAAAGTACCGATACATTCATTGAATTACAATATGTTAACAGCGTTTTAACTGAGCTTTGCTCGTGTTGATCTCTCTTTGAATCCGGCCTAGTTTGATCAAAAGGCGGGTGCTCTTTTCCTCCACATCCGACATGGCGTCTTCAAGAGCGACTTGGCGGGGCAATTGATGACTCCTCTCAATCGGCGGCTGGGGTGGCTTCCTAGAGGAGTTGGCCTCGATGTGGTCCACAATCTTCTGGATGTGGGTGGGGAGATGATCTTTAAGTTCTTCATGATGGGCTTCAATCAGATCTTTGTCCGCCTGGATCAGTGGTTCGTCGGAATGCATGATCTCAATAGCCCGCTCAAGACCAGGGCTGAGCTGGGTTGGCTGAAAAACAGTGGGCAGTCAGTCGATGGTAAAGATCGGTCAAGGAGCCCAAATTTGATGTTGTACCTGATTGACGGAGGAAGAAGAAGCCATCTGGATGCCTGGTTGGAGATCTAAAAGCGTTTAGCAGAGGGCAAATGTGTGGACGTGGTGTGAGTGCCTCTGGAAGAGACACTGAGATTTCGTATTTATAGAAGGAAAGGTTGAGGAGCAATGGTTAGTAAAAGCATTCATTCAAAGCAGACGACCTTTGGGTTTGTATTCACGCAGCAACGTTAAAAGTGTTAATGTTTTACACAACATCCAAAAGGCATTCAATGTTCAGTACATTCATCCAAGGAGGATATTAATGGCCGCAATCGCCCACTAGCAGATCTGATCTGCTGAATCTAATACTCGCTGGTCATCTTCAGCCGATCTGGGAACTTCTGGCACATTGCGGTGAAGTCGAATGGCCTCGTGGGTGAGATTTTTCCTTTCCTATTTCAAATCAGTAATGGTGGCCGGGAGGTCTAGGAGGTTCTTTTCTTCAACAGCGATGACTTTCACAACCTGCTCCATCTCCTTGGCAAGTTCTGCCCTGCGCCGCTTGAGTCGGTCGATGGCGCTGACAATGCTTGGGCGCAAACTCTCGAGGGTGCCAATTCGGTGATGCACTTCTTGAGCTCAGTGCTTATATGATTCCTCCTCTTCGCGTGCTTTTGCTAGCCAGGCACGATCGGCCATATGCTGCAGAGCTCTAAACATTGGGATTTGCATTGATTCAATATATGCCACAGGTGCAAGAGCTTCCTCTGCGTCTTCTAGGACTCGACCTTTGATTTCATTAAAGATTTGCTGAATCGAAGAGGTATCTTCCACCAATCGGCCGATGTCATCCTCGAGGAGGGTTCGTATACTCTGGAGCTTGGCACAGATTTCTTCGGGTATTGAGCCTAGAGCCAGTTGATGTGAAGTAACTTCCTCATCATCAGAGACAGCAACCGCGAAGGAAAAGAGGCTATTGTTGGGCGTGTCATGTTCCTGAGAAGAAGGTGAAGAGGGAAAAGTGTTTTAGCCAACAGGAGTAGGAACTCGGCTGGTAAAGTAATGATGGTTCTTACCTCCTTGAAGTGGATTTCTTCTACTTGCGTTGGTGGGAGTGCTACCCTCGTTTAAGGAATCAGCGCGATTGGCTCATCAGAAGAGGAAGATTTGACGATGATTGGCATGGTGCTTGGACCAGCTTCCTAGAGAATGACAGGGAAAAAATCTCTATGAGCATAAAAGGATAATTGGATCTGAGATTGAGTGTTAGTTATCTTACTTTCGAAAATCGCGCGGTTGATGGCTGCCTAAAGGGGACAATCAATGTACCTGGGATGGCCTGTGCCAAAAATTGGTTAGTTTTGGTTAGGGGTTGAGAAAGATAAATGAAAGGTACATTCTTTACCTCGACTGGAAGGATTGCTGGTGGTTCGGTCTTTGCCTGGAGGTCAGCTGATGGACGAATGGTTTGCTCCGAGAGGATTCACATGACCTGATAAGGGGTGAATTTAATGGTGACATCATACTTAGAGGATGTGCAGCATATGGGATTACCTGTACAGCTTCTCCCAGCAAGGATGCAGCTGCCGATCCAGCTTCTGAAACTGCTTGGGGGTCAACCTCTTGAATGACTAGCAGTACTTCTGATTGAGTCAGCGCAGCTAAGGGCTCGGCTAGCAGCGTCGCCGATTGATCAGCCAATTTTGTGCGAGCGCGCACCCAACGGCCTGTTTTTTTCAAAGAAGACATCTTTAGTTTCTGCTTCAATCGGCTAGTGGCTATGTCCTCCAACGACGGGGTATGAAAGCCGATAATCGGGAATGATGTATATGGATGGCGATTCTCTATCGGCCTACCGCTTCGGCTGCGTGTTGGAGGAGGTTGGCTTTCGGACTGTGCAAAAAGGGGAAATCAGTAACAATCCTGTAGCATAAAGAAGACAGTGAGAAATCGGCCGGGAAGATTGTTACCTCTGCGTTTGGGTCAATTTGAGCAGGGTCCAAGCTTGTTACAATATATTGCAGGAGACGCGTAGAAAAGGTGTTGTTTCCACTCACCCCACCATAATTTGAATTGCTGAACAAAGAAGGGTGCTACTAACCAATTGGTCAAGTTGATGGTGCTGGAATCTTGTGTCAAGCTGCACAGCCGATTGTATTCGAGCCCTCTTGAAAGCCACTCCCGGAACTTCACATGGCCGACAAAGTAAATTCCAATCGGCATCTATCCTAGGCCAAATTGCCGAGCTACCACCGATGGATTGTAGAATTCATAAGTTGGGGAGTCCTTTCCAGAAAAGAAGTTTGTTGGCAGGATCTCGAGCTTGATCAAAATATCCACGAGCCCATCTTCAAAGGAGCTGGTACTCGAGTCAAAGAAATCAGGATTTTCAAAGAGTGGCTCGTCTCTCTGGTATGGATTCCAGCTCGTGGTTTCTTCACTAAAGCCAACATAGAAACATCTGAAATATTCAGCTGTTCTTGTGGGGGTAAATCTACTGCAGGAAAAGATGACATGGCCTCACCAAAAGAGGTGCGACGCCGTCGTAATGATGGGTCATCCTCTGATTCAATATTGGGGAAAGTTTTGGACTCGACTTGTTCTCTTGAAAGAGGAGTCACCGGAGAAATGTAGCTGGAAGATGAATAGGCACCGGAATGCATCGGAAGATGACCCGCTGGAAGATAAAAGCTTTTGAGCTCCGGAAGAAGGAGCGGCGGGGGAGGCGAGCACTTAAAGGACGGTTCAAGAGAAGGGTAAAGATAGGATTTTTACTGCACCGTCCGAGCGAATTTTGGGAAGAGCGGTTGACTGTAGGCGCTTCATTCAAAAAAATCGCAATCATCAGAAAGAAGACTCTGGAGCAAAAGGAGTTTTGCCGCGTTTATTGTTGCGTTTTCTTTGGGAGAAGAGCTTGAGTTGAGAAAATTTCAGAGCAAAAGATTTGTTTCACTCTGAAATTGGGAGGCATGTGTCGACGTCGGAATTTGACACGTGTTTAGATCGGCGTCAAAGAAGAAATGGCGGCTGATGCGGCAAAAAAGAAGCTACAGTTGGGAATCAGCCGATTGGAGCTACAATGTTTCAGTTGATTGGCTGAAGGAGTCAATAAAGGTTGATTGGGAGTCAGAACGGCTTGGCCGATTTGGGCCGAAAGTGGGCTAGGGTGACGATTAGCCAGAAGATGAAAGATTGGCCTGTGAGGAAATAATAACCAACTCCGATGCGGGTTGCGTTCATTTGTAAATATTTGTCATCTTAAAATTAGAGATAGAACCTAGTCGGTTAGGAAGTCAGTTGTAACAGGGTATAAATAGCTGCCTCGTAAGGCTTGCAAAAAACAACACATCAATCAATACAACAAAATCTACTTTTTCCTTACAATTTACTTTCAAGTCGGCGACTTTGCCAAAACCTTTTCTTTTCACGAGTTCATACGGGTTGGCAGGGCTGCGTCGACATGACCTCCGGCCAATTTGTAAGTTCCATTTATCGAGTAATATCTAAGCTTTAACTTCGAGCGCATCGCTGTCGTTTTGTTTAGATTTATTCACCAGTTATCGATATTTGCTAGAATTATAGCTTTACCTATTATTTTAGCTTTTATCACCAGTTATCCAGCTTCAGATATGAACTATCATCTTTTATTACTTTCATCTTTTATCATCACATAGCCGATTAGATCTATTCTAAGTGTTGCTTTTGTAGTGTTGTTTGGGTTGCTCTAGTAGTTTTCCTTACAATTGCTACGTGGTTGTCGGATGTTTTATAGCCGGTCACTTCTACAGTAAATCGGTCGATTCGCTGATACACTTCCCAAGACAGATCGGAAACATAGCCAATCAAAACCCCTACAATTTAACGCTTGTCTTTCCTTGTCAATCAACAGGTCAGATTGACTGGCACATCGCGCGAACCGCATCAGGGCGATCAACCGAACAGGAGTTAAGCAGATTCTCCCGGGTCGTGTGTCTGTCGCCAGAGGCATCCGTCAATTTTTAGCGTCAACATTTGCCAACATCGTTGAAGAAACTGAAACCAAAAGACTCGGAGGAGGGCAAGAAATGCGCACAGAGCAGAATGACATCTTCAACTAGCTGCCCAGCTCTCAATTATGAACCTCGATAAAGCATTTGAAGCAATGCAAACACGGCAACACAAGACGCCACTCGCCACTATTGCCTCCATCGACCTCATTACTCGTGCTATGCCTCAAGATAAGTATAGTACGTTGATAGCGCAGTTGGCAGAACACGCCTATGAACTACTCGACAGAGCGACTCCAATTCCATCGGTATCTCACACCCCGTCGGGGTGTAGTCAGCATGGCAGCAGCAGAGACCACGCAAGACCTTCAGCTCAACCACGTGAAGACGCCAGACAACACGGGGGCACAATTGGGGCTCCAAGGCAAAACAGAGATGTACTCGAAAACTCAAGACAACACAGAAGTGCGCTTGAGGGTAGTCGAATTGTTGGGATACGAGGTAGGCTACGCTAGCGCAAATCAAAATTTCTACCGCGTATAACCAGGAAGAACTGCCGTATAAGGATCACGGGATTACCACTCGACGCACTACTGGTGCGGAAGATGTAGATATGCGTCGATGCAGTGAAGACGATCACGTAGTCGTACGTAGTCGATCAACGTAGTCGTACGTAGTCGATCACGTCCAGCAGCTCCTCAGCAGCTCGTCCACGTGCACAGCAAGATCGCCTCCGGTACCGCGGCTCGTCGTCGGCTCGTCGTGGCTCGTCGGCGGCTCGTCGATGGCTCGTCCAAGTGCTGCAGGCGCAACACCTCCAAGGTATCCACACGTGCAGGGAGGAAGCGTCGCAAGCCGGATTGCTAGATCCGCGAGTTGCAACAGGCGAGGGCGTGGGAGGCGCGGCAAGTGTGTTCAGCCAAAAGAAGTAAACCCTAGGGCGCCCCCACCCCTCTATTTATAGAGATTCCTAATGGGCCTCTGGATCCGAGGCCCATTAGTACTCCTAAACCTAATCCAACTCGGATCAGATCCGAATTGGGCTTCCAGCCCCTTAAGTGTGTGACCCTATGGGTTCGGATACGTATAGACATGGCCCGAGTACTCCTACTCGGCCCAATAGTCGGTAGCGGCCTCTAGCAAGACGTGCCAACTCCTATACGCATACGAAGATCATATTAGACGAACCATCACAACATAATATACATGCTATTCCATTTGCCTCACGATATTTGGTCTAGCTTCAAGCCGACCGCTCTTTCTCGATCCTGTGATTCGGAATCCCTTTGTATGTTAACTCTTAACCGTACGTAGCATGGCCATGCATTTTCGGATCCGATCACTCGAGGGGCCCAGAGATATCACTCTCAATCAGAGAGGGGCAAATCCCATCTTGATTGACCATGTCTCATAGCATGCTTCTTGACAAACCCGAAAGCTACCTTTATAACTACCCTGTTACGGCGTAGCGTTTGATAACCCCTAAGTAGGTCGATCCACATCTAGAATACATGCGACAATCTCAGGTCTAAGGACAAAGCGTATATGTTGTTTAAAGAGAGAACTACTTCTCATCTTGGGTCAGTCCTAACACATGTCTCCACATGTGTCCACATTATTAGTTCAACATCTCCATGTCCATGACTTGTGAAACACAGTCATCAACTAATACATGTGCTAGTCTAATATTCATGTGTGTCCTCACATGAACTCCGACTAGGGACAACTTTAGAATAACCATACAAGTAAAGAGTTTCACATACAATTCACATAATTGCAAATCAATTCAAGTAGCCTTTAATGGATATTCAATGAACACAATATACAAATCATGGATACAAATGGAATATCATCATCTCTATGATTGCCTCTAGGGCATACCTCCAACAGTCTCCCACTTGCACTAGAGTCAATCTAGAAGGTACCTAATACCCATAGCTCTTACATGCGCATCATGCTTAGCCTGCGGGAGTGGTTTTGTCAACGGATCAGAAATGTTCAGATCCGTGTGTATTTTGCATATCTTGATCTCACCCCGGTTAACAAAGTCTCGAATGAGATGAAATCGCCGCATTACGTGTTTGTTCTTCTGGTGGTTCCTTGGCTCCTTTGCTTGCACAATTGCCCCATTGTTATCACAGTAGAGATTCAATGGGCTGGACGCATTCGGGAACACACCAAGCTCAATGAGGAAATTCCTTATCCAAACACCTTCCTTCGCGGCTTCCGAAGCCGCGATGTACTCGGCTTGTGTCGTAGAATCGGTGTAACCTGTTACAACGAGCTCCTCCTGACCTCCATAGACGAGGAACATATCTTTAGTCCTTCTCAAGTACTTAAAAATGTTTTTCACCGCTGTCCAGTGACTCTCACCTGGATCAGATTGGTGTCTGCTTGTCATACTTAGCGCATATGAAACATCTGGGCGAGTACTTATCATTGCATACATGATAGATCCAATAGCCGAGGCATATGGCACTCTACTCATGCGATCCCGCTCATCAGCAGTCGAAGGACACTGAGTCTTGCTGAGATGTATGCCACGTGACATAGGCAAGAACCCTTTCTTTGCCTCTTCCATGCTGAACCGCTTCAACACTTTGTCAATATAAGTATCTTGGCTCAAACCTATAAGCCTTCTCGACCTATCTCTATAGATCTTAATGCCCAGAATATATGCCGCTCCCCCTAAGTCCTTCATCGAAAAACTATTTTTCAGTGAAGTCTTTACGGACTCAAGCATAGGAATGTTATTTCCAATCAGTAATATGTCATCCACATATAAGATTAGAAATACTACAGAGCTCCCACTAACCTTCTTGTAAACACAAGACTCTTCTTCGTTCTTGGTGAAGTCAAACCCTTTGACCACTTCATCAAAACGAATGTTCCAACTCCTAGATGCTTGCTTCAATCCATAAATGGATCTCTGAAGCTTGCATACCTTTCCAGCATTTTTCGGATCGACAAAACCCTCGGGCTGTATCATATACACGTCCTCAGCTAGGTTTCCATTCAGGAAAGCTGTCTTGACATCCATCTGCCATATCTCATAACCGAAATATGCAGCTATAGCTAGAATAATCCGAATGGACTTAAGCATCACTACGGGCGAGAAGGTCTCGTCGTAGTCAACTCCTTGAACTTGTCGAAAACCTTTTGCGACAAGTCGTGCTTTATAGATGTGAACATTTCCATCCATGTCCTTTTTCTTCTTATAGATCCACTTGCACTCTATGGCTTTAACACCATCAGGCGGGTCAACCAAGTTCCAAACTTGATTGTCTCCCATGGACTCTATTTCGGATTGCATGGCACTCTGCCATTTTTCGGAGTCTGGGTCCATCATTGCTTCTGCATATGTCGCAGGCTCATCATTGTCCAACAATAATATTTCTCGCATTTCGCGGAGCCTTGCCGACCTTCGTGGTTGTGGCGGTGCTTCTCTTGCCATGGGTATCTCAACTTGTTCTGCTACGTTAGCATCACTCGTTGATTCTTGCCCGATCGGCTCATCTTGAACTTCTTCAAGATGCACTGTCTTTCCACTCTTTTCTCCTTTGAGAAACTCTTTCTCTAGGAAAACCCCGTTCCAAGCGACAAACACTTTGCCTTCTGATCGGTTGTAGAAATAATATCCCAAAGTTTCCTTTGGATATCCCACGAAAATGCACTTATCCGACTTGGGTGTGATCTTGTCCGACTGAAGTCGCTTGACGAAGACTTCACATCCCCAAATCTTTAGAAAAGACAGACTAGGAACCTTTCCAGTCCATATCTCATATGGTGTCTTAACTACGGATTTAGATGGTACCCTATTAAGTGTGAAAGCTGCTGTTTCTAGAGCGTATCCCCAAAATGACAACGGTAGGTCCGACTGGCTCATCATTGATCGAACCATGTCTAACAAAGTTCGATTATGTCGCTCGGACACACCGTTTCTCTGAGGTGTTCCAGGCGGCGTAAGTTGTGGAACAATTCCGCAACTCTTTAGATGATTGCTAAACTCGTGGCTCAAATACTCGCCTCCACGATCAGATCGTAAGGCCTTAATTTTCTTGCCACGCTGATTTTCAACTTCATTCTGAAATTCCTTGAACTTTTCAAAGGTTTCAGACTTGTGCCTCATCAAGTAGACATAGCCATATCTACTAAAATAATCAGTGAAAGTTATGAAGTATTGGAATCCTCCTCTAGCCGTCGTGCTCATTGGTCCGCATACATCACTATGTACGAGTTCCAACAAGTCTACTGCTCTCTCAGGAAATCCTGTGAAAGGCGTCTTGGTCATCTTGCCTAGCAAGCAAGCCTCACATGTCTTGTATGATTCAAAATCAAACGAAGTTAGAAGTCCATCAGAATGGAGCTTCTTCATGCGCTTTTCACTTATATGACCCAAACGACAATGCCACAAGTAGGTAGGACTCAAATCATTAGGCCGAGGCCTTTTAGCACTTACATTACAGACAGGTGAACCATCAAGATTTAAAATAAATAATCCATTCACAATGGGTGCAAAAGCCATAAACATATTATTCTTAGAGATCACACAACCATTGTTTTCACTCGCAAATGAATAACCATCCTTCATCAAGCATGAAGGAGACAAAATGTTTCGACTTAAACTAGGAACAAAATAACAATTATTCAACTCCATAATAAATCCTGACGGGAGGTGGAGTTGCATCGTCCCGACGGTCAACGCAGCAACTCTTGCATTATTGCCCACGCGGAAATCAACTTCTCCTCTTTCCACGCTTCTACTTCTTATCATTCCCTGCATCGAATTGCAAATATGAGCAACCGATCCGGTATCAAATACCCAAGAATTAATAATTGTATCAGCGAGAAATATGTTGTCTATAACATTAACAACAAGCGTACCTGAGGTAGAAGTACTCTTACTTCCGCCATTCTTCAAGGAAGCTAGGTACTGCTTGCAGTTTCTCTTCCAGTGACCAAGTTCATGACAGTAAAAGAACTCTTTGTCTGGAGCAGGTCCAGGTCCAGCTTTAACCTTGGGCGGTGGGTTTGGCTTGGACGTTCCAGCCTTGCCCTTCTTCTTCCAAGAATTGCCCTTCTTCTTAAAGCTAGGCTTGTTCTGTATAGCCATCACATGGCTGGTACTAGCGCTTTTCTTGATGTCTACCTCTGCTGTCTTGAGCATACCACACAGTTCATTCAAACCCTTCTCCGTCCCATGCATATGGTAGTTCGAGATGAAGTTCCCATAGCTAGGCGGAAGAGATGAAAGAATGAAGTCAGTGGCCAACTCTTTGCCCATTGGGAAGCCCAGCTTCTCCAATCACTAAGTGTAACCAACCATCTTGATTACATGTGGTCCTACTGCTGCGCCTTCTGCTAACTTGCACTCCAGAAAGGCTTTGGACACATTGAACCTTTCGGTCCTAGCCTGTGTCTGGAACATGTCCTTGAGCGCCACGATCATATCGTGTGCCTCATGATTTGTTTCGAACTGCATCTGCAGCTTGGGTTCCATGCAAGCAAGCATAAGGCAGCTTACCTCAAGATTAGCATCAAATGCCTTCTTGTAAGCAGCCTTAACGGCAGCAGATGCATCATCAGCAGGTACTGGTGGTAGTGGGGTGTCTAGAACATCTTCCTTTTTATCGGCCCTGAGAACAATTCTCAGGTTACGGATCCAATCCGAGTAGTTTGTTCCATTCAACTTGTCCTTCTCAAGGACCGAACGCAAAGCAAACGATGTGGTGGTGTTGCTAGGTGCCATTTAATCTACAACAAAAGTAATGCAAAATACACTAAGACAAACGTATCCATGATAGAGCAAATGACTATTTTAAATATACATGCTATAACTACCCTATACGCATACGAAGATCATATTGTATGCAAGCTACCTTTATAACTACCCTGTTACGGCGCAGCGTTTGATAGCCCCTAAGTAGGTCGATCCACATCTAGAATACATGCGACAATCTCAGGTCTAAGGACAAAGCGTATATGTTGTTTAAAGAGAGAACTACTTCTCATGTTGGGTCAGTCCTAGCACATGTCTCCACATGTGTCCACATTATTAGTTCAACATCTCCATGTCCATGACTTGTGAAACATAGTCATCAACTAATACATTTGCTAGTCTAATATTCATGTGTGTCCTCACATGAACTCTGACTATGGACAACTTTAGAATAACCATACAAGTAAAGAGTTTCACATACAATTCACATAATTGCAAATCAATTCAAGTAGCCTTCAATGGATATTCAATGAACACAATATACAAATCATGGATGCAAATGGAATATCATCATCTCTATGATTGCCTCTAGGGCATACCTCCAACAGTAGATTCTATTAAATAGTTTAATGTGATTTACTCTGTCATGGATACATTTGTCTTAGTGTATTTTGCATTATTTTTGTTGTAGATTAAATGGCACCTAGCAACACCACACCATTTGCTTTGCGTTCGGTCCTTGAGAAGGACAAGTTGAATGGAACAAACTACTTGGATTCGATCCGTAGCCTGAGAATTGTTCTTAGGTCCGATAAAAAGGAAGATGTTCTAGACACCCCACTAGCACAAGTACCTGCTGATGATGCATCTGCTGCCGTTAAGGCTGCTTACAAGAAAGCATTTGATGCTAATTTTGAGGTAAGCTGCCTTATGCTCACTTGCATTGAACCTGAGCTACAGATGCAGTTCGAAATGAATCATGAGGCACATGATATGATCATGGCGCTCAAGGATATGTTCCAGACACAGGTCAGGATTGAAAGGTTAAATGTGTCCAAGGCCTTGCTGGAGTGCAAGCTAGCAGAAGGCGCAACAGTAGGACTACACGTAATCAAGATGGTTGGTTACACTCAGCGATTGAACAAGCTAGGCTTCCCAATGGGCAAAGAGTTGGCCACTGACTTCATTCTTTCTTCTCTTCCACCTAGCTATGGGAACTTCATCTCGAACTACCATATGCATGGGATGGAGAAGGATCTGAATGAACTGTGTGGTATGCTCAAGATAGCAAAAGTTGACATTAAGAAAAGCGCTAGTGGCAGCCATGTGATGGCTGTACAGAACAAGCCTAGCTTCAAGAAGAAGGGCAATTCTTGGAAGAAGAAGGGCAATTCTTGGAAGAAGAAGGGCAAGGCTAGAGTGTCCAAGCCAAACCCAGCGCCCAAGGCTAAAGCTGGACCTGCTCCAGATAAAGAGTGCTTCTATTGTCACGAACCTAGTCACTGGAAGAGAAATTGCAAGCAGTACGTAGCTTCGTTGAAGAATCGCGGAAGTAAGAGTACTTCCACCTCAGGTACGCTTGTTGTTAATGTTATAGACAACATATTTCTCGCTGATACAATTATTAATTCTTGGGTATTTGATACCGGATCGGTTGCTCATATTTGCAATTCGATGCAGGGAATGATAAGAAGTACAAGCATTGAAAGAGGAGAAGTTGATTTTCGTGTGGACAATAATGCAAGAGTTGCTGCGTTGACCATCGGGATGATGCAACTCCACTTCCCGTCAGGATTTATTATGGAATTGAATAATTGTTATTTTGTTCCTAGTTTAAGTCGAAACATTTTGTCTCCTTCATGCTTGATGAAGGATGATTATTTTTTTGCGAGTGAAAATAATGGTTGTGTGATCTCTAAGAATGATATGTTTGCGGCTTTTGCACCCATTGTGAATGGATTGTTTGTTTTAAATCTTGATGGTTCGCCTGTCTGCAACATAAGTGCTAAAAGGCCTCAGCCTAATGATTTGAGTACTACCTACATGTGGCATTGTCATTTGGGTCATATAAGTGAGAAACGCATGAAGAAGCTCCATACTGATGGACTTTTAACTTCGTTTGATTTTGAATCATACGAGACATGTGAGGCTTGCTTACTAGGCAAGATGACCAAGGCACCTTTCACAGGTTTTCCTGAGAGAGCATTAGACTTGTTGGAACTCGTACATACTGATGTATGCGGACCAATGAGCACGACAGCCAGAGGAGGCTACCAATACTTCATAACTTTTACTGATGATTTTAGTAGATATGGCTATGTCTACTTGATGAGGCACAAGTCTGAAACCTTTGAAAAATTCAAGGAATTTCAGAATGAAGTTGAAAATCAGCGTGGCAAGAAAATTAAGGCCTTGCGATCTGATCATGGAGGCGAGTATTTGAGCCACGAATTTAGCAATCATCTGAAGAGTTGAGGAATTGTTCCACAACTTACACCACCTGGAACACCTCAGAGAAATGGTGTATCCGAGCGACGTAATCGAACTTTGTTGGACATGGTTCGATCAATGATGAGCCAGTCGGACCTACCGTTATGATTTTGGGCATACGCTCTAGAAACAGTAGCTTTCACACTTAATAGGATACTGTCTAAATCTGTAGTTAAGACACCATTTGAGATGTGGACTGGAAAGACTCCCAGTTTGTCTTTTCTTAAGATTTGGGGATGTGAAGTATTTGTCAAGCAACTTCAGTGGAACAAGATTACACCCAAGTTGGATATGTGCAGTTTCATGGGATATCCAAAGGAAACTTTAGGATACCTCTTCTACAACCAATCAGAGGACAAAGTGTTTGTCGCTCGGAACGGGGTTTTCCTAGAGAAAAAGTTTCTCAAAGGGGAAAATAGTGGAAAGATAGTATGTCCTGACGAAGTTCGAGATGAGCCAATCGGGCAAGAATCAACGAGTGATGCTAACGTAGCAGAACAAGTTGAGATACCCGTGGCAAGAGAAGAACCACCACAACCACAAAGGTCGGCAAGGCTCCGCAAACAATGGAAAATATTATTGTTGGACAATGATGAGCTTGTGACATATGCAGAAGCAATGATGGACCCATACTCAGAAAAATGGCAAAGTGCCATGCAATCCGAAATAGTGTCCATGGGAAACAATCAAGTTTGGAACTTGGTTGACCCGCTCGATGGTGTTAAAGCCATAGAGTGCAAGTGGATCTATAAGAAGAAAAAGGACATGGATGGAAATGTTCACATCTATAAAGCACGACTTGTCGCAAAAGGTTTTCAATAAGTTCAAGGAGTTGACTACGACGAGACCTTCTTGCCCGTAGTGATGCTTAAGTCCATTTGGATTATTCTAGCTATAGCTGCATATTTCGATTATGAGATATGGCAGATGGATATCAAGACAGCTTTCCTGAATGGAAACCTAACTGAGGACGTGTATATGATACAACTCGAGGGTTTTGTTAATCCGAAAAATGTTGGAAAAGTATGCAAGCTTCAGAGATCCATTTATGGATTGAAGCAAGCATCTAGGAGTTGGAATATTCGTTTTGATGAAGTGGTCAAAGGGTTTGGCTTCACCAAGAATGAAGAAGAGTCTTATGTTTACAAGAAGGTTAGTGGGAGCTCTGTAGTATTTCTAATCTTATATGTGGATGACATATTATTGATTGGAAACAACATTCCTATGCTTAGTCCGCAAAGACTTCACTGAAAAATAGTTTTTCGATGAAGGACTTAGGGGAAACGGCATATATTCTGGGCATTAAGATCTATAGAGATAGATCGAGAAGGCTTATAGGATTAAGCCAAGATACTTACATTGACAAAGTATTGAAGCGGTTCAGCATGGAAGAGGCGAAGAATGGGTTCTTGCCTATGTTACATGGCATACATCTCAGCAAGACTTAGTGTCCTTTGACTGCTGATGAGCGAGATCGCATGAGTAGAGTGCCATATGCCTCGGCTATTGGATCTATCATGTATGCAATGATAAGTACTCCCCAGATGTTTCATATGCGCTAAGTATGACAAGCAGACACCAGTCTGATCCGGGTGAGAGTCACTGGACAGCGGTGAAAAACATTCTTAAGTACTTAAGAAGGACTAAAGATATGTTTCTCGTCTATGAAGGTGAGGAGGAGCTCGTTGTAACAGGTTACACCGATGCTAGTTTCCAAACTGACAAAGATGATTCAAAGTCACAATCAAGATTTGTGTTCACGCTAAACGGTGGTGCTGTTAGTTGGAAGAGTTCCAAATAGGAGATGGTGACCGATTGTACGACAGAAGTTGAGTACATCGCGGCTTCAGAAGTCGCGAAGGAGGGTGTTTGGATAAGGAACTTCCTTATCGAGCTTGGTGTGTTCCCGAATGCGTCCAGCCTGTTGAATCTCTACTGTGATAACAATGGGGCTATTGCAAAAGCAAAGGAGCCAAGGAATCACCAGAAGAACAAACATGTAATGCGACGACTTCATCTCATTTGAGACTTCGTTAACCGGGGTGAGATCAAGATATGCAAAATACACACGGATCTGAACATTTCTGATCTGGTGACAAAGCCACTCCCGCAGGCTAAGCATGATGCGCATGTAAGAGCTATGGGTATTAGATACCTTCTAGATAGACTCTAGTGCAAGTGGGAGACTGTTGGAGGTATGCCCTAGAGGTAATCATAGACATGATGATATTCCATTTGTATCCATGTTTTATATTGTGTTCCTTGAATATCAATTAAAGGCTACTTGAATTGATTTGCAATTATGTGAATTGTATGTGAAACTCTTTACTTGTATGGTTATTCTAAAGTTGTCCCTAGGCAGAGTTCATGTGAGGACACACATGAATATTAGACTAGCACATGTATTAGTTGATGACTATGTTTCACAAGTCATGGACATGGAGATGTCAAACTAATAATGTAGGCACATGTAGAGACATGTGCTAGGACTGGCCCAACATGAGAAGTAGTTCTCTCTTTACACAACAAGTACGCTTTGTCCTTAAACCTGAGATTGTCGCATGTACTCAAGATGTGGATTGACTTACTTAGAGGCTATCAAACGCTACACCATAATAGGGTAGTTAAAAAGGTAACTTTCAGGTTTGTCAAGAAGCATGCTGTGAGGCATGGTCAAATCAAGATGGGATTTGCCCCTCTCTAATTGAGAGTGATATCTCTGGGCCCCTCGAGTGATCGGATCCGAAAATGCATGGTCATGCTGCGTACGGTTAAGAGTTAACCTACAAAGGGATTTCGAATCACAAGATCGAGAAAGAGCGGTCAGCTTGGAGCTAGACCAAATATCGTGAGGCAAAGAAAATAGCATGTACGTGATGTTGTGATGGTTCGTTTGATATGATCTTCGCGTGCGTATAGGAGTTGGCACGTCTTGCTATAGGCCGCTACCGACAATTGGGCTGAGTAGGAGTACTCGAGCCATGTCTATCCGTATCCGAACCTATAGGGTCACACACTTAAGGGGCTGGAAGACCAATTCGAATATGATCTGAGTTGGATCAGGTTTAGGAGTACTAATGGGCCTCGGACCTAGAGGCCCATCAGGAACCTCTATAAATAGAGGGGTGGGGGCACACTAGCGTTTTATACCTTTTGGCCGAAGCGTAGCCGCCGCGCCTCCCACGCCCTTGCCCTGTTGCAACTCACAGACTTAGCAGTTCGGCTTGCGATGCTTCCTCCCTGCATGTGTGGATACCTTGGAGGTGTTGCACCTGCAGCACTTCGACGAGCCAAGACGAGCTGCCGATGAGCCACAATGAGCTGCCGACGAGCCACGACGAGCCGACGACGAGCCGCGGCATGAGAACGACCTTGTTGCACGTGGACGAGCTCCTAAGGAGCTGCTCGACGTCGATGTGATCAACTTCGTGTTCGACTACGCTGATCGACTTCGCTACCCCGACGCGATTCTACATCTTCCGCATCCGTGCGTCGAGTGGTAATCCCGTGATCCATATAAGGCAGTTTTCTTGGTTTATGCGGTAGAATTTTTTTTTGCACTAGTGTAGCCTACCTCGTATTCCAACAACTACTTCCAGGAACATAACATCTCCGTGGTCACTAACTTCCCCCTAGGTGAAATTGTTCACAATCGAGAAGCCATGGGAAGAATCTCAAAATGGGCAGTAGAACTTGAAGCGCTCTCCCTGGAATTTAGGCCATGAACCGTGATCAAATCCCAAGCTCTAGTCAATTTCATGGCAGAGTGGAGGGAGAATCAATTACCAACACCAGCAGAATGCCTAGAGCATTGGGTCATGTACTTTGATGGGTCACTCAAGCTCAAAGGCGCTGGCGCAGGAGTACTCTTGATATCCCCCAAGGGTGAACAACTCAAATATGTGCTCCAGATATTCTGGGAGGTGTCAAATAATGAAGCCGAGTAGGAAGCGCTACTACATGGGTTACGCCTAGCAGTATCCTTGGGGATGAAGAGATTACTAGTCTACGGCGACTCGCTAGTAGTCATCAACCAAGTCAATGATGCGTGGGACAGCAACAAAGAGAACATGGATGCGTATTGCAAAGAAGTCCGCAAGCTAGAAAATAAATTTTCAAGCCTAGAGTTCCACCACATTGTCTGTGACAACAATGTCGCTACGGACGTCCTATCCAAGATGGGTTCAACATGTGCTCAAGTTCCAGCAGGAGTCTTCATCCACGAGCTTTGCAAGCCATCCATCATGGAGCAGGCACCATTAGCAACCACCGATTGCAGCCCAGTAGAACCAGACCAGGAGGTTATGATTATCGATGTGGATTGGAGAACACCATTTATTAACTATATCAAAGAGCACAAACTACCCTCAAACAAGACATAGGCAGAGCAAGTCTTACGCTGAAGCAAAAGCTACGTACTCGTCGAAGACAAGCTATACAGAAGAGGCACATCTTCAAGAGTACTCATGAAGTGCGTCACATGAGAAGATGGCAAGGACATATTGGAAGAAATACACAAAGGGATCTACGGCAACCACGCATCTTCACGCGCGATAGTGGGCAAGGCCTTCAGAGCAGCGTTTAACTAGCCTACCATACTAGCCAATGCAGAGGAACTAGTCCGTCAATACCAAGGTTGTCAGTTCTTTGCAAAGCAACAACATGTCCCTGCCTACAAGCTCATCACGATACCTCCAACGTGGCCCTTTGCATGCTGGGGACTCGATATGATTGGTCCACTTCCAACAGCACCTGGAGGATTCAATCGAGTACTCATGGCGATTGACAGGATCACAAAATGGATAGAAGTGAAGCCTGTCCCCTGCTCCAAGGCAGATAGAGTACTCCACTTCCTTGACGAGATCATCCACCACTATGGATTCCCAAACTGGATCATCACGGATTTAGGCTCCAATTTCAAGAACCACGAATTCTAGGAGTACTGTGAAAACAGCGGAATTGACGTTCGTTATGTCTATGTCACTCACCCAAGAGCCAATGGCCAAGTTGAGCACGCCAATGGGATGTTACTTGATGCCCTAAAGAAAAGGCTGCACGATATTGGCAACACCAAAGGAGGCAAGTGGCTCAAAGAACTTCCCAACATTCTCTGGGGGCTGTTACTCAACTGTGCAAACCTACAAGGCAGTCAACCTAATTTTTGGTCTACGGATAAGAAGGCATACTCCCTGCCGACATCATGCGGAAGTCTCCCACAGTTGAACAATACGACGAAGGCGTGGCAGAAGAAACAAAGCGTCTAGACGTAGACAGCCTAGAAGAAGCCCGTTGTGCGGCACTCATCCAATCAGCAAGGTACCTTGAAGGACTCCGCCGTTATCATGATCGCAATGTGAACATCAAAGTACTCGTTGTAATAGAGTAGGACTTCTCTAGTCGCATCCGACTAGTATTCTTGTAACCAACCGACCTGTAATCCTACCCCTGTATATATAACGCGAGGTAGGGACCCCCTCCAAAGAAATTCAATACAACGAACACACAGGACGTAGGGTATTACGCTATTCAGTAGTCCAAACCTGTCTAAATTGTGTATTTGCGTTTACCTTCGAGTTCCTGATCTCGACTAGCCCCACGAAACAAAACACTACCTCGAGCACCCCCTTAGTAGGTTGCTGAGTCTAAACACTGACACCTTATTGTGGCACCAGATGGAGAGTTCTACGTTATTTGGACTAGCTTCTTATTGAACTTGTAATGCCACTTCAAAAACTAACTAGCTGGGTTTGATGAATTGGCACAAACTTGATGTATGGAGTTGTAATATCACTGGTGGAAAACGCAGCATTAGTCCTGGTTGGATAAGGCCATAGATCCCAAAAATCCAACCAGGACTAAATTTTCGAGACTGGGGGGGAGGGGTTGTTCTTTAGTCTCAGGTCATTCACCCGGGACTAAAGACCCCCTTTAGTCCCAGTTGATTTTATTAGTCTCGGTTGGTAAAACCAACCAGGACTAAAGGGGTGGCAACGCTAGGCACAGCACGGGTCCCTTTAGTCATGGTTGGTTTTACCAACCAGGATTAAAGAGGATACATGCATGTGCCTGCATGGCGCAGGCACGTACCCCTTTAGTACATAAGACTTTTTCTTTAAATTCTTTTCCATATCGATATTGTATGCAAGTCATATTAATATTGTATGCAAGTCGCATATAGATTTCATGGCAGTAATATATATATATATATTTATATTTATAATTCTTAGTATATTATAAAAATCAAACTATTATTTATACAATTACTATATATACAATAATTTGTCCACTTTATTCCTAGGATCGTCCTGTTGTGGTGTTGCTCGTGCGGCTATTGAACGTCCGTCGTAATAAAATTCTCCCACGGGATTTATCACCTCGTCCACCAGGAATCCTATGAGACCTTCACATATTGCAAAAATTCTCTGCTTCTCCAAGAGTCTTTCTTGAATCTTCCACATCTGTAATTTGAAAATATGTGAATGTTACACGAACAATTAAATATAAGGAGCTAGAAAAGAATTAATTATTAATAGTTTTATTTTATGTACATCTAGATCATGCGACGATAGCAACTTGCCATGCACAAAACTGTTCATGTTCTCACAGACATAGTAACCACATAGATTATTGCCTTGTTCCTCTCCCAAGCACTTTAGTAGGAAAAAAACAAGTTATGAAATATTCGTGTTATAGAATGTACAAAATGTGCAAACATCATACGTACCGGGAACTTTGTATTGAGTGTAAGTTTTTCTTTGAAGTCACCATAGTGAGTCTTAAGGAATCGTTTCCATGCGCTGCAGATGAAAATAATGAATGATCTAGTGTTAGGTGAAAATTTAGGAAATAAACTTTTTCATAGATATAAAGGTCCAGAATTATTACGAGTTTAGCATGTATTGAATGTCTTGGTACTCCGCTGGTGGTTCCCTCAATGAATTGTACACAATGACGTGGCTTCTATCAATCATAATTATTAGGAGGATCCAGTGGAAACTGCATACATAAATATTTATATTAGAGATAACTAACATTAATTAGGTAAGGAAAGAGAAAACCAAAATAGATCGTACCCACACTTACTTAAAGTTGTATGGTAGTAGTATGTATTCCTTGTAATTTTGTTTATCCAAGAAATTGTATACTGCCTTCAATGTTTTTTTTGGCTGATCCCGTATTTGAGCTTGGTTAACGAGCGATGGATCCATGAAGCCAACATTAAAGTACGATTCTCTATGGCACCTCTGAATTAGCATCCTACATAAAATGGAAGTAGAAGTTACTAGGATGACGCACACACAAAAAAAATGATATGAGCCAAATTTGCATATTGAAAAATAGACGCTTACATAACCCAGGCACTGATGAGAGAGATGTCAAGGGCATCCTGATGGTACACTTTATATATATCCTTGAATTCTATCCATAGGAGTTTCTCACCTTCACCGAAAAAATCAATCGGCTTAACCTGAAGAGCGAACATGAGCCTCTCGTTGGCAGACTGCTCTATGTACCATTCATGGAATTCGTACATCTTCGTGGAGAGCTTTTGTACCAATTCAGGCCTTACTAGAGGCTTGCCTACCTCAAAGAGCCATTTAGGTACAATTCGCTTTGGAGCTAGAGGTTCAAATTGCCCTAGAACTTCAGCAAGAGACATACTTGTATCTTGCATAAATCCAATGACTTTGATTTGTTGTTCTAAGGGCACTGCTTGTATAGTTTGAGTGTCTTTATCCGGTAGATCCCGGAGCTGGGGGACAGTACGACTTGAAGACGATGCTCCTCGCCATTTTTTCTTCTCATCAGACTTAACTAACGAATGCTCGTAGTTTGATACTATAGTCCTCTTTACTTCTTTTGACATGCCAATAAAAAATTTTAATTTTGCTGGATCTAGTGGCTTTGGCTCCATTTCCTTTGCTTTTCTTTGTTCAGCGCAGTTTTTGAAGAACTCCTTCACCGTTGCTTGGGATATTTCCCGCAATTCCTCAGTAGTCATATCGGCCGGTAGCTTCTGAATGGGTTTAGACTTCTTTGTTTTCTTTGGTTGCCTTAGCTTGGAAGGTGGTGGTCGCGGCTTCTTCAGAGGTGCTGCAAGTTCCTTGCTCACTGCGGGTCTTACTCCCGGCAATGGTGATCGGGGAGGGGTGTTGTGGTCATCATCACTCACACCACCAGGATTTGATGGAGATGTAGACGGTGATCGAGCTGGATGCGACGGTCCTGGTGGTGACGACGGTCCTGGAGGTGGATGTGCTAGAGATGACGGTCTTGAGTTTTGAGGAGATGGTTGCTACGGGGGATCTACAGGGAGCAATGATGCCTCCATGCCAGGGATGATGATGTAGCGTTTGAGCCATAGAATGATCGCATGAAGTACATCTCCTAGTGTCCTTTCCCCATCACCTCCTGGCAAGTCGAGCTCTAAGCCTTCATATTGACTATCAACAATCCGCTCTAGGCCAACGCTAGAGTAGCCAGGTGGAATCTCCATGCCAGGGCTTATCTACCCTTGCAGGATTGGTAAAGCACTCCCGTACGCCACCTGTACATATAGGAGAAATAAAGAAGTTATTAAACTCCCAAGGCGTGGATGGCTTGAGAAGATTGCATAAATTATATATATGTATACCTTAATAGTGATGTTACCGAATGGTCTATGCAGCTCACCTGAGGTACACTGAGTGATGTCATCCACAGGGTACCGTTGGTTGTCCACGGGTAATCTTGTCATGTGCTCATCGGGGACCATTGTGGAAGCACAGCTGCTTCGGCGGTGAGAAGGGTTGACGATGTTAGGATCCTGCAGTGCTCCAGATTGGGCCATCTCAGTAACTACCTTGGCCACTTGAATAAATTTCTTCCTGCATTCTTACTTCTTGAGAATGCACTTTGGCTTTAAATATGCGCCGCCCGCTCTCCTCTTGCTATTCCTTTCTTCACTTGCAGCTTCTGTATGAGTCGATGTCCCTATGGAAAGTGAACTTCCACGGAACGATCCCGTAGCCTTGCCAATGTTCTGGGTGTTCAGGATTCCCGAGCGCCAATGTGAGCTCATTGTTCTCTCTATCCCCCTTCAACTTCGCAACTTTAGCATCTTCAATGTTTTTGATAAGCCTTTTGGCCTTCTGACGTATTGTTTCATTGAACATAAGTGTCTCATCCTCTTGGCTCAGGTTGCCTCCATGAGCGTAATACTAATTTTTCGATCTATCGGGCCAGTCAATAGTTGCTAGTACGATACCTCGATCGAATAGGTCTTGTTCCATCTTGCGCCATTTGGGGATTGTAGTGATGTAACCACATCGCCCTAAACAATGATGGCACTCCTTCTTGCTAGCATTGGGAACATTGACATGAACCTTATTCGCACTACCTTCGCTCATCTTGTATTCGACAAATGAGTTCTAGTGGTCCCTTAACTTTGACCACTCATTGAAATCCAGATTCTTCTTGAAGGTCTGGAATTGGGTTTCCATCTTCTTCAGCATCCACTCTTTCACATCTTTTTCTTTGACACCTTCAGCAAGTGTGAATTGTTTCTTCACATCTGCCCACAACATATCTTTTTGTGTCCACGGGAGCACGTATGGATCATCTTGTCTACCCTTCCATTGTTTAATGTTGATGGGCACGTTGTCCCTTACCATAGCCCTGATCTCACTCATGAACTTTCTAGCCACATATTCGGGAGCAATTGGCTTGCCCTCTTCTTTCACTTCCGTGATGTGAAGCCTTCCCTCCATTATCTTTGTACGACCTCGAGGCTTATTTCGCTTTGTCGATCCAGAGGGTTAATAGTTCAAGATTCTTTAATTTGTACATAGTAATAATGAATATGAAATTATAGATGGGGTAAAAAAATGAAAATGATATATACCTCGCCGAAACCTTCCGTCATGTCAAGGTTTTGTTCCGCGTTGTTATCAACGCGGTGCTCGGGCTCATCATTGCCATCACCAGACATGTTGAGGAACATGTCCGCTTGGATACCCTCATCCTCGGTGTACGTTATTGGAATGTTGGAGCCACTACCACCAGCAATAATCTGCTCTATTAAATACCTTGCATCCTCTTTGTCTCGCATCTCAACTAATTTAAACACACATGAAATCATAGATACATTAAATTAAAAATTGTATCAAGTAGTATAATTAATGTTTAAACATGAAATCATAGAACAACCATGAAATAAAAGAAACTGATTGAAATATAAACATGAAACCATACATTAAATTATAAATATATATATATGAAATAATATATATAATAAAACTTGTACAATTTATTACATGAAATTAAATATTACAAAATCTCTACTTGTATATTGTCATAAAAAATGTCATTAAATTGTATATACAACACCTCTACTAATTTATATATTTGTATATATACATTAGTATATATATAAATTTTCTAAGCATTTCTACAAATTTATACTAATTTTCTAATCTTTTTAAACTAAATTATACAAATGTACACTAAATTGTACAAAATGTATACTAAATTATACTAAAGGTGGTGATGCGGACAACATCTCCAACATGTCAAAGAACCTACTTGCAAGGATGCACCCCGACAAGAATGAGTTTAGCATCTTTGACTTCATTTAGAAGGAGATTATTATTTTCTCTTACTCACCCAAGAAAGTGACAAAGTTGGAGATTTTGACACACAAGGGTCATCCCGTCTACAAGCCAAAGAAGGGTCATCTTAAGAGGCTTTGCAAAATTGGGTCCCATGGTATTCGTCCTCCACCTCCACAAGGACCTTCTCATGGGCCTTCATCTTCTCAAGGACCATCCATTGGAGCTTCATCTTCTCATGGGCCATCATCGTCTCGTAGGCCCTCTAGCTCTAGAGGTCCTCCACCCTCCCGTGCTCCTAAGAAGAAAGGGATCTTCAACTTCCTATCCCAAGGTCTCTTTGCTTGCTTCAATGTGGGCCGCCACAATGCAGAAGAAATGTATGCTCACAAGAAGCATATGGATGAGCAACTCTTAGAGATAGAAAAGGGGCAAAAGGAGCTCGTGGCTAAGAATGATATCCCACACTCTCCCTTCCATGCTCCTATGGATTTTCCTTCTCCACCGGTTTTCTACAACCCTTGGGAGGAAATTGGGTAGCCCTCCATGTTCTTTGGAGCACCCCAAGAAGAAGATGAGGAAGACTTGGGTGGGCAAGAGGAGTTCGAGGAAGAAGAAGAAGATATCCCCCAGTTCATACTCCGGAAGATGAGGGTGATGATGATGATGAGGATGAGGATGATGATGATGAGTGATGGCTATGAAAGGGCCTCCCCTTTTTGGAGCTTGATGCCAAAGGGGGAGTGAGCTCACCATGGACAATATGGTGGTGGTTGCTATCTTTTTATGAGTTTTTAGTTTGTGGGCTTGTGGACATGTAAGAATTTTTATGTGGTTTGATGCATGGTGTGCCAAGTGAACTTTTAAGTTTGTAAGACTTATTCCAGATTTGCTATGTTAGTGTGGATCTATAACTTTATTCATATGTGATGATCATGGCTTGGTGTATTGTATATTTTTCACTTTGTTAAAGTGTTATATCTTGTCATATGCATCACAATGATATTTATGTCACACCTTTGCACCCCACGAATGCAAAGATATAGGGGGAGCCCACTTAGCATGTGCAAATGGTGTTTGAGGCCATCTTGTCTCTATCTTGAAAGATGCACATGTTAAGGGGAAGCTCACCTATATGATTGGATTCAAATGATTATATATGTCTCATGTGAGCCTTAATTGTGTTGTCATCAATCACCAAACAGGGGAGATTGAAAGTGCATTTGGCCCCCTGAGTGGATTTTGGTGTTGATGGCATGCATAATTAAGGGACTAATGATTTTATCAAGTAATTGACAAGTTTAAATCCTAAGAAATGCAAAGGTGTAAGAAAAGAACCCCAAATTTAATTGAAGAACGGTGTTGGAGCATAAAAGAAGACCTATTTATACTTTCTATTTTTGAAATTGAGTATAGGAACACCGTATTATAAAGGGGGACGTGGATGGATAGCTTGAAGATGTCAAGTGCTTGTTTGAGATGCTAACAACCCATGAGAGACACCACTTACACACTTGCATATTTAATTTCTCATAGTTTCAGTGAATGTCAGAAGTTCCAACACCTGCTGGAAGTTTTAAAAAACTTCCAAAAGGGGGTGCTCATTGGATTTAATTGAACAATGTTGGAAGTTCTGATAATAGGCACCATAAGTTTCCAGTAACTTCCAGCAAGGGGTTTCCAGCCGTTTTATTTGAACTATGTCAGAAGTTCCGACACTGTGTCGAAAGTTCTGACAAGCACATAACAGAACTGTAACGGCTAGTTTTTCGGGCTCGGATATTTATACCCCCTCAGCCTCCCTTTATTTGCTGCTGACCTAACCCAAGACAAAGACCCCATAGAGCATTCAATACTCCTCCCCACTCCCTTCTTAAGCTAAATCTTTAAGAGTTTTGAGTTAGGGTTGGGTGAGAGAAAGATTGGAGGTGTGAGACTTGGGGCTTTGAGTGTGAGGTTCAACAAGTTCATCTCAAGAGCACTTGAAGCATCTTCGACCTTCGATTCGTGTTTGTTACTCTTGAAACTTGCTTCTAGACGGTTTAGCGTCGCCCGTTTGAGCACCCTATTTGTGTGGTGCATCCGGGAAGTTTGTATCACCCATCTTCTTTGTAAGGATTCATAGTAAGTGACTCAATCCTCCTTTGTGGTTGATTGAGAGAGGTAAAGGGTTAGTGAGGACCCAGCTCTTTGTGAGCACCTCAACGAAGACGTAGCTTCCTTCGTGGGAGTGAACTTCGGTAAACAAATTCTTTGTCTCGTGTGCTTGTTGTGTTCCTCTAGTTCTTGTTGACCTAGAAGCTTATTTTGTGCCGATCTATATATTTGTGAAGTTCCTCTTACATATATCACCTGTAGTAGTCTCTGTTCCTCACTTCTAATCTTTTGATTCAAATAAAATTAGCAGTTTCAAGTTTTATGTTGAATTTCGTTCAGCTCATTTCCTACCGTCGGAAGTTCTGCCCCTGTACCGGAAGTTCTGACGTATCTAATATCACTGCGAAATGTTTCAGGAAATTTTTAAAGTAAGCCTATTAACCCCCCCCTCGAGGCATCACAAGATCCTTTCAGGGGCAGCGAACAGGAGACGTGTGGGCGCGGGGGCGGCGGATCTTGAGAAGTGTGTGATACGAGGTAGGGGAGAAGAGGGGGCGTGTCTTAACCTCCCCCCCTTTAGTCCCAGGTTGACTTTGCAACCAGGACTAAAGGGCTTTTAGTCCCGGTTGCAAAATCCACCCGGGACTAAAGGCCCCTTTAGTCCCGGTTGCAATTTGCAACCGCGACTAAAGGGTGCTTTTCGCGTAGGAGTTCAAAATGCACGCTTTAGTCCCGGTTGCAATTTGCCCGGGAGGGGCTTTATTCCCGGGTTGACTTTTCAATCAGGACTAAAGGGCTTTTTTTTTATTTTCCATCTCCCACCTGTTTTGCAATTGCAATTTATATATGTTTTCCACCGGTTTTATTAAAGAAAAAATAAAAACTTGATCAATATTAGGTAGGGGAAAATAGAGTTAATGTGATTATAAAATTGAGTCCTTGCAAAAACATTACATAAATAAATTATTACGTGAGAAATGGACATAGGTCTTCGTATTAGATAGATAACTTGATCAATATTCATAGTTTCCACCAATCAACCTTCATAAAGATAAAAACAATTCACATAAAAATTACACCATTCAACATTCATAACATTCGCTAAAGATACATATAAAGCTTAAACTCATAATAAGACAATAAAGATACATATACACTTTAGATTACAGATGCTCCATAGTGGAGTTTACATAGTCAATTATTCTAAAATAATGGTACAACATAGCAAAATGTTCGCCCTCCAAACCATCTCTGCACATAACTCAATCTTCTACGAAGTCTATCGAAGTCACCTCCACATATCGAGTACCATAAAATAATGGTACAACAGAAGATCTTCGAGTCCACATACTCGGGCTGAATATCATATAGGAATATTGAAATAATTGTCCAAACATCTTTTGGAGCAAGTGCCACAGTCTCGTAATAGAAGTATGGTGGCACACACATAATAGCCCATCTAGGCAAAAGATTCGTTCACAGAACATGGCCCATGGTGGCAAGCCAAAACCAACCAAAAGCCACTAGCTCAAGGTTAGTGAACAGATCTTTGCCTAAAGAGGATATTGGCCAGCTAACTTCTATTATGAGAATTAGGCTCCAAAAGGCGTTTGGAATACTATTTCAAGATTCTTTTATGATATTCGACATGAGTTTGTTGACTCAAAACTCTTCTATTCTACCATTATTTTCTGATATTGGAGGAGCGGAGGTGACTCTCCATAGAATTCATAGAAGATTAAGTTATGTGTAGAGAATAGTGTAAGCACATTTATGCCATGTGCATACACTGTTCTCTGGGATTGGAGAAACGGAGGTCGTACATCCATTGCCGGTCCACCTGCATCGTATTACGTGGAAAATGAACATAGGGCTTCGTATTACTGTTGGCACTAGAAATCAGTCAACCGAATCCCAACGTCTAACACACGACCCGGGAGAATCTGCTTAGCTCCTGTTCGGGTGATTGCCCTGGTGCGGTTCGCGCGGCGTGCCAGCCAATCTGACCTGTTGATTGGCAAGGAAGAATACGTGTCAGGTCCAGAAATCCCGATCGGCTCAGTTTCCGATCTCGAGAGAGCTTATCAGCGAATCGGCCGATTTGCCGTAATAAAGAAATCGGCTATAAAGCAGCCGATCACTGTAGCCTTGTAGACAGAAAACTACTAGAGTAATCAATACAACGCTATGATAACAACACTAGGAACAGATCTAATCGGCAATAGATGAATTTTATAGCAGAACGTAAAGAGAGCCGAAACTACCGATTCCTAGCTGGATAACTGGTGATAAAACTAGAAAGATAGGCAAAAACCTATGATTCTAGTAAATATCGATAACTAGTGAATAAATCTAAACGAAACAACAGCGATACGCCCGAAGTTAAAGCTTAGATATTACTCGATAAGCGGAACTTACAGAATCGGCTGGAGATCAAACTGATGCAGCCCTGCCAACCCGCACGAACTCGTGAAGAAGAGAAAAGTATTGGCGAAGTCGCCTGCTTGAAAGTAAGTACGAGGAAAAAGTAGTTTGTTGTATTGATTTGTTGATGTTTACAGATTTACAAAGGTGGCTATTTATAGCCCTGTACAGATGACTCCTTAACTGACTAGAATTCTATCCCTAATTCAAATAGAAAACGAATATTTACAAGCACGATTCGTGCTAGGTTGGTTACTCCACGCTTCATGGGCTGATCTCCCCGTTATCCTTTTATTCCTTTCCAAGCCCATACAGGCCCAATTAAACCAACCTCCTAATCGGCCGAATCCTTATCGGCAAAAGGCAACCGATTGGGACCCCGGCACGTCCGATCCGAAGCGAAACAGAAGTCACCGGCCGATCTCGCACTGTAGCACCATTTGACCGATTCCCAACTGTGCTTCTCCTATTCCCTCTCTTCTTGGCGCCGATTTTACTAGAGACGAAATGTGGCGTCAACACATGCCCCCCAGTTTTGGAGTAAAACATAGTCTTTTACTTCGAAATTCTTTATAACCTCCCCTCCGAAACAGCCGCAATGAAAATATCCTTCCGTTTCGCGGTCTTCTAGCTGATGATTACGATCTTTTCGAAACGGGCGCCCACGACAACCACTACTCCCGAAAAACTCGAAACGCCGGCGCGGTAAAAATTCCATTTTTACCCTCCTTCAGGCACCCTTTAAATAGCGGTTCACCCCGCACTTCATCTTCAAGCTCACGTCTCTCTTTCTCAGCGCGCGCGCCCTCTTCTTTCCTTAGCACCTTTCCCTTGCCGCCGAAGCTTTCTAGCGCCATCCTCCTGTTACTTTTCCCCTTATTCTCCAATGGCGACTCCTTCCGGCAGCTCTCCAGCGCGCGACGTTCCGGAAGTAGCACCTCCGGCGGTAGTGGCGACGGCCGTTGCTCCATCCACAGAAGAAGGAGCTTCATTGGAGATCCCAATGGCGATCCCCATCACGGCCTCATCGTCCGCATCTGTACCGGCGACCACGCCGACCACACGGAACTTCATCCCAAAGGTATTTACCGAATCCTTCTTCTATCGGCAACGCATTTACTTTAGATCTGTTTCTTACTTTTTCACACCCCCCTTTCCTTTTTTAGGCGGTTAGGCATCGCATTACCATCCATCTTACAGGAAATCCCAGCCTTATTTGTCTCGGACCTATGGGGAACCCAGATCCAATAGAGTTCATCAATTTAGAAACCCACAGGATACCCTTCAAACGGTCCGACATGGACCTAGATCACTGGTTGGGCACTTTTAGGTCCTGGCCGAATGAAACCCCAGGTTGGAGGGAGTGGTACCAATGGGTAGCCGCGTCGAAGAGCGTCTCATGGGAGGAGCTCAAAATCGGCCAGTGCATCAACCTATCTTTGTCCCAGATGGAGAAAAATGAGCCGTTGGTAATGGCGGCTTCTTACTTTTGGTCTGATGCACTCAATGCTTTCTTATTTGGGCACGGACCTATGACCCCAACACTGGCCGATGTGGTTCTGTTGACCGGTCTTGACATTTCTTCCCCGGACACACCTTTCCACCTTTTAGCCGCAACGTCACATCGGCTGGACACAAGGGGAATCGGCGGGTGGAAGGGATTCATCAGAAGTAATAAAAGAACCGGGTCTGTTGAAAATAGAGAGCATACGGCCTTCTTAATGATGTGGTTAGAAAAACACTTCTTTTGTGGAAGAGCCGCCGGCCCATCAACCAACACCCAGGCTTTAGCCGAAGCACTGTCCAGAGGAAACCGTGTCCCCCTTGGGAAACACTTGCTAGGGGCGGCGTACCACATGCTCCATCAAATCGGCATCAGACTATCCAAGGGAGAGCAGATCGGGAATCCAGGCGGACCCTGGTGGTTTATCAACCTATGGTTGAACCTCTACATGAGCGAGATCACTCAGCACAGGGTGGACCGTATGATGTTCCCCAACATTGAATCGGCAGAAGATCCTACCGAATGTCGACAATGCATGTCTTTTGGTGAAGCAGCATCGGCCTTTCCAGGTTGCACATATTCTGCTACAAAGGTAGCCGAGTACTTCCGATGCTTCTATAACGGCTTTAATGAAGATGCAATCGTTTGGTTTCCTTATCGGCGGGATGACCCAATCTTTGAACTCCCCACCTGCTTCGATTCAATCACTGACCGTTTTGACGAAGAGCTCAATGATGAGTTAATCAAGCCAGGAATCTTGCCAGCCAACTTCTTTTCGGGGAAAGATGCCCCCACGTATGAGTTCTACAACCCCTCTGTTGCAGCTCATCAGTTCGGCATGGGTCAGCTGCCGATTCAAGTGTACTTTGCTGGCCGAATCAAGTTCAGAGATGAGCTCACATCCGGTCTGGACTACAGTCGGGTACGAGACCGGATTCCAAACTCTAACACCATCGACCTGAACAACTGGATAGTATCTCCCTTTGCTGTCCAGCCATTCAAACTCTGGTGGGCTGATTGGAAGCAATTCCTCTTCTGCAATTCGGCATCGGCATACTGCAACCTCCTGGATCCAGCCAACATCGACCCGAATGCCGAGGTATTTTCCTTAGCCGATTTTTACTCATCTTAACGCGATTAAGCACTAATGGTTTTACTTATTTCTTCAGGCTGAGAACCGTACTCCTCCAACACATAGCCGGAGTGGTCGGCTAATAGAGAGTCATCATCCATACACCTCTTATCCTCTCATTGGCTATGATGCTCCGTTCGTAGACGTGATTGCTGGCCGATCGAAACAAGTTCAGAAGAGGATCACCAAGAAGACCAGTCGCCGAGTCCGAGCTCGTATAGAATCGGCGGATCCTCCTATGCTTGTATCGGCAGAGACTCCGGCCGCGCCACCCCCTCAGGCCACCAAAGATGACGATACCCAAGTCGTCGCACAAGCTGGAGCAGCCGCCGCGTCATTGTTGTTGGAGGCCGTTCAGGTAAACTTAAGTTTTATTCCTCCCGATCATCGTTCTGATATTAACCCTTCTTATCTTTAGACTGCACAGAGCGTTCCGATGGATACCCAACAATCGGCAGCAGCCCAATCGGCCATCGACGCGCCCCCACTTCTATCCGTTGAGGTATAGCACTATTTCACCGATTTTTCCCTGGTATTTGCATAATGTACTTATCCAATTCTCTGACACAGGTCATCGGCACACCAAGCGCTCCTCAACCACCGGTCTTTTCTCAGGGAGCTGGTCCAAGCACCGCGCCGATCGTTGTGGAGTCTTCCTCTTCTGACGAACCCATGGCACAAGCCCCTGAGCAAAGCATGACGGCTTCCCAAATGCAACATGAAGAAATTCGCTTCAAAGTGGTAAGTCGTATTCCGGCTTTATTTAGCCAATTTGCTTCCTCTTTCAGCCGGTTTATTTCTTCCTCTTTATTATCTCCAGGAACAAGACACCCCCGACAACAGCCTCTTCTCATTCGCGGTTGCCCTTTCCGACGATGAAGAAGTCGCTTCCCGCCAAGTCGCCTTGAGTTCCATTCCTGACGACGTCCGAGCCAAACTTGCTAGTATCCGATCCCTCCTTCAAGGGGACATCGGCTGATTAGTAGAAGACGCTTCACCGATTCGGCAGCTCTTCGGTGACGTCAGCGGACGAGTACCAGAAGAGACGGAGAAAGCCTTGGCGCCGGCGGCATTCATCGAGTCTATGAGGATCCCGGTCTTCAGAGCCCTTCGTCACATGGTCGATCGCGCCAAGTTGGCCAAGACTCGTGAAGAGGAGGATGCGTTCAAGCGTCAAGCTCAAGAGGCGCACCGGCGTATCCATTTTCTGGAGGACTCCCGCCCGGGGATCATTGGTGAGATAGACCGCCTCAAACGCCGAAGGGCGGAGCTCGCCAAGGAGATGGAGCAAGTGACCAAGGCAATCAGTGCCGAAGAGAAAAGGCTCCAAGAACTCCCTTCTGTCATTGCCGATTTGAAACGGGAGAGGCAGCACTTGGCCCACGAGGCCCTAAAACTCCACCGCAGCGCATTAGAAGTCCCCGGATCGGCGGATGAAGACCAACGGGTCCTGGACTCTGCCGATCAGATCCAGCGTCGGGCAATCGCGGCTATCGATACCCTTCTGGGTAATCTGTAAAACACTGACTATTTTGTACGAACATTTACTATCTGCTTTGACCGTCCTTCGCGACGCCCTTTCTATTTATTGCCTTTCTTATTTCCGATGGGACGTATCCTTACCAAATTTCCAAGCCTCGTTTTCTTATAAGTACCGGCCTAGGCACTTCCTTCCGAGAGTACCAGTTTGGCTTTCGGTTTTATTCTCTTACTCCTCTTGTCGGCACGGTTTTCCGTCATGTCTTCATCGGCTTCCTCCTCCTCTGTCAACCAGGTGAAACCTTGGCCTCGACTCTCCTTTCTCCTTTTAGATCTTAGGAAGAGGATGCCCCTTTTTAATCTTTCTTTGTTTCAGCCTCAACGTCTTTGCCCTGAGCTCGTACGCGCCATTGAGCTCATACACTCTGAGGACCCATTGTCGTCAGAGGATAAGGAGCTGATCAGGGCTCATCGTGACGAACTTCGAGACCACGTCACCGCGGAGGCTCGTGTGGTCTTGGATTTTGTGGAGAGCAATGGCAGCCGGCGATCTCCAACCGACAGGAGCCATCCGCTTCCTCCGCGAGTCGTTCTTGAAGACGCGGCGGCAGGAACTTCACGCCCGGCCATGGATCGGAGCCATCCTCTCCCTCGTCAAGTTGAAGCGGAGGCTTCAATGAAAGAAATAGAAGAAGAATACGTCCGTCTCATGAACGAGTTGGATCGGACTGAGAGGGAGTGCAAGAAGAAGAATAATTAGTTATTTGTATTTTTTGTTCTAAGGGCGACTTGTGTTTTGTCGGCCGTGTAATCCATCGCCCGTACCGAATGAATACATCGGCCGATTTGGACGACTATGTGTTTGAACTGTTTTGTATCGGCTGTGTGTGATCGTATTACGGTTAATCCCTTATGCTCCGACCCATATACTGGGGTAGTATCTTTTTAAGTACCTTCCGTTCAGAGCTCTAGTAAATTCTTCTCCCTCTATTGTTTCCAAAATGTAAGCATTCCCTGGAGCACATCTGCCGATTTTATACGGCCCTTCCCATGTAGGGGACCATTTTCCGAATTTAGGATCTTTCGACCCAATCGGCAATACTAACTTCCATACTAAGTCCCCAGGGGAGAATTGTTTGACTTTGACCTTCTTATCGTACCACCTGGCTACTTTCTTTTTGTTTTCTTCGATGTTTATCAGAGCTCTCAATCGTTGGCCAGCCAAATCATCAAGTTCCCTTTTCATAAGTGATGAGTAGTCATCGGCCGTTAACTGGTCCTGGAGCGAAATACGCCTCGATCCCGCCCTCGATTCCCATGGTAGTACTGCATCGTGACCATACACCAATTGATAGGGAGATAACTTGGTAGCCCCATGACAAGCCATCCTGTACGCCCATAGGGCCTCAGTCAAACATAGATGCCACTTCTTTGGCTGTTCCTCGATTTTCCTTTTGATCAACTTGATTATCCCTTTGTTGGAGGATTCTGCCTGACCATTGGCTTGGGTGTAATACGGAGAAGAATTTAACAATTTGATTCCCATATCGGTTGTAAATTCCTCAAATTCTCCCGATGTGAACATTGTTCCCTGATCGGTTGTTATAGTCTGAGGGATGCCGAATCGGTAGACGATATGATCTTTTACGAAGTCGGCCATGATAGCCGATATCACGGCTCTTAACGGAATTGCCTCTACCCATTTGGTAAAGTAATCAGTAGCCACCAGAATAAATTTGTGCCCTTTGCTTGATGGAGGGTAAATTTGGCCGATAAGGTCTATTCCCCATCCCCTGAACGGCCATGGCTTGATGATAGGATTCATGGCCGATGCGGGTGCACGTTGGACATTTCCGAACTTTTGACAATCCTGACAACCCTTATAATATTTGAAACAGTCTTCGAGGATCGTTGGCCAGTAGTACCCATTATTCCTGATCATCCATTTTATCTTATGGGCCGATTGGTGTGCTCCACATACCCCTTCATGGATTTCTCCCATTAGAGTCTTGGCCTCCTCTGTCCCAAGGCATTTGAGTAGAACACCGTCGATCGTTCAGTAGAATAGGTCGTCTTCGAGCAGTACGTATTTAGTAGCATGAAAACGTACTCGTCGTTCCACTTTTTAGACGGATCTTTCAGGTAGTCGGCAATTTCTTTTCGCCAGTCATCGGCCGCGAGTTCTAGAGCCATAGCGCCTAGAATTGGCCGATATCCAGATGCGTGCTGGGCGAGTTTGTTGGCACCCTCGTTGTGGTCCCTTGGGATGTGCTCGATTACTGCCGATCTAAATTCTTTTAAGAGCTGTAAGCAATCTTCGTAATAAATTCTTAATATGTCGTCTTTGCATTCGGACCTTCCGGTCAGTTGATCCACAATAAGCATGGAATCTCCAAAGATTTCAACAGAATCGGCCTTGACTTCCCTTAATAGTTGTAGGCCCTTCAATACAGCTCGGTACTCCGCTTGATTGTTAGTAGCGGCGGCTTCTATCGGCAGAGAAAAATCATAGCTTGCCCCCCGAGGCGATATGAGAACGATGCCGATTCCTGATCCGACCCCACATGATGACCCATCGAAATATAATGTCCAAGGTGCCGGCTCTACGAGGGCAATCTCTGGTCCGCAGTGTTGGGCGACGAAATCGGCCATGACCTGTCCTTTGACGGCTTTTGCCGATTCATACCGCAGGTCGAACTCTGACAACGCTAAGATCCATTTGCCGATGCGTCCTTTCAAGATCGGCAGCGATAGCATGTATTTTACTACGTCGTCTTTGCATACGACCACGCATTCTGCCGACAGTAGATAGTGCCTGAGTTTGGTGCATGAGAAGTAAAGACATAGGCACAAATGCTCCACTGGAGGATATCTTGTTTCAGCGTCCAGAAGTCTTCTACTGACATAATAAATTACTCGTTCCTTGCCTTCGAACTCCTAGACTAGAGCCGACCCAATAGCTTTTTCATCGGCTGATAAGTATAGCTTAAACGGCTTACCAGTTTGAGGAGAAACCAATACTGGTGGTGAGACCAAGTATTGCTTGATATCTTCCACTGCTTTGCGCTGCTCCTCCCCCCATATAAATTCCTGGTCAGGCTTTAACTTCAATAGTGGTGTGAATGCCTGAATTTGCCCAGATAGATTAGATATGAATCTTCTGATGAAATTCACCTTGCCGATTAAAGACTGCAGTTCGGTTTTGTTCTGCGGGGCCACGACTTTGTTAATGGCCGCTATGGTCTTCCGGTTGATCTCTATCCCTCGTTCGTGCACCATGAATCCTAAGAACTGTCCGGCAGATACGCCAAAAGCACATTTATTGGGATTCATCTTAAGACCGTGTTTCTTGGTGCACTCTAGCACTCTTCGTAAATCGGCCAGATGCTCTTCGTGACCTTTGGACTTGACTACGACGTCATCGATGTAGATCTCTACCAGAATGCCAATGAGTTTGTGAAATATGTAATTCATGGCTCTCTGATATGTAGCGCCAGCGTTCTTCAAGCCAAAAGTCATCACCACCCACTCGAACAAGCCAAGGTGACCTGGGCATCTGAAGGCCATTTTGGATATGTCCTCTTCGGCCATAAGTATTTGATTGTATCCAGCATTTCCATCCATGAAGCTAATAATCTTGTGCCCCGCGGCAGCGTCGATCAGTACATCGGCCGTCGGCATGGGGTAACCATCCATCGGTGTGGCCTGATTAAGATTCCTGAAATCAACGCAAACGTGTAGCTTTCCATTCTTTTTGTACACTGGTACAATGTTGGAGATCCACTCGGCATAACGGCATTGCCGAATAAATTTTGCTTCGATTAGCCGAGTTATTTCAGCTTTTATATCTGGTAGAATCTTAGGATTGCAGCGCCGTGCAGGCTGTTGGTACGGCCGATACCCTGGTTTTATGGGTAGCCTATGTTCAACAATAGATCGATCTAAACCGGGCATTTCATGATACTCCCAAGCAAAACAATCCTTAAATTCTTTCAACAAATTTGTCAATTTACACTTGTATTCTGGGTCTAAATTTGCACTAATATAAGTCGGCCTTGGTTTGGTACCATCGCCTAAGTCTATCATCTCTAATGAATCGGCCGACGTGAACCCGTGCCCTAGCTTCCCATCTTCTCGGGCGGACTGATCCATCTATTCTGAGTCTTCGGAGCCGACTGCTCGGATCGGCTGTAGGCCAAAATCGGTGACCTTCAGGAAATCAGTCTCCCATACTCTGCGGGATATGCACCTGACGGTTTCGCAGCTCCACTGCTGCGTGTCGGCTGCCGCGATGCTGTACGCGGAATCGGCGTTGACTACCTCGATGTTGTCGCCGACCCATTGTACGAGACATTGATGCATTGTCGACGGGATACAGCAATTTGCATGTATCCAGTCCCGGCCGAGTAGCATGTTGTAGGATCCCTTGCCATTAATAATAAAGAAGGTGGTAGGAAGGGTCTTACTGCCGATGGTGAGATCGACGCAGAGAGCGCCGCGAGCGTTTGACACGTTGCCCTCGAAGTCCTTGAGCATCATGTCCGTCTTGGTCAAATCGTCGTCGCTTTTTCCAAGCTTCCGGAGCACGGCGTACGGCATGATGTTGACTGCCGCTCCTCCATCTACCATCAGTCTAGTGAGGGGGCAGCTGTCAACATGCCCTTTAAGGAACAGCGCCTTCATGTGTTGTCGTTCGTCATCTTCGGGCTTCTCGAACGTGGCCATCATTGGCTCCAAAGCCAACTGTGCCGTCTATTCTTCTATCGCCGATATATCCTGTTGATCGGTGGGAGTCATGAATTCCATCGGTAGTATGAAAACCATGCCGATCTCGGCTGCCGACTCGTCACTCGCTGATTCGTCGTCTCCTTTATCGTTTCTTTTGGGGCGCCACACCCGAGGCCTTCCTTCCTTCTTGTCCGTTGTGCTCTGTTGTTCCTCTTCTTGCTGTTCCCATTGACGGAGACGTTGGATTCTTCGTTTCTGAGACTTGGTCAATCCATCGGGACACCACCTGGGGTTTATTGGTTTGCCCCCTGTTTTGGCGCGTTCCCACTCCGGTTCGCGTCCTAACGGGTTTTCGTCTGTCACCCGAGCATCGGCCATCTCTTCGAGCCGGCTGTGAACGTTGGCCTTGTTTTCTGACCGGTCATGCCGATCAGTCCTGCCCCCCTGCCTGTCATGGCGTCTATCTTCCGACCGATCTTGTCGGTCACTTCTGCCCCCCAGCCGATCACGTACGGGAGGGCGCTGGTCATCTTGGTTGCGCCAATTCCTGCTGATCGGTTCTGGCCTTCCGTCTCTGGAGCGAGACCTGTTGAACGGCCGATTGCCACGATATGGACCGTTGCATTCTGGGCAATTATCGGCTGAAGGTAGCCTGAGGTTGTTTTCCCAACAGTGGATGAAGAACGGGCACCTCCAATGATCTTCGTGCCGTCGCATCGCTTCTTCCCGGGATCTTGAGCGTTCATGCTGACGTTGGTATTTCTGGAGCAGGAACTGGGAGGTAATGCGTGGCTCTTCTGATTCGCCATCGTCGTCCTCCATCCGCCGTTTCCCCTTGATGTCCTCAGGCGTAGCTTGATTTCTGGGGTCGACGGCGCCACTCTTCTTAGCTGATTCGGACGTCAGCACCTTTGTTTGGAGCGAATTCTTCCCCGTATCAACCATGTTGGTGGGGAAGGGGTGCTGGTCGATCTTCATTGGCTTGGCCGATTTTGTGGGCACTTCAAACTTAAGTCTGCCCTGCTCAATGGCCGACTGTATCTGCTGCCTGAAGATCTTGCACTCATTGGTATCATGGGATGTGGCATTGTGCCACTTGCAATACTTCATCCTTTTTAGTTGTTCGGCAGAAGGTATTGTATGATACGGCGAGAGTTTAATCTGTCTTTCCTGGAGGAGAAGGTCGAATATTTTATCGGCCTTCGTCGTGTCAAAACCGAACACCTCCGGCTCCTTTTTGCCGAATGGGCATGATATCGGCTTCTTTCCCTTGATCCACTCCGCAAGTCCGACTTCAACGTCTTCCTCGTCCTCTAACTCTTCCAGGAACGCCACTTTCTTCTGGAAATTCCTCCGTGGATCGAAGGAGCGTACCTCCTGTCCAGACAATCGGTGGACGATCTGGCTCAAACTCTCGAACTCCTGTGAGGCGTATTTTTCTTTGATGTGGGGTAGAAGGCCTTGAAAAGCTATATCGGCCAACTGCGCATCGTTTAGAGCCAGGGAATAGCACTTGTTCCTGATTTCCCAAAACCTCTGTACATACGAGGATATCGGCTCGTCACTTCTTTGCCTGAGGCTGGTCAAATCGGACAGTTTCATCTCATGCACCCCGGCGTAGAAGTATTTGTGGAACTGTCTTTATAAATCGGCCCATGTGATAATCGAGTTTGGCGTCAATGTCGTGAACCACTGAAAGGCCGAACCAAACAAAGATGATGAGAACAACCGTACCCGTAGAGCATCCTGCGTAGCTGCCTCTCCGCATTGGATATGAATCTGTTCACGTGCTCTACGGTTGAAGTGTCATCCATCCCCGAAAACTTGGTGAAGTCAGGAACTTTATACCGATGGGGAAATGACAATAGGTCATATGTAGACGGGTATGGTGTCCTGTAGGTGTAAGTTTGTACTTTCGGCTTTAAGCCGAATTGTTCTTGCATCACCTCCGCAATACGTGCCGACCAATCTGGCTGTTGCTGGTGAACCGTTGGCTGAGGTATTGGCACGTGCTGGTAAATCGGAGGCGGAATAAACGGAGGCTAAGTGAAAGCAGGTGGCATCTGAGTGAAAGCCGGCTGCATATTAAAGGTCGGCTGTTTGAATGAGCCACTCGTTTCATCATATAGCATGAGCTCTGCTGTCTTGTTGACCTCCGGAGCGACAGGTTGGTATGGCGGTACGGTCGGTCGAGTGGCCGCCTGGAAAGATGCCTGGAATGGAGGGCTTCCTTGATTGGCCGATTGATTCTGACCGGCCGTGGCTGAAGGTGCTCCCCAAGGTGATGGGCTAACTGGAGGGAACGGTGCAGAAGACAGTTGGATGGAGTTATACCCCATAGGAGCTGATGATGAGGAAGCACCTGAACCCCTGACAGAAAATTGGATCGGCTGTGAAACCGAATTCGAATAATTCTGGTTTGGTGGAATCGGCTGAAAATATGCCGGTCCCCTGTATCCTTGAGGTATCCCACCAACGAAGGAGTTGACAACGGCATTGTGCACCATATTTGAAAGTACCGGGGACTGATCAACGAAGGCGTGATAAATAGACTGTTGAATCATATCGGCCATTTTGTCCGAGTCCTCAGAAATTGTGATCTGGCGGGGAGCAGGGAACAGAGTCTTCTTGATAGTCTCCCCGCTTCTGGAGCGACTGAAAGACTTTAGCCAAGCTTTCCAGAACTGTGCCGTATACTTGTCCAGTTCTTCCTTCTGGTCATCCTTTAGATCTGCTTTTGTCACCTCGATGACGTTATCTTCGGAGACTTCAGCAGCTTTCGACATGATGGCGGTTGTACTGGTCCCACCGGGCGTGCCAAAAGTGTGTTGGCGCTAGAAATCGGTCAACCGAATCCCAACGTCTAACACACGACCCGGAAGAATCTGCTTAGCTCCTGTTCGGGTGATTGCCCTGGTGCGGTTCGCGCGGCGTGCCAGCCAATCTGACCTGTTGATTGGCAAGGAAGAATACGTGTCAGGTCCAGAAATCCCGATCGGCTCAGTTTCCGATCTCGAGAGAGCTTATCAGCGAATCGTCCGATTTGCCGTAATAAAGAAATCGGCTATAAAGCAGCCGATCACTGTAGCCTTGTAGACAGAAAACTACTAGAGTAATCAATACAACACTATGATAACAACACTAGGAACAGATCTAATCGGCAATAGATGAATTTTATAGCAGAACGTAAAGAGAGCCGAAACTACCGATTCCTAGCTGGATAACTGGTGATAAAACTAGAAAGATAGGCAAAAACCTATGATTCTAGTAAATATCGATAACTAGTGAATAAATCTAATTGAAACAACAGCGATACGCCCGAAGTTAAAGCTTAGATATTACTCGATAAGCGGAACTTACAGAATCGGCTAGAGATCAAACTAATGCAGCCCTGCCAACCCGCACGAACTCGTGAAGAAGAGAAAAGTATTGGCGAAGTCGCCTGCTTGAAAGTAAGTACGAGGAAAAAGTAGTTTGTTGTATTGATTTGTTCATGTTTACAGATTTACAAAGGTGGCTATTTATAGCCCCGTACAGATGACTCCTTAACTGACTAGAATTCTATCCCTAATTCAAATAGAAAACGAATATTTACAAGCACGATTCGTGCTAGGTTGGTTACTCCACGCTTCATGGGCTGATCTCCCCGTTATCCTTTTATTCCTTTCCAAGCCCATACAGGCCCAATTAAACCAACCTCCTAATCGGCCGAATCCTTATCGGCAAAAGGCAACCGATTGGGACCCCGGCACATCCGATCCGAAGCGAAACAGAAGTCACTGGCCGATCTCGCACTGTAGCACCATTTGACCGATTCCCAACTGTGCTTCTCCTATTCCCTCTCTTCTTGGCACCGATTTTACTAGTGACGAAATCTGGCGTCAACAATTACATTAAGAACTTGATCAATATTAGGTAGAGGAAAAAATAGAGTAAGTGTATTTATAATATTTAGTTCTTGCAATAAACATGAGATAAATAAATTATTGATAAAAGAAATACAACTATTGTTAAATTACAGTGACATGAAAAATTTAGCAATGACCAAATTCTATTTCTTACACCTACAATTTATTTACTTTAATTTTATTGCAATGACTAAATATTAAAAACATATTTACTCTATTTTTTCCCATACCTAATATTGATCAAATTCTTTTAACTAATACGAATCATATATAACAAGCAAGCTATCCATCAAAGCTCAAAAATATGTATAAATAAAAATGCTCTCCATTCTCCCTCATTCTAAAAAACTAATTTTTTTCCCTCGCTATAGCATAAAACAAAGCATAATAACAATAAATGAAGGAAGGATGAAGTAGCTCACATTCACAACACTTTGGATGAGTGAAATCCCCACAGAAATGAGGAAAAAAAATTCAAGCAGCACCTCCCCTAAGGTTGCTTGCTCGCCATGGAGATGGGGATGAAGCTCTCGGTCTTTGGTGGAGTGACTCTAACTGGGGGAGGAAGAAGAGTTTTGGGCTGGTTGGATTTATAGGGGTTTTTTATTCAGGTTGGAATTTCCAACCAGGACAAAAGGGGAGCGTCGGTGAGATTTTTTGTAGCCGTTACAACTGGGACTAGGGGACTTTAGTCCCGGTTGGTCTTTACAACCGGGACTAAAGCTCCCCTCTGGTGGCCTTCGGTGGCACATTTTTGACCGGGAACTAAAGGCACTTTAGTCACGAGTCCAATGTTAACCGGGACAAAAGCACCTGGATGGAAGGTCAATTCTCTACTAGAGTATACTTTGATGCATTGTGCTAATGATATGTATTATGGTTGTTCGAAACTTACTTATGGACTAGTAATATACTTTGATGCATTGTGCTAATGATATGTGTTGTGGTCGTGTGATATTTATATATTATTATGCTGTTAAAATAGTGCTACAATTTAATATTTTTTAATCTCAAAATTCATATCACTACCGGTTCAAACCGTTGATGATAAACCGATTTTCACTGGTGGTTTGCACACCGGTGGTGAAAATTGGATTATCGTGCGGTTCTCCATACAAACAGGTGGTGATGATGATATGAACCCGCTAGGGTTGATTCCCGATCTTTCGATGAGAGAGGCGTGGATAACTCGATTGGTGGATGGAGGCAACGTTCACGGCCCGACTACAGCCTTCCAAGCTGCGCCTTAGCAACCGATACACCACCTCCAATGGCTGCCGCGATCTTGTGGAGCGCGTCACCCGGCCACCAGGGCACTCGTCCTGCAAGCAATCAAAGAACAAGCAAGAACAAGTAGAACAAGCAACTCAATTGCAAATATGGAGATGAAAACCAATCTGAAATCACAAAGTTGGGGTTCTGAATCGAGTAGAACGGATGGTCTAGTCGACACACGCGTCTACAAGGAAGTAGCAATGGCTAAACTTTCAACAAAACAAAACTCAATCTATTTGTGGCGGCTCTAATCCTTATTAATGCCTAGGAGGACGACCAGGGGGGTGTTGGGGTCGTGCTCCAACCCTAGGACATGTCCCTAATGGACCCAACTTGATACACGGCCCATTGGGCCAAAATAAGGCAACGCAGCACCTCTGGACAGAAAACCTCTCGGTAGTATTTCGATGATTGCGGCCGATTCAGAGAAGATATGGATATGATTCTAGATCCATATGAAAATAGACTTCATAAGGATTCCAAGGAGTACTTGAAAACCTAAAACGGAGTCCGGATGAGGTCGTGGTGGCCGTTGCAAGTTGAGACAAAGCTGCAGTCCGAATCCAGCCCCAAAACGTATTGGATTGGAACTCTTTCTTTCCTTAGGCCAAAAGTGACGTGGTGGCCTGGTGGAGGATGTTACGAATACTTGGACTTGGCCCCCAATCTACTTCTTTGGTCCTCCATGCCTTCCATGTGTGTTTAACACTATTTTTGATCCATGTACGTATTTCTGAAATTGACAACGAATACACATCATGGTGCAGCATCAATTCATCAAATGTGTCACATATAATTATGATAAAGAATTGTTTCACCTCGGAGTCAAAATATGCCAATATGGTTGTATCCAAGCATGTGATGTCCTCATCATTCTCCCCTTCTTGGCTGCAAGTCGTCCTCGACTTGCTCCAATGGCATTCTAAGGTGCTTGTTTTGATGTTGGAACACGGAGCGACGACCATGCTGCATGGCCACAACCAGTAATGCTCCCCTTCTTTGCCCTTACACTGTTGCATATGACAAAAACTAGAAAAACTTTGCAAGACATTATTGGTGTTAGTGCAGCCCTCTATTTTATCATGGTATTGTTGCCCAAAACGATATTTCAGATTAGAGCAAATATAAACTTTATGCACCAAATATTCGCCTTTGCTGTCGTATTTGCCAATTGGATGAAGCGAACAATGATTAAAACTTGGCAAACCAGAATCAAATTTAAGTTTCTCTTGTAGACAATTTAGATTACACAGAATATCAAATTCAATATAACCCAAAGTATTTAAAGAGGACAGCAAATTCAGTTCATCTTGTACACAAGTAATGGGATGGAAAAGCTTTTCTTTAGCACATTTGTATGGTTCCAAACAAAAAGTATCACACTTATTCACTACTTGTGGCATAGGAGTAAAAGAATCATCAGCACACAAATCCTCTTTATCACAGGGAACAGCAAGTAATTCATTTTGTGACAAAGGAAAAACAGCAATGGGTTCCACTATTTGTTGCTCTTCATTAGCATGGAGAGTGGACAAATTTTGGATATCATGGGTCACATCATTCTTGCAAGTATTTACAGATAAAAGAATCTCCTTTTCAGCATTGAGAGCAAGACAATACAATTGAGCAAGATGCATGCATGATTTGCTAATTAACAAAGTTTGAATTTCAGAATTGAGCCCTCTCATGAACCTACTCATCGCATCTTCCATGCATTCATCTAATCCACCATACATGATACAAATTTTAAAATCATGAAAGTATTGTTTCACAGTCCTACTACCTTGCCTCAAGTTGTCTAATTTAGCAAGCAAATAATCAGCATAATATTCAGGAATGAATGCATCTCTAAAAAGAAATTTAAAGTCTTCCCAGGATTCTAGAACTTCCTTACGCCTACAAATGTGTTTCCATTGTAGCAAGGCAAATTCAGTCAAAATATTAGAGGCAATATAAATCTTTTGTTTCTCGGACAGGTCATGCTCATCAAATTCATTATCTACTTTTATCTCCCAATCAATGTAAGCTTTAGGATCAAACTTACCATCATATAACGGCAAGTGTTGAATAACACCCTGAATATGAGAGTCTAGTTTCATCAGCTCCAAAATCTCCGTATCACCTGCCATAGTTAGTAGGAAATAAGAAACACAAAAATAATATGTATCCTCCTGTCAACTACTACGATATGTTGGTTGTAATTCTCTCAAACTCAACTTGTAAAAATAAGCCCTTACAAGTTCTTACCAAGCCAAACAGGAGGTGACGGCAACCAACAAGTCTACAACCGTGGAGTGAAGTGTATCGGTGCCGTAGCAATAAAAAAAAACCTGTCAAGCTGTAGTCGAATATGTGGAGCTGTAGGTGGGCTTAAGCAAGGAAATATACTAGCACCACGTTAGTCACAAAAGCAAGTTGAGTAATCATTCAACGGTGGTACTGTGCTGGTCCTAGGCTAAACCATGCTAGAGACGTGAGCCTAGGCACAAAGGTAGTCACTGAAAAGAGCAACTAGCACAGCACAAAGAAATCAACAGATCCAGCCCTTTCTTTCTTCTCCTTGTCTTGTCTTTTTTTTCTTCTTCTTCTTTTTTTTCTTTCTTTTTTTTTGTTTCTTTTTTTTGCAGAGGCCTAAATCTTTTATTTTGTACTATGACAACCCAAACAATAAGGCTATTGCACACAGCCCCTTCGAATTTTAGATTTAACAACTCTTGTTAATACAGCAGATGCGGAAATCTCTAAGACGATTGTGGAGCGCTCAGATTGAATTTTGCTGCAAGGTCAGATCCGTTGGAAAGAAGACAACTTCAAGTTTCCAGATTATATTTAAACTCCCAAATCGGACATCATATGAAACCATGGTGGTAGAAATGAAGCGATGATGTATATGGTGATGGTGGGTCTCGTGGTGACCAAAACGTGATAGAACTCAAAACTCTAAAGGAATAGACACTAAGACCAGCAACTCGACACAACCGATGCAACCAAAAACTCAACAAGCCCTAACTAAGCAATGCTAGCAAAGGCTCAAAGGGTTTATAGGATTACAGGTAAACTAATCTACTATCTTTTTGGTGCTTTTCTGGACTATAGGTAATTAAAAAACAGCAAGGAACTGGAAGTCTCTCACCGATAAACCTTGCTCTGATTACCAACTGATATGAACCTGCTAGGGTTGATTCCCGATCTTTCGATGAGAGAGGCGTGGATAACTCGATTGGTGGATGGAGGCAACGTTCACGACCCGACTACAGCCTTCCAAGCTGCGCCTTAGCAACCGATACACCACCTCCAATGGCTATCGCGATCTTGTGGAGCGCGTCACCCGGCCACTAGGGTACTCGTCCTGCAAGCAATCGAAGAACAAGCAAGAACAAGTAGAACAAGCAACTCAATTGCAAATATGGAGATGAAAACCAATCTGAAATCACAAAGTTGGGGTTCTGAATCGAGTAGAACGGATGGTCTAGTCGACACACGCGTCTACAAGGAAGTAGCAATGGCTAAACTTTCAACAAAACAAAACCCAATCTATTTGTGGCGGCTCTAATCCTTATTAATGCCTAGGAGGATGACCAGGGGGGTGTTGGGGTCGTGCTCCAACCCTAGGACATGTCCCTAATGGACCCAACTTGATACACGGCCCATTGGGCCAAAATAAGGCGACGCAGCACCTCTGGACAGAAAACCTCTCGGTAGTATTTCGATGATCGCGGCCGATTCAGAGAAGATATGGATATGATTCTAGATCCATATGAAAATAGACTTCATAAGGATTCCAAGGAGTACTTGAACACCTAAAACGGAGTCCGGATGAGGTCGTGGTGGCCGTTGCAAGTTGACACAAAGCTGCAGTCCGAATCCAGCCCCAAAACATATTGGATTGGAACTCTTTCTTTCCTTGGGCCAAAAGTGATGTGGTGGCCTGGTGGAGGACGTTAGGAATACTTGGACTTGGCCCCCAATCTACTTCTTTGGTCCTCCATGCCTTCCATGTGTGTTTAACACTATTTTTGATCCATGTACGTATTTCTAAAATTGACAACGAATACACATCATGGTGCAGCATCAATTCATCAAATGTGTCACATATAATTATGATAAAGAATTGTTTCACCTCGAAGTCAAAATATGCCAATATGGTTGTATCCAAGCATGTGATGTCCTCATCATTGTCCTCATCAGATGATCCCATTTTCACCAAATGGTTTGTGGGGAAACCCGGCAGTGATAATTCCATTTTCACCACGGTTTGTGGGGAGAACCGGAAGTGATAATCCCGTTTTTCACAACCGGTGTGCAAATCGCCAGTTAAAATTGGGTTATCACTTCCGAACTTTCTCTAGCGTCAAGTCAAAACTGCGGGTGATGGGGTTTTTGGACCCAGCAGTGATAGGCATGTTGTAGTAGTGGAAGGATACACGCATGTACTATTCACCGTGTTTTCTCTGCTTGTAAGCCTGTTATTTCGTGGTATAGAACTGTTCTTTGAATCATTGGGTGTGATGTATGACTACACGTTCATACAAATTATTGTAATGATTGTTTAGTAGGGCCCAAGAATTTCTGTAGGGGGCACAAAGCTGAAAGTTTGACGGTTAGAAGATTTGCAAATGATGGAAGCGACCGGTGTAACTACACAAAGTGAACGCACTAAATCTACTTGATTCTTCTTTGCTTCGTAGAAACTTGAGCGCATTTAGTCTAATTAGCTAGTGCATCTATGTCCTTCTATAAAAATTAAATAAAGGGTAGCACGAATGCTAAAGAAAAGATGCCTTCATGCATCAGATGCTCCTTGTCCAAGAACTTATGTCACCAAACTATTTTAATTCGTAGAACCAATATCTTTGCAACCTGCGTCACTACACGGCACATGGCATATCATTTCAAATAATAGTAGCATGCTTCGTCACAAATGGTAGGTCGTTTTAACATTTCTATGTTTACAACTTTATAAATTATGTCTAGATGCATAGTAAAAACTAGAAATCTAGAAATGTTAAAATGACATACAATTTGGCATGGAGGGAGTATAACATTTTGAAGAAAAAACTAACTTATGTTTTAGATACTTGTGGCGTTGTCAAACTTGAAAAGACACTTATTCGTCACTATATGGGACAGTAGCCTCTCAAAGTTTGAGAAATAAAGATAGATTTAATGCATTAGACCCCGGTACTAATGGGTGATAGACTCATATTAATACCGGGTCAAAAACCAACCGATACTAAGTCTCGGGACGAATGCTGAGTTTTCTAGTAGTGATTGCTCTCCATTCCAGTTGACAAAATCTGCATGGCACTAATTCGTAATTACAATAATGTAAGTCATTTGAGTAAGACTCCATCTTAAGCAAAGTGCTGCCGATCTAGCTCTCTGGCATGAATCCCGGAATGGCTTGTTGCGAAAGTGATAGTGCGGTACTGCTGTGTGTTGTTTGCGTCTCGTTCAGTTTGAAAGGAGCAGAAAAAGCTGATTCACGTTCTGCTGCATACCATTACAATGGTCCCTACCGCAACGACATGCTTTCCCCGAAAGGAATGGCACCTTGTCCACTTGCTCTCATTCTCTTGCGACGTGCAGCATGCTCTTCATATTTACCAATAATAGGTCAAGTGAGGTAGGAGCAGAAGGATCATAAGAAACAATGTCACCATAATCAGTCAAATGATTGAATTTGGAATGAACAAACAAGCTGTGACCCTTCATCTTATTACACCAACTTTTACACAAGAACGAGATGCACAGTTGCAAATTAGTAGAGATACATGTGGAACCCAACAAGTCGCCGGAAAAGTACCATCAGAAGCGCAAATTGCTCACTTCACTTAGCTCTTTTTCTGAGCAAGCCTGGACTTGATCTTCTCCACCTCCTTGCTACCGACCTGGAACGCCTTGGTGAGGACATTGTTAGGCACCTCCGGCGTCGCCGCGAACAGTGTCATGGGGAGGGACTGCGTGCCGGGTAGCTGGCTGTTGAAGGCCGATATAACGGCGGCGGGCACGTCCTCGTTGTTCTTCTGGAAGTGTACCAGGCCGCGGGGGAAGACGAAGACGTCGCCGGCAGTGATAGTCTTCGCAATCAGCTTGTTCCCGGTGGTTATGAAGCCCACATCCAGGGTGCCCTGCAGGACGAAGACAATCTCGGTGGCGCGAGGGTGGGTGTGCGGCGGGTTCAGGCCACCGGGGGCGTAATCTATGCGTGACAGCGACACGCCGAGGGTGTTGAGGCCCGGCACCTTCTCGACGTTGGCGCCGGTGACGACGGAGCCGTAGGTGTTGTTGGTGTTACCGGGATTGGCGAGGCCTTTGAAGTAGAAGTCGTCCTCTGTCACGGTGGCCTTGCAGGGAAATCCGTTCACCTTCATGGCTGAACATACACAGGTTAGAATTGCATTCCATTTTACCAAAGACTATTTTTACAAAACAAATAATAAAGCACTCACTGGACGTGATATCCGCGACGCAGATGTCCTGGAGCAACTCGGGGTCGCCGGCAAGGGACGGGGAGGGAAGGAGGAGCACGGCGACGACGATGGCAAAGGAAAGCGACGGAGATGGAATGGCCATTGTGAACTTGTTCCTCTGCTCGTGCTTGTATTATGGCCAGGGGCCACCCTTTCTTTACTCCCTTGTGCTCACTCCTTTTACTGTCGCTGGTTGCTCTGAATGGGATGATGAATGGACGGAAGATATGGATCGTATTTATAACTGGTGGGGACGAGAAAGAGAGTGATGTGAGTGCGAAGGTATGTGTGGCAAGATTGTCCTTTCACCCCAAGAAATGTGCTGGCCGTGCGCGTGAGGTGGTAGGAGAGGGGATTGCTGAAAGAGTACACAAGGAACAACTTGATTGGCTGGTTATTTTATTACACTTCTAGTGATTTTGAACGGGGAGCAGAGTTGTCTAGTATTATCGGAGAGGTAGGGAATTGCGCTATCTACTGGGGAACTAAACAATATACTAATGATGCTTTTTCTATTTTGCGAGTTAGAAGTTGCCGCTACATCTAACAAAGCCCCAGTGACCCTAACAGAGGGGTAAGCTACTGAGAACATATCTGACGAAGACGAAGGATCTTCTTTTACAGATTTATGTTTGATTCCTGCGTCGCCAGCTTGCACGGGTAAAAAGCACAGTAAATGTGACAATTTGAACCCACTAGATATCAGAGAAGGATTAACCTTACAGGGTTTGTTGGCTTAATATTTTCACAACATGTTTTTCTTTAATTTCTAGTACTGCATATATCTAATTTAGGGGCCAGGTAAAAGTAAAGTAGTGAATAAAACTATTCTACCAATAAACTTATTTCTAAACCTTGGACCTGAAATTTGACTTGTTGCATCTTTTTCCCTCACCTCAATATATAGATTCCCTAGATGAACCTTACATCAAATCCTTTGAATACTCACACCCACCCTGATCCTTCATCTTGCCCAGTTGCTGTCACATGGATGTTGTTGATGTTTTGTAAAGAGTAAATTTCACTAGCGGGCCTTAAACTTGTCTTGAGTTCTCATCCCAGTCCCAGTACTTCGGTACTCTCAAAATGCATATGACGGTCCATAAACTTGTCCCGAGCTATCATCCTAGTCCTTAAACTTGTCTCGACCCCGCTATTCTCGAAATGCATATCAAGGTCCATAAACTTGTCCCGAACTCTCATCAACTAAATTTATGTTTGAGATTTGAACTTGGTTTCAAATCTTTGTGAATTTTTTTATCAATTTTAAATGAGACTCAGACTTGGTTTTAAATCCTCATGAACTATGGATCAATTATGAGTGGTACTCAAACTTGGTTTCAAATCCTAAAAGTTCGTTTCTCACTTAAAAACCAATCCAAAGTTCAAGAGGATTTGAATCCAACTCCGAATCCCATTCAAAATTGATAAAAAATCCATAAAAAATTGAAACCAAGTTGAAAACCCACTGAAATGTTTAGTGAATGAGAGCTCAAGAAAAATTGACGATCCTGGATGAAAGCCGAGGACAAGTTTAGGGATCGGTATGTGCATTTCAAGAGTACCAGGACCGGGATGAGAGTTCGGGACAAGTTTAAGCACCGTTATGTCCATTTTGAGAGTATGGGACTAGTACGAGAACTCGGCACAAGTTTAATTAAGGACCGCTGGTGAAATTTACTAATTTGTAAACCAATACTATAGTAGTACTAGATTGATTGTACGGATACATGCATGTATATCAACAAGAGGCAGAGCTAGGATTGTTGAGGCGGGTATATCCATCTCTTAACCAAAAACTTTCTAGTTCAATAGTAAAAAAGTTCACTGTGGTAGAACCGCCCGAATTAAATTGGCTTAAGGGTGCTAACCATCCTTTAAATGATTAATCCGATCAATACGCACTTAAAATGGCATAATCTGACAGTCTATCGGGTAAATCGCAATTAAGCCACTGAATGTCTCAATTGAAACAATACACCACGAGTCTCATGCGAACGCGAGCAGAGATAATACAAACATCACAGAGTTTACATCAATTAAGGTACAACACTTAGCCTTTATAAATTGAGTTTAAATTCAAGAAAAAAACAGAGCATTAGGATAGCAGAACAGAAACAAAATTAGAACTAGAGTAAAATATGATACACAGGAAGATAGAAATGGTGCCGAGCAAAGGAGAACACATTGAGCCCACCGATGTTCCATCAACAAGAAGCAACACCACCTGAAATAAGGTCACAACAATAACCCTGAGTATACTAATACTCAGCTAGGCTTACCCGACTATAGTATATACTTAGCCGACTAGTAGCATGCATGGCTTTTTGGCTGTTAGGTTTGTTTTGCCAAAGAGCAACTAATAGTGTGTCCTTACTTTCAGTATTTTAGCCAAGTTTGAACTGAGATAATCTATTCTCTAGATTTGCATAAACATAATATTCAATGTAGCAAAACAATTGATCAAATAAACAACAGTAACAACCATCATCGTATTTTCACCTCTTCATTCACATGTTCCACTTCTTACTACAATGTGATGTAGTGGTCAAGGTTCTCTTATCCAAGAGGTACTACAAAATCGATTCGATTTTATCCTTTGCAAGGTAAACCTAATCACACAACGTACGCTGCCCTGTTAGGCCGCATATGGCAACGGTTCTCTGTGCGAACGCCAGCATTTGAACTTCCCATCGTAGCTCCTCAAGTACTAGTCCCCACCGATACCTCCCAGGGTCAAAAATGAATTTCAATAATCCACCGGTACCACCCGGCCGATCAGAGGTATGTTGGCGCTCATTATTGCCACCCTTTTTTACCATTTAAGTGGTGTTTTTGGACTTATTCTTATACTAACCCACAACTTGCCACCTGAAATAACCCCATATTCACATATGTGTTGTATTTTGGACCATATTGCAAAATCATAGGAAATATGGTATGAATGAAGTGTTTTTCTACAAGTTGGATTTGGGCCTGGACTTTGGATATTGGAAGGTCCAAACATGAACATTGAATTGCAGACCAGCAGGAGGAGCTGAACTTGCACGGGCCATATCTTCCTCATCCAAACTTGGTGTCAAAATTGCATGGCTCAAAAAGATCTACAACTTTCGTCTGAACCGCTCGGGCATTTGATGCTTACAAGGGGCAGGCCGATCGCCCTGCCCTGATCGAGGCCCCTTTTCACCAGGAGGAAGCCCTCGATGATCCTAAGGTTTTTCTCCAAATACTTCTCCCCGAAGGCACCCCAACCAATGCCAACAACTATAAATACCTAGGACATTCAATAAGGAGAAGGAGGAGGCAAAAGAGAGGCCATTCGTCACATTCCATCACCGCAATAGGAGAAGAAATAGGATTTAGGGGGTGTTTGGATACACCCCCATAAATTTTAGTACCCGTCACATCGGATGTTTGGATACTAATTAGGAGTATTAAATATAGTCTAATTATAAAACTAATTACACAGATGGAGTCTAATTCGCGAGACAAATCTATTAAGCCTAATTAGTCCATGATTTGACAATGTGGTGCTACAGTAACCATTTGCTAATGATGGATTAATTAGGCTTAATAGATTCGTCTCGCGAATTAGTATAGGGGTTCTGCAGTTAGTTTTATAATTAGCTCATGTTTAGTCCTCCTAATTAGTGTCCGAACATCCGATGTGACCCCTCCTAAAGTTTAGTACCCCGTATCCAAACACCCCCTTAGATCTTATTAGGAGCTCCGGTGTCGAAAGGGACCTCCAGAGGAGGGAGGGAGATCGATCGGCCTAGGGTTCTAGGATGATCGACCTGAAGCCCTTGTGGCTCCCCTCGTCTTCGTCTTCGTCTTTGGTTTGGGTGTTCTCCAGATGTTCTATGCCTCCTTTGTGCGTTAACATGTGTAAGATCATGGGGTACAGCCTCTGTTCATCCCTAGGGTTGATATGCTCCTTGATATGTAACTACTACATGTTGTTTATGCCTATTAATACATCATGGTCTATGTTGTTGCAATGCTTCGTTTACATATGTGAGCTCTTGTTACGTACAACATATGTTCTTAGTAGAGTTGGTGGTAATCGTGGTGATTAGCTTAACTCTGCGAATCCTTCGATATAGTATGTGTGATCAAGGTGGTTTATTATCCCTGTGTAGTGTCAGTATGCAGGAGGGAAAAGGTTGAGCAAGCATGTACGCTGTGATAGCTAGTGAGGGCAGCACCCATCTATGTAGTAGATGCATATTCATGTGAACCTAGATTCTAGGGAGGGAATGCTTGTATCTATCTCTATTACCTATCTTGTGTTAACCTTTGCTATCTTGTGCCTACCTCTACTATTTAGTTTACTTTGTCTCTCTACACAATACATTACTCGGTCACGTTAGTTAGATTAGTATAAAGTGAGAGCCAGCATTCCACTTGTTCTATGGATTGATAAACCTTAGGGGAATACTCTAAGGGAAAAGCTACAACTAATCCATGCACTTGCAGCTCACAAATTAGGGTGCTAACTATTGCCAACAAGCTAATCTGGCGCCGTTGCAGGGGAACAAGTCAGTTTGCTGTATTTGATGTTTGTATTGATTTTGCTAACCCTCTAATACTTAACTTTGTGTAGATACTTTTGTTTTTATTTTTCTTTTCAGTGTCTATATTGATCTATTCATCCCACAAATGGATAATGAAGAAATGTTGCTAAGGGAATTAGCAATACCACCATTGGAGCAATTTGAGATGCAAAAATTGGATTCGGTGCTTGCTACAACCCACTATGAATTGAATCATAGAATCATCAAGTTGGTGGCGACAAACCCTTTCAAAGGATTGGAGGACAACAACCCATATAGACACATTGAGCGATTCACGATGATATGCAACATGGTGCAATAAGAATGAGTTTCGGCTGCTTGGTTCAAGTGGAATCTTTTTCCATTCTCTGTTGAAGGTGAAGCATGAAGATGGTACACACTTGCATTTGTTGAAGTGAAGGGGAAAAGGGATGAGCTCATGAATAAATTATGTCTGAAGTATTTTCCCATAAGTAAGATTCAGCATTTATGGAGGCAAGTGATTTGTTTCAAGCAAGGAGACGATGAAGGGATTGGTGAAGCCTAGAACCAATTTAATGGACTACTTGAGCAAGGCCCGAACTTGGGAATTTTTGGTGACATGATGTTGACTAATTTTATTTTTCCCTAACCCCTCACTTTTGCCCAATATCTAAGAATGGGTGTAGGAGGTGATTTCATAGAGAAAATGATTAGAGAAGTTGCACAGATATTACAAAGGATAAGCAATGCAGAAAGAGTGGAACGAGAATGGCAGAAACTCTGCTGGGAGAAGCAAGACAATAAAAGCAAGCTCGAGATATTTGCCAAAATTTTTGAAAAAGATGAACCAGAGCTCAAGAAAGATGAACCGGATACACTAAAAATCAAAGAACCACTTCCTAAGATAAGAGAAGTCATTACGCATATTAAAACTGCTGAAACTAACATGAATTCAGGCCGAAGTTTTGAGAATGCCAAACCACTGGTGCAATTCGATCAGATTGATTGGATTCCAATTGATTTTGGCCATTTAATCAACAATGTATGACATGAGAAACACTGAAGCGAAGCTAAAGGAATTGATGATATATTTGATCAAGAGATGAGTGGAGAATCGATCCCAAAAAGTTTTGAAGAAGAAGATGAAGGATGTATCGATCGACATGATATTTCAGAAATAGATAATGAAGCCCGAGAACAAAAGAACCATGAGCCTAAAAGGTCCCTCTCTACAGCATCATGCACACCAATTGAAGCAGAAGAATTAGAGTGACTAAAAGAACATGATTGGTTGTTGCCTGATGAAGAGAGAAAGACAATAAGGAGAAGAGTTGATGAGATGGGAATCACTCCTGACTTGAAGAAAACTGCAGACATATTTCAAGATCTCTTCTCTAATAATTCTGGTAATATGGCTGAAGTTTCAGAGGATAAATTTCAGAAAACAACAGCACACAATGTGAAGAACTAGTGGGAGAAGGATGACATAGAAAAGAGGAAGAAACAGGCTACGCTGATCGGGCTGGCGTGTTCATGCCAATCGGCCAGGGTGCATTTTGCACACCTAGAAGCCCCTCTACACAGGTTTATAGCTTGTGTGCTATTGAAGCTGGAACACCAAAGACCTTGACATGTTTATGCTTGAAGATGACAAAAGGAGTGAGTCTACAACAAATGATCTTGATGACATGTGGCACATGGGAGATAATTAAGGCAATACAAAAGACATTGAATATGAAGATGAGATCCCAAGTAATGAAGACTTCAAAGAAGAGGTGACAGGTCATATTGTTAATGAATTGCATGTTCCACATGATGGAGAGCAGGAGGGATTGCAAGATAATGATGAAGAACCACCTCCAATTGTTGAGATCAATCTGCTTTCAACTCCAGTAGACGAACCAAAAATCACTCTTGTTGAAAAAGCTCCAAGGTTAAGGTATTGTTGACACCATTTTTTGACACACATCAAGGATGGCGTCAAAAGAAAGTAGAGATGGAGATGCATAGTGGAAAGACAACGGCTAGTGGAATCCGCCGATGGGGTTGCAAAGGGCTCACCCGGTGTAGTTATAAGAAATCGGTCAATGATGGCGAAAGCTTTGCCGATAGAGGAAGACAGAAGCCTAGCCGATGGAATCACAAGGGTGCAGCCGATGGAAGATGATAGAGGCATAGCCGATGGAGCCAGCCGATGCGAGCAGAAGGGTTCCAGCCAATTAGAAATGTCGGAGATTCGGCCGATGAAGAGCAAGTTTTGGCTGAGAGAGGCACAGTTCGTTTCCGACTCCTGTGCGAGTTGTTTTTATTTTATTTAGAGAGTTTGTTTCTTTAGAGATAGATCTTATGTTTTGTTGTAATCGACTAGGACTAGAAGTCTTGATGTCTAGGGTATAAATAGGGGCTCTGTGAGGCCTGGGAGGACACACATCATAATTAATACAAATCTACTATTTTTGCAATTTACTTTCAAGTCGGCGACTTCACCATTATTTTCTTTTCTTCACGAGTTCTTCCAAGCCAGTAGGGCTGCATCTCTTTGATCTGTGGCTAGATTGTAAGTTCCGCATTTATCGAATACTTTCTAAGCTTTAACTTCGGGCGCATCGCTATCGTTTCGTCTAGATTTATTCACAAGTTATTGATATTTGCTAGATCTGCAAGCTTTATTTGTTAAATCTTGTTGTTTTAGCTCTTATCACAATTATCCAGCTTGGAACACATTCCAATCGGCTTTTACATTATTTTCTTGTATCAATCTACTGTCACATAGCCGAATATATCTGTTTTGAGTGTTGTTCATGTAGTAATGTTTAGGTTGTACTTTATGCTTCCTTTGCATCTACTACGTCCACATCGGTTGATTTAGCAGATTGTCTTTCACTCATGTCAGCAGTCCTGCCGATACGTCATGTGGAGCGATTCGGAACACCAGCCGATTTGCTCTTGTATTTGACATTTTATTTGTCCTTGTCAATCAGCAGGTCAGATTGACTGGCACGTCGCGGATCAATAGGGCTACAACCAGAGCGAAGCAGATTATCCTAGGTTTCGTGTGTTGGTGCGCGAAAGTCGTCTCTTGATTTTTGCTTCAACACACTTTTGGCACGCTCAGTGGGGCACTATAAAGCCTCAACATGTCTGCACCAAAGACTGCTGAAGTTTCGGATGATAACATCATCGAGGTTACGGAGAATGAGCTTCAGGATGATCAGAAGAGCAACGTGGAAAGGGCTGTAGAAGAACTCAGATTGCTATGCCTGAAGTCCTTTAGCCGTACTAGGAAAGGGGAACCTGTCAAGAAGCATGCCCTTCCAACTCCTCGCCAGATCACCATTGTTGAAGACACAGGGAAGATGCAGGAGATGATCGACCAGACTCTCAATTACGCGCTGATCAACCAAGTTGCAATAATGACCAAGACCGTGCACAACGCCATCCTCAGCACTCTCTACGGTGGAAGCTCTCAGGGGTTCCACGGTCCAGCGTACGGGCCACCTAGGAGCGTTCTGGTCAAAAGCGTGATGACTCCATCTACGACAGGACAGTCGGCTTCTCAGCCAATCCAAATGTCAAGTGGGGATTATGGTGCTGCACTACTTCAGAACACCAATGTTGCGGCACCCTCGCTCACTCAGACAGCAAACCAGCCTGCTCCAGCAAACTCCATGCCATCGTCGTTGCCAGCATCGGCACCATGGGGGGCAACAGGGACACCATTCGGACCTGTCTGGAATCTGACCACTGGATATGGGATGCTTTCAGGATCATTTGTTCCAGCCATTAAGTCTCCAGTACAAACACCATCACCATCGGCTCCATAGCCAACAGTCCAGCGTTATCAGCAGAATCCACCAGAAGTCAGTAGGGAGGAAGGTGTTCCGGATCTTCAAAGAGACAATCAGCGTGTTGTGGCACGTTGATCCTCCTCGTCAGCAAGCGTCGGCTCCTCAATAGATGATCCAGCTGCAGCCTCTGCAACATACATTGGCTATCCAACAGCGGATCGTGGTGCCACAGATTCAGCAGCAGGTGTCAGCAGTCCAGCTAATGCTCCAACCTATTGTCCAGCAGCAGCCGCAACAAGTTGATTGGGCCGCAAAGATAGCCGAGGTGATGCAAGATCAGTTCGGGCTAAAACCTAAACTGCAAACCTACATGTACAAGATGTTGTACCCGCCGGCCTATGATATGTTGTCGTTCCCTCACCGATACAAGGTGCCTGATTTCACTAAGTTCTCAGTCCAAGATGACACATCTATAGTGGAGCACGTCAATAGGTTCATCATTCAGTGTGGGGAAGCAGCTACACAAGATGCTTTGAGAGTTTGGCTATTCTCGTCATCCCTGTTCGGATCGGCCTTCTAGTGGTTCACGATGCTTCCACCTAACTCCATCATCACTTGGGCCAATCTGGAGAATTAGTTCCACAAGTAATTCTTTGCTAGGGTTCATGAGATGAAGCTAATAGATCTAACCAGTGTCAGGCAGAGGACTGATGAATCGGTGGCCAACTTCATCCAGCGATTCAGAGAGGTCAGGAATAAGTGCTACAGTTTGGTCTTGAGCGACAGCCAACTAGCCGACGCGGCTTTTCAGGGGCTCCTACCACACATCAAAGAAAAGTATGCTTCGCAGGAATTCAAGAGCCTGAGCTAGATTGTACATCAGCAGTCGAACCAAGACGTGCGCCCATTTGATCAGAGGAAGAACTTTCAGAAGAAAGTGGCGTACGTAGAGTGTTCGGACTCAGAGGGAGAAGTAGAGATCGGTTTGGCAGAATGGGTTGAGACCAAAAAGCCGATCTCATGCCCATACGGCAAGGAGCCTGAGAAATTCAGTTTCGACATCTCCAAGGTTGATAAGATCTTTAACTTGCTGCTGCAAGAAGGGCAGATCAAGCTCTCACCATACCATATGATCCCATCGGTCGAAGAACTTAAGAAGATCATGTACTGCAAGTGGCACAATGCCACATCTCATGACACCAATGAGTGCAAAGTCTTCCGCCAAAAGATCTAGTCGGCTATTGAGCAAGGGAGGCTCAAGTTTGAAGCTCCCTTGAAGCCAGCAAAGTTGATGAAAATCGACCAACATCCGTTCCCAACCAATATGGTGGAAGTTGGGGGCAAAAGCACACCTCCCACGAAGGTGCTGACATCAAAATCGACAAGGAGGAGTGGAGCTGTGGACCCTAAAGTACAGGTGTCGGCTAACGACATCAAAGGAAAGAGTCAGTTGCAAGAAGGGGAAAGCTCGAAAAAGCCTCGTCGGTTGATCACCTCCCAAGAGTTCCTCAACAAGTTCCAAAGACAGCAAGAACAGGAAAGGTGCCGGGAAGAGATGATATGCCGCCATGAAGACCACTGGAGATGCCCATTCTTCATATACTGCTAGGAGAAGGGTATCAAGCTACCATCGATTGACAACTGTCCTGAATGCAACGGGTCATACCAAGACAGCCGATTGTCCAAAAGGTCATGCTTTGATAACAAGAATCAAAAGCCGATCAACAGAGATAGGTCTCACCATGATGACAGGCGCATCCTAGTGCGTGATCGGCTGGGGCGCAGGGTCCGTATACACGATCGGCTGGGGGGCAGGTTTAATGTACCCAACAGGCTGGAGGAAAGAGCCAATGCAAGGGTCCTTGATGGAGAGCCTCTATGTCATGAACCGGAATGGCGGCGTGCATCACGAGACAAAGCTATAGAACACCCGAGATGGTGTCCAGCAGGCTTGACTAAGACCCAGAAGAGGAGGGTCCAACGCCTGCGACAATGGGAGCAGCAGGAAGAGGAACAAAGGCGTGCTTTGGAAAGGAAAGGGGTCAGATCCCAGGTGTGGCACATCAAGGACAAAACTGATGACGAAGATAACAATCTCGGATCAACTGCCGATGTCAACATGGTCTTCATCTTGTCGATGGAATTTATGTCTCCAACTGACCACGAAGCAACAGGATTAGAACAGGGGATGACACAGTTAGCCATGGAGCTGATGTCAGCCACCTTTGAAAAACCCAAAGACGAAAAACGTCAGCACCTGAAAGCTCTCTTCCTCAAGGGGCAAGTCGACGGGAGGCCGGTTACCAAACTTTTAGTGGATGGAGGCACAGCCGTGAACATCATTTCGTATGCCATGTTCCACAAGCTCGGCAAAGGCGAGGAAAACTTGATCAAAACTGACATGATGCTGAAGGACTTTGAAGGAAACATCTCCTCGGCCCGGGGGGCACTCTGCGTTGACCTCACCATCGGTAGTAAGACCCTACCTGCACTAACATGATGTAGAGACCAGGTATTCTCCGATCAAGAGATTGTGTCCGTGCTTATATTTCTCCTGCACTAAGCTTAGACACTATTTATTATCTGCCGAGTGCGTAGTGGTATGCAAGGATGATGTGGTCAAATACATGTTGTCATTAACCGATTTTAAATGGAAGGATTGGGAAGTGGATTCTGGCTCTGTCAGAGTTTGATCTAAAGTACGAATCGACTAAAGCTGTCAAAGGGCAAGTCATGGCCTATTTTGTTGCTCAGCATTGTGGGCTAGAGGTTCCTATTGTTGAAGTGGCCCCATAGAATTTATTCTTTGATGGATCTTCATGTGGGACTGGATCAGTAATTGACATAATCCTCATATCGCCTCGGGGGCAAACTATGAGTTCTCACTGACGATTGAGGCTTCTGCTACCAACAACCAAGCTGAGTATCAAGCTATTTTGAAGGGGATCCAGTTGATGAGAGAAATCAAAGCTGATGTTGTTGAGATATTCGGGGGCTCTATGCTTATTATCAATCAGCTGACTGGAGGATGTGAATGCAGAGATGATATTTTGAGAATTTAATATGAGCGGTGCCTTCAGTTACTTTAAGAGTTCAAAAGTGTGGTTATTGAGCATATTCCCAAAGATTACAATGAGGATGCTAACAAATTTGCTTAGCATGCTTCTGGTTATTGTCCGATTTGTGGTGCTATAGAGTTGATGGGTGATGATTGGAGGAAAGAGATAGCAAATTACTTAAAGGATCCTTCCAAGAAAGTCAATAGGCGAGTTCGATTTCAGGCATTGAAATATGTATTGCTTGAGGATTTCCTGCTTAAATGCCTCGGGGTCGAAGAAGCCAAGAATCTGATGGGCAAAATTCATGAAGGGGTTTGCCGAGCTCATCAATTAGCTTTTAAGATGAAATGGATGATTAGAAACAATGGGTATTATTGGCCGATGATACTTAAAGATTGCTTCAAATACTATAAGGGTTGTCAACATTGTCAGAAGTTTGGCAACATACAAAGAGCCTTGGCTTCGGCTATTAATCCTATAATAAAAGCCATTAGGGGTTGGGGTATTGATTTGATCGGCCAGATTTATCCACCTTCAAATAAGGGTCATAAGTTCATATTGGTAGCAACAAATTATTTTATTAAGTGGGTCAAAGCAATTCCCCTAAAGAATGCAACATCAGCAAGCATGGTTTATTTTGTCAAAGAACACATCATCTATCAATTTGGTATTCCTCACACTGCCACGACCGATCAAGGGACAATGTTCACTTCGGGAGAGTTTGAAGAATTTGCTGCTAGTATGGGAATTAAATTTTTGAATTCTTCTCCGTATTATGCCCAGGCAAATGGCCAAGCTGAATCATCTAACAAGGGGATCATTAAATTAATTAAGACTAAGATCGAAGAGCAGCCAAGGCGTTGGCACACTACGTTGAACGAATCCTTATGGGCATATCGGATGGCTTGCAAGGAGCCACAAAATTATCCCCTTATCAGTTGGTTTATGGACATGAAGCAGTTCTACCTTAGGAGTTAAAGACTGGGTCGAGGCATGTGTCATTGCAATACCAATTAACAGCCGAAGAATACTCTACTTTGATGAAAGGGGAGTTTGAAGACCTAGCGGGTCATCGGCTAAGGGCTTTGATTAGCATTGAAGAAAAAAAGAAGTGGGTGGCAAGATCGTACGGCAAGAAGGTCAAGGTCAAAGAGTTTTCCTGAGGAGATTTAGTCTGGAAACTGGTATTGCCAATTGGGTCTAAAGATCCCAAATTTGGAAAATGGTCACCTACATGGTAGGGACCGTATCGGATAAACCGGTGTGCTCCCGGCAACGCGTATATTTTGGAGACACTTGAAGGAGAGGAGTTCACAAGGGCTCTAAATGGAAAATACTTAAAGAAATACTACCCTAGTATATGGGTAGATGCATAGTCCATGGTGTGATACCTCGGACTGACATAGCCGATACCGAGGGTATCGCCTTTAGTCCAAAAAGATAGCCGATGAAATGGGCTGTGATAAGGCCCACAATACAAGTCGCCCTTAGAACAAATAATACTTGCAACATTTGGAATACAGAAGGTTATTACATCGAAGTCATTGTCGTATCATGGCCAAGATATTTTATCGCAGGCAAATCTGGCTGGCTCTATATTGGTATCAACAAATATCTACTCCCTTTGGTGAGATATGCTTGGGAGGCGCCCCAGTTGAGCCTCAGTAGTGCCAATTTCCCTATCAACTTGGCCAGTTCCACTAGAAGTTGAATCCTCCTTGCCTCCAAACTGGTCAACTTGTCTTCGAGCAATACGCAAGGGGGGGGAGGTTGATGGTTTCGAAGGATTGGCTGCTGCGCCTGCTGGTTTGAGCCTACGGCCTCAATTGAGGACAAGATCGATTTGACATCTGTGGGCAGATGGTCTCTGATTCGATCATGATGAGCTTGGATCAAAGCTTTGTTTGTTTAGGTGAGAGGCTCGTTGGAATGGAGGATCTGGATGACTCGTTCAAGCTATTCATCCACTTGATTTGGCTAGAAAAGAGAACAAAGAGTCAAGGTATGGTTCACGATAACCAATTCAGGATAGAGAAAGCATAACAATACCTGGTTGACCGAAGAAGAGGAAGCTATCTTGGTCGCGTGAATTCGATCTGGCTCAAGAAATTGTAGTGTGTGCAATCTTGAAGGTGACCTCAAGGGAGGCGTAGAGGTCCGTATTTATAAGACAAGTAAACATGTGAAATGTGAGCAACGGTTGGTCAAAAAAGAGCTTTAAATGGGACTAGCTGTTGGCGAGTCAGAAAAAGCTGCGAAGAGATGGCCAATTTACATTCAAGACGGACATTGAATATTGACATCACGGGAGGAATGTACCAAGTGCCAGAATACATAGGAGCCAATAACGTTCATTACAACTATTCTAGAAGAGCCTGGATAGCGTTTATCGCACACAGGATAATCTGATCGGTAGCCTCTATTTCCCTACGGTCATCATCGCCTGAACCAAGTATGTTTGTTATGCTCTGGTGTAGCCGAATAGCCTGATGGGCGTGTGTTTGCTTTTCTTATTCTAACTGCTTGAGGACTTCTTGAAGTTGAGCAAGCTTGGTTTCTTCAATGGTGATGGCATCACCAATGCTTTTCAGTTCCTTCATTAGTTTTGCTCTCCTCTTTTTAAGCCGATCAATTTCACCAACAATATTGGGGAGACAATCTCTAAGAAAGCCGATCTTACGATGGATTTTGTCAGCTTGAAGCTTATGGAATTCCTTGTCCTTATGCAATTGTAATTCCTTGTCCTTATGCAACTGTTCCCTTTTGACGCGATCGGCTGTACGGCGTAGAGCCCTTAACACCGGGACTTGGTGGCTCTCTATATAATCTGCGGGGAGGATGGCTTCCTCTTTGTCTTCTGGGATCTGACCTTGGAGGTTGCGGAGGATGTCGCGCATCGGCTGTGCATCTTTGACTAGTTGGCCAATGTCTTGCTGAAGGAAGTCGAGTATGTCTTGAAGTTTGGCCTTTACGTCATTAGGAATAGATCCTGGAATCGGTAGGTGTGACAAAACTTCTTCTTCCTCATGGATTTCCCCAACCTGAAAGGAGAAGAGGTTGTTGTCCGGAGTGTCCTGAGCCTACAAAGATTAGTAAAGTATAAGATGATGAAGCTAGTTGATGGGAAATCAGCTAATATGCGAAAAAGTGCTTACCATCTTCCATTGAGTCTCTTTAGCTTGTGTTGATTACTCTACTAGAGGTTCTTGTTGAACGAGTTCAACCGAAGGTGGTATGTTCTTAGAAGACGTATCGGCTACCAGTGATTCGAGGGGAGCGGCCGACGCATCTGGGATAGTCTGTATAGAAAACCGGCTGATTCTGAGCAACAGGGGTTGAAAGGGATGGAAAGAGTATGCATTTTACCTCAAGTATTGGGGTGATGGCCGGTGCAATCTCCTGAGTATCTTTAGCCTGCGGATCAGTCGATGAAGAAGGCGGAGGCATAGCCGATACTAGGACGGGCTCCTCTAGTGCCGACTGTGCGGAAGGCTGAAAGAAACAAGAGTCAGCACTGATTAAAGAGATTCAAATAAGTGAGATTACCTAGATAGCCTATATCAAAAGTGATGCTGCTACCGACGCTACTGCCGCCAGGATAGCCATTTGGGGTGCTGCTGCTGCTGTTGGATCAGTCTCCTGGGCTGATGCTGCTGTCGGCAGGTCGGTCGCCTATGCCGATGTTGAGCCCTTTTGATGGTGCTTCTTGTGGGTAGTCCTCTCAAGAACGGAAGCTTTGCGCTTTCAGCCTGCAGCTATGTCTATTAAGGATGGCGCACCGTAGCTGATGAGGGGATCAACCGATGGAGGGGCATAGACAATAGGCTTGTTGCTTTGGCTAATAGTCGGGGGTGTGAAGTCAATACCCTGCAAAGGGGAGAAGTATTAGTGAGAAGAATATATCTATGACAAAAGAAAACTCAGTGAAATTGGCAGTAATTACCCCTCTGTCGGGATCATTGAAGTCTGGGTCGAACTTCCTACAGTATATCCCCGTCGCCACGTAGAAGAGATGATTCTTCCATTCTTTCCACCACAACTTGAATTGTTTAATAGTGCAGGTGGTAGCTATCCATGATTCCAAGTTGATGGCGCTGGTGTCCAGGGCCAAGTTGCTGAGTCTGTTAGACTCAAGACCACTAGAAAGTTTCTCACGGGGCTTCACAAGATCGGCAAAATAAGGTTTTATTGGCAATTGACTTAAGCTGAGTTAACGAGCTGCTGCCGACGGGTTATAAAATTCGTACGTCGGATATTGACATTTACCAGCGAAGAAGTTAGCTGGAAGGATTCTAGGCTTGATAAATGCCTCTAAGACTTCTCCACTGAAGGTGCACGTGACGAAGTCGAAGCAATATGGCAGCTCAAAAATGGGGACTTCACTGTGATAAGCGTACCAGACAGTAGCCCCTTTGGTGAGTCCATTGTAACAACATTTGAAGGCCTCGGCTACTGCGGAAGGGGTATGTTTACTGCCAGGGATAGCTGATATTGCTTCACCATAAGACATGCATCGATGGGTTGGCAGCTGGTTCTTTCTCTGGTTGATCGCTTGGAAAAGACATATTCTTGATGTCGTACTTGTAGGCACGTTGGAAGTGAAGATTGAGCCATAGATTGATGAACCACCAGGGGCCGCCCAGATTGCCGATGGGTTCTCTAGCCAATAGTTTGCTTGATACTTGATGTAGTAAGTGATAGGCCGATCAAAGAAGATGCTTACCCAGGGGAATTGAAGATCCCATTGCCAACGCTTCGGCCAAAGGTTGTAGATTACTGGTCGGGCCGGCTGATCTTCCGCAGAACACAAATTTGTCCAACCACATATTCAGAAAGGCCACATACTCCTTTTCTTCGGCGGTTTTGGTTCTGATGTGACGATCAATATAACCTTTCCATCCGCCAACGGATTTTGTCTCCAGCCAGTGAGAACCTTTAGCCAGGAAGTGAAATGGCAAATCGGCAGAAGTGATATCCAAGCCCGTCAGCATCAGGACGTCGGCTAAGGTTGGGGTCATTGGCCCATGACTGAACAAGAAGACGTTTAGGGCATCTGACTAGAAATATGACGCGGCTATGAGCATGGGTTCGTTTCTAGCCATATCTGATAGAGAAAGGGTAATGCATTGACTAATTGAGTGAACTTTTATGAGACCTGGATTTGGATATTAAAGTGATGTTTAATTAATTAATTCGGATTTTCGAAGAGACAGAATCCACCTCCTGTCGACAAGCACACAAACTAACAAACAACAAGCACAAATGATTTTATTAATTTGCCGGGGCGGTTACAACACTTGGGGTGGGGCCAAAACACGCACTACACGGCCGGTACAACAACATAACTGGGGTACAAGTCTAGACTCGGGACAGCTTCTGGAGTACAACTCTAGGTGGGGCACTCTACTCGCGGGATGAATCTTCACCCTGCACGGAGTGGTCTTCAGGCGGAATAAGGAGGGCCAGCACCTCGTCCCATAGGGTCCCACCGGCGGGAGGGGTTCCGTGGCCTCTCCGTTGGCCACCTCTGAGTCTCTTTCCGAAGGCGGTGGTGCTGGTGGGGCATCAGGGCTCTTCCGCTTCCTGGACCCCTGGGCAACAGGGACTCCATCCAAGACTAGGGCCTCGTCGTCCTCTATGACCCGCATTTTCTTTCTCGTGCGGTTCGAGTGGTGGACTTCCTTCAATGCCCGCGCGTGCCGATCCTCGGCCTCTTTGAGGGCCTCAATGGCGAGGGCCTCATTGCTTTGGGTGGCCGTGGCTCGTGCCTCAACTGCTGCCAATCCACCTGGAGTCTCCTCACCATAACCTCTGCGTCCTTGGCTCTACGGATCTGCTGCTTCAGATGGGCGGTCTGCTCGTCGTAGAGTTCATCCAAGGTGAGGAGGTAGGCAGCCATGTGGAGCACGGTGGGGTCATCCTCGCGCTGTCCACGTCCTTTCAAAGTCCTCACCTGGGCCAGACAAACCGGGCAGTTCTTCTTGACAGGCGGGTAAAACCTCATCGGTGTGCGACCGATGTGCCTCTCATAAATCTGGCACAGGTAGCGCAGGGCTTTCCGAGCTGCCACCTGGTAAGTGTCTTTCCATCGAAAACCAGTGGCAGACACATTCCAAGGCTGAATGTTGGGGAATCGGCTGCTCCTGTCCACGTAGATGGTCATCTCACACCGGAGAGTCCCACGGTCTTCATACTCCCGGCTAGAGTACTCCAGGCTCGTAAATCCCAAGGCGGTCCATGCAGGCGGACAGCAACCTGGGAAAACTGGGCTCCTCCAGGCAATGGCTGTTGACCCAACCTTCTTCGGCCATCTGGAAAGAATCGGGGTGCAAATCAATTTTGCAATTCAGCAGGGGAAGCAAGAAATTTTGTAAATCATTTAATTTGGTCAAAAAGGCTTTTCCGGTCCTAATGGTTACGTCCTACGACCAACGACGGCTCTGATACCACCTAAAGTGTCCCCACACAAGTAGAGACTAAATGTGATCCAATTATCAGTCCCAGGAGGCTGATAACATATTTATTCAACAGATAGTTTAGAAACCGTACAGCTCCCGAAGGAGTGGGCGGGCAAGCCACACCCAAAGTAAAATTAAAGCAATAACAATACAAATCCAAGTTGCAATCCAGTCGGACTCCGGGCTGCAATCGGAACTATGCATTAGCGGAAGCATCCTGCAAAAGGGCCAACACCGCAGGCAGCGTTGGGTGCAGATGCAACCTCCTACTCGAAGTCCTCGGCGATGTATTCCGGGTCCTATTCTGAAGCAACAAAATAGGGGTGAGTACAAAGGTACTCAACAAGTCCAACCCCATCCACAAAGGGGGATACAACAAGAATATGCATAGGATACAGCAAGGATAAGGTTAAGGTTCATTTGCAATAAAGCTAGATTTTCAACTCATGCAAGGGTTCATTTTCAAAGAGTTTTCACAAAGTATTTTATTTAATAACTGAAACATTAAGTGGGGTTGATCCTACACAAAGGATCCAAGTTTTATCGCTACCGGACTCCCCGCCCGCCGTAGCGCACAGCACAACTGCCGGACACTTCCAAAATCCAACACACACCGAAGAAACTAGCTATGATGACCGACCCCAAATCTCTCAAGTTAATTCTAATCTGAGTCCCTAATCCCCTATCTCAGCTTTTCCCGAGTACAAGTGCTCAACCTCCAGTCCGGTCCCAACCCCTAAGAACTGACCCCTCATTACCATTTCCCCAGTTCCGACCCTGCCGACCCCAAAAGCCACACCGCCGGATCTTCGAAGTCTTCCCACAGTGTTCCTTTGAATCTGAGCAGTGGACCAGCCGAGACTGACCGGTGGACCCACAAAATCTTTCCCCCAGATCTACCGTGACAGACGCACTCGAGTAGCTACCCGCCTCAAAGTTTCTCCACCGCGTGGCTCGTTTCCTCCGACACCCACTGCTCCGCCCCGTCGCCGGCGGCGACCAGATGGATTCTCGCGCCCCCTTCCCCAATCGGAGCGAAAGCCCTCTGCAACCCTTTCTGCAGCACCTTGCCGCCCGCACCCATCATCACCCCGCCGGACCCCCGGCTGCAGAGCCCGATGCCTCCTGCCTTTTTCGCCGCCCCTCCACAGTCGCGCCGCTCGGACTGCGTTACGCGACGATTCCTCCATCGCCAATCCAGACCCCGGCCACGACAGTCCCTTTCCCGCCTTGTCAGAACAGTGCCCCGATAGTCTATTGCTTCGCGCTTGCCCGCGCAGCCGCAGCCTCCTGTCTTCTCACCTGAGCAACCTCGCTTCTAGCGCCGTTTCCCCGGTCACTTCCATCAGATCCACCGCACGACGACGCCCGCCTCCGCCAAATCTCAACCACCGGCACAACCGCGCCTGCGCCGCCCTGTCGCTGGTGCCCAATGACCGCCGGTGTCATCCCCGAAGTCTTGCTCCACCACCCTCGTTGCTCAATCGCCGCCCCGGCAGCGCACTCCATCGTTTCTTCCCGGTCTTCGCGCCGCCCCAACTCTCTCTCTCGTCCGCACGGCTATAAAAGGGAATGCCAGAGCCCCGCCAGAGTTCCCCTTCTCCATCGCTGCCCTCCCGCCTTGCTCTCTATTCGTGCTCAAAGCACCACCGCTTAAGTTCCTGAGGAACTCTCCTCTCCGCTCAACACCGCCTTCCCCAATCCACCCAACCGCTTGCTCCTCCGTGCTGTGCTGGAGCTTGCTTGCTGTCCGCAAGAAGCACCGCCGCCGCCAGAGTACCGCCGGACTTCGCCGCTACCCAAGTCCGCTCCTTCCCGATCCCAAAGCTTCACCTATAAACCGAAGGTAAGGTGCCGACGCCTCTATTCGCCCGACCCCTTTTCCGTCTCGTCCGACCCCTCTGTTCGCCCGACCCCTTTTCCATCTCATCCGACCCCTCTGTTCGTCCGACCCCTTTTCCGTCTCGTCCGACCCCTCTGTTCGTCCCACCCTTGGTCTTGTTCTCTATCCACTGAAGCTTGAACCTCCACACTTTTTTCGTAGCTTTTGCTACCCGTTTCTGGGCTAAAAGCTTGCAAGTGTTGCTGTTGAAATAACCGTCTAAGTGCTAACTCTTGCATTTGCATTCGTGTAGAGTTGAATCTCGCCAACGGCGTCTACGAACTGCACCCGGTGCAAGAAGATGGAGCAGTAGTTGAGCCGCTGACCGCAGGAGCTGTACCAGAGCCCTTTGAGGACCAGTTTCCCTCCCCTCCGCTTGAAGGCAAGCCCCGGAGCATGAACCTATTTTTCTCTAAACTTACACATGCCTTCCTTGTTGTATGTGCATTTAAGTGCAGGAGTTGTGTGAAACCATAGATGCATGACTTAGTTTCCCTTGATCTGAACACTAGCCAATGAGTCCGAGTAGTGGCATTGCTTAATAGGACTCGGTAAAAGTCGAGTGATTTCCTGTCACTCGCGAGTTATAGGAGTTGGTTGTTCTTCTTCTGGTTACAACTATAAGGACGATGGACGGGGCAGGGCATGTTGAACTCTTTTGGTGGTCAGTGGATTGCCCTATCTATCTATATGAAGTTGGTCGGAAAGTGTTGGTGTTCGTGATCAAGTGTTTGCAAGTACTAATCTCATACCTAGTATGGGATGGGGAAGCCTAGTACCTGATTGAACTAGGGCGTGGCTTATACCCCTACTGTCCCTGGAACGAGGTTCCCATGGTGCATCATGTGGGTGCAAGTGCGGTCACAGTACGGTAGAGACCGGGACTGTGGAGCATTGCATGCCAAGGGAAGTTTGGACCTGACACGCGCCTGGGAATTGATGGGGACGGCCGACACAGGAAGCGACCTTTGTGGTGCGCGGATGTCGTGAGATTAGGTTCGCCATGCATGGTTAAGAAACTCGAATCGATTCGTCTGCCTCTCACAGTTTGAGATTGCTTGATCGCTATGCTACACTGAACAAAAAGATGGAACATGATGATGCTATGAACCTGATGCTTGTTCTATACTTTGTTGTTGAAAAACTATGGTTGCTTAGAGTAAGTTGCCAACGTAGACCGGTTAATGAACTTAGAACTTGAGCTAAAACTTGAAAGCAAGGACCCACTGTAGCGCTTTTGGCAAACTAGCCCCTCGGCCAGAGAGCCTTGCATGTCTAGTTGTGGTGAAGTAGTTTACCACCAGTCGGTTAAGTCTTGTTGAGCTTAGCAGCACAGCCTTGTTTGTGGCTTTCTTTTCAGGTGAAGTTGCCACTCTCGAGCTTATTCCTGTTGGCACTTGGCCGCCCCAGCTCCCTCCGGGTTGGACGGTCGAGTGGGATCCCTCCTCGGATGGTGAGGAAGGGGATCACTGATGCCTTGGCTAGCCTCACCAAGGACGTCCGACCCCTACGTTTAGCTTCCGCTCGTTTTACCTCTTTTGTTTATCTTTTAGAACTTGTTAAACTCTGATTTGCAACAAAGTGTGTATCAACTTTTTAATCTTTGGTGGACCTGTTGTATTCTCTGGAACCGCTCACCTTCGTGTGAGTTTGCTAATTCGGTCCTGTTAAGTGGTCAAATCGGATGAAATCCGACGGCACTTCGTGTTAACTTGACTAAGGCATGAGTGTCGCATATTAGGCGACTTAACCGTACCTTAATCAGGCTAATCCGAGGTGGATCCGCCATAGCAGGTACCAGAGCTGGTTTAGCAAGACAGAGAACACAATAGGCCCTAAACACTTATTTTAAATAAAAGTTACAAAGAAACCTTTTGAAAAATCTCGTACGATCGCTAAGGATGACTATAGTACGAGAGGCCCTAGGGGATTTTTGGGGTTGTTTTTAGGTGGCTAATATTTATTGGTTATCTTGCTAACCTTCCAGCACTTCACCACGTGTGTCATACGTGTGCCGAGTCCGCATCACGAGTATGCGAGGGTTGATAGGGAGTTCTATTCAAAGGACCCTATCATCGCGGTTGTTTCGCCCACGTTTATCATACGTGCGCAGGTTCCGTATGTTAATCCATACGAAGGGTGGTATGGTTCGATTCCAACGAGCCTATCATCATGGTTGTTCGCCACGTCTATTATACGTGCGCTGATTCCGCATCACGAGTATGCGAAGGGTTATACGGTTCCATTCAAAGGGGACCTATTTCCACAGTTGTGGTGCTATCCATGCAGCCTTGAACACATGGGTGCCGTTCCTATAGTGAACGGTAATGTTTGGAGACGCTTTCGTGGGTGCTGGCACGAAAGGTTCATGTGGTTATGTTTTTCTGCAGGTACACTAACTGCGTTCGCTTAGGAGACGTTACTAGAACCGACTAGATACTATAGGGAGAGACGTAATGGTTGCCTTGCCACCGGCACTAACCGCATAAGACCAAGTTTGGCAGTTGTTTTGGTTGAGAGCGAGGTAGGCCGTGCATGCGACATAAGCTAAAATCTGTAAAGTCACCCTCCCCAAAAGCAACCTTGCTCGGAAAGGCTCTTCTTCGGTTCTAAGGACTTCTAGTTTTCTTCCAGCTTGTGTTTGGTCAAATCCGAGTGCTTTTTCTGTCCGACCCCTCTTCTTAGAGTTCTATCTCATGTTGTCTTGGTTCTTAGTGCCAGATGGCCGCCCCCGGACACATTCTGTATGGCGCTGATGGCATCTCTCACTCGACGTGCTTACACTTCGAGGGTTTTCCCGCTATTCTGTGGGACACCTTGAAGTGGTTCGGGTACCAGTCTCCACCCTTGTACATGGGACGGATGTACCTGGAGCACGACGTCCAGAGGTGTAATGTGCAGGCAGTGGTACCTCCACCTCCTGTCCGGCCCGAGTGGCCCCAGCTTGGAATCTCAACATACGGCTACACACTGAAAGATACATGGGAGTCAGCTGCTCTACAACTCCTCACTCAGTTCTGTCAGCTGCACCCGTTGGAGGTCACCCTGGACCCAATCGGCCTATTCCCTGCCAGGAATCGGCTAGACCCGGCATGGCTCGACCGTGTCAACAACATCGAGGTGTTGGCCACATCCCACTCGATGGTCACCATCTCCACCAACATCAGATACATGTCAGCCCTATACTGGCTGATCGAGCTTCAAGGACGGGCCATGGCTGTCTTGGCTCGGATCACCGTCAGGGACACCTCAACGCTGCCAAAAGAGACATGGTGGGACAAACCTATCAACTCATCCAAAGAGGCATCCAAATCCACGACATGCAAGACCGAATCTCCGAACTAGAGGGAGAAGTAACCGACCTAGTGGATGGCATGATCGAGCTGTCAGAAGAGAAGATGGAAGTAGAGATGGAGCTGGCAGTGGCTAATGCCCATCTGGACGAGCATCACGCCGAGCTCGACGACATGCATGCCCTTCAGATGCAGTTGGAAGAGCAGGAAGACCCTGAGGAGGTTGAGGAAGCGTCCAGCATGGACATTGAGGAGGATGATGCCCCTTCTCCAACTCACAGTGTTCCCTCATAGATGGAGAGTTGTAGGGAACCAATTCTTTTGTTGTACTCCTCGGCAGCCTAAATTTTGGATAGTCCTGTAATAGGTTAGCCTTGAGTTGAGTATTCCTTGTGTTTTAGGAACAACCATGTCAAGATCTCAGTGAAATCAGATCCTAAGCTTGACCTTTGACTCCTTTGCAACACGTTTGGGATGCCAGACGGTGTGAGTGGTGCTGTGACCACATACCCGTTTTTTTCTGTGGGTCTATCCAAGTTTGGCCGACCCCGGGTCACGAGGTCGGACGCGCTCGACCCCTCGAGGCAGTTCTCCGCCTCGCCCGACCCCTTCTCGTGCTATTTCATGTAGCCCGACCCCTCGAGGAAGTTTTCTGCCTCGCCCGACCTCTTGGCCTAAGTTCGGATATAGTGGAACTCCTGGGATAGGGTTATGGTTCGCCCGAAGTCATGTGCAGAACTAAGATAGTTGCTAACTAAGATGGCAAAAGGAAGTGTGTGTCTCCTTAATAAGAGTTGTGGTTGTGTCGCCTTATCGGCAAGAGTTGCATTTGTGGATTTAACACATGCATTCCCACATATTTGGAGTACTTCTGAGGTTATGGAAGTAATGGGACATTGACTCTTGCAGATGGCGCATCGCACCAGATCTGGCTCCGTGCCCAGCAGCAGCAAGCAGAGGCAGGATCTTCCCCCGCCCCCGCTCTGTCTCCGTTGGAGGCAATATTAGCGGCTCAAACCGAGCTGCTGAGGCATATCGTACAAGGGCAACAACAACAACAACAACAACAACATCCCCATGGAGGGAGAGCCCATCAACCACCCCAAGTTGCTCGTTATGAGGACTTCCTGAGCACGCAGCCTCCCTTGTTCCAGAAGACACAAGACCCGCTCGACGCCGACACCTGGGTTCGTACGATCGAATCCAAGTTTGAGCTCCTCACCGCCCCGTGCCCCGACCATAACAAAGCCCGATTTGCAGCTCAACAGTTGCGTGGTTCCACCTGGCTGTGGTGGGATCACTACCATGCTATGTTGCCAGCCGACCATGCTATCAGCTGGAACGAGTTCAAGACCGCGTTCAAAGGGCATCACATTTCGGAAGGTCTCCTGGAGCGCAAGCTCAATGAGTTCCTGGCTCTTACCCAGGGAAACCGAGATGTCCTGCACTACGCCCAAGCTTTCAATGACCTGTGCCGTTATGCTGGCTATCATGCAGACACATATGAGAAGAAGCGGGACAGATTCCGCAGAGGGCTAAGCTTGGAGCTCAGAGAAAGGTTAAACCCGATAAGGGTGGATACGTACAATGACTTGGTCAACTTGGCCATCTCACAAGAGGACTGCATGAAGGCTCTGGCAGCCGAGAGGAAGAGGAAAGCTCCACTGCCAACGCCCACATGCACACCGTTTCAGAATGGTTCCACCCCAGACGCCCAACCGACCCCAGCAGTCGGGAAGATGGGTTGCCCGACCCCCACCAGCAGCAGCACTTCGTTATCCGGGATTTCAACCTCAGGCTCCACGGCCGACCCCACCGCCGCCACCGCGCTCTGCAGATGGTAACCGCTGCTTCACCTGCAGCGATGTGGGGCATTTCGCCAAGGACTGCCCCAGAAATCAGAGCCAGCGCCCAGGGCAGAGCAATGCAATGCTCAAAAAAGGTAAGAGGCCCAAGATGCAACTTCGCCAAGGTCGGCTGAACTTCACCCACGTCATAGAGCTTCCCGAAGGTGCGCCGATAATGACGGGTACTTTTCTAATTCACAGTTTTTCAGCTTTGGTTTTGTTTGACTTAGGAGCCTCACATAGTTTTATCGGAAGAAAGACCCGTGACAAGTGTGGGTTACAGGAATGCCAAACAAGAGGGTCTTTTAGGATATCCACCCCGGGTGGAATAATCACATCCGATAGGATGAGTGTCAATGTGCCTATCCAGCTAGGCCAAAACCTTTTTAAGGAGAATCTTGTTATCCTTGAGCTAGAAGGGATTGATGTCATTCTAGGGATGGATTGGATGACCAGATACCAGGTTGTGCTAGATGTTCCAGCCCGAGCTATCCAGGTCAACTACCCCCACCAAGGCCCCTCTGTTATCCAATTGCCTCGCCAAGAAAATGTGAGTTCTTGTGTGTATCCCGCAATTGAGACCCAACCGAAGGACATCCCTATAGTCTGTCAGTACCCCGACATGTTTCCTGATGACTTGCCGGGCATGCCGCCCGATAGAGAGGTGGAGTTTTCCATAGAGTTGATCCCCGGACCGCCTCCATCTCCAAAAGACCTTACCGGATGCCACCCGCTGAGCTGGCCGAGTTAAAAACCCAGTTGGAGGAGCTGTTGGAGAAAGGCTTTATCCGACCGAGCACTTCACCTTGGGGTTGCCCAGCCCTGTTTGTGAAGAAGAAGGATGAGACTCTACGCATGTGTGTGGACTACCGACCCCTCAATGCGGTGACTGTCAAGAACAAGTACCCCCTTCCCCGCATTGATGATCTGTTTGATCAGTTAGCTGGAGCAAGAGTGTTCTCCAAGATCGATCTTTGGTCCGGTTATCATCAAATCAAGATCCGACCCTGTGACATTCCCAAGACTGCCTTCTCCACCAGATATGGACTCTACGAGTACCTGGTCATGTCTTTTGGGCTCACCAATGCACCCACCTATTTCATGTACCTCATGAACTCGGTGTTCATGCCCGAGTTGGACAAATTTGTGGTGGTGTTCATTGATGATATTCTAGTGCACTCGAAGAACGAAGAAGAACATGCCGATCATCTTCATGTGGTTCTCCAACGGTTGAGAGATCATCAGCTTTATGCCAAGTTCTCCAAGTGTGAATTTTGGTTAGATAGTTTCAAGTTCTTGGGACACACTATCTCTAGGAATGGCATAGCCGTCGACCCCAGCAAGGTACAGGAAGTCATGGACTGGAAGCCTCCCACCTCAGTGCACCAGATCCGATGTTTCCTTGGACTAGCAGGCTACTATCGGCGTTTCATACCAGATTTCTCCAAGATAGCTAAGCCGATGACGGAGTTGCTGAAGAAGGAGGTCAGATTTGTGTGGAACGACAAGTGTGAGGAAGCCTTCAAAACCCTGAAGCACTTGCTGACCACAGCCCCGGTTTTGGCTCAACCCGACCCCTCTAGGCCGTTTGACGTGTACTGTGACGCCTCTGGCACTGGACTTGGGTGTGTTCTTATGCAAGACAACTGAGTCATTGCCTATGCCTCACGGGCGTTACAACCTCACGAGCTGAACTACCCAACCCATGATCTTGAGTTGGCAGCAGTGATTCATGCCTTAAAGATATGGAGGCACTATCTGATTGGCACCCACTGCAACATCTACACTGATCACAAGAGCCTCAAGTATATCTTCACTCAAGCCAACCTCAACATGCGCCAAAGGAGGTGGTTGGAGTTGATAAAGGATTATGACTTGGAAGTACACTACCACCCCGGCAAGGCCAACATAGTGGCAGATGCTCTTAGCCGCAAGACCTTTTGCAACTGCTTGTCGGCAACAACCTTCACCGAGACTTTGTGTCATGAGATGGGAAAACTCCATTTGGAAATTGTTTCCCATGGAACCCTCGGCCACATAGCTCTTGAGTCTGTTTTGGAAGACCAAATAAGGTCAGCACAATTAGAGGATGAGGAAGTAAGGCGGATCACAAGGAAGATTTCCCTGAAGGATGAAGGGTATAAGCAGTTTCGACAGGATGAGACTGAGAAAGTGTATTATGGAAACCGACTGGTTGTACCAGCCGACCCCAAGATTAGGAAGCAGATCCTAGATGAAGCTCAATTCTCCAAGTTCTCTATCCATCCTGGCAGCAATAAGATGTACCATGATCTCCGTCAAACCTTCTGGTGGAGTGGAATGAAACCGGAAATTGCACGGTATGTTTCGGAGTGTGACACCTGTCAACGTGTCAAAGCTAGCCATTTAAAGGTAGCGGGTACCCTGCAGCCCCTACCTATTCCCTCCTGGAAATGGGAAGACATCAACATGGACTTTATTGTTGGACTGCCCCTTTCATCGCAGCGACATGATTCCATTTGGGTAATTGTGGACCGTCTAACCAAGTCTGCCCACTTCCTTCCTGTCCACACCACCTACACGGCTAAGAAGTATGCGGAGTTGTATCTGGACCGCATCGTTTCCCTGCACGGTGTGCCTAGGATGATCATCTCCGATCAAGGAGTTCAGTTTGTGGCACAATTTTGGGAACAACTACAAGCATCAATGGGCACCAAGCTCATCCGTAGCTCAACCTATCATCCTCAAACCGATGGTCAAACCGAAAGAGTCAATCAGATCCTTGAAGACATGTTGAGAGCTTGTGTCATCCATTATGATAAAAATTGGGACAAGTGCTTGCCCTTGGCAGAATTCTCCTACAACAACAGCTACCAGGCCAGTTTGAAGATGGCACCGTTTGAAGCCTTATATGGCCGGAGATGTCGGACACCCTTGAATTGGTCACAAACTGGAGAAAGACAAACCTATGGCCCTGACTTAGTGGTAGAAGCCGAAGAGCAAGTGAAGGTAATTCAGGCAAACCTCAAGGCTGCCCAATCTAGACAGAAAAGTTACTCAGATAGGAGAAGAAGACCCCTGCAATTTGACATTGGTGATCATGTGTATCTTCGGGTCTCCCCAACCAAAGGAGTGCAACGGTTTGGAGTAAAAGGAAAATTGGCTCCCCGTTACATTGGCCCATATGAGATTGTGGAAATTTGTGGACCAGTTGCCTATCGGATCCAACTCCCAGAACAGCTCTCGGCCATACATGATGTTTTCCATGTGTCTCAGCTGAAGAAATGTGTCCAAGTCCCAACCGAGATCTTAGAGCAGGAGCAGCTTCAGATTGAGCCTGACCTAACCTATGCCGAGTACCCGGCCAAGGTTCTTGACCAGAAGGAGAGGTGCACCCTACGCCAAGTGGTTAAAATGTACAAGATCCTCTGGAGAAACCACACGGAGGATGAAGCTACATGGGAGATAGAAGAGTACTTGAACAAACTTTTCCCAGGTTTCCTCTCCAACCAAGGAGGTAAGGACTGCACACCCCCACCAGTTACTTCTACATCCGAATCTCGGGACGAGATTCTCTTTAAGGGGGGTAGGCTATGACGACCGACCCAAAATCTCTTGAGTTAATCCTAATTTGAGTCCCTAATCCCCTATCTCAGCTTTTCCTGAGTACAAGTGCTCAACCTCCAGTCCGGTCCCGACCCCTGAGAACCGAACCCTCTTTACCGTTTCCCTAGTTCCGACCCTGCCGACCCCAAAAGCCACACCGCCGGATCTTCCAAGTCTTCCCACAATGTTCCTTTGAATCTGAGCAGTGGACTAGCCGAGACTGACCGGTGGACCCACAAAATCTTTCCCCCAGATCTCCCGCGACAGACGGACTCGAGTAGCTGCCCGCCTCAGAGTTTCTCCTCCGCGTGGCTCATTTCCTCCAACACCCACCGCTCCGCCCCGTCGCCGACGGCGACCGGATGGATTCTCACGCCCCCTTCCCCAATCGCAGCGGAAGCCCTCTGCAACCCTTTCTGCAGCACCTCGCCGCCCGCGCTCATCATTACCCCGCCGGACCCCCGGCTGCGGAGCCCGATGCCTCCCACCTTTTCCGCCGCCCCTCCATAGTCGCGCCGCCCAGACTGCGCTACGCGACGATTCCTCCGTCGCCAATCCAGACCCTAGCCGCGACAGTCCCTTTCCCGCCTTGTTAGAACAGCGCCCCGACAGTCTGTTGCTTCGCGCTCGCCCGTGCAGCCGCAGCCGCCTGTCTTCTCACCTGAGCAACCTCGCTTCTAGCGCCGTTTCCCCGGTCACTTCCATCAGATCCACCGCACGACGATGCCCGCCTCCGCCAAATCTCAACCACCAGCAGAACCGCGCCTACGCCGCCCTGTCGCTGGTGCCCAATGATCGCCAGTGTCATCCCCGAAGTCCTGCTCCACCACCCTTGTTGCTCAATCGCCGCCCCGGCAGCACACTCCATCGTTTCTTCCCGGTCTTCGCGCTGCCCCAACTCTCTCTCTCGTCCGCACGGCTATAAAAGGGAATGCCGGAGCCCCGCCAGAGTTCCCCTTCGCCATCGCTGTCGTCCCGCCTTGCTATCTATTCGTGCTCAAAGCGCCACCGCTTAAGTTCCTAAGGAACTCTCCTCTCTGCTCAACACCGCCTTCCCCAATCCACCCAACCGCTTGCTCCTCCGCGCTGTGCTGGAGCTTGCTTGCTGTCCGCAAGAAGCACCGCCGCCGCCGGAGTACCGCCGGACTTCGCCGCCACCCAAGTCCGCTCCTTCCCGATCCCAAAGCTTCACCTATAAACCGAAGGTAAGCTGCCGACCCCTTTGTTCGCCCGACCCCTTTTCCGTCTCGTCCGACCCCTCTGTTCGCCCGACCCCTTTTCCGTCTCGTCCGACCCCTCTGTTCATCCGACCCCTTTTCCGTCTCGTCCGACCCCTCTATTCGTCCGACCCTTGGTCTTGTTCTCTATCCACTGAAGCTTGAACCTCCACACTTTCTCCGTAGCTTTTGCTACCCGTTTCTGGGCTAAAAGCTTGCAAGTGTTGCTATTGAAATAGCCATCTAAGTGCTAACTCTTGCATTGGCATTCGTGTAGAGTTGAATCTCGCCGACGGCGTCTATGAACTGCACCCGGTGCAAGAAGACGGAGCAGTAGCTGAGCCGCCGACCGCAGGAGCTGTAGCAGAGCCCTTTGAGGACCAGTTTCCCTCCCCTCCGCTTGAAGGCAAGCCCCGGAGCATGAACCTATTTTTCTCTAAACTTACACATGCCTTCCTTGTTGTATGTGCATTTAAGTGCAGGAGTTGTGTGAAACCATAGATGCATGACTTAGTTTCCCTTGATCTGAAGACTAGCCGATGAGTCTGAGTAGTGGCATTGCTTAATAGGACTCGGTAAAAGTCGAGTGATTTCCTGTCACTCGCAAGTTATAGGAGTTGGTTGTTCTTCTTCTGGTTACAACTATAAGGACGATGGATGGGGCAGGGCATGTTGAACTCTTTTGGTGGTCGGTGGATTGCCCTGTCTATCTATATGAAGTTGCTAAGGTTGGAAAGTGTTGGTGTTCGTGATCAAGTGTTTGAAAGTACTAATCTCATACCTAGTATATGATGGGGAAGCCTAGTACCTGATTGAACTAGGGTGTGGCTTATACCCCTGCTGTCCCTGGAACGAGGTTCCCATGGTGCATCATGTGCGTGCAAGTGCGGTCACAGTACGGTAGAGACCGAGACTGTGGAGCATTGCATGCCAAGGGAAGTTTGGACCTGACACGCGCCTAGGAATTGATGGGGACGGCCAACACAGGAAGCGACCTTTGTGGTGCGCGGATGTCGTGAGATTAGGTTCGCCATGCATGGTTAAGAAACTCGAATCAATTCGTCTGCCTCTCATAGTTTGAGATTGCTTGATCGCTATGCTACACTGAACAAAAAGATGGAACATGATGATGCTATGAACCTGATGCTTGTTCTATACTTTGTTGTTGAAAAACTATGGTTGCTTAGAGTAAGTTGCCAACATCGACCAGTTAATGAACTTAGAACTTGAGCTAAAACTTGAAAGCAAGGACCCACTGTAGCGCTTTTGGCAAACCAGCCCCTCGTCCAGAGAGCCTTGCATGTCTAGTTGTGGTGAAGTAGTTTACCACCGGTCGGTTAAGTCTTGTTGAGCTTAGCAGCTCAGCCTTGTTTGTGGCTTTCTTTTCAAGTGAAGTCGCCACTCCCGAGCTTATTCCTATTGGCACTTGGCCGCCCCAGCTCCCTCCGGGTTGGACGGTCGAGTGGGATCCCTCCTCGAACGGCGAGGAAGGGGATCACTGATGCCTTGGCTGGCCTCACCAAGTACATCTGACCCCTACGTTTAGCTTCCGCTCGTTTTAGCTCTGTTGTTTTCTTTCAGAACTTGTTAAACTCTGATTTGCAACCAAGTGTGTATCAACTTGTTAATCTTTGGTGGACCTATTGTATTCTCTGGAACCGCTCACCTTCGTGTGAGTTTGCTAATTCGGTCCTGTTAAGTGGTCAAATCGGATGAAATCCGACGGCACTTCGTGTTATCTTGACTAAGGCATGAGTGTCGCATATTACGCGACTTAACCGTACCTTAATCAGACTAATCCGAGGTGAATCCGCCACACCAACCATCCCCAAAAGCTAGTTATGTGACCAAGCCGTAACTCGTCCAATGCCGTGGACACAACTACCCGGATAGGTTTTAACTCTACAGAGGTTGTACACTTTTCCCACAAGTAGGGTACCGCAGCACGAATCACATTAGTGCCGGTGCGGATCCTAACAGAGCCATTACCCACCTTAGCCAAAACTGACTAGTCAACACGGAAGCACCCAAGGGGTTAACGATCCATCCACGATGCCGAAACCGGGACCTAAGTCACCAAGAGCTTAATCCTTTTCCATGGGCTCCCGTCGCTCACCAGCACACCTAAAGCCTAGCAGTTTAGCTAGTGGGGTTTATGCTAAGCCGTTGCCCATACAATGGTCGAGTGGTTGCACGATGGTTGAATTAGGCAAGATGACACATCAACTCGGTCCTTAGCCATGACAAGATGCATATCTCCCAACCTTGCTCAACCACTAAGGTACGAGCTCAACAATCCGACATTTCACACGAGAAACACCCATCAATCTCATCCATGCACATCTTCTCTTTATACCCAAAAACCCATCTCCTCAGTTGAACACACTCACACATTTATTTTCTGAATAAACAAGTGTAGTCATGATTGAATAAGAGTAGCAAGTTCCTAAGCTTTCTAGCAGTATTTATCATCTAAACAGAGCAACTCATATTTAGAGACAAATATAGGACAACAAGGGATAATCACGACAATCACGGGGTGGCTATCCAACCATGTCTTGTGATAAAACATTATGCATTTTATAAAACAGCCCAATAGGTTGTGTTTGAAAAACTAGGTAGCAAATATGCATCAAAGGATAAGGTTGGACTTGCCGTTCTCAAAGCCCTCCGGGAGCTCCTGCTCGCGGTACTGGTCCTCGGGCTCGGGCTCGCAGTCGAACTCCTCCTCGGGTACTCCGCGATCTACAGCACACACAAACGAGCACACAATAAATAAAAAGGAAATAAGATTTTACCCGTTGAGCTCTGAACAGGAAATGTGAATGGAAAATAGGTAGGAGGGGTATTTTCATGAAATTTGGATATGCCTAAGCAGAAATATATGAGAGGAGGCCGTGGTCGAATTTGGGATCGATTGGAGGAAGTTTGGCACATGAAATGATGAGTTAAACAGGGATTAGGTGCTTAATTAGGACGTTTAGGACTGAATTGTGAAAACCGGGGACCTATTTGTAATTGTTATAAAAAGTTGAAGGGCTCAGCTGTGAGAATCCCCGGAGAGAGGTGGAGGGACCGGATTGTAATTAAAAGGAAATAGAGGGGCAGATCGAAAATCGAGCTCTTTCTTCCTTCTTCTTTCCTCTGTTTCAGAACAGAGGAGGGAGCGGGAGGCATGGTCGGCGGCGGGTCGGCCGGCTTGACTTGCTGGCGGCGAGGCCGAGTGGCGGGGGAGATAGAGGAGGGTGAGATGAGTCCATTTGACCCCTCACCTTGGGCGGCCGGCACCGGAAGGAGGGGGAAGAGGCGGCAGCGGCGGCTTGGGGCGGTGCTCCTGGAAGTGGCGGCGGCGGAGGTATTGGCGGCAACACTTGGGGTGGCGGGACGCTGAGGAAGGGGCGCTAGTGGTGGTATGGAGGCACAGGGCCCGACCCCTCTTTTATAGGTGGCGGGAGGAGCTTGTGGCCTGCGATCTCCGAGGGACGCCGCGAATCTCGGTCGGTGGCGTGCCGGAGCGGTGCTCCGCGTGAATGGCGTCGTGGGAAGGTGTGGTGTGGTCGACGAGGGCACAGGGGCGGCGACTGGCGTGGGGAGGTGTGCTGGGAGGGGCGGCGTGCGGTGGTCGGCGGGCGGGCCGGTGCACAGGGCGGCGATGGGACGGCGGCTTGGTGTGGAGCGGGTGGCGCGGCGCGGTTGACCCGGCTCGGGCGTGCGCGTGGGCGAGCAGGTGCGCGTGGCGGGCGCAACACGGGCGAGCAGCGCGGCGGGTGCAGCGCGGGTGAGCGGCGCGGCGCGGCAGGCGGCCAGGCGCCAGGCGCCAGGTGCCAGAGGAAAAGGAGGCGCGGCAGTAGGAAGAAGAAAGAGAGAGAGAAAGGAGGAAAGAGAAGGAAGGAGAAAGAAAAAAGAGAGAAAAGAAAGGGAGAGAGAGGAAGGAAAAAGAGGAGGAAAAAGGGAAGGGGAAGGTGGTGAAAATTTTGAGATTTGACCAGCGCGCGTGATGGACTTGATGGGCACGCGGCGAAAAAATATGGGGAACAGAAAAAGAGGGTTGACGACGTCGGGGCGAGAACGGCGAATCCGACGAGAAGGAAAAGATTTGTCGGGGCTCAACGGTTGGAAAATTTTGGAATGCATTTTTAACAAGTGATTTAATTTGGTAGTTTTCACGGGTGTTACACAAAGCCTTGCCTGCTCAGCACCACCACCCACTAGCGCCCGTAGTGAACTCCCCGTAGATCCGCGCAGCTTCCCCGCTGCTTACCGCCTGCCGGAACCCCTCCTACACACCGACGGAGCTTTACTCTGTTTTGCCCAAGGCGCCGCCGCACACCTCCTCCTCGCACCCTTCACTCCGAGCTTCACTCCGAGCTCCTCCGCTACCTTCCAGCCCCACCGTGCACCCCCCGTGCCCTAGCCGAGCCTCTCGAGCCCTCGCCACAGACCTTCCACCGATGAGCTCTCCGGAGCAGCAAAGCCCGCCGCCGCTTCATGGCCAATCGTGGTCCGCCACCTCCAAGCCACCTTGACCGCCCCTTCCTTCAACAAATCCTCTCGAGGTGAGCTCCCAGTTGCGCCCAGGTCATCCCTTTCCACCACCGCGCCACCGCTCATCGGCAATTGCCCCGGCAAGCTGATGGGAGCCCAGGGACATTTGTGTGGTTATTGAAATCTTGTTAGGGGCCGAAACGTAAGGTTCCAGGGGCTAGTTCACAGTATTTGAAACCTGTTGGCCCTGCATAAACTGCTAGTGAGCTTTCTGTTTTAAAATGTGATTAAATCGGTTGGAGTTTGGAAATGCACAAAATTTTTTATAAAAATCAGAAAAATACCAAACCAGTTTTGTTGAACTCAGTAAAATGTGTAGTTTTACAGAAAAATAAACTTTGCCCATGTTAATGTTAGAAATAATGCTCTATAACTTTATTTCTTGTTTAGCCCTTTGAAATCATGGTAAATTACAGAAAAATGTAAAAAATGACAAATTCACTTCTAATGTGTTTTTTTCAGTGAGTAGAAGCCTGGAAAAATAGTTAGGAACCTGGTGTATAACTTTAAATCGCTGTTTTAACTTTATCTTTGAAATCTAGGCTTAAATCTTTCTTTTTGCATAAGATTTAATCCAGAGCAGAGAAAAATGTGAAACCACTTGGAGTAGCTTAGTTCTGAAGTATAGTTCTTAGGAAAAATTTGAAACACTGAAAGAATCTTTGTGAAACATGCCTTTCTTTTTGTGGAAAGATAAAATAGTAGATAAATATGGAAAATAGATGTCCTTCACTAAAAATCCTGAAAAATTCACATTAACCTATGTTGCATGGATATATCTCACTGTTAAAATTTCAGCAACAAACTCTCTGTGTAAAGCGAGATAAAAATAGTTAAGTGCTTGCTACCTTAAGTTAATGAAATAATTTTCGTGATTTCTGCAGTAACCCAATGAACCCCAACTTTTTTTTTTACCACAACTCAGAAATGATGTGAAGAAGTCACTGTTAAAGTATCAACCCCATAACTCATCTTATGCAACTGATATGAATTTAGAAAATTAAGTAAAGAAGAAAAGAAATAAAAATAGATTAAGTATTAATAAGGGTGAAATGGTAATTTATGGAAGGGGTACAGAAAAATATTCAGAAACATGATAACTTTCCAAATGAACCTCAAACGACCCTAGAGTGACCCCACCTTTGCTTGTGAAGTCTAAGTTGTAAAAACCTTAAATGTGTACATAGTCACCATCAAAGTCAAACCCGAGTTTTATACCAGAACACACCTTACTTCATAATGAAAATGAAAGTCTAGAACCTATTTTAGGTGAATGTGGTCGAAATGCAATTTACACTTCAACAATAATTCATGTCTTGCATCCTGCATGTGGAAGCATGAAAAATTTGAACTATCTGCATATGCATATCGTGTAGAAGTTAATATCACTAACAGTACGTATGAGCTCCACCCCACGCAAGACGAGGAGCCAATAGCTAATCTGCATCACATGGAAGCTGAGCCTGTGCAAGACCAAGTCTCCAAAGACCAGCTAACTTTCTCTCAACCTGAAGGCAAGCCCCGGTGCATGCTTCCCTGTTTTAAAATTTTGCAATACGTTGATGCTTATGTTTGCGCATTTACGTTTATAGGAGTTGATCAAAATCGTAGATGCATGAAACTTAGTGCCTTGATCTGAACACTAGATGCTAAGTCGAGTAGCTGCAATGCTTAATAGGACACGGTAAAAGCTGACTGATTGCCTGTCACTCGCGAGTTATAGGAGTTCCTTGTTTACTCATACTACAATCAGAAGGATGATGGATGGGACCGGGAATGGTTCCAATGTGGTGGTTTGCCCTGTCTGTCTAGTAATGAACTTGCTAAGGTCGAAACGTGTTGGTGTTCGTGATCAAGTGTTTGAAAGTACTAATCTCATACCTAGTATGGGATGGGGAAGCTAGTACCTGATTGAACTAGGACGTGGCTTATACTCCTGCTGTCCTTGGAACGTAGATCCCATGGTACATCATGTTGGTGCAAGTGCGGTCACAGTACAATAGAGGATGGGACTGTGGAGCATTGCATGCCAAGGGAAGTTTGGCCCTGACAAGTGCCTGGGAATTGATGGGGACGGCTGACAAGTGAAGCGAACCTTCGTGGTGCGTGGATGTCATGGGATTAGGTTCGCCATGCATGGTTAATAAATTCAAATCGATTTATCTGCCTCTCACAGTTTGGGACTACTTGGTCGCTATGCTGCACTGAGTAAAGATGGAACATGATGATGATACTAATCTTGATGCTTGTCTTTTAAATTGTTTGGAAACAATGCTTGCTTAGTATAAGTTGCTAATTTAGACTGATTAATAAACTTAGAACCTGAGCTAGAATATTGAAAGTAAGGATCAACTTTAGTCACTTTTGGCAAAAACAAACCCACAGCCAAAAAGCCTGCATGACTAGAAGTTGGTGAAGTAGTATTCACCTGTCGGGTCAACCTTGCTGAGTATTAGTTGCTCAGCCCTGCTTGTGGCATAACTTTTCAGGTAATGTCGATAGTTTGGCGGCTAACGCCACTTGGCCTACCCAACTCCCTCCGGGTTGGACAGTCGAGTGGGATCCCTCCTCGAACGGTGAGGATAGGGGTTGTTGATATCATGGTCAGCTTCACCATGGTATTGTGTCGCCATTTAGCTTCCGCTTATTTTACTTCTTCGTTGTTTACATCCTTGCAAACTCTATCTGAATTTCAAAAACTCTGATGTAATAAAATGTTGAAATATGTTAATATGATGGGAATGTTGTAATCTCTGTAACCACTCACCTTTGTATGAGCAATGCTTCTCGATCCTAAGTATGTGGTTTATCGGATGAAATCCGACGGATGACCCAATTGGCTTGTTTAAAGTGCATGATCGCGTGTTAGGCGATTTAAGTGCATTTTAGCCAATTGTATTTAGGCGGTTCCGCCACACCACCCCTATGTTGCAGACCATGGGGTTGACCACAACGGGCAGCTGACCTACCCCTGCCATGTTATCAGGGTAATCGTTGCCATTGAAGGTCAGAGGTGTGCCTGACCACTTCAGTAGTTGTGCGTCCTCTAGGTAGGGCGCGGTGGAGCACACCTCTCGCCAAAAGAGCTTGGTGTTTCTCTATGATGGGGGAGCATTAGCCCTGCCAAAGATGGTGGCAATTGTTGGAGATATGCCCTAGTGGCAATCATAGAGATGATGGTATTCCATTGTATCCATGATTTATATTGTGTTCTTTGAATATCCATTAAAGGCTACTTGAATTGATAGGCAATTATGTGAATTGTATGTGAAACTCTTTTACTTGTATGGTTATTCTAAAGTTGTCCCTAGTCGGAGTTCATGTGAGGACACACATGAATATTAGACTAGTACATGTATTAGTTGATGACTATGTTTCACAAGTCATAGACATGGAGATGTCAAACTAATAATATGGGCACGTGCATGGACATGTGTAGGACTGACCCAACACGAGACGTAGTTACATAGTTCTGTCTTTAAACAACATGTACGCTTTGTCCTTAGGCCTCAGATTGTCACATGCACTCAAGATGTGGATCTACTTACTTAGGGGCTGTCAAACGCTACTCCGTAACTGGATAGTTATAAAGATAGCTTTCAAGTTTGTTAAGAAGCGTGCTGTGAGGTATGGTCAGTCAAGATGGAATTTGCCCCTCTCTACTTGAGAGAGATATCTCTGGACCCCTCGAGTGATCGGATCCAAAAATGCATGGCCGTGGTGCGTAAGGTTAAGAGTTAACCTAGGAAGGGATTTCGAAACATAGGATCGAGAAAGAGAGGTCAGCTTGCAACTAGACCAAATATCGTGAGGTAAAGGGAATAGAATGTACGTGATGTTGTGATGGTTCGTCTGATATGATCTTCGTGTGCATATAGAAGTTGGCATATCTTGCTAGAGGCTGCTACCAACTATTGGCCGAGTAGGAGTACTCGCGTCATGTGTATATGTATATGAACCTATAGGGTCGCACATATAAGGGGCTGGAAGCGCAATGAGGATATGATCCGAATTGGACCAGGTTTAGGAGTACTAATAGGCCTCGGACCCAGAGGCCCGTCAGGGACCCCTATATATATTGAGGGCTGGGGGCGGCTTAGGGTTAATCCTTTTGGTCGAGCAGCCACCGCACCTCCCACGCCCTCGCCTAGTTGCAGTCACGGATCTAGCAGTCCAATTTGCGACGCTTCCTCCCTACACATGTGGGTACCTTGGAGGTGTTACATCTGCAGCACTTGGACGAGCCGCTGCACGAGGAGCCGTACGCCTAACGTGGAGCACTTGGACGAGCCGCTATACGAGGAGCAGCACGCTTGACGTAGAGGTGTTCGACTACACTACCTCGACGTGTGATTGACTACACTGCCTTGATCAGTGGTATCAGAGCCGTTGTTGTTAAGTTATTCGGGAAGTTTGCATATGGAAATATGCGGTTTGTCAGATTGATCTATGACTTGGTTTCATGTTCTTGCTCCAATGGTCGTGTAACGACATACTCCTACCGGTCGGAATTCCGCCATCGGAGTTAAGTGATACACGTACTGCAGTGAGTGAAGATCAATGTGATTGGTCCAATCGAAACCTAGGTTCATACGCTAGGCGCATATGATGCGCAGTAGTCGATTGGATCTACTACCGGATCGGATCATTTACCGTGGCCATGTTTTTCAGTAAAATGGCCATAACTTTTCGGTACAATCTCGGATCAAGGAAAATTTTATATGAAAATTGATCTACAGAAAAAGTTACACATGAAATTTTACGGCTTTTCCATTACTGACAAAATTTGATTTCCCAAAATTGGCTTGGAAGATGGAGTTTTGGGCCATTTAAGTTTGGATGTTAGAACGCCTAACTCTGTTTTGCAGGATTTTGTTATCGGTATGGCCCCTGTGTATGTGATGCACGTATGTAACTGATTCATAACTTGTGTGTCATGCGTACAGCAATACGGCTGGAGCCATATGTATTGTCAAATTAATGTAATTAACGGCCTGCATGCCAATCTATGATGATCCAAGCAACTATGTAACCTTTTTACTAGTTGATTAGATGTAATAGCATGTACTAGTTCTTGGAAGACTCATCACTAGGAGGATGGTGCACATGGATCATGGAGATGGAGATCATCATGGTGAACAGGTTCTATGGAGATGGAGATCACCACTAGAAATCGGGCCATACCGTGTCACAACTGTATGAATGCTATTCATTTTGTTTTACTCATACATGATGTGATGTTAGAAGTAGAATGATCCCTTGCAAATTTTAAGTTAGTATGCCCTCCCAACTAAAACTTGCACCATCCCATGTCTTGTACAATTGGTGGTGGGTCTATGAAATTAGAGTATCACTAGTTTTCCTTGACTAGACGGGTTTGTAACGAATACTCACACGCATAAGGGTTGGTTTGCTTAACAAGATCATCTTAACAGTTAAGGACCTTGGGGCATGAAGGTTTGGCGCCGAGACATGGAGATGTCACCCAACAACAGGAGTCATATGCGATATGATTAGCAAGGAAGTGCTTACCGATCTACCTTGTTTGCTAGCGGTGATGCTAAAGCTCACTAGTAGACTTGTTAGTTGTGGATCTTGAATCACTAAGTATCAATAGAGGGATATTGATTTTAGTGGGAGTAGATTCTGTTACAAGTTTAATGTGATTTTCTCTATCATGGATATTTTTATCTTAGTATTTTGCATTATTATTTTGTTGTAGATAAATGGGACCTAGCAACACCACATCGTTTACTTTGTGTTCAGTCCTTGTGTTGGGGGGAAATATTAACGACCTCCTTAAGCCCCTTAAAACAACAATCATAAAGGCCCGGGCCCACCTGCAGTAATAGCGATCCCCACCGACCCGGCATGGGCAAGGAACATTCCACTCTGCCTCGCCCGACCCAGGGTTCTGGGGTCGGACACACCCGACCCCTCACTGGTGAAACTCCTCCTCGCCCGACCCATGGTCCCAGGGTTGGATGCGCCCGACCCCTCGATGCAAGGCTCCGCCTCGCCTGACCCCAGGCGTAGGGGGTCGGACTCACCATGGCCCACAAGACAAGGGTCCACCTCGGGTGCAGACCAACAGACGAGGGCGTGGATCTCGTGGGCCCCCACCAATCTCGCCATAAATACACCGTGGCTCTAGCGCGCAGAAAGGCGCCCGCGCTCCTCGATGTGACCCGCCACAAGTACCCGGGCGGAGCACTGTAGCCACGACCGCACAGGCTACAGCGACAATGACAGAAGCGTCGCCCGTCCTCGCGCTCAGCCTGTCCGGCGATAGGAACGTGACGTCCGTGTTCCACGGGCATCACGCAGGACTACAGGGGTCAGCCGTCTCTCACGACGCGCACAGTTATGGCGGCCGGGCATCATCATCATGCCGGGAGGCGACGGTCGATCGGGGAATTGCCGACAGGATCCAACGGCAGCCGCCCCCTCCGGCGGCCATGCTAACAGGAGACAAAGGTCGAGGAGGAAGGCTGTGACCTGGGAAGTCGGTTCTTGTCCCCATGTTTTATCTTACTTAGCTTATCTCTCTTACTTCTCGACAGGCCTGGCTCACCTATAACTCCTGTGTCCTTCTTGCGCTATAAAAGGAGAACCATAGGGCCCAAGACTAGGAGGACTCTGAAGCCAACATAACCCACACACTCTCCTTACGAGCATCAGTGCACACCCAAGAGACTTGGGACCGATTCCCTCTCTCACCTGCTTGTATCCCCTACTACAGACCCTGCGTGAGTAACACGAGCAGCTCCCCATACTGGATGTAGGGCTATTCCTGCCCAAACCAGTCTAAACCCCGTGTCCTATCACACCACCATCCGAAGCCTTACACACATAAAAGAAATTTACTCGCTGTAGTTTTGATCCGCTAATCTCGATAATGACAGTTGGCGCGCCAGGTAGGGGATCTTTGTGTGTACATCACCGGCTTCAGATGGCTAGCCGCGATGCCAGCTTTGCTCCCGACTCCCTCGTTCGCTTCAGGAGCCTCGATTTCCTCACCACGGGGGAGGGAATCGAGCTAATCCCTCTCCTTGTCCTGCTCGCTCGCCCATCCTCCCCGGCTCCGCCTCTGGGATAGTGGTGAATGGCTCGTCGTGCGCCACGGGCCCCCTTCGGAGGAGTGGCCCTTCAGGCTGCGCAATGCTGCAGTGACCTAGGGTCGCCTCCTGGCGCGGTCCATGATCGTGCCATCTGCGAGCAACGAGCTCATTTGTGTTGCGAGGACAACCTCCGACACTGGCTCTCAGAACGAGAGCCACCACCCCTCGTGCGAGTGCTTCATGGCCGACGCGCACTCCGAGGGGTCCAACGACAACAGCGCTGAAGGAAGGTAGCACACTCCCCACCACACACCGCAGCTATGACTGGGGCCCTTGCTAGGGTCCCAGTGCGGCCACGACAGCAAGAGGCGCATGCGGCACCCCACCAGGAGGTCGAGCGCCCCCGCAACGAAGGCGGGGCACGACAACGGGCACGCAACGTCCAGTGACGCATCTGCGCGGACGAAGATCGCCCTCAGCTCTTCGCCTGCGCCAGCCTGAACATCGCCGCAGCGGCGGCCCTGCTTCGATGACTCCCTGAGCTGGCGACGCAAGAGGAGCATCAGGCCCACCAAGAGGTGCGCAACCTGCTCCAGTGCACCGCCGTCCAGCAGGTGGAGAGATCCGCGTCCCGGCGACACGGGCACAACGCCAGCAGGGCAGCGCCCACCGCGCCTCCCGAGAGGCGGGGGGAGTCTGTCCACCAGCCTCCTCCCGGGGCAAACCGGGCTACGCCCGCTCGACGGACACCGCCGCCCGCAGGAGGCGGAGCCCAGTCTGTCCACCGGCGCGTCGGTCACGTCCGCGACGCTCGCGACATGCTGGACGCACGGAGGCGCTCCCGCGCCAACACGGGGGACAGAGTGGACTGCGGCTACCACGTCCATCGTGGTGGTTGCTATGACAGCGAAGAGGATCGCAGCCTGAGCCCGACCCAGCGGGGCCCAGGGCCTTCTCCGCACGCATCCTGAACGCGCTGTTCCCAGCGTGCTTCAGGCAACCCACGAATGTGGCCAAGTACTCCGGGGAGATGAACCCTGGACTTTGGCTCAGCGACTACCAGCTTGCATGTCAGGTCGGTGGGGTGGATGATGATCTGTTCATCATTTGCAATGTCCCTCTGTTTCTGGCCGACTCGACGCGAGCCTGGCTGGAACACATCCCCTTGGGCAGATTCATAACTGGAATGACCTAAAGGAGATCTTTGTGGGTAACTTCCAGGGACGTACATGCGCCCTGGAAATTCCTAGGACCTCCGGAGCTGTCGCCAGGGGTCGGATGAGTTCCTCCGGGACTACATCCGGCGTTTCTCCAGGAAGCGCACTGAGCTCTCCAACGTCACGGACGCCGACGTCATTGGAGCTTTCCTGGCAGGAACTTTCTGCCAGCCCCTGGTCCATGAGCTGGGATGCAGGGGCCCACGGACCACGAAGGAGCTCCTCAACATCGCCACTAGCTTCGCCTCGGGCGAAGAGGCCGTTGGGCCGGGGGAGGTCGGCAGCACGCCACCTGTCCTGGACTCGGAGGCCAATCCCTCTGACCCCGAGGTCATGGAAATCGATGCAAGCCCAGCAGAGCAGCCCGACCTCCCACCTAACTGGAGAGCCCATACCTCGATTACCTCATCCGCGAGTCGCTCCTAGCAGACAAGATAGAGGCGCGAAGGATTGCATGCCGTGCCAAATCTTTCATCATCGTCAACCAGGAGCTATACAAAGCGGAGTCACACCGGCATCCTCCAGCACTGCATCCCGATCGAGGAGGGAAAGGCACTGATATAGGACATCCACGCCGGGGCCTGCGGCCACCACACCGCACCAAGAACCCTCATCGGGAACGTATTCTGATAGGGCTTCTACTGGCCGACGGCAGTAGCCGACGCCACCCACGTGGTGCGCACCTAGGAAGGGTGCTAATTCTTTGCGCGCCAAACCCACCTGCCTGCCCAGGCATTCCAGGCCATCCCCATCACGTGGCCCTTTGCGGTCTGGGGATTGGACCTCGTTGGGCCCTTCAAGAAGGCGCCTGGGGGCTTCACCCACTTACTTGTCACCGTCGACAAGTTCTCCAAGTGGATCGAGGCATGATTGGTCGCGCAAATCAAGTCCAAACAGGTGGTACAATTCTTCACCGATATCATCCATCGCTTTAGAGTCCCCAACTCCATCATCACTGACAACGGCACGCAGTTCACTAGGAAGAACCTCAAGTTCTGCGACGACCACCACATCCGAGTGGACTGGTCGGCCGTGGCGCATCCCCGCATGAACGGGCAAGTCGAGCGGGCCAACGGCATGATACTTCAGGGTCTCAAGCCACGGATCTTCGACCGCCTCAAAAAGTTTGGCGACCGGTAGGTCGTGGAGCTCCCCGCGGTCCTATGGAGTCTGAGGACGACCCCCAGTAGGGCAACTAGCTTCACCCAATTCTTCATGGTCTACGGGTCCTTGGCAATCCTCCCCACCGACCTGGAGTACGGGTCGCCGAGGGTCAAGGCGTACGATGAACAAGGGAACCAGGCATCTCTCGAAGACGCGCAAGACCAGCTCGACGAAGCGCGTGATGTGGCCCTGCTGCACTCGGCCAAGTAACAGTAGGCCTTACGACGGTACCATGGCTGCAAGATACGAGGCCGAGCCTTCAACGTCAGTGACCTGGTGCTTCGCCTCGTCCAAGAAAACAGAGGCAGGCACAAGCTGACTCCTCCATGGGAAGGTCCTTTCATCGTCGTGCAAGTACTACGGCCAGGCACGTACAAGCTGGCGACCTCTGACGGACAAATCTTCACCAATGCTTGGAACATAGAGCAGCTAAGACGTCTCTACCCTTAGTTACTGTTTCCTAGTTTGTACATACATACTTCTGTAACCTTTTAAATTCACGAAAAAGGATAGTTTTGAGTTGATCTCGTTCGAGTTTCGTCCCAAGATTAGGGATATCCGACCCTAGCTCTGCCCCAGGGTCACATATCCCTCGAGGGCTATCAGGGGCTCCAGCCCAAGTCACTTGCCTTCCTCTCAAAACACCATTTTTCCGAACTGACCCTCTTCCTAAACGTTTGGGCGTGAAAAGGAAAGAGTGTGCAAACGACACTCACGCAAGACTGATCAGACCGCGAGAAACCTACGCCCCAGTGGCTACGGTGCCTTCGCTCATCGGCACTTACTGATGCATCCGACCCACACTCTAATCTTTCCAAACCTAAAAAATCAGAAAGAGGATCGAAAACATTTTTCGACAAATTATAGAAAAGGCCTCTGCAGCCATCACAAAAGCAAGTTCAAAGTTAACTAACATATTTACACATTCTGGGGCATCTAAGCTTGATACAGCTAACTTGTCTGCAGGTCCTCCAGCGGGATGGCCTCATCCTCCAAAAGCTTTGCCAGGGCCTCCACTGGGTCGAGCACCGACGAGTCGATCTCGTCCAGTTCGGCCTCGGAGTAGCCGGAGGCATACATCCCGGCGAAGTTGATGCCGGAGTAGTGGGAGATGAAGACACTGAAGGCCCGCCTCATGCCAACATGGAGCGCCTCCCGAGCGATCTCACGGGCCTGCCAGTACGCCCCGAGGACATGAGCTGCCAACGAGCTCGTCCCCTCCCCCTGGACCACGCCGAGGCCATCGCAAACGGTGCGGACCGCGTCCCGTAGGTTGCCATGCTCGGTGCGCTCCGCGTCAAGGACCTCTCTCAGCTGGGCGAGGTTGTCTGCGAGGCCCGCCCAGAAAAGTCAGAAACCACCATAATGCCGCAAGAACAAAGGAAAGAGAAAAGCCTTACCCTCAGACTGAGCCTTCAGCTGATGCTCCTGGTCGAGCCCCTAGGATACGGCAGTCTGAAGCCCCTGCACCTGCACACGGAGCTGACTAACCTCCTCCCAAGGTCGGCCACCATGTTCTCAGCCTCAGCCTTCCGGATTGCCTCGGAGTCCTGCTCCTGCCAAGCCTTGTGCCACTCGTGCCGGATGCGCTCGACGGTTTTTTGGAGGGCCTCGTGGTCCCCTTTCAGCCGTGCGAGCTGCTCGGCATCGTGGCGGGCCTTCTCGGCAGCGGCCTGGAACTCCTCAAGATCGAGGCGAGCCTTCTCAACGATGGCCTAGAACTTATCTTCCGCCCGCCGCGCGCCCTCCCGCGCCTCCTGCTCGCACGTGCACAGGTCAAAATGACCTACTGGACGGTGGCGAGCTGCCCGATTAGCTCCCCGGTCCGCTGCCTCTCCGCGGAGAAACGATCCCAGAGCCCCCGCTCGAGCTAGAGGAACTCGGACTTCCCCCGGCTGCATTCCTAGAGGGCCTGCAAAACAACTTATGCTCAGCAACGGGGAAACAAGAGGAAAATAACTACCAACAAGAGCACCATACCTGGATGCCGGGGATGACAACGCCGTCTAACTCCCCCATCGCGGAAGACAGGGCAGCGTGGAGATTCACAAGCCCGCCCTGCACCGCCTGCCACTTGCCCCACTCCTCGGCGTCATCCAGCACAAAGAGGGACCTCTGCGGGTCCTCACGGGACCTCCAGCGCAGGGTCGGCCCACCCCACGGTTTGGGGATGGGATTAACTGGGACAAGGGCGGGGGCCGTTCTGGCCGACCCCGATGCCGCCATCCGCAACGTCACCGCCGGGGTAGGGGCCACCGCTCCTGACGCCGCCGGCCCCGTTGACGACCCCGGCACAAGCGCCGCTGTCTCTGTCACTGTCGCCGCGGCCGTCATCGCCGCTAATGCGCGTCCCGCTCTCTCCGCCGCCGTCCCTGTCTCCATCGCGGCCGTTGGAGCAGGTGTTCCCATCTGTGCCGCCATCAGGGTCTCTGTCGCGGTAGCTGGGGCAGGCGTCCTCATCTCCGCCACTGCTGTGGTCTCTGTCGCGGCTGCTGGGGCAGACATCCCCGTCTCCGCCGCCACCGCCATCTCCATCGCGGCCACTAGGGCAAGTGCCCCCATCTCCGACGCTGCCGCGGTCCCTGTCGCAGCCACTGGGGCGGGCGTCCCCATCTCCGCCGCCGCCGCCGTCTCCATCGCGGCCGCTGATGCCGGCACTTCGCCCGCTGGCTCTCCCTCCGCCTCATCATTGAGGTCTATCACCTCACCGGCTGGAGGAACCCCAGGGGCAACACCTTGTCCAGCAGGGTCAGCTACGAAGGCAGAAGACGGAACAGGGGTCGTACCCTACCCCGTGCCCGACTGCGGCACCCTTCCTTCGGTCACCGCCGCAGAGGCCGCCTCTGCGGTGGGCCTCACGACCTTTCCGACGACACCGCTGCTCGCCACCGGCGCGGTCACGGCTCTCCCCGCGGAGGTGGACGGCAGCCGAAGCGCCTTCTTTGGCGCCAGCGGTGGGACGAAGTCTCGAGGAGCGGCGCTGTGAAACAACGACAACTTCATTAACACAGCCCGATGCCAGGAAAGGAGTAAGGAACACGAGAATTTTCCGCTTACCTCCCATCAGCGCGAGGGTGACGGGCGCGCTTCGCCTCCGAGCTCAACGCCGGCTCTGGGGCATCCGGCAGCGGCCACTTGCCGCTACTCCTCTGCTTGCGCGACGCAAGCAGAGGGTTGGGGGTCGGCTCCGTCGACTCCCGAGATGCGTCCCGCGCCGACCCCTGGGGCGCGGCTCCAGAATCCTGCGGGGTTGAATCCTGGGCAAGTGGTCCGCTCGACCTGTCCCCTGTGGCCGTTCGCGGGTGCTGCTCCCGGATGACGAGCGCACCCAGCCGGGGGGTTAGAACATACTCCTCCTGCTCCTCATCTTCCTCCTCCTCATCCTCATCGTCGTCGTCGTCATCATCTGGCACGACCGTGCCCCGCTACCACCTTTGGAGCTCCTTGGCGGCCCTCTTCTTCTTCCTCGCCGTCTCTTTGTCCTTACGCATTTTCTGCTTCTCGGCGAGGAGGCGGTTCTGCCGCCGCCGCTCCGCGTCCTCTGGCACTGGCGGGCGCGACTCCACGACCCAGGTCATGTTGCCCTGTAGATACGAGAACTCCACGTCGGAGCGACAAACCAAGAAATACAGGAAAGAAGAACGAGAGTGCGAAATCCTCACCAGCTGGACCAAATTCTCATCCGGGCGCATCGGAGGATGACCGGGCACCGGATAGACGGCGTCCTTGTCGTCTAGCGCCTCCCATACTCGCTACTCGATCTTGGTGTCAGCAAGCACGTCCATCGCAAGGACGGTGCCCTCGGTCGGCGCGTCGGGAACCATGTTGCCAAGCGAGCGAACCCGGAGCATCAGCGGCGCCACCCTCCGAGTATGGTACTCCCCAATAACTCCAGCCCCGGTCAGGCCCTTCTTCTTCAGGTACTCGATGGCTTGAAGCAAACCGACGATCCGCTTCTTTTTCTTTTTGACCAGACCATACGACCATAGGTCCGGCGCCGCTTCAATGACATGGCTGGTGCCGCCCCTTGTGGGATGCCGCGATCTTCATCACCATGTACTCCTTGGCGTGGTTCTGGTGGAGGTGGATACCAGCGCACCCTATCGGCACCGGGGTCGTCCGCTGCTGGGTGCCCCTCTTCTCGGTCCTCTGATACAAGCTAACCATGAAGAAGTACTTCCAGAGCAAGAAGTTGGGCTCCATTCCCAGGAACCCCTCGCATAGCATGACAAATGCCACGATGTGCTTGGTCCCATTGGGATTGAGATGCTGCAGCTCAAGCCCATAGTAGTGCAGCAACCCACGGAAGAAGAGGCTCGGCAGAGTTGTGAACCCCCTCTCATGGAAGTGCGTGAAAGAGACGACGTAGCCACCGTCTGGGCTCGGCGCCTCTTCCCTCCTGGGAAACCGCCACTCGTCCCTCATGGTCCTCTTGCAAAGAAGACCCTTCCGCATGAGGCCGTCGGCGCGTGAGGTACCGAAGTTCAAACGTGCCTAGGACTCCATCGCTAAGGGGTGGAAGGCTCGACGGCGGAAGGCGAAGAAAGCTGCTGCGCTAGGTGAAGGAAGGCGAGAGGCGCACGAGAAGTTGAAGAGGTTTGAGAGGAGTTGCGGGTGGAACTGGCGAGGCAGACCCCCCATCTTATAGGGGGGCGCGTGGGAAGCGAAAGGGGCGGTCTCGTCGTAGTTAATGCTGCGCCAAGTATGCTCCGTCATGCCCGCCTTTTTCGGAATCCGTGCGCACGATCTACTACAATAAAACATCTCCACCTCCATCGTTGCGCAGGCCGGCACCTTCTGCCACTTTGCCTCCCGGAGAACGCACGTGCGCAACCTCCACCATGTCCGACCTAGGGCCCACCAATAGGTGAAAAAGGGATACGGGGCTGAAAACGCCCCTACGGCCCATTACGATCCAGGTTTTCGAAGGCTGGCCCACTATGGGTTCGACAGCCGCACCAGGATTCCCCTGAGCGAGGCGTGAGAAGGGACGGGTCCCCTAGCGACTATCACCCAGGCGAGCGAAAGCTAAGGGCGTCCCGACCTCACGTTCGAGTCTAGACTGGCATCAAGTTCATGGTTTTTCCCCGAAGAACGATAGTGAGCCCCCGGATCCAATCGAACGGACTGGGGAACTATATGAACTGGCCAGCCGAAACTTGGGGTACGCCACCAGCTTGGCCCGAGCCAGACCCCCCCAAACGGGGACCGGGACTCCACTTGAACCAACCTGTTCGCAGCTCAACGAGCACCACGGTTCGTCCGGCGAGGATAGCGTGGCACGACTCACCCCCTCCATCCCAGCGAATAGACGCTTGAGGGGTAACGATCAAAAGTCGATCTAGCCTCCCGATCGGTCCCCTGCAACGCGCGGGGGCTCGTGGGCTAGCATCGCCACCAACAACCACACGCGTGGTCGCGATGGGGAGCCTCGAGGCAGTAGTGGCCTGCGAAACAATAGGGAATCCTCCCGCACCGGGCCACCCATAGGGCACCCCGCCTGACCAAACTCCCCAGCCAAGCCGAACGAATGAAACTCCTTATCCCTGATGAACTGCAGCTTGCAGAACAAAAGAGGATCCCTGACGACCGACGAAGGTAGCCTCCGGAGGAGCATCTTTGCTCCACCAAAGGCTTGGGGGCTACTGTTGGGGGGAAATATTAACAACCTCCTTTAGACCCTTAAAACAACAATCATAAATGCCCAGGCCCACCTGCAGTAATATCGATTCCCGCCGACCCGACATGTGCAAGGAACATTCCACTCCTCCTCGCCCGACCTAGGGTTCCGAGGTCGGACACACCTGACCCCTCGCTGGCGAAACTCCTCCTCGCCCGACCCACGGTCCCAGGGTCGGATGTGCCGGACCCCTCGCCGCAAGGCTCCGCCTCGCCCGACCCCAGGCGTAGGGGGTCGGCCTCACCCGGGCCCACAAGACAAAGGTCCACCTCGGGCGCAGGCCAACAGACAAGGGCGCGGATCTCGTGGGCCCCCACCAATCTCGTCATAAATGTGCCGTGGCTCTGGTACGCAGAAAGGCACCCGCGCTCCTCGACGTGACCCGCCACAAGTACCTGGGCGGAGCAGTGTAGCCACGACCGCACAGGCTACAGCGACAACGACCGAAGCGTCACCCGTCCTCGCGCTCAGCCTGTTCAGCGATAGGAACGTGACGTCCGTGTTCTGCAGGTATCCTGCAGGACTACAGGGGTCAGCCATCTCTCACGACACGCACGGTTGTGGCGGCCGGGCATCATCATGCCAGGAGGCGACGGGCGACCAGGGAATCGCCGACAGGATCCAACGGCAGCCGACCCCCTCCGGCGGCCACGCTAACAGGAGACAAAGGTCGAGGAGGAAGGCGGCGACTTGGGAATTTGGTTCTTGTCCCCATGTTTTATCTTACTTTGCTTATCTCTCTTACTTCTCGACAGGCCTGGCTCACCTATAACTCCTGTGTCCTCCTTGCGCTATAAAAGGAGAACAGGGGGCCTGAGACCAGGAGGACTCTGAAGCCAACATAACCCACACACTCTCCTTATGAGCATCAGTGCACACCCAAGAGACTTGGGACCGGTTCCCTCTCTCACCTACTTGTAACCCCTACTACAGACCCTACGTGAGTAACATGAGCAGCTCCCCATACTGGACGTAGGGCTATTCCTGCCCGAACCAGTCTAACCCCGTGTCCTCTCACGCCACCATCCGAAGCCTTACACGCATAAAAGAAATTTACTTGCCGTAGTCTTGCTCCGCTAATCTCGACAACGACACCTTAAGAAGGACAAGTTGAATGGAACAAACTATACAGATTGGATCCATAACCTTAGAATTGTTCTCAAGGCTGAGAAAAAGGAAGATGTTCTGGACACCCCATTACCAGAACAGCCTGTTGATTATGCACCTGCTACCGTTAAGAATGCTTACAAGAAAACATGTGATGCTAATCTCAAAGTAAGTTGCCGTATGCTTGCTTGCATGGAACCTGAGCTGCAGATGTAGTTTGAAATAAATCATGAGGCGTACGATATGATCGTGGCGGTTAATGACATGTTCTAGACACAGGCTAGGACTTAAAGGTTTAATGCATCTAAAGCCTTTGTGGAGAGCAAGCTAGCAGAAGGCGCAGCAGTAGGACTACACATGATCAAGATGGTTGGTTACACTCAACGGCTAGAGAAGCTAGGCTTCCCACTGGGCCAAGAGTTGGCCACTGATTTCATTCTTTTGTCTCTTCCACCTAGCTATGGAAACTGCATCTCGAACTACCATATGCATGGGGCGGAGAAGGGTTTGAATGAACTGTGTGGCATGCTTAAAACAGCAGAGGGTGACATTAAGAAAAGTGTTGGTAGCAGCGATGTGATGGCAATCAGAACAAGCCTAGATTTGAGAAGAAGAGCAATTCTTGAAAGAAGAAGGGCAAGGCTGTGATCTCCAAGTCAAACCCAATGCCCAAGGTTAAAGCTAGACCTACTCTAGACAAAGAGTGCTTTTATTGCCACGAACTTGATCACTGGAAGAGAAATTGCAAGCAGTATCTAGCTTCATTAAAGAATGGTGAAAGTAAGAGTACTTCCACCTCAGGTGCGCTTGTTATTAATGTTATAGACAACATATTTCTCGCTAATACAATTATTAATTCTTGGGTATTTGGTACCGGATCGGTTGCTCATATTTGCAATTCGATGTAGGGACTGATAAGAAGTAGAAGCGTGGAAAGAGAAGAAGTTGATTTCCGCGTGGGCAATAATGCAAGAGTTGCTGCGTTGACCGTCGGGACGATGCAACTCCACCTCCCATCAGGATTTATTATGGAGTTGAATAATTGTTATTTCATTCCTAGTTTAAGTCAAAACAATAAGTCTCCTTCAAGCTTGATGAAGGATGGTTATTCATTTTCGAGTGAAAACAATGGTTGTGTGATCTCTAAGAATAATATGTTTATGGCTTTTGCACCCATTGTGAATGGATTGTTTGTTTTAAGTCTTGATGATTCACCTGTCTATAATATAAGTGCTAAAAGGTCTCATCCTAATGATTTGATTCCTACCTACATGTGGTATTGTCGTTTGGGTCATATAAGTGAAAAGCGCAAGAAGAAGCTCCATTCTGATGGACTTTTCACTTCGTTTGATTTTGAATCATACGAGACATGTGAGGCTTGCTTGCTAGGTAAGATGACCAAGGAACCTTTCATAGGTTTTCCTGAAAGAGCATCAGACTTGTTGCAACTCATACATACCGATGTATGCGGACCAATGAGCACGATAGCTAGAGGAGGGTTCCAATACTTCATAACTTTTACTGATGATTTTAGTAGATATGGGTATATCTACTTGATGAGGCACCAGTCTGAAACCTTTGAAAAGTTTAAGGAATTTCAAAATGAATTTGAAAATCAGCGTGGCAAGAAAATTAAGGCCTTACGATCTGATCGCGGAGGCGAGTATTTAAGCCACAAGTTTAGCAATCATCTGAAGAGTTGCGAAATTGTTCCATAGCTTACGCCGCCTAGAACACCTTAGAGAAACGGTGTATCCGAGCGACATAATCGAACTTTATTAGACATGGTTTGATCAATGATGAGCCAGTCGGACCTACCGTTATCATTTTGGGGATACACTCTACAAATAGCAGTTTTAACACTTAATAGGGTACCGTCTAAATCCGTAGTTAAGACACCATATGAAATGTGGATTGGAAAGACTGCCAGTTTGTATTTTCTAAAGATTTGGGATGTGAAGTGTTTGTCAAGCGACTTCAGTCGGACAAGATAACACCCAAGTCGGATAAATGCATTTTCGTGGGATATCCAAAGGAAACTTTAGGATACTATTTCTACAACCGATCAGAGGGCAAAGTCTTTGTCGCTTCGAATGGTGTTTTCCTAGAGAAAGAGTTTCTCAAAGGGGAGAAGAATGGAAAGATAGTGCGTCTTGAAGAAGTTCGGGATGAGCCCATCGGGCAAGAATCAATGAGTGATGCTAACGTAGCAGAACAAGTTGAGATACCCACGGTAAGAGAAGCACCACCACAGCCACGAAGGTCGGTAAGGCTCCACGAAACGCGGGAAATATTATTGTTGGACAATGATGAGCCTGCGACATATGCAGAAGCAACGGTGGACCCAGACTCTGAAAAATGAGAGTGCCATGCAATCCGAAATAGAGTCCATGGGAGACAATCAAGTTTTGAACTTGGTTGACCCGCCTGATGGTGTTAAAACCATAGAGTGCAAGTGGATATATAAGAAGAACAAAGATATGGAAGAAAATGTTCACATATATAAAGGTCAACTCGTTGCAAAATGTTTTTGACAAGTTCAAGGAGTTGACTACGATGAGACCTTCTCGCTCGTAGTGATGCTTTAATCTATTTGGATTATTTTAGCAATAGCTGCATATTTTGATTATGAGATATGGCAGATGGATGTCAAGATAGCTTTCCTAAATGGAAATCTAACTAAGGAAGTGTATATGATGCAGCCCGAGGGTTTTGTTGATCCGAACAATGTTAGAAAGGTATGCAAACTTCAGAAATCCATTTATGGATTGAAGCAAGCATCTAGGAGTTGGGACATTCGTTTTGATGAAGTGGTCAAAGGGTTTGGCTTCATTAAGAATGAAGAAGAGGCTTGTGTTTAGAAGAAGGTTAGTGGGACCTCTATAGTATATCTAATCTTATACGTGGATGATATATTACTGATTGGAAAGAACATTCCTATGCTTGAGTCCGCCAAGACCTCACTGAAAAATAGTTTTTCAATGAAGGACTTAGGGGAAGGAGCATATATTCTAGGCATCAAAATCTATAGAGATTGATCAAGAAGGCTTATAGGATTAAGCCAAGATACTTACATTGGCAAAGTGTTGAAACGGTTCAGCATCGAAGAGGCGAAGAAAGGATTCTTGCCTATGTCACATGGCATACACCTTAGCAAGACTCAGTGTCCTTCGACAATTGATGAGCGGGATCACATGAGTAGAGTGCCATATGCTTCGGCTATCGGATCTATCACGTATGCAACGATAAGTACTCGCCCAAATGTTTTATATGCACTAATTATGACAAGCAGACACCAGTCTGATCCGGGTGAGAGTCACTATATGGCGGTGAAAAACATTCTTAAGTACTTTAGAAGGACTAAAGGTATGTTCCTCATCTATGGAGGTGAGGAGGAGCTCGTTGTAACAGGTTACACTGTTCCTAGTTTCCAAACAAACAAAGGTGATTTAAAGTCACAATTAGGATTTGTGTTTATGATAAACGGTGGTGCTGTTAGCTGAAAGAGTTCCAAGCAGGAGACGGTGGCTGACTCTACGACAGAAGCTGAGTACATCGCGGCTTCAGAAGCCACAAAGGAGGGTGTTTGGATAAGGAATTTCCTTATTGAACTTGGTGTGTTCCCAAATGTGTACATCCCATTGAATCTCTACTATGATAACAATGGGGCTATTGCGCAAGGAAAGAAACTAAAAAATCACCAGAAGAACAAACATGTAATGCAGAGATTTCATCTCATTCGAGACTTCATTAACCGGGGTGAGATCAGGATATGCAAAATACACACAGATTTGAATATTTTTGATCCTTTGACAAAGCCTCTCCCGCAGTCTAAGCATGATGTGCACAAAAGAGATATGGGTATTAGATATCTTCTAGATTCACTCTAGTGCAAGTGGGAGACTGTTGGAGATATGCCCTAGTGGCAATCATACAGATGATGATATTCCATTGTATCCATGATTTATATTGTGTTCCTTGAATATCCACTAAAGGCTACTTGAATTGATAGGCAATTATGTGAATTGTATATGAAACTCTTTTACTTGTATGGTTATTCTAAAGTTGTCCCTAGTTGGAGTTCATGTGAGGACACACATGAATATTAGACTAGTACATGTATTAGTTGATGACTATGTTTCACAAGTCATGGACATGGAGATGTCAAACTAATAATGTGGGCACGTGTAGAGACATGTGCTAGGACTGACCCAACACGAGACGTAGTTACATAGTTCTCTCTTTACACAACGTGTATGCTTTGTCCTTAGACCTGAGATTGTCGCATGCACTCAAGATGTGGATTGACTTACTTAGGAGCTATCAAACGCTACTCTGTAACTAGGTAGTTGTAAAGGTAGTTTTCAAGTTTGTCAGGAAGCATGCTGTGAGGCATGGTCATTCAATATGGAATTTTCCGCTCTCTACTTGAGAGAGATATCTCTGGACCCCTCGAGTGATCGGATCCAGAAATGCATGGTCGTGCTGCGTAAGGTTAAGAGTTAACCTAGGAAGGGATTTCGTATCACAGGATCGAGAAAGGAGGTCAGCTAGGAGCTAGACCAAATATCGTGAGGCAAAGAGAATAGCATGTACGTGATGTTGTGATGGTTCGTCTGATATGATCTTCATGTGCGTATAGGAGTTGGCATGTCTTGCTAGAGGCTACTACCAACTATTGGCCGAGTAGGAGTACTCGCATCATGTCTATACATATATGAACCTATACGGTCTCACACTTAAGGGGCTGGAAGCCCAATGAGGATATGATCCGAATTGGACCAGGTTTAGGAGTACTAATGGGCCTCGGACCCAGAGGCCCATTAGGGACCCTTTTATATATTGAGGGGTGGGGGCGGCATAGGGTTAATCCTTTTGGTCGAGCAGCCGCCGTACCTCCCACACCCTCGCCTAGTTGCACTCACGGATCTAGTAGTCCGGTTTGCGATGCTTCCTTCCCACACGTATGGACACCTTGGAGGTGTTGCATCTGCAGCACTTGTATGAGCTGCTGCATGAGGAGCCGTACGCTTGACGTGGAGCACTTGGATGAGCCGCTGTACGAGGAGTTGCATGCTTGACGTAGAGGTATTCGACTACAATGCCCCGACGTGTGATCGACTACACTGCCCTGACACAGTTCATTGACTTCCGCATCTGCGTGTCTAGTGGTAATCCCGTGATCTATAACAATAGTATTCCTGGTTTACGCGGTAGAAAATTTTGTTTTGTGCTACTGTAACCTACCTTTTAGTCCTTCAGCAACAGCCTTCAAGGGTTCCTAGAACCCTAAGATGCCCCACCAACATCACCATCGTCGTCCCTCCAGTGATGGTCTTCCTACTCCTTCTAGTGGTTCTCAGCCAGACCTTTGACCAATTGGCATTCGGTTAAGTCATAGCAGTCGGTTTTGTGGATCTTGCACCATTTGCTACCTGCCGGGCATGCCAGTGCTGGCCGCTTCTTGTCACCTCCCGGACCCCTAGCAATGGGGGGGGGCCTCCGGACCCAAGGCAGCGACAACTTTTCTCATATTCTTTTTGTCCCCCTGGCCCTTGCCGGGCTAGGGAGATTTCTCTTCCTGATTTACCGCCACCTCCCGCGGAGGAGGTAACGCTTGAGCCTCAGCCTCCTGGGCATAGTTGTCCGCCAGAGCGAAAAGCTCGACCATAGTCTCGATGCTGTGGGTCCCCAACTTCCCCCTCAATCACTAGTTGGTGACACCTTGGTTGAAGGCGACTATGACCGAGGTTGGGTTGATGCGAGGGATGGTGTTGCGAACCTGGCTGAAACGTTGGATGTATTGTCGCAACGTTTCACTGTTGCATTGGTGTACGGCATGGAGGTCGCTCTCCATCCTCGGTCGGGCGAAGGAGCCCGCGAAGTCAGCAATGAATTGTTTCCTTAGGTCTGCCCAGGAGTGGACAGAGCTCGTGAGGAGGTTCATGAGCCTCGATCGTGCCGACCCGTGTAGGGTGACATGGAAGTAGTTGGCCATTACCTTCGGTCCTCCCAGTGTAGCCTAGATGGCTATCATGTAGATTTGGTGGAACTCCTTCGAGTTGATGGTGCCATCATACTTCTCTGGGAGGTTGGGGCGAAACTTCGCCTGCAAGTCCACCTAGCACAGATCAGTAGTAAATGCCTAGCATCCGGTCCCATAGGGGCAGATTGGAAGTCTTGGCTTCACAGTGGGAGTCCCCTCGGGAGTGGATCCTGATGAACCTTAGTCTTCCGCTCGGGGCGGTTCATGACGATGCTCCCGATTATGCTCCACAGTGACTCATGCATCCTCCTTCGAGCAGTTGTGCTCGAGGAGAGAGCGTAGGTTATGAACTTCCATGAGCGGCTAGGGGATGAACGGCGTGCCGAACCAGACCCGTGACCACCCTGACCAATTTGGCCGCACGAGCTCTCACCTGACACGTATAGGGCCTGGGCCTTGCCCACTAGCTTGGTCACATCTTCTAACCATAGCCCTTCTATGGTTTCAACCCCGGCCTCTACCGGCAGGTACCGGAGGAGGGCCTGTGCGGCTACTAGGGCATCGCCTGACAGCAGATTGTCGAAGGCGACAGTGTCCACGGGAACCCCGCCGATAGGCCACTGCCTCCGCACGCTTGTTCGCTTCCGTGTGGAAGTGAGCCACCCATCCCACGTCGGAGATGGTTTCATCAGAGACCGAATGTGAGGTGTTGATGCATGGTGGAGCTGACACTGCTGCATCTGGTCGACGCACAGCAGGACTAGGCATCGCTGCTTGCAATGCTACCGGATGTCGGCAGGGTGATTCTTGCCAACTACTAGCTTCGCCATCCAACTCACTACGGTGAGCACGGTGGCGATCGAAACAGCTTCCCATTGCCTCTGCTTGGTGAGGGTGCTCAAACCTTAATGTACCACTATCCTCCTACCTGGAACGAGGACCTGAGGGGACCCCCTTTTAGAGATCCAGCCTAGGGGTTAGTTTGTGCAAAGGGATTCGAGTGGTGTAGAGGTGAGTTAGTGTATGATTATGCTAAGTGAGGATTCTTAGACAAGTTCAGGCCATTCGAAAGCGTAATATCCTACGTCCTGTGTGTTGTCTTGCTTAGAATTGCTTGCCTTTGTTGGTACAGCAGCTGGCCTTTCATAGGCTAGGCCCATGGGAGGGCTGATTGGGGCGAGCCTTGCGCCACAATCCTTCCTCCCTCTTGTGTGTGAATGCAGCGACCCAATGGCCTCCCACCTAGCTACAATCTCCTAACGTGCTGTCCACTTGACCTGACGCCCCTCGCCTTGGTGTGCACGGCTTCAAGGTACCTTGACCAGATCCTTTGTACATCAATCTCATCTAATACCATCTTACTCTGGTAATCCTTCACTCTTCTCAGTCCAGACCCACCGTCCTAGGGCACAAGGTGATGAATCTAGTTAACAGGATCCTTCCTGGGAGACCTTTGCCACTTCCCGGGTCCATAGTGTGGGCCTACCTCTCTCGTAGAGGACGGTGGGGAGCCAGGTGGGCGCTCTTGACATGAGGGTGGCGCCCGCCGCCTGTTGGATAGGTCGGGTGAGGCCGTCAGTCCCCGGGGTGCCAAGCCATGTCCCATCAAGTGTAATGATGGTGTTTTTACAGGATGGGGCACCTGCTGACAGCCTACCTCGACTGTCATGCCCTTCTTATTCCAGGATATGCCATCGCTCGCTTTGCCTTGAACCGAGCCTTTCCGGGAGGCTTCCCAGGAAGTCTCCTTGGCTACGTCCCGTTCGCACCGTGTGGGCCCTTAGTAGGTCCCATTATGTGGAGGCGATATTTTCCTTGTCCTTCCTAGGCTTCGGATTTGTAGGCCCATCTCCTTAATTATTTGGGCTTCATGAGGGGGAGCCCCTTTCAACAAGCGGGCCCCATTTGTAAGTGCCTTCTTGAGGGACCCTCGTTCCCTTGGTGCTGACAACTAGTTATTGGCTCTTAGCCCCCGATCTTGGAAGCTAGCTGCGCCATTGGAGGTACGCTGCACGGCTTGGAGAATCGTTGCCGAAGCTTGACCTACAAAAGAAGATGCATACATTATGTAGCACTTATTGTAGAATTTTGGAACTACTGAAATTTATTCAGTGATGAAAGTAAATGTTTTGTGCCGTGATCTTGTTTCAGTCATATTTCTCCCAAGTAGTTACCCTATTGTGTTTAGGCTCCCGTCCCTGTTTTAGCCATTGCCACTGCGTGTAAGATCTTTGTCTTGTGTACACGTACTGGCACTACCGCTGCACATCTAAGATCTTTGTCTCGTGTACGCGTGCTAGTGTTTAGGCATGACAAAAGATCCAAGGCTGTTGCAGATTATGGCGTGCTCTGCTCGAGTAGATTAACAACCGCTTAGAGGAGATAGCAAAAATAAGTAGTTGACATTGCAATAAAAAGTTTGCGTGATTGCGCGTAAAGTAGTCGTTGAGACTTTTTTGCCTTTTGGTGAGTAGAGCGCATGTTGCCACCCACAGGATCTGTGCCTCCATTCGGTGTAGCCACTGTGAGCCTCCAGGACTCAGTGCACTAGACTAGTGGCTATAGACTCCATAATTCGGTGTACTAAGCCCATGGCTGTCAGTCAACATACCCCAGGAGTAGTCAGCGAAGTGTAGCTCTGTTGGGTAATTGCCGAAAAGAGTCATACACAAATAAGTACTCTGGGCATTACCCATCATGTGAAAAACAAGCTAGAAAAATTATATGAAATACTTAGAAAAGTGACTTAGCTTGATTCGTGTACGATTGTCGACGAAGCCATGTCGGTCGTTGATGAAGCTGACTAGTCGGAGTCGATTCTGACTAGTTGTTGATGATGTGAAGTCTATCCCCGACTAGTTTCTATTCGAGATGAGTAGTCGAGGTTGTCGTTTGTGAGTTGACAAAGCCATGCGCGATGAAGTCGTAGTGCCCCTGTACATCTTCAGTGTACATTAAGCGAAGATCTTGTCGCTTCCTGGTAGACTTCTAGGTGCACATAGTTGAATTCCACCAAATTTGCTTTCCCGGAGAAGAATGAGCCACATGAGACAGCTATCTCTGCCTCGATCCACGCATGGTTGTAACGGATGCTATTCATCTTAAAATTATGGTGTGGGTCACTAGGTCTCTACTAATCCAATAGTAGTGCGTCGGTACTTGTTGTAATCGCGCACATTGATGGGAAACTTGTATCTTCAACTCGAATCAGACTGCCTCTACCTTTTTCTTCTCCTCATGCACCTAGGACAGCAGCTGTGGATGGGATCGTTGGCGTTCGTGGCTTTGGGCTTGATTATTTTGACTGACATGTCCTCTGCCTCGAACCGTGAACAACAACAGCCAATTTTGTTTCCCCGCAGCAGGAACAGCAGTCCCGATCCACATGAAGCGTTGAGGATGGCTTCGACTAGGAATTGATTTCCGTGGGTCCACAAGAGATTAACAGGCGACAATTTCAACTTAGTGACTTGCACCAATGTTGAGATGTCAATTGATAGGTCACGGAACTCGGTGACTTGCTTCTCGTTGAGTAGATCTATTTTGAAGATGAGGTCCTTCAAGCTCACCCAATGATCTTGACGATCACCCCTACCTAGCATGTCAGATGTTGATGTTTTAAACCCAGCAACCTACCGAGGGATATCCTGAGGTAGTAGATTTGTTGGTGGGGTATTGCCGGACCTAGAGCTTGATGGTAAAAGCGAGGGACACAAGACACAGATTTATACAAGTTCAGGTCACCAGAGTAGCATAATATCCTACGTTCTGTTTGGGGTGTTGTATATTGCGTCCTGCGCTTGGGTGCTGTTTGGTGTTATTGGTTCAGGTTGGTTCTGCCGATCTAGGTAGCCCTACCCTCCTTTATATACTCCATGGGATGGGATTACAAGTCAGTTACAAGGTATGAGTCCTAGTAGGATTACAGGGGAATCCTAGTAGGACCCTGTCTTCTTTCTTCCTTGTGGGTACTGAGGATCTATCCTTAACACCACATTTATTCAGTTGCTCTCTTATTTAAGTTTGCTAATTACCTGATAACTTGTCTTAATTTTTATTAAACTTACTTCTTATACTATATACATTCGTGAATCTCTTGCAAAGTTCTACCCTACCAAAGCCTATATACTTACTTGTCCTTTCACGATGAAACCCTTAATTTGCAAACTTATATTCTGATGAGTTGGATTAGGATTAATTTTTGTGGTTTGAGACTTAGAAGCTGGCCATTTCTTTGTGTTACATTTGTTTTGCTAGCCTTTACTATCCATGCATTGTGATTTTCTTTACTAGAAAATTTGCAAACCTTGCTAGATATCCACCTAAACCTTCCTTCTCCACAACCTATTAAGATGAGTATGATTAAATTTTTCGAATGTCATTTCTATGCCCACCTGCAACAAATTTTGACTCACTTTTCATGCTCGGGGACGAGCATCGTTCAAGCATGGAGGAGAGTCAGTGCACTACCTAACCACAACAAGGAATCTTCTGGTCTATGACAAACCCAAAAGTGTCATAAACGCATTTTTTGCATCACAAACCGTGATTTGTGATGCTTGAGTGACAAAAACTCTTCGTCATTAATCGAGCGTCATAAACCACGATTAGTGATGTTCCTTATTTTTGTGCGTCACTAAGATAATGATGAATGAAAATTGATCCCACAAGTCGTTATAAACTGCCTCCTTCATAGCATGCTACGTCGGACCATAGTCCAATGTGGCATGACATTTGTGATGAACTGTTTCGTCATAGATTGAATTAGGCCCATTTCTTGTTGGATTGAGCCTAATAAATGTTGTCATCATAGATTGATTTAGGCCTAATTCATTTGGGTCGAGGCCAATAACTACTATCGTCATAGATTGATTTAGACCCAATTCTTCTTGGACCAAGCCCAATAATTGCTATCATCGTAACTTAGTTTGGACCTAATTCTTGTTGGATCAACCACAACATATGCTAACATCAGAACTTTGTTTATGCCCAATTCTTAATGGATTTAGCCGAACATTTGCTGGCATCATAACTTTGTTTAGGCTCATGAAATAATGGGTCGAGGGGGCGAGCCCACAAAATTTTGGGCCCAATTATTTTAGTGTGTAGCCTAGGTATAATTGACAGTACAAATAATTCGTACATACCACACATACAAATAAATGTTTCTTATCACACTTCACACATTATTATTCATGTCCAAAGAACAAGCATAACCATGTTGTCCATAAGAGATCACAAACCACTACATAGGATATCTCCCTGACCAAGAAAAAAGCTAGCCTAGATCACAAACTAGTACAAGCAGCTGGGAGGACATGAGCAGATGCCTAAGAAATACATTGACCTTACCCTATGAAGTTTAGTAGTTGATGAAGGAGGTACTCAGTTTGTCTCACTGCTTTCTTCAAACTCTCAACCTCCTCAGACTGCATTTTCATTACTGCATGTGAAGTTTGTGCCTTCATCTTCAACTCACTCAACATTTGCTCTTATTCAACAACTTGTTGTCTTAGTTCTGCAGCTTCTTGCAGCTCTCCAAAAGAAACTTTAGATCTTGAGCTTGTAGGTGAGGCTAGCTGCACGACCACATAATCAAGGAAGGTACTTGACTGCAAATCTTGCGGACCAAAATTTGGTACTTCAACGCTAAGGATTTTTTTCAATATTTCAGCCTACAAATGAAAGGAGCACAAGTCAAACTTCAATTTTAAACAAAGCAACTGAATAAAGTAAAGAATACAAGAGTAGGATAATCACTTGTTTAGTTACACACCGCGACATGTGACTTAATTTCAGTAATGTAGGAACGTGGAACTAGGTCGTGCATAATAAGTATTTGGTCAGTTGTCTTAGATATAAGGAATAGAATGTACCATGACTATAGTAATGCGTATGCCAGCCTTGCAGAGAGATCTAGAGCGGCCAAGGTAAGATAAGGAGCTCAAATCTAACACAATACACCGTGAAATTTACTATTCGCTAAAGAAATACTCCAGCGGCATCGGGCCATGGCCACCTCTATCCGTAACTTGGCTCCGCTCCAGATGGAAATAAACTTGAGCAAAGTGCTCTTCGGTGAAGCAGATGTAGATTCAGCAAAATTGGAGGGGGGCTACAGAGAAAAGAAATGAGATTCTCACTGGTGGAGCTCGAAGATGCAGTGGTGCATGGTTGGATGGGGCAGCCGGTGCTTGCGCGGCATCCTCTCTCAACTGCTCAGCTGCGCCAGCATGGGCGCCAGCAGCGGACCTAGGATTTTACCACAGGATATGCTGAAAAAAATCTTATGCAATTTGATAAAACCATTTACAATTTGGTAAAACCATATTCTAATTCGGTAAACCACATGCACTAAATAACATGATAAGTCTTAAATTTAAAGATTAAGCTAGAAATAATAACAAATCACAATATAAATAGTTCAAATAAAATACAAATAGTTAGAAATATGGCATAAAAGAAACTTACAATATTACTTGTCTACTTTGTTTACCCGCTGCTTTTTGAATGACATGAATGTGTTGGTTATATCATCTTCATTCACTTGAAAGAAAATATCCCGCTCAATGAATGTGACTAGACAATCGTCCAAAACACTATCACTTTAACCAATGCAGAAAATACCCTTCCAACACTCACTATTGCCACTAGTAAAAGCAATATCAATTTGAGAAGCAAGTAAACCATATCATAAACTTTGTGCCTCCATGTTTGAACAAGCTTAACTGAGAGATCAACGATGTTGTCAGACCCTTGAGGCTATCATCTCGTTGCATGTCATCAATATAATTATCAAGTTGCAATTCAAGTTTTAGCAAATCATTGTTGGAGAAGTCCTTATGATAAAATTCAGCCCCTGAACAGGTGATCTCGCTGGTGCCTCAACGTGATCCCGCTGGGGTAGTGATTCATCGCTGCAAGGTTAGTGATTCACATTGCCATTGCCGAAGATCACTGCATCGTCATAGAACTTTCCATCATCCAAGAAGTAGATGCCTCCCTGGAGGTACTCATCCGCCTTGTAGGATCTGGAGCAGCCATGCCCGACGAATAGCATTTGGTCACCCAGGGTGTCTAGCTCGCTCCATTTGAAGGGGTACAGATTGATAGGGAAGTTGGCATCGACGTCAGCAATGTTCCGTTTGATCCCCCAAAACTCCTTGAACTTGGACGTTGGCTGATTAGAATGAGGCGTGAACTTCACGATGGATGTCAGTTGTCACTTGAGCACGCATGGCTGCGATGCTGATGGTGCCGGCGGGATCACGTTGAGGTGTGTGTTGGGCCCCAGGGTATGCCGTGGCTCACCCAGCATACCTTGTGGGTCCACCCCTGATGGGCGCAGCCGCTGCAAGGATGCTAAGATGCTCCTCCGAGACTGCCACTAACCATCTCGCACATTGATGCTTGCCGCCACTACTAAGGTACCCCGCGGCCGCTGAGGTCAGCTGCTACCGCAGATTTAGTTGGACATTACAGCCAACAGAGAAGAGAGTGCTGATTTTGGAAATACAAGGCGGGAGTTTGGAGTGGCAGAGTGGTAGCTGTGTTTTTATTATTTGGGGAGAGGCAAGGGAACACAAATTTAAAGATCTCGCTTTCAAGTTCCTAGGCGCAAAATGAAAATTTGGGAAGCTGCACTTGCTGCAAGGTCACTGACAAGATTCTGCACTCTTATAGCACCCATTTGTCAGCGAAGCTGGGTGCGTTTCATCTTGCATACAACCTAGGCGGGAGACTAATATCTAGAAGAGGCCCATGCTTCAGTGAACCTAGGTGCGTATTCAGTTGTTCACCACAAAAGGAAACAACTGCTTTTGCCAACTATAATGCCTACATGTTTGTTTTTTTAACTTATTTGGATGTAAGGATTTTCCTTCTTTTTATCCTGACCAAAGTGCACTCGTGTACCAGCCAAATATTTTGCATGCTTACCCATGAACGAAAGCATGCATATTCCGTCCTATACTTGGGGCAGGATTCTTGATCAGTATAGGCCTGCATATTCCGAGTATCCCACATACTTTCATGGCTACTGTAATCCCATGAGGTGTGAACTGCGAGAAGGTGCATTGCGTTGTTGATCGGTCATGGTGCTTCAATATATAGGCGTGCCCCCAAGGCCTTTGCTCACCGGCTCTTCATCTTTCACATCGTTACTGGTTGTGGTAGGCGACCTACTTGGTTCTGCACCCTGTGAGAGGTGAGATCATAGCTTCCACATCTTGTTTATAGGTTATCATCATTGCTTGTGGTCAGTGCTTGTCATTTATATAGTTTTGTTGGTAAGTGTCTGTAGAAGGATGGCTGGTCAGACAAACAGAACATGCAACTTCAATGTTGTGCCACCTCCGCAGTAGGCTTCGTTGATCCGTATGATCTGTATGATATGGAAGAAGCGGACAAGGATGAAACAGAGGAGTTGAAGCAAACAAGCAAGATTTGTATGATCTTATGCATTATATTAGCATCAATCTGATGTATGATCCATTGTCATAAAAGCGAATAGGCCGGACAAAAATTTTCGATCCTTTGTTGTGAAAATGGTTTGAATTTTGTCAAGGTGAGCAAGGATTTCCTTGCTTTTTATAGAGAGGCAAATAGGTCACATTATTTGTTAATGTTCATCACAAATTGATTTTCAGCCTCTCCAAAAACTGATGCACTATTCCAACCACAATCACATTAAATGTAACATAAAATTTGATCGATCTTGGCCTCTCAAGGTATGTGAGTAGGAGAAGCACCCCTTGTGAAATAAATGAGGGAAGCCCAGAAATTTGTTTAAGTGCAAGTAACCATGTCTACACAGGAACCAAGGAAGAGAGAAAGGGTGAGGGAGAGGAAATAGAGCAAACAGAGCAGTAAAATAGGGGATTGATATTCCATGCAAAAGGAATTCGTTATATTCTTGATGAAGCTAGATGGAAATTATGTTGTTGGAAAAGTCAATAGGCCGGACAAAAATTTTTGATCCTTTGTTGTGAAAATGGTTTGAATGTACGAAAATGAGTGTAGAGTTAGTTGAAAACATTTGGGTGGTGCAGTGGTGGATAGCAACTGTCTCACAGCCCTTGGCCCGTGTACCAAACCCTGCCATTGCAAAATTTTTGCTCGCTTATTATCTGCAGGCTCCACCATTACACATGGCAATGAAATGTTTTTGCTTTCCCCAACTAGCAAGGATTGCCTTGCCAAGTCTTGGCAAGCTCGGCACTCTTGCAAACAAAATGAAATCACGCAATGAGATTGGCAAAGTGACAATACATCATCGGCACAATGTTCAAAAACATAAGGCAACATAACCAAAGTGACACTTGCAATTCTTGGCGCGGTACAAACGTATGATCTATTGTCAAAGAAGTAAATAGGACATACTAAACACACAATACAAGATAGTCATGAACATTCAACGGTGAGGGATAAGGGTATCCATGGGTCCCCACCGAATAGGATACTAGTCGGCCCTGACAGGTGTGTTGGAGGTATGCCCTAGAGGCAATCATAGAGATGATGATATTCCATTTGTATCCACGATTTGTATATTGTGTTCATTGAATATCCATTAAAGGCTACTTGAATTGATTTGCAATTATGTGAATTGTATGTGAAACTCTTTACTTGTATGGTTATTCTAAAGTTGTCCCTAGTCGGAGTTCATGTGAGCACACACATGAATATTAGACTAGCACATGTATTAGTTGATGACTATGTTTCACAAGTCATGGATATGGAGATGTTAAACTAATAATGTGGGCACATGTGGAGAAGTAGTTCTGTCTTTACACAACATGTACGCTTTGTCCTTAGACCTGAGATTGTCGCATGTACTCAAGATGTGGATTGACTTACTTAGGGGGTTATCAAACGCTACACCGTGACAGGGTAGTTAAAAAGATAGCTTTCAGGTTTGTCAAGAAGCATGCTGTGAGACATGGTCAATATAGATGGGATTTGCCCCTCTCTGATTGAAAGTGATTTCTCTGGGGCCCTCGAGTGATCGGATTCGAAACTGCATGGCCATGCTACGTACGGTTAAGAGTTAACCTACAAAGGGATTTGGAATCACAGGATCGAGAAAGAGCGGTCGGCTTGAAGCTAGACCAAATATCGTGAGGCAAAGGGAATAGCATGTACATAATGTTGTGATGGTTCGTCTGATATGATCTTCGTGTGCGTATAGGAGTTGGCACGTCTTGCTAGAGTCCACTACCGACTATTGGGCCGACTAGGAGTACTCGGGCCATGTCTATACATATCCGAACCCATAGGGTCACACACTTAAGGGGCTGGAAGCCCAATTCGGATGTGATCCGAGTTGGATTAGGTTTAGAAGTACTAATGGGCCTCGAACCCAGAGGCCCGTTAGGAACCTCTATAAATAGAGGGGTGGGGGCGCCCTAGGGTTTACACCTTTTGGCGAAACACATCTGCTGCGCCTCCCACGCCCTCGCCTGTTGCAACTCGCGAACCTAGCAGTCCGGCTTGTGACGCTTCCTCGCTGCACGTGTGGATACCTTGCCGATGGTGCGCCTGCAGCACTTGGACGAGCCGCCGACGATCCACGATGAGCTGCCGACGAGCCGACGACGAGCCGCGACATGAGGGCGATCTTGCTGCACATGGACGAGCTGCTAAGGAGCTGCTAGAAAATTTTGATTTGTGCTAGTGTAGCCTACCTCGTATCCTGACAGTGGTATTAGAGCTGTAGCTATTTAGTTTTGGATTCGGGATGTGTGCATATGGAGATATGCAAGTTTTCAGTTTGATCTATGTCCTGGTTTCGTGTTCTTGTTGCAATGGTTGTGTAACGACATACTCCTACCGGTCGGGTTTCCACCATCGGAGTTAAGTGATACACGTAATGCCAATTGCAGCGAGCGAAGATCAATATGAGATGTGCAATAGTAGATTGGATCTACTACCGGGTCGGGATTTTGCCGTGTGTGTGTGCTTCGGTAAATCAGCCATAACTTTTCGGTACGATCTCGGATCGGGGCGAATTTTACATGAAAAATGATCTACAAAAAAAGTTACACATGAAATTCAACTGCTTTGCCATTTTTGGCGAAATTAGATTTCCCAAATTTGGCTTGGAAGATGGAGTTTCAGGCCTCTAAAGTTTGGAACGTTAGAACGCCTAACTCTGTTTTTGCAGGATATATGTATCTTGTGATCAGTATGGCCCCTTTGTGTATGTGATGCATGTGTGTAACTCATTCATGACCTGTGTGTTGCGCGTACGGCAACACAACTGGAGCCATATGTGTTGTCACATTAATGTAGTTAATGGTCTGCGTACCAATCTGTGATGATCCAAACAACTATGTAATCTTCATTACTAGCTATTAGGAGCAATAGCACGTTCTAGTTCTTGGTAGGCTCATCACCAGGAGGATGGCGCACATGGAACATGAAGATGGAGATCACCATGGTGAACAGGTTCCGTGGAGATGGAGATCGCCATAAGAAAACAGGCCATACTATGTCACAACTGTGTGCATGCTATTCTGTTTATGTTTTACTTCCTGCATGATGTGATGTTAGAAGTAGAACAATCTCTCACAAAAAAGTTTAAGTTAGTATGCCCTCCCAACTAAAACTTGCACCGTCCCATGTCTTGTACAATTAGTAGTGGGTCTATGAAATTAGGGTGCCACTAGTTTTCCTTGACTAGACAAGTTTGTGTCGGACACTTACACGCATAAGGGTTGGTTTGCTTAACAAGGTTATCTTAACAGTTAAGGACCTTGGGGCACAAAGGTTGGGCACCGAGACATGGAGATGTCACCCACCAATAGGAGTCATATGTGATATGATTAGCAAGAAGTTGCTTACCAATCTACCTTGTTTGCTAGCGGTGATGCTAAAGCTCACTAGTAGACTAGTTAGTTGTGGATCCTGAATCACTAAGTATCAATAGAGAGATATTGATTTTAGTGGGAGTAGATTCTGTTAAATAGTTTAATGTGATTTGCTCTATCATGGATACATTTGTCTTAGTGTATTTTGCATTACTTTTATTGTAGATTAATTGGCACCTAGCAACACCACACCGATTGCTTTGCGTTCGGTCCTTGAGAAGGACAAGTTGAATGGAACAAACTACTCGGATTGAATCCGTAACCTGAGAATTGTTCTCAGGGCCGATAAAAAGGAAGATGTTCTAGACACCCCACTACCACAAGTACCTACTGATGATGCATCTGCTGCCGTTAAGGCTGCTTACAAGAAGGCATTTGATGCTAATCTTGAGGTAAGCTGCCTTATGCTTGCTTGCATGGAACCCGAGCTGCAGATGCAGTTCGAAACAAACCATGAGGCGCATGATATGATCGTGGCGCTCAAGGACATGCTCCAGACACAGGCTAGGACTGAAAGGTTCAATGTGTCCAAAGCCTTTCTGGTGTGCAAGCTAGCAGAAGGCGTAGCAGTAGGACCATATGTAATCAAGATGGTTGGTTACACTCAGTGATTGGAGAAGCTGGGCTTCCCAATGGGCAAGGAGTTGGCCACTGACTTCATTCTTTCATCTCTTCCGCCTAGCTATGGGTTCATCTCGAACTACCATATGCATGGGACAGAGAAGGGTCTGAATGAACTGTGTGGTATGCTCAAGACAGCAGAAGTTGACATTAAGAAAAGCGCTAGTAGCAGCCATGTGATGGTTGTATAGAACAAGCCTACCTTCAAGAAGAAGGGAAATTCTTGGAAGAAGAAGGGCAAGGCTGAAGTGTCCAAGCCAAACCCAACGCCCAAGGCTAAAGCTGGACCTGCTCCAGATAAAGAGTGTTTTTATTGTCACAAACCTGGTCACTGGAAGAGAAACTGCAAGCAGTACCTAGCTTCGTTAAAGAATCGCGGAAGTAAGAGTACTTCCACCTCAGGTATGCTTGTTGTTAATGTTATAGACAACATATTTCTCGCTGATACAATTATTAATTCTTGGGTATTTGATACCGGATCGGTGGCTCATATTTGCAATTCGATGCAGGGAATGATAAGAAGTAGAAGCGTGGAAAGAGGAGAAGTTGATTTCCGCATGGGCAATAATGCAAGAGTTGCTGCGTTGACCGTCGGGACGATGCAACTCCACCTCCCGTCAGGATTTATTATGGAGTTTAATAATTGTTATTTCGTTCCTAGTTTAAGTCAAAACATTTTGTCTCCTTCATGCTTGATGAAGGATGGTTATTCATTTGCGAGTGAAATTAATGGTTGTGTGATCTCTAAGAATGATATTTTTATGGCTTTTGCACCCATTGTGAATGCATTATTTGTTTTAAATCTTGATGGTTCACCTGTCTGTAACGTAAGTGCTAAAAGGCCTCGGCCTAATGATTTGAGTCCTACCTACTTGTGGCATTGTCGTTTGGGTCATATAAGTGAAAAGCGCATGAAGAAGCTCCATTCTGATGGACTTCTAACTTCGTTTGATTTTGAATCATACAAGACATTGATTTTGAATCATACGAGACATGTGACGCTTGCTTGCTAGGCAAGATGACCAAGACGCCTTTCACAGGTTTTCTTGAGAGAGCAGTAGACTTGTTGGAACTCGTACATAGCGATGTATGCGGACCAATGAGCACGACGGCTAGAGGAGGATTCCAATACTTCATAACTTTCACTGATGATTTTAGTAGATATGGCTATGTCTACTTGATGAGGCACAAGTCTGAAACCTTTGAAAAGTTCAAGGAATTTCAGAATGAAGTTGAAAATCAGCGTGGCAAGAAAATTAAGGCCTTACGATCTGATCATGGAGGCGAGTATTTGATCACGAGTTTAGCAATCATCTAAAGAGTTGCGGAATTGTTCCACAACTTACGCCGCCTGGAACACCTCAGACAAACGGTGTATCCGAGCGAGTAATCGAACTTTGTTAGACATGGTTCGATCAATGATGAGGCAGTCGGACCTACCGTTGTCATTTTGGGGATACGCTCTAGAAACAACATCTTTCACACTTAACAGGGTACCATCTAAATCCATAGTTCAGACACCATATGAGATGTGGACTGGAAAAGTTCCTAGTTTGTCTTTTCTAAAGATTTGGGGATGTGAAATTTTTGTCAAGCGACTTCAGTCGGACAAGATCACACCCAAGTCGGATAAGTGCATTTTCGTGGGATATCCAAAAAAAACTTTGGGATATTATTTCTACAACCAGTCAGAGGGCAAAGTGTTTATCGCTCAAAATGGGGTTTTCCTAGAGAAAGAGTTTCTCAAAGAAGAAAAGAGTGGAAAGACAATGCATCTTGAAGAAGTTCAAGATGAGCCGATCGGGCAAGAATCAATGAGTGATGCTAACGTAGCAGAACAAGTTGAGATACCCATGGCAAGAGAAGCACCACCACAACCACGAAGGTCAGCAAGGCTCCGCGAAATGCGGGAAATATTATTGTTGGACAATGATAAGCCTGCGACATATGCAGAAGCAATGATGGACCCAGACTCCGAAAAATGGCAGAGTGTCATGCGATCCGAAATAGAGTCCATGGGAGACAATCAAGTTTGTAACTTTGTTGACCCACCTGATGGTGTTAAAGCCACAGAGTGCAAGTGGATTTATAAGAAGAAAAAGGACATGGACGGAAATGTTCACATCTATAAAGCACAACTTGTCACAAAAGGTTTTCGACAAGTTCAAGGAGTTGACTACGATGAGACCTTCTCGCCCATAGTGATGCTTAAATCCATTCGGATTATTCTAGCTATGGCTGCATATTTTGATTATGAGATATGGCAGATGGACATCAAGACAGCTTTCCTGAATAGAAACCTAGCTGAGGATGTGTATATGATACAGCCCAAGGGTTTTGTTGATCCAAAAAATGCTAGAAAGGTATGCAAGCTTCAAAGATCCATTTATGGATTGAAGCAAGCATCTAGGAGTTGGAACATTTGTTTTGATGAAGTGGTCAAAGGGTTTGACTTCACCAAGAATGAAGAAGAGTCTTGTGTTTACAAGAAGGTTAGTGAGAGCTCTGAAGTATTTCTAATCTTATATGTGGATGACATATTGCTGATTGGAAATAACATTCCTATGCTTGAGTCCGTAAAGATTTCAGTGAAAAATAATTTTTCAATGAAGGACTTAGGGGAAGCGGCATATATTCTGGGCATTAAGATCTATAGAGATAGATCAAGAAGGCTTATAGGATTAAGCCAAGATACTTACATTGACAAAGTGTTGAAGTGGTTCAGCATGGAAGAGGCGAAGAAAGGGTTTTTGCCTATGTCACATGGCATACATCTCAGCAAGACTCAGTGTCCTTCGACTGCTGATGAGCGGGATCGCATGAGTAGAGTGACATATGCCTCGGTTATTGGATCTATTATGTATGCAATGATAAGTACTCGCCCAGATGTTTCATATGCGCAAAGTATGACAAGCAGACACTAGTCTGATCTGGGTGAGAGTCACTGGACAGCGGTGAAAAACATTCTTAAGTACTTGAGAAGGACTAAAGATATATTCCTCGTCTATGGAGGTGAGGAGGAGCTCGTTGTAACAGGTTACACCAATGCTAGTTTCTGAACCGACAGAGATGATTCAAAGTCACAATTAGGATTTGTGTTCACGCTAAACGGTGGTGCTATTAGTTGGAAGAGTTCCAAGCAGGAGGCGGTGGCCGATTCTACGACAGAAGCCGAGTACATCGCGGCTTCAGAAGCCGCCAAGGAGGGTGTTTGGATAAGGAATTTCCTTATTGAGCTTGGTGTGTTCCCGAATGCGTCCAGCCCATTGAATCTCTACTGTGATAACAATGGGGCAATTGCGCAAGCAAAGGAGCCAAGGAATCACTAGAAGAACAAACACGTAATGCGGCGATTTCATCTCATTTGAGACTTCATTAACCGGGGTGAGATTAAGATATGCAAAATACACACGGATCTGAACATTTCTGATCCGTTGACAAAACCACTCCCGCAGGCTAAGCATGATGCGCATGTAAGAGCTATGGGTATTAGATACCTTCTAGATTGACTCTAGTGCAAGTGGGAGACTGTTGGAGGTATGCCCTAGAGATGATGATATTCCATTTGTATCCATGATTTGTATATTGTGTTCATTGAATATCCATTAAAGGCTACTTGAATTGATTTGCAATTATGTGAATTGTATGTGAAACTCTTTACTTGTATGGTTATTCTAAAGTTGTCCCTAGTCAGAGTTCATGTGAGGACACACATGAATATTAGACTAGCACATGTATTAGTTGATGACTATGTTTCACAAGTCAAGGACATGGAGATGTTAAACTAATAATGTGGGCACATGTGGAGACATGTACTAGGACTGACCCAACACGAGAAGTGGTTCTCTCTTTACACAACATGTACGCTTTGTCCTTAGACTTGCGATTGTCGCATGTACTCAAGATGTGGATCGACTTACTTAGGGGGTTATCAAACGCTACACTGCGACAGGGTAGTTAAAAAGGTAGCTTTCGGGTTAGTTCAAGAAGCATGCTGTGAGACATGGTCAATCAAGATGGGATTTGCCCCTCTCTGATTGAAAGTGATATCTCTGGGCCCCTCAAGTGATCGGATTCAAAAATGCATGGCCATGCTACGTACGGTTAAGAGTTAACCTACAAAGGGATTTCGAATCACAGGATCGAGAAAGAGCGGTCGGCTTGAAGCTAGACCAAATATCATGAGGCAAAGGGTACATGTACATAATGTTGTGACAGTTCGTCTAATATGATCTTCGTGTGCATATAGGAGTTTGCACATCTTGCTAGAGGCCGCTACCAACTATTGGACCGACTAGGAGTACTCGGGCCATGTCTATACGTATCCGAACCCATAGGGTCACACACTTAAGGGGCTGGAAGCCCAATTCGGATGTGATCCGAGTTGGATTAGGTTTATAAGTACTAATGGGCCTCGGACCCAGAGGCCCATTAGAAACCTCTATAAATAGAGGGGTGGGGGCGCCCTAGGGTTTACACCTTTTGGGGAAACAAATCTGCTGCGCCTCCCACACCCTCGCCTGTTGCAACTTGCGGACCTAGCAGTCCGGCTTGCGACACTTCCTCCCTGCACGTGTGGATACCTTGGAGGTGTTGTGCCTGCAGCACTTGGACGAGCCGCCGACAAGCCACAATGAGCCACCGACGAGCCACGACGAGCCGTTGACGAGCCACGATGAGTCGACGACGAGCCGCGGTACGAGGGCGATCTTACTGCACGTGGACGAGCTGCTGAGGAGCTGCTGGACGTCGACGTGATCGACTACGTGTTCAACTACGCTGATCGACTTCATTGCATTGACATGAATCTACATCTTCCACATCAGTGCGTCGAGTGGTAATCCCGTGATCCTTATACGGCAGTTTTCCTGGTTTACGTGGTAGAAAATTTTGATTTGCGCTAGTGTAGCCTACCTCGTATCCCAACAAGGTGGGCCACCTGACCACGCCGTGTGGGCCAAGGTATGAAGATACATGGAGCACAAGCTTGAAGGCTGGGTGAACGGATTTTGCTCGGATACTACGGGATACTAGTTGTAGTCTGACTAAGATTGATTTCCTTCTAACAACCGATTAGAATTAGATCCTATCCAATTGTAACCCTAGGTTGGCATCCTATATAAGGCAGCCAGCAACTCTTCGCGTCCCATACCAGCAATACAATCCACCAGAACACAGGATGTAGGGTATTACTCTCCGAAGGCCCAAACTTGTCTAAACCTTACGTCTCTGTGTTACCATTCGAGTTCTTGGTCTTGCAATCTCTCCCCCCTACAAATCTACCACTTGGGTAACCACTTGGTGGACTGCCGGTCACTAAATCTGATAGTTGGCATTCTAGGTAGGGGTGATCGTGGGATCCTCCCTAGCGAGCTCGATGACATCCCGCCCCAGCTCATCTTCCCTGAGAGCATGAAGTACTTCCTCATCAACACACTCCAGCTCCACTTTGGGAGCATGCCGGTGGACTCCAACTCCACCGCCTCCATCGCTGACTCGGTGTCCACCACAAGCTCAGCATCTGTCAGATCTACATCGATGGAGCAAACTCTGCACCCGAGGATCATCACACTACTTGCCCAGCAGGTCGGCGATCTCTCTCTCTCAGAGAGGATCCTGCGCATCCTCGTGGCAACCCACCCACCCACCCACACCCTCTAATCTAATCATGGGGCTAGATCGCATCAGTAACACCATTGTTGAGTGCATCAGCCTCTCCGAGGTGGCACTATGCCCTGGAAGGTCGGTGCAGGGCCCCCCACGCCCCTTTTCACCTCAAGAACTCGGTTGCCGTGTTTTTCAGAAAACTCGTGCAGTCATTTCAGATCCAATGTAAAGACCTACCCGAACTCACCCAGTTTTTGGACTATGGCAAGTTTCAGGTCCCTCGCTTTGCCCTAACTCCAAACTCCTATGATGAAAGAGATGAGAACAGCAACACCTCGCTAGACATGGAAGTCTTTGTCTCAGAAGATGAGGCCCCCAAATGGCAAAACCTCTTCTCAGGAAGAGGGCCGTAACACTAGGAACCGGGACCTTGTGGTACTACCCCAGCGCAAGCAAGCCAACATCCAGGCTCGTCAACCACCCGTTGCCACCGCCGTGGCTAGCACGCCTCCCATCCCATAGGTCTAACCCAACGGTGCTATCAATGGTGGCCAAGATGACATAGGAGGTCGATAGAGGTGCCCTAACCCCCTGCGTGCTCACAATCTATAGGCCGACTTAGAACAAGATGGTCACGACATCTTTGCCACACCTCAGTCCAACCTGGGGGCTATCTTTGCCGATCTGCAAAATCTTTCGGATTCAGAGCAACTACACCAGATCCGAGCATGCATCCATGTCACTAACGTCCAGATTGAGGAAAAGGCCTAGGTGCTTGCATGCTCAAGAAGCCAATCATCGCACTCTAGATCTACATCTATCAGGCACTCCCAAAGCCAATCTACTCAAAGTAGATCCAATCCTAGCTGAGCCGATCATGACCGTTGCAGGGGAGGTCGGCTGGAACCCATTCAAGAAGAGGAGGTGGGACAATCTTAAAGCAATGACAACCACCCTAACAATGATGATAGCCAACCAGATAACAACCACCTCGACAACCATTGCCGTGATGAACAAGGAGATGACGAATGCCGTGGTCCACCTGGTTGGCAACCTGACTGCAATCTCCACGACAACCCCCACGACCACCTCGACCTCCGTGGTCAGCTCAACAACCATCACCAGGAGCGGGATGAGGTGGAGCTCTGCTAGCATGCCCAATACAACTGTGACTTCGGCGCTCCGGGGATTGGCAACCAGCCAAACCATGACGTGGAGCTGGAGGTTCGCAACCGCCGAGAGAAGCTGCACCGCTATGATGATTACGACCATCGTTACGGCGCCCTTGGTGATGCCAACAACCCACCCCAGCATGAGAACGGCGCACGTCACAGGCCCCCGCCGGTAATCTAGTGCCTCATGGAAGACGACGACATGGACATCGATGGGTTTGCCGCATTCACCCCCCACCTCAGGGCTGTCCAGTGGCCACCTACCTTCAAGCCAGGCATCAATGATAAATACGATGGTCGCTTCGACCTGAAGATCTGGCTGAAGATGTACTACACTGCGGTCAAGGCTGTGCACGGCACCTACGACTAGTTGGCCGCCTAATTTCCAGTGGTGATGGGAAGCACAACATTCCTATGGCTCGAAAACCTCCCACAAGGGTGCATCAACACATAGGGATAGCTCGCCAGAGCCTTCACCTAGAACTATTAGGCTACATACACTCGACCTGGAAACACGGAAAACCTCAGCCAAGTCCGCCAGTGGAAGAACAAAACTCTCCGTGAGTACGTTAACTGCTTCTTTGACAATCGCAATAGGCTTGCCGGTGTTAAAGACCGCGATGTCATCTGGTACTTCCGCATCAGCCTCAAGAACCTCTTGATGTTACACACCATGTTCTAGGACGTACCCAAGACAGTCAACACATGATGTAGATCATCAACCTTCACGCCGACACAGATGAGGCCGAGCATGTCCAATTCCGGGATGGCAAGCACCGCCACAATGATGATGACGAACCGCCGACCCATCAAGACCACCAGTGCCATCAACGGCTGGAGCCGTCCCGACCTTGGAAGAGGGCCCCTGAGGACCTCACTACCAAAGCTGACCCTGCGAGGCAAACAACCTTGCTCTAGGAGGACGCACGCCACAATCTTCGGGACTACACGGTCCTCAAGAAAGAGCTCGATGCCCCGGTGGAATACAAGCGGCCTCACCAGAACGATTACCGCAAGGAAGGTAACCATCGCGACAACAGCCACCGCGAAGACTGCAACGACCAACGCAGAGAAGAGCACCGTGACCAGCGCACCTCCGACACCAACCACAGCGCCGGCAATGACAACGACAATTTCTAGCGCACCGAGCGGGATGTGAACATCATCATCGGTGGCCCTAAGGCATTCTACAGCAATCGCAAGCACAAGATGCAAAAGCGGAAAGTGCACTTCATCTGGGTCACACCAGTCCAGTATCTGTGCTGGTCGAAGATGCTCATAACCTTCTCTAGGGAAGATAAATGGGTGCAGATCCCAGACCCTAGGTCTTACCTGCTAGTAGTGTGCCCCACCATAGATAGAGTCCTCCTTTCCAAGGTGCTGATTGATGGCGGCGATAGCCTCAACATCATCTTCACAGAGACCTTGAAGCGCATGGACCTCAACTTTGAGCGGCTCCTTTCCTACGAAGACCCATTCTACGGCATAGTACCCGGCAAATGATCCTATCCTCTCAGGAGAGTTGTGCTGCCAGTCACGTTTGGCATGCTTGACAACTACCGCTCCGAACACCTCACCTTCGAGGTAGCCAACTTCAAGACCTCCTACCATGCCATCTTTGGTAGGCTAATGCCAGTGAGGATCATGGCGATCCCCAACCACACTTACCTCATCCTCAAGATGCCAGCTTCGAATGGTGTCCTCACCATCTTCGGCGACGTCGAGACATCCTACAATTGCGACACAGAAGTCGTGCAGCTCGCCGAGACCCTGGAGTATTCAGCCAACACCACCATGATGCTTGCTGAGTCCAAGAAGGTGGACTAGGACCAAATGCAGATTCCAAACACAGAGCTGATGCCCATGGCACTGCAGCCCAACCCACAAGTCAAAAAGATCAACCTCGACTTGGGCAACCCCTCCAAGTGGCCCTCATCAGGGCTAGCCTCACCCCCAAATAGGAAGACATGCTCACCAGCTTCCTCCAGGACAGCTCGAACATATTCGCGTGGAAACCATCCGATATACTCAGCATCCTACGGGAGCTGGCTGAGCACTCCGTGGAACTGAACAAGACCGCAAGGCCAGTCAAGCACAAGCTTCGCCATTTCACTTAAGATCGCAAGGAGGCCATTGGGGTAGAAATAAATAAGCTCTTAGCTGCTAGTTTCATCCGTAAATGTAAGCACCCTGACTTGTTAGCAAATCCAATCCTTGTAAAAAAGAAAAATGGTGAATGGAGAATGTGTATCGACTACACTGATCTCAACAGGCACTGCCTTAAAGACCCCTTCCCTCTCCCTCACATCAACCAAGTCGTGGCCTCCATGGCCGGCTACACCCTGCTTGTGCTTCCTCGATTGCTACTCGAGCTATCACCAGATCGCCCTCAATCCCGCTAACCAAGATAGGACTGCATTCATAACGGCCTATGGCATCAACTGCGGCAACACCATGACCTTTGGGTTAAAAAACACTGGCGCCACCTACCAGAAGGCACTCTAGGGTTGCCTCAAGAAACAACTCAGCAAAAATGTAGAGGCCTACATCGATGACATGGTTGTCAAGACCAAAGACCAAAGACAGAGAGAACTTCGATAGCCTCTGGTCCTATTGATGGAAGCTCAACCCAGGACAATGTGTCTTCGGTGTCCCATCTAGAAAGCTCCTAGGCTTCATAGTTAGCCAACGTGGCATTGAAGCCAACCCTGTCAAAGTGGACACCATCAGGAACATGGTGTAGCTGATCGGCAAGAAGGACGTCAGAAGCTCTCAAGCATGATGGCAGCCCTTAGCCATTTCATCAGCAAGCTCGGCAAAAAGGGACTCCCCTTCTTCAAGCTGCTCAAGAAGGTGGACAAGTTTGAGTTGGATGATGAGGCCCGTAAGGCCCTCAAGGAACTCAAAACATTCCTCTCCACCCCTCCAGTCTTGACGGCCCCGGCTGACCAACAAACTCTGCATCCGTACATCTCCGCAACAACAGACATTGTGAGCATAGTGCTGGTCATAGAACGCGAGGAACCCGACCACACCCACATGGTGCAAAGGCCGGTTTATTATGTCAGCGAGGTTCTAAGCGACCTCCAAGGTCCACTACACACAAGTCTAGAAATTCCTCTACGCAATCCTGATCACCTCCCGTAAACTACGTCACTACTTCCAAGCGCACAAGATCCGGGTGGTTTTCTCCTACACAACAGGGATGTCCACGGCCGAGTCATCAAATGGTCCATGCAACTCGGTGAATTCAACGTTGACTTTTGCCCACACCATGTGATCCTACAAAACAGGGATGTCCACGACCGAGTCATCAAATGGTCCATGCAACTCGGCAAATTCGACAACGACTTTTTCCCACGCCATGTGATCAAGTCCTAGATCCTGGTGGACTTCATCACTAAATGGACTGAGACTCAAGAGCCACCCTCCTTGGAGAGGGCGGAGCACTAGATGATGTACTTCGATGGTGCCCTCAACCTCAAAGGAGCTGGTGCGAGGGTCCTCTTCATATCCCCGAAAGGCAAGCAGCTCAAGTACATCCTCCAGATCCATTACGACCACCAACAATGATGCTGAGTACTAGGCCCTCATACACGGGCTCCTCATTACCACCTCACTTGGCATCAAGCATACCCTCATGTATGGCAACTCCATGGTTGTCATTGAGCAGGTCAACAAGTCCTCGGAGTGCACTAAGGAAACCATGGACGCCTACTGCACTGAGGTCCACAAACTCGAGGCTCACTTTGATGGCCTCGAGTTCCCAGGGAACACAATGTTGCCGCCGACATCCTATCCAAGCTCAGCTCCAAACGCACCCAGGTCCAAGTCGGTGTGTTCGTCTAGGACCTAAGAAAACCCTCCATCAAGATCCTTGACCTAGACCAAGCTAATGGCAACACCCAACCTCAGGCCAACCTAGCGTCTGCTAATGTTCTAATGGTCGAGGTGGAGGAAGACTAGCGAGCACCCTTCATTGCACGATTAACTGACAACATGTCCCTTGAGGATAAAGCTGAGCACAAAAAACTCGCACGACGCAGCACCAACTATGTTGTAAACGGCAAGGAATTGTATAGGAAGGCCGCATATATCAGCATCCTGATGAAATGCATCCTCCGCAATGAAGGCCTAGAACTCCTCCATGAAATGCACTCAGGTTCGTGCGGGAGCCATGCTGCCTCGGGTAGCCTGGTCAGGGAAGTGTTCAGCTAAGACTTTTACTGGCCAACTGCCATTGCCGATGCAAAAGAACTCGTCCAGAGGTGTAAAGGATGCAAGTTCTTCTCCAAGGAGCAGCACCTCCTAGCCCAAGCTCTATGCACCATCCCACCATCCTAGCCCTTCGCATGCCGGGGGCTAGATATGGTCATACCCTTCAAGACCGCTCTGGGCGGATACACCCACATCTTTATGGCAGTCGACAAATTCACCAAGTGGATCGAGGTCAAGGCTGTCACCAACATAGAGTCAGCCAAAGCCACCCAGTTCATTGAAGAAATCACCCATCGCTTTGGGGTCCCCAATAGGATCATCACCGATCTTGACAAGAAATTCACAGGATCTGAGTTCTAGGATTTTTGCCATGACAACCTGATCGATGTGTATTACTCCTCAGTAGCTCACCCACACTGCAATAGTCAAGTCAAACATGCGAATGGGATGGTCCTCCAATCCCTCAAGTCTCGCATCTTTGACAACGCATCCAAGTATGCCACCAGATCGATCCGCGAGTTACCCCATGTCATTTGGGGCCTCCGCACCCAAAAGAGTATGGCCACTGGCTATTACTCCCTTCTTCCTGGTATATGGCTCCGAGGCTGTGCTACCAACAGACGTGGCATTCAGCGCTCCGCGGATCCAATACTATGAGGAGGGTGAAGCAGAAAAGAGTCGGTAAGTCGACATCGATAGCCTCGAAGAACATCGCGTGGTGGCTCTCATCTAGCATGCGTGGCACGACCAGTAGATTCGACGCTACGATGATAGGAACGTCCAGGAATGCTCATTCAACATCGGGGACCTTGTGTTCCGCTTGATCCAATCCACTAAGGACATGCATAAGCTATCGGCTCCCTAGGAGGGTCCCTTCATCATCAAATAGTGAGAGACCAAGTTGAGATGTGCCTTAGTCTATTTGTGATGAGTGATTGACTAGATGATTTGAGGCTTTATTTGTTGAGTCCATGTTTCATATGTGCATGATTATGCTAACGGCTAACCGGATGTGCTGCGTTGTGTGAGTTGTGTTGTGGTGTTTGAGCATACCGTATGTTGTGTGTTGTGTCTCTTGGCTTGTGATGTGCAGGTGTAGGATGCGACATGGTGGTCAACGGCATGAGGTGAAGGTCAAGCATGAAAGGTCCATGCCAATGTACTAGGGTTGTGAAGGGTGGACACAAGTAGGCTTGGATCAAGGGACCCGAGGAGTCTGGGTGAAGTCATGGACGATCCACATGGTGCACGGAAGAGCAAGAGTATACGGACGATGATGGAGACGGTGTCGGTCGAGTCAAGCGGGACGGAGGCGAGTCGAGTAGGCGGCCCGAGAGCCGGGAGCGAAAGACTTGGTGGCGTCGAAGACATGGCGGAGGCTAGACACACGTCGACATCAGTGAGTCACGCCTTGCAGGGCGTGCAAGAGGGTTTGACCGGTTTGACCTCCAAACTGGGAGTGAGTCATGCCAAGAGGGTGTGTAGAGGTTTTGACTGGTTTGACCTCAAAACCGGGGGTGACACACGCCAGGTGGGTGTGCAGAGGGTTTGGGTGGTTTGGGCCTCAAAACCACCGCGCAAGCAGGTTTGCCGGTTTGGGCCTCAAAACCGGGAGCGAGTTTGGTGTGGCCGAACAACGTCGAGTCAGAGGACATGTGGCGCCATCACAAAGCTTGCATCGAGGCGAAGCGAAGTCGTGAAGGCGCCGGGTTTGTCCGATAAACAAAGAAAAAGTTGGACAACTTTACCCCGGGGGTATTTGGGTTGTGTGCTTAATGTAAGGGCATTTTGGACATTTGCCAAATGCCTATATATGTATAGGATGGCTGTTTGGGGCAGCCATCCCTTTGGTTTTTTTGGTGGGGGTTTTCTCATTTATTTTGTGACAGCCTTCTGTAGAGAGAGAGAGGGAGAGAGGAGGGATTTTGTGTTGATCTTTTTACCATCCTTTCTTGGATTGTGCTTAGGAGTGGCTTGTAACCGGACATGGTGAAGTAATCCAAGAATCAATTTCATGCTCAATTGCTTCTCCTTCTCAAGATCTGAAATTTATCTTTTTTCCTATTTTTGAAGCATTTTTGGGTGAATTTTTGGATCTGCAGCATTTTGAGCTGTTTTTCTTAGGGCAAATTGGAGCTAAGACATGTGAAAGAACATCTAGGATGATCCACTAGCAAATTCATGCATGAGCACCTTGGATTTTGAGATTTCCCAAAAATCCCGTTCTTGTGCCCTTCTCCAAATTCATGGAATCTTGTGACCAATTCGTGAGCTTTTCAACTTGAAGTTTTGGGAACACCTTTGGAATGTTGTTGTCAGGCTATGGTTCAAATTTCGTGATTTTTGGAGGTTGTTTGATCGAGTTTCGAATTTTTCCACCCTCCTCACGAATGATGATTTTTGGCATTTTAGAATATTTTGGAAATTTCCGAAGCTCCAGAAGTTTCCGAAGCTTTTTCCGGAAATCTCCGAAAATCCGGAATTTTCCGAAGGTTTGTCCGGATTTTTCCGAACTGTGGTATTGGTTTTCAAAGTCTTTCTTCTGATACTTGTTTGAACTCTTTTCCGGTCCTTCAAAGAGGTCATCTAGCCTGGCACTTACCGGCTACAGTGGGCGGACAGCTCGGGTGTCCCCAACCCATGGAACATCCAACACATGTGGCACTTCTACCCTAGGACTTAAAAGCTATGTATTCTTTTTACATTTTGCATCGAATAAATAAAACCTCAGAGGTTCTTTGCGTACCTACTACCTTATTGCTTTCTTACCCAAGCCCTTACTTACTCTTGGAGGCTATCTGACCTGATCGATAGACCACACCCTTGCCGTTACGCTTGGGGCCTTCCCCCGTTACACGCCGACCTCCGGGTCTCACCCTTTTTCATACCCCACTAACGACAAATAAGACTAACTTGTATGGACGGCGTCCTAGCTCGCAAAACCTATACAACTTTGCGTCCACCCCCTCTACAAGCTCGAGATCTGCTCGCAGCAGTGTGCTAGCCAGGCAAGGCTGGGCGCTTAGTGGCTACAGGCCTAATCTACATGATGTCTTGTTGTATACACCAAAGGAGGGACAGACGCTTTCTATTTGCACAAGTTAATTGCCTAGCTTACTTGTCTCACAATACATATTGATACACATCATAGTTTTTCCATTACAGGTCCAACTCTTTGACTACCTCCTCCGCAGCCTGTTGATACTGGTCGGCTAACTCCGGAAGGCTATCAGGATCGAAGCCCTTGGTGACCCCTGCTCTGACGTGCTCCACGGCTAGGTGAGGGAAATGCATCTTGACAAGCGCAATGACATTCTTTGCGCACTCCATGGTGGTCTCCTTCATTAGTGCCTTCAGCTGACCTAGAGCACTCCTCAAACGGTTCAGCAGCAACGTCGGCTTGGCAGGATTGGCCTCGGGCTGGACCATGCACATCATGAAGCCCGTGGCCCATCGTAGGTCTTCTAGCTCTAGCTTCAACCCTACAATGATCACCTGATCACGCTGAAGACTATGCATAGCAGCAATCAAGCACCGGTCCATGTCCTTGCGCAAGTCGGCTTCATAGGCTAGTTTCTGCAACACAACATACTCACGGTGCACGGCAACATCATGGTCTTGCTGCAGTCGGGCATTGGCAGCCTCGCACTCTTTGAGGTCTCTCTTGAGGCTCTCCTCTTTCCTCTTGTTAACGCTAAAAATTGGCCGATGACCCTCGGCGTCGGACACACGACTCGGGAGAATCTGCTTAGCTCCTGTTCGGGTTATCGTCCTAGTGCGGTTCGCATGGCGTGCCAATCAATCTGACCTATTTATTGACAAGAAAGGAAAAGCATTAAATTCCAGGGGCTTCAATCGGCTAAGTTTCCGATCTGTCTTAAAAAGTGTATCAGCGAATCGGCCGATTTACTATAGAGATGACCAGCTATAAACAGCCGATGATCACGTAGCAATTGCGAAAGAAATCACTAGAGCAACCTAAACAATGCTAAAAAAGTAACACTTGGAACAGATCTAATCGACTATATGATGATAAAAAAAATAATGATCAAAAGCCGACAGTTCGTGTCTCAAGCTGGATAACTAGTGATAAAACTAAAACAACAGGTAAAACCTATAATTCTAGTTAATATTGATAACTGGTGAATAAATCTAAACGAAACAACAGTGATGCACCTGAAGTTAAAGCTTAGATACTACTCGATAAGAGGAACTTACAAATTGGCCATAGGTCGTGTTGATGCAGTCCTGCCAACCCGTACGAACTCGTGAAAAGAAAAGGTTTTGGCGAAGTCGCCGACTTGAAGGTAAAGTGCAAGGAAAAAGTAGATTTGTTGTATTGATTAATGTGTTGTCTTTACAAGCCTTACGAGGCAGCTATTTATACCTTGTCACAACTGATTTCCTAACCAACTAGGATCTATCTCTAATTTAAAGATAACAAATATTTATAAACGAACGCAACCCGCATCTGAGTTGGTTATTATTTTCTCACGGGCCAATCTTCTTCTCTGGCTAATCATCACCCTGGCCCACTTTCGGCCCACATCGACCAAGTCGTTCTGGCTCCCAATTAGCTAGCCTTTATTGACTCCTTCAGCCAATCGGCCGATTCCCAACTGTAGCTTCTTGTTTGCCGCGTCGGCCGCCTTCCTCTCCTTTGACGCTGATCCAAACACGTGTCAAAATCTGGTGTCAACACATGCCCCCCAGTTTTTGAGTGAAACATATCTTTTGCTCCAAAATTTTTCAAATCTGACTCTTTCTCTAAAGAAAGCACAACAGTAAACACGGCAAAACTCCTTTTTGCTCTGGAGTCTTCTCTCTGATGATTGCAATTCTTTTGAACGACGCGCCTACAGGCAACTGCTGTTCCCAAAATTCGCGCAGACGGCACGATAAAAATCTCGCCTTTACCCTTCTCTCGAACCGTCCTTTAAATACTCGTATCTTCTGCCGCTTCTTCTCCCCGAGCTTCAAAAGCTTTTCTTCTCCGGTGAACCATCTCCCGACGCACTCCAGCACCCATTCATCTTCCAGCTTGCATTTCTCCAGTGACTCCTTCTTATTTCGTGATCAATTCACACCAATCCCCCAAAACTCCAATGGTGATCCCGTCGGCAACCATGGCTTTTATCCCGGAGCTAAATGCCCTAAAACTTTCTCCTTTTCACTTTTCACCGTTTTACGAATCTTTAGATCTGTTCTTAGTTTCTTCTTTTTTATATCTTCTCAGGAGCTTAGGCAAAGAATCACCATCCCTATATCCGACGCGCCTGGTCTTATCGGTCTTGGCCCCATGGGGAATCCAGATCCAACCGAGTTAATTAACTTGGAAACTCACATAATCCCCTTCAAGCAATCGACCATGGATCTGAATAACTGGTCAGGCACATTCAGGTCCTGGCCAAATGGGACCTCGGGCTGGAGAGAATGGTTCCTGAGGGTGTCAAACTCCAAGAGAGTTCTTTGGGACGAATTGAAAATCGGCCACTACATATATCTATCCTTGTATCAATTGGAAAGGAACGACTCCTTGGTCATAGCGGCGTCTTATTCCTCTTCGGCCACGGGCCCCATGACCCCCACTCTAGCCGATGTCCTGATGTTGATCGGTCTTGACGTCACCTCCACCGATACACCATTTAATCTTCTAATCAAGCCCTCTCACCATCTAGAAACAAAGGTGCTGAGGACATCACTTCTCCGGATGCAAATGATACTCTGATGGACATTCAAGGTCCAATCACTTGAGCTCGCGAACGACAATTGCATTTAGAGGTGAGATCGTTCCTAAGCAATTCATTTTATGATTTTAAGAATAGATTGCTATCCAATGATTATATTTTGATTAGGAACAAAGGAGAGGACCAAGAGATGCATAGAGAGAGGCTTGGAGGCGTGGAGGACCAGCAAGGACATACAACTCGAGTTGGAGGCCCAAGCCAAGTCGACTTCGAGTCCACCTCGGTGTCTAGGAGCAGCCCACTGTGATTTGGATGCCCAGGCCGCATACGGACTCTGTTTTGGACGTTCTATATATGGTTGGAAAGTTTAGAAGATCTATTTTCCAATGGCACTAGTCCCATGCCTAAATTCGTCCTGAGTCAACAGGAATCATCGTAACAAGATGGCATCCAGAATCTGTCCCGGCGCTGCGTCGCCTTATTTTGGCCTTTGGGCCGTGTATCGTCGTTGGGCCCATTAGGGGCGCGTCCAGGGGGTCAACCACGACCCTAACCCCTATATAACAGTAGCTGTCACCTTTGTTAGGTTTTGGGTTTTGCTTAGATTAATCTGTCAAGAACAGTTTCGCCGTCATCGGTTTGTAAAACCCCAACTCGTGAGCTTAATCATTCATCTTTTAGTTTGCATTCTTCCTTGTTCTTACTTGTGTTCTTCGATTCACAGGCAAGGATTATCCTTCTTGGTGAGGTCGACCATGCATCGCCGGTCGATAACCTGAGGAGACGTTGTGCTACGATTGCGGGGTTCGGAACGTGTTGTTCGGAAGCCGGATCGATTTGTGTAGCGACTCCGCCCAAATCGTCGATTAACTGAACATTTCGGAAGATCGGGACCTTAGTCCACATCAAGTGGTATCAGAGCTTCAGGTATACCGTCAGGTTCACCCTTACCCTAGTTAGATTTATTTTCGCATTCATCCTAGAGTCCACAAAAAAGCCAAAAAAATTTCCCCATCCAAGACTGTGTCTAGCCTTTTGCATAATTCTCTTTCAGAGTCCGTAGTGTTGAGTTTGTATCCTAGTTCGTGTCATTGTTGCTGGTTTAGATCGTGTTGTAGTTCGGTTGTGTGATCCATACTCCGCTGCCATCATCCCATCTTTTTCTCCCCACCCGATTCCATCTCGACCGCCACAAAACCCTACATTGGAGGATCCTCCTTAAAACAGGCATAACTTTTCGCTCGGAACTCCAATTAAGGCGTTCTTTTATCCTCGAAAAGCTATCGAATTTTTGCACATATGCTTCACCGGCTTTGCGGGTCATTCCGAAATTAAAAAATTCAAAAAAATTCAGAAGGGGATCGATTCGAGTTCCCAAGTTCCAGCATCGGTTTGGTGAAATGCTCGTCATTTTCTACCAATCACACCTTACATCAGATTGAGTTGATACTTTGTGGTGTTCCTATTTTTGTGCTCCTGGCTGAGGAAAAAAATATCAAAAAAATAAAAGAAAAAAGAAAAATAATTTGATTTCTACTAGTGCTAAAAGCCGAAACAGCAGGAGGCACGTAGAGAGGAACCACTTGTTTGCTGATATTGTGCGGCTGGATACTTGCTGATCTTGTATCATTGTTGCTCTTCATATCCATCCTTGTTCCTCATTTGTTGACACTACTGTTCTAAGGACACGGGTAGGCTAGCAACTAGGGACAAGTAGCTTTGGATAGTTATTCAGCATTGCTATCTGCTAGTGAATTGTGTTCCACTCACATATCTTTGGCCTTCCTATAGCTCCACATATTACTTCTACGCAGCATAGGTTCTTGACCCTTGCAATCGCGGTCTACGCCGTCCAGGTATCCTCTGCCTTGCTGGTAAGAACCTTGTAAGAGCCTCGTAAGGTGTTTCCTTTTGCTGTGTTGTTTGATTTGAGAGACACCACCACACCTGCGTAGGAGATTATTAGGGTTAACCTTCACCGTTTGTTCATATTTTCTATCTACAATGGCTGCAGATAACGATGGAGGCACTCCCAAGGACTTCAACGAGTGTGTCAGCGAAGGACAATTGCAAGCTTTTATGGATGCCACACAGACCAGGATAACAGAGGTGGTCGCCAAGGCCATCACCGACTCCATCAATGGACTCAGGCTTGCTGACATTTTTGGGGAGGTTAATGAACGGATAACCACAATAGCTGACAGGGTTGCTGCATTGGAAGCCCGTCCACCACCACCACCACCACCAGGCGATGAAGATGTGGTGTATGATGCCCATGGTAACATAGACAAAGTAGCTACATGAGAGGTACATATACGACGACGTGTTCGCGTGAACGCAGGTGCTAATCGTGCTCCCGATGATCCTTATGCTAAGAATAAATTTACTATACCTTCATTCTCTGGACATTATGATGCTGAGGGATATCTTGATTGGGAGATGACGGTTAAACAAAAATTTAGTGCCCACCTTGTGCCTAAGCAACATAGAGTTCGACAAGCCACTAGTGAATTTAAAGATTTTGCTATCATTTGGTGGACTGGATTAGTTGCTGTGGGTGTTGCACCTACTACTTGGGAACAACTTAAGGTTGCTATGCGTGATAGATTTGTTCCACCTTCTTACCATAGAGAACTACGTAAGAATTTGATGCGCTTAGATCAGGGAGATAAATTTGTGCAGGAATATTTTGGTGAGCTTCAGAAGGGTTTTATGCGTTGTGGCATAGTTGAGGACAATGAGGATGCTATTTGCCGTTTTTATTCCGGTTTGCGGCGCAAAATTCAGGACATAGTTGATTATAATGATTTTAACTCTGTCAACCAGTTGTTTCAGTTGGCTATGTTTGTAGAAAAGGAACTGCAGGGGCGTGAGTTGCAGGGCAAGAGCAAGGTTGGTAACTCATACCAGCGTACGATGCCATCTTTGGGGCTGACCAAGTCCTCCTCTTTTCGCACGCCCCCACCAGTGAGCACGCGACCAGCAGACTCTGGAGTTTCTACAATGCCAAAACCATCGCCTATACGACCTTCGGGTTCAGGTAAAAATTCTTTGCAGGTTCCTGCACAAAGTGCATCCTCTGATGCTTCGACGGGACGCACGACTGCCCTTCAGTGTCACCGCTGCAAGGGATTTGGCCACGTGCAAAAGGAATGCCCAAGTCAGCGGGCATACATTGCTACAGAAGATGGAGGTTACAACAACACCTCTGACATTGAAGACGATGTTGATAAAGAGATCGCTGCCGAGGACACCAAGGGACATGTCCTTCATGGTGCGGATACTTCAGCCTACATGAACATTATTGTTCAGCGTATGCTCAGCATGCAAATTCAGCAGCTGGAGAGTCTACAGCGCCACAACTTGTTCCAGACTTTCTTCGTCATCAAGAACCGCCGTGCACGTGTGATTATTGATGGAGGGAGCTGCAACAACTTGGTGAGTTCAGATTTGGTCAAGAAGCTTGGCTTGTCCACACGACCGCATCCAAATCCATACCATATTCAGTGGTTAAATAACTCTAGCAAAGCTAAGGTAACACAAACTTGCAGAGTTTCTTTTTCCATTGGTGCTTATGCTGATTTTGTTGATTGTGATGTGGTACCTACGCAAGCTTGTTCACTTCTGTTGGGTCGTCCTTGGTAACATGATAATGATGCTACACACCACGGTAGAAGTAATAAATACACCGTAATGTATAAAGGATAGAAAATTACTTTGGTACCTTTGACCCCTGTTGAAATTGTGCAAGCTGATAAGGAATGTGCTGCTACTTTGAACAATGATAATTCTAAACATCAGCAAGTCGCTAATTCTATTTCTCCACCTGAAAAGGGGATTAAATTAAAGGGGGGGAGTTATGCTTGCAACAAAATGTGATCTTGCTGAAATTTCTGATGATGATGTTTGCTATGCGTTGATATGCAAACGAGCTTTGTTCTCTCTTGATGATATTGCTAGCTCTTTGCCTCCTGCTGTCACTAACATTTTGCAAGAGTATGAGGATGTTTTTCCAGCCGAGATACCTCCGGGGCTGCCACCTTTGAGAGAGATAGAGCATCAAATTGATTTGATCCCGGGAGCCACTTTGCCAAACCGTGCTGCTTACAGAACCAATCCCAAGGAGACTAAGGAAATACAATGACAAGTCCAAGACCTTTTGGACCTTAGTCCTTGTGCTATTCCTGTGCTTTTGGTTCCAAAGAAAAATGGTACTTGGCGTATGTGTGTTGATTGTAGAGCCATCAATAATATTACCATTCGATATCGACATCCTATTCCTAGGTTAGACGACATGCTTGATGAGTTGTGTGGTTCTATAATTTTCACAAAGATTGACTTGCGTAGTGGTTACCACCAAATAAGAATGAAACTTGGAGATGAATTGAAAACAGCTTGTAAGACCAAATTCGGGTTGTATGAGTGGTTGGTCATGCCTTTTGGTTTAACTAATGCACCGAGTACTTTCATGCGTTTGATGAATGAGGTTTTGAGAGCTTTTATTGGTCGATTTGTGGTGGTTTACTTTGATGATATATTAATTTACAGCAAGTCTTTGGATGAACATAGAGAGCATTTGCGTGCTGTTTTTGAGGCTTTGAGAGATGCATGTTTGTTTGCTAACCTTGAGAAGTGCATCTTTTGCACCGATAGAGTTTCGTTCCTTGGATATGTTGTTACTCCACAGGGAATTGAGGTGGATGGAACGAAAATTGAAGCCATTGAGAGCTGGCCGCTGCCCCAAAGCATCACATAGGTGAGGAGTTTTCTTGGTCTTGCAGGTTTCTATCGCCACTTCGTCAAAGATTTCAGCACCATTGCTGCGCCATTGCACGAGTTGACGAAGAAAGGTGTGGTGTTTTGTTGGGGAAAAGCATAGGACGAGTCCTTTGCCACTTTCAAGGCCAAGCTTACGCATGCGCCATTGCTGCAACTTCCAAACTTTGGTAGGACCTTTGAGCTTGAATGTGATGCTAGTGGAGTTGGCATTGGTGGTGTTTTGATGCAAGATGGTAAACCCGTTGCATACTTTAACGAGAAATTGCATGGTCCTGTTCTGAATTACTCTACGTATGATAAGGAATGATATGCTCTTATACGTTCCTTACAAACGTGGCATCATTATTTGTGGCCTAAGGAATTTGTTATTCATTCTGATCATGAATCGCTTAAGTATCTTCGCTCTCAAAACAATCTGAACCGTAGACATGCTAAATGGGTTGAATTTATTGAATCTTTTCCTTATATCATCAAACATAAGAAAGGGAAGGATAATGTGATTGCCGATGCTTTGTCTAGAAGATATACTTTGCTGTCCCAACTTGATTGTCGTATTTTTGGACTTGAATCAATTAAGGAACAATTTGCACTTGACCCTGATTTTAAGGATGTGTTGCTCAATTGTAAAGAGGGACGTACATGGAATAAGTTTGTGATCAATGATGGCTTTGTGTTTAGAGCTAACCGCCTATGCATTCCAGTTGGTTCCGTTCGTCTTTTGTTGATGTAGGAAGCGCATGGAGGAGGATTGATGGGGTATTTTGGTGCCAAGAAGATGGTGGACGCTTTGGCCTCACATTTCTTTTGGCCACAAATGAGGAGAGACGTTGAGAGGTTCGTTGCTCGCTGCACAACATGTCAAAAAGCTAAGTCTCATTTGAATCCACATGGTTTATACATGCCGCTACCTGTTCCTTCTATTCCTTGGGCGGATATTTCTATGGACTTTGTGTTGGGGTTGCCTAGGACTAAGAGGGGGAGGGATAGCATTTTTGTTGTTGTGGATCGTTTTTCAAAGATGGCACATTTTATACCATGTCATAAAAGTGATGATGTTGTTCATATTGCTAACCTCTTTTTCAAAGAGATTGTACGTTTGCATGGTATGCCTGCTACTGTTAATTCAGATCACGATGCAAAATTTTTGAGTCACTTTTGGCGTACTTTGTGGAACAAGTTGGGTACAAAATTATTATTTTCTACCACTTGTCATCCACAAACTGATGGGCAAACAGAGGTGGTGAACCGCACTTTAGGCACCATGTTGAGGGCTGTTTTGAAAAAAAATTTGAAGATGTGGGAAGAATGTTTGCCTCATGTGGAGTTTGCATACAATTGGGCAACACATTCAACCACAAAAGTAAGTCCTTTTCAGGTAGTGTATGGATTCAACCCCCGTGCTCCTATTGATATTTTGCCTTTGCCTACTAGCGAGAGGATTCATACGGATGCCAAAGAACGCTCTGATTTTATTTTGCAAATGCATGAAATAACTAAGCACAACATTGAAAAAATGAATGAAAAGTATCGAATTGCTGGTAGTAAAGGTAGAAAGGAAGTTAAACTTGAACCGGGTGATCTAGTTTGGTTGCACCTACGAAAGGATAGATTTCCAAATTTGAGAAAGTCTAAGTTGATGCCTAGAGCTGATGGTCCTTTCAAGATAATTGAGAAGATTAATGATAATGCATACAAACTTGAGTTGCCTCCCGAGTTCAGGGTTAGTCCTACCTTTAACATTTCAGATTTGAGGCCTTACTTGGGAGCAGACGATGAGCTTGAGTCGAGGACGACTCCATTTCAAGCGGGGGAGGATGATGAGGACATCACTTCTCCGGATGCACATGATACTCCGCTGGACATTCAAGGTCCAATCACTAGAGCTCACGCACGACAATTGCATTTAGAGGTGAGATCGTTCCTAAGCAATTCATTTTATGATTTTAAGAATAGATTGCTATCCAATGATTATATTTTGATTAGGAACAAAGGAGAGGACCAGGAGATGCGTGGAGAGAGGCTTGGAGGCGTGGAGGACCAGCAAGGACATACAACTCGAGTTGGAGGCCCAAGCCAAGTCGACTTCGAGTCCACCTCGGTGTCCAGGAGCAGCCCACAGTGATTTGGACGCCCAGGCCGCATACGGACTCCGTTTTGGACGTTCTATATATGGTTGGAAAGTTTAGAAGATCTATTTTCCAATGGCACTAGTCCCATGCCTAAATTCGTCCTGAGTCAACAGGAATCGTCGAAACAAGATGGCGTCCAGAATCTGTCCTGGCGCTGCGTCGCCTTATTTTGGCCTTTGGGCCGTGTATCGTCGTTGGGCCCATTAGGGGCGCGTCCAGGGGGTCGACCACGACCCTAACCCCTATATAATAGTAGCTGCCACCTTTGTTAGGTTTTGGGTTTTGCTTAGATTAATCTGTCAAGAACAGTTTCGCCGTTATCGATTTGTAAAACCCCAACTCGTGAGCTTAATCATTCATCCGCAAATTTGGTTTGCATTCATCCATGTTCTTGCTTGTGTTCTTCGATTCGCAGGCAAGGATTAGCCTTCTTGGCGAGATCGACCGTGCATCGCCGGTCGATAACCTGAGGAGACGTTGTGCTGCGATTGCGGGGTTCGGAACGTGTTGTTCAGAAGTCGGATCGATTTGTGTAGCGACACCGCCCAAATCATCGATTAACTGAACCTTTCGGAAGATTGGGACCCTAGTCCACATCAAAAGGGAATCGGCGGATGGAAAGGTCATCGAAAAGAACATGAAGACCGGGCCCATTACTGACAGAGAGTATATGGCCTTCTTGATGATGTGGCTAGAGAAGCATTTATTCTGTGGCAGATCAGTCAACCCCTCCTCCAACACACAAGCTTTGGCCGAAGCATTAGCAATAGGATCCACTATTCCTTTGGGAAAACATTTGTTGGGATCGACCTATTATATGATGCATCAGATCGTTGTAAAGTTATCATCTGGAGAGCCTATCAGGAACCCTAGTGGTCCCTGGTGGTTTATCACCCTTTGGCTTAACTTGTACATGAGCAAAATTTCTAGAGAAAGGGTCGAAGACAAATCCTTCCCCAACATGGAGTCAGAGGATGATCCATCAGCACAATGCCGTTGCACCTCCTTCGGTGAAGTTGTATCATCCTTCCCCGGCAGCAGGTTTACTCCCTTAAGAACGGCCAAGTATTTCAGATGTTTTTATATCGGCTTTAGTGAAGAAACCACAAGCTGGTACCTGTACTAGAGGGAAGAACCTCTTTTTGAGAACCCTGACTGCTTTGACTCGGGCACTAGTTCTTTCAAAGACAGGATTATGGATGTTTTGATCAAGCTCGGAATCCTGCCAGCCAACTTCTTCTCCAAAAAGGATTCTCCAACGTATGAATTTTACAACCCGTCGGTGGCAGCCCAATAGTTTGGCCTAGGACAGATGCCAATTGGAGTATACTTCGTCGGCTGTGTGAAGTTCCGAGAGTGGCTTTCAAGAGGATTTGAATATAATCGGTTGTGCAGTTTGATACCAGACTCTAGTACTATTGATTTGAACAACTGGCTGGTAGCACCCTTTGCCACTCAAAAATTTAAATTATGGTGGGGTGAGAGGAAGCAATATCTATTCTGCGCATCTCCTGCAATATATTGCAACTATCTGGACCCTGCTCATATTGACCCAAACGCAGAGGTAACAATTTTTGCGGCTGATTTCTTTTTTTTTCTTCATGCCACAAGGTTCTCATTACTGACTCTCCCTTTTTTCGCAATCCAAAAGCCAGGCACCTCCGACACGCAGCCAAAGCGGTAGGCCGATAGAGAACTGCCATCCATATACATCATTCCCGGTAGTCGGTTTTCACGCCCCATCAATGGAGGATATAGCCACCGGCCGATTGAAACATAAACTGAAGATGTCCTCTTCAAAGAAGACAAGCTGCCACGTACGAGCCTGTATTGAATCAACAGCAACTCTGACGGCTGATCAATCAGCGACGCTATCGGCTGAGCCCTCAGCCATGCCAACCTCAGTCCCACAAGTAATCCAGGAGGCTAACCCCCAAGCGATTTCAGGGGCTGGATCGGCGGCTGCATCCCTGCTGGTAGAAGCTATACAGGTAACCCCGTATGCTGTAAACCCTCTAAGTATACTGTCAAAATTGAACTCCACTCCTTATCAGGTTGCGCAAATTCTCCCAGAGCAAACAATTCATCAATCGGCCGACCCTTGGGCAGAAACCTAACCATTAGCAATCCTTCCAGTCGAGGTAAAGAATGTACCTTTCATTTGATTTCTTCAACCCTTAACTGACTGATCCTTGGCACAGGCCACCCTGAATATATTGATTGTCCCCTTCAGGCAGCCATCAGCCGCATGATTTTCAGAGGTAAGATAACTGACACCCATTCCTAGATCCAATTATCCTTTCATACTCTTAGAGACTTTTCCTGTCCTTCTCCAGGAGGCTCGTCCAAGCACCGCGCCAATCATCGTCAAATCCTCTTCTTCTGATGAACCACCTGCCCCAATTCCTGAGACGAGAGCAGCTCTCCCACCAACCCAGGCAGAGGAAATCCGTTTTAAGGAGGTAAGGATCATCTGCCTCCACTGGCCGATTTCTTAAATTTGTCAATTGATGTACTCTTTCCTCTTTATATTTTTTTACAGGAGCAAGACACCCCCAACAATAGTCTCTTCTCCTTCGCGGTTGCAGTCTCTGATGATGAGGAAGTTGCCTCGCGTCAAGTAGCCCTAGGCTCGATACCCGAAGAGGTCCATGCCAAGCTCTAGAATATACGGACTCTTCTCCAGGACGATATTGGCCGATTGGTGGAAGACGCCTCGCCGATTCGGCAAATATTTAATGAAATCAAAGGTCGAGTTCCAGAAGATGCAAAGGAAGCTCATGCACCTGCAGCATATATTGAATCAATGCAAATCCCGGTGTTCAGAGCTCTACGACATATGGTCGGTCGTGCTAAGACGGCAAAGGCACGTGAAGAAGAAGAGTCTTATAAGCACCGAGCTCAAGAAGTGCATCACCGAATCGGCACTCTCAAGAATTCGTGCCCAAGCATTGTGAACGCCATCGATTGACTCAAGTGGCGTAGGGAAGAACTCGCCAAGGAGATGGAGCAGGTTGTGAAGGCCATCGCTGCTGAAGAGAAGAAACTCCAAGACCTCCCGGCCATCATCGCCAATCTGAAATAGGAAAGGAAAACTCTCGCCCACAAGGTCATTCGACTTCACTACAACATGCCAGAAGTTCCTGGATTGGCCGATGATGACCAGTGACTATTAGACTTAGCAGATCAGATCCTTCAGCAGGTGATTGAGGCTATTAATACCCTCCTTGGATAAATGTACTTGAACGTTGAATGCTTTTGAATGTTTTTTTGAAAAACATTAATGCCTTTTATCGTCGCTGTGTGAATACGAATCTAAACAGCTTTTCCCTGCAGCTTTTCAACCCAATGGTCGTTTGCTTTGAATGACTTCTTCTACTAACCGTTGCTTCCTGTCCTTTCCTCCTATAAATATGCGATCTCCACGTCTCCTCCAAAGGCATTCGCACAATGTCCATACACTATCCCTCTGCTAAATGTTTTCAAATCCCCAGCCAAGCGTCTGGATGGCCTCTTCCTGTTGGGGATACGAGGTAGGCTACACTAGCGCAATTCAAAAATTCTACCGCGTATAACCAGGAAGAACTGCCGTAAAAGGATCACGGGATTACCACTCGACGCACTATTGGTGCGGAAGATGTAGATATGCGTCAATGTAGTGAAGACGATCACGTAGTCGTACGTAGTCGATCAACGTAGTCGTACGTAGTCGATCACGTCCAGCAGCTCCTCAGCAGCTCGTCCACGTGCAGCAAGATCGCCTCCGGTACCGCGGCTCGTCGTTGGCTCGTCGTGGCTCGTCGGCGGCTCGTCCAAGTGCTGCAGGCGCAACACCTCCAAGGTATCCACACGTGCAGGGAGGAAGCGTCGCAAGCCGGATTGCTAGATCCGCGAGTTGCAACAGGCGAGGGCGTGGGAGGCGCGGCAGGTGTGTTTCGCCAAAAAGGTGTTAACCCTAGGGCGCCCCTACCCCTCTATTTATAGAGGTTCCTAACGGGCCTCTGAGTCCGAGGCCCATTAGTACTTCTAAACCTAATCCAACTCGGATCAGATCCGAATTGGGCTTCCAGCCCCTTAAGTGTGTGACCCTATGGGTTCGGATACGTATAGACATGGCTCGAGTACTCCTACTCGGCCCAATAGTCGGTAGCGGCCTCTAGCAAGACGTGCCAATTCCTATACGCACACGAAGATCATATCAAACGAACCATCACAATATAATATACATGCTATTCCCTTTGCCTCATGATATTTGGTCTAGCTTCAAGCCGACCGCTCTTTCTCGATCCTGTGATTCGGAATCCCTTTGCAGGTTAACTCTTAACCGTACGTAGCATGGCCATGCATTTTCGGATCCGATCACTCGAGGGGCCTAGAGATATCACTCTCAATCAGAGAGGGGCAAATCCCATCTTGATTGACCATGTCTCATAGCATGCTTCTTGACAAACCCGAAAGCTACCTTTATAACTACCCTGTTATGGCGTAGCGTTTGATAGCCCCTAAGTAGGTCGATCCACATCTAGAATACATGTGACAATCTCAGGTCTAAGGACAAAGCGTATATGTTGTTTAAAGAGAGAACTACTTCTCGTGTTGGGTCAGTCCTAGCACATGTCTCCACATGTGTCCACATTATTAGTTCAACATCTCCATGTCCATGACTTGTGAAACATAGTCATCAACTAATACATGTGCTAGTCTAATATTCATGTGTGTCCTCATGAACTCCGACTAGGGACAACTTTAGAATAACCATACAAGTAAAGAGTTTCACATACAATTCACATAATTGCAAATCAATTCAAGTAGCCTTCAATGGATATTCAGTGAACACAACATACAAATCATGGATACAAATGGAATATCATCATCTCTATGATTGCCTCTGGGGCATACCTCCAACACTTCCTCCTCTGTCAATCAGGTACAAAATAAACCTTTTCGCTCCTTGACCGATCTTTACCGTCGACTAATTGCCTATTGTTTCTCCAGTCAACCCAGTTCAGCCCCAGTCTTGAACGGGCTATCGAGATCATGCATTCTGACGAACCGCTGACACAGGCGGACAAAGATCTGATCCAAGCCCATCATGAAGAACTTAAGGACCACCTTCCCACTCACATCAAGAAGATCGTGGACAATATCGAAGCCAACGCCTCCAAGAAGCCACCCCAGCCGTCAGTTGAGAGGAGCCACCAACTGCCCCGCCAAGTCGCTCTTGAAGACGTAATGGCAGACGTGGAAGAAAAGAGCACCCGCCTTCTGATCGAACTAGGCCAGATCCAGAGAGAGATCAACACGAGCAAAGCTCAGTTAAAACGCCATTAACGTATTGTAACTTAATGAATGTGTTGCTACTTTTATCCTAAGGGCGACTTGTACCCTGTCGGCCATGCATCCAATTATTGTACTGAATGATAATCGGCTTATTTGCACAAGTGTTTCTTGCTTTTTCGTCCTTAAGGCGATGCGCTTTGCATCGGCTATACAAACCCGAGTCAATAGGAATCAGTCGTAAAAAACCTGACACGCCATATCATCAGCTAAGCATCTACCCATATGCTGGGATAGTACCTTTTTAAATATCTTCCATTTAGAGCTCTTGTAAATTCTTTTCCTTCGATGGTCTCTAATATGTATGCATTTCCCGGCGCACACCGACTAATCCTGTATGGCCCTTCCCAAGTAGGCGACCATTTTCCATATTTGGGATCTTTAGATCCTATCGGTAGGACCAACTTCCAGACCAAGTCTCCTTGGGAAAACTGTTTGACCTTGACCTTCTTGTCATACCATTTGGTGACCCTTTTCTTATTCTCCTCAATACTGATCAAGGCCCTCAATCGTTGACCCGCCAAATCCTCCAACTTCCCTTTCATGACAATAGAATAGTCATCGGCTGTCAACTGATCCTAAAGTGACATGCGCATAGACCCAGTTTTCAACTCCCAAGGTAGCACTGCTTCATGCCCATATACTAATTGGTAAGGAGGAACCTTGGTGGCACTGTGCCAATCCATCCTGTATGCCCACAAGGACTCATTCAACGTTGTATGCCATCGCCTTAGTTGTTCCTCTATCTTTCTTTTAATCAACTTGATGACTCCCTTGTTAGACGATTCAGCCAGCCCGTTGGCCTAAGCATAATACGGAGAAGATCTTAGCAACTTGATTCCCATATCGGCAATGAACTGCTCAAATTCTCCTGAAGTAAACATTGACCCCTGGTCAGTTGTAATAGTCTAGGGAATACCAAACTGATAGATAATGTGCTCCTTCACGAATTCAATCATGTTGGCTGACGTCACGATTTTTAGAGGAACTGCCTCCACCCATTTGGTGAAATAATCAGTAGCCACCAATATAAACTTATGTCATTTACTTGATGGAGGATAAATCTGTCCGATGAGGTCCATTCCCCAACCTCTAAATGGCCACGGCTTTATTATTGGGTTCATAGCTGAAGCTGGTACTTGTTGTACATTACCAAATTTCTGGCAGTCCTGACACCCCTTATAATATTTAAAACAATCTTCGAGTATCGTCAGCCAGTAATAATCATTATTCCTAATCATCCACTTCATCTTGAAAGCTGATTGATGAGACCCACATACACCTTCATGAATCGCTCCCATCAGAGTCTTTGTTTCCTCTACTCCAACGCATTTAAGTAGTACCCCATCAATCATTCGGTAAAACAAATCATCTTCAAGCAATACGTATTTTGTAGCCTGAAAGCGTATTCATCGGTCGACCTTCTTTGATGGATCCTTTAGATAATCGGCAATCTCCTTCCTCCAGTCATCGGCCACAAGCTTCAGGGCCATGGCACCTTGAATCGGCCGATACCCGAAAGCATGTTGGGCAAGCCTATTAGCCTCCTCGTTGTAATCCCTGGGAATATGCTCAATAATTGCAGACCTGAATTCCTTCAGTAACTAGAGACACTCTTCATAATAGATCCTCAGAATATCATCTTTGCATTCAGATTTTCCAGTTAATTCATCCACAATAATCATGGAATCCTTAAATATTTCCACCGTATCGGCTTTAACTTCCCTCAACAATTGGATGCCTTTTAGAACAGCCCAGTACTCTGCTTGATTATTAGTGGCGGATGCCTCAATGAGGATGATGCCGATTTCTGATCCAGCCCCACATGAAGATCCATCAAAGTACAATGTCCACGGAGCTGGTTCAACAACGGTGATCTCTGGTCCATAGTGCTGGGCCACGAAGTTGGCAATTACTTGACCTTTGACTGCCTTGGCCAATTCGTACCTCAGGTCAAACTCTCAGAGGGCTAGAATCCACTTTCCAATCCTCCCATTCAAAATCGGCAGTGATAACATATATTTGACAACATCATCCTTGCACACAACTACGCATTATGCCGATAACAAGTAGTGCCTGAGCTTGGTACAAGAAAAATATAGACAAAGGCACAACCGTTCCACCGGAGGGTATTTGGTTTTAGCGTCCAAAAGTCTCCTGCTGACGTAATAAATTACTCTTTCTTTCCCCTCGAACTCCTGGACCAGCGCCGAGCCGATAGCCCGCTCATCGGCCGATAGATACACTCTGAACGGCTTATCAGCCTGTGGAGGGAGCAACACCGGGGGTGAGACCAAGTACTTTTTTATGTCGTCTAATGCTTTTTGCTGTTCTTCGCCCCAAACAAACTCTTGGTCGGGCTTTAATTTCAACAAAGGGGTGAAAGCTTGAATACGCCCTGACAAGTTTGATATGAATCGCCAAATGAAGTTGACCTTTCCGATTAAGGACTGTAGCTCGGTCTTGTCTTGTGGGGCCACAACCTTGTTGATGGCGGCTATAATTTTCTGATTGATCTCAATGCCGCGCTCGTGGACCATGAAGCCTAGAAATTGGCCGGCCGAAACGCCAAAGGCACATTTGTTAGGATTCCTCTTCAACCCGTGCTTCTTCGTGCATTCCAATACCTTGCGTAAATCAGCCAGGTGTTGTTGATGCCCTTTCGACTTGATGACGACATTATCAATGTAAATTTCTACCAGGACACCAATGAGTTTATGAAATATGTAATTCATGGCCTGTTGATATGTAGCTCCGGCATTCTTCAAACCGAAAGTCATGACTACCCATTTGAACAAACCGAGATGACCAGAGCACCTAAAAGCCATCTTTGAGATATCTTCTTCGGCCATCAGTATATGATTGTACCCGGCATTGCCATCCATGAAGCTAATAACCTTGTGCCCTGCGGTCGCGTCTATCAGCACATCGGCCGTCGGCATCGGGTACCCGTCCATCCACGTAGCTTGGTTAAGATTTCTGAAATCAATGCACACACGTAGCTTTCCATTTTTCTTGTATACAGGAACAATATTAGAAATCCACTTGGCATACCGACACTGTCGAATAAACCCTGCTTCAATCAATCTTATGATTTTAGCCTTTATATCAGGTAGAATTTTAGGATTACAACATCGAGCTGGCTGCTGATATTGCTGTACCCTGGCTTTATAGGCAACCGGTGTTCGATAATAGACCGGTCTAGACCAGGCATTTCATGATACTCCCAAGCAAAGCAATCTTTAAACTCTCTTAACAAACTCGTTAACTCACGCTTGTACTCAAGGTCTTACCTAGCACTGATATACGTTGGCCTTGGCTTGCTTCCGTCTCGAAGGTCCACCATTTCCAATGAATCGGCCGACGTAAACCTGTGCTCAAGCTTTCCGTCTTCTCGAATTAACTGATCCATTTAATTTGATTCTTCTGAGCCGACTGCTTGGATTGGCTGTAGACCGAAATCAGAAACCTTCAAGTAATCGGTGTCCCAGTACCTGCCAGATATGTATCTAACGTGCTCGTATTTCCATTGTTGCACATTAGCTGCGGCAACACTGTAGGCGGAGTTAGCGGTGACTACTTCAATGGTGTCGCCGACCCACTGGACGAGGCATTGGTGTATAGTAGATGGGATGCAGCAGTTTGCGTGGATCCAATCTCGCCCGAGAAACATATTATAGGACCCTTTACCATTAATAACGAAGAAAGTGGTGGGTAGGGTCTTACTGCCGATGGTGAGGTCAACGCAGAGTGCCCCCCTAGGCCGGAGATATGTTGCCTTCAAAATCTTTGAGCATCATATCCGTCTTGATTAGATCTTCTTCTCCTTTGCCCAATTTGCAAAACATAGTGTACGACATGATGTTCACAGCAGCGCCTCCGTCTACCAACAGCTTAGCGACGGGTCATCCGTTGACTTGCCCTTTGAGGAATAGAGCCTTGAGATGTTGGCATTTTTCATCTTTGGGTTTTTCAAAAGTGGTAGTCATTGGCTCTAGAGCCAATTGAGCCATCTGCTCCTCTATATCCGTTGCGTTGTCATGGTCGACGGGAGCCATGAACTCCATTGGCAAGATGAACACCATGTTGACATCAACAGCCGAATCCTGATCATCGTCTTCTTTGTTGGCTTTTTTCCTAGGACGCCAAACTTGAGATTTGACTCCTCCCTTGTCTAGCGCTTGTCTTTGGTCCTCTTCCTACTGCTCCCATTGGCGCAAATGTTGGACTCTCCTTTTTTGGGACTTAGTCAGGTCATTTGGGCACCATCTGGGTTTGACTGGTTTGCTTGGCGGCTTAGCACGCTCCCAATCCGGCTCCTGCCCTAGAGGGCCTTCATCTGGGACTCTTGCGTCAGCCATCTCTCCTAGCCGATCATGTGCACTGGCTCTGCCCCCCAGCCGATTACGCTCATATACTCTGCCCCCAAGTCGATCACACACTGAAATGCACCAATCTTCTTGCTCGAGCCTGTTTCTACTGATCGGCTCTTGTCCTCGATCTTCGGAGCGTGACCTCTTGAACGGGCGGCTGCTGTGATACTAACCATTGCACTCAGGGCAGTTGTCAGCCGACGGTAGTCTGAGGTTATTTTCCCAATAGTGAATGAAGAACGGGCACCACCAATGATCTTCGTGTCGGCGCATCATCTCTTCGTGGCACCTTGTGTCCTTTTGTTGCCTCTGATATTTGTTGAGTAAATCCTGGGATGTGACGGGCTGACGTGACCTTTCTGAGCTTTCTTCTTCGGTCTCCATCCGCCCTTTTCCTTTAACGTCGCCGGCCGAGGTTTGATTTCTAGGGTCCACTGCGCCACTTCTTATGGCCGATCTTGATGTCAGCACTTTGGTCAGGAGCACGTTCCTTCCGGCATCAACCATGTTAGCAGGCAAGGGATGCTGGTCTATCTTCATCGGCTTTGCTGGCTTCGTGGGGACCTCGAATTTAAGTCTTCCTTGCTCAACAGCTGACTGTATCTGCTGATGGAAGACTTTACACTCGTTGGTGTCATGAGACATGGTATTATGCCACTTGCAATACTTCATCTTCTTGAGCTGCTCGGCTGACGGAATCATGTGGTAGGGTGAGAGCTTGATTTGTCCCTCTTGCAGCAGCAAGTCGAAGATGTTATCGGCCTTAGATGTGTCGAAACCAAATATTTTCAGCTTTTTACCGAACGGGCATGATATCAGCTTTTTCCCTTTTACCCACTCTTCCAGGCCGATTTCTACCTCTTCCTCCGGTTTGGACCCTTCTACGTACGCCACCTTTTTCTCGAAGTTTCTTCATTGGTCAAAGTGGCGCACCTCTTGGTTGGACAACCGGTGGATAATCTGGCTCAAGCTCTCAAACTCCTGGGAAGCATATTTCTCTCTGATGTGTGGTAGGAGTCCTTGAAAAGTGGTATCGGCCAACTGGGAGTCGGTCAAAACTAGGCTGTAGCACTTATTCCTGACCTCTCCGAACCTCTGTATGTAGCTGGCCACCGACTTGTCGCTTCTCTGCTTGAGGCTAGGTAGATCTGAGAGCTTCATCTCGTGGACCCCGCAAAGAAGTACTTGTGGAATTGTTTTTCCAAATCGGCCCAGGTAACAATGGAGTTAGGTGGTAGCATTTTAAACCATTGAAAGGCCGACTCGGAGAGGGATGATGAGAACAACCGGACCCTCAGAGCATCTTGTGCAGCAGCTTCTCCGCACTGGATGATGAACCTATTGACATGCTCCACCATAGACGTATCATCCACGCCTGAAAACTTGGTGAAATTGGGCACCTTGTACCGATGTGGGAACAGCAACAGGTCGTAAGCAGGCGAGTATGGTGTCTTGTACGTGTAGGTCTGTACCTTCGGTTTTAGCCCAAACTAATCTTGTATTATATCAGCTACCCTTGCGGTCCAGTCCACTTGTTCTTGATGCTACTGTTGCTGATGCACAACTAGCTGAGGAATCGGCATGTGCTATTGGACTTGCGGCACCACAATTGGGTTATAAGCTGGTATGTGATGCGGATATTGCGGTTGGGCTATCGGCTGAGGAGCCGATGGCTGCTGTCGCATGGGGTCAACTTGACGTAGTGCCTCTGCTGCCTCATCGTACAATACTATCGGTGCCGCAGTTCTGAGTGGATCTGGAACACCTGCCCCCCTATTGGTTTCCGAGGTAATCTGCTGGTATTCCAAGGCTGTCGGCTGAGAGGCTAATGGAAACGATGCCTGTACTGGAGATTTCCCGTAACCAGTGAACGGTCCAGATCGGCAAGTGTCGGTGTCGTCCCCCATGGCGTCGAGGTTGAAAATGGTGGTTGCGCGGGGGGAATCGATGCAAGGTAAAATGGCGCTTGTGATTGATAAAGGGTTGCACCATTATTTCCCAAGGGCATTGTAGTATTGTGCCTCCCACTCTGCATCTGTATTGGCTAAGGAGCTGACTGAGGCATATTTGGCACCGTTGATAAGCCTCTGATTGGTGCCACAATAGGGGGGGCGTAAGCTGGTCCCTGGTACCCCTGAGCCGTGTCGTTGACCATGGAATTGACGACGGTGTTGTGCACTGTGTTGGTCATCACCTTGGACTGGTTGATCATAGCCTGATAAACAGACTGCTGGATCATCTTAGACATCTTTCCTGAGTCTTCGGTGATGGTGCTATGGCGAGGAGTTGGAAGAGCAGCCTTCCTGACAGTTTTCTTGGTGCGATTCGCGCGGCGTGCCAGTCAATCTGACCTGTTTATTGACAAGGAAGGAAAAGCATTAAATTCTAGGGGCTTCGATCGGCTAAGTTTCCGATCTGTCTTAAAAAGTGTATCAGCGAATCGGTCGATTTACTGTAGAGATGACCAGCTATAAACAGCTGATGATCAAGTAGCAATTGTGAAAGAAATCACTAGAGCAACCTAAATAATGCTACAAAAGCAACACTTGGAACAGATCTAATCGACTATATGATGATAAATAAAAATAATGATAAAAAGCCGACAGTTCGTGTCTCAAGCTGGATAACTGGTGATAAAACTAAAACAACAGGTAAAACCTATAATTCTAGTTAATATTGATAACTGGTGAATAAATCTAAATGAAACAAGAGCGATGCTCCCAAAGTTAAAGCTTAGCTATTACTCGATAAGCAGAACTTAAAAATTGGCCGGAGGTCGTATTGATGCAGCCCTGCCAACCCGTACGAACTCGTGAAAAGAAAAGGTTTTGGCGAAGTCGCCGACTTGAAGATAAGGTGCAAGGAAAAAGTAGATTTGTTGTATTGATTGATGTGTTGTCTTTAAAAGCCTTACGAGGCAGCTATTTATACCCTGTTACAACTGATTTCCTAACCGACTAGGATCTATCTCTAATTTAAAGATAACAAATATTTATAAATGAATGCAACCCGCATCGGAGTTGGTTATTATTTTCTCACGGGCCAATCTTCTTCTCTGCGTAATCATCACCCTGGCCCACTTTCGGCCCACATCGGCCAAGCCATTCTGGCTCCCAATCGGCCAGCCTTTATTGACTCCTTCAGCCAATCAGCAAAAACACTATAGCTCTAATCAGCTGATTCCCAACTATAGCTTCTTGCTTGCCACTTTAGCCGCCTTCCTCTCCTTTGACGCCGATCCAAGCACATGCCAAAATTCAGCGTCAACACCTCTGGGCATCTGCAAAGTAACGAAATTCAAGAAAGGATATCGGCCTCATCTACCCAAGCTAGATCCTCCATAAGGGATGAACCTGTACCAGTTAGTATGCCGTCAAGGTCGCCCTGGACCTCCTTGGTGATCTTCTTCTGCTCCTTGATCTCCTGATCCTTTTGTCGGATCTACTCCACGGCGTCCACCTTGGCCTTCTTGAGCTCGACCTCCAGGCGCTCGGCCTTGAGGCGGTACTCCTCGGCATGATGGATGGTGTCCGCCCTCTTGTGCACACACTCATCCAGGTTCTGTACCAAAGTTACTCCAACTATTCATGAAACAAGATAGGGATGAAGTTCAACACCAAGATAGGTCAGTCAACTTACATATAACACCTCTCCGACCTTGGCTGAGGCTTCCTTCAAGGTGGCAAGATCTCTCTTGTCAGCGACATCATCCCGCGCCAAGGCCATGCTGGAGATGCCTAGGGTGGTGGAGTAATCCTCCTTGTGGTCATCAACATCGGTGTCATAGCCCACCGCCTCCGCGTCAGTCGGTGCTTCCCTGAGAATCTCCTCCATCTGTACCTCGACACTAGCATCTGTGGCCTCAGGCGCAGAAACAACACCATCCTCGGTGACATCCTGGTGTGGCAAAGACCTTGGCTCGGCCCCTTAGGCCCTACAACCACACCACTCTCGCTTCCAGCTGGACAGATGTTGTAGATACAGCCCCACGGTTGCATCAGGAGTCTAATGTTCTGCATGGGTCCCGACGCAAGCAACCTGCAAGCTCAGCTCATCCTCCGTCACCGCCTCCCTGCTCAGCTGGTGCAGCATAGGGACAGAGTCAAGCAACGTACAAACAATCCTTCAAAAATAAACAATGCCATGACCATATTTACATTCTGCTCTTCTTCACTCCGAACTTTAGGCGAAGAGGCGTCGGCGGCGGTAGGCTTGGTCCTGTTAGCCTTTCTTCATGGATATCCGTCTTCAGCCGTTCCTTGAGCCTCTCCATGTTAGTGGCGGTGGTCTCAAGGAGCTCGACCTTCTTCTTCTTCACGGCTAGGCTAGGCGAGTCGGAATCATCGCTCAGTACCTTAGACGGTGCTTTGTGCTTCTTGGCCCCTCTTTTCTTCCGCTTCCACTTATTTGCCGTCAGCTTCTTTACCTCTAGCGCCTTTGACTCCACCACCTTGCGAATGGCCTAGCGTGTTCACCACCCAGTAGGAGTCGTGTTCTCGGCTTCCATCCCGGTGCCTTTGATAGGCACATCCTCGTCGGAGACATCGATGGATGAGTCCGACTCCCAGTCAAGGGCAGCAGGCGGCTGGTCGGTCTCGGTGGTCGACCAGATCTTGGGTCGCTGCTGCTCGGCCACTCCAAGAAGTAGCGCCGGATAGAAAAACTCAAACTCTGGACTCCAACAAGTTAAATAGGATCAAGCAAGAACAGGTGCAAAAGCAAAGCAAGCAAACAAAATGATGAAATCAAGATCTTATCAGGTCGGCTGGCCTCACGAGGGAGTATGCCTCGGGGTAGCATTTGTTCTTGATAACACCACCAAAGAACTCACATACCCGGTCTACCCAGTCGGCGACCTCTTCCTTAGTAACCTTTCACTATACTTCCCAGGTCGGATCCAGCGGACCCGAGTATTCGTATGCCAGGTGGATCCTATCCTTGATTGGCTGCGTCAGCCTTAGGCAAAAATTGATACTCACAGCTCCTGCTATGAGCCCACGCCTCTTCATGTCAGTGATCTCCTTCAGCAGCTAGTTGACCTGGATCATCTGCTTGGAAGTCGGCTGGTTCAACCATTCCAGCCTTGTCACAGGTGCGAATCCAAGGCGAGGCGGCAGCTTCAACTTCTGGTTGGCAACAAGGAACCACTCCTTGTGCCACCCCTTGTTCAAGTCCTTGAGCATCAGACCAAAGTACTCGGTGACCCTCTTTGGCCACAGTGAAAATCCACAACCATCGATCAATCTTGGTTTCCCCTTCGACACAATCTTGAGTTGAAACAGATATCTCCACAGATTGAAATGGGGGGATTCAAAGAATTGCTTCATAGAAGTGGATGGATACAGTGACGTCCAAGATGGAGTTAGGGTTCAGATGCACTAACTCAATCTTGTAGTAGTTGAGTAGACCGCGAAAGAAATCTCTGGTCAGGATTCCGAATCCCTGCTCGAAGAATGTGGCGAAGACAATGGCTTCCGTCTTATCCTCACTGGGGAAAACCTGGCCCGTGGTCGCCTTACAATCCAGCAGCACCTTAGGTCCGAGCAGGCCACAGTCGACAAGCGCCTAGATCCTTTCCTCCGTCATGATGGACTTCACCCAGTAGGTGGATGGATCTAGCGCCTGCTCCGCTGCCATTTCTTTGGTTTCTACTCCTCGCGGCATAGATATAATGTAGGCAGGCCTCTTGGTTCGCATGCAGCGGGGAATGGCGGGCACTCCGGTGGCGGCTACAACTTTCGGGCAAGAGGTGATGGATGTGGCTCAAGGTCGCGGCAACGTGATCTAGGGCTTGTGAGCGTGGTGGCAATGGAGTGCGTGGTGGTAGAGTTTGGGGCGAAAGGAGTGGAAGTGAAAAAACAAACCACGACCCTTCGTCTTTTGAAAGCAGCACTAGCGGATGCCTCATGGCACTAGTTGGGCGTTAGGTTAAACGCGGAAGACGGAATCCGCGGCTTTTCCGTTAAGGACCCCCTCACAGCATAGTTTGACCACATGTTGATGGAAGGAATCCGTGGGGTTTCCATCTAGTTTGGCTTCATGACATACCTCCTTGTCTCCACCAGTCCTCACACTCAGTGGCTGGGCACCTATTTTAGGATGACGTGCCTCCTTGGCTCCGCCAGTCGCCACGCCCGGGGGCTGGGTGCCTATTTTAGGTCGGCGTGCCTCTTCGGCTCTGCCTGTCCTCGCGTTTGGGGGTTGGGTACCTATTATAGGTCGGCGTTCCTCCACAACTCCGCTAGTCCTTGCACTCGGGGGCTGGGCACCTACTTCAGGATGGCGTGCCTCTGTGGCTCCACCAGTCCTCGCACTCGGGGGCTAGGTGCATATTTCAAGTCGACATGCCTCCGTGGCTCCGCCAATCCTCGTGCTCGGGGGCTGGGCACCTACTTCAGGTCGGCGTGCCTCTGTGGCTCTGCTAGTCCTCGTGCTCGGGGACTGGGTGCTTATTTCAGGTCGGCATGCCTCCGTGGCTCCGTCAGTCCTTGCGCTCAGGGGTTGGGCACCTATTTCAGGTCAGTGTGCCTCTGTGGCTCTGGTAGTCCTCGTTCTTAGGAGTTGGGCTCCTATTTTAGGCCGGCGTGCCTCTGTTGCACCGCCAGTCCTTGCGCTCGGGGGCTGGGTGCCTTGCTTTAACTAGCAACATGACCACTACATGTATTCTTGACCATTGGACCGATTATCCTAATCCCTTGAATGCTAGGAAGCTACTCCATATGGAGTACGTCTTGCAACACCCTCCATGTGCTTCCCTTCAATATATAGGATGCTAGACATCCTGGAGCTCGGCAGTCGCATAGCCATGCACATTTGGTCATCCACCTGTAGAAGCTTCAATTTTTCTTTCTTTTTGAGTACCGCACAGCCTCTCCATCCCTATAACGCAACCACAACTTCAGCCGAGTACATTACAAGCTTCATTGCACATCTATCAGGCTCTTGTTCGACTCCACATTGCTCGAGGTCTTGAGGGATAAGGGTACCCATTCTGGTTGGTCTTGATACGTAGGCCTACCTAACCACGCCGTATGGGCCAAGGCATGAAGATACGTGGAGCACATGCTTGGAGGCCGGGTGAACGGATTCTGCCTAGATATCGTGGGATACTAGTTCTAGTCTGACTCAGATTGATTTCCTTGTAACAACGGACTAGGATTAGATGCTATTCGATTGTAACCCTAGGTCCTCAACCTATATAAGGTTGCCAGGGACAACCCCCGAGGGCACGTCAACTCTTTGCATCCCATACTAGCAATACAATCCACAAGAATACAGGACATAGGGTATTACTCTCCGGAGGCCTGAACCTATCTAAACCTTGCATCTCTGTGTTACCATTCGAGTTCTTGGTCGTGCAATCTCTCCCGCCTACAAATCTACCACTTGGTAACCCCTTGGTGTACTGCCGGTCACTAAATCCGACAAATAGGAAACATTGACTTTTTGCCGCAATGCGGTGCGGTGGGATAAGAATAAAAAAATGACATGACAAGACCTAGCATGGCAGGCTATGATGTAGCATCATGACCTGGGAAAACCAAAGCACCAAGGAAGATGAACAGATTCATGCCGATGTCCCATCACAGAGCAAATAGAGTTGGGAAAAATAGGAAAATAGGGGATTTCCCTACTAGATTCACAAAGCATGCAAATAGGGGATTGATCTTTCCATCCAAAAGAAAATAGTCCATTGATCTTTCCATCCAAAATAACACCTATGTACATGCAAAAGAAAACCCCAAATCGGAGTAATCTACGATGACCCCTCCGAGGAGTTCCCTGATGACTCTTGGTCGAGTACAGCAATGGCGGGACCGACAATGGCGAGACCAGCATTGGAGGAACCAGCACCGAAGTCAAAGTCCACCCGTCTCCTCTTCTTGGCCATCTCTGAGTCCACCTCCTCCTCCTCTCTCGCCGCTAGAGCCATCAGACTTCTCTTCTTTGCAGCCCGCTTCTTTGCCCTTTACTCCGCCACCGCCACCGCATCCTCCTTCGCCTTTAGCTCCACCGCAACCTCCCCCCACGCTGCTTCCGACACCCGCGTTGCAGCCTCCTCTCCTTGCTTCCTCTTCTTGGCCTCACATTCCGTCACTGCCGCCATCGCTTCCTCGTCCTCCTCCTCCTCATCTTCTGAGTTCTCCTCAACGTAGGTCTCATCATCATTATCCACCTCCTCCTTCTCATACTCGGTCTCCTCGTCTTAGGAGTACTTGGGTGACTCAGGTACAATGGAGGGATCATATGAGGGGTTGGTTAGCATAGGAGGAGGATACCAATATATTAATGGCTCTCAGTTGACAAGGAAAAGCTAAAGGGTCGCATTGGAAGTCGGGGGACACAAAATGGTAAGAGGTGCGTTGATCCCTAATAATGTAATGGTCTTTTGCAAGTGAATAGCATTGAAATCTTAGTGAATTCCGGTAGAGAAATAAAGAACTAAACTGAATTTGCAAGTACTAGAACATGGAGAGATAAACGATCGACAACATTGCAAAAATAAACAATCAACATAATCTCCCTAGAGTTACCCAGGGACTCCCAGTCGCCCACAAAGATGTTGAAGCAACTCACGCGGTGGAAGATGACGACCTCTGTCCACCACTGCTAGGTGAGACCGTGAAGGCGGTCAACATCATGGGAGGATGGAAGCACTGCAAAGAAAAGCTTGGAGGAGGTGTCGTGCGCCATCCTAAAGTTGTGATAGCCTAGCGAAGTGCCAATGCAGATCGACGCGGTGTGCCATAGAGCATGGTGGTCCTACTCGGTGACATAAGCCGCCAGCACCCGGTCGGTAACACCATTCCAGACACCAAGGTGGAGCAGCATGGCCTCAGTGGCGGTGAGTTCCAATAGCGGAGTTAGAGCATCCATGTCGACAATCCTGAAATGCACATAGAAATTATTTTGATCAAAGAGGGGGTAAGATTGCACATACAAATCGATGCAGAGACTAGGGAGAGAGCATTGTACTTGCGTCGAGAGGAGATGTGGAAGGATTTTCTTGCGTCGAGAGGAGGAGATGCAGAAAAGTTTTCCTGTGCTTGAGGCCAGCTAAAGAAGAAGTGTAGGGCCGTCGCATTTACAACAAAACCACAGCTCCTTCGCCGGCAAGCCTCCCAAAACAACCGGCTGCATGGACGTGGAACGTCGATGATATGACATTACACATCGCTGGAACGTGGACGGTTTCCACATTAATCATCAGGTAAAAGTAAGAATTCGTTACAAGAATGGAATTTCTGCGAATATATTTTGTACGAGACCAGAATTTTTTGGTCACGTCTTACTGTAGTAGCGGAGACAGTTGCATTTCTTAGCGAGGTGAGGACATATGTTCCATTGTAGGAAAAGTGAATAGGCTGGACTAACATTTTCGATCATTTGTTGGCAAAAAGATACTTGTTTGAATTTGGGCAAGGTGAGCAAGGATTTCATTGCTTTTAAGACAAAGCCAAATAGGATCACATTATTTGTTCATATTTTGTCCCATATTGATTTTCAACCTATGCATTATTCCAACTACAAATGGTGAAGCTAGAGCAAGGGATGCACTTGCCTTATGGGTGCATAGAGTTGAATCACGAGGGGTGCAAATATAGTGAAAATTTGAACATATACACTGTTTTTCAAAATTTTGGGATGCATTAGCACCCCTAATAACTACCTACCTTCACCCATTCTACAATCACATTAAATTGGTTCAAGTAACCACATCTACACGAGAATCAAGGAAGAGAGAAAGGATGAGGGAGAGGAAACATGAGAGATACGAGAACCTTCTACTTATGTTTACACAAGATTTATGGCTCTCCCCAGCTAGCAAGGAGCACAAATGTCAAATAATGGTGTGTGTCGGCTCACCTTCCTATAAATAGGGAGCAATATTATTGTAAAACCAGATTTTTGACTCGCTCGCATACATGAGAATTATGTTGCCTAAGGCCAATCTCATTGGGATGTTATGAAAGGTTTCATGGTATTAAATTGCTGGACACTCTCACATGACAGTCTTTATGAAGGAACAGAAGATGAGAGTTTCGTAGCTATGACACTCCTCAGGTACAATTACCAAGACCATAAACCTGGATGAAACACCTACTGAGACCCTTTTCGTTTCATTTCATGACATATTTGATCACAACATTATTGAAGAATTAAATGTTGCAGCTTGTCTATGAAATTGTGCAATAAAACTATGGAATAAGAGTGGCAATTTCATTTCATAAAAAAGCTGACATGGCAATTTTGGTAATAGTGTGATAAAACTAAAATTTGAACACAATAAAAAAAACCCAAGTTTAGGTGGAATTAAGTACCCTAAAACTCAGGAGAGGAATCTAAGATTACTGAACAGTGTCAAAAGACGTTGTCCTTGTGCATCTAAAAAATACACCGCATTGTGCTGCCCCTTCGTAATACCGTGAAATATATTTCTGTTTTACCAAACGGTAGTTGGTGCAATTTATTGATGCTGGCCAAACTCGTGGGAGGAGAAAAAAAAGATTGGAGGTAGGCCACATGTGTCTTATGTATGTACCTATGTACAGCTAATGCAAAGGCGATACCTGATTCAGGCATCTCCCAGAAAATAATTGAGTTTAGCGTTTGAGAAGGGATGATATAAAGCATCATGTAAGTCTTTGCAGGTCACGTAAACAAAGCAAGGTCCTGTTCACAAACTACAAGCTACAATTGGCCTGACGAGTAGAATTAATTGCATCATAGTCAACCTGTGGCAGTGGGTGAGGTCATGAAGAAGGGGGCCAGTTTAACCAAGCCATTTTACGATCAACAAGGATTGGTATTCTACATTCTACGGTGAATGCTAAACTTGCAATTGCAAGTCAAGTTGGTGATTCCTGCGCTGGAAGAGAAGAAACGAAAGAGCGCTACACTTTTAGGTGCACACCGGACTATAAATGTGATGCCATGCATCACGACTCAAGAACGTGTAACACATCAAATATTCTGATAGCAACAGGTAGAGCACCGTAGAATAAACAGTGAAAAGTCACTCAAGCAGAGCCAAGGAGAAGAACGAATTAAAACTGTGCCATGCCCCATGGGTTTTGTTTGGATAAATTCAGATCGATCTCTAAGCTATAAGCTAGCACCTTTGAGCTTTAGCAACTTGAATATTGTCATCCATATTAATAGAAAATCAGCAATGTTCAAAGGCTTACAAGCCTGCAGTTGTAAGCCTAAAGCCTACTCATTATTGTTCAAATTAAGGAGTACATAACTAGAGGGCATCCTCTTAACTAAGTGGAAAAAAAGGATCCCATTTTAGAACAGAAGTGGCTCCAGCCCCATATCGCCCACCACATTGAATATGACTTTGCTGTTTGAATGGCAAATGTTGTGAATTTCCTTGCATACCCTCTTGACAGCGGAAGAAACAAACTTGTGTGCCATGGTATTTTCCACACTTTTTAGTGTTGCTGCATTGCATCTAGACAGCAGAAACTTTATGATCTTCTCCTGTTCACCTGAACCTGTGAAGTTATCGATATCTATCTCCTCAAGTGAATCAAATGTGGTGTTGTTAGGCCTGTAAATCTCTGGCAGATGACATGGGCAGCCCAACGTCATGCAACGATTTATCTGAAAACGAGTAAAAATAATGTTAGCATAAGAAAACATGTATACTGTAAAATCTATGATAAGTTAGCTCTTGAGCAATATCAGATCCCTGTTGATATGCATCCATCAAGTTGTGATATATCAAAAGCATGTTAAGCATTTCCATATTAAGAGTTTGATTTGTTGAGCTATATGACTATATCCAAGTCAGACTACTCTCTAGGAACATCTTAACATCAGGCCCACACCAACAACAGTGATTCAAAAAAATAAAAAATAATTTTTACTTATTTGTGCAATATGAAAAACAGAGAAAAGCAGATAGCTGGACAAATGGTCTCCAGAAACAACCTATATAGTTCCATACTGCAAGCAAGTTGAGATTAGGGCCTGTTTAGTAGGAAACCTGGCTCCAAGAATTAAATAAAACAAAAATCCTTTGGAGCTAGAGCCAGGACTAGACTGGGGATGTTTGAGTAAAAGCCATCTTCCCTACATTTTAGACTCAGACTACACGCTTAAACCAATTTATTTTAGCCTATAAACTCCAGATCCTGCATGAATCCAGGAGTTGGAGCACTGTCAATAGACCCTGAATATACAAGATTAGGTGCTATTTACAACATGGAAGGAAAGAAACCTTCAAGCTGAATAAATAATGCACACCTAATAAAAAATGGCCAATTTCACAAAACATTAGACAGAGAATTATTCCATATATCTGAATGATTGATCCAGAAATTGTAACTTCTAATATCCTGTCATTACAATAAGTTCTAAGTCTATTGATGAGTGTTGAAAGTTATGGATTTGACTATTTCAGGTTACATTTGTTTAGCAGAGTAGTCTGGGAAAAAAAAGATTCTACAGGTAAAACTGATTAACTGCAATCCCAAAATAACATCAAAGAATCTGGGAACAGATTTTTGATACCAAGATACCAATAATTGTGTGGGAAGGTACCTAGTCCAACAGGGTTCAATGAGCTAAATGATGAAACGATGAGGCCATGGATGGCATGATATTGTGAATAGCAGTCCTTTGCTATCAATCATAAGGTTATAGTTGAAATTTGTCTAAGCTTGATAAAGCAGTACGTTTGCTGGAACAATGGATTACTTTCAGTTGGTTATCTATCTTACAGGATGTTTAGTCCGCAGTCCAAACAAACTGAGCAACAGGGACTACTTTAGAGAAGGCCAAGATCCATGGATTCATCCTTAAGCAGAAAGGAGTGAAAAACTGGTATGCAGGTACTGTTAAGGTAGTCTAGATAGATAAGTTTATTGCAGAAGTTAGTGTACAGTGATCGCATGATAAAATTCAGAAATAGTAAATTAAAGTTTGAAATAAAATTTATAAAACTTATATAAGTTACCCTGGAGGGAGGTCCTGGATCAGCATATAATTTCGACTTCCTCATACATCTCCATTTCCCAAGGAGATGCATCGTGGTTGATGCAAAAGCATGGTGATCCATGCATGATACTATCCACAAGGTTTGACATATAGGAACCTTGTCTGTGGCCTTCAGGAAGCTTTGGTATCCTTCAATTCCCTGCTCACACAAAGTGATACAAGAGTCAACACAAAAGGGAAATATTACAACACATCAGATGGATTTGATAAATGCAACTAGTTGTAAGCAAGGATTATACTATCAGGTTATAATCGTATGATTGTGCGATCAACACCGATGATGTGGTAACAGGTTAGGCACCTGATCTTTTTTAAATTTTTGGAATAAGATGTCTGATACAGCTTGATTTATCGGATGCTAGTTTGATTTATCGGATGCTCCATCCGCCATTCGCAATGCAATCAGTGTTTTCAAATCACTTGATTAATCACAATTATTCCAGAAATCAGTTGCTGCACCTCGGCAATTCAATTCGATTATATTGGCTAGTCAACCGATCAAGCAATTAGTCATGAATAATTGGTTGTATAGTCAAGTGAGTAGCTCCTTGCACCAGTAACTTGGGCCTCAGCCCACTGGTATTCGAGGCCCAGCCCACAGCAGCCCGGTTTGTGGCCAACTATATATACAAACACTGCAGGCCGTTGGTTCCAAATTTCAAGCAAAGTAACTCACAAAGAACAAGTACATGCTAGGTTTAAACCAATTAGATGACTAACTCCTGATTTTTGTGTTCTACTCTATCGTTCTCTACAAGATTTACAGCCAGGGTCTCAAGGATAGCCAACCAACTGGGTTATAGGCTGCCTTAGACCAACTGGTCGACTAGCACAAAATTAATCGCGACTAGTCGTCTAGTCGGCACCCATGCCTATATTATTGTATTTTGTTTATTACAAAAGAAATCATTTGATAGTGACATGTCGCAATGGTTTAAAAAATAAAATACAGTAGCACAGATTTTTTTAATTGGGAACCCATACATACCATTTTTATAGGTCAAATAGTTACGGTTTTTTCGGATTAATGGTAAATTTGTTGAAGATTCAGCATGTGTTTTAGAATCACATGTTCTAGGATGAAGTAGGAAAATGGAGGGATTACTTAATTATAGTGATAAAAGCATAACAGTGCTATTTTTGCAATAAATGATATATAATAGGAATGTGGGCACATTTAGCTAGGATGTACTCCTATTTCAACAGCATCAGGGGGGTGCAGCAGTGCAGCTGATGTAAACAATAGCAGCTATGCAAAAAAGATGACAGAGTACATGCAGGAGCATGAGTGGCATGGGCACCAGCAGCTTTCACCAAGACATGCATGCTCACATTTTAGTGGGTCCTGGTATTGAATTCAAATATTTCTTTTGATTTTTTTTTGTTTAGCTATCCCAGGGAATCTGAATTTTTAAGAAAAAAATCAAGAACATGTTCCCGATGTAATATTGAAATTCTTAGTCTGTTTTTCCCCCTTTTGGAGATCATATCCTTACTCTGTTGTGAGAAAAAGGACTTACCTGCGATACTGAAAGATCCAGCCTCAGCTCATTAACGGTATCAAATAGCCTCATCCGCAGGCCGCAGCATGGAGGTTTCCTTGATCCAAAGCCGTTGGAGATGACGATTTAGCTCAGCAAACTGGTGGCGGCTGGGATCGTAGGGGTCGTCACGCCAATCCACCTTCTTTAGATTCGGCGCGTCGATGTAGGCCTTAGTGGCTTGAGACACAGAGATCTTTTCCAGAAATGGGTGGTGACCTCTTGCTTGCCCGTGTTTGCGTAGTAGAAGAGAGACACCAGAGATTCCGGAGACATCGCACTCGGCAGCCAGCTTGACTAGTACCACAAGCTTCCGAAGGCGTGGGCACTGCGACGAGACGAGGCGTCCCAGGTCGCGACCATTCAGGGTGGACATTATTTATTACCCGCAGATCGGTCAGCGCCCTGAACGAGCCGCCTAGCGGCAGCCGGAGCACGATATTTGGTCGGAGCAAGAGCTTGATCGAACCCCTGGTCACTGTCCTCCTCGTCCCCTACCATTGGTAAGTAGAACTGCCCGCGAGGCGCTGGGAGGCGAAGTGCAGCCATCGGGCGATACGGTGCGTGGGGACGTGGCACTCGTCGTGTATGCTCATGTAGATCTCAAGGCGGCCGAGGGTCGGGGCGGAGTAGGCGTTGAGGGCGGCGTCGGCGGAGTCGAGGAAGACAGAGGAGGCCGGCTCAGGACCGTCCTCCGGACGGCTGCAGCTGAGGACAAGCTCGGGCATGTGGGTCCAGACGCGCGCGGTGCCAGCGACGGAAGTGGAGGCTGGTGCGCGCGGCTGCTGCGGTGGATGGGAGGCAGAGGAGGATGCTGTGTAGGAGCTCGTCGGGGAGGCCGCTGATGAGCTCCTCCGCGCCACCGCGGCGGGCGTATAGATGGCCAAACGGGTTGTTCGGCCTGGCCTGGCCTGAGCACCGTTTGGCCCAACCCATTTAGGTCTGGCACGGCGTGGCTCGAATAATAACTGTGCCGTGCCGTACCAGCCCTCGTGGTAAAGAAGCAGCTCAGGCACAGCACGCTGCCTTCTTAGGTGGGTCGTGCCGGCTTGTTGACCTAGAAGGCTTTAACGGTCTCGTCGTGCTCGTGCTAGCCCACCCCTCATTTTCCTTGCCAGTTTTTCTTCTCGAGATCACCGAAACGGGAATAATACTCTTGCGCGGCCATCGTTTTCACGTACCATGGCCTCCGCCAACACTGCCACCATCGGGGCCCACTGCGCCTGCTATCCTCCTCCTCCACCCATCTCACCAAGCCCATCCTTCCCCACCCTCACTACCTCACCCTCTATTCTCCCATCTCATTCCAGCGTCTCACAGCCCGGTCCGCCGTCTCCCCATCCCCATCCACCACTTCCTCCTCCCCATCAGGCTCCGGCTCCGTAGACCCGTCGCAGCTACCCCAGCGCTCCATGACATCATCGGCCTCTTCCAGTCCGTCCCTGATGTGCACACCCCATACAAGCAGCTCCTTGCCTATGCCTTGCAGCTGCCACCAATGGACCCGGTGCTCAAGACCGATTCCAACCACATCCGAGGGCTGAGAGCGAGGCCCAGGCATGGCCCGTGGTTGTGACGTCCGACCCCGAATCTCTCGAGTTAATCTTAATCTAAGTCCCTAACCACGTCTCAGCTTTACCGAGTTTAAATACTCAACCTCCAGTCCGGTCCCGACCCCTGCGAGCTGACCCCTCGCCGTGGTCTCCCCAGTTCCGACCCCGCCGACCCCCAACCCACCGTCGGATCTTCCTAAACCTTTCCGCAGCATCGCCCTCCAGTTCGAGCAGTGGACCACCGAAACTGACCGGTGGGCCCACGAGATCTTTTCCCCCAGATCTCCCGCGACAAGCGCACTGGAGTTGCATGCCCGCTTCAGTTTTCCCCCGCCGCGTGGCTCGACTCCTCCGACTTCCGCCGCTCCGCCTCGTCTTCGGCCCGCGACCGGATGGATTCTCGCGCTCCCCTCCCCAATCGCGGCGGAAGCTCCACTGCTACCCTTTCTGCAGCACCTCGCCGCCCGCGCCCATCATCACATCGTCAGACCCCGACCGCAGAGCCCGATGCCGCCCGTCTTTTTCGTCACCTCGCCACAGTCGTGCCGCCCCGGTCTTCGCTACACGACGATTCCTCCTCCGCCAACCCGGACCGCGGCAGCGACAGCTCCTTTTCCCGCCCTGTCAGAAGCCGCCCCGACAATCTGTTGCTCCGTGCTCGCCCGCGCGCCCGCAGCCGCCTATCTTTCTCACCTGTGTGCCCTCGATCCTAGCGCCGTTTTCCCGGTCACTTCCATCAGCTCCACCGCACGACGATGCCCGCCTCTGCCAAATCTCAACCACCGGCAAACCCGCGCCTGCGCCGCCCTGACGTCGGTACCCAATGACCGCCGGCGTCATCCCCGAAGTCCTGCTCCACCGCCCTCGTCGCTCAATCGCCGCCCGGGCAGCGCACTCCATCGCTTCTTCCCCGGCCTTTGCGCCGCTCCCCCTTCTCACTCCCGCGCCGCTATAAAAGGGAATGCAGAAGCCCCGCCGGAGTTTACCTTGCCCTAGCTGCCATCTCTCTTGCTCCCTGTCCGAGCTCACAGCGCCACCACCTAAGTCTGAGGAACTCTCCTCTCTACTCAAGCACCATCGCTTTTCTCCAATCCACCAGCCACTGCTTTCAGTGCTGCCCAAGAGCTTGCTTGTGATCCACAAGAAGCACCGCCGCCGCCGGACATTCTCGCCGCCGTCCCAAGCCCTTAGTTCTTCCGCCCAAGCCTCCTCTGTAAGACGAAGGTAGGCTGCCGACCCTTGTTCGCTTCACCCGACCCCTCTTATCCGCCCGACCCTGGTTCCGTCTCGCCCGACCCTGTCTGTTCCGCCGACCCTTCTCCGCCTCGCAAGAGGGCTCGGCTGTGCCTTTTTCTTTGAACCGAGGGTGTATGTGTAAAACTTGGGGACCTTTCAGCATTGAGTCTGAGGACCCCTAGTACATCAAACCCTCTAGTTTAAGGGTCAGATCATCAGTTCCTTCCCTCCGACCCTTACCTCTTGATCTCCATCAACTCCATTGAACCTCCCCACCCTCCTGTAACTTGTCGCAAGTTTCTGGGCTCAGACTTGCAAGTGTTGTTGTTGAAATAACCGTCTATGCTAACCAATGCATTGCATTCGTGTAGAGCTGCGTCTCGCCGATGGCTACTACGAGCTGCACCCGGCGCTAGAAGACGAAGCTGTAGCCGAGCTCCTGCCCCCAGAAGCCGAAGCCGCCCAAGCAGAAGAGCAGCTTCCTTCCTTCTCGCTTGAAGGCAAGCCCCGGATGCATGAAACCCCTATGTTTTCCAAACTTGCGCATGCCTTCTGCATCTTGTTTGTGCATTTACGTATAGGAGTTGTTTGCAACCCTAGGTTTATAACTTAGATCCCTTGATCTGAACACTAGTTGTTGGACCGAGTAGATGCTTTGCTTAAACAGGAAACGGTAAAAGTCGAGTGATTTCCTGTCACTCGTGAGTTGTAGGAGTTGGTTGTTCCTCTTCTGTTACAACTATAAGGACGATGGACGGGGCAGGGCTTGAGGTAACTCTTTGGTGGTCGGTTGATCGCCCCGTCTGTCTATGAAACTTGCTAAGGCCCAACAGTGGTGGTGTTCGTGATCAAGTGTTTGGAAGTACTAACCTCATACTTATTATGGGATGAGGAAGCCTAGTACCGGATTGAACCTAGACGTGAGCGGTCGCCCCATTGTCCTTGGAACGGAGTTTCCCCTGCGGCCGCACATGGTGGCAAGTGTGGTCACAGAACGGCAGAGGCCGGGTCTGTGGAACCTTGCACCAAAGGAAATGGGCCCGACACGGGCTAGGGAATTGATGGGGAAGGCCGACACAGGAAGCGACCCTCGGTGGTGCGCGGATGTCGTGAGGTTAGGTTCACCATCCATGGTTAAAGAACTCGAATCGATTTGTCTGCCTCTCACAGTTTGAGACTGCTTGATCGCTATGTCACCCTGAGTAAATAAGGAATCTGATGATGACATGGTTTTGTTGATGAGATATATACCTTTTGGTTGGTTCTATGATTGCTTAGAATAGGATGCAAACTTAGACCGGATAATGAACTTAGAACCGGAGCTAAAACTTGAAAGTAGGGTTACATCTAGTGTTTTTGGCAAACAAACCCCCAGCCAAAAAGCCTTGCATGTCTAGAAGTGGTGGACTAGCGTACTCCCTGTCGGTTAAGTCTTGTTGAGCTTAGTAGCTCAGCCTTGTTGTGACTTTTTTCTTTTTTAGATGAAGTTGCTGCTCCCGAGTCTTCTTCTGTTGGCACTTAGCCGCCCCAACTCCCTCCGGGTTGGACGGTTGAGTGGGATCCCTCCTCGGACGGTGAGGAGAGGGATCACTGACGTCCTGGCTGGCCTCACCATGGATGTCCGACCCCGATGAAGTAGCTTCCGCTTGCTGTTTTACCTTCTGTGGTTTTCTTTTGAACCTTGTAAAACTCTGATGATTGGTTTTATGGCCGAACTAAATAGTTAAGTTGTTTAACTCAGTGGACTCGTTGTATTCTCTGGAACCACTCACCTTCGTGTGAGTTTGCTAACTCGGTCCTGTTCAAGTGGTTAAATCGGATGAAATCCGACAGCACTTCGTGTTAACTTGGCTAAGGCATGGGTGTCGCATGTTAGGCGACTCAACCGTGTTTAATCAGGCTAATCCGAAGTGGATCCGCCACAGCTGGTACCAGAGCCGGTTTAGCAATACAAAGAACACAACAAGCCCTAACACACTTCTTTGAAAAGATAAAAGTTGCAAGAAACCCTTTTGAAAACATCTCGTACGATCGTTGAGGATGACTTTAGTGCGAGAGGCCCTAGGGGATTTTGGGGTTGTTTTAGGTGGCTAATATTTATTGGTTATCTTGCTAACCCTTCCAGCACTTCGCCACGTTTATCATACGTGTGCCGAGTTCTGCATCACGAGTATGCGAGGGTTGATAGGGAGTTCTATTCAAAGGACCCTATCATCACAGTTGTTTCGCCCACGTCTATCATACGTGCGCAGGTTCCGTATGTAATCCATACGAAGGTTGGTACGGTTCGATTCCAACGAGCCTATCAGTACGGTTGTTCGCCACGTCTATTATACGTGCGCTGATTCCGCATCGCGAGTATGTGAAGGGTTATACGGTTCCATTCAAAGGGAACCTATTTCCACGGTTGAGTGTTGTCCATGCAGCCTTGAACGCATAGGTGCCGTTCCTATAGTGAGCGGTAATGTTTGGGAACGCTTTCGTGGGTGCTGGCACGAAAGGTTCGTGTGGTGGTGTTTTCTGCATGTACACTAACCGCGTTCGCTTAGGAGACGTTGCTAGAACCGACTAGCTATTATAGGGAGAGACGTACTGGTTGCCTTGCCACCGGCACTAACCGCGTAAGACCAAGTTTGGCAGTTGTTTTGGTTGAGAACAAGGTAGGCCGTGCATGCGACATAAGCTTAAGAATCTGTTAAGTCACCCTCCTCAAAAGCAACCTTGCTCGGAGAAGCTCTTCTTCGGTTCTAAGGATTTCTAGTTCCTCCAGCCTGTTCTCGGTTAAAAATCTGGATGCTTTCTCTGTACGACCCCTGACCTTTAGAGTCCATCTCACGTGGTTTTGGTTCTTGGTTCCAGATGGCCACCCCCGGACATGTCCTGTATGGAGCGGATGGCACCTTCCATTCAACGTGTCTACACTTTGAGGGCTTTCCCGCGATCTTGTGGGATACCTTGAAATGGTTCGGGTACTAGTCCCCACCGTTGTATGCGGGACGACTGTACCTGGAGCGAGGCGTCCAAACGTGCAACGTGCAGGCAGTAGTACCACCTCCTCCTGTGCGGCCCGACTGGCCCTTGTTCGGGATATCAGCATACGGTCTTGTCCCAGAAGACACCTGGGAGTCCGCCGCTCTTCAGCTCCTTACTCAGTTCTGTCAGCTGCACCCACTGGAGGTCACCCTAGACCCCATCGGCCTGTTCCCTGCCAGGAACCGGTTGGACCCGGCGTGGCTCGACCGCGTTGGCAATATCGAGGTGCTGGCCACCACCTACTCTATGGTCACCATCTCTACCAACATCCGGTGTATGTTAGCCCTCTATCGGCTGAACGAGCTCCAAGGACGAGCCATGTCTATCCTTGCTTGGACCACCGTGGATGCCCAAGGATACCTCCAGGCCGCCAGAAGAGACTTGGTAGGCCAAACATATCAGCTTATCCAACGAGGCGTTCAGATCCATGACATGCAGGACAGAATCTCTGAGCTCGAAGGAGAAGTAGCCGACTTGGTGGACGGCATGATCGAGCTATCGGAGGAGAAGATGGAAGTGGAAATGGAGCTGGCAGTTGCCAATGCTCATCTGGACGAGCATCACGCCGAGCTCGATGATATGCACGCCCTCCAGATGCAACTAGAAGCTCAAGAGGACCCCGAGGAGGTTGAGGAAGCGTCCAGTATGGACATTGAAGAGGACGACGCCCCTTCTCCTACTCATAGTGTTCCTTTGTAGATGGAGAGTTGCAGGAAACCCATTCTTTTGTTGTACTCCTCGGCAGCCTAAATTTTGGAAAGTCCAGTAATAGGTTAGCCTTGAGTCGAGTACTCCTTGTGTTTAGAACACCTCTGTAAAAAGGATCCCAATGAGATCAAATCCTGAAGTCTGACCTTTGACCCTTTACCAAATGTTGGAATGTTAGACTGAGTGAGTTGTGCTGTGACCACACACGTTGTTTTCTGTGGGTCTGTCCAAGTTGGCCGACCCCGGTTCACGAGATCGGATGCGCCCGACCCTTCGAGGCAGTTCTCCGCCTCGCCTGATCCCTTTTTGGTGTGGATCGTTGCCGACCCCTTTTTCTCGGGATGATCGCTTAGCCCAACCCCGTGGCTTAAGTTCGGATGTAAGGGAATTCCAGGAGCCTGGCTATGGATCGCCTGAAGTGGAGTACAAGGCCAAGATAAACACTAACTAACATGACAATGAGAAGAGTGTACCTCCCTTATGAGGACGTGTGTTGCATTATCAGCAAGAGTTGCATCGGAGAATTTAACTTATGCGTTCCCATCTGTTGGAGCACTTCTAAGATTATGATTTTAATGGAACGTTAACTCTTGCAGATGGCGCATCGCACTAGATCTGGTTCTGTGCCTGGCAACAGCGAGCAAAGACAAGATCTTCCCCCACCCCCACCCCCGTCTCCACTAGAGGCAATCTTAGCAGCTCAGACCGAGCTGCTGAGACATCTGGTACAAGGGCAACAACAGCAGCCGCCCCATGGCGGAAGGGCTCAGCAGCAACCTCACGTTGCTCGGTATGAAGACTTTTTGGGGAAGCAGCCCCCTTTGTTCCAGAAGACACAAGACCCGCTCGATACAGACGCCTGGGTTCGTACGGTTGAATCCAAGTTCGAGCTTCTCACCACCCCGTGCCCCGACCATAACAAGGCCCGGTTTGCAGCTCAACAACTGCGTGATTCCGCCCGGCTCTGGTGGGACCACTACCATGCTATGTTGCCGGCCGACCATGTGGTCAGCTAGAACGAGTTCAAGACCGCGTTCAGAGCGCATCACATTCCAGATGGTCTCCTGGAGCGCAAGCTCAACGAGTTCCTGGATCTTACCCAGGGAAACCAAGATGTCCTGCACTACGCCCAAGCTTTCAATGACTCGTGCCGTTATGCCGGCTATCATGCGGACACAGACGAGAAGAAGCGGGACAGATTCCGCCGAGGACTAAGTTTGGAGCTCAGAGAGAGGTTGAACCCCATCAAGGTGGATACCTACAACGAGTTGGTCAACCTGGCCATCTCGCAAGAGGATTGCATGCAGGCTCTCAAAGCCGACCAGAAGAGGAAGGCCTCCATGGCATTTCCGAGCCAGCCAACTCGAAGGTTCAGGATAGTTCCTCCACAAGTGCCCAGCCAACCCCAGCAGTCGTCGGGAAGATGGGTTGCCCGACCCCCGCCAGCTACATCACCTCGTTGTGACGACCGGCCCCTAATCTTCCCAGTTAATCTTAATCCTAGCCCCTGATCACCTGTCTAGTTTTCCGAGCCAAAGTGATCAACCTGCCGCCCGGTCCCGACCCCTGAGACCCGACCCCTCCCCGCCTTGCTTCGGTTCCGACCCCGCTAAAACCCAGCTCACCGTCGGATCCTTCTAAGTCTTTCCCAAGCGTCCGTTCCATCTGACCAGTGGACCCGCGAGATCTTTTTCCCCCAGATCTTCCGCGACAGGCGCACTCGAGTTGCATGCCCGCTTCAGAGTCTTCCCGCCGCGTGGCTCATCTTCTCCGACGCCCGCCGCTCAGCCTCGTCTCTGACCCGCGACCGAATGGATTCTCGCGCCCCTTTCCCCAATGGCAGCGGAAGCCCCTCTGCAACCTTTCTACCGCGCCTTGCCTCCCGCGGCCATCATCACACCGCCAGATCCTGGCCGCAGAGCCCGATGTCACCCGTCTTTTCCGTCACTTCGAACACAGTCGCGCCGCCTGGTCTTCGCTACCCGACGATTCCTCCTTCGCCAACCCCCACCATGGCAGCGACAGCTCCTTTCCCCGCCCTGTCAGAAGCCGCCCGACAATCTATTGCTCCGCGCTCGCTCGCGCGCCCGCGGCTACCTGTCTTCTCACCTGTGCGCCCTCGATTCTAGCGCCGTTTAACCGGTCGCTTCCATCAAATCTACCGCACGGCGACGCCCGCCTCCGCCAAATCTCAAACACCGGCATACCCGCTCCTGCGCCGCCCTGACGCCAGAGCCCAATGACCGCTGGCGTTATCCCCGAAGTCCTGCACCACCGCCCTCGTCGCTCAATCGCCGCCCCGGCAGAGCACTCCATTGCACTCTCCCCAGCCTTCGCGCCGCTCCTCTTCTCGCTCCTGCGCCGCTTCCCTTCCCCGTCCGAGCAGCTATAAAAGGGAATGCGCAAGCCCGCCGGAGTTCCCTCCGCCATTGCTGCCTTCAGCCATTTCTCTTGCTCCCTGCTCAAGCTCCTAGCACCACCCGCTAAGTTCTTGAGGAACTCTCCTCTCCGCTCCCCTCCGTTTTCCCCAAGCCACTCGGCCGCTTGCTCCTCCGTGCTGCGTGAAAGCTCACTTGTGATCCACAAGAAGCACCGCCGCCGCCGGAGCCCTACCGGACTTAGCCGTTGTTCAGAGCCTTAGTCCCTCCGCCCAAGTCTGCTTCTTCCCGACCCCAAGCTTTCCTTGTAGGAAGAAGGTAAGCTGCCGACCCCAGTCCGCTTCGCCCGACCCCTCTTATCCGCCCGACCCCGATTCCGTCTCACCCGACCCTATCTGTTCCGCCGACCCCTATCCGCCTTGCCCGAGGGCTTGACTGTGATCTTTTCTTCAACCCGAGGGTGTATGTGTAAAACTTAGGCACCCTTCAGCGCTTGCGTCTGAGGATCCTCGGTATACCACATCCTCTAGTTGAAGGAACAGATCATAAGTTCCTTTGCAACCCTTACCTTTTGACCTCCACCAGCTCCCTTAAACCTCCACACCCTCCTGCTTTGTGTCGCGAGTTTCTGGGCTCAGACGTGCAAGTGTTGCTGTTGAAATAACCGTCTATGCTAACTCTTGCATTGCATTCGTGTAGAGCTGCGCCTCGCTGACGGCTTCTACGAGTTGCACCCGGCGCCAGAAGACGAAGTTGTAGCTGAGCTCCTGCCCCCAGAAGCCGAAGCCGCCCCCGAAGTCGAGCAGTTCCCTTCCCCCTTGCTCGAAGGCAAGTCCCGGTTGCATGAAAACCCTGTGCTGTTTTTCCAAACTTGCGCATGCCTTCTGTAACATGCTTGTGCATTTACGTATAGGAATTGTTTGGAACCCTAGATGCATGACTTAGTTATCCCCATGATCTGAACACTAGCTGTTGGACCGAGTAGCTGCTTGCTTAACTAGGAAACGGTAAAAGCCGAGTGATTCCCTGTCACTCGCGAGTTGTAGGAGTTGGTTGTCTACCCTGCTGTTACCACTATAAGGACGATGGACGGGGCAGGGTTTGGGTAACTCTTTGGTGGTCGGATGGTTGTCCCGTCTGTCTATGAAAACTTGCTAAGGCCTGACAGTGGTGGTGTTCGTGATCAAGTGTTTGAAAGTACTAACCTCATACTTAGTATGGGATGACGAAGCCTAGTACCGGATTGAACCTAGACGTGAGCGGTCGCCCCATTGTTCTTGGAACGGAGTTTCCCCTGCTGGTTGTCGCACGTGGTGGCAAGTGTGGTCACAGAACGGCAGAGGCCGGGTCTGTGGAACCTTGCACCAAAGGAAATGGGCCCGACACGGGTTAGGGGATTGATGGGGAAGGCCGACACAGGAAGCGACCTCCGGGTGCGCGGATGTCGTGAGGTTAGGTTCACCATGCATGGTTAAAGAACTCGAATCGATTCGTCTGCCTCTCACAGTTTGAGACTGCTTGATCGCTATGTCACCCTGAGTAAATGAGGAATCTGATGATGACATGGATTTGTTGATATATATATATACCTTGTTTTGGTTCTATGATTGCTTAGAATAGGTTGCAAAACCTAGACCGGTTAATGAACCTAGAACCGAAGCTAAAACTTGAAAATAGGGTTTACTTAGTGCTTTTGGCAAACAAACCCCCAGCCAAAAAAGCCCTGCATGTCTAGAATGGTGGAGTAGTTTTACTCCTGTCGGTTAAGTCTTGTTGAGCTTAGTAGCTCAGCCTTGTTGTGGCTCCTGTTTTTCAGGTGAAGTTGCTGCCCCCGACCCTTCTTCTGCTGGCACTTGGCCGCCCCAGCTCCCTCCGGGTTGAACGGTCGAGTGGGATCCCTCCTCGGACGGCGAGGAGAGGGATCAGTGATGTCCCGGCTGGCCTCACCAGGACGTCCGACCCCGACGATTGCTTCCGCTAGTGTTTTATCTTCTGTGTTTTCTCTGAAACCTTGTAAAACTCTGATGTTATTTCATAACCAAACTAAATGGTTAGGTTGTTAACTCGGTGGACTTGTTGTACTCTCTGGAACCGCTCACCTTCGTGTGAGTCTGCTAAAATGGTCCTGTTCAAGTGGTTAAATCGGAGGAAATCCGACGGCACCTCGTGTTTACTCGGCTGAGGCATGAGTGTCGCGTATCAGGCGGCTAAATCGTGTTTAACCGAGTAGATCCGAAGTGGATCCGCCACACTCGTTTTCCTGGCTTCCAACCACAAGCGCCCCGGCCGACCCCACCACCACCACTGCACCCTGCAACTGGTAACCGCTACTTCACCTACGGCAATGAAGGGCATTTTACTAAGGACGGCCCCAGGAACAGAAATCAGCAACCTGCCCAGAACCCCATGGCGAACAGAGGAAGAAGGCCCAAGGTGCAAGTTCGACAAGGACGGCTCAACTACACTAGCTTGACCGAACTCCCCGAAGGTGCGCCAGTGATGACGGGTACTTTCTTTGTCTTAAATCAAGCTGTTGTTGTGTTGTTTGATTCGGGAGCCTCTCATAGCTTCATCGGGAGTAAGACTAGAGAAAGATGTGAGCTGAGTGTCGGTCGCACTAAAGGATCATATGTGATCGCCACTCCGGGAGGAAAGATAACCTCGGATCAGATCGTTACTCTTGTACCTCTCCAGTTAGGCCAAACTCTTTTTAAGGAAAATCTTATCATCCTTGACCTAGAAGGAATAGATATCATCCTCGGGATGGATTGGATGACCAGACACCAAGTGGTTCTAGATACAGCTGCTCGAACTCTCTACATCAACTCACCCTTTCATGACAGTTCTACCCTACCCTTGAAACCCCCTAAGTATGCACTTCCTTGTGCGTACCCTCTATCGGAAACCCGGCTAGAAAGCCTCCCTGTTGTCTGTGAGTACCCGAATGTGTTCCCAGAGGACTTGCCCGGCATGCCGCCCAATAGAGATGTGGAGTTTTCCATAGAGTTGATCCCCGACACCGCTCCGATATCCAAGAGACCCTATCGGATGCCACCAGCTGAGTTGGCCGAGTTGAAGACCCAGTTGCATGATCTGTTGGAGAAAGGTTTCATCCGACCCAGTGCATCACCCTGGGGTTGCCCGGCCCTGTTTGTGAAGAAGAAGGATGGCAGTCTGCGCATGTGTGTAGACTACCGACCTCTCAATGCGGTGACCATCAAAAACAAGTACCCACTCCCCCGCGTTGATGTCTTGTTTGATCAGTTAGCTGGAGCTAGAGTGTTCTCCAAAATCGATCTTCGTTCAGGCTATCACCAAATCAAGATCCGACCATGTGACATCCCTAAGACTGCCTTCTCCACAAGATATGGACTCTACGAGTACCTGGTCATGTCTTTTGGACTCACCAATGCACCTGCATACTTCATGTAGCTCATGAACTCGGTGTTCATGTCCGAGTTGGACAAGTTTGTAGTGGTGTTCATTGATGATATCTTGGTATACTCGAAGAGCGAAGAAGAACATGCCAACCATCTTCGCATAGTTCTCCAACGGCTGAGAGACCATCGGCTCTATGCCAAGTTCTCCAAGTGTGAGTTCTGGTTGGATAGTGTCAAGTTCTTGGGACATACTATCTCTAAGAATGGCATAGCCTTTGACCCCAGCAAGGTGCAGGAAGTCATAGACTGGAAGCCTCCTACCTTAGTGCACCAGATCTGAAGTTTCCTTGGACTGGCAGGCTACTATCGGCGTTTCATACCGGATTTCTCCAAGATAGCTAAGCCGATGATAGAGTTGTTGAAGAAAGAGGTCAGATTTGTGTGGGACGACAAATGTGGAGAAGCCTTCAAGACCCTGAAGCACTTGCTGACCACAGCCCCAGTTTTGGCTCAACCCGACCTCTCTAGGTCGTTTGACATGTACTGTGACGCCTCTGGCACTGGACTTGGGTGTGTTCTTATGCAAGACAACCGAGTCATTGCCTATGCCTCACGAGCGTTACGACCTCATGAGCTAAACTACCCGACCCATGATCTTGAGTTGGTCGCAGTGATCCATGCCTTAAAGATATGGCGACATTATCTAATGGGCACCCGCTGCAACATCTACACCGACCACAAGAGCCTCAAGTATAACTTCACCCAAGCCGACCTCAACATGCGCCAAAGAAGATGGTTGGAGTTGATAAAAGACTATGAGTTGGAAGTGCACTATCACCCCGGCAAGGCCAATGTGGTAGCCGACGCTCTTAGCCGCAAGTCCTGTTGCAACTGCTTGTTGGCAACAACCTTCACCGAAACCTTGTGTCATGAGATGGGAAAACTCAGTTTGGAAATTGTTCCCCATGGAACCCTTGGCCACATAGCTCTTGAGTCTGTTTTGAAAGACCAGATAAGATCAGCACAGCTAGAGGATGCGGAAGTAAGATGAATCAAAATGAAGATTTCATTGAAGGATGAAGGGTATAAGCAATTCCGACAGGATGAGACTGGAAGGTGTATTATGGAAACCAGCTTGTTGTACCATCCGACCCCAACCTTAAGAAGCAGATCCTAGATGAAGCTCATCTCTCCAAGTTCTCGATCCATCCTGGCAGCAATAAGATGTACCATGATCTCCGTCAAACCTTCTGGTGGAGTGGAATGAAGCCGGAAATTGCCCGATATGTTTCAGAATGTGACACCTGTCAACATGTCAAAGCCAGCCATCTAAAGGTAGCAGGTACCCTGCAGCCCCTACCTATTCCCTCTTGGAAATGAGAAGACATCAGCATGGACTTCATAGTTGGACTGCCCCTTACATCACAGCGACATGACTCCATCTGGGTTATAGTGGACCGCCTGACCAAGTCTGCCCACTTCCTTCCTGTCCACACCACTTACACGGCCAAGAAGTATGCGGAGTTGTATCTTGACCGCATTATTTCCCTACACGGTGTGCCTAGGACGATCATTTCTGATCAAGGAGTTCAGTTTATAGCACGCTTTTGGGAATAGCTACAAGCATCAATGGGCACCAAGCTCATCTGTAGCTCAACCTATCATCCTCAAACCGATGGTCAAACCGAAAGAGTCAATCAGATCCTTGAAGACATGTTGAGAGCTTGTGTCATCCATTATGACAAAAATTGGGACAAGTGCTTGCCCTTGGCAGAATTCTCCTACAACAACAGCTACCAGGCCAGTTTGAAGATGGCATGTTTGAAGCCTTATATGGCCGGAGATGTCGGACACCTTTGAATTGGTCACAAACTGGAGAAAGACAGATCTATGGCCCTAACTTAGTGGTAGAAGCCGAAGAGCAAGTAAGGGTAATTCAAACAAATCTCAAGGTTGCCCAATCTCGACAGAAGAATTACTCCGACAGAAGAAGAAGACCCCTGCAGTTTGATATTGGTAATCATGTGTATCTTCGAGTCTCCCCGACCAAAGGAGTGTAACGGTTTGGAGTGAAAGGAAAGTTGGCTCCCCGCTACATTGGCCCTTATGAGATTGTGGAGATCTGTGGACCCGTTGCTTACCGGATCCAACTCCCGGAACAACTCTCGGCCATACACGATGTTTTCCATGTGTCTCAACTGAAGAAATGTGTCCAAGTCCCAACCGAGATCTTAGAGCAAGAGCAGTTTCAGATCGAGTCCGACCTAACCTACGCCGAGTACCCAGACAGAATTCTTGACCATAAGGAGAGGCGCACCCGGCGCCAAGTGGTTAAAATGTACAAGATCTTATGGAGCAACAAAACAGAGGATGAAGCAACATGGGAAACAGACGAGTATTTGAACAAGCACTTCCCAGGTTTTCTGTCTCGTCAAGGAGGTAAGGACTATACACCTTACTCTTACACCTGAATCTCGGGACGAGATTCTTTTTTAGAGGGGTAGGCTGTGACGTCCGACCCCAAATCTCTCGAGTTAATCTTAATCTAAGTCCCTAACCACGTCTCAGCTTTACCGAGTTTAAATACTCAACCTCCAGTCCGGTCCCGACCCCTGCGATCCGACCCCTCGCCGTGGTCTCCCCAGTTCCGACCCCGCCGACCCCCAACCCACCGTCGGATCTTCCTAAACCTTTCCGCAGCATCGCCCTCCAGTTCGAGCAGTGGACCACCGAAACTGACTGGTGGGCCCACGAGATCTTTTCCCCCAGATCTCCCGCGACAGGCGCACTCGAGTTGCATGCCCGCTTCAGTTTTCCCCCGCCGCGTGGCTCGACTCCTCCGACGTCTGCCGCTCCGCCTCGTCTTCGGCTCGCGACCGGATGGATTCTCGCGCTCCCTTCCCCAATCGCGGCGGAAGCTCCCCTGCTACCCTTTCTGCAGCACCTCGCCGCCCGCGCCCATCATCACATCGCCAGACCCCGGCCGCAGAGCCTGATGCCGCCCGTCTTTTCCGTCACCTCGCCACAGTCGCGCCGCCCCGGTCTTCGCTACACGACGATTCCTCCTCCGCCAACCCAGACCGCGGCAGCGACAGCTCCTTTTCCTGCCCTGTCAGAAGCCGCCCCGACAATCTGTTGCTCCGCGCTCGCCCGCGCGCCCGCAGCCGCCTGTCTTCTCACCTGTGCGCCCTCGATCCTAGCGCCGTTTTCCCGGCCACTTCCATCAGCTCCACCGCACGACGACACCCGCCTCCGCCAAATCTCAACCACCGGCAAACCCGCGCCTGCGCCGCCCTGACGTCAGTACCCAATGACCGTCGGCGTCATCCCCGAAGTCCTGCTCCACCGCCCTCGTCGCGCAATCGCCGCCCGGGCAGCGCACTCCATCACTTCTTCCCCGGCCTTCGCGCCGCTCCCCCTTCTCACTCCCGCGCCGCTATAAAAGGGAATGCAGAAGCCCCGCCGGAGTTTACCTTGCCATAGCTGCCATCTCTCTTGCTCCCTATCCGAGCTCACAGCGCCACCACCTAAGTCTGAGGAACTCTCCTCTCTGCTCAAGCACCATCGCATTTCTCCAATCCACCAACCACTGCTTTCAGTGCTGCCCAAGAGCTTGCTTGTGATCCACAAGAAGCACCGCCGCCGCCGGACATTCTCGCGGCCGTCCCAAGCCCTTAGTTCTTCCGCCCAAGCCTCCTCTGTAAGACGAAGGTAGGCTGCCGACCCTTGTTCGCTTCGCCCGACCCCTCTTATCCGCCCGACCCCGGTTCCGTCTCGCCCGACCCTGTCTGTTCCGCCGACCCTTCTCCGCCTCGCCCGAGGGCTCGGCTGTGCCTTTTTCTTTGAACCGAGGGTCTATGTGTAAAACTTGGGGACCTTTCAGCGTTGAGTCTGAGGACCCCTAGTACATCAAACCCTCTAGTTTAAGGGTCAGATCATCAGTTCCTTCCCTCCGACCCTTACCTCTTGATCTCCATCAACTCCATTGAACCTCCCCACCCTCCTGTAACTTGTCGCAAGTTTCTGGGCTTAGACTTGCAAGTGTTGCTGTTGAAATAACCGTCTATGCTAACCAATGCATTGCATTCATGTAGAGTTGCGTCTCGCCGACGGCTACTACGAGCTGCACCCGGCGCCAGAAGACGAAGCTGTAGCCGAGCTCCTGCCCCCAGAAGCCGAAGCCGCCCAAGCAGAAGAGCAGCTTCCTTCCTTCTCGCTTGAAGGCAAGCCCCGGATGCATGAAACCCCTATGTTTTCCAAACTTGCGCATGCCTTCTGCATCTTGTTTGTGCATTTATGTATAGGAGTTTTTTGCAACCCTAGGTTTATAACTTAGATCCCTTGATCTGAACACTAGCTGTTGGACCGAGTATATGCTTTGCTTAAATAGGAAACGGTAAAAGCCGAGTGATTTTCTGTCACTCGCGAGTTGTAGGAGTTGGTTGTTCCTCTTCTGTTACAACTATAAGGACGATGGACGGGGCAGGGCTTGAGGTAACTCTTTGGTGGTCGGTTGATCGCCCCGTCTGTCAATGAAACTTGCTAAGGCCCGACAGTGGTGGTGTTCGTGATCAAGTGTTTGAAAGTACTAACCTCATACTTATTATGGGATGAGGAAGCCTAGTACCGGATTGAACCTAGACGTGAGTGGTCGCCCCATTGTCCTTGGAATGGAGTTTCCCCTGCGGCCGCACGTGGTGGCAAGTGTGGTCACAGAACGGCAGAGGCCGGGTCTGTGGAACCTTGCACCAAAGGAAATGGGCCCGACACGGGCTAGGGAATTGATGGGGAAGGCCGACACAGGAAGCGACCCTCGGTGGTGCGCGGATGTCGTGAGGTTAGGTTCACCATGCATGATTAAAGAACTCGAATCGATTCGTCTGCCTCTCACAGTTTGAGACTGCTTGATCGCTATGTCACCCTGAGTAAATAAGGAATCTGATGATGACATGGTTTTGTTGATGAGATATATACCTTTTGGTTGGTTCTATGATTGTTTAGAATAGGTTGCAAACTTAGACCGGATAATGAACTTAGAACTAGAGCTAAAACTTAAAAGTAGGGTTACATCTAGCGCTTTTGGCAAACAAACCCCCAGCCAAAAAGCCTTGCATGTCTAGAAGTAGTGGAGTAGCGTACTCCCTGTCGGTTAAGTCTTGGTGAGCTTAGTAGCTCAGCCTTGTTGTGGCTTTTTCTTTTTTAGGTGAAGTTGTTGCTCCCGAGTCTTCTTCTATTGGCACTTAGCCGCCCCAACTCCCTCCGGGTTGGACGGTTGAGTGGGATCCCTCCTCGGACGGTGAGGAGAGGGATCACTGACGTCCTGGCTGGCCTCACCATGGATGTCCGACCCCGACGAAGTAGCTTCCGCTTGCTGTTTTACCTTCTGTGGTTTTCTTTTGAACCTTGTAAAACTCTGATGATTGGTTTTATGGCCGAACTAAATAGTTAAGTTGTTTAACTCAGTGGACTCGTTGTATTCTCTGGAACCACTCACCTTCGTGTGAGTTTGCTAACTCGGTCCTGTTCAAGTGGTTAAATCGGATGAAATCCGACGGCACTTCGTGTTAACTTGGCTAAGGTATGGGTGTCGCATGTTAGGCGACTCAACTGTGTTTAATCAGGCTAATCCGAAGTGGATCCGCCACAATGGTATGGGCCGGACCAGCACGGGCATGACGGTCGCCGTGCCATGCCGTGCCTGGACCGGGCCAAAATCCCACGCCATGGGGCAGCCCATGTGCCACAGACCATATGGCCAACTATAGGTGGGTGTCGAGCGGTTCGATGAGCAGAAAAGAAGTGATTTGATGTCTTCTCTATTCGATTTTGAGAAAGGACTGGTCAGCGTGGGCCGTAGGGCTGGGCTTTGTCGAGACATTTTGTTCCTATTGGGCTCAATGCTCATCTGGACCTCTCGCACTGGATTTCCGGAAGGTCCTATATAAATTCCGGAAGTCTGTTAGTTATTGGGCTTCCCGAGTTTGAGGTTTGTGCGAAAAGCTTCGTTCATTAGATCTTCCCAACCCTAGGATCCCGTCCGTGCGTTGCCCTCTAGTTCCATGCGCCGCCGACTTTGCTGGCCATCACCGAGGCAAGCGTGACGTGACCCTGTGGCCTCGAGTCCCCTGCCCACGTGCTTCGCGGCTGTCCCCTAGGGCTGCTCCCATGTACTCATCTGCATCAGGGCATGTACAACGCTTGTCTTTTTGCCGTCTGAAAGACGCTCTTTTTTGCAAAAAAAAACCTTGACTTAGCCAAGAGACGGACACGCCATCTCTTCATGAAGAGATGATGGGGGCTCGTGCTCCCAAGTCATATCGCCCGCTCCAGCACCGTTATACGACGGGGGCTTGTACTCCCAAGCTATATTTGATCATCTTGATTAACGAGTCTATACCAGAATTAATTAGCTTGCAGATAGTCTAATAGACAACTCATTATATAAATTGTCTGTATTGCTGTCTTTATATGACATAATTGGTACTTGCAGACGGGAGGTGTCTAAAGGTACCTTAGCTTAGCTTGTGTGTCGCCACTCGCGCCCTGCCTCCTAGGTACGCCAGACCCGCACGCCACATGCCCGCCCCATGCGCCACCGGTCCCCTGGACACGCTGCCTCAAGAAGAAGCTGCCTCCACCGAGGCTGAAGAAGATATTTTTTTGGAATGCCCATCCTTGTTTGAAAAAAATGTTGAACCCATCCGACCAAACTTTTGGTGGTTGAACGTGGTTGCCCTGCATGTTTGAATGAACGTCAACTGTAGGTGAGCGGCGCGCGTCCGCGTGTAGTGTTTTCTGCGTCCATTTAGGGCTGAACGGTGGCGACCGTTTTGTCCACCGATTAAATGGCGAGCCAATGGTTCAACAGGGTGAGCGTGGGCGCCAACAAACATACCCCTGATACTACTGAAGTGAACTGATTATGTAGGATATGTTTTTTTTATGAAACAGGAGGGGATGATCCCTGCTGGATATATATTATATAGGAAAAATAACAGTAGTTTGAGAGGTACAAATCAGGAAAGAAAGAAAGAAAGAAAGAAAATCAAAAAGATTACAATGAGTGCTCTAGCCATTCCAACATTGGTTGCTTCCAAGCCTCTTTTACTCGCAGAACAACCTGAGTAAAAATAATCTTAAACCTTAACATAGCATCTTGAACTGATAGATTAATACCTTTGAATTTCCAGTCATTTCTTGCCATCCAAATACACCAGCTCATGAGAACTATGATTTTCATAAAAAATTGAGTTTTGAAGCTACTGAGGATGGTGTAGGGTTCATCTGTCAAGTTAGCAAATAGGCTTATATTGATCCAATATTCCTAGGCAAAATTATGTAGGATATGTTACAGTCTTGAGCTTCTAGGAATGCTCGGACTATGGTAATTTTTACTATTGAGGCGAGTGGTGATGGGATGGCTTAAATTTGCAGGTTGATATTCAACCGTAGACCCGTAGTCATTTTATCTCATCGAATCCAAATCGGACGACTATGTCGTTTTTCAGAAACAAAGAGTAAAGTGTAACGCGAACTGAGCGTAGCTTAGCTAGTAAAAATTCCTTGTGGTGGAACCTGCCCACCATGGTTGGAGACCTCGACTCGGCACTAGTGATCACATTTTTCCTAATTTTATTCCAGAATTTAACCGGTATTTCAGTGGTAGGTGACGTGCCCGTCGACAGCAAGGCGCCAGCGGTGATTTCATCAATCTCGAGAATTTGCCGGCTCAGGTTCTCGGAGGTGCTCATAAGATAGAGTTGCATGCGTGTGTTCGTAGGAGAGAGTGTGCACATGTGTATGTGAGCGCCTACATCTTGCACTATATTGCCCACATGGTGGCCATCGTAGCCTCGGTGGCGTTCATGTAGTTTATCAGTGTTCCCGCGTGCAGTTTCGGATTGACCACGGTGCAACGTCACTTGTCACACCAAATGCGGAGGGTTGGCCAAGAAAACCAGACGTGTTTATTTGAGCTGCAGCTTTTGACCTTTTCTAAAAAGCTGTTGCTAGCTTTTTATTTAAAAAAGCTAACATTAGCTTTTAGAAAATGTGTTTAACTTTCTGAGTTCAAAAAACTATGAAAAGCTCACAAAACCGAACTTTTCCACTTTATGGTTTATTTGAGATGCAGTTTTGACCTTTTCTGAAAAGCTGTTGTTAACTTTTTTATTTTAAAAAGCTAACATTAACTTTTAGAAAATGTGTTTAGCTTTTTGAGTTCAAAAAGCTACGAAAACTTCACAAAACCAAATTTTTCAACTTTTCTTATAAATTTTTCAGAAACTGCATGAAGTTCACTATTTTTTGAACTCTTGTCTTTTGGAACCTACCAACTACCAAAAAGCTAATAATAGAACCCCCACGCGCAAGGCATAGCAAAGTCATCATCAGGTGGCAGACTCGAGGCCAAACCCGAGAACGCCCTGCTCCGGTTGGTTCACGGGGCATAACAAGTCGTCTTCGAAAATCCACGCCACACTACTACCGTTACGTCCCGGTGCCATTGCCCGTTAAGATATTTGATACAACATGCTAAATTTTAGAAGGTCACATCATATATTCGGACGTTCATTGCCCGTTAAGATATTTGATATAACATGCTAAATTTTAGAAGGTCACATCATATATTCGGACGTTCATTAGGAAGACTAAACATGAGCTAATTATAACACTAACTGCAGAACCCCTGTACTAATTCGCGAGACGAATCTGTTAAACCTAATTAATCCATCATCAGTAAATGGTTACTGTAGCACCATATTGTCAAATCATGAACTAATTAGGTTTAATAGATTCGTCTCGCGAATTAGACTCCATCTGTGTAATTAGTTTTGTAATTAGACTATATTTAATACTCCTAATTAGTATCAAATATCCGATGTGACAGTTACTAAAGTTTAGGAGAGTGTATCCAACACTCTCTAAGTCAAAGGTGCTGCTGGTGCAGCCGCACCCGAGACGAGCTAGGCTGGCAATTGCCATTACCTGACGTCGGGCAACCAGTCATGCAGCTGACGCCTGAAGCATGTATACAGGTTGCTGCTGGGTGGGGTGTTCTTAGTACAGGTTGCCATTAGGATTAAAAAAATGACAACTAGAGACTGACCTTGATTGGATGGTGTTTATCGCATCCAATTGACGTGCTAGCCCAAGATTTGTTTACATGTTTTACCATTTTGATATGGCTTACTCCCTCTCCTGTCTGTAAATACTCTGTTTTGGATAAATGGCAGCGTCTCTCAAAAATATGATTTTAACCACTATTTTTATTAGTTTATAAAATGAAACACATATATATGACATAATGAAAGTTCCCTTCAAGGCAACTCTGGCATATGGCTTGTATTTTTTTACAAGTAAATATTATAAAATTTATATACAGTGAAAGCTATAATATTGAAAATTGGAGGGAGTACATAATATTGAAAGCAGAAATCAAATGAATTACCATGAGAAACACTTGGTGTACACAAAGTCTATTTTTTAAAGTGGAATTTAACAAGTGACAGGGGAATGTAAGGTAGTAGAGAACAAAAAACAACAAAGACAGGGAATCTTGCAAAGTTCCGTGAGTTGCATTCCAAATTTCTTGTGCAGCAGTTTGATGTTTATCTACATGGTCTCTCTGAATTGGAAGTAGTTGGTGCTTCTATGGTTGAAATGTTTTGTGCTAGCTCTTATTTACTTCCCTCCAAACTCCCAACTTTGACACTATGCAAAAAGAAGATTCCCTATCACATCAAACTTGCGGTACATGCATGGAGTACTAAATGTAGACGAAATCAAAAACTAATTGCATAGTTTTGTTGTACTTTGCGAGACGAATCTTTTGAGCCTAATTAGTCAATATTTGGACAATAATTCATAAATACAAACGAAACGCTACAGTGTCGCATTTATGGCAAAATGCCAATTTGGCACCTCCCAACTTGGGAAGTAAACAAGGGCCTAGTCGCATATGCAGTGCGAATCTCCGCTGTCGCAGGTCGTGTCATCACGTGCGTGTCTTTTGTTTGCTAGCACCTCTGGATTTCGACTATGACATTATCACATTATGCAACTTGGACCTCTTTTGAACATTTTGTTTTAAGCGGCCGGAACCCTCTATCCACCAAAAGCATCTCCAGCAGATTGCTCATCTTCTACTACCAAAACATCTTCTCTTTCCATCTCTAATAGTTACTTTACATATACCGAAATCCAATTCCAATACCTCCACCAACACATGGGGCCCACGCGTCAGACGATTTACTCATTTTTTCCACCCCACCCGTCTCTTCCCCTCTTCCTCCTAGCTCCTCGCATCCACCACCCTCCCGTCCATTTTTCTTCTCTGCTCTAGCATCCACCGCCCTCCTGTCCTCCCCGCGCCAGTCACACCCGTGCGCTCCTTTCCTCCCCGCACCGACGCTCCCGCTCCTCTTCTCCCCCATGGCTCGCCAGCGGCAGCTCTCAAGTTCCGTCCCGCTCGCAACCAAGGTGTTGACATCAGATTTTGACACGTATGGAATCGGTGTCAAGGAAGGAAAGGACTGGTCGATGCGGTAGGTTGAGAGGTCGCGATTGGGAATCGGCCGATTGGTGCTATAGTTGGGGATCGGCCGATTGGCGTCACAGTGTTTTGGCGGACGGAGTTGGTGGAGATCGGCCGATTGGAAGGCTGGGGCAATTAGGCCAATATGGGCTTAAAGTGGATCAGAGAAAGAAGATAGAGAAAAATTTGTCCGCAGGAGTATAATAACCAACTCCGATACGAGTTGTGTTTGTAAATATTCGTTTTCGTTTAAAATTAGAGATAGATCCTAGTCGGTTGGGAAATTGATTGTAACAGGCTATAAATAGCCATCCTCAGAGATTTGTAGAAACAACATCAATCAATACAAATAAATCTACATTTCCATCGTACTTTACTTTCAAGCCGGTGACTTCGCCAATACTTTTCTTCTTTCACGAGTTTGTACGGGTTGGCAGGACTGCATCGACACGATCTCCGGCCGATTCTGTAAGTTCCGCTTATCGAGTAATATCTAAGCTTTAACTTTGGTCGCATCACTGTTGTTTCGTTTAGATTTATTCACCAGTTATCGATATTTACTAGAATTATAGGTTTCATCTGTTGTTCTAGTTTTATCACCAGTTACCCAGCTTGAGATTTGTGCTATCGGCTTTGTTATCGTTACTTCTTATTCAGTATCATCACATAGCCGATTAGATCTATTTCAAGTGTCGCCTTCGTAGCTTTGTCTAGTTTACTCCAGTAATTCTCTTCACAATTGCTACATGATCGTCGGCTGTATCATAGCCAATTATCTTTTTATAGCAAATCGGCCGATTCGCTGATACGCTTTCTCGAGATCGGAACCTTAGCTGATCGGAACCCCTGGAATTTGACATGTTCTCTTCCTTGCCAATCAACGGGTCAGATTGGCTGGCACGCCGCATGAACCGTACCAGGGCGATCACCCGAACAGGAGCTAAGCAGATTCTCCCGAGTCGTGTGTCCGATGCTGAGGGTCAATCGGCTGACTTTTAGCGCCAACACACTTTTGGCACGCCCGGTGGGACCACTTCAACCTCTACCATGTCGAAAGCTGCCAAAATCTTCGAAGATAACATCATCGAAGTGCTGGAAGCAGATCTCAAGGACGACCAGAAAGAAGAGTTGGAAAAGCAAGTAGAACAATACTGGAAAACATGCCTGTAATCTTTCAGTCGTACCAGGAGCGGGGAGACCGTCAAGAAAGCTCCTTTCCTAACTCCCCACCAGATCACCATTGCTGAGGACTCGGGCAAGATGTTCGAGATAGTTCAGCAGTCCGTCTATCAGGCTTTCATCGACCAATCCCCTGTGATGGCCAACACGGTATACAATGCTATCATCAGCTCCCTGGCCAATGGCGTATCTCAGGGATATCAGGGGCCAGCATATGCACCGCCCATTACGGCCCCAGTCAGGAGCTTTCCAAGCACATCTCACTCGGCTTCTCAGCCGATGCCAACTCAACATGGAGGACACAATGCTTCACTGACTTCAATGCATCCAGAATATAACGGTGCGCCATGCTTTCAGTCACAAGCGCCACCTCAACCTACTCAGATTTCCTCCATGCAATCATTGCCATCAAACTCAGCGCCTTGGGGGGCACCATCGACAGCGGTTGTTCTAGATCAATCGGCCGGCTATGGAGGCTCTCCGATCTAGGCACAATTCCAATCGGCCACCCGGCCGACGGTTCCACAGTATCAACCATCCATGTCAGAAATCGGCAGGGGGCAGACGCTGCTGAGGTACTCCGAAGTGCGGCACCGATGATACTATACGATGAGGCGGTCGGTTCGCTGCACCATCAATTGTTAAACACCCAGGCGGTTACGTTACCACAGAATCCGCCGCACGCTTCGATTCATCACCCGGTCATCCCGCCGCCGATCCACCAACATGTGCCAATTTCCCAGCCAGTAATTCATCAGCAGCAAGTGGATTGGACGGCAAGGATAGTGGAGATAATTCAAGATCAATTCGGGTTGAAGCCGAAGGTACAAACCTACACGTACAGAACGCCGTACCCACTTGCCTACGATCTACTGCCGTTTTCCCATCGGTACAAAGTCCCCGACTTCACCAAATTTTCGGGACTGGACGACACCTCAACTGTGGAGCACGTAAACAGACATCATCCAGTGCGGAGAAGCCGCCACACAAGATGCTCTGCGGGTACGTCTGTTCTCATCATCCCTGTCCGGGTTGGCTTTCTAGTGGTTCACTACACTGCTGCCCAATTCCATCGTCACTTGGGCCGATCTGGAAAAGCAATTCCACAAGTACTTCTACGTGGGAGTCCACGAGATGAAACTCTCCTATCTGACCAGCCTCAGGTAGAGGAGCGACGAGCCAGTAACCAATTATGTGCAGAGGTTCAGAGAGATCAGAAACAAATGCTACACCCTAGTCCTGACTAACGCACAACTGGCCGATATCACCTTCCAAGGTCTCCCGCCACACATCAAAGAGAAGTACGCTTCCTAGGAGTTTGAGAGTCTGAGTCATATCGTTCACCATTTGGCCGGTCAAGAAGTACGCCCCTTTGATCAGCGGAGAAATTTCCAAAAGAAGGTAGCATACCTGGAGGGATCTGAATCTGAGGAGGAAGCGGAAATCGGCCTAGCAGAGTGGGTTAAAGGAAAGAAGCCGATATCGTGTCCGTTCGGGAAAAAGGAGCCGGAGGCGTTCGGCTTTAACATGTCTAAGGCTGACAAGATTTTCGACCTACTTGTCCAAGAGGGGCAAATCAAACTCTCACCTTATCATACGATCCCATCGGCTGAGCAGCTAAAAAAGATGAAGTATTGCAAATGGCATAATCCCATGTCCCACGACACAAATGAGTGCAAGATCTTCCGTCAGCAGATACAGTCGGCCATTGAGCAGGGCAGACTCAAATTTGAGGTCCCGACGAAGCCACTAAAGCCGATGAAGATCGATCAGCATCCCTTTCCCACTAACATGGTTGACACGGGAAGGAACGCACTTCAAACCAAAGTGCTAACGTCAGAATCGGCCAAGAAAAGCGGAGCTGTCGATCCCAAAAATCAGGCCACGGCTGAAGATATCAAGGGTAAGAAACGGGTTGACGACGAGGGCGAAGGATCGGAAAGGCCGCGTAGACTTATCACCTCCCAATTCTTACTGAACAAATATCAATGGCAGCAGGAAAGCTCGAGATGTCGCAAAGAAATAGTGAGACAACACGAAGATCATTGGCGATGCCCGTTCTTCATTTACTGTTGGGAAACTAACCTCAGGTTGCCATCGGTCGATAATTGCCCAGAATGTAGCTTCCATATCACGACAGTCGCCCGTTCAAAAGGTCTCGCTCCAGGGACAGAGGATCAGAGCCAATCAGCAGAAACTGACGCGAGCAAGAGGATCGGCGCCTTTTAGTGCGTGATCGGCTGGGGGGCAGAGTTGATCGATATGATCGGCCAAGGGACAGATGCGAGCAATATGATAGGCCGGGGGGTAGACCTAACCAGCACGACCGACCGGGGGGCAGAGTCAGCACGCACGATCGGCTAGAGGAGATGGCCGATGCTCGGGTGTCAGATGAAAATCCCCTAGGATGGGAACCGGACTGGGAACGTGCCAAACTGCCGGCCAAACCGGTGAACCCGAGGTGGTGCCCTGATGGATTGATCAAATCCAAAAATGAAGGATCCAACGCCTGTGCCAATGGGAACAATAGGAAGAAGAGCAGAGGCAGATGGTGGATAAGAGGGATGACAGGTCTCGAGTCTGGCGCCCCAAAAGAAACAACAATGAGGAAGATCGCAACCAAGAAACGGCAGCTGACGTCAGCATGGTGTTCATCTTGCCGATGGAGTTCATGGCTCCCGCCGATCGGCACGACACGACGAAGATGGAGGAGCAGATGGCGCAATTGGCTTTGGAGCCAATGACAGCCACTTTTGAGAAATCAGAAGATGATAGGCGACAACATCTCAAGGCTCTGTTCCTCAAAGGACACGTCGATGGACGACCTGTCACCAGGTTACTGGTAGATGGGGGCGCTGTAGTCAACATCATGCCGTAGGCCATGTTCCGGAAACTGGGCAAAAGTGACGAAGATCTGACCAAGACGGACATGATGCTCAAGGACTTCGAAGGCAACGTGTCCCCCGCCCGCGGAGCACTCTGCATCAACCTCACCATCGGCAGTAAGACCCTTCCCACTACTTTCTTTATTATTAACGGCAAAGGGTCCTACAATATGTTTCTCAGGCACGATTGGATACACGCGAATTGTTGTGTCCCATCTACAATGCATCAATACCTCGTACAATAGGTCGGCGACAACATCGAGGTAGTCACCGCCGATTCTGCCTACAGTGTTGCTGTGGCCGATACACAGCAATGGAGTTGCGAACACGTCAAGTGCATATCCGGAAGAACTTGGAACACCGACTTCTTTAAAGTGTCCGATTTTGGCCAACAGCCGATCTGAGCAGTCGGCTCTAAAGATTCATATTAGATGGATCAGTTCGTTCGGGAAGATGGGAAGCTGGGGCACTAGTTTACGTCGGCCGATTCATTAGAGATGATAGATTTAGGTAATGGTACCAAACCAAGTCCGTCGTACATTAGTGCTAACTTGGATCCCGAATATAAGTGTAAATTGACAAATTTATTAAAAGAGTTTAAAGATTGTTTTGCTTGGGAATACCATGAGATGCCTGATCTAGACCGGTCCATTGTTGAACACTGGTTGCCGATAAAACCAGGATAACGGCTGTATCAGCAGCCAACACGACGATGCAATCCTAAGATCCTACCTGATATAAAGGCCGAGATTACAAGACTGATTGAAGCAAAATTTATTCGGTAGTGCCGTTACGCCGAGTGGATTTCTAATATTGTGCCCGTATACAAGAAAAACGGAAAGCTGCGCGTATGCATTGACTTTAGAAACCTTAATCAGGCTACGTCGATGGATGGGTATCCAATGCCGACAGCCAATGTGTTGATAGATGCTGCCGTAGGACATAAAGTCATCAGTTTCATGGACGGTAATGCTGGGTACAATCAAATATTAATGGCTGAAGAAGATATTTTGAAAACGGTTTTTAGGTGTTTGGGCCACCTCGGTTTATTTGAGTGGGTAAAATGACCTTTGGGTTAAAGAACGCCGACGCTACATATCAGCGGGCTATGAATTACATCTTCTACAAGCTCATTGGCGTCCTGGTGGAAATTTACATTGACGATGTTGTAGTCAAATCAAAAGGGCATCAAGAGCATCTGGCCGATCTACGAGAAGTGTTGGAATGCATGAGGAAGCACGGGTTGAAAATGAACCTGAACAAGTGCGCGTTCGGCGTATCGGCCAGGCAATTTCTAGAATTCATGGTCCATGAACGTGGGATAGAAGTCAACCGGAAAATCATAGCAGCCATCAATAAGGTCGTGGCCCCGCACAGAATAAAACTGAGTTGCAGTCCCTAATCGGCAAGGTCAATTTTATCAGAAGATTCATATCCAACCTGTCTGGGCGTATACAAGCCTTCACACCGTTATTAAAATTGAAGCCCGACCAGGAATTCGTATGGGGAGAAGAGCAACGAAAGGCGTGGGATGACATCAAGCAATATCTGATTTCGCAACCTGTATTAGTCCCACCACAAGCTGACCGTTCAGACTATACTTATCGGTCGATGAGCGGGCTATTGGATCAGCGCTGGTAGAGGAGTTCTACGGAAAGGAACGGGTAATATACTATGTTAGCAGAAGACTTCTGGACGTTGAGACAAGATACTCCCCAGTAGATCAGCTGTGCCTATGTCTATGTTTCTCATGTACCAAGCTTAGGCACTACCTGTTAACGACAGAGTGCATAGTCGTATGTAAGGATGACGTGGTAAAGTACATGATGTCATTGCCGATTCTGAAAGGACGAATCGGAAAGTGGATCCTAGCTCTGTTGGAGTTTGACCTAAGGTACGAATCGGCCAAAGCTGTCAAGGGTCAAGTCATGGCCGATTTCGTGGCTCAACATTGCAGACCAGAAATCGCTGTCATTGAACCGGTTCCATGGACCCTATACTTTGATGGTTCTTCCTGTGGGTCCGGGTCAGGAATTGGCATCGTCCTCATAGCCCCTCGGGGGGCAAGTTATGATTTCTCTCTGCCAATAGAAGCATCCGCCACCAATAATCAGGCAGAATACCGAGCTGTCCTAAAGGGCATTCAATTATTGAGAGAGATCAAAGCTGACGCCATGGAGATTTTTGGGGATTCCATGCTCATCATAGACCAATTAACGGGAAGATCTAAATGCAAAGATGATGTCATGAGAATTTACTACGAGGATTGCCTCCAACTTTTGAAGGAATTCAAGTCCGCGATTATTGAGCATATTCCTAGAAATTATAATGAAGAGGCCAATAGGCTTGCCCAACACGCGTCTGGGTATCGGCCGATTCAAGGCGCCATGACTTTGGAACTCGCGGCCGACGATTGGCGAAAGGAAATCACCGATTACGTAAAGGACCCGTCCAAGAAAGTGGATCGGCGAGTACGTTTTCAGGCCACAAAGTATGTACTACTCGAAGATGATTTGTTTTACCGAACGATTGATGGAGTTCCGCTCAAATGCCTAGGGACGGAAGAGGCAAAGATCCTAATGGGAGAAATCCATGAAGGCGTGTGCGGAGCTCACCAATCGGCTCATAAAATGAAGTGGATGATCAGGAATAACGGATATTATTAGCCGACGATACTCAAAGACTGCTTTAAATATTATAAAGGGTGTCAGGACTGTCCGTGCAACGTGCGCCAGCATCGGCTATGAATCCGATAATCAAACCATGACCGTTCAGGGGTTGGGGAATAGGCCTCATCAGGAAGATTTATCCTCCATCAAGCAAGGAACATAAATTCATAATAGTAGCCACTGACTACATTACCAAATGGGTGGAGGCAATCCCATTGAAGGCCGTGACATCGGCTGCTATGGTCGATTTCGTAAGAGACCACATTGTGTATCATTTCGGCATCCCTCAAACCATCACAACTGACTAAGGGACGATGTTCACTTCAGGAGAGTTCGAGGAGTTCACTACCGATATGGGAATCAAATTACTGAATTCTTCTTCATATTATGCTCAAGCCAACGGCAGGGCCGAATCGTCCAACAAGGGGATAATTAAGTTGATCAAAAGGAAGATCGAGGAACAACCTAAAAAGTGGCACTTGTGTTTGACCGAGGCTTTATGGGCTTACAGGATGGCCTGCCACGGGGCCACTAAGATATCTCCTTATCAATTGGTGTACGGTCACGAGGCAGTGTTGCCTTGGGAATTAGCGACGGGGTCAAGACACACATCGCTTCAAGATCAGTTGACGGCCGATAACTATTCCTTACTCATGAAAGGAGAGCTCGATGATTTGGCAGGTCAGCGATTGAGGGCCCTGATCAGCATTGAGGAGAATAAAAAGAGAGTGTCCAGGTGGTACGACCAGAAAGTCAAAGTCAAGCAATTCTCCCAAGGAGACTTGGTTTGGAAGTTGGTGCTGCCGATTGGGTCTAAAGATCCCAAATTCGGTAAATGGTCGCCCACTTGGGAAGGACCGTATAAAATCGGCCGATGCACTCCGGGAAACGCATACATATTGGAGACGATCGAAGGATAGGAGTTCACAACGGCCTTGAACGGGAGGTACTTAAAAAGATACTATCCTAGTATATGGATCGGTGCATAACTAGTTACGAAGTATATCAAAATGGCGCGGCCAGCTCCTACTAGATCTTATAGCCGGTGCAAAGATGACATCGCCTTGAGAACAAAACATTCGTTCGAGATGGCCGATTGATTATTCGGTACGAACGATGGGGTACATGGCTGACACGGTACAAGTCGCCCTTAGAACAAAAGTACCAACACATCTGTTAACCATGTTTTTTCTTAAGCTCCCTCTCTACCCGACCTAATTCTATCAAGAGGCGGATGCTCCTTTCCTCTAGATCCTTCATCGCGGCCTCAGCCTCAACTTGGCATGGAAGAGGGTGGCTCCGATCTAGCGATGGTTGAGACGTTCCCACTGTGGCGTCTTCTAGGGTGACTGGGCGAGGGAGTGGATGACTCCTTTCGATTGGCGGCCGCCTGGAGTAGTTGGCGTCGATGTGATCCCAGATCTTCTAGACTTCAGCAGGGACGTGATCCCTGAGTTATTCACGATGGGCTCGGATCAAGTCTTTGTCCTCCTGCGACAACAGTTCATCGGAGTGCATGATCTCAATCGCCCCAGTTCGGGGCTAAGGCATCTCGGTTGAAAAAATTGATAACCACTCAATGTCAGACTGGTCAAAATGTCAGACTGGGGAATGGAGGGCATAGGAAGATCTCGCACCTGGTTAACGGAGAAGGAGGAAAAGGAGAAGGATGAAGAAGACATCCTAGCGAATAGTCTGGTGGTATGAACTGCTAGAGGAGAAGAAGATGAGCAAGGCAGATGCCCTTGGAAACCGTTCGGGGTCCCGCACTTATAGAAAGAAAAGGGGCGAGAGTTTGGTAACACGCGTCCCATCAGAAGAAAAAAGGGTAATAAATGAAAGGCCACCACGAAGGACGGGTCAAGGCTGGATTCGCACGTCAAACGGTCAAGAGGCATTAATGTTTTTACAGAGCAGCCAGCACTTTTACAGTTCATCCAAGGAGGGCATTAATGGCCGTAATCGCTCGTTGCCTAACTTGATCGACCGAATCTAAAACTCGCTGTTCATCATCGGCCGATCCTGGGACTTCTGGCAGATGGCGATGGAGTCTGATTGCTTCGTGGGCTAGGCTTTGTCTCTCTTGCTTCAGTTCGGCGATGACAGAGGGGAGATCTTGGAGTCTCTTCTCTTCGATGGCTATGTCCTTCGTCACCTGCTCCATTTCCTTGGCGAGCTCTGTTGGAGGTATGCCCTAGAGGCAATCATAGAGATGATGATATTCCATTTGTATCCATGATTTGTATATTGTGTTCATTGAATATCCATTAAAGGCTACTTGAATTGATTTGCAATTATGTGAATTGTTTGTGAAACTCTTTACTTGTATGGTTATTCTAAAGTTGTCCCTAGTCATAGTTCATGTGAGGACACACATGAATATTAGACTAGCACATGTATTAGTTGATGACTATGTTTCACAAGTCATGGACATGGAGATGTTGAACTAATAATGTGGACACATGTGGAGACATGTGCTAGGACTGACCCAACACGAGAAGTAGTTCTCTTTAAACAACATATACGCTTTGTCCTTAGACCTCAGATTGTCGCATGTATTCTAGATGTGGATCGACCTACTTAGGGGCTATCAAACGCTACGCCGTAACAGGGTAGTTATAAAGGTAGCTTTCGGGTTTGTCAAGAAGCATGCTATGAGACATGGTCAATCAAGATGGGATTTGCCCCTCTCTGGTTGAGAGTGATATCTCTGGGCCCCTCGAGTGATCGGATCCGAAAATGCATGACCATGCTACGTACGGTTAAGAGTTAACCTACAAAGGGATTCCGAATCACAGGATCGAGAAAGAGCGGTCGACTTGAAGCTAGACCAAATATTGTGAGGCAAAGGGAATAGCATGTATATTATGTTGTGATGGTTCGTCTGATATGATCTTCATGTGCGTATAGGAGTTGGCACGTCTTGCTAGAGGCTGCTACCGACTATTGGGCCGAGTAGGAGTACTCGGGCCATGTCTATATGTATCCGAACCCATAGGGTCACACACTTAAGGGGCTGGAAGCCCAATTCGGATCTGATCCGAGTTGGATTAGGTTTAGAAGTACTAATGGGCCTCGGACCCAGAAGCCCGTTAGGAACCTCTATAAATAGAGGGGTGGGGGCGCCCTAGGGTTTACACCTTTTGGCGAAACACACCTGCCGCGCCTCCCACGCCCTCGCCTGTTGCAACTCGCGGATCTAGCAGTCCGGCTTGTGACGCTTCCTCCCTGCACGTGTGGATACCTTGGAGGTGTTGCGCCTGCAGCACTTGGACGAGCCGCCAACGAGCCGCCGACGAGCCACGACAAGCCGACGACGAGTCGCGGCACCGGGGGCGATCTTGCTGCACGTGGACGAGCTGCTGAGGAGCTGCTGGACTACGTTGATCGACTACGTACGACTACGTAATCGTCTTCACTGCATCGACGCATATCTACATCTTCCGCACCAGTAGTGCGTCGAGTGGTAATCCCGTGATCCTTATACGGCAGTTCTTCCTGGTTTTACGCGGTAGAAAATTTTGATTTGCGCTAGTGTAGCCTACCTCGTATCCCAACAGTGGTATCAGAGCTGTAGCTGCTTAGTTTTAGATTCGGGATGTGTGCATATGGAGATATGCGAGTTTTCCGTTTGATCTATGTCCTGGTTTCGTGCCCTTGCTGCAATGGTAGTGTAACGACATACTCCTACCGGTCGGTTTCCGCCATCGGAGTTAAGTGATACACGTAAATCCAGTTGCAGTGAGCGAAGATCAATGTGATTGGTCGAATCGAAATCCAGGGTCATACGCCAGGCGCATTAGATGTGCAAAAGTAGATGGGATCTACTGCCGGGGTTGGGATTTTTGCCGTATGCGTATGCTTCGGTAAATCAGCCATAACTTTTCGGTACGATCTTGGATCGGGGCGAATTTTATATGAAAATTGATCTACAGGAAAAGTTACACATGAAATTCAACGGCCTTACCATTTTCGGCGAAATTAGATTTCCCAAATTCGGCTTGGAAGATGGAGTTTCGGGCATCCGAAGTTTGGAACGTTAGAACGCCTAACTCTATTTTGCAGGATGTATGTATATATCTTGTGATCTGTATGGCCCACTTGTGTATGTGATGCATGTGTGTAACTCATTCGTGACTTGCGTGTCGCGCGTACGGCAACACGGCAGGAGCCATATGTGTTGTCACTTTATTGTATTTAATGGTCTGTGTACCAATTTGTGATGATCCAAGCAACTATGTAATCTTCATTACTAGCTTCTTTACTAGCTATTAGGCGTAATAGCATGTTCTAGTTCTTGGAGGACTCATCACCAGAAGGATGGCGCACATGAAATATGGAGATGGAGATCACCATGGTGAACAGGTTCTATGGAGATGGAGATCACCATATAAAAATGGTGTTGGAGGTATACCCTAGAGGCAATCATAGAGATGATGATATTCCATTTGTATCCATGATTTGTATGTTGTGTTCATTGAATATCCATTGAAGGCTACTTGAATTGATTTGCAATTATGTGAATTGTATGTGAAACTCTTTACTTGTATGGTTATTCTAAAGTTGTCCCTAGTCGGAGTTCATGTGAGGACACACATGAATATTAGACTGGCACATGTATTAGTTGATGACTATGTTTCACAAGTCATAGACATGGAGATGTTGAACTAATAATGTGGACACATGTGGAGACATGTGTTAGGACTGACCCAACACGAGAAGTAGTTCTCTCTTTAAACAACATATACGCTTTGTCCTTAGACCTGAGATTGTCGCATGTATTCTAGATGTGGATCGACCTACTTAGGGGCTATTAAACGCTACGCCGTAACAGGGTAGTTATAAAGGTAGCTTTCGGGTTTGTCAAGAAGCATGCTATGAGACATGGTCAATCAAGATGGGATTTGCCCCTCTCTGATTGAGAGAGATATCTCTGGGCCCCTCGAGTGATCGGATTCGAAAATGCATGGCCATGCTACGTACGGTTAAGAGTTAACCTACAAAGGGATTCCGAATCACAGGATCGAGAAAGAGCGGTCGGCTTGAAGCTAGACCAAATATCGTGATGCAAAGGGAATAGCATGTATATTATGTTGTGATGATTCGTCTAATATGATCTTCGTATGCGTATAGGAGTTGGCACGTCTTGCTAGAGGCCGCTACCGACTATTGGGCCGAGTAGGAGTACTCGGGCCATGTCTATACGTATCCGAACCCATAGGGTCACACACTTAAGGGGCTGGAAGCCCAATTCGGATCTGATCCGAGTTGGATTAGGTTTAGGAGTACTAATGGGCCTCGGATCCAGAGGCCCATCAGGAACCTCTATAAATAGAGGGGTGGGGGCGCCCTAGGGTTTACACCTTTTTGGCGAAACACACCTGCCGCGCCTCCCACGCCCTCGCCTGTTGCAACTCGCGGATCTAGCAGTCCGGCTTGCAACGCTTCCTCCCTGCACGTGTGGATACCTTGGAGGTGTTGCGCCTGCAGCACTTGGACGAGCCATCGACGAGCTGCCGATGAGCCGCCGACGAGCCACGACGAGCCGATGACGAGCCGCGGCACCGGAGGCGATCTTGTTGTGCACGTGGACGAGCTGCTGAGGAGCTGCTGGACGTGATCGACTACGTACGACTACGTTGATCGACTACGTACGACTACGTGATCGTCTTCACTGCATCGACGCATATCTACATCTTCCGCACCAGTAGTGCGTCGAGTGGTAATCCCGTGATCCTTATACGGCAGTTCTTCCTGGTTATACGCGGTAGAAATTTTGATTTGCGCTAGTGTAGCCTACCTCGTATCCCAACAGTGGTATCAGAGCCGTAGCTGCTTAGTTTTGGATTCAGGATGTATGCATATGGAGATATGCGAGTTCTCTGTTTGATCTATGTCTTGATTTCGTGCCCTTGCTGCAATGGTAGTGTAACGACATACTCCTACCGGTCGGTTTCCGCCATCGGAGTTAAGTGATACACGTAAATCCAGTTGCAGTGAGCGAAGATCAATATGATTGGTCGAATCGAGATCCAAGGTCATACGCCAGGCGCATTAGATGTGCAATGGTAGATGGGATCTACTGCCGGGGTCGGGATTTCGCCGTATGCGTATGCTTCGGTAAATCAGCCGTAACTTTTCGGTACGATCTCGGATCGGGGCGATTTCTATACGAAAATTGATCTACAGAAAAAGTTACACATGAATTTCAACGGACCTGCCATTTTCGGCGAGATTAGATTTCCCAAATTCGGCTTGGAAGATGGAGTTTCGGGCCTCCGAAGTTTGGAACGTTAGGACGCCTAACTCTGTTTTGCAGGATGTATGTATGTATCTTGTGATCAGTATGGCCCCTTGTGTATGTGATGCATGTGTGTAACTCATTCGTGACCTGCGTGTCACGCGTACGGCAACACGGCAGGAGCCATATGTGTTGTCTCTTTATTGTATTTAATGGTCTGCGTACCAATCTGTGATGATCCGAGCAACTATGTAATCTTCATTACTAGATTCTTTACTAGCTATTAGGCGTAATAGCATGCTCTAGTTCTTGGAGGACTCATCACCAGGAGGATGGCGCACATGGTACATGGAGATGGAGATCACCATGGTGAACAGGTTCTATGGAGATGGAGATCACCATATGAAAACGGGCCATACTGTGTCACAACTGTGTGAATGCTATTCTGTTTATGTTTTACTTTCTGCATGCTGTGATGTTAGAAGTAGAACGATCCCTCGCAAATTTTAAGTTAGTATGCCCTCCCAACTAAAACTTGCACCGTCCCATGTCTTGTACAATTAGTGGTGGGTCTATGAAATTAGGGTGCCACTAGTTTTCCTTGACTAGACGGGTTTGTGTCGGACACTTACACGCATAAGGGTTGGTTTGCTTAACAAGGTTATCTTAACGGTTAAGGACCTTGGGGCATAAAGGTTGGGCGCCGAGACATAGAGATGTCACCCAACAACAGGAGTCATATGTGATATGATTAGCAAATGTTGCTTACCGATCTACCTCGTTTGCTAGCGGTGATGCTAAAGCTCACTAGTAGACTTGTTAGTTGTGGATCCTGAATCACTAAGTTTCAATAGAGGGATATTGATTTTAGTGGGAGTAGATTCTGTTAAAATAGTTTAATGTAATTTGCTCGATCATGGATACGTTTGTCTTAGTGTATTTTGCATTACTTTGTTGTAGATTAAATGGCACCTAGCAGCACTACACCGTTTGCTTTGCGTTCGGTCCTTGAGAAGGACAAGTTGAATGGAACAAACTACTCGGATTGGATCCGTAACCTGAGAATTGTTCTCAGGGCTGAGAAAAAGGAAGATGTTCTAGACAACCCACTACCAGAAGAACCTGCTGATGATGCACCTGCTGCTGCTAAGAATGCTTACAAGAAAGCATGTGATGCTAACCTCGAAGTAAGCTGCCTTATGCTTGCTTGCATGGAACCCGAGCTGCAGATGCAGTTTGAAACAAACCATGAGGCGCACGATATGATCGTGGCGCTTAGAGACATGTTCCAAACACAGGCCAGGACTGAAAGGTTTAATGTGTCTAAGGCCTTTGTTGAGAGCAAGCTAGCAGAAGGCGCAGCAGTAGGACCACACGTAATCAAGATGGTTGGTTACACTCAACGGTTGGAGAAGCTAGGCTTCCCACTGGGCCAAGAGTTGGCCACTGATTTCATTCTTTCGTCTCTTCCGCCTAGCTATGGGAACTTCATCTCGAACTACCATATGCATGGGACGGAGAAGGGTCTGAATGAGCTGTGTGGCATGCTTAAAACAGCAGAGGCTGACATCAAGAAAAGCACTAGTACCAGCCATGTGATGGCGATACAGAACAAGCCCAGCTTTAAGAAGAAGGGCAATTCTTGGAAGAAGAAGGGCAAGGCTGGAACGTCCAAGCCAAACCCACCGCCCAAGGTTAAAGCTGGACCTGGACCTGCTCCAGACAAAGAGTGCTTTTACTGTCATGAACTTGGTCACTGGAAGAGAAACTGCAAGCAGTACCTAGCTTCCTTGAAGAATGGCGGAAGTAAGAGTACTTCTACCTCAGGTACGCTTGTTGTTAATGTTATAGACAACATATTTCTCGCTGATACAATTATTAATTCTTGGGTATTTGATACCGGATCGGTTGCTCATATTTGCAATTCGATGCAGGGAATGATAAGAAGTAGAAGCGTGGAAAGAGGAGAAGTTGATTTCCGCGTGGGCAATAATGCAAGAGTTGCTGCTTTGACCGTCGGGACGATGCAACTCCACCTCCCGTCAGGATTTATTATGGAGTTGAATAATTGTTATTTTGTTCCTAGTTTAAGTCGAAACATTTTATCTCCTTCATGCTTGATGAAGGATGGTTATTCATTTGCGAGTGAAAACAATGGTTGTGTGATCTCTAAGAATAATATGTTTATGGCTTTTGCACCCATTGTGAATGGATTATTTGTTTTAAATCTTGATGGTTCACCTGTCTGTAATGTATGTGCTAAAAGGCCTCGGCCTAATGATTTGAGTCCTACCTACTTGTGGCACTGTCGTTTGGGTCATATAAGTGAAAAGCGCATGAAGAAGCTCCATTCTGATGGACTTCTAACTTCGTTTGATTTTGAATCATACGAGACATGCGAGGCTTGCTTGCTAGGCAAGATGACCAAGACGCCTTTCACAGGATTTCCTGAGAGAGCAGTAGACTTGTTGGAACTCGTACATAGTGATGTATGCGGACCAATGAGCACGACGGCTAGAGGAGGATTCCAATACTTCATAACTTTCACTGATGATTTTAGTAGATATGGCTATGTCTACTTGATGAGACACAAGTCTGAAACCTTTGAAAAGTTCAAGGAATTTCAGAATGAAGTTGAAAATCAGCGTGGCAAGAAAATTAAGGCCTTGCGATCTGATCGTGGAGGCGAGTATTTGAGCCATGAGTTTAGCAATCATCTAAAGAGTTGCGGAATTGTTCCACAACTTACGCCGCCTGGAACACCTCAGAGAAACGGTGTGTCCGAGCGACGTAATCGAACTTTGTTAGACATGGTTCGATCAATGATGAGCCAGTCGGACCTACCGTTGTCATTTTGGGGATACGCTCTAGAAACAGCAGCTTTCACACTTAATAGGGTACCATCTAAATCCGTAGTTAAGACACCATATGAGATATGGACTGGAAAGGTTCCCAGTTTGTCTTTTCTAAAGATTTGGGGATGTGAAGTGTTTGTCAAGCGACTTCAGTCGGACAAGATCACACCCAAGTCGGATAAGTGCATTTTCGTGGGATATCCAAAGGAAACTTTGGGATATTATTTCTACAACCGATTAGAAGGCAAAGTGTTTGTCGCTCGGAACGGGGTTTTCCTAGAGAAAGAGTTTCTCAAAGGAGAAAAGAGTGGAAAGACAGTGCATCTTGAAGAAGTTCAAGATGAGCCAATCAGGCAAGAATCAATGAGTGATGCTAACGTAGCAGAACAAGTTGAGATACCCATGGAAAGAGAAGCACCGCCACAACCACGAAGGTCAGCAAGGCTCCACGAAATGCGAGAAATATTATTGTTGGACAATGATGAGCCTGCGACATATGCAGAAGCAATGATGGACCCAGACTCCGAAAAATGGCAGAGTGCCATGCAATCCGAAATAGAGTCCATGGGAGACAATCAAGTTTGGAACTTGGTTGACCCGCCTGATGGTGTTAAAGCCATAGAGTGCAAGTGGATCTATAAGAAGAAAAAGGACATGGATGGAAATGTTCACATCTATAAAGCACGACTTGTCGCAAAAGGTTTTCGACAAGTTCAAGGAGTTGACTACGACGAGACCTTCTCGCCCGTAGTGATGCTTAAGTCCATTCGGATTATTCTAGCTATAGCTGCATATTTCGATTATGAGATATGGCAGATGGATGTCAAGACAGCTTTCCTGAATGGAAACCTAGCTGAGGACGTGTATATGATACAGCCCGAGGGTTTTGTCGATCCGAAAAATGCTGGAAAGGTATGCAAGCTTCAGAGATCCATTTATGGATTGAAGCAAGCATCTAGGAGTTGGAACATTCGTTTTGATGAAGTGGTCAAAGGGTTTGACTTCACCAAGAACGAAGAAGAGTCTTGTGTTTACAAGAAGGTTAGTGGGAGCTCTGTAGTATTTCTAATCTTATATGTGGATGACATATTACTGATTGGAAATAACATTCCTATGCTTGAGTCCATAAAGACTTCACTGAAAAATAGTTTTTCGATGAAGGACTTAGGGGAAGCGGCATATATTCTGGGCATTAAGATCTATAGAGATAGATCGAGAAGGCTTATAGGTTTAAGCCAAGATACTTACATTGACAAAGTGTTGAAGCGGTTCAGCATGGAAGAGGCAAAGAAAGGGTTCTTGCCTATGTCACATGGCATACATCTCAGCAAGACTCAGTGTCCTTCGACTGCTGATGAGCGAGATCGCATGAGTAGAGTGCCATATGCCTCGGCTATTGGATCTATCATGTATGCAATGATAAGTACTCGCCCAGATGTTTCATATGCGCTAAGTATGACAAGCAGACACCAATCTGATCCAGGTGAGAGTCACTGGACAACGGTGAAAAACATTCTTAAGTACTTGAGAAGGACTAAAGATATGTTCCTCGTCTATGGAGGTGAGGAGGAGCTCGCTGTAACAGGTTACACCGATGCTAGTTTCCAAACCGACAGAGATGATTCAAAGTCACAATCAGGATTTGTGTTCACGCTAAATGGTGGTGCTGTTAGTTGGAAGAGTTCCAAGCAGGAGACGGTGGCCGATTCTACGACAGAAGCCGAGTACATCGCGGCTTCGGAAGCCGCGAAGGAAGGTGTTTGGATAAGGAATTTCATCATTGAGCTTGGTGTGTTCCCGAATGCGTCCAGCCCATTGAATCTCTACTGTGATAACAATGGGGCAATTGCGCAAGCAAAGGAGCCAAGGAACCACCAGAAGAACAAACACGTAATGCGGCGATTTCATCTCATTCGAGACTTCGTTAACCGGGGTGAGATCAAGATATGCAAAATACACACGAATCTGAACATTTCTGATTCGTTGATAAAACCACTCCCGCAGGCTAAGCATGATGCGCATGTTAGGGCTATGGGTATTAGGTACCTCCTAGATTGACTCTAGTGCAAGTGGGAGACTGTTGGAGGCATGCCCTAGAGGCAATCATAGAGATGATGATATTCCATTTGTATCCATGATTTGTATATTGTGTTCATTGAATATCCATTAAAGGCTACTTGAATTGATTTGCAATTATGTGAATTGTCTGTGAAACTCTTTACTTGTATGGTTATTCTAAAGTTGTCCCTAGTCGGAGTATATGTGAGGACACACATGAATATTAGACTAGCACATGTATTAGTTGATGACTATGTTTCACAAGTCATGGACATGGAGATATTGAACTAATAATGTGGACACATGTGGAGACATGTGCTAGGACTGACCCAACACGAGAAGTAGTTCTCTTTAAACAACATATACGCTTTGTCCTTAGACCTGAGATTGTCGCATGTATTCTAGATGTGGATCGACCTACTTAGGGGCTATCAAACGCTACGCCGTAACAGGGTAGTTATAAAGGTAGCTTTCGGGTTTGTCAAGAAGCATGCTATGAGACATGGTCAATCAAGATGGGATTTACCCCTCTCTGATTGAGAGTGATATCTCTGGGCCCCTCGAGTGATCGGATCCGAAAATGCATGGCCATGCTACGTACGGTTAAGAGTTAACTACAAAGGGATTCCGAATCACAGGATCGAGAAAGAGTGGTCGACTTGAAGCTAGACCAAATATCATGAGGCAAAGGGAATATCATGTATATTATGTTGTGATGGTTCGTCTGATATGATCTTCGTGTGCGTATAGGAGTTGGCACGTCTTGCTAGAGGCCTCTACCGACTATTGGGCCGAGTAGGAGTACTCGGGCCATGTCTATACGTATCCGAACCCATAGGGTCACACACTTAAGGGGCTGGAAGCCCAATTCGGATCTGATCCGAGTTGGATTAGGTTTAGAAGTACTAATGGGCCTCGAACTCAGAGGCCTGTTAGGAACCTCTATAAATAGAGGGGTGGGGGCGCCCTAGGGTTTACACCTTTTGGCGAAACACACCTGCCGTGCCTCCCACGCCCTCGCCTGTTGCAACTCACGGATCTAGCAGTCTGGCTTGCGACGCTTCCTCCCTGCACGTGTGGATACCTTGGAGGTGTTGTGCCTGTAGCACTTGGACGAGCCGCCGACGAGCCACGACGAGCCGACGACGAGCCACGGCACCGGGGGCGATCTTGCTGCACGTGGACGAGCTGCTGAGGAGCTGCTGGACTACGTTGATCGACTACATACGACTACGTGATCGTCTTCACTGCATCGACGCATATCTACATCTTCCGCACCAGTAGTGCGTCGAGTGGTAATCCCGTGATCCTTATACGGCAGTTCTTCCTGGTTTTACGCGGTAGAAAATTTTGATTTGCGCTAGTGTAGCCTACCTCGTATCCCAACAAGCTCCGCCCTTGGACGCTTGAGGCGATCTATAGCGCCAATAATACTCGGGCGGGAATTTTCAAAGAAGTTGATCCGGTGATGTACCTCTTGGGCTCGGTGCTTGTAAGAGTCTTCCTCCTCACGAGCTTTAAATCCCTGAACATCGGGATCCACATTGATTCAATATATGCGGCTGGCGCCAGGGCTTCTTCCGCCTCCTCTGGGACTCGGCCGCTGACATCACTGAAGAGCTGTCGAATCGGCGAGGCGTCCTCCACCAATCGGCCGATGTCTTCTTGGAGGTGGATCCGTATGCTCTCAAGTTTGGCACGGATGTCATCAGGGATAGAGCTCAGGGTGACCTGACATGAAGCAACCTCCTCATCATCAGAAAGCGTGACCGTGAAAGAGAAGAGGCTGTTATTGGGAGTATCTTGTTCCTGCGAATAATGAGCATTGGTTAGCCGACGGTAATAAGGAAATCGGATGATTTAGGTGACGAGTCTCTTACCTCTTTGAAGCGGATTTCATCTGCTGGCACCGGCGGGAGTGCTGCCCTTGATTCGGGAACTGGTGCGACTGGCTCATCAGAGGAGCAGGATTCGACGATTATTGGTATTTTGCTCGGACCGGTCTCCTGAAAAGGTACGAGGAGCAAGTTCTTATGAGTATAATACAAATGGTTAGATCTGATGACATGTGGTGATTGTCGTACCTCCGTAGTCTCCCTGGCTGATGGCCGTTGAGAAGTGGGAGGAATTACAGGTGCTCCGATTTCTGCTTGGGGCGTCGTCGATTGCTGCGGGGGGCACCGGGGCGACTTGTGCAGCCTAATATAAGGAAGAAGTCAGTATTGGGAGAATATTCGGGAGATGTGAACATGAGGTTACCTGAATGGCTTCTAGCAGCAGGGATGCAGCGGCCGCTCCAGTTTCTATAGCAGCTTGAGGATCAACTTCCTCGATGACCGAGAGAATCGGTGCGGCCCAAGATTCGGCCGATGCCGCCGCAGACTGATCGGCTGATTCCGTGCGGGCGTGCACTTGGCGGCTTGTCTTAAAGTTTTCTTCGGCGTCTGCCTCAATCGGCCGGTGGTGATGTCATCAATGGATGGAGCGTGGTGGCTGATGAGTGGGAATTCTGTATACGGATAATGATTCTCTATCGGCCTGCCACTCTGGCTACGCCTTGGAGGGAGTTGACTCTCAGACTATAAAAGAAATAAGAGTTAGTAGTATAAAAAGGAAAGCGGCATCGAAATCGGCCGAGGGAAGAATGGTACCTCTGCATTCGGGTCAATGTTTTCAAGATCCAGGGAGTTGCAGTATATTGCGGGAGACGCGCAAAAAAGATGTTGTTTCCATTCTGCCCACCATAGCTTGAACTGTTGAAGAGCAAAGGGTGCCACTATCCAATTGGTCAGATCGATGGTGCCGAAGTCGGGCACTCGGTCGCACAGTCGACTGTAATCAAGACCTTTGGTGAGCTCATCCCGGAATTTGGCATGACCGGCAAAGAAAACATAAATCGGCAGCTGACCTAGGCTGAACTGCCATGCTGCGACGGATGGATTGTAAAACTCGTAAGTAGGGTCATCCTTCCCTGAGAAAAAGTTCGCCGGTAAGATCCCTAGCTTGATCAAGACTTCCGTGAGATTATTCTCAAAAGTGTTGGTCGTTGAATCATAACAGAAGGGGAGCTCAAAAAGCAGCTCTGCCCTCTGATACGGGTACCAGCTTGTGGTTTTCTTCACTGTAGCCGTTGTAAAAACATCTGAAATATTCGGCTATTTTGGTGGCAGTAAGCTGGCAACTAGGGAAGACTGATGCTGCCTCACCGAAAGAAGTGCATCGGCGGCGTACGGTGGGATTTTCTTCTGACTCAATGTTCAATGTTGGGGAACATAATGTACTCCACCCGATGCTGTGATATTTTGCTCTCATATATAAATTGAGCCAGAGATTGATGAACCACCAGGGGCCACTTGGGTTTCCAATCGGCTCTCCCTTGGATAATTTGACGCTAATTTGGTGCAGCATGTGATAGGCCGATCCTAGTAGATGCTTCCCGAGGGGGATGGAGGCTCCACTTGATAAATTTTCGGCCAAGGCTTATGTGTTGGAAGTCGGACTGACTGCCCAGCCACAAAAAAGGTGTTTTTCCAGCCACATCATTAAGAAGGCTGCGTATTCTCTCTTTGAAACGGTCCCCGTCTTCATGTTGTTTTTGATGTACCCCTTCCACTCAGCCGATGGGTTAGCTTGACCAGATAATGGAAGGGGGTGTCGGGAGAAGAAATGTCAAGGCCGATCAACATCACAACATCGGCCAGAGTGGGGGTCATGGGCCCGTGGCCAAAAAGGAACGCGTTGAGGGCGTCAGACCAGAATTAGGAGGCTGCCATCACCAAGGGCTCGTTTCTTTCCATCTGAGACAGGGAAAGATTGATACACTGGCCGATTTTTCGCTCGTCCCATTGAACTCTCTTGGAGTTGGCTATCCTTTAGTACCACTCTTTCCAACCCGAGGTTTCATTCGGCCAAGATCTAAAAGTCCCCGACCACTGATCCAACTCCATTGGTGATTGTTTAAATGGAATTATGTGAGTTTCTAAATTTATTAGATCGGTTGGGTCTGGATTTCCCATGGGACCGAGACAGATAAGGCCGGGGGCTTCGAAAATACGAATGGTTATTTGGTGTCTGACCGCCTAAAAAAGGAAAAAGGGGAAGAACTAAGAACGGATCTAAAAAATGCATGGACGGTAAAAGTAAAAAGGAAAAGTTTCGAGTAAGTACCTCTGGGATGAAAGTCATTGTCGCCGGTGGGGCTGCTGGTGGAGCTGCCGCTTCTGATGAAGCCGCCGTGGGGTTTCCGTCGCCGATGGAGTTGCTGTCGCCGTCGTTGGAGCTGTTGGCGGGACCTCCGTTGCTGGTGGGATTGCCGACGGTGCCGCCATTGGGAAGATGAAGCAGAATGCAGATGAAAGGGGAATCACCGGAAGATTCGGTTGGAAGCCAAGAGGGCGCCGGGAGAAGATGGAAACTAGAAGTGCGGGATGTGCAAGTATTTAAAGACGGTCCGAGGAGGGGTAAAGGCAGGATTTTTACCGCGTCGTCTACATGAATTCCGGGGGAGTGATTGTCTCAGGCGCCTGTTTTGAAAAGATTGCAATCATCAGGTAGGAGACCGCGAAACGGAAGGATATTTGTTTCGGAGGAGAGGTTAAAAAGGAATTTCGAAGTAAAAGTTATGTTTTACTCCGAAACTGGAGGGCATGTGTTGACGCCAGATTTTGACACGTATGGAATCGGCGTCAAGGAAGAAAAGGACTTGTCGATGCGGTAGGTTGAGAGGTCGCGATTGGGAATCGGCCGATTGGTGCTACAGTTGGGGATCGGCCGATTGGCATCACAGTGGTTTGGCGGACAGAGTTGGTGGAGATCAGCCGATTGGAAGGCTGGGGCAATTGGGCCAATATGGGCTTAAAGTGGATCAGAGAAAGAAGATAGAGAAAGATTGACCCGCAGGAGTATAATAACCAACTCCGATACGAGTTTTTTTTGTAAATATTCATTTTCGTTTAAAATTAGAGATAGATCCTAGTCGGTTAAGAAATTGATTGTAACAAGCTATAAATAGCCATCCTCAGAGATGTATAGAAACAACATCAATCAATACAAACAAATCTACGTTTTCATCGTACTTTACTTTCAAGCCGGCGACTTCGCCAATACTTTTCTTCTTTCATGAGTTCGTACAGGTTGGCAGAGCTGCATCGACACGATCTCCGGCCGATTCTGTAAGTTTCGCTTATCGAGTAATATTTAAGCTTTAACTTCGTGTGCATCGTTGTCGTTTCGTTTAGATTTATTCACCAGCTTTCGATATTTACTAGAATTATAGGTTTCATCTGTTGTTCTACTTTTATCACCAGTTATCCAGCTTGAGATTTGAGGTATCGGCTTTGTTACTGTTACTTCTTATTCATTATCATCACATAGCCGATTAGATCTATTTCAAGTGTCGCCTTCGTAGCTTTGTCTAGTTTACTCCAGTAATTCTCTTCATAATTGCTACACGATCGTCGGCTGTATCATAGCCGATTATCTTTTTATAGCAAATCAGCCGATTTGCTGATACGCTTTCTCGAGATCGGAAGCTTAGCCGATCGGAACTCCTGGAATTATCATAGTCGATTATCTTTTTATAGCAAATCAGCCGATTCGCTGATACGCTTTCTCGAGATCGAAAGCTTAGCCGATCAGAACTCCTGGAATTTGACACGTTTTCTACCTTGCCAATCAACGGGTCAGATTGACTGGCACGCCGTGCGAACCGCACCAGGGCGATCACCCGAATAGGAGCTAAGCAGATTCTCCCGGGTCGTGTGTCCGACGCTGAGGGTCAATCGGCTGACTTTTAGCACCAACACAAGGCCACGGCCACGGTCACCTCCTTACTCCTGCATCGTCCTTCCTGCGGTGAGCTCGGGGCTGTAGGTTTGAGATGGGCGGCAGCAGTCCTCGATGGCAACGTCCGTGGCCAAGCGACGATGCTAGCAGCACGGAAATGTCTGCGCCGAACCCAACCGTCGATAGGGGAAAGCTCAGGAGAGCTGCTTCTCCCCTCCATCAAGGGGAGAGGAGGTGAGTTTTTGGTAATTGCTGAAAATTTTTTGTTATTGGAGATCTGATTGGTAGTCTGCTGGAGCTCTCTCTTATCTCCAAAATCTTCTAATGGTAGGTTTTTGGTATTGGGGATGAATATGAGCAATTTGCTGGAGATGCTCTAAAAGAAAGGGAAAATGAGGACAACATTAGTAAAAAAGAAAGGGAAAATGCGGACATCATTTTGGCCCTGTCTTAAGAGAAAGGAGCAATGAATACTGACACAATCTGCCAATTGCTGAACTTCCAACTGAGATGATGCTCTGTTCGGCATCTCGGCCTATCATGACTATGTATCTCACTCAAAGGAAAAAAAAACCCTTAAAAGTCTGAAATGTTCGTTTCCTCAAAGTGGAATTTAAGGCACAGAAATGTAGCAGAGAAACAAAACAGAAGTACACTAGGAATATTGCCATCTGAATTTATAATGTAGCAGGGGCAGGTCAGGCCAGTTGAGTTCAGATTCGTCACATGTTTTATCTTATCTCTTTTCTCTGGAAACTGAATGCTGTCTTGGAGCACTTTGTGCAAGTGTTAATCTATGTCTATATCTATATCTATACCTGATATTAAAGAGCGGTTGTTTCTTTCAACCGTTGTGGTCATTTTGCAAAAAGGTTCCTCAACTTTTTCATAATCAATCCGCGTAGGTCAGTTGCTGTCTCTTTCCATTAGATGTTAATTGTAACGGCCTAAGCTTATCACTGGTGATGTCCTATGCGGAATCATGATTTCCCTAGGTGGATTTTCTTGTTAGTTGGTAACTGGCATCAAAGTTTATGATTAGCTTGTTAGTTAGGAGAGATAGAAACTGCAACTTCAGCAGGTCCAAAATTTCCTTTGATGCGTTTTGTAAATTGTTCTTGTTGGCTAGCTATGCTACGGCCTCAGACGATTTGGTTTTAGATTTTAGTAGAGCGCTAGATTTAGATTTTAGTAGAACACTAGATGTAGATTTTAGTGGAACAATACAGTACTGAAGGTTATCAGGTACTTGTGAGCAGAAAAGCATGCCCCAGCCATTGAAGTTTTACCTGTTTTTATGCTTTCCTGTGTATTTACAATGCGAATGGTTGATGCTGCAGAATTGTCTAAATTTCTACAAATTAGTCTTTTGTTTGGAAAAAAATATTTGTACTTGAACCATGTTTACTAACGCAAGGTAGCAGATTCAGGTACTTAGGTTGAGGTTGCATTGCTGTTACTTAGGCTCCGTTTGGTTCCCTTGCTTATTTTTAGCACATATCACATCGAATGTTTAGATACTAATTAGGAGTATTAAACGTAGACTATTTATAAAACTCATTACACAGATGGAGGCTAAACGGCGAGACGAATCTATTAAGCCTAATTAATCCATCATTAGCAAATATTTACTGTAGCAACACATTGTCAAATCATGAACTAATTAGGCTTAATAGATTCATCTCGTCGTTTAGCCTCCACTTATGTAATGGGTTTTGTAAATAATCTACGTTTAATACTCTTAATTAGTATCTAAATATTCGATGTGACGGGTGCTAAAAATAAGCAAAGGGAACCAAACTGGGTTTTAGTGGGTATTGACCTGGGCTATTTGCATCGGATGTCTTTCAAACACCCACTTGATGTACTACACAAATATTTCCTAAAAGATGCTATTAATGGCCTTAAACAACAAAACTACAGCACAATTAGCCCACGGTCCTACACGGGCACACCTCCACCCGGTGGTTGAGGGCTACCTCTTGCTCTACCAAGTCTAGATCATGGTTGGTTTTGCCTTTCAGTGCTTCGTGATCTCCCCCCACGGTCCCCAAATTTACTAAATTCTAGCGGCCTAGCCTAGACAGCAGGCACTGGGAGGAAGAAAGGAAGGGGAGCAGGGGCACCCGAGCCATCCATGCGTTCATGTACGGAGATTATTGAAAGATTACAGTTCATGCCTAATTAAGGGGATTTATCTGCGATGGACTCACCAAATATACATAAGCTACATTTTCAGAGAGTGTTTACCTTTATGTAGTTAGTAATTTGATGTGTCCTACACCTAAAGCATTCATTCATTAACTTCAAATTAACTTGACCTACCGAACTGATCTGAACAGAAAGTATTCCAGCTAATTAGGATGGGTGGTCTTAAGATTATTTTCTTCTTTGGGTCCAATTTTTAAATATCAAATATGGAAAACTCAGTCGAATCAAATATTCTGAGCTTGAGGCTTTCCTTGATTTACTTTGTTGAAATTGATCAGTAATTTTTTTTCTATGTAGACTAAGTTGGCCGGTTGGATGTGGTGGGCTGGTTTGGGCTGCATTAGGCAGTTAGGCTGGTATACGTGTATCTTGGTATATTGTCCTAGAGAGTTACTTACCGGTTATGACGAACTTCGTTGTGCAATGCTTGGTGATTTAACATTTTCACATTATAGCTTCATTTAGTTACATTTTTATTCAATATCAAGTTATCTAAACTTCAAACATCATGAGATCTTTAGTATATCTCTCTTGGGTGCTCTAAATCTTCCTACAAAATGAGAAACTCTAAGAAAATCATAATCATAAAATTCCAGTAGTTGGTGGATGGCTGGACGCCATCAAGTAGCGGAACACCACCGTCTCATGCGGCTCTTCACCATCATACAGACCGCTATCCGCGTAGACTTTGGCTAAAGCATGGGTGGTGGTGTGGAAGGGACAACATCAGTATAGACGCTAAGCGACCATAGAGAATAATAATCTGAGAACGTGTAAAGACCCGTAGCAACAGGTGGTGGCGTGGAAGTGACAACATCAATATAGACGCTAAGTGACCGTACATGAAACAAGAATAATAATCTGAGAGAATAAAAATCTGAGAACGTGTAAAGATCCGTAGCAACGCATCTGCATTTCTACTAGTAATGATAGAGCGCAGTACTCCAAACTTGTTACCGCTTTCGCTGGAATCAGATTCAGATTTGCTTATAGAGAGATTTGCTTTTTCTCCTGAATATCCTCATGACGATACTCCTCACAATTCAAAACTGGATCTCAGAAAAAAAAGAGCCGAGACAACATGCAAATCTACAAAAATGGGACCAAAAGAAAACTGCACAAACACCCAGCTTCAATTAGTTTGAGCGAGCTGGACTCTGTCCATTTGCCCCTTTGTTCTGACGGTCGGAGTGGCCGGAGCTGTCTCCTCTTTTACTTCTCAAGAAGCACGATACAGCCACATGGACCACGAAATAGGCCAGCACGGCGATGACGAGCGCGGAGACGTATCCGGCGGTCTTCCACGACCGGCTGGAGCCGGCGGCGTAAGCGATCAGGAGGCCGAGCAGGTCCAGCACGATCGTCGTGTTCATCACCCCGAGCCACCAGCTCCACCACTTCTTGTTCAGCGACGGAGGCAGCAGGAGGACGATGACCACGACGGACGCAACGAAGGAGGTGGAGTTGCTGTAGAAGAAGGCCAGGTACCGGTGCCTCCGGTTGTCGTGCATCACCGGGTCGCCCGCAGCGTGCCCGGCTCCGTCATCCTGCCAGACCCCGCCAGGCGGTGCCAGGCCGGCCTGGTAGGTGATGCTCGCCACCAGGATTCCCAGCAGCATGAGATACTTGCGCTTGGCGTTCAGCTTCTTTTGTAGTACCTCATCTTCTGTCTTCGGGGTCTCCTTGGTAGACGGCTTCTCTGCATCGTTCTCTGGTTTCAGGTTCTTCTCCAAGTCTGCATCTGTTTCCAGGGAGGCACTGGGTTTCTCTGCTCCGTTGTCCCGTTCCTTGGATGCCTGCTCTGCTTTCCTGTCTTTTTTCTTTTTAGCTTTGTCCCTCTGATCCCTTTTCTCATGGATGACCAAGAACACAACAGCCACTATGACCACAAAGAGGACGAACGCCGCCAATGCGAAGATGTAGATGGATGTCTTGAGATGCTGCGTGCTGCCGGCGGCGTATGCGCCCATGATACTCATCATGCCCGCCGCCGTGCAAACAGACAGAGCGTTGGTCCGGATGGCGGGCCGGTAAAGGTTGGGGTTTACGAGGACGATAATGAGCGCGATGGACAGCATGAAGCTCACCGAGTTGCAGTAGAAGAATGCCGTGTAACGGCGCGGGTAGTTGTTGAGCAGCACGGGGTCGCCGGCGAGGTGCCCGGTTGCTTGATCGTCCTTGAGCAGGAAGCCGCTCGGCGGGGTCAGGCCGGCTTGGTAGGTGATGGTGGCCGCCAAGATCGCGAAGAGGAGCAGCCGCTTGCGCCTCTTCTCCAACCGCTTAGCCTTTTCCTCCTCCTCGTTCTCCGGTGAAGCTTGATCCTGCCCTCTTGTGCTGCCGTCCTTGCGGTCCACCAATACAAGATGGATCACCACGTAGACGAGGACCGCGCCGGCCAAGGCCATGGCGTGGATTGAGGTGTTGACGTCCCGGCAGCTCCCGGCGGCGTATGCGCCGATGAGGCCCAGTAGGTCCAGTATCATGGCAGCCTCCAGGGCGTTGTGGTGGTGCAGTGTCTTCATCCGGACGAGGACGATGGCTACCAGGGAGGCCACGAAGGCGACAGAGTTGCAGTAGTAGAAGGCCTTGTACCGCTTGGGGTTTGTGGTCAGCAGGATTGGGTCGCCGGCCATGTAGCGGCCGCCGGCATCGGCGCGCTGCCAGAGGCCGCCCGGTGGGTTCAGGCCTGCTTGGTAGGTGATGGCCGCTGCGAGAGTGGCGAGCAGCAGAACAAGAGAGCGAGCCCTCTCCAGCACTTGATGTACTTGCTGCTTGGCACTAACATCACAGAGAAAAAAAATCCGTCTAAAATTACTGAGAAAACAAAATCCATCTCAAATTAACTGCAAGGACGAAGAAGGATATATGCTATATAATACCTGCCATTGGAATTGCCAGTGTTTGGCTGTCGTTGAGTGCTCTGCTCCAAACAAGATTGTTCTGTGCCACACAGACATCCTGACACTTTATCACGGATGCGTTTTAGTTGTTTCCACAAGCAGCTGTTCGTTATGGCATCTTTGCAAAACTTAACAATGGCCGCTTGAACGAGAATGAAACCAATGACGGCACCAACCAGAGAGTTGACATAGATGGTAGTGTCAATCTGCCGGCAGCTGCCGGCGGAGTACGCCCCGACGAGGCCGATGAGCGTGACGGCGATGAAGACGTAGAGCTCGACCGACCGAAAATTCTTGCTGAAGGCAAGCTTCTTGTCCAGGAGAATGATGATGATGAGCAGGGACGCGACGAAGGCGGTGGTGTTGAAGACGAAGAAGGCCTTGAGGCGCGCGTCGTGGCGTCCGCCCTTGAGAATGGCCCGGCCTGGGCGGTGGCCGCCGCCGTCGTTGTCCCAGAATCCTCCCGGCGCGCTGAGGCCGGCGACGTACGTGACGCTGACGGCGAACGTGGCCAGCAGCATCAGCACCTTGCGGAGCCGCAGCAGCGCGCTCTTGTCCGCCCTCTCCGCCTCCGATTCGCCGGCATGCTCCGGCGACTCATCCTCCCCCTTGTCCATCTTCTTCTCGGGCGCGCCGTCTTTCCCCTTGTCCGCCGGCGCCGTCAACGAGGCCAGCAGCATCAGCACCTTGTGGACCTTCGCGACCGCCCTCCTGTCCATCCTCTGCTCGTCCGACGCCGGAAATGAGGCCAGCAACGTGTGGACGGCGAGGTAGGCGACGACGCTGGCGAGCAGGACCAAGGAGTAGATGGCCGTGAGCCCGTCCCGGAACGTGCCGGCGGCGTAGGCGACCATGAGGCTGAGCAGGTCTAGGACCATGACGAGCCGGAGTATGGCGAGCACCGGCGCCAGGCTGATCCCGCCCCGGTCGTGCAGGATGGACAGGATGAGGACGAGGACGATGACGACGAGCGAGGAGGCAAAAGCGGTGGCGTTGCTGTAGAAGAAGACCAGGTAGCGGGCGTAGCTGGTCTCCCGGATGATGGGGTCGCCGGCGATGCGGTCGCGGGAGGGGTCGCCCTCCTGCCACACGCCGCCGGGCGGGTTGAACGCCGCGCCGTACGTTACGGTGGCCACCAGCGTGGCTAGCAGCAGGAGGTACTTGCGCAGCCTGTACTCCCACGACGGGTCCTTGGGTCCTTCCGTACTCGCGCCCTCCCCGGCGGTGCCGGCGGGCTGCTCCGCCATCGCCGCCGGCCGGCTCGCCGTGCCATCCATCCGGCCGCTACGGGCGCGCTCAGTGCTCACTCCCAAATCAAGTCTCAGGCTCTCAGAGGGTGTGGGGAGTGGGCTTGTAGCGGGGGGCCCGGCGGGCGAGGCGGAACGTGCCGTGCGTGCCGGAGGTGAGAGTTTTATATTTTGTTTGACGAAGACTTGACCCCGCGCGCGCGTCGTGTTGCTGCGGTGCTATTGAGCTATACGAAGGTCCCTCGGCTCTGCCACGAAACTTCTGGCTCCGGTGGCCACACGCGCACACCCTGCGCGTGGGCGTGGACTTGACCCGGAGTCCAGGTCACCATCCGCCGAAACCCGTCGGGCTCCGAGCTGGATCTGCAGCCTGCGTGAGCTCGGGGCGCCCTCGTTTTGCAGGAGGAGCACCACGGGACCGCGTTATGGTAGTAAATGGAAATTTGTAACCGGATTGGAATCCAGTGGGAGCTGAGAATGCCAAGGACGTATATTCTGTTTCACAAAACTGCTGGATGCAAACTGAACTATACAAAAACTGCAATCTAGTAATGTTGCGAACTTTTTTTTATTTTTAACTTTTTTTATATTTATTTTTAAAAATAACCTTACCGGGACTTTATTTGCGGAAATAACCCTTTTGGCCGCGTCAGACCGCCTGGCGCAGCAGGAAGCCGCTGCCGCGCCGCATGCACTGGCGCGGCGGGCCCCTGCCACGCTGGCGCGGCGAGTCGCGGCGCCAGGTGGGCGCTGATGTGGGCGGGCGCTCGCCACGCCAGCCCGCCTGGCGCGGCAGCGATGCCACGCCAGCTCACCTGGCGCGGCAGGGCCTACACTACAGCCACGCGCCAGCTCCCTCCCTCCTTTCTTCCTCCTCCAGACACACCAGCGCCCTTAGCTTGTGGTGCCGACCCCCGCCACCCCACCCCCAAATCCACCCAAAATCCGGCGATTTGGGTGGGGAAAAGTAGTGGAAATCGATCCCTGCTTCGTGTGGAAGGTATTCCCCTACTTTTTCTCGTGTTTTATCGTTGCATTTGGTAGATCGGAGGATGTTTAGGTGACTTAGGGTTAGGTTGGTGATTTCAATTTTGAATGAAATGCAATGGTGTTTTGTGTTAGATGATATGTAGTTCATACGCAATTGAGTCTCTGCCCGCAATATTGACGTGTAGAACTTGTTGAATGCTTCGATTTAGGTATATATTCATCCAATTGTGTGGTTTACATGACATGTATTTTTTTTATATGTTCAATTAATTAGTCTCATATTTTTGTTCCTTAATATAGTTGCTATAGTTGATATGTTTCAGTGTTTATATTTTGTAGATGGAGTGTTTACATTTTATCAAAATGATGTATATAGCTCGTATGGATTACGTGTGTAAAGTTTATTTGTGTATTAAATTTGTTGCACTTGATGTCCAGGTGAGATGACGTCGTTTGGTTGTGAATACAAGCGGCGGAGGTGGTATGTGCGTTATGTGGGCGAGTCCAATGGTGCTGGTCCCGTACCTCCTGCCCTTCCGGTACCTCTTTGTAGATGTGGCGCGCAAGCAGAGGTGAAACAATCAAGGCATCCAAAGACAGCCGGAAGAGCCTTCTATGTATGCAAGTGGACTTTTGATCCAATGCCTGTCGCACCTTGTGATTTCTTTCAGTGGATCGATGGACCCGACAAATATGATCCTAGGATCCGCCTATTCCCATATCATAGCACAGAGCTTAAACCATACCATCAGTTTAGGTGTTGGGTTCCTCCTCCACCAAACCCACCTAGGATGACCGAGGAGGAGAAGCAGGAGGCTGCTTGTAGGCGTGTGAGGGATCCTCCCATGTGCAAGTGCGGTGTTCCTGCTAAGCTTATGCGTCCTAACTTAGGGGATCCACCTAAGTTTACTCCATTCTTTCGATGCTCCCTAAAGACTCATGTAAGTATATTACGAGAATATTAGTATGTCGTTTAGCTAGCGGTTATAATTGTGCAGTATATTGTTCATACTTTTACTTGATGTTATTGCTTGGAAGTTGGAGCAGCATTTTGTAGTTACTTTACGTATGAGTAGTTCACGTCACCGTTTTTTTGTAGGATGGGTGGCCGTTGTGTGATTTCAATGAGTATATATACGGCCCAATGGCAATGTGGCCAACGGAGGAGCAAGTGCGGGAGTTCGAAAGTGGAAAGGCACCATGGCCATATGTGTCCTCTCCTAGTGATAGATGCAAGTGTGGTATATTGGCAACAGAAGGTGTGGTGCCTTCTGAACTTGGATATGGTTCGTTCTGTGGAAATGCACATGGCGATTACTGGGTTAGTAACTACTCGTCTCTGATGTGTTATGAAGGTTGGAACTTGTTTCAAATTTGTAAGAATATGAAATTGTTGTTGCAGGAAGGAAGGACATGTGATTGGGAAGATTTTTCTGGTCAATATGATTTGTTATTAAAGTTGGGTAATACATCGGAACCATGGAAGTCAAGGAAACAACAAGAAATTAAAGAAAAGATTAGGAAGGAGTATGATGTGCCTATTCCTGACGACGACTTGCTTTGGGGGAAAATATATCAAGATATGGTGCATGAGACTGGAGTGGAACCTGAAGGACTTTATGCAAGGGAAACTATTATTAAGTATTGGAGGCAAAATAGATCCAAGTATCCACGACCTCTAACTGAAAATGAGAAGAGAGAAAATAGGAGGAAGTTGCAGGAGGAGAGGGAGTTGAAGAAACAAAGGTCGAGGGAGGAAAGAGATCGCTTAGGTTATGTGGTTGATCCGAATGCGAAATACCCTAAGGGTTCATGGGAAGAATATTTGTAGCAAGTTAGGACAAGAAAGAGAAGGATTGAAAGGGAAGAGTTACAACAAAAAGCGGAAGAGGCACAGATGGAGATGATGAAGGCTCTTGTTGCCGATTTACCTGTTGGTAAGGTTAATGTCGATAAGAAAGGGAAGGGAGTTGTTGTTGCCGGAGATGATGATGATGATGATGATGACGAGTTACTATATGAAGATGACTCGGACTAAATGAACGTGTTGATGTAGCTGGATCATGTTTCCCTTTAGTTGTGAAAACTATGTTCATTTATGAAAAAACTATGTTTATGTTTATTCTGAGACCTACGATTAGTTGTCAAAAACTATTTTCATTTCTAAGAGAACTATGTCCAAACGCATCAAAGTTTCCTATCCAAGCTAGTAGTTAGCGCTAGAGTGTGAAAGAAATAGTAGTAGTTTTGATGGGGTTGATGATTTGGATGAAGGCATAGCGCTGGTAGAGCGGGTGATGGGGCGGCAGGCGGCGGGACGCTTCGCGTTCTCGTACGAAGGAATCACCATCGAGTAGATTTGCGGTCAAGTTGCAGGAAGGAAGAGCAAAGGGCAGCGGCCCGGTTCTGTAGGCGCGACGCGACTAGGCGAGACTGGCGTGCATGCGTTGTGCGTCAATGCGTGGAGTCCAAATGCAACACGGCCGCCGGGCTTCCCTCAATTTATTTTTCAGTCTTTGGACTGTTATTAAAATTGAAAATTTGATAACTGAGATCGAAAATTCGATAATTGAACCTGCTATCCCACTCATCTCTCCTCTGAATGATCTTGAAGTAATCAATATTCCTACTCCCACCGTATCTTTTTCTATAAAACTTCTATTGAAATCGGTATTAGGTCACCTCCATATACGTTTTTATTGGTGTAAATGTTACTTTAATTAGATGAGGTTTAATTGAAGGTAAGAAAAGTCACTCTTTGTGGGACAAATTTTAGACTCTAAATGGACACGGCTTGCTGCGCAAATCGGACAAATTTTAGACTCTAAATGGACACGGCTTGCCGCGCAAATCGAGACAAAATTTCAGGAGGGTCGCCCTTGCCGCGCCAGTCCGCCTGGCGCAGCAGTAGTGCGCTGCCGCGCCAATTGTAATAAACTTTCAGTAGGTTTCGGCCGGGGGGGCCTTGCCGCGCCAGGCGGACTGGCGCGGCAGGAGTACGCTGCCGCACCAAATGTAACAAATTTTCAGTAGGTTTCGGCCGGGGGGGGGGGGGGGGGCCTTGCCGCGCCAATCCGACTGGCGCAGCAGGTGTGCGCTGCCGCACCAACTTTAATAAACTTTCAGTAGCTTTCGGCCGGGGGGCGGGCCTTGCCGCGCCAGTCCGCCTGGCGCGGCAGCAGTGCGCTGCCGCACCAAGTGTAACAAGTTTTCAGTAGGTTTCGGCCGGAGGGGGGGGGGGCGGGCCTTGCGGCGCCAGGCGGCCTGGCGCGGCAGGCGTGCGCTGCCGCACCAACTCTAATAAACTTTCAGTAGGTTTCGGCCGGGGGCGGGCCTTGCCGCGCCAGTCCGCCTGGCGCGGCAGGTGTGCGCTGCCGCACCAACTCTAATAAACTTTTAGTAGGTTTCGGCCGGGGGTGGGCCTTGCCGCGCCAGTCCGCCTGGCGCGGCAGCAGTGCGCTGCCGCACCAAGTGTAACAAGTTTTCAGTAGGTTTCGTGGGGCGGCCGTTGCCGCGCCACTCCTCCTGGCGCGTCAGGAGTGCACTCCCGCACAAACCGAAACGAATTTTCAGTAGGTTTCGCTGGGGGTGCTAGACTTCCGCTGATGAAATTTAAATAGCTTTTTTTGTTCTGAATTTTTTTAAGCTTGTTTGAACCACGAATACGCGGTAGCCTACCAGTGCGAACATTTACGAAAAAATACACGAAACACAAGTATGTCATGGAGCAAACATAGAACATTGTACGGACAGAAATAAATCTAACATCCAACTTAGTCTTTTACACACGTGATAGAAATAAACCTAACAACCAACTTAGTCTTTTACACACGTGACGGTTCCAAAAGTCTTGCACACCCATATAATATAAATTGCACACGTAGTGCATCATGCTTGAGACATGCTACGTTCAGTGTCGTGACCGCCGCTCATCCGGAGGGCTAAAAGGATCTCTTGGGCGACGCTCCCTCCTTGGATGCATGGGCAGCACATTGGCGCTGCCAACGTCGGTGTGGTCCCGGGAACGACGCCGCCGGCGTTGCATCCGGGTACGAGGTGCAGGTTCCTATGGAATAATTGGGCACAAAACATAAAATTTGTATGACACTTCGGGAGTGAACATTAAAATCTAGAATTGAATTTGGGGAAACTTGTGAATGTACCTGGCTGGACTCTCCCTGCGTCTGAGTCACGGGTGGAGCATCGATCATGCCGGAAATCTCCAGTTCCTCACCATATGTAGGGTCGTCATCCTCAGACTGCTCACCTTCAGAGTCCTCGCTTTCCTAAGGGGATGCGGGTTCCTTGCCTCATGATCTCCTGCTAGGACCTGCAGCAGTGGATGGTGTTGCAGCCCTGGGGGTAGTCGCCAATGGAGTCCGACGTGATCCTGAAGAAGTACCCTAGCCATTGCCCCCGTGGTGCACATCTGAGGATGACATGCAGTTCATCCTCATGGCCATTCGCCTGCAGCTTTTCCGAACCCTCTGCCACATGTAAGCAGCATATATTAACGACTATGATATTGATGGTTACAAAGGTAGTACGAGTATAAGTGGAAATTAGTTTGGGCTTCTACCTCTGCAAACTGACGAAGCAGACCATCACCTTCTCCGACGGCGTGCTCCATAATCACGCCCGCCTCGTTTGAGAACCTTGCAAGCTGCTGTCCTTGTACGCATAGTTTTCATTCCATGAGTGATCAATGTTACGATACTATGATTACAAACCGAAATCTTACCATGTAGTCGTGGAGAGGTGCACGCTCAGGCTGTGTCCCATAGGGTGTCACCGTGTCGTACGCGTCAGCTATGTCGGCGTCTGATTCAGACGGTGCATCCTCAATGGGCACATTAGTCCAAGATGGTTTTACTTTAGTTCTCGTTGAAGTACAGTACCATCGTATGTACTCATTGTTTGGTCGCCAGTACGGTCCACCTTCAGGATCGCATCCTTGCTTATTCTGCCACATGATGAGGTACTGACCATGCTTCAACCTCCAATCATTCTCCTTATACCTCTTTCTGCGGTCGATCCTGCATCAGAAATTAGTGAAGTATTAGTATAACATGTTAAGTACGTTAATTGAATAGCCTCCAATAGTTATTTTTTCCTGTGTACCTGTGCAGCTACTGCGAAGTCGATAATTCCAAAGGAGGGCACGGTTGCATCCTCCCAAACTGCCGCATCACCCTATGCGGCATATGAAACTCTACGACGTAGTACAATATCATTAGCGTCATGCACCTCCACAGCTCTCTGTCTCTGTAGCACGTCGGTGAAAATACGATATGGCTAAGCTGCTCACGGTCGTACGGTTTCCATTCAACCTTCAAAAATTTTCACGCAATACTTATTTCATCTATCATTATATGGAAGTTAGTTTAAAAAACTATGGTGAGCAAATTACCTGGTGCTGCGTGAGAACATCAAACTCGTTTGTGTATGCCCTGTAGCGCCTATCAGGATTGCCACGAACGGGCTGCACATGCTTCCACACATGATAGAACGTGGGACGAGCATCGTCTCGATGCCATGGCTGAAATTGCAAGTAAGTCCAATTGGTCACATGATACAATAGTTTTCCAAACATTAAAGTAGAAAAAGGAATTAGCCGTTGTAACTTACATCGACATGGAGACGGGAAGGTCGACCCACGGGCATTCGCTCCCAAATCCAAATCTGCAGCATATAAGTGCACCCTCCAACATTGGAATCCCTCGCTGTGCGCCTGCAAGCCTCACATAGCTGTCTGTACAGCCAGGCAAGAGCCGCTGAGCCCCAACTGTAAAGGGCTATGTTGTCCCAATGCTGACCTAAAATGGGGAGAACCATCCATGATACTGTGTTCCCAGCTGCATCTGGAAGGAGGAATGTGCTGACAAAGTGCCATAGCCAAACTCGAGCATAGCGCTGCACGACCTCGTCATTTGCTCCCGGAGGATAGACCTCGAAGTGCTCCCTCAACCATGCCGAGCTGACACCGGAGGTCTTCTTTGAGTTGTCTCCGTCCTCTGGCTCTGGTGGCCTAATCCCAATATGCATTTCAACCATATCACGCCAATTCTCATTCTGTATAATACCCGTCACTGGAAGCCCATCCAGTGGAAGGCCGAGTATCATAGCCACATCCTGCATTGTGATGGTCATTTCTCCGAATGGGAGGTGGAACGTGTGAGTCTCCGGACGCCACCTGTCAACCATAGCGGTCAACAGCGGTCCGTCCATTGGAGGGAGACCCCCGACAACCTGAACAGCGAGATCCAAAAAACCTGCTCTCTGCAGGTACTCCGCGTACCGCTCATCCCACCTAAGTGGTGAGTGCACCCTAGCCCTGAGTGGTGTCAAATTCTGCAAAACATTATAATATTATTAAAAAATGAGAAGTCAATCCATTTGAGAATAACGGGCTACTAAAGTGGTAAGTAACACAAATATGATACAAATGACATTTGCAGTATGAAATTGTTTACACTGTACACAAGCAAATAGTAATGATAGGCACATCCTCAATTTATAAGAACATTTCATACGAAAATCTTGCAATTCTCATCCTAAGGTATGCATTCATCAGCAAAAATTAGCAACCATTATTAGTAACTGATGTAGTACCTCATTTAGGTCCACGAGGTGGTGGGTACGGTGCTGCAAGTCATAAGCAGCCTCAAGAAGAGGGTACACCGGGGCCGCCATCCTAAAGAAACAACAAACAAGATCGTTAGTAAAAAGCTTCATTATATGATAAGTACGGTAACTATGATAATTTACTACTATAAAAAAGATAAAATGATAACCATGCAAAATACAAGCAACGCGCATACCCTATTGTTCGAAGTACGCGGCCTATTACTGCTCGCCCTAGATTTAGTGCCTTTAGATTTTCTATTGCGGCACGTGCAATTCCTAATGATCTTGTGGCACTTGGAGCAACGGTTTTCCGACTTGTCCACATCAAAATCACCAATATCATAATCTGCAGAAAGTCTCCCTTCCGACACGTCCATGTCGCCTGTGAAACGCTTCTTCTGCCTCCTTCCTACTTTATTTCTCATCAAATTGGGGTTAGGCACGTACCCTACCCCTTCATATGCCGGCCACTGTGACGGATCAAGGTAAGGTTGAAAGCTTGATTCCCATATTTTGATGGTGTGCTCCCTAGAGTACAACGGTGACATGTACAAGGGGCTTTCATAGTTAAGACCTCTTGCCTTGCAAGCTGTAATGAAGTGTGAACATGGAAGGTGCAACAATTGAGGAACATTGCAGGTGCACGAAACTTCGTTCAGATCCACTCTGTAGTGTCGGCCTCCATGACTCTCACCCCTAATGTTAGTCGTACCATAACTTCTTATAGAATACACCATCCTTTTTGGCCCGTACGGTTCTGCTAAGTGGTGCACGGATCTAAGCTCAGCCTCTGATAAATAATCATCTGCAACTTTCCCAATTCTATAGCCTTCATCCAACATTTCACATGCCTTTCGCCATCGGTTCACAAAGTAGGCGTTGCATTTTTCGAATGAGTATTCAATAATTCCAGCGACGGGCCTACTTCGGATGCCTTTGAAAACTGCGTTGAGTGATTCCGAGTAGTTCGTGGTCATAATACCCCAATGCATCCCTCCCTCATCGAAAGCCTACGCCCATTTATCCTTATCCTCCATTTCACCCTTCAACCATTCTTTTGCGTCATCGTTCAAGTCCTTCACTAGATCTTCTAACTTCTCACTAAATTCTCTCTCTATATGAACCTTGCATAATAACTTCAATTTTCCAATCACACGATTGCTCTTCTGCCGACGCGACATGTTGGCAGCAAAGTGCCTCGTGCACCACCTATACACAAGCGGTGGAAAACCATCAATGTGGTCCTTCGCACAATTTAGGAGCCCATGATGCCTATCTGATATCATACACACTATCCGTGAAGGTCCAAGAACATCTAGCCGGACAAGTTTCATAAACCATGACCAACTCTCATTATTCTCACTCTTGGCCAAGGCAAAAGCAAGAGGCACAAGCTATTGTTCTGGATCTACAGCAACTGCCATCATTAATGTACCCTTATACTTGCCAGTCAAGAATGTACCGTCCACAAATATCACATGACGGCAATGTTGAAATGCCTTATTGAGGGAAGCACCAAAATACCCTTTGCAGTATATGCTTCAAAACTCCATTGTCAGGATGCATCATGCCACATGAGTCGATGCACCATTTAACCCCGGGATTGTAGTAGGTTATAGCTGAGAGTACCCTAGCAACCATGCCGTATGACTCCTTCCAGTCACCCCAAAGCAGGGCAACAGCGTGTTGCTTCGCCCGCCAAGCCTTCGAATACTTCACACGGTACCCACTAAAGACGAAGATGGACTCCACGAGTGATGGCACCGATGTCTCGCTGTCTTTACGGATAATGCCTAGGATACGCCGTCCAAGGTACTTTGCTGTGCACTGTACATGCTCTCGCTTCGGCTGTGACGACCGACAAGTATGCGGTTGCACAACATTTGAAATTCTCCATTGTCTGGTGCTTGATTTTAGCCGAGACCATACACGCCAATGGCATCCTTGCTTGCACATCACATTGTATCTTAAGTTCTTGTCAGAGTGAACTACGCTAAAAGGTCTATGTAACCTCACTGCGTAGTCAGCCAAGAAAAACTTTAGCTCCTCAAGACTATTGAACTTCATCCCCTTCTTAATCACTGGACTCTCACCAATGGACGTCCCTTCGGCATTCACCATACTAAATTCACATATTGCTTTGTGAACCATACTGATGTCCTTATCATTGGGAACGGATGAAAGTTCAACATCACGTTCTTTTAACAACCGCAACTCGTACTGGGTGTAAGAAAAACAATTGTCCATACGACGAATGCCTTCTACATCATGCACGGTTGCGGTGTCAAATTGCGGTCCATCCTCTTCATTTTCTACCCCGACGTCCTCATATTCATGCCCACCACTCTCAAATAGTGATTCCTCCTCTACCTCCACACCTACTACCCCATCTTCCTCCAATTCACAATCTTCGGAACCCATAGAGACATTATCAACATCTATATTTGCTTCATCCCTCTCAAAAATGTTATTGGGAAAATCATCATTGGCAATAGCCAAGTCAAAATCACGTTCTGTTTCACCTAACACGTGATGCAACATTTCTGACTCCTGGGTACCATTATGGTTCACTACCGCCACTTCCTCTCTCATGACAACATTTAGGCCAGGCATATGAACAATTTCGACTATAACCTCCAACATGCAACATTAGCTTCGTGCACTACATCCTTATAGTGCTTCCAATTCGCATCGGATGCTAACTTCATAAGAATATAATGAGCTCTAGCTTTCCCACAATCAAAACGACCTCTCAAACTGATCTCATCCACTCTACATCCATACTTCCTCATTACACGGTCAACTAAATCACTAAAACTTGGAGGACCATCGAAGAATTCAATTGACTCATTCATATTCTCTAACTCCCCATTTTGTTTCACAACACCACCATCAAAAAATCGAACTAAACGATCCATCTACAAAATACAAACATTTCACCATGTCATATACACTACACATTGCACATATTCGACATATCAACTACACACATTACATATATTGGACAAATTGCAAACAAAAAATACACATATACATTGCACTATACGATTCAATGAATATATACCTAAATCGACAAGTTCTACACGTTAATATCGCGGGCAGAGACTCAATTGCGTATGAACTACGTATCATCTAACACAAAACACCATTGCATTTCATTCAAAATTGAAATCACCAACCTAACCCTAACCCAAACATCCTCCGATCTACCAAATGCAACGGTAAAACACGAGAAAAAGTAGGGGAATACCTTCCATACGAAGCAGGGATCGATTTCCACTACTTTCCCCCATCGAAAACACCGGATTTTGGGTGGATTTGGGGGTGGGGCGGCGGGGGGGGGGGGGGGGGGGGGGGGGGGGGGGGGGCGCAGCAGCTTCAGGCTCGAGCGAGTCTGGAGGAGGAAGAAAGGAGGGAGGGAGGAGGAAGGAAGTCGGCGCGTGGATTTAGTGTAGGCCCTGCCGCGCCAGGCGGGCTGGCGTGGCGAGCGCCCGCCCACGTCAGCGCCCACCTGGCGCCGCGACTCGCCGCGCCAGCGTGGCAGGGGCCCGCCGCGCCAGTGCATGAGGTGCGGTAGCGTCTTCCTGCCGCGCTAGGCGGTCTGGCGCGGCCAAAAGGGTTACGCAGCACAAATTAAATCCCGGTGAGGTTATTTTTAAAAATAAATAAGAAAAGGTTAAAAATAAAAAAAATTCTAATGTTGCCATCTGTGTTTGGTGGCCGATTCTGAATCGTTGCGAGGACAGGATAACTGTTGACCTGTTGTCTCTGTGGACTGTGACTCCAACGGATGAGGTGACGAATATACTCCCGTACCGCAAGCCGGACTAACAACGTTTTTGTAATTTTAGTTCAGTTCTACCTGATGACTCGTGTAGCACTCTTTGATCAATATGCGCACTTTCTTAAGCAAGTGATTATTTGCACTTAGATGGCTGCACTAATATGCCAATACAGTTTCACTTTCAAAAAACAAACAGAAGAAATAAACAATCTGACTGAGATGTGGGCCCAGGGCTGTGCGGGTGGTGGAGGTGGACAGGTGAGACGGAGCGTGGTGGCAAGTGGCAACAGCCGGAGCTCATCTCGCCCGCTGCCCGTTCGACGAAATCACGAAATGCCCGAGACCATCGAGGAGAGAGAGAGAGGATGAAGAGGGAAGAGAGATAAGATGCTCAATCAGCGAGCCACATCAGCGAAAGACGTTTACGTGGAGAGGTATGAACTTAAGTGATATGATTTTAAAGTTTATAAATCTAGAATTGCACTAGAAATGCATTTTTGAAGTTCGTGTACCTACATGACATTATGACATAATGTTACAGGTTGATGTATCTTAGGTGCATTTTACGTTCATTATGATTTCGCTATAAATTGTGCTGTTATAACTAGTGAATATGTGGTGTGTATTTGTTCCTTTTTATCCTTTGATTTAGCTTGTCGATAGAGTTTGTCCCACCTATTTTGTTTTCATGACTCGGCCATTGCGCTTATGTACTTTCTTTTATAAAACAAGCATATATGAGTTAAGAACCATGCTAGCTACAGCACATGCCAAAGGGGATTTGATGGAGAATAGGATCCACCTTTTTAGACTTTTTTCTATTTATTTTTCCACCTAGGATTCAAATTACATACTATTCATTTCTTAGTGAGATTTTAAGTCATGATAGGCCGAGATGCCGAACAGACCAGTATCTCGGTTGGTTGCTCAGCTATTCAAAGAATGTGTCAGTATTTGTTGCTCCTTTCTCTTATACAAGTCCAAAATGATGTCCCGTGTTTTCATCTTTTTTAAATATTTTTGTATGCTCTCGTTTATCTTTAGTGGATAGAGTATTCCTGCCGTTTGTTTATAAAAACCAAATGTTAAAAGAAGGTCCAAGTTGGTCATGTCAGAGATTCCAGAGGTGCCAACAGCCAAAAGATATGCACATGGGGTTACTACCGGCGACCGACATCGGAGATTCCCACTGCATATGCTACTAGCATAGACATCTCAAAAATAAAGCACCAACCACTTCCAATTCTGAGAGACCATGTGGATAAGCATCACTCTGCTGCACAAGAAATCTAGAATGGAACTCACGGAACTTTGCAAGATTCCTAGTCTGTGTTTGTTTCTGTCCTCTTCTACCTTCGCCTGTCACTCGTTAAATTCCAATTTAGGAAATAGACTTTCCGGGCTTTCAAGTGTTTCTCAAGTTAATTCGTTACACTTCAGTTTTCAAACTTACATACATACTCCCTCCAGTTTCGACATACTTGACGTTTTTTACAACAATCCAGTCAAACATTATAGCTTTGACTATTTATAAATTTTAAATATTTACTTTTAGAAAAAAACAATATGTGTAGAATTGCCTTGAAGAATACTTTTGTAGAATCATATACGTATTTCATTTTATATAAACATAGTGGTTAAAATTGTATTATTGAGAGACCGTTCTATATATTATTCAAAACTATTGAAAGTAAGGGGCAAATGACAAGAGTGAATATTGTATTATCTCACGAAGTCTGTACATATATATACATGGTGAAGGAGCATCACGAAGGGACATGTCCATTAGGACATGTAACCGCCCGCAGCCTTTGAAATTAGATCACATGGTAAATGTTCTTTAACACTCCCCCCTTGTCAATTCCAACTTCATTTGATCATCCTTCAGTTACGTTGATAATTTGTCTAAGAGAAATCTTGTGGGTAAAATTTGAGAAGGAATATATATAGGTAGATATATATAAGGTGTTCCTCAAAACGCAGTGGGAAAAATAAGGAGAAGAACCATGGTATATTATTGTTCCATTCGGACCTCCATGAGAGAAACTCAAAGTATAGTTCAGAGAACAATGATATGTCTGTAGCCATCATCTCTAAAAATTCCGGTGGGAGAAAAATAATGATGAGATATATAACTTAGGCTGATATTTCTCTGAGATAATCTTGTTAGAAAATCTGAGAAATATATACATAAATTAGGTAAACTCCTCAAAAACCTAATGAGAAAAATAAGGAGAAGATTCATGATATATTGTTGCTCCATTTGAACTCTTGTGAGGTAAACTCTTAGTCTAGTTCAAAAGAACAACAATTATGTCATTAAGTATCATCCTCAAAAACCCCGGTGGGGAAACATAGATGATATGACATAAGACCTTGTGTCGATGTAGCCTCATTAAAAACTTTGAATGAGAAACCCAGAAAGGGAAAAAACTCATACAATGAAAAGAACACAACATTATGTAGAAACAAGTTTTGGATCAAAGAGAAAACTCCCCCAATACTTGCAAATCACCAAGTCATCTCATACCAATCTGTTAAACACATTTGAAATGTGGAGTAAGGTAGAGACTATGTAAATAATCCGTAGGATTATCATAGTACTTAGTTTGCAAAATGTTTATTTCCCAATGATAGGGATAAAAAATTCTTAGGGCTAAATGTATACTAACATTGTGCCTCACATAACTTGCATCCATCTAAACAACACAAAGTGATTTTATCTTTATAGATAATATGGTTAGTGATTAGTAGAACCACAACCACAACATAGTCTTAGTATGTGGCTTATCATTCTACAAAGACACGCGTAGTGTTGCTATAGAATCATTGGTGTAAGTGACCACTAATGTCTACTGATAGACATCCATGAAATGGTAGGTCCAACTTTCAAAGTAAATGAACTATGTTAGTGACCTGGCGCTCTAGGGATCTTATATAGACAACCAAGATCAATATATCCAATCATAACCAAATCATGAGTTCTATTAAAGAACATAACATGATCGCATGTGCCATTTGCTAGCATATCATTGCTAAAATAATATCCGGCTGGATGCTCTTGCAAGATACATTAGCACTTCTCATGGTCTCAGACAATCAAACAAACATAAGAGATATGGATATGAGTTTTTATATTTAGTTTCTTCAATATATATTTGATATAGACAACTTCGTATCCAAGATTCTTGGTAAAAGAGATTTTGAATTGAAAATCTCAAAAGGAGATTTCGTTCAATTCATATGCTCCATCTCAAACTCTGTCAATAACTAATGTATGTTTAGAAATATGCAGCAGGCACATACACTAAACATACAATTCTTCGTGTATCCCTTTGAAAGGAGGAATTCACTAGGTCGATTGTACCACATTCAACCAGTATGTTTTCAGCCATGAAGTGACTTTCTAAGCATTACACAATATATGTTGCAAGTTTGTGTTTAGGGATTAGGTATTTGGATTCCTTCAGGACTCCACAAAAACACCAGAATCCAATGACTACATAGGCGTATGTTGTCACTACATCTATCAACTGCATAGATAGATGATTTTACTACCATAAGTATAATATTGGAAATTTATGACTTGTATAGGAGAATAAATAGCATTGAAAATAATGCTTGGGCTTTACATAAAACCCTTATTGCTACTAGCCTTACTTCTCACTATCGTACTGTTCCCAAATCCATTTTTGGATGAAAACAAATTTGTATCTACAGTAAAGATACCATGAAACATTGGAAATAGACCAAACACTTCTTTTAGGTGAGCTTTAGGTGAGTGAGGCTATCTATGCTTCATTGTATCACTCTACAAGGTCCAGTTTGAGCATGGAGGTGACCTGCCATGGCCATGGTCTATTGGATTACTTGAAATGCATATACAATGTGCTGAGAAGTAAGTGTAAACACATGTAGCCTTTAAATAGCAAAATTTCTCTAGTTGACATGATGTCTATATTTTATGCACCCTTATGATTCATCATGAAACCCCAAAATGAGAATCCGGGGCTTCCGATATCCCAGCCTCAGTATTGTGCACCACTGAGCTAGGTCGTTAATGTCTTCCATTCACATGATGAATATCGCCTGCGTCTTCTCCGATATTCTCTTGCCGATGGCCTTGTCTCGCTCGGTGGAAAGCAAAAGTGTCTGATAACGTATTGAAAGTAAGGGGCAAATGACAAGAGTGAATGGATGGTTGTATTGATGCTGTAAAGTCTGTACATATATATACATGGTGAAGGAGCACCACGAAGTGACATGTTTATTAGGACATGTAACCGCCCACACCCTTTGGAATTAGATCACATGGTAAATGTTCTCTAACAAAAAAACAGCAAGTATTTAACTAATTATAGATACCGGAGGGAGTGCACCGTAAGGAAATGGCAAAACATGTAACAAATCCTGGGACTCCATTTCTGCAACAAAAATTCACGCTGAAACTCCATCAGGTTCGGAAAGAAATTTTTTTGCAGGATTCAAACCTAACCATGAGAAGCTGTGGGAACGACAAAACCTATGATTTTATTGCCGGATTTTGTTGAAAAGAATCCTAACACATCATTGGTGTGATGGCGGAACAAATCATAAAAATTGCTTTATTTGATAAGATTAGCACGGCAGTGGGATGCAATAAACACCATCCAGTCAGTCGTAACTAGTTGTCATTCTTTTTAATAATCCCAATGCCAACCTGCACAAGAGTACCTACACCAGCAGCCACATGTATGCAACTACGCATGAATAAAGCCGGGGCACACGATGCTTCCTCGTATGAGGATTCTTCTAGCATCGCAGCCACCTGACTCAGCTCAAGGATCTATGGAGGGAATGTAGAACCTCAATATGAGGAATCTTCTAGCACCAGGGCGCTTATTGGAAGCTCGCCAACATCAAAAAGAAGAAGCCTAAGGCCAACTACTGCTATAACCCAAGCCATACTTTTCAAAGAGGAAGATGGAGCTCTATTTATAGCCAGGAAGCTAAGCTACCATCCAAGAATTGCAACAATGCTCCCGTGACTACATAGTGAAAAACTTGCCCCACCGCCTGGCACAAGTACAGTACCACGTGCAGAATGAACCAATCTGAGCAAACGCTCGCACATGATCCGCCCTGATTGGAAAACGACAAGGTACACATAGTACCCTCGTGCGTCCTCTTGAATACACTCACAATAATGCAGGCACAAAGGATAAAGGCATAGTGTTCTCATGCGTCCTCTTGGGTATGCTCGCAATAATGCAGAGAAAAAGGATGAGTACTTCCTCTACGAGGCTACAAGTAGTAAGCTATCACAGCCTACTCATCAACTGAGATCACAATTCAAGTTAGCAATAAACAAATGCTCAACAAAGTACTAAGAATCATCATGGTTGCACTAGTCGGAAACTGCAATACAATATTTTAGTTCCTCCAAAAGATCATTGTTCAAAGATACAAAGAAGGACTATTGCAGGTTGATGAATTTGGCTACTTCCTCGACTATGGGGTCCAATTCTTCCAAGTATTGCTGATAAGTTTTGTCTGAGCAATCTGCAGCAACACCCTCCACCACTGGAGATAGGTCAGCCATAGGATAGAAAGACTTGACGAATTCCAGCAGTTGCTTGGACACCGACTTTGCCATACCTTGGACTAGGCTATTAATCTTTGCCAACGCATCCCTAACCCTATCCAGTAGGGGACGAGGCTCTACTCCTTCCTTAGGGGGCTCCACCATGTCAGCCAGAGGTCGTGCCACATCAGAACAATCATTGAGAAGTTCTTGTTGTGCCTTGAGAGTAGTCATGGCCCCAACTAGGCCAACATCACTGTCTTGGTGCATTTTAGATTCCTTCTCCAGATCGTGCTCTATTTTCTCCAGCCTACTTTTGAGCTCTTCATGCTCCTCCGTCAGCAACAAATCCAAGGACGCACGCAGCCTCGAGCTCCGGGGCTTCAGTATCCACAGAGTTGAGAGGAACGGCAACCAAGACATCCGTCGCAGATGGTTCTTCAACTAATACGACCTCAGGCAGCGGTCCAGGGGTAATAGTCTGGGGAGTTGCCGATGTTGCATACTGGAGAGAACCAATCACGTCCTGCAGCAATGTGGCCGCAAATGACATCGCGTCTTCCCCAACCGCTGGAGCTAAGTTCTCCTCTGATTTGATAACAGGCACGGGGGCTGGGTTCGCAGTTGAGTGGTTTTCATCATCAACTTCTAGACTTGGGCCTACCGCACCAAGTTCAACACTCGAAGATGACCTACACACAACAAAGCATCAGAAACAGAGAGCAACTACTCGATACAAATTTTGATGCTCAAATTACAGTGACAGGGTACTCACCTGGTCGACCGATGAGGCACTAGAGGAGCTTTCTTCACCAAGCGCATTGGCAAGGTACTAGGAATTGACATACTTGGAGCTCCAGGGTTGTTGCCAATATCTGCAGCAATCAACGGCAGCCACACGATTGCCACTGGTGTCCACGCATTCTCCGCCGCTGGAAATTTCGGACAGAGTAGCATCAGACATAGTCACAGGTGTTTTCACTGCTTCACTCATGTCTGTCTCCGTTGAACTGACTACACCGTCGGCATTCACCACTGCCTCCAAAGTCACGCTTGGAGTAGTTACCTCTGGAGCTATGGTCATATCACTGGTTGCCGTGTCCGCCGCATCAGTCCCCTCGGCGACAGCTATTTCTGCAACTTCGTCGGCATTGTTGGTAGCCATCTTCGTGGCATCAACATCCTCATCATCAGCTGCCCATACGGTCTCGACTACTTCACTAGTAGTCTACAGAAGAAAGAACTCAAAGATAAGTGGTCAAAACTACACAAAACAAGTACAATAGTACTCGCACCTCAAGGCCTTGCCCGTTTGCAAAAGTTATTACCGGCGTGGGGGGGTGCATTATGAATGCGAAGATCGTGTCTAGTGCACCTCTTGGGCACAATAGTTCGCTGCTTCTTTGGTGGTGGTGCCAAATTAGCATCTACATCATCACTGGCATGGCGTCTCGGCACAACAAAAGATGACTTGTCTTGTTTCGAGACACGTGGCTGCAGTAAAAAGAAACCCTCACCGTCAAAATCAGAGCTGTCAATGGGATTGGTCTCTTCATCCTCCCCCTCCTCCCCTTCCTCTTCTAAGGAAACCCCAGGTAATTGTAGTGAATACACTAGCATTGCGTTCTTTGTGACATATGTACCGGGAGGAGGAGGTGGCGAATAATACACGAGTACATTTGCCTGCACAAGAAGAAACAAGTCGGAAAACAATAGATCAAAACAATACAAGTACTCGAAGTAGAACACTAACAAATACTTACTTCATTCAGCTTAGTCCTACCATCGAACTCTTCAACCTCTCTAGGTTCGCCCTCAAGTTCTTGGAACATCCGACGCAATCAGGCTCCAACCTCTCCATCAGAGATATCATCAGGTGACATCTGCGAGGGATCGTCGAGCCCAGAGTACTCGTATGCAGGAGTCTGCCGAAACTGCAATGGCTGTAACAATCTTTTCAGAAAGCTAGCAGCTACGACTACTCCTATCAAACCCTGCTTCTTCAATGCACCAATCTTGTTCAACATATTGGGTACTTGAATACTTTTAGCAGTGGTTGGTTCATCAAGCCATCGGCTGCTATACATTTGATGATGTCCAGTAATCTTGGGCAGAGACGGCCTATGATCTTCAATATAAAACCACTTCTCCTTCCAACTACCATGAGATTCCACCAGCTCATACTCTAAATACAGATCCAAGTACTGCTCATGGATCTGGAAGCTGGCACCTCCAATAACCTGCATATTCTCCTGACTAGGCTGTGGCTTCAGATGAAAGATCTTGAGGAAAAGACCAAAATGAGGTAGAATCCCCAGAAATAATTTGCACAAGTGAACAAAGATGGAGATATGCATGATGCTATTGGGATTGAGATGGATGAGTTGCAATGAATAGTACTCCAAAATGCCCCGGAAGAAGTTAGAAGTCGGAATAGCAACCCCACACTCCCCAAACCGAGCAAATATTACTGTCTCATTGGGATGGACTTCAAACATCCAAGCATTGCCATAAGAGGACCTCCAGCCCACGACTGCCTACTCCTATAGCAGTTTGGCATCCATCAGCTCTTGGATCTCTGCATCCTTCATGGTGGATTGCTTCCACGCCATCGCTTGATTGGGCGGCACGGTCTGGTTGGTCTCCCCACACTTCGGTGCTGGCAGTTTGGGCTCCTTCCCCTTCCTGGAAGTTCCCCTTTGGGGACCCTCCTTGGGTGCCTTCTTGGCATCCTCCTTGGATCCCTTCTTTGAACCTTCGAGCTTCCTCCCCATCCTAATTGTTGCCTTGGACTTCACTCGCATGCACTCGGGGGCTTAGAGGAGGTGTCGCAGACCACGGAAGGTGCGGCGGCACTAGCAGATCAAGATGAGATCACGGCGGCGCTGGGAGCTAGGGTTTTTCAGCCAAACGATAGAGGCAAAATGGCAGTGTAAAGGGTAAGGGTAACTACCCCATAACTTTTATAACCGCGGCGGAGTCTCTAGGGTAACGGCCCGATATTTTCGCTAATCAGCGGAAATTACAGCTTTATCCATGCAAGACAGGTTTTTTCCAAAACAGCAAAAGCTGAAAGGTCACGGTAACAGATTAGAGGACCCTAATACCTCCCGAAATAAGTCGGGTAACAGCTCGGGGGCTGCGTATACCATGCCCGTTGGATAAAATTTCTTTTCTTTCAAAGATCAAGATGAAGATGAAACAAAAGTAGATTGACCCTCAGCCTGACTCTTCAATTCAGCCTAAGGCTCGGGGGCCACTCCATATGGAGTGGACTTTCATCGCATTCCCATATAAAAATTTCAAGGCAAGCTACTCAAAAGCGACGTTGGATGAGGCTAGAGTACCTTCCAGCCGCATGACAATGCTCAAGTACTCGAAGGACTCAGCTCCAACAGAAGTACTCAAAGAGTACCAAGAACTAGTCAAGCAACATCTATGAGTACTCAAGGCTGCTGCATTTGACTACAAAGTACTTGGGGGCTTGTCGGCCATACACCTATAGGCCCACCACAAGACTTGTACGGACCCACACCAAGAGACATACACCAAATCATATCAAGACATGGAGACTATGGTATAGGGTGGCGTAGTCTGCATGAACTCCAGAGGACTAGTCAAAGACATGGAAAGTACTCCTCCAAGTTAGAGTAGAACTCTCTAGTTGAATCCGACTAGTACTCCTGTAAGACAACTACCCTGTAACTCTGCTCCCCCAGTCTATATGGGCAAGCAGGGACCCCTTCAAGATAAGTTCAATCGAATACAAGCAAATAACATACATGACGTAGGGTATTACACAATCTAGCAGCCTAAACCTATCTAAATTGCATGCCTACGTACACCATCGAGCTCCTGATTTTGGCGACACCCACCAACCAAAAACTCTACCTCGGGTACTCCCTAGGTAGGTTGCCGGGTTAAAACACCGACAAACTGGCCACCACATTCTTTGCCATATATCAAGGACGCGTACCTTGAATTAGGAAAGCATGATTGAATCTCCCACCCGACAAATCAGCCTCATGTTTCCTTTTTTTCTCAAGGTGCGTACACACATTTATTTGAGTACTTGTCAGCGCTATCTACTTGTGTATTGTCCTAGTTCTCCTAGCCCAAAGAAACCAACACAAAAGCTTCTCCGCCATCTCTGCCTTGGCAGCACCTTCGAGAATTCTATCATGCCGTCCTCCATCGTGCTTGAAATTCTAACTATCTAATGGTGCGACCTGCCTACCGAGATATGGGGGGAGATCACCAGCCGCATTGACGTGTTGGACATCATGAGCTTCTCTTCAACCTACAAGTCACTGGAGTCGGTTTGCAAGACCCTTGGAGCTACCGTTGTAAAGTTGGGGAGTGTAGTACTGGTCGCATCTCAACTAGATCAAGATGGCTAGGGGATTGAGGATGACCTGAAAACAGGCAAGTTTGGTTTACATGATGTCTCCAATGCATTGTCCTTTTGCTGTGTGAATGAGGGGTTGCAACGTAGGATCTGTTTAGGTGGCAAGGTTGATTGGCTAGTTACTATAAATACAAGCCTCGATGTGGAGCTCCTAAACCCAATAACCAGAACTAAGGTTCCACTACTATCCTTTGGTAATAATCTGAGTGGTATAGAATTGCCATCATCCAAGGAACATAGTGTAATATTTCCTCCATTTGCACGTGATGTCCGTCGCGTCGTCCTTTCTCAGATGCCATCCCACGCGGATGGCTATGAGGCCATCGCACTTTTCTTTGATGGATTTTTGACATACACAGCACAAGGTGAAAATGTTTGGGGGCTGTTGAAGAATCCAACTGACTGTAATGACAATTCCTACAATTATTATTCAGAGGTTGTCTTGGATGTCATAGTTTACCATGGATGGGTGATTGCTGGTTAAGAGGATGGTGACATGATTGCATGGGACATGAGCGGTCCGGACTTGACACCAGTGTAGGTGCCAACGCCGCAAACTACTCCAAGTGAGGAGGAAGTTGAACGTGTGTTCTACCTTGCCATCAGCTAATCCTGCCATGCTTGTATGGTCATAGTTTTGGACACAATAGCAACAAGAGTAGAATGGTGTGGAATGAACATGACAGGTTTGAGCAGCTGGATAGTATTTTCATGTTTGAATTTTATGATGCAAATGTGACATGGAGAAGGATTTCATCCATTGGGAAGGACCAGCCATTATTCCTTGGGCTAAACTACCCCTTTTTTTGTCACTTCAACTGACTTGAAGGGTAATAGTGTCTATGTGGCCGATGTGGGGAACTATGATGTTGGCATATGTAGCTTGGGTAAAGAAGGGCAAGTCTCCATTACTAATCAAGATTTCCAGTTGATGAGAAGGCACATTTGCTCAAAGGATGAACCATTCGCACCCAAATATGGTTCTGTCCTACTACTCATGCAAAAGGAAACAATTAGTTTATAATTATAGTATAGATTTTCTTGTTACTTTGCTCATTCTTCACTGCACTGTAATGCTTGATGATTGATTTAAAATATAATTTAAGTTCACAAGTGATTTTGAATGATTGATTCATCGCTATACATATAATACTGGTCTACATGTTAATTTAAAACACAATTTACATCCATAATCAATTAGATCTTAATAGATATAATAAATAAAATTGCCACTGCAATGCTGGATGTATGATCATATGTAAACAATCAATCAACCTTTTACCCTCCCTACTATGTTTATTGTATGTTTCCAAACGCATCTCCACGAATTAGGCTGGTTATCTGTGTGATCGGGATATTGGGTTGTAATATGAAACTAAGGATAGTATGAAAGGAAAAAGGAAGGTGTGAACACAATCAGCAGGGGCGCCGTACAAGAAGATGAATCGATGTCGATTCATTTCACCACACGCACCGCGATCCATTCCATGTATATAATAACTACCTTACAATGAACCATGGGCCAGCGTTTAACCCACAAACTTAGACACGTAAACGACAGCCCATTATAACCATTACAAACTCAAAAGGTAAAATATTATTACGGCCCATGTCGATGGCTTGGCCCGTTGTATGTCCTAGATTGTTCAACAATCTTCTACCCTAGTATAGAAGGGGACCGACCATTCACCTCCTAGAAGTTGTCATCGATTCCCCTTTCCACATTGTAGCATTCTTGCGGATCTACCGAGGATACGCACAAGTAACGCTATCTGGCAAGGACGCCTTTGATCGAGGTAACTCAGCAACTTCACAATGCACTTCATCCCTTTCAGCGCTCTCCATTAGCTGGGATCCAAAACTTTCAACCTTTGTTTGTCCATAGAATGGACACACAACACCACAACCGCCATGCCAAACAACTTCCCTTTGCCATCAGAACCATCTTCCAAGGAGGAAGAACTTTTGCTTCCCAGTGAATAGGTCAGCACCGATGAGAACCCGAGCAACTCTATTCCACCATCGTCACCTCTATGGACCGACGATGAATGGGAGGAGAAGCCCTCATCAGAGACTGACAGTGACATCAGCTCGGCTCTTGCCCTGATGAATATGGACCCCTCCATCACACCAGATGAAGAAGGGCAGATGGATACAGATGAAGGGGAAGGCGAGGGATATGAAGTTGACATCGAGGACTATGAGCACCGACCGCACAAAAGAATCAAGACTTGCTTGAGTCCATCTGCTTGGGACACCGCCGGCCCATCATCCAACAATGACAGCGTCCCCGACACTCCTCCTAGCTTCTCCAGACGCGATCGTGTGTTTGGTGCAAGAGAGGAACCGCGCAACAATCCTGGAGACACCACCGAGTCTCCAATCAACCTTGACGAATCTGATGATGAAAAATAAGACACATAGTGTGCGCTTCATGTCTTTTTCAATTTCTTACAAGCAATGTTATCAGATACTATAACCATATTTTCCTTGGCGTATGTAAATTATCATATCATGCAATTAATATATTATAGAATTAATGAACTCACAATATGTAAATTATCTTGGCGTGCTTCTATGATTATTTAATGTGGGGATATAAACCGTTAAAAAAGTATGCAAAGTAGCCCTTAAAAAAATTCCTTCCTTATTTCATACTCGTCAACTTAACACTACAGACCTAATCAAGGTCTACTTCACAACTACAAACATTTTCATACTCGTCAATGACATGTTCCATATGATTGCCATTTATCATGTACTCATACATATCAGCTACAGAATGTGGAACGCACACTCTCCCTAAGCTTGCATCTAGTGCCTTGATCTCGACGGCATGTATGACAATAGCAATTTTGATGCCATCGTGAGGCATGACGTCCGTACGCAGTCTAGCTCTAACATCTGTATAGGAAGTCGCAAGATTAGCAAACCTACGATGCCCATATATATATATATATATATATATATATATATATATACATACTATAAAGAAATAATAATTATGCAGCACCTCCGAGGCTGGGAATGCATGGGTATGCGCCATTATCAATCAGAGTAATTGATGTATTCTGGCACTCTTCAAAGCAAGCTGCAAAATCTCAGATTTGAAAATGGATAACAGATCTACATGTGAGCTCTTGAAATTTACACGAACTCTTGATGAGCTCATGTATTTGCATACGCACCTCTATCTCGGTTTACACGAACTCTTGTTGCAACCATAAAACCATTGCTTAGTTTGGCACCAATGAGTTTTCTATAGGCCATCTGATCGAAGTTAGATATGATGCGTAGAAATCCAGTGCGACTTCAACACACACAAGGGTTTGAAGTGACATAGAAATGCATAATTTAACATTTAATTAAGCGCAATGGAATTAACAAACCTCGTATCTTTCAAGCAGATCTCCGTTGTGCAATATGGTTCAAAGGAACAAATTGGTGTCATCGGGCCAACAGAAGCAACTACCACGAACAAACTTACCTCAAATCCATGCTCCATTGCAAGGGCTTCCTGCATAATCAAGAAACTGGCTCATGAAACCATCGTGTTGTTCACAAAATTTGCCTTCATCTCAACTGTTAGTGTGTACTCCTACGCGTGGAGATCGAGACAAATTCGGTGTCATGCGTCATGCACTAGCAATTCAGTGTATATATACTTGACGCCGCTTACCTCCAAGTACCTCATATTGAAAGGTGATTGGCTGGCCAATTTGTTTCCAAAAGTTAATGGATCCAATATTAGGGGATTAATATTGAATTAGGAAAGCCAGAATCAAAGGGTCTGACAAGGAATACTGAATTACCGGGTGTATAATACCTTTCATAAATAATCAATAATCAATATATCAATTTCTAGTTACATACTATAGTCATACTGTTGGCGCTAAAAATCGGCCGACGATCCTCAGCGTCGGACACACGACCCGGGAGAATCTGCTTAACTCCTATTCAGGTTATCACCCTGGTGCGTTTCGCACGGTGTGCCAGTCAATCTGACCTGTTGATTGATAAGGAAATAAAAGTATTAAATTCCAAGGGCCTCGATTGGCTAAAGTTCCGATCTGTCTTAAAAAGCGTATCGGCGAATCGGCCGATTCACTGTAGAGGTGACCAGTTATAAAATAGCTGATATCGCGTAGCGATTGTAAAGAAAACTTACAAGAGCAAGCTAAACAACGCTAGAGAAGCAACACTTGGGATAGATCTAATCGGCTATGTGATAACAAAGAATAAAAGTAATAAAAGCGGACAGTTCGTATCTCAAGCTCGATAACTGGTGATAAAAACTAAAATAACAGGTAGAACCTACGATTCTAGTTGATATCGATAACTGGTGAATAAATCTAAACGAAACAATAGCGATGCGCCCGAAGTTAAAGCTTAGATATTACTCGATAAGCGGAACTTACAGAATCGGCTGGAGATCGTGTCGATGCAACCCTGCTACCCCCTACGAACTTGTGAAAGAAAAAGTATTTTAGCGAAGTCGCCAACTTGAAAGTAAAGTACGAGGAAAAAGTAGATTTGTTGTATTGATTGATGTGTTTTTTACAAGCCTTACGAGGCAGCTATTTATACCCCGCCACAACTGATTTCCTAACTGACTAGGATCTATCTCTAATTTAAAATGATAATAAATATTTACAAACACAACTCGTACCCAAGTTGGTTATTATTTTTCCATGGACCAATCTCCATCTTCAGCTAATCTTCATCTTGGCCCACCTTAGGCCCATACCGGCATAACCATCCCGACTCCCAAGTAGCTAGCCTTTATCAACTCCCTCTGCCAGTCGGCCAAAACACTGTAGCTTAATCGACCGATTCCCAACTGTAGCTTCTAGCTGCCACACTGGCCGCTTTTCTCCTTCTTTGACGTCGATTTCATACACGTGTCAAAATCTGGCGTCAACAGATGCTCTCTAGTTTTGGAGTGAAACACAACTTTTGCTCCGAAACTTTTCAACTTTTAACTCCTTCCCAGAAGAAAACACAATAGTAAGCGTGGCGAAACTCATTTTCGCTCTGTAGTCTCCTCTCTAATGATTGCAATTTTTCGAACCAAGCGCCCACAGGCAACCACTCTTCCCGAAATTCATGAAGACGGCGCGGTAAAAATCCCGCCTTTACCCTTCTCTCGAACCACCTTTAGAGACCTGCATCCTCCGCCGCTTCTTCTTCTCAAACTCCGAAACCTTTTCTCCCCAGCGAATCATCTCCCATCGCACTCCGGCACCCTTTCATCTTCCAGCTGCATCCCTCTGGTGATTTCTCTTTCATCTTCCGACCATCCCATTTTGTCCACTCCAATGGCGGCTCCATTGATGACCATGGCTTTCATTCTAGAGGTAAATATACCGAAACTTTTCCTTTTCGCCGTTTCATGTATTTTTAGATCTGATCTTAGTTCTCCCTTTGTGTTCTTTTTAGGAACTTAGGCAGTGAATCAACATTCCTATTTCTGATGCACCCGGCCTCATTGATTTCGGCCCCATGGGGAATCCAGATCCCACTGAATTGATCAACCTGGAAACCCACAGGGTCCCTTTGAAGCAATCACCCATGGATTTAAGCCAGTGGACAGGCACCTTCAGATCTTGGCCGAACGAAACCCTTGGCTAGAAGGAATGGTTTAAAAGGATGTCCAATTCCAAGAGGGTTCTCTGGGATGAACTAAAAATCGGCCAATGCATAAACTTATCTCTGTCTCAAATGGTGAAGAATGAACCCTTGGTCATGGCAGCTTCTTATTTCTAGTATGATGCTCTTAATGCATTCCTCTTTGGACATGGGCCCATGACCCCTACCTTGGCCGATGTTCTGATGTTGACCGGCCTCGATATCTCTTCGCCTGATAAGCCCTTCGATTTTTTGATCAAACCAACCCATCGCCTAGAAACAAAGGGATTCAGCGGGTGGAAACGCTATATTGATAAAAATATGAAGACCGGACCTATCGGTGACAGAGAGTACATAGCCTTTCTAATGATGAGGCTAGAGAAACACTTCTTCCATGGCAAAGCAATCAGTCCTTCCTCCAATACACAGGCTCTGGCCAAGGCCCTAGCAAAAGGTTCTACTATTCCCTTAGGAAAACACCTGCTAGGATTGGCTTATCATATGATGCACCAAATCGCTGTCAAGCTGTCATCTGGAGAGCCAATTGGGAACCTTGGTGGTCCCTGGTGGTTTATCACCCTCTAGCTTAACTTATACATGAGCAAGGTCTCCAGGGAACGAGTTGAAAGCAAGACGTTCCCCAACATTGAGTCAGAGGAAACCCAACAGTAAGATGGTGTTGCACTTCAAATGGCAGTAAGTTTACCCCCACCAAGACAGCCGAGTATTTCAAATGCTTTTATATTGTCTTTAGCGAAGAAACCACAAGCTGGTATCCATACCAGAGAACTGAGCCACTTTTTGAAAACCCCGACTGCTTCAATTCAACTACCAATTCCTTCGGCAATGAGCTTATGGATGTTTTGATGAAGCCTGGGATCCTACTAGCAAACTTCTTCTCAGGAAAAGACTCCCCAACCTATGAATTTTACAACCCATCAATGGCAGCCCGGCAACTCGGCCTCGGACAGCTGCCGATTAAGATTTATTTTGCTGGCCGCATGAAGTTTCGGGAGGAGCTCACTAGAGGACTTGAATACAATCGGCTGTGCAGCTTGATGCCAAATTCTAGTACAGTTGACTTAGCCGGCTGGGTGGTGGCCCCCTTTGCTATCCAACAATTTAAGCTATGGTGGGGTGAGTGGAAACAACACCTCTTCTGCATATCTCCTGCAACATATTGCAACGATCTGGACCCCGCCAATATTGATCCAAATGCAGAGGTACCAACCCTTCTGGCTGATTTGACACTGTACCCTTTACGCTACAAGATTACTACTAACTTTCCTCTTTTCCCCGCACTATGAAAACCAACTCCCTCCAACACGCAGCCGTAGTGGCAGGCCGATAGAGAATCGCCACCCATATACTTCATTTCCAATCATCGGCTTTCAGGCCCCATTAATTGAAGACATCGTCACCGGCTGATTGAAGCAAAAACTAAAGATATCTTCTTCAAAGAAGACAAGCCACCGGGTGTGCGCCTGCATAGAACTGGCCGATCAATCAGCGGTATTACTAGTCGAGTCTTCAACCGCACCAACCTTGCCGATTGCTCAGGAGGTCAACCCCCAAGCCACTACGGAGGCCGGATCAGCAGCCGCATCCCTATTGGTAGAGGTTGTTCAGGTAACTCTATACGCCTCGTATTTTTCCAAGTATACTATCAGTATTAATTTCCACTTTCTGTTAGGCCGCGCAAATCATTCCAGAGCAAACTTTGCGGCAATCGGCCATACCCCAAGTAGAGACCGAACCACCAGTAGTCCTTTCAACTGAGGTAGAGAATATTTATTTTAATCAAGTCTCTTAATCCTTAACCGAAAACTGATCGATTTCTGATGCAGGCTACTCTAGGTGCATCAATCGTACCTTTCCAACAGTCATCGGCCGGATGACTCGTAGCGGTAGAGTAACTGATATTCATCATCAGATTTAACTATTGCTTCACACTTAAAGAGACTCTCCTCTTGTTACTCTCCAGGAAGCTGGTCCAAGCACAGCGTCGATAATCGTCGAATCCTCTTCTTCTGAAGGGCCAACTGTGCCGATTTCTGAATAAAGGGAAGCAATCCCACCAACACAATCGGAAGAAATTAGTTTTAAACAGGTAAGGGCCTTCGGCATCTAATTTTAACCAATCTCCACTATCATTGGCTAACCCATTCCTTCCTCTTTTACTTTTACACGAGCAAGATACGCCCAATAAAAGCCTCTTTTCGTTCGCGGTCGTTGTCTCTAATGATGAAGAGGTAGCCTCTCGACAGGTGGCTCTGGGCTCAATTCCCGACCAAGTACATGCAAAGCTCCAGAGCATCTGAGTCCTCCTTCAGGATGACATCGGCTGATTAGTGGAAGACGCCTCGCCAATTCGGCAAATCTTCAGCGAAATAAGAGGTCGAGTCTCGGAGGACGCAGAAGAAGCGCTTGCACCCGTAGCATACATTGAATCAATGCAAATCCTGGTGTTCAGAGCCCTGCAGCACATGGCTGACCGTGCCAAGCTGGCAAAGGCACGCGAAGAAGAGGATTCCTACAAACACCAAGCTCAAGAGGTACATCACCGAATCGGCGTACTTGAAAACTCTCGTCCAGATATTGTCGGCACCATAGACCACCTAAAATGGTGTAGGGCAGAACTTGCCAAGGAGATGGAATAGGTGACGAAGGCCATTGCCACTGAAGAGAAGAAGCACCATGATCTTCTGGCCATCATCGCCGATTTGAAGTAGGAGAGGCAAACTCTTGCCCATGAGGCCATCCGGCTTCATCGCAATATGCCAGAGGTCCCCGGATCAGCCGAAGACGACCAACAGGTTCTAGACTCAGCGGATCAGATCCATTAGTGGGCGATCGCGGCCATTAATACTCTTCTTGAATGAATGTATCGAACATTGAATTATCCTTCGAACGCCTCTGCACAAACATTTAATACCCCTCTTGCCATCGTTGTGTGAATATGAATTTGAACATTTCTCCTTCGCAGCTTTTAGCCCAATGGTGGTTTTCCTTGAATAGATGCCTTTACTAACCGTTGCCGCCTACCTTTTCTCCTCCTATAAATATGGGGTCTTTACGTTTCTCCCAAAGGCACTCGCATCTCATCCATCCTTCCACACTCTTGCTCGACCGTTTTCAGATCCTCAACCGGGCGCCAAGATGTCTTCTTCCTCCTCCGTCAACTAGGTATGGGACCACCCTTGTGTTCTTTGACCAATTCCTTTCGATGACTGATTGCCCGCTGTTTTCCAGCCAACCGGGCTTAGCCCTGATCTTGAGCGAGCTATCGAGATTATGCACTCCAAGGAACCACTGATGCAAGTAGATAGAGATCTGATCGAAGCCCTCCGTGAGGAAGTTAAGGACCATCTCCCGGCCCACATCAAGAGGATCATGGATTACATCGAATCCAATAGCTCCAAGAAGCCACCTCATCCGCCAATTGAGAGGAGTCATCAGCTGCCCCGCTAGGTCGCTCTCGAAGATGCTATGGTGGATATGGAGGAAAAGATCACCCACCTCTTAATAGAACTAGGCCAGGTTCAGAGAGAGATTAATAAAAACAAAGCCCAGCTGAAACACAGTTAGATGCATTGATACTTTTTCATCTAAGGGCAATTTGTACCATGTTGGCCACGTATCCAATTACCGTACCGAATAATAATCGGCCAATTTGATTAGAGGTTTTCATCCTCGAGGCGATGCCTTCCTGCATCGGCTATATAAACATGAGTCAATAGCAACCGTCCATAATGACTTGATACACTATATCGTCGGCTACGCGTCCACCCATATGCTAGGATAGTATTTTTTCAAATATCTCCCATTTAGTGCTCCTGTAAATTCCTCTCCCTCAATGGTCTCTAATATGTATGCATTTCCTGGCACACACCAACTGATTTTATACGGTCCTTCCCAAGTAGGCGCCCACTTGCCGTATTTGGGATCTTTAGACCCTATCGGCAGTACCAATTTTCATACCAAATCCCCTTGGGAGAACTGTTTGACCTTGACCTTCTTGTCATACCATCTGGCAACTCTTTTCTTATTCTCTTCAATACTGATCAAGGCCCTCAATCGCTGACCTGCCAAATTGTCGAGCTCCCCTTTCATGAGGAGGGAATAATCATCATCCGTCAACTGATCTTGAAGTGACGTGCGTTTAGACCGCATCCTCAATTCCCAAGGTAGTACCACCTCATGTCCATACACTAATTGATAAGGAGATACCTTAGTAGCGCCATGGCAGGCCATCCTGTAGGCCCATAAGGACTCGCTCAAAGTCACATGCCATCTCTTTGGTTGCTCCTCTATCTTCCTCTTGATCAACTTTATAATCCCCTTATTGGATGATTCGGCCTGACCGTTAGCTTGAGCATAATACGGAGAAGAATTTAACAATTTAATTCCCATATCGGTGGTGAACTCCTCAAACTCTCCCAAAGTAAACATTGTTCCCAGATCGGTTGTGATGGTCTGAGGAATACCAAACCGATAGATAATGTGCTTCCTTACGAAATCGACCATGAGAGGGACGGCCTCTACCCACTTGGTAAAGTAGTCAGTGGCTACTAATATGAACTTGTGTCCCTTGCTTGATGGAGGATAAATCTATCCGATGAGGTCTATTCCCCAACCCCTAAACGGCCATGGCTTAATTATTGGGTTCATAGCCGAGGCTGGTGCACGTTGCACATTGCCGAACTTCTGGCAGTCCTGACACCCCTTATAATACTTAAAGCAATCCTCGAGTATCGTCGGCCAGTAATAACCATTGTTCCTGATCATCCACTTCACCTTGTGAGCTGACTGATGAGCTCCACATACGCCTTCGTGAAATTCTCCCATTAGAACTTTTGCTTCTTCTATCCCAAGGCATTTGATTAGTACTCCATCAATCGTTCGGTAAAACAAATCATCTTCAAGTAACACATATCTCGTGGCCTGAAAACGCACTCGCTGATCCACTTTCTTGGACGGATCTCCTAAGTAATCGGTGACCTCCTTTCTCCAGTCGTCGGCTACAAGCTCTAGAGACATAGCCCCTTGAATCGGCCGATACCCGGAAGCATGTTGGGCAAGCCTATTGGCTTCCTTGTTGTAAATTCTGGGAATATGCTCAATAATCGAAGACTTGAACTCCCTCCATAATTGAAGGCAATCTTCGTAGTAAATCCTCAAGATATCATCTTTGCATTCAGACCTCCCGGTTAATTGATCCATAATAAGCATGGAATCCCCAAAAATTTCCAGTACATCGGCCTTGATTTCCCTCAATAATTGGATACCCTTTAGGACAGCCCGATACTTCACCTGATTATTGGTGGCGGATGCTTCTATCGGTAGAGAGAAATCATAGCTTGCCCCTCGAGGTGATACGAGGATGATGCCAATTCGCGATCCGGCCCCACATGAAGAACTGTCAAAGTATAGTGTCCATGGAGCTAGCTCGACGACGGCGATTTCCGGTCCACAGTGCTGGGTTATGAAATCAGACATTACCTGTCCCTTAACAGCTTTGGCCAACTCCTACTTTAGGTCAAATTCTGAGAGAGCTAGGATCCACTTTCCAATCCTTCCTTTCAAAATTGGCAATGACAACATGTACTTGACCACATCATCCTTGCATACGACCACGCATTCTACTAATAATAGATAATGCCTGAGCTTGGTGCAAGAAAAATACAAACAGAGGCATAAGAGTTCCACTGGAGGATATCTAGTCTCAGCATCCAAGAGTCTTCTGCTAACATAATAGATTACTCTTTCCTTCCCTTCAAACTCTTGGACTAACGTTGACCCAATAGCTTGTTCATCGGCTGACAAGTATAGTTTGAATGGCTTGTCAGCCTGCAGCAGAACCAACACTGGCGGCGAGACCAAGTACTACTTGATGTCATCTAGCGCCTTCTGCTATTCTTCACCCCACACAAATTCCTGGTCGGATTTCAATCTCAACAAAGGGGTGAAGGCTTGAATACGTCCGGACAAGTTGGATATGGACCTCCGGATGAAGTTAACTTTGCCGATTAAGGACTATAGCTCAGTTTTGTTCTATGGGGCCACAACTTTATTGATGGCAGCTATGATCTTCTGGTTGATTTCTATGCCGCGCTCGTGGACCATGAATCCCAGAAATTGCATCGCCGAGACACCGAAGGCGCATTTGTTTGGGTTCATTTTTAACCCATGCTTCCTTGTGCACTCCAATACTTTTCGTAAATCGTCTAGGTGCTCCTAATTGTCCTTTTGACTTGACCACGATGTCATCGATGTAGATCTCCACCAGGACACCAATAAGTTTGTGAAAATATAATTCATAGCCCGTTGATATGTAGCTCTGGCATTTTTCAAACCGAACGTCATTACTACCCACTCGAACAAGCCGAGGTGGCCTGGGCACCTGAAAGCTGTCTTTGAAATATCTTCTTCGACCATTAATATCTGATTATATCCAGCGTTACCATCCATGAAGCTGATGACTTTGTGTGCTGCAACGGCGTTTATCAAAACATCAGCCGTCGGCATCGGGTACCCATCCATCGGCGTAGCCTGATTAAGATTCCTGAAGTCAATACACACACGCAGTTTTCCATTTTCTTGTATACAGGCACAATATTGGAAATCCATTCGGCATAGTGACACTGCCGGATAAACCCCGCTTCGATCAATCTTGTGATTTCAGCCTTAATATCAGGTAAAATTTTAGGATTACAACGCTGTGCGGGCTGTTGATACGACTGATACCCTGGTTTTATAGGCAACCGGTGTTCAACGATGGACCGATCTAGACTAGGCATCTCATGATACTCCCAAGCAAAGCAATCCTTAAATTCTTGTAACAGATTAGTCAACTCACGCTTATAGTCGGGGTCTAGACTAGCAGTAATATACGTCGGCCTTGGCTTGCTGCCGTCTCCTAGGTCCACCATCTCCAATGAATTGGCCGACGTAAATCCGTTCCCAAGCTTCCCGTCTTCTCGGACGAACTGATCCATTTAGTCTGATCCTTCAGAGCCGACTGCTTGGATCAGCTTTAGACCGAAATCGGACACCTTCAGGAAATCGGTGTCCCAAGTCCTGCTAGATATGCATCTGACGTGCTCGCAGCTCCACTGTTGCTTGTCGGCCGCGGCAACACTACAGGCGGAATCGGCGGTGACTATCTCGATATTGTCGCCGACCCACTGGATGAGGCACTGGTGCATTGTAGATAGGATGCAACAGTTTGCGTGGATCCAATCTCGCCCGAGCAACATGTTATAGGACCCTTTGCCATTAATAACAAAGAAAGTAGTGGATAGGGTCTTACTGCCGATGGTGAGGTCGACGTAGAGTGCTCCCCGGGCCGGGGATACGTTGCCTTCGAAATCTTTGAGCATCATGTCCGTCTTGGTCAGATCTTCATCACCTTTGCCCAATTTTCAAAACATAGCTTACGGCATGATGTTGACCGCAGCGCCTCCATCCACCAGTAATTTGGCGACCGGTCGTTCATTGACGTGTCCTTTGAGGAATAGAGCCTTGAGATGCTAGCATTTTTCATCCTCGGGTTTCTCAAAAGTGACTGTCATTGGCTCCAAAGCCAATTGTGCCATTTGCTCCTCTATTTCTGTTGGGTCATCCCGATCGGCGGGAGCCATGAATTTCATCGGCAAGATGAACACCATGCTGACGTCAGCTACCGAATCATGATTGTTGTCTTCTTCGCCGGTTTTTCTTCTGGGGCGCCAAACTCGAGATCCGTCCGCTTTCTTATTCACCGCCTGCCTTTGTTCTTCTTCCTACTGTTCCCATTGGCGCAGGCACTGGACCCTCCATTTTTGAGACTTAGTCAAACCATTCGAGCACCATCTGTTGTTTACTGGTTTGCTTGGTGGTTTTGCACGCTCCCAGTCTAGCTCACGCCCTAGGGGGTTCTCATCTGAGATTCTGGCATCGGCCAATTCTCCCAGCCGATCGTGTGCATTGGTTCTGCCCCCCAACCGATTATGCTGGTTAACTCTGGCTCCCAGCCGATCATGCACTGAAACACACCAATCTTCTTGCTCATGCATGTTTCTATTGATCGGCTCTAGTCCTCGATCTCTGGAGCATGATCTTTTGAAAGGACGGTTGCTGCGATATTGGCTGTTGCATTCGAGGTAGTTGTCGGCTGATGGTAACCTGAGGTTGTTTTTACCAACAGTGGATTAAAAATGGGCACCTCCAGTGATCCTCGTGTTGGTGCATCATCTTCTCGTGACGCCTCGAGTCTTCCTGCTGCCTCTGATATTTGGTGAGCAGATCCCTGGACGTGACGGGGCGTCGCGGTCTCCCTGAGCTTTCGCCTTCGGTTTCCATCCGGCCTTTGCCTTTAAAGTCTTCGGCCGAGGTCTGATTCTTGGGATCCACCGCGCCGCTCCTCTTGGCCGATTCTGATGTCAGCACTATAGTTTGTAGCGCGTTCTTCCCTATGTCAACCATATTAGCGGGGAAGGGGTGCTGATCAATCTTCATCGGCTTTGCGGGCTTTGCTGGGACTTTGAACTTAAGTCGTCCCTGCTCGATAGCTGACTGTATTTGTTGTCGGAAGATCTTGCATTCATTCGTATTGTGAGACGTGGCGTTGTGCCACTTGCAATATTTCATCTTTTTGAGCTGTTCAGCTGACGGGATCGTATGGTAAGGTGAAAGCTTGATTTGTCCTTCTTGAAGCAGCAAGTCAAAGATTTTGTCGGCCTTTGATGTGTCGAAGCTGAATGTTTTTGGCTCGTTTTTACCGAACGGGCATGATATTAATGTTTTCCCTTTCACCCATTCTGCTAGGCCGATTTCCGCTTCCTCTTCCAATTCGGATCCCTCCACGTACGCCACCTTCTTCTAAAAATTTCTTCGTTGGTCGAAGGGGCGCACCTCCTGGCCAGACAACCGATGGATGATCTGACTTAAGCTTTCAAAAACCTGGGAGGCGTACTTCTCTTTGATGTGTGGCAGGAGACCTTGGAAAGCGATATCGGCCAACTGGGTATAGGTTAAGACCAGGGTGTAGCACTTGTTTCTAACTTCTCTGAACCTCCGGACATAGCTAGTTACCAATTTGTCGCTTCTTTGCTTGAGGTTGGTCAGATCTGACAGTTTCATCTTGTGGACCCCCGCGTAGAAGTATTTATAGAACTGCTTCTCCAAGTTGGCCTAGGTAACAATGGAGTTGGACGGCAGTGTTGTGAACCACTGGAAGGCCGATCCGGATAGGGATGATGAGAACAATCGTACTCTTAGAGCATCTTGTGTAGCGGCTTCTCCGCACTAGATGATGAACCTGTTCATGTGCTCTACCGTTGACGTGTCGTCCAAGCCCGAGAACTTGGTGAAGTCGGGGACCTTGTACCGATGGGGAAACAACAGAAGATCGTAAGCAGGCGGGTATGGTGTCTTGTACGTGTAGGTTTGTACTCTTGGTTTCAACCCAAACTGACCTTGAATCACCTCTGCTATTCTCATGGTCCAATCCACTTGCTGCTGATGTATGACCGGTTGAGAAATCTGCATGTGCTGCTGGAGTTGTGGTATCGCAATCGGGTGATAGGCAGGCACGTGATGCGGGTCTTGCGGCTAAATAATCCGCTGAGGAGCCGATGGCTGATGTAGCACAGGATCAACTTGACGTGGTGGGTCTGCCGTTTCTTCATACAATGCCAGTGGAGCCGCAGTCCTGAGGGGTTCTGGAGCCCCTGCCCCCCTGCCGATTTCTGCAGTGGGCTGTTGATATTGCATTACTGTTGGTCGAGGGGCCGATTGGAAGAACATCTGCACTGGAGATTTTCCATAACTAGTTGACGGGTCTTGATCAGCAGGTGTTGCGGCTGCTCCCCACAGCACCAAGTTTGGGAATGGCGGTTGCACGGGGAGAATTGGTGAAGGGTAAAATGGCGTTCGTGTTTGACAGAGCATTACGCCGCTGTACCCCAGGGGCATTGAAGCGTTGTACCCTCCACTTTGCATATGCGTTGGTCGTGGAGCCGAATAGGACGTGTTTGGCACCGTTGGGAAGCCTCTTGTTGGCGCCACGATAGGAGGAGCATAGGCTGGTCCCTGATACCCTTGAACTACGCCGTTGACCATGGAGCTGACGACGGTGTTGTATACAGTGTTCGTCATCACCTTGGACTGGTTGATCATAGCTTGATAGACCGACTATTGTATCATATCAGACATCTTTCTTGAGTCCTCGGTGATGGTGATGTGGCAAGCAGTTGGTAGAGGAGATTTCTTGACCGTCTCCCCACTCCTTGTTTGACTAAAGGACTGTAGGCATGTCTTCTATATTCTTCCAAGGCCCTTGCTATCTCTTCCTCCTGATCGTCCTTGAGATCTGCTTCGGTGATTTCGATGACGTTATCCTCAGAAATCTGAGTAGCCTTCGACATGTTGGATCTTGGTTAGGTCCCACCGGGCGTGCCAAAAGTGTGTTGGCGCTTAAAATCGGCTAACAATTCTCAGCGTCGGACACACGACCTGGGAGAATCTGCTTAACTCCTATTCGGGTTATCGCCCTTGTGCGTTTCACGTGGCATGCCAGTCAATCTGACCTGTTGATTGACAAGGAAACAAAAGTATTAAATTCCAAGGGCCTCGATCGGCTAAAGTTCCGATCTGTCTTAAAAAGCGTATCGGCTGATTCACTTTAGAGGTGACCAGCTATAAAATAGCCGATACCGCTTAGCGATTGTAAAGAAAACCTACTAGAGCAAGCTAAACAAAGCTAGAGAAGCAACATTTGGGATAGATCTAATCGGATATGTGATAACAAAGAATAAAAGTAATAAAAGCCGACAGTTCGTATCTCAAGCTTGATAACTGGTGATAAAAACTAGAATAACAGGTAGAACCTACGATTCTAGTTGATATTGATAATTTATGAATAAATCTAAACGAAACAACAGTGATGTGCCCGAAGTTAAAGCTTAGATATTACTCGATAAGCGGAACTTACAGAATTGGCCGGAGATCGTGTCGATGCAGCCCTGCCAACCCGTACGAACTCGTGAAAGAAAAAGTATTTTAGCAAAGTCGCCAACTTGAAGGTAAAGTACGAGGAAAAAATAGATTTGTTGTATTGATTGATGTGTTTTTTACAAGCCTTACGAGGCAGCTATTTATACCCCGCCACAACTAATTTCCTAACCGACTAGGATCTATCTCTAATTTAAAACGATAATAATTATTTACAAGCACAACTCGTACCCAAGTTGGTTATTATTTTCCCACGGGCCAATCTCCATCTTCAGCTAATCTTCATCTTGGCCCACCTTAGGCCCATACTGACCAAACCATCTCGACTCCCAAGCGGCCAGCCTTTATCAACTCCCTCTGCTAGTCGGCCGAAACACTATAGCTTAATCGGCCGATTCCCAACTGTAGCTTCTAGCCGCCGCACTGGCTGCTTTTCTCCTTCTTTGACGCCGATTTCACACACGTGTCAAAATCCGGCGTCAACACATACCTAAATAGTTAGTACACTCACATGGAAAGGACAGTGTTGGGCGTAGAAAATCTTATGCAACCAGTACAGCCAATAGACGCCAACATCGTGATTGGTGCGCCCACATCACATGGGATGACAGGTCTTGGGCTAACATTTTTTTTTCTAATAAACCATGGGCCAACGTTTAACCAATGGAATTAGACACATAAACGACAACCCATTATAACCATTACAAACTCAAAAGGTAAAATATTATTACGGCTCATGTCGATGGCCTGGCCCATTATATGTCCTAGATTGTTAAACAATCTTCTACCCTAGTATAGAAGCTGATATAGCTTCATAGGCTTCTTAAGCCTATAATCTACTCATACTGCTCATGAGAGTGCATTCTGCTAGTCTATTTTTGTTGCACTGGACCCGTGTTTAGAAACTCAAGTTATGTAATGTGATGCAGTGAAAGACTATGTCATGTTAACTTGTTAATGTCTACATAGTGTGGTTCAATCTGGGAATGTTTGTATGTGTGACAAGTTACGTGATTGGCAGTTCTTATTATGTCATTGAGATAATTGACTTTGCTAGTTAACTAAATATTTCACAACAATTGGAAACAACTGAATCGATATATCTCCTCGAACTACATTCTCAATCCATACACGCCTCGGGAGTTTAAGAACTTCTTTATTTCTGATATATGTACAGGTAGCATACGGGAGTGCCTTACCAATCTTGCTAGAGCAGACAAGCCATGGCATGGAGATTCCACTTGGCTATGCAGCGTCGGCCTAGAGTAGCTGGTTGATAGTTAATATGAAGTTCTAGAGCTCGACCTGCCGGGCGGCGATGGGGAAAGGACACTAGGAGATACGCTTCACGGGATCACTCTATGGTGCAAACACTACATTATCATCCCCAGCATGGAGGCATCACTGCTCCCCGTAGATCTCCCGCAGCGACCATCTCCTCAAAGCTCAAGACTGTCATCTCCAACATATCCTGCTCCAGGACCATCGTCACCACCGGGACCATCGCTTCCTACTCGATCACCGTCTCCATCTCTAGCACATCCTGGTGGTGCGAGCCACGATGACAATAACACCCCTCCCCGATCACCATTGCCAGGACTAAAAGCCGCATCGAGCAAGGAACCTGCAGCACCACTGAAGAAGTCACGACCACCGCCTTCCAAGTCAAGTTAGCAAAAGAAGAAAACAAAGAAACTTAAACCCGTTGAGAAGCTGGCGGCCGAAATGACTGATGCAGAACGCTGGGAGGCAGTCAAAGCAGAATCCAGGGAGTGGTCCAGAAAAAGGGCTAAAGAAAAAAGCAAAGGAGATGGAGCCAAAGCCAGTAGATCCAAAAAAATTACAATTTTTTATTAAGATATCATAAGAAGCTAAGAAGACAATGCCACAACTATCGAACTATGACCGGGCGTTAGTTAAGGTTGATGAGAAGAAAAAAAGTAAAGGAAAGTCATCTTCAAGTCATACTGTCCCCCAACTTGAGGATCTACTAGATGAAGACGCTAAAAAGATAGCAGCAATTCCCTTAGAACAATAAATACATATCGTGAAATTCATGCGAGAAACAGGTATGTCCCTTGCTGAATGTCTTAGGCAAGTTGATCTACCAGCTCCAGAGCCATTTGTACCGAAATGAACCTTTGAGGTAGGCAAGCCTGTGGTAAGGCCTGAGTTGGTACGGAAGCTAACCATGAAGATGTACGAATTCCATGAATGGTACATGAAGTAGTTTTCCGATGAGAGGGAAATATTTGGTCTTCGGGTTAAACCGATGGATTTTTTGGGCGAAGGTGAGAAAGTCCTATGGCTACAATTCAAGGATATATATGAAGTGTACCATCAGGATGCCCTTAACGTCTCTCTCATCAGCGCCAGCGTTCTGTATGTGTCTGTTTATCTATATGTAAATTTTGGCTCATATCATTATTTTTTGTGCGTGCATCACCCTACTAACTTCGTCTTCCATTTTATGTAGGATGCTAATTCAGAGGTTCCGCAGAGAATCGTACTTCAATGTTGGCTTCATGAATCCATCCCTCGTTAACCAAAAGTAGATACAGGAGCAGCCAAAGCAAACATTGGACGCGGTATACAATTATTGGACGCGGTATACAATTTCTTGGACAAACAACATCACAAGAGTTGCATACTACTGCCATACAACTTTGAGTAAGTGTGGGTACCATCTATTTTTATTTTCTTTTTTCTTACCTAATTAATGTTAGTTAGCTCTAATATGAACATTTACGTACACAGTTTCCACTGGATCCTTGTAATAATTATGATTGATAGAAGCCACGTCCTTGTGTTCGATTCATTGAGGAAACCACTGATGGACATTCAAGACATGCTAAACTCGTAATAATTCTAGACATTTATCTCTATGCAAAAGTTTGTTTCCTAAATTTTCACCTAACACTGTATCATTCATTATTTTAATCCGCGGTGCATGGAAATGATTCGTTAAGAATCATGGTGGTCCATTCAATGAAAAACTTACAAAACAGAATTCCCGGTACGTATGAAGTTCGCACATTTTATACATTCTACAACATGAATATTTCATAACTTATTTTTTTCCACTAAAGTAATTGAGACAGGAACCCGGCAATAATCTATATGGATACTATGTCTGTGAGCACATGAACAATTTTGTGCGTGGCAACCCATTTATGGAGCATGATATGAAAGTACATAAAATAAACTATTAATAACTAATTATTTTCTAGCTCCTTATATTTAATTGTTCGTATAACATTCACATATTTCCAAATTACAGATGTATAATCTTCAACTGCTCTTGGAGAAGGAGAGAATAGGTGCAATATGTGAAGGTCTCATAGGATTCCTGGTGGATGAGGTGATAAATCTAGTGGGAGAATTTCATTACGACGGACGTTCACTAGATGCACCGAGTAACACCACGACGGGACGATCCTAGAAATGAAATGGACAAATTTTTCTATATATAGTAATAGTATAAATGCTAGTTGGATTTGTATATATAATATAGTAAGAATTGTGTGTGTATATATAATATGACTACTGCCATGAAATATATATATGACTCCATGCAATACTAATATGACTTCCATACAATATTAATATCGAAAAGAACTTAAAAAAAAGGGTACATGCATGCGTCGTGCAGGCGCATGCATGTATGCCCTTTAGTCTCGGTTGGTAAAATCAATCGGGACTAAAGGGGTAGTTGTTTAGTTCTGGTTGAATGATCCGAAACTAAAGATCCCTTTTATCTCGAAAAATTTATCCCGGATGATTTTTCGAGAGCTTTGAGGCCTACCAACTAGGACTAAGTCAGTTTTCCAGTAGTGTTCATGCCCCCAAACAAGATGTTTAATATCTACTAGCAGGCACGTTGACACGGAATCAAAGGTGCTCTTCAGATGTTTTCACAACCAGTTGCCATCGCTAGTTTCCGGTCTTTTTTCTTCTCAAATACACAGTAGATCTGCACATCATTATATTAAGCAGAAGAGAGTTTATGTTAGAAGCAGAATCGAACAACGCGCAGCGCAACGAGCTCACGCCTAGCCCAGCAATCTTAGAATTGCTATTACACTAAGTTAATTGACAACCAGAAACAAGAGCTAGCAAGACTACTCGCGAAGCAAACAATCCAAATGAGAAGCTCCTGCTGTCTCCCAAAGCTCTGCTTCCTTCATCACTTCCCCAAGTATCTGACGCGCCGTCTTGCTTTCTCCTCTGAATATCTGGCATTTCTTTCCTTCCATAAGTGCATGAATATGGTGTCCATGCCCTTCCTTCTTGTCTGCTGTTGCCGACGACGCAGGTAGCTCCACCATTGCTGTAAGTGCATGTTGCCATGGAAGGAACAAAAGCAACGACAGGAGTTGAGCACCCCCTACCAGATTTCCTTCGCAAAGTAGCAGCTGACCAGAATATGGTCCGCTATCTCCCTCTCTTGATCACAGAACCAACATTCGTCCGTGGCCTCTAGATCATGCCGGTGTCGCCTGTCCGCATTTGGTCTCCCTCTCTTGATCACAGAACCAACATTTGTCCGTGGCCTCTAGATCATGCCGGTGTCGCCTGTCCGCAGTCCAAATGCGTCGCTTCAAGGACAACCATATGAAAAACTTCACCTTGGGAGGAGCCCGAGGGCCGGCTCTACGATTCCGAGGGCCCTCGAGCGAACCGGATATGATGTAACCTCTAAGTTAATTTTTTTCATTTGAAACATGGTAAAGGAGATAATAATACTAATAACATATATTTAATTCTTGAAGAACAATATCGATAGTATAATCTAAAAATGCAGTAAAATAAAACTAGTATAATTACCTCAAATAATAACTAAACTCCATGATTCCATCAACCATAAAGTTTTGGTCCTTTAAAATAAAACTCCTTCCGTCATTTCTTGATGCAAAGTCATTAAGAATAATATTAAGATTAATGTTATCTAAGATCATCCTTCTCAATGCTACAAAGAGCCAAGCCATTCAATCTTTATTGTAACGATTTGGCGTCAGTGATGTATTTGATGTTTACGGCTGGGTAGTGCATGGAGCGCATTGAAGTTGCGTTAGGCAAGTTGGACGCGCCGCGACTATATGTTGCATATGCATGGATCCCACCTATCGGCGAAAGGTCCACGGGTCCCACCTGTTGGATCCTTCTTCTTCCTCCGTCCGTGCGCCACCCCCCCTGGAGATGAGGTCCCAGCGGAGCCGTCTTAGAGCGGCGGAGGGTGGTCACAGCAGATGCGGCAGCGGGAGCTACTGGAGCTGGAGGAGCAAGGCGGCGTGTGGGCAAGCAGAGGAGAGGGGTTAGGGTTCGGGGTTAGGGCCTCGCTGCCGGTAGGGTTAGGGTTCGGGGTGGGCTTCGGTGTTCAGGTTGCCGGTGTTGGGGTCTCCCGTGACCTCCGGGTGTAGAGGGAGAGCCTTGGGCGGCGGCAGATCCGTAGCTGCAACGGGTTGTGGGCGGGACGGCGAGGCGGCGGGAGCCGCCGGCCATGGGTGGTGGAGGATAGCCGGTGAGCAGTGGAGGAGGTGGGGGAGTGACGGCGAGCATCCCGGCGGAGCTAGGTTAGGACGGCGGCGAATCCAACGGCGGGAGCCGCCGTAGATGATGGAGGTGGGCAAGGGGGGGGGCGGGAGGGTGAGGAGGGGAGTGGCAGTGCGGGGGCGACTGAAGGAGGAAGACGACCTCCTCGTGGGCCGTTTTGGTGGGCCGGAGGCGGTGGTAGGCCGCATGCTCGCTGAAGGCGACACTATCGCCTTCAGCGGCGCGTTGGCGACAGCAACAGCATTGGTAGTTAATAGCTAGGTTTACTTTGTCTCAGCGTACAATATTTCTTCCCCTTTGGTGGGAATACAGAACAGCCTTGGCCTAAATATATACCAAGCCTGTTGAAGATACTGTAGCAATTGTAGGCTCAGCAGGATGCCAAGCAAGATCGATGAGAGCTTCCTTCGGACCATCAAGGATCGGTACAAGGTGCCCTTCTTGGTCCCATATTTGTAACCTGTGCTCTGCTTTGTTTGCAGAAGCACCAACTATCCACTCACCATTACCACTGAAACATGGTTTCTTCCACTGTATGTTTGTGATGGCATCAGAAAGTTCACAGGAAAGAATAAGGCAGCTTGCACCATTTGCTTTTAACTTGTTGTAGTGACTTTCATAGTGCTTACTGTTGTTGATTATGTTTTTAATCTCCTCTCCTAAACCTTTAACAGGCAGAATATTCTTGTAGACTCTAATGACCCGATCATAAGAATTCGTCAAAAGGTATTGACCATCGCGACTTAAAACAATATCCTTAACAACAGCTCCACCAGGGATGGGAATTACTGCATGTACCTGAATGCTTTTTGAATCTACAATTAAAATTTCTCCCTTGGAGTTGCCCACATATATCAGATCCCCATGCTTATCAAACGTTGCAGCTGTTGGTGTAAAATGTGGGGTACCATCAGAGAATTTATATAGTCATCATCAGAGAATTTATTTGCATAGTAGTCATCATCTGTGGGTGATGTTATATAGTCTGGAAACACATGTACTTTTCTTAGATCAAGAAAAAAGTGCCTTCTGTTTTTTTTCTCCCCTCATGCTGACTCTTGTTCCATGAATCTTTTTATCTTAATGTTCTTTTCCTAGCTTTTGAGAGGTTCTTTCCAGAATGAAGGTTGCACTGATGGTAGTGTGTGTCTTTGTGCTGATTTCTTGCTGATAGTGCCAGGTAAATCCATGTCCATGCTTGCAGCATGTAACTTCGACCTAACCATTCTGTTGTTAGCTATATTGCTATTTGCTTTTTTCTTTTGCAAATTTAAGCTTACAAATTCAATCTGGTCCTTCGCTTGCTATTTATGTAATTTCTATTTTTCATTGAGTGAAATACTCCATAGAATTACTAGCACAAGTGTATGGAAAACTTCCCAGTTTCACTTCCTATTTTCCATTTTCTCTTTTAGCACCGTTGCTGGCAACCACCCTAAACAGTACAGACTACGGAAATCCTCCCTAAACAGTAATGTTGTGTAACCAATAGTGGCTAACATTTTCAATAAATTGCAAATAAGTTTGGTAATTAGCCAGTCAAAAAAATCGAATGGGCAGAAGCAGCTCCAATTTGTTCGAAGTGGCTTTTATTTTTTTGCTATTAGACCACAAGTGCTTTCAGTTCAGTAGTGCAACGTTTCACTGGTGAAGTTGTTTTATCATTACTTGGTACTATTTTCTAACCTCTTTCATCTCAGCCAAAACTATTATCATCCCTTACACAGCAGCACCCATAGCATAGCCCTTCCAATGCTCACCACACAAAAGATCATTCATGCAAGAGACTATAAAGAAGCAACGGCATATGCACAGAACTCACATACAGTCACTACTATATTTCAGTCATGAATGTTCTCTCGGCTTAGCTATTTGTAAACTTCTATTTCCAACCAAACATTGGCAAAACAACATGTCGGTACACACCAGCATTACGGAATCATACGGCCTGCATACATTCTTTTGATTTTTCTAATTCTTTATATATGTATTTACCCTGTTGATTCTTCTAACCCCAAGCCTTGACAATGTATCTGACGATGGCTGCAGAAACAAAATGGCTGGCGAAGAACTATCTACCCTGTCACCACCGACTTCACCATGGTTCCCTACTGTATTCAGATCAGTAGCTATTATGTTCAGACTCTAGGTCTGCTTGTTTCACACTTAAAACCTCTTAAGATCGTTGTAATATATAGCTTAGCTTGAACCCATCCATACACATTGTGAAATACTCCCTCCATCCCAAATTATAAGTCATTCCAAGAATCTTGGAGAGTCGAAGTATCTCAAGTTTGACCAAATTTATATGATAATATAATAATATTTATGATGTCAACTAAGTATCATTAGATTCTTCATCAATTATATTTTCATAGTATAATGTCATAAATCTTTATAATTTTCTCTATAATTTTGGTCAAACTTGAGATGCTTTGACTCTCCAAGATTCTTGAAATGACTTATAATTTGGAATGAAATGACTTATAATTTGGAATGGAGGGAGTATATGTTACTGTCATGTTATGTACTCCCTTATTATCTTCCATCTGTAAACCATGTACAGTGCAAATTATCTTTGCATCAAAACATTCAGCAGATGTGCACTCAACGATCAGCACAAAGGCTCTTTGTTTGATTCAAGTTATTGTTAAACATACTTGTTGGGGGGAAATATTAACGATCCCCTAAAATACTGCTTAAAAGAGCAAACGTGGAGGCCCGAGCCCACCTAAGCATAATCGAAACTCCGCCTCGCCCGACCAAGGCGCCAGGGTCGGGAACGCCCGACCCCCCTCCACAAGGCTTCCGCCTCGCCCGACCAAGGCGCCAGGGTCGGGAACGCCCGACCCCCCTCCACAAGGCTTCCGCCTCGCCCGACTGCGGCCCCGGGGTCGGGGGCGCCCGACCCCTCGCCACGAAGTTCCGCCTCGTCCGACCCCAAGCGGAGGGGTCGGGCGCGCTGGGGCCCCCGGGGCAGGCATCCCCCTCGGATGCGGTCCAGGTGGGCAAGACAGACAAAATCCTGTGGGTCCCCCCGTTGGCCTCGCCATAAATGCGCCGCAGGCCTGGCGGAGGGAAGGGATGACCGCGCTCCTCACGCAACCCGTCGCAAGTACCCGTGCACGACCACACTGTACAAGCTACAGTGCGGGCGGCTCGTACCCATTCACCGCAGGGTACTCATGGCCTGCGCCGGCCGGAGCGAAGGAGAGACCGGCCTGTCCTTGGGCCCCGCGCGCCCTCGGGTCCCGCGCCCAGCAGCAAGGATGTGACGCCCTCTCTCCAGGAGCCGTTGTCTGAACGATAGCATCCACCGTCCTCCCCAACAGACACCAGGATAACGACGGAACGCCTTCATCATGACCCGACGCCTACGAGTGTCGAAGGAGCTATCTGTAGGATGCAACGACAGTTGGCACGCGGCCGCCTCCCCCTCCGGCATGCACGCCGGCGTTCGCCAGGGGCCGGCGAAGGCCTCGGGTGCCTAGGAACTTGCTCCTCCTTCCTGCCGTATTTTTTACCATTCTACGCTTTACTCTTTACGGTCCTCTTCACCCAATCCCAGCTCTAACTCCGGCCACCCCCCTTGCGATATAAAAGGAGGAATCCAGGGCCGGAGGAGGGATCGGCCTCTTCTCCCCCGCAAGCCACAACACATCACTACTCTCCCTGAGAGCGCAAGCACGGAAGAGACTGGGGACCAGTCCCTCTCTCGTCGATATGTAACCCCCTACTACAGAACCCCGCGTGGGCAACACGAACATCCTCGATACTGGACGTAGGGCTTCCCTTGCCCAAACCAGTCTAAGCCCGTGTCTCCCACGCCACCACCTGAGGCTTACGCGCATAAAAGAATTTACTAGTCTAAGTCTTGATCCGCCGATCTTGACAACGACAGTTGGCGCGCCAGGTAGGGGACCTTTGCGCGTACATTCCCAGCCTCAGATGGCCAATTACGATAGTAGCTTTGCTCCGGGCTCCCTGATCCGATTCGGGAGCCTGGACTTCCTTGCCACCGGGGAAGGGATCAAGCTGATCCCTATCCTCGTCTTACCCGCTCGCTCAGCCGCCCCCGGCCCCGCTGCCGGGACGGCGGCAAACGGCCGCTCGCCCATTGGAAGGACCTCACCAAGGGGACAGCCCTTCGGGCTACGCAACGCCACGGGGGCTTACGGACGCCTCCTGGCACGGTCCATGACCGCGTCGTCCGCGAGCAACGAGCTCGTAGGCGCAACGAGGACGATCTCTGATGCTGGCTCCAGCAGCGGGAGTCCACACCCCTCGCGCGAGTGCCTCGTGGCCGACGCGCACTCCGAGGGATCCAACGACAACGATGCCAAGGGGAGACAAAGGGCTCCCCCCTCGCACACCGCAGCCACAACCGGAGCCTTGCCAAGGGCCCCGGAGTGCTCTCGGCAACCAGAGGCACGCGCGGGCGCCCGCCAAGAAGTCGAACACCCCCACCACGAGGGAGGAGTGCGACAACGGGCGCGCGACGTCCAGCAACGCATCTGCGTGGACGAGGAGCGTCCGCAGCTCTTCGCCCGCGCTAGCCAAAACGTCGCAGTCGCGGCGGTGTTGCTCCGACAGCTCCCCGAACCAGCGACGCCCGAGGAGCGACGGGCACGCCAAGAGATGCGCAACCTGCTCGAGTGCGCTGCCGTCCAGCAGGCGGAAAGTTTGGCGTCCCGGCGACGCGGGCAGAACGCCAGCCGGGCGACGCCCGACGCGCCCCCAGAAAGGCGGGGGGAATCTGTCCATCAACCCCCTCCGGGGGCGAATCAGGCCGCGTCCGCCCAATGGACCCCGCCACCCGCGGGAGGCGAGGCTCGATCCGTCCACCAGCGCGTCGGTCTCGTCCGCGACGCCCGCGACACCCTGAACGCGCGGAGACGCTTCCGCGCGGACAGGGAGGACGGGGTAGATCGAGGCTACCACGTCCACTGTGGTGGGCACTACGACAGCGGGGAAGACCGCAGCCCGAGCCCTGGACCGGCTGGGCCCCGGGCCTTCTCTACGCGCATCCTAAATGCGCCTTTTCCGCCGCGCTTCAGGCAACCCACGAGTATAGCCAAATACTCAGGGGAGACGAATCCTGGAGTGTGGCTCAGCGATTACCGGCTTGCATGTCAAGCCGGCGGGGCGGATGATGACCTGTTTATCATCCGCAACCTACCCCTTTTCCTGGCCGACTCCACGCGAGCTTGGGTAGAACATATCCCTTCGGGACGCGTTCGCAGCTGGAACGACCTGAAAGAGGTTTTCATAGGAAACTTCCAAGGCACGTACACGCGCCCCGGCAACTCCTGGGATCTCCGGAGCTGTCGTCAGGGGGCGGACGAGTCCCTCCGGGATTACATCCGGCGCTTCTCCAGAAAGCGCACCGAGCTCTCCAACGTCGCGGACGCCGACGTCATAGGAGCCTTCCTAGCAGGAACCTCCTGCCGGCCCCTCGTCCACGAGCTGGGGCGCCGAGGCCCGCGAACCACGGAGGAGCTCCTCAATATCACCACTAGCTACGCCTCTAGCGAAGAGGCCGTCGGAGCGATCTTCGACCGTTCCAAAGGCAAGGCGAAACGGGAGGAGGATGCCGACGAAGGCACCTCCAACCGCCAGCAGAAGAAGAAGGGCAAGCAACGGCGCGAGGCCCCCCTCGTGGCCGCGGTCGAGCGCAAGCGGGGGCAGCCGCCCCCCGAAGGCGTTCCTGGCTTCTTCGACAAGTTGCTCGAGGGACCGTGCCCGAACCACGAGTTCCCCGTGAAGCACGCCTACAAAGACTGTAACCTCATGAAGAGATACTTCGTGGGCAATCCGGTGAAAGGTGACCGGAAGCGGAAGCCCGATGAGGAAAAGAAGGGCGACAAAGAGAAGGAAGACGGCTTCCCTAAGGTCGACGGCTGCTTCATGATCTTCGGCGGCTCCGCAGCGTACGACACCAAGCGCCAGCAAAAGGTGGAGCGCCGGGAGGTCTACGCGGCCGAGCCTGCGACTCCGGCCTTCCTCGACTAGTCCGGGCCGGCCATCACCTTCGATAGGTCCGACCACCCTGGACGCGTCCGGCATCCGGGGCGTTACCCTCTCGTCGTCGACCCCATCGTCGGCACGACGCGCCTCACCAAGGTACTCATGGATGGGGGCAGCGGCCTCAACCTCCTCTACGCCGAGACTCTCGATGCTATGGGGATCAACCGCTCCCGCCTCCATCCCAGCAAGGCACCTTTCCATGGCGTCGTGCCAGGGAAGCAGGCGACGCCTCTCAGGCAAATCGACCTACCCGTTACGTTTGGGACCCCTTCCAACTACAGGAAGGAGGTCCTCACCTTCAAGGTGGTGGGGTTTCATGGAACCTACCATGCCATCTTAGGACGGCCGTGCTACGCGAAGTTCATGGCAATCCCCAACTACACCTACCTCAAGCTCAAGCTACCGGGGCCCAACGGGGTCATCACCATCGGCACGACTTTTCAGAAGGCATACGAGTGCGACGTCGAGTGTTGCGAGTATGCCGCGGCCATCACCGTTACGAGCGGCATGGCGGTCCAGCTTGCGGAGGTCATCGAGGATCAGCCCGACTCCAAGCAGTCGAACATCTCCTTTGAACCCACCGAAGGTATCAAGGAAGTCCCTCTTGATCTCGGCTGTTCCAATGGAGGGGTTGTGCGGATCAGCGCGGCCCTATCCCCCAAATAGGAAAGCGCGCTCGTCGACTTCCTCCACGCGAACAGCGACGTCTTCGCGTGGAAGCCCTCGGACATGCCTGGCATCCCGAGAGAAGTCGCCGAGCATTCCTTGAACATTAGGGCCGGCTCCAAACCAGTGAAGCAAGGCTTGCGCCGTTTTGACGAAGAAAGGCGCAGGGCCATTGGCGAAGAGCTCCAGAAGCTTCTGACGGCCGGGTTCATCAAGGAAGTGCGCCACCCCGAGTGGCTGGCCAATCCTGTCCTTGTACCAAAAAAGAACGGGAAATGGAGGATGTGTGTCGATTATACCAGTCTCAACAAAGCGTGTCCAAAGGACCCGTTTCCTTTGCCACGCATAGATCAAATAGTCGACTCGACCGCCGGGTGCGAGACCCTCAGCTTCCTCGATGCATATTCCGGCTACCATCAGATCGTGATGAAAGAGGCCGACCAGCTCGCTACCTCCTTCATCACCCCCTTTGGCCCCTACTGCTACGTTAAGATGCCGTTCGGCCTCAAAAACGCGGGGGCTACCTTCCAGCAATGCATGCTGAAGTGCTTCGGAGATCTCATCGGGCGGACCGTTGAGGCCTACGTTGACGACATCGTGGTTAAATCCAGGAGGGGTGACCAGCTCGTTCCCGACCTGGAGCTAGCCTTCGAAAGGCTGAGGGATAAGCGTATAAAGCTCAATCCCGAGAAATGTGTGTTCGGAGTCCCAAGGGGCATGCTATTAGGCTTCATCGTCTCCGTGCGCGGCATCGAGGCAAACCCGGAGAAGATAGCGGCCATCAGCGACATAGGGCCAATCCGGAACATAAAGGGGGTGCAGCGCATCATGGGATGCTTAGCAGCTCTAAGCCGCTTCATCTCGCGCCTCGGCGAGCGAGGTCTTCCTCTCTATCGGCTCCTGAAGAAGTCTGACCACTTCGAATGGACCAGCAAGGCCCAGGAGGCACTTGACCGACTCAAGGACCTCCTAACGAAGGCCCCGATTCTAGTCCCGCCCACCGACGGCGAGACCCTCCTGCTCTACGTCGCGGCGACCACCCAGGTGGTTAGCGCAGCCCTGGTGGTGGAACGGGAAGAAGAGGGACACGCTCTCAAGGTGCAACGCCCGGTGTACTTCGTTAGCGAGGTCTTGTCCGAATCCAAGACGCGTTATCCACAGATCCAGAAGCTCGTCTACGCCATCCTTATCATGAAGAGGAAGTTGCGTCATTACTTCACCTCCCACCCGGTAACGGTTGTTTCATCATTCCCTTTAGGTGAAGTAATCCGGAACCCAAATGCTACGGGGAGAATCGCGAAGTGGGCGCTTGAGCTCATGGACCAGGGAATCGCCTACATCCCCCGCACCGCCATCAAGTCTCAGGCACTAGCCGACTTCGTGGCTGAGTGGACGGAGGTTCAAACCCCATCGGCGCCAGAGGAGCAGGAGTACTGGACAATGTACTTCAACGGATCACTGATGAGGGCCCGTGCCGGAGCGGGCCTCGTTTTCGTCTCTCCATTAGGCGTGCGCATCAGGTACATGATCCGCCTCCATTTCCCTGCATCCAATAATGTCGCCAAATACGAAGCCCTCCTCAATGGGCTCCGCATCGCCATCGAGCTGGGTATCCGTCGGCTGGACGTCCGGGGTGATTCCCAGTTGGTCGTCGAACAAGTCATGAAGGAGTGGAGCTGCCACGACCCCAAAATGGCAGCCTAATGCAACGAGGTCCGTAAGCTTGAGGACAAGTTCGACGGGTTAGAGCTCAACCACGTCGCAAGGCGCTTCAACGAAGCCGCTGACGAGCTGGCGAAGGCGGCGTCCGGCCGAATGCCCGTCCCCGACGGCGTTTTCGTTAGCGACCAGTTGAAGCCTTCAATCCGCTATCCCAAGCCGGCAGGGGTCGGCGAAGCACTCCCAGCCCTGGGATCGGGACCCGAGCCAGGGGAGGTCGGCAACGCGCCACCTGTCCCGGACCCGAGCACCAGTCCCAAGGGAATCAACGCTGCTTTGCCCGACTCGGCCCTAGAAGCCGATCCATCCGACCCCGTGGTCATGGAAATCACGACAGACCCCGCGGCGGGGGCCAACCCCCTGATCGACTGGAGAGCCCCATACCTCGACTACCTCGTCCGCGACACGCTCCCGGCAGACAGAACAGAGGCCCGCAGGATCGCGCGCCGCGCCAAATCCTTCACCATCATCGACCAGGAGCTCTACAAGAAAAGTCACACTGGGATCCTCCAGCGCTGCATCCCGATCGAGCAGGGAAAGGCGCTGATCTAGGATATCCACGCCGGGGCTTGTGGTCACCACGCCGCGCCAAGGACCCTCGTGGGCAACGCCTTCCAACAAGGTTTTTACTGGCCGACCGTGGTCGCGGATGCTACCCAGGTAGTCCGCACCTGTGAAGGATGCCAGTTCTTTGCCCGCCAGACTCACCTGCCCGCACAGGCGTTGCAAACCATCCCCATCATGTGGCCGTTCGCGGTCTGGGGGCTGGATCTCGTCGGACCCTTCAAAAAGGCGCCCGGGGGCTTCACCCATCTTCTCGTCGCTGTCGACAAGTTCTCCAAATGGATCGAAGCAAGACCAGTGGCGCAAATCAGGTCTGAGCAGGCGGTACAATTCTTCACCGACATCATCCACCGCTTCGGGATCCCAAATTCCATCATCACCGACAACGGCACGCAGTTCACCGGGAAGAGATTCCTCCAGTTCTGCGACGACCACCACATCCGAGTGGATTGGGTGGCGTGGCGCACCCCCGCACGAACGGGCAAGTCGAGCGAGCCAACGGCATGATACTCCAGGGTCTCAAGCCACGGATCTTCGACCGCCTTAAAAAGTTCGGTGGATGGTGGGTTGCGGAACTTCCCGCAGTCCTCTGGAGCTTGAGGACGCCCCCAGCCGGGCGACGGGGTTCACCCCGTTCTTCATGATCTACGGGTCAGAGGCCATTCTGCCCACCGACCTAGAGTACGGGTCGCCGAGGGTCAAGGCATACGACAAACAGGGAAACCAGGCATCACTCGAGGACGCACAAGATCAACTCGACGAGGCGTGAGACGTAGCCCTACTACACTTGGCTAAATACTAGCAGGCCCTACGGCGTTACCACAGCCGCAAGATACAAGGCCGCGCCTTCAACGTCGGTGATTTAGTGCTCTGCCTCGTCCAGGACAATAGGGGTCGGCACGAGTTGACTCCCCCATGGGAAGGCCCATTCATCGTCGTGCAAGTACTACGGCCAGGCACCTACAAACTGGCAACTCCCGACGGGCAGGTCTTCAGCAACACCTGGAACATAGAACAGCTAAGGCGCTTCTACCCATAGCTCTTATTTCCAAGTCCTGCATAAACTTGCCGTCATTTCCGTTTTTTCCTTTAAGCTCAGGGGCATCCGACCCAGCCCTCGTTCCAGGGCCGCATACCCCTCGAGGGCTACCAGATTTGTTCTTCTGCGAAAAAAGAAACCCCGAGCCGCCTCGGTTCAGTCCTTCAAGCTCAGGGGTATCCGACCCTGGCCTTGCTCCAGGATCGCATACCCCTCGGGGGCTATCGGGGGTCCCGACCCCAGCCGCTTGGCACCATCTAAAAGAAACATTTTCTCTTTTTCAAACCGAACACTCCCTTTCTAGACCTTTGGGCGCAAAAAAGAGAAGGATGCGTGAACGGTGCTTAGGCAAGTTTGATCGGACTGCGAAAAAACCTACGCCCCAGTGGCTACGGCACCTTCGCTCATCAAAACTTACTCATGCACCCGGCGACGCATTCTAAGCTTTCGAGCTCAAAGGAACAGTAAAGGGGATCGGGATTTTTCACGCAACAAAGTCATAGAACAGGCCCGTATGGCCAACGCAAAATGAGTTCAAGACTGACATATTTACAACTTTTGGGCACAAGCCCGGTACAGCTAACTTGACGAGGGGACGGCAGGAGGGACGGCTTCATCTTCCAGGAGCTTCGCGAGGGCCTCCGCCGGCACGGTCACCGCTGCATCGATCCCGTCCAGCTCAGCTTCAGTGTAACCGGCGGCGTACCCTTCACTCATCCCGGCAAAATTGATGCCAGAATAGTGAGAGCCGAAGACCCCAAAGGCTCACCGCACGCCGATGTGAAGCGCGTCCACGACAATCTCGCGACGCCGACGGCGTACCCCGAGGACACGAGCCGGCAGAGAGCTCGACCCCTCCTCCGGAGCTACGCCAAAGTCGTCGCAGACGACGCGGACCGTATCTCGCAGGGCGCCGTGCTCGCCGCGCTCCGCGTCGAGCAGACCCTGCAACTTGGCGATTTCACCTGCAGAAACCATCCAGAAAAGCCAACCAAGTCAAAGAACAGAACACAAATAACACGGGAACGCGGGAACGGAAAAAACCTCACCGTCGACCCGGGTCTTCAACTCGCGCTCCCGGTCGGCCCCTCGGGACATAGCGGACTGAAGTCCCTGCACTTGCGAGCGAAGGTGACCAGTCTCCACGCTGAGGGCTTCACGCTCCCCCCTCAGCTGTGCAAGCTCCTCGGCGTCACGGCGGGCCCTCTCAGCGGCAGCTTGAAGCTCCTCAGCGTCGCGGCGGGCCCTTTCAGCGACGGCCTGGAACTCCTCGAGGTCGAGGTGGGCCTTCTCAGTGACGGCTTGGAGCTTGGCCTCCGCTCGCCGCGCCTCCTCCAACGCCGCCCGCTCACGCCCTTGCAGGTCACGAATGACCCCCTGGGTGGCGTTGATTTGCAGGGACAGGTCCCTGGTGCGCTCCCTCTCAGTATTGAAGCGCTCCCAGAGACCCTGCTGCCGCCGGAGGAAATCAGATTTCCCCCGACTGTCCTCTTGGAGAGCCTGCAAAGCAACGCGCCGTTAAGGCAAAAAGCGAAAGGGAGGTACTGATCACCAACAGTAGGAGCAACATACCTGGCTGCCAGGGAGGACGGTGTTACCCAGAACCCCCAACGCCGAAGACAGAGCCGCCTGGACGTGGGCAATGCCGCCCTGCACCGCCTGCCACTTGTGCCATTCGGCGGCGTCGTCCAGCGCGAAGAGATGTCTTGGCGGGTCATCGCGGGATGACCAGCGAAGGACGGACCCCCTCCACGCCCTGGGAACGGAGGAAGCCAAGGCCGAGGCAGGGGCCGACCCTGACGCTGCCGTCAAGGTCGGCACCATTGCACTAAGAGCCGCCGGGTCTACCGATGACCTAGGCACCTGCACGCTCGTCGCCGCCAAGGCCGCCAGCGGCATCCCAGTGGGCCCCTCCGCCTCCGCCGCCGGAGCCACTCCCACGGGGGTGATTGGGGCGGAGGTCCCTGCCTCCGTCACCACTGCCTCCGCCGCCGCCGCGCTTCCAGGTGCAAGCGTTCCCTCCATCTTTGATCCCACCACAGCTGCGGGGGCATCCGCCCTACCTCCCATCACCGCCGTCCCCTCTGCCTCGTCGGCGTCGAGGTCGATCACCTCCCCGGCCTGAGAACCTGGGAGGATCGCGCCCTGCACTGTAGGGACGACTGGGGCGACCGAAGGCGGAGTGGGGTCCGCCCCCCCTGCCGCGGCTGACGCCGCTGTCGCTCCGCCAGCCGCCGCCGCAGGGGCCACCTCCGCGGAGGGGTCCGCGGCCTCACCAGGGACCCCGCCGCTTCCCGCGGGCGGGACCGCGGTCCGCCCCCCGGAGGAAGCCGACAACCGCAGCGCCTTCTTAGGCGCCAGCTGTAGGGTGAGGCCACGGGGAGCAGTGCTACACATCAATGAGCAGACATCAGCAGAAACGGACGAAAGAAGAGGTGAGGAACGAGGCACAAGGAAGGGCAACTTACGAAGCACAAGGACGGCGCGCGCGCTTCGACTCGTAGCCTAACGCCGACCCCGGGCATCCGGCAACGGCCGCTTGTCGCCGCTTCGCTGCTCTCCGGCAGCGGGCATGGCGGTGGAGGCAGGCTCCATGGACCTCCGAGGAGCGCCCTGAACGGACTACTGGGGAGTGCCCCACGCCGGATCCGAAGCTGCGGCGGGGGCAGGCTCCGAAGACCCCCGAGGGGCGCTCCGTGTCGACCCCAGGGGGGCACCCCTTGCCGACCCTTGGGGAGCGTCCCGCGCCCGCTCCTGGGGGACGCCCTGCGCCGACCCCTGGGGGCGTCCCGCACCCGCTCCTGGGGGACGCCCTACGCCGACCCCTGGGGGGCGTCCCGCACCTGCTCCTGGGGGACGTCCTGCGCCGACCCCTGGGGGGCGGCCCGCTCCAACTCCTGGGGCACGCGCTGTGCTGGCCCCTGAGGCACAGCCCCAGGGCCTGGTGGAGCCGAAGCCCGGGCGAACGCCTCCCCCGCTTCACCTCCCGCGGCCGTCCGCGGGGGCGCCTCCCGAATCACAAGGGCGCCCGATCGGGGGGGGAACCAGCTCCTCCTCTTCATCACCTTCCTCATCTTCATCCTCTTCATCTTCATCATCGTCGTTGTCGTCGTCGTCGGACACGACCGACCCCCTCCGCCGCCGCTGGAACTCCTTGGCGGCCTTCTTCCGCTTCTTCGCCGTCTCCTTGTCCTTGCAGCGCTTCTGCGCCTCGGCAAGGAGACGATTGCGAGTTTGCCGTTTGGCATCTTCCGGCACCGGCGGAAGCGAGTCCGCAACCCGGGTTAGTGGGCCCTGCAAACGCAAAATAGCTCCGCGTCAGAGCGACGATCGCAGGATATAAAGAAAGGATGACGATGCCCCAACTCCTTACCATGTCTAGGAAGCCCACCTCCGGGCGCATCGGCGGGTGCCCGGGAATCGGGTACTCGACGTCCTTGTCCTCCAGCGCCTCCCGAATCCGTTGCCGGATCTCGGAGGCGGCAAGCGCGCCTGTCGCCAAGACGGTGCCCTCGGTCGGCGCGTCGGGGGTCATGGCGGCGAGCGGTCGGATCCGGAGCATCAACGGCACCACCCGTCGGGCATGATACGCTCCGAAGACCCCGGCGCTGGTGAGCCCGTTCCTCTTCAGCCGCTCGATGGCCTGCAGCAGGTTGAAGAATCGCTTCTTCTCCTTCTCCACCGGCCCGTACGCCCATACATCCGGCGCCACGTCGATGGTACGGCCGGTGAAAGCCGGCAGGGGGGAGTCCGGGTAGTTCTTCACGTAGAACCACTGATTGTGCCACCCCTTATGGGACGCTGAGGTCTTCATCGTCATATACTCCTTGGAGCGAGTATGACGAAGGTGGATCCCGGCGCACCCGATCGGTACCGGAGGCAACCGCTGCTGGCTCCCGGCCTTCCCCGACTTCTGGTACAAACTCACTGTGAAAAAATATTTCCACAGCGAGAAGTGGGGCTCGATGCCCAGGAATCCCTCGCACAGTGCGACAAACGCCGCAATGTGCTGGATCCTGTTCGGGTTGAGGTGCTGGAGCTCGAGGCCATAGTAGTGGAGGAGCCCGCGGAAGAAGCGACTCGGGGGAGAGGCGAACCCCCGCTCATGGAAGTGAGCGAAGGAGACGACGTAGCCGGAGGGAGGCGTCGGAACTTGCTCCAGCCCCGGCAGCTCCCACTCGCCCGCCGCCGTCCTCTCGCAAAGAAGGCCCTTCCGCACCAGGCCCTCGGCGCGCGAGGAGGTGAAATGAGAGACCCCCCAGGAACCCATCGCTGGAGGAGGGAGGAGATCGACGAAGACGGGAAGAAGAGCGTGCGGCTTGGAGCGAAGGAAACGAAGCAAGGCGCGGATGGACTGAGCGTAAGGCTGGGAGGCGAGAAGGCTCGAATGCAGAAGGGAGGCGGAACCGGCGCGGCGAGCTCCCGTTTTTATAGGAAAGGTACCGGGGAAGCCAAATCGACGCCCCGGCCGCCATAAATGCAGCGCCAGGTACGCCCCTACCACGCCCGTTTCCTTTTCGAAAACCGCGCGCACAATCGGCCGCGAAAAACATCCTATCCTCCTCGATTCGCGGGACGACGCTCCCCATAACTCCACTTCCCGGATGACGCGCCCACGACGCCCCCACGTTCGGCCCGGACGCAACGACCGCTTCGCTTCGGCCCACGGCCCACAAGGAGGTAAGAAAGGGATATGGGGCTGAAAACGCCCCTATGGCCCATTACGGTCCAGAGGTTCGAAAGCTGGCCCAACACGGGTTCGACAGCTGCCTCAGGACATCCCCCGAGCAAAGGGTGAGAAGGGACGGGTCCGCTAGCGGCCAACACCCAGGCAAGTGAAAGCCAAGGGCGTCCCGACCTCATGTTTGAGTACCGTCCGGTATAAAGTTCATGGTTTTTCCACAGGGAAAGGCAACGAGCCCCCAGATCCGGTCGAACGAATCCGGGAACTATATGAACTGGCCGGCGGGAAATTGGAGTGCGCCACCAGCTTGGCCCGAGCCGGACCCCCCTGAACGGGGATCGGGACTCCACTCGAACCTACCCGTTTGCAGCTCAAACGAGCACCACGGTTCGTCCAACGAGGATAACGTGGCCCGGCTCAACCCCTCCATCCTAGCGAACGGACGCTTGAGGGACAACGATCAAAAGTCGACCTAGCCTCCCGACCGGTTTCCTGCAGCGCGCGGGAGCTCGGGGGCTAGCATCGCAACTAGCGGCCACGCGTGTGGTCACCATTCGCAGGCTCCCCGGCCAAGCTAGGATAAAACAAGCGCGCCATAAAACAGAGCCCATGGCGAAACAGCGAAAGAAGCCTCCGGAGGAGCACTTCTGCTCCACCACAGGCTCGGGGGCTACTGTTGGGGGGAAATACCCCTAAAATACTGCTTAAAAGAGCAAACGCGGAGGCCCGAGCCCACCTAAGCATAATCGAAACTCCGCCTCGCCCGACCAAGGCGCCAGGGTCGGGAACGCCCGACCCCCCTCCACAAGGCTTCCGCCTCGCCCGACTGCGGCCCCGGGGTCGGGGGCGCCCGACCCCTCGCCACGAAGTTCCGCCTCGTCCGACCCCAAGCGGAGGGGTCGGGCGCGCTAGGGCCCCCGGGGCACGCATCCCCCTCGGATGCGGTCCAGGTGGGCAAGACAGACAAAATCCTGTGGGTCCCCCGTCGGCCTCGCCATAAATGCGCCGCAGGCCTGGCGGAGGGAAGGGATGACCGCACTCCTCACGCAACCCGTCGCAAGTACCCGTGCACGACCACACTGTACAAGCTACAGTGCGGGCAGCTCGCACCCATTCGCCGCAGGGTACTCATGGCCTGCGCCGGCCGGAGCGAAGGAGAGACCGGCCTGTCCTCGGGCCCCGCACGCCCTTGGGTCCCGCGCGCCCAGCAGCAAGGATGTGACGCCCTCTCTCTAGGAGCTGTCGTCTGAACGATAGCATCCACCGTCCTCCCCAACAGACACCAGGATAACGACGGAACGCCTTCATCATGACTCGACGCCTACGAGTGTCGAAGGAGCTATCTGTAGGATGCAACGACAGTTGGCACGCGGCCGCCTCCCCCTCCGGCATGCACGCCGGCGTTCACCAGGGGCCGGCGGAGGCGTCGGGCGCCTAGGAACTTGCTCCTCCTTCCTGCCGTATTTTTTACCATTCTACGCTTTACTCTTTACGGTCCTCTTCACCTGATCCCAGCTGTAACTCCGGCCACCCCCCCTTGCGATATAAAAGGAGGAATCCAGGGCCGGAGGGGGGATCGGCCTCTTCTCCCCCGCAAGCCACAACACATCACTACTCTCCCTGAGAGCGCAAGCACGGAAGAGACTGGGGACCAGTCCCTCTCTCGTCGATCTGTAACCCCCTACTACAGAACCCCGCGTGGGCAACACGAACATCCTCGATACTGGACGTAGGGCTTCCCTTGCCCGAACCAGTCTAAACCCGTGTCTCCCATGCCACCACCTGAGGCTTACGCGCATAAAAGAATTTACTAGTCTAAGTCTTGATCCGCCGATCTTGACAACGACAATACTCCACGTGCGCATGGGCATGCGGAAATTAAATCACTAGTATCAATTATATTTGGGCTTCAAATCTAGCTGTACAAAAACAATGGGCACCGGTACAACGAAGTATAGGAGATTTCTTAATTTATACAAGTGGTGGATTCATGGTATATCACATGCTATACTTAACAACAAGATAGGTTAAAAAAAACAAGGATAAATGTACAGTATAATTAAAATTGTCATGTGTAACGATTATTTTTTAATTTTGCAATGAGTGGTGCCGATTATTTTTTAATTGGAGATGAGTGTACCGACTACAGAGCATATAACGAGTGCACCTTTCCCACCTATCTACATTGCTTTATATCCTTTCAAGGTTTCCCACATAGTACTTTTCCATCGTGTCTTCCACCTAGTACTTTTCCATCGTGTCCACCTGCGAAGATTATTTGCTGCCGGTACGCATACTATTCAAATAAAACAAATACAACTGGAATACATTCTCTCGAAGGATAAGATCACATGGTACACGAGAAGGGATGGATGGCCAGGATAAGTGCAATTCGTGCTGCAAGGTCTACCAACACATTATCGGAAACTGTGTGTGATCGTTGCCATCAGCAGCTGCAAATTAATTAGCTAGCACCACGGTCGTCATTTAGTGTCACGAGATATAAAGAAATGATGCACAAACCGCTCTACAAGCTCTCGTGCGCGGTTAAGTCTGGTTAATGTATCCAAATCTAACAAAAAAAAATACACTCCAATTTATTAGAAAGAAAAAGAAGAACTCGAGGTTGAGGATGACACGGGCGCCCGTGGCAGGACTGGACGGCTGTCACGTATTTAGGTGTGGTAAAGAATTTTTAATTTAGCCTAGCAAATTTAAAGATCGGGTTCAATAAGAACTGGGTCATAATAATATATGATTTTGAGCTAAAAATAGATAGGGCTTGAAGGATCGGAAATGCGATTAGAGGGGGTGAATGGAAGCCATTTCAAATTTTCTCCAAGAATTTCGACTAAACTCCCCCAATCCTCTCTTCTAGCAAAATCAAGTCCACTTAGCTATGCATGAGCTAATGGACCTAACAATGATGTTAGGAACCCAATTTGAGAATAACGGAAGTAAGAAAGAGTCGAAATGAGTACCGGAAGAAGGACTTTGAAAAACAACACCTATGTGCGGAAAAATCCGGCCAAACCTTCGAAAAATTCCGGATTTTTGGAGATTTCCGGAGAAACCTTCGGAAACTTCCGAAGGTGCGGAAATTTCCGGAATTACTTCCGAAATATTCCGGAATCCCAGATTTCAGCCTTCGTGAGGAGAGAAGAAAAATCCGAAACTTGACCAAATGACCTCCAAAAATCACGAAATTTGAACCTAGCCTCACAACAATATTCCAAAGGTGTTCCCAAAGTTTCAAGTCGAAAAGCTCACGAATTGGTCACAATATTCCATGAATTTGGAGAAGGGCACAAGAAGAGGATTTTCCCGAGGTGTTCCCAAAGTTTCAAGTCAAAAAGCTCACGAATTGGTCACAATATTCCATGAATTTGGAGAAGGGCACGAGAAGAGGATTTTCGGGAAATCTCAAAATCCAAGGTGCGCATACATGGATTTGCTAGGGGATCATCCTAGGTGTTCTTCACATGTCCTAGTACCGATTTGCCCCAAGAAAAACACCTCAAAACACTGCCAATCGTAAGATCTAAAAATTCACCCAAAAATGGGGAGAAAGATAAATTTCAGATCTTGAGAAGGAGAAGCAATTGAGCACGAAATTGATTCTTGGATTACTCCACCATATCCGGTTACAAGCCAATCCTAAGCACAAACAAAACTTGGATGGCAAAAAGATCAACACAAAGATCCACTCTTCTCTCCCTCTCCACCTCTACCAAAGACTCTCACAAAATAAATGAGTAGCCTACCACTAACTAGCCCAGGGGGGATGGCTGCCCCAAACAGCCCTCCTATACATATATAGGCATTTGGCAAATGTCCAAAATGCTCTTACATTAAGCACACAACCCAAATACCCCCTATGGGTAAAGTCATCCAACTTTTTCTTCGTTCATCGAACGGACCCGACGCCTTCACGACTTCGCTTCGCCTCGACGCAAGCTTCACGATGGTACCACGCGTCCTCCGACTCGACGCCATCTGGCCGCACTAAACTCGCCCCCGGTTTTGAGGCCCAAACCGGCAAACCTGCCTACGCAGTGGTTTTGAGGCCCAAATCATCCAAACCGCACACCCTCCTAGCGTGACTCACCCCCAGTTTTGAGGCCAAACCGGTCAAACCTTCTTGCACGCCGCACCCGACGTGACTCACCGATGTCGATGCGTGTCCGGCCTCCGCCAAGCCTCCGAAGCCTCCAAGTCTTTTGCTCCCGGCTCCCGAGCTGCGTACTCGACTCGTCTCCGTCCCGCTTGACTTGACCGATGCCGTCTCCATCCCATCCGTATACTCTTGCTGTTCCGTGCACCATGTGGATCGCCCATGACTCCGCCCAGACTCCTCAGGTCCCTCACTCCAAGCCTACTCGTGTCCACCCTTCACAGCCCTAGTACATCAGCATGAACCTTTCGCGCTTGACCTTCACCTCATGCCGTTGACCGCCACATCGCATCCTACACATGCACATCACAAGTCAAGAGATACAACACACAACATACAGTATACTCAAATACCACAACACATCTCACACAACATAAACCTCCGGTTAGCCGTTAGCATAATCAAGCATATATGGAATATGGACTCAACCAGTAAAGCTTCAAATCATCTAGTCAATCACTCATCACAAATATACCAAGGCACTTCTCAACTTGGTCTCTCAGGGCTGAGTTGGATTGTGAATGAGGCATGAGGGTCATGATTCATTACCATTCCTACACGTATTTGTCCTTGACACTGGAGGTTTAATGCCCCGTTTAAAAAAAATCAAGTTGATAGGTGGCGTTTTTTCCTTCCGCCACTGCCGATCCTAACAACATTGGACTCGAAGAAAATTGGGTGCATTCGGTATGCACGACGCATCTGGTCCCATCGGACCTGGTGGACGCCTCAATCCAACGAATCACGTTCTCGCCCTGGGTCTCGAACGCATTCCCGGCTCCTCTCCTCGCCGACAATCTCGGCTCGGCTCGACTCCCTCCCCGCAGCAATCACAGCTGGGGCCTGGAGGTGAAAGGAGAGATACGGGCACTCAGCTGAAGAGAACTTGCTGAGAAGCTGAAAGCTGCTGGTGTCCGGCAGAAGTTGTGCATAGAGCAGACTGAGAACATCCCTCCACTCCTAGTTACTGGATAAAACGAAAGCAGTCTGATCCTGGCTGGTAGGATGAAATTGTGTTTTTGTTGTTGTGAATTGTGCAAACATTGTTCATTGATCAAATTGTTGATGGATGGCAGATCAAATTGTGATTGTAAATTGATGGTTTGTAACATGATTGGCACATTGAGATCATCTATAGGTTGAAGAAAGATGATGTATTATATCATCAGGGGTGTGGGATATTTTTCACAGCTATTGGCATGCTAAATATAACTAGAGTTGACATGCTCATTTCTTCAGTTTCCTGCAAACAGGAAGGCAACATCACTTCCTGTTTGCTCAATCTACATGTTGCTGCAAACTGAAGATTATGGTAGTGATAGGTTAACGTATGATTCTGCTCAGCTGCAACATAATGCATCAAGTAGAATTCATGGCACCAGTAGAGGCTGCGCTGATGACAAGTGATCGGAGAAGGGATAAAGACAACTAATAGAGGAGGGAAACGATACTTGGGCACGCAAGTCTTCTTCTCGGGCTCTGGCGGATGACGTCGTCTGCTCCACCTTCAGCTTGACGTCGAAGCCCATTTTCGTGCTGCGCCGCGACCTTCCAGCCGTCATTTATTTCCATGCGCCGGCAGGGTGAGCAGGAGCTCGGTCTCGTCGAACACGAGGGCAAGTATTTCTCCCGACGTCGCTCCAGTTCGGTAGAGCCAAGCAAAGGCAGATGAAGGGGGCCGGCGCAGGAGGCCGCGGGGATGTGAAGCCTTGTCGTGCACTGCAGCCGAGCCGAGCGGGGATCTTCGTCGCGTGGAGGCTAGAGCCGCGTCCTCGCGCTGCGTCTGGACTCTGCAGCCGCGCCCGTCCTGCCCTTGGATCCCTGGGACACATCACGCTGCGGACATCAGCGTCGGGGTATACACGGAGGGCGCTTTGGATCCCTCCACCGAATTTCTTTCCCCTGGACTCTCTTGAGGTATCGTGAGTGCGTCCACCATATCACGCCCTATTTATACGTGCTAGTATTAGTCATTTATCGAACAACATCCTCCGTCGAGGAAACTCCCGTGTCGAGATGTCGCCCAACCGCGCCATGGCCCTTCTCGTTGTCGTCGGCATCCTCCTGCCGTCGTCTTGTGCTGCGGATGCCAAGCAGCTCGAGGCGGCCAAGCCAACACCCTGGAGCATCCAGAAGCCCGGCAGCGCCACACAGAGCCTTGCCCTCGAGCACATCCCGCTGCCCCACGGCGTCACCGGCGCCGAGAGCCTCGCCTTCGACCGCAGGGGCCAGGGGCCCTACACCGGCGTCTCCGATGGCCGCATCCTCCGGTGGGACGGGAGCTCCAACTCCTGGACTACGTTCGCGTACAACGCCAACTACAAGAACAAACCAATCTGCACGGCGCCCGCGAGGCGGCAGGAAGACGTCGAGAGCATCTGCGGGCGGCCGCTCGGCCTGCAATTCTACGCCAAGACCGGCGATCTGTACATCGCCGACGCGTACCTAGGGCTGATGAAGGTTGGGTCCAACGGCGGCGAGGCCGAGGTGCTCGCCGCTGAGGCCCACGGCGTGCCGTTCACCTTCACCAACGGCATCGACGTCGACCAGGTCACCGGCGACATCTACTTCATCGACTCCAGCACCACCTACACGCGCGCGCGCAACACACAGATCATGATCCACCGCGACGTGACGGGGAGACTGCTCAGGTACAACGCGCGGGCTGGGCGTGTCACCGTGCTCAAAGCTGGCCTGCCTTACCCGAATGGCGTCGCCCTGAGCGCAGACCGGACGCACGTCGTGGTGGCACACACGGGTCGTGCCAGGCGTTCAGGTACTGGATCAGGGGGCCCAAGGCCGGCCGCTACGAGCTCCTCGCTGACCTACCGGGGTATGCGGACAACATCAGGCGAGACACCAGGGGAGGCTACTGGTTCGCTCTGAATAGGGAGAAGATCAACGCGACGGCTCCCGAGCACCTCGTCGGCGTCCGGGTCGACAGCAAGGGCGCGGAGCTAGAGGTGATGACAGCAGCCAAGGGTGTCACGCTCAGCGACATCGCGGAGAAAGACGGCAAGCTATGGCTGGGATCGGTGGAGCTCGACTACGTCGGGCTAGTTAATTATAAGTAATTAAATAATTAGTTCTTTAGTAGATTTGATAATAATTAGTGGTTAAGAACTACTGCCATATGCATTAGGCCAGGTTTAGTAAGGTTTACAAACTACTGTCAGTTAGATGCAGAACTTGCCTTATTTGTGTCTTGCACATTTTAATGGATTTTGGTAGGACTTGTGCGTTTCGTTCGTTCAACGTGTTCTTGGTGTGTACGTGAACACTTGGTTGCGGATTGACTTTCTTCTAGCGTACTATACTTGCAATCTTAATGCGAGTTCGCCTTGACGACGACCTGATCCCTTACATGAAGGGAGAAAAGGACTCTTATGTGTCCCTCCGAAAGAAACCATAGGAATTCCTCCTCAGGTCAGCAGGCCTCTTGATTTTTCGAGCTTATTTTTTTTGTCTGGACTCCAAATTGAACATATCAAGGAGGCTTCAAAATTATGTACTCCAACTTTCAGTTTGGATTACATTTCATCATTGAGTCCATGAAAAATCCATCATTGTTGCCGACAACATCACAAAGACAAATCCAAAACAAAAACAAAATGTGGTGCTAGTGCAAAGAAAATTCATCGAACATAAGACTAGTTTATGGTGTCATTTGGTCTGCTACATTGAGACTATAAATTAACAAGGACTAGTTGCGTACAAGGTCAATTGATCTGGGGGAAAGTCTACATAACCCGTCAAACTATACATGGTGATTCACTTCACCCCCAAACCTACAAAACTGGGGTTTTACACCCTAAACTTGTGAAAACCATTCATTTGACCCCCTTAGGTGGTTTTGCAATCCAGTTTCGCTGAGTTGGCAATGCCACGTTGGATAAAAATAACACCGAAGCATTTGGGCCCACCTGTAAGTGTTTTACTCCATCTCTCTTCCAGAAAGACCAGAACGCGCCACCGTCCATCTCCCCTCCCCTGCTCGCGCTGCCACACGTCATCCATGCCACCTCCTCCTGTAGTCCACCTGACCCACTCGTGCTGCCACCCCATCACTCGCCCTCCACTCCACCTTCTCCCGCACCACCGCCCTCGTCCACCCCGCTCCCTCACACTCCGCTGCCCGTCGTTTGCCACGCCCCCTTCCACACAGAGCTGCCTGCCCCCGCCTAAGCTGCCCACACCACCGGGCGTCTGTGGAGGTGCACTACTTGCGCGGGCTAGGCGGACGGGCACAACTTGAGCTGCTCAAGGATGGACAGCAAGCCAAAGCAAGAAACCATGTGAGAGAAAGGGGCAGAAGAAGAAGAGGACCTCACCCGCGCTGATTTCTACCACAAAATTTGGCACCATTGATCACCGATAGAGCAACGCGTCATCGCCATGAGCTTCGCTGAGCCACCACGCACATCCTCCGTCCCACTCCGTCACCGATTCATCGCCAGAGCAGCGCGCCCGCCTCTGCCATTCAAGCTTTTGCCATGCTGCCCATCGCCGCCGTCCGTTACTTGACCCTGGTGAATAGTGAGCACACCCACGGCCTCCTCTCCTTCTTCTCTACTCTCTAAACCAATCTTGGTGCACCTGGCTTGCTGGAGCCACGCTGAGGCCAACAGCATTCAGCCAGAGTCATCGTTAGCCATGGGAACGAGCTCCCAAATCTTTGCAAAAAGGCCCTCCAAAAATCCTATAACTGTCAGCATAATTTGTGAGTCTACGAAGAACCGACAAGTGGAGCCAAAAATGCTTAGGTGTCATCCCTGCCCCATGTGGCATGCCAAGTCATCAAAACCAGGGTGCAAAACCACCTTAGGGGGTTAGATGAATGGTTTTCTCTAGTTTAACGTGTAAAAACTCCAGTTTTGTAGGTTAGGGGATGAAGTGAACCACCATCCATATGTTGGGAGGTTATGTAGAATTTTTCCATTGATCTGCCACAATAACCTTTACCGCCACAACAGGGAGATGTTTTTCACGGTGTGTTAGGGTCATGTTTTTGGAATGATAAATAGAGTGGCTTTTGAACAGAAATCCAAATATAGTTTTTGCACTATTTGGATTGTCGGTGTCATCATATTCTATATGTTTAGTTGCAATTTCATCATCATTTGATTTGGAGCGTTTGATAAGAGTCTTATAGCTTGCTTACCATCAAGGAGTGCATTATTGTCTAAAACCAGTTAAATTATCTAACCTTAAGCACAAATCAGCAACTGTATATATCCTTTTTTAGTAGATATCCTCCTAAATAAAGTTACGGAGCAACCCGCCTGCATGAATTTCTGCTTGTGCCCCTGCTCTTATTGTAGTGTAACGGAGGCTAGGGGTAAATAAATTGGGAGCCATCACGAAATGAGAGTTGTCATGAACTTAACACTAGAGGAAATCTAATTGACCAAGTTATTGCAGGAGGCGGAAGAGCTAAATCAAGCAAAACTGAGGCTAGCAGAGCAAGTAGCAGCGCAGCAGAGGGCAGCGCATGCCGCCCAACAAGTGCAACAAGCTAGAGAAGAAGTGAAGAAACTACAAGCTGAATTAGAAGAGTTGAGGGCAAAACAACTGTAGCTAAGTGCTTCCGCAAATTCGAATGCGGAAAGACAGTCCAGGCAGATCAGCAAACAACCCAGAACAACCTAGGAGGTTTGAGGGTGGGGGCATGGCAAACCATCCCTTTTCCATCGGTGAGCAATCAATTGGAGTCATCCCTTCAAATCAAGAAGTAAGAATATTGCACACCAGAACCTGGGATAGAAAGTCACTGCTATCACAAGAGCTCCAGCTAACCCCTTGGCCTCAGACTTATAGGCCAGGTCCATTGCTGAAATTCTCAGGGCACTCTGATCCTAGGAAATTTCTCATGAGTTATGAGGCAGCAATATTATCAGACAAAGAGGATGAATCAATCTTGGCCAAATCATTTATCATAGCAGCGGATAGCGTAGTTATTCAATGTTACTCATTGTTGAACCCGGGGGTATTCCACGCCTTCAACTGGAGGCTCTATCATATTGGCAAATAGGTTGGGCAGCTTCAACAATCTTCTTCAATGGTCTTCATGACATTGACATCGACATCAGCATTCTCGAGCATCTTCTTCTTCTTCTCCAGATGATGTTCCAGCTTTTCATATTCGAGTACTAATTATGCTGGTCGGCCAAGTGATAGTGTGCGCTTTTCCAATCATCAACCTGTCCCTGGACATCACGATATGATTTTTCAAGACCAGCACATCAATGCACAAGATGGTCAGTGATACAGGGGAAATCAGTACTCAAACATCAACAAGGAAAGAGATTACCTTTAACCCGCTGATTCAATGACTTGTTCCGGCCATCGAGGTGATCCTTTTCTTCGTTCAGTTGCTGGATTTTATTTTGAAGACCAGCAATGACTCCGTCATGTTTCATCATTAACCAGGAGATGAAAAGCTTCTCCTTGTCTAATTCCAATATTGCCGTATTGCGGTAAGAGCGCTTGATAAGATCCTACATCACCAATTGCTACTAGAGTTAATGCACGGGCACCAGCTACAAGCTATTTGACAACAAATCAAGACAAACGAAACATACCTCTGCATAACTGCCCAGGTGATGGTGCATTTCCATGATGCCTGACACCATCTCGGGATGATGTAGAGGATCATCGATGAGTTGAATGTCCTCCAGATAGATCTTCCCAGCCGCCAAGGGGTCCACTTCAGCTTTAGGATTCATCTCCTCCTGTGGAACTACAGCAACGTCGCTTGATGAACCTGGCTTGGAAGATATGTTTGTAGCCGTGGCTTTGAGAGCTGTCGCTGCTTCAATTTCTACTCCTGGCTTAGGGGCTGCAGAAGTAGCCATGACACTAGAAGTAGTTACCATCTCCTCGGGTACTTGCGGCTCGGAGGCTGGCACCACCACATCAGTTGCAAATGATATGACCTCCCGCATAAGTGCTGCTACAACAGATGTAGCGCTCGGGGTGGATGACTTCGCCACAGGTTGTTCTTTAGGCTCGGGGGCTAGTGGCACCGGGGCAATGTCTTGAGCTGAGAGGCTACTCCCATCAGTCATAGATTTGGAGCCAGGCCACGACAGCTGTACATCCGAGGATTTCCTATACAAGATAAAACTTCACAAACATGAGCAACAAAAGATGCTATGAGTTATAATAAGCACTCAAAGGAGTAAAAGGGATTACCTTGAAGGTCTCCTCAACTTCAGCGTGGGTTCACCTGTTAGACGCAGAGGCTTAATGATCGGAGATGGTGCCTTTGGCGCAGCCTGCACATCCACAATAGGATCTTGGCCAACCTTAGATACCGCCTCTGTTGTTTGGGTTGTTCTTCCGCTAGCATGGTCCACCATGTGTCTAGATGAGTTGTCCTCGACAACAACAGGAGGCTCTGGATCATCCTCAATTTCAATTATTTCCTTGGTGAATGGCGACTATTTTCTCCGCATCCATCACTGGCTCGAGTACCTGCAAACCACTAGTGTCATCCTGAGTAGACACGGTGTTGTCATTGGATACATCCTTTGACAAGATATGATAATCAGGGTCTTATCCTTCCACAAAGGTAATTATCTTGGGTGGGACATCCTGAGTAGCAACTGACTTCTTCACGAGCCGTTTCCCTGTTGATGGTTGTTAGCACACCAAGTTATGAACCGCAAGTGCACGGATCAGTTGTAGCTCTTCCCTCAAAGTACTCCCCCAACGATTCTCAATCTGTGGAACTTCTAGCACAAGATCTATTTCAACTCGCATTGTTAGTATGAACTTGGTGTTGATAAGTGATTCAAATCTAATCTACTAAGCATGTACAGATAGATAACAGATAGAGCAGAGGTAACCAATATAGAGCAACCTAGAATATGCATATTTTGTAATTCTGAGCATGGATAGCAAAGCAACACACATATGATCTTAGTAAAAAAGCATCTTTAAATCTACACCTCCGGTCCTGCTCCCAAAAACCCCCACCTTACATAAGAAAGATCCTGTCATGATCCCCTCTATCAGCACAGGTAGATTAAGGGCACGATCAAAAGAATACGTTATACTCATTGGTAGATCAGGCATGCAAATCCAATCATCACAATCACATGAACATCCTAAGCAATATATCATCAATCATAGATTGAAAAGTAAGAAAACCCAAAAGAGCATAAAACCATAGAAGGAGATACTTAGATCGCTAAGAACAAGAACACATCTATTACTTCACCATGAATGATTGTACATCACAAGATCATGTGGTGGAACCATCCAACTTAAACTGGTTTAAATGCGCCTAATTGTTGCCGACGCAGCAATTATCCGAAACGCACTTAAAACAGTATAAGTCCGGTTGTCCATCGAGTGTCCCTAGGACTCCTCGAAAGATCCACGTCGTGTCTCATACCCATACATCAGGATTGTATCCACGATGGGATAGCATCAACAAATATTACATTTTTACATACATACACGAGGTACGAGTTAATACAAGACATAGTTTGAAGCAAACTTAATAGTGCAGTGTTAGAAAGAGTTCTAGGACTTAAAACATAAACGGTTCGGATGGAGATGAGCATTATGAGACTTCTTCTAAGGGTATTGTGAGACTCGTAACAATACCCTAGGATTTCGGGGCTTCTTCCTCGGTGGACTCCTGCGGTGCTTCTGAAAATAGCCACAAAGGATAACCCTGAGTACGAGGTACTCAGCAAGGCTTACCCGACTAACCAATATAATAGTTTTTCTTGGAAGTACATGATAGCTTTTCGGTGTACTGGCTGATATATTTTTGCCAAAAAGCTTACTAAAAGTGAGACCTTAGCTTTATCTTTTATTTGGGTTAAGTCATTACCTAACCATTCTAGGTGATGATAAAAGACTATTGCAAACAACAAGGTGTTAAGTCATACACCACACCTTAGTAGAAAGATATAGCATTGATGAATTTATGCTACGATGCTCAATAGTGATCAAGTGCATTCATAACCGAGAATTGCGGCGATCCGGATCATATTACATCCTGCAGGAGAGTACCCTGATCACCAGTTATATACGACTGTCCAGGTCGTACGTAACGACTTTTCGATTAGCAAATCCAATGATTGGGAATAAGACTACCCGGACCCAGGGACGCACCCCCACATGGGACCCCACGTCTGGCTCGATCACCATATGAGTTTCAGGCTACGCCCTTGCCAATCTCCAGCACGTCAAGCGCGGGTACGAAGTATTCCCGATCAGAGGGTTTACTAACCTACTGGGCTTTACTGGTCCCATACCCAGTAAGTGATCAGATGTCTTTCACTTGATCAAAGGTTAAGACAACGAATCGGGCCTTAACCAGATTAAACTAGCAGACAGAACTACATCCTTAGCTTCTGTCCGCTTCTCACTTTTTAAGTCATCTTTTCATAAATAACATGCATGACTTAATATTTACCTTAAGGTTTGGTAAACCAAGTATTAAGCAACTAAGCAATTCTAGACTTGAGTTATCTACCAAAGGTTTGAACAAGTGGCAAAGATGTCCTTAAAGCAAGGTATGATTATGAACAAAAATGGGTTTCAAGCAACTCCTAGCCTTAGTGCATACATATAGCAAACAACCAATAATGGACACATGAAATATTGACTCCAAAATAATAGGCATAATGCACCGGGGCTTGCCTTGTTCGCTAAAAAAGTTAGCACTGTCCGAAGGGTTGGCCTCGCAGGGGACCAATTCAAAGACTTCCTCAAATTCCGGAGATCCTTCTGAATATTCCGAGAAATCTCCTTCTGGTGCTTCGGTGTCTATAACACAACACATGCAGGGGTTAGGAATGCAAATTTTTGAATATAAGACTATACAACTTTCCTTCATGATAGAGTTGCAAGCCCACAAGGACTATACAATTTATCATGATAAAGTTGCAAGCCAACACACAAAAACCCGAAAAGATTAGCTCACAATTTTATTTCCTTAACTAACCTTACTTAGGGCCTTTTCTTTTTATTTTTAGAAAATGTTATAATTATTTTCTAGCTTTAAAAACTAATTTCCTATGAATTAATAATAATTTTTAATTATGAAAATGTTATTCCATATTTAATGCATTTAATAAAGATTAAGTATTTATTTAAATACCTTAAAAGAAAGGCATTAAATAAATACCCAAATTTTTGTTATTTTTCTAGGGTATAAAAATTTTAATGCATAAAGGAAAATAAAATAAGCCTAACAAAATTGGTTTCACTAATTTTGGACACTCCTAGAAATTTCTGTGATTCAAAAGGTGAAATTCGGATTTCAACTAATTATTCTATAAAGGAAATCTAATTTTTCCCGAAAAACACCCCCGGCAACTTTTCTCACGCGACCCTACTCTACCCCCTCTCTCTTACGCTGGGCCCGTGGCGCGGACCCACCCCTTTCTCCTATTCCTCCTACCCGCCGGCCTACTTCTCCTCGGCCGGGCCCTACTGGGCCGATTCTTCTTTTTCTTCCTCTTTTCCCGGACCGGCACCGGCCCACGGCCTGCTTCCCCTTTTTCTCTTCTGCGAGCCCGGCTTGCTTCCCTCTTGGGCCTCCGGCCTTCTCTACCACCAGCGAACCGCGCCCACACCTGGGCCTCCAAGACCGCGGCCCATCCGACGCCCGCGCTCGGCCTGCCTCCTCCTTCTCTTCCTCTCCCTGACGCGCGGGCCTATTGCTCCAGCGCCTTCTTCCTCCTCCCGCCAAAATCCCGAGCGCAACAAGGGGCGGCGCGGCTCGCCGGCCGGCGCCCCACCGGCGACGGGGCTAGGCCGGGGAAGCATCCCCATGCCATAGCACACCCGTGCGCAGCGACAGCTCCCCGGGAGATGGCCGGAGCTACTCCCTCCACGGCGGCAGGCGGCGGCGCCTACGGCCGGTCGTGGCGAAGCACGACAACGGCTTAGCTTACCCCGACGACTCCCTCTACGGCTTCCTAGCATCCCAAGGACCCGCCTACGACTACCTAAGAAGAAAGAGAGCAAGCGCAAGGAGGTGCTCACCGCGAGCAGGAGGTGCGGCGACGGCGGACGGAAATGACGGCGGTGCAGGGTATTCCGGCAAGGATGTTGGACAACGGCTTGACTGGGGTGTAGCTGGGGTATCTGTGGAGGAGTGGACGAGAGGAATCGACGGAAGCTGTGGTGTGGTGGGAGAATTTTGCTTGGCGGCGGCGGTTTGACAGAGTGAGCGGCGGCGGTGAAAAGGAACGGCGGTAAAAGGGGCGGCGTGGGAGCGGTAGATATACGAACGATTTACCGCACGCATGGGCGACACCGTGGTCTACTCGTAGGCTTGCATGGAGAGGAGGTGGCGTAGCTGCCGCGCTGGCGGGCGACCGAGAACGCCGGCGGCGACACGTCGAGCGTAGCTCTGTCATCCCCCGCCCCTCCCCCCTTTTCTTGTTTTTCTGACGCCCGAACTTCAGAGCTCAATCCCGGTCGAAAGTACATCCGATGGCCCACAAGTGTCTTAACCAAAGTTGTAGATAATCTTGAGCTTTTCAATTCATATTTAAATCTTTGCCCGAGATAAGCATCCAAAAGTTTTCAAATTTGAATTTTTCTCTGGCAAATAACTGAACCCTTCTGTTCTTCCATTCAGTTCGTCAGTCAGTCGATGTGGTCATTTACCCGACTTGGTGAATCATTTGAGTGGTCCAAATCCTTTTCTTTTGGTCCAACTTCTTCCCAATTGTGTTCTACAGCATCCAAGGATTCCATTTTGCCCATAATCACTTATACCCTTTGCACTCCATTTTTCTGAATTCAGCTCCAAAGATAGCTAGTTGTCACGGTTTCAGACTTGGCAGAATTTTCAGTTCAGCAGTTAAGCTGACCGTGGTAAAGTGCTGACTTTGAGCTTCCATTTGAAATGGTTCCCTCTACTGTTCCTGATCAACAACACCTGAGGATACTTGTCCAAGGTCCATACTTTAATATGGTATAGTGGTTTGGATCCACTTATTTAAAAAATTCAACAGAATTCAATTTCCAAAAATGAACTCTGTGCTGTTTTTCTGAAACTGCTATTGTCGGACAGGGAACAGTAACTTTGATTTTCAATTTCTTTCTTTGATTTTCTTGAGGTATTTAGGACCAAATCTTGTCCCAAATCTTGATCTTTAAGTTCTAATCACCCTTACACCTCCATTCCATATTTTTGCCGAATGTTTCTTAATTTCGAATTCAAAATTCAAATTTTGGTCAAATTTGACCCGAATTTGATTTTTAGCCAATTTCTTCTCCCTTTCTTCATGAATTGCTTCCATTTCTTCAAAGCTACTTTGATGACTAAAAATGGCAGGTATTACAGCCTGTCCCCCTTAACAGAATCTCATCCCGAGATTCCCGGGGTTAAATCCTTGGTTTTGAGAATGGAAAGGAAACTGCGTCAGGCCAACTATCCTTTTCTTTTTTTTGTACAAGGGAAGTGGGGTGGTGGCTTCTGTTCATCTGATCCTAATGGTTTCAAATAGTTCAGGATATTTAGACTCTAGGTCTTCAGCCTGTTCCCAAGTAGCTTCATCCGGAGTATGATTTTTCCATTGTACCTTGTAAAATGTAATACTCCGAGTTCGGGTATCTCTTGTCTTTTGATCCAGAATTTTAATAGGCCTTTCTTCATAGGTTAGATCTGGTTCGAGCTCAATTTCTGGATCTTCTAGAACCTCTTCTGGAACTTTTAAGCACTTTTTAAGCTGGGATACATGAAACACATCATGTATAGAAGCAAGTTGGTCTGGTAACGACAGCTTGTATGCTACCGGACCCTTTCGTTCCAGAATTTCATAAGGACCAATATACCTTGGGGCTAATTTACCTTTTATTCCAAAACGTTGTACTCCTTTCATCGGGGATATCTTCAAGTATAGAAAATCTCCGGTATGAAATTCCAAGGACCGTCTTCTTTTATCTGCATAACTCTTTTGTCGGGACTGGGCTATTTCCAAATGTTTACGAATTTTCCGGACCTTTTCCTCGGTTTCCATAACCAAATCTGATCCCAACTGTGTCCTTTCTCCTATTTCCGACCAATTCAAGGGGGTTCGGCATCTTCGACCATATAAGGCTTCGAAAGGTGCCATGTTGATACTAGCTTGATAGCTATTATTATAGGAGAACTCGGCTAGGGGCAAACATTCGTCCCATAGCTTAGAGAAGGTAAGGACACATGCTCTTAACATATCTTCCAAGATTTGGTTGACTCTTTCTGTCTGTCCTCCAGTTTGGGGATGATAGGCAGAGCTTCTGATTAAAGTAGTGCCCATGTCTTTTTGTAGTTGTTCCCAAAATCTGGAAACAAACTGGGAACCTCGATCGGAGATAATTGTCTTTGGTACTCCGTGCAAGGATACGATCCGGGCTATATAGAGTTTAGCATATGTCGACACTAGATAGGTAGTCTTGACTGGGATGAAGTGGGCTGACTTAGTAAGTCGGTCGACAATAACCCATATGGAATCATACCCTCTTGAAGTGGTAGGCAATCCAACTATAAAGTCCATGGAAATATCCTCCCATTTCCAGACAGGAATTTCCAAAGGTTGAAGCAAACCCGCCGACTTTTGTAGTATGGGTTTAACTCTCCGGCTGGTATCGCACTCGGCTACATATCTTGCAATTTCAGGCTTCATCTTGACCCACCAGAATCTTTGCTTTAAATCTTGGTACATTTTATTGCTCCCGGGATGAATGGCGAACTTAGATAGATGTGCTTCATCTAAGATCAATTTTCTTAGACTTTCATCCTTAGGAACTACTATCCTTTTCTTGAAATAGAGTCCTCCATCTTCTTCTTGAGTGAGTTCGGGAATCTTTCCTTCTGTTCTTTGTTGATAGAGCACCTTAATCCAAGGATCTTCTCTTTGGGTTGTTATGATTCTTTCCTTTAGGGTATCTTGTACAATAATGTTCTGGAGGGCGCCTTGTTTTACTATTTCCAAGTTTAAATCTTCTAATTCTTCACATAAAGTCTTGAGGTCAGACTAGATAGTAGTACAGTGGCATTGGGCCTTTCTGCTCAAAGCATCCGCCACCACATTAGCCTTACCAGGATGATAGTGGATTTCTAACTTATAGTCTTTAATCAGCTCCAACCACCGTCTTTGTCTCATGTTCAAGTCCATTTGCATGAACATGTACTTTAAACTTTTGTGGTCAGTAAAGATACGGCATTCACTACCTAGAAGATAGTGTTGCCATATTTTTAGTGCATGGACTACAGCAACAAGCTCTAAATCATGGGTAGGGTAATGCTCTTCATGACGCTTCAGTTGACGAGAAGCATAAGCAATAACTCTGCCTTCTTGCATAAGAACACACCCTATTCCCGTCCCTGAGGCATCACAGTACACATCAAAGGGCTTCTCTATATCAGGTTGAGCTAGCACTGGGGCGGTAGTCAGTAACTTCTTTATGGTCTGAAACGATTCTTCACATTCGGGGTTCCACCCAAATTTCATTTCTTTCTTTAATAACTCTGTGATTGGTTTGGAAATTTTTGAGAAATTGGGGATGAACCTACGGTAATACCCGGCCATTCCCAAGAAACTTCTTACTTCATGTACCGAAGTTGGTGATTTCCAATCCAATATGTCTTTGACTTTTCCGGGATCTACTTCAATTCCTTTTTCGGACAGTATGTGCCCAAGGAATGGAACTTTCTTTAACCAGAATTCACATTTACTGAACTTGGCATATAACTGGTGTTCCCGGAGTCTACTTAGAACAATACGCAGGTGTTGCGCATGTTCTTCTTCATTTTTAGAAAAGACAAGGATATCATCTATAAAGACGACCACAAATTTATCCAATTCTGGCACGAATATCGAATATATGAGGTACATAAAATGCGCTGGGGCATTTGTCAGTCCGAAAGACATAACCAAATACTCATACAATCCATATCGGGTTGAGAAGGCTATTTTAGGTATGTCTTTGGGTTTTATCTTAATCTGATGATATCCTGACCGAAGGTCGATCTTTGAAAACACCTTGGCTCCAGCTAGTTGATCAAATAACAAGTCAATCCGTGGCAACGGATACTTGTTTTTAATGGTCACCGCATTCAAGGGACAGTAATCCACACATAAACTTAATGTGCCATCTTTTTTTTTAACAAATAGAGCAGGGCAGCCCCATGGTGAAGTGCTAGGTCGGACAAAACCTTTATCCAACAATTCTTGGAGTTGTATTTTTAATTCTGCTAACTCCTTAGGTGGCATCCGATACGGTCTTCTCGAGATAGGAGTAGTGCCCGGTTCTAACTCAATGGTAAACTCTACCGCTCTATCAGGTGGTAGTCCCGGTAGATCTTCTGGGAACACATCTATAAACTCATTAACCACAGGAATAGATTCTAGAGTCACTGCTCTAGTCTTTTTGACCATCTGGTCTAGACAAGGATGAGCGGATAATTGGAGCTCAAAAGGATGGCCTTGGTCATCCCTCATACTAACGACCCGGTTATTCATATCGATTTGAACTTTATGTTCCTTCATCCAATTTACCCCCAGAATAATATCTATTCCTTGATCTTCCAGAATTAAAGGATAAGCACTCACCTTATTTCCTTCTAAGTTCAAAATCACATTGCGAGCTACCTGATTTGTATTCTGAGTAGCCCCAGTAGCTTGAATAGCATATTTGACATTTAAGGTGTGTACTTCTAGTTGGTGTTGCGTAACAAACTTTCTACTTATAAAAGCATGTGATGCACCCGAATCAAATAAAATCATGGCAGGATAATCATTGACAAGGTACATACCTGCCAGAATAGGCTCCCCTTCCGGAATCTCTTCCACATTCATATAATGAGCCTGCCCCGTCTTAGTGTTCAGAAACTTGCGACGAACAAACTTCTGCCCGGTGCCTTGACCAGAGGTTTGAGCTCTTAAATTCGCGTTTCCCCCAACTTTTGGAAAACGGCAGTCCCGGGCAAAGTGTCCCGGCTTTCCACAGTTAAAACAAACCTGTGGATTCCCTGGAGGAGTAGGGTTACAAAACCCAAGAGGTGGTGCATTTCCAGGTCGAGGAACATTAATAGGAGCTCTGACATTCCAGGTCTGAAAGGGCCTTTGCTGAAACGAAGGCCGATACATGGGTCGAGGAGGACCTCGGTATACCACCTTCATTCTCTGTGGGGCATTCCTGAAGGTTCCAAAAGGAATATTCTTCCTCTTCAAGGATTCTTCTTTCTTTAAAGTCTCATCTAAGATCCTCATCTTTTCTTCTGCAGTAATGGCTGTGCTTACCGCAGAGCTATAGTCAGCAAAGGTGCAGGTGGACAGCTTCTCCTGCATCCGCGCATTAAGTCCATGAAGATAACAATCTCTTTTTCTGGACTCTGTATTGACATGTTCCGGTGCATACTGGGCTAAGTGATCAAACTCATTGGTGTATTCCAGAATGCTGCGGATCCCTTGCTGTAGCCCTAAGAATTGCTCCAGCTTCATACGCATGATACCTTCTAGCACAAACTGTGTCCGGAAGGCTTCCTTGAAGTTTTCCCATGTAACCTCCCTTCCAACTGGTTGCCTTGCTAGATAGCTGGTCCACCAGGTCCCAGCGGGACCTTCGAGCTACAGTCCTGCAAACTCTACCTTCTGGGTGGTGGTGCACTGGGGAATCACCCGAAATTTCTACTCCATCGTCTGAAGCCATTCATTAGCTTCCAATGGGTGCTCAGCTTTCAAGAATATTGGAGGACGAGTTTCCAGGAACTGGGTGTAGGATACACCCCGTTCTGGGTCCCATCAGTTTCCACCATTGCTGGTGTTTTGTACGATCATCTGAAGCAGTCGAGCCTGTTCGGCTCCTGAATTCATGAGGCTGGCTATGGCATCTGCCAACGTTGGAGCTCTCGGTAAATTCTCCTCGTGGCCCCCTGACCCTGAAGCTCGTGGACCCCTCGGATCCGTCATGCTGTCAAAAGCAAACAGAGTATTAATATCTAAGTTACATTTCACCAACAGTTCCCTGTGCACACTAGTATTTCACACATCACAGCATGACTATCACAATTACACACAAACCACACTTATATACATATTTATTTATATTACATGACTTGAAGTTACTTTTTACAAAACCACCATACTACTTTGTCGACTACCTTTATCTTACATAACTACATCACAACATCCCTTGGTTAAGATCTTGCTTCAACCATCGTAGGGGTAGATGCCTAGCTCTTCGGCATTCAGTCCTAGCCGGGCCATCGCAGCCTGCAGAATATCTTGATCCACTGTCATCAGTGTCTGTCTCGGAGGAGCAACAGGTGGGGCCTGATTTACTGAGTTCTCACTCTCTGACTCTGGCCCGGGGTCACTTGAAGTGTAGGAAGTGTAGGATGCAGAGGTACTGACTCCGGAATTTCCCTCCATTTCTTCGGGGTCTTCTTCTTCTTCTCCGTCTTCCTGCTCAGCGTCACCCCATTGCTGCATTGGTCCGTAGCTTTGTGGATCTAACCCATCGGCATTTGCATTGGCCCAGGCAAATTGTTGGTTTCCCATGGGAGCTTCACCCTGATCATCTTCCATGTCAACATCAAACCCTTCTAAATTCTCGTGAGCGTATAGGTCGATCTCGGGAGCTGCAGGTGGAGCAATATCACCTTCCACTCCTACAAAGTCCACCAACTGGTCTGCTTCTTCTGGGTTCGGTGGCTGGGGTTCTTCTGGTGGTGGAGGCGGTGGAACATTGACTACGTTCTGAGCAGGTACCTGGGCCTGCATTTCCTCCAAAGCCAGACGAAGAGACAAGATTTCGTCCAGTTGCTAGAATCTTTCTGCCTCGAGCCTATTAACATTGGCCTCAGCTTCTTCTCTTGCCCTGTCTGCCATACTCCTACTGGCATCCATGAATCCCTGCATGACCCGGAGCTTCTCTTCATATTCATCTATTCTTCTAGACTGCTCTCTCATGATTTTCTCCATGTCGTGCTCCCTTGCTAATGCCGCCTTCTTGTACAACTCCTTATCGTGTCTGGCACCCATTAACTCCATCTTGGCATCTTCATTTTTCTTCCTCTGATTATAATACTCCCTGATGCAAGACTGGTGCAAGTTGTACATGGCCGTCATGTAGTCGGAGGCAGCAGCAACCAAAATATCATGCTCTACACGAGAAGAATTCTTCAAGGCTTTAATCCTTCTCTTCCAGATTCCATCGTCCTGATGCTTTATAGGATAGAATCGAGCAGAGCTCGACCCTATTTCTACCTTGTGCTTCTCACACAGGTCTGTGAGAGCAGTCATAGCCGCCCTTTCAGTTGTGTCGTTAAACTCAAAACCCGATTCCATCACTTCTTCCAAACGCCAATTGGGGTTGGTGTCTTCATCTGGAATATGCACATAAACAGTGCAGCACTGCTTGTGACATGTGTCCTCCTTCCTCCAATAGTACTCTGGAGGGTTATGGAAGCCTAACTCCTGCAGCATTTTCCATAGCAGCTGCACAAACCCTGGCTTATCCAGGTAATGCCCTCGGGTCCATCCGTCCTGGTCGGTGTAGCCTTCTTGAAACATCCTATAAAAGAAACGAGGTTAGGTCTAACGGCACTCACCAAACCCAAAAGTTTTTAAAACATGCTTATGCAACATGATGCAACGACTCCTACGTACTCACAGACTCATATACACACTCGTACAGAAATTGGTGGCATCGTAATCTCTCCCTAATAATATACTACCGAATACTAGCGACACGCAGCAAACAGTTAGCATCTGCAAAACAAACAACCAGTTAACACTACGGCCACCTGTGACTCATGTTTTCTTTGTTTAAAATAGAGTCTCAGTGTTTAACTGGTAATATATGTTGACTATCCCAACCTACAGCTCTAATACCAGCTGTGGCGGAACCGTCCAACTTAAACCGGTTTAAATGCGCCTAATTGCTGCCGACGCAGCAATTATCCGAAACGCACTTAAAACAGTATAAGTCCGGTCGTCCGTCGAGTGTCCCTAGGACTTCTCGAAAGATCCACGTCATGTCTCATAGCCATACATCAGGATTGTATCCGCGATGGGATAGCATCAACAAATATTACATTTTTACATACATACACGAGGTACGAGTTAATACAAGACATAGTTTGAAGCAAACTTAACAGTGCAGTGTTAGACAGAGTTCTAGGACAGAAAACATAAACGGTTCCGATGGAGATGAGCATTATGAGACTTCTTCTAAGGGTATTGTGAGACTCGTAACAATACCCTAGGATTTCGGGGCTTCTTCCTCGGTGGACTCCTGCAGTGCTTCTGAAAATAGCCACAAGGGACAACCCTGAGTACGAGGTACTCAGCAAGGCTTACCCGACTAACCAATATAATAGTTTTTCTTGGAAGTACATGATAGCTTTTCGGTGTACTGGCTGATATATTTTTGCCAAAAAGCTTACTAAAAGTGAGACCTTAGCTTTATCTTTTATTTGGGTTAAGTCATTACCTAACCATTCTAGGTGATGATAAAAGACTATTGCAAACAACAAGGTGTTAAGTCATACACCACACCTTAGTAGAAAGATATAGCATTGATGAATTTATGCTACGATGCTCAACAGTGATCAAGTGCATTCATAACCGAGAATTGCGGCGATCCGGATCATATTACATCCTGCAGGAGAGTAACCTGATCACGAGCTATATACGACTGTCCAGGTCGTACGTAACGACTTTTCGATTAGCAAATCCAATGATTGGGAATAAGACTACCCGGACCCAGGGACACACCCCCACATGGGACCCCACGTCTGGCTCGATCACCATGTGAGTTTCAGGCTACGCAGGGACACACCCCCACATGGGACCCCACGTCTGGCTCGATCACCATGTGAGTTTCAGGCTACGCCCCTGCCAATCTCCAGCACGTCAAGCGCGGGTACGAAGTATTCCCGATCAGAGGGTTTACTAACCTACTGGGCTTTACTGGTCCCATACCCAGTAAGTGATCAGATGTCTTTCACTTGATCAAAGGTTAAGACAACGAATCGAGCCTTAACTAGATTAAACTAGCAGACAGAACTACATCCTTAGCTTCTGTCCGCTTCTCACTTTTTAAGTCATCTTTTCATAAATAACATGCATGACTTAATATTTACCTTAAGGTTTGGTAAACCAAGTATTAAGCAACTAAGCAATTCTAGACTTGGGTTATCTACCAAAGGTTTGAACAAGTGGCAAAGATGTCCTTAAAGCAAGGTATGATTATGCACAAAAATGGGTTTCAAGCAACTCCTAGACTTAGTGCATACATATAGCAAACAACCAATAATGGACACATGAAATATTGACTCCAAAATAATAGGCATAATGCACCAGGGCTTGCCTTGTTCACTAAAAAAGTTAGCACTGTCCGAAGGGTTGGCCTCGCAGGGGACCAATTCAAAGACATCCTCAAATTCTGGAGATCCTTCTGAATATTCCGAGAAATCTCCTTCTGGTACTTCGGTGTCTATAACACAACACATGCAGGGGTTAGGAATGCAAATTTTTGAATATAAGACTATACAACTTTCCTTCATGATAGAGTTGCAAGCCAACAAGGACTATACAATTTATCATGATAAAGTTGGAAGCCAACACACAAAAACCCGAAAAGATTAGCCCACAATTTTATTTCCTTAACTAACCTTACTTAGGGCCTTTTCGTTTTATTTTTAGAAAATGTTATAATTATTTTCTAGCTTTAAAACCTAATTTCCTATGAATTAATAATAATTTGTAATTATGAAAATGTTATTCCATATTTTATGCATTTAATAAAGATTAAGTATTTATTTAAATACCTTAAAAGAAAGGCATTAAATAAATACCCAAATTTTTGTTATTTTTCTAGGGTATAAAAATTTTAATGCATAAAGGAAAATAAAATAAGCCTAACAAAATTGGTTTCACTAATTTTGGACACTCCTAGAAATTTCTGTGATTTAAAAGGTGAAATTCGGATTTCAACTAATTATTCTATAAAGGAAATCTAATTTTTCCCGAAAAACACCCCCGGCAACTTTTCTCACGCGACCCTACTCTACCCCCTCTCTCTTACGCTGGGCCCGTGGCGCGGACCCACCCCTTTCTCCTATTCCTCCTACCCGCCGACCTACTTCTCCTCGGCCGGGCCCTACTGGGCCGATTCTTCTTTTTCTTCCTCTTTTCCCGGACCGGCACCGGCCCACGGCTTGCTTCCCCTTTTTCTCTTCTGCGAGCCCGGCTTGCTTCCCTCTTGGGCCTCCGGCCTTCTCTACCACCAGCGAACCGCGCCCACACCTGGGCCTCCAAGACCGCGGCCCATCCGACGCCCGCGCTCGGCCTGCCTCCTCCTTCTCTTCCTCTCCCTGACGCGCGGGCCCATTGCTCCAGCGCCTTCTTCCTCCTCCCGCCAAAATCCCGAGCGCAACAGGGGGCGGCGCGGCTCGCCGGCCGGCGCCCCACCGGCGACGGGGCTAGGCCGGGGAAGCATCCCCATGCCATAGCACACCCGTGCGCAGCGACAACTCCCCGGGAGATGGCCGGAGCTACTCCCTCCACGGCGGCGGGCGGCGGCGCCTACGACCGGTCGTGGCGAAGCACGACAACGGCTTAGCTTACCCCGACGACTCCCTCTACGGCTTCCTAGCATCCCAAGGACCCGCCTACGACTACCCAAGAAGAAAGAGAGCAAGCGCAAGGAGGTGCTCACCGCGAGCAGAAGGTGCGGCGACGGCGGACAGAAACGACAGCGGTGCAGGGTATTCCGGCAAGGATGTTGGACAAGGGCTTGACTGGGGTGTAGCTGGGGTATCTGTGGAGGAGTGGACGAGAGAATCGACGGAAGCTGCGGTGTGGTGGGAGAATTTTGCTTGGCAGCGGCGGTTTGACAGAGTGAGCGGCGGCGGTGAAAAGGAACAGCGGTAAAAGGGGCGGCGCGGGAGCAGTAGATATACGAACGATTTACCGCACGCATGGGCGACACCGTGGTCTACTCATAGGCTTGCATGGCGAGGAGGTGGCGTAGCTACCGCGCTGGCGGGCGACCGAGAACGCCGGCGGCGACACGTCGAGCGTAGCTCTGTCATCCCCCGCCCCCCCCCCTTTTCTTGTTTTTCTAACGCCCGAACTTCAGAGCTCAATCCTGGTCGAAAGTACATTCGATGGCCCACAAGTGTCTTAACCAAAGTTGTAGATAATCTTGAGCTTTTCAATTCATATTTAAATCTTTGCCCGAGATAAGCATCCAAAAGTTTTCAAATTTGAATTTTTCTGTGGCAAATAACTGAACCCTTCTGTTCTTCCATTCAGTTCGTCAGTCAGTCGATGTGGTCATTTACCCGACTTGGTGAATCATTTCAGTGGTCCAAATCCTTTTCTTTTGGTCCAACTTCTTCCCAATTGTGTTCTACAGCATCCAAGGATTCCATTTTGCCCATAATCACTTATACCCTTTGCACTCCATTTTTCTGAATTCAGCTCCAAAGATAGCTAGTTGTCACGGTTTCAGACTTAGGCAGAATTTTCAGTTCAGCAGTTAAGCTGACCGTTGTAAAGTGCTGACTTTGAGCTTCCATTTGAAATGGTTCCCTCTACTGTTCCTGATCAACAACACCTGAAGATACTTGTCCAAGGTCCATACTTTAATATGGTATAGCTGTTTGGATCCACTTATTTGAAAAATTCAACAGAATTCAATTTCCAAAAATGAACTCTGTGCTGTTTTTCTGAAACTGCTATTGTCGGACAGGGAACAGTAACTTTGATTTTCAATTTCTTTCTTTGATTTTCTTGAGGTATTTAGGACCAAATCTTGTCCCAAATCTTGATCTTTAAGTTCTAATCATCCTTACACCTCCATTCCATATTTTTGCCAAATTTTTCTGAATTTCGAATTCAAAATTCAAATTTCGGTCAAATTTGACCCGAATTTGATTTTTAGCCAATTTCTTCTCCCTTTCTTCATGAATTTCTTCCATTTCTTCAAAGCTACTTTGATGACTAAAAATGGCAGGTATTACAGATCACCACCGGGATCCTACCTTGATCTTGATGACTCCTAGCTCTAGAACTTCTACGTGGATCTTCCTCGCAGGGTGATCACACTGGCTAGGGCTTAGCTATGCTAATCCCTAGACAACTGCATGGCCCTCAGCTCTCTGAAGTAGTGTCCCTCAAGATCCTTCTGCTTCTTTGCTGCTTCACGTCGAGTACGTCATCTTGGATATGGGGCTCGGTGGTTTTTTGGGTATTTATAGTATGGAGAGCGTGTGGCAAAAATTGAAAGGCGAGGGGCTGAAGGAATTCCCCAGGTCGATCGGCCTAGTGTAGACGGCAGTTAGTACTCCAAATTGTGAATTGCAAGCGCACGAATCAGTTGTAGCTTTTCCCTTAGAGATTCCCCCAAGGTTTATCAATTCACAAAACAAGGGATTTGCACACTTAACTAAGCACTAATCGATGTAACCGAAAACTCTTTGTATAAGATGTGATTATGCTAATAAAAGAACTAAGCGGTCAAGATTAAGCAGATAGAGAATAGAGGGTGTGAACAAGATAGATTAAACACTTGTCCTAGGGATCTAGGATCACTTGCAGATGCAATCGCCAAGCATGAAAGAACTAGATCTAAGTATTATCGTGAGTGGATGTGAACTATGCCCAACACTTTCCCTCCCACAATACTATCACTACATAGGGGTACTCAACTATTGGAACATAAGAACACGACATGATGATTGTTCTAGGTAAGCAATAAAGAAACCCAAAGTAGCGCTAGCTGGCCTTTACATGAAAGAGCATCATCAGGATATGAATGATAACAAAATAGATCTTAACCAAAGGTTTAGCGATTACAAATCAAGATCTCCATACAACTCCGAGGACAAATAGAGGTATTACCCTATGATCTTCCACATGTTGACACAAAAGGGGGTAAAGGACGCCCTGTAGATCAACTGGACTGAAGACGATGATGAATGGGGGCAGAAAAGCCCCAGGCCAATCCAAGCCGATCGGCTTGGGGGGTTTTCACCTCCCCTGGTGCTCCTCTTCACGTGGCCTCCTGTAGATCCAATCTTCTCTCCATTTTTTTGATCTTGTGGCGGTGGTGGATGATGTTTGCATGGTGTTCTCCTATCTTCTCCAACTCATCTTCCTTCATATCCATGTGGGGATATTTATGGTCTTTCATAGGTGGCGGCTCTGGACCGATGTTGGTGAAAAAACCCTAGACAACATCGTAGACTTCACGCTGAAGAAACGGGAGGTCGACCGAACCCCGGAATGGGCTAGGCCGATCGACCCCAAGGGTCCCAGGCCGATCGGACTAGGCCCTTTCTAGCCCTTCTGGTCCTCTCCTTCATCATGCTAGCTTCCCTCGACGACCCGCTGTAACGACCAACCCCAAATCATTCAGGTTAGTCTTAATCCGAGTCCTAAACCCACCTGACTCAGCTTCCCCGAGTTTAAGTGTTCAACCTCCAGTTCCGGTCCCGACCCTTGAGAACCCGACCCCTCTCCGCCGGTTCCCAGCTCCGACCCCTGCCAACCCCCAACCTACCCCGCTGGATCCTTCGAAGTCTCCCCAACAGTGTCTCTTTTCAATCTGAGCCGAGGACCAACCGAGACTGACCGGTGGACCCGCAAATCTTTTCCCCGATCTCCCGGTGCAGACGCACTCGAGTGGCATGCCCACTTCAGAGCTTCTCCGCCGCGTGGCTCAACTCCTCCGACCCCCGCCGCTCCGCCCCGTCGCCGGCCGCGACCGGAAGGATTCCCGCGCCCTCTTCCCCAATCGCAGTGGAAGCCCCTCTGCAACCCTTTCTGCAGCGCCTCGCAGCTCGCGCCCATCATCACCTCGCCGGACCGCCGGCTGCAAGGCCCGATGCCTCCCGGCTTTTCCGCCACCTCTCCACAGTCGCGCCGCCCCAGATGCGCTACGCGACGATTCCTCCTTCGCCAACCCCGACCCCGGCCGCGGCAGCTCCTTTTTCCGCCTTGCCAGAGCTGCGCCCCGACAGACCACTGCTTCGCACTCGCCCGCGCAGCCGCAGCCCGCCTGTCTTCTCACCTGTGCAACCTCGCTTCTAGCTCTGTTCCCCCTGTCACACCCATCAGATCCGCCGCACGACGACGCCCGCCTCCGCCAAACCACAACCACCTGCAAAACCGCGCCTGCGCCGCCCTGTCTCTGGTGTCCAATGGCCGAAGGTGTCATCCCCGAAGTTTTGCTCCACCGCCCCTCATTGCTCAATCGCCGCCATGGCAGCGCACTCCCCCTTTTCTTCCCGGTCTTCGTGTTGCTCCAGCTCTCTCTCTCCCCACGCAGCTATAAAAGGGAATGCCAGAGTCCCACCGGAGTTCCCTTCGCCATCGCTGCCTTACCGTCGTTCCTCTGTTTCGTGCTCGAGAGCTACCACCTAAGTTCCTGAGGAACTCTCCTCTCCGCTCAACGCCCGCCTTTCCCAATCCACCCAGCCGCTTGCTCCTCCGCGCTGTGCTAGAGCTTGCTTGTTGTCCACAAGACGCATCGCCGCCGTCGGAGCACCGCCGGACATCGCCTGCCCAAGTCTTAGTGCTTCAGTCCTTCCACCCCAGTCTGCTCCTTCCCGACCCCAAGCTTCACCTATAAACCAAAGGTAAGTTACCGACCTCTTTTCCGCCTCGCACGACCCTGTCTGTCCGTCCGACCCCTTTTCCGCCTCGCCCGACCCTGTCTGTCCGCCCGACCCCTTTTCCGCCTCGCCCGACCCTATCTGTTCGTCCGACCCCTTTTCCGCCTCGCCCGACCCTGTCTGTCCGCCCGACCCATTTTCCACCTCGCCTGACCCTGTCCGTTCGTCCGACCCCTTTCTCCATCTCGCCCGACCCTGTCTGTTTCACCGACCCTTTTCCGCCTCGCCCGAGGACTCGGCTGTATCTTTTTCCTTGACCTGAGGGTATATGTGTAAAAATTGGGGACTTCTCTGCGTTAAGTCTGAGGACCCCCCAGCACAACTATTCCTCTAGTCTAAGGGTCAGATCATAAGTTTCTTCCCATCCAACCTTTTTTTTCTTACTCTCCACCAACCCCAGTACACTTCCCCACCTTTTCTGTAGCTTTGCTACCAATATCCGAGCTTTAACTTGCAAGTGTTGCTATTGAATTAACCGTCTAAAACACTAACTCCTGCATTGCATTCGTGTAGAGTTGCTTCTCGCTGACGGCGTCTACGAGCTGTACCCGGCGCCAGAAGACGGAGCTGTAGCCGAGCTACCGCTTCCAGAAGCCGAAGCCGCCCCAGCAGAAGACCCGTTCCCTTCCTCCTCGTTTGAAGGCAAGCCCCGGAGCATGAACCCCAGTTTCCCAAACTTGCACATGCCTTCTCCATCATGTTTGTGCACTTACGTATAGGATTTGTTTGCAACCGTAGATGCATGGCTTAGTTCCCTTGATCTGAACACTAGTCTGTTGGCTTCGAGTAGTGGCAATGCTTAAAATAGGACTCGGTAAAAGTCGAGTGATTTCCTGTCACTCGCGAGTTATAGGAGTTGGTTGTTTCTCTTCTGTTACAACTATAAGGACGATGGATGGGGCAGGGTTTTGGTTAACTCTTTTGGTGGTCGGCTGATCGCCCTGTCTGTCTACGGAATCTGTTAAGGCCCGACAGTGGTGGTGTTCGTGATCAAGTGTTTGAAAGTACTAACCTCATACTCAGTATGGGATGGGGAAGCCTAGTACCGGATTCAACCTAGACGTGAGCGGTCGCCCCATTGTCCTTGGAACGGAGTTCCCCTGCGGGCGCACGTGGTGGCAAGTGTGGTCACAGAACGGCAGAGGCCGGGTCTGTGGAACCTTGCACCAAAGGAAATGGGCCCGACACGGGTTAGGGAATTGATGGGGAAGGCCGACACAGGAAGCGACCTCGGTGGTGCGCGGATGTCGTGAGGTTAGGTTCACCATGCATGGTTAAAGAACTCGAATCGATTCATCTGCCTCTCACAGTTTGAGACTGCTTGATCGCTATGCTACACTGAGTAATAACGGAATATGATGATAACATGGTCTTGATGATGTTATATACCCTTTGGTTGGATCTTTGTTGCTTAAGAGTAAGTTGCCAACCTAGACCGGTTAATGAACTTAGAACCTGAGCTAAAATTTTGAAGATAAGGATCTACTTAGTGCTTTTGGCAAACAAACCCCTCAGCCAAAGAGCCTTGCATGTCTAGAAGTGGTGGAGTAGTTTTACTCTCGGTCGGTTAAGTCTTGTTGAGCTTAGTAGCTCAGCCTTGTTGTGGCTTTCTTTTCAGGTGAAGCCGCAGCTCCTGAGTCTTCTCCTGTTGGCACTTGGCCGCCCCAACTCCCTCCGGGTTGGACAGTCGAGTGGGATCCCTCCTCGGACGGCGAGGAAAGGGATCACTGATGTCTTGGCTGGCCTCACCAAGGACGTCCGACCCCCGGCGCTAGCCTCCGCTGTTTTATCTTTCCGCTGCTTTTGAACCTTGTAAAACTCTGATGTTTGTTTTGTTGTTGAACTAAATGGTCAAATTGTTTAACTCAGTGGACTTGTTGTATTCTCTGGAACCGCTCACCTTCGTGTGAGTTTGCTAACTCGGTCCTGTTAAAGTGGTTAAATCGGATGAAATCCGACGGCACTTCATGTTAACTTGGCTAAGGCATGAGCGTCGCGTGTTAGGCGACTTAACCATGTTTTAATCAAGCTAATCAGAGGTGGTTCCGCCACACCCATGTCCAAATATCCATTAAGCTCTTTTTGAAAATCCCCTTGGTTATGTCATATTTCCTGCCAAAAATACAATATGCTCCAAAATACAACACATATGCAAGTGGCGGGTAATATAAGAATATGAATGAAAACACTAGTTAAATAGCACTAAAAGTGTGTCAATAACGAGCGTCAATAATCCCCCCACGCTTAGCTCTTACTCATCCTCGAGCAAGTCAGAAGATTATAAACTCCTCCAACAGGTTGAACAATGATCTTGAACCAAACCTGAGCAAGCGAGTCAAGTACCTAGCCTTTCAAACAAAAGATCAGCAGAGCAGCAAAGATAATCAAAGTATGGACGTTCAAAAACTTATCAAAGCAAAAAGTACTCCACAACTTTTATTAGAACTAAGTTACTTCAAGATTTAATCACACTCACTTTCTAGATCATCTTGGAGGGTTTTTCTTCTATCATAAAGCATTCTCCCTGCAACAAGAACTAAAACCAAGATTATCCTCCAGGTACTATCATGTCGCTCACATTAATTGTGGCTATCCTATTTAGTTTGCAAGCTCTCATCTCTCAAAAGTCACTCATTATATGGTGGAGCTTGGACAAGGCTTAGCAAGAATCAACACTTATATTATCAAATTAAGAAAACTCTTTAATGGTCGCTTACCTTCCGAGCCAATGATCATAAGAAGAACCATATAATGTGAGGTTTTCAAGGATGAGAAGATATAGAATAGTGGACATATGCAAAGGCAAATAAAATAATGATTGAGGCCCAAGCGATGTCCTTGTTGTGGGATTGCACATGGTTGGAATGAAAAACCATTTCGTAAATAAGGTCATCCTTTTTTGCACTTTTCTTGATCTTCTTAACAGTGAAAACTCCTCCTCTTTCTTTTCCTTTTATTTCTTTTCTCTTCTTTATACTTTTTCCTTTTCTTTTCTTTCTTCTTTCTTTCTTTCTTTCTTTCTTTTTGTTTATCATCTCTTCTCTGAACCTCCTTTGAACAACACTCCACAAAAATTAGATTTAGAATGTTCCAGAAACCTCCACTACTAGAAATAGTAGCTTCCATGACATTTTGCGCGTGATGTTCTAAAACTTCATTGAACATGCCACATCTATGATGAAAATCTCGGGTTCCTCATAGATCATCGGCGGGAGCCCTCGACCGCTATGGAATTATGAGGAAAAAAATGCACGTCATAGAACAACATCTTATATCGTCACAAAATGGTGCGCCACCTATGTCTCGTATCTGTGATGCTAGTGATTTTTCATAGAACCAGTCCACCACATGTAGCGTTCGTACCCATAGGTCCACTTGTGATGCCAGAGGGTCCAGCGTGTCTACGTGGCTACCATGTGTAGCAACGAGGACCAGCCGGTCCACGAGTTAGGGCCGTGGGTCAATATGTCAACGTGGGGTCCACTAGAGAGGTGGGACCCAATCATCCACGTGTACGAGTGCAGGCCCAGCAGGCCGACATGGCTAACACGTGTAGCTATAGGTCCTGGTTGACTGGTCCAACATGTCTACCTGGCAGCCATGTGTAGTGACTGGGACCCGACGGTCCACGTGTTAGGGTTGTGGGTTCAATATGTGAATGCAAGGTCCACTAGGGAGGTGGGACCTGGCCGTTCAAGTGTATGAGTGTGGGCTAGTAGGCTGATGTGGCTACCATGTGTACATGCAGGTCCCGTAGGGTGGGTCCCGTTTGTTCACGTGTACACGCAGTGGGTCCAGCAGGTAGTTGTGGCAACTAGGTGTAGATATGGGGCCTGCTTCCCCATTCGGCGTGTCCACATCATGGCCACGTGTGATGATGGAGCCCGCAAATAATAAGGCCTCGACCTCTTTCAAAGTCAGGCCCAAGATGAAATTGTTGTGGAGCCAGTCCAGATTCAAGTGAGCCACCAGGATAGACTCGATCCAGCCCACGAAGAGAAACAGGCCCACATTGAATAACAGTTCTGCCGAATGAGCCCTAAAAAGGGAGCAAAAATTTTGCTGTCACACAGGTTTGAACACGGGCCAAAGGCGGTGCAGCAGATGCTATCAACCTCTACACTACTCAAGTGTTTTCGACTATCTACACAACCACATTCTTTTTGAGCAAAATACTCACATGGGCACGAGGGTTCCTATTCCCGTGCACGCTCACCGAGACACGGTGTCGCCTAAACTGTGAGTGGAGAGGCCAGCAGTTGACGGCAGTTCCAAGAGAGCTTTTCAAGAACTCCTTGCCATCATCGCCAATTCCCACTCCAATTCGCAGAGGGGATTTCAAGAACTCCTCCTCTCGTCGTCCTTGCCATTTTAGACAAGAGGGGTTTTCAAGAACTCCACGTCCACGCGCTCGACCCCCTCGATCACCCCCCTTCGATCACCGTACGTCGCACTGCTCCACCTCTCCAGTGCTTCAGCTCACCGCCGTCCACGCGCCGCAGCTCCATCCACGCCGTTGCGCGAGCCCTCAGGTGCCCCCCTCGCGCTCCGCGTCGCGCGACGTCGGCACCGGCAATAATCATGGCATTGAGGCGACACCCGTTGTTGCTAGTAGAGCTTCCTACCGAGGTGTCCATTGAGATTGTGGGCCACCTCGCTGCGACCTCGGAGCGGCCCATGGAGGACCTCCGCAGCCTACAGCCGACCTCCTCGACCATGCGCCATGTGTGTGGTGACCGCATCGTTGGCTAGCGCATGGCAGTAGACCGGTTTGCCATGGAGATGCAGTGGAATGATAGCAACAGCTACAACACCCTCCTTGCTCGCCTGACCCAAGTTATTCAGGGAAAACCGCAACCCCCGGCCATGCCTCGACGAGCTCGCCCACGCCGCCGCGGGCGGGCACAATGTGGCGACCTATGTGGCCACCCTCTTCCTCTACAGGGCCAATAGCAGCACCGGCGACCATGACACTATGATGCAGTACATAAGAAAGGTCGAGGGCGAGGAAGAATCGGGGGCGGCAGTGGCGGACTAACAATGACGCCACCGATGCTGAGGAACTTGGGTGTCTAAACCGCCGTGGGCAGGCCATAGAGGTGGTTTAGCGAGTGATGTGGCTGGGAGTCGGCGGGCCACGCTGGCACCGACGGTGGCGCGCGGCAAAAATCCTTCGTACGCAGGCGGCCTCTGCGGCGTTGGGTGATAGGTAGAACTGTTTTGTAGTAAGGAATGTAGGATTCGTGCCGAATGCGATGTGTTCTTCGATCGAATTGGACATATGTATCCAGACTAATTCACCGGATTAGTGTACCTTTTGCTTAATGAGGTCGAGGACATATGTTAAAAAATTATACTAAGAATTTCTCATGGCTATTTTCATATGTTAGGAATATTTAGTATGAAATCGATCTAAGATATACAAAACTATATGGAAAATAATTATGAAAAAATTCTAATATATTTTTCTAACATAAAGTATCATGTTATCTTTCAATTGATAAAATCTAAAATTAAAACTCAACTCGTAGGCGAAGAAACAAAAAAGAGAAATCTAATTAGGGGTAGATTAGGCCAAATGAAATACTACCCCCGTATCGAAATATTTGTCGCTATTGACTTTTTCTCATGACGTTTGACCATTCGTCTTATTCAAAAAAAATATGCAAGTATTATTAGTTTTGTTTGTGACTTACTTTACCATAAAAGGTATTATAAGCTTGACTTATCTTTTCGTATATTTACAATAAATTTTTGAATAAGACGAATGGTCAAACGTCATGAAGAAAAGTCAACAGTGACAAATATTTTGATACGGAGGAGTAGTTCGAGGGAGTAAAGTGAGCTTAAATTTTGATTAGGGTGTTAAGCGGACAAGGTGGATAAGTGAGCTTTAAAAAAAAACTTTTGGAGCTCAAATCACATGGGATTGCCCGCTGCAGCCAAGGGCACAGGCCGTCATTCAACTTTCGGCCCAGCCCTTGCAGGTGACAAAATTTCACCATTTGTGCCCCCCACTGGCCCAACAATAGTGCTCTGGCTCAGTCCATCGTCAGCCCATGAACAAGAAGGCACAAAACATTTCTTCATCTTACTACGCCGATGGCTCGAATTTGTGTTACTTTTATTTGACCTGTTGTTAATAACGAACCGAAGAAGACAAAGCAGTTCTTCCATCGACGTTTTGTTTCATCTGCCCTTGCGAGCGATCGGCGTCTCGGCGATGCACCAGGCGTTCAGCGCCGGCGGGCGGCCGCCACCCACGCGCTTGGCACGCTGCACGCCTGCACGGCTGCGGGCTGCACCTGGCCTCCCTGGTTCTCCAATTCAATCTTCGTCCATTTGCCTGCACAGGTCACGGCTGCTGCAACCTCCAGCCTGTGCTGAGTCACCGAGACGCCCCACATCCACGCCAGGTGCCAACCCGTTCAGTCCTAACCCGCCGGTCGCCTCACCGCCATTCACCCTCCGCCATTGCTCACCCCATCCTCCACCACCACCACCATCGCCACAAAGATCCACTGCCACCTCTGCCACCGCGGACACTGCCTCCACCGCCATCGCGGCTGCCAACGTCACCGAGGGTCGCTCACCAGATGGGGATTGGCAACCCCAACACCTGCCCCAACTAGGAGACCATCATGGTGCCTAATTCGTTCGACCTGAAGCGGGATGCCAGGAAGTGGGAGGGGACAGCTTTGGTCCCCTGAGCCTTACACCTCCCGCGTAGCGCCGGTACCCATGAGATTGAGGAGCTTTTGTGGGACAGGCTGCAGCTTCAATAGGGCGAGGTCGTCGTCACTGTCCACCAGCCGGAACCTTTCCTCGTCCGCTTCATCAACAGCGAGCAGTGCGCAGTAGCTCGCAGCCGCGGGCGTTTCCAAGGCCGCAGCTTCGACGTATGCCTACGGCCATGGCGCAGCCTGAGCCACGCGCTCGGACTGCGCATTTTCTTCCGGGTGCGACTCTACCTCAACGGCATTCCAGTACACACGTGCACGTCGAAGATCGTCGAGAGGATCATCAACACGCGATGCACCCTCCATTAAATTAACACGGATCTCATCTAGCCAACCGACACCAGGCACGTCGACCTCTAGGCTTGGATGGTGAATCCAAACAACATCCCCAAGCGTGTGTGGCTGATCTTCACTCACCGGCCTTCAGACAAGTTGTCTACGATCACCATCACCATGTCGCAGCCGGACCGCTGGCAACAGGGAGTTCGCTATGAAGTCTTCCTGCACATGGGCATGCTGGAGGACTATACGGTGGCAACATGCGACCTAGACTGTGCCATCAACAACCCCTCTAGCTTCAATCCAGTGCACCGGGGTCATGCCTGGCGCTATGGGGTGCCGGACGGCGCTCCCTCTGATGCTCGCTACAAGTTGCCCACACGGCTACCCCGGTCGCCACGGGAACCGGAGCAATGCGAGGAAGAAGATCGTGAGCGCGGCTGTGGCAATCGAGAGCATGGCCGCGGCGAGCATGATAGGAACGGCAAGCGCGACGACAGTGACTGATGTAACCGCGACGTAAGGCGGGGAGGCAAAGGCTCATGTTATGATAGGCCTTTCTGCTGGCCGCATCAGAGTGAGGATAACAACGACGACGACGGATATGATCATCCAGGACGAGGCCGCGAAAAGAACACCAAGCTTCATGACAGCCGCGGCCATGACATCATGCGCCACGACCGTACGCGGTCACCCAGGCGTTGGGAGGCTGAGTTCAGCGAGGGCAGCAAAGGACTGTTGCTACCCCCTCCCTGCCGCAACAACGCTGAAGCCGGCGCCCTTCAAAGCGAGCCTGGCCGCCTTTGCTCCTGCCTTGCCACGCCTGGATGAGCTCAAGAACATGGTGAACGCACAAGTCCAGGCACTCTTCAGTGCCCAAGCTATGGCGATCAGGAGCAGCATTCAGGCAATGGTTGAGTCCTAGGTGCGCCAAATCACAACGCTCACCTCGCCTATGCACTCAATGACCCAACAGGAAATCGGAACATACGGGGCTGATGACTACATCTCCAAGGCCTGCTCTCTAGCGGATAGAATCGGGCTTGCCGACAGACCGCTCCACTCGGAGGGGAATCAAGTTTGGTCTGCACCCATGGAGGAGCTGGTGCCTCTCTAGTGCGTCTTCGCTAGGCTCCATGCGACGCTACAGGGGGCGCTAACGATGCGTGACGTCGAGCTCGCGCTGGACAAGCTGCAGCTGCAAGGGCCAGAGTGCTTCGATGGACGGGCGGGATGCTGCAATGGAAGAGACGGTCGCTGTCTCCGCTGAAAAAGCTGCGGTGCCATCCGGCACCTCGCCACCTCAGACCCGCACGTTGGCTACTTGCAGACAGGCGGGCATGGAACGGCCTCCTGGACAGGGGCTGGCCGCGGCAACTCCTGCGCCTGTCCCAGCGGATTAGACCGTCGACGACCTCTTCGTTGCGCCGGCTCCGGTGATCTTTCAGCAGCTGCCGGAATGCCGTCAGCACCCGCACCCGCGCTGGACCTTTGACATGTCCTCGGTTCGCAGAAGCGCGCGGCAGGCCAAGAGGCCGGCTGTACTGGCTCTGGAGCACACCCAGCGCAACATGTGGCACAAATTGGGTGGCTTAGACAATGAGCTCTGGCCAATCAAGGAGATACTGCAGGACTACATCAACTCACACTAGTGGCCGCTGCTGGACCACATTATTGCAGCAATGATGGCCTTGTTTGATCTGGACGATGAAGGAGCGGAAAGGGTAAACGATGCACTCCTACAGCAAACTGGACAGGCCATCGACGACATCCAGAACGAGCACACCCTCCCTCAAGAATGATAGCTTCGGAACCTCAGCATAGTCGGAGAAGGACTCTCTCCATGTATCCCAGACATTCCTCGTACTATTTTTCATTTAGTCCTCCACATCCTGCTGGCTACGACCTTCGGCAAGTTGTTGGATCAGCCCTGCTGGCTTCGACCTTCAGGCTTATTGTACGCGACATCGACTAGGTCCTGCTTGCTTTGACCTTCGGACAACACACTTATCAGCGCATCAAATGTTAACCGCATATGCCGATCCTAGATATCCCAACATGCGTCTCACCATCGGCACATCTCGTCTACTTGAATACGCGACATCTCCGGGCAGCTCCAGCTCCGACTACCAGGACTGGTACATGATTCCCTGCAGCGCTTTACGGCAGTTTAAATGCATATAGACAATTTGTAACAACTCTACCTAAATTAAGTACTTGCACATCTAAACAAGTGATTAGTCACTAAGCAAAGAAGTGAATTGTCCATTTTAACCCTAAGAAGCTCTTGTTGGAGTTCGAAATAAAACTTGAGATTTTATATGCAAACTTAAATTTTTGCCCTAATAAGAGTTGTAAAAATTTTAATTTCAAACAACTTTTGTTAAAGGCACTTTGTCTAATTCGGAGTGGGAGGAAGTCAAAAATAGGAATCAAAACCGGAGTATTAAAGAACCCTATAAACCACCTATCCTGGAATTCAAGTTTTCCTCCAGCTTTGCAACCTGTTATCTCACGACTTCATATCTAAACTCAAGTCAGCCCCTTAATAAAAAGTTGTAGTCCCTCGAGTATGTTCCAACTTTGTTACACTGACCCAGGTCCAAATTGAATCCGAACCTGTTCAAAATCTTGGTCAAAGTTGGGTAAAACAGTCAACTCAGCCGCTGGGCGCTACAACAGTCTGGAAAACTGCTCAGAGTGCACCTCTTGGTGAGGGCGTTCCTCCAAATTTTTGAACTAAACTCAAGAAAAACCCTAAATAGAAGTTGAAGTACTCAGTTTTGAGAGCAACTCCTTCAATAACGCTTAAGTCTAATTCAACTCAAAAGCTCCCCTAAAATCGAGTCAAAGATAGCTAAACCCCTGAATTTCCACCTCGCCGGCTAAATTGACTAAGTCTGGATTTCCAGATTTTTGGCAAACTTTGGCTCGAGGTATCTCCAAATCCTTTCCAAATCTGAACAAATACCTTAAACCAAGTTTGAACTACACCCAGAGTTGAATAAGTTTGCTTAAAGGAGTTTTGAAAGTTTAGTTGAAAAATCTAGAGAAAGGAGCTCCCAAAACCGGTCGGGCTTACTGCCCGAAGTGACCTCGACGCCCGCGTGCCCAGGGCATGTTCGCCCGCGCGCCGCGCGCTGCGTGGCCGCCGGCCACCGGCAGCTTGCCAGCGCCCTATCCCTGGCGAGACAGCGATAGGGCGAGAGCCACGGCACCCAACCCGCGCCTACGATAGGACGGGGCGAACGCCAGGCTGGCCAACCGCCGGCCGCGCGCGTGCCTTCCCCCTACCGCGCATCTGCTCCGCCCAACCCGCGTGTCGCCCGCCCGCCGGAGAAGCCGCCACACCATCGACGTCCCGCGTCTCCGCCCGCTCGCCAAACCTAGGCCGTGGCCCTCCGCTTCGCCCGCCCGACAGACCAGAGGCACACGACACGCTCCGCCCGAGGCCAATCGCGGCAGGAGAGCGCCCGGAGCTCCGCCTCCCCAGCCCAATGGCGCCGCTGGCCAATGGCCACCTCACCCGCGCACCCGCCGCTCCCCGGCCTTATCCTCCCACCACCGGAGCCCCACCTCGACCCTCCATGCCACCGCTGCCCTATAAAAGGGTCACGCTCGCCGATAGCGCCACCCTTTGCCACCGCCCGCAACCGCACCTCTGCTTTCTCCTCTGCGTCGCCGCTAGGCTCCCGTGGAGCTCACACCTCTGCGCCACCCCGTGCTCTGACGACTTTTTCGCCCGCTTCGCCACCCCTCCGCGCACGTCTCCGAGCAGCCCGTGGCCTCCCCGACGCCGCCGGTGTGCCTGAACGCCGCCTGCACCGCCGCCCGCCAAGCTCTGTCGCCGCCGCCACGTTGTGACCCCCGCCGGCCATCTCCGTCACCCCAGTCCTGCCAAATCGAGCTCAGGTGAGCCCCTGAGCCTCTCCGGCAACTTGTTGCCTCATCCCCGTCGGCGAACTGCCGGGGATTTCCACGCCGCCGCGCGCGCGCCCCCGGGGACGACATTGCGTTTTCCCCATTCTTTCCAGGGGCCTGGGCGCAAAAACTCAGGGACCCCTGCATGTTTAACCCGTAGACGCAGGGGGTAGGATGCAAGTTTGCCTCGGCTTTTTAATTTAATAATAGGCAGAAAAAGGGTTAAACTTGGTAAATGCCTAGTAAATCGTAGAAAAATCATAAAAATGCCAAACCACTTTTGTTGGAATCCTTGCTCTGTCTAGTTCCTAATAAATAAATAGAAGAAAAGTGAGAAAAATGTAAAACTAACTCTGTGATGCTTGTTTCTATGTGTAGAAGCTCAGAAAAATGATTAGGGCTCTGGTCTAGAACTTAAAGTCACTGATTTAACTTTATTTTGGGAATCTAAGATTAAATCTTCATTTTTGCATAAGTTTTGATCCAGAGCTCAGAAAAATGTGAAACTAGTTGGGTTAAGTTTGTTTTGTTGTATAGTTTGCAAGAAAAATATAAGTTGTGGTGCAAATCAGAAAGAAAAACACCTTATTTGTTAAGCATGTTTAATTAGAAGGAAAATAGAGGAAATAGTTTTCCTTCTCCAAAAATCACGAAAAATTCACCAAAGTTCCTGTAACACACCCTTGACATACTGGTAAAATTTCATCCCCAGTTTCTCTGTAATTTTTGAGATAGAAAAAGTTAAGCTCATGCTACCTTTAATAATGAAATGCATGTAATTCATTTTTGAGTCACCCAATGGCTTCCAAAATTTTACAGTAACTCATTGTTGGTTTAAGTGAGGTGCTGTAAAATTCCCAGTACCTTTAGCTACTATTTGGTTATGAAATCATTTTTGGTTAATTAATCAACCTAAAAGAATAAAAGAAAAGCACAAATCTTAATACGCTAAATAAGTGTAAATTGGAAGAGGTACATAAAAACATTCAAAAGTAAGTAACTCTCCTAATGCACTTGAACCACCCAAACATGACCTTTCACTCTCTTTATGCAACTCTAAGTTGTAAGAAACTATATATGTACACAATCACCATCCAATTCGAACTCAAGTTTAAACCGACCACACTCGTTTGAAGTTAAAGAAAGTTAAGCCTTGTTGAAGTGAGTGTAGCTGTTGCAACTCCTTTTTCTTTAAGCCATGCCTTGCATCGTTGGGTACACACGCGAATACAACTAAACTCTTGCATGTGCATGTCGTATAGAAGCAAATCTCGCCGACGGAACCTACGAGCTCCACCCGGCATCGGAGGAAGACCCCTCTGTGGAGCTTCATCACTTGGAGGGCGAGCCCGAACCGGATCAGGACCCTGAGGAACCGCTGACTTTTCCTGAAGGCAAGCCCTGGTGCATGAATTCCCTGTTTTACTCTTATGCCAATTGTGATGCTTATGATTGTGCATTTACGTTTGTAGGAGTTGATTGAAACCATAGATGCATGAATTTAGTACCTTGATCTGAATACTAGTTGTTAAAGGTCGAGTAGTTGCAATGCTTAATAGGTTCTGGTAAAAGTCGAGTGATTTCCTGTCACTCGCGAGTTATAGGAGTTGAATGTTTTATTTATGTTGCAACTATAAGGACGACGGACAGGGTCGGGCTTATGTTTGATACTTGGTGGATTGCCCCATCTGTCTAAATGAAATTGATCTAAGGTCGAAACGTGTCGGCGTTCGTGATCAAGTGTTTGAAAGTACTAATCTCATACCTAGTATAGAATGGGGAAGCCTAGTACCTGATTGAACTGGGGCGTGGCATACCCTCCGGCTATCCTTGGAACGTCGTTCCCATGGTGCATCATGTGGATGCAAGTGCGGTCATAGTATGGCAGAGGCCGGGATTATGGAGCATTGCATGCCAAAGGCAGTTGGCCCTGACACGTGCCTAAGGGATCGATGGGGATGGCTGACAAATGAAGCGACCCCTCATGGTGCGTGGATGTTGTGAGATTAGGTTTGCCATGCATGGTTAATAAACTCGAATCGGTTCGTCTGCTTCTCATAGTTTGGGACTACTTGATCGCTATTCTGCACTGAGTAACGATGGAACATGATGATGATATTAATTTGATTCTTGTTCCTTAATTGCTTGGAAACTATGCTTGCTTAGTATAAGTTGCTAATCTAGACTGGATAAAGAACATAGAACTTGAGCTAAAATGTGGAAAGTAAGGACCTGTTTTAGATGTTGTTGGCAAAGCAAACCCAGAGCCAGAAAAGCCTTGCATGTCTAGGTCTTGGTAAAATAGTTTACCCGACGGGTCTGTCTTGCTGAGTGTTAGCTGCTCAGCCTTGTTGTGGCTTAACTTTTCAGGTGATGTTAATAGTTTGGCTGCTGGCACCACTTGGCCTACCCAGCTCCCTCCGGGCTGGACAGTCGAGTGGGATCCCTCCTCGAACGGTGAGGGCAGGGATTTTTGATGTCATGATCAGCTTCGTCATGATATCATGTATCGACGTTTAGCTTCCGCTTATTTTATTCAACTGTTCGAACCTTGCAAATTGCTTGAATTTTAGAAACTCTGATGTAATAATTTGTAGAACTAAGTTAATGTGATGGGAATGTTGTAATCTCTGTGCTACTCACCTTCGTGTGAGCGATGCTTCTCGATCCTGTGTAAGGATGAAATCCGACGGTCGACCAGGTTGACTTGCTTAAAGTGCATAATCGCGTGTCAGGCGACTTATATGCATTTTAGTCAAGTTAATTTTGGCGGTTCCGCCACACAATTTTGACACTATCAACTGGAACGTGCGAGGCCTTAACACGCACGTGAGATGCCTGGTTGTTCACGAAACACTCAAAGCAACGCCATGTCACATGGCTTGTCTGCAAGAAACTAACCTAAATCAAATTGACGCGGCCCTCGCTTCATTCCTAGGTGGCTACCGTATGACCAACTTCGCTTACAAACCGATGCAAGGCACCAAGGGGGCATCCTAATTCTTTGGGATGGTAATTTTGTTGACCTAAAAGACATTCAGATTGGGCATTTCTCAATTACTGCAACAGTGTCGGGCAAACTATGCAGCTCCAAGTTCAAATTAACGACCATATATGGACCATCTAGGATAGAAACCCGACATCAACACAAAATGGCTGATCATTGGTGACTTCAACCTCATTTACAAAGCCACGGACAAGAATAACAGAAGATTGAACCTTCAACTGATGCGTCGCTTCCTCAGTACTCTAGCTTTCTGTGGGCTAAAAGAAATACACCTTCAAAATCAAAAATTTACGTCAAGTAGTGAAAGGCGTCAACCAACGCTTTCACGCCTGGACCGCTTCTTCTACAACGAAGCCTGGGACATCGCATTTGACGATCACACGCTACACGCCCTTTCCTTTTCCCACTCCGATCACTGCCCACTTCTACTAGCAAGACTCTCAAGGCCGCAGAGGCCACACCCATTCAAATTTGAGAACTTCTGGACCAAATTACCATGCTTCCAAGAGACTGTGTAATAGGCATGGAACCTACCCATGAATCATACAGAGCCGTTCCACCGTCTAGACCACAAGTTGCACTCAACAGCCATGGTGCTTAGGAAGTGGAGCAATTCCATCATCTCGGACACGAAACTAAAACTTCAGATGGCAGAAGTGGTAATCCTACATCTCAATGCTGCGCAAGACATTAGATCTCTTTCACATGCAGAATTCGCCCTCAGAGCAAAACTGAAAAAACGCATTCTGGGGTGGGCGGTAATTGAAAGAGCAAGGAAACGACAATCATCACGTATCAAAAACCTTCAAGAGGGGGATGCAAATATAAAATACTTCCACCTTAAGGTCAATGCGCATAAAAGGAAGAACTTCATACAACGGCTGCGAACAGACACGAGTTGGGATCTCTCCCACCAAGACAAGCAAGACATCGTTCATGACCAAATTTCTAACATAATGACAACCCCAAAACAGTGCACATAGACCTGCGGTGGGTAAACTTAGATCCCCTTGTAGCAGACTTATCCGACTTGGACTGCCCGTTTGATGAAAATGAGATCCTGCACGCTATTAAACAGCTTCCGCATGATCGAGCATCAGGCCCGGATGGCTTCACGGGGCTTTTCTTCAAAACATGCTGGACCATCATTAAAGGAGATATAATGACAGCAGTGAATGCTTTCTACAACATCCGCTGCAACGACCTAAATCTACTCAACAAGGCAAACATCGTTCTAATTCCAAAAAAAAAAAGAAGGGGCAGAAAGCATCCTAGAGTACCGGCCAATCAGCCTCATCCAAGCGTTTGCAAAGATCATCACCAAAGTGCTAGCGCTAAGACTTGCCCTGCACATGCATGCAATTATCTCGCCCTGCCAGAGCGCCTTCATAAAAGGCAGAAGTATTCACAACAACTTCCTATACGTACGCAACATCGCTCGCTATTTTCATCGAAATGCGACACCAGCTCTACTAATGAAGTTAGACATCTCCAAAGCCTTTGACTCAGTACGTTGGGACTACCTCATCTCCCTTATGCACCACAGAGGCTTCCCAACTCGTTGGAGCCAATGGGTTACATCCATCCTAGCCACTTCAACATCAAAACTGCTACTCAACGGCTCGCCATTGCCACAAATTCAGCACGGTAGAGGTCTGAGACAGGGTGCGCTATCACCCATGCAGGTAGAGTCAACCTCACAAAATCAGTCCTCTCCTCACAGCCGATATACTTCCTAATGGCTCTCAAAGCAAATAATGAGGTGCTAGAAGATTTAGACAAACTCCATAAATGATTCCTTTGGGCGCGCGATCAACAACTAATAGGTGGCAAATGCAAAGTTAATTGGACAAGAAGCTGCCTCCCGAAACAGCATGGGGGACTCGGCATCCCAAACCTAGAGAAGTTCACCGGAGCTCTCCGCCTGAGGTGGCTATGGCACGAGTGGACATCACCGGACAAACCTTGGTCCAATACGGAAATCCTGTGCGACGAGACGGATATGCAACTATTTGCTGCTTGCACGGTCATCACCCTCGGCAACGGCAAAAAGACCAGCTTCTGGAACTTTGGCTAGTTGCAGGGCCAGCGACCAAAAGACATCGCGCCACTCCTCTTTGCCATTTCAAGGAAAAAGAACAGGACGGTTCACGACGTCATCAATAATAATAACTGGATCTGAGATCTCAACATCAATGGTAATATCTACAACTCACATTTAGCTTCAGTCGCCCTGCTATGGAACAAGGTCAGACAAACGGAGCTATAGCCACGAACCGAGGACACTATCATTTGGAAACTAACCAAATCAGGAGTGTACACAACTGCATTGGCATATAAAGCACAGTTTCTAAGCTGCACCGAAACACCAAATCTCTCCTCCATCTGGAAGACATGGGCGCCACCAAAATGTAAATTCTTTGAGTGGCTAATTACACAAAACCACGTGTGATCCGCGGATAGAATGGCTAAAAGCAGATGGTTGCACAACGCCACTTGCACCCTCTGCAGATGGACCATGGAGACTAACCACCACATCTTAGCTGAGTGTAGATAGACAAAGAGAATTTGGGATCTAACAGCGCTATGGATAGCGCAGCCAAACCTGAGGCCAACTGCGTGGCGGCCCTTAGCTAACACCCTGGAATGGTGGGAAAATATAACTATGACACCGGACTCCCCCCTAAAGCTCTGAGAAGCCTGACACTACTCATCATGTGGGAGATTTGGAAGGAACGGAACGCGCGCGTTTTCAGTAGACAAGAGAGCTCACCGATGATGCTTATGGCGAAATCAAAGAGGAGGCGTCAGCATGGTTAGTGGCGGGGCTAAATACCTAGAGTTAATCCTAACGCGAGAGTAGTCCTTATCTTTTCTCACGGCACGCCGTGTTTTTCTTTTGTTCTATTTCCTGTAAACTTCTACTCTATCAATGAAATAGGCACACTCTCGTGCCCATTCGTTCAAATACCATTGCCTGAGAGAGTTGCAGGCACATATGTTTCTTGTTGATATTGAAAGGTAGTCTTGCTTCCAGATGCTGTCAAGGTACAGGGTGCTACTTTGTCATTATTCACAAATTGGAGATGGCACAGGGAAAATTCCAAAGTCAAAATGGTGCACAGCCAAGATGACATGGTACACATTTTGTATACAGACGTTAAAGTTTTAAGTCAAATTACTGCACGGGTAGGCAAGAAAGTTAATTTCAAGATCATACAGATTGTTACCATTATATTGGCTGAACGGGTTGCAAGTTTGTCGCCTTCACTTGGATCCGACCTTGAGTCAACTGACAAATTTTCTTGCTCATTTCGGTCAGCACTGTGACCTGCCAATGTTCAACAGGTACTGAAAGACTTGAGCATTATACTTAAATTGGAGATGTTCCTATATGCAATATTGTTTTCATTAATTAATGAGTGCTCAAAGTCACCGCGAATGGCATGCATTGTTTTACTCCAGTAGTGGTCTCAACACTTGATTCTGACTAAAATATCTAGCTTTTTGTCAATTTATTTTAATGATTTGAATTAAAATGAAGATTCACATCCATTTTTGTTACGAGGAAAGATTCTACATTACATAATCAGGTCTTGATCTTTACTTCATCTTTTTTCCTGTGTGTTTTTGGAGCATCTTAACTTCGCTTCTTGTTGTTTTTGTAGTGAACTTCCTTTCAGGTGATGAGGTCTATGCAAAAGTCGTACGTGCAAGAGGAAGGCATGGAAGACAAAAGACTCTCTAAACACTCTAATATCTCATTGATTCGAACGCCTGCCTGTACTGCTCATAATGATATTTAGCTCGCTCAGCCACTTGCTACGCTGTTGAGTGTACATTGTCAAATTCTGCGGTTGCATTCTTTCCATAAGCTCCACCGAAGGCGCGACGCTGATCCATGTGGAATAACTTCGTCGTTGCTTCCCACAAATCTGCAACGATGTTGAAGTTTGAAGGATGTCCTTGTATGTAAATCCAAAAGGGAGACGAATTCCTCAACTTGGATGGTGGTCGTGATTTTATTTTGGTGGTTATGAACCCTATAGCCAAAATTTGCCCTTCGTGCCATTCCCAAGAGTTCGGTCACGATAGGGTATGGAGGCGCTAAAGAGGAAACGGCCTGCCCGTGTTGCACGGGCCTACGTACCGATCCAAGGCTTTTCTTGCTCGGCCCATTCTTGCCATAGCCAGGCCTCCGACGTTCAGTCCATGATGGGCGTTCAGGCAGGCTGTAGTGTACGTGCAAGGTGGAGACGGTGGCCGGCGCCTTGTCATCGACTCATCGGCGCGGCGGCGAACAAGCACTCAAGCAGGAAGACAACCAAGACCGCGGTGAGCGTGCAGCAGTAGGCTCACCAGCTCTCAAGCATCTGGTTCCCAACACTCAGCAGCCAGCACAGCTACGATGCTTGTTAGGCTACTTATTATGATGACAGCACACATTTGTTCATACTTAAGGGTAGTATATAATTGGACTTTTACCTACTTGCTACAAAGATTCATTTGCACAAAGGGGAAACGAACAATAAGGGCAGTGTCAGCCAAAATCCAGAATCCCAGAAGAAATCACTGCACCACACGCCCGCACGCCTAACTGCACAATAAAATGGCAGCACATCATGGTAAAAGCTGCAACATGTAGCTCACCAGCGTACAATATTTTTTTTTAGATAAAGGAGGTAACTCTGACCTACAATCAAACAGAATTGAAACAGGATACGAGCAAAGGACTATTATTCTCCATTTTTATACAGCTGATTTATTAAATTAAATACACCCTACATCATTAATAGTCTAATGAGAATTCTATTTCATTGGATTCTACTTCCTGATTGAGAGCGCTTCAGTTATATCCTGACTAGTACAATTTTACTCTCGTATCAATGGGCCTTCGACAGATGGGGCAATCTGCGACTTGTGGTCCACATTCCGAACATGTCTGTACCAAGGGAAAGGAAAATTCAGTTAAACCATGTAAAAAAATTATGCATGAAGGAGAACACCTGTCCACTGTATTGTTGTAGGTTTCACCTGGTGACCACAACCAAATGCCATGTCCCGGGGTTTGGAAAGGCAAACTGGGCACATCTACAGATAGTGAGACCAAGAATTTGTAATCAGATATTAGTTAAATCACAATAAGTCGTATGCACGCTATAATTGAAGATGAAAGTTTACATGGTCCCTTACTTACCACTCATTATATCACTAACATGTGAGTCCTTAAGAAAATGGGTTAAATTCCAGTGGTATAGGAGAAATTTATCCAAGAATGAAATCATAGGAAGTGCATAAGCAACAGAAGAGTTACATGTTCCATAGATTTGTATACAGCAAGTAAAACAATGTATAAAATAAAACCATAAATGAATTTATAGAGGAACGAAACCTAGAAAATACATAAGTGCTGCAAGAGTTGTGTGTTTCCAAGATTTCTTATGGAAAGTAAAAAAGAAGTGTGAACTAAAACCATCAAGGACCATCAGGGGGATAGCACCTTTTGTAAAGTTGATGCAAGATTGAACCAACTCGTAAGACATGAGTTCAGAGTGCTTTATGATAGGTTAACATTTCCAAAGGTGAGCAAGGAATCAGAAACATTTTACTTCATCATCAGAGGCTGAACCTTAAATTTTACTTTAGTTGAACAAACAACAGTCCCGACTCATAAATTTCGTCAAAACTATTTGACTCACTTACTAACCAGACAAACATATTGATCTAATAATTTGCACTATGTTCTTCATGCTGCGCTCCACTGTAACCCTAGATTCAAATTTTTCATTATTGAACAAAAATCATTCATCAAGTTAATTATTCTAGTTTCTATAAAACTAATTGGAAAATTCAAATACTATGGAAACACTTTCTCATGTTTCACCAGTAAGAATGCCCATTTTCCACTTTTCTCAATTACCAAATTGTATTCTACAAAGTAGAAGGATAGAAGAATTTATCATACTTGAGGTTCTGGAACTCTAGTTTCGACAGCTGGTGGGGATGTCACTGATGCTGTGATAGTTGAATCTACAGTTGGCTCCTCTCTAGGACGTGAAGGCACGCTTCGATAGCTATTTGCCCGAGATGGTGCTGCTCTTGAAACAGTGCTATAACTTGCGAAGGGTGGAGGAAGTGGAACCCGCTCAGGCGATTTTGCAAGTCGACGTCTGGTTAGAAAAACAAAGATAAAAAGAATGAATTAGGTCAACAAGGACCAAGCAACAAATATGTATATGTAAATGGTCTTGCTTTCGTTTCTCCATACCCTAAAAGTCCAAGCTCTAATGTTGCCTTGTACTGCAATGGAATTTCCATGAGTGCTGAAAGGGCAAACTCCGTTTCCTTTTTGCTTTGACTTATCTTCTTTGACATGATCGCAGTGAAGTTCACAAACTATGAGAGCAAGTGTCAAAATTACTATTAGTTATTTTTCTTAATAAGCCCAAAAAAAATGCTCCTGTAGTTCTTGCACCTACCTGGAAATTGTCAAAAGACCTAGCCGGTATGTTGTCATCAAATTCCTTCATCATGTCCCATGGACCATCTCCAACTCCAACCAGAATTATAGACAAGGGAAATTCACTATAACAAAAGAAAGGAACACACTAATATGAGATGTTGAAGCAATGCTATTTTATGAGTGTTCTGGTATATAAAATACTATATCATAAATTCATCACTTCTTCAATGCAATGACATGCAGCGCTCCAGCACATTCGAGAAAAAAAATATAGTATAAATTTATCATGTTTTTTGTGCTGCTTGTGCAAAGGAAAGGTCAGCCTTCCATCAAATTTCCTAATCCTTATAAACCTTGGAATCTAATATATTACACCTTTCTTGTGGCATTGTGACAACTCCAACATGGTATAACTCTACAACAACAATGCCTTTTAATCAAGCAAGTTGGTGTAGGCTAGAGATGAAACCCATTAATCTATAGTCAACTTCATATATTTTTGACATCCTATAAGTGACCCCAAGAAATGTTGACTAACACCATAAAAAAGCTGATTAAATCCTTAAGAAAATTTACTACTGTTTCTCGGAAGTCAGGAGCATTTTTTTTAGGTAAATACAGTAGGGGAGGCCCCTACTGTGTTAAATATATTAAAATAGTGTTGAAAAACTGTAACAGAAAGAAAGAAAAGAGGTTAGAACAGATCTACCGAGCAAGTGAGTTAGTTAGCGTAAGGAGTCTATCCAAGCTAGAAAAGGAGCTCTTTTATCGCTCTTGAATCTGTGAGCCTGCAGAGTAGCATCTTCTACAAGTTGATGCTTCCAAGAAGAGAGGCTTGGCTGCTTATTTTCAAAGATAAGGTTGTTTCTTTGTTTTCAAGTCAGGAGCATTTTAGCATCATAACCTATAGACATAACCAGAGTTAGATGCTCCAGGACTAAGAAATCACAATAATATGTTAATTTAATTATAAAACACTTCCATGTAAATATATGTATTCTGTAACCTTCTCATTGGCATAACAACTGAAGCACTACCTTATGCATTCTAGTCTTCTGTTCTCAAGCATTACCAAAACATAAAACCCAGGTACATAGCTCATTGGCATAAATTATTTCATTACCTGGCTTGTACAATAGCATCAACTGTCATTTGCTCCTGGGTACTTAACTGACCAAATTCGGTATCTACACTTCGTGTGACCTGTACAATTATACCTTCAGACACTGACATAGTAATAGAAAATTTTGTTTCATTTGTTTCCTCGTTCACAACAAGGAAAAAATTTGAATAGAAATATTAGTGAAAAAAGGGAGTGGACCAGGGCCTACCTGCCCATCAGCGATAATTACTAAAACATGGTATTGGCCGCCACTTTGCTCCACAATGGTTGTGGCCATTTCAATTATTGGGGCGAATGATGTAGGACCTTGAAAAATGCCAAAAATTGCATGTTGGAGAATCAATCCTAATTACAGAAGAGCCCAAATTTGATGCGAGAAGTAATCCAAGTAATACAAATCAAGGCTGTGAGGGTCCCAAGGGACTACACACAACTGTTCCCAGATTTCAAATTATATCCATGAATTTACCATTAAATATTTCCAAATAATAAGAACTAAACTGAATTTTTCATACCAGAAAGGCGAAGGTGAGGAACAATTTCTCTGTATCGAGCTAAAGCTTCCTGAAAACCATTGCATGGTCTTTCGTCAGGATAGAAAGCAAATACATCTTGGTCATGCGTAGATGCTGCATTATTGAAACCAGAACTATTAGACGTGTATAATTCCACCATATCCTAGTAAAAGTAGCAGCACATTACCATCTCCAAAACCATAACAAGGAATTAAATTATCCTCGTCAAAAGCTGATAAGGTCTGCCCAATGATGGATATTGCCTGTTCATAAGGATTTGGGGTTTCACCAATATGATGCAGGCTCATGCCATTGAACGAATTCTTTCCTGCAAATGAAAATAGTTAGGCATCAAGATTCAAGAACAAATGTTTTCTTTCTTTGCAGATAAATTCACACAAACTACCTGTCCATTCATTACTCTTTGTGAAATCGATTCCTATGATTAAATTGGAAGACTCAAGACCAGCTTGTGCTAATGCTTCGATAACCTGTATTTTTAGTACAACATGTTAGCTTGAGCTATAGAGAATTAGAGAGCTATGCTTCACTGTGTTCAAGATGACTCTGTATGCACAACTGCACATCGCTTATGTATACAGTGCTGTAAATGGATGACATAGTAGAACACATGGGCATGGACTTGGCCAGTTACATTGCACATCGATATGGTCTCCAAAACACAACGCTGACTACAGATTTCTGTTGTGATGTTTCTATGAAACATAGTAAAATTATACAACTATGAGACTACTTTTCAAGACCAATTTACTCACTATTTTTCAACTATTCAAACTCGACACATGAAAGTAATTTGCAATGAAGTTTTCAGATCGGGCAGACGCAGCCAACCGAAAAATATAATATTAGTGACTAGAGGGAGCATAAATATTCCTGCGCTTGCCAAAATACATTGCTACAGTGTCACATTGGACAATTTTACCACCGCGATTTCAACACCTCTAGAAAAATTCTACCGTGCTGTTGTTGCAGTACAGCATTCAGGGCCTAGAAGCTTCTCTCATCAAGATTGGGCACCCTCATCCTCTCCAGTGTCGACCGTAACGAAGAAAGCAGCACTACAGATCAATTGCTCAAAATGGTGCACACCTTAAGGTTAATTATAGCACAGCAATAACCTCCTACTAGTGGAAAATTCATGTTTCACAATGGAAAATCATTAAGACTTTCACAACATCCAAGTCTGACTATTCATGTCTAAGGTTAGACATTATAAGTCCATTTTATAAGCTCAATTGCTCAAAGTGCTTAGAAATACTTGTGAAAATATCCATTGAAACTTTTGCATACTATAGTATGTTCAAATACAAGCACCACCAGAAACTTGAAAACAAATACTTTCTCTAAATAGTCGTATCCTAATATAGCATTTCCTGCTTGCAAGTTTCTTCTCTGCATAGCTCTGAACTTCAACCCATTCCACTCTTTGTGTAATCCGTCAGTGTAAAAAGAAAAGTTACAGACGTGGATTGTGTCAACTATCTTATCAAATAAGGTATTACTAAAATAATCAGAATCTTCCTCCAGACTTCACCATAAAAGGTCATTATCATCAATTAAACAGTAAAAAGAACACATGTCAGATTTTACAACCCACTTCAAAACCGGAGCTTCCATCCAATACCAACGAATTAAGTTTCAAATCCATATTCATTTGAAGCATCATATAGTTTGTCAGTTGAAATTAGCCAAACATTCGAATTCTAATCCCCTCTATATTCAACATTTGAGCCATAGGAAACATAACACATGCATATACCTCATCGAAGGAGCGGTACTGGTCAACAATCTTGGAGTACTTCCTCTCCAGCCTCGGCCGCTTACCCCCAGCTGCGGCCGCCCTCGCTGGCACCGCCCGCGTCTCCCTCAGCGGAGGCGCTGACACGGAATGCGCATGAGCCGCCGCCAGCGGCGGACGCGAGTAGGCACTCGAAGACACCACTACGTCCTCAGCCGGCGGCGGCGCGCTCGCCCGCCGCCGGAAGCTCGAGGACGAGGAGTACTCATCCGCCACGGGAGCTGAGGGCGGGTACGGAGGCGGCGGCGGGTCCCACAGCTGCTGCAGCGGCGCCGACGCCGGCTCGTAGGGGTCGCGGAGCGGCGAGGCTGGCGGCGACCTGCGCCGCGCTACCGCCGCCGCCGCCGGCTCTTGCTGCGCGTCGTCCTGCTGCTCGGCTGGTCCAACGAGGAGGCTGCCGACAATCCGGGTGGCCGTCTGCAGGACAAGGAAGAGCACCCACAGCAGGAAGGTGCCGATCTTGCCGACCACCGCCTAGCGATTCCGCGACAGGAAGCAAAAACCGCGCGGTCAGAGCCAAATCAAAAAAAATCTTCCGGCAGCAAGAACTGAAAAATCAAAGCTCAGCTCATCTCAGCTCAGCTCCCAAGAGAGCGAGAACCAGTCGGAGCCCAGCTTCCAAGAACAGGAGCCGTGTCTTGCAGCGCTCTGTTGGGGAATGAAGGGAGCCAAGCGCCTAGCTAATGCTTACCAAGAAGCCGCTCATGCCGAGGAGGAGGAAGAAGAGGCCGTTAGCTCAGATTGGGGGGACTGACCGCCGAGTTGGGGGACTTGGGAATGAGGGCGGTGGTGGTGGCGGCGGTGGTGCGGGGCTGGGACGCGTTGTCAGAGCGGTGGACTTGACGAGGCGGCCGAGGAAGAGGACGACGAGACTCAAATCTGTGAGCCCGTGAATGAAGAGTAGGGAGCGACGGTTGTTGCTTTCGGGTGCAGCTACTTTTGTCTTGCCAGCGGGCTTGCGTGCACTCATGGTTCGCACCATGTGACCGCACCCCCCGTTCACTTGCCCACTCCCACCCCGCATCCCTCCTTCCACCAAAATCTTCCTTCCCTCGCTGACCCGGGACAGGGATACAAGGCGGGAAGATTTGGGCGAGCCTGGGAGATGGCGCCATCCTGAGGATAAACGCATAAGAGGTTAGGATTATCACTCCATTCCCGCACCACTCCCTTCACTCCCCTTCATTTTCCAGGTGCGCCTTCTCCTCTCCCTCCCCTTCTTCGACCTCGGTTCGCCATCAGGTCGAGGTCCTCCGGCACCCTACTCTTGGTCCTTCGGTGGTGTGACAGTACATCTGTGCCTCCTCTAACGATACTTCCTCCCCTCTCCCATCTAGATGTGCGCTGATATGTTGATTCATCAGTTTTTGTTTGCCGACGAGTAACCCTACCTTCTTATATTCTCATATCTGTGCGGTGCTTCTGTTCGTGTGCATATGGATCTATATTTTCGTGATATGGATATATGTTTATTCAAACATGTGGATTGGATTTATCGATTTATGTGGTCAGGGGATGATGCGAAAATAAAAAAAATATGAGGCCAACCTTTACTGTACCACAATTTCTTTGATCATACTACACCTTGCAATTGAATCATATTTTCATTTTATTATAAGGCATAATGGCTTGGTATGTTGTCTACCGAGGTAGAAAGCCTGGGCGTATGCAAATTGGATCACATGCCATCAACAGGTGACTGGTTATCCAAACTGTTGCTACAAGAGTTTCACTTCCAAAAAAGAGGCAACTGCATTTTTTTCTTGAGTTCATTGATGATGCAGATGTCCAAGTTCCTGTTTTGGGTGCACAAATGGCGGTCAGCACAACACCATGACTCCGTATCATCATTGTGGTGGAGCTTTTTATTATTCTGGGGATGCTTGTAGTAATTAGTTTCTTTTGGAAATAATTTAGGCTAAACATAACACTTTATTTGCTCATGCTACTCAACATTGGTGGTAACCTCACCAAAATGGTCCTAGGGTGTTCTGAACATCTGCCATTCATCCTACCAAACAAGACCTCTTGTGCCAACTCATACACGAAAACAATCCATCCAATTTAACCAAACAGCAGCTTGGCTCATTCAGAACGACGGCAATGTGCAACCAAACTAACACAAGTGCATCAGGCCATCCCACCTTCTACTAGCTGGTACCACCCCTCCATCTTATATGTCTCACCCCTTTGCAACCAATCACACCCTCAGGTCAGTAATAACGTGCGAGTTGTTGCTAAACGCTGCCTGGCTTGCTGCGTAAATGCTGGGAAACGGATTTTCTAGGTGACTGCCTGGTATCACGAAAACTTGAGCCAAAATAAGAAAACACTACATACTTACTCTGTCCAAGACCTCAAAGCAACCCAAGACATCATAAAAGAGAAGCAAGGCAAAGACACACGAAGAAATGAAGCAAAACGGTGAAGATTTATCACAGTCGCAATATCAGAGTATAAGTCAGTGATCATAGTATGAATCGGTGATGGCCATGAAGGGATCATAGTATGAATAAGTGACTGGCAAGGTTTGTAGTCAACACGTATCATAGGATGATACGGTGATCATAGTCGCAATCATAGTATGAATCGGTTTGCTCGGCTCGGCTCGGCTCGGCTCGGCATCGGCTCAAATTTGGCTCTAGAAGTTTTTATGCATGCACCAAATGATACGGTGATTACAGTCGTAATATCAGAGTATCAATCGGTGACCACCGATCGACCGATTGATACAGTGATGGCTATGAAGGGCCATAGTATATGTCGGTGATCACTATTTTTGGTGATCGTTGGGGTAACGGCTAGTTTTTTTGGTTGGCTCTATATATACCCCATGCCTGACCATTTGAAGTGTGTTAGAGCTTGGAGAAGCTATAGGCTTGGTTCTCACATACACACAAGTGCTCTAGCCACCAAAGTGCTGAAGAGAAGATTAAGGCAATTAGCATAAAGTTTAGGTCTTGATTAATGCTAGTTTAGGCCTATTAGCGCATTGCTTTAGGGATTAGCCTAGAGTTAGGTGAAGTTTGCACACCTCCTTTGTATCGGTGCTTGCGCACACCAAGAGTTGTAAATCCGGGACTTGTAAGTCGTGCGAGACCCTCCAACCGCGTTTGTAGAGTGGCCGCTGGTGCTTGTGAGAGGGAGAAGAGGCTCTCGGAGTTTTGCCCAAGCTCTGCCAAGCGAAGAGCAGCAAGTAGCATCCGGGAGAGGCTAGGTGGAGACCAACTTGTGTGTGGGGAAGGCCCGTCGGCTATCCTACGGACCGGGGAGTTTATGCCCTTGCATGGGCATTCTCTTCGAGAGGGGCTCCAACAATGAGGACTAGTGGAAAGTTTTGCTTTCCGATACCTAGTAAAAATCGTCGTGTCGTTGTGCCGGGAGTTTGCCTTCTCTACCTCATTTACCATCCGCATTTCTTTTTGCACTTTACATTCCGCGTTTAGCTTTCCCAGAATTGCCATGTGCAGTTTATAGGATTGGAACCTAGGGTGCAAAACTCTTTTACGGTAGAGATAGCAACACATAGAAAATCCTAGTGTACATCTAGATAGAAATTGGAATAGATTTTTATATATGCTTGAAGCATGTTCGCATGTCATGTTTTCTAGAGGAGAAAGGCTTTGGTGTTTGGAGAGTGACGAAACATGGAATGGGACCCCTAGCTTGGATGAACAATCCCACCAAGATCGATGAAAAAGAGTTGCATCTCAATGCTATTGCTTGGAATTCAATTTTTGAATCTCTTAGCATTGAGGTGTTTAATAAAGTCTATGAGCTTGAAAGTACACACGAAATATGGACCACGCTCATAGAGCTCCACAACGGCACGGGTGATGTTAAAGAGCAAAAGTATAGCTTGATCAAAGAAGCTTTTGATTCTTTCAAAATGTTGCCTAATGAATTAGCTAATGACTTGTACTCAAGTTTGAATGTTATTGTCAATAAGCTAAATGTAATAGGTTTGACCAAGCTATCTGATGTGGACGTCTCAAGAAAGATCATCCATGTTCTTCTCAAGGATAAGTACGCCGCCATCATCACTTACTTCCATTGCTTCGAAGACATGAACAAGTTGAAGCTAACCAAGATCTTGAACAAGATTATTGCTCATGAGCTATCTATAAAGATTACCAAAAGCCATTCTCCCTCAAGTAAAGATCTTGTTACATCAAGCAAAGAAGAGAAGGAGAAGCAAAAGGAAGAGAAAAGTGAAGATAAGAAAGAATCTTCCACATCAAGCAACAAGGCTCAAGAGCAAGCATCAAGTTCAAGCTCAACCTCAAGTGAGGCTTCAAGTTCAAGTGATGAAGAAGAAGAAAGTGATGATGAGGTGGAAGGTAAAGAGGATGATCAAGCTAGTAGTAGCAACTCCTTCGATGATGAAGAGGTCAAGCAACTTGTGAAAGGAGTAAACAAGCTACTCAAGAAGCTAAACTCAAAGGGTGTCCCTACGAAACTATTGGTTTGGAACAACCTAAGAGAAAATAAGAAGGAATGTCTTGGTTATGGTGAGGAGGGACACTACATTGAGTATTGTCCGTTGATGGAGAAGGGACACAAGCAAAGAAAGAAAGAAAGAAAAGAAAGGAAAAATGAGAGGAAAGCAAGCAAGAAAAGGGCCTTCACAAGAATTGCAAAAGGTGGGTTTGATATGACAAGCTCTAGTAATGAAGAAACCCACCGCAAGCCACGTGTTTTCTTATCATCATCAAGCTCATCGCACATTTGCCTAATGGCCAAAGGTATGAATAAGAGCGATATAAGTGATGATGACTCCTCCCCTTCCATTCATGAGCTTGCGGATGTTGTTTGTAGTCAAGAGGTAGTAATAACAAAACTTCTTACTAAAAATAAGGAACTCAAAGAAAAATTGGCTAGTTCATCATCCAATTATAAATAATTGGCCAAAAGGTTTGATGAGATCATTGACCAAAATGATGAGCTAACTAAGAAAATTGAGGTCCTTGAACAAGCTAAAACTACCTTTAACAAGGCATCCACACTGTCGGATTTATAAGCTCGGTAGTTCACCAGGGGGTTACCCAAGTGGTTGACTTGTAGGTGAGGGTGATTGCGAAACCAAGAACTCAAAGGTGATCACGAGAACACAAAAGGGGACACGAGGGTTTTAGATAAGTTTGGACCTCCGGAGAGTAATACCTTACGTCCTGTATGCGTGGATTATATTGCTTTGTATGAGATGAGTTTCGATGCCCTCGAGAGGCTCCCTTTGCCGCCTTATATAGGCTGACAACCAGGAGTTACAAGTTGGTTTGAATCTAACTACTCGGTAGTTACATGGAAGGTAATCTGAGTCGGACTACCAAACGTGTTCCATGATATCCGAGCAGATTTGGACTATCTTGTTACCTTGACGTGTACTCCAAGTAACTTCGTGTCCTTGACCCATATGTCCTGGTCGGCGGGTCCACTCGTCAGGTCCAACCAGTATCCTGGTCGATGGGGACCCATGGGGTACCCATATCCCTCACACACCTTTTCAAAATAAATCTAAAAAAGATGCATATACTTCTTGCATTGATTTAATTGATAAATCTTACTCAACATCTTGCAATGAGACTTGTGCTAAGAATGTTATTGTAGAAACATGTGATGATCTCATTGCTCAAGAAAATGATGAGCTCAGAGAAGTGGAAAGGCTCATGAAGGACTTGACAAGGCTCAAGGATAAGAAGAAAGTAAATGAAAGCAAGAAACAACCTTCTCAAGATAACCATCCCAAGATGGTGAAGAAGCTTGAGAAGGGTGCAACCGTGACATGCTACTATGCCATCAACAAGACCACAAGTCCTATGAGTGCAAGAACAAGAAGAAGGGGGAGCGAAAGAAGAAAGTCAACTTCAACATCAAGCCTTACTTAAACGTTGACATGAAGAAGAGCACACCCTACCTCCTAAAGAAGAAAGATGACAAGGTGATGGCTCACTTGATCAACAAAGCAAGGCAAGGGATGGAACCAACCTAACTGGGTGCCCAAGGAAATCATCACTACCATGAAGGGATCCAAAAAGGTTTGGGTTCCAAAGGAGACTTAAAGTCCGCGGGACTCGGAAGGATTTGGAGACTTGGCCACAAAACAAGAGTATTTCATGCAAGTGCCAGGTTAATCAAGATTTGAAGCAAGTTGCAAATCATTGATGAATCCAATACCCAAATCCTCCAAAGATAACTAGGTAACTAGATGTCTTTCATGCACTTTCAATTAGCATCTAGTTCCTATACTTGTCTAGGATTGCATCAGCATATTTTATTTCCTTTGCGTTTTCTAGTGTGTAATTTCATATGGTAGGTTGCTTGTGTTTATCTCTAACCCTTGAGCAACCTACATGGTTCATTTGTTGTAGGAAAATGGCACTTGTGCTTATTTCATATCTTATGAGCCTAGTTAAAGGCATAGGATAACTTTCCAATGTCGTTATTGACTAGTGCATGTCTCTCACAAGTAATTCAAATACTTGTATGCATATATTTAGGGGGAGTTATCTTATTTGTGATTTTGAGACTAACATTGTTTGCAAGCTTATCATGTGCTTAGTCTCATATTGAAAGAAATGGATCTCCGGAGATATGCAAGCATTATCCTACAAATGGCACCTAAATATTCACTTGGTATCTTTGTCTACAACGATATCATGCATTTCAATTCATTTAAAGCTATCTTCATGCATAATATATGATATGAACCCGCTAGGGTTGATTCCCGATCTTTCGATGAGAGGCGTGGGATAACTCGATTGGTCGATGGAGACGACGTTCACGGCCCGACTACAGCCTTCCAAGCTGCGCCTTAGCAACCGATACACCACCTCCAATGGTTGCCGCGAAATATAGATTAAAATCCCCATCTTATCTTAATTGACTAGTTGTGCATATGCTTTGCTATCCAGTATATATATGCACATACTTAGGGGGAACTTAGTCTATGTTATGTGAGTTTCATGATCATGATCTTATTTGCCTTCCATATCCAAAAGATCATGATCTAAACTCTCCCTTGTGCTTTTCATGTCTTTCTTTTTCGGTGTTTGATTCCAAAGGTGGAGAATTTTAGCGACCAAAGCAAGTAAACCTTGAAGGGGGAGCATGCAAGAAAGCAAGAACCTCAAGTGTAGGGGAGATTGTACATTTCAAGCTTGAGGGAGATTGCAAGAATTTGGTCCAAGAAAGGGAGAAAAGTGGCATTGGGAATTTGGTCCAAGAAAAGGAGAAAATTGGTATTGGAATAAGGGGGAGCTTTATGACCACATGAGCACATGAGGGGAATTTCAAATTCGTTTTCAAATTGGTAAGAGCAAGGTATGGTTTAGTTCAATTTGGTATTTATCGCATATTTAAATTAGCATATGTTCTTGCTCTTGCATTGCATCCAAGCAAGTAGTTATTTTCAATTTCCCTATTATTGCTTGCTTTGGTTGTATTGGCATCAATCACCAAAAAGGGTAAGATTGTAAACAAAATGGTCCTAGCTAGGCCATTAGTGATTTTGGTGATTGTGTGTCAACACTAACCTATGGGCCTAACAATGTTTGTGAGTATATAAGGTTGAGTCATATGGATGCAAGAAAATAGACTTTGGTGATCAAACACATCAAAATAAAGGTCAAGAGGACATGTGCAAGGCCTTAGAAGACCTTAAAGCAACCCAAGACATCATAAAAGAGAAGCGGGGCAAAGACACATGAAGAAATGAAGCAAAACAGTGAACATTCATCACAGTCGCAATATTAGAGTATCAATCGGTAATCACAGTTGCAATATCAGAGTATCAGTCGGTGATCATAGTATCAATCAGTGATGGCCATGAAGGGATCATAGTATGAATTAGTGACTAGCAAGGTTTGAAGTCAACACGCATCATAGGATGATACGGTGATCACAGTCACAATCATAGTATGAATCAGTGTGATCGGCTCGGCTCGGCATCGGCTCAAATTCGGCTCTCGAAGTTTTTATGCATGTACCAAATGATACGGTGATCATAGTCGCAATATCAGAGTACCAATCGGTGACCACTGATTGGTACGGTGATGGCTATGAAGGGTCATAGTATAAGCCGGTGATCACTATTTTTGTGACCGTTGGAGCAACGGCTAGGTTTTTGGGTTGGCTCCATATATACCCCATTGCCTAGCCATTTGAAGTGTGTTAGAGCTTAGAGAAGCTATAGGCTTGATTCTCACATACACACAAAGTCATGTAGCCACCAAATTGCTCAAGAGAAGATTAAGACAATTAGCATAAAGCTTATATCTTGATTAGTGCTAGTTTAAGCCTATTAGTGCATTGCTTTAGGGATTAGCCTAGAGTTAGGCGAGATTTGCACACCTCCTTTGTATCGGTGCTTGCGCACATCAAGAGTTGTAAATTCAAGGCTTGTAAGTCTTGCGAGACCCTCTAACCACGTTTGTGGAGTGGCCGCTGGTGCTTGTGAGAGGAAGGAGAGGCCCTCGGCGTTTTACCGAAGCTCTACCAAGTGAAGAGCGGCAAGGAGCGTCCGAGAGAGGCTAGGCGGATACCCACTTGCGCGTGGGGAAGGCATGTCGACTATCCTATGGAGTTACTTGATCGGGAAGTTTATGCCCTTGCACGGGCATATTCTTTGAGAGGGACTCCAACAATGAGAACTAGTGGAAAGCTTTGCTTTCTGATACCTCAATAAAAATCGCCGTGTCGCCACGCTGGGAGTTTGCCATCTCTACCTCATTTACCTTCTGCATTTCATATTGCACTTTACATTTTGCGTTTACCTTTCCTAGAATTGCCATGTGTAGTTTATAGGTTTGGAACCTACGGTGCAAAACTCTTTTACGGTAGAGATAGCAACATATAAAAAATCATAGTGCATATCTAGATAGAAATTGGACTAGGTTTTTATATGTGCTTGGAGCCTTAATTTTTAGAACACCCAATTCACCCCTCCTTTTAGGGTGTCATGGTCCCTTCACACCTGAGGGGAAGCAAGGATGGAGCCTCGAACGTGGATCTCTTGCCTCAATCCTCGCTGGTTCATATTAGTAGGAAGTCAAGCTCCTGCAGATAAAGTTCCGAGGTTTGAGGCAGGTGGCGTGAGAAACGTGACCACGTGGAGAAGTTCAATTTGAACACGTGTACCCTAATGACCTTTGTGTACGGCATATTCTAGGAATGTAGTAGTTGAGTGTGGGTATTTTTGGAATGTAAAGTAGGCCAACGGTCACTGTAAAAGGGGAGCCCTATCCCGTTATAAAAGGGGATCACTTTTTTGATGGAAGAGAGAGCATTATTTCCATTCAAACCCTAAATCTGTTCGGTGTCAAATTCGTTTGAGACCAACAAACGACATGAGTGTTGAAAGTACCGGATGTCATTTTAGGCCATTCTCAATGGGCATTTCACATTGGTGTTTCCAAGAATGCCATATAAGTAAGATTCTATTTAATTCATAGTTGAAATAGCTTGATGCAAAGTTTTATTGTTTGTTGTTTCCAAAGCTACATGCAAGACACATGGTATCTCGGAAATAGTGTATACAAGGTTTCATGGTGATGAAACTGCATTCACCTCTCTCTTCATTAATTCTTTGACACATCAAAAAAACGCTGACATGTCATCCTATTTAATAATAAGAATGAAACTCCCACCGAGAATGATCTTATATAAGGCGTATGTACCCATAACCATTCACTCCTGGTGTTACCTAGTTTAAGTAATCATGATCAGACTCCCCTACCATTGATCATTAATATCTAGTGCATAAGATTTTTATACCATCAGCATATGAATGATATACTTTTTATTAGTTACAAAAGAAATTTGAAAATATAAAAAAATGCTCACCTTAATATATTATTTATTGGAGACCACACCTTGTAAAAAAAAAGAGTCATACGTTATATTCTAGAAGAATGTGTTAAAGGAGTTAAAGTATTGTTCTCGTACCTAATAATTTCAGGTGGGCCAATTGCTTACAAAGTATAGCTTTACTTCCCACCTTGACGAGATTTTTTATGTATAAATCATCGCGTCACTTTGTGTGATTATTCCAGTTTACTTGTTAGCTTCTACTCGTGTAAAAGTTCACAGCAAGTGTGATTTGCTTGATTTCCATTTCAAACATCTTTCCTTCATCGGTTGCTGTTACATGGTAAGATGCAGAAACGCAGTTCTCGGAGTGGTTGATTTCTTTTATACCACTTCGTTGACTCTACTGGGTTGGTGGTCAGCGTTCAGCAAAGTTGATAGAACTTGGGGGTAGTGGTTATCTACTTTCTCCAACAAAGATTGGAGTGGTTGGAATCGCAGTATTAAAAAAACAATCTCTTTCCTAAAGGAAACCGAAGGCAGCACGGCTAATGGGCCGGGTGTTTGCTATGAGAAACGACGGCTGCTTCCTCCTTGTGCGTTCGAAGTGACAATGACAACTGGACTGCAACCATGGAATTGCTGCCGAGCCCAACACTTTGCTCATGGCTCAAGGACCTGATGCACTGCAGCAATCTTCCTTCAAGGCTTCAACTGGACTGATGATGATGGATCCAGAATTCCAGATGTCTATATAGCTACACGCCTACGGCTACGCTGGACATACTTTGGCAGTTTGACTTGCGGACAAGCAGATTCTCCCCGTGGCGGTAGTGTAACGCCTGGCGCCATTTCTCTCCGGCGGCCACAGCATGCATCCTAGCTGTGCACTTGGGAGTCTCAGGTTGATTGCATTGCTGAAGGACGCCCAAGTGTACGATATTTTATAGGGTGATACTAGCGCCCGGACGTCCGATCCGGAGCACTAGCGTCGGATGATTGGGAAGCAGAAATAATTCCGCTGCAACATGCTTCATATGTTGCATGCAACATGCAAAAAAATAAAAATTCTGGGAACAAAGTTCTGTCGCAATATTTGTGAATGTTTCGATCAACGTTTCGTTGGAAAAATTCCTTTAATCTAAAACATGTCGCAACATTTTGTGCAACCTCATACATCATCTAATGCAACATTTCGATTTTACAGTTGCAACATCCCGAACCCAGAAATAAAATCATCATCAACTTTTGTAAAAAAAAATCACCGTCAACCATGCAACATAAAAATATTACTATTGCAACATCTCAAGTTAGATACTGTAACATCAAAAAATCGAACATACTATAGAACATCTAAAAATCAGTGTTATAACATCAATAAAAACATGTTGAAACAACTGAAAAAAGCAGTTGCAACATCTGTAAAATCCTACTGTAACCTTGAAAATGGTACCACAATCTCCATCCATCCAGAACAGAATCGGACTCAGTTATGAAACATTCACACAAATCTATTGCAACAATTCGATTAGCTCTTGAAACATCCGGTAAAGCTACTGCAACATCAAGAAAATATTACCGCAACAAATCGATTTGCTCGTTGCAACACATACGTATGCAAGAGGGGATGAATGCAACACTCAGCAAACATCCAGAACACCTGCAACATCCAAAAACCTCTATTGCAACACCATGGGGTACCTAATGCAACATGCTCGACGAGAAGAACTGTCTTCAGATGTAGAATCGAGCTTCTTTCGTGCTCCTTTCATGGCCATCGATGAGCACGAACCAAGGCGATGGAAGAGCTCGATGCTGCGCTTGGGGGCCCTGCCCGAGGTGGTGCCAGATCTCCAATGGCTCCCCGCCGTCTGAGCCGCCGATCCCGCAAACAACGGTGGCATCCAGGGCGGGAGGAGCGGCGGTAGCAGGGAGATGGCTTTGCTACTGTAGGTGCCGAGAGAGGGTCCACAAGTGTTGGAGCGCGCCCAAGACGCAGCCGCAGGAGGATGTGCTGCTTCCGCTCCGTGGCACGGCCTCGCGGGAGCGAATTGTGGCTGACATGGAGTGTGTGGAAGAGGAGGAGCTCGTCCATAGTCGACAAACAAGGTAGCAAAGAGCATCAGGTGTGCATGGCAGCGAGCACGGAACGGGATTGAAGGAGTAGCACTCTTGCGCGATGGCTGGCGCTGCTTGCGTGAGAAGCAAGAACAACAGTGTGCGCGGCTGCTGGTGTTGAAGCAAGAGCAGCACGTAGGTCAACAGACGGCGACCATGGTGGTTTGATGGTGGATTATCGTTGCATGTTTGGAGAAGAGATAAAGCATGAGAGAAGGGAGAGCAGTAGTACATAGGTATGCTTGGGGCAGTAGTACATAGGTATGCGGTGGGAGCAATGAGTAGACAGAAATATGCGGTGAAAATTTGTGGAGGATGTGATGCCACGTGCGCGTCTGATTTGTTTCCAGCTCCGGACAGCTGTTTCATAGCATTACCGTATTTTATATGTTAGGATAAAAAAAGAGACCAACTACAAGGTAATCAGGTAAAAAAAAAGAGGAAAATATTTTAGATGGAACAAACCGGATTCTGCGCAACATAATTAGTGGGGTGCTAGTAAACAGTTTCTACCTAATCGTCGCATATGAATAGCAAGCGCTCGACCAACAGAGCCCATCCCTTCCAAACGATCAGCATTAGTTCCGGTTTCAAGTCGACCCGAACATTACCACAGTAAATCTTCCTCTGCCAAGCTTTATACATACAAAAGATCAAGCTTCAACCTGCTTTTGATCTCTCCAAAAGAACGGATCAACCCGCAGTTACATAGGTATGCTTATAAAGCTGGGTACCCGGGTATCACTTCCCATACTTTCGGCAGGGTGGCTTACCCCTCTGGCTGTTTTTGCCCCTCAACATTGCCATTGTCGGGCCAAGAGCACTGCTCCTGAGCGCCCTATAAGACCAAGCAGACGTACTAGCGTTTCGTTTCCAAGTTCCCCAGCCATTTTCCTGAACATCAGTCTTGTCATTGGAGGGCTCGACATTTTCTTCCCAGACTGTATTCTCCGTCTTTTCTGCACATGTTTCTGAATTACTGTAATACCAAAATGGTCGGCGTGGAAACAAAATACTTAAAATAGCAAGGTCCGTACCTAGCGTGGCTTCTTGATCTTTAGTGTTGTTTGGCACCATGCCTGGTTTCTGGCAGTCAATTTTACCTTCATTATCGTCTAAGGTAACTGTCTTTCCAGCCAGTGATCCACCTTTGCATATTTCTGCAGAGGGAGTACTGACAGCCCCTGGTACCGACTCAATACCCTTCAGTAGCCTTACATCAAGAAGTGAAGAGTACTCGATCTGCAGAAGATATTAAGCATGATGCATACCAGGTTCAACTAGCTGGTAATAAGGTCATAAAGTGGAGAAATATTGATTACCTCCAAGGAGCCATCTTCCTTGTAAGGTGACAAGTCCATAAACATATCTGACTCGCCCTCGGGCTTGTTTTCCTCGGTGGTGACCATTGGATGCTCAGGAACAGGTAAGAGAATGATACGAAGTGATATGGGATCATATATCAGAACTTTTCCGACCTGAAACAGCAGGGTGAAACACGTCTTAGTTTCGCTCAAAACTCAACACTGCCAAAATTAATCTAACATCTGCAATGCATTTTTTTTCTTCATGTTTTCCCAAGCCCCCAAGCATTTAAAAGTTGCTCAGTTGGAACTGGATTAATATCGCTTCCATTTCAAACCACCCTGACAAAAAAGAAAGTATAAAGAGTGTGCTACTGGAATTCTGCCATACACGGTAAGAGGACAGCTCTGGACACAATGAGGAAGACAGCTCCACCAATCGATAGGCGATCAGATCTCCCTCCTGCAAGATACAGAAGATTGGTAAACTCATGAATGAACAAAATCGACAATAACATAGATCATAAGATAGCAACTGTTTAAAGCATATAGATACTAGAAAATCCTATATGTATCCATGTTTTTCACAACACAGCATTGTCATTCCGGGTTTATATATTAATATATTTATCGTATTTAATTGCTGAACAGGGGATGTAATCAGTAGCCTCATCCCAATTCTATCGAATGAAATACCTTTGGAAGTCGTGTTAGGGGGTACAAGCTCTCAAAATCCAAAGGTTCACCATTAAACTTTTCTTCATTAGCAATAGTCTTCACACTTGGCCTCTTAATATTACTGCTTTCATCATCCTTTTGATTACTGACAGCACAAAAATCATTTTCAGTAATCTTTCTGTCAATGAAATGATGGTTAGCTTCCATGCTGCTTCCAGCACCAATATCAGCATATTTCTTGTTCGAGTTATTCATTCCCCACTTCTGGCCCTTCTTTTTGCTCATAGTTCCACTCCATTGGAAAGTGCCCTGTAACCACAAGCAAAAACATCAATGAGGAAGCAAGTCAAAGCAGCTGCAAACAATTTTCAATGTTTTCATGTGAGGAAAGAAATTACCATGGTTATTTCTCAGAGCCTTATGTAAAATTTCCATTTAATTTCTTTACTTTAGGGATGTGCATTAAGTACTTATTTAGTTATTTTAAATAGGTGTTTTTGTTAGTCAATCGTCCTATTTTCTAGATCTCAGTGAAAGCAATGAAGAGATTGGATTGATAGGGGGATAGGTGTACATATATATAGGGGTGAGGAGATCTTGAGGTTTATAGAAACAAAACCAAACAAGATCTCCTTGTATCCCTCTAGCTATCCAGGCCCCCTTTTTCCATGCTTGCCGCCCCCGGAGCCAGAGGCGGGCTGCTGCTGCTGCTTGGGCGCTGTGTTGACGAGGAAGAGCCAGAGGTGGAGCTGCCGGTCCCGAAGGAGGCGATGAAAGCGGCACCGGACACCGTCTTGGCCATGGTGAGCTCCTCCAGGAGCAAGTCGTTGTGCGCTTGAAGGAAGGTGGGGAAGGGACGACTGCGCCGGAGGTGACGGCCAACATCCTTGTAGCGCTCATTGAGGCCCCGAATCACGTTCAGGTCCAGTCCGTGATGTGCTCGCCGAGGTCACGAAGGAAGTCCGCCATGGTCTTGAAGCGGTGGCAGTAGTCAGTGATGGAGAGCTCCCCCGGGAGAAGTTGCGAAACTCGGCGTCGAGGAATAGAGCCCGCATTTCTCTATTACCGAGAAACTGGGACTCAAGGGTGAGCTGGGTGGCACGGGCGGTGGCGTCGCGCTCCATGACGGCGTCGGCGAGCTCGCTGGAGAGCGTGCTCATGAGCCACGAGAGCACGACACAGTCCATGCGGACCCAATCCGAAGACTTGGGTGCGACCACATCGGAGAGAACGTGACCTTCCAGGGAGTACTTCCTGAGCGTCACGAGGAAGGACTCGCGCCAGCGGGGGAAGAAAGACGACGTGACGTCAAGGACGAGGGGAACAAGCGCGCGGATATTCTCAACCGCCACGGCTTGCGCGTGGAGGTTGATGATCACAACAGCTTTGTCTTGGAGGAGAGCCTCGCGGACGGGGACGTCCGAGGCAACGGAGCCGACGTCGTCACCGTCATCCTCATGGTGGGGCTCGAGCAGCGGCGGGGCCACCTTGGCGCGTTTGCGGGCGACGAGGTCCCGGGCAGCGATGGCGTGGGCGGCGAGCGCGTCGCGCTCCTTGTCAGCAGCCTTCGCCTCGCGCTCGGCAGCCTCGGCGCGAGCAATAGCGGCATCGCGAGCTTCCTGGGCGAGCTTCGCCTGGGCAGCACGCTCAACGCGCTTGGCAACAGCGGGATCGAGGGGAGCCGAGTCGTCGAGGTTGGAGACGGCGCCGTTGGCGGTCGCGCCGAGGGCGAGGACGGAGGCGCCAGCCATGGGTGCAACACCAACAGATCGAGCGCACGAGGCTGGAGCGGTGGCGCGCACGCGGGAGAAGGGGAGCGGCACCTGGTGGCTGCTCGCTAGGGTGCGGCACCGGAGGCAGCACGCTAGGGTGCGGAAGGTGAATCAGGGAGAAACCTGGACTCGTGATACCATGAAAGCAATGAAGATGCGCGGAATAGTAGATTGGATTGATAGAGGGATAGGTGTACATATATATATATGAGTGAGGAGATCTTGAGGTTTATAGAAACAGAACCAAACAAGATCTCCTTGTATCCCTCTAGCTATCCAAGGCCAGCCGGCGCTAGGCGCCTAGGCTCAGGCCCAATACACACACACGCATACACCACAGATACAGGTTGTCTAACACTCAGCCAATCATTAAAAACTCAACAAGGCTATTGATCCCCTAAATTATCTTCTGAAACAAAATGAGTAACCTACGGTATCATTAACTCCAATCATATCATTATAAGCTGGAGGAAATATCAGGTGTACAAGATTAAATTAATGAACACATACACAGACTTAATCTTGTGCATTAGATCAAACTTGAGAGGCACGAGTGAGATGTCAGAATTCTTCCATCCCTCTTATTCACCTTTTCATTTGACTTGAAAGTCGAAACTAACCGGGCATAAGTCACCCAAAGAGGGATGATGCACCCCCCCACTCAGATCAGATCCTACATGTGGGATTTGAGTTTGCGCATATATTCAACAAGACACTATTGTGCACTTGATATTTCCTCTATAAGCTAATAATGCAAATTTAAACAAAATAACAAACAAAAATGTAACAGCAAGTAAGAGTTCAACTGCACATAAGTCATCTTCTTACAGAAATGCATATTTTATCAAAATAAATCAAGTTCAAGTGCTAGATAAAAGTGAAGTTTCTGTAATAACATCCAGAGGCCTTAAAACTAATACACTGCTGCAAGAAAGCGCATGAAACTATGATGAAGAATGAAAGGACAAGAGAAGTAGTAAGGAACCTGTATCTCCTTTGCTGGTGACTTGTCAGGTTGTCCACCTGAAAACAGAGTATATGTCAAGTTGCCATTAACTCGGCACATGAATATCAAATAGCAACTGAAGATTTCATAGTGGCACATGAATATCAAGTATATGTTAGCCAGAACAATTTAACAAAGTAAATAGATATGTAAAACATGCAAGTCATGAAGGGAAACTAGAATTTAAGTTCCAATGGTTATATAAGAGAAAGTTATAGCTTCAACACATACAAAATCAGTTTCTATTGAGTTGGTGTCATCCATCCTAACACTAAAACCAACTTGGTGAACTATTACCAACTTCCCTTCTTTATGTGCATCCATCCAACACTAAATCAAGGTAGAAAACACAGGAGATTATGTATAATCTCAAGTGCGCACTAGTATCAACATCTGGTCTTCTATGCCAGCTTTCTATTAATAATGGGAACATTATGCCAGACCTAGCCCCTAAAGAACAGCTTTGACTTCCAACTCTCATCCAAAAATACTTTAAATCTTCGCACAGGGCTCTACTAGAAAATTAATGTATTTTTTTATTAATTTCAGCTGTAACACATGCATTAAAATGCGGATACAATTATGAATGGTAATAGGTCTTAGTGAAAACTTATTAAAGAATCAGTATATCAGCTATTGGTAGACTTAGGATCTCAGAACACCAAAGTATTGTTTGTGATGTGCATAGGAAAATTAGAGGCCTCATGAGTCTCAAGGGAAATTTGCTATAAAACTATGATATTGTATTTATCTGCTATCAGTGCTGCTGTATTTTCCTTTTGCAAACAGAAAGAAAACAACGATGCTTTGTGCCATTTTTATTAGTCAAACTCATTGAATTGATAAATTTGCCTGTTGCCTTCCCTGTATGATGATATTTTGCTGCGCGAAAATGGTAGTGCAGTGTAAGAGAAAGGCTGAGGATTGAGAAATTTTCCATTGAAGAATAACAAGCCCAACAGGTTTAAGCAGTGCAATAGTGTAGATCAGCAATAGTGTGTGTTTTCAGCAACTGACAAACACACAAATAGCATTGCACTCCATTGATATCACAAAGTCACAGCAGCACATATGGAAACATAAGCATGTGCCCTGTAAACACAGCCTACCTACGTGTTGTTGGCAATGGCCAAGGTAAGTTCCCTGAACTCACTCTCAAACACACGCACACTTGAGCTGGGGGTAGAAGAAGAAAAGGGGAGAACAGAGCACACACACAAGCTGATTCAATTGGTGCTGCTGAACTGATTGAGCTGCAGCTGCTCTTCTACTCTTTATAGAAAAACAAAGTCAAACTAGAGTACATACTAGAATGAGTGCTTCTACCAACTACATACGACTTAGTACAATACTTGACAGGGCATGCTTGCCCTTCTACTCATGGCACTGCTGCCATATATGGCAGACAGGAGCCAGTAGCAGGTCAAGGAGCTCTACCTGCTCCATTGACTTTTGCAAAAGGAAGAGATTAGCTTAAGAGCTGAGCAATTTATCCAACACGTGTAGGCTTGGATTAACATAGAAAAAGGAGTAGGAACTTCTATAAAGGTAAAGGAAAGAAAAATAAGATGTGGCCGAAGGAGTCTAGCTAATTGCCACCCCTTCCACATGCGCTTCCTATGTTATTATGTTCATTATGGGCAGAGCCATACCTGCCGGTTCAAAGCGAATGTGACCAGGCCGAACCACAACTGGAACAATCTCATCTGATGTATCAGATTCTTCCTCATCTGCTTTGTGGCTAGAACAAGGAACATGTGATCCGTTTTGATTGTTTGATGGGCCAGGCAAGCTATCTTGGTTGCTTGGTGATGGACAATCAGCAGCTATTGGTGAATCTTCATGCACATTCTGCAAAGTATACATTGTGCATTAATATATTGATCAGCAAAACACAAATATAGCAGCTCAGTCAACACAACATCCGTCATCTATTGGAATGCTGTTCCAAAGTGCAAATTTGCGAACCATGAAGGCCTGCATCCAACAACCAGAACACATTACAACTCCCGTTCTCATAAACTGCAGTCATTTCCCCTAATAATGCTTTCCCATAAACCAAGAATCTAACCCTTCTTGTAGATTTTTTTTTGACCTTTTTTCTAACTTTATGTACAGTTTTTAACCCTATTTTAATATATTTACCACAGTAGGGGCCTCCCCTACTGTAATTACCTCAAAAACAAAAAGAATCTAACCCTCAATCCTCACATGTCCAACTCCTACAACTTCACCACCACTGGCATTGATTGGACACCCCTCCATATTGTCACCTTTTCTAAGGGAGTACAGTGGGTAGGTGGACACCAGCGAAGAGGCAGTTTAGGAAGACAGGGCAGTGGGGCAGCCCTTTCACCAGTGAGAAGAAGTGCTACAGAGGTCAGATCAGGAAAAGGAAGATATGGGGAATCAAAGTTGGGTTTCATGGAAAGATGCGAAAACTAACTTTGAAATAATCCATATGGGGTTGCGAGTTCAAGGAACTGGCTTCACCCTAATAGTGCGTCACCAATCCAGCAATACTTGCCAGTTGCCAACATTCAGGAAATTTCAGTATATAAGATAATCATAAAAAGCTAGAAAGTAACATATCAACCAATACCTTTTCTGTTTGTAGTTTTGATTTCTGCCTCAGTTGCCTTTTGATTTTCTTGCGACGAGCACTTCTACTCTCCGACTGACAAGGCAAAATACAAGGCAAAGAGAGATACATGTGTTAACTAAATTAAAATATGTAGACACAAGACTGTTACAGCATCAAAAATACGAAATGAAATTTCTCTATATTTATTAACAATCAAAATAAAGGAGAAATAGATGAACAGAGTTAAGCCCAGTGTCAAATGTTAGTGACGCTGGATGCATAGACTGAAGGGGAGAAAAAAAAACAAGAGAAACAACCATTACAATCATTTGGACCTCAGCGTGCAGGAATGAACCAGATAGAAGGACTATCGACTATGAAAAAACTTAACCTTACCAATATAATAAGCAATACTACAAAAGATAACATGAATTACAAATAATCCAATAGTTAAATAGAGAGAGCATGTGGAAGGGTTTTGGAACATAGAAGCATAGGTTATCCAATAACCAAAGGCATGGGCTAAGAGCACATTCAAGATCTATTGATGGCAATGCACCAATGCATGACCACTAACTTTGGTTGCGCCTGGCGCTGCGACTTATAGTTGCTTCATTAGAATCACATTTATGGCACTTTTAATATTGGGCAATTAGCAATAGCAGACTACTTTATAAATATATGCAGAAACTTCCACCACACTTGTTAAAACAATATAACTAATAACTGTATTTCACAAAACTAAAAGGCAAATTATCGAACTACTGACTTTGGGGTTAAAATAAGCCACACATGAAGAGATATCATAAATAGGTAGATGTGAAAGATATTTGATATGGTGCATCTTTTGCAATGAGGTAAAATAGATTAGTTATCAGCATCACAATGGATTATGTCACAAAGGATGATTAACATCTGTGAGTAGCAAAATTGATGACTAGGTACATAACACACCAGGAATTTTGATACAAACAAGCACACAGAGTCAAACGCATGACATATCAAGAGCAGCAATATATACCTTTTTTATGTCACTTTGAGCATTACAGTCTGCTGCCTCCGTCTCACATTTCAACTCAGTTTGATTGTTCCTAAAAAATCATGATATGAATTTTCCGCAGTGATATGATAGAACAAACAACCCTTCTAGATCCCTGCTGTTGTCAATATGTCTCCCACATCTCATTTTTGTTTACTAAACACACCATGCACAAACACTCCCCAACCTCCAAAACTGGAATAAAAAAACTTCCCGCACGATTTTATTTGTCGCTTCTATCATATTCCCTCACTCTCACATCCTCGTGTGATGTTGAAGACTATCCTGAATGTTCGATTTTTTCCCTATGTTGATGAATATGTGCATGTTTGGTTCATGCCTGATCTTACTACAACTAAAGTTAGGGAGCACGGCACACAACACTTTGAGGCGAAAAAGTCATGGCCACAATTGAGGCGAACTTGGGCAAGAAAATGGCACTTGTTTTATAGCATGAAAATGAGTCTTTGGTGTGTAGGACATGCCACATATATGATAGTGAACAAAAGAGCTGCCTAAGAAAGTGAAATCCGGTTCGAGCTAAAAAAACCAAAGTCAAATCTGCACTATCTCAAGCTTGGCAAAGTTTGTTCATGAACCAAACTACCAAAATAATAAAAGTAGTGACTTATAAGCAGGATCCTGAATAGATCTCTATAGATTTTTACAGAATTTGCTGTTGAGCAACAAAAACAACTGGAACCCTAAATATCTACAAATAGCTAGCTATGTTTCACTATATGCTACAGCTGTGCAATAGCTTTTCTGGGACTATGCTGTGAAACCAGGAGAACCACAATTTTTATAATCTTGCTTATAAGAGGGAATATGGATTTACACCATTCTAATATACACAGATTTTACTTATTTTATGCCAACTGTTTGAACTATATTATGACTAATTGAATTGTTCTCATGTTAATATGGTTGATGCTCAAAATAGAATCAAATACAATACAAATCATGATAACAGAATCGCTGAGATCAATTATGGCACCAACAAGACAACAATATATCACTTCAGTGAGGCTTTTCATTAAAAAATTCTTGTTCATATTAAGACTACTACAATTAAAAATCTTGTAGATATAAACAAGAAAGCCACATGTCGTCAGTGCTAGAAATTTGCTGGTTATGGTCAATTTTTTTGAAATGGACAAGCAATTTGCTGTACAAGAACAATGAAATAACCAGTTTTACATCAGAATTTAAGTAGCCAAAAGAAGACACCAGAGGAGAGGCATTGGAGAAAAATAGGTAGCAACAACCACCCAACAAGCTATTAACCTGAACTCTACACTGATGACTAGTGGCAAACTCACTAGGAACAAATTGTTACGTGCTTTTTGTAAATGACACATAATGACATGATGACATACAACAGAGCAATACAATTTAAACTGATTGTGGTCGACAGGTTTATTCAAAAAACATTTCCCAAATTAGAGTGACACAAAAACAATATCTGGCATAGGACTTGAGATAATACCTCTCTGCTTTTGGCTGTTCCATCGAGGTAGCGGTAGTTTCAGGTTGTAGTGTTTCCTTCTGAGTTTCAATATCAATAGCTGACAACATCAAGTTTTTAGATCCACTCTGATCCTGGTATTGCTGAACATTATCCTCCTTGCTGTCATCTATATGCTTTCCAGAATTTGCCACCTTCAGCTTCTTTCTCCTGCACCAAAACATCAATGAGATAGAATGGACATATCGCTGAACAGAATAGAGATGCTGACATCAATAATTGTTGTAGGGAAAAGTGTATTTTTCATCATCCCTCAAGTATTGCAAAAGTGTGACATTCATTCCTAATGTTTCATTTGGTGCAGATCAACCACTTAACTAACTAAATCGGTGTATTTACCATCTTCACCATAGTCTAACAATGGTTATATGTCATATAACATCAGTTTAGGCCATGTAATCATCTTACTGATCACTGGTTAGTCACATCTATAGTTCGGCGTGAATCGGTTCCGTTAATTTTTCAGATACAATTTTTATGGGATAGACAATTTAGAGGATTTACTGATTTTTTTGTGGGCTTTATATCTTTGACTCAACATATTACATCGTTAAGCAGAGATTAGTCAGATGATTTACCTGGCATAAACCGCCAATAGATGGTACTAAACCATTATTAAACTAAGGTGGGGATGATAAATGCAATAGTCTAGTTTGTTAAGGGGTTCATTTGCACCAAATAAAAATATGAGGGATGAATGTCACACTTTTGCAATACTTTAGGGACGGAAAATACACTTTTTCCATTGTTTTATGATTCTAATAGAAAACTTTCAAACGAGCATAAATCAGCTTGTATGGACGAGCAAAGCCGGTTTAGGGGATTCAAAAAATCAGAACCCTGTAAAAAGAAGGGGGGAGGAGGTCCCACCAAAGTGATATTCCATAGTTGGCAAAAGAAAAATGCTAAAACGAAAATATATTAGTATACTTTATCTCAGGTATTCCTGCAACGCCATCATGACACTTCCTCTTTGAACATGCACCATTATTTTCTATGTTGTGGCTAACGGTTGCATTTTCTTCAGGCTGGCGATCACCATCTTCCTCTTCTTCTTGGTACTTACTGCCATCCTTTTGATACTCAATCGCAAGTATTTCATGATCAACTGGAAGTGGCCTCTTCTCTACAACCTCAGGATCTTGAATGCAGTGCACATCATTGTGCCCTCCAAGCTTCTTGCAGGATTTTTGTTTAACCCTGGCAATACAAAAGAACATTAGCAATTGCTGCCATCACTTGTGCAAGAAGTGGCCCACTGTTGTGTGCTTAATAGATGCATAATGCAAGGAAATACTAAATCAAAAACAAGGGAGGCATATCTGGTAGTTAAAAAACAATGGAGCCCTTCACTGTAACCTTTTCATAAGCCAAGATGGTATTACTGCTTCAATTACACCATAACTCATTTGATACTCCAGCTTTATGTTACCACTAGCCATTATATGTTCTTGTTGTTAATACAATGACCAATATTTGTCTTCAAGGAAAATAACTACCCCCATATTATGAACATATGGTCTGGTGTACAATATTGCTTGTCATAAGGATGTCCCGGATTTCCCCAAATAACTATTGTTCTAAGGCACAAGAGTTGATCAGTGTAAAATCTGCTTCATTGCTAATGTACACAGAGGGGAATGAAGAGACACATGATAATGAAACCTAGCACCCTGCAGATTTCACATGGAGCTCTGTGGAGACTCATTCCAACCTTTCCTTTGTGGTCAGAATTAGAGATGAAACCGAAATATCAAGATGCTACCAGAAAAGAGAATGATAAAAGGCACTACATTACATATACTAAGATACCAACAGGCAACAGTTACCTTATGATATCCTTGTCCCTGAAGATGCAGATTGACTCGAATGGTGGCAAGGCAAACCCATCCATCTGCGCACAAGATATCATTCATTCCTTATTTATACACAAAGCTCAGGTATCCGCTTCTTTGTACAGAATACAAACATGAATAAGAAATGGGGAAAAAAAAAGAAATCAGATCAAATGTCCAACACAAGCTCAGGTATCCGCTTCTTTGTACAGAATACAAACATGAATAAGAAATGTGTGTGTGTGGGGGGGGGGGGGGGGGGGGGGGGGCGCACTCTTGGAGAAAACCCGCACGAATCGAGCAATCAGGTTTGGGGGGTTAAAGGAACCCCTGCACGGAGGTGGGGAGATGGAAAAGGCAGCGAGAAAACAGAAGGGGGAAAGGATCCCAGCAAGGAGGAGAGGTGGCCAGGCCCCCTACCGAGAGGACGACGCCGCCCGGGCAGGAGCGACGGAGGCGGAAGCGCGCGGCGACGTGCGCGGCGAGGTCGGCGACGGTGGCGATCTCCGGGCGGAGGAGGAGCCAGCAGCGCCGGAGGCCTTCATCCCTCTCCGCACGTCGGAGGAGGCGGCGGTTTTCGAACACCAGGCGGAGCCTCACCGGCGCGGGCGGCGGTGGCGGCGGCCTCGCCATTGGTGGTGGCGTCCTGGTCTGAGGAGGGACGGAGGGAGGGTTTTGGGTTTTCTTCGCCTTTTTCAGTTTTTCCTTGGAAGGTTTGGACAGCGGCGGCTAAACTTTAATCGTGTCAATCGCATGTTCGATACTAATTAGAGGTACTAAATATGAGCTAATTACAAAATTAGTAGCAGAACCCTAGACTAAATCGCGAGACGAATCTATTAAACCTAATTAATCTATCATTAGCGAATGGTTAATGTAGCACCACGTTGTCAAATCATAGACTAATTAGGCTTTATAGATTTGTCTCACACCTACGTTTAATATTCCTAATTAGTGTCCAAACATCCGATGTGATAGGGGTTAAAGTTTAGTAGCCCCTATCATCCAAACACCCCCAAATTTGATATGAGCCTTCGGAGTTGGGACAAGCTAGAGAGATGGATTGCACTGGCACCTTCGCTTGGTTTGCACATTGTTACTGGTTATTTTTCGTATTATTTTCATTATATTTTCAATGATTCTCTATCTTTTTCATATGAAGCATACACTAATATGCATACGCACACTATAGATAATAGCATCTTCAAGAGACTTCTCGAGATGTTGATGGTGTTTGCTACTGAAAGAAAAATATCCGTTAATTTTTGGAATAAATTTAAAAAAATATGAGTACGCATGCCGAGTTAAAGACTTATGGTAGATTCTGCCACGAGGAATCTTACCCTTTCATTATTTTAATCCTTCATGGGTTTAAATGGGCTTAGCCCACTAGAGAGGCATACACTAATATTAAGCTGTCGTCTTCACCATACCCTTCATGATTGATTCGTACGCTCAAAATAGGTTTAAATTTTCATTTGAATTTGTAAGCAATTCAAATTTAAATCTAGACATTAGAAATCCAAGTAAGCAATAGAAATCCAACTCGCACGTGCATTTATACTTAGTTTATAAATGCACATAATACTTTGCTAAATTATTTAATTAGTAAAATAGGCTTTTACTTTAAATTGGTTTTAAATTCATGCTTTTCGTACAATTCATGTTTTTAATTTAGGATTCTTGCACATTAACATTCCATATATTATATGGGATGTCGCAAACAACTTATGTATAAACTATTTATTGAATTCTTGAGATAAGTCGGTAGTTGGTATCGTACATTCATAGAAGTTGCTACAAAATATATAGAGCCTGTTTGGCAGAGCTCCACGTAGCTTCAAATCCTCAAAAACAGCAACTCCACGCAGCTTCAAATACTCAAAAACAGCAACTCTACCACAGAGCAGCTCCAGCGTGGAGCTATGCTCTCACCATGAAGCTGAGGAAAAGTTTTTGGTTGAGATAACAGCTCCAGATCCAGAAACAGAGTTTTTGAATGGATTGTCCACTGATGCCCTTGTTGTTTTTCTTTTTTTTCTCATTTTTTTCTCTTCTGTTGTTTTTCCAGAAACTGAGATTTTCGATCGATACTCAACAGCAGCAGATAGCATACATAGATGCAACTAGCTAGCTAGGTAGCAGCTAGGGATGGATGATGCATCATCGATATGAGTCGCGTGCGCATCTATCATATAGCTAGTGTATGATTAGGAGATGGATGCACGTACGAAACGAAATATAAAAAGCAACAACGACACACCAGAAGCGTGTGGTGTGTTGTTGGATGATCTATGGAGGTCAACATCATCAGATCATATGCCGCTTGCTTTGAAGAGCCTCATGAGGCCGAAGGTGACGCCCATGGCGGCCCAGCTGCCGATCACCACCCGCGCGCAGGACCTTGCGACGGGGGTGCGGCCCAGCACGCGCCGACGCAGCCGAACGCGGCGAGCGTGGCGGTGGCCAGCGCGATGACGACGCCGATGCGGAGCCTGTAGTCGCGGACGAAGCCTGCGGCCAGCAGCGGCACGAGCGCGCCGACGGAGAAGGCGAGCGCGGACGCGACGGCGGCCTGGACGGGGCTCAAGAGCGCCTTCTCCTCCTCGCCGCCGCGCTTGCCGTCGCGGTCGAGCTGGGCCAGCTCCACGTCGCGCTGGGAGCAGACGGAGATGAACTCACCGATGGCCATGCTGCAGGCGCCCGCCAGGAACGGCCGTGCCAAACAGGGAGAAGAACGGCGCAAGGAGAAGAATCGTCCCGCACGGGGAAAAACGGGGCTGCGGCAGAAAGAAGAAAAATAAGCGACTGGTACAGTGGGTGTAATCAATAGTATTTTTCACCAACTCTAGGAGGGGTTACAAAATCAGCGTTTGAGAGCGTACCCTCTGAGGTACTCCGTGGATTTGGTGGATTGGGAGCTAGATTTGAATTTTTGCGGATCTAGATTTCACGGTGCTAGACCGTTTGGCTGGAAAAACTAGAAGCGGAGCTGTTTTCAGGATCTGGAGCTACGTGAAGCTCTGCCAAACAGGCCCATATTCAATAAATTTATTGAAAACGTTTAAATTGGTAATAAGTTCTTTGACTAAGTTGAAAGTGACACCGTGTAACAAATTGTATTGTACGCCTAGTAAAAACTTATCCCAACACTGTATACTAGTGCATGCCATGCGGATATTGCATAAGAACTTACGTCATATTTTGTTTGCAATATGGGTTGTGTTAGCTACTTAGGTAGCAACATCCTAGTTTTTATCATCTTACGTACGTTCTGTGCACCAACCTATTTAGGATTATACAGTAAATAGTAAATCTAGTAACAATTTAAATAAATGTTTCCTAACAACTTACATGTATAACATGGATTTTGTTTATAAGATAAGTGAAAAAAAATGGACATAAGATTAGAGAGCTACCATTAATTTTAGTGACAAATGGAAAGCGAAAAACTAACTTTCCTAGCCCACGATTATTATATGCCATCATCTTGATTTCCTCTGTCATCCCAAAAGTCGTGACAGAAAAACAAATTCATGCTCATGTGACATCTATGCTCACAAAATTGCACGTGGTTGTGGACGTACACTTCCACGGTACCCCGACCACTCAAGCTGTCATGCATTCAAGGGGTGTTTGGATACTAGGGGTTAAAGTTTAGCCCTATCATATCGGATGTTCAGATGCTAATTAGGATGAATAAACATGAACTAATTATAAAATTATTTGCAGAACCCCTAGACTAATTCGCGAGATGAATCTATTAAGCCTAATTAATCCATCATTAGCAAATGATTATTGTGACACCACATTGTCAAATCATGGATAATTAGGCTTAATAGATTCGTCTTATAAATTAGACTCCATCTATGTAATTAGTTTTATAATTAGACTATATTTAATACTTCTAATTAGTATCTAAATATCCGATGTGACAGGACTAAACTTGAGCTCCCCTGAGCCAAACACCCCCTCAATTTACCGAAAAGAAAATATTTGATAAAAAAGCTAAAAAGGAATAAGTAAAAAAAATACAATGACAAAAACTCGGTAACAAGTAGGCCCAATCCCATACAAACATTTTGCGATGAGCGAAGTACCAGGAATCTGCATGTTGAGTTCTCATGATCCATATACAGGATTTAGCAGCTCCCCAATAAGGCTTGAATATAACACAGAAGTGCAGGAATTCAGTTTTGAGATATGACTTAAGATCCATACTTAATACAGGCTTCCAACAACACACATGATCTTTTCCCTTATCCATTACATGCGCCGCATAGAATTGTTTTGCGATCTTGTTGCATGAATTTGCCCAACAGATGTCGAACATATATAGGACATGACGGGGAACTAGGTCAGCTCAATTTATCTAACTTGCATTTCATGGGCATTTTTCTCTCCACCGGCAAATACAGGAACACGAAAAACCCCACATGCTGCAAAATCGGTTAGTGCACCCTTTGGGGCTATGCCAGCTAAACATGGCATTCAGTTGAGGTCCTCAACTGAACACGTTCACCACAACCACCTGGATAAAACTAATAAAAGTATTGCTGAATGGCTATCATGAAGGTTCCTCTCCGTTACCATGGACAACTTGGTGAACAAGCTTGTCAGATAACCTCTTTGTTGCCTGAAAGATATGCACAAAGTCACAACAAAAAGAAGGAAACAGAAAATCCGTAGTAGAATTGACAGGTAAACCGAACACAAAAGGAGAACATAAGAGATGTTAAGACTTATATCATTTTCAGTATTGCTATCACAAATGAGTTCGAGAGCAAAAGTGAGAGTACTGTCGACCTCATCAAATTTGTGGCTTACTGCTACATAGTAAATCCTCAAAAATAAATAACATGGGGTTTTCTGAAACAAGTTTTTCCTTAGTTTTAAGGAAACACGTCTGTGATCTTCGGATAGCTAGCACTTCAAGGGGAAACAATTGGTAAATCATTTTTTAGCGATTAAGAGAGTGCTTTATTGATTACTCTGGAACATGGTTACGATTGTTTTAACAAATTACTGGTAAAGAGTATAAGGTTTATCAGTGAGATATGAAATGTGCCGTATCTCAAAAGGATTTGGCAGTTTGAATCCTGCGACTAGTTCAAAAGGCCTTTGAACTTTCAGAAAAAAATAAGTTTTAAAATACCAAAAATATTTAGACCATTTTTTGTAGAATAACGCAACAAGGGAACTCTTGTAAGTTGAATGTTCATGAAATGGAAACCAGCAGCAGTATAGCAAAGTGGATTAGAAGGAAATAATGGTAATCGGACATCAGGACTGAAAATAAAGAGCAATAGGATGGCAGACCTGGAAATGCCTCATATGCAAAATAGGCTCACACCCAACCTCAGCAACCGATTTTCCAAGAGGAGTCTTAACATTAAATCTTCTTGCTTCATATAGAGATAATTTGTTATCTCTATCAGGAAGTTGATGGCAAATCTTAAGTAGCGACCCTAGTGTATTCATCTGCATACAGTTCAGAGGCATTTATCAGTAACCACATCATAATTTACTTGGCATAATGTAGATATAATAGAACATTCTAAGATCATAACAATAATTACTGAATTTTGTAAAAGGAATTTTGTTTCAGCACTTCTGCCATGTATATCTGAGGGATTCCACATGAACCAACAAATCGTGGAAAAAGAAAAAGGCGAAACATAAATTAGTCATTATATGCCCAAAAGTAGCGAATATTAATTCCTGAGGCAAAAATTTTGTGAAGTCATATACATTTTTGCTTGACTTTCTATGTCAGAAAGATTCTAGTTCTGTGTTCTATTTCTGTGTTCAGATATACATACTGCAGTTTTCCACTCTAATGCATGATACAAACAATACTCAAATTGGTAATAAAAAATGCATGTGAAATAAAATGTGGTAGATCACGTACTAGGGTAGAACTCTGTTATAAAGGCTGCAGGTAAGGAAGTGGTATTATATTGCATAAAAAATATAAATTATTGGCAAACAGAAAGGTGGCACCAACCTTCATGTAGGGGCATGAGGCACAACCTCCATGAATGGAGCAACCTTCACTAGAACTCACACCAGGAACAACAGTAAGATTGTCTAAATCACTAGCTACTGAAGAACCAAGATGATGGGAACCATTGGTAGATGTCTTAGAAACTGCATCTGATGAAACTGGGAACACAATCTCTACTTCAATGTTCGCAATCTCCTGAGAAGAACTATACAAATCAAATAATTCCCGGACAGCAGCAACAATTGAAGTGATCATGCCTGATTCTGTTCCTAACACAAACTGAAGATGTTCATCTACATTTCTGTCCAGAGCACCCTTCAGATGATCCTTGATGAAATCCAAGATGTTCTGAGTGGATCCAACAACTCCCATTCCCCTCGGTTTTGCTTCCATTGCCAAAGAGAACATTTCTCCAGGGACCTCAAAGTGTGCTGTCAGAAATGCATCACAATATTGTTCCTTTATTTTCTCCACAACCTCGTGGCCAAACATGTCATGAACCATACAGTTACCATCCTGCATATCAGCAAACAGTTATTAACAAAGGAAAAACTAGAGGATGTGAAACCAATTAAAACCAAATGAGACAAAAGTCATAATAAGAAACAAAGATCATTTCATTAACAGATTTATGATACAGAGACAGATTTCAACCAATTCAAAAGAACAATACAACTAATCTAACGATCCATGCAAATATGCCATTGCCCCAAGAGCTAATGAATTCAACTAATTATTTTTGAACATTTGAGGAACTAAAAAAAACTTATTATTGTATATGCTAGTTCATAGTTAAACTAACACAGGTTTACTAGTGAATAAACCATGTCTAAGTGGTGGCCAAAATGCTAAACACACAGTTAGGGCAGAAATTTAAGTCTAACCAACTAGTAGAGGACTGTGTGTGATCATCCAAAATCTAGTCTCAGCATTCTTCTCTGCATATACACTATGTAGCTCCGTTAATGTCTGTACATTTTTTTTCATACTATATATAAAACAACAATCAAAGTTTGGTACCATTATTTCTGTGATTTAATAATCTGATCTTTGTAAATCTGAATAATTATAGAAACAAAATGGAATCATAAATTGAGAAAGAAAATATACTTTACAAGAACTCTCAAGATTGAGATGGAAAGTTTAATTTTGTACAAATTAATTTGAGATCACAGGAGTGTAACTTTAATGACGTTACAAGCACTCTGGATTAACTTGAAATTAGAGATAACTTCGAAGAATAATCTTCCAAAGGCACATGAACGAAACAGAATCATGAAGAAACCTGGTAGTAGTGTAGATGTGGCAATAATGAACTTATAGATTTCCTGTTGTGATCTCGATGTATTTTTGCAATTTCTTCATCTGACATGGTAGCCATTCTCTGAAATAGATCTGCTATGTTTGCACCCATATATGAATCAGGACCATACCAGACAGTAAGGTCTGGTATTTGGGCAAATGCCTAAAATACAGATGGTTAAAACTTAAAAGGCTTGATAAAGGACCAACAAAATAAAAAAAATGAAATATATTCCAGAGAACAAAATAATGTCCACTCAGTAATACCGAGAAGCAAAACAAATACCTGTAGTATAGTTGGAACAACATTAGAAGAGGTACAGGTAATTGTAGGAACAAGTTCATGAGCATGAGCTTTTGTTTCCAGAGAAGTATTGATGTAAATAACATGCAAAGCAGGATAGGATCCTGATGCTTCCCTCAAGAAATGAGTATATTCAGAACTTGAAGCCGCATCAGCTAACGAACAGCCAATCTGTTCACTGGACATTCTGTAAACACCAACCTGCATAACCATAAGAATTAGTGCCCACAGTTTGTGGGGTTGGGAAGCCATCAGGTTGTGGTGATGGATATCGATATGTGAAAACAATGAAGAATGACATTCTGGATATGCTGATGTAGACTAAACCTTTGGTCAGAGTTATGAAAACATGATAGATAGTGAATACAGCCAAATATATTATTACCTAGATGGATGCAAGTGCGGCAGTAGGTCATTGTGTTCTGTTTAGACAGTCAGGTTATGGTTCAAAATCTTCTTCCACTACAATTTTCTCCATATTTTGCATAATCCCATCCAATGTTTGCTCAATTTTCAGAGAATGCTAGGTCACAATGACATATATGCTAACACAACAGTATTAACGGGATCAGACTAGGATTGTTCTGGTATTCAGCCAAACTAACAAACTGGCATAGTGTATTGACACAGTGCCTAAAGTAGAAAGAAAACAATTTCATATAAAGGTTCTCAGATGACATTATCATCACTAACAGAGTAACCTGATAAAGTGCATATATAAACCTACTCAAACTAGCTTGACTCTAGCAATATGCTCTTAGTGACAAATGGGTATGACAATTAGTTGGACATGTCGAAACATAAGTCTGACTAAAAATATACCTTATTAAATCCTGCTTGATCAAGTATTGCTCGAACATTTTCTGACATGAAGTCAACACCCAGCACTGTAATGTAGTCGCATCCTGCTTCAGCCATTTTAACAGCGCTATCTGCCATTACCAAGGAATCTGATATGTGGATGTGGGGCCACTGTTTCTTTGCAGCAGTGAGTATGCCTTGTACCTCAGGATCCATATAAAAGTGTGCAACAACACCAATTTTTTTCTCCGTAAGGATATTCACAAGTTCTGAAACCTTGGACTCATTAGGAGATAAAAACATCGCCTGCAATAACATTTAAATGTAGTCAGTTTCTTCATGAAGATATCAAGATGAAAATTTAAAATAAAAGGATGCAATATTGAAGCCCATTTAAGTTGTACATCTTTCATTAGATTCGCAACTAAATTAACTTTTAAAGTAACAGACCTTTCTACAAATATGTAAGTTGGCACGTTTGTGGATGCAGGTGACAGAGTGACAGGCCTCACAAAGAAGTTCGCACGTCAGAAATTATCTCATAGCTATGCAGCTCCACTGAGCACCACTACAGCCACAGAGTGCTGGTACTAATCTCTGAGTTTCACTAGCATGAACACACTATCAACAATCCTGGGAAAGGGGGAGTCACCTAATAGCTTTACAGCTCCATTAAGCATAATCAACATCATGCACTCTTACTGTTACCTGGACAAGGGTGCGAGTGTCAGACTAGGCAAACTCTAGAAAATAGGATTCAGGAATTCGTCTAGTACATATTGTTTTTTAAATCTCGTAAAGCCAATTTTAAGCTTTTGGCACAAAACAACACCAGACCATGAAAAATAATAGAGAAAAGACAAGATGGACTTTATGCTTCCATGTGTTGGCCAGCTGGCCCATCCAGCCCAACTAGAGGCCATATTGTAACCACTCCGCTGCTCAGCTGTCCCATCCCTCCTCCTTACTTAGCCACGCGGGGATATGACATGCGGAGTCCATGTAGTATTGGCTGCAAGTAATCTCCAGGAGACATTGGCAATTTGGCATGAACACACTATCGACTTCTTCTTGTGTGGATTCATTGATCACCAACTGTCCTCCAGGCTGCTAATTCTAACTAGTGGGCATCCCTATTTTCATCCTACTGGGCAGCTGCAATAATGGGCAACACCAAAAAGCATTGCAGCTGTTTTCTCCTAGTGTGTGTAGCACTCTATCTCATCACGAAGGAGGGTTTTGTGTGGCAATAAAAGTTTCCTTAAAGTTCTGTGGCAAAAACATTAGAAACGGGAAAACCCTTGTTGAAAGGACACAGTGCAATTCTCCAGTAAAAATAAATAATATTTTCTTTTCAAGAAACAAAAATATTATTCCCAGGCAAGCAAGATGCCAATATGACCACACAAAGTGGAAAAGGAGGGGTGATGTTGACACTAGCCGGTCTATTCCCTAGTCTCCATTCTTGACCATACGCATAGCTGACTACGAGTCAGCTCCTTTCCTCAGCTCATTATCGATCAAATAGGGAAAAATGGAAGAATCAATAGAAAAGCTATCTTTTATTCGGTGGTGCTAACTTTTGTGGAAAAAGGAAATGGGGACCCATCCTTGGCAGATTCTTCACGTCAATATACCCAAGCAAAAGCGCATCCTTCTTTAGGCATTTTCTAAAAGAGACAGCACATCAGTTATAGTGTTATACTAGCAATTCCCCATTTGTTGAGGCAAGCCACGTCGTTTGAGGCAGATCAACAGCACCCCGAGCATTCAAATGACCAACTAACAACCAACCAATCAAAGCAACGGAACGGAGCAAGCAATAAGCATGAGCCAACGAGTTTTGGAGGAAGAGGAGCTCACCTGCGCCTCGGCGTAGCTCCCCTGCGCGCGCAGGGCGCCGTCGCGCGAGATGACGAGCGACGGGAACGGCTCCCCGGGTTGCCTTCCCTCTCGCGCGGCGATGGCCACCCGCGCCCGCTTCTGCATGGCGACGAGCACGTTGTGCCACGTGCTGGCCCGCGACGGCGCCGCCGTCATCCCGGCCCCGAGCGGCGCGAGGCCCGGGTCGGCGGGGTCGACGGCGAGCACCTCCTCGGGCGTGGCCCCGTCCAGCGCGGCGACGAGGCAGGCGCAGTACCCGCGCGAGAGCTCCGAGTCGGAGTCGGCGGCGAAGCGCATCCGGCCGCCGCCGTCGGGGCGGACGGCGAGCCACACCCGCGCGACGCAGCCCATGACGCGGTTGCCCGGGACGCGGTCGGGCTCCGGCAGCCGCGGGAGCGCGGACGCGAGGGAGAGGAGCCGGCGCTGGCGGTCCGCGTCCGACGGGAGCGCGCGGAACTCCTCGGCGAGCCGGCGCAGGCGGAGCCGCGGGTGCGCGCCGGCGGCGGCGCCCTCGGAGTCGTCGGCGCGCGGGAGGGGTGGGGGCGGGGGAGGGGCGCGGGAGTGGGCGCATCGGACGGCAAGGAGGGCGCGGGGATAGGGGCGGGGAAGGATGCCGCGGGGGTAGGGAGGGAGCACGAGGCGGGGCTTGGCGGAGGCGCCGGGGGCGGGGGCGAAGAGAGAGGAAGGGGCGGCGGCGGTGTCCATGGCGGCGTACTTGCGGTGGTATGGCGGTGGTGCTTGCGGCCGGGGAGACGTGGAGGAGAGGGCGCGTTTTTATTGGGGGATCAATTCGGGGAGGCGGCGTGCGTGCTTTGTGTGGGCGGATCGAGGTGGGTGGCCCTGCCCTGCGGGTGCGGGAATTCAGTGGGGGTGACTGGTGAGATCGGCATTCCGCGCCGGCGGCTCTCTGCCTGCGGGAAGGGTAGTGAGAAACTTCGGCTCCGTCATCCGTGCGTTCTTTGGACCAACACTGGCCACTGGGGATGCGCTACTAGCCGCGCACCGCACAGCTGAACCGACTGCGCTACGGCGCGTTCAGGGGCTCAGGGGCTCAGAGGAGAACGTCTCCTGTACTCCCGTCTCTTCATGTACTACCATACTCCCGCACAAAAAAGTCAACCAAAACGTGCATGTAAAATTCAAAAAAAAATGGATGGATTGATGATGCAAAGATCTATGTTTACGCAAAATTTGAGATGCAACAAAAATCTGTGCAAGAAAATAACAAAAAGAAATCAGCACTTCATATTGCGGGTTGCGCATGTTCATCTCTAGACCCGCACCGTTACTGTTCAATCGCTGATTTTTTTCTTCTTACACAATTTTTTCTCATCCTCAAATTTTGCATGATCCTAGAAGATAACAAGATGCATTTATTCATATTTTTGAATGGATTTTTTATGCACGTTCAAAAGTGCATTTGCAGGTTGGGAGTATGTGAGTACACCAACCTACGGGAGCACCAGATATGTTCTCAGGGTCACAGCACGGAAAATCAATCCCCCCTCCCTGGATAAAGGGGGTTGAGGAGGAAAAACACAGCTCCACCAGATCCCTTTTCACAATCCCCTTTCCCTATAATTTTTCTCAATCCCCTTTATTCTCCTCCCTCTCACCTTTATTTTCTCAATTATCCTCTCTTTTTCTCAACCCCCTTCCCTCCTCCTCCTTCTCTCTCGTGCCTGGCCATCATGGGTTGCCCATCTGCCGCCCGCGCTTGGCTGCCGCACCGGCCCCACGCCTCCGCCCCGTCCCACCGTGCTACCGCGCGGGTCGCCGTCGCCGCTTCGTCGGCCCGGTCATCGGCCGTGGCCATATTGTAGGGCCCCCGTGTCGTCATCCTACTGCGATGGCAAGTCGGGTCACCGCGCCGTGCTGCCGCCTTGCAATCCCGTCGCGCCGCCTGGCCACACTGCTGCCCCACCTTGCCACCCCGCCGTCCCATCGCATCGACCGGCTGGGCCGGTCCCTTTGCTGGCCGGCCACCGCGCCCGTCGCTAGTGGGTCTAGCTCAGTGCCCCCCGCCACCAGCCACATGGCCATTGCCGGTCGCCGCGCCCATCTCCGGCAGCTCCAGCCCAACTCATCACCGATCTTTTTCTAGGAGCTGAGGGAGGGGAAAGAAACAAGAAAGATTCTTGACCCTATGATAGATGGGCTCCACACGTAAGAGGATATAGAAAGGGAAAGGGGAAATGAGATCTGCTGCAGCACCTCTCCTCAATATCATCAAATTGTGAAACGGGATTCCCCTATACGAAGAAAAAAAAAAGGAAAGTGGATTCTCAATCTGCTGGAGTTGCTCTCAAGGCGCGCTTCCAAGCTTCGGCCATGGGAGGTTCAGCCCGTGAACAGTGGTAGCGTATGGCACTGGATGGTAGGTACTCCCTCCCCCTCCATTCCAAATTGTAGGTCATTTTGGTATTTTAGTTTATGGATATTTGTATACATCTAGATATAGTATATATCTAGGTGCATAGTAAAAATATGCACTTAAAACGACCTACAATTTGGAATGGAGGGAGTACGAGAGGAGAGGCACGTGATTAGTATAAGAATAGGAAATGGATACACTAATCCCATAAAAAATCATTAATTTTAGATGAGACGATTCTCCAAATCAAAATCTCATCTATTTTTGGTACGTCCAGAGAACTTGTTGCATGTGATTTGATCCGACTCCAGCCGTTAAGAATTGATAATTTTCCTTCTTCAACTCACCCATATAACCACCATCATCATGCATGCATCATCATCATCATCATCATCCCATCTTACTGCAAAAATTGTTGCTACCATGCTGCTCCACGTAGGACATGCTTCAGCGTGCCTAGCCATTGGGGGTAAGAGCATCTTCAGCATATTGATTTTCCCCTTTTCCTTTTATCACCACACAGGGGAAATAAACATAGCATAATCCCTTTTCTTGAAATATTCAAAACTTATTTTCAATTTAAAAACCATGCATTAAACCTACATGTGTGACACACTTGCTTGTTTTAGGAAACCCATCTCAAACCCAAGTTCCAAATCCTAGAAACAAAATTCCTAAAATACTCCCTTTTCTAAAGTCCTGGGATTAATATTCAAACCTAAATTGGATATTAATTCCCAAATCAAACTTCAATACAAACCCCACCCATCCTAGCCAAGTCATACTTTTTAAACCCTAAACCCCTCAAAAAGGCCCCTTTCCATGCCCTACTCAAACCCATAATTTCAACTCTATTTGGATTGGAAATCCAAGTTCAAAAACCATTTCAAATAAAAGATAAACTATATCCAAGGATAATGGGTCGTCTCTCTCCAGCTCAACACCACGCACGTACGGCCCGCGCGGCTCGCCGCTCCGCCGCCACCCCGGCGGAGATTGGAACGCCTGGAAACGCCGCATCGGCGTAGTTCCGGCGCGCCCCGCAGCGGCACCGCTCGGCCACGGCGCGTGACCAGCCACCGCCGTTCCGCTCCGTCCCACCCGTTACCCATTCTGTAATACCCCGTACTTATGGGTTATTAATTATCTTGTTAAGAGATATAGTTAAGCTAAATAAATTGTATTTTCACATATGCTTTATAGATAAGCTAAGAGAAGTTTAATTTAATATCTTAACTATATCCTTGTGAGCATTCCTAAATATTTCGTATAGCCAGCTTTCTTATGCATATGTGTGTGCATCGCTAATGAGGCATCATGTGGTTGCTTAAATAAATAAATTAAGGATGGTTAGACTAAACTATGGTACGCAGGTGGGTTGCTAATAGTTAAAATATTTCATGTTGAGCCGCGCGTACATATATACATATACTTGTTTATGAACCTGCCGGCCAATACTTAGAATAATTGTGGGACCTAGCACTTATACGTTTCCTGCTACCTTGATGGTATATGCTAATTAAGGGCACTTGGAGCTGGTTTTAATTTAAATATTCTTAGCGCCTATGAGATGAGTTAGTTAATAATATTTTTACTGCTGCATGCATATGTGAATTTGTGCATATGATGTTAGAAAAGTACATAGCTGATGAGGGTATAGATTGACCCAGCTCCTCCAGCGGCTTGCTCTGGCCAGCGGCCATAGGGGACCCACGCCATGCAAGGAATTAATTTACCACGAGAACGATTTGCGTTAGAGTGAGTGATGCGGTTCAGCTAACATGCGCATGTGTGTGATCTGAATGCGTGAATGTATAAATTATGATACTCCTGAAGGGTGCGTAATTGGTTAGTGCAAACCTTGCTCGCTGCAGGGCTGTTTAGTTCCCAAAAATTCTAACTTTGACACTATGTAAAAAGAAGATTCCTCATCACATCAAATTTGCGGTACATGCATGGAGTACTAAATGTAGACGAAATCAAAAACTAATTGCACAGTTTTGTTGGACTTTGCGAGACGAATCTTTTGAGCCTAATTAGTCAATGTTTGGACAATAATTCACAAATACAAACGAAATGCTACACTTACGCATTTATGACAAAATGCAAACTTTGCCACTTCTAATTTGGGAAATACGCGCATGTGTGAACTGGTTGGAGCATTCGTGGGCCTGACTGTCAGTGAAATGCGTTAGAGGTAGGTCCCACAGCATGCATAGATTAATCAACGAAAAGAGTTTATTACCGTTCTCCGGGGGTCTGGATAACTTGAGCGTTACTCCAGACTGATGTCAGAAACCATTTTTAACAGCTCGTTCTCATCCAATCGCTGCCCGCGCCGTGCTGCCCGTTAGCGCTGTTGCGAACCGCCTCCCGCGCCTATAAATAGCAGCCAGCGCTGCTGGTTCTCGGCACACAGGTAGAGCTCGCATCGCAGCGCACCGAAGCGCTGCTAGTTAGGGTGTAACTGCTTTTGGTTGAATTTTCCAACTTATTTTTGCCTTTGCAAAAGTTAAAATCCAACCAAAGAATTTAAAAGTCATAGGTACTTTTGCTAAAAACTGTTTTTCTTTAGTATAAAATCAAAACCACCTTTTCCTCTATTTTCAAATACTTTTAGGATAAAAAATTACTAACCAGCCACTGCCACTGGTTAGGTTAGGAGGGTACCCGTTCATTCTGCTCCCCCGTTCTATTTTCTCCGACAGGCGCAGTCCGGTCCCCCTCCGCTAGCCCCGTCGCAAAGCATCCGCGCTCATCTCCGTCGGGGGTAGCAGCAAAGACCAACGGAGTGAAGCATCAACTCGGAGTGGAGAATGCAGCCCGGGCCGGCGTACGGTGGCGGCGCCGGCGGAAGATAGGGACGGGATGAGCGAGATAACTCGATTCAGGCAGGGTGGACTCTGTCCGAGGGCGGAGGAGTTCAATCCGATGACGTGAGAGGAGCTCGATTTGCTGATCTCCCCGGCAAGGTTCGATTTGATGGCTCGCCGTTGCCGGCGTAAATCTTCACCTCCAGGTACTCGTCCATACTCTGTAAACTGCAATCATCTCTTGGTTTGCCCAAGCTGTCGATTCCAATCTGAAGAGCAATTCTTGTGTAATAATCTACACAACCGTTAATTCCTTTTCATCCCATCTAATTTCGGTAAAATGGGATTCGCTAGTTGCAAAGAAATCTAACTGCAGTTGAGATGTCAGAAATTTTGCTGGTGACTGGTTGATTTTTCTCCAAAGGGGCATCTGTTGCCATTTCCATTACAATTTGCAAGCTGTCACAAACTTCTGATAAACTCTATCTGCGGGTGCCAGGATACATGGGAATTTTGGAGGCAATAACATAAAAATCTAAAAATCCCTCTACTATTTTCTCGAAAAAATGCCTCTGTACTATCGGAGCAGAGGTACTTGTTTTGCTGTCAGATACAAATGGCCGCTTCACTTCAGTTAATCTTACTTGTCAGGTATTTATGTTCAAAGATCCATATTTTCATGCTAGAACATGTACAAGGAAAAGGCTATGGAAAAGACCCTTGTTGTTAATATAATTCTATGTAGCTCTCACTTTGATGGTTAGTGCGAGAGGAGCACGGTAATGTTAAGGGATGGTATTGTATAAACCTTTTGATGGATATTATCCTATTTACGTGGACCAATCATTTTGATGGATGAAGAACATATAGATTTATTTTTTTCCTTTTCTAAAATAGTCATTTACATGCGAATTAGTGAACACGTTATTTGATTACGAGCAATTTGCATATAAACACACCCACATATCTTTAGAGGCATTACAGGTATTTAGGCATTACAGGTATTTCTTACACAGCCTACAGTTTCACAGTTGCTCTAACCAAACGGTCTTATACTTTTCCCACATCTGCTTTCTCACAGCTGCTTTTCCATAGCCCACCGCTCACAGCAGCTTTTTCAAAAGCCACAACCCAACCAAATGCACCCTAAGCCCTCCTCGCTGCCTCACCTTGCTCGGTTCCGGGCCACGTAGAAGATAGTCTAGCACCGGGCCATGTCGAAGATAGTGCGTTGAGCAAGTTCTCTAGCTTTCTATTCCACTTGATCTTGCTTGGTTCCACCTATCGCTATGTGACTATCCTCTAGGTCAGGTCGAAGTGGTGTTCGTCGAGCAAGCTCTCGAGCTTTTAAGCCAAGTTTCCTAGCTTTGAAATCTACTTCCACCACTCAGCACCCAAATCATATCTAGAGTCTATTTCAAAACCTAGTCGGGATGCTGCCCGACTAAAGCCTCAAACCCTGACCCAACCTAGCTATTATAATGCCCAAGTAAAATCCCGAATATCCACTACAAGAAATGTCCCGGCTAGTGACGAATCAAAAAATGTTATAAACGTATTTTTTGCATCATAAACCGTGATTTATGATGCGGGAGTGACGAAAACCCTTTCATTAGCTGAGCGTCATAAACCGTGACTAGTGACGTTCCTTATTTCGGAGCGTCACTAAGATAATGACGAATGAAAATTTATCTCATATGTCGTCATAAACTGGCATGCCATGTCAGACCACAGTTTGATGTGGCACAAACTGTTTCGTCATAGATTGAATTAGGCCTGGTTCCTGTTGGACCAAGCCCAATAATTGCTGTCGTCATAGATTGATTTAGACCCAACTTGTTGTGCCGAGCCCAATAATTGCTGTCGTCATAGATTGATTTAGGCCCAATTCTTCTTGGACCGAGCCCAATAATTGTTGACGTCATAACTTGGTTTAGGCCCAATTCTTGTTGGATCAAGCGCAACATATGTTGACATCATAACTTTGTTTAGGTCCAATTTTTAATGGATTTAGCCGAACAATTTCTTATGTCATAACTTTGTTTAGGCCCACGAAATAGTGGGCCGAGGGGGTAAGCCCACGAAATTTTGGGCCCAGTTATTTTTGGGTGTAGCCCAAGTAGCGCTTAATTAAAATATAATCTAATTTAATATTACATACAAATTAATTCGGTAATTGATAGCACAATTAATCTTTACATACCACACATACAAATAAATGTTTCTTATCACACTTCACACGTTATTATTCATGATCAAAAAACAAGCACAAGCATATTATCCAGAAGAGATCACAAACCACTACACATGATATCTCTCTGACCAAGAGCAAAGCTGGCCTAGAAACACATTGAGCACAAACCACAATACTCACAAACCAGCACAAGCAGCTGGGAGGACATGAGCATATGCCTAACAAATACATTGACCTTACCCTTTGAAGTTTAGCAGTTGACAAAGGAGGTACTCAGTTTCTCTTACTACTTTCTTCAAACTCTCAATCTCCTCAGACTACATTTTCATTGCTGCATCTGAAGCTTGTGCCTTCCTCTTCAAGTCGCTCAACATTTGCTCCTGTTCAACAACTTGTTGTCTTAGTTCAGCTTCTTGTAGCCCTCCCAAAGAAACTTCAGATCTTGAGCTTGTAGCTGAGGCTGGCTGCACGGCCACATAATCAAGGAAGGGACTTGACTGCAAATCATGAGGATCAAAATTTGGTACTGCAACACCAAGAATTGTTTTCAATATTTCAGCCTACAAATGAAAGGAGTAGAACTCAAACTTCAATCTTAAATAAAGCAACTAAATAAAGTAAAGAATACAGGAGCAGGATAATCACTTGTTTATTTACATACCACGATATGTGATTGAATTTCAGCAATGTAGGAACGTGATACTAGGTCCTGCATAATAAGTATTTGATCAGTTGTCTTAGATATAAGGAACATAATGTACTATGACTATAGAAATGCAGATGTTAGCCTTGCAGATAGATCTAGAGTGGTCAGGTAAGAGAAGGATCTCAAATCTAACACAATACACTGAGAAATTACTTTTCGCTAAAGAAATACTCCAGTGGCATAGGGGCCGTGGCCACATCTAGGCGTAACTAGGCTCCGCTCCAGACAAAAATAAACTTGAGAAGAGTGCTCTCTAGTGAAGCACATGTAGATCTAGAAATTTGGAGGGGACTACAGAGAAAAGAAATGAGATTCTCACTTGTGGAGTTTAAAGATGTAGTGGCGCATGGTTGGACGGGACAACCGGTGCTTGCACGACATCCTCGCTCAACTGCTCAGCTACGCAAGTATTGGTGCAGCCGTTGCAAGGACGCTGAGATGTTCCTCAAGAATGCCACCGACCATGCCGCACCTTGTTGCCCGCTGCTCGTGGAGCTTGCCGCTGCCGCTGAGGTACCCCGCGGCCACCAAGGTCAGCTGCCACCGCAGATCTAGTGGGACTTTAGAGCCAGCAGAGAGGAGAGTGCTAATTTTGGAAATACAAGGTGGGAGTTTGGAGGGGCACTGCAGTTGGAACTCTTGGAAACAACAAATCATGCAATTCGATTGGCAAACTAACAATACATCATTGGCACAATGATCAAAAATAGTGATTCTTGGCGAGGTACAGATGTACGATCCGTTGTCAGAAAAGTAAATAGGACAGACTAACTTTTCATCACATATTGATTTTGAACCACTGAAAAAACCGATGAGGGAAGATAGTCATTTGTTTCTAAATACACAAGACAAGATAGCCATTGTTGCTAGTACACACTACAAGAGAGTCCATTCATAAACATTCAACATGAAACATTAACTTTTTTGCTGCAATGTAGTGCGGTGGGATAAGAATAAAAAAATCACATGACAAGACATGGGATGATAGGCTATGATGCAACATCAATGCATCATAATTAGGGAAACCAAAGCACCAAGGAAGATGAACAGATTCTTGCCGATATCCCATCACAGAGCAAACAAAGAAGGAAAATAGGGGATTAATCTTTGGACTAGAAAACATGGGATTTCCCTACTACATTCACAGAGCAGAAAAATAGGGGATCGATCTTTCCATCCAAAAGGAATCAATCCATTGATCTTTCCATCCAAAAGAACACCTATGTACATGCAAAAGAAAACCCCAAATTAGAGTAATCTATGACGACCCCTCCGAGGAGTTGCCCGATGGCTCTTGCGCGGAACCAACAATGGCGGGAGGCACGGGACCGGCATTGGAGGGACCAGCGTCAACGTCGAAGTCCACCCGCCTCCTCTTCCTGGCCATCTTCGAGTCCACCTCCTCCTCCTCCCTTCTCTTCTTGGCCCTCTCCTCCTCCCTTCTCTTCTTGGCCCTCTCCTCCTTCCTTCTCTTCTTGGCAGCCCACTCCTTGGCCCTCTCCTCTGCCAACGCCGCTTCCACCGCCTGCACCGTAGCCGCCTCTACCCGCTTCCTCTTCTTGGCCTCCCATTCTGCGTGGAAGGCCGTTGCCATCGCTTCCTCCTCCACCGCCTCCTCCTTTGCTTCCTTGTCCTCCTCGTCCGAGTTCTCCTCAACATAGGTCTCATCGTCGTCGTCCTTCTCCTCCTTTTTGTACTGGGTCTCCTCGTCGTAGGAGTACCTAGGAGACTCAGGTACAATGGAGGGCTCGGATGAGGGGTTGGAGTCATCATACGGTGGCCCACCATCCTCGACAGGGCCACCATCCTCTTCGGAGGAGTAGTTGGAAGGAAGAGAAGAAGCAATCGAAGAATAAGCCATGGTAGTTTTCTGGAGGAAGAGAGCATGGAGGCAAGGCAATGGAGGGGTTGGTTAGCACAAGAGGAGGGTGCTAGTATATTAATGGCTCTTAGTTGCCAAGGGAAAGCCGGTACTCTATCTGCCTTGGAGCAGGTTACTGGCTTCACCTCGATCCACATGGTAAACTTTCGATCACCATGAGTACTCGGTTGAACCCTCTAGGTGCCATAGGAAGTGGGCGAATCATGTCTAGCCCCCAGCATGCGAAGGGCTAAGAGGGTTGTATGGTGATCAGCTTGTAGGTGGGGACATGTTGTTGCTTGGCGAAGAATTGACACCCTTGGCATTGGCAGACTAGTTCCTCGGCGTCAGCAAGAGCTATAAGCCAATAGAACCCTGCTCTGAAAGCTTTACCCACGATCGTTCGTGAGGATGCGTGACTACCGCAGATGCCTTTGTGAATTTCCTCTAGTATGTCCTTGCTATCTTGTCGCGAGATGCATTTCATGAGTACTCCAGATGATGCGCCTCTTCTGTAGAGCTTGTCCCCAACTAAAACATAGTTCTTGACGCACCTTAAGACTTGCTTTGCTTCTAGTTTGTTTGGAGGTAACTTGTGTTCCTTGATGTAGTCGATGAAGAGGGTTCTCTAGTCTACATCGATCAGCATAACCTCCTGGTCTGGTGCATCATGACCTCGATCGATGGTTTTTGATTGCGCCGGCTCCACTTTGGATGGCTTGTGTAGTTCGTGGATGAAGACCCTAGCTGGAACTTGAGCATGAGTAGATCCAAGCTTGGACAGGATGTCTGCGGCTACGTTGTTGCCACGAGCTATGTGGTGGAACTCCAGACATGAGAACTTTTTCTCTAACTTGCGTACTTCGAGGCAGTACACATGCATGTTGTCCTTGTGGTGCTCCCACCTGTCATTGACTTGATTGATTACCACCAGTGAGTCACCGTAGACCAACAATTGCTTGATTCCCAGCGAGACTGCCAGACAAAGCCCATGTAGAAGCGCTTTGTATTCAGCTTCATTGTTGGATACCTCCCAGAAGATTTGTAAGACATATTTGAGTTGTTTGCCTTTGAGAGAGATTAAGAGTACTCCTACGCCGGCGCCCTCGAGCTTGAGTGAACCGTCGAAGTACATAACTCAATGCTCTGGGTGTTCTGCTGGCATTGGTACTTGGTTTTCCTGCCACTCTGCCATGAAATCGACTAGTGCCTGTGACTTGATAGTCCTTGACTTGAATTCTAGGGACAATGCTCCAAGTTCTACAGCCTACTTGGATATTCTTCCTGTTGCATCCCGATTGTGGAGGATTTCTCCTAAGGGAAAGTCTGTGACGACGGAGATGTTGTGTTCCTGAAAGTAGTGTTGTAGCTTCCTTGAGGTGAGTAGTATTGCATATAGCAATTTTTGAACTGGCAGGTACCTCGTTTTGGAGTCTGACAATATCTCGCTGATGAAGTAGATGGGCCTCTATAGTTTGTATACATTGCCTGGTTCTAATCTTTCAACCACGATCACCGTGCTGATGACATTAGTAGTCGCAGCAATGCACAGCAGCAAGTGTTCATTAGGATTTGGTGCCGTGAGGACCGATGGCTTTGATAAGAAGTCCTTCAACTGCTACAGGGTTTGATCTGCCTCCTTGGTCCACTAGAATTTGTATTGCCACTTGAGTAGTTTGAAGAAGGGTGGTCCCCTTTCTCTAAGCCTTGAGATGAATCTGTTGAGGGCCGCCATGCATCCAGTTAGCTTCTGGACGTCTTTGATGCACGATGGAGCATGCATATTAGTGATGGTGGAGATCTTTTTGGGGTTAGCTTTAATCCCTTGGTGACTGATGATGAACCCGAGTAATTTTCCGGAGGGTACGCCGAAAATGCACTTTGGTGGGTTTAGCTTCCACCAGAATTCTCGCAAACTCATGAAGGTTTTCTTCCAAATCTGCAATCAAATCGTTGGGATTTCTTGTCTTCACGACCACGTCATCCACGTACACCTCTATATTACAGTGTAGCTATTTCTTGAAGCACTCCTGGATTGCCCGTTGATAGGTAGCACCTGCGTTCTTCAACCTGAAGGACATTATAGTCTAGCAGAAAGCTTCGTATGGGGTGATGCACGTGGTCTTGATTGATCTTATTCCTTGAGAGCTATCTGGTGATACCCCGAGTAGCATTCGGGGAAGCAGAGTAGAGCGCATCCAGCCGTCGAGTCGATGACTTGATCAATTCTAGGGAGCCCGAAGGGATCCTTTGGACAGTGCTTGTTGAGGTCCGTGTAGTCGACACACATCCTCCACTCATAGTTGTTTTTCTTTCACACCAAGATGGGATTGGCCAGCCACTCTGGATGATAGACTTCCTTTATGAAGCTCACCACGAGTAGTTTGATCAACTCCTTTTTGATTGCATCTCTTCTATCTTGTGCGAATCGACGTAGTCGTTGTCGTTTTGGTGTAGCTTTGAGATCCACATTTAGTGAGTGCTCGATCAACTCCCAGGGCACCCCCGGCATATCTGATGGCTCCCATGCGAAGATGTCTCGGTTGGCCTGGAGGAAGTTGATGAGCACGGCTTGCTATTTAGGATCCAGCCCTGACTTCTTTTCTGTCTTTGAGCTATCACTAGTTTTAAGGTCAATGGCTTTGATATCGACTTCACTTGCTGGCTGGTTCTTGGTTACCCCCGACTTCTTTTCTGGGATCTCAAGTTCTAAAGGGGATAGTTTCTTGGAAGCAACAAAGACTTGCATCATTGAATTTGGCACTTGAAAAGTCGCTGCCAGCTCCACGGCTTCCGTGTCGCAGTCGTATGATCTCTTCAAGTCTCCGTGCAGGGAGAGTACTCCCTTGGGTCTCGTCATCTTGAGTACTAGGTACACGTAGTGCGGGATGGCCATAAATTTGGCCAATGTTGGTCTTCCGAGGATAGCGTGATATGATGTTTCGAAATCAGCCACCTCGAACCGGATGTACTCTATCCGCTAGTGTTCTTTGGTCCCAAAGGTAACTGGCAAAACCACCTGACCAAGGGGCACAACCGCGTTGCTTGTGACAATCCCGTAGAATGGAGAGTTCGTCGGGGTGAGCATTTCAGTAATATCAAGGCCCATCTTCCTCAATGTCTTGGCGAAGAGTACGTTGAGACCGCTACCGCCTTCAATGAGTACTTTGGTGAGCCTGGAGCCAGCGACTACTGGGTCTAGGATCAGAGGATACCGTCCTGGGTTTGAGAAACTAGTCCACTGATCCTTTCTGGAGAAAGTGATTGACACCTCGGACCATTTGAGGAACGTAGGTGTTGCTGGTTCAATGGACATGATCTCTCGGAGGGCTAGTTTCTGGGACCGCTTAGTAACAGTACCCGGTGTGCCACCGAAGATGACATTGATGGTGTTTGAAGGGTTCTAGAATTTGCCATTGTCACCATTGTCTTCATTTTCTTTGGCCTTGCCATTGTCCTTTGTTCCAGAAGGTTCCGACAGATCTTTCATGACTCTGCGCAGACTATAGCATTTCATCATAGAGTGCTTATGATACGGGTGCCATGGGCACTACTTCTTCAGGAGCTTATTGAACGGAGTCCTTTCTTGATTTCTACCACCTTTCTTGGATGATTGGGACATTGCCGTGAAAGTATTGTCTGGCTTCCTCTTTCGATTCTGACCTCCCAAGTAGTTATTTTGGTGTTCGTTGTTAGGGCGATCGTTACGGTTCTTGTCGTTGCGCTTGCCATTACCCTTGTTGCGACTAGACTCAAACCTCTCGATCTCCTTGTCTTTGTTTATCCACCCAAGCTTGTATCATGATCTTAAGAGACTTGATATCTTCGGGGCGTCTCCTGCCAAAATCTTGGAACATCCTGCGGTCTTAGAGATCGTTCTGGAAGCAATCTATGGCGTCACGCTCCGTGATGTCCAAGATAGTGGCCTTCGTGTTGATGAAATGATGTAGATAACTGCACAGGGTCTCTCCTTGTTGCGCTTGAGTTGAGACAAGTCGATCCTGTTGCCAGGACGCTGCATTTCTGATGCTATCACTGGTAACGGCTGGCATCAGAACTACAAAGCATACGCAGAGAAAACAACAGGCCCTAAACATCTCTTTTCAAATAAAACTTGCTAGAAACTTATTTCAAAAATTCGTAAGTTCGTTAAGGATGAACTTAGTACGAGAAGCCTTAGGGAAATTTTTGGGTTTTTTTAGGTGGCTAATTAACTATTGGTTATTTATACTGACTCCCAGCACATAAAGGTTGGACGCAGGGGTATGGCGATTCCGTAACATACCCCCGGCATCATATGCAAATATAATAGCGGCACATAATGGTTGGATGCAGGGGTATGGCAATTACTTAACATGCCCCCGGCATCATATGCAAATATGATGGTGGCACATAAAAAGTGAATATGCTTCCAAGCGTATGAACGTTCCCCATGCAACGATAATCGTACAGGTGCTATTCCTATAGTGAACAGTAATGATTGTGGATGCTTTTGTGAATGCTGGCACGAAAGGTTCAGGTTGAAAAATTTTCTGCAGGTACACTAACCACGATTACGTAAGTTAACGATGAGTAGAAAATTTTGACTAGTTATTATAGTGAGAGCCGTAAATGTTGCCTCACCACCGGCACTAACCACGTAAGTCCAAAATTTTGGCAATTTTTTCTTTCGTGAGGACAAATAGGTCGTGCATGCATCATGAATAAGAATCGCAACATAAAAGATGAAAATCAACCTTGCATATGCGTCTTGTCTAAATCTTGTACCGTGCTAAGGATCATCTAGATGTCTTGTTTAGCGATGCTGGTCTTGTTTATCTCTTTTGAGTTGTTTACCTTGTTTTATCCAGGAACCTCCTATAGCAAAGTTGTGTAAAATTTCTAAAAAAAAATACTAGTAAAATGTCATAAAATTTGACCAAACAAAATGTGGGATATGTTCGGTTTAGAAGCCCCTGTTTGCTGGAAACACAGTTGCACACCTATTGGGATTTTAATTTTTCGACACCCGTAAGTATGTTTTGTTTTAGGAACCTTTAAACCAAAGATGTTAAGCACTGAGCGAGAACATTGTGGTAAAATTTCAGCTGATTGGATCAATGGTTTGAGAGATGTGATCTGTTCATTCTTGCACTTCTCTGAAATTCTAGAATGAACCACTCCGTGAGAATCTGAGTTTATTACCTTCCTAGAGTTTGTTTTTGTTGGAGGTATGCCCTAGAGGCAATCATAGAGATGGTGATATCTGATTGTATCCATGATTTGTATATTGTGTTCATTGAATATCCATTAAAGGCTACTTGAATTGATATGCAATTATGTGAATTTTATGTGGAACTCTTTACTTGTATGGTTATTCTAAAAGTTGTCCCTAGTCGGAGTTCATGTGTGGACACATATGAATATTAGACTAATACATGTATTAGTTGATGACTACGTTTCACAAGTCATGGACATGGAGATGTCAAACTAATAATGGAAGTAGTTCTCTCTTTACACAACATATCTTGCAATTTCAGGTTTCATCTTGGCCCACCAAAATCTTTGCTTTAAATCTTGGTACATTTTATTGCTTCCGGGATGAATAGCAAATTTAGACAGATGTGCTTCTTCTAAGATCACTCGTCTTAGGTCCTCATTTTTAGGAACTACTATCCTTTTCTTGAAATACAGTCCTCCATCTTCTTCTTGATTGAATTCGGGGATGTTCCCTTCGGCTTCTTGCTGATAAAGTATCCTAATCCATGGATCTTCTTTTTGGGCTGTTATAATCCTTTCCTTTAGGGTATCTTGGATCATAATATTCTGAAGGGTGCCTTGTTTTACCATTTCCAAACTCAAATCTTTCATTTCTTCACATAAGGTCTTCAGGTTAGTCTGGACGGTAGTGCAGTGGCATTGAGCCTTTCTGCTCAAGGCGTCGGCCACCACATTAGCCTTACCAGGATGATAATGAATTTCTAACTTATAGTCTTTGATCAGTTCTAGCCACCGTCTTTGCCTCATGTTCAAATCCATCTGAGAAAAGATGTACTTCAAGCTTTTGTGGTTAGTAAAGATACGACATTCACTACCCAAAAGATAGTGTCACCATATCTTTAATGCATGCACTACGGCCGCAAGTTCTAAATCATGGGTAGGGTAATGCTCTTCATGACGCTTCAGTTGACGAGAAGCATAAGCAATAACTCTGCCTTCTTGCATAAGAACACACCCGATGCCTGTCCCTGAGGCATCACAGTATACATCAAAGGGTTTCTCTATGTCAGGTTGAGCTAGCATTGGGGCTGTAGTCAGCAATTTCTTTAAGACTTGGAATGATTCTTCACACTCAGGTTTCCATTCAAATTTCACTTCCTTCTTTAATAATTCTGTGATTGGTTTAGAAATTTTTGAGAAATTGGGGATGAACCTATGGTAATAGCCGGCCATTCCCAAGAAACTTCTCACTTCATGAACAGAGGTTGGTGATTTCCAATCCAGTATATCTTTGACCTTTCCGGGATCTACTTCAATTCCTTTTTCGGACAATATGTGCCCAAGGAATGGAACCTTCTTTAACCAGAATTTACATTTACTGAACTTGGCATATAACTGGTGTTCCCGGAGTCTACTCAGAACAATGCGCAAATGTTGCGCATGTTCCTCTTCATTTTTAGAAAAGACAAGGATATCGTCTATAAAGACGACCACAAATTTATCTAATTCTGGCATGAATACTGAATTCATGAGGTACATAAAATGCGCTGGGGCATTTGTCAGTCCGAAAGACATAACCAAGTACTCATATAGTCCATATCGGGTTGAAAAGGCTGTTTTTGGTATGTCTTCAGGTTTTATCTTAATCTGATGGTACCCTGACCGAAGGTCGATTTTTGAAAAGACCTTAGCTCCAGACAACTGGTCAAACAACAAGTCAATCCGTGGCAGCAGATACTTGTTTTTAATGGTTACCGCATTCAAAGGGCGGTAATCCACACATAGCCTCAATGTGCCATCCTTCTTTTTAACAAATAGAGCAGGGCAGCCCCATGGTGAAGTGCTAGGTCGGACAAAACCTTTATCCAACAGTTCTTGGAGTTGTATTTTTAATTTTGCTAGCTCCTTAGGTGGCATTCGATACGGTCTTCTAGAGATAGGAGCGGTGCCTGGTTCTAACTCAATAGTAAATTCTACTGCTCTATCAGGCGGTAGCCCAGGCAAATCTTCTGGGAATACATCTATAAACTCGTTAACCACAGGAATAGATTCTAGAGTCACTGCTCTAGTCTTCTTGACCATCTGGTCCAAACAAGGATGAGCGGGTAATTGGAGCTCAAAAGGGTGGCCTTGGTCATTTTTCATACTAACGACCCGATTAACCATATCAATTTGAACTTTACGTTCCTTCATCCAATTTACTCCCAAAATAAGATCTATTCCTTGATCTTCCAAAATTAAAGGATAAGCTCCCACCTTATTTCCTTCTAGGTTTAAAATCACATTGCGAGCTACTTGATTCGTATTCTGTGTGGCCCCAGTAGCTTGAATAGCATACTTGACATTTAAGGTGTGTACTTCTAATTGATGTTGCATGACAAACCTTCTACTTATAAAAGTGTGTGATGCTCCCGAATCAAATAAAACCATGGCAGGATAATTGTTAACAAGGTACATACCTGCCAGGATAGGCTCTCCTTCTGGAATTTCTTCCACATTCATATAATGAGCTTGTCCTGTCTTGGTATTCACAAACTTACGACGGACAAACTTCTGTCCAGTGCCTTGGCCTGAGGTTTGAGCCCTTAAGTTTGCGTTTCCCCCAACCTTGGGAAAACGACAGTCCCGGGCGAAGTGTCCCGGCTTTCCACAGTTGAAACAAACCTGTGGATTTCCTGGAGGAGTAGGGTTACGAAACCCGAGAGGTGGTGCAATTCCAGGACGAGGAGCAGCACTGGGAGCTCTAGCATTCCAAGACTGGAAGGGCCGTTGCTGAAATGAAGGTCGATACATGGGTCGAGGAGGACCTCGATATACCACCTTCATTCTTTGTGAAGCATTCCCAAAGTTTCCAAAAGGAATATTCTTCCTCTTCAATGCTTCTTCTTTCTTTAAGGTTTCATCTAGAATTCTCATCTTTTCTTCCGTGGTAATGGCCGTACTTACCGCAGAGCTGTAGTCGGCAAAAGTGCAGGTGGATAACTTCTCCTGCATCCTTGCATTGAGTCCTCGAAGATAGCAATCTCTTTTTCTAGACTCGGTGTTGACATGTTCTGGTGCATATTGGGCTAAGTGGTCAAACTCACTGGTATACTCCAGAATACTGCGGTTTCCTTGTTGTAGTACCAAAAACTGCTCCAGTTTCATCCTCATGATACCTTCCGGCACAAACTGCGTCCTGAAGGCTTCCTTAAAATTCTCCCACGTAACCTCCCTTCCAACTTGCTGCTTGGCCAGATAGCTGGTCCACCAGGTCCCTGCGGGACCTTGAAGCTGGAGTCCTGCAAACTCGGCCTTTTGAGTGGTGGTACATTGGGGAATTACTTGAAACTTTTGTTCCATAGTCTGAAGCCATTCATTAGCTTCAAGTGGATGATCGGCCTTCAAGAATATTGGGGGACGGGTCTCCAGGAACTGGGTGTAGGACACACCCTGCTCCGGATCCCGCCGATGTCCACCATTACCAGTGTTCTGTACAATCATTTGAAGCAATCGAGCTTGTTCTGCCCCCGAGTTCATAAGGCTGGCTATAGCATCTGCCAGCGTGGGTGCTCTTGGTAAATTCTCCTCCTGACCCCCTGAACCTGAAGCTCGTGGTCCTCTGGGATCCGTCATACTGCCAAGAGTAAAGAGAATATTAATATCTGGGTGCATTTTATCAACGGTTCCCTGTACACTAATACTCCACACATCATAGCATGACCACACATAAACCACACTTATACACATATTTATTTATAGTACATGCCCTGAAGTTACTTTTTACAAAAACCACCGTACTACTCGGTCCACCATATATATCTTACATAAATATATTACAACATCTCTCGGACAAGGTTTCACTTCAACCATCGTAGGGGAAAATGCCTAGTTCCTCGGCATTCAGTCCCAGTCGAGCCATTGCTGCCTGCAGGATATCTTGGTCTACAGTCATCAATGTTTGCCCTGGAGGAGCGACGGGTGGGGCTTGGTTTACCGAGTTTTCACTTCCGGATTCCGGCCTGGGGTCGCTCGAAGTATAAGAAGTGTAGGATGCTGAGGTGCTAACTCCGGAGTTTCCCTCCATTTCTTCGGGATCCTCCTCTTCTTCTCCGTCTTCGGGCTCCTCTTCTCCCCATTGCTGCATTGGCCCATAGCCCTGTGGATCTAGCCCATCGCCATTTGCATTGGCCCATGCGAATTGTTGATTTCCTGCGGGAGCTTCACCCTGATCGTCCTCCATGTCAACGTCAAATCCCTCTAGGTTCTCATGAGCATACAGATCAATCTCAGGGACTGCAGGTGGAGCAGGATTTTCTTCCGCTTCTACCACAGGTACTAATTGGTCTGCTTCCTCTGGGTTCGGTGGCTGAGGCTCTTCTGGTGGTGGAGGCGGTGGAACATTGTCGATATTTTGTGCAGGTACCTGGGCCTGCATCTCCTCCAAAGCCAGACGAAGTGACAGGATCTCGTCCAGCTGCTGGAATCTTTCTGCTTCCAACCTATTGACATTGGATTCAGCTTCCTCCCTTGCTCTATCTGCCATGCTCCTGCTGGCCTCGATGAACCCTTGTATCACCCTGAGTTTCTCTTCATAATCGTCGATTCTTCTGGATTGCTCCCTCATTATTTTCTCCATGTCGTGCTCTCTTGCCAACGCTGCCTTTTTGTACAACTCCTTGTCATGTCGGGCACCCATCAGCTCCATCTTAGCATCTTCATTCTTCTGCCTCTGATTATAATACTCTCTGATGCAAGATTGATGTAAGTTGTACATGGCCGTCATGTAATCAGAAGCAGCAGCGACCAAGATATCGTATTCTACCCGAGAAGTGTTCTTCAAATAATTCTTCTCCTCCAGATCCCGTCATCTTGATGCTTGATAGGATAGAACCGAGCAGAGCTCGACCCTACCTCCACCTTGTGGTTTTCACATAACTCAGTAAGAGCAGTCATAGCTGCCCTTTCCATTGTGTCATTAAACTCAAAACCTGACTCCATCACCTCCTCGAGACGCCAATTGGGACGGGTGTCGTCATCTGGGATATGCACATAAACAGTGCAGTACTGTTTGTGACCTGTATCTTCCTTTCTCTAGTAATATTCTGGGAGATTGTGAAAGCCTAATTCTTGCAGTGTCTTCCAAAGCAACTGCACAAACCCCGGCTTATCCAAATAATGGCCGCGGGTCCATCCATCTTTATCAGTGTAGCCTTCTTGAAACATCCTATAAAAGAAACGAGGTCAGGTCTAACAGCACTCACCAAACCCAAAAATTTTGAAAATAGGCTTATGCAACATGATGCAACGATTCCTACGGACTCACAGACTCATATACACACTCGTAAAGAAATTGGTGGCATCGTAATCTCTCCCTAAATAACAGACTACCGAATACTAGCGACACACAGCAAGTAGTTAGCATCTGCAAAACAAGCAACCAGTTAATACTACTGCCACCTGTGACCCTTGTTTTTATTATTTTTAAAGTAGAGTCTCAGTTTTAAAAGGTAATATCTATTGATTATCCCAACCTACGGCTCTGATACCAGCTGTGGCGGAACCGTCCAACTTAAACTGGTTTAAATGTGCCTAATTGCTACCGACGCAACAATTATTCGAAACGCATTTAAACCAGTATAAATCCGGTCGTCCGTCGAGTGTCCCTAGGACTCCTCGAAAGATCCACGTTGTGTTTCATAGCCATACATCAGGATAGTATCCGCGATGGGATAATATCAACAAATATTACATTTTTACATACATATAAAAGGTACGAGTTATTACAAAACATAGATTGAAACAAACTTAACAGTGCAGTGTTAGACAGAGTTCTAAGATTTAAAACATAAACAATTTAGGAGGGGATGAGCATTTTTAAAAACTTCTTCTTAAGGGTATTGTGAGACTCATAACAATACCCTAGGGCTTCGGGGTTTCCTCCTCTGCAGACTCCTGCGGAGCTTCTGAAAGATAGCCACAAGGGATAACCCTGAGTACGGGGTACTCAGCAAGTCTTACCCGACTAACCAATATAATAGCTTTCTTTGGAAGTGTATGCTAGCTTTTTGGTGTACTTGGCTAATACAACTTTTGCCGAAAAGCTTACTACAAGTGATGCCTTAGTTTTATCTTTTATTTGGGTTAAGTTATTGCCTAACCATTCTAAATGATGAACAGAAAGTAAAAGCAACCATAGGCATTAAGTTATACATCAAACATTATCAGGAAGATATATTATTCATGAATTTATACTACGATGCTCAACAGTGATCAAGTGCATTCATAACCGAGAATTGCGGCGATCCGGATCAAATTACATCCTGCAGGAGAGTACCCTGATCACCAGCTTTATACAACTGTCCAGGTCGTACACAACGACCTTTCGATTAGCAAAATCAATGATTGGGAATAAGACTACCTGGACCCAGGGACGCACGCTCACATGGGACCCCACGTCTGGCCCGATCACCATGTGAGTTTCAGGCTACGCCCCTGCCAATCTCCAGCACGTCAAGCGCGGGTATGAAGTATTCCCGACCAGAGAGTTTACTAACCTACTGGGCTTTACTGGTCCCATACCCAGTAAGTGATCATATACTTATCACTTGATCAAAGGTTAAGATAACGAATCGGGCCTTAACCAAATTAATCTAGCAGACAGAACTGCATCTCTAGCTTCTGTCCGCTTCTCTATCTCCAAGTTATCTTTCCATATATCATATGTATGACTCAAAAGTTTTCCTTAAGGTTGGTAAACCAAGTATGTAAGCAACTAAGCAATTCTAGACTTGGGTATCTTCTAAGGTTTGAACAAGTGGCAAAGATGTCCTTAAAACAAGGCATGATCATACACAAGAATAGGTTTCAAGCAACTCCTAGACTTAGTGCATACATATAGCAAATAACCGATAATTGGACACATGAAATAATGATTCCAAAATAGATAGGTATAAATGCACCGGGGCTTGCCTTGTTCGCTTAAAAAGTTAGTATTCTCTGACGGGTTGGCTTCACAGGGGACTAATTCAAAGACTTCTTCGAGTTCCGAGGATCCTTCTGAAAATTCCAAATAATCTGCTTCTGGTGCTTTGGGATCTATAGCACAACACATGCAGGGGTTAGGAATGCAAAATTTTTGAATAAAGGACTATACAACTTTCCTTCATGATAAAGTTGCAAGCCAACAAGGGTTATACAGTTTATCATGTTAAAGTTGTAAGTCAACACACAAAAACCCAAAAAGATTAACCCACACTTTTTATTTTCTTACCTAATCCTCACTTAAGGCCTTTCTTTTATTTTTGGCAAAGGTTATAATTATTTTCTAACTTGAAAACCTAATTTCCTATGAGTTAAGAATAATTTGTGATTAAGAAAATGTTATTCCATATTTTATACATTTTATAAATATTAAGTATTTATTTAATTACCTTAAAAGGAAGGCATTAAATAAATACCCGAATTTTTATTATCTTTCTAGGGTGTAAAAATTTTAATGCATAAAGGAAAATAAAACAAGCCTAACAAAATTGGTTTCACTAATTTTGGACACTCCTAGAAATTTCTGTGATTTAAATGGTGAAAAACGGATTTACACTAATTATTCTACAAAGGAAATCTAATTTTCCCGAAAAACACCCGGAAAAACTTTTCTTACGCGGCTCCAACCTACCCTCTCTCACGCGTGCTGGGCCCCACGGCGCGGACCCACCTCTCTCCTGTTCCATATACCCGCCGCCCCTTTCTTCCCCGGACGGGCCCTGTGGGCCGATTCTTCCTCTCCTCGGTCTGCTACTGGCCCAACGGCCCTCTTCCTCTTTCTTTTCCTTCGCGGGCGCGGCCTGCCTTCCCTTCTGGGCCTCTGGCCCTTTTCCTTTCCGGTCGACCGCGTCGGCTCCTTGGGCCTCCGACACGCCGGCCCACAGACGCCTGCGCCCTCCCGGCCTTCTTCTCCCCCTCTCCTTTCTCACTGCCGCGCGGGCCCAACGCTCCAGACGCTTCTTCCTCCTCCCGCCAAAACGCGCGCGCGACAGGGGGCAGTGCGACTCGCCGGCCGGCGCCCTACCGGCGGCGGGACTAGGCCAAGACACCACCTCTACACCTTCACGCACCCGCGCGCGGCAACAGCTCCTCGGGAGATGGCCGGAGCCATTCCCTCCACGGCGGCGGGCGGCGACACCTTCGGCCGGTCGCGACTACTCACGACGACGGCACAAACTACTCGAACAACTACTACTACACCATCCTAGTACCCTAAGGACCTGCCTACGACTACTTAAGAAGGAAGGGAACCGGCGCAAGGTGGTGCTCACCATGAGCGGGAGGCGCGGCGACGGCGGATAGAAGCGGCGGCGGTTTGTGGTGTGCCGGCGAAGAAGCTGGGCAACAAGTTGCTAGGGTTGCTGGTGGGGTGTGGCGGAGGTGTGGATGGAAGGAATCGACGGGAGGTGCGGTGTGGCGGTGGAATTTTGCTCGGCGGCGGCGGCTCGGACAGAGGAAGTGGCGGCGGTAAAAAGGCAGCGGTAGAAACGGCGGCGCGGGAGCGGTAAATATACAAACAACTTACCGCGCGCATGGCTGCCACCGTGGTCTACCCATAGGCTTGCGTGGTGAGGAGGTGGCCGAGCCGTTGCGCTGGCGAGCGACCGACGACGGCGGCGGTGACACGTCTTGTTGCTCTGTCATCGCCTCCCCCCTTTTCTTTTGACGCCCAAAACTTCAGAGTTCTTCCACGGTCGATTCCAAATCCGACGGTCCCCAAGTTGCTTAAACAAAGTTGTAGATAAACTTGAATCCTCCAATTTTTATTTTAGCTCTACCCCGAGATAAACATCCAAGCACAGTGCAATTTGGATTTCTTTCTCGGCTTCAACTGAATTTTGCTGAACCTTAAGTTCAGTTCGTCAGTTAACTAACAGTGACATCGATCTCACTTGGTGAATCAATTTAGTGACCCAATTCCTCTTCTTCCAATCCAACTTCTCTCCATTTGTGTTCTATAACATCCCAGGGTTCCATTTTGCCCATGAACATGTACACCTTTTGATCTACATTGCTCTGAAATCAACTCCAAAGTCGACCAGATGCTGCTATTTTCAGACTTAGTCATTTTCAGTGTGACAGTCACCTGTGACAATGTGCTGACTTTGAGCTAAATTTCGAAATTGTTCCCTTCCATGTTCCTGGCCAACAACACCCAATTCTAGGAGCCCAAAGTCCATACTTTGATATGGTGTAGTTGTTCTGATTCACTTATTTGAAAAATTCATCAGAAATCAATTTTGAAAACAGACTCTGCTGCTGTTTTTCTGAACTTCTATTTTCGGACGGTGAACAGTAAGTGCAGTTTTCATCTTCTTTCTTCAATTCTTTTGAGTATTTAGGATCAAATCTTGTTCCAAATTTTTGATCCTTAAGTTCTAGTCACTCTTACACTTCTATTTCATATTTTTGTCGAATTTTTCTGAATTTCAAATTCAAAATTCAAATTTCGGCCAAATTTGATCCGAATTTGATTTTTGGCCAATTTCTTTTTCTTTTTTTCTTGACTTGCTTCCAACTTTTCAAAGTCACTTTTAATGACTGAAATGGCAGCTGTCACATCTACCGACTCTTGGGCTGAGTAGGAGTACTCGAGCCATGACTATACGTATCCGAACCCATAGGGTCACACACTTAAGGGGCTGGAAGCCCAATTAGGATATGATCCGAGTTGGATCAGGTTTAGAACTACTAATGGGCCTCAGACCCAGAGTCCCATCAGGAACCTCTATAAATAGAGGGGTGGGGCGCCCTAGGGTTTCATCCCTTTTGGCCAAAACACATCTGCCGTGCCTCCCACGCCCTCGCCCTGTTGCAATTCGCAGACCTACCAGTCCGGCTTGTGATGCTTCCTCCCTGCACGTGTGGATATCTTGGAGGTGTTGCATCTACAGCACTTGGACGAGCCGCCGACGAGCCAAGATGAGCCGACGACGAGCCACGGCACGAGGACGATCTTGCTGCACGTGGATGAGCTGCTGAGGAGCTGCTCAACGTCGACGTGATCGACTACGTGTTCGACTATGCTGATCGACTTCGCTGCCCCGACGTGATTCTACATCTTCCGCACCAGTGCGTCGAGTGGTAATCCCGTGATCCATATACGGCAGTTTTCCTGGTTTACGCGGTAGAATTTTTTTTTGCGCTAGCGTAGCCTACCTCGTATCCCTACAGTGGTATTAGAGCCGTAGCTGTTTAGTTATGGATTCGGGATGTCTGCATATGGAGATATGTGAGTTTTTAGATTGATCTATGGCCTGTTTTCGTGTTCTTGCTGCAATGGTCGTGTAACGACATACTCCTACCGGTCGGATTTCCACCATCAGAGTTAAGTGATACACATAATGCCAGTTGCAGCAAGCGAAGATCAATGTGATTGGTCGAATCGAAATCTAGGTTCATACGCCAGGCGCATGAGATGTGCAATAGTAGATTGGATCTACTACTGGGTTGGCATTTTGCCGTATGCGTGTGCTTCAGTAAAACAGCCGTAACTTTTTGGTACGATCTCGGATCGAGGCAAATTTTGTATGAAAATTGATCTACAGAAAAAGTTACATATAAAATTCAACGGCTTTGCCGTTTTCGGTGAAATTAGATTTCCCAAATTCAACTTGGAAGATGGAGTTACGGGCCTCTGAAGTTTGGAATGTTAGAACGCCTAACTCTATTTTGCAGGATGTATGGATCTTGTGATCAGTATGACCCCTTTGTGTATGTGATGCATGTGTGTAACTCATTCGTGACCTGCGTGTTGCGCGTACGGCAACACGGCTGGAGCCATATGTGTTGTCACTTTAATGTATTTAATGGTCTGCGTACCAATCTGTGATGATCCAAGCAACTATGTAATCTTCATTACTAGCTATTAGGTGCAATAGGATGTTCTAGTTCTTGGAGGACTCATCACCAGGAGGATGGCGCACATGGAACATGGAGATGGAGATCACTATGGTGAACAGGTTTTGTGGAGATGGAGATCACCATAAGAAAACGGGCCATACTGTGTCACAACTGTGTGCATGTTATTCTTTATGTTTTACTTCCTGCATGATGTGATGTTAGAAGTAGAATGATCCCTCACAAAGTTTAAGTTAGTATGCCCTCCCAACTAAAACTTGCACCATCCCATGTCTTGCACAATTGGTGGTGGGTCTATGAAATTAGGGTACCACTAGTTTTCCTTGACTAGACGGGTTTGTGTCGGACACTTACACGTATAAGGGTTGGTTTGCTTAACAAGGTTATCTTAACGGTTAAGGACCTTGGGGCATAAAGGTTGGGCGCCGAGACATGGAGATGTCACCCAACAATAGAAGTCATATGTGATATGATTAGCAAGAAGTTGCTTACCGATCTACCTTGTTTGCTAGCGGTGATGCTAAAGCTCACTAGTAGACTTGTTAGTTGTGGATCCTGAATCACTAAGTATCAATAGAGGGATATTGATTTTAGTGGGAGTACATTCTGTTAAATAGTTTAATGTGATTTGCTTTATCATAGATACGTTTGTCTTAGTATATTTTGCATTACTTTTGTTGTAGATTAAATGGCACCTAGCAGCACCACACCCTTTGCTTTGCGTTCGGTCCTTGAGAAGGACAAGTTGAATGGAACAAACTACTCGGATTGGATCCGTAACCTGAGAATTGTTCTCAGGGCTGAGAAAAAGGAAGATGTTCTAGACAACCCATTACTAGAAGAACTTGTTGATGATGCACCTGCTGCTGTTAAGAATGCTTACAAGAAAGCATGTGATGCTAACCTCGAAGTAAGCTGCCTTATGCTTGCTTGCATGGAACCCGAGCTGCAGATGCAGTTCGAAACAAACCATGAGGCGCACGATATGATCGTGGCGCTTAGAGACATGTTCCAAACACAGGCCAGGACTGAAAGGTTCAATGTGTCTAAGGCCTTTGTGGAGAGCAGGCTAGCGGAAGGCGTAGCAGTAGGACCACACGTAATCAAGATGGTTGGTTACACTCAACGGTTGGAGAAGCTGGGCTTCCCACTGGGCCAAGAGTTGGCCACTGATTTCATTCTTTTGTCTCTTCCGTCTAGTTATGAGAACTTCATCTTGAACTACCATATGCATGGGACGGAGAAGGGTCTGAATGAATTGTGTGGTATGCTTAAAACAGCAGAGGGTAACATTAAGAAAAGTGCTAGTAGCAGCCATGTGATGGCCATACAGAACAAGCCTAGCTTTAAGAAAAAGAGCAATTCTTGGAAGAAGAAGGGCAAGGCTGCCAAGCCAAACCCAGCGCCCAAGGTTAAAGCTGGACCTGGACCTACTCCAGACAAAGAGTGCTTTTATTGTCACGAACTTGGTCACTGGAAGAGAAATTGCAAGCAGTACCTAGCTTCGTTGAAGAATGGTGGAAGTAAGAGTACTTCCACCTCAGGTACGCTTGTTGTTAATGTTATAGACAACATATTTCTCGCTGATACAATTATTAATTCTTGGGTATTTGATACAGGATCGGTTGCTCATATTTGCAATTCGATGCAGGGAATGATAAGAAGTAGAAGCGTTGAAAAGGGAGAAGTTGATTTCCGCATGGGCAATAATGCAAGAGTTGCTGCGTTGACGGTCGGGACGATGCAACTCCACCTCCCGTCAGGATTTATTATGGAATTGAATAATTGTTATTTTGTTCGTAGTTTAAGTCGAAACATTATGTCTACTTCATGTTTGATGAAGGATGGTTATTCATTTGCGAGTGAAAACAATAGTTATGTGATCTCTAAGAATGATATATTTATGGCTTTTGCACCCATTGTGAATGGATTGTTTGTTTTAAATCTTGATGGTTCACCTGTCTGTAACATAAATGCTAAAAGGCCTCGGCCTAATGATTTGAGTACTACCTACATGTGGCATTGTCGTTTGGGTCATATAAGTGAGAAACGCATGAAGAAGCTCCATACTGATGGACTTTTAACTTCGTTTGATTTTGAATCATACGAGACATGTGAGGCTTGCTTACTAGGCAAGATGACCAAGGCACCTTTCATAGGTTTTCCTGAGAGAGCATTAGACTTGTTGGAACTTGTACATACCGATGTATGCGGACCAATGAGCACGACAGCCAGAGGAGGGTACCAATACTTCATAACTTTTACTGATGATTTTAGTAGATATGGATATGTCTACTTAATGAGGCATAAGTCTAAAACCTTTGAAAAGTTCAATGTATGCGGACCAATGAGCACGACAGCCAGAGGAGGGTACCAATACTTCATAACTTTTACTGATGATTTTAGTAGATATGGATATATCTACTTAATGAGGCATAAATTTGAAACCTTTGAAAAGTTCAAGGAATTTCAGAATGAAGTTGAAAATCAGCGTGGCAAGAAAATTAAGGCCTTGTGATCCGATCGTGGAGGCGAGTATTTGAGCCACGAATTTAGCAATCATTTGAAGAGTTGCAGAATTGTTCCACAACTTACGCCGCCTGGAACACCTCAGAGAAATGGTGTATCCGAGCGACGTAATCAAACTTTGTTAGACATGGTTCGATCAATGATGAGCCAGTCGGACCTACCATTATCATTTTGGGGATATGCTCTAGAAACAGCAGCTTTCACACTAAATAGGGTACCATCTAAATCCGTAGTTAAGACACCATATGAGATGTGGACTGGAAAGACTCCTAGTTTGTCTTTTCTAAAGATTTGGGGATGTGAAGTGTTTGTCAAGCAACTTCAGTCAGACAAGATCACACCCAAGTCGGATAAGTGCATTTTCGTGGGATATCCAAAGGAAAATTTAGGATATTATTTCTACAATCGGTCAGAGGGCAAAGTGTTTGTCGTTCGGAACGGGGTTTTCATAGAGAAAGAGTTTTTCACAAAGGAGAAAAGAGTGGAAAGACAGTGCATCTTGAAGAAGTTTGAGATGATCCAATCGGGCAAGAATCTACGAGTGATGCTAACGTAGCAGAACAAGTTGAGATACCCATGGCAAGAGAAGCATCGCCACAACCACGAAGGTCGGCAAGGCTCCGCGAAATGCGGGAAATATTATTGTTGGACAATGATGAGCCTGCGACGTATGCAGAAGCAATGATGGACCCAGACTCCGAAAAATGCCAGAGTGCCATGCAATCTGAAATAGAGTCCATGGGAGGCAATCAAGTTTGGAACTTGGTTGACCCGCCTAATGGTGTTAAAGCCATAGAGTGCAAGTGAATCTATAAGAAGAAAAAGGATTTGGATGGAAATGTTCACATCTATAAAGCACGACTTGTCGCAAAAGGTTTTCAACAAGTTCAAGGAGTCGACTACGATGAAACCTTCTAGCCCATAGTGATGCTTAAGTCCATTCGGATTATTCTTGCTATAGTTGCATATTGCGATTATGAGATATGGTAGATGGATGTCAAGACAGCTTTTCTGAATGGAAACCTAATTGAGGACGTGTATATGATACAGCCCGAGGGTTTTGTTGATCCGAAAAATATTGGTAAAGTATGCAAGCTTCAGAGATCCATTTATGGATTGAAGCAAGAATCTAGGAGTTGGAACATGTGTTTTGATGAAGTGGTCAAAGGGTTTGGCTTCACCAAGAATGCAGAAGAGTCTTGTGTTTACAAGAAGGTTAGTGGGAGCTCTGTAGTATTTCTAATCTTATATGTGGATGACATATTGCTGATTGGAAATAACATTCGTATGCTTGAGTCCGTAAAGACTTCTCGGAAAAATAGTTTTTCGATGAAGGACTTAGGGGAAGTGGCATACATTCTGGGCATTAAGATCTATAGAGATAGATCGAGAAGGTTTATAGGATTAAGCCAAGATACTTACATTGATAAAGTGTTGAAGCGGTTCAGTATAGAAGAGGCGAAGAAAGGGTTCTTGCCTATGTCACATGGCATACATCTCAGCAAGACTCAGTGTCCTTTGACTACTGATGAGCAGGATCACATGAGTAGAGTGCCATATGCCTCGGCTATTGGATCTATCATGTATGCAATGATAAGTACTCGCCCAGATGTTTCGTATTCGCTAAGTATGACAAGCAGACACCAATTTGATCCGGGTGAGAGTCACTGGACAGCGATGAAAAACATTCTTAAGTACTTAAGAAGGACTAAAGATATGTTCCTCGTCTTTGGAGGTGAGGAGGAGCTCATTGTAACAGGTTACACCGATGCTAGTTTCCAAACCGATAGAGATGATTCAAAGTCACAATCAGGATTTGTGTTCACGCTAAATGGTGGTGCTGTTAGTTGGAAGAGTTCCAAGCAGGAGACGGTGGCCGATTCTACGACCAAAGCCGAGTAAATCGCGGCTTCGGAAGTCGCGAAGGAGGCTGTTTGGATAAGGAATTTCTTATTGAGCTTGGTGTGTTCTCAAATGCGTCCAGCCCATTGAATCTCTACTGTGATAACAATAGGGCAATTGCGCAAGGCAAGGAGCCAAGGAATCACCAGAAGAACAAACATGTTATGTGGCGATTTCATCTCATTAGAGACTTCGTTAATCGGGGTGAGATCAAGATATGCAAAATCCAGATGGATTTGAATATTTCTGATCGGTTGACAAAGCCTCTCCCGCAGTCTAAGCATGATGCGCACATAAAAGCTATGGATATTAGATATATTCTAGATTGACTCTAGTGCAAGTTGGAGATTGCTGGAGGTATGCCCTAGAGGCAATCATATAGATGATGATATCTGATTGTATCCATGATTTGTATATTATGTTCATTGAATATCCATTAAAGGCTACTTGAATTGATCTACAATTATGTGAATTGTATGTGGAACTCTTTACTTGTATAGTTATTCTAAAAGTTGTCCCTAGTCGGAGTTCATGTGTGGACACATATGAATATTAGACTAATACATGTATTAGTTGATGACTACGTTTCACAAGTCATGGACATGGAGATGTCAAACTAATAATGTAGGCATATGTAGAGACATGTGCTAGGACTGACCCAACACGAGAAGTAGTTCTCTGTTTACACAACATGTACGCTTTGTCCTTAGACCTGAGATTGTCGTATGTACTCAAGATGTGGATCGTCTTACTTAGGGGCTATCAAACGCTACACCGTAACAGGGTAGTTAAAAAGGTAGCTTTCGGGTTTGTCAAGAAACATGCTGTGAGGCATGGTCAAATCAAGATGGGATTTGGCCCTCTCTAATTGAGAGTGATATCTCTGGGCCCCTCTACTGATCGGATCCGAAAATGCATGGCCATGCTACGTACGGTTAAGAGTTAACTTACAAAGGGATTCCGAATCACAGGATCGAGAAAGAGCGGTCAGCTTGGAGCTAGACCAAATATCATGAGGCAAAGGGAATAGCATGTACGTGACGTTGTGACGGTTCGTCTGATATGATCTTCGTGTACGTATAGGAGTTGGCACGTCTTGCTAGAGGCCACTACCGACTATTGGGCTGAGTAGGAGTACTCAGGCCATGACTATACGTATCCGAACCCATAGGGTCACACACTTAAGGGGCTGGAAGCCCAATTTGGATATGATCCGAGTTGGATCTGGTTTAGAAGTACTAATGGGCCTCAGACCCAGAGGCCCGTTAGGAACCTCTATGAATAGATGGGTGGGGCACCCTAGGGTTTCATCCCTTTTGGCCAAAACACATCTGCCGCGCCTCCCACGCCCTTATCCTGTTGCAATTCACGAACCTAGTAGTCCGGCTTGCGACGCTTCCTCCCTGTATGTGTGGATACCTTGGAGGTGTTGCATCTGCAGCACTTGGATGAGCCGCCGACGAGCCACAACGAGCTGACGACGAGCCACGGCACGAGGACGATCTTGCTGCATGTGGACGAGCTGCTGAGGAGCTACTCGACGTCGACATGATCGACTACGTGTTCGACTATGCTGATCGACTTCGCTGCCCCGACGCGATTCTACATCTTCTGCACCAGTGCATCGAGTGGTAATCCCGTGATCCATATACGGCAGTTTTCCTTGTTTACGCGGTAGAAAATTTTTATTTTGCGCTAGCGTAGCCTACCTCGTATCCCTACAATTTTAGCAAAAATGGTGAATACAAAAGTTGTGAGGAATTTCATAGACCAATTGCTCATAGAAATTTCAGCATCACTGGACTTTTCCAACTCAAGTTATGAGTAAAATTTCACCGCCCAGCCTGCTGAAAAACAGCCAGGACAGAGATACCTAAATGAAATTTTCAACCTTGTTAACCCTTGTTTTGGCCTCTGAGTAAATTGCCAAAGTTGTAGTGCACAAAGTTTCCTACTCAGTGACCAAAGATGAGAAGTTATGGACATTTGAGTTAGGAGATTTGAATTTTCTCCTAAGCAACAACCTTCTGCCCGCAATGATTTGACTGCATGATGAACTTTAACATTCCGCACATGATTTACCTTGTTCATCTTCTTATGGGCAAGCTTCAAAATCATGTGACTAATGGGAGATGTTCACTTCTACAGATGGTGCATGGAACTCACCAGAATTCCTCGGGATTTGCACGAAGCGGTAGCAAGCAGAGGCAGACACCACCCCCCCACCTTCAATGGAGGCCATCCTCACTGCCCAGACGGAGCTGCTTCGCCATATTGTTCAGGGCCTGCAGCAGCAGCAACCGCCACACGGTGGGAGAGCTCACCAACTCCGCGTGGCTAGCTTTGAGGATTTCCTTAGCAGTCAGCCCCCTCTGTTTCACAAGATGGAGGAGCCGCTCGACATTGACTCCTAGATCCGCATGATCGAGTCCAAGCTCACGCTCCTTACCTCACCTTGCCTCGATGAGAACAAGGCGAAGTTCACAGCCTAGCAGCTGTGAGGATCGGCATGGCTATGGTGGGATCACTACCATGCCATGCTTCCCGCCGACCACATGGTTACGTGGGCAGAATTCAAGACCGCCTTCAAGAGGCATCATATTCCTGAAGGTCTTCTTGAAAGGAAGCTGAACGAATTCCTCACGCTCACCCAGGGCAACCGTAATGTGCTCCAGTACGCACGAACCTTCAATGACTTGTGCCAATACGCGGGTAATCACACTGATACTGACGAGAAGAAGCAGGACAGATTTCGTAGGGGCCTTAGTTCAAGCTTAAAGAAAGGCTGAACCTGGTGAAGGTGGACACTTTCCACGAGCTGGTTAGTCTAGCTATTTCTCAGGAGGATTGCATCATAGCCCTCAAGGCTGAGAAGAAGAGAAAAGCACTGATGCCTTCTCCCAGTGCCCCAGCACCAAAGTTCTAAATGATTCCCCCGAAAGCTCCACGGAGGACTCCGCAGCAGGGCCGATGGGTGATCTGGTGACCACAGTAGCAGGAAGCTCCTCGCTTCCCCGATTTTCAGCAGCAAGGCCTAAGGCCAAATGCTCCGCTGCCACTCCGTCCTGGCAGTGGAAATCACTGTTTCACTTATGAGAGCCCAAACCACTTCGCCAAAGATTGTCCGCAGAACATGGCCCAAAGTCAGGGATCAAGCTCAAATCAGAATAAAGGCAAGAGGACAAAGGTTCAGGTCAGGCAGGGAATACTGAACTTCACCACTTTCGCGGACCTTCTAGAGGGTGCACTAGTCATGATGGGCACTTTTTCTGTCCACAACCAGTCTGCCCTTATATTATTTGATTCTGGTGCATCACATAGCTTTAGCAGGACAAAGTTTAGTGGTAAATGTGATTTGGGTTTCTGTCACACCGAAGGGGCTTACATGTGGTGGTAAAATTGCTTCCCACCAAATAACACGTGGAGTACCCATCAAGTTAGGTAGAAAAGTTTTCAAAACCACCCCTATTATCTTGGGTTTGGAGGGCATCGATATAATTCTGGGAATCGATTGGATGACTTGGCACAAAGTCATGTTAGATATTGCAGCACGGCTCATCCAAATAAACTCACCTACCCTCGGACCCTCAACACTGCACTTGCCAGCCCGATAGTGCGTAAATTCTTGTGCCTTCCCAGCCATTGAGTCCCGGATGGAGGATATTCCCGTGGTGTATGAGTATCCCGATGTGTTTCCACATGACTTGCTAGACATGCCCCCAAACAGAGATATTGAGTTTGCCATAGAGCTGTAGCCAGGCACAGCACTGATATCCAAGAGGCCATACCGGATGCCACCTACAGAGCTGGCAGAATTAAAGACCCAGTTGCATGAACTATTAGAGAAAGGTTTCATTCGCTCAAGCACGTCACCTTGGGGCTGCCCAGCTCTGTTTGTGAAGAAGAAGGATGATAGTCTATGAATGTGCATGGAGTACCAACCCGCCAATGCGGTAACTATCAAAAACAAGTACCCTTTACCTCATATTGTTGTTCTCTTTGATTAGCTAGCTGGAGCTAGAATGTTTTCCAAGATTGATCTCTGCTCTGGTTATCATCAGATCAAGATCTGGCCATGCGACATTCCTAAGACCGCTTTCTCAATACGGTATGGATTGTATGAGTACTTGGTCATGTCCTTCGGGCTTACAAATGCTCCAGCCTATGTCATGTATCTCATGAATTCAGTTTTCATGCCCGAGCTTGACAAGTTTATCATGGTTTTTGTTGACGACATTCTCGTATATTCCATTAATGAAGAGGAACATGTTGAGCACCTCCGCATTGTTCTTCAATGATTGCGAGATCATCATCTATATGCCAAGTTCTCCAAGTGCGAATTTTGGGCTGATAGTGTAAAATTTTTGGGGCATACTATATCTAGCGAAGGCATAGCAGTTGACCCCAGTAAAGTGCTAGAAGTGATGGACTGGAAGCCGCCCACTTTGATTCATCAAATATGAAGCTTCCTTGGTCTAGCAGGTTATTATCGGCGCTTCATTCCTGATTTCTCGAAGATAGCCAAGCCTATGACCGAATTGCTGAAGAAAGGAGTCAAGTTTGCATGGAGCAAAAAGTGCGAAGAAGACTTCCACACATTGAGAAAACTGATGACCTCCGCACCAGTGTTAGCGCAGCTAAACACTGCCAAGCTGTTCGGCGTCTACTGTGATGCTTCTGGCACTGGACTCGGATGTGTTCTTATGCAAGACAATCGAGTTATTGCCTACGCTTCACGAGCATTATGGCCACATGAGCAGAATTACCCCACACATGACCTAGAGTTGGCAGCGGTAATCCATGCTCTGAAGATATGGAGGCATTACTTGATGGGTACACATTGCTCTACACTGATCATAAGAGCCTCAAGGATATCTTCACCCAAGCTGATTTAAATATGTGCCAAAGAAGATGGTTGGAATTGATAAAGGATTACGATCTAGAGGTGCATTATCATCCAGGAAAGGCCAATGTAGTTGCCGATGCTCTTAGTCGCAAGGCTCATTGCAACTGTCTCTCTGCGGATAAGCTCTCCAAGACCTTGTGTTACGAGATGAGGAAACTCAATTTGGAGATTGTTCCTCACAGCACATTAAGCCACATATCTATCGATCCCACCTTGGATGATCAAATCATCTTGGCATAGTTGAAAGATAAGAAGATAAAGCTTATCAAGAAAAAGTTGGCACAAAAGGATCAGGGATACAAGCATTTCTGGCAGGATTGGAAAGGAGTTGTGCATTATGAGGACTGACTAGTTGTCCCTGCCAATCCCAATCTTTGGAAGAAAATTTTGGATGAGGCCCACGTCTCCAAATTTTCTATTCACCCCGGCAGCACCAAAATGTACCACGATCTTCAGCAGAATATTTGGTGGTCTGGGATGAAGCTGGAGATTGCTAAGTATGTGTTAGAGTGCGATACATGTCAATGAGTGATGGCTAGCCACTTGAAGGTAGTAGGTATACTCCAGCCGCTACCTATACCCTCTTGGAAGTGGGAGGATATCAATATGGATTTCATTGTGGGCTTGCCACGTACCTGTCAGAAGCATGATTCCATATGGGTCATCGTAGATAGACTCACTAAGACAGCGCACTTCCTTCCTATACAAACCACTTACAAGATCAAGAAGTACGTTGAGTTGTTCCTAGACCGTATTGTTTCTCTACATGGAGTGCCCAAAACGATCATCTCTGATCGAGGTGTTCAATTTGTAGCACACTTCTAGGAGCAGTTACAGTCTTCACTTGGCACCAAGCTAATCCGTAGTTCAACATACCACCCTTAGACAGATGGGCAAACAGAGAGGGTAAATCAGATTCTGGAAGATATGCTACGCGCATGTGTCATTCATTATGACAAGAATTGGGACAAATGCTTGCCATTAGCAGAATTCTCCTATAACAACAGCTATCAATCTAGCTTGAAGATGGCACCCTTTGAAGCCCTGTATGGCCGCAGGTGTCGAACACCTTTAAGTTGGTCCTAGGTAGGAGAAAGAATGGTATATGGACCAGACTTGGTAATTGAAGCAGAAGAGAAAGTGAGAATAATCCAAGAGAACCTTTAGACCACTTAGTCCAGGCAAAAGAGTTACTTTGATAAGAGGAGAAAGTCCTTACAGTTTGGAGTTGGAGACCATGTGTACCTTCAAGTTTCACCAACCAAGGGTGTACACAGGTTCAGAGTAAAGGGCAAGTTAGCACCTCGCTATATTGGTCTGTATGAGATCACCGAGACTTGTGGACTAGCTGCTTATCGGATTAAGCTTCCATCAAAACTCTGTGGTATCCACGACGTCTTTCACGTGTCTCAATTGAATAAGTGTGTGCAAGTCCCCACTGAAATTATTAAGCAAGAAGATGTATGGATCGAACCAGACCTCTCATATGCCGACTACCCAGTTAAGATTCTTGATCATAAGGAGAGGCAAACCTGGAGACAAGTAACAAAAATATTCAAAATTCAGTGGAGTAACCATACTGAGGATGAGGCTACATGGGAAACAGAAGAGTACCTTAACCAAAACTTCCGCGGTTTTCTTTTCGATCAGGGAGGTACGTACACCACCACACCCATCTCACTTCGCTCGAATCTCGGGGAAAGATTCCTTTTAAGGGGGGGGATGGTAGGTTGTAACAACCCTAGTTTTAATTAACCTTTTCAAAGCTTAAGTAGAGTGTTTGGAAGTAATCTAGCACTTAAAAGGATCAAAATGCCCTTTAAAAGTGTACTTTGGAGGCAATTCGTAATTTTAAAATTTTATATAACAACTTCAATTTTTGCCAATATAAGAGTGGTAAAACTTTTCAAAATAAACAACTTTGCTTATTTGAACTTTTGCTAGTTTGAACTGGAACCCTTTCAAAAATCGAGCCCAAGTTGAGTTCAAATTCAAACTCAAGTCTAAAATCTCTTAAGTCCTGAAATACAACCTTTTGACCTTATTTTATCTGTGTTTACCTCCAAATTTAAAACTATTTTGGACCTGAACCCTTTCTAAGATTTGGAGTCTGAAGCATGAACGACAACTTTTACATTTGGAGTTGTCCAACTTTAGTTTGAAAATTTGGAGTAAATTAAATTTAAAATTTGGCCAAATCCATAGAAACTTGTTAATATGCTGTCCTTAAAACGTGTGTTCCTGAGAAGTTTGGCTTAACATAACTTCAAATTTAAAAGAGTTTTGCACACATGGTCTTTATAGAAGTTGAAGTGTAGACCTAGGACTACAACTTTTAGTTTGATATATTTCCAACTTCCGTTTGAAAAATTTGAGAAAAACTCGTCGAAACCTGGCTACATCACACGCCAGCGCGTTCCACACTTAGCCCCAGTGCGCGGTCACCAGCAGCGCGCATTGCACCGTGACACATGCACCCTCGGTGTTCGTGCATGCCACGCCCTATCATCGCCGTTGACTTGACAGCATGGAGCCCCAAGATGGCAAATGCTCGCCGGCGAAATCTTATCGCCTGGCATCGCATCTTTCCTCCCCAAGTAACCGCGCCACCCCTTGCCGCCCGCGCACTCCGCCTCTGCCACGTCGCAGCAGCTCACCGGCGCTCGCCGCTTGGCCAATCGCTGCCCTAGATACGACAACACGCGCTCAACAGCCGACCAACCATCACCCGCGACCAAAGGCATCTTCCCGCTTTGCTATCCGCTGTGGCCAATGGCCGGAATGCTCCCCATGCGTGCATCCCACTGCCGCAGCCCAATCCTCGCTGCCGGCCAATGTCGCACCTGGCAGCAGCTGCCCAGTCCCCACCCGGCCTTATCCCTTCGCCCAGAGCACCTCCTCGCACTCCCTCTCCCTCCTCCGGGCTATAAAAGCCCTTAACGCCCACCGACGCACCCCGCACCTCACCGCCTCCCTCTGCTAGCGCTGCCAATGCACCTCACCATGGAGCACCCCTCCCCGAGCTGCGCCGCCACCCACTGAGCTTCCCCGTGTGCCACACACACCACCTCTTAGCTTTTCTGATTTAAACTTGATTTAAATGAGCTGAACTTTGGAAATGCATAGCTTATTGTAGAAAAACCATAAAAATGTCAAACGGGCTTTGTTTGAATCCTTGAGATGTGTAGTTTCACAGAAAAATAATGTTGGCCATGTCACTATTACCAATATTTCCCTAGATTTTATTTAGTATTTAGGCCAATATATGCACCACAAATCCCCAAAAATGGTAAAATAACAAAACCACCTCTATTAGCCTTGGTACACTGAACTTGTGCTAAGAAAAATAGTTGTGACCCTAGTTTAGATGTTTTGTACACTATTTTAGTTTTAACCTTGAAACCTAGGGTGAAATCTTACATTTTGCATAATAAGTAAAATATGCAAAGAAAAACGTGAAACCACTTTTGTTGGATCACAAATGAAACATACTCACTAGGAAAAATAAGGTTCACTAAATGAAACTTGACGAAATAGGCTTAACTTTTTGTAGAACTTTAATTGAAGGAAAAATATAGAAAATAGATGTCCTTCACTGTAAATCTTGGAAAAATGACAGAAGCCTTCGTCTCACTAGTTTAACCTCCTGTAAAAATATTAGAGCCGAACTGCCTCTGGAGCTTGAGTAAAAATAGATCCCTATAATCTGCCATAGGGTACTATTTTAATTTTAATTAATTTTGTAGAAGTCCAATGCATGCCAAAATTTTGCAGTAGCTCACTGATGTGATTAGGAAGCCTCTGTAAAATTTTCAAAACCATATCTTATTAGAAGCTACCAGAAACATTTATGGAAGTTAAACCCAAAAAGGAAATGAATAAAATCCATTAGGTAATAGTGAGGGTAATGTGGGAAATTTTGGAAGAGGTAGAGAAAAACATTCATAAACAGGATAACTTTCCAAATGAACCTTGAGAAACCCTAGAGTGAATCCACATTTCTTTGTGAATTCTAAATTGTAAAACCTTATATGTGTACACAATCATCATCAAAGTCAACCCCGGGTTTTATATCACAACACACCTTACTTCATGAAGATAATGAAAGTTTAGAACCTTGTTTAGGTGAATGTGGTCGGAATGCAATTTACACTTCAGCAATAATTCATGTTTTGCATCCGGCGTGTGATAGCATGGAAACTTGAACTATTGCATATGCATCTCGTGTAGAAGCGAACCTCGTAGATGGAACGTACAAGCTGACGCCTGCTGAGGAGGAAGGATCTGCCGAGCTACACCACGTCGAGGCCGAGCAGGAGATTCCCAAAGTTTCCAATGACCCGCTAACTAACATAGTTCAGGAAGGCAAGCCCTGGAGCATAACCCAGTTTTTCTAAATTTATGCACTACTTATGTTGCTTATGTTTGTGCATTTAAGTTCATAGGAGTTGCTTGAAACCTTAGTTGCATGATCTTAGGTTCCTATGGTTGAATACTAGCATGATAGGCTGAGTAGTTGCTGTGCTAAATAGGACTCAGTAAAAGTCGAGTGATTTTCAGTCACTCGCGAGCTATAGGAGTGCCTGTTTACTTACGCTGCAACCATAAGGATGATGGATGGGGCCGAGCTTTGGTTCTATTTTGGTGGAAATTTGCCCCGTCTGTCTAGGAAAAGATGTTAAGGCCGAAATGTGTTTAGAGCTGTGGTCAAGTGTTTGAAAGTACTAATCTTATACCTAGTATGGGATAGGGAAGCCTAGTATCTGATTGAACCGGGACGTGGGCATACTCCCCGCTCTCTTTGGAATGGAGTTCCCCTCATGCATCATGTGTGTACAAGTGCAGTCACGGTACAACGATGTTCCGGGACCGTGGGACCTTGTATTCAAGGGAAGTGGGCCCTAGCCACGTGCCTAGGAATTGATGGGGATGGTTGACATGTGTTGACCCATTGTGGTACGCAATGTCGTGGGATTAGGTTCACCTTGTAAGGTTAAGAAACTCGATTCGAATTGTTTGCCTCTCACAGTTTGAGACTGCTTGACCCACTTCTGCACTGAGTAAGAAGTGAAACAAAGGATGATGGATAATATTGATTCTTGATTAAATTGCTTGATCACATGCTTGCTTAGAATAGGTGCTTACCTAGAATGGTTAATCGACTAGAACCTGATGCTAAAACTTGAAAGTAAGGATCTACTTTAGCTGCTTTTGGCAAAACAAACCCCTTAACCAAAAAGCCTTGCATGTCTAGGAGTCGGTGGAGTAGTTGACACCCGATGGGTAAGTCTTGTTGAGTATTAGTATACTCAGCCTTGCTTGTGGCTTTACTTTCAGGTAACTTGGATGTTAATGCTTTTGCTGAAAGTGTGACTTGGCCGACCTAGCTTCCTCTGGGTTGGACGGTCGAGTGAGACCCATCCTTGGTCGGCGAGGACCATGGTAACTAACGTGATGGTTGGCTTCACCATGATGTTTATGCTTCGTCGTTTAGTTGCCATCCTTTTTCCGCTGCTTAAACTTTGAAACATTTTACTTTATGCACTTTCGAACTGCTGTGATGTAATAAATAAAGTGGGACCTATGTATTAAACTACTAGAATGTTGTAATCTCTGGACTCATCTTCATGTGAGATGCTTTTCGTTTCGATCTGAGACAAGTGGTTTATCAGGTATAACCTGACCGACTACCAAATTGGCTTGATTAAAGTGTCGGTTCGCATGTTAGGCGAAGATGAGAACACTTTAGCCAGGTTAATTTGGATGGTTTTGCCACATCGTTGCCCCTGCAAAGTTGTTTGTGAATGCCGCCTTGAGGTCCTTCCACATGTCAATGGAGTTTTTGTCTAAAGACTTGAGCCAAGTGAGTGGTGCTGCCTCCATGCAGATGGGGAAGTAGATGACCTTGGTGTCATCGTTCCCTCCTGCCGATTGTACTGACAGTGAGTAGCACCGCAGCCATTGGATTGGATCCTGCTTGCCATCATACTTGGTAATACCCGAAGGTTTGAATTTTTCTGGTAGAACTGTCCTTTGTACTCATTTTGAGAAAGCGGGGAACCTATTAGAATCCTCTCCCTAGTACTCGACTTCTTGCTCGCGCTCACGGCGGCATCCTTTGATGATTGTGCGGGCATCGTGGTTGTTGTTGATCTTGTGACGGAGGTCACGTACTGGGCGTTCAGGCTTTGGGTTGGGCCCATGGTGGCCACGGCCTCCCGAGGGTTCCGCCTGACTACCCTCTGCTCTAACTTGGCTTGGTCTGGCACCTCCAATTTGACTTGGTCTGGATTGAGTGCGCCTATGACTACTGCCATGCTGTGATAAGGTGTGAGGAACTAAATGTATTGGGTTTTTCTGATCGAGTTGCTCGTACACGCACTCTGCCAGCTTCGCCAGTTGCCTAGTGTACTTGTTTTGTGGCATTGCTCGATTAATCAGATCAATGGACGCTACAATGGCGAGAGGAGTATTGTGTTGATGCGATTGAACTGCCTCAAATGCGTGATCTAGGTTCACAATTGGCAGATTAGCTGCAAGGCAGCGGCAATGCTCTGCTCTTGTAGTGTTTCTTGCTCGCCGTCGAGTTTTTTGAGCTTCAGTTTCTTCTCTGACGATGTTGGCGGTGAGCTCATCCTATGAGACATCATCTGGGTGGTGTTCGCATCACGGATTCCTTTCTGGTTGCTCTTCATCATCACCTTCTTGCGTAGCAACAGGGGAGAAGAGGTTCCGTTCCGTAGAATAGCTTCCCAAACTTGACGTGATAACCTCTGTGGAGCTATCTTCTTCGTAGATAGGCAACAGGGGAGTTCCCTCCTAGTACGGGAGGGTATCAAGGTAGGCGATAAGGCGTGACTCGTCATCCTTGGCGAGAGCAGGTGGCTTCATGTTGGGCCAATAGACGAATCTGCCTTGTGGTGTTGATGTAATCTTCAGGCCTTGTTGAGGACCTGATAACGGAGTCTCCTTGTTCGGATTTGAGTAGTAGTCGAGGTCCTCGATCAAATCTGAGTTGAATTGTGATCTGGAAAGGGTAGCTTGGTAGACAGCACCCGTGTTTCGAAGTCCGAACGGGAATCAAATATGGTCGTAAACCAATTCGCATGATGGCTTAAGCGCCGGCTTGTGAAAACTATTCCGACTAGTGGGAGAAGTTGAGTTGTACTCGGATTTGTCCCCCCAGCCTCTGATTAGGTCAGAAATTGAAAACTCAAAGATGCAAACCCAAGAGCTGAAGATGAATGTCACGCTCGCTTCGATGATGACTTGGGCCATCGAGTTTGCCAGCGGATTCTTAGCGAGGGCCCCTACCTGGCGTGCCAGCTATCATTGTTTAGACCCAGCAACCTACCGAGGGGGGTGCCCAAGATTGTGTTTAGTGCATGGGGCTTGCTGAGATCAGTAACTCGAAGGTTAACTCGAACACACTATTTAGATAGGTTCGGGCCGTTAGATTGCGTAATACCCTACATATTGTGTGTTGGTTGTATTGGATTGGATTGGACTGCTTTAGAGGGGATCCCTGCCTCGCCTTATATTGCCGGGGGCAGGGTTGCAGGTCGGATGTTTGCAAGAATACTGTCAGATTCGACTAGTGAGTCCTACTCTAATTGCTACGAGCAGTTTCCTAATCCTCAACTAGTTCCTATCTTGCCACGTAGAAAATGCCGCCCTGTACCGTAGCCTCCATGTCTGACATGTCTTGGTGTCTAGCCCTGTATCAAGGACTGTCCAAACTCTCTAGTGGGTCCATAGATGTATGCACGACAAAAGGGTTGCATCGGGAGTCGGGAGGTGGAAAATGGCAAGAGGCGCGTCAATCTCTAATAATGTAACGGTCTTTTGCAATTGAATAGCATTAAAATGTTAGTAAATTCCATTAGAGAAATAAAGAGCTAAACTTAATTTGCAAGTACTAGAACATGGAGAGATAAATGATCGACAACATTGCAAAGATTAATGATGTACATAATCTACCAAGGGTTGCCTAGGGACTCCCAGTCGCCATCAAAGATGTTGAAGCGACTGATGCGGCGGAAGATGACGACCTCTTTCCACCACTGCTAGGTGTGACTGTGGAGGCGGTCAACATCCTAGGAGGATAGAAGCATGGTGAAGAAAATCTTGGAGGAGGTGTCGTGCGCCATCCAAAAGTTGTGATGGCCCAGCGAAGTGCCGATGCTGATCGACGCAGTGAGCCAAGGAGCCTGGTGGTGCTGCTTGGTGACAACACCATTCCAGACACGAAGGAGGAGCAGCACGGCCGGGGTGACGGTGAGTTCCAGCGGCAGAGTTGGAGCATCCATGTTGACGATCCTGAAATGCACTTAGAAATTAGTTTCATCAAAGAGGGGGCAAGGTCGAATGCACATACAAATTGGTATAGAGACCGCCATGAGAGCACTGTACTTGTGCCGAGAGGAGATGAGGAAGGGTTTTCTTGCGCCAAGAGGAGGAGATGCATAAGGGTTTTCCTGTGCTTGAGGCTGAGTGAAGAAGTGGAGGGCTGTGGCATCACATTTATAACAAAACCACCGCTCCTTCATCGGGAAAGTCTCCCAAAATAACCATCACTGGAATGTGGATGGTTGCCACGTTGATTTTAGGGTAAAAATAAGAATTCTTTAAGAAACCGGAATTTCTGCAAATATATTTTGTATGAGACTAGAATTTTCGGTCATGTCTTACCAGAGTAGCAGAGATAGTTGCATTTCTTGGTGAGGTGAGGATGTATTTTACAGTTTAGGAAAAATGAATAGGCCGGATTAACATTTTCGATCCTTTGTTGGCAAAAAGATGCTTGGTTTGAATTTGGGCAAGGTGAGCAAGGATTTCATAGATTTTGAGAGAGAGCCAAATAGAATCACATTATTTGTTAATAATCATCCCATATTAATTTTCAACCTCTCCAAAATCCGATGCACTATTCCAACTACAATCACATTAAATAAAACATAAAATAGAGCAGGAAAACTGGGGATTGACCTTCCATCCAAAGGAAACATTGATCTTACAAACAAAAGATAACAGCATAGCAAAGATGGCTAGGGTTCCAACAAAATCTAAAGTTACCAATTAACATTAGAGCAAAGATAAATGATCCAATTAATCTCCTTAGGGTCGCCTAGGCCCTCCCAGAAGCGGGTCCTGAAGAGGTAGAAGCGGCTCACGCGGCGGAAGATGACAACCTCGTTCCATCACTGTCAGGTGTGATCGTGAAGGCGATCAACATCCTAGGCGGATGGAAGCATGGCAAACACAAGGGGGGAGTGTCGTCATCCGTCATCCTAAAGTTGTGGTGGCCAAGTGCAGCGCCGACATAGACTGACGCGGTGTACCAAGGATCGTACTGGTGCTGCTCTCTGACAGAAGCTGCCACCACCCAGTTGGGCTCACCCTCCCGGAGACCAAGATGTTGCAGAACGAGCAAGAAGAAGGTGGTGACCAGCGGCGGAGGTGTAGCAGCCATGTCCACGATCCTGAAATGCACATAGGAATTAGTTTGATCAAAGAAGGGGCAAGGTCGAATGCATATACAAATCTATATAGAGACTAGGACGAGAGCACTGTACTTGAGCTGAGAGTAGATGCGGTAGGGTTTTCTTTCACCAAGAGGACATGCCCAAGGGTTTTCTTGCGCTTGAGGTCAGCTGAAGAAGAAGAAGTAGAGGCATGTCGCATTTATAACAAAACCACCACTACTTCACCGGCAAGCCTCCCAAAATAATCGGCTGCATGGATGATGTGACATTACATGTCGCTAGAACATGGATGGTTGTCATGTTAATAATTGGGTAAAAGAAAGAATTCGATTCTTGGTGATGTGTGGATGTATGATCTGTTCTCGGAAAATTGAATAGGCCGGACAAACATTTGCGATTCTTTATTGGGAAAAAGATGCTTGGTCTTAATTTTAGCAAGGTGAGCAAGGATTTCCTTGTTGGTGTTTAAACCCGACAACCTACTAAGGGGGGTGCCCGAGGTAGTGTGCTGGTTAGTGGGGCTCGTCGAGATCAGGAACTCGAAGGTAAACGCAGACACACAATTTAGATAGGTTCGGGCTGCTAGATTGCATAATACCCTATGTCCTGTGTGTTGGTTGGGTTGAATTGCTTTGGAGGGGGTCCCTGCCTTAGCTTATATTGCCGGGGGTAGGGTTACAGGTTGGTTGGTTACAAAATACTAGTTGGATACGACTAGAGGAGTTCTACTCTTATTACAATGAGTACTTTCCTAATCCTTGACTAGTTCCTATCTTTCCATATAGACTACGCCACCCTGCGCCATGGTCTCCATGTCACATGCGTCTTGGTGTCCAACCCCATATTTAGAACTATCCAAACCTTCTGGTGGGCCCATAGATGGATGTACGACAAGCCCTCGAGTACTTTTTAGTCAAATGCAGTAGTTCTGAGTATTTTTGTAGACTTCACCGACTAGTTTTGATGTTCTTTGAGTACTTCATCTGGTTGAATCTTCTAGAGGTACCCAAAAAACTGCCATGCGGTTAGAATGTGCTCAAGCCTCATTTAACTTAGTCTCATATCTTCAATCTTGAATTTTATGTGGAAGTGCGATGAAAGTTGCACTCCATATGGAGTAGCCTCTGAGCCTTAGGTTGAATCAAAGAATCAGGCTGAGGGACAATCTGTAATTTGTATCACTTTCCCCTTAAAACCCAGAGAAAAAACTTTGTTGTCGATGGACACGTGGCACACAGCCCCCGAGCCTTTTAGCCGACTAGTTTGGTGGGTATAAGGGTCAACCTTTGGTCAATGTGACCATCCCTGGAAGGAGATCTTTTCTCCTCCTGAAATAAAGGTAACTACCAATCTGGTGTCCGAAATTCTAGGGATCCTTTAAATCCCAAATCCCTTTATTTGCACCATTGTTACCGCGCCACTGTGATAAATAACAGAAGAAGTTATCCCTTATGTTTTACCTTTGCTAGTTGCCTTTTCAACTTCCACACTTTGGACCTAGCGCCTCCACCATTGTTCGATCTTTGAACACTTGCGTCACCGTCTCCCCACCAAACAGCCCCCGAGCGTATGCGACTGAAAACGCTCGTGACATGAAAGATGGGAAGGAAGGCTGCTGCATCCAAAGCAGGCGAGGGCGAAAAGAAGAAAAGGTCTGACAAGAAGAAGGAGCCGAAGTTGCCGACGCCCAAATATGTCAAAACCGCTGGCTTGATGAACCAAAGTATGGTGATTGCCTGCAAGTACCCGAGCTGATGAAGCGGATAGTAGATCTGAAGGAACAAGGTCTGACCGGTCTTGGCGTCGCATGCAACTTTATGAAGCGACAGATTCAGCCACTGCAGCAGCGTTGTCATTTAGGCTATAAGTACACCAGCCTTGATGATCCTTCTAGATTCTCTCTTGATGAAATCAGCACAAATAAAATCATGGCTAGGCTTAAGCAAATGTTTAAGAACGTGAGCAGGATCCCAACTATTGTGCAGGAATTCAGCGCCTCACACTCACCAAAGCCTGTAAGTTCCCATGGCCTCAGCCCCCGAGTACTTATTTTGAATGTGCTTGTCAACTGACTTGTCTCATTTTGTAGGAAGATGTTGCTTTGTACTTGTTTGCTCCTCCTCCTCTCGGATATGAAGAATCCTGTGAAGCTGCTTCTCACGTGTTTACGTGGGAAGGCATAATAGGCGATGACCAGGAGGAGGAGGTACTCGAGTCTTCCAGCGGCACTAGTTCTGATGCCGTGGGTGATGTCAAGGCTCAGCCGTTTGCTAAGCCTAGGTCTTCCTCTGCGGTGACGAAGCACTCAACTGCTGATGATATTGAAGCTACAATTCCTCCACCACTGAAAAAGAAGTGAACCGTTATTGCAAAATGGGTCGTGAAGGAGTCTGTCACCACAGAGGATGTGCCTCCCATGATAATTACTTATGAGAAAGGACAAGACCCGGAGGATCGTGTACTCTCGATAGGCATTTCCAATATCACCACCGTGTCTACTCAAGATGATATTGGTGGTTTGCAGGTACTCAATGAGGTGACCGAACTGGAGAAGACGGCTATTGTGGCTTCTTAAAACAAGTCGCAGATCACCGAGGAGTTGATCGAAATTGAGGCTGATCCAGAGGCTCAAGATGCCATTCAGGTTGATCCCCAGGTGGTGAACTCCACTAGCGCAAACACAACTCAAGTAGCAGAGGCAAAGCTCAAAGCTGGCCAAGATCCCATCGTGGATGTGCTGGCCATGTCAAAAGCACCATCTTCAACTATCAAGCCACCATGACTATTTGGTGAACCCATCCTACGGCTGAGGAGGTCTTCAAAGTAGTATTTATGCTCCTTTCAAGTACTAATGGTAACTCAAAATTGACTTGTGTTGCTAAAGTTTTGTCTTATGCAGGAAATCCTCTGATATGGACCTTGGAGGGCCTGGCTCAAGGCCTGTGACCAATGACAATAGCCTCTCAGCTCAGGACGTTGCCCCAGCCCAAGCAGGTCCACAACCGGAGGAATACCATAGAACGATGAGTAGTCCAGGTGCCATTTTCTTTGTAGCAACGTTGATGCAAGAAGTTATTTCATCTTTGACTAATGTTGTGTTGCCAGCCCCCGAGCAACAAGTACCCGAGGAGACGATGGCTGCCGTGGACATGGCAACTGCTTCTGTAGCCCCCGAGCGATCGTTTGCGGGTGAAGCGATGACTACCTCTGGCATTGTGGCTGCAGATATGGCCCCTGAGCTAGCGATAGAAGTCGAGGCGGTGACAGCCCTTGGGGCCATGGCCGTTGATTCATCCTCTGAGCCTGGGACGTCTGGTGGTCTTGCCGTGTTTCCACATGCGACCGCGGGTGCTAAAACCAGTGGGTCTAGGAAGATAACTCTGGAGAATATCTAGCTGATCGATGATCCGCTGTTGAACCCAGAGATGATAGCTGCTATCATGGAGATGCACCGTCGTCTCGGCAATTATGCAGAGGTGAGTTGAAATTGTTTTGATCTGTTGGCATATTGATTGGCACCCATATATTAACACGAGCACTGATTTTTGAATTCTAGGACTTGATCAATCGCTCTCGTCATAAGTTGGAGATGCTTGAGGGGTATGGTGATACCATACTTCGTGCTGAAGCACTGGAGAAAGAGCTTGTCGAAGAAAAACTGTACATCTCTTGCTTGATGATGAAGCACAATAGCTCGACGGCAGCCTTCCATAACCGGATTCAAGACCTGGAGGATGAGAAGGAGCATCTTGTTGCTTGCAATAAGTCTCTCAATCACAAAATTAAAGGTAGTCTCTTCTCCTTTGATGTTTGTCAACTACTGATTGTATGTCAATTCTTAGTAACCACATGCTGATGTTGCACAGAATATAAGAAATTGGAACCAGAGCTTCAAGCATCAATTAGCGACTGGAAAACTACCTTCTATCAGGTGACAGATCAACACGACAAGCTAGTGCTTTTTGTTGAGAAGTTGGAGCATGATCTAGAAAAAGAAACGTAGATGCGCGAGGATGGTGAGGTTGATTTGGTAAATGCCATGAAGACCATCCAAGAGCGTGAAGCTGGGCTGGAAGCTGCCAAACTCACTCTGAAGGAGATATCTGAAGCGGCCCAGCCAATAACGGACATGGTGGAGCCTCCAATTGAAGGTGTAGAGCCCCGTCCGCTATCTGTAGTACTCATGGACGTGCCAGGGAAATTCACCAGCTACATTCAGGAGATGACGAAGTCTATCTCCAAGCAACTGCTGGACTTCATCAAGTCTTTCTATCCTCAAGCCGATCTGGCTCCTGTTGCGGAAGGTATAACGGAGGAGTGCTCTGATGAACTCTTCAAGCAGTACATGCAGGAGATGGACACCATTGTAGAAGAAGTAGCCAATTATCTTGTCCTCGAGTAGTTCTGTTAAAGCAAACATTAGTTATGTATTGAAAACATGATATGAATGCTTTGTAATGTAAATATTTCTAAGTCTTGTTGCAATCTTTGTTGCTTTTGACTTGGTTTTTTAGTGCCTCTCACAATTAATCCTAATAGTTGCTCGTACGATTAATGTGAGTGTCTGCGCACGTGTCCTATTGTGGAGTGCAAGTACTCGAGCTATCTGGATAGTAGACTACTGGGCGAGTAATCCTTCAGGATTTCGATGATTAGAGCCTATCTTTACAACTTCTTTGAGTTGTATTGATGTTATTACAAGCTCGTTGAAATTTTGCAGACTTGTTATTACAAGCCGTGATTGGGCAATTTTGCCCAGGGAGCTGAATAGCTCATTAGGAGTACTACGAACTTGCTTCTGCAAGCCGCGATAAAGCAGAAATAAGTAGTCGAATTACGACAAGGATATGACTATTTTATTGAATTGTAAATCTACAACCAGGGTCATTGGCCGATTTACATAAATATGTAAATCTAAATTAGGGATAAAATTGACAAAGTTGCTCGATGTTCCACGACTTGTCGATGTCTTCACCTGAGGGGTGTTTTAATCAATATGATCCAGGTCCAGTGACCTTGGAGATGATAAAAGGCCCATCCCATGGTGAGTTGAGCTTGTGCATCCCTTTGGTGTCCTGGATACGGCGAAGGACCATGTTGCCTATGTTGAACGATCGTTCTTTGATGTTTTGATCATGGTAGTAGTGAAGGCCTTCGAGGTGTCTTGCAGACTGGACGTGTGCTGCGCAGCGAGCTTCTTCAAGGCTATCAATGTCTAGATGTCTTGTTTCTTCTGCTGCGCCTTCCTCGTACTGCTCGACTGTTGGAGATTTTCACATGATGTCGGCAAGTAGGACAGCTTCGGATCCGTAGACCAGGAAGTAGGGTGATTGCCCTGTAGGCTTGCACGGCTGGGTATGGAGCCCCCAGAGGACATTGGGTAGTTCTTTGAGCCACTTGCCTCCTTTCGTGTTTTCAATATCGTGCATCCTTTTCTTTAGAGCATCAAGCACCATCCCGATGGCGCGCTCAACCTGGCCGTTGGCCCGCCGATGAGCGACAGAGATGTACCGAACATTGATGCTACTGTTCTCGTAGTATTCCCAGAACCCATGGTTGTTGAAGTTTGAACTTAGGTCTTTGATTATGCGATTGGGGAAGCCATAGCGATGAACAAGTTCATCGAGGAAGTCGAGTACTCTATCTACTTTGGGGCAGGTAATTGGCTTCACCTCGATCCACTTGGTAAACTTGTCAATGGCCACTAGAACTCTTTTTAATCCTTTAAGCGTGGTGGGCAGTGGGCCAATCATGTCTAGCCCCCAGCACACGAAGCGCCAAGAGGGTGGTATGGTGATCATGTTGTAGGTAGGGACATGCTGCTGCTTGGTGTCGGTGTTTAAACCCGGCAACCTACCGACGGGAGTACCCAAGGTAGAGTTTTGGTTGGTAGGTGTCACTGAAATCTAGAACTCGATAGTGTATGTAGGCACGTGATTTAGATAGGTTCGGGCCGCTAGATCGCGTAATACCTTACGTCATGTGTGTTATTTGCTTGTATTCACTTGAACCTGTTTGGAGGGGGTCCCTGCCCATCCTTATATATTAGAGGAGCAGGGTTATAGGTCAGTTATTTTAGAGAAATACTAGTCGGATTCAACCACAGAGTCCTACTCTAACTGCTATGAGTAGTTTTCAAGTCCTCGACTAGTTATTGTCCTCCACGTAGACTACGCCATCCTGCACCGTAGTCTCTATGTCTGACACGTCTCGATGTACAACCCTATATGTGGGCCTGTCCAAACCTTCTCGTGGGCCCATGGATGTATGCACGACAAGCCCCCTGAGTACGTTTTAGTCAAATGCAGCAGTCCCAAGTACCTTTACAGGCTTCATCCGACTAGTTTTTGGTGCTGTTCTGAGTACTCTGTCGAAGTTGAGCCTTCAAGTGACTCGAGTACTGCCATGCAGCTAGAATGTGCTCAAGCCTCATCTAACGCTATTTTGACTATCTGCCCTTGAATTTATATATGGAAGTGCAATGAAAATCACACTCCATATGGAGTAGCCCCCGAGCCTTAGGTTGAATCGAAGAATCAGGCTAAGGGTCCATCTGCATTCACATTGTCTTCACCTTAAACTCCGGCGAAAAAACTTTTTAGCCGACGAGCACACAGCCCCCGAGCCGTTAACCGACTAGTTTCAGGAGGTATAAGGGTCAACCACCAATCATCGTGACCGTCACCAACAGTAACCTTATCTTTTGCGGTAACTTCGGAAACTGTCGGCCATATGCGAAATTAACGGTCAGAGGTAAAAACATCAGGACCGTTACCTCCATTTACTCTACTTCTGTTATAAATAGATGAGGGAAGTTACACCCTGTTTACTCCGCCATTGCCATCTGCTATTTGCTCTTAAGAAAAAAAACCCTACTATCCAACGCTGCCGCAATCCAATTTGAGATCGCCGCCACCGCCTCTCTCCTGTGAGGCCCAGAGCGTATGCGCGTGAAGTAGCTCGTGACATCCAAGATGGGGAAAAAAGCTTCTACTTTCAGGGGTGTTGAAGGTTCCAAGAGGAGATTTGGAAAGGGGAAGGAGGCGCAGCTCTCCGCCCAAGTTTGGGAAGACGGACCAAACTGTGCCGCCAACTCCTGCCTGTGCCTAGAAGAGATCAACCCTGAAGGAAGAAGAGATCCAGGCATTGGAGAAAGCGAAACTGCTATAGAACCAAGTGACCATAGGCTGGAGATGTGCCTGCAGTAATCCGTGGCTGCTAGAAAAGTACCCCAAGGAAACGGTAACCTTCGCCCACTTCATCGAGTGGGGTTTTGCCATCCCATCCTCTGATTTTCTGCAAGGTCTTTTGAATTATTACAAGCTTCAGCTGGTCCACCTCAATCCAAATGGTATTCTCCACATTGCTATTTTCGTGCACCTGTGTGAGGCTTTCTTGGGGATTCAACCCCACTTTCAACTAATCCGTAAGATATTTTGGGTGAAGCTGCAACCAAAACTAGAGTGTACTTCAGTAGTCGGGGGTGCCAGAATTCAGATGTGGGAGAATAGTAGTATCTTGTACTTGGAGTACAAGTTGTTGGAGTCACACTCTGGGTGGAAGGAGAAGTGGTTCTACATTGGAGACCATGATCCAAAGCTGCCAAAGGTTAATGGTCACCGCCCGGAGTGGAACAACAGGTGGATAGATGAGCCGACACACGGGAATAGTATTCAAGTACCCGAGCTCTTAGGCAAAATTGGCCAATTGAAAAATCAAGGACTGACATGAGTTGGAGTAGGATTCAATTTTATGAAGAGACGAGTTCAACCCTTACAGCTCTGCCACACCTGGGCTACAAATACTCGGGCCTCAACGACCCGTCAAGGATGACGACTGAAGAAATCTCCGATGACGGGGTGATGGCGAGGTTGAAACGCTTCTTTAAGAATGCCAATGAGATCCCCCGAGTAGTCCTAGAGTTCAGCACTGGTAACCCGCTGAGAGCAGTAAGTACCCGTGGCTTTAGCCCCCGAGTACTTATTTGAGGTCTTTCGTGCTTTCTAATTTGTCTACTTTTGTGCAGGAAGACATACTTGTGTTTTATTCACCCCCTCCTCCCCCTAGCTCCCATGATATAGAGAGCCCCACGGGTGTTTGGGCAAAACCTTGCTGTACTGGGGGCCACCGAAGAGGAGGAGGAAGAAGAAATGGAGTGCTTCAGCAGCTCAGACTCTGATGCTGCTGGGGCATATTGTGTGAAGGTCCGCACCTCGGACAAAGTTGGGACATCCTCTGGTTCATCGAAGCGCCCTGTGGATGATGAACTTGAGATGGCTCTGGCCCCGTCGCTGAAGAAGAAGTGGACCGGCAGGACACGCACTCCGAGTTGTCTGCGCATCATCGAATCCGCACCCTCATCGGTAATAACCTTCAGGGAAGGGCAAGACCCTAAGGCGTGGGTACGATTATGCATGTATGTTGATGTCACGACTACTAATCAGGACTTGTTGTATCTACAGGGAGTCGCGGAGGTAGTGGAGGCGACGGAGGCGGCAGCTGGTGCCATCTCGCCTGTAGTTCTAGCATCCGGGAAGGTCATCATGGTTGAAGATAATATGGAGCCTCCCGTTGCTGAAGTCAATCCTGCGGGTACTGAGGTATCTGTATAGGAAGAAGATAGGACTACCCTGACTGGTAGTAGTCAGGATGCGCCGCAACGTACCTTGCTAGGGGAGCCTACCCGCACTGTCAAGCTCCTGCATTTGGTTTGGAAGCCGTCGCTAAAGCTGCGATGATCCGCAAGGTAAATTGATTCGATATGGTTGAGTACCAATTCTAGCTTGAGTAGTTGGTTGTGTTCCGTCACTAACCCTAAGTGTTGTGCAGGACGTCTTCTAGCTTAGGCCTTGGGTCGTTGGGTTCAAGGTCAACAATTGATGATGCTAGCCGCTCAGTTGAAGATGCAGTGCCCGCACCTATTGTAACCCTGGAGGAGGGAGATTCAGCTCTGGCGGTCAAGACAGGTACCACATCGTTGCTGCGTTGATGCACGACGTAATCGACTCGATGACTGATATTGTAGTGCTAGCCCCCGATCCTGCTGTACCCGGGGCTCTTCCCATGGCTATTCCCGTGGAGAGTCCGCCCCACCTATGATCGTGGAAGCTATCCCCCTCAACGCTGCTGCTCTCAAAGCCTCCAAGCTTGAAGCCGCCCAAGCTCTTGAAGCCATGGCTGCTATTGTCGGGGCGACTTCCGAAGCCGGCACGTCGTCTGGCCGTGAGATGGTTCTTGTGCCCAGTGCGAGGATTGAGCCGAGCGTTGGGATTCGGGTGCTGCCTGAGGAGGTCCAGACTACAAGAAACCATTTAATCAGTGATGAAAACAAATTGTCACAGATCGCTGAAAAACCGTCATAAAGCAGTGTCTGTGATGATTTCAGATAACGTCATTTATTGAGCATCATAGATTAAATCGATTGACGTTTTCTTCGAAATCGTCACAGATCAGCACAATCTATGACGTTTTTTAACTGTCATAAACCACCCTCAGGTCCGCGCAGCCTAGCCTAGGCCCAATATTTGTGACGAAAATAAATGTCACAAATGGTTGCCACGTGGCGGCCAATAGGGATAGTGAAGTGGATAATCATGATGACGTGGTTGATGACATGGCCGATGACGTGGGTGGTGACGTGGATGGTGACGTGGCTGGTGACGTCATTGACGACATGGCCAGTGACAATGACGTGGACAATGACATGGCTAGTGCTGACGTGGCATTCATAGCCAGGCCCATTTTAGAACTGGGCCACTAAGTTGGGCCATTTTTTCAGCCCACTGTATCAGATTAGAGCCCAGTAAACAGGCCTATTAAAAATTGAGCCCACCAAATTCAATCTAATTTCTCAGCCCATATATCACAATGATCATTATAGCCTAGAATACATACCAAATTATATCAACCCATCAATCAAAATAACAGATACAATCTCAGGTTTACATTCAAATCAGATACCACAGCAAACAGAATCTTAGGTATATTCTTAGTCTACACAGAATCTCAGGAAAACAGATTAAGGCTCTGTTCGTTTCAGCAGGGACCTTGAACTGGCGGGGGTTGGCAACCACGGTCATGAGGTGCTCAAGCTCATCTGGGGACAGCTCACAAGCCCTGCACAAAAATATAATCATCAGAGCTGAACTGAATTAAGAGTAACAACCTACTGACACAATCAGCTAACATCACACATGGATAAATTGATCGTACATCAAAACCTGAGCAAATTAGTAATGTTGCAAAATGTCAAGACTTCTGCAATGGTTAATGTCTTAGACAGATGGTATTCTGCAAGAAAAATATTTTCCCATCACTTGACTACATTTTCTCAAATAGCATTCAGAGAATCTAACTAACAATGGCTGCTGAGCTGATGACTACTACTACTAGTGAACAATCAGTAGATAAAATAAATCTACTGCTGTCAAGCTTGCTACTAGTGAACAGTCAGTAGATAAAATAAATCTACTGCTGCTAAGCTTGCCCAGGGGAAAACCAAATTGATCCATTAGAGCCACAATTTCTTAGATTAACTGCATCGATCACCTCAGAGAACAAAAAAATAAAAGAAAACTGATACTATTTACAATTTGTCAATTTATCTTTCAAATTCAAAATTTAAGTGCAGCATTTTTTTGCCAAACTAGACCTGAAAACAAAACACATTGAATAGTTTCCTAGTCATGTTTCTCCATTGAATAGAAGTGAATGCGAACAAACATTGTTCACAACTAATTGAAGATTCTAGCTACAGCGTGAAGAACTTTCAGTACCTCCAATGAAAGCACTGCTGCCACATGTATATGACACTATAAAGTTAGCAATGGTTTTAATCGACTTGTTAAGTTGAAAAAAAATATTAGCAAAAGTAGTAGCAGTATGAAATTTTAGGCTACAAGTATGAAATTACAACTGTTGGTCAAGGGTAGCAGATGACCAGCAACAATCGTTGGCTTACTCCATGACACCCAAAAGCAGCAGGAAAAAGTAACAGAAGAACCTGGTGGCTCACCGGCGAGACTGCCTACCCTCACCTGTGGCCATTAGAGATGGATGTTGCGTCTCCCCTGGAGCCATAGCAGGACTGTGGCAGATCCACTTCGGATTTGCTTGATTAAACACGATTAAGCCGCCTGATACGCGACACTCATGCCTTAACCAAGTAAACACGAAGTGCCGTCGGATTTCATCCGATTTAACCACTTGAACAGGACCGAATAGCAAACCCACACGAAGGTGAGCAGTTCCAGAGAATACAACAAGTCCACCGAGTTAACAAATTAACCATTTAGTTTGGCCATAAAACAACATCAGAGTTTACAAGGTTCAGAAGAAAAACCGACAGAAGGTAAAACACGCGCGGAAGCTACTTTGTCGGGGTCGGATATCCCTGGTGAGGCCAACCGGGACATCAGTGATCCCTCTCCTCGCCGTCCGAGGAGGGATCCCACTCAACCGTCCAACCCGGAGGGAGTTGGGGCAGCCAAGTGCCAGCAGAGGGAGGGTCAGAGGCAGCAACTTCACCTGAAAAAGAAGAGCCACAACAAGGCTGAGCTACTAAGCTCAACAAGACTTAACCGATAGGGAGTACGCTACTCCACCACTTCTAGACATGCAAGGCTTTTTGGCTGAGGGTTTGTTTGCTAAAAAGCGCTAGGCGTATCCCTACTTTCAAGTTTTAGCTCAGGTTCTAAGTTCGTTATCCGATCTAGGTTTTGCAATCTACTCTAAACAGACATGGAACCAACCAAGGTATATACATCATCATCAAGACCATGTCATCATCAGATTCCTTTATTACTCAGGGTGACATAGCGATCAAGCAATCTCAAACTGTGAGAGGCAGATGAATCGATTCGAGTTTCTTAACCATGCATGGCGAACCTAATCTCACGACATCCGCGCACCACAAGGGTTGCTTCCTGTGTCGGCCGTCCCCATCAATTCCCAGGCGCGTGTTAGGTCCAAACTTCCCTTGGCATGCAATGCTCCACAGTCCCGGTCTCTACCGTATTGTGACCACACTTGCACCCACATGATGCACCATGGGAACCTCGTTCCAGGGACAGCAGGGGGATAAGTCACGCCCTAGTTCAATTAGGTACTAGACTTCCCCATCCCATACTAGGTATGAGATTAGTACTTTCAAACACTTGATCACGAACACCACCACTGTCGGGCCTTAGCAAGTTTCATAGACAGACGGGGCGATCAGCCGACCACCAAAGAGTTACCCAACGCCTTGCCCCGTCCATCGTCCTTATAGTTGAAACAGAAGAGGAACAACCAACTCCTACAACTCGCGAGTGACAGGAAATCACTAGGCTTTTACCGTTTCCTATTTAAGCAAAGCATCTACTCGGTCCAACAGCTAGTGTTCAGATCGAAGGAGCTAAGTTATGCATCTACGGTTCCAAACAACTCCTATACGTAATGCACAAGCATGTTAAGGAAGGCATGCGCAAGTTTGGTAAAACATAGGGGATTCATGCATCCGGGGTCAGATTAAGATTAACGCGAAGGATTTTAATCGAGGTCGTTACAGCCTACCCCCTTAAGAAGAATCTCGTCCCGAGATTCGGATGTAGAATCAACCGGTGGGGGGTGTGTAGCCCTTACCTCCTTGGCTGGAAAGAAAACCTGGGAAGTGCTTGTTCAAGTACTCTTCTGTTTCCCACGTTGCTTCATCCTCCATGTGGTTTCTCCAGAGGATCTTGTACATTTTGACCACTTGGCGTCGGGTGCGCCTCTCTTTCTGGTCAAGGACCTTGGCCGGGTACTCTGCATAGGTTAGGTCAGGCTCGATTTGAAGTTGCTCCTATTCTAAGATCTTGGTTGGTACCTAGACACATCTCTTCAGTTGAGACACATGAAAAACATCGTGTATGGTCGAGAGCTGTTCTGGGAGCTGGATCCGATAGGCAACGGGTCCACAAATTTCCACAATCTCATATGGGCCAATGTAACGGGGAGCCAATTTCCCTTTCACTCCAAACCGTTGCACTCCTTTTGTTGGGGAAACTCGAAGATACACATGATCACCAATGTCAAACTGCAGGGGCCTTCTTCTTCTATCGGAGTAACTCTTCTGTCGGGATTGGGCAGCCTTGAGATTTGCTTGGATTATCTTTAGTTGCTCTTCGGCGTCTACCACTAAGTCAGGGCCATAAACTTGTCTCTCTCCCGCTTGGGACCAGTTCAATGGTGTCCGGCATCTTTGTCCATACAATGCTTCAAACGGTGCCATCTTCAAACTGGCTTGGTAGCTATTGTTGTAGGAGAACTCCGCCAATGGCAGGCACTTGTCCCAATTTTTGTCATAGTGGATGACATAAGCTCTCAACATGTCTTCAAGGATCTGATTGACTCTTTCAGTTTGACCATCAGTTTGAGGATGATAGGTTGAGCTACGGATGAGTTTGGTGCCCATGGATGCTTGTAGCTGTTCCCAAAAGCGTGCTACAAACTGAACTCCTCGATCAGAGATGATGGTCTTAGGCACACCGTGTAGGGAAACTATGCGGTCGAGGTACAGCTCTGCATACTGTTTGACCGTGTGGGTGGTGTGGACAGGAAGGAAGTGGGCGGTCTTGGTCAGACGGTCCACTATAACCCAAATGGAATCATGTCGCTGCGACGAAAGGGGCAAACCAACAATGAAATCCATGCTGATATCTTCCCATTTCCAAGAGGGAATAGGTAGGGGCTGTAGAGTACCGGCTACCTTTAGATGACTGGCCTTGACGCGTTGGTAGGTGTCACACTCTGAAACATACCGGGCAATTTCCTGCTTCATTCCGCTCCACCAGAAAGTTTGGCGTAGATCATGGTACATCTTATTGCTGCCTGGGTGGATTGAGAACTTGGAGAGATGAGCTTCATCTAGGATCTGCTTCCTCAAGTTGGGGTCGGCTGGTACAACCAGTCGGTTTCCATAATACACTTTTCCAGTTTCATCCTGTCGAAACTGCTTATATCCTTCCTCCTTCAAGGAAATCTTCCTGGTGATCCGCCTTACTTCCTCATCCTCCACTTGTGCTGACCTTATTTGGTCTTCCAAAACAGACTCAAGGGCGATGTGGTCAAGGGTTCCATGGGAAACAATTTCCAAACTGAGTTTTCCCATCTCATGACACAAAGTTTCGGTGAAGGTTGTTGCCAACAAGCAGTTGCAACAGGGCTTGTGGCTAAGAGCATCGGCCACCACATTGGCCTTGCCGGGATGATAGTGCACTTCCAAATCATAATCTTTTATCAACTCCAACCATCTTCTTTGGTGCATGTTGAGGTCGGCTTGGGTGAAGATATACTTGAGGCTCTTGTGGTCGGTGTAGATGTTGCAGCGGGTGCCCATCAGATAATGTCTCCATATCCTTAAGGCATGGATCACTGCTGCCAACTCAAGATCATGGGTTGGGTAGTTCAGCTCATGAGGTCGTAACGCCCATGAGGCATAGGCAATGACTCGGTTGTCTTGCATAAGAACACACCCAAGTCCAGTGCTAGAGGCGTCACAGTACACGTCAAACGACCTAGAGGGGTCGGGTTGAGCCAAAACTGGGGCTGTGGTCAGCAAGCGCTTTAAGGTTTTGAAGGCTTCTTCACATTTGTCGTTCCACACAAATCTGACCTCTTTCTTCAGCAACTCTGTCATCGGCTTAGCTATCTTGGAGAAGTCCGGTATGAAACGCCGATAGTAGCCTGCCAGTCTAAGGAAACTTCGGATCTGGTGCACTGAGGTAGGAGGCTTCCAGTCCATGACTTCCTGTACCTTGTTGGGGTCGACGGCTATGCCATCCTTAGAGATAGTGTGTCCCAAAAACTTGACACTATCTAACCAGAATTCACACTTGGAGAACTTGGCATAGAGCTGATGATCTCTCAGCCGTTGGAGAACTACGCGAAGATGGTTGGCATGTTCTTCTTCGCTCTTCGAGTACACCAGGATATCATCAATGAACACCACTACAAACTTATCCAACTTGGACATGAACACCGAGTTCATGAGGTACATGAAGTATGCGGGTGCATTGGTGAGTCCAAAAGACATGACCAGGTACTCGTAGAGTCCATATCTTGTGGAGAAGGCAGTCTTAGGGATGTCACATGGTCGGATCTTGATTTGGTGATAACCTGAACGAAGATCGATCTTGGAGAACACTCTAGCTCCAGCTAACTGATCAAACAAGACATCAATGCGGGGGAGTGGGTACTTGTTTTTGATAGTCACCGCATTGAGAGGTCGGTAGTCTACACACATGCATAGACTGCCATCCTTCTTCTTCACAAACAGGGCCGGGCAACCCCAGGGTGATGCACTGGGTTGGATGAAACCTTTTTCCAACAGATCATACAACTGGGTCTTCAACTCGACCAGCTCAGCTGGTGGCATCCGATAGGGTCTTTTGGAGATAGGGGCGGTGCCGGGGATCAACTCTATGGCAAACTCCACGTCTCTATCGGGCGGCATGCCGGGCATGTCCTCAGGTTGCCGTCGGCCAACAGCTGCCCAGAATGCAATGGAAGGCCAGAGCCAATCAGCAGAAACTGGCACGAGCAAGAAGATCAGCGCCTTTCAGTGCGTGATCGGCTGGGGGGCAGAAGTGACCGATATGATCGGTCGGAAGATAGGCGTGAGCGATACGGTAGGCCGGGGGGCAGGACCGATCGACACAACCGACCAGAGGGCAGAGTGAGCGCACACAATCGGCTGGAAGAGATGGCCGATGCTCGGGTGTCAGACGAGAATCCCTTGGGACGGGAACCAGAATGGAAACGAGCCAGACCATCGGCTATACGAGTAAACCCCAGGTGGTGTCCTGACAGATTGACCAAATCCCAAAAATGACGAATCCAGCATCTCTACCAATGGGAATAACAGGAAGAAGAGCAACAACAGATGATGGACAAGAAAAACGACAGGCCTCAGGTTTAGCGCCCCAAAAGAAACGACAGGGAGGATGACAACAACCGGGAATCGGCAGCCGACGTCAGCATGGTTTTCATTCTGCCGATGGAATTCATGACTCCCGCTGACCGACATAACATATCGGCGATAGAAGAACAGATGGCGCAATTGGCTTTGGAGCCAACGACAGCCACATTCGAGAAACCCGAGGATGAAAAACGACAGCACCTCAAAGCATTGTTCCTCAAAGGACATGTCAACGGGCGACCTGTCACCAGGCTACTAGTAGATGGAGGCGCTGTAGCCAACATCATGCCGTACGCTATGTTCCGGAAGTTGGGAAAAAGCGACGATGATTTGACCAAGACGGACATGATGCTCAAAGACTTCGAAGGCAACGTGTCTCCCGCCCGCGGCGCGCTCTGCGTCGACCTCACCATCGGTAGTAAGACTCTTCCCACCACTTTCTTTATTATCAATGCCAAAGGGTCTTACAACATGCTACTTGGTCGAGACTGGATACACGCAAATTGCTGCATCCCGTCTACAATGCATCAATACCTCGTACAATGGGTCGGCGACAACATTGAAATAGTCACCGCCGACTCCGCGTACAGCGTCGCGGCGGCCGATGCACAGCAATGGAGCTGCGAGCACGTCAAGTGCATATCTGGAAGAACTTGGGACACCGATTTCCTGAAAGTGTCCGATTTTGGCCTACAGCCGATCCGAGCAGTCGGCTCTGAAGATTCAGATTAAATGGATCAGTTTGTCCGAGAAGACGGGAAGCTGGGACACGGATTTACGTCGGCCGATTCATTAGAGATGATAGATTTAGGCGATGACACCAAGCCAAGGCCGACGTACATTAGTGCTAATTTGGATCCGGAATACAAATGTAAATTGACAAATTTATTGAAAGAGTTTAAAGATTGCTTTGCTTGGAAATATCATGAGATGCCTGGATTAGACTGGTCCATTGTCAAACACTGGCTGCCCATAAAGCCGGGATATCGGCCATATCAGCAACCCGCACGGCGATGTAATCCTAAAATCCTACCCGATATAAAAGCCGAAATCACAAGGCTGATTGAAGCGAAATTTATTCGGCAATACCGTTATGCCAAGTGGATCTCCAACATTGTGCCCATATACAAGAAAAACGGGAAGCTGCACGTGTGCATCGACTTCAGGAACCTTAATCAGGCTACGCCAATGGACGGATATCCAATGCCAATAGCCGATGTATTAATAGACGCCGCCGCAGGTCACAAAGTCATCAGTTTCATGGATGGAAACGCCGGATACAATCAAATACTAATGGCCGAAGAAGACATATCAAAAATAGCTTTCAGGTGCCCAGGCCACCTCAGCTTGTTCGAGTGGGTCGTAATGACTTTTGGGTTGAAGAACGCCGGCACTACATATCAACGAGCCATGAATTACATATTTCACAAGCTCATCGGCATACTGGTAGAGATTTACATCGACGACGTCGTAGTCAAGTCAAAAGGACACCAGGAATCTGGCCGATTTGCGGTAGGTATTGGAATGCACAAGAAAGCATGGATTAAAAATGAACCCGAACAAATGCGCTTTCGGCGTATCCGCCGGACAGTTCTTAGGATTCATGGTTTCTGAGCGTGGGATAGAGATCAACCGGAAGACCATAGCGGCTATCAACAAGGTCGTGGCCCCGCAAAATAAAACCGAGTTGCAGTCCATGATCGGCAAGGTCAATTTCATCAGGAGATTCATATCCAACCTGTCCGGATGTATCCAGGCCTTCACACCATTATTGAAATTGAAACCCGACCAGGAATTCGTATGGGGAGAAGAACAACGCAAGGCACTGGAAGACATCAAACAATACTTGGTCTCGCCTCCCGTGTTGGTCCCACACAAATTAATAAGCCATTCAAGCTATACTTATCGACCGATGAGAGAACTATCGGTTCGGCGCTGGTCCAGGAGTTTGAAGGAAAGGAACAGGTGATATACTATGTTAGCAGAAGACTTCTGGACGCTAAAACAAGATATCTCCCGGTAGAGCGACTATGCCTGCGCCTTTACTTCTCGTGCACCAAACTTAGACACTACTTGTTATCGGCAGAATGCGTGGTCGTATGCAAAGACGACGTAGTGAAATACATGCTGTCATTGCCGATTTTGAAGGGGCGGATCGGAAAGTGGATTCTGGCTCTATCGGAGTTTGATCTACGATACGAGTCGGCAAAAGCCATCAAAGGTCAAGTCATGGCCGATTTCGTCGCCCAGCACTGCGGACCAGAAGTCGCTGTTGTGGAACCAGTCCTGTGGGCCTTGTATTTTGACGGCTCGTCATGTGGGGCCGGATCAGGAATCGGCATCATTCTCATATTGCCTCGGGGGGCAAATTATGACTTCTCTCTGCCGATAGAAGCATCCGCTACTAATAACCAAGCGGAGTACCGGGCTGTCCTAAAAGGGATACAATTGTTGAGAGAGATTAAGGCCGACGCCGTGGAAATTATTGGAGATTCCATGCTCATCGTATACCAATTGACAGGGAGATCCGAATGCAAAGATGACGTTTTGAGAATTTATTATGAGGATTGCCTCCAACTTCTGAAGGAATTCAAGTCCGTGGTCATTGAGCATATCCTCGGGAATTATAATGAAGAGGCCAACAGACTTGCCCAGCACGCATCCGGGTATCGGCCGATTCAAGGCGCCATGATTCTGGAACTCGCGGCCGACGACTGGCGAAAAGAAATTGCCGAGTATTTAAAAAATCCGTCCAAGAAAGTGGATCGGCGAGTGCGTTTTCAAGCCACAAAGTATGTATTACTAGAGGATGATTTATTCTACCGGACAATTGATGGCGTTCTACTCAAATGCCTAGGGATGGAGGAGGCAAAAATCCTGATGGGAGAAATTCACGAAGGTGTGTGTGGAGCTCATCAATCGGCGCATAAGATGAAGTGGATGATTAGGAATAATGGATATTATTGGCCGACAATCCTTGAGGACTGTTTCAAATATTATAAAGGATGCCAAGATTGTCAAAAATATGGGAACGTGCAGCACGCACCCGCATCGGCCATGAATCCAATCATCAAGCCATGGCCGTTCAAAGGTTGGGGAATAGACCTCATTGGACAAATTTATCCTCCATCAAGTAAGGGACACAAATTCATTTTAGTAGCAAAAGACTATTTCACCAAGTGGGTGGAAGCGATTCCATTAAAGGTCGTAACATCGGCCGCGATGGTCGATTTCGTAAGGGATCACATTGTCTATCGCTTCGGCATCCCTCAAACTATCACAACCGATCAAGGAACGATGTTCACATCAGGAGAATTCGAGGAGTTCACGGCCGATATGGGGATCAAGCTACTAAACTCCTCCCCGTATTATGCTCAGGCTAACGGCCAGGCCAAATCTTCCAATAAGGGGATAATTAAGTTGATCAAGAGGAAAATCGAAGAACAACCCAAAAAGTGGCACTTATGTTTAACCGAAGCTCTATGGGCGTACAGAATGGCTTGCCACGGGGCTACCAAGGTATCTACTTATCAACTGGTGTACGGTCATGAGGCGGTATTGCCATGGGAGTTGAGAGCGGGCTCAAGACGTACGTCGCTTCAAGATCAGCTGACGGCCAATGATTACTCCTCGCTCATGAAAAGGGAACTCGATGATTTGGCGGGTCAATGTTTGAGGGCCTTGATCAGCATTGAGGAAAACAAAAAGAAGGTGGCCAGGTGGTATGACAAGAAAGCCAAAGTCAAGCAGTTCTCCCAAGGGGATTTAGTATGGAAGTTGGTGCTGCCGATTGGATCTAAAGACCCTAAATTCGGTAAATGGTCTCCCACTTGGGAGGGGCCGTATAGAATTGGCTGATGTGCTCGGGAAACGCATACATTCTGGAGACAATCGAAGGGGAAGAATTTACTAGGGCCTTGAACGGAAGGTACTTGAAACGATATTACCCTAGTAGATGGGTCGATGCATATGAATCATTATGGGGCATGACGAGACAAAGTGGTTATGTCCTGGGTAATCATGTAGCTGATGCAGAGAGAGAAATCGCCTAGAGGAGAAAAGTAATCGTTCAAGTTGGCCGATTTATCATTCGGTACAGACGATAAATTACACGGCCGACGCGGTACAAGTCGCCCTTAGAACAAAAAATACTTAACTACACTTCTTCTTAAGCTCTTCTGTGATCTGATCTAATTCTATTAGAAGACGGGCACTCCATTCTTCCACATCCTTCATTGCAGCCTCCGCCTCAACTTGGCGAGGAAGAGGATGGCTCCTATCTAGCACCGGGTGAAAGGTTCCCATTGCGGCGTTTTCAAGGACAATTGGATGACGGAGTGGATGGCTCTTGTCGACTCGTGGCCGCCTATAGCAGTTACCATCGATGAAATCCCAGATCCGTTGAACGTCGGTAGGAACGTGATCTCTGAGTTCTTCGCGATGTGCCTTGATCAAGTCCCTGTCCTCCTACGATAACGGCTCATCGGAATGCATGAGTTCGATCGCTCGTTCGAGTTCAGGGCTAAGGCGCCTTGGCTGAAAGGGTTAACATATGACCGCCTAAAAGTTAGGTCGGTTTAGAAGAATCAAACTAGAAGGGAAAAAGCGAAGATGGATCTCGTACCTGATTGACGAAAGAAGAAGAGAAAGAAGAAGACAAAGAAGACATGCCTGCGAATGTTCCGATGAAAAAGTAATCGGGGGGAAAGAGAATCGAGTGGAGCAAGTACTCTTGAAAGCGAAACCACGGCCGGTATTTATAAGAAGAGAAAGGGCGGGGGTTTGGTGAGACGCGTCCCGTCGGAATAAAAAGGTAATAAATAAAGGAAGTGCCGCAAAGGACGGGTCAAGATTGAGTTTGGGTGCCAAACGGTCAATAGGTATTAATGTTCTTACAAAATGACCAATTCTTTTACAGATCATCCCAGAAGGGCATTAATGGCCGCAATCGCTCATCGCCTGATCTGATCGGCCGAGTCTAAGACCCGTTGGTCATCCTCCGCCGATCCCGGGACTTCTGGCATGTGACGATGAAGTCTGAGGGCCTCGTGGGCCAGATGCTGCCTCTCCTGCTTCAAATCGGCGATGACGGAGGGAAGGTCTTGAAGCTTCTGCTCTTCGATGGCTATCTCTTTGACCACCTGCTCCATTTCCTTAGCGAAATCTGCCCTTCGGCGCTTGAGGCAATCTATGGTGCCGACGATTCCGGGGTGGGAGTTCTCGAGGAAGTGGATCCGATGGTGTACCTCTTGGGCCCGGTGTTATACGAATCCTCCTCCTCACGAGTCTTGGCCAGCTTGGCACGATCGACCATGTGACGTAGAGCCCTAAACACCAGGATCCGCATCGATTCAATGTACGCGGCGGGTGCCAAGGCTTCTTCTGCTTCTTCTGAGACTCGGCCACTGACGTCACCAAAGAGCTGCCAAATCGGCGAGGCATCCTCCACCAATCGGCCGATGTCTTCTTGAAGAAGGGCCCGTATACTTTCAAGCTTGGCGCGGACATCATCGGGGACGGAGCTCAAGGTGACTTGACAAGAAGCGACTTCTTCGTCATCAGAAAGCGCAACCGCAAATGAGAAGAGGCTATTATTGGGAGTGTCCTGCTCCTGTAAAATGATAAATAAAAGAAAAAATAAGTCAGCCGATGGTGGTAGCAAATCGGCCAGTTCGGGTAATAAGACTTCTTACTTCCTTGAAGCGGATCTCCTCTATCTGCGCCTGCGGAATCATTACCCTCGGCTCGGGGACTGGTGCGATTGGCTCGTCGGAAGAGGAGGATTCGATGATGATCGGCGTTCTGCTCGGGCCGACTTCTTGAGGGACTTCTCTGACAGGCGGCTGTTCAGAGAGCACAGTTTACATGCCGATGACCTGCATCGAGATTGGTAAGGTCATCGTTTAAGTGTTAAAGAATTGAGTTGAGAGACCCTATACCTCAGCGGGAGGGAGCACTGGTGCTTCAGTTTCTGCTTGGGGCATCGTGGATTGCTGTGGATCCACCGGGGCGGTTTGTGCGGCCTGGTATAAGGAGAAGTCAGTATTGAAGTAATGACCAGGAGAAATTAAATGGTGAGTTTACCTGAATGGCTTCCACCAACAATGACGCGGCAGCCGCTCCAGCTTCTGTAGCAGTTTGGAGGTCAACTTCTTCAATGATCGGAAGGGTCGGCGCAGCCAAAGGTTCCGCCGATACAGCCGCGGGTGGATCGGCCGATTCTGTGCGGGCGCGCACCCGGCAGCTTGTTTTCTTGATAATTTTCTTCTGCGTTTGCTTCAATCGGCCAGCGATGTTGTCAACGAAGGGGGCGTGATAGCCGATGAGGGGGAATTCCGTGTATGGATAATGGTTCTCTATCGGCCGGCCACTCCGACTGCGTTTTGGGGGAACGTGGCTCTCAGACTGAAAGAAACAATAAGAGTCAGTGGCATATAAAAGAGGGAGTTGAAAATCGGCTAAAGAGGGAGCGATACCTCTGCATTCGGGTCGATGTTGTCGGGGTCCAGGATGTTGCAATATATCGCCGCAGAAGCGCAGTATGCAGATGTTGTTTCCATTCTGCCCACCATAGCTTGAACTGCTGGATAGCGAAAGGGGCCACAACCCAATCGGTCAGGTCTATGGTGCTAGAGTCTGGGATCCGGTCGTACAACCGACTGTAGTCGAGACCTTTGGTGAGCTCGTCTCGGAATTTTGCTTGGCCGGCGAAGTATGCATAAATCGGCAGTTGACCCAAGCCGAATTGCCATGCTGTGACAGAAGGGTTGTAAAACTCATAGGTGGGGGCGTCCTTCCCCGAGAAGAAATTCGCCGGCAGGATCCCTGGCTTGATCAACTCATCCGTGAGGTCCTCATCAAATGTGTTGGTCGTCGAGTCAAAGCAAGAGGGGAGCTCAAAGAGTGGTTCCTCCCTTTGATAAGGGAACCAGCTGGTTGCGTCTTCATTGAAGCCATTGTGGAAGCATCTGAAATACTCGGCTACCTTGGTGGCAGAATATGGGCAACCAGAGAAGGTCGATGCTGCTTCACCGAAGGAAGTGCACCGGTGCCGTACAGTGGGGTTTTCTACCGATTTGATGTTAGGGAAGGTCATGTGCTCCACTCGCTGTTGTGAGATCTTGCTCATGTACAGGTTGAGCCATAAGTTGATAAATCACCAGGGTCCACCTGGATTTCCAATCGGCTCTCCCTTGGACAACTTGACACCGATCTGATGCAACATGTGATAGGCCGATCCCAGCAGATGCTTCCTGAGAGGAACGGAAGCTCCTATCGATAGTGCTTCGGCCAGAGCCTGTGTATTAGAGGATGGACCAGCTGCCCTCCCGCAAAAGAGGTGCTTCTCCAGCCACATCATCAGGAAGGCTGCATGCTCCCTCTCTGCGACTGTTCCGGTCCTCCTGTTGCTCTTGATAAATCCTTTCCACCCGCCGATTCCCTTTGTCTCCAGCCGATGGGACGTTTTGACTAGGTAACGGAAAGGGGTATCAGGGGAGGAGATGTCAAGGCCAGTCAACATTACCACATTAGCCAGGGTGGGAGTCATAGGCCCATGTCCGAAGAGAAACCCGTTGAGAGCGTCGGACCAAAAGTAGGAGGCTGCTATTACTAAGGGCTCATTCCTTTCCATCTGGGACAAGGACAAGTCAATACACTGGCCGATTTTTCGCTTGTCCCACTGAACTCTTTTGGAGGCAGCTATCCTTTGATGCCATTCTCTCCAGCTGGGGGTTTCATTCGGCCATGATCTGAAGATGCCTGACCAGTGATCTAAGTCCATGGTTGATTGCTTAAATAAAATTCTATGGGTTTCCAAGTTGATTAGATCATTTGGATCTGGGTTTCCCATGGGACCAAGACAGATGAGACCGGGAGTTTTGGTAAGGTGAATGGTAATCTGGTGCCTAACCGCCTAAAAAAGGTAAAAAGGGGGGAAGTAAGAACGGATCTAAGGTAAATGCATTGGCATTAAAGGGTGGAAAGAAAAGTTTCAGTAAAACCTCCGTAATGAAGCTCATCGTGGTTGGCGGGGTTGCCGGCGGAGCTGCGGATGCTGAAGCTGTCGGTGGGGCCTCCGTTGTCGATGAAGCTCCCGCTCCTACCGATGGAGCTGCCGCCGTTGCCGCTGGAGCCGGCACTAGTGGAGCCGCTGCTGGTGGAGCCATCTTCGGGACCTCGGGTGTCGGTGAAGTTCCTGAAGGTGTCGCCAATTGGGAGGTGGGATGGAATGTAGATGGAAAATATCGCCGGAGGAGGAGATTGGAAGCTAAGGAGGCGCCAGAGGAAGAAGGAAACCAGTGCGCTAAAGAAGGAAGACGTGGGCTTGTGAAAAAGAAGTGCGGGACGTGCTGATATTTAAGGACGGTTTGAGAAGGGGTAAAAGCGGGATTTTTACCGGGCCGTCGGTTCGATTTTTTCGGGAGGAGTGGTTGTCATGGGCGCCCATTTCGAAAAGATTGCAATCATCAGGCAGAAGACCGCGAAACGGAAGGATATTTTCAATGCATTTGTTTCGGAAGGGAAGTTGAAGAGAATTTCGAAGTAAAGAATATGTTTTACTCCGAAACTGGGGGGCATGTGTTGACGCCAGATTTTGACACGTATGAAATCAGCGTCAAGAAGCGAGAGAATTAGCTGATGCGGCGAGGCAAGGAGGTCACGATTGGGAATTGGTCGATTGGTGCTACAGTTGGAGATCGACCGATTGGTGCTGCAGAATTTCAGCGGATGGAGTTGGTGGAGATCGGCCGATTGAGAGGCTGAAGCAGTTGGGCCAATATGGGCTTAAAGTGGATTACGAAGATAAAAAGGGATCGGCCCACAGGAGCGCGATGACCAACTCCGATACGAGTTATGCTTGTAGATATTCGTTTTCGTTTAAAATTAGAGATAGAGTCCTAGTCGGTTAAGAGATTGGTTGTAACAGGCTATAAATAGCCATCCTTAGAGATCCATAAACATCATCAAATCAATACAACAATCTACTATTTCCTCGCACTTTACTTTCAAGCAGGCGATTTCGCCAATACTTTTCCTCTTTTCACGAGTTCGTACGGTTTGGCAGGGCTGCATCAACCTGATCTCCGGCCGATTCTGTAAGTTCCGTTTATCTAGTAATATCTAAGCTTTAACTTCAAGCGCATCAATGTCATTTCATTTAGATTTATTCATCAGTTATCGATATTTACTAGAATTCTAGGTTTTACCTACTGTTCTAGTTTTATCACCAGTTATCCAGCTTGGAATTGGAGATTTCGGTTTACTTGTACTTTATTACTCGTCCACTGTTTTTCCATAGCCGATTAGATCTGTTTCCAAGTGTTGCCATTGTAGCGTTGTCTAGTTTACTTTAGTAATTTTCTCTACCAACGTTGCTTGGTAATCGGTTGCATTATAGCCGATTTCCTTATTATAGCAAATCGGCCGATTCGCTGATGAGCTTTCTCGAGATCGGAACCTTAGCCGATCGCAACCTCTGGGATCTGACACGTTTCTTTCCTTGCCAATCAACAGGTCAGATTGGCTGGCACGCCGCGCGAACCGCACTAGGGCGATCACCCGAACAGGAGTTAAGCAGATTCTCCCGGGTCATGTGTCCGACGCTAGAGATTCAATCGGCTGATCTTTGGCACCAACAGTTTCATTATAGCCCATGTCTTGGAGATAGATGAAAAATTCAATTGTCTTCTAGGGACAATTCAAACTTCTATCTCCAAATTACCACATAATAATTACAATAATATCTAAATTTGGTCAGAAAATTCTACAAATTGACGTGACAACATATTTTGAGTCTATAAGCTTGTCATAAAAGTTTTACAAGATTTTATTAAAGCTGTACTATATATTATTTACAAATGGATACATTTCTCACATAGTTCTACTAACTCGAGTCAAACTTTGAGATTTAAATAGCACTTTACATGTTCGAACTCGTATGCACCTCAACATTGGACACAACCTTACCTTTACCCTGTTGTTGACATTTGTGGATTTACATTGCCACTTGTTGTGAAAAAAGTTATTTTCTATTTTTTAACTAACGAATTAATACACCCTTCTGAAGTAACTTGCAAAATAATTATTTTATATACCCCTAATTACATTTTTACATGTAATAGACAACATCTAAGTTGTCATGTAGGAGTTTCAAGAATTGTTTAACAGATTCAATATTTTCTATCATTTAATGAATTTCTACGTGCTTATCAAAAGTAATTCCAAGTTGAACTATGTGTACCTCCAATAAGATTAAAAAAATGCACAAAAATTATATTTAGGCTTGTATGTTCAATTCTAGCCCATATATTGAAAATAGATGATATGTTCATATTTTTGCTAGGGATAATTCAAACTTCTACTTGCAACCTTATTATAAAATAATGGTAATAATACCTAAAACTTCTCCGAAAATTCTAAAAATTGCCATAGAATCAATTTATTGACCTATAAGCTTGACATTAAAGTTTCATTAGATTTTATAAAAATTGGAGTGTACATTGTTCACTAAATGGATAGATTTCTCACATTGTTTCATACAACTTAAGTCAAACATTGAAGCTTCATACAACTCAGGTCTTGTATTGCTCATACACACCTCAAACTTGGACACAACCTCACCTTTACCCTCATATTAACATTTTTGGATTTATATTGCCACTTGTTGTGCAAAAAAGTTATTTTTATATTTTTTTGAATAACTAACTAATACATCAAATAAATATCTTGCATACTCAAATACAAACAAATGCCATATCTTGATTTTAGAAAACTTTAGAAAAAACAATCAAATTTGGAGTTGTTATGAGGGAGAAATACCATTTACATGTTTTAATTCGGGACTAAACAAAGAAATATAAACTGTTCATTTGTTCTTCCTCCCAATCCAGCTGCTCAAAATATGACTACATATAATTTTTTTCATTACCACATAACCAAAATGAGGCAACAACTCAGTGGTGCGCGTCAACCTTTGTTAATTGGGAGGACCCAGTTCAAATCCTGCGTGGAGCACTTGTGCTTCTTTTTTTGCATTTTAGCTCCAACCATTTTATCTCGTCGCCTGGGCCCGCTGCTCCACTGCAGCCCACTTGGCCTGGGCCTAGTTGAAGTGCAGCTGGGCCACCTGGTGCGCTGGCCTGCTCGCCTGCCGTAGCTAGGACGTGTGCAGCGCCCCGCCTGGGCCACTTTCCGGGCTGCTGCTGCAGCGTCCCACCTAGGCCGCCTGACAGATGTTGACATGGCAACAACAGCTGGGATTGATGAGGTGGGCTGATGACTGGACTTTAGCCACGTTAGCAATGAACACGAGCACTTCTACAAAATAGAAAAAATACCAAGAACATTTAGAATATCACGTGTAGCTTGATGGTGAACACGTGAGCGTCTTCTACCTGAGATCCCAAATTCGAACCCATTCTTTGACACTTTTTTTTTGTTTTTCCCCCTATTTTCCGTTTCAAATATTATATTTGCTTTTCTATTTTTATTTTTCCCATTTTTTTGTTTCAAAAATTCTATTTGCCCTCCTTGTGTCATGACAATTCTAAATTTATTAATCACGATGAATTTATTATAATGTCACAGGTTTTGGACCGCTTCATGATGAGTTTATTATAACGTCACAGGTTTTGAGCCACTTTGTGGCGAAATTGATAAAATATCATTTTATTACGGGCCTCATATCCACTCTAACAGATTCATGACAGGAAATTGAAAATTGTCACAGGTTGTGTACAGTTAGTGATGTTCTCTGAAAATGTCACAGAAATTTTGTCACTGCTAGATGGGCAAATGATGGCCACCATACTCGAGATGAACTAGCGCGTCACGTCTTACATCAAGGTAAGTTTGAATTTTGCCTTATGTCACTTCTGAATGTCCGCAATATGTACTCCGTGCGGTACCCGAGTACTGATTTCTGGATAATAGGACTTGATCAACCGCTCCCGCTGGATGTCCCAGTTGCTGCGGGACTATGGCGAGACCGTACAATGTGTTGAGATGCTGCAGAAAGAGCTGGCTGAGAAGCGACAGCAGACTTCCCGGCTCGTCATGAAACTTGACAGCACTCGGCGACCTTCCGGGCACAGGTACAAGACTTGGAAAAGGAGAAAGAGCGCCTTGTTGCTTGGAACAAGTTGTTGAGCCAGCAGTTTGAAGGTGAGTACTCATCTATTTGTTGTGTCCATCTGTTGATAGCCTGTAGTCTTTTTGACTGATTTTTGGTCTCTGTTGTGTAGAGTATAAGAATCAGGAACCCAAGTTGAAGGCTTCCATAACTGATTGGAAGAACGCCTACTGGGCCACCGATCAACGTGAGAGGTTGGAGCAGCAGGTGTCCGAGCTGGAGCGCAATTTGGAGAAGGAGACGAAGATGCGCCAAGATGGCAAAGTCGAACTGATCAATGTCATGACGACCATCCAAGCGCAACAAGTCAAACTTGGGGTCTTTAAGTTGGAGCTGCAAGAGCTGTTTACGGTAGCCCAACCCTTGGCTGATATGGTGGAGCCTCCAGTTGATGGTGCGGATCCTCGCCCGCTGGTGGAGAGACTCCGAGATGCACCGGGTAAGATCGTAGACTACATCCAAGGGATGGTGAAGTCCATCTCGAAATAGTTGCTGGCCTTCGTGAAGTCCTTCTACCCCGATGCCGACTTGTCTCCTATCGCGGAGGGGATAGCGGGGGATTGCACGGACGAAGTCTTCCAGTAATATTTTCAAGAGATGGATCCCATTGCCGAGGAAGTCGCCAAGCACCTGGACCAGCAATGAATTCCTTATCTTTTGGGACAGGAAGAACATTTAGTTTTGTAATATGTAGATTACTTTAAGTCTTAATGCAATTTGTTGCTCTCGACTTGTCGTGTGTCGTGTTTAGTGCTTCTCACACTTGGTCCTGATTTTGCTCGTATGATCGAGGTGAGTGTCTGCACACAAGGCTACTATTGTGAGCCTCTTCAAAAGGAAATTTTTGGGTACTTGGGTACTCGAGCTATCCGGTAGTGGTCACCGGGTAGTTTCTCTAGGATTCTGTTGACTAGGGCTTGTTTCCTCGACTCCCCTAAGTAGAGTACTTGCATGATTGCTGCTTTGTTGGAAGGGCCACATGGGAGTGCTGCTCGTCCGTGTCCAGTCGGTAAGGACGAGCAACATGTGAACACTGATCGATAGAGTCCTGACAGTAAGGACAAGCATCACGTGAACACTGTATGGGCGTAATGTGCACTGGGAGCTCTGTCGTACGTTCATGGGAGCATACTGTAGCATTCTAGATGGTAGCTGGCTGGCTTGGCTATAAATAGAGTTGCATCAGCATCCGAAGTGTTCATGGCTCAAGTTATAGCGCTTGTTGGGTTGAGGCTTTTGTTGTTCGCCAGGGGTAGCTTCCACCATATTTTCTGATGCCAGAAGAATTCTCGTGAGGAATACGCAGGTGCTCCTTCCCTCTACAGTCTCTTTGGCCTAGCCTGGAGGCCATGATGCTAGAAGAATCCTCGTGAGGAAGGTGCATCATGTGCCCCTAGCTTTATCTAGGACACCACTGAGGAAGGCCTTTAAACGCAGCTTCCTTGAGTGCAGCTTTTTTGCATTCACTCTTTTTACTTGTTCTACATTGAAGCTGCTTGTCCTGAGGTTAGGGTAGTCTCAAGACTGTTCACACATGCTTTATGATATTGTAAAAGCCTAGGACTTCTGTTGTAACCTTGATAAAAGCACATATGCCTTGTTGATGAGATATTTTTATCTTGTTTCTTTGGCTGCCTTGTCGCTGTGCCCTGGGAACCTAGAGCTGCGAAACTCGTTAGTACGAGCTACGTTAAGATAGATTTGTAGTAAATAAGTAGTCGATCGGGTAGTTTGTGAACTCCTAGATGACCTGATGGCTCTTGCGCCGCTAGTTCGCTTAGCGAACCGCCGGGTGAGTTGAATAACTCATATAGACTTGTAATTACAAGTCATACTAGGGCATTGTGGCCCAAAGAGCTCAATGGCTCGTTAGGATGCTGTTGACCCGCTTTTGCAAGCCGTAATGGGGGCGAGAATAAGTAGTCAAATTTCACCGAAGATAACTGCATTATTATGCTAAAAACTTACAACGGTGGCTAGTGGCCTATTTACAATGCTGCGTAGTCTTCTAACTATGGATAGAATCAATAGAGATGCTTGATGTTCCACAAGTTGTCGACATCTTCACTAGAGAAGTGTTGTAGCCTGTACGATCCTGGGCTTGTGACCTTGGATACGATGTACAGCCCTTCCCATGGCGAATTAAGCTTGTGTAGCCCCTTGATGTCTTGGATATGCTTGAGGACCATGTCGCCTATGTTGAAAGAATGTTCTTTGACATTGCAATCATGATAGTAGTGAAGACCCTCAAGGTACCTTGCAGACTAGACGAGTGCTGCACAGCGGGCTTCTTCTAGGCTATTAAGATCTAGACGCCTTCTCTCCTCAGCTACCCCTTCGTTTTATTGCTCAATTGTTGGGGATTTTCACATAACATCAGCAGGAAGGATAGCTTCTGATCCATAGACTAGGACGTAGGGTGACTGCCCCGTAGGTTTGCATGACTGAGTACGTAGCCCCTAAAGGATGTTGGGTAGTTCTTTGAGCCACTTGCCTCCTGTGGTGTTGCCAATGTCATGCAATCTTTTCTTCAAGGCTTCCAGTAGCATCTTGTTGGCGCGCTTGACCTGGCCATTGAACCTCGGGTGAGCAACAAAGATGTATCGAACGTCGATGCCGCTGTTTTCACGGTACTCTCAGAACTCGTGGTTGTTGAAATTGGAACCCAAATCTGTGATTATCCGATTGGGGAATCTATAGCGGTGGACAATCTCATCAAGGAAGTCGAGTACTCTATCTACCTTGGGCCATTTTACTGGCTTGACCTCGATCCACTTCGTGAACTTGTCGATGGCTACTAGTACTCAGTTGAATCCTCCGAGCGCTGTAGGAAGCGGGCCAATCATGTCGAGCCCCCAACATGCGAAGGGCCATGTTGGCGGTATGGTGATAAGCTTGTAGGCAAGGACATGCTACTGCTTGGTGAAGAATTGACAACCCTGGCACCGGTGGACTAGTTCTTCAGCGTCTGCTAGAGCGGTGAGCCAGTAGAATGCTGCTCTAAAAGCCTTGCCCATGATTGTATGTGATGATGCATGGTTGCCGCAGATGCCCCTGTGTATCTCGACCAATATGTCCTTGCTATCTTGTCGTGTGACACACTTCATGAGTACTCCTGAAGACGCGCCTATTTTGTAGAGCTTATCCCCGACTAGAATGTAGTTCTTGCTACGTCGTAGGATCTGCTCTGCCTGTGTCTTGTCCAAGGATAGTTTTTGCTCCCTTATGTAATCGATTAACGGGGTTCTCCAATCCACGTCAATCATCATCACCTCCCGATCTGGTGCCTCAAGACCGTGATCGGTGGTTGTTGGAGGTGCCAACTCTGCTATGGATAGCTTGCGTAATTTGTAGACAAAGACTCCTACTGGAACTTGGGTGCAAGTTGAGCCAAGTTTGGACAAGACATCTGCGGCGAAGTTGTTGTCACGGACTACATGGTGAAATTCCAGGCTTGAAAATTTATTTTTGAGCTTGCGTACTTCCATACAGTACGCATCCATGTTCTCCTTGTTGCGATCCCACTCATCGTTGACTTGGTTGATCACTACCAGTGAGTCGCCATAGACCAACTATCTTTTGATTCCTAGCAATACCGCTAGGCGTAGCCTGTGCAATAGCACTTCGTACTCAGCTTCATTGTTGGATGCCTCCTAGAAGATTTGCAAGACGTATTTGAGTTGCTCGCCTTTGGGAGATATCAAGAGTACCCCTGCGCCATTGCCCTCAAGCCTAAGAGGCCCATCGAAGTACATAACCCAATGTTCCGGGCGCTTTGCCCACGTTGGTAGTTGATTTTCCCACCACTCTACCATGAAATCGACTAGAGCCTAGAACTTGATCGCGGTTCTTGACTTGAAATCTAGGGACAATGCTCCAAGTTCTACTACCCACTTTGAAATCCTACCTGTGGCATCCCGATTGTGGAGAATCTTGCCGAGGGGAAAGTCAGTGACGACGGAGATCTTGTGTTCCTGTAAGTAGTGCCGCTACTTCCGCAAAGTGAGTAGTATGGCGTATAACAATTTTTGTACCGATGAGTACCTGGCCTTGGAATCTGAGAGTACTTCGCTGATGAAATAGATAGGCCTCTGCACTTTGTATACATGGCCGGGCTCTGATATTCCGATTACTATCGCCGTGCTTACGACGTTAGTAGTTTCAGCAATGTAGACAAGCAAGTCTTCGTTGGGGCTAGGCGCCGTGAGGACTGGTGGCCTTGACAGGAAGTCCTTCACCTATTGTAGGGCTTGGTCTGCCTCCTTAGTCCACTGGAACTTATCTTGCCGCTTGAGTAGTTTGAAGAAGGGAAGGTCTCGTTCTCCAAGTCTGATATGAATCTATTAAGGGCCGCCATGCAATCAATCAGCTTTTGAATGTCTTTGATGCCAGATGGAGCTCGCATATCAATGACGGCGGATATCTTCTTGGGATTTGCTTCAATGCCTCTGTGTCTAATGATGAACCCGAGTAGTTTTCCAGGTGGTAAGCCAAAGACGCACTTTGTTGGATTGAGCTTCCACCGAAATTTCCGCAGACTAGTGAAAATCTCCTCCAAGTCAGCAATGAGGTCATTTGGATTTTTTGTTTTGACTACCACATCGTCCACATACGCCTCAACATTGTGGTGTAGCTGTTTCTGAAAGCACATCTAGATTGCGTGTTGATAGGTGGCACCTACGTTCTTCAATCCGAAGGACATCGTTGTATAACAGAAAGCTCCGTAACGGGTGATAAACGCGGTCTTGGCCTGGTCTTCTTCCTTGAGAGCTATCTGGTGGTACCCCGAGTAGCAATCTAGGACATAGAGTAGTGCGTATCCAGCAGTGGAGTTGATGACTTGATCGATCCTCGGGAGCTCGAAACGGTCCTTTGGACAATGCTTGTTGAGATCTGTGTAATCAACGCACATCCTCCAGTCGTTGTTGTTCTTCTTTCAAACAAGACAGGGTTAGCGAGCCACACAGGATGGTGGACTTCTTTTATGAAGCTCGTTGTGAGTAGTTTTGCCAACTCTTTCTTGATGGCTTCCCTTCTGTCCTGGGCAAATCATCGTAGTCATTGTCTCTTTGGAGTAGCTTTGGATTAGGACATGGAGACTACGGTACAGGGTGGCGTGGTCTCCATGAACTACCAGGAGACTAGTCATAGACAAGAAAACTACTCCTATGAATTAGAGTAGAACTCTGTAGTCGTATCCGACTAGTACTCTTGTAAAACAACTACCCTGTAACCCTGCTCCCCCGAAATATAAGGGCGGGCAGGGACCCCCTCTAGACAAGTTCAATCCAATACAAGCAAACAACATACAGGACGTAGGGTGTTACGCGATTTAGCGGTCCGAACTTGTCTAAATTGCATGCCTACGTACACCATCGAGCTCCTGATTTTGGCGATACCCACCAACCAAAACTCTACCTTGGGTACTCCCTTGGTAGGTTGCCGGGTATAAAACACCGACAGCTGGCACGCCAGGTAGGGGAAGTTGCCAAAATTCTCCAGGCGAGTTCGATTGATCAAGTCATCATCAAGCCTATGATCGCGTTCGAAGCCGGTGCGACGTTCGTCTTCGGCTCTTGGGTCTACATCACCAATGGCAATTGAAGTTTCCACCGCTGCATCGCGAGGCCGCGGAGAAGAAGTAACTTGACGTCACCCTTCGTCAACAAGCTACGGAGGATTTCGTCAAGAAATTCAGCAAAATTTTCAATCTGACAAACAGTGAGTTCGAGTACAACTCGGACTCTACAACAACTTAGATTGGCTCCCACGAGCAGGCAAACAAGTCATCGTGTGGACCAAATCAAATTCCGAGTCAATTCCTGTTTGGACTCCGAAACACGGCTTTGGTTTATCAAGCAACTCTATCCAAGTCACAATCCGGATCGGAGATGATTGAAGACCACAACCTCAACTTGTACTCGGATTCCATTGAAGAAATTCCCTTATCAGGTCTGCAGCAGGGCCTAGTCATTACTTCAACTCCCCAAGGCAGATTCGTTTATTGGCCAGGCATGAAGTCGTCCTTCCTTGACCAGAATGACGAGTCACGGATGATCTCCAATCTTGAGATCCTACCGTACTAAGAGGGAGCACCCCTGTCACCAATCTATGAAGAAGATAGCTCTACAGAAGTTATCACTTCAAGCTCTGGCAGCTATACACCAGAAAGAGAACTCTTCGCTTTAATTACAAATGGGGAAGAACGTGAACAACATCAACCAAGAATCCCCCGATGAGAGCGTCACCCAGATGATGTATGACAAGATGAATTATCTACCAACATTGTCGAAGAAACCAAAAGCCAAAGGACTTGGTGGAGGGCAAGAAACGCGTAGAGAGCAGAACGGCATCTTCAACTAGCCGCCCAGCTCCCAATTATGAACCTCAATAGAGCATTTGAAGCAATGCAAACATGACAACACAATACGCCACTCGCCACTATCGCCTCCATCGACCTCATTACTTGTGCTATGCCTCAAGACAAATATAGTACTCTGATATCTCAATTGGCGGAACATGCCTATGAACTACTCGACAAGCAACTCCAATTCCATCAGTATCTCACACCCCATTGGGGCATAGTCAGCATGGCAGCCCTCAACAGATTTATTTTAAGGCTTGGAGAATGAGGCCTCCCCTTCTTCAAACCACTCAAACAACAAGACAAATTCCAATGGACAGAGGAGGTGGATAAGGCTCTGCTACAGTTGAAAGACTTCCTATCAAAACTACCAATCCTCATAGAACCAACTCCAAATGAAGACTTGTTGTTATACATCACTGCTACTACTCACGTCGTAAGCACGTCAATAGTAGTCGAAAGGTCAGAACCAAGTCACATATACAAGGTCCAGAGACTAGTCTACTTTGTCAGTGAAGTACTCTCAGACTCCAAGACCCGATACCCATCAGTCCAGAAGCTGCTCTACGCTATACTAGTCACCTCGCGAAAATTGCGACACTACTTCCAGGAGCACAGGATCTCCGTGGTCACCGATTTCCCCCTAGGCAAAATTCTCCATAATTGAGATACCACGAACAGAATCTCCAAATGGGCAGTAGAACTTGGAGCGCTATCCCTGAAATTCAAGCCGCGAACCGCAATCAAGTCTCAGGCTCTAGTCGATTTCATGGCAGAGTAGAGAGAAAATCAACTACCCACACCAGCAGAACCCCAAGAGCATTGGGTCATGTACTTCGATGGATCACTTAAGCTCAAAGGTGTCGGCGTAGGAGTACTCTTGATATCCCCCAAGAGTGAACAACTCAAATATGTTCTTCAGATATTCTGAGAGGTGTCCAATAATGAAGCCGAATACGAAGCGCTACTACATGGGTTACGCCTAGCAGTATCCCTGGGGATCAAGAGATTACTAGTTTACGACAACTCGTTAGTACTCATCAACCAAGTCAATGATGAGTGGGATCACAACAAAGAGAACATGAATGCGTACTGCAAAGAAGTGCACAAACTGGAAAATAAATTTTCAAGCTTGGAGTTTCATCACGTTGCCCATGATAACAATGTCACTGCGGACGTCCTATCCAAGATGGGTTCAACATGTGCTCAAGTTCCAGCGGGAGTGTGGCGGAACACCTTGGATTAACTTAGCTAAAGCACATTTAAGTCGCCTATCATGCGATCATATGCTTTAATCAAGTTAACTCGACGATCCGTCGGATTTCATCCGATAAAACCACTTGTACAGGACCGAGTTAACATAGCTCACACGAAGGTGAGTTGTTCCAAAAAATACAACAGATCATCCAGATTAAACAAGTTCAACAATTTATTTCAATACTGGTTCAAAAATCAGAGTTTTACAAGTTCAAGTGCAGCGGAAAATGTAAAACAGAATAGCGGAGGCCGGGTCTGTGGAACATTGCACCAAGAGAAGTGGGCCCAACACGGGTCAGGGGATTGATGAGGACGGCCGACACAGGAAGCGACCCTTGATGGTGCGTGGATGTCGTGAGATTAGGTTCGCCATGCATGGTTAAGAAACCCGAATCGATTCGTCTGCCTCTCACAGTTTGAGACTGCTTGATCGCTATGCTACACTGAGTAAAGATGAAACATGATGATGATATGAACTTGATGCTTGATATTTATATTTTGGAAACTATGTTTGCTTAGCATAAGTTGCAAAAATAGATTGGATAATGAACTTAGAACCGGAGCTAAAATATTGAAAGTAAGGACCTACTGTAGTTGCTTTTGGCCAAACAAATGCCTCAGCCAAAGAGCCTTGCATGTCTAGAAGTTGGTGGAGTAGTTTTCCCACCAGTCCGTTAAGTCTTGTTGAGCTTAGTAGCTCAATCTTATTTGTGGCATCTCTTTCAGGTGAAGTTGAAGCTCATGAGTGTGTTGCTGTTGGTACTTGGCCGCCCCAGTTTCCTCCTGGGTGGACGGTCGAGTGGGATCCCTCCTCGGACGGCGAGGAAGGGGATCACTAATGTCCTGATCGGCCTCATTAGGGACATCCGACCCGACGCTAGCTTCCGCCGTTCTGTTTTACCTTTTTCGCTGCTCTTGAACTTGTAAAACTCTGATTTTCGAACCAGTGTTGAAATAAATTGTTGAACTTGTTTAACTTGGATGATCTGTTGTATTCTCTGGAACCACTCACCTTCATGTGAGCTATGCTAACTCGGTCCTGTACAAGTGGTTTTATCGGATGAAATCCGACGGATCGTCAAGTTAACTTGATTAAAGCATATGATCGCATGTTAGGCGACTTAATATGCTTTAGCTAAGTTAATCTGAGGTGTTCCGCCACAGCTGGTACCAGAGCAGGTTTAGCAGGACAGAGAACACAATAGGTCCTAAACACTTTCTTTTTAAATAAAATTTGCAAGAAATGTGTTGAAAAATCTCGTACGATCATTAAGGATGACCTTGGTACGAGAGGCCCTAGGGGATTTTGGGGTTATTTTTAGGTGGCTATTACTTATTGGTTATTTGGCTAACCTCCAGCACTTTGCCACGTGTATCATACGTGTGCCGAGTTCTGCATCACGAGTATGCGAGGGTTGATAGGGAGTTCCATTCCAAGGACCCTATCATCGCGGTTGTGTTAACCCACGTTTATTATACGTGCGCAGGTTCCATATGTTAACTCATGTGAAGGGTGGTATGGTTTGATTCCAACAAGCCTATCATCATGGTTGTTCGCCCACGTCTATTATACGTGCACAGATTCCGCATCGCGAGCATGCGAAGGGTTATATGGTTCTATTCAAAGGGGACCTATTTCCACGGTTGTTGTGCTGTCCATGCAGCGTTAAACGCATGGGTACCGTTTCTATAGTGAACGGTAATGCTTGGGGATGCTTTCGTGTGTGCTGGCATGAAAGGTTCATGTGGTTGTGTTTTCTGCAGGTACACTAACCACGTTCGCTGTAGGGAAACGATGCTAGAAACCGACTAGCTACTATAGGGAGTGACGTAATTGTTGCCTTGCCACCGACACTAACAGCGTAAGACCAATGCTTTTGGCAGTTATTTTGGTTGAGAGGATGATGTAGGTCGTGCATGCGTCATGAACAAAAATCTGTAAAACCACATCCCTAAAACAACCTTGCCCTGGTTTAAAGCTCTTCTTCGCTTTTAGGATTTCTGGCTACCTTCTCAGCTTGCGATATGGTTAGAAATCCGAGTGTTTTCCCTGCCTGATATATTCTCCTTAGGGTTCCTATCTCACGCTTGTTTTGGTTCTTGGTTCCAAATGGCTGCTCCCGAACATGTGTTTCGCGGCGTTGATGGCACTTCGCACTCCACATGCCTACACTTTGAGGGCTTTCCTGCTATTTTGTGGGATACCTTGAGGTGGTTTGGGTACCAGTCACCGCCTCTTTATGCTGGACGGGAGTACGAAGAGCACGGAGTGCAGCGGTGCAATGTGCAAGTAGTTGTACCTCCACCCCTTGTACAGCCCAAGTGGCCCTAGCTTGAGGTCTCGACCTACGGTCACACCCTTGAGGACACTTGGGAGTCAGCTGCCTTGCAGGCTCTCACCAAATTTTGCCGGCTACACCCGTTTGAGGTCCTTTTGGACCCGATTGGTTTGTTTCCCACCAAGGATCAGCTGGACCCAGCTTGCCTTGACCGCGTCAACAACATGGAGGTATTGGCAGCCTCACACTCATTGGTCACCATCTCTACCACAACGAGGTGCATGTCAGCTTTGTTCCGACTGATTGAGCTTCAAGGATGGACTATGGTTGTCTTGGCTCGGATAGCTGTAGACACCCAGGAGCATTTCAACACCGCCAAGAGAGACTTGGTGGAACGGTCGTACCAGTTTATCCAAAGGGGCATACAGGTCTCCAACATGTAGACCAGGATTACCGAGCTCAAAGAAGAAGTAACGGACATTAAGCATGATATGACTCAGCTTGCTGAAGAGAAATTGGAGGTTGAGATGGAGCTCGCGGTTGCTAATGCACACTTGGCCAAGCACCATGCCGAGCTTGATGCCATCCACGCTTTGGAAATGCAGATGGATGACAAAATGGCCCCAGAGGAGGAGGAATACCCTGAGGAGGTAGAGGAAGTCTCCAGTATGGTCATTGAAGATGGCGACGCCCCTTCTCCAATGCATAGTGTTTCCTCAGTAGGCAACCTAGATGACTTTTAAGTTGAAGGCTGTAGGAAGCTGATCTTTTCTTGTACTCCTCAACAACCTAAATGTTTGGTAGCGATGTAATAGGTTAGCCTTGAGTTGAGTACTCCTTCTATGTTAAAGGACCAGCAATGAAATGATCTTGGAAAAAAATCAGTTCCTTTTTCCCCTTGCTCTTGAATCCACTTCTGACCTTTTGGGACACGCCTTGGATGCCAAAGTAGTGTGAGATTTCGTGTTGTGACTGCACGTAGGTTTCCGTTCTTTGGGTCTGTCCAAAACTTGGCTGACCCAGGGTCACGAGATCGGATGCGTCCGACCCCTCATGGCAGGTCTCCACCTCACCCAACCCCTTGTTGCACGGTTCCGCTTCGCCCGACCCGGGCACCTAAGGTCGGACATAGTGTGACCCACCGGATAAGGTTTTGACTCGCCCGAGGATGTGTGCAGACCAGCCGATGAGAAAATGAATCTTGTGGGCCCTACCGAGCGTGGATCAGAACACCTTCCCGTTCGGTTAGCAAAAGTAAAACGACAGTGCAGAAATGAGCTAGTTACTAACTAAGATGGCAAAAAGAGATGTGCACCTCCTTAATAAAAGATATGTTGTTGTGTTGCACTATCGGCAAGAGTCGCATTTAAGGATTCAGCACATAAGTTCCCGCATGATTGGAATACTTCTGGGATTATGGAACTAATGGAACACTGACTCTTGCAGATGGCGCACTGCACCCGTTCCGGCTCTGTTCCCAGTGGCAGTGAGCAGAGGTAGGACCTTCCTCCGCCTCCACCCCCGCCTTCGCTGGAGGCCATCTTGGCGGCTCAAACTGAGCTACTGAGGCACATTGCCCAAGGGCAATAGCAGCAGCCCCATGGAGGGAGGGCTCATCAGCAACCTCATGTTGCTCGCTATGAAGACTTTCTAGGCACGCAGCTCCCGACCTTCCACAAGACAGAGGACCCTCTCGACGCCGATGCGTGGGTTCGTATGATCGAATCCAAATTTGAACTCCTCACCGCCCCGTGCCCCGACCAGAACAAGGCTCGGTTCGCAGCTCAGCAGCTGCTTGGTTCCGCCCGGCTTTGGTGGGACCACTACCACGCCATGTTGCTGGCCGACCATGTTGTCAGGTGGAACGAGTTCAAGACCGCCTTCAAGGGTCACCATATTCCAGAAGGTCTCCTGGAGCGAAAACTCAACGAGTTCCTAGCTCTTACCCAGGGAAGCCACGATGTTCTACACTACGTGCAGGCCTTCAACAACCTGTGCCGCTACGCCAGCTATCACGCAGATACCGACAAGAAAAAGAGAGATAGGTTCCACAGAGGTTTAAGCCTGGAACTCAAGAAGAGGTTGAACCCTATCAAGGTGGATACCTATAATGAGCTGGTGAATCTGGCCATCTCTCAAGAGGACTGTATGCAGGCCCTCAAGGCAAACCAAAAGCGGAAGGCCCCAATGGCATTGCCGAGCCCACCCACTCGGAGATTCAGAATGGTTCCCCCTCCGGCGCCCCACAGGCCACAGTAGTTGGGACATTGGGTTGCTCGTCCTCCACCACCGGCAGCACCTCGTTTCCCCGGTTTCCACCACAGGCGCCCCGGTCGACCTTATCACCACCGTCGTGCCCTGTGAATGGTAACCGCTGCTTCACCTACAACAATGAAGGGCATTTTGCCAAGGATTGCCCCAGAAACAAGAATCAGTGGCCCGGTCAAAACCCCAGAAGCCAACAGGGGAAGAAAGCCCAAGGTGCAGATTCGCCAGGGTTGGCTCAACTACACCAGCCTAACCGAGCTCCCAGAATGTGCGCCAGTGATGACGAGTACCTTCCTTGTCCATAATCAAACTGTTCTTGTTTTGTTTGATTTAGGAGCATCCCATAGCTTCATCGGGAATAAGACTGGTGAGAGATGTAAGCTGAGCATTGGTCAGACCAAAGGGTCATATATGATCTCCACCCCGGGAGGGAAAATAGCTTCAGACAAGATAGTTAACCTTGTGCCTATCAAGTTAGGCCAGATTCTTTTTAGGGAAAATCTCATCATCCTTGATCTAGAAGGGATAGATATCATCTTGGGTATGGATTGGATGACCCAACATCAGGTGGTTCTAAACATATCTGCCCAAGCTATCCACATAAACTCACCTCTACATGGCAACTCTACCCTACACTTGACCCACCCTGAGTACGCAAATCCTTGTGCATATCCTGTAACAGAAGCCCGGATAGAAGACCTTCCTGTTGTGCGTGAGTACCCCGATGTGTTTCCAGATGACTTGCCTGGCATGTCGCCAGATAGGGATATTGAGTTTGCCATTGAACTACAGCTAGGCACCGCCCCAATATCAAAAAGACCTTATCGGATGCCACCCGCCGAGCTGGCCCAGTTGAAAACCCAATTGCATGACCTGTTGGAGAAAGGCTTTATCCGACCCAGCACTTCACCCTGGGGTTGCCTAGCCCTGTTTGTGAAGAAGAAGGATGAAAGTCTACGCATATGTGTGGACTACCAACCCCTTAATGCGGTGACTATCAAGAACAAGTATCCTCTTTCCCGCATTGATGTTCTGTTTGACCAGTTAGCCGGAGCTAAAGTGTTCTCCAAGATTGATCTTCGCTCCGACTATCACCAAATCAAGATCCGAGCCTGTGATATTCCTAAAACTGCCTTCTCCACAAGATATGGACTCTACGAGTACCTGGTTATTTCTTTTGGACTCAGCAATGCAGCCGCTTACTTCATGTATCTCATGAATTCGGTGTTCATGCCCGAGTTGGACAAGTTCGTAGTGGTGTTCATTGATGATATTTTGGTGTACTCGAAGAACGAAGAAGAACATGCCGAGCATCTTCATGTGGTTCTTCAGCGTATGAGGGATCATCAGCTTTATGCCAAGTTCTCCAAGTGTGAGTTCTGGTTAGAGAGTGTCAAGTTCTTGGGACACACAATCTCTCGGAACAGCATAGCAGTGGACCCCAGCAAGGTACAGGAGGTCATGGACTGGAAGCCACCCACTTCGGTTCATCAGATCCGCAATTTTCTTGGACTAGCAGGCTATTATCGGTGTTTCATTCCGGATTTCTCAAAGATAGCTAAGCCGATGACCGAGCTGCTGAAAAGGAAGTCAAGTTTATGTGGAGCCACAAATGCAAAGAAGCTTTCCACACCTTGAAACACTTGCTGACTTCTGCCCCAGTTTTGGCTCAACCCGACCCTTCCAGGCCGTTTGACGTATACTGTGACACCTCTGGCACTGGACTTGGGTGTGTTCTTATGCAAGACAACCGAGTCATTGCCTATGTCTCACGGGCGTTACAACCTCATGAACTGAACTACCCGACCCATGACCTTGAGTTAGCAGCAGTGATTCATGCCTTAAAGATATGGAGACACTATCTGATGGGCACCCAGTACAACATCTACACCGATCACAAGAGCCTCAAGTACATCTTCGCTCAAGCTGACCTCAACATGCGCCAAACAAGATGGTTGGAGTTGATCAAGGATTATGAGTTGGAAGTACATTACCACCCCGGCAAGGCCAACGTAGTAGCAGACGCTCTCAGCCGCAAGACCCATTGCAATTGCTTGTCGGTAACCAACTTCACAGAAACTCTATGTCATGAGATGGGAAAACTTAGTTTGGAAATTATTTCCCATGGAACCCTCAGTCATATTTCCCTTGAGTCTGCTTTGGAGGACCAAATTGGGTCGACACAGTTAGAGGATGAGGAAATAAAGCGAATTAAAAGGAAGATTGCATGGAAGGATGAAAGGTACAAGCATTTCTGACAGGATGAAAATGGGAGAGTGTACTATGAAAACTGACTTGTTGTCCCATCCGACCTCGCTCTTAAAAAGCAAATCCTAGATGAAGCCCATCTCTCCAAGTTCTCAATCCATCCTAGCAGCAATAAAATGTATCATGATCTCCGTCAAACTTTTTGGTGGAGTGGAATGAAGCCAGAAATTGCAGGCTATGTCTCGGAATGTGACACCTGCCAGCGTGTCAAGGCTAGCCATTTGAAGGTAGCAGGTACCTTGCAACTGCTACCTATCCCATCCTGGAAATGGGAAGACATCAGCATGGATTTCATTGTTGGACTGCCCCCTAAATCTTAGTGACATGATTCCATTTGGGTTATCGTGGACCACCTCACTAAGTCTGCACACTTTCTTCCTATTCACACCACCTACATGGTCAAGAAATATGCAGAGCTGTATCTTGAACGCATTGTTTCTCTGCATGGTGTGCCTAGGACAATCATATCTGATCAAGGTGTTCAGTTTGTAGCACGTTTTTGGGAACAGTTACAAGCATCACTTGACACCAAACTCATTCATAGCTCGACCTATCACCCTCAAACCGATGGTCAGACCGAGAGAGAATATCAGATCCTTGAAGACATGCTACGAGCTTGTGTCATCCATTTTGACAAGAATTGGGATAAGTGCTTACCGTTGGCAGAGTTCTCCTACAACAACAGCTACCAGGCTAGCTTGAAGATGGCACCATTTGAAGCCTTATATGGTCGGAGGTGTCGGACACCATTGAGTTGGTCACAAGTTGGAGAAAGACAAACCTATGGTCCTGATCTAGTAGTAGAAGCCGAAGAACAAGTTAGGGTGATTCAGGCAAATCTCAAGACAGTCCAATCTCGACATAAGAGTTACTGCGACAAGAGAAGGAGACCCTTGCAGTTTAACATTGGTGATCACGTCTATCTTCGAGTCTCCCCGACCAAAGGAGTGCAACGGTTTGGAGTAAAAGGGAAATTGGCTCCCCGTTACATTGGCCCTTATGAGATTGTGGAAATTTGCGGACCCGTTGCTTACCAGATCCAACTACCAGAACTGCTCTCAGCCATTCATGATGTTTTCCATGTCTCCCAACTGAAGAAATGTGTCCAAGTCCCAATTGAGATCTTGGAACAGGAGCAACTTCAAATCGAGCCCGACCTGACCTATGCCGAGTACCCGGCCAAAGTCCTCGACCGTAAGGAGAGGCACACCCAACAACAAGTTGTGAAAATGTACAAGATACTATGGAGCAACCACACGGAGGATGAAGCAACATGGGAAACAGAGGAGTATCTAAACAAGCACTTCAGAGGTTTTCTTTTCAGCCAAGGAGGTAAGAACCGCACACCCCCACTGGTTGCCCTTACACCCAAATCTCGGGACGAGATTCTTTTTAAGGGGGGTAGGCTGTAACGACCCTGGTTTAATCAGCCGAGTTAATCTCAAGACAAACCCCAAATCTGCAGTTTCCATCAGCCTGACCCCTGAAACCCAACTAAACCACACAACCCTAGCAAACGGTAGCTCTTCTCTAAGTCCCGAAACCAGTGTTCCTCCAAATCTTGGAGCTGTGGGAGAGCCAGAGACTGGATGGTGGACCCAAAACTAGATCCCAAGGATCTCTCGAGTCAAACGCGCCAGAGCCAGCGTGCGCCCTGCATCAGAGTCCCGACGCCGCGTGGCTCAACCTCCCCGACGAGGGCCGCCTCGCCCAGTCGCTGGCCGCGACAAGATAGATCAGCGCGCCTCCTTCCCAATCGCGCGCGAAAGCCCCCTGCAACCCTTTCCGCCTTGTCCCGTCTCGCTCGCACCCTCGCCGGCCGCGCCAAGGCGCCCTGTCACTGCTGCGATAGAGGATTGGCCGCTGCCGTGCCAGACCGCCTCGCCTCCCGCGCTCATCATCTCACCCAGATCCCCGGCCGTGTGCCCCGATGCCTTCCGGCTTTTCCGTCTCCCCCACAGTCGCGCTGCCCACACGCGCGCCCCGTGATGATACCGCCCTCGCCAACCACGGCTCCGGCAGAGACAGCTCCTTGTTCCGTCTCGCCAGTAATGTGCCCCGGCAAAGCCGCTGGTCTGCGCTTGCTAGCGTCGCCGCTCGCCCTGTCACCTCGCCTACAGCGCCCTCGCCTGCAGTGCCTCTTCCTTCCTTCCTGTCACACGCTAGTTGAGCCGCTGCACCCAATCTGCCGCTTGACGTGACCAGACCCATGCTCGCCCTCGCCAACCCTTCATCCTGGCAAAACCGCGCCTGCACAAGCTCTGTCTCCAGTGCCCAATGACCAAAGATCCTATCCCCGAAGCTCCACTTCGCCGGCCAATGGAGGCGTCTCCCAATCGCCGCCACGGCAGAGCACTCCATCCTCTTCGACCTGATCTTCGTGCTGCTCGAACTCTTTCTCTTTCGCGCAGCTATAAAAGGGAGTACCAGAGCCTCTACCGGAGTTCCCTTCGCCATCGTTGCCTCACCGCACCTTCCTCTGTTCACACTCGAGCGCTGTCGCATAAGCTCTTAAGGAACTTCCCCTCTCCGCTCAAACCCGCTTTTCCCCAACCCACCAGCCGCCTGTTTCCTCTGCACGGTGCTAGAGCTTGCTTGTTGTTCACAAGAAGCACCGCCACCACCGGAGCACCGCCGAACCCTGCCGCCGCCCAACCCTTAGCGCCTCAAGTCCTTCCGCCTAAGTCTGTTCCTTCCCGACACCAAGACTTCACCAGTAGGCCTAAAGGTAAGCTGCCGACCCCTTTCCAGTTCGCCTGACCCCTTTTTCCGTCTCGCACCCTGTCTATTTCGCCGACCCTTATCCGCCTCGCCCGAGGGCTCGGCTGTATCTTTTTCTTTGACCCGAGGGTATATGTGTAAAATTTTGAGGACTTCTCTGTGTTAAGTTTGTGAACCCCGGTACAGTTATTTCTTAGGTCTGAGGGTCAGATCATAAGTTTCCCCAAATCCGACCCTTTTGTCTTGTTCTCTATCAACTGAAGCTTGGAATTCCACACCTTTTTCCGTAGCTTTGCTACAAGTTTCTGAGCTAAAGCGTGCAAGTGTTGTTGAAATAACCGTCTAAATGTTTAACCCCTGCATTTGCACTTCCGTGTAGAACTAAATCTCACCGACGACACTTATGAGCTGCATCCGGTGCCAGAAGACGGAATGGTAGCTGAGCCGCCAACCACAGGAGCTGAAGCAGAATCCGTAGAAGACCAGTTTGCCTCCACGCCGCACGAAGGCAAGCCCCGGAGCATGACCCCAACTTTCTAAACTTGTGCATGCCTTCTTTTGTATGTATGTGCATTTACGTTATAGGAGTTGTTTGAAACCATAGATGCGTGGCTTAGTTCCCTTGATCTGAACACTAGTCTGATAAGTCCGAGTAGTTGCAATGCTTAATAGGACTCGATAAAAGTCGAGTGATTTCCTGTCACTCGCGAGTTATAGGAGTTGGTTGTTCTCCTTCTGGTTACAACTATAAGGATGGTGGATGGGGTAGGGCCTTGTGAACTCTTTTTGGTGGTCGGTGGATCGCCCCATTTGTCTACTTGAATCTGATTAAGGTCTGAAAGTGGTAGTGTTCGTGATCAAGTGTTGAAAGTACTAATCTCATACCTAGTATGGGAAGGGGAAGCCTAGTACCTGATTGAACCTAGACATGAGCGGTTCAATCCATTGTCTCTGGAATGGAGTTTTCCCCTGTGGCCGCATGTGGTGGCAAGTGTGGTCACAGAATGGCAGGGGCTGGGTCTGTGGAACATTGCACCAAGAGAAGTGGGCCCGACACAGGTCAGGGGATTGATGGGGACGGCCGACACAAGAAGCGACCCTCGATGGTGCGCGGATATCGTGAGATTAGGTTCGCCATGCATGGTTAAGAAACCTGAATCAATTCGTCTACCTCTCACAGTTTGAGACTGCTTGATCGCTATGCTACACTGAGTAAAGATGAAACATGATGATGATATGAACTTGATGCTTGATATTTATATTTTGGAAACTATGTTTGCTTAGCATAAGTTGCAAAAATAGATTGGATAATGAACTTAGAACCGGAGCTAAAATATTGAAAGTAGGACCTACTGTAGTTGCTTTTGGCCAAACAAATGCCTCAGCCAAAGAGCCTTGCATGTCTAGAAGTTGGTGGAGTAGTTTTCCCACCGGTCGGTTAAGTCTTGTTGAGCTTAGTAGCTCAGCCTTGTTTGTGGCATCTCTTTCAGGTGAAGTTGAAGCTTCTGAGTGTGTTGTTGTTGGTACTTGGCCGCCCCAATTTCCTCCTAGGTGGACGGTCGAGTGGGATCCCTCCTCGGACGGCGAGGAAGGGGATCACTGATGTCCTGATCGGCCTCATCAGGGACATCCGACCCGACGCTAGCTTTTGCCGTTCTGTTTTACCTTTTCCGCTGCTCTTGAACTTGTAAAACTCTGATTTTTGAACCAGTGTTGAAATAAATTGTTGAACTTTGTTAACTTGGATGATCTATTGTATTCTCTGGAACCACTCACCTTCGTGTGACCTATGCTAACTCGGTCCTGTACAAGTGGTTTTATCGGATGAAATCCGACGGATCGTCAAGTTAACTTGATTAAAGCATATGATCGCATGTTAGGTGACTTAAATATGCTTTAGCTAAGTTAATCCGAGGTGTTTCGCCACAGGGAGTCTCCATGCACAAACTTGAAAAGACATCCATCACGGAGCAGGCACCCTCGGCAGCCACCAATCATGGCTGCATAGAACCAGATCGAGAGGTCATAATGATTGATGTGGATTGGAGAACACCATTTATTGACTATATCAAAGAGCACAAACTATCCTCAGACAAGACACAAGTAGAGGAAGTCTTACGACGAAACAAAAGTTACGTACTCGTCGGAGACAAGCTATACAGAAGAGGCGCATCTTCAAGAGTACTCATGAAGTGCGTCACACGAGAGGATGGCAAGGACATATTGGAAGAAATACACAAAGGGATCTGCAGCAACCACGCATCTTCATGCACAATAGTAGGTAAGGCTTTCAGAGCAACATTTTACTGGCCGACCGCAGTAGCCGATGCAAAAGCTCTAGTTCGTCGATGCCAAGGTTGTCAGTTCTTTGCAAAGCAACAACATGTCCCTACTTACAAGCTTATTACGATACCTCCAACATGGCCCTTCGCATGCTGGGGGCTTGACATGGTCGGACCACTCCCAACTGTGCCCGGAGGATTCAATCGAGTACTCATAGCCATCGACAAGTTCACCAAGTGGATTGAAGTGAAGCCTGTCACCTGCCCCAAGGCAGACAGAGTACTCAACTTCCTTGATGAGATCGTCCAGTGCTACGGATTCCCAAACTGGATTATCATGGATTTAGGCTCCAATTTCAACAACCACAAATTCTGGGAGTACTGTGAAAATAGCGGAATCGACATTCGTTATGTCTCTGTCGCTCACCCAAGAGCCAACGGCCAAGTTGAGTGCGCCAACGGTATGCTATTGGAAGCTCTGAAGAAAAGGCTACATGACATTGGCAACACCAAAGGAGGCAAGTAGCTCAAAGAACTACCCAATGTACTCTGGGGGCTACGTACTCAACCGTGCAAGCCTACAGGGCAGTCACCCTACGTTTTGGTCTATGGATCAGAAACCATACTCCCTGCCGACGTCATATGGGAATCTCCCACAATCGAACAATACGATGAAGGGGCGGCAGAAGAAACAAGACGTTTAGACATATACAGTCTCGAAGAAGCCCTCTGTGCGGTACTCGTCCAGTCAGCAAGGTACCTTAAGGGACTCCATCGTTAGCATAATCGCAACGTCAAAGAACGTTCCTTCAACATCGGTGACATAGTCCTCAAGCGCATCCAAGGCACCACAGGGCTGCACAATCTCAATTTGCCATGGGAGGGGCCATACATCGTATCCAAGGTCATAGGCACAGGATCCTACAGGCTACAACATCTCTCCAGCAAAGACGTCGAGAACTCATGGAACATCGAGCATCTCTGTCGTTTCTACCCCTAGTCAGTAGACTACGGGACATTGTACACATGCCACTAGCTTCAACCTTTTTTATGCAATTATTTTTTAGCAGCAGCTGACTACATGTCCTCGCCTCAAATAGCGGTTCGCTAAGGCGGGTCAGCTGCAACCATGAGCTATTCAGCTCTCTGGGCCTTAGCGCCCCAGTAGGACTTGTAGTCACAAGTCTACTTGAAATTATTCAACTCACGAAGTGGAAGTCTACTTGAGATTATTCAACTCACCAAGCGGCTCGCAAAGGCATGTCAGCTGCAACCATGAGCTATTCAGCTCTCTAGGCCTTAGCGCCCCAGTACGACTTTTAGTCACAAGTCTACTTGAGTTATTCAACTCACCAAGCGGCTCGCAAAGGCGGGTTAGCTGCAACCATGAGCTATTCAGCTCTCTGGGACTTAGCACCCTAGTACAGCTTGTAGTCACAAGTCTACTTGAGTTATCCAACTCACGCAGCGGCTCGCAAAGACGGGTCAACAGCAACCATGAGCTAACCAACGGCGCCGGAAGCCAACAAGTTGACAAGAAGAGTACACAAAACTACTCGTTTCGACTACTTATCTCATATATGCATTTTTTGTATTTAAAAAAACTTGCAGGATACATCAAATGCTTCCGCCCCAAGAAATCGGAACGTCAAGAATACAACAAAAGTGCACAACAACGACTATAAGCAACTACCTACTGGCGGTTACAACAGAAGTCCCAGGCTTTTACAATATCATGCCAAGCATGAGCAGATGAGCCTAGAGACTACTCCAACACCTGGAGCAAGAAGCATCGATGAGAAGGAAGTGCACGCAAGAAAGCTGCGCTCTAGACAGTTGTACCCTACTCCCCTCGACGGTGACCTGGATGTAGACCGGGGCATACAACACCCGGATATAATCGCAATAATACAGACACAAAGGACAAAGACACAATATTCTCATGCGTCCTTTCGGGTACACTCTCAATAATGCTGAGAAATAGGGATGACTACCTCACTGCAAGATTAGGAGTAGTTAACTACTGCAGACTACTCATCAGCTGAGATCACAACTCAAGTCAGCAATAAACAAATGCTCAACAAAGTACTAAGGATCATCACGGCTGCACTAGTCGGAAACTACAATACAATATTTCAGTTCCTCCAAAAGATCATTGTTCAAAGATACAAAGTTTAGGAACAGTTACAACTAAATATAAACCCAGAAGACTACTGCAGGTTGTTGAATTTGTCCACTTCCTCAGCTATAGGGTCCAATTCTTCCAAGTATTGCTGATAAGTTTTGTCTGAGCAATCCGCAGCAATACCCTCTGCCACTGGAGACAGGTCAGCCTTGGGATAGAATGACTTGACAAATCCCAGTAGCTTCTTGGACACCAACTTGGCCATGCCTTTTACTAGGCTATTAATCTTCACCGGCGCATCCTTGACCCTCTCCAACAAGGGACGAGGCTCTACTCCTTCTTTAGGGGGCTCCACCATGTTAGCCAGAGGTCGTGCCACATCAGACCACTCCTAGAGAAGCTCTTGTTGCGCCTTGAGAGTAGTAATGGCCCCAACCAGGCCAACATCACCGTCTCGGTGCATCTTAGACTCCTTCTCTAGATCGCGCTCTATTTTCTCCAATCAGCTTTTGAGCTCTTCATGCTCATCCATCAACCTACTGAAGGCATTCTTCTAGTCAGTGATTGTGTTCTTCAACACAGTCTCCTGGCCTTTCAACTCTGCAAAATAGCAACAGATAGTCAGAAGACAAACCACATACAACAGACAACTCAAAGACTGCGTGCACGAGTACTCACCCTCAACTTTATGGTGCAAGGCCTTGTTGCGTGCAACAATGCGGCTCTTTTCACCTTCAAATTCCTACCACTCCACCTGGAACGATGCAACAGTGCTATCATACTGCTCCAAAAACTAGGCAGTCCACTGACGCTCCTCGCTAATTTCCTTCTCCAAAAGCTCAACACGATGCATGGCCTTGCTTTGCTCCCGCAGAAGTTGGACATTTTGGAGAGACTTCTCAAACAGATCCTGAGTACAGAAACATCAGCAATCCCAATGGAAAACTAGTCACTCAAATCAAGCAAGAAGATTACAAGAGCTGAACTCACCTTAGTATACGCCACGACACATCTCCAAGATGGAGGATATGGCCTGCGGCTCCAACAGGGGGCTCTCAAAAGCCTCGATTTCCCTCCGTGGCAACAAACGCTCAGCCGCTGAACTAGTCTTTGCACCGGGTAGCAAGTCTAGTTCCCGACTAAAGGATAGTCCTGCCTCTGATGATGTCCCTGCAGCCACCACAACAGATCCAAGAGCACGCCCGACCTCGAGCTCGGGGGTTTCAGTGTCTGCAAAGTTGAGAGGAACGGCACCTAAGACATCTGTCGCAGATGGATCTTCAACTAATATGGCCTCAGGGTGGTCCAGGGGCAGTAGTCTGGGGAGCTATTGGTGCTACATCCTGGAGAGAAGTGATCATGTCCTGCAGCAACATGGCCGCCAATGATGTAGCGTCTTCCCCCACCGCCGGAGCTAAGTTCTCCTCCGATTCAATGACAGGCACGGGGGCTGGGTTCGTAGTTGAGCTGCTTTCATCATCAACTGCTGGGCTCGTGGCTGCCGCACCAAGGTCAACACTCGAAGATGACCTACACACAACAAAGCATCAGAATTAGAGAGCAACTACTCGATACAAACTCTGTACTCAATCAGAGTACAGGGTACTCACCTGGTCTACCGACGTGGCACCAGAGGAGCTTTCCTCAAGTGCATTGGCAAGGTACTAGAAATTGGCATACTTCATGGGGTAGGCAGCAGAGCTCCAAGGTTGTCACCAATACCAGCAATTACTTGGGCAGCAGTAGCCACGTGATTGCCACTGGTGTCCATGCATTCTCCACCGCCGAAAAATATCAGACAGAGTAGCATCAGACATAGCCTCTGGCATCTTGACTGCTTCACTCATGTCCATCTCCGTTGATCCAGCTACACCGCCAGCAGTCACCGCTGCCTCCAAGGTCACGTGAGGAGTAGTTACCTCTGGAGCCATGGCCATATCACCAGCGGCCGTATCCACCGCATCAGTCCCGACGTCAGCAGCTATTTCTACAACTTCGCCCGCACTATTGGTGGCCGTCTCCGCGGCATCAACAACCTCATCAACAACTGCCTCTACAGTTTCGTCTACTTCACTAGTAGTCTGCAGAAGAAAGAACTTAAAGATAAGTAGTCAAAACTACATACAACAAGTACAAGAGTACTCACACCTCAAGGCCTTGCCCTTCTGCAAAAGTTATTACCGATGGGGGTGCATCATGAATGTGAAGATCGTGCCTAGTGTGCCTCTTGGGCACAACAGTTCGCTGCTTCTTTGGTGGCGGCGCAAAATCAACATCTACGTCGTCATCGGCATGACGTCTCGATGAGATAGAAGACAACTTATCTTGTTTCAAGATGCTGGCTGCAATAAAAAGAAACCCTCACCATCAGAATCAGAGCTATCAATGGGATCAGTCTCTTCATCCTCCCCCTCCTCCTCTTCCTCTTCTGAGGAAACCCCAGGCAAGTGCAGTGAATACACTAGCATTGCGTTCTTTGCGACATCTGCACCAGAGGGAGGAGGAGGCGAATAATACATGAGTACATCTGCCTGCACAAGAAGAAACAATTCAGAAAACAACAGATCAAAACAATACAAGTAGTTGAAGCACAATAATGATAAATACTTACTTCATTCGGCTTGTTTTGGCTATCGAACTCTTCAACTGCTCCAGGTTTGCCCTCAAGTTCCTTGAACATCCAGTGCAATCAGGCTCCAGCCTCTTCGTTGGAGATATCATCAGGTGACATCCGTGAGGAATCATCAAGCCTAGAGTATTCATATGTTGGAGTCTGCAAAAACTACAATGGTTGCAGCCATCTTTTAAGAAAGCTAGTAGCTACGACTACTCCTATCAAACCCTACTTCTTCAACACAGCAATCTTGGTCAACAGATTGGGTACTTGAATACTTTCAGCAGTTGTTGGTTCATCAAGCCATCAGCTGCTATACTTTGGATGATGTCTAGTAATCTTGGGCTGAGATGGCCTATGATCTTCAATATAAAACCACTTCTCCTTCCAACTGCCATGAGATTCCACCAGCTCATACTCCAAATACAGATCCGAGTACTGCTCACGAATCTAGAAGCCGGCACCTCCAATAACCTGCATATTCTTCCAACTAGGCTGCAGCTTCAGACGAAAAATCTTACGGAAAAGACCAAAATGAGGCAGAATCCCCAGAAACGATTTGCACAAGTGAACAAAGATGGAGATATGCAAGATTCTATTAGGATTGAGTTGGGTGAGTTGCAATGAATAGTGCTCCAAGACACCTCAGAAGAAGTCAAAAGTTAGAATAGTAAGCCCATGCTCCACAAACCGAGCAAATATTACCGTCTCATTGGGGTGCACTTCAAACATCCAAGCATTGCCATAAGAGGACCTCCAGCCCATGATCGCCTGCTCCTGTAGCAGCTTGGCATCCACCAGCTCTTGGATCTCCATGTCCTTCATGGTCAATCGTTTCCAGGCCATCGCTTGATTGGGCGGCGCAATCTGGTTGGTCTTCCCACACTTCGGCACCGGCAGTTTGGGTTCCTTTCCCTTCTTGGAAGTTCCCCTCTGGGAACCCTCCTTGGGTGCCTTCCTGGCATCCTCCTTGGACCCCTTCTTCGGACCTTCAACCTTCCTCCTCATCCTGATTGTTGCCTTGGTCTTAACTTGTATGCACTCGGGTGCTTCAAGGAGGTGTCGCAGGCGACGGAACGTGCAGCGGCACTAGAAGTTTAAGATGAGATCGCGGCGATGCTGAGAGGTAGGGTTTTTTCAGCCAAATGACAGATGCAAAATGGCAACGTAAAGGGCAGGGGTAACTCCCCCGTAACTTTTATAACTGCGGCGGAGTCTCCGGGGTAACGACCTGATTTTTTCACTAATCAGTGGCAATTACGGTGTTATCCACGCAAGACTAGTTTTTTTCAAACCAGCAGAATCTGAAAGGTCATGGTAACAGATTAAAAGACCCTTATACCTCCCGAAACTAGTCGGGTAACAGCTCGGGGACTGCGTATACCGTGCTCGTTGGATAAAAAATCCTTTTTCTTCAAAGATCAAGACGAAGATGGAACAAATGCAGATTGACGCTCAACCTGATTCTTTGATTCAACCTAAGGCTCGGGGACTACTCCATATGGAGTGTGATTTATAAAGGATTAAAGGCAGAAACAATGTCAGATGAGGCTAGAGTACCTTCCAGCTGCATGACAGCACTCAAGTACTCGAGTACTTGGCCACGACCAAAGTATTCAAAGAGCACCAGAAATTAAGTTGAGCAACGTCTGCATAACTACTCGAGGCTTTTACATTTGACTACAAAGTACTCGGGGACTTGTTGGGTATACATCCATCAGCCCACCAGAAGGTTTGTATAGATCCATACAAGAAGAAGTACACCGAGACATATCAAGACATGGAGACTACAGTACTGGGTGGCATGGTCTACATGAACTACTAGGAGACTAGTCATAGACAAGAAAACTACTCTTCCGAATTAGAGTAGAACTCTATAGTCATATCCGACTAGTACTCTTGTAAAACAACTACCCTGTAACCCTGCTCCCCCAAAATATAAGGGCGGGCAGGGACCCCCTCCAGAAAAGTCCAATCCAATACAAGCAAACAACATATAGGACGTAGGGTGTTACGCGATCTAGCGGCCTGAACCTATCTAAATCGCGTGCCTACATACACCATCGAGCTCCTGATTTCGGTGACACCCACCAACCAAAACTCTACCTCGGGTACTCCCTTGGTAGGTTGCTGGGTATAAAACACTGATAGAGAGCTTTTTTGAGGTAGCGAAGACTTGTTGCATTGAATTGGACATTTGAGAAGTTGCAGCTAACTTGACAGCTTCTGTATCGCACTCGTATGATTTCTTCAAGTCTCCATGGAGGGAGAGGACTCCCTTGGGTCCTGGCATCTTAAGTACTAAGTACACATAATGCGGAATGGCTATGAACTTGGCTAATGTTGGTCTTCCAAGGATGGCATGATAAGAAGTCTCAAAATCTGCCACCTCAAACCGGTGTACTCTGTCCGGTAGTGCTCCTTGGTTCCAAAGGTAACTGGTAGGACTACCTGTCCAAGAGGTATAGCCGCGTTGCATGGGACGATCCTATAGAATGGAGAGCTCATCGGGGTAAGCATCTCCATGATGTTGAGGCCCATCTTCTTCAAATTCTTGGTGAATAGGACGTTGAGGCCGCTGCCTCCGTCGATGAGTACCTTGGTGATCCTAGAGCCAGCAACAACCATGTCCAAGATGAGAGGAAATCATCCTAGTTTAGAGAAATTAGTCCACTGATCTTTCCGAGAGAAGGTAATTGGTACCTCAGACCACTTGAGGGGTGTGGGCATAGTAGACTCGATGGACATAATCTCTCGGAGCACTAGCTTCTGGGACCGCTTTGAAGCGGTACCCGGGATCCTGTCGAAATGATGTTGACAATCTTGGACGGGGTGTGGAACTTGCTGTTGCCGTCCTCTTGTTCGTCTTCCTTGGCTTTTCCTTTGTCATTGGTACATGATGGCTCTAGCAAATCCTTCATTACCCTGCGTAGGCTGTAGCAGTCTATCGCAGCGTGTTTGTGGTGAGAATGCCACGGGCACTGTTTTTTCAAGAGCTCGCTGAAAGCGGGCCAATCTTGGCTTCTGCCACCTCCTTTCTTGGACGATTGACATATCATCGCGACAGTATTGTCTGGCTTGCACTTGTAGCTGTGACCTCTCGAGTATGTATTTTGGTGATCGCCGTTGGGGTTCTTGTCGTTGTCCTAGCCATTTCTCTGATTGTTGTTGTGTTGGCCTCGATTGCAATTTGACTCGAACCTTTCAAGCTCTTTGTCTTCTTTGTTTGCCCATGCTTGCGCCATAATCTTAAGTGACTTGGCATCATGAGGGTGCCGTCTGCCAAAGTCTTGGAACATGTGGTGATCGTAGAGTCGATCATGTCTTGCTCTGAGATGTCTACAATGGTGGCCTTCTTATCAAAGAAACGACGCAGGTAGCTTCATAGGGTCTCGTCTCATTGTTGCTTGACTTGTGCCAAGTCAAGTCTGTTGCTGATATCATGCAGCCTTTTCTTGAGAGCATCAAACACCATCCTGTTGGCGTGCTCAACCTTGTCGTTGGCTCGCAGATGAGCGACAGAGACATACAAGACATCAATCCCGCTATTCTCGCACTATTCCCAAAACCCATGGTTGTTGAAGTTTGAACCTAGGTCTGTGATTATACAATTGGGGAAGCCATAGCGATGAACAAGTTCGTCGAGAAAGTTGAGTACTCTGTCTGCTTTGGGGTAGGTAATTGGCTTCACCTCGATCCACTTGGTAAACTTGTCAATGGCCACCAGAACTCTTTTTACTCCTCCAAGCACAATGGGTAGTGGGCCAATCATGTCTAGCCCCCAGCACGCGAAGGGCCAAGAGGGTGGTATGGTGATCAGCTTGTATGCAGGGACGTGCTGTTGCTTGGTGTCAGTGTTTAAACCTAGCAACCTACCGAGGGGAGTACCCAAGGTAGAGTTTTGGTTGGTAGGTGTCACCAAAATCTGGAACTCGATGGTGTTCGTAGGCGCGCAATTTAGATAGGTTCGGGCCACTAGATCGCGTAATACCCTACGTCTTGTGTGTTATTTGCTTGTATTCAATTGAATCTGTTTGGAGGGGGTCCTTGCCCGTCCTTATATATTGGAGGAGAAGGATTAGAAGTCGGTTATTTTATAGGAATACTAGTTAGATTCGACCAGAGAGTCCTACTCTAACTGCTATGAGTAGTTTCTGAGTCCTCGAATAGTTCTTGTCCTCCACGTAGACTATGCCGTCCTGCACCGTAGTCCCCATGTCTGACACGTCTTGGTGCACAACCCTATATGTGGGTCTGTACAAACCTTCTGGTGGTCCCATGGATGTATGTAGGACACTTGGCGAAGAATTGGCAGCCTTGGCATCGGTGGACTAGTTCCTCGGCATCAGCGAGAGCTGTAGGTCAATAGAACCCTAATCCGAAAGCTTTACCCATGATTGTTCGCGAGGACGCGTGGTTGTCACAAATGCCTTTGTGGATCTCCTCCAGTATGTTCTTGTCATCTTGCCGTGAGATGCACTTCATGAGTACTCCTGATGATGCGCCTCTTCTGTAAAGCTTGTCTCCGACTAAAATATAGTTCTTGCTGTGTCGTAAGGCTTGCTCTACTTCTGTCTTGTCTAATGGTAACTTGTGCTCTTTGATGTAGTTGATGAAAGGGACTCTTCAGTCTACGTCAATCATCATGACCTCTCAATCTGGTGTGGTAGGACCTTGATCAATGGTTCTTGATGGTGCTAGCACCGTTATGTATGGCTTATGTAGCTCATGGATGAAAAACCCTACTGGAACTTAAGCACAAGTAGATCCAACCTTGCATAGGACGTCCATGGAAATGTTGTTGTCGCAAACTACATGGTGGAACTCCAAACCAGAGAATTTGTTCTCTAGCTTGCGTACTTCTAGGCAATACGCATCCATGTTTTCCTTATGGTAGTACCACTCATCGTTGACTTGATTGATCACCACCAGTGAGTCACCATAGACTAGCAATTGCTTTATTCCTAGCAAGACTGCCAGGCAGAGCCCGTGTAGAAGCACCTCGTATTCAGCTTCATTGTTGGACACTTCCCAGAAGATTTGCAAGACATACTTGAGTTGTTCGCCTTTGGGAGATATTAAGAGTACGCCTGCACTAGCACCCTCGAGCTTGAGTGCTCCATCAAAATACATGACCTAGTGCTCTAGATGCTCTCTTGGCATTGGTAGTTGATTCTCCCGCCACTCTGCCATGAAATTGACTAGGGCCTGGGACTTGATTGCAGTCCTTGATTTGAATTCCAAGGGCAATGCTCCGAGTTCTACCACCCACTTAGATATTCTTCCTGTTGCATCCCGATTGCGGAGGATTTCTCCCAGGGGGAAGTAAGTGACAACAGAGATCTTGTGCTCCTTGATGTAATGTCATAACTTGCACGATGTGAGTAGTATCATGTATAGCAGCTTTTAGACTGGTGGATATTTGGTCTTGGAATCTGACAGCACCTAACTTACGAGTAGACGGACTTGTGTACTTTGAATACATGGCCTGGTTCCAGTCTTTCAACCAAAATCACCATGCTGACAACGTGAGTAGTTGCGAGGATGTAGAGCAGCAAGTCTTCATTGGGGTTTGGCACCATAAGGACCGGTGGCTTTGATAGGAAGTCCTTTAATTATTGTAGGGCTAGATCTACCTCCTCGGTCCACTAAAACTTGTCTTGCCGCTTGAGTAGTTTGAAGAAGAATAAGCCCCGTTCTTCAAGCCTTGAGATGAATCTGTTGAGGACCGCCATGCATCCAGTCAGGTTTTGGACTGCCTGATGGGGCATGCATGTCGGTGATGACGGAGATCATCTCTGTGGTAGGATCACCCAAATTAACCTAGCTAAAGTGTATTCAACTTCGCCTCACATGGGAACCGACACTTTAATCAAGTTAAAATGGTAGTGTGTCGGGTTTCAACCAATAAACCACTTGTCTCAGATCGAAACAAAAGCAAGCTCACATGAAGGCGAGTCCAGAGATTACAACAATCCAGATAGATTAATACAGGTCCCAATTTCAATGATTCCACCACAGTAGTTCAAAATGCATATAAGTAAAGTTTTCAGAGTTCAAGTAGTGGAAAATAAAGCAAAAGTCTAGCGTCGATACAGCAATGCCATGGTGAAGCCTGCCATGACATCAGTTACTGCGATCCTCACTGACCGAGGATGGGTCCCACTCAATAGACCAACTCGGAGGGAGTTGGGACGGCCGAGTCACACGGGCAACCAAGTCAACAACAATACAAGAAAAACATAGCCATAAGCAAGGCTGAGTATACTAATACTCAACAAGGCTTACCCGTCAGGTGGTAACTACTCCACCGACTCCTAGACATGCAAGGCTTTTTGGCTGAGGGGTTTATTTTGCCAAAAGCTTCTAAAGTAGGTCCTTACTTTCAAGTTTTAGCACCAAGTTCTAGTTGATTAACCATTCTAGGTAAGCACCTATTCTAAACAAACATGGTGAACAAGCAATTTAGACAAGCATCAATATTATTCATCATACTTGTTCCTCTTCTTACTCAGTGCAGCACAGTGATCAAGCAGTCTCAAACTGTGAGAGGCAGACGATTTGAATCGAGTTTTTAACCTTGCAAGGTGAACCTAACCCCACGATATATGCTACTGCCGTGCCAGGTACACATATATCAGTTGTCCCCATCAATTCGTGGTGTTTGTCCAGAGCCCACTACCCTAGGTATACAATGCCCCAATAGTCCCGGAATGATGCCGTACCGAGGCTGTACTTGTACCCACATGAGGCCTCATGGGAACTCGATTCCAGAGAGAGCGGGGTAAAGGTCCACGCCGGTTCAATCAGGTACTAGGCTTCCCCATCCCATACTAGGTATGAGATTAGTACTTTCAAACACTTGACCACAATCACCATCACGGTTCGACCTTAGCTCATTTTTCGACTAGATAGACAGGGCAATCCACTAATTCTGAACATATAGCCCAGCCCTGCCCGTCATCCTTATGGTTCCAACATAAGTAAACAAGCAACTCCTATAACTCATGAGTGACAGGAAATCACTCGACTTTTACCGAGTCCCTATTTAGCATTGCAAACTACCCATCTTAGCATACTAGTATTCAGCACATAGGTACCTAGGATCATGCAACTAAGGTTTCAAGCAACTCCTATGAACTTAATGCACAAACATAAGTAACACAAGTAGTACATAAATTTAGAAATCTAGGTTATCCTCTGGGGCTTGCCTTCGTTTTTAAAGGGGGTTAGTAAGTCTTTGGAAGCTTGGTCTTGCATGGGCTCGGCCTCCAAGTGATGGAGTTCCACCGGGGGTTCTTCTTCCTAGGTTGGGTGAAGCTCGTATGTCCCATCGGCGAGATTGACTTCTACACGTGATGCATATGCAGATAATTCAATGCTTCATATTTAATGGGTCTAAATGACATTTCATATATCATTGCAAAGTAAACTAATTTAAGACCAACTTATTTAGGTAAGCACCTAATTTAACTTTCTTTTGTAATTACAGTGTTTTCACGATTTATACACTTAGCTTGATTTTGATGGGGATTGTGTACACCTATATGTATAACATGTTCATTAAACTTTAGGTTGAAAAGTTATTTAGTTTCTGAATGTTTTTATGTACCTCTTCCAATATTACCCTTTTACCCTTATTATTACCTAATGGTTTTTATTCATTTCCTTATTGGGTGTAACTTCCATAATTTGTTTCCGCATGCAAATAGTGAGATATGGCACTGAAAATTTAACAGAGAGTTATACAAGTGCAACAGAGGTTCCTCAAAGTTTTCCATGTTTTTTGGTGAACGACATCTATTCTCAATTTTTTCCATCATTTAAACTTATACAAAAAGTTAAGCATGTTTCATCAAGTTTCATTCAGTGATCCTTATTTTTCCTAGTGAGTATTTTGCATCCATGATCTAACAAAAGTGGTTTCACATTTTTCTCTGCCATATTTTACTTACTATGCAAAAAGTAAGATTTCACCCTAGGTTTTAAGGTTAAATCTAAAACAGTGCACAAAACATCTAAACTAGGGTCACAACTATTTTTCTTAGAACAAGTTCAGTGTACCAAGGCTAACAGAGGTGGTTTTTCTATTTTACCATTTTTGGGTGATTTACCAAGCATTTAAAGGCTTAAACACTAGATGAAGTCTAGAGAAATAAAGGTAACAGTTACATGGCCAACATTATTTTTATGTGAAACTACTCATCTCAAGGATTCCAGCAAAGTTGGTTTTGCATTTTTATCAATTTCCTACAATTACTAATGCTTTCAAAGTTCAGCTTATTTAATCCAAACTTAAATCAAAAAAGGCTTAACAGATTTATGCAGGGTCCCTGGAGGTTTTAAACAATCATGAAACGACCCTTACAATTTGCACTGAGGACCCTGCAAAGAGCTGAATCCTCTCAATGCGGCCCTCGCGCACACTAGTGGCTTGCCGGCGCAATCGCCGACGAACGGCGGCGTGATTAGGGAAGGGAAAGGGTTGGGTGTGGTGTGCAGCTCACCTGGTGACTATCAGCTGAAGGCGTCGATGGCGGAGGCAGCTCAACGACAGCGGTCCACGGCGGGCTTGCGGGCGGCAGTGTGAAGCTCCTGCTCTGGCTCTGACGACGGTGGAGGAAGGCGGGTAAGGGCTTGGGAAGCTACGGTGGTGCTCAAGAGGGGCTTTGGTGGGCTCTGGAGGCGGAGAGAAGGCTCGGAGGGTAGGGCTTCACGTGGAGGGGTGCGGCAGGGCTCTGCTCTTTGCAGTGAAGGGGGAAAGTGGCGGAGGGGCACGCCAGTGTGGCAACAAGTGCCTTTATAGGCATGGGAGTATGAGGCGAGGCTGCTGGGCGAGAGGATAAGGCTGAGCGACTGTTGGTGGAGCTCTCCGTGGCGCGGCATTGGCCGAAGGCAGGGATTGGGCGGGCGACGCCGTGCGGAGCGCGCCGAGGCATATTCCAGCCATTGGCCGCGGTGGATTGCGAGCCTGCGAGATTCTTCTTGCCGCGTGCGTGCACTGGCTAGCAGCGGGCTTGTTTTGTCTTATCTCGCCGGTGAGAGGCAGAGGGAAGCTGGTGGGTGGGCAAGCGCGACATGGTGGCCGTGGCGTACGAGAGGGCAAAGGGATGGCACGTGACTGGCGGGAGAGATAGCGTGTAGAGGGCATATTCATGCTGGCGCGGCTACTGGGCAGCTCGGGGCTCCGTCGGGTCTTGTCAACGCCAGTGGTTGGCAAGGCGTGGACGCCGATGTCGTGGCGCCACAAGGTGCCCTACAACGCGTCGGGCGCGATTGCCCGATCCGGGCACACATGCAGTGCAAGGTGGCTAGGTTTGAGGTATTTTTGCGTGAAATTTTTAATTCAAACTTTGCCCACTCCAAATATAAAACTTGTAGTTTAAACTATACTCTACAAATCCTAGAAAGATATTAGGTACAAATTCGTGCTAATTTGGAAGTTATTTGATACCAAAATTCTTGGGAACGCCGGCTTTGAGGAGTTAGCAGTTCTTTCAATTTGACGCTGATTTTGGGCATTTAGCCGACTTTGGATTTAGTTTTGAAATGGTTCTGTTGAGATTTGGGCCTAGGTCAAATGGGTGGATTTGTAGTACATGTTGTATATTCAAACTTTTATAGAAGGTTTAGCTGGAGTTTGGTTTCAAATTTAGGAGAAATAACCATGCAAATTTGAAGACTTTCACTATTTTAGACTTAGAGCTGCGGGGCTGAATTTGAATTTGGTGCTGACTTTAGCCTAGAGTTTTAACAGGTTCTAAGGTGAATTAGTTCAAGCTCTAGTTGACAAACTTTTCTTTAAAGTACACTCTACAATGTTTGTAAAAGCTCCAACTTAAGACCAGGTCTAGAATTTTAAAATAACAGAAGCTAAACTACTCTAATCAGCTGTATTTTCAGGACTCAGTGATTTTGAGTATGAGTTCGTTGCTACTGAATTTAAATCTAGTTTTTGAACCTCTTTCTCTTCAAACTAGCAAAAGTTTAAATAAGAAAAGTTGTTTGTTTTGTCAATTTTTACAACTCTTATATGGGCAAAAATTGAAATTGTTATATCAAATTTTAAATTTATGATTTGCCTCCAAATTAAGCTTTTAAGGGCATTTTGGTCCTTTTTAGCGCTAGATTAACTTCTAAACTTTCTACTTAAGCTTAGGCAAGGTTAATTAAGACTAGGATTGTTACAGCCTACCCCCCTTAAAAGGAATCTCGTCTCGAGATTCAGGTGAAGAAAACTAGTGTTGCTGTGCAACGTACCTCCCTGATCGAAAAGAAAACCGCAGAAGTGTTGATTAAGATATTCTTCTGTTTCCCATGTTGCTTCATCTTTAGTGTGATGACTCCATTGAATCTTATACATCCTTATCACTTGTCTTCGAGTTGTTCTTTCCTTGCAGTTGAGGATTTTGATGGGAAATTCTACATATGATAGATCGGGTTCTATTTCAGGGTCCTCTTGTTCAAGAATTTCGGTCCGAACTCCAACACACTTCTTGAGCTGAGGTACGTGAAAGATGTCATGTATAGCTGAGAGTTTCTCGGGGAGTTTGATCTGATAGGCAACTGATCCGCATATTTCTATAACCTCATAAGGACCAATGTAACGTGGAGCCAACTTTCCCTTTATTACGAATCGTTGTACGCCCTTAGTCGGCGAAACTCGGAGGTATACATGGTCGCTAGTTTCAAATTGTATAGATCTCCTCCTTTTGTCGGAATAGCTCTTTTGTCAAGACTGAGTTGCCTTAAGATTTTCTTGGATCACTCTCACCTTTTCTTCCACATCAGTTACCAAATGTGGTCCATATACCATCCTTTCTCCTGCCTGGGACCAACTTAACAGAGTTCGACACCTGTGACCATACAAGGCCTCAAATGGTGCCAACTTCAAGCTAGCTTGGTAGCTATTGTTGTACGAGAACTCAACTAACAGGAGACACTTGTCCCAATTCTTGTCATAATGGATGATACAAGCTCGTAGCATATCTTATAAGATTTGATTTACCCTCTCAGTCTGCCCATCGGTCTGAGGGTGGTAACTTGAACTACGAATCAACTTGGTGCCAAGTGCAGCTTGTAGTTGCTCCCAAAAATGTGATACGAACTGAGTACCCTGATCGGAGATGATCATCTTTGAAGGACCAAAAAGGCGACTAGAGTGGGGGGTGAATGGGAGCCTCAAATATTTCTTTTGAAATCTTAGCCTTCTGTCCCTAATTCAAACCCCAAAACCGAAGCGAGCGGAAGATGAGAGATCCACGAGCCAACTGGATAGCTGGGTGTCTATGGTGATGACTGATAACACAGCGGGACTCTCAAGAAACAACTAGAAGCAAAAACCCAAAGATCTGGAAAGCAAACTCCAAAAATCTAATTCAAAACAGGACTCAAAATGCTCCTGCCGGAACTTCCGACCCCCTATCAGAAGTTCCGATACCTATCGGAAGTACCGGGGATCTCCCAACAGGGTTCTCTATCATTTCAGCAATTTTCCCTTCGGAACTTCCGACACAGTGTTGGAACTTCCGACACGTCAACGTTGGAATTTCCGACAGCACAGAAATCAGCCTTTGTGAGGAGAGAAGAAAAATCCAAAACATAATCAAATGACCTCCAAAAATCATGAAATTTTAACCATAGTTTCCCAAAAACATAAAAAACATGTTCCCAAAAGATCTCCTCAAAAAGATTAGTCAATCAAACGGAATTAAATAGCTTGTGAGGAACACCCGTTTTTCAACCCTAGAGCTTGAATCATCCCGATCTATGAACTCGTGAGGTTTCAATCAAATCCCTTTGGTGGAAAGGTTCAACTCACATCCTAGTTCATTTCCAAAAGACTGGTTTGACTCAAGAACTCCTAGAAATCATGAATCAACCAAAAACGTGAGAGGGTGAAAATGGGAGAAAACAAGAACGCGAAGAACACAAGAGAAAATTGCACAAAGCCGTCATCCCCCAACACACGGAGGACACGAAGAGGTTAGGGCCTCCATTCCCGCAACAAAAACTCAGTTCAATACATGGATTTGGTGCTCATAACATCCGAGGACCTCTAGAGAGGTAAACTAGAGAGAGAGAGAGAGACTACACTAATGAACTACTAAAACCCTAGATAGATGAAGTGCTTGGACAGGTGTTCCATACAACCAGCCCTCCTATCTATTTAGAGACTCCCCTAATGACTAAATTACCCCTACAACTTAAAATTAAGATAACTACCCGCGCAGGGGCATTTTGGTCCATCTGTGTGTTCGGTCGATCGGACGGCCACGCTTCCTGCTCAGAATTGCTTCGTGTCAATGCAACCTCTGTGATTCCGCCATGTGCCTCCGCGTTCCTCCTCGAAACCTTCACCCAGGTTTTGCGACCCAAACCCAGAAACCATCCGCTTGTGGTTTTTTCGGCCCAAACCACCAAACCCGCTCCTCGACACGTGTCACCACTATCCTCAACCACCCGGCCGCCAAGTCTTCTAGCGCCCTTGCTTGACTTGCACGTCCACTGTATTGACTTGGTCAACATGGTCACTCCTCCATGTACACTTGCACTTGTCGATGTCCCCAAGTGTCAGCCACCGTGGCTGATCCTCCAGCACTCTGGTCCCTCAGTCCAAGCCTCACGTTCATCCTTCACCGCTTCCGATCCATCGACACGGCCCGTCTCTACTTGAACTTCACCTCGCCATTGATCACCACCTCTGAGCTCCACACCTGCGCATCACAAACCAAGAGCACATCAATCCAACACAATGTTGTCAATCACTCATCATCCAAGGGTGACCATCCATTGGTCCTCAGTCTTGGGTACTCCATGTAGGAAAACAATGCGCTCAAGATACAGTTCAGCATATCTCTGAGTTGAATAGTTTGTTCGGACGGGAATAAAATGTGCCGTCTTGGTGAGCCTATCCACTATGAGCCATATAGAATCATGTTCCTGAGAGGTGTTGGGCAAACCCACAAGGAAATCTATGCTGATATCCTCCCATTTCCATGTGGGTATAGGTAGCGGTTGAAGAGTACCAGCTACCTTTAAGTGGCTTGCCTTCACCCTTTGGCACGTGTCGCATTCCAACACATACCTGGCAATTTCTAGTCTTTCCAACCACATCATCCACGTATGCCTCCACGTTGTGGTGTAGCTGCTTCTTGAAGCACTCTTAGATTACCCATTGATAAGTAGTGCCTGCGTTCTTCAACCCAAAAGACATTATTGTGTAGCAGAAAGCTCCATTTGGGGTGATGAACATGGTCTTGATCTGGTCTTCCTCCTTGAGAGCTATCTGGTGATACCCCGAGTAGCAATCGAGGAAACAGAGGACGGCACATCCAGTTGTGGAGTCGATGACTTGATCGATTCTAGGGAGCCCGAAGGGATCCTTTGGATAGTGCTTGTTGAGGTCTGTGTAGTCGACACACATCGTCCACTCATTGTTGTTTTTCTTTCACACCAGGACGGGATTAGCGATTGCCACTCTGGATGATAGACTTATTTTATGAAGCTCACCGTGAGTAGTTTAGCCAGCTCTTTCTTGTTGGCTTATCTTCTATCTTGGGCGAATCGTCATAGACATTGCCTTTTTCGTGTAGCTTTTGGATTCATGTTGAGTGAGTGCTTGATCAACTCCCTGGGTACCCCCGGCATGTCCATTGGTTTATACGTGAAGATGTCTCAGTTGGCCAGGAGGAAGCTGACGAGCGTACTTTCTTGTTTAGGATCCAGCCCTGTGTCAATCATGGTTGTTTTGGAGCTATCACCAGTCTCAAGGTCAATGGCTTTGATGTCTAATTCACTTGCCGGCTTGACCTTGGTTGCCCCCAACTTCTTTTCTAGAATCTCGAGCTCTGATGGGGACAGCTTCTTAGATGCGGCGAAGACTTGCATCATCGAGTTTGGTACTTGGGTAGTTGCTGCTAGCTCCACTGTGTCGTAGTCATATGACCTATTCAAGTCTCTACATAGGGAGAGTACTCCCTTAGGTCCCGACATCTTGAGTACTAGTACATGTAGTGCGAGATGGCCATGAATTTGGCCAATGCTGGTCTTTCGAGGATGGCATGGTACGATGTTTCGAAGTCCTCTACTTCGAACTAGATGTATTGATTCCGGTAGTGTTCTTTGGTCCCAAAGGAAACTGGCAAAACCACCTGTCTGAGGAGTACAGCCACATTGCCCGGGACGATCCCATAGAACAGAGAGTTCGTTGGGGTGAGCATATCGGTGACGTTGAGGCCATCTTCTTCAATGTCTTGGCGGACAGGACGTTGAGACCGCTACCGCCGTCGATGAGTTCTTTAGTAAGTCTAGAGCCAGTGACAACCGGATCCAAAACAAGAGGATACCGTCCTGGGTCTGAGAAACTAGTCCATTGATCCTTCCTGAAGAAGGTAATTGGCACCTCTGACCATTTGAGGAACATTGGCATCGCAGGTTCAATGGACATTATCTCTCGAAGAGTGAGCTTATGGGACCTCTTAGTAGCAGTACCTGGGGTTCCGCTGAAGATGATGTTGACGGTGTTGGATGGGTTCTGAAACTTGCCATTGTCACCATCGTCTTCATCTTCCTTACCCTTGTCTTTGGTGCCAAATGGCTCTGGCAGGTTCTTCATGACTCTTCGTAGGCTAAAACAATCTATCACAGGGTGCTTATGGTATGGGTGCCATAGGCACTATTCCTTTAGGAGCTCATTGAACAAGGGCCTGTCTTGTTTCTTGCCGCCACCGTTCTTGGACGACTGCGAAATTGCCGCAACAGTATTGTCTAGCTTTCGATTGCGGTTCTGACCTCCCGAATAGTTATTTCAGTTGTCATTGTTTGGCCAATCGTTGCGGTTCTGGTTGTTGCATTGGCCATTATTCTAATTGTTGTTGTTCTAGCCCTTGTTACGATTGGACTCGAACCTTTCAATCTTCCTATCTTCTTCATCTGCCCACATCTATACCATGATCTTGAGAGATTTGACATCAGTGGGGCATCTTCTGCCGAAGTGCTGGAACATCCGGCGGTCATGGAGGCCATTCTGGAAGTAGTCTACAACATCGTGCTATGTGACATCAACAATTGTGTCCTTCTTGTCGAAGAAGCGATGTAAGTACTCCGCAGGGTCTTGCCTTCTTGTTGTTTAACTTGAGACAAGTTGATCCTGTTGCCAGGACGTTGTATTGCCCCTGCGTAGTTGTTGGTGAACTCTACCTTGAGGTCCTTCCACGAGTTGATAGAGTTCTTATTCAATGATTCGAGCCATGTGAGTGGCACCGCCTCCATGCAGATGGGGAAGTAGATGACTTTGGTGTCATCATTTCCCCTAGCTGCTTGTACTGATAGCGAGTAGCACCGAAGCCATTGGACTAAGTTCTGCTTGTGATCGTACTTGGTGATACCTGAGGGTTTGAACTTTTTCAGGTAGAACTGTCCTCCTCACACGTCTTGAGAAGGTGGGGAACCCGTCAGTATCATCTCCAGGGTGTTCGACTCTTGCTCGCGCTGGCGTTGATCTTGTTGTGGAGGTCTTCTGCTGGGCATTCCAGCTCTAGGTTAGCCCCACGCGATAGCCACGGCGTCCCGAGGGTCCTGCCTGACTACCTTCAGCTCTAGCTTGGCTTGGTCTAGCACCTCCGAGTTGACTTGGTCTGGATGGATGGCCTCTATGGCTGCTGCCATGTTGACTTCGCTGGGATGGGGAGCGTTGGACTGACTATATCGAATTCTGCTGATTGAGTTGTTCGTACACGAGTCTTGCCAATTCGCGCAGGTGATGAGATCAATAGACACGATGGTAGCCAGGGGAATATGATGGTGACGCGTTTGAACTACTTCAAAGGCATTATCCAGGCTTTGGATTGGTAGGTCCGCTACAAGGCACCGGCGGCACTCTGCTCTTGCAGTGTTTCTTGCTCGTCGTTGAGTTCTTTGAGCTTCGTTCTCTTCTCCGACAATGTTGGTGGTGAGTTCATCCTGCGAGACATCATCCCGGGATGCTCATATCGCGGGTTTCTGTCCCGTTGCTGATCTTCTTCGTCGTCTTCTCCACTAATGACGGTGAAGAGTTCTCACTCTGGAGAGTGGCTTCTCGAGCTTGAAGTGATGACCTCCATGGTGCCGCCTTCCTCGTAGATAGGCAATAGAGGAGCTCCCTCCTGGTACGGGAGAGTGTCGAGGTAGGCAATGTGGCATGAATCGTCATCTTTGGCAAGAGCGGGTGGCTTCATGTTGAGCTAGTGGACAAATCTGCCTTGGGGAGTTCATGTGATTACCAGGTCTTGCTGTAGGCCTGAAAAAGGAGTCTCCTCATCCGGATTTGAGTAGTAGTCAAGGTCCTTGATCATATCCATATCGGATTGTGATTTGGACAGGGCAGCCTGATAGATAGTGATTACGTTGAGGAGTGCGAACGGGAATCGACTCGGTGGTAGTTCGACGCGCATGATGGCTTATGTGCTAGCTCGTGAAAGTCAATCCGACTGGTGGAGGAAGTCGAGTTGAACATGGACTTGTCCCTCTAGCCTCTAACTAGGTTGAAAATTAAAAATTCGCTAAAATTCTTGACGAGGTTCTCCAGAGCTTGGCGCTGGAGCTTCATGGTTTGCTGCTTCTTCTCTGGGGTCGACACGATGTGACGGGGGAAATTTTCAGCACCGTCTACGACACAAACCCAAGTGCCAAAAATGAACGTCGCGCCTGCTTCAAATGCGACGATTGGCTTAATGATGACTTGTGCCATCGAGTTTGCCAGTGGATTCTCGGTGAGTTCCCCTACCTAGCGCGCCAGCTATTGGTGTTTAAACCCAGCAACCTCGGTGAGTGCCCAAAGTAGTGTTTTGGTTAGTGGGGCTCGTCGAGATCAGGAACTCGAAGGAAAACGCAGACACACGATTTAGATAGGTTCGGGCCGCTAGATTGCGTAACACCCTACGTCCTGTGTGTTGGTTGGATTGAATTGCTTTGGAGGGGGTCCCTGCCTCACCTTATATTGCCCGGGGCAGGGTTACAGGTCGGTTGGTTACAGAATACTAGTCGGATATGACTAGAGGAGTTCTACTCTTATTACAACGAGTACTTTCCTAATCCTCGACTAGTTCCTATCTTTCCATGTAGATTATGTCGTCCTGCGCCATGGTCTCCATGTCAGATGCATTTTGGTGTCCAGCCCCATATTTAGGACTATCCAAACCTTCTAGTGAGCGCATAGATGTATGTAAGACATTCCTTGATTTTAAGAGAAAACCAAATAGGATCACATTATTTGTTAGTATTCATCCCATATTGATTTTCAATCTCTCAAAAAATGGATGCACTATTCCAACTACATTCTCATTAAATGAAACATAAAATTTGAACCATCTTAGTTTCTAGGTGCATGCGAGTAGGAGAAAGACCCATTGGGAATTAAAGGAGGGAATAGCATAAATTGGTTTCAAGTAACCATGCCTACACGAGAACCAAGGAAGACCGACTGCGTGAACGTGGAGGATGTGACATTACACGGTGCTAGAACGTGGACGGTTGCCACATTAATCCTCGGGTACAAATTAGAATTCATTACAATTTGTGGTAAAAATATGTACATACATATGATCTGTTAGAGGAAAGGTGAATAGGACGGACCAAAATGTTCGATCTTTTGTTGGAAAAATGGTTTGAATTTTGTCAAGGTGAGCAAGGATTTTCTTGGTTTTGAAAGAGAGCCAACTAGAACTACATTATTTCTAAATACACAGTACAAGATAGCCGTTGTTTCTAGTTCATTGCAGTGCGGTGGGATAAGAATAATTAATCACATGACAAGACATGGTATGGTAGGCTATGATGCAGCATCATGATCAGGGAAAACCAAAGCACCAAGGAAGATGAACAGATTCTTGCCAATGTCCCATCACAGAGCAAACAAAGCAGGAAAAAAGGAGATTGATCTTCGAAATAGAAAATAGGGGATTGATCTTTCCATTGATCTTACAAATAAAAGATAACAACATAGCAAAGATGGTTAGGGTTCCAATGAAATCTAAGGTTACTAATTAACAGCATTGATCTTCCACCGGTGCGGCTCGCTCACTCCATCCACCCCTCGTTCCGGGCCATGACGTGGTGGCGGCTCCACTTCTTCTTGTTCTCACCCGTCAGGGGCAATGACTTTGCCATCCTCAGGACGTGGTCCTTGACCTTATTCAGGATCCTCCACCGATGCCTTGTGCCAGGGCAGACGGGGCACGTGAAGGTGTTGTCAGCGCGGCGGAAGACGCGCAGAGCATTGCCCTGGGGGAAGGGGATGTGGTAGCCACGGCAACAGTCATCAAACGAGTCCGTCTCAATGCATTTGTATATATACTACCAATATCTATATGGTAAATATGCTGGAATCAAATTGAAAGTAGATTAAACCAAAATAACATAATTAGATTGCATGTCATAGCCATTCATCACTACAAAGTTCATAATCATCATTCTTACTTATCCTAATTTGCCAGATAGTACATCACAGCAGCAGTGATTGCTTGACCTTCTTCACCAAATTGGTGGCATGTTCTAGGTGTCCGTTCACCTTCTGCAGCTCAGCAGCAGTCGCTTCAAGATTCATGTTAGCCTTTGCGCATTCTTCCTTCCATGACCTTGCTTCCTCTTCATCAGCTTCAGCAGAATACCTTTAGTCCGAGCATCCCATTCAGGATCAACCCACATAAATGTTGCGCATTTTAGTCCTTCACACTGCAGACACTGAATACGTTCATACAATTCTCCATTTACAACACTAACATCAAGAGTACAAGCAAGGTTTATTACAATTGAAACAAGTTATCATCTACCTCATTGTAGGATGCATACCATCGCCCAGGGTTGTCAAATATGCAATTATACCTCACAAGGAGAGCATACCCGTGCTTGCACTTGTTTACTAAATCCACAATGATAAGATCATCATTAGGAGGCCTCGATCTGCCGCTACAAATGACTTAATACAAGAACCTATCAATCCATAATACAATCCAAGTTAAAAACTAACATCAAATCTAAGGGTACGATGAAATCAGAATCTAGTATGTTCAACCTAGATCCCCAAATCTAGAAATCCCCATGAAAGTAGCGGCTCAAACCAGGAGACTAACCTCATCGTGGCTCCTCATCCTCCCATTGCCGCTAGGTTGCACAATTATCCTCCCATCGCCACTAGGATGCGCCATTCCCACCGCGGGCCATTGCAGATCTGCGCAGTGAAAGTCTTTGTGAAACTAGCGTAAGCGTGGTACTGGCCATTCAATTGGTAAAGACTCACCCGAAACTTATATGTGGGATCCTGTCGCGGTAAAGACTTCCCATTCGATCGGTAACAGGTTCGACCCACGGGAGGAGCATGTCTTCCTTTTTATTTTACCACCCTTTTTATCAACTTAAACTTATATGTGGGACCCTGGTTGGTTTATGATATTTCATGGAGCATATATCGTCACAAAACCACCATGTAACAGCTAGTGATGATTTCTTTTTGGCTATAGTGGCAACTTTTATGACGTTCCGTAACTTTGTCACTAAATTTGCTTGGATGTGAAACTTTATGACGTTTCAAGCCAGAACCGTCATAGATCTATGACGAGAATAAATGTGTCATAAAATTTTCATCATAGATCAACACATTTCTTGTAGTGATCATCCAAACATAAGCCGTGATGCCGCCCGATCAAAATTTCGCTTATCGTCCAAACCTAGCCGTTATGCTGCCCAACCGAAACCTCATAAACCCCTAGTAAATTATTCATTATTTTCCTTAAAATCCAGCCATTTAATTCATTAATTATTTAGAAATCTAGTTCTAAATAATTAATGAACTACCCATCGAATATTCGGGAATTGACCTTTAAATGCTAGGTAATTCCCAAAATGCCCATCATCCTTCCTTCTCCAATTCCTTAGGGTATTTGATTGATTGATTGTTAGATTGATTGTACTATTGTGTGGTTATGTCAACCGGTAGATGACCAGGCTTTGCTCCAAAGCTGAGGAACCAGAAGGCTTGAAGTCAAGGACCTGGTCGCCCTAGGAAACAGTAAGAATCTTCAATGAAGGCAAGTCCCGACTCTTGCTCATGCTTTGCCCCCATTGAGTGTGATAGTAATAATACTACCAACTTAATAAGATTAATTGCATTTATTTTCTAAGGTATTTTAAAATGCGTGCTTGCTCTCTGTACCCCAAAAAGGACATAGCTATTGAAATACCATAAGCCATATTCACCCTAGTTAAAACTACATACCACATAAACCCCTCCTATGTAGGTATGCTAGGCAAGTCGAGTCACGCCCCGTATATGAGGATAACACATGTTGGGTTTTCTATGGAGAGGATCAAATTCCTTCTCATAATTTCATTTTTATAAGAAGCTTAGGAAGGATTTTATCTTTTGGGAAGCGTGAGTTAAAAAGATAAATGATAATAATAGCAACCCCTAGGGTGTGTTATGGACTTGGGAGTAAGGGGACGGCCTCATTGGAGGGTACTCCGTCCCAGAGCTTACTCCGGTTGCATAAGGACCGATTCATTGGACAAGTCTTCTTGTGAACCGTACAACCATACGTGCCAAAAAGGTACAGCCTTCGGGAGTGCCTATTTATGTGAGTCCTTGGTTCAAACCCCTCTAGCTGAACCTAGTAGTCCATCTCAAGGGGCCAAGGTGGGCAACGGATATGTTGGAGCAGGACCATCCCATAGTCCCAGGTTCGGTCGGCAACTGAGAGAGGGTCAGAGACCCTGAGGGTCAGAGACCCTGAGGGCCAGAGGCCCTGTTTGATTTATTTTATGCGCATGTTCCCGGGATAAGATCCGCGAAGCGGATATTAGTGGCCCCTGTTTAGACCCCAGTATATCTGTGGATGGACCTAGGGAATGCTGTCTAGAGATAGACATGGGAGGGTATGGATCTCGTAGGTCAGTACTGCCTTTTCTCGAGGGTATGGGCTGATGGGACGTATGGGGAAAGTGTACACCTTTGTGCAGAGTATAATCTATTCGAATAGCCGAGGCACATAGTCATGAGCTCACTAAGTCAAAGCCCCCATGATTACTTCTTGAAACTCGTTGGGAAGGGATTAGTATGTTAGAAATACTAGATTATAGTCGTTGGACTGGATTCCAGAATAAATCTTGGGGACTGGTAGGGGAGGTAGTTTTCCCCTTCCAAGACCACAACATTTAAAATATTGAATAACATATTTACTAGAGAGTCCTTTCAATTCTCACCTTTTAATTCACCATGCTTGTGACAGATGCTTTTAGGCATAGGATATGCCCATAAAACATTCTCCTTGTCCACCTCCCAAAAATGCATATAATTACTTAGTAAATGTTGGGACTTGCTGAGTACCAACCATATGTGTACTTAGCCTTGCTTTCATCATGCAGGTATGGATCTCCGAGTATTTAGACTATCTTGTTAGTGGATGCGCACCACTTCACTGCGCTAAGGTGAAAACCTTTTCTTATTAAATTATACACCTTTTTATTGCTTAAAATACTGAACTATGATGATGATTGTATTAGCCTACTGATGTAGGGACTAACACAAGTGATCAGCAGGACTCCCAGAGAGAGGTCCCCACATCCCTTTCATAATTTCAAGATTTTAGGGACAGAGGTTGCAGCATATTAATTTTCCCCTTTCCTATCCCCTGACATGTTGGACCCATTGTCAGTGAGTATCTTTTTTGTCTCTCTCCTCTCTTCTGTCATGCAAGCACAGGGCCGATGTGTAGGGGCAGCATGCGATGGTGGTCGGCGATCCCGTGCAGATGAGAAGGCGGAGGCAAGCTGGGCATGGGTAATGGAGAGCCTGGAGAACGGCGGCACAGGTGGCTGGCTTGCTTGGCCAGCGCACAAGGGCGGCGGCGCCCCAATTGCCCCTGCACGGGCGAACTCGCCCAAGCGCCATTGGCACTCACCGGCCCCATCAACAATGGCCTTAGCGGAGCACACACATGCCAAGAAAGGGCGAAGGCTGTGGCATGGAGCACGGCCATGGTGGGCGGCGCAGAGCACGGCCATGGCGGTAGGCGGCGGGGCATGGCGGTGCCCGTGGCTGGCGGGCCTGGCCAGCGTGCGGGGTAGACATGACACGACGGCTGCTAGAGCAAGGCTGGCCAACAAAGCGTGGCGTCTCGGTAGGCAGGGCCAGCTGGCCCGCTAGCAGACAGCAACAACGCATCGTGCAGCCAAGAGATACGTGGCCACCGGATCATACAGGAAAGGGAGAGGAAAGGGGAGAGGGTGCTATTCTCCTTTGTAAAGGGGAGAGGGAAGGGGATTGAGAAAAAATAAAGAGGAAAGGAGATCTGTTGGAGCAAGTTTTTCTCCCCTTACTCCTCTTTATGCCTGAAAAGAGGAAAGGGGAGATACTCTAACACTCTCAACCTCTCACCATGTCTCTTATACTCTGACACACAGCTTTGTCGTATCCAAGAGGATATTTTGGTGCTTTTTTCATTTGGGCAAGCCACTTTTGTGCGTGACTGGCTAGAGGTGGAAGAGTGCAAGGGATTTCTTTTCTTGTGCTTTAACTAGCCACAACTAGACAATTTTCCCTTTATGCTATAATCTATTTCGGGAGGGTCTAAACTTATGTCATATGGACAAGGAGGAGGGGAGGGGCCGAGTGGGTGATCGAGTCCACCTGGGCGTCAGTATATATAGTGCCCGACCCCCTCTCCTCCTACTCTACTGCCTGCAACTGGAGGCTGTCGCCGTCTCGCCGCTTCACCACCACCACCTCCAACTTGCTCCACCACTGTCCAACCAACGCCTCTAAAATGGACTGAATCCCCATTTTTGAGAATTCAAGCCTATGCACCTCCCCGATTGTCCCAGGAAGGCTATCACATGTGAATCGCTGTGTCAGTACAAATACATACCAACATAGAAAATAGAGTAGCAACAGAGTAATAATATCATAAATATCAAGTACAACACTTTGACTCATGCCGGTACAAGTCCATCAGGACTGAATCATGAAAGGTAAAACATCTACACAGTGGAAACATGTAGCATGGAGAACAACATCTCTAGAGGCAACTTGAGCAAGGGACCATCCCTAGTCTTCCCATCCGTTGTTGTCGAAGTCATAGTCGAGCTCTGACCCTGAAAAGCCACCATCTACACGAGAAGCGGGTAGGCTATGTCAACTCCTAAAAGTAGCAAGCCAAGAAAATGGGGGAATAATACTATATGCATGGATCAACCTATGTATGGCTGTAGAGATATATGCAGCAGCAGCAGCAGGAATCAAGGATGCATCAAAGCAATACCTTCTCTGAGGTCAACACCTCACATCATGGAAGTCATCACAAATCACCAGATCCTTCACCAAAGAATCCAGCACCCAAAAACAATGGGCGATGTGAGAGCTCCCTCCCCTCACATCTCAATGGCAAATGTCAGCCTATCTCAAAAAGGGAAGGTAGAAATATAATATAAGTCTAGTCAGAAGTAGCAGTAGTCAATAGCACTGTCCATAACCATGGGAAATGGACTATGGCTATAGGTTTATACACTCTGCAGAGGTTAAATAGTTGTACCCGCACGGATGGAGCCTGAACGGTAGCGATCCGACTAAACCCCACCTAACGGTCGGAGCCCTAGTAAGTGGATAGTACTCTCCTATTTCCTCAAGTCTGGAACCATCCTCAACTGCAAGGCATGCCGTCACAAGTTGAGGACCTCAAAGCTATGAAACCTACCCACACTGGGGTGCAGTCTAGACAGAGCAGGTCAACTCCTCGAACTCCTTACATTGATCCTCCAATCCGCCTATAGGTTGAGCACTATCCACCACTAGTCTCGAGCCGAACCCCACCCATAACAAGGCGAACGGTAAGTACAAAAATAGATACTGTGACATATGGTAAACTGACTCAGTCCTTAGGGGTTGAGAGCGAGCACTCAACTCCACAAGTATGTGTCGAAGCACCTGCAACGTACAAGTACGCCACCTACTCCTTAGTGGCAAATAATGTACCCACCACAGGTACAGATGGTGAAGAGAGTCCAGAATGCTCTCCCCTAGCAAGGCACTTCTCACTAGCAACCGCGGCTCGCTCCCGCCAAAACACGTTACAGAATCATACTTACCCAAAACACACGCGAGAGTGTACAAGGAATCCCATTACCAAAACCATACCATATGCCTATCCATAACTCAAAAGCATGTATATGGATATAAGTAAGGTAGAGTACCCAGGGGTCTGTAGCTAGTCCACAAGTAGGTAATAAGGAAAATAGGATAAACAATTATCAAGGCATGCCTAGAAACATAGGCTATGCAATCAATCATCATCCAAGCATCATAAATAAAGCACTAGCAACTAAGCATCCAAAGGATCCATATGATTTGGAGTGACATGACACCTTGTCCTTAGTCATTGGGATCCCCTCGGTGTAGTCGGGGTCTTGGGAGTCTTCCGGGTCGTAGCTCAAGTCTGAACAGAACGACATACGGCGCAATATAAACTAATTGGCATTACATCTAGAAAAAAACTCCAATAAAATCAAATTTAGAAGATCCAAATAATATCAAAGTAGCTACAAATAGCACGGGCTCGATTTTACGAATTTAATGCAACTAGTTTCATATTTTTCTGAATTCAAATGAATTAATTACGAATTTTAAAGATTAAAGGATTTATTTAATTATTTAATTAATTTTGGAAATTCATTAATTAGGGTGACACGTGTCAGCTTCTGGTCGCGCCACGTGGTAGCACGGGAGGGTGCCATATGTCGGCTGATGTCAGCATTGACCGGTCAACGGTCAATGTTGACTTGGTCAACGCTAACCGGTCAGAAGTCAGATGGGACCCACCGGTTAGCCGGTGGGCCCGACAAGTAGGCCTGACCCTTGGCACGACAGTGCCACATGGCTCCATGTGTTGCACATGTGGTAGGCGCGCGGCCAGGTGAGGCGAGGCGTGGTGCGGCGCGGCGAGCAATGTTGCGATGCACCGTGGTGCGACAGGGCACACTAGGGCACACTGTGGCGAGGCGAGGCTGCGGGCAATGGTGCGATGCAGGTGGCAGGCGCGGTGCGGCAGCGAGCGTGGGGAGGCAATGTGCAGCGTGGTGAGGCATGGAGCCGCCATGCGTGGCCTGGCGGGGTGAACCCTGGGGCCATGCCAGTGGTGTGGCCGGGCGTGGAAACGCCCTAGCATCCATGGTGCACGTAGTCCCGCGGCGTGACAAGGCCATGGAGAAGCCAAGCACGCGGCAGCGGCCGGTCATGTCCATGCTCGAGGGAACCGGCGGCGAAGGCTGGGATAGAGGTGCCAAATACGGAGGAAGGGGGAGAGAAGGCGGCTCACGACGAGGTGGCAGTGGTGGCGACTGCTCCGGTGACGCGGCACGGTGATGGCCTCCCACTCCAGGCGCAGCACGACGACGGCCTTCTCCTACAGGCACAGCACGGCGGCAATGATGGTGGCCTCCACTCCTCCGCTACCTTCTCTTCCCCCTCTTCTTCCTTCCTCTCCTCTTCTTCTACTCTCGTGCTAGCATGGCAGAGGCTAGGGCGGAGCCCCTGGGATGCGAGGAGAGGCCAGGGTTGGCCTCCCTTTTATAGCCGCGGGGTGCGGCGCCGGTGAGCGGGCGGCTAGGATGAGGTGGGTGTCACGGTAGGGCGGCGTGGCAGCCATCTGAGGCTGCCAGTGCGAAAGCGAAGGCACAGGGGAAGAGTCACGGGCGCGCCCGCGGGCGCGATAGTGCGCGCCAGCGCGGACGTGGCCGGCGAGCCCATCCCATCGCACGCACGATGCGTGAGGTGTACGGCCGGAGGAAAAAAATGGCGACACATTAGCGGCTAGCGCGTAGGTCCCGCCTTGCGGTAAGGGAAGGAGAGGTGAGGGGGTGTGGTGGCCTAGCGGGCTGGCTGGCTGGTTGGGCAGGAGCAGCATGCTCGGCTGCACGCGAGTGAGGGAAGGTTATAGCGGTCCAGGCTGGTTTGGCTTCGGGCTGACCTGGGTAGGTTAGTTAGTTAGGTTAGGTTAGGTTTTGTTTTTATTTATATTTAGTTTGAATTTTGTATTGGATTCAAAATTCAAACACACTCAGATTTGAAAGCCAAATAAAATGAAAAAAGAGCCAAAACAAACTAGCACATAATTGAAATTGATTTCAGATTTATTTATTAGGGAATTTCTGGATAAGAGGAGAATTTGACTTCCATTTTTCAATGAGCACACAATTCAAACAACAAGTTTTAATTTTTTTGAAATTTCACTCAATTTAATATTTCTAATTTCACTCAATTAAAAGGTAGGGTGACTATATTTTGCTAAGCATGGGATACTTACTAAATATTTGGAATAGGTGGCAAAGATGTCCTTAATAACAAGGTTGGATTATGCATAAAAGTAAGTTTTCAATCAACTGATAGACTTAATGCATTCATAAAGAAACTAACCAATAGTTGGACACATGAAATAATAATCCCAAAAGTAGATAGGCTTAAATGCACTGGGGCTTGCCTTGATCCACAAAAAAGTTAGCGTCTTCAGACGATCCTGCTTCACAAGGGACCAATTCAACAACCTCCTCAAACTCCGAAGGTTCTTCAGAAATTTCCAGAAAGTCCACCTCTAGAGCTTCAGCGACTAGGACTCAGTACATACTGTAGTGATACGAGGTAGGCTATGCTAGCGCAAATCAAAATTTTTTCTACCGCGTAAATCAGGAAAACTGCCGTATATGGATCACGGGATTACCACTCGACACACTGGTGCGGAAGATGTAGTATCGCGTCGGGGCAGCAAAGTCGATCAGCGTAGTCAAACACGTAGTCGATCACGTCGACATCGAGCAGCTCCTCAGCAGCTCGTCCACGTGCAGCAAGGTCGTCCTCATGCCGCGGCTCGTCGGCGGTGGCTCATCCAAGTGCTGCAGGAGCAACACCTCCAAGGTATGCACACGTGCAGGGAGGAAGAGTCGCAAACCGGACTGCTAGGTCCGCGAGTTGCAACAGGCGAGGGCGTGGGAGGCGCGGCAGATGTGTTTCGCCAAAAAGGTGTAAACCCTAGGGTGCCCCCACCCCTCTATTTATAGAGGTTCCTGACGGGCCTCTGGGTCCGAGACCCATTAGTACTTATAAACCTAATCCAACTCGGATCACATCTGAATTGGGCTTCCAGCCCCTTAAGTGTGTGACCCTATGGGTTCGAATACGTATAGACATGGCCCGAGTACTCCTACTCGGCTCAATAGTCGGTAGCGGCCTCTAGCAAGACGTGCCAACTCCCATACGCACATGAAGATCATATCAGATGAACCATCACAACATCATGTACATGCTATTCCCTTTGCCTCACGATATTTGGTCTAGCTTCAAGCCGACCGTTTTTTCTCGATCCTATGATTCGGAATCCCTTTGTAGGTTAACTCTTAACCGTACGTAGCATGGCCATGCATTTTTGAATCCGATTACTCGAGGGGCTCAGAGATATCACTCTCAATCAGAGAGGGGAAAATCCCATCTTGATTGACCATGTCTCACAGCATGCTTCTTGACAAACCCGAAAGCTACCTTTTTAACTACCCTATCACAGTGTAGTGTTTGATAGCCCCTAAGTAAGTCAATCCACATCTTGAGTACATGCGACAATCTCAAGTCTAAGGACAAAGCGTACATGTTGTGTAAAGAGAGAACTACTTCTTGTGTTGGGTCAGTCCTAGCACATGTCTCCACATGTGCTCACATTATTAGTTTAACATCTTCATGTCCATGACTCGTGAAACATAGTCATCAACTAATACATGTGCTAGTCTAATATTCATGTGTGTCCTCACATGAACTCCGACTAGGGACAACTTTAGAATAACCATACAAGTAAAGAGTTTCACATACAATTCATATAATTGCAAATCAATTCAAGTAGCCTTTAATGGATATTCAAGGAACACAATATAAATCATGGATACAAATGGAATATCAACATCTCTATGATTGCCTCTAGGGCATACCTCCAACACATGCAGGACTTAGATATGCAAACTCTTGAATACATGACTATACAACTTTCCTTCATGATAAAGATGCAGGCCAACAAGTGACTTATACAACTTTTTTCATGATAAAGTTGCAAGCCAACAAAACTCTACCTACAAAGATTAACCCACAAATTTTAATTCCTTTAACTAATCTAACTTAAGCCTTTTCTTTTATTTTAGAAAAGCATTATAATAATTTTCTAATCTCAAAACTTAATTCCTATGATTTAATAATAATTTGTGAATAAGAAAGCATTATTCAGAATTTTATGCATTTAATAAAGGTTAAGCATTTATTTAAATACCTTAATCAAAAGGCATTAAATAAATACCTAAATTTTATTATTTTTCCTAGGGTTTAAGAATTTTAATGCATAAAGAAAGATAAAACAATCCTAATAAAATTGGTTGCACTATTTTTTGACACTTCTACAATTTCTAGTGAATTAAATGGTGTGGCAGTTATTTTAATCTATTTTTAAAACCGAAAATCCTCAACCATATCTGAATCACCCCCTGGAATTCTTTTTACACCCACCCCTATTCTACCCCTCCTCACAGGCGTGTGGGGCCCCTTGGCCAAGCAACTAGCCCGACCCAAGTTAGGGCGCCCGGGTGGGTAGCTCCGACGGCTCGCCACCGACAGCCTCGCCGGCGACGGGACTCGGCCAGGGAGCACCCACAGGCCCCGGCGCACCTGCGGGTGGCAGTAGCACCCCCGAAGGTGGCCTAAGCCGGGCTCTCCACGGGCGGCGGTGGCCATGGTCGGAGGCCGGCCGGCGCAAAGCTCTGCGTCGGTGCAAAACCGGCCACCGGCGCACCCTACAGCTCCTACGGAACCTAGCTAAGCTCTTATGACTGTGCAATCGAGTAGAGAGGGGTACAAAGGGCTCACCGGAGGAGCAGTTGTAGCAGCCGGCGGACAGGGGATGCGGCGGTTGTGGGCTCGGCGGCGGGGAAACTGGGAAACGGAGGGGTGTGGGGTGTTGGCGAGATGCTGGTGGGGCTTTGGGCGGGTGGAAATGCAGGGAGGAGCGGCAGCGCGGTTGAATCGGCTGGTGGTGGTGCTACTGCCGTGCCGTGCTTTTCGTGGCGGTGAAATGGGGGAGGGGTGAACGAATAAGGGCGGGAGCGGTAGTTATGCGAAATTTTCACTGTGCATGGAGGCCACCTCGGCGACTTGCAGGCGTGCGTGGCGCAGACGTCGCCTGGCGCATCTTGCTGGCCGGCGGGCAGAGGTGACGTGCTGCGGCACGCCTCCTGCCTCCTTTGCTCTCTCTGGTTCCTCCCCTCTCCTTCTTTTCCCAACCGACATGTTCAGGCCTCAATTACTCAAAATTTTCTATCTCAACTCGTAAAACTCTTTTAAGCAAACTTGTAGAGTAATCCAAGCACTTTATTTGACAGATTAGCCTCCAACCAAAATGATCACTCTAAGACCGAGATTTTTAAGCCCCAAGTTCGGGCAAAATCAATCTGTAACTGAATCCTTTCAATTCAGTTTCGTCAGGTATGGTGCAGGGACATTTATACTTCTTTGAGCTTGATTTAAATTAGGCAAACTTGTTCCATGCAGCTTGAACCTTGCCTATCCTTATTCTACAACTAACAAAGATTCCATTTTTCACAAGAACCCAGATAACTTTTACACTGGATTTTTTCTGAAATTTGCTCCAAACATTGCTAATCGATGCTGTTTTTCAGACAGTATTATTTCGATGAGAAGGCTGAAATTCGTGTATCTTGCCTACTTTGAGCTTCATTTTAAATTTGAATTCCCCACTTTTTCTGTCCAACAATATCTCATTTAACTCTTCCATATACCCTATTTCACTAATATCCAAAAATATTTTCTCACTTACATGGAAGATTCTTCAGAAACTTGTCCCAAAGTTGTGTACTCACTAATATTTTCAGATTCGCGTGTCTTCGGACGATGCATAGTAACTTCGTCGATTCCATCTTTGATTATATTTCTGAGAGGTTTATGACTTGAATTAGACCCCAAGATTCACTCTTTGGAGTTCTAAATACTCCCAAGTCTCAATTTCATATCTTTGCCAATTTATCCAAATTTGAAACTCCAAATTGCAAATTTGGTCGAATTCGGCTCAAATTTGACTTTGGCTCAATTTACCTTCCTTTAATCCAAATTTCACCATGAGCTTCTTAATGTCATACTGAAGTTGTCATTAACACTAGGTGTTACAGCCTCTCCCCCTTAAAAGAATCTCGTCCCGAGATTCCAAGTGCTAAAGCCTCTGTTGGAGAGTGGAAAGGAAAATGTGTCATAAAAACTTCTTTCTATATTCTTCATAAAATGAATTGGGGTGGTTGTTTGTTATTAACATTGGGTGTTACACCCACCTATGGGAATCTCATCCTCGAGATTAAGCCTCGACTCCTCCTCGAACAAGTGAGGAAACTCTTTCTTCAGATCTGACTCCTTCTCCCAAGTGTCTTCTCTCTCGGTGTGGTTGCTCCAAAGGACCTTGCAGTATGGAATGGATGTCCTCCTTGTCCCTTTCTCTGTGCAATTCAAAATTTTGATTGCGTATTTTGCAAACTCCAGGGTGTCTTGTAGGTCTAAAGCTTTAGTGTGGACCTCCTCCTTGCGAACTCTCAGACACTTTCTTAGCTAAGACATGTGGAATACCGGGTGTACTCCAGCCATGTGTTCTGGTAGTGCAAGCTTGTATGCGAGCTCTCCAATTCGCTTAATCGCTTGGTAGGGGCCTACGAACCTCGACGCAAGCTTTGCTTTAACCAGAAACCTCTTGGTTCCATGAAGCAGTGAGACCTTGAGATAAACAAGATCTCCAACTTCAAAGGATAAGTCCCTCCTCCTCTTGTCTGTGTAGCTCTTCTGGCAACGCTAACCAATCCTTAGGTTCTCTCTAACCTTGCTCATGTTCTCTTTTGCCTCCTTAATAGTTGCTGGCCCGAAGAGGGTCCTTTCTCAAACCTCAGACCACATTAGCGGCGTTCTGCACTTTCTTCTATAGAGGGCCTCAAAAGGCGACATCTGAAGACTGGCTTGGTAGGTGTTGTTGTAGGAAAACTCACCAAAAGACAAGCTGCTCTACCAGTCGATGTTGTAGGTAAGCACACAAGCTCTCAGCATATCTTCCAAGATTTGGTTCACTCTCTCAGTCTATCCATCAGTCTGGGGGTGAAACGCTGTACTATACTCCAAGGTAGTACCCATAGCCTTGTGGAAGCTCTTCAAAAACTTGGCAACAAACCCCTGTCTAACAAAATACTCTTAGGTGCTCCATGCAGCCTCAGGATGTTGTCCACGTATAGATTTGCGAGCTTCTCGGTGCGGTAGTTGCATCTCACAGGTACAATAACCCAAATTGAGTCATTCCCTTTCTGAGTCCTAGGCAAGCCCACAATGAAGTCCATAGAGATGTCCTCCCACTTCCAAAATGGTATCTCAAGAGGTTTAAGTAGTCCTGCCGGTCTTTGGTGCTCAGCGTTCACTCGTTTGCAAATGTCACAATAGACGACGTAGTTGTCTATGTCGACTTTCATATACTTCCACCAGAACCTCTCCTTCAAATCTTGGTACATCTTGGTACATCTGGGTGGATTGAGTACCTAGAGTCGTGGGCTTCCTTTAGGATAGTCTCCCGTATAGCTTGATCCTAGGGTACACAAATTCTGCCCTTCAGCCAGAAAGTGCCTTTGTCGTCCATTCGGTAATTGGTTGCTATTGATACCAGATTTTAATCGAATCCCTTAATACGAAATATGAGGCCATCAGTGTCATATGCGACTATTCTCTGCATGCGTATATATATTGGAAGGTACTAATCAATATGTGAGTTGATCAAGGAAAAAACTGGCACGTACATGCAAGTTGGCTGAAACAAGCAAGGCATATCAGAGGCTCACGTGTGGAAGAAAGAAGGAGCAAGGACCTGATGGCAATACGAAAAAGGAAGCTTAATTAATTAGGACTTTACGTAAGGAAAGTTAGAGTCAGTGTATCTTAATATTTCTTTTTATTTAGATATTTCATATCAGGTAGTTTTGATACGGTTCCTTCTAGGAGTTATTAGTTCAGAGTATAAATATGTACCTCCGGTCATTATAAAATAATCACACAATCAATATACAACACATTTATCTTTTATTTACCTTTTCAGCTTCATGCCATTGCATTAGGAGTAGGAGTAATGTAGCTTCTCGATGAGTTCCTTCTAGCAAGCTAGGCTGCATCGACATCGACCTCCGGCAAGCTGCAAGTTCCCATCATTAGGTGTACTAGACTTCAACTTTCAAGCACATTGCTGTCGTTGGGTCTAGTTTCATCTACCAGTTATCGAGTACCTTGGATCTTTGACTTACAGTGCATCACTTCTGTCTCAATCTACGGTATTCACCAGTTATCCTACCTTGATTAAGCTTGCATCGGCTAATATTTATTTGATCTATTGTCTTGCCATCTAGTTCGCTTTAATTAGCTTTGGATCGTATCATCGTAGATGATAGATCACTTAATAGCCTATTGCATCTTTATCTTGGCTACCCCTCGAGTGTCGTTGGAATCTAGTTCCATTGTGACTAGATTCATCGGCTGGCGGGGTCTAGACTGACATCCTGCTGAGTGTTTCTAGGCTGCAACTACCGGGCGCATCGCTATGGTTTCGCCTAGAGATATTGGTGGTGACGTTAGTTTAGATCTCATCGACTTGTGGCTCTAGCTATGGTGGAGCAAGAACTCGATAACGCTCTATCTCCTATCAGCTCTCTAGCCAATGGTTATTGCCAATTATGTTAAATCAACTGGACAGACGATGAACCACTCACGTTCATCAAGATACTGGAATCAGCTTTTGTTGACGCCAGATTTTGACACGTATGGGATTGGCGTCAAGGGAGGAAAGGATTGGCCGATACGGTGGATTAAAAGGTTACGATTGGGAATCGGCCGATTGGTGCTACAGTTGGGAATCGGCCGATTAGCGCTACAGTGTTTTGGCAGACAGAGTTGGTGGAGATCGGCCGGTTGGAAGGCTGGAGCGATTGGGCCAGTATGGGCCTAAAGTGGGTCAGGGAAAGAAGATAGAGAAAGATTAGCCCGCGGGAGTACAATAACCAACTCCGATACGAGTTGTTTTTGTAAATATTCGTTTTCGTTTAAAATTAGAGATAGATCCTAGTCGGTTAGGAAATCGATTGTAACAAGCTATAAATAGCCATCTTTACAGATTTGTAAAAACACATCAATCAATACAAACAATCTATTTTTTCCTTGTACTTTACTTTCAAGTCGGCGACTTCGCCAATACTTCTTTTTCTTTCACAAGTTCGTACGGGTTGGTAGGGCTGCATCGACACGATCTACGGCCGATTCTGTAAGTTCTGTTTATCGAGTAATATCTAAGCTTTAACTTCGGGCGCATCGCTGTCGTTTCATTTAGATTTATTCACCAATTATCGATATTTACTAGAATTATAGGTTTTATCTATTGTTCTAGTTTTATCACCAGTTATCCAGCTTGAAATCTGAACTGCCAGCTTTATTGTTATTATTCTTGTTTATCATTATACAGCCGATTAGATCTATTTCAAGTGTTGCTTCGTAGCGTTGTTTAGTCTGCTCTAGTAATTTCTTTACAATCGCTGCGTGATTATCGGCTGTTCTATAGCCGGTCATCTTCACAGCAAATTGGCCGATCCGCTGATACGCTTTTCGACACAGATCGAAACTTTAGCCGATCGAAACCCCTGGAATTTAACACGTTTCTTTCCTTGTCAATCAACAGGTCAGATTGACTGGCACGCCGCGCAAACCGCACTAGGGCGATCACCCGAACAGGAGTTAAGCAGATTCTCCCAGGTCATGTGTCCGACGCTGAAGGTCGATCAGCCGACTTTTAGCACCAACAGCTTCATAGCTGATATATTTATCCATCATGCTTTATTTTGTTATACCATTATCACCGTTAGTGCCAGGATCACATTAGCCTGACCGGCCGGTTGCCTTGGACTTAAAGAGGATCATCTTCCCCTTGTTAGTTGAATGGTCAAACTGACTGGCATGCCCACGCACACCACGCGCGCCGATTTGATTCTGCACTGGAGTTAAGCAGATCTCCCAGGTCCTTATGTTGCCATGCCTTCTTTCATCAGCTCCTGTAGGGCCCCAACCTCTAAGCATCGGGCTTGTGCTTGCCTGATCCCATCTTCCAGGTCATAGGTCACTTGTAACTCACACAACTGCCCATGCTCAACGATCTCCAACTTAAGCTTCTCCATCTCTTCATGCAAGGTAGGTTGCTCTTCTTTCACCATCAAGTTGTTGCAATATGCCTTCCTGCTTAGGGCATTGGCCACCATGTTGGCTTTACCGGGGTGGTAGTGAATCTCCAACTCATAATCCTTGATTAGCTCCAACCATCTTCTCTACCTCATGTTCAGCTCAAACTTAGTGAAGAACTACTTCAAGCTCTTATTGTCAATGTAGATCTCACACTTGTTACTTATCAAGTAGTGCCTCCAAATCTTGAGAGCATGCCCCACGGCTGCCAACTCCAGTTCGTGTGTCGGGTAGTTCTCCTCATGCTTCTTTAGCTGTCTAGATGCATAGGCCATGACCTTTCCTTCCTACATCAACACACATTCTAATACTTGCTTGGAAGCATCACAGTACACCACAAAGTCTTTCTTAATGTCCGATAAGTTTAGTACTGGGGTGGTGGTAAGTTTTGAATTTAACTCCTGAAATCCTTTCTCGCAAGCTTCTGTCCACACAAACCTCACATTCTCCTTAAGCAGCTCAGTCATGGGCTTGGCAATCTTGGAAAAGTTCTCAATGAATCTTCAATAGTATCCTACCAATCCAAAGAAACTCTTGATCTCAGACACGTTGCGAGGCTGCTCCCACTCGGTGGCTGCCTCAATCTTGGCAGGGTCAATGGCTACTCCCTTAGCCAACAACACGTGCCCTAGGAAGGCAACTTCCTCCATCCAAAACTCACAGTTACTAAACTTAGCGTAAAGCTGGTGTTGTCGTAACCTCTCTAGCACAATCTGAAGGTGTTCCTCATGCTCTTCTGCTGTTTCTAAGTAGATCAGAATGTTGTCAATGAATACTACCACAAACTTGTCCAACTCCTCCATGAAGATCCTATTCATCATGTTCATGAAGTAAGTTGGTGCGTTGGTCAAACCAAAGGAAACCATAGTGAACTCAAACAATCTGTACCGGGTGGTAAAGGCAGTCTTGGATATGTCACTCTCTCGAATCTTCATTTGGTGGTATCCTGACCTCAAGTCAATCTTGGAGAAGTACTTAGCTTCTATGAGCCAGTCAAGCAGGTCCAGTATCCGTGGCAATGGATAATTGTTCTTGATGGTCATGGAGTTGAGCATCCGGTATCCACACACATCCTCATCGAGCCATCCTTCTTTCTCATGAACAGAACAGGCGAACCCTAGGGTGAAACACTCAGTCAAATGAATCTTTGCTCCAACAACTTCTTCAACTGCTTCTTCAGTCCATCCATCTCGTCGACCAACATCCTGTATAGCCTCTTTGCTACCAGTCCTGCGTCGGGCATAAGCTCAATCACAAACTCAATGTCCCGGTCTGGCGATAGTTCTGTCAACTCTTTCGGAAACACGTTCAGGAACTCACACACCACGGGTACTTCTTCCATAGCCTTGGGGTTCAAGTTGCATAGCATAGGTGCTGCCTTGGGGTATAGCGGCACAAACTGCACCTGAACTCCACTTGGGTGTTCCAACCTAACAAATCGGGGATTACATGAGACTAGTCCTTTGCACCATGCCATCCAATCCATCCCCAAAATCACATGAATTCCTAAGGACTTCAGTACTGTCAAGTCTACTAGGAACAACTGTTTCTCAATTAGCAACGAAACTACCTTGCACTCAATGGTGCTCCTCACTTCTTCCAAGGGAAAGCTACTTATAATAGGCCTTGGTCAGGGCATAGTAGGGAGAGACTGTTCTTTCACAAACTTGGTTCAAACATACAAAAACTTGGCACTAGTATCGAACAAAATAGTAGCATTGATTAAGTCAACAAGGAACTCACCGAGGGTGATGTCTGGGGCTATCGCAGCATCCTCGGCCATCAGGTGGTTCAGGCGCCCTTGGGTAGGTGACGGTGCGGTCCTTGCCGAGTTCCTCTGCTACAGTCCTCTAGGTGATGGTGACTTAGCTGGCGTCTAGAACTAGTTAGTGCAGTTCTGCCCTCCGACCTGAGTCTTTTGTGGACATTTGAATGACTTGTGCTCGAGCTAGCGACACGAGTAGCAGACAACTGACTTTGCGCCATCAAGAGTGGTAGACTACTAGGGCCTCAGCTTCCAAGTGCTGGAACTTCCACTTCCTCCTCCGGTGTTCCTATATTGTTGTGGCTAAGTAGAGTAGTTGCAGGGTTTCTGCTGCTGGAACTATGGGGGTCCTAACCTCGACCTCTAAGATGGCCCTGAGCATCTAGACTGGTCCTAGGCGCTTCCTCTTGTTACCACGTACCTCCTCGTACTCAAGTCTCGACTTCTCAACTCGAAGTGCCTGACCGACTAGGGCATGTAGGGTAGGACAGTCGTGAGCGGACAAGTGCATCTCCATGCCTCAGTGGAGTCCCTTCAAAACCAATACATTTTCTTCTTCTCGGTGTTTGAGTCATCCGGAGCATACCTCATCAGCTCCTGGAACTTGTTGGCGTACTCTTGAACTTTCATGTTACCCATCTTTAGGTTGTGGAACTCATCTGCCTTCCGATCCATAATAGCCTCAAGGATATGGTGGTCATGAAACGGCTCGGTTAACTCCTCCCAAGTGATGTGCGTCAGGTCTGTGTGAGAGTCATAGAAGCTGTCCCACCAGGCGCATGCAGTCCCAATCAGCTGGTGGGTGGCAAGCACCATGCACTCCTTGTCAGTGCAGTCTATCAAGTCCAGCTTCTTCTCAATCTCTCTCAACCAGTTGTCTGCGTCCAGAGGGTAATCTGAATTGTCGAACATGGGTGGACGAAGCTTGGTGAAACCTTCTACCTTCTTCTTCAAGGACTCAACTGGGGGGTTCCTGCGAGGTCCTCCTTGCTGGTTGTATTGGAGAAAAGCATTGTCCATAGCCTGCATCAGCTAAGTCTAGACGGCCATCACCTCTAAATGGTTAGGTGGTGGTGGAGCCTGCTGGTCCTCTGCCCCTCCTGTGTTCACGTCCTGCTCCTGCTCCACTTGGTTCTCTTGGTGGACCTTCCCTTCTACGTCAGCTTGGTCTCCCTAGCCGTACATCCCTGGGGCATGGCCTCTCTCCCTCCGCGCCAGCCTCCATGTCATCCACCTCGGGGAGCATAACCTTCGTGAAGACCACGACCTCTGCCAGGTTAGGCTCATCTTCGTTGGCCGCCTCCTTGAAACAGTGCAACAACCATCCCGACCTCCTCAAACCCGACATCTGTTGCAAATTAGATCGTGATCAGCGAGTATTCTTAAGAGATTAGATAGGGTTATTTAATTATTAAAGGAGTATCAAGCTAAAACACGCAAATAATTTCACACAAGCAAGAAGATGCATAAGAACCACTGAAACCATGAAACTCCATATCACTCATGCAATGGCACCATACAAAAGAGGTGTATCTTGAGGTCTACTCCAGAAACCTCCAAGATTACATGAGGATCAACATCATAATACTACATCGAGAATCATGGGGTGGTAGTCTCTAATGCTACTACATCATGAAGAGTCTAGCTCCAACCTAGCACTACTCAGATCAGAAGCGGTCCACTCAATCGAAGTACTAGAAGTCATCATCATCGTCCACGTCCCCTAGGTTGTACTTTGGGGTAGGAGTGTAGAACAGACCGAACTCATCTTCTGAGTACACAAGCAGCTCAAGCGGTGCTCCTCCATACAGCTCGGTGAGTGTAGATAGTGCCTTGGTCATCTCCTCGGTAGAAACTCTGGTCGGTAGTAACATTTTGTATAGTCTGGTTGGTGGTAACTCAAATCTCTCCAGGTGGGGCTCAATCCTGTGCTCCGTCAGAACCCACACACTCAGCTCCTCCAGCTCCATCACCCTCCTGTGGTCTGAGCGCTCCCACGTTAGCTGAACCCTCTCAGCCACGTCTCTGTCACGGTAGCAACGTGCTCCAAGGTGAACCAAGTTGTAGTAGTTGCGGTGTAAGCGCTGGTGTAGCTGCTCCAAGATCCCATCCTTGGCGATCAACACAGCATCCAAGGTATCGATCAGCTCCTCCTTCTCCTTGAGCAAGGCGACCTTCTCTCCTATCACCTTGTCCTTGGCCCTTAGCTCCTCCTCCATCAACAACTTGCGTCTCAAGCGTAGCAATCCTCAGCGAGTCTCTCTCTAAGCGTGTGACCTAAGCAGTGCTCACCTCACGCTATAGGTGATGGTTCCTTTGGTTCATGGCAGTCAGATTGCGCTCGAGTCCAAGTACCTTACCCTCGAGAGCTGCAATCGTAGCCAAGCTGCTATCCCATCCCTTGCGAAGTGCCTGAATCTCGTCCATCTAGAACAGTGCCTGATCTTGAGCATGAATGCAGCGGGAGGCAACACGATACTCCTCATCGGGCTCAACACAAGTGTCCTTGTAGTACCGGCGGGCCTCACTCTTGAAGTCCATCAGCCCACGGCAGGCTCTGGGTAGGCAACGGTAGGGGCTGTTGATCAACTTCTCACAGAGCTGCGCGTGCACCTCACGCATGGCTCTCCTCGCAGCGGTCTGGTGAGCCTCTGTCACGAACAACTTGAAGGCATGTATCATGACCTTGTCCAACTCTGGTACACTGGGGTCGGCGGGCACTGTCAGCTTCAGCTTGATAGCCACGTTGTTCACAACGCTTCTCATGCGGCCCTCGTAGACAACCCTGTCCATGCGAACTCCTGCTCTCTCCAGGCACTCGTTGAGCAGAGCACAAAAGCCTCCAAAGCACACCCCCGCTACCGACGAACGAGTACCACTCCTCGGTCGACATCTACAAAATGTTGTTAGGGTTGTTAGTAAGTCAGATAAGTTAGAGAAATCAAGGTAATAATAATAATTGCACAAGGAGATGTATAACAATAAAGGAGTATATATACTCAACTCAAGGATAGTTAGGCTTCCTAGACTAACGTTCATTGCTAGGGATCGTCCTAATATGGCTCTGATACCAGCTGAAATGGACCAAATCCCCATTTTTGAGAATTCAAGCCTACGCACCTCCGTGATAGTCCTAGGAAGGCTATCACATGCGAATCCCTATCTCATATAGTACAAATCCATACGAACATAGAAAAATAGAGTAGCAACGGAGTGATAATATCATAAATATCGAGTACAACACTTCGGCTCATGCCGGTATAAGTCCATTAGGACTGAGTCATGAAAGGTAAAATATGTACAGAGCGGAAACATGTAGCGTGGTGAACAACATCTCCAGAGGTGACTTGAGCAAGGGACCATCTCAAGTCTTCCCATCCGTCATTATCAAAATCGTAGTCCGACTCCGACCCTGAAAAGCCACCATCTACCCGAGAAGTAGGTAGGCCATGTCAACTCCCAAAAGCAGCAAGCCAAGGAAACAGGGGAATAATACTATATGCATGAATCAACCTTTATATGGCTATAGAGGTATATGAAGCAGCAACAACAATCAAGGATGCATCAAAGCAATACCATCTCCGAGATCAACACCTCACATCAAGGAAGTCGTCACAAATCACCAAATCCTTCACCCAAGAATCCAGCACCCAAACACACTAGGCAATGTGAGAGCTCCCTCCCTTTACATCTCAATGGCAAATGCCGCCTATCTCAAAAAGGGAAGGTAGAAGTATAATATGAGTCTAGTCAGAAGTAGCGGTAGTCAATAGCATTGTCCATAACCAGTGGACACAGAGTATAGCTATAGGTTTATATACTCTACAGAGGTTGTACAACTGTACTCACACGGATGGAGCCTGAACTATAGCGATCAGTCCAAACCCCACCTAATGGCTAGAGCCCTAGTAAGTGGATAGTACTCTCCTATTTCCTCGAGTCTAGAACCATCCTCAACTACAAGGCACGCCGTCACCAATTGAGGACCTCGATGCTGTGAAACCTACCCACACCGTGGTGCAGTCTGGTTAGAGCAGGTCAACGCCTCGAACTCCTTACATTGATCCTCCAATCCGCCTATAGGCTAAGCACTAACCACCACTAGTCTCGGACCGAACCCCTCCCATAACAAGGCGAATGGTATAGATACTGTGACAGGTGGTAAACTGACTTAGTCCTTATAAGCTGAGAGTGAGCACTCAACTCCACAATATGTGCTGAAGCACCTGCAATGTACAAGTACGCCACCTGCTTCTCAGTGGCAAACAATGTACCCACCACAGGTACAGGGGATGGAGAGTCCAGAATTAGTTATGAATTTTTAAAGATTAAAGGATTTATTTAATTATTTAATTAATTTCAGAAATTCATTAATTAAGATGACACATGTCAACTTCTGGTCATGCCGCGTGGCAGCACGGGAGGGTGCCACGTGTCAGCTGAGTCAGCGTTGACCCGGTCAACAGTCAACGTTGACTTGGATCAACGTTGACCGGTCAGCGGTCAATTGTGCCCCACCGGTCAGCTGGTGCACCCCACTGGTCAGTGGACCCCATTAGTCAGTTAGTGGGACCCACAAGTTGGCCCAGCCCTTTGGCACATCAGTGCCACGTGGCCATCCTAGTCTACGTGGCGCTACCACACGATGCCCACGTGGCGCACACGTGGCAGGCGCGCGGTGGTGTGGCGCGGCGTCGTGGGGCTAGCGTGCGGTGACTGTGCCCACGACATCGCAGTACATCGCGACGTTGTGCGACTTGGCCGAAGGTGGGGCAACACGCCGTGGTGCGACAGGGCGCTCCTAGGTGCGTCGTGGCAAGGCGCCTGCGGCACGGCAAGGCGGCGACACGATGCAGGGTCACGGCGGGTGTGGCGCGGCTGCGAGCGTGGGGAGGCAGCATGTGGCGCGGCGACGCATCGTGCTGGCATGCGCGACCTGGCGGGGTTCACCTCGGGGCCATGCCGGTGGTGTGGCCAGACGTGGAAGAGCCGTGACATCCACGGCGCGTGGTCCCGCAGCATGACCGGGCCATGGAGAGGCCAAGCACGCAGCGGCGGCTGGTCGTGTTCGTGCACGAGGGAGTCGGCGGCGAAGGCTGGGATAGAGGCACCAAAACGCGGAGGAAGGGGGAGAGAAGGTGGCTCACAGTGAGGTGGCGGTGGTGACACCGGTTCCAGTGACACGGCGCAGTGACGGCCTCCCCCTTCGGGCGCAGCGTGACGACAGCCTCCTCCTACAGGCGTAGCGCGACGACAACAACAACGGCCTCCACTCCTCCCCTTCCTTCTTCTCCTCTCCCTCTTCTTCCTTCTACTCCCCCTCTTCTTCTCTTGGGCTAGCATGGCAGTGGCTAGGGTGAAGCCCCTGGGATGCGAGGAGAGGCTGGGGTTGTCCTCCCTTTTATAGCCGCGCGACGCAGCTAGGGTAGGGTTTTCGGGGGTGCGGCGCTGGCGAGCGAGCAGCCAGGATGCGGCGGGGCGGCGTGGCAGCCATCTGAGGCTACCAGCGTGAAAGCTAAGGCACAGGGGAAGGGTCACGGGTGTGCACACTAGCGTGGAAGCACGCACGAGCGCGGCAGCACGCACGAGCACGGTAGCGCGCGCCGACGCGAACACGGCTAGCAAGCCCGTCCCATCGCGAGCGCGCATGCGTGGCGCGTGAGGCGTATGGTAGGAGGAAGAAGACTGGGGCACAGTAGGGGCTGATGCGCAGGTCCCGCCTGGCGGTGAGGGAAGGAGAGGTGAGGGAGTGCAGTGGCCTGGCGGGTCGGCTGGCGGACTTGGCCAGAGCGGCCTGCTGGGCTGCACATGGGTGAGGGAAGGTTAGAGCAGGCCAGTTTGGCTTCAGGCCAACCTGGGTAGGTTAGTTAGGTTAGGTTAGGTTTTGTTTTTATTTATATTTAGTTTGAAATTTGTATTGGATTCAAAATTTAAACACACTCACATTTGAAACCAAATAAAATCAAAAAGAGCCAAAACAAACTAGCACACATGTTTGAAATTGATTTGAGATTTATTTATTAGGGAATTTCTAGATAAGAGGAGAATTTGACTTCCATTTTTAAATGAGCACACAATTCAAATAAAAAGTTTTAATTCCTTTAAAATTTCAATCAATTTAATATTTCTAATTTTTTGGAATATTACTGCCTCCACCCACCCTCCACAAACTTGGCATGGTCGGACTGCCTATGACCACCCCGGTGGCACTCCACCACGTTGCCCTCCCCTATCCAACCAACCAATGGCCACCGCCGGCTGGCCTTCCTCCAGTGATTCCTTTAGGCCCAATGGTGACAGACCTCCTCTACGCCAACCAAAATCCCAAAACCCCATGGTGTCGAAGAAAGCAGTAGTAGGAGGAAGGCAATAGGTGGAGCAAGGAGCCTGCGGTTTGGGAAGCATAGGACAGGATAAAGGTGGGTCCCACCTGTAAGCAAAAGAGGAAGGAGGGGTTGTTATCCTCTGCAAAGGTGGAAGACAGTATAGCCCCCAATGCAAGTTCTAACATACTTTGTAATCTTGGAAACAGTGCATACACAGTTTTATCTTGATGAAACTCTTTTCCTCTCCCACTTCATTATTATCTTGCCATGTCATCACATATGTTGATGTGTCACTGTATTTAATATGCATAAAATCTCTATAAAACTTGCATTGGATTAGCCTTATAGATTTAGGGTCCCTTTGGGTGGGCTTAAAAGTGCTTTGGATAAAAAAAACCAAAAGCCAACCAAAGGGTGTAGCCCCTATCAGCTGCTATCTGTAAAAGCTGATTTTTCACTTGTTCAATTCCCACAGCAGGTTCCCCCTTGCTTTAAGTGGCTATGGAGGGTAGAGTTCCTCGAAATTACCCACTTGCTTGGTTATGGGCGTACCGTTTTGTTTCTTTTCCTTTCATCATTGACTCCTCCCTCTCCTTTGTCGCTCCTCTGTAGCTCCGCCGGCGCCCGTCCCCACATCTGCCAGCGGTGTCTGTCCCCACCTCTATCGGCGGCACCCCTCCCCAACACCGGTGCTCCTCCGCAACTCCGCTGACACCCGTCCCCACCTTTGCCGGTGCCCCTCCCAACACCGGTGCTCCTCCCCAACTCTGCCAGTGCCCCTCCCCAACGTCGGCGCCCGCCCCCCATCCACCCGTGACAACATATGGGCGCAACCGCCCTACCCCGCTGGTGCTCCACCTACTCGGCAGCGGTGCAGCTCCTGGCCGAATCAAGTGGCAGCTCGGGGAGCTTAAATCCTGGGCCCGTCGGTGGCCGAAGTTGTCGAAGGAGGGGTTGGGAGCGGAGCTTAGGTGGTGACGTAGCTTTAGGTAGCGGCGATTAGGTTTTGGTGGTCGGAGCCAAGGGAATTTGGCCGGTAGAGGAGCTCCAGGCGGTGGGGCAATAGCGGCGGGGAAAACTTGGGTGGCGTCGAGGTGGTGCCTGTGGGACATTTGATGATGGTGGTGTATGGCCAGACTATTTGGCCGTAGCTTGCTCAGCTCAAGCAGGCGCAAGTAGAGAAGAATGGGGAAGGAAGAAGAAGACCACATCGCCACCCAACCACATCGTCGCCCCTCCATGCCGGCCGGCCGCACCGCCGCCGTCCACCACGCCGCTGGCCAACCGCGCCACCGGCCAACCACGTCGCCACCCTCCACTCCAGCTGGCCACGCCGCCGCCCACCACGTTGTGAAATGCGAGAGGGAAGAGAGAGGAAAAGAAGAGTGAAAAAATAAAAACGTGTCGGTGAAAGAGCTTTCACAGTTTCACAGCTGTTTTCAACCAAACGACTTTTAGCTTTTTCAAAGCTTATAGTTCACAGCAACTTTTTCACAGCCCACATCCCATAGCATCTTTTTCACAGCTCACAGCCCAACCAAACACACCATCCTTCCCCATCCTATCATGCACAGCCTCGCTACTGCAATTAATCATTTTACAAATAGTCAGAAAAGTCCATTGAACCTTTAGTCCTATCCAGCCGCCCTTTGCGTACATTGTCTTGAAGAGCTACATCAAGCTCGAATTGTAGCTTGCTTTGTTTTTTTATCTTATTTATTTCGATTCAGCTATTTAATGCGTGTTCGTTTTTGCTAGAAATGAAGACTAAATTAATAATATATCCTAATTTTCAAACGTCAACCACCATATATTCGCTCTCTTTTTATATATTCTTCCGTTCCTAGGAAACAAGGAACGAGTAACGATTAGTACAACTATAATTGAAATTCTTCCAAACTCGACTTAAATTGACACATTATATTCTTGTGCAACAAAGTTATAGTCTCCAATTCTACTTGAGAATTGAGATCCCAAATGCAAAGCTCAACTAGACTCAAACTCTTTTAATTAGTTGACTACTCCCTCCGCCCAAAAAAAAGCTAGCCCTCCAAAACTTATCCCACAAAGATTGTTTATATAACATTCACACCCTCCAACAAATACTTTCATAATACCTTTGTTGCCCAGTTAACGAATCGATCATTTATTTCCACCATTGATATCCAAACCAGACTCGCTAAATACGGGTGACTTATATATCCGACAATTACTGCAAGCGTGCATGCATAATTAATTCTACTTAGTAATCCATCCAATTAAGAAGAGTTGTTATAGGTACTTTGGACTTTTAGCACTACTACTATTTTTAGAATCTTTACGAGGGGGAGGGATTACAACTAAAAGAGTATGAGTCTAAGTCTAAACTAGTACATTGGTTTATATTTGTGATAAGATAGTATAACCATAGTAAAAATTTATGTTTCACGAGAATTGCTAAAACCAAAGCAACGCGCGCAACAATAAAGATTGAAATACCACGACATGCAGCTCAAATTTTGTATCCACTCTGGTCCTTTTTACGTCTGCCAATCGAGACGTGACGTGAGCAATATGATTTCACAGTACCTGTTTTTTAGTTTTTCGGGACCTGTTTTTTAATTTAAGATATAAAATAATCATTTAATTTCATTTCAGATTTTGTTATAAAAAGAGAAAAAAAGTATCGTCTGTTACTCAAAATCCTCGAGTGCCGCCTCCACCGCCGCCTGTTGTCTCCTCGGCCTCGCTGCATCCGCCTCCGGCTGGAACCGCCGCCGCTGCCCAGCCAACTGCTTCATCCACCATCTCATCAAGCCACTGCCACCGCCGCCGCTCCGCGTAATCGCACTCGCACTGCCCTTCGCCTTTCATACGTGACCCCACCTGGCCCACCACCGCCATCTCCTCCCTCCCCTCTCCGGCCGCTGAAACCTCGCGCCTTCCTCCTCTAACCGCATCCTCTGTCAGGGTCCGAGTAAGTGCTTGCCCACCTTACTGGTAATTTTGGGAGTCGATTTTTTTTTAATTCAACAGATTGTGATGGATTTTTGAACTGAACTTACCAATGTAGCATTGTTCAGGTCACAATTTTACTCTCTTTTTTTCAGATTAGCAAGCATGAAGCTAAGGCTTCAGGATTTACTTAATGCAAAGTTATTGTGATGTTAAGTTTCATGAGATTTTTTTTTTGTGAAATTTGTGAAAGTTAAGCATTATGTAAATTTGAATACCACATCGCAGAAACATGTTCTAGTTCAAATTTTTGTGATTTCTTTCATCCCTTTAGAAAGCAGTAGCATTAGCTTAAGGTATGTTTTCTTAAAAGGAACAAGCATGGTGATGAAATTGTTCAGACAAAATTGCTGATCACAAGTGAAGCATGTTCAAGTATTCCTATTTTCAATCTGTTCGGGTACAATATTTTCATGTATTAGTCCATGGGTATTGCAATCCCGGACTTCTCAATGCATTTAAAAATAAAAAAATATACAAGAATAAGGGAGATATTCGAAGTTGTACTAATTACCGAGGAATTAAGTTGATGAGCTATGCTATGAAGCTATGGGAGAGAGTTATCGAGCATCGTTTGAGAAGGATAACACGGGTCTTTATGAACCAATTTGATTTTATGCCTGGAAGGTCAACCATGGAAGTTATTTTCTTAATAAGATAAGTTATGGACTGGTATAGGGAGAAGAAGAAGGACCTACACATGATTTTCATTGACTTGGAGAAGGCATATGA